>NC_136383.1:52742136-57542136 GCF_965140285.1 Lepidochelys kempii
ACGCGCTATCTCAGAGTTGCACAATGACAGGTTTCAGAGTAGCAGCCATGTTAGATTGTATCCACAAAAACAGTATTAACACGGCTGCTACTCTGAAACCCGTCATTGTGCAAGGCAGTGAATTTAGCCGTATGGAATGGAAATCCATCAACTTCATGAAAAAACTCGTACAGATACAGACAGACATCATCTTCCTTTCCAAATGCAAACAGATGGACATCATACCAAATGGACTAAAGAGTACTCCTGTTCTTTTTGTGGATACAGACTAACACGGCTGCTACTCTGAAATCTCTCTAGGTTACAACTCATTAATTCATTAAAGATTTTGTCTTTTGTCTGAGGAACAGACTTTTTTTTGTGACATCACACATCATATGCTGTCTGAAAAATCTCTAGTCTGTAATTGCTATAGGCACAAATGTTTTTTTTATCCCTTTTCCAGGGCATGTAAACTCCGGTTCCTGGTGCTGTGCTAAACTAGTACAATTAACTGGCCAAACTCTGAACTCTTAACCTCTTGTTGCCTAAAGTGAGAGAGAAGGTTTTGTAAATTGCATCATCTTTGGTGTATAGAGAAATATTTGGGTGGAGTGGAGAGCTCTTAACATTATGAGCACCTAGAGAGTGAAGTAAGAGAATGGTAGAAGTGGGTGAACTGTCACCACCACTGGAGAAGGCCAAATTGGATATGAGATATTAATAGGACAGAAAAAATAGGTCATTTTGGATGATTGATGTAACTTTCGGTCTCTACTCTTAAATCTATGAAGATGAAAGATAATTCCATATATAAAGATATGTCTTGCTGAAAGGTTGTTTGTACTTTGAACACAGATTTTGTTTGCATTTAAAGAAAAGGTAATCCTGCACTTTTTGGTTTTCTCTTTGCAATAATTTAAAAATGCATTAATTACATTATTTTGCTTATCTACCTTTAATTTGTGAAGTGTTGAGAATTTACTTTGCTATATATGAGTGAAGTATTTGATTTTTTGAAACTTTGCAAACTGCATTTTTGTGATACAACTAAGAAGCGAATTTACTTACTTTTAATGTTCATAAAATGCTTTTACTGGATAATTGTTTTTCTGCAAGAATATTTTTCTTGCAACTACTTTGTGTTCAAATAGGAGAGAAAAAACCTAAATGTTTGTCTTTAACTGTTTGTTTTTCTTTTTTTAATTTTGTTTGTAATATGTTTATTGAACTCTCTGGACTGGTTCCAAAAATGTTAGGTTAGATGTATAAACATGTTCTAACAATGGTATCATAACACCAGTGTGTTTTTGTTTGGGTTGGAAATTGCAATATAAATATTCTGAGTTAAAGAAAAAGCAGCCATTTGTGTCTCCTTATCCCTTTTGCCAGTTCATTAGAATGTATTTGATTAAATAGTGGAAATGACTTTGCAATTCAGGGGACTTGGATTAATTTAGAAATATCATATGATGTGACACATACCAGCTTTTAAAATATTTTTCAGCTATTGCATCCCTTACATGCAGTGTCACAGACTATCATCAGATTGATGTTGCAGAAGTGCTTAACTATGATTTTTGTAGTATATGAAGTATAGTCACGTTATTGCCTTTAGTTCCTGCACTAGAACAAATGTATAATATAGTAAACTATTACACTGCGTGTTATGGTAGCATTTGATCACAGTAAAAAGAAAAGGAGTACTTGTGGCACCTTAGAGACTAACCAATTTATTTGAGCATGAGCTTTCGTGAGCTACAGCTCACTTCATCGGATGCATACCGTGGAAACTGCAGCAGACTTTATATATACACAGAGAATATGAAACAATACCTCCTCCCACCCCACTGTCCTGCTGATAATAGCTTATCTAAAGTGATCATCAGGTTGGGCCATTTCCAGCACAAATCCAGGTTTTCTCACCCCCTCACCCCCCTCCCAAAAACCACACACACAAACGCACTATCCTGCTGGTAATAGCTCATCCAAAGTGACCATTCTCCCTTGAGGAATTCCACCATGATTTCAACAATTTCCATCCCACCACCAACCTCAGCCTGGTCCAGTCCACACAAGAGATCCACTTCCTGGACACTACAGTGCTAATAAACAATGGTCACATAAACACCACCCTATACCGGAAACCTACTGACCGCTATTCCTACCTGCATGCCTCCAGCTTTCACCCTGACCACACCACACGATCCATCGTCTACAGCCAAGCTCTGCGATACAACCGCATTTGCTCCAACCCCTCAGACAGAGACAAACACCTACAAGATCTCTGTCAAGCTTTCTTACAACTACAATACCCACCTGCAGAAGTAAAGAAACAGATTGATAGAGCCAGAAGAGTTCCCAGAAGTTACCTACTACAGGACAGGCCTAACAAAGAAAATAACAGAACGCCACTAGCCATCACCTTCAGCCCCCAACTAAAACCCCTCCAACGCATTATTAAGGATCTACAACCTATCCTAAAGGATGACCCAACACTCTCACAAATCTTGGGAGACAGGCCAATCCTTGCCTACAGACAGCCCCCCAACCTGAAGCAAATACTCACCAACAACCACATACCACACAACAGAACCACTAACCCAGGAACTTATCCTTGCAACAAAGCCCGTTGCCAACTGTGCCCACATATCTATTCAGGGGACACCATCACAGGGCCTAATAACATCAGCCACACTATCAGAGGCTCGTTCACCTGCACATCCACCAATGTGATATATGCCATCATGTGCCAGCAATGCCCCTCTGCCATTTACATTGGTCAAACTGGACAGTCTCTACGTAAAAGAATAAATGGACACAAATCAGATGTCAAGAATTACAACATTCGTAAACCAGTCGGAGAACACTTCAATCTCTCTGGTCACGCAATCACAGACATGAAGGTCGCTATCTTAAAACAAAAAAACTTCAAATCCAGACTCCAGCGAGAAACTGCTGAATTGGAATTCATTTGCAAATTGGATACTATTAATTTAGGCTTAAATAGAGACTGGGAGTGGCTAAGTCATTATGCAAGGTAGCCTATTTCCTCTTGTTTTTTCCTACCCCCCCCCCCCCCCCCCGATGTTCTGGTTTAACTTGGATTTAAACTTGGAGAGTGGTCAGTTTGGATGAGCTATTACCAGCAGGAGAGTGAGTTTGTGTGTGTATGGGGGTGGAGGGGATGTGAGAGAACCTGGATTTGTGCTGGAAATGGCCCACCTTGATTATCATGCACATTGTGTAGAGAGTTGTCACTTTGGATGGGCTATCACCAGCAGGAGAGTGAATTTGTGTGGGGGGGGTGGAGGGTGAGAAAACCTGGATTTGTGCTGGAAATGGCCCAACCTGATGATCACTTTAGATAAGCTATTACCAGCAGGACAGTGGGGTGGGAAGAGGTATTGTTTCATATTCTCTGTGTATATATAAAGTCTGCTGCAGTTTCCACGGTATGCATCCGATGAAGTGAGCTGTAGCTCACGAAAGCTCATGCTCAAATAAATTGGTTAGTCTCTAAGGTGCCACAAGTACTCCTTTTCTTTTTGCGAATACAGACTAACACGGCTGTTACTCTGAAACCTTTGATCACAGTGTAGGCTGTTGATTTATGATGTATTGTCTCTTCTGCTTGATACGTTTTGTAAATGTGCTAAGAGCTGGGAGTGAGCACTTTTTGCTATTACTATTGTACTTATTTTAATTTTTTAAATGACCCAAACAAACAGAGCTGTGAGGGTTGTAAGACATTTTATTTGGTCTGTCTGAAATCACCAACACCATTTTCCTTCAAGATGACCTGTTTTAGACTTCATCTGAAACGAGGGTGAGTAGTCCCACTGTCTTCAATGCTTACAGGATCAAGGTATTAATGTTTTGTTAATATGCTATGGGTTTTTGTATTTAATTTTTATAACTTAGGAAAAATATTGGTAACTTATGCACTTTTTGCAACTAGATGAGGTGATGATAAATGTTGGTTTTCTTGAATTGACTTTTACTTTTATTCTTCGAAACCTTTTTGGCTTAAATCTTTGCTACTTTGGTCTAGTTTTATGCTGGTAGAATTCCATTTTAGTCAAATTGGAATTTTAAGGCTCAAGTCCTCTAATACTGCCCAGCAGAGGTGTCTGACCAGGCAGTAACAGTGAGTTTTCCCCACACTTTCATGCTGATATACCTCTAGGAGCGAGAGGTTCTTTGGGCTGCTCTTCCCTACTGGGGAGATCCACACTGCTGCAATTGATGCAGCAGGTGTCAATTTAGCAGGTCTAGTGAAGGCCTGCTAAATCGACGGCCGAACGCTCTCCAGTTGACTCCGGTACTCCACTCTCCGAGAAGAGTAAGGGAAATTGACCGGAGAGTGCCTCTTGTCGGTACCTTACTGTCTTCACTGCCCTGCAAGTCGACCTAAGCTACATAGCTAGAGTAGCGTAACTTAGGTGGACTTACCCCGGTAGTGAAGACAAGCCCTTTGTCTCTGTGCCCATTCAGTCCTTTGCTTCCCTGCCAAGACTATCAAGAAGAGCAAAGATTAGACTGCAACCACACAACAATGCAACATTGGGTCTTTTTTATTATTGTTGTTCTATGTTTGCTATGTTGGCGATGGCAGAGATGCTACCTTTTACACAACAGTGATTTCTAGTGTTAGGGAGGGTGACAGGATTGTTTTCTGTCTTACCATTCCTTCAGTAATGATCCTCGTAATGAGTAAACTGCTCAGTCTCTGCAGTGTTCCTAAAGCAGCAGTGGTTGGTAACATTGTCAAAATTGGAATGTGTTAGGTTGTGTGGGACAAAATGTAAATAGTTTTTTCTCGAGACCAATGTATTTAAAATTCTTCTCAGTTTGTGCACCAGTGCTGATGTGTACACAGCAGTGAAATGAGGACCGATACATACATGGATTTGAAAGTGGCAGGCCTCAAATTTTATTAAACTTTCCCATCCATGACCCACATTCTCCTGTGCTAGGCATTTAATTGATTCCAGTGCAGAGTTTATAGGGCTCCTACCGTATAATCCGTAATTTGGGGTAGGCTCTCCTCAGCCTATCCCCAGGATTCAGGTCAATACTTTGCCTAAGACTCTAGGCATTTCTTGTGGTACAGTGATAGGTTGGAAGGGCATTTACCTGAACCAGTCATTTATCTAGAAGAAATGTCTGGCACTGAAAGTGATGTTTCTGTTATGAATTTAATATTGAAATAATCTATAATAATTTAAATTACTAGTTTTGTTTGCCATAATCCATGATATCCCAGATGTTGGCGTTAGTGAAGTATCAAGATGCATAAAGTATTCCTCTGGTGGTGTCAAAGGAAATCTTGGCAAAGTGCTAGGGTCGGAGGGGCGGGGGCAGGATACTTTTAACTAATAGGACCCTCTGAAGAGTGATTTTGTTAAGAATTTTAGTGATGTAAATGACATGGTACTCCAATAACATGGTTAGTATCCTTCAACAAGGAAGGGCTAAAAAAGCAAACTCCTATTTTGTGACGTACATGTGTGAAGATATGCACCTCATTTTGTGTTACTTGGCGCACACAATAAAGCCATTATATTTGTTAATAAAACAGTTTTAAAGTAAGTTTTAGTTTTTCTGGGGAAGTAATTTACTGTAGAGAATATGACATGAAACATGACTTTTGTTTGTTTGGGTTATGTATGCAAGGCAAGAGCATCGTCTGTTCTGGATCTCTTTTAAAACATACAGGTTTCAGAGTAGCAGCCATGTTAGTCTGTATTCGCAAAAAGAAAAGGAGGACTTTTGGCACCTTAGAGACTAACAAATTTATTTGAGCATAAGCTTTCGTGAGCTACAGCTCACTTCATCGGATGCATTCATTGGAAGTGAGCTGTAGCTTACGAAAGCTTATGCTCAAATAAATTTGTTAGTCTCTAAGGTGCCACAAGTCCTCCTTTTCTTTTTAAAACATACAGGTCAGGTAAAGTGGTTCTGGGAAGATACACATTTACTTTTTGCCTTCTCATTTTTCAGAGTTCTTGAAAAAACTCTGACTTTCATTATTTCAGCATAATGACTTTGCAGACCCAGTAAATTGGCCGTTAATATTGGACTATTGTGTGAGTGCTAACTACTTAAAAATAGTTGTGGAGCCAACCTTGTTTCCTTTTCAGGGTTTATCAGTTGGAAGCATCTTCTTATATCCCATGTGTAAGCAAAGAACCCTCTGGATTGATGATTTGATCTGTATAATGGAATATCTAGGCAGGATATCCTTTTTCTGTTATTCCTTGGTGTTATGGCATCAGGTTCTGTTTCAAAGTGGGGCCAGGGGAAGGGAGATTGAAAGTAGCAGACAGTGTGGTTTTAGGTTATGCGGTTGAAGAAGATCTCAAAATCATTCTCCTACTCCATGATCAATTAATAATTATACTTCAAAAGACAGCTAAAATTTGACATAAAAAGGCACGTTAGTGGTAGACGAAGGACCAGTGGTTTCTACTGGTGTTCCCAGGCACAACGGAAGAGTTTTCTCTATTTAAAAGTTACTATAGATTCTGTATTGAAGTAAATCATGTTAGTATCTTGTTTGTGCAGTTATTTTTAGCATTTGCAGACTTTCCTGAACTACTATGTTAGCAAGTTAGATCCAGTCTCAGCTTGTAAAACCTGATGCCAAAGCTTTTTTGAATTTTCTGATTCTGGTGTGGTTAAGTATTTAATAAAGTACTACTAAAAACATGGGAAGTCTAATGTAAATAATATGGGTGTCGTTATATACGATAAAATGTGTGTGTGTTTATATAGTAGTTAACACTTCAAAAGTTATGTATGAGTATTACTTTGTTTTGACATGCTTATAACCTTCTCAAATTCACATTTTGGGCTGAGATTTCTGCTTGTTCTCATCCCCAAAGTGACTTGTTTTTAAGAAGGAGCACGGTTAAATAAAAATTACGGGCAGAATCCTTTGGTCTGGCCAAGTTATGCTAAGTGCAGGACAAGGGTGTTGGGGATTTGAATATGGTTTTTTCCCCTTCTTTCTGTTCCTCTGATTCTGAAATTATTACAAGCTATTATATGATATAAATTGTTATGCCCTCACCTGGGATATCATGTTCTGCTGTGTTCACCCTATCTTTATGCCTCAGGGTTTAAGCCAATCTCTAACTTCAAGAAATTAGGAAGAGACCTAATTGGGGAAGGGGAGAGTACCATACATCAGTCCATACATCTTCCTCTGAATCATCAGGGGCTGGATATTGTGCAAGACAGGGTACTGAACTAGATGGACCTCCAGCCTGATCCATTATGGCAGTTCGTATGGGTGATGAAGACAATTATATAGGTTTGGAAAGGCTTTAAGAGAGATTGTGAAAAGATCAGGATTGTTTATTTTACAGAGGAGATGACTAAGAGAGGACTTAATAAAGGTGCACGAAATAATGATTGGTATAGAAAAGGTAAACTGGGTGTTCAAACGTACCCTGTCTCACAAGGAAAGAGCTTGAATGGCTGGAACTTGAAGCTAGGCAAATTTTTTTTTTTAACAGCGAGCATAATTACCCATTGGAACAGCTTACCAAGGCTCATGATACCAAGGGTCATGGTCCCACAGTATTCTTGTCAGCAAGTTAAGGAAGTATGGGCTGGATGAATGCACTACAAGGTGGGTAGAAAGCTGGCTAGATTGTCGGGCTCAACGGGTAGTGATCAATGGCTCCATATCTAGTTGGCAGCCGGTATCAAGTGGAGTACCCCAAGGGTCGGTCCTGGGGCCGGTTTTGTTCAATATCTTCATAAATGATCTGGAGGATGGTGTGGATTGCACTCTCAGCAAATTTGCGGATGATACTAAACTGGGAGGAGTGGTAGATACGCTGGAGGGGAGGGATAGGATACAGAAAGACCTAGACAAATTGGAGGATTGGGCCAAAAGAAATCTGATGAGGTTCAATAAGGATAAGTGCAGGGTCCTGCACTTAGGACGGAAGAACCCAATGCACAGCTACAGACTAGGGACTGAATGGCTAGGCAGCAGTTCTGCGGAAAAGGACCTAGGGGTGACAGTGGACGAGAAGCTGGATATGAGTCAGCCGTGTGCCCTTGTTGCCAAGAAGGCCAATGGCATTTTGGGATGGATAAGTAGGGGCATAGCGAGCAGATCGAGGGACGTGATCATTCCCCTCTATTCGACATTGGTGAGGCCTCATCTGGAGTACTGTGTCCAGTTTTGGGCCCCACACTTCAAGAAGGATGTGGATAAATTGGAGAGAGTCCAGCGAAGGGCAACAAAAATGATTAGGGGACTGGAACACATGAGTTATGAGGAGAGGCTGAGGGAGCTGGGATTGTTTAGCCTGCAGAAGAGAAGAATGAGGGGGAATTTGATAGCTGCTTTCAACTACCTGAAAGGGGGTTCCAAAGAGGATGGCTCTAGACTGTTCTCAATGGTAGCAGATGACAGAACGAGGAGTAATGGTCTCAAGTTGCAGTGAGGGAGGTTTAGATTGGGTATTAGGAAAAACTTTTTCACTAGGAGGGTGGTGAAACACTGGAATGCGTTACCTAGGGAGGTGGTAGAATCTCCTTCCTTAGAGGTTTTTAAGGTCAGGCTTGACAAAGCCCTGGCTGGGATGATTTAACTGGGAATTGGTCCTGCTTTGAACAGGGGGTTGGACTAGATGACCTTCTGGGGTCCCTTCCAACCCTGATATTCTATGATTCTATGATTCTATGGTGGATTCTCCATCACTGACAAGTTTTAAATCAAAGTTGGATGCTTTTCTACAAGATATGCTTTAGGAATTATTTTGGCGAAATTCAATGGCCTCTGTTATGCAGGAGGTCAGACTACATGATCACAACCATTCCTTTCTGGCCTTGAAATCAATGAACCTAAAAAGGGAAACATTCAGTGAAAATGAAAGGCCACAAATTTCAATCTAATCAAAGGGAATACTTTTCGAAAACTTAGTTGATCTTTTGAACTCATAGCCGCTAAATACTGAGGTCAAGAATTTAGTATACTAAAAAAAAAACCCGAGCAGGATTAGACATTTCTGTGGCTAATGAGGATATTTACAGATAAATTAAATAGATTTTGAAATGTATAAGGGGATATAGACCCTCAGGCATCAGGGCACAAGGCAATCCCTAACTTCCTGGGATTAGGAAGAAACCTCTCCTATGGGCAGATTGTTCCATAATTGTCCACTACAAGGTTTCGTATACCTTTCTCTGAAGCATCTTGCATGGGTCACGATCAGATACAGCATATCAAACAGGGTGGATCACTGATCTGATCTGGCATGATCATATGTTCCATATACCTAACTCACAAATGAGTGGATTTTCCTGGTTTCTAGCTTCCATAGAATACTAGTCTTCAGGTTAATTTGGAAAGACAGAGAAATTACCCTATTATCAGCAATGATACAAATTGAAAAGTAACTTTGCACATGTGTAGTAGGAAACTTCCACTCCCTTTACTGTTAGACTAGCTCCAGATCTGTGGAGTTAGAGATGATATACCCAAATTATTCCTGTGCAGAAATCCCTATCCGCAGAAGAGCTGTGGCATCAAGACTCCTATGAAAAAATATGTACTCTATAGTTAGCATGTGTTACGGGATTCAGAATAGCCTGGAGTTAAGAATCTTACATAGATCTCATGCTTTTTTGCAAATTGTTTAGAAACCAAGCGAGACCAAGTGAGGTTTTTTTAAATATTTTAAACCCACCCCTTATATATTAAATCATTCTAAATCTTACAATTGCTGTTATTTTCAGTCCATTGTGTCTACTTCCTGTTGGTCAAAGGTTATTAGGATAGGGTGGTGTATGTATAGTGAGATGGAAAGCTGACAGCAAAAAGAAAGCTCTGCTTATTTTGGGGTAGACACAACTACAGAAATGGCTAGGACATTGCTTGGATTTACTGAAAACACAAAGAGGTAAACTGCTCCCAAAACTGACATAAGATGTGCTTTTATTTATTCATATGGAAAATTAATGAGGTTTTAAAAATACATTCTCCAAGGAAAGATTTATATTTTTCTTAGGTTAATTTTTCTTGTCTAGAAAGGATGTCATTTTTGTTTGGTATACAAGTTAAAGATTTTTGTAAGAGCTATTTCTTAGACATGAAAGTAAATATTCAGCACATTTGGTAATTTTATACTATAAGATGGTTTAGAACACCGTTTATACTTTTCTAAGAGTTAATCCCGCAAACGGCAAATACAGTCTTGTTCTGATATGTTAAGTCAAAAGAATGTATATTTTAGTATAGTGCTGTTCTAAAATGCATTATTTGTCTTGATATGGCTGGTCATTGTCTGAGAAACTTATCTATGTTGCTGTTTCAGACAATAGTATGGCACTTGCATTATCCTTATAGTAAAAATAAAGTTGTACTGAATAATCCGAAACAAACATTTTATACTTGAGGGATTGAGTTGTCTGCTCTCAAGATCTTCAGTGATATGATCATGAGCTCCTATATAGGTTACTGTTACAACGGTTTTGCTTTTAGACTAAATATCAGTTACTAGAGTGGTTGCTGGGTGAAGGGAAGAAAAGGGTAACAATAAAATGGTCCTATGTAGTTATTTGATTCTGCAAAACACTTGATCCTGGTGGCTTGTTTGACTATTCTTAGAGAGTCTAGTTGACCACAGAAATGTTTTGTTGGTTGAATTGATAAGTTAGTATGGGTACTGTTTTATCAACCAACTATTGTCAAATAAGCTGCGATTACATGGAAGCTTTTTAAAAAATTTTAAAGTATACCAATGTATACATTAATTATTAAATATTGGGTACTCTTGATTCTCTAAACTGCTCTCATTCATTTTGTAGCTTTTGTTTCAGTAGGTGTTCTAATCTAAAAGAAATAGTCTGTTATGCCTTGGAAAAGGACTTTTTTAAAGGCACCATCAAGTTGATATTAAGCAGTTTCAAAAACATTTGTAAAAACCGTTTTAGGGACTGAAGTCCCTCTACTGATGTTTTTGGTCTTACAAGCACGTTTTTATATAATTTTAAAGATCTTGCTTCTCGTTGTTGTTGTGTGAAAGCCTCATACAGACAGGGGAAATTGATGAACTATCCAGGCCAGTAGCGAAACTGAACATACACAAGATGCTGTAAATGTACAAGTAAATGAACTGGAAACATAGCAAGATTTTTCCCTCAAATCTTCCAGTTACAAACCATGCCTAAGATTACTGTAATGCTAGTAAGTAAAAAGTAAGATGTGTGATGAAATCTGTGGCAAAACTTAAATGGGGCCAGGATTTCCTCCATGAGTTTTACGTTAACTGTGCATTGAAGTGAGTTGTAGCTCACGAAAGCTTATGCTCAAATAAATTGGTTAGTCTCTAAGGTGCCACAAATACTCCTTTTCTGTTTGCGAATACAGACTAACACAGCTGCTACTCTGACACTTGTGCCCCTATAACACCCAAACTTTGAATTCTTTTAATTAAACCATTTTTATGTGATCAGGCATTGTTCTCTCCCCCAATCGTTGCATGTTCAAGAATTTGATCTTGGTATTCTTAGTAAGTCATGATGTTGCTGGTTCTTTGTGCCGCAGTAGTGCTTAAAGGTCACAATCAGCATCAAAACACCCCTGTCCTATGCAGAGTACAGTCACATACCAATGGACAAGTCTTAGCCACAACAACTTCCTGTGTTAATTTGGGGCCCAGCACAACGAGTATATTAAAAGGAGGAAATAGAAGGATGAATGTAACTAAAATAAGATGACACAGTTAGGCAGCTCTTCCACAACTGCAGGATTTATGAAGGTATGAAATATTTATTTAAATAAATCAGCCATTTCCAGTTTTTGCACAACCAGACTGTAATTGGTTGACTGATTGCATAGAGGCATTACAGCAGAGTTGGATCTCAAAGAGGAATTGGAAGGAAGGAAATTTCATAGCATTAAATGTTGATTCAAGGTGGACTTTCCAAGCATAGAAGTAAATGCAGAGCCAGTTGTGGGAGAAGATGGCAAATGGGCAGACAAAGCTGGCATCACTGGTGGAGCAATAGTTATAGGAGGTGGCATAAGAGACAAGAGAGTCAAGTAAATTAGTTGGGAGGGCAGAGATGAGAAGGCCCTAAAATTAGTGACAAGAAACTTAAACTTGTGTTGAAAAGGGAAGTCAGTTGAGGAATTCAAGGAGGGGAGTGATGTGGTCAGAGTGGTGGTAAGGACAAGACTGTATTAGCAACTGCATTTTTAATAGGTGTGATAGGAAGTGTGTGTGGGGGGGAGACAAGACAGGAGGAGATGAGCACTTGGAACTAGTGTGGTGTGGTGTGGTGTGGAGCGACTGTATTTTGAAAACGTTGTGGAGGAAGGAGCAGCAAAATTTGAAAACCACCTGGATGGGCAGGGCAAGGAAAAGGCACCCATCCCCCGGATTATGAACATGAGTGATAGGGACAATGGTGCTGTCTTCAGCAATAATGGAGAGGTCAAGGGAGGGCAGACCAAAAGCTCATTTATGACCACATTACATTTCTTACTGACAAGACCTCCAGGAAGAGATAATGTTGGATAGGCAGGTCAAGATGTGGAATTGAAACAGATGGAGACAAGTCAGGAGTGGTAAGGTAAACTTGCTAGTGATTAGCAAAATCATGGTAGTTTGAAGGTTGTAAGTGGACAAGAATGCCCAGAAATATTATATAGACCAAGAAGAGAAAGGGTGGCCTTGTGGTTAGAGCATTGGCCTGGGATTCAGGAGATTTGGGTTAGATGCCTTGTTCTGCTACAAGCTTTTGGCATGACTTTGGATAAATCTTTTAGTCTCTCCGAGTCAATGCTCTATTTGTATGAGGATGATAATATTTCCCTATCACACAGGAGTGTGTGAGGAGAAATGCATTAGTGTTTAGGAGGTGCTGAGATTCGGGGTCTGGGTATACAGGTAAGTACATAGTTAGAGGAGGGCCAGAGTCCTCTGCAACCCCACGATTTTTGAGAAGGAGAGTGTGACTGATGGTGTAATGTGGATCAGATGACCCAGTTATAGACCTGTTTGCTAGAGTTGGTTGGGTCTGGGGATGCCTGCTGTGGATCCAGCAGCCTGGAAGCACAGGGTCTTCTCAGGGCTTTCGGGCTTCCAGCCTTGGAAACCAACTGGCCTGAGAGTCTGGAAGCCCTGGGGTACCAGGCCAGTTGCCTAGAGCCACAGATGTTAGGAATCCTGGAAGCTCTTGAGTGAAATTGACATGATTCTTCTTAGTTTCAGTCAGCAGCTGTGGAATTCTGAGGATCATATTTTGTTTCAGAAACACTATATGCCAGTGTTTCCAAAATGATTTTTTGTGTGTGTGTGAAATTTCTGGTTTGTGGGAAAAATTTGGTTTCTTTCCAAATCAGAACTAAACTAAACTTCAAAATATCAGAATTGCCCAGGAACTGGAAATCTTGAGTTTTGGCCAGCTTGCCTATTAGCACAGTTAGACTCCTAACATAGATGGGACTTAAGGAATGCAGTGCAAAATTAAAGTGAATGTAAAAATGATAAACTTGTAATTTTAGACTTGTTAAAAGGAGAGAGATCCTTACATAGTGATAAGTTTCTTTTAATTTTTGTCTTTTTTTTTTGATGTTTTAATGAATTGTTCAGTATTGATTGATTTATTTTAGTTCAAATGATTAAATATACATTCTGACATTTTGCTTGCAGTAAATATGCATGGAAGTATTGTTCTGCTTTATTGTCAGTGTTTTCTTTTGTTTATTTAACAAAGCTAAAATTAGAACTAGCAGCACAAGACTAGAAAATGGTGACAATAGTTTGAAAACAGGAAATTTAGCCTTGTGTGTATTCGGAACAGATGATCAGGATGATAGCCAGTAGAGTGGAAACTTCCACTGAGACTGTTTTTTCCTTATTTTGCTCAGTTAGAAAAGATGGTGCTTCCTGGAAAACAAGTCTTAAGTACTTTAAAGAAAGTAGTAATGCATCCAATATTTTCCTCACTTCACATTTATTTTACTTGTTTTTCATAAATTTGTTTACTCTCTCTCAGCAGTATTACTAAAAATTACAATTTTGAGATAATTTAAGGTCTTGACACTCCACCTTTCACAATTACTGTTAAGGTGTTTATACCTGGATAGTTGTGGAGGTTTTATCCTCTGTTGCCATGGTTTATTTAAAAATTACATTTAAAAAAAATAGGGACCGTGGAGATGCATCAGGAAAATGAAGCTGCATGTCCAAACTTCGAACTTGTGTTGCATCGCTTGGGGTGTGGAAAATCACCCCCCCCAACCCCCCCCAGGAAACAGTTATACTGACCTAACTACTGGTGTAGAGAGCGCTGTGTTGATTGTTGATGGGAGAAGCCCTCCTGTCAACCTAGCTATTGCCCCTCGGGGAAGTGTAGTACCTACTTCAATGGAAGAAGCCCACCCATCAGCGTAGGCAGTGTCTTCACTGAAGCGCTACAGCAGGGCAGCTGTGCCACTACAGCCTCGTACGTGTAGACAAGACCGAAGTGATGCGTTCTTTCACTTTTCCTGATGCTGTGGCCTGGCTGAATTGTTTGCTTTTAAACCGGCAGTACTCAGTTTACATAAAATGTGCAACAGATAAAATAAAAATAGTGCTTTCTTCTCTTCCTCCATTGGGTTAAAAACAAAACTCAGCTTCAGTATTTTTTGGTTACAACTCTTTGTGTGTGCCCAGGTCTTTAGCAGCTACATGGCAACATGTCACATCTTAGACTCCTTTTAAAAACCTACTTTATCTCCATAATTTTGTTTTGTAATAACTATATTTAAAAGTTTAGAAAGACAGCTGAATTACATCACCCTGTTATTTGAGGTACTTCCTATGATTTTAATACATTTTAAAAAAATCTATACTTGATAGATACTTAATCTGCAGGCAGTGTGTTGGAACCAGACATGCAATGTAAATAAACATATTTTGCATTAAAAATAAATTAGATAATCCTAGGGAAGGAATATTCATCCCCCCCCCCAAAATATCGAACATCTGTCTCATACCAGTATTGGTTAGGATTTGGGAAAGTGAGTTTTAAAACAAATCACACTGTAGAGTTGCTTATTTTTCTCATCTGTTTTCCAATAGAAGTTCAGCTGCATCTGAATCACCTTTATCAATGCAAGCAAAGTCACATTGTTTAGAACGTGTTGTTGATTAAATAATTGAAGAGACAAAGCTTGTTTCTTTCTGTAACATCATTGTGGCATAACCCAATTTTATGTTTGTAGTGGTTTTGTAGGATACAATGCATGTTACAGATTGTACAGCTGTAAAATACCATAAACATTCCTCCAACAAAAATACCCAAAGGGAAAAAAATAATAAAGAAGGATACATTTACGTAAATAGTTATTTTCTCTCTCACCTCCCCACAGCCCCTTTCAGAGACTTAGTTTGGGAAAGCAGTTATTGAAGAAGCTCTCCTCATTAGTTATAGTCAGTATTCTTGTTGGCTCAGTGAGGCAGTATACAGCTTTCACTAGGGCGACAAAGACTGAAACGTTAAAAATAGAACAAGCTTTAAGAATCCTAGATATTTTCAGATAACAAAGAGTGATTTATGTGGGCTCATTCTGCACTTTGACAAAACATAGAGACGCTTCTGTACTATGATTAGCAAGGGTTCTGATGTCAGTTCTCTTGTCCAGCTTCAGGCTTTATTCTACTGCTAAATTGTGCTTTGTACTGTAACCCAGAGAACCTTTGTATCTGCCTTATTAATGTGTAGTTTATGGAATTGCTTTTGTTTTTGAGTTTAATCTGTGCCAGTTTCAGTGAGTGACTCATTATGTGACTGAAATAAACATTCACATATTCACTATGCAAAAATTCATCAAAAAATAGTAGCAGGTGGTAGGCTAAACTCAGTGTTTTAAGTACTTAATAGTTGGTATTTTGTAGCATTAAGAGCTGAAAACAAGTTCTTTTTAGATGATTAATTTATGAAATTGGAGTAAAAGTCATATTTAACTCTTTAATGTTGAATAGGGCTTTTATTAGTGATAATATGAACAAGTTTCACCCCTTAACACAGAATTAGACAGAAACTCCCAAACTAGGCAAAGTTCATTTGTACCAAGCTAATTTGTGTTGCATAAATCTGTAGGCAAGTATGTTGGGGTTTTTAGAGATTGCTTTTTAAAAACCTTATCTGAAGAAATGAAGACATAGTGGATAATTCCAGTTTCTGAAATAGCTGCAGTTTGCAGTATGTTTTTCAGAACTAATTCTCAATTAATTATCAACCTGGGGGGCTTTCTGTGTGGCAAATATCTAAGGCTCCTGCTACGCTAGTATCTAAGCTGTTGGTTTTTTTGGCTTGATAGAGATGCAGAAAACAGCACAAAATTTGTCAGATTTTCAGAACAGTATAGCACAATGCAGATCAATTCTGGAATTTTAGACATTTTAATATGTGGCCTCTGCTTAAGGTGTTTCATTTGTTTTTTTCTGTCAGTTTTAATTCTTGTATTTTGTTTATCCCACACACCAGCTAACATAGTGAGAAACTATGTTTCTAACGTAGTGAGAAAGGTGACTTGAGAACTGACTTGAATTGTATAATTCTGCATTTTAAGGCTGAATATGTATATATGATAATGAACACAAAAGGTATGATTATTTGTATAGAATAGCAAGCATAAAAGTCTTTTTTTCAAACTCAGATGATTTTTAGTACATGGTGGCTACTGAATATGCCACAAGTTCCAGTTTAAATGTCTGGCATTTTTCCCCTCCCCTATTTTCTGTATTATCTTTCCATAGTAGCTTCAGCTTGATACCAAAAAAGGGCATCCACACTTGACAATGAGCTGTTTGTGAGCACCCACTGAAAAGCTGACTATGCTAAAAGCCAGAGCCGGTTAAGATGGTAACACAGTTTTGATTCCCAGACCCCAGTATGTTTCCCCTCCACTTTGTCTGAGGTAATAAGCTACATTTACACTTCTCAGAACCCAGCGTGAGTTGTTTTCTGCTCCACAGCTGGTTCCTTAAGTCCAGTCTGAGAAAGTTTTGATCCCAGAGGTTGACAGATGCATGTGGATATGTAAAGGACACTACAAGTCTCAACGCTTCCATTCGACCTCTTGTTTGTATGGTAGTCTGTCTTCCTGTCACTGTGTACTCTGTAGAAAATATTAATGGATTTTTTTATGTGATGGATTTATATACTTGTTAAAACAACCTAAATACAAACTTTAAAACAAATCATTTTGGCAAGGGGTAAGAGAGTTTTCGGTATGGAGGAGAGTTTGCTAGAGCCACCCCATTCACTTTCTTTGAGCTCACACTTTGACTAGTAAGTAGGAAAAACAGTGGTGGAGATAAAGAGTTTATTCCTTTCTTGGCTGTGGGCCTGTTCCTGCAACCTTAACTCAGTGTAAAGGCAATGGGTCTTCTTTTGGGAGTAAGAACTATCTGTTTAGGTTCTTATGCCATGTCTGTTGAACCTTAAGTAAAGCAGGACTAGATCACATTTGTGGCGACTTCCTCTTCCTTAGATATAGTGACCCAAATCCCTAGTTACAGCTAAGGAGCTGAATGGGGGTTAGGAGGAGAGTGCAAAGGTAACTTAGGCATTCTGCAATCCTGAACCAACTGTGTGCAAAGTGTGGTTCCTGGGCATGAATTAGCATGTTCTGAGGGTTGCTCTAAATCTGTGGTTCCCAGACTTTTTACTAAGGTGACCCACCAACTGCCTTTTGTCTTTTTGGGGAGACTCCATTGCATAATAATAATTTTGTGTGTGTAAAATATAAACTACTGTTCACTATTCTTTAACTTTTTAAAAATTCAAACACGAAAGAAAAAAGAAAAACATAAACTTGCATGCTTTTTGCACTGCTAACACCTCTCCTCTCCCAGTCCTGTCCCCTCTTGTGGATAGAGAGCTCTGACAGGGCTTCTGCTAACCCCCTGTAATTTGAGGAGGTCTCTGCTTTAAGTGGGAGTGGAAGACAGGCTACAGCAAAGGAAAACACAAAACAGCCCTCCAGTGACCAGTCTCTGTCCTGTGAGAGAACTGGCCTCTCAAAAATCCTTATGTCTGGGGAGCCTAATTGAAACAGACACCAAACAGTACAGATCCCCCTCCCAGCAAGGGGGCCTCACAGTCCGATTCTTCACCTGCATCAAGATGAGGAGAGCATCCCTGGCCCAGCTCCCAAACCTGTTGCTCAACTCCGCCTAGTCCTTATGCTCTCACTCTCCCAGTCCTGCTCACTTCTGCAGCCCGAGCTGGCTGGGGAGACCTCAGTGGTGGGGGTGTTCAAGATTGGGTCTGCCCTGCACTGACCGTGCTGCGGCAGCTTCTGTCCTGCAAGGCTGGGCCTGGCTCCCTGCTCTGGGCATTG
Source organism: Lepidochelys kempii (assembly GCF_965140285.1). NCBI lineage: Eukaryota > Metazoa > Chordata > Testudines > Cheloniidae > Lepidochelys > Lepidochelys kempii. Next base: position 52,760,489 of record NC_136383.1, read on the forward strand.
TGACCTGGTGGATGGGGTTGCAGGACTACTTAAGTTTGGCCCAGCCTACTCCCTATCATGATGGAGGAGTGGCCAGGCAAACCTGGGCAGTGCTGTGACCCCATGTGCAAGGTTGCAATGTCACTTGGTTGGCTGCACTCTCAAATGGGTGGCCTGGGGCAAACAACCCCTTTCCCCCACTCCCCCTGTGGCCCTGATAGGAGGAGTGCTTCTGGGGCTCGTGGAGAGTGACATGGGGGATAATCAACCCACCTAGACTCTTCCTGCAACCCACTGGTGGATCAGGACCCACCATTTGGGAAACACTGTTCTAAAGTACGCTGGATGTCAGTGGCCCCAAGGCACTGATAAAGTAGTTAAGGATCAGTGGGGCATAGAGTATCTAGGCCATGCCCCCTTCCCTGGGCACGTCTCCTAAGTTTGCAGCAGTGGGGTTGGTGTAGGAGTCGCAATGCCTGGACTCAGAAAATACATATATTCATGAACATAATTAAATGGTTTTTTTTTAAGTTTAAAGGAGAAAACCAGTAACTTACAGTGCTGCCTTATAGTTTTGTAACTAAGTGAAACTATTTCATGTAAAGCGTTGCCAGCTAATAAAGTAGCTCTCTTTCTACAAGAGTAGCTGTCTTAAAATACTACCACTTGATTAACCTACTTTATTAAGAAGAGTCAGAGAAACATGCATGTATAAATGAGTATTATATGTGCTATGAAAACAAGTGACTATTGATGATAAAACAGCATGAAATGAAGAGGACACTTTTAAGTACCTATAAATATGTGTTGTTTCTTTTCCTTCCTGTGGCTGTATTCACTTTCTTTGGAAGTTTTTTTTTCTTTTCCTTAATTGGATTCATCCTTTCCCATTTGGCAAGTATCATCTTACTTTTGAAACTTATTCTCTTGAGCAAAATCTTAAATATAAAAGGAAATCCCTTTTTAAAAAGTTCACTGCCACCAGTTTGTAACCTGATTCTCCTCCGTTTAGTTTTTTTGTATGCAATCTTTTGGAAACAATTTGAAATATTTATTGCATTGTACTCAACCTTTTTTTACAATGCAGTTCCAGTAGTGGAAGTCACTGATAAATAGGCATAATTGTCTTTAAAATAATATCACTCATATTAACGTTTCCCTTTTCCCCCCTGCTTCTTAGGCATGGAAGAGGAGGTGGTTTGTGCTTCGCAGTGGCCGTCTAACAGGAGATCCGGATGTATTGGAGTACTACAAAAATGACCATGCCAAAAAACCTATTCGTATTATTGACTTAAACTTGTGTCAACAAGTGGATGCCGGATTGACATTTAACAAAAAAGAGTTCGAAAATAGTTATATTTTTGATATCAACACTATCGACAGAGTTTTCTACTTGGTGGCAGATAGCGAGGAGGAGATGAATAAGTGGGTTCGCTGTATTTGCGACATCTGTGGGTTCAACCCTACAGAAGAAGGTACATTTAGCATTTTTTTTCTTTTTCCTGAGAAACACTGTTATGTCACCTTACAAAGGAGTATTTAAAGATCAATGGCTATCTTTATAGCAAAAAGAGAAAATGCATTATATGCAGATATATGCCTCAGATATGTAGCTCTTTTACTATTTAAATGAAATAAATGGGACAATGAGATCTGTAGGGTTTGTTTGTTTATTTTTAATACCTAGTGCAGTGGTCCCCAGGGGGCATGGAGGAACGTTCTAGGGGGCATGCGGCGGGGCCCGGGCCAGCCCCCAGGGGAGGCAGGGAGGGAGCACCTGCCCAGCCCCACTCTGACCACAGCTCTGCTCCGCCTGCAGCCCAGCTCTGCCCTTGTTGCCTCTAGAAAAACTGAAAACACTTCATTTTGAGTTTGAGGGGTTTTTTTCAGTGGTTTAAAAAATAACATGTTTCAGAAATGCTTAAATGGACTGCTCCAACATTTCCCTTTTTTTTTTCTTTATACCAAAACAATTAGCCGAAATCCACCCATATTGTTTCAGTTGAGCCAAATAAGCATTTTTCAGAAAAAAAAAAAAAAAGAAAGAAAAGAAAGAAATTTCTCCCAGCTCTGCATGTGCTAGCCTATGTGGATGTGTATATAGAGAGGTTTATGGGAACTATATGGAATCATTTATTCCAGACACTAATATGGAATTAGGTAGAGCACTACATCTTCAGCTTTTTGGTAGGAGGGTTTTTTGTGTGTGTGCATGTTATGTGTTTGCTGGGGAAGGGAGAAGTAGACTAGATCCTCATTTGGATTCTAAGGCTTGATAGTCCTGGATCAGTTTTCTACAAACATAAGTCCTTCAAATTTCATACCATGGCTTTTCTAGTTGGGAATAAGGTACTGTTGCATGTTTTATGGATGTAACCTTGGCCTGCATTGCCAAAATTTAAATAGCTTGGAAAATCAGGAACTGTGTATCTGCATGAATTTTCAGCATCTGATTTTTACAAGATATGTGTCTCTGCACCCACATGTTAAAGAGTAGCTTCAAATCATATGCACTAGTTACATTTTTATCCCAGCTAATGTATAGATTATTTAGGGATGTTAAATAGAGGATAAATCACATCTATGTACTGGCAAACCTTCCTCTTCCTTCAGAAAATAAAAAGTATACCAATTTTATTACTTCCTTATAGGAACAGATATAAGTATGATTTATATCCTTCCCCAGAGGGACAGTGGCAACCTTCCCTCTGGCCTAAGGAAAACTGAAGACAGTTGCCTTCAGAGTCTGACAGTGCCACTCTTCAGATTGGCTGGAGGACTTGAAACTATGGGATTTGCTCCATTACCAGCCCTTGCTAGATTAAGGATTGAGTGAAAGCTTTGCTTTTGTCTGCTCCTCTTCAAATCAACTCCCTTGACATGAAGGGGAGCTGGGTCAGGCCAGTGGTATGTTGTGCTGCTAATAGGCTGCTTCATCATGAGAATGTGATTGTTGTTTTGTTTTGTGTATTTTGAAGATTAATTTGGGGGTGGGGGAAATACTGCTCTGGTGGTGGGAGGGGAAGGATTATCCCAGTGGATCACTATGTTGCTCCTTCTATGCTATCTGGTAGCTTTACTGGAATATCTGTGGTGCTGGCAGGCTGTTATTTTCTTTCTTTTTTTCCCTTTGACTTGCACAGGAGTGTTGCTATGTGGTGTTCCAGCGTAGGCCTTCCAAGCAGAAATGATTTATGCACGTCGTCACCGTTCATTTTGGAAAATTACAATAACTTCATTTTGTTGTTTGGACAATGAGCAGATTGATTCATGTTCCTGAATCATCAGTGTCACAAGCTGTTGAATCTGTGCAGATTTCTGAGACCAGAGTTAAGGAAGCAGTACACTACAGCACTGTATATTGTAGGACAGTTTCTTTTACAGGGATTTAGTTTTCAAGACAGAGTTTACATATACTTTCAGTTAGAAGATCTTAAATTATTTTGGATTCCTGGTGAGTCCGGAGTTACCAAAAATAGATATTCAAATTACCTAACAACCTTAAGTTATTATTCTTTGTAATTAACAGAAACAAATTGGTGGGTGTTTAACGTTAATTTCTACCCCATCTTCAGATGAAAGCAATAAAGTGCTAATTTCCAGGATCTTTATGTAATATCTATCTAAAATGAAAATGGGGAGTGGTAATGCGTAAGGGTTTATTTTAGTTACTTTTCTATAAAACTTCATACTATATCTCTCAACACACACGTATGTGTTCAGCAGAAAACTACAGTACTACATGTATTTTAACTATTTTGAAGTAAAAAATAATAAAAATGAAAATGCAGATTGCCTTTATAGTCATTAAAGTTAAACTTGTATATGAATCAGAGCTTTAGAGAAAAAGAGTTGTCATACTACATACAAACAGTATGTTCATCAGCCTATTCAAATAAATAAATGTAGCAAGAATAAAGGAAAAGAAGTGGAAGAGAAAGAAAACAGGAGAAAAAGAACAGAAGAAGGGTATAGTGTATATCCTCCCCTCACCTGCCCTCCCATAGATCTTGGTTATTTTCTTCATAGCATTTCAATTATATTTTCCAGAAATGCTGATCATGTTTCTTCAAAGGAATCAAAGTTCTACTTCACACAAAAAAGGAACTTTTTTCAAGATTCACTAAATCATTCTGTACGAAATAACAATTTTACTTTCTTCTGTTGCCTTTCAGTTTTGTACAATTTGTTTTTGATTTAAATTTTCTGCAAGTTATAGGATTTACTTCATCATGTTAAGGTTCACAGATGTATTATGATTAGGTACTTCAGGTTGCTTGAAGCTAGGTGGATATAATCAGTCACCAGCCACAAGAGAATGCCCTGAATTTCCTTCCAGTTGTATCTACTTCCACAGTGGCAGGCAGCCTCAGATGATGATGTTGTTGTTGTTGTTGTTATCATCTATTTTTGTAGTTGGGTAATACCTAAGAGTCCCAGTCATGGATCAGAACCCCATTCTGCTAGGTTCTATACAAACAGAGTAAAACCAGTCCCTTTCTCACAGAGCTTACAATAAGAGAAAATACAACAAGGAAACAGTGAGATAGTACTAGTCAGCATGGTGGGCATGGTCTCGGCACTCCTGCAGCCTAACTGTTACCAAGATTTTTGTAGGCATCACAGCAAAGGGAAGGATCTGAAGAGGAGAATGAGGTAGCTTTGCAGATGTTTATGGGGAGTTCCTCCCACACAAGGGGTAGCTTGGGTGAAACAACAAAAGTGTTTGTTTGAAAATTTAACCACTGGAGGCTGGCATCTTTGGCTGATCAGAGGCAGGAGTCGACATCTTAATAGCATATGAACAATGATAGGTGAGGATAGGCCATGAAGGACCTTGAAAGTGAAGACAAGCAGTTTATATTTGATGCATTAGAGAATGGGGGAGCCAGTGGAGGGAAGTAAAGAGAGGAATATCATGGTAAAAGTGATAAGCTAGGAGAATAATCTTGGCAAAGAATGGATGTGAGCGGGACAAGATGGGATATCTCAAGGCCAGAGAGGAGCATGTAGCAGTAATTGAGATGTGAAATATTGTGAGCAAGGAGGAGAGTTTTGGCTGCATGGATGGAAAAGAATGGCCATGTCTTAGTGATGTTATGCAGAAAGAATTGGCAAGATTTAAACATAGCCTTGATGTGAGGATCTAGAAAGAAGGCAGAGTTGATGATGACACCCAGGTTATAGATGTGTGACCAAAACAATGCTGGTGTTGTCCAGTGATAGAGAAAGGAGGGAGGACTTGGAGGGAAAGGAGTAAGAGCTCTGTTTTATCCATCTTGATTGTAAGCTGATTGCTGGATGTCCACAAGGAGATGTTAGAGAAACCAGCTGTGATTATAATTTGAACAGAAGAACACAGGTCTGTAGTAGAGAGGTAAATCTGTGAGTCATCAGCATAGAGATGGCAGTAGAATTTGTGTTGGCAGACAAGATTACCCGGAGACAAGGTGTAGAGGGAGAAAAGAAAGAGACTGTGTGATGGAGTTCGGTGGAACCCCACCCCCACAAAAAGCTGGGGGGGGTGGATAAGGAGGATCCTCTGACACACTGAAGGAGTAATTAGAGAGGTAGAAGGAGAACCAGGAGAGGACAGAGTCATGGAGATCATGGGGGAGGTCAAAATATCAAGAAGAACATGGTTGATGGTTATGAAGGCAACTGACAGATCAAAGAGGATGAGGATAGTTCTGAACTTTGGCTAAGAATAGACTGTTACAGACTTTTTGGTGAAAGCATCTCCAATGGAGTGCAAGCGGCAGAAGCCAGGTTGGAGAGGATCTAAGGTAGAACTGGAGGAGAGGAACTCCAGACAATGACTGTGGACAGTGTTTAATGAATTTAGAGATGAAGGGTGTAGGGCGATAGGATAGTATTTAGAGAGACATGTTGGGTGGGGAGGAGGGGTTGTTAAAATGAGAAACTAAAGCATGTTTGTATTGTGAAGGGAAATAACTGGAGGAGAGTGAGAGTTGAGGAGAAAGATAAGTGAGTGGGAAAGGGTTTGAGGAGGCAGTCAAAGATAGTAAAAGAAGATGGCTAGGATTGCAGACATGGGATTCAATTAAAGTGGAAAAGTAAAGTTGCTTAGTTAGGAACATGGCAGAATTTAAGGAGGAGAGAACAAATTTGTAGTGGGGGAAGTCAGCTTGGTCACAGCCGTTCTGTCAGAGATATTCAGCAGCAAAGGAGCAGGAACAGAGGAAGTAGATATTAGGCTGATCCAGGGCTGGCAAGGCAGACCTGGCAATAGCAGAGAGAGGGGCTAAGGAGTCCAGGATAGATGAAAGTGAAGCATGGAGACAATTGACAACCATATCATGGAAGAGAGGAGAGAGTTGAGAGCAAATGAGAAGTCATTGACATTGATGGAGTGGGAATCTCAGAAAGGCTAGGTATAGGGCAAGAGGAAGAGAGCAGATGAGTGATGCTGAAAGAGACAAGGCGATGGCCAGATGGAGAGATTGGAGAGAGGAGAGTGCAACGTTTCTCATAACCTAATTACAGGTATTTTGGAGGAGGCTGCAGTGGCTAAAAATGGGTCCCTGAAAAGCACGACTTAAAACTTTTCAGACTAGATTCTATCATAGAACCACAGGATTAGAAGGGACCTCAAGGGTCATCTCGTCTAACCTCCTGCCAAGATGCAGTATATCGTTGACTGGCTAACCTTTATTGCCAGATACCCATCCTAGTGAGCAAATATAAATTTGACATATGGAAGAATGTCTATAACTTAGCTGATTTCTTTTCCTCAGGAGAAATTATTTAACATCTTTACTGATTGACTTCATTTTCCAATGTTCTCCATTAGATTTCTTTTCATGTGGACTAAACTCACCTTAAATAAAAGGACTTTTTTAAATGGGAGAAAAGTTGATCTAGAAACTGTTGGGCATGAAGTCATGGGATCCTTTGAGACATTAGACACAGCAGTAAGAGTGTCTGTCTCAGATACCCGAAACACAGTTAATATCTGGATTCCAGTGGGAGATGCAGCAGTACATAAAATAGACAGTTGTTAAATTCTTTTGAAAAAGAGGACTAAATGTAACTTGAGACTGAAAAAACAAAATAAGCTTTTGAAATATTCAGTTGCTCAAAGTTAGTCATTAAAAAGTCAAGAATGTAAAGATTGGATTTTCTTTCATGATCCTACACTAGAGCTGGTTGAAAGGCAGAGTTTCTACTATGTGGGAAATTGTGAAAAGCTGAAAAATGTTGTTCTGTTTCAGAACCAAGTATAAATTTAGCAATTTCCCATAGTGGGAAAAACTGGAAAAATATTGTTTGCAAATAATCCAAATGTTTCATTTCAAATATTTCTAAACAGAATTGACCCAAACTCTACAACTCCCAGCTCAGCTGTGGCTCCCAAGTTTTCTAGGCTGCCTGTTCCACAGCAAGGAGCCTAGAAGCCCTGGCAGCTCCAGCTTGAACCTGGTTCTTCAAGTTTTCAAGCTCCCAGCTCCATGGCAGGGAGCCTGGAAGTCTGGGAAAGTGCACATGGTGAGACTGACCTAGAGGTGTGGCCCCTGGAAGTGCAGGCTCCTGAGTAGCCTGCCAGGGGAGCTGGCAAGAAAGCAGGTAGGTTTCTCGTGGAACCCTGCTTGTATTTTGTTGGAAGTTCGTTGCAACTGCTTCATTGGAAAATTTCTGACCAACTCTATATTACGCTCTTTACAGAAGAGTGCGTAAATGTAGGCTGTATTTCATGGGTGCTATATTTACTGTCTTGACTCATATATTGATAGTTTATGTAAGGGAGCTGAAAACCTCCAAGGGTGAGTGGGTGACTCAGTTTATATTTATAAGGTTTTTTGATTGAGACATTTATTAAAGATGATGTCCTTGATTTCAAAACAGACTGAAAACTAATGCAAGAGGAGAGGGAGAAATTGGTGTTGGGGCTGGATAGAGGAGTTAAAGCATCCTGTGTGTCATGATGTGATTTATATTATATTAAAATAATACTGCAGAAATGATGTCCCTTATTATAAAATATTAGTTGGTTGAAAGATAAGTGATTTAGTGACATGTCTGTGCACTTTGAGATTATTCGACATACATTTTCCCTGTTGCATACCACATTCTAGGGTGGGTGGAGAGGGGTGTGTGTGTGCATATACATGTAGGTACACCACCACAAATTCTTGAGTTTTCTGTAGAAGTGTGTACTCTATCTACGTAGGCTCTCAAATGGCTCCATCTCCATAGTATATGTAGGATTTGTTCAAGGTTATTACTTTAATAGATAAATTGTCTTTAAATCATTTTAATTAAAACATTTACATAGTAGTAACTGGATTGAATGACTCATCTCTAAGAATTTTAGAGCCAGGCAATGGCTTATCTGTTGCTGATTCATGCTTATAATGGGAAAATCCCATTTTTACTTTCCAGTACTTCTACCTACATCCTATGAAGAATGCTTTCTCATACTCTAAATCAGCACGATTGACATTTTATTAAATCAATATTTTTATAAAGGCTCCCATAACCTTTTATATTCTGCTCACATTATGCAAACACTTTACGTAAGTATTACATACTTTAAAAAGTGGTGGAAAGTTCTACTGTACTCATTTGCAAAGTACACTATAACAAATAATTTAGTTCATATGTAAAAAAGGCATTCAAACCTTCTAGATTATTCTTAGCGTGCACACATCAGCAACATTATAAATAACCTAAAGGGTGAGGGAAAGCCTTTCATTATTCTTGGTTGCAAAATGTCCTTTTAACCATTGTTTAATTTTCATAACTATTTTGTGTGTAACTTTGCTCTTATACCAGCTTTATATTGACCAGACTGACAAACACTCAACTGGGTGACACATCTGTCCACTGTTACCAACCAGCGAAAAAATAAAAATAATCTCCCCACTTGTCCAGTTTAAAAAGCTGCTTGTTCCAGCTCTACTGAATACAGGAATTCAAAGTGAAATGGGATGCTTGTTGTGCTCATGTGTATGATAAATACACTGAATGCTTTTCCAGTTCAGTTATTTCCAAGCAGCCCTGGTGTCTGAGCTTTGGGAACAAACCAAAAGATTTTAAATGCTTTTTTTACTAGTAATAATGAACCAAGATCATTATTAAAGCTCATTAAAATCATAGTAAGCTGCTAGGCTAAACCTTCAACATCACATCAGGTTCCAACGTATATTAAATGGCTAAAGAGAGTTTTGAGTGTTTAAAAACACTAAATTAAAACATTAATGTTTACTTTATCAGTACTGAAAACAATTATTAACAATACTAGACTCATGCAAGGCAAATTAGAAGCACCCTTAAGGTGAAGAAAAAATAATTTTCAGCTGAACTAAGACTTTTGTTTCAGAGTAACTCAATCACTGTTCAAATCATACATTGGTTTAAAATAACGATTGGGGACTCACTAGAGCATGCCATGCATCCACATCAGGATAGATTTCACAGTATAGGTTCATAAGTTGGATGATATTCATGGTTTAGCACTCCACCCACCCCAAATACCAAGCATATATTTGGGTCCAGTGTGGTGTTTAAATGGCCAAATAACCATTTATGGTTGGCCCCTTTCATCCTAATCCCTAGGATTCAGCCCATTTCTGAATTCTCTTGCCCTTCCTCTGGAAGGGGGAATGAAAGTACATGTGAAGGGTCCCTCAGTTCACAAAGACTTACAGACTCCTCTTCTTCCTCCAGTCAAATAGGGTCTACCAGTCATCTCCCACACTTCTTACTCATGTTTACTTCTTGGAGCTGGTCACTTTGAGCCTATTATCTGCACTGGCATTGAGAGTGCCACTGAGAATAGCTTGGCTACACCCACACACACGCTGCTGGTATCTGCCTTCTGTCAATCCACTAGGTTCTGCTGATCACACATCTGTCCCTGTGTCTACTAGACATGTCCATCTTTCCTGTAAAGTTCAGGGACATCATACTGGATTTTGTCGTGTGTGATTAGTGCACTACCTGTGTACAAAAAGATCCTAGCTCATGTCTATGAGGGTTTTATATACAGCAAGGGTAAAAAGGGGGGCCACAGAGCCCATTGCCTCTCTTCTCAGCCACCACCGCACAAGCCTGGCTAATGAAGGAGCAACCTCTCCTCCTCCTTCTCTGCACTCTGCCCAGGCATGACGTCTGCGTGCATTCTGAGCTGTCGTGAAGGAAGGAGAAGGGAAGGCTCTGAAGCAGCTGAGCCTGTACCTTACCTTCCCCTCAATCCTTCTCTTGTCAGGACCCCAGAGATTGTCTAGCCCCAGCTGTTCCACTTCTGTATGGGAATGAAGAGAATTTTGCAGTTGTCATTTTAATACAGACATCAGGGAATTAAGTTGTTCGTTGCATTGTGAAATGTGGAAAACTAAAATCTGTTCATATAAAGTCTTTGCAGTTCCTAAACAGGAAATGATCATGTCATAGTCACTTTTTTTTTTTAAATGCCTTAAAAGTTGAACCCTATTCAGAATTATCATTGAACACATCATCATCATTCTGGGAACATCCCTTTATTAAGCTGCTTAGTTATGTGGGTTACCCTTGTAGGTAGTTGCAAGGTTAATGGATCAGTTGCATTGTAGGGTAGTGAATTAATTAGAACAATGCTAATATTCAGATATCGTTAGCAAGATTTGCAAATTGCACACGCAGAGTCTTGACGTTTAACAATACATAAATTAAGGATGGTCCAATAATTTAAGGAAATGAAACAGGTTAATTTAAAAACAGACTAAAAGGGTTGAAGGTTTATTGCTAACTGATGCTGCTAGCATTTTCCAGAATACCAGACAAAATGATGTTTGTGTGTGTGTGTTTCTGGAGAAACCAAAGAATTAAATTTGGCAAGGAAAGACCATTCACAAATGGAAGGTGGAAAAGAATTATAAAGAGGAGAGGTGGGACAACAAAAGACCCACCTGGATCTAACGTTGCAGCACAATAATAAGAGGTGTAGCAGGTCAGGATTGGGTAGCAATAGAAAGACTTCTTTGGGAATTTAGCACATCTCACAAGTTCTTGTAGGCAACAGTGAATGTTCCATATGAGCAAAGCCTTTTTGTTTGTTTTTTGTGCATTTTTTCCTGTTTCTTAATTCCATTTTGCCTAGTTTTCTAGTATCAAATACCAAAGTGACTGGAATCAAGGAAAAATACATTGAACACAGTATAAAATGTGGAATCATGCAACCATAACATAATTTTAACCTATGAGTGCTTGTCTGTTGTTTTAAAACAACAGATTTGTCTGCTTAATTGTTGCATTGTACCAGTCAGCATCTTTATTTTGCTTGTGACCAGAAAAGTGGGTGAAAAATCATGTTAACAAGACAAAACCTCTAGTTTTGAAGGGACAGTCAGGCAACTGATGACATCTGGAAAAATCTGAAGAACAACAGGGTCTCAGGGCATTTTTGAATGGCCTAGAATGAAGGAGGTCCTCTTCCATCCTCTTTGTACATCAAATCAGACAAAATGATCTTCCATATACAGTTTTGTTTAGAAATATTTTTCTAATATCCTACAGACCTGTTTTTGAGTGAGTCAGAAATTATTGTTATGCTGAAATTGGCTTAATCTGCATGCTATAATCTTAATATTAATGTTGTTTACCTTCCAATTACATCATATAGTTTAAAGAAGACAATAAACTATGAAAAGAATGATTAACATCTCTGTACTTTTATGTCATAGATGCTGTGAAGCCACTTGGCAGTTCTTTACAAGCATCTGCTGAATTACCATTAGCAGTCAATACTTCACCACCATCTGTACAAGCAGAATCATCCCTACCTCCTCCATATCAACTAATTAACATCCCACCTCTGGAGTCCTCATCTAGCCAAGAAGATCCTCAGGATTACCTATTGCTAATAAATTGTCAAAGTAAGAAGCCTGAACCTACGAGGTAAATGGGTGTTTTCATTTTTTTGCAGTAGTCGTTTCATTTGTATAGACCAAAGATGGTTACTCCTGCAAAGCATTTCTGTATATTACATGATTTCTTTTTGTTGAAGTTATTCAGCAGTCAAATGCACAAGTCTTGATTCTTTACCCGATCACTTTTGCTCTTCTCCCTATGTTCTGGGCTCGAATTTCTTGTTTTAATAATATGAAATGGTAGCATCAGAGCTAGCATCTTTGTTTTTTTGTTGTTTTTCTAAATTTTTTAAATTATTTGCTGATAAAATGTACCAGACTAATAGTCCCGGAGACCAAATATTTCTGTATATCTCTGGAATTAGGTGCAACTTGGATAGCAAAGATGGATCTTTCTTCTCACCACTCTCCATTGTGCCTCAAACCAGCTCTAGGATGGAGAGGTGGCCGTTTAGTACCTTGTACTTCTACCATGACTACTATCAGGGAAGCCAAATTACCACCAGTTAAAGTGGTGGCTCGGTGATAGGGATGAAAATCAACCAAACCTGTACTGAGATCACCAACTCATTTAACACAGGCTGCGAAGCAACCCTCAAATGATCAGTTTTTGGTTATTACTGACCTGTATCAAATTCAAACAGGAGATCTTGTGATGAGACACAATTTATCTTGAACCATCCAGTCTCTGCATCCTGAATTTTGTGAGCTGTTAGTGTGTTTTGAATAATATAGAAAAATTAGTATGATCTAATTATGTCCAATTTAATATTAAATAGATTTACCCACTCTGTTATCTCTCCTAAAGAGTAGGAAAACTGGCTAGTATTTTATAATATATTTTTTAAATATATATAATTATATATTATATATATTATATATTCTATTATATTTTTTAATATATATAAAAAATCTGACCAGCTCTGGTAACTGATGTACCCAAGTAACTGCTGCTTCTCATTTTAAATGGAAATGTAATGCCGCCTGAATAGGAGGATGTAATATGTAGTGGTAAATATCCAGGAATTATTGCTTTGTTTCTCAGAATGGTCCTTGGAAAACATTAGAAACCCTCTCAAGCAGAGATGCTTTGCTGTAACCATTTAAAATAATGGTCCCTTGTGTATTTCTAGAGAAGCTTGCTCATTATTCTCTTGATTGCAAAGGGGCACATTTAAAGGCTAAGCAGAGGTCTGTGAAAGTGTTTTTCCTGAGACTTCCACACATTCACTTAGAGCAATACCTTGTCAATGGTGTGACTCTCTGCCAGGTTTCAGTGTTACTGTGCCATGCATTCTGGAGCACCACAGAGTAAGGTACAATGGTCCTAGGACAAGAGGAGTATTTCTTAGTCTTTTTGTTGCTGACTGCAACCAACTCCCAAAATACCTCATTTAGGGCAGGCAAATAAGCCTGCTCTTGTCCAGTCCATGGAAGATGAAGATGGTGGGCAGCCCTCCCACACTCAAAACAGTGCTTGGAGTGGAGCGTGCCCACTGGCTAACTCATAAAATATTAAAGGGCAGAATGTCCACCTGTGTCTTGCAACCTGATGGGAAGGAATCTGTGTAATATGAAGCAGTAGTAGTAACTCTATATTGAAGGTTCAAGCTACTAGTTTTAGACATTCCACTACTAACTTCCTCCTCCCCCCCAAAAACCCCAATCTTTCTGAAATATATCACATCTCTTCTGAGGATAAAGATTTTCTGAACAGTTTGATTTTAAAAAAAGAGTTTTAAAGGTAGTGTTTTGAATATTTAGCTGTAGTTTACTTTCTAAATACGATTCTAATTCCTTTTTGGCTCATTGTATCACCAGAACGGCTTGGCTTAGAAACTCCAGATTGTTTTTTTTAATTGGCTCTGGTGACAAGAAGTCTTCCTCAGCATTTCAAGGGGCCTAGTTGTGGTAGGGGCAGGTAAAGAGTTGTGTAAGTGCTATGAAGAACACTTTTTAGAAATATAAGTTGAGCATCTTCTGACACCAGCTGCTGAACGGAGTCAGAATTGAGAGTATGGGTTGAGATGGGAGACTAGGAAGAAATGTGGAGGAATAGGAGTCTGGGAGGGACCGTGGAGAATGGGAGGGGATTGAGGGAGGAAGCCAATGAATTTAGTTTATTCGTTTATTGTGTGATGTTATGTCATATATAATCATTGTATGCTAAATAGAGTTGAGTGGTAGGATTATAGAAGTATAAGATTGATCAGTAGTTAGAAAGGATAATTATGTTGGAATGTGAGGGTGGAGAGTGTATGAATGGACTGCATGTCACCATGATTCCCTGAAGGTCTGGATGAGACAGGAGGGGGGAGGGAGAGAGAGAGAGAGAGAGAGAGAGAGAGAGATGGGGGGCAGGATGCGAGTTGGACTTGGAGATGGGAAGATGAAAGAAAAAGGTGCTCAGGGAGCTGTGGTTCATTATTTTGCGGGTTGTGGAACGTGTTGAATATATGGTGTTACGAGTATTGGAAGACCTTGTTGTTTGGTATGTTATAGTGAGGCAGTAGCACCACTAATAGTGTGGGTTGAGGTGAGCTTGCTGTTTAACATCTAACTGTTTGTCCTTGTTTTAATAAAATATGTAACTGTTACTGCAAAATAATGTTATATGGTAGTTTTAGCCCCAACTCAGCAAGTGAAGCACTTGCCTAACGTTGGGCATATATATTTTGCTGAAATGGGGCCATAGCAAATTGGAAATAGACCCCTTGATAAGGAACTAGAACAGTGGGCTGCAGGTTGCCCACCACTGAACTAGAATTTCACAATATCTTTGCAATTTATGTTATGTATTTATGCAGATTATAAGGGGTCATATTTACGATTGGGTGGGGAGGGGAAACTTGTATGAGCGCACAGGAGCAGTGGTGAGTGAAGAAGGAATACATGGCATGACTGAAGTGGCTACTTTCCTTTACTGTTAGTTTCTAGACTTTCATACTTTTTGCAGTTTTTTTAAGAAGTAGAATAATTAATCTCTGGATTTTATAATACAGGTTCTAGGTGTTGGTGGACTCCATTGATGCATCCTTTTGGCCTTCAGTATTTCTTAGCAAAGTTTTTTAACCATAGTTTTTAAAAATAAAACATAATAATAGTTATAATACAGTAGGCAGATGTTATAACATTAGAAAAAAATTACAAATTAAAGTAATTTTCATAATTGTTTAGTTTGGGAGTTGGTTTACCTTTTAGTTCATCCTTCAACAGTGGCCAGTGTTCATGGAAAAATGAGGAGAAAATATCTTTCTTTAACATACTGCTTTTTAGAGCATCTAGGAATCAGTGCATCCCGGTACATTTCGGGGAGGGGGACTAAAGGCAAATAGTTTCTAGGTTATTTCTTTTTATTTATTATTTCTGGTGGTTTTTTTTCTATTTTTTTATTATTTTCTATCTTTTTATTAATTATTTCTATTTCTAGGTTATTTCTTTTTTTGGATTTTCAAGATTCTTGGCATTTGCATCTTCAGTGCCACCATACGTATATTTTATTTATAGATACTTTAAAAATGTTGTACAATTACTGGAATTGGGGGTATGTTAGAAATGATAGTAGTTGTATTAATACTCATCATCATTTATTTTACAGTACAGTTTTATGTCTTGATCACTTTGGACCATCCTTAAAGTTCTAATAGTTAAATAGTAAAAAATGTCATTACATTTCACTGCAGTGTTAAATAAGATTGAGAGTTCATCTTTGATCTTACAAGAAAAATTGCATCCATAGTGTCTGTTTGAAATCTTTAAATTTTTGGCTGGTTGGCAGAGGTACATACAAAATAACAGCTGTTATCTTGCTGATCTTACTCCATTTTTTCCTGTTTATAAACCAGCCCAGGGTCATCCTTTATCTCTGAAGAAGGGAAAGAATATCTACTACTGGAGGATTTTGAAAGTAAAAAGATTCCACTGCAGTGAGTGTATAATTGTTGTTTTTTAGTCTGTGTGAGAAATCAAGCACAGAGCCATAACCTGCTTGAAAATTTCATATTTGAAACATGTCCTGCATGGTCTGCTGTGAGTTTTAATAAAAGAAACAATATAACCCAACTTCAGTTAATCAAGATAGGGCTATGACAGCACCTATCAAGGCTGAACTCACATTTCTACCATGCATGCTTCTCACACTGCTCTTTTACCATTCCTGAGTGCTGATACACAATAGCTGCTTTGCTCTTATACCTTGTCTGGAGTAGTCTCTTGGCCCGGTTGTATTGATTCTCACGGAGGGAAAGCTATTGGTGCAGGATAAGTGACCAAACTACTTACAGTGTATTAGAAAGTGGGGAGTTCAATCCTCAGTCTGCTTCAAAACTGAATATTTTTGTAAAATTATTTGTGTTCCCAATCCTCTTGTCAGCAGCTAGTTTTGGGAAGAGGAACCAAGAGCTAGTTAAAGGGACAAAAATGTGCCTTTACCTACAGTAGCTCCTCACTTAACGTTGTAGTTATGTTCCTGAAAAATGCGACTTTAAGCGAAACCATGTTAAGCGAATCCAGTTTCCCCATAAGAATTAATGTAAATAGGGGGGTTAGGTTCCAGGGAAATTTTTTTTTTGCCAGACAAAAGACATACACACACACAATAAGTTTTAAACAAACAATTTTAATACTGTATACAGCAATGATGATTGTGAAGCTGGTTGATGTGGTGAAGTCAGAGGGTGGGATATTTCCCAGGGAATGCCTTACTGCTAAATGATGAACTAGCAATTGGGTGAGCCCTCAAGGGTTAACTCGTTATTAATGTAGCCTCACACTCTATAAGGCAGCACGAATGGAGGGAGGGGAGACAGCATGGCAGACAGGCACACAAACCGTGTGTGAGAGAGAGATGAGCATTTCCCCTTTAAGTACACTGTCCCCACTCTTAAGTACACTGCCTTGTTAAGTTAATCAGCAAGCTGAGACCACAGCTGTTGCCAGAATCTCCATCTGTCCTGAGCCCTGTCGTTTGTCCCTCCTGCTTTATGGAAGATGGGGTAAGCGGGGTGCAGGAGCAGGGGGGAGGGGGACACCCTGACATTAGCCCCCATCTGGCCCCTGCACAGCAAGCAGGAGGCTCGGGGAGCAGCTTCCAGGCAGAGGGCAGGAGCAGCACATGGCAGTGGGGGAAGGGACAGCTGAACTGCCCGCAATTGATAGCCTGCTGGGCGGCTGCCACACAGAGAACTTAGGGGCGCTGCTGGTCCACCCTTGTTCCAAGCCCCCACCAGCTAGCTGCAACGGGCTGCTCTTCCTGCAAGCAGGGAACAAAGCAGGTGGCTGCCAAACGATGTTATAAGGGAGCATTGCACAACTTTAAATGAGCATGTTCTCTAATTGATCAGCAACGTAACATCGTTAACCGGGATGACTTTAAGTGAAGAGCTACTGTAGTTCAAAGCCTTGTCAGGGGCATGCATACTCCCACAACTACACAGCTACATGGAGAGTGGAAGCCAGTTTGAGTATGGTCCTATATCCCATCACCACCTCTGTGGAGCCAGGTCAGGACTTGAAGGATGTACAGGACTCTCTTCATGGTACCATGGAAAGAGAGGCAGTCTTAGTGTGGGAAAAGGAATGGGGTTGACACTATGTTGCCAGTGCTTGGGACTGGTAATGCACCCGTGTAAGGACAATGTGTAGTACAACCATGATGCTAGGAGTTGGTGTGTCAGTCCTACTTTGGTAGCAGATGTGGCTAATTTTTTTCCTCTTGCTAAGTCAGTCTTTTTTTTAAACAAATAGGAGTGCAGTGATGCAGTGCAGTGATAGTAATCCGTACTGTCTGCTGATGCACTATCAGAGCCAGAAAAGTTATTCTTGACCTGCTATGAAAGTGTATGGAAAAGTTATAAAATTTTGCTGTTCTGCTTGAATTGAAGAAATGCACCCTTCACTAAACATCCTGCTTCTAGTGTCAGTTTGGGAAAATAATAGTGTTAATTCTGTTCACAAGCTCTGCTCACAACCCTGGCGCTCACAACCCTGGCTGTCCCAGTCTGAGATGCCATTCGCAGTACATTGTGCAGATTTTCATAATTATACCAGTTTTTCCATGCCTGTTTTGATCAGCAGTGAAAGTTGTTATTGACATTTTAATGATCATTTATGCTTCAGAGATTGTCACACTAAAATGAAAAGGGGCAATTTACTCCTGTTTTGGCACTGTTGTTGCAGCATGTCTTCAAACTTAGACACACACAGATCAGTTACGCCAGTTCACATTTTGAAGGTTATATACACATCCATAAGGACTAGAGACTCAGTTTGAAAAGGATAGTTTTTGAAAATGCTTAGATTCCAAAGCACAAGTTGCAGCCACTAGGGAAAAGGGAAAGACGGCTAGGCTGCCTCAAGTAGTCCAAAGCTGATCCCTCTCCCTGTTTCCTTCTGTTCAGTTTTCATGAATGTGCAGGGACAAGAAACAGTGAGGAAAAGCATTTTTACATTTAGAAGTAATTAAAGTTTAATATGGTAGCATTACTAGTTAGCATATTAAGAGGTATCTAGGTTAGCAGGATCTGTACTCTACTAGAGTGGCATCCATGCACTGTTATTGCACTACTAATTTTCAATGATGGTTTTAGCTGACTGTTTCCTGCATGTTATGCATTTATAGAATTACATAAAATGCAACACAGCCTCATTAGGCGGTCTCTCAAAGGTCCGTGTTAAAGGCTCCTTAGTGCTCAGAATTGGTAAGTAAGATTTTAAAGATATTTGTAATACTTTTTGTGCACAATATTTTAAAGCCCACTTGGGTTTGGGAGCATAGGTAAACAGAGAATATGTAATGGACAACAATGATTGTAATAACTGCATAATCCATGAATGGAAGAGTGAAAATTAAAGTGTGCTGTATTGCTTGCTACATGAATTTCTATTCTATGGTCATATCATGCTATGCTGTGTGTTTCTTGCTTTAATTTGTATTTTATTTTTGTAGCTTTTTTTAATTACTTGAAGTTTTTGAAGGTGTGTGCGTGTGCGCACTGAGACTAATAATCTTTGATACTATAGTTTGACTACTGTTTCTACAGGATGGAAAAATATGACTTTGAGACCTTTTGTTTGTCCCTGTTATGGTATATAAAATTATGGGGCAGATCCCTGTCATCTTTATTCAGGCAAAACTCGCAGTGCTTTTGCTGGGAGTTCTGTTTGAATACGCACTAGAGAATCAGGTTGTATATTTGTAAGTGTGTAACTTTTTTGTTTTCACAGCTCGTAGTATCCAAGATGTTAGATGTTGTTGTTTTATCTTTAGTCAAATATTTACTCCAATAATTTTCTAAACTGCCGTGTAATCAGTTACGTGACTGGAGTAGTAGGGGTAAAAGCTGTACTTATTACAGTGACATGCTCAAATTGTGCCACACAGGCAACAGTGGATTCCAGTGATACTTAAATTAGAAAAGAATGTGGTGTATTCTATACCAATATGTAGGCATTGTGGGTAAATGCTAAGTTTAAGGGTCTGTTTACCTATTAGTGTTTTCGTTTATTTTGACTTTTGTGTTAAACTAACTGTCAGGCTTATCAACTGAATTTTTGTGCCACAAACAATGTGACGATGGAATTCTACACAAGAGGGGAGAGAGAGAGTGAGTGCAGCCACTGCTTTTTTTGGCATTGTAGGTAACAGTTCATTGATAGGCGTGGTCTTCGTCAGAGACGTAATTTCCAAAGAAGCCCCATAAAACCCACTGTTAGAGTTTAAAAAAAATAAATAAAAAAAAGTCAAACAATGCTGTCTTGACCCTGGTCAAGACCAGAATACAGGCTTGTTCTCCTTGTCCTGTAATTTTTTTCTTCAGACTAACTGCTTCAGCTTTTCTGCCTCCATTTCCTGTTTTACTCTATACATTGTCTTATGTATGCTTAAAAAAAAAGTGTATGGTCTTTAGGTATCAACTTAAAGCTGTCGCAAGTTACAAGGCTTTTTTTTTTTTAAATTGTATTTCCTTCATATTTATTAGAGGAAGCAAGTTACCATAAGCCCAGAATTTTTGTACTGTGTCTGGACAGTTAACATTGCCATTAGTGCGCTCTTCATATAGTATGCAACATGTTTTCTTAAAAAAAAACCCAGCCAAACAAGAAGCCCTCCAAACCAGTCTGAGACTTTATTCAAAGTCATGTACTTGTGAAAACCCCAGCTGCCTAGCTGTTATGATGAATATATACACACACGTGTGTGTGCATGTGTACATGTATAATTACTTTAGATCTTTGTTCTAAATATTTTTGTTTAATTTTTTTTAGAATTAAGAAATTTAATGACTTTTAGTTGCTTACATTTTAAATGTTCTGTTGTTCTTTACAGTTGAAATGTGTTTCTTTATACATCAAAATTTCAATCTTGTTTTGTTTAGATTGCATGCTGACTCAGCAAAGTCCATCTGTTCTGAAACTGACTGCAATGATAATGTATCCTCCCATAAAAATTCTGCTCCATCATTAAGCAAGCATGCAGTGAACGGCTTTTTTCAGCAGCAAAGTGCCTATGACTCTCCGCCACCTCGAGCGGCATCAGTGTCCGTAGACTGCAGTCTTTATAACCTGCCTAGAAGTTATTCACAGGATGTTTTACCAAAGGCAACATCTCCATCTGGGACTGATGCAGAAGGAGAGCAGCATGTTTTCAGTACCCCTTCTGCTACATCATTAGATACACAAATGAGGCATTTCTCCATTAGTTATGACATTCCCCCAACACCTGGAGGTACTTATCAGATTCCACGAACTTTTCCAGAAGGAACTTCAAAGCTAGAGACTATTCCAGATATTCCTCCACCTCGGCCACCAAAACCACATCACACTTCGGATCGATCTCCCGTGGAAACTTGTAGCATTACTCGTACTGCCTCAGACACTGATAGTAGTTATTGCATCCCTACAGCAGGATTGCCACCATCACGCAGTAATACCATTTCCACTGTAGATTTGAATATATTTCGTAAAGGTCAGTAGTTGGTGTCTCGACCTTGCTTTTTCATGATTCTTTTGTTTCAATCATTTTGTGCAATAGGCTGAGCTCTTTAAAGGAACGGACCTAAGGGAATTATACACTCAATTTCTCTTGAAAATAGGGTGCTTAAGTCTCTTGGAATGCTTTGAAAATCTCGGCCAAAATGCAGACCATAAAAAGGCTTTATCAAGCTTTTTAAACATCAGTAATTTTAAATTAATTTTTAAGTCTTCTTTAAATATGTTGCATAGAAACTTACTTCTAGTGACCTCATCCAAAATATAGGCATTTTATTAAATTTTGATGGTCCAAGTCTCAAGAATTTATTAAGATTGTCTAGCGCAGCCTTCAAATATAATATTGACCAAATTATTTGCAGACAACATACTTCATATTTCTGTATATTTTATATTGTAATCCTATGTGGTAGTGGTAGCCCTGTGATAAATGGTATTTATCACGGACCTTCGCTGCTTCACCTGCCTGGTGCACTCTAACAATGTGCCCTCAAATTTTTTACATCCATGTGCAGAATGAATTTTGTTAAGTGCACCAATATGGAGGTGATGTGTGGCGGGGGTGGGACCAAGGGGTTCGGACTGTGGGAGGGGGCTCAGGGCTGAGGCAGAGGTGTGTGGGGGGTGAGGGTTCTGGGGTGGGGTCGGGGATGAGGGGGTTGAGGAGCAGGAGGGGGCTCAGGGCTGGGGCAGAGGGTTGGGATGCAGAGGATGAGGGCTCCGGCTAGGGATGGGGGCTCTGGGGTGGGGCTGGGGATGAGGGGTCCAGGGTGTGGGAGGGAGATCAGGGTTGTGGCAGAGGGTTGGGGTGCACGGGGTGAGGGCTCTGTCTGGGGGTGCAGGCTCTGGGTGGGGCTGGGGATGAGGGGTTTGGGGTGCAGGCTGCCCCGGGGCTGCAGTGGGAAGAGAGAACTCCGAGGATGGGGCCAGGGGAGAGGTGCCTCTCCCCACCTGCACAGAACTTGATAGCCTGCTGCGTGGCCGTGCAGTTTAGAGGGAAGTTAGCACTCTAAACCATTTTTGCCAGCGCAGTGGCTCATGTTCCAGACCTACGAGTAGCTTCTAAACCAAACTGCTTCTTTCCTTCACATGTGGAGTTCCCTCTTCCTGTTCAAAGGTGCAGTGGCTCAAGGCCCAGCAGTGGTAATCCTCATGAGTAACAGCTGTAAAGTCAATGGCTGTTCTAAAATTGTTCTGGAAAAATGACTTGCTTGAGTTCCATGTTTCTTGAGTGTCAGTGATCCGATAAAATATTTACTTAATTTACATATATCTTTTCTATTTGTCAAACTCACTTTGGTTTGCAGAAGTCAAGCGATCTTATTTTCTTTTTCTCACTAGTAATAAAGATCCTGTAGGCAAGTTATAACTGGAGTTGTATAGATGTAACTCAGGGCAGAATTTGGATACTGTGTGTTTGCAAAAATATAATGTGCTGCAGGGTCTTTCTCTGGTGGTGATACCAGAGAAGTATACCAGAGAAGGCAAAAGGGGGGAAAAACCCCAAACCCTCAGCTTGAGCTAGAGTCAATATTCAGTTTGTATGGCTGATAGGTAGAAAAAAAATCTCATCATCTCCTCTTTCTATCAGAGCATTATAGACTCTTAGATGAGTGGATAACACGTCTCTGGCTTTGTAGATCCAAACCAGCCATGGATTCAGCCTAGAAAGCTGTCAAAAAGGGGCAGTTGAGGATTTCTCCTCACACCGGGGAATCAATGGATGTCACAAAACTGGCATAGTCAACACTGTGCTGCCCCTCCACCCCACACAACCACCGCTCTGCAAATGGGGTGCCTTGGGAGTGGGGTGGAGCACATGAAATCCAGCTGGCTGCTACTGGAAAAACAGAGCAACTCAGAAGCTGTTCTAAGTTACACCGGGGCTGATCTGGTTTTAGCCATCCCAGATTGGGGGATCAGAAAAGTGGTTTAGAGCCACTCTTCCACCTCCCTCCTCAACTGGTGCTGAGTTTATACTTGACATGGCTGACACCTGAGCGCTGTATATATGTTTCTTCTTTAGACCAGTACTTCTTGCTCTTCAAGATTGTGACAGGGCACTCTATTCGCTGTAGGATAGCTCCTCCTCCTGGCTGTTCTGGGGATTAGTTCTGCGAGGCAGACTCCCCTTCTGCCAGCTGCACTCTGTCTCTCTGTCTGCAGCCCCTGTCGCTCCAGGAGTTACTGCAGCCTCAGCCCTCCAGCCAAATCACAACGGTTTCCCCTTCCTGGGTGATTTTTCAAAGTCTCTTGCCACAAAAGCGCATGAGGCAATCCTCACGTCCGCTGCCCTGGCAATGTGACTCCAGTAATGTCTCAGACAGTCTTCCTGTTCACTGCCCCATGGTGCCGCTCCCTGAGTGGCTGGTAGGGGAACCTGGGCCCACCATGTACTATGGATTCCAGCCCAGGGACCCTACAACACACAGCCAAGGTCTGTTCAGTCCCCAACCTTGCAGCTTGCTCCGTGGGCTGCTTCCTACCCTGCGTCCCACAGGCTCTCTTGTCCACTTCAGTGTAGACCCTTCTCTGAGGGCCAGACCTCCCCAGGGTTGTACTCTTTCCTTGGGTTCCTTCCTTCCCTTCCTACTAAAGAGGAGGTCACTGCAAACTTCCTCCCGGAAGCTTTTTCTGATGCCAACTTCCTATGTTTATGCTAGCTCAGCCCACCTTTGCTCAGGTGAGCTTCTCTATAATCAGGGCTTTCCACTCAGCCTATATCTCCCTCTTTTGCTGCTTAATTGGCTGCTTGGGCTCACCTGGTCTAATTCATTCCTCTCAGAACCAAAGCGGGGAGTACACCCCATCACAAAGGTATTGAAGGGTGGTCTTCAGACACCAAGCTTGTTACTACTAATATTTTTCCAATTAAAGATAGTCTTCAAAAGGAAAAAGCGTGTAGCTGTGGAAATAAAAGAACTTAAACTCTGGAAACAAAGTAGCAAAGCATAGGGGGTCTTCATTAAGGATATCTCTATTACAAAGTATCATTAAAATCCTAGAAATCTTTTAAAAAAGAGGGTCAAATAGTGGAGAATTAATTCTGTTCGTTATTATCAAGTTCATTAAAGGAGTTTAACACTTGACTTTTTTTATATCAATCATTCAGTATAAGGTTAGTTTCTAATGGCCCCATCTCGCTCCTATTGAGGTAATTAGAAAGAGTCCCATTGACTTCTGTGGGGACTGTTGTAGGCCCTATGAGTCTAGATAAACCCATACCTTTATTTCTGCTGGTATAAAAAATATTTTTACCTCCATATGATTAAATATATGTAATGCAGTTTGTCTAGAAAAAAATGGAAATATAATAATTAAAACATGTTTGTATTTCTGGACTTTAAAGTATACTTATTATTTTTCATATGAGATTTAACACATTTTTGGATATTTCTTAACATCCATCTGCTTCTGCCTAAGGAAAAACTTGCTACTTACAGTTTTTCTGTCTTTTTTCTATTTCAAGCTAAGATTAATTAAATATCAAAAGCAATATACATTTCTGTTTTTAATAACAATGGAAAGGCTGGGAGATGGAGGTGTTACATCTCCAGTCAAATATAGAGAAATCCATTCCATTAATCTTGTAAATGTCTCTGATGTTGCTCTAATGGATGTCTTAGCTTTCTGAGACAACTGAGCATAACAATGTAATGTTAATATAAATTATTAAACCAATTAGTGTAATATTAATTATATGTGAGGGATCTTAAAAGAGAAGTCCTTTGGGGAAAGGAATTGGGTAGGGGAGGGAACATTTTAAGGCAAAATACAAAAAAGGAATTGATGATATAGTTATACGGATATAATTTTAATGTTTTGTTTGATGGAAAGAATTAATTAGTATTTCAAAATTACAACATTTAAAAACAGACCTTGGCTGTGTGTTGTAGGGTCCCTGGGCTGGAACCCGTAGTAGAGGCAAGAACTAGAATTTCTGCCTCATTGGAAATATGTTTCATTCTGGTTGGAAATGTGGAATTTCACATGAAATGGAAATTTTCAAAAAATTCCATTTTGGAAAAACCAAAATGGATATTTTTGAAAATTTCCAGATTAGCTGGTCGACTGGTTTGCCAGTGCACCAGCGAGCCAGTTGGAGCTGGCCTGCCAAGTTGCTGGAGGCCCTGGAAGGCTGGGCTGGCAAGGAGATAGGCAGGTGAGCTGGCAGGAAATCAGGTAAGTTTCCTTTGAAAGTTTTGATGGACTTTACCTGTTTCCATGGAATGTTTTAACTCTGTTGAATCAGCAATTTCCAATAGAAAAGCATTCTGTCGAAAAACCTCTGACCCACAATTCTATTTTTAAAGTCACTTTTCCAAGTAGAACTGCATGTGAAACACTGAGATCTCAAAATCTGTTGTGATAGATATAGATCAAATATAAATATAGATCAAACAAAATATAGATATTTTGTACCATTTAGAATGGGACCTCCCAGCTTTTCAACAGGATGCATCAGTTGTTTCTGGCCCTGGAAAATGTCAGTATCAGATCTTTAAAGTGTGACTTATACAGTAGATAGAAGCTTTGCTGATAAGTAGTGCAGGCATCCCAAACTTAGGTTGGCAAAACCTTTATACCACGCTGCACCATCATATAGCAGATAGTAAACAACTACAGAAACTGTGGAAAACTGGTCTAATGTACGTACATGACAGGTACTGAGATGAGAAAATAAATACCTACTTTTACCCCTTTCATTCTCTAGATATTAGTTCTCAAGACTGCTATGATATTCCACGATCATTTCCAAATGACAGAGCTAGCTCACTGGAAGGCTTTGTAAGTATGATTTGATCTGACTTGAGACTATACTGACAAAACATTTGCATGTTCTGAGTTCTGTAGTACAAAACCAGGGTGTACACAGTATTTTTAGTAGATGAGATTAAAACATGAATCTGATTTCACAGCTGCTAGCATAACTGATTATTTTGTTGTTAAAGGAAATGTATGTTAATTCTAGAAAAACAGAAGCACGTTCACAGTGGGAAGTGTTTCAAGTGAAGAACTGGATGAAAACTATGTCCCAATGAATCCTAACTCTCCACCACGGCAGCATTCCAGCAGCTTTACTGAACCCATCCAAGACACAAACTATGTACCTATGACACCAGGCACATTTGATTTTTCATTATTTGGAATGCAAGTCCCTCCACCCGCTCACATGGGTTTCAGGTCCAGTCCAAAGACCCCTCCCAGAAGGCCAGTACCTGTTGCAGAATGTGAACCACCACCAGTGGATCGGAACCTCAAACCTGACCGAAAAGGTGAGAAAAACATGCTGTGGAAGTTGCTTTTACTCTATAATATAATGATTTAGTGGTTCAAATTTTCATACCAAAATCAAGATAGTATGAAATTATTGTTTTCCAAGAATTCAGACAAAAAAAAGCAGAACTAAGAATCTTAAGAAAGCATTGGTCATTTAAAATTACCTGAGTAATAAAACTGAATATTTCTGTAGGTTTAAAGATAATAGTTGTACATGTTTTTATTAATCAAGAGGTGGCACACCATTTCCTGTTATAAACTACAAAGTACCTGTAAACAGACTAAGAGCTGTGAGTTAGTTCTTATACATAATAGGATATAGATGGCCTGCTCGTTATGAAGGGAGACCACATTAACATTTTGATGAAATATATCTCCATAAGCATAGTAACATGTTACTAGGTAAAAGGGCAATAAATCATTGCATGATTTAATGATAAAATGGTTCTTACATTTCTCTTTTAGTGTTGTTTTAGGCATATGCTGTTGCTGAAAATATTATTGTTACAGTGTCTCAATAATTAATTGTACCATGGGAGAATGAATTGCATGTTTGTGTCCTGCTGCTTCTAACAAATCCTATTAAAAGTACCCAGTGGTTATAGAACATTTCTTATTTAAATTTTCTTTTAACTAATGAAAAACATGAATATCTACATTAAATGTAGAAATGTTAAATAATAAATAACGTTAGGCCTTACTGCACTCAGTAAAAGCAAGGAAATTAGACCCTCCCTGCTCATTCTCAGTTCACAGTTGGGACTGCCCATCATCTTGACTTCAGTGCTTGCGTAGTACAGAATCACATAGGAAGCAGATTAGGTTGTTGGCCAGGAAGTTGCAATACAACCCTTGGGATCCAAATAGAGCTCAGAGGCTACTAAATCACACCAGTGCAGGGCTCTCAAGCTGCATTTGCCTCACACTAAGAGCTGGATGCCAAGATGTGGCCCTAAATGTCAAGTAATGCCTGTGAAGTGCACTGAGTTAGGATTGATTCTGAATTTCCCTGCTTTTATGGAGATTGCTAGATCTTAAATATCTTAACATTTAAAAACATTTCCGTTTTGGTTTTAAGAGCTACTTAATGTGTGGGAGACACTGTAGTGTGTTTGAGGAAGGTACAGCAACTTCAGTGACAAAAGTGCATGAGCAAAAACAACTAATCAACCAATAAACCAAAAAACAGAATTTAAGAGAAGTCTGAGAAATGGGCCCAAACGCTTACCTTACTTAAAGGTTAATCCCCTGTAGCATTCCTATAAGATGTTAATTTCCATGCAGCATTATGGTGCACTGGATTTACTTTCCTTTAAAGGAAGTTATACTCTTGGGACTAAAATAGTCCCTCTTCAAAAACAAATAAAAAGTCTTTCTCTTGTAGTGTGTAGATGTGAGACATTTGCATAGAGAGATCAAAGCAGCTTATGATTTTCAATCTCACTGTAATGTTTCATCAATATATGGGCCTTGTAGATAAATGGTTATGTCATTTTTTGCATGCTGAATAGTTTTTTTCAGACTTTGAAATTTGTAATTTTCTTTTCTTTGCAAGAAAATACAAAAAGACATTAGCTCATAAGATCAAATATCAGCAAGGTTGGTTTCTAAATATATATAATTTGAAAATGAGTTTCTTAAATATCTGAAACCAATAATATTTACCAGCTTGAAAAATGGCTGAACTGATGTACATGTATTACTTTAGGGAAGAAATGTAATCTGTGCTTAAAAACTCACATGCCCCCAAAATTTTAGTAATTTAAATTTTCAACTGGTATATTTTGTGGAAGCAGCCAGTGATCTGACTAACACTGATGCTGTCAGGATGATGAAGTAGAAGATCTCTGCATAAAATGGGAAGTGCCAAGTCCTGTAGCTGACTAGCAGTGTTCAGAATACAAAACATAGCCTTCCTCATAATCTTGACTTCCTGCTCACATCTAACTGTTTTCATGTTGCCCGACAATAGTTACCTTTAACTGTTAAGAAATATTTGACAGTAACACACTGAAAAAAATTGATATTGGAAAATATTTTTTAAATAAATACAATTGATATTGGAAAATATTTTTCCAATTTTAATTAAATAAATTAAAAACATTTTTCCTTGACTTGTTAGTTTGCCTACTTTTACCAACATAGCTTGTATTGACCTTCACAAAAGGTCAATCTCTATACTAAAAAGTTTGCCACTTTATTGTTGGCAATACAGTGCAACCACATAGATCTCTGATAAAGAGATGTTGCTTTTTTGTATCTCTTCTTGAAATGACAGCATTCTAAAAAATGATATCATCAGCCGAATCTGGGAAAGCACTTAAACATGTTAAGAATCTGAGAAGTCCTGTTAACTTCAATGAATGGAGAAAGGAGATCATCAGGTTTACTGATATACTAATAAGTGTACTGTTCTACAACACAGCTCATGTTGATTGGCTCTGCCCATTTTCTCCTGGCAAGGATGGCCTTTATAAAACAGCTTGAAAACAAATTAGTTTTATTTTTTTAAAGAACTTGAGTTTTCATTTAAAAATTATATAATAGTCAAATACTGCCAACTATTTGTAAAGTAAAACTATATCCATCAGAAGAGTAAAATTTACAACAGTAAATTTTTAGGAGATGAGGGAAATGGGAGAAAAGGGGAATATGCTTTAAAAACAAACAAACAAAAACCCTGATTTTGTTAACCAAGGATAATAATATGTCTGATTTTATCACTGTGAAATTTTACCTTATTTACTAACCCATAAAATAAATTCAGTCTTATAAACTAGTTCTCTCCCTTCTTGAATATGAACTTATTTAAACATTCCAGTTAGGACAAAAAGTCCATGTTCTAAGTCGTCATATCCTTTTATTGTGAATGGTTATAACAAATAGTGATAACTGGGGTATTTATTTTGTCATATTTAAATGTCAACAGATGAAATTCCCACCCTATAGAATATTTTTGAGTCATTTCAAGTGCCATTAACATAGCACAAAACTACTATAAATTTCCGTGGTCCTTCGTATAACTGAAACGAGCATACTTTACAAAGATTTGCCATGCAGCTTTTTCAACCTTCAAGTTATTGTAGTAACTTCTCCTAGCACACTGTTTCTACACTTGTAGTTTAAAAGTATTTTGACAGAATTCCATTTTGAGTTACTCCAAGTACCTAGAGGTTAATGGACAGGCCAGGCATTTCAAGAAAGCCCAGCCAGAATTAGGAAAAAGAAAAAAAAATGTGAGGAATGTGGTACATAAAATGTTTGTTGAGTTTTCATTTTAAGTATGGAGGAATTTCAGTGTGTAACCTGTGCTTGTTTAAAGAATTTCTGTTGGAATGTACTACTATTTCTCTAAAAGAATGTATCACTGCAGAGATCCACAGTGTTGGGTTATAAGGCCTCCAGAAATTTCAGGACACCTTCTCCTATCTAAGGAAGCAGCTGTGAGCCGTAACTGTGTATGGATAGCTACAATTATTTCTATAGGGAGAAACTTTCATAGCATCCGATCATCAACTCCTTTTTCTCTGGTACTGATGGTAAAGTTTCTTATTTAATGAGAAACATTGGTGCCTTATGTAACTTTTACAATAATATATGTAATCTTGTTCCTTTAGTGATATATTTAGCATGGAGCTCTACATCCATGTAGAGTCAATTGACTTTAGCAGGACCCCCACATGAGCACAGGGAACCACGCTAGTAGATACCATTGCAGGATCAGGCCTAAGGTTGTTTCATCTTTCCATTTTAAACCCCTGTTCCTAATGGGTTTTTAATAACTGTTAAGAATGTACTCTGCTGAGACTTGACATACCTGGTTCTGGCCCAGAATTGTGGTGCTGGATCAGGAGTGTTAAATTTGGGGAAGATTAATTTTTTAAAGGCATTTCCTATTTTCAACTGTACATTCCGATTGCTTGGTTTTGGGAGGGGTAAGTAGAGCTTGAGTCTCAGTTCATATGCACCCCTCCTGTTCTTTGGTCCACATGGCAATTATTTTAGTTTGACCCAAATTTTTACATAGATGTGCAGATGAAACAACAATATTTTAAACGGCAACTAGTGTTTACTCCACTCAGTGAATTTTTACAATGCTAAAAATAATCTGTGGGTAGTTCAGAAACATTTTCCCTCACATTCTGTGTTTAAAATAACATTAAGGTCATGACCCACACTAATAAGGTAATGGAAATTCACAGATAACAAAATGCCACATGCTTTTTAGTGTTGTTGAGTTCCTCTGTCTACAGATTCCTTTGACTTTTTTTTGAGAACCAGAAGGTTTTACAGGATAGTAATGGGCTAAATCCTGGACTCACTGGAGTCAGAGTTCTGCCATAGAATTCAATGAGACCAAAGTTTGGGGCAGTAATTGGAGATATTTACCCCTGTTCCCTGCCCCTTCCTCCCCACCCCCCAATCTATTTTGTGGAAATTAGGTTTGCAATGTTATATTGCTTCCTCTGGTTCCACCATCTCTGTGGACCTACACGTTAACCAACAGAGACCTGGCCCTGTTAGTGGCTAAAAGAGAGTGGGCCTCTCAGGCATAAACATCGGAACATTTAGACACCTTTTAGACATTTTCTCAATGCTAGTTCTTAGGAAATAGTACAATGTTGTAAAAGAGGGTTTAATAGGATGAAGAAGGGGTGTGTTGTGGGTGGTGTTATCCATTTTGAATCCTTGATAATTAATTCATATTAAATTAATAACCTAAAATTCGCCAGCATATATGCATACTAATATACACATGAACACCCATCCACCCCTTCAGATAGCCGGGGACCTAGCAGTCTGCAGACTTCTTATTTGCAGAAGTGTCCCTGAGGCAAGAAGAAGAAGCTGTGAACTGAGTTAGGCTATGCCTGTCATACTGTTTCCTAGGTTAAATTTATTTGGTCAAAAAGGATTAAATAGTTTGGGGTTATAGTGCATCGTATATAACACCACTCCCTCTCCTGGCTCAAAGCTGCTCTCACAAACGGGGGAGCTTTCAATAAATTCTGGAACCTTCGAAAGCCCTTTTGAAGCATGACTGGAGGTCTCATGACCCAACAGCCTGGATCAGTTCAAGATACAGCCTTCAGAGAAGTGTAACAACAGGTAAGTGATATACTCTTCGGGACAAAATCCAGAGTATTTAGCCACCTGTGTGTTTTCTGTACTTATCTGAACTGAATTTGAAAAGTATGTTTTTAAATGTTACTTTAAAAGACCAGTCTTTCGCATTGTATTTCTTTTGTAGTCATTGTGCTTTTTGCTGCTCTAGTCTGCTATAGTTGCATGTAGTGGTGATGCTAAATTGGAAGCAATATTGCTAGCAAAATGGGATTTGCCTTTAAGGAATCTTGTTTCCATTAGCACAACTGGGTGGTTTTCCTCTGAATTTAAAGGTATTTGACTAGCTTGGCCTCAAGCTGTACTATGACATCTTAATTCTTTGAGACTAGCAAGCACTCCTTCCTTGAAGTATGATTTATTAAAACAAAGGAAAAGCAGAAGGAAATGTACCCAAATGTAAGAGAGAGTGAAGAAAGAAGTTTAGGAATAGAAACAGGAATGACTCCTTGTTGACAACTCTACTTCGTTTTCTCTTGTCCTCTTCAGTGCAGTTGAATAGACCAAAAAGCATTGTGACAGTGTACTAGAGTTTTAAGTAATATAGTCCACAAAATAGAGAAGATTAATTGATGGTTTAAAAAAAAACCAACTATTTACATAGTGCCATAAAGGTACATGGCTTTTTAAGCCAATTAGAAGACCGGGGTGGAAACCTGGCATAGCTCCCATTGACTGAATGATGCCAGGATTTCACCCCAGGTCCAGTATCAGGAGGAGCTTACAGTCATGATAACGAAAACAGTCATCTAAGTGATCTGTAAAAACCTGACATGATTTTACAACATGATTAACAAACAAAAAAAGGGTGTATGTTTAAGAAATCTCAAGACTGACTCAGTTACAGAGCTGTATACCTAGCTCTCTCTCCATCAGCAGACTTCAAAGCGCTTGACAAAGGGGTATGCACTCCTTTTATTCCTATTTTCCAGATGGGTAAAATCAGGCATGGAAATACTAAAGACTTTTTCAAAGTCATACACGTGAAGCAGTAGGAGAACCACACATAGAATCCAGGTCTCCTGACTCCTAGCTTGACGTGTCCTGTTCTCTGGAACTTGTTGCTTCCCAGGAGAATTCAGTAGTTAACTATTCCTTGACTTCCTTTTCTGAGAAGTGAATGCCTCTGTATCAGGGAAAGAACGCCTGAGAGGAGAAATCATGTTCTTTCCTCTAACAAGGCTTGACGAGAACCTAGAGTTACAAGACCAAAACTAGATGCCAAAGTAGAGTAATTTAATGTCTTCTCTTTATTTTATTATACTTGAGGAAAGTGTGAAAGATAATTTACCTCTTTCAATTTCATGTGACAAGTAGAAATTGGTGAAAAAACATTAAATAAAGGCTAGCACAAATGTATCCTATATTATTATTATTTTTTTTTAAGATGCTAAAAAATTATATTGAGATTGGCATCTAAATCTGGATTTTACTGAATCAGAAAATATGTGGGCTACTATGTAGTTTTTCTGAGTATATTTGAAAGGCAAAGTATATCTCTGACACTGAAATTAAGCATTAAACTGCACTGTACAGTAACTTGAAGTAGGATCCTACTTAAAAGCAATATAACTTCTTTTTTTCTTTTTTTTTTTTTTTTTGAGTGGGGATGTCTGCTTATTGACATCTCTTCACTGAACATTTACTCTATAGAAGCTTCCAGTATTTTTTTTTGAATGTGGTTTTAGGTGTATGGTCATCCTTTGAAGAAGGGAATTTTATATGAAACCTCTCTCATAGATGATAGTTGTAAGTACTGCAATTGATTCTGACCTTGCCAGTCTTCCTCACCCATGGTTGTGTGTTGCTTTGTACAGTACATATGTTTTTTAAAACACAAACACTCCCTATTCTGTTAGGAAATTCTGGAACCCTGATTAATTATGAAACTTTGTTACAAATGTCCCAGTGTACAATTTCCTTGTGACATATTTGTATGCAGTTTGAACAATATGTACGTTTTGATATAGCAGGAGCAGCATCATAAAATAAAATGTAAAGTGGCCATGTGGCATTTATGTCTTTCACCATCTGAGCCATTGTATTATTGAACCACTAAAATATAATGTGGAATATCCTTGAAGTGTGGTTTTAGTCTGAAAATGACTTTGTTCAAATACCATTTAAGATCAGATCTCCTCACTTTACATATAAAAAAATGATTTTTTGTTTGTTTTTTTACTTCCTACTTGCAAACTCAATCTGAAAGTCAAGCCTAAATTCTTTGTTACCTATACATCACAAATTCAAAATCCATGCATTCAAAATTCACAAGAACTTAAAAAATAATTAATGTAGGGCTCTGTTTGACTTCTGGGTTTTTTGCCTTTCACACTGTCAAGCTTTTTTGAAACCATGATATCTAGAAATGTACTTACTTTTGAAAATGAAAGCTCACATAACATGACATCAGAGGTTGCAGCTTTAAGAAAATGACAAATATCACAAGACTTCTAGTAAAATCACCAGAGTGGCAGCACTGCAACAGTGAGAATTCCTCATTCAGAACTAACAATTTTGATTATGGTGCATGAGCTAGAGTAGAATCCAGCTCGCTCTCCAAGAGTTTCATTGGCACTGTAGCATTAAAAAGTTGTAAAAATTATTGTTAGTCAGCTTTGATTTAGTTCTAGATTCACACAGAGAGCAGATAAGCTGAGTAAGAATCTGCCAATTCTTATAGTTTATATAGATTATATAATTTTTATAACTGTTGTAGTCATTTTTCAGAGTAGGAATACAGTTTTAAGGATACATTCATTTAACTTTTTGATTATTTTGTAGAGAAAAGTATTTAATCCTTCTAATTGTTTCTGTCAGTTCTACTTGTTCAGTCAAGGTGGGGATTGTTTTTGTTAGAGATATAAAAAAATACTCTCTTTTTTTTATTTATTTATTGCCTTCTCCCTGATACCTTTCACTAGCATCTGTTGGCCCCAAAAGCAAGCACTTAGAATTGAACCCAGGTTTCCCCTATGGCGGTGCAAAGTCACTACTGTAATACTAGGTTAGCTTCTAAAGAGTAGTTTTAAATGTAATTTATTTGCTGTTTACCTAGCTCATTGCCAAGATCCAGCAATTCTTAATTTTCAGCTTGGTGGTATCAGCTTTTAATTTCTGTTACAAAAAGCTGAAGGTGGAAGATTAAACAGTTCCAAGTTAAGTGATTTTTTTTTTTTAAATTCCAGCTAAATGTAGTCCAGCGGTGAGTGAAGTTCTGCTAAGTGTTAGATGGATGGAGAAGAAAAAAGCATCAAATAAAGAAGGCCTAGTTTTAAAAAAATTTAAAAACAACATAACTTTTCAGGCTGTATTTTACTAAATGTTGTTAAAAACTATAGTGTGTACCTGAAAAGTCTTGACACTGACAGGAGGAGGAATGAAGGAATGTTGGTAGCATTTTCCCCCCTTGGTATTGTTTCTCTCTCCTCCCAATGTATTTATATAAATAGGTATTTTGATGTCTGTGGTTTTTAAATAAAATGAAGCAGGTTAGCCCTTTCCACATCCCCATTGGAATGTTCTTCCTTATGTAGCCTTAATATGATGCTTGATTTCTCAGGAAAAAGTTCTCTTTTCAAGAAGGTTTGCCATCTCACACATTGATATAAAACCCAAAGAGCTACCTTAAGTTGACATCCCACATGCTTTATTCTCAGTGAAACTCCAGAATCATTGACCAATCACCCCCTTGAAGCACTGTGTACTTGGGACAATATAAAATAATTGTTGTGTGATTGAATGCTTTCAGTTCATCACATTTTTAGGCTTAATTAAATATGGACATATGTAGTGTGAGTAGCAGAGTAGAGCTGTTCGAATAGTGTTTGAAATACTATTCTTTGATTAATTTCATTCGTATTCACTGAATAGTTGTTGTGGTATTTGGCAAATATTTTATGGATCGGTGAACCCTAGATCAGAGTTACAGTTAAAAGACTAGTTTGGATTCAGATTTTTCCCTTTCTGACTCATTCTTCATTTCTGGAGTATCTAAAAGTATCTTTGATGCTGTCAGAAATTTTATTTGGAGAAAGTAAAGACAGTTAAAAGAACTGGAGAGTCTGGAAGTGACTCTATCTCAAAAAGAACTATTTTATTCAGAATGATACAAGCATACATAACTAACTGATCTCTAGCATTGTTGGATGCCCTCAGGACAAAGGGTCAGTACAATCCATCTCATACCACTCACCAGACTTGAGAAACAAATTATTCTATTTCCAGGGTTGGCCCTAGACCAAATGGCATCCCAGGCCAGGAGCATCTTCAGCATCCCCTTCCTGCCACTTGTTAAACTTTCCTGAATGCCATTTTTAAAATTGCATTTATTACCCATTTCACAACTTTGATGCACGATTTGCATGCATGATTTATCCCTGACATATACGACAATAAATTTGCACACTAGGATCTGTAAATCTGTATTTATTCATGTCATATATAGGAAATAATTTCTTTTTCCTCTAAGCTTACAGAAACTTTATAATTTTAAGAATAACTGAAATGTACTACATCAAGAAATTGAACTGTGCACCAGCATTGGGTGGGCCATTGTTAACTTGTGTTACGGTAGGTGACAGCCTCAGAATGTTAACCCTAGTCTGTTAGTTCAAAAGGTTGCTTTTCTCCCCTTTGCCCTCGCAAACTGAAGCACAGCATCAGAGAAATCCAAAGACTGGCCAATGGCATTTTCAAGTGATAAAACAGCAAATGATATCAGTCTCTCATTGGCCATCAATCCATTGAAGATACGTTTTAATGAGCTTGAGCTTTGAAAAACTGCGCTCATCACTTGCAACTGTGACCAGCAGCATGAGCAGAATACACAAAGCTATCCACACATTACGAAAAGTGTCCTTCAGCTCTGCATCATGAATGAATTGAAGAACTTGGAGTGGAGAGTGCTTCCCATGTGGCAAAATGTGATGGATGTTGTCCAATTTGGCATAGAGGTCTTTATCATTGATGTCAGAACATTCCCCATGTGTCAGCATCTGGTGAAGGTCTGTACAATTGTTCGAGTGTTTTCCTGTCCACTGGTAGCTTCCTAAGGTCATATTAAAAAAAAAACAGGTCTTTTCATGGTGCTTCATTTATCCAAACCTTTCTTCAGTGGACAGTTGAGCAGTGTCAACAAGCGAGCAAAAAAACTCCCTCTTGAATTTTTCTTCTGAGCTTCCCATCATCTCATCTCTGCCCTCATAACCAAACTCTCTACTTCCGAAGAATGCAAGTTTCCTTTGAGACAGGCTCAATTCCTACGTTTTCCGCCATTTCTTTGGCAACAGTGATGCCATCTTCGAATCCGTTGTCTCTGTAGGCCACAATGAAATCAAAGCAGCTTCTCATCAAAGTAGTAGCGGTTGCGATGTCCATCAACTAAATCTGTAGTGCCTTGTTGACAACGTTTACTTGGAACAGGATATTGTGCCAAACCACAACTGAGATCAGAAATTTGAAGTCAATGATCTGGTTTGCCAGGCTTTGCTCCTTGTTGGATTCCAGCGTCGGCTTTATTCAACTGCGCCAGTTCCATCAGGGCGTTGTCAACCTCAATTACTTGCTACCTCAGTTGCCTTATGCTGTCAGTGAGGCTCTCCCAGCAAGTGTCACTTAGTGACTTCATGGTCATATTTGTAATGTCTGTGAGGATCTTACACCTGATAGTTGATGCTGAAAACAGGATGTATATCCTTTGCAGTACTCTGAAGAGAGATACTGGATCTAAAGAAAATGACGCTGCATCTGACACAACCAGGTTGAGGGGATGGCAGCCACAAGGCATGAAGAAAGCTCTTGATTGAAAGCAAGGATCTTTGCCTGGACACCACCGTTTCTTCCCGTCACATTCATGCTGTTGTCGTAGCCTTGGCTGTGGCAATCCTGAACTTTTATTTTATTCTCATTCAAAATGTTCATAAACAGTTCTGTTAGGCCTTTTCTAGTAGAGTCATCCACAGACTAGAAACAGATGAAGTGTTCCTTTACTTGGATACAGCCATCCTCGTCGTCAACAAATCGTACCGTAAATGACATCTTTTCACTATAACTAATGTTATAGTGCAGTCCATTGTTACGGGTAGCATTTCGCTTTGCCAAGCTTTGTTATCAAGCACTTTCACTGCCATAAGGTCAGTCCATTCATTTTGTTTTGCGGCAGTAATAGTTCATAGCTTCTTTACGATCTAATCAGTGTACGTGCTCACGCATGACATTGTCGTATTTCCCAAGGAGCTCTACCAAACCAAGTAAATTACCATTTTGTTCAGTGAACAGCTTATCTGACAAGCCCCGGAAAGCCAAATTATTCTTTACAAGGAAGAGGGTAATTGAGATCAGACACTTCAGCACATTCTTCCAAAGCTGGGTTTCTACATTAATAATACGCAGTTTTCTGCATCCATGCATTTTTCAGCTTGAGCCTGGATTTGACCTCCATCCATTTGGAGTAGGCTGTAAAATGGCCAGGTGACTTTTCATGTTGCTTCAGAGCATCGGCTAAGTTATGCCAGTAATTGTACGTGGAAAGTGCATTCATGTCAAATATTTTGCAATAAAAACAGAACCCTTCGTCAGTCGATTTTGAGTAAACTAGCCAATGCCAATTCAGTTGCTCACCATTTTTGAGTACTCTTTCGCAATGTGACTTTGAGAAGTGTTGTTTCTGCTCATTTACTGGAAACATCATATCCTGGATTTTTCCCGGCCCATTCAAAGCTGTATGATCAATATCAGTAGAGTTTAGGAGTGCTAGTCATAAAGCAGGATCTGATGTATCGATTTGTGGTGTGCAGTCTTTCTCCTTGCTGTTTCTGTCATCATGCAAAGCTGATTTTTCTTTATCATTTCACTCCTTTTCATGTGAGCCACATTCTTGTTTATCATCACTCTCCTTTACGCCGCCAGGAAAACTGGACAATTCTCCATCAGTTTCCTCACATTTCCATTCTTTATCTTCAGGTAAATCTGCTAATTCCTTAGTAATAGGGCTTCCATCATTTATGCTTCACTTCTCAATTTCTTCTGCACTGAGATCATCGCTACTGTCTATGTTATTCTGTTTCAGCTATTTTCCCATCAAATTTGCCCCTTGCTGCAAACTAGATTGCAGTTGAGCTTTTTGCTTCCTGTACTCTTGAAGTCTTTTTTGGGAGCATCTTTTATTTTCTAGGGGGGAAAACAGACAATAGTAGGGAGAGCAAAAGTCGATGTTTCACAGTCTTAAAAAGTCATCAAACATTACGTTTTAAGCGTGGCAAAAGAAGGGATAGTATTTCTTTTATATTGTTGTGTAGATGGGGTTCAATAGATGTCAGAGATATCTCATTAAATATGTCCTTTATTAGCGGCTACTTACATTCTTCGAGTCTTAAAACACAATATCGCACCTGGGCTCTCACTTCACTTCACGTCGATCTTATATCTCACTGACTGACAGATGATGCCTCACCCCCTATATACCCGCAAGGGCATGTCAGACAACATTCTAGGAGGTTCAACGAAAATGTAGTTCTCAGAAAGTCTGGCATGTTCCACAAGATTCTACAGAGGTCCAGAACATTCTAGGAGGTTAGTGAAAAATGAATCCATGTACAGAATACCTGAAACATTTTACTTCAAACATTCTATTTCCCCTTTTGTCCCTAATAACAAAAAAAACACTCCAAGCCTGTTGGCCCCCAAGTCCAACACCCCAGGCGGTCACCTGGGTTGCTTGCCCCTAAATCTGTCCCTGTCTATCTCCATTCTGTCTCCGATGCTATTAGAAAAATGAATACGAATTCTGTGGAACAAAGGGCCAGCACCTTTTACTAATCACATCCACCCTTGGCAGTAGATTGTTGTCGAGGAAACCATGATGCAAAAACAGATCTAGAAGTTGTCAGAGTTCTGTGTATTTAGAACCACGTGCCTAGGATCTGACACTCCTTAGGAAAAAGTGTTTAACTAACCTCAGTTTTACACATCACGAGATGCCAAACCATGAAGTTTATAAAATAAGACTGAGCTGTGTGTTTCAGGACAAAGGAGTAGAAATTCCAGAATATTGTCCTGAATGCCAGAAGACAGCTGGCCCAAAGTAAATACAAATGTAAATTTCCGTTTCCTTTAATTAGGTTTTTGAAAATAGAGACCCAGAATTCCTGTTCCTTTTAACCCCCCTGGTCAGTACTTTTTGATAAGGGCAAAGCAACCGCCATTTGGGACACCTAATTTGCTGAATACTGGCTTTCTCCCCTCCATCTCCCACTCCAAATGAGGCAGTGGCCTAGAATTCCTATTTCTGATCTCTCTGTCTGGTTGTGAGGATTAGAGTCCTGTTGGTCGTGGCCAGGAAACTGCATTAACAGGGCATGTATTTCTATCATGTTGGTAGATTTACCTTTTTAATTTTAAGCCCTGAATTACTATGATATAAATGGCACTGGCATTTAAATGGAGTTTTTCTGATGCAACAAACCAAGCAGCCAACACTAAGTGGTCCAAAAATATCAGTCTTTAACAAAAATCTTAGATTTACTCTGTATTTGTTTTTCAGTGACAGTGTGCTGAGCTATACACAAAACTAATGACATTCCCTGCCCTGAAGAGCTTAAGTGTCATAAAAACCAAAAATGTTAGGTCGTTGCTGTTGTAATGAAAGATTGTGCCACTGTCTGAACGGTTGTACTTTTTGATGCTAGCTTTCTCTTCATGCTTACTACACAAGACTAAAAAAGAGAAATGTCATTAATGCTTCTACAAAAACAATGAGGAGTCTGGTGGCACCTTGAAGACTAACAGATTTATTTGGGCATAAGCTTTTGTGGGTAAAAACCCCACTTCTTTAGATACATCATCTTCTTGCATCTGAAGAAGTGGGGTTTTTACCCACAAAAGCTTATGCCCAAATAAATCTGTTAGTCTTCAAGGTGCCACCAGACTCCTCATTGTTTTTGTAGAAGCATTAATGACATTTCTCTTTTTTAGTCTTGTGTAGTAAGCATGAAGAGAAAGCTAGCATCAAAAAGTACAACCGTTCAGACAGTGGCACTTTAAGGTGCCACCGGACTCCTAGTTGTTTTTGTGGTTACAGACTAACATGGCTACCCCTCTGATATTAAGACTTCTGTTTTCAGTTTAAACCTTTGTTGGATACAAAAATAGTATGTGCCAGATGGGCTACTCCTGACAATTTCTCAGACAAAAGGAGCATTGGTCTGAAATTCTTGGAGGAGAAATCATGTGCGATGGGGTACACTCTGACAATAGATCCATAAGTGCTCTTTCTGTTTGACAGTTTTATTTACCACAGTTTTTCAGAAATCTACACTTTATTAGTTACCCTTCAGCCTGAAGTCCCATTGCACAATATTTGTATCCCAAAATAATTTATGTATGGATGAAGGGGAATCTGTATAGAGCATTACATTACCAACTTAAATTGCATTTTATTAAACAAATCTATTTAACAGTTACAAATATCATTGCTTATTAAAAACAAAAACTGTGTTCTCCATTTTTTTTTCTTTTGTACTCCACTAGTCTCACTTCTGTTTTATAATCCATTTCATTTATAGTCTTTTTAATTTTTGTTTCTTGCATATTAGTACAACATTGTAGTATCTAGTTGCAAATGCTCTAACATAATGTTTTAAATGTAAACAAAATTGTTTTAATTTTTTTTATTATTTTCATGAAAAATTTATATTAAGTTTTTGTTTAAAAATAATTTATAAAACTTAAATTTTGGACTTAAATTACCAGACAAATGCCCCTTAGACAATATGTCGGATCCTTTCCTTTGTTCTTAGTACCAGAGATTAAATGAGCCTAAATCTAGGCAATTTTGGAGCACAATGCAAACCACATTTCGTTACTCTCCCACCCACAATAAATAAAGCTGAAGGACAGTCCCTCATCTCTTAGAAGACAGTCACCAAGTCTCACTCTGCTCGGAAAGTAATCTACTGGAGTATGAGGTAATTGCTTTTTAAAAGCATCTTTTTTCTTAAAAGCAGCTTCTTAAAAGCAGCTTCCTGCAACTTGGAAGAAGCAAAGAGCTGACCCCACTATGGAATCCACTTTTCATCGACACTTAATGAAATCTAATTACAGTACTAAGATGCATCAGTCAGAAGCATGATAGAAAAATCTGAGATAGTGATAGAACTGATGTTTTCTGGGTAATTAATAGGAAGCCTTGAGACTAATGATGATAGGTGCATAGAAATATATATTTAGAGAGAGACAGAGAGGAATAATATAGAGGACTTTTAATGACAGAGCAGAGATCGTCTTTGTTTTTAATTTGTACAAAAATGTCTCCTACAAAAGCTTTAAATCTGACATATTGAAATAGTGGGACTGGGTCATCCTGGCAGTTTGGTAGCAGAACAATATGTTGCCATCAAGTCATTGTTTTGGCCCCAATCTCCTTTGATGGCAGGAGTTGAAAGTACTATGGATTCAGTATGTTCAGCTCTTGAGACATGGGAAAGCTCTTTGTGTTGCTCTTCCTGCTGCTGCATAGAGAATTTCAAAGCCCTTTGCAAACAATAAATTAAGATTGACGTAGGTAAGTGTATATACCCCGTATTACATAAACTGCAACATAAAAAGGTTGAGTAAGTTGCTCAAGACCACATAGAACATTAACAGAGCTCGAATTACAAGTCATGGTAGTGGGCTGGACACCTACCAGCCACATTAAAGATAGTTTATACAATATACATTGGTTAAATAATTTAATGAATCACTTACCTCTGCTAGGTTTCTCAGTGTTCTTTGGATCTGTGCTCCTTAGCATAAGTACAGAGTGAAGAATTATTATAAATTGATGCATTTTATTAGCCAAAATAGCTTTTAAAGTAGATTAAAAAAATTACAAAAAGCAAAATAAAGATGGTTAGATTCTAGTGTTCAAAGACAGAAAAATTGACCACAACGTGGAATGTTAGTTTTCAAGAGATAATAAATCAGTTAAATTAATTCACAGTTTTATCAAAATCTTCTTATAAAGGCAAACTTTTATCCTAGTTCTTTACTAGTAATGAGTGGGTGGGTGATTTGGCTATCAATGTGACTAGGTATACTTATTTATTTCCAATCAAGCTTATATGCCAATGGAATTATGGGACTGCTCACGTGAGTTCAACCAAGCAATTCTATGGTAGGATTTAGAAGTTTTGACAAGTTATTTAATTATCAAAGAGTGTAAATTCAGTTCTGAATTACCTTGTCCAGATGATACTCATAGCCAAGTTTTGCCACTGATACATGCACAAGACTGTCACACAGGAAACCCAGAACGTAACATGCAGGTAATAATTCTGAAGCTATTCTAACTCTTTTGGAATTTCATCAGTACCACCAGGTCTTACGCCACTTGAACCAAAGTTTCAAATAGTGGTTAAAATCTTTAGCTTACAAGACAATTCAAAACTCTTTTCTTCTTTGTCTAAGAAGTTGTCAGTTCTCTTGACTGCAAAATCTGTGATATGTAGGCTGAATGTTTTGAAACACTTAGCACATCTCACAGCTAACTTCCCAGGATATCATCCCCCATCCTTGAAGTATGGCCTACATTCTTTGATCCTAGATGTGTACATTTACATTTGGCCATATTAAAATGCAAATTGATTGCTTGCAGCCAGTTTACCAAGTGATCCCTATCGCTCTGCATCAGTGACCTGTCCTCTTCATTATTTACCTCTCCCCCAATTTTTGTATCATCTGCAAACTTAATTAGTAGTGATTATATATTTTCTTTCAGGTCATTGATTTAAAATGTTAAATAGTATAGGGCTAAGAACAGATACTGGCAAGCCCCCACTAGAAACAGACCTGCTCTATGATGATTCACTCTTTACAATTACATTGACCACATATGTATTTAAAATGGACAACCTGGTATTAACTATATGGAGTATTTTGTGGTCAGGTTGCTTAAGCAATTAAACTTTCTTGAAGGGGTCTATTACAGAATGCATTTAGATAGCTGTAATTTTCTAATATAGTTTCTTACATCTCAAACGTGTCAATTAAGATTTGTGTAATCTAGTAATAACATTATACTGTGCTGTATCAGATATTATAGCTTGAGCTCCTGTATCTCTATTTCAGATTTATAGATCTGAAGTATATACAATAGAAGAAAAAAGTAAAAGAGAAATTTACTTCACAACTTAGCAAGAGTTTGTAGTTAAGCCTATCTAGTTAGCTGTTGTAGTTACTCAAATCTGTGTGAAACATACTGAAACAGTATCTGCTGTTTGACCTGTTTGAAAGGATTAGACCTAAAGTATGTCAATATTCTGACCTATGTTTGGATGTTTTTCTTACTAATAATTTTAAATGTTAAGCAGTTATAAACCGATATAGTGCTGTCTTTTTGAGTCTGCAGCTAGCCTGAAACAAAAGCTGTGAACTCCCCGCTTTCCAGTCACTGCCCTCCACCAATCTCATTCCCTTTTAATTTGATGGTGACACTTTACAGCTTAACATTAACTATTTCATTGCTGATCATTTAAGCTGCTAGGACAGTGAAGGGAATGGTAATGAAGCCTATGGAGAGAGGGGGGAGATTTGGGATTTACTCCAGGGAGAACAATGCAGAGGGACAAAAGAAGGAGAGAGATAAAGACTAGGCTGGGAGAGGAGAAATAGGGAAAGGAAGATGGGTCAGAAAGAGAAATAAAGGTAAAAAATACAGTGGTCATAAAAGGTAGCATATCGTCCGAATATAACAATATCTATGAATACAACAGTAAGACGCTGAATAATAAATAGCTATAGGAAAAATTTGTGCCAAATTGTTCAAAC
Source organism: Lepidochelys kempii (assembly GCF_965140285.1). NCBI lineage: Eukaryota > Metazoa > Chordata > Testudines > Cheloniidae > Lepidochelys > Lepidochelys kempii. The sequence continues at coordinate 52,804,537 of NC_136383.1, forward strand.
CTGGATGCCTAAAGTGAGGTTTGTAAATAAGTGGGAGTAGCAGGTAGTAAGCACTTCTGAAAATTAGGACACTTCTTTATTTGCGTTCCTAAATATGGATTCAGGAGCCTGTCTTTCGGAACTCAGATCTGAAACGTTTGCCGTTATTTATAACATTAAGGCCACAGTCTATCTACTCTAGCTCTTTATGCAGACCTCCTGTTAACATCAATGGGAGTTCTTCTGGATCAGACGTATGCAGATTTAAGTTTATACCACAACCCATGGCCCATAATTAAACCTGGAATTAGACCTCTATAGAATGACTTTGACACCAAGAGAGAGTCATGTCTGCTTCCTCAGGGTCAGAAAGAAGCTTGATACAGGCCTTTGGGAGACAGGTCAGCAAATATAGTATGAAAAACACTGCCAAAAGACTTAGATGGAAGAAAAATAAAGGGACTTTGTGGGTTTTTAAGGATTAATGTAGTGGAAATTAATTTAAACTATCGTTTACCATTTCATTTTAACCTACATTTTAAAGGATAACCATTTTCCATATCTTGTTAAATGTTCCTCTAACATGGCAACTTTTTATACAAAACTACTTTTAAAAATTGTAATTCAACAGAAATGTCTTTTTTTTTTTTTTAAATAGCTTTCTACCTTTTAGATACATCTTACTTGCTTCAGACAAGCTTCTTGCATGCAGTGTTTTGTTCCTTTAAAGCGTGGTGCTTAAGCCCTGGCATGAGACCTAGATGGGCTGTAAAACTTTCCCTCAGCAGCTTGCTTATGCTTATGCAGTTAACCTTTCTGCAAGGGGTTCTGCTGCTTATTTATAGAGTTCCATTTTTCCAATCATAAAATGAACATTATATTAAGAGAGTCTTCTTTTTACCAATTAGGTCAAAGTCCTAAAATTTTAAGACCTAAACCACATGGTTTAGAGCGAACTGATTCACAAACCATAGGTGACTTTGCTACAAGAAGAAAGGGTATGTACTATAGCACTGCATGTTGTATGGGACTTTGTTTTTTAAAAAAAAGTATGTTTCTTTTAAAGGTTAAACTCTAATAAAGCACTGTCATTGCTAATGTTGTAATCTAAGATATTGGACACATTTTACTTACTAATCAAAAGTGTTTCCCATGCAGGGGAAAACATTCTTACATCCTGAATAATATACGTAAAGATTTACCAGAAATTAACACTTACACATACAAGTTTTGCTCTGTTCAGTTTATAGCTGCTCATATTTCAGATTTAATTTTGTATCTGTTTATTTAGAAACAAGGGTATGTGATCTACCAGCATGTTGTTTGAAATAACTTCTAATTAAGAGATAATATAAATGTCACAAGTTAATAATCTGCTGTTAGCTAAATGTCAAGGTGCAGTCAAAGAGATTGATCCTGTGACTTTCTATTAGTACAGTGATTTCATTTATATTTTTAAAATGAGCATTATGAAGGTGGAGTTGGACTGGTTTATTGTAGGCACTAACTGTGTCGGTATCCAGTGCATTCACATGGGCTAGGACAAATCACAAATGTCAAACTTTTTTTTTTCTTTTTTAAAAATCGTGCTTCATCGGGTGCATTTAAGGCCTGATTAAAAGTCCATTTAAATTGATAGACTGACTCTTGCTGATTTCATTGGGCTTTGGATCAAGACTTTACCACATTTCTAACGATACAGTAGTTGTACTTGGGCTGTTGAGTGCAGCTTCCATTCAGCCTCATGCCTTATAAAGCACTTGATCTGTGTTGATATCCATCATAGCCACTCATCCTGTTGTGTGCTTGTTGCTTAGGTAAGGTTCAGTTCTGCCACCCTAACTCACGTTGAGTAGTACCTTATTCCTTAAATAGTTCACAGAAATAAATTATTGGGATTTTTTTAAATCAGTGGGACTACCAGATAAATAAGCTGCTGCTAAGCATGAATTAAGGTGGCAGAACCTTGTTTATCATAAGTTATTGATGTATGCTGATACCTCTTGAGCTACTACATTTTAACTGCAGTAGAGAACAGTCTGGTGCGATTAAATCCAATAATTACTTATCTGTAACATTTCGATTTAAAAAAAAACATTTACATAGAAATCTGTACCAAGGGCTTACCTTCTTAGATAAAGTTCTATCCTAATAGTGCCTCAAAATAGTCCCCCTAGCTGTAATGAGTACAGTTCTGCTCCCCCTTATAAGACCACCTCTGTTAAGCAATTGATTTTTGTCAGTCCCACAAGTGGTCACTTTGACAGGTTTCACTGTGTATGAACTAGTTTTAAACTGGCTGATGTTTGATATTGGTAAGTAGGTTGGTCTTGGAGCAGTCAGATGGGCTGTCAACAATCCTGTGTAGCTGATATATAATTTTGTTTGTTTTGTAAAAAAAACCTCTAATAGCGTTCATAATAATTTCATAACTACCTTCTCAAAATAATATTTGTATTTTTAAATGGCAAGTATGAGAGAAATTAAGATTGATGATAAATAGACTTCCCTATAAGTCTTGCAGTACAGAAATCCATTGTTTTTTTAGGGCTCAAAATCACTTATATTTAATTTCAGTTTTAGTTTAAGGTGTGGTTCTACTCTGAAAATTATGTAAAAATGGCACCTTACTCAGAATCCTATTATCTGATTAATGGTGCTGGTATGTTTTTCTTCTGCTTTTCTCTCAAGTTAAGCAGTACAGAGAACTAAATCACCCATGGAAGAATGAGCTGGATTCTATTCTGACTCATGCCTCATCAATTTTGTTAACTAAATTCCAGTTAAAGCGGGTTGGGCGAACTACGGTCTGGGGGGCCACATCTGGCCCTTCAGACATTTTAATCCAGCCCTTGAGCTCCAGCTGGGGAGCAGAATCCAGGGCTTGCCCTGCTCATCACATGACGTGACTCTGCGGAGCTCCCGGAAGCAGCAGCATGCCCCCCCTCTGGCTGCTACAGGTAGAGGCAGCAAGGAGGCTTCGCACGCTGCCCCCGCCCCAAGCGCTGCCCCCGCAGCTCCCATTGGCCAGGAACCATGGCCAATGGGAGCTTCAGGGACGGTGCCTGCGGATGGGTCAGCGCACAGAGCCGTCTGGCCTTGCCTCTGCATAGGAGTCAGAGGGGGGACATGCCGCTGCTTCCAGGATCTGCTTGAGGTAAGTGCCGCCCAGAACCTGCACCCCTGATCCCCCTCCCATGCTCCAACCCCCTGCTCCAGCCCTGATCCCTTCCCACCCTCTGAAACTCTCGGTCCCAGCCCAGAGCACCCTCCTGCACCCCCAACACCTCATCCCCAGCCACACACCCCCACACACACCTCAATTCCCTGCCAGAGTCCCCTCCTGCACCCTGAACTCCTCATTTCTGGCCCCACCCCAGAGCCTGCACCCCCTCCCACACCCCAACCCCCAATTTCATGAGCATTCATCGCCTGCCACACTATTTCCATACCCGGATGTGGCCCTCGGGCCAAAAAGTTTCTCCACCCCGGAGTTAAAGGGCCCTCACTTTCACCTCTGCAGGCTTAACAATGGGATTGCAAATGTGTAAGTGAATGCAGAATTGGGTCTGCAGAGTCTTTATTATTGACAAAGGTCTATGATCCAAGAAAATATTTCAGATCTAGAGTTTGCAGGACTGGCAATTTTTAAATAAAAGGCTAGCAACCAATCAACCCTACCTTTTACTTGTGAACTGAGCCAATTTGATAAGTCATTGTGGCACAATAAACATAGAACCCTAGAGTGCCATTTTCAGATTCCCTTTTCAGAATAGAATCACATGTTAATATTCAGATTTCAAAATTCTCTAATAGTGGTCGCACTCATTGCTAGCAACATCATAATTATTTTGGAATGTTTATAATACAGACAGTGGTTCAGAAACCTCTTTCAGAAGTGAACATTTCCTGATAAGTGTATTTTGGGGTTTATATGGAAATCTTTTACTCAGTGGCAACTTAAAATAAACGTAATTATATTGATTTCTGTGCATTGTTAGTAGCTGCTGAATTTGGATTTGTTTTCAAATGTTCTGTGCTTTAAGATTGTTGTTTGTTTTTTATATAGCAAAACCAGCTCCACTAGAAATAAAACCCCTGCCAGAATGGGAAGAATTGCAAGCCCCAGTTAGATCTCCTATCACCCGAAGTTTTGCACGAGAGTAAGTCTCTTAGCTTTTCTTACTTTAGAGGATTTATTTTCTTTTTACTGGAGCATTAATGAATATATCTCGGATCTTTCCTTTTTCAGCCTCTCCAGCAGAGACTGAGATTTCCTTTTAGAGAGAGAGAGAGAGAGAGAGAGAGAGTGTGTGTGTACGCACGCATGAGCAGCCATGTGTGCAAGCATGTGTCAGATGTATATATGTGTGTTGTGCAGTATCATTTGTTAAATAAAAAAGAAAATGTATAACCAGAAAACTCAACCCTGGTAAAGCTGACAGATAAGAGTTTAAGCTCTAATATACTTTTTTTTTGTTTACCAGGAGTTTTAAAATATTCTAGTTTGATTGTTTGTAAAATAATTCCTGGTAATTAGCTCCTCCAGGTTTCCTATGTCTCCCAGACCGGATTCAGTGCATAGCACAACTTCCAGCAGTGACTCGCATGACAGTGAAGAGAATTATGTACCCATGAATCCAAATCAGTCCACTGAAGACCCAGTATGTAAAATCTACATCTTAACTACTCTCTTCCTGTGCAGTCCTTATTTTTAAATTATGCAAACACAAATCCTTCTTCCAGTCAACAAACCTTTCTTTACATTTTCTGCATCAAAACCAAAAACCATTTATCTCTGTAGAATTTTAGCTTTGTTTTAACACTGTGGCAGTGAGAAAGTTAAGAGTAGAGTTGTTCAATAAAGAGGAAGGTTAGTATGTCTACAATATAGGTTGAAAGTAAGACACCTTTTGAACAAAGTGTTTTAAAATATGTTCTTTCCCAAGGTCTCTGTCTCTTCCTTTCTGTAATCTTTGTTCCTGGGGCTACGTGTCAGTAAGTAATCAGTTTCAGTGGAAATAAATAATGCTAGTATTCTCAAGCCAATCCAGAGGCCTTTTGGAAAAAAAATGTTGCAAGTAAACATTGCAAGAAACACGGAAAGAACAAAAAAGTCATAAGAAATCTCCATTGATACTTCTTTTTCAAGTTTTTCTAAAAATATGTTTTTGTTTATTATACTTCTTTTTAAAAAAAATAGGAGACATTTTATATACAAGATAAAATGTTAATAATTATATTGTCTACTTTTTTTTCCAGATAGCGTTTTGCTTTCAGTATAGTCATCCAAGAAACTGTTAGCAAAAGTGAATTAAATTTCATTTCACTTGCTCACATCAGATACAGTGTAGAAGTTATTAGTTGTGTGTACATTTCATTTAGGTGTTCACTGAAATGTATCATGAGTGATACATGTTTTACCCAAATAGAAGCAAGAATTTGCAGTAGCATTTTAAAATAAAAGGTTAGTACATTCCTAAACCAAAATATAGTTCAGAGCACCCTTGAATTTTGGGAAAGTTCATAATATCTGTAGCCAAACTTTTCAACTCAGGCCCATCTTAGCTATTTTAAGTTTTTACATAGTGTTCATCACTTAGTATCTAAGTGTTGCTTAGATTCTTATTTAGTAGGAATTAAAATACAAATAGTAATACTTCAAAGCACTGTACAGGCATTAACTGATCCTCACAACAGCCTTGTGAAGGAGTTACTGGTAAGTAAGCAGTGGAATATCCCATTTGACAGATGGAGAAATTGAGACACAGTGGTTGTGAATTACCTTCAGCCATGCAGCAAATCAGTAGCGGAATCAGAATTAGAAATCAGGCATTTCTGTTTCCTGATTCTGTGTTCAATACACTAGACCAAGATGCCACTTAAGAAATTCAATTTTAAAACTTAATATGTTTAATTTCATATCTAGAGGACTGGCCCATTGCTTAGAAAATTTTCTACCGTCTTACATCTCTCATTCTTCTAGATTATGGTACCAAATCCCTTTTATTTTCTTTTAATTATATTTTAAGACGTTGTTTTTTGTTTTTAATGGACACATCCTGCTTGTGTAATTGTGTGAAATATAGACCCTTTTCTACATAAAGAGTAATATGCTTTTACACATGCCAGAAACAATGATACAGACAATGAAACTTGTATTTTATAAATGAAATACAGTATATATTTACAGTAAACCCTTTCAAAGAAGTTCCTAACAAACAACTCAGATGCTTAATTGACTCAGCTTTTTAAATCCTAGCCATTTTTGCTTGTCCATGTTACCTCCTACTGTTAAAGACATTGGTAATAGTGGAATAAATTGTGTAATGGAATTTAAAAAAACAAAACAGAACAACCCCCACTAAATTAACTCTTTAAGCACTGGGGAGGGGGCGTTTGCCAGTGATCTTGAGATGGCTACAAAGCTTTAGGTTTATAAAATGCACTGATTATATAAAGTTTTTGGAAACTTTACATTGTTTTAACTACAATTTAAAAAAGGGTCCATAATTTTCTCATCCTTTCCTGTCATTGACTTTAATGTATCTTGTTCCTACATGTCATACTTCTGTTTAATTTAGTTAAATGAGCAATATTCAGCATTTTCTTTCAAGTTGCTGTCAGCCTTACCCTGTCTTTTCTTCTGCCTTGCTCTTCATTTTTTGCTGACTGCTGCCCTCTGTCTTCCTTTTTTTTTCTTTATCTTTTAGAGAAGAGTCCTTCTATTGTACTGTTCCTATAACACCTGTTAAGAGGGAGGGATCAGGCTGGGAGAGGACAGAGGAGGTGAGGTGGTAAAAATCTGGGCTAATTGAAAACTAGGTTCATGCAATACAATTTAGTTTATTTTAGGCAGCCCTGTCCAAATTTTCTAGTTAGATTAATCCTGCAGTTTTATCAACTGAATAATTCTTTTGGATTTTCAGATTAGTTGTTACGAAAGTTTTTGAATTAAATGCAAAAGGTTTTTTTCAAAACTTTACTGGTATTGTAAGGCTTAGTTTTTATCAAATGACTATTAATAGCAATACAGTGAAATACAAAATTCTTTACTTAAGTAATGTTAAACTCGAGACACAGAGTGCCAATCAGAAAATCCATAGATTGTCCTTAGCTCACTCGTATGTAGAAATTAGACACAATCTTTTTGGAGTGTCTACCTGAAACTTGATTTTTTTCCCTCTCTTTTGACTCTGTGTCCCAAGATCAACATTAGTTAAACTTAATTTTTTTTAGAATATTGTTAGTTCATTAACAGTAGGCTATAAAATATGAATTATTTATCAGACCAGGAGATCTCTTTGATGAGTTCCCAAATCTTGACTCTGTAGATAGTGTTTAATAGATTGAGCAAAATGTTCGAATGTTCATTGTTGTTGACTTGATTATTTTTCATTATAATTTCAGATTTTGTTCGGCAGCAACAGTCTTGATGGCGGAAGTAGCCCTATGGTAAAACCCAAAGGAGATAAACAAGTAGAATACTTAGATCTGGATCTAGATTCTGGGAAATCTACTCCACCTCGTAAGGTAAACAAAATGACTGTTTTAAAAAAAGGTTGATCTGATGTACAAACCTGAGCTGCGTGAAGAATGTGTGAGGTGTTGAAAATTTAGATTGGATTCTCTGACTCAATGAAAAAGAAAAGCAGCTCAGCAGCTTCGCCCTGATTAGCTAGCAGGTATCTATTGTGGCCAGTCATGGAAGCCATATTGCACCCCTCTGGGAAAGTTATAATATATCCTAATGACAGATTTGCATGGGGCTTTTACCTTGGTCTGTCAAGACATGATAAGAGAAGTCAAATCCTTGATCAACTTTACTCACCACCTCTTTCTGAGAGTTACACAGGTCTCGCGTCACTTAACTGTCATGTAGTTTATCAGTATGGGAAGTGCCTGTGTCTACAACTTGAGTACACATAGCAACGTTTCGGTGAACTTTCACTGATTGCACAGTAGATCAAGTATTTTCCTCTTGGGATTTCTTCCCTGGAATCCCGAATCTTAGTATTTTATACAAGCCTTATCTTGTGTAACTGGGAGCTATTAAAATAAAATCTTAAGCAGGCTGTGTTTGTATCAATGGCCTGGATAATACTTAGTCCCGCCATGAGTGCAGGGAACTGGACTAGATGACCTCTTGAGTTCCCTTCCAATCCTACTATTCTATGATTATACCTTCCCCAGTCCTTCCCCCTCAGATTCCCCGACCGCTCTCAACCCTCATTTGTATTTTTTCAAATATCAGCAAAATTGCGAGCTCTTATACGTGATCATCAGTGTTGCCTGCTGTCTTGTTACAAAGTGCAAGTTTTTATCAGAGATGTCTTTCAGAGTTTTAATGTCCTCTAGCTTAAGATTATGTTCAACAAAAACATGTGCAATATGTTGACTAGAGTAGGTAGTACTCTGTGTATGTAGTATTATTTTTAAAAAAATACTTATTACACTCATAGCTCTATTGCAAATGAACCTGGCTTCATTTTATTGTAAATATAGGTTAATGCCTTTTTCTCACTCTCCCCTTTCCAGAAAAAAAGCAGTGGTTCAGGGAGCAGTGTGGCAGATGAACGAGTGGATTATGTTGTGGTCGACCAACAGAAAACACTAGCACTGAAGAGCACGCGAGAAGCATGGACTGATGGGAGGCAGTCTACAGAATCTGAAACCCCAACTAAAAGTGTAAAATGAAAATTCTACTATTCCTCAAAGAACAAAAGAACTATCATTTATCACAATGAATTCTGATGAAATACAGAATCATAACTGCCATGTTGCTTGACTGAACAGTACTTGGCAATTCTCTGGTGTGTAGCTTCCTGAATGAATAGATGGAAGTCAAAGAACGCTTAAAATATATCAAAGAACTCAAAGTCAGAGGACGTTTTAAATACATCAAAGAAATCTTAAAACCTTAAATTGTGCCCCCTGTCTCTGGATAATTCATCAAATGTAAATAATGTGTAAAAATACTATTGCTTGGCTCCCAGAAAACCTTTTGTTCTTCATTTAACACATTTGTAGTATTACTATGTTTATGCACTTTTTCAGTTAAAATGTTGGTTCAGGTATTCCCAGTCAATGAATTTTAATGACGAATTCATTTTGAGAATTTTTTCTTACACTACTATACATTACAATTCTAGGTTAATTAAGCTATTTGTAGATATGGAAATTAATGTTTGAACTTCATTTTAACAACTTAGAAATGATTTAGCAGTAGTGTCACAATTTAATAATCTACTTGAAATGTCAAGAAATAAACGTTAGTTACATACTGTTTTTATATTTAATACATGCAAAGAATATTTGGAAGTCTACAGGTTACCTTCCTAACAAAAATTGCTGTGAGTTAATAATAATGAACTATATTGGTTTTAGGATCTAGCAACATGGCTTAAACATTAGTTATTAGTGGTGGAATGTTTATTGTATTTTATTAATGACAGTGTTCTGTGTTCATTGGGTGAAGATTCTGCAGGGTGGGATCTTACACTTTTAAGACTGAATAATTAATTGTCAAGTAAACCTGCAAACCACTGATGGCATGCAGTAATGTTGTGATCTCACACTTATTAACAAGTAGTAACCTTGATATTATTTACAGAAGGTAGAATTTATAAATAATCAGGTACGTACCAAGCACTGTTGTGCTAATACACTGATCAGGTTTAGACAATGAACTTAGTTTTATATTTCTTAGAAGTCCTAATGTTGGTTTTCAATTTGAAATTAATGGGACAGTTTGACATTCTCTGTTTGTAGTACTAGCACCATACTGTGATTTTGAATTAGATAGTAATTCAAATGGAAATACTATGTTTTGACACTATAGTGCCCTTTCTACAATCTTTATTTTACTTAATCTCCTGCTTTGCCTTATATTTAGATCCCTATGCAACTGATATTTTATATCTATTTTTTATAAAATAGATACTATACCTAACTGATCCCCTTGTTGCTTTTTCCTGGTACTGGATTTAAAGCTTTGTGTACTGTGATCCTTTTTGTTCACTATCCCAGTTCCAAATAATACTCTGCCCTGGTTTAGAACCATAATTTAGCTGTCAGGAAGAAAATAGATTTTCTTCAAGTACATAAATGACTTAAATTTATTAATTATATCTGGATTGAAAATTTACTAACACTTTTTTTTACACAGATACCTTTAAATAAACTATCTCTTTTTGTCCAGACCTTTTAAGTGTTGAATGAGTGTATACGTGTGTTAGTCTTGTTTTCTGTCATGCTGGCCTTAGTACTTTGCCTAATCTACCATAGGTTTTTTTCCAATTTACAGTATGTAAACCGTTTTATTCTTAACAAGGGTTCTTTTTAAATTAGTAATATTTTGATGCTTTGAATGTTCCTTTTTTAACAAAAAAACTAAATACAATGCATTTTGAGGTGAATTTTAAATAAATCAGATTGTTCAATTTTGATGTGTAAACTCTGTCCAATGGAACCACAAAACAATACAAATTAAGATATATGGGAAAAGTGCCTAATTACCAAACACAGTTTTTTCTGTGAAGTTGCTAGATTGTAGATACAATAAACAGTACTTCTAAAAAACTAAACCTAAAAATATTTTCAAAAGCAAGTTGCTGAGAAAAAACCCCAAACTGCAAAATTGGACCAAATTCCTGTCCCGTTGAAGCCAATGGAATTATTGCCATGGTCTTGAGAGAAACTAAGTATGAGCTAATTATAACTAGACTGTCTTTAAAAAAAAAAATAGAAAAGAAAAAGGAGCAACTGTATCAGGTTTCCACTCATGCACATCACTTTCAAGGACTGAAATGTTACTGTGCATAATTATTCTTGCTGGTGAGCAAACTTTCCTTATTCACCAGTACTGCAATTGAAGTATCTATAAGCAAAGCATGTGTTTGGTACTCCACGTAATATGGGGTAGTCTTATTTGGGATACTAATGTCTAATTTTTTTTTGTACTATTAAAGCAGAAATGGTGGGGTCTGATTTACCTCTCGCACCAATCCTTCACAAGTATACCGGACTTTAGAGGAGTTACTCCCGTTTTAAACTGATCTTAGTGGAGAATCAGACCTTTCATTTATTCTGAACAATAAATATGGTACTTATCAAAGGGCTACCATAAGGGGGCTCGAGGCCAAAATTGTACCCTTATATGGAAATACACATTGAGGAGGCCTCAAAACACGGGGTTGAAATTGAGTTTTCTTTTAATTCTCTTCAGATGGGAAAGTTTGGGGGTGGTGAGAGGGGTCACAGAGGTGTTTGTGAAAGAGACTCTCTCAGTCCCCTGGAAGGGGATGCTGCTCTGTCCCTCCTTCACTCCATGACAGTGCGGCTCCATCAGGATTGTGCACTATCAGTTTTTCAGTATTACATTTTTATCTCCAGTACTCTGCTGCTTAGTAAACAAGTAGCAATCTGAAGCTTTCCTTGACTCTTTCAACCATTTAAGTGCTTCAGGGCTGGGTTTCCTGAAGTTGTGCACCAATAGCAATATATAGGTGTCTAAAATGAATGGTTTTTCAGAGGTTCTGAGCACTTGTGACTCCTTTTGATCTCAGTGCTTAACTTTAGGTACCCAAGTTTGAAAACTTTAGCCCTCTTTGACTAGACTTCAGGCATAGTTTGCGGTGAATGATGTATCTGGTATGCACTTATGTCCTCACTTGAGTTATAGCTTCCATTTTATTAGACTTTTTAATTCAATAACATCCATAATGTTAGTTTCAATGAGCAAAAATTGAGTATTTTTTTGTTTTTTGTTTTGTTTTCCTAAAAGAAAATCACCAGTCTCCAGACGCTACAGATAGTGTGGACATAATGCTTTAAAAAATAATATTGGAGTGGTTTTCTTGACTGTGTTGGATTTTAATGTATTTTTCATATTCATTTTTGGCATTACATTATTGTCAGCCTGTATTGCCACAAGGACATTCAAAGACAGGGTGGTATTAATACAGTATAGTGTCCCTCATTTCTAATAACATAGCTAAAGTAGAACTGTATGCTGCCTATTTGTTATCATGCTCCTCTGTTCTGTTACTATGATTCTGACATTTTAAAATGTGCTGAATTCTAAATTTGGAGGAAGCAGAAGTAAAGCTAGACCACTGGCCTATTGTGATTTTCAGTTACTAACTTTATGGAGGCACTCAGGTACAACAGTAATGGGTGCTATTATAAGGACCTCAATAGATGTGACTGCAAAGGGAGTTTGTCTTGGCGATGTGTTATGTTCTTTTCAAGGACCAGGTAAGCTATAGATTGCTTTGTTGATATAGTATATTGTGAATTACTGAATGGATGCATCATTTATCATATTATTTACAATGAACAATGGTAATTTAAGGCATAAGGCAAAATCTATAAAATAAAGTAAATGCCACTTGAATCTAATCTGAGCAACTCAAAACTGTTTTTCAGTTTCAAGGTAAGAGTTGATTTCTTCTTAGCCATTGAAATTTGTCTCTAGCAAATCTTCTCACAATTTTCCCCTTCCTTGAGATGCGTTAGACACCTAACAGAACTCTGCCTTATTTCGGAAGTTTTAAAAAAAGTATATATTGGTCTATTACAGAATAGAAAAAGAGAGACAAATCAAAAAGAAATTCATGCAAACTAAAAACTCTGGAGTGCCTAGAGTATTAAGAAACTGACTTCAAAAATTCCTGTATTTCAGTGTCACTGAATGTCGAAAAGTCAACAGTTTCTTTTCTGTTAAGTACTAATGGCCATACTTTCACAAGCTATTGCTTATTAAGAGCGTGACCTCACAAGCTGTTGAAATGTGCAAACCACAAAATCTGTGTGAAAAGCCTATAAGGGGACACTGATGGAAAAGGGTGGAGTGTGTTCATTATATTCTAACTCACTTCAGAAATGTACTTTGCACAAATACTTTAAATTTAGCTTTTTTAAATATTCTGTCCACTTATGGCAATTTTGACACTGCCACACACATGGCTTATGAGACAAATCATAGTCTTTCCATTTTAATCATGTCATTTAGATTTCATTGCTCCATTACCTAAAATGGGCCACAGGCAAGTCTGAAGACTTCTCACTGCATTCTGAGCTAAGTGAGATTTTTATTACGAATTTAAGGTTCGCTATTGCTGATTGCATCAGTCAATTGTGTTCAAAGTATTTCTGGCTCTAAGTAGAGCCCAACACTTGTTAGTGTTACATTGCAATCTTACAAAATTGTCCTGAAAACTTACCAGCCCAGGGACAAGTCTTCTGTCCCCTTTTTTATTATTAAATTTTGTTTATGAAAAACGGAATGATATTTACTTGCCCATTCCAAAAGAAAAAAGAAAAAAATTATCATGCGTGTTCGAGCGAATACAGTTTTGCAAGGCTGTTGTATTCTAACTGAATTTGTTTGGATTTTTCCCTTTAAAATCAGAGTAACTGATTAATATCCAAAGGCAAAGTGAGCTTTGGAAGTGTACCCTCAGTGCTTTCCTCATTTGCTCAATGGTCCAGGTTGTGGCACTGAACACTTTTAGAAGGGTTTCTTTCTTGCCTGTCTTCATTATTGTGTGAAAATATTAACCAGATAGCGAGTTCTGAAAAGTGCGTACTTTTTGCCTATCGAACAGTTACACCCTTGGCAGAAAATCATTTTAATTGGTGCAGATGAAATATAGAGCCAAGCTGTTTTTTAAAACTGAATAAGCAGCTAGGTATCTCAAGGTATAGGTCTCAACCTGTCAAGGGCCAAAGGGGGGAGACAATAAAAATAAAGGAAGAAAGGTTGAGATGTGTTGATTAATTTCTTTTACATGACTAGTTTCCCACAATCTGTTTTTGTGATTCAGCATTTCTGATGATGATTTACAATACCAGAAGTGGGATGACAGCAGAGGGTGGGACATGGGACTAGCGGAGAGGTGTGCCATCAGATGAATGGATAACCTACTTCTGTTAGCACTGGATTTTACTTTTAGTTTCTCCTTTAAAGAAAATCTCTGTGAACATAACTGTCAAGATTTCATTTGGGAATTTGCTCACAGAAGTAGCAGATTTATTAAAAAATTATTTAAAATTTAAATTACCTTGAAAGAGTTTATTGCCTATCCTTTTTCAGATTAAATGCATTTGGTTGACTTTGTTCTCTAGCTATTTAAAATGAATTTTGCAATGTAATGTGTACACCCAAGAGATAATAAACTAAAAGCACTTTGGTAAATTCAAATTAAGCTAGTGTTTCTTATGCAATATTTGACAGCCAAGAGAATTATTTTCCTGTTTCTAAACCATAGAGCATTAACCAGTGCCTTCCCTCTCTATTAAAAACCAAGAAGAAAATCTTACAAAAACAGAATTAATAAAAAGGTAATTGATTTTAGCCTAATAAGAAAAATTTCTCCTAAAGAGTATAAAATATGGGCATCAAAGGTGCTAGAATGAAGACTGTCGCATCTAATTTTCTAGCCACCTTTCAAGTATAAAATTATTACCCACAACAAAATCAGCACATTTTCTGTATATTTTAGGGTATTTAATAATACCCATCAGTGTGTTTAAGCCATTCCCATGTAAATTATGTCTGCAAAAAAATAAAATGAGAACTCCCCATATGGTATATCCAACTTGAAAAGGGCCCATGAAAATTTGAACATTGTTATATAAAAGGTTTTAAAATATGCTGTTTGAGGCTCTTTTCCAACTGCCCTTGAGTGGTGTATGTGGGAGGAGCGGAGAGGGAAAGGGCAGTGTTATACCACATACCCAGATGCCTTGATTGCCCTTTGAGATATGCTGAAAGCCGGACTCCTTCAGCCACATAAGTGTAATATGAAATAGAATCATACTTCTCAAAGTGTAACTACTGCTTTTACAAATGATCTTACATTATAAAATAAGAGAAATATAGATAGTTTTGATTTTGGAACAAGAGGCCTGTATAGACTTAATATTTTATCTAAAATAGTTTACTAAAAAGCATGTTTTAATGTTCAACCATCTATTTTAGAAGCTTATCTACAGACAAGGGGTGCTGATGTTTAAAATTCTGAGCATTGCTACTGAAAATTAGAATTTTAATTAATGTGGCTAAAAGTTGTTTTGCTTCCACTTCTACTTAAATTGGCAAAATGGGGGGAGGACATTAATATAAATAATGTCCTGGTTTTGCTGATTTGGTACCAAATTTCCAGCACTAACAGACTTTGAAAATCAATAGGTTCCTAAATGATGTATTCTTTACTTTTTAAATACTTTCATGGGTGGTATTCAGAGAGAAAATTGGCTCTTTGTTCCCTAACCCGGTGGTTTTCAAACTGCGGGTTGTGACCCAGTGCTGGGTCATGGAATGTAAGGCACTGGGTCGCGGCGGCTCTGATCTGCACTGCCGACTGGGCCATTCAAATCTCGTCAGCGGTGCTGCCCAACTAAGGCAGGCTAGTTCCTACCAGTTCTGACACCATGCTGCGCCCTGGAAGTGGCCAGCAGCAGGTCCAGCTCCTAGGTGGGGGGCGGCCATGGGATTCTGTGCATTGCCCCCGCCCCAATCATTGGGGCTCTGCACTCCCATTGGCCGATTCTCAGCCAATGGGAGCTGGGGGGGCAGGGTGGTATCTGTGGGCGAGAGCAGCACGGAGCTGCTTGTGTACCTCCACCTTGGAGCTGGACCTGCTGCTGGCTGCTTCTGGGGCGGAGCACGGTCCGTGGTGCCAGGAGAGGCAGGAAGCCTACCTTAGCACCGCCGCTGACTGGGAACAGCCCGAGGTAAGCTTGTACCCCAGCCCTGAGCCTCCCCCCCCCCTTACCCCAACCCCTCATCCTCAGCTCTGTTGGGTCGCGGGCATCAACTGTTTTTTTAACTGGGTCATCAGAAAAAAAGTTTGAAAACCACTGCCCTAACCCGTAGTTATGTTGGATAGCCACACGACTGGAAACTTTTTCAGCCAATCAAATGCTTCTTTTAGGACTTTTTCTCTCCTTGTGCTAATGAAAGGTGCTGAACTGACAGCCTTGAGAAGGACATCTTCTGTTAACAAAACAATATAAGTCCAGGAACTGCATGCTTCTCCATGCTGTCCTGCTCAAGTGCCTCAACCCTGATCTGGACCTGGTGAGATAGTTGTTCAATCGTGGTCTTTCACTGAGGCTTCCCACAAGGTTGCATGTTATAGCCAAAATGGCCCGTTTTCAAAAATACAAGTATGATATAATACACACAAGGCTATGGTATATATTCAAAGTCAGTTTTAAACTTAGTGATCAGTAATTAATATATTGAGGGCAAAAAGTTCAAACATTGGTACTTACAGTTAGGTTCTAAAATTATATTTAGCCTTTTGGATGCACTGGGTTCACATTTTGAAGCTTTCTCGACAGCCATGGGGGCTAAAAACTTACCTTTTTTTAAAAAGAATGAAGGCTGAAATAATCGCATATCCCCTTGACTCCAGGAGCTGGGACTTTAAGGAAAGCAATAATTATGAGACTTATGACAAAATCATGAGTTGGCAACACTGCAAGAGCAGCACAAGATAAGACTAGGGTCTTTTGGTTGGTGATGAGCTCCCCCTTGTGTATGTGGAAGGCAGCCACTCTGAGAAATTCCAGTAATCAAGCTCATCCCACAGCAGTCTGAAGGCAGCAGGCTCAGCCCACCAAACAGAAAGAACTGCTTGAGAGAAACCCTGTGACCAATGCCAGAAGGAGCAGTGATGAGCTCTTTCGAGAGCTGTGTCTAGCCGAACAAGGGAAACACAGTAAAGTTTAAAAAAGTTTTTACCTTAATAGTAAAGGTAGAAGCAAAATTATACAGCACTCATTCTTTTAAACAAGGATGGGATAAAATGTGCTTTGGGGGTAAGGACCTATTCATCTATTATTATTTGGATTATACAGTGTAGGAGTCTCAACCAGGGACCAGGATCCCATGATACTAGGCCCTGTACATACACATAACAAAAAGACACTCCCTGCCCCCAAAAGCTTACAGTCTAAGTAGGGCTAGACCGTGCTGGCTATACTGCCTCTCACCATGCATTAAATTCTTTTGCTTAGTCTTTCCTAGTTCTTTTTCCTGTGATTTCACTAATGGACTATATACTGTATAATATAAAAGAGCCCTAAATTTTATTGTATCAGAGAGAGGGATTTTTTTTTTCTTTTCCATTAAGGCACAGGCCTGAGATTCAGGAAACCTGGCATCCAACCCTCCAACTCTTACTCAAGCAAGTTATCCTTACTTGAATGGGGAAACTCTTTGTGATGAATATTTTTAATGGATGAGTGGGCTCTGATTTTTATTAATGTGTTCACTGTAGGAAAATATTGAAAGATTTTATGCAAACATTTCAGCTAAGGGTTGGTGAACTCACTTCAACTCTTTGTGATGTGTCAATGGTTGCTCAAAATTGGAATTCTTTGAGCTATATTCACCCAGCTCTACTTGAAGGAGTATGTATTGTAGAATTGCATTCCTGGTCTATATCTCCAGGGATCTCTTCTGGCTCCTCAAAATAGGCAATGTGTAGAGACTTTGCAATCTTCAAAAAAAGTGCTGTTCATAGAATCATAGAATATCAGGGTTGGAAGGGACCCCAGAAGGTCATCTAGTCCAACCCCCTGCTCAAAGCAGGACCAATTCCCAGTTAAATCATCCCAGCCAGGGCTTTGTCAAGCCTGACCTTAAAAACCTCTAAGGAAGGAGATTCTACCACCTCCCTAGGTAACGCATTCCAGTGTTTCACCACCCTCTTAGTGAAAAAGTTTTTCCTAATATCCAACCTAAACCTCCCCCACTGCAACTTGAGACCATTACTCCTCGTTCTGTCATCTGCTACCATTGAGAACAGTCTAGAGCCATCCTCTTTGGAACCCCCTTTCAGGTAGTTGAAAGCAGCTATCAAATCCCCCCTCATTCTTCTCTTCTGCAGGCTAAACAATCCCAGCTCCCTCAGCCTCTCCTCATAACTCATGTGTTCCAGTCCCCTAATCATTTTTGTTGCCCTTCGCTGGACTCTCTCCAATTTATCCACATCCTTCTTGAAGTGTGGGGCCCAAAACTGGACACAGTACTCCAGATGAGGCCTCACCAATGTCGAATAGAGGGGAACGATCACGTCCCTTGATCTGCTCGCTATGCCCCTACTTATACAGTAGGGGCATTATGTTCATTATGTAAAGTGAAATTCACCCCTATGTAGAGGACCCACACAAGGTCTATGCCTCATTTAAGTTCTCTAGTGTGAGTTTCACCTATGCTGCATATCCTCATTAGCATCTCCACTTCTCACACTTGGGATCAATTTTCCCCCGTTTAATTTAAAGGGAACAGAAGTGGGGCCTTTTTAAAAAATCTTTCAGAACCCTTAGCTGACTACCATCTGTTCTTCTGGCAGTGCAGTCTCCTCAGTGCAGGTGCCTGCCTACTTTTTGTGTCAGATACTGTGATCTTTCTCTGAAACTGTATATGAGTGCTGACCCATCTTTACCTGTCAGCTTTGTCTACTCACTTTCAACTGTTTTCACATACTAATGATTTTAGAACATCAGGTTGCTTATTACATTTTTCCCTAGACATGGCATTCTCTGTTAAGGACACACTTTTATTTCCCATGAGTTTTTGGACTTAATTAAAAATTATTAATTATATTTGAAAATTAAAATCTATCATGTTTGAAAAGCAATTACTTTGAAAACAGGTACTTTGCCACTTCATTTTCCTGAAGAGAGAGCAAAACTCTTATGAACATGTTAAAAAAATCCCCAAAGCTCTATTACATTATTATTCAAAACAATCGCTAATGCAAAAAAGGAGTTAGGACTTTGCACATGAACCAATAACTTGCATTTTTACGGAAACGAATTACTGTATTATGCATGAATATACAGCACCTATGGAAAATGCATAGGTAACCCAAACATAATCTACACATAATTAGATAACTCTCGTAATCAATGGAAATTAGGTGCCTTTGCAATTTGAAAATCCTACTAGGCATCTATCTCTTTTGACACCTAAATAACTTTAAAAATCTGGCCCAAGGTCATGATCCAAAAGGAAACTGTTGAGCTTGGTGAAAGGATGAAAACTAAGGAATCTAGACGAAAATGCTATGGTGTAGGTCTTGATCCTCTGAGTTCATAGGCACAGACAGATCCCCGTATCCATGTGGAGCTCCATTGACGTCATTGAGGCGCTGCATTGATGCAGCATATATGAGCATGCAGGAGCAGGGTCGTAGCAGTTCTTTACAGATGCAACACCTGCTTTTAGTAAAGTCCAATTTATTAACAAAATTTTATTAACAAAATTTTTCAACCCATAATTGACTAAATCATGACGCGGTCAAGTGACTTGCCCAATGTCGCATAGTTAACAAATGACTCCTTTGAGTGAGCCTGTTGGCTTCCAGTCCTTTGCCAGGAAGCAATATCTCTCAAGATCTGATCACAGAGAGAGAGGAGCAGGCTTCTTTCTACAATTGGGACTTTGAGGAGAAGGTATGTATGTGCAATGAAACAGTGTAAACATGCATGTATATGAGGCCTTTCAGTCACAGAAGTTTGGTAAATAAAAACAAAAGAAGCATACTCTTTATTCTGATTTTTGTTCAGCCAGAGAGAGAATCAGTTACAGAAACTCATCCTCCAAGGAACTCTGTAAGAAATATAAGCAATTGATGTCCAGATTCTGTTTTTAGATAGGCATATGTGGTTCTCTCTTACTTAAGTGGGAGTCACACAGAAGCAAAGTTTGACACAGATATATTATCAGATTTTATATGGCTTATTTTTAGTTTCAAGACTACTAAGTTGGAATTTTCCTACATGTGGCAGTGTTTTTACAGTCTGCATTGCAAACACAGCCCTAAAATATGGTAGGCTTATAGTTCATGACATTTAATGTGAGCACTATAAACATATAGTTCATTTTGTATGAAACATTAATTTTCCTAGCAGCATTATACCATAACTTGAATAAATCCAAAGTAGTGCCTACTGTACTTAAATTTAACAGCACCTAAGATGTGAAGTTAATTATATATAGTACATTATTTGTGAACATTATATTTCCACTGAATTGCTGAAATGGACATACAAAAGCTGGGTTTTTTTTGTTGGAGGGTTCCACAGCTTGGAGTTCATATAGTGTTGGTATTGTAAGACTGCATCTCAGCTGACTGGGTCAAATTGAGACACAGTAATACTTATGAATAAATATATGTGACTTATCACCACTGTGATCTGCAGAATTCCTGATCTCCTGAGGATGAAATAAGTATTGTTGGATCATGGAGATAGTGATTTGTATCATTAAAACAGGCCCACTCATGCACTCAATTTCCAGTGTGATTCTATGCTCAGTGCATCCACTTGGTTGATCACTGGGACCAGTGACTACTTCAGTGGGTCCAGGATTCCACCCAAGAACAGAAAAGAAGGGCTCCTACCAACCCTATGAAGAAAGCAGGGCCAGTGTGGCAGCTTCCCTACTAAAGCATGCTAAAGTAGAACTGGGAAAGGGACTTAAGGCAATTTAAATATTCTCAGGATGGGAGGCTGACACTGACAGGTGAAGCGCCTGTTTTTTTTCACGAGTGTAGCATTTTCCCCCATTATTGACAGTCTATTATACATACCATTTCAATTTTTCCTCCCAAGAAGTGGATATAAAAAGCTGTTAAAGGAAAAAGGATGAATGGAACTCTCTTACTGACCAGATGTAGAAAAACAATATTTCAGTATTTGTGATTTATATTATTTGGAAACAAGGAGAAAACAAAGCACTAAGAAAGCAACTGTGACCCCTTCTGAAAAAAACTAGAGCTCTTGTAAACATCCTTTGCTAGCTTTTCCTATATTCCTTTCATGTGAATTTAAAAAATGAGGATAATTTGAAAGTCCCTACCTTCTCCTTTGCCTTGCCACTTACTTGTTAGTTTAAAAGGAGTTGGACGAGACTGGAGAAAATACTTCAAGAGCACTACCGGCTCGTGTGAAAGAAAACCTATGCAGGCAGTCTCTGACCCAAATAACTACCAGCCTCGCCCTTGCTTAACTTCTTGAAATCAGATAGGATCAGGCATATTCAGAGTGATATGGCCATCAACAGTTATGCTTTCACTGTTGTTCCTTTTATTTTCATAGCTTCTAAAAAGATTTACAGACACTGAAAACTGCACAGCAGTGCACATTAACACCATTCATAGAATCACAGAATATTCGGGTTGGAAGAGCCCTCAGCAGGTCATCTAGTCCAACCCCCTGCTCAAAGCAGGACCAACACCAACTAAATCATCCCAGCCAGGGCTTTGTCAAGACGGGCCTTAAAAATCTTTAAGGATGGAGATTCCACCACCTCCCTAGGTAACTCATTCCAGTGCTTCACCACCCTCCTAGTGAAATAGTGTTTCCTAATATGCAACCTAGACCTCCCCCACTGCAATTTGAGAACATTGCTTCTTGTTCTGTTATTTGCCACCACTGAGAACAGCCGAGCTCCATCCTTTTTGGAACTCACTTCAGGTAGTTGAAGGCTGCTATCAAATCCCCCCTCACTCTTCTCTTCTGCAGACTAAATAAGCCCAGTTCCCTCAGCCTCTCCTCATAAGTCATGTGCCCCAACCCCCTAATAATTTTCATTGTCATCCACCGGACTCTCTCCAGTTTGTCCACATCCCTTCTGTAGTGGGAGGACCAAAACTGGACGCAATACTCCAGGTGTGGCCTCACCAGTGCCCAATAGAGGGGCATAATCACTTCCCTCGATCTGCTGGCAATACTACTACTATTACAGCTCAATATGCCATTGGCCTTCTTGGCAACAAGGGCACACTGCTGACTCATATCCAACTTCTCATCCACCGTAATCCCCAGGTCCTTTTCTGCAGAACTGCCGCTTAACCAGTCGGTCCCCAGCCTGTAGTGGTGCATGAGATTCTTCCTTCCTAAGATTCTTCCTTATAAATGAAACCTCTGCACTTGTCCTTGTTGAACCTCATCAGATTTCTTTTGGCCCAATCCTCCAATTTGTCTAGGTCACTCTGGACCCTATCCCTACCCTCCAGCGTATCTACCTCTCCCCCCAGCTTAGTGTCATCTGCAAACTTGCTGAGGGTGCAATCCACACCATCCTCCAGATCATTAATAAAGATGCTGAACAAAACCGGCCCCAGGACTGACCCTTGGGGCACTCCGCTTGATCCCGGCGGCCAACTAGACATCGAGCTGTTGATCACTACCCATTGAGCCCAACAATCTAGCCAGCTTTCTATCCACCTTATGGTCAATTCATCCAATCCATACGTCTCTAACTTGCTGGCAAAAATATTGTGGGAGACTATATCAAAAGCTTTGCTAAAGTCAAGATATATCACATCCACCACTTTCCCATATCCACAGAACCAGTTATCTCATCATAGAAGGCAATCAGGTTGGTCAGGCATGACTTGCCCTTGGTGAATCCACGTTGACTGTTCCTGATCACCTTCCTCTTCTCCAAGTGCTTCAAAATGGATTTCTTGAGGATCTGCTCCATGATTTTGCCGGGGACTGAAGTGAGGCTGACCAGCCTGTAGTTCCCCGGGTTCTCTGTTCATATTGTCTTATGATCTAACAATGCTACTTTTTTGTATTGAATTTTAAGTCTTTCATACGTTTCCTTGTCATGGAGATTTTTGTCTTCTTTTCCACTTTGTTAATGTTTTCTCTTCCCGCTTTCTTTCCCTGCTTTATTTTCTGATCTGCATATCTATTTCAGTTTTTAAAAAATGATTTGTGTTCTCCATGCTGCTCCCAGACCTAATAGTTCATTTTCTCCTCTAGTTGAAATTCTCTTTCCCTTTTCTTTTTAACTGTGTTTCTGATGTATCTGTTTCTAGTGTCAGCATCTCCCTGCTCACCTGGCTGCTTAGGTACATATGAAAGAAAACAGTAGTGTCCAGTCCAAGGTCCTGATCCTGCATGTGGCTGGACCTCTGTGCCCATGCGCAGTCCTAATGGCTTCAAGTGAGTAATCAATGTTTGATAACTAATTATATAGCCGGACTGTGTAGAGACAACTATAGTTATGGTTCCGTTTCCATTCTACATTGATGTTTTCAGTTGCTAATCATTTTTGTCAAACGTTCACCAAGTTTTGATCTCTACCTAAGTGAACTTTTTTTTATTTCTTTAAAGTTTTGAACAAAAATGGGTCTGCCTTTTCAAGGTCAAAGACAGAGAAAAAAGGGAGAGAGAAAATGCTACTCAATAAGGGAGGAAAGAAACATTGGAGACAGTTAATGGTTGCCATCTTCAAATGCCCCTGCTGTGGGATAAAATTGCACCTCACAACATCATTCAGTGCCATGTAATAACATTACATTCTTGGCCCAAAGAGTTTAAAATCTAGGGTCCTGCTACTACTCCAAACTACTCCACAGGAGCACAGAAGTATGAATGTATACAACTTATTACCGGAGAAGGGCCTAGATAGTGATACATGCAGATGAACTGCACTTAGATATTTTGTCTCCTATATTTTTCAACCCTCAAAATTATGGACATTTTAAAATAATTCTCTACAACGTGATGAACATATACAAATGGGGTAGGTCCTGTGAAAATAAAAAAGACTGTCACCCTTATCTTTACAGGAAAGCACTGAGATTCAAGGGTTTAGGACACTGAGACCATGTCTATACTAGCACTTATATTGGCAAAACTTTTGTCGCTTAAGGGTGTGAAAAAACCATTCCCTGAGCGACATAAATTTTTCTGGCATATGAGCTGGTTTTATTATGTCGACAGGAGAGCTCTCTCCCGTTGGCATAACACAGCTACACAAGTGCTCTTACAAGTTCTGTAAGCTTGTAAGTGTAGAGATGGCCTATGTCTCAAAACTTCTACTGGTAAGACAAAATATTATGTTGTGATATAAAAATGTGATGCTATGGCATAGCACAGAAGATGCTAGCCATCATAAATGACAAATATTACTGAATGCAATAACCACTGCCTTCCAGCTCTTGCTACCTGCCTAATGCTTTAATGAAAATTACAATACCCTGGTTGTTACTTTCAATTTTATTTACTCAGTCTTAATTTTAAAATTTTTTAAACAAACACAAAAACTTCTTTGTTTTTTTTCAAAATGACACTTCCCCCATCTGTTCCACTGAAAACTACCAATCCTGTTAACTGTAGGTGCGAAAAAGATAAAAGAATCATGTCTAAAAGGAATAACTATCTGTGACTATATGACCCAGAAAATACCTGATCTTGGAAGCTAAGTGGATTTTGGCCGTTAGTACTTGGATAGAAGACTGTTTTAATATGTTGGGTGCTAGAGGCTTTCTTTCCCTTTTTTAGCACAAGTTGTGGTAGTCTCCTCACTGTGTGTGTTTGCCATCCGTTTTTGATCCTATTGGCAGAAGCAGGAAGCGGAATGAGCAAGGATTTTCAAATCATCTCATTTTAAAAAATTCACAAAAGAAAAAAAGAAGGAAAAACAAATAGCTGAATGATGTCATTTTCCAATATTTATTTTACTTTTTATTTACAGGGTGAACAATTACATTCTTGACATTTATTTTTTGTATAACTTACCTGGTTATGCAAGGCACTTAGTGCACAAGTCTAAGCCTAGATATTTTTAACTGCTTTGCCGCTGGTATTCTGCTGCTTCACTGCATCTTCACCTAGGTTTTATTTTTTTAGTATGTTCTATCAGTGCAGAGATATCAAAATGGAACATCTTCAAAGGATTCAGCAGCATCAGTGGTACATTTTAGGTAAGAGCAACATATTAAAAGTCCTAATAGCTGGACATCTTTCTTTGTGTGTCCACATAATCATACTGGCATAGAATCTTCATTTTTTTTCAAAAAACTGTCTGTTAATAACATAAGCTGACTCTTTTCTCTTGTAACAAATACAGTTCTTATTACAGCTTGAGTTCCCGATACCATGGTAATCAGCATAGTATTAAAACCTCAATAGATTAAACCCCACAATACCATTCTGGGGTAGGGAAAAAAGGAATAGTAAGCTATCAAGCAGCTCTGCAGGAGAACTGAGGGTAAGATTTTAAAAAGTATTTAGGTGCCTAAAGATGCAGATAGGTACACAGTGACATTTTCAAAAGTGCATAGGTGCTTTTAAAGATGGCACTTACATATGTTTAAAAATCTGGTCTTCAGTTCCTTGCACCTCTCATTTTTCCAAGGAGTAGGGGCTATGGGCATTAGCTCTCTAACCACTGTACAGCCACCGGCTAAAATATCTGCCTCGGGCCACTGTAGCCATGTATGAGTGGTCCTTAGGTGGTTGCACAGTTGTTCCAGAAGTTGGTGGAGGGTGTCTAGGAAACTACATGGCTCAGGCTCTGTCTACGCAGGCACTTTTGTTGCTCAACAGTGTGAAAAAACACCCCCTGAACTAGACAGCACTTCATAAGCAGGAACCATGCTCCTGTTGACGAAGCTAGCACCCCTCGCTGGGAGTGGTTTTATTTTGTGGCTGGGAGAGCTCTCTCCCGCGATAAGGAGCAACCAGTCCCTTATACAAAAACCAGCTGTAGTCAGCAAGCAACAGGGCTGGCCAGGGCAAGGGGGAGAATGCACAAGGGGCAGTTTGGCCCAGGCCCCGTGTTTGAAAGGGGGGGGTCCCCCAATCTGTGGAACAACATCAGGCAGGGTGCGCTGGGCAGCAGGGTGCGAGGAGCATTGCAAGCTGGGGCGTCGGGCGCTGCACCGCTCTAGCCAAGGTGCGCGCTGGGTGCAGGAGGCCAGGTGAAACCGGCCCCTCTCAGCCCTGGGGCCAGGACAGGAAGCTGCACAGACCCATCACTCAAGGGCGATGCTTACAAGCAGGGAGCCGCCTGGGAGAGGACGGGTGGAGAGTCCCAGGGGCCAGGCGCTTCAGAAGGATGGAGGCGCCCCCTCAGTTGAAGGTTCTGCTCTGGGCCCCTAACGCTTTGCGCGGCCCTGCTCAGCGGTCCGGCAAAACGCGCAAACCAGCCGGCAAATACACCCTCCCCCGGGCCCTGCGCCTGACCTAACCCCCCTGCGGGGCCTGGGCTAACCCCTTTATTCCATTCCCCGCGCACTCCACCCCCCCAGGTGTGACGCTCCATGGGGGCGGGGCTCCATCATCAGGCTCTGCCTCGCCGCTCCTTTTACACCACCCTATGCGTGGGGGAGGGGGGGAAGCAGTGACGCAAGAAGCCTGCGGTTGTCCCGACCTAAATCCTCGCGCGAGCGCAGCCCCGCCCCCTTTTTCGTAGGAGACTCGTAGTAGTAGCAGCACCGCGTGGGTTGGCGGGGGTGCGGGAGTTGCCCAACTGGGGAAGTGTTGGCTGCGCAGGTCCGTTCGCTCCCTGCTAGAGTTGTCGCGAGAGCTGGAAGCCGGCTGGGTTGGTTCCTGGTTGGTGGGAGCGCGCTGAGAAAGCCGGGGCGGCAGCAGTGACGGGGGGCCTCAGCGCGGAGTCTGTGAGCGGCGCCCCCCCACCCCCTCCAGCAGCTGTGTGAAGGGTCGCTCCTCCCCCCCGCCCAACCGGCGCAGCGGGAGCGGGGTCCCGGCCCGGCATTGTCTGCGGGGCGGGCGCACCGGGATCATGTCCGCCGGGCAGCAGGAGCCGCCGCCCGATGAGACCCTGCCCCCCGCCAGCACCGCGCCTCCCGCAACCACTAACAACGGCAGCGAGGCCGCGGGGGCACCACCCCCCGCCGCGGGCGACGCTGACAGGGAGGTGAGGACCCCCGTCCCCCAGGAATAGGAGTGTGAGCGAGGAGAGACCGCCCTGGGCGGTGGTGCCCCGATTCTCACTCCGGGGTTCTCCTGCTCCGGCCCCAGCGGTCCCCTCCGGACACTCGGGGCCCCTCTGCCCTCCACTTGGGGAGAAGGGGCCCGGGGCGGGAATGAGCCGGGCAGAGCCCCCCCCGGTCCGTTCGTAGCGCCACGCGGTAGCCGGTGCCCGAGCCCCTTTCTACCCGCCGCCCGTCGCGCCGTGCCACGAGGGTTGGGTGCGGGAGCCGCGTGGGGCAGAGACAATAGAGCGGGCGGGCGGATGAGGAGCCCTCAGCGGCGTGTGTGAGGAGGCGCAGAGCGGCAGCGGAGATGCCTCCCTCGCTGGCCGCCTACCCCGCACAGCGTGTGCGCGTCGCCTTCCTCCCCTGGGTTCAGGAATGAATGGGGTGGGGGGTCAGGAAACGCGCGTTGCGTCTCCTTGTGTGCAGGGGCTGTGGGAGTCTCTCGAGTTACCAAGGGGCTGGGAAGCGGGTAGCTGTTGTGCGGCATAAAGAGCAGCTGTTACAAATGCTTCGAGCAGAAAGTAGAATCTCCTCCCTCTCAACTTCCCTTCAGCGTTGTTGCTCTTTTTCTGTTCATTGCCCGGCCTGTCAGTTCGGTGGGCGCTGTGTACATCAATCCATTCAAACAGGAGGTCCCCTCCCCCTCGCTCATTGTTGGTGTACTACAAACTTCTAGAAAGATGAGAACACCAAGAAATATCGACGGGATGCACTTTGACTAACTGATGATTTTAAAAAATTAATCTGAAATATGGATTTTGAAGGCACACTGAAATCCTCCCACCTTAACAGTTGAACTCATTCGTTCTCTCTTCCAAAGTGAGCATCCCAACAAAGACTTATGTTTAGCTATGTTTTCTCTTTAAATTAGGGAAAAATGGAGTACATTTAGCAATGTTTTATAAATCAGTGGCATTTTCTGTTATCTGAAATGTCTTATTTTGGCAACGCGTGCCTAATCCAGAAATTTCCAGGGTTTAGGAAAACCTGGGATTTGAACTAATGCCTAGAGATAATTGTTTTGAAACAGCATTTGTTTCTTTAGCCATACATGGACACCAGTTTGTTTTTTTTATTGCTGAACATTTCATGTTTTGAATCATTCTTTATAGTCAACCTACGTAATCTGACTAGTTTGCAAATTACATATTTTTAAGTAGCTTCTTTAGATGAACAAATCACTAAAGCATTGGTGTAATAAATACTATTTAAACCTACAAAAGTAAGGCAACGCAGAGTTAGGGCTGTTTAAAAAAAAAGTAAAAGCTAAGTGGGAAGCTGTTAAACAAGGATTTTTGATGTATGTGGTTTTTGTCTTTTGTATAGTTATAGTTCTATTAAGAAGAAACCAGACTACTTTGGATGTTTGTTTAAAATTATTTCTTGACACCTACTATATTTGGTATTTCTTTTTTTAACTGGATTGGAAGGTTTCCTGATGAAGATTTATAAGTGCTCTGCCTCCTTCCTCTAGCATATTCGTTTACGTTGATTCAGAACGAAAGGCCTTTAGCTGTTGTTACCAGATTTGCTCTTTCCCCCCCCTGAGGTTGCTTAACTAGCCAAAAAGGCAATCAGATCCCAGCCATAAACTCACTTCCTTCATCCTATATGAAGAGCTACTAGGGTCTTGTCTGCGCTAGCATTTTTTTTAATCTCCCACCATTGCACCACTACTGATGTAACTCTTCTATTAGTAACAATGGTGAAAAAGCTAGGGTAGACCAGCTGCTGGTGTTCTAAGGGTTAGAGGAGTTATGGTGATTAAAAATGTTGGTGGGCAGGGAATCTTGTTGCTATCAGTGGTAGGAGACTTGAAGGAAAAATGCTAATGTAGACACATCCTAGGAAGCCATGAAGAGCAATGACACTTCTTTGGATAGAAAGTACAGCTTCCATTTTGGGAAACATGCCATAATTAGGTAATTTTCATCTGAGAATTTTTGTTCATGTAGTTCCTTCTTATACAGAGGAGGCCAGCAACATATAATGAAATAAATGTTCAAAAGAGGAAAAAAGAACAGCTGATTTATTTACAAAACTTCAAGCATTACGTGAATTCAAACTTGGTTGAAGAAGTGTCTAATGATGTCTTGACTATTTTATGAACTCCTGGTTTCAAAATCTTATTGGCATGTTAAGAGGAAAATACTTGTC
This sequence comes from Lepidochelys kempii, assembly GCF_965140285.1. Lineage (NCBI taxonomy): Eukaryota > Metazoa > Chordata > Testudines > Cheloniidae > Lepidochelys > Lepidochelys kempii. The sequence continues at coordinate 52,833,441 of NC_136383.1, forward strand.
CTAAATTCAGTCTACAGTTGCTGCCCATTCATTGTCTTTTTAAAGTTGTACAATGTAATCATTTGTGTGTATATAGATTTATGTGAATAACTTGTCAAAAGTGTCTGTCTCCTGTGCAGGGTTCACAACAGTTCTCCTTGTCTCTTAGCAAAAAGCAGGAGAGGGTTTCAAGTAGACCCTGGCTAGATGGGCAGCACAGTCTGATATAGAAAAGGTTGAGAACTTCTGCCTTAGTGCAGTGAATTTTCCACCTCTTTTCTGTTGGATCCTTCCCTCTTTACTGGCAAATTAAAATTCTGCTTTTACACTTTCATATCCCCTTTTGATAAGTCTTGCCTTGGCATAGTACTTACTATGTCTCCTTTTTATGTCTCTCTTCTTTCTTTTCCATCCTTTGCTTTGTGCATGTTCCTGCCTGTTCTGTTTTGATATTACTTGTCCATTACCCACTGGCCACTAGGTACTGAAGTGAGGTAAATAACTTTTTGCATAGGCCATCTATTCTAAACAGATGGTGGATGGTAATTGTCTGTAGATATCTCATTCTCTTCCCCAACCTCCTTCAGAACATATGTTGTAAAATGCTCCCTCAGGACAGTTGCATGGGGGAGGATCATGCCAGTAGTATTTCCACTTCCACTACACAGTGCCTCTGTTCCTAGCACCAGAAGCAGAGTGAAACTTGTAAATTGTTAATGGAGATGCACTTGTGTGATGGGGTTATGGAGATGAAACAGAGTACTTTATTGCCAGAGGGGAGAATGGGATTTTTATTTATTCCCTATCTGAAAGGGTAGTCAAAGAAAATACCTTCGCGTTCCAGCCCCCCCCCTTTCCAAAAAGGGAAATGTGTGTGGGGTGGAATCAAATTACTGAATGGAGACTTGTTTTTCTGTCCCAAATCTAATCATCAGTGATAATTAGTTGGTTTGGTAGGCAAAAGAAAATCAAATAGCACCTCCTTATTAATTTACCACCCTGCCACTAGGTCAAAACTAAAATTAAAACAGTGCAATTCTTGGTAAGGAAAATTGATCTTGGTTTGAATGTATCAAGGAATTGAGATAGAGGTTTCATCCTCTGGATAAATGGTAATATGAATAAAATAAGATGATTTCTGCGCAAGGCTGGATATCTTTATAAAGGAGAGTTCAATTTGTATTTAATTTTTTTCCCTCCTAGGAAGCTTTTGATGATGCATCACCAGGAAAACAAAAAGAAATCCAGGAACCAGATCCTACATATGAAGAGAAAATGGTTGGTAATTTTGAGCACATGTGCAATATGGTACAAATAGCCACTATTGATGTAATTGCTTTTTATAGAAAAGTTAATTTCTTGCTTTTATTTGAGACGTCTTAACTTGTTTCCTGGTACTCTGACTAGGCAATTCTGCAGAAATCCTCATTTTGAGATTTGTAGGCTGCTTCCTCTTCATATTTTGTCCTCTACTTCTCCCTTATTTTCCCACACACCTTGACATGGTACAAGCTTCTGCAATTTTTAGTGGTCTAAATGAAGTGAGATGTCCTAGGATTTTGGGGGTACTGTTTACAAGGAGTGGTGTAATGTGAAGATCTGCCTTGTGACACATTGTTCAGACCTTGATTCTTTCCACTTGTGTTGGGAGTGGAATGGTGGTGATGTATTGAGCTTCTGGAGGGAGGGAACACTTCGCATATGTTATGCATCCTCTGGCTAGTTCAGAGCTGTGTCTATAGACTCTTGAGGCAGTTGTGCCTGGTCGTGCAAAGGACTCAGGCCACCTTAAGAGAAGTTGAGAAATAATCATTCACCCTCTGAAACAGGAACTTGTATCTGGTCTGAGGAAGCCCATCAGTATCTTAAATCAAAACCCCATAGAATTACTCCATAACTTTCTTAAAATATAGGGTCAGATAAAGTCTAATGACCACGGCCTTTATTTTCCTGCTCTAGGAAAAAAGTTTACTATCTTACATTTTTTACTTCAAATGCTATAGCCCTATACCAGTTGTCCCCAAACTGTGGGGTGCCACACCCCTAGAGTGGTGTGGAGGAACTTTGGGGGGGCAGGGCTGGGCCAGCCCATATGGGGGGTGGGGAGGGAGTGCCACCCAGCCCTGCTCCCAGCTGTGTTGCAGCCTCAGCACTTGGCTGTGGCTTCACACTCTCCTGCAACCCTCAGCCCTTGGCTGCAGCTTTGCTCCCTGCTCCAGCCCTGCCCCCTGACGGGAGCGGGGGGCAGCGAGCAACAGGGGTAAGGAGGGTGTGGCCATAAAAAGTTTGGGGACCACTGCCCTATACAGTAAAAGAGAGGTAGTTGTAGTGTGAGGGAAGAACAAAAAGCTATGCACCAGAAGGCTCTGTGTTGGTGCTGAAAGTTCTCTGAAGTTGTATTAATTACCAGGCAAAATAGATTTGAGATGGGAAGGCTTCAAAGTAGGTAGAGTCTTCTGAAGTAGCATGATTTAGTGGACTAGCGTACTAGACTGGGAGGCAGGAAATTCTGAGTTCTAATCCTGACTCTGAGTCATAGTGTGACCTTGGGTTGGTGACTTAATCCAGGGCTTGCAAAATGTACTAGACATCAGAACCTGATATAGAAGAACTGAGGTGTAAGGGCAATACTGCTGTGAAGACCTGCCCTCTCTTTCCCCTCCCCCCCCCCCCGCTTTAAAAGGGAATGTCACTGGCTGCTTTAAGAGGGGATATCACTAGCATTCATAACAAGTTAATGGATGATCTTCTGTCAAACTCTGGCTGGTATGTAGGGAATGAGGCCATCCACCACCCTATCTACTCTCCTGTCAAAATTTCCTTTTTTACATCCTTCCTATTAATAACTCAAGTACCTGTGTCTGCTTATAGCTTTACTAAGCTGCGGAAGCGTGAAACTGAAGTGGATGTTCTCAGTTCACTGCTTCCCTTGTGGTACTGAATTATTAACATTGAAAATTAAGGATCTTTGTCAGTTTAATACTGCTGTTTCCTGCCAAAATTATGGACAGCGGTTGCACTAAGACTTTGTGAGTCTGCACACTGACAACACTACATTAGTTTACTTACAAAAAGGTTGTCTTTGCCCTACTGGTGCTTCACCATAATAAACCAGACTTCTCATATACAGGGGTTTCTTCAGTCTTGGACATAGCAATTTGTATTTTGGAGCTTCCTGGTCTCAAAGTTAGATTTCAATCTTATTCAGGTGTCCTCTGTGACCTTGGCCTAGACTTATTCTGGGATATTTGATGGGCTCTCGTTTGATGGGCTCAAATCCATTTCACAGCCATTAACTTTTGTAGCTACCTATTTTAAAGAATAGAATTTGAATCATTCTAAGCCATTCATTGTAAATAGATTCTAAATTTTTATAATATGAGCATATTGTAATGTCTCACTTGCTCAAGTGACTTGCTTTTCATTATATCAACAGCAAACAGACAGAGCAAACAGATTTGAGTATCTGTTAAAGCAGACTGAGCTGTTTGCTCATTTCATTCAGCCTGCTGCTCAAAAGACTCCAACTTCACCTTTGAAAATGAAACCAGGACGTCCACGAATAAAAAAGGATGAGAAACAGAATCTGCTGTCAGTTGGCGAGTAAGTAATACCTCTTCTTCTAGTTATGCCTGCAGTATGTTTCTGTATTTTTTTGCAGATTAGGAGCTTCCTTTAAAAGATGAGTGATGCTGGAGGGTATTTTGCTTTATCTTCTCAAAATTGCTGATGTTTTGGCTTTGTTTTTTAGACACCCATACAGCATTATAAAATGGAGAGTCATTTTGCAAAATAACCACGGCTGTTTATAAATTGAACTTCGGTCAGAATCCAAATAATTTTTGCGGTGATGAAGTGAATGAAGAAAGAAGGTGGTGGTGGGGAATAAATTTAACGGCTCTTGAGGAATCCACGTGTACTGAATTTTGTAGGGGAACCAAAATGCTAACAAGAAATATATTTTGTTTTTGCTTTTATTGCCGTTTATAAAGTTGTAGATATTTTTCTAACTCCTGAAAGAGAGCTCCAGAGCAGTTGCCTCTGAGAAGCTTTGCAGAAGCTTAGAAACTGCCTGTTAAAAGTACAACCTCCCTGTTAGAGGATAATGTTAGCATCCTTCCTATAGTCTTTGCATTTTTGCCCTTCTCCAAGCATTTTGCTCCCTACCCTTGTATTGGAGCCCTGGTAGTAACAGAAGGAGAGAGAATATTTCTTCTACACATAGGTAAATGCAGCTGGAAGTCGAGCTGTCAGCACAGCACTAAATACTCCAATCAACATAAATCAGCAAACATAGTGACACAAAACAGTAGATGAGCATGTAAGACCATGCTGTGGAAAGAGTAATTATCCACAGCATGGTCTTACAAAGCATATTGCAAATGTTTATAAGAAATCAGTCTGCAAGTTTCTTCAGACCTCTCTTGTTTACCTTTATCAAGAATGGTATCAAGATTTTATTATGGAGCAGTCTGGTGTCTTCTCAATCTAGTTTGAAATTTGTTTTATATTTTACTTTTGATCTTTTAGCTATCGACATCGTAGAACAGAACAGGAAGAAGATGAGGAGCTATTGACAGAAAGCTCCAAGGCAACTAATGTATGCACTCGATTCGAAGATTCTCCATCATGTATGGTTTGCTCTTTCATTCTTTGTTCTTGGTAAAATCTCAGTGGACCCTACAATTCTTCTATTTCTAGTATTCTTGCATTCCTGAGAAGCGTGTCTTTCCTGCAAGATCCCCATAATCTAGAACAGTGATTCAGAAATCTTTTTTTCTGAATACCCAATTGAAGAAAATTATTGATGCCCGTGGCCCAGTGGAGCTAGGGGTGTGTGTGTGGGTGGCGCGGGGGGTGCTCAGTGCTAGGGCAGAGGGTTGGGGTGTGGGCTTACCTCGGGCGGCTTCTGGTCAGCGGCGCAGCGGGGATGCTAAAGCAGGTTTCCTGCCTGTCCCGCCACTGCGGATTATGCTGCACCCCGGAAGCAGCCAGCAGCAGGTCCGGATCATAGCTGGAGGTGTGCAAGCAGCTCCATGTGGCTCTCGCCCTCAGGCACTGCCCGCCCTCTCAGCTCCCGGCCAGTGGGAGTGTGACGCCAGTGCTTGGGGTGAGGGGCAGTGCACAGAGCCCCATAGCCGCCTCCCATGGAGGAGGAGCCGGACCTGCTGCTGGCCGCTTCTAGGGCGCAGCGTCAGAACAGGTAGGAACTAGCCTGCCTTAGCCAGGCAGCACCACCGACGGGACTTTTAACAGCCCAGTCGACAGTGCTGACCGGAGCTGCTGCGACCCAGTGCCTTACATTCTGCAACCCAGTACTGGGTCGTGACCTGCAGTTTGGAAACCACTGAGTTTATGGAAAACTGTAAATTTGCAAATGTTTGGATTTTGGATATTCGTGAATCTGTTGAGGATCTGGCAGTTTAAATTTTTAACTTGCTATGTGGCTGGAAATTTACTTTTTTAAGATGAGTTTTGATTCTGCAAAACAAAATAATTTATGCTGAAGATGTGATACCTGTGCTTCAGTAGGGAATTTTTGCACTGTGTAATTTCAATAACTTTTGCTATGAACAGCAGATGCAGGACTTTCTTCTCTGCAGCTGGGGGTAGAAAAGTAGGACTCTACTCTCTCCTTCCTGCGTCCTCACCAGAGTATTTCCATTAACAGCAGTGCTGCCTGCAAGTAGCTTTCCTTGGTAGCACAGTGAAGTCTACTGTAATGTAGTTTGACTCCTATTCAAAAGATTCAGAGCAGCAGCTGGAGTGATTTTACTGTGAATGACACATACTGGTACAGTACTTGCCAGTGGTGGGGTTTTATTTTTCAGATTATGCATACTACGTATTTAGCACCAGTCTAATCTAACTGATTGATTGATCTTAAATTTTGAGGAGAGATAATATACTTTAACCTGATATTGCTTGGTGGTTACAGCTTGGGTTTGAGATTCGAATTAAGATTATTACATTAGAATTTTACCACATCTAGTGATGTTGAGGGAAACACGCTCCTTATGTTTTCACTCTTCAGGCTCAGAGACGTGTATTAAGAAATGCCACAGCCTCTGCTGGCAATGTCCTAATTACTCTCTGGAAAGTATTACTGTCACATTCTCCTACCTTTAGATAAGATATACTGTCAGTTAGCAATAAGGGAATGCTGTGATGGCTTCAAATATATTTTTACAAATCTTTTAATCTGTTTTTGCATGTCCTCACTTTTAGATGTAAAATGGGGTAAACTGCGTGATTATCAGGTCCGAGGGTTGAACTGGCTCATCTCTTTGTATGAGAATGGCATCAATGGTATCCTGGCAGATGAAATGGTAAGTGCTGCTAATTTTTGTTGAGACTGTATGGGGAGAAGAGACATGAAGTGTAATCAAATTTTGGTCTAGTTAATTTTTTTTAAAAAGCTGTTTATATTATAAAATGCAAGATGTTACTTGTTATGATATGCTTTGAATGATTTTTTTTTTGTAAAATGTGGTTAATTCATACCACAACATTTTTGTTAAAACTACATGCATGACATTACTGCAACAGCTGTCAACGAACAGCTTCCTTCGTGAAATAGAATCACTTGGATGTGCTTATCTACCTCAAGGAAATCCAAACCCAGAAAAAGTTAGTTTTATGGAACAAACGGCCCTTTATATTATTTTAAAGCTGCAACTGTTTTGAATGGTATTCAGAAAGTTCTCATGGTAAGGAGCATTTAAGGTGCAAAAAGAATGGCAGCTGCAGGGAACCAGATGGAAGCCCTTTTCCTCGGGCCCCAGTCACTATAGAACCCTAATACAGTGAGAGAAAAACCCCCACTCCCTCTCTAGTCATCATTGCTGTAGAGAACAATTTGTGGGACACTTAGTGTTGTGAGTAGGGTTAGCTGACTTGATTGCAAAAATGCCTGTTTCCTCTAGATTAGCACTTCCCCTAATGGGAACTGTAGCAATAGGACATTTCATAGGGTGCTACCTGGTGTGCTGCACTGTCTGGCTTGATAAGGTCAAGGGTTTTTCTATATCAAATGGTAGAAGTACAATTCTAACTGGTTTCAGAGTAGTAGCCATGTTAGTCTGTATTCGCAAAAAGAAAAGGAGTACTTGTGGCACCTTAGCGACTAACACATTTATCTGAGCGTAAGCATAAGCTTTTTATTTCACTGTGTGCTTTAAAAATAAAGTAGTTGTCTGTCAGTTCAATGTATCTTGAGGATCTCTGTTTGTTGGGATTTCTTATTTTTGCTAGTTTTGTTTTCACCTGCTTTTTTAAAGTTTACCACTGAGTTGCTAAGGACATTTTTTTTTTTTTAAGAGAGCCTTTCCCCACTAATAATAGAAATAAATTTTAACCTCTAACAGGGTCTTGGAAAGACACTGCAAACGATTTCTCTTCTTGGGTACATGAAACACTACAGAAATATTCCTGGCCCTCACATGGTATTAGTTCCCAAATCCACTTTACACAACTGGATGAATGAGTTCAAGAGATGGGTACCAACACTCCGAGCAGTTTGTTTGATAGGTGACAAAGACCAAAGAGTAAGTATGAGACACTATTGCATATTCATATTTTTCTTCTCCCCTGCCCCAAAGTGTTTATATATGGTAGACCCAACATATAAACTTGCTACCTTGTTATGTTTTCTAATCAACAAGTAGCTGCTGTAGATTGTTCAGGAGGAAGACTAATGCTTCCAGAAGTAGACGCCACAGAATTTTCAACTTAGGCTCAGAAGTGCTCTGTATTAGATACTAGATGACACCCCCTTTTTTTTTTTGCAAGCAAACAAAAATTGACAAATGAACATATAAAAGTATACAAATCTATTCAGTAACTTGGACTTTTGTTGGTCAATATAAGACCTAAAAGGGATGCTATTATTTGAAATCAATTTAAAAAAAGAAAAGTAATTTCAAGCACTCCCTGTCCTCTTTAATTTCCTCATTGAACAAGGGTGATTGGTTTGCTGCTCTTGATTTGAAGGGTGCCTACTTCTGCATAGACATCCATCCTACACACAGAAGATTCTGGAGATTCACTGTAGGTCAGGACTACTACCAAACCAGAGTGCTCCTCTTCGTCCATGCAACATCGCTATGGGTGTTCACAAAGATGATACTGGCAGCCCACTTCGGCTGCCTGGGCTCATCAGTTTCCCCTACCTCAGTGACTGGTTACTAATGGGAAAATCTAAAGAGGTGCAGATAGCAAACTGCTCCCTACTCACTCTTGCACTCATGGGGACCTTGAGCAAATGTAGAAAAGTCTATTTTAGTTCCCCCAAGGACTATAGACTTTATTGTGGCAACCCTGGACTGTATTAGTGCCACGCTTACCTACCTCAGGACAGATTCCAGTTCATAAGAATCTCATCACTCCACCTCAGCTGCACCCGCAGATGTCTGTTCATGCCTGCCTCCTCCTTTTAGGCCATATGGCTTCATGTACTTGTGACACCCTTCACAAGACTTTGCCTTTGATGTCTGCAGGGTTCGATGCAGATAGTTTACATACTGAGTAAACAGTTTGGACAAATTAGTCTTGCCACCCCACAGAGTGCAAGTTTCCCTCTTCTGGTGGGAGAACAAGGAAGTAGTGTGTATATGTGGTTCCCTTTGACCCTCCTCCACCTACAGAGAGATTGATCACAGCTACTTCCTTACAAAGGATGGGAAGCTCAATGTGAATATGTAGCACAAAGTATATGGACGCCCTCCCGCCAAATTCCAGTTGCACAGAAATCTCCTGGAGCTGTGGGTAGTCCATGAAGCCTGCAAGTGGTTCATACCATTTATTGTAACCTTGCATGTCCAAATCATGTCTGAAATGGCAAGTGTTCTGCATCAATAAACAAGGAGTAAGGTCTCCCCCTTTCTTTGTATAGAAGAAGTCACGCTTTGGAGCTGGTGTATTTTCTCTTGGCAGAGCACCTCTCAGAGATAACCTCAAGAGGCACTTCTCCAGGGACCGCGAATGGGAGCTACATAATTCAGTGGTTCATAACATATTTCAACAATGGGGGCCCCTATCTTGGAACCTCTCTGTGTGTCAGGAGAACAAGAAATGCCCAATCTACTGTTCTGGGGGGACTCAAGGTTAGGGATCCTGAGGAGACTCTTTTCTACTACCATTGTTGGAACAACTAACATATGCCTTCACACCTCTTCCACTCTTACCCTGGGCCCTCAGAAAGATCAAGCAAGTGGGAGCCTTGGTGATGCTTATTGTCCCAGATGGCCCAGACCATTCTGGTTTCCTGACATTCCAAATGTCAGCATGTCTATGCATCCGTATCCAGCTGTTCCTGGACCTATTGACCCAGCACAAAGACATCCCAGTCCAACTTTCCTTCACCTAACAGCCTGGTATTTGGATGGGCAAGAAACCTAGAAACGACATGCTCAGAAGAGCATATCTTTAGTAATAGGAAGGCGTCAAACAGGAATGTGCTATATTTCAGAGTAGAAATGATTTTCTGTCTGGTGTCAATACTTTCAGGTAACACCAGAAGATTCCAACATTCCTGTCACCTGAAAATATCTCCTGTCCTCAAAGACTTCAGGTGTTTCTCTTTGCTATCTCTGTGTGCACATAGCAGGTATCAGCATTTGTTCCCTTTGGTTGACAAACACTCTATCCTTACCCATTCTGTGACAGGTACATTGTTAGAACTTTTCCCCTGATATTGAAATCTATCCCGACTTGGGACCTCAGTCTAGTCCTATCAGCATTAATGAAGATTCTGTTTGAACCCTTAGACATATGTTCCTTAGCTCACCTATTGATTTGTGGAGGCTATCACTACAGCCAGAAGAGTGGGTGAGCTGGGAGCCCTTGTGGTTAATCTGTTTTACACAGCCTTCCATAGGGACAGTGTGTCTCTGAGATTACACCCGAATTTCATCCCCAAGGTGATCTCAGAATTAATTTACCGGTCTTCTTCCTAAAGCTGTATGTCATCAATGAGGATAGGAAGCTTTGCTCTCTGGATGTCGGTTGAGCGTTGACACTACCTGCAAAGGTCTAAATCCTTTAGGAAATTATCTAGATTATTTGTATCCTTTGCAGAATGTGAAGCTATCTCATCCCAAAGACTGTCCGATTGAATTTCAGGTTGCATGTTGCTCTGTTATGAGTTAACAGCAATTCCTCCCCTAAAGAGTGTGAGGGCTCACTCACTTAAAGCTCAGTCTGCATCAATAGCGTCAGTTTGAGAAGTCCCTCTCCTGGAAATCCTTAAAGTGGCAACATGGGGCTGTGTTCACAAGATGTTATGCCCCCAGTGCAAGCTGGTACAGCATGGGTCCTTGCACCCTCCTACTCAATGAATACTACTTGTTAACTCACCCACAGTGGAATACAGATCAGGACTATCACTCAAAGAAGAAAGATTATGTACCTTAGAGTAACTGGAGTTCTTTAAGATGTGTGGTCCCTATCTGTATTCCGCTACCCGCCATTCTTCCCCTGTTCTTTGGTGCCATATCCTAGGGTTATTTTGTGGTCAGAAGGTACTAAAGAGGCAGCTGGTCTGTGCTTCCTCCACCATGACCTTGGTTCAGAGCACGAGGAGGAGAGGGGCCTAGGCATGGATTAATGTACGCTGGTAGCGAGAATCTTCTGGTCTCAAGAGCATGCACACTGGTGGTGGATTAGAGGATAGGGACCACACATCTCGAAGCCCAGTTATTGTCACATAAATAACCTTTCTTTTTGAATTCTCCACTGTTGGGCTGTATTGTAGTCCCTAGATGACTGCACTCAGTAGCTCATTTTTTTTTAAATTAGCCTAGCGGAGTCACAGCTTGGATTTGCTTTACATACTCCAGACCCGTTATACTCTAATCTAGTGGTCCCCAAACTGTTTACCTCACACCTCCCCTTACTTCTGTCCGCACCCACCCCCAGAGCCAGGAGCATAACCGCAGTTCCAGGAGGTGGGAACGCGGACAGGAGTAAGGGGGCCGAGACTGGGGCCACAGCTGGGGGTGGGGTGGGAGCAGAGCAGGGGCCGAGGCCAGCAGCCACAGTGGAGCACAGATCCCTGGGTGCAGGGCTGGTAGCCGGCGTTGAGACCAGGAGCGGAGTTTGGTGGTGCTCCCCCGAATGTTCCTCTGCACACCCCAGATTGGGGACCATTGCTCTAATCCAACTTGAAAATATTGTAACATTACTGGTGTTAGTGCTCCTTTACGATTTTTAACCTTACAATTTACCCATTCAAAAACTTTTGCGCCTACTCTTCTGGTAAAGACTGATATCTGAAGCTCACTTTTCTTCCCCACTTAAAAAATGAGATATTGGCACTTGTTCAGTCTAGTGAATCTCTAAGACTAGAAAGCACATCTGTTGCATTGAGGCTACAATGAATTTTATTTTTAACCCCTAATTTTGCAATGTGAGGGGGAAATTTTGTTTTGAACACTAGACAGAATATATTTTGATTTGATTTAATTTAGTTATGAGATATGGTAGTTAATCTTCAAGAACTAAGTTTTTCTTTTTCTTTCTTTCTAACCAGGCTGCCTTTGTCCGAGATGTACTGTTGCCAGGAGAATGGGATGTCTGTGTAACATCATATGAAATGCTCATTAAAGAGAAATCTGTGTTCAAAAAATTTAACTGGAGATATCTAGTTATAGATGAAGCCCACAGGATCAAAAATGAAAAATCAAAGGTAATTTAGAATTTACTCAAAGTAGACATTTGCATAGATTACAGATCTTTACAATAATACAGTCTTGATAATTGTCTTGATCTTTTTCAGTTGTCAGAAATTGTGAGGGAATTCAAGACGACAAATCGGCTGCTGTTAACTGGAACTCCACTTCAGAACAATTTACATGAACTCTGGGCACTTCTCAACTTTCTTTTGCCAGATGTCTTTAACTCAGCTGATGTAATGTTTTTTATTTTTCTTTAACTGAGTTTATTTAATTTTTAATCTGCTGACTTGAGAGAAATACAAATAACTTTAATAGAGCTGGTTAATTATGTTGTGACTGACAGTCCATTCATTTCTGGTTGTTGAAAGGTATAGTATGTAGATGAATTAATCCAGTATATTGTCCACTGTAAGTTGTTTTAAACATTATTGTCCACTTAGCACACACAGTGGGTGTTTCAGTCACTGCGATTTGATACTCATTTTCATGCTGATGATTTTTAAAGAAGGATTCTGTACTGTGGTATCTTAAATGACTAACTTTTATTATCTAATCAAATTTTAAGAATCATTTTGTTATTTAGTCTTCACATCTTGAAATTTAGTTAGCAAGATTTTGATTCCATATGAGTTGGGAAAGCCAATGCAATTGTGTAGTGCATTCACTGCCAGGCTTGAGTGCCTTGTGCTCACATCTGATGGTGCTGCAAAGGCAGTGTATTTAAGTCCAGATTCAGTAAGGTTGTTTTGCTTAAGGTTATGTGCTTTTGCTTAAGTACTTAGCTGAATTGGGCTTTAGCCCCTGTGGGAGAAGAAGCTTTGCAATGTATTCAGGTAGCGTGCATAGCTTCCCACCTTTTCCATCCATCAAATGCTCAGTGGCATCCAGCCAGAGCGGATAGTGATATTCTTACTATAGAAGATCTGACTGTGGTTGCTCCCTTCAGCAGAAAAGAGCTGGTACATTAAATGTTACTATGAGTGTACCGAGGTCTTCCATAATGACCATGAGAAAAAATGACCTTCATATTGGAGCAAACAAGAAACAGCACTTTGATTCCAAAAGCAACTTACTTGGCTGTTTGCTTTCTGTATTTTTCTCTTCTTTGATTTTGAACAAACTGTCTTCCTCCTATATCAGCTTCTGTTGTGAAGTCATCCTGTTTTTGTGGACAGGGTGTGGAAATAAGTATAGTGTCAAAAAATCAGCATTGTAACTTAAGGGTGAGTTATACAGTTTTTGTACTGCTATAACCATATTACTGACATAGTTAAAGCAGTACAACCTCTTGGGGGGGGATTCAGTCGTATCTAGTATAAATGTGCTTATATTATTATAGCTGATTACATATCAGTATACTTAATTACTGACATTGTGAAATTTAAATTGAATTTGTAACGGTCATGTGGTGAACTACTTTCTTTATTGCAGTAGATTAACTTTCTTGGTGTAATAAAATGATTTCTATATATAAAACATTTTATTAATATAGGACTTCGATTCATGGTTTGATACAAATAACTGTCTTGGAGATCAAAAGCTGGTGGAACGTCTCCACATGGTAAGGTGGTGTTTTTTTTTTGGTGTGTTTTTTGTTTTGTGTGTGTCACGTTCATATAATGTTGAATGAGTATTATGTCATTAACCAGTCCACTTGTTCCAAAGACTTTTCTGATGTCTTTGCTCATAGAACATTAAAGAAAATATCCTTATTCCAAAACATATACTAGACTTTTAGACTATTTTTCAGAATAATTGCATCCTGACTTCAGTGATGCAAAGGATGTATTTCGTTCTTAAATAGGCCTGGTTGAATAGCTTTAAGCCCAGATCTTACATTTTGAAAAAGGTATACAAATTCCAATATAAACAGGTATTGTGTGTGTTCAACCCCACCCCCCATGTTAAAAGATTATTATTAAGATTGCAAAGTCAAGCATTCATATTAGGAAATGCTTGAATTAAGGTTGTCTGTACGGCTTTAATTGAGTTCCCTTGTGCATATATATTGTGATACAGTCTTTAGTTAGAAGATCACATACTGTTTTTTCCCACAGAACCCCTGCCTCATTCTGTGCACAGGATGGATGGTGCTAATTTAATGAGCAGCTATTTAATAGTTTGTTTTCTTGTCACTGTTCAAATATGTGGCCCAATGCCTTATTTACTGAACACTCTCCTAAACCCCTGTTCTGAAGACAGAATTTATTCATTTCCTCTCGCTTTTGTATGGCACTTATCTCTATAGTATCTGAGTGCTTCATAAATATTGGTAAATGTATTTTCACAACATCCCTGTGAGATGTGGGAGTATTAGCCATATTTTGCAGATGGGGAACTAAGGTACAGACAGATTATAGTCAAAAGTATCCTGTAATTCTGGGTGTATAATTTGAGATCCCTATCATTCTGAAAAATCAGGTCCTTAGCATTTTATATGTTCAAAGCACAACTCCCATATTCTTATGATACTATTCTCCTCTGTAGGCCTGGCTCTCTGTTCTTACTAACTCTCCCATGGTGCATCAGTCTCCCCTTTTGATGAGGGTAGGTGATGCATTATGATGTCCCATGGCTGCAGTGCAGCGTGGGACATGACATCCAGCTAGGGAGGAAATAGAGACATTAGACAACCAACTATAGGTAGTATGAGGCACTATGGGGGCATATCTGAACTGAAGTATTTTATTTTTGGCAGGCAAACAATTTTCTATGGAAAACAGCCACTTGTGAAACATTTTTATTTAATTGAAAAATCATTTTTTTTGTCAAGACAGATTTGACAAAAAAATTTCACCCATTTTGAGTTGTAATGTAAGTGCATGAGAAACCAGAATATGAAACTGACCCTAAAGAAACTGAAACTGGTGAATCTAAATCTTTTTCCAGCTTGAATCATATACATTGAAAGTACCAGAAACACTAAAATGTGAAGAAAATTCAGAAAAGTAAGGTGTTCCTACTCATCTTGTCTGGCACAGATAACTCATACCACTCGGCGGGAGTCGGGGGACAACGACAAAACAAAATTCTTGTGAGATCATCTCTGAGAGAGTTAGGGCTTGATGGGCAAAAATGAGTGTGGGCATCTCCAGCAGCTTTTCATATCAGTGATGCCACTTTGATTTGTGGGGCATCCTAATGCAGCTTGGTTATCTGTTACTGCTTGCCATGCTTGATAACAAAAACAGAGGTGGGGCATTTGGATCATAGCAATACTGGTACTAACCATGCTAGTATTTCTTCCTTTTCTCCCTGTGGCTCTCAAGATGGTCTGGTTTGGATCCTTCAGAGGAAACTCAAACGTGTTCCTCTGGAAGATAGCTGTCTATGTGTTAATCATTTTTCTAGAGGACCTAGTTATGTTCTGGAGTTTGTTCCTCCTAGAATTTCAATGAAACATGGCTTTAAAGTACCAATGGATTCGTTTTCAGAAATGTATTCAGTGAATCTTCTCTATTTTATTGATAGCTCTTGCTTGTCTAGGAAATAAGAAACATGAAAGACTTTAATTTCTTGCTTTATTTGAAACTCAGTTTAAACATTCAATCTTCTCCAGGTGCTAAGGCCATTCCTCCTACGCCGTATTAAAGCTGATGTAGAAAAGAGTTTGCCTCCAAAGAAGGAAGTTAAAATTTATGTGGGTCTAAGCAAAATGCAAAGAGAATGGTAAGTAATTCAGGCATTTGTCTGTACTACTGTTAAAGCTGACTAGAAATCTGCTGTCTACAACTGAACTAATTAAACTACAACTTCTGCAGAAAAATGCTGTTGTATTGTGCAGAACCTGATTTAATTGCTTATGATGCAACCAGCTGGGAGGAATTTAATGTGTTTCCTTGTGATAGCTTTACCTAATAGCTAAGTTGCTGTTTATGCAGTCATCAGTGAGCTCTTCTTATGGAATGGGGGAAGGTCTGCTTTTGAATTCTTGCTTTATAACTTATACAATAAGAGGGCCTTTACATAATTTAAGTATCACTTTCAATTATAGGTATACACGAATCTTAATGAAGGATATAGATATATTGAACTCTGCTGGGAAGTTGGACAAAATGAGACTGTTGAACATCCTGATGCAATTGCGAAAATGTTGCAATCATCCTTACCTCTTTGATGGAGCAGAACCTGGTCCACCTTACACAACAGATATGCATTTGGTTACCAACAGTGGCAAAATGGTGGTATTGGACAAATTGCTACCAAAGTTGAAAGAACAAGGTATGACTCCTATTTCTTTCCTGATTTGTTTGAATCATTTGTCTGATTTCTTGTCTGAGTCATTTGATTTTAATAGATGGAATTTAATCTCCAGATGTATTTTCTCTGTAGATCATAGATGTTGTGGAGGGTAGGGTGGCCTCATAGGTAATTGGATCACAATCCATTAAAGGTTTTATAGATCAGGATCAGGACTTTGAAATCTGTTCTTCAGTTAAGTGGGGGCCACTGAAGCTTCAGTTGGTCCTGAATGTAGTAACCTGTTTTCTCAGCAACTGGTGCCAAAAGCACATCACTGTGGAGTTCTGCTAACTATACTGGCTCTCTATAAGATACCAGATCATATTCAAAACCTTGGTGTTAACCTTCAAGGCCCTCTATGGAATTGTTCCAAGGTACCTTGGAGCATGTCAGTCTCCCTTAATGGCAACATTCTCAGGACATATGAAATTCAAGGGGAAGCTTGTGAAAGTGGGGGAACTATGCTTTCTTGGCAACAGGGTAAAGGCTCTGGAATTCATTACTGCAGGAGCTCAGATTCACTACAGATATTCCTTCCTTCAGAACAAAGCGTAAAATTTACTAATTCAGTTAATGTTTTTACAGACAGACCTAAGCACAGCAAAGGAGGAGACAGTAGAAAACTTAGGGGCAAGGGAAGATGTTAAAGAAAAAACAGCCATAGGTAATAGGAAGTAAACCTAGGCTTAGTCCTTTGGCCTGTATTTTTTCTTTATCCCTTGGGAGATATTCAGACACTATAGTGATGGATGCCATAAGACAGGAGATAGGAGTTAACAAATCAAAATGATAGTGTTGGCATTTTTTGCTTATGAGGCTTGTTGCTATATACTGTTTCATTTTCAGCTGTCATGTGACCGTTGCCTTTAGTCCTAGAAAAAATTATCTGGATTAACTAAAAATGGATTGCAGTGAATAGGTATTTATCCAGTGTAAAGGGTAAGCATCATAACTAACTGAACATGGAAGAAATAATGGTGGCAATTTTTTTTGCCATTTATGAACACCATAAACAGGATAGGGAGTTTGCAGTTCTGTTGTGTTGCAGTAGAGCACATTCTGGACTTACTTACCAAGACCAGCATTCAAGTGGGTACTTGCCTCTCAGAGGATTTATTTTAAAAATGTGTTTAAATCTTCATACTTGTTAAATGCTTTAATGTCCCAAATTGCTCAGTTCATCTTTAAATTTTAATTTTCAAGTATTTGCACAAGGGTATGGGGGGAATGGCTTGATTTTAATTACACTTTTTTAATGAAAAGGTGAATCAGTGGTGGTTTCTATTGAAATCCTTATTTAGTGTGTGCCTTTGTGTTTTAAGTTGTCCTTGTATAGAACTTGCAGTAATGGATCAATATCATTTTCACATTAAGGATGAAGAATTTTTAAACAATATTGATATGTCTATGATAATGCTATGGACATTTATTGAGTAAAATATTGAATAGCAATATCTGACTATTGCAGGTCAGCATTATATATGTATTTCTGTTGTTCCATATTAAATGAGGTGGTTCTTCGAGTGTTTGTTCACATCAGTTCCAATCAGGTGTGCACACGTCGCATGTACAACTGTCTAAAATTTTTCCCTTAGCAGCACCTGTCGGGTCAGTCATGGAGCCTCCTGGAATGGCGCCTTTATGGCGGTCAATATATGATCCTGCCGACCCGACCCACCCTTCAGTTCCTTCTTACTGCTGGTGACGGTCATTGAAATAGCATTCACTTGCCTCACGAGTTCTTCCCTTAGCTTGTTGGTTAGGTCTATAGTTTAGCATAGGTTTCACTTCTTAGTTTAGCGTAATTTAGAGTTAGGGCCCGGGGTTTCACCCTATCCATTACCTTCCCTCGGGATCAAGTGTTTAAACTGTGTGGGACCTGCAGTAAGCCCATGTCAACAGGTGACCCCCACGATGTATGCCTGAAGTGTCTGGGGGAAGAGCACCAAACAGACAGGTGCAAAATCTGCAGGTCCTTTCCACCCAGGATGAAAAAAGAGCGGGACTTCCATCTCAAACAGCTTTTGATGGAGTCCTCTCTTTGTCCTCAACCTGCCTCTGAGCCTGGGGTCCTGGCGCTGAGCTAATCAGTGCGCAGCACTCTGGCCTTGGTGCACAATACCGCAGTGAGAACAGAGTCCAGAGATCCTCGGCACTGCTCTCCAGCTCTCCAGACTACCTGGCACCGTTCGCACTTGTCAGTACCGGGGAAGAAAACTGACAGAGGCCACTCACAGAAGCCGAAGGTGTCTCACCCTCTGGGTGCATCAGCAGTGCGTCCTGGGAAGGAGCACTCTGTACCCAAGGGTCAAGAGTCAGCACTGTTGATTTTGGTTCCCTGACGGGGGAATGTTGAGTCTGGTGCCCAGTAACTCCCTCAGACAGGCAGTGCCAGGTGGAGGAATTGAAGTTACCCTCCTCCCCGGACACTTTCAAAGCTGACAGGGAGTTGTGAACTGATGGCACCGCAACTCCTGGTGGTCAGGGACCAGCCCCCTTTACCTCCACGCCTGGCACCATCTACAGGGAAACCAGCTATGATGCGGCATTCTCCTCCTGTACAGTGCCGTTGTCCTTGGCGCCGCTCCCGCTCGCCATCTCCCAGGCACTGGCAGCCATCTCGGGACCCCTTACACTTCTCCCTGGTGCTGCCCATCGGCGATCCCCGATGCGGGGACATTGGCACTGATCCCCTGTGCAATACTGGTTGGTGCTGCCATGCTCGTCCAGGTCCAGATCGGGGTCGTTGGACTCAGATGCGGAATCATTCCACTGCTGCCACAGTGGGCGCTGTTCCCACAGACGTAGGAGCAAGACACCTGTGGCTTGGCCTCCGCACTGGCAGCCTCAGCTGCAATGGGCCTTTTGGACCCCCGGGCTTATTGCCAGGTCCAGGATTTGTTCTCCAGGGACTCTTGTTCGGTTGTCTCTGAAACCAGAGCCACCCCCACCACCTAGGGATCGCCCAGCCCCTAAGGGATCAGAGACTGCTACTTTCTGTGAGCCGGTGGCCCAGGTCATCAGAGGTTGCCACGGTGACCATATCGATTGCGGACCAGGCTACGGTTGCAATGTGGGTCAGCCCACAGGGCCCAGATATCAAACAGGAGGAGGCCAGAGAGTTTGAGGGACAAGAGGACCCCGTGCCACTCCTAGCCTCATCATCCTCATCCCCGATGAGGCAGTGGCAGGGGCCTTGGCTTCTGGACCTCCACCGATAGATCATAGGGCATACCAGGACCTCCTGTGCAGGATCGCCTGCAACATGGGGTTGCAGGCAGGGGAGGTTATCAAACCCTATGGTTGATATCCTAACACCAGAGGGCCTGCCCAGGGTTGCTCTGCCCAATTAAAGCTCTACAGACAATGTAAAAATGCTCTGGCAGACCCTGGCATCCATTCTCCCCCTCCCCGCCCAACTGCAAGGGGCGTCGAATGCAAGTACTTTGTCCCGTCCAAGGGATAGGAGTACTTGTTTCCTCAGCAGCAGCCGTGTTCCCTGGTGGTCACCACTGTTGATGTGAGAGAGAGAGAGAGAGACGGGCAACAGGGGCTGACTCCAAAATCAAAGGAGCCAAAAAGGTTAGACCTATTTGGTAGGAAGGTCTATTTTACTGGGGGCCTACAGCTGAGGATAGCTAGTCAACAAGCTATCCTTAGCAGATATAATTTCAACTCGTGGGCCTCGGTGTTTAAGTTTAAGGAGCTTATACCATCAGACTCCAGAGCCGAATTTAAGGCTATCATTGAAGAAGGAAATCAGTGGCAAGGACCTCCCTTCAAGCTTTTCTTGATGCGGTGGACTCTGCCACTCACACAGTTTCGTCTGGTCGAGCCATGAGAAGGGGTGCATGGGTGCATAGCTGCAGGCGTCTGGTCTACCTCCAGAAGTGCAGCAAACCCTGCTGGACCTTCCGGGGCACAGAGTTATTCTCAGACCAGACTGATTTTAAGTGCACAGCTTAAAGGACTCTGGCAATGATGAAGTTGCTGGGGATGCATACCCCAGCAAAACATTTCAAGCTTCAACAACGGTTCTACCCTCCTCATCCCAGACAAGACTTTTACAGGTGGCTAGAAATTTTAGGTGCAAACCAATCCACTCCCAGTCAGGGCAAGGCCAGGGCCCAACCAAGCCATTGTCTGGCTCAAAGCAGGCCTTTTGAAAGTGCACCTGAGGATGGCATACCCACCATGGCACCAGATCTTCCCCCTTACTTTTTGAATTGCCTATCCCACTTCTACTGTGCATGGTCCCAAATAACATCGGACCAATGGGTTCTTCACATGGTAGAGGTGGGATATTCTCTTCAGTTCTGCTTCCTTCCTTCCCTCCCTCACTCCCTCCTCAGGGACCCTTCTTACGAGCAACTTCTTATCCAGGAGGTGTAATCGCTCCTAGATGTAGGGGCAGTGGAGGAGGTTCCTCAGGAGCAAAGCAGCAAGGGATTCTACTCTTACTTCCTCATCCCCAAGGTAAAGTGGGGGTCTCAGACCCATTTTACATCTGCGTGGTTCATGGTAAAGTTGAAATTCCACATGGTCTCCCTGAGCACAATTATCCCTTCCCTTGATCCGGGAGACTGGTACGCCACCCTCGACATGAAAGACGCGTAGTTGCACATAGCCATTCAACCTCAGCACAGACAGTTTCTGCGGTTTGTGGTCAGCCATAAACGTTACCAGTTCACGGTCCTCCCATGCGGCCTATCGACTACGCCCTGGGTATTCACCAAGTGCATGTCGGTGGTAGCAGCCTTCTTCCACAGGAGGCAGGTACAGGTATATCCCTACCTAGAAGACTGGCTGCTGTGGGGCCGTTCCAGAGAGCAGGTGGAGTCTCATGTCCAACTAGTCAATCCATGTTTTAGAGACTAGGTCTCCTCCTCAGCCTGAACAAGTCAACCCTATCACTGACCCAGAGAATAGAATTAATCAGGGCAGTGCTGGACTTGGTACAAGAGAAAGTGTACCTACCAGACACATGATTTCAAGCCATGGCAGGCATCATTCAGAGCCTCATGCAGTACCTGACCACTATGGCGCAGGGTTGCTTGGCCCTCCTTGGCCACATGGCAGCCTACACTTACGTATCAGGCATGCCAGACTCAGGCCACCCCAAGTGTGGCTCACTTCTGTATGTCGCCCGTGGCGCAACAGGCTGGACTCAGTACTTATGTTGCTACAAGTACTCCAGTCCCTCCAGTGGTGGCTCGACCTCCGTACAGTGTGCGAGGGAGTTCCTTTCAACAACCCACCTAGACCCTAATAATGGACACGTCATCGTTGGGTTGGGGGGCACGCCTGGGGGGCCGCCAGACGCAGGAGCTGTGGTTGCAAGATGAGCTCTCTCTTCACATCAATATCAGGGAGGTCCGAGCAGCACGATTGGTGTGCCAAGCGTTCCAGTCCATACTACAAGGCCATTGTGTGGCAGTGATGACGGACAACGCCACTGCCATGTTTTACATCAACAAGCGGGGGGGAGCGTGTTCCTCCCCCCTATGTGAAGAAGGCCTTCAACTTTGGGAGTTCTGCATATCCCACTCCATGCACCTGGAGGTGTCCTATTTCCCAGGAGTGCAGAATGAATGAGCGGACCACCTCAGCAGATCGTTCACAATCACGAGTGGTCTATCTGACCCGATATCAAACACTCCATCTTCCAATGGTGGGGATTTTCCCCAAGTCAACCTGTTTGCCACCAGGAACAACAGGAAATGCCCGATGTTCTGCTCCTTTCAGAACCACAGCCCAGGCTCCCTCTTGGGTGCATTCCTGCTACCCTGGGGAGACGATCTCATGCACAGGGTACTACTCAAGATCTGCAGAGACAAGGCAAAGGTAATCCTCCTTGCTCCAGTGTGGCCCCATCAGCACTGGTACATCATGCTTTTGGAGCCATCAGTGGACCACCCAATAGCTCTACCACTCTGCTTTGACCTAATCACACAGGGCTATGGTTGCCTTCACCACCCAGACCTTCAGACCCTCCATCTCATGGCCTGGAAGCTTCATGGTTAAATCCGACAGAACTCCTGTGCTCAAGTCCTGTCAGGAATGTCCTTCTTGGTAGTAGGAAACCATCCATCAGGGCCACTTATTTAGCCAAGTGGAAAGGGCTTACATGCTGGTGTGAGGAGCATCCTATAGCTCCCTTACAGGCATCAGTTCAGCTCATCTTAGAGTATCTCCTACACCTGAAACAATAAGGCCTTTCACTGTTGTCTATTAAAGTACACATCTCGGCCTTCCACCTGGGAGCGTCTGGCTGTTTCGTATTCGCCAATCCCATGGTAGAGTGTTGCTTGAAGGGGCTGGAAAGGTTATACCCACATGTTTGTCAGCCAGTACCCGTGTGGGACCTTTAACCTGGTATTATCCGGGCTCTTGTCGTCTCCCCCCAGCCCTCCCCAAGCGATTGGCAACTTGCTTTTTGCTCTATTTGTCCTGGAAGGTGGCCTTCCTGGTCGCTATCACATCAGCTAGGAGGGTGTCTGAGTTGAAAGCACTAACTTCTGATCCACTTTACACAGTCTTCAAGGTGCAACTCAAGCCTCACCCAGCTTTTCTTCCCAAGGTGGTATCTCGTTTTCGTACCACGGAAGATATCTTCCTGCTTGTTTTTTATCCCAAGCCTCATATCAGTGCCCGGGAACAACTGCTTCATTCACTGGATGTTCAGAGGGCGTTGGCATTCTACATTGAGCGCACTAAGCTGTTCAGAAAATCGAGCCAACTGTTCATAGAAGTTGGAGATCGGATGAAAGACTCCTGATCTCTTCAAAGTGTATTTTGTCTTGGATCGCAGACTGTATCCACACATGCTATGAGCTGGCCAAGGCCCCGGCTCCACCTATTACAGCAAACTCCACAAGAGCTCAAGCTTCTTTGGTGGCATTTCTGGCCCAAGTCCTGGTACAGATTTGCAGAGCAGCTAGTTGGTCATTGGTGCCTACATTCACCTCTCAGTACGCCATCACCCATCACGCCGGAGACAGTGCAGCCTTCGGCAGAGCGGTGCTCCAATCAGTAGTTCCTTGACTCCAACCCCACCTCCAGGGTAGAGTTTGGGAGTCACCTGATTAGAATTGAAGTGAACAAGCACTCGAAGCAAAAATGGTTACTCACCTTCTCATAACTGTTCTTTGAGATGCGTTGTTCGTGTCTATTCCAATACCAACCCTCATTCCCCTCTGTCGGAGTAGCCAGCAAGAAGGAACTGAAGGGGGGTCGGGTCAGCAGGATCATATATTGAGCGCCATAAAGGTGCCACTCAAGGGGTCTCCATGGCCAACCCAACGGGTGGTGCTAAAGGAAAATTTGCCGACTATCGTCCATGCAACATGTGCACACCTGATTGGAATGAACGTGAACAACCTGTCTTGAAGAACAACGTTTACGAGAAGGTGAGTAACTGTTTTTAGAACCTTAAATGTCAGTTCTTTAATACAGCAACTCCTCGCTTAAAGTTGTAGTTATGTTCCTGAAAAATGCAACTTTAAGCAAAATGATGTTAAGCGAATCCAATTTTTCATAAGATCTAATGTAAATAGAGGGGGTTAGGTTCCAGGGAAATTTATTTCACTGAACAAAAGACTATATTTTATATATCTGTATATTAAAAAAATAGTCTTTTGTCCAGTTTATTTCTCTCTCTCTCTAACATTTAATACTGTATACAGCAATGATGATTGTGAAGTTTGGTTGAGGTGGTGAAGTCAGAGGGTGGGATATTTCCCAGGGAATGCCTTACTGCTAAAGATGAACTAGCACTTGGTTGTTGTTAACATAGCCTCACACTCTGCAAGGCCGCACAAATCGAGGGAGGGGAGACAGCATGGCAAACAGACACCCTGTGTGAGAGAGAGAGATGCGCACTGCCCCTTTAAGTACGCTTACCCCACTCTAAGTAGATCAGCAAGTTGAGACATCAGCTGCAGCCAGCAAGCTCCCTCTGTTCTGAGCCCTGTTGTCTCCCCTCCCCTTCCCCTCACCGCTCTATGGAGATGAGGTAAACAGGGGGCAGGAGCAGGGGAACACCCCCCAGCAAGCAGGAGACTCCTGGGAATGGCTCCAAGGCAGAGGGCAGGAGTAGCATATGGCAGTGAAGGGAGGGACAGCTAAACTGCTGGCAATTGATGGACAGCTGCTGCATGGGGAACTTAGGGGAGCAGGGAGCTGATGGGGGGGAGCGGGGGGCTGCTGGTCCACCCTGGTTCCAAGCCCCCACCAGCTAGCTCCAACGGGCTGCTCTTTCTGCAAGCAGTGGATAAAACAGGCGGCTGCCAAACAATGTTATAAGGGAGTATTGTGCAACTTTAAACGAGCATGTTCTCTAATTGATCAGCAATGTAACAAGGAAACAATGTTAACTGGGACAATTTTAAGTGAGGAGTTTTTTTAATCTAGATTAGATTTTAAAAAATTTGTTTTAGTAATATTTTTCAGGTATCATTTTATCAGTTTCTCACATTTTGAAAAAAGAAAAGGAGTACTTGTGGCACCTTAGAGACTAACCAATTTATTTGAGCATGAGCTTTCATGAGCTACAGCTCACTTCATCGGATGCACACCGTGGAAACTGCAGCAGACTTTATATACACACAGAGATCATGAAACAATACCTCCTCCCACCCCACTGTCCTGCTGGTAATAGCTTATCTAAAGTGATCATCAAGTTGGGCCATTTCCAGCACAAATCCAGGTTTTCTCACCCTCCACCCCCCCACACACAAACTCACTCTCCTGCTGGTAATAGCCCATCCAAAGT
The DNA here is from genome assembly GCF_965140285.1 of Lepidochelys kempii. NCBI lineage: Eukaryota > Metazoa > Chordata > Testudines > Cheloniidae > Lepidochelys > Lepidochelys kempii. The sequence goes on from NC_136383.1 coordinate 52,858,110, forward strand.
GACAACTCTCTACACAATGTGCATAATAATCAAGGTGGGCCATTTCCTGCAAGGCTGTTACTCTGAAACCTGTCACATTTTGAAATAAATGTAATCTAACTAGATGCCCACGTTGATGAATTTTTACAGGTTTAAGAGTAAATAAAACCCCCAAAGCTAGTGTTTATATATAAATTCTTAGCTATTTATTTGTTGAACAATTTTACTTTTCACCTCTAATAGGCTCACGAGTATTAATCTTTAGTCAGATGACAAGAGTACTAGACATTTTGGAAGATTACTGCATGTGGCGAAATTATGAGTATTGTAGATTGGATGGACAGACACCTCATGATGAGAGACAAGTGAGTTAATTAAAATAAAAATTAAATAAAATTGCGTACTCAAAATATACAGTTACATTGACTACTTTCTTATTTCTACAGGATTCTATTAATGCATATAATGAACCTGACAGCTCCAAGTTTGTGTTTATGTTGAGCACGCGTGCCGGTGGTCTTGGAATCAATCTGGCTACCGCTGATGTCGTAATTCTTTATGATTCAGACTGGAATCCACAAGTAGATCTTCAAGCTATGGTAAGAATTCCAAGCCAGAAATATCATTATATATCAAACTTGCTTTTCTTACAGAACTGCCATACAAATGTATATATTGCATTTCATAGTGCCCTGGGTTTGGTTCTATATATACTTTGGTCCATTTTAATTCAATAGTGCAGTCTTTTTAAAATTAAGACTGATGTCAGCTACTCTTGGAGCACAGAAATTAAAAAGGGCACAGCACTTAGGTCAAATTTGGCCTAAAACTTAAAAAAGCCTTAATCTGTCATTTTAAGACATTGGAGTAATCATCACTATTATCTCTTGAGTTGAATCAGCTTTTCTGTTACTAACTTGCATTATAGGGGCACACATGCTTAATCTTTATATCCAAAAATGTTGCTTCTCAGTCTTTGATCTTATGGAGATAACAATGTATTGACTTACACGTTACAGAACAAGAAAGTCAATATTTTTAAAACTTTCATATTAAAGGTATAAATTATAAAATATGTATGTACAAACCAGATATCTGTGTGCACATTGGCATGTTGAAAATCTGAGGATTTCAGCCAGGCTGCAGATATTTTCAGATATGCTTAATAAAGGTTGTTCAAAAGAATGACACAACAAAGGCGTAACAGGAACCAATGGATGGAAGTTAAAGCCAAACAAATTCCAGTTGAAAATGATAGTTTTTTAACAGTGATGGTTCAAAGTAAGACTTGAAAGCAAAGCCTCTCTGGAAGATACTTTAGTCCAACACAAGTTATTAAACTCAATATAGGGATAAGTGGGTGAAATTTTCTGAGCTGTTTATATACAGGAGATCAGACGAGATGATCTAATCTCTTTTGGCCTTAATATTTGTGAAATATCTGTTTAAAATATGTATCATGTCTTTTAGGCAGGAATCTTAAGCAAAGTGCACTGTTCGCTGTGCAAGAGACCTCATTAAATAAGCTTCATAGTGCCAATAACAACTTTGAGCGGCCATGTCAACTGGATTTATGAAAGGATTTTAACTTGGAACATAGGGATTTTTTTGTTTTTTTTCCCCCACAAACAAGTATGGTGATAGCTACTCTCTTAAAACCTGATTTAAATTCAAGCAATAATTGTATGTATTTGTATTTCAATACAAACACTTTACCGTGCTATGTTAAATGACATGAGTATTTCATAATTTTATGCATAGGACCGAGCACACAGAATTGGCCAGACAAAAACCGTTAGAGTGTTCAGATTTATCACAGACAACACTGTGGAGGAAAGAATAGTGGAAAGAGCAGAAATGAAACTTCGTTTGGATTCCATAGTCATTCAACAAGGCAAGTGTATTGACAGCTTTTCTACCTTTGTACTTTGCTATTTCTCTCCTTTGCCACTCCCCTTTTTTTCACATGTAAATTCTGGGTAAAATTTTGGCCCCATTGAAGTCAGTTGGAGTTTGGCCATTGAAGTCAGCAGGGCCATGATTTCATATCCTGTTCTTAGGATGGAAGGGGATGATAAATTTAAATTTGTTTTTTTTCTTGTGTGGCAATCTTTCAGCATAACACTTGTTACTGCATTATGGAATGACTAGGGCATCCCAGATGGCTAAGAATGCGTATACTTTAAAGCATTTTCACTTTTTATATTTTTATTTAAGAGGGAAGTGTAATAATAAAGTTTCATTTCTGTGTCTAGTTTTAGGGTAATGGAATAAAAGAGTAAGGCTGATGTAACTCTGTACATTAGCCTAACTCAGGGGTTTTAAAACTTGCACCGCAACCCCCTTCTGACAAAAAAAAAATTACTTCATGACCCCGTGGGGCGGGAGGGCAGGACCAAAGCCTGCCCAAGCCCCAGTGCCCCGGAGGTGCAAAGCCCGAGCCTCACCATTCTCGGCAAGGGGGCCAAAGCTGAAGCTCAAGGGCTAACTTTTTGACTAGTCTAACTTGAAATCAGTTATTTTTAAAAAGTACCATAGCTATTGCTGTCATGTGCACAGGGAGATGTGGACTTGAAATTGTGAAGATGCTGGCCAGGAATGAAAAGCTACATGGAAGACTTAAAATCCTGAGTCTGTTTTTTGATGGACCCCATTAATTTGTATTACTAAGCAAGAACCAGTCCTTGCTTAACTATCTAGATTTCTGTCAATTTTAAAAAAAAAATTTTTAAACGTTGAAAATAGTTCTTGTGACTGATTTATGTATGGCCTGTGACAAACATAATAAACAAGGAGGGAAAGGAAGTGTTCTTTCTGTTCCTGACACATCCAAGTGATTGGCCTAAAATCACTAATACCTGCAATAAGGTATTGTCCTCCAATATTTTTGTCTTCAGGAAGACTGGTGGATCAAAATCTGAATAAAATAGGAAAAGATGAAATGCTGCAGATGATTCGACATGGAGCTACGCATGTGTTTGCCTCAAAGGAGAGTGAGATTACTGATGATGATATTGATGGTATTTTGGAAAGAGGTGCAAAGAAGGTGAGGTGCAAATTAAAGAAACCTGAGATGTGTTTCTACTATGGATAATTTGAATAACATTACAAATGCAATTAAAATTTTTCAGACTAAAATTTACATAGTAGATCAGGAGTGTGTTTTTTGGCGTTAAGATCCGTACTAGCAAGTCGTTTTTGGAGTGTCTCTCATGAATGAGGAGGAGCTTTTTTGAAAAGTGTTTCTCATTGATAACTTCTTTTCCAGACTGCAGAAATGAATGAGAAACTCTCAAAGATGGGCGAAAGTTCACTTAGAAATTTTACAATGGATACGGAGTCCAGTGTATACAACTTTGAGGGGGAAGATTATAGAGAGAAACAAAAGGTAATATCTGAATTTGTTTTGGAAGAATTCACTGGTAGTATTTGTATATGTTTACTGCATGTTGCTGGTTTGGTGAACATGTGATACGTAATATGAAGGTTTCCTTGCTCGTTAACTTTGTGGAAGGCTATTATTGTTTCACGTACTTTAGTTCTAGTTTTGTGTAAAATTTATACTTTGTATAAAATACCTTAGAACTTGAAGTCACTTTAATTTATTTCTTTAATATTATAGCTGGCATTCACAGAGTGGATTGAGCCACCTAAACGAGAAAGAAAAGCCAACTATGCTGTCGATGCTTACTTCAGGGAAGCTCTTCGTGTCAGTGAACCAAAAGCACCGAAAGTGAGTTGACGTACTTTAAACCAGAAAATGATTGAAATGTACAGAAGACAGACTTATCTTACTTGCTTCCAACTATAAATCAATTTGTACACTTTTTTATAAATTTCCATCAGTGGAAAATTTTTGTAAAATAAATGAATGGTGTATATAAAGGCATTTTAAAGATGCAAACTGGTGTTCAAAGGAATCTCAACATAGGACTCATGGAGGGAGAGGAAGATTAAAAGAATGAGATCTTTCAGTCAGGTGGTGGAAGATAAGGACAAGAGAGGGTGAGAAGTCTAGAATTAGATTCTAAATACCTAAGTAGATTTACCTTAAATAAACTTTTTCTCAAGCAATTCTTTGGCCTTCCCAGTGGTCCTACTTAAAATGTTGTTGTTCTCCTAGTTTCTAACTTCTTAAACAACTCATATTACATTTGATGTGCAGTGGTGTTATCCTTCTTTCCACAATATGAACAGTAGCTTTCCTCATACAGTATTACGAAGTAGTGTTTTGTTGTGACTGTGTGATGCTCCCAACTGTGCACAAGAGCATGAGTACCAACCTGTTAAAAACCATGGCACAAACCCCAAATTCGCTGGTAGTTAAAAATTAGATTTCACCCACCAACTTCAGAGTCTTAAGGCACTTCAACAGCCTTAAAACGGAATCACAAAGTCTGTCATCCCACACAGGTGAGCGTTACTCTGTGATACATGGCCCCTTACATCAAAAATCACAGCAATATTTGTTACTCCTAATTCCAAAGGACCAGTCACTTACCCCAGGTTGATTATACTTTAGGTCTCTCATCAAATACACTACTTGTAGCCAATCCTATAGTAAACCATATGAAGACTTATTAAATATGAAAAGGAAATTAGAGAGTTATTTACAAGGTTAAAGCAAAGAAACATAGACACAAAAGTGAGTTACAGTCTTACCTTTCAAAAGATAATAGAGGCTTCTATAATAAGCAAGCACTGTTCTTTAGGGTTAGCCTAGGTTAAGCAGCTGGGGATCTCTTGCTTATGCCTAGAAACACCTCGCTCCCACAGAGTCTGAGCAGCACGGAGATCCTTAGTACCTTATGGCTTTTATCCCCTCCAGGCATGCTCTGAGCTGCAAACTCAGCTGATGGGAGGAGTCCATTTTCATGACTCATCTTTACGGGGGATGGGAGCAGAACAACAATAAGAGTCTTTCGTCTTTTTGTTGATGGTTTCTCATAAGAACATAAGAATGGCCATATTGGGTCAGACCAATGGTCCATCTAGCCCAGTATCCTGTCTTCTGACAGTGGCTAGGTGCTTCAGAGGGAATGAACAGAACAGGCAGTCATCAAGTGATTGGGTGTCCCTAGCCTCTGACTGCCAGGATCTGCGAGTGGACAACAGGGGACCAGAGCATGGGGCTGTCTCCCTGACTATCTTGGCTAACAGCTATTGATGGACATATCCTCCATGAACTTACCTAATTCTTTTTTGAACCCCATTAGAGTTTTGACCTTCACTATATTCCCTGCAACAAGTACCACAGGGTGACTGCATTGTGTGAAGAAGACTTTCTTGTGTTTGTTTTAAACCTGCTGCTTATTAACACACAAACCAGTGGTCACCCAATGAAATTATGCAAAGGAGTAAATAACACTTTCTTATCCACTTTCTCCACACCATTCATGATTTAAATCCAGATGTAGGGAGTTTCCAGGTGTAAGATCCAACTGTAGCCTGTCTGGTGGTATTGCGTCTCCTCTTTTGGGAGGGGCATCACAATTTTTGTAGAAGAGCAACTCTTCACACTAGTGTCCCTTTCCTGCATGGTGATTCATAGTGTCAGAGGCTCACAATACAACTGCTCAAATATTACATTACAATACGGAGCATGGATATTACAAGTAAAAGATTAATGCATGCAGCAAGTCAGACATTCAATAGAGTTGAAATACTAAACACTTTCTTATAATTCTAATACCTATTTTATCAATATTAACCCACAAGTGAGCCAGATAGATTCCAGCTATGTATCTTCATGTCCAGACATGAAGACTTTGGCATCAGCTGGCACCTGGTCTGCCAGTGTCCGTCTCCATTGTGAAACAAGAACAAAGTTTATTAACCTCTTAACAAAGGTTCTTGTGTATATTCTTATACAACCAAAGCTCTAGCTCGGGGTGGGCAAACTTTTTGGGCTGAGGGCCACATCTGGGTGAGGAAATTGTATGCAGGGCAGGGGGTTGGGGTGTGGGATGTGGGAGGGGAAGAAGTGTGCAGGAGTGGGCTCAGGGCAAGGGATTGGGACAGAGGAGGGTGTGGGGTGTATGAGGGGGCTCAGGGAAGGGGGTTAGGGGTGCAGAGTGCAGGAGGGGGCTTAAGGCAGGGAGTTGGGGGGCAGGGTGTAGGAGGGGTCTGGGGTGCAGGCTCCGGCCCAGCGCTGCTTACCTAAAGCAGCTCTGGGGTGGCAACGGCGTGCACTGGGGCCAGGGTTAGGCTCCCTGCTTGCCTGCCCTGGCCCGACACCACGTCGCGCCGCGGCCCCTGGATGAGTGGGGGGCACAGAGCTCCGTGCACTGCCCTTGTTGTGCCTCCAGGTACCTCCCCTGAAGCTCCCATTGGCCGCAGTTCCCCATCCCTAACCAGTGAGAGCTGCGGGGGTGGTGGTGCCTGGAGGCAAGAACAACGCATGGAGCCCTCTGCTGTCCCCCACCTGAGCTGCAGGGATGTGGTGCCAGCCACTTCTGAGAGCGGCGAGGGGCCTGTGGCACCACAGGGGGCAATCCTGCGGGCTGGATCCAAAGCCCTGGATCTGGCCCGCAGGCCGTAGTTTGCCCAACCCTGGTCTACCTTCTGATGGACTACAATTTTACTTTTTTTTTTTTTTTAAAATTACATGGTTTCTGAATAAATTTAACTATAAGCAAAACATACTAAACTTGAAAGTGAATTAAATGTAAAGTATATCTTTGATTTTTATTTATTTATTTTTTTAAGGCTCCACGACCTCCGAAACAACCTAATGTTCAAGATTTCCAGTTCTTTCCTCCACGTTTGTTTGAACTACTAGAAAAAGAGATTCTGTATTACAGAAAAACTATTGGGTACAAGGTATTAAAACTGCTCTTACACAGTATTTGTGTATGTGCTCTTCTGTCTTGAGAAACTTTAATTACTGCAATTAAAAATATTTTAATGATGACACTTTGTGTGTGCTGTTTTGTCACTCATAATTCATAATTTGTCACTCATAATACTGTTGTTTTGCATTCTGAAAAAATAATCAGCTCTTATCTGGAGAGTTCTGGTTAAATTCTGTGAAACTGAAATGTAAAAGCTGATGAAATTTCTCTCTCAGGTACCTCGTAATCCAGACTTGCCAAATGCAGCCCAAGCACAAAAAGAAGAACAGCTTAAAATTGATGAAGCTGATCCCCTTAATGATGAAGAGTTAGAAGAGAAGGAGAAACTACTAACACAGGTATGGTCATTCTCTTAAAATAACCTCCAGTTGTACCTAACTTCATTTGCTTTATCTTACAGATAGATATAGGAAAAGCCTTTTGACTCTGTGGAATAGACCACTGGTTCTCAAACTGCAATTGTGAATCTGGTTCTAGCATCTTTCTCCAACAGATATTCTGATACAAACCAGAATGAGACTTGGAAAATAGCTCCTAGGTGTCGCAGGCCGCTCGTTGAGCTCCCCCTGCTGGACACTCTCCATGCTACTGTATTTGGATCTAAACACTGGATCCTGTGGGCATCTAAGCCCACTGAGTCTGAACAGCATCAGGACTCTGCCTCTTGCTTCTGGCTCTCTCTAGTATCCCTTCTCAGACCCTGCAGTCCAGCTGCCTTAGGCCACAAGATCAGTGCTGACCCCTATCCCCAGTCTCCCAAGTAGCAAAAGCACATCTTTTCCCAGAGTACTTCCAAGAACTTGGAAGGTTTGCAAAGCCTTAAATGTGCGCCCCACCCCCAACTCATTCCCTTGCATAGAGGAAGCATAGAGACTTACAAACTCATGCAATAACCTTCCCTCCATTGTCCTCACCACTCTTAAGAGTTTGTTTTAGGCCAGTCCATTCAAAGTACCCAGATCCTTCTCTCCTACTAAGCCTTCAAGATTTCTCACCTGTTCAGGTCCAATAGTAAAATGGTTCGTCTAGCTCAGAGAACATGTGCCTTTTATCACCAACTGTGAGCACCTCTTCCTTTGTTCTGTTCTGCTGGGGAATTTCTATTGCCCCAACTCCCTCCCTGCAGACAAACTGGAATAACAAATTTCCTTCACTTGGTCAATCTCTTTAGCATGTCCATTGGATTGCCACGGTAAAGTCATTCCATGTTAACAACTTATTTGATTATCCTGTAGCTGCTTTGTGACATGACACAGTTTTTGTCAGCAAACAGCTGATTTTAATACACACTGAGAGTTAGTTATATACACAGAATTAATAAAATCAGTCAGAATTCATAAGTTTTACATAGATTCCCCAAAGTATCATGAGGCAACAGGCAAAGAGGGGAAATTTGGTACTAATTAACGTAAAGTCCTACTTATGAGAAGGAAATAAATAACTAAGCCGATATATTCATTAAAGCAAGTTTAATTCAGCTTCTCAATAATGTACTGATAATTTTTCAAATAACAAATCAAGTGAGCTGTCTCTAAAATAATGCCTGGGTGAATATTATTATTTTAAAAAACAACAATGGTAAATAAAATTTGAGGTGGAAAAAAATGCTTTAAACTCAAAACTGGACCAATTTGGTACTCACCAGGTTATAATCTGGTAGCCGTTGGGGAATATCAGGGTATTTTTTTTATAAGCCAGTCTAGTTCCCAGTGGATAAGTATCCTCATCAAGGACGTTTACTACTGACATTTATTGAAGCGTTCTTTGCTGTATAGGGGTGGGCAGAAGCCCACAAGTTCAAACCTAGAGCTAATCTTTCTGTTAGGGCAAAAGCATTTGTGCATGGGAGAGATGTAGAGACTATTCTTGCAAAATATACTGGGTCATGCTAGAGGATTTTTAACATATATTTTGTGGTTCAGCTATCTATGACCAATGGAGCTGTTAAGAGGATTAGCTTCTGAGGGAGCTTATTCCCTTCAAAGAATATCCATGGATGCCTTTATAAGGAGAAACCTTTGAAGGTGGAGGAAGAGGGTGTTTGATTAGGACCTTGAAATGGAAAAAGAAAAGTGGACTTGGGACTGGAGAGACAAGTGGGGATAATGTTTATAATTCTGGGATCCTCCTGTGCAACAGTATTGGGGGGAGAGGAGGATGAGTAACCTCTCTCCCCCTCTGCTCTAGTGGAGAAAATGTTTTCACATTAGCATGAAACAAACGGTACAAGAACAGATTTTAATGCTACTGGTGTTCTGTTGTTGTGCTTAGGCGGTGATACTCAACCAGTACATTTACTCCTGGGGTACACAGAGGTCCTCCGGGGGTACATCAACTCATCTAGATATTTGCCTAGTTTTACAACAGGCTACATCAAAAGCACTAGCTAAGTCAGTACAAACTAAAATTTCATACAATTACTTGTTGTTCTGCTCTATATACTATACACTGAAATGTAACTAGAATATATATTCCAATTGATTTATAATTATATGGTAAATAAAAGAAAGTAAGCAGTTTTTCAGTAGTAGCGTGCTGTGATACTTGCACCTAGAGTCTTGTATGTGTGTCTTTAGTATTTAAATTGAAATTAATGTCGTGAGTTTTTTTGTTTTTTTGTTTTTTAAATGAAGAAAACCCAACACAGTTAACTAAAAGATGTCTGTATTGCTTCTTATTGCTTTCAAGGGATTTACCAACTGGAATAAAAGAGATTTTAACCAGTTCATCAAAGCTAATGAAAAATGGGGCCGTGATGATATTGAAAATATAGCTCGTGAAGTTGAAGGAAAAACCCCAGAGGAAGTCATTGAGTATTCAGGTAGTTTTCTCCTTGAATGACGTGAACATATAACTAACTTGTAGTGGATGGTTCCTGATGTATTTTGGCACTTTTCCAGTTTGAAATGCCTGTAAACATACACATTTTTTTTTTGCTTTTGAGAAGTTTAGATAATGGCTCTTTAAGACATGGTGAAATAATTGATGTTGGAAAAGGACATGGGTTATTTAGTCACGTATAGCCACTTAGTAGTTTAAAGCTGCACTGAGATTGAAATTAAGGAGAGTTGGATACCTAAGAGTTGGATCCCAGGAGGTACTTGTCTGCATCTTTCGCTTAAATACTTTTATAAGTCTGGCCCCCGGTCTCCAACACTTTTAGACATCAGCCCTCCAGCCTTCTTGCCCCAATCCTAGTCTACCTCGTATTAGTAGCAATGGGGTGTTGAGTTGCAACTCCTCTGCAGAGGCAGCTGTGTCCTGTGGGTAGGGGGGAGAATCCTGGTCTGATGTACCTGAGGGAGTGTGTAGCAATAGGACTTTTCTGCAGAGATTGCCCATAAGCTTTTATAGCCATAACTGGCAAGCAGTGCTGAGCAGGGGAGCATCTGCTGACTCCCTGGCCCCTCTGCCTAGTCCAGTTACTTGTTCAGAGTAGGTAAACTGCTCCCTGGTTCCAAGTCCCACCCCTCACTTTCCTGTTACAGACACAATAATTTTTCTCTTTTCCTTTGTTATTGTGAATGTTCACTCTAATGAATGGTGTGGGGGGAAGTGAAGAGGAGAAATGCTTTTTCTCTTTTAGTTTGGAATGAGGTTGGGAGGAATAATGCCTGAGACTACCTGTTCAGATTGGTCCAATCCGGACAGCTCCTCATTCTGCTCTGATGAACCACAGGAGGCTTGTCGGAAGATGATGCACTCCTACAGTGGAGTGGATAGGCCTGCCCCTGTGGCACCTTCAGCTGCAATTCTCTTCTCTTTTCTCTTCTCTTCTCTTCTCTTCTCTTCTCTGACCAACCCTCTCTTTAGTAATACTGGCTTTGGACATGGTGGGAGGTAGACTTGCGGATGAAGAGACACCCAGGCACAGAGCTGTCCACCCCACTTTGGGGAGATCGTCATCTTCTGGCAGACATCAGGTTTGCCAGAGAGGAGTCCCAGTTTGACAAATCTAACAAGGTGTGCCAGAATGGAACTCTTGCTGTATTTGGGTTATGACTTAACGAAGCTGGAGGGACGGGCGTGTGTCTTGTGTGCAGAAAGCCCTCCATGTTCTATCACTTCCCCACTCTCAACTGTGTATATAAGGCTTCTGCATGGTATGCAAGTGGGGGAAGGCATGGAAGTGCTGACGTTCCTGTTCATGACTGGGTGGGGAGGCCAGTCTAATACAGCCTAGATTACCCTTTAGTTTGTCCCACCTGTTGTGTTTCCCTGGTTTTGGGGAAGAAGTGGGCCAGCCAGTGGAGCTCCAAATCAACAAATTGCCTGTGGATCACCAGACTAACTCTGCTTGGGTGAGCCAGAGGTTTATTCTGACCTGCTTCTCACTTCCCATCTAACAAGGTTTTTAAACATTGATATACGTGTTTGAAAGCTTTAGTTGGTATGGGAGGTGAGCATATCAAGCAGTGGGGCTGCGTTTGGGAGCAAGTGTGGTGACGCAGCTGTATAGAGAGCTCTCAAAGAAGGGGCCCTGAGGGTTGGGAGAGTGAGGAGCGGCCCGGACCAGAAGGAGAAAGGACTATTTGTGTAATCTTGACCAACTAACATTGAAGCCCCATTCTTATAAAATGGGACTATTGGCCTGTGTTTGTAAAGCATTTTAAAGCTTCTTTGAGAAGTAATGAACCAGGTGCTAAATATTTTATTTTTAGTATGTCATTAGTGTATCAGAGTAACAGCCGTGTTAGTCTGTATTCGCAAAAAGAAAAGGAGTACTTGTGGCACCTTAGAGACTAACCAATTTATTTGAGCATAAAAGCTTTCGTGAGCTACAGCTCACTTCATCTGATGAAGTGAGCTGTAGCTCACGAAAGCTCATGCTCAAATTGGTTAGTCTCTAAGGTGCCACAAGTACTCCTTTTCTATTAGTGTATCAGTCACCATCATAATCCATATCCGATAGATAACTGGGTTCCCAGTTAAAGATCTACAGTTAATGGCCGCCTCCATTTTTCTATCCCTGCCTCTCAAAATAGTATTTTATGTGGCTTAGGACAGTGGTTCTTAACCTCAGGTACGTATACCCCTGGGGGTACTCAGAGGTCTTCCGGGGATACTCAACTCATTTAGATCAAGGTTTCTCAACCTACGGTCCACGGGTGGTCACAGGAAGGGATTATTGGGGCGTTGCAAGTGCAGTGCTGGCATTAGGGGGTGGGTTTCAGCCCTGGGTGGCAGGGCTTGGGCTTCAGACAAGGCTCACAAGTGACAAACAGGCTCAAGTATCATATGGAAATGTAAGTATAATATTTATATTCCAGTTGTTTGTTTTTGTTTTATAATTGTATGGTACAAATGAGAAAGTAAACAATTTTTCACTAATAGTGTGCTGTGACACTGTTTTGTATTTTTATGTCTGATTTTGTAAGCAAATAGTTTTAAGTGAGGTGAATCTTGGAATACGGAAGACAAATCAGACTCCTAAAAGGGATACAGTAGTCTGGAAAGATTGAGAACCACTGGCTTAGGGTATGTCTACACTGCAGTTAAACATCTGTGGTTGGCTCATGTCAGCCGATTTGGGCTGTGGAACTTTTAACTGCGGTGTAGAAGTTCAGGTTCAGGCACCCTCCCCATTTGCAGGCTCCGGAAACTGGCCTCTAGCCTGTTCCCAAATATGTACACTGCAGTTAAACAGCCCCATGGTCTGTGTTGGCTGACATGGGCTAGCCGTGGGTATTTATTTCAGTGTAGACATGCACTTAAGGAAGTGGAAAAGATGGTTTTTAAGCACAGCTTAGCTTAGTTTCAGCAGCTGGAGCTTCTTTATTATGTAAAGTTTGTGCCTATATCAGCAGTAGTGCCATGGCTATCACTGTTATGCAGGAGTAGGAATTAGTTTCTGACTAAAGGAAACTGCAAGTGAATAACATTTAACAGGTTTTTACCATATAAAGGTGTTTGAGTCATATGTGTGAGAAGAGACTAGCAAGTGGTTTTTTTTGTTTGTTTTTTAACTTTTAGCTGTGTTCTGGGAAAGATGCAACGAACTCCAGGACATAGAGAAGATCATGGCTCAGATTGAAAGAGGAGAAGCTAGAATTCAGAGGCGGATTAGTATAAAAAAAGCACTTGACACAAAGGTATTTGCTGTGTTTTTTTTCCTTCCTTTTATTGTCCTGTATCTTTTGGGCTAAACGTGATCTAATTCTAGCTACCAGTCTTTATAGGGGTGAGATCTGCACTAGTCGTATGTTTGGAGCCCATGTAAAAGGGTGCGGAGATAAAGCAACACTATTCTCACTGCCAGCAACTGTCTCCCTGGTCTTTCCTACCCCTTCATAAAAAGTTATATACTTGCATATAACTTGCTACTTTACCAATAAATTGCTAATCTCTTCCTGCTTTGGCTGATACCCATAATCTGTCAAACTGGGTGTTTTTATGGCTTAATCTGTTGCTAGTTACTTCAGCTCTTTGTGGTTTCATGATATGAATTGTTCATCCTGTGATCTGTGAATGTCTAGCACAGATTTGGGAGATGTGAAAAACACAAATTTGAAAAAATCCAGCTCTTCCAAAGTATTTAGCCAAACTCACTTTATACAGAGAGGGAATTCTGACTCCATTGTCAGAATGTAATTGAACCACAGTACTTTACTTTCATCTGTGGGGGTGCAACATGGGGTAAAATGCTCTTTAAGTAAAATACACATTTCTTAAGTAACAAATTTACTTTGTGCAGAGGTATTGTCCAGACGGTTACTGATTTTGATATTAACCTGTACTGATCTTCAGAGCTTTTAATTGTAACAGGGTTTAATAAAAATATCTACCGTTCAGCAACTGGGTTAATATAAATCTACTCTTGAACTGCTAGTGGGATCTGAATATCAATTTTGCAAATATGACAGTGGTGTCAGGACTCAAAATCTTAAAGCTGGTCAGAAAAGATTACTAGTCACCAAACATGTCTGGATCAGCTACCCGTGCTGCTATTCAAACATTTAAACTGGTAAATTCATCACCTGAATTTGTTCCTTGAACAAGCTGGATTCATCTACTTGACTTATTTTTACAATTTTAATTGACTACCATTTGTGTGTCATGGACTGTTTAAATGATGTATTTTTAGTATTGGTTGCATGTGATCTGTAGCTTGATATGAAACATTTGTCTCTAATCTAAGTTGTTCCTTAATTTTGTGTACTCAAACCTTGTCGGTCTTTCCTTTAGATTGGCAGATATAAAGCACCTTTCCACCAGCTGAGAATATCATATGGTACTAACAAAGGGAAGAATTATACAGAGGAGGAGGATCGCTTTCTAATCTGTATGCTTCACAAGCTAGGATTTGATAAAGAAAATGTTTATGATGAATTAAGACAGTGTATTCGAAACTCTCCCCAGTTCAGATTTGACTGGTTCCTGAAGTCCAGAACTGCAATGGTATGTTTGGATACCATTTTTGGATATCCATGGTTTGGATCCTTTTGTTCATTGTTTTTATTCACAAGACATTCTCATCCACATAAAGTTTATATTTGTCTGTTCTGTTTTAAAACCTGTGTGTACAAACTCTACCAGGGAGAGAACATTTTCATGGCAGGGCTTTTAATGGCCTTTGAAATACGCAGGTTCCTATAGAGAAGAAATAGTGGGCAGGGGGCAAGTAGTCTGAGGTGCAGGATGAATTCACTGATCAAATGGCTGCAAAGCTCATCAGAATATGATGTGTGTGTGTGTGTGTGTGTGTGTGTGTGCGTGGGTGTGTGTGTGTGTGTGTATATATATATATATATATATATAAAAAGTTTTCACTATTGAAAATTGATGAATGAAGTTTAGGCTTTTGGTTCCTGTATGCAGCATCTGTAGCTTAATCCTGATTCCTTTTTAATCTTACGAATAGCTTTGACTGTAGAACTGTGTAAAACAAACCTGTTTCTGCACATTTGGAAAAACAAATATTCTTGCCTCAGTTCATATGAGACTTTAATATAGGCTTGTGTGGTACAGAATGTCTTTTTAGAATACAGGATCTTTTTTTAATATCAAAACTGAAAATTAAAGCATAAACACTTAATATTGAAAGGGTTTGGTTTTAAACCAGCAAATAGCGGTAACTTTGGAATAAATAAATGGAGTTTTTAACTTCACTGTGGGTTTCATTCAAACCTTGTTGGGTGTTTTGAGACTGGATTAAATGTTAGTTATTCAAGACTTTGCACTGTTAAATACAGAAGTCTGTTAAAACACTGGCATAAGTAACAACTCAAATGGCACTAAGGTCTTGAATTTGTGAGTTTATAAAATTTTATAATTTCCCGCCACCCTCCAAGTGTACAACTGATGTGAAAAACCATGTCTGAAGATAGGTACTATATAGGTGGAGTAATCAAATGGCTATCTTGTGTGTAACTTAGGAGCTACAGAGGAGATGCAATACCTTAATCACTTTGATTGAAAGAGAAAACATGGAATTGGAAGAAAAGGAGAAGGCAGAGAAGAAGAAACGTGGACCAAAGCCTTCTTCAGTGAGTTTTAATGCATCTTAAATCTCTGTTCAAATGCTTTGCTGAAGAAAATTACCTAGTTATAGGCTGCATCTCTGGTGTCTGAGAAGTACTGGGTACTTATCAAGTGTCTGGAAAATAGTGTGACTTCTCAAAAGTGGTGCCTAAAGTGCCATTCTATGGGTCCATCTACTTAACACATTTACAAACCAGTGTGCCTGGAAGCTAGGCTCCTAAAGCCATACTTTTGCACCTAAATAAGTGAATTGATTTTTCAGAGGGTGTAGCTTTTTATTTTGGGCACTTGGGTTTGAAAATCTTAGCTTAGTTTTGTAACTACAGACCTGGAAACAACCTGGAATCTGAAACACAGAGCTCTTTAAATTTCTTGCATCATCAGTGGCAATAGATTTGCAATCAAAAATTGATTGAGTTTTACGGATTTATAAAACAGAATAAAATCCAGGCTCATTTTCTTGTGTTTATATATGGTTTGCAGGGCTTTGCTGTATTTTAAGCTTTTTACTAAAATAAGTAGATATGAATTAGACTTTCAGGAGGCAGATGCTAAGCAAGTTAAAATGGGAATTTCTTTATCACAACCCTTCTTAGCACAGAAATGCTTTCAATAAGAAATGGGCAAAGAAATTCAAATGAAAATGTTCTCTAGTTTTTGGCATTATTTTTGCATTGTTTCCAAATTGGTTTAGCCACCACACTGTAGCTTATGCAAAAATATGGTGAAGATTTGATATCTGCCATGAGTAGAACCACCCTTAAATTTCATTAGATTTGAATTTAAAATGGGAGTCCTCTCTAGGGTATAAATTCAACAGGATAATTCTGACCTTCATTATTCACCCTTCTGTAAGTGTGACAGTGTTACTCTTGTTCATGCAGCTATTCAACTTTTGCTGACCTGCCATACCAAACTGGTTCCACCTTAAAGAGCTGTAGGCCTCTTATCCCTGATAACATTCACTTATTCAGAATAACAGGTATCAGAGTAACAGCCGTGTTAGTCTGTATTCGCAAAAAGAAAAGGAGTACTTTGTGGCACCTTAGAGACTAACCAATTTATTTGAGCATGAGCTTTCGTGAGCTACAGCTCACTTCATTGGATGCATACTGCAGAAGACTGCAGTTTCCACAGTATGCATCCGATGAAGTGAGCTGTAGCTCACGAAAGCTCATGCTCAAATAAATTGGTTAGTCTCTAAGGTGCCACAAGTCCTCCTTTTCTTTATTCAGAATAAGTAGTTGAAGGCAGCAGCTGATTGAGTAGGGAGATAACCATGGAATATGCTTTAGGCTCCAAAAGCATCATTAACACGGCTGTTCCTCTGAAACCTGTCATTAAAGTCTCTAATACTCACTGTTCAACCCAGTTAATATATTGGGTATTCACTTCTGCAAAAAATAAGCATGCATGTTATGTAAAGTCCATAGCTCTTTCTGCTAAGTAGAGGAAAGCCTAAGAGCCCTCCCCTATACTGGAAATTGACCAGGGTTATCTGAACTGTTTAATGTCCTTGCAAAATAAGGGTTGTCTGACTCTGTTTTAAACAGCTGTGCTCCATTGGTACTGGCCAAGCAAACAGTTAACTTGAACCCACTTTTAACATTATACAGTTTCCAAATAGGTGGGAATTTTTGTTACAGTAAGCAAATTTTGGGGACAATAACGTAGTGACCCATATATTTATCTTACAGGCACAGAAGCGTAAAATGGATGGTACTCCTGATGGTCGAGGCAGGAAAAAGAAGTTAAAGCTGTGAATGCTGAACTTTTGTAATCACTAAATTTTTAAAAAGTAGTTCTTTAATTTACGGGTCTTCATAAGATGTACTGTACAATGCTCAACTATTATGTCATTAAAGGACATCAGGTTCATCTGTTTACTGAACTAGAAACATAGTACTTAATGTAGTTTCACTTTTTTAAATGCAACAGCTGTGCTGAACTTTTTTTTACCATTAAAGTAATAAAATAGGCTTCATTTATTAATAAAAGGCTTCAGTTGACTTTTTCTTTTAAAGCGCTCCAGCTGAAAGCTTGTGAACTGGTTTTAGAGTTGTGTAACTTCAAACTCTTGTGGATATTCCCCCTCCCCCCCTTTTGTGATTGACATTTGTGTGGTAATTGGAGTGACTGCTTACTCCAGTCAAGAGTGCTAAACAGACATGTAAGTGTGGTCCACCAACTTTTGTAGGCCTCTAGGGTTTTTTTTCTGACCTGCTACTTATTTACAGACCTCAAACAGCATCTGTTGGTGAACTACTCAACAAAAAGTGATGGAAGTATAACTACAGTGTTCTGCTTTGCCCTAACACATTGGAATCTATGAAGGATATCCAGATTTGCCACGAATCTGTGGATTAGGCCAAAATAGCTCATCTCGCAAGCCAGAGTGAGTGTGGAAGTAAAATTACTTTGTTGAATCTCTGTACTCCACTGAAATTAATAGTATGACAACAGCCTTAGCTAGGAGCATTTGTATAGGCGGCTTTCAGTAAGTCAAGACCCAGTCAAGTTAGAACTACATGGTTAAGAAAAAAACAAATGACTATCATTTTGTCTGATGTAAAAGAAAAGCAACTGAGTTCAGTGTTCTGGCCCAGCTCATGGCTTTCTCACACTTCTGTAATGTTGACTGAGTAACTTTGCAGGATGGGCACAATCATGTAGCGAGGAAATCGATATGCTGTCCCTGGTGTTTCTGAATGTGAGACTTTAATTCAGTGCATTTTCTGGAGGACTGGCAAACTAACTCTACAAAACCAGAAAAATCTCACTTTGTGCAAGGATGCTCATTTGCACAAAGTTTTCTAAGATTAAGCCCTTTCTTAAATACCACAAAGATGGATGTGGTATTTGAGAATTTGGAACAGAGCAAAATAGATCTCTACAAAATCAACTTGTTTAATACTGTACAGCAACACTGCATCAGGGTTGGTTCACAATTTAGTGTTCCTTCCATTTCACTACTTGCAGATGGTGAATTTTTGTTTTAGCACACAAGTGTACAATATAATGCTGCTTTTGCATTTACTACTTGAGTTCTGCCTCTACTTTCCAAAAGCATAAAAAGACGTAAGAGGAGCCCCGGAAATGTTGTACCATAATTAACCTCTACAAATATTGTTTCCCTTTGAATACTGTAACAGGAGTGGTTGTATATGGCTTTTAAGTACGTTTATAATCTAGCGCCCTGGCGAAACTGAAATTGGCAGCTAAGAGCACCAAACAAAAGCCTGAAATTGTTTTGTTTCTGCTTTCAGCAAGGCCAAGAAGTTTATATATCATCATAAATGTAAATTTTTACAGTATACCTTTGTGAACTGGAGAGCAGAGCACATAACTTACCGGATGGATTTCTTAGCTGCAACTGCACACTTTATGCTATGGATTTTTGTGATTATTCTGTACTTACTAATTGAGCTACAAATTGCTGCTTGTTTTCTATGTGACTAAATAATGCATCCTGAGATCCTTTTTCAGCCAAAGATAGGAAACTAACTTTTTTTGAGGACAGACATTTCCCAGAGTACCATTGCCTCAAGTCCTGATTGATTAAATCCTACATAATTTTCACTCAGCTTAATTACACAGATTTGACAGTGATTTTCATTGGAGTTATTTACTAGGTGCTGACAGCCAAGAGGCAGAATTCCCACATCCTCCTCCTTGACCCATGACTGTTCATGTAGGAGCTTATAATTTGCTTGTTAAATTCAAGTGATTACAGTAGTCTTTAGTAGTAATCAAGGACATTCTAAAATAGTTATGGAGTAGCATGTTACATATTCTTTCATTACTCTGAGAGTAATGTTTATAGCCTTTACTTATCTGTTAGTTTACAGAACTTTACCATTCCCTTAAATTACTATTTTTCAAGGGGGTCAGGGAATGGTCTTTGTTCTACATTGGTGTAGCCAACAAGTACTAAGTTCTTCTTTGATAATCACAGCCGCTAGGTGTCCAATAATTCTGATCTTCCCACAGGTCTGACTAGCAGATTTGATTGGCACTGAATATCCCTACTAAGATCTGAGAAGAGAATTTATTGATTTTCTTCCTCAGAGATTTATGTAATTTTCACTATACATACTGCTGTTTTCACAAAAATAAATCTATACTGTAGCAACTAAACATCAGGTTTACAGAGTGGCTATAAAGGCAGAGTTAGTTGTACCTACACTGGTTCAAAAAACCCCCAGGGTCCTCTCTTGTTCCTGGAAAACGGATTTGAACTCTAAATCAATCATTCACGCCTGAACCTGGTTTTAGTACTAACACATGACCCAACCAATTACGTATCTGTGCAAAGTCGTCAGCCAGACACTTAATTGCAAAAGCAAATTCAGGCAAATGACATCTTAGAAGGACAGAGAACTGGGCTTTGAGAAGCCCCCTACACTTCAGAACAGTCACTACTGCTGTTAGGGGTGGTCATAGTTGCACTGCTGCTGGAGTATGTGACAGATGGCTTCCTCTTCCTATCAGAGGACTGTCCCCTTTGCTTTAACAGAAATACAATGACTACCAGAGTGCCGATCAGAAGCAGCAGCCCGCCTGCTCCTCCCACAACAGGTATTATGCTGTTTTCAGAGTCTCTACCAGTGATTTCCAATACTGGTCTTTGATACGGCTCACCTGCCAGGAACTGATCATTCTGGGTGATTTTACTGGAATGGTAGAGGACTATATGCTGAATGTTTGTGCCCCTGTTTTTATTTGTTCCTATGTCTTGTGTGAGGGCAGGGCCATCAGGATTGGCTCTCCGACTGCGCTTCGGGGTCCTGGTGCTGCTGAGTGCCTCATGATGCTCTAGGCTTCTCTTGCCCATGCCTCGGTTAGCATTCTCTCTTGCCCTAACCATGTAAATTGTATGAATGTACCACTCTCGTCCTGCTGCTACCTTTGAACAAAACAAAAAAACTCTTTACTATACATTGAAATCACAAGGAGATGATAAAAAACAGTAACTTGCAACATCTGTGCCTAGACAGCTGTGCACAGCTTTCAAGTAAAAGTACTTTTTCCATTTGCTAGTACCCTCAAACCGGGTTCTTCAAATTGTGCTTCTCTATAAAAGCATCTTTAGGTTAATCTTGGCCCATCCCCATTAGTAACACCATTGGCTCTAGTTTCTGCTCCCAGTCACAAAGCCATGCAATCTCATTGTTTTCAGCAGTTCGCATCGAGATAGCTCACACTTAGGGCTTGGCTACAGTATGCCACAGTGCAGACTGGAGCAGCGTGACTTGTCGAGCACCCCAAAATACTGTGCTGTAACTGCCTTGTGTGGACATTGTACTAACAGAAACTAAGTAACTTCGAGGTCAGTCTTCTTTCCAACAGGACCATGTTAATGTGAACCAGGCACCAGCATCCACCCAGGGCAGTTACGGCACAACATTCTGGTGTGCTTGGGAATTCACCCTCCCCATTGTCTACAGTGTGGCAGAGCACACACAATGCTGATACACAAGAAGAAAAAAAATCTAGTTCCCTCTTTTACCTGTGCTGAATCTACAGAACTAGCAGTAGTAAAAAGCAGTACAAATGACAATAAATACATGCAGGGAGCTGATCTGTTGAGTCAGAAGATCTCATGCTTTTCAAGGTAGAAAGCCATTTAAAGAAAGTGTAGCTAATTCACACAAGCAAAATACTGAAAAGCGCTGGTGAGGAGGGAGAGTTCACCTATCACATCCCTAGAGGCTCAGCAGCTGCTTGAGATAGGTTTATGGTTTTCATGGGGTGTTTTTTGTTTTTTTGGGTGACTCTTCTGGCTGGTTTCCAGATCACAGGTGAGCATGATAGAGTAAAAAGAACCAAAGTAGCCCATGATGATAAAATGGAGATAATATCCTTTTCCCATGAGTAGCTTTTTGTATAACATAAATACCAGAGAACTTACCTGGAAGAGAGGAGAGGATGACAGACTGAAACCATCAGAACCAGGCTGCTTTACTAAAGGAAAAGCATCTGCATGATCAATAGCTAATTTAGCATGAAACTTCACATTTCCAAACACTTCTGCCTGAGTGTCAGGTTGAGCTTTATCCTGGGGGAGTGAATAAAACATTGCCAGATTACTATTTTCAAGCTTTATTTCTAAATTACTCTATGTGAACTAACCATTTACATACCAGGATCTTGAATCTGTACAATAGGCTAGGTGAGTCAGCCAGGCACCCATATTCCTTATTATCCGGACTGTATTTGGGCACATATCCATCAGCCCCAGTGCACAGGAACACCTTCTCAATGTTGCAGATGAAAGAGTCTCCTAAGTTCTGAACAGGGTCCACCATCACTAGGCCATAAATTTCAGACCCTAAAAAAGCAAATTAAACACTTGGTAACCACACAGGAAGTAATTCATTTCACGTTGTACAAACAATGGTACGTAATAATAAAACCAATGCAATGAGACCCATGGCTGTGTAGTCAGGAAATGATCATGTTAAGGTCTCAATTGCCTGTAGTTGTATATAGTACCTTCATTACTGATTTAACACTGGCAACTAATCTGCAGTAGTTAGTGCATTGTAAGCAGTGTTTCCTGAGTAAGCAGGCTTTTTTCTTCTTCTCACTAGGGGGCAACCCATAGCCACGTAAAAAGGTATCCAACATGATAGCTATTATGCTCAAGTAACAAACTACTGATCTATGAAGTGTTGGTGTAGTCAGGTCCATTCCAGGATATTAGAGAGACAAGAAGGGTGAGGTAATATCTTGGATTGGACCAACTTCTGTTGGTGAGAGAGACAAGCTTTTGAGTTTACACAGAGCTGGTCCAATCCAAGATATTACCTTCCCCGCCCTGTCTCTCTAACCTACTGATCTAGCAGACTATCTAGGTTTCATAAGGAGGTCTTGTGTTGGAGACCAGTTACGCACATAATGAATTGTGCTGTAATATTGGCATAATTGAACTTTATTATGAATCCCTGAAGCACATCCAGAACTCCAGTCAGTGCACAACGTGAAAACACGTAACGTGTGCTCAAGTCTTTGCCTTGGCTTCCTACTTCTGGTTGCAATTCACTGTGATGGTGATTGTTATGGGTGAGGCTCCCAGTTACTTGAGAGAGTGAGCTCTACTTTTCTGGTGGTAGGATCTTCCCAATTAAGTGGCCCTATCTGTCTTGAATTTGCTCACACCAGAGCTACAGTCTAACAACATTCAGGGCAAGAATAATTTATTTTGTTTAGCCTTTGATAAACATTTAGAAATCCCACAAGCACCACACAGGTGCCTCTGTAATAGGTGCTATAGAAATGAGTAAAAGAAACATTCAATTATTGTTCAAAGTAGAGCTATTTCCGTGTCCATAACAGATTAGCAGTATGTAGTACAATGGGATGCGGGCTACTAAAAGATGTGCTTACCTTCAGCAAACGCCACATCCATTCCTTCCCCAAATCCCATGGAGCCATTGGATATCCAGAGCTCCTTCTTGGACAGCAGGAACATTTGTGTATTGAGACTGAACTCAGCCGCTACTGGGTCACTGACCTGTGGCAAAAAAAAAAGCTCTGAAATCTAGCTACAGTTTTACAAATGTCAGTGCTTACTGCAGATTCTGTGATGTTCAGCTAATCAGATCACTCAGTACTCTGTACATCTCAAATCCGAACGTAAAATTAATACATGCAGGGTTGCTGTACAGGATAAAATGGGATAAAATCATCATTTAAGAGCTCTATGAGCTCTGGCACTGGTCCCATGAATGATAATGTGTCATGAAGAAGATCTGTGAAGCTTGAAAACCTCTCTCTTTCAGCCTGTGTTCCTCTAGGGTGCACCTTGCCCCCACTCCTTCCTTCTGGGGCTGTCTACCACCCCGCTTGCCCTATGCCTATCAAGTTTCCCACCGGTTGAACCAGATGGGGTGGCATCAACTCTAGGAGTCAGACCATGACCAGTGAAGCTGGATTGATCACACCAACTCATTTCACATATGCCAAACACTCAGTAATGACTTTTGGTCATATTCAAACTAACAACCTAAGCTCCAAGTGCCACAACCCAATCCCCTGAGTTATGTTCTTCCATGTATTAAATTACTTTTAATTCAGGAAAAAAGTCAAACCCTACTGCTATAACCTTAAGATTGCATATTTGCATAGGTCTGAAAATAATTCAAAATTATTCACACAGCAACCCTAACCCCTTCCTTACCACATAAATCATGGTACAAAGTGTTAACTTGCTCTATGTACCTCTATATGGCTGAGTAATGACTACGCTACTGTGGAAGGCATATTTTTTAGTTTCTTGACCTTGTCTGCTTACAACCATAATGCTGATTTAGTACATTTTTTTCATATAATTAATTACCATGTAATAAATAAGAGTCCTATTTACACTGACACAGATTTTTCAGGACTGGGTGCCTAAAATTGCACCTGTGTTAGGAGCCTAATTTTTAAAAAGATGAGCACTGTGCAACTCCCACTGAAATCAGTAGGTGCTGTTGGGTGTGTAGCATTTTATAAAATCATGCATTAATTTAGGTGCCTTTACAAGCCTAAATTCTGGATATTTGAAAATTACAGCCACACTGCAGTTTAGTGGGAAGATGTGCTCAGTTTTGCAATCCTCTTGCTTAACTGCTACCTAGATGCTCCTTCTATCCACCGAAAGGGAGAATCTGCTACACATAAGACATCCTATAACACAACAGAGGTAATTCACGGGACACTATGTTCATTCAGACCATTTAATTACTTTCATAAGCACAGGAATATTCTGATTTAAATAGGCACATGTCCATGACAAATCTGAACGAAGTGTCAAGTGTACAGGCCTGATTTTCCACTCCATTATAGCCAGGGTCTCAGCATTAAAAGAAGTGGGGCTCTAGTGCTACCTGTTATGAACACAAATGATCTTATTTTCAGTCTGCTCAATTTTTAACATCCACGAACAGCTCTCATAAACATGGTGTAAAAAATATGAAGTAGTTGAGCCACAGGCTATAATAAATTGTGAAGGAAGGAAATGAAAAATATTAGTTTAATTGTCATGGCACAGCGTGAGATACACCAGACAAACACAGCTCTACAGCAATTTGAATGCATGAAGACAAGTACGGCATTTAAACAGTTAACCTTCAATAAAAATGCTGTACCTGTTGGAACCTGATATCCACTTCGAAGGTGATTGGTTCCCACGGGTTACAGGTGATAGGAAGGGTATATTCCTGGTTGGGTGCAGCAGTACATGGGATACATTTTACAGTGTAAGTGCCAGAATAGTCTCGTACCTAGCAAAAAAAATCCACAACATTAGAAAACGAACATTGCTCCATAGTCTCTGAACAACCAGTGCTTCAGTTCAAAATACAGGGCACTGCCACTACCTTTATTGTAATCCTTCAGTCTAAACAGCATGTCTATTCAAAGGCATAGGTCTTCTATCTGTTACCTTCCTACTTAACAGTGTCATATGTACACAAGGACACCCAATTGTAAATACTTTTCTCAGGGAAGCAAGACAGTTCAATCGATAGGAGTCAGAACTGGGAGCCACGAGACCGGAGTTCTAGTCTGAGCTGTGTATGTTGAACCTGCATATCAAAAGAGCTATTATATAATTTCTCCTTTTCCATAATTTTCCTGTCTTAGCCATTCCAACCCTAGGCCCCAAACCTCCATTGTAATCCACACGGTCCGCCTGCACAGATTACAATGTAGAGTCAGGGCCATGATTGTACCTATTTACTTACATGACTCCCACGACTGTCGCGTCAGATTTCTCTGGCAATGACTCCCTTTGGACAAGTCACTTAAATTCTGTCTTATCTTGGGCAAATCATTTACTCTTCTTCCCCCCATCCGTATACTGGGGATAATAATATCTATACACCACGCCAGGGAGTTGTGATCATTCATTATATAAAAGTAAAGCAGCTGGAAGCTGGCAAGCATTAAATGATCGTCGTTGTTATATCCTTGATCAAATCTATGTGAACAGACTCGGATTGATTTTGTAGAACCCACGGCAGGACAGCTTTCACCAGACCAGAAGTCAATTCTGCCTACTGCAACCTCCCCAAATCCCCACTCTGAATGGGAACTCACAGCAAAGTCTGAGCTAAAGCTCCACTGCTGCACGGGCTGGTGGAAGGTTGGCTCACTTCGTAACAGGCTCAGTGTGAAGGTGAGGTCGGGGTGGTCAGCAGACAGCACCATCGATGACAGAGAAGTACCTGTAGAAGCGAAGGGTGAGTTATATCCTGGAAGGCATCAGCATCAATCAGCACACAATGACAGCCGACACAAAGGAATCTCCGCCATCCCTGAGAAGAATGGTTTCAATTTCCTTTCCCCCTCATCTGTTGAAACACGGTCTTTGTTATAAAACACCTCCCTTCCATCGGGAACAGACGGTGCTCCAGATGGCTGTCATGTCTCCTGGAGATACTAGTCCAGGAGAAGAGACCAAGTACTTACTTGGGTGAGACATTACAAGCTGTCCTCGGAACCAAATCTGAGTCCTGAAATTCACCACCAATCGCCCTTCATCATTGATTCGCATGCTGGTTGGGTAGAGGGAACCTAGACGGAAAAAAGCTATCGTGTCTACCTAGAATGGTTTTCAGTTTGCTTTTTGAAAGAAAGGCTCTTTGTTAGTGTCAGTATTTGGGGAAATGAAATAGGTTGCTAAGTTCTGGCACTCTCTGGGTGATCTAAACCCTCCTGCATTATAGAACCTTACTGTGACTGATATTCAGACTAACTGACTTTAATAGAACTAAGGGTCTGCTCCACTGGGACAGATTAAGAGTTACACTGATATAAATCAGGGTAGCTCAGCTGCAGTAAAGCTTCTACAGGTACTTCTCTGTCATCAATGGTGATGTCTGCTGACCACCCTGACCTCACCTTCACACTGAGTCTGTTATGAAGTAAATGGAATTACACTAGTGTAAAACATGTACCAGTGGGAGTAGAATAAGGTCCACTGAGTTTGTCTTCAAGCTTTAACACAAAGGCTTCTGGCTCAATTTCCAGTAGGATCGCTCTTTTGCTGGCACTCAAACATTTCCATTAACACAGGGGCTTGTCCATTGTTTTGTAAACCTACATCCATCTAGCACTCTGGGGGTTTACCCTCCTAAAAATGTGTTATCTACCCTCTGTTATCTATTTCTAAAATGGGGCTGTCTATTGTTTTTACTCATTCTGTGGTAGATTTAAAGGGCTATATGTTTGGGGAAAACTTTTAAAATATCTAATTCAACAACATATGGAATTAAAAACAAACAACCTTATTCTTTGGGTATTTTAATAGTGGGAATTGGCCTTGATGCTGCTTTTTGTGTGATTCTCAAGGCCAGGAGGAGTCTTGATTTAATCACACAAACTGCCGTATGCTTCCCCCAGGAAGGAAGGGGGCCATGATGAGACGAGTCTAAAAATAAGAAGGAAAGCAGCAAGAACTGACCTTGGAGCTCTGATTCCGGTGGGCTGCCTATGCCATCTTTCCAAAGGATGGCGGTATCATATACAAAGGTGAGTCTCAGTTCCGACTGCAAGTCAAAGTGCTGCCAGCCACCAACGGCAGCAGGAGAGTGAAAGATGTAGGAGACATAGAGGGGCACCCGCAGCGTGACATAGGATTGCACCAGATTTAATACCTGAAAACCATTGGGGCAGAAGGTTACTGCACTTCTGTCTAATGCTGAGAAGTTAGTTGCCAAACTTTCATTCTAGCTTTCATTGTAATTTGTCAACCATAAGAAAACACCTAATTCACTTTTATATCTTCAATTAGTCAAATGTATGAAAATGTCTCTTCTTTTTTGCCATTTGCATTGCTTACATTTCAGACCCTCCACACATTTTACTCAATGTGTTTACAAACCTACTTTCTGCCTTTGGGAGTGACTTCCAGTGCACGTCAACGGAAGAGAGTTATGGCATAGGCTGAAGCACATCAGCTTGGGCTGCAGCTCTGGCATTGACCTAAGAGTTGTTCCAAACACTACAGTCGTTCTGGGATATACAGACATATCCATTATGGAATAGATACTCGCAAGCTCACCTTCACGAGTGAACTCTGGTACACTTCAGCCCAAAATTCTGGAAATGAAACTAAGCTCTGGAAATACACTAAGCTCTTCCTTATTCAAAGCACCTTTTCAAACTGAACACAGCTGATGTCCTTTCAGAATTAGCAATAGCCAAGTTTTGTTGCTTTTTGTTTTTTCTTTCAGAATTGATTACAAGTTGCATGGTGTTAGAGATGGGCTGCACCAAAAGCCAGATTTGACAACCACATACTTTTGAGGCATTGAAAAACAGAACGTGGATCGAAAACCCAATTTTGAAAATGGCACGTGTCTTTATAGTATATTGAACCAAAATTCCAGACTGGAGTCTCTCCTCTGTTTTATCCATGATGGGGTTGGAGTGGGAGAGTCTATACATACACATTTTGGCTCTAGTCCCCCAAGCTCTAGTCCCATTGGACTTCTCATTAAGGTGGCTGATTATAATGGAACTCGGTTATATCAAGGCCTTTTCTAAACCACCTCTGGGTGCAGCTGCTGGCATGTCTGGCCTTTGCTGGACATTCTAGTAATTCATACATAATGAAGTCTGGGATCATGGTTGGTTATTCTCAGGAAAGTGGATGTCTGTGTGTGTTTTTTAATTTCCAGCATCCAGGCCTCTGGCGATGTTCTGTCACCTGTCTGGCAGCACTACCAAAGTGCAGTCATTGCTAAAATGACTGAGCACTGTGAATCTGTCCATAATTAGAACTCCCACTTTAAGAACTGATGAAGGGGTTTCTTTTCTTTCCATAGTCTAAAAGTGCACACAAGAGAGTTATGAGGCTTCTGACAATACGTTATGTATATATTGTCAAGAGGGCCAAATTCTGCCTTTGTTTACACCAATGTAGCAAATAAAGATAATCTGGTTGATATTGTGTGCGTGAGCACACTTGGAAAAAGAAATATTTTGGGTTAACAAAAAAAGCGGAAGTCTACAGGCACATTCACACCCGGGTTAGGAGCAGCAGCCAACAGGAATCACACACACACAAGGTGTGTATGTGTAAAACCCGCACTGAAAAATTAATCATGGCAGCATGCAGAGGTACAGTGCTCCAGCTAGTAATAAAATAAATAAATAATAATACCACTTAGCTCTTGTATTGTTTTTCATCAGTAGATCTCAAAGTGCTTTTTAATGTATTTAAAACAGTGGGGGAAAGAAAATAAACAGCACAGACACTCTTATAAAGGAGCAGTTGTTTTAAAACCAGATCTTGTCTCACTTCCTAGTTGGGTTAATTGTCATGGTTTACTAATTAACACAGAGCACTGTTTTATTTAAGCCAGGAAAGAGTAGCTTTCTATTGGAAGTCAGAGAGGAGTGAGGTGGCTCTTCTACTTTTCATCTCTCTCTATTTCCTCCTTACACTACTTCAGACAAAATCTAGAAAGGGGATTTGTGGTTATGCAAATAATCACTCTGGCTATACTGGGCTAAATCTGCCAGTCCAACTGAGCTTCTCTCAGTACAGTATGGGTGGAAGGAATATAAAGGCAGCCAGAAATCAGAAGGATGCAAGGTGAGCTGGCCACACTCCCTACACCTGGTGCCAGGATATGCTATTATCCAGCTGGATGCCAGCCTGCAATTTCCAACCGATTGGTGCAAAGCAGCCAGACTGGGAGTCAGGATCTGGCCCACTGTCTCTTCCCAGTGCTTTTCAGCATAATTTCAGCAGAAATTGAGGGCACTCAGCACCTCGCTGGATTAGTCATTAGAGAGGAGACTAATTTAATGAGTGGAGCAACTGATGGAGAAGCTATTTATCAACAAATGAAATACAGGAAACTGAATGGGTTCTGGGGACTTCTGAATGTCTCTAAATTGTTCTAAAGGAATTGCGCCCAGGACAGCTGAACCTTTCTTGTGAGAATTTGTATCAAGTGATCTGTATAGCGGCTAACACTTTTCTTATAAAATAAAGAAGTGTTTCTTGCTTGGACTTGGTTCTTCAACATTTCTGTCTCTTGTGCAAGTGCTTCCGCAGTGACACATACCTGGCCATCGGTGCCAACGGAGCCACCGCAGTCAGTCAGCAGTTCAGACACAGCATAGTAGCTGTTGAACTCCCAGAGGCAGGCCTCCAGATTGAGGTTACGGTAAAAACGCAAGGTCTTAGTAGATCGCAGAGAGTTGCTGTACTGGTAGGGTGACGTTTCCCCAATCACTTCAGGGTTCTTGGTTTCATCTGTAACAAAACCATGTTTGGTCTGGAGCTCATTATAATCCAGAAGGTTGGAGCACTTGTGGTTGCCCACACGAGTGCCATCAGGGCTAAGAGTCAGCTCGAAGTTGGATAACGGATGAGTTGAGATGACAGGCAGCATTCCTGAAACACAATGCACACAGTCCATTTAGCATTCTCAGCTGACGAGACTGACTGGTCACATGTTCTAAGCATCTTGCAAATGTACTGACAATTCTGACATCATAAATGGGGTAGGGAAAACTTCACCCTTCTGCTACATGGGAACATTCTGAGGCTATAAGGCCATATGTACACTTCTGTACATTTGTGAGTTTGGAGACAGTATGAACGTCACGGATTCACCATGTTGTTCCAGAAGGACTTCCACTATGGCTTATGAGTATGTGAAGTATGCTATGTATATTAGCTGTGTTTGTTTCAGGTGATTTTTTTTTTTTGGTGGCTCACTATGTCTTGTGTAACAACGACCCTAAGTACAAAATCCATTGCGGAAAGCAAACTTTACATTTCAGAAAAATTTGGCTTCGGCTGTTAAAGGGTTAAATGCAGATGTCCCTGCAACTGCCTAGATGCCTAATCCCTGTCGCTGTAGCCGTATAGCAATAATACAGAGAACTGCATGGAAACCTTGTTCATAGTAGAAAACTGAAACGTTGCTGACCAAAGTTTTTTCAGCAATGCTTCAACCATGTACTGGTACTGAAAAGGTTTTAGGCCTGAATGTATCTTTTGAATAGTTTCAGTGAGTATTACCGAGACTCAAATATGCTTTCTACGATGGTATTGGAAATGATTTTGTCTCGCGAAGGCTAACACCTACACTATCGTGGAAAACCATGTTCAGCAATGGCTCAGTTTCCTAACAAAAACCAGTCTAGATAAAGTGCCCCTTGAACAAATGAAAGCAATTTCCATGGCAAACCTCTGTTCTGAAAACATAAGAGGCAAAGGCCTTGCCTCTACTTTGAGCCATGCTACTAATAACTGTGTTACAAAACATTTAACACACATGGTTCTACTAGACCTACATAACAACTCCCTTGTTCGAAGATGGCTGTCAACCACATTTTTCCAATCATTCCAACCAGGCAGTTGCTAGCAGAATTCTAACACACTGGTTTTTAGACCCATGCTAGCCCAAACTGCAGCAGCTACCTTCTACAAACAGTCTATAGCAGTGTTTTTCAAACCGAGGGTCGCACCCCAGTACTGGCATGGCATGTAAGGCACTGGGTCGCCTTGCTCTGGTCGGCACTGCCGACCGGGACATTAAAAGTCCCATCAGTGGTGCTGTCCAGCTAAGGCAGGCTAGTCCCTACCTGTTCTGATACTGCATTGCACCCTGGAAGTGGCCAGCAGCAGGTCCGGCTCCTAGGCTGGGGGGAGGAGGCAGCAGCATGGGGCTCCGTGCACTACCCTGGCCCCAAGCACTGGCTCTACACTCCCATTGGTCAGAAACCAGCCAATGGGAGTTTGGGGGTGTGCCTGCGGGTGAGAGTCCCACTGGCTGCTGGGAGCTGCGGGCGGCCATGCAAATGTAAACAAACGGTCCGGCTGCCCGCCAGTGGATTACCCTGACAGGCCACAGGTTGCCCACCACTGGTCTATAGCATGGTTTCTAAACATGAAGTTGATTCTCCTCTCACTTTGCTTTAAGCCAGGAATAACTCTGTTGAGGTCAGTGGAGTTACACCAGTGTAAATGAGAGGAGGACCCAGCCTACTGTGAGTATGTTTACACTGCAATAAAACACCTGTGGCTGGCCCGAGTCAGTGGCCTTGGGCTTTGGCTGCAGGGTTATAAAATGGCAGTGCAGATGCCCAGCCTGAGCCCGAATGTCCACATTGCAATTTTATAGCCCTGCAGCCTGTGCTGCATGAGCCTGAGTCAGTTGACACAGGCCAGTTGCAGGTATTTTATTGCTGTGTAGACACAGCCTGTGTGTAACTAGATTTTTGTAATAGTTTCTGGTTCAGCTGCAAAGCATGTGATAACATACTAGGCCGTAATAGGGTTTGAAAACAGATTTAAACGAAGTATGTTCCATACTGTGGATAGGACCTAATCATAGAATCATAGATTTTAAGGTCAGAAGGGATCATTATGATCATCTAGTCTGACCTCCTGCACAATGCAGGCCACAGAATCTTACCCACCCACTCCTGGAACAAACCCCTAACTTATGTCTGAACTACTGAAGTCCTCAAATCATGGTTTAAAGACTTCAAGGTGCAGAGAATCCTCCAGCAAGTGACCCGTGCCCCACGCTGCAGAGGAAAGTGAAAAACCCCCAGGACCTCTGCCAATCTGCCCTGGAGGAAAATTCTTTCCCGACCCCAAATATGGCGATCAGCTAAACCCTGAGCATGAGGGCAAGACTCACCAACCAGTCACCTAGAATTCTCTGCAGTAACTCAGATCCCACCCCATCTAACATCCCATCAAGGCCATTGGGCATATCTACCGCTAATAGTCAAAAGATAATTAATTGCCAAAATTAAGCTATCCCATCATATCATCTCCTCCACAAACTTATCAAGTTTAGTCTTGAAGCCAGATATTTCTTTTGCCCCCACTGCTTCCCTTGGAAGGCTATTCCAGAACTTCACTCCTCTGATGGTTAGAAACCTTCGTCTACTTTCAAGTCTAAACTTCCTGATGGCCAGTTTATATCCATTTGTTCTTGTGTCCACATTGGTATTGAGCTTAAATAATTCTTCTCTCTCCGTGGTATTTATCCCTCTGATATATTTATAGAGAGCAATCATATCTCCTCTCAGCCTTCTTTTGCTTAGGCTAAACAAGCCAAGCTCATTGAGTCTCCTTTCATAAGACAGGTTTTCCATTCCTCGGATCGTCCTAGTAGCCCTTCTCTGTACCTGCTCCAGTTTGAATTCATCCTTCTTAAACATGGGAGACCAGAACGGCACACAATATTCCAGATGAGGTCTCACCAATGCCTTGTATAACGGTACTAACACCTCCTTATCTCTACTGGAAATACCTCGCCTGATGCATCCCAAGACCACATTAGCTTTTTTCACGACCATATCACATTGGCGGCTTATAGTCATCCTGTGATCAACCAATACTCCGAGGTCCTTCTCCTCCTCTGTTACTTCCAAGTGATGTGTCCCCAGTTTATAACAGAAATTCTTGTTATTAATCCCTAAATGCATGACCTTGCACTTTTTGCTATTAAATTTCATCCTATTACTATTACTCCAGTTTACAAGGTCATCCAGATCTTCCTGTATGATATCCCAGTCCTTCTCTGTATTGGCAATACCTCCCAGCTTTGTGTCATCCGCAAACTTTATTAGTACATTCCCGCTTTTTGTGCCAAGGCCAGTAATAAAAAGATTAAATAAGATGGTCCCAAAACCGATCCTTTAGGAACTCCACTAGTAACCTCCTTTCAGCCTGACAGTTCACCTTTCAGTGTGACTCGCTGTAGTCTCCCCTTTAACCGCTTCCTTATCCACCTTTCAGTTTTCATATTGATCCCCATCTTTTCCAATTTAGCTAATAATTCTCCATGTGGAACCGTATCAAATGCCGTACTGAAATCGAGGTAAATTAGATCCACTGCGTTCCCTTTGTCTAAAAAATGTATCACCATACGAGAAAACCTCTCTAACCAAGAGCCTACAGTGCTGTTTCTTTCAAGAAAAATCCCTCTTTGCCAGAAGTAATGCTAAAGTTTGCTCTAAGGTGGACACATGGCTCATGACTGCCACTTATCTATGGCTGCTGGAGATGAAAGTCCAAGGCAGCATCTGATCACAAAAGGAATTCTGTGACCTTTTCATGCTTACCATCCATATGAGGCATTGTAACTGTTAATTTGATCAGGTTGGGGTAATCGGGATCATCTGGACCCGTGTAGCGAATCTTGGCTGAGAAAGGTTCTGCTCCAACCGTTCCTGGGATCCGAGGTTGACAAAGACCTGGGGAGAGGGAGAGATCATGAAGAGTCTGTTAAATTGCGAGACACTAGTCTAAACAAAAGCAAGTCAGAGCTTGTTCTACATGTCGATAGCAGGGCTGGATTAAGGCAATCTGGGGCCCCGGCACACCATAATGTGGCGCTCCTTGTGTCTCCAGCTTTACCCTCCTGTCCCTGTTGCATGGCTCCAACACTAATGCCAGGGCTCCATGTCCACTTGGAGTGGTGATGGCAGGATGTCTCCCTCCCAGAGAGGCAGGAGCAGCAGCAAAGGCCTCCAATCCCCTAAACTGTCAGAGAGGGAACGGTGGCAGCAACGGGGCCTCCCAGTATACCCCAGGAGCCAGGAGGTATCTAGGCCCATGGGGGAGTGGTCCAAGCCTGCTCCACTCTTCTCCTCCTGCCACAGGGTATGTCTACACTGCAGCTGGGAGTGAGCCTCCCAATCCAAGCAGACAGACTCCCACTAGTGGGGCTCAAGCTCGCAGGCTATAAATAGCTGTGTGGACGTGGCTGCACTGGTGGAGGCTTGGGCTAGTCAACTGAACTTGGACCCGGGGGGGTTGGGTGAGTCTGAGCTCAGGTGTCTAGCCTGAGCCTCTGCTGGTGCAGCAATGACCACTCTGCTATTATAAGCATGCTAGCGCAAGCCCTGCTAATACAAATCTGTCCAATTGGGCAGGGAGGCTCAGTCCTACCTGTAGGGGGGACATACAGACAGAGTGCTCTACACTGGGGTATTGCAGGCAGAGCCCTTCAAAGTAACGGGTCTTGGAAATAACACCGCACTGAGATGCATGGGGCAGTTCACACCATCAGAGCTATTGTTCCTGGCTCTCTGCAGACTCAGGCAGACCTCACTGCATCAGTTACACACATTTCCATGTTTTCAAGCTCTTCTTCCCACCCATCAGGCAGGGAAACTTACATGCTTTAAAAAACTGAAAACAGAGATTCTGATCTAATCAGCCACATCGTTCTTGAGGAGCTGAGGCCCTGGGCATAGACCTACAGCGTCTATGCTTAAACCAGCCCTGGTCTGTAGATCTCTAAATGTTCCCATGTTCAGAAGTCCTTCGGTTCTTCTGAGCAGGCTTCACTGCTCTCTACTCATTGTCGGTAACTGTGCTGTTTTGATGTCTAAAATAGAAATATCCATATTTGCTGTACATACATATAAAGTGTAAAAGCAGAGGACACACTCAGGAGTGATCTGGCTGTTTGGTTCACTAGAAATAGATGCCAAATAAATGAATCATTGTCTCCATTCCACCCCTCCCCCCCAATATGAATGACACCTGAATTATGGGTAGACATGAAATGCTGACATTACAGGGCTGATGTGGCACCTGCCTTTCATTCAACACGTTACCACATACCGTCTTCTCTGTTCACTGTGTAAATAGGGCTCAGCAGTTCCAGACCCACATCACCATTGGCACTGACAGCCCGTGCTGCACACTGGACCCTTGATCCAGCCTGGAAGTATATGGAGTCCAGGGAGATGGACTTGGTGTTGGTAAAGAAGGTGTTGGAGTCCACTGCCCGCAGGGGGCTGGTGACACCGTCGCTGCCACTCGGAGCACTGATAAGCCAGCGGTACAGGGTCAGAGTGTCATTGATGTTTTCAGCAGCACAGAGAGACCCAGTCTTGTCATAGTCTGAATACTTGGGATTACATGCCTGCACGTCAACAGACACACAAAATATACAGTGTTATCTCTAGTTGCCTGTGTGCTCTGGGAAAGCTAGCAATTAAATGCTGTTCTAATACCTACTTCTGGTAAAGTTTCAGAACTTAACACCTTCTTTTTACAGTTAGAGTTCTCTGTCACACAACTCGATTGAGGAGACAGGAGCGAAGGTCTGGGACTTCAAAATTTAAGAAGGGGAAGTGTGGAAAACTCTTCACTTTATCATGTACTTGCTAACCGCATCTCCCTTTGCTGCTCAACCTTGGAACATAATGGGAGCTACAGGGCTCAGCACCTCTGAAAATCAGGCCACTTATTTGTGTGTCTAAAGATGGAGTTGGGTGCTTAGCTTTAGGCATCCAGGTTTGAAAAATTCTGGTCAATCTCTGTGTCTTCATTCCTAAATCAGTAAAATAAGGGGACTTAGGCCTTATCTATATGGTCTGCAGGGTCTGAGTAACCACACATCGCAGTGAAAGGCAAGCTGTGTCACCACTTGTCACTGTAATGTGCAGCTACATGCAACAGTGAAAGGCTCCACAAAGATGGAAGCAACAGGAAAAGGTTCTGGCTGGGGGGAAAGAGCAGGATACTTCGCTAAAAATAGACATGGGAGGCACTGCCTGGGTCTTGCGGGTGGGAGATCAGGCATGAAGGGCCCTCTACTTGCTTATGCCATGCCTCACCATCCACCCTGCTATTTATATCTGTGCTAGCTGGGTGTGCCATGTCTGTACTCTGCACACCCCAGTAAGTGTAGACGCAGCTTTACATACCTAAGTCACAGTGATGTTGTGGGGCCTGAATGATTAAGCTTTGAACTCTAATCCTGGTTCTATGTGACCTTCCAGTCTTAGTTTCTCTGATTTTCTTACCCACCTTTTCCCAGGGGCGTGTGCAGAATACTAAATTAATGTCCGTACAGCACTTTGACCCTGGAAACCACTCTGTAAAGGACTAATAATTATTATTTATGTACAACAACATAGCTGCACTGCTGTTACCCTATTGGCAGGAGACCTTAAGAAAGCAGAAACTTCACTGGAGGCTTGATCCAACTGTATAGGTAAACTAATTTACTGTAGACTGTAAGTTCTTCCTAGGATTGCCCTTATAAAAAAATACTATAGTACTCTATAGCATTCAACCAAACCACTACACTGTACAAGTGTAAATTACTACAACGTCAGAGCCGTTGCTGTAGAATACACTAAACAAGCATGTGCACACATGGAGTTTTTTGTTTTTTTTAAAATCATGGCTATGATTGTCAGGGCCTCCCAAACTCACTCAGGCCAACAATAGCCCATAGTAACTGGCTGCTACTTGTAGTTCTTATCCAGGAGTTCTTTTTTCTCTATTTGCAGCCTGACAAGCACCAAATGCCTTCTAGGCCATTAGTAAGTAATATCGTTTAGACAAAACCATGCAGGAACAGTTCATACCGTTACACACACAATAGGGTAACCAGTTGGAGGATGTGGGTTCTCTTTGCTTTTAGAAGTGTCATCGTACATCAGGAGCGATACAACCTGGGGCACAGCTGGGAAAGTCACATCTGCAATGCTGTTCACTTCTTCGATGTACACAATGGCTTTGTTCATCTGAATTGTGAGAACGAAAAGGTTACTACTGCAACTGAAAACGAGGAAAACGTAGTGCTGCAGCTGGACTCTGCCTCTGAAATTTGTTCATTCCCCCCCCCCCCAGAGTGTTCGTCAACTGTTGCCCATTGATCCTGCCTATAAAAGGATCGTCTGATGTTGAAACCCCCCCCTAAGTTTTGAGTCTCTCTGTATAAGGTCCGTTCACACACAATTAACTATTAATGAATATCACACCACCCCTGTGCCTGTGAAGGGAAAGATAATTATTGGGAGCAAGAGTAAAGATTAATTCTAAATGCTTTCTCCACATATTCAGGTGCCATTGATACCAACAGCTGCATGTGCATGAATCCAGGTAAGTATAAGGGGCAAGATTGTTTTATAAAGGGTGGTTAATGTTAGGTTCCTAAATCCACATTTGGGTTCCTAAATGAATTCAGCCTGATTTTCACAGGTGTTGAGTACCTGATGCTTCAGTTGATTTCAACAGTGCTTCTGGGTGCTCAGCACTTTTGAAAATCTGGCTGCTTATTTAGGTGCCTAAATACGGATTTAAGAACCTAATTTTAGGCTCCCAATTTTTAAAATCTTGGCCTACTTTGAGTTTACCTTGGTGGAAGTATAGGAATGGTATAACGTATCCTAGGATTGTAGTATCTATTGCGATACATGCACACACTGTTATATATACACGTTACCCAGATATCTCTTGATGCCAATTGGCAAAGGGCACAAGAGGTACATGAGGGTTACAGGAATCCCCAGGGCCTGGTATTTACATTCTAGTTCCCTAAAGAATGTCCGGTGAGGTTTCTGATGAAAGCTTGAGTCATACTGGGCATCAATATCACTGCAAAACGAGTGTACAGATGTTGTGTAAGGAATTACGTGTATATATTGAAAATTATGTTCTTAAGGTCTGTGTCCAGGGACTTGTCACCAGCAAAGTGAAAAACAGGTCTTCTTTCAGGCAAGAAATGTTTATGTATCTGTCTGTTTACATTTAAATTAAGTATTGTATGGTTCACAAAAGGTCTCCCCTCACCAGTCTGAACTGAATACTAAAGAGGGATTGTGAAACCTTCAAACAGAGGAAAGAAACAGGAAGAGGTAAACAGCGGGAGGAGGGAACCCAAGCTTGAGGTGCACCTCGAAGGGCTGTGCTGATATATTTAGGGGTTCAAAGACACACCTTGGCATCCTTCACCTAGTCAGTAAATGGACAGCAAATTTGCTTCATGAAAAAAAGGAATCTCAATCAGACTTGGTTGAAAATGCTGGAGATAACTTTGGGTGAGAGAAGCTTTTTTAGAAAGAAGGATAGCCTGTTAGTTAAGCTTGGTCTCTAGGAAGCTTGTTATGATTTTGTTTGATATGTAACCGTTTGTTTCCAATATTCTTACTCACTATCTCTTGAATCTCTGTTCTTTGATAATTAACTTAGTCTTGTTTTCACTATAAATATATCTAAAGTGCTGAGTGTTCAGCAGAGCTGTGTTCTAAGGTAAGCTGCGGTGTATTGTGACCAGTAAGCTGGTAAATCTGTAGAGCATTCAGTGGACAAGGGGCTGGACACTACAGGGAATACTCTGAGGACTCAGGAGGTGGTGTGTGCCTGTCGCTAACCTGTACGGAGAGAGTGAGGCCTGTAAGGCAGTGTGTGTGTTGCCAGAGGCTGGTGCTTTCAGGGAGCTGATCCACACCAGGCACAACCAAGACTTCCTCGTGCTAAGGGTGGGCGGCGGCGAGGTGCCTCACAACCCTAGGTACCCCCAGGAAGTGTCACAATATAGTTACAAAACAAGAAGCTGTAAAAAGAGCTGAAGCCAAATCCAGTCTCTAGAATACAGTCCAAGGAACCAGGACCTTTTGGGTTGCAGTAGCCTCCAAACTCACGGTGCTTCCCTTCTGCACTTCCATGGAGTTGAAAGGAATGGCCAGGGGCGCCACATCATTACCCTGTTTGTCCCAGACCCACCTCAGCCCTGTCCCCAAATCTCCACCCATGGAGATTCAGAAGGAGTCTTTATGGACCCATACTCTGCAGTGCCGAGGGATATGGAACACTGCTCAGGATCCCTCAAAACTTCCTGTCAGAACAGCATTGTGTCTGTTGCATACAGAGCCCTCCACACCATGCAGTTTGTCCTTTACAATGAGTCTGATGGCTGAAAATAAATAGCACTGATATGGAAATATTAAAAGCTGGATCCTAACTATTGTAGCAGCCTCTGTCATGGTTTGCCCTGTCTGTAACTGAGATCAAAGTCAGTAGACTGCTGCAGAATGATTTGCATTTTATAAAGCCAGAGAGCAGAAACCAATGTCATATAGATGGGGAAATCACTGCATTCCTCTTTTTCTCCCTCCATCTGACAATCACACTGAAATCACTGGATCTATAATTCATGGTTTCCGGGGCCAGTTTTCAAAGTTTGATACCTCCATTTGTATCTAATTCATGTGCATCTGCACAGCCAGTTAGGGACCTAGCTGGCCATGTGTAAGCATGAACACCAGACTGTCATGCATGTATTGGCTATTTAAGCAACTAAATAGGCGCACTGAAAATCTGAGGCTACATCTACACTTAAGGCAGCATGTAGAGCACAGGAACCACATTTGTAGATACATGCCGCAGTGAAAGGCTCTGTTAGGGGGGAGGCAGCAGGGAAAAGGTCAGGCCGTGAGGAAAGGCTCCAGCAGCTCTTTGCTGCTGGAGTCTTTTCCCACCCCCAGACCCCTTCAGTATGGCAGGGAAAGGCTCTGGCAGGGGAAGGCAGAAGGACATTGCTAAAAATAGCCATTAGATATGGGAGGCACTGTTTGGATATGTAGAGAGCTGTGTAGGGTATATATTTTGGGGGTTCAGGTGTATAGGGCACTCTACTCATATAAGCCATGCCTCACCTACGCTGCTGTTTATACCCATGTTAGCTGGGCATGCAGTGCCTGTACTCTACACACTGTCCTAAGTATGTCGCCTGAGGGGAAAGAATGTAGAAAGGGGGAAGCCTTTGAAAATCTGGAGCTCTATATTTCACGAAATAGCCCTACAATTACTGCATATTATCACAGGGAAATTTTTTTTGAAAAATTTGCAATCTAAATAAAAAAAAGTATTTGTTATTAATGAATAAAGGGATATTTAAAACACTGACTGGGTTTAAAAAACAAGCATACAAACCAAACCAAACAGACATAACAAAATTAAAAACAAAACAAAACAAAAAAATCCCCCATCGTTACCTGTGTCTCAGCCACCATATTCTCATCTGGTTTCAAGTGGACTGTAAATGCTTCTCTCATTTCTCTCACTCCATCGTATAAGACCTCAACTTCAACAATATGTTCAGTTTCTCCTTCTTTGAATTCAATGTCTGGTTTAAAGACAAACAAATTAACCTTTTTTCCTAATCAATAGCAGAATCACT
Organism: Lepidochelys kempii; assembly: GCF_965140285.1. Lineage (NCBI taxonomy): Eukaryota > Metazoa > Chordata > Testudines > Cheloniidae > Lepidochelys > Lepidochelys kempii. The sequence goes on from NC_136383.1 coordinate 52,898,389, forward strand.
GTTTTCTCTATCGTGGATGTTCAAATGACACGTCATGTTGGAATGGAACACTTCGGCTTTTGAATGGAACACTTCGACTTTTCTGTTGGTTCCAAACATTCAGAGGGGGCTATAAAGTATATGAGCTTGTTAAACTGTTGAAGTGGTCCTGCTGAATGACTGAGCCTAAGTACACTTGAGTCTACTGTCATCTGATACAAGACACATGAATCGCTAGAGTCATTTTTAAAAAAGAATTAGGGAATTATATGTAAAGCCAATAATGTTGCTGCTCGCTATACTTCATTCATTTGCATGATAACTTCCTGAACTGGCATTTCAATAATTCCATGACAATCCTTACCATCAGACATTGGATTATAGTCTTCCCCAGAGGTGGCAGAGCCATCTTTTGTGTGGATTCGCACAACAGATACTTTTGAGCTGTCACCCAGATGTAAAATGGAGATCTTTACGACTGCAATCTCTCCAGGCTCTTGAGGCTCCTGGATGCTGTGTTTGATTTTGGAGAACTTAATCACTGGTTCTGTAAGGGAATTGAAAAAAAAAAGTCACTCTTTCCCATTTGGATCAAGTGCAAAAGTCATTAATGGACTACCAATAGACAGCTTACACGAGAAAAATAAGCCAAACAAACGTGGAAAGTCAAACAAAAGAGCTAACTGTTTTGTATCTTTTCTTAAAAAGAGAATGACTAGTACTGTGGTTGAGACAAAGTGGGTGAGGTAATAGCTTTTATTGGACCAACTTCTGTTGTTGAAAGAGACTTAGGCTATGTCTATGCTACCGCGGTAAGTTGACTTACGCTACGCAACTCCACCTATGTTATTCATGTCGCTGGAGTTGACATACCTTAGGTCAAGTTACCGCAGGGCCTACACTGCAGGGGGTCAACGGGAGAAACTTTCCTGTTGACTTAACTTACTCTTCTCATCGGGGGTCGAGTACAGGGGTCGATTGGAGAGTGATCGGTTGTCGATTTGGCGGGTCTTCACTAGACCCGCTAAATTGACCGCCAGTGGATCGATCTCAGAGCGTTGATCCCAGCTGTAGTGTAGACCTGTCCAGAGACAACCTTTCGAGCTTGCACAGAGATCTTCTTCAGCTCTGGGACAGGTACTCAGAGGTCACAGCTAAATGGTAGGTGGAATGATTGTTAAGCATAAGCGTTAACACACGTTATAAGGTACCATTCAAAATGAAGTGGGCCATCAACACCCATAGCCATAGGAACAAGAGGTGGTGGTTAATGGGTTACAAATGGTTGTAAAGAGACATAAAACCAGTGTCCCTATTAACTCCATGATTTTTGGTGTCTAGCAGAGTTAGGAATTTAAGCTCCCAGGTTTGTCTTTTGAAGGTGTTGTGCATGTTTCCTTTGAGGACAAGGACATAATATTGTGGTTTTCATTCAAGAAACATAAAGAAAAAGAAATGGTTATTTGTACAAAATAAAACCCGTTTATCCAACTTGAATATATGCAGTAGGCTATGATAAGGCCACTGTACTTTCTTATCCAAGAGTGTACATATACAGTACTGTGTAAAAGGGTGTGACACTTAGTCTGAAAGGGTTCAGCAACTTGCAGGCTAAATGACCCAAATTCAACTTTTAAAGCCATATTAGAAAAGTATTGTAATTGGGGCCATTCCTTATTGTATTTGTAAGTATTGTAATTGTAATTGGGGCCATTCCTTATAAATAGTTAAAGCCATGTTAGACAGACTAGTGCTTTGAAATGTAGACTTGTATTGTTAGAGAATTGGAAGAAGATTGTGATTGTATTGGTCTGTTTACACCTATACATTGTTAGAGGTTAACAATATAACCAGACAGCTCCTGTCTGTCACTATTTTCTATTGATTCAGAGATCAAACGGGGATATTAACATTTAAACAGAACTTGGGTGTAATAATATCATTGTCTAGATTTCTCTTTGAAATTTGTAGTAAACTGTCTATGAACTGCTTAATGGAAAACTACCTTATGCTGATGAATGCAACTAATTACCTGTGTATACACAGGAAATAGAAAGTTTTACTTCAAGGTCACAATGCTTCACCCAAGGAATACCTGCTGTCAAGAGGCTATCGATAGCCTGCCTAGGGCTCTGATCCTGTTATCTCAGATCTGCTTAAGCTTGGTCAGGGGAAGCTTGAGTTAGAAAACTGAGGTCTCTAGCGTCAGTCTGGATTACACTGCTACTTCTCATGGAAGAATTTGAACAAACTCTCTATATGGACTGCCTATTTGGACTATAACCTGATGGACTGATTCGGGAAAGAATTTTTTTTGCAACTCAGCAGCTCACCATCTCTACTATGAAACTGACCTACAAACTTTATTAATAATCTGTATGTATAATGATCTTTTAACCACAATACTCTCTCTTTTCTTTTGTAATAATTTTTAGTTTAGTTAATAAGAATTGGCTGTAGGTTTGTATTTGGGTAAAATCTGAAATATTAATTGACCTCGAAGGTAATGTGTCTGATCCCTTGGGATTGGTAGTAGGGATGTTAATACCATTTAAAAATGTAACCTTTTAAATTATTTAAAATATTTTGTCTAAATGGTTAACTGATTGTCTAAATGGTTAACTGTGGCTGGGGCCACTTCGGCCAGGCAGCACAGCTGGGGTTGGTGGGCTGGCACGGGGTTGGTGAGCCCGGGGTTAATGGTTAAGGCAGGTTAACCGCTAAGACTAATGTTTATCGGCTAACCTTTTACATCCCTAATTGGCAGACCTTTATATATGATGAACAAGACTTTCAGTAATCCTCATCACATTTGACTTGGCTGTCTGGGTGGGAGCCCAAGGCTGGATTGCTTAAAGAGAGCTGTGTTTATGGCTTCTGAGTAACCAGTAAGGTGTTGTAGAAGCTGTTTTGTTGCTGGCTTGGTGAATGTAATTATTAGAATAAATAACCATCAGTTGGGGGATTGTCTGCCCCATTCTTTGCAGTTTGCCCTGAATGAGCATTCTCAGTGTGCCCCCCACCCCAAGGCAACCACAGGTCACACAGGGTCTTCTCAAACCCAGTGTCAGACCCTGCCACTGTCTCAGTTTCCCTACTCTCATATAACCTAGCACGCCAACTTACCAGTCAGTGCACCAACAAAGCTCCCACCAGTGTCAGAATTTAATTTTTTCCCTGAGGGATGCATTTATTGGTCAAATGTAAAATTCAACGTCGTGGGGGGGATGGAGACATTGGAGTCACTGCTTCATCTGTTTTGTTCTGGTGGAACCTCTGGATCTGGTGCATACTCCTCCTCAGCTGGATGAGGGGACAGGTCCAGTTGCCTTCTACATGGGAAGGGAAGAGAAGGGATGACTTCCCTAGCAGACTGGACCAACTCTGAGGGATAGTACTGGTTCCATAGGCCCCAGTATGGCCAATAGGATGAATCAAAGTGGGGTTGTGGAGATCTCCATGGCACAGTGTACCAATAGTTTTGAGGCAGATGATGAGGTGGAGGTTGGTCCCAAGCTGGTGCAGGCCTTCTGCCTAGGAAGGTGTGTCTTTGGAGGAGGGAGTAATGGTTCACAGGGCAGCTCAGAATCTTCTGATGAGGAGAAAGCCGAATTCCAGATCCAAAAGTGGTAGAGATGGTGCCACCAGAGGGAAATCATAGCCAAAAGATGGAACAGGAGACAGACCCCTCCCAAAGGTCAGCTCTCCTGGTGGAGTCAGAACCTCTCTCGAAAGACAGGGATCCAATGGAATAGGAGACTCCGGGTCTGGGACAGCGAAGATCTCATCAGGAGGAGCATGGGTCTTGACTCTTGGGTCTGTCTGAGCTGCAGTAGAGTCAGAATGTGCCACAGCCACGGAAGACAAATATGGTACCGTGGGTAACCAATGCTCTTGGTGATCGGTCTTCATTGGTGCTGGCAGATCCCAGGGTTTGTGTTTGGGAGATACCAGAGGCATCAGTGCTGCCGGATTGTGATCTGGTGCTGGTGGAGCCCTAGACTTGTGGGCTTTCTTGTCATGCCTCTGAGACTTAGTACATCCTAAGTTCTCTTGGGTTGAGCTTAGAGACTCGCTCAGTTTAGGTAGGGCTGTATCTGACTTATTTGAAGTGGATTTGGAGGAGGATTTGCTCTCATATTTACGAGAATGCTCCCTGCTCTCCCAACAAGATTCCATGGGAATAGATTCCGTCACTTCTGAGTTGCACCTTGTGGTAAGAGATGCACTCCTTGCTGAGTCAGGCTGACACACAGTGGGGGTCCCTCGGCCTGGGTCCAACTGCGGCCTCATGGCCCTATCCATTAGGTGCTTCCTACAGCTACGAGTGCTTCCCAGGTACGGCTGAGGAACGAACAGCAGGTACCGCAGCTGGTCACGACGCGGGCCCCCCTGAAGCACCACAGGCAGTGTTGGGTGTCATCACTGATTGAGAAGGACTGCAGGTAGGAAGCACAAATTTTGAAGGCCGGAGTACTGGGCATAATCCAGTACCCAAACAAGGTAAAAGTCAGGAGGTGCTCCGAAGATCAGGGAGGCCAACACTAAAAACTATCAGATAAAACTTTAAAACTCTCCAACTTCTAAAAACTATGTGCAGATATTTAAATATATGTTCACTGATAAAAGAATAAAGCTGAAGCTTTGGACTCCGGAGGTTCCGATCCAGACCAAGCAGTGGTGAAAAGGAACTGGAGAGATGGTCAATTCGCACTGCCCTGGATCTTCTTAGTTGGAGGCACAAAGTGAGCCAGGGCACGTGTGGACCAACAGACACTGCTTTCAAAATTCTCTGGCTCTGGAAGCATGGAGCACATGCATACCTACAGTGGGATACACATAGGGACCAGCATTCGAAGAACTGCTATTCACCATGTATCATTACACAAGAACAGAGGGAAAATCAGTGAAATTGAAAGGTGTCAAATTCAAAACCGATAACCAGGAAAATATTCATAAAATGCACAATTAGCCTGTGGAACTCATTGCTACAACATCACATCAGAAGCTTAGCAGGAAACAAAAACTGTTTCATCATTTATAAGGGTAGCAAGAGTATTCAGAGTTATAACAGTAAATACATAACAATAAACAACAAGATGCTTTGAAGGAATTAAACTTCTTGCTTCACATGTAAACAAACTTCTAAACTATTGGGATTAGGAGGAAACTTCCCCTAGGGGTGGGTTATTCAATAAATGTCAACTAGAGGGTTTCTTGTCCCTTCCTTTGTGAAGCATCTGGTACAGGCCTCCGCTGGCGATGGGATATTGGACTAGATGGACCAGTGGTCTGATCCAGAATTGCAAGTCCTATGTTCCAGCTTTCAGCTATCGTTGTGGTACTACTTTGAATTTGTATATTTAACAATAAACACAAAGATGCTTAAAAACTCACTGTCTTCTTCATCCTTAATCTTGATCAGGGTCTCTTTTTGCTCCCCAATGGAGGCACCAAACGTTGAGGTACTTTTTGGTGTTCCAAGCACTAGTCTGAATTCTTCCTCTTCTTCATAAATTGCATCATCCTCCAGTATTACCACACAGGGCTTCTCAATCTCTCCTGCAGAGAGGGGATAAAACAGGCATTACGATCACCCTCACATGTGGTTACAAACCAATTGCAGCACAAAAGACCCAGGATAAAAACCAAATGCACCTTTAAGGTTCCCTAACTAATTTAAAAAAACAACAAAAACGACTAATCTCAAGAGAGTGGAAGCAAACAATGTAGTTCCAGGATAGGGTAACTCAGACCTTTCTGCTAGTTCTATTTGATATCACTCAACATATTTTCAGTGTGGTTTTCCTGCCATACCGTCCAGTGTCACAACAGGCACTAATGGGCATCCTCAGGAGCACTCAGTGGAGACCAAGGATTGAGTGATCACATAGACTGAGCCGCCTTCTTACCCTGGGAAGGATAGTTAGGATTGAGGTATATTGGTGGGGCAGCATAAAACAAGCTCTTTGGTCAACAGAAAGTTCTGTCTCCAGGGCTGTTAATTCCCGTTAAACATCAGTGTTAAAATGTACTTTGAGAGACAAAAAAATGTCAGACCTAGTCTTTCCACTGAGAACTAGGACAGAAAGCCATAGTCACCAGCAGTGAAGGAGGTCATTGACCAGGTAAAACTCATTTTATTGGGAAATTAAGTGTGTCTTTTTTTTTAAAGATGACTCCAGGGTCCTCATGGACGGGTCCTGTGGGTGTTGGGTGCAGCCATGAAGAGTGCTGCTCGCCAATCATTGCTGCTGTGCTTCCACTGAAAGCATCAGATCTCCCTTCCTCTTATTTTTTCTGTATACGTACTCTGCTTCAGAAGGACAGCAGGGGCAACGCACTTAGGTAGTTTGATTTCCCTTCCTTCCCCATTTTTGGATATAAAATATTTGAAAATGCTGCAGACTGAAGCTGTGGGTACAGAGCTCTTTGCTGAAAGCCTGTGCTGCGGCAGCTTCATCTGACGTGAGATCCCGCTGGCATTACTTACATGGAGACTCCGCCCAAACCATCCCCGGCACTCAGCTTTTATTCATTAGCCGATGAGTTCTTTTCCTCAAAAGCACCGAGAGTCACTATTCCTTATGAGGATCTCCAGTTCTCACGGGAGGGATTTTACCTGGCAGAAACACCACCACAGAGTCATCTGTATTTGGTCGCTCCTGGTAGTCCATCATGACTTGAGCAGAACCTTGGCGAGTGTAGCAACGGACGGTAGATTTATGGTTAATATCACCATTACGATAAATGATAGCCACTAACTGTCCATCTTTTTCATTCACTGTGTACCATGGTTTCTTGAACTGGACTTTGGGTACTGAAAACAGAAGATTTTATACATTTCATTGTAGAGTCCACATGATAAGAATGCCCATGGCATGGGTACATTCTGGAAGAGAAATATTGGACGTGGACCTATTTCTCCTCATAGCCATTTGCAGCAATCAGAGGGGGTTCAGCTCAATAGGTGTTTTTAAAATAATACAGATTTTAACTCCTGATGAATTAAAACACTTTCAATCTGTATTGACTCAGCCACTGACTCAGGGACTGTCTACACAGCACACTAGCCTGCACCAGAGCTGTGTAAACATTAGTCCACATTAGCATGCTGTGCACTAACTGGCCCATATGGACCTCGCTGGCGTGCACTAGAAGTTCCCTGGTGCACATGAATGTAGTCTATTTCAAACACTACTATATTGATGCTCACTTGACTAGGGAACTTCTAGAACACACTAGCAAGCTCCACATGGGTCAGTCAGTGCATGACACACTAGTGCACACTAGAATGTACACTCCTCCGGTGTGAAGTAACACACCTTCTAGTCAAGCCCCTAGACTCTACTGACCTCACTGCCTTTCTTCAAAAAAACCAAACCAAACTAACCCAGCAGCTGAGAATTTGATGTATTTTGATCTAGTCTGTTTCTGAATGATGGGATTATTTTCTGTAAATATGTGTTAAGGAGTCTTTTTTAGTTGGAGATTTAGGCATGGCATTAATACAAAAGCGACAGAGCAGCACAATCCTGCTCCCTCTGAAGTCAGTGTCAAAACTTCAAAAAGGTACAGGGTTGGGCCAGGTGGTTGCAAATTTCACACAGCTCGAGATTGGAACTAAACTTTGAAGAGCATGTTTAGAGACCAAACTGGCCTAGAACTATGTAACTTCATTTATTTATTATAATGGTGTTAATCTGCAGAAACTTGAGACCTTAGGGGATTACACCTGGCTACTTATCAAATAGCCAAGTGCTCTGAAAGGCATTGTGCTGATTATTAAATAATGAATATGAATTTTCCGTTTGTTATCTCATTGTGAGCAATGCAAGACAGTGAAGTAGTCTTACTCCTCAGCAGAAGAGGCACTACGTGTCATTAGATAGAGCTGCCTTTGAGCATCACAATTTGTACAATCACGTGAGAAACCTTTGAATTTTGCAGTCCAAACTCTTATACTAACACGGAGGCTGGATAACTCACCCACTTTTACAGTTTCATACTAAAGGCCTCAGTACCATTGACATGAACATTCATTTAATGATCAAATTCACCCAAGTGCAGCAGGCCCCGGTGAACGAACTTACATGTATCTCTAGAAGGACTAGGAGAGCCAAGTCTACTTGTCCAAAAACACCATCTTCAACCACGTTGTGACCAAGTGAACAGGCTGCAGTATGGACCACAGAGGAGCTGTGCTACAGACTTACTCCAGCTTGTGCATAGAGTCCATTTTCCACCATGTCAGCTAAGGCAGAATTTCATGATAATGAACTGCAGTGCATAATTATACATGTAACAGCTAACACTATTGCCAGAAGATTTCCTGGACCTTGTGTGTGTACTTTAAGTACTAAAAATAGAAAAAGCTTCTTGCTTTACACTTACAGTCAGTATTGCTGTCATCAATGAAGATGGTAGTTTTGCTAGGCACCCCAAGCACTGCATTCATGGGCATATAGAGAATCAGCTCAAACTTCTCCAGACCCTCCAAAACAGGCTGCCCCAGGTCGTCGAGGACAGTCACTCGGAACGCCTGCATCTTGACTCCAGGAGCAAAGTCCAGATTCCGGCTGATGCCCACGTAATCAATTCCAGCTGTTTGGGAAGCAAAAAGAACATGGCCACTCATTTGCCATATATTAAGATTTTACCATTTATTTGCAGAATATGTTCACAAAATCAAGACAATCTGTGCCTTATTTTTCTGAGAAGTATTTATTTTGGATTTTTGTCACCTGTAAGTTAAAAAAAAACAACTCCCCCACCTCCCCACCCCAAAAAAACAAACAAACAAACCAAAACCGAACAATGAGCATAAAAAGCAAAAAAAAAAAAAAAAAGCATAAAGGTCCTGATCCTCATTTGCACTAAAGGCTTGTTTACCCAGAAAGTTACTGTGGCAAGCCAGGGTGTGAATCTACAATGCACTAGCTTGATGCACAGTAACATCCTGTATGGACACAGCTGACAGTACACGAAGTCCTGGAGGGCAGTTCGTCTTACTACAGTACTCCCAGCTGCACTCCAGGACTTGCACTGTGCTGGAGCAATGTCCACACTGAATGTTATTGAGCACCCAGTTGACGTGCTGTAGATTCACACCCTGGCTTACCATGCAGTAACATCCTGTATAGACAAGCCCTAAGGCCACTTTACTTCACTCTGGCTGTGCAAACGGACTAGAAATGTGTCTCTTTACACTGCCAGAATGGTATAAAGTGGCCTTGCTGTAAATGAGAATTAGGCCCATGGTCCATACAGTTTTAAAATAACAATTTGGCCAATACATTGAGCATCATGCCCATGGGCCGTATTTGCTCTTAAAAGTTAAACAGAATTATTCAGCGATCAGAAGCAGTTTCTGAAGTATTACTTTACAGGTTAGCTTTTTAAAAATAAAGGAACAGACCTACAGTAATTCCACACAATCACTTGGGCTGGAAAGGGCCGGAGAAACCCATCTCCAGCACAATGCCAGGATCACTGTATCCCCAAAACATCTCTACCTCAGGATCTCATCATTAAGTGTTGACTTTCTCTCTCTCTCTATTTTTTTACAGTAACTTCAATACTGGTGAACAGTGCTGGATTGACATTCTCTGGGGATGGATATTCGCTATTCACAGAAGAGGTAAAATATAAAGTCTTGACTGGAAAATTTCCATAGATGGTAACTCCACTGCTTCCCTGCCAAGCACATCCCATAGCCAAACTGATTTTATTCTGATTCCACAGCTCTTTGCACTATTTATTATAAACTTTTCTCCTTCACTGCACCTTAAATGCACTATTTATCACCCTTGATCAATGAGAGCAATCATTTTCCTTCCTCCCCACAGCAGATTGAACATTATTATTTATAAACTGCTATCATTTCTTGCCTCGGCTATCTTTTCAGCAAACTCTGAAGATAGTCAGTCAGATGTAAATCTCAGCAGAATTTGACTTACGTGTTTAGCTCTCTTAACTTTTCTTTACCTTCACATGTATATGTGGACCTCCACATCATGAGACATGCCAACAGTAGAAAATAGTGTGTCACTCTCACAGTTCTTCAAACATGTTATAGGCACTAGTTCTCACTGAGAATTTAGTCCTCACCAGTTCTGAGCTTTATAAAATGTTATTTTGGTTTATAAAATTTTAGTCCAAAAATTTGTTTGAAAAGTTTCTTAACCAAATATTTCCTGCTTGGGTATCTCACACAGATCTAACTGGAATTTCATCAAACTTTACAAATATTTGGAAAGTATGAAAAATTTTAGAGGAAATTTTTTTTTCTCCAGAAACAGTAAATGTCTGAAAATAAGGGGTTATAACTGAAGCGTCTCCTCAAATCAGACATTTAACACCCTGAGTGCAACATTATTAAATTGCTTTGTAGCCAGCACAGAGCCCTATAGGAATCCAATAGCAATAAAAGCCTCCATTTCTTCCTGAACTAACAACTAGCCTTAATATTTACCACACACCATGTGTGGTTGTCTAACTACTTCCCTGACTTACAGTAGTTCCATACAAACCCCCATTTCTCCTATTTCCCTGCATGAATATAATAAATTATTTAATTAAATGCCACCTGTACCTATTAAATCCCTTTATTCAGAGGTGAAAGTAAGCCGGTCTGGTCCGGTACAGCGTACTGGCAAGAGCCAGTACGCCGTGCAGGACCAGACTGGCTTCCCCAGGCTGGCGCTTTAAAGGGCCCTGGGCTCCCTACAGCGGCCAGAGCCCTGGGCCCTTTAAAGAGCCGCCTGAACCCCGCTGCTGGAGCCCCTGGGGTAGCGGCGGCAGGGCTCAGGCGGCTCTTTAAAGGGCCCAGGGCTCCGGCTGCTGTGTGGAGCCCCGGGCCCTTTAAAGCATCCCCGAGGCTCCCCGCAGCGGCTGGAGGCCCCGGACCGTTTAAAGCTCCCTCCGAGCCCCACTGCCGGAGCCCTGGGGTAGCAGCGGCAGGGCTCTGGTGGTGATTTAAAGGGGCAGGGGCTCCGGCTGCTGCGGGGAGCCCCGGGCCCTTTAAAGCACCCCCCCGAACCTCTGGGGCTCCCCACAGAGGCCGGAGCCCCTGAGCCCTTTAAAGTGCCACCTGCGCCCCGCTGCCGGAGCCCCGGGGTGGCGGCGGCAGGGCTCCAGCGGCGATTTAAAGGGCCTGGAGCTATGCTGCGGCAGCAGCGGCCACAGCCCGGGGCCCTTTAAATCGCCCCTGAGCCCTGGGGCTTCCAGCTGCCTCTGCAGCTGGTAGCTCCGGTGGTGATTTAAAGGCCCCGGGGCTCCCAGTTGCAGCTGGAGCCCTGGGGCCTTTAAATGTTGATTTAAAGGCCCCGCCTCTTCCGGTCGAGGCCACGCCCCCTGCTCAGGACTCCGGAGTACTGGTAAGTCCTTTAAGTTACTTTCACCCCTGCCTTTATTACTTGTTATTTTGGCAACAGCTCTGACCATTTATCACACACTTATTAAAAAAAAGAAAAGACTGCTTTCAACTTGATTAATGGGAAGGTCACTGAAGCATTATTTGTCTTTTGCCAGCAGATCACCAATGAGGAGGAATGAATGATCCTTAATAAATGCTGTTTGCTTCCCAATACCTAGCAGTTACCACAACTGCTCTTTATGTTGCTGGCTGCTTAATTAAATTCAAACAAACAGCATCCCAGCAAAACTCCATCCTACCCAAATGCTCCCAAAATCCCTCATAAAGAGATTGTCTTTGCAACCTGGCTGAGAGATGAGCTATTTTGCAGATGCAGTCAACAGGTCTGGGCTACTTTGAATCAAAGTAAGGAAGGGAAGGTTCCAGGGCTCTCATGGAAAATGCAATGCCAGCAGTTTCCTCTCTAATAACTGAGGGAGATTCAGCTTGTATACCCTCTTTCCCTGCAGCTGGGGCAATATTAAATGGGAAAAGAGGTAGTCTCTAAGGTAGACCAATCCCAACCCAGTTAGGGCTTTCTAGATTAAAAAAATAATTACACCTTGAATTCCACTCATGAACCAACAGACAGCCAGCACAGATCACAGAGCACTGGTGACATGTGATCCTGGTGAAATACACCACTTAAAGAGTGGACATTGGCATTCTGCCCCAAGCAGAGCGTATTGCAGTAATCTTATTACGAGGTGACAAAGACATCGATAACAGCAGTGAGGTCTGCATCCCATAGAAGAGGTCATAAACTCTTTATTAGATGCAGCAGGAATAAAGCCATCCTGGCCACTGTATCTTATGATCATCTAAAGCAACTGGAGGCCTAACAACGCCCCTAAGTTGCAAACTCAGGTGACCAACGGCAGAGCAACATACTCAAAGGGGACAGTATTGTCTGTGCCATCTGTTCTAGTTGCTTCCCTCAGCCTATCCTCATCACTTTGGTCTTGTGTGGATTGAGCTATAATCAACTTATTAACATTCATGCCCCAGACTCTACCAGATGTTGGTGAATGAAATCATCTGCACTGTCTGAGTCAGACATAAGACTGGGTATCATCTGCCTGCCGAAAGCACCAGATTGCGCACTTCAATAACTCTGCAAAAAGCCTCACACACACATTGAATCAGAGGAGTGTCAGAATGAACCCTGATAGCACCCCACGTGAGTACAGATCAGAAAGCAATCTGAACAACATTTTTTATTTGAAAGCAACTCACCCTTCGCTGATACTGGCTCCATTTTCCTGGAACGTGCAGTAACGGAGGCCGGTTTGGAGAGATCTGTTCCAGTTCTCCAGACACGAACTTCAACGTAACCAGCACTTTCATCCACCCGATATTCAGTGTCGCCGAAGTATAAAGCAGGTTCTAAACAGAGAGAGAGAGAAAAAGGGGAACAGAATGGAGACAAAGGTAAATTTTCCAAAAAGCCTCATTTGTGCACGTGTAAATATGGGGACATGAACCTGCACTCTGCAGGTGCACACAGCTGGCCACCTTCTACCACCTGTACTCCCTCTTTCAATGCTCTTAACACCTGCGAGGAAACAAGTGTCAGAAACTGCACCTGCAAAGCCCATTGATACCAATGGAGTTTGCAAGTATAAATTCCGACACTTGTGAGCTCACAGGTATTAAATAACTGAACATGAGCATGCAGGTGCTAGAGTGTGTGCAGAAGCATGTATGTACATTTTTGTCCTCACAAGCGGAGGGCATGCTTTGAAAATGTGCTTTTAAGAGTGAGAAAGTATTACATTTCCTTAAGGTTTCTGTTTTTCCCCTCTGTAACTAGAGTAGGTCAGTTTAAGAACCTCAGTATTCATTCTAGCAGGTTAGAATAGAATCATAGAATATCAGGGTTGGAAGGGACCTCAGGAGGTCATCTAGTCTAACCCCCTGCTCAAAGCAGGACCAATCCCCAATTAAATCATCCCAGCCAGGGCTTTGTCAAGCCTGACCTTAAAAACTTCTAAGGAAGGAGATTCTACCACCTCTCTAGGTAACGCATTCCAGTGTTTCACCACCCTCCTAGTGAAAAAGTTTTTCCTAATATCCAACCTAAACCTCCCCCACTGCAACTTGAGACCATTACTCCTTGTCCTGTCCTCTTCTACCACTGAAAATAGTCTAGAACCATCCTCTCTGGAACCACCTCTCAGGTAGTTGAAAGCAGCTATCAAATCCCCCCTCATTCTTCTCTTCTGCAGGCTAAACAATCCCAGTTCCCTCAGCCTCTCCTCATAAGTCATGTGTTCCAGACCCCTAATCATTTTTGTTGCCCTTCGCTGGACTCTCTCCAATTTATCCACATTCTTCTTGTAGTGTGGGGCCCAAAACTGGACACAGTACTCCAGATGAGGCCTCACCAATGTCGAATAGAGGGGGACGATCATGTCCCTCGATCTGCTCGCTATGCCCCTACTTATACATCCCAAAATGCCATTGGCCTTCTTGGCAACAAGGACACACTGCTGACTTATATCCAGCTTCTCGTCCACTGTCACCCCTAGGTCCTTTTTCGCAGAACTGCTGCCTAGCCATTCGGTCCCTAGTCTGTAGCTGTGCATTGGGTTCTTCCGTCCTAAGTGCAGGACCCTGCACTTATCCTTATTGAACCTCATCAGATTTCTTTTGGCCCAATCCTCCAATTTGTCTAGGTCCCTCTGTATCCTATCCCTGCCCTCCAGCATATCTACCACTCCTCCCAGTTTAGTATCATCCGCAAATTTGCTGAGAGTGCAATCCACACCATCCTCCAGATCATTTATGAAGATATTGAACAAAACTGGCCCCAGGACTGACCCCTGGGGCACTCCACTTGACACCGGCTGCCAACTAGACATGGAGCCATTGATCACTACCCGTTGAGCCCGACAATCTAGCCAACTTTCTACCCACCTTATAGTGCATTCATCCAGCCCGTACTTCTTTAACTTGCTGACAAGAATACTGTGGGAGACCGTGTCAAAAGCTTTGCTAAAGTCAAGAAACAATACATCCACTGCTTTCCCTTCATCCACAGAACCAGTAATCTCATCATAGAAGGCGATTAGATTAGTCAGGCATGACCTTCCCTTGGTGAATCCATGCTGACTGTTCCTGATCACTTTTCTCTCATGTAAGTGCTTCAAGATTGATTCTTTGAGGACCTGCTCCATGATTTTTCCGGGGACTGAGGTGAGGCTGACTGGCCTGTAGTTTCCAGGATCCTCCTTCTTCCCTTTTTTAAAGATTGGCACTACATTAGCCTTTTTCCAGTCATCTGGGACTTCCCCCGTTCGCCATGAGTTTTCAAAGATAATGGCCAATGGCTCTGCAATCACAGCTGCCAATTCCTTTAGCACTCTCGGATGCAACTCGTCCGGCTCCATGGACTTGTGCACGTCCAGCTTTTCTAAATAGTCCCGAACCACCTCTTTCTCCACAGAGGGCTGGCCATCTATTCCCCATGTTGTGATGCCCAGCGCAGCAGTCTGGGAGCTGACCTTGTTAGTGAAGACAGAGGCAAAAAAAGCATTGAGTACATTAGCTTTTTCCACATCCTCCGTCACTAGGTTGCCTCCCTCATTCATTAAGGGGCCCACACTTTCCTTGGCTTTCTTCTTGTTGCCAACATACCTGAAGAAACCCTTCTTGTTACTCTTGACATCTCTTGCTAGCTGCAGCTCCAGGTGCGATTTGGCCCTCCTGATTTCATTCCTACATGCCCGAGCAATATTTTTATACTCTTCCCTGGTCATATGTCCAACCTTCCACTTCATAGAATCATAGAATCATAGAATATCTGGGTTGGAAGGGACCCCAGAAGGTCATCTAGTCCAACCCCCTGCTCAAAGCAGGACCAATTCCCAGTTAAATCATCCCAGCCAGGGCTTTGTCAAGCCTGACCTTAAAAACCTCTAAGGAAGGAGATTCTACCACCTCCCTAGGTAACGCATTCCAGTGTTTCACCACCCTCTTAGTGAAAAAGTTTTTCCTAATATCCAATCTAAACCTCCCCCACTGCAACTTGAGACCATTACTCCTCGTTCTGTCATCTGCTACCATTGAGAACAGTCTAGAGCCATCCTCTTTGGAACCCCCTTTCAGGTAGTTGAAAGCAGCTATCAAATCCCCCCTCATTCTTCTCTTCTGCAGGCTAAACAATCCCAGCTCCCTCAGCCTCTCCTCATAACTCATGTGTTCCAGTCCCCTAATCATTTTTGTTGCCCTTCGCTGGACTCTCTCCAATTTATCCACATCCTTCTTGAAGTGTGGGGCCCAAAACTGGACACAGTACTCCAGATGAGGCCTCACCAATGTCGAATAGAGGGGAACGATCACATCCCTCGATCTGCTCGCTATGCCCCTACTTATACATCCCAAAATGCCATTGGCCTTCTTGGCAACAAGGGCACACTGCTGACTCATATCCAGCTTCTCGTCCACTGTCACCCCTAGGTCCTTTTCTGCAGAACTGCTGCCTAGCCATTCGGTCCCTAGTCTGTAGCTGTGCATTGGGTTCTTCCGTCCTAAGTGCAGGACCCTGCACTTATCCTTATTGAACCTCATCAGATTCCTTTTGGCCCAATCTTCCAATTGGTCTAGGTCCTTCTGTATCCTATCCCTCCCCTCCAGCGTATCTACCACTCCTCCCAGTTTAGTATCATCCGCAAATTTGCTGAGAGTGCAATCCACACCATCCTCCAGATCATTTATGAAGATATTGAATAAAACCGGCCCCAGGACCGACCCTTGGGGCACTCCACTTGATACCGGCTGCCAACTAGACATGGAGCCACCGATCACTACCCGTTGAGCCCGACAATCTAGCCAGCTTTCTACCCACCTTATAGTGCATTCATCCAGCCCATACTTCCTTAACTTGGTGACAAGAATACTATGGGAGACCGTGTCAAAAGCTTTGCTAAAGTCAAGAAACAATACATCCACTGCTTTCCCTTCATCCACAGAACCAGTAATCTCATCATAAAAGGCGATTAGATTAGTCAGGCATGACCTTCCCTTGGTGAATCCATGCTGGCTGTTCCTGATCACTTTCCTCTCATGCAAGTGCTTCAGGATTGATTCTTTGAGGACCTGGCTCCATGATTTTTCCAGGAACTGAGGTGAGGCTGACTGGCCTGTAGTTCCCAGGATCTTCCTTCTTCCCTTTTTTAAAGATTGGCACTACATTAGCCTTTTTCCAGTCATCCGGGACTTCCCCGGTTCGCCACGAGTTTTCAAAGATAATGGCCAGTGGCTCTGCAATCACAGCCGCCAATTCCTTCAGCACTCTCGGATGCAACTCGTCCGGCCCCATGGACTTGTGCATGTCCAGCTTTTCTAAATAGTCCCTAACCGCCTCTATCTCCACAGAGGGCTGGCCATCTCTTCCGCATTTTGTGATGCCCAGCGCAGCAGTCTGAGAGCTGACCTTGTTAGTGAAGACAGAGGCAAAAAAAGCATTGAGTACATTAGCTTTTTCCACATCCTCTGTCACTAGGTTGCCTCCCTCATTCAGTAAGGGGCCCACACATTCCTTGGCTTTCTTCTTGTTGCCAACATACCTGAAGAAACCCTTCTTGTTACTCTTGACATCTCTCGCTAGCTGCAGCTCCAGGTGCGATTTGGCCCTCCTGATAACATTCCTACATGCCCGAGCAATATTTTTATACTCTTCCCTGGTCATATGTCCAACCTTCCACTTCTTGTAAGCTTCTTTTTTATGTTTAAGATCCGCTAGGATTTCACCATTAAGCCAAGTTGGTCGCCTGCCATATTTACTATTCTTTCGACTCATCGGGATGGTTTGTCCCTGTAACCTCAACAGGGATTCCTTGAAATACAGCCAGCTCTCCTGGACTCCTTTCCCCTTCATGTTAGTCCCCCAGGGGATCCTGGCCATCCGTTCCCTGAGGGAGTCGAAGTCTGCTTTCCTGAAGTCCAGGGTCCGTATCCTGCTGCTTACCTTTGTTCCCTGCGTCAGGATCCTGAACTCAACCAACTCATGGTCACTGCCTCCCAGATTCCCATCCACTTTTGCTTCCCCCACTAATTCTACCCGGTTTGTGAGCAGCAGGTCAAGAAAAGCACCCCCCCTAGTTGGCTCCTCTAGCACTTGCGCCAGGAAATTGTCCCCTACGCTTTCCAAAAACTTCCTGGATTGTCTATGCACCGCTGTATTGCTCTCCCAGCAGATATCAGGAAAATTAAAGTCACCCATGAGAATCAGGGCATGCGATCTAGTAGCTTCCGTGAGCTGCCGGAAGAAAGCCTCATCCACCTCATCCCCCTGGTCCGGTGGTCTATAGCAGACTCCCACCACTACATCACTCTTGTTGCACACACTTCTAAACTTAATCCAGAGACACTCAGGTTTTTCTGCAGTTTCGTACCGGAGCTCTGAGCAGTCATACTGCTCCCTTACATAAAGTGCTACTCCCCCACCTTTTCTGCCCTGCCTGTCCTTCCTGAACAGTTTATAACCATCCACGACAGTACTCCAGTCATGTGAGTTATCCCACCAAGTCTCTGTTATTCCAATCATGTCATAATTCCTTGACATCACCAGGACCTCCACTTCTCCCTGCTTGTTTCCAAGGCTTTGTGCATTCATATATAAGCACCTGAGATAACCTGTTGATCGTCCCTCATTCTCAGTATGAGGCAGGAGCCCTCCCCTCACAGACATTCCTGCCTGTGCTTCCTCCCGGTATCCCGCTTTCCCACTTACCTCAGGGCTTTGGTCTCCTTCCCCCGGTGAACCTAGTTTAAAGCCCTCCTCACTAGGTTAGCCAGCCTGCTCGCAAAGATGCTCTTCCCTCTCTTCGTAAGATGGAGCCCGTCTCTGCCCAGCACTCCTCCTTCATGGAATACCATCCCATGGTCAAAGAATCCAAAGCCTTCTCTCCGACACCACCTGGGTAGCCATTCGTTGACTTCCACGATTCAACGGTTCCTACCCAGGCCTTTTCCTTCCACGGAGAGGATGGACGAGAACACCACTTGCGCCTCAAACTCCTTTATCCTTCTTCTCAGAGCCACGTAGTCCGCAGTGATCTGTTCAAGGTCATTCTTGGCAGTATCATTGGTGCCCACGTGGAGAAGCAGGAAGGGGTAGCGATCCGAGGGCTTGATGAGTCTCGGCAGTCTCTCTGTCACATCGCGAATCTTAGCCCCTGGCAAGCAGCAGACTTCTCGGTTTTCCCGGTCAGGGCGGCAGATAGATGACTCAGTTAACTTCACACCAGTCCAAAAACTGTACTATATGTAGACAAGATAGACGTAAAACTGTGGGGGTGACCCTCACAGTATCTTTTCTTTTAACTCAAAAAAAGTAGAAACATATCTGAAACTTACTATATTATACTATATTTTTAAAAAATCTCCCCAAAAATCCCAAGTCAAAGGGATACATGTGTGGGGGTGGGGGAAGCAAATGGAACTTCAGGTATTAAAAGATCTGTTTTTAATTATTATCAAAGCAAAATTTTGACATGGACATGGCAGTTTAAAACTTAATCTTTCTTCTCTCTCTCCTGCGATCCTTCCCCCCTCCACCCCCCCATAACAAACTGGCCTTAATTTTTAATGGGGAGGGGACAGAGTCTTAAGATCCAGATCAAGGAAAAGGTCAAAGTTAAAATGGGCTTAAGCAGTCACCCTGTTGTTTAGAGTAAGAGATCAAACATCACAAGACTGTTTCAAACTAGCAGTAATTTAGCAGCTTTTGGCAAATCAGGGTGGCTTGTGGAGGTAAGCAATGTCCTCGGAGTCCCAACCAAAAAGCATGAAGCCTGCACTGGGGGTACTTTGCACTATAGGAAAGTATAACACTACATACAGTTTTCAGAGTAACAGCCGTGTTAGTCTGTATTCGCAAAAAGAAAAGGAGTACTTGTGGCACCTTAGAGACTAACCAATTTATTTGAGCATGAGCTTTCGTGAGCTACAGCTCACTTCATCGGATGCATACCGTGGAAACTGCAGCAGACTTTATATATACACAGAGAATATGAAACAATACCTCCTCCCACCCCACTGTCCTGCTGGTAATAGCTTATCTAAAGTGATCATCAGGTGGGCCATTTCCAGCACAAATCCAGGTTTTCTCACCCTCCACCCCCCACACAAATTCACTCTCCTGCTGGTGACAGCCCATCCAAAGTGACAACTCTTTACACAATGTGCATGATAATCAAGTTGGGCCATTTCCTGCACAAATCCAGGTTTTCTCACATCCCCCCCACCCCCATACACAGTGTCTCCTAACCTCTATTCACAGCTTCAGCTACTTCTGTCATCTAAACAATAGCTGTCTTTATATTATGACATGTATTATCTGAAATCAGGGTTACTACAGCTTGACAAGTTTTTCCCATGCTACATATTATTACTGGTATGTATTAATGCCTAGTATAGGGAACACCTGTAATATCCAGGTAATACGATCTGTTTTCACATGGAAACCGGTACCTTTTTAATGGTAACCACTTTAGTGGCATGAAAATTTAGATGCCAGTTTAATACTTTGCACTTATATAGTACCTCTCAGAGGAAAGCTGCGTAAGTGCCATTAACTTCACTGAATAGCGGGGGAAACTGAGGCACAGAGGGGCTAAAGCCCAAATTCCCATAAATGGCCAGTAATGCAGGGTGGCTTGGTCTTCGGCACCCAGATGGTGATAACTAGGGCCTGATTTTCAGAGGTGCTGAGCCTGCACAGCTCCCAGTGAATTTAGTTGTGGGTGCTTAGCACCTTTGAAAATCAGGTCCTAGTCTAGCATGTTGGGCTCCCAAAAATGAAGCCACTTCAAACTAATACCCAAATTTTCAAAAATGGTTACAAGTGACTTGTCCAATTCTGGACAGGGAGTCAGTGGCAGAGCCAGGAAAAGAATGTAGCTGTGTCTTTCGAGAATGGGAGCAGCATCTTTCAACTAACCCTTGCCACAGGCAGTATCTGCCACCCACCCACAGAGAGAGAGAGAGAGAGAGAGAGAGAGAGAGAGAAATCAAATAACCATCTGGCCTACGTCCAAACATTTGCCACCCAAGCTGTCAGACATCTTTAGGTACTTGCAGGAATTGTGTCGAATCACTGAACTGTGAACTCCTGTGTTACTTTACTAACCGACAGGTTTCAGAGTAGCAGTCATGTTAGTCTGTATCTGCAAAAAGAAAAGGAGTACTTGTGGCACCTTAGAGACTAACAAATTTATTTGAGCAGTCTCTAAGGTGCCACAAGTCCTCCTTTTCTTTTTGCTGAGTAAAACCTAATAATCACAAGAGACTCTCGGTTGCTGAAGAGGAGTCAGGGAACCTGGCACGTATTATTAAGGAAGGTACAAGTGTTCCAACTGAGGCTTCATGCATATTTACTTCCAGCCTTTTGACAGATTAGATTTAAATAAACAAAAATAAATTCTTCCTCAACAGACTGTGTAGTAGTAAGACTACCAAAATATAGACATTTTGGTATGGAGAAATCCAAGGAGAGATTTCGGTATGAAACCAGG
The DNA here is from genome assembly GCF_965140285.1 of Lepidochelys kempii. Lineage (NCBI taxonomy): Eukaryota > Metazoa > Chordata > Testudines > Cheloniidae > Lepidochelys > Lepidochelys kempii. The sequence goes on from NC_136383.1 coordinate 52,919,305, forward strand.
GGCTTTTGTTTACAACAGTAAAGGCAGTAATCACTTCGCTTTTTCCCTTCAGAAATGTGCAGACTTCCGTAGCTTTCAAAACAGAAGTTTTTGGTGCTCTGCTGGATCACATTTCGGGCACTGTGGTGACCATAATTACTACTCCATTAGAACACTCCCCCACACCCCCGGAATCAGAATCTGACCCATTGACTCTGAATGGACAGGGAATAAACATTTTTTCTAAAGCACAATATAAATAGTTTATCTCAACTGTAATCATTCTAATTGTTTGGGGAGCGCAATTTTACAGAAATTGTGATTTTACTGATCTTGTTCACAAAGTACACTTGTCATTGTGCAATGTATTATAGTCCCTAGAACAGTGGTTCTCAGCTGTGGTCCACCGCTTGTTCAGGGAAAGCCCCTGGCGGGCTGGGCCGGTTTGTTTACCTGCCGCGTCTGCAGGTTTGGCCGATCACGGCTCCCACTGGCCGCTGTTCGCTGCTCCAGGCCAATGAGGGCTGTGGGAAGGACGGCCAGCACATCCCTCGGCCCATGCCGCTTCCTGCAGCCCCCATTGGCCTGAAGCGGTGAACCATGGCCAGTAGGAGCCGCGATCGGCCAAATCTGCGGACACGGCAGGTAAACAAATCAGCCTGGCCCGCCAGGGGCTTTCCCTGAACAAGTGGTGGACCACAGTTGAGAACCACTGTTCTAGGGACTATAATATATTGCACAATGACAAGTATACTTTGTGAACAAGATCAGTAAAATCACAATTTCTGTAAAATTGCGCTCCCCAAACAATTAGAATGATTACAGTTGAGATAAACTATTTATATTGTGCTTTTGAAAAAATGTTTGAGAACCACTGCCCTAGAAGGATAGCTAATAAGCTGTGCAATTTCTCTTCCCTTCTCTTCTCGCCACAAAAAGAGATTGCCCCAGATACTGGACTTAGTTGAAATTAGCCTGGTTCATTTGCTCTATTGACATAGAAATTGGCTTTCAAATACCATATGTCCACTTTCTAACACGTGGCTTAACAGGTTTTGAAGTATGAATGGTAAATTCCTTTAAAATTTCAAGAGATCAAGCAATTTAACTTTCTTGCAGTCCAGGATAATTGTCTTGAGCTCAACCTTCATATGTCAGGCTCAGTGGTGCAAGTAGAAATAATTTCTTGCCGGTATGCTGCACTCATGGGAGGGACACAAATGGGGAGCATGTGACCTCCCCACATGACCCCCCCCCATGCGACTCCTTCCCACACGGCCCCCAGCCCAGGGCCCCCACACTCTCCCCATCCACTCCCCATGATCCACATCCATCCCACGTTACCGGGGGGGCTCAGTCCTCCTCCAGCTGTGCTGGAGACTTCTGCTGTGCAGACCCCAGGCAGGAGGACTCAAGAGACACAGCTGCGTGGAAGGGCTGGGGGCTGGGCTGGGGGCAGTACAGCCGCGCCGAAGTTGCTGCTGGCATGGGGCTGCCCAGCAGCCCCATGTTCTGCTCCTTTCGCAGGGCTCTCCCAGGAACCGCAGTAGCAAAATGAGCAGAATGTGCGGCTCCTCCAGTGGGGCTGTTGTTCCACCCTCTGCCCCAGCCCTGTCCTCCGGCAGGGCTGCTGTACAGACCCCAGGCAGGAGGACTCAGGAGAGCCAGCTGGTGGAGGGCTGGGTCTGGGCTCCTCCTGTGTCTTTCTGGTATGCTGTACCAGCTATAAATATCTTACTGGTACAGAGTACCGTATCAACCTACTTGCACCACTGGTCAGGCTCCTTAACTAAGAGAAGAGTAGCATTTTCTTTTAATCCACATGTGTCTACAAATACATGTACTGCAAACTCATTACAACTTAAGGGATCAACACTGCTTCCATTGAAAATGAGCCTATAGTTTGGAAATGGGACAATGAAAATTTGATGATCCGGTTATTGCATTGTTCTTCCTCCCCTGATGCTTTCTACTGTTTGTCATTCCCATTGTAAAACCTTGTCTTAAACTGGATTGTAAGTTTTTTGGGACTGGCGCATACTGTCTAATGTATGTCTATTGCCTAGTGCAATCAGAAAATGATCTAGATTGGGACTTCTGAGCCTAAGTCTAACAACAATGAAAAACAAAAATACGTATTAAAACACTGTTCTTAATTTCTAATATTTGTGGTTACTGTAAGTTTCTAACTATGTACTTCTCATAATTCAAATGAATTTGTTTTTCATGCAATCACAATATGTCTCAAGAGAATAGTTCCTTGTGTTTATGTACATACTGTGTGTCCTTAGACCAGACTTGGAATTTTAGCATTATCAGTATTAGATCAGTTATTTTAATCTAGATACACTTATTCTCCTAGAAGTAAAAAGAAAAGGAGTACTTGTGGCACCTTAGAGACTAACCAATTTATTTGAGCATGAGCTTTCGTGAGCTACAGCTCACTTCATCAGATGTTTACCGTGGAAACTGCAGCAGACTTTATATACACACAGAAATCATGAAACAATACCTCCTCCCACCCCACTGTCCTGCTGGTAATAGCTTATCTAAAGTGATCAACAGGTGGGCCATTTCCAGCACAAATCCAGGTTTTCTCACCCTCCACCCCCCCACACAAATTCACTCTCCTGCTGGTGCTAGCCCATCCAAAGTGACAACTCTTTACATAATCAAGTCGGGCTATTTCCTGCATAGATCAAGGTTTTCTCACATCCCCCCCACCCCCATACACACACAAACTCACTCTCCTGCTGGTAATAGCTCATCTAAACTGACCATTCTCCAGGTTTAAATCCAAGTTAAACCAGAACATCTGGGGGGGGGGGGGTAGGAAAAAACAAGAGGAAACAGGCTACCTTGCATAATGACTTAGCCACTCCCAGTCTCTATTTAAGCCTAAATTAATAGTATCCAATTTGCAAATGAATTCCAATTCAGCAGTTTCTCGCTGGAGTCTGGATTTGAAGTTTTTTTGTTTTAAGATAGCGACCTTCATGTCTGTGATTGTGTGACCAGAGAGATTGAAGTGTTCTCCGACTGGTTTATGAATGTTATAATTCTTGACATCTGATTTGTGTCCATTTATTCTTTTACGTAGAGACTGTCCAGTTTGACCAATGTACATGGCAGAGGGGCATTGCTGGCACATGATGGCATAGATCACATTGGTGGATGTGCAGGTGAACGAGCCTCTGATAGTGTGGCTGATGTTATTAGGCCCTGTGATGGTGTCCCCTGAATAGATATGTGGGCACAATTGGCAACGGGCTTTGTTGCAAGGATAAGTTCCTGGGTTAGTGGTTCTGTTGTGTGGTATGTGGTTGTTGGTGAGTATTTGCTTCAGGTTGCGGGGCTGTCTGTAGGCAAGGACTGGCCTGTCTCCCAAGACTTGTGAGAGTGTTGGGTCATCCTTTAGGATAGGTTGTAGATCCTTAATAATGCGTTGGAGGGGTTTTAGTTGGGGGCTGAAGGTGACGGCTAGTGGCGTTCTGTTATTTTCTTTGTTAGGCCTGTCCTGTAGTAGGTAACTTCTGGGAACTCTTCTGGCTCTATCAATCTGTTTCTTTACTTCTGCAGGTGGGTATTGTAGTTGTAAGAAAGCTTGACAGAGATCTTGTAGGTGTTTGTCTCTGTCTGAGGGGTTGGAGCAAATGCGGTTGTATCGCAGAGCTTGGCTGTAGACGATGGATCGTGTGGTGTGGTCAGGGTGAAAGCTGGAGGCATGCAGGTAGGAATAGCGGTCAGTAGGTTTACGGTATAGGGTGGTGTTTATGTGGCCATTGTTTATTAGCACTGTAGTGTCCAGGAAGTGGATCTCTTGTGTGGACTGGACCAGGCTGAGGTTGGTGGTGGGATGGAAATTGTTGAAATCATGGTGGAATTCCTCAAGGGCTTCTTTTCCATGGGTCCAGATGATGAAGATGTCATCAATATAGCGCAAGTAGAGTAGGGGCTTTAGGGGACGAGAGCTGAGGAAGCGTTGTTCTAAATCAGCCATAAAAATGTTGGCATACTGTGGGGCCATGCGGGTACCCATAGCAGTGCCGCTGATCTGAAGGTATACATTGTCCCCAAATGTGAAATAGTTATGGGTAAGGACAAAGTCACAAAGTTCAGCCACCAGGTTAGCCGTGACATTATCGGGGATAGTGTTCTTGACGGCTTGTAGTCCATCTTTGTGTGGAATGTTGGTGTAGAGGGCTTCTACATCCATAGTAGCCAGGATGGTGTTATCAGGAAGATCACCGATGGATTGAAGTTTCCTCAGGAAGTCAGTGGTGTCTCGAAGGTAGCTGGGAGTGCTGGTAGCGTAGGGCCTGAGGAGGGAGTCTACATAGCCAGACAATCCTGCTGTCAGGGTGCCAATGCCTGAGATGATGGGGCGCCCAGGATTTCCAGGTTTATGGATCTTGGGTAGTAGATAGAATATCCCAGGTCGGGGTTCCAGGGGTGTGTCTGTGCGGATTTGATCTTGTGCTTTTTCAGGAAGTTTCTTGAGCAAATGCTGTAGTTGCTTTTGGTAACTCTCAGTGGGATCAGAGGGTAATGGCTTGTAGAAACTCGTGTTGGAGAGCTGCCGAGCAGCCTCTTGTTCATATTCCGACCTATTCATGATGACAACAGCACCTCCTTTGTCAGCCTTTTTGATTATGATGTCAGAGTTGTTTCTGAGGCTGTGGATGGCATTGCGTTCCGCATGGCTGAGGTTATGGGGCAAGTGATGCTGCTTTTCCACAATTTCAGCCCGTGCACGTCGGCGGAAGCACTCTATGTAGAAGTCCAGTCTGCTGTTTCGACCTTCAGGAGGAGTCCATCTAGAATCCCTCTTTCTGTAGTGTTGGCAGGGAGACCTCTGTGGATTAGTATGTTGTTCAGAGGTATTTTGGAAATATTCCTTGAGACGGAGACGTCGAAAATAGGATTCTAGGTCACCACAGAACTGTATCATGTTCGTGGGGGTGGAGGGGCAGAAGGAGAGGCCCCGAGATAGAACAGCTGCTTCTGCTGGGCTGAGAGTATAGTTGGATAGGTTAACAATATTGCTAGGTGGGGTGAGGGAACCATTGCTGTGGCCCCTTGTAGCATGTAGTAGTTTAGAAAGTTTAGTGTCTTTTTTCTTTTGTAGAGAAGCAAAGTGTGCGTTGTAAATGGCTTGTCTAGTTTTAGTAAAATCCAGCCACGAGGAAGTTTGTGTGGAAGGTTGGTTCTTTATGAGAGTATCCATTTTTGAGAGCTCATTCTTAATCTTTCCCTGTTTGCTGTAGAGGATCTTGATCAGGTGATTCCGCAGTTTCTTTGAGAGCGTGAGGCACAAGCTGTCAGCATAGTCTGTGTGGTATGTAGATTGTAATGGATTTTTGACCTTCAGTCCTTTTGGTACGATGTCCATCTGTTTGCATTTGGAAAGGAAGATGATGTCTGTCTGTATCTGTACAAGTTTCTTCATGCAGTTGATAGATTTCCACTCCATACGGCTAAATGCAGTGCCTTGCATAATGACAGGTTTCAGAGGAACAGCCGTGTTAGTCTGTATTCGCAAAAAGAAAAGGAGTACTTGTGGCACCTTAGAGACTAACCAATTTATTTGAGCATGAGCTTTCGTGAGCTACAGCTCACTTCATCAGATGTTTACCGTGGAAACTGCAGCAGACTTTATATACACACAGAAATCATGAAACAATACCTCCTCCCACCCCACTGTCCTGCTGGTAATAGCTTATCTAAAGTGATCAACAGGTGGGCCATTTCCAGCACAAATCCAGGTTTTCTCACCCTCCACCCCCCCACACAAATTCACTCTCCTGCTGGTGCTAGCCCATCCAAAGTGACAACTCTTTACATAATCAAGTCGGGCTATTTCCTGCATAGATCAAGGTTTTCTCACATCCCCCCCACCCCCATACACACACAAACTCACTCTCCTGCTGGTAATAGCTCATCTAAACTGACCATTCTCCAGGTTTAAATCCAAGTTAAACCAGAACATCTGGGGGGGGGGGGGTAGGAAAAAACAAGAGGAAACAGGCTACCTTGCATAATGACTTAGCCACTCCCAGTCTCTATTTAAGCCTAAATTAATAGTATCCAATTTGCAAATGAATTCCAATTCAGCAGTTTCTCGCTGGAGTCTGGATTTGAAGTTTTTTTGTTTTAAGATAGCGACCTTCATGTCTGTGATTGTGTGACCAGAGAGATTGAAGTGTTCTCCGACTGGTTTATGAATGTTATAATTCTTGACATCTGATTTGTGTCCATTTATTCTTTTACGTAGAGACTGTCCAGTTTGACCAATGTACATGGCAGAGGGGCATTGCTGGCACATGATGGCATAGATCACATTGGTGGATGTGCAGGTGAACGAGCCTCTGATAGTGTGGCTGATGTTATTAGGCCCTGTGATGGTGTCCCCTGAATAGATATGTGGGCACAATTGGCAACGGGCTTTGTTGCAAGGATAAGTTCCTGGGTTAGTGGTTCTGTTGTGTGGTATGTGGTTGTTGGTGAGTATTTGCTTCAGGTTGCGGGGCTGTCTGTAGGCAAGGACTGGCCTGTCTCCCAAGACTTGTGAGAGTGTTGGGTCATCCTTTAGGATAGGTTGTAGATCCTTAATAATGCGTTGGAGGGGTTTTAGTTGGGGGCCGAAGGTGACGGCTAGTGGCGTTCTGTTATTTTCTTTGTTAGGCCTGTCCTGTAGTAGGTAACTTCTGGGAACTCTTCTGGCTCTATCAATCTGTTTCTTTACTTCTGCAGGTGGGTATTGTAGTTGTAAGAAAGCTTGACAGAGATCTTGTAGGTGTTTGTCTCTGTCTGAGGGGTTGGAGCAAATGCGGTTGTATCGCAGAGCTTGGCTGTAGACGATGGATCGTGTGGTGTGGTCAGGGTGAAAGCTGGAGGCATGCAGGTAGGAATAGCGGTCAGTAGGTTTACGGTATAGGGTGGTGTTTATGTGGCCATTGTTTATTAGCACTGTAGTGTCCAGGAAGTGGATCTCTTGTGTGGACTGGACCAGGCTGAGGTTGGTGGTGGGATGGAAATTGTTGAAATCATGGTGGAATTCCTCAAGGGCTTCTTTTCCATGGGTCCAGATGATGAAGATGTCATCAATATAGCGCAAGTAGAGTAGGGGCTTTAGGGGACGAGAGCTGAGGAAGCGTTGTTCTAAATCAGCCATAAAAATGTTGGCATACTGTGGGGCCATGCGGGTACCCATAGCAGTGCCGCTGATCTGAAGGTATACATTGTCCCCAAATGTGAAAGAGAAGTAGCAGCCATATAAACAATTAGTCAGTAGACTATGAATCAGACATGACCTTAAGGAACATGACACTTGTCATGCCTCAATTATTACAGGGCTTTAATCGCTTGTCTCTGAAACATAATCCACTCTTACTATGTGGACCTAAACGTACAGCCAGTACCCTCTATAAAGCTGATCTTAAAAATAATTGGAGAGGAACAGAAGCCTATCTAACATATGCCTTCTTCTGTCTTGATAACAGATAATCAATACACAGGGAGTAGATTCCCAACTGAGTTAAAGCCACATGCTTTTTGTAAAATTATAACTGTGAAGCCAAACCAAAACAGTAACAAATCAAAGCCAATGAGTTAGATCACGGATCGGCAGCTTGCAGCAGGAGGACTGCATCTACTCTATCAGATCATTTTATTTGGCCTGCTGTTAGGGTCGCCCCTAGAATGTATTTATTTATTTTAAGATTGAGCCAAGGCACTGAGAGAATCAGTCTTTTAGTACAGCTGCTCCTGACTCATACTGCTTGGCTTGGCTGCCTTCCCGTCAACACAGGCTCCAACTCCACCTCATGCCATCCAGGTCCAGTGATTGCCTCCCCACTGGCTGATTGGCTCTCAGCTCCCAAACAATCAGGTTCTGGCCAGGCCCCACCTAGCAGTGTTGTTACAACCTTAAAGCTGCCCATCCATGAGTTAGATTACAATCTCAGTGACGCTGAGGTAATCCAGAGCAACCCTATGGAAGAAAATGGTCTCATGGAGGTCACACACTTCCCTATGGTTGGTGAGAAAGCCAGTGCAAATCAGATCCCATGTTACATCAGTGGTACTTACAAATCCTGAAGAATCTGGTTCGTTAAATCACCATAAGATGTAGCTAACTCTGGCCTGGGGAAATTGCTGCTGAGGCAATGCTTTCAGTGATGACACTTATTATAAAGACAAAGAAGCAGGGCACCACACAGTATAGGAACGGGAAAGACCAATGAGCCTAAGCTGTTCTATCATTTTAACATTCATACATTGCCAGTGTACTGAAGTCACTAGCTCTCAGCTCAGATCGGCAAACAGCACCTACAGCCCATAGTGCCCATAAATCCAGTGGGAGTTATGATCTACTGTGTTTGCTTACAACAAAGTATGCTGTGGTTCTACCTTAGAGCTACAGGGCCAGATGTTGGCCTTTTTGCACTGCTCTGATGCACAAAGCGTTCATAAACCTATCTGCAATAGACATCTGGAGATCCTCCTTGACACGGGTGGGGCTGTTACCAGAAAACATAATGCAGAGCAGCTCGAGCCTGGTTCAGCGCATGTGATGTCGCCATCTAGTGGCTGTCTGCAGAAACCAACAGTAGTACTTTAGTATAGTAGACAAGGCCCTTCTGATTTGATACCAAAATTGCTAGACTGATCCCTGTTGATGACTTTGGAATCTGTATGAGTAAGAGGCAGTAATTTGTTAGCTGTCAAATAAAATCAGTGTAACTCTAACAGATGAATTAAGAAAGTATGTTGGTCTTAAAACTCTACAACAAGCCATTTGACTCTGGGATCACGCAGTCCTGAACAATTCCCCAAGAAATAGACAGTATAGCATTTTTCTCTTATCCAGGATTTAGTCTGTGTGGCCTTGCCATATAATCCCTGTAATGGTACATTCCCCATTTACCAGGGAAGGTTATGCTAATTCTTATGGGAGAATAGAAGGAAACTCTACCTTTCTTGTTTGTCCCCAATGACGTGATCAAAGAAATTCCCCTAGTTTTAATGACCAAGATTTTTTTGTAAAAATTCTTTGCATTCAGAGGACATGTGCTAGTATGTCCCCTAAAATGCCTGGGTAGAATTTTCTATAGAGGTAACTCAATTTACAAAGATAAACATATCATTTGGATTTTAAACAGCTGATATTAAGTCAAAGAGGGTGGAGGGATCCCAGCCAAAGTAGTTTATCTTGAAATGCAGCAGATTAATAAAGAAAGCAACTCTAACAAAGGAGGTCATGCAAGTTTTTATCCTCTTCTTTCCTATCCCTTTCCATTCCTGCCAATGAAGAAACTATCAGTTTAATTACTAACCACTTGATTACATGAAGTAGAATGGCTTCTAAGCTAACTAATAATCTTTACTGATGGCCATGAATTGCCATAAACGAACCATTCATTCAAAATCCATATCCTAGTTTTCAAAAAGGCCTATAAAGTGTTTGCTCAGCGCAGACAACCTGGCATTCTCTTAACTATCGAAAAAACAAAGTTATGGTCCTGAAACCTTCTCTGTTTGTGATGCTACTCAGGCACTGCCAAAGAGCTGATGAAGATTTCTGCTTACTTATAAAATTATAAATTGTTTGCACCTCTTTCTTCAAAGCTCATTACTGAACAACTAGTTCCTTTTTTCAGTTACACACAGTCAGACAGCATGTTGCCACATAATATGAAAAAGATACAGAACCTAGAGTTTACTAGGATATGATCAAGGGCCCATTACAAAACCCGCATTGTCTACTTGTATGTAGAGAACCTAGATCAAAGGACTGGCATTTTGTCTTGACTACCTGTTTCTGCTACTTCTTTTTTCTTTAATATTTGAACAAACAGTTTCCTTTACTTAAATGCTACCTGTGATGTTACTGGTATGTGGAGTACTAATTAGCTTTAGATATGCTTATGCTTTAAATCTTTTCATCTGTTGAGTTAAATCAAACTGGTGCCTATGGAGGCTTTACATGAGTCCTGAGACCGAATTTTGAGTTTTCTCTGGGTATTTATAACACATAAAAGATGTCAATTAGGGTGACCAGATGTCCCATTTTTAAAGGGACAGCCCCGTTTTTTGGGACTTTTTCTTATACAGGAGCCTATTACCCCCCCACCCCCGTCCCGTTTTTTTCACAATTGCCATCTGGTCACCCTAATGTCAATACAGGTACAGAGTAGCATAATGAAGGCCCCGATCCTGCAACAACACTGGCAGGCAGAGCCCTGCATCTGTGTAGAGCCCCATTGACTTCATCTGCACATGCTGTTGCAGGATTGGGGCCTAGGAGAAGTGACAGAAAAGTCTAGTAGAAATATTATTTCAATAAACAATTACAGGATGTCTCATTATAAAGCTCTTCATTTTAAGGAACCACTTGATATATGCCTCTCAACTCCATTCAAATCCATTTCAAGCTCTTTTTAACATTCACTCCATTATAACATGAAAAATATATATGTATCCCAAGTAAAGATGGGTCAAAACTAGAACCTCAGATCTGAAACCCTTCAGAGTCTGAAGGAGAGCATGATTGCATATGAAACAGCTCCTGTGATGGTGGTCCCATGTCAGAACCAAAACCTGAAGGGGCCAATGTTTGGAAGCAGCCAAAAATTCCACAAGATTTTGGCTCAAGATAGTGAAAAATCTCATGGAATCTGGTGATCTCACAAGATTTTTGAGACTGGGCAGAAATCTCATTAGAGCTACTTGCAAGATACTAATGCTGTCTCGTACCTACCCTAACCATAACATGGATCTGTGACTGAACACCATCTCTTTACCTTTTCTCTAGCCCCAATACTAGACTTACAGAAAGGGAATAAGGACTCAAATCATTGCACTGGTGCTTGAACGGCTGACATTTACCTCAGCTACACCATCTTTACTGTTAGAACAGATTTTCTGTAAGACATTGTTTAATTTGTTAAAGGTGCCATATAAATATTTAAATAACACTAATGAGGTAATAAAACTTTCTGCAAACACCTGCAATTTTTACTGCTAACATTTGAATTCACTTTCTTTCTGTTGTAAGGAGAAAGCTTAGATTGGTTACCACATGTGGCTCTGTGACTCTCACTGATGTGTTGGAGCTTTAGAAATGCTTATGTCGATCGGCCCCTTAGTTCAAGGCTCTAGTGATCAAATATATAACTTAGCGCTGACACGTTTGATAATGGACTATCCGATAACCCAAACCTGTTCCATTAAGCATTTTGAGAAGTGTAAAGCAACAGACACAGGAAATAAAACCCAACACTTTGTCTCTTTACTTTCAGGAATTCTCTGGAAAGAAATCTTTTAAACCAAATCTTAAAAAATAAAATAAAATAAAATAAAATAAATTCTTTGGGCTTGATCATGCACAGTGCAGTTACTGAGTGTTGTGCATATAAGTGCACGGTAAAAAATGATTATTGGTACAGGTAGCGCATGGGGAGCCTGATGCAGCATTAGTGAGAAAAGTGCAGTGTGGCTGCCAAGTTGCGCATGACTATTAAAGCGTAGGGGGAGAAGGCCTTGCTAAGTTTCTTATTAGAATGATAAGGATCATGCTTCTACCTACATAGCCCCTCTAAGGGTCTGATCCTACTCTCATTGAAACCAATGGCAAAATTCCCAGTGACTTCAATAGTACCAGATCAACCCCATACAGGCTGATATTATGCACTCATCTGAGTGCTCAAGTCTGTCTTCTCAGACACATCTGTTCTCTACTCACATCTCACCCCATTTGTACCCTGTGCACTTGCAGCTAAAGGGCTTTCAGAGCGGAGACTGTACCGTTCAGCGTGGAGGACTATGGCTAGTACTACCCCTTAATCTTATCTGCCCCCAAGTGCAATCTCCACTCAGACTTGTGCTGGAGTGCAGCAACCTTCTGCACCATGCAACCACTTAACGGCATCTTTTTTTGTAAAATCAAATGCTTTTATACACAGAGGTGCCTCTATTTGAGCCAACTATGGACTGTTTTTGGCTTAGCTCATGCTCCCCAACACTGACCATTTCTTCTAGGAGTGCAGTAAGCGGGAATGTTATCAAATGGATAATTTCATGCACTGGATCTTTCCCTTCAATACCATGTTTATAAGCTGCTGCTGAAGGCTGACATCCTAACTCTGGAGTAACAAATGGAAATACCTATAAAAGGGGTCAGCTTGTATACTAGAGCTCCCAGAACACAATTTACCTTACTGAGGCCACAACAAGGGTTTGTTGGGTTTTTTTTTTTTGATATTGTACTGTAGCAGGACAACTGTTTTGAATTTAAAAGGCCACAAGCCTAAAATGCATTTCAAGTTTTGGGTTCAGTTACTGCAAAACATTTTGTCTGACTGTGGGCCTGATCCTCCACTGCCTTGCACTTTGGGTAGTCATTTACATCTGCACAAAGTGAGGGCATTGTGGCTATGGAACGGTCTCAATCAAAACAGGAACCATTCACACGCACTTTTCAGAGGTATAAATCATCACACAAGGTAAAAAGCAGTGGAGAAGCAGGCACCATGATAGCAACTTTACCACTCGCGCCAGAGTCCACTTTCATTTGTTTTTGTCAGACCCTCTCATTTGCTCCTTCCATTAGGCTTTGGTGCAGCTCAGAGGACTAATAGAACTGTGGCACAGTACATCTAGTCAGGAGTAATTTGGTCAAAGAACTCTGTGATGAGTTACCAAAGAAATTAAACACATTATTTGGGAGGCTTGGGCATGCTCTTTGTATCTGTGTAGTTTTTGACTTTTAAAAGCTATCATTATTATTCCAGTAGGAAAGAGGCATTTTTCTGGTTTGAGAGTGCCTGCAAATCCCATTAAGCGTAACAATTTGAAATGTCAGTTTGGCCCACGTGTTCTGTTTTGTTGTGTTCTATTTTACAAAAGATGTTTTTTTAAAACAAATGAAGAGATGATCTTGCAAACACTACCAGTGCTTCCTACTATGAGAAGTTCCTGTGACTTTAAAGGGACTACTCGCTGTAAAAAAGCATTATGTCCATTTGTTGGATCAGGATTTTGTTCTGTAGGAAAAGGTACTGACTGAAATCCTGACTCCAATGAAGTCAGTGGGAGTTTTGCCATTCAGTGGATCCACAATTTTACCCTTAAACACTGTCTGAAATAATAGGTTGGAGAAGGATGGCTATTAGACAAACTTTATTAACTTGAAACAAACAAAAAGGTAATCTCCCCAAAAGGGAAAAGAAGATAAAAATGTTTTATTTAAAATCATAAAAACGTAATGCTGGAAGGGACCTCAAGAGGTCATCTCATCCATCCCTCCCTTGATGAGGCATGATTAAGTACAACTTAGACTATCCTAAAGAAACAACTGATTTGGAAAAGAGAGTCACATATAATATCTGCAGCAATAAGGATAGCAAAATATATTGCCATAGCTAGCCCACCATAAAAATACAAGAAAACCTAAATATTGATGAAGCTGAGTGGGGTGGCGGGAGGAGGCAATGTGCCATAAATTATAAAGCAATAATATGACATAGGGACAGTACTAATTCCAGGTCCAAAGCTCAAATCAACACCAGCTACCAAAATTTGGGAGACAAAAAGTTGTTCAGCTTCTCATCTCTAGATCCAAAACCACCGCAGTTTTAGATTCCAGATCAGATCCCACAACAGCAGGGGCCTGTTTTCTGGATTCAGTTCAGATTTGGCTCCGGATGACAGAAATCTCATGAAATCATCCAGTCTCAGAAGACTTCAGTTATTTTCGATCAAACTCCTCCAAGGACAATTCACAAGATTTTTGAACCTAAGCCCAAGCCCTAGTTCCATCTGAGATACAAACGTCAAACCACAGCGGAAATGAAATCCAGATTTTGCCTAAATACCACCTCCTCAGACTACTGTTAGCTCTCAAAAACTCCTCTCTTGAAATCTGAAGGGGACATGTTTCACTTTGAAGTCAATGGAACTTAATTATAGTTAAGCATATACTTAAGCTGGACTGAGGCCTTAGAAAGTTCTATGACTAAAAGAGACAAGCAGAATAGCCCGATGCCAAATCAAGGACCCATAAGAGGTATGCTGCAAAACAGTGGCAATTCTCAATTGCACCCTTTGATGGCATTAAGCTTGAGGCAAGCACATAGCACGGGAAGCAGTTTTTAGCTAGAGCTACTAAATGAATTTTTTTTCATGAAGGTAAAAACCTGTTTTTTAAATCTGGAAAAGCTCTTTTCTTTTCATGATGGCTTAATTCCTCCTTTATACTCTCCTCCTGTTCCCAAAATAGGATAAAGAAGCAGCGATGTCACTGTCAGCAGAAATTATAATGGCTTTTAGACAAGCCTCATCTAGTGAAAGACCATTATATTTTCATTAACCGAAATACCTTGGCCAAATTCATCCCTGATTTAACTTCACTAGCTTCAGGAGAATTACACCAGCGACCAACATGACCCATTCTCTTCTTTTCTTCATTTGAGAAAACAACATAGGATCTCTCCACATATCAATTTGCTAGTGTGTCTTGAATAGCTGAATTTCTGCAGGACAGGACAAGAAGGTAGACACAAACAATACTTAATAGTAATGCTTGTTTCTGGATCTTGGTTTTATTAACATCTCTGCTTCATTTAACACAGTGAAATACATTTTTATTGTGGAGCATAGAAAGGTAGGCCCAAAATTCCCATGACTATTGAAAGGAGTGGTAGGCCTTGAGCCTCACTAAAAACACAAATCACTGCTTCAAGAGTTCAATAGATGCCCTACTCCTACACCTGAAACTATGGAGTGTAGTAAGGTGCTGTGGTTAGTTAGTGCACTAGCCTATTACCTCTAAAGCTCAAGGTTCAAATCCTGTTTCTATCACAAGTGAAAAATTGTTTTATAGTCAGAGCCTAAACCCTAAAGACTCTCCTTACAAAATCTCTGCCTAAAACAGCACAATTAGATTCTGATAAAAAAAGGACTGGATTAGCATGGACAGTGAAGATCAGTATTGAAATACATCCAATAAACTATGCAGCTAAAATACATAGCTCTTCCTTTGCTGTCTCTGTACCAATTTTTTTTCTTTCTTTCTCACCATCTCATAAAAACACACAATATCCATATCTTCCCAATAAAGTGATTAAACTAAACATATCAGGGTACAGGGTGTCAAAATAAATGAGCCATTTCCAGCAGCCTACTATCTACTTCTAATCTTCAACTTCACCTAATAATATATAGTAAAATTCTATCCAGGGCATGGTACTTCACAGAGAAAAAAAAGTCTAATGCTAGATATGGATTGCATTCCAAAAACTAGACTAATCCTACATCTGTGCAAAATATTCAAAATAAGCGTAGACTTGTACTTCAGTGATACAATAGCCAGTCTAATCTAATAGATCAATCCTTGGTTAATAAAATTGCAAGTCTACTCCTAGACAAGGAATAAAATTCAGTGTAATCCTGGACTCTTTACTTTAGTGAGAAAATAGCTAGTGTAAACCCAGATCTATGATTCAGATAACCATTTGATCCTAAACCTACACTTCAATAGAACAAGCAGTTAACTCCTCGGCCTATGCCCTTGTATCATAAAATAGTTTAACCTTAGGCTTTGTGTGATGGAAAAATATGGTGAAAAAAAGGCACCTAGCACTATAAGATCTACAAGAGAAAACCCCTACAGAATAAAATAACTTCTGCCTACTCACCATCCTCTGTGCTAGCCAGGATTACCACTTTGGTGCTAGGAAATTTAGCACCGATTTGCCCACCCATCGGCATGCTCAGCGTGACATTGAAGGTCTCATCTTCCTCATACAAGGAATCATCAATAATGATGATGCGACAGGTTTTCTCTCTCTCATACTTATCAAAGTGGATGATGCTGGTGTGATCTTCAGGACGGGAGATGTAGTCAGAATAGGATAACACAGTGGAGGGATTTGTGCCTGTGGCAGAGCCTACATGGGGGAAGATGAAAGAGGGAAGAGAGAGAGAGAAAATGAATGAAAGGGAATCAGAATCTTGAGGAAAAACCATTCCTTCTGCGCTGAAACACAACAAAAAATGGTTTAAATGTATTTTATGCTGGTACTGAAGTATAAATATGTTAAAAGTAATTACTTAAACACAGGTAAAAATGTGTTGAGTTCTCACAATTAACTGCATAAAGTGTTAATATATTTCATGACTGGAATAATATGCATGGAATAATGGGTAGACACTTGCATTTTTACTCCTATGTGTGTGTTATCACAAGAGTAAAAAAAAAAACTTTTGCTTCTTGAAGTTACTTTTTTTAAGCTATTAAAACACATTTGACACAACAGTGAATGAATGAGTTCCCTTTGAAAAGTAATTTTAAGTCGCAGCATTGCTTTTTAAACTAACATTTATGGGTCAGATCCTGCAGACGTTATTCAAGCACGACTCTGACTTCAATGGACTTGCTCAAGTATAGATTAAGGGAGATTTTGGCCTATAACATATTTAATATTACTTCTGATCTCTGATGTACAGGATACGCAAATACTAGGATGTCAAGAGTGTGTATGCAAAAATTAATATACTGTAATGAAATAAATCAACTATTTCTTTTTGTCCGGGCAGAAAAAGACCATTTCATTTTATCATCAAGTTGAGAAATCACATAGGTGCTCTGCCTGCAAATGGTGCCTGGATTGGACCTCCACACTGTTGAAAGTTGATGATCAGTAGACAAATCTACATCTAGACAAATCTACATCAATCCTTTTGCTCATTAGAACTGCTACATTTTTATTATGAACAAATCCTTTAAGGGCCGATCTTGTATTGCACACCCAGAACGCTCACTGAAGTTTAAGATCATGATCTCAGTCAAACAAACGGTAGGAATTCAGACTCAACTTCCAACTCGCTGTAATTTACTAGGACATAAAAATCACTCTGGCTGACTTAAATATATTTACTTAATCTAAACACTGTGAGCCAAAATTTAAGACTTAGATGCCTGAAGTGAGACAACTAAATCTGTATTAAACACCTTAAATTTGCATTCCTGGCTGATTCTCCAGAGGGTTGAACAAACTCTCATCTTGCAGTGACACCATGGTCCCCAATGTGCAGAACGTGGTCTTTCATGTGTCAGACAGGTACATGTAAGTGAGACTTTCAGGGATAGGAATGCATTAGGATAAAAATAGAAGTGAAGTGGAGGCTGCCACGTTTAGGGCTTTGGATAAAATCCTGTTTTACTTGCAACCAGTTTGCTGGCCAAATAGAACAACATAGAATTAGGGTAATTGATTGCCTATTTGGGTAAAATGGCCAGTATTGCTAAGGCCAGATAGGTTGATAATCCACAGGGATGTAAAGTCCTAAATCACTCAGTGAGATTTTCTGTGCTCCAGCATACCACAAAAGAGTGTGTTGGGGGGGCGGTGCAAGGGGAAATGCTAGTAAACCCTTGCAAATCTCTCGTAAAGGAACAAATGACTTTTGAGTCCTTGACTTTTCTAAAGATTCATGCCAGTCACTGAGGCTTTCTGACTATGACAGCCAAGGTAAGGAGCAAAATGGAAAGAGAAGACTTTAAACAGACTTTCTGAACTAGAAGTTAAAAAGAAAAAAAGGCTACAAAACTGAGAATGAGCTTCCTTTTTTCTGCTCAGGGAGCATGCAGGATGTTGATATCACAGGCTATGATTAGCTGATAGAAGACTTCTTTCCACATGAAAAAGAGTCTCATCAAAATCTCCACATTTCACTGCTCAGACTAAATGCCAGCATCTATCTAAGCTTAGTTTCATTTATTAATGGTCATTGCCTTATCTTTATGAAATCTAGTCCCCTAGTACATTTTATTTTTCATCATCAAATAGTTATCTGGTATATATTACAATAGGCAGCATTTTGCCCTCCTCTGTCATCTTCCTTTTTCAATTTATAGTAAATTCAACAATAATCAGCTCTGACAGACAGATCCAGAGATTTCAGCATCATCCTGAGTGCATTGTTTATGTAGGTAAATTCTGTTGGAAAATTTAAGATTTAAAAACAAAAAACCGTTCTGTGATAAAAGAAAAGGAGTACTTGTGGCACCTTAGAGACTAACCAATTTATTTGAGCATGAGCTTTCGTGAGCTACAGCTACAAATCTAATTCTCAGTACTCTGCCTCTATTTATGAAAGTAATTCCATATGTAGCATCAAATTAGGAATGAGCACAATTCCAGGAAGCTGCAGCTGGAAATCCCTGCACTTTTTGGGAAGCTGGGATCTGGGTCGGCATTCTGCAGCTGTCATCTACTCTTATAGGATATGTCTACATTGCAGCTGGGAACAAGATTCCCTGCCCAAGGAGACAGACTCGCACAAGCTTGGCTTGAGCTAGGATGCTAAAAATAGAAGAGTGGCCTTTCTGGCACTGGGAGAGGCTCAGGCTAGCCACCCGAGCTCGGACCCAGGGGATTGGGTGAGTGTGAGCTAGGATGCTAACCTGAGTGTCTGCTAGTGCTGCAAAGCTCAGACTATTTTTAGTGTGTTAGCTCAAGAGTCTGTCTGCTCAGGTTGGGAGGCACATTCCCAGCTGCAGCGCAGATATACCTGTAATGACCCCCACAAAAATCTGGATCTGAATTTAGGGAAAGTTTGAATCAAAATCTTGATCTGATCTTTGCAGCTCAGGCCCATCTCTTCATAAAATGCCCTCTCTAATGAAGTAGGGTAACAACTCAGTTAAAAAGTATTATGTTTTGAAGTACTGAGAAACACACAATTTGTGGAATGTTCTATGTCCATTACCTATAGAAAAGAAAAGTGGAAACCAATGCCTTTGGTGTGACAATTTTGAAATATAAATTCCTATTAAAGTATCACTTTAGATGATGTTTCATATACAGAAAAAGGATTAGGAATCCATTGCCATGCAGTATGGTCCAAGGTCACTGAAGTCAATGAGACCACTCGTGCCTAAAATTAGGCACACTCTAAAGTACCTTGCTGAATCAGGACCTATATCATCATCAAAGGATATATAGTGAAATGTTTTCAACTAGAAGTTTTGTTGTTTGTATTTCTGCTTCACCTAAATCTACTGTGAAGCTGTTGCTAAAGAAAAGCTGAATGGCATGGTAGAGTTTTGATTATCCCTCTGCTTCACTAGGACAGGAGAAAGGAAAATGCCTATCTGAGTGTAATGAAGGGATTATGACACCGTTCTCCAATCAATCAACTATCTGGCCCCTGTATATATATTTGAGCAAGCTGCCTGAATCTATCTCATTCTTTCTTTTCTTTTTTAAAGAAGCTTCCAAAATGCTGCCTGCCTCTGACTGAGTCTTATTAACCAACCATAACTTCTCAGGATGTTTGAGACATTAACAGTGGTGAGGAATAGAGGTTTTACTATATTCTGTGGAAAGGGTCCATGTCATTGGCTTCTCCCCTGCAAACTGATGTATTCTTCCCCTTCATGGAGGTAAAACTACTTTCTCCCTTCATTGGGAAGCTGATCCAATGATAAAGAGCTTCTCCATCAATGAAAAACTGTTTATCTTTAAAAAAAGCAAATGTGTAAAGAAAGAAATTTATACAAAGGTAGTGGCTGATTTTTTTTCAATAAAAGAAACAGCATAAAAGTATGTGTCTGACAACTGGGGGAACCCCTACCCCACAAAGATTTAGACAAACAGATACAATCTGTGTGGCATATACTGCCTATAAATGTCTTACTAACACTGAGAATAACTCTCCAGATCATGAAATAATTTCTCCTCAACACATCATATGCCTTTGCTTTTTGACCATCTAGCTGAGGTCACCGGGACAGTGATTTCATTTTCTTTTCAGCGTCCATCCAAACTCATGGTGTTCAATTAGCTTCCTTCATATGCTTAGCACAACATGCAGGGGTAAAATTTGTCAGTTTTTGTCCTTCCACACTGCAGAAGAGAAAATTCTCACTCCAGTAATCAAATAAAGGGCCAAACTGCATCTTTCCCTCACACGGAAAACCCATGAGAGGCTTAGGGGGGCCAAAACACTTAGTAAGGTTCTCCTCACAGAAGCTTTTCCCCTTGAGTGAAAGAAATTTGGGGGTTCATGGAGGATAGAAGTATGTTGTCTGAATCCCAGATTCCCTGGATCCATGGAGAAGGAAACCCCCAGTCTTGTGGAATCCTAGTTTGTGTTTGTCTTCTGCCTCTCCAATGCAACATGGCTCCCAGAAGCCATATTATTGTAAAGTAATAGTGTGCAACACTGGATCTGATCCTCTGAGGTGCAGAGTGTCCTTAACTCTGCTAGGAGCAAAGTTGCTGGGTATCTTCCAGGATCAGGCTGACAGATTGTACAAGCTTGGATAAAACAGTTCTGATCTCCCTCTTTCATGTAGTCTACATACATTGAGTCACTAAAAGAATATTGCATTTTCCAATATAAAGAGGAGTTGCGAGAACTACACCTATGCAGTAAATATGAATCACCATATCTGCATGTGAAAATGTGTCAGTGACTGAAGCGTGGACAGTCCTGCCTAATCCTTGGAGCAACAGTGCTGCCTACCAGTTAAGAGTTGAATCCAGATGGGGCAGGTCCAGGAGCAAAGCCAAACATGATAGTTGGGAGTCAAAGACCAAAGCCTGTGCCAAAGGCGTTGCAGTTAGAGGGTGGAGCCGAGGGTCTGAGCTGGGAGTCAGAGGTCAGGAAGGAGCTGGGGGCTGGAGCAGGAGCATATATAGGCTGGGGCTGGGGCACAGGAGCAAGGCTAGAGGCAATGGAAGCAGGGACAGGACCAAATGAAGCTGCAGGCAAGGAATGTGTTGAGCAGCCACTGGCCTGCTGCTGCTACTGAGCTTAAGTATCAGCCTCTAGACTCCAGCAGCCAATCAGGTGGCACAGTCAGACAGCTTCACGCATTTTACTTGCCACAGGACTGGCTCTGCTGCAGGCACTGAAAAAGCTCCATGGCAAAAGTTAGTGAAGCTAAAGCAATCTAATCTCTGTAACACGGCTATAGGCCAATGTAATATTTGCATCTTGTCATGAGACCCCACAGCTGGGCTGACATACTTAACATCTGAAACTTCAACAGGCTCCTCCTTCCCAACAGCCGACATGCTTCACAAACACAAACCAACTTGCCTTACTGGATCTATAAATCTTTCAGCATGTGCCTCTGCAGAAATCAGAAAGTGTTTCCTAAAAGTGAAAAACCCCAACAACTCTCTTTATATATGCTGTTCACAACCTCTCCCACTAAGGTCTGTATAATCTGTGTAAGAAGGTATCCTTTATCATAGGAGGGGTTGGTAGCACAGTCTATTATTAAGGTTGTCCAACGTATGTCCCATTATAAGAATCTATTTTCAGTTGTTTATAACTTTGACAAACTACAGACAATAGTCTCTTTCACTACACAATCCTGATTCATCCCCAAAGCAGGTCCATCCTATGCACTGTGTGAAGCAGGGGCCCAGTGAAAAAAATAATACATGGTGATGTAATTAAAGATTGTATCATAACATATACACACAAAGGGGCTGAATTATGGTTACACAGGAAACCTTAATTCTGGCATTTCCTATCTTTTGACTGCTTGACTTTAGAACCTGAAGAATGTTAATTTAATGTAGGTTTTTGTGTTTAGTAAGAGATACATTGTGTGGTTTACCACACAGTCACCTGTATTTGGTAAGGTGCAGTTTTTAAGACTCCAGCAGATTTCTTTGAAGGGCTAAGCTGAAACCACAAACATATTTACATTCTCTCATTCTATGAGACTATAGCTATTATGACGTGATACACATGAAATAAGGGCATAACTGTGAGGTCAAGGTCCCCTTAGATCCCTGTACTATAGGTATTGTTTATGAATGTTCACTCAACTATCTTACAGATGAACTCCCAAGTTAAAATGAAAAATGCAAGCTAAGGCCCATATCCTACAAATTACTGTGGGTGGGTGGATCCCTTTACCTACACAGTCCCACCAAAACCAAATAGGGCTCCATGCAGGAATAGCGGTCTGCCTACACCGAGATAGCCCCTATGGCCCTGATCTTTCAGTTAATTGTGTCAGCAATGCTACCAAATTATGCACTCCTGAATGTCCTTAGCGAAGCAGAGAGCACCAGAGGATTCTACAATCACTGAAAAGAATATTTTAAAATGTAAACTACAGTGAATTTCAGTTCTGTATTGCCCAGCCTGTGGCATTGTCAATGGGGCATTTAGCATACATTTCTGGGTTTATATATCTTGTAAATTAATTTCTGAAGTAGACGGATTGTAGAAACTTTTGATCTGAACATGGTCACAAGCTACACAAACACAGTCCATTTTCAGCACACATAAAATAGTTTATCATGAGTGACCCTAGTTACAATTTTGTGTATTTAAGCCACGTGGATCCCATTCCTGCAAATTTGCTTACATTTACACACTAAAGAGTTCCACCGATATCAATGGAAGTACTCATGGTACATAAAATTAAGCATGTGGACCAGAGTTTGCAGGCCACAGAATCCATGCAATTTCGCCTTGGAAGATGGACAGCTAAACCACTGCTTGAAAGATGAAATAGTACTCTAGTGGCAACGAGAATTTCAGAAATATAGACAAAAACAAAATACATGTTAGCTGTAGAGTAATCGCTTATTTTCCTCTATACTGTAGTATTAGATTCTGCATTTAATTTTATTAGTAATTAAAGCACAATTTTTGAAATTGGGCAGACTGAAGGCATCAGAGAGATGATAACAATAGCATCTTGCTTAGAAAGCGTATACAAGACTTTTTGAAAACTATCCCTAAGATGGGCACTTGATAAATGAAAAATAATAGATAACTTGCAACCAAAAATAAGATCAGATCCAAAGCTTATTGAAATCAATGGGATCCTTTCCATTTGATTTCAAGAGGCATTGGACTGGCCGCATATTGCATAACAGATATGTAAATTCATATTAATGAAGTGTCTCTATTACTCCATGTAAGGGCTGGCACAACATTGTATATCTTTGTTATCTTAGTAGGTAACATACCTTGATATGTGCAACAAATGACCATTAGTTCTTGGCTGATATCTCCAGATCTCCTAACAGGGATTAACAGCTCACCAATATCTTCCTCTACTCCGTACTCCAGCCAGGGAATGTACACTATAGATTCTGGAAAACAAAAAGTGTAAGAGACAGAGTATAGTACAATGCTGATGTCATTGATGAATTCGGTCAATAGAGAGATTTAATCTGCTGCGCTAAATCCTTGTATATTTATGTGTAGCTCTATTCACACCAATGGGAGTTTGACCTGAAACAGGATTCAACACAACAACTGAATCAAGACCCCAGGACTCAGCCCAGGGACTGCCATGGGAGCTGTGGGTGTGTGATGTTACACTCCATGTTCTTTATGAAAATATGCTTATGATATGGATATGACATAACAGAGATATAATTTATGCAAGATGGCTCATGTGAGATATCATTGGAAAGGTTATGATTTACTGAATGTGATTATACAATGTGTACACCTGTATCATTTCTGTATCTGAAGTTAGGAATATTGACCATGTATCTGTATTTCAAATGTGCTACTTTGGGTGTCACCCACAACTAGCCCTTCAGGTACAACAATGGAAAAGCCAGATAGGGCTGATTGCCCATTAGCAACGACAATGGACTGTGAAACAGCTTAGTCTTCCTGTGGACACTCCAAACAGCCTGCGAG
The DNA here is from genome assembly GCF_965140285.1 of Lepidochelys kempii. Classification (NCBI taxonomy): domain Eukaryota; kingdom Metazoa; phylum Chordata; order Testudines; family Cheloniidae; genus Lepidochelys; species Lepidochelys kempii. Next base: position 52,942,987 of record NC_136383.1, read on the forward strand.
TAATGGCTGCTAGGGCCCTGCAGAGACATGTGACTGAGTCACCTAGTACTGGACCCCACCTTGGAATGTCAGTGTTTTTCCACCAGAAGACAAAGGGTTCCCACCATACACAAAAGTTATATAAGGCAGGGGAGTGACATCATCATGGTTCTCCTCTGCCTCCCCACCCAAAGAGACAATGGGAAACACCTGGAAACTGAACTGGGGGGAGAAGAGTTGAGCCCAGGCTGGAAGGCTGTCTAACCTGTGAGTAATAATACCTGAAGTTTTAAGCTGCAGGCCTGTGCAGCTGGCTTTCAAGAATCTCTGTAATCTGCCGGAGACAACATTTAGGGTAAGGAACTACTATTTGTAGCCAATTTCTTTAGTGAATCAAGCTTAGTTTGCGTGTTTTGTTTCATTTGCTTAGTAATCTGCTTTGTTCTGTTTGCTATCCCTTTAGCCACTTAAAATCTGCCTTTTATAGTTACTAAAATTTGTTTTGTTTATTATTAAACCCAGTTTATGTAATTTCTAACTGGCGGGGGGAAGCAAGAAGTCGCGCATATCTCTTTTCACATTGAGGAAGAGGGTGAATGTTATGAGCTTGTGCTGTGCAGATTTTTTTATATAGTGCAAGACATTATTATTTTGGGTTTATCTCCCAAAATGGGTGTGGACGTGAGTACTGGGTGAGTCCTCTCACACACAGCTGACTTCAGTCTGTGTCTGCAGCTGGGTATGGCCCTACCTGTGTGTGTGCTGCAAGAGGCCAGAGAGCCTAATTCAGCAAAACAGGAAGAGGGAATCTAGGCTGGTGGAGCAGGAGAGGCTCAGTTAAACCCTAGTACATCAGGTGGCATCCCGGGGGTGGGGTGGGGTGGGGTGGGGTGGGGGGGTGTCCAACCCATCATAGGGTGATCCACACTTCTCAGGATCATGAATTTTGTGTTACGGAATGAAAGAAGGGGAGCAGTAAATGCCACATACCGTCACCAGGATCCACAATTTCAACTGTCGCTATTTCTGGAAACTCAAGGGCAGCCATGATAGGATCAGACAAAATGATCTGGAAAGTTTCAGATGCTTCATATTCATCATCTATGGTTATCCTCACTCGCCAGGTAGCCATGGTCTGTCCTGGATTAAACTGGACTTGTCTCTGAGCTTTCCCTTTGAAATCTTTATCCTTTTTTGCTGTTCCATCTTTAGTCCCAATACCTGAGTAAAAATTGGAAAAACTACTGATTTCCCAAAAGTTTATGTTTGTGTACTGAATCAATTGAATAAGACAAGATTGTGTTTTTTTAACAAGTGTCTGCCAATTACAGATCTTTAGGAAAAAAAAGTGTTTGTAAGATAGACCATACATGGCTGAAAAATGTATTATGGGGCACATTTTAAATGTGGTACTCAGGACCTGACCCTGCAAACACTTATGAATATGAAGGACTTTACTGCATGAATAATTCCACTAATTTATCCAGTGTGTACCTAAAACCTATATTAGCATGTACAACTACTTCAGTGTACGGTTTCTTGGCAACTATAGATTTGAATTGAGCACAGTGTGAGCACTACGCTCACACTGCAAAATTTCTCTCATGTTTAAGTGTTTTCTAGGTTAGGCTCTCAAGTTGGACCTACAGAAAATGTTACATGTGCCTGATGAGGCATGAAAAAAATCTACATGAACTAATTGCATAATTGAGCAGTTACTTGTGCACATAAATGCACATTTTTCCTATTAAATGGATGCACACATATTCATTGCAGGCACAACACAGCCGTCCACATTTAAAATTTTTGGTCCCAGCCTAGCACAAATTAGCCACTACATAATCACAGTAACGTCTTTATTGTAATATCTCTTATTGCTTTTTATTGGTTTTGTGCTTGTATTAGCTTAAGTTATATGGAATTCTTTCCCATTGATGTAATTTGTTCCCCTATTAGAGCCCTCAGGATTTCCCCCATTTATATAACCCTTACTCTTGTAGACCTACCCATGCAGCCACCAACTTGCCAGAGAGAATGACGTGACTGGACCCTTTTCCAGGAATCACACAATATAGAGATGGACAAGCCCTACTAGGTCATTAAATCTGTAGGGTTCTTTCTACAGAAAATTTAAAACTAGACTGGGAATAAAACAAGTAAAGTGTTGTACGCACTCAGGTTTCCATCACTTCCATTGAGACGATATCCCCCCAGCTAAGAAGGTTTTCTTTTGAAATTGCACATGGATCCATTTAGCCTAAGCCAGAATTGTACTGATAGAGGATTTAACCCTAAGAAGGTTTAGAGTGATACCTAAAACAGATGGCTAGGGCTGTGACAGCTCTAGCGAACACTCATAAAAGATGTGTGACTCAGGAGAGAAGTTAAAACAACCAGAATGACAAAGCAGTTCTTACAGTATGCGAGAGAAATACATACAGAGAGATATAGTCTCAAAACTTGAACATACGCTGGAAATCTAAGAGAAGTATGCCACATCTGTGAGTTGTAAGATGCATTTTGCTTTTACTATTTACTATCCTTCAAATGTGTATTTCCTGTTTATGTGTCAACACATTTCACCCCAGCAAGGAAATAACTCATTCCTGAAGCCCACATTTTCCTGACTGTGCAAGTGCTCTAGCTTCATACAACTGTACTTAAAGACTTGAGGAACTGGGGTCTAGTGGAAAGATCAAGATTCTTGTATTCTCTTCCTGGCTTTGCTTCCAGCTTACTGTCTGACTTTGTTCAAATCACTTGAAACCTCTCTGCATCAGTTTACCCATCTGTAAAATGGTCCTCATAATGACGACTACCTATTAGGGGTGTCATGAGGCTTAAACTGATTAATGTTTGTAAAGTACTTTGAGATCCACAGACAACAGCATTACAGAAGTACAGTGTTTTTAATAAGAAACATTTTGTAACAAAGTAGAAGGTACCATATTTTAAACATATAGCATAAACCAACCTAGATGTGTATTGCAGAGAAAGAGTTATTTCATTTAAAATGTAAAGGGTTTTTGCACTTTAATTTTCCAGCTGTAGAAATTTTACAGTTAGGTAAATCAAAAGAGCGTGAGCAAACTAACAGACTCCAACTGTGAGTTTAATGAAGCAAGGCTCTATATCCCACTATGGGGTTTTGGTGTTCATTACTGTCTAAAGGTTTCTACACAGCATCAAATCAAATAGGTGGACTTGTTTTTATTATGGTTTGACACTAGCAATTATGAAACACTCTACTTCCCTGGGATGAGAATAATGAGCCCCTGTCATGTTGAATCCCTTACCTGATTATGAAAGAATCTGATATCCTGAAAACTGCAGTGTGAAATAATTCCCAAATTAGGACTCCCAGTTCTTACACTTGAGAAATATTTAGGAATGCTTGATTTAATACAGACTAACACGGCTGTTCCTCTGAAACCTACTCAGACCAAATGGGCCAAATGGACACTACTACTTAAAATCCTTGATCTGAGGCACATGAAGTGCAAGCACACCTAGAGCAGAACATCCATAGGGACACTACTTTAAAAAGAAGGAAGAGTTTTTGGCCCTCTTGACCTAGACTTTTTTCTAGATTAAAGCAAAGAGCTCTCTCATTCCTGACCACAGGCATAGGAACCTATTTGTCAAATCAATCCCTCCTGTACAAGAATGCATGGAAAGAGGAAAAGTTACTATTTCTACATATTTGAATGAGTGGAAAACTTCATGCATTCACTAATCAGGAGGAAGGATTAGCTGCCAATAGCTAGTGTAAATGCCTGACTTTCTGAAGGATGATGGATTATACACATACTCACTATTACAAATTATGGTTTTACTGTAGAACAAATCTTTGTAAAGAGGGTTTTTTTCCTCCTTTTTCTGCCAGTTCATTTAAAAATGTCAAAATACCTACTAGCTGTTGCATCACATCTTACAGTTGTGGGCAGTTGTAATAACAGGCCGGTGAGAAAGGTTACCAATCAGGCCAACAGAAATCATTATAATTTATTCATAGATTTTTAGAACAGAAGGGACCTTTATGGTCATCTAGTCTGATCCTCCTGCAGAATACAGGTCTGAGAATTTCACCCAGTAACTTCTGCATCAAACCCATAACTTCATTTAAGCTACAGCATAGCTTTTACAAAGATATCCAGTCTTGATTTAGAGACTTCAAGTAACGGAAAATACACCAGATTCCTAAGTAAGCTGTTCCACTGATTAATTACACTCCCTGTTACAGATTTACACCTTACTTCTATCTGAATTTGTCTAGCTTCAGCTTCCAATCATTATGCCTGTTTTTGCTAAATTAAAGAGCAGTCTACCATTGAAAATCTCTTCCCCCATGTACGTACTTGTAAACTGAGATCAAATCACCTCTTATCCTTCTCTTGGATAAACTGAACAAACTAAGCTCCTGTTGCTATAAGGCATGTTTTCTAGACCTCAGATCATTCTTGTAGCTCGTCCGGAGGTTATTTTGAAACAAATAAACAGGTATGTGGGGGACAAAAGCCAGGATCCAGAAACCAAAAAGTAAATTGACGTATAAGAAACAAACAATTATTATCTTCATTATCTGTCATATGTTTTCGCTTCTTCTTTGGAATTCATTTTATTCACTGTGGGATTTTCAAAGATCCCGAAAGAACCCAACTAGGTTCCCAACTCTCAGTGAAATTTGATGGGTAGGACACCTGGCTTTAATTAGGGGCCTTTTATGCCAACAATAGTATCATCTACGCTGGTGTCAGCCCGTTGAGTCCCCTGTTCTAGCTCAGTGGTTCCTTTTTTCAGCTGCTTCACAAACTGCTCCTGCATAGGAGCTTCAGCCTCCTGGTACAGAAAGCTGAGGAGCAGAACGGGTTAGGGACTTTTTCAACAAGATTTTCTTTGTTGAAAAATGCTGATTTGTCAAAACTGGAAACTTTTCACAGGAAAGGCTCAGTCAGTTTAGAGGAATTTCAAAAATGCTGAAACAAAAGTTTAGAAATTGTCTAAACATCAACAATTTTCACATTTTCATAATGAACAAATCTGGTTTGCTGGTTTGAAATTTAGAAATGTAAACAAATTATAGTAAAAAAATTAAATTAAAAATGTTCAAAATTGAAACAAAAAGTTTCAACAAAACTGACTTTTCCCCCCCGATTTTTGGTTCATATTTTTGTGTGTGAGAGATATCTACTTTTCATCCCAATTTGGAACAGGAAGCGTAAATAGCTAGCACATATTGTAAGGTAGAGTGGCCCGTTAACATCTCTGTAGTCACAGGACTAAAAGAGGGGGTTAGTGGGTTGCAGTTTGTTGTAATAAGCCATAAATCCAGTGTCTGATTTATATGACTGCAGCGGTGTTAACGGGGCACTCTTCCTTGAATGTCCCTTAGAATACATGCTAACTACTTATGCTAAGCAATCTGCTCCACCTTGCATTTAGCTATTTAGGCTCAGAACATCTTTCCCAGACCAGAAGAAGAGCTGTGTGTGGCTTGAAAGCTTGTCTCTCTCACCAACAGAAACTGGTCCAATAAAAGATATTATCTCACCCACCTTGCCTCTCCAATATCTTTGGACCGAGATGGCTACAACTACACTGCACACATACAGAGCCCTGTACCAACAATAAATAACAACTGTGGTGTCACTACCGTGGTCCCTGGATGTTGACTTGGTAAAAAACAGCAGCACCAGCTGAACAGTAGCTACTGATGCTCCATAACAAAGCTGCCGCTCTCCCCATATGACATCTAGAACAATTACAAAGTAACTCACTGATGAAAGATGTCTCTCCTAGGTATCCTCTGCGCTTGAGAGTCACCTCCAGGAACTTGGAGTCCTCGTCTACAATGTAGTACTCTTTCTCCAGTGAAATCCAAGCCCAGTTCAAACGGAAGCATTGGCCCTTTAGCTTATTTCCTCCTGTGATTCATGGAAATAACAGACATCATGATACAGCACATGAATTCCAGGACAGGGCTAGAATTCTCTGAGATTGTCATTCAAATGTATTTGCTTTGGCATCAGGGCAAATTAGGAAGCTTTTCTCCTCATCTAGGTATACCTGAGAAAACAAGTGCCCAAGCATGGAATAACCGAGTACCTTCCCACAAGCTCCCACAATACACACTAAATTCACACTCTACAGACCCGAAGGCCTGGCCAGAAGGCAGAGGTCAGTGTGTTTTAGTGTACAGACTCTCTAACTGAGCTAGCCATTACTTTGCAGAAATTAGTCCTACTCCTGATAGGAAAAGTCTGGGAAGGTGGCTTTTCAAGGAGCCATGGCTAGGTCAGAATGTGGCGTTGCATTAATGCTGCTTTTGCTATGCCAATGTATACCATCTGCACACAAAAAATTGAATATAGTCTGAATTTACACATATGCCACATGTTTGGCTACTGAGTAATAAAGTGAGATACGACATTCTTTATTATGTGAGTAATACTTTGCACAAGAGGAATAATCAGGAGTTGTAATTAGTGTCCCTTCTTATTCTTAGGAAAATAATTTAACAACATTTACTTCAATAACATTTCAGATTATTCTCTGTTTTCTTTTATATAGATGAGACTAAGAGAGAACTATGAATGTAATGTCATTTAAAGCTAAAAAACCTCAAAGATAAATCATACTAAACACTCTTGAAAGGATACTTAGGGAATTTGCACATCTAACTTATATTCGAACCAACAGGAGCCAGATGTAATTTCCTTCCAGCATCAATGGGAGACCACATTAATATTGTTATTTGTATTATGGCAGTGCCTAGAGGTTGCAACTGAGATTAGGGCTCCATTGTGCCAGGCAAGATAAATGCCTTTACAGCAACAGTAAAGGCCTAATCTAACTCCCACTGAAATCAGTTGAAGGACTTCTGTTGACAGCAGCGGGAGTTGGATTGGACTCTAAATCAGGAGTAACTCCAATAAAAATCTATGAAGCTCCATCAGTGTAAAAGATAATAATCAATCCTAACATGATTTCTTCCTCTTATTCCATCTGACATTTCCAGCTTCTAATCAATTGTACTCCTGAACTAAAGATTTTAATGGCACCTAGGAAACTCAACATCCATCAATAAAGAAATCCTGAATATCACCTTTGTTAACTGCTGAAGCTTAGGGCTATTTACCAATCCGCAACCTTTTCAGTTTAGCTGTTTGTTTACCGCTCTGGCTGACATGGAGTCACAATGTGTGGTCTGAAAAATTACCTCTGAAAACATAATCCACACATGCATCTTTATGACTGGTGTGCAATGGCCAGTGGAGGTGGTGATATTTTTTTGTCCTCAGAAACACCCCAATAAATCATATAATTATTTCTGGTGCAAAGTGAAGTTCAGTGTGATTAATGGCCAACAATCAAAGTTGTTCTTGGTTGCTATTTGATTCAGCCTTTCTTCCTTTTTCTCTACTTATCTAATCAACTGTTGTCAGGGTTGGGTTATTTCTTTTAAAAAAAAGCACTAGGTGCCCCAAATTGCCAATGCTACTTTAGCCTGGAAGTGGAGGATTGGAAACAAATGAAGTGTGAGTGTGATTCAGAGCCAGATTTTTAAAGAAAAAGACAACTTTTAAAAAAGAATCTTTTGACTCGTTGAGGGATAAACACACTCCTACAGGTGACAGTTATGCGAACAGACTACACAAGTTTTCAAGCACTTAATCCAGTCTAGGATAAACTGGAACATTTCTAATTTCTTAGCATCTACAACCAAAAGAGAGGTTTCAATTTAAGAGTACAATTTGCAAATTATGACACTACACAGACACATAGAGGAGAGAGAGTGCAACTACATGTCTGACTACATCTGTTTCCAATCATGAATACTGACTTCTTTGAAGTCAGTGTTTGCATTCTAAAGCACTCACCCCCTTCAAATCACAAAAAAGAGCAAACAGAGTATTCTCCACACGCCTGAACTAACTGCGGAAAACAGAGGTTAGTGATGGGATGAGGAACTTGTGCTAACTTCCCTAGGCCTTTAAAACTTGTACATTATGAATGGAGAAAGAGAAAGCAAACTAAGTTGTTGGTCATGCACTCTTCATGGGAAGAAACTTGTGTCCACCGTGTCTGGGTGGGTTAGAATACTCTCTGGAATTTCTTCAGCAGCAACATTCCCCACACACCAGACATATTTGCATCAGTCAGTCATTAGAAATGCAATTTATGATGTGGCTCTGCAATCTATCACATATGTTCATATGTACACACTCAGGAACACACATGTATAGATACAATAGAAATATCACAGAGACAATTGGGATATCCATGTGAAAAACTGCCTTTGGTAGTCGCCCTTTATGTTACTGATATTTGCCAGTGGGGACAGCTGTTGTTTTTATAGGCGCTTTACGCTGCTAGAGCATTAGCATTATTAAGGCAGCCTGGTTTTTCAGGTACAGAGAGATGAAAACAGGAATGAAAATGTATTTTTAAAACTCAAAATATTTCTGAAATACTTTATCTCCAACATCCATGGTAGTCTGGTAAAAGCTTTGTTGGGAAATACCTGCATAACTCACATTCGGCTTACCACCCATGATTAACATGGACACTTAAATAAAGCATTTTTTCTCCCATGTGAATATAGCAATCTTGTTGCTAGTGTGACAGGAGAGATATGGGACAGAAGACATCAGCGTGCATTTGCTGGTTTCATGAGCTAAGGAGGATTCTAAAACTCACCTGTAATAAACAATATCAAAAGGCGGGTGTACATATTCATTCTTACTGATCAAAACCAAAACACTGTCTAAATATTCTTATTGTCATGTTACATAAATATTTTGCCAAATGTAGGAACCATTTTTGTTCCACTTAATGTTGCTAATGTTATTCATGAAGAAAGAAAAGCATAGTTCACTGAGAAGTTTATATTGTTATGGTATGAAGATACCTACATTCTCTCTTTAGAATCAGCTAGTACATGGAAAGAGCCACAATACAGACACCAAAAACAGAAGAAAAAGAAGTGTTTTTGCATATGTTCACCTATTAAAGCAACAGTGACCTTGGCACAATGCGTATCTTGAGGATTAACGACTAAATGGAGGAGCTGGTGACCCAAAGCAGATGGTCACTAATCCCCAGGAAATGCCCTGTACCTCTGTCATCACCGCTGAATAAAAGAGCATGAGAGGTACAGGCACACACCATTTTTCAGCAATGCACGCTTCAGGCTTTGATTTAGTTACTGTGACATTTTGTAAATTCCCACATAAAAATCCCTGTTAATTTACAGTTAAAGTTGTTCAAGCTCATTTCCCATCAATGCTATTGAAGAAATCAAGAAACTCCCCAGCCGAGGGAAGATAACATCCATAGCAATCTCATCCTTTTGTCTTACCACTCAAACACCACAACACCTACAAGTTCTCACAGACTCTTCACCTCTGCAACAGACTTCTATTCTCTTTCCATACAACCTCCCTCACAGGGCTGGCCCTAGACCAAATGGCGCCGCAAGCAAGGAATGTCTTCGCCCCCCCCTTCATTTGTTAAACTTTTGAATACCTTATTTTTTATTGCATTTGGAGCCCATTTCATGACTTTGATGCACAATTTGCATGCATGATTTATCCCTGTCATAGAAGAAGGTAAATTTGCACACTAAGATCTGTAAATCTGTATTTATTCATGCCATATATAAACAAAATAAAAAAATTGTTTCCTCAAAGCTTATAGAAACTTTCTAATTTTAAGAATAAGTGAAATGGACTAACATCAAGAAATTGAACTGTGCACTCACATTGGGTAGACCAGTATTAAATAGTGTTACAGTAGGTGACAGCCTTAGAATGTTACCCTAGCCTTTCAATTCAAAAGGTAGCTTTTCTCGCCTTTGCCTTCGCGAGCTGAAGCACAGAGAGATCCAAAGAGTGGCTAATGGCATTTTCAAGTGATAAAATAACAAGTGATGTCAGGCTCTCATTGGCCATCGATCCATTGAAGATATGTTTTAATGAGCCTGAGCTTCAAAAAGTTGCGCTCATCGCTTGCAACTGTGACCAGTAGCATGACAGAATCCTCAAAGCTATCCACACATTAGGGAGAAAAAAGTGTTCTTCAGCTCTGCATCATGAATGAATTGGAGAACTTGTAGTGGAGAGTGCTTCACATATTGCAAAATGTGAAGGATGTTGTCCATTTAGACATAGAGGTCTTTATCATTAACTTCCGAACATTCATTGACGTCCAAACATGTGTCAGCATCCAGTGAAGGTCTGTATAATTGTTCAAGTGTTTTCCTGTCTGCCGGCAGCTTACTAAAGTAATATAAAAAAAACCAGATCTTTTCGTGGTGCTTCATTTGTCCAAACCTTCGTCAACGGATACTCGAGCCGCATCAACGAGTGAGCAAAAATATTCCCTCTTGATTTTTTTCTTCTGCAATTCCTAGCACCTCACCTCTGCCTTCGGAAACGTCTCTTCTTCTGATGAATATGAGTTTCCTTGAAGACAGGCTCAACTCCTATGTTTTCCGCCATTTCTTTGGCAGCAGTGATGGCATCTTCAAATCCGTTGTCTCTGTAGGCCACAATGAAATCAAGGCAGCTTCTCATCAAAGTAGTAGCAGTTGCAATGTCCATTGACGGAGTTTGTAATGCCTTGCTTACAATGTTTACTTGGAACAGGATATCATGCCAAACCACAATTGAGATCGGAAATTTGAAGCCAGTGATCTGGTTTGCCAGGCTTTGCTCCTTGTCGGATTCCAGCCTTAGCTTTACTTGATTGCACCAGTTCCATCAGGGCATCGTCAACCTCAGTCACTTGGTACCTCACTGGCCTTACACTGTCATGGCGACTCCCAAGTCACTTAGTGGCTTCACAGACAGATTTGTAACACTGTCTGTGAGGACCTTCCACATAATAGTTGATGCTAAAACCAGGATGTATATCCTTTGCAGTACTCCGAAAAGAGATACTGAATCTAAAGATGATGACGCTGCATCTGACATAACCAGGTTGAGGAATGGCAGCCACAAGGCACGAAGAAAACTCTTGGATTCAGTGCAAGAATCCTTGCCTGGATGCCACTGTTTCTTTCCTATGTGCACATGCCATTGTTGTAGCTTTGGCTGTGGCAGTCCTGAAACTTTATTTTATTCTCATTCAAAATATTCATCAACAGTTCTGTTATGCCGACAAACCGGAAACAGATAAAGTGTTCCTTTACTTGGATACAGCCATTCTTGTTGTCAACAAATCTTACTGTAAAATGACATCTTTTCACTGTGACTAATGTCGGGAGTGCAGTCCATTATTACAGGATAGTACTTTGTTTTGCCAAGCCACATTAATATGTTATCAAGCACCTTCCTTGCCATAAGATCAACCAATTTGTTTTGATTTAGTAATGGTCCATAGCTTCTTTACCAACTACTCGATGTAGGTGCTCACGTATGACATATTTTCTAAGGAGCTCTACCAAACTAAGGAAATTACCATTATGTTCAGTGAACAACTTATCCAATGAGCCCCGGAAAGCTAAATTATTCTTTGCAAGGAAGAGGATAATTGAGATCAGACGCTTGAGCACGTTCCTCTAAAGCTGTTTTTCTACATTAATAATGTGCTGTTTTTCTGTGTCTATGCATTTATTTAGCTTGAGCCTGGACTCTACCTCCATCCATTTGAAGCAGGCTGTAAAATGGCGGGATAACTTTTCATGTAGATTCAGGGCATCGGCTAAGTTATGCCAGTGATTGTACCCAGAAAGCGCAAATAATGATTTGGCATTCTTATGAAATATTTTGCAACAAAAACAGAACACTTTGTCAGTTGATTTTGAGTAAACCAGCCAATGCTGATTCAGTTTCTCACCTTTCATGAGCACTCTTTTACAGTCTGCTCATTTACTGGAAATGTTATAGCCTCAATTTTCCCCGGCCCATTCAAAATTGTACAATAATATCAGCAGAATTAAGGATCACTAGCCATAAAGCAGGATCTAATATATTGATTTCTGGTGTGCAATTTTTCTCACTGCTGTTTCTGTCATCATGCAAGGCTGATTCTTGTTTATCGTTTCTCTCCTTCTCATATGAGCCACATTCTTCTTTATAAAAAGAAAAGGAGTACTTGTGGCACCTTAGAGACTAACCAATTTATTTGAGCATGAGCTTTCGTGAGCTACAGCTCACTTCATCGGATGCATACTGTGGAAACGGCAGAAGACATTATATACACACAGAGACCATGAAACAATACCTCCTCCCACCCCACTGTCCTGCCGGTAATAGCTTATCATTCTTTATCATTCTCATTTACCTCTCCAGGAAAACTGGATGATTCTCCACCACTTTCCTCAGATTTCCATTCCTTATCTTCAGGTAAATCTGCTAATTCCTTAGTAATAGAACTTCCATAATTTTACACTTCACTCCTCAATTTCTTCTGCACTGGGACGATTGGTACTACCTAAAGCCCGGTCTATGTTGTTCTGTATCAGATATTTTCCTATCAAATTTGCCCCTTGTTGCAAATTAGATTGCAATTGAGCTTTTCGCTTCCTATACTGAGCTCCTGAAGGCTTCTTCATGGGCATCTTTTATTTTCTATGGGGGAAAACAGACATTATTAGGGAGAGCAAAGCAGACATTATTAGGGAGAGTTACATTGTTGCGTTGATAGGAGTTTGACAGGAATCTCTGGTGTTTCATTAAATATGTCCTTTATTAATTGCTACTAATACTCTTCAAGTCTTAAAACATAAGTACACTTTCACAATTGCACAATAAAACAAGGTTCACAATATCGCAGTTGCGCTCTCACTTCACATTATTCTTACATCTCACTGACTGGCTGGTGATGCCCTGCCCCCTATATACCCATGAGGGCATGGCTGACAACATTCTAGGAGGTTCGAGGAAAATGTAGTTCTCATAAAGTCTGGAAGTTTCCGTGAGATTCTACAAAGGTACAGAACATTCTAGGAGGTTAGTGAAAAATGAATCCACATACAGAGTACCTGAAACATTTTAATTCAAACATTCTATTTTTCCTTGTCGTTAACAACAAAAACAACTCCCTGAGCCTGGCGCCCCAGGCAGTTGCCTGGGTTGCCTGCCCCTAAATCTGGCCCTGCTACCTCACCTCATAATGTGCACATTCAATTGCTCCAAATCGCACTCAAATGCACAAATTTAACTACACCTCCAGGAGATTAACATATTTTACTGACATACGACCATCATAAAAAAAGCAAAGGATTCTCTTCTGCTCCAGAGCTCCTCTTGTCACAGGCCGGTGGTGCCATCAGGGAATTAGTTGTGGCTTCCCAATCCTCTGCCACCTGACCCCAGTGCAAGTTAGAGCAGCTGAGGAACTGCTAGACCACACTGTTACAAGGTTTGATGCCCCCCTCCCCACCGGCTCCCCACACCAGAGGCAGCTCGAGCAGGAAGTGGTTATGCTGCCTTCACAAGTTTTACACCAGCACAGAACTCCCCTGTGCAAGGATAATTCTTCAAAGATTGCAACTTGAGTGGCGACAAATGGATAAAATGGACGACGGAATCAAAGCCATAATTTGTTATTGCTACTTTAAAAAAACAAGCTGTCTGGTCTTTTCAGCCATATTATTATTTATTTATATTGCCATAGCACCTAAGAGCCCTAGTCATGAACCAGATACATGCACTGCACAGACAGAGAACAAAAAGAAGGTTCCTGCCCCAAAGAGCCTACAATATAAGTATAAGACAAGGGACAACAGATGGATACAGACAGACAGTACAAGCAAACAATGAGGAAATACCGGTCATGATGGCAGGCAGTGATAACACAGCAACAGGGATCCGACAAAGGGGAGGGTTTCAACCAACTTGTGCTGACAAACCCAATTTGCATCGCTTCAAGGGCAGACACACAATCTGGGTTTGTGGTTCATCAGACAGAAGAGCTGCTGCTCTTCCAATGATTCCTAGGTGGTTTATGAGAGAGTGGGACTTCTGCTGGTGATCCTAACATTGGCCAGCAGTTAGGGTCTGAGGAGGGGATTCTGAACAGCAGGCTCATGAGCTGACCAGCTGGCTGTCTCTACCAGCAACCTGTAGACTTTGAAAGCAGCCAACTAAACACCCAACAAGCCAATTCTGGCTCAGTAGTGAAGCTGTGGAATAGAGACTGGGGTTATGAAGCAAGGAGGCTTATGGGCTGATGCTTCTGGCCAGCCTGTTTTCCTGACTCCTCACAGTTAGGAGCAGCAGAGATTGTGTATGAGAGATTACGTAGGAGATGAGCCGATGAGTCAGGGAGGGAGCCTGGCTGCATGAGGAAACTGAAGTTGACAGAATTTTACAGTTACACGGGCTACTCATTCAGAAGACCAGTTAGGTTATAACAAATTAGAGTTATTTTCCTATGTGTTTAATTGTAAAAGTTCAAAAGTGACTTGTGTTTGTGAAGTCTGCAGTTTGTGGGGACTGTTGTTATTTAGCTAGACTGCAATCACAGAAAAACTGAAGACTCTCAGGCAGCATTTCATAAAGGGGGTATTAAAAATTCCTCTGGAAAAAAGTTTGTAAATACTTTTTAAGAAAATACATGGAAAGTTGAGGGTTTTTGTGAAGAGTTATTGTGCCAAATTTGGAGTCTAACAAACAGATCCTGAGCGGGTGTAAAACAGCATAGCTTTATTGACTTCAACGAAGCTATGCTGATTTATACTCACTTAGAATATGTCCTTAAATACAAAAAAATAAAAAGTGAAAAGGAAGGATTTAGTGTAAAATTCAACACTGCCTCCATAATACATTTGGTCAAATTCATCCCTGGTGTAACCCCAGTCAAGTGCAGTTGCACCATGAATTAATATGGCTCAATGTTTCGATTTTCTTTCAGTGTATTAATTTCATTAGCATAGTACTGAGGCCTTGGCTACACTTACAGATGTAGAGCACTGTGAGTTAAACCCGCCTTTGTACAGCTGAGTAGGGAAAGCGCGGCAGTCTGTTCACACTGACAGCTGCCAGCGCACTGTCCTGGCCACACTTGCAGCAGCATTGGGAGCGGTGCATTATGGGCAGCTATCCCAGCATTCAAGTCGCTGCAACATACTTTTCAAATGGGGGGGGGAGTAGAGTGACAGGGAGCGTGGGGGGAGAGAGAGTGGGTTTTTGGGGTCCTGAGAGTGTGTCATCACACTGTCTTGTAAGTACAGACCCTTCGCCCTCCCCCGCCTCTCTCTCACTCACTGAAAGCAAACGGCAGCGGTTTCTTTTTTTCTCATAGACGAGATAAGCAGCCGCTCGCCAAAACGGACCCCAACCCTCCAGCGCCGCCTCTCTCTTCAAGCAAACATTAGCTGTTGGCACTCCAAACGGAGCCCCCCTGCCTGCCTCTCACTCATTCAAAGCAAACGGTAGCTGTGTTTGTTTTTTGATAAGCAGCCCCCCGAAACGGAGCTTTGAAACGGCACTTCCAGGTCCGGAGTTCACAACAAAACAAGAGAGGGTGCTTCAGTTAAAAGGATTATGGGGAGTTTCCGGAGGTCAATCAGTGCGTAATAATGTTACTCCCCCTTTACACTGGAGCGTCTCAGCCAATGTGCAACAGCTGTTAATCCTCTCGGGGAGGTGGAGTACCAGGAGCGCTCCAGCCAGGGAGTCAGAGCGCTCTACGTGCCTTGCCAGTGTGGATGGGGAGTAAGGTAGAGTGCTCTGGGAGGCTTTATTGCGGTATAACGTGCAAGTGTAGCCAAACCCTGGGATTCGACAATACTTGACATGTGTGTTAAGAGAGAGCAAAAATAACTTGGGGAAAAACAAAACCAGGAGAGTGGCTAGGAGAATGGTGCTAAAAAAAGCACTGAAAACTGAGAGAGCTTGTTTTTGGCTTAATTGACACTCAGGATGTCTTCTTTACAAAAGTACTTTTTGACAGAAGAAAAATTGTAGGCTTTGCTTGACAGGTAAAATTGGCAATATCTGTCATTCCTAGGAGGTATGGTTTAGGCCTGTGGGCTCTGTAGTGAAAGAGTCACAGGCCTTATTAACTATAATCGCTTGATGGAGTACCTCAGCTAATTGAAGCTATGCAACTGTCATCCAGGGTAATCAGAGTGCAAAATTTCAAGGTCTGGTGTATGGTAATTTGAGTTTGAGATCCCTGCTGTAAAGGATGTAAAACTCTCTCATATTTACATTAGCTTTTAGGTCTTGAACTATGATTTGAACACAGATCTACATCAAGTGACAAAGAAACAGAATGATACAACTGAGTTGCGGACACATCTGTTCACATGTCTAGAAGCCTACCTGGGTAGTGTGCATTACGTTGGCACAGTGACTGACTATTGTTAAAACAGCAGTAAATGGAGCGTTAAAGATCAAACAGCCTTCCTGCTGCAGTCCAGAAAGCTGAATGGAGAAATCTAGCTGCTGAGCAGCCCACAAATAGCAGGGCAGGCTCATTTCCCATGCTCTAGATTTCACATATATTACAGGTCCACATCAAGGCTTACATTGGTGTAAACCAGGAGAAACTCCACCAAAGTCCATGGAAATAGAGCAGTGCGAGCAAAAGGACACTCAGACTCTAGAACTCTAAATAATGTACAGTTGTGTAACACTAAAAGTGGGAGGGGGAATAGAATTTCAAGCCTGGAATCTAATTCAGAAAGAAAATTTAACTTCTGTAACTTGCATAAAGAAAACATATAGGGATCCTCAGGCCCACCATCCTACCAGACTTGGGGAGCCCTCTGTTTTAGCCTGACTGGCTGACCTTCATTCTACTCAGCTCCAGCAGATGAAATAATGTTCCTTTACCACACATGCTCTGTGGATGCCAATATTTTTGCAGATGACCATTGCCATTAGCAGGATAGTGGATACTAACCCATTGCTTGAAAATAAATGGGTTGCTGTCAGGTGATCAGGGAGAAGGTGCAGAGGAAATGGGCTCAGACCCTGGGATACAGTTGGAAGGTCTATCTTCTTGCTGCTGAATGTCAGTTATTCACAACACAAAGCTTTATAAAAGCATTTGGGCATACTGTTACTCACACAAGAAACAAGTAACCGCTGTGAGTAAATCAACTAAAACAGCTGTAGTGCATCTCTAATCTTGTTTAAGCTTCCTTTCTTCACCATGGATTTGCACATAAGGTCTACTGCAGGGGTAGGCAACCTATGGCACGCGTGCCAAAGGCAGCACGCAAGCTGATTTTCAGTGGCACTCATACTGCCCAGGTCCTGGCCACCGGTTCCAGGGGCTCCACTGCTTGGCTGGTGTACCGGCCGCCAGCCCGCTGCCAGCTAGGGTTCCGTCTGCCAGCCCACTCAGCCCGCTGTCGGCCCTGGGCCCAGCCATCGGTCCAGGGGACTCCGCTGCCGGCCTGGGAAACCCGCCGCTGGCCCCCTGCCAGCTGGGGTTCCATCTGCAGGCCCCGCTCAGCCTGCTGCCGGCCCCGGGTCCCGACCACCAATCCTGGGGGGGCTCTGCTGCTGGCCTGGAGTCCCGGCTGCCAGCCTGGGGCTCAGCAGCCGCCCCCAGCTGTGGCCCACTGGCCGCAGCCTGGGGCAGTGAGGGGTGAAGACAGGGGCAAGAGGGGGCACAGCTAAGCACCCCCACCTTTAAAAATTGTTCCAGCGCCACTGTACTGGGA
Organism: Lepidochelys kempii; assembly: GCF_965140285.1. Taxonomy (NCBI): domain Eukaryota; kingdom Metazoa; phylum Chordata; order Testudines; family Cheloniidae; genus Lepidochelys; species Lepidochelys kempii. The sequence continues at coordinate 52,960,595 of NC_136383.1, forward strand.
TATTTTTAAGTCCTGATTTGCTGCTTACATCACGTCACGTGGAACAGCACACTGCATTTGATATTGAGATTAGAATGTACACGCAAGAACTGGAATCAGAATTTTCTGACAGATTTCAAGATTTCCAGAGATTTGGCCCAATGCTTTCTTTTCTCATTAAACCTGAAAAGTTCAACAAAAGCGACTTGGATTTGTCTGTATTTCAGTGGATGGGTGTTGAAGATTTTGAAATCAGTTAAAAAGCTCAAAATTGTGGGCATCAAAGTTTGGAGATGCGGAGTGCACTTAAAGCTACCGAGAGAGACCATGGGGCCTCTATGCTGACCTGCTGGACGTCCCTGCCAGCGAAATTTAACTGTTTGAAGAAAATTGCGTTTGCAAAGCTTTCAGCATTTGGATCCACATACCTGTGTGAACAGGTATTTTGACACATGAAATCTGTCCTCTGTCCCTCTCGGAGCCGGTTAACAACTGATCACTCAGAAGCCTGTGTGCAGCTTAAAGTATCCAAATACGTGCCAGACATTGGAAAACTCAGTAAGGAAAAGCAAGGGCAAGGATCAAACTAAACTAATAAGATCTGCATTTTAATTTAATTTTAAATGAAGCTTCTTAAACATTTTAAAAATCTTATTTACTTTACATACAACAATAGTTTACAGACATATTATAGACTTATAGAAAAAGACCCTCTAAAAACATTAAAATGTATTACTGGCACGCAAAACCTTACATTAGAGTGAATAAATGAAAACTCGGCACACCACTTCTGAAAGGTTGCCGACCCCGGGTCTACTGTATACTTAGCCGCTCATTCAGGCTGTGGGCAAGCTCACTACACTAGGTAAAGGAAAACCTCGTTTTCACAAAATGTAACTTCTCAAAGTTTGATGATATATCAAAATATTTCTGTTATTAAAAGTAAAATTGGATGGATTTTTTCCTTATGAAAGGACTGTTCCTTCAAATGACCCCAAAACAACGTAAATGACAAATATTGGAATGATCAAAAAGATACTATCTCAGTCACTGTAAGTCACATTGTTCTGGAAAGGGTTATCTTTTCAGACAGACATATCTTAAGCCTTAACATTCTACATTTCTGCACAACAAAAGACAAACATTTGGAGAAACATCAAGATATCAGTACAATTACTTTCTTATATACAAAGTCTCCACCTGTGCTCTCAAATACATGGAATGCAATATCATCAAAAATTCCAGTCTAATGACACACCGGCACTTGCAGAATAGATACAGAATAGTTGCTGTCATTGAGCAAATCAATACAAAAATGATGCGAAGGTTATAAAATAACATTTATTTTAAGTCAATTCTTCGAGAGAGTGTCCAAATACAATAGGCAGAATGGATAACAAAGCTGGTTGTTGAATATTAAACCTTTCGCTAATATTAAATGTTCACAGTGCAGAAAGGGGATCATTTTAAAAGTGTTGCAAAAGAGTATTGGATTTCAACTGATTAAAAGTTAGCTGATGAAAAGCTGATCCTTATCCATTGCAGAGATCAGATACGTCCAAGTAACTAATTCTACAACAGCTGTACTGCCACATATGGTTGTATACATAAAAGTTTTTGACAGGCATTAAAGCATTATTTCACCCAAAATAAATCATTTAAAGTGTCTTATGTTCATTATCATTGGGAAATGTTAATGTCTTTATAGATTTATTTTAAACTATTTACACAATGAAACAGTTTTCCACTTGGCCAACCATGTAAAAAGAGAAGGAAAGGCCTATCCTTGTTTATTTTCATTGTAGCAAATTGTGTTACTATAAACTATGATCTGGGGCTGAAATGCACAGTTCAAGTTACCTGGCCTCCAGATTTTAAATTTAACATAAAAGGCAGGTTTCTTTCCCCAAGAGACCTAAAAGTTCACTGAAAGAGTTGTAATTTGAGACCAATGAGCCAATGCATACAGAAAAACAGAAAGTCAGTTTGTACAGTAGGAGGCTGAGAGGCACACCACCCCCTGGTATTTGCCCACCCAATCTCCCTCCTCCAGAGCTCTCTTAGACTGTAAGGTTGCATGTGGTCATTGTAGCAAAAACTGCAAGCAATTTATAAAAACCCAATCTGCTTAATGAAATAAAGCAATGCTCCTTCCTGATCAAGGATATTATTTCATGTATGGCTCAGACCTTTTGCCTCATTCACTTAACTTGATTCCATTCCATTTTACAAGAAAAACAGAACAATCCTTATTCGGACTTACTTTCAGAGTCCATTTCCCGCTCCCTCTCCACCTAAATCAAGTTGCACATCCCCCACCAAAACAGATTTTTTATTGTATTGTTTCCTTAATACTGAACACATTTTTAAAAAAGCAATCCACAATCTTGCTCCTTCGGGTAACCACTAACTCAAAAGTTGAAGTTTTCTTTAAAATCTTGACCTAATGTGCCATGATGTAATACCCCATTCTATATTATAGTAAGTTACCCAACCAAAGTCACCACAATATACTTGTAAAACACTAACTCAGTGAAACACAACAGACCATTTTTTTTTAAAACACCAGCAATGACATATATGGATAACTTTGATTGGAACACATCTAAAAGTTTTTGATATTTCCTAGTTCTAGAGGGTTAATGTGCCAAACAGAAGAGATGACAGTAAAAGAGGCTTTTCCTCTGAAACAATACAAATGTTCTTCACAAGGTTACGGTAAAAATTTTCAAATGTCCAAGTCTAAGGTGAGCCTGCAAAATATTCATGCATACATAAAATTCACATTTACTCACAAAAAAGAATATTTTGGCTACTCAAAAGAGATAATTACCTAAGCTATTACTATTGCATGTATACATATGCTGGGTTTGTATGTACAACTTGTGAATGCAAATTAGTTGTCCACATTTGAACATTTAGCCCTGCAATCACTGCCTGCCAGAGCTGTGTCCATTCTGCATTTAAAAAGGGATGGGAAGTAGGTTTCTAAACTCAATATGGTGTTGCTATCTGTTTCCAGTGCATTTTCTCTATGAATTATAAATTTAGAGGCCATATAAAACCAGAGTAACTCCACTAAAGCCACTGGTTTACAACTGAGAGTAAGATTTGGATGTAGGTCTTTAATCCAATCAATATTTATAAGCACAGGAGGAGTGTGGATGTCCAGTACATTATAAAGAAAAAAAATCTTTACACAGACTGTGTATTGTGTCTTAATAAGGACACTGCATGTTGCCTTTTCACTGTAGATTTTAAGACTGAGATCAGAAATTTTATCAGTAGGGACTCTGAAATCTGTACTGAATCACACAATTCTATTTATAAAAAAATCTCCTTTGTTGCTAGCACAGTAGTAAAGCATTAACGTATGACATTGTCTTGTGGAATATCTGTGTTTAGGAAGATCTTGTTTGAAAGGACTATCCCTCACTTGCTGCGAGAAATTTAGGTTTTCTAAAACCATCACTCTCATTCTCAGTATGGCAAAGATTCCTAAGGGGACCCTGAAGACAGGCCTTTAGATTTCCTTTTGGCAAATGTATAGCTACAGAAGGAACTTCTCTTTGTAGGGACTACATATCTGGCCACTACTTGTAAAACTGAAGTCAGGACTTCCCACACCCTGAGCAAGAGGAGACCGACAGAACTGTGGAGGTTAGACAATGAGATTTACTGGGCTAGATCCTCAGCTGAAGGAAATCAGCCAAACTTTCACTTAGGTGCTCAGTACAGGACAACAGAGAAGAAAAGAAACAAGGAATAAAACTTGAGTCAAATGCTAGGCCCTTCTCGGTCTCCTAATCCTTTTGGGTTGTTGTTTTTTTTCTTCTCTGTATGGAATAAAAAGAATTAAACCTGTTATAAATAACCTAATGTGATAATATCATCTGCATTCCCTGTTATAAATCATAATGTATTATAAACTTGTTTAGTGATCATTCATTCTTTCCAAGTTTGTTATTCAATTGCCACAGTATGAAATCCCACAACACCTAGCCGCATACAACTGCTTGAAATCATAGTCTGTTGGTGACAGTCGATATCAGCCATTTCCAAAGCGCACTGAAAAACAAAAAGAAATCTAGTGCTCAGTAAAATCTCCACACTGCATCTGGTGCTGTTTTCTTTTATAAAAATTAAAATCTTCAGCCCGACATTCTGGCAGCATTTCAATCACCAGTTGTAGAGCTGAATGCTCAGGTGTATTGACACACCACATGGCATAAGCTGTCAGGCCAAAAAAGGTAGTTCTGATTTCTCTGCCTTGGGTCCTAAAGCCAGCTGAGGGCTGGCTCGAATTTTTGCCAGCTTGGAACAGCCATTACTACGGTCAGAGATCACCAGAGTACAACATGGTCCAGCCATGATCTAGAAACACTTCCTACTTTGCGAAGATTTAGCAAGTAAGGGGTGGCTTAGGCTGGTGTAGTTGTCTGTATGCCACCCAGAGATTCCGCTCACGCCAAAGGAATCCCCACTTGTACTTTAAGGGAAACCTTATGACTACCTTGCACCACTGCAGAGGCAAAGCAACCTGATTAGGAGGCCAGCATCTGGCCTGTTGTATTCTTCCCATTCACAAGGAGAAATTGCCTGTCTAATTTTTTGCCCTAGAGGGTTCTCAGATTGCTTTACTGTCTAAGAGAAATCTATGAGATTGAAAAATAAATTGTCTGAACAAAGTTAAGATCTCTCTGCTGTACCAGTAACCTGAAGTGTCATGATGATGCCACCATTTCTTTCCACATACCCCTCATCCCCCAAAACTGTCTGCAAAGTCAGTCTTTGGGACCCAGGAAGTCCACAGCTGAGAGAGTCCCTGATTTGGGCTAATTTCATCTTTTATTTTTAACAAAATTTAAAAAAAGTTTATTTTCCTCTTCCTGGGGAGGACAGCCTTGAAAATGTAAGCTGATTACTAGGGTTGAAAGTTTGTCATGAATTTTCTTCAGGTACCACTCGTTATTCATGGTCTGCACTACAGCTGTCCAAGGACAACAGCCTTTCAGATTCATAAAAATTATTGCTACCAGTCCCTCAATTTTCTGGGGGATTTAAATCAGTTCATAGCTACAGGGGACAGTGTGTCTCAGACTGCCACTGATAGCATTAGGATAACTGCAAGCTCCTTCAGCCAGCCTTCTGACACTGAGCCAGCTTCTCTTCTGAGCAACCATTGTGACCTCTGGCTACCGGAGGGGCAGCTCAATGGTGAAAAATAACATTACACCAGTGGGCTGGGCATGAAACTGAGACTAAGAGCTTTGACATGGATGCCTTCTGTAGCCTTTGTCAAGTCACTTAACCTCCTTTCTTTAGCTTCCTCCTCTGTAAAAAGGGGGTAACAATAGTATTATAAACATACCTCACAGGATTATTGTGACAAGTAGTTGAATGTTTGTACAGCACTATATTAGTGTTACAATTCACCAGAAACACCGCAAGAGCCTTCTGTGATGCCCAGCTTACACTAACAACAGTTCCTTGCAAAACAATTTTAGATGTTGGCAATGATGCACAGAGACCACCTGGACTTCACTGTGCCTGCAACAGGAGGCTAAGGGTGTCTGGAAGCTTCTGATCCCCCCGCCCCTTTCTTTCCTTACATACCAAATGAGTTACATTTGAAGTTGCATTCCGAAGAGCTAACTTCTTTTCACTGTTTTGGTTAATTACATAAATCATCCAATCACAGACCAGAACAATATCAGGCGATCCATGTAAATTGCCAATCTAAATTCTGAACATTCACAATTCATGAGCAATCTGCAGACCAAAGATTATTTACTGAAAAAACATTTGTGAATGATTCCCAATAATAAACACATTCCAGCATTTTGTGATCTCTTTGAACACAGAAAAAAAGGCACAATTAAATAAATCTGACATTAAAAATTATTCACACAGCTCTACTTAATGTTTACTACATCTATGTTCTGCCTGTGGTTTGATCCTAATCCATTCTAGTATGTCATACTTAGTTTAGACATTCTCACAGAGGGTCTAAACAAAGCACCAATCATTTTAAACATCTATCAGTGCATTTAAAAGCTGACTAGTCTGATTACCTATCCGGATGACCTGCCAAGAGTCTCAGATGTCACAAGATCAATATATACAATATGAGTTTTAACAATGACCTTATTAACACTGGAAATATAAATGCCTTACAGGCCATATTGTAGGCTGATAAATGTGCTTTGTGAGTGCTAGTACAATGCAGTCAAGTAAAACGAATACAGGATGTAAGAATAAATCAGTTTTAAGAATAGACTGACTGTTCACTATACAGATCCTTGTCTGTATTCTGGAGAAGTGCCAAAACGAGGGTCAGAAATGTAATCTCCTGCTATATGCCGAAAACATTTTTATACGTGCTTCCTGGCCCAGAACAACCCATAAGGAGAAAGGGGCTCAAAGGCTCTCTGTGGCTTTTACAGCCTCAGGTCCATTCTCTAATTGTATCACCACACTGATACTTGCTTAACTTCCTGGGTTTGTTGCCAGAGCAGCTATAACTCTGACTCCCTCAATGACCAAACCCACTGTACTTCATCCACCTCATTGCCTTGCTCACTAATTCTCTGCATTACTGCTCCCTTGGTTGATTATCCATGCAGTTGTTTTGTGGCCTCCCTTTATTAATCGACCTGTTGCATTATTGATCATTGGCTAATTAATTTCTCTGCCACCCCGCTATCTACTTGGCATTACCCTGTCCACATGCCTGACAGACTTCTTTGCTCCTTCATTCTTTGTTTCTCCTTCCCTCTTTCCCTGCATCACTTTCCATCGCTTCTGTCTCCCCTTCCCCCTTTTCTGTTCCCACGAGCTCTATCTCCTCCGATCTCTGGTGATATCTGCATAACCCCAGGCCCTCCTTCCACCCTTTCCTTCCCCATCACCATCTCTGCCCACCTGGATCATCTCCCTTAAACTTCAAGCTCAATGCAACCTGTCTCTGTTCCTTCCTTCTCTTCTTCTACTTCCTCTGAAATGCCCTCTGCACCTCACAGAAGATCACTGCCACCCATTCCCTCTGTCTCTTGTTTCTCCACCTCCCAGAACGCTCTGAAACCTGGCTCCCTCGCTCTCTGACACGATCTTTGCACATCCCCAATCCCCTGATAGCTGCAAAGGAACGTGCTGGGTATGTCCTGTGAAATAGGCGTGCTCTGCTCCAGGCACATATGGACTCTTTATAACTATATCTTCCAAACAATCAGGAATAGCACTGACTGGGCTATGATAGCAGCTCCGTTCAGAGCTCCTGGTCAGGATACCATTGTGGTAAGGCGCATGTAAAAGAGAGGGAGTAAGATACCCAAGAAGAAAAATCAAAGCCTTCATGAAGGTACAGCTGCTCCAGTCATGGAATTCATAAACCAACTGGTTGTCCCTGTGTGACAATTTCCTAGTCTCTTGTGTATTGTACCACAGGGAAGAAAGACAGGTGGCAGACACATCGTGTTAAAAAATGGATGGTGATAGTGGTGATGTTTGAATATAGAACACACATGACAGCTAACTGGTCCTACTTTTATCTGAAAACTTTTAACAGAACATGCTATATCCAAAAACTAAACAGATTGTCATTGCTGAAAAGTTGGCAAGGAGCTAGTGAGATGTATTACACATAACGGAGAGGAGGCTGTCTTCTGCCTGTGGATGTATTCCACCTAGTATTTCCTTCCTGCAGGTTCTTGAATTTCCAGACAATACTGTGACTCTTCAGACTGACTGATGCATAGTGCATTGACTCATTATAAATGCCCTTTACCTTAGCCACTGGAAACTGCATCACCTAGCAGAACAAAGCCTTGTGTCTGGGTCTATGTCAGGCTCCAGGCTCCCTGCTAAGACTAAATGGCTCTAGAAACAAGTCTCAGCCAAAACTCTGATAATGAGTGGCTGCGGTTAATGGCACTCAGCTAAGCCTTGGGCCATTAACTCTTCCCAGATGGCCGTTGATCCCCAGAAAATTGTGCTCTGGTTGTTACTGTTATGAGTGTCTGCTCCATGTAACAAAATAACAATGATGAGAAGTAGCCATTATCCATTATCTGAATGACAGAGCAGAATACCTACCTGGTATCTCAAATAAAGATTTATTAACAACCAATTCCTATAATCATAACTATGACAAACACAGACTATTTACTGGATCTATGTATGAAATCAAAAACCCTACAAAACACCCCACCTGTATTTAGGTTTTATTACAAATCCAAAACTCAGCGCAGATTACTGGAAAGGTCCATAAACCTTTCAAGTGAACTTGGGCTGATTTATGATTCCATGGCCAAAACATGATAAACTTGCAGTTTTGATAAAAAAAAAATATGAAACTCCATGATTTAGATCGATTTTTGCCTTGAACAAACCCAAAGCTCAATCTGAAAATCAGGCTGTACAAACCAGTGCAATCTGTAGCCAAAGGAAAGTCAATGGAGTTACAGAAGAGATGAACTGGCTGTTGGTGTCTAATGCTAGAAGCCCTATCAGTAAGGGACACCAGATGCTAACAGTATTTCCAGCAACTAATGCCAGGCATAGCATTAGATATTAGGAGTCAAATTTTGATCTCACACTAGTTTTACACTCTGTATACTTCTATAGAGTATTTCCAGACATCTATCAGTGCAAGTAAGATCACAACTAGGTTCTACAAGATGTCTAAAGCTAGTAGCACTGCTAATAAGTAATGTGAACAATACTACTAGGAAAACCCAATAGTGTGTCATGCCTTTCTAATGGGATAAAATCTGCACAACCTTAGATCAAGATTCTGAACAGTCCCACACTTTGAAAGTTAACTTTACCTGTGACACAATCAGAAGCGATGGAATAAGAGAGAATTAAACATCAAACAGAGTGGATATTCCTGAAAAGTACAGACCAAATGTACTTAGAAATGTATTCTTTATATGTTTGTTCCTCTGTCAGATACTGATCATGCAGTTTTGTGGGCAATTCCTGCACTAGAAAAGGAAGAACCCTTCCTTTAATATCTGAACAGTCCCGCCTTCACCTCCAGCAGAAAAGAAGGAAATAAAAGCACGTATGTAACATTACAGCAAACACCATCTCATTTAAAATGAAGCCTATTCTGTTTAAGATATGCCTACTACAGTGCTAAAAACATTCCATTCCACAATATTCATTAAGTAGTAAGACAAGATATATTACCTGTATTTAATTATCACATGGCAACCACAACTCAGAAGTGCCTAACTATTATTATAAAGGAGGAAAAAAATCATGTTTTCCAAGGCAGACTTTGTGTGTGTGCTCGCATGAGATAAAGTTGACTATGTGTAATGTGAACATTAGCTTTAGTCCTAAATTAACTTATTCCTCTGAGTCAATGCTCTTTTGTGACACATTTTAATATGTTTGGCATTGCAGGTCCCTGAAGGTACTGAATCTATATGGAGCTCTCAGAGACACTGTAAATCAAGAATCAGTGCAGGAGATTTATTGTATAGTTTGACCTTTGAAGAGTTCTAACCAGAGCAAGCTGACTGATTCATGGCTTGAAGCTGCCAGGTTGGAAAGTTATTGCATTTGTAACTCCCAAAATTACATCAACATGTCAAAATGTACCAATACAGCTGATGTTATAAACAGTCGCTAGGGAATGCTCCTCAGAGTGGTGTAGGCAAAGCTCAGGATGAATCACGGACAGCACCTCTGGGAAGTGAAGAAGAACTTTGCTATCTGGGAACTATAAGAATAACTAACTCATTTATCACTTGCTTTCTCACAGAAATCGGATAAATCTTCATGTTGTCAATAAAAATAGCTGCTTAGGTACAGACGTATTTCTTTCATAGACAAGCTGACATGATTGTCACCAACCTGTTGTGGCGAATCTTGAATAGCCTGATGAAACATATACTGGCTAGCAAGGACAGAAATGAAAGCATCAGATTTGAATATCACTGAACCTGGGGAAGGTCAGACCTAGATCTGAACTTTGCAGGTAGGACCCACCACTAATACAAGTGGATTTACAGAGGTACCTGAAATGTCAAACATATTTAAGCGTGCTGTAAAAGAGCACTGTCCCTGGCTCCAGCACAAGGAGAAGGGCCCTTCAACTTTCCCCCACATTGGGCAGCTATACAAGGGCAAGGAAATGCAGACACTGCATTAGGGGGAGCACAAGGTCTCCCTCCTTCTGTGCACCCTCTAGGGTGCAGTCTATCTCAAAACAGAATGGGCCTGGGAGAATAGAAGATGAGACCACCTGCAAAGGGAACCATTTTGACTTTTGTAGCGGGAAGAATGCAGCACCATCCCAAGGAGGAGGGCTATGTGCACATCTTTGCTGCACTCCAAAGAACTGAGGGAGGATTTTGCCTCCTGAGACAAAACTCCTCTTGGTGCTTTCAGTCGCAATTAATCTGTGGCATGTGCTGTTTGTACATTCTGGCCATCAAAATGTAGCTTTTACACTTTATTGTTAAGCTCTTTGTTTTTCTTATTGTTTCAAAATATCTATTTTTTACAAAACAGACATCAGGCCAAAATGAACAGAGGATGCTAGGACACACAACAAGAAGGCTGACGTTGAGAAATTCTATGTTAACATCCAATCACTACTCTGATTGTACCCACATGTGCAGTTTTAACCTCGCATCAGTGGGCTAGTCTGCAATCAGGTTCTTCCTTTTCTAAGGGAGGTGGGCCCAAACCAAACTCTCAGACAAAAACACTACAGAACTTTGGGAAAATCTGCATCCGAATCCATATCAAAAGTTTTCAGCCATTCTCCATTTCTGTAACTTGCATAACCCAAGAAAATCTTATCAGTTCTGATATTTTTATGAACTAGAGACTTTGCAGGGGGGGACAGAATAGAAGGAGTGGATTAAAAATGTTTGAAGAGGTGTAAAGACAAGATTTTTTGGGAGCATGGGTGTGAGGATAAAAGGAAAGGGCAAGAATGTCAAAGCTGTGAGTATAAATGATGGGAAGGTTACTGGAGTTTTCAAGGGTGATAAAAAGTGTGAATATGATTAAGAAGAAACTCTTAGAAGTTAAAGGTTTGTCCTGTACAGGTGAAGGAAGAGGTTGGACATCAAAAGACTCAGAAAGTGGCTCAATGGAGACTGAGAGGTAGATTCAAGTATAATCACTACAGAAATGTTAAAATCTAGAGGTATTTAAATTTTGTTTGAAGAGTAGATTCTCTCTACAGCTGTAGTTCACTTAAATAAATTGCTATCAAGTAATTCTTTGATATGTTTAATTCAAAAAAGCTAAACTGGATGAGTATGTTCAATATTTTGCATTTTTTAACAATAAGTACTCAGCCATGTGTAAAGAGGCCCTTCCGTGTGGGACTTATATTAAACCTTGCCAATTTCCCATCTGTTTGCTGTTTAGTTTCCATGGTGTACTCTTAATGCATACTTTAAAAACAATTAAGGTTTCCTTTTTTATTGGCATCTCTCTTTATAGTTGCATACTCCACCATAAACTTTTAAATATGATGCTTATTTAACTTTAAACAAGCATGAAAATGGTTTTGACAAATGAAGTAGCACTCAGAAGCAGTTCTCAGTACATGTCTTTGAGCAAGGACAATAGGGTGGACTCAGATGAAGACCTTGGAAGGCAAAAGCATACTTGCCCGGTTTACCCCCAATGATTATCTTAGGTACTATGAGAAAGAAGCTATGTGGCAGATCTCAGCTAGTTAACAAATCAAAGGTTTAAACACCATTCACTATGCTGAATGCAAACGCGGTCAGGGGTATTTTTTTGTTTTGTTTTGAATCCTGGTACATAAATGGCCCTGCAATAATTACTGCACTACCAAGAAAATATTGTGAAAAAGCTCATGCTTAGATTGCACCAATCCCTAAGCACACACTGTTTTTAATTATTCTCATTTGCTCAAGCTATGATGAATCAGTAATAACACTAATAGTGCTCTATATTTATAGAACATTTTTCATCTTTTAGGATCTTTAAAGTTCTTTATTGGCTCTCTATGTAGGGATTACACACCTAAATGAATCTAAAACAAAAATAAATGGGTCTTTGTGCAGATCTCCAAATAAATTAAACGGAATTTCTGAGTGAGACTGACAGAAGCATCTGGCAATTTATATCTAAAAATCAGTCCTATTCTGAACCTAGCAACACTATAGCTAAGGCTAGAAAGTAATTTCTAGACAAAACCACTTTATCTAAAAAGTCATAACTATAGCAAAAACGTTCCTTCCAAACTTGGTCTCAGAGTGAGAGTGGATATGTTTTTGCTAAGTTTGACCAAATATGAGTCTCCAGGTTACATTCATGTGTATGGAGAGGACAGGGCCTGATTCTGATCTCATTTATATTGGTGCAATTCAAAAGTTATTCCACTGACATCAGTAGACTTACTCTGGAGTTATTAGTATAATAATAACTAACTAATTAGTATAATAATAACTAATATTTGACAAACTATTTGAAATTGACACTGTGGGCCTGATTCTAGATTCATGCTAAAGTCAGTCACCTAAATATGTGGCTTGATTTTCACCTCTTTCTTCCTCCAGTGTCAGTATGAGTGTTAGGTAAGAAGCACCTCTGAGAATTAAGCCGCTTTTTTGAAAGGAACATGCCTATTGGCTGGATTGTGGCTTAAATGCCACAACCCACAGATGGGAGTGGGATGAAGCCATCCCACTCCCGAAGAAGAACTGGAGCCATTTGTCCCATTTGTCCATTAGTATGGAGCAACAGATCACTTTTTCACATGCACTGATCCTCTACGAGTCAGCGCAGGGCCATGAGCCCAAACTCCTCCCTGCCCCCTTTTCAGAGTCCAGCTCCTGGGCAGGGAGCAGGAACAAGAAGCCTGAGATCCCCAGGGACCAATATCTTGAAAAATCTCACAAAGTGGGGAGAGCATCTTGCTCAGTGCTGCACCATCACAGAGTGGCAGTTCACTGTATGGGCCTATGAATCTGGGTGCCTAGCTGTGGATTCCAAACTTCACACAGAGATGCAGCTCGTTATACATTTGGAAATGGGGCACAGGAGTGTGTTCTATCGAGGCAAGAATTAGTTAGAAATCTTAACCCTTAAGAATTGAAGCCATAGGAAGTAGGAAGGGATCAGGCTAAACAAGTCCATTTTATTATATTGGTAAGCGTTCTGCCTGAGAAGTGTTCTACTATTCTCTGGAAGACTGTAGAAGAGATCAGAATACAAAAGAGGGAACCCAGGACGGGGATGCAGGAGGAAGAGGAGTTGAGACAGGAGAGGAAAAGCAAGGCAGGAGACCAAATGAAGAGGAAGGATAACAGAAAGACAAACCCCTGGGATGGTGAGTGGTGGGCAGGAGGTGCAAGAAAGTGGGGACCGCAGATGGGGGGATCACAATGGAAAATGGAGAGGTGAACCTGAGAAGAGGGGATGTGGAGGCTAGAGAAGACAACTTGAGCTTTTGGAGATTCTGAGGCTAATTAGGCTAATCAAGCAGCTGAAGATCCCAATAAGTTTCATCAGTGTAGCTGAGGCTTGGCCCAACGTGAGTAATTAATACATGGAGGGAGGCCTCATTTTTTGGAAGACAGAATTAGGGAAGTAAATGAGTCGTAAGCTTGAAAACACAATATTTGTGCTAAATAAAGTAAGGCAATAGGTCAGTAGTTTAAGAAGACAATGTCTGAGCTAACTAAGATAAGATGGAGAACACCCAGGGAACTATATACTATGAACTATATAACAAGGGACAAAATAAGTTGGGAATGTAAAGATGAGGTAAAGAGGAAGTCAAACCATGGACAGTGCATGCTGCACAGGGACTGGTTACTGCAAAGTTACCAAGCCAATCTTAAAATGTGTGATGCAATGTACAGTAAATGCAATGAGAGGTGTAATGAATATAAGGGAAGGGGGTAACTTTGGAGCTGTGGTGTACCCTACATCCATCCCCACTGTGTTTAAGTCTGGTCAACTCTATACAGCTTTGCTATATGCCAAATAAAGACACCTGAGTGATAAAGTCTGGAGTCAAACTGAGTTCTTGGGAAGCTGAGTGGAAACAGGTCTCAGAGGGAATCCTAACAATCAGCATGGTGGGGAGGGGAAGAGAGGCGCCTTGGGAGTGAATAATTCTCTTCCCTTCTGCATCTATCATTTAAATGATGTTCTCCTGGCCCTATGCAGAGTGCCCTGGACAGTGAAAAAACACCTGGTCCCATTTCTACTTGCTTGGGATCCGGGGAGCATGAAAATGTCACCACTTTTTCAAAAACAAAAGAAAATTCTCAGGAAAAAATGTTAATTAAGCTGTAGCTGAGTTTGCAAATATATGTGGGTAACTTAATGGCAAAACTACTTTACGTCATTGGGAATGGTGGGTGCTCAGTGCTCTTATACAGATGACTAACTTTTAGCTAACCACAAGTTTGAAAAATTTTGGCCCTAGAATTTTAATTTACAACACTGCGAGCAGCGTATCTTGAAATAATAAGGGATGATTCAAAGCCAGTCAAGAACACTTGGGTGTTTTCATTCCACTAAAGCTCATGTTTGTTCCTTCCAGCAGAAACATAATGCCTTTGCAAACACCAGTATCAAAATAAAGCATCCCACCCCTCATAGTTCTGCACTTCTGAGGTCAACACAGGTAACATACATCATTCAATGTTGTCAAGCATGAAAGCAAAATTACAGAACATTTAAAAAGAAGTATTAAAAAGAGGTCTGCATTCTCCTGCTGAATTCTAAAGATTCCTGTAGTGCAAATTTCTTGATAAGCTTTATTGTTCAAGAAATCACATGCCTTTGTTGACTAACCTTTCTAATTTTTATTAAAAATCAGTGATATAAGTTTAAAAAAATCTTTTATTTAACTTGCTTGGGAAGGAATTTGGTTTCTTATTTAAAGCCTGGAGAAGGTGGGCCAAGAATTAGAAATCATGTGTTCTATTCCTGGTTCTGCCTTTGTGTCTCTGTACCACAGTTCACCTATCTCTAAAATAAAGTATAATAATACTTACATCACAATTAATGTCTTCAAAGTATTTTGAGATTCTTGGGTGAGAAGGGTGCAAGTACAAAAGAATATTACAACAGAATTGGCAATTCTGAGCAACAGAAAGCACTCTTTTACATGTGATGTGGTAGTGCAATGTTCTGGAAGAAAATGTTTGAGACAACTTATACAGTCAATAGAACAATGCTTTACTTAAGCCCTAATTTAGGCTTACTACATATTAGATATAACCTGTCATTAACTACATGTCATGCAAAAACTTTACCACAGATATGGAATTTGGCCAAGAATTGAACTCTACTCATTTGGACTGTCAAAAGATTAATCAGCTGAGTTTCTCATATACAAGAAAATGTTATTATGGAAAAAAATCACCACACATCATAGGCAAGACTTGGACCAGTTAGCAGAAAAAAGAACACATACGGACATAGGTTTGCTTAAACATGCATGTATCAAAAAGTGAAGAGTAAGTAATTACTACACAAGCAATTTGTTTAGAATGTTTAAAATATTAATGTTTGGGGGGAAAATGTTTCCATTTACTGCAGCAAAAACTTATTTAAAATAAAGAAGTGATAATTCTGATGTTCATCTTTATGTGTGTATTATGTGCATGAACAAGAATCGTGATTCCCAAAGCGCTGGGACATGAACTCCAACACTATTTAAACTGTGGGGGAACTGTGTCTTACTACTTCAAGGAAGCATTTGATTATTATTGTTGCTTGTACTGCTGTAGCATCTAGGAGCCCCAGTGATGCACCAGGACTCTATCGTGCTAGGCATTGTATAAACGGAACAAAAAGGCAGTCCCTGCACCAACCCAACTCCTGAACCAAAAAAAACCAAACCCCCCCCCCCCCCCAAAAAACAACATGGTGGAAAGAATGAAAGAATAAAATGGAAAGTTAAATAAAATAGGAAAGAAAGGAGGATGAAAAAGAAGAAAAGAGAACAGTTATTTGACAGATGTTATTAGATCTTACTGTAGACCGGTGCTAATGTTCCCTATGGACGCGTCAACCTGACACAAATTCTGTCTCCTGTGCATAACCTGAGCAGCCTGCTGCATGCTGGGAACTCCCTTGGAGCAGAAATCTTCCCAACTAGACTGCATAGCTACAGCAAAGCCACTCTTCAGCTATTACCTGCCCCTCCCCCTCCTTTGGAGCTTAAATAGCTTGTGCCCCTCTTATGCCTGAAAAAGGTAGGACTGGAGAGAAGCTGGCTGATGAGTCCCTCCCCCAACCTCTCTTATGAACCTAAATCTGTTTTGTGGATTGTGTGCGATGCATACCCTCACTTCAGGTTCCCCAAACTCCCATACTCGAGAGAACCATGCTGATTCTACCCAGGACAGACCCTCAGCACCAACAGAGGAGGGGTCTCGATTTCACACTGATTTTCCTTACATTTTTCCCTGATTTTGACTACTGATACTAATGTATACAGATAATTCACACCAAACTCTATGGCTCTAGTTCTTCCATCACACATACAGTAGTGTAAACTAGGAATAGCTGTATTGAAGACATCAGCTACATCAGTGTAATCAGGCCTTATCTATGCACACCGGTTCAAGACCTATAGAAAAGCACATACATATAAAAGTACAACTAATCTTAGTATCATAATGCTAGCTTTCTTGGGGGAAGATACGGGTTCTGCAATAAGGAAAAGCAATAGGGTCATATTATGTTTTACCTCTCAATTTTTTCAACACTGTTATCCTAGTGAGATAAGTGTACATTTTAAAACACTCTTTCTTTACCCAGGACAGGAGAGCAAATCCTGACTGACAACAAGATTAAAGGCAAATCAGAGTAATGCAGGGCATGCACAGCACCAATTAGACTTCCCCCTTTGATTCACAGTCTATCCCCTACTGACAAAAAGCAAAAGCACTACTCGCCACACTTCTAAAAGATGTGAGCTAGTTACAGTAGCTGAAAGCTTAAAAATAAAAAAAAAATAAATAAAAAAAATGTTTAATGGAGATTTTTATAAAAAACAGTGGAAAAACAAAAAACAAAACACATTGGGCCACGTTATGATCACAGTTACACTCACATGTCCCCAATGATTTTACTGGATATGTTTAAACAGAGGGCAAAATTTAGCCTATATTCTTCTTCTTAAATCCAGATTTTGACTGGCCTCTGTGAGGTCTGAAAGGAAGTGGAAAGGGTGTGTCACAGTTTCACGCTCTATGCTCCGCTAAGGATAGAGTATGCTTTCTGTTAGGCCCAGAGGGCACTATCCGACCCAAGGGGTGCATCAAGGAGGTAAGAGCATGGCGGGCTTTGTAGGTATGCTTCCCCTGACACTGCACAACTCCCCCTCCCCTAGGTTTTCATGGATACCAGGCACCACGTTATAGTCTCTAATACTACAGAATGGAAATCTCCCAGTCATAAGAAGATAGCTGGGATGATGACAAATGACATAACTTGATGGAAATGGAGAAAGTCAAACCCATAAAACATTTAAATAAGGGAAAGGAAGATGATATTATGGAAAAAGAGTGGAGGAACAGAGCCTTGGAAATCACCAGAGGAATCCTCCACATGCTCAACAAGATTAAATTAATCTGAGTACCTGGATGGAGGTGTTGGATCTGTAACCAGGTATAGCTCTTGTCACTTCAAATCTGGCCCCAAATCAGTAATAACCAAACAATACTGTAGTCAGTGTCTGGCTGCTGTTTGTCAGTCTATGAGCATTGTGTTAAATCAGTGCAACTCCTGAGCAGCAGATGAGCAGAGGGTAGGGGGAATCAAAATGTTTTTATAGCATTTAACATTCATATTAGAGATGGAGCCAAACCAGAACCCTGGATCAGACCCCATCTCTTATGCCAACCTTGAACCAGTCTGAATCTGGATCTGATCTAAATCTGAACTTTGCAGTTTAGACTTCTTACTGCAATGGGCATGGGCAGAACACACATCTTGAACTCTGAGGAAGTTCAGACCTGAATTTGAACTCTGTAGCTGAATCTCCTCTTTTAATTTTGTGATTGGTATAAAACAAGAAAAATGTAGAAAATGTCATACTTTTAGAGAATGTCAGGATTTTCCTTAACCCCACATGTAGTGTACTTGCACCATCACCAGTCTATGGTGGGTGGGAGTCCACAGTTGAAATCCTGGCCCCATTAATGTCAATGATAAAACTCCCATAAACATCACCCCAGGCATGCTGGGAGCTATCCCAAGCAGGACCCACAGAACAAAAGAACCCCACATACTTTATATTACTAGTGTGGTAAGTGTCCCTTACCTATAGGCTTATTTTGGGCATTGACCTGATAATAGGGAAATGTTCTTAATTTTTTTTAAATGGTCAGCAGACAATCTTTAAAACAGTGCAGTAAAATTCCCTTATACAACAGAATTGTAAGCGTAAAAACAGCTTTCCATGCAATGCTTAGAAGATGTCTGAACTAGTCTTGCAGGATATCAGCAAAACCCTGTAGCCTTCAGCATCAGTTAACTCTCCTTACTCTTTTTGCTACAGTAATTGAAAAGAGGTCTCCAGGGCAGCAACGATAGTGGATGTCAAAAGGTTAAGGGTACGAATAACTATAAAAAGAAAAGGTGAAGCCTCCAGGTGGTAGAGAGTTATTTATACATAGCATCGCTGAACATAAAAGAACCTGGAGAGGTATTGTTTGGTGCCCACTACTCCATCTACTGTGCTTTGCATGAAGAGCATCAGGAAAAATAATGACTTCTTCAGTATTTAAATGTCAGCATAGAGTAAAGTCAACAATAATAGGCTCAGAGTATATTGCAAATCATTACATATTGTTTCTTTGAACAAACATAATATTATGACACTGCCTCACTCAGATTTAAAAGTACATTTTATAAATACGAACCATACCTCCTTTTGTGGGTTTAATTTTTGCCAACATCTGTGCCTGTAAAATGACCCATGGACATAAATCTGAATACTTGGGCATTTAACTGCACAATCTGTGGTGTAATCAGTTGATTATAGGAGCTAGTACTCAGATTTTCACCGACAACTCAGTAGTGGGTACAGTTTGTGCAGGTAAAAGGGATACCCCACCGTTTTGAAAATTTGGTCCTGAGTCAGTCATACTCTCTTATGCATGCACACCACCAATAAACTTACCCAGTAACTCCCCTAATTGGCAAATCATACTTATGTTGCAGATCAAAACAACTCACATTTGTAATTAGTGTATTAAAGAGAGCTTTCTTTCCCCCATAAATTAAATTATGTGATTTAAAGGGGACACCATCAACTTAAAAGATCACACTTCTGTCTCAATTACTTTTGCTTCTTATTGGTACAAGTAACTTCTAACATTATTGCAAGCCAAAGTGACTGGACAGAAAATTATTTTCCCTCTAATTTTCCGTTTGCTTATTTTCTGCATTGGACAGCTGCTACTCATTGATATGATACCCTCTTAATTGACAATGGTCATGTAGTTTTTCCTGAAGTTACGGCAGTCATGTTAGCATACAAAAAACCCAGATAATAGATAACTTCAGCCACTTTCATTTATAAATACACACAGCTACATTTTAATTTACTCCCACAGTACAACTGCCTTAATCAGACACCAGCTTTCTTATTCCATTTTATTTATATAAAGTAATATCCCATAGTACATTTATGGCCTAGTAATTTATCTAATAGGACTGCTCAGTTTAGCAGAGACTAGAAGTATTGCTGATGAAATGTCTAAAAACAGGCTCCCAGTTAAACAGACCTCCTTGTGTCCCCTGGTCGATAAGTAATGAAAGTCACCATCTGTTCACTGTGTGTGGTTCCCTCTCTCCCAGGTTTTCTAATCATTTTGCAGTTAGCCAAGTTAGTCATGCCATGGCCAGTGAAGGACTCACATATTCATCAACTGACAGCAAAATAAGACTTCTGGAAGAAAAGTAGGTGGCACTTCATAGCACCTTCTCCTGCATACTAAGTGCAATGTTAGCAAAAGGAAACAAGAAATACATCTCCAACCTGTCATAAATGACTAGACCTATGTGTTGTTTAACGGCATCAGTTACATGGCATTACAAAATGGGCTAGAAAATAATTGGCTCGAGAAATATATTTTCTTTTTTGCCAATTTCTTCCCAGCTGGCTTATGTTCAACTTTTTTCTTTCATCAAAGGGAGTACAGTCCAAAGGTCATTTGCAGGCTCTCATAGCTTTGTCTATTGACTACTCTATTGGCTCCTAAAAGGGAAGATCCTTCCAGCTGTAATGTTGCCAAGGATACAAAGTGCCAGCTATGAAGTATGGCTTAGTGTATTCGTTGATTATGAAGCAGAGGCCTTCCAGTTCCTTGAAAATCAATGTGACTAAAGCTGAATGAAATAATTTACTCACCCATCTTAAACCAGAAAGGAAATTGGTTTCATTCAGACTACGAAGGCTGTACACTTCCAAGCTGCCTACTATTCTATCTTTGTTTGTAAACATAAGACAAATTCTTCCCAGATATAATTCCACTAAAATCAGTTGAGTTATATCAGGGTTGAAATTGTTCCAATATTTTAAATTATTCTGACCTCCATAAAATGATGTAATGGTTCATAAATCAAGAAACAATAACAGAAGAGAAAACTGAAGATAATGCGCATAAAAATGAAATGTGATTGTGGTTTTACTAAAGATTTGTACTGAAATTGGGTGAGGAAATATAATAGGTACAACTAGGGACTACTAGTTCCATCATTAACAGGAAATGTACTGAACTGAACTGCCTTATTCACTCAGGGTGCAGATACTTTCATAACAGTAACTCATTTCTCAAGTATGCACCTACCTGCACTCTGATTGGCTGTGGGCAATTATTAGCCAGAGCACAGAGATTTGCATAATAAGGGTATGGGTATTTTTAATTACTTATAGTGATTAAGTAAATTGCACTACTGTGGTTGACCACTAGAAATGTCTGTGTAGACCTTCTGGGTTGATTTCTGACTGGAAATCCTCCAAGGCCCAAGGAGAGCTAACCACAAAGAGCTTCTCCATTTTTTCCATCCCACTTCAATCCCACAAGCCACAATGCCCTGATCTCCTAGCTAGTTTCCACAGTGTCTGGAGACCAACAGGGAAGAATCAAAGCTTCTGCTCCACCCATCCCATTGTCAGATTGCTCCTATTCTGCAATATTTTTCCTGCATTATTCTCTGATAGAAAGATGCTTGCATTATTCAGCTATGTCAGGGATCGGTAACATTTGGCATGTGGACCGCCAGGATAAGCCCTCTGGTGGCCGGGCCGGTTTCTTTACCTGCTGGGTCCACAGGTTCAGCAGATCGCAGCTCCCACTGGCCGCAGTTCGCCGCTCCAGACCAATGGGGGCTGCCGGAAGCAGTGGCCAGCTCATCCCTCAGCCCGTGCCGCTTTCCATAGCCCCCATTGACCTGGAGCGGTGAACCACAGCCAGTGGGAGCCGTGATCGGCCAAACCTGTGGACATGGCAGGTAAACAAACCGACCCAGCCCACCAGGGGGCTTACCCTGGAGGGCCAAACGTTGCTGATTGCTGTTCTATGTAGTGGAACAAGATAATGCTTGTCCAATGCTATTCCAGTATATGCAAGGAGGAAAGTTCCTATCAGATTCAGTCATCTTGTTTCGAAACCAAAAGAAATCCAGAAGTGATCATTAATCTTTGTACAATGGTGTCAGGATATCCTGGAAAGTAAGAATCTTGTCAGATTCACTCATCCAGCATCTGAATCAACATGATACTCAAACTAGAAGTAGGTGATAATCTATATCAGCCAATCTGCACTCACACTCATTATAGGACACTTTGGGACAAACATATATGGCCTCCTGCCAACCACCCACAGCTGTCAGCCTCCTATACCTACACCTCAGGAACCAGACCTGCTCCCATTGAAATTAGGTGCATACAGATTAATCCAAAGACCTTCCACTCTCATCAGTGGAGATTCTCCAGATTTACAATGGTGTAACAGAGAGCAGAATCTGGCCGATTGACACTTCTGCTATTTTATCAGGATCTGGCCCTTACTTACAGGTGGTCAGCAAAATCAAATCAAGATTTACAACTCCCAGATTAGCCCTTGGTACACCTATAAACAGAAGAGTGTATTTAAAGCACATTTTAATGTTAATTTACAGGATGTCTTCCTAATTTCTTAGGTCTCAGAAGTGTTTCCAACTGCCAGCTCCCACTATGGTCATCATGCCAGGATGCAAAATCTAACTGGGGCTTATTTGTTCGATGTTTGTACAACACCTAGCACAATGAGGTTACTCCCGATCTTGATTGGCACTTCCAGGTGCTATTGTAAAACAAAGAACAATAGTAATGCATTCTCTTTGGTGGCCTATCACTATGATGAAAAACAGCATTCATGCTGTCTACAGGATTAAGGTAAGTGACTGTTCCCTTCCCAGTATTCCATAGATGTCCTAAATCTTCTTTTCAAATAATGGACATGTAGTAAGAACCCTGGGATGAGTCCTGCATTCCTTACCTTGACAAAACTTTCATTGAAGTGAATGATAGTTTTAATAACTCCCTAAGGACTAAAGCCAAGATTTAAATAATTAAATAAATCAAAATCAGTGCCTATAAACAGGCCCCTGCATAAGTGGCCTGATTTTCAAAAGTGCTGTCACCTAACGATTCCCACTGAAGTGCTCAGCTCTTTTGAAAATCAGGCTGCTTATTAAGCTGCTATGTGAGGATTTAGAAGCCTAACTTGTAGGCACAGAATTTTGTAAAGCTTGGCTTTTAGATTATGGCCAGCTGACAATTTTAAAAAGCCATGAAATACTGCGGGAACCTGGGGAGGAGGGCAGGAATTAAGCTAAATTGCTATCAGTCTGCATGCTCCAATGCTGTTCGATGGTGAGTTTGCAAAGTACACAATGGGACATCACACTATGATGGAGTCTAGGACTGGGAAAGAACAACACTTCCCAGGCATATCAAAGGAGGAAAGCAGCAAAAATTTACATTACAAGTGTGCTGAAATGCCCCTAGCCTGCTTACGTGGGGCACTGAGTGCTCAGTCCAAAGCTCTCATTTTTTGTTTTTAAAAACACTCCTGGGTAAAGAATCTGTACACAAAGCTGTTCTCTTAACAGCAACAGGACAGCACCTTTGCTTTCCTTTTTGCAGTTTTGCTTTCAGACAAAAGTGAATGTAAAATAAGTGAGGGAGAACAAGTCCCCTGTGGGAAAACTTGTAGAAATGATCCTGAGAAAAAGCTCTTGTAGTTTCTTCCAAATTCTCTCATTGGAGCTGCAGATGGGATTTGCTCCCCTGCAAAAGTAGTACTGAGTTTGGCTTCCAAACCCCAGTGTCTCTGAATTTGCTCCAGGGCAGTGGCTCATTAATGTGTCTCCTGCAACTCTTTGCAGCACCTGGTATTAAAACACTGTGTGATTTAACTATTAATCAAAGTTATTAGCCACCCAGGATGCTTTTACTATGTTATTGACCAATTAAGTTATCAACCTGCACTAAGTTAACTTATTTGCTGTGAGAATATTTGAGAGAGAGAGAGAGAACTATATTAAATGAAACAATGAATTTACACTACTGTGGCTCTTCTGCGTAATGTTGATTGCTAATTTGGCTCCTGAACTACTGAGGTCTGAGTATCACTGCTCCAGGGCCTTCTGGCCTATGGCCTTAACTGTTTAAGTAAAATCATCCAATAAACTAGCTCTCCATAGGATTTCAGAAATGCCTGTATTTATTCAGTTGGGTAAGAAAAACAGACATTGTTGAGCAGGAGTCCTGCACGGAGGAGGCAGAATCCCTAAATTTGGCCCATCCTGAACAACATATTAGGTATCTCTAGAGAAAAGGGTGAAAGAGAATATATCCTCCCCACTCAGGCTATGGAGCTATTCTGAGTCGGCTACGATAGCCTAATAGCTCATCCTTCCCCAATCTGAAAGTGCTTTGAATCTTGTTGCTTACACACGTTACCCCACCCACTCCCACCCATGCTGTGAATGTGACAGGCAAGGAATCACTGCAGAGCTGGGCTCTGTTATAAAATGAGGTGCATATCTACTATGTAGCCTTCCTTTTGCCCAAAGCCATCGCCCAAAGTCCATCTCCATCCTGTACGTAGAATAGCCACACCATTTCCAATGCCATAGGGTGCTCCACAGCTGCAGAGGGATGGGCTGCAATTGCCCTGGCTTCATATGCTGCCTTTATTTTAGAAACTTGTTTTCAGCAAATAGAATGTAGCCCACCTTTTCAAAACACCACAGCATCACATTAAATTTCTCTAGCTTTCCACTAAGTAATTGATCAATATTAAAATCTAACCAGACACTTTTATAGCCACTAGCTTTTCATTACTTGCATTTGTTTTATCTTCCGACTTCATTCTAAAAATCCTTTGCCCTTCACACCCATCTTTCGGCTCATGAGACCATTTTGTTAAGCATCTTTTGACGTCTAAACAGAGAGCAACCCTGAAAGCCATTAAGAATGGAACTCTTTTATTGCACATTTATTGTAATTACAGAAACCTTTATAAAAGCAGCTCCTTTTCAAGCTTTGGATGCCAGATCTACCCAATAGGTTGTAATTCCTTCCTGCACTTTGTTAGACTTCATCCATCTGCTAAGTCATATAAACATATACCACCAACATACATGGCCCACATTCCCATAAGTCTCCTGGAGTAACTGGCTGGCAAACAGATTTGTTTTATTGCGATCAGCTTTCTTTTTTCCAACAGATGACCTTGTAAGGGTCTGTGTAATAAACTGTTGTGGGTAGAACACTGACATTTATGTCAGATTTCTGTTCTCTCATTTACACAGTATGTCTTAATGAACTTTAAAGTGATACCAAAAATATCAGTGCGCTTTGGAATCACAGAACGTTAAAGTTGGATCCTCAGCAGAAACAACACAAATGAGGTAAATTCACATAATTTTAAGCAACAGTTTAGCCCTATATGTACAAATGTCCAAGCTACGGTTGCTGAAAGAGGAATAACTTAGAGCTTTAGTGAGGTTGAATTTTCATCTACAATGATATTTTAACACATTTCGATTTTAATAATATGAAGTATTTTTGAGTACTCTGAGGAGAAAGTACAAACTCTGCTCATGACCACTTGCCTTGGCTTTTCTGCTGTAAGTTAGGTCTTTTTCCCAAGCTCATTTATTTTATTTATTTATTTGTACATTTCCTACATTTTAAACTCTGTAAATCCCAGGTACAAGCTAAACACCAATTTTTATTGGAAGTCGCTAGAGAATACGTGATCTGTCTCCATGCAACAATGTACGGTTCAACTATTTTTGTATTAACACAACTGCACATTGTGACATTTGTCCTATTTGTAAATAACATGTTACTTCCATATGATATGATACAATAAATATGCAAAGTCATTCTTGTGACTCTATTTCTGTGTAACTATAAGCCCATGGACCCGATCTTGAAACCCCTAAACAAGGCTAGATTGTGGCTGGGTGTGACATGCAGTAACATCTCCCCACTGCTTAGCAGCTGCAGCTGCCTGAAGCTCAGTCAACAAACTCAGCTTTCCACGAATAGAGGTATGGCTAACTGGAGAGGGAAGGAGTGAGGAAAGAGGCACTCTGCATGGTACAATCCCCTTTCAAAGGCTCACAATTTACAAGGCCACTTGCACAGTGAACTACAACTGTAGGAAGCAACAGCAACTCCTCCTCTCTGGCTTTGACACACCAGAGGAGAGTCTGAACTAATGGCAGGTGGTAAAGGACATCAATGAGAAAAGAAAACGTTCCATCCACCGCTGCCTGTGCTAATGGGAAGGGTGGATATCAGGGTGCCTTTCAATGGCGAGCAGTGCAGCATACCAGCCTCGGCATGATCTGCAGCCCAAACTCCCCGCTGCTCGCTGGCTCTCCGAGGCAGCCCGTTTTCTCCTCTGGACAGGAAGAGCAGGTCCGAAGAATAAACGTGATCATTGGTCCAGAGTCTAATTTTGGACCAGTTTTAAACTGGCATAACTCTATTAACTACAGTGAAGTACACTGGCACAAGTGAGAACAGAATCAGTTCCATTTTTCAATAGACTACAGCGCTCACCATTCAAAAAGAGCACCATTTACCGGGCCGCTTTCCTTGTTTCCTATAATTAGAACAGGATATAACACACTGAACTAAAACAACATGGTGACAGTCATTGTACCAGAAACTAGATTTGATTTTGGGTCAACCATTTTGGAGAAAGTATTTTAATGCTATTACAGCCTTCGTTTAAGGACTGACAGCGAACACTCAAAAGGGGTGCATTTAAAAAAAAATGTAATTTTTATGGAATGTTACACTTAGGGCCTGATCCTGCAAACCATCCACACACAGAACTTCCATTAGCCTCATTACATTGAATCAGCCAGGAAGTTTGCAGCACTTATTATGAAAGCATATAATGATAGATGTTAATCAGTCTGCAAAATTCAATGGACAATTTCTGCTATGGTAATACCACAGAATGAATCTTCCTGTCTTCCCTCAACTAGGGCCCATATGCAGAACTCCTGTTAACTTCAATAAGAATTCAAAATGCAAAACACTTGCAGGATTGAGCCCTTGTTAAAACAAACAAGCAAAATACCCCAACTATTTCATTCATTTCATTTCGTTACTGCAAAAGGCAAAATAGTGCATGCATTACCAGTGTTCATAAGGTGAATAATGCCAAACTGACATCACTGAAAGCTGAAGTACTCAAAACAGATACCTGCACAGCAGATCCTTGACTGGTGTGCTTTGTCATAACTTCGTTTAAGTTGTTATAGCTATGACAATTCACATCATGTAAAGATGGCCCCAGCATAGGTGACAGCAGTACAAATTTAACGAGGCTGCCCTATCAGCAGCATACCAGTATCTCAGTCTTGATCTAGAGCACGGGTCGGCAAAGCAAAGCCAAAGACAGCATGCGAGCCAATTTTTAATGGCACGCTGCTGTCTGCTGCGGACCCCAGCAGACAGCAGCGTGCCACTAAAAATCCTGCCCGGTCCGCTCTTCTCCGCCCTCCCGCCCACCGCTCTCTCCTTGCAGGACAGGCAAGCATCCCCCTTCCCCCCGCCTCTTCCCCCAGTGTGCTGGGTTACTGCCACTCCTTCTCTCCCTCCCTGTGGCCAATCAGCTGACGGCCCTTGCTACAGAGGGGGAGAGGGAAAAGCGGAGCTGCAGCGCACTTGCGCTCTCTGCTCCGGAGACCTTGGGGAAGGGGGGTGGAATCAGGGCATATCCCCTCCAGCCCCCTGCCACTCAGGGCAGGTGGCTGGGAGCACCCCCACGGCCCCAGCCCACATGCCCCAGCCCTCTGCCCTCACCTCTGCACCGCCCTCACACACTCCCAAGCCTCTGTCCTTACCCCTGCACCCCCCCACAACGCCAGCCCTGACTCCGGCACCCTACTCACACACCCCCAGCCCCCTGCCCTGACTCTTGCATCCCCCACATCCTCACCTCCACCCTGAGCACCAAACGGGAGTTCCTGCACACACACGCACACACACAGTCCCACCTGCACCCCTTGCACCAAATGGGAGCTGCCCAGGTAAGAGCTCCACACCCAAACCTCCTGCCCCAACCCTGAGCCCCCTTCCTCATTCTAGCTCCTGGCCAGACTCTGCACCCCAACCCCCAGCCTGCTCCTTCACCCCCAGCCCTGTACTCAGTGCACTCCCGCCCTCATCTCAGTGCAGAGAGAGGAAGAGAATGGCTAGAACCAGGGAGAAGGTAGGTACCCACTCTATGTGGACAGGGCCGGGACCCCAGACCGGCAGCGGGGCTGAGTGAGCCGTTCAGCCCACTGCTGGTCTGGGGTCCCGGCCGCCGGCACTGCTCAGCCCGCTGCCGGTCTGGGGTTCTGGCTGCCTGCCCCTTGCCAGCCGGGGTCCTGGCCGCAAGACCCGCTCAGCCCGCTGCTGGCCTAGGTGAACGGAACCCCAGGCTGGCAGCGGGTTGAGCGGGCTGGCAGCGTAAGATCAGCATTTTAATTTAATTTTAAATGAAGCTTCTTAAACATTTTGAAGACCTTGTTTACATACGACAATAGTTTAGTTATATAATATATAGACTTATAGAGAGAGACCTTCTAAAAAACGTTAAAATGTATTATTGGCATGCAAAACCTTAAATTAAAGTGAATAAATGAAGACTCGGCACACCACTTCTAAAAGGTTGCCGACCCCTGATCTAGAGGGACCACCTAGATGGTGTGCTGGCAATGTAGTGTTCAGTCTCCATGCTGATTCTGTTCTTGGTCTCTCTGCTGACACTATTAACAAGAGCCACCTATAGTAATATTAAGTTTTTGTAATGAGCATGGCTGATCACTAGGAACTAGATAGAACCAACACTTTCCACTGAACAGCAATCATATGGTAACATCTTCTAGTTACTACTGAACTGTGAGAAGATTTGAATTAGCAACACCATGGTGAAAGATTTTGTAACTCATTAAGAACTTCTTACACCATTTAGTTTTCCTTAGCAATTTACATTAATTTTAACATTATATATTTAATAAGTGATTCATCCATTATCTCAGTATAAAACTGTATGCAAAACTCATGAACTTGCAGTAAAATAGAGTGAAGTATTTTATAATTCCAATATCAATACTATTCTGTTGCTGGATCTCATTTTAAGATATAGTATATATAAGAAGTATAACCTTACCATTGTCTTCAATAGAGAAGTAGATGATGTCACTGGTAGAACTATCGCCCTCTTTCAAGACATAGCTGATCTTCATTTCATCAATATCAGCTGATAAATGAAACATGCTAAGTGAATCACCACAGCATTTTACTGCAAAATATAACACTTACCAATAGATTTTGAACTTTAGTATTTTAATTTAGTAAACAATATTTGATAACATTCTCATAAATTACTAATTGTTTTTGAAGAATAATACTTTAACACTGTTCTTTGTCAAACAAAGAAAAAGCCAGTTTTAGAAGATGTATCACTTTAAATTGTATAAACAAGAACTCAAACTCTATTGCAGTAGCATTAGTTCCTACCATGGTCCTTGCTCTGCAGTTCAGCAGTAATTAACCTGATTATTAATTTAAAGCTAAAAAACTAACTTCTGTTTTGTTTTAATCTGTTCTTTAATATAGTATTTAAAAGTTTAAATTAATTGCAAATTCTAGTTTTCAGAAACCCTTCACCCATTATAATGAGAATGACTATGCTACACCTAAATTGTACATTGGGGAATAAAACTTGATCCCCATAGTTTTGTGCTTTAAAAAAAAACAAAATAAAAAAAACCCCAACAACCTGTACCACACAACTATTTCAAATGACTGGGTATCAGATGAAATAGTGTGGAAATTTTAATTAATTTTACTTTATAGTGACTATTTCTGAATTTACTAAAAGTCTGATTCAAAGCTCACTGAAGATCTTTTACTTTTGCTTCTTCACACACAAGAAATAAGTTGACAGTTTCAGTTTTAAGTGAACATTCTTTGTGCATCTTAAAGTACCCATTTCTTCATACCCAACTCAGCAATGCAAATGTCCTGGATCTAATGCTACCCTGCCATACATGGGTGTTAACTCCTGTGGACTTCAATAGCAGTGGTACCTGCTTGCCTCATGGTTGATTTCAGTACTTTTAGTTAAACTGAAATCCTAATTCTTTACAGGTGTGGAACATTTGCAGCTGAATTGTAAACAAATTTTACTACATTAGAGCTTGAAAGATTAACCGAAAGACTTTTAAGTAAAGTGATAATAAAGAACGAAAAATCTGAAATCATACAGATTTTCAACCTAATAGCTTTTTCTTCTTTCTCTAAATCCAGAAACAAAGGTGGCTGCCTTCCCCCTTTTACCTTTGTCCCTACTTTGTTCAGGAATCTACCCATGGGAGCTGGACCAGAGATCTAGGGTCAAAGCACTTCTGGGGCCAAATTAAGACTTGATTCTCCCACATAAGAGATGAGTAACTCCACATTGCTATCAATGGGAATTACTTATGTCCTGTGACAGAACAATACACACCATCAGTAAATCTCCAGACATTTTCAGCCCATTTTTACAGATGGTGAAACCAAAGCAGAAACGTGGAATGACTTCTCATAACTTACACAGCAAGACAGGAATAGAGGCTAGGGCTACACTTTTCAAAAGTATTTACTTGATTTAGGCTCTGAAGTCCCAGTTTCAAATGTGATTTAGGCACCCCTTTCAAGTCTCATTGAAAGTCAATAGGGCATGTGCTCCTAAATCACATAAAGACAGGTTTCAGAGTAACAGCCGTGTTAGTCTGTATTCGCAAAAAAAAAAGCAGTACTTGCGGCACCTTAGAGACTAACCAATTTAAGCATAAGCTTTCGTGAGCTACAGCTCACTTCATCGGATTCATACTGTGGAAAATACAGATGTTTTTATACACACAGACCATGGTGCCACAAGTACTCCTTTTCTTTTTTTGTAAATCACATAAAGTATGTCTACACAGCCTGTGGAAACAAACCAGCAGCAAGCCTCCCAGCCTGGGTCAACAGATTCGAGTTTGCAGGGTTCATGCTAGTGCTCTAAAAATAGCTGCGTTGACACCACATTGAAGTTGCAGCTCAGGTTCTGAAACCCACCACATCTCTAGGCTTTAGAGCTTGAGCTCCAGCCCAACCTGCAACTTCAAAGTGCTGGCTACACAGCTAGTTTTAGAGCACTAATGTAAGTCCCACAATCCCAAGTCTGTTAACCCAGGCTCACAGCACGGGCTGTGTAGAGAAACGCTCAGGTGCTTTTGAAAATATTACCCTGTGCCTCCTGATGCATTGTACCAGGACCTGACCACACGTTAGGGATGTTATCAAGTCTTGCAAGTAAGAAAGAGAACTTTAGGTTAAGTGTTGGCAGGTAAAACAAGCCTTTCAGCTTCCTTTTAAAATGTATTTATTTGTAATTTCAAGGCTACCCATGTACCTTGTAAATGGTTTAAGATCTTTAAGTTTTTGTCATTATTTTTAAAAGACAATCCAGTTTAACCTTAAATTACCTCACAGGTGAGCAAGTGAATTGTCTAAGGTATATTCCTGGATCTAAAGGCTGTAAATGAATAAATCCATTATCACCAACCTTGTGTAAATGTGTAAATGCTCTCATTTCCAAGGCCAATATTCATGATGAATCCATGGTCTGGGCTATCTGTGATTTTGTACTTCAGCAGTTTGTGTGGGCTGTCTCGGTCTTCTGCCTTCAGTGACTTGCTGGTGATCAAGAAGCCCAAGTGTCCAGTCGGAAGGTTTCTCAGAGTCGGGGCACCTTTGTTCACCACTAACTGTGGCACCCCATTGTCCTGGGGATTGATCTGGATCTTCAACGTCTGGGGTTGATGAGTCTCCAGAATGGTGTCAGGGAAAATGTAAAAGTCTGTGTGGGTCCCGTCAGTCATAGTGAACGAGAAGCTATCCTGGCTTGTTTCTGTACCATCATGTCTATAGCTGATCAGATTCTCATTCAAATCTAATTTGGTGAAGCTGGTCACAGGATAGCTGCTGTTATATAAAATCCAGCCATGGACAGGGACCTGGGTAACCGTGAAACGGAGCAAATGGTCAGGGGTGTCCTGATCTTCCACAGTCAACTCAAAGGGGGTAATCAGTTTGGTCTTCCCTTCCTCTACTACAAGGTCATGGATAGTCAGAATTGGCTTTTTATTGTCCACGTCTGTAATGGAGACTCTGAAGGTGCGGAAGACCGGATTATAGCCATCTGTCACTTCAAACTCGAAGCTGTCCATCTTCACCTCATCCTCTGCAGTGTGGATGTAGTAAATCTTATTGCCAGCTAGCTGGAGCTGAGAGAAGGAAGCAACAGGCACCCCAGGACTGTCTGAGCTCTCTAAGTGCCCTCGGCTAGGGGCCCGGGTGATGCCAAAGCGCAGGTTCTCATCAGGGCTGTTAATGTCACTAGTGCTGAGCAGGTCAGTTGTGAGCGTCACCTTCCCACCCTCTTTCAGAGTTACTCCTTTGTTAATCACCTCAGGAAAGACTATGTCAATGCCGCTGATGGTAATATAAAAGTATCTGTCTATCAAGGGGTTAATGCCATCAGTGACATCAAATTTAACCAGGTCACGGACCCCTTGTTGGCCAGTATGAGTATAACGGATAAAACCATGGTCTATATCATCCTGGGTGAAGTTCATGCCCACTGTAATATTGCCTAATGGCTCCCCGCGTCTGCTCACATGCTGCAGAAGACCCTGCCTGGGTGCCAAGCGGATGATGTAGGTGAGGTTCCTGTCTTCTGAATCTATGTCTGTGGCTTTAAGGTCTCTGTTCGTGATGACCTTAGACCCACCAATCTCTATCTCCAGCCCATCATTAATAGTCATCCGAGGGGTCTCATCATCCATAAGGATCACCATGATCAGCACTTTCTGTTCCACTGTGTGCTGGCCATCACTTAGCTGGACTTTGAAGCTGTCCTCTTTAATTTCGGAGTCATCATGCTCATAGACAATGCTGGAGGCCTCCTGGATCTCCTCCATTGTGAAGTTGCGGATAGGTATGGCACCAGTTGCCAGCTGCTGCACAATTTGCCCATGCTTGGGGGGAACACTGATGAAGAAGTGCAGGTGGTCTGGGGGAAGATCAGCATCAGAGCCATTGAGGATGGGCGTGTCAATAACCAGACTCATCCCCTCCAGCACCACAAACTCACGCACAGACAGCTCAGGCTTTTCATCATTGGTAGGGATGATGATAATGGGGAAGAAGTGGTGTGGGGAGACGTTGACGCCATCAGAGCAGCAGAAAGTGAATCTGTCCTCTAAGGGCTCCACCCCCTTGTGGATGCTCTGAACATAGCTGATATGTCCCAGGTGAACATCTTTGATGGAGAAGGTGCTAATGGCAGTGCCAGCCCTAGACTTTTCAGACCCCGGGGCTGGAGAGATGTTCTCCAGGTATCCAGAAGTGGACTGAACAGTGATGGTGCACAAAATGTCATCTATGGGAGTATCCACATCCTCCACATCCAGTTGCTGCTGGGCCAGGGCTTTCTTTCCTCCCTCTGAGACAATGAACAGCTCGGGCCCCACAATCACTTTAGGTGCAATGCTGTCCACAGGCAGCACAGTCACAGACACACATACCCCTTGCACCGTGCTGCCTCCCACCACCCACTCATGGGAGAGGTCAGAGATGGTCAGATTGAAAGAGTCATATCTCTTCTTCAGGCCAATCTCTCCACCAGTGTGAGCATAGACTATTGTCCCACTGATAAGGTCTTGCTGGGTGAATCTCTCCATGGGCACCCGATTTACCAGAATGTCACCCAGCTTGGGCGGATCCTTCACAAAGAAAGTCAGTGCCAGATCATCAGTATCTTCATCTGTGCCCTGGAGAAGGGAAGTAGTGATCTCAGTGACACCATTTTCTAGCACGTCAATAGAGGGTCCCAGCAGCCCATTACCACCAGGTAGAGTGATGCTAGGCCTTTCATCGTCCACTGGCTGCACAGTGATCCTAACAGTGATTGGCACATGGTGGATGCCATCACTCACTTCCAGTTGATAGAAGTCATTGGTGGACTCATCACCACTGTGCTGGTAGGATATACGCCCACTGGCAATATCATCTAGCAGGAAAGATTCCCCCTGGACCATCAGCCCCTCCAGGTAGCGCAGGTGGCCATGCTGGGGTGCCTGGTTTAAGATGAAGACAATTTGGTCTGTGTCCGTGTCCTGGTCAGTGGCATCCAACTGACTGGTGGTGAGAAGGAAGCTGCTCCCCTCGAGCACAGTGAAGCCCATGTTGGTGATCTGGGGTGGCTGGTTGTCCACTGGCTGCAGGAAGATTGTGAAGGTCCCTGGCATAGAGTTGCTTGCTGAGTCCTCTACACTGTAGTTAAATTGTACCACCCTTGGGGTGATACCCAGCTCCTGGTCAGGAGGCCGGTATGCCACCTTCTGATGGTTGACCTGGGCTTGGGTGAACTGAGTAATGGACACCAGAGGGTTGTCAGCCAGCACGATCTCTCCAGCCAGCAGAGGGTGGTTCTCATCTATGTCAGTTGGGGGTGTAAGCAGGGTGTATTTCAACTCGCTGTCATCTGTGTCCAGGTCAGTGTAGCACAGATAGCGCTTTCTGAATTGGGTCACCTGGTACTCCAAGACTGTCATCTGTAGGCTAGTGCCTGGGTATAGCTGTGGGGGCAAATTGTCTACTGGTTGCACTTTGACGGTGAATATTTGCTCCCCAGACTGGTTAGGGGGCTCATTGTCATCCTGGAGGCGGAACACAAACTGGTCTATCACAGGACTGGTGCTATGGGGTCCTGTGTGCCTGTAGAACAGCCTTCCATCCAGGATGTCCTGCTGCAGCCATTCACTCACCACCTTCTCATACACACCCTCACTTTCCACAAAGTGCCATGAGGAGGCCTCCTCCATGTCCTCTTCCCTCTCATAGGATGGTGGTGTCTCTGCCTGGCACAGGAGAAGCTCACCCAGGCAGTGGGAGTGTGAGGCGTGGGCAGACTCCTCAGGGTCCTTCTGAAGTATAAAGCGAATTGTCGACTCTTCAGAATCAATGTCAGTGGCGCTGAGAACGAAGGGTGAGATCTGGACAGCCTGGCGCTCTCTCAGCACCAGCCCAGTGTTGGCGTTGAGCAGGGGTGGCTGGTCATCAACAGGGGCGATGATGATGGGGAAAAGAAACTCCACCTGGTGCTGCCCGTCCTCCATGAGGAACACGGTGTTGTCACTGTAGCTGTGCTCACTGCCATCGTGCTGGTAAACTACCTGCCCAGCCTCCAGCTCGGCTGCTGTGAAGTACTCGCGGCCGGGTGGCGCGCCCAGTACCCTGAGCTCGCCATGTCGCAGGCCCCGTGTCACCCAGACCTTCACCTCGCTCAAGTTGTCCTCATCGCTTATCTCCAGAGTGCCAGACAGAGGCCTCGACTGCCCCTCAAAGAGCATGAGCTGGGGGCCAGCGGCTTGGCTGAAGGTAGCCACTGGGGCTAGCGTGTTCATGGGCTTCACCACCACCATGAAGGCAAAGGGCTGGGAAGAGGCGCCCTCAGGGTCCAGCACCTTCATTTCCATCTGGAAGATGCGCTCCTGGTCCGAGTCCACAGTGGGCGGCTGGTAGGCGATCTTCAGCTCCCTCAGCTCCCGCTGGGTGAAGGAGGTGAGGGGCCGGCCGGGCTCGTCGGTGCTGAGCAGGTAGCCCCGCAGCCGGAGATTCTCGCCTTCCCGCCCGCCGGGGCTGGGGCTGGGGCTGGGCCAGGGCGCGGTGAGGCTGAAGAGCAGCAGGTCCGGGGGGCTCTCCAGGTCCTCGGCCGCCAGCATGTCGGGGGTGAGGGCGGTGAGCACGAACTGACCCACCTCGGCCACCAGCAGCGCCGCGAAGCCCAGGGAGGGGGCCGTGTTGGCCGCGCCGCCCCGCAGCCGCACCGCCACCTGGAAGTACTCCGGCTCCGCGCCGGCCAGCAGCTCCACCCGCATGGGGATGGCGTCGCGGCGGGACCAGGGCTCGGCCGCCGTGTGCTGGTAGCGGATCCCCGCCCGCAGGAAGCGGCCGCACTCGCTGCTGTAGCCGGGGGGCAGCGGGCGCCCGTCGGAGTCCACCAGGCGCCCGTGGGCGGGCAAGGGGGCGCCGCCGTCGGACGGGGGCCGCGCGGTGAGGCGGCAGCGACCCTCGGGGAAGCCCAGCACGCTGGCGTCCAGGGGCGGGCTGAGCCCCAGCCGCGACTCCACCTCCAGCGGCAGGTGGCGGCGGAGCAGGCGCGGCGGCCGGGCCAGCACCTCCACCGGCAGCGCCAGGGGCAGGAGGCGCGGGCGGCGGGGCGAGCCCGAGCGCAGCTGGAGGCGCAGGCGGTAGCGGCCGGGGCGGGGGGCGCCGTAGTGGGTGTAGGTGACCTGGCCGGGGCCGAAGCGGCAGGGGAAGCGCCTGGGGGAGAGGGCGCCGGGGCGGGGCGGGCCCGGCTCTTCGCTCTCCAGCGCCGTCAGCTCGCACGTCTCCCCCGGCGGCACGCGGATCGCCAGGTCCCGCGCCGGGTCTAGCGCCACGGAGCGGCCGCAGGGCACCCGCAGCCCCCTGCCGGCCACCAGCAGCCCTCCGCCACCGAGTCCCGGGGGCAGGAGGAGAGGAAGCGGGTCCGGGTCCTGCTGCGCTTCTCGCCGCGCCGCCAGGCTGCACAGCAGCAGCCCGGCTAGCAGCACCAGGCAGTGATCACTAGCCATCGCCCCCTTTAGCCGGGGTGTCCTGCTCTGGGAGCCCGGCTGCTGCTGCACCGGCTGGGGCGGCTCCGCGGCAAGGTGCACTGGCCGCCTCCTCTTCTAGCAGCGGTGCGCTCTGTTCTGCCCCAGCCGGCTGCAGGTACGAAAGAGAAGCGGGCGGCAGCTCCTAGCACCGCCCCGGCGCAGCCTGACACAGCTCACCCGGGGACCCAGCGCCAGCCCTACAGCCTAGAGGAGAAAGCAGCTCCTGCACAAACTAACCCAGCCCGCAGGAGACAGGAACCCTCCTGCTGGGCTCTGATTTTCCACTACAGGGACTCACTCGTCTCTTCTGGGACTGCAGTGACTTCAAGTGACTGGGGCTCTAGTCCCACCACAAATGGCTCTAGGTTAGTGTGTACCCCCCTAGGGCACAAAGACTTCAGTTTATTCTCTGATATACTAATCTCTCACCTCACATAAGATGGTTTGTTGTGAACTACAGCTTCCCCATGCTTCCTTGGATCAGCTTTCAGAGCCAGACTCTGCACTCTGTTTAAACGCAATGTCTCTACCTTTACACAGGTGTCATTAAGAGCAGCATAGGGCTTTTCATCTCATCTCCTTCAATCAACTAACTATGTAACTGTACTATGATACAACTAATACTAAGCTCTTACATAAGAACCACAGCTGAAAATAATTAAGCTTGCTAAGTGCTGTCCAAATTGGGGAGAGTGACACTGGACCTGCTTCAAATCCCTTATTACCATAAACATCTTTCTCTGACTCTCCAACAGTGTTTAAGGAACAGGAGGGCATTCCAGACAGTTAAAAAAAAAAAAAAACACACCTGGTACTATCAATGCCTTTCCATACAGCATGCTATACATCTGGAGAAAACATACTTGCCCCTTTCCTAGTTTAGTGTCAAGTTCCATGGTGTGTATATTAAGAAGTGAAGTTTTGAGCCTACTTTGGAAAATTTCTGTTGCCGTTGAGTCACTATCTCGTTCTGCTAAACAAACACTAGCAAATCCACATGAGACAAGGCTGAGATTTTCAAACTATGGCATTAGGGAGGGAAGAGGAAGGCTTGAAAAACCAATTTACTGAATGGCTACTCTTACAGAGACAAGAAGGATCTTACCCAAACATATGCAACCATCATGACAAACTACTGTAACGGCCTTTTCTGTAAATATTGGTACGCAAATTACATTCATCGTAGTCTTTTTTTAAAATAACAAAAATCAAAAGCAAACATGCATTTAGTGATCACTAAAGTTATCACAACATTATGTGCTCAGTTTTTCTTAATTATTAAAATGGAAAGAATTGTAAAATCATATTTATGTTTTATGCTTTATTCTGTTCTACTGTTTGCAGTTTGGATAGTGAAAATAGCCTGGCCAGTGTTACATTTTCAGTAAGTTTCTTGTTAATTTCACTTTCCATCTTCATGTACCAGCTCAATGCTAGGATTGCCTACAGGGAAAATGAATGTTTATTTAAATCAATTTCCATTGGAATAAAACACAGTCTTCATTTTTTTAAAAGCACATTTTTAACAAGGTTTTTGACTAGATTTATCCTAATACTATTCTGTTAAGGGGACAAGAGTATAAAATACTTTTATCATTATATTTTATTTACTTTCTGTAATATCCTCTTAAGAGCTTGAAGAAAAAATACTAAAAATATTAACCCAGTTTATTTTCTTTAATGTTTGCCCTGCTACTGCTTCCATTTAAATCAATTGGTCTTTTGCCATGGACTACAATGAGACCAAGATTAGTCCCTATAAGTCTTTGTGTTTTAAAAAAAAAATTTTGGTCTAATTTGTGGTTTTTGCAGCAGAAAAGCTTTCAAAAAACTTCTAGTTTGTTCGTGTAGAAGCAGTAGGGAGCACACTGGGAGACCAGATACTACTTTTATCCAGAGCTTTATACAATTTACTGCTTCTGTTAGTTTTTAAATTTGCCAATGGTGATGTAAAGAGTAAAAACTTTTCCTCTCAGATATAGCATTTTAAGGTACAGTAGGATAAGCTATAGTTCTACACACTCCTTGGAGTGTTCTTTGGAGTTAAGACTTCAAGATTAAAGCATGGTTGGGAGCAATCAACTTTTATTGGGATTTGCTTTTCAGTGACTTAAAGCTGTACATTGTACATCAATATATGCATAAAATTATTTGGAGAGAGACAAGGTGGGTGTGGTGATATTTTATGGGACCAAATTCTGTTGGTGAGAGAGAGCAGCTTTGGAGTTTACACCCGAAGAAGATTATTTGTAATAACGATTGTATTAAGAATGCTATCCAAAATGAAGGCCAGATCCTGCTCACCGTCCTCACACAAGTAGTTTCACTGAATAAGGTGCTTGAATAAGGTGAGCAGGGCTTGGCTATTATGTTGTCTACTATTCATCATATAAGCAGCGTTCCACGTAATATGTATTGTGTGATCAGGGAATGTGCAGAATATATATTAGTCAAGCATTAGGAAAAAAGTATATAAAGGGCCTGTCACCACTGTGTTGCTCCAGTTGTACACCTGTGTAACTGACTGAAAAACAGGTGTACCATAGTGGTGAATCAACCCCTATATTTTCTTGAATACCTATCTAGCATCTATATTCTACACATTCCCTGATTAGGATCTTTTTTTTTTCTTTATGTTCTTCACAATTTTTGTTTCTTTATGTTCTCAGATGGAATTAAACAATAAAAAAAAAAACCCTTAGAGCAGCTCAAGATACAGGGTCAGATCCACAGCTGGTGTAAGTCAGTGTAGCTCCATTGACTTTAGTGAAGGGTCTGGCCCATCATTTCTAAGGAAGGATGAAGTAAGAGTAACACCTGTTTTGAGAGTTTAGTAAATGATAAAACATGTCAGAGGAAAATAAGATACTGACACAGTGTTCCAAATCTTCCCATGGAGAGTTAAACTAGCCGTGGGTGGTGGTAAGAAGTTCTTTGCAAGCTAAGCAGGAAAAATGAAAGTATTTGCCAGTCTTCTCTGATGTGAATCAATTATGTTGTTTTCTTATGACTCTAGTACATTTTGCTTTTTGTTGTGAAAGCACTGCTGCACAGAAATAACTTCTAGGAGGTGGCTAGGTAGAGTAATCCATTGTGATGACTCTGATGTACTACTGGGCTGACATTTCACAACAGACTACCATGGCAATTACAAACTGCAGCCCAAGTGAGCAGAAAGGTCTTTAACAAAAGCTGATTTCTGGTAATGGACCGTGTTGTCACACTGCGATTCTTTTTCACAGTCACCTTGATGAACAGGCATCAAGCTGATCGCCAGAAAGATCTCTGAATGTACAGAGCGTTATTTGTTGCACAAGTAGGTATGACCCTCTTAACACTGAAACTGAGGAAAGGTCTTTCAATAGAGGTAGCTATTTTGTAGCACTACAAAATTCCAGATTATAAACCAAATGCTACACAGGTGTCAAACTGAATGGACACTGGAATGTCCAAAGATACATCTTCTTACCTATTTTAGGAGGTGTTGAAGTACTCTCAACTGACATTCATCAAAAGGTCTGGTTGTCTGAGTAGCGCATTGAAGTGGTGCTTCCATATTAGCCTTGGTTCATGTCTTCTGAATCAGGATAATACTCAGCTTCCAGGCCCATTCAAGCTTTTCATAGATCAAATCCCTCTTTATACAAAATGTAATGAAGAGGTTTGTTGGATGAAGCTCTGCTGCAGTATTTGTGTTTTAGGGAGGGAGGCTTTATTAATGGATATCCAGAATAGAAAAAGTACCAAGCAGTCTGAAAAATAAAAAAGGTAGAAGAGGCATGTAATAAATGATATTTCTAAATTTAAGTGTAAATATGGAACTATTTTCTTTTGCAGATTTTTTTAGCTAAAAAAAATGAAATCCCCTTCTTTTGGGAGTGGTAGTATGAGCTGATCTTGGTGCATAGATATTATGACATGAGACATTCCTAAACTAGGCAAATAGATCTCAATGCAGGGTAGCAGCTTCAACCATTGCTTTATGAGGATGCACACACTGGACATGTTTTCACTTGAGATATCTTTCACAGCAACTAGGACAAAATCAACATAGCCCCCATAAGACAATAGGCAAATTCTGCCCGAGGATGTGCAGGGGGGGCTCGTATTAACTTAGTTGGGAACCACACATAGCCATTTGAGAGCATAATTTGTCCTTTTTGCTAATGATATTAGGACAAGATGAAAAAATTTATCCTGGTTTCCAAAGCCTGGTTCCTCTGATTGTAATATCATAGGCACAAATGAGATTTCAAACTCTAATGCCTACACAGCAAAGAAAAAACTGAGCCCGGAAGGCCACACTGCAATGAGCCAGCCTGAGCCCTGTGAGCCCAAGTCAGTTGGCATGAGCCAGCCATAGGTTTTTCTTTGCTGTGTAGACATATCCAGAAATTCCATCCACAGGGCGGGCCTCAAGGTAAGTGATAAGCATGCAGCTGTCAGGGCCTTGCTTTGTTAGCATTCTCTTTCCCACACTGAGTAGAGGAGGTTGTTGATGCATGCTATTTGAGTGGTCTCAACTAACATTGACCCTTTGACCACCACCAACTTGAAAAAATGAACTGCAGTAGCTCAGTCTCCATTTTAAGTGCTAAAATCCTCCATTCCCCACCTTCCTTGCTGATGAAAATCTTTGACTTGTCCCCACAATTACAATGCATCCTAACCTTCTTTCCCTAATTGCAAAGTCTCCCATGCAAACCCCCCACCCAGCTTTCAAACTGACACACCTAGATGTACTATACAGGTTATAGATGTTTGCCAGAGCCCCAGCAAACTTTAGCTCTCATAGGGTTTGCAAATTCCTAGTACTAACCCTGCTCCTACATCAGGACATTTGGAAGTGTTTTTAAAAATTGAATTCTCAATTCTGAAACAAAAAGAGATACACATTAGACAAACCACTTTTTTTTGTTTTTAAAAGGAGTGTTAAGGAAAAGTTAGCACATGTGACTCCATTTTGGTTTGGGGCCCACCATTGTCTAAAAGCAAGCACATCATGCACCAGGAGGAGTGTTCCTTAGATACTGCATTCCTGTGAAAATCCTCCTCCTTGTCTCCAGCCTGCCTTGACTCCTGGTATCTGTTCTTTGTCAGTCCCTAAACTCCCTATCTCCTGGACTTTGATGTGAGGCCTCCCATCCTGATAATAAAAGTTACTGATGCATGGCTGTAGGACCATGCTGTGTAATTAACATACTAGTTTAGCACGAGGAATGCACCAAGCAGGGATAGGTGGTAGATAAGAAAAGGGTTTGTTTATTGGCTAAGGTTTCCAATGCACGAGGGCAAGATGCTTTGCTAAAAAGTATATAACCTTTGTATAATCTGTATTCGGGGTCCCCTCCTGGCTAGCAGGGGGGCACCACGCTCGAGCGTAATAAACTTGGTGTTTTTTGGGAACGCGGCAGTTGTGGACTTTGTTTATGTGCCTCAGCCTAGATTCGAACTGTGCGTGTCCTACCAGGTGTAATTCGCAACAGGAGTACATTGTGTACATCTGAAACGTGACCACAAATTATGCATGGTTACCTGACTGAGATACATAAAATTTTTGATAAACTGTTAGTCTTTAACTGACTAAGACCCCATCCTGCAAAGACTTACATTTAACTTTACACCTTGTGGGTAGCTCTATTCTGTTCACTGGGATTACACACAGTGCACATGTCTTTATAGAATTAGGGCCTAAGTTTGTAGAACAGTTTCAGTGCTATGCACATTGTATCCATTAGAGTTGAGGATTATATGGTTTTCTTAAAAGAGGGGACCTGAGCAATAATCATGAAAATAATGCACTTTTTCTAGCTTTATCTGAGGAGATCAAACATTTCACCTAGCACCCCTTTAAAGTAGATAATGAAAGCACTGTCCCCTTTTTAAAGACAGGGAAACTTGGACACAAAGGAGCAAAGTAACACGCACAGAATCATACATCAGATGAGAGCTTGTGGACTAGAACTCAGGTTTCCTTATGTACAGGCCTGTGCTCTAGATACCACAGTTTCACATGCAAGGGCCATATCATTAGAAATATGGATGTCAAAATCCCTCCCCCCCAGAAGTCTTCTTCCAGTGTAGCATCAATAAGTCAAAGAAAGTCACCAAACTGGCTGCAGCAATGACACACATGAAGGAGTTAAGAGGGCATTTTAATATTTAACAACTATAACTGATCTTTAATTTATGACAAGCAATGTACTTAAAATTGTCTGCATATCCAGTATAGAGTATGTTTATGTGATGATATTTCAGATCCTTAGAGTGCTAAATTTATTGCTGGATCAAGCAGGTACAATTCCATTAAGTTGCAAAGGGTACACATGCTAGCTTTCAATTTGGCTCAGGGTTTTGGCCTGTAATCTTCAGTGTGTGAGCAACATTATGCGCATGTCCTTTCAGCAAAAGGAAAAACAAATGCCTAGTACACTTGTTTGTATTGCATGATGTTAGGGCATATTGTATCATGTGATTTATCTAACTGGATATGAACGAATGAGAAAAGGTAATGTAAAACAGAGGTTGTGTGTCATAGGTTGGGCACCTACATGCAGAAGGCTTGCCACCCATGTAGCTTGATGAGAAGGTGAGCATCCGAGATTAGGCTGCTGGAGATCTGCAGGATATGATTCAGTTTGTATAGAATTCTGGTAGAATGCTTCTAAAATCCCCCCTGAAGTGTTCTATACTGGGAGCAGCTGTTGATTCTCATCAAGTATATGTAATTAGCTGCAACAGAGTTTATTTGTAAAATTCAATAGTTGTGTAAGAGTCTGGTATGGACATGGTACAGTACATGAAAACTGGATA
The DNA here is from genome assembly GCF_965140285.1 of Lepidochelys kempii. Taxonomy (NCBI): domain Eukaryota; kingdom Metazoa; phylum Chordata; order Testudines; family Cheloniidae; genus Lepidochelys; species Lepidochelys kempii. The sequence goes on from NC_136383.1 coordinate 53,003,669, forward strand.
ATTAAGTCCTGAGTCTGAAAACCTTATGCAAACACCATCACTTTTATACTTTGTTCAATTGACGGCACTATGCAGAATTATAGGGAATAATTAAAAGGGTGTCTGAAGAGCACTGGACAATTTGGCAGCTTTCTGGTGGGACTTTTGCAATACCTTTGTCCAAAGTTTACAACTTCAGTAGATTCTATTGGGTTCTAGTAAACAACAATAATTTTGGGTGCTGTTTTCTTTCCCCCTTCTGGACAACTCTCTTCAAATCTTACCTTAAAACGACCCATTTTCTCTTTAAAGATTGTATATTGGAATAAGTTATTTTTGTATCTTACAGTAAAAGTGATCAGACTATTTAAAGAGAAGAGTGGAGAGGACAGAGCTGTAGATGCAGACCTGGGTCTTTTGAGAGCATTTCCACTATGACTAAAATATTAAAATCGAAATATAACTGAAAATGCGTAACCCACTGTAACGTGACAGGGTACACACAAGCTGTGGAAGTGATAATTTAGATTAGCTGTCCACAGATTACTTTCTGTCTGGTTTAATAAGATGTCAGATTTACTAGTGTCAGTGATTTAGGACTCTTAACTCTTTATTCTTCCTGAAGCTGAGTTTGTTAACCAGATACATGAAGAGCAAGACAAGAATATTATGCATATAAGTACTTCCTATTTCAAAACCAGCATTAGGTACCTCTAATCCTAGTAGCGAAAACCACAATATGAAACACTGCAGTACCTAACAAATTGGTGCTGTTCTGAGCAGCACTGAAATCAAAGGGAGTTGCATGTGGGCATCTCAGGGTAGAGGGAAAAAATTAACTCCCAGAAGTGAAACCCCCAGAGAGGACTGGAAACTGACTCACTGACTGTCAAAAGGGTGGAGTCTGGTCCCTTTGGAATGATCAGGGGAAGAGGGTGGTGACCACAGGAGACCACTGAAAAGAGAAAGGCATTGCCAGTGGAGCAGCTGTAGCTCCATTAGGACTGTGCTATCATGGAAACCTTCTGAGCTGCAACCTTGGGGGTGGGATGGGGAGGGGGGAGACAGACATGGCCCTCCACAACTTTTTACCATTCTGTTTTATGCCTACTTCAAGGTGGCTGTGGGACACCCAAGGAATGTGTGTAGTTGCACCCACTGGTGGTCCCCAGCTTCTCTCCATGGTGGTGCTCCTAGCCTGTAGGAAATCTCGGCTTTAAAAAAAAAATGTTGAGAGCAATAGCATTATCGGATGTCATCATAACCATAGAGCTAAGGGTAGCCTAGAATTCCTCCTTATCTGTAAGGGGTTAAGAAGCTCAAATAACCTGGTTGGCACCTGACCTAAAGGACCCATGGGGAAAGAAGATACTTTCAAATCGTGGGTAGGGGAGGGGGGGAGGCTTTGTTTTGGTGTGTTCTCTTGGGAAGCAGAGAAGCATCAGGTCAGAAAACTCCTTCTCCTATAAACCATCCTAAGTCTCTCATATTACAAATTGTGAGTAAAAGCCAGGCAAGGCGTGTTAGATTATCTTTTGTTCTGCTTGTGAATTTTTCCTTTGCTGGAGGGAGGTTTATTCCTGCTTTTTGTAACTTTGAAACTAAGCCTAGAGGAAGTTCTGCTGTGTTTTTGAATCTTTTGTTACCCTGTAAAGTTATTTTCCATCCTGATTTTACAGAGGTGATTTTTACTTTTTTTAAAAATAAAATCCTTCTTTTAAGAACCTGACTGATTTCTTTATTGTCCTAAGACTCAGGGGTTTGGGTCTGTGATCACTTTGTAACCAATTGGTTAGGATATTATTCTCAAGCCTCCCCAGGAAAGGGGGTGTAAGGGCTTGAGGGGAATAGGAACTCCAAGTGGTCCTTTCCCTGATTCTGTGTTAAATCACTTGGTGGTGGCAGTGTACCGTCCAAGGGCAAAGAATTTGTGCCTTGGGGAAGTTTTAACCTAAGCTGGTAGAAATAAGCATAGGGGTTCTTTCATGAGGGTCCCCACATCTGAATTCTAGAGTTCAGAGTGGGGAGGGAACCCTGACAGATGTTGACAGTTTCCATGGCTTCTGAGGGGGGGTGATGTTGAGGATGCAACTATCCCCCCCCCAACCTCTCCCATCTATACTAGGAGATCCCTGAACATACAAGCACCTTAGACCCACAGAAAAATTTTGAACAGGTCTTAAGTGGAGAATAAGTACATCTGTTTTAGCACAGTTCCTGTGTTGAGCATGTATAGGAGCCAATTTTGACTGGTACTTGGTGAACTTCCAGCTCTTGTGTGCGTGTGCAGGTGACCCTGATTTTTTGGGATAGAATTTGGCTGACAGCATCTTGACCTAATGAACATGTCTAATAAGATTATGCTGTAAACTGAGAATGAAACCACCACTGCTTGCTTTTACTTTTACACAATTGACTTTCATGATACTCTTATTCTCCACTCTAGTTATAAAAGCACTTCTCCAGCTGTCATGTGATTTCAGTGTTGTTAAGCTTGTGTTAATAGATATATTTCCCTCCCACCTGGGAAAAAAAAAAGTTTACTTTTGGAAAAAAATTGTTTTAAATACTTAATTTTTCCTTCAAAATGGTAAAAATTAATTTTTTTTCATAATTGGTCTTCTGGTACAGGGAAGGAATGTATTAGATTCACAGTTTAACTCTTTCACCCCAACTACTACTTCTCTACACATATATAAACAGCACATCTTGTATTGATGCTCAGGGAGTTTGCATCTTTTATCACTATGCACATTCATTTACTTTTCACTTTACACTGCTTTCAATCACTGGGTGTTCAGTAGGTTGATTAGCACAGACAGACAGACAGACACAGACACAGAGTCTACTTGCCAGCCATGAGGCTACATTTGCTTTCGGGGTTGCTCAAAACACCAACGATCTCGTGATCTGCCTCGTCCCTTTGTTCTGTTAGCTTTCTCTCTTCACCTAACAGATGGCTGTTTTTCTCTCAACACAGAAACCCAAATGTGCATAGAAGTATATTACACTAACTGTAGTTTCAAGTAAAGCAGATAGTCCATAAAATGATGACACTTACAGTATACCACACTACCTACATACTGTAGATGCATTTTAAAAAGCAACTGATACAAATATTTCGGGCTCAACAGCTTTAACGTTTAAAACAAAATCAAGGTGTTGTGATGAAACAAAATTGCCAAGATCCATACATTTAAAACAAAATTAGGTAATTAAATATTTTAGAACTACACACTGGTCAGTTCTGTGAATCCTAACTCTCACGACTGATTCTTATTAACATGAATAGTGCCATTGTCTTTGAGAATATGGATTACTCCCACTAGTAAGAGTACTAAGGACAGGGCCTATGTTACTAACCTAAATCCAGGTTTATTCAATAGTATTATGAAGCCTGTACATAGGCCAAATCCTGCTGGTCTTCTCTAGGTGGGGATGGGCCCGAACCAGAGTGTCTCCATTGCAGAAAGAAGACAGGATTTGGGACTCCCTGTGCTTCAATGCACATGGAGTTTTTGTGGCTAGGCAGGGCCAAGGCCAGTGAATGCAGGACTACCACCAGCTATTCCCTTGCATGGAGGAAGGATGTATCAACTGTCAAGGATACTCCAGATTCTGCAATCTGAATGGAAGCAGAATTAATTCATTCCCAGCCATGATGAAGCAGCTCATAGCACAAAGAGCCATTTGGGCTACATGCTGAATTGAAGAATTGGATGCACCTTCTCCTGAGCTATTCATCTTCCAGCTGCAATTTTAATTCCATTTTGAGATTTGTGTAAAACACAGTAAAGATGAGCCATGGCAGCTAAATTTTGATTGCTTAAAAATTCAGGTATGTTTTGGTTGGCATAGCTGGTGCCTGCTCCTCTCTCTAGTGAGAGCTGAAGATGCTCAGCACTTTTGAAAATTGGACTACTTTTATTTAGATGCCTAAATGGGGATTTCACCATCACAATCTGGGCTCCCAAATGCTGCTTAGAAACCTTTACTATTTGAAAATACTTGAAATCATTTTTAGTATCTGCTGGTTTTAAGAAAAAACTAAAACTCAGATGAAATTTTAACTCATCTGCCCCTTGACTGAATTACTAAATCACATTTAGTCATTCAAGTTCACAATTAGGGCATCCTGCTATATCCTCTCTTTTGAATCGACTCTTGCCAAGAAGAATGGTATTTTCTGTGGACGTGGGCCTCACCACCATTCCCCATGGTTTGCCAGAGTTACCCATGCTTTTGGATTACTGCACTGTGTTCTACTTATACCGTCTCCTGAAGGCGGCTCAGAAATTTCAGCTGGTGCAGAATCTGGCTCACTGCCTCATTACTTGCTTATTAATATTTCCTGCAATGAGTGTATTAGACCTGTGCTATAGAGACAGAACTGGCTGACAGCATGATTATTCTATAAAGCCCTTTTTGATTTTGGTCCTGCATTTAACTGTTACCTCTCTCTTCCTAGGTGCAACTTAGGCCAACTGGAAAGCTCAAGATGATGGTCCTTAGTTACATTTGTTTGGAGAAGGAGTTTACAAAAGAGGGCCCATGACTTTGGAAGTTACTCTCCCCTGGGCTACCAGAGTCACATTCTATTGATCTAAAGGGGACCTTGCAAGATCATGGTAGACTGGAAAACACATTAATGTGACCATTGGATCAATTTGAATTTGTATTCATGTATTTTATGTTGAGCTGCACATGCGTCTAGAGTTCTGGATAAGCACATTTTATAAATAGGAATAAAGAAAAAATGCACCAAAGTTCTATAGAATACATTGTTTTAGAGCTCAAGGCTTCATCATTATAGTGCAAAACCAAAGCAACTGAATAATTAGCAATTAAGTACAGAGGTGCTTAACAGTAAGACTAGTCCTTTTCTAGAATGATTTCTGAAGTCTAGTGAAGCCAATGTATAGACTGACATTCTTTAATTAGGAGTTAGAATCCTCTATCATTACACATGAGTAAAAATGGCTGCTTCATGACTCCCAAATCATATTTTTACATACATCACTCACACCCCGCTGCTTTTCCTTTGTGTAAAAATACTGTTGCTCTAGCATGAAGATTCATGGAATTATTAGGAAACAATCACAGAACTTTACTTTTAAGAAAATAAGCCAAGCTAGAGCAGCTATGACAAGTTCACCTAATCAAAAGATTTTGAGTACAAAAGCTTATATATGTAATACCTGACCAACATAAGCCACATGTTTATAGAAAATAATAATATTGAGAAATACATTAGGGAAGTAAATAGTGTTAATCTAGGTGTATTGCTTTTTCTTTAGAAATAGTTTTGCAACTTACAAGATAAAGTTTGAGGATTTCCAAACTTGATATTGAAAATGGCCAACTACTACTCAACTTTTAGAGGGCTCTGTTCACTTTTTTTAAAAAAATTTATTTATTAAAGGGCCTCTGCAGCTGCTGTCACACACAACTTCTTTGGTTTTCTTAGCTCTGCAGCTGCAGAGGACAAATACAGTTCAGAAGCTTTTATCCAGAGTTCTCTGTGGAATGCCCCAGTAGGCATTTCCTACCATCCCCCTCTCCTACTATGGAGCCTGTAGCTCCACTGAGTTTGATTGACAAGGTGGGGCAATTGGGCAGTGACAGAAAAACATTAGGGAAACTCTCTATTGAAAACAAGACTGCTAAACATGTGGATAAGCTGTCCCTTGTTTAGCGGGACATTGTACTCTAGGGGACAAACAAAGGTTGCAACTAGTGCAGATAAAAGACTTTGTAAGAAGTTAGTGTTGAAAATCTTTAAATTTGTAATCTTATGTCTAAAGTAGTCTCCACAACCAGAACTCTGAGAATGACTAGTGGATCTGCATAGTCATGGATCTACCAGTCTTACCCTCGGTGTCCATCTATGGCCATGTGCAGGGATTCCTCCTAGACCTGGGCTCTGCAGCATGAAGGAGTGGAGATCCTCCTGAAAACCCGGTGATCACCCCAAATCCTGTGCTTCTGCACAGTTGAACACCACCTATTCTGCTGTATGCAAGGATGTCAGTACTGCTGAGGACAGAAAGGCCAGCATTTCTCTCCACGTACATTCTAGAATTAGCTGAGTAAAAAATTTCCGAGCCCCAGATCAGAAAATTAGCTTATCAGTAGGGCTGTCAGGTGATTAAAAAAAATTAATTGCATGATTAATTGCACTGTTAAACAATAATAGAATACCATTTAAATATTTTTGGATTTTTTTTTTTTACATTTTCAAATATATTGATTTCAATTACAACACAGAATACAGAGTGTAAAGTGCTCACTTGTAATAAATAAATATAAAATATTTGCACTGTAAAAAACAAAATGTTATTTTTCAATTCACTTAATACAAGTAGTGTAGTGCAATCTCTGTCATGAAAGTTGACCTTACAGATGTAGAATTATGTACAAAAAATAACTGCATTCAAAAATAAAACAATGTAAAAAACTTTAGAGCCTAAAAGTCCACTTGGTCCTATTTCTTGTTCAGCCAATCACTCAGACAAAAAAAAGTTTGTTTACATTTATGGGAGATAATGCTGCCTGCTTCTTGTTTTACAATGTCACCTCAAAGTGAGAACAGGCGTTCACATGGCATTGTTGTAGCTAGTGTTGCAAGATATTTATGTGCCAGATGCGCTAAAGATTCATATGTCCCTTCATGCTTCAACCATCATTCCAGAGGACATGCGTCCATGCTGATGACAGGTTCTGCTCACCAACAATCCAAAGCATTGCGTCCCGACACATGTTCATTTTCATCATCTGAGTCAGATGCCACCAGCAGAATGTTGATTTAAAAAAAATTTTTTTTTGGTGGTTCAGGTTCTGTAGTTTCTGCATCAGAGTGTTGCTCTTTTAAGACTTCTGAAAGCATACCCCACACCTTGTCCCTCTCAGATTTTGGAAGGCAATTCAGATTCTTAAACCTTGGGTCGAGTGCTGTAGCTATCTTTAGAAATCTCACATTGGTATCATCTTTGCGTTTTATCAAATCTGCAGTGAAAATATTCTTGAAACAAACAACATGGACTGGGTCATCATCTGAGACTGCTATAACAGGAAATATATGGCAGGATGCAAGTAAAATACATAGCAGGAGACATACAATTCTCCCACTAGGAGTTCATTCACAAATTTAATTAATGAGGACTTGTAGGCTCTAAAGTTTTACATTGTTTTGTTTTCAAGTGCAGTTATGTAACAAACAAAAAAAATCTCCATTTGTAAGTTGCACTTTCACGATAAAGAGGTCGCACTATGGTACTTGTATGAGGTGAATTGAAAAATACTATTTCTTTTGTTTATCCCTTTTACAGTGCAAATATTTGGAATAAAAAATAATATAAAGTGAGCACTGTACACTTTGTATCCTGTGTTGTAATTGAAATCAATATATTTGGAAATCTAGAAAAACATCCAAAATATTTATTAAATTTCATGTGGTATTCTATTGTTTAACAGTGTGCTTAAAACAGTGATTAATCGCAATTAATTTTTTTGAGTTAATCTTGTGAGCTAATGGTAATTAATCGACAGCACTACTTATCAGACAAACTTCCCTAAAATAATTGGCCTACAGTTAGTTCACATAGGGATAGCACTATACAGCTGTATTGAAAGGCTGTTTCAGCTTGTGTTCTTTTCTAAATTAAGATTATTTTTAAACATCTGATAAATTTATCTAGCTATTAATATGTTGGGAAATATAAAGTGAGGATAAATGGTTTAACCATATAGGTCAGTAAAGAATATAGATATTCATAGATTATTTTGTGTAATTACAGAATAATTATTATTACCAATACTTTAATGGGGAACTACTACATGTATTGATATTCCTTACAATTAGTTTGCTGTACTTAGCTTTAAAAGATGGTCTCCACTCCAAAAAGTGGACAATTTCGTGTGCGCGCGCGCGCACGCCATGACAAGCACTTCAGGATTCAAATCTTGAATAGGCCTTTTAGGAGGTACAGCAATACAAATAATAATCCTATGGTTCAATTCACTTAGGCACAGAGTGCCACTCAAAGTCCTCCACACTGTTTCAGTCCCATGTAGCGGCTGTGTGGGGGATTGGATGGCTCAGCAGTCATGTAGCGGTGCTTGCATAGCCCAGTGTGATATGGCAAAGGTACCTTCTGCTCCCCTTCCCCGCTCCCACACAGACCTATGTAGTAAGAGACATTTCCTGACCTTTAAAAAAAATAATTAAATCCTATCTTTCTTTATAAAAGCACTGAGCAAGAATAAGGGTGTTAATTGCCTGGGGTGGATGAGGTTACTAGTTTACTTACATTCCGATCTGGTCCTCCGGTCTTCATAATAGTTTTTACTTCTGTATTTTTTTTTAAAAAGGTGGGAGCAGCAGCAGCACCACCACCTTAAAGATCCTTCGGTTTCTTTTGTAACTAGGGTCTCATTGAGGAATAGATTCAGAGATGTACTAAAAACCTGATTCCACAGCTCCTTTTGTTGAGTAGTACTCTCAGAAAAAGTTCCATTGAGGTCAGTGAGACTAATCACAAGTGCTATCCAACGTGAGAGAGGGTTGCAGAATCAGACCCTACACAAGGAATCACTTTCATGGCTCTGCGCAGGTGTGCTAGCCTTTTTGGGTAATTGGGTCAAGACCCAGGAGTTCTGGACTATACCGGTCCAAACTCTGGCAGCAGGTGGAGTGGTTATGAAACATGTGCTTCTTCACATGTATACTAAGGGAGCTGCTTACACATCTCCATGCAGAATTGTGACATGAAGCTCCAATGCATAGAACACTGGACAAACATATTTGGGAGGCTCTCTCTGTGCGTGGCCATTACAGTGGTCACACCATGGGTACACAAGAAGAAGAGGGATTGTTTTAAAGTCCTGGGCTCCTGGGTTCTTAGCCCAATTGAAGAGATCTTCAATTTTAGGATCTACCCAATCATCAGGAGAGCCAGCAGGTACCAAACATGATTATGAGAGTCCACCAGCCCTCAGGAAAAGGAAACGGAAACCTTGGACAGGCTGAGGTTTAAACTTGAACTAGCTCTAAATCAGTAGTTCTCAAAGCCAGTCCGCCGCTTGTTCAGAGAAAGCCCCTGGTGCGCCCGACCGGTTTGTTTACCTTCAGCGTCCGCAGGTTCGGCCGATTGCGGCTCCCACTGGCTGCGGTTTGCCGCTCCAGGCCAATGGGGGCTGTGGGAAGGGTGGCCAGCAAGTCCCTTGGCCCGTGCCGCTTCCTGCAGCCCCCATTGGCCTGGAGCGGCGAACCACGGCCAGTGGGAGCCGCAGTCGGCCAAACCTGCGGACGCAGAAGGTAAACAAACCTGCCTGGCCTGCCAGGGGCTTTCCCTGAACAGGCGGCAGACCGGCTTTGAGAACATGGCTCTAGATGACATTGGGTCTGAATGCAGTGTATGTTACCATAACTTTAAAAAAAAAAAAAAAGTAACTCAGGGATAGAAATTATCTTCATAAAACAAAGTACTTGTGGAAATAAAAGGATTTCACATTTTATAATTTAAGAAATGAAGTTATAGTAAATCAAGTACCCAAATACATCTTTTCCATTTTCATTATAAATTCTTCTTCCAGTTGGAAACCAGATGAAAGTACTCTGCATACCTCCAAGTTCATGAGTAGTCTGCATATCCATTTTCATTTTGCTTTCCTATCACACTTCTTTTTCCATTTCATGCTGAATTGGATAGTCTCTACTCTGATAGGGGCTGGCTGATGCAAGCTTGAGCCTCCGAGGTCAGAATGCCTCCAAAGTCAGCTGCATCAGGTATTCCACTGTGTCCAACATCTTCTGGATAACTGGACAATTTTTGCTTGTAATTCAATGAATGCTGGGTAATAAAAAGAAAAAAAGACAATAGCATTATTGAAGGTTATACGTCTATAGAAACTGAGCTGTAGGAGCAAGGGAAGAAAATCTGAGGAAACTGAAACCAGAATAATTGCCAGCTCAGTTTCTGAAATCACTGCCATTCTCTCTCTCGCTCTCTTTTTTTTTTAAATTAAATGTGAGTGTCCTTTTCCTGAGTTGAGTGCAAAACTGGCATAATTAAGAGTCCCAGTTGAAGTTGCTCTGAAGATTACAAAGCCCAATGGCCGTGATTCCCATTGTCCTTTCTTTCTGCATTGGTATGGAGGAAGCAGTTTGCCAAAGGATTATCTAAAACCATACCCAGCCCATGTGTTGTGCTTGTGGCTTCCCCTAACTTCTGTATTTTATTTGTCAGTCTTTACACACAAGTTCATCTTTAACAACACACTATAGATTTTTGTCATGTGATGTGCCACATTGCTGCAGTGATATGTTTGGTAAGGACCTATGAAACCAAATGCTCCCCTTACTGTATGCACCATTTGCTCTGTCATATATACTAGAGGATCTAGTTTATATTTAGCATACAGTAGCTAGCATATGGAGAGGGTTTAATTGGCTCCAAGTCAGCAGTGCTTATGATTGCAATGCTATCTTGCTTCAAGGAGTCTGCTGGCACTCAGACATTTTCCCTGATTTTCAGCTTTTATATACCTACCTTTTCTAGCCTCTCACAGCTTCACAGTTACTGCCACAGCCCAAAGAATTCAGAATGTTAGGAGAAATTAGGGGGAAGAGAAATATATTGTAGGCATTTATCTCCTGTTACATATGCACGTGCTCGCTTGCTCTCATGCTCTCTCTGAGAGAGAGAGAGAGAGAGAGAGAGAGCGCGTGCGAGCAATTTTTTTTTTGGAGAAAGATCTCCTCCTTATTTAGATCCTTTTTGAGAAGCAGAAAGGTATTAATACCCTGTCAGTGATACCAATTATCTGAAAAAAAAAAGCTTATAGTTCCACAAACTTTTTGTGTGGGGGGGGTGAGGGGGGGAGATTCTAATGGTACATAATATCTAGTCAGATTTCTAGGACTGCTGAAGAAGAGGTGGTAACTGACTTTAAATGAAATACATCTGCCAAACTAAGCCATTCCAAAAAGCTCTATTTTTGAGAAGGCATTCGAACAATTAGGAGAAAAATTAAAACAAAAGATGATGAAGCCATTTTATCACTGTCTACATGCCAATTAAACAAGATTCTGATTGATCACAGCACAATTATAGAGAAGCATTCAGAGCCTTTAAGAAAAGTCTCACATTCTTCATCTAAGAGTTTTGACCAGGATGGTAAAGTATGGGAAAAGAGCAAACACTTGCAATCCTAATTAAGAAATCTCTCAGAGGGCCAAATATTCAAAGTTATGTGCCAAAACCATGCCTACAAAATACATGCATGCACCTGTTGACACAAAAAACTCCACATTAGAATGCACAGACATATTGGGATTGTACTCAGACACATCAGCGTGGGCTCTGTGCGCGCAACAGCTGCATTCACCTGTTTATGAGGATCAAAGATAGGTAAGCAGTTAAAAATTTGTGATGTTATGCAAGAGTCACCATGGCATTAGGAAATCAAGTACAAGGTTCGATTGTTAAAGGACAGCTAGTAGTTGTGTCAAGTCTTGTCGTAGGTGCTGGAACTCTGGGTGCTGCCGCATCAGGACTCCAGAAACTGACCTACATTGTTCTGATTCTCAGTGACTGGACTGCACTACTACTATGAATTTATCATGCTGAATGTTGAATTTAGTTAAATCACCTGGAATATAAAAAATCATGTAAATGTTTCAAATTAGCCTATTTTTAAAAAAATAAAAATAATATACATTTATAGGCATTCTATGCTGTTCATTTTCATGGCATATGAGTGCCTGCAACTTGAATTTGAGCTGTCCTTGATGGCCAGTTCATACATTTTCAACTGAGGTATTGTTGCTCTTACTGGTAGTTCTCTTCTGTAAGGGACAGCTGTGTGAATTGCAGTGAACTTAAGAACACATCTGGAAAGCAAAATTCATTACAAAAAGTAAAACGAAAACTCTCTTTCAAGCTTCTTTGCTTAGGTAGTGGCTGTAATACAATCACTGGTCAAGTCATCATGGAAATAAAATTTTGCCCTCAATGTACTTTCTCTCTTCTGAGCTCACAAACATCTCTCTAGCTCCTCCTAACTAAGAGGAGATAGTATAACAACTAAGCCTCCAGTCAAGGCAGAAGAAAAGATTATGGACCTCATTCTACTTTCACTCTGGTATTTACCAGTGTAACTTTATTGAAGTCAATATAGTTACTTTTGATTTATACTGGTTAATTGAGAGAAGAATCAGGCCCTACATTTGTCTTAGCTACAACCAACAGTCCTTCCTGCAGCTACATCTCTTTCCCAGAAATAGACACTATCAATGAGCTATGACAATTTAGAGACTGATTCAGATGGGGCACAAATTTCATTCTGATCATCTTGCAGTTTCAGTGTTTGAAACAGTTTGAAATTTCTGATAGTTCAGTGCTGCAGATTTCCATTAGCCAATATATGGCTAGATTTTCAAGAGGACATGTGTGGGGGTCAGGTGGGCTGGAAAGTTGTCCCTAAGGCTTGTATTTCTTTGCAAGGTCCAATGTGAAGTCAGAACTTCACTGTTCAGCACAAATACAGTACCTGGAAATTCTTCTAATATTAAGAATACTAGAGAGTCACACTCTACTAATCAGACCAACTCTTCTTAAAGAAAAGGGCATTGTATTAATTTAGATGAAATAAATGGGCCTAAAGAGTCAAAGGTGTTAACATAACCCTGAAACTGTCCAAACTTAAACAGTTTGAACAAAGTTTGGGTTTGATACACAGAGATCTTGGTTTTTTAGCAAGATACATTCCTAAATTACTTAGTGTATTAACTAAAATACAGAAAAAAAGAGCCAAGACAAGTTATAAAGCAGTCTGTAATTAAATTATTATATGAGACAAACTTAACCAAAAACCTACCAAAGTGCTTTTGTAAGACAGGATATCAGGTACAGTCCCCTTTTCAGTTGGATAATTCTTTTTAGTAGGGAGGAAAAGCCTAGTTTTGTTGCTTGGTTTCGAGATGTAAAGAAAGAAAGAAAAAGTAATCATTCTTTCGACGGAGTGAGAGCTAGAAGAGACAGGACAGTAAAGGTGGAGAAAATATGGCTTTTGTTAATGTCCTTGCGATTCTGGGCAGCAGGTCTGGGTGGGCAAGTCAGCCACAATGGCAGTGCTCTGGCTCATTTTCTGGTCTGGAATGTCCTCCAGTGTGGTCTGGTCTGGTCCCCCTCCTTTCCCGGTCTCTCTCAGGCTGGACAGAGCTCGATGGGCTGTCTGACCTCATTTGCTGGTGCCATGTGGTACAGCTGATCTTAAGATCAGATCAGATGGAAAGCTGGAGGGGAGAGAGAGCACGCGAACAAACGGGAGGAAAATTAGTGGGGCAGAAAGGAACACACAAGGGAATGGGAAAAAAAAAAAAACGCATGTGTACCTGGCTGGAGTCTCAACTGGTGCAATGGCGATGACCAGGTGTCCCCACTGGTGTGTTGAGGTCTGGCCTTGGCAATGATGCAGTGATTTTCAGCATCCTCAGGTGAAGGACAAAGTCCCTGGAGCAGAGCAGTATGGAGGCCTGACAGCCTTCCCTTCATCCAGGAATTCCCCCAGCTGGTTTGCTATTGCCCACCCTCAAAAGTCTTTTTAAAGCACCCCAAAAAGGCAGTGAGAGGAGGGGCAATTCCACCCTTCATTTTGTCCCCCAGGTAGGCCTAATTTCCAACACACTAGTTTTGGTTCATTGGTTTCCAGTCTCTCACTGTTTTTGTTTACCAGCCATAATTTTCACATAGTTATATCAGTAGGCCTTTTTGGTTGGATTAATTCAATGTCTTCCCAACCCGCCCGCCCCCCCGCCGCATCTTTTTCCACCAACATTTGTTATATGTTATTGTGACATCTTATTAACTTTCACTCACTTTTTACAGTGTAACTAGGGTAAATCTGTAGGCCTAATTATTATGACAGGGGTGAATAGTATCAATCACAACACCATGAATATCAAAAGATTTCACATACTGAGAACTGTAATTTTTTGTTTCGGAGAGCTACAAGCTGCTCTAGACTCTAATAGGGACCAGATCCTCAGTTGGTGAAATCATAATGCCACTAATGTCAGTTTATGCCAGTTGAGGATATGGCCCTAGGTCTGCTAACAGCAATTGGGAAGTTTATGAAGCTAAGCAAAAGTGTGCCTGTGGTTCCCTAAACTGGAGGACTTCTCTATTACCTTTAATCTGGGTTTCCCATGATCAATCAATCATGTCTGTATAGACAATACTGAGTTTCAAATGTACACACATAAAATAATGTCACCTCGCATTGCCTTTGTAAACAGAACCACACATACCTAAACTGTAAGCATAATACACCAATCATGTAATCTGTTACACTATGGCTTTCGCTCCCATAGAAATCCTTTATTTCACTCCCTAGAGTCATGCCCTGCTGTAGACAGATCAAATACATTTCTTCTGTTTATCTCTCCCAAATCATACTATTGAAATTCTTTAGCTACAGTAGTGGTGAACTCAGATGATAATTGTAAGTCAGTGGAATCCACTTCTTTAGATGATGGTAATTGTTACTGTTACCAGCTACTGACTTTTAAATTATGCAGGGCATTGCAAGAGTTTCCAGTCAGCTTGAGTTCTATGTAGACAGTCAGAGTGGGAAAATACAATGGGGACAGATTCTTAGTGGATGTAAAGTGACAACACTAATGGATTGTATCTACAATTACAACTATCAAGAATCTGTCCCATAGTTTCATTTTCTCTTGCACTCAGCGAACCGGATTAGCTGTTATATATTGGTTGAAAAACCATACTCAAAGGCCACGTCTACACTACCCGCTGGATCAGCGGGTAGTGATCGATCCCCGATCGCTCTGCTGTCGATTCCAGAACTCCACCAGGGTGAGAGGCGGAAGCGGAGTTGACAGGGGAGCGGCGGCCATCGATCCAGCACCACGAGGACACGAAGTAAGTGATTCTAAGTCGATCTAAGATACGCAACTTCAGCTACGAGAATAGCGCAGCTGAAGTGATGTATCTTAGATCAATCCCCCCCCATAGTGTAGACCAGGCCAAAGAGTAGTTATCTATGGTTTGCTCTCAAACTGGGAGGTCCTATCTACTGGAGTCCTACAGGGGTCTGTCCTGGGTCTGATACTATTTAACATTTTAGTTTATGACTTAGATAGTGGAATGGAGAGTATGCTTATAAAATTTGCAAATGACACCAAGCTGGGAGGAGTCGCAAACACTTTGGAACATGGGATTAGAATTCAAGATGCCCTTGATAAATTGGACATTTGATCTGAAATCAACAAGGTGAAATTCAGTAAAGTGCAAAGTACTACACTTAAGGGGGATAAATCAAATATACGCATTGTGACAAAGCTCTGTCCTTGCCTCCGTGGGTCCCGCATTTCCTGGTGGATTTCGCTAGCCTCAGAGGCTCACTGTGACCCTCCATGTAACCCTTCTTTCTCTTGAGATAAGGGTCACAGTCTACTGAGCCATTTTCATCATAAGCCAGCAAGGGAGGCGAGGAGAAGTTATTCTTCCTTGTACAGTCTCTGTTGTCTCCCAGTCTCAGTGATTAATCAGAGGGCAAAGGTGGGGGGGAGCCCGGGCCCACCCTCTACTCCGGGCTCCAGCCCAGGGACCCTAATAGTATCAGCTATGGTAGCTGACTTTTTAGAAACATGACATGTACAATTCCCTGGGCTACTTCCCCCACAGCAGCCCTCACTTCCTCAAGCTCCACTTCACCCTTACCTCAGGGTCTCCTTCCTTGTGCCTGATATGGTGTGTACTACTCAGCCTCTCCAACAGCACAACTTCCTCCCACAGCTCCTGACATGCACATCCACCTGACTGACTGGGAGGCTTTTAATTAGTTTCAGCCAGCCCTTGATTGGCTTCAGGTGTCCCAATCAACCTAGCATTCTCCCTGCCTTCTGGAAAGTTCTTAATTGGCCCCAGGTGTCTTAATTGACCTGGAGCAGCTTCCATTTCACTTAACCTGGTCCTAGGGATTTGTTTAGCCTGGAGCTAATATATCTATCTCCCACTACTTTTCTATCACCATCTGGCCTTGCCCCGTCACAGCATTCAAAATGGGGAATAATTAGCTAGGCAGGAGTGCTGCTGAAAAGTATCTGGGTGTTGATGTGAATCACTGATTGAATAAGAGTCAACAATGTGATGCCGTTGCAAAACCAGGTAATATTCTGGGCTAGGCTTAAGAGTGATGCAGCCTAGTGGTTAAGATCCCCTGGTAGCAACCCTCCCCCATTTTTAGCATCTCCCGCCAGTGGTTGCTCCACTGCAATGGTGGTCCCTCTTCCAGTAGATAGAGTCTCGGCCCCCAGACTAGGTAACCCTAAGAGTCCACCCCTTTCCAGAGCAACACGACTCCAAAGTCCAATATCCCCCCCGAAAAGTATCTCCAGCCCACCTCCATGCCCCGTATGCCTCACACCCTTGTCCTGGTTCCTCTTATCTTTGTTTCCAAACTTCTCTCAGTCTAGCATCTTGATTTTCTTTTGAGCACTAAATTCACTGAGACCTTCTACAGAACTAGCAGTACCATGCAAGATCCAGGAGGTCATCACCTAGGGCAGAAATGTACTTGGGTCAGCAAGCTGTATAGTAATGGTTTATCTGGCCAAGCATAAACTAGGGGAAGGGGATATTTTGCCTGGTTTGCACACAATAAAAATCCCTAAATTTGGTCCTGACTAACAAATTTTCATGTTTTGCTATGCTATTACTTCTGCATGCCATGTGTTATTTCCCCTTAGTTCTCATTTACAGCACATTCTGCAGTCCTTAGGTATGCCAGGTATAGGAAATCAAAGCACCTGCAACAGGCAACTCAAACACTGGGAAAAAGTGATATGAAAATTAACCTCCTGACTCTTTTGGGAGGGGCAGAGAGAAATCTGTGGGGGCTTTCCCCCCTTTCTTCTATTAAATACTTAGTTTTATTTTATTTGTCCTTGCAGTTATTGGAGGAGAAGCATTGAAGGGGATTCTCTGGGACACCACCAATGTGTCAGTGTCATGTTGAGACATTCATGACACCTGAGACGTGTGAGAGAGGTATCAAGGAACCAGTAATGGGCTTACTTCCTTCTGCAATCTTTGTGGTAATAAGCAGTTCAAACAGACAAATACTTATGCTGACCCTTGGGTCAGCAAGTGCCCTCTCCATCTATACATGCTTACACTTCTAGAGGCCTGAACAAAGGAAGGCTTTCTGGCACACCTTTGGAGATTTCTTTTTGAGCATCAGTATAGCCATAGGGGAATGTTTGTATATGAATTTCTCCCTTTTGAATCCTGTTATTAGGACCATACTCCCGTATTGGGGTCTGCATTGTTAATAAGGCTCTCTTTCAACAGGTTTCTCATTAAACCACTTGTGTGGGTTACTGATTTTCTGCACCAGCACTTCCATTTCCTCACAACAAAATTGGTTCTCTTCTCCATTAGCTGTGAGAGCCCCAGCAAAGATCAATCAGACCCAGGGGTGAGAGTCAGTCAAGTGACCTACCAGAACTCTGGGGCCAGCTCCAGGAAGAGGCAGGGCTGAGGGGGTCAGAGCCAGCCCCAGCCCACCCTGTAAGGTAAGTGCCCCCCAACTGGGGTAGCAGTAGCAGCCCGGGGCTCCAGGGGCTATTTAAGGGCTGGGGTGGTAGAAGCAGGGGAGCCCCGGGCCCTTTAAATAGCCACCGTAGCCCCGCAGCCGCTACCCTAGGGCTCAGCAGCAGGGCTCTGGAGGCAATTTAAAGGGCCTGGGGCTCCAGCCACTGCTGGGAGCCCCAGGCCCTTTAAATTGCCCCCTGGAGAAGCCGGGCTGCCCCAGTATGGTGCAGCGGCTCTTGCCAGTACACTGTACCAGCTTACTTTCACCTCTGGTCAGACCTTGCAAACTGTTGCTGGCCCACAGCAATGGAGGCAGAAGTGAGAGGGAAGGGAGGTGTGGTTGGCATTCTCCATCTAGAAGAGGGGTGGGCAAACTTTTTGGCCCGAGGGCCGCATCAGGGTTGCAAAAATGATATGGAGGACTGGGTAGGGAAGGCTGTGCCTCTGCAAACAGACTGGCCCCCACCCTCTGACTGCCCCCCTCAGAACCCCTGACCCATCCAACTCCCCCCGCATCTTGTCTCCTGACCATCCCCTCCCGGGACCCCACCCCGTATCCAACTCTCCCTGCTCCCTGACCCCTATCTACACACACCCTGACCCATCCAACCCCCCTGCTCCTTGTCTCCCCCCTCCTGGAACCCCTCCCAACCCCAGCCCCCTAGCCAACCCCTCGTGCTTCCTGACCGCCACCCCCAAACCTCCACCCCATCCAACCACCCCCCGACTATCTCCCGGGACCTCCTGCTCCTTATCCAACCCCTCTCCCCTTGCACCCTTACCATGCTGCTCAGAGCGGCAGGACAGGCTTATTGGAAAGCCTGGGAGGTGGGCAGGCGCAAGCCATGCTGCTCCCGCAGCTGCAAAAGAAAGAGGACAGCAGGGCGGGGGCTAGCCCAGACGTGGCCCACGGACCGTAGTTTGCCTGCCTCTGATTTAGGAAGAGGCTTGGATTTTGCCATCTCGTTGGCATGTACATTTTATTCCTTTTGTGCACTAAACACCATGAAGAGCAACTTGCTATCCAGTGCTGTCATGTGGGCAGTCTGCCAAAGCACATCTGGCCCAAGGTGAGTGTACTAGAGGGATGGAAAGGGCTGCAAGGAATGCCTTCACTCTTTCCCCATGCCAGCAGGAGACTTCCTGGGTGAGTGGTGGCTCCCAACCTCCCTACTTTATTTTTAGTTTCTGCTTACAAAACAGGCACGAGCTCATGAAAAGTGCAGCACCATCACTCCACTTCCTCAGAGCACTTGTGGAAGCCGTATGTCTTCTTCCTTCAGGGCTGCTAAGGAAGTTAGGGAGTGGCAGACTGGGGACCAGGGAGGCCCCACACCACCCCAACAAAAGTCGCAGCTGCAAGCCAGAGTGCCCCTGCTCCATGTTCTATCTAGAGGCTGGAGGCCCAGACCCCTACCTCACCCCCGCACAAAGCTTTTATATGAATGGCTACTACCCTAGATTGGCAATGAGAGGGGACAAGGATCATAGGGCTACTCTGCGGGGCTCTGATGAGGGCTGGATTGCCATAATCCAGCCCTGCATACATGGTATGGGTGGTGGTGGCAGTGTTTTAAGCTTCAATTTGTGCGCACCTAGAGTGGTACAATAGGCTCACTATATACACTGGAAGCTGAAATATTAAAGAAATCCCCATTACAGTCCCAGAAATCCCTGTTTGGCTTTAAGCACTTTCACTGGTGGTGTGATTTTTCTGTTTGTAGTGCTGTAGTACCTAAAAGAGCCCTTTTTTGTGAATGAAAGTCTTCCAATAATCCCATTAAGAGGTTCAACTTCTGTTTATTAGTCAGTACATTGACTAAATGCAATCTGGCCACCTGGTTTACTAATAAGTGGACAAATATTTCTAAGAAGCTCTGTAATTAGTTAGAACAGAGTCTTCAAGCTTTGTACAAAGTGAGTTGCTTGTTTCTATGTACCATGTCAGTTTTATTACTATTGAGGACTATGAGAAGATAGGGTTAAAGTCTGTCAAACTGCTGAAAGCCAGGAAATCAGGATTAAAACTGAAAATCCATCCTTAACCTACCTCATTGTGCCCAGATATTGCAGGTGAGTGATGTTTGTACCATAATACCTAGAAGACAGACATAAAAGGAAGAAGCTTAGGAGGGGATTTCAGCCTTCCCTCTGAATTTCCTGGTTTGTGTGTTTTAAAAACAGATTTGTAACATTTTGAACATCTACAGACAGCATTAAGAAAAATACACTAGCTTTAGAATGACAGGATATGGGGAGTGCCCCAAATAGGAAGGGTCAGAGAAGCATCCAGCACATCATTTTAAATTTGAGGACATATATTAATATCTTTCAGAAATTTGTATAACCCTTCATCTCCTTATGCTCATACGAACATAAGAATGGTCCTACTGGGTCAGACCAAAGGTCCACCTAGCCCTGTATCCTGTCTTCTGACAGTGGCCAGTGCCAGGTGCCCAAAGGGAATGAACAGAGGAGGTAGCCAAGTGATCTATCCCGTCGCTCATTTCCAGCTTCTGGAAAACAGACTAGAGACACCATTCCTGCCCATCCTGGCTAATAAATTCATGGAGGATCTGAATGGCTATCTAGTTCTATTTTTGAACCCTATTATGGTGTTGACCTTCACAACATCCTCTGGCAAGGAATTCCACATGTTGACTATGCGTTGTGTGAAGAAATGCTTCCTTTTATTTATTATTTGCTCTGTGCTTGTGTTGTCACACCTGCTATGGAAATCCATCATGGAATCAGCCTGTGGAATACAAGGAAGTATTTAAATTGGGGACTTTAGTATATTCAGTGGAAAGGAAAAAAAACCCCCCAAACTAAAATACTAACCAGTTGGGTTGTGTATGGAGACGAATATTAGTTTCAGATTTTGGAAGGCCAAAATTTGACTTACAGATTTCCTATTCCCTGCTACTGTTCCATTGTCTAATTGTACCCTAAAATGTGAAGATGAGGGAACTTCTCCAAGCCAAAATATTTTACTTTTGCCAGCTCCTAGCTAACATTTAGCTGACTCCTTCCAGTTCTTTGGTGGAGAGGGTCTCACAGGTTTATCTATTTAAATTCTTCTGTGGAGTTTGCAACACTTTTCTCTCCCCCTTTCAGATGTTTGCATCCAACCAAGCAGCTTCTCAGAGGAAGTCAAGTTCAGCTATCAGTGCAGCCTTTGCCCACTCAGTGTTATTTAACAAGTACCCTTGTGTAGCCAGCTACACAAAAGATACTTTCAAAGAGTGTAGGCCAGTAGCGCGCAAACTATGAGGAAACTTGGGGAGCCGGAGCAGGTTTTATTCAGATGGTATCATCCTCTCCTGCATCTTAAATGCTCCACTAAAATACCAGGGATTTATTAGAGTTTGGAGGGTAGGCAGGTTCTGGACTGACTTACTGCTTTGGCTGGCTGTAAAGGCCAGTGTTTAGGGCAACCATCATTCAGCTTCAGATTCAAATTTTCCCCTCAGATATTAAGCGTCCCAATATTCAATAGTCCAAAAATACAAATATGGTATATCTTTTCTGGGTTCCACACTTAAGCATGGAATGCAGCCTTACTAGTCATTTCAGAAGATGAATGGAGGGACGACGACAGGGGATTGTCTTGTTCTTTTTTGTAGAAATTTTTAAGCTGCATAACTGGACCCACTGGCTGGCTGAGAAGAGATTAGGCACAAGTAGGATTTGTTAAAGCCATCTGCTTAAGATATGACAAAGTCAGTCAACTGTGAAGCTGAGCTACTCAGACATCCAGGAAGTCTTCTGAAGACAGGAGATTATATATTGCGCTCATAAAGAAGCCATGTCAGGGGCAACAAGATCAAACAAATGCTTTAAGTGCCATTGCCAATAAGAGTATTGTATTTACTAAGTAATGTTGCTTGAATCTGTCTGCTAGTTCTTTCTACATATGTAAGAGATTATAGAGCGGACAGTGGGATCAGTTCAGTACAAATATGTATGTCAACCTTCTGAGTGATTATACAATGAAATGAAAAAAAGTGAAAAGGGAATATCTAGACAGGGAAATATAAACCAACACAACCTGTAAGTTTTTTCCACTCCTGTTATGAGAGCGAGGCATTAACAAATATAGTACTGTGTTATATACTGCATTATCCCTGATAGATAATGAAAAGTCTGAAAGATTAGCTTATTTACAGTTCAAAGAGGAGGTCTGGCCATACTATAATTGTGAGAAAGGGGGCAGGCAAAAGTTTATTACTAGTATTACTCCCACCATTCTGTAAAATAAATTGCACCACCTCACACTATTATGCCTCCACCAGAGGAGTTATATGGCTCCCATTTATCTAACATCAAGCCAAATTCAATGTGTGGGTCATTACATCATTTTGCCTAACTACAGTAAAAATTCCCCTTTACTTTGCATTAGAGATTCTATAGTTAATTTGGGTTTTAACTTATTGTTTAGCACCCCCGCTGTACATGCTGTTACACAGTGTTCATCCCCAGGGTAGCTGCACTCTAGGACTATGGCCCAGGGCTGCATTCACATCTGTGGCCCAGATCCACAAAGGGACTTAGGTGCTGGGAGATGGGAGACCCAGGCTTCAGTGACTCTGTACAAAGTGGGACAGCTTCAACAGGAGAGCTAAAGGGAGACCCTTCTCTTCCCCTCTGGGAGGCGGGGGGTGGGAAAAGAGGGGAGAGAAAAAGAAGGGGGATTTGAACCTGGGTCTCCCACATCCTAAGCAAGTGCTCTAATCCCTGGGCTGAAAGATGTAGGACAGACAGCAGCTGCAGCACCACTACCAGTCCCACTCATATGCCCTGCAACCACTCTTCATAGATCACCAAGCAGAGTTAGGCACCTATCTCCCAGAGAGGGATGGGGCTTAGCCCTCATCACTGTTCCTGGCATCGCCCATTGGCTCATTTAGGTGGCTCCATGCCTACCGCGCTGGGCTTGTGGATGCTGAGGGGTCTATCTTTCCCCATTAAATTGTATGGAGAGTCTACTCACATAATTAGGTCTGTAGATCACAGTGCTGTTCCTGTGATTTTCCTAGGTGACTAAAAGACAGCAACAGTGAGTATCACAGTGCCAACGCCTAAGTGCCTTTGCGGGTCCCACCCAAAATCCATAGCTTATTTCCATGTGTCTCAGTTTCTGGGTAACTGCACCTGTATTCCCTCCTACCCTTCCTGCCCACCCAATCTGTGTTCCATCCAGGAGTACCCTGTCAGGCCTCCAGCCATCACTTGTATCTGGGCAGGGACCATTGTCCCACTCCCTTCTGACCTGGGAGTTTTAAGGCTGCACAGCAGTGTCTCTGCCTTACACTAGGATATTCCCAGCAAGCCAGTCTGCTTAACAGCCAGTGTCTGTGTATTGCTTTCTATCAGTGCTATGAACACTGCATTTCTAGCAGTTGCACCTCATCACACAGCTCTAAGCAAGCATATTTATTTTTAAGGTAAAAGCCTCCAGAGAGGACAAAAAACATCAATACAATTTCCTATATGCATGCTAAAAGATGACCAGCGGTCACCCATCAGTCTTAGGGCTCTTGTAGGCCAAAAAAAGTCTTTCCAATCCTTCCAAAGGTCGGGGCTCCCCCTTAGAAAGAAAGAAGGTCCTGAGTCAGTTAAATGCAACCTTTTAGGGCAAAAGCTCTTTGTCTGTTGGTCTCCAGAAAACACAGTATCTGCAAATCCTCCCAGTGGGTAGTACCTGTCTGTTTGGAACCCAAGTAATTCACCTTAATGACCCCATTGTTTTTAGTTCCTGTAAGAGCTGTGGCAACCTCCCACCCTGGAATTACATATAATTCCTGATCCACAGTGATACATAAAACTTAATACAATATATTCCTCTAAAGATACTCCATATGGTTGCAATGTCACACCAGGCTTCTGATCAGGTGAGTTACTCTGATAATTGTGGTTTCAGAGTAACAGCCGTGTTAGTCTGTATTCGCAAAAAGAGAAGGAGGACTTGTGGCACCTTAGAGACTAACCAATTTATTTGAGCCTAAGCTTTTGTGAGCAATTGTGACATCAAGATGCTGATGGGGGAGGTGGGAGAATTTAATGTGACTGAGATAACAAGAAGTGACAGACACACCCTACTGCTGCTCATACCAATGTGCTAGCTGAAAACTGAGATAGACGCTCCTCAGCCAAACTATTATTTAAAGATTTTTGGTTTTGCAGAGAAAAATGTAAAGGATACACTTACATTAAACGGTTTCAGGTTGCGTGCTCAGTAAAAAAGCTTGATAGATAAAGTGACAATATTTTCAAAATAAAATCAGGACATTTTTGTGGTGACATTTTTAAGATCACAAAATAATTCGAAAGACAAAAAGTACACTTAAAAAAAAGCATACTGTCACTGCTTCCAGATCTTACTCAAGAGCACCACATGCTCTTTCCTTGAGCACAGGATTCTTCCAATAATTTAATATTCTGAATGAGTTTGACACACTAAACAAGTATGGTTCGCATTCATTCCATGCAAAACAGTACCTTTGATAGTATAAACTTTAAATTGACTTTTCTCTTCCATCTGAACACTCCGCATGACACACAGTATTCATTCCATGGGAACATTCTAGTCACCTCAGAGCAAATTCTGCTCAGTAGAGGAAAACGTTTTAGCTCCCAAAGTTTCTTACTACATTTTTTGTATTTTTCCTGCCCTCTTTTAAAAATCAGAGAATAAAAAACTTTAGAAGCATATCTTCCAGTCATGGGGAAGGGTGGGGGAAATAAATCAAAAAGTCAAATCCAACTAAGAGCAATCTAGGGAATAAGGATGAAATGTGAGCCTGGAGACAACTGTGAAAGCTTAAATCAGAACTCTCAATGACATTTTTATTACAACCATGCAAGGAAACTAAGGGCTACCAACACAGAACAAAGGTCAGGTGTGAAGTCAACATAAAGCATTTTTCCACGTGAAGTGCAAAAGCCTTGCAACAACACATCAGCGTAAAGAAATATTTCCCAGACCTCTGAACTGTAGTCACCAAATTTGTGCAAGTTAACACATAGCAGCTCAGATAGAAAGTAAGTCCTATTTTAACCTTTGTTAAAATCTTTACAGAATACAAACCATAAGACCTCAATTTGATAACTTGGTGCACAGTTAAGGTATTCTTATTGCAAAAGACTGTTTCAGAGTAGCAGCTGTGTTAGTCTGTATCCGCAAAAAGAAATCGGGTATTTGTGGCACCTTAGAGACTAACAAATTAGAGAATAAGCTTTCGTGAGCTACAGCTCACTTCATCGGATGCATACAGTGGAAAATATAGTGGGGAAATGTTATATACACAGAGAACATGAAACAATGGGTGTTTCTTGTTACAGTCTATATGGTAACACCCATTGTTTCATATGTGTATATAACATCTCTGTGTATATAACATCTCCCCACTATATTTTCCACTGTATGCATCTGATGAAGTGAGCTGTAGCTCACGAAAGCTTATGTTCTAATAAATTTGTTAGTCTCTAAGGTGCCACAAATACTCCTTTTCTTTTTATTGCAAAAGGACCCTTTTTCATTTGCTTATAACATTGTCAAGAGTTTCATCTTTTCAGTTCAAATTTGGTAGGTTTACTTTGAATAATTTGTTGCTGAAAGTTTCTTCTAAAACATTAGAGCCTATACCCTGGCTCCATTATATCAAATCAGATTCCATTGATTAGAGCTTGGCAAAAAACAGGTTTTTCAGTGTGCTGGAAATTCTGGGGGAAAAAATGTTTTGGGTTGAATGAAATATTTTATTTCAACAAAACAAAATGTTTTGTTTCAATTTCAACCATTTTAAAAGTTGATTAAAAGTTAGACTTTTGAAACAGTCATTTCAAGCCCCAAAATTGAAACATTTTGATTTCTCTCGTGTGTGTGTGTGTGTGTGTGTGTGTGTAAAAATGACAAACCAGAAACACTGATGTTAATTCACAAAAAAATTTTTGTTGTGCCAAATCTGCATTTTTTTTATTTTTATTTTTTTCAGAAAATAGTTTTGGCTGAACAATTCTGCCCAAATTTATCACTGACTAAGGAGCTGTTTTGAAAATAGCCATTTGGATAAATTGTTTTTATTTAATATTTGTGACTTAATACAATTCAGTCTCTTTTTTGATCCAGAAAGAATGTTGATTGTTGAGGACCCGATCTCGGTATATGCCTGGAATTCCTAGTTATTTTATTTTGTATGGGAGTTGCTTTATATAAGCAAGATAATTTACAATTTTTCTCGCTGTCCCTCCTCTGCTTTCCTCTCCCTCCAAGTGCTTCTTTGCAACTGTGTCGATATAGTGATTATAAAACTGCAGGAAAAATATCAAATATACAGGGATATAATCTTTTCTGGAAGCTCAGAGACTTATGCATGTGACAATTAGCAGGCGAATTTTAATCTCCATACAATAACAATCTACCTCACCAGATAAAAATATGGGGCCACATTCTCAGATGATCTTAACTAGTTTAGCTCTACCTGGCCCACGATTTAAATTACTCATTTCCATCCTATTTTAGATATGATCTGTCTTCACCTACCACCCTCCATCAAGTTATTCAGAAGTGTGAAAAATTAATGTAAAAGTATGAGTGGAGAGGGGAAGAAAAAAAAAGAGCACAGAGGGTTATTCTGTACACAGAGATAGAATCAAACCCAGAACTTTTATTTAAACTCTCCCTAAACTTCGATGCATCTGATAAAAACAGAATCCACATCCCATGAGCTTCTTCTTAGTTTGGTCTGGCAAAACAAAAACCCAGCTGACAAAGTTTTGCAAAGCGAACATCTAGCTGCCTTGGCCTCTCTAGAACCAATTGAAGACTCTTCCCCCCACCCCGCAAGGGTTCTGCTTAGCCCTCTCAGAAGGCAATAGAAGGCACTGTTGTGTTTTAGGTTTTAATTGTAACCCTTCTGCCAGGCCAAGTTGATAGCAGCAAGGGCCGGGTTCAGTACACAGGGGTTCCCTCTCATCAAAGCAAATGCAAAACTGGCTCGAGCCCCCACCCAGTGACCTGGGAAAATCTTACACACCCCCTGGGCGCCTCAAAGAGGCAATACTTCCCCTCTCGCAAGCACAGAGTCTTGGTGTAGTAGAGAATCTTTAATAACATGAGGTAAACAACATCAGCATTAAATTGGGGAAACACCACAACTAGTGTTCATTAACCAAACCATGAGCAACGACCCACCCCAGAAAAATTGGACCACATCCTTTCCCTCGGGTTCTTGAGTCCCAGAACCCAAACGTCTCGAGTCCAGCAATCCACAAATCACCCAAAGTCCAAAAAGTCCAGCCCCAGAGTTCAAAAGTTCATCTGCAGAGCATTACTCCCCAGTCTGGCTAAAATGTGCCTGGGTGTGGGGGAAAGAGGTAAGGGGCACCTTACGTGTCCTGAAGCTGACTGCCCCACAGGGCTCTGCTCTGCTACGCTGTCTCACGAACGGCTCTGCTCCACCACGACCGACTCCGCTCTGCACAGCTCGCTGTCTCACGAACAGCTCTGCTCAGCTCACCGTCTCATGAGCACACCGCTGCCTCACAAACAGCTCTGCTCACCCCGCCGTCTCACAAATAGCACCACTGCACACTAGATCTTCCAGCTCCCCACTACTTGACACAGTGCTCAGTGATTTCAGCTCATAGTAGTGGGAGCCTTAGTCCTGGTGCACCATAAGGCTAAAGTGAATTCAGCACAGTACCTGTAACAAAACTCTTAATAGACCCAAAATTAGCTCTGACATTCCACAGTGGAGAGAGACAGAGGTGCAATTGGTGCTTCAGGCCCTCGCAAAGGGGCCTACACCACCAGGCACTAATACCTGTCTCAAGTCTCTCTCAAGTCACAGAGTTTTGGAACCCATGTCCCTTGCCTAGTGAGTGCTACTCAGTTGATGGTGAGTCCCTCCATCATAACAAAAGGCCAAGTACAGTTCCAAGCACAGTTCCCATAACTAGGGTAATAACAATTTATTCTTCCCGCCCCAATAACAGAGACACTGGGGATCCCACAACAGCCAAAGTGACCATTTGGGCAGCTATGGTCTCATTCTAGGCGGGGTGGGTGTGCCTATGCAAATGAGATCAGCCCCTGAAGTTCTTGTCCACAACTTGCCACACCTCACCCACCCTGACTCTGCTTACATCATAGTACTCTTCTCTTCATTGCTTGCTTTTCAAGCCTTGTGAATTAGGTATCAGGAGTTTAGACTCATGGTGCACTGCCTTTCATAAGGGCCATTTCCTTCAGCAAGCTTCTAGCTTTGTGGTGAATGATTAACTGTTAGCTTCTAGGCTGACCATGTATCTGAGGATTAGTTTGGCATCTGTTCTCATTCAGCTTTACCTAAACTGTCATTCCAAAGGCTCAGTTATGAATCTGAACTTTATTCCCTTTTAGTCCATTATTCTTTAAATGAGCCATGCCTGACAAGTGCCTGGGGAAAAGGTCTGAAATCTAGTCTTTTGTTTTAAAGCACTTTTTCCCCTGTGGTGCTGTAGGTATGGTAGATTTTGTCCCCTCATCCCAGAGAGTTTTTCCATGTCCCTATTGAAACAACAACGATCCTTCACTTCTTACCACCTGACAGCTGACATACCGAAGCGAGCTTGGATCTTGGAACAGTGAAGTGTGGCAGTGAGTAATTTCCCAGAGTTCCAGGTGGGCTTGTATAATCCAGGCTGAAGCAGCTTCAAGGTTCTGGAACCAGAGCTAGTTGATTAAAATTAGCTTGGGTATGTCAACTTGACCTGCAATCAAAACCTGTGACTGCAGTGTAAACACACCCACCATAACTATATGTTGCAAGACCTTACTTCCCTTATGTCTCACCAATACAGCTCTTTGACCAAAGGCTAGTGCACACTATTTACATAGTCACCTACCAGAGTCACACATCTAATATTATTATAATGCACTTTCTGACAGGAGCTTAGTGCTGGGGATACTGGACAGCTATTTGACAAGCATATTTATCTGGCAAAGAAGCTGCTCACAGTCCAAGAATTGCCCATTCTCCTTAGTTCAAAACTTTTTAATCATGAGTTAATGAGTATACCAGTGCCTTAGGCCAGCAAAGGTCAAGGAGCCTGTGGAAAAGTAGTAGCTAGCTACTCATTGTTCTATAGTAGAACAACTTGTATTGAAGAAGATCGGAGTGTTCAATGAAGGGATTTATGTAAACAATTAGATTAGAGATTTTTAATTAGTATTTTTTTTGAAAAAGGGGAAGAGGCTAATTTTAGGATCTCTGCTGCCAGCAGCTAATTTTTTTTCTTTTTAATTAAGAAGCCAAAACTACATCCAATTTAGAAACCATTTTGGATCAATTTAAACAGATAAGTGTGTGCATTAAATACTGCTCATGGCCACTTTTAAGCATGTTAGGCACAGTTCCAGTTATTCTCCCATGTAAAACAAAAAAGTAGCAATTAAAACCAGAGTATTCTAGAACGTAATAAACAGTCACTGTCCTACGTCTCAAAGCTGACAATGGAATGCCAAGAAAAAACAAACTCCACATTTTTTGAAAAATATAAAGAACGATAGGATTTTGACTTGAACATTCACAAACAAAGCAAGAAAATACGATTGGATGACTGAACCTAGCTGGCAGCTTGTATTTGTTTCCTCATCCCCCAGTTATCTACTTTACCTGTACGCGGAGATTGTTAAAATATTTTTAAAAATTTTCTTAAAAATTTACATTGAATTTATGAACACCGCCCCCCAACATTGTCACCAGTGCTACCTACAAGCACAGTAGTCCACATTGATTGCAAAATGTCAGAGATATTGCAGTATACTTGGAATAAGAAATTTTATATAGAACTATGTTTTGTTGAAAGTCTGCTGTGGACGTCCAACAGTTTATTAAGCTCGGAAAGTGCAAGCCTGAATGAGAAAATTAGTCCATTCTGGATATACTGTAGGCCTAGATAAAGTGTATTCAAAGATATAACATTTATTCATGTTATGAAAAAAGCAGAACCCTCCCACATTGAAGTCAATGGCAAAGTTTCCATTGACTTGAACAAGGACAGAATTTTATCCTACATTTAGTCACTAGGATGGTAGTGAAGACCACCATGGTGTCATGCACAGTAAATAAAATGAAAGGATTTAAAAAGAAAAAAAATCACTATAAAAGTAGGAGTTGCCCTATAACCTTAAGAAAATTTCCCCTGTCTCCATTGATATCCTGGTTGATTGCCACTCTAACCACAGAGGGCTATATTTCAGTTGTGCTCTATGTATATAATGTAGTTCCAGAAGCATCTGGGGATATTTTTGATTAACCAATGTTGGATGAACCTAAAAATATATTTTGTAAATTTCTCCACGATTGAGCCACCTCGAGTTGTTTTCTGATGGGAGTGGGGATAGTAATTAGTTGTGATCATCTTTAAAAAAAGGGGGGGGGGTTCTCTAAGACTTTTAGCCTGAGAGAAGTTAAACATACACAGACTCCTTGACAGATTTTTCTGTGTTCTTTCTTCTTGAAAGTCATAATAAAATAGAACTGTCAACACATGAGTTTTGGTGACAGATCTAGAAAAAGGGAGAACAGTTTATTTGTGGAATTTCCTTCCCTGGTCAGTTTGCTTTTTAAAATTAGTTAAAACAAAAGCATTGTTGCAGTTAAAACTACATTTGAATTTAAAGACAAAATGTACTGTCTTCAGAAAAAACAGAACCAGGGTATTCTAACATGCTTTAAAACAGACTGGCCACAAGCATATGTTACTGACGTTCAGATAAAGCAAAAGAGTTCAAGTGTGAAAGTAGACAGCATAGAATAGCCATGGAGATACAGACTACACTTGGGCACAGCAGTCCATAGTGTGGGGCAAGGTTAGATTCAGAAGGTGGAAGGTCAAAGAGTGACCTCACAACACCAGCAACTTGACATTTCTAGTGTTCTGCTGCTATTTCTAGCCAAATCAATTTCAGAGGAAAGAATTGGTAGAACATCACATAGTTCTTAGTTGTTACTGTTAGGCAGTAAAAGCAGGGCACAAAGACCAAAACTTCATGAAGTTTTCCAAGCCTGATTCATAACAGGTGCATGTATTTCAGACAGACACTCTCTCTGAGAAACCAAATGAAAATAGCATCTGTTGAGCAGAAATGACCTCCCCAGTCATTTGGGGCAGGCTCAGCCAATTAGGGATGCAGAACAAGTACCATTTGACATATGCCATTGGATCTATCCCAACAAACATCACTTCAATAGGAAATTCTTTATGGACATCCAGATAAAGAAAAAAAAAGTTCTCAAATA
The DNA here is from genome assembly GCF_965140285.1 of Lepidochelys kempii. Taxonomy (NCBI): domain Eukaryota; kingdom Metazoa; phylum Chordata; order Testudines; family Cheloniidae; genus Lepidochelys; species Lepidochelys kempii. The sequence goes on from NC_136383.1 coordinate 53,034,558, forward strand.
ACTTTGAAGGGCAATTTATGAATTTAAAATAGTTCAACAAAACATCGGCTGGCTTGCAAATGCAGGACAAACTTCAACAAAGGTTGACTTTGAAGATTTGTTTGGTTAAAACCAAATTCTTCCACACACAGTTTTAATAAATAGGTGGCAGGATGAAAGCACATCTACTTTCTACTTAACAAAATGTGAGTATGAACAATCAGATTTCCCTCTCTACCTTATCAGAGTCAGCTCCTGAATGCACATGCTTAGTCCTATTGAATTCAGTGGGGATACTAGTGTATGTTTGCAAGATCCTGTCCTAAGTCCCTATCCTAAAATAGGGCACCATGTCTACATTTTTACTTAAACTTAATCAAGTGAAGGAGGAAGTCAATAGTAAATGACAGTTTAAAACAATTAAAATCAGAAGTAGTAAATTTCTGAAGAAAACTGCAAAAGAAAAAACGACTTCAGGAATTGCTCAAAAGATAAGATGAATGAATAATGGGCATATTACCCTAGCAGGTGCCCAGGTTTTGCAGCTGCTACCATGCTTGAGGGTTTGAAAGCACCATTAGTCTCTACTTAAGAAAGCAATCTTCAGTAAGTAGGATTTATATGAAACAAAATTTTAATGCTGCAAGAGCACTGGCCTGGGTAAGAATCCTACAAACATACATTTTTAGAAGGCAGTTCTTTTTCCTCTGTCTTCTCCTGTATTATTTGACTGATTAGCTTTGCTGAACTGCTTTGAGCTGAATGTTTTCCCCTTCCTCTTGTTGTCAGTCTATATATGCATAGCGCCATAGGCATTACTGTATGGAAATCTTCATGGTACCCCTCTTCAGTCCTTCATTTTCCCCAGAAGGGGGATCAATATTCCAAATGGTCTTTGTAACACTCATTTCAATTATAACTCAGAAGGAACAGCAATGAGAGGTCAGCCAAAGGATTTCTATATGGGATTAACAGCCTAAATGGTTGCATTTTGCCCAGTTCAGTATGAAGATGTTGTCATAATGGAATAAAAAAAAGCATCTGGTTCTTTCCACATATCCTTTACCTTTGACAATATTGTTTACAGGCAATGGATGTGTGGTTTTTTTTTTTTAAACAAACAAACAAACAAAAAAAAACACAACACGACTTGACCAATATTATTGATCAAAACCTGCAGCCTTAGACTGCAAGGGAATTACTTCTTATTTACTCCAATACAAATACATTTGTTATCCTAACAAATACTATAAAAGAAGAGCAGCGTAAAAGGGTTAACAGCTGTCTGGTTGCTCTTTAGAATGCCAGAATTTACCTGCTTTCAGCAGTGGGCATTATTTGTACTCTGGAACAAAAGCTTACTCCTATATTAAAAGGTTAATCTTATTTTGGAAGACAGTTTAAATTAGGAAGACATTTTGTCTACCAATCTGATATTAATACTCCCATTGGGCCAGATTCTGCTGTTCCCTATTTCAGCTGGCAGAATTTTGTAGTCCCATAGACATTTGCTACACGCTGGTCATATTACATACCTGCACAAAGAGCTGATCCACATCAGAGAGATCAGTTAGAATCTTAGAATTGTAGGACTGGAAGGGACCTCAAGAGGTCATTTAAGTCCTGCACTCAAGACAGGACTAAGTATTATATATGTCCCCCAATTGACTAGAATGCACCCTGAAAATTATTCAGTTGATTCCCAGAAAGGCAAAAAAAAGTGATAGAAGTTATTTCAGTAAGTTTGTAGGGGCAGTCTCAGTTGAGTGCCAGTGTGGATGCATCCCATTAGCACAATCAGTGCAGTCATCTCTCACAGCTGTTATCTTTGACAGCTGAGAAAGCTGATAGATCCTTCAGCTGGAGAACCTCCTAGTTTGCCAGCTGAGAGAGTCACCAGTTTCCTTTCCACAAAACAAGTAATACCCTCTCAGACTACCCCCCCACCCCAAAAATGTCCTTCCTTATACAGTGTCCTGAAAAATGCCCCCTTCCCAGCTTCTACTTGGGGGAGAGCTGAAAAAAGAGTGGGGTAGGGGACAGTCTCAGAGACCTGAGGGAGTTCCTCACACCAGAGTTAAGATATCGCCTGTCCTCACCCACAATGACTTTTCAGAACTGCCAGAACAGAACCCCATATTATACTTTCTTCCTCACACATTTGCATCACATGACAACATTTTGAATTAGAAAATAATTGGGATCCTGAATGTCTCAGCTAAATTAATATAAACTAGGATTATTGAACCACTGCTAGAAAACAGATGTGTAGAAAACAGACACCGTGTACAACATCAAGCAGGAAATCAGATGTTACACAAAGTAACAGCATTCAGGTCTAATTTTTACCTGAGCTTTAATTATTAGGTTCAGAGCACAAATATAATCTGTTAAAAATGGACCGACAGAAGGTCCAGCTGCACTGATGACTGATAATGAACAGTTGTATTCAAGAGATGCCCACTACTAGCATGTTAATAGTCAGTCTGGGAGAAATATACTTAAATATGAAGAGGGTCATGCTTTTTATTATTCCAAATCTTTACAAATAAAGGTGTGCAATATCAGGGAGTAGGGATGTTGTTGGGGCTAAAGCACTGGACTCTGACTCCAGAATCTTGCTTTTATTCCTAGGTCTCTCACAGAATTGCTGAGAGAGCTTGGACAAGCCATTTAACTTTGTGCCTCAGTTTCCTGTCTATGAAATGGGAATAATGCTTTCCTATCTCACACGGGGCTTTCTGAGAATTAATCCATTAATATTTGTGATGTGTTCAGATATCACAATGATAAGTACCAAAGAAAAGCCTGTGAATAAGTGCTGTAAAAGCCAACCACCATGAACACACAGACTTTTTATTTGCAGAAAATCACAGTATCAGAGTACTAGTATTGTAATTGTAACATACATAACTTTCCACACTAATTTAAAAATTAGACCGATCATTTCAACTTTCTCATAAGTGAAACATTGCAACTAATGGTGCAAGCAGCACCAATCATGAAAACAGTGCAAACACTACAATTTACAAAAATATTAATGGAACCTGTTTTTTTCTGGATCTCAATATCTTCAGGAAAATGGGACAGTTCTACTCTTTTAACATTTCCTCCAGCTGTTTCTAGAATAATTATAAACACAGTCCACTGTTCTAGTGAGGGCAAATCTCTTTAAAAAAGTCTAGAAAAGAAATACAATATTGTTAATGACTAACAATCCGAAAGGGCCAGGTTGTGCGGCACAAGGTACCTTGAATAGTACCTTACACTGCAAGTAATCCCATAATTGTCAAAATACATACAAAAATAATACCACTTACCTCTCATAAAGCACTTTTCCCCATCAGTGGATTTCAAAGGAGGTAAATAGCACTCTAACCATTTATAGATGGAGAAATGGATGCACAGAATAAGAGTGTCACACACTGGCCCAAACTTATAAAATGTGGCACAGGATGGCCTCACCTGGTATTTATCAGAGAAATCTGATGCAGTAAAATGTATCAGATGTTTGACACCTAAATTATTTCAGTCTCTGCTTATCCATTCATCCAATTTTTTTCCAGCAGGGATAACTTGACAGGAGTTGGAAAACTATGTTTAAGCTATTTGATCCTTACAGTATATGAAACAGAGCCTGCTCTACCTATTCAAGGTGAGGAAAGTACTGTACATACAAGAGAAAATACTGAGTCATAGGAGAAAAGTGAGGAGACTGGTTTATCATGCTTATTCCCCCCCCTCGAATCATGCTTTTGTTTTGGTATAGAAAAAATTTCATTGCTACTATTGTAATATTTATGATGGAACTATAAAGTCATATTTTTTCATATGTGGAATTCCTAGTAATGTTAACTAATGGCCATTGAGGATGCAGATTATGGACAGCATATGGTCCTTTTACTTGTTAGGAAGTTATTTTTATTAAATTGCTTTATATGTGCATATTCACCACTCAGTGACAGAACAGTAGTAGTAGTAGTAAAGAAAAGTTTCATGCCTCATTGTACATCTTCCACTCTTTAAAGAATTTTTAGTACATGAAATAGAAATAGTTTAACTTTAAATAGGTTTGTCTGAGGGCCTTTGTAGATACAAAAATCCAATGCACATTTAAACTGTTTTGATAGTCCCTTTTAAGAACAGATTGATTCTACAACATGAAATAAAAATGTCACTACATATAGTTGAGAGTTAAAACTTGAACTTTTGTAGGTTTAATAGTTTTATAAATTAGTGCATCTCCCCACCCGTTGCAGATATTTTTATTCTTACAGTATACTCAGGAGCTAGTGTCTGAGCAGAACCATTTATAAATAATACACCAAGCTCTCAGTTTCTAATCTCAGGAGCTCAGGTCAAACACTGACTTCTCCTAGCACAGAGGATTCTCCTGCTTGTTTCACCTTCACTTAAGTGACCACATGACATGTTCTTTTCTGGTACATGGCTATTTTTCAATTGATTGTCCCAGTCTTTAAGAACTTAAAACAGGATACCAAGCATCTGTTTTGTGTTCAGGAGCGTGTCTGGGTAGGGAGTGCTGTATATGCTTTAGGAAGCTGTTCTCTCTAACTCCTGTGGACAGCAGCAGCTCTTCAGGGAAGAGACTGTCAGTGGTACCAGGACAGCATCACCATCTTGTGGCCACCAGGCTGACAGCAGTGGGACCTATCATGCTGGCAAGAATGGGGCTCAGTCAGCAGTGATGAGAGTTGAGGAGGGCAAGAGCACGGGCTCCCTGCTCAGTGGGGAGTGACAGGTGACCCATTTTTCCTTTGGAAACCTGATCACATTACCAAAGGCCACTACACAGAGTTTAAATACTGAGCTGCATGCAGTTAGCTGCAGTCTGATTCTTCTGTTTAGCATTCTTCCCTTTGGTGTGCAGTAGTCTAGTAGCACTGCATTTGGTCTTTTGAGTTATCATTTTTTGTTACTTATGGATGTAATAGTGAAAGTGCTGTTCTGAGGTGAGGAGTGTGGTATTGGGAACTGTAACGTCAAGGGTTTTAGCTTCCCAGAGAAAGTCTGGGGGAAGAGATGCTGAAGAAGCCACGTTGTGTTATGCAGAGGCATTTTGGAATTAAGTCCCTGTATCTCCTTCATGGACTTTGGGCCCCAGAGTGATTCCCGAACATCCACATGGTATTCAATCACCCTGATATCTGCTGGGAGAGCAATACAGCGGTGCACAGACAATCCAGGAAGTTTTTGGAAAACGTAGGGTACAATTTCCTTGTGCAAGTGCTTGAGGAACCAACTAGGGGCAGAGCTCTTCTTGACAGGCTGCTCACAAACCAGAAAGAATTAGGAGGGGAAGCAAAAGTGGATCGGAACGTGGGAGGCAGTGACCATGAGATGGTCGAATTCAGGATCTTGACACAAGGAAGAAAGGAAAGCAGCAGAATACGGACCCTGGACCTCAGAAAAGCAGACTGACTCCCTCAGCGAACTGATGGGCAAGATCCCCTGAGAGAATAACATGAGGGGGAAAGGAGTCCAGGAGAGCTGGCTGTATTTTAAAGAATCCTTATTGAGGTTACAGGGACAAACCATCCCGATGTGTAGAAAGAATAGTAAATATGGCAGGCAACCAGCTTGGCTTAACAGTGAAATCCTTGCTGCTCTTAAATACAAAAAAGAAGCTTACAAGAAGTGGAAGATTGGACAAATGACCAGGGAAGAGTATAAAAATATTGCTCGGGCATGCAGGAGTGAAATCAGGAAGGCCAAATCACACCTGGAGTTGCAGCTAGCAAGAGATGTTAAGAGTAACAAGAAGGGTTTCTTCAGGTATGTTAGCAACAAGAAGAAAGTCAAGGAAAGTGTGGGCCACTTACTGAATGAGGGAGGCAACCTAGTGACAGAGGATGTGGAAAAAGCTAATGTACTCAATGCATTTTTTGCCTCTGTCTTCACGAATAAGGTCAGCTCCCAGACTACTGCAATGGGCAGCACAGCATGGGGAGGAGGTGACCAGCCCTCTGTGGAGAAAGAAGTGGTTCGGGACTATTTAGAAAAGCTGGACGTGCACAAGTCCATGGGGCCGAGAGTGCTAAAGGAGTTGGCGGATGTGATTGCAGAGCCATTGGCCATTATCTTTGAAAACTCATGGCGATCGGGGGAAGTCCCGGATGACTGGAAAAAGGCTAATGTAGTGCCCATCTTTAAAAAAGGGAAGAAGGAGGATCCTGGGAACTACAGGCCAGTCAGCCTCACCTAAGTCCCTGGAAAAATCATGGAGCAGGTCCTCAAGGAATCAATTCTGAAGCACTTAGAGGAGAGGAAAGAGATCAGGAACAGTCAGCATGGATTCACCAAGGGCAAGTCATGCCTGACTAATCTAATTGCCTTCTATGATGAGATAACGGGCTCTGTGGATGAAGGAAAAGCAGTGGACATGTTGTTCCTTGACTTTAGCAAAGCTTTTGACACGGTCTCCCACAGTATTCTTGCCAGCAAGTTAAAGAAGTATGGACTGGATGAATGGACTATAAGGTGGATAGAAAGCTGGTTAGATTGTCGGGCTCAACAGGTAGTGATCAATGGCTCCATGTCTAGTGGGCAGCTGGTATCAAGTGGAGTGCCCCAAGGGTTGGTCCTGGGGCCGGTTTTGTTCAATATCTTCATAAATGATCTGGAGGATGGTGTGGATTGCACCCTCAGCAAGTTTGCAGATGACATAAACTGGAAGGAGAGGTAAATACGCTGGAGGGTAGGGATAGGATACAGAGGGACCTAGACAAATTGGAGGATTGGGCCAAAAGAAATCTGATGAGGTTCAACAAGGACAAGTGCAGAGTCCTGCACTTAGGATGGAAGAATCCAATGCACAGCTACAGACTAGGGACCGAATGGCTCGGCAGCAGTTCTGCAGAAAAGGACCTAGGGGTTACAGTGGACGAGAAGCTGGATATGAGTCAGTGTGCCCTTGTTGCCAAGAAGCCAATGGCATTTTGGGATGTATAAGTAGGGACATTGCCAGCAGATCAAGGGACGTGATTGTTCCCCTCTATTTGACACTGGTGAGGCCTCATCTGGAGTACTGTGTCCAGTTTTGGGCCCCACACTACAAGAAGGATGTGGAAAAATTGGAAAGAGTCCAGCAGAGGGCACCAAAAATGATTAGGGGACTGGACTGGATTAGGGGACTCCCTGCTTGGAAACAAGCAGGGAGAGCTGGAGGTCCTGGTGATGTCAAGGAATTATGACGTGATTGGAATAACAGAGACTTGGTGGGATAACTCACATGACTGGAGTACTGTCATGGATGGTTATAAACTGTTCAGGAAGGACAGGCAGGGCAGAAAAGGTGGGGGAGTAGCACTGTATGTAAGGAAGCAGTATGACTGCTCAGAGCTCCGGTACGAAACTGCAGAAAAACCTGAGTGTCTCTGGATTAAGTTTAGAAGTGTGAGCAACAAGAGTGATGTAGTGGTGGGAGTCTGCTATAGACCACCAGACCAGGGGGATGAGGTGGATGAGGCTTTCTTCCGGCAGCTCGCAGAAGCTACTAGATCGCACGCCCTGGTTCTCATGGGTGACTTTAATTTTTCTGATATCTGCTGGGAGAGCAATACAGAGGTGCATAGACAATCCAGGAAGTTTTTGGAAAGCGTGGGGGATAATTTCCTGGTGCAAGTGCTAGAGGAGCCAACTAGGGGGGAGCTTTTCTTGACCTGCTGCTCACAAACCAGGAAGAATTAGTGGGGGAAGCAAAAGTGGATGGGAATCTGGGAGGCAGTGACCATGAATTGGTTGAGTTCAGGATCCTGACACAGGGAAGAAAGGTAAGCAGCAGGATACGGACCCTGGACTTAAGGAAAGCAGACTTCGACTCGCTCAGTGAACGGATGGGTAGGATCCCCTGGGGGACTAACATGAAGGGGAAAGGAGTCCAGGAGAGCTGGCTGTATTTCAAGGAATCCCTGTTGAGGTTACAGGGACAAACCATCCCGATGAGTCGAAAGAATAGTAAATATGGCAGGCGACCAGGTTGGCTTAACGGTGAAATCCTAGCGGATCTTAAACATAAAAAAGAAGCTTACAAGAAGTGGAAGGTTGGACATATGACCAGGGAAGAGTATAAAAATATTGCTCATAAGAGTATAAAAATATTGCCTTATAGTGCATTCATCCAGCCCATACTTCCTTAACTTGCTGACAAGAATACTGTGGGAGACCGTGTCAAAAGCTTTGCTAAAGTCAAGAAACAATACATCCACTGCTTTCCCTTCATCCACAGAACCAATAATCTCACCATAGAAGGCGATTAGATTAGTCAGGCATGACCTTCCCTTGGTGAATCCATGCTGACTGTTCTTGATCACTTTCCTCTCATGTAAGTGCTTCAGGATTGATTCTTTGAGGACCTGCTCCATGATTTTTCCAGGGACTGAGGTGAGGCTGACTGGCCTGTAGTTCCCAGGATCCTCCTTCTTCCCTTTTTTAAAGATGGGCACTACATTAGCCTTTTTCCAGTCATCTGGGACTTCCCCCGTTCGCCACGAGTTTTCAAAGATAATGGCCAATGGCTCTGCAATCACAGCCGCCAATTCCTTTAGCACTCTCGGATGAAACTCGTCCAGCCCCATGGACTTGTGCACGTCCAGCTTTTCTAAATAGTCCCGAACCACCTCTTTCTCCACAGAGGGCTGGCCATCTATTCCCCATGTTGATGAATGCACTATAAGGTGGGTAGAAAATTGGCTAGATTGTCGGGCTCAATGGGTAGTGATCAATGGCTCCATGTCTAGTTGGCAGCCAGTGTCAAGTGGAGTGCCCCAGGGGTCGGTCCTGGGGCTGGTTTTGTTCAATATCTTCATAAATGATCTGGAGGATGGTGTGGATTGCACTCTCAGCAAATTTGCGGATGATACTAAACTGGGAGGAGTGGTAGATATGCTGGAGGGCAGGGATAGGATACAGAGGGACCTAGACAAATTGGAGGATTGGGCCAAAAAAATCTGATGAGGTTCAACAAGGACAAGTGCAGAGTCCTGCACTTAGGATGGAAGAATCCAATGCACAGCTACAGACTAGGGACCGAATGGCTAGGCAGCAGTTCTGCGAAAAAGGACCTAGGGGTTACAGTGGACGAGAAGCTGGATATGAGTCAGCAGTGTGCCCTTGTTGCCAAGAAGGCCAATGGCATTTTGGGATGTATAAGTAAGGGCACAGCGAGCAGATCGAGAGACGTGATCGTCCCCCTCTATTCGACATTGGTGAGGCCTCATCTGGAGTACTGTGTCCAGTTTTGGGCCCCACACTACAAGAAGGATGTGGATAAATTGGAGAGAGTCCAGCGAAGGGCAACAAAAATGATTAGGGGTCTGGAACACATGACTTATGAGGAGAGGCTGAGGGAACTGGGATTGTTTAGTCTGCAGAAGAGAAGAATGAGGGGGGATTTGATAGCTGCTTTCAACTACTTGAGAGGTGGTTCCAGAGAGGATGGTTCTAGACTATTCTCAGTGGTAGAAGAGGACAGGAAAGGAGTAATGGTCTCAAGTTGCAGTGGGGGAGGTTTAGGTTGGATATTAGGAAAAACTTTTTCACTAGGAGGGTGGTGAAACGCTGGAATGCGTTACCTAGGGAGGTGGTAGAATCTCCTTCCTTAGAAGTTTTTAAGGTCAGGCTTGACAAAGCCCTGGCTGGGATGATTTAATTGGGGATTGGTCCTGCTTTGAGCAGGGGGTTGGACTAGATGACCTCCTGAGGTCCCTTCCAACCCTGATATTCTATGATTCTATGATTCTATGGAATACATGAGTTATGAGGAGCGGCTGAGGGAACTGGGGATGTTTAGTCTACGGAAGAGAAGAATGAGGGGGGATTTGATAGCTGCTTTCAACTACCTGAAAGGGTGTTCCAAAGAGGATGGCTTTAGACTGTTCTCAGTAGTAGCAGATGACAGAACAAGGAGTAATGATCTCAAGTTGCAGTGGGGGAGATTTAGGTTGGATATTAGGAAAAACTCTCTCACTAAGAGGCTGGTGAAACACTAGAATGCGTTACCTAGGGAGGTGGTGGAATCTTCTTCCTTAGAAGTTTTTAAGGTCAGGCTTGACAAAGCCCTGGCAGGGATGATTTAGTTGGGGATCAGTCCTGCTTTGAGCAGGGGGTTGGACTAGATGACCTCCTGAGGTCCCTTCCAACCCTGATATTCTATGATTCGGAGTAAATAGAAATTAAATAACTAGAATGGAAGAAGAGAGCATCTTAAAGCTCCACCAGAGCTGAAACTCTCTGGAAACAGACAGTGAGAAGAGATTTAAGTTGAGCTTCAGTCTGTATCTGCAAGCTCTGGGAACCAGTGACAAGGAAGACTATCAGAAGGTAGTCATTTCTGACAATAGCAAGTTCTGATGCACTTGAGGTGCATAACAGTTTTCAGTGAGCCCTGTTTGCCTGAGTTACCTATGAAACCGTAGTGCAGAAATTTGGGGAACATAGCTCTCATTTTACATTAAGTGCAAAGATATTTTTAGCCAGAGGTTACACAAAGAACATGAAAACTATACATGAGTGTATGGTTGATCTAAGGCTGAACAGCCAATCTTGTAATTTTATTAGAGACCAGATTATAGCTGGAATACAGAACAAAAATAAAATAAAAATCAGAGACTACTGGTTCAGAATTAGTCCTGGAGTATTTGCCAAGCAAGGGAAGTCCTCCCATCTGGAACAAAAGCTTATGAACATAGAAGTGCGATGACACTATAGACATGATTGAAAATCCAAAATATGACAAGAGACTTGAGGCCGCAAGACAAGTGGAGCTCAAAGTCAGACTCAAGCAAGACCAGCACATGGAAATGCACACTGTCATCCAACACAAGTCAGGAAAATGCTCAGTATGTGGGAAAAGATGCAAATATCACTTTGCAAGAGTTTGCAAGCACCAGCAGAGTGTGCAAAGCATGGACCAATGGGATGATGACAGCAGCACCACTATCTCAGGTGAATTTTTCATAGGAGCAATGGACATTGTTGCAGCTGCAGATGATTGGACTGTCAGCCTGAAAGCAAATAGTCCCTTTATTCATTTTAAATTGGAAACAGGTACACAAGCCACTGTATTTCCAGACACCACTGTTAATAACACTAAAAGAAAAGCCACAGGTAATGAAAGGTAAACTGGGAAAACTAATGACAGGTTTCAGAGTAGAAGCCGTGTTAGTCTGTATTCCCAAAAAGAAAAAGAGTACTTGTGGCACCTTAGAGACTAACAAATTTATTTGAGCATGCTCAAATAAATTTGTTAGTCTCTAAGGTACCACAAGTACTCTTTTTCTTTGGGAAAACTAAGGCTCACAGGGTGAGCCCATCCCCACTAAAGGTATAGGAGAACTAGATATATGGGTAAAGCAACTGGAAGTGATAAGACTTGTAATAGTACTTGGCAAAAAAAAGAGCCCCCATTATTGGGTTAAGAGTGTGTCAAGCCCTTGTTCTCACCAAGAGGGTACACTCATTGGAGGGGCAGTGGACCAAAATACTTGAGAAAGAGTTTGAGGATATATTCCAGGGGAAAGGAAAGCTCTCAACAGAGTACAGAATAGAGCCAAAAGAGCCCAACTATTCCACAATTCACACCCCTACAAAAGTTCCAGTCGCCCTGAGGGAGAGGCTAGTAAGAATAGCTGGATAGGCCTATTGCTCTGGGAATCAGAGTGAGTAAAAGAACCAACAGGTGCACTTAGTCTTCGGGGGGGGGGGGAGGCAGGGGAGAGAGAGAAGAAAAAGAAAAAGACAGAACAGAAGCCTCCTCTTACATGTAAATCCAAAATAATTAAATGTTAAAAGGGAACACTTCTCACTATCTACAAGGGGAGACATTTTGGGGGAGATGTCGGATGCCAGGAGGGTTCAGGCAGATGCCTTGAGAAAAACAGCATATATCTGTGCACATTCCACATCCCCATTGGTAAACATCATTTCCGCAGACCATTGCTTAGATTGTGTTCTGCACCCAACATGTTTCACTAGAAACAACAATTTTTTAAATGCTATAGAGGGTACTAAGCTCTAAAATAGATTATGTTGTCGGTAGAAAAGCATGATCAAAGATCCAGTGTAGCCAACGATTTTAGTTTGTTATCCATTTATTGTATGATGTTATGATTAATCAAGGTTATATTACATATATTCATTGTATGTTAGAGTTAATTTGTAGGATTATAAAGGTATAAGAATGATCAGTATTTAGAAGAACCAAGTATTAGACATGAGTCAGACAAGCTGAAACACAAGAACCTGTAGGTTGAGGCATACAAGACTTTAGCTTAGCTATTTTAGGCCTTGGAAACAAGAAATTACATCATAAGTGACCGGAAAATAACTCGATGCCCTAAGATTATGGGAAAAGAGGTACCAAGTGGTAATATTGTGAAAGATTACCCAGAAGATTAATATTAAATCATAAAAATACTGTAAAGAAGCATATGTCTCTGACATGTGTCTTAATCACAGGATACAGCTTGGGCATCAGTGCTAATGAGAATAAAGAGAATTTACACAGCCTATATAAAATTGGGGTCCCTTAAGTTTCTAGGGGACACAGACTGAGAAGAGGGTTGACACTTTTATGGACATGCACAGAATGTAGGTATAGCCAGAATCACACTATAAAAAGGGGATGCCCAGAACAGGAAAATTGAGCTCCCTATGGGAGACTCCCGTAGAGACCATCCCTCTACTGATGATTAAGCCATGAAGGACCCATCAGATCCTAACACTGTTGTTAAGGTTGGGAGTATAACTATATTTGTAACTTGTGCATAGGTCTGTATAGAATTTCTATATGCTTGGGTAATCATAACTTTAATTGTAAACTGTAATAAAACTTGTAAAGCAGACTAGACCTTGTACTTGTGAATGTATGTGTGGTCCTAGAGACTCCAGATCTGAAGCAAGTAGCAGAGGTAATGTTCACTCTGTTAAGCTTGAAACTGTGGCTGCTAGAGCCGAACCCAGGGTGGTGTAACACCACATTACAAAATTTATTTTAAATAAAATAAAAGGCTACACCAGGCAGCTCTGAAAAGAGCAAGAGCTACTGGGCTAAAGCTGAACAAACAAATGTGAATTTCTTATAATGCAAATAGCATATCCAGGAGAGAAGTGAATACAGTAAGGTGCACAGATAAGATCACGGCAAGGTTGAGGCCATCCACAACATGCCTGCCCCAACAGACAAGGAAGGAGTACAAAAATTCCAGGGAATGGTGAACTACACAGGGAAATTAATCCAGCTGCTCAAACCAGCAACCCAAGAGCACTACCTTGCAAAAGATGTCCAGTGGACACAGGATGCAAAATCATGTCCAGTTCAATGTATAGCCTTACTTTAGGCCTCTGTTTATTCTCCAACAGAAAAAAAAAGGTAATATCTTGTTGCTAACCTAGATTGTAGCTGCCACCCACGCTAAGAGGTCTACAGAGCCTCTTTCCCCTTCATACTCCTCTGCTGCAGCCACTCCCAGGCCCCCATTTGTATCCCCCAGCTGGGAATCATCAGACCCAATCTCTTGTTGCCATCCAGCTGGGTTTAATGAGGCCCAACACCTACCTGCCAAGCTATTTTTCAGAACAGAGCTTGTAACTCCGCAGCACCCTGACCATTAAAGGGGCAGACTGCTCTGTTACAGTGTGCGTAAGTAATTTGTTGGATTTTGGGTCTTCAGCTCTCACTGAAGTCAGTGAATGTTTATGAACGGCAAGGAATAGAGCAGCAGGAGGCTTTGTTTATAATATTCAGACAATTGGAACAAAAATACATGAGTGGAAGGTACACTTCATCCTGACACCAGTTTTTACCCACAAGACATGCTAAATCACCAGGACACAGAACCTCAGTACATGAGTCTATTGTCTACGCCAAAAGCAGGCTCTGATCCTGAAAAGGAATCTGTGTGGAAGGACTCTCATGCCCATATGGATCCCTTTGCAGGAATGGGGTTTAGACTAGGAATTCAAGGATGCATAAATCAATTTAACAACTCATGCCTTTATTCCTATTCTTTCCTCAGTATGGAACCATGATACTGAACAGTGGTAAATGTCACCTTTCTCTGCATTGCTTCTCTATGCAACTGCTTAGAAAATTAAACAAAAAAACAAACCAACCATCTTGACATGCAGGCTGCTGGGGAACCCAGATTTCAAGGGTCCATGGTTCTGGGACAGTGCTGTCCTTCACTCAGGGTGGCCACTAAAAGGCAGAGCTGCTTTTGGGGGGAGGGAGGAGGCAAAAGGGGCTCTTTGTCCCAGTATCTCTGTTTGAGAGGGCCCCCAAACCAGTGGAACAATATGACAGGGGGTGATGTGGATGGCTGGGCCTGTGACCTGGCACTCAGGGTCACAGCACAGCATCAGGTTTGGCCTGGGTGACTAGGCCAAATTTGCATGAGTAGCTTTACAAGCTGGGGTGTGGAGTTGCAGCTCCACAGTAGCTAGATCAGCGCTTGCATGCAGCACACTGGGGCCTTACTTGCCAGCTGCAGAAACCATGGAGGCTTCTCTCAGCACTGGGGACCAGCCAGGAAGCTGGATGGACCTCTCTCACTGGAGAGTGAAGCTCACCAGCAGGGAGGGATAATGTAAGGAGTAGGCGAGGGGAGTCCAGGGCTCTGGGAGGAGGTGGGTTTACAGGCCCATGGGCCAGGGGTGGGGTGGGGTTAAGGCTTTTTGGAAGGGTGGGAAGCTTCAGTCTCAGATTTTGCTTCAGGCCCCCCACAACCCCTGCTGAAAGGCACAATTCCTAATACTACAAGGAGCACCTACACTGACTAGCTACATGGGGCACCAAGATGGAAATGCAACTCTCTGTAGCATAGAGAGGTCAGGTTCTGTGTCACTACACACACACACAAAATTGCTTCTTCCTGTTCACTTGAACTTAAAACAACTACTTCCCATTAGGTCCTTGCACTGTGTATATTTTCCAGTGTACAGAGGAAGATCTGCAGGCTGTGATTTCCTACACTTGCACGTCGGTGACATTAATAGATAACACCACCACCTTACAAGACACCCTGAGTAGGGACAGCACATAGTTGTGCTTCCTCATGTTCACACCATGTACTGAATTGTGACTCAAGCACTCTTTGGTCCTTGCCTTCCCTCCCACTTTCTCTGCAGGGGAAGTAAGCTGCACCAACCCTTTTTCTGGCACAACTTACTTCCCCAAACATGCTGGCTCAGCTGTACTCCCCTTCCCCTTGTAAGGTGATATCTTTTGCTCTCTTACTTTCTTACTGTGGGCACAATGTAGGCAGCTCACAACTGAGCACTTAGAAAAGGGCTGCCCAGGTAAAGAAATGGAACTTCTACGCTCTTGTATCCTTTGCTGAATTCAGGTATAGGAGCCAATTATATTAACATTTATTTTTATTAGTACAATTGATAGAAAGCAAAAACAGGAGAAAACTGACAAATGCCATTGCTTCCTCTTCACCTCTCTTCTAATTTTGTATTTAACACCATCCTCCCCAACCCAAGGAAAGTAGCAATGCTAGAACTAATATGTTTCCCTCATGCCTGCATTCTTTACTCAAGGCCAAAGCTCCTTTGAAGTCAATGGGAGTTGTTTGTCCTGCAATGGACTGAGAAAAGACTGCAAAAGATTTGGGCATTACTCCATTAATAATGATCAAGAACAGTCTGGTTTGTGAACCATTTGTTTGGACCAAATTCTGCCCTTAGATAGGTCTGTTCAATTCCCACTGAATTCCCAGACAGAACGTGGCCCCATGTTTTAAAGGTTGCTGAGCCTGGAAATGGCCTGCCATCTCCACATTATTTGGTGAATGCAAATGAAGTATATTTTGCAAGTAACTTAAGCTGTTTTTACCAGGAGCAGCATTACTGAATGCTTAGTTGATTGAGCAAATGAACTCATTTCAGAGTTGTCATTATGTCCATCTGACCCTAGAATGAAATGAAAAGCATTCCTGAATGTTAGCAAAATTTTCCCCCAGTGACATAATAGTACCATGAGAGCCATAGGAAACACAGCAAAGGAAAGGAGAATACATTTCCCTGCACAAGGCCTTTCTAGATTAGGAAATTGGCAAATACCCAGCTCAAGTAACAAACTTTATTACAATATACTTAACTGCTGTCCAGTTTCAATAGCCTATGAAGGTGTGAGTTTATCAAGCCACTGGCTAATGAAAGATCTCACATTTGGAAGCTGCTCATCAAGGGCAAGTTACACCAGAGATCAATTTGCCTCAATGATCCTGCCACTTTGCGTTTGAAATCTGGAGCCATGTAGCAGTGGGAGGAAATGATGAACATCACTGGAGCAGCTGGCTATAAATATACACTTTTACCTTAAGGGAAGCAGCCAAAAAACCTATTTGCAGAGCCTTAGCAGAAATATATTTTCTCTGTCGCCTTATTCTATAGGTGCTGGAACTAGGGATGCTGCCACACCCCCTGGCTTGAATCAGTTTCCATCATATACAGAGTTTAGAGTTTGGTTCAATGACTCAGTATCCCCACTATACGCCCTTGCCTCATTCACCTGCTTTGTAACCATGGAGACCTTTTGTGAGCAACAAATCACACCCTGGGTTGGTTTCTGTTTCTGGGGTGCAGGGCTTGCAGTGTAGTCAGTGCCAAATTCATCGCTGTTGAAGGATTTACCTATGGCATTGCCTTTTTATCATGTGCCCTAAGTCTGTCTTCAAAGCCCAAGCATTAAGAGGAAGCAAAAATTGAGTGTAAATCTAATTCTGGAAGCAGTTTCAGATGCTATATTAAGGTCTCCACTCTAAAGTATCCGTTCAAGTTTCTAAGCCATAAAAATAGATGCTCTTATAAAATTATGCTAAGTTCTTGCAGTACCATTTATACCCTATTTCCAGCCCTCTGACCTCCACCCAGGAATACGTTTGGTCCACAGGCTTGGTAAAACATAACGTTCTGGATGTTCTCTGTGATCCTTTTGTTCAAACTTTGAGCCATTTGTTTTTAAAACCATCAAAATAAGCAGCTGCAAAACTGCAAATACTTGATTACTGCCCTGTCATGTCTGTGCATCCAGCTCCTTGTCAATGACAGCTTGGGATTGCCTCACTGTCAGTTCCTTGCAAGTAACCCATCCATCATCTTGGGGCACTTCACAAGGACCTTTGTTCTTTCTGTAGTTCAGAAAATTGCTTTGACTGTTCAGACTGATGGTTATTGGAAAACCAAGTGCCTGACATTACCCCTTCCTTGGCTTCCTTTCAATAGTTTGCAGAGTTTTCAACTGTTCCCCAGTATGGGAGAAAATCCTATCACAGAATAATTCGCCACCCATCAAGAGCCAAAATATGAGACACTGACTGATAAAGTGAGAAGTAGCCAAAATGGGAAGAGAACAAAACAAAAATATAGCTAGGAAGAAAGCTTGATATGTGGGATTAGTGATGTAAAAAGCTCTTCTTTTCCTATAATCTCAGTTTTATAGCTCAAAGGTCAACAATAATAAACGGTAAGATATCAATAGTTTATATACCTCATAATCAAATACCATTGACCAGTAAGATTCCAAGAGTTGTAACAATAAGACAGTATTTATGATAAACTCCTGCCCAAATTCTATTTTGAATTCTGCTCCTCTAAATTCACCCTGTCCTATGATATAATGTTACTGCTGTTGTACCAATAAAATAAAAACCAGCAGGATCTTATTAAAGGGAAAAGGCAAAATACCACATTTATTGTAAATACAGAAAGAATCATAGTAAGCAGTTAGTTATAGCTATAACATTCCATTCAATCTCATATTTATTCACACATTCATTCATACAAACACACACCCACACACATACAGGTTCTGCAAGGTTGTTATCATAGTTACCAGCCTTAGAGTTGCTCATGCCAAGTCACTGGCCAGGTGGCCTGGACATGAGGAGGGAGCAGGGCCTTGTCAGATGCTCATCTGATGCTCCTGGAAGTTGGTTTGCAGAATCAGACCCCAAAGTTCTCACTTTTTAGAGTCTATTTTTATAGGAATTTCTTCCTATGCCAGTCTATG
Organism: Lepidochelys kempii; assembly: GCF_965140285.1. Taxonomy (NCBI): domain Eukaryota; kingdom Metazoa; phylum Chordata; order Testudines; family Cheloniidae; genus Lepidochelys; species Lepidochelys kempii. The sequence goes on from NC_136383.1 coordinate 53,052,574, forward strand.
GGAATTGCTTCATCATGCTGTTGCTGAATCAATCAGCAGATAGCACATTCCTGACGGCTCCAAGATGTTATCTTGTTCTTTGGTTCTCCCATTCTTGAGGCTGTTGGGTGGATTCCAGTCTGCCCTCCGGGGGGTCCTCTGGTTATTTCCACTTGACGCCTTCTTCAGCCGATGGACACTGGATTCTTAGGCTGGCACCTCCCTGATCATTCAGTTATTATCCACACCAAGCATCCATCCACATACATCCTCTATCTCTATTTTAATCACAATGGTTAATACAACAAAAGGGTGGGGAGTCTCTGGGTGCTGTTTCTGTTGTTAGAGTATTGCTTTGAGTCTCTCTCTCTTGTGAATTGCTTTGAGAACAGACTCTGTCTTAGAATGTACTAACACAATTAGCAGCTTGCAAGTTTCATACATAGAGGGAGAGAAACAGTACCAAAAACCAAGAGACCTCTTAATTAGTAATACCCTGGAATTGAAACTATGGGGAATCAAACTCATTTGTGACTTTAATACAGAACTTCTTTAATATGATCCAACACTGCAAGCAGTTAAACAGTTGCTGTCCTGCACCCCAGAAGGAACTGCTTTTTGTTGGTAGGAAAAATAATTCCAATTAGGATAGTTAATAGATCTGTTTTCAGATTTTAAAGAACTTTGGAAGCTTTGCAGATTAAATGGGCTAAATGTAAGTCTATTAAAAATAGACAAGATAAAAAAGAAAAGCTGGGGGCTGGATTTATTTTGATAAAAAAAAATCCACACAAAAATAGTCATGCCTTCTTATCCCCATAACCACATGTACTTTGTATAGTTACCAAGTAAAAAACAGTAACAGTGAAGAGATGGTAAACCTATCACTAATCTGTTTCTACTATTCACAAATTAGTGTACTGATGTTTAAAATTCCATTATACTATTTGGTTTAGCATCTTTCAGAATGAACTGTAGCCCCTAATGCTTCAGAAAGTTTAATAAAATGATACACTGTAATAATATAATTAGAAATATAATAATTGGGTGAGATAAAGGCAACAAATACAAGATGGCATAGGTCAGAGAGGTTTTTCATCTTAGGTTTAAATGTGATGGGGAGGGATACAGAAGGCAGGAGAATCAGCATAAGCGCTTGAACAAATCCATTGCCACACTGGAAGATCCCTAACCCATTTCCATTAATAGAATGAAGAGGGGGAAATGCTTTTTAGCCTGCTGGTGACTTAGGCTGAAACACAATTAGTCACTCTTAAGTATTTATCTTCCTAAACCCAACACAAAGGGTCTTCTCCTCTTTGGTACACCAGTTTTATCTCATCGTAATTCCGTTTATTTCAGCGGAGCTACTCTTGATTACCATTAGTGTAAGTGAGATCAGAATCTGCTCCAAAAATAGAACACTAGTTGGGACATAGAGCGAGTCTAATTTGGTTCTGAGGGCTTTCGACATGGTGACTTACTGCACAGCAAGCCAGGTGTGAATGTACAATGCATTAGCCAGCCATACATTAACCTACATTGTGGTCCCTGCTGCTGCACACTAGAAGTTCCATACTTCTCTTTGATGTAGTCTCATTTCAAAGAGTAGTTCGTTGATATGTACTACAGAATTTTTAGCATGTGGTACCAGGGTCCACACACCCAGTTAACATGTGCCAGACTACTGTGCTGTAGATTGACACCCTGGTTTGCCATACACTAATTCGCAATGAAGACTAGCCCTAAGTAGAAGAGAGGACTCTGTGAATAGCACAACCTTTGCATTTTTACTTTTCAGTCTCCCAAACACCAGAACGAAACCTATTTCACAGTGGCTGTGTGGCTATATTTTATTAATCTTTTCATGAAAGGTGCTGACATCAATAGATCTACACTAGAAAAATTTACTGGCTAAGCACACTTAAGCAGACATAAATTGTCTGAGCATTTTTGTGTGTGGATGTGAGGTATTTTTACAAGTGTGCCATCAGCTATGCTCCATAGATTATGATTTTTGTTTTAGAGTTAAGTACTAGTTTATTTTGAGCTGTTTCAGCCTGAACCTTTTTAGCATGCCAGCAATCCTCTTCTTCAGGGATGCCAGCCCAAACACCAAATCCTGTTCCGAGGGAGCAACTATTCCCCAGGAATTGACTCTAGTTAGAGAGACTAAGGCAGAGAGCAATCTCCTTTGATGCCTGCCACAGCTCCCCAAAGAATTTGCATCACAAAAACAACAAAAACACCCCCATAAATTTCTCCTAAGCCTAAAAACTTGCTCACACACTAAGAAAAAGAAACTGTAAGCCTACGTGTAACAATGCCAATTAGTGACATCTCTCATAATAATATTTATTCCATGTATATCACCACAGTATCTGAACACTGATATGGCAGGTGCTGTGGGACACCACAAAATCCTGTAGTTTAGTCCATGTGTAACCCTTCTGCCAGGCCAAGTTGATAGCAGCAAGGGCCGGGTTCAATACACAGGGGTTCCCTCTCATTAAAGCAAATGCAAAACTGGCTCGAGCCCCCACCCAGTGACCTGGGAAAATCTTACACACCCCCTGGGCGCCTCAAGGAGGCAATACTTCCCCTCTCGCAAGCACAGAGTCTTGGTGTAGTAGAGAATCTTTAATAACATGAGGCAAACAACATCAGCATTAAATTGGGGAAACACCACAACTAGTGTTCATTAACCAAACCATGAACACTGACCCACCCCAGAAAATTTGGGCCACATCCTTTCCCTCAGGCTCTTGAGTCCCAGAACCCAAACGTCTCTTGAGTCCAGCAATCCACTAATCGCCCAAAGTCCAAAAAAAGTCCAGCCCCGGAGTTCAAAAGTTCACCTGCAGAGTGTTACTCCCCAATCTGGCTAAAATGTGCCTGGGTGTGGGGGAAAGAGGTAAGGGGCACCTTACGTGTCCTGAAGCTGACTGCCCCACAGGGCTCTGCTCCGCTCCACCACGACCGGCTCCGCTCTGCACAGCTCACCGTCTCACGACCGGCTCCGCTCAGCTCGCCGTCTCACGAACACACCGCTGTCTCACGACCGGCTCCAGACAGCTCGCCGTCTCACGAACACACCGCTGTCTCACGACCGGCTCCGCTCAGCTCGCCGTCTCACGAACACACCGCTGTCTCACGACCGGCTCCGCTCAGCTCGCCGTCTCACAAACACACTGCTGTCTCACGACCGGCTCCGCTCAGCTCGCCGTCTCACGAACACACTGCTGTCTCACGACCGGCTCCACTGCACACTAGAACTTCCGGCTCCCCCCTACTTGACACAGTGCTCAGTGATTTCAGCTCTCAGTGATTTCAGCTCATAGTAGTGGGAGCCTTAGTGCTGGTGCACTATAAGGCTGAAGTGAATTCAGCACAATACCTGTAACAAAACTCTTAATAGACCCAAAATTAGCTCTGACATTCCACAGTGGAGAGAGACAGAGGTGCAATTGGTGCTTCAGGCCCTCACAAAAGGGGCCTACACCACCAGGCACTAATACCTGTCTCAAGTCTCTCTCAATTCACAGAGTTTTGGAACCCATGTCCCTTGCCTAGTGAGTGCTACTCAGTTGATGGTGAGTCCTCCATCATAACAAAAAGGCCAAGTACAGTTCCAAGCACAGTTCCCATAATCAGGGTACTAACAATTTATTCTTCCTGCCCCAATAACAGAGACACTGGGGATCCCACAACAGCCAAAGTGACGATTTGGGCAGTTATGGCCTCATTCTAGGCAGGGTGGGTGTGCCTATGCAAATGAGATCAGCCCCTGAAGTTCTTTTCCACAACTTGCCACACCTCACCACCAGATGTCAGGGTGGAGCCCACCCTGTCTCTGCTTACATCCTCCCCCCAGCCGAGAATTTGGCGTCCCGACAAATCATACTCCCTTTATACCAACTCATTGATTTCCTCCAAAAGGCCTCAGAAAGCCCACTTTGGCTTCCACAATCCTGTGTGCTAAATGTATTGGCTCCTCACTAGTCACCCCAGGTGCATCATAAGTTAACCGTTTTACTGGTCTTATCACCCTGTCTCGTCTATTGAGAATCTCTGTTGCTGAGGTAAGGGGAACGTCCTCTTGATTGATGGATGGAGAGGCTTCCTTTGAGGGTCTCTTGGCTACTGGCGTAGGCCCCTGCACTCCTAGTTCTAACGCGGGAGGGTCCAAGGTGCCCAGGACATCCTCTACCTGAGTGTCTCCACTGGCCAATAACCTGTGTGTGTCATCACACGGGGGTCTCATCAGCGGCACAGGGGTGTCAGAAAGGGGCCTAAATAATTCCGCCATAGGGTTTAGGGTGGAAAAGGGAGAACTCTCATTCGGTTCAGCTGGTCGAGACTGAAATCTTGTCTCCATCCCAGGATACACCAGGGTTGTGTCTTCCTCCTCAGACTCACTCTCAGATGTGCAGAATAGGGGTAAGTTAGCTGCAGGAGGCTCACTGTCTGTGTTGGATGGCAGCTTTGGTCTAGCACTTCTGTTCTGCCCGGCTGCCCTGTCATGGCCCATCTCATAAGGGGTGCTTACCAATTCCCCCACAGGGAGCAAAAGGTTTCTATGCACCGTCTTTATTTGCCCTGGACTGTCTTCAGGTTTGATCTTGTAGACCGGCAGATCTCCCAGCTTTTCCATCACCAGGTAAGGTATTGCCTTCCATCTGTCAGCTATCTTGTGTTTGCCAGCGATACCCAAATTTCGCAGCAGGACTCTGTCCCCCGGCTGGAGCTCCTGCGAACGCACTCTAGCATCATATCGATGTTTGTTGCGGTCTGCGTTCTTCCGAGCCGCAGCGGTAGCCAAGCGATAAGCATCCTGCAGCCTCTCTCTTAGTCGGGATACGTATTGCTGATGAGTTTCATAGCTATCTCCATCCTCTGATACACCAAAGCACAAGTCTATGGGTAATCTTGGTTCTCGCCCAAACATCAAAAGATATGGGGTGACTCCCGTAGCATCGTTCTTTGTGGCATTGTAGGCATGCACCAGAAATGCGACATGCTGGCTCCAGGTTGCCTTCTGCTCTGGTCGCAAAGTTCCCAACATATCTAATAGGGTTCGGTTGAACCTCTCTGGCTGGGGATCACCTTGGGGGTGATAAGGCGTTGTCCTAGACTTTTTAATTCCTGCTATCTTCAGCACCTCCTTCAGAAGGTGACTCTCAAAATCCCGCCCCTGATCAGAGTGTATCCGAGCCGGGAATCCATAGACTGAGAAATATTTGTCCCACAATACTCGAGCGACGGTGGTGGCCCTCTGATCACGTGTGGGATATGCCTGTGCATACCGTGTAAAATGGTCAGTCACTACTAGAATGTTCCCAACATTCCTCTTGTCTACCTCTACAGACAAGAAATCAATGCATACCAACTCCAAAGGTTTGTTGCTGGTGATGTTCTTCAGATATGCAGCCCTCGTGGGCAGAGTTTTCCTTTGAACACATCGAGCACAAGTCTCACATTTCCTGCGAACATCTTCAGCCATTCGGGGCCAATAGAACCTACTACGAATAAGTTTCAGAGTCCTCTCCATCCCTAAATGCCCAAAGTCATCATGCAGGGCCCTCATGGCCAGGGCTCTGTACCTTTTTGGCAGTACTAGTTGTGCTCGTTGCTTTTGTAAAGAGTCGGTGGTCATTCGGTGTAGCACTCCCTGAATCAGTTTTAATTTGGTCCATTCTCTCAATAGTAGTTTACCCTCCGGGTTAGGTGGGACAACTGCAGCTGGGCTTCGCCCCTCCCTTTTGGCAAGTAGTGTATCACGAATGTCAATATCTTGCCGCTGGGCTTCTTGCCAGTCAGCCGCATTGAGCATGGGCAAAGGAGATTGGTCCAATGCAATATAGTTCACTGAGGCAGAAGGCATGCATTCAGGGGGCAGGCCCAAAGCTTCTGCAATACATCCCGGACGAGCCCCCACAAATGTAACCCTTCTGCCAGGCCAAGTTGATAGCAGCAAGGGCCGGGTTCAATACACAGGGGTTCCCTCTCATTAAAGCAAATGCAAAACTGGCTCGAGCCCCCACCCAGTGACCTGGGAAAATCTTACACACCCCCTGGGCGCCTCAAGGAGGCAATACTTCCCCTCTCGCAAGCACAGAGTCTTGGTGTAGTAGAGAATCTTTAATAACATGAGGCAAACAACATCAGCATTAAATTGGGGAAACACCACAACTAGTGTTCATTAACCAAACCATGAACACTGACCCACCCCAGAAAATTTGGGCCACATCCTTTCCCTCAGGCTCTTGAGTCCCAGAACCCAAACGTCTCTTGAGTCCAGCAATCCACTAATCGCCCAAAGTCCAAAAAAAGTCCAGCCCCGGAGTTCAAAAGTTCACCTGCAGAGTGTTACTCCCCAATCTGGCTAAAATGTGCCTGGGTGTGGGGGAAAGAGGTAAGGGGCACCTTACGTGTCCTGAAGCTGACTGCCCCACAGGGCTCTGCTCCGCTCCACCACGACCGGCTCCGCTCTGCACAGCTCACCGTCTCACGACCGGCTCCGCTCAGCTCGCCGTCTCACGAACACACCGCTGTCTCACGACCGGCTCCAGACAGCTCGCCGTCTCACGAACACACCGCTGTCTCACGACCGGCTCCGCTCAGCTCGCCGTCTCACGAACACACCGCTGTCTCACGACCGGCTCCGCTCAGCTCGCCGTCTCACAAACACACTGCTGTCTCACGACCGGCTCCGCTCAGCTCGCCGTCTCACGAACACACTGCTGTCTCACGACCGGCTCCACTGCACACTAGAACTTCCGGCTCCCCCCTACTTGACACAGTGCTCAGTGATTTCAGCTCTCAGTGATTTCAGCTCATAGTAGTGGGAGCCTTAGTGCTGGTGCACTATAAGGCTGAAGTGAATTCAGCACAATACCTGTAACAAAACTCTTAATAGACCCAAAATTAGCTCTGACATTCCACAGTGGAGAGAGACAGAGGTGCAATTGGTGCTTCAGGCCCTCACAAAAGGGGCCTACACCACCAGGCACTAATACCTGTCTCAAGTCTCTCTCAATTCACAGAGTTTTGGAACCCATGTCCCTTGCCTAGTGAGTGCTACTCAGTTGATGGTGAGTCCTCCATCATAACAAAAAGGCCAAGTACAGTTCCAAGCACAGTTCCCATAATCAGGGTACTAACAATTTATTCTTCCCGCCCCAATAACAGAGACACTGGGGATCCCACAACAGCCAAAGTGACGATTTGGGCAGTTATGGCCTCATTCTAGGCAGGGTGGGTGTGCCTATGCAAATGAGATCAGCCCCTGAAGTTCTTTTCCACAACTTGCCACACCTCACCACCAGATGTCAGGGTGGAGCCCACCCTGTCTCTGCTTACACATGGATCTACTATATTTCAAGCTTGTACTATGTTTTAAAAACTAGGGGTTTTTAATGGAGATTGCATTGATAGTTCCATAAACATTTCTAAAGCTTGAGCACATATCTTTCTTTAAATATGGCTTACTGCTAAATAAGCATCAAAGTATTTAATCACTGTCTTACGGGGTTTAGGAAACCCCAAAATACTTAATTATTTTGTGCACCAGATTATTTTTTGGTAGGTTGAAAATTCTCCTTTATTTTTTCCATACAGGGATCTCCCTGTTCTGCACCCTGGCTTTGCAGCATGCAGCACCAGCCTGGTTTTTGCTCTATCAATCAAACTCTAAAATATGCTCTGCTGTCAGCTATTCCTGCACTTACTTATATATTTTCTTCACAGTCAATGAAGCTGCAATTGTTCAGCCGTCACACAGTAATCTCCCCAGACCAATTACTGGGCCTGGCCAGAAAATAAGAATTCCATTTAGTGAAGAATGTTTAGGTTGAGATTTGTTTTCATTTTGCATTGCCAGTGCTACAGAAGCTAGTTATTATTATTAGACCTGGTTTGAATTTGGCCCACTATATTAGAACTTTGAGCAGCTGTTGATAAAAGAAAAAATGAAGTAAAAGAAGGAAAATCTGCTATTACATTAGAGCACAATGTCTAACTGTATCTGACAAGAATTCGATTCTGCTAAAGATGTTAAACCTGTTTAGTTTAGTGTTACATCAACAAAAAGGAACATGTTATTTACAAGTTCTTTTCAGCTTTCAAAAAGAGGGCCTGGTTATCTACTTTGTGGCTGTTTTTTGTCTGCTTTTAAAGTGACGTCTAGAGAGCTGTCTTGCCATCATTATCACTATACATTTATCTCTTTCGTATCCTGTGTATAGCTAGACAGATTGTTCTCAAATGTGTGATGGAAGCTCAAGATGGAAACCTGAGCCAGCAATCATTCCGGAATGATAGACATTTCCCAGAGCTTTCCTCCAATACTCTTCATCTCCTGATTCTGTAGGACAGTGATCTCACACATCAAATCTTTAAGAAAAGAAAAAAAGAAAAGAGCACACAGTGGGAGGAATAATACGCAGTATCACTTTCATAGAGCCATGACCATGGCCAGCTATCATTTTATGGCTTCAAAACATATCTGGTGTTCGCCAAAAGACTCCCCTGCTGTACAACCTACTGGCTTCATCAATTCTTCTCTTTTATTTGTAGTTTGCCAGTTTGCACATTTGGATGTAGGAAAAATGTAGAGTTGTGTTTCACATGTTGTGTCTCATCCAGATGAAAAGGGTTTGTATTCTATAATCTGAACCCCCCCACCCCCACTGTGGAAATTTAAGTACCCAGACTTTGAAACCAGAAGATGCAGATTACTTTTATTTCTAAATGAATCTAGTGCTGATGAAAGAATGGCCATTGATTCTTCTACCAGATTGCAACTGGAGTATATGAGGAGTGAAAAAGGTATTATCTTTACATGAGTAAGGGTATCACAATCTGGCCCCAAATACAGTGGTGGAAGTGACAGTGTAAGGTTCCCCAAACCTACAATTTAAACACAACTTCATTCACCTTCCATGTCCCACTCAATTCAATTAACTCACCCATCACCCTCATCTCAGAAATCCCCCATAGTCCATCTACCATGACTACCAATGTTTCTGATGCTGAAGGAGGTATGCACAATTTTGCAACAGTGAGGAATTTTTAGTTTGTTTCTCAAGAGTAGACAAGGCCTTAGTGGAAGCATGGTTCCTACTGCAGATAATGAGTTACTGCAACAGGTTTTTTGTGTTTGTTTTTTTAAAGGAACTTTACTGGAGTAACATTTTCTGAAGTGTCTTAGGACTAGATTTTCTGAAATATGTAGGCACCTAAAGATGCAGATAGGTGCCTAAAAACCTTTGAAAACCTGGACCTTAATAAATAGGTGCTTTTGAAAATTTTACCGTGTCTAATGTCACAATGTCTAATGACTTATAAAATGCTGTTTGTTCTTCTTCAACAGAGATGCAAAATTCAGAAAGCAATTTAATTAGTATAGTCTGACATTGTCCACGGTTGTCTGGATATTAATATGGAAGAATATGGCACATCTTCAAAGTAGTCCACAGAGATATTCCTTTAGGTCCTTTAGCTTCTTTAGTTGCATATGACATATGCATATGTAACCCTTCTGCCCGTCAGAGTTGGCAGCAACAAGGGCCGGGTTCAATATCTAGGGGTTCCATTCCAATAACACAATGCAAACCGGCTCGAGCCCCCACCCAGTGACCTGGGACAAATATATACCACCCCCGCTGGGCGCCTCCAAGAGGCAATACTTCCCCTCTCGCAAGCACATAGTCTGAGTGTAGCAAAAGTCTTTTAATAACAGAGAGAAACAATGTGGCATTATGTTGGGGAAACACCACCAACCGGATTCATAACACAACCCATGAGCAAAAACAACCCCACCCCAGGCAAATTGGGGCATGCCCTTTTCCCTTTGGTTCTTGAGTCCAGCAACCCCAAAAGTCCAATGCCCCAAAAGTCTCTGTCCCTGGTCAGGGCAGCCCCAGAGTTCGAAAGTTTATCGGCGGAGCTTTACCTCCGAACCTGGGTGGAAATGGGACGGGGGTAAGAGGCACCTTACGTGATCTGAAGCTGACCGCCCCATAGCTCCATAGCGGCGCTCCGCTCCGCCAGCTGCCCCACAAAACTCCTTCGCGCAGCTGCACTCCGCTCCACCAGCCGCCCCACGAACTCCTTCGCGCAGCTGCGCTCCGCTCCGCCAGCCGCCCCACGAACTCCTTCGCGCAGCTGCACTCCGCTCCGCCAGCCGCCCCACGAACTCCTTCGCTCAGCTGCGCTCCGCTCCGCCAGCCGCCCCACGAACTCCTTCGCTCAGCTGCGCTCCGCTCCGCCAGCCGCCCCACGAACTCCTTCGCTCAGCTGCGCTCCGCTCCGCCAGCCGCCCCACGAACTCCTTCACTCAGCTCCACGGCCCACAAGCAGCTCCTGCCATCCACACACTGCTCCGTGTCGAACTGCTTCACCAGCCGTCCCGCAAACTGCTCCACAATATATCTTCAGGCTCCCCCACTACTTAACACAACACTCAGTGATTTCAGCTCTTAGGTGAATTCAGCTTATAGTAGGGGAGCCCCAGTGCTGGTGCACTGTCAGCCCAAAGTGAGCTCAGCAGCCTATAACTAGACTTCTAATGAAATCAAAATTAGCTCTGATATTCCACAGTGGAGAGAGGAGGAAGTGCAATCAGCATGTAAGGCCCTCACCAAGGGGCCCATGCCACCAAGTATTAATACTTGTCCCCATCCTCTCTCCCTTCACACAGTTTTGGAACCCATGACCCTTGCCTAGCGAGTGCTACTTAGATGATGGTGAATCCCTCCATCGTAACAAAAGGCCACGTACAGTTCCAAGCACAGTTCCCATAATCAGGGTAATAACAATTTATTCTTCCTGCCCCAATAACAGAGACACTGGGGATCCCACAGCAGCCAAAGTGACCATTTGGGCAGCTATGGTCTCATTCTAGGCGTGGTGGGTGTGCCTATGCAAATGAGATCGGCCCCTGAAGTTCTTTTCCACAACTTGCCACACCTCACCACCAGATGTCAGGGTGGAGCTCATCCTGACACTGCTTACACATATGACAGAAAATATCATAATGTCACATTAGACATAAATCAATAGAAGTTTGCTCATTTGCTTTCATTGCTAGCAAAGTGGAAAGCCACTCTGAATTGAAAACTAGAGCTGGCATGACAATGGATATCAGATCTCTGGGATATTTAGCTCCTTAGAAAATGTCCCCTATGACCCACGGACAAGTTAGCAGACTAAATTATTTTTCAAAAGAATCACAGTAGACTTTGAATAGCAAAATGATTGCATTAAATTTTGAATACTATTCATCTTATATCTTTGCTTTATTATTTTCTTTTCCATTGACCTGGAAACTGTTTTTATGCAGTTCTGCTTTTGTCATGGTTGTAAAAAGTTTCAAAGATCGAGTTCATCCTTGCATATTCAGATAGAATGGGGACAATAAATAAATTAATTAATTAATTAATTAATTCCCCTGGTAGTTTCAGATAACCAGGGGAATAATAGATATTGGGGAAACACAAACTTGACTAGGAAAGGAGGGCGGTTGGAATAATAGCTGTTTTGGAATTATTTGCCACTGCTGAGTATCCTGAGGTATGCTATAACCATGTATCCACAACCAGGTACCTCATTTTGGAAGCTATTCAGGGACTATTAATTGCTAAGAGTGAAATGTGGCTGAGAAGTTCATTTTTAGCTGAATTTCTTAAGATAATTTATTTTGTACAACTGGTGATGTGAAATCTGTTTTCCTTTGTCATTGTGGATGGGTTTTGTTTTGTTTTTGCTTAGTTGTTTGTTTTTGAATGGTGGAAGGGCTTTAAGAGATTGTATTCTTTCAGGCTTAACTGAATTTCAGAGAGTCTAGCTAGATTACAGATAAAGTGATTCTAACTTATTTAATGGAAAGTTGCTGCATGGAACACTGACTTACAACTTGTTTAGTGGCTCTGGTAAAATTAGTGTTAAAAGATGTTTAAAACCATTCCTCTCTTTCTCTAGCCATGAGCTGTGTTAGAAATGGAATCTAACAGCCCCATGTTTCACAATGCTGGTTTAAAAACCAGTTTGGCTAAACTGACACAAAACCTCATCTGTGGATACTCTTAAATTAATTTAAATCTGCTTTATATTGATTTAGTTTAAGTTAGTTCCTTACTGAATTAAGCTAAATGGTTATAAGTCTTTTAAAACAGATTTAAGTGTGCGTACAGGGGTTTGCACTAAATTGGTTTAAAAACTGCTGCAAGTTTGCGTGTAGACTAGGCCCATGAGGAAAGTATTCATGTTATTGTTAACTATGGACCTTATATTCTCACCAGGCCATATTCTATCCTCACACACATGCTACTGCAAACAGATATAATAAATAAAGCAGTGTGCTTGTGTAAGTAAAATGAAGGGTAGTATTTGACAGTGATCCCACCTTGCCACACAATCCCACATGGTCAATCTGTAAAGGAAACAGAGAGATTCTGCTTGACTCAGAGTTTACTTCAGCAATGTACCAGGCCAAATTAATCCCTGGTGTAGCTGAATTGAAACTCTGGCAGCTGCACAAGAAATGGAGATTATTCTTGGCCAGAATATCTAAACACACCAATACATACACAAGAAAGTGGATTTGGACATGTAGTAACATGGTGCTTCTAAATTCCCAGTGAGTGAATTGTAGAGATACTTCTGAAGGACTCATTGCAGAAATTTTTCAGTGGCTGCTGCTGTCCAGGGTGAGTTATTGCCTGCTCACTTCACTACCAAGATTGTGGCTGTAGGATAAATGTGGTATTTGCTATGGGGCATTTCCATAAGGTATCTACCTGGAGCTGTAACATATGTTTCCATGAGCTTTCAGTGAAAACTACTTCCTACTGCAAGATATTTTAATTTGCAATTACAGCCCTATGTCTGGTATATTCGACATGAGTAATTCATACAGAATCAATGAATAGTTACCACTTCCTTGTTATCGTATAAAAGATTCGTGTTCAGTACATGCTATTAAAAATTCAAAGCTATGGCAAAACATTTAAAACATTTACATCTTTGCAGAGAAAGATGTGACTTTGCAGTGTCTAGTATTTGCATGTGGACACAGGAAATAGAATATGCTAATATTAGTAATCAGGAATCTCATATAGTTGAGAGGCTCTCACTGGATATACCCCTTGAAACACAAATGCTTAGCCAATTTTTTTATGTTACTTCAACCTACTTGTGACCCACTGTGTTACTCAGTTCACTGCTCCTTCTATACCTTCACAACTGTCAAGTTTCTGGCACTTTGTGCTGAATTTAGCCTAATGAGGAGTGTCACATTCAACAGCACATTTCGCACCCCTCAAGGATCTGCTCTAATGGCTGATCTCAACTTCCTACATGCAGAGGACATCCAGGGAGTTCTAAGCATGTGGGAAGAAAAAAAAAATGAGTCAAGTTCTCTAGTGTGCACGTGACCTGAGAATTTTATACTGAGGTGCAGCCCCACCTCCAAGGATACAGCACTCCCTCCAGCAGTAGGGTCCGTATGGTTCGACCTCGGATGGGAGACGGTTGGGTTCAAGGATGCTGCACAACAGCTACTGAGCCAAGCTCTCTGGGGCCCTTTCATGTCAGTATGCAAATGTGGGAAAGGATGGAGCAAGGGAAGACTGGGATAGGATCAAAGAATCTGCTATTTAAATCCCCTGGTCTTCCATCAGCAGTTAAGCCATTTTCAGGGTGTGTGGAGCTACTTTTTGACATAGGCATAACCTTTCTGCCAGGAGCTGTCAGCAGCAACAAGGGCTGGGTTCAAATGGTCAAGAGGGATTCCTCTTAAAACTTAACAAACACCACCAGCTTGAGTCCCAACCCAGAAACCTGGGAAAAGTAAATACCTTCCCTGGTTGCTCTTAACAGGCAATACTGCTCCACTCACCAGCACTGAGTTTGTGTGTGAAACAGGAAAAGACTTTCAGGGGACATGGCATGAGCTTGGGAGAAATTACAACAGTATGCAAAGTGAATTATAAGCAAAACATCCACTCCTATTGTCCTTTCCTTCAGTACTCCACCCATCAGTGTGAATATCTGATAGGCAAATGCCCCATTAACGCATCACTTCCCCCTCCATTGTGCTCACTCACAGTTTGGTGTCAGTGGATAGCATAGTCCCTGAGTCTGGGAGAGCAGTTGGGCGTCTCTGTCTCTAGTCCCTAGGGGAAGTGCTGCCTGGTCCAGCCCAGTGGCTCTGTCACCTAACCTAGCCATAGCGATTTCAGCTTTATTAGTGCTGGGGAGGGGATGGGGCCTCACCAGAGTTCACTCAGCTTTGTTGCTTCAGTGAAGAGTCAGCTCTGCATCATCTCTCATAGTAAGGTTGTCTCCATCATCTATTCACAAAATATTCAGTGGAGGAGGAGAATCAATAGGATATAAAACCCTTGAGCAGAGTCTTTGCCACCAGGGATGCATTCCTTGCCACAGGGTAGAAACTCCTTTACCCTTGTCTCATCTCACCCCACCAAGAGTTAATGTCCAAGTCTTATGAGTCCCCAAAGTGTCACTTGGAGGATTTCTGGGTATAAAGCTTATGCAAATAACTTCTGTAGCCATACTTCCCCTTTCAGAGTAACAGCCGTGTTAGTCTGTATTCGCAAAAAGAAAAGGAGTACTTGTGGCACCTTAGAGACTAACCAATTTATTTGAGCATGAGCTTTCGTGAGCTACAGCTCACTTCCCCTTGTTCGCCAAAAGATGGGAGCAGAGAACTCCTTTCTGTATGAAGCTTCTGTCCACCTGTTTTAACAGATAGTAACAATGAGTTCCATACCTCCAGGCCACAGAACATACATTGGGCTAAAGCACCCTCAGTGAAGTGGCTGTGGAGCCACTCCAGGGGTTCAGGCAAGACACCCATCACCTGAGCACCTAGCCTAGATACTCAGACTAGATGGTGGGTTGAAAATTTAGCCCCAAGTAAGTGAAAACTTTCTCTATTTGGTGTAGATTCCATCAGTAGCAGTGCTTGAATTTAGCACCATTCAGACTGAAGTAGGTGAACATCACAGAGGGAGATGCTCTTTTATGGATGATACATGCCTGTGACACTGCTGATCACTCTAATTCAACCTGTTCAAATTAACTAGGAAAAGGCTATGGAAACTTGTATTTCTCCCACCTGGCTCTCCCACATGAGCACCCTTGCCATGGGGCTATAGAGTTAGTCTTTCTTCCTCTGGCCCAATTAATATTTATTTATATAAAGAGGAATAGTTCCAACAAGAGGCCCCACAATAAGATTAGCTGATAGCCTGGTGGTTAGGGCATTCACTTGGGAGGTAGGAGACCCAGATTCAAATCCCTGCTCTGCTTAACTCAGGGCAGGGACCTGAATCTCCACTGCCCCCACGTGAATACCCTAACCCCTGGGCAATCAGCTACTCTGAAGTCTCCCTCAACCAGAAATTCCATTCTGGACCTGAGAAAGTTTAGTTAAAACTTTCCTGCAAAATGTTTCAGTTTTGACAAATTGGCATTTTCTAATGAAAAACATTTAATCAAAAACTTCCCAACCAGCTCAGGCTATGAGAGCTACAGATGAAGAGTATTATGTAGGCATTAGTTATGTTAAGGGTTGGATCCTGAAACATTCCTCTGCATAGAACTGATCCAGAAATTAATGGAAGTTGTGCAGAACACATGAAGGACCATCCCCTTACATTAACAACGCACACTGAATGTTGTTGTCATCTCAAACAACCAAGAAATGCAAAAGCCAAGGTTCCAACAGCAACATTGACTCTCAGCTGTCTTGTACAGGGTGTAACAGAAACTTTTGCTATATTATAGCATTTACTGCTGATAAACTCATAATTTAACCTACACATTTTCTACTTCATTGTCATCTTCCAACTTGACTAGTGTGAACTGATGGGAATTATTCCTACAGTTGGAGAGGTTTCAGCTGGCAAAAACTGACTTGCCTTCAATGTAGTTGGTTCTGAGTGTGAGAGACAATATAATGGATTTTTAATCTCTTCCTGAAAAAAATATTTCCAGTCTAATATGTTAGCTGGCAGAGTTTTCCTACAAGTAGATTAAATACAGTGTAAAATATAATGAAGAATACAATGCTACTATCTGTGGTTAGAAGTCCCACACTGAAGGACTGGATCAAGGACATTTTTGGAATGTTTTATTATCTACTGTGAGTGGGTTGAAACCGTTACAATGAATACAACATGCCAAGAATAACTGCGGCAAAAGAAGATAAAACAATTTTCACCCCTTTCTTTGGGCTGGGGAAATATATCCTAACTTCAGTCAAAAGTGACAATCAATCCCATCCACAGGGAAGACTCTCAGACCACGCGCTTTACTGAAACAGGCAAAGCCGGCTTAAAAAAACATCATTGCTTCAGGTGCACTCTTTTCACTCTTTCCAAACTTGCAAAAGCAAGACCGACCAGCTGAAATTCCACACACCTCGCTTCAAACTGCACACTGTTGACATACAAGGCTCTCATCACTGGGGGCAGGCAAGAACATTTACTCAGGCTTAAGGAGATATATCCTAGGCCTCTTATAGAGAGAGACAGATCCTGATTTCAGCTATACCAGGGTAATGCCATTGACACCAGAAAAGTTACTTTAGATTTACACTGGCATAGTTGAAATCAGCATGTGGCACAATCTCTTTTAGAAGTTTTATTACAAATAAACAAACTCACCCCAAGGTTACATACCGTAGTGAAGAATTATAAACCATGAAAGAATGTACATTTGTTTTCAAATCTATTTTGTATCTTCTCTATTAAAAGGGTCCATCCTCATAACTCCAAGTGTTTGCAGAACGATTATAGAAACCCCCCCAATACACTAGACTTTTCTTCCTGAAAGAAGATGGGGGGCGGTCAGGGGATGGGAGGGTTGGATAGGCGTAGGAGTCCTGGAGGGCCTGTCAGGGGGCAGGGGTGTGGATAGGGGTTGGGGCAGTCAGGGGACAGGAGCAGGGGGGTTGGATAGGGGGTGTGGTCCTGTGGGGGGGCAGTTAGGGGTGGGGGGTCCCAGGAGGGGGCTGTCAGGGGACAAGGAACAGGGGCGGTTGGATGGGTCAGGAGTTCTGAGGGGGGCAGTCAGGGGGCGGGAAGTGGGAGGGGGTGGATGGGGGTGGGGAGGAAGGCTGTTTGGGGAGGCACAGCCTTTGCTACCTGGCCCTCCGTACAGTTTCGGAACCTCGATGTGGCCCTCCGTCCAAAAAGCTTGCCCTCTCCTTCTCTAAATAGTACATCTAGCCTATAGAATGAGAGACTAAAGAACCAGGGTCAAGTAGGGATGGAAAGAATAATTTTACAAAGTTTAGAATATAGCAAGAAATACTTTAAAATCAGAATCTTTATTGCTTGAATTACCAGGCTCCCATGCAGAGAAATATTTGTACTCAAAGGTTACCTGCCAAAAGGGTGGAGAAAATGCTTTCGCCCTTTTGTAACTGTGATGGGGTAGTCTGCCCCTTAAAGGCTGTAGTGCCTAGAGGACAGCCCAGCCCACCACATGGCATGGTCTTTTAAGGGTTTGCAAGGTCCAATATAAGGACCGAAAGGGGATATGGATAGCCTCAATGAGGGTATTATTGACTCATAGGACCTGAGTTATTGAGTTACTGAGATGGGAAACTGAGGCAGGAATGCCTGGAACTGCAGGACAGTTACACCTTGAAACAGTAACCTAGAAAGAATTGGCTTATCTTCCTCCTGAAACTGGGTTCAGACAAAACCACACAACACCGTCCCCACCCCCCCACCCCAATACATCTGGGCAATTACTCATCTGCAGAAAAAAATTCCTATTTGACCCCTGCAAGGGACCTGCTGAAGCCCTGAAGCATGAGATTTAATTGTAGTCATTGTCTTAATGCAGAGCTGCAAGCATTGAGCAGCGCAGGCCATCCTGTTCTCCCTAGGGCCCATGAAAAAAGGAGATTAACAGGGGGATTCATAGACTCCAAGGCCAGAAGGGACCTGCCTGACCCTCTGCGCCCACAGACAGCATATTTTTAGATATATATCTAATCTTATTTTAAAGACTCTAAGGCATGGTGATTCCACTGCCTGGAAAGCTGTTCCAGTGGTTAATTACCCTCCCGCCCAGGAAATTGCATCTTGTTCCAGGTTGAGTTGTCGAACTTTGATTTCAAGTCATTCGATCCTTTGCCTTTTGTCAGTAAGACTGAAAAGCCTCTTACTGTCAAATATCTTTTCCATGTGTACACAATGATCAAATCACCTCTCTGCCTTCTCTTCAGCATGCTGAATGTTGTCTGCTTAAGCCTTATAGTTTCCTAAAATCTTTGGGGGCTGAAGACCCACACATGTTCTATACTTCAGTTCTTCTACGCATTCATTTGGCAAAGCAATCTACTAATAACTATTGTTTTAGGGATAAAAAAGGAGTTCTCAAATATTCTCATAGTATGAACCATATCTTACTACAGAGTAAGTTTCTTGGACACTTCTCCCATTCCTAAATCACATGGCACAGGCATGTTAACTATACCAATTGTGTACCCAGAAAGCATTAGCAAGGTAGTTAATACATTTTTAGCTTCTTTTCTTGGGGTTAAGCAATTGGAAACAAGAAAGAGAGTACAGTCTGACCAACCAGCTGTCTCTAGACTACCAGCAAAGGCTTTGCAGACTGCATTTCAAGGGCCAAATACTGCTATTTTGCTACTCTGTCACTGATTTATTTTTGGGTTTTATAGCACCAGCCTTCTACCTTAAGTGTGCCGTAGTAATTAAACAGAAATTAGTACACATTTCAAATTGCCAATGCTCCTATAGTACAAACCCACCACATAATAACAGCCATCCCAAGTCAAGCTCCCTATAACCAGGTCCATAGGTTCCAGAGATTGAGGTGGGGTGGGATGAGGGGGACGTATGAACCATTGTACCTCCCCTTTAGAAAACTAGGCTGGAAGGGAGCCTGCTGTGGACTGGCCCAGCTGGCTGGCAGCTGGATCCCACTGTGTGTTATGTTGAATGCAGCATGCCACACAATGGCCAGGTCCAGCTCTGTGTTGTGCCACACACAGGCAGCTCGCCCTTCACCAACCAGCTGCTGAATTGGGCAGCAGCTCCTTTTGGCTCTGGGGACCGGCAAGGTCCAGGAAGTGGGGTGGACCTATCATCCAAGGGTCTTGGATTCACCAGCAGGGTGATAGGCTCTGGGATGGGGGGCATCCTTCCAGCACAGTCATCAACCTACAGTTACCTGGAGTAAAATGGAACTGCAGTCTCTCGGCTGTCTGTCTAACAAAGCATCTGAGCAGCTAAAGAGATTTCTAAGACTGGCTACCAAACCTACTGCAGTCTCCAACAGGCAGTATCCAGGTGAGGTCACTGATACATGGTGATTCACGTAGCCCATTCTCAGTAGTAGACTAGATGTTAATTTCCCACACAGCAAAATGTCTGCCTCAAGCCCAATCTCATGCATCAACCTTTGTCAAATGACATTCCTTTGCTGACCTATTTCATTCTAACTTCTGGTGGCTGGCAGTTGATCATCTGACATAGAAGATGCCTTCTTGTTGTAATGACTTTATATAAACTCTGGATTTTTTTACAGGAGATAAAGATAATGAAGTTGCCGTCATCTGATACAGTTCCCATTCAATTTCAATCACATGGTTACTTATGTTCTGTAAATTTTACAGTATAGTAATTCTAGTTAGAGTGACCTGAGCATTTCTCAAATGCGGCCAATGTGGGGGTTTTTCTTGCGGCCACAGCCTCTTGGGTGGTTATTGGGGCGTGGGGAGGAGGGGCAAGGGACAAAGCTGTGGCCCCTCTCTGGAGACACAAAATCTGGAAGAGCAGACAGCCAATAAGTTTCCTACCTTCCCAGGGGCGGTGGGGTTGGGCTTCAGCCCTTGGGTGGCAGGTTCCAGCCACGGGGCTTTGGGCTCCGTTCCCCAAGATCACCACCCCTCCCATCACCTCTGGCCTGTGCTGCCTCCCCTAGTGCCCCGTTGCCCCTGGCTCTCACTGCCTCCATACCCACCTCCCCATCTAGGGCTCAATTTGTCCCCGGGCTTGCTGGAGCTGAGTAAGTCTGCTGTGAAAAGTGATATTTGTGTGTTTGTTAATACCACTTTGCACAGCAGACTTAGTAGCTAGCAAGTCTAAAAAAAAAGCAACCAAAAAAAGCAAAAGAAACAATAAGAAAAAAGACAAGAACATGCAAAGCACCTTATTTGTGTTTCTCTTCTGTTTAGGTCCAGTAAAGAATAGAGACAACCGTACATTATTTTTATTATTGAGTCTGCAAAAAACCCCAAACCCTACATAAATAAATTACAATGATTTAGACATGTATATGTGAATATTCATTTGTTTTTTCTAAAGTGAATTAAGTATTTTAGGAAAAATTGTCAGAGCCACTCTGAGGCCACCAAAAATTTTGTGAGAACCCCTGCCATAGAACTCCCTGTATAAGTTACTATGTGGATTTTAGATGTTACCAAACTTTCCTGAAAATGACACAAATGAGTCACTTTTCTGTGCATTTTCTAATCAAATAGGTTATCAGAATAAAAAAAGGACAATGAATTTGCTATAATACTTACTTATTGCAACATAATTATACTAGCAGTTGCTGCTGCCCTCTCCAGGGCTTCCCCAACTTCAATAGTTCATTACAACACTCAGCCTTTGCTAACTATTTACCCAGCACAGATTTGCATTTTGCATTTGAATTTAACAATTCCTGTATGTTTAGTACTGTGATCTAGAAATCTCTTATCTTGTGATATCAAAATTCATATCCCAAGTACCATGCACTGCATAACTGGCTCTGAGGTTGTTCTTGTCTGTAGTGCATATCTGCTGATACCAATATAAATCTGTCAGTGGATTGATTTTTTTCATTTTGCACTCCTTTTGAAGTTGTATTTTCAGCATTGGTTTGGATCATTTAAGCCAAGGGTGGACAAACTTTTTGGCCCGAGAGCCACATCTGTGGGGTGGGGAAATTGTATGCAGGGCCATGAATGTAGGGCTGGGGCAGAAGGCTGGGGTGCGGGAGGGAGTGCAGGGTGTGGGAGGGGGTGTGGTGTGCAGAAAGGGGCTCAGGGCAAGGGGTTGGGGTGCAGGAGGGGTGCGGGATGCAGGAGGAGGCGTAGGGCAGGGGGTTGGGGTGCAGGGTGTGGCAGGTGTTGGGGTGCAGGAGGGGGTGCAGAGTGCAGGAGGGGGTTCAAGGCTGGGGGTTAGGGGGCTCAGGGCAGGGGGTTGGGGTGTGGAGTGCAGGAGGGGTTTGGGCTCCGTCCCGGCACCGCTTACCTCGAGTGGCTCCGGAGTGACAGCAGTGTGCAGCAGGGATAAGGTAGGCAGGGATGTGGTGCCGTCCGCTTTTGGGAGCGACGTGGGGTCAGGGCAGGCAGGGAGCCTGCCTTAGCCCCACTGCACCACGGGGCTGGCAATCCCGTGGGCTGGATTAAAAGCCCTGATGGGCCGGATCCGGCCTGCGGGCCATAGTTTTCCCTCCCCTGATTTAGGTTCACCTGGAGAAAGACCATAGGGTTGGAATGCTGTGCTGTGTCATGTGTGGCTTGATATTTTTTATTTACTATTAGAGATTGCAAAAAGAAAAGGATGAATCCGATGAAGTGAGCTGTAGCTCATGAAAGCTTATGCTCAAATAAATTGGTTAGTCTCTAAGGTGCCACAAGTACTCCTTTTCTTTTTGCAAATACAGACTAACATGGCTGTTACTCTGAAATCTATTAGAGATTGTAATTAATAAATTTATTAATATATGATAGGACTGGGCTTGTTACTTTTTGGGGTGCACTCGTTCTACTTTTGTTTAGCAGTGCTTTGCAGTTGTTACTCATCACTCATATGGCATTATAATCTCTGGATTAGAGTTCAGTCTCTTTGCAATTTTTACTGCTGATAATCAAACAGCAACAGAAATATTTGTGTATGCCTCTCATCATCATGAGCTGAAGTACTGCCAACCCAGAGAGAGATTTCTGCTCATGGTCTTACAGTCAGAACCATGGGTAGTAATTACTTGCAGCATATTTACTAGTTTTGATAATTTTGTCATGAAGCTTCTGTGCTTTTAAATACAAAACGTATACAATTAAACATAACAAGTCAAATACATTTTCATGTACTAACATTTCTGCCTGTAATAAATGCTGATTTAGGCACTCCATGGGAAAAGAGTAGTTATAGTTTGTTGATGTACCTAATGAAAGGGTTCATTGTAGTCATTAACAATGCTCTAAACGCACATAACTTGCCAATCCAAGTTTCTTTTCCTTTGATGAATATTTGGCTACAACAAGCCATGTCTCCAAATAATACAGAAAAAGAAAGTTCCCCTGGAGTATTTGCAGTGTCTGAGAATTATTCGTTTCTTTCATTGCTTAGGGCTATGCCGGGCTCATGAAAGATCAAAAAGTATTTTGTAAACACAGGTTGGTAAACGAGGCTTATTTCTGACCTATAGGGTAACCAGCAGCCACAAAGCAGATGTTATCTCTGGGAAGTGATGGCACCCAGCTATTAAAAAGGAGACTGTAGTTCATGGGGGCAGAGTGAGACTGTTCCGTATTTAGGAGATGTTGCCATAAGTGAGACACTCTTAAGCCTGCATTCACCTGGAGGCTATAGCTTGTCTGTCTCTGACCTGTCTACCAACACCTTCAATTTCCTCTTACTCTCTTCTCCCCTTGAGCTGAAAATCCACACCCCACTCAGTGCATGTATTGCCATTAATGTGAGGCTCAGCTTTTCACCCCGCAGCCCTGCTTAATTACCAAAGGGCAGCACTAAAAGAGAAGTCCGGGGTTAACTGAAAGTGCATATTGTGCATGGCTAATATGCTAATTATCATATTGCCTCAAAGTCTCCAAACATTGTCCAAATTCATAGCAATTTTGTACAGTAAAGTTACTTTAAAAAAATAACTGTTTTTATGGCCTAGATCTTCAGGACAATCAGTTTTTATGGGAATGGAACCTACTCTTCCCCATAGTGCATATTAGGGCTGTTGATTAATCAAAGTTAACTCACGTGATTAACTAAAAAAAAATTAATCACAGTTAAAAAAATTAATTGCAATTAATCACAGTTTTAATCGCACAGTTAAACAATAGAATACCAATTGAAATTTATTAAATATTTTTGGATGTTTTTCTACATTTTCAAATATATTGATTTCCATTACAACGCAGTATACAAAGTTGACAGTGCTCACTTTATAATATTATTTTTGATTACAAATATTTGCATTGTAAAAATGGCAAACAAAAGAAATAGTATTTTTCAATTCACCTCATACAAGCACGGTAGTGCAATCTCTTTATCATGAAAGTGCAACTTACAAATGTAGGGGTTTTTTTGTTACATAACTGCACTCAAATACAAAACAATGTAAAACTTTGGAGCCTACAAGTCCACTCAGTCCTACATATTGTTCAGCCAATTGCTAAGACAAATAAGCTTGTTTACATTTACGGAGCTGCCTGCTTCTTATTTACAATGTCACCTGAAAGTGAGAACAGGCGTTCACATGGCACTTTTGTAGCCGGCATTGCAAGGTATTTACGTGCCAGTTTTGCTAAACAGTCGTATGCCCCTTCATGCTTTGGCCACCATTCCAGAAGACATGCTTCCATGCTGATTATGCTAATTCAAAAGATAATGCATTGATTAAATTTGTGACTGAAATCTTTGGGGGAGAATTGTATGTCTCCTACTCTGTTTTACTCGCATTCTGCCATATATTTCATGTTATAGCAATCTCGGATTTAACAAAACACAAAGAAGGTACCAATGTGAGATTTCTAAAGATAGCTACATCATTTGACCTAAGGTTTAAGAATCTGAAGTGCCTTCCAAAACCTGACTGGGATGAAGTGTAGAACATATTTTCAGAAGTCTTAAAAGAGCAACAGTCTGATGAGGAAACTACAGAACCCAACCCACCACAAAAGAAAATCAACCTTCTGCTGGTGGCATCTGACTCAGATGATGAAAATGAACATACAGGAATGCATCCGACTAAGTGGGTATTCATCCATGAAAGCTTATGCTCCAATACGTCTGTTAGTCTATAAGGTGCCACAGGACTCTTTGCTGCTTATACAGGAATGAACATTCCTTGTCTGCACTGCTTTGGATGGTTATCGAGCAGAAGCCATTATCAGCATGGATGCATGCCCTCTGGAATGGTGGTTGAAGCATGAAGGGACATATGAATCTTTAGCGTATCTCACACATAAATATCTTGCGACGCCTGCTACAACAGGGCCATGCGAACTCCTGTTCTCACTTTCAGGTTGTCATAAATATAAAGGGAAGGGTAAACCACTTTGAAATCCCTCCTGGCCAGGGGAAAGCTCCTCTCACCTGTAAAGGGTTAAGAAGCTAAAGGTAACCTCGCTGGCACCTGACCAAAATGACCAATGAGGAGACAAGATACTTTCAAAAGCTGGGAGGAGGGAGAGAAACAAAGGGTCTGTGTGTCTGTCTATATGCTGGTTTCTGCCGGGGATAGACCAGGAATGGAGTCTTAGAACTTTTAGTAAGTAATCTAGCTAGGTATGTGTTAGATTATGATTTCTTTAAATGGCTGAGAAAGAATTGTGCTGAATAGAATAACTATTTCTGTCTGTGTATCTTTTTTGTAACTTAAGGTTTTTGCCTAGAGGGGTTCTCTATGTTTTTGAATCTAATTACCCTGTAAGATATCTACCATCCTGATTTTACAGGGGGGATTTCTTTATTTCTATTTACTTCTATTTTTATTAAACGTCTTCTTGTAAGAAAACTGAATGCTTTTTCATTGTTCTCAGATCCAAGGGTTTGGGTCTGTGGTCACCTATGCAAACTGGTGAGGCTTTTTATCCAACATTTCCCAGGAAAGGGGGGGTGCAAGTGTCGGGAGGATTGTTCATTGTTCTTAAGATCCAAGGGTCTGGGTCTGTAGTCACCTAGGCAAATTGGTGAGGCTTTTTACCAAACCTTGTCCAGGAAGTGGGGTGCAAGGTTTTGGGAAGTATTTTGGGGGGAAAGATGCGTCCAAACAGCTCTTCCCCAGTAACCAGTATTAGTTTGGTGGTGGTAGCGGCCAGTCCAAGGACAACGGGTGGAATATTTTGTACCTTGGGGAAGTTTTGACCTAAGCTGGTAAAGATAAGCTTAGGAGGTTTTTCATGCAGGTCTCCACATCTGTACCCTAGAGTTCAGAGTGGGGGAGGAACCTTGACACAGGTGATACTGTAAACAAGAAGCAGGCAGCATTATCTCTTGCACATGTAAACAAACTTGTTTGTCTGAGTGACTAGCTGAACAAGAAGTAGGACTGAGTGGACTTGTAGTCTCTAAAGTTTTACATTGTTTTATTTTTGAGTGCAGTTATATTTTGTACATAATTCTACATTTGTAAGTTCAATTTTCATGATAAAGAGATTGCACTACACTACTTGTATGTGGTGAATTGAAAAATACTATTTCTTTTGGTTTTTACAGCGCAAATATTTGTAATAAAAAGTAAATATAAAGTGAGCACTGTACACTTTGTATTCTGTGTTGTAATTTAAATTAATATATTTGAAAGTGTAGAAAACATCCAAAACTATTTTAAATAAATGGTATTCTATTATTGTTTAATCGTGCGATTAATTGCGATTAATTTTTTAAATCTCTTGACGGCCCTATTTTCTCGATGTTTATAAAGATTGCATTAAGTTTCCTGTTTTTTCTTTCTTGTAATCTATCACTTCCTGGTTCTGGTTGGGAGTCTTGGGCCTAGAAGTTACAAAATATCACAGGAAGGTACTAATAGCTCATGTGCCCACTGAGCCATTTTCTTTAAATATTCCTCTACTCTGTGGTGCTCCGGGAGGCTGGCCTGAATATGCTCCCATGCCTGAGCTGTGGGAGAAGAGAAGCCAAGCCAAGCCAAGCCAAGCTGGGCTGCAAAGCTGTTGCTGCTCCAGTTCATTACACATAACTAGCTCCTGCATCAAGGGAATTGGGGGCTACTTTACAGACATGGGAAGGAAGAGTGTGGCCCACAAGGAACTGCCTGACATGTTACCTACAGACTCAGGAATAAGTGCAATGCAGGGTGCGAGGGAGGAAGGGTGATGCAGTTTTCACTGTCCTCACCTTTTCTTTGTGCACCCTGTGAACTACTAGTGTTGTCACCTCCCCGCAGCTTGGGAAACCCCAACCTAGATTGCACAGGATGTGGTATTGTTGATTCAGGCGATGCCTTTCCAAGTTGCTACTGAACCAATGCCCTGGGACCTCTGCTGCTAGAGCTGTATCTATTCGCATGAGAAGTAAGGCGGAGGTAATTAAAAGTGTCCCATGACACTTTTATTAAGAGTTAACGGCATTGTCTGTGGTGTCCTGGTTGAACTCCAACTCCACTAATACATTCTGTCTACTTAATTCCCTTTTCAGACACACAATGTTAAGAATACAGCACCTGCCAGAATGGGGTTAGTGTCTCTAGGTGTTATGGCAAGAAAATATGTCTATTTGTGTGCATGCAGTTCTTTGCAAGGACATGCTTGGTATTTAAAAAGATGATTGCACCTGTAAATCTGGTGCCTGGACATCTAGATTATTTTAATTGAACATGGATTTATCTACCTCTATTTGAAACATCTTGTCCATATTGAATAATCTGAATAATCCATAACATTATAGGTTTATTAGATAAGAATAATGTTTTTATGGCTAAGGCACTGGCCTTGGATTTAGGAAAACTGGGTTCTAATCCCAGAACCACCACAGACTTCCTGCATAATCTTGCACAAGACATGAGGGTATGTCTACACTGCAGCTGGGGGTGAACGTCCCAGCACAGGTAGTCAGACATACCTAAATAGCAATGTAGCTATTGCAGCATGGTAGTGGAATGAGCTAGCCACCCAAGTACAAGCCTGCTCAGCCCCCTGGGTCTGTGCTCGTGTGGCTAGCCTGTGCCACTGCCCAGATGATAACATCCACACTGCTATTTTTAGCACGCTAGCTTGAGTTGAGCTAGAGCATGTCTGTTGACTAGGGCTGGGAGGCATGCTCCAGTTCCAGTATAGACATACCCATAGGGTCTGATTTGCAGATGCTCTGAGCACCCATAATTCCAAGTGAAGTTAATGGGACCTGTGGGTTCATGGCACTTCTGAAAATCAGGGCCTTAATTTGTATCAATTCCTTATCTGTAAAATGAGGCTAATGCTTCCCTACCTCAAAGGAGAGTCATGAGGATATCTATAATATTAATGAATGGCTCAGAAGCTATGGCGGTGATTGCCACAGAAAAGCCTATACATTGGCACATAAAAATCTGCATTATCTAGTTATTTTGATTGCCTATTTGATAATTCTTTTAAAACTAATCTGACTTGGCAAAGTGTGTGGGGGAAAAGCAGTTATTTCCACAGACAGGTGGTTTCTAAGAAGAGCTTATTTTAATACAGATCTCAAAATTACCCTGTTTACACAGCAGTTTGCAGCTGGGGTAATCTGATCTAGATCCCGGCAGGGTTACATGATGCTATAAAGGGTGAAAATAAAGCTTAAATATCACTCTTATGTAAATAGTGCTGGCTGTTAAGTCTAGATGTGATTATTCATATTATATTTATATCTGTACCACTTACAGTAGTGGAAGATGGTTGGTGTAGGAACACTTAAAGATGCTAAGAATATTCTCCTCAATCCTACTGGGGCCCATTTACTGGCACGGAAGTAATAAACCTGCTTTTAGCAGCTATTTAATACCACTAACTGAGGGAACTGCATATTTTTGGGTAATAAACTGACCCTCAAAATTAGAAACCTGAACAAATCAAATAAACCTGGGTGAAAGTAACAAAATGGTTAATGCACTAGCTTTCTGTCTCTGAAGCCTCTAATTCATATCCTGTTTAGGGTACAAGTGAGATAAGTCTGGTATTCTCAGCCTACTCACATCTGTAAACCACATTTCTAACAAGTGTGGCGTTCTTAAGAGGATCCAATGGGTAGGCACATTGTAAATGTTGCAGCCTATATGTTAAGACCTAGGTGCTTTATTTGGTAGAACTATATGGAGATGACAGCAGAATGCCCGGCTTCACTGCTGTCGGTGCTAGTCATGATTTTTTTGTGATTACTAAAATCACTAAGAAACTGTCTACACTAATTCCTGTTATGTTATGGGACCTTGTTAATAATATGGTAATTCTCTGACAGAGTGAAAACATGATTCTGTCTTGCACTTTAGGTGGCGGTCAGACCATATCCCTGAATCATGCCACACTCTGGCACATTTGCAGGGCAATAACGTGGTTCATGTTAAATATAGTTCAGTCACAAGCATTTCCTGATAGTCTCTTCCTTGCCTGACTGGCCTTTTCCTGAGAGCTGTTCCCTGGGCATGGGCTGAGAAGAGAAGTATCCAGCCCTCTTCTCATTGTGCATCATGAGATGCCTCAGCTTAATGTTGTAATGGACAAGTCTTGACCTGATGAGAATTACGCTGAGGATCTGGCTTCCTGTGTGTTGGATCAAACATTGAGGCTCAGCTCAGGGAAGTCTAAATGCAGCTGGCTCAGCTGGGGTTTGGACTTTCCCCTAGCCCTAACTGGGAAATTGGATAGAGTGGGTGGAGAGAAGGTGAGAGAAGATAAGAGTTGTTTGTGATGTCAGATGACCACTAAGTTCATAGTTTTTTCCATTTCTTGCATATGGTTAAGTCAAAAGTTGGCCATCACTTCTGATAAAATTGCAAAATATAGTTTTTTAGCCTTGATTTTTAATACTGATGGCACTGTTTTAGTAATGACAAAAATCGTTAGAGATTTTGTGATACCGCTATGTGTGCAATTTTCAATAATAAACAGGAATGTGGATTTGAGTATCCCCCCCACCCAAATATTCTTGTTTTCAGAAAAGTAGCTGTACAGATATATTTGGACCTTCCATTATTCTTAAAGGAGAGCTGAGGAGTGAAAGACTGGTTTTGTGTCCTTTATGAATTATCTTATATAAAGTTCTAGATTTTTTATTTAATGAACTTTGAACACTAATGAACACTAGTTGTGTTAGGGCAGGGTGGAGCAATGAAATATCTGGACTCTCTGATGTTCCATGGTTTTGCTGGAGGTCTTCTTGAAAAACTCTGATGTGGTTGGGAACTCTCAGCCTGTAACTGAAAGAGTGGGGATGTTTGATTTTTATTTACACTGCTTAAAACCCATTTTAGTATTCAGTTTAACTCAAATGCCTGATAAACTGGACGACTCACTTCCCCTCTAAATTAGTTATATTTCACTTTCCTTTATAGCTGTTGTGTCATCATAATCTTACTAATTCTCCATTTGTCTGCTGAGACTTCCACCTAAAGGTCTGAATCTTCACTGTAAAAGAAAGGCCAAGAAAACAGCCAATAAAACAGTGCTTGTGCTGTATGCAAGGTGCCAATCTGAATTCCTTGAACCAGTTACAATAAATCTGTATTGAGAAGGGAAATGGGAGAAGCCTCATTCCACAGAACCCTTATGGATATTAGCGTGGGTATGGATGACATTTTAACCGCTATTTTCTTTTTGAAGGAAAAAGGCTCAAACACATTTTCAGGTGCACAAGCCCTGAGCATTGGGTATGCAATTCTACTTAGTCTTCTGAAACCGACACTAATTTCAAACTCTTCTTCTCCTTTACAGAATCATCCTTATTGAAAATCCTCTGTGCCTAAGAATTGAGAGCTATTACCAGTAGATGCTGCCCCCTAGTGTATTTTGTTTAAACTTAGGCCTTAATTTTTGTTGTGGGTCATTGGTAACTATACAAAGACCAATTTTAATTTAACTTGGTTTTCTTAAAAGAAGATTTTTTTTAAAAAAGAGAAGGATAGTGTTAGGTCAACGTTTAATTTATCAGACCTCTGTTCTTAAAGGAATACTAAGCAAGAGACAAAATGGATGCAATGTATGAAGATAAGAATTAGATGGAATAATGGTAGGGATCAAAGCATAAGGCAGCATGGTTATCACTTAATTGTTGTTTTAATTAGTGTCAGAATTCTAGCTTCTCAAACATCTAAAGTTGGTTGAATGTTTTCCAATGGAATGTATGTCAAAAATGCTATTTTGTCAAAAAACAAGACAAATTTCATTTCGGAAAAAAGTGAAAAGCATTTTGATAAGGTCAAAATACTCCTTTTTGACATTTTTGGAATGGAACATTGATTTTTCATTTTGAAATAACTTTGTTTAGAAATTTATTTTCTATTATACAAAATTAGTCTAAAAAACAAAAACATTTTGATAGATACAAAAAGAAACATGAAATTTAATTTTTCAGGATATTTTAAAGTGTTGTTTTTGTTCCGATTCAAAACTAATCAAGTTTCAAAACTGCACAATTTCCCACAAAACAAATTCTAGTTCCCACAGAGCTCTAGTAACATCATTTGAAGTGACCAGCTTTTTAGGATAAGGCATCGAAGTTATGTTATTTATGCCATGGGTAACTGTGAACCAAGTTTCAAAACACTGAATTAAAGGAGAATACTATATAGTGTATATTTGTAGATAACTAAAAATTAGATACATTAACTTTATTTTAGTGAGCAGGCTACAGGGATAAGTATGTACATTTTCATCCAGTGTATGGAGATGAGAACTCTGTCACTGATAAGACAAAACATTGCTATGCCTGAAAAGAATCTGTAGCCGTATTAATTTTGAGCTGTGATCTAATCAATGTGCATAAATTAGACAGTCAGGCCAAATTAACAACTGAAATTAAAAGAGAAAAAATCCTGGTGCTTTGGGAAGGTCTTGATGATTCAGCAAGTAGGTGGCACTCTTCCCTCTGAGTCAGTATCAAACTACTGTGCCACATCATGTTAGTGACACTGTGCTATTGGAGGTGCTTTCTTTCCAATGACAAGAAAAACTGCTGTCCTGGCCACTTAATTTTATTAAAGAGTCCATGGCACTTTCTTCAAGAAGAGGTGTATTAACCTCTCTGTCTTGGCCACATTCCATTTTGGGTATTCTCATCTATGCTACTTTTATCATTATGTTTAGCCCTTCAGCTGGGTAAGGTATTTTTCTGTCTCTGTTGTTGTGCAATGTTATTGCGCATTGTTAAATTGCTTCTTTGTTTCACTACAGAGCTGGCTGCATTTTCATGGTAGATTAAATGAACCCTGTGCATAGTTTGCATCTTTCTTGTTAGTTTGGAGTGTGCTCTTGGATATAAATAACAAAACAAAAACTAAAAAGCAAAATAAGTTATATAGTTATATCTTTCAGCCTGACTATAATGAACGGACAGTAATTTGTAGTGGTGTGGATTGAATTCAGAGGTGATGTGTGTTAGTTCACTTTAGACCTATTTATACACACTCTCTTCACATGTAAGTTTGATGTAGCTTACTTGTTAATGAACTGGAAAAAGGTGCAAATTAAAGTACATTTTTCTGGCCCCATAGGGTAAAAGCAACTTTCACATGAGAGGAGTGGATATAAGTATGTTTAAAGAACTAATCCAAAACTCATTGAAGTCAACAGGAGTCTTTTCATTAACTCCATTCATTTTTTGCAAAAAGAAAAGGAGTACTTGTGGCACCTTAGAGACTAACCAATTTATTAGAGCATAAGCTTTCGTGAGCTACAGCTCACTTCCTCAGATGCATATCGTGGAAACTGCAGCAGGCTTTATATATACACAGAGAATATGAAACAATACCTCCTCCCACCCCACTGTCCTGGTGGGAGGAGGTATTGTTTCATATTCTCTGTGTATATATAAAGCCTGCTGCAGTTTCCACGATATGCATCTGAGGAAGTGAGCTGTAGCTCACGAAAGCTTATGCTCTAATAAATTGGTTAGTCTCTAAGGTGCCACAAGTACTCCTTTTCTTTTTGCGAATACAGACTAACACGGCTGTTACTCTGAAACCATTCATTTTTTGATGAGATGCTAAGGACTCAATCCTGCAAGGTACTGAACACTCCAGGCTCGATCTTGCCAGGCAGTTGAGCACTTGTTTATCTTTAAGCAGACTGCTTTGCAGGATCAGAGCCAGAGTTTTCAGCAACCTTGCAGGATTGAGCCCTTTGTGAGTTTAACTGCCTCACACACTATGTCTGAATCTAGCCCAGTGCAAACAGACAAACATGCTATGGATCTTTGTGTCAGAAAACTCACTTGCCGTGGGGCTGTCACAAAATATAACTGAAGTGGACTGGATGACTTGGGGATGGTACTGATAGAGCCTTCTAGCTACCTGCTTAGAACCTAGCAACGCCTTATAGGGAGAAGGAGAAAGTTGTTTCATTACGATCCAATGGAAGTTAGATGGCTCACATGGAATTTATTCCCATTTATACTAACCTACTAAAAAGACCACACATCTCAAGACTTGGGGTGCTTTCGATGTTAAACATACATTTCATTTCCAAGTGAACGTGTCCACATCAGCAAGAAAAGCTAACATGGAAACCATCCTTCCTCTAAAAAAGCTCATCATTAAGACATCCAAGCCAGACAGCGCCACTCCATCCTAATGTAGTTGAAATCTTCCAGTGGAAATGAAGCTTCTGAGATCATAGAATCATAGAATATCAGGACTGGAAGGGACCTCAGGAGGTCATCTAGTCCAACCCCCTGCTCAAAGCAGGACCAATCCCCAATTTTTGCCCCAGTTCCCTAAATGGCCCCCTCAAGGATTGAACTCACAACCCTTGGTTTAGCAGGCCAATGCTCAAACCACATCTCCTGAAAACACTATGGGCTAAATCTTGCTCTCTGCCATACTGGTGTACAAGGAAGAGAGGCAGAAGGGAATGAGGGCACAAGCCTTTTTCCAAAACCTATAGGAAAAGCAGGCTGGTGTGTCACTATAGCTCTCGAGAGCTGTAGGAGAACAGGTCCTAATCCATCATCCCAGGCGCAAGTCGTCTGTTGGTGTGCAGGATAGGACGTAGGGGGTTGTCTAGCTTCCAGCCAGCTGGGCACATGCCTAACGTGGTCAGCATCAAGAATTTCATATCATCAGGGTGGGCATACTTTGCTGAGCTCAGAGATTCAACAACATGCTCACCAGTCTTGTACTCTGGTTCTCCTTGTGGGTTTCTACCAGGCAGCAGGGACATCTGTAGTTTCCCTTGCTGCACAAGCCGGGACAGGATTTATTCTTGTTCTCTTAAAGAAAACGTGGGGAAAACAAGAGATTTAAAAAATTCACTCCCCTATTAGTCAGATTAGTGGAAGAGCATGGAGAAAGAGGGCAAGTGCCAGTGGTATTAGCAGCCTCAGGAGGCAAAGCAGGTTGGTGCCGGAGGGAGTATGGTCCAGATGCTAAATCTAGTGAAGTTCATAAAAGCACATTGGAATACACCAGAAATATCCCTAGCATCAGGATTCCCAAGAACACTAGCTATAGCAAGACTTCTACTAAGTGCTGTCGAAATGTAGCTCAAGTAACTAATATGTTGACTACTTCAAAGGTTCACGAGACTTAGTCTTGCCATATATGCACACCAGGAGCTTTTGCTGCTCTAGAGAGAATAATAAACACTGTTCAAAGTCTGTGTGCTCAGACTTCATGTCTAGAGTTGACAAATGAGTGGTATAATTCTGCCTCAAAATATACCATGAAGCAGAGGGATGATATATGTCCCACAGGAAATAACAGAGTAATGGATATGACTCTACTGATTATGCTAGATCTTTTAAGTGCCAGGAGAATAGCAAATGGTCCATGAAGAATGATTCTGCTAACCCTAAAAACAACTCCTCTCTTCCTCATCTGCACCCCATCACTATAGCTATGATTTATTACTGGGTAAGTAGCATGTTGCCAGATTTCCTCCTCCCTTATAATAAATTGTGCAAATCGCTCTTGAACTGATTTATACCACTTGCTTCTATTGCCAGTTCTGGTAGTTTGTTTCTTATTTCAACTGACCTTTGTGTAAATTCTGCCTGAATTGCTTCTAGGCTAGGCTTCTCCTTAAATCCTGTGGGCATCAGCACTTGTCTCCAGTCTTTCCATTGCTGGCAATAGATTTCTTGCTAGGCAGTATTGACTAGTGATGTCAAGGGGTCAGTCTTGTCTTTGTTATCAGCCCTAACAGCTGATTGGCAGTTTATTCCATGCTTTTCAAGAGCTTATGAATCAGCATGAGACTCTCCTCAGAAAGTTTGCTTCCCTATGTGGCCCTAGCGAACTTTCACTTGTAATATTTGGTACTGCTAAATCTTGATGTAGTCTGGTAGTGCACATATGCATTGATCCAATTTCTTTGGTGTCCTTTCGGAAATCTGGTGCACAGAATGGCACACCCAATAACATGCTCCAACTATCTGCTTGTCACCAAGTGCCATCAAGTGGCAAAATAAGTTTTACAGTTTTCTACTTTGCATTGACACATTGGAGTGTTTGCTGCCAAACATGCTACATATGGATTCATTGTGTTATCCACAGTTGCTCTTTGCAGGTCTGTCATTTTCTGACCTCAGTATCAGACTAGCCCCTTTGATTAATGTTAAAGACATGGTTAAATGACAAAGTTTGGGTACAAATCTGGATTTTCCCCAAAGCTCAGATCCAGGGTTTCTGTGAGATCCAGTCAAAAAGAAAAACTCAGATGTGGACTCAAACTTTTATCAAGTTTGAGGTGTTCAGATCTGGGATTTGGTTTTGGGACCATATCTACTTATTTTTGGTGCTTAATCTCATTATTGCTAAAATGAATTACAATGAATTGCTAGGGATGGAATTTTCAGAAGGGCTCAGCCCCACAATTGGGGCTAGTGTTTCAGAAGAGTTCAACTCCCATGTAAGCACTAACATAAATGACTGGATTTTCAAGAGCTCATCACTGTGGGTGCAGAACTCTTTTGAAAATCAGGTCAGAAGCAGCACAACAGGAGCTACTGAGCACTGATCTCTGAAAAACCTGACCCCAGGTCCTGAGCTCTTGAAAACTAGCATGGAGCTATTTGGAAGTCTGGCTCCAAACCTTTTGTGGATTTGTTCATCTTATCCCAGAATACTCATTTGCTTATCCTTTGCCCCACATCTGTGCTATCCTCTGATTTCCTCATCCTGGGGAATTATTTTCTCATCCTTGTGATTTTACATAGCACAGTTAAATAAAAGACCGTTTAATATTGCTGATCCTTTTGGCACTCCACTTGTTACTATCTTCCCCCATCAGGATAAAATGGGAATAAAAGCAAAGCTTTTCTTTTTCAGGGATAAGGAGGGCAGAAAAAACTGGAATGCTGAATAGTGTTAAAAAAGGTAAGCGGAGGTTGAGAAGAATATTGGATTATGGATGTATGCAGCATAATTGCATACATGGAGGATAAGAGGTAGGGCTTCCAGCTAAAATAAAGTCTGTTTGTATGTAATGTGATATGAAAAGGAAACTGAGTACTTGTGGCACCTTAGAGACTAACCAATTTATTTGAGCATAAGCTTTCGTGAGCTATAGCTCACTTCATCGGATGCATTCAGTGGAAAATACAGTGTTTATATACATAGAAAACATGAAACAATGGGTGTTACCAAGTAACACCCATTGTTTCATGTTCTCTATGTATATAAATCCCCCCACTGTATTTTCCACTGAATGCATCCGATGAAGTGAGCTATAGCTCACAAAAGCTTATGCTCAAATAAATTGGTTAGTCTCTAAGGTGCCACAAGTCCTCCTTTTCTTTTTGCGAATACAGACTAACACGGCTGCTACTCTGAAAAGGAAATTGTATCCCTATAACACTAATTCAATGAATAAGCTACGTGTATATTGTGAGAAAATGCAAGGAACTATAAATAAAATGACTGTGCAGGGTAGTAACTACACAGCTAAAACTTCTATATATAAATGTATTTTGTAAAACAGATCCTTTGTCACATGTGCATAATACTATGAACAGAAGACTGTTATATATCGATTTCTCTGTTTGGGTTTATTGATTGTAGGCTCCAACCTTCTCCCTTCCTCATTCAGAACCTTTAAAGAAGCTGTAATAATTTTGGTCATAAACTTTAGGTAAGTGATCATTATTTCTCTTTTTTCAGAGAAAATTCTTTGGTAAACTACTTGTCTACCTATCACTGCTACCATGATGCTAATGACATTTGTGACTTAGTACCACAAAGTAGAATCAGATGTATATCACCTCAGATGACTTAGACAAATCCTAAATATTTGCATAATTGTGGGCAGTGAAACAAATCCCTCTACAGGGCTTGGTGTATTTCAGAATGACAGGTCTGTGCTCTATTAAATGGAATCGAAGGAAATTTTACACATTTCTTAATCTTTGAGAGAAACTAAAGGGGACTTTTGAAAATCATTCTAATTCAAGAAATACACTGGAGAAGTACTTGAGCTGTCTTCAGTGGCTCACAGTACTACCTCATTCCTCCAAGATGTTTCAGTGATATTAGAAACATTTGGATACATAGGAGTTCAGATAATTCACCGGAGAACATACTAGGACAGAGGTGTGTGTGTTGTATGAACAGAATATTTCTGTATATGTTATGCATAAGAGTTCTCTCAGTGAGCAATTCCTATCTGGAGGGGTCTGAATTCTATTTTATTTTCATTCTTCAAGCACCAATTCCAAACATTTTCTAAGATTATTACTGTATAAACTGCCAGGCCCTCACTTAGTCCTAAGCAAAACATTGAGGTCCTTTCACGCTTCTCCATGGCTCAAAATAGGGGAGGGGAAAAGGAGAGTCACACACATACTGTCACTGCAGCATAGACATGGGATAAGCCAATGGGGAGGCAGCTTATGGTTAAGTAGCAGTGAGCATTCTAATACAAAGCGAAGATATGCCTTCAAGTGACCTGTTCTTTCCTTTTAAATATTTTATTTATTCCCATTTTATTCTCTCCAGTCTTGCATAGTCTCTTCTCTTTTTTTTGGTTCAAGTCCACAGTAAGATTTTTTTTTAAATGAGAAGAACTGCTGGTATCCAGCTTCTAATGGGAAAAAGCACAGAGTGAGGCTCCAACATTATTCACCCTGATGCAGTTAGAACTAATTGCTGTGATCCCTCCTGTTGGCTTTTAAATTAACAGCCAACTGTAGGAGAATCAGCACCGCTTTCAGCGGCCAGAAGCCCTTCACAACAGCAACCCCTAACATTGTTTAATTTTTACAACTTTGAGGTCACAGAAGAGGCCACTAAATGATTCAATGACTCTGCATAGGGTGGGGGAGGCTGGATGATTTGTTTCTGATTTAGGATTTAATTTGAACAATCTGGATTTCCCCATTAGCATATAATAATCAGCACATTGCACCAATTTCCCACACATCATTTTCACTGGACTGCCAACCTTATGTAAGCAGTGTCAGGATGAGCTCCACCCTGACATCTGGTGGTGAGGTGTGGCAAGTTGTGGAAAAGAACTTCAGGGGCTGATCTCATTTGCATAGGCACACCCACCCCACCTAGAATGAGGCCATAGCTGCCCAAATGGTCATTTTGGCTGCTGTGGGATCCCCAGTGTCTCTGTTATTGGGGCAGGAAGAATAAATTGTTATTACCCTGATTATGGGAACTGTGCTTGGAACTGTACTTGGCCTTTTGTTATGATGGAGGGACTCACCATCAACTAAGTAGCACTTGCTACGCAAGGGTCATGGGTTCCAAAACTCTATGAATGGAGAGAGGCTGGGGACAAGTATTAATACTTGGTGGCATGGGCCCCTGGGTGAGGGCCTTACATGCTAATTGCACTTCCTCCTCTCTCCACTGTGGAATATCAGAGCTAATTTTGATTCCATTAGGAGTCTAGTTACAGGCTGCTGAGCTCACTTTGGGCTAATAGTGCACCAGCACTGAGGCTCCCCTACTACAAGCTGAATTCACCAAAGAGCTGAACTGACTAAGAGCTGAAATCACTGAGCATTGTGTTAAGTAGTGGGGGAGCCTGAAGATCTATTGTGGAGCAGTTTGTGGGATGGCTGGAGTGCCTTGTGGACAGGCTGGTGGAGCAGTTCATTGGACGGCAGGAGCTGCTTGTGGGACGTGGAGCGGAGCAGTTCGTGGACTGGCTGGTGGAGCAGCGGAGCCGAGCGAAGCAGTTCGTGGGGCGGCTGGCGGAGCGAAGGCCTATGGAGCTGTGGGGAGGTCAGCTTCAGATCATGTAAGGTGCCCTTACCTCTCCCCCCCCATCTCCACCCAGGTTGGGAGGTAAACCTCTGCAGATAAACTTTCGAACTCTGGGGCTGCCCTGACCAGGGACAGAGACTTTTGGGTCATTGGACTTTTGGGACTTTGGGTGATTTGGGGTTGCTGGACTCAAGAACCAAAGGGAAAGGACACGCCCCAATTTGCTTGGGATGGTTTTTTTTTGCTCATGGGTTGTGTTACGAATCCAGTTGGTGGTGTTTCCCCAACATAATGCCACATTGTTTCTCTCTGTTATTAAAAGGCTTTTTGCTACACTCAGACTATGTGCTTGCGAGAGGGGAAGTATTGCCTCTTGGAGGCACCCAGCGGGAGTGGTATATATTTGCCCCAGGTCACTGGGTGGGGGCTCGAGCCCGTTTGCATTGCGTTATTGGAATGAATCCCCTAGATATTGAACCCAGCCCTTGTTGCTGCCAACTCTGACGGGCAGAAGGGTTACACTTAGGAGCATGTGTTTAGACAATGAGCACTTGAGCCACTGAGATCTATTTTGAGTGCATTGATCACATCAGCTCTTGGTTTCAGTCATCTTTTTTTAATTTGTATATCATTGTTAGTCATTTTCCAGGATTAACATGCACACAGGCCACACAATTTAGCCTTGTAGCATCTCTAGACAGTTATAAATATTATTGTTACTGATTTATAAATATATATATAAAGTTACTGATCATAGGAAACGTTTTCACTAGAAGATGAATTATTTTAAACAGAATATAGTAAAGTAATATAAAAGGGCTCCAGGAAATCAAATATCAAAATTCACATTTTCCTTCCCTCTCCCCAATTTTCTACATTCACATACATATATTTTATAAGTGATAAAATCTCACATATAGAGAAAAATATTTATTTATTGAACCAGTTTCTGGCTGCTCCTATTCTGCAAAACATATGTAACATAAACCAAAACACCCATGTTAATAAAAAATAAACCCCAAAGCTGATTGAAAATGGGGAAATATTTTGCAAAGATTTTCATGAAAAAATTGTCTTGTTGTTTGTCAAATATTTTGAAATGTTTTGACCAGCTCTAGGAAACTGTGTTGCGATAGGGATCAGTACAGCGACCCACTTTATTTGATTTATGCAAAAAATAAAATATTCTATCCAGTGTTCTAGGTGCCCCTGAGATAAATTACAAAACCAAATAAAATTAGACCGCACACTGAAAAAAAATTCTCCTCCCACTCACAGATCTGATGTCTGTCAAAAGCCCAACTCCACAGCCTGCATAGGAAGTTGTCCCCTGGGTTTGAGGAAAGCCTAATCTTGAGCTGAGGGCCCCTCACTGAGAATGATCTACTGTCATCCCCCTTGCTCAAAGTGAGAATGGTCCAGCTTGCGTGCCTGTACCCTATGGTATGAGGAAATCTCAAGTGCCAAGGTCCCCAAGCCATTTAAGGCTTGTGAATCAAAGCCAACACTTTAAATTTGGTCCAAAATACAAGCTGAAACTCTTACTGTGGCCAAAGCAAACAATAAAAAAAAAAAAAAATCAGTGCTCCTTTGAGCCTCTTTCCTCACCCTAGGATTTAGAAAGTCACAGCTGGGAGAAGAGGAGGAGGGAGACTCAGTAATACTAAGGCACTGATCTCCCAACTGACTCCAGGTGGTGCACCCATTGTGGACGGGGCTGGAGCCTGCTGAAGTCAGTGGAATTCTATGTGGGTGCTAGCGTGGATTCACAAGCAGTCAACTACAGGATCAGGGCCTACTTGTATTTAGTGTCTTGTAGCCACTTCAGCTTGTAACTTTTTTCACCTTGCTTCTTTTACTGTGATAGCCCTAGAAAGATGGACTATCTTTTTAACTTGAATATTTTGATATGTTTTAATTCTGTTGAACAGATAGCCTCTAGTTTTCTAAACAATCAAGTGATGGTAATTCTGCTCACACTATGAGAAACAATAATTATTTTCAGAGTAAAAAGAAAAGGAGTACTTGTGGCACCTTAGAAAACTCCAAACACTTTATAACAGGATTAGATCCCATAATTTGCCTTATGAAAGTTAGCAGTAGACTATACAGATTCTTGAGTAAATATCAACCAAGATTTTCTTTAAATTAGCTACCGGGGGAGTCCACATCATCCCAGGAATAATAGAAATGTCTTATTAGTAATAATCCTCATCGCCATCATAATAAATACTTTGCACTTTCTAATACTTTGTGCTCCTGAGGATCTCAAAGTGATTTACAGGTGTTAATTAAGCCTCACAAGGTCTCAGCAAGTTTTGAAATTAACGTAAGTAGAAATTGAATATTTGACATAAGATGAAGTGTTCGAAGTGCTGTGATGCATGGCCAGAAAGGGTTAAACATCCTGTAGAATAAATGACTCAAATTCAACCCTGAAAGGCAAATAGGGAGATAATGTTTGTGTTTCTGTATATGGGTAGTGGTCAACAAAGTAATCAACAGTCCCTGTCTATGATGCATTCTGTTAATTCAAAGATCAAAAGAACATCCTAGCACTTAAATGAATTGTAAACATGGGATATTGCTGTATTCATCTCAGACCTGCTTAAGCTTCATCAGGGGAAGTTTGAGCCACAAGATTAAGGTCCCATTTATGCTGGTATTCCCTAAAGGTGATATTGGACATAGTCCAATGAACTAAATTCTATAACCTAAAAGAACTTTTTGCAACTACAAAGCTCACCATCTCTGCTATGACTCTAAACCTCGAGAACTGAACTCATATCTGTATGTATATTGATTTTTTAACCATACTCTATTTTTTAAAATAAATTTTAGTTTAGTTAATAAAAATTAGCTATATGCATGTATTTGGGTAAGAGCTGGAATAACCTGGGAGGTAATGTGTCTGATCCTTTGGGATTGGTAGAACCTTTTCTTTTATATGATGAAATAAGATTTTCAGAAATCTTCATCATATTTGACCTGGATACCTGGATGAAGGCCAGAGGCTGGGTTATTTTATGGGAATGGTGTTATTGATTTCTGGACAACCAGTGATAAAGGTAATAAAGAGCTGGTTTATGCTGGCTTAGTAAATTTACGTATTGGAATATCCACCAGCTTTGGGGTTTGTCTGCCCCATTCTTTGCAGTTCACTCTAATTGAGTGACCTCAGCAGGCTCCCCACTGGGATCCCAGTCACAAGCGCATTAGCCAGTTCACACCAAGAGCCACACTTAAAACCAAAAAATAAATAAAAAGGAAGGAATTGTTCACATTTGTATTAGATCCATACCTACTGTAAATCATTCTAGTTCCACTGACTTCAGTGACAGCATTTTTTGGCAGCTGTGGATATTTCCTTTGGCCTTAGATTGCTCCAAAGAGCTTTCTAAAGTATGATGCACATGTTATTGCAAAAAAAGCAAATGCAATTTTGGGTTGCATTAACAGAGGCAAAGCATGTAAGTCATGGGAGGTGATAGTACTGCTCTACTTGGGACAGATTAGGCCTCAACTGGACTACTGTATCCAGTTTTGGTCACTGTTGTATAGAAAGGATGTAGGGAAACTGGAAAGGATCCAGAGGTGAGTGACAAAGATGATCAAAGGGATGGAACACAAGCCATATGAGCAAAGGCTAAAGGAACTAGGTATTTTAGTTCGGAAAAAAAGAGATTAAGGTGTGTGTGGGGGGACATAATAGCGATTTTCAAATACTTGATGCCATAAAACAAGATGGAGAAAAATTGTTGTCTCTTGCCACAGAGGGCAGGACAAG
This sequence comes from Lepidochelys kempii, assembly GCF_965140285.1. NCBI lineage: Eukaryota > Metazoa > Chordata > Testudines > Cheloniidae > Lepidochelys > Lepidochelys kempii. The sequence continues at coordinate 53,094,488 of NC_136383.1, forward strand.
AGGCAATGGGTTCACATGATAGCATAGCAGATTTAGATTAAATCGCATGAAAAACTTCCTAACTGTAAGAACAGTACGACAATGGACCAGACTGCCTAGGGAAGTCATGGAAGCTCCTTCACTGGAGGTTTTCAAAAAGAGGCTGGATAGGCATTGTCTTGAATGGTTTATGTACAACAAGTCTTGCATCTTGGTAATGGTTAGACTAAATGACCCTTGCAGTCCCTTCTAACCCTATGGTTCTATGAGTCAAACCTAACATTTTTTTTTAAATGCGATTTTAGAGAAATCACAAGTCTGCCCAAAAACAGTAAGTTCCAGTGCTTGGCACTGTCATCACAAATATCCAACATTTTCCATAATGTCTAGGCTTATATGTACAGCACTCAGCACAATAGGGATATGGGTGCTACCATAAAATAAATACTTCTTAATCATCATGAGTGGGGAATGAGGATGCCAAGGAGAGCAATCTTATCATACTGGAGATTGGATACTGGAGAAGCCTCTCAAGGCCTTTTTATAGTCACCTCTGGTGAGGGGAGCAGGGTGAGAGGATATGAATAGAGCCTCCAGAACTGTCCACGTGCCTCTTCACAATTTTCCCCATTAAGTGGTTGCATAGGTATCATGTGTAGGATTCCCAGTGTAGCCATTGTGCACCCTGTCCACTTTGAAGCAGTCAAATCACACTGATTCTGCTGCCAGTGAATCCTCTGTCTGCTGGGGAGGATGGGTTTACCCCTTAGCACACAAAGAAGGAGTTCTGATTGATAAAACATCAGTTGTGGTTCATAAGTACATGATTGTTATTTTTTGATGTACATCAGAGGAAGGAAGCCTGCCAAACAATCAGTGGGGCCACTAGATGATCGAGGTGCTAAAGGGGCACTTAGAGAAGACAAGGCTGTTGTATAGAAGCTAAATTAATTCTTTGAATTGGTCTTCACCGCAGAGGATATAGTGAAGATTCCCGCATCTGAGTCATTCTTTTTAGGTGACAAATCTGAGGAACTGACCCAGACTGAGGTACCAATATAGGAGGCCTTGGAACAAATTCATAAATAGTAATAGGTCACCATGGCCAGATGGGATTCATCCAAGAGTTCTGAAGGAACTCAGGTGACATATCACAGTTAGTAGTTCTGCAATTTCATATCTGTCACTTATATCAGCCTCTGTACCAGATGACTGGAGGATAGCTAACTTAACACCAATTTTTAAAAAAAAGCCCAGAGGTGATCCTGGCAACTACAGGCTGGTAAGTCTAACTTCATTACCAGGCAAATTGGTTGAAACTTTAGTAAAGAACAGAATTATCAGTCACATATATGACCATGATATGTTGGCGAAGAGGCAACACAGCTTTTGTAATGGGAAGTCATGCCTCAACAATCTATTATAATTCTATGAGTGTGTCAACAAGCATGTGGACAAGAGTGATCCAATTAATATAGTGTACTTGGACTTTCAGAAAGCCTTTGACAAGGTCCCTCACCAAAGTCTCTTAAGCAAAGTAAGCAGTCCTGGGATAAGAGGGAAGGTCCTCTCATGGATCAGTAACTGGTTAAAAGATAGGAAACAAAAGGTAGGAATAAATGGTCAGTTTTCACAGTGGAAAGTAGAAAATTATCAGGGTCCCCCAAGGATATGTATTGGGATCTGTGCTGTTCTGCATATTCATAAACAATCTGAAAAATGGGCAAACAGTGAGGTGACAAAGTTTTCAGATGATATAAAATTATTAAATAATTAAGTCCAAAGCTGACAGTGAAGGATTACAAAGGGATCTCACTAAGCTGGGTGATTAGGCAACAAAATGACAGATACAATTTCGTGTTGATAAGTGCAAAGTAACTCACATTGGAAAAAATGATCCCAACTATATATTCCAAATGGTGCAGTCTAAATTAGCTGTTTCCAAAATCTTTCTTGAGTGGTGTTATTGTGGGTAGTTCTGCTCAATGTGCCGTGCCAGTCAAAAAAAGCTAACAGACTGTTAGGAACCATTACAAAAGGGATAGATAATAAGACAGAAAGTATCATAATGCGACTACATAAATACATGGTATGCCCAGATCTTGAATGCTGCATGTGATTCTGGTTGCCCCATCTCAAAAGAGATATTAGAATTGGAACAAGTACAGAGAAAGGCAAGAAAAATGATTAGGGGCATGGAACAGCATCCTTGTGAGGAGAGATTAAGAAGACTGGGACTGTTCAATTTAGAAAAGAGATTACTAAAGGGAGGATATGATAGAGGTCTATAAAATCATGAATGGTGTAGAGAAAAATGAATAGAGATGCATTACTTACCCCTTCACATAACACTAGAACCCAGAGGTCACCCAATGAAATTAACAGGCAGATTTAATACAAAACATAAGAAAGTATTTATTCACACAATACACGGTCAACTTGTGGAACATGTTTGTGAAGACCAAAAATATAACTTGGTTAAAAAAAGAATTACATAAGTTCACAGATGATAGAGTATGTCAATGGCTATTAGTCAAGATGGTCAGCAATCCCATGCTCTGGGTGTCCCTAAATATCCCACTGCCAAAAGCTGGGATTGGTGGACAGGGAAATGATCACTCAATAATTGCTCTGTTCTCTTCATTCACTCTGAAGCATCTGCACTGGCCACTATCAGAAGGCAGGATACTGTGCTCGATGGACCATTGGTCTGACCCAGTATGGCCAATTTTCTATTCTTAATCTGGAAGCTATTTGAATTTAATAGCAGGCACCATTTTGATAGCTAGCAGGACTTAATATTTGGCACAGTTCTTCAGATGCTAAAAGAAAGTTAGAAATGTGTTAGCTAGACAATGTGTTAACCAAGACTTCTATGTACCAAGAAACTACCTAAAAATAACCATGTTTTGTGGTAAGGTGGAGCCCAAGCTGTACAATTCAGTCTAAATTCTGAACTCTTACAAAGGTGTTAGTTCTTGTCTCTAAACTGTAGCAGTGATCAAATAATTAAAAAAAACCCAATTGCATCTGAATTAGGTATGAGCAAACTAAGACAGAGAATATAATTGTTCTGAACAAAAATAATTGTCCACTAGAACCAGAAACTGAATTGCCAAAATACCCCAAGAAAATCTCATGTTATTTATGGTCTGACTAGAAGCAGAAAATGTTAGACATCTTGTGGGAGTGTCTGTTTTTGTTTTTTTTTAGACATCTTGTGGGAGTGTCTGACTCTTCCCCAACAAATTATGTTAATCTATGTGTCTGACAATTCTGTTGTTTACTATAGTTTCAATCAGTTTGCCCGGTAGTAAAGTCAGGCTTACTGGCCTGTAATTGCCAGGATCACATCTGAAGCCCTTTTTAAAAATTGGCATCACATTAGCTATCCTCCAGTCATTTGGTACAGAAGCTGATTTAAATGATAGGTTACAAACCACACTTAGTTGTTTTGAAATTTCACATTTGAGTTCCTTCAGAATTCTTGTGTAAAATACCATTTGGTCCTGGTGACTTATTACTGTTCAATTTATCAATTTGTTCCAAAACCTCCTCTAATGACACCTTTATCTGAGACAGTTCCTCAGATTTGTCATCTTAAAAGAATGGCTCAGGTTTGGGACTCTCCTTCACATCCTCAGCCATGAAGATTGATGCAAAGAATTCATTTAGTTTCTCTGCAATGGCCTTATCGTCCTTGAATGCTCCTTTAGCATCTCAATTGTCCAGTGGCCCCACTGGTTGTTTAGCAGGCTTCCTGCTTCTGAGCGACTAACAATTTTTTTTGCTATTACTTTTTGAATCTTTGGCTAGCTGTTCTTCAAATTCTTTTTTGGCCTTTCTAATTATATTTTTACACTTCATTTGCCAGAGTTTGTGCTCCTTTCTATTTTCCTCACTTCCACTTTTTAAAGGATGCCTTTTTGCCTCCCACTACTTCTTTTACTTTGTTGTTTAGCCACTGTGGCACTTTTTTGGTTCTCTTACTATGTTTTTTAATTAGGGGTATACATTTAAGTTGAGCCTCTATTATGGTGTCTTTAAAAAGTTTCCATGCAGTTTGCAGGGATTTCACTTTTGGCACTATACCTTTTAATTTCTGTTTAACTAACTTCCTCATTTTTGTATAGTTCCCCTTTCTGAAATTAAATGCTACCATGCTGGGCTGCTGTGGTGTTTTCCCTGCCACTGGGATGTTAAATTTCATTATATTATGGTCACTATTACCATTTCAAAATACTTAGTATCTGTTCAACATATATGAAAACATCATCAACCACCATTTTACCTTTTAAAGATGGAGAAATACCCTGTGTACACTTATCCTGGGCTGAAAGTGTCTTTTCCTTTACTTAATGTCCATTTAGTCACCTTCTCTGATCCAAACTCTTACTACCTACAGTACAGGCACCTAGGCCAAGATTTTCAAAACTGACTTGTGATTTTTCTTGCTTCAGTTTTTGGGGGCTCAATTTGAGACACTTTGAAGAGGCCCGATTTACAGGAAGTGCTGAGCACCCACTCTCCAGAAAAAAAGATGCCACAGCTGAACCTACAAGAAGAGATTCCATTCTGTGCAGTCCCACATTTACGCTGCTCAAACAAGTCAGACCCTCTTCTAAAATAACACTTTCCAAATGTAAACAACCAGGTGTTAGTGTTGTTAAAGTTCTCTTTAGAAGAATGCATTCTACTTTATGCAGCAGACTACTGATACAGCAAGACATCAAAGGTGCAATTTACTCCAATGCAGAGAGCCAGCACAAGATTCATGCATCTACTTAAGCCTTTGCTTTAAATTATGTATGTATCTATCTATCTCACACACACACACGTACGCACACACACACACGGACTATTAAAGAATGAATGGCACTTTTTTTTTTTCTTGGAACACTACTGCTGAGAAATACGCAGCCCTATTTTAACAGTCATGGTCCTCAGTTTAGCATGGCCCTCATGATGTTTCCTGTCTAGATTAGATTACTACAGGTTAACTAGATTCCTACATATCTTTGCTTTTGTTAGGAAAGAGAGAGAGAAATTAAGTTACTGAAGAAAGAAGTTGTGTAGATATGTCTATGGCAGAGTGGATAAGCCCATATTTTTTCTGGTCATTCTTTTTATGGCAGTTGGCAGATAAAATCCAACTGACTTTTTGCCTCACTCTAAAACAACATTGACCAGCACCAGCAAAAGTGCATTTGGGAACTTTTAGCAATGAGACGCCACTTCAAAACAAAACAAAAATGATCCCCTCCCACCACACCTCTAAAATTCTAGAGGTCTAAATTTTAATCCATTAAAGGGGGTTTGTGCTGGAAATTTTAGAGGTCATGTAGGATTGAAAATGCAGCCTCAAGTTTAATTCTAATTATCAGTTATGACAGTCCTTTTACTATGCACACAAAATGGGCTGTCTCAGTTGAAGCAACTCTGTGGCCAGCATGGATTCAAAGCCCAAGATTCAGTGCAAAAGCTCCTCCTCCCCCATCTGCCCCAGATTCCTGTGTTGCAGTAGCCAGGAGAAGTTGTGAGAGGTGCAACAGAGATCCTGTTCAGAGCAGGTGTGTGCGTAAACATGCGCGTGCATTTGTAGAGTGAGTTGGGGAATAGTAAGTGGAAATTCCCTGTTAAATAGGAGGAGGAGGGAAAAGTTGTGTTGTGCCCTAGCCAAGCTGTGATAAGATAAGAGCAGAGAAATTCTGATTCCCCAGGGGTCTCAAGTGATCACCACAGTATTCTCAGTCAATATACACCAGCTCATGCTATATTCTACACCAAATGGGTACTGGAGCTTGAGCAAGAAATGTCATGCCAACCTTTCAATCTGTCCTTGAGGATCAGCAACTGCAGGTTTCACAGTATAGTGTGAATTGACCCTGAAGTTGTGAACCCTTATTTAAACCAGTTTCATTCTTCCTTTGAATTCCTGGCAGGGGAAAACAGTTTTAAATTTAAGAGCACATGCACCTGACTGGCATCTTACAGTGCAACCAATTAAAAACAACAACAACGATGGCATCAGAAATATGAAGATGACAATAAGTATACGGAGTGACTGCAATCACACAAGATTAACTGCAGTAACTCTTTTTGTGTCATCACCACTGAGGAATGCCACAATGACAGCAAGGTATAGTATATTCTGAAGTATTAGGATTTAAATATTTTCCTGATCATGTTTAAACGTCTTCTTTCAGTGGTCTAGTCTTCAGCTCAAGTTCAGAACTCTTAACTTCTCCCTCTTTCCCCTCAAGCCCTCCCTGCTATCTCTTTTCTTGAACACTGTGGACAAAAACATCATCCTGCCCGTAACCTGGGCATCATATTCAACTTAGACCTCTCTGTAGATCCTAGCATCCAAGCTACATATACGTCTTGCAGATTCTTTTTGCACAACATCCTCCAAAATACAACCTTTCCTATCCAACCACACACAGCTAAAACTCTCATCCAGGCTCTGGTCATCTTGTATCTCAATTACTGCAACATCCTTTTCTCTGGCCTTGACAAATACAATCTTGCTCCAGTTGTATCCATTCATCATTGCTTTGACCATGTCACCCCTTTCTTTGCATCCCCCCACTGGCTCCCTCTTTTCTATCCCATCAATTATAAGCTACATGTCTTCAGTTTCAAGGCTCCCCATGGCCTATCCCCAGATCACCTCTCATTCAGTACTGAAAGGTCACCTCCCTCCTCTGATCAGCCTATGATGCCAGCTACCATCACTCACTTGTATAAATTTTCAAACAAACGTCTTCGTGGTTTCTTCCACGGTACCCCTCATGCTCGGGAAGAGCACCTTGTACACTTCCACCAAAATCTACCTCACTATTGTCCTTCAAATCCCTCCTCAAAACTCTCCTTTGCTGTGAGGCCTGCAAACAACTTGACAGTGGGTACATTGCTGGTGTGCTGAAACTACTGCCCATACAACTGACCAATATTATTTTATTGTTTCCTTGTACTTCCATCTGACTGTATCCATCTGATGTTTCTCCTTTTATACTTAGGCTTTGTCTACACTGGCAATTGAGCCACAAAACTTGTGTCATTCACAGGTGCTTAAACCCCACCCCCCACGAAAGACAAAAGTTTTGCCGCGGCAAGTGGCAGGGTAAACAGTGAGTTGTCGGCAGGAGCTCTCCTGTCGACAACGTGAACACTGCTTGTAGGGGGTGGAAGTATTTTGTCAGCAAAAGTGCCAACAAACAGCATTTACACTGCCCGACTTTTAGCTACATGGCCGTGTCGCTAAAAGCTGTGAAGTGTAGACAAAGCCTTGGACTGGAAGGGATGTAACTTCATGACCTTGGTGTCCCTAAGCCTTGGACTGCCAAATGCTTGGGCTGGATGACAGGGGATGGATCACTATGCAACTGATGAAGTGGTTTTAGCCCTCGAAAACTTATGCCCAAATAAATTTGTTAGTCTCTAAGGTGCCACAAGGACTCCTCGTTTTTTTTGAATGGTAAATCCTGCTTCTAATAAAAGAAGTTGGACACTGAGCTGCACTATTATACTCAGTACAGTTTTCAAGAATATCAACATTTCCAGCACAGGGCAATTTAACACCAGCTTGCTTGAGTGAAGCTGCCTCTTTCCTTGGTTGTGGTTACAAGCTAACATTTTTGTTTAAATGGGAAAATCCCCTTCACTCCTACTGGGGCACTGGCAGCGGGAGGACAGCTGGGGAAGTTGTCCCATGCAGTAGGTCAGTGCACTGCCAATCTCCTCTGCTTAGTTAGCCTGCTGATTTCCTCTCCTCAGGGCACTATTGTGCTGAGCTATTGCACAGCATCAGTCCCCATTGGCCATCCTTAGGAGTTGCTCATGTTTCTGCCTCTTTGTTAGTTCAGTTGCTGCTGCAGCAGCTCCTCTTCACGGACTCTTCCCACCCCCATGACTGTGTATCCTTATCTTCAGCCCCACACTCCCTCTGAGACATTTATGAGGGTGGTATCCCCTGGGACTCAACCTCCTTTTCCTCTTCCTCTCCTGCCTAATTACCCACCTCAAGAGAGATAGTGCCACCTAAGCTCCCCCCACTCCAGAGTAGCCTCAGAGTTTTGGGACCCCTTACTCCATGCAGACAGCTCCTTCCTTTGGCCCTTCCCCCCGCCATAGGCAGTCAAATGTATATAGGAGGGAGTGGAGGAGAGAGTATGGGGTAGATGAGAAGGAAAGGATAGAAAATAATAATAATACCTAGCGCTTATTAGCACTTTTCATCTTTAGAACTCAAAGCACTTTACAAAGGAGGTAAATCTCATTATACCCATTTTACAGATGGGGACACTGAGGCACAGTGAGATGCAGTGACTTGCCCAAGATCACCCAGCAGGGCAGTGGTCTCTTGAGATCCAGTCTAGTGCTCTGGCCAGGAGACCACAGTCTCCCCTATGTGAGAGTGAGTGAATGGGTGGCTGAAGGTGGTAGTGGGAGAGAATAAATGAATGTGGGGGATAGAGAGCCCTTGGTGGAAAGAGATAATGGAAAACAAGCCTAACGCCAACAAATCCTGGTTGTCGGCAGCTGGGAATCAAACCTTGGACTTTGGGAGCTTACTGCATGAGCGTTCTACTTGAGGTAGGAGACATCTTGCTTAGACAATGCAGTAGCAGACTTATCAAGCTCTAGCTGGTTTAGCTGCCACTAAGGGGGAACAGAGCACCACACCAAGCAGGCATGGGTGACACAAGCAGACCTGAAAGCTATTAAGAGGAAAAAATATAAGATTATATAATAATAATGGAGAAAATCCAGAAGAGAAAGAAAAAAGAGCAAGATATTAGGTAAGACTTGAAGAGAAACCAGAAACGATGAGATGGGTCCCTACAATAGATGCAGGTGGCCACAACACTATGGGACAGCTAAGGCAATAGATGCATGGAGGGTCCCTATTTCAGTCTCTTTTCTTGGGTTCTCTAGGTCCTGGCTGCTGCCTGACCCTACACTCTGCAACCTTCATGGTGTGTATCACAGGCTAGGTGGGGAGTGTTTTTTATGGGAGCCACTCATGAATATATGAGTAGCACATCAGTGCTAAGCAGCTTTCTAAGTCAGGTTTTAATCATTATTTTGCAATGGTTAGAAAACATGGGCAAAGCTACCAAGGACAGTCCATGATTTAATACAAGTGGAAAACTTTTTAGTACCTTTCCTTGTGAAATACTCACCATCACTCTTTTAAAAACAAGTTCTGCTTCAACCCATGGAAACCCAATTTGATATTTCAAAATAAGTTCTGAGGACAATAAAGCTGGCAACCTACTGTTTGCCTTACTAATAGTCTGATTATTATTCTATTATGGAATAATAGAAACTGGTCACATATTAGGAGCTTGACATTTTAGCAGGCAAAACACTGGCAACTGTGAACTTTAGGAATAGATGGTTATATTTACAATGGCTGCCTAAAGCAAAATAGGAAAAATCCCAAAATACAGTAGCTGCCTAGGACAACACTGAAAATATCCATTGCTGATAACTTATTTTAGTTGACTAAAGCAAAAGCTGACATCTGATGGTAAAACTCTGAAAAGACACTGACAGACTGAAAATATTGGAAACTGAGGGGCATTTGTGCTATTACATGTTCAAATTAGGTATTTTCACAAATAGCTGAATGCTAAGATACCTAACTGGCTATTTGGATCTGCAAATATCCAAGCTTTTGTCCTGTAACTACTCAGGTAATTTAGGCATCTGCTTTTTTTGTGTACAAGTCCCTGGGTTCTTGCTTGAGTCACTCTGAGACAGAGAAGAAAAGAGGCATATAGGAGGCAAGGTAGCCTAAGTGGCTGTAGCACTGGACTAGTACTCAGGAGACCTACGTTCTAGGTCTAGCTTGTTGGTGACTTGGTTAAGTCACTTTACCATCCCAAGCCTCAGTTTCCCCATCTGTAAAATGGGAATAATGATAGTTTTCACCTCCTATTTATTATTATTTTTTATTGTTACCCCAGAGTGGTCAGAGAACAGGATGCTATGCCAGAAGAGACTGCAGTGGACATGTTTCCTCGTTAGTGCTGGCAGACACTCCTACCTCTTCACATGCTCTCTGTGGGTAGAAAACCACATTAACCTTGGTCTGACTGGTTCATTCTGGCTGCAGCTAGTTGGCTCAGGAGGCAGGGGTTGTGCTGGAAGCCATGGCTTCTAGTTGCAAGTGAATGGTACGGCTGGTAAGAGATGCTGCTGAGACACTGCTCTTTGGTCTGGAGCAGCAAAATTGAAGAGTTTACTAGTTCTTAAAGCAAAGCAAGTTCAGTCTAGAGCAGGCACAAATGGGCTTGAGACTTTCCTCAACTCAGCGTGCATAACTATGCTAAGTGATTAACCACATTTGTACCCAAATGTAGCTTCAGCACACACTTGGGTGGAAGCGCAAAAACCTTGCACTTCCTGCTGTATACTGCATGAGGACTTGTAGAATTAAGATCTTCAGCTGTAAGGAAGTCTCTGTACATCATGTTTTTTTAAACACATTTTTTATTCACATACACATAGGGTCAGTTCATTGGGGTTCCACATTAACTTTGACATAAAATATGATAAAAGTGGCTGACATGGCAAATGGGATAGGTCAAGCCTATTTCCCCCCCAACCCCCCCGAATTGTAGGCTCAGGAATAAACTATGCAGAGCTGGGGGAAAGAGAAAGGAAGGTACCAGAAAGCTGAAGAAAAGAAGGCCTTCTTCCTTCATTCTTTTATTAGTCTTCATCCATCCTCGCTCAGCTAAGAATGGCTGCTCCCTGTCTTAGCCTGCTGCTCGGGCTGAAAGTACCTGTCAGCCCACTTGGCTGCCTTTGCCCTCACTAGACAGGGAAACTCTCTACTCCTATGACTCAGCTGCAGCAGACAGAGGTGAAGCAGGCACAAGGACTTCGTGCTCTAATGTCACTGAGGGAGGGAGCGGTTTTTACTGCAGCTGTTTATCTGCCTCCACCACATTTGAGTCTCCCGCACCTACCCTTTCACTTGGATTTCTCCCTCCCACAACATCACTATCTTCACCCATTGGGGATTACCCTACTTAATCTCCCTCCATCTCCTATCCCCCTGGTGGTATTCACTGATCACTGGGAGCAAAGGAGTCAGTCTGACAAGGATCTGCTTCATTCAGGGTCTGAGTTCTAACTGAGCAGCATGGCATGATGTGACCCTTTGCATAACAATCAATTTCAACTAGCTTTCACCAGAGCCTCCTCAAAGGTACAGTTTCCCACACTCCTCACACTGCCACTATACTACTTGTCTGAAAGCAACTTGTTGGGCGGGAGAGGGGAAATAAAAGGAACATTTGGTAGTGAGGGGACTATAGGGGAAAGGGTGGATAGAACAAATAGAGGGCAAGACACTTTAATTTAAGACCGAGGAAAGTAAACCAGCAAGATATATATTAAAAAAAAAAAGCATGAAAGTGTGAACAGCACCTAAAAGGTGATACGTATGGTAGTTTTAAATTTTTAATGAAATTGTCCTGCCGAAATGTTGTTACATAAACAATTGCGTATGTGTGTTCTGTGTGTGTATGAACAGGATAGGGTCTGTTGCGTGCTGGTCACAGCTATTTTCCTGATCTCATGTGTCACATCCTTGTAAATGGACTATCATCCTGACTTCTAGTAGATGTCACCTCCTTAAGTCACAAAAAAGAGGAGTACAGCAGCTATCTGGATTTCCACCTCTCCCCTGAGAGGTTGTGTATCCGATATACCCATAACCAGCTGGTTGCATATTTATTTACCTGTGGTTTGAGTATGTATTTGCGATTTCATGGCGGTACATCAGAAGTGTGATATTTGTCAGCCACTAAAAGTTGTCAGTCATGTCTGTGGTTGATTGACCAGAAGAACAGCTAGAGACAAAGAAAAGGAAACTTTTTATGAGATTTCCACTCAGAGAATTAGTTAGGCTTTTAGCTCATGAAAGCTTATGCTCAAATAAATTTGTTAGTCTCTAAGGTGCCACAAGTCCTCCTTTTCTTTAGGCTTTTCTGTAATCCTCATCTGACCACTTCCTTCCATCTGCAGGTTAGCTGAGGTGACACACTAAAAACCTTTAATGGCTGTGTATAAACAAACAAGGATATTATTTCACACAATGAGATTTAACAAAGATCTAATTTTAAGTGCCTGTCAGTTTCATTTTGGTTCTGTGAACAGAAATGTTCATGGTGATATACAGATATGACATACACATTTAGGAGTAGCTGAAAAAGGTTTTGATCCTCCAGTTACTGCAATGGCATCCTGTGCAGATGCAACAGTATATCCAGATGTATTTCACTGTGGGATCAGTGTCCATCTTAATATGTGCCAGGAATCAGATTCTTCTATCAAGGCATTTCCAGCTGTTAAGGAGCAAAGTCTATTAATTTTTTTTTAATTCAAAGTGCTTGATTATATCACAGAAATATTGGAACTGTGGTAAACTTTTACAAGGCCTGTGTCCGTAAAACTGAAGAAGTGATTTTCAGAAATACAGTATAAGATAGGTCTGCTTAGAACACCCTATGCTTTTAGACCTTTGTTAAGAATAAGAGACCTCCTTTCATGAAGAGGTTTTTTTACTCAATAGGCTGACCTAGAAATGATCAATGAAGCAGAAACTTGGTTCTGACAAAGAAAAAACCTTGTGGAAAGACTCTTCATGGAGAAGGGATGGTGATGGGAATGACCTCTCAGACAATTATATGGTGTCAGTGCTTAATTTGTAATAAAAGATGCTAGGGCTCAAGCAATTTTTTTACTTTCATAACTGATGCAGCAAGCCTCAGTGGGGAGGGATAGTTCAGTGGTTTCAGCACTGGCCTGCTAAACCCAGGGTTGTGAGCTTAATCCTTGAGGGGGCCATTTAGGGATCTGGGGCAAAAATTGAGAATTGGTCCTGCTTTGAGGAGGGGGTTGGACTAGATGACCTCCTGAGGTCCCTTCCAACCCTGATATTCTATGAAGCCCAGAGGTGCTGCGGCTTGCTCCACCTGAATTGCCAAGCCTAGAGGTGCTGGGCCTCAGCCCTGGCACAAATTAAGCACTGTATAGTGTGGATTGTTATGTTATTATCTTAAATTACAATGTGGAAACTAAATTACCATGTTTGGGTTTTTGGCATCCTGAGGTGTTCTCTCAGGGACAAAGGCCTTCCCACACAAATCTGATTGTAGGTTCAGGGCCATGGCACAGGCTATTGCAGTAAAAAGCAGGGAAAGGCAACACAGTACAGCTACCTCAGGAACAGCTACGCTTATGTTACTTTCACAATATTTTTCATTTTTCCCCCTTTTGTCCATCGGCCATTCCCCCATGGCACTTACCGCACCCCTCTTCAGCCTTTCAGCATCCATCCTCTTCCTCCATCCCTCTCCCATCCCCCCACCACTGGCTCCATTTTACCCTCACCTCTCTACAGTTCTCACCAGCTCCTCTCCCCCTCCATCCCAATCTCCTCTCTCTGCTCATCAGCACAAATCCAGAGCTTACATCCCCCCTTCCTCACCTGTGGTGACATTTATCTCAACTGTGGCCCTCCTTCAATCCCCACGCTCTCCACCTCTCACACACATCCCCACCCCCACTTCCCCTTTCTCATGCCTTCATTTATAACCATATGCCCACCCTCCTCCTTCCCCTCCATCTTGTTGTCTCTGGAATGCCCAATACATCTCTAAAAAAGATCATAATTACCTATAATTTCTTCATATCTCAATCCCAGCTCTCTCCCCTTCTCTCTCTCCCTTTGTTTGACCCTGCCTCTACCTACCTGCTAATTACAGCCCCAATCCTATTTAGACAAAGCTTTCATTGCTTTTAAAGCTCCCCAAGCTTGACTACAGATATCAAGATTGATCATAATGTCTCAAGGAACTACTTGGAGAATAAAAGCTTCTACCACCTCTCAGAACAGAAAAGCTTGGAAAGAAAACTATTTTATTAACCTAAGATTACTTCAGGTTAGGCTGGAAATAAACAAGTCATTTGGATTTGAGAACAACTGTTCCTAAAAGTTCAACTTCCTGCATGTGAACAAATGAGTGATGTTCTTTGTGACCAGTCTCATTCTCTTTATATTCAGAGTTATTGGGGAGGGGGAGTGTTCCCTGAGCACCAGAAATAAACCAAAGTGAAACTGGTGTTCTATGAAAACTTATTGTTTGTGAACTACACTGCCTTAGAAGGGGAAAAAAATCAAAGCCCTAATAGAGATAGGCAGCAGTTGGTACCTGTATGCAGACTGGTAGTTAATTAAGGCATGTACCTAATAGCAGCCCTAGAAAAGTTCTTAAAGAGACAATGTACATGTTACAAACATGATTAATTCCCTCGATAGTAAGGCATCTTTAAAACCAGCGATGAAAGGAAAGAGCTTAAGGATAAAGGGAGTGAATTCCTAGCTAAAGCAAGTCTAGATTTCCTGAAAGAAGAACTTCTCAGCAGAAGTGGTTTCAAATCACAGAATTTGGATCCAAATTTTGAACACACCAAATTTCAGGAGTGTATAGAGCTGAGATTTTGGTGTGACTCATTATAAAGATAGTGGTTGCTAGCAAAAATTAGATCTGATTGCCAGTTATTATTCTGAACCTCACAAAGTTTTGGGTATCCACAGTCATGGTTTTGGTTCAGGCTCAACTTTACTTCTCAGCTAAGAAATGAAAGATTGCTGTGGATGCTAGGATAGCTACTTATCAAAGCTAGGTGCAGTTATTGTTTAAATAATTTCTTTTCTGTTTAAAACCTGCCGTTTTCATGGTTAAGCCACAACATTTTTGTGGCAGAATTTCCATTACCTCAGCAAGTCTATTTTCTTTCTAGTGGGGGAGTTGATTTTTTCATATTTGTCCTCTCTCCTTCCTGCTATATTCCAATAACAGCTTCCTCCAGATGCTCTGATTGAATGGCCTTGACACTCATATTATTGCTCTCTCACTAGTCTTCCAATTTAATTTTCTTAAAAAAAAAAAAAAAAAGCAGCAGCTTGTGGTCTCCTCAGTAATGACTAATCAGCTAGCAATCTCCTTGGTGGTTTTTACTCTGAGTTGCTCTCTTCCATGTGGCTAATAATCTCTCTCTCACTCAGAATGAAGGTAGAACTAGGTGAATAACTGAGTAAACCTGCAAATCTTCTTTCAGGTGGACACAGTTTTTCCTTACTGAAATTTATTGTTTGACCAAAACAAAATGTTTAATTTCATTTTGGCTTTGGTTGTGTTTTTAATCCCCTTTTTTGTGGTTAAAAAAAATCTATCTACAATTTGAAATGAAAAATTGAAATGTTCCATTTAGAAAATATTGAAATAAAGTGTTCTGGTTTTTTGTAGACTTTTTCTTTCATTTTTTCCCCAGCCAGAACTATTGGCTGTATTCAACCCAAATTTGTGAACAGTTTCAGGCACCCAAAGTTGTATTTTTTGGTGAACAAACTATTAGCCAAAAACTTTTGCTTGGCTCGAGATGAATATTCCTTCTTCCCCTTTCTCCTTATTCCCCGTGATCTCAGTGTAACCTTTCACACTATGAAATATGTTGGATCAGCTTCTATCAGTCAAAATGTTCTCTCTTCTCTGGTTGTTATTCCTTCCCTGAACTATGACGCTTCCTCTGTGGAGTTCTCATTTCTTGGCCCACTGTTCTTTATTATCTGCTTTTTCTCTGTGTCATTTTCATCTGGGCTTTTAAATTTACCTACTACTTCACCACTGCTTATCACAGCGTACACTTACAGCTAGGATGGCTCCTCCTGGCTGCTCTGGGTATTAGCTCCTCCCAGGTTGGACGCCCCCTTCTGTCGCTTGTTTGTGTGCCCTGCTGCTTCTCTCTCAGCAACGCAGCACTCTCTCTTTGTGGCTTGGCCCCCTGGTCAGCTCACTGTATGTTTTCCCCTTCCAGGGGTTATCAAAGTCTTTCCGTCCAAAATGGCAGTCTTCTCCCTCACTGCCCAGACTGTGCGACTTCCTCAGTGGCTGGTAGCCTCCCTCTACTCTGGGTTCCAGCTAAGGGACCCTCTAATCAGCAGCTGGTCATTTTCCTTTCCTTTCCCTGCTCTCTCAGGCTTTTGCTCCACCAGCCTTCTACTCTCCCCCGGGTTTCATTCCTCTTCCTCTTCCTCTTCCTCTTCCTCTCCCTCTCCCTCTCCCTCTCCCTCTCTAACAGCTAGAGTGTCTACAGGCTCCCACACTGCTCCTATTTTCTCCTGCCAACTTCCTGGCTTCAAACTAGCACTACCTGTTCCTTCTCAGCTGTACTCTATCAAATCAATCAGGGCCACCCTCAGGTGTGGCCTATCCGATTAATTGGCCCGTTCTCAGCCTCATTAACCCTTCCTGTGTAGGGTGACCATACATCCTGTTTTGGCAAAAGTGGGCATTTGTCAAAAAATTGGGGCACGCACCCCTAGCGGGGCGCAAAGGAACATGTGGGGGATGGGGAAAAGTGGCAATGCCAGCCCTGAGGGGGAGGGGAAACAGATTTTAGGTGAGCAGCAACAGCCAGCAAATGGGAGAGAGGCAGGGTTCGGGTGAGCAGTGCTTCCAGTCACATGGGGGACAAGCTGGACTTGGACAAGAGCCCTGCACATGGCAGGGGCCGGGCTTGGGCCATTAACTTGGGTCAGCCCAGTGTGCGGGGTGGTGGCAGAGCATGGGTGAGTGGCTTGGCCTAGCCCTGCAAGGTGTCCTATTTTCCCTTTCTGAAATATGGTTACTCTATTCCTAGGCGAGTGCGAAGTGAACACCTCCTCACACTGCTTTTATACCCCATGCCTGTCCTGACCAAATAAACTTGCTGCTTCATCCCAGTTTTCTCAGCACAATATCTCAAAGACAAAAGTTCTTCTCTTGTAGGAGATTAGTGTCCTTATACTGACTCATCTAAATAGTATTGGCATCATGTACCATTTTGCCTGCTTGCAGGGGTATACAGACAACAGCTACATTTAAGAATGTCTGTTAATCAGAGAGAGAAAAGAGACTAGGGAAAGAGAGGACTTTATTAATGACATTCTCACCATCTATAGAAAGCTGTGCCTCAACTGAAAAAAGGCATTTGTTCAAGAAATAGCAGCCCAAGTAACAGAACTTTCAACACTGTTTTTAGCAGCACCCTTTGGAGACTCCCAATAATTCTTTGTCAATCTCTTCTATTTCCATTTTTGACTCAAACCTCCCATTTACACAATCCCTGGAATCATTCTGCTCCTGAATCTGTTATGTCAGTAAATCTGCCTTGTGGCTGAGGCCTGGCCTTACGTGCGTAATTAACACACGGAGGGAAGCCTCATTTTTTGGAAGATAGAATTAGGACGTAAATGAATCATCAGGTTGAAAACAGAATATGTGTGCTAAATAAGATAAGTTAGTAGCTCAGTAGACAGAATGTCTGAGCCAACTAAGATAAGAGGGAGAACACCCAGGGAACTATTTACTATGAACTAGATAACAAAGGATAAAATAAGTTAGGAATGTAAAGATGAGGTACAGAGGAAGTCAAACCATGGACTATGCATGCTGCACAGGGATTGATTCCTGCAAAGTAACTGAGCCAATTCAAAAATGTGTGATGCAATGAATAGTAAATGCAATGAGATGTGTAATGTGATTGCTAGTAGCAAATATCCCCAATGGCTGGTGACGGGACAGTAGATGCAGAGAGCTCTAAGTTACTGCAGAGTGACTTAGAGCCTAGCTGTACTTCAGTCTAGCTGTTGGGTCTTGCCAAAATGATCAGGGTCTAACTAATCACCATATTTGGAGTCAGGAAGGACTTTTGCCATGGGAAAGATTGGCAGAGACCCTGAGTGTTTTTCACCTTCCTCTCCAGCCTGGGGCACATGTCACTTGCAAATTTAAACTAGGGTAAATGGAGGATTCTTTGTAACTCAAAGTCTTTAAATCGTGATTTGAGACTTCAGTAACTCAGTCACAGGTTATGGGTTTATTACAGAAGTGCATGGGTGAGGTTCTGTGGCCTGCAATGTGTCGGACTAGATGATCATGACGGTCCCATCTGGCTTTAAAGTCTACGAGTTGTTAATACAGACTTATCCTCTCAGACTCATCCCTTGAGGAAGTCTTTCCAGTGAAAGGTTCAGACTCACTGCTGGGCAAGCTCTCACTACCACTGCCTGTCCTACAGTCCTTACTCAGGCCTAAAACCATAAACATCAAGGAGAGTTTTGTCTAAATATCAACTTCAGGAATGGGGCCAAATAAGAAATGGTGGTGTACAAACACAATTTAACAAAAATGCTCAGCAATGTGACTGTAAAGATTGGGGGAACAGTCTGTACTGCATCAGAACTGATAACCTACCTGGAGGACAATGGTGGCTTTAAGTCACATGGCCCTCCCAGTTTGGGGCTGTCGAAGGAGTTAGTGAATTTCCTGGTGTACTAGAGCAGCAGAGGCTGCACAACAGCTTGAAGTAGCACAGAATCTCCATAAAAAGAAAAGGAGGACTTGTGGCACCTTAGAGACTAACCAATTTATTTGAGCATAAGCTTTCGTGAGCTACAGCTCACTTCATCGGATGCATCCATAGTAGCAGCCCAAGTGCTCTCCATAGTGCTCAGTGTACAGGGACTCCCTTGACATGCTGTCTCATGCCTCCAGCCTCACCCCTAGCATGCCTCCTGCTCCAGGGTCTCAGTCTAGGGATGCGTACGGAAGCCCTACACAGGGCCTGCACCAAAGAAGTTCTTTGCCATCTGGTTGCAGCATTTTTATGGCCCAGGGCAGTGTACAGGGGTCACTCAAAGTAAAGGGGAGGATCTCTCTCTAGATGGACTAAGTTTATGTTGGCAGTTTGCTGCAAACCATATGTAAACAACTCTCTCCCTGCACACGCGCGCGCACACAAAATAATGAAAAACATTTTCTTTTCTGACCACAGTTCACTCAAAAATGGAAGCTAATTTGCTTTCTTGCAACTCTTTCCAGGATCACTGCCAAGAAGCACGTAGTAGTTAAAAATAAAATCCAATCAGAAGAAATTATAGTTTCTAGTAGTGAAAAGGAAAAGCTGAGTGAAATGTCCAGCTCCAGCCTTAGCAGCACTCAAAATAAACCTGGGTTCAAATCCAGCATGCATCAGTATACAAGGAGGGGTGTGTTGGAAAAGTATTTGTATCTTAAACCTTTCACTGAAACTTGTTGTAAATGTTTTGCTCTACATGGATATCTGGGGCTACTCTGAAGCCCGTTTGCAGATTCACTTCAAGGGGTTGTGCTGGAAAACAGCACATTATGCATCGTTACTCCTGTACTGAGCCCACCCCATATGACATTGAGGATCATGAGAAGTCATTTTAATTTGGTTTCCAGAGACAGAAGCTGCATTTCGTTGTGGCCTCCGAGGCAGGATAAATTAAAAATAAAATAATAATAATTCTGGTATGCTCAGAGCCTATGTCTGTCTGACTCTGGTAGGCAATGGTCTAGTACTTAAAACAGTCTTTATCCCCTCTGCTAAAGGGAACTGCACTATTTTATACTTATTCCATAACTGAATATACCCCCTGATGTCAGAGTCCTGCTGCGCCATAGCTGAAGTCCAGTGTCAGCGTACGCCTGTCAGTCTCTGAAACTGGCACACCACTTTAATTTCCTTCCCTTAGCCTCACATTAGGGGCCTATTCTTACACGTACAGCATCCAATGGGAGCCGAAGGTGCTCACAGGAGGGGCTCAGCCCCTTGCAGGATTGAATCCTATGTTAGTTTTACAAAATACATGTTTCTTGATGCACAATTCTGACTCAACCAGTGCTACCATATCCTTTACCACTCAGGCGAAGTTTCTACCCAGATGCAGTGGAGACCTGCACCCTTCACAACATTTTATGACAGCAGCATTGTACTGTCACAACAAAACTACTATTGAAACCACGCTCGCCTTCCCTTTAATCTCTCCAGATATTTTCTGAAATGCTGTCACACATTTGTAGTCCTCTCTACACTTCCTTCAACCATAGCTCATTTCTTTTCAGTGGAGATAGCATGCTTCATCCTGCAACCAAACTTCTCTGCTTTGGTGACCAAAAAAGGATGAGACCTGCCCCTGAGAGTGTCCCTCCACCTGTCTATCTCTCCCTCCTCCACACTCATTGCCTCTCTTAGACATAAGTATTTTAAATATATATGTGATGTTGTATTTAACATTTGTTCTTGGCTCTCTCTAAAAACTCCTCCCACCAATTGCTAAATAAACCCATCAATGATTTTTCTAATACAAACACTAGTCCCACATTCCATTCTAGCAACCCAGTGAACTGTGATCATGCATGAATCTGAGCCTTAACAAGGAATCTGCAATGAAATTCAGCCACATGACACCCTGGCTTCTCCAAACCCAAGCTTTTTGGAAATTAGTGACCTGCGAATCCATACAAACTGATTCAGTTTCTTAAACAAAATGTCACAAATCCATTTTGCACAGAGTTTACAAGGGTTTGTATGGCTTTAATAAAAAGATTTAAAAATACTGTGCATGCATCTTTTGAGAGGTAGATTTCAATTATTTTCCAAATACATTAAGTCAAGATCTTGTTTGTCTGTAGGAGAACCTAGGTCTTAGTAGATTAAATTGTAATTTTAATCTTATTTGAAATACCTAAGACCAATATCCTTTAAATTCCAGGCACATATATTTCTTTTTCCATCTTATTTTATTTCAACTCAGCCATTAAATTAAAGCTAGCAAAAATATTTTACAGATCCTGGGTATTCCTGCTGCAGAAATATCAAAATACTTTGGTGGGATCTTGAAAGGTGGTGAGCAATCCCATTTCCTATTGAGTTTAATGGGAGATGCAGCTGCTCACCACCAATCAATAGCTCCATCGATAAGGCTGAGTTGAACTTTGCATTTAGAGTAGGGACTTTTAGGCAGTACACACACAAGACGTGATTCGCCTCTCACGTACATTCACTGCACACTTGTGGAACTCCCTTAAGTTCAGCGGAGTTTTTCCTGATATACATAGGTGCCAAGGCGATTAGGGAATACTGTACATCATATGTATACACACACAGAGGGAGGGATCACTTGACCCATCACTGAAATACAGACATGGATTTTAATTTAGATTTGTAAACTGTGAAGTAAAAAGTTCATCTGAAGGGCAAATCACTTATCATCTTAGCTTCTGCCCCTTGGTCTACTCCTGAGTATCTAATTAACCCTAGGAAGGAAAGTGAATCTTAGATTTGCACAGATTAGAACAGGGGTGGCCAACCTGAGCCTGAGAAGGAGCCAGAATTTACCAATGTACATTGCAAAAGAACCACAGAAATACGTCAGCAGCCCCCCATCAGCTCCCTCCTGCTCCCAGCGCCTCCCGCCCACTGGCAGACCCACCGATCAGCGCCTCCCCATCCCTTGCTGCACCTCCCGATCAGCTGTTTCATGGCATGCAGGAGGCTCGGAGGCAGAGGGGGAGGAGTAAGGACATGGCAGGCTCAGGGGAGGGGGTGGAGTGGGGGCAGAGTAGGGTGACCAGACAGCAAGTGTGAAAAATCGGGACGGGGGTGGGGGGTAATAGGAGCCTATATAAGAAAAAGACCCCAAAATCGGGACTGTCTCTATAAAATCGGGACATCTGGTCACCCTAGGGCAGAGCCAGGGGTTGAGCAGTGAGCACCCCCCCGGCACATTGGAAAGTTGGTGCCTGTAGCTCCAGCCCCGGAGTCGGTGCCGATACAAGGAGCCGCATATTAACTTCTGAAGAGCCGCATGTGGCTCCGGAG
Source organism: Lepidochelys kempii (assembly GCF_965140285.1). Lineage (NCBI taxonomy): Eukaryota > Metazoa > Chordata > Testudines > Cheloniidae > Lepidochelys > Lepidochelys kempii. The sequence continues at coordinate 53,116,223 of NC_136383.1, forward strand.
CCACAGGTTGGCCACCCCTGGATTAGAACTTGCTTTGATATGTCTGTCAAAAGCTGGCTAGAAAGAAATAGTTCTCTAATATCCATGGTAAATGGTGAGAATGCTCACCATTTCCTACAACAGACGTGGCATGTGAAGGGAAGGCTATGGTTTTATACATCACTCAATATGTCACACAGAAGGGAAGACCGGTGCTGTCTGTGATAGCATGCTAACATTCCATCTTTCACAAAACCCATCAAGTTAACATTCCATTTCCTCTAATCCATGGCTGACCAAATGCTTGTTACGGAACTTCTTTAAGCATCTTGTCATCCATGATAGCGCAGTCACTTTGTTAACTTTCATCTGAATCTGTGGTTTTAAAGCTGCTAATGAGAGCTGAGATCTACACATATAATAAGCTTCTCTTTATGAAAGTCATCATGAAAGAAGACCTGACGCATATGATAGAGAGGATTAACGCTGTATTATATGAAGTCAAGAGATAAGTGGTCAATCCTCAGATGCCTTGCACCAGCAACTAAAAAATGAGCAACAATAATACAGGACTCTTCCTTCATGGTCTGATCCTATAAATGATTAATTATGCAGTATTTACAGAAACCATCACAGCACCTGATTATGAATATTGGATGTCCAGGGGATTAGGCTTAATCATCATGAATAATGATTTCATTCATAAAACATGTAGAAGGAATGAAATAATAGGATAATCAGGATTTTTTTTCAACTTGTCAGTTCAAGCAATGGTCTACAAATGGAAATGAGGCTTGAAGAACGACACAAAGTTATTGCAAACTAAGAAAATTAATGCAAAGTGTAGCAAAGGAAAGGAAAAGAAAGACCTGTGGAAATCTGAAATATAATTATTTATAATGAAATGAAAATCATAACTGTTCAGAATGTGCTGCAGAGACACATGTTGTTCTTAAGAAGCATGTAGGGCTTAATGTTTACTTTTCTTGCAGTGATAATTATCAAATGGCAATATTCAGCGGGGAAGAACATAGTATAAGAGGGGACTCTCCTTCCACTACTACAGCTACTATAATTAGAATAAATTAGGAACTTAATTCTATAACTTAAGCCTATTCTGTATCTTTTTCTTGCCATTGGACAATCACAACTGAGTATATTCACATATGCACATCAAGCTTTCTTTTGTTGCCAGAAGACATTCATGAATCTGACTCACACTGTGTGTTATGAATATTGAAATAAACATTCCCAAAAAACACAGAATCAAGAAATGTTTGAAATGCACTTACTTTTTAACCCTTGTCGAATTTCCTTTTTAAGAAAACATGGAATATACACTATAGAATGAATGTATGCTGTTCCTTTTGGCGGATTAGAAACATGCTCTTATTTATTTAAAAATTAATGAAGTGGCACTCTTGATTTACCAGGAGACACAAAAGAGATATTGAAATGTGATAGTTTTACTACCTCTGCAGTGCTCTGGTGTTTTACAGGCAGGTAAGAACTCAAGGTCCTTGCCCCAGAGACTTTACATTATAAACGCCAGATAGGGACTTGGGGTAAAATTTCCTTCTGGACTATACACCACTTCTTCCACCCCTTGAGTCTAGATGTGCAATAGTGAATGGACGAAGTGTGCCCACTTGTCCCTGGAGCAGGTGGGCAGGGAGTTGCAGGGAGTGGCTGGAGGCTTGGCTCTGCCACAATGCACTGGCTAGTGCAGCTGTGCCAGGATGGTGGGTGTCATTGGTATAGGCCAGCAGCAAATTACTACTTCCTCATCAGAGCAAGGGAGAAGCAGGGAGGAAATTGAGTGACTTGGAGGGGAATATCTGAGGCACAGTGCTTCCTAGGGCTACTCTGGGGGGCTACTCTTCCTCACTCCCCCTTGCTCACAGCTGTGCCTAAACCACAATCTCTGCCTTAGAGAAATCCTGTTGATCTAACTTCTTACAGCACCTGGATGGTTCTTGGAGGTCTCACATCTGTGTAATGACCAGGTCTAAATCTGCTTCACTTACAATATAGCTGTCAAGGTTCCTTCCCCACTCTGAACTCTAGGGTACAGATGTGGGAACCTGCATGAAAACCCCTTAAGCTTATTTTTACCAGCTTAGGTTAAAACTTCCCCAAGGTACAAACTATTTTACCTTTTGCCCTTGGACTTTTTTGCTGCCACCATCAAGCGTCTAACAGATGTATAACAGGGAAAGAGCCCGCTTGGAAACGTCTTTCCCCCCCAAATCTTCCCCAAACTCTACACCCCCTTTCCTGGGGAAGGCTTGATAAAAATCCTCACCAATTTGCATAGGTGAACACAGACCCAAACCCTTGGATCTTAAGAACAATGAAAAAAGCAATCAGGTTCTTAAAAGAAGAATTTTAATAGAAGAAAAAGTAAAAGAATCAGCTCTGTAAAATCAGGATGGTAAATACCTTACAGGGTAATCTGATTCAAAACATAGAGAATCCCTCTAGGCAAAACCTTAAGTTACAAAAAGACACAAAAACAGGAATATACATTCCATTCAGCACAGCTTATTTTCTCAGCCATTTAAACAAAACAGAATCTAACGCATATCTAGCTAGATTACTTACTAAGTTCTAAGATGCCATTCCTTTTCTGTTCCTGGCAAAAGCATCACACAGACAGAGAGAACCTTTGTTTCTCCCCCACTCCAGCTTTGAAAGTATCTTGTCTCCTCATTGGTCATTTTGGTCAGATGCCAGCGAGGTTATCCTAGCTTCTTAACCCTTTACAGGTGAAAGGGTTTTTCCTCTGGCCAGGAGGGATTTTAAAGGTGTTTACTCTTCCCTTTATATTTATGACAATAGCTAAAGGAGACATTGTTGAAAATTCAACCTGCTAATTCTGTTATGATGGAGGGTCCGTCCTCATCTCAGCCACTGTACCTGCCTGCTCAGCAAAATCAAACTGTTCCAGATGTTCACAAAATTGTGGCTAAACACACATACAGTGAGTTATTTCAACCCAGGGAGCCCTTTCTTTCTACTATGCTTCATCTCATCTACACCACTAATCAAAATTTTAATTCAGAGAGAAATATTTATACAGGAAAAGAAATGTGAAGCAGTGATGACCAATGTGTGTTTGTATGTGTGTGAGGGCGGGGGGTGGGTGGTAACTTCCTCTTACTTATGTTGCACAGGACTCTAACCTAGTTGGGAATTTCTGAAGGAGCATGCCACTAGAGCTACTATTAAACTTCATGTCAGCTGCAGGATAAAATCCTGTAATATTCCTGAAATGAATGGCATGCCTCCCTAAAGCACCACCACAAGAAACATTTTGTTAAGTTATAGATCTCATGCCCACTGCTGACTTTCCTGAGAACCCATTATTTGCCAGTGTTTGACTCCAGTATTCTGGACTCCAGTATTCTTCTCATATTACATCTTCACTAATGACAATCTCTGAAGGGAACGTAGGGAAAGCAGCATTCCAGAGCCAATATGGTATTTGTTGTGGAGGTCTGAAAGCAGATTTTGCTGCAGAGGCCTGTCCCTGACACAGCATGATTCCCATGGTGGGGCAGCTTGCCACAGCGCATACAGGCCCTGGTCAAGACAGCACAAAACACATGGACCTCAATACAACCAGTAGGAATTGAGATAGTTGGTCACAGAGCCACCTTCTCAATAAATTAGTGTAATCACTCATATGATTGTGGAAATCCCCATCAAAGTATGTGAAATTAAAAGGTTTTTTCCCCCCCGCATTGAGACAGCATCTGTACATCCACCTACTCCAGCTGTATTACAGACGTTTCAGTTCATCTGCTGATGGTAGCCCCAAAACCCCAGGCTGAGCCTGATGAAGAATTTAATGGAGGAATCTCATACTAATTTTTCTGTTTTGTTTCAAGCACTAAACTCTGCTCTCTGGCACATCTGGTGTAAATCTGGAGTGATTTCCACTGAAGTTGGCCCAAATTACCTGGTCCACTAAGGTCACTTTGCTGCTATGCAAAATGATCTTAAACCAGTCAGAGTTTCCAGTGGAATTCCAGTGTGAAGGAGAATCGCTGCTGGCATAGAGCTGTGCTGCCTCCCATGCAAGACACCTTTCCCACACCAGCATAAGCGGGAGGGCTGAGGGAAAGGAGTGGGCATGAGCTCTGCATGGGGACGTTACACCAGCAGGCTAAGTTAAAGTAGGACACTTCTTGCTCTTGTGCTCGGGCTAGGAGGACTGTATCTGAGAGCCACAATCAGCTCCCTGTAGCCTCCCCTTGTCACTGCAGTCGCATGCTTCTTGGAAAGAGTGGTTAATCAAGCCCACTGACTTCAATAGGGGTAACTTCCTATTTAAACTGGGGAAGCTGAGAACAGAATTTGGCTGGAAGTGAGTTCAGTGCACTTGAAAGGTAACTGGACTGAAATCCTAAGGTACTGAAATCTTCCCTCAATAGAACATGTACAACATTCTCTTATCAATGCCCATTGATGAAATTATGTATCAAAAGAACATGTGAACTCCTTGATTGCAGATGGCTTCTAGCAAAAAAGTATGTCAAATTTGTCTCACACTGTCCGACTGTTGTGTGTTAACTCTTTCGAAGAGGGACCTCAATGAGGCAAGAAGATATTGTAATTTCCATGCTTATTTGATAGTCAGCCTCTCTGCAGGCATAGGTGCTGGACCCAGGGGTGCTGCCTCAGCCCCCAGCTAGAAGTGGTTTCCGTTACATACAGGATTTACAATTTGGTTAAATGGCTCTCAACACCCCCACTATACAAGTTGTTCCTGCACCCCTACCTGGAGGGACAGCCAAGCAATTCCAGTTCTATTGGTGTTTTATGACAATCATCCACTAGGAACTGGAGGAAGAGAAACTCATTTCATATAGGCCTGAATGGTCTTGTGATAGTGTGGCAGAGATTTTCACCCACTGCCAGTCTAAACAAATAAACTAACATCTGCAATTACTAATCCTCTGAGCACGGCAATTCCCCTTCACCCCCTTCCTCACCACTTCCCATCCACAAGACTCTTTTTTTCCATAGTGTTAGGCAGCTTTAGACAGTTGGGCAGTGGTGAGTCTGCAGCTGGCATGTTCAAGAGGCTGTGAAGGGAAACCTGATAACGTGAACGTTAACAGACTGGAGGATGACTTTGCATAAAAAAGCATTGCTCCCTCAAAGCACAGTACAGTGTACTGTGATATACTCCTACACAAAGAGAAGTACCTGCTACACTGTGCGCTCAAAAAAAATGATGGCTATGTACCAGTCCATTGTCTGAGCCGACCCCATACTTTACCAAGATTCAGTCCCTGTTATTTTCTTTTGTTTTCCTTTTGATGTGTCTTTGTTGCACTCAACACCACCTCAACTTTAGTGAAGCCAGTTATATGAGGGCAGTCATGCCAAAGAATTTTGCTGTACACAGATATTGCAAAGGGGCGCAAGGGTGGTATTCTGGCCCATTGAAGCCAATGGCAAAATGTCTATTGATTTCAGTGGGGCCAGGATTTCACCCCATAACAATGTTGTGATTCCCTGACATTATCAATGTGTCCAAGGGACCCACTGATCTTCTTAGCCTGTCAGTGGAAGTACCATAATGCACAGTAGTTCTATTGACATCAAATTCTGTTAAAAGGCATTTATAGTGATATGACTGTAAGATGTATACATTGTTGATTTATAGTGATATCACTGTAAGATGTATAATTGTTTTAGTTTCTTCCCCCCAATGCATTTTTAACTAATATAGAGGAGTGCTTTAATACAGCTATTTTAAATTATTATTTATAATTTCTATAGCATCATAGCTGAGTATAGTACAATTTTTAAATCATGTGAAATATAATTACAAATGTAAAATCCCTAGCATTATTACTTATGTAGTATATATATTTCTCACACTACCTTCTTGGATAACTTTTCATTCCTTAAGTCATATTGCACCAGCAAAAAGAAGTTTTAAAAACATTTCTTCACTTTTCTTAACAGACATATGTGATTAGTAATATTAGTTAATATGCATGAATAGACATCTGGACCATATTCAGTATCTGACATAGGATGTTTGGGCCAGAGGCTTTTTTCAGAATGCAGATTTGAACTATACTTATACAGGTTATTAGCAAACTACAGCATTGTCTAATATTTTCTTTCAAATGCAGCATTAAAGTATAGTGAGATTTTGATTAGAATAAAAAACAAACATAAATGTGCAATATTTGTCCATTGACTGTAAGGAGATAATGAAAATATTCCTTGACACTGCTGAGACAGGCCTATCATAGATTGCTACTCTGATTAAAAGGTATAGGGAAAGTGCTTTGTACCTTTTTGACAGTGCAGCCATAGCACAATACACCACTAAATCCACATTCACTGATATAGATTTCTCCTAATGTACATGTTATACTGGAATGTAAACATGAACAAGATAGGTAGGACAAACCATTTTCGACTTCTGAGTTGTTCACTATTTGGTATTCATTACTCATAGTGTGGAATTGATCACATAAGTCACATAGTATTGTTTCTGATTGCTCATTGGCTGACAAACATTTTAAATAGGACAGTAACAAATGGTGGACACCAAATATTGAATAACAAATACTCCTGTTAGAACACAAATAATATTGTTCACACAAATACAGCCATTCCACAAACATTTGCAAAAGGAAAATACCACTCACACAAGTATTAATGACAGGTTTCAGAGTAACAGCCGTGTTAGTCTGTATTCGCAAAAAGAAAAGGAGTACTTGTGGCACCTTAGAGACTAACCAATTTATTTGAGCATGAGCTTTCGTGAGCTACAGCTCACTTCATCGGATGCATGCCGTGGAAACTGCAGCAGACTTTATTTATACACAGAGAATATGAAAAAAATTCATAGTTTGTGTGTGTGGTTTTTGGGAGGAGGGAGAGGGGCTGAGAGAACCTGGATTTGTGCAGGAAATGGCCCAACTTTATTATCATGCACATTGTGTAAAGAGTTGTCACTTTGGATGGGCTATCACCAGCAGGAGAGTGAATTTGGGGGGGGGGGGCGGAGGGTGAGAAAACCTGGATTTGTGCTGGAAATGGCCCACCTGATGATCACTTTAGATAAGCTATTACCAGCAGGACAGTGGGGTGGGAGGAGGTATTTTTTCATATTCTCTGTGTATAAATAAAGTCTGCTGCAGTTTCCACGGCATGCATCCGATGAAGTGAGCTGTAGCTCATGAAAGCTCATGCTCAAATAAATTGGTTAGTCTCTAAGGTGCCACAAGTACTCCTTTTCTTTTTACAAGTATTAATGAACAGCAAATAAAAAAAGGACAGAAATATGGCTGACCTGAACTGCTGGCGCATGAACAAATATCTTTGAGCCTGCTTCTGCAACATTCAACCAGCACTATAGAACCATACAGGGCAATAAAATGTAGTAAAGCATTTAAGCATATGCTTAACTTTCAATTAATCCAAATTAACTATGACATTTCTTTAACAAAATACCCTGAAATCTGCAGACTATGTCTATATCAAGCAAAACAAAATTATAGATTGCTCTTCCAAAATTCAGAGTTTATTATTCTTTTTGTGGAAATGAAAATATAATTATAATTGCAGTTTTTAGCAAGACTGGAATGAAACAGAATTCTTGTAATGAGCTCATCTTTAACTCAGATCATGTGTACACAAAAGCAAGATTTTAGCTCTCATTTGTTAAGCACATAGGAAAAAAAGTGGCCAGCATTTTCAATTACCTTTCTGTGTGATCAGTCTTATCCGGATCCACTGAAGTCAATGGCAAATTCCCTTTTCCCTTAATGGTGCTGAACTAGCTTTCATCTTCTCTTCCCCTCATGCAAGGAACTTCTATACTTAAGATTTTGCATCCTCATAGAATGTTGATTACTGGTTGAAGGCTAATATAACTCAATTCCGTATTATTATTAAGAAGGAAGATATCATGCCTGAGCAGATTTGGAAACAGGCCAAAACCTATGATTAGATTTTCTGGATAAGGTACTTGCAAAAGCACCTGTTACCTGAGCACCTCAATCTTTAATGTATTTATCCTCACAACATCCTTGTAAGGTAAGGAATTGCTATTACTCCTGTTTTACATACCGGGAACTGAGGCCTAGAGAGATTAAACTATAGCTTGACTATAGGCCACACAGGAAGTCTGTGGTAGAACAAGGAATTGAATCCAGGTCTCCCAAATGCTGGGTTAGTACCATACCCACTGGGTCATGCTGCCTCACCTTGCCACTTTATTAATATGCCAACTTTACATAGTATACTGAGACTTAAGTATGCGACTACTAAGTGCTGGATTCTGCACTCACATTGCATAGTACTTACTCACATGAGTTGTTCCATTGATATCAGTAAGTAAATAAGTGCTACCCACTCAGAGTAGAGTAGTGGAACAGGGCCCTTAGACTGTACTATGAAATTCAGGAAATGCAAGATTCCCAACCTTAACTGTCACCTTTTTATTGATTATAGTTATTGTTAAGCACAGGGGCTGAATGAGATAAAAGAAAACCACAATTTCTACTCTAAAGAGTCTCCAATTTAAAGCTTGCACATTTAGTGGTCTGATTATGCATTTATACTAGTTTTTGCACAGGTGTATCTTCATTAGCTCTGGTGAAGAAAATCTTGATTTATATTGGTGTGAGAGGAAAAGCAGACGGGCCTATATATTACAAAAGGGTTTTTCCGTCTAGGATCATACAACCCTGATTGCAGTAACACTAGTTAGCAAATAACTTCATACCACGGAAATAAGCTGCATTGTTTTCTTACATTGTGTTTGTAAAACTGTAAACATGGTATACAGGATCGTAGGCTTCCATGTTAAAACTACACATTATTTTATAACACTTGATGAACAAATATAATGTTTTGTGTTATTGCATATATAAGTGTTATGATTAGATGATAAAAATCCCTATTGTGCAAAAGTGTCTCTGGAAACCTGGGGCCAGATCTTCAGCTGGTGTTAATCAGTATGGCTCCAATGAAGCCAAGGAAGCTATGTCAGTTTGCACCAGCTGAGGCTCTGGTCCCTTAACTTTACATTTTCTGATTTTAGTGAGCATAACATTTCAATCTTAGCAGTACATTAGCATCATTTTTGCATTTAATAGCAATACATTGTGCTGAGACTCACTTTTACTTAGGTCATTTATTAAAAAACAAGCTATGTACAAATAATTAGGGACTAGATTGTCAGAGGCTTTTGGGCAGATGAATCGGTGGGAGCAGGGGGCGTAAGGAGTTTTCTCCGCACTCCTTAGGGGCTCCACATAAGGGCCCAGAAAGACCCCAGTTCCTATACTCAGGGAAGCACAAGGACTGCCCCCCTCTGTGTCTCCCTCCTGCTGTGCACCCTTAGGGCCACGAATCCCCTAAAGGAAGCAGGCAGGGGCAGGAAGAGAAGGGTCATGGCATGCTTCTTCTGCATGCTAGAGAACTGGGAGAGGGATTATGCCTCCCCCCGTTCCTCATATGCTGGTGCAGATTTGTACCTAAATGATGGAATTTGGCCCTTAGAGAACTATATTAAAGTAAGGTGAGCTTTTTTCCACAACCAAAAAGGAACAGGCAATGAATAAAGATTTGTAGCAGCCAGCACCAATGAACATCTGCTTATTACTGTGACTAGATTCAGGAACACACCAAAATGTGCCATTTAAAAAGAAGTTTACACTACTGAGAGTGCCATTTTCTGTGATTAAGTAGATTTCTTTGAATTTTTCCAATCCATTTTAATCTCTCTGAATATTCAGCCATATTAGTTCTCTTTGTGAGATGTTCTTGAATGGCTATTAAGTGAGAGTGCTTTCATTTCTTCTGCCCACCTGAAAATGATACAAAGAAAAACAGGAAACAGTAAAAATTCACATGAATTAAGAATAAGATGGTTAACACACCCCACTATAGTGTATAATATAGTCAAATACAAAATAAGGACCAGAAATCATGGTTCAGAAGTGAAGCTGAGTCCCACAGGCCATGGTATTGCATGGTTTTAATGCTGTAGCAAATGGCTTTGCATGAGTCTTGTTTGGAGATTGAGGGTTTTTTTCATAATGATACTTTTGGGGTGTGAAACTATATATTGGTTGAAACTGAAGAAAATGTTGGCATGGATTCCTGTGAAGCACACAGCTCTAGTGTGTAGGTTCACAGAATCCGAGTAAAGCCGCAAGTAGATTATATATGCTCAATCATAAAGAGTACTCTCCTACACCCTCCATTTTAATGGCCATTCAAAAGAACAGAACAAAACCAAGGACACTCTACCTTAGCTTGGTTCTTTTGTTTCAATGGGATTTAAGGGAATAGTTACTTCTACTGAGTTCAAGTCAAATGAGGTTTTCTGTACAGGAAATAGAAATATGTTAACATCACTGCTGTACACATTCAAGCTGTAGAAACCAAATGGAAATATTATAATAATAAATAATAATAAAAGATCTGCTGGTCTTATTTTTAATCTCTGTAATCTATTTTCCTCATACCGATCAGTTTCAATCATATCATTGCATGTTAAAATTGTTCATTCTTTAACATTTCAGTAAGCATTAATTTATTTTTTAATATTAAGGTTACAGATAGATGACTTGAAATGTTAATGTGCCAACATATTATTAACTTTCCATGCATCTTGCCTATAGTCCTCAGAGAACTAAAGAGCACAATCTAAACTGGATAGGCTATGTTCTCTTAGGGTCAGTGACATTTTCAGATGGACTGTCATCTGCTGGTGCTGAACCTCCTGGTGACAGAAAAGTATCTCAGAAAGAGATAGCATTGCAAACCAGGGACCATCATTACTCCAGAAGTGGCTGGCATTGGCCAGGACTGGAGTATAATCCAGGTATCAGGAAAATATGTATATCCTAAAAGGATTAAGGATGTCGTCCACTGGCAGAATCTCACGGGGAGATCTAACAGTGGGTGAAACCTCATTAAACGATCAGTGCAAATCTGAGAGATCACTGAAGAAATTTAAAAATAATAATATAATTACAAAAATATAAGAATAATAAATATAAAAAAGTTTACACTTACTCTTGACTTTTTCCATATACAGCAATAAATAATGACACCACAAATAAGGAGGATCCCAAAGGAAATGCTGAGTCCTATCACTGAATAAGCAAACAAATAGCATTAGTTACTGTGAGTCATCAATAAAGGGAACAAACAAGTACATCCTTTGGCAGGATATAATGGCACAAGAGATAACAGTTATATATTACAGTGAAATCTCGATCTTCAAAAATGAAACTTCAAAATTAAAAAAAAAATCTTGATGAGCACAAAAATGAACCATACATGGTGGCTATGACTGCCTTTTTCTGGACAATGTGACATAACCTAAACCTTAGCAAATCAGCTCAGGAGAACTAACCCCTAACCTCCCCTAAGTGTCTGTTGAACTTCATGAAGGACAGCACTAAGTTTAGAAACATTTTCCCAAACAATAGGTCTATGTTTTATATGAAGACACTCAATGGGATCCAAACTTTTTGACCTGCCCTTGGAAAATGTTTGGAATACAAATGATTTGTGCAGTTTTATTAGAAGTCTATGAACCCAATCTTGTGACATGGCTAGACTCCTTTTAGAGCAGGGGTCTTTTAGAAGTGGTGTGCCGAGTCTTCATTTATTCACTCTAATTTAAGGTTTTGCATGCCAATAATACATTTTAACATTTTTTAGAAGGTCTCTCTCTATAAGTCTATATATTATATACTAAACTACTGTTGTATGTAAACAAGGTTTTCAAAATGTTTAAGAAGCTTCATTTAAAATTAAATTAAAATGCTGATCTTACACCGCCAGCCCGCTCAGCCCGTTGCCGGCCTGGGGTTCCGTTCACCTAGGCCAGCAGCGGGCTGGGCAGGGCCCGCAGCCCGGACCCCAGCTGGCAAGGGGCAGGCAGGCAGGCAGCCAGAACCCCAGACCGGCAGTGGGCTGAGTGGGGGCGGCGGCCGGGATCCCAGACTGGCAGTGTCAGTCTGGAGTTCTGTTTGCTGGCTCCTGCCAGCCAGGGTCCTGGCTGCCAGCCCCGCTCAGCCCACTGCTGGTTTGGGGTCCCAGCCCTGTCCACACAGAGTAGGTACCTAACTTCTCCCTGGTTCTAGCCATTCTCTTCCTCTCTCTGCACTGAGATGAGGGTGGGAGTGTGCTGAGAACAGGGCTGGGGGTGAAGGAGCAGGTTGGGAGTTGGGGTGCAGGGTCTGGCCAGGAGCTAGAATGAGGGAGGGGGCTCAGGGTTGGGGCAGGAAGTTTGGGTAGTTCCCATTTGGTGCAAGGGGTGCAGGTGGGAATGAGGGTGTGTGTGTGGGCAGGAGCTCCCGTTTGGTGCTCAGGGTGGGGGTGGGGTGGTGGGGGGTGCAAGAGTCAGGGCATGAGGTGTGTGGGGGCTGGGTATGTGTGTGGGGTGCCGGAATCAGGGCTGGGGTTGTGGGGGGGTGCAGGTGTCAGGGCACAGGGTTGGGGTGTGGGGGGGTGCAGGGGTGAAGGCAGAGGGCTGTGTGTGTGTGAGGAGGGTTCAAGGGTCAGGGCAGAGGGCTGGGTGTGTGTGAGGAGGGTGAAGGGGTCAGGGCAGAGGGCTGGGGTCGTAGGGGTGCTCCCAGCCTCCTGCCCTGAGCAGTTCATGGCAGGGGGTTGGAGGGGATATGCCCTGATTCCACCCCTTTCCCCAAGGTCCCTGGAGCAGACAGCACACTGCGGCTCCACTTTTACCTCTGCCCCGCTTTTACCTCTCCCCCTCCATAGCAAGGGCCATCAGCTGATCGGCCCCAGGGAGTTAGAGAAGGAGGGGCAGGAACCCAGCACACTGGGGGAAGAGGTGGGGGGAGGGGGAAGCTTGCCTGCCCTGCAAGGAGAGAGCGGTGGGCGGGAAGCGGAAAAAAGCAGGCCGGGCCGGGCAAGATTTTTAGTGGCATGCTGCTGTCTGCCCAGGTCCAGCAGACAGAAGCGTGCCATTAAAAATTGGCTTGCGTGCCATGTTTGGCACATGTGCCATAGATTGCCCACCCCATTTTAGAGCAAGGTAGCCTTACCAGTACATGCCTTTTGCAGGATTTCAAGCATTAACTTCCTGCAATTTGTTTCATTCCATTTTTTCTTTCAGATTTACTTTCATTTTCACATTGTTTTCAGAAGATAGATGAGATACATGACCCAAGGTGAAGCCATTTAGTAGCCACAGCGTGGCTCTTCCATCCATAGAAAAAACAGGGTGTCATAAAGTTGAGGTGAACTGGTTAAAAATAAAGGTTTCAGAGTGGTAGCCGTGTTAGTCTGTCAGCAAAAACAACGAGGAGTCCTTGTGGCACCTCAGAGACTAACAAATTTATTTGGGCATAAGCTTTCGTGGACTAGAACCCACTTCATCAGATGCATACAGTGGAAAATACAGCAGCAAGTATAAATACATGAAAAGATGTGAATTGCCTTACCAAGTGTGAGGTTAGTCTAATGAGACAATTCAATTGACAGCAGAATACCAAGGGAAGAAAAATAACTTTTGAAGTGGTAATGAGAGTGGCCCATTTCAGACAGTTGACAAGAAGGTGTGAATAACAGTAGGGGAAAATTAGTATTGGGGAAATTAGGTTTAGGTTTTATAATGACCCAATCACTCCCAGTCTTTATTCAGGCCTAATCTGATGGTATCTAGTTTGCAAATTAATTCCAGTTCTGCAATTCCGGTTTTCACGTTGGAGTCTGTTTTTGAAGTTTTGTTGTTGAAGAATTGCCACTTTTAGGTCTGTTATTGAGTGACCAGGGAGATTGAAGTGTTCTCCTACTGGTTTTTGAATGTTATGATTCCTGATGTCAGATTTGTGTCCATTTATTCTTTTGCATAGAGACTGTCTGGTTTGGGCAATGTACATTGCAGAGGGGCATTGTTGGCACATATCACATTGGTAGATGTGCAGGTGAACAAGCCCCTGATGGTGTGGCTGATGTGGTTAGGTCCTATGATGGTGTCCCTTGAATAGATATTTGGATAGAGTTGGCACCGGGGTTTGTTGCAGGGTTTGGTTCCTGTGTTGGTTTTTTTGTGGTGTGGTGTGTAGTTGCTGGTGAGTTTTTGCTTCAGGGTGGTGGGCTGTCTGTAAGCGAGGACTGGCCTGTCCCCCAAGGTCTGTGAGAGTGAGGGATCATCCTTCAGGATATGATGTAGATCCTTGATGATGCGCTGGAGAGGTTTTAGTTGGGGGTTGTAGGTGACAGCTAGAATGTCACTTAAAGACTTAAAGTTACAGAGACGCCATCACTTACACTAGTTTAAATCTGCAAGTGGCCCATGCCCCATGCTGCAGAAGATGGCAAAAAATAACAAAACCCAAAAGCAAACAAAACAAAACAGGGTTTCTGCCAATCTGACCCAAGGGAAAATTTCTTCCCAACCCCAGATATGCTGGTCAGTTGGACCCTGAGCATTTTGGCAAGACCCAGTGGCCAGACACCTGGGAAAGAATTCTCTGTAGTAACTTAGATCCCTCCCAATCTAGTGCCTCGTCATCAGCCGTTGGGTATATTTGCTGCTAGCAGTCATAGACAGGCTACATACCATTGTAGGCAGTCTCATCACAGGATCCCCTCTACAAATTTATCAAACTCAGTCTCGAAGCCAGTTAGGTTTTTCTCCCCCACTGCTCCCCTTGGAAGGCTGTTCCAGAACTTCACTCCTCTGATAGTTAGAAACCTTCATCTAATTTCAAACTTAAACTTATTGATGGCCAGTTTATAGCCATTTGTTTTTGTGTCAACATTGGCCCTTAACTTAAATAACTCCCTCACGGTATTTATCCCCCTTGTGAAGTGCTGGGAGTGGAAGGTGCTTAGTACCACCTCATGGGATCTGACCCCCCCAAATCCATCAGAATAGATGTTTCTTTAAAAGCCAATAATTCAGGTCCTGTAATTAAATGGTATAATTTTGACTGAGTGTTTGTCTTTTCAATAAATTCCTGAATGTAACCACTTACAGAAGGTTTACAATTCAAGGCAGAGATTCCCTACTCTTGGACCATAGAGAGAGCTGGCTAGTCTCATATTGTTGGCTCCTCTTCCTCGCTTCAGCCAGAGTCCTGCACTTAGGATGGAAGAATCCCATGCACCGCTACAGACTAGGGACCGAATGGCTAGGCAGCAGTTCTGCAAAAAAGGACCTAGGGGTTACAGTGGACGAGAAGCTGAATATGAGTCAACAGTGTGCCCCTGTTGCCAAGAAGGCTAACGGCACTTTGGGCTGTATAAGTAGGGGCATTGCCAGCAGATCGAGGGACGTGATCGTTCCCCTCTATTCGACACTGGTGAGGCCTCATTGGAGTACTGTGTTCAGTTTTGGGCCCCACACTACAAGAAGGATGTGGAAAAATTGGAAAACATCCAGCGGAGGGCAACAAAAATAATTAGGGGACTGGAATACATGACTTATGAGAAGAGGCTGAGGGAACTGGGATTGTTTAGTCTGAGGAAGAGAAGAATGAGGGGGGATTTGATAGCTGCTTTCAACTACCTGAAAGAGGGTTCCAAAGAAGATGGAACTAGACTGTTCTCAATGGTAGCGGATGACAGAACGAGGAGTAATGGTCTCAAGTTGCAGTGGGGGAGGTTTAGGTTGGATATTAGGAAAAACTTTTTCACTAGGAGGGTGGTGAAGCACTGGAATGCGTTACCCAGGGAGGTGGTGGAATCTCCTTCCTTAGGAGTTTTTAAGGTCAGGCTTGACAAAGCCCTGGCTGGGATGATTTAGTTGGGGATTGGCCCTGCTTTGAGCAGGGGGTTGGACTATATGACCTCCTGAGGTCCTTTCTAACCCTGATATTCTATGATTCTATGATAAGACAACTACAATACATAAAACCCTTGTTTAATTTCTGTAGAAGCAACTGCTGTAGTAGCCACAGAGATGTTATGTAATTGTGGAGGGGAGAGGTTCCATGAAACAATTCCTCTGTTAAAAGGTGGTCCACACTATGAAAAAAGCTTATGAACCTTTGCTTAAGGCATCTGAGTACTGTAAAACCTCAGCAAAAAGTTCTGTTTAAGGAGTTAAATGAGAAAACATCACATAGTAGGGGAAAAACACACTAATAAGTGGTTTCTGAGGAGCAGCCGTGTTAGTCTGTATTCGCAAAAAGGAAAGGAGTACTTGTGGCACCTTAGAGACTAACCAATTTATTTGAGCATAAGCTTTCGTGAGCCATCCAATGAAGCGAGCTGTAGCTCACGAAAGCTTATGCTCAGATAAATTGGTTAGTCTCTAAGGTGCCACAAGACCTCCTTTTCTTTTTACACTAATAACTATAGCTAGTCACAAAACCAAAAAGTATGTTTGAAAAGTAATAGTAACATTTTCCTTTGTTTTGTCTCTCCTAGCCACTCACCACACTCTCCCATACTGAACCCCAGCCTTGGCATACAAGGAGTAATTGGAATTAGGGTAGTCAGTGAGAAAAAAAAGATACTGAAGTTATTATTAAAATAAAAATAAATCAATAGTACTTCAGTGGATACTAACTACTAATATAGCACAATGCATTATTATTAGTCAGATGAATATACAACAATAATATTAAGGTTTGCACTTAAAGAAAAAGTCCTCTAAAATTTCCTTTATAGATACAGTTCTTTTCA
Source organism: Lepidochelys kempii (assembly GCF_965140285.1). Lineage (NCBI taxonomy): Eukaryota > Metazoa > Chordata > Testudines > Cheloniidae > Lepidochelys > Lepidochelys kempii. The sequence goes on from NC_136383.1 coordinate 53,132,867, forward strand.
GGCTATTCTGGGCATGCAATATAATGTCTATTCTTCAAAACTTGCAATGGTAAATGACTTAGGCACCTAAAGAGGCAGATCAGTGCCTAAAGACCTTTGATCTGGACCTCTGGGATCAGATCCCCATCCCTGAACTGGGGAACTTTTTATCTTAGATACTATGGTGATAGGCAGCAGTATAAAAACTAAGTGCCTACCACGTGAAATCAATCGCCGTAACAAAGCCCCTATAGATTTCATGGAGTCATTGACACTTCTCGCTTTTGGGGTCAAAACTGCTTGGGACAGATTAAGAGTACATAAGGGGATTAGTGTCGTGAGCATTCTTATTCATAGATTCTAAGGCCAGAAGGGACCACTGTGAACATCTAGTCCAGGGGTTCTCAAACTGCGGGGTCAGGACCCCTCAGGGGGTCGTGAGGTTATTACATGGGGGGTCATGAGCTGTCAGCCTCCACCACGAACTCCGCTTTGGCTCCAGCATTTATAATGGTGTTTAAAATATAAAGAAGTGTTTTTAATTTATAAGGGGGTGGGTCTCACTCAGAGGCTTGCTATGTGAAAAGGGGTCACCAGTACAATAGTTTGAGAACCACTGATCTAGTCTGATCTCCTGTGTAACACAGGCCATAGAAATCCTCCCCGCTCCCGCCAAAAATCCTTTTGAACTAAAACATAACTTTTAAAAAACATCCAGTCTTAATGTCTGTTCTTCAAAACTTGCAATGGTAAAAGAAACCCAGCAGTGAGAAAGACATGGGAAGCCTATTGGAAAGTCGAAATATACATATTAAAGTTGTTGACATACCTAGTCCAGATAATTGCTGTTCTTTCTCTATGGAAAAAAAACAAAAAAAACAACAAATTTAATTTTGAGGGGAAAAATAGGCTCTTTGGAGGCAGGGGCCTCGCTTTCTTTTGTGCTTGTACAGCATCTAGCATGATGTGGGTGCTACCAGAAACAAATAATAACATGCAACTTCTCTGTCACAGTTAGTAAGTTCCCTTCCAGCTATTAATTACTGCGTGCTTATATTCACGCTGAGCACTTTGCTTGTATGCTGCATCCCATTTCACCCTCCCTACATCTTTCTTTTGTCTAGACTATAAGCTCTCTGGGGCAGGGACTGTTTCTCCTTACATGTTCATACAGCACTTAGTGCAATGAGGCCCCAATCCTGACAGTAGCCTTCAGCTCCACTGTAATACAAAAAACTATTAATAATACTCTGTTACTAATGAGGTAAGGTGGATCCTGACAATGGGGGTTCAGGTGGAGAGGAGCATGAGGGTGCGGCCTGATGTCACTTCTCCTTCCTGACTTTCTTCTGGTTATTCCACTCTCTGCCTCAGGTATGGTGCAGTGAGAAGCACAGAGCAGACAGCTGGGATGGGGGAAGGAAATCCAGCAGCCATCTGCAGGGCAAGCAGAACAGCTCTAATAGCTGCTGGAGGAGAATAATACACCTCAAAAAACCCATCTAACTCTGGCTTTGAGGCCCTACCATGACAAGAGCATAGCTCTCAAGCTTCGTGAAGCTCTGTGATTTTAGGTAAATTGTTACTTAAGTTAATTTGCATAGATATACATAGTTTGCATACAGGCACAAACTTCCATACAAATTGTGGCATTAGTGCTTGTGAAAGGCATTGGTTTGACACCAGATTTCCCTTACAAGATTCCCTCTAAAGCAGCAGGAGCAGGTTTGGGGAGGCAGGACTTTATTTCTTACATCACTCAGAAGACGGGGGAGGTCTTGTGGGGACCTCAGAAACAGCTTTGTGGAGAGCCAAGGATAACCAAGGGATCACAGTTCATTGGAAGGATGGAGTCTGTGAGTTATTGGAGTGAAGCTGGGGGAGAGGGGGTAACGACACAGTGACATTAGCCCCATTCCCCCATATTCTGTTCTCCCGTTAGGTCATTTCCCACACAGCAACTCCTACTCCTCCCGCAGCTCATATCCCCTCTGAGCTCACTTCATATCTCCTGTCCTCAATGGTTTCTGCTCCCCATCATTCCTGCTCCCTCTCAACAGCTCCTGCTTCCTCTCCTTAGTTCCCCTCAGTAACCCATCTGTTCCTCACAAATAGCTCCAGCTGCTTTCCATAGCTCCCCTGTCTCCTCCACTTACCCTGACAGTTGGGTTCTGCTGCTACCTCCTGCCTTCTGTGAGCCAGATTAAGGGCTAGACACAAGAGGCACAGGCTGAGGGCTCATTACTAAAATCCTGTGTTGTCTTAGAGTCTACATTTTTATTTTTAAAATTGATGATTGCAAAGAAAAGCTTGAAGATGTGACGAGAGTATAATCAATGTCTCAATGAGGTTTATAATACTGCAGTTACTTCCTCAAATCAAATCACTGAGGCATTATTAGCTCTTTGGCCAGCAAGTACACTCTGGCCAAAATTACCTTGATATAACAGAAGCTGCATCAGGCCGCAAAGGACTGCTTAGCTTAAACCTGGACTGAGCCCTGCACTTTCTGAAACTGGGGATAGCAAGATCTTTGCTGAATCTCTAAGACTGTAGTGCAGGCATTTTAAGGGCACCTTCACGGCACCTTCTTGAATGGTGATTTAAGGAGCAGGTCTTAACAGCAGTTAAGAAAAGGAGCCTTATACCATCTCATTGCACTAGGAAGGATGAATGGGCAAAGAAAACCCTTAGTTCTTTTCTGTCTATGCAATGTGACTTTGATGAAGAAATCTGATTTGAGGGGGAAATTTGAAAGAGTCCATCACTGCAGGAGTGGCAGGAAGAGCAGAAAATAGTGACTTAACAGGACTAGAGTGTGCATAGTGAGGGGAGAACGGATTCAACATTGTAAGGAAATAATGAGTTAAAAAAAACAGACCTGGCCCCAAAGGCAGGTTGACTAAATTGTTGTCCTTATGCACTATGGCCACCGTCGTTTCCCCCGTCGTGTCTGGGACGGTCACCTCCATGACGGGCGCTACCGTCGTCTTCCCCGTCGTGTCTGGGACGGTCGCCTCAATGATGTTCTCTTCCACTGCCATCACATCTCCTAAATCTTGTGCACACATAATATTAAAGGAAAAAAATTATCACTGGTGGGGCTGATAGCAGTGCCTTTTATTAACTCTATCAGACACTTTCCTTAGAAGACTCTGGTTTCAGCTGCTTATAACTTTGCCCAACTTTAATGATTCAGGCTGAGCTTTTTGGAAAGTTTCAGCTAAAGTGGTTTGCCCATTTAAGCAACATTTTACCCCTGTGAAAAATATTCTTACATCCTTTTCTTCTACATGGGCTAGCCCCCTATGCTTTGGAGCAAAGACTTGATATTTGAATAGAGTCACACTGGTACTGGGATTGTGCCTTTTGCCCTCGCTGTGAAAATCTGCCTAAATCTGGCTAAGTTATAAACCTCTGAAAAATCTCAGTTTGCACACATTCAGCAGCGTGCACTGAATGCCCAGGGATATAGGAACTGAGCAGGATTTGCGCTGCACTTGCTCCTCCTGCCCACTGACAGCTGCTGTGGTGCCTGACGCCAAAACTAAGAGCAGAGAGACTGTCTGCAATTACTCAGTGCTGGCACTACTCCCCCTGCTGGCCCCCAGGAAAGGTGAAAGCTGCCTGACTCAAATCCTGAAGGGCCAGAGCTGGGCTGGGAAGAAGTCAGAACAGAGGAGCAGAGATGGGCTGTGGGAAGGGGTAGGGAATAAGATGAGGGTGGGGAGGAGACAAACTGTGGGATACATGCTAAAGGACAGGGACAGACAGAACTGCAGAAAGGCCTGTAACCACTGCAGCACACTCCCTTCCAGAACCTGGACTGCAACCCAGGATTTCCTTATGTCATCATTCCATCGCTGTCTAGCAAATAACTGCAAAACCCACTGGCAAAGTGCATGTCTGATCCCATCTAGTGGCTGGTTCACATAGCAGATAACAACCTATTACTGCTAGCAGTTATCCCATTAGTTCGTATTTTAGAGTTCTATGCTGTGGCCCTAAAGGTTACAATCCTGCTAATGACAAATAGGAGGGTCAGTATTGTTCCACATGATAGTTTTGTTGAGGTTTGTTTGTGCTTTTAAAAGTATAGGAAAGTACCTACAAAAATCTATGTTAAAAGAATGTTAAAGGTGCAAAGTCAAGCTTGTAAAAGTTAGGAAATACCAGAAGTCAGGTTGAATTCATCTTCCTTGCATGTAAGCAGCATTATACACACTTTAATCACACATTACTATTTCCACAAGACCTCTGCCTCATTCAGTGTATGCACAAGGGGGCTCCTCTTTATGAAGAACGGAAAGGGGATGAAAGAAGAGAGAAATTTAGATAAGTAGAAGGAAGGAAAAGTTAACCAGAGGGACAACAAACACTGGATTACACTGAAAGAGAGAGAGACAGAGACAGAACCCAAAATGTAATGAGGGAAAAGAAGTAGAAAAAGAATGTCATGGTAAATTATTATATTTTATTATTGAAATGGCAGTCAAATATAAATGATACTGTACAGGAAGACAAGTAAAACAATTCATATATAATGTACATCAAATACAATTTTATCTATAGCGTTATCTATAGTGAGTAATGCGATGAGAAAGATTCACCTGGCATCACTGCATGAAAAATTAAATCAATCTATGTTTGAAATAGTTAAATGTCTACCTTGGGTAAAATCCTGCCCCTAGTAAAGTCAACAGGAGTTTTGTCATTGATTATCTTCAACTGTCCCCATGTATTTTACTTATAAATATGAAAAAAATGTATTTGGCAATGTCTTCTTCCACCTTCTGCCACTACCAGCAGATCTGCATTGATAAAGGCAGAAGCACATGCTAGCCCCTTTCGAAGGCTGTAGCTGGAGCCAATCTGCCTTACTGTCTCCAAGGAGCATTGTGCCCCAGTGCTGCTAGACCCAGCTATATGCTATGGTGCCTACATGACTTAGGCACCTAAAGAGGCAGATCAGTGCCTAAAGACCTTTGATCTGGACCTCTGGGATCAGATCCCCATCCCTGAACTGGGGAACTTTTTATCTTAGATACTATGGTGATAGGCAGCAGTATAAAAACTAAGTGCCTACCACGTGAAATCAATCGCCGTAACAAAGCCCCTATAGATTTCATGGAGTCATTGACACTTCTCGCTTTTGGGGTCAAAACTGCTTGGGACAGATTAAGAGTACATAAGGGGATTAGTGTCGTGAGCATTCTTATTCATAGATTCTAAGGCCAGAAGGGACCACTGTGAACATCTAGTCCAGGGGTTCTCAAACTGCGGGGTCAGGACCCCTCAGGGGGTCGTGAGGTTATTACATGGGGGGTCATGAGCTGTCAGCCTCCACCACGAACTCCGCTTTGGCTCCAGCATTTATAATGGTGTTTAAAATATAAAGAAGTGTTTTTAATTTATAAGGGGGTGGGTCTCACTCAGAGGCTTGCTATGTGAAAAGGGGTCACCAGTACAATAGTTTGAGAACCACTGATCTAGTCTGATCTCCTGTGTAACACAGGCCATAGAAATCCTCCCCGCTCCCGCCAAAAATCCTTTTGAACTAAAACATAACTTTTAAAAAACATCCAGTCTTAATGTCTGTTCTTCAAAACTTGCAATGGTAAAAGAAACCCAGCAGTGAGAAAGACATGGGAAGCCTATTGGAAAGTCGAAATATACATATTAAAGTTGTTGACATACCTAGTCCAGATAATTGCTGTTCTTTCTCTATGGAAAAAAAACAAAAAAAACAACAAATTTAATTTTGAGGGGAAAAATAGGCTCTTTGGAGGCAGGGGCCTCGCTTTCTTTTGTGCTTGTACAGCATCTAGCATGATGTGGGTGCTACCAGAAACAAATAATAACATGCAACTTCTCTGTCACAGTTAGTAAGTTCCCTTCCAGCTATTAATTACTGCGTGCTTATATTCACGCTGAGCACTTTGCTTGTATGCTGCATCCCATTTCACCCTCCCTACATCTTTCTTTTGTCTAGACTATAAGCTCTCTGGGGCAGGGACTGTTTCTCCTTACATGTTCATACAGCACTTAGCGCAATGAGGCCCCAATCCTGACAGTAGCCTTCAGCTCCACTGTAATACAAAAAACTATTAATAATACTCTGTTACTAATGAGGTAAGGTGGATCCTGACAGTGTGGGTTCAGGTGGAGAGGAGCACGAGGGTGCGGCCTGATGTCACTTCTCCTTCCTGACTTTCTTCTGGTTACTCCACTCTCTGCCTCAGGTATGGTGCAGTGAGAAGCACAGAGCAGACAGCTGGGATGGGGGAAGGAAATCCAGCAGCCATCTGCAGGGCAAGCAGAACAGCTCTAATAGCTGCTGGAGGAGAATAATACACCTCAAAAAACCCATCTAACTCTGGCTTTGAGGCCCTACCATGACAAGAGCATAGCTCTCAAGCTTCGTGAAGCTCTGTGATTTTAGGTAAATTGTTACTTAAGTTAATTTGCATAGATATACATAGTTTGCATACAGGCACAAACTTCCATACAAATTGTGGCATTAGTGCTTGTGAAAGGCATTGGTTTGACACCAGATTTCCCTTACAAGATTCCCTCTAAAGCAGCAGGAGCAGGTTTGGGGAGGCAGGACTTTATTTCTTACATCACTCAGAAGACGGGGGAGGTCTTGTGGGGACCTCAGAAACAGCTTTGTGGAGAGCCAAGGATAACCAAGGGATCACAGTTCATTGGAAGGATGGAGTCTGTGAGTTATTGGAGTGAAGCTGGGGGAGAGGGGGGTAACGACACAGTGACATTAGCCCCATTCCCCCATATTCTGTTCTCCCGTTAGGTCATTTCCCACAGCAACTCCTACTCCTCCCGCAGCTCATATCCCCTCTGAGCTCACTTCATATCTCCTGTCCTCAATGGTTTCTGCTCCCCATCATTCCTGCTCCCTCTCAACAGCTCCTGCTTCCTCTCCTTAGTTCCCCTCAGTAACCCATCTGTTCCTCACAAATAGCTCCAGCTGCTTTCCATAGCTCCCCTGTCTCCTCCACCTACCCTGACAGTTGGGTTCTGCTGCTACCTCCTGCCTTCTGTGAGCCAGATTAAGGGCTAGACACAAGAGGCACAGGCTGAGGGCTCATTACTAAAATCCTGTGTTGTCTTAGAGTCTACATTTTTATTTTTAAAATTGATGATTGCAAAGAAAAGCTTGAAGATGTGACAAGAGTATAATCAATGTCTCAATGAGGTTTATAATACTGCAGTTACTTCCTCAAATCAAATCACTGAGGCATTATTAGCTCTTTGGCCAGCAAGTACACTCTGGCCAAAATTACCTTGATATAACAGAAGCTGCATCAGGCCGCAAAGGACTGCTTAGCTTAAACCTGGACTGAGCCCTGCACTTTCTGAAACTGGGGATAGCAAGATCTTTGCTGAATCTCTAAGACTGTAGTGCAGGCATTTTAAGGGCACCTTCACGGCACCTTCTTGAATGGTGATTTAAGCAGCAGGTCTTAACAGAAGAGAAGAATGAGGGGGGATTTGATAGCTGCTTTCAACTACCTGAGAGGTAGTTCCAGAGAGGATGGTTCTAGACTATTCTCAGTAGTGGAAGAGGACAGGACAAGGAGTAATGGTCTCAAGTTGCAGTTGGGGAGGTTTAGGTTGGATATTAGGAAAAACTTTTTCACTAGGAGGGTGGTGAAACACTGGAATGCGTTGCCTAGGGACGTGGTGGAATCTCCTTCCTTAGAAGTTTTTAAGGTCAGGCTTGACAAAGCCCTGGCTGGGATGATTTAATTGGGTATGGGTCCTGCTTTTGAGCAGGGGGTTGGACTAGATGACCTCCTGAGGTCCCTTCCAACCCTGATATTCTATGATTCTATGATTCTATGAACAGCAGTTAAGAAAAGGAGCCTTGTACCATCTCATTGCACTAGGAAGGATGAATGGGCAAAGAAAACCCTTAGTTCTTTTCTGTCTAAGCAATGTGACTTTGAGGAAGAAATCTTATTTGAGGGGGAAATTTGCAAGAGTCCATCACTGCAGGAGTGGCAGGAAGAGCAGAAAATAGTGACTTAACAGGACTAGAGTGTGCATAGTGAGGGGAGAACGGATTCAACATTGTAAGGAAATAATGAGTTAAAAAAAACAGACCTGGCCCCAAAGGCAGGTTGACTAAATTGTTGTCCTTATGCACTATGGCCACCGTCGTCTCCCCCGTCGTGTCTGGGACGGTCGCCTCCGTGACGGGCGCCACCGTCGTCTCCCCCCTCGTGTCTGGGACGGTCGACTCCGTGACGGGCGCCACCGTCGTCTCCCCCCTCGTGTCTGGGACGGTCGACTCCATGACGGGCGCCACCGTCGTCTCCCCCCTCGTGTCTGGGACGGTCGACTCCATGACGGGCGCCACCGTCGTCTCCCCCCTCGTGTCTGGGACAGTCGACTCTGTGACGGGCGCCACCGTCGTCTCCCCCATCGTGTCTGGGACGGTCGTCTCCGTGACGGGCGCCACTGTCGTCTCCCCCGTCGTGTCTGGGACGGTCGCCGCAGTGATGTTCTCTGCCACTGCCATCATAACTACTAAATTTTGTGCATTCATAATATTAAAAGAAAAAAAATTATCACTGGTGGGGCTGATAGCAGTGCCTTTTATTAACTCTATCAGACACTTTCCTTAGAAGACTCTGGTTTCAGCTGCTTATAATTTTGCCCAACTTTAATGATTCAGGCTGAGCTTTTTGGAAAGTTTCAGATAAAGTGATTTGCCCATTTAAGCAACATTTTACCCCTGTGAAAAATATTCTTACATCCTTTTCTCCTACATGGGCTAGCCCCCTATGCTTTGGAGCAAAGACTTGATATTTGAATAGAGTCACACTGGTACTGGGATTGTGCCTTTTGCCCTCGCTGTGAAAATCTGCCTAAATCTGGCTAAGTTATAAACCTCTGAAAAATCTCAGTTTGCACACATTCAGCAGCGTGCACTGAATGCCCAGGGCTACAGGAACTGAGCAGGATTTGCGCTGCACTTGCTCCTCCTGCCCACTGACAGCTGCTGTGGTGCCAGACGCCAAAACTAAGAGCAGAGAGACTGTCTGCAATTACTCAGTGCTGGCACTACTCCCCCTGCTGGCCCCCAGGAAAGGTGAAAGCTGCCTGACTCAAATCCTGAAGGGCCAGAGCTTGGCTGGGAAGAAGTCAGAACAGAGGAGCAGAGATGGGCTGTGGGAAGGGGTAGGGAATAAGATGAGGGTGGGGAGGAGACAAACTGTGGGATACATGCTAAAGGACAGGGACAGACAGAACTGCAGAAAGGCCTGTAACCACTGCAGCACACTCCCTTCCAGAACCTGGACTGCAACCCAGGATTTCCTTATGTCATCATTCCATCGCTGTCTAGCAAATAACTGCAAAACCCACTGGCAAAGTGCATGTCTGATCCCATCTAGCGGCTGGTTCACATAGCAGATAACAACCTATTACTGCTAGCAGTTATCCCATTAGTTCGTATTTTAGAGTTCTATGCTGTGGCCCTAAAGGTTACAATCCTGCTAATGACAAATAGGAGGGTCAGTATTGTTCCACATGTTAGTTTTGCTGAGGTTTGTTTGTGCTTTTAAAAGTATAGGAAAGTACCTACAAAAATCTATGTTAAAAGAATGTTAAAGGTGCAAAGTCAAGTTTGTAAAAGTTAGGAAATACCAGAAGTCAGGTTGAATTCATCTTTCTTGTATGTAAGCAGCATTATACACACTTTAATCACACATTACTATTTCCACAAGACCTCTGCCTCATTCAGTGTATGCACAAGGGGGCTCCTCTTTATGAAGAACGGAAAGGGGATGAAAGAAGAGAGAAATTTAGATAAGTAGAAGGAAGGAAAAGTTAACCAGAGGGACAACAAACACTGGATTACACTGAAAGAGAGAGAGACAGAGACAGAACCCAAAATGTAATGAGGGAAAAGAAGTAGAAAAAGAATGTCATGGTAAATTATTATATTTTATTATTGAAATGGCAGTCAAATATAAATGATACTGTACAGGAAGACAAGTAAAACAATTCATATATAATGTACATCAAATACAATTTTATCTATAGCGTTGTCTATAGTGAGTAATGCGATGAGAAAGATTCACCTGGCATCACTGCATGAAAAATTAAATCAATCTATGTTTGAAATAGTTAAATGTCTACCTTGGGTAAAATCCTGCCCCTAGTAAAGTCAACAGGAGTTTTGTCATTGATTATCTTCAACTGTCCCCATGTATTTTACTTATAAATATGAAAAAAATGTATTTGGCAATGTCTTCCTCCACCTTCTGCCACTACCAGCAGATCTGCATTGATAAAGGCAGAAGCGCAGGCTGGCCCCTTTCGAAGGCTGTAGCTGGAACCAATCTGCCTTACTGTCTCCAAGGAGCATTGTGCCGTAGTGCTGCTAGACCCAGCTATATGCTACGGTGCTTACATGACTTAGGCACCTAAAGAGGCAGATCAGTGCCTAAAGACCTTTGATCTGGACCTCTGGGATCAGATCCCCATCCCTGAACTGGGGAACTTTTTATCTTAGATACTATGGTGATAGGCAGCAGTATAAAAGCTACGTGCCTACCACGTGAAATCAATCGCCATAACAAAGCCCCTGTAGATTTCATGAAGTCATTGACACTTCTCGCTTTTGGGGTCAAAACTGCTTGGGACAGATTAAGAGTACATAAGGGGATTAGTGTCGTGAGCATTCTTATTCATAGATTCTAAGGCCAGAAGGGACCACTGTGAACATCTAGTCCAGGGGTTCTCAAACTGCGGGGTCAGGACCCCTCAGGGGGTCGTGAGGTTATTACATGGGGGGTCATGAGCTGTCAGCCTCCACCACGAACTCCGCTTTGGCTCCAGCATTTATAATGGTGTTTAATATTTAAAGAAGTGTTTTTAATTTATAAGGGGGTGGGTCTCACTCAGAGGCTTGCTATGTGAAAGGGGTCACCAGTACAATAGTTTGAGAACCACTGATCTAGTCTGATCTCCTGTGTAACACAGGCCATAGAAATCCCCCCCGCTCCCACCAAAAATCCTTTTGAACTAAAACATAACTTTTAAAAAACATCCTGTCTTAATTTTAAAAATCGCCAGTGTTGGAGAATCCTCCACAGCCTTTGCAAAATTTTTCCAATGGTAAATTACACTCACTGCTAAAAATGTACACCTTATTCCAGTCTGAATTTTTCTAGCTTCGGCTTCCAGTTATTAGATTTTATTATACCTTTGTCTGCTACATTGAAGATCCCATTAGCAAGTATTTGTTCCCCACATATGTACTTATATACTATGATCAAGCACTTTCTTATGGTGGAAAGGCTTTTTCAAAGAGCAAGCATTTACTGTATTTCCTAAAGACAGACACTGGAGTTACCTGACCTCCCTGGGTAATGGCACTTCCCTACCTCACAGGAATATTGTGAGAAAAAACCAATAGATTCTGAGGTGCTCAGATACTATGGGAATAAGTGTCATACAAATACCATAGATTGATAGCTTAAACATACTGGGCTTTTTCCTTGCCTTCCTTTTTTCATTGTTTAGGAGTGGGCATGTCCTCTGTGACTTTGTTATAGTATGTTTAGTGGCATCCATGCTGAGTCTACAGATTTTAGTTTAATTTTAGACTTTAGAGTTTTTTTAATTAGTTTCTCCACTATTTTTTAAAATCCTCATTTCTAGTCTTTGATGTTACAGTGCTAGTTTCTGGTTGCATTCCTCCCCTGGAGGATATCAAACTGTTTCACTGGCTTCAGTTGTCATTTAGTTTTTGTTGTGCTGTCTTGTTTTAACATGGATTCTCTCAGACAAAACCCAGACTGAACCCAGGTGTCCCCATCTACAATTTAATTGCCTTTGCAGCTTTTGGAAGAAGCTTGTCTCCTGTGGAAATCTGTTCCAACGAATTTAACAACCAAATGCTCAAGAAACTTGCAGAAGCACTTCCCAAGTTCTTCCCAAGCCTGGGGTTGCATCCTTGACCATCTTGACCTATAGCTATTGATGGATCTATTTCTATGAACTTATCTAGTTCTTTTTTGAAGCCAGTTATACTTTTGGCCATCTCAACAACACATGGTAATGGGTTCCACAGGTTAATTGTGTGTTATGTGAAAAAGTACTTCCTCTTGTTTGTATTAAACCTGCTTATTAATTTCATCAGGTGACCCCTGGTTTTTGTATTGTGGGAAAGGGTAAATGACACTTCTCTTTTCACTTTTTCCACACCATTCATGATTTTATAGACCTCTGCCATATCCTGCGTTAGTCGTCTCTTTTCTAAGCTGAACGGCCCTAATTTTTCTAGTTTCTCCTCTTAAGCTATTCCATACTTTCAGTCATCTTTGTTGCCCTTCTCTGAACCTTTCTCAGTTCTGCTATGTCCTTTTTGAGATGGATTTATATAGTGGTGTTATATTTTCTGTCTTATTTTCTATCCCTTTCCTTTAAATGAAGACTAGATCCCTTCCTAAAAGTTATGCTATATATCCAGGAGAAGTTATGATTACTAGGTGAGGTTCTAGTCGTTAGCTCGACCTGCTAACATGTGTAAAAACAGCAAACACTTGTGTCTTCCCTAGAATTTTATCTGAAGTTAGTGAGCTCAAGTTAAGAACACATCTTTTTTCCTAATGAAAGCACAGCATTAATGCTTCCCCTGATGGTAAGCAAGCAGAGTGGAAGAGGAGGAGATGGACTTGACTGGAATAATGAAGAAGGGTGAGGAATGCTGTGGGGTCTGAAAAGCAGGATGCAGGGGCCATAGGTGGGAAGAAGAAGAGAAGCAGGTGGTCAGGAGCTGATGAGGGTAGACAGGAGGAGAGGGAATGGATCTGGAGGGGCATATATGCACCAAGAGGGAGGGGGTCAGGACTAGGGGGGTCAGATAGGAGCAGAGAGGGGAAGGGAGAAGGAGCTGGGAGGGGAGCAGATGATGAATCAGAGCTGTATAGTGAATGAAGCTGTTGTCTGTAAGACCTTGGCCTCTTGTTGCAGAATTGGGAAGGTGAATAAGGCAGGGGATTACCAGAAGAGAAAAGATGGTCTCATAGCTAAGGAATCTGAATACCACCCGAGATGATTGGATTCTATCCCTATCTTCCTATGTGATGCTGGAGAAGTCATATAAACTACATTTTTCACAGGTGGTCACTAATAGCGTGTTCCTCATTTTCTGGGTGCCCAATGTGACTCATGGGGTGTGATTTGCAGAAGTGCTGAGCACTTATGACTACAGCTGAAGTCAATGGGAGCTGTGCTTAGAACATATAAAGTGCTATCTAATGCTAAGTCTTTGAAAAATCAAGTCCTAGTTATCTCAAGCTGGGGACTCAAAATTAGAGAGAACTTGACAATTTTGGCCTTAATCGCTCAGTTCCCCGTGTGTAAACAGTAACAAGTCTCCAGGACCAGATGGTATTCACCCAAGAGTTCTGAAGAAACTCAAATGTGAAATTGCAGGACTACTAACTGTCATCTGTAACCTATCATTTAAATCAGCTTCTGTACCAAATGACTGGAGGATAGCTAATGTGATGCCAATTTTTAAAAAGGGCTCCAGAGGTGACCCTGGCAACTACAGTCCAGTAAGCCTCACTTCAGTACCGGGCAAATTGTTGAAACTATCGTAAAGAACAAAATTGTCAGACACGTAGATGAACATCATTTGTTGGGAAATAGTCAACATGGTTTTTGTAAAGGGAAATCATGCCTTACCAAGCTACTAGAATTCTTTGAGGGGGTCAACAAGCCTGCAGACAAAGGAGATCCGGTGGATATAGTGTATTTAGATTTTCAGAAAGTCTTTGACAAGGTCCCTCACCAAAGGCTCTTAAGCAAAATAAGCAGTCATGGGATAAGAGGGAAGGTTCTCTCATGGATTGGTAACTGGTTAAAAGATAGGAAACAAAGGGTAGGAATAAATGGTCAGTTTTCAGAATAGAGAGAGGTAAATAATGGTGTCCCCCAGGGATCTGTACTGGGCCCAGTCCTATTTAACATATTCATAAACAATCTGGAAAAAGGGGTAAACAGTGAGGTGGCAAAATTTGCAGATGATACAAAACTACTCAAGATAGTTAAGTCCCGGGTAGACTGCGAAGAATTACAAAAGGATCTCAGAAAACTGGGTTACTGGGCAACAAAATGGCAGATGAAATGTAATGTTGATAAATGCAAAGTAATGCACATTGGAAAACATAATCCTAACTATACATATACAATGATGGGGTCTAAATTAGCTATCACCACTCAGGAAAGAGATCTTGGAGTCATTGTGGATAGTTCTCTGAAATCATCCATTCAACGTGCAGCGGCAGTCAAAAAAGCAAACAGAATGTTGGGAATCATCAAGAAAGGGATAGATAATAAGATAGAAAATATCATATTGCCTCTATATAAATCCATGGCATGCCCACACCTTGAATACTGGGTGCAGATGTGGTCGCCCCATCTCAAAAAAGATATATTGGAATTGGAAAAGGTTCAGATAAGGGCAACAAAAATTATTAGGGGTTCCATATGAGGAGAGATTAATAAGACTGGGACTTTTCAGCTTGGAAAAGAGGCGACTAAAGGGGGATATGATAGAGGTCTATAAAATCATGAGTGGTATAGAGAAAGTAAATAAGGAAGTGTTATTTACTCCTTCTCATAATACAAGAACAAGAGGCCACCAAATGAAATTAATAGGTAGCAGGTTTAAATCAAACACAAGAAAGTATTTTTTCACACAACGCACTGTCAACCTCTGGAACTCCTTGCCAGAGGGTGTTGTGAAGGCCAATACTGTAACGGGGTTCAAAAGGGAGCAAGGTAAATTCTTGAAGGATAGGTCCATCAATGGCTATTAGCTAGGATGGGCAGCAATGGTGTCCCTAATCTCTGTTTGCCAGAAGCTGGGATTGGATGACAGGGCATGGATCACTTGATGAAAACCTGTCTGTTCATTCCCTTTGGGGCACCTGCCATTGGCCACAGTCAGAGGACAGGATACTGGGTTTGATGGACCTTTGGTCTGACCCCGTATGGCCGTTCTTATGTAAAATGGAGGTATTAATCTCACAGAGGTGTTGCGAAAATAAATTCATTAATGTTTGTGAAGCACTGATACTATAATGATGAGTACCACAGAAACGTCCCTAAGGAAATTCATTTTGTGCTCAGTGCAGGGTTTGGATGGTGTGAATTTAAACAATGGCCACACAATCAATGAAGACAATTAAAAGAAATATTCAGTAACTTCTCATTCACTGAATGAGGTAGGGGAAAAATAGAATGTTATCATGTAATTAAAGACTATATCACAATGCATACACATAAGGGGGCAAATTAAGCTTGTGCAGGTAACCTGAACTCTGGTATTTCCTCATTTTTGAGTGCTTGACTTTACAATTTTAATGCTCCTTTAATATAATTCTTTGGATGTAATTTAAAATATATTGATGTATATCACATATTGGCATCGCATTGATTTTAAATATTGGGGAGAGCTTTGTTACCTTTTAGCATGCTTCAGTCATGGCAATATCTCTGAATTATATGTGCAATGCATTATTACAAACCAATGGAAAATTAAGCAACAAGATAAAACAGTGTCTGGTATCTAGCCATCATTGTGGTGATATTACAAGTTGATACTGCAAGTTAACTTAGTTTACTTCCACTTTTTCTATAGAATAAATTACATGCTTTTCCACTTTTATTGTAAACATTGCAAACATTGGAGCTATTGAAAAGTATTGCCATGTTTGGGGAAATTCAGAGACCACAATCAGATTCCTGTTTTGGTGCATGTCACTCTAAAGCTAAGTACGTACTCAAAATATTTCTCACAACTTAATAATAATTTACATTCATCTAGTACTTTTCATCTGGAGAGTTACTTAAATACTGTAGTCATAGGCACTATAGAAACCTTTGAGACAGTTACAGCAGATTAGCTAGAACTTTTAAAAAGTTGGACAAACGTCATTACTCCATTTTATGATGGTGTAATTAAGGGAGAAGGTCTATGTGCCATGCTTATCACTGTGGTAGCTGAGAGATTGATTTTTCTCTAATTTACACCAGTTTAAATCTACATTGGAGTCAGTGGAGTTAAACTGGTGTAAGGCAGTTGATAATCAGGCCCAGACAGACCGTTTAAATGACTTGTCCAAGGCAACAAAGTCATTCAGTGGCAGAAGTTCAGAACGCAACTCTGCCAGTGACAGAATGAAATAACAAATATACATTTTTTTATAAAATCGTGGGCTCATTTAGGTTTACTTCTCAATATTCTGACATCAAAATTACTATTAGAGTGTAGCCAAGGTGTTATTTCCATGAATAAGGTTAGGTAACATACTTTTCACCTCTACTGGGGAAAATGTACAAGAAAAACAACATGGAAGTGTTTTCTAGAAGGAAAAATTCCTATTGGATAATACATTAGAGTCTTTTTGTGGTGCTGGGGTTTTCCATAAATCTTGTCAATGTGTCCATTTTAGTGTCACCCTCCAAAACCAGAAGCATTGACTCCAGTGTGGGAATCTGACAGAGGGTAGTGATTCCAATTAATGCACTCAACTTCTGAGATAAAGAGACTGATGAAATATACATGGGCCACAGAAGACAGTTTAGTTTATTTCTCACCCATTTGGTGGAATAGAGAACAATTATGTTAGTATTTGTACAATACAATTAGGAAACATTGGTTAATGTACAACACCCCAAATCTTTCTGCACTATTTAAATGTACTATTACATTCAGAACTGTCCTCCTTTGTCAATAAGTACGTCATGACAAAAACAAAACAAAAAGCCCCAAACCCATTAATATGACTTTTTAATGGATACCAGTGTGATGGAAGGGAATGAACTTTGTAAACTGCTGCAACATTATGTGGATGCATCTTAAAAATATTTAAGTCATGATATTAAAACCAAACCATGCTTTATGGTAATGAGTGAAGTCCCACACATGAATTATACATTCTGAAATGGCTTATGGGGCTAGGTTTTGCAGCAAAGTTTCTTGGATATACAGCTAAGTAAAAAAAATTGCATCCTCTAGTGTACATGCTAATCAGCTTCTATTGCCTTGCCCTCCAATTTGAAAGTTCTTCCTGGGCTATTTCAGGATCCTCAGATATCACACATAACTCACAGAGTTAATCAAAAGGGGATCATAGTGATATGTCTGTGAGATTGCAATAAGGGAAGGCAATTCAAGTAATGCAAGGACTCTACCTCCCTAGCTGAGATATCACATAACAGTTGTGGATCTCCAGATTCAGAATATGCTGCACCCATTTGCACTCTGTTGATGTTGTTCAGTAGTTAGAGCAAAATCTTGTCCTGTCAGTGCTGCAAAGGAGGGTAAGGGTGCTGGCACACACATCTTGTTTCGCAAGTATCCTGCTAGCCAGAGCACAATTCCATGGGGTAGTCCTGAGGGAGATGTAGTTGGGTACACCTGCCTACTCCTTTGAAAAGGAACAGCATGAACTCTCAGCTAGCACATGCTTGAGTGTAGTATGTGCACTAAAAAGGAGACCATGTTCCCATGTGGTAGTCCGGTGCATGGTCCGGACACCCTCACCTTCTAGCACCCATCAGAGGGATAAGTAGAGTTCCTGCAATACTACTGCATTTGTAGGGTGAGGGAAGAGGTGGAAAGTAAGCTCCCTTTCCCCCTCATATGCACCAACACCATATACAGCATATGGAAGGATCTTGCCCTATGTAATCAAGGAGGCAAAAACTTGATCAAAATTCAGGGGATAAAGGGTAATTAATTTTCAGTTGCACCAAAAGCAATCACGTTTCGAGCACTACATTTAAAAATCTTTCATTAGACATGGCTTAGAGCAGGGCCACTGCCCCCCTCCTTCCTCCACCAAATACTTCTTGCAAACTCCCAAATACCAAGTCCTAATAACACCAGTGGTAAGGGTGGTGGAAAACTCATGAAAGCTCACAAAGGGAGAGACCATGGTTTCTCACAGCAAGAGACTACAACTCCCACTACTGCAATCAACAGTACTTTGGGGTTTACAATTTAGTGGATACCGGTGTGGGGGACAAAGCTCTTGGAACATGAAGACAAGTGCTTCATATCTAAATAGCCTGCACTTACTTCCTGTTTTGTAGTAGCTCTGCGACACAGTGCTGATATTTGTCATCACAATGCTAACCGTATTAAGATTTAATTTAGTAATCAGTTAAACATTTACTTTTGACACATGCTAGTGAAAATAAAATGTTTAAAGTTGCAAAAAGATGTTGGTGATTGGTTCTCTTGTACCTTCAATAGATTTCTTTTTAAATAACATGACCATATACATATATTTTTAAGATTAGTAACTACAGTGGTGCCATTTACATTACATTTGCAACATATCTGTCTGTTTTGCCACGCCATTACATGAGTTGGATCATATGGATTACAAAACCATAATGATGGAGGTGTAATAAATGCAGCAATAGTTCTAGTAATACAATATATTAATACATAGCAGTTACACATCAGTATATTATTGATATTTAACTCATATGTAATAGGGATCTAGTTTCAGAGTAGCAGCCGTGTTAGTCTGTATTCGCAAAAAGAAAAGGAGTACTTGTGGCACCTTAGAGACTAACCAATTTATTTGAGCATAAGCTTTCATGAGCTACAGCTCACTTCATCAGATGAATGTCTACATAAAATCAGGAGATGAGTTGAAGCAAAAGCCATTTATAACTGACAAAAAAAGAAGTAAAACAAACAAAAATGTTCACTCACCGGACAGTAATAGAATACAAGGAAGTATAGTTTTGCACATCTTCATTTCTCCTGTAATATCTAACCACAGAGAAAAACACCCAGAAAACAAACCAAAACTCCTTGCTTTGTTCCCTCCAACCAGCAAGCTATGTGTGATTTCTATACCCTCAGGCAACAGACTAAACTCACTATCTCTCTGCCCCTGTGTCTTCCTGAAGTTCTAATCAGCCAATAAGAAGCAGGCCAAGTAATAAATTATCTGCTGAAAATGGCTAACACATCATGCAGCATATGAAACTTCAGGTGTTATCAGAAGTCAATTTCATACACTGAATTTCAAAGTGAACTGTGCAGAGCATATGAAAGTTATAAAACTACCAACTGAATGGCAAAATCACATGTAAAAACAGGTTCTGATCTGTGTAGTCATTTAGTAATGCTTAAATTATAAGGACCATATAATGATATTTAACACTTATTGAGTGATGTTTATCCATAGATCTCAAAGCACTTTATAATTATGGATATGTATCATTAGCCTAATTTTGCAGATGGGAAAACTGGGGCCCAAGGAGGTAAAATGTTTTGAAGATCATACAACAAAACAATTGCAGTCCCTTGAGCTAATCACTGGACCACAGTCCCTTCCAAAATATTCTGCATTTCATGAAAATAATTAATATATTTATCTATAAAGGGTTTAAAAATACCTCCTGCATCCACATTAGAAAGTTCAGCTCAGGTATAGCAGTTGATATTACTAATCTTTCTAATCTAACTATCTAGGGCCTTCTGTGGGTGGGACCTGAGTGCCTCCCAGAATTTTGGCCCAGTTTTCCAGCTGCGCTGATTTAGGGACATGGACTCAGTCTGGGTTAGAACAGCCCATGCAGTATCTTCAAATAAAACTGCGATAAACTCAGGGAGTAAAGCAAACCCTTTTATTGAGATGTGTGCATGTGCTGACAATACAACAAAAAATGTTTGGGATTAAATTTTCAAAAAATGCAAACATGCATGTGTACTCATATCCCCCAAGGTAGAACTCCCTAGGTGCATGGATATCCTGTGCAGAACAAACTGGAAGGGTCTAAATGTTTGAAAAACAGGAATTGCCTCTTCCAAAAAGTGTAGCTGTAGAAACTAATGATAGGCCCAAAGACAAGGCAGTAATTCTAGCCCAGCTATATGCTGCGTGTACAGAATGCTATTTGATTTTCAGTGAGTTGGGGTACATATCGGGGAGTGCAGGCAAATTCAGAGAATATGAAATTTGGCCATTAGCACACTTTCTCTTGCTTGCTTCTGAATTTGAGCTCAAATGCACCACATGTTCACCAGCCATGCCCAGGTAGGCGAAGGTGGGAGCTTGCCGTGCAAGAGCAATCTCAAGACCTCAGTACAGGAGATGTAGATCCTGCTGTCTTGGTGCACAGCTGTATGACTGTTTGTGTGGAAATTTGATCCCGGTACTCAAGGGATGAACAGTATCTCTCATGATTCAGGATACTTCTGTTGGAGGACTGTTCCCAGCAGCATCTCACAATAATCTACCATCAATGACCTCCATTAAATATACAGATCCTAAAAGGGTAATGGGCTATTGGACAAACCAGTCCCATTCCAAAGCATGTGCCCTTTAAGCACATGTAGATCTTGTAAAGATCACCTGACTAAAATGGGATGGGGCGGAAGGTCAGGTGCCTGAATCATTTGACTACCATTAAGGATTAAAAAGAAGTATTCTGAGCTCAGTCAATGAAAACCTAGAGTCAGAAGAAAAGCCTTCTTCTGATAAGATCAATGGCTGGGATTCAAACACAGCCCCAAGAAGGAGGGCTGTGGAGACCTTGTCCCAAGAGAAGCAGTCTGAGCCCAGGGAAAGGGGTAGGAATTATCCCAGGAGTAGGCCTCTCCAAGTGAGACCATCAGAGCTCCCTTGCTCAGAAGGAAGCGGGGAGCTGAGAGAGAGCCAGAGCCTGAAGCCAGGGTATATTGAAAGCACTGAAGTTGGGGAGGGGAAGGGGAAGGCTGGGGGAATTATATTTATTGTGTAAGGGCTCAATTATTCAGCCCACAAGAGAAGGAATGGGTGGCTAGGAAACCAAGAATGGGAGCAAATGAATTGGGGTGACTGCAGCGCCACATCATGGAGTGCCATGCTCTGGGACTGCACTGGGCTCTATGTTTGTATCTTTTAAATGTCAGAATTGAACATAGTTCAAGTCAACATAGTTGTTCAGAAAAAAACATCTGGGGGAGTTCACACATCTACCCAAACTTACAGCACTATGATTTTACTAGAATTAGAACATAAGAATGTCCCTACTGGGTCAGACCAAAGATCCATCTAGCCCAGTATCCTGTCTTCCGATAGTGGCTGGTGTCAGGTGCCTCAGAGAGAACAAAATGGGCAATCATCAAGTGATCCATCGCCTGTTGCTTACTCCCAGCTTATGGCAAACAGAGGCTAGGGACACCATTGCTGCCCATCCTGGCTAATAGCCATTGATGGACCTATCCTTCATGAATTTATCTCCTTCTTTTTTGAACTCTGTTATGATCTTGGCCTTCACAACATCCTCTGGCAAGGAGTTCCACAGGTTGACTGTGTGTTGTGTGAAGAAATACTTCCTTTTATTTGTTGTAAACCTGCTGCCTATTAATTTCATTTGGTGACCCCTAGTTCTTGTGTTATGAGAAGTAGTAAACAACACTTCCTTATCTACTTTCTCTACACCAGTCATGATCTTATAGACCTCAATCATATCTCCCCTTAGCCGTCTCTTTTCCAAGCTGAAAAGTCCAGTCTTATTAATCTCTCTTCATACAGAAGCTGTTCCATACCTCTAATAATTTTTGTTGCCCTTTTCTGAACCTTTTCCAATTCCAATATATCTTTTTTGAGATGGGGCGACCACATCTGCACACAGTGTTCAAGATGTGGGAGTACCATGGATTTATATAGAGGCAACATGATATTTTCTGTCCTATTATCTATCCCTTTCTTAATTATTCCCAGCATTCTGTTTGCTTTTTCACTGCTGCTGCACATTGAGTGGATGTTTTCACAGAACTATCCACAACTCCAAGATCTCTTGGAGGAAAGGATACAAAAAAGAGCAACTTCCCAGTATTCAGTGCCATTAGGAACAACTACGAGTAAAAATGTGTGATGCAGGATTAGATGTTCCAAGAAATGTTCCTTCACGTCATTTCTGAAAATTGCACGTGAACTGTGCTGGAGACTCTTACTTGTGAGCTCCTGTTTTGTACTGATAAAGTGAGAGTGGATGAAACCAAACAGCTACAAAATGCAGAATAGAAAAGCAACTGTGTCTCAGTGATTATTTGGTGTCTCATAAAATGCTACCTCTACAGTATGTGATACTATTTAAGGGCCTTCAAGTAATAATTACCACTTACTAATGTGCAAAGTCCCGCTGAAGTCAGAACACAAACTAGGAGTCTCCTCTTCCCCAAGATTACTTTGCAGGATCTCATTCTTTACATCTACAATTTCATGAGAGATTCATGTATCAGAGTTATATGGAAAATCAGTGAAAAAATGCTAATGTTCATTAAATTTCTTACTCATAAAACTTTCAAATATATAAACTTCTATTGAGCAGTTACAAATCCTTATGCAAATAACTGGTCACCAGTGCAAGATGAATTAGAGGGTGTGTCTGACCTTGTATTCCTGACACTTAGGCCCCTATGCAGTAAAGCACTTGAGCATGTGCTTAACTTTAAGCACATAAGCAGTCCCATTGTAATCAACTGGGCTAATTATGGGTCAGACTGCAAGCCCCTTATTTCCACTGGTAAGAAGTTAGTCACACAAATAGCATCCATTGTCTTCACTGGTACTATTCATGAGAGTAAATATTCACCAGTGGGAATAACAGGGTCACAAATTGATCTGTGTGCCCAAAATTAAACACATGCTGAAGTGATTTGTAGAATTTAGGGCCTTAGAGCTCCCTCTGACATCACCGGGCATTTGTGATGGGCAGGGGATTCAGCAGGAGGAGACTTGGTTTATAATAATCATAAAACTGGAAGCAAACCACATGACTGAAATGTGGACTTCATCCTGACACCAGTGTTGTCCCATGTAAAGAACACGTGACCCCTGTACATGAGTGTATTGTCTAAGCTAAAAGCAGGCACTGATCCTGAAAAGAAATCTATGTGGAAAGACCCCCGTGTTCCTATGAATCTCTTGGCAGAAACGGGATAAATAAGGAGTTCATTAATGCGTAAATCCACCTCATGTCTTTATTCCTATTCTTTCCTCACAAAGGACCCATGCCACTGAATAGTGGAAAGTGTCACCTTTGTCTGCATTGTTCCAGTGTAATTCTGGTTCATGAACAAACCTAGGTAACATGAATCTGGGCAGGTCTGTGAATCCCAGAAGGCTTTGTGATTCCAGTACTAACACATGATCAGAACCTTTTAATGGGAGAACAAGCTTCTCTAGCATCCAGAATAACTATTGGTGCTCAACTGCTCTTTTTGTGATAAGATCACTTCTTTATCAGGTCAGAACACCAACTCTGCAGTAAGACATCCTGGCACATGTCTATATTTTTTAAAATAAAATGGAAAAAATAACTCAACTACCTGCCTTCAGAGTCCTTGCATCTACAGCATTATAAGTAATTATCTCCTTTTAAATAGCAGCAGCAGATTTTTCAGACTAAGGAATGTAACACTGGGAACAAAGTTTGAAAATTTCAGCCATAATTTAGTATATTGAGGTTAAATTTTTAAGTGCTAACATAACACGGATCTAGTTAGTATTTTTAAAATACCTTCATTGAAAATTTCTGTTTAGACATAAGACAACAGCTAAGACATGAATGTACAAATAACTCAGTACATAAATTAGAAACCACTTTCATTTTAGTTTATAATTTATTTATGCTTGATTCTAGATAATGACTGGGAAGCCAGTGCACAAGACCACTCTTATTAGGTAACCTCCTGTCTTAAGAGACAGCTCCAAAGAGTTTGCAGATATAATGGAATACGTGCTGCTCAGGTTTTATTAGAAGACCACCACAAGCTATTTCTTGTTGCCTGAGTGGTCCCTTAAAAAGGTTTTACTATAATTAAAATAAATGGCAAGCAAATCATCCAGAAAATTTCCAGTATGCACTAAATCTATAGTTAATTAGTCTTCAACAAGTTAGGGTTTTTTAACTTTATTACATCTTAACAATTTCTGTTTTATGAACTTAGAAAACATCCAAATATAAATGAAGAAAGAAAAAACAGGGATAAAATAGGTATCCAAACACAGGGGAATACAGAAAAAGTGCAGGAAGACACAAAGAAGTAGGCTGTTCACTCAAGTTCAAATACAATAGAATCCCCAGTTACAGTGCTACGAAAGCCCTGGTATCCACAAAGATCAAACCTGTTTGTTGAGATAGTCTCTAGTGTAAGATGTTCATGCCCACGGTTCCACAACAAAAATTTCTCGCAAAAATTGGACACCATGGCCATGAGCAGACATTAATGGACATATGCTCCCTTTTTTGAGCCAGATTCCTTGGTGGGTCTGATGGCCTGCGTGAAATGAAACACTGATCCATATCACTGCATGGTCTTTTTTGAGTCATTGCTTGTCACATCATCCCCTCCAGGAAAGTTTGGGGGCAGAATGGAATGCTCAACAGGGGCATAGACATCTCTTCTTGCAGAGGCTGAGGATCCATGAGGGAAAATAAAGGGGGATCTCAGTTTTTGTGGATCTCAGCATATGTTTCCTCTAAACTACCCCTACAACACAGATAGAACAGCAGTCTACCCTGGCATGCTGCCACTGGTTTTTCTTTCACCTGCTGCCCACCATACCTCCTGCATAGTTTGTCAAGCTATGGTGTTATCTCTGCTCGGAGCTGCCCCAAGAACAGAAAAAACCCATAGAAACTGTCTTGTGACTACACCCCCTACCCACTTAGCTAGCACCTAGTTCCGTGGAGCTCAGATTCCATGTCGGAGCCACAGAGGGGTGGGGCTAGTGCTTATGCCGTGGGATGCTAACGTATAAACCTTCCTCCACATGTGCAGGACCCTTCTGCATCTCCTTTCTTACAAAGTGGTTTTTATTTTGTTTTGTTTACTCATAATTTTCCTCCATTTTGGAGCAATATATTTAAAAGGAATAGAACACTGCTGTATTTCTAGCACTCCTGCTTCAAGGAACACATATCCAAACACATTATCTCATAGTGCAAAGTACCATAGACTCACATCGCAGTGAGCAATACACACAATACGTGAGAGTCACTGGCCAGAAGTCTTCCTTCATGTTTGGCAGACTTCACACAGCTATGAGAAACACACCATCCCACATCCAGCCACACTGAGTGCCCCCTTCAGGTATCCCTTGCCGCTGGCACCAGCCTCTACAACCCTTGCTTTGGCAACCTTCCTCCGCTCCTTCAACCCGCATGTCCCACAAACTGAAGTTTTCTTTGTTTGATCATCTTGATGTCAGGTGTCCAGTTATGCTGTAAATTCAGGCGATTATCTCTTTGTTTGTCCTGTGGGAGATATAGCTAACATGCATTGCCTGCAGCATTTCAATTCAAAGGCAGAAAGCCTCTTAATGTCCTGTTTGCTTAACTTCCATGTCTCCCATGCATACAGCAAGAGGCTAACAACAAAAGACTGCAGCAATTTCAGTTTACACTACATGGTAATACCTTTGTTTCTCCAGATGTGGCTGAATGTCACGAGAGCAGCAGTAGCTAGTCCAGTTCTATGTTGGATCTCTCACTGATATTTAAAGTCCCTTGCAGTGATACTAGTCGCGTATTTGAAGTGTACAATGCACACCAATGCCATTTTAGGGGGTTCAGCCACCACTACCCCAGCCGTGTTGTTTGACTCCTTCAATGGAGATGGAGGGAACACGGAAGCAGGTTTTGGGGACGAAGAAGATGATGATGATGAGGTTGTAGATAGCTCACAGCAAGCAAGCGGAGAAACCGGTTTTCCCGACAGCCAGGAACTGTTTCTCACCCTGGATCTGGAGCCAGTACCCCCCGAACCCACCCAAGGCTGCCTCCTGGACCCGGCAGGCGGAGAAGGGACTTCCGGTGAGCGTACCTTTTAAAATACTATACATGGTTTAAAAGCAATCATGTGAAAGGATTACTTTGCCCTGGCATTCGCGGCTCTCCTGGATGTACTCCCAAAGCCTTTGCAAAAGGTTTCTGGAGAGGGCAGCCTTATTGCGTCCTTCATGGTAGGACACTTTACCACTCCAGGCCAGTAACACATACTCAGGAATCATTGTACAACAAAGCATCGCAGTGTATGTTTGCTGGCGTTCAAACAACATCCGTTCTTTATCTCTCTGTGTTATCCTCAGGAGAGTGAGATATCATTCATGGTCACCTGGTTGAAATAGGGTGCTTTTCTTCAGGGGACACTCAGAGGAGCTGAACAGAAATGTTCCCCGCTGTTAGCCACGGGGAGGGGGGAGACTTGAGGGGGTAGCCACGCGGTGGGGGGAGGCAAAATGCGACCTTGTAATGAAAGCACATGTGCTATGTATGTAATGTTAATTGCAAGGTTTACCCTGAAAGACTGTAGCCACTGTTTTATAAAATGTGTCTTTTTAAATACCGCTGTCCCTTTTTTTTTCTCCACCAGCTGCATGTGTTTCAATGATCACAGGATCTTCTCCTTCCCAGAGGCTAGTGAAGATTAGAAAGAAAAAAAATGCACTTGTGATGAAATGTTCTCTGAGCTCATGCTGTCCTCCCACACTGACAGAGCACAGACGAATGCGTGGACGCAAATAATGTCAGAGTGCAGGAAAGCACAAAATGACCGGGAGGAGAGGTGGAGGGATGAAGAGAGTAAGTGGCAGGCTGAAGAGAGTAAGTGGCGGGCTGAAGACAGGGCTGAAGCTCAAATGTGGCGGCAGCATGATGAGAGGAGGCAGGATTCAATGCTGAGGCTGCTGAAGGATCAAACCAGTATGCTCCAGTGTATGGCTGAGCTGCAGCAAAGGCAGCTGGAGCACAGATTGTCACTACAGCCCCTGTGTAACCAACCACCCTCCTCCCCAAGTTCCATAGCCTCCACACCCAGACGCCCAAGAACGCGGTGGGGGGCCACCGGCCAACCAGCCATTCCACCACAGAGGATTGCCCAAAAAAAAGAAGGCTGGCATTCAATAAATTTTAAAGTTGTAAACTTTTAAAGTGCTGTGCTTAAAGTGCTGTGTGGCATTTTCCTTTCCTCCTCCACCACCCCTCCTGGGCTACCTTGGTAGTCATCCCCCTATTTGTGTGATGAATGAATAAAGAATGCATGAATGTGAAGCAACAATGACTTTATTGCCTCTGCAAGCAGTGATCGAAGGGAAGAGGGGAGGGTGGTTAGCTTACAGGGAAGTAGAGTGAACCAAGGGGTGGGGGGTTTCATCAAGGAGAAACAAAGAGAACTTTCACACCGTAGCCTGGCCAGTCATGAAACTGGGTTTCAAAGCTTCTCTGATGCGTACCACGTCCTCCTGTGCTCTTCTAACTGCCCTGGTGTCTGGCTGCATGTAACCAGCGGCCAGGCGATTTGCCTCAACCTCCCATCCCGCCATAAACGTCTCCCCCTTACTCTCACAGATATTGTGGAGCACATAGCAAACAGTAATAACAGTGGGAATATTGGTTTCGCTGAGGTCTAAGCGAGTCAGCAAACTGCGCCAGCGCACCTTTAAATGTCCAAATGCACCATTCTACCACCATTCTGCACTTGCTCAGCCTGTAGTTGAACAGCTCCTGACTACTGTCCAGGCTGCCTGTGTACGGCTTCATGAGCCATGGCATTAAGGGGTGGGCTGGGTCCCCAAGGATAACTATAGGCATTTCAAAATCCCCAACAGTTATTTTCTGGTCTGGGAATAAAGTCCCTTCCTGCAGCTTTTGAAACAGACCAGAGTTCCTGAAGATGCGAGCGTCATGTACCCCGCCATCCCACGTTGATGTTGGTGAAACGTCCCTTGTGATCCACCAGAGCTTGCAGCACTATTGAAAAGTACCCCTTGCGGTTCATGTACTCGCTGGCTTGGTGCTCTGGTGCCAAGATAGGGATATGGGTTCGGTCTATGGCCCCACCACAGTTAGGGAATCCCATTGCAGCAAAGCCATCCACTATGGCCTGCACATTTCCCAGGGTCACTACCTTTGATATCAGCAGATCTTTGATTGCGTGGGCTACTTGCATCACAGCAGCCCCCACAGTAGATTTGCCCACTCCAAATTGATTCCCAACTGACCGGTAGCTATCTGGCGTTGCAAGCTTCCACAGGGCTATCACCACTCGCTTCTCAACTGTGAGGACTGCTCTCATCTTGGTATTCATGCGCCTCAGGACAGGGGAAAACAAGTCACAAAGTTCCATGAAAGTGCCCTTACGCATGCGAAAGTTTTGCAGCCACTGGGAATCGTCCCAGACCTGCAACACTATGAGGTCCCACCAGTCTGTGCTTGTTTCCCGAGCCCAGAATCAGCGTTCCACAGCATGAACCTGCCCCATTAGCACCATGATGCATGCACTGGCAGGGCCCATGCTTTCAGAGAAATCTGTGTTCATGTCCTGATCACTCACGTGACCGCGCTGACATCGCCTACTTGCCCGGTATCGCTCTGCCAGGTTCTGGTGCTGCATATACTGCTGGATAATGCGTGTGGTGTTTAATGTGCTCCTAATTGCCAAAGTGAGCTGAGCGGCTTCCATGCTTGCCTTGGTATGGCGTCCGCTCAGAAAAAAGGCGTGGAACGATTGTCTGCCGTTGCTCTGACGAAGGGAGGGGCGACTGACGACACGGCTTACAGGGTTGGCTTCAGTGAGCTAAAATCAACAAAGGAGGTGGCTTTACATCAAGGAGTATTTCAGGCAGGACTTCACGGAGGGTTCCAATAAGAAATGGTGCACCTAAGTTATTGTTCTTATTGGAACAAGGAGGTTAGTCTGGCCTCTGATTGATACGTGGCTAGATTTACCTCGCTGCACCTTCCCTGTGAGTGACTGCAGTGTGACCTAGAGGAATGAGTCCCCTAGATGGGGGAAGGGGGGGAAGCAAATGAGTACAAAACAAATCTGGTCTATTTCTTGTTTTGATCCACTCCATCTATCTTTTACATCTTTGGCTGGCAGCAGATGGTGCAGAAGGACTGCATGCCATCCACATCTCTTGCCTGCCTGGCAGAAGATGGTACAATACGACTGCTAGCCATCCTCATCTCTTGCCTGCCTGGCAGAAGATGGTACAATACGACTGCTAGCAATCCATATCGCCTGCCTGCTCACCATAAGATGGTTCAATAGGACTGACTGCAGGACTAAAGAGAATGACTTGATCAAGTCACTCCAAATTTAGTCCCTGTGCCCATGTCTGTCCAGGCGCTCCTGGCCGACGCGGCCAGGAGCTCCTTGGACATGACGATGACGGCTACCAGTCCTATTGCACCATCTGCTGCCACAAGGCAATGGGTTGCTGCTACTGTGTAGCAATGCAGTACCGCGTCTGCCAGCACCCAGGAGACATACAGTGACGGTTACCTGAGCGGGCTCCATACTTGCCGTGGTATGGCATCTGCACAGGTAACTCAGGAAAAAAGGCACGAAATGATTGTCTGCCCTTGCTTTCATGGAGGGAGGGAGGGAACGGGGGCCTGAGGATATGTACCCAGAGCCCCATCAGGCATTGGGATCTCAACCCAGAATTCCAATGGGTGGTGGAGACTGCGGGAACTGTGGGATAGCTACCCACAGTGCAGCACTCCGGAAGTCGACTCTAGCTCGGTACTGTGGAAGCGCTCCGCCGAGTTAATTCACTTAATGCACTTAGAGCATTTTCTATGGGGACACACACACTCGAATATATAAAACTGGTTTCTAAAAAACTGACTTCTATAAATTCGACCTAATTTCATAGTGGAGACGTACCCTAAGACACTGCAAACCAGAAGTAAATACAAAGCTGCCTAGCTCAGTAGCTTTTAGATCACCTGACCTAAACTTAGTTTTGATTCAGAAGTAATTTTGGCCACAAGCCCAGATCCAGAGCCTGGGAACTGGCTGTATTGAAATCAATAAGAATTTTGCTATGGACTTCAATGATGTCACTATTTCATCCTAGGAGTCCATCCCTGAAGCCTGAGCTGCCAGTGCAAGCCAGTCAAAGAAAAACATCCAACCACAAGGAGCCTAGGCCATAGGATTCAGTCCCTGCTGTGTGGTTTGTTCCCAGTCCCTACAAGTAGCCTTCTTTGCTCCTAAAACTTCAGAGGTCTCATGCAGCCAGTACTAAAACATTTTTGGAATTGTTAAACATTATAGATAACAATTTCCTAACTCAAAAAAGTGTTGCAGCCAACACAGGGGAATTCTTTATTAGGTCCTGTACTAACAGATAGAGAGGAACTGATCACTGAACTAAAAAAATGGTAGCTTAGATATAAATGATCTTGATCACATTTATAACATGCAAGCAGAATAAAGTTCAGACCAGTAATATATATATCTGGTACTTTAATCGAGCCAATTTCACAAAGCTGAAAACAATTATGAGTTTGGATCTTCTTCCAGAAGATCTGCTCTAGGAATTGTTCGGGGGAAGTTCTCTGGCCTGCATTATGCAGGAGGTCTGACTAGGTGATCACAATGGTCTCTTTTGACCTTGGAATCTATGAATATATAATGTAATCTTGTTTGGGGAGATGTGGTGCCGCCAGGGTACCTTAGGTTGTGGGATATGATATACTGCTGAATGTTCAGTGGTTATTGTATGGACAATAGGATGTTATAAAGCAGACACCAAATAATTGAGTCCTCCTCCTCTCTAACTCGAAAGAAATATCTTCAGAAATTGGACCATAGTGAAGGGAAATCTGTGCAATAAGTAACTGAATTTGTTATTGAATTTGTTAATGAATTTACTATTAATGATTAATACTGGAACTCCTTTGCTTAGCAACAAACTCCTGAAAATAAATGTGTCTATTTAACTACAAAGCAGGTAGGTATCCCCAGGGTGCTCCAAAAACTTGCCTCAAAGGTGACCCGTGGAGGGCCACCTCCAAGATCATTTCCATCAAACAGTCATCATATAAAGACTTTCAGTCACTCACAACCTGGACTAGATATACATCAGTGACAGTGGGGGAAGAAAATAGTACATCATCAATCATGTGAGCCAGTTAGCCCCCTTTAGCAAAATTTGTGATTGCAATTTATGACAACTGAAGAATGATTGCCTGGCTCTGTAACAAAATGAGATTGTTCAGACAGATCTGTGAACCCCTTTTGGACGCATACAAAGGAAAACACACATGCATTGCTACACCTACGTTACTGTATGTGATTTGGAGTTGGAGAATGACCTCTAGTGGCAGATTGGTAATGAGACATTTATTACTGAGAAAAGTGTCAACCATTCAACTTTGAAACTGTACTGTATGTAGTTATGTAATTGTAAGACGGATTTCTATGTACCACATCTTTAAGAGTAAAGTGAGCCCCTCACACCCATCCCTGCCAACTGCCTTTGCACTAGAATACTCCCAGTGGGGCAGGTTAAGATGGCTTCTATTACAGATTGAGTCATACAAACTGTGCTCTTTTACACTCTCTCCTTCATAAGACTTTACACAGTTTTTTTTCCCCATAGTTGGCTACAAACGTTCATGGATATCTACACTGAGTTTCCTCAGAATCATTCCGCTAGAAGAGCAGGGTTTGCCCCACTGTGGAACTAGCAGTGGTATTTAGCAGAAATAACAGATATTGGGACACCTACGGAAGTCACTACAGAGAAGCTAAGGCTTTCTGCACTGTTCCCTAAGCTTCCCTCTTCCCTTTGTGTGGGAGGTTGGCTGCAGCATGTAGAGGGAGTTATGTCTAGTTTGACTAGCAATGACTCCTAGGTGGATTCTCACTCAGAAATCCACCCAGAACTGAGTGGGATCAGGAAGTGGAAAGAAGTGGTTCCTTGCCCTCTTTGCTGGCCCCAAGTCATGAAATCCAGATTAAACAAAAGGGCCTTCAAGAGAGCTGGAGGCAAATAAAGGTCCCATCTCAGATTTGGGGACTGTTGCCATGTATTTTAACACCCTCTACTTTTTGTACCAGAGAATAACCCCACGTGTAGCTCCATGTATTTTAGGTCTCTCTGTACCATTGCTTTAACCAACATGCAAGGAAATGGAAGATGGTAAAGGGTGAACCAAGGTAAGTTCCTATCTGAGAATTATTTCAAAAAGAACTAGAATACTGAACAATAGTAAGTACAGTCACACCATTGTAAATCAGGAATGACTCCAGTGAAGTCAATGGAGTTTCATTCATGTGAAACTAGCATAAAAGAGAGGAGTATCAGGTCCCCAGAGTACCTCTCACACATGTGCCTGTACATTAAGTAATTTCTACATGAAGAGCATGAGGCTATTATTTAAGAAATTGTTTTAATGTATGCTATGAAAGCACCACTCAAACTCTTCTAAAAATACTTTATTAATTTAAAACTCTGGGTCACGTATCAGGTCTGGAGCTTTTCCTGCTGGGCTCTGCCTGACTTCTCTAGTCAAATCTCATGTTCATGAGTTCTCTGGGTCGGTGTATCCCAGAACGCATTGCTACTCTTCTGACTCAAGTGAAGTAACAGATTCAGGAGACCTAAGGACAAGAGTTGATCAAGCAGAAATTGACAGGTCCACTGAGACCGTAAGAGGGATTTCAGCAAAATTATTGGAGGAAGATTTTTGGGAAGAACAAAGGAGTTTCAACAAATGGTTGGAAACTTAGCCAAGAGCTTAGATGTGGCTCTTCTTTCAGTTTGGAATGAGGGATGGACAAGTTTTTATTCTTTATGAGCCATATTAAGCATACATAAGCAGTTTTTGCTTTTCCTGGAAACACAGACTGTCCATGTTGCACTTTGAAGAAAAGGACTGAGCCCTAACTGGAGCCATATAAAATTCACTCCTGTGGTTCACAATGGGTTTGAATCTTTTATGCTTTGTTTGGTTTGTTTGTTTGTTTCTTTTAACCTGGGTTTATTCCTGAGGAGTTTCACTCTGAATTTTGCATTCAAATTCACCCCAAACTCAAAGCCAAACTTAGCTGAAGCCAACGATTTGGTGTGGTTTCATGTAGAAATCATTATTATTTATTTTATTGTGGTAGGCCCACTCAAGGATCTGGGCCCAATAGTTCTAGACACTGCTAACAAATGTAATGAAAAAACAGTTGCTGGCTCGCAGAGTTCATAAGTAATGTGAGACTGTCTAATTTCTCATGCCTGCCACCCAAAATGATAGATCCTGCTCAACTGCCCATGGAAAGGGAAGGTTTGAAAATAGGCCCAGATATAATCAAAACTAAGCCTGAAATATAGCTCAAGTTATTCAAAAGGTTTGCCAAGCTGGTTTCAGTAAAACAATGCCAAATTTTGTGTTCAAAACAAACCCCCAAACCTGGTGACAATTTTGGCTGATGTAACAAAAGTCTCACACAGATCGTGCCCTAATGATTATCTTAAACTGGCCCAACTCATCTCAGTTCACAAACTGAATGTAGTAGTTTGAATTTATTGCCAAGCCTAATTTGCAAAAGGAGAAATGTCAGATTTTTATATGTACCCATTTCATCCCCAGGCTGTGATATGCTTCAATCACTATTGACTGCAAGTTAAGGAGAGGCTGACAGCTAGCATGTCAGTTATTTTAAGATATCTGTTGCTGTCAAATTCAAAACTCAAGAGAAAACAAACAAAATACAGGATTTCAAACACATGTGAAATCAGAACTGACATCTCCCTCAAGGATTTTCCATTGTGCCTGCTGTACTATTTTAAAGCTAAGATTTCCCAGATGTTTAGAAGAAATGTTTGAGGGATATTTTCTCATGATGACTGCAACACTCTTGGATTTAACCTTTTCCTAATGTATTTTAATTAATTTAAACCCTAGCAGTTATTCTGCAGTCCCTGTTCTGTTACCATAAGAACATAACAATGGCCATACTGGATCAGACCAAAGGTCCATCTAACCCAGTATCCTGTCTTCCGACAGTGGCCAATGCCAGGTAACCCAGAGGGAATGAACAGAACAGGTAATCATCAAGTGATCCGTCCCCTGTCACCCATTCCCAGCTTCTGGCACCAAGGTAACCATAATACAATAATGAAAATGGGGCTTAGCAAGTTTGGATGTCTCGGACTGGTTCTGAAAGCTGCTCGTTTCAAATTTGGGGACATACTCTGCTATTTAGAACAACAAAATATGGCAGAGAAAACTTGAAAACTGTGGAAGGGGTAGAGCAGCATCTCCGCTGAGTATTCCCTCCTGCCTTCAGAAGCCATGAAGATACCAGTGCTCTAACTTTGTCAAGGCCAGGCCTCTACTGCTTTGAGCCATGGTCGAGCAGAGAAGCAGCCACTCTCAATGGCATGCTAGATAACTGGTGCTTTATTGAGTGAAAATCCACTTGTAATTTACTGCTGATGGGACTAACAGTAATTCTAACAGTAATTCTCACTTTGTGCCCCTCACAGGGAATGGGGGTTAGGGTGCCGATAAATAGGCAAAAACAACATGGCTCCCTTTTGAGCTGTTCGGTCATGGTAATGGAAGGAGGCCAGTTAGCGGGTTGGGTGGGAGGATGCATCATAGGGATCCATGGGAATCTGTGGATCCACTTCTACTGCAAGTCCGCTTCCCTCACATCCCACACCCTACCCTTCCATGCCCCTCTCCAAACCCTTCACTTAGGGGAGAATTAGGCAAAAGCTTCTCGAGTTCAAGGTTTTAACACTGTCTAGACTCCTTGGAAGGATAGCAGTTGGCTCCTGGGTCAGAAGTGCCAGAGAATGTACTGTTTTTCTGATGCCAAAGAACCACTAAAGCTCATAATATTAAAAGATAACAACAAGTTCAATCTCCCCGGAGACTTACTATCCCATGAGCCCAGCACAAACTGTATGAGATCTCTATGTAGCAGAGAAGCCAAATAGGGCACAACATTCATGGATCAAGTAGGGCACCAAGCTATTTATCTTAAGGTTTCTGAGCCTTGCAAATTGTTCTGGTTTGTGTTTGGCTAAGATTCTAGCTGGTCATATTCCTTTAAAATAAAACCAGTTCACTCATCCAATACTATATAGTCTCTTTATTAAACTATTGAAAATTACTTTATTTTGTCTCTCTTGCTAAACCCATACATAAACTGCACACTGATTTAAATGCTGTGGCTAGATTGCTTACATTCACTGCCCATAATCACCATATTACATCAGAAATCAAGTCATATAATTGGCTTGGACTTGCCTGACATTGATTTTAACCTAGCATTTATGGTCTGCAAGGGTGCAAATGGATTGGGCCTGGTGTACACTGCTGGCAGAAGGTTTCTTGTCACCCTCTCGCCACACTCCCTTGCTCTGACACATGCTCAGATGTTTTTCAGCAAGCTAAGAGCTGTTTGTTCTTCCATCAGTAACGGTAACATTAAAGTCCTTTGAAGCTAGGCCATTAGTCTCTTAGGGCACTAGTTTAAAAATGTTCTATTACTGTTTTAAAAACAGCAGTTTTGCCTAGTCTACACTGACTCAGCCAATTGTTTAGCCCACATGGGCAGAAAGCGTTCGCAGACCTCTGTTGTAATAAAGTAATTTCCTAGCAAAGATAAAACTTCCAATGTAGACAGGACCATACCCACCCAAACTCATCATGAATCCATGTCAAAACCTTACGTTAACACTGTTTTTTTATGTGGGTAGCTGACGTTTGCCACAAAATGATGGCGGCTGTTTTCCTATAACCCTCTGAGAGGTTACTGAAATGAGAGGCACTGTAGAATTAGAGCTCAGTTTGTCTTTTTTTGTGGAAAAAATGTGGAGTATATTATACTCATACCACATTATGCACATATACCTATTTTCAAAATA
Source organism: Lepidochelys kempii (assembly GCF_965140285.1). Classification (NCBI taxonomy): domain Eukaryota; kingdom Metazoa; phylum Chordata; order Testudines; family Cheloniidae; genus Lepidochelys; species Lepidochelys kempii. The sequence goes on from NC_136383.1 coordinate 53,168,590, forward strand.
AAAGACAAACAATTATGGCACAGAAGATCTATAAAATATGGTTTATAGGGCCAGTTACTGTGTGGACAGAAGAGGACTAATTAATGTAATTTTAAAATGGCTCATTTTTCTGCTAACTTAAAAAAATATGGTTTCAGAGTAGCAGCCGTGTTAGTCTGTATTCGCAAAAAGAAAAGGAAAGCTTATGCTCAAATAAATTGGTTAGTCTCTAAGGTGCCACAAGTACTCCTTTTCTTTTTAAAAAATATGCGGCTAATTCACTAGCTTAATAATGTAAGTGGGCAGATGTCACCACATTTGTTCAAAAGGATCTAAAATGAGACATATCTGAACAATCCCATGTTCAAAATAAAAGTGGGAAAATATTCCATGTCATAAGAACTTCTTCTATATGCTGCACTGTTTCTTGGCTGCAATGATGAGAGTAATACATTATAAGGGTAATATTTATTGCAGTTTTAATTGGAGATGGAATGGAATACAAAACTAGAAGGGCTCTGTTTCCCAAATTAAAGTTTAATACAGCTCAAAATAATAGCAATCTCATCAGAACAACTGGTTTCCATCATTTGGGAACAAAATCTTGCAAGATTTGTAGTACCAAATATCAAAATCCTAGTTGTAGTTTGGCCTTGAATTTGAACTCTAGCCTAAACCAAATATAGATCCAAACATCTTTCTACTTGGGCTCACGCAGTGTAAAATACTTTCATCTCCTACATCAATATAAAATGTATATTTTCAGTATCTAGAATATATCTCATTCTTCATCTTATGCCACGGGATTTATTTTATCACTCCAGACTATGTCCCACTTCCTTTATCATTACTTACAGATAAGTTTTAAATCCCAAATAGTAGAGCTGGTAAATATTTTCCACAAAATAATTCAAAAGAAACAAAAATAATATTCTCAAAACTTTTCACAGATATCCCCTAGTTTTTGAACAAAAAACTGAACATCTATTTTATTTATTACTATTTATTTATTTGGCATTTTGGTAACATTTATAGGTTTTTTGGGGATGGAGGGCGGGGCTTTTGTCCCCCAAATTGAAAAATTTTGAATTAATCAAAAATTTCCTGCAAATTTGTTTTTTAAAAGAACAAGGTTTTATTAGAAAAAAAGCTTTGATAGAACATTTTCAACCAGCTTTACTGAATGGTGGGTTGGTTATTAACTAGTGGCCGACCTTGGAAGCTTTGCAAATGCATTAACCCTTGTCTTGGGGAATTGTTTTCCTTACCCTTTGTTCATTTCTTCCTTAAAAAGACAAAAAAACAATCTTGGAAATTATGGGCCAAAAAAGTATTAACACAGTGCAAAGGTTGCACAGTTAAAAATCAGAAAGTCAAAAAACAACTGTAAGGGCTGAAATCCTGACTTCATTGACGTGAATGGCAAAACTCCTATTGACTATAATAGGAGTCATGATTTCCTTCAAGATCCCAACAACTATATTAATTTAGCAGCATTCCCCATGTGTACCATTTTCTATCCCTCTTTTTCTTGTTAAAGTGAGTTAGCATACTTCTGTTGAGGCTGACGGATGTGTATTATGCATGACAGCTAAGTTAACATTGCAGTTGGAACCTTGGGCCGGATCCTCAACTGGTATAAAAGTTGTTGTAGCTTGGTTGTAATTCATAGAGCTGTGATATTTTACCCCAGCCGAGGATCTGGCCCCTTACCTTTGTTGATGCCTGGCTTTTTGTTATTTTAACTGTACAATTGTCAGACTGTCCATCTAGTGCAGAATCCTTTCTCCAAGGGTGGACAGCGGCAGATGCTTCCGAGGGAAGTGCCAGAAACAATGCAGCAGGAAGTTATGGGATGACCTGCACATAAGGAAAGTTCATTGCTATTAAAGTTTTACTGAATTTGGGAGCCCCATTTTAAGGAGGATTCCAGGGGTCTCTTCATGAGGGGGTCCAGTAGAGTCATGTTGCTGAAGTGTTTGCGGGTTCCAGGGCCAGCATAGATGGTCCTTACCTCTAGTCATGTCAGAGAATCTGTGGGTTTTGGAGGTAGAACTTCAGTTTGATCCAGTGAGGCTCCCCCTATTTGATTAAACAATTTGGAAGGAAATCCATGAGGTGAGAGTTTTCCTCTCTATGTCTCTATCCATAGGAAAGGTCAATCTGGTCCTAAGTTGGGAACTATTATGCAGCTGGAGGTGTCATAATGCCTAAAATATTGAATTCTTGACCACTGGATATTTTTGCAACAGAAAAGACTTAACCTCTCCCCACTTTCCTGGCTAAATTCGAACTGGCTAACAACAATGTGGCCTACCTAGATTCCCACTGTAGTTTCGAATCCATCTTGAATTGTTGTATAGTGTTGCTGTGCATTGGTCGTGAAAGCATCTCTCTGCTACTGCAGAAGTGGCTCCCTTTCACTGGTAAGGGAAGTGACCCAGGTATGTAAAGCTTGGGGAGCGCTTTGCGTTGCGTAGATGAAAGAGACAATATAAACGTGAGTACCATTATATGTAAACAAGTGTCACTGTCTAATTTGTTTTCTGCTACATGCTTCAGGAGGATATGGCAACATTTTGAATTAGATTTTATAGAAATCCATGATTTTTTATTTTCATAAAAGATGACTTTATATTTTCCCAAACATATATCTTTCCTCTGTTCCATAAAAAGCCCTCCTTACAACAGCAAACTAAAATAAGTAAACCAAAATACAAATATAATATATGTAGGCTGTAGTGTGAAATTACTGAAGTTCATGTAAAGATTTATGTTCTGTGTAGTAGTTAATGTATTTTGCATACCAAATATAGTGAGATGAAAATGTATTTTAGGATTTATGGCACTGTAATCAGAAAATATTATGTTACTATACAGACAAGGTGGGTGAGGTAATATCTTTTATTGGACCTACTTCTGTTGGTGAGAGAGACAAGCTTTCGAGCTTACACAGAGCTCTCCTTCCAGTCTGGAAAACTAACTCAGAGTGTACCTCACCCACCTTGTGTCTCTAATATACTGGGGCCAACACAGACACAGCACTACTGCATGTTACTATATCTCATTTTGATGAGAAGAAAAACTCGGGAATTGAGACCTTGAACTAGTATTCTCTTCATCGAACACTAGAGGTCACCAAAGCCACAGACACAATTAAAGGGTTTGATTCTGATGCTTTTGAGCATTTCAGACAGATGCTTCAACCTCACTCCTGTGACTTTGATTTAGCTCTTACTGGAAGCCCTTTGGCTTCTCATTTTTAAGAAGAGTGAACCGCTTAGACTACTTCTTCCAAGCATTAAATGTCTAAATGTATGGTTATGTAGCTAGTTGAAAGAGAAGGGTGTTTCATGGAAATATGATTTATTTGTCCCTCAGATACTTGAGAGCTCCTTGGCTGATACCTGATGTATTTGAGTTCTGAGTAATGTTGTTGAGACAGAACCACAGAACACCCAGCAGAAACACATGTCGTTTCAAATGAAACAGCATGGCCCATTTCAGGGAAGAAACAGTACTCCTTTACTGGTTCCATATGTGGTGTCTGAAGGGTTCAGTGAAGCAGAACATTCAAGAGCACCGATTGCATTTTTGATTAAGCGAAAACACTACCTTTTAATACATTCACGATTTTGAATTTCTAGAACCAGTGCTTATGACAAAATACCCCAGGCCCCATGAGTGTGGAAGAGCCAGGAAATGTTCAGATATCTGTATATATTATACACCAGAAAACAAACACTCCTTAAAGAAATTATATTCATTCTTCAACTATAAAAGATGGAAATCAATTTGAAGAAAATGTTTTCTACCTTTCACATTGACAGTTTAAACTAGTGATCAGTTTGTATGCAAAAATCAATTAACTGTATTTATGTAACACATGAGACGGATGCAACTCTAGAATAGGCTTTTTAGCAATGATTCATTTCATAGCAATATACAACTAGTGGAGTGTAATAAAAATACTATTGTACTTGCGGGCTTCTGACTAGACTCAGACGGTACTAGCTAACAAAATGTCTTCTCAGTAAGTAGAAAGTTACTCCTTCTTTAAGAAGCTACTCAAACCTTGCTTTGTCACTAGAATTGACAGTCCTTGGACACTAAAGCGATCCAAGATTGAAATTTTGGTACACCCATAAACCCTAAAAATCAAGCAAGTAGCTATACCACACAGTTTTTATTCATGCTTGTTTTCATCATGTAGCCTTCATCTGACTTTGAACTTCATTTCACTTTGAGGTAGAGTACACAGGGATTTTTTTTTTTAAGTTATGCAAAGTTAAAAGTTAAATCAGACAGGGGAAATCTTACCCTTGAAAGAAATCAAAACAACTGGACACTGTAAGTTATATATTTTCACTACGTTGTTTAAAGTAGCCCATTGCTGTACTTAAAACACTTCACATCAGTGTGTTATTTATGCTGCTGTAAACATATAGAAAAGCATGAAAGTCACTTTTTCCACTGCATTCAAGGAGACAAATTTAATACTACAGCTATTGGAAATCTGTTTTATGATTCATGTGAAAGGTGTAGTTAAATGCAATGCTAGCTGCAGTCTGTAACAGCCTAAACACTGCAAGTACTAGACAGTTGTTAGCTGAAAGAAAACATATTGGACTAGATTCATTGGCATGCTCAAACTTTTTTGCACCTCTCCACAAAGCATTTGGAATGTACTTAGGAATCTGGCCCAGTATATTTAATAAATACATTCTAATACTGAGACAGTCCATGAATGAAGAGTATCGGTTATATAAAGATAGATATAGTGTGGTCTAATGTGATCTAATATTAACAAGGGAGGAATCTCAGAACAGCAGGGCCATCAGGGAACTGGTTACAGTTCCTTGATTCTAAAGGGGCAGAGATCATACACTGGCTCTTGGAACAGGCTGGAGCATCTTGGAGGCTCCTTTAACTTCTGCCTGATAATCCCCTTTAGGGGCCGTGTGCCAGCTGAGCATAACCAGAACGCAGCGTGCTGTGACTACATCACTTCCCTTCTCATACCCAACCTCAGCCTATCCCCTGAGCTGAGACAAAGTGTGAGAGAGGGAGGTGAAGGGGCCTGCTCCACACCAGCTGAGAGCTCCCAAGCTAGGGCATTCAGTTGTGCTTGCTTTCTGCCCCCATCTGTGCCACTCAAGCAGTGCAAAGAAGCTGGAACACAAACCAGAATCTGGCCCCATATGCCTGAAGACCTACAAAGTGAGTCAGAGCCAGTTTCTTTTAAACAATTGTTATACTTTAGCTTAACCCCACTGTCATCATTTAAAGCCCAGTATCTCTGCAGAACTAACAATTTGAAAGTCAGAATAACTCATTATGAATTAAGGACCTGATCCAAAGCCAACTGAAGACAATACGAGGCTTCAAAAGGCATTGGATCAGGCCCTAATGATTATTTGGTCTTTAGCACCCAGTTTTGTTGATGTTCAGGGCATGCTGCAAAGCCCATCTCTTTTCTCAGGCTTTTGCAGATGGAGGGCTGAGCTGAGGGGTGGAATGCGGGATTGTGAATGTGGAGTCAGGGGCATTGCACACTGGTTTCAGGGAAGGTGCTGACTTTTTTATTGTATTAGTTTATCGTAGTCTTACTATTTGGTGAATGTGTCTAGAGGCCTGGAAAAGCCTTGTGAGTGTATATATAATTCTACAGTAAATAAAGCTTCTTTCCTTCATATAGCCATCATGTGGCTCTGGAACAAGAAGTCAGTGTCAGATCTGACAAATGTAATATCTCATGCACATAACCATTTTGCTCATCTTTTTGCTCTTCAATTTCACCTTCATCATGTTGTAAAAGCACTTTGGATTTTAATTATTTTTTTCCTAAAAATAACCATTCTGTCAGAAAGATCTGACTCCTACAACTGAAAAATGTGGGAAACACCATCTGGAGGAAGAAAAGGAGGACTTGTGGCACCTTAGAGACTAACAAATTTATTTGAGCATAAGCTTTCGTGAGCTACAGCTCACTTCATACTCCAAGGAAGGGGGAATCCAGCACAGTCTGAAGTTTTTCATTGACTTTTGTGAATCCTTTTTTCTTCATAGATGAAACCCAAGTGATTTTCAAGAGAAAAATCAGTTTTTAAAAAATTAACTGGCAAGATCCTCATCCCTACTCTAGCTGCTTTCCACTGGTCTGGCAGTACAAAGCTGCCCTAAAGCAGGTTTCCTCAGCCACTTGAGATTCCCTGTGTGCTGTAGCAGTATGTATGTATGTATGTATGTATTATGCATGCAACTTCCCACCCAGTCCCTGGCTCAGGATGTATGTTCAAGAAAAAGGGGACTTAGCCAAGGCACTCTATGTTTGGAAGTCCCTGGCTACTAGAATAACTTTTTGGGGACCCTGTTCAGCCTGCAAAAGTCAGGACAACCCTGAGGCACCACACCATGCAGCTGGGCCCCCAATTTGGGGAAAGCGGTCACAAAGGTGGCGTAAAGACCCCTCTGAACCTTTCAAATCAGGGACTTCTGACCATGTACTGAGTGCAGCATGGCAGGTCCAGAGGATGTGGCCCCATGTTTTTTCCTATCAAGTCTGTGTTATGCCTGCAATGAAGATAACGATGAAAGATAACTTTGTGTTCTGATAGCAAGGTAGGGACATTCTCCCAGACTAGAGACCAGTTGCCCAGAGACAATGTAGCTGCTAGATAGCAATGGAAATCAATGTGCCAAACAGAGAATATAGCGTGTGTGTTGCGGGGGAAATGCACAAAATTTATGGCTACCCATTGCATAAGAAAGTCTGGGTGCTATTTTTGTTTCACTGGTGATCATGGAACTGTAAGTAGACTTTATCCTAATTTAATTCATATTTCTGATCCAAAGTCCTTTTATGTGGCTCTGCATGGAAAAGGGCTGTGATATTTGTCACAGAAAGTTGAAACTGATTAATCTGCTTTTAGAATTTTTAATGTTTTATAAATTAGAACGGTTAATAAGACATAGTTGTGAGTGCAAGCTCTTGGTACAGACAGGAGCCACAGAATCACAGCGGAACAACTTTTCCACCCACTTCAAATTCTCATGGAGCAACGGAAACAACAGAACAACATGGGCAAAACCAGAAGAGAGCATGAACACAATTAACCCCTGACATGCAGTGAAACATATCTCAGTCATTGTTCAGTTTTTTAGACAGTTATGCAGCCTCTCCAACAAAAGTAAACTTGTTGTGCTATTAAATCTTGGCAGGTCACATTTAAAAATGCCAGATGCTCTGCACATTCTGGTAGCAATCTGGATCTTGGGTTTGTTATATTTTCTTCCATGCTAAAATTATATTCAGAACATCCATGTGTCATGGGTAGTTTAGCAACTCAAAGGTTACACAGGCAACATTAGGTCAGTATGATTTTTCTTTCCTATATTCAAAAGATAGGATAGGCTATGATACCCTTAAGTGGTTCACTGAGGCAGCAGGACACCATTTCTGGTATGGATTGCTCAACCTGCATCTAGATTAACAAAGAAATTACCTGTGACAGATTTCTTCTAAAGCTATCTGTGAAATCCCCAGTCAAAGAAATTCTGCTCTTGCCACAATTTTGAAATACTGAATACAATAAGGAAGGGCTTGAGATACTATTGTGCCAGAACTCTTTTGCCCTTTCTTTGTACTCTAAATTCCCTGCTTAACCAATCACTGTGAGGGTTTTTTGCCAAGTCCTATGGAAGCTATGGATCTAAGCCATAACCTTTGGATCCATTAACATGGCAAGCATATGTCAATTTGCACATGCCTTGTAATCTTTCATCATTTCGCCAATGGTCAATGATTTTCTGAGCCACACTGCTGCATAACCAGTGTGATCCTTCTTCAACTACATCTAAACCATTAAAATGCTCTGTGAAAAATAAAGCGGTTTGAACAAGACAACATTCTGTCAAACTTGTTTTTGACATTTATTTCTTGTTCCCGTCCCTCCCCAAAATGCAAAATTTGAAAGTCAGAAATTGGAAATTTCATCAAATATTGAAAACATTTGACCATTTCTTATGAGAACCATTTCATGTGCCAGAAGCCCTAGTGGCGTTATGACTGGACTTGTGGAAACTGTCTCGAATTAGACAAGGATCTTGTATAATTGCTGTATCTATAGCTGTGCCTGTTCATTAATATATATATACATACACACACACACACAAAGCAGAATTGCATCTTTTTGTAATATACAGTATCGGTTCTTCTCTGGGTCGAATTTATTCAATGAACAATATAGTCATGACTTTGGGAGAACGACTAAAATGACCCATAAGTTTTCTGGCTGTGGTAATCAAATTCTGTACTTTCCAATCATTTTCCAGAAACTCCAATGATAAAATTAATACAATGTGCAAAACAAAGGACATACCTTAGGATCATGAGCAAAAAGCTTCTGTATATGGCAATGCAATGGTTAGCACCAGTGGTAGCAATGCACAGCAGTAGAAGAAAAGCTTTCCTCCTTACACACATACTTTGCTTCATTTAGGTACCAACTGCATATATTTGCTTCAGTCTCTGTTTTTAGCCAAAGGATTTTACTCCCTTTTGCTGCTATGTTGCAGCCTGAAATATATATTTAATCTTTGTTTTCCAAATAGTATTACCAATTATTAGACATTTTTATGACTAAAAATATAATCCACAGTTACATTATACAGGGTAAAAATGTACAAGGAATATCACTGCTTCAGGACATATGACAACCACTAACTGCCTGGAGTTAGGAAGGAAAAAAAATTCCAAAACCAAAACAAAAAACTTTGCCTATGAGCAGATTATTATGTTAAATTAAAGACAGAATAAGGCTTGGAATTGGCGTAAAAGGCAAAAGGCAAGGGGTACAGCTAAATAAATCAAGGGGCACAGCTAAATGAACAGATTAAACTCACAACAATTAGATTCTCTCCAAATAAAAATATCCCTTCTAACAAAAGTAATCAAAACCTCACACAGTCAGGGGTGCTGGAACAATTTATATAGTGGGGGTGCTGAGAACCATTGAACTAAACTCTAACCTTCTCTATAATGGAAACCACTTCAAGCCGGGGGTGCACCAGCACCCCGATCACTCCTAGTTCCAGCACCTATGCTCACAGATTTAAAACAAGCACAAGCCAAGAGCTTACCGGCAGGTCTCAGGTGACTGAAGTATATACATTGTCCCATATCTGGATCTCTTTAGGTATGACCAAAAATTAAATACAGTTTCAGGTACTTAAAAATCACAGGCCTGACAATTGCTTGTGTGCAGTGTGATACCTATACAAACTTTCAGCTCTGCGTGAACACTCACCAGGCTGTGCACCTACTGTCACTGAACCAGACTTTTCTCAGCCTGGAGACCTTTCCTAACTAAGAAGGTGCAGAGAGCAAACAATGGATGAGGAACTGGTTGTGTCATCTTGCTATGAAACAGGCAGACTTCTCACTGAGCAGAGCAGGTTCCAGATGGCTCAAACCCTAGCCTTTCCTTGGCCTCCAGAGCAATGGAATGGAAGCCTAACTAGTGAGGGACTTCTGCTAGTTATGGAGTCTGCAAGCTTTATCCCTTTGCAGGTGACTGCTAGACTGGGAGAACTGGCTTCTCTCTCTTTATCTGATACTTTCAATAGCCAAGGCACTTCAGGGGTGTGTGAAGAGTCACCCCTTATGATCTGGGTAGCATCTGGGCAGTGGGGTATCTCTGACTGAGAGGTAATATGAAATTCTCTCCCATACTGAGCAGAGAACAAGCCAGGAGCTACACTTCTTTCTGTGGCTGGAAGCTGACACCCAGCAACCAGCTCCTTTCCCCCCATGTCTGTCCACGATGTTCAGTGGAAATTTTTGGGCAGGTCTCAGCCATGTGTAGGCTGTCAGAGTTCAACTTCTGCAGTTGGTTGCCCTAGCATGTCAGTCAGGCCTCTGGTCTGGTAACTCCTCCTCCTTTTCTCTGTCTCAGCCCCCACAGCCGGGCTGCATCTCAAACACAGGTTACACAGGTAGTTCCAGTTCCTCATCTTTTGCCTCTGTGCTGCTCATTGTCTGTGTGAGCTGCTGGAAGCTTGTCTCTCTAGCCCTCAATAGGGCCAGGGGCTACATAAAGAATCTACAACTGGATCATAATTAACAGTTCCGGTGATGTAAGAGCCAGGCTAGACGCTCACTCATACTTTCCCAGTTGTGTTGATTTCATAGGGCTAACCTGATTAAAAAGTAGTAAAACTTTATAGTAGTCATTATTGCAAGCAGTTGTGATTGTGAATGAATGCAGATAACAGATTGGCTCAGCAAGAAACTGCCACTTTTACACAGTCACTCTTGTTGGGCTTGGTAATTCAGTTTATTAGCACTCTAGCTTTTCACCTCTGGAAACATGTCTAAGGACACCAGTGACAGTGAATTTGATGGATTTATTTTATTCTGTCTTTGTGTGCACCACAAATCCACTACATAATTTAACACCACTTGAGTTCCTTGTTTAGGAGAAGCTCTGGGGTGGAATAGCAAGGGGGCAAGAGATTAGAACTGAGATGCACTGTCAGTGGTATGTGAAGAAATAATGCAGTAGCACCCGCACTCTGCTGGAATAGCAGTAGTATCTGATATCTTTGTGAGAACAATATCTTATATTGTGTTCTCTCTCTAGATTGTAAGCTTCTCAGGCCCAGGAGGATGATTTCTTAGACAAATTATAATGTATATACACACAGGGTATATATAACATTCCCTTTCTCTTCTGGATGCTCAAAGCAGAATAATGAGACAGTCCTACTGGACCTTCCTCCAAGGCCCTTCTGCCCCAAAAGTATTTAAAGAAGAAAACAATACATCTTTTTCACATGTGTTCTCCACCTCCCAAGCAGCCTGTCACTTGGTTCCTGGAGAGGAGACACTGAGCCTCAATATTCATGATACAACTGCTCTGAGCATCAGTTAGGACACTGAAGCATCAATAAACTCTACGGTGTCATGCGGCCCCTAGCCTAACACAGAGGGTACTCTAGCTATAGGCAAACTGGGCAGCTGCCTAGAGTAGCATATTTCTGAGGGCAGCAGATTGGTGGCTGCAGGGAATGAGACCGGCACGGCTGCCTGGAGAAAGAGATAACCAGCCAGGGCTCCGAGGCACAGGAAGTGGCCCACACCTGGGCTGCCAGGCAAGTGCTCCCTCTCCCTCCTCAAACACTCTCCCCCCACCCCACCCCCAGCACAAGTTAGATTGTGGGCATGGCCATAGCTCGGAGGCCGAGCAGCTCGGGGCTGCATCTGGTGGCACCGTGAGCACTGCCAAGGCTTTGCACACAAGCGCAGTGACCCATCTGGCTCCATGTTGTCACCCCAGCCACCCCACACCCAGCTCCTGTCGGCCCTGCTGCCTAAGCAGCCTCCAGCCCCTGGCACTGCTGCTTCAACTTGACTGTTTCTGGGTTCAGGAGGCTGGGTTCACTGCACAGGCTCTGAGCTCAACAGCAGGAAGCTCATCTGGAAAGGTACAGGGCTTGCTGGGACCCAGGAAGAGGGTATTGGCTAAGGTTGTGAAGTGCAGGGGAGAGAGGTTGGGTGGAGGGTGTGGGCTTGGAGGGCAGGGGGTGTATAGTGTGAGGGGGGTGAGGTAGGGGCCTGGTAGTGCAGGGCCTGAGATGCAGGTTTGGCTAGGTGTGGGAGGTGAGACACAGAGACACCCCCCCACACACACACTCTGTCCAGCTCCTATGAGAGGGAGATCAGTGCTTCAAACTCGGGTGGCTTCATGCTAGGCAGGGGATCTGCACTGCCCATTAACTGAGGCACTAGGAGCTGTTGCCTGCCAGGACCTGCATGTCATACTATTTCCATCCAGCAGTGTCATGTATTTCTTGTACATGATAGGTTGCAGGGCTGCTGCTAGCAGGTCATAAGAACATAATAAGAACAGCCATACTGGGTCAGATCAAAGGTCCATTAAGCCCAGTATCCTGTCCTCTGACAGAGGCCAATGGCAAGTTCCCAAAGGGAATGAACAGAAAGGTTATCATCAAGTGATCCATGCCCTAACACCCAATCCCAGCTTCTGGCAAACAGAGGCTAGGGACACCATTGCTGCCCATCCTGGCTAATAGCCATTGATGGACCTATCCCCCAAGAATTTATCTAGCTCCCTTTTGAACCCTGTTATAGTATTGGCCTTCACAACATCCTGTGGCAAGGAGTTCCAGAGGTTGACAGTGTGTTAAGTAAAAAAATACTTTATTGCATTTGTTTTAAACCTGCTACCTATTAATGTCATTTGGTGGCCTCTTGTTCTTGTATTATGAGAAGGAGTAAATAACAACTTTCTCTATACCACTCATGATTTTATAGACCTCTGTCATATCCCCCATTAGTCACCTCTTTTTCAAGCTGAAAAGTCCCAGTCTTATTAATCTCTCCTCAGATGGAAGCCGTTCTATACCCCTAATAATTTTTGTTGCCCTTTTCTGAATCTTTTCCAATTCCAATATATCTTTTTTGAGATGGGGCAACCACATCTGCACCCAGTATTCAAGGTGTGGGTGTACCATGGATTTATATAGAGGCAATATGATATTTACTGTCTTATTATCTATCCCTTTCTTGATGATTCCCAACATTCTGTTTGCTTTTTTGACTGCTGCTGCACACTGAGTGGATGATTTCAGAGAACTATCCACAATGACGCCAAGATCTTTCTTGAGTGGTGATAGCTAATTTAGAACTCATCATTGTATATGTATAGTTAGGATTATGTTTTCCAATGTGCATTACTTTGTATTTATCAACATTAAATTTCATCTGCCATTTTGTTGCCCAGTCACCCAGTTTTGTGAGGTCCTTTTGTAACTCTTTGCAGTCTGTCTGGGACTTAACTATCTTGAGTAGTTTTGTATCATCTGCAAATTTTGCCACCTCACTGTTTACCCCTTTTTCCAGATTGTTTATGAATATGTTAAATAGGACTGGGCCCAGTACAGATCCCTGGGGGACACCACTATTTACCTCTCTCTATTCTGAAAACTGACCATTTATTCCTACCCTTTGTTTCCTATCTTTTAACCAGTTACCAATCCATGAGAGAACCTTCCCTCTTATCCCATGACTGCTTATTTTGCTTAAGAGCCTTTGGTGAGGGACCTTGTCAAAGGCTTTCTGAAAATCTAAATACACTATATCCACCGGATCTCCTTTGTCCGCAGGCTTGTTGACCCCCTCAAAGAATTCTAGTAGACTGGTAAGGCATGATTTCCCTTTACAAAAACCATGTTGACTATTTCCCAACAAATGATGTTCATCTACGTGTCTGACAATTTTGTTCTTTACGATAGTTTCAACCAATTTGCCCAGTACTGAAGTGAGGCTTACTGGACTATAGTTGCCAGGGTCACCTCTGGAGCCCTTTTTAAAAACTGGCATCACATTAGCTATCCTCCAGTCATTTGGTACAGAATCTGATTTAAATGATAGGTTACAGATGACAGTTAGTAGCTCTGCAATTTCACATTTGAGTTCCTTCAGAACTCTTGAGTGAATACCATCAGGTCCTGGAGACTTACTACTGTTTAATTTATCAATTTGTTCCAAAACCTCCTCTAATGACATCTCAATTTCGGACAGTTCCTCAGATCTGTCACCCAAAAATAATGGGTCAGGTTTGGGAATCTCCCTCACAGCCTCAACAGTGAAGACCGATGCAAAGAATTCATTTAGTTTCTCCGCAATGGCCTTATCGTTTTTGAGTGCTCCTTTAGCATCTCGATCATCCAGTGGCCCCACTGGTTGTTTAGCAAGCTTTCTGCTTCTCCTATATTTAAAACAAATTTTGCTATTACTTTTGGAGTCTTTGGCTAGCTGTTCTTCAAATTCTTTTTTGCTCTTTCTAATTATATTTTTACACTTCATTTGCCAGAGTTTATGCTCTTTTCTATTTTCCTCATTAGGCTTTATCTTCCAATTTTTAAAGGATGCCTTTTTGCCTCTCACTGCTTCTTTTACTTTGTTGTTTAACCACAGTAGCTCTTTTTTGGTTCTCTTCCTATGCTTTTTAAATTGGGGTATACATTTAAGTTGAGCCTCTATTATGGTGTCTTTAAAAAGTTTCCACGCAGCTTGCAGGGATTTTACTTTTGGTCATGTTTCTGCACCAGATATGGACTGGCTACAGAGCTTCCTTCCCAGAGAGAGAAAGCAGTTATGTCTTCCATTAGATCCTTTAATGCTCTGCCGGGTATGGCTGAGGTTAGCTTAAATAAGGTCTGTTACACACAACGGCACCTAATGGCTGAACAGTATACTGCAGTTTAGCACTCCATTACAAGCAGCATCTGCAGCCCCAAAGCAGGGTTTGCCCTGCCAGCCTCCGACCCAGCAGTATAAAGTTCAGGGAAAGGGGTGGCAGCGGTGAGAGAAGCTCTTGGGATCTGCTATAAACTTCTAAGCAAGTAGGATGGGGGGATGGAAGACTGAAATTTTGCATATGGCAGCAGATTGGTTTGAGTGGTCTCTGGTCGTACTTTTTGACAGTATGTAATGGTTCTTTGCTCAGGTGGGTGTAGCTTGTTGGACCACACCTAATGAAATTGGTGTAATCAGAGAGAAACTCAGGCAAAGGGACTGTAGTGGGGATAGGCTCAACTTCTAAAGTGACAATGGGTATTTATCCAAATGCATATGCATTCAGATAAACCTAACTAACATGACCAACTGCAATAGTGCCATCTGGTGAGTTCCAATAACATTACAGGTTCCTTGTAACCAATACTAAGGGCTAGAAGAATCACCCATTGTAACAATGGGTGTTAGCAGTGGGTGAAGCTGAGCCATAGACCGATTACAAATGTAGAAAAACACAAACTGTATTCCTACTTAACCACAGTCTCCAAAACTGTGCTAAACATGTTTTATCCTTGTCTACTTTTACAGCTAAATGATGCTCAGCACCAGTTCATCTACATCTATTACTGGCCCATTGTCAGCTATGGGTCATTTTCAGAGTGTAGAGTAGGGGCAAGCCTGGAAGTTTTTAGCCCCAAAGAATTTTTTCCCTGTGAAAGCCATGACCCTGTGAAACCAGAGATTTCTAAAGGGAGGGTAAATTTAAACTTACAGTCAACACAACTCTGACTGTCATAAAAGCTGTAATCTAAAATAATGTGCTATATATACTCCTGTAAGACCAAGGCGACAAGCCTGGAAGAGCTGAAGTGACAGAGTGGGATATGTCTTTATCAAATTGTGAACGCCATTTTGGTTTGTGGCTTTGTACCATCTTCCATTTTGAATAGTAACTGTCATTTTGTTTCTCCGTTGAAGAAGTAGCCTGACCTGGACAAAGTCAGTATATTGCAGACACTGTCCTGCCTAGGAGGGTTTGGGGCACCTCAAAGGGGACTATCAATAAAACAGCCAAAGGTCATCAGCTTTGAATGACTCTCAATGACTGGCCAACCTTAGGTCAGGTTTTCTTCACATGTGACTCCGTGTGGCTGGGGGTTTGAATTTATCAGCTTGGGCCCATGGCAAAACAGGGTCAGAGACTGGATTTACTGGGAAGGCTACTCTGATAACGGGGACTGTGTTCTGTTGCAAAGATCTGTAACTCTCCAGTGCTTTCTTAAAAGTAAAAAGACTGTGGTTAAGAATTCCTTTGCTAAGCCTGTGTTCCTTGCTTGCCTGATTTATTGTCCCTGAAGGGGTTAATTGAGATGCTCAGACTACCCATGCTGAGTTGGAACTCTGAGGGAATGTGTATAAGCTTGTGAGGGCTGAAGCACTGGTTTGGAAGTCTAAGGCAGCCAGGCTGCAGAGCCCCAAGTTCCACAGAAGGTGGCAGACATGAAGTCTGCACCTAGAGTGTGCAATTGGGTATGTCTACACTGCAATTAAAAACACACTGCTGGCCCATGTCAGCTGACATGGGCAAAGGAACTGTTTAATTGCAGTGTAGACATTTGGGCTTGGGCTGGAGCTTTAGGACCCTGTGAGGTGGGGCAGTACCAGAGCTGAGGCTGCGGCCCAAGCCCGAATGTCTACACTGCAGTTAAACAGCCCTGAAAGCCTGAGTCAGCTGGCACAGGCCAGCCATGGATGTTTAATTGCAATGTAGACATACCTCTGGAGGCCCAGAATGAGGAACAGTGACCTGGCTCTGGAACTTTCTCTAAAAAAGTAAGTGGAACAACAAGCCATATAAGGAATGGTTGGAGAAAAAGCCTGTCAGCAAAGCATAAGTCTCACTCGATAATCCTCCACTTGTGTAGAAAATAGCATACAAGAATACTGCACTGATAAGCAATAAACGATGTGCTACCATTTCAGAAAGTCTTGAAGCTTCATGCTTTTTGTTGTTCTATGCCAAGTCATGATTTCTTCTTTTGTTCATACAGTTCTGTTTTGGGAGAATCTCTAAGCAGCAGGTTAGCTTACCTTGTCTAGAGAGAAAGAAAGGGGAGTTTGTTGGTGACTGCACAGTTAGGATGAGTCTATATTACAGGAACTATTGTGTCTGACATCAGTTGTCAATTGCTGGTGTCCCCATTGGCCCAACCATGGTTGAACAGAGTTCACAGGACAAAAAGTCAAACAGTGGTTAGTACCAGATGTAGAAAGCACTAGTGGTCCCTGTTAGAATGAGGGATGAGCACGCCTCTTGCAATGGGTGTTGGGCAGGGTGAATGCTGCCCACTGGTGAGCGCTGTTTGCAACTACCTATTTTAGATTTTTATACCATGCCTATCATTGTGGTATCTAAGTACAAACACTGCCTTCAGCTGTCAATAGCAGCTGCCCCTCTACAGGTCAATAACAGCAGTTTCTGTACTGTTGATAGTGCCAGACAGCTCTCTATATAGCCAGATACCACAAATTTGTTTGTAAGGGAATTTAGTGCTGTTTGAAAGGTGCCTCTGTTTACCCATAGAAAAGATACAGCACGGGCAGTAGAAGTGCATGCTTCCTCAGTTTACCACACCCCTGATCTGGAGAAACCATCTTCAGATTTCCAGTCATCATACCAAACTGGACTATGATTCAGCAAATCAATGGGATTCAAGCACATGCTTAAAAGTAGAGTTAAAGTCATAGGTATTTCCAAACCTCTGAGAAGCTGCTTATCTCTGGTCTCTTTCTCCTCCACCTTATCTAAACATTAATCTTTGATATTGTTTAGTGCGATATATAGCAAATCACGTATCTTAACCTTGATGTGCGTGCTAGCAGACTGATGGACTGGTGTAAAGAAAGTTTAGCAATGCAGAATGTCAATGAACTGTCCTTCGGAAATGATAATGAGGAATAAACTATAACACAGTCAGGCATAAACAAACACAGTCAGTGTTTTTCAAGGGTCCATCCTCCATTAGCAGAAGAGAGGGAATTTATGCATAGGGGCCTGATCCTGAAAGGCCTCTACATGCAGAATTCTCATTGACTTCAACAGGAGTTCTGAACAAAGCGTTAAAAGTTTGAGGAGTTAAAACTTTAGTAATTAATGTCCTTAAAACCCACAATGTTATTAGTTTTATCTATTACTTCATGAAGAAACTCTATGAATATCATAATAGATATTGCATATCCATTAACTGCAAAAACCAACCCACCTAAGATGGCTCAAAACAAACTTGACATTTGCCAGTAACTGGTTTCCATGGTGAACAAAGTTATTTAGTAATTCTGAAAATTATACCAACACGAGCCTCAGTGCTATCAATTATTAAGATTAACTAAGCCAATAAGCATCTATATTGTTTTTAAAAAAATCAACATGAATTTTATTTTATTAGAATGAGAACTGCATAGGATTTACTTATCCTAAGTTTGTCATTTTAAAATGTAGCTTGTACCGGGCTAAATCTGGAATAGAGTCCTATTAAAATGTCTCAGTCTCTGAAAAAGCAGCAGAGAGTCCTGTGGCACCTCATAGACCAACAGATGTATTGGAGCATAAGTTTTTGTGGGTGAATACCCATTTTCTCGGATGCATATAGTGGAAATTTCCAGAGGCAGGTATAAATATGCAAGCAAGAATCAGGCTAGGGATAACGAGGTTAGTTCAATCAGGGAGGATGAGGCCCCCTTCTAGCAGTTGAGGTGTGAACACCAAGGGAGGAGAAACTGCTTTTGTAGCTGATGAGCCATTCACAGTCTTTGTTTAATCCTGAGCTGATGGTGTCAAATTTGCAAATGAACTGAAGCTCAACACCAACACTCAACACCTCTACACCAACATTCCACACAAAGATGGACTACAAGCCGTCAAGAACACTATCCCCGATAATGTCACGGCTAACCTGGTGGCTGAACTTTGTGACTTTGTCCTTACCCATAACTACTTCACATTTGGGGACAATGTATACCTTCAGATCAGCGGCACTGCTATGGGTACCCGCATGGCCCCACAGTATGCCAACATTTTTATGGCTGATTTAGAACAACGCTTCCTCAGCTCTCGTCCCCTAAAGCCCCTACTCTACTTGCGCTATATTGATGACATCTTCATCATCTGGACCCATGGAAAAGAAGCCCTTGAGGAATTCCACCATGATTTCAACAATTTCCATCCCACCACCAACCTCAGCCTCGTCCAGTCCACACAAGAGATCCACTTTCTGGACACTACAGTGCTAATAAACAATGGTCACATAAACACCACCCTATACCGGAAACCTACTGACCGCTATTCCTACCTGCATGCCTCCAGCTTTCACCCTGACCACACCACACGATCCATCGTCTACAGCCAAGCTCTGCGATACAACCGCATTTGCTCCAACCCCTCAGACAGAGACAAACACCTACAAGATCTCTGTCAAGCTTTCTTACAACTACAATACCCACCTGCAGAAGTAAAGAAACAGATTGATAGAGCCAGAAGAGTTCCCAGAAGTTACCTACTACAGGACAGGCCTAACAAAGAAAATAACAGAACGCCACTAGCCGTCACCTTCAGCCCCCAACTAAAACCCCTCCAACGCATTATTAAGGATCTACAACCTATCCTAAAGGATGACCCAACACTCTCACAAATCTTGGGAGACAGGCCAGTCCTTGCCTACAGACAGCCCCGCAACCTGAAGCAAATACTCACCAACAACCACATACCACACAACAGAACCACTAACCCAGGAACTTATCCTTGCAACAAAGCCCGTTGCCAACTGTGCCCACATATCTATTCAGGGGACACCATCACAGGGCCTAATAACATCAGCCACACTATCAGAGGCTCGTTCACCTGCACATCCACCAATGTGATATATGCCATCATGTGCCAGCAATGCCCCTCTGCCATGTACATTGGTCAAACTGGACAGTCTCTACGTAAAAGAATAAATGGACACAAATCAGATGTCAAGAATTAAAACATTCATAAACCAGTCGGAGAACACTTCAATCTCTCTGGTCACGCAATCACAGACATGAAGGTCGCTATCTTAAAACAAAAAAACTTCAAATCCAGACTCCAGCGAGAAACTGCTGAATTGGAATTCATTTGCAAATTGGATACTATTAATTTAGGCTTAAATAGAGACTTGGAGTGGCTAAGTCATTATGCAAGGTAGCCTGTTTCCTCTTGTTTTTTCCTACCCCCCCCCCCCAGATGTTCTGGTTTAACTTGGATTTTAACTTGAAGAGTGGTCAGTTTGGATGAGCTATTACCAGCAGGAGAGTGAGTTTGTGTGTGTATGGGGGTGGGGGGGATGTGAGAACCTGGATTTATGCAGGAAATAGCCCAGCTTGATTGTCATGCACATTGTGTAAAGAGTTGTCACTTTGGATGGGCTATCACCAGCAGGAGAGTGAATTTGTGTGGGGGGGTGGAGGGTGAGAAAACCTGGATTTGTGCTGGAAATCACTTTAGATAAGCTATTACCAGCAGGACAGTGGGGTGGGAATAGGTATTGTTTCATATTCTCTGTGTATATATAAAGCCTGCTGCAGTTTCCACGATATGCATCTGAGGAAGTGAGCTGTAGCTCACGAAAGCTTATGCTCTAATAAATTGGTTAGTCTCTAAGGTGCCACAAGTCCTCCTTTTCTTGAAGCTCAACAGTTTCTCTTTGAAGTCTGGTCCTGAAGTTTTTTTGCTGCAGGATGGCTACTCTTAAATCTGCTATTGTGTGTCCAGGGAGGTTGAAGTGTTCTCCTACAGGTTTTAGTATATTGCCGTTCCTAATATCTGATTTTTGTCCATTTATCCTTTTACGTAGGGACTGCCCAGTTTGGTTGATGTACATAGCAGAGAGGCATTGCTGGCACATGATGGCGGGTATTACATTGGTGGAGGTGCAGGTGAATGAACCGGTGATGCTGTGGCTGATCTGGTTAGGTCCTGTGATGGTGTCACTGATGTAGATACGTAGGCAGAGTTGGCATCGCGGTTTGTTGCATGGATTGGTTCCTGAGTTAGAGTTACTATGGTGCGTTGTGTTGTTGCTGGTGAGAACATGCTTCAGGTTGGCGGGTTGTCTGTGGGCAAGGACTGGCCTGCCTCCCAAGGCCTGTGAAAGTGAGGGATTGTTGTCCAGGATGGGTTGTAGATCACTGACGATGCATTGGAGAGGTTTTAGCTGAGGACTGTATGTAATGGCCAGTGGAGTTCTGTTGGTTTCTTTCTTGGGCTTGTCTTGCAGCAGGAGGCTTCTGGGTACACATATGGCTCTCTTGATCTGTTTCCTTATTTCCTCATGTGGGTATCGTAGTTTTGAGAATGTTTGGTGAAGATCTTGTAGGTGTTGGTCTCTGTCTGAGGGGTTGGAGCAAATGCGGTTGTACCTTAGCACTTGGCTGTAGACAATGGATTGTGTGGTGTGTCTGGGATGGAAGCTGGAGGCATGAAGGTAGGCATAGCGGTCGGTGGGTTTTCGGTATAGGGTGGTGTTAACGTGACCATCACTTATGGGCACCATAGTGTCTAGGAAGTGGACCTTCCATGTAGATTGGTCCAGGCTGAGGTTGATGGTGGGGTGGAAGCTATTGAAATCGGGGTGGAATTCTTCCAGGGTTTCCAGGATGTCATCAATGTAGCGTAGGTAGAGAAGGGGCGTGAGTGGATGAGAGCTAGGAAGCGTTGTTCCAGGTCAGCCATAAAAATGTTGGCATATTGTGGGGCCATGTGGGTACCCATAGCGGTGCCACTGGTCTGGAGGTGTATATATTGACACCAAATTTTAAATAATTGTGCGTGAGGATAAAGTCACAGAGCTCAGCAACCAGTTGTGCTGTGTCTCTGAAGTGATTTGGTGAAATGGATACAATTCCTTCAAGAGGTGAATGTTGTCTTGCCAGATCATCAAAATCTTTGCATCTTTAAACTATACTTTTCCACTGTGCTATGGCAAACTGGACTTTTAGCCTATCATAATTAAGAGAGGGGGTTTAGACACTGTGACTTTTCTATCTCAGCCAGACTGTCAAGGTTTGTTCAGATACCTTGGTGTACCATTACTATTTTTCTTAGTAGCCAAATGTCTCTCTTTTCTCCTGGGAAGAGTACTCAGTCAGCCCTGGACACTGAGATTCTGCCTTTAATACCACCATCAAAATGGTATAAAGGAGGCATTTTTGATGAGACAGCAATATATATTAGTTTAGCACAGTAGGTATTCACTTTTGAAGCCTTTTAATATGTTTCTAACTCATCCTCCATATCAATAAAATAAAAACCACACAAGAAAATATCTTTTTTCTTATTAGACTGCTAAAAATCCCCAAATTTAGTGATATCTGTTTCCAATTTGTCTTTATGGAATAGAGGCCAAATAGTTGCTTTTCTTCCTACATTCAGAACTCAGCCAAACTATAGTTTAACCTGGGTGCACCCACACACATTCACCAGCGTGTGCCTTTTAGTCATGATTCTACTCAATAAATTTGATTAGGTTTTATAGCATTCCAAACCAGCAGCCCACAAGGCTGGTTCAACCAATACCTTTGCTTTAGTCTCGGTTCTCGGCAGGCCACCATGACGCTTGTTTGTATTTTTAAACCTGGGTTAAATTGTGGCATAACCACAAGCCATTGTATGCTATTAACAGTGGGGTTACAATGAATGACTGATAAACAAAATCTTAGCACACTGAGCCTCCTTCTCCCAGTAGTAAACATATGTTGTTAATAAAATGGTTCTAACAGGCTAAGAAATTGGAAGCTTTTTCTTGATTGACAAGACTATAGTTTCTAAGTGGGCTAAACAAACAGCATAAAAGTTTTTGTTTTACTTTGTTAGAACACGTTTAAATAAGACACAAAAGTATATGTTACAGATTCAAATACTTCAATGAATCTTTCTTCCCCAGTCTTGTAGCCTAATGTAACATTTCTACCTCAGTATTCACTGTATATAGTTCTGAACATAGAGGACTAAAAGCAAAAGAGGGCAAAATGTGCTTCCTCTGTCATCCTTCTAAAGGTACAAAATGGAAGGACAGACCTATGGCTTGTGTCCCACTGCTGCTCCATCACATTATCACTGGCATAGCTCAGCAGAGTAGCAAGCTGATAAGAAAAGGTAACAGCATGCATGTTGCATGGGACATAACACAGACACCCAGAACTACTGCATGCTACTATCATTCGGTTGTCAGCTGCTCAAACCACTGTTTCTTGGGCTGGCCTGGGTAGTATGCAGTGGGATGGAAAAGACGGATTTGCTCATATATGGATACTGTAGTTTGCATGCTTGAATAAGTCTATCTGTGGAGAACAGGGAGAGCCAGAAAACACAATTGCCGAACAGTGTCTCATTCTACCACCCACTTTTACGTTAGGAACATAAACTCCAATTCAGCATGACAACTTTCATGCTGCAATATCCTATCACAACTTTCAGGGCTACTGCACTTGACCTGTGACATTCTGATCTAAACTGGTGAAGCCAGATTGGTTTAGTAGGTTTATATTCTGAACCCAACCCTAATAACCATTGCACTGGAATGGAGGGAGCTGCCAACCAGTAACTTGTGATAGGCCAATGTGTTCTGATTACAAACTAATCTGTGTGCTCACAGGAACCGTGGAGTCCTCCTACACAATCTCTTGTGGCCTGACCACCTACACAGTGGAGCTTTGGTTGTTACACTGCATAAGGGGGCTTCTGTGCCCATAAGGGAGAAAATGAGGAGATGGGTTTGTCTTTCAGGCTAGAAGTACTTAAGTCAGCAAAAGAAATTACATGCTCAGCACGCTCATATTCTTCTAGTTTCAATGCCTTATCAAACCATGCCTTGCTCACCGACTCTGTGTAGAGACCAAGAATGAGACATGGCTTTGGATAGATGAGGGAGAAGAGGGGGAGATGAGGTGAAATGCCTGATAGAGGGATCATGTGCCAATCAGACAGGTTCACAGCATAACCCCTTTAAACTGCAGCCAGGTAGGGGGGAAAAAAGGTTTCCCTGTCAACCTTTTAGGCTGAAGAAGTTAAGGACAGACCCTGGGCTCCTGGCCTGCTGCCACTCTGCTACATCATCCCTTCTTGAAGATTCAGCCAGGGAAGGACTAGATTTTGTAGCCAGGGTTCTATGAAAAGTTGAAGCTAGGGATCTGCAGTTCCTTGGGCTTTTTGTGCAGCTGGATCTCTCAGCTCCATGACACTGCTGCATGTGTCGTCCCATTCCCAGTATGTGCATACCCTATCATCGGCTCTGAAAAATAGCTAGGGTGGTCACTGCTGGCTCTAGCAACAGTGATTTATGATACAGCATACTTTGCTCTGATTGCCTACAAAGGATACATGCACTGTACAGGCCATGTAGAGTGACGGTGTCCCTGATTCCTCCTATTTTGGCAGAGGAAAACATCTACATTACAGTGACTTGAGTGAGGAGAGGTATACATGCAACTATAGAGGGAAAGTATGCAATTCCTCTGCATATCATCCCCTTCCAGCTTCCACCCTCCTCAAAAAGCATTAGGCCATTTCATTCTCCTATCTTTCAAGCTATGGCCTTGAGCACAATAGCCCTGGAAAACCTCTAAACACAGCATAGAGAAAGATAAAACTGGAAACTTCAAAGCATGTACTAATTTGGATTATAGGTCCAGGCTGTATCCATCTGTATCCATCCATGTCTGATCACAGTGTATACTTGTCAATGTAAGTAGAACAAATGTTCAGTTGTCCATGAAATTTATGAACCAAACAAGTTCAGCTCCTCTTAAAGAGAAGAAACAAAGATGAAGTTGATGTTAATTTGAGAAAGCAGCTGTAGTAGCAGAAGCAGCAACTTCTGACTCCATCTGTACATGGATTTCCCCACACCCTGTTCACTGTTACCCTTGTGTAAAGTCAATGAAGTTACTTTAAATGCACATTAATGTAATGGAGAGTAGGATCTGGCATTGTACAGCCATTTTTTCCTCTTCCACTATTATGTATACTAGTAGGAATAAAGCTGCAACTTAAGTCAAAGAGCTAAACAGATATGTCAGGGGTTTAAGTTATAGTCACAAAGATTAACAAAAAACTTTATTACTACATTTGGCAGAATCAAATTGCTTCACTTATATATTTTTTAAAAAGTGGTTATTAGAAATCGATCTGTAGATATGTTATACACATATGGATGATATTATTGCTGTAGAAAAATATTTTCACGAGATTGACTGTTTTCATCTTATAGAATCAGGCTGTGGAAGTAGGAGAGAGATCTAGGCCCCCTAAAAGGCCAGAGTGCATGTCAGACCCATCCCCAGCAGAAGAAATGAGTCACTGGCATTCAAAAGACTGTTGTGTGTTGTCCTCCTCCCAGGGACTGGTCCCTGCTGAGCTGCATGAATTGTGATAGTTTGGGCTTGGAGAGGGTTTGGCCAGCCCCCTTTGTTTTCCTTTACACCTTCTTAGAGTTTGGCTTCACATCTCTCAACTTTTACAGGCTATGTGGGGGCAGAGAAGTGTGTATGTGGGTGAGGGAATGGAGTCCTAGGAGAGGAGGGTCTGGGGGGAACACAACAAGCTTCAGGCAAGGTAGTGGGGGGGAATATCCCGTGGCTTCAGATTCCTCTCAAAGTCCATCAAGGAAATGGCCTGCTTGCCCTGCCACCTACTGCTGGAGACTTTACTTACGGATCCTTATGCTATGGAACCTATTGCATGTTCCTTCATCCAAGCCTCTCCTCAATCCTTCCTGCACACACAGTGGGAATGAAACACTCCTTCCTCTGAAGCTTTTGAGAAGGGACTAGAGCCAATAGCTTGGCTGTTAGCAACTCCCCATCTTCTCCTGCTCATGGCTTGCAGTAGCCACAATGACAGGTTTCAGAGTAACAGCCGTGTTAGTCTGTATTCGCAAAAAGAAAAGGAGTACCTGTGGCACCTTAGAGACTAACCAATTTATTTGAGCATGAGCTTTCGTGAGCTACAGCTCACTTCATTAGTCTCTAAGGTGCCACAAGTACTCCTTTTCCAGTAGCCACAATCTCATCCTAAAAGCCCCCTGCAGATTTTTGGTCCCGAGGACTCTTTCCTCTCGAGAAGTGAGCAAGCCCTCTTCAAATAGGCAGGGACTCATACAAAAGCTGGGATTCTGCCAGACTGGTCAATTAGCATTGCTATTATCTTCTGTCTCCCTCATAATTGGAGCAGCAGCACCCCAGTCCCATCCTTTACTTGGAAGCTGAGACAAGGCAAGATGATAGAAAATAACCTATATTTAAACAGTTTTAAAAACAAGTTTTTATAATCCAATTTTGTCAGGGCATTTCAGATCATGGCGTATTCTAAAATAAAGTGACATCCACACTGTAAGCCCTAGCAATTAACAGGGAATTGTCCTAAAGCTTACATTTATTGAAAGTAGCTTCAATGGGATTAATGGCTTAAATGCATTAGTATAAATGTTGATCCTAATTTTCATTATCCTATATTAGATAACAGGCAAAAGGTAATCTGAGCTGTTGCTAACTAGGGATTTTTCCTTCTTCAAGGGAGAGAGAATCTGGAGTCCAATTTTTATGGCTCCAGGTTTGCTGGCTGGAACCACAGACTGATTCTCCCATCACATAGTACAAGGAGTTCTCACTGATGGCAGTTAGACTCACTTGTATTGTGTGACAGAAGAATTGGGCTGGGTCTGGGAATGCTATATAGTTTGTGTTGCTGTGTAAACACCATGAAATTCATCGAGAAAGACAAGAACACGGATGAAACAGGCAATTTGCCGCATATTAGGTAATGGCATAAACGTCTGTGAGTGAGACACAGAAAACAAAGAACATGTCTGCAACAGAGAAAAATTGACTAGTCTGGCCTCCTCAGTAATGCATGTAAGAAACTAGAGGAGCCAATGTTATATTCACAGCATGCACACAGAGAAGCTGAATACAAACATAAAATATCTTCCTGGAAGATTGTGACTTAACACTACTTTATTTCTTATCATTCAAAATGATATGCACAAGAACCCCAAAATACAGACAGACACCAAGCAGGCTTCTCCCTAAAACGGAGAGGCACAACTCACCACCTTACTCTAGGGTAGCTCTCTGCAGAATGGATTCTTATCACATAATTTCCTACAATGCCCCATAGCTGACAAGCAGGACCAGGAAATCTCATACAAATGAAAGAGAGAGCTTTTAATTTAAATACAGTGTCAATATACCAGAACCAATTAGAATAAAATAGAACTATTCCTCTCTTTCAAAGGATACAGAGAGAGTCAGATGGAATTAATGCAACAGAAGCCACTTGTTGATTGATTTATAACAGGGCAAATATTGCTTTCAGCAATATGGCATAAAAGCTTTTTAATTTCTAAAAATTGGTGGAAGTTATGGGTTTGAGCAGAGGACTGGGGATCAGGAAGCCTGGCTCCTGTTCCCATTTTTGCCAGCCACTTGTTGTGTGCCTTCGCCAAGTCACTCGCCTTCTCTATTCCTCATTTCACTCATCTATAAAACAGTATGTACCTAGAAGGGTTGTGCTGATAGGAAAGGGTTTCAGCTCTCCCCCCCCCTCGCCCCTGCAATTTTCCATGTCATGTGGTGAGAGCTCCCTCATCCACGTGGCCAACTTCTGGGTGGGCTGGAGCAGTTTTCATGATTCCTCTCCCCCAGCTCACCAAGGAATTAAAAGCTGTTGAAAGCAGTGGTTGGAAATAGACTGGCTGTGCACTGGCTTTTTGTTGTGATCAGGGTGGGGAGCCTTGGAATCAGGACTGAGGGATAGAATCAAGCTGGTGAACTCCCATCCACATTGCCTGCTGCTGTGGGTAGGGTGAAGAGAAGCTGAGCTGCACTGGGGAAAAATTATGGGGAAGCGGAGGAAGAAAGATGTGTGGAGAACAAAGAAATCAGAGAGCGTAGAAGGTGGGGAAGGGGAAGGGAATCAGAGGGGAAATGGGAGACAAAGAAAGAAAGAACAAAGATAAAGTAGAAGCTTCTCCAGTCTGGAAAAGAGGGAAAGTTTGGTCCCTCCTCTTTCCCTCCCCCAAGAAAAAAAAAAGTGTGAAAGAGAGAAAACACTACCAGAGGGGAAAGAGAAAACAGAGTTGAAATGAGAGTAAAGGGGAGGAAATTAACTGTAAATAGGCAAACAAAAAACCAAGTAGTATCTAGGTGTGGAACACCCTCATTATGGTTAATATTAAAATTGCCCAAAGGGACCTTGATTCTCTACTCCACAGTGGCTCAGCTCTTTCTCACCCTATTCTCCTCATGCATATCTAGCACTGTAAGATGCTAGCTCGTCACTGGGGAAGCCTTTTGCAAGGATGATTGGTGGATGTATAAAGCAGGCATCTTTCAGTTAGCCTGTATGGTGTTTAATTAAGGGAATTTTTGGAGCCTCAGTAGCAATGATGTTCCAAGAACTGAAATGTCCTCTTTCAAAAAAAAAATACCCCCCAAACAAAAAACAACAAAAAATGATCACACTTTGTGCTTGGACTGGAACTGAGCCTGCTTAAAAAAAAAAAAGTAAAACATGGGTCACTGTCCTAGATGCTGTGAACGTGCAGGAAGATAGCAAAGAGAAAGAGAGAAAAACAAACAAGCGTTCATTTCAGATTAGCCCAAGACAGCACAGAAAGTATATTATTGTATAAAGAAAAGGAGTACTTGTGGCACCTTAGAGACTAACCAATTTATTTGAGCATAAGCTTTCGTGAGCTACAGCTTGGTTAGTCTCTAAGGTGCCACAAGTACTCCTTTTCTTTTTGCGAATACAGACTAACACGGCTGTTACTCTGAAATATTATTGTATGAGATTGCCAGCAATGAAATTGCAAAGTGGAGTTTAAATTCAATTCTATAATAGAGTTGCAGTCAATAAAATAACATGACCTGTAATATTTTGTCTTGAGTCATTAGTACACTGTCACTGCACTGGGAAAACAAACTCTGCAAAGATGTTGGTTTTATTATTCATCTATTCTAAAGTTTATCAAAAAGTGCAACATCTTATACAAAAAGCTCCTTCCAGTCTACTCTTAATGACACAAAGCTGAAGCCGATAACTGTAAGAGCTGAATAGGATCAGGGGTGATAATACTTAACAGATTTTTTTTTCGGATGTACAGCCCACCTTGGCCAGTGTTTGCATACATCTCTTCTCCTTAGGTTGTGTATTTTGATGGGATGACTGGTTGATTGTCTTACCAACTATTTAAAGGGTTGAACACAAACAGATCCTTAGGGAATATCAGGGGTGCTGGAACAATTTGTATAGCGGGGGTGCCGAGAGCCATTGAACCAAACTGTAAACCCTGTGTATAATGGAAACCACTTCAAGTCAGAGGGTGCTGCTGCACCCCCCACACCCGTAGTTCCAGCACCCATGGGTATATTGCACAAACGTAACTGTGCTTTAGAGCAGGATATTTCCACCTTAGAAGATGATCATTTTACTTACAGGTCAGACAGGGACTAATAGGCTATTACAGTGTACCCGAAACCTTGACTTAGCAACATGTAAGGATACCCATTGCCTGGTCAAACATGTTTCTGAGGTGCAGAATTACAAATCCACGTCAAAGCCATATGCTGAGCAAGATCCATGTTTGTGATCCTGAGCCAACTGAAAGTATAAAAGCAGAGCAATGCAGATTTAGAGAAATGTTAGTTGGCTCCTATAGTATGGTCCCTCATTTCTTCATTAAAGGAAGAAAATGTCAATTAGCATAAGAAATAAAAACTGATGCCAACTCCAAATGGTACTGCTCTTCAGCTAACCCAGGTTGGGATCTTTAGCAAACTACAGTAGTCCTAAGTATAAAGGACAGCTTTCTTCTGTATGGAGAACCAGGGAAATGTCATATCTATATTTAATTCTGGGGGTCCATTTACCCACCTCCTTTCTACCAGACAAGCCTTTGCGGTTTGCAGCAACTGGACTCATTTCTGACAAACCAGATGGGTGGCAAAGGCTGGGAAGAACTAGTGCTTTCCCCTGCTGCACCTCTGAGTGGCTCCTGAGTAGCCCTTTCTTACCTCAGTCCCTCTGCTCCTGGCATCCCTGCTGCCCCTTAAGCAAGGCACCCACCCACCATCACAATGTTTTCGAGCCCCCAAAACACTCTCCAGCTGATACCCCACTCCATATGTCTGTTATTCTCCCACTGCCTCAACAAAAGATAGTTCACACTTTCATTGGCGTGGGGGGGTGGAATCTAGGAGTAGCTCATGGCACAGAAGAAGGGGGAAATAGCTAGTGCTGCCTCCCCCTTCATGCTCCATCTAGTGAGCTTCCTCTGGGAAGGTAACTGTGCGGTGAACAAAAGGAGATTCATTTGCAACAGAATTCATGGAAGTGCTACTTTCTCAGGCAATGCAGAGCTGTTCATCCATTTCCTTACTTAGATTTCTCTGCACTTTGCCCCTCACTATGAAAGCTCACTCTCTGCAGTGCTGCCAAAATCTCCTACACAACTAGGCCTCGCGGGGGGAGGGGCCTTACATGTATAAGACAGTGACAAGCTTCCTAATGTTTGTGAGGATTATGGGATCCCTGAGAAGCCTTATACAGCTTGCTGGGGCTGATTTACTTATTGCTTACGGAGGTGGAGCCCACCTGTTTGTTTGGATGGATAAGGTAATGTATGCGTCTGGTTTGCGTTTTATTTTCAGGGCATTGCTCCAGGAGCAGAGTTAAGATAACTGGGTCCCTGACTGGCAAATTCACTATTAACTCCGCAGTTCCTAGGTTTGTATGGGTAGCTTTATTTAACTCTAACATTCTTGAAAAGTAATATACACTTGAACCACTGACACTTGCCTGCTGCCTCAGTGAAGTGTGTATGTGTGTGTGTGTGGGTGGGGGGGGGAGGGTGTATAGGCTTAAAGAGTTCACTGGATTTACAATGATTAACATCAAACTACAGAGGAAGTTGAATTATATAAAGGCACAAAGTCATCTGAAGACCTTAGGAAAAATATGTAATAAGCTTAAGGAAGGTGATATTAAGAAAGTCTGCTTGAAGCCTTAGATTTTTTATTTTTTTTTTTTGTTAAAAGACACACACATACACAAAAAATCACTTAGCCAAAGTTATTTGGCTGATCTCGGATAAACTTTGCAGATCATGAAAGTTCTCTTGCTTTAAGGATATTTTAAGTGGTTTCAAATTGCCACAGATAATATACTGTTCTTTGGCCAAAATGGGGAGGGGAAAAATAGTCATGTCTACTGTAGAAATTTGCCAAATAAGCTAGAATAATTGTGAATCCACAGTGGCCCACCCACAGATTTGTAAGGAGAGCAGGTTAGTTTTACTGACAGTATCAGTAGTTCTTTTAGTCCACAGTAACCTCTGCATATCTTTAATGCAATATGATAGGTGCATCAACATATCCCTTTACACAATGGAATTTATGCAATAAAATAAACTATGTAAAGTAGGCAGCAGATTCCAATGGAGAGCACCCTAGACTGAGAGCCAAGAGATTTGGTTTCTGCTTCTAGCTGTGCTACTCACCTTCTGTGACCTCAGTCAAGGGACTTCACCTTTCTGTGCCTCAGTGTCCCCATCTGTAACACCACTTTCCTTTGGGTGTCCAGGACAATGAGCCACCGTGCTACCCTACTGCCTCCAGCGAGGAGTTTTTCTTGTAGCTGGACTTCGGCTCCCTAACACTGCCAGCCCTTCAGCCACTCAAGCTCTCTCCTCTGGGCTGCCAGCCCCTATTTTGCTTTGCAGGTAAATACTTGGTGTATCCCAGGCCCTGAACTCCTCAGAAGCATTGCCTGTATTGTCCAGCCCTGTCATCAAACACTCACAGTAATGGCCAGATTCACTACTTTCAAGGGAATAGGATACATGCATCAGCTTGTTTGATTCAACTGAGTGTCAGCTCCAAACTAACACCACAGCACCATAATTTATAGTGAAAACAAATAAGTTTATTAACAAAGGTAATGACTTAAGAGATAGTGAACAAAGATAATAAGAACAGGTTAAAAACAAAACAAAAGTACAACACACTAAAAAACTTTAACAGGCTGATCTTGTCCAAAGCAATTTCTCACCCAAGCCCTTTCTTGCAGCATTTCAACCAAGGTTGGTGGAGATCCTGTTTTCATGGGCATAACAGCACTGTCCAGTTGCCCCCTCAAATGAATGACAAAAAGAGGGATCATTGTGCTTTCCTTCAATACCTCACAGTCCATTGTTTTTATCCTCAGAGTCAGGATGACTCCTTGTGGTTTCCTTCCTGGCCTGCAGGCTCCAAGGTGTCTTCCCATACTCCTGTTTGTTTCTCCCCACCACCGTTCAACCTGCTTTTCCTGTTGACTTTCACACATAAATAAGATTTCCTTTGTGTTGGCTTTACCATGCTCAATTTACATATGAACCAAGGCAGGTGGTTGCACATCTTTGTCTGGCAAAACCAGTTTGCCAACTCTTCCTGTGATACAGATTCTAAAATGTAATTTCAATACATACAACTTCTTAAATATCACCTGCACATACATCACAGAACAAATTATGATGATTAGTAGGATGTAAACTTCCATTGGACACCTCACACGACCCTTTTTGGGGTAAATACTATGAAAGCAGTGTGTTAAGCATAGTGAGTTTGTTAGGCCTGATAGGAGTAGCTGTTACAGACCAATGAACACTTTGCCAGTCAGCTTTGAGGGTCACAATTTCTCAAACACTTTGAGATCTACAGATCAAAGTACAGGAGCCACGTATTGTTACTATAGATTTCATGTTGCAACAGATTTACAGAAAACTGGGAGTTTTGCTAATTTCATGACATAGGGAGATATTGGTTTCCTTGCTAATAGTCCATTGTAACTGTTACGGGACTCACCCTTGCGGCACCTCCTGCTGGTCATGCAGGGAATTAGCATTCCAGCCTCCAGAGTGCCCTCTGCAGGCCAGTGTCCTGCTTGCTGCTGGGCCCTGAGTCCCTCCTGGACCCCAGTGCTCCTTTCCTCAGGGTTCTGCCCGCTTGCAGTACCCCACACAGATCTGGATCTCCCATCCTGGGGAACCCCCACTCTCTATTCCCACCTCACCTCAGTCTATGGCCACTACCGATCCTCAACTGTCCCCCATTTCCTGGGGCCAACTACAGTGTAAATGCCACTCATCATAGGCAAGGGGGTGGGGGGTTGGACATGCTGCCTTTGCTTACCTTTGGCTGCCCACTGCAACTCCAGTACCTATTTGGCCTTACTCTAGGCCTGCAGCCTGAGGGTTTTCCAGGCCAGAACCAAATGGCGGGACTATCTTCCACCTAAAGAGTAATCAGCTGGTCCCTGGGTCCAGTGGTCCCTCCCGCTAGGCTAGGGGAGGGGTATTTAGCACTTCCCGGGTTTTCCAATAAGACCCTGCTACAGTATAGGCGCGTACTCCAGGAGGTGAAGGCCACCTTGTCACCTGATTCTCTTGCTTTCCTGCGGCGATCCCTGCGAGAGGGCATTCCCCGCCCACCCCTCACCCTCCAGACATTTTTCTTGGGCTCCTGTTCCGCGAGCCCCCCCAGCCTCCACGCTCCCACATTCCAAGCCAGCTGCATACCCTGCAGCTGGTCCGGTTCCGAACCGCACCCAGAAACCATCTGTACAGGCTCGTGCTCCATACGTTACATTCCCTCACCCTCGTGTCCCATCCCGACACCAAATGGCGGGACTATCTTCCACCTAAAGAGGGTGAGGAACCCCGGTGGGCCAGCCTTTATTCCACCTTGGTCCCACGGCCCGCTGGGGACATTAGTTGGCGGCTCCTTCATGGAGCCATGAGCACGGACATGCACCTGGCGCAGTTCACCCCTACACCTGAGGCCTGCCCCTTTTGCGGCGTGAGGGAGAACCTGGCACATGCCTATCTCGAATGCTCCAGGTTGCAGCCCCTATTCCGGCTCCTCCACAACCTCTTGTTGAGGTTCTGGCTGCACTTTTCCCCACACTTGTTCCTCTTTGCACACCCTATCCGTGGCCCCACGAAGTTGCGAGACCTCCTTGTCAGCCTCCTCCTGGCTCTGGCCAAAGTCTCCATCTACAATACCAGGAGGAGGAGGATGTTGGACGAGGGGGTGCTCTGTGACTGCGGGGCCTATTTCCATTCCTCCCTAGTTTCACGCATCCGGGCAGAGTTCCACTGGGCAGCGTCTGCTGGCTCCCTTGATAGCTTTGAGGAGCAGTGGGTGCTGTCCGGGGTTCTCTGCTCGGTGTCCTCATCCGGTATCCTCATTTTGAACCTCTGACCCTCGCTCCGGTCCCTGTTTTTCATTAGTTGTCCCCCGTAATCAGTTGGTCCCTGGGTCCAGTGGTCCCTCCCGCTAGGCTTGGGGAGGGGCCTTTAGCAGTGGGTGGGCTTGTGCCCACCCACTTCCCGGGTTTTCCAATAAGACTCCACTACAGTAACATTTATTTTGAATCTATTGCACTGACAACCTCTACTTGAGTATGCACACCAAAACCAAAACAAACAAACAAACAAACAAAAACCCTACTTGAATTAATCCAAAACACTAGAGAACAGACCCTCAACTTGTGTAAATTATCACAGCACAATTAAAATAATTGGAGCATATACGAGCTGAGGATCTGGCCATAGAACTTAAGTAGATATGTACAGGGGTTACACAAAGGGAGCAATGTGCAAGTAGTCTTTATTAGTTATGTTGTTTTCTGTCATATTTTCAAGACACTGAGCTACAAAAGAGATACACAAGTTTGGCTAGACATATGGGATGAAATCCTAGCCTCAGAGAAGTAAATGGCAAAACTTCCAATGACTTTCTTAAGGCCAGAATTCCACTGCTGATATTTAACAGGGGTAGAAGTTTCTTCCATAAAAATTGTCTGATTTATATAGGAAAAACCAACATTGGAAACAGTTCTCACTTTAACTCCAAGGTTCATTATTAAAGCGAATGAAGACTATGCCTCAATAGAGTAAAAATAAATTTAAAACTTCCTTTTTATCCTATAGACTTTTACAACATTAAGCCTCTCCACTGTCCAAAACATCAGGGAGCCAGGACTCTATTCAGGTTCTGAAGGGCATAGATATTTTGCATCACTCTTGAATCTCCACACCCTACGGAGGAGATATTGCCCCACAAAGTCAGTGATCAAGATGAAGAACTGATCACAATAGTACTTGATAAAACCTGTAAATCTTGGGAGAGTTGTAATAATATAAAATAAACAATACCTTTATTTACCTTTTAGTACAGAGGGGTGATTTTGGCCTTCTTGAAAGTAAGGGATTGTTCTAGTCCCTGATTTTCCTTGAGCAAGGTCTGCCAAACTGTGAGATATAGAAAGCAGGAGCAGGGTGGCAGGTTTGTATAATTTTTGGTGGTGCCCAGAATGGGTCCAAGTCCCACCCCCACCCCTGCATATTGGTGCACATAACGAAATTAATGGGGTGGGGCTGAGGGATTTGGAGTATGGGAGGGTGCTCAGGGCTGGGGCAGAGGGTTGGGGAGCGGGGCCAGGGATGAGGGGTTCAGGGTGCAGGAGGGGGCTCAGGGCTGGGGCAGAGGGTTGGGTTGCGGGGGTGGGGTAAGTGCTCTGGCTGGGTGTGTGGGCTCTGTGGTGGGGCAGAGCTTGGGATGAGGAGTTCGGGACGCAGGCAGGTTGCCCCAAGGCTGTGGCCAGAGAGGAGGACGCCACAGTCCCCCCCAGCCCTCTCCCTGCTGGCAGCAGCGAGCTTTGCGGGAGGTTACCCTCCACTCCCCTGGCAGCACACTCACCAGGCACCAGCACTGCATTTGGTTCTAGGGGCCGGGCCCCTCTCAGGTCCAGGAAGCCCCCTCGCCTCACCTGTGGTGGGTGCCAGGAGAGGGGGCTGCCATCACGTGTGCGCCTCCTTGCTCTGCAGATGGTGATTCCTGCTGCTGGCACCGCTCCCTTTTGTAGGCGGCAGTGGCCGGCGAGGGAGCGCAGCATGGAGCAACAGGGCAGCCACCTGCTGTCCAGGGCGCAAGCAGGGATGCTCCAGGGGAGGCAGGCGGGGCTGTAGATGGGGCCAGGAACATTGGCGGAGCCAGGCCCCCGCGCCCTGAATTTCCTGGAGCATGGGCACCACGGGCCCATATAACTCACCGCCCCTGAGCAGGAGAATTATTTCAGACTGCCAAACTCATTTTTCAGTTGTGAGTGGAGTGACATTTTTTTAACCCATTTAAACTGTGAAAAGCCAATACATTAACCCAGTGCTATGGACAGAGTTTTAAATCCTAAAAGTTAATCCTTGCATTGTAAAACCAAGTAATGCACTATACACAATGTTGATGAAGCTGATGCATAAGCCATCTTTGTTCCAGGGGTTGAATTTTACTTCCCAAACATGGAAGTTTAAAATCACCATAGATAAATGTTCCTTTTACAGAAGTAAGAAAATATTTCTAATGAGATTATTTACTGGAAGTGCTGTAAATGCATGCCCCATAGTAAAGAGGATTGGTAACTCATTCAGCATATGCAGGAAGGATGGATAATGAAGCCAAATGGGTGTCAAATTACTTCAGGGCTTTCCTTTGCCTGATCTGGATGAGAACATGAGGTTTTATCATAAAGGGAGAAAACTGCAAACTGAACTGACTGGCCTGCAATCCTGGAGAAAAGGCACCAACATCTGTTTCTGGTCTTTTTCCTAAGAATCTCTCCAGTTGATAATTTGGATTGGAAGCAAATTGGTTTGTTTTCATAGGTCCATTTCTTCCAAGTGCAGATAAAAGAAACCTCTCCTGTGGGTCCAATGGTTTGTACTCTGAATTCCTGGTTTACGTGGCACAGATTCTCTATATTATATGGCTAGCACATTATCCATCTTGACAAGAACAAAACTGGCTATGCTTTGGCAAGATTTCTGTGGAATAGGACTCCCTGGTCAGATACAAGCATGAAAATAGGATTCTGATAAATTCCCTATGGAGAAGAACATCTAGAATATATAATGTTACATTTATCACAAAATGTCAAATTCAGTATTCTAGAAGGGAAGCTGTTCTCTGCTAGCAAATTCTGTCCTTAGATTTGACATATTTTACAGGTCATATTACAGATGGTCCTGAGCCACAAGATTTGGGTCTGGGTATGAGATTCTTCAAAGTTTGCAGCCCTATGGATCAGGAATTACAGCTCAAGCCTCATCTTTTATATGTCATAATTAGAAAGAAATTAATCTCCTTCCCTCTACTTCAGAAACTTTCCTTGAAAGATGGAATAAAGGGGTGGAGAGGGAAAAATAATGAATAGTTCCAACTTCTTTTGCCTGAAGTGAAATGAAATCAAAGCATGTAGTCTACAATGAGAAGGCCATTCTGAAGAGTCTCAAGGGGCTAAGTGCTTTCTCTTTTTAAAAGACAGCAAAATGCAAAAACCACGAGAACCTTGTTTTGGAAGAGAGACTGAGAAATGTGCACCCATATTAAAGTTGTGAAATACTTCCTACAATGTATTTTCCTTGAACACATCAATACATGATAAATGAGGAATTCATTTACTGTACTGAAGGAGCCATAAAAATAGCCAGAGGGAGGGAGGAACATTGGAGAATCTAACATATGAGAGAGAGAGAGAGAGAGAGAGAGAGAGAGAGAGAGAGAGAGAGAGAGAGAGAGAGAGAGAGAGAGAAGAGAATATATTATTGGTTCACTATAGTCTATGCAGAGTAACAGTTTTAATCAAGAAAGCTTTCTCTTGCCACCCAGGTAATCTTTCAGCATGGAACCAGTTTGGGGCAAACTATCTAGATTCTTAAGTGTAGGATATGGGTAAAGGAGGGGCAGTATCTACTATTTTGTGATTTTGTTTTCCATCAAGAAACAAGCACTTTCTTTACAGTTACGATAGCATTGACCAACCACAAGAGAAATGCAAAGTAAAGAAATTCAGCTCACAGTGCCTTCTGGTCAGAGTGATGTGGCTGTTTGATGGCTCTTGGGAGTGACAACTACAACTGATGTGATTTCTAGGTTACAGCTGATAATAAGACATAAAAAACTGAGTGTAAGTCACCATGATGTGCAATAATGCAGTATCTTATATGACTCAGTGAGTTCTACCCTAGCTTCAAATTTCACATCTGAAATATTTGTATGTATCTAAGAGTACGTCTACGCTTGGAGGTGTAATTTCCAACTCAAGGAGACATACTTGCACTAGCTTTGACCAAGCTAATGTGTTAAAAAGAGAGTGTAGCCACAGTGGAAGGAGGGGCTAACTGCCCAAGTATGTGCCTACTGAATCAGATATGTACATACTTGAAGTGTAGAAGTACCCTATGTTTGTAGGAGGGGAAGAAAGTGTGACATTGTACTTGAGAAATAATGTGTAATCAAATAATCAACAATGCAATATATATGTGCATGCGGGCAGAGTTAAGGCTGAATATTCAACTAGAGTTTTGTATTCTCTGGCTTCTGAGTGTTATGGAACAACTACTTTGCAGTCAAGTAGTATTTCTGCATTTTATGGTGTAGTTACATTGATTTTATTCATACACCCCTAGCACAGGTTTTCAGGACTGATACTAAATTTGCTGATACTGTGTAATAAGAAAAGTGTTTGGAGCTATAAACACAGAAGTTTCTGAACCTTTCATACTGGAGTCATCAAGAAGCGTACCACAGATGTGTATTTAGCTCGAAAAAACTGACATGGCTATCGCTCTAGTTATATGCTCCACATTATATCTGTAAGAATTGTACTAAAGGCATCAAACTTGCTTCTGTCCTTGGTTCAAAATAGTCCAAATCCGGTGACCTAAGCATGCTGCAAAAGATAACTGTTGATAGAGTTTCTGAAGAGGGCTAAAGGTAAGCTTCCTAGATGGAGACAGAATGAGTTATTGTAGATGTCTTGTTGGCTGAGTTCCTGCTAAATTTATTTTAACACTGCTGAGATTTAATTGTGTTAATGGTGTGTTAGGTCACCTTGAGCCTTGGACACGTGCCTTTTTATTTGTTATTTAAAAATAAATAATCAAAAATGTGTCAATCAAGACTGGATGATTTAATCAGAAGTGGCAGTATAAAACTATAAGATAGACAGATTTGTTTGTATCTCACTGCTTAGTCAGTAAAAGAAAGCCAATTGAAATGTATTCAGGCTTCCAAAAGGTCTTTGACAAAGGTCCCACACAAGAGGCTACCAAAGAAGCTTAGTAATCATGGGGTGAGGCAAAGTGTTGTTATAGGTCAAAAGCTAGTTAGGTGACAGGTGAAAAGTGATTGAGTTTGTTTACACAGAAGTTTACAAAAATGTCAAAATGGATACCTTTCTAATTAAATGTTTTCATTTTGAAACCACTTTTCATTTTGAAATTTATTTTTATTATAAACATTTTAAAATGTTTAAATCATAATGGAACATTTATATTTTATATAAAATAATATAATATAACATAATTTATATAATAAAAATATAAAATAAATAAAACATTTTGATCAACATAAAACTTTTTTTTGCAGAATTTTTTGGTGGGAAATTTCAGCTTGTGGATTTTGCTCCATTCCAGAATGAACAATTTTGAACTCATGGAATTTTCTACAAAACGGAAAATCCAGTTCTCAGACATTTCACTGGCAGCTTCACCATTTTCACCCCTATATGGATTAGGTCTGCACCCAATGGATGTGGCGCTGAAGATGTGTTGGCAGCAAGTGGGCTCATAACACTGACTTAGATGACCCAGTGTAAGCAACTTTCCCAAAAATTTCCTACCAGAAACAGAGCAGATCACAAGAGTCAGAATTTATTCAAATAGGGATAAACTGACCTAACAGAACTGTCAGCTAGTCATAATGTCTTTTGGAACTAAGCGCATCTGATGAAGTGGGTTTTAGCCCATGAAAGCTTATGACCAAATAAATTTGTTAGTCTCTAAGGTGCCACAAGGACTCCTCGTTGTTTTTGGAACTAAGACTGTTTTGAGAGCTATAAGCCACAAACAGGATAATAAAACATGACAAAATAATGAAGTGCTTCCTCCCCCCCACCATTATTTAAATTTGGCAACATAGAGTCTTTCACTGAGGACGACTCAGGGGCCTCACTTTAGTTTCCAACCAAAGAACAGGTACAATCTTCTATATACAAAGTGCTATGAAGACTTGTATGGCTAAATTACTCCTTTATTTTTTCCATTGAGTAAAACTGTTGTGTTTGGGACTTTTCTTATTGATGTTGTTGTTACAAGTGTAACACAAGTTGTTAACTTTTCTGTAAGCTGGGCCCTAGGTTTGCAGGCTAGCACATGCTTCCTAACATGAATATCAGTACATTCAACAATGATAATCCAAATAAAAAGATTGATAGGCGTAGGTACTGGTTTCTGTGTTCTTGTAGGAAGTATATCAGCACAAGTTCTTTGCGGATAGAGGCTATATACTGGTCTGTGTTTGTACAGTACCTAGTACAATGGGGCCCTGGTCTCAGTTAGTCCCTAGGAATTACCATAATAAACATGATGAATAATAATACAGAACAAAGAAACTGAGCTTTGAATAAGTCTAATTTCACACTGTGTGGGGAAGTATTTCCTTGTATTGGTTTTGAATCTCCCTCCTTTTAATTTCACTGGATGTTCCCTTGTTATGAGGCAAGAAAAAAATAGTTCCCAATCTGTGTTATTTATACCATTTGTTATTTCATGTGGGCTTTTTTATCATATCCTCTTATTAACATCCTTTCTAATCTTCTATGTAAACAATCTCAATCTCTTTTAACTTGTCTCCTAGCTAGTTTTTCACTTATAACACTTTGCCTCTGTAAAGCTTCTGTAGTAGCCTTTTGTCAAAGGCCTTTTGGAAGCCTAAGTAAATGTCAATTTGCTTTCTTTTACACAATAAACAATGAGATACAAACAAAATCTAACAGTTTTATACTGCTCCCATGATTGTAGTATATGAGCATCTTCCATGTAAAATCAATAGCAATAGTGAAATCTCTAATGGAGTTCAAAAAAGGATACGTTCCAGAGGCTCCATGGAGCTTACATCTAAATTTTTGTTTGGATTCTAGCTAACATAGTTAGTTTCTACAACACGATACTAGACTCTGATCTTGAGATGCACTGCGCTCCTGCTGTTCCCCCTGATGTTAGTGGAACTGGTGAGTGCTCAAGCTATCCAGGAATAAAGACCTTACTTTAGATAGTTTTCATCTATTGTTTAGAAATACCAGGCCAAATCCTTAGACCAAGTTGTCTGAAAGTCTGAATAAGGACCACATAAAAAGTGAGTAAAGCATTTGGTATTTGACCCTTAAACAATACAATGAGCAATTTAAATAAAGGGGAAAATAAATTAAGAGATAAAATTTAAGAGACATTTTCAGATTTGTTTTGAGGCATCTAAAGTCTAAAACTTGCTTTAGAGAGCCTGGAGATTGTTCTTTAGCATACATAGGATTTTGAATTCAGTTATTTTTATTTTCTTATTGAACAGTAATTTGAATCAGTGAGAGACTGCCCATTGAAGTCAACAGGAGTTTTGCCTGTGTATGGGCTGTATGACTGAATCCACAGGCATTCTAATAGGTAATGATGGAGAAGTTGGTATCTCCTACAAAGGATTCTTTGATATTATAACATAGAAAAGTAGTATCAAGAGGTGATCTAGGGTTAGTAAACAGAAATAACTCACAAATTTTAAACTTATGCTGGTTTTGTATCTGGGATTCCAAATTAATTTTCATATAAGACAAAATCAAAGAAAACCCCTATTTATTGTGCTGACCTGCCACACTATTCTATGTGACTCACAAGCAGCCTTTATAAAAGACACATTGTATTCTACTGTAACTTTCCAAAACATTGCAATTTATCATACTGTCACCAATCTGATTGCTGTAGAAGGCTAATGTAGTATATTTTAAATAAGGGAAGTAGTAAGATAAAAATCATACAAATAGATCAGGACAAGCTCATCATGCCACATCAAAACATTTTTGAACAAAATTCCTTTTGTATTAGATATACTGCACTACATTTAAGAGTTAGCAAAAATATATGCAGTATTGCTAACCTTAATCATTCAAAAATCATGAGTCAGGCCCCAGTCAATCATAAGACTGTCTTAAAAATCATTAGATTTTAAAAATAAATGGTGATGGTAGAGAGTTATTTGCTTCCTGGTTTTTTAGCCATTGGGGTTCATGTTTACAGGCTGTTCTCTACAACCATGACAGCCAGAAATTAAAAACAAAACAAAAAACCCAAAGCTGAGATTTTCATGTAATCCCATGATTCCAGGAGCTGGGGCTTTAAAAAAACACACCAAATATTGTTGAAGTTGATAAAACTGCAGAATATGAATGCTACCAGGAATTATTTTAAACAAATATTCTCACATGCAATTAGTATGTGGTGCGAGCTCCCAAATCCATCATGGGTAGAAAAACATCAGTCTGTTGCATTCTCTTCTTCTCCTGGGAGCATGGAGAAGAGTGCTCTGGCATACTCTCCCAATTACCAAGCAGGCATTCTCCTGAGAACTTTTGCTGGCAGGACCAGTAATAACCCCAGTCCTCTGCTGAGGTGAGAGGTCTGTGGGGGAGAGGAAAGGCGAGGGACAAATAGAGAGGCAGTTGTTCTCTGTGCTATTGGTCCTTCCCCTTGTGGATTTCAGGCTGGCCTCTGACATCTGTGGATGTCCCAACACCCTGTCATTTCCTCAGGGAGGAGCAATTCTCTAACAGGATAATTCTGAGGAAACTCTGCAAGTAGGTACTCAGTTTCCTAATATGGCCAAACCAATGAAAGGCCTAAGGAATGCAACACTTTAAACTTGAACTTTAATGGCTACAGAATAGTTGCATCACCTGAAGTGTTACACAGTTGTAGATTTAAATATTTATATATCCTATACATTGGAATAGAGTAAATTTTGTTCAGGTATACTCCCGTCCTCTCCCCATATTGAGAAGATGCCAAGCGCAGGCCTATTCCCTGACAAATACACACGGCCAATGCCAATCTGAGTTTTAGGGAAAAGATCAGCTCTTAATTCCTTGAGCTAACACAGGGCTCAGCACAACCCCTGTTTGTACAGCTTGTAAGAGTCTCCTCAGGCCTACTTAGTCTCAGTGTCAGTCTGTCTAGAACCTTCCAGTTCTCCCTCCGCCTTTAACAATGGATGTTTTGTTCCCTCTGCTTGCAGCTGAAAACCTACCCAGCTGATTATTCTGGCTGTCTCCTGAACAGTTTCCTCTCTATTTCTCTTTCTAGTCTTTTGCTTAGTTTCAACTGCCTATTTCACCCTCAAATTGCAGAGAAAATTCTAATTTATGTATAAATAAGTTATGCACGTTTGCCTTAATTTTTTTAACATTCTGCATTTTCATGAAGCCAAAGCAAACATGTTCTATAGCATCAGATAGTGATACTGAGGGGTGTCTCCTAAGAAGCAAGCTTTCACAGCAACTCTGTAACACGTATGTCTTCATATTGTCTTCCTCTTTAACCACTATAAGTTCACAACGCTTCACTCTTTCTGATTACCAGTGTTTTTAACATGCTTATTCTCACAATATCTCGGTGCTGATCCCGGGCAAGTCTCAACACTGCAGGAAAGGCATTCTATAAACCCAGGATTACAGAGCAGTGATGAGCAAAGCTTCAAGAGCGTTAGAGGTTGGTTTGGTCACATATTCAAAAAAATGGATGCGAATACAAATCTTATCTGAGCTACAATACAGTATCTGAACCTCGTAAGTCTCCAAACTAGGTTGGCAATCTGATGAGAACCCATTTTCTTAAGATATTTCAGCATTTCTTTCTGCTCAAGCCAAAACTAAAAACTAGAAAAGCATGGGGAAAAAATTAAAATCGTTGAATGCAAAGAAGTTATCCAAAAATGTTAAAACTTCAAGATAATTCAAATTTTAAGTTAAGGCCATCTGTGCTGCAGAGATAGAGATACCAGACATATTTGTACTTGCAAGTCTTTGAGATCAAAATCCCCTCTCCCACTCCCACCAGCTTTTTTGGTCAATATGGAATACAGAATTCCAAGCACTCCACAGGGCATTGGGGATCATGGCTGAATGGTACATTATTCAGAATGAATAGGTATAGCATTTCAGGGGTCTTATTAATCACATGATATTTGGAGAGCTCAACCCCTTTCTCTCATTATTAGAGTTTTTTCACCAACTTCTTCAAGGGTTGGGAGGAGCAGCCTCTGGCATAATCTTCCACCATTCACTCTTGAAGTTTGGAGGCCCAAGTACTTCCATCACTGAAACCCCAATGGCTCTAACATGAGTCTTCTCCTATTAACCATGAAGGGATGGAGAGGGTCCAGCACTGTGACAGAACCATCTCCCATTCAGATGAGAAAATCCAAGGCTATTCAAGAGTTAATACAAAAGCAAATTGCAGATGGCAGGTTTTTAAAAGGTTAACACAAAACACACATTAAAGATGTCTCATGATTAAATTCATGGTAAAATTGGTTGGTTAAATAGATTTGATGTTGGAGCTAGTCAGTTTTCCCTCATGATTTTGTAATGCTGATTTAAAGTTAATTTTTGCTTTCCTTTCATCTTTTAAATTGCTTACTAAACATATGTTTTAAAATATTGTCAACAATACAAGCTTATTTGCATATTTTGGGAAATTTCGTCTACAGACTAGAGGCATCTGTGTGTGTTCTACATATGTCAAAAATGTCATGTTTGCATTTGCTGACTGCACATCATTCAAATCCTCGTGTCCTGTACAGTATGAGCATTACAAGTATGATGATCAGCTGCAAATGA
Organism: Lepidochelys kempii; assembly: GCF_965140285.1. NCBI lineage: Eukaryota > Metazoa > Chordata > Testudines > Cheloniidae > Lepidochelys > Lepidochelys kempii. The sequence continues at coordinate 53,212,728 of NC_136383.1, forward strand.
CTAAAATCAAATTATACTATAAATGTTAGGTCAATCAAGATCTGTGATATAGAAATCTCCATACCTGACTCCATGTAACTGTCCGACAAATTGTAAGTTATTTTGTGTTGCTGGAACTTAAACCAAGATTTCCAGTGACTTCTCTGTAATATCTGTTCATGATTGGGGCGTTTTCTTTTATGTTACCAGGATTTTTCACAAAGGTAGCTGAATTTTCCAGATGTTTCCTCAATGAAGAGAAGTACTTTGGGTCTCCAGTGTTCAATTCTTTTCATAAGCTTTGACATTGTCAAACATGATGGCTATCATTATTTCTCAACTTTGACATTTTACATTTATACCATTGAGTGAATTCAGGAAAAAAAAATCCAGTAATTCACCCAGGGTAAGATTGTTAGTTCTGAGCAATCTTCTTCCTTTCAAACTCAGAACACCTCATTTCTTCCACACGCGCTATACACAGCAATCTGACAGTGCTGTATCTCAGCAATCAGGAATATTGAGACTTCTGTGAAAAGTGTTTTAAACCTCTGATCACTAAGAGCTCTACGATAACAAAATTCACAACTTTCATCACCATCCTCATTAAATTTTCAATCAGTTGTTAAACTTGCTTTTGCACAGACCACCTCTTGAGAAACAATGTAATGAAATCCCACCAACTGCTGACTGACTTCCTTAACAAGATATTGAAAGAAACATGCATTACAGCTGATCAGTCTAAGAACTCTACTGTTACTGATACAACGTATGAGATATTGTCTGTTTATGATGCACTGAAAGTATATTTAAATTCTTAGAACAGAGGTACAGTTTCATTTTGCCTTTTGCACTCTAACTTTTCAAAGTTGGAGAAGTTTTGAAAAGCTACGGAGTAGCAAAAGGGAAAAAATCCTGGACAGAATTAATTTTTATTCCACTCATTTGCAAAAAGAAAAAAAAAAGAGAGAAAAAGGGAGGCAAAGGAAATAGACGATTTTTAATAGACTTTTTCACAAAAATATTTCATGGGAAATTTTTATTTTTTTTAAATGTTCCATTTTGACCCCCGAGAAACAAACAAATTCAAAATGTCAAAGTTTTACTTGATACTATTCCCCCATATTTTTTGGCCAGCTCTACTATTTGGCCTTACATCAAAAGTAAGGTAAATAGGAGCCTGCTGAGGTGTTGGAGGCAGGACTATTGCAAGGGCAGAGTCACTGGGTGCCTAGATTAGAGCTAATGGAATACAGGGAGGGGCATAACGATTTGGAAGTCTGGGATAATAGCTGCAGGAGGTCTGTGTGAAGAAGGAGATTGCAGAGAGATGAAATCTCAGAAGTTGCACCCCCACATCTAAATTTGCTGGTGCTTAAATGAACCAAGTCTCAGAAGCTTGAGGCTCTCCCATCACTACTTGGCAGGTTAATGTATTCTGCACTCAGTGTTCTATGATGGTGCCAGATTGATTATCTTTTCCTAATTAATATTTGTATGAATATGACGTTTTGTTTATACCAATTCTCTTTTTGTTCTCCATGTGCATAAACAGCTATACCAATGCTAAACAATTACAATTTTGTCTTACAGACCCAGATGTGGAGAAGCCTGTAGGCTTTCAACAAGGGTCAGTGATGCCAAAAAAAGTCGTATTTCACCTAATAGGTTGCACAATCGCATTTCAAATGAAAAAGCATGTGCACTGCAATGTCTCATCTACAGGATGAAAAATTAGCAAATTGAATAACCTGTTACCACAGTGCTGCTGTTCTAACTGGGTCTTGCATCACAGTAGCTATTCATTGGGTTGAGAGGACCTAATCCTCCGTAGTTGTCTCTGAAACAGTTGGAGTAGAATTCAAGCTATTATATATTTATCTTTAGATGGAAAGACACAAAGGACAAAAATGAGACTCTTCAATAGTTACAACTTTCTTTAATATGGATTCTGTAAACCAGATCTTGCCATGTGATAAGATTGCTTTGTGTCATTCCAGTGGCTAAAACCCATCTTTGTTGTAGGTGTACTAAGCACTACTTGATTACAGCTGTGGATCTGGTCCTTCATTTCCAGAAACCCAGAGTAGTTCTTTCTGCATTACAAAATCCCCACTGGAACACATGACTACTGTGCTACATTGTGTTTTTCATGACTAAGCATATAATATTTCATGAATAAGCACATATTCTTAACAGTGCAGTAGAGAGAAGAATAGCTAAGGGAAAGGAATAGTTGTCCAATTCAACTGTGGAGTCCTCTGCTCTATCTTAAGTGTCTGAAGAGCTGGACATTAGGAAGCCTACTAATACTGCACAAACTCAAAGGCAGTATTTTACACAACTTCAGCAAATAACGATAGCATTCTATTGATAATCTGGGGTTGCCAAAATGGGAGGGCACATTTTTGAAGCCTAAAATTAACTAATTGCTAATGGTTAGCCAAGTTACATTGGGAGTGCAAGGGGGAACCACAAAGAATGAGTAAATTTGTTTTCTGAGATCTGGTTAGAGAAATAATCTTATATTATTACACATTTATGTTGCTTCCAGATGACATATTTATGCATACATGAATGCACACACTCACAAGACAAAAATGACATGATAAACTCATGAAATGACTTTTAGGGTTATCTTTGTCTATCTGTGACTGAGTCACCCTGCTTGACTCCTTTGCATATATGTGTCTGAGTCAAATGGTCATCATATTCATGTGTCAACAGTCTTTCTTTCTAAGTACGCTGAGTCGCGGATTCTGATTCCTTGCTAAAGATTCTAAGAGAAAGCTGGAAAAGCAGTATAAATCATGACAGATTTGGAATGATTACTTACACTTAAATTCTGTAGTCCTTATTAAGCAAAACACCCATGGACTTAGGTAGGAGTTTCGCTCAAGTAAGGACTGCAGAATTTGGCCCTTAATTCCTTACTGTGCCCTGCTTTAGTATATGCTATTATGATAAAGTATTATTACAAGCGTTTACTCTTGTATAGCAATTTACACCCAAGGATTTGAACAAACACTGCTGTGGTAAATATTAATGATGCTCACGTTACAGAGGGTAGTAAGTGATTTGCCCAAGCACACAAATTTTGTGCTCACACTACACACAACTACTCATGAAGTAAATGAGGTAGTATGACTATATTCACCTATGAACAATACACACTTGCAGTAATCTATTGTAGAGAAAGGAGATTAAAGAAATTGTTGTTGCTGGATATTAAAATGAAGTTTAGGAGACTAATATCAAAGAGAAGCCCTTGAAGCATCTTATTTTGCTCATCAGTCTAGAAATCATAATTTTTTTTAAAATCTGAACAGGACAATAATATGGTTTCTATTTGTGCTTGCTGGCTTGCCTGTCTGTGTTTATCTGTGGGTTGCAGCTAACTGATCACATACCATATCTGTTGGACTGTGGTAAACCAGCACTAGTTATTTTCCTTGAGATGCTTTTAAAAATGCTTCCAGATATCAAGAAACCAATTGATCTACGAGAGCTAGGGCTTGATTATGCTACAACACAAACAATGCACATGGGTGAGCAAATGCTCATAAAATGTGTAATGTAATGAGGCCAGCAATCTGCACATGACCTTTCCACAAATGGCACATCTACAAACCTGTGTACAACATGGGGAAAGATCACAGGTTCATAAAGAGAGCAGAACACCTCTATTGCCATGGAGAGAGTGTCTGATTAACCTGATCATAAACTTTAGAGTGCTAATCATTGCATGGGAAGAGAAGGCTATAATTTGTGTGTCTGGATAGTTCCAATTCATCCACCATTGGTATGGCTCTCTGTTAGTAAGGCTTGGGACCAGTATTGCTCTACTCTGTCAGATCTTTCCATCGAGACATATTCCTTCCAATTAAAAAACAAAATAATAAACAAAAATCCCCACATTTATCCTCCATGTATCCTTCAGTTCCCATACGACAGATACCTGAGCACACAGGACTGCATACTTTAAAAAAGTTACTACTGGTAACTTTATACACTCCTTGTGCCTTTCTTCTTCAGGTTTTGGAGCGGGGAGCAGGTAACACTGTATTTCACTTTCAGGTCACATCAGACTTTGTATTGGCCATGCCCAGATAAAGAGCTGAATTAAGGTGAGTACTTGTTATGCTGTTTACAATTAAATGGGCCCAGGCCCAGGGGTAGAATAACAGTACTCCTGTTTTCAAGTATAATGCACTCTTGTTTTGACCTACCGGCCTTTCCTCTATTGTGTAGCATACTACAGATAGAAATGGACCCAATCATCTTAGGTGTCTGCTATGTCTTCTACAACGCAGTGGCTCAAATTTAAGTGCTAATATACTTCCATATATTGCTAACGCACTTGGAAGGCTTAGAAATGTAAAATGTATGTTTTACAATCATGAAATCAAGATATACTTATATTTTTAAGTGTATAGGGCTGTCTGAATGCTTTGCCCAGGGGATGGGGGGAGGGACAGAGAGAAAGTGAGACCAAGTGTGCTGCCTTGCTGCCTACAACTTTTGGCAGTGGATCAGACAATAAGTTCAGCAGAAAGTCGATTTAATTTTATTGGACCACACTGTCTCAAGCAATTAGAGAAATATTTGTAAAACATCAGATGAGAAGGAGGAACATGGAGCCCAATAATGCAAAACAATGTTTATAAAAGAAAAATCATGAAACTGGAAGAGTAAACACAATTACTCTATCAGCACCTCCTGTTCTTCTAAAGATTACTTAGCTAAAAACCAGAAAGTTTTCCTAATGCATTTGAAAGAGTTCATACTAATGAAGTCCAGAAACATACATATATCAGCAGAAGTGCATGTGTGTGTGTGTGTGTGTGTGTGTGTGTGTACACAACACACATGATTTACACACACGGACAAGAGTTTCAACTATATCTGTTGAAGAAATATGAGTTTTTGATCTACAAATATTTGTTCAGAAAAAATACAGAACACAGAATGTGTGTGTGAATTGCACAAATAAACAGCTACTCTCATGTCAAACATCTTTTTGGGAATACTTCCTCTCTTTTAAGTAGCTATGTTGTTAAAAACAGTTTTGACAACATATAGAGTATAGTCTCCTACTCACTGAACAATAGCACTTCGTTCTTCTCCCCTCTTTGTTTGAGAGAAACACACACCAGCCTGTATCCTAGGCTAGGACAACTACTGTTCTTTCCTATCAAGTGGGGCAGAAAATGTAATCTTTCTAATTCACATCATAGGACTTGTCACATTAACTGTGCTGTTAAGATTCCAGTTACTTACACGTTAGTGTATGGGAAGGGTTTATCTGTTAATGCTAGGATAACTCAGTATTGCTTGACCAATGGCAATTATCTGATTAATAGGACTGGACAGAATGCAAATATTAGTGTGTCCATTAAGTGTTCTAGCAAGATTAATAGTGGGCCTCAAAATTTGGATCGAGGTTTGGTTCAAATTTTGAGCAATTTTAAATGTAGGTATGCTAGGAATGGAGCTACAAGTTCAAACTGGTCTCTAATCAAGATTAAAACCTAGGGGGCTCTTCTGGGGCATACCTGGTGTCTGAGTGTGCTCATTGCCCAAAATCGCAAGGAACATGACCAGGTGAAAGGACACCCTGATGCACTGTGATGCCTAAAAGAAAGCCCACAGCTCCAGACCAGGGAGATGTTCAGGAAATGAAGAGCCACCCCACAAGGACTCACGTCACAGATTGGGTGGTAGAAGAACCAGGAATCTTCCAAATGTAGACTGCTGCCAGTAGATGGGGTGACTGACCAGGTTCCTGCTATTTCAGATTTGGGGAAGCATCTTGAATACTGCAAAGATAACGGGGCAGAGAATGTGGGGCATCTCTAAATGTTTTAATAGTTCATAAAAAGCCTCTGAACAATGAATTGCTTGTCTGAATCACTAGAGCTTTTGTGGATCAGCTCTCGCTAGTTTTGCCTTGACTATTTCCACAAAAGCAAAGGACTGTTTGCACAAATGCACAATTAATATTGGACGGCTCTTAAGTTCGATGAGGAAAGGAATTTAAAAGTCAGGACTTAGACACATTGACTGGGTAGTTTAGGAAAGCTTGAATTGCCACTACCCATGCTGTGGCTAGATTACAATAGTCTCCAGCTCTTTGGGTCTGACACCATCCATGAGCACTTAGTTCACCAACAAAAATTCTTTCCAATTAATCTAATTTTGTGCTTCTAGCATGCTTTATATTCAAGCTAGGCTAAGCAAAATGTTCCCATCTGAAGTCAGAGTGGTTTAGAAGTTTTATTGCACCAGCCCTTGTCCACATTCAGCAGGTCGGTGCTGTTCACACAGCCCTATTTACAGCAGCTGAAGAGTTTAAACACTTAACAATGGAGTTGACTTCAATGGAAACAGGAGCAGGTCTTGGGAACACTAACCTCCAAGTTTGTCTGCAGGGCTTGAATCCAGGCCCAGCCACTCCCAATCAAAACTTGCAGGGGCTCACCTATCCGTAAGTCAGTGAAAACAATATGCAGTATAACAGTTTTTCAGCAAACAGGCTTACATTGAAAACAGACTGTCAATTTTAGGACATATGGAAGGGTATGTCCACACTGTTGCTGGAGGTGTAATTTCCAGCTCAGACAGACATACCTGTGCTACCTCGAGCAGAGCTACAGCGCTAAAAATGGCAGAGTAGCATGGGTGGCATGACAGGCTAGCCACACTGAGTACATACCTAGATTTTCAGATGGGATTGTATTTGAGCAGCTAGCCAATCCTGCCACCCATGCAGCCACGCTTGCACTAAGCATAGCAGCGTAACACTGCTCAATCAAAGCTAGTGCAGGTATGTCGGCCCAAACTAGAGATTGTACCTTCCACTTCAATGTAGACATAGGGTATGTCTACAGAACGCGGTTACATTTGAAACTGTGTTTATGATGAAACTTTGGCAACTCCAAAAAACGACTCAGCTTTGATTTCCTTGCATTTATATAAACTCTGAAATATGTGTTTCAGATGCTGGAAATGAGTGCTTTTCCATTCCAAAAGCACCAACAAATGATTGCATAACAAGACTAAAATACTCCTTTGAGTGGTTACAGTGGGCAGAAAGGTTACAGATGAGGACTTTTTTGATGTGTTTGGGCAGAGCTGTTGCTCTTTGACTCCCATTGGATTCAATCAGAGTTACAGAGAAGGTTCATCTACACAGAACCTCTCCCCACCCCCCGCAGCCTCAGAGCCTGGGTCAACTGGGCTCATTCTGCAGGGATAAAAATAGCAGCATAGATGTTCAGGCTCAGGCTGGAGTCTGGGATCTGAGACACTTCCCCCACCCTCACAGGATTTCAAAGCCTGGCCTCCCACCCAAGCCCAAACATTGACATTGTTATTTTTATTTCTCAAGAGTGAGCTGCATGAGCCCAAGTCAGTTGACCCAGGCTCTGAGACTTGCTGCTGTGGGTCTTTTTTTTTTTTTTTCCTATGTAGACATCCTTAAAGTCCTTTGAACAGTTTGGGAAGAATATGTGGAAAAAGATGTAAAATGTGACTCTAAATGCTATCCCATTAACAATTGGCACTTGTGATGGGTAGAATGGTTTGTATCAAATAAGAACTGGCTTAAATCTTTACTCAACTATTCTACTGAATATAAACCAAACATTTGAGTTTAATAAAAAATTTAAGACTTCACAGTACAAATGTGAAAGATTTGAATGAAGAAATAGGTTGAATGGAGTCATTATAGAGTTTCTGGTCCCCACAATTACCAGAGAGGACCAGGATGTGTTGCAAGGGGAGCTTAGTAAAGGAAGGGGCTTCCTTTCTGGTCAGGGAGTTCTTTAGTTATTGCTTAATGCATGGCTCTTTGTGTTTATGTCCTCACACTACAGGTTGTTTGGTGCATTAGCAAAAAGCAGCTGTTCCAAGTCCAAGAAGCAGTATGGAAAAAATGGCATGAATACAAGAATGGAAGGACCCATAAAAAGAGGCCTAGACTGAAAGTAGGCAATGAGTGTAGGAGGAAGTGAGAGCAGAGAGGTAGGTGAGGGAGGAGTTGTGAGAGCAGTATATATAAGGGGCTTCCATTATTTTGAAAACAATGAGATTACATGGGAAAGTATGTTATGCAGAAAATGTACATTTAAAAAGTGACCTATTACTTTAACAAGTCAGTTCTCAACTGGATTTCCTCACTCTCAGTGTTGAATGTGTTTTTTTTCCTTTGCAAGGAAAGGAATTAATGGTGGGGAAATATGGGGTAAAGAAACCCTTGCCAAAAAAAAAAAAAGTATTTACAAACATCCATTTGAATAAAACCACAGGTTTGGTTTGATGGTATTTGGTTTTCCTCATTCATACAAGCAATTTTTTATTTCTTAGAATGTTTGCACAAAGTCACAGAGAGAGGATTCTGAATATTTGTGAGAATATGTATTTGGATGAGTATTCACACTGGAGCATTCATAGTATCATCTTTAAAGTTCTTTTGGGGTTTGGGAGTTGGTAGATATATGAAATCTTACTACGTATAGGATGGGACTTATTGTTTAACAATACAGCATGGTAGGGACTGTTCCCAAAACCCAAGGCCAGACACTAGGCATTAATGCAGTTAATAAAAAAAGAAGGGTATGACAGTAACTTTTGCAGGTAGACCATGAAACCTCTTTGTTCTGGAAGAGGTGCAATGAAATAAGTTAGACAGGAAGTGTCAGAATCTTTTGTAACTACGACTACATACATCCGCACACTGACTTGCTGTAAATTTTACAAGAGTTAGGAATTTCTGTTAATGCATCTCTTGCCCCCAGTCATATTTTTATGTCAGGGATCTACACAGATAGCCAAAATAATATTATCCTTATGGAAAAGAAGAAACAGGTTTAATCAAGCCTAGGACATTTTATCTTCTACTCTCTTTCCCTAAAGTGCTTCCATCCTGTCCTTGAAGAAATCAAAGCCTCAGTGAGGTTTTCAGGATCTCCTCCTGCTTATAAAGCTTTACTCATTTAGTTAGGGAGTAGAAACAATTAAGTTCTGAAAGAATTTTGAATTGAAGGATTCCAAAAAAGAATTAGGCAATTTTATGGACCGTGAGAATATCCATAGTTACATTAGACAGGATCTATTTTAAGTGGAATCTAAAGCCTTATTGCTTCAGGGCATAAGCCAACCACTAACTACTTGGAGTTAGGAAGAAGCTTCCTCTATGGGCAGGTATTCCATAAATCAACCATGGGATTTCCTGCTTCCTCTGAGAATCTGTCAGGGACAGGGTATCAGACTAGATAGCCCACTGATCTAATCCAGTAGATCAGTTCCTATGCATTAAATCAATAAATCTGCCTTGATGGAGTCTTTCTAATTCCTGAAGGGGAAAAAAACACCCCAAACAACAACAAACCCCACCCCCACCCCTCTTAAAGAGTCAGCACTTAATAGTATTCAGTCATTACCAAGTAAATTCCAGGCTTCCTTCTTGGACACTACACTCTGCCAGTTTCTCCTGCCTTACAGCTCATCACCTTCTCTTAGTAATTATTCCATGTCTTTGTTCCACATCTTCTCCCTCTGCCAGGAGCAGATACTTCATTGTAATGCAACAAGCAGCCTCATTCTCCTCTTTCAAATGATTCATCTTTCAAGTTATTTCAAGGGTAAGAGCTCAGGCCTGTGAGCATGTTCGTGGTGCCAGTAAAATATTCTTTTCCTTCGCTCCAGCCTACACTGCTCTCATCTCTCTTTTGCCTCCACTTCCCACAAAATGTAAGTTTCTCTTCATTCCCCTTACCCTGCGTTACCAAGCTAGTAGGTTTTGGGGTGGGAGGCAATCAGAAGAGAAGAAGTGGCTGGTCAAGATCAGGGGGCCTCACTGGGAAGTGAAGTCCAGACTGGGTGCTTCCCTTCCTGGCGTTAGGGAAATATGATAAGAAGAGCTGTTTTCAAAATACTCTCTTCTCATATGAGCTAAAAGCACAGAGCAGACACATTCTAAGTCAGTTTTGCTTTGGAAAGAACACCACATGGGATGGTTTGGATCTAGCATTTGACTCTGAACTCTTGCAGAATTCAGGGACTTGTATCTCATTGAGAAGTGCAAGAAAAGGTTCACAGCAATTGTACCTTATCATGGCCAAATCTAGGGAAAGAATCTTAAAAAAACCAAACCAAGGGAGTGTCATCTTCTTGTCATATTAATACATTCATCCTCTGTGGCAAAGAATGAAGACAACTGCCAACAACATTAGTGCTTTGCTTTTCGCCAGAATGGCAGATACTTATTTTTTTAAAAGCCACTTAAATCAATGATGGAATGAACTGCAAATCTGCAAAACATTAAAGCCACCCTGATTCTGCTCTAAAAATATTATGTATATTCACTATCAAGAGCTGTACAATCAACTTTGATTCAACTACTATTATGTTTCAGTCTCTTTCAAATAAAAACAATATTTTCTATCAGAATTTGCTCTTACTGTTACAACTTTGAGTGCATGTCCTACTATATGATAAACTACCACCAAACTCCCAAGAAAGCCAAACTATTAGAGGTGGATGAAAAATGTGGACTTGAAAATATTCCAGCCAAAACCAGGATCCTATTTTAGGGGAAATTTGTGAACATTTTCACATTTTTTGAACAGCTCTGTAAATTATGTCTATTAAATGATTAAATATAGAGTATGAGCTTAGAGTACAGCTTAGTACAAAACTGGGAAAATACCATCTAAATGTAAACTGGCCTTTACATTTCTTAAGAGACATATATGCTAACACCTAGAATGAGTTACCAATACTGAGTGTCAGTTCATTCCAGCTGCTTAGGTATGTGGCAGTGAAATGACCCAGGAACAAGAAAAATACACACATTGGTTCTGCAGTATGCACTAAATAATCTGAAGCAGGGGGCAGCAATACCAGTTAAAACTTGCAAGATTCCACAATCTTGCAAGGGTACCTTAAAAAAAAAATTAGGAAAGTACAGAGAATGTACTGATCACACTTTTAGAGTGACGGGGAAAAAAATTAGAGGTTTTAAATTCACACCAACACATTATTTCAATCTGGTTACAGCAACAAGAAAAGCAAAGCAATCTTTGTTTGGTTAATAACATCAACTGACAATCACAACGAGTCAAAATCATCGGACACCCAGATATAACAAACAGTACTAAGTAGGTTATATTCTAATGTGAGATGTTATTTGCTGCTGGTAAATGGCAGGTTCAAACCATCTCTCTTAACCCATCACATAGCACAGCCTCCTAGAGCCATACTTAGATTCAAATTAATAATGCCGGTGGAAAAATATCTGAGGGCTAGGTTTTGCTGTAGGCACTCACTGTTATGCACATAATAGGGCGTGTACAGTGGCTGTGTAGTAACTGAGTCCCCAGATGACTCAAGTCAGAATGTTTTCTGGGAGTACCCAGCCAGGGCGCACCCAGTGCACCACTTTCAAGAGAGTGAAGCCATGCTCCCCTTGCTCCTCTGTGCCCAGCCAGCTACTTTAGTGGGTGTGTGCGTTTGTCAGAGAGAGGAGGATGGATCTGTGTCCTTGCCTTCATCCTACCTCTGACAGGAACTTACCACCTGCAGAAGTGCCAGAAAGAAGTCCCCCCTGATGTCTAGCATTCCATTTCCTGCACAAAGACAAGAGGGAGGAGGGAAGCTCCTTGCGTCTTCCTCTCCCATGTAGTCATGCTGGACTGATCCTGGCCTTACACTTTTGTGATAATTGATGTAGTATTAAGAAAAGTACCCAATGAAGTAAAACTAGCAAATCTAAATACTAGTGTTTTATGAATCAGGATGATCAAATCACGCCTACAAATTTTCCCCCAAAAGTGAACCAAACGAAGCCTTTAGAAAGGTTCAGCTGGTTTATTTAATAATTATTTTTCATTTTCACACACTTCTTGTCTATAACTTAATTGGAAGCAGAAGGAACTTCAAATCTTTCAAGGGAGTCTGCTCAAGTTTTCTGCCCCCATATTTCAGATTCTAGGGGTCTGGTTAGTTTAGAGAAGCATCCAGTATTTTAGGTTTGGGTTGCTTTTCGGGTGTACAGAAGTAAATGCAAAGGACACACTTTCTGTTAATAGCAGAGGAAGCTGATCCATTACATTTTTTAAGTCTCTTACTCACAAAAAATAATAGCACATACCGTTCTAGACGCTGAGTTACACAGTGTGTGTGTGTGTGTGTGTGTGTGTAGGGGAGCAGGGAGGGACACAGCAGGGGACTGAAATGCTAAGAATATCAGTGCACCAGATGAGATGTCAGTGGAATAGAAAGTCATCACAGGATAATGGTCTCCTGCTGCTAAATAAAGGCCAAGGAAAAGCAGATGTTGACTTAAAGCAATGAAGTTTATTTTCAAAGCAGAAGACACTGATCCTGTCACAGTATTATTATACTAAACCACTTTTATAGAATCATTCACTTTATCTGATAGACATTTGTGCACCTGGGCCACTACTGAGTGGCTGTATTCTTATTGGAAGACAGATTTACCATGCCCTACAACTAATCAGAAACCAGTTCAGTGCAAGCTTTTTAAAAACAAGATTGAACTTTTCTGGATAAGCATCTTTCTGATTGAAGTTTTATTGTTCTGAAACATATTACTAAGTTATGGTTGGCCCAGATTTAGTACATTTAAAATTCAAAGTGTTGCTATACAGTACATGGGTGGGGGGCGGGGGACGACAGGTGTTGGGCTGGGGAAATTACTATTGGAAAAAAATGGTCATTTCTGTTTTTAGGGCTCATGAAAGACTGACATCTTGGGTGGAATCCTGGTCCACTGAAGTCAATGGGAGTTTTGCAGTGACATCAGTGGGGCCAGGATTCCACCCATTGACTTCAAAGGGGCAAGGCTTTCACCCTTTGTGTTTGTCTACACAGCAAAGCCAGAGGCTGTTATTACCATATGGAAATGTTTTTTCCCCATGCTGTCCCCACAAAGTGCCTCAATTTTATTTTGGATAAACTAGCTGTGTGGGTAAGCTGGTGTTTCCTCCCACACATTCTATGGCCTCAGGCAAGTCCTTCAGGGTTAGATTCAAGAAACTTCGGCATGGTGACGCTCAGCATCCCTATCCCGAACTTTTAGGCACCTAGAACATCACTGGGATTCACAAAGCCTGAGTTTGGTGCTCAGGCTCCCTGTACAATGAATATGGAAAGATATAGGGTCCTCTGAGTGGGATTTACGAAAGCCAGCATGCTAGAAAGCGCCATGCCTCAGCTAGCCAATGGGAGATGCCAAGCCTAACTCTGAAGGGGGAGAAAGGATTTGAACAGGAGAAGGCTCTAACCAATGAGCTAAGAGAGATTCTTATGGGGGACTCTCTCAATTTCTCCTGTTGAAGCAGTTCCACTGTGGCTAAATGAAAAGAATCACTGGGCAAAGAGGGAGGGAGCAAGAGCCAGCACGTAAATGTCACTGTAGACTGATGGTTAGAGCACTTACTGGGGAGGTGAGAAGTTTTACTGCAAACCTTTATGTGCTGAATGAGTTTAGGCACCTATACTATTCACTGGGAGCTGTGTGGAAGTTTTGTTAATCCCATTGGGGCCCGATTCTGGGATTTAGGTGCCTAAAATGGCAGTTTGGTGCTTAAGTCCTTTTGTGAATCTAGTCCCTTAATCTCTTGGGTCTTCAGTTCCTCACTTGTGAAGTGGGGGTGGTAATGCTGCCTTTCCTTCAGCCTTTGTCTCTTGTCTATTTGGACTGCAAGCTTGCCAAGGCAGAGACAGTCCCGTACAGTATGTTTCTACAGTGCCTAATATTCTGAACCCCAGACCTAAGTTGATGCTTTTAAGAACAACTGTAACACAATTGATTATTATTAATAATACTCAGCCAGACCACCAAAAATACATCACTCCAGTGCACTGTTCTCTTCACTGGTTTCCTGCTGAACACCAAGCTAAATTAAAAGTCTCAGTTATCTTCAAAACCATGGACTTGGCACAGGTTACCGGAGAGATCATGATAACTCAAAGTAAAGTGACCTCCCATGACAATGGAAGAACAGAACTTTTAAACTCAAGAGCACAAGAGACTGGTCTCTCAGCAACAGTAACTACACCAATGGGAGAAGCTCTCCTGTCAGTGTAAGTAGTGTCTTCACTAAGCGCTAGAGCTGTGCATCTGCATCTGCAATTACTGTACGTGTAGGGGAAGCTCTTAGACTCAGCATTGCAGCACCAAGCATTTAGGTGCTTTGCTCCCTCGTGGAACCTACAGCCCAAGTTATGCACTTTGAATCCCTATACAATGCATGGGGAGAATTAGGTGCCTAAGAAATGAGCATGTTGAGTGGGTAGCATCTCTCCTGGCCAATACAAAATGCCAATGAGCTGATCCACTTTGTATTAAATATGTCAATAGTTATTGGAGCAGGGACTGGAACCTTGGTCTCCCAGGTGAGTGCCCTAACTACTGGGCTATCGAGTCACTCTCTCTCTCTCTCTAGCCCAGTGAATATTTAAGGAATGCATAGAACGAGGAGGAGGAGATTCAGGAGAGATTCATCAGGAGAGATTGAGTGACACCCAATTCCAGAATGCCTTAACCATCAAGTTATAGGGTACTCACCTGAGAGGTGGGAGACTACCTAGGTTCAAATCTCAGCTTTGACTCAGGCAGAGTGGTGATTTGAGCCTGGGTCTCCTACATCCCAGGTGAGTGCTCTAAGCACTGGGCTACAAAGTATAAAGGGGACAGTAGTGCAAATAGAATTCCTTTCTTACCAGTATGCTGCACCAGCTAAAGGAGAGGCACGTGACTTCACCACGTGACACCCCCCCCCACACGTGACTCAACACATGACCCCACCCCACCCTCAGCCCAGGGTCCCATGCTGTCCCCCTCCCCATGATCCATCCCACGTTACCTGAGCAGGGGAGGGCTCTGTCCTCCTCCCGCTGTGCCGGAGACTTCTGAACCACAGGGCTCTCTGGAACCACAGCAGCAAAAGGAACAGAATGTGGAGCCGCCAGGTGGTCCCACGCCAACAGCTCCTCCAGCTGTACTGTCCCCCTCTGCCCCCAGCCCTTCCACACAGCTGAGTCTCCCGAGTCCTGTCCAGGGTCTGTACAGCAGCCCCGCCAGAGGACATGACTGGGTGGGGGCAAATAGGATGACCAGATAGCAAGTGTAAAAAATTGGGACGGGGTGGGAGGATAAGAAGTGCCTATATAAGAAAAAGCCCCCAAAATTGGGACTGCCCCTATAAAATCGGGACACCTGGTCACCCTAGGGGTGAAGCTAGGAGCAGTACAGCTGCACCGGAGAAGCTGCTTGCATGGGGGTTCTGCTCCTTTTGCCGGTGCAGTTCCCGGGAGAGCCCTGAACCACAGGGCTCTCCCGGGAACTGCAGGGGTGAAAGGAGCAGAACATGGGGCCACCGGGTGGCCCCACACCAGCAGCTCGTCCGGCACGGCTGTACCAGTCCTGTCCTCTGGCGGGGCTGCCTACAGACCCCAGACAGGAGACGCAAGACCCAGCTGCATGGAAGGGCTGGGGGTCGTACAGCCACACCAGAGGAGCTGCTGACGTGGGTCTGCCTCCTCCTTCGTCTGCCTCCTCCTTCGTTCTTCTCCTCCTTCGTCTTTCCAGTACTGGCTATAAATATCTTACTGGTACGGCATCCCGGACCGTAGCGCCCTGCTTGAACCACTGAAAGGGGGGTACGTAGTGGTGACACTGCCTCCTCCTCAGCTGTTTTGTGTGGGGCCCAATCTTTAAGCACACTTACTGGATCAGGCCCTGCGAGCACAATAGGTGGGGTAATGCCTACTTGGAGCATTGTGCCAGGGCTAGGCATCTAGAAGCTCAGTGGTGTCTGTACTCAGGCGGTTGTGAGCATGCCCAGTGGCAGAAGTTTACTATTGGAAACCTATGCCTTCAGGGTTAGGCAGCAGCTGACCAGGGGTTTTGAGGATCTACATTTTGGACTTAGGCACCTAAATTGTCAGTTAGGTGCCCAAATCCCTTTGTGGCTCTAGCCCTAAGTGATTTAGGGGCCCACATCCCATTTTCAAAATGGATTTAGGCATGTAGGCACCTAGGTCCAAATGTGTAACAGGAGCATAGGCTTCTAGCTGCCCTAGTCACTTTTGAAAATAGGACTTAGGCACTTTTGAATACTTACCCCTAGCCTTCTCTTAATAACTGCCAATGTTTGGTATAATAAAACTTTTCTTGCATTCTAACTAATATGGTAATTTGTCAAATAATTCAGTAGCACTATCAGGCAAACCAGGCAGGATTTTTTTCCATTTTGAGAATTTATAGTATTTTGACTATCTTCTTACTAAATTAAACATAATCAACTGTTCTGTAAATCTATTTGTTTCCAATTTCTTCCCACAATCAAAGCATGGCTTCAGTACCCTAGGCAATTAACATACCTTTATTTATAGATATATAGATAGATCAGAATTGCATGAGGTCTAAAAATCAGACTTTGTGTAATTAAGAATACATATAATGATGACAGACCTTGCTGGAAGACATAGCCGTAACATCATCTCTGTAAATCACAGCTCTAAGTGGGAAGAAAATAGCCACTACTCAACCAAAATAGCAACTATAGGGTTGATTATGGCCAGAAATGACATTTTCAAACACTATTGTCTTTGTCTACTCAAGGTAGACTTAAATACTGAGTGGTATTTTAAAATAAATAAATTAAAATGTGGAAGCTAATGCATCTGATAAACATAACCTATTTTCCTAGTCTAGACAGGGCCTTTATCTCCCTGTGCTTTGGTTCACCATCTGTAAAATGGGGATAAAGATACTTCTGGTCTCCCACCCTGTGTCTATTTAGACTGTAAAAACTGTAGGGCAAGCAATCTATGTGTTTGTACAGTACCCAGCACAGAGGGGCACTAATCTTGGTTTGGGCTTCTAGGTGCTAAAGTAATGCAAATAAACGAAACAGAAATAAGAATTACAGAGTTGCAAAAGTCTCTGTTAATCTAGGTGTATAGTTTTGTACTATTCCTAAAGAAATATACATAAAAATCCATTGTATCACTCATATTACTTCGGTGATCTATTTACATGGGGAAGCACTTCACATTGTTCTTTAGTCAGTCTGCGGGTAGAAGGTGTCTCAAAACTTCAGAGACAAAACAACCAAAATAAAGAACACAGCCATTTTGCTGATAAATAATAGGTGAATTATCAATGCCAACAATAATCCCACCAGAAAGTAAAAAAGACATTGAACTGGCAGTTAAGCTAGCTATCAGACAAAGGGCAACTAGAAATTGCTACAAGTTAGAAATTATTTGACTTTAAATACTAACACACTACAACTGCAAAACAAGGGACAGAAAGGAGAGCAGAGGGGACCTGTATGGGGGCAATGGGATCAATCTATAATGAAATGAACATTCCTTTTGAGTAATACTTACTCACACAAATAGTCACTTTACACTCATGGATGGCTGAACATCTGAGTGTCTTGGGCTCAGTTTTGTCCTCAATACACTCATAAATCTCATGCAACTTCGACTGAAGTCAATGGGAGTTGTGAACATGTATCTGAGAGTACAACTGAGCCTGTAAAATTAGGCCAAAAAGTTTTGTGAACAACTTTTTTCAAGTATTTTGGCACTTCTGCTTTCATCTAGAACTAAGAAGTGCAGAAACATACATAAAAGAAAGAACTGGAACAGGGGCTAACGTAAGAAGTATGTGAACTGTGGTGTGGATTTATTATTATAATTTAATACTTGCAACATATTTAGCTTTATACAACACACAAAGATAGTTTAATGAACACCCTGCTTGGCTATAGAGGGGAAAATGGCATAGGGCAAATTGATGGTCTGATTGGATGGGTTTGCACAAATCCCAGTGAACACAAGTTCTGGTGCTGTAAAATTTTCTTTCAGTAAAGTGTTGAGGAGGAGCCACTCACCTCAAGTGCCTCCTTGCAGCTGGGTGCAGTATTGTAGTCCTTTTCCCGCTCCTGGCACCCCATATATGCCATCAGCTTACCTCTGCCAGTCTTCTGTGGCTTGTTCCTCCAGCCAGGTCACACAATTAAAAGGAAACTCTTTTGGTGTAGCAGAGCCCAACAAATAATCTAACTGCCCTCCCCAGGGTCTTCAGTCACAGCTCTGTGCCCTTTAAATTCAGCACTTTGCTTGGGCTTCCAAAGGAGCCCTGTCCCCTTCTTGTGGCTTAGGTTAGGCTTGTCCCCACTTCTGAGGGTTTACACCACTTGGCCTGTGGTCAGTGCGGGAAACCAGGTCCATTGTCTACTCCAGGTCTCAACCGAGGGACCTCATAAACAGTAACCACATACTGCTCAATTCAACTACTTCCCTAGGTTTCTTCCAGCCTGGTCCCTTTATCTTCACCTTAGCGCAGGGCCAAAGTTCTCAGGTCCCTCTTTCCCTGCAAACCCAGCTATGCAAGCACAGCTAAAGTTAAACCCTAGCTAGTCCTTGGGCTCCTGTGGCCAGAGAGGGGCATACTTCCCTGTTCCTCAGGCCCCAGCCAGACCCTGCCCTTCTAGAGCCCTGCAATTCCTTTTATCTGAGTCTGCTCTGCTCTGATTGGCTGTTGCTAGCTCTTCTTGTCTTTGGAGGACCAGTTCTCTGGTAGTTTCCAAGATGGATGTTCCAATGAGGCCTTTATAGGCAAGCCTGAAGAACCCACCTATGCTGTTCCTTTCTCTCCCATGTTGCTGCTTCATGAAGCAGTGTGTGCTAGGATGGTGGAGCCTCCTGTAGCAGGCTACAAAACCCACTAGAGGGGTTCTGCTTTGCTTAAATATTTATTTAAACAAAATGTGAGGCTATATGCCACACCAGTGGCTGCTGGGAGTTAAACTGGTTGAATTACACAACTCCTTAATTTCCATTAGGATGCTAGGGATGCTCCATTAGCCTCCAACAAGTCATCGGTGGAGCTATAAAACAGTCAAGAGAAAACAAAGGATGGGCAAATCAGTTTGGATAAAATAATAACCACCCAAAACTTTCACTCAAAACATGAACTGAAACATTTTTGGGGTGGGGACTACCATTATTAACCTTTTAAGGGCTTGATCCAATGACCACTGAAGTCAGAGGAAGCCTTTTCATTTATTTTGATGGTGCTGGATCAGGCTCTAAATACTTAGGTGTAGATTCTCAGCTGGTTTAAATGGCCATAGCTCAATTTAAGTCAACGGTGATATCACAATTGACACTAGCTGAGCATCTGCCCTCTGGGGCTAAGATAGGTACAGTTTATAACATTATCTATATGAATATCTTTTGTCTTGTAGAGAGCCAATCACTTGGTCAGTGTTAAATAATAATTGGCTCTGAAAATCAAACTGTTTCTACTTAGGTTCCAAAATATACTTTAAATATCTAACTTTAGACACCTGCTTTTGAATACATCTATATATCTTGTGATTTTCTGTTGTCTTGGTTGCTGGGGACCTGAGGGCATAAAATATGGCCATTTTTACTTTTATGAAATGCCATGAAGCAAAAGTAAGGCTGTTTTCCTAAATTCTAGTCCATATTTCAGTTTATTGAGAATCTGGACTGCCAGAATTACCACCTAAAGACATTTAAAATGGTAGTGAGATGTGATTCTTTAAACATACTCTGAACAATGTTCTCAGTAGCAGAAGTGCTGTGGCTGCAGAATGGGCATGAAAGACTTTCTAAAAGAATGATTCTCTAGGCTATCAACTACAATTACAGCATTTGCCAACACAGTTAACTTACTGGTTATTGGCAAAAGGGACCCGGGGTTTTCAGAAAACTAAATTTGAATTTGCAACCAATAGACTACAAGGCAAATTAATGAATGACAGCTTTGAATTTTACTAAATGGACACCAAAGAATGATGAGGTGCACTAAAGAAAAAGGAGGAACCAATGTATTGATACTAGATAACTACACAGACCACCTTTGATTTTCCTGCCACCAAATACCACATCTTTATTATTCCCTAGTCCACAGGTTGAATTAAAGAGCATGAATGGAAAAGAACTGTTGACAGAATACTGCACGCATTAGATGGTAGCCAACATAATGGGGCTGAGATTGCATGGAACATTACCTTCTTGATGTGATACACATGTTACATTCAGGAAGGAATGCAGTAATGCGTATGAAAGGGTTTTTTAAAAAACCCTGCATATTCTGCCTATGCCATTAGAAAGCAAAACCCAGGTGGAGGGTGTGGGAGCTCAGATATTAGGAAGGAAGTCTTACAATTACAGAAAAAAGAGAGGAAAAAAAGACAGATCGCTTTAATCAGTGGTTACTCATGAAGGAATTTTTGTTGAGGAATTTGAAGAATTTGGGCAGACTAGGCAGCTTATTATGCTTTGGGTAATTATTCTTAACAGCTGTCTCTTTGGGCGTTTCAGCAGTCACAAATCAC
This sequence comes from Lepidochelys kempii, assembly GCF_965140285.1. Classification (NCBI taxonomy): domain Eukaryota; kingdom Metazoa; phylum Chordata; order Testudines; family Cheloniidae; genus Lepidochelys; species Lepidochelys kempii. The sequence goes on from NC_136383.1 coordinate 53,233,121, forward strand.
CAAATTATTGTGTTTGCATAGGAAGAACCTTATATCTTTAAAGCCAAATATTCAAGTAAAGTTTTATTTATTATTTTGATTAATGAAAGAGTTAACCTAGTCATCTCAATATAAGATGATTATGGAGGCCCTGGCTATGACTCCATAGCTATTGGTGAGTTCTGTTTTGCATTAAAAGCAGGATTCGGTATCTTTGTAATATATGAAAAATACAGCATGCCCTCCCCAAACTTACAGCACTTTCTCTTTAAGTACAGAATGAATTTTCTAAGAATTTACCAGAAATCCGTTCATTAGTTTATGCACAAAACTAATTAAAAACTGTATCCTTTAAGAAATGTATCCTGTCAGTCTTTTCTTTGTCCTAAATGATCTTAATAATGAAACAATATAAAGTCTTCAAACTTTACATATATTTAAACTATTTTGTGGGTAGGCTATATTTGAAGAAATTAGGTTGTAACTAAGCAAATTTATTAACGTTTCTTGTATCTAATTGCTATTCTTAAATAGACTAAAGAAAGGCTCAGGTCATCAGCCACTCAACACTTATGTGGAGTCATTGTGACATCAGAGACTTCAATCAGCACCCTTCCTCTAGAGCTAATTTGCATACAAGAATTCTGTTAGTTGTAATGAGTTAATGATATGAGGGAGACTAAAAATATATGACAGGTTTCAGAGTAGCAGCCGTGTTAGTCTGTATTCGCAAAAAGAAAAGGAGTACTAGTGGCACCGTAGAGACTAACCAATTTATTTGAGCATAAGCTTTCGTGAGCTACAGCATCCGATGAAGTGAGCTGTAGCTCATGAAAGCTCATGCTCAAATAAATTGGTTAGTCTCTAAGGTGCCACTAGTACTCCTTTTTTAAAAAAAAATATATGTCAAGTTCTCACTGGTAGATTAACTGGCCTAACAGTCTTTAAAGGTTCTTTAAAGGTTCCATAGTTTGGGCCTCAGTACTTGACAGACTCCCCACAGACCAGCTGTGTCTACTCCAGTGCCAGGATGAATGAGGCAGGAGTGCAGGGGGAGTAGTTAAAGCACAGAGACATTAGAACTCAAGAACTGGGTAGCCTCATCTCCTCCTTTCATATAGAGGCTACCTTTATAATAAACCCTCTTAACCAAGCAGTCAATTTCAATTTATGGACCAGATTCACCATTTCATCTAGTTTGCATTGCTCTGGTAATACAAAGCAGTTGTAAACCCCACTCACCTGGCCAGTATGCTCTGGTGGTTGCGTTGTTCTATTGTACTGGTGAATCTGCCTATGAAAGTTTAATTTTTAAAATGGATTTAAAGTTGATACTACATACTTTCTAATCATTAGAAATATTACAAGGCATTCTCTTTGGGTTTACTGTTTCATGTTAGAATATGACATTTTTAATAATCTTTTAAAAAATAAGAAAATTCCCAGACCAAGAACTATATTAAAATGGAGTTAAGATTGAAAGTATATAATTAATTAAAGGTAAAATAATATTACAGAGATGCTGTAACTATCTCCAAACCAAGTGTTACAAACCTAGGAAATTCAGAGTTAAGGTAACACTTAATAGAATTCTAAACATGTTTATGTATGAAAATGCAGTTAATACACCCAACAGCCATAACTCTTTATGATTCCATGAAGAAAATTACTGGGTGGGGTTCACAAGGGGAACTTGAAAGCTTAAGTCATCTAGGCATCACTGGCATTCACAAACCCCCAAATCATGTAGACCCTGAATCCCTAGATGCTTATGTTTCTGCTGTTAAAGTCCTCAAGGTGCCTAAATTTTAGAGGCTGAGTATGTGCACAATCACCTCAATCATGATCGTGCCCAGCAATTTAGCGCCTAACTCGCACCTAAGCCCCAATGGGATTCACCCACTAGACATTCCCCATCAATCTTGCCTTCAAGGCCCGACCTGGTAGATGTGCTCACATTTAAACCCATGTCAGATGGCTACAGGAGCAAGTGGTGGTTTCCCCTTGTAATTTTTAGCTTAGTGGTTAGCCCATTCATCCAGGTTTAATTCCTTCACTGCCTGATTTAATTCCTTCAGAATCCTTCACTTCCCAGGTGAGTGGCCTAACCACTGAGCTATAAAATCATTCTACCTTGCTCTCTGGCCCAATGACTACTTAATTATTTATACACAGTGAAACAACTTCAATAACAGGAGAGACTGAGAGACATGGCCCAACCAATCTGTTGCCATTCACAGCCTTCACGGACTTTCATGGAATGTCTTGGTGGAAAGAGCAACTGAATACACATCCTTCCTCATGAACAGCAAATGGAAATAGTACAAGATTGCCCACTTTTATAACCACTAGTTGTGTTGGATGGCACTGAGATCCTTGAAGTGGTTCAGGGGCACAATGCTGCCTAGAGAGAAAAAGGAAGCACACATCCTTCATGAATATGATATACAAGTGTGACCTGAAGCTGTGTTTTCAAGATGTTCTTTTAAAAAAGAAAAGGGAACATTTTTCCCCCTCTTTGTTTTGGGGCGAGGGGCGGTAGGAAGAGATGTTCATTTCAATGTTTCATTTGCCATCGTGCATTTTAGAGAAAATGGTAGTTCTTTAATAAAGCCCAAATCAGCAAATCTGTCCTGATTCAGCAAAGTATTTAACCATGTGTGTATCTTTAGGCACATACATAAGTCACATTGATTTAAATGGACATTAAGCAGGTGCTCAAGTGCTTTGCTGAATTAGGGCCATAGTACTTTACAAATTCAACATACCAAATATTAACTAATCCTCACTACATTTCTTAAGGAACATTTTATTCCTAAATGCAGTTATAAGGAGCTGGTGAGCCCTCAATAACTTTTGTAGCAATTATTTTGTGGTAACAGAATTTAAGAGCAGACCTATACTTCCCAATGTTTCTTTCAATGGAGAACTGTGGGTATGAAGGAGGAGCTGATGATAAAAGAATGTTAGCTGTCAGTTGGAGAATTGCAATAAATGCCTCTGTGTTTGTGTGTTTACTTATAATAAGCAGCATATATTCCAATCATTGCTGGTGATTCATTGACAATAAATAAATAAATGTATTCAATATGTAGATGGAAAGTAATTAGCAAAGGTGCAATTAACTAATGGGGGGGAGGGCATAATCTGACTGCACACTGTGAAAATTAAAGGCTCATTACCGTGGAAACATCTTGAACAGTTAGAACCTGCCAAGCAAAATCTTTCAAATCTCTTAAAACAAGTAATTATAAACCCCAGCTTGTGAAGCAAATGTAATTGAAACCTGCCATGCTTTACAAGAACAGTATATGTCAGAGAGTATAAGGGGATTTCTATCATGTCAAAATTCCAAAGGACCAATATTTTTACATCAGAAAAGGACTGAATAAAAAGGAGGCTCTTTGTATGTTAGGTAGTTTGTGGTCAGCGTGGTTAAAAACTCGGAACCAAACACAATCAGGCTTTTGCCAGTTCCACAACAAATTTGATTTCATTTACAAATATACAAGTGCCTCCAAACTAGATGTTTCAACTGGTTGACTCAATCAGAAACAGATTAAGCTTTATAGTTTCATTAGAAACTAAATCCAGATTTAAACCAACGTATTGGTCTTGCCATAGGATCATTGTATCCATCTATTTGATGACACTCCTTTTAATTGTTATAAAACCAGAGTTGTGCTTTAATCTAATTCCTTTTAAAATCCGATCTAGGTCATTAGCACTGCTGTAGACAAGTGTCCCTTACCATGTTCAGGCACTGGAGGGAATAGCATTCACCTCTTTTTGGGAGAAGAAAAGTTTAACTCATCAGTTTGGAATTTTGGAGGAGCAGGGGGAGCATAAATACTTGATTTTCCCTTCCTCCCAATAAATGTGTGTGGAGAGAGAGAGAGAGAGAGAGAGAAAGTGGGGTGAGGGGAGAGATGAAAAAAATGAAGAGAAAAGCTGCCAATTTTTTATTTGTAATGAATATACGAATATCTTAAGGGATTTTTAGCATACAGACAAGGTGCACGAAGTTTCTAAACCATAAAGCAGCATTCTGCCCTATTTACTTTGAAAAGCAAGAATCGGATGAGAAGAAAGCATTAATTAGAAACAGGACATTATGAAGCGCTAGATTGTTTTTCCTCATACGCCTATATTTTTTTAAACATGTGTTGCCTAAACTCATTTTTCTGTACTGACTCTACAGCAAAACATCCTCCATGACATTTAGCTCTGACATGTTCTGCAGCGCATGGAAAAAATGCTTTCCCTAGGAATTTCCCAGTGCCTGTGTTGAAGAGGCAAACATGGACAAGAAATCTGTTGTCTGATTTCCATGTCCTGGTGTAATCTGGGGTAAGAAGTTTCACTATGCCAACTGTTTGGCTCATTGGAATAAACACAGTGGTCAGTGGCCTGAACCTCCTGTGGCCAAGTGTGTCGTTAAAGCCTGGTGGTCCATACGTAAGGTGAAACCACGGCCATATAAACACACACGCCATTTCCCACACGTCCAAAGGAATGCTAGAACCTCCTATTCCTCTTGTGAGTGATACTATTTTGTTGGTGTCAGAGCCTGGGAAGAAAATGGACTGCTTTTTCCTTTCCTGAATATGAATACAACTGCTCCCCGAAATACAGCTAAAGTAGTGCAAATGACCAAATGAAACCTCACAGACCACCACAACTGGGAAAGGCTGATTAAAATGACCGATAAACCAGAGCCAACATAAATTTCCCCTCTGTTTTTATTACCATAGCACTTGGGAGCATTCTGGTCACAGCTGAGGACCACATTGTACTAGATGCTGTGAAAACACTGAACAAAGACAGTCCTTGATGTGCTAAAACCACTGCCTATCATTCTATTCTATTCAGCTTCTATTCTAGAATAGAATATCCTACCAGAGACAGCCTATCATTCTATTCTATTCTAGTTTATCCTATTCTATTCAGTTTAAGGCCTCAGTCCCTCATGGTGCTGAGCACTTAAGCATGTGTTTATATTTAAGCACATGAGTAAGCCCATTGAGTTCAATGTTGGGGGAGGGCGGGCATGGATCAGCGTTCATGTCACACTCCAAACCAGGGAAGCTAACGATCCAAACAGCCAGCCAAATTTGGTGATGAATCCTGCTCCTGTGCCACCTGAGGCATGTTGTGCATTCGCCAAGAAGTTCAATGTTCAGACGCTTCAAGTTAACTGTGTTTCTGTGTTGGGGCCGCTCAGACCCTTTCAGGATCCTGCCCAATGCAGTCAGAAATCCAGAGCCACTGGCTTCCTTGTAAAATATCTTGGTGTAGTGATACTGAAGTATCTGCCTGTTACAAAAGAGAAATATACAGTTGGATATTATAGTAATTAGTCATTTTCAGAAATGAAAGTGGAGATGGATTTTCTGAGTTGGATAGCTGTTGGGTTATGGCTCCCTTAGATTCCAGTGGTGTCAACCTACCTTTCCCAATCGACGTCAAACAATGCAGAATGGCACCTTTCATATGCAGTCTTTCATATTACAGATTGTCAATCCAGCATTAAATGACCATTGACTGTAATGGGGCCGGGGGAGGGGAGGAGATGGAAGGAAGAGAGAAAAAAATTTAGTCCCACTGGAGCTACTGCTTACAGCAGGAGTTGTGCCTGCTAGTTCCAGGGCTGAATTTGTCCCCAAGAGGAAATAAGAACAAAAGAGAGAAACAGGGTCTGAGAAGAAGTGAAATCTGAAAGACAAAATAAAAAGAAGAAGCTATGTTGGCAGGGATCTGAGGGAGAAGAGTCAACATTCTGGGCACAAATTCTCCCCACAGAAGGCTCTGATCTCCAGTAGATCTTCCAAGTCCCATGACAGGAGTGTGGGGAATGGGCAACATCCCTGATGGAAGATTTTGGAGCAAACTCCCAAATGCCTATGTGGGTTCTTTTGTATAGGAACAAGTTTTGCCCAGAAAAATCCTTAATTCCAGTACACATTCTACCATGCATTACCTCAAACCTGATTTGATATGCTGCCTGTGGGATTATCCAGTGCAATGGCTATGCAGTTTTCTAAGGATACTCATTTTGTATTTGGTCCATTTAGAGAAATTAGCAGCAGCAGCACCAGGCCTTCTCTAGACATTCCCGCAAGCCTGAAAGAAACAATAACATAGTGGCAGAATTATCCTGGAAGTATTTATATACCAATATATCTTAAGAGTACAACTTATTTGTTTTAGAAGGGTTGTTTGTTCTAATCTTCCTAATTAGGAGTGATTGTCTTTATTGCTTTAAAGCCATATGCCATAGTAAGACCCAAAATCATGTTTAATACATATCTTAAAAACTGCAATGAGAAGTGCAAAGTAAACACTTATGTTTTGATTAGCTTCATTCCATGTTATGTGTCAGAACAAAAACTTTTTAAAACATTGGCCCTACTGTATTGTAGGACCTATCTATAATTATTTCAAAACACAGAGAAAGAGGCAGACAGAAAAGTAATGAATAAAATATGTAAAAAAAAAAACCCCAAATGAATAAAACGTTTAGATATTATAAACAAAGCACTTTTTTGTAGAGCTAGTTTCTTTTAAATCCAGCATATTTATAAGGGTACCCTGCTTTAAAAAAAAAGCTGTATATAAACTAGATAGCATACATAGCTGCTCTGTTTAGAAAACAGCAAAGTACCATGTAAAAAAGTCTCTGTTTAGTCAGCCCACCCACTATGAAAAAAAAAAAAAGCTGACATTTAGAAAACAGGATATACTGAACAGTTTTTACCATTGTGCCCAGCAAATCTGATAGGGCTTTCTATGTAAATACTACTTCTACGCTGATGGCCCAACCCTACAAGCTTCTAGGCACTGTGGAGTTGAGGGTGCTCAGCATCTTTTAGGATCAGGACCCAAGCTAAAACAGGACTATAAGGGGCTGATCTTCCTTTGCAAAAAGGCCTTTTTACACTGTCAGGCCATAGTGTAAATGAGAATCAAGCCCCAAATGTTAGAAAAATACAAGGCAGTCTCACATTTCTGTAGTAATTCTCTTCAGTCCTACTGTAGGTATGTTAGGATGGGCTTACTGATAGATCAATACAGAGAATACAGATCAATACAGTAAAATAACACTGAACAACAGAATCAAGTTGATAAAAACATCAGAAACATTTTTAATAATGTTAAATATGATCTTCAGAATAGGGATCATATCTTCCTATACGTGTGGATGGTGCTTACCACAATGGAGCCCAGACCACAGTGGGGGACTATGGTCATTATTGCAATATAGATAATAAATATATTTATTTTTCGTGTAACTCATTAAACAACACAAGCTGATGTATACGAGACTTGGGTTCCTAGGTTGGGATAGTCTTGATCTGGTTTGTGATGTCATCTATTTAATGATCCAATCAGTTAATGGAGTTAAACTGCAGTGCTTCATACTCTCCCGAGTACATGTACATGATAGATGGCACTCCACCTCAGAAAACAATTCAACACGCTCTGAACAATTGTGGAATCCAAGTGTAAGAACTCCTAGTTCAAGGCACTGGGAGTGGGGAAAGATGTAATACTTTATAAAACACAATTAAAGGTAATACTTTATGAAAAAACACAAAATCAGTTTAGCAGTCAAGTCCCTTTTCCCTTGATTCCTGAAGTCTCAGAAAATGACCTAGTGGTCTAAGCATGAGTGCACAACTAGGAGTTCTGAGTGCACTACTTTCTTCAGAAAGAGTGCTGACAAATGGGTGTGGTTAACAGATAAGGAACAGCCTTAAACAATTGCAAGAATACAAATGAAGAAGTAATAGCAAGCTGAGCACTTTTGAAAAAACACACAGTTCGGGGCATTTGAATCTTTCAAAAAGTAAAATCCAGTGCCAGGGATTCCCCTGAGGATTCTCTGAACTTAACTAACTAGGCAAGGGTTGCAGGGGACTCCACTGGGGCACTCAAAAATACAGCCACTATACAGATGTGTGTCAGTTTGGCATCTCAGAAAGTAGTTTCAGGAACAGGGCCACACTGTAAGCCAACATCAGGCACCCCACTTCAGTGCCTCACAGGAGCTAAAGTTGGAGTTGGGTGAAATTTTTCAGCTGAAACTCTTTTTCCATTAAAAATGTAGCTATGGCACAAAACATTTCACGAATTTCTGTCCATTTTGCCATATTGTTTTGGTTTAAAAAAAATGCAAACCTAAAAAAATTCAGAACAAATCAAAACGTTTTGTTTTGACATTTTCAGAACAAAACATTTCTATTTTCCACCAGTGACATGTTTTGAAATTTCCTTCAATGTTATTTTTTAAAGTTTAAAAAAAGCTCAAAAATGAAAGGACACCTTTTATGTTATGTCAAACAAAATGTTTCCTTCAACCTGAAATAATTTTTTTTTTTTTTCAGAAAAGCCAGTGAGCTGAAAAATGAGTTAGCTCTGGTCTACACTACAGGGTTAGGTGGAATTTAGCTGCCTTAGGTCGATTTTAAAATGAATGTGTCTACACAAGCAACCCCATTCCGTTGACCTAAAGGGATCTTAAAATCGACTTCTGTACTCCTCCCTGGTGAGGGGAGAAGCACTAAAATTGAACTTGCTGGGTCGAATTTGGGTTTGTGCAGATTCAAATTGATGTTATTGGCCTCCAGGAGCTATCCCAGAGTGCTCCAATGTGACTGCTCTGGACAGCACTTAACTCTGATGTATTAGCCAGTTACACAGGAAAAGCCCCGGGAACTTTTGAATTTCATTTCCTGTTTGGCCAGCATAGCGAGCACAGGTGGCCATGAAGTCCCCCCAGAATTGCAAATGAGCTCCAGCATGGAGCGAACGGGAGACACTGGATCTGATTGCTGTATGGGGAGAAGAATCTATGCAGGCCAAACTCCGATCAAAAAGAAGAAATACTAATATATATACCAAAATTGCACAGGGCACAATGGACAGAGGTTACAACAGGGACACACAATAGTGCCGCATGAAAGTCAAGGAGCTCAGGCAAGCCTACCAAAAGACAAAGGATGCAAAAGGTCACTCTGGGTCAGAGCCCAATACATGCCACTTCTATGATCAGCTGCATGGCATTCTGGGCAGGGCTCCTACCACTACCCCACCACTGTCCGTGGACACCTGCAAGGGGAGAGTCTCACGCAACAGGGAGGAGGATTTGTTCGATGAGGAAGAGGAGGAGGAGAATGTGCAGCAGACAAGCGGTGAATCCATTCTCCCCAGCAGCCAGGACCTTTTCATCACCCTGGAGCCAATACCCTCCGAAGGCGGGATCCCCAACCCTGAAGGCGAAGAAGGCACCTCTGGTGAGTGCACATTTGTAACTACAGTACAGGGTTTAAAAGCAATAGTGTTTAATGTCTGATTTGCCCTGAAGAATTGGGATGCATTTGTGGCCAGTACAGCTACTGGAAAAGTCTGTTAACATGTCTGGGGATGGAGCGTGAATCCTCCAGGGACATCTCCATGAAGCTCTCCTGGAGGTACTCTGAAAACCTTGGCAGAAGGTTTCTGGGGGGGGCTGCCTTATTTCATTCTCCACGGTAGGACACTTTCCCACACCAAGCCAGTAGCAAGTAGTCTGGAATCATTGCAGCACAAAGCATGGCAGCAAATGGTCCTGGGTTTTGGTTGCATTCAAGCAACATTCGGTCTTAATCTTTCTGTGTTAGCCTCAGGAGAGTGATATCATTCATGGTCACCTGGTTGAAATAGGGGAATTTTTGTAAGGGAAGAGTAAAAGGACTCCGTTCATGCTGGGCTGTTTGCACTTGGCTAAAAGGGATCATCCCAGAGAATAGGTGAGAGGGGTGAAGGGATCATCCCAAATAGCCATGCGCAGGGGTCGGGGGAGGTGTGTGCTGCACATCCACCCGAAAACTGTAGCCCTCCCCCCTTTTAAATGGCAAACCCAACCGGCATTGCTTGCTATGGGAAAGGCAGGCACTGCAGTTTGAAAACATTCCCACATGTTATGAAGGTGTGAGAAGCCAAACCCGCATACCCTTTGGCTTACCATGGCTGTCTGGAAACCAAATTCTGTTGCCCAGCCATGTTTGATGTGTCACCATACCGGCAGGCGCTCAATATAAAAGGCAAAATGCGACCTTCTACCTAAAGCACATGTGCAGTGTGCTGTGAGTTGCTCGATTCACTGTGAAAGAGTCTCCATTTTGGTCTCAGAAATGTATCATCTTAAATTTTACTCTCCCTTTTTATCTCCCCTCAGGTGCAAATGTTTCTGTGCTCCCCCTATCATCTCCATCCCCGAAGTTATCGCAGATTAGAAGGCAAAAAAAAAATGCACTTGTGATGACATGTTTTACAAGCTCATGCAGTCCTCCCGCACTGATAGGGCACAGCTGAATGCATGGAGTCAGTGGCAGAGTCCAGAAAAGCATTAAGTGAGCATGATGAAAGGAGGCAGGAGGCAATGTTGAGGCTAACGGGGGAGCAAATGAACATGCTCAGGCATCTGTTGGAGCTGCAGGAAAGCCAACAAGAGCACAGACCCCCACTGCATCCATTGTATAACAGCCTGCCCTCTCCCCAAGTTCCATATCCTCCTCACCCAGACGTCCAAGAACGCAGTGGGGGGGAGGCTCCGGGCACCCAGCCACTCCACTCCACTCCAGAGGAGGGCCCAAGCAACAGAAGGCTGTCATTCAAACAGTTTTGATTCATAGTGTGGCTACAATAAGCAATGTGGCCTTGTCCTTCCCTCCTCCCCCACCCCACCTCACCCGGGCTACCTTATCAGTTATCTCCCTTTTTTTTTAATTAATAGAGAAAGAATGCATGGTTTCAAAACAATAGTGATTTTATTTCCTTTGCCAGCTGTGATTGAAGTGGGGAGGGTAGTTGGCTTATAGGGAATTAAAATCAATAAAGGGAGTGGGTTTGCATCAACGAGAAACACACACAGCTGTCACACCGTAGCCTGGCCAGTCATGAAACTGGTTTTCAAAGCCTCTCTGATGCGCAGTGCACCTAGCTGTGCTCTTCTAATCTCTCTGGTGTCTGGCTGTTCAAAACTGGCAGCCAGGCGATTTGCCTCAACCTTCCACCCCACCATAAACGTCTCCCAGTTACTCTCACAGATGTTATGGAGCACACAGCAAGCAGTAATAACAATCGGAATATTGGTTGCCCTGATGTCTAACCTAGTCAGCAAACAGCGCCAGCGAGCTTTTAAACATCCAAAGGTACATTCTACCACCATTCTGCAGTTGCTCAGCCGATAGTTGAACTGCTCCTTACTACTGTCCAGGCTGCCTGTGTACGGCTTCATGAGCCATGGGAGCAAGGGGTAGGCTGGATCCCCAAGGATAACTATTGGCATTTCAACATCCCCAAGGGTAATTTTCTGGTCTGGGAAGTGAGTCCCTTCTTGCAATTGCTCAAACAGCCCAGAGTTCCTAAAGATGTGAGCATCATGCACCTTTCCCGGCCATCCCACATTGATGTCAGTGAAATGTCCCTTGTGATCCACCAGGGCTTGCAGCACCATTGAGAAGTACCCCTTGAGGTTTACGAACTGGTTGGCAAGGTGGTCCGGTGCCAAGATAGGGATATGCATTCCGTCTATCACCCCACCACAGTTAGGGAAACCCATTGCAGCAAAGCCATTCAGTATGACCTGCACATTTCCCAGAGTCACTACCCTTGATAGCAGTACGTCAGTGTTTGCATTGGCTAATTGAATCACAGCAGTCTCCACAGTAGATTTGCCCACTCCAAATTGATTCCCGACTGACTGGTAGCAGTCAGGCATTGCAAGCCTCCACAGGGCTATCACCACTTGCTTCTCACGTTTCAGGGCAGCTCTCACCTTGGTATTCCTGCACTTCAGGATGGGGGAAAGCAAATCACAGAGTTTCAGGAAAGTGGCTTTATGCATGCGAAAGTTTCGCAGCCACTGGGAATCATCCCATACCTGCAAGACTATGTGGTCCCACCAGTCTGTGCTTGTTTGCTGGGCCCAGAATCAGCGTTTCACTGTATCAACCAGTTCCACTGCTGCCATGATGTCCCAATTGCCACATCCCATACTTTCAGGAAGGTCTGTGTCCATGTCCTCCTCCTAATCGTCCTTGTGCTGCCATCTCTTAGCCAGACTTACACATACTGCTGTATAATGTGCGAGGTGTTTACAATGCTCACAACAGCAGCAGTGAGCTGAGCAAACTCTATGCTTGCCATGCTATGGCATCTGCATGGGTAACCCAGGAAAAAAAGTGTGAAATAATTGTCTGCTGTTACTTTCATGGAGGGAGGGAGGGGAAACTGACGACATATACCCCAAACCACCCACAACAATGTTTTTACCCCGTCAGGCATTGGGAGCTTAACCCAGAATTCCAATGGGCAGCAGAGACTGCGGGAACTGTGGGATAGCTACCCACAGTGCACCGCTCCGTGAGTCAATGCTAGCCACGGTAGTCTGGATGCACTTCGCCGACTTAATGCGCTTAGTGGGGACATACACAATCGACTGTATAAAATCAATTTCTAAAAATCGACTTCTGTAAAATTGACCTAATTTCATAGTGTAGACATACCCTTATTTCTCACAGCACAAATTAAAACAGTATTCATTGTCTGAGCTGCTGACCAAAGCAAGCCAGGAAAAGCTTCTCTAGACTAGAACAGTGGCCTAGATTTGAGGCACAAAGAAAGCTGTGCTGTGGATTTCCTAGGATTTTTCCTTCTCTTCCCTGCCAGGGGAGCGTGTATTGGGTGGAGCGGTTGGGATGGCCAACAGGATGAGAGTGACAGATTGCAAAAAGCTTCCCTCGCAGACCGCCTCTCTTGGTCCTCTCCAAAAAAACATGTTATGAGGAGTGCTGGGTCCTCTCACTGAGCTCTCACCCTCTCTCAGCATTGCTGAAAGGGTAGGAACAACAGGCTGCAAGAGAAAATGTTCCCCCTTTCAGTTAACACTTTGTAGAACTGTAGAGAGCTTCCCTCTTCAGAGAAGCACTAATGGTGAAATCCTCGCACACAAATAAGACTCACCCAGCAGGTACCTATGCTAAGGATACATTTTCTAAAAATATTTGGACTTCAGAATTGCCATATCCAGAGGGTTCCTGATTTCAAATGATAATTTCAATAAAGACAGAAAGAATAACAACTAAAGGATCTTCACTGATAATGCTCCATGGTTAATAAGAAGGTCAGCAGTTGCCTGTCAGGAATGAGGGCCTGCAACCAGGCCCGGGATCAACGAGCTAACTGTAGCTGAAACCCCTAATTGGCCAGATTGCCTGACTGGCGTTGCCGGTACTGCTCTTAAACCCAACAGTAGCACTTGGCCAGCGGCTGCTTAATGCATTCTCCCACAGCTGTGATCTCTCCTGTGTCTGCCTTGCTCCATCCCTACCCTGCTCTGCCCCTGCTTTGTCCCCAGCTGTGCTCCAGCTCTGCCTCCATGCTGTCCCAGCCTTCCTCCTGGGTCCTGACTCTGGCTCTGACCCTTGGTGTGGCTCCTTGTTCCTGACTCCAGTTCTAACCACCACAGTGCCAACCACTGTGGACTGCCATGGATCTGACCACTAGGCCTGACCACCCATGTCCTGGTCTGAGACAGTTCGAGCAGTCCCCCCAAAAAGGGAGGTAAAGAAGGGGAGTAGGAATGAGTTGGTCACTGGCCTGGATCTCGCTAAGACCAGCATCGCCCTGTTGGAAATAGTGGGCACCCTAAAAAACTAGAGATACAGATAGATACCCTGCAGATGCAGAAAGCTATGCTGAAGGCACAGGCCATGGCACCCATGATGCCTCCCTCTTGAAAACCTAAACTTCCCCTGTTGGACAAGTTTGGCAGTGACTGCAGCCAGTTCTGCAGTTTTATGAACTGGAGCTGACTTCTAATCCTGCTGCACCTGCAGTCCTTTCCCACCTACCGGTCTCAGGCAGGACTTACCAGCCTGCTGACTGGGGAGGTGTTGGCTTGGGCCTTCCCACTCCTGGAAAAGTTTAGCCCTCTCCTGAACCAGTTTGAGGACATTGTTCAAGCCATGACAGTGATTTTTGACGACCAGGGCTGTGTGCGCACAGACTCCCTCCAGACCCTGTGGCTGGGATGTTGATCAGTTGCTAAGTATGTTGTGGCATTTCAGTGTCTGGTAGCTGGCAGTGCGTTGAATGAGGCTGTGCAGTCCTACCACTTCCAGCTCAGCGTCAAAGATGTTTGGGGCTGGGCTGGAGCCCAGCCAGCTCCGGGTGTCTAATTGCAGTGTAAACATGGCTATTGACGAATTCCTCCTCTCTTTGGGCCCACTCCCCCACCAAACAGTCCCGACAGAAGTCAACACCCTTCAAGGTCACTGTGAAGTCCTCCAGTTCAGGTTGATCTGTCCACCACACTCCCTGGTCATTCTTGATTTCCCATGGCTTATCACTCATGACCCCTGTATCCACCGGCAGACTGGCACAGTTTGTTTTATATTTGCCATGCTGCTGGCAATCTTGTCTCCCGGAACCCAGCTGCAGGCCAGAGTTCTCTGCAGCTCTGCCTGCTCCACAGGGTTATTCGGAGACCGAAGGAGTTAGTCTAGAGTCCCTGCAGCCTCCACTACGCTCCGAATTGCCTTGACTGTACCCACCAGTTATCAGATTGTCAAAGATGTGTTATGATTTAAAAAAAAGAAAAAAAGGCCTACATCTTATCATCATATTGCAGCTGCAACTTCCCCATTGACCTCCAGCCTGGAGTGGAAGTCCCTTTTGGGAGCATCTGTTCCCTCTCAGAGCCGGAGCTACAGGATCTCCAGATCTAGCTCAAGGAAAACCTGCAAAAGAGGTTCCTCTGCCTCCTCCTGTCCCCGGCTGGGGATGTGATCTGTTCTGTGAATAAGAAGGATGTCTCCCTGTGTAGACTATCAGGCATTAAATAAGGTTAAGTTCTGTTACCAGTACTCCTTATTAATGAGCTTTTTGAAAGACTGTACTTTGCCAGGATCTTCACCAACCTGGACCTTTGTGGAGCTTATATTTTAGTTTGGATCTGAGAAGAAAGCAAGTGGAAGACTTCTTTCCGTATCGGGTGTGAGCATTTCAAATGAAAGTCATGCCTTTCAGCCTGTAAAATGCTCTGCTGACCTTTCAGTACTTCATTAATGGTATATTCAGAGATATGTTGAACCAATTGGTCATTTATCTTGATAATATCCTCATTTTTCCAAGGATCAGGATTTTCATGACAAACATGTATGCAGCGTTGTCCCAGCCAGCAAGCTCCCATAGTCAACTTCATCACTGAGCCTTTTGCTACTGTAAACTGACTCCAGCAGAAAAGAATGATAACATCTGGGACAAAGGGGTACTGGCAATCAAGGTGGCATTCAAGGAATGGCACCACCTCTAGAAGGGACCTTGGTTCCCAGTCCAGGTTCTCACTGACCATAAGAACCTAGAGTACCTCTGGACAGCCAGGCACTTCAATCAACACCAGATCCACCAGTCTCTCTTTTTTTTTTGCTTGATTTGACTTTGTTGTAACTTATCACAGAGGGGCTAAAAATGGGAAAGCAGATGCCCTGTCCTGCTAAAAGGAGTACCCTGAGGCTAGTGAGAAACTTCCCTCCATGTTTCTTAAGGTATCCAAGTTTGTCAATGGGTCAGTTGAGAGCAATCTCATGTTGTCCATCTGTTCTCAGCTGCTCCCAGATGCCTTCATGACCCAGATTTGTCAGACTCTAAATAATGCGTATGCCCAGTTGGGCTCCAAATTCAGGCTGCAGGATGGCGTCTTCTATCACAAGGACTGTATTTACATTCCAGAGGATCAACCTAGACTCCATGTCCTGATGCCTCTCACTGGTCACTTTGGCCAGTCCACGATATGGGGCCTAATATCAAGGAGAATCTGGTGGCCTGGCCTACATGCATATCTCAAGAAGTATGTAAGTTCCTGTAACCTTTGCTAGTGAACAAAGACCCTGCATTCAAAACCACTTGGCCTTCTCCAGCCTTTGCCCATTCCCCCTCAACCAAGTAAATAACCCTCATGGCACACAGTGATTTTAGCTGTGGTTGATCTCCTAACTAAAATGGCACATTCTGTTCTGTGCCGTGCCACCCCTAATGCTCTGGAAACAGCACACATCTTCCTGGAAAACATCTTCCACTATAATGGGCTACCAACTGGCATCATGTTGGATTGCAGTCCCCTGTTCATCTCCCGTTTATGGTGGAGTTTCTACAGGCTTCTCAGCATACAGTCTCTCACTTCATCTGCCTACCACCCAAAGACCAGTGGGCAAACAGAATGACACTACCAGATTGTAGTACAGCACATACACTGTTTTCTTGAATTACCACCAGAAGAACAGGTTTTCTCTGCTTCACTATGCAGAATTCACTTATAATAATGCATCTCATGCCTCAATCCAACAAAGCCCATTTTATGTGAACTGCAGTTGTGATCCTTGGTTTCATCCTCATGTACACATGAATTCCCAACTGCTGCAGACTGGGCTGCTCACCAGCACCAAATACATTAAGAGCTCAAGGAATAATTGAAGTCTGCAAAGGAAACTTACCAGAACCATGCTGACCAGAGCCAGCATACAGCCCACAGCCTACCTGTGGGGAACAAGGTCTGGCTTTCTACCTGGAACCACAAATCAGCCTGCCCATCAGTCTGCCCATCAGTACCTGGATCCATTCAAGATCTTGGAACAGATCAATCTTGTAGCCTTTAAGCAGCTACTACCCACTTCATTCAAGATCCATCCAGTGTTTCACATTTCCTTCCTTAAGCCCCATACTGAACCTACATTCCTGAATCACTCCAACTGTTCGGGTGCTAGAAGAATACTTATTCCGACAAATCCTTGATTTCTGGTGAGTTAGGGAAAACCCCAGTACCTGGTGGCCTGGGAGGGCTACATCTAGACAACTGATCTTGGGAACCCGGTTATAGACATCTCCACTTTGGACCTGCTACAGGACTACAGGAGAAACCATGCCCTAGGGAAGCATCCTCGAAGGGGAGATCCTGTCAGGAATGAGGTCCTGCAGCTAGGCTTGGTATCAGCTAGTTAACTGCAGCTGAAACTCCTAATTGGCCAGATCTCCTGATTGATTGAGTGATGTTGTCAGGACTGGTCTTAAGCCTAGCAGTAGCACTTGGCCATGGCTGCTCAATGCACTTGCCTGCATCTCTGATTTTTTTCCTGTGCCAGTCTTGTTCCAGCCCTGCCCAAACTCTGCTCCTGCTTTGTCCCCAGCCATACGCCAGCTCTGCCTCAGTCCTGTTCCAGCCCTCCTCCTGGTTCCTGACTTCAACGGTTGCAGCTCTAACCACTAGACTTGAAAGCCCACATACTGGTCCATGACCCAGCCTAGTTCAGAGAATGAACAGTTAGCTTCTGAATATACCAGAAAAAATAGATCCATTTTAGCCAAGGAGACATATATTGAGTAACTTATTTCTGGGAACAGCATTTTGAAGCATTTGAAAATGCTGTAAAACTATATCAGAAATTCCAGCAAGCAAAAGATTCTTTCAGTCAGTGTTCACTGTCACGGAAGTATGAGATATTGTTTCCACCTCAGGTTACATTAAAATCTCCTAGAACCTGGCTGTTTGTTTGAAAATACAAACTGGAATTAATTAATGTATGACTCAGATAACAAGTGACTTTATTACTTGCAGATTCAGTGTTGTATCGGAAGAAGAAATCATACTGCTATTAAATTATGTTTCAAAGTAATGGCCAGATTCATATGAAACTGAAGAGTTAACTTATTTAATTTTATGCTTCATCATTATTGATTTTTATTATGTTCCATGACATTGACATTTGAATTTCGGTTGGGTGCAGTGACTGAGCCAACCCCAGCAAAATAAATTCAAGTGTCATAAAAAAAATGGTGATGGTTCGCATGAAGATGACTGAAAATAATGTTTAAAAACCCACAATCAGTGTAAAGGACCCAGAAATAGATCTTGATGAACTCCTGACTCATCCTGAAATCTGGGACTAAACCACATTTTTTTTTCACATTTGGGTTGTCACTAGAGCTGGGTGAACAATTTAAACAATCTATTTGATTAATTTAATCCTTCTTCCTCTTTGTAAATTGTCTGCAGACTGTGGAGAACCAAATACTCCAACTGGTAACTAGAATACTGGCCAGGCCAAAATCTACTTAGAGTAAAGGTTTGAAATGGCACAGCCCCAATGTTGTACAGCTATGCAAAACAATCCTCACTTCTGCTGCCAATGCAATAGGTGTTCTTTATTGGAAGGCAAAACAATAGTATCTAGCAGACACATATCATCCATCTGTGGGACTCTAGAGTCAGATGACTATTCTGGTGAGGAACGCTGGTCTTGTGGTGAAGCACTAGCCTGGGACTCAGGAGACCCAGAATGAATCCCCAGCTCTTTGGTAGACTCTGTGCTTGTCCATGAGCAAATAAGTCACATAACCTCTTTGTGCCTCACCACACCATCTATAAAATGCTTTCTTTTCCCCATTCTTTGCCTGTCTTATCTATTAGACTGCAAGGTCTTTGGGATGGAGATGTTCCTTACTATGTGTTTATGCAGTGCAAAGCATAACTAGGTACTACAATAATAATAATTAATAATCCTTAAGATGACGGGCAATGGTGACAAGGTCAAAGTCCTCCAAAGAGCCCTCTAGAGTTCTAGTCTCCCTCTGAAAAAACTGCCTTTCATACAGCTGCTGCTGCCCTTCTCTCTGAGTAGGATGTCTCTGGCTTGTGCTTACCTTGCTGTCTTATCAAAAGTGCTCAGCTACTCTGCCAACTAGTCTACTTCCAGTGGTCTTATGTCCATCTCTTCCTCCAGCAGGTGGGGGTACATACTGTATTTATAAATCTGGGGAACATGTATGTGTCCACTACAGCTGAGGGGGGACAGGGGGAAATTTTCATGAATTTTTATTGAACTTTTTGTGTCTTTTTTGAACTTTGACCGGAAATATAGTTGGTCAAAAATATATGCCATTAATTGGAGCAGATTGACGTATTTCATATGAAAAATGGCCTTTTTTAAAGCCCCAACTTTTTGTGTAAATGTTTTGACATTATTGAAACTTTCTATTTTACGAGAAATTTTCCACAATGTTTTAACCCATTTTTAACAAAAAGTTTTCCAAAATCTTTTTGATATAATGTTCAAATTCTTTTCATTTACTGAAACCCAGATATTTGTGTGTCTGAATGCATGCACACATATACACACACACACATATGTAAATTATACATTGGAAAACTTTGCATAAGAATGGGTCTATTTCAGATCCTGCAAAACAGAAATAAATTGAAAATTTCAAAAATTTTCTGACAGTCTCTCCAGTTAATTCAATGTATTCAGTGCCCTGTGCTTAGGCAGCCATGGAATTCGCAGCAAAACCCAGACCTTGTTAAATATGTGCCCACACACACACACACAGGCTATATATAATAGTTGCTACTTCTCAGATACACAGCAGTGTGTGCTGATAAATGACCTTGCTACTGCTACTTTTGTTTAGGGTATCTCACTGCTTGCTATTGAACGTGTAATCAGTGTCTGGACAATTGTTCCCAGCCAGGTTCATCTTCCTTACCCTCACAACTCTCAAGTGTATGCCAAGTGGTTCTTTTCATTCCTCAACAAAGTTTTGCAACAGGCTTTTTAGAAAAATGAGAAAATGGGAAAAATGGCATCTGGCATATGGATTAGCATCAGCCACCAGCTGCCAGAAGCCACAGCCGTCCACATTTTATTTTTTGTTAACAGAGTGCCAAAACTGAAACATCCGTTGACTCAATGCATTGCAACAGCAGGTGAACAGATTAGTCAGAATTCTTCCCTATATCCTATGTATTGCACATTTCAATGGCCGCCCTGTAACTCTTTAAAAAGGGAAAATGTGTGTTCCCCACTGTATCTGGCCAGCATTGATGGCTGGTGTGGAAGAGGGACAGGACCATGATCTTGTCCTCACTCGGGCCTACCCCCTTTGGAGACACCAGCACCATTGGCTGTACTAACAAGGACCAGTGACTCTGCTCCAGGGCCTCATTGTGGCTGGCCCTGCAAAGGGGGACAAAGGTGGAGAAGGCTTCTGAGGCCCTTACCTGTTCAGCCACACTGTGGACCTAAACTTAGTTCAAGACGTTCTTTTCTGTCATCACTTTGCCAAAACTTTTAGAGAAGATAAAACATGGCCTACAAGAGAATATACTGAATGATATGATATGATGCAATAGAGCACCTACAATAGATTGTGCTGGAGAAGATGGCCAGCACAAGGAGGAGTTTTATACACTCCACATTGATATTTTATCCCAATGTGGTGCTTCCAAAATATCTTTTATGAAATAGGTAAAGAGGAAACCCCACCAACAATGAAGAGAGAAGCAAAGACTCTTAATGTTAAACTTGAGGACGCCTCAGTAAAATGTAGTAACTATCATCTTATATCTTTGCTAAATGTGGTCTTAAAAATATTTACTAAACTGCTAACCGCAAGACTAAACAAGAGCATTACCACCATTGTAAATCAAGATCAAGGCAGTTTCATGCCAGGCAGAGAGGCAGCTGGTAATTTAAGAGGAGTGCTACATATATTATGAGAAGTGAGAGATGATGACGATCCAATTGCTGCTGTTTCTCGAGATGCTGAAAATGCATTTGATTCTGCAGGATCAAATGCTGCTATCTATAATATGCCCTTAGTGAGTTTTGTTTTGGATTAAAACTCAGAAACCTAATTAAAACAATTTACTTTCACCCATTAGCCTTAATCCTTATGAATGGCTTACTGTCTTCTCTGGTTATTTTACTAAGAGGCACTTGACAAGGATGTCCTCTCTCTCCTATCCTTTTTTGCACAGACTTTTGAACCTCTAGCCATCTCCCTATGTGGAGCAGAACAGAAATACCAGGGGTACTGAGAAAGGATTTGACATCCATTAACTATTGATATATGTAGGAGACATTCAATTGTATATTAAAAACCCTAATAATTGAGTGGCAAAAACCTGTGAAGACATATCTGGATCTGATTCTCATTTCCACTAAGGCCCTTTTACACTACATTGTACATTCATGGTAGGGCTACTCTGACGCTGCCACAGTGGTGTAAAGGACTCCTCAGGCCACATTTCCAAAGGAGTGTCCGTTCCTAACGAAGCAAAGGGGATTAAAAAAACACATAAGCACCTCACTCCCATGGAACTCAATGCTCAGGGTTTTTTTAAAAATCCCACTCTGCACCTATCTGCATCTTTAGGTGTCTAAATACCTTTAAAAATCTGGCCCTTAATGTAAATGAGCCTCAGGCACACTGAGTTCCGTAATTCAAGCTGCACGATAAATCAAATAACTGAAGTTCTTCCGATTTCAGAATATTGTCCCTGAACACTACTTAACACCTGGCATTTAAACTATGAG
This sequence comes from Lepidochelys kempii, assembly GCF_965140285.1. NCBI lineage: Eukaryota > Metazoa > Chordata > Testudines > Cheloniidae > Lepidochelys > Lepidochelys kempii. The sequence continues at coordinate 53,254,516 of NC_136383.1, forward strand.
TAGCTTTTTTAAAGTGTGCAATATTTACAAATAAAACTGAACTGTAACCAAAAAAAAAAAGAAAAATACAGCCAAGGATAATTTTAGCCTCATTAACAAAAGCAAAGAAAGACCTCAAATACAGAGACCTTCTAAAACTCAGCCTTTGGAGGAGACCTTGAACCATTAAGATAATTACAGTTATACCATTTAACTACTTCTTCCAGCTGGGAGCAATACACATCCCGTCTGTATGCTGCAGACAAATAGACATCAGTATAGAATAGAATAACTTCATGCACCATTGAAGAAATGTGCATGGGTTCCCATGTCAAAGGAACCCTGTCTATTTTATCAGCTTCCAAGGGAAAACCCTAGCAGTTCGATTCAAGAGGCTAAAGGGAGCAGAGTAAGGCACTTCAAACAGATCCTCCTAGAGCCATATGGATCCGTGGTGATCCATGGATATAGTAGGGGGATCCTGCGGCTTCTTCTATACTTCACCCCTTCATAGAAGATTTCAAGAAAAATTCCATGAGATTTGTGACATTTCCCAGAGTACCCAGGGTTGTAAATCACCTAACCACCACCTGCCCTTAACTTGAAGAAGCCTTGTCTGTCCCTCCCCTGGGTCAGATTCCCAACTCCACTGGCCACAGGCAACAAAAGCTCTCCCCTCACAGGCCCTGCTGTCACCTTACAGGTTAGCAATTGGCATGCTCCAACCCTCGAGCCTTCTGGGGGTCTCCCTGGAGCAGCCAACCCTTAATCCACTGGACACCTGCAGTATTCAAATTACCTGCTTTCAAAGAAACAGTACACCCTAGTTTACCAGTTCCACCTCAGATCACAAATCACTGCTCTGCTTAACACATAGCACTTAGATACATTTATAGGGAAATCAAGTATCAGTTTATTTTAAAAAGCACAGAGATTCAAGCAGTAGCAAGTAAAATGGAAACAAATGGTTACGTGTAGAATAAAACCATAGCACTCATTCTTAAACCTAGGCTTAATTAACAAGATACTCTCCTGTCTTGTAAAGTATTGCTCACTGTGGTATCCCAATAGCTTGAAGACCAATCAGGTTTAAATGCAAACAAGAACAACCTTTATTCCAGAGGTCTGACTGGCACCTGCTTTAGATTTCTATTCCAAAGAACTCCCACCAGGGCCCCTCCTCTTCCTCCTTCTGGCTTCACTTAAAGGGTTACTTCAAGGGGCCTCACTTCATTAGCAGCCCTTCCCAAGTACTACATGTTCCCTCTCCAAACACGTGTTTGTACAACCATACAACAACCAATCATACAACTTGACCATTGAGAATTCCAGTAATTCCTCTGGATGCTACACCAGTGTGGGAACCCACAGGAGCACAAAGGCCTGTGTGTCACCCATCGGACACCAGCAGCTGGCGGAGGCAGGGTTGGAAGAAAATCAGAGCTACTATCAGAACAGGCAAAACCTTACTCAGGGCAGCCAGTACCCACTTAGCTGCTGATAGTGTAGTGGGGCTTTCCGGACCTGCTCCAGCTGTAATGGGCTCCCGTACCTAGACTAAATGACTGAGATGCTAATGGGATCCATGGTGCAATTTCTATATTACTTCTTCTCAATACTGCATAATTTGCATTGGAAGCGAAAGCTGTGGCACAGACTTGGACACCCCCTCCCCCATGTGGTTTGCGTACATTTACCAATTGCCCCACCACCAGAGTCTTCACCCTAGCCCTCTGTTTGTCTTTGGTGTAACCTTTCGAGTGTGCCTGATACATCTATATGTGGTTGTTAACCTTCCATGATCCTATATTCCTGGGATCTTTAAGAAAAGGGAACGATAAGTCTAATGGTAAGCACAATTCTCGCCCCAGTATAGGAGTTCTGACTGGTCCGTCGGGTCTGACAGTTGAACAATGGCATCCACACTGAACTGCAATGGGGTGATTCCACTCTCCGACCGATGATGACCTACAAAATCCAGTTGATCCTGATGAAAAACATATTTCACATATGTTTAAGGGTCACATAGTGGTCCTTAAATCATGTTACTATTGCACATAGGGAAGAATCATGGTCAGAACAAGATGATCCATGAACCAGGATGACCACTCCAGGAATGCCTGCTAACACCGAGGCCATGACTTTTTGGAAATAGCTAGGAGCCAAATATAAACCAAAAGGCATCCATTTAAACTGAAAGTGGCCTATACGGTTGAGAAAAGCAGTGAGGTTCCATAAGTAAGGGGCTAATGATACCAGGAGATATCCCTGGTGTAGATTCAATTTAGTGAACCAGGACATTGATCTGCCAATTCCTCCACAGTCAGTAGAAGATAGCAGTCAGGTATGATTGCCTTGTTCACTTGGCATAAGTCCACACATAAGCGTAGCCCCCCTTCTTTCTTTTTTGCAACAACAAGGTTTGACACTTACAGCCAATTGTGTCTATAATGTCCTCCTTGAGCAAATGAGAAATCTTTGTGGCTATGCCATCCTTTAACACCGGGGGAGGTCTGCAGAATGGTTGTATAATTGGGGTGGTCAGTGGATGCACCTATGGATGATCCTCATAGCTATGGAAACAACCATGTTCAGAAAAGACCTTGGGGAGTACATCTCTCTGATCGCTCCCCACAAGGTGGATTTCTGTGTTCTGCAAGTCTAATACTTTAAAGCCCTGTGCCCAAAACAGATCCAGACTAAGAATGTTGGCCCCAGAACAGGCCATGTAAAATGGGAACACTCCCACTTCTTGTTGACGATACATCATGGGGAGATCCACCATTCCCAGCAAAGTGTTTTTCACATTGCCCCATATCTGGATAGTGGGAACTGTGCTGGCCACAAAGCAAAACAGACAAAATATCTATGGTATGTTGTGTAGTTTATGGGTGTTACTCAGGCTCCAGTGTCCACTAGCAGCAGTATCTCCACACCCGCTAAATGATAGGGGCAGATTTTAAAAGTCTCCTTTTCTCACGGAGTTGATCCCTTCAGGTATAGAATCTTCCTCCATCCCCTGGTCATCCATATAGGAGACAACTGGGGCAGAGTGACACCATCTAGCAAATTGGTTAAGTTTTCCACATCAACAGCACATTTGTCCCTGGGCTGGATGCTCCCAGAGCCCTGACAGTGACGGGCTGGGCCACAATTGCTAAGGTGAAGTGGCAGCAGCAGTGGATGGTGCGAATGATGTTTCCAAAGAAGAAGAACCTGAGAGGTCTGGGTCTGGGAAAGGGACTGAGCCTCTTGGGTTGCAAGTTCAAATTGACAGCTAACCTCCCCTGCCCTGTGGAGTATCAGGGAATCTGGTTCCATCAGGAGGTGCTCCCACAGGTCTGCTCCATAAACTGATCCCAAATCATCATCGGTTAGAGGTGCAAATTTGCATGTAACTATTAGTTCCCAGAGGCTGGCTACCTACTGCCCGGGGAGTTGTTTTCTCTGCTGAAATGTAATATATTTAAGCATAGCATTGGGTGTAGGGTGAAAGTGTGTTGCTAGTGCCTTTAGTGCTCTCTGATAAGATGTGCCCTTCCCCAGAGTGGAGAAGATCAAAAAAGTCTTTGGTACCTGGCACATGGAATAGGAGTGCATATTGGAGAGCTTCATATGCCACTCCCAGACCAGCTGCCATCAAGTATCCATCGAGTGCTGCGATTTCATCTGCTCTATGGCAAGGGTGGGTCCCCCGATAGCATCAGGAATAGGGCAGGTGTGGTCGCAGAGGCTGGGAAAGCGTGGTAGCCGGGGGCATTCTTGGATCCGACATTCTTGTCATCACTGTGTTATCCCAATAACTTGAAGACCACTCAGGTTTAAATGCAAACAAGAACAAACTTTATTTCGGGACTTTACTGGCACCCACTCTAGGTTTCCCTTCTACATGATCTTCACCGGGGCCCCTCCTCTTCTTCCTCCTGACTCCACTTCCTGGTTTCTTAAAGCAGCCACACTTCATAAGCATTCCCAAATACTACACTCACCCAAACTCCGTGCTGTGCTTTACAGTCAGGCATGCTCTGAGCCTCCATTCATGAGACAAGCACACTGTCAGTTTGCATCCTAGGTGAAGGAGTCCATGTGTCTCTTTGCATCCGGAGACATACCAAACCAATCCTTCATTTATATTCATAAACAGGGAAGGCCCTGCTGTTCGTTTCATGCTATAGATTTCTTCTCCTGTAGATTTCACAATCTCTTAATTTTCATCTGGCTCAGTGTGCAAATAGGTCTACATTGTGAAGCATACAATACACAAATGGCCAGACAGGAAGATAAGTGTCAGCTACCTCCTAGTGATCTGCCTGAACTCCAAGACCATAAGAATATAATTTTCAGCATTGATACATAAATATTGTCCATAAACACATTTTGCAATGATCATGATGACTAGTGGGCTACTGGCTCTTGGCAGAAACCTCACACACCACCCTCCAATGAGCTATCATACATATGTCCTACCCAGGGAATCCCTATAAAACCTTGTGCACATGCTGTGCCCTCTGCCAGTTGGCAGCAAAGGCTCTGTGAGCCACAAGCTTCAACTTATAGAGCTTCCATTCCCCTGCATAAGATCGACAATGGGATCCTAAATTAGAGAAAATCACAGTAAGAGGTGACAGAGGGTGGGGGCTGCTGGGAAAAAGAAGGGTTACACAGTAGTTTGTTAATATAGAATATTAAATTACATATGTAATTATGTTAACTGTGTTTATGTGTGTGTGACTTTGGGATACAAATACATTGCAAACATCATAGTAACCTGGCAATGGAGGTCTTTGCAAGCAATGCCCTTCCACCTGCTTGCAGAAGAAAATCCCTATTTCATTTTTAAGCTATTTTTTTAAATGCAGTTTTATTTTTAGATTTTTAAAAGCAACATTTATATTGGTCCTTGGCAAAGATCCTGGCCAGCTTTCAAGGTTTGCAAAGCCAGTACATACAAAATCTCACCTACAAACCGGCAAGAAAGACAGCTGCTTGGGCTTTATGACTCACTCAAAGGATCCATGCACATCAGAGACTGTCAACAACTTTAGAAACATCAAAACTCCCTATTAAGTAGGATTTTCAACTTTTTTCTTCAGTTAAACTGAGAAAATTGGATGATGTTGAAAGAGACTTCCTTCAAAATGCTAGAACAGAGAGGAAAATGAATAATAAACCAAGTGAGAGATTATTGCTTAGTCACTTTTTAACACATATTTTGAGTATTTTTCAAAACCCCATCCATCTACTTGAAACACTTACCCCTCTCTCCCATGTATCTTCTCTACTTACATACTGTCCTCATGGATCATGGTAGGTGGGATTCAGCCTGTTAAGGTGTTTCACATTGGTGACCTGTATTTCATTCTGCCACTTATGAATTATTTACCAAAACAAATATAATCCCTACAGGGCATGGCATAGTTTTTCACTGTAGACACCCAGCTGGAAAAAATATGATGAGGCCTTCAGGTAAAACATCCAAGCCAAACTCCCTTTTTTCCGGGAGGTTAGGGGGGGAAGAAAAGTCAAAAGCAGAACATATACTGAATCCTCCCTCCCTTTCCAACAATTTTTTTAAACAAGCACCCTTGTTTACAAAGCATATGCAAATAAAATACCTAGACATGTACATCTGCAATTCTTTGCCTTTATTTTTTTTTTAACTATTTTAACAGGAAATGATCCATTGAGATGAAACATTTTTATCTTAAGTGATGTCCTGGGGCAGGACAAGAGAAAGCCAGGAATATATATCAACATTTCTTCAACATAGAAAATATGTTAAAAACAGCTGCACACAGCGTTTTCTATTCTTAACAATATAAAATCATAGAATATCAGGGTTGGAAGGGACCACAGAAGGTCAGCTAGTCCAACCCCCTGCTTAAAGCAGGACCAATCTTCAATTTTTGCCCCAGGTCCCTAAACAGCCCTCTCAAGGATTGAACTCACAACCCTGGGTTTAGCAGGCCAATGCTCAAACCACTGAACTATCCCTCCCCCTGTGGGTAAATCCCATGCAACTAAAAGGCTGCACTAACCACACTTGTCCCTCTATTACCTGCACGTAAACTTGTGGGACACCGTTCTCTGCACAGCATAGTATATTCACCCACACGCTGCAGTTCGACCTAATATTTGTCTACTACGGGCTCCTAATTTACTCAGCAATATTCATATCAGGACTGTGTACAGAGCAGGTTTATTACAGGCTAAATCAAATATATGTGTATGATACCTAAATACAGAATCACTTCAAGGTGTTCACTTGGTGTACAACTGGCACATTGCACAAGAGGATTGAGGGGGAACATTTGTGAGCTCAAGTTAATTGACCTGGGCTCTGAGACTCAGTGCCCATGTTTTTTTCTGCAGTGTCGACATACTCTTGGGCTCTCGGGCACTAACTCCATACGAATAATAATAATACCCTAGTGTGATTTTCAAAGGAGTCTAAGGATAAGGAGACACCCGACTCCCCCTGAATGTCAACAGGACTTGGGTGCCTAACTCCCTGACAATCCTAGGTTTGACAACCCTAGGCTCTGTGTATCTGAATTTCTCAGCAATGACGGTTCTGTGCATTCTAAACAGATCTGCACCATTGCAGGCGATACTATGCAAGCCATAAACACCCCCAATGAGATCCTAAGGCTACTGGTAGGTAATGTTTATGATGAATTTCACCTGTTCAGATCGAACACTGACATTTGTTGTTTCCAGAAAGGTTCAAGTGTCTTTGCAGCCGGTGATAACATTGGTGGCAGCTGCCAGATCTCTTCTTTTGTGAACTTTTGCCCATTGAAACTAGCGGTGTCTTATTTCCTTTATGCATGAATGTTTTTCTAGTAGCATCTCTTCTGTGAAGCCTTTTGTTGGCTAAATGTGCAATACAGCAATCTGGTGGACACCTGTTTGTTAGTGCCTCCTGCCAGATATGTTGGCAAGGTGGAGCCTCCAGCAATGATGTCAAGCCTAGCAGTCCCCGCCAGATCAGAATCGTTGTGAGTAGATGAGCCCCAGATAAACCTATGTGAAAAGGAAAGTTGGAGGGGATGAGGACAGGGCTAAACAGCTACTGACTTGTCAATTTTAATTTTGTGTAAAGCACTATGGTGACAAGAGTGGTATTAAGTAGACAGATTTATTAAATTATTTGAGCACTGATTCCTCCACTAATCTCTTGTAAATACAAATAATAAGTACTGAACAGCTGCTATTTGAATTCTTCGAGTTTTTTTTCCAAGTCTTAAAATCTCCTTTTTACAAACTGAGTTTTACTGTCTGCATGTTGCTGGATACAGTTTCTCTGCAAGGACAGACAAAGAGGGAAATGAAGTGATCATCCTATACTGATACTCAGGATGTATTTGGCAAGGTTCCACACTGCAGATAATTGTCTACATACAAAATCATAGACAGAGAGGAGAGCAGGATCTGTGGATGGAAAATCATATAAAAGTGCAAGAAACAAAAAAAGGGAAGCTATAAGCTACCACTGGGAAACTGAAAGGTCAGAGTCTGAATCCATCTTTAGTTAACTTTAAATGTTGACTTTTAAAGTGATTTTAAATGCGGAAGAGCTGTAAATAAGTAATAAAAGATACTTTGCATTTCTTTAGTGACTTCCATATGAGGATCTGAAAATGTTTTCTCAAGTGATTATCCTATACTTGTACTCTTAGAATACATTTGCCATAGGAGTGACTTAAGCAGCACAACTCATTGGTGAGTTTAAGAAGTATTTTATATACATTTTAGAGCAAGAAGAAATGAAGTACAGACAAGTTAAAACATATGACTTGCCTAAGGATATTCAACTCATCTATGGACAAACCAGAAATAAAATCCAGATCCACAGCTCCTGGTCAGCCACACCATCATATGGTAGTTCACTGACGCCAAAATATAACAAATCATGTTCAATAACACTAAGGTGTTAATTCAAAGGTAATCCCTGCTAAAAGATGAAATACTACAGCATATTGATTAGCAAAGGGCAAAATCCCAAAGCTTTAGTAGTTCTCCTTAGAATGGCATCTTGTGGCCAAATTCATCACTGGCTTGTATAGAATAATACTAGGATGGATCTGGCCAAGAAAATTGCACTGAATAATCTTTGTGAAGTGTAGACTATTTGCCAAATAATTGTGTGCAATAACTGTCTTGGTCGAACGGTTATGTGCTAATATAATTGGGCTGCTTCCAATACAAGTAAAGTGTAATTCTTGTTTACAGTAAAGAGGCAAAGTGGAAGTGGGTAAATAAGTATGGAAATACACAAGAGAAGCCTAAAAGACATTGCAATAAAAGGTACAACAGACTACAATTGCTGTGAAAATGGGACTGCTCAAAGATTTGAAACCAACAGCAATCTGCATTGGAAATGGGGAGGCAACAAACAAGAACAAACAGAACAGACATGTTACAAATTCATCTGTTTGATGGTCAGTGTATACTGAATAGTAACGATCACTGTACAACAAACAACTATCACAAGTGCTAACACTCAGTGAGTACCCTGAAAGCTGCTCTAACCTGTACCAGCCCAGTGGAAGCCAAGGATCTCTGGGACTCATGGAAGCCTAACCATTCCCTCTGTGCTGGCAGCCATAGGAGACAGCTGCTACTGAAACACCTGAGCATTCCTCCGTGCAAAGAAGCTGCTCCAGGGGTATGGATTCATAAGGTTTAGAACCATTTTGTCTGTGGAGCAGTGCGAAGTGGCTGGCATGCAACCCATGGTTAGGGCACTATCTCCATGCTAGACTGGGCAGGGGATGGGGAAGGGACTTTGTAGATTGTAGCCCTCAACTCCCTGAGCATCTACAAAGCCCATGTAAGTCAAAATGTGAGTTCCTCTCTCCATAAATATGAATCAGGAAAGAGTCTCAAATCATGCATCTGTGCCTTCTGATTTACACCTAGCAAAGTAAGGCTTAGTAGGGAGGCAGGCTACGTGTGTAAAGAGTGGGTGGGCTGACCTCCATCTTCCTGTTCTCTTCCATTCTGGGAAACAATCGTGGGTGATCCCTCTCCCTTCCCTTCACCAGAAAAAATATTTCTGCTTGCTCGTGGATAGCAATACCAGCTGAAACACCTGTGTGCCAGACACTCACAGATGTACAGTATTGACTGCTCTGGCTAATGAGCCATCTGCAGAGCACACTGCTCACACCAGCTTGCTTGATTTAGATAGAGGAACCCTGCAACACAGCAAAGGAGCTTTTGTTATTATTGTTCTCACCACTTTTGCTCAGTCTGTTCTCTTCATGTTCATGAGGAATGGGGAAAGAAGTATGAGAAAATGCTTTGTACAGCCCAGAACAGTCACCCTTCACATTATTTTTTCTGATACAAAACATTTAGCTAATTATTCTAGGACTGGGCTAAGGGCCAGTATAAAATAAGAGCCCCTCCTTTGAACAAAGAAACTCAACCTAAACCTTCATTAAGGCTAAAAATGAATCTGTTATCTTCCCCTGCTCTCCCCTCCATTCATTTTCACACACCTCCACACTCCCAAATTGCAGAACCAAAGGTGATTTCCTCACAGTGGTTCTAGGCCCACCAGTAGCAGAAAGTAAGACACAATTCCTAAGGAAAACCAGCTCTCTTGAAAAAAGAAAAGGAGTACTTGTGGCACGAAAGCTTATGCTCAAATAAATTGGTTAGTCTCTAAGGTGGAAAAGGAGGACTTGTGGCACCTTAGAGACTAACCAATTTATTTGAGCATAAGCTTTATTTGAGCATAAGCTTTCGTGAGCTACAGCCAGCTCTCTTGAGATTTCTAACCTTTTTTTGCAGGGACTGGATGGTTTGGAATAGCTTCAAACCAATGTCTAGACCAAAATTTGCAGCCCTGGGTGTCTTAAGTCAGACTCCTAAATAAAAAAGTCCTGGTTTTCAAAGGTGCTAAGCACCTGTAGCTCCTATTGACTTCACTGAGTTATATGGGCTTTCAGTACTTGTAGAAACTGGACAATGGATACGTAGGCACCTAAAAATGGATTTAAGAGGCTAATTTCAGGCACCCAGGATTGAAATTTTTGATTCCACATAGTAAATATCTTATTGAAAATCTGTTAAGTTTCACCCAGCCCAATTTTCCACAACCAGACGATTAACCAACTGAAATGACCTCCCTGGCATTGTCAGACGTTTAGGAATAATGGGACTCATTTGTGAAGAATTGTATGCATTTTTAAAAAGCTCTCACTACCTGCTTGGCGATATCTTAATTACACACATGGGGTCAATTTTGCCCTTATTTGTACTCATTAACCACACTGAAGTCACTGGGACTGCCTGGGAATTAAATGAGGAAAGAATTTGGCCTGTTAGCTTCAAGAGCCTTTTAGAAATAACAGCAATGTCGCATTCTAGTTGTCTTATCACAAGATGTCCCAGGTATTTACAGAAAACAACAAGAAACACTTCTCAATAAGGAAATAAACAATACCAAAGTGCTTGTATTACAGATAGATCTTGTCAAATTATCTTAAGCTCTTTTTTGGATGAGATTAAAAGTTTGGTTGGTAAAGGTAGCAGTGTTGACATAATATACTTAGATTTCTGGAAGGTGTTTGACTGGTATTGCATGACATTTTGAGTAAAAACTTAGGATGTTATAAAATTAAAATGGCACATATTAAATCAATTAAAAACTGGCTAACCATTTTCAAAATGTAACTGTAAATGGGGAATCATCATCAAGCAGGTGTTTTTTCTAGTGTGGCCCCTCAGGGATCAGTTCTTGGCCCTATGATAGTTAACATTTTTATTAGTGACCTTGATAGAATCCTCGCTGATAAAAGTTTGCAGATGACATAAAAATTGGGGGAGTGTTAAATAATGAAGAAGACAGGTCACCAATAGAGAACAACCTGAATTGCTCGGTAAGCTGGGTGCAAGCAAACAATATGCATTCTAGTATGGCTACATATAAATGTATATATCTAGGAATAAATAATATAGGCCATAGTTATAGAATGGGGAATTCCATCCTGGGGAGCAGTAACTCTTAAAAAAAAATTGGGGGTTGTGGTGGATAATCAGCTATGATGTGGTGGCCAAGAGGACTAATGCAATTCTTGGATGCGTAAACAGGGGAATCTCAAGTAGGAGTAAAAAGGTGCAACTGCTGCTAGAATACTGTGCCCAGTTCTGGTTCCAACATTTCAAGAAGAATTTTGATAAATTGGAGAGGGTTCAGAGAAGAGCCACGAAAATGATTAAAGGATTAGAAAATATGCCCTATAGTGATAGACGCAAGGAGCTCATACTGTTTAGCTTAACAAAGAGAAGGTTAAAGTATGACTTCATAACACCCTACAAATATTTGATTATGGGCTCTTCAATTTAGCAAAGAAAGGCACAACAAGACCCAATGGCTGGAAGCTGAATCTAGACAAATTTAATCTGCATAGATTTTGAATAGTGAGGGTAATTAACCACTGGAACAATTTACCAAGTGTTGTAGTGGATTCTCATAGTTGGCAATTTTACAATCAAGATGGGATTTTTTTAAAAAGATATGCTGTCGAAATTATTTTGTATTGCAGTCCTACGTCCTGAGTTATACGGGCCAGATTATCTGATCACAATGGTCTCTTCAGGCTTGGGAATTTATGAATCTATGGATTTTAGCACTCTATCACTTGTTATTCTTCCTAGTGACATGAATAACATTTGTACTGAGGATACAGAACTTAACTTTACAGAGACAGCAATCTTTCAGTCCACAAATATTGGTAGTAATGCAACCTTAAGAATGAAAAAAAAAATGAAGTAAAACCAGTGGTAATCTTGCCATAATAGGGGTCCTGATCCTGTTCAGGAGTTTTTGCCCTTACCTTAAATAGGAACAGAAGCAGATCCATTAATAAATAACGTGACTAGCAGTTCCATCCTTTATATCAGCGATAACAGTGTTACTAGGATAGCTTCAAGCAAGAACATTTTTATTTTATTAAAGTCAGCTTCCCTTTTATAGCTCTCAACATGTATAAAGAAAAACAATATTGTTAAGTCACGCTAACCTGAGGAAAAGTAGGGGATGGAAAAATATAAACACATAAACCTAATAAAACTCACAAACAAACTGCACATTTTGAACTACTCTTTGGTAACTGATGAAAAAAAAGTGTTGTGAGGCAAATCCTTCACTGAGTAACTCACTAGAGAGAATGGTAAAAATAAATTGTCCAGCTCTGATTTTCCTAGCAGCTTCCATGCTATTCTTTGAAATTGAGTAAGAAACCCTTGGCTTAATCCCAAGAGCCAATCTATAGTAAATAGTGCACACTTAATGCTTAAGTTCCTTTTTAGCACCATTCAGACAGTGACTTCAGCCACACGGCTTAGTCATAGCAGACATTTTTGTGGTGAAAGCATTAAACCCACATGCAGCTCTCTTTCTGTGGCCACTGGGGGTCATGCTCCTTTCCCATTAGCTGAATAAATCATAAAGTCTGCACGGACCACACAAGAAGCATGACTAGCAAGCCACAGGCAGTGCCTACAGCCTGTTATTTCTTTTCTGAAAGAAAGAAAGAAAGAAAGAAAGAAAGAAAGAAAGAAAGAAAGAAAGAAAGAAAGAAAGAAAGAAAGAAAGAAAGAAAGAAAGAAAGAAAGAAAAGCAAAACAGACTAGCTGTAGGAAATAATTTGATTTTTTAAAATTTGATCTCTTTGAGGTAACATGGAGACTCGTTTGTGTGGTTTTTTTAACCCAGGAAGACTTAGTTAAGAAGAAAAGAAGAGAAAGATTAAAAAGGCACCTTTTTATCATATGCTGTAATTTGTCAGGGGAAAAACATTCCCTGTAGGTTTTTAAATAATAAAAGCCACTACATGTAGTAGGGCTCTTCAGATACCTTGATAACACACAATATGGATAGAATTTAGAGACACTCACATCTTCCCTATTGGTAATATGGGATAATGGGATTGAACAAGGAAGCAAAAGTGTGTCTAATGTTTTTTCACATCGAATGATTCATTCTGCCAATGAAAATGACAGTAACTGAGCAAGGTCTGTAAGTCTAGGGGTTGGTTCAAGTTCCCATCAATCAGGAAATAAGATAAGAAACAAGAATTTTAAACATTGCCATTAGCATGCAACTGTTATCACATGCCGGAGATACACACAGCTCATTATGCTAAGCAGTCTTTCTTAAGCATTTCTTTAAAATGTACCAAAACCCCAAAATATTTTAAAAAGAGCACTGAACTTTAAACAGACTTCACATAACAGAGTGATTGGCAAGGAAAACGTGCCCTGTCTTTCAAAGAACCAGCTGGGGGGGGGGGGGGGGGGGGGAGAGTGGAGGAGGAACTGTGCGTGGGAGGAAAGCTTTTTAAACTATGTTCTATTCCATGATCCTGTGTAGATCGTTTGGACATGCAATATTTAGAAAATAAAATCTACATGCTGCAGAGCCTTTCTGAGAAACTTTCTGAGGAGGACGGTTAGTTGAACCAAAGATTTCTGAGTCTATTTACTCAGTGGCAGCTGTACCTTAGTTTTCTCTCTTGTTTTTTGTTTGGTATTTTTGGTGGAATATAGGGAATTTTAGTGCTTAAATAAACAAATAAATAGATAAAAGCACTGGCTGGAGTCAGGCAGGTCACAGACAGGCACTATGTAAACTTTCTCCCACAGCTGTGCCAATGGACCTTAATCTTTACCTGCAATAGGTCCTTTGCCCAATTTATTCCAGTCCTTTTGAGCAAAGACAGATAACCACGCTGAATTGTGACAAATTATATAGTGGTTTTGTGAGGTGAACAAATACCCACTGGGGAATAGGGCAAGACCACTTAAATCCATTTAATTTGTGACTTAACATTGTGGGTTAAAACATGTGTGACCTTTGCCAAAGACATCTCATATATGGACAACAGAAAACTCAAATCTCAAGTCTCAAAGAATTCTTAGTAACAAGATATGTCTAGTGACAGGTAACCCAAGGTATAGCATGAATTTTATCCTGACGTTCTTACTGATGGATTAAGTACCACTTTAACCAGAATAACAAAATATAAAAATCCCTCAGTGGTGAAATGCAGTACTGTTTAAAGTCTAAGCTTTCACTCATTCAGTGGAATGACTAGTATTTAACATTTTCATGCACATGTGTTTTCCACATCAGTAAGCATATAAAACATTCTTAAGCAGAACGTATAGAGCATCCTTCCTGAAACTAGAGTCCTCAGAAGATTTCCAAAGCCTTAGATTTAGACCTAATTTGCCTCACCCAGTTTCCTTTTGTAACTTTTACATCTCACTTTTCCTATCAAGTATGCATCAAATCCTGAAGCCCTGACTCAGGCAAAACTTGCATTAAGTTCCATGGGAGATTTTGCTGAGTGAGAAGAGCAGGATTAGGTTCTGCTAGCAGTGAAATCCAAGGACACCCCTTAATTAATATAAAATGAAAACCAGATACAAAATGCATATGGTGTCTATTGGATATGTGTGAACATTGGCAATATATAGTATCCAGAGGCACTGTGCAATGGCCAGAGAGTTTTTGAACAAAAGCCAGTAGCCAGTTTCAAAACAGCCTTAATTAAAAGTGAGCTAACATACATTTATTGCCTGAGGGTCAAATCCTCTCTCCAATGCCCAGCCTAAGTAGTTGGGCTCGGCACTGCAGCATTCCACAAGGGCAAAGGGAGGGAGAAATCCTTCCCTCCAGGCCATGCAGTAGGAAGGGAACTGTTGTGCAGCTACTACTCAAGCCTAATGGATATAGGTAGGAATAAAAGGCCAATTGGCTCCCGCCGCCCAAACTTCCCCAGTGTGAACACACTCAGGAAGCCTAAGGAGGGCTTGGCTCATTGTCTCTCAGGGTTACACAAGTGTTCAAGTCCTGCCCACTCCCAGTGCAACAGAACTGCACTGCACAGAAGCGGGTGCATGATTTGCTCCTCAGTGAGGTTTCATCAGAATGCAGGTTTGGGCCACAGATCTTTGCTGTATTACTGGGGGGTAGGATACAAACTGTAGATATTGAGAGCTATACAACATACTAGAATTTGGTCTACACTACGAGGTAGGGTCGAAATTAGCTGCTTTAGGTTGATTTTAAAATGAATGCGTCTACACAACCAACCCCGTTCCGTCGACCTAAAGGGCTCTTAAAATCGATTTCTATACTCCTCCCTGGTGAGGGGAATAGTGCTAAAATCGACCTTGCTGGGTCGAATTTGGGTTAGTGTGGACGCAATTCAACAGTATTGGCCTCCGGGAGCTATCCCAGAGTGTTCCAGTGTGACTACTCTGGACAGCACTTTGAACTCCGATGCGCTAGCTAGGTACACAGAAAAAGCCCCAGGAAATTTTGAATTTCATTTCCTGTTTGGTCAGCATGGCGAGCTCAGCAGCACAGGTGACCATGCAGTCTCCCCAGAATCGCAAACGAGCTCCAGCATGTACCGAAAGGGAGACACGGTTCTGATTGCTGTATGGGGAGAAGAATCTGTGCAGGCTGAACTCCAATCAAAAAGAAGAAATGCTAATATATATGCCAAAATCACACAGGAAATGTTGGAGAAAGGCTACAACAGGGACACAGCAGTGCCGCGTGAAAGTCAAGGAGCTCAGGAAAGCCTACCAAAAGACAAAGGATGCAAAAGGTCACTCTGGGTCAGAGCCCCATACATGCTGCTTCTGTGATCAGCTGTATGGCATTCTAGGGGGGGACCCTACCACTACCCCACCACTGTCCATGGACTCCTTCAAAGGGGGAGTCTCATGCAACAGGGAGGAGGATTTTGTGGATGAGGAAGAGGAGGAGGAGGAGAATGCGCAGCAGGCAAGCGGTGAATCTGTTCTCCCCGGCAGCCAGGACCTTTTCATCACCCTGGAGCCAATACCTTCCCAAGGTGGGATCCCCAACCCTGAAGGTGGAGAAGGCAGCTCTGATGAGTGCACATTTGTAACTACAGTACAGGGTTTAAAAGCAATAGTGTTTAATGTTTGATTTGCCCTGAAGAATTGGGATGCATTCGCGGCCAGTACAGCTACTGGAAAAGTCTGTTAATGTGTCTGGGGATGGAGAGGGAATCCTCCAGGGACATCTCCATGAAGCTCTCCTGGAGGTACTCTGAAAACCTTGGCAGAGGGTTTCTGGGGAGGGCTGCCTTATTTTGTCCTCCACGGTAGGACACTTTCCCACACCAAGCCAGTAGCAAGTAGTCTGGAATCATTGCAGCACAAAGCATGGCAGCAAATGGTCCTGGGTTTTGGTCGCATTCAAGCAACATTCGGTCTTAATCTTTCTGTGTTAGCCTCAGGAGAGTGATATCATTCATGGTCACCTGGTTGAAATAGGGGAATTTTTGTAAGGGAAGAGTAAAAGGACCCCCTTCATGCTGGGCTGTTTGCGCTTGGCTAAAAGGGATCATCCTGGAGAATAGCCACGTGGCAGGGGGAGGGGTGAAGGGATCATCCCAGAGAATAGCCACACAGTGGGGTGGAGGGAGGTGTGTGCTGCACATCCACCCGAAAACCTCAGCCCCTCCTTTTAAATGGCAAACCCAACCGGCATTACTTGCTATGGGAAAGGCGGGCGCTGCAGTTTGAAACCATTCCCATATGTTATGAAGGCTGAAGAAGTGAACCCCACGTACCAAAAGGCTTACCATGGCTGCCTGGAAACCGAATTCTGTTGCCCAGCCATGTGTGATGTGTCACCATACCGGCAGGCGCTCAATATAAAAGGCAAAATGCGACCTTCTACCTAAAGCACATGTGCTGTGTGCTGTGAATTGCTCGATTCACTGTGAAAGAGTCTCCATTTTGGTCTCAGAAATGTATCATCTTAAATTTTACTTTCCCTTTTTATCTCCCTCCAGGTGCAAATGTTGCTATCCTCCCCTTATCATTTCCGTCCCTGAGGTTATCGCAGATTAGAAGGCAAAAAAACCCCACACTCATGATGACATGTTTTACAAGCTCATGCAGTCCTCCCGCACTGATAGGGCACAGCTGAATGCATGGAGTCAGTGGCCGAGTCCAGAAAAGCATTAAGTGAGCATGATGAAAGGAGGCAGGAGGCAATGTTGAGGCATATGCCCTCCTCCCCAAGTTCCATAGCCTCCTCACCCATACGCCGAAGAACGCAGTGGGGGAGAGGCTCCGGGCACCCAGCCACTCCACTCCAGAGGAGGGCCCAAGCAACAGAAGGCTGTCATTCAAACAGTTTTGATTTGTAGTGTGGCTACAATAAGCAATGTGGCCTTGTCCTTCCCTCCTCCCGCACCCCACCTCACCCAGGCTACCTTATGAGTTATCTCCCTTTTTTTTTTAATTAATAGAGAAAGAATGTATGGTTTCAAAACAATAGTGACTTTATTTCCTTTGCCAGCCTGTGATCAAAGGGGGGAGGGTGGTTGGCTTAAAGGGAATTAAAATCAACAAAGGGGGCAGATGTGCAGCAAGGAGAAACACACACAGCTGTCACACCATAGCCTGGCCAGTCATGAAACTGGTTTTCAAAGCTTCTCTGAGGCACAGCATGCCTAGCTGTGCTCTTCTAATCACCCTGCTGCTCAAAATCGGCTGCCAGGCGATTTGCCTCAACCTCCCACCCTGCCATAAACATCTCCCCATTACTCTCACAGATATTATGGAGCATACAACAAGCAGTAATAACAGTGGGAATGTTGGTTGCGCCGAGGTCTAACCTAGTCAGCAAGCAGCGCTTTTAAACGTCCAAAGGCACATTCTACCACTATTCTGCACTTGCTCAGCCTATAGTTGAACTGCTCTTTACTACTGTCCAGGCTGCCTGTGTACGGCTTCATGAGCCATGGGAGCAAGGGGTAGGCTGGGTCCCCAAGGATAACTATTGGCATTTCAACATCCCCAAGGGTAATTTTCTGGTCTGGGAAGTGAGTCCCTTCTTGCAACTGCTCAAACAGCCCAGAGTTCCTAAAGATGTGAGCATCATGCACCTTCCCGGCCATCCCACGTTGATGTCAGTGAAACATCCCTTGTGATCCACCAGTGCTTGCAGCACCATTGAGAAGTACCCCTTGCAGTTTATATACTTGTTGGCAAGGTGGTCCGGTGCCAAGATAGGGATATGGGTTCCGTCTATCGCCCCACCACAGTTAGGGAATCCCATTGCAGCAAAGCCATCCAGTATGACCTGCACATTTCCCAGAGTCACTACCCTTGATAGCAGAACATCAGTGATTGCACTGGCTACTTGGGTCACAGCAGTCCCCACAGTAGACCTGCCCACTCCAAATTGATTCCCGACTGACTGGTAGCAGTCAGGCATTGCAAGCTTCCACAGGGCTATCGCCACTCGCTTCTCAACTGTGAGGGCAGCTCTCATCTTGGAATTCCTGCACTTCAGGGCGGGGGAAAGCAACTCACAAAGTTCAAGGAAAGTCGCCCTACGCATGCGAAAGTTTCGCAGCCACTGTGAATCATTCCATACCTGCAACATTATGCGGTACCACCAGTGTCTGCTTGTTTGCCAGGCCCAGAATCGGCATTCCACTGTATCAACCAGTCCCACTACCACCATGATGTCCCAATTGCCACAGCCCGTGCTTTCAGGAAGGTCTGTGTCCATGTCCTCCTCACAATTGTCCTCATGCTGGCGGCTCCTAGCCAGGTTGTGCACATACTCCAGGATAATGCACAAGGTGTTTACAATGCTCACAACAGCAGCGGTGAGCTGAGCAGGCTCCATTCTTGCCATGCTATGGCGTCTGCACAAGTAACCCAGGAAAAAAGGCGCGAAACGATTGTCTGCCGTTACTTTCACAAGGGAGGGAGGGAGGGGCAACTGACTACATGTACCCAAAACCACCCTCGACAATGTTTTTGCCCCATCAGGCATTGGGAGCTTAACCCAGAATTCCAATGGGCAGCAGAGACTGCGGGAACTGTGGGATAGCTACCCACAGTGCACCGCTCCATGAGTCAATGCTAGCCATGGTAGTGAGGATGCACTTTGCCGACTTAATGCGCTTAGTGGGGACATACACAATCGACTGTATAAAATCAATTTCTAAAGATCGACTTTTATAAAATTGACCTAAGTTCATAGTGTAGACATACCCTGAGTGATCTACCTGACCCCCTTCCTATGTTATTATTTACCTTGTTTCTGTATGAACATAAGAATCAAGAAACCTGACTATAAGCGTAGTACCAGACAATTTATTTCCAGGACATTTACTTCTCCTGTGCAAATAGCAATCGCGCAACTCCATCAAGAGAAATCTCACAAATAATAAATGTCACCAGCTAACAGAGCTGTATGAACACTCTCACCCCTACACACTGCAAACCTGACAATATCAGGCTGTTCAGGCCCCTAAAATGGAAAATCTTCTTTAAACAACTCTAAAATGTCCACATTTCATAGCTGAATTTGTTAAATTAAATAGTGGCCAGATTTTGATCTGTAACTTTAGGAAAACCCATTTTTCATCTGTATTACAAAACTATGACACAAAGCAAGCTAGAGTTTTTTCTTAGCCCTACCAGCTGACACTTGAATCAGGCTCACTCATTAACTCTAGGTGTTTTTTGTATTTCTTTTGAACAACGCAAGAACCATGTATATTTTTACAAAATAATAGGAAAAACTAACCAACCCAACAGCAATAGTTTCAGTGTCCTACATGAAAGAGAACATTAACTGCCTTGTAAATTCTAAAAGTCTGTATTAATTGGAACAAGACAAACATAGAATTTCAAAAGGATTCTCAACTACTACCACCTCATCGTTTTCCAAAATGCATACACACTCATAAAGTACATATTTCTCCTTCCATTCCACCTCCTAAAGGAGCAATAGGGCAACTCCAGGGTGGGTAAGATGAGATCATCACAACTGCTGCTGTATTAAAGACATTTACTACACATAGACCTCTCCTGGGAAGAATGGTTATCTCATGATAACCAGCATTCATATTGAGTTATTGCTTAATTACTGTCCACCATCACACTGACAGATCTGGTGAAAAATCTTTTTCTCTTCTCTCTCCTGCTGATTTCAGGCTTGTTATTAACTGGTGAGCTGAGAAGTTTACCAAAGCACAGTTAACAGCATGATATCAGAGCTAATATAGGTGTGTTCTTGCATTTTAGTATAACCATTTAAAATCAATGGGCCCTATCCTTGAGTCATTGGACACATTGTGTTCCCATTAACTTCAGCTGAAGCTATGGGGACATAAGGTCTACAGGATCATACAGAATTATTGTGTATTATTCATCCTCATGACATCCCACCTGTGAGAGATAACAGTCTGAGAGTTATTAAGATCTATTGTTATAATGAGAAATCATTTAATAACCTTTAATTTCAGTGCCACTAAAGGTTTTGCTCAATGCAGGGACATAAATATCGGGCTGCTCAAGAGGCTGTATATGGCCTATGAAAGGGAGACCAGGTTTCATTATCTGTTAGTACCATAACAGGTTTAACAGACAGCAAATTTTATTGAGGTATATTTTGAAAATCAAACAACAACAGACCGATAGATTCTGCCTATAAACAGCTCGTTCCAGATCAGATACTGCAACTTTTACTCAGACTGAGTGGTACTTATGTGAATACTTCCATTTTCTGAGTCTAGTCATGTGAATACTACTCATTGTAAAGACTGCAGAATCTGTTCCTCTAATAGTAAATTAAAACATTTTACCAATAAGTTGTATTTTTTTGCTATGGTAAAATCACTTATCAACAACTGATCACTAGTTTGACATAAAATGAGTCAGTCCCCTGAAACTGTCTTTAGGAATCCTATCAGTGTGAACTACACACTCCTAACTCTTTACTTATCAATAGTGGTAGTAATACAAACACAGATATTTCTTAGTGATGGATTTTGCTGCATCTTATCTGAATGGCTGCTGCTGTACTATAATGCTCCCATTTAAAAATCACTTTGCTAAGAGTGATGTACATTTTGGGCATCGGAGTATATTTGTAGAACTAGTAGTTGTGGTAACAAAACTAAGTTTACATATCTGTCCACATCAGCACCATGTACTCAAGATGGATTTCAGCTGCCAAAAAGGTCAATCCAAACTGCTTGCACAAACCTGTCTTTATGCTCCTGTTTATTATGTTCCCATGTAGTAGATGTCTTATGCACTAAAACAGTGCAGCCATATGTCAACATCTCTCTGGTGGTTCCGAATGTTCTAAACAAGAGCGAGGGTGCACTGAACCTCCCATGTAAACTTTATACAACAGATTCAGCAGAACTGTAATTATTTACAAAATGATGGCATGAGAAATCTCTGGATTTATATCTTACGTTAAAGTAACAGGGATTGTGTCCACATAAGTCTTGAGTTTATGATAGTTTTGTAATTTACTTTATTATTTTTGGTATGATTCGATACAACTCAGAACTTCAAAAAAAATAATTTGGTAAGTTTAGAACTATACATTTCCTTCTAATTGTTTTATTACAAACTTCTGCTAGATGGGCATTGTGACTGTAGGTGGGCCTTATATGTTGACTCATTGCCACTACATGACATTTGTCTCTTGGACTACATGTATTTTGGAAGATATTTTAAAATATTTGTGAGCAGAGGGTAAATTAAAATATAGGAAAAGCAGAAAGGATGAAAAGTAAACCTATGCAGAGGGCTAGCACAAAGGATATTTATTAGTTAAGTTCCACTTAAGCTCTATATCAAGGGCTCCACCAAAAGAAATCATCTCTCCTTGCATCGGGCCCGTTATAGAAATATTTTGAAGAATGAGTTCCTGCCTATGACATTTCCATTGTAAGAATTATTGTTTAAAGAAATATTGCATTTGTAATTGGATAGGCAGTTGATTAATCATGCTTAGCTGAAAGTATCTGTGCTGGCGGACTCAGATCTAGGAGGGAGGGATTTCAGTTCTGACTTTGATACTCTTACACCAGTTCTGCATGCTTGTAACACCACCATAGTCTTCCTGTACATCGAGATCAAAATCAGGCCCTTTTATTCTCATCCTGTACTGGCAGAGATTCCCTTACTTAATCGTGTCTTTCTTTCAGACTTCTTTCTCTCCAATAGTAAACAGCGTAAAATTAAGCGAACTACATTTGTGACTTCAAACAAGAAGCTACAATATTAGGGCTTGATTTTGTAAGCTGCTGAGTGTCTTTAACTCCCATTGAAACTAATGGAAGTAGAAGCACTAATCACCTCACAGGATCAGGCCCCTTATTGCCTGCCAAGCTAGCAAAGGGTCTAGCTGAAGCTAAACACTTAATTCCAATAGCCTTAATTTAGTTCTACATAATTTACTGATAACTCAGATACTTTGTTTATGAACAGCTGCTTTAATTGCTACAGCAAAATTGAATTGACATCTCATTACCAACATTCATTTTTTAAATTATTTTAACAGTTGTGTGTGTAACTAATATACGGGATTATGTTTATTGAAATCATTCCTGCATAATGCACATTACAACAGCTTAAATCAGCATAGAAATGTTTCTGCTTTTTCTGTGTTATCATGCTAATAAATAATATCAAAATAATAACATAATGCTTTTCACCATAGGATCTCAAATCATTTAATAAAAGTGGATATTTATTATCCCTAATGATTGATGAGGAAACCAGGGTACAGTGGCTTGTCCAAGGTCAGACAGTATAGTCATGGGGCAGGAACAGAATCCAGATCTAAAGGCTCCTAGTCCCTTGATCTAGCCACTAGAACACCTTGCTTCCCCTGCTAAGTATTAGGAAAATATTATAGTCATTTCTGAATGCTGGTGGGCTGCCTTAGTGACTATAAATCTAAGTTTACGATATTAGAAAAGGTATCTTGCCCTAAGTGGATGTGAGAGTGACAGCAGTTGGTGGATCTTCATTAGGAGGCAGTGGGAAAAGCTGCGTAGCAGGAGTAGTTCAATGAGGAAGTCAATAGGTAAAATGGGATTAAGCAACAAAAAAGGATATTATTTGTATATCTTGTTGAAGCAGATGTTTCCTTTCTAGATAGGTGGTGAATACAATGTGCAAGTTGTAGAGCTGCAGTGGGAATTTGTGCTGGAGATCTCAAGTATTTTGAAACATCCTGAATAGGCTTGCTTCGAACCTCTTTGATAGTTAGGTTTAGATAGGGGGAAGGAAGAGGGGAGAAAAAAAAATCAGAGCTGTCCATATTCTAGTTACCATATGTGCTTTTAATCAAGTAATTACTATCTGACACTGAGCAGACACAGAGAGAGGGATATACGGATTTTGTGACTCCTAAACAAAATTAGCACACTTACAACAGGGTTCCTCTAGCCTGGGAGATACGGCCATTTCATGAAAAGAAATATTTATTTATTTGTTCATTTATTTAATGAAATAAGATTGCCCACTTAGGTACATTTTTTCTCCAAGCTCTCACACCTTTAAACCACTGTGGTTGGAGCCTTTGCAGAACCAGTGTTTTGCTTTACTACTTTCATTCCCCCTATCATAAACATTCACTGTTATTACAGACATCATGGTATCAAACTCCAGATAGCAGGAGGAAAAAAATTAGACTATTTTAAGAGATTGTAACTTTCCACTTGATAGTTTAACATTCTACAATCATTACTGAGTCTGCAGGCACTGTTAACCTGTTCTGCTGAGACAAACATTTCTTTTCTAATGTTTACTGAGATAGTGTAAATTACTTAACATACAGCAGTGTACATTTTTCTCAGCTAATCTAGATCTGATCCCTAAAGGGCTATTTATTACGCATGTATACAATCTGTCTTTAGAAGTGAAGTTAATATAATATGACACAAGTAGCACACATTGTTTAAATGTGTTCCAGAAAGTTAGCAAATTTAGTTAAAAGAATACTTGCATGCTCTTCTGCCTGGTTAGCAGCAAGGAAAAGGGTTCTAAATATTAAACACTTCTCACTGTAGGTGGCCAATTAATACACTGTATCCAAGCTGGAACAAATCCTTCAAATATATACATAAAGCATATAATCTCTTGACTGCTTAGGCATTATCAAATTTTTAACAAATCCTAGTAACTTCAAACACAACTTCAATGGGATGTGGTGCTAAAACATGCAAAGTAAAGAACCAAGTTTTTAAGAACATAATCTGTTTTAGAATGTTTCAAGAGAACTACTTTGAAATGTAATTATAATCTTATCCCATGAGGAAATATGTGCCATTTTAAAGAATTGTGGTACATTTATTAATACATTGAGAGAGAGATAGTCTTGCCTTCCTAAAATTACATGCATAGATACCTCAATGGATATTAGGGGTTAGACAGAGATATTTAATGATGGTCCTAAAAAACAGCTAAACTTGAAAATAGGAACAATATTTATAGCTACCCGTCGTGTCCCTAAAAATGCTTCATTCAATAACATTTCTTTGAGGGAATTTTAACAGGTTGTTATAGCCATTTCAGCTGTGATTAACAGCTGGAAAATGTTCTAATTGAAATTTGTATTTTGTGGGTTTTTATCTCATTGGCAAGCTGAAATTAATACAGTAAATCATTCTGTTAGTATGCAAAACACATTGTCATCATGTACTTTGCTGCTGTCTGGGACTTTATCAACTTTCACTCCCATTACACTCACAAACACACACTATTTTAAAATTGTGCCTATTTTCCAATGGCTCCAGTTTCAATTTCTTATGCATAAGCAGAAGAAATACCTCTAAGCTTTTTCATTCTTGTTTGCATCCCTGGCTTATAGTTTCTATGAGCCTGCATGACTCATGTAAATGAGAGACATCATTTAAAACATGGGAAAACTGGGGTGAAAATTTTACTATTTTTAATCAGAAACCAAACAATTTTTCAGAAAAATGCCTTATGCACAGGTAAATAGATGTACAATTCAAACTATATGGCTCTGAAATGAAATTTTTTACCTGGCAGGTTAATTCCCCCATATTTTCCAAAAGATCATTTAAAAAAGAAACTTACAACATGCAAGTGATGCAACATGGAGCCTTCTTGTAATTTTATACAATAAGCAAAGCTTCAGAGTATTTACAGACCACCCTGTTTAAGAACGTCAATGAACTCAGTGAAGATGCTTAGTCTAGTGCTTTGATGTTAAAAAGAAAAATCAAAACTAATGGGCCTTTGGCCATATATAGTCGCTGTGCAAGGTGTGCCTTTGACCTTCCCAGGGATAAACAGCCCATGATTGTAGCATGCCAGTGCTTGTGTTTTATGACCTAGTTCATTCTTTTAACCATGGCTGATTCTGATTAGGTTTTGCAAGTGGAAAAGTAGCTGCCTGCCGAGTTTCTCTTTCTTGGCTCCACTCAGAGCTTTATTTCCATTCAACAAGGGGTATGGAGAGAAGGCTAGAATAAGGCCAATTTTTTTCCTCTTCAAATTAGCATATGGATGAGCTGTTTTTTTAATTTCTGTTTGTAAGTACATTTTTGGCCCCCCACACTGTATTAAACAGTATACTGAATTGCTCTACAAGCAGCCTGTTCCACACTTATTACGAGCACAGGGTTCTCTACACATACTGGAGCTCTCCTTCTGAAGATGAATTTGGAAATGATGAATAACTACTCTTTAAGAATTCTTTTTGTAGTCAGTGTAAGGAAAGAATCATAAAGAATTCTTTTCACATTGATATGGCTGTCATGTACTACCATAGGAGTCTACTTGTAATTCAGGATAAATCAACAGACTTCCATACAGGAACCCAACCCACATTAAAAGTTTGATCCAAAGCCCATGGATATCAATGAAAAGACTCCCACTGGATCAGGTTCTAATGTCTTTCCTATTATAGTAGTTGGTATGTTGTCATCCATGTTACTTGAAGATGATACAGAACATTCCAGTGCAAAAATTGTAGGGGCCTCTCCTGCACCCACTAAAGTCATTGGGAGCTTTGCCAGAGGAAGCTTGAACAAACTTGAAGTTACTATTTCTCTGGTAAAAAAGGGCTTATAGTTACCATGGATATGTCTGGTATGGCAAGGGAACTAATTGTGACACTCTGTATCTCAAAGTAGCACCCTGGAACCTCCATATTCACCTGGTGATATTATTATGATATGTTTTGTACAAAGTATGCTTTGTAGGGTATCATTTAAAAACTCTTGACCTGTTGAACATTAATATCCTGTTGGAGTGTATGTGCTATTGTTGTATGTGAAATTATGAAGCATTGCTATATGTGTTACTGAAATATGTTGAGCGGTTGGGAGATGCCCAGAGCCAGCCTTTCAATTGCAACAAAGGACCAGCCAGACATGTGCTGATGGCCCATTAAAGGGAATCCACTCTCCCTACAGCCATCCCAGGGACTTCTCAAAGAGAGCATGTATACAACGGAGACTGCTTGACCAATGGGGACTACCTGATCCTCACGTCACAGCAGAGATATTTCCAGAAAGCTGGAAGAAAATATAAAAAAGGAGAAGTGGGAACATCACTCAGTCTTTCTCACCACCACCCCCAACTCAACACATGGAGGAACATCTGGAGGAGAAAGACTTTGAACTGGGGAAGGGTGGTCCCAGGCTGGAAGGTGGTCCCAACCTGTGTATTGAGGATCTGTAACTTGTTTGTATCATCTGACAGGGTGAGACACTGATTGATTCAAATCCTATTTAGTTTGTAGAACCCAGACTGCAAATTTATTTTTATTTCTAAAGTAATCAACTTTTATCTTTACACTTGCTACTTATAATCACTTAAAATCTCTCTTTCTGTAATTAATAAACCTGTTTTCTATTTACCAAAAAGAGTGTTTTGGTTGAAGTGCTTGGGAAATCCCAGCTCAGTTTACAAAATCTAGCGTGTGTTCATTCCACATTGAGGGAGCGTTAAGCTACTTAATGAACTTGCACTGCCCAAGGGGGCCTTGAACAGTGTAAAATGGTACAGTCCTGGGCTGGGGCTGGGGGGAATTGCTAGAACCTCTCTGTTGATGGTGCATGAGTGACTGGGAGATCATTCATGTAACTCAGTTGGATGTGTCCCTGCCTGTGGATGTCTGTGTAAGTGCAGTGCCTATCAGAGGTTTGTAGCTTGACATCAGCATCACAGTGAGAGGGATATCTCAGGCTTATGCACTTTGGAGGGTTCAGCAGTCCCATAGTTCAGGTTATACCCTGGGGATCTCCTCACACTAATATGCCACTTCATAGTGAACAAGGAAATTTAGTACATCACCACTGTCTTCCCAAGATTTGTTACTGTAGCTCAGACATTTACAATTTGTGACTACATTCAAAATATAGTTTTCTTTCTTCCCCCTTTGAATTATTTAATTGGATGGAAGCTTTTCTATCATGAAACTTAAGGGAAATGCTTTCAGCATAAATGAAGAAGCCCTCTGGAGATTGGAGGTATGCTGCAGATTGGTATTTCTGGGCCACATTCTGAGACTCTTATTCATATTAAGAGGCACTTTAGTCCATGTGTAATCCCATTTTTTTTAAATGAACTACTTTCAAAGTAAGGTACTTCTTGTCAAGTGTAAAGGTACCGGCATCTGACCCTGTTGATTGATAACAACATGATGCAACCATCATGGGCTATAAGTGCATATACACTTCAGTACATTTTAAAAATACATACTTTATATACTAGCATAGGCAGATGCTAACACAAGGCTGTCACAAGTTTGAAAAACATGTGTTTGTGAAGATGGCTGTACAATTTCAGTCCTGGAACCACTTTTGTTTATGAGTTTCAGTTGTTTTAGAATGATGTGAGTGACTGATAAATCTTTAAATTGATTAATTATACCATACAGATTATTTTATTTAAATAACACCATGTTGTGTTTATGTGGCTTTCATCTGAAGACCATGGAGTTCTTTACAAATACATAAAAGGTTATTATTATCATCTCTATTTTACAAATGTAAAAACTACGCCCAGAGAGAATAACTTGCCTAATGTCATGCAACGAGCTAGTAGCAGATGGAGATGCAGTCTTCAGACTGTCAATGAGTGCTCTAACCATAGTCACTAGACACTCTCCCACAGATGTGGCTAAACAAAAGTTTTTCCAAGGCCACTCAAGAACCATGCATTTTGAAAATGATATCATGTGAATATTATTTAAGTGCAGGACTAATAAAATGCAGAAAACAAAATCATTCATCTCTGCAGCAAATGAATTTGGGTTCTGGGTTGCATAAGCCCTGAAGTAATCAGAAAAATAAGACAAATATCTTACCTCAGTTCCATTTGCCCACCCGCCTCTCCATCAACTCACTTTTAAAAAATTGTTTTCACATTTTAAAACACATTTCTGTAAAGGGATTTTTTTATTTTTAAATTAATCGTTGTTTGTTATTAGTACATAGAATACATCCATCTAACAACAAAATAACAGAAAAGGGAAAAAAATTGTAACCCATTACTCATGTGTTGCTATAGTTCTTTCCCACTGCCAAACAAACAGAGCATGTCCAGCTGACAAGGAGTGGGCTACTGAGAGAGAGAAAGGATCTGGGACCTCCGTCAGGGGACTGAAAATGGGACACTGGCCCAGGCAGCATTCTATGGCTGAATGGGCATATATAGTAACTGAGTGGTACTCACTAGATCTTCATCCTCCTCCCCTGTTCCTCATGATCAGCTGTGAAATCCAGATTGGCTTCCCAATACTCTTTAGCTTCATGAAAGGATATCTGAAGAGTGATTACAGATGATCTACTGCAGCAGTCAGCCATTGCTAAAGCTGGACTGAGAAAGGTGAAGATTGCCTATGCTATCTTTGTAGGCATTTATATCATGCTCATCACGGGGCATTTATGTGCCTGTTCATCACAAGATATGTGAACTCATACATTCCTTTTGTCCCAGCCATGGGGGATGTTTTGGGCACTAAGGGCCTAGCAGGAATGCTTTGGAAGAACAAGGCCTACACGCAGCAAAGTAGTGAGTTATTGGCTTTATTGAAGGTAAATGACACACCCGCAAAGAGGACTTCAAGCGTTGCTGTCACGGAGGCAGAGAGCCCAGCGCACCGGAGCAATGCCTGGGACGGAGTCTGACGAAGGGGCGGACAACAAGCAGTAAAAAAGCACTATACATTAACATATCATGAATATATAATTAGGTGCTTTTTTAAGGGGTTTTCCTCGAACTGGCACAGGGCCATGTGCAGCGGTTGAAACTGGCCAAGGGCTGGTTACAGCCAGTTCTCTGTGTCCTACAATGACCGTCGGCACGAGAAAGCGTTCTTTCCTAGCTAGGCCATCACAGAGTCTTTCGCAGTCCCTTACACGGGAGATGACTATGGGTGACATGTCACTGCCACCAATCATGAATTTGTATGGGGGGGAGTGAAATTAGAGAAGCAATGCAGTGATAGAGGGTTGAGAAAATATGGGGCCATCAGGCCACTTCAAAGCCTTCTGATACATCTCCTACAGGTCCATAGGAATAGGAACCTTGTAGGAAGAACTGAAAAATCCCAACCCCAATTAAAATATGGAAAGCAGAAGCATCCATCCATCATCTATCTAGCTATGAAGTTATGCCCAAATTTTGCCCTATCTATGTGGAACTCCCATTGACTTATTTAGTGAATATGTAGATTATGTATCTCCAACTATTCTGGAAACGGAGCCCATATGACAATGGGTTTGCCTGTTCTTTAATAAATTACCCTTTGCAAATTTCCTTGAGTCAGTAATGCAGAGATCCCTTGGTCAACAATTTTCTATTTAGAAAATTAGCAACCTTTTTGTGGTGGTAGTTGCTTTCAAGAACTAGACTTCTTAAATGCAACAGCAGTTAGGTAGAAAGTCCTGAGAAGTAAAACAACCTCTCAGAATATGACCTGCAAATTAAATCAACAAATGAAGTTGGGGGTCTGAATGGATCAGTAAATGAGTTAACACACTAACCTTTGTCCTCAGGAAACTTGGCTTCAAATTTGCTTGTGATCATAAATGAAACAGAAAGTTTTGGGGTCTCTTCTAAGTCCTTAGTGAACATCTGTTCATGTCAATAAACTACTATACAATATGACTCGTCTGACAAATCCAGCTCAAGGAAAGTCCAAAACTTCAATCAAAGTCACCCTAAGCCATTAACAAGAAAAATAAAATCTGTATAACCTGAATAAAAGCCCATTTTCCTTCTCAAAGGAGATGACACGTAATAACAAGTATAAAGTAGTCTTTCTGACCTGCCAAATATACATCAATTGTAAACTGTAATCAAATGTATAGTTTCTAAATTAATAATCACTATCATATATTAAGATATAGATGATCCAGTGTTTCAGTGATTTTCAGTGATTTCAGTGATTCAGTGAAAGGATGGGTTTTAATGGTAACATCAAAATCTAGCTCAGTTTGGTGTTTTGGCAGGACTGACTTACACGTTACATGATGCAGACTGCTTAAAGATACTTATTTAAAGTATGCCTCTGCCTTTCTTAAATCACATTAGAATTAAACATAATTTATATATCACATTGAGGAATAAATTAATAAAGGTAGGGCTAAACTTACATTTCTTCAATTCCTCTCCTGAGAACTCTACCGGTCCATATGATAGCAGTGTAATTTTGAGAGATTCAAACAATCTGATTGAATAATATACAAAGTATTAGCTGTCTGGAAATACCCTGCCTGTATGAATTGATTGTAAACTTCACAACCTATAACAAATACTGATGTAGTTGTGGGTTTGTTTTTCTTCTTTTTCATTTTCTAAAAGCAATAAAGACCTTGGTGCGGGGCATTTCCTCTGGCTTAATGACCGGCTGGGGTTAATGGCCAAAGGCTGTTCTTTGGGCCATCAACTCCTCCCAGCCGGTCATTAATCCCCAGGAAATGCTCAGCGCCTCAATCATTATTGCTTAATTTCAGTGCAAACAAACTACTGTGGCAGAGAGCATGCTATATGCTGTCCTTTAAACAGAGAGAACACAGATTCAGTGAGTTTAATCAGTTGTTTACACGTTGGTCTCTTCTCTGTAGTAAAAGGAAATTGTAGATCTTTGATTGTTATATGAAATCTTGTGATTGGTGTCATCTTGTTTTCATAGCATGGCAATTTCTGCCTCAGTTATTGGTATTCTATGTTGTCACACAAGGTTGTTTTTTGGTTTTAATTATAAACTGGAGTAAAACATGGTCTCTATTCCCTCTTTTATTTCCTAGCAAGATTCAAATACATGCCTTTTTAAAAATAGCTAATGTAGGCATTTTCTAATGGTATTTTTCTGATGACAATGTCATCCATGCATCCAATCTGCATGCATCCAATCCAATCCAATTATTATTTTTGCATGACACATCATTCAACACATTCTGACATTTACTGTGCAGTTTTAGGCATGCCATAGATTTATTAAATTATCAACAGTAAAATATAACATGAACTTTCTCCAGGCTTTTGCTATACAAATATTTACTAGAGTGCAGAACTTTGTTATATTTCTCTAGTCTACTTGATAATCCCCTGATTAGACATCTACACGGTTGGTGGAGCCAAAGAAAAATTGTAAATGGTCAAATGCAATACAGTGTGTGTATTTGTTTTTAAACCTTAATTTTTACAAGAGTTTGGATTTAACAGAATTATTTAGTTATCCTGGCCAACTTCATTGATTTCTCTACTCCTGGAACCGTTCAAATGCATCCAAAGACACAATTAGTGTTTATGTAGCTGAAAATCAGTTTTACTGCAGCATTTAAAACCTGGCAGCATCAGGAATGTTGCATACCTTTAACTAATTGGGGCACTTATCCAGTGACTTTTAAGTGAAAGCCAGGATTAAAACTTCAAAAGCAATGCAGGTAGAAGTTCATATTCAAATGTGATTTTATCCTTCTCCATGTCTTTACCATTAGTTTAAAATACTTGGATAAGAAAGATGATACCCTGGAATACATCAGTGATCAATAGAACATAATGTATCATTTTAAAATACTCTTGAGCCACTGTATCCCCTAGATCTAGAGGCAGGAAGCACCCACCAAGCATGTGTCTCCCCCTCTGTGTGTGGAAGGGGTATCCATGGCAGTAGTGGTTCCTCAAGACCCTGTGGATGGCCTTCCTTGTGAACCTTTCTCAGGTTCAATGGGAGGGAGGGGCAGGGATGATGTCAGAGATGATAGAGCAGGGATAGGGAGAATGCACGTACATTATCCTCACCTGTGATCTGTGGAGCTCTGACCAGAAAGATAATACAAATACTTAGGTGGTATTGTCTTTCTGAACATACCCCTCCTCCCCCCACACATCACATTAGGGGCTCCTCTTTAAGGGTTCCCAGGTCAGGTGTCACCCACAGGAAGCTTACTAACGTCGCTCCATTGATGCTTCATTGCCAGGAGAGACCAGAGCTCAAGTGGTAGAGGACTGTGCTAGCCTTTTGAAGGTCTTGAATTCAAACCCTACTGGAGGCCATTATGATTGTATGTAATGGAATTTTGTGAGGGTTTCCAGCTTTCTTTTCTTGAAAACCTAAGAAATTCCTTTAAAAAAAAAAACAACATTATAATAATTTTCAGCTTGCAATGTCAAGCACTCAAAAGTTAAGAAATACCAATTTGGCTGACTGTAACCAAACTGATAAACTGAACAAATTTAGTTTTGGTCCATCCAACCCTTTTTTTTTTAGTTTTCAATTTGGTTCAAATCAAACAGAACTTTTTAAGATGCTTTAGCTCATCTCCTGAACCAAAAAAATCATTTTCTCATTCAGCTCTACTCAGGAGAGTGCCTACATTATGATTTAGGCTTTAATTACATGATCACACCATTCCTGAATCTTTCAGTGCACAGGATGGAGAGTCAGAGCAGCAGGGGGAATGCAGGAAGAAAAACAACAGTCTTTTTGTTAAGGAGTCATGGCTAACCCAGGAGACTATGTCTATCCCTGACGATGTCACAGGCTTCCTTTATGATGTGGGGCAAGTCATTCAAACCAAAGTTTTCAGAAGTGGCCACTAACCACATGTTCCTGATATTTTGGATACCCAGCTTGCAACACCTGCAGCCTGATTTTCAGAAGTCCTGAGCACTCACAACTGCAACTGACATCAGTGGGAACTGTGTGTGTGTTCAGTAACAATTATGTCTCAAGTTGGGTACTCAATTACTGAGACAACCAAAATTAGTGGACATTGCTGAAAAAACGGGCTAGTGTGCAGTGCCACACACTGGATGATGAGGATAAAAAGAAATATTAAATGGCTTCCTCATTCACAGAAACAGACCGGGCCCTTGTGATCTTGTAATTAAATACTATACCATAATGCATATGCCCAAGGTGACAGAATTAAAGTTGCACAGGCAACCTAAATGCTGATATTTCCTAACTTTTGAGTGCTTTGCTTTGCAACGTTAAAGTTTTTTTTAAGGTAGTTCTTTTTTTATCAAATATTAATATGTGCAGCGAGAAAAAGTCCCTTTCCATTAAGTGTTACCATATTTGTCTTCATTTAACAATAGGAACATATTACAGTTTTCTGCAGAAAATGTTTTTATAATATATTGAACAAAGCAATCTGAAAATGGAAGCAGCAATTGATAGAGTTCACAGCAAAAGTATTATCTTTCTTTGGATTGCAGAAAAAGCAAACAAGTACAGGCTAAAAAGAATCCCTAAATATATATTCCAGATTCAACATTAACATTTTAATCTAAAAAATATGAACAACTGCTTGAGTACAGTCACTGAGGTCATTCTTAACATACAGATATCTGGTACTGAAAAACACTATTGCACTTTGATTCTTTGAACAAAAATGTCCAGTCTTTCCATGCATGCTTTTCCTTTCAAGTATAAGCAGACCACATTCATTAAAACCAGATGTCACTGTCTCTCTGCTCCATTTCAGTTATCAATATCTTGTTTGAAAGATCCAAACCATTTTAATAAAAACTTGACTATGCCTGTGATCAGGTCAGGTTAGGATGAGTTGACATGCCAATTTCCAGAGCTTTCCTTAGCAAGAAAAAAAGAAAAGTCAAGATCATGCAAACTATGTTTCTCCCTGTCATTTCCTTTTTAAAAGCAGTTAAAAATTATTTGTTCATTCCAGAACAAGAAACACCCACACCAAAATAATCAGCTCTTGTTTGAGTCTCTTAATAATTCAGGGGAAGAACAAAACCAACCCCCGTTTCAGTTTCTTTGAGAAATGTTCCTCCTGTGGAATGGCACAAAGGGAGCATGTGTCTAGACTATGTGCTCTTGGCCCCTACAGGTGTAGTGAGCATGTTGGCGTAGGAAAGGGTTGGAGGGTCATAGTTGGAGTGCATTGCACTTTGGCAATCTTAGGGCACCCTGAGGGTACCATTCCAACCCGTGCATAATACAGTGGCTCTAAGGTTGCTCTAAAATAGTACATGAACCAAACTGCCTCCTGACCATCCCCAGGCTGAGGGAAGGGAGGAAAGGGTGAAACATGGCCTAAAGCTCCTTCCCCCCCCCCCATCCTTAAGTGCACCCCTGTTTCTACCCAATAGGCCTGATTATGCTCCCATTCACATCAGTGAAAATCATGTGTAACTCAACTGAGGCCAACAGTATTATAGAAGTTGCATGGCTCTAAATCTGACGTGAAAGACTCAGGGCCAATGTATTTACATAATACAAGAATTTCAAAGATAGGGAAAACAAAAGACTAAGACATTTATGGATTAAAAAGCCATTTTACTGGTTAGTTTGGAAATTTCACTCCACTGTTTTCTTCAGTGACTATATCAGCTCAGTCACTTCCATTGTAAATCCAATTTGTGAATGAAGGCTTTTGTTGTTGCTTTTTTTAATATGGAAAGGTGACAGTTTAAACTACTATGCTGTGATATGAACTCTTTTTGTAGCTCCAACAGTTCTGTATATTATATGAGGAGAGGGAGAATCTCATAGTTTCTGATTAATTTACAAGGAAAGTGAGTTTCTGATAATGGTCAGGCATAAAAGGAGAAACTTGACCCCTAATTATCTTCAAAGGCAGCACAACTCAGGGACTAAAGTATTCACAAATTCAAGTTGTTTCCCAGGAAAACATATCCCTTTTTCTCCTGATCTTCACTGCACTTGCTGTGAAATCAGTCTTGTCTTGGATTTAGAGCTGCTGATGTAGATTCTTCCTACTACAGCTGCCAATAAAGTCTAGGTTGAGCTAATAAATACATTTAGGTGGGACATTCAAAAGTACCCAGCACTGGCCTTACTCTGCTCCTGTAGAAGTCAATGGCTGACTGCAGTGGGAGCAGAATTAGGCCAATGCTGAGGACTTTTCAAAAATCCTACTCAGAGTCTATTATTAAAATCCACCACCATACTAGAGGGCAGCCAGAGTTGTATCTATCTTTAAAAAGATCCTGGAGGTGATTCAGGGAACTACAGACCAGTGAGCTTTACATTAGTATCAAGTAAAATTGAAACAGTCATTAAAGATTGTTATTTAAAAAGCCAACATGAGCAAGAGAGGATATAAAGAAACCATCCTGGCTTTTGTAAAGGGAAACTGTCTCCCCAAACTATTAGAATTTTGTGAAGGTGTCAACAGAATAATGGTCAAAGCAGAGCAGACATATTATTTATTTGAACAATGAGGAGTCCGGTGGCACCTTAAAGACTAACAGATTTATTTGAGCATAAGCTTTCGTAGGTAAAAAACCCACTTCGTCAGATGCAGTGAAAATTACATGGAGTGAAAATTACAAATACAAGCATAAATATAGGCACAAGTGGAGAACCAGTGCTGACAAGGCTAATTCAGTCAGGGTGGATTGGTCCACTCCCAATAATTGATGACGAGGTGTCAATACCAAGAGAGGGAAATTTGCTTTTGTAGTGAGCCAGCCACTCCTAGTCCCTATTCAAGCCCAAATTAATGGCATTAAGTTTGCAAATGAACTGTAGCTCTGCAATTTCTCTTTGAAATCTGTTTTGGAAGTTTTTTTGTTGAAGGATGGCTACTTTTAAATCTGTTATTGAATGTCCAGGGAGATTGAAGTGTTCTCCAACTGGCTTTTGTATGTTACCATTCTTGATGTCTGATTTGTGTCCATTTATTCTTTTACATAGAGACTGTCCAATTTGGCCAATGTACATGGCAAAGGGATATTGCTGGCACATGATGGCATATCTCACATTAGTAGATGTGCAGGTGAATGAGCCCCTGATGGTGTGGCTGATGTGGTTGGGCCCTCTGATGGTGTCGCTAAAGTAGATATGGGGACAGCGTAGGCAATGGGGTTTGTAACAGGGATTGGTTCCTGGGCTTCTGTGGTGTGGTGTGTAGTTGCTAGTGAGTATTTGCTTCAGGTTGGGGGGCTGTCTGTAAGCGAGGCCTGGCCTGCCTCCCAAAGTCTGTGAGAGTGAGGGATCGTTTTCCAGGATAGGTTGTAGATCGTTGATAATGTGCTGGAGAGGTTTTAGCTGGGGGCTGTACATGATGGCCAGTGGTGTTCTGTTATTGTCCTTGCTGGGCCTGTCCTGTAGTAGGTGACTTCTGGGTACCAGTCTTGCTCTGTCATTTTGTTTCCTCATTTCCCCAGGTGGGTATTGTAGTTTTAAGAATGCTTGATAAAGATCTTGTAGGTTTTTGTCTCTGTCTGAGGGATTGGAGCAAATGCGGTTGTATCTTAGGGCTTGGCTGTAGACAATGGATCGTGTGATGTGTCCTTGATGGAAGGTGGAGGCATATAGGTATTAAATATTAAACAGTATTAAATAAGGTCTGGGGTTTGGTTACACAGACCTCAGTCTGCTTAGTTCCATGGCAAACACGCCATTAAAATAATTTCAACATTTTATTAAAGATACTGAAAGAAAGGACAAACAGTTAAAGCACTTGAAATGTAAAGTATTAAGTAAGGCTTTCATTTTAACAACATCCATATATTTCTCTTTTCCCTTTAGCTAGAGAGAGATTTTAGAAGGAAACCCCCTCCCCTGTTGTTTGATAGTCTCTTAGATGGTATCAAAGATGGTAATAACTGTCCTTTTTGGGGGGAAAGAGAAGAGCCAGAGTTGTGGTTCTTAAAGTCCAATCTTGTGTCATCCCTGGAGGTGTTTAAGATTCAGCAGGATCCAGTAGAGGTGGTGATGTCATCTGAGTCACTTTCTCTGGCCTGGTCTGGTCAGGACTTCTCTCAGGATCAGGCTGACGAAGGCCTGCAGTCCCAGGAGATAATGAGGTGGCAGCCATGAAGCTTGCTCCAGGAGTCAGTTTTTCTCCCAAAGTCTCTTTCCTTAAGGATCCACAAATGGTGGGCAGAATAGCTCATTCCCTCATTATTTTGTCCACCAGCTAGGCCTAGTTTCCAACACACCAATTTTGGTTCACTGATGTGTGGTTTGCAACACACCAATTTTGGTTCACTGATGTCCTGTTTACCAGACATGATCCTAACAGAGTCCCTGAGTTATATCAGGATGCCCTTTTGTTTGGGTGAATTCAGGCTCTGTCTTGTTTTTATACCCTTTCCCGTCAACATTTGTTGTTACAGGTTATTGTGACCTTTTATAAACTGTCAAGTACTTTTTACAGTGGAGCTCACAATTAGGATAATTTTGCAGGCCTAATTATTACAACAGGTCACATGATAATGTCAGTGACATCACTTTGTACAGCCTGGAGGGCATGTTACAGAATGATGGAAGCCTGAAGGACATCTATGCCATAAGCAGCCTCCAAGGATCTACCTCAGGTTAGCGTGCACTATATTCTGGCCATACTTCCTCCCCAGACTCTCCCCTTGGCAGGGGCTGAGGAGGGAAACACAGAAACCCCAGCAACTCAGCCTCATCTCCCACTGAGGACTCCCCCACACTAGAAAGGGGATGCAGCCAATCTCTAATCTCTTAATGATTCTGCAGTGGAACAAGTACAGAGTAGTGGACCAGAGAATCTGGCCTTTCAAGTCTGGATATTAATTCTGGGGCTGGATCCCATGGCTACATTCTGGCATTCTTCTGAGCTTATAATTGCTCCAGATTTTGTGCCATAGTTCTGATATCAATGTTCATGCTTTAATTTGGTTGATTATGTTTATAGGATCTTTTAATGGATTATTGTTTTATATTCTCCTTGTTCAGGCAGATACATGTTTGAAGGCATTTGGCATTGCTCCGAGTTGCTACATTCTAATCTTTACATTTCTCAGATTTCTGATGATCTACCAGGTAACAGCTACCATGATATTATTCTGACACATTCCACTGCTGGCAGCTGTTAGATTTGCCTCCATAGCTTGTTGTCTAAATCCCATTACCCTCAGATTTATTGACTTTTCCTCTTTTTGTTACTGCCTCTGTATGGTACAGATTTCTTTAGGTGTGTTATGGATTCCTATAATGGATTAGTTTCTTCCTTCCTTAACTTTATTCCTTTATAAACCGTGATTCTCCTTTTATTAGGAAGTATTTTGCTTTGCTTTTATTGTAGTATTCTTCAGAAATGTACAAGGGAATGTACAAAAAACCCCATTTTCTGTGTGTGATATATGTAGAAATATTCACATTGTAGAACTACAGGGATGACATTGCTTTGGAGAATGTTAGTGGTAAGTTGGGTATGTGAAACAAGCCCCTGCCCTCTACAGATTTCCTCTGCAGACCTCATGCACACATCCTAACCTAGCTACAGAATTTGGCAGTCTTGGTTCAAAGAAGCCCATGGGTTGAATCCTAACCTAACTCCCTTTGCGTTCAGTCGAGTCAGGATTTCACCCCAGGACTAGAATATTAAGTTGAAGAGTCACAGGACAGGACTGAGATATATTGGTATAGCATTGTTGGGAAACCTACATACGTACATACTATATGTATGATGGTAGTGCTAGTTCTTCAAATTAACAAACACTTTTTCCACATATTACATTTTAAAATAACAGGTAACAGCCCTTACCATGTGTTTATGGGTATCCGGACACCTCACTACAAGAGACATTTGTTGCTGTTGTTTATTTTGCATTGGCTGCTTACAGGGGTGAAAGTAAAGTTGAACTGTTACCGGTATGGGGGCCGGCTTTCCCCTTCCCCCCATCCCAGAAGGGGAGGGGCCTCAGGTGGAAGGGGCGAGGCTGGGGGAGGGGGTGGTCAGCGTCCCCCAGCCAGCCCATCTGCACTGCCTGGACCATGCTGCCCGGGGCTTGAGAAGTAATTTAAAGGGCTTAGGGCTCTGGCTGCTGCTGCTGGCCTTTTAAATTGCCGGC
Source organism: Lepidochelys kempii (assembly GCF_965140285.1). NCBI lineage: Eukaryota > Metazoa > Chordata > Testudines > Cheloniidae > Lepidochelys > Lepidochelys kempii. The sequence continues at coordinate 53,293,657 of NC_136383.1, forward strand.
CCCAGGGCAGCTGCTCCTTCCCCCCCTGCGGTCAGCAGTCTGAGGGGAGGGCAGAAGGGGCAACGACATTAAAGCTCTGCCACTTTAAAGTCAGCTGTACAAGCTGGTACCGATGGCCACTTTTTACTGGTATGCCGTACCGGCCCGTACCACTTTCACCCCGGCTGCTTATGTTTAAAACAAAGTCTTTCTGAGTTAGGTTGATCTCAGAACAAACAAGCAGTGCAATATCTCATCTTTTCCATGAGAAAGAGAAATAACCTCCCCCAAAATGATTGTCCTCTTTTCTAAAGGCACAATACTCTATAAGTAGACAAAGTGAAGCCTACTTCAGTATATGAAATAATATTATATGTTTTCAGTCATCAATACACACAGAAACACAATGAAATTATTTAAAATGAATACTTTTAAAGCATAAATTCTTAACAGAATAAGAATGGGCTTTCAGAACTGTCAGCATTGGTCTAACTTTACTCACACTGAACTTAATGCTAAACACTTCCAGTGCCAACAAAAGATAAAATACTAGAAAACATTAAACCTGTTAGAACAATAGTTCCCAGGCTATGACACATGGGCCAATGGTGTTTGACAAAGCTCTGGCTGGTGGCTCACAGAGAAGTGGTGGTCCTAGGGTTCTAACTCTCATTGTTTTTATCTGCCATTTAATCACATTTAAATATAGCTAAAACCAGGAGAGGTTGCCTGTGTATTTGCAAAGGGGAGGTTGTCACTGTGACCAAAAATGGAAGGGGAGTGAACTGCAGATGTCAGGGGAAGTAGTCCATGTGATTGTAATTGTGAGGAGAAGTGGAACAGATGACCACCTCTATATAAATATGTGATCCACACTCTGAAAAAGTTTGTGAACCCTGTGTTAGGATAATGTATTATACTAAATGGATGCACTTTCAAGCATGCCAAATCACAATATAATTTATAAGACAGCACAGCTCTGTAAACAGAAGATCTGTACAAAAATAGATCAGTTTAAAGAGGAAAATTGGTTTCTACTATTCTACTATTTGGTAGTACAATGGCCACTACCGCATCTGTGAAAAAGATTCTGATTTGAAGGTGGAGGGGTTGTTTTGTTTTGTTTTTCCATGGTGAGAGAACTAGACTTAAGGCCTGTTGAATAATAAGCTTTGTTTTATCAATTTGGTTTCCTAGCTTGGACCTGTGTGCATACCATTTCTGAGTTAACATGAGCTGAAAGATATTTTGAATTATTTTTCACTGGGTTATCCAACCTGTTTTCACAAAAACAAACAAACAAAAAACCCCACCACCACCACCTCTCTCCATCAAGAAAGAATAAGATGGACAGAGGAAATAATAATCCTAAAGTCCTTACTGATGCTAATAGAAGTGTTGCCTAAGTGAGGATGGTAAAATCTGAATTTGTCTAATCTTTTCTTTGAGTACCTTCAGAGGTTTCCCTTCCCTTAAGAAAAAGTGCTAACAGAACTAACTCAGTTCTAGTGGAGAAAATAAGTAACTGGGATATATGTTCTCCCTGGGACAAAGGGTATCTCCATAGCTAACCTGGCATTGACGTTTCTTAGTTGACTGTGGACACGGAAGTGCCATCAGTCACTCTAGAACCACAGCTAGAAGGAAAAGTGATCAGTATTCATAAGTGTGCGGATAATATTTTTTCTTCCATTATGATAAATTCCCATTTTTTCAGTGGGCCTTCATGATTAGAAGTGACTTCCTGAGGGATTTTCTCTGGATTCAAAGAGGGACCCTAAAATAGAAGACTATCTGACTCACATGCAATGCTATCAGGGTGTGACTGGTCTGACTTGGAAAACTCCACCTCTCATATTAACTTAGATGACTGATTTAGAATTGAAGACATAGTTGTCTAAATGAAAGAGAATACAACATTGTAAGGGCCACCAAGCTGGTTAAAAGGGTGGCTGAATTCAAACAAACTCTCTCCTTATAAAGTTCTCCAGATTGCCAAGAAAAGCTTCAGATTCTCATATATAGTCTACACCATGAGCATCTTTCTCGGGACTTCCTTTTTTCTACCGCAACTTCACCTACAGACTCCTGGGGCACATTGAACTGTAGTTTATATTTTCTTGGCACATATGCCTTGACAGTTGAATCTGTGTCTGAAATGTATTTCTTAACTGCACAGGCATTGTTACTACTCCCCTACTTTTTACTCTCTGTAATTGCTACTACAGTTTCTGTAGAGCCACCATGCATATAGGCTACAAGAAGGGAGTCACAAAATTGCATGTTGCCCATGGGCAGTACCTATGGATCATTAAAACATGAAAAACTATGGAGTGGAAAGGAAGCTGACAATTATGTAGCTCTTTATAGTTCTGAGGCATTTTCTAAAATAAGTGTCTGGATGTCAGCACCTACAATTGTCATGTCAGGTGTAATAAAAACATCAGAATTTACACTAGTAGGTTCAATTCTGATTTAAGGACAGGTCAATTCCACCTGGAATCATGGGATGCTCAAAATTCAAGTGATATACTGCAACTCACTTGATAATACTTCTTTACATTTCATAAGTGATCCAGTTTTACATAATATTGTCACTGGCACACGTGCACGAATCCCCAAAGATCAACAACGTGACTCATTTAGACATGAGCCAGGACTAATAAAAAACTTGATGCACATGGATACCAACAAAATGCAAACGGGTGATTGAATAACTTAGCCAGGGACCTGCTTCTGTTGGCATTTTTGTAGTCACCCTCCTGTGGCCACTTTGTATGAAACATTTCCATTTTGCAACGCATTTGCAAAGCATTGCATCCTTGGTTGTAGAGTACACATTGCTTTCCTTTTGACTTTAAGGGACCTTCATACATTCTGTTAAAGGTTATGTTACCATAACACAGAGAGAAAACACTTTCCATTCATATTTATTATTGCTCTGACTGAGATATTGTTATAAACTTACTATTCATGAAAGTGAAACATAGTTCACTTAATACTATAACATACAAGTTAATGAAACAGTTGCTTTGGCTTACTTAGAAAGAACTTGATGCCTTTATGACCCATATGTATTCAAACTCAAACAATATGGCTGAGACTAAAAATTATTTGTAATTATACACCTTATTTTTAATATATAGTTTTAGAATTACACAGACATATTAAAGACATGTTCATCCCAAAGCTATTACAGAACCTATGGTGCAATTTCCAAAGTTAGGGCTCGTATGTGACTATCCAATTCACATTCGAGGGGTAACTTGTGTCAATAAGGCAAACAAGATTTGGGCTAAAATCCTGGCTCCATTGAAGTCAATGGCAAAATTCCCATTGACTTAAGCAGGGCCGGGATTTCACCCTTAGCTCTAATGTTTCAGTAAGAAGAAAGTAGATAATGCATTTGTTTTAGTGCACAGATTAGAATGAGCCCCTCTGAAAATCAAGGTTAAAATGCCTGATGTTTTTGAAGATGGACCTGATCAGTAAGGCTGCGATCAGGACCCAAACTTTCCCCAATTAAGAAGGTATTGGATCTAAGTTTCTAGTTCAGGGCCATCTCTCCTGATCACTTACCTACAGTAAAATATCCATAATCATTAGAAAACTATTGTTAGAGAGTATGAGAAAGAAAATGAAATAATTATAACCTCAAACTGTATATCTTTTATGGTAATTAATGATAGAAATATCAGTCTAAGCATTAGTTGTTGTAAATAAAGGGTACTATAGAGAGCTGGTTGAAAAATTGTGACTGTGATTTTTTTTCTTAGTTCTAAAAGCTGGTTAATAAAAGAGTTATCTGTGTTCATATCCTTCCACTAGTCACATCTTCAAATTACTATGCAAAAATTGACTACATAATGTTCAAAGATGGGAAATTATAGTGAGCACCATCATGCATCACTGCTCTTACTATGATGTTAAAGAGAGTGACTGCCAGCTGAGACAACCTTACCAGCTCCTTCTAGTACAGCTGAGAGGAGGTTCCCTTTGGCTCACTTGGTAGAGCTTCTATCTTTGGACTACCAGGGCCCTGATAAAAATCTTTAAGTATGATAAGGTTGTGCAATTTGTGTGCCTTTCTCTGATACTCTCACAAATCCAGCTGATGCCTAACTTAAAGAACAGGCATGTTGCATGAACTGCAGAGGAAAGTGCAATGGAATACATTTCTGTGACTAACCGTCTAGACCAACATTTTCAAACCTGAGTGCTTAAATTCCTAAATTTATATTTAGGCACTGAAATGAAAATGGCCTGATTTTCACAGGTGCTGAACACCTGCTGCTACCATTGGCTTTAATGCATCTGTACTACTGTGTTTGCGAACAGTGGCGAGATGTGACAGTGAACCAGTTGCAAAGGATATGCTCCTTGCACGTGGCTTGTATATCAATGGGCCACAATCAGTTACAGGATCATCATAGCTCATTATTTCTTCAATTACAATTGTGGTGTAGAGTACTTTCTGGGGATTAATGACTGACTGAGGAGAGCTAATGATCAGGCATGTCAACAATTCCAAGAAAATATCTTGCACCAAGGTGATTATTGCTATCAACTTTTTGAAAGAAAAGAAAAGAATTTTTACAGGTGATGCAGTCTCTTTTGTGTTGTGTACATTTGCTTGAATTATCTAATTATCTTTCAGAGCATAATACTACACTTGGCCCAGGAAAGACAGCAGGTAGCCGTGGGTGTACAACATTACATGATAGACTGATACGGAATCTGCATATCAGATGGGGAGGCCAATTGAAGTATAATTGGAAGTTACCATCTACCAACACTTTTATTCATTAATAGGACTTTTTCCACAGCTGATAGCTAGCAATGACACCATGCTGGTCTTCATGAAGCCAACATCTCACCACTATTGAGCAGAGAAGCAGCATGAGTTATTATCATGGACTCCGCACTTTAAAGACATGGAAGCAAACATAGATCGTACTCTGCCTCATTTTTGCCATTTTGGGGGTTTCTGTTGATTACTAAGGAAAGTACGTTTGAATAATCAGAAATGAAATGAGTGACTATTGAGCTTTGTTGAAATTTCAAGCAAAACCAAGAAAATATACAACACTTTTTTTCCTGCGTAGTTTGGGTCAAATTCTGCCCTCAGGTATGCGCAACTGACAACCAATTATGCAAATGCAGTTTATGTGATATGCAAAAATGTAGCCCATACTTAGTGTATCTAAGGATTTCTAAGGAAGGATTTCTTTAAAAAACAACAACTTTGGAACAGTTTATATTTTATTTTCTGCTTCCTTTTGTCCTTCAGGCAGCTCTCTTCAGAGTGCCAGCTATATGGAGCCTGTGGAAAAATGATGCAGCTTCTAAATGAAAGGAAACCTGAACTTAAACTAACCTCCTTCAGGACTAGTTCACATTTGAAATTCAAACTACATGACCCATCATTAGTGAATAAGGGCTGTCTGGGTAGTGAAAAGCCCATTGTACCCACAATTAGGCAAGCACCACCATCATATTCAGAAGTATCTAGATTTTTTTCCATAGTACATCTGTAGAATCAAGACTATGACGACAGATATAAGGCATTCTGGAAGATGGAACAATCCAGCCAACATAAGTACCCTCATGTTAACACGCCACTAAAACCAGCTGGAGTGCCATTCATATAACCAATCAGAAAGCCAGATGCCGCTGAGGGAAAGATTTATGTGAGTGCTTGCCTTGGAAACATGGTTCCGTGGCTGCTGAGTGTGCTCTACGTGAGGGCAGCTTATCACTTCCCAAACATTTTGGAAGAAAAGGAAGAGGTGAAAGTGAAAAACAGGCTAAATTCAGAGGTATTAAGGTCTGGTACTCTGCTATTATTATTATTAATATTATTTACTTTTATTACCATAGCACTAAGAGCCCCAGTCATGGACCAAGGTCCCACTGTGCTAGACACAAACACAGAACAAAGACAGTCCCTGTCCTAAAGTGTTTATAGTCTAAGTTGCAGGGCATTCTCTCAGATGATCCTTTAACTTTGGAATTCACTCCCTAAACGTGGTCTGAAATAGCCTAAATTTGTTTACTACTAGGGCACACTGCATGGCTTATTTATTTGGCCATGTGGCTGGGGAGTGTTGAGCCTTCAATGAGGTTCAGATTTTTATGGCTTGGATTAGGGTTAGTGGCAGGAGTGAAAGTAAGTCGAGTGACTTACCTGTACGCTGGGGCCAGCTCTGGCCCCCGGAAGGGGCGGGGCTGAGGGGGTCAGAGCCAGCCCCAGCCCACCCTGTAAGGTAAGTGCCCCCTCCCCTTCCACTGAGATAGCAGTAGCAGCCCGGGGCTCCAGCGGCTATTTAAAGGCCCAGGGCTCCCCTGCTTCTACTGCCCCAGTGCCTTAAATAGCCCCCGGAGCCCTGGGGAAGCGGCAGGGCTCCAGCGGCTATTTAAAGGACCAGGACAACAGAGGCAGCTGGAGCCCTGGCCCTTTAAATAGCCCCTGGAGCCCCCCGCTACCCCAGGGCTCTGGGGGCTATTTAAAGGGCCTGAGGCTCCCCTGCTTCTACCGCCCCAGTCCTTTAAATAGACCCCCGGAGCCCTGGAGTAGCGGTGGCAGGGCTCCAGCGGCTATTTAAAGGGCTGGGGTGGCAGAAGCAGGGGATCCCTGGGCCCTTTAAATAGCCGTTGGAGCCCCGCAGCTGCTACCCAGGGCTCCAGCAGCAGTACGCCACACCAGAGCGTGCCAGCTCACTTTCACCTCTGGTTAGTGGAAGCTCAGTTAGGGAAAGTTCCGTTTTGTGGTCTGGCTTCTTTTGGACGTGAAAGTTTCTTGTTTTTTCTTCTGTTGAGCGAGGACTGCATTTTTATTTGTCAAAAGTGCCTACAATCTGGGACCATGTAACTTTGGTGATCCACAACAAATAAAAAGTAACCATAAAATTCAGTTCATAAACAAACAATTTATTTCAACAGATGATTTGATAATTACAAATAAACTAATTCTAGAAAACCCTCATGTGTTCTCTGATCAGTTGCAAGCTGGAAAAAAGGGCTTGTTTCATTTAATGCATTATTCATTCTGAAGTTTTTCCAGCTCTCACTAATTACATACACTATATAGTACGTCCATCACCAGCTGGACTATTGAGAATGCTGCTTTGTGACTCTCTGTTCAATAACGCTAAGTCAGGTGAGAGTAGCAGGTGTTGCAGGGTGATGGGTTGTAAACAGCATGGCTCAGCACAAGTCATGGAGCAATAAGCAGATTGTCTTCTTTGATTCCTCTAAAATAAGTGCGTGTCAAAACATATACAACCAAACCCTCAGGTGGTGTAAAATGGTGTAGCTCCACAGAAGTCAATGGAGTTATGCTGATTTACACCAGCGTAAGCTCTGACAGATAGTTTACATCCGCCCTTTAAGAAGAAATCAACCACTTGGATGCCAAATGTCAAAAAGCTAAAGGCAAGTTAGCTGCGTTGCCAGCTGCTGAATCATTGGTTCACTGTGATCGCTCTTGGAATAGTCCATGAAGAACACCTATAACGTTTCCGATTAGTCACAGTATTAACAATTTTCATGGATTTTTAACACAAAGGGCAGACTTAAATAAAAGCCTTTATGGTGGCTTTAACAGTAATAAATTCTGATGAAATATCTCCCACCCCTGCAGACCATCTTAATCTTTTTCAGGCATGTACTGGATAACCCACAGGAGGAGCAGCCATCCTCTGCAGGATGGGAAAGGGAGAACCAAAACTGTGGATTTTAGTTCAGCTGAGAAACAAAATTCACCAACATTTCATAAAAAGGTCTTTGTACATAAACAAAATGAAAAATTCTTTTCATAGATTGCTTGTCAAAGAGCCACTGAAAATAAACTTCAGCTGTCTGTGTAGTTGCGTGGTAAGATGCGCTAAGAAGTGCACCATCTGAGTGAACTATTTTATGCATGCTGCTTTAAGAGGATGAAAACAAGTGTTTGTTTGAAGTGCGGCAGAAGACAAACAGCTTCTTCTGACTGAAAATAAGACAATCAAAAGCTTTTCTTTATTTTAATGCTACTCAATAACTGTTCTCTTTTTAGTGCTTTTCAGAATTATTCCAGCCCACAAAGCCCTAAGTGTCTTTTGGAATTTGATAAGGTAGCAGAGCTAAGCCATTTTGCATTGGGAAATACTGCTCCGGTAGGAACCTCAGGCTGTCAACTTACAGAAAGAAATGTTTCAAATTAGAAGCTTATTTTTGGTCCACATATCAGGGGTGGTCTCCTTTTGTAGCTTAAAAATCTGCACAGGACAGCAGCTAAACAGAAAGAAATTACTACTTCACTTTGTACTGTACATCTTGCTCTAATTACTTCAAATTCATATAAACTTGCAAAAATTAGAAGTTAGGAAGATAAACCTCACAATTAAAAAAATGGAGTATAGAGATGAGGCCAAACGGGCCCACTGTGCAAAAGTCAATGAAGACCAGTCATGTTGTGAGCTTGGCAGTTTGCACAGGGATTTGTCTACATGGGAAAGCTATTGCAAAATAATCGAGGGTGTACATTTGAAGCATAGTAGCTATTCTGCACTAACTTCCTGTGTGGACACACTTATTCTGTTCCAGGGAAATGTCTACACTGAAAATAAATTGTGTTCTTAGTTCAGGTTAGCTAACCCATGTTAGCTAAAACAGCAGTAAAAAAAAGGCCACTATACTTTTAACTCAGGCTAGCTGCTCAAGTTAAAGCCTATAGGGAACCTCGGTTGAACTAGAGCTGCTAACCTGAGATAAAAGAAGAGATGCCATGTCTTCCTTGCTATTTTACCCAATTTATCTCATGTGGGTTAGTTACCCTGAGTTAAGAACACACTTCCTTTCTTTTTTGCAGGGCAGACATACTCTAAGAGCGCCTTTTTGCAGTTTAGCTTAATTCAGCACTCTTAAGGAGGAATAAGAGTATCCCCAGAGAGAGCTAGTGTGGAATATGTATTGCAGAATAAGTATTCTTGTCTATTTCTCTATGTAGATAAGCCCTAAACTATCTCCAAATGGTAGAGTACTGCCCCTGGTACCTAAACATATACTTTAGGGCTATATTCACATCGCCAGACAGTACTGACTGGGTGATACTATAATCTCATTGCCAACAGTTCCACCTTCCCCAACCTGAACCTGTAGGAGTTACATCAACCTTCACTGCTAGGTTTGAAGTGCTTGCAGGTGAAGTAAGTAGAATAATCTTGCCAATGCAAAATTTAGTCTTTGAAGTTTAAAATTTACCTCTTACAGAGCTTGATACAAAGCCCACTGAAACCCACTGAAGTCCTTCCAGCAAAGTGCTGTGTCATGCCAGCTACATCTGTAGGGCTGTTAAATTGTCTTTCAAATAAACCCAAAAGCTAAAGAAGTTCTATGAACCAGTTACAAATATAAAATCCAGTAGACGTGCTTTTATGCTGTTGCATTTATCATTTAAAGTTTCACAGACAGTTATAGGAAAACACTATTAGGAACTGACTAACTAGCTTGGATAAAATAAACATTTTCTGAACCTCGTGAAAACCACATCCCCGTCCCCCCCAATACTGCATGGATGGGGATCTTTAAAAACTGTATAATAATTAGTAATAATAATAATAAAAAACATGAGTTGAGTTTTTAATAGTTTGAGAGGTTTTTAATAGTTCAGTTTATGGAAACAAACAAAAGAATCACACTTCTTCATATTTTCTCATTTCAAGTGGAAGTGGAAGTATCAAATAACTGTCAGAGAAGCTATTCCCATGGTATTTCTGACAGAGCTGAAACCAGGAAGTACTGAAATTCTCATGAAAAAACATGTTACAAGATCCCAGACCAGAGAGGTTAGGAGAAGTTCAGATAAGCATCCATATTCTTGGATGTTTATCCCTAGCCCTCAGAGGTTTGTTCAGCACTACAAGAATAACTAAAACCTTTCTGGTTGCTCACTGAGTATTTTAATCCTATGTCACTTTGCTCCACAGTATCAGATCACTTATCTCCATAGCAATCAAATAAGGAACTGGTTCCAGCAGTTAAGTATAACCAGAATGACAGTTCTACTTTGAACCACCTATATACAGTATCAAACAAAGGAATTCAGCAGCATCAGTTGACAAATTAGCATCATGGATTCTTATGAAAAACTTGTTTACTTTGACTGGTGCCTGTAAATAGCACTCTAGTTTGTGGATATCTCTGATTATAAATAATTCTGAGTGGTTATTAACTTGGTCACAAAAATCCCCTAAGGCCTATAACTTGGTATGAAAAGTTTCCATCTATGATCAAATTGATTTGACTTTCCAATGTACAGTAAAAAGAAAAGGAGTACTTGTGGCACCTTAGAGACTAACAAATTTATTTGAGCGTAAGCTTTCATGAGCTACAGCTCACTTCACCGGATGCATTCAGTAGTGTACTTTAAATTACACCTGCATAGCTTCTCAGTGACATTCTCCAATACAGCATCCATGAAGCTACCTGTGTATAAAAATGTCTATACCAACTATTTGCTCAGCACATATTATATGGCAATATTTCAAAAATTATCTATGTAATATTTGTGGATAGAACTGCTGCTCCAAACAGCTGTGCATATTTGTATATAAAACATCACTGTACTTTTAGCTGTGTATAACAATACTGCACATATACTTACCTGGAAATATACCTATAATATAGAAAATCAGTTCCAAACCATTTGGACGGTTGCTAGTCTTTAATCTTTTTTGGTAATTGCAGAAGAATGAAAATGGCCCAAATCTTTAAAGTTTAAAACTGCCCAGTAACCACAATACTGCAGTACTTTTCAGTATTCTTTTTACTACATATTCCAGCGGTTCTCAACCCATGGCCCAATTAGCACACAGCTGCAGCCCAGCTGTGTGCTAAAGGCTGCCGGGCCACATGGGGTCTGAATTCCTGGCTGCGTGGCCACCCAGTGCCACAGGGTCTGGAGCTGCCAGCTGGCCAGCCCTGCAGAGGGACCGGGATCCAGGGCTGCCAGTCAGCTTGCCCTGCAGAAGGTCCAGGGGCTGCCCTACGGGGTCAGGGTCTGGGGTCGGTGTTGCGGCTGCTGGCCGGCCCTGTGGGGTTGGGGTCCCGGCTGCTGCGTGGTCGGGTCCAGCGTCGAGGCTGCTGCCCGGCCCCACACAGCAGGGTCCAGGGTCCCTGCCACCTGGCCCCCTGCCCAGAGCTCCACTCCTGGCCCCACTTTGTGGAGGGGCCTCTGGGTAGGAAGCACTGGGCATAGGGGTCAGTGGAGGGAGGGTTCGGGGTTGTGGGGGCGCTGTGATTCTCAACCTGCAGCCCAGCTAACACATTGTGGGCCGCATATAGGTTGAGAACCACTAACATATTCAATGCAATGGATCCATTATACATAAATCATACTGTTAATTCATAAAAGGAGATCAGAGGCTGTGGCAATATATTAACAATAATATGTAAAAGTCAGTTAAAATACATGATATCTAGTTTGCTGAGGGGAGAACCTTGGGAGGTTCAGTTAAGTATCCATAAATGTAGATGCTTATCTGAACCTCTGAGACAGGCCACATCCTGATAATATTGCTCCTTGCCCTTATCTTGGTTGTAGGGAAGCTCTTCCCTTCCCTCTGAATGGTAGCAGTTGTCTCTAGGGGAGAGGGCTCCGCATATCTTTCCCTCAGCAGCAGAAAGTGACACAATTGTTGTGACTGCATCCTTTTGAATGTCATACCTATGGAGTTCTCTGTAGAAGTAGCCCCAGACTGCCCAGCATTCCCAGGCAGTCCCCAAGGCAGGGTTTTGGCACTAGAGGAGGAAGTTTCAATGTGGACAGGTGGGGCAGATCCCTCCACTGAAACAGAGGCAGAAGAGAAAAGGGAAAAGGGGAGAAGAGGAAAAAGGGACCTTTCCTGAATCTCAAAAAAGTTGTTTAACTGAAAGGGCAAAGATTTTGGTCAGCTGGACTAAGCTAAAACTGCCTTGATCCTGATGGTCTCAATAGCATGTTATTTTCTTCTTGTATTCAGGGAGCATTCCTGCAGACGATGTGTTGGACTCAACAAGTTGGTTAAGGTTGCAGTTTCTTTCTACATTTATTGGCTTTTATGGGTTTAATTGAGGCTGTTAATGTTATCTGACTAAAATATTTTTGTGGCTGTCTTATATAGATAGCACATTTCCCAAGACCCACCTGTTTTGGCTTTTTTGAAATTTGGTTGATCGAAACCACACAGATTTCTGAAATCTGTAGTCCAGGTGCCCACATCAATATGGCTAGAAATATCCTATTGGTGGCTTCTGGCCATACATCAAAGTCAGCCCTCCCTCACATTATCATTCCTAACAGAGAATGTAAATCTATTATATTTTCAAAAAGAAAAGGAGTACTTGTGGCACCTTAGAGACAAACACATTTATTTGAGCATAAGCTTTCGTGAGCTACAGCTCACGTCATCAGATGCATTCAGTAGATGTGAATGCATCCGATGAAGTGAGCTGTAGCTCACGAAAGCTTATGCTCAAATAAATTTGTTAGTCTCTAAGGTGCCACAAGTACTCCTTTTCTTTTTGGGATACAGACTAACACAGCTGCTACTCGGAAACCTTCCATTATATTTTCAGTAGCTTTGACTCCTAGCCTGTTAATCACTTATGATTTTGTTTATTGTCCTTCTGGCATTTCTGTTAAAGACTTCTTGGAGTCTTTTAATCCTAATCTTAAACTACTATTGACAGACAATTTTACCATGATGACAAAAAGATTGTTTTTTAAAGTTGATTAAAAATTCTGTAGCCTCCCTTGCAGAAATCAATAGCCTCCATCTAGTCTAACGGGCACTGGATTTGCTCTTTATTACTGTCCAACCTATAGACTAGCTTCTGTTTTCTTCTTTTCTAACATGGACTTTCAGATAAATCTTTGCCCATTTATTAAAACCGTTATTAATATTCACAGAATTTATTTATTTATTAATATTCACAGAATAGAAGTAATTATGATTGCACCCAAATCACATTAATGGGGGAAAGTCACTTCTTTAAGATGCCCAGAAGTTACTGGACAGACACGTGTCTGCATGCTTCAGGGCATGCAACACTCATCATTTAGGACCTGGTACACATATTCCTTATAAGGTAGATAGAGTATTGCACAATACTCAACCTAAATTAGGGGTTTGCGCTAAGGCTGGCTGGAAAACAAAAATTCCATCTTGTGAAACCCTTGAGGTGTTAAGTGTCAGAAGGGTAGCCATGTTAGTCTGGATCTGTAAAAGCGGCAAAGAGGCCTGTGGCACCTTATTGAGCATCCGACAAATTGGGTATTCACCCATGAAAGTTTATGCTCCAATACGTCTGTTAGTCTATAAGGTGCCACAGGACTCTTTGCCCCCTTGAGGTGTTGGCATTTAATTTTGTTCCACATAGAAATAAAACTGAGGCCTTTCAAAAAAAATTTATGAAAAAAACAAAGAGCTACCCACTCTAGCGAGCCTGTAGCTCAGTGATTAGAGCATATATCTGGGATGTGGGAGACCCAGATTCAAGTCCCCCATATCCCAGGTGAGTGCTCTGACTATTGGAACACTGGTTATTCGAGGAGTTGTCCCTGCCTCTCTGCTTTTGAAAAGAAATTTCATCCTAGACCTGGCAAGCCTTCCAGTGAAATTTTCTCAAAACTGATAAGGTTTCTATGAAAAGTTTTGATTTTGATGAAGTGGTATTTTCCAAAGAGGAAATGCTGCACTGAAAAATTCCTGACTGACTATCTGAGTCACCTAATGTTGGTCACTCTCTGAGACAAGAGCTAGATGGACCATTGATCAGTTCCAGCAGGGTACTTCCTAGGCCTCGATTCAGAGCAAAAGCACTTAAGTGCACCTGAAACATTAAGCATGTGAATTGTCCACTCACTCCAGTGCTTAAAGATAAGCATGTGAGTAAGTGCTCACAGGACTAGGGCCATAGGCTGTCCTGCTGCCTCCCTGCCTGTGTTTCCAGTCACCCTCTAATCAGAAGCCACCTCTCTTGTGGTTAAGAGCAATTTTTCTTTTGAACTAATGAGAAAGGTCTATTCCCTACCTGGTATCCTTTAGGTCAAAGGAAAGATTTTGGTTGTTTCTTGTGTGTTTGGGTGGGAAGGTGTTTCCAAAAACGTGGAGAGCCTACTGCTAATGTTTAGATAGTGTAACCAACTTTATTGCAGCCTCTGCAGGGTTACTAATGAAACTAAAAAAAGCAGGGGAGCTCAGCAGGAGCACTGAAGACACAGAGGCAGACTGACAGACTTGGTGGTGGATGTTATGTGGCCACCAACATAAGACCACCAGAGCAGTACAAGACAACCAAACAGAGGGGACAGAGCAAAATAAAATAAAGAAACAACTCTGCATCAATTCAAACATTTGAAAAAGGCTTGGAATTGGTCCGCAAACACTTTAGAACAGCAGATTGGGTTTGTTTGTTTTTCTAAATCAGTTCACCCTTCCTTAATTCACTTAAGATAAAAATTTCTTTGAGGAGCTACCTTTGAACTAATGTTTTATATAACACATAACATATCATAGTGCAGTAGATGTTTGCTGTCTTTAGTAAACTGCTACTCATAATTCTCTGTTACTTTTCAAAATCATTGGCCCTTATCAAGTTACCAAAGTTACGAAAAAGTGACTAACACACATACTAGCTTACAACATTTCATTTTAAAAAATTAATCATTTTTTAAATTAGAAGAACAGAAGATGGCACTATCAGAAACTTTTTCTTTTTGTCATGCAATGAAAATCTGGGTGAACTGATTTAACAGCAAAAAGAACAGGAGTACTTGTGGCACCTTAGAGGCTAACAAATTTATTAGAGCATAAGCTTTCGTGAGCTACAGCCCACTTCATCGGATGCATAGAATGGAACATATAGTAAGAAGATATAGGTTGAGAACTATATCTTCTTACTATATGTTCCATAATATCTTCTTACTATATGTTCCAGTCTATGCATCCACTGAAGTGGGCTGTTGCCCATGAAAGCTTATGCTCAAATAAATTTGTTCGTCTCTAAGGTGCCACAAGTACTCCTGTTCTTTTTGCGGATACAGACTAACACGGCTGCTACTCTGAAACCTGATTTAACAACAACACTCATCACTTGTACAGTACAGAACTTTACAGAAAATAATTAATTAGTCCTCCCAGTAGCTTGGTGTGTATTATTATCCTCATGGTAGGAAAACTCAGACAAGAAGGTTAAAGATAAGTTAACTTTAGCTACTGAATGAATTGGGTGCCCAATCATATATACAAATCCCATACCTCATCTAATAAGTAATCAAAATAAATTTCATTAAAAACAATCTACATTTACTCATGAATGTTAAAGATGGACTGAAATTATAAAAAAGCACAGCCTTTGAAATTAATGGTAGAGAAATTTTCCACTCACTTCACCTTTTACACAGGAACATGGCTTCCTCCATAAAGCTCAGAGTTATCCGGATCTATAGGAACACGGTAGCGCTCACACATATTTCTTTAATATTGGTTCATTTTCAATGGTAAGCCAAAACAAAGCATTTATCCATCAATGCAACTTTTGACAGAAAAGCACTGACATGTTCCTTTAACAACACCTGTGTTAGAATACTTCATGGGTGGCCAAGCTCTCACTTAGGGACCACATCTGGCCTGGCTTTGTATGCCATATTGCATTAAAAATGCTCACATGCAGCCTCTCTGCACGACAGCTAGGCCACAGTCACCTGCTTCTATTTGTTCCTGTCATTTTCACAAGTTACTTGGGACAAGAGGCAGGAGGGTGAACCTAGCATAAAATAGAAATAATGGAGCATTTTGCACCAAAAGGAAATGTGGGATAAGAACTATAATGGGACTGAAAGGCTAAGCAAAGTCTCTACAGCTTAAAGCAGTGCAATGTGTCAGTGAGAGAGAACAGCAGCCTTGCTGGAACAGTTGCAGACCAGAGCTTTAATCGGTAAATCACTGTGCAGCCAGCATGTCAGAAAAGTTTGGCCACCCCGGGTGTACAGGCATCAAGCAACAAAATAACCTACTGTGCTAACCTCCAGCGGATAACCCATGTGAGCATGCAAAACACCCAGCAGTCCAAGAAAGAGGAAAAGAAAAATTGCCAAAGCCCAATTACGCTTAATCAAGAGGCCACAAATGATGAGAGCTTGTCCTATAATCTTAAAGAAAAAAATCCCAGGAACAGGAGTCTGTAAATTTCCTCATCTCCACTCAGAAAGGCACTCTAGAATTTCTGGCACCATGATGAAAAGTCTATAGTAATTTAACTGAAATGTAGAATGCTACTGCCCTGCATAGGTAGCTATTTCAAGTTATAAATCCATGTTGCCCTAACAGACTGATCTGCCGTCTTCTTCCCTGCCACCACCACCACTATTTTACAGAAAGCAGGCAGCAACCCTAGAGAGGTACACAATTAAACTTACACATTTACCAGTACACACGTGTTCTTTCTTTCTCTCCTGAAACTAGCTGGCTTCTCTGAATCACCATTTCTGGAAGCACTGCATAACATGGGGTGCAGTGTCCTAGTAGGAATGGTGGCTCAGCATGATGAGGGACATGGCAGACCGCCCTGGGCAAGAGCCCTAAATCAGAGATATGACAGAGGAGGGGAAAAACCATGATTGGATCATTGGTCCAACCATCAACAAGGGCAGTAGAAAGGGCCTGATCCAGAGCCAATTGAAAACAATGAAATTTGGATCAGACCCGTAGTCCCACAATAAAGGACATAGTAGAGACAAAGGGAGAAGATATCCAATGGCATAAATTGCACTTAGGTGCTTGAAAGAGACCCTTATTATTCAGTGTCTAGTTCCAATGGCTTCTGCATAACAAAATGCGACTTCTGCAGCACTTCTCACTCAAATTTCCTGTCTGGAAAGCTAACCCACTTAAAGGTACAGTTTCGCCACAACTTAATACTTACACCACTCACTTCACATTTATCTATCACAGCCGTGCACAGACAATCCAGGAAGTTTTTGGAGAGTGTTGGAGTGCAACTACTGGAGGAACCAACTAGGGGCCATTCTCCTCTTGACCTGCTGCTCACAAAGAGGGAAGAATTGGTAGGGAAGTAGAAGTGCGTGGCAACCTGGGCAGCAGTTACCGTGAGATGGTTGAGTTCAGGATCCTCATAAAAGGAAGAAAGGAGAGTAGCAAAATATGGACTCTGGACCTCAGAAAAGCAGACTTTGACTCCCTTAGGGAACTGATGGGCAGGATCCCCGGGAGGCTAACATGAGGGGAAAAGGACTCCAGGAAAGCTGGCTGTATTTTAAAGAAGCCTTATTGAGGGCATAGGAACAAACCATCCTGATGTGCAGAAAGAATAGCAAATATGGCAGGTGACCAGCTTGGCTTAACAGTGAAATCTTCGGTGAGCTTAAACACAAAAAGGAAGCTTACAAGAAGTGGAAACTTAGTCAGAAGACCAGGGAGGAGTATAAAAATATTGTTCAAGCATGCAGGAGTGTAATCAGGAAGGCCAAAACACAACTGGAGTTGCAGCTAGCAAGGGATGTGGAGAGTAACAAGAGGGGTTTCTACAGATATGTTAGCAACAAGAAAAAGGTCAGGGAAAGTGTGGGACCCTTAATAAATGGGGGAGGCAACCCAGCAAGAGATGATGTGGAAAAAGCGGAAGTATTCAATGCTTTTTTTGCCTCTGTCTTCACAGACAAGGCCAGCTCCCACACTGCTGTCCTGGGCAACATAGTATGGGGAGGAGGTGAGCAGCCCTCCGTGGTGAAAGAACAGGTTAAGGACTATTTAGAAAAGCTGGACATGCACAAGTCCATGGGTCCAGATCTAATGCATCCGAGGATGCTGAGGGAATTAGCTGATGTGATTGCAGAGCCATTGGCCATTATCTTTGAAAACTCGTGGCAATTAGGGGAGGTCCCAGCTGATTGGAAAAAGGCAAATCTAGTTCCAATCTTGAATAATTTTATTTTTATTAATTATCTGGATGATAGGATAGATTGAACCCTCAGCAAGTTTGCGGATGACACTAAGCTGGGGGAGAGGTAGATATGCTGGAGGGTGGGGATAGGGTCCAGAGTGACCTAGACAAATTGGAGGATTGGGCCAAAAGAAATCTGATGAGGTTCAACAAGGACAAGTGCAGAGTCCTTCATTTAGGACAGAAGAATCCCACAAGCTGGGGACCGACTGGCTAAGCAGCAGTTCTGCAGAAAAGGACCTGGGGATTACAGTGGATGAGAAGCTGGATATGAGTCAGCAGTGTGTCCTTGTTGCCAAGAAGGCTAACGGCATATTGGGCTGCATTAGTAGGAGCATTGCCAGCAGATCGAGTGAAATTATTATTCCCCTCTATTCAGCACTGGAGAGGCCACATCTGGAATACTGCATCCAGTTTTGGTCCCCCCCACTACAGAAAGGATGTGGACAAACTGGAGAGAGTCCAGCGGAGGGCAATGAAAATGATCAGGGGGCTGGGGCACATGACTTCTGAGGAGAGGCTGAGGGAACTGGCCTTGTTTAGTCTGCAGAAGAGAAGAGGGGGATTTGATAGAAGCCTTCAACTACCTGAAGGGGGGTTCCAAAGAGGATGGAGCTCAGCTGTTCTCAGTTGTGGCAGATGACAGAACAAGGAGCAGTGGTCTCAAGTTGCAGTGGGAGAGGTCTAGCTTGGATATTAGGAAACACTATTTCACTAGGAGGGTGGGCAAGCACTGGAATGGGTTACCTAAGGAGGTAGTGGAATCTCCTTCCTTTGAGGTTTTTAAGGCCAGGCTTGACAAAGCCCTGGCTGGGATGATTTAGTTGGTGTTGGTCCTGCTTTGAGCAGGGGGTTGGACTAGATGACCTCCTGAGGTCTCTTCCAACCCTAATCTTCTATGATTTTATTATTCTATCACACAAATCCAAAAACTCATAATCAGCCTACTAACTAAACTTACTAACAATGTTCAATTGTTCCTTGCACTGTCCCTTGGGCTTGTAGGTCTCCCCTGAAAAATCAGTACTGCTGTTCTCAGGAGGCAGTGAGTCCATAAGTTCTGGGAGTGTTATGTCCTGGGGCTCCATTGTTTTAACCAGTTGCCTTTGTTGACTAACTGAGACCTTCTCAGGCAAAACAGCAAACTCGGTGCCTCTTATCTCCTTCCCTTCTGGAAGTTGGAGAAGGCATCACCTATTCTTCCTCAGGGTATACAACAGCAGGAGGCTCGTTTAGTCATCATCAAATTGGAACAAAACCACGACTAAAATGTGCACATCATTGTTCTCCTGTGTAACTGCTAAATCTCCAGAACAAGCCAGAACCCCAATACATGAGTGCACTGCCTAAGCTAAAAGCAGGCTCTGATTCTGAAAAAGAATATGTGGAACAAACCCCATATCCATGTGGGTGCAGAAATGGGTGTATATGAGGAATTCAGTGATGCATAAGTCAACTGCATGACTCATGCCTTTATTCCTATGCTTTCCTCAGCATGCATCAGTGTCACTGAACAGTGGAAAATGTCACCTTTGTCTGCATTCTTTCTCTATGGAACTACAGTTAAAAACAAACTAACAAACAAACCTAGGTAACATGAATTCGGGCAGATTGTGAATCCCAGCAGGCATTGTGATTCCAGTACTATCAGATGATCAGAACTTTTTCATGGGCGAACAGGCTTTTCTAACATCCAGAATAACTACTGATGCTGAACTGCTCACTTTGTGTTGAGGTCACTTCTTTATCAGGTCAGAGCACTAGCTCTCCAGTGAGACATCCTGGCACATGTGTCTACATTTTCTGAAATAAAACAGAGGACATCAGATAGTCATAACTCAGCTTCCTGCCTTCAGAGTCCGTGGATCTAGAGCATTATAAGTAAGTAATCACCTTCTCCTTTTTCATAATACTAACCATTTTTTTCAAACTTAGGGGCCTAACACTGGGAATAAAAATTGAGCCACAGTTTAGTGTATCGCTGCTAAATTAACTTAAAGAACTTAACAGAACTTAACTTAACAGAACTAGTTATCATTTTTAAAATACCTTCACTAAAATTTTCTGTTGAGACATAAGAGAACACCTAAGAAGTGAACATACAAATAACTAAGAAGTACATAAATTAGAAACCATTTTTTATTTGATTTATAGTTGATTCTAGACAACTACAATGAAACCAGTACAAGAGACCACTCTTATAGGCAACATTGTGTCTTAAGAGACTTCCCCAAAATATCTGCAGATGTAATGGGATTTATTCTGCTCAGGCTTTATTAGAAGACCACCTCTGTTAAGCAAACTACTTTTATTACCCCTTTGGGTGGCACTTAGGAAGGTTTTACTTCATTAAATCAAATGACAGTCAAATCATCCAGATAATTGCCATTTTGGGGCTGGAATAATTTCTCAACGCTTCCTCTAAAAGCAAGATTGTTTATTGATAGACATTCAACAATAGATAATAGACGTTCAAGAACACGACACCAATGCTGCTTCTCTGACTCCAGCAATCTTTGATTTTGGGCATCAAGAGTTGTCTGATTTTTTAACCTTACACTCAGCTCACACCATTTGTGCATACTTTCAGTGTGGTGTTGTGCCTTTTCATGTTGCGGTAATATATGACTAAGATTTTTCCAATCATTAATACCCATGGTTGCTATCTTAAAATTGCAGCTATTGAAAAGCTTGCATGGGAAACAAAATATAGCATCCTTGCATTTAGAGTACATAAGCCACCGTCTGTTGACAATTTCACCATTAGAAAGTCTTTTGTAATAATTGTTTTCTGTGAATTTCCTACCTCTAATGTCTTTAGGATATTGAAGACCTTTTATTCTCCTAGGGCCTTTCTCAAGTATAATGCCATGGAATTCGTTGCATAAAGATTGCAGTCATGTGCCAATGTCATCTATATCCCATGCAATATAGGTTTCAACTGTTGTAATTTCTTGTTTTGTGTCTGCATCTGTTTCAAATGATTGTTCTGTGTGTTGTTGCATTCCTTGAGTTTTGTCTGCATAAAAATTTTCTTCGGCAGTTACTTGATGAACTTGATCAACTTCATTGTTTTCATGATGTACAAACTTCAGTGTAGAACCCTTCTGTGCTTGTACAGCTAATCCTATTTCATCTTTCCATTTTCTTTTTTGTGACCCAGAAAGTTGTTTTCGATAAGACATAACTTATAAGGGTGTTTTTAAAGAAATAACTGTTTAAATGATCAGATTATCAGAAATATTATTTAAAATAACGAATATAGGATAGTTGTGAGCCTGTGACCTTGAGCTAGTGTGAAAACACCTCACAAGGCACTCCACCCTGACTGAGCCCTGGTCTACACTAGGAGTTGAGGTCAAATTTAACAGCGTTAAATCGATTTAACCCTGCACCCGTCCACACGACGAAGCCCTTTTTTTCGACTTAAAAGGCTCTTACAATCAATTTCCTTACTCCACCCCTGACAAGGGGATTAGCGCTAAAATTGGCCTTGCTGGGTCGAATTTGGGGTCCTGTCAACACAATTAGATGCTATTGGCCTCCGGGAGCTATCCCAGAGTGCTCCATTGTGACCACTCTGGACAGCACTCTCAACTCAGATGCACTGGCCAGGTAGATAGGAAAAGGCCCGCGAACTTTTGAATTTCAATTTCCTGTTTGGTCAGCGTGGCAAGCTGCAGGTGACCATGCAGAGCTTATCAGCAGAGGTGAGCATGCAGAGCTCATCAGCAGAGGTGATCATGATGGAGTCCCAGAATCGCAAAAGAGCTCCAGCATGGACCAACGGGAGGTACAGGATCTGATCGCTGTATGGGGAGAGGAATCCGTGCTATCAGAACTCCGTTCCAGTTTTCAAAATGCCAAAACATTTGTCAAAATCTCCCAGGGCATGAAGGACAGAGGCCATAACAGGGACCCGAAGCAGTGCTGCATGAAACTTAAGGAGCTGAGGCAAGCCTGCCAGAAAACCAGAGAGGCAAACAGCCACTCCGGGGCAGAGCCCAAAACATGCTGCTTCTTTGATGAGCTGCATGCCATTTTAGGGGGTTCAGCCACCACTACCCCAGCCATGTTGTTTGACTCCTTCAATTGAACTGTAGGCAACATGGAAGCAGGTTTTGGGGACGAGGACGACGATGATGATGAGGTTGTAGATAGCTCATGGCAAGCAAGTGGAGAAACCGGTTTTCCCGACAGCCAGGAACTGTTTCTCACCCTGGATCTGGAGCCAGTAGCCCCCGGAACCCACCTAAGGCTGCCTCCTGGACCTGCCAGGCGGAGAAGGGACCTCTGGTGAGTGTACCTTTTAAAATACTATACATGGTTTAAAAGCAAGCCTGTTTAATGATTAATTTGCCCTGGCATTTGCAGATCTCCTAGATGTACTCCCAAAGCCTTTGCAAAAGGTTTCTGGGGGGGGCAGCCTTATTCCATCCACCATGGTAGGACACTTTTCCATTCCAGGCCAGTAGCACGTACAACAAAGCATTGCAGTGTATGTTTGCTGGCGTTCAAACAACATCCGTTCTTTATCTCTCTGTGTTATCCTCAGGAGAGTGATATCATTCATGGTCACCTGGTTGAAATAGGGTGCTTTTCTTCAGGGGACATTCAGAGGTGCCCGTTCTTGCTGGGCTGTTTGCCTGTGGCTGAACAGAAATGTTCCCCGCTGTTAGCCATGGGGAGGGGGGGAGGGGGAGGGACTAGCCATGCGCTGGTGGGGGAGGCAAAATGCGACCTTGGAACAAAAGCACATGTGCTATGTATGTCATGTTAAAAGCAAGGTTTACCATTAAAGACTGTACCCATTCTTCTATAAAATGTGTCTTTTTAAATACCACTGTCCCCTTTTTTTTCTCCACCAGCTGCATGATTTTCAAGGATCACAGGATTTTCTCATTCCTGGAGGATAGCGAAGATCAGAAGGCGAAAAAAATGCACTCGCGATGAAATGTTCTCTGAGCTCATGCTGTCCTCCCACACTGACAGAGCACAGATGAATGCGTGGAGGCAGACAATGTCCTACTGTAACTCTGAAACTGTGGCATTGAGGAAGTCACTTAAAATCTCTACCACTATAATAACTTCTTTCTGAAATGATGAAAATTAGCTAGCTAATGTTTGTTAAGTGTATTGAAGGTAAAGTCCTGTAGAATTGTTTAGTATTAGGTGAATTTTCAGATGGTTCTGGTGAGCAAAGCAATCTTTTTAATAGGAATCAATTTAGGAATATGTCAGTTGTAATTAATTATTCAGAATATATCAAAATATGATATAAACAACAGATTACAGTGTTTTTGCTTCTCTGTTAAAAATGTGACATGATGAGATGTATATGTATATAAACAGATATAATTTTTATTATATCCACTATCCCCATTATCCCTGTAGCCTATGCAAGTGTAAGTACTACTGCTCCACACGTCTCCTATGGAGTTGCTAACATTTGACATAAGGAAGCCCTGTTTTGATGGGTTTCATACAATCTGTCGGAGGAAGACTACCACCAGAGAGCTTGTACACCATTCAGTTTAAACTTTTAGTGCTCGTTCAAAAACAGGGGAATTCATAAACAAAAACCTTTATTAAAAAAAGAGGGAAGATTGGAGGTGTGTTTCAATGAAGTCCAGCTGATACTCATAAACCACTATTACATGCTCTTTGCGAACATACTACTCCTTAAAAAACCTCTTAAAAAATCTGGAAGTGAACACATGAAGGGTCAAGCCAGCGCCTCAGGGCCATATAATCCTTCATCACTCACTATCGCCCCACTATATTTAAACCGCCCAACCAAAGTTAGCATTGCCTTTTCATAAAATTGGCAGAATTGTATGCAAAGTCAAGATAACAAATTACTAGGAGATTATAAAATCCCATTCCTTATTCAAGAGATATTTCTCACAAGTCCCTAGTCAAAACAACAGATTACATTTTCATGTAGTTTGATTAATTTTATTAGGAAACAAAGTTAAGGCTGTGTGAGCAGTCTAACCTGGACGGGATGGGAGAGGGAGGATTAAGGATTATATGGCAGTGGTATACTGGCTTGATCCTTTTTCTGTTTGTCCCCAAGTTTTTGACATGTTTGCTTTTTTAAAAGGAGGAAAAATTTTCTGAAGTGTAGAATTGTTTTTGGTTTGAGGGATTCTGTTGAAACGCAATTTCAACCTTAACTCTTTGAAGTGTTTTGTTAATGAATGAAAATACATATATTTTTATATAAACAAACATTTGGGAAGATAAATCCAGGACTGATCTGCTTCATTTTATGCATTGTTAACTTCTGTAATAGCTCTAATTTGCCACCTCAATAGCAAATCAGAACTGTTCCATTACCAGGAAAAAAAATGTTGCCAAAATCTGACATTCATGACCAAGAAATGTCTGAGTAACCTTCATATACGACAGCCTTTCACCTCCATGATCAGGAGCACCCTCCAAGGTAGAATCAAAAACTGGGTAGGGGAAATCAGCTTCACCTGAATAAAACCTAAATAATCAGACTTTACATGGTTGAATTTTTGGTGGAGGAGAAAATTTACCCCATCAATCTGTTGTAAAGGTGCAATATAGTCCCTCTTCCCCTCAACCTAGCTTATGGGCTGAGACAGTGGCCAGTCAGTTGTATTTGCACAGGTAGTGTACAGAGTAAAATTGATAATTCCCACCCTGTCTTACCACCAATGCAATGTCACCACCTTTTTCACAGGCCTATAGCCCTCCACCTTCCACGGCACGTGGGGTTTTCAAAGGCCTACTTGCCTGAGTACTCCACTTATCACTCCCCTCACACCAGCCCAGCCCTTCTAAATGATGCAGGGCAAGCAAAGGGCCATAACCGCTTTGGGTGGTTAACACTGAGGGCAGCATGAGAGCGTTTAACCATGTTCATGCCCCCAGTGCAGAGCCAGACATCTCGTCATTATATTTTTCTCTCAAATGGTCTGATAAAGAAGTCAGACAATACGTAGTATTTCATCCGAAATTCAGCTAGATACAGTAAATCAGTAGAACTGCATTTTGTTATGGAGGTAGGTTTAATTAGTTGTAGAAATTCAACGTACAGCTCAGAATCACCAGGTAGGACTCATTATGTAGTCAACATCTCTAAATGGTTAGCACAGCTTAATAGACATCACAATTCTGTTGCAGCAAGAAAGTATAAATATTGAACACCATGGTCCCAGCAGGCTCTGGGCCTGATCTTGCTTCCATTTAAATCAATGACAGGACCCCTATGGACTTCAGTGGAAACAAAATTGAGCCTTCAGATGCTTCATGAGCTTTGACTTTATAATTTTTCTCCTCCCCAGTCTATAACTATTCCTTGAAATATTAGTTTATTCATTTGTCAATAGGAAGTTCATGGCAGGTAAAGAGGAAGTATGGAGGTCAACTTACTACAAAAGCAAAAAGCAAATTATTTCAGCCTTGAATCCTGTGGGAAATGTGTGCTAACTATGTATCTTTTCTGCAAAAGTCACAGCAGAAACTGCTAATGATCATATAAGAGGCTGTTCTGCATTTTGCTGATGATACCAAGCTGGGAGAAGTTGCAAGTGCTTTGGAGGATAGGATTAAAATTCAAAATGATCTGGACAAACTGGAGAAATGGTCTGAAGTAAATAGGATGAAATTCAATAAGGACAAATGCAAAGTACTCCAGTTAGGAAGGAACAATCAGTTGCACACATACAAAATGGGAAATGACTGCCTAATGAGGAGTACTGCGGAAAGGGATAGGGGGGTCATAGTGGACCACAACCTAAATATGACTCAACAGTGTAACACTGTTGCAAAAAAAGTGAACATCCTGGGATGTATTGGCAGGAGTGTTGTAAGCAAGACATGAAAAGTAATTCTTCTGCGCTACTCTATGCTGATTAGGCCTCAACTGGAGTACTGTGTCCAGTTCTGGGTGACACATTTCAGGAAGGATGTGGACAAATTGGAGGGAGTCCAGAGAAGAGCGACAAAAAATGATTAAAGGTCTAGAAAACATGACCTGTGAGGGAAGATTATAAAAATTGGGTTTGTTTAGTCTGGAAAAGAGAAGACTGAGAGGGGACGTGATAACAGTTTTCAAGTATGTACAGGGTTGTTACACGAAGGAGGGAGAAAAATTATTTTTCTTAACCTCTGAGGATAGGACAAGAAGCAATGGTCTTAATTTAGGTTGGACATTAGGAAAAACACAACAACCTGTTTAAGCAAAAATCATAGACTCATAGGACTGGAAGGGACCTTGAGAGGTCATCTAGTCCAGTTCCCTGCACTCATGGCAGGACTAAGTAATACCTAGACCAGGGAGTGGTAACCTTTGGCATGCAGCCCTTTCTTGCTGGATCCTCAGGTTCAGTCAATCGCGGCTCTCACTGGCCATGGTTCACCATCCCAGGCCAATGGGGTCTGTGGGAAGGGTGGCCAGCACATCCCTGGACCTGCGCCGCTTCCCACAGCCCCCACTGGCGTTGAATGGGGGAAGAGGGAAATCAGTGCACTTGTATTGACTTACATTGATTTATACCAGCTGCCTGGTCAGGGTGGTTAAGCACTGGAATAAATTGCCTAGGGAGGTTATGGAATCTCCATCATTGGAGATTTTTAAGAGCAGGTTAGACAAACATCTGTTAGGGATGGTCTAGATTAGGGATTGGCAACCTTTGGCACGTGGCCCATCAGGGTAAGCCCCTGGCAGTATGGGCCAGTTTGTTTACTTGCTGCATCCCCAGGTTCAGCCGATCTCGGCTCCCACTGGCCGCGGTCTGCCATTCCAGGCCAATGGGGGCTGCGGGAAGCGGCGCGGGTCCAGGGATGTGCTGGCCACCCTTCCCACAGACCCCATTGGCCTGGGATGGTGAACCATAGCCAGTGACAGCCGTGATCGACTGAACCTGAGGATGCAGCAAGAAACAGGCCACATGCCAAAGGTTGCCAATCCCTGGTCTAGATAATACTTAGTCCTGCGATGAGTGCAGGGAACTGGACTAGATGACCTCTCAAGGTCCCTTCCAGTCCTATGATTCTATGATTTTTGCTTAAACAGGTTGCTGTGTATAATATATATATATATTTGTTTTTAAAAGGTAGTAGTGGCCAAAAGGGGGAAATCAGTGCAGTTGTATTGATTTACATTGATTTATATCAGCTGAGGATCTGGTTGTGACAGGTATTGCAACCATACGTGATATCTTTGGGGACTGTATTGTATAAAAATCTATGAATGGCTTATGTATGGATTGTGTTTTACACCAAGGGGGAACCTACAAGAACTACAAACAGTGGGGGTGGGATTAAGGTGAGTCACTGAGACTAAACATCTCTAGCAAGGTACCACCTCCTGGAGTGGTTTTCACATAATGGTTCAAGCTTGGTTTTCCAGAGACTAGGAGACAAAGAAAGGGCTTTTGGTATACAAGGATTAGCTTGATTTCACAAAGAGGCTTTCTTTCTGATTCAGCAAACAGACAGGACCTTCTGTCCAAAGGAGGCCCAAACTTTATGGAAGGATTGGAAAGACTTTGGCCTACTAGGGCCCTATAAAACTGATGGGTGACTTCTGGTATGTTGTATGTTGAATAATGTTGAATGTTGAATAAATCTGTTTATTGTTTTTTATGTTTTCTCTATAATGCTCCCTGCACCGTAAGTATAAATGTGTTTGCTTAGGAATAGCTGTGTGTTAACTTATAACTGCTGGCAATACACTGGTCATAGCCCTTGGAGAGAGAAAGCAACACACCAGGTCTGGCCTTTAAGCAGACAGGCTTTCTGAGAATACTGCCATGTAAGGCAGGGAGCTATGTGTCTTTAAAACACCAGGTCAGAAGGGAGACAGACATTGGTCTCTGCCCAGTGGAGGTGACGGCCAGGAGCCAGAAACATTACAGGGATGCCCTTGAAGAATCACGGAGGGAGATTCTAGGTGCAGTTACCCTGAAACTAACACTGGCCTAATATCAATACAGAGGATCCCAAACCAGACACAGAATCCCTTCCTCCAAACTTTGGGAGAAGTTCAGATCTGGATGCAGAAAATAACCATTCTAAACCATGAGGGCCACCTAAACATAGGCACCTAAATACATATTTATTCATCTAAATAAATGGCTTTATTTTCAGAGGTGCTGCATGTCCATAGCTCCCATGGATATCAAAGCCACTTATAAAAACTGATGGGTTTTTACAAACACTATGCTATATTTATATGTTATTGAACCACCCAGTCTGCACAACATTCTGCAGCTAAGGACAACTCTGCCTAGGCAATAACACATGCAACTCTTTGAAGAAAGTATTCTGGGAAGGAAAGCTTCCAGCTGCAGCTGTCCTTCCCTCTTTGGAAATCCCACCACTGCACGGCATTTTCCTTTTTCGTGCTTTTGTGGCAACCCTAGACTCAAATATTTGTGTTGTAAAAATGTTGGCATGTCATTGACAATTTCATTTGTTGTGCCAATTCTATTTATTATCCCATAGCAAAGAATTTCATAGGCATGAGAAAGATGCAACATATGTCCTGCAGCACTCCAAGAATTATAAGCATATGGCCAATAAAAATGGAATTCCTCAGGTCTATATTTCTATTCTGCAGATGACTTTGGATGCATTGTAATTCTACCCAGATGTCAGTATGAAACACAGGTTCCACTTCAGGTATCTACAAAACTGGTAAAGTATCGGGAGACAGCAGGTGGCCAGTGGTGCATGTTTACACCTCAAAGTTAAGGTAACTTAATTTAAGTGGACATCCAGCTGCCATTGTAATTAAGTCAGTCAGGCATATCCACACCAAGCTCATTGTGTTGGTGGAGTGCATCCTCACTAGAAGTGTTCGCATTGATGAACAGAGCGGTGCACCATGGGTAGCTATCCCAGTGCAACTAGCTGCCAGGGATTTTGGGAAGGGCTTGCAATGCCTCATGGGACCAAAACACTGTTGAGGGGGAATGGGAACATAGTTTTGACCTCCCCTGATTCAGTTTCCTCCCTCCCTCCCTCCCTTCCCTGATATCAATGGCAAACAACCCATACTTTTTTGTGCCTTTTTTCGAAAGCCTGGCTTAGCCGTGCGTACACCATACCCCAAGAAGCATGGACCCCATCCAGCTGTGCATTCTTCCTGTGAGCATTACAAATATCTCACACATTATCCTGCAGTATTTTCAGAGCCAAGAAAGGAGCTGCCATGCAGAACACTGATGTTATTCAAGCAGCCCAGCTGCAAGCCATAGAACAAAACAATTCCTGGTTGCTGCTGGCAGTTGCACAGCAGCGGAACATTGAGCACTGTTTCTGGTCCCGGGAAACAAGCACTGAGTAGTGGGATCGCATCGTCATGCAGCTATGGGATGACGAGCAGTGGCTGCAGAACTTTTGAATGCAGAAGGCCACTTCCCAGGAACTTTGTGAAGAGCTTTCCCCAGCCCTGAAGTGCAGCAACACTAAAATGAGACCTGCTCTGATAGTGAAGAAGCGAGTGGCAATCTCTCTATGAAAACTTGCAACGCCAGACTGCTACCAGTCAGTGGGGAATCAATTCAGAGTTGGTAAATCCACTGTGGGAGCAGTTGTACTCCAAGTGAGCAGGGCCATTAATCAACTTCTGCTAAGAAGGGTAGTGACTCTGGGCAATGTGTAGGACAAAGTGTATGGTTTGGCCGCAATGAGGTTCCTTAACTGCGGTGGGGAATAGAAGGCACATATAGCCCTATCTTGGCACCAGACCACCTTGCCAAAGAGTATATAAACTCAAAAGGGATGCTTTTCAATGGTGTCGCAAGTGCTGGTGGATCACAGGGGGCATTTCACTGACATCAACATGGGATGGTCAGGGGAGGTGCATGACACAAGCATCTTTAGGTCTGTTCAAAAAGCTGCAATGAAGAACTTTCTTTCCAGATCACAAAATATGCATTGATAAGGCTACATTTATGTCACAGAGATCATGGAAGTCACAAAATCCGTGACTTCCAGAGACCTCTGTGACATTCTCTGTAGCCCCAGGGGCTGCAGGACTCTGGAGCTGACAGCCATTGGGGCCCTGGCGGGGTTTCAGCGAGAGGAAACAGCAGCAACAAGCAACAGGGGGCCCTCTGCAAAGTTCTAGCAGCAGGTGACAGACTCCTAGGGGGACCTCATCAGGGTTCCAGTGACAGGTAACAGGCAACAGCTTCGCGTGAGGGAAGGGGACCCCTTGGGTGAGCGGCTGGGGTGTCCCATTTTTTCTTTGGGAAATATGGTCACCCTGCATCTCCCAGCTGCCATGGGCAGAGGGGGAACCTCATGGCTCCCAGCCACCATGGTGGTGGGAGAAACCATGGAGCCGCAGCAGCAAAAGTCACAGACAGGTCTCAGCTTCTGTGAATTTTTGTTTATTGCCCATGATCTGTCCATGACTTTTACTAAAAATAACCATGACAAAATCTTAGCCGTAACTATTGATGATGTTGAAGTGCCAATAGTGATCCTGAGACCCAGCCTACCCCTTGTTCCTATGGCTCATGAAGCTATACACTGGCTGCCTGGACAGCAGTAAGGACCAGTTCAATAATAGGCTGAGCATGTGCAGAATGGTAGTGGAATGTGCCTCTGAATGTTGAAAGGATCACTGGCACAGTTTGCTTACTAGATTAGACCTCAGTGAAAGCAATATCCCCATTGTTATCACTGCATGCTGTGTGCTCCATAATATCTGCGAGGCAAAGGGAGAGGAGTTTCCTCAGGAATGGGGCATGGAGGCAGATAGGCTGGCAGCTAATTTTGAGCAGCCAGATACCAGGGCAAAAAGATTAGCTGAGTGAGGAGCTCAGCATCTCCGGGAAGCTCTGAAAACCAGTTTCAGTAATAAGCCACAGTAATGTGTGCTGCTTATCTGCGTTGTGCCTGCCCATACCATCCCCTTCATTGCATCAGTTTCCCTGTACCTCTCCTTCCCCCCACAAAACTCCATGCTTGGAATAGAGTATTTCATTTTTGAAACATTGACTTTCATTGCACAAACAAAGAAACTGAAAGAACAGGAAAATAATTTAACCTTGGGCAAACGGTGTGATAAGATTGGGAGGGAAGAAACCAAATCAGCTTGTCTGTGAAAGCACATAAGTCTTGCCCATCAATGGTCTTCAAATGGCTGCCTTTTGTTCTTGGTACCCTCCCCAGTGTTGGGTGGAAGGGATACTGCACCTTCCCTCCACACACACTTCCTGGAACGTTGGGGATGAGGACTGGGAACAGGGCAAAGTTTGCTGGCTGTTTTGCAGAGCCTGCAGAGGGAGTCTAGCCTCAAGCTGTTTTTCTTGATGCTCAGCCAGACACCTTAACATATCAATTGGTCCTTCATAATCTGCAGCATCTCATCCTGCATGACACGCTCATGCTCTGGGATGCTCTCCTGCTCTCCATGTCCAGTTTTTCAGACAATGAAATCCTCCAGGCTCCTAGCTCCATGTCAGCTGTCCACGAGGTGGTCATTATCTCGCTGAACATGTCATCACACATTCTCTTTTTTCATCTCTTAATCTGCGAAAGCCTCTTCACCACTGTGGAGGATGTGCTGAAGGCCAAGCTTTTCACTATAAGGCATTCAAAGCACAAAGCAACCATTGTCAGTGCATACCCTGGGTCTAGTACAAAGTTGCTATTAAAAAAAAAACCTCCCCTTATTACACTTCAATGCAAGCCAGAACATAATCAGAATTCCTAGCCATTCAGTTAACTGGTTTGCTGTTCCAGCCATGGTGAGTATGGCCCAGCAACATGGGTGATGGGCTTTGTGCTGCAACTTGTGGGAAACCTGCGTTGGGAGCACAGGTGGGCAGGTGGACAATACCTCCTCCCCTTAGCAACATGGATAGCACTTTGAGACCATGGACCAGCACTTAGCCTCTCAAATTGTGGTCCTTGTCCAAGGCAGCTCCGGTGGGAGCAGAGGGGTGTTCATGGCCATGAGAGAACATAGGAAGCCCCCACCTTCCCTTAATGCTGCTGGTAGTAATTGCCCTGGGCTAGCAGATTCTGAGTTCAACGCCGATCCCTGCCAATCAAACACTGGCATGTTTGATTGGAACTGCATACTCATGAGAGGGGCCTTCCCTGTCATCATGCTCAGCCACCGTGCTGGCCTGTGACTGGCGGGACTGCTCCGGGGTTAAAAATAGCTACTGGCTCTCAGGAAGAATGGATCCCTGCTTGCCTGTGACCCATCCTCCTCCTCGTCCAGAATGTCCTTCTCATTGTTGCCTGAGGTGGTCCAGGACTCAGATGCCTGGAAAGTATCCAGGCTGTGTTTGGAGGCAGAGTTGGGGTCACTGCCAAGAACTGCATGCAGCTCATTATAGAAGCAGCTTGTCTGTGGTGCAGAACAAGAACGACTGATTGGAACTGCATACTCACCAGAGGTACCTTCCTGGGCATCACACTCAGCCACCATCCTGTCCTGTAATTGGCTGGACTGTTCCAGGGTTAAAAATAGCTCTTGGCTCTCAGGGAGAATGGATCCCCAACTCGCCTGTCTCCCATTCTCCTCCTCTTCCTTGTCCAGAATGTCCCCCCAACCCCAGAAGAGACATCCCAAAAGTGGGGGGGCCAGGAGCCAAGGGCCCCCCTCTGTGGCCCCACCCCCACCCCTTCCACCCGAGGCCCTGCCCCATGCCAATCCAGAAGCCGGAGCTGGCCAGGAGACACTTTCAAAAAGTGGGAGGGCCATGGCCCTCTTATTCTGGTGCTGATGTGTCCTCCTTGTTGTTGCCTGAGGTGGCTTGGAACTCAGACTCCTGGGAGGTATCCACATTGCATTTGGGGATAGTGGTGAGGTCGCCGCCGACAATCACATGCAGTTCACTGTAGAATTGGCATGTCTGTGGTGTGAAACTAGGACGGCTGTTCACATCCCTTGTCTTCTGGTACACCAAAGTTCTGTGATTTTCACGTGGCACCTCTGCATGCCCCTGCTGTAGCCCTTCTCCCCCATGCTCTGCACGATCTTTTTGTAGATGTAATTTCTTCAGCTGGATTGGAGCTTTTCGTGCCTGCACAGACTCTTCTCCCCATAGACCAATAAGATCCACCATCTCCTGTGTACTTCAGGTTGGAGTGTGTTTGGCACATTGAGTTGCCATGATCAGTTAGGCCGGCATGCTGATCAAACAGGAAATGGGAATTCAAAAGTTCCTGGGGCTTTACAGGGGAGGGGCTGTTTCCTGTGTATCTGGCTGCTGTGTAGTGGAGTTGAAAATTATCTCCAGAGCAGTCACAGCAGAGCATTGTGGGACACCTCTGGAGGCCAATTCAGTTGACTTACACGAGGCTGCATCTACACTGCCTCTTGGTCAACTCATCAACATCGAATTAAGCACTATGCCTCTTGTGGTGGTGGAGTAATTAAGTCAACATTACAGGCGAGTTAGGTCAGCAGAAGGGACCCGGTAGTGTAGACGCATACATTATTAGGTTGATGTAAGGTGGCCTCCATCGACCTACGCTTGTAGTGTAGATCAGACCTCAGGCTACCCTTTGACAGCTGTGTATAGCCTCAGAGAACACTGATTATCACAGTATAAGTACCTGAATAAAACAGAACTGTCATTCCAGGGAATCTAAAATTTCCAAGCTGCAATCCTAAAGAAAACAATGTAGCATTAAGCCCTGATTCTGCAAAGCAGAAAAGTCAAGTACATGCTTGACTTTAATGGGATTACTCACATACTTATTTATGTGCTTTGCTGAATCAAGGCCTTGATCAATGCTGATGATTAAAGCTAGGATATTTCTTCCAAAATTACTCGCTTTGATACTTCTGATATGAACTTCAATACATTTGATTTAATGCCACAACATAGTAGCTTTCTGGTATTTTGCATACGGAGCATGTAACTGTAATAAAGAACAAATACTCCAGTACTTCCTTAATCATAAATAAAATAAATAATAAATAATAATACCATCTAGCTCTTATATAGCACTTTTTATTAGCAGATAAGAACAGTCATATTTTGTCAGACCAATGTCTCGGATAGTGGCCAATACCAGAGGCTTCTGGCAGTTGGTGGCTTAGGGACATTGAGGCTTGGGGTTGCATCCCTGACCATGTTGGCTAAGAGTCAGAACGGACCTATCCTCCAGGAATTTATATAATTTTACTTTTGGCCTTCACAACATACCCTGGCAATGAGTTCTACAGGTTAATTGTGTGTTGTGTGAAGAAGTGCTTCCTTTTGTTTCTTTTAAAACTGCTGTTTTAAAACAGGTTTCAGAGTAACAGCCGTGTTAGTCTGTATTCGCAAAAAGAAAAGGAGTACTTGTGGCACCTTAGAGACTAACCAATTTATTAGAGCATAAGCTTTCGTGAGCTACAGCTCACTTAGCTGTAGCTCACGAAAGCTTATGCTCTAATAAATTGGTTAGTCTCTAAGGTGCCACAAGTACTCCTTTTCTTTTTGTTTTAAAACAGTTTCATTGGGTGACCCCTAGTTCTTGTGTTATGTGAAGGGGTAAATAACACTTCCCTATTCACTTTCTCCATGCCATTCTTGATTTTATAGACTGTTATCATATCCCCCCTTAGTTGTCTCTTTTCTAAGACGAACTTTCCCAGCCTTTTTAATCACTCCTTGTATGGAAGCTGTCCCAGATCCCTAATCATTTTCAATGCCCTTCCCCACACCTTTTCCAATTCTAATATATATTTTTTGAAATGGAGTTACCAGAACTGCATGCAGTATTCAATGTGTGGGTGATCCATGGATTTATATAGAGGCATTATGATATTTTCTTTTTATTATCTATCCCATTCCTTTTTTATTGTTATAATTTTTTACTATTTTTTCCAAATACAACAAATATACCAAAATACCAGATTCATCATAATATACAAAGCAAATAAAGAGGGTTAGGATGAGGGGAGGGGAAGTGACATATCTATCTTCAAGGTCTACATTAATCATAGACCTCTAAAAAGTCAGCCCAAATTGCTTTGAATTTTTCAGGCATTCCCCTTCCGTGGAATGCCAGTTGTTCATTTGCTGTGAGGTCAGCCATATCACTGAGCCAGGCATCAATATTTGGTGGGGATCAAATTTTTGCAGGATTAATTTTTAGTGACCAAAGCTGTCTTGCTACCAGGTAATCTCCAGGTATCAGGAATATATCCAAAAATTAAATTTAATGGGGTGGGTTCCAGCTTAACATCTAGTATCAAAGTGGCCTTTGATTCACCTGATACCAGAAATTCTTCTTATAGGGGCACACCCAAAAATCTGAGCTAACATTGCACCAGGGGGGTTACATTTCCATCAGCAGTCATCATTTATAAGACCCATTACCATTAGGATGTGTGGGGACCAGTATATTTGAAAAATTATCTGTTGGTGAATAAACTGTAGTCTCAGTTCTATAGTTGTTTTCTTTAACAATAGATACAACTGTCTTCCATTGGGTTGAAGATTGTTGTGTATCCAAATCTCTATTCCAAGCAACTCTCAAATTATCAATTTTTGTAGAGTTTTTTGGGCCAGAAAATCAGAAAAGGATACTGCTGATACAGTAAATCCGAGAAGTTTCCTCCAAAATAATAAAAGTTCTGGAGGTTCTGGAGCTCCCAATGCATCCAGTCCAAATACATCCATAAGAAAATGTTTTAACTGAAAATATTTCCTTGCTCTGGAGCAGGACAAGCCACATTGTTGCTGAAGATCTACAAATGGTTTAAAATTATCATTGTCAATCAGCTGTGACACAATTGTCATTCCCCTGTCCATACAATCCTTCCACATCAAGGTTTTGCCACCGATTTTAAGGGTAGGCTTGCTCCATCGGACCACCTCTACATGGAAGAATGGATTGAAGAAGAACTTTCTAGTCAAGTTTGACCAAGCTTGCCTCAGTCATTAATGTGGGATTTCTGTAACCATCAAATCTATACAAATTTGATCCTACAATGCCTCAAAGGGAGAGAAGGTATACCAATTCTCATTCAATCTGAACCCAAGTGTCACAGCGGTATTCGCTCAATGGGGGTGGTCCTTCCTCTTCTTTGTGACTTGTTCCTCCAGCCAGCTCACTATCTGTTTTCCATTTCCAGGGTTCCAAAGTCTTTCCTGAGAAATGGGCTCAGGCAGTCTTCCTGTTCACTGCCCAGCCAGTGTCACTTCGTCAGCAGCAGGAATCTGGGTCTGCCCTCTACTCTGGGTTCCAGCTCAGGGGTTCTGTAATCAGCAGCCAAGGTCTGCACAGTCCTATTCCTTGTTGCTTTTCCCCTGAGCCTTTCTTACCTTTTTGCCCCAGGCCCCGCCCCCACACTCTGTATAGAGTATAAAAGCTCAATAATAAACTGTTTACCAAATCCAAATTTTGCTAACACATGAAAAAGATAGTCCCATGCTAGGTGGTCACAGGCCTTTACAGCCTCTAAAAAAATGATGGCTCGCGGTTCTTTAGAATCTCTCAAAATACAATGATATCAGTCAGTTGATGCAAATTATCTGAACCATGTCTATTGAAAAGTAAGCCTATCTGATTTATGTGTATAACATGTAGAGAGCCCTGTCTGATTGCATAGCAAGAGCTTTAATTAAAATCTTAGTATCACAATTGATTAAAGATATTGGTCTGTAATTACTACATAGTCCAAGGTTTAGGAATAACTGGAATTACAGCTTCTCTTAGGGTAGGTGGAAGAGTTTGCTCATTCTTGGCCTCATTGAACATATTCAATAATCTAGGTGTTAAAGTTTCAGAGCACTTTTTGTAAAATTCTTTTGAGAATCCATCTGAACCAAGAGTCTTTCTGGCTTTCATTTCTTTTATAGCCTGAGTCAGTTCTGCAATTTCTAGAGGGCCATCTAAAAACCTCATCTGAGAGTCAGAGACTCCATTGGAAAAGTTATCTAGGGCATTTTTATAGATTACTTCTGTGGCTAAAAATAGTTTTGAATAAAACTGTTGAAACTGTTTATTAATATCTGTGTTGAATACAATGAATTGCTACTATTGTGAATAGCAGTAATCTTATTTTTGTTAGACTTTTGCTTAAATCTATATGCCAACAGTTATCTGCCTTTTCCTAATTGTTCTGTTCGCTTTCTGACTGCTGCTACACACTGAGTAGATGTTTTCAGAGAACTATACACGATGACTCCAAGATCTCTGTCTTGAGTGGTAACAGCTCATTTAGACCCAACTATACATACATTTTGTATGTATAGTTGAGATGATTTTTTCCAATATTCATTATTTCACACTTATCAAAATTGAATTTCATCTTCCATTTTGTTGCCCAGTCACCCTGTTTAGTGAGATCCCTTTGTAGCTCTTCACAGTGAGCTCTGGACTTAATTATCACGAGTAATTTTGTATCGTCTGCACATTTTGCCACCTCACTCTTCACTCCCTTCTCCAGATCATATATGAATGTTGAACAGCACAGATCCCAGTACAAACCTTAGGGGGACCCCACTATTTACCTCTCTCCATTATGAAAATTGACTATTTATTCCTACCTGTTCTTTCCTATCTTTTAACCAGTTATTGATCCATGAGAGGACTTTTCATCTATTCCTATGATTGCTTAGTTTACTTAACAACCTTTGGTGACGGACCTTGTCAAAGGCTTTCTGAAAGTCCAGGTACACTATATAAACTAGATCACTCTTGTCCATATGCTTGCTGATTCCCTGAAAGAATTCTAGTAGATTGGTGAGGTACGATTTCCCTTTACAAAAGCTGTTTTGACTCTTCCCCAGAATACCATGTTTATTTATACATCCAATAATTTTATTTTTTATTGTCATTTAAACCAATTTGCCTGGCTAAAGTTGGGCTT
The DNA here is from genome assembly GCF_965140285.1 of Lepidochelys kempii. Lineage (NCBI taxonomy): Eukaryota > Metazoa > Chordata > Testudines > Cheloniidae > Lepidochelys > Lepidochelys kempii. The sequence continues at coordinate 53,331,446 of NC_136383.1, forward strand.
TCTGGCCTGTAAATCACCTCTGGAGCCTTTCATAAAAGTAAGCATTACATTAGCTACCCTCCAGTCATCTGGTACAGAGGTTGATTTAAGTGACAGGCTACACAGAAGGTACATAAAAGGTTGTTACAGGAATAGGGAGGAAAATTGTTCTTGTTAACCTCTGAGGATAGGACAAGAAGCAATCATCTTAAATTGCAGCAAGGGTGGTTTAGGCTGGACATTAGGAAAAACTTCCTGTCAAGGTAGTTAAGCACTGGCATAAATTACGTAGGAAGGTTGTGGAATCTCTTTCATTCGAGATTTTTAAGAGCAGGTTAGTCAAACACCTGTCAGGGATGGTCTAGATAATACTTAGCGCTACCATGAGTGCAGGGGACTGGACTAGATGACCTCTCGAGGTCCCTTCCAGTCCTATGATTCTATACCACAGGTAGTAGTTCTGCAATTTCAAAACACTTTTAATATTTCTCAATACTGAAATGTATATATTTCAAGGTTTTAGAGGGTGACATAGTATAAGTAAGATGTATTTGTACATGATATACACGACTAAATAAATATAGTGGTAACCCTTGTGTTTCTTTCCCCTATTTTACCTCCACACAACATTTATTGCTCTCACTTGTTCTGCCTCAACTTATGTTTAGTTGTAAATACTTCAGAACAAGGAACATGTTTTTACTTATTTATTTATGAAGAATCCAGCATCCTTTGGGATGCTGTACAAATTAATAATAATAATCCCAAATTCTTTACTATGTTTTACCGAGTCTTTAGTGAATCATTAAAATCAATGAGAGTTTTGTTTCAGCAAGGAATGAGTCAAAACAAAAGAAAGAACTTCAGGATTTGGCTTTAAATGAATAATTTTCTTGATGAGAATCAAAGATCAAATCCTGCCAGTCAGGAAAACTTCCATCAAACTAAATGGCTGAGTAAAGACTGCAGGATATAGATCCATTACTATGCAGTCAATGGGCATTTTTAAGTATATATATATATATATTTAGAGAAGCAATGTGGTGTGGTGCAGTGAGCCAGAGGCTCCTGAGTTCTAATCCCAGCTCTTCACTTCATCACTCGGTCTGTCTATAAAATGAAAATAACAATGCTCTGGACATAGCTAGCACTCTAGATACTTTAGAATATTTTAAGCTAACAATTCTGTAATATAAAATCTACCCTACACCCACTGGTAATGTAGAAAAGAATGAGAGTGAATATCTAACATGTAGGTTTTCCCTATGGGCAGAATTTTGAAACCCTCACTCACAGTGAGTAACACTTATGATCGTGAGTAGCACAAGAGATCCCACTGAAGGTGGCTGGGTTCAGGTTTTCTGCTGATGTCAGTGGGAGAGCTACATGTAAAGAAAGGCCTAAACCGTGGGCTCAGTATCCACTATGTAGATATGATAGGAGAATTTGTTCCAAATTTGCCATTTGAGATGGAGAAAGACAGGGCTATAAAAAGAGATGTGAACTCTACATTCTGTGTCTCATAAGAAAATTGCTTTCCCAACACTAAAGCCAAAGGTCATTGGCATAGTGTTGAAGTAAATTGGAATGGTGTTGGGATGAATGTTTCTTCCCATATAAAAACAGAGAGAAGATAAACGATTGTAAAAGGCGAAGAGGGCCGGGTGTGCCCTGAATGCAGAATTAGGAATATGATGTGTAACATACGTATAGTATAAAAATAGAAATTGGAAAAATCATCATTTATTTTCCTGAGTGCACTCTGTGTTCAAGGTTTTTAAAAATTTGATTTAGACAAACATTCACTTTCCAACTAAATCTTTGTCCATGTACATCAGTCTTATATGCTTTGATTCAATAAAGCACTTAAACCCACGCTTAACTTTGAACACACGTTTAAGTCCATCCTTATTCAGTGACATTTATTAAAGCAAACATTTAAGTAAATATAAAAAGACGGCTTAGAAATAAATCATCATGGGCTTATCAGTGGAATAATGCATTGTCATCTTGACAAAGAGCAAATTATTAATCTGATAATATAACAGTATATCAAAATTGACTGTATCACATAAGGAAAATTCTGCAAGGCAATGACACTTTCGTTAGTACCAGCGTCTGGTAGTACCACTGCAAAAGGTCATCCTTTTTCAACTGCAATAGCAGCATTGTAAGAATTATGGTTGGCAGATTGATATCTCCTCAATCAAAATTAAACAAAGTGATCCTTACGGGACCAACAGCAGCTGTCCAATCATAATAAACAAAATTCCTCAGTTGATTTCTTTTTCTGGATCTATGTTTTCTTCACCTTTTTCAAAAATTAAATGGAAAGAGCAGGGGCAAAGGGAAAAGACATTTTAGGCTGATTGTGTGTGTGTGTAGGATTAGCTGAGATATGTAGATAAAACTGGGTGTTAGCCTGAAAACAGAGTATAGTGTCAGTTTCAAAATAAATAATGTTAATGGTATTTTCAGGATCAGCTTTATTTCCACATTCAGTGCCAAGGCACTTAGAGTACCCTGTTTTACTCATAACATAATGTGGGTGGTTTTAAAAAAAAATTACCTCTACACATATTTGTTGTTTCTAGAAAGCCTATTACATGTCACTCAAGAACACAGAATGTAGAATTAATTTAGCTAACCTTGATGCTGTTATGATACCAAAACAAAAAAAGCACATTAAGCAACATACTTTTTCTATTTAAAATGCAGAAATAAAGAAAGAAAATACTAGGTATAAATATTCTTAAAGTAAGTGCCCAGAGAAATAGGGTGGAAAGACAATACAAAGTAAGAATTTAACTAAGATACTCTATTTTGGGCCTGATCCTGATATTCTTAATAACCAAATAGCACTTTGCTTCATAGGTCCCATTTACTTACCTGACACTACTTGCATAATAGGGCCCTGATCCTTCAAAGAGATTAACTTTAAGTGCACGAGTTATAGAGTCATAGAACTGAAAGCCAGAAGGAACTACCAGATCACCTGACTTCCTGTAGATCACAGGCCACCAACACTACCCAGCACCCACACACTAAACCCAATAATTGATATTAAACCAAAGTATTACAGTGCACAGGATATTCAACTATTAGGTGCCACAGGCAGAAAATCGGAGGGATTGAGGTGCATCAGTGCCTCAGGCCCCCACCATGGCAGGTAAATGATTAAATGAGGTATAATCCTGGCAAGTGACTCACACCCACATACTGCAGGGGAAGGCAGAAAAACCCAAGGTCACTGCCAGTCTGACTTGGGAGAAAATTCCTTCCTGCCCACATATGGCAATCAGTTAGACTCCATTGGGACTACTCACAGGGCATAAAGTTGAGCTTGTGTGCAGGTCTATGCAGGAACATGGCCTAATGCATTACATAATCTGAGTAAAAATATCAAAATCTGACTTTAGTTCTTAGATACCAACTCTGTGCTCAGCAGTGAACATACCACAAAATAAAAACTTTTTTTGTCTCTAAGGCCTCGTTCAGCAAAGCATTTCTAAGCATGTGCTTAAATATAAACATAAGTAAATCCATTAAGTCAATGTGCTACTCATGCATTTAAAATGAAGCAGGCATGTAAATCTTTGCAGGAAGGGGACCTGAATAAAACAGACAGGATTGGAAAGCCCAGAGGAGTGAATAACTAGGATTTTTAAAACAGCTTATATTATGGACTCACTTCTTGTTGGCAATATGTACTTTTTAAAATTCACCACAATTTTAAAATTTAAAAAATTATGACTTTTTCATTGTTTTTTTTAATTTTAAGTTAAAACCAGGCCACACAGGATTTTTTTTCCTCTATGGGAACTTCATTAATGATCTGGAGGATGGCGTGGATTGCACCCTCAGCAAGTTTGCAGATGCCACTAAACTGGGAGGAGTGATAGAATCATAGAATACTAGGGTTGGAAGGGACCTCAGGAAGTCATCTAGTCCAACCCCCTGCTCAAAGCAGGACCAATCCCCAGTTTTTGCTCCAGATCCCTAAATGGCCCCCTCAAGGATTGAACTCACAAGCCTGGGTTTAGCAGGCCAATGATCAAACCACTGAACTATCCCTCCCCCAAAGATAGATACGCTGGAGGGTAGGGATAGAATACAGAGGGACCTAAAGAAATTAGAGGATTGAACCAAAAGAAATCTGATGTGGTTCAACAAGGACAAGTGCAGAGTCCTGCACTTAGGATGGAAGAATCCCATGCACCGCTACAGACTAGGGACCGAGTGGTTGGCAGCAGTTCTGCAGAAAAGGACCTGGGGTTACAGTGGACGAGAAGCTCGATATGAGTTAACAGTGTGCCCTTGTCACCAAGAAGGCTAACAGCATTTTGGACTGTATAAGTAGGAGCAGTGCCAGCAGATCGAGGGATGTGATCATTCCCCTCTATTCAGCATTGGTGAGGCCTCATCTGGAGTATTGTGTCCAGATTTGGGCCCCACGCTACAAGGCGGCTGTGAAAAAATTGGAAAGAGTCCAGCGGAGGGGAACAAAAATGATCAGCGGGCTGGAGCACATGATTTATGAGGAGAGGCTGAGGGAACTGGGATTATTTAGTCAGCAGAAGAGAAGAATGAGGGGGGGATTTGATAGCTGCTTTCAACTACCTGAAAGGGGGTTCCAAAGAGGATGGATCTAGACTGTTCTCAGTGGTAGCAGATAACAGAACAAGGAGTTATGGTCTCAAGTTGCAGTGTGGGGAATTTAGTTTGGATATTAGGAAAAACTTTTTCACTAGGAGGGTGGTGAAGCATTGGACTGGATAACCTAGGGAGGTGGTGGAATCTCCTTCCTTTGAGGTTTTTAAGGTCAGGCTTGACAAAGTCCTGGCTGGGATGATTTAGTTGGGGATTGGTCCTGCTTTGAGCAGGGGGTTGGACTAGATGATCTCCTGAGGTCCCTTCCAACCCTGATATTCTATGATTCTATGATAATCATCCGATCCAGTCTAGTCTGACAATGGATAATAATAATAATGTAGTCATGGCTATGTTATTCTAAATCAGTGGTCACCATTAAAAAAAAATCAGAATTTGTCGACTATTGGTATATAGTGGTATCTAAGATACTTAAAACCAAATCAGCAAGTGTCCATAATATTTTTAAATGTAACTAACTACATACAAGTTCCCAATATTCATAGCCCTTGAATACTTATTCAAATCGGATAAGAACCATATTTATATAGAGCCAATGGGCAGTGCTGTTGAATAGTTTTCCCCTGACACAGTAGCAAAGTTCCGTGGACCCTCTCCAATGCAGGTGGAGGGGAAAGGATGGGGCTTCTATAAGACAGCAGAATGAGGAGTTCTGGACTAAGATCCACAATCTTAATCTTTCTCTCCTGCAAAGTGAATACCAGTGAATAATACTGAGTTTCTCAAAAGACTCTCTTTCCCTGCAAGCCCAGAGGAATATTAAGCTTCCAGGTCTGTTTATAACACAAGAAAGGAGAGAAATCTACTTTTTTTTATAAAGTTTGTGATTCTACAGATTATTATCCATCATTACTCCCCCCCGCCCCGCATTGCTTATCTTTCCCTTTAACAAAACCTTCTTTTCTTTATTTAGATGTCATGTCTCTTCCCATGATTTGTGCAAGGTCCAGTTAGAACCACTTAAAGCAATACAGTATAGAAAAGACTATATTTACAATGGCTTCGGATGAAATTGTCTTCAGCGGTTATCTGTTTTGAATATTGAAATAGGGAAGTACAGAGTCTGAGTGAGGTGAGGTCTCTAAAAGCAATTTTTTTTATTTATCTTGAAACCCACCAATGAATTCTCATTGGACAATTGACAGCTTCCTGGCATCAAACAGGCAAACACACCTGCTTCAAACTACAGTAAGGCCCAAACCTAAGCCTCAGATCTGGACCCACCAAAAGTTTGGAGAAGTTTAGATCCAGCTCCTGATCCAAATTTTATTACTTATATTCCAACAGCTCCAAGAGGACCCAGTTAGGGAGTGGGCTCCACTGTGCTAGAGACTGTCCAAGAGGTGAGAACCATCTTGTCTTTGAAATAACTAGAAACTGAGTGTCCATACTCCTCTGTGTTCAACTTACTTTGTTCCTTTTTGTTTCCCTTGTCCATCTATTGCTCTTTACCTGTCTCTTCCCACTAGCTTTTTATTCTTTCAGCTCTTATCTTACCAATCCCTTAGTATATTCTTTTTTTGTCTCTCATATTTACTTCTCTTTCTGTACAACACTTAAAAAAATTTCTATACTTTCCTCTTCCTCTCTTGATTATAAAAGTATTTCTTCCTTTTGAAAGCCTTGTCTCCATTCAGCACTGGAAGTCAAGCAACGTTTGGAGAGTGGGAATGTCTTGATAGCACTTTTGCAAAACTGAAAATGTTAAAGAAATCCTTTTGTGCTTTTTTGTAGTGTTCATTAAAAGTTTTTAGAGTTGTTAGAAAACTGAAGAGCAAGCTAATGGTCCAAATTCTGCCTCAATTAACATTAACTTCATCAGTGAAGCCAAGATATAGCTGAGGGCAACTCTACTTGAAAATGAAGTTTTTAAAAGCACAGTACTTAAAAAATTGGTAAAAATATAATTTTCTTATACTTTAAGCATGTAACATTCTAAGTCTCATAAAAGTTGCCACTTTAAATATGATTTGTACTTCAGTAGTTCCTAGAGGCTCCATGCCCATTGTCCTAGGCATTATATGAACCTTACAATATACTTTTGGTGTTCTAAAACTATACTACTCTTTGAGCAGGAGACCACTGTCCCTTTTTTTTTTCTCCACCAGTTGCATGTGTTTCAAGAATCACAGGATCTTCTCATTCCCAGAGGCTAGGGAAGATTAGAAAGAGAAAAAAATGCACTCGTGATGGAATGTTCTCTGAGCTCATGCTGTCCGCCCACACTGACAGAGCACAGACGAATGCGTGGAGGCAGACAAAGTCAGAATGCAGGAAAGCACAAAATGACCGGAAGGAGAGGTGGCGGGCTGAAGAGAGTAAGTTGCGGGCTGAAGAGAGTAAGTGGCGAGCTGAAGACAGGGCTGAAGCTCAAATGTGGCGGCAGCATGATGAGAGGAGGCAGGATTCAATGCTGAGGCTGCTGGAGGATCAAACCAATATGCTCCAGTGTATGGTTGAGCTGCAGCAAAGGCAGCTGGAGCACAAACTGCCGCTACAGCCCCTGTGTAACCAGCCACCCTCCTCCCCAAGTTTCATAGCCTCCTCACCCAGACGCCAAGAACGCGGTGCGGGGGGGGGGGCCTCTGGCCACCCAGCCACTCCACCCCAGAGGATTGACCAAGCAACAGAAGGCTGGCATTCAATACGTTTTAAAGTTTTAAACTTTTAAAGTGCTGTGTGGCATTGTCCTTCCCTCCTCCACCACCCCTCTTGGGCTACCTTGGTAGTCATCCCCCTATTTATGTGATGAATGAATAAAGAATGCATGAATGTGAAACAACGACTTTATTGCCTCTGCAAGCGGTGATCGAAGGGAGGAGGGGAGGTTGGTTAGCTTAAAGGGAAGTAGAGTGAACCAAGGGGCGGGGGGTTTCATCAAGGAGAAACAAACAGAACTTTCACACCATAGCCTGTCCAGTCATGAAACTGGTTTTCAAAGCTTCTCTAATGCGCACCGCGCCCTCCTGTGCTCTTCTAACCGCCCTGGTGCCTGGCTGTGCGTAACCAGCGGCCAGGCGATTTGCCTCAACCTCCCACCCTGCCATATACGTCTCCCCCTTACTCTCACAGATATTGTTGAGTGCACAGCAAGCAGTAATAACAGTGGGAATATTGGTTTCGCTGAGGTCTAAGTGAGTCAGTAAACTGCGCCAGCGCGCCTTTAAACGTCCAAATGCACATTCTACCACCATTCTGCACTTGCTCAGCTTGTAGTTGAACAGCTCTTGACTACTGTCCAGGCTGCCTGTGTACGGCTTCATGAGCCATGGCATTAAGGGGTAGGCTGGGTCCCCAAGGATAACTATAGGCATTTCAACATCCCCAACGGTTATTTTCTGGTGTGGGAATAAAGTCCCTTCCTGCAGCTTTTGAAACAGACCAGAGTTCCTGAAGATGCGAGCATCATGCACCTTTCCCGGCCATCCCACGTTGATGTTGGTGAAAAGTCCCTTGTGATCCACCAGAGCTTGCAGCACTATTGAAAAGTACCCCTTGCGGTTTATGTACTTGCCGGCTTGGTGTTCCGGTGCCAAGATGGGGATATGAGTTCCGTCTATGGCCCCACCACAGTTAGGGAATCCCATTGCAGCAAAGCCATCCATTATGACCTGCACATTTCCCAGGGTCACTACCCTTGATATCAGCAGATCTTTGATTGTGTGGGCTACTTGCATCACAGCAGCCCCCACAGTAGATTTGCTCACTCCAAATTGATTCCCGACTGACCGGTAGCTGTCTGGCGTTGCAAGCTTCCACAGGGCTATTGCCACTCGCTTCTCAGCTGTGAGGGCTGCTCTCATCTTGGTATTCATGCACTTCAGGGCAGGGGAAAGCAAGTCACAGAGTTCCATGAAAGTGCCCTTACGCATGCGAAAGTTTCGCAGTCACTGGGAATCGTCCCAGACCTGCAACACTATGTGGTCCCACCAGTCTGTGCTTGTTTCCCGAGCCCAAAATTGGTGTTTCACCGCATGAACCTGCCCCATTAGCACCATGATGTCTGCATTGCCAGGGCCCATGCTTTCAGAGAAGTCTTTGTCCATGTCCTCATCACTCACGTCACCGCACTGACGTCGCCTACTCGTCCGGTATCACTTTGCCAGGTTCTGGTGCTGCATATACTGCTGGATAATGTGTGTGGTGTTTAATGTGCTCCTAATTGCCAAAGTGATCTGAGCGGGCTCCATGCTTGCCGTGGTATGGTGTCCGCACAGAAAAAAGGCATGGAATGATTGTCTGCCATTGCTCTGATGGAGGGAGGGGCGACTGATGACATGGCTTACAGGGTTGGCTTACAGGGAATTAAAATCAACAAAGGGGGTAGCTTTACATCAAGGAGTATTTCAGGCAGGACTTCACGGAGGGTTCCAATAAGAAATGGTGCACCTAAGTAATTGTTCTTATTGGAACAAGCAGGTTTGTCTGGCCTCTGATTGATACATGGTTAGATTTACCTCGCTGCACCTTCTCTGTGAGTGACTGCAGTGTGACCTGGAGGAATGAGTCCCCTGGGGGGGGAAGCAAGTGAGTACAAAACAAATCTAGTCTATTTCTTGTCTATTTCTTGTTTTGATCCACTCCATCTATCTTTTACATCTTTGGCTGGCAGCAGACGGTGCAGGACTGCAAGCCATCCACATCTCATGGCTGCTCGGCAGAAGATGGTGCAATAGGACGCTAGCATTCCTCATCTCTTGCCTGCTCACCATAAGATGGTTCAATAGGACTGACTGCAGAACTAAAGAGAATGACCTGGTCGAGTCACTTCAAATTTAGTCCCTGCGCCCATGTCTGCCCAGGCGCTCCTGATCGACCTCACAGAGGTGACCAGGAGCACCTCGGACAGGACGATGACGGCTACCAGTCCTATTGCAGCGTCTGCTGCCACAAGGCAATGGGTTGCTGCTACTGTGTAGCAATGCAGTACTGCATCTGCCAGCACCCAGGAGACATACAGTGACGGTTACCTGAGCGGGCTCCATACTTGCTGTGGTATGGCGACTGCACAGGTAACTCAGGAAAAAAGGCACAAAACGATTGTCTGCTGTTGCTCTCACAGTGGGAGGGACGGAGGGAGGGCCTGATTAAATGTACCCAGAACCACCCGCGACAATGTTTTTTACCCCATCAGGCACTGGGATCTCAACCCAGAATTCCAATGGGCAGTGGAGACTGCGGGAACTGTGGGATAGCTACCCACAGTGCAACACTCCGGAAGTCGACGCTTGCCTCAGTACGGTGGAAGCACTCCGCCGAGTTAATGCACTTAATGCACTTAGAGCATTTTCTGTGGGGGGACACACAATTGAATATATAAAAATGATTTCTAAAAAAACAACTTCTATAAATTCAACCTAATTTCGTAGTGTAGACATACCCTTAGGTTCTATAACTGACTTGTGTTATGTGAGTTTAAATCATCACTTCACCCTTCTGTCCCTCCAATTCCCCTCCCACCCACCCTTCGTTTGTCTTCTATATTTAGACTGTAAGTTCTTCAGGGCAGGGATTGGCTCTTACTATGTGTTTGTATGGAGCCTAGCACAATGGGACCCAAATTTCATTTGTAGGATCTAGGCACTATTGTAATACGAATAAGAATTAAGTGTTAGTATTTATTTAGCCTTCACTCTCGTTCCAAGTTTTCATTTCAGAGTGACACAATATAAACAGGCAACAGATGAAGTGGTACAAGCCACCACCATTGCAGAGGCAGTGATCCTTGAGGGAGGCAGGTGGAGTCATGACAGATCTACCGTCTTGGAGCATCAGGTTTTTTAGGATATGTGTACATTGCAGTTGGGAGTGAGCCTCCCAGCCCAGGTAGACAGACTCATACTAGTGGGGCTCGATAAAAATAGTGGATGGTGTGGCTAGGGCTTGAGTGCCCGGTAGGCTTGAGTGCCTGGGCTGCAGCCTGAGCTGTAACAGCCACATCACAGCTTTTAGCGTGCTGACTCAAGTCCCACCAGCACAAGTCTGCCCACCTAGGCTGGGAGGCTAGTGCTGACTTACTCTCAAAGGGAAGCTGCTGACCACTCCCGTCTTCCCCTCCCCCCACACACACACTGGAGAAAGCAAGGTCATCAAGGTGAGGTCATTCTAAAGGTTTGATTAACCCAGTGGAAAGAGTGCTGCAATAAATGAATTCTTCCATATATTCATCAAAGTCCACAAACATAGTCTATTCAGGATTAGGTAATGTATAAGCCAATGGTTCGCAGTCATTTTAGGTATGCAGCACACTTCTAATAAATTGAAAATACGAAGGCATCACCTTCCTAACATAAAAGCCTACCATCAGTGAATGTCTTATTTCAAAGCAATTATCTTCACTACTTGTCTAAGACACTTCAGGAAAAGCTATAAAAACATACACAAGGTACATAATTTATATCTGTCAGTTTTCTCCATATAAAAGTCCCTTTTCAATTTATAGTGACACATGAACTGTTCAGAAAGTTCACAGTTTTGGTTTAATGAAATTATGCCCAGAAATTTTTGCCATTTAATTTCATACCATTTTAACACTCATATTTCACTCTCTGTAATATATTCAGTAAAAATAACTATTTTACACCAAAAATATGAAAACTGTTTTAGATAAAGCCATCTTCATTAAAAATGACCCAACTTTTACTTAGAAATACTTTCAGAGAAATGGACCTATGTCACCAAAAATTTCACATACCCAAGCAAAATTTGTGGCAGAGATGCCTAAAGAAAGGCAGTGAATCATAAATTTCTACTGTTTCTTCGTATGGAAAGAAATCAAGATTAGGTGATTCCATAGTCCTTCAGAAGGTTTCAGAAAAAATGTGTTGATCATAGGAAGCTTTTAGCAACACTGTTTTACTCTACAGCTGTAATTAAAAAGCATGTATTTGCACTGAAGAGAGAAAGAGAAAAGCTTTTGAAACTCTTAATGAACAAATTCTACAATTAAATCTAACTACTGCTCCTGGCAAAGTTTATCAGCTTGATTTACTCATGCCTATTAAAATGTATAACTTAATTAATGAGATTTTGTTTGTACCAACCACAATAACTGTGTTTGTGAAACAATAACCTTCCTGGATTGGCAGAAGCTGAAGGCATTGTGGAGGTGATGCTAGATGTCTGGGATGGAAAAAAACAGATTCCATTGCACTTGAGCATGACCTAGTGGCTGGATCATTGAGTGGCATTTATGGTAGGAACAGAAAAGGCTACTTGTCTACTCTCCAAGCACCAGGGTAATTAATGTGTATGCAGCTGTTCATTGAGGGGTGGATAAGGGAATAAATAGTGCTCTGGAATGAAGGTGTGAAGATGAAAGACCCACATATACACACAAATTAGCCTGTTGAGACTCATGTGCCTGGAACTTCGGCCCACCAAATGCACTTTATGTTATGACTAAAAGAATATTCTAAGAGACTTAGCACTGAGGTTCAAAACCTGTAAACTGTCTCTTCCTTTCCAAATGACTAAATGTGTGGTCAATTGAACTATAAATGCTTAAAACGGTAAAAAGGTGGACTTAATACTGCACAAGCTGTATCACTATTGCACCAATGGTTTTTTGTTTTGTTTTTTTACATTCTGAATTTTAATTGTATATCATCACAGCTAAACAGCATATGAAAACCTTGCACATAAATTGCAACTGGAAGTATATCTTCTGGATTGTTTTTGTGCTCATCGCAAATATTTACTTCTTCCACAGAGAGGTTTATGACTTACTCTTCGCGCCTCTGCAATATTTCCCTTAAAGTTACTTAAACGGCAATTTATCTTGGATATCCTGGATGAAGTCTGTAGTCTCTGAAGCAAGTTGAAATTTCGGTACATTCAAACTTTATCAAGGGAAAGCTGTGTGATCAAATGCTAATGTGATTTTCTTCTAGCTTCATAAAAATTAGATGTGTCTTAATCATCAAATGTACCACAGTGCAATATACAAATTGTAGATGGGAAAATATACATTTATTTGACCCTGATCTATGCAAGTAAAACCAAAATGTTAATTGGACACTATGTATTGTGTTTTCTTTACTAATTTTTAACTAAATGCCTTGAAACGTAAAACAAACTTACTTTATGGTAGCTGAAACAACTTTAATATTGCTGTGTCAACAGTTTCAGAATGCCTGCTGCTTATGACTGGCAGAGAAAGATAAATATTTCCCACATACATTTGTATAACCTCCCCCATCTCCTCCTCCTCCATGTCCTGTGATATCAAATGGACTTCTGTACCTTTCCATTTTAGTGGTCAAAATACTTACACTTCCAGTCATTAGAAAAAATTACTTACAGAAGCATTACATTGAGCTACTTAATCTCCCTAAATAGCTACTCCCTGACAGTCATTCAACCACAGAGCATTTACCTTGCTATCCAGATCTGATCCCCAATAAAGATGAAAATCTGAGCTCTGATCTATGTTTTTATTCATTCTGTTATGTTCTGGCTTCATAAATCAAGAGTATTCAAAAAAGGAGTTGGGAGATATTTAATGGTTCAGTCACACTTGTCTACATTTCAGTAAGAAATAGCTTGACCCCATGTTGACCCTCAGTTCACAAACTCACAAGCAAAGGGAGTAGGTATATAATTCTGATTATAAATCACTGAAACTTGGACCTATTCCCTTTGCTTGTGAGCTCAGATTTTCATCTGAGAATGTTCTTTCATGCTTCTTCAGGCTGCCAAAAACCATCTCCCTTTAATGCATAAAATACACAACTCTAGCTACAAAGGTACTCCTTTCTGGGTAAATACATATACATCAGTTAAAAATGGACAGAACATATAGAGGGAGGGAGTAAATATTCTAAAAGAAACTAGAATAACATTGTCTTTGGTCCCCATTTCTGAATTAGATCTATTCAAAGTCTGGTGAATTACATGGAAAAAATCATGCACTATGTCATCTCCTGTTTAACTAATGCAAAATTATTCTTAATTGATATAGGTTTCACAACACCACCCTACAGGGTCTTGGAGCCAAATTTATATGCAACCTCCAAGGGTCTGCAAACACAAGGCTGCTTACTGTAGGCAGACTGCAAATACATCACCAAGGGAAAAGCTAGCCTACTGCACAAAGCCACATACGAAGGAAGAGAAAACCTCCACAGCAGGAAGTTGTGGAGCTGCTTGTGGGGTGGAGAGCACATGGAACTGAGCTCCTTACCACCCACACACTAAAACTCCACTGAAGCCAATATCTTGTGTGATCTCCTGCAGAAGAAGCTCTCTGGTAATTTTCCTGCACAGGCCTCTGTGCATAAAGCACCAGCTGTGTTCATATACCTAGAAGTTGAGAAGAAGGTGGGGAACTTTCTGTCCTTCGTTGCCTATTTTACTGCTGAGAAATCCCATTCATTTATACTAGGTGACTCCTTCTCCGTATCACAAGTTATCTTGTAATGAGATATATGTCCTGGCTGTTATTCCTCTGTTCAGTGCATCCATAGCAATGTTATTGCCATTAGACCAGAGAACACACATGAATAGAATCTACAACGCTACCCCAGGGAAAGGCAAGCATGGATAGCTGTATAATGCCATTTAGACATTATAGGGCTGCTTCCAAGCACCCACTTAGAACTGATAGTTGCTTGGAAACTGTATAGCTTGGGCAGCTGGTAATGGTGGTTTGCTGTGGATAGACAAGTAAGAAAATAAAAAGGATGAGAATAAAACAACCACAAATGAGCAAATAACCCTGATTCATAAATGAGAAAACACTGATCTTGGCAGCATTGCAAAAGTAATATTTTCACTAGAATGAACTGTTCTTGAACAATTTCTCCAATATGTTAGACGCAAACAGACTTTCCTTCAACATCAGCATGTGTGCATATGGGTCTTCTTTTTCCACCTCTCTTTTTAGTTGCAAAAACAAAATTATTGTCGCCAAAAGTTAAAAACAATCCCAGTCTCTATTTGTGTTTGAGTTCCTGTGTTTCCCTCTTATGGTATACCAGAGTAGTGATGCAATTCAGCATCTCATTCCAGAACAATATTTCTTTTTCTGTATCCCTCTCCTTTAGTATTCCCCTGCTATAAAGAAACTCATAACATTTAGAGAATTTCTATGCCATTAATTCTCAGCACTGGGAATGGAAACAGATTTTCTTAATTTTACCATGATATTAATAATTATTATATAACACATCATTCAATGACATCCTAAAGCATTTTGCAGACAAACTGATCAATTCACTCACCACTAAAGAACAGCCACCTCTGGGGTGAAATGAGGCAATTATTGAACAGTGATCATCCTTAGAGAAACACTTTAGGTCAGGAAGTATACAAAAGAACCAAGTCCATTTGAAATTGCAAGGAGAATTTAGACAGACAGCTCACAGTTAGAATTTGTCCAGAGTTAATCCCCTGTGTTTTGCAAAAGGTACTATTTAATGACAGCAAACGGTTAGGACTTCTGTTTTACATATCCTATGAGACAGTGGGACAAATTCAATTCTGATATAATTGGGTAAAACTCCATCTGTTTACACACAGGGCTGAATTGGCCTAGGAACTCTACCAGCACTATACTAAGGATATAGTTCAGTATTGACTCAGAAGCTAGTCAATTATCATTATCCTATAAATTATCATTACCCCTTCCTAGATTCCCAGGTCTGTGATGTCACCAGTTCAAGTCCTAACCCTACAAAAATTGTTTATTTCTCCCTTACCCTGGAAATGTGCAGTGGCAGTAAAATAAAAGGCTGTAAAGGCAGCTACCTAAGGCAACAGAAATATAGTTGCAAAATTATAACCACTCTATTATGGAAACTATGTTGAGGAAGCTCATTCACTGTATTGCTCTGAAACAATTTGTTACTGGACACTTACTGTTCCACAGATGCTGCTTTTTCACTGTTTAATTATGTTGAAATCTCCATAATTCAGATTGTGTTGCATTTTTGAAGTTAAAGCAGTGTTTAATCCCTTTTGTTAGGTGTGAAAACAAATGTTTTACCTTAACTGAACTGACAACACTTACTCTTAGATATATATTACATTATCTAGAAAGCTAGCAATAAATCCATCTACTAGCTTAATTTAAGGGTTCAAAGAGAGTCAAACTGATGCTTCTGAAATTTCAGGGCTGGTGCCTAATATTGCCTTGAATCCCTCTTACTCAATGGTTTTCAACCTTTTTTCATCTACTAACCCCTACAAAAATTTTGAATGGAGGTGAAGACCCCTTTGAAAATCTTAGACATAGTCTGTGGACCCCTAGGAGTCATAGAATCATAGAATATCAGGGTTGGAAGGGACCTCAGGAGGTCATCTAGTCCAACCCGCTGCTCAAAGCAGGACCCCCTGCTCAAACAACAGGTTGAAAAGCACTACTCCAACTTGTTTTCAACACTTCAAGATTCAGCTAGATGTAATTCTTAACAAACCTTGTGCATAAGAATTTTTTTTTAAATAACAGCTGTTAGCATTCATTACTGTGACCACTTTCATCACAACAACAACAATATTACATCAGAAGCCAATATTTAACATTTTAAATTTTATCACTCTGGCATCAAAAATTGAAGCTGTCAACTCTTTTGAGACAGTAAAGAGCCGGCAAGCTCAAAGTTCTACGGAAGTAGTTTCCTGGTTACTGTGGAGCACAGCAGCTCTGTAGGGCAGGCACTTTCCCCAATGGTGCATCTCATAAAGGATAAGGAAAAAAGATCTGCTGCCATGGACCAGGTAAGTTCTGTTTTATCAAAAATGAAGAGCTGAATTCTACTCTAACTTCAAAGGGTGTACCCTATTGACTTACATTTATTTTCTGAAACACATTAGGTGCAACTCCTATTAATTTCCCTTTATTACCTGAGACAGACTCAGAAATTGAAGAATGACTTTATCGAAAGAACAGTTACTCTAAACCTTTGAGCATAACGTTAACCTTGTAAAAGCTGGCATTTTTCAGATATCCATCAATTCATCTCTCTTGCTCTCTCTCTCGATCTATATATAATTATTTATAGAACTGAACAAATAGGTGTCTATAATACTTGGTGAATAAAAAAGGACAGGTCCCTCCCTGCCCTAAGAATTTATAATTTAAAGCCCTACTCCTGCAACTGGTTTTGAGCAGGCCTTGTGGCTACACAGAGCCTTAGTGGAGTCACTGGGGCTCTGTGTGGGCACAAGGATCCGTTGTCATGGATCCAAAGCAGGACTGGGGGCCTAAATTAGATGTAGAACTGTAAAGGATGACAAAGGATCGGGGCAGGAGTATGGAAAGGATTAGAGCTCTAAGAATACAATCCATAGATGAGCTATTGCACACATACAACCTAATCATTCTTTTTTGAACTGCATATAGAGTTTGAGGGGTTTGTTTGGTAGGTTTTAAGTTATATTTATATGAATAGTTTGAGGAAATAAAGACTGCAATAGGGGAGTAGTGGAGGGATGGAGTTCAACACTGAAAGGAGTGAGAGTTGAGGAAAGGCTTGAAAAGGGAGATTGAGTGTGCATGGGATGAGGGAGGATTCTAGGCATAGGGAGATGTCTGCCTGTCTGTCTATGTATTTATATTGTACCCATTACCACAATACCTATAATGATGGCAGTCTCCAGAGGAAGAAAAAAACCCACAGATGTTCCCTATGAGTTCTGCTTAAGAGCTGGTTCCACATCACCCATTAAAAATAAACATTTGAGAGGATGAGATTTTGGATAGACTAATGAGGAAATGACTGAATCATCTAATTGAAAATTATTATTGTCAGTTCCAAAAAGCCTGGGTTTTCAGGATTTTGGCTAGAGTCACTCAATGTTGTATAATAGTAATCCACCACAATTTTTTGCTATGTAATAGCAGTACCTTACATTATAGCAATTTAGTATTTTGTACTGTTAAAAATAACCATGGAAGAAAAGAGTGGCATAAGTTTAAAACAGGGTTTTGTTGCCTATCTTTAATAGTTGTTTAACACAATAATCACATTTACAGTTCTTGAAGGCTAATAAAGTGAACATCATTAAGCATGGTAGTGGTGTGTGGTTACATTTAAGGAAGAGTTTTACCACAGATTGTAACTAGAGCAGAATCAGGTCAGCGCTGAAAATCCCACACAACAGGGATCTGACCATCCGTCCCATCTTTGTCTCTGTCAGCCACAGAATTACAGAGCACTAGCTGGCTGCTAGTATTTAAATATTTCCATGAAACCAGATGTTGGAAGGATTTTCTGACAGCAGAATGTACTGGTGAAAATTAAAAACGTGTTATAAACAGACTGACTTTATAAATAGTGTTTTACAAGAACAGAGCTTGCAGACTACTCAGCATTTGAAAAACAGAAATAACTAATTATGGGTTTTTCCATGGATTTACTGCCCCAACAAATAACGAGAAACAGTGTGTCAACACTGATGAGTGACGTTACCCTTTCCTGCTTCCTAAACCTATGTCCCTTAATTTAGGATTTCATCCTCTTTGTTGACTGACAATGGAACATGAAAAATGGTTCCTCAACAAGGAGATGATCTGAATCAATCCAAATGAACAGAACAACAGGGAACTGCCCACTTACATGTAGTGACAAGTTCAGGTGACTAAGCACGTATACAGCACTTCTGAACTAAATCTCATTACAGGGGACATTGTTCAGTTCTACCTCCATCTAACACAAACTTCCTCTTCATTGGCCTGATCCTCCAAATGCAAACTCACATTTGTAGGATCATGCTCTATAAATATAATGTTAATTCAAGAAACTGAGGCTAGAGAATGCTTTGTATATTTCCTAGAATGAAGAACTTAATCCCAAATCATGTAAATCCATTAGTCCTCTGTTACTTCTCTTGTGCCCCTCCTCTGGAGTCTGGGTCACATATCTTACAAGCCAGTGTTACACAGGTGACCCATGGCAGGCTGTTTGGTTATGTGCTATAGCTTAGTCTGACTAATCCAATAGGCCTGCTATTCATAATGAACCTAAATGCATCCTTAAGAGGGCTGATAAAACGTGGACCAAAAAAGCATTGTTTAAAATTGAACCACTAAGCCAAAGATAAGTGTGAACATTTACAAATAAAGGAGCTAGTAGAGGTACAGAAATGGAAGATAACAGAGTCCATCGGTAGAGATCATGCCCGTGTTCTACTCAGCTAAGGGGAGTCACCCACCAAGCCTTTATTTGGCCTATCTGGATGTTGGGTCTTGGTTTGGGTCCCTCCTGTGAGCATATGGAGGAAAGGGAGAAAGAATAAGTAAAACATTTGCTCTCCCCGACGATGTTCCAACACACTGGCCAGTGTGTCAGAGAGGTAATTTACTACAGTTATAAGCCAGCAATACATTACTATCCCCACAAGGAAGAGAACTATGAATCCCTGAGTCATAACTGCTTCTCTGGGTTTCAGAGTAACAGCCGTGTTAGTCTGTATTCGCAAAAAGAAAAGGAGTACTTGTGGCACCTTAGAGACTAACCAATTTATTTGAGCATGAGCTTTCGTGAGCTACAGCTCACTTCATCGGATGCGTACCGTGGAAACTGCAGCAGACTTTATATACACACGGAGAATATGAAACATGAATATGAGGAGGTATTGTTTCATATTCTCTGTGTGTATATAAAGTCTGCTGCAGTTTCCACAGTATGCATCCGATGAAGTGAGCTGTAGCTCACGAAAGCTCATGCTCAAATAAATTGGTTAGTCTCTAAGGTGCCACAAGTACTCCTTTTCTTTTTGCTTCTCTGGGATGCACCTGGGACAGCTCAGCAAGGCACTGCCTCTCATTATGGGCTGAGTCCTGGGGACACAATCTAGTGTATCAATGAGAAATCCAGGGAAAAACAAGGGAGAAGAGCAGGTAATTTCAGCACCTCGTGCTAAAAAAAAAACACTTTTAGGGCTTGCTTTGCAATCTGCACATAATCACAACTTCTGCTGAAATCAATGAGAGTTTTGCCTGCATAAAACTGCAGGATTAGGCCCTTTTATTTTATTTTTTTTATTTTTCTGTTTATTTTAAGGACAAAATGCTAATGAGTATTCAAACAACCAAATAACTCACCTGAACATATTTAGCCCTCTAATTAGAGCTTCATGCAATGGAACAACAACCATAATAGTTTTCTGGTCTATTGCTGCAGTACAAGGATGTGGGGAAGACTGTTGATTACTTATTTTTAAATTTAAAATGATACTTTAAAAAAACCCTTTATTTTAGGATTGCATTATAATAACTTTTAAACTGCTCTGAGGTTTACCTCCATTGGAATTACAGGATGCCTCCTTGACACTTCAAACATTGGGATAGGACCCTGGACTACAATCCAATGTCTGACATGCAAGTGAAGTACCCTCTAATTCTAACCAAGGTGACCTTAAATCAGCTAACAAACTAGCATTAAAAGGACATTCACAACTCCATTGGATAGTCCATATTTTTATTTTGCTCTCCATAATGACCTCTTGGATACTTGAAAAGATATTTTTTTTCCTATCCATTTCTTCCTTGTTCATTTTGCAAACATTATATTGTATGTTGTGACTCAAAATTTCTATTTTTCTGGACCAAGACTAAAAATATTGTTTCCCTTCATTCTTACCCTCTCCATCTAAGTGTAGGAAAGAAAATGCCCTCATTGACCCTGCCAACAGATGCTGAAGATAAAATTTCAGTTATACAAAAGAATGCATTAGACACAGAGTTCATGTGATCAAAAAGCCATCCACTGGGCCACACAAATCACAGACAAGATGAACCATGGTAAATTGTCCCAGGAATCCATTCCCTGTCCCTTCCCACACACAGTCTCCACCTGAGTAGGTATGCAACACCTGCTTAATTCTGTGCACCCAGATCCATGGTCACCCATGTAGGGGAGTAAAGAAGGTTGTTGTTCCTCCTTACTTTTTGTGTAGACATATCCTACATATCCAAATAACACAACGTATCCAAATAAATAAAATGTTAGAAAAATCATGAGAAAGCCAAACTAAATCAAAAATAAACAATACAAAACATACCTATACACAAACTCACCTATTCAGGCCAAAACCTTTCGTTACAAGAACGGACAGTTCAGGTAATAAAGGAATTTTACATTATCAGACTCCCTGTGTTTGTGTCAGTTATGTCTCATACAGTCAATCAAAAGCTGACCATCTCTCTCTCTCACAAGTTAAATATCAGCCTTCCATCGGTCAGATGGACGACTCTATCTGTCATCGTACCCCATTCCCATAAGGGGGATGGAGGCTTGTCATTTATGCCCCTCAGACCATTCTGATGTGGTGAGGTGAGAACTTACATTACCATATTTGCCATAAAGGCATTTGTTGTATTAGCATGTCCTTGTGGCTACATCTGTAATGACCTTTGCAGCGCATCAAGCAACCTTTACAATATGCTGAGGTCAGCTGTGTATACTGTGGCTGTATATTCATGACCAATGCTCTCTTTGCTTCTCCCAGCTGGAGATCATAGGTCTATTTCCTGAGTCTTCTAATCCCTTTCATAATGTTACTGGCTTTGCTGCTTTTGGCTTGTCAGATAGTCACTGTTTAGCATCACTGCCTGGCTCAACAACTGTGCACTTGTTGGATAGGAAAACTGTTGTCCAACAACAATATTTTTGCCTGCAAAGAAGCAGGTATTGCTATTAGCAAATTTTGTACACAACAGAGCACATACAAGGAATATAATAAATTCCACCTGTAACCCAGAAATGTCCAAAAATACCCTGAGGTGTCTCTGAAAGGACTGTCCTACTGAAACACTTTTTCACTTCTTTTCAGGAGGGTTTGCTGGAGAGTCAAAGTACTGTAATAATTAGCAAAAAGAAAAGGAGTACTTGTGGCACCTTAGAGACTAACCAATTTATTTGAGCATAAGCTTTCGTGAGCTACAGCTCACTTCATCGGATGCATACCGTGGAAACTGCAGCAGACTTTATATTCTCTGTGTATATATAAAGTCTGCTGCAGTTTCCACGGTATGCATCCGATGAAGTGAGCTGTAGCTCACGAAAGCTTATGCTCAAATAAATTGGTTAGTCTCTAAGGTGCCACAAGTACTCCTTTTCTTTTTGCGAATACAGACTAACACGGCTGTTACTCTGAAACCTGTAATAATTAGCTGTCAGATAATAGAAAAGAATACTGTCAAAAATATTGCTACTCTTTTGAAAGGTAACACACAAGGGAATATGAGGCTACGACACATCCACATGGTGTGTTCTAAACAGCATTTTCTACTGCTGTTGAGCAGTAAAGAGCATGAATTTCCTCACTCTCTGGACCTTAAAAGGAGTCAGGACAGCAAAAACAGGGAACCTGAGGTATCAGCTTTCTCCCCTTTTGCACATATTCTTTAAAGTTTCTTGTTACAGTATGCTGCTTCTTTGCAGTAAATAGAGGGGAAACTTTTATGTCTCTCTCTTTGTTCTGACAAAGGTAAATTTGAAACACATACAGACATTAGAAGACTATATACAAAGTCATGCTATCTAATACACAGAAACAGCAGGTAACATTCCCTTTCTTTTAAAATATATTGTCTTCATATAATTTTCTGCTTTCAGAGTTTGCTTCTAAAAGACTTTCAAATACATTTGAAAAAGTGAGAACACTTTTTCTACATAAGGTATACATTAAATCAGCTGAACATTTTACTCCATACACTATATTGATAGAATGATGTCATAGTTTTAATCAGATTTTCCTTTAGCTCTAGAGTCAAATTATTCATTATTACAGCCTTCTGACACAGTTTTACATCCTACCTTGTATCAGTTGCTAATTTAAAGACCACATGACAAGTAATGGCTGAATGTTCTAAAATTCTTGTTAATAGCTGACACTAAATACACTGAGATCATGGCTTTTTATGCAGTATAATTACTCAAAGTTTCTACTCCATCAACAAAAGGACACAGATGAAATAAAGATTATGCACATCAGCAAACATTACTGTCTTTAGCCCTCAGTTTATATTTCTGTCCTTTCAGAATGCTTCTTTAGATAGACATTTCCAAAATTCTGGGTAGGTAAGGATTGCCTTTCATTAGGATCGTATCCTGGTTAGGACTGACAGTTTTTCAGAAAGTATATTAAAGCAGTTTTCTTTTTTTCCAAAACAATCAGTTGTTACTCCTGAATTCAAAACACTCAAGAATGTATGGTGAAAATGGTGTATGTTTTCATGTAATCATCAGTCCTACTTTAATTTGCATATTTTATATTTAGCTGCCAAACTATAACTAAATGATAAATAGAGACTCCTTAGGGATTTGTTTCAATTAAGCTTTTCTTCGGGGTGGTCTTGATATGAGTCAAAACTAGCAAATTGATGCTCAGTTTCCAGAACACCTAAAGTGCACAAAGTAATTAATTGTGTAGCTTTCTGGGCTTTTATTACCACCAATTCATGATTGTTCCACATTTTATTAATTGTTTACATATTTTAAGTACTATATTTCCACATGTCATTTATAAAGGCTTGAGAGATGTGGCCAAGGGGGGATAATTCAATCGATATGCTCTTTAATTTAGAAATCTTTTCTGGAGCAAGGACTGCGAATAGTGCTGTTTATAACCTTATTTTATGATGTGGACTGTTTTTCATTGATTTTTTTCTTTTGTGGAAATTATAATTAAATGTCATTTTCGCACATTCTGCAGTCTCTGGTCATGTTAGATCATATTTGCAGTTCCAGTGAAGGAAACCATTTTAACAAATTTTACCATGGTGCCTGACTCAAGTATTGTACGAAATAGTCATTCGTTAAAAGAAAACTGAAAAATAAAATAAAAGATATTCAAACCATTAATGTAATTATAATGAATACACACTAAAACTTATTTTTCAATCAAATATCATTTCAAAAAGAACAACAACCAAATGGGAAGCTGGTTTCTAGACAAACCTTATGACATTATGCAGTTCAGGACAAAGGAAATGTATTAATATTTGAATACAAGGGTTGTTTTATGATAAATTCTCTTACTTTATACTGTGTTGACAGCTGATAGAACATTTACATAGTAGTTGAAAATCTAAGGCTATCCTTGCCTTTTTCTCACAAGTCACCCAAATCACCTGCAGTCCTTAAATTGCACTTCCTACTAACAAATATCAGTAAAATAGTAACCATGATTGAATGAGGCATTAGCATCATTAATAGTTGCAGGGATAGCGAAATGACGGGTAAGTCATTTTAATACATATTATTGTGCTGCATATTAGTAAGTATTTAGTATTATGACCCGTTATTTTTATGTGACTCACTTGCACCTTTCAATCATCTCGCAGGTGATGGTAGTGTTCCTAACTCACATAAACAAGAGCTCTCATATAGGAAAGAACTAAATCTTCTTCCCCACATTAAGAACACTTACTTGTTGGTCAAGTTTTTCACTTTACATGGAGAAATACTCCTTGCTGCTGAAATCACCTTGCAACTTCACTGAGGAACTTCACTGCATATCTAGGTCCTTTCTTTGAATACCTGGAGGCAGCATTTTAAGAGGAAACTTCTTCATATTTGAGCATACTCATAGTACGCCCACTACATTATCACATGGCCTGTTCAGCACCTCTCAAATGGCTCTTAGTGCTATACTGGATTGAGCTCTAAAATTATAAACCATAAGAAGTTCCAAAGGGATCTGGGGGTCACAGTGGATCACAAGCTAAATATAATTCAACAGTGTAACACTGTTGCAAAAAACCCAAACATTTCAGGAAAAATTTGGATAAATTGGAGAAAGTCCAGAGAAGAGCAACAAAAATGATTAAAGGTCTAGAAAACATGACCTATGAGGGAAGATTGAAAAAATTGGGCTTGTTTAGTCTGGAAAAGAGAAGACTGAGAGGGGACATGATAACAGTTTTCAAGTATGTAAAAGGTTATTACAAGAAGAGGGTGAAAAACTGTTTTTCTTAACCTGTGAGGATAGGACAAGAAGCAATGCGCTTAAATTGTAGCAAGGGAGGTATAGGTTGAACATTAGGAAAACTTCCTGTCAGAGTGATTAAGCACTCTCAAGGTCCCTCCCAGTCCTATGATTCTATAATTTTTGCTTAAACAGGTTGTTGTGTATTATAGATATATATATATTTGTTTTAAAAGATAGTAGTGGCCAACAGGAGGAAATCAGTGTAGTTATATTGACTTACATTGATTTATATCAGCTGAGGATCTGGTTGTGACAGGTATTGCAATCATATGTGATATCTTTGGGGACCGTATTGTATAAAATCTATGAAAGGCTTATGTATGGATTGTGTTTTACACCAAGGGGGAACCTACAGGAACTACAAACAGTATTATCTTGCTGCTGAAATCACCTTGCAACTTTACTGAGGAACGCTGCATATCTAGGTCCTTTCTTTGAATGCCTGGAGGCGGCATTTTAAGAGGAAACTTCTTCATATTTGAGCATACTCATAGTGCGCCCACTACATTATCACGTGGCCTGTTCAGCACCTCTCAAATGGCTCTCAGTGCTATACAGGATTGAGGTCTAAAATTATAAACCATAAGAAGATCCAAAGGGATCTGGGGGTCACAGTGGATCACAAGCTAAATATAATTATCTGTTTATATATTGTCACAATTTATTGAGGAATAAGCCCATGTGTTTACAATGTACCACCAAAATAAATATTTATCAGAATTTCTTTGTCAGTTGAAATGTTATTTCTCCCAATTTTCTAGTTTTTAAAGATCATGGCTTACTTTCTTGTGACAAATGCTAGATCATTTAATATACCATCTTAAACAGCATTTTCAGTGAAATTGAAGAACCAGAAATTCTAAGCTACTTTCTGTTATTCCAATTTACTTAAAAAATTACAATGTGAAGATTTAGAGAAATGGATGAAAAAATGCTTAATGTTGTAACATTATTGTTTTAGCAAGTAACTTATCCAAAATAATAGAATCTGCTAGTCATGACTATTGATATGAGCTTCAAGAAGTATTACTTCCTGTTTGACATAACTTTGCATCAAATTCCTAGACACTATGGTATGGTCACTCATCGTTTACATCAGTAATTAGTAACTGCATGGCATTACAAGCAGTAATTTCCATCAATTCAATCTCAGCCAAAAGAAACAAAGATTACTTTTCCAGATAAAAATTAAAACAGCGCCAGTATGTGCTATGATATAAACAGAACAGCCCCTGGCATATTCCATACAGAACAGAAAACATGTGCTCTCTCAAAACTAATTCTGAACACAATACACTTGCAATTCTTAGTTCCCATCTAAGGCAACCTGATACAACTGAAGTCAATGGAAAAAATCCCATTGATTTCAGCAGGAATAATACTGTGACCTATATATGCTTTGAAATATAGTCCAAGCCTATTTCCAGATAAAGGGCCAGATCTGGTCCCTTTGTGACACTCAGAAACTGGAAACTGAGCACAACTGGCCAGGAAAGAACCCCAGGAGAGGAGCTATCTGCTCCTGTGTTGACTCTGGGCCCTGTGCCTGCTGCCCCCTCAAACTATTAACACAGGGGATGCATCAGGGTGGACAAGAGACAGACAGTGTGCAAGGCAGAGTTAGCTTATGCTCCATGATGTAAGGTCCATTAGGAACTCTGGCATCAGTGACAGAAATTAGAGCTGCTAAATCTCATCAGGGCCAACCTACGAATCAAGAAGCCAGAGCTGACTATTTGAGGTCCCCTGACTCTTGATCCAAGTTGAGTTTTGGCACAGGAGAGTCAATCCACTGGTACTAATGTGGAATGTGGAATAGTTGTTCTCAATAGTGAATTGAATAATTATATTTGTAAAATGGTATCTACTGGTCCTAAATTTTATATCCAAGTAACTGCAGCAGTAGTTAGTCACCAGCAACTCCAGAACCCCACAGCCCTAAGTGACTATACAGCATAAATAGTATTCCTCAGCACAGTTGATCCAAATACTGGGACTACAGCCCCCCAGCTCTGTGGCAACACTAATTTATTCTATCACCATTCATTCCCATTCCCCCCAACACCCACACTCGCTCCCACATACCATTATGATTCAGAGCTGAAGATACTCACTGATGTAAAATTCATCAGTGCTTATTTCTAAAATTGATGATTTCTGAGGATAGGTTTTCTTTTTGCTATGCTCTGCTATGCTCTACTCACTCTGCCTCAGCTCCCACAATACTGCCAATGAGGTTCAGTTTGGAACGATATTTCTCCATATGTGCCAGGAAAGGAGGAGCTCATAGTGGGCTTCTGTGACTTATCTTCTCTGCTCCCCAGGCCTCAGCAGCTGCTCTGTTCCCCAGTCAGACAGTTTACACTTCCGGCTCCTCTGTTCTTTGGCTGAAAGCTGGACCCCAGCTCTGGTTCCCTGATCCCTGCTGCCTGGCTCTGTGGTACAGGACAGAGACCATGCACTATAAATACCTTTAAACTCTACCATGTGAGGAAACTAGACAGCAAGATGCAGCTGCAGGCAGTTCCCAGCAGTGAGGGGAGATAGAAAATAGGAGGACAGGTGCATGGTTTCAGCAAAGTGGCAAATTCCATGGCAAAAATGCTGAATCCCATGGCATCTTGGGAAAATGCCAAATATTATAACTGTGGAATCATGGAGGCCATGGAACCATGTCTGAGATGGTTGGGCACTTCACACCTCTCAGAGTTACTGTGTTTCATGCTCTCTGCAGACTCGGGTAACTATAATTGCATTGGTTCCACTGAGGTCCCATTTTCAAGGTTTCTGCTGCAACCATAAGGGCTAGGAACAATCTTTAAAAATTAAACCAGAAATTCTGGAGAACAAGTCCGCAGGAAGAAGTGAATTTTGCAGCAAAATCTGCAGGCACAGGACTGCAGAATACTCAGGATCCTGAGTAAAATGGCCTGATCCTGTTAATATTTAGGACTTGTCTACACAGTGGGGTAATGCACAGTACAGGAGAGTGATTTCCAAACAGCACTAACGTGTTGCACATTAACTGGTCTGTGTAGACCCTACTAGTGCACACTAACTGTTCACTAGTGCACATTAATGTAATATGCTAAAGTACAATCAGGAACATTTAGTGCACACCAGCAGGGCCTACACAGGCCAATTAATACTCAACACATTAGTGCATTTTAGAAATCATCCCCGCCCCCCTCACCCTCCGTAGTACACAATATCTCATCATGTAGACAGGCCCTCACATGTAACTTTACAGAGTTAAAATGACTCATTAGCATAGCTGTTGAATCAAGTCTTGATGTGGTAGGAGGACAAATAGAACCCTGTGAGATTAGTCTGTAGTCTACTAGATCTAAAACTTGGGAAGTTTTTCCTGATATTCAGCCTAAATGTTTCCTTTTAAAATTTCATCTTGTTACTCCTGATTATAATCTCTTGTACCACACTACATAATTCATTTTCTCATTGGTGTATTCACCCTTCATATATTTTATTATATTTAGTTATTTTGTAGTATTAGTATAGTATTCGGATCTTTATAATGTACCCATCCCTGTAGCACTGAGTGCCTGTTTTCATGTTGCTTCTCCCCATCTAATTGTTACTTACCCAAATTATAAAGTACTACAAAAAAGTTTCTGTGAATATTTGTTCGAAGTTTAAAATGTATTCACTTTGAGTTTGCTTGACATGAACATTCTATCAGATGAGTTTTGTCAAGAAGGTTTGCCAAGAGATCCACCTATTCACCCAGCCCTACTGGACAAATTTCAGTCTTATCTTTTAAATCATTTCTGTGGCTCTTCTCTGAACTCTCTAATCCTTCTGGTAATTTGGTGCCCACAAATAAATACAATAATCCAAGTGATATCACACTAAGTAAGTGAAATCTGCAATTCCTCCCCCCCATGAAGATGCATTCATATTCATAAATGATAGGGTTGTCCCACCCCGAACTGCAGCCAATGGGTGCTGCGGGGACAATGCCTGCAGACGGAATCAGCACGCAGAGCCACCTGGCCGCACCTCTGCCTGGGACCCAAGGGACATGTTGCCACTTCTGAGGTAAGCCCAAAGTAAGCACCGCCCTGAGCCCACACTCCAAACCCCCTCCCGTGCCCCAATCCCCTGCCCTAAGCCCCCTCCTGCACCCAAACTCTCTCTCGGAGCCTGCATCCCGCACCTTCTACTGCATCCCAATCCCCTGCCCCAGCTCGGAATCCCCTCCCACACCCAAACTCCCTCCCACAGCCTGCACCCTGCACTCCCTCCCACACCACAACCCCTGCCCGCACTCTGAATCCCTTGGCCCCAGCCTGGATTCCTGCACTCCAAACTCCTCATACCCAGCCCCACCCCAGAGCCCAGAAACCCAGCCAGAGCCCTCAAACTCCCATGCCCCCATTCCCTGCCCCAGCCAGGAGCCCCCTCCCACAACCTGAACCCCTCATTTCTGGCCCTACCCTGAAGCCGGCATCCGCAGCAGGAGCCTCACCCCATCTCACACTCCAGCTCCCTGCCCCAGCCTGGTGAAAATAAGTGAGTGAGTGTGGGTGGAGCAACAGAGGGAGGGGGGACAGAGTGAGTGGGGGGGGGCCTCAGAGAAGTGACAGGGCAGGGTGGGGCCTCAGGGAAGGGGTGGGGCCAGGATGTTCGGTTTTGTGCAATTAGAAAGTTGGCAACCATAATAAATGAATGAATTGTTACAGTAGTTGTGTTGCATTTGCTTTCTTCAAACATTTGTTTCACTGAGTTTTGCCAGCATAAACGACCAAGGAAAATTATTTTTAAACTTGAATAGAAATGGAAAGCAAATTGAAAATTTTCTTTTCACGAGTATTTGCATCAGAAATTTGTATTTAAAAGAATTACAACACTCATCCAACCACAAAACATAAACAAAACTGTGTGATTTATGTCACCAATAACAGCCATATAAAAGGTTTAATTTTCTATTTCAATTTTTAAATGGAAAGCCATGCAGTAAATTAAATTTATGAAAGATTTTAATTTAATAATTTCAAATGTAAATGAATAAATGCAACTTGTTTATGGATATTTCAAGAAAAAAGGTCAAAATCTGTCAAATATTAGTTTCATATGAACTGTTCACTCAACTCGAATCACATTAGAGTCAAATAAGGCCATTTTACCTCCCACTGAATCGACTGGGAGTTTTTCCATTTACTTCAAAGATAATTGGATTAGGCCCATTCACAGGGACTATTACCCCCTATTCTATGACATGATGTCTCTTCTATAACTTCTGGACACCCTCTCCCCTCTCCCCGGTGGGACTCCACTGTTTATTTTCTGCTCATATTTATAATCCTAATAGTTCCCTTTTAATTTTTCCCTGTCCTCTCTAGTGTATGCAGTACATCATAATTTAGAACCATATGTGAATTAAATTAATATCAGTGTGAACTAATTTTAAGAGTAAGTATTCATGAGGCACTATTCTCAAAGGTTTTATTAAAATCTATACTATACTTCATTTTCAGTGTTCCCTTCATCCACTTATGTTATAATTCTACCAAAAAATGCAATAGTTTGTCTAGAAAACTTTGACCTTTATAAATCCCTGGTACTTACTGTACACATTCTGTAAACCTAATATTTGTACCACTATTTTACTAGTCTTATGAAAACAACTTCATAACTGCATTTACATGATCTTTGAAAACCATAACCAAATTTGCTTTTCTCCAACTGTATTGCTCCTATTCAGTTAACATTTCAAAACTAATTGTCATTATTGTAATATATATTTGTTAACAAAATCTCCTAACACATAATGATGCATATTATTTTTCTATCACTCTTTTTGTAATTTTCAGATGTTTCAGATACTCTTACCTGTTGTTTATCAATAGTTTTACAAGGTTTATATTACTTTCTCACTATCCACACTTCTTGTCTTTATTTATTTTTTTGCTTAAGACAGATGAAGTACTTTGGCCTCACTGAGAAAATGAAGAATTCTGTAAATATAAGAGATTACAAAATGAATGGAATGTGAAAGATGATTCAAGCAATGTGATTGGCTAAAGTACAGGGCAGTAATTCTCTAGGAATGCCCTATTCATACCAATAGAAACTACTTTGCTGATAAAAGAAAAAAAATCCACATGCCTATGTCTTTTTTCATTTTCATCTTATAATAGCAAAATGACCTCAGCGTAGAGCATTTCCTGGGGATTAATGGCCGGCTGTGGTTAATGGCCCCTGGCTGAGCCTTGGGACATCCACTCCTCTTAACCAGTCATTAATCTCAAGTAAATGCCCTGCACCTCAATTGTTATTGCAGATCTCTGTTGGAAAAATAAAGTGAGTTTTCTCAAACAAAGTTAAAGACTACTGTGAACCTCTTTGAGTCATCGGGGCTAAGTGTGTCACAATATGCTAAATAGATTAAGAAGTTGTTAGTTCCCTTCTCTTCGACACCATTTTCCAAAACCCCTAAAGAACACTGTTCGTGCAATGAGTGTTTGTCTTCCTTTTTTCCCCTCCCAAAGACTTCTTGGACCAAACACACGCTGCCTAAAATAGAGATATACTTTCATATATAAAAGTACAAAGTGCTAAGGGCACCAGAACCTTTGTAGAAGTGATGGGGGGCCACAACTGCCAGAACTGGGGGCGCCAGGAAGCGATGCCTCCCCACTTTTTAACATGGCTGTAGTTTAGTGGGCAGGCAACAGTGTCGCTTTCCCCATACTTCAAGCCTCAGGCAGAGGCGGAGTGTCATTGGCAGGGGCTGTGCTTCACAGCAGCATTACCTCACCCCCAAACTGAAAGCCTCGGGTAGGCACAGAGCAACACCAGCAGGAGCTGCACTTGGTGGCAGGGGAGCAGTTCAGGCACCATTGCAAAGCACAGTTCCCACTGATTTCAATTGCAGTTGTGAGTGCTCAGCACTTCTGGTTTAAAGTCAGACACCAGATACTGAGGAACACACAATTAGCAACCACCTGTGAAAAGTCTGATTTAAGGGACTTGCCTAGCATCACACACAGGAACTGTGTGGCAGAGGCAGTAATAGAATCCAATTATCCAGGGCAGCATTCAATTGCCTATCCATGAGACCATTCTCTCTCTTTCCTGCAGTGTCTAGGAATTAGGTAATACTCCTTTAAATCGTTTGGGAGACCTAGTGAACCTCCCTGTCTTCTGTTGGCAGAGCCATCAGAACCCTGCCAGAGCAGCTTATACATAAGTAGCTATGTATATTTTTATATACCTAATAAACAGAGTTGTCTGGAATCCAACTATGCCAGTGCAGTTTTGCCATATTCTTAATGTTATGTGGAGAGCAAGGATTCAACAGTTGGCAAGGATGATGGGATCCTAAGCCAGGAATACAGTGGGATAGACTGCAGAGGTCTAAAGAAAGCGAAACTAAAACTGCAACCTGCAGGACTGGCATTGTGCATAAACTACTAATAGAAATCAAAAGGAGGTTAAAAATATCTTGCTCCTTGGGAAAACAGACTTGTTTGATAGCTCAATCAAGGACTGGACCACCTATATCAAGAGACAATATATAAAAGCTAATGATATCAGTGAACAGAAAAAGTGATGATATAAAACCTAATAATATCAGTTTTACTGAGTATATTGGGGCTCAAAATCTATAATTTGCACTTCAGTTTACCAGCTTCTGTTAAACCAGCAGACAAAATACTTGCTGAGACAATGGAAGTTCTACAGAAACAACTAACCCCAAAGCCCCTGGTGAGATTGCAGAGCTTTCCACTTTTACAGACAGAATCAAAAAGAAAATGCAGCAGTTCTTGAAAGTGTGGCTGCATTAAGGAATTTAACAAAGCATAGCCAGTATGGAGAGAGTTTAAATGATGTAGTAAGGGACCAGTTAGTGTGTGGTATGTAAAATGAAATAATCCCAAAACAGATATTGACTGATGCTGATTTGACCCTTGAAATTGCTATTAAAGATGCCAGAGAGTTGCAACAGCATCAGATATATGCAACAAATAAACTGGGGGGTCAAGCAAAAAGGACAACATGAAAAAACCTCAAAGGTTGTTTGCTTTTATGGTGGCAAACAGTTTCATAATGCTAATGACTGTTGGCTCAAAGTCAAGTCCTGTAGAAACTGCAAGAAATTGGAGCACATGTAGAAGATGTGCAGGTCAGTGCAAGAAGCACAACTACCACCTTACAAGGGCAAAACCAGAGAATTTCAGATTCATTAGTTTACAGAAGGCAACATGGAATCCATGGAGAATGCTGTAGCATCTCTACAGCTGTTTAATTTAGAAGACAACTGAGGTATTGTTTGGATTCCTTTGCAAGTAGAAGGGATAAGATTTAAAATGGAGCTTGATTCAGGGTCTGCTGTTTCTGTAATTTCACACTAGGATTATCAGAAACTACTTAAAAGGGTGAAGTTGCAGAAGACCTCAATACTTCTGAAACGTATACAGGGGGAATCTTCGCTCCCTTGAGTGTTGTTATGGTGAAAGTAACAACTGTAAACAGCATATGCTAAAGTTCTATGTTTTGAAGCAAAGGGTCATGCATTCTCTTGGCAGAGAATGGCTGAGAGAGATTGAGCTGAACTGTTTGCAGGCTTAAAAAAAATTAAGCACTCCAACCCAAACCAAAAATTAGCTGAATTTTAGTTCTTATGCATAGTATAGTTTGTCTACTGTCAGCTTTGATTACATTGATACCTATTACTTTTTGTGGAGATGAATTTGCCTGCCATCCTTAGAAGATCACATTGATTGACAATTCTTTTTTCAGCATCCTACTAGTGGGCATGTGTGTGTGTGTGTGAGAGAGGGGGTCAACAGATAAGATATAAAAGCTGGCTTTTCCCCTGTAGTAATAGCTCAGTCAAAACCACTGTGTGACACAGTTTTTATTTCAATGAGCACACATGCTGCTCCACACGATGATACAGTCTCTCAAATTTTGTAGAAGCAGTTTTCATTCAGCTGTGTTCTTTCATCCTGGTTATTTACAAACAGTTCAATAAAGTAAAGACTATTTCAAATAATGAATAATTATTAAATTGTTCTTAAAATAGGTATTAGATGGGGGAAATTGCCCATATTGTCCTGTATTTGTCAGAAATTAAAAAATAGCAGAATAGGGATATATAAAAAATTTTTCATTTGGGTCTCTAAGACAGTTGAAAAGATCACATAGGCAAAGAGTTTCTTATTGGCTACGTATCTGAAGAAACTCATGAGCAATGTTTAGTCCAGCAATTACATTACAAATTTGAACAAAATGTGCTCCTGACAGACTTGTTTAGGGTTACCATATTTGAACACTAAAAAAAGAGGGCACTCCACAGCGGGGGTGGGGGGAAGGGGCGTATTTGCTCGCACCCTCCTTTATCCCCCAGCCCCGCCCCAACTCCACCCCTTCCCCAAAGTCCCCGTCCCAACTCTGCCCCCTCCCTACCCCATTGGACCCCTTCCCCAAATCCCCACCCCAGCCCCGCCTCCTCCCCTGAGCACACCGCGTTCTCCCCCCTCTCTCCCAACTGCATGAAACAGCGGTTTTGCGGCGCAAGCGCTGGGAGCTGGGGGGAAAAGCGGGCACTCTCTCGAGTGATCAACATTCACTTTCTTTCTCGAATGATCAACATTCACTCTCTTTGGGGAGAAATAATAATGGCAAAATCCTGGACGTTTTTAGATATTTAAAAATTCCTCCCGGACGGCGATTTAAGAACCAAAAAGCCGGACATGTCCAGGAAAATACGGACGTATGGTAACCCTAGACTTGTTGCTAAGAAGAATATGTGATAAAATTTGAGCACAAAATTATCATTTAAGAGAACGATACATATATCTGTTTGAAATAGTAAAATAAGATGACACTTAATACTTGCATGCTGTGGCTTGCCTTTTTTCTTTTTTTAAACACTAATCTCCAGCCGCATCTTCACTGGCCCTCTGTTCTTGCACCTGCATGTTTACACGCACAAAAGAGGTCAGTGAATGTCTAAATATGTGAAAGCATCCATAAAAGGGTAGCCACTATTTGAATATCTTTCATGTCCAAAGCAGTTTATAAGTAAATAATAATATCACCATTTTATAGATGGAAAAATTGAGGCAGATGTAACATGAACTGCTGAAAGTCACAGAGGAGTTAATGTCTAGAGGGGCTCTCAGGCTCATATGAGCCCTTTGTTAAAAGAATGAGCCTTTAAGCCCTATAAAGGCGAATCTTGTCTCTCATTTAAGAGCATTGTCTTCTAGCCCTGATCCTTCAAAGGTAGCCTTGAAAAAGTAAACTGATGCAAATCAATTATTGCAATCAGCAAGAATATCCAGCTCAAAGCTGGATGTAACCTATAGGTCACCCAACATAAACTGACATCAAAAATGAGAGAGTAAATCAAATGATTCTATTAATTTCTAAATATATCCCCAAAAAATCACCTCAAGACCAAAATCTTTAGGTTAGCCCTGTGCAAAGTGCTGGTATATCATAGACAAAAAAGGGTTAAATTTCAGGGGAAGCAGAAAAAAATTGTTTTGCAACCCACCTTAATATTCAGGTCAGCTTTGCTAGTTAAAATGTTCAGCCCTTGCTGAGCATGCCCATTCCATGACCTCAGCTTCTACTGCAAAGACAACTCCATGCTATATCTATCTCTAAGTATGCAACGTAGTGCATGGAATATACACACTCCATAGAGTCCCTGCAATCTTTTCCCCTCTGCTTCAGCAGCACTTGAGCAAGAAGAGAGAAGACAGGCCCAAACTACTCCTGTGACAGATGTGCAAGGATACCACACAGGCAGATCCACAGAACCTGAAACACCATGGAGCTCTGATTCTTGGGGACACCCTGAGTCCCAGCCACATCAGAGACCATGAGAAAACAGTATTCGTAGAAATAAAAATAAATTCCCTTTCACAGGATTCCTGACCTCTTTCGTCCAATGCTCATAACAGAGAATTTTTATTCCTATGAACGTGCATGGAAAGAGAAAGTGCTGTGACAAAGTGACAAGAGAAATCTCTTTGTGGATTTTGGAGTTCGCGAATCATGAAGCAGAAATAATATCAAACAGGGCAAATAGTGAACAATGAACAGAAAAAAGTAATAGTCACAGGAGTTAATAATGCAAAATCCATAGGCTGAAATATATTTTTATAACCCCAAAATAATTGTGAATAACAAACTGAGCAGGTAATATCAAGTGTGCTCCTGGATAATTTGAAATACAAGCAGGATTATATTAGTTTAAAAAAAGATATGAATAATTCATGCAGCTTTCATTATAGCTCACAGAGGAGCTTGGAAGTTGGAGTAGATAGAGCTGGTAGTATCTTACCAGTGAAGGAAACGTGCCGAAGTAGGGACTTCTATACCCCCTAGGCCTCAATAGTGGCTACAGAGTGAATCTTCTGCTATTCAGATCCGGAAGCCTTTGAAATGGATTACCTTTTCCCTTTGTAAATCCACAGTGTACAGTCCAGTTACTTGGACTATGTACTGGGATTAGTCTCATCAGTGTTATATTTACTGCGTACCACTTTGCTCTACGATCTTAATATTTATTATGTAATGCCTCGTTCCTGTTAAAATCCACATTGCGGTTTACCTATTCATTTCTCCATGAACTGTAAAAACACAATACCATATTGCTTCATTTTTATAGCAGCTCCAAACAAAATGTATCCCAAAATGCTTTGCAAGGCTGTATTAATATCAGCAGTGGAACAGCAAGAGGTGCTCTGTAAAGAAGGAAGAAAAACATTTTCTGCTGTTTCCAAACCTCCGCTAAAAAGATACTAGAAATCTGTTTCCAATAATAGTTTAGTAGTAAAAGGTATGTGTGATAGCAGAGGCAAGATTGTATGAAGGGACAAAAAGACCTGACTACTGCCTAGCACAATGGGGTCCTGGTCCATGGTTGGGGCTCTTAGGCGCTAAGATAACACACATGATAAATAACAACACATCAAAGGAGGTTATAAGGAGAGTCAACAATCTTAAAGTATTGGATGAGGCAAGATCCAAGGAGAATCTTAACAAGCATGGCAATACTGACATCCTGAAACCAATGAAGGCCATTGGAGTTGTTTAAGAGTGGTATGGTGTGGTTGCATTTATTTCTTTGTGTAAAAAGGAAGGTAGCAACATTCTACACATAGTAAAGTCTAGAAAGCTAGAAATTTGAAGACTATAAAGAAAGGAAATACAGGCAAAAGGAGATGAAAGCTTCACTGAAGAAATATACTACACACACTACTTTACAGTTTTAATGCTCTTAAAATTCAATTTCTTATTTCTAAAGACAGCATTAAACTAGTATCACCATCTGTTTAGGCTATCTATAATTATCAATACATTGGAATATTTATTAGGTAATAGTCTACAAGTATTTGTCTACATGGCTTCCAAAACCAGACAACAAAGGAGATAAAATGAATCCTACTCATAACTGTTAGATTTAAAATGATTTGTTGAAGTGAACAGGAGACATTTTAATAAATAGGATTCAAGACACTGCAGCTATGTGAAGTTAAAACAAAACTCACACCCTTTAATTTTAGAAATTACTTAAAGTGGTCAGATATTTTGCATGCTCTGTACACAACTGCAAACATAGTACAGGTCAAACAACATGATCACTTGCTTGATAAAAGTCACTTTTATTTTAAGCAACATGAGAATATTAGCTTGATTTGTTCTAAGGCCACATTGTAAAGGATGCCAACCATTCAGTAGAATAAGACATTCACATAAGTCAACATAAGTTAAGAAGTATTTCAAGAATTTTTGATTAAATTGGAAGCAAAGAAGTCAGTCTAACATTATTAGCCAAGGAGTTTTCACCACCTTTATGAATTTAAATTATTTAAGCCAGTTTCAACATTTGAGGAACTTCCCCAGTCTCAAGGGAGATATTAAACATATACATCAGTAGTTCACAGATTGCTACTACTACTAATCATAAGAATCTGCTTTTAATTCCATCCAGCTATTATTTTTTCTTAAATTTAATTGTATTTAATTTCCTAAAAACACCAAAGATCAAATAAAGGAAAAATTAAACTTACTAGTAATAGACAAATTAAAATGATTCACTTCTTTTAAGACCTGAACAAAGGGAGGTACCTCATTATCCAAACTAAAAGGGCAACAAACTGTGAATCAGTTTACATGGTAGCAATGGGCACTTAACTCTCATATGACTGCCTACACCAGTTACACATTGAGCTGAATAATCCTGGAGTCTATAGAGCTAGGATTGGGGGAAACTAGAGAGAAAGGAAAGAAACAGTCCAAGCAACGGGAGATAATAAACAATTGAGCCCTGCTTGCATGGAGGTAAGAAAGAGATGCAGGCTCATACCGTGGCCAGGAGCTACTGAGATGCTGAAGGGTGGACAAGGAACTAATGTAAATAATATCCCTGGCCCATCCTTTATAACTTTAAGGGCTACAGTAATCATTCCATGGGTCCCGTGTGGAGAAAGAGAGGAACAGACTAACAGTTCTGTCATTTCACCATGAAGAGGGAAGTTCAGGCAGGGAAGCTGGATGCACTGAAGTTTATTGGCACCATCTTCTCTACCTGAATGACAGCTCAGTTTCAGAGACCTCAGCCAGGAGATGATAAAGGGCCTCGTGATCTATTCAGTCTTCCCGGGCGTCAACCAGATGGACAAGAATCTGCTCCTCTGCTCTCTCCAAATATTGTCTCTCTTAAGGTCATCCCTCAATAACTCCAGTTACCACATATGGCTTTCAGGATGGACAGGGATTTTGGCTCCAGCCATGGGAGGGATTAGCCATTTAAATGCCACATGGCTGCCTTGGGCAAAGAAAGGCCTTCACCCTCAAGAACTAATGAACTATTTGCAACTGGAAGCCAGTCATGTTGTGAATCTGCTGAAGAGTTCTAGAGGACACTACTTGAGCCCATGGAGCTCATTTGTAGTTGTTTATTGAACACTGGGTAAATAATTCCACCTTAGTTCATTCTGTTACCTTAAAATGGAGGCAACAGCACAGTTCCCCAGATGGTGTAAATTAGCACTGCTCCACTGAAGGTATGCTTGTTCACACCAGCTGAGGATTTGGCCGAAAATCTTTGTTTCATGTATAGTTTCTGATAAATCAATAACTGCGCAACAAAATTTTTCCAGAAATCTCTCTCCAAATTCCAATCAAATGGGTAAAATTGCAACATTCTGCAATTCTAAATCTAGTGTTAGGTGAGTGAATCTTACTTACTTAAATTACTTACTTGAATCTTACTTACTTGAATCTTACTTAAACTGTTTGTAGAATCATTCTAGAGGTGTATGTGATTAAACTCTTTCATTTTATGATTTTATCCATATTTCTGTAAAAATTCCAACCAACGGGCCGCACTGAAATGGACATACTTATTGATATCTGGTGCATCTGGAGAAAACTGACATCTGGGGTGCAAAAGGAAAGAAGAAAGGAAGAAAAGGTAATTAATATGTATATCAAAAAGGTAATTAATATATATATATCAAAACATGTATATGAATAACTCTGTACATGTTATGCATACATCGATACATATTATGGTCTATTATATACAAAGCTGGTAGCAATGCCTATAGTTAATTATTGTCTAACACTTTCCACTGTAAGACCTTGTTTTAGTTTCATATAACTTTGCAAAATTTTAAATTCTTATTGAAATTTTTCATGTCAGCTATATGCCACGGGCTGAATTTTTTGTCTTTTTCTTTTCTTTTAACCTTCAAAAAACTAGTTCAGTTGTTTCTGAGAATGAGCTTGGGGAGAAATATGTTATTTTGCCAATGTTAAAAAATTCTTACAGCTGTTTGATTGAAAAACTTTCATTTCATTTCATTTCATTTCCTTGTACTTTCATGCTTTGGAGAACGGACTTCAGAGATGTGCTTCAGAGATTGCTGTCTGCCTGCAATTGCTGTTCGGGCACTGGGCAATGGAACAGAGCAGGCAACTGGTTTTCCTGTGTTGTCAATGTTCTTCATGCTGGCACCTTGGTGGAAAAGGAGGAAGCATTTTGTCTTGAATACAGAGGGATGAAGAGATAGGGGCAGATGGAGGGGGTGATAGGAGAAGAGGGGGTTAAGAACAGGTTATGGGGAATAGAAGCAGGTAAAATAGGAACAGAAGGGGCAGTAGGTAAGATATACTAGAGGACAGCTGCAGAGTGGGGGAGGAGGTGGAAAGAGTTAGATGAGTCTATAAACAGTACAGCCAACATCCTTCCAGAACCTGGGATAAAACCCAGATTACAAATCTGGTTGATAAAGCTAATAGCATTGACTTAATATACTTAGACTTCTGTGAGGCATTTGACTTGGTACCACATGACATTTTTGATTTAAAAACCTAGAACGATATAAAACTAACAAGGCACACATTAAATGGGTTAAAAACTGACTAACTGATAGGTCTCAAAATATAATTGTAAATGTGGAATCATCATCAAAGGGTTTGTTTCCTGTAGGGTCTTGCAGGCATCAGTTCTCAGCCCTACACTATTTCACGTTTTTATTAATGAGCTCAAGAAAAACATAAAATTCTCAGTGATAACGTTTGAAGATTATACAACAATTGGGGAAATGGTAAATAATGAAGAGAGCAGGTCACTGTGATCAATCTATTTATCTTAACAAAGAGAAGGTTAAGAGGTGACTTGATTACAGTCTACAGAAAACATGGGAAACAAATATTTAACAGGTTTCAGAGGAACAGCCGTGCAATGGGCTCTTCAATCTAGCAGAGAAAGGTGTATCAGGATTCAATGGCTGGAAATTGAAGCTAAACAAATTCAGACTAGAAATAAGACATAAACACTTTAAAGTGGGGGTAATTAACCACTGGAACAATTTACCAAGATTCATGATGGATTTTCCATCACTGGCAATTTTTAAATCAAGATTAGATTTTTTTCCCCTAAAAGATCTGTTCTGGGAATTATTTTGGGGGAGTTCTATGGCCTGTGTTATACAGCAGGTCAGACAACATGATCACAATGGTCCTTTCTGGCCTTGAAATCGATGAATCTATGAATCTAAGATTCCCGAGGAAACCCAATTTTAAAGCTCTTGCATGTCTCTTGCCCATATAGTGAGCCAGCTCACATAAAAAATAACAGCGTACTACCACTACCAGCTACTCCATTAACTCAAGTAATATCAGCACTATCCGCAAAAAGAAAAGGAGGACTTGTGGCACCTTAGAGACTAACCAATTTATTTGAGCATGAGCTTTCGTGAGCTACAGCTCACTTCATCGGATGCATACCCTCACGAAAGCTTATGCTCAAATAAATTGGTTAGTCTCTAAGGTGCCACAAGTCCTCCTTTTCTTTTTGCGGATACAGACTAACACGGCTGTTACTCTGAAATCAGCACTATTGTAACCGTGCAGGGGTCAATATGGTTCTAGCATAGGGACTAGATCTATGATCCATTTTTTTAAGTTTATCTTTTATAAAATCTAAGAAGTTACATTTTAAAAACTATATAAAAATGTGATTTAGGTTGCAAAGTCAAGCACTCAAATTTAGGAAATGCCAGAATTAAGGTTACTCATACAATATTAATATATTCCCCTTGCACTCATTTACATTATCACAAATTCTTTTTCCACAGGACCTCTGCCTTATTCAGAGCACAGGAAGGACAGTGTTCAGGGAATTAATGAGGCTTATGTAGTGAATGAAGATGCTGGCTTTCAGACCCCTGCCTCATTTGTTGTAGAAGCTGAAAGGTGTGGAGCAACTGAGGCAGGGGACTGCAGGGAGAGAAATTATGGTCTCATGGTTAAGGCAGTTGAATGCTGGTCTGGAGAATTGCATTCTATCACTGCCTCTGCCAGAAATTTCCTGTGTGATGCTGGATAAATCATTTAAACCACACTTTTCATAGGTGGTCACTAACTGTGTGTTCCTCTTCTTCTGGACATCCTATTTCAAACACCCAGATTCTGATTTACAGAAGTGCTGAGCAAATGAAGCCAACAGGAGCTGTGTTTTGCATTTAAAAATACTAAGTTATTTTTTATATAGTTGAATGATATAAAAGTAGGGTGGAAATCAGTAAAAAAATGAATAATACTTTTTGTAAAACCTGAGAATTTTTCAGTAAAAATCAGTTCAAACTGAAAACGAAGGGGCTTAAGTACATGACAAAGTGTGCAGTTATAATAGAAATCAATACAATGTGTGTATATATATATACATTGTATTGGTTTCTGATATATATCATTTTATATTTTTATATCAGATATATGTCATATATATATATTTATAGCAGAAACCAATACAATGTATATATTTTGAGTAATAAGGGTGGCGGTTGAAACACCTTCAGCTACTCGAGGTGCAGTTGTACCTGTCTGTTCTTACTCTGTATTATTGGTTTTTAAACTTTTATGAAAGCAAACTATACACTTTTTAAAAATTATGCTACTTTAATATAACAACTTTTTTCAAGATAAAGTGTCCCTCTAGTAAAATATTTAGGGTTCCCCACTCCCAACATTTAAGGTATTTCCCCCCCAATATTTAAGGTAAACTATTGTGTTGTCCTCCTGCTCAAGACAATTGCACAAAGCCATGAAGAAACTGCTTCTTAGGGTCATATCTACCCTAGATTCATATGCGCAACTCGCACTGACATTGGTGGGAGTTCCATAATAGATCT
The DNA here is from genome assembly GCF_965140285.1 of Lepidochelys kempii. Taxonomy (NCBI): domain Eukaryota; kingdom Metazoa; phylum Chordata; order Testudines; family Cheloniidae; genus Lepidochelys; species Lepidochelys kempii. The sequence goes on from NC_136383.1 coordinate 53,373,721, forward strand.
AGTCTATAGCACTTTGTAGTCTCCTCCTTTCTACTACTTTTGTTGTTAAGTTTTATTTTCTGTGCAAATTTGCATATTTACTTTATGTTTTAATTAAGAGAATATTTCTTTCACTTTCATCCATTGAAAATTGTTAGATTTTAGGCATGTGAGCCATATTTCTAGCTGATCCCATGAGGCTACCATCTCCTATCGTAATTATTAATGTACACCATTGTAAAACATTGAGCTTAGAATGTGCCTTTTAAACATTGATAAGCAGTGTTCCCTGCCACAAAGGTTACATAGTTAAACTGTTTAAAATACTGGGGGGAAATCACAGAGAAATACAAATGCATTGATATTACTATGGGATTATCAGTGGGAAAAATAAGTCCCAGACAGTGAAATAATACTGGACATGAAAAAAGAAAAGGAGTACTTGTGGCACCTTAGAGACTAACCAATTTATTTGAGCATAAGCTTTCGTGCAGCATCCGATGAAGTGAGCTGTAGCTCACGAAAGCTTATGCTCAAATAAATGGGTTAGTCTCTAAGGTGCCACAAGTCCTCCTTTTCTTTTTGCGAATACAGACTAACACGGCTCTTACTCTGAAAATGGATATGAAGATGGTTGAAATCTTTGACAGACAGTGAAGTGTATGCATTCATGATGGCAACCATTAAATAAATACACACCTAGACAATGTATTCCATTCTGAAAGTTTTTTGTACCATCCTTACTCATGCTGAGTAGTCCTTCACTCCCAGAGTTAGTGATTTTAAAAGTCTGTTACATTTTGTACATTTGTACTAAGTTAGGGTATCCCCTGTTAGTGGCTAGATTTTGCCCCCTGTACTCATGCTTTCTGAGCAGGCAGTGGAACAACTCTTGAGAATAAGTTACTCCACCAAAAGCATGAGTATGGGGGGCAAAAATCTAGCCACTACGGGGGGATACCATCAGAAGTGGCCAAACTTACAAAATGGAAGAAACTCCACTGTACAGTAGATATGCCACATGCTTGACTAAATTTTAGGAAGCATGACACAAGTGAATTCCTGTCTTTGAGCACTTTCTGCCATTCATACTAGGGTAAATTTAATCAGCATACTCCATATCCTCTTCAGAATCATTCTGGCTTCTCCACATTCCATTGCCTTATCCAAATAGCCTTATGTCCTGCTTAAAATGGCTCTAATGAATACTGTGTGTCTAGTACACTCAGTAAACTGGTGCTCCTGGCATTTTCCATTCCTCTTGTTTTTTCCACCATGTGTAACAGAATAATTTCTGCTTGTTCTCAGTCTTGTGGTACTTTCTCTGTTTTTCAACCTGCACTAATTACTTGATGCAGGTTTTTTACTACCTCTGATTCACCATCTTTTCATATTTTAGTTGTGATTGCATACATTCCTGGTCTTATTTTTCTATTCATCTCCTTCACTAGCCTCTCCACATCCTCCAGAGGCATTTCTTTCTTGGTGTACATTGCCAGCATCCTGAACCACTGCAGCTTTATTTTGGTTTTATTTTTGTTTCTGAATTACTTACGTAGTACCTATTTTTAAGCAAACTGTAAAACAGTCCTTTTATAACACATCCTTCATTAATTCCAGGGCTATAACTTTTCAGTCATAGGATTCAATAATCTTAAATAATTGTATGATTTTTTTCTGTTTGATTCTTCCATTATTTTTTCTTGCAAAAATATTAACTACAAAGTCAGCATTTATCTTAACTCCAGACATTGTCCTTCACCTGTCGTCATCTTTACCTCCTTTCTGTCTTCATCAGTCATCACTAGGACATCCAGTGTGAGATACAAAGGTGAGGGGAGGGGGAAAGGAAACAAATTGATGTGAGCAGTAAGAAGTAAGTGAACAGAGACAAAGAGGAAAGAAAACAGAGTGAAGCATATTGGGGTGCAGAAGTGTGAGAGGTACATCAGATAGCAAAAGGTGAATGGGCAATTGAGGATGGAATGAAGGGGTTAGCAATAAGGAGGGAGAAGGAAGGAAGATGAAAGACAATGGGAAACAGATAAAATATAGATAGCAGAAAGAGTGACTGTGAATGGAAGAGGCACAGGACAAAAACAGAACAGACAGAGAGGAGGCAGAAAACAAAGTAGGTGAATAAAGTAAGGAAAAATATGGGAGATTCTCTGTATGAAAACAACAAAAATCAGATCAATTATTTTTACCAAAATTGGAGATGCAGAGATCATAATGAGGAACACCATGGCCCTGTGTAGAGGGCTTAAGAAAATAAACAGAAGGCACATTTTAAAATAAATGAGTACACAGTGAATAGAGCAGTTGTGCTGCTGTGCACTCTGTACAGGAAAAGGGTACATGAATTATTGCCATTAGTCCAGTATCTATCTGCCATTTTAAAGGCAACCAGCATACTAAAAAGGCATGAACAAGGTAACTTATATGCTGTCATATGTTTTTTCTACTACTTACTTTTTGATAACCTGTGCCTTGCAGTGTCTTGCATAAATCTATTAAAACTGGCAGGTCATTACTGTCATCACTCAATGAGGTACTGTAAATGTGTACATGGATATATTGTTCTCATTGCTTTTCTTGATGTTTGCTAAGACGTATTCTGTTCTGTTCCTGCTAAACGCTATATATATTTTTAATGGAAACGGAATACACACCAAAAGATGTGATATTATTGCTTTATGGGGCACTGGTTAGACCTCATGCTCAGTTGTGCTCATTTTTCCACAGAAAGACTATTATTGAACATCGTAACGGGGTAACCAGGATAAATTCAGCTTTTGAGATTATTTCTTATGAGGAAAGGCATGTTGGCAGCTCCCAGGGACTTCAAAGTGTATCACTTGCGTGTACCTGAGGGTAGAATTTGGCCCATGGAATTTATTTGGATAGAGGTGAAGAGAAAACTTCAAGGTAATCAAATAGAATCACTCAAAATTATAAAAATATGAGAGAAAAAATTATGCTTATCTATTTATACTACTTTGAAATCTATTAATTAAAAGTGCTTTTATGCACATTTTACAGATGGGGAAAGTAAGGCAGAGAGGTAAAGTGTCTTACCACAAGTCACACACCAAGTCAGTGGCAGAGAAAGGAATAGAACCCATGGGGGAAATTCTGTTCCACTGAAATCAATAGCAAAACTCCCATTGACTTCAACAGAGCCAGGATTTCACCCCAGGCCTCCAGACTCCCAATCCACTGGCTCTATCCAAAGGACTAGGAATGAGAAACTATTTAGAACAAAGAGAACGGTGAGTGGGGAAGGAAAGGAGGAGGCACAGAACAATCTAAAAAATAGTAACTAAAAATAATCAGGAAATGTAGGCAGAATCATTTCACATGAAGTGTAATAACTATATGAAACTGACTGCCAAGGTTATCAAAGCTGGGATTTGTGTCAGAACTGTGGAGGTAAGGGGAAGTGATGGAAGGAACGAAGAGTTTTATATATATAGGGTTTGAATGACATCTGATTTTCGGGGAGTTAAATGTGGGTTTTTGAGAGCCTGAAAGATGTGTTATTTTTAGTAAGGCTCTTGCAGACTGTCTTGGAGATCCTTATTTGTAGCAGCAGATACAATTTGTAGACTGAGATTTCTATGCTTCTAAGTAATAGCTTTGGGATACTGAGGCCCATGCTGATGGGAGATGGATTGTGGTGTCTTGGGCCCATCAGCTCCTGTTGTGTGGAAAGAGGAGATTAGGCAGGGTAAAGTTATTGTTTAATAAATAAAATTGTTTATTAGCTATAGGTGGATGATGTTTGATAACTGTACTAAAGATTCATCTGGATTTTTTTCGAAGAAGCACAGGATGCCGGCTGGCTGTGGACCTATTCTTCAATTCACGTTATTTTATTCAAGTGTAATGGCAAATAAGGATTACACTATCCATGACTGTTAGAGGTGTATAAAACTTGACTAGACAGCACAAAGCACTAGAAAATATACTACAGGAAACAATCCTGCACTGGCAGGGAGACAGACTAGATGATCTAAAGTACTAGTTTTTTCTCTCTCTAGATTCTATGATTATAGTAATACATATGAAATAGTTCTTTGATCATTACATTTACCTCCCAACCAATTAAAGTAATGTAGAAAATAAACTTATTTCAGCAGCACATCATTAACCTTGTTTCTAATGCAGAGCTTGTAAAATATAGACGTGTGCTTGCTGTCCTCTGTGTTTCCCTCCATCTGAGACCCTGGGATATTAAAGAACGCCTGTTTTCTAATTTTGGAATTATGTACAAAACATGGCCACTGTTATCTAAACAGTTCCCTATAAAAGTTAAACATAGAGAAGCACAATAAAATCTTATCAGACAGATTGGTAAGTAGGACTTGCTAAAATATTTCAACTGCTAAGCAAAACTATATATTCAGCACATGCTGAAGCAACAGTTGGGAGCCTTCAAAATTCTTCCATTCCTACAAAGTGAAATCCACTGAATAACACTGAGTTCCTGTAAAAAAGACATACTTTTCTTGCAGGATAACTGGAATTAGAAACCTCCAGGACAGTTGGAGAAGCCATCATTTTCAGGGTTCTCTGGATTCAATTAGTTAACACCCTACAGTTAAGACTGGGAGCATTATCAGAATCGGTCTTAGATATTTCTATAGCACCTACAAGCTAATTTTTCTATAAGTACCTTTTTAATGACAGGTTTCAGAGTAGCAGCCGTGTTAGTCTGTATTCGCAAAAAGAAAAGGAGTACTTGTGGCACCTTAGAGACTAACCAATTTATTCATCCGATGAAGTGATCTGTAGCTCACGAAAGCTTATGCTCAAATAAATTGGTTAGTCTCTAAGGTGCCACAAGTACTCCTTTTCTTTTTACCTTTTTAATGGTTGTACTCTGAAAAGTGACTCCATAAAAATGGCACTGTAGGATTACATGATTATTGTCTCTCAGTGATTTTATGACAAATTTCCTACGTTTACAAGTAAAATAATATTTTGTTTTCTAAACACCAGCTGTACAAATTTAGCCTGAAAATCAAAAGGTGTTCTTTCTGGCTCATTCTTCAATAATAAAGTTTCTGCATTTGGAACATAAAGTCATAAGCAGTTCTATGATGCTGAATGAGGAAAGGACATAGAAGGGCAGCTAAGAAGCAGAGTGGATTCCCCAAAGTTTCCACAGTGGAGGCAGAGCTATCTGAGGAACCCTTTGTTCAACTGGCTTTAGGACCTAAGCTATCTGCCTCTCCTCTGCAGCTTCCTAAACTTCTGTGCTCAGAGGAGGCTTGCAAAGGAAACAACATGAAGTGACCCTTATGAAGTTTCCTGGACTGCTCTCTCTCTCTTCCATAAGATTCTGCCCTGGAGGGTAAAAGATAACTCATTAGTAAAATCTCTTGATCATGTGACCGATTCTGCTGAATTAAAATTCTGTATTTAGAGACCTTGGGGTAGATCCTCAGCCGGTGTCAATTGTCAAAGCTCAGTTTAACTCAATGACAATCTACACCAGATCTATGACAATCTGCCGCCTTCTCTTCTAAGTGTGGGTCTCAGTTACCGGTCAGCACAAATATTTTCATATACAGTCCCGAAACAGAATTTCCTAATGCCCTATTAAAGACAATGGCAAAAACTCCTACGGACTTTAGTGGAGACATGATTTCAGCCCCAGAGATCCGCTCAACTATTGGGGCATTAACACTTTCCAGTAGCTTACCTCATACATACCTCAAACATAGGTTTACTTTCCTAAATTTAGGAAATAGACCAGGAGTTTTGAAATGCAATAAATAAGGGAAGGAAACCATCAATTTAATCTTTTCCTCTTCAACAAAATATTTACTTTAAAATTGAATTCCCTACTGCCATTTCTTGATTATGATATTAGACCTATATCAGTGCCTATGAAAGATTCTGGGTACTGGTTGGAAAAGAAAGACTTTATTACCAGCCAAGAGATCCAAGAAATCAGAAACTTTTTCCCCCCGCAATCAGAAGGAAGCACTGGACACATTTGGGTCATGTACTCCCGATGCCAATAAACATACTCCCATATGAAGCTGTCAAGTGGAATCCAACTGGTGTGAGGAAACAAGGTCATCCAAGAGAAAAGACAAGTAGTAAATGACAAGGAGGGATGGAAGAGAATAGTTTCCACCCTGTGCACCAACACTGATATATAAAGTAAAAATGTAACAATATGCCATCAATCTAGTCATGGAAATTTGGATATACACATGATTCACACTCACCATCCAAGTGAGCACCATCACCCAAACAGAACACAGCCTCACAGAAGATCTGAAAAAAACTGGAGGAGTACTATTGATTATAGTGACTCCAACTGAACCCTAAAAAAGCAGCTGTCTCCACATTCCATGTGCACAACCACCACGCAAATATGTGCCTGAATGTCACCTTCTGCTACACCAAAATCAGGCACAAAGATTTTCCAAAATATCTCAGAATGGTTCTAGATCGCAGCCTGGCATACCGTCAACATCTGATGGAGACCATGGCCAAGACAAAGACCAGGAACAATATCACCTACAAACTAGCTGGGACCAGTTGGAAAGCAGATGTTCACATCTTGTGGAAAGCCACCTAAGCCCTCATCTTCTCAGCAGCTGAATATTGTATACCAGTATGGGCAGGTATTGTACATGCAAACTTGTTGACGTGCAATTGAACACTGCTGTGAGAAATGCCATCATGTGCCAGCAATGCCCCTCTGCCATTTACATTGGTCAAACTGGACAGTCTCTACGTAAAAGAATAAATGGACACAAATCAGATGTCAAGAATTATAACATTCATAAACCAGTCGGAGAACACTTCAATCTCTCTGGTCACGCAATCACAGACATGAAGGTCACTATCTTAAAACAAAAAAACTTCAAATCCAGACTCCAGCGAGAAACTGCTGAATTGGAATTCATTTGCAAATTGGATACTATTAATTTAGGCTTCAATAGAGACTGGGAGTGGCTAAGTCATTATGCAAGGTAGCCTATTTCCCCTTGTTTTTTCCTACCCCCACCCCCAGACGTTCTGGTTTAACTTGGATTTAAACTTGGAGAGTGGTCAGTTTGGATGAGCTATTACCAGCAGGAGAGTGAGTTTGTGTGTGTATGGGGGTGGGGTGGGGGGTGAGAGAACCTGGATTTGTGCAGGAAATGGCCCAACTTGATTATCATGTACATTGTGTAGAGAGTTGTCACTTTGGATGGGCTATCACCAGCAGGAGAGTGAGTTTGGGGGGGGGGAGGGTGAGAAAACCTGGATTTGTGCTGGAAATGGCCCAACTTGATGATCACTTTAGATAAGCTATTACCAGCAGGACAGTGGGGTGGGAGGAGGTATTGTTTCATATTCTCTGTGTGTATATAAAGTCTGCTGCAGTTTCCACGGTATGCATCCGATGAAGTGAGCTGTAGCTCACGAAAGCTCATGCTCAAATAAATTGGTTAGTCTCTAAGGTGCCACAAGTACTCCTTTTCTTTTTGCGAATACAGACTAACACGGCTGTTACTCTGAAACCTGTCACAGAAGTGTCAGCCATGGAACATTTAGTGAATTGCTGCCCTCTTAAGATGCTTCTCCGGAGGGACAGCTTTGATTCATTCCATGTCACCAGAAGCCATACAGTGGGTGACAAAATTTGAAGTTAACCTTTAATATTGCTTTTTAAGTTGCCATACAAAAGAATAAGATTACAGTGTGTTAGCTGTTTCCACTGTCCATGTCTACATGCAGCTGGCATAATCTATTTAGCAAGGCCACCACCTTCTCTGGGTGACAGTTCACTGCCAAAATACCCTTCTCCATTTCTCATGCCTTGTCTGCCTCCTGGTTCTGAAATGAGAATTGCATTAATGCCAACAGTTGGAGCATGTCTTTGCCCAGAGCTGGATCCATATCTTGGCATCAGTTGGAATGAAGGACATGGACAGAAATTTAGAGTGTGCCAAGCCAGAAGTGGGTGAACTGAGAGAACTTCTGCACTGGGGCTCAGGAAGGACAGACAAGTTCTCGCACAACACACCGCAAAAGAATTCATAGAGCAGCACACCTTACCGCAGCATTAAGAACCATGGAATATGCCCCCAGAAGCCTTAGCACCTCACACAAATGAGTAAAAGCACCAGCGTGGACACAGCAACTTGAGAATGACTCAAGTATGGCATGCTATGTGAACATTCAGAGCTGGGCTAGGCTAACCCATGTGCTGATCATCTACTTTAGTTCTGCAATAAAGACATACCCTCTGAACTATGCATCTGATTGCTAAGCAATGGCCAGGAGATGCAAAAGGACCATCATTGTGCATAATTTTACAGAAATGTTTCATGATCTTCTGTGAAGGGGATGTTAGCTTACATGAGACAACATAGCTTGAAACCACACTAGTTGTTTTTTGGGTGGATTAGGACTCAATTATCCACACAACAAGCTTCATGTGGACATGGTGGCTGTGAAATTCCTACCTAAGAAAAATACTCTCTGCTAAGAATCTCCCCCAACCCCAGTGCCCAGGGCTTTGATTCACATACTATATTGGTGGAAGTCTGTGTGCCTGGCTACCTATATAGGACACAGTCATTCTCTAATGTCATCATTATAAAGCCAGGTAGATGCCTGCAGGTCCCTTTTCTCTACAAGGCTCTCAGCCTCATGCTGATTTCTCTGAACATTCCTCAGAATCTCAGGCAAAGAATCCAGCTTCCACTACTGCCAAACTGACCCTACAAGATGTAGAAAGCATCCACATCTAGCCATGGCTGCAGCGGGAGACTTTCTTCTTTGCCATGATCTTGGTCTAGAGAGAAGGCCCCCGCTCCCTGTGGAAACAGACTACAATACAGAGTATACAATACAAATTGTCCAATGTTGAAGAAATATCCTCCAGTTGCCACTGAAAGCTCCCATTACTCTCATTGGTACTGGAGAGCATGTAGCCTGTCCTACAGCAGTAGAAGCTTTGAGTACGGGCAGTCCCACTGCAGAATACTTTTGTGATGGCTATTCAACAGACCAGGAATCCAATTTCTCTCCTGTGGATTTCCACAGCCAGATGCAAAGGCTCTTTTCAGACCCACCACATTTCTTCTGAAAGGAGCTACTTCTGGAATACTCTTGGCCCCTGGGGTTCACTATTACAGTACCCTGCCTCCGAGACTACTCACAGGAGCCACAACACAATATACTTCCCAGTGCTCAGCATCACCAATAAGGTAGCCATGGCTGTTCCTTACTAATTACCTTGCACATATCCCATAGCAAAGGTATGAGGAGGCACTTTTTCCTTACTTCCCTGTTAAATGTTACTGTAATCTGGACACAAGCCCTCTCCTTTCCCACTTGTCATCCCTTAGGATCAATGAAGACACGTGCCTCTGAATGTACAGAGGTGGTATGTATACTGTATGAACTGGAATAAGGAGGCACCAGAACAGCACAGCGTGGCTTTAGACAGAGCAAGTGTAGAAGTGCATGAAGCAGAGATAGGCAATAAGGTTTGCACTCGGAGACCTTTGTTGGATCTGTGCTTACACAGCTGTATTGCCAAAAAATCGGTTACAGGTAAATATTCTCTTCTTAGGAACTATTAGGAACTACTACTTTCTATCTATCCAATGCTTTGATCTCCGTCATGATCGTAACCATAGCACAGATTCTGCTTTTGCTCTCCTCTGTTGAGATCAGGGTGGATAAAAATCAATGATTTTTTAAAAAAAAATTAAAAAATCAGATTTTTTTATTTAAATTGGATTTTTTTGATAAAATGCTTTTTTAGGGAAAAAAACCTATCTAAAGATAGTTTTAATTAAGATACATTATAGATCAAAGATATCTCATCATGGAATAGGGATTCTAATTCTAATTCTATAGTATGAGACAATATATTCATGTAATATTTAAGAACAGTTTTGAAATGAGTTCCAATAGTTCATGGATTAGGGACCCCATTGTATAGGGTTCCAGGGGCTTCTGTATAGATTATTTAGGTTAATCTTTCTATCCACCCAATGAGACTCAGTGCTCAGTCTAGAAGATACCATCAGAGATGCTTAGTTTTGCAGTTCTCAAACTGTGGATTTCTGTCTCCAGAGATAACATGCTTGTTAACAGCAAAAAATGCTTTTAAATAAATAAATAATAAATCAAGGTGAGAAATAACAGACCTCAACCCTATTGTCTCTCTGAAAAATTGTGTACACGGAGTCAATCCCTTACTTCTCTCTAAAAGCACAAAGTTTCAAAAAGTTTAATTAATAGAAGACTGTTGGGGGCGGAATAGATTTGGACAAAGAGAAGAAGTCTGGAGATAAATGTGAAAAGGAGGGGACAGATAGCAGAAACAAAAGTGAAGCTGTTTGAGCAGCATATTCCAGAAGTCTTGAGGTCTTTCTGAATGTAGCTTTCATTGATTTGAGATCTACCATACCATTCTCTCACTAGAAGGAAAAACCTATAATGGCAGCAGGTTCTAAAAGAGACCCAGTTTGGGAATAAGAACCATTCAAGAAATATATGTTTGCTGCTGATGTTTTAAAGAAAGTCACACCAGTGAACTGGTGGAAGTCACTTAAGCATTTGGATTCAGAGACAGTTGAAGTGATAATCTCACTTTTAACAGCAGTAGCTTCTTCAACTGGTGTAGAAAGAATATTTTCTTCCTTTGGACTAATTCATTCCAAACTGAGAAATAGTTTGGGACCTGAAAAAGCAGGAAAACTTGTTTTTCTTTTCCAGATTATGAACAAATAGGAAAATGAAGGTGAAGACGACTGAGTTAGCTGCAGAAGCCAATATTTTAAGTTTCTCATGTTGACCTGGCTGACATAGTTGATTAAATTTTTGTTTTGTTTTTTAAATATTTCATTTAACTATTTTAGTTAAAAAATAATTTTAACAAAAATAAACCTGATTTTAAAAAACTTGAATGTTTAACTAAATTCAAAAATTCATATGCTTGTTTTGTTAAAATATTATATGTTTGGTGTTGAAGGAAAAATCCAGAATACATAACGTTGTTGTTTTAGTTAATAAAACAATTTAAATGTCTATCTGGTGATGTTCTCCTTCTAATACAGCATGGCAAGAAAATCCTCCAAATATTAATGATTAACCTATTGAACTGGAGATAGTTCACCTCCCAATGACTTCATAAATATCTGCTTCAATTACCTTTGGTAAATGAAATAACCAAACAATCATTCATTTTCTGATATAGCTCTAAAACTAATCTGAAAAGTTTTCAAAATAAATCACTTAAAAAATGTACAGTATGTACCTTCTAAAAATGAAACCTACATCTATCTCTGAGTTGTGAAGAATATGCATTCAGGTTCTAACAACCAACAAGAATGCACTTTTATGTAGAAATCCATGATTAAATCAAGTCTTCCTGACTAGTGATTTAAACCAAATCCACCCTGATTGAGATGCTAAGGTATGTATTGCTGTTTCTGAATTTCACTCACCTTTGCTCCTCCCACTTCAGTGTAAAGCGAACTTGGCTGTAGACCTTGCTCCTGGCAATCTAACTAGGACAAATATCCAATCTGTGACATGCTGCAAAGGTTCTTGGGGCACATAGGACTGTGAGTCACCTTGTTATCACCCTGCCTCCAGTATTAGGGAGTCTTGCTTGTGCTTAACTGGGTGTCAGCTCCCTGACCCCACCAGCCTGTTAGCACTCTCCTCTGGGCTATGCCAGTCCTTACTTTGCCTTGCAGGTTAACAATAGGTGCACCCCAGTCCACGAGTTCCTTTGAAGTATTCCCCTGTAGTGCCCAGCCCCTTATCCACTGATCACTCACAGAAACACCAGGTCTGCTGTCCCCAATGGAACAGTACCAGAGGTGAAAGTAAGCTGGTACGCCCTGTAAGAGCCGGTGCACTGTACTGGGGCAGCCTGGCTTCCCCAGGGGGCAATTTAGAGGGCCTGGGGCTCCCAGCAGTGGTTGGAGCCCCAGGCCCTTTAAATTGCCTCCAGAGCCCCGCTGCTGGAGCCCTGCGGTAGCGGCTACAGGGCTCCGGCAGCTATTTAAAGGACCTGTGGCTCCCCTGCTTCTACCGCCTGAGCCCTTTAAATAGCCGCTGGAGCCCCACCGCCGCTACTCCAGGGCTCTGGCAGCTATTTAAAGGACCGGGGCGGTAGAAGCAGGGGAGCCGCGGGCCCTTTAAATAGCCCCTGGAGCCCTAGGGTAGCGGGGGCTCCGGGGGCTATTTAAAGGGCCGGGGCTCCAGCTGCCTCTGCCGCCCCGGTCCTTTAAATAGCCCCTGGAGCCCCGCCGCTTCCCCAGGGCTCCGGCGGCTATTTAAAGGGCCAGGGCGGTAGAAGAGGGGAGCCCCGGGTCCTTTAAATAGCCCCCGGAGCTCCGAGCTGCTGCTGCTACCCCGGTGGCGGGGGGGGGCACTTACCATACAGGGTGGGCTGGAGCTGGCTCTGACCCCCTCAACCCCGCCCCTTCCGCCCTAGGCCCCGCCTCTTCCGGGGCCCAGAGCTAGCCCCAGAGTATCAGTAAGTCACTCGACTTACTTTCACCTCTGAATAGTACACACCAGACTGTATGATTCAACTCAGGATCAGTACCTTGCTTAATATCACAAGATTTAGATGTATTTACAATGAAAAACAGAATAAATTTATTATCAAAGATTCACAATTCAAGTGATAATGAGGAAGAGTATTGGAAACAACTGGTTACACATAAAACAAAATCATAACACGCTTTCTAGAAACCAAACTTAACTGTCTAAAGAAGTTTATCTCACCCTCAAAAGTCCTTTGCAGCTTTTGAACAAGATTGGCTGAAATCTTGTTTTCATGTATAGAAAAAAACTGCCTGTTTCCTTCCTAGGTGCAGGATAAGGGGGTGTTTTCTTTGCCTTCTACACATATCCCCAAAGTTCATTGTCTGTACTCAGAGACACTATACCCCTCTCCCTCATGGCTTGTTGTTCCTGAGTGCTGCTTCTCTGTTCACTCAGCATCTCTCCAATAACTTTATATATAAAGTTACATCTATTTCACAATGGTATTGATGACCAGTGTGACACTGGCTTTTATTTAAGACCTCACATGGCATTCCTTGGTGAACAGAATGTGCAGACCAGAATCAGGACTTTCCTGTAATCCCCTTGCCAGCTGACATTAAGGGGTTCTTGGTCACACATGCTCAGTGCCCACTATTGGCATCTATAAAAGCACACTTGTTCCTCCCACTGCTGCTATTGGATCTTTGAGAGTAACCTTATTTCTTTACAACTTTCAAAGGCCACCTTCACTTTGTAGATCTGTCCCAAACAGTCATGGAAGAAGAATCAGCCTACCATGGCCCCATGACAAACTCCCCAAGAGAGACAATGCATCTCAGAACTGAGATCTTGTCAGTCATCAACAGTGCAACAGAAAAGACTTCCCCAGCTCCCCGAGACACATATTGTGTCACTCATGATGAATTCTCTGACATCCAAGAAGTCAGCGCCAATCTCCATGTTCCAATTTGTTTCTCTAAGTACAGATTCTGATGTCCGTCTTATAAAAGAAGTTCAGGTGGTGAAAACTATGAAACCCCTTGACTCAAACCATAGCTCTACATGCTACAGTGATGCTGAATCAATCATGCTAAGCTACGTCCATCATTCTGAATAGTAGTGCAGTAGTTCCACTTCTTAACTAACTTGAAACAGACCTTGCACCCTCCATGAATGAACAGACACAAAGGCTCTTTTAAGGGCTGCCACATAATCCTGCAAAGGAACTATGTCCATATTACCCCTCACTAATATACCCAGTACCCAAAGGAACTTTCCTGACCTTTGCGTTAACTTGAGTGTAGATAACTTGAGTTAACTCTGCAGGGAAGACACAGCCAATATCTTTGTGACATGAGACCTAAGCCTCCGCTAACTATGGTTCAGACACCGTCCCTAACTCCTGTAGCCCAATCTAAACCTTTTTGTGCGTGCGCGCATGCGTGAGAGAGAGAGAGTGTGTGTAGAGAGTAAGGGAGGACTGGAAGCACCTGCTATAATTAAAATGAAATGTAGGCGACAGTTTGGTTAGGAATTTAGTTTGTGGAAGCAACGTTTTCCCTTATTGAACACAGTATAAGGCAGATCAAACATTAGGTCTGGAGCTCACTGATTCTCCCAGCTGGTGTTATTGCTGCCAAGAATGCAGTCTTCAAGGACAGATGGGACAGTGAATATTCTCCTAAAGGTTTAGACAAAGACTCCATTAATTTGGTAACAACTAGATCTATATAGTTGTTGGTAGGTTTACACACAGGAGGAAAGGTGTAAATCATTCCTTTCAGAAATCACTTAACTATAAGATGTATGAACAAAGAAGATACTTAGATGGAGACATAAGCTGATATGGACATTGGATGAACTTCGAGTGAACTTAAGACCAAGCCACACTTTAAAGATAAAATAAAATAATAAAATAATAAATAATAATAATACATAGCCCAGGATAGGAGAAACCGTAGCAGATGCTGAACCATCTGTTTCTGGACAGTCCCAATAAAAAACATCTTCCAGTTTATTGCATAAGTTTCCCTTGTAGATAGCCTGTGACTTTGCAAAAGAATATGCTGCTCCTTCTTAGTGCGCTCATGGTCCAAATCGCTTAAGGTTTCCTGATTCATGCTGTCAGCTATGACAGGAATTCTAAAAGAGCCAGGACTCAAACTGGACTAGAAGGACAAGGTATGAGAAATGACATGCCCAGTCAGGCAGTATCCACAAACCTGTTGTCCTATTTTATCTTCTTAATTATTTTCAAAAATCAGAGATAAATGCATTGAATAACACATTGCTTTAGTCCAGCAGAAAAATATCACTTAGGGAACCAACACCTCTTCCTCATCTGGAGCAGAAGTGATGACAGTTGATGTTCACTTTTGTCGTAAATAAGTAAGTAGTATATCCATGAAAAAATGTTCCAACTTCTGTATCTATCACTTACTATTCACGTTGGACACTGATTCCATTGCACATCATCTGCAAGGACCTTTCCTGGAAAATGTACAGCAACAGGAAATATCTGATAATGGATGAAGCACTTCCAGAATTGAACTGCTTCTTGACGTAACAGACTGCTATGAGCTTTCACCTGTTGTTTGATGTAATACATTTCAGTAGTGTCATCTGTCAGAACTTGGATTATTTTCTAGCCAGTGTGCAGAAGAAAGGCTTTGAAAACCAGGTCAATTGCCCTTAACTACAGAATTTTATACACAGCCATGGCTTTTGCAAGCTCTCAAATTCTTTTTATAATCAGGTGATTGATTTAAGCACCCCATCCTATCCCTTGAGGCATATATTACAATTACTATCAAATGTTCTTAAGGATGAGCTGTTCTACCCTTTATAGTTCTTTCCATATGTGAGGGAATCCCTAATTTCCCAAGGAATGGTCACTGCAGACTAGATGTTGTCTAACTGAGGTAAGTAGAATATCCTTAACCCCTACTGCAGGGGCTTTGTCCTGAGTCTGGCAAACAAAGTGATTTAAATGTGCAAGAGACCATGAATCCTAGAATCCAAAAGAAAAATACCATTCTTTGTTATTTGTATTGCAGCAGTGTTAGAGGCCCCAACAAAAATTGGAACCTCACTGTGCTAGATGCTATACAAACACAAGAAATAGACTGTATTCGCCGTATGGAACTTCATTCTGTGTATTAATTAAATGGGATAGACTATCTCCATAAATCGGTCCTGTCATGAATATGCTGTACCTGTCATGTAATCAATGGTGGCTCTCATAAAAGATGTCTTTGGGGTTGGTATGCATGTTGGTTTATCAGACCCACTGACTGAAACATATTTTAATAAGAGAGTATATTGTTTGCAGAGCAACACGTACTCCTTGGGCTGATTGGTGGTTTTTATCAGTCAGTCAGTCAGTCAGTCAAATATGGCTATGAATCCTCTGGTGCAAGTGGGCTTCCACTTCCACCAGACACTTGATGAAGATTCATAGTAGTCCAAAACGGTGCACTTTGTTCTAATAGTGGTCTTTTCCGATACAAAATCTTAGCTACTTCCTCCATATTCCGCTGAAGGATGAGTGGAAATATGCATCTTTGAGTTTGAGAGCCCCAAACCAATTCTGTAATTCTAGGAGGGGATTATAGAAGCTGACATCTCTATCATGAGCTTGAATTTGCAGACTCACTTCAGTTTTCTTAAGTCCTTCATATTGGAACCAAACAGTAAATCTGATTGACACAACCAACGACTGCGACAGAATAACCTTCAGAATTTAACAATAATGCAGGCTCAACTAACTACCCTGCTGCTAACAAAACAAAAAGCTAATTGGAAAATGCAATTATGTGATTGTTGACAACAAGTTAATATGAATATGCTTGATGAAGGGAGGAGCAAAGGGTATTCCAACTATCTTGTCTGTGGCAGTTGGAAGGAACTGAAGGCAATGGAACTGAAGATTATTAATTATATAATTAATATATAATATTATATAATCTATATAATTATTATATAATCACACTGCTTGGTCTGTTCCAGGGGGAGCATGTGTGCCGCTCCAGCAAGTATAGCTTTTCAGAGGGTTTTCACTTCAAAATCAAGGGCATTTGTTTGCCTCAGAAGCTGGCAATCTGTACAGACACTTGTTGGAGAAACATTGTTCTAAGTGACAGCAGCATGTTCCCCAAGAGTGCACTAAGCACCAAGAAATCAGTGAAGTAGTATGGAAGCCTTCAGAGTTAAATTATTTTGACACAGCTGAGTGGATAGGTAGAAATTCTAAAGTTACCAGTGTTTTAAGATAGGGACATCTTCTGTTAAAGTTTTAATAAACTTTTTTAAAGAGATTGGGAATTGTGTTTAGATAGCTGACTTAGCTGTCTGTCTGGTATGTAACAGGGGAAGAGGGAGCAGAGGTTTAACTCAATGGCATCCTCTATTGGACGCTGCCAAAGATACGATTTGACTAGCAAGTGGTCCTATGTTTCTACCATTTCTTACACTTTAAATTGTAATTCTCTCAAGCTGGTTTATATATTTGGAGGTCAAGCTCCCTTTTATCAGAATTAAATAGAATGCTGAAAACCTCAGATTTAGCATGTAAATATGTTCATTATCACTAAATGTAGTTCTCAAAGTGAGCAGAAACTCAGCTGATGAGTGCTTACTGGGGTTTTTTTACAGTAGAAAGGAGCTCCATTTGGTTCATTCACCATAAAACTTTGGAAAATTAAGTGTTTTAGAGGAAACAGTACTTTCCAGTTAACTCATAAATAGAAATCTGTATAATGTAAATTAATCCTTAATTGAGAAAACATTTATATTTAAATCTTCTGAGAGCAGAAGGATGAGGTTTTGCCCCAATGTCCTCATTGTTTAAATGAGTATAATGCCTATTTGCCTAACTCACTGAGATTTTGTGAACAGGGTAAGGAACCAAATAAGTGCTAAATATTATTAATTATATTACTAATTATTATTATTAAACCTATATTTTGTTCTCAGCTCCTCCATACTTCCTGTGTGAATCTGGGCAAATTGCTTAACCTCTCTGTGCCTCAGTTTTCCCCAGCCATTTTCATATCTACAGAACAGAACTGTGGTTTGTGTTTATTTAAAAATAAATAAAGGGGCACCCATTAGGAAGGCACTTGGGTACCTAAGATAAATAAAACCAATCCAGTTCCAATCAACACACCATAACAGACCCCTCTGTTTGGAAACCAGTTTCCTCAGAAGCCAATCTGCAGCAAGTCAGTACGCTTACATTAACTGTAATACATTAAAGACTTTAAACATGTACTGACCTTGTAAGAAGGGTTTAGAATGAGGCTTATTGTTTGTAAAGCATGTTGAAGCTCACAAGTTGAGAAGGTACCATAGCATTGCAATTTGTCTTATTATATGGGATAACATTAATTTTTCACCAGTATGAAAGTTCACAAAATAACCATATTCTAACATGAAAATAAAAAAATCAAGAGGCAGTGTGGCCAAGTGAAATTGGGAGCGGCGGGGAGGGGGTGGAGGGGTGAGAGGAGGGGCAGGAGGGGACTCAGGAGACCTTGGTTTAATTTCTGGCTCTGCCACTGATTTATTTGGACAAATCATGTCCCCCCTTATGCCTCAGTTTCCCCATCTATAAAATGGGGATAATGATATTGACTTCCTTTGTAAAGTGCTTTGAGATCTAGATAACAAACACTAGATAAGAGCTAGATATTACCATTATTGATAATAATGATTTGTCAGACAAATGTAACTCTTCAACTCTATGCATATCTATAAATATTTTAGAATGTGTATTATTCACACAATAGAAAAGAGCTGAAGGGCTAATAGAGCAGTCACATTCGAGGTAGGTGAATATTGAAATACTCTACCTAGCTGACTGCTAAAAAGTGCCCTGGCTATTCACTCCCACATGCTTCAAATGTCTCACATACCGGTATGTTACATATCTTGGACCCGCTAGGATTTTATGTTGCTAATAGAAGTAGGACCTTTTTAGAGGCAGTACTTGCGAGACTTTGACGGTGTTGGTTAACACAAGGATTTCATTTGAGGAAGTACTGGCACGGCTAAGATGGCAATATATCAAAATGGTGATGGCCACTGTAGCTTTCTCTATATGATGGGGTAATGTGCTTTAGAGATGTGTTAGTTCTAAAACACACTAATGTGTTGTGCATTAATTAGATTGTGTAGACCCTGATGGTTTGCACTAAAGCCCTAGTGTGCTTTAATATAGTATTCTTTCAAACAGCACTACATTAAAGTCACCAGAATCTACTGAACCGATTAAGGTTCAATGTTAGTGTGCATTACCCACCATGTAGACAAGCCAGGTTTCAGAGGTAGGTCAGGTTGTCAAGGCACTTGGCTAGATTCATCCTAGCAGACTTAGGGAAGCTCACTGCACTCCAATGAGAATTTGACTGCCACCTCCATGGATGTTTCATGCTGGGAAAGTGCAGCTTTAGTACCCACAGAGAAATTCAGTGCTGGCTGCAGCGGGGTATTTGCAGGACTGATACCTCTACTCAGTTGAGTTTCCGGCAGCAACAAAAATTATTCATCAATGAATTTATACTGCCACATTGTAACAAGGGGGTGAGGCAGCATCTGAAGTAACAGACTCTCAGACCTTTTAGGCCTTTAGAGATTACAGGTGAGAACCTGTGCTGCATCTCTTAAATATACTTATGCTTTGGAACTGAGATATTGTTTGAAGTGGAAACGTGATTACAGTATTTTAATAAGCTTAATAATTAGTTTAATGTATTTATAATCCTGGACTTTAAGATCTGTGGGGCACAGCCCATGTTCTTGTACTTATCTGTATAATGATCAGCACAATGGGGGCCTAAACCTGATTTGAGTCTCTGGGTTCTACTGAAGTATGAATATGAAATAATAAAGTAGATTTGAAAGACACTGTGGCAGTACAAAGGTGATAGGAGGACAATCTAATGGTATACTCCATTTGGGGGAAATGAAAGTTTGTCTTCCATTGTTAAAAAGTGGAGATCCAGGGAACGATGGCGTAAAGTCTGAGCTATTTATACAATACCCAGTGTGGTGATTTCCTGCTCTTACCAAATGTTTAATTCTAACTGAATGAGTAAGAAGTGCATTTTAGTACAACAGTGGAAAAGAAATGTACTGCTGTCGGAAACTGACCAGGAAGAATCAGCTGTGAAAACAGCTAAGAGACTGTTACGCAAAGCTGTTTCTTCTGGTTCATATCCCTTCTTAGCATTTTTAGCACATAGGAATACCACAGCACATGGATGCCAAAACAATCCAGCACAGGCACTGATGGAAAGAGGACCAAAACCCTGCTACCAATGAGGCAAGACATTTTGCAGCCAGAGGGATGGGAACTCCTCTGAGAGGAGATGGCCAACAATCAGAGGAAGTGGTAATAGAGTACAACAGGTCAGCCAAAGACTGACTGGGCCTGGAGACAGGCACTCCTGTGACTCTCCATCCATTTGAGACACACCAGAAGGAATGAACTAAAGGGGTTGTGAGTAGTGCAGTGGTACCAAGATCATACAAGATGATTATGCAAGAGGGACAAGTAAGCTGAAGGAACAGGAGACACTTACGAGCCAGCAGACACCACACCGAGAGAAAGCCTACAGAGATATAGAGATCATCACAGAATGGAGAGATAGAGAACAATCTGGAGGCCAACTCCTCAGACAGATAGTTTGCTAGACTCGGAGACAGGTGACAGGAAGACAGAAAAAGGAGGCGTGGTTGCCTGTTGAGGAGATCAACTACCTCATAGACAATGGAGCCAGCTGAGTCTGTGATAAAGGGAAGACTCCAACATAGGTATGTGCTATCAACCTCTGCCAAAGGCACATGCGGAGTGAGCCTGGGTGTCAATTATTTGTTTTTAATGTTTATATTAATATGTTTGTAAAATAGAATGGTGTTTCACAATTAGGGTCCTATGTAAATCCCGATTTCATGGAGGGCATGGAAATCACAAAAATGCCCCCAAACTGCAATTTTTAAAATATTACCTTACAGTGCTGTGCACATGTCTATGTGGAAAACAGACTTCTGTGTGCAAACTTAGACAATGTCAAGGATGGAATGAATTACCAGAAAGCTTAGTCAGTTACAAAGAGGAAATGAACGTCACCTGCAAATTTAATCAGTATTCTGCAGATACACTGACTAAAGTTTGTCAATGAAATTCATTCCATTATTAAAATTGACTACGTTTGCTGAGTTACATTCATTCTGTGCACATTTTGTAAAATTCAATACTTTTCCATTTACACTGTCATGAATTTTCTTTTAAAAAATAGTGATTTCCACAGGGCCCTAATCATGATCAATGGAACTGAAGTCCATATTCCATGCTGGGACTGTTATGAACAGGACACTTGGGGAACTGGAGAACAGGTGCAGTAACCTGGAAGCAACTCAACCACATGAGCAGAGCAGTGCACAGGGTTTAATAAAGTTTCTCTTGTTCAACTTAACCTTTATTTAACTTCATGCTGCATTAATGAAACAGGACCTGTAACTGTTATACTTGAAGCTCAAACTCTGTGGCAGGTGAGAGTGTTCACAATTGGATGGGGAGTCAGTGGTAGTGTATACTAGCCAAAAGTAGTTAGGAAGCCCTTGCCTTAAAGAAAGAAGACTAAGGGAAGAGGCACTATGTTTTACATTTGTCCATCCAAGTAATCTATGGATCCGATCTTGCCCTCGTTACTTAGGCCTACTGAGTTCAGTTGATACTGTTTAACTCAGTAACTCAGATTTGGTTCACCACAGGAACTCTCTGTTTCAGCACAAACTGTGGTGTGTAACGGAACAAATACACACGTGCATGCCCTTTGCAGAAGGGATTGGGAGCGCATCCCGTGCTGTGCTCTGAGGCTGAAATGTGTAGAAAGGATACCTTTTAATTCTATTGATCCCAGCACAGCTTTCCTGTGCACAGCCCAAGAATGAGAATCGTGCCCACCTGCAACTATTTTCTCCTAATGAACAGAGGGTATATTTCCACTTGGGGTGAGGGGGTGCAATTCCAAGCTGGGGCTAGCTTTCATGGAGCTAGCATGCTAAAAATAGAATGTAGCAGTGGGACCAGGCTAGCCACCCAGAGCATTGACCCACTGCCACCCTCCTAGGCACATACTCAGAGTAGCTAGTCCCTCAGTTTGCAGTGCTGCAGCTACCATTTTTAGCTCTCTGACTCCATGAGAGTTAGCTCAAGTATGTCTCCTCCAGCTGGGAATCACACTCCCCAACCCCCCCCCCCCCCAGCTCCAAGTGTCCACTTCCTCTCAAGTTCATTAGGAGCACACTCTGCCTCAAGAAACCCCTGGTGTTATGTCACTTCTTCAACTTCAAACCCAGGGGAGGGATAGCTCAGTGGGTTGACCACTGGGTTGAGCATTGGCCTGCTAAACCCAGGGTTTTGAGTTCAATCCTTGAGGGGGCCGTTCTGTGTGACAGTTGTTTGGGGGAAAGGGATAGCTCAGTGGTTTGAGCATTGGCCTGCTAAACCCAGGGGGTTGTGAGTTCAATCCTTGAGGGGCCATTTAGAGCTCTGGAGCAGAAATTGGGGATTGGTCCTGCTGTGAGCAGGGGGTTGGACAAGATGACCTCCTGAGGTCCCCTCCAACCCTGAGATTCTATGATTCTAGGACAGCTGAGAAACTGAGGCCCAGAGCAGCACAGTGATGTGTCCAAGGTCACACAGTGAGTCAGTGGCACATCTGGGAACAGAATCCTACTCTTGTGTCTCCCCTGCGCTGACCGCTAGACCGCGTTCTCCTGGGGAAAAGAAAAAGCTCGAGCTACCTGGCTCCTGGTGGCTCTGTGCACGCATAAGGAGTTGGAGAGGGTGGAGCCCCCGGGGCAGGACCCAGCGGCGGTTAGGTGTGGGATGCAGGTTGGCTCCGTGCTGCTGCACTAAGATGCGCTGGGGTCCGGCTGGGCGTTTGTCTGGGCGGCTGGTGCAGCAGGAGCGGCCAGACTTGGTCTGTCTCCCCCGTGGTAATGTGGGGCGCTGGGCTCAAAAATCAGCAGGCTCCGGCTCTAGCCCGGACCGCTCTGCCCCACTGCAGCTGCTGCCGCGGCACCCCGCAGCCAGCCTGAGCCCTCCCCTGCAGGGCAGCGGGCTCTCGCGCACGTCCCCCCGCCCGTTCCCCCCTGTTCCCTGGCCCGTTCCCCCCCGCCCGTCCGCTTGCCCTGCGCGCGCGCCAGCGCGCGCCTTCCCCCGTGCCTCTCGGTGACGTGAAGGGGCGCGCGGTGGCAGCACCTCCCCGCGCGCTGCTTAAAAAGAAGAAAAGAGGGAGCGAAACATGAGAGCCGTAGTGAGCTGCAGCCACCGCCGGCCGCGGAGGAGGAGGCATCACCCCAGCCAGGCGGCTGCTACTGTCCTACCTAGAGAACATCCTTTCTATGGGACAAGTGAGCTGCTGCCGCCGCCGCCGCCTCCCACTGCAGCAAGGGTGGGGGCCCTTGGCCCAGCTCTCACCACCAGGGCGCAACAGCACCAATTACTAAATCTCTGTCACTTGCACAACTTTAGCCCCACAGCTCCTGAGCATCCTCCCACTAAGCCGGTTTTTGTAGGGGGTGGGTGGGTGGGGGGAGTTCTTTGCCCTTTAGATTTTTTTTTTTTTTACCATCATCACTCTCCAGCCCTCCCCCCGTTTTGGGGCTGCTGATTTCCTGCTTTGAAGCGCAAAAAGAAAATCCATCGGGGAGGGGGGGGGGAGAGGTTTGGTTTGTTTTTTTCACTCACACGGTCCAAGGCATGATGCTGAAGATGCTCCCGTTTAAACTGCTGCTGGTGGCCGTGGTTCTGTGCTTCTTTGAGGGGGATGCCAAGTTTGGGGAGAGTGGTGCAAGGAGGAGAAAGTGCCTGAATGGTAACCCACCGAGGCGCCTGAAAAAGCGAGACAGGAGGATGATGTTCCTGGAGTCTGCGAGCGGAGGGGAGATGATGTGTCGTGGCTTGTACCCTCGCCTGTCCTGTTGCTCCAGGACTGACAGTCAGGGGCTGCTGCACGTTGAGACTAAGGTAGGCACCACATGAGGCTTTTTGCATGGATGCAAACTCACTGCTAACCTGCTGGGTGGTGTCTGGTTTGATCTAGCAACATGGGTTTGACCCATTACTGTTTGGGAGGGTGGAGGGGTCTGATCTAATAAAATAGAAGCGTTAAAGCGATCCTGGTTTATTTCCTTGAGAGTTACATAGACCTCTCTCCAGAGCTGTTCATCTGAAGGGAGGCTTAGTCAGTTGGGAAGGTATTTTTAAAAGAAAGTTCTCTCCCTCTCACAACGAAGGGTTTTTACAAATGTGCGAGTTTCCATGAGATCTTACAAATCTTACTCATTCAGATCGTCCCGTCTTACTCAAATCAGCAGCTCCGTGCACTGCTGCATGCTTATTGGCAGTGCCCCTTTCTCACGAAACATGGGCTTCAGGTACAAGGGGATGGTTTGAGAAGAAGAAAGACTTGAATGGCTTTTTTGGATTAAGTTTGTGCATTGGCAACAGTGAAACTGTGAATTAACTTGACGGTGGTTTCTGGTTTATTTTTCTGGGGGTAAAAAAGCCTGTACAATTTTCTCCACGTGTTTGGTCAGTAAAGGATTTGGATAGTAGATGGTGCTGGTGCATCAGAGCTTAGTGATCTCTAGTCAAGGCTCTTGTGTTACACACGATTACCTGTATCCGATGAAAGGGACTCCACTGTTATTGATCTCACACAGGATGGCATGAGATATTTGCCTTTTCACACTATGTGACAATGCATATGCCTAATTTAAAATTGAGTTGCTTGAAAAGTATCTCATTGGAATTTTAAAATATTTAATTTATGCTTCCTTTAGTAGCTTAATTTCTATGTATTAATGTGTTTGTGACTTCTCTAAGTTGTCCAGATATAATTCTGCAGGATCTTATTGGATAAGCAGGGCAATGATATTAAGTGTGTACACAGAGATGGAAATTCCTGAATAATGTCATTAAGAATCACTGCACGTGAAATAAACAATCAGGTGTCTTCTCTTCCCCTCCACCCCCTTCACTTTCCCCTCCCCAGTTTAGGTTTAATTAAGAATTCCTCAGTTACAACACTGTAGTTGTCAAGGTCTGAGAGACTCTTGGAAAACTTGTGTTTCAGTCTTGCTGGCCCAAGCATAATAAAAAAAAAATACCCAGCCTGAATCGAATTTTTATGCTCAGTTCACGGTAGATTTCACTCCATTCTCATGTAAACAGCTTCTACGAATCAACATATGTGTCTGGGTGGTATCTCTCACTTTGTTTTGTAACAAAAAGCCATATTGCATCATTTAATTTGCTCAAGTCATGCAAATAGGAAAAAATCAATAGGACAAAAAGGGGTCGACTTATCCTCCTCCCCACTAAACTGCTGCCCACACACAGAGTCCTGTTGCTTATGGCAAAAGAATAACAACAACACCATTGTGTTTGTTAGTTGGTTCACTAATGGGTGAAACTGGAGAACATCATTCTCCTTCAGTCCCCAGCTCTGTCCAAATGTTCATGCCTTTTGAGGGAGCATTTGTCCTACCCCCTCTATTCCCAGATGAGTGAGAACAGTCTTACTGCAGGTTTTCAGCTGCAGCTCTCTCTTTATTCTTACCATATGCAGCAGTAGTTTGAGATTCAGGGCAGATATATTTCTTCATGCTGTCCAGAGACAGTGTCATTAAGCTCCTGTGTGGTAATTCAATTAAAATACAAAATAACTACATTCAGATAACCTTAAGAGCCTAATTGAAGTGCACAAAAGTCAGACTCAGGACTGGAAAATATGTCCTTAACTCACCCTGTTTGTAATATATAGGTATTGCAGCACATATGTTATGTGAGATCACCCACTGTTTGGAGACCCCTGCAATAGTTGGTTTAATGTGGTGAATTAAAAATGGAGTTAAGACAATTTTGAATTTCCTAGTTATTGTGGGGCTTTGTCCCTTTGCATTTTTTGAATATATCTTTTGTTTAATTTCTTTGTTTTGTAGATAGTAATAAACAAATCCTTGAAGTGTATGAAGTTTCAAAACAATATACCATAACATCTATTTCTAAGCATTTAAACTTACCTTATAAATATAGATTTACACTTTTTAGTGGATATTATTCCAAAAGGTTTTAAAACCACATTATTTATCCATTAAATGTCAGTGGTTACAGCTTTCTTAAATCTGTTTTATCACGTAAATACATATTTAGACAATTTTCCAAAATACATGTCATTTATACTTGATAGAAGTAGTGACCATTCCACAAGAGACATTACAATATCATACAAAAAACTTGGAGGGAACTTTGTAAAAAGTGGGTTTTCAGCACTATATTACACAAGGGCTCCAAAAGCTGAACAGGTCTATAATGTGATATAGAGTCATATTAATCCACAGGATTGAGTGTCTATGCCATTAATAGGAATCTGAACATTAGCTTTTTCTATAGCAATTTGAGCTTGCTCAGCAGGCATTTTCAATTTCAGATTAGCTTCTTGGTTAAGATGCTGTGTGTCAGCCTTGAGACAATTTTATGATCAAATTATTAATCTGTCTTTATGATGACAACACTCCCAGTCCCTTAAGCACAGCAAAGCAGCAATAAAGGGCACTGCTTTAACAAACAGACAAAATTAGAATGTCTTTAGTAATATTTTTTGCATAATGTGGCATTTAACTCTTTGTCTTCTAGCTTTCTAGAATATCCCCATTTTACCACTAGGTTCACTAAAGCCAGAATCAAATATTGTGACACCAGAGTTTTTGAAGGTTTGCGTATAGCCTGATAGGCACAGAAGCCCTCTCTACCTTGGATGGTTTCACAGCCAAGGCTGTCAAGGAATGGGTGAAAAGAAATTGTTTTCAAGTGTGCCCTTTTACAATCATTTGTTTGCTCTGGCTCTTTCACAAACAAAGGCTATTGTTGAACACATCCAACTAAACAAATAACTCATCTTGGGGTCCCTTTAACAGCTGCCTTGGTACAATGATCTATTTACATATTAGCCTAAAATTGAAACTGAACTCTTTAATGACATAATCCAGCACTATAGTACAGAAGAAACATATGTTCAACCCAACAGCTGAACAACCTTGTAGGCATATGATTTTTAGAAATAATTGCTTGTATACCAAATACAGTTTAATGAAACATCTTAATTCACTGTCATACATTTTTGCTGTTAACATCAAACCCACACTATTTTTTGTCAAATAAAATAAACACAGGGTGTGCAAAACAGAGTGCTATATTACATGTATAGAATTTCTGTGTCTTGTGGGTGTCTCTGTTTCTCCCTCTTTTCACTATTTTTGTTGTTGATAAACCAGTCTTGTAAGCTGTACTTTCCTGTATTCCAGTATTTATCTTACCTTTCTTCTACCAGTCTTACTTGCCTGTGGATAGAGATTAAAGGATGATCTTACAGATGTTGTAAATTAGTCAGCAGCAGGCATAATCATTATTAGGCATGCTGCAATAATGTTTGGAAGTTTTACATGATTTCCACAGCAAACCACTGCAAATTTGATGGTTTCACATATAACTTTTAAAAATTGATACAGGAAATTACTTTGCATTTCTTTAAGAGACCAAAGATATGGTCAGTTTTAAAGGTAAAGGTCATTATTATATGTTCACTGAAAATACTGTGTTCTAAACAGTGTTTCAGCCTTGGGCTAAATCTGTTTAATTGACTTCAGTAAGGCTATTGATTTATTGAAACCAAAGCTAGAATGATGGCTCTATCTACCTTCAAATAGGTATTTCTACTGCAGACCTCACACAGAGTGAAGTTTCAACATCCTACTATGCTCAAATAGCATGAAACTTAACATAAAAATATTGTGCTTGATTTTCAGATAATTTATTGAGTCCCATTCCCTAATCTTTTGATTAGTTATTATATGACAAAGACACATTCCAAAAATTGAGAGATGGACTCAATTCCTCAAGGACTAAAAATCAAACCTCTCGTGGATGGCAGCTGGTCAGGAGGATTAGGATCCTTTTGTTTTAGCTTTAGCCATTAAAATGGAGGAAAAAATTTTTTACTTGTATATTAACTGAGCAATTAATGTATTTTCCACAAGGAAAAATAAATTAACTTTTGACTTTTTGTACCTTCCAATAGAACTATGGCAATATGCCTGCATCAGTTGTGGGGTTAATGAGGAAAACAAACCCAATATTTACCTCTCTGATTATTGACCTATGCTTCACCACATACCACTACCACCAACTGTATGCCAGAGCTTGAATGAGATTATCTTAGAGATGAAGACAGATGATTCTAGTGGACAGAGGAAAGCACTCTGAAGAGTCTGCAAACATGGTGTAGTTTCCTTGGTGGTAAATACATACTCAAAATTGGGCAATTTAGTCCATAGATTAAGAGTGCTCCTGGATTCCTCACTGATGCTAAACTCTCACATGTCAGCATCCACAGGTTGTCTGACCTCTGTGGTTGGCTAGGAGACTCTGTTCCATCACGGTGAACAATGGCCTGGTCTTTGTCCCTTCCCATATGGACTACAGCAATGCAATATACCTAGGCATGAAGCCATCAGCCTGAAGGAAATTCCAACTGGTACAAAATGTGTACTCAGCAGCATGGGCTACCGTATGCACATAAGACCTCTCCTCCACTGGTTTGCCATAGAAGAAAATCAAGTTCAAGATCTTGGTTGTTATCTTCAAGGCCCTCAATGACCTGGGCCCAGCATATCTAAAAGGATCAACTAAAATTCTAGGATGGAGACCGTGGCTGACAACTCTGCTGGTCGGGCATCATGAAACTTTCTACCATAAGGGCAAAGCTCATCTGTGCAGGAAACTGAGCTTTCTTGGGGATTAGTCTGAGACTGGAATGAACAGGAGGAACTAAGGGCCAACACTAATCTCACCACCTTCTACTCCAAGTGCAAGGCGCGCTTCTTCAGCTTTGCCTTCTCATACAAACGCGTATCAGTGTGTACACTTAAAAAACAAAACAACCCCATACCAAAACAAAACACTACACTGCGCACACAATTATCTTAGTACAGAAAGGACAAGAGAGAGAGCCAACTTCATGTGACTGATGTTAGTCATGTCACTTAATGCGCTGCTGGAAGGCACTCAGATACTATGATAATGATGGCAATATAAGAACTGTACAGAATAGACTATTTAGGGCCTGATCCTGCAGACTCAAACCAGAAAACTCTGAAATTAATGAGGATTCTACCAGAGAAGGCAGGCCAAGTACTGTTCTACTTACTGACATTAGTGGGTCCAATTGCAGCCAATGGGACTACTTTGAGTGACTGCTTGTTTTGGGGATCCTTTGGCAGCACATGGATGGGTTGTATAGGACATGATTAATTTCATTTTCCTGAAGAGGGCCTGGCTTTGAAAAGTTTGAGAAATGCTTCCTTAATTAAAAAAAATTTTAAAAAGTAGGTAGTCATATTCAGAATTAGGATTGCTGCTATTAATATTTTGTATGCGATTTTTAAAATGCCATATTATTGCTACTATTTTGTCTGCCAGATTTAAAATAATAAAAAAAGCACTCTCAGATACGTGGGAACAAAGTTATGTGATTCTCATCCAAAAATAAAGTGATGAGTTCAAAATTATATTACTGGCCTTAGGCATTCTGATGACTGATGAGCTGTCAAACAGCAATTATGCGTCAAATTGTGGGCCAAAAATCTCCATGCAAGTTAATTATTTGATTTACCTAGAGTAATTTAGCAAAATTACTGCATGTTTTCTGAAAGGAATTAATCAGTGTTCTTACAGTAGAATGAATCACCACAGAGTCCTTCACAGTGTGAAAAACAGTAATATCAAATCCACTCTGAGATCTGAGAACTTGCACGGTAGAAGCAAGATTGTATAAAATGTTTGTAGCATCACTTTTTAAAAAACAATTATATTAGAATTGTTTATAATTATGCTAAATCAGTAATAATGAGATGCTGTGCTTTATGTTCTGATAAGGCCTGATCCAGCTCACAATGGCTGCAGTGAATGCTGGATTGAGCCATAACGTAATTTTGGGTTGAGAGATCAGAAACCAAACCCTTAGTACCATGTGGTTTAGAATAAGTTATGAAGTGCATAATATTACAGACAAATAGTGAAGAATGTGCTGTTTTCCGTTAACATTTATTTTTCATGATATGCCGACATTGCACTCCCCAAGCTCTTGTGTTTACTTATACAAATTATACAGCATGGTGTAGTGCTTAAGTAAGTATTATGCATAATATATTGACTTCTTTCAGAACAAAGTTAAAATTGAATAATAGGACAGACTGTATGTTAAGGAAAATTTCATATTTTCTATTTCATATAAACAGAAATTACTGACAATCTAAGTCTTTTTCTACCAACAGTTTACATTGGCATATGCATGAATATAATTGCATTGAAAAGCAGAAAATTCAGAGGAACCCCTTTGAGAATTCAACCAAAGGAGGTTTAATAGTAAGCTCACAGTACAATCCAAAGCCTGCATATTTTATAAATACCTGGAGATTGTTTTTCTAATGTGTTCTGACTTTAGAAATTTAGTTTTAAATCTTTAGGTAACTCTTAATCTGAGCCTCTTATGCATGTAATTTAGACTTGGAAGTTGTATTTTTCAGCATCACCTATAAGAGAAGTGGACCTAGGGCCTGTTCCTGCAGCCCTTGCTTATGCCAGTAATCCTTATTTATGTGAGTATTCCCACTGATCAAGAATTACTCACACAATTAAGAATTTGCAGGCTTGATTAGTGAGAGTAAATTAATTTGCATTTGGAAAGAGAAACACTTGTTAGTACTCTAAAATCTGAGGATTTATTGCATGTGATTCTCTTTCATAGTAATAATTTTGCACTTAGCATGGTGACTTAAAATATGGCACTTTTACTGATTCATAACTGTACTGGTTACATTAGCATGATTTACTTACATTATTTCAAAGAATCTTTTTGTATAAGACAGGGAAGTAGGTCATGTATTTATTTGTCTCTGGTTTGTGGCTTGCAGATATTTTCTGTTACCAACAACACAGAATGTGTGAAGCTACTGGAAGAAATCAAATGTGCACACTGCTCACCACATGCTCAGAATCTATTCCATTCACCTGAGAAAGGGGAAGCATCTGAAAGAGAACTAGCTCTTCCTTTCCTGTGCAAAGACTATTGTAAAGAATTCTATTATACTTGCAGAGGTCAAATACCAGGTAAAAACTATAGCAAAATAATGGACTAAAAAAAGATGTCTAAATTTAAATGCTCTCTATTGCTTAAGAGATATTGGATCAGATCCTGCAGTCCTCCATTGGGAAACCCCCAGAGACATTAAGGAGTGTAGAGTCAGGACCATGAAGGTAGATCTTTCCTATTCAAGTGAATATTTGGGTTTTTTTCTTCCCAGCCTCCTCTTGAATTTCTAGAAAACTCAGTGATATATGTTATAACTTTTCAAATCACCAGAATAAGTTATTCTCTGTATTGAAATTTCACTTTGTTCACCCAAAGCATAAAAACAATTAGCGAACCATAAAAAAGCTCTTCTAACTGATACGCTTTTAAAAAGTGAAAAAAAAGAAGCTGTAGTATAGTGTAGGTAGTATAAAGATGTTGAATATTTAAGGTGTCCTTTCCTGGTTTGGTAATCACATACATTTTTGTTTTTAAACATATGCACCAGAATTCAATGCCCACTGAAATCAGTGGGAGTCTTTCTACTGACTTCAGTGCCCTTTGAATCAGTTCCATTGATGCTGTAAACAACATGGGACCAAATTCCACCCTTAACTGACACTGAAGGGTCCTGCCATAGTCACGTGGTTTACCTTGGCATAACCAAAAGCGGAATTTGGCCCATGGTGCCTGTAGCCATCACACAAATGACTCTTATCACCTTTACACAAGATTGCCAAAATGCCCTGCAAAGGTAGTTGCATTTTTAAAAAGTTAAAATATTGTCTTAAAAGATTATGTTAAACAACATCATCAGTAATTACAGGACTAAAACATTTATATAATTATGATTGCCCTTTCTTCAACTGTTCCTCTCTCCTTATCCAAACACTGTTGGCACCACAGAAAAAAGTTGAACTAGTAGGATTTTTTTGAGTAGTGAAATTTAAAAGAAAATAATGTAGTTCTGAGTTAGGTAAGATCATGACAAACTTGCGAATAATCATTTATAACATGAACAGTTCTGTAAAACTGAGCTGTGTAATAGGTATGGCTTTAAGTGGGCAATGCTTTTATTGCTTAGGTACAGTATGTACTTTGTTTTCTTTGAACTCACAGGGATGCAGGACTTTTCTGTAGTGTTCTCTTATTGACTTGCAAAAACATTTTGAATAGAGTTGCTTTTTCCCTTTGGTGTGGTTTAACATGTATCTAAACCCATTCAAATATGAAAATATTATTATTGTCTTTATAAACTACAGAGATGTTTCTAAGGCTTTCTTAAACCAGCTGTTTCTTGCTCTTTATCACATTCCCCAGAGCAAAGCAGAATAGATCATAGTTGCCAAGACTGCCTGCCGAGCAGAGATAACAGAGTAGATATTGTAAACGTTTGGCCCATCCTGGAAGCCACCACAAAGAGTGTTTTTTTTAAATACAAGTTTGTAACTAACCCAAATGATGAGTATATTCTGCTGAACATTTACATCATCTTTTCATTAGAGTCTAAGTTTCCGAGAAAAATGCTCTATAGGGAACAAAAGTTAAGGAGGGAGGAGGGGGCAGAGAGGGAATGGGCTGAGCAGCACAGGAGCTACACAGCCTCAGGATCCTCACTCCCCAGATCAACATATGTGGTGATGAATGACAAATTTATTTTTCTACAAAGTTTGTGTATATGTAAAACTGCTGAAGTGCATCAAGATGTCAAGTGCTTTTTGTGACCACCCAGGTTGCCTTGAAAGATAACCAGATGAAAGCATAACTTTAGCACTGGACAGAGCACTGTGCTTTGCAGGAAAGAGCTTACAAGCTAGCTAGAATAGGAGTTTTCCTACATCAATCAGATGCTAATAATCATTCTAAATACTTGTTCTGAGAGTGGGCTGCACTAACAGAAAGTCGTTGCATACTTATGTCGGACAGGGTTAATTGATTTGTTTGGCAGAGTGGTCATTGGCACATGTATTAATATTTCATGAAGGTATTGAGATTCAGTCACACTTTGGGGGAAAGTGACCTATAGAATTCTAGAGTGTCCCTCAAAATATACATGTACATTTAAAAGCAAATTCATAGTTCATTTGAGTTTTATAATCCACGTATGAAATCTGTTTCTGCCACTTGAAAGTTTTACAAACTTGACAAGTATTGAAAAGACAAACAAAAAGAACCCACAACCTATGTTTCATTATTTAGATTGCTTGACATGAACGGCAAAGAACAGGTTCTTGTGAGGCAATGTGGCTTGGAGGACTGTGCACAGGGCTGGGAGGTAAACCGGTCTGAGTTCTAATCATGGCTCTGCCAGTGACTCAGTGTTTGGCACATAGCACATCATTTAATTTCTCTCCCTCAGTTTCTCCATCTGTGCAGTGGGAATAATACCCAACTACATCACAGGGGAATTACAAGGAGTAGTTATTGATGGCAAAAGTGCTTTTACTCCATAAAGTGATATAGGAAGGTTACGTATTTTATTGACAAGAGCTGGTGAGCAATTTTTGGTTGAAATTTCAACTTTGGAAAAAAACTATTTCTTTTTGTTAAATTGTAGTTTCATTTTCAGACCAGCTCTATTACTGACTAGCATCAGAAATCCATTCAGTTCTCTCTCCATCTGCAAGTCAAAAATATTAGTAGGTACTTAGCCTTATGGGACTGATTCATTAGAGAGTGGCTCCACAACTGCTCCATGGCTTGGGGAGAGGATTCTTTTCCATTCGTCCACAATGTATCCTCAGGTTTCAGAGTAGCAGCTGTGTTAGTCTGTATCTGTAAAAAGAAAAGGAGTACCTGTGGCACCTTAGAGACTAACCAGTTTATTAAAGCATAAGCTTTCATGAGCTACAGCTCATTTCATAGTGAGCTGTAGCTCACGAAAGCTTATGCTTTAATAAATTGGTTAGTCTCTAAGGTGCCACAGGTACTCCTTTTCTTTTTAATGTATCCTCAGTGCCCAAATCCAGTAGCCAAGCTGAAGATTTGCTACAAATAAGGGGCCTACATCCCTTCTTTGAATTAGAAATCACATTTTTCTTCACTTTTGAAGCACCAAATGCTATCATGGAAGCAAACTGACATTAGCTGGGGTTAAACAGCTTACCTGTCCCCTTGTGCCCATTATTCTTGTTTTTAACAGAAACTGGTTGAGGTGATTGTGTGCACATCCAGTTCCAGATGTTACCAAAGTGAGAATCTAGATGTGGAGTTTTAACCAAGTGGCATTCAAACCAAAATGGCAGAAATGGAGAATAATCACTCCCTGCACTGCAATTCCAGAAGTACTTCCACAGTTATTTGGTATTAGCCGAAAAATGTCCAGTGTGGAGGCTGCAACAGTTCCACACTGCTGCTGGGTGTATGCAGACCCATTACCATACACCTGAAAAATCCACTGGGATTAAGTTGTGTGACCACCTGACCTGGTAGTCTCCAAAGGTTTCAGCAGGGGGAGCATCTGGCTGGAGTCACCTCAGGAACATAGCTAAGAGTTGAGGAGAGTGAGGTGAGCATATTTTTTGTCAACAATTTCAGATGTGAATCTAGAAAGCTGTTCATTTATACCCCCCCAAAACTTTTCAAAATCCATCATCATGGAACAAAGAAATGACTAAGGGAAGTATTGTTCTGTTTCCTTGTGATTAAAAATATATATATTCTCTATCTCAACGAAGTTAGCAGGAATAAAGTCATTAGGTTAGATACCCAGGTGGCATAAATCAATGTAGCTCCATTTAATTCAGTGGGCTAGCCGTTCATCCTGTGCACAGCTCAAGAAAGAGGTGAGTGGCGTGTCTTCTGGACTTGACCTGTTCCAGGCATGGTACAGGCCCAGGATAAGTTAGAGCAGTCCAGGGGCTGCTTTAATTTACAGCAGGCTCCCCATGATTGTGGTGGGTAAAGGCTGGGGCCCGGATCAGAACCTGACTCAATCAGTCCACTGAAGACTCCTCTTTAAAGTTACAGAAAGGGAGAGGAGGCATACACTGAACAAGATGCCAAAGGAAAAGTTTGAGATATAGGAGTAACCAGAAAGTGATGGAGGTTACAAAAGCTGAGGAAGAATAAGATTTCAAGAAGAAGAGCATGGTCAATCAGTTGAAAAGCAGCAAAGAAGTTAGGCTGATAATAGTTGGAGATATAGTAGAAGATTTGGTCAGGAAGATGATATGATGGTGAAAGCTGTTTCAGTGGAGGGAGAAACCAGATTAAAAGAGTCTAGAAGGGAGATGAAGAAGAGGATTTCCAGACAGCACTTGTAGACAGTATGTTCAGTGAGCTTGGAAATGAATGGGAGAAGAGAGAATGTAGTTGGAGAAGTAAGTGGGGTCAAGGATGATTTTTTTTTTATGAAGAGGAAATTAGAGCATACGTTTAGTGTGAAGGGAATGAACCACTGGAGAATGTGGGATTGAGGGAAAACATTAAGAAAAGGAGAGTGGGGAGTAGGGAGATCAGGATGGGAAGCAGGGAAGAGGTTGCTGGGGCAGTTGGAGTGGTTAGAGGAGGAGAGGAAACAAGAAATCTCAGTTTTGGTGATGGGGGGAGTAGAGAGGGTGATTTGGAGGAGGAGTTAGAGGGAGAAGAAGAGAGGTCCCATCAGCTCTTGTAGATTAAAAAAAATCAGTGACACCCTGACCTTAGCGAGGTTGGAGCAATGGAAAGGTTTAAGGAGGGAAGCAAAGTTGCAAGAGAGGCAGCTCTGGTTGCAACTTTGCAATGGCAGAATTGAATGATAATGCAGAAGTGGTGCTTCTTGAATAGTGAGGTGGAAGAGCTGTA
The DNA here is from genome assembly GCF_965140285.1 of Lepidochelys kempii. Classification (NCBI taxonomy): domain Eukaryota; kingdom Metazoa; phylum Chordata; order Testudines; family Cheloniidae; genus Lepidochelys; species Lepidochelys kempii. The sequence continues at coordinate 53,409,228 of NC_136383.1, forward strand.
GGAGGAAAGAATAAATTTGCAGTGGTAGAAGTCAGCATGGTTGTGGGACTGCCATCCAGGATGTTCAGCTGGATGAGTTCAGGAGCAGAGGAAGTTGTTGGTGAGTGAAGCCAAGGCTGAGGGTTGGCTGGGTGACCTTGCAATAGGAAAGAGGGTAGAAGGAGTCAAGGATGATGGAAAACATAGTCAGATAGGGATGAAGGGTGGGATTGGGGGGAGGAGGGAAATAGTTTCTGAACCTGGAAGCTCCAACCTTTCCTAGCAAGTTTTGGATCCAGACTGGATCCCAAATCCACATGATGGGTTTAGATCTAGATTTCCTGACCTGAACAATCCTCAACTTCAGGGATATACAGACTGGGACCTTGAGATCAGATTCCTCTCTCTTTTTACCATTCATTTTTCAAATATAAAGAAATATAATGTCTGCAGGATCCTAGCAAAACAGGAGAAACTTAGAATGAGCAGAGAAAATTCATCACCACCTGTAAGGGTCTTTAAAAACATAGCAATAGATACAGAAATTCAGAGGGCCACACTTTACAGCCCTTAGGCATAAACCCCAGAGAAGTCAGTAGCAGCTGTGCTTTACTAAGGATAGAGTAAAAACTGCAGGATTTTGACCCCTTATATAATGTAAATATTTCTTTATTGGGACAGTTTTCATATCTGATCTAGTCTATGTAATATATGGCAGCAAAAATTTGTAAGTAATGCTTTCTTATTACATGGCAGAATAAAACCTAAGGGCCAAGTTCTGCCTTTTTATGCATGTGCCAGACTCCCATTGAAGTCAATGGGAATTGCACAGACATCCAAAGATAAATTGACCTTAATTGGATGGAACATATAGAGGGTGGGATTTTGAAAAGTGCTCAGAGTTGGCCTAACTCCATTAATTTCCATGGAGGCAGTTAGACCAACTCTGAGCATTTTTCGAAATACTACCCATTATGCACAATTGGAGTTGTCCTTATAGAGACACCATCTCTTTTTGACAACTTAGCAAGTTCATCCATTGACACTGTAGCATTTCAGAGTTCAGTTCAAACCCCAGTTTTTAAAAACAGAGTTATAGAATATGAAAAAGGAATGGGCTTATTGAATGGCAAAAACAAGTTCAGTACATTTCATACTTGCTTACATGCTAAAATACTTCATGATACAAATAGCCACAGGCATAAAGTCAATCACTTTATGTATAAGTAAAGAACATTCCATATGGCATAGGTTAAATGAGTTTGCATCTGACTGTTATTAGAAATGAACATACACTGGCTAAACAGTGTGATCTACACATACTCCCATTTATTCTTATTGAAGACAAAATTTCAGAACAAAGAAATGTGTCCTTAATAAAAATGGCATATTGAGCATGTAGTAATTCTACAGCTCCAAATGTCCATTGCACTTAGCTTGACTGTCGATTGTATGTAGAGAAAGAAATTACTAAGGGCTCGGTCATGCCCTCTGATGTCAAATAATTCAACATCAAGATTCTGGATTGTTTTGGGGTCTAGCTTGACAAATACAGAGCCTTGGAATACTGTTCCATGGTTATGTCACAATTAATCTTCACTTATTCCATATGAAAATTATGTATCTTTTTTCTCATGCATTTCTTGTGCTACTTCCTATAAATTAGAAACAGCCACTAGCTGCTGATATTTGCTGAATCTCCAAATTCATGCCAATGAAACCTTCATGCCACAACACACAATCACGTGTTCCAAATTTTATTTTCTATAACCCAAAGGCAGAATTTGGCCCCATTATTTGGAATTACCTGGATATTTATTTATTAAAGGAGGATGCATATGAAAAGAATACATGATTGTGAGTTGAAGTCCAAAAGTTTTATTGACATAAATTTGGGATAACTGCATTACTTACTTATATGAGAGTCATGCTGATGATCCCAACTGAGTGCCAATAAAACTTTTATCCTATATAATGAATCATTATTAATTCTGTATATACCATGGCCCATATCCTGACTCATGCAAAGTCTCCTTTTGCATTGCTCTGGCAGTGCAAAGGGAACTTAAAGATGTTCTAAACCAGACTACCTTGCTGATTTTATTCAAAACCCCACACGCTATATATAATGGGCTAAATTCTGCCTTCTGATGTACACATGAGCTTTGATAAAGAGGATTAAAAATGGGTGAAACTTACTAGAAATAGGTCTATGAATAGGCAGAAAGTAATAGTCTTGCTGTTACTGGAATGTATTAAAAAGTCAACAGCAGCACTGTTCTTCCTCATAGATCTCATTTCTTTTCTTTTTTTTCTTTTTGGTTTTCAGACTCCTTCTTTAAATAACCCCAAACCTAAAGAACTCCTTTCAGCTAAAGACAGTTTACAGAACCCATGCACACTTGCTTTAGATAGGCTTCAGGTATAGCTACAGAGCAGGATGCAGCACTCCCTCTTCTTAGGCCCTGGAGAGTGAAGAACTAGTCTGTGACATTGAACTTCAGGTTCTCCCATGGTAGTGCAGAGTACTAACCACAGAGTTGTAAGGACACCTGAATATAAATTAAGTTCTGTTTTATCCTTAGTCCTCTCTTTTTGAGACTACTGCTCATGCACCAGTTATACTGTCTGTCTTTTGGTGCCAATGCTTCATGAAGCTCTTAAGATATTGATATGAAGTTTTTACACCCTTTTATAAATCAATGGAAAGTACCATCAATTATTTCAATGGTAGTTAGCAGCATAAAAACAAAATGAAAACCAATACTCTGTAATATAATGTTGTTAAAATAATAATGCTAAGCGTCAGCTATAAACCAAAACAGCAAGAACAAGTTAAGTTAAGGCTGCAATAGCTTGAGCTTTACAACACATTGTCCTTTATTAGTCGGGTCTGCTGATGTCAACAGGTGCATGGCCACCTTAACTCTGAATTTTCTCTCATGTTTTTATGACTGACCCTTAGTATTATTTTAACATCGTTGTTTTTTTCCTGCTTAATCACATTGCAAATAATGGGTGATAGAAATAGAGAAGAGTAAGCCACAAAAGGTATTACTCCATCTATCTGTGTTTAAAGACAGAACTTTGTTTAAAGTGCTTATTTTTCCACTCAGAATATGACCCATTTGAACATTAGGTTGAAAGCACAAAACCTGCAGGCTTGGCAATACACTAAACACTTTTATGCTCTTTTACATTTTTAAGGGTTTCTCCAAACTACAGCTGATGAGTTTTGCTTTTACTATGCAAGAAAAGATGGTGGCTTGTGCTTTCCAGATTTTCCAAGAAAACAAGTGCGAGGCCCAGCTTCTAACTATTTGGACCAGATGGAAGAATATGACAAAGTGGAAGAGCTCAGCAGGTTCATAAAGATAAATGCTGTTTAATCTAAAAAAACTGACAAATCTTTGTGGTTTTCACAGTGAATCAGCTCAGTCTGTGCTTATGCTCAGCAGCTGTGTCCTCCAGATGTTATTTTCTTCTGCTGCTGTTTAAGTGCCTTTTTTTTAATCACATTAGCTTAGATACTTTTAATATGTAGGTTACTAACAGAGTATTATGAGCCAAGCTTCTCTGTGATTCATATGTACTTCATGTGTGTCATTTTGATCTGAAATTTATTACTAATAGTTTACAGCAGTATGGAAGTTCTCTCTACAATAATTTATTAGCAAATCTGTTTTTATGCATATGGCATTTTTTTCTCCTGTACATTTTCCACTATTGTGAATAAATTGGATTATGTTATTTCAGTACACTTCTCCAAAATAAGGAAAATTTTATCAAATTCTGAAGTCTTTGGGATTTGCAGTGCTTACTTTAGGAGAGAATTTGCCTATAAAATATTCACTTTCCTCTCTGTGAATTTTGCTCTCCCTCCCCGGCTCTCAGATCTCAGACTACTTTTCTTTAACTCCCAGCTATATAAAGCCAAATTTTGCTCTTGGCTGTACACAGGTTACTCTCATTGACTTCAGTAGGAGGGGCCACAGTGCATCTGAGGACAGAATTTGGCCTTTATAATTATCCTTGTAATACCACTTTTGGAACCTTGTATTGTAGTTCTCAGGGGCAATGTTATGTGAAGGTTCTGTGAACTGTATCTTTTGCAAAATAATAATAATAAAAAAAGTCTCACTGTTTTTCTCCGATTTCTTTAGAAAGCACAAGCACAACTGCTTCTGTATTCAGGAGGTTGTGAGTGGTTTGAGGCAGCCTGTTGGTGCAGTGCACTGTGGGGATGCATCACATCGTCTCTTTATCCTTGAGAAGGAAGGATATGTGAAGATTTTCACTCCTGAAGGGGACATAATTAAGGAACCGTTTTTGGACATACACAAGCTTGTTCAAAGTGGCATAAAGGTTGGAATTCTTTTTTATTTCTCTCTCATCTGCTTATATTTTAATCTAATTATTTGTTACCCTCCCTGTATGTGCTTTTCATTTAAAATCAAAATCATAGCGAGCATCAGCAATTTTTTTCAGGAAAATATTTTAATTTAAAGAAAAAGTATTCTAAATAGAAGATAAGGAGCAAATATGAAATATAGTAGAGTTCCAACTGATAAGGAAAGGGAGCATAATGAAGGAGTCTGCTTTCCTTGGTTAAGTAAAGGGAAAAGACTGATTATAAGAACTGTATTCATATTTTTCTCTGTGCTTTTAATTGTTTCCTCCCCTTGAATGTACCGGAGGATGTACAGCACCTGGATCACAAAGTTATCTCCACATTTACATCATTTAGGCCTGATTATGCTACTACTGAAGTTTGCCAAACTTTGGCATTGACTTCAGTGGGAGCAGGCTTGAGCCATTTAAGGAATTATCCCACTTGAATCTTTTGGTATTACCAGTGGTTATTGTAGAAGCATACAGAAGGGGGAGCTCTCACCACACCATCCAAGAAGGAGGGGGAGCTACTCTGTGTTTTTTTAGCACGGGGGAGCTGTGCTTCCCCTCCCCATTTCTTCAATCTCTGAGAACTACAAAAACTGCCCATTGTCTGTGGTATAATCTAAAATGTGCAGCACACAACCTGTACCCTAAAAATGTTATTGCACCTCTAAACGTATGCCTATATATTAGTGAATTTTTTCTAGTGCTGATCAAGCACAAAGACTACTATTGACTTTAATGGGAGCTGGAACAGAGCCCTGATGATTGGGCAACGATGTGATATTATTATTCCTGGAGATGTTGGTTTTCAAGGCAGTACTTCTAGATATGACAATAAAATCGTGGGATTAGTAAACTTAAGGGAATCCAAAGGCTACCAAGTGATATTTTAATCAGAACCCATCTATATTTTATTCCAGTATTTACTTATGTAAATGTTTATACTGATAACTCAGCTGAAATCCTACTATTGTGATACGTAAAATTGGAATTAAGCTTTAGAATCAGGCTGTGCATCAAAGAACTGCAATCTAACTTCATAAAAAGCATCCTTACCTGAAATAACTCATGGACTTGCTTTGGTGAAATGAAAAAAAAAATAATGAAAATGAGCTATGTTGATCTAAAGTATTTATTACACGATAAATAGGCTTTTTGTGCATCAGATACAATGCCAACAGGACAGTTTCAGATAGACCTTTCTGAGACGGTGTTTGGATAATTTTGGGTTTGTTTTGAAACAGAGGAATAAATGCAAAATACAGTAGTTTCTTTTAAAAAAAGAACTAATTTCTATGATTTTATGATTTATTGACCATTGCCTTTGTGCCTATGTGGATTGCCTTCAGCTACTGAGCTCCAAGACAAAAAAGAAGAAAAAAAAAGAAAAAATACTCAACAAATATAAAAGGAGCATGTTCTAGTATAATGTGGTGTTCTCAGTGTCTTTACATCATGGTGATGGGCATAATATTAAGGCCTAGTTACTATTATCAGAAATATACTAGACCGGGGTGGCCAACCTGAGCCTGAGAAGGAGCCAGAATTTACCAATGTACATTGCCAAAGAGCCACAGTGATACGTCAGCAGCCGCCCAGCAGCTCCCACCACCCGCTCCCAGTGTCTCCCACCCACCAGCAGCCCCGCCAATCAGCACCTCCCCCTCCCTCCCCGCACCTCCTGATCAGCTGTTTTGTGGGGTGCATGAAGCTCTGGGGGGGAGCGGGAGAAGAGAGGAGGCAGGGCCTGTGGCAAAGCCAGGGGTTGAGCAGTGAGCACGCCCCGGCACACTGGAAAGTTGGAACCTGTAGATCCAGCCCCAGAGTTGGTGCCTATACAAGGAGCCGCATATTAACTTTGGAAAAGCTGCTGTGGCTCCAGAGCCATAGGTTGGCCACCCCTTTACTAGACAAAAGCACCACAATTTTCAAAATTGGGGCAGTCTCCTCTGGGTCTATATTGAAGCACCCGAATAAGTGGCTTGATTTTCAAGGTGTGCCGAGCACCCAACAGCTCCCGCTAAAATTAATGGAAGTTGCTAAGTGTTCAGCACTTTGAAAATTAGCCCACTTATTTAGGCATATAAATACAGATTTAGAGACACTAACTTTAGGCTCCTTTTATTTCAAATCTTGGCAAAGTGTTTATAAGTATGAGTTTGGGATGGCTGCATTATTGATGAGTGGTGAAGTAAACACATGTGAGGCAGTCAAATGTACATGATAACTGCAATTTATGACATGGTTCTGCAGTTTATCACATGGATATCACCAAACCATGTGTTGTGAATACTCACACAAGCACTCCTATACATCTCTTTTCACATACATACTGTATACACACATATACTTCACTTGGTTCACACAGTTCACACCCTCTCAAGCAAAGTTGTTACTGGGAATTATAGCAAATCATTATGGGCCTGCATGTGTTTGCATATGTCCTAGAAATACTGCAGCAGTTAGTTGTTGTCTAATGTCGAGACATCTTTAATAAGCTAAATTAAAGGTTTTTAAAAAGGTAAGCAATGAATAGCCAATTCTAAAGCACAAACCCAGACTTAGCTCTTTGTGCCTACATATTGCACACAATGGAACAAATTCTCCTCTTGGTTAATACTAGTACAACTCAATTAATGTCAATGAAAAGCAGAATTTGTCCAAATAAGTACTTTAGTCCACTATTTAGCCAGTGCAAATCAGACCATTAAATAATTTCAGTTAATTCCTAGATGATTTACACTTATGGCTTTCCGGAGAGCACAGTGTTAAAAAAAAAATGTTAGTGTGGTACATTAGGAATGAATCACCCTTTTGTCAAGAATCCTCTCCCCCCGGCCTGTCCAACCTTTCCATAGTCCTGACTGACTCATTCCATTTGACCAATCTACAAAAACGGGGAGATCAGTCAGCATTACAAAAGTCATCACCATAGAGCCAGTAGTGCTAATTTAGCTGGAAGACTGGAACCAAAGGAAAGACAAGCAAGAAACCGAAGGCGGTCCAGTTAGAGGGAATGATGGGTGTTCTAGTGCTTTCTGGTGGTGGGGTCTTGAATGGGTGGAGGCCTTTTTGCATTCTGCAGAGGAAGAAGGAAGGAGAAGTAGCTGGAAGCAGGACACTAGCCGATAGGTGGGGAGAGGAAGGCAGGAGAATGCTGAAAATTAGTACACGCAGCTTAACTGCGCTAATAGTTATATAAAACACCCAATAACTTGAAAAAGTAGAAGAGAATAAATAAAACCAAATATTCCCTAATGATTATTTTAAAACAGTTCTCAACCATTTTTTACAGTGTATATCATTATAACAGAACATCCTGTGGGCCACCTCCCTTCTCATTCCGAGTCACACTAATCACCTTCCTTCCCATTCACAGTTACATAACATCCCTGTGGCAACTACAGACATTGTTCACATATAAAAATAATATCAGGGATAATAATACCTGATTCTGGCAAAATGCTCTGGAAGGGAGCAATATGTAAAAGGCTCTAACGTTGCACTTTAACTTCCCTGTTTAGACCCTGCTGGCACAATCAAAAAGATATCTAGTTCATGTTAACGTAATCCCTGTTTCAATTTTTTTAAATGCAGAGTTATTTCTCCAGAATCTTTACAGTCTGCATATTTTGCTAATTAGTGCTTCAGGACATTAGTATGCAGATTACTGACATCATTGACCATGAATGGTTCAGGTCTGTTGGGGCATTGTAGCTGTGTGTGGGCTGTCTGAATAAGAGCTCTCTTCTCTTTACAAGACAAAAGGGGGTTAAACATGTTTAATTCGCACTAATGTAACACTAATGGAAGCGGTCTGTGTACATTTTTGTTACAATGAGCCTGATTCTCTCCTTACAGAGTAACTACAGTGAAATCAATGGAGTTTTAGTAATGAGAAATCAGAATCACACCCAAAATGTGTAGGTGCAGTTTTTTTCTAATGGTGACATTTTGGCCTTTTTTTTTTTCAAAATACCAAAAAAATGGAATTTTCTCAGTTTTTCCATCATTTTCATAGATTTTAAAGAAGAAACAACCATTAGATAATCTAACCTGACCTCTTGTAGAACACAGGACGTAGGATTTTCATCCAGTTACCTGTGCATGTCACATGAAGATTTCCCTGTGAAATGAATAAGAACTGTTGACAATTTGCCTCCCACCCACCGCCCAATTTTGGGTTTGGTGTAACTAAAAAACAATATTTTCACTTTTTGATAAAAATGCTACTGTGTTAGGCTGTGTGTGTTACATTTTATTTTTACAACCAAGGTTTAACCTCCCTGAAAACAGCAGTTTAAAAGATTTCTGTTTAGTTTGTATTTATATCTGAAAGATTGAGGGCTTGTCTAGATACCGAGTAACAGCACAGCAAGCCAGAGTGTGAATATACAGAGCATCAGCTTGCCATGCACTAATTAATGGTTTGGACAATGCTATAGCACAATAGACAAGCCCTGACAAACACTAAACTCTAGCCACTGTAACAACATTTCCTCCCCCCCGGTTTTTTGTGGGTTTTTTTTAAACACATTTATATGGTCATATTTTACCTGGTGAAATGTGATATTTATATAGTGATTGGGTGAATGACAGGTAAGAACAATACCTTTGGAAAGGGTCTAAAACATGGGCTTGATTAAAACAGCTCCGGTTTAGAAGGATACAGGCAAAGTTAATGATGGGCCTGATCCCTCCCTTCTGTTTTTACAGGTGAAGTGGAAATGTGGGGGTAGTCAGCACATATGACAGCTACAGAACAGCAAATCTATAGCATCTTATTCTATAGGCTGCCATAGGCCATTCAGAGGATTACTCTGAGGTTGGAATTTTCACAGTTCAGGGCAACTGCACCTGTACCTGTATTTCCCCCTTCATGGTCCAGCAAGGCACCTACTGTTAGGCTTCCAGCTCCCCAGTCATCACCTCTCTTCACTCCTGACTGGAGTTTTTCCAGGCTGTACAGTTCCCTGCTTTACACTGTGATATCCCCAGTAAGCCAGACTGACTAAACAGGCCAGCGTCTGTAGTTTGTTTCTCCTCAGAGGCTATGAACAGTTGTATCCATAGTTATGTTACCACACAGCCTTTTCTCAGCAAGCACATTTATTCTCAAGGTGAAAGCATTACAGAGAAAATGTATTAAAAACAATAGAGAACCTATTAGCATGCTAATAAGCTTTTCAGAGATCACCCACATTCCGAGCTCCAACAAGGGCTCTGGTAGGAGTCAGTCCTTGAAATTGCACATGGAGGTTTTTCTGTGGTTACAAGTTCGTAACCACTTTAGTTCAGAAGAAGAACACATATGCATAGGTTAGCTTTCCTTTATACAGCTTGGGTCTTTGATCTTCAGAGACCGTGAATAGGTAATCAGTCAGACAACAGGTCTCTCCTCAGGATATACCTTCAAAAGGTTGGTCCAGAGGTGGGAATTTGCATTCTCTCTCTCCCCAGGTATTTCCTAGGAAACACACTTAACTTTGTCCAAAAATGTCCTGCTTGTCTGGCATACTGTTTAAAATAGTCCTTCGAAGCTCCTAACACTTCCTAGGGTTTACACTATCCACGAGAAGGTATGTACAATTCCACAATAATACATAAATTTTGCATGTATAATACAATGGACTGCAAAGCTAGTTGAACTTAATTCAGTAATATCTCTCAAAGATATTGCAGGAAATTGCCATATCTGTCACTGGGATGAAGAGGAGGAAGCCCCCATATGTGGCATGCTCCCCTTGTACAAAAAGCAAATAGCCATGAACATTAGTGGTGGTCTGACTAGTATTAAGACCCTGACTATGGCAGTGGTGGTCAGATCCATGAATAGAGAAACAGTGTATAGGTATGGTGAAGCCAATGACTATATTGTCAGGGAATGAGCCATACTGCCAGTGGTACAGAGTGCAGAGGTGTTTTTGCTCCTCTGATCTGCTTGGTGATCCACACAGTGGAGTTTCCTGACCGTGCCCATTTCCCCTTCTGTGAAGCAGCTAGCTTCAACACACGAATGGGATGATCCGGTGGATTTTTCCCAGTTGTCCCCCTGAAGATTTATAAATATAAATGCAAGTTAAACAGAAAAGAATGGTACAACCCATTATATATGGCAAGGGTTCTACTGCACCATCAATTTTTAATCTACATTGCCATCAATAGGCATTTCTGCTTAAAATTGATGGCACATTATGGTCAAGTGTGTTGAGTGAGGGGAGTTAATTCTGAGGGTTTTAATCAAAAGAAAAGGGGGGATATTATATGCACTCAGATGTACACATTATGTTAGCATAAGTACATTAAGGCTGAGTAAATATTTCATCATAGCCCAAAGACATACTGCCTAAACCTGTCTTCTCAAGTGAGGATGGTGATGGCCTGAACCTTAAGGAAGACTTCTCAATACACAGAGACCCAGAATTCATGGGGAAAGAAAGTCCATACCCTGGGGACACTGGCCAGAAGCACATTCCCAACTTGTCTCTGCAAATCTCTCAACCACTAATCCTCACTGGCAGCGTGGCTGGCAGACATGCCCTGCTACCATAATATTTCCTAATTTGGCCATCCCCTCTTCTTGTCTTTGGAAGCCTTGGATGGGGCTTAATGCAGAAGCTGGCTACCTCCAGTATTTTTCAGGCATATTTCATTCTGGCCACAGAGTGGGAACTCCTTGGCTCTCCCACCTCTACCCAACCATGATATCTATTATGGGGAGCCTCCAGTGGGTAGTGCTTGTGTCAAGGGGCAACCAAGGGACTTGGTGGCAAGAGTGGCCTATCATATAGACTCTTATCTTGTTCCCCTGATTTTCAGCTCCATTTTTTGGCCTGATAAAACCAGTTTGGAGTTACAAAGCAGTATTCTACATGTGTTCCTTCCAAGTTCTATAACAAGGACAAAATTTACCAAGAAAACACGTTTTCTGATTTTTGTCTTGCATTGATTTTCACAGCATAGTTTTATCTTAAGATTTTTTAACTACTGATCATCTAGTCTGACATCTTTCATATCACAGGCCACTGATTTTCACCCAGTTAGCCCTGTTTTGAGCCTAATAACTTGTATTTGACTAATGGATATCTTTCAGAAAGGCATCCTGTCTAGATATTAAGATATCGAGAGGTGACAAATTAATCCATCATTTCAGTTTTTTCCAGTGGTTAATCACCCTCACTGTTAAATATTGGTGCCTAATTTCTAATTTGAATTTATCTGGCTTCAGATTCCAGCCACTGGTTCTTTCTCCATAAGATTAAAGAGCCTATTAGTACCTCACTGTGGCAAATTGCCGGCACTTCTATGATGGGTCTCGCGTTTTTTGCCCCTGAACTGGGGTACTAATTGCCCCACTAGTGTTCTAGAGGAGGGGAGTGGAGAGGAAGGGACCCAGGCCCGGCCGCTACTCCGGGTCCCAGCCCAGGGTCCCTAGGGATAGCAGTAAACCACTAAAACTAGTGGTTCCTTCCCCTGGGCTACTTCCCTCTCCTGCCCTTCAGCTTGTGGGGCTTCCTGCCCCCCCCCTGCACAAACCAGGTGTCCCTTTACCTAGGGTCTTGGTCTTCTTAGCCCACCGTAGCACTTCTCCAAACTCTCCTCTGCTTCCCTCCAAACTGCTCTCTGCTCCAACACCAATCCACTCTGCTTCAACACCTCCAACCTGCTCTTTGCTCCAGTGCCAATCCACTCTGCTTCAACTCTTCCTCTTGTCTGATTGAAGCAGGGAGGTTTTATCATGTGACTGGCTTAAGGTGCTTTAATTGACTTCAAGTGTTTTAATTAATTTATAGCAAACTTTCTTCCCTCTACAGGGAAGAAGTCTCCCTTCTAACACTCTCCTGCTGCCCTCTGGCCATGCTGTATCACACTCACCATGAAGATACTTATACAGCTTCATCTCCTCATGAAGATATTTTTACTGTGTAATCAAGTCACATCTCAATTTTTTTATTTTTTATATTTTTTTCATAAGCTAGACAGATTGAACTCTTTAAGTCTCTCACTGTAAGGCATTTTCTCCAGCACTCAAATTATGTTCATGGCTCTTCTTTGAGCCCTCTCCAATTTTTCAACATACTTCCTAAAACGGACACCAGAACTGTATCCAATATCAGTCTCACCAGTGCCATATACAGAGGTAAAATTACCTCCCTACTCCTACTCACTACTCCCCCACGCACTACATCCAACGATCTCATTAGCCACTTTTTGCCACTTCATCAACAGGAGGCTCAAGTAGAGTTGTCAGGTGTCTGGTTTTCAATTGGAACACGCGGTTGAAAAGGGATCCTGGCGTCTCCGGTCAGCACCGCTGACTGGGCCATTAAAAGTCCAGTTGGCAGTGCAGCAGGGCTAAGGCAGGCTCCCCGCCTCCGTGCAACTCCCTGGAAGTAGCCACCATGTCTGTCCCTTAGATGCAGGGGTGATCAGGGAAGCTCCACGTGCTGTCCCCATCCCCAGCACCAGCCCCACAGCTCCCATTGGCTGGAAATGGCGGCCAATGGGAGCTGCAGGGGCAGTGCCTGCGGGTGCGGGCTGTGCTCAGAGCCACCTGACCACACCTCCATCTAGGGGCCAGACATACCAGCTGCTTCCAGGAGCAGTGTGGAGCCAGGGCAGGCAGGGAACCTGCCTTAGCCCTGCCACGCTGCGGTCTGGGAGCCACCTGAGGTAAGCGTGACCTGGCCAGAGCCTGCACCTCAAACCCCCGCCCCAGGTCAGAACCTACCCCCACACCCTAACTCCCTCCTGGACCCAATCCCCTGCCCCAGGTCGGAACCCCCCCCACAGTCAAACTCCCTACCAGAGCCTGCATCCCATACACCCGCCCACACCCCAACCTCATACCCCAGTCTGAGCCCCCTCCTGCGCCCAAACCCCTCGGCCCCAAACCGGAGCCCCCTCCTTCTTATCCCTGGCCCCACCCCAGAGCCCACATGCCCTGCACCGGCCCAGTGAAAGTGAGTGAGGGTGGGGGGGAGCAAATGACAGAGGGGTGGGGGACTGGAGTGAGTAGGGGTGTGGCCTCAGCGAAGGGGCAGGGCAAGGGTGTTCGGTTTTGTGCAATTAGAAAGTTGGCAACCTTAAGCTCAAGTGGCATTTCTCATCCACTAATTGCCCCTAAATCATTTTTATTTTATTGTAGCATTCGAGGCTTTAACATATATCTATTGATTATGAAGTTATAGAATCAGCGACAGGACTGTATTATAAGCCAAGCAATTCCATTTCAGCCAAAGTGTCTGAAGTAGAAATCTGAGTGAAATGGGTATCCTTAAAACTGCCTTTGCGGAGTTATCACACCAAGTTATATTGTATGGAGATCAACTTTAAAACAAAACAAAACACATAATAATCTTTTAATAGTAAGACTAATGAAAACACCAGAATAAAAGGGCAAAGCCTTTGAGGCCTCTACAAAAAAAAAAGAAAACCCCAAAAGAGAAAACACATGTCAGTGAAATGATGCTGATGATAGGCTGTTAAGTATATATGAGCTAGACGCCATGATCTCAGACACCTTCTGCTCCATCCCCCGGCTATGAATCTTTTTTCCTTGTCATAATGGCTTAAATTTTAATAGAAAGTTTCCATAAATTTAAACCACATATGTGTCTTCATTTCTTTAAACCATCAAATTACCCAGTAAGACTGTCTTTACACACTTTTATAATTTCAGAGTTTTTGAAGTTTTTGATATTCTTATAAAGTTCCTTGTAATTATTTTAATGGCCAATACTTTTCTGAAGTTGTTACAGTGAATGCAGATGTAAATGTCAGTTTAATTGTTTTAAGAACACATGCTCCATTTAAATTATTGGATCACTTCTTATGAACACAAAGTCTAGATCTACCCTAACAGTTTAACTGTTCGGTACAAGTACATTAAAGGGGACTGGCAGGTATTAAATAGGCTATCTATAAGGTTGGGAGTCAAATGCTCCAAATATTCCAGAGCTGCTCAGGGTGGCTGGACACTCATGAAGTGAGCTCCTTGCCTCCACAAACATCTTTAAACAGGACCACAGGGTTAGCATGTGAAACTTTTATACTCTATCTCTTGGCGTCTTTAACTACATGACTACTCAAATAATAAAATATAATACTGTGCAAGATATCTCTAAAACTTTAGATACAAGTTATGTATTTGCAGTTGTTACACTGAATTGAAGGTGCAAATGTACCTTTAATTATTTTGACTATGCCTGATGAGTAAGTCATCTTGAGAATTGAAGGTTATGGTCCTGATTCAGCAAAGCACTTAAGTAAATTCTGAACATTAAAAAAGTGCTAGGGCTTAAGCATGTTCTTGAATGCTTTGCTAAATCATTGCCTGAGGCATATTTTGAGTCCTGAATGGACTCCACAAAGATCACATGACAACTCCTTTTTTAACCCCTTTTGCATCTGACAAGATGAGGGCTATTTCCATTCCAAACTTTAGTTTTCATCTCTCAGCTGAATTGGCAATAGGGCTGTTCAAAAAAGATTACAATAATTTTTTATGAGAATCCTGGGGTTTGGATGGGGTTTTTTTGTTTTTTTCATTATCTTTGTGCTCAAAAGTACCTGAAGAGTTTTGCTCAAACTCTGTAGAAAAAGTCACTCTTGGACAGAAACCCAACTCAGGAAAATTTTAAAATGTTCCAAACAGTTTAAAATGAGGTGTGAAATGGAACCTGTTACTCAACCTTAATTAGAGAAGTTGCTGCCACTTCCATTATATTACAGGCCTATACTATAATCAAATGGCTGACAAAGCATTTGACCAAGATTAGTTAAAACTTGAGAACAAATATGATTTTTTAATAAAATCAGTTTCATCCACAAGTTTACTGCATCATCTCCTTGGTTACTCTGGGACAGACACTAAGTATCCAAAAAGTATTTTTGCGTAAGATGTTATATTATTTATAGCTCTTGAATCAAAAGGTAGAATATTATAACTACTTCTAAAGAATCTAAGGAGCCTCATAGCTACTATGAGAATGGGTACTATAGAAAAAAATAAGATAACACAATAAAGTATTTTATAATCAGTCTGTTTATGAGTAGAATTGGATTATTTGTTATTCTCTGGCTTCTGTGCTCAGATATATGTTTGCCCAAAGCTCTTCATATACACCACTGGACAGTGGTATAAATACGTGTGCTTGTTTTTGAATCAGGCATATGGGCCATTTTCTGACCTCAGCCAATGCACATGCTTTCTAGTGATATCAATGGGCCTTCTGCTACTGATAGAGGCAGTAGACACCTGGGCAGAATTCACACTGATTTTAACATGCAAGTATCACTAAGCCCCTCACCCTCTCTTTTATAGGAATAACTCATGTAGGAGAGAGGAAATTCCAAGTGTCAAAGCAAGGAATTTCCTGTGAATTCTTACATTGGGGGAAGGAGGTTAATTGCCCCACTTCATTTTCCCCCAGGAAAATGTGGGTTTTGTGTATTAACCCATGGTTTACAGCCAAGAGCTGTAGGAGGCAAGGGAATTGGCACAAATGAGCTTGCTGCCATTTTGCCATCTGACTTTACTGATTCTTGCAAAAGCCACAATTCTGGTGGCTACAATCACTATCCCTAGAATCTCCCTTCCCCAGGAGTGTAAGTTTTCCACAGCAAGAGGGCTGTATTCCTCTGCAGGCATTGGAAAGGGAGTGAGGACTGGAAGAGCCACCTGAGTCTCCTCCCTCTTCCAACTTCATGGGGCTAAAACTCTGCACCATCATTCTCTGGGCTTTTCTTGGGGGAAGTGGAACTCTCTGCTCCTGAGAGACCAGGCTGCTGTCCGCATGTGGGGAAATTCATGTAGTCCCCTAAAATAACAATGCTATACTGTGAAATACAAACATGCAGCGCTATCCATCTATGCCAGTTGTGCAGGATTTCTTCTTCGGAGCCAGCAATGTAGGTGTTTGGTTTTGTTTGATTCCACAATTCATACCACCTGGAGTCTATGTTTTAGCTGCCACCTTGCTTCTACATTCTCACCACAGGAACCGTGTTAAAACCTCTGTAAGATGTGTGCATAGCCTCGAGGGGAATAAAATCGACGACTAGCACATGACAGAGATACACGGTGGAGTACTGTTTTGGTTCTCTGGAATGCCTCTTGATTGGAAATAGGAGTGTTTTGGTTGTGGTAGGGGACAGGTTGAGTTGCTACTATTACAGCTGCTTTCCAGGTCCTACTTTGTGCCTACACAAAAACCACCTCAAGCACTATTGTTGTGCCTCATCAATCCACTAACAGACTGCTGGGAGGGAAGTAATAGAAACACTCCTTGGCAGCTGCAGGCTGACAAACTCCAGCACAGAGCTGAAACAAAGTTACTTCTTCGAATCACATGGGATTCTCAGGTTTCAGAGTAACAGCCGTGTTAGTCTGTCTTTGCAAAAAGAAAAGGAGTACTTGTGGATTCTCAGTAATTCAGGAGGTCAGGATGGGAGCAGGCAGGCAGGCTTTGAGCACGATACCCAACATTTCTGTGGCCACACCCCATCTTTGACCTGCACACTGGGAATCACAAAGTAAAGGCAGCCTGCAGTTTTGAATGCCTTGCCAGAATTTGGACAGAAATTTGGGAAGGAAGTAGTGCCTAGGAGGCACAAGTAGTCCATTCCAAAAATAAGGACAATTTTAAATATAAAACAAAAAGAATGTCACTGTTTAACGAAAACCTTGAACACAAATAAAATATTTTCCCCCTTAATCAGATACTGGACATAAGAACATAAGAATGGCCATACTGGGTCAGACCAATGGTCCATCTAGCCCAGTATCCTGTCTTCAGAAGTGGCTGGTGCCAGATGCTTCAGGGGGAGTAAACAGAACAGGGCAATTTATTGTGTGATTCATCCCCTGTTGTTCAGTTCCAGCTTCTAGCAGCCTTATTTCTAGCAATAGAGTAAAGTCTACACATGCTGCTCAGTAACCACTCTGGAGCCTAAGCATTGTGCATTAAAAGGTAGATGGGATTTTTATAAGGTGGTGAGCTTAGAGAGAGTAATAACACTTTTCTGAGGGTTTAAGATAATGTAACTGGATTCAGAGGACTGTAATATTAATCAGTCTTTTAATAGAACGCCTTGTATGGAAAATTACATATACCTGGTTCTCCCATTGACCTTTTACAGAGCACAATTCTGATCCTAAATAAGGATACACAACAGTTCTTTTAAGGAAGCTTGCATCCTACCATCATAAAGCAGTGTTGTTTGCATGTAAAATCATTATCCTTACAATTATGAGTAGCATATGCTCAAATGTTCTAGAGCATTTTTTTATGGGATTGAAGTAGATAACTATAACTCAAGCTAGCAATTGTGGGGCACTGCAATGACTTTCAGGTTGTAAGCCAAGCAGATGAGGAATTGTCTATTTATGTTAAAGAAATTTGAATCAACAAAACATTATACTGTAGTTTCTGTTGATTTTGGGCAATGTTTCCTAGACTTGAGGAACCGAGAGGGGAAAGAAGATAATACTTTATCATTTTACATGCACATGTATGGATTTTAATGTTCTGTGTTTCCTTGAGATGAATCCCATGGTGCCAATTAACCTAACTTATTCCAAAACAATTCTCTGTTTGGAAAGAATAATTTTCATTGTGGGTGTTCCTTGAAATTGTATGCCTCATACCCTGTTATTACTGAGATGTGTGTAGTACAACTGAATGTGCCAGCTTCTTTTCCATGCACTGTATAGATTATAGCTGTATCCCACACACAGTGCTAGATAATCCCTGTTTTAATTTTGTTATGTGTATAAATCCTTTTTGAACATTTAGCAATTTTAAAAATGTAGAAGGCCATCTTCCTCTCCCACGTCATTTGTTAAAACCAAATGTGTTATTTAGAAGTGATCAAAACCAGTGAATAACATGGCAATTTTCTAATTAAAAGGAAACTATTGCTTTTTTCTAAAGCCTAACAGACAGATCATGTTATCCTGCATAAAAAGGCAGCAAGGAGACAAAGTGAGGCAGAAAACTCTGTGGCCTTGAGGCAACAGAATTTTGAACATGTGATTTCCTCTAGGGGGTGGGGATTTGACAGCCCACTGGGGGTGGAAGATGCATGCTCCTCCCCCTGACCCCAGAGATCCCAAAATCCATGTGAAGATCTTGAAGATCTCAGGGTATCCATGAATGACCAGCATGCTCACGCAGAGTACCCCAATTTCCAAAATACTTCCCCCCGAAGCACCTCCTCATATCCACCATGGCAGCATGACTCTTAGGTGCCATATGCTGTTTGCAATCCCACCCGCAAAATGGGTCATATCTCAGTCCTCTAAAAGTATTTAAAGGTGCAGAGCAGGAAAATCTTGAGAATTAATCCTGACCACATCAAAATGAATTCCTACTGCTGTTCCCCCATGATCCCAAAAGAGCAGCTTTCCTCGCTCCAACTCCCCTCTTCCACAACCACCAGTGGAGCCCCTCTTCACAAAACTCTCTTCCTCTGACAGATTATTGGCCATCTCATCATGTTTTCCACTGATTTTATCCGCTTTGCACTTAAAATTGGAGAGGGTGATCTGGCTCTAGTTTCATGGTGTATGTATAATCTTAATTTTTTAAAAAATAATCAGAGTTGATACATGATGTTACCAAAGAAAATTAAAATAAAAATAACTCCAAGAAAATGATGAAACTACTGAGTAGCTGACATTTATTTTTGTTCACCAACTGTCAGTGTCTGCCTGGATTCTCATATTTCCATAGTTTTTAAAGAAATTATTCCATAAATCAATAAACCAATATTCACTCAGATTTAATTTGAGGAATGGAATATATGATCTGTGGGATGGAGCACTGAAAAATACTTTTACACATTTCCTTTTAATTTACAGTAGATATTTTTTTAAAACCTTGATCTATACTCACTGGCACTGAATTACAGTTTCTGAAGTTGAATTTCAAAGATTTTTTTAAATACTAGCTAAACAATTATCAGTTCCGAACTGAATGCCCTAACTAATAGTCGGGGAGAGGATTGTTCTGTTCTTGCCATTCTAAAAATGCTGGCCTTGAAATCACATCAGCCAATTTCTTGATCATTGTGACAATCCAGATCTATCATTCGGGTTATCATAGGTATCAGAAATTCCAACAAAGCAATAGATCCAACCACATGGGCCCAGGTGAGTGGCAGTAAAGCACCAGGTCATTTTGCTTTTTAAAAAATTTATTTTATATAATTTGATATAAGGAAACTGCCACTTGCATGCCCCCTACCATCTTTAGATTTTTTGATGACTCTGAGGTCTCATATTTATGTTCTGGGGTGGCCAGTAGGATTTACAGGACTTTAAAAAGAACTTTTAAAACATAATGTCAGGGGGGAAAAAATCCCAAGGAGACTTTTTTTTCAGATCATATGAATTTACCATACTGAACACAAACGTACAGTACCCAATAACTACCATAGACACTTTTTAGTTTTAGTATCAGGGTGGTCTGTTGTCATAGTGCAGAGACCTCATCTAATCTCTAAAGATTAGGTCACTGAATCTACTTATCTAGGTACTTGTAACACACCAGTCATCATAGTAACTAAGTACAGAGAGACATTTGTTTCCTTTTGCTTTTCAGGGCCTGTAGTATATGCAATACACTACACTCAGGGAAATGTAACTCCTGTAGGGCATGTTTTGTGCATTTTAAGGTCCCAACAGACCTACTATAGAACTGAAAGTCCTTTCTAGATAAAAAATAGCAACAGTAACTGTTCTACTACTGCCTCATCCAAAATCCAGTGAAATCAGTGGTAGTCTTTCCGTTGACTTTAACAGGCCTTGGATCAGGCCCCTTGTGCTGTGAAGCATCACCTGGAAGGATAAAGAGCATTAGAAACTACAGCACTGAACATCAATATGGTTTCCATATTAGACAACCTTATTCTTCCACCCAGAGTGTAAATTTTAAGGAATTTTGTGGCATTCACAGTGTAGACAGCTGTGTAAAAGAAACTTGGCTTAGCCAAGACAAACTAATTTGTAGTAGCAATATTAATATCCTTTTGGGTTGATGGGCTGTACTTGATTTACTAAAACGTCCATCTTCTACCCTTTTCCCTCCCCCCACCATTTTTAAGGGTGTGAACTACAGAGGCAAGTTAATGTCTGTATGATAATCATTTTGAACTTTAGAGAATATGCATACCTTTTAAAGTTTGGATATGCAGCATGGAATATGAATTATATAAAATTGTATGCATCCTAGGGGCATTGTTGAAGATGTGACTGTACAAAACTGACACTCTTTGTCCAGTGTCAGGCAATGTGTAGGCATGCTAATGCATAGACTAAACCTTGAACACTTTAAAGGTCTGGCAAAAGAAATTATATCTAGGATTATAGCGTAAAGGCAATGCAAAAAAAAAAAAAAAAGTTGGTAGCTTCCACTGAAGCCATTTTTCCCCCATAATTGGATCTGCGATATGCGATTATTGAGATAGTTAGTGTTGTTTCAGTGATTTCTCAGTTGGGAGAGGGAGAGATCAGCAGACTCTTTTCTGTAAACTGAAGATCTCTACTAAAGTGTGTGTGTGTGTAAACAAGTCATAAACCTCAAATAGAGTTTGAGAAGCCACCCAGGAGATTATACAAAATCATAAAGGATTGTCAACAAAGTTACTCATGGATAATTAAGAAGCTGATAATTGAAACAATGTAAAATCCTGTTTTGTAGACAAATATTCCCAAGGGCCATGTCAACAGTTTTAAACAAGCAGAAAAATCAATATGTAATTGCAGTATTAAGGCCCTGTCTAGTAGAAAGCAGTCTTTGTGGCTCTCCACCCACCCACCCGTTTTCCCTTTTCCTTTAAAAAAATTAGGGCTTTCCAAGGTTTCTGGGGCGGAGAAGGCCACCGATATTTTCAGCTGGATAAAGCCCCCAGGCCTTTTGGTACTTTATTCTGTGTGGCTATCTTGAATACTTGTTTTTTTAAAAATAATTAAAATTAAATAATATAACAAAATTAAATTCAGTCCCTGAAACTTCCAGCACTGCCAACTTTGCTATAGTACAATATTGCAGGGTAATACTGTGTAAAGTACAACTTCAAGAAGTTTTTCTTTTATTCTAGTAATATTTGGCTTACTTAATGAATAATAATAAACCAATGGTATAGAACAATTTTCCTTTAGAAACAATACATTCTAATTATTATGCATGTATAGCATATAAAAGACTAAGATGGAAATTTCAGTGTTCAAGGTAATTTAGATGGTCCTTCTATTAGATATCTAGCCATCACCTTCAGCCCCCAACTAAAACCCCTCCAACGCATTATTAAGGATCTACAACCTATCCTGAAGGATGACCCAACACTCTCACAAATCTTGGGAGACAGGCCAGTCCTTGCCTACAGACAGCCCCCCAACCTGAAGCAAATACTCACCAACAACCACATACCACACAACAGAACCACTAACCCAGGAACCTATCCTTGCAACAAAGCCCGTTGCCAACTGTGCCCACATATCTATTCAGGGGACACCATCACAGGGCCTAATAACATCAGCCACACTATCAGAGGCTCGTTCACTTGCACATCCACCAATGTGATATATGCCATCATGTGCCAGCAATGCCCCTCTGCCATGTACATTGGTCAAACTGGACAATCTCTATGTAAAAGAATAAATGGACACAAATCAGATGTCAAGAATTATAACATTCATAAACCAGTCGGAGAACACTTTAATCTCTCTGGTCACACAATCACAGACATGAAGGTCGCTATCTTACAACAAAAAACCTTCAAATCCAGACTCCAGCGAGAAACTGCTGAATTGGAATTTATTTGCAAATTGGATACTATTAATTTAGGCTTCAATAGAGACTGGGAGTGGCTAAGTCATTATGCAAGGTAGCCTATTTCCCCTTGGTTTTTTCTACCTCCCCCCCCCGCCCCCCGACGTTCTGGTTAAACTTGGATTTATGCTGGAAATGGCCCACCCTGATTATCATGCACATTGTAAGGAGAGTGGTCAGTTTGGATGAGCTATTGCCAGCAGGAGAATGAGTTTGTGTGGGGGGGGGGGTGAGAAAACCTGGATTTGTGCTGGAAATGGCCCACCTTGATTATCATACACATTTTAAAGAGAGTGGTCACTTTGGATGGGCTATTACCAGCAGGAGAGTGAGTTTATGTGTGTGTGTGGGGGGGGGGGGGGGCGGAGGGTGAGAAAACCTGGATTTGTACTGGAAATGGCCCAACTTGATGATCACTTTAGATAAGCTATTACCAGCAGGAGAGTGGGGTGGGAGGAGGTATTGTTTCATGGTCTCTGTGTATATAATGTCTTTTGCAGTTTCCACAGTATGCATCCAATGAAGTGAGCTGTAGCTCACGAAAGCTCATGCTCAAATAAATTGGTTAGTCTCTAAGGTGCCACAAGTACTCCTTTTCTTTTTGCAAATACAGACTAACACGGCTGTTACTCTGAAACAAATTGATTGATTTGTGTGTCATTAGCACAGACTGTTTTTAGAAATTATTTTTAGCCTACTTTGGTAACTTGAACAAAAGTACAACTGTGCTCAAGTATTAATACTTGACTTTAGTAAATTTAACTGAAAATTGTACTAAAGAATAATTACTGGATTTAAAGTTCCAAAGAAGTTCAATCTAATATAGACAATTACTGTTGAAGTTATGGGATGCAATAATTGTAGCTGCCTTATACTGTCTTGATGTAAGAAATATAGAGATGTAGTATTTCCCTGCAATCTTCTTGTTTCACTGAGAATTCTTTTATGGTGAGCTAGATTTTCAAAATGAGTAAAAACAAAAACAAGACAAAAACAGAAGGGACCTCTGGTCAGTGAAATTGTGTACATTCTTTCAAGTGACATGTTTATGAGTTGAGCAAAAGCAAGGTATCTCAGAGATACAGTGTATGTCATCCTGATTTTTAAAATTGCTATACAGTTTATTATTATACTAGTGAAGTTTATTATTTTACTAGTGAAAGTGTGTTTTCCTCAGGTTCCTGGTCTGCCAGTACTTATTATTTGACATTCCTATTACTGTACATTTTAGACTGATCTCAATTCTAGGGAGAGTCTACTTCTAGTTCCTGCTGGTCATGCAAACATCAATTTACAATCTTCCGGCTATGTTTACTAAACACAAATGTAAGTTAAAAATGTCACTAAAGGGACCAGCACATTCAAGGAGATTCTAAATTAAGGCTACTGTTATTTCTTTATCTCATTCCAAAGAGTTTTGATATTTTATGAGTCTCAGGACAATTGAGAAATTTATGAGACTAATTTTCAATTGTTATGGGACATTCATATTCCCAGGTTGTGTGCACAAATCGAATTTGAACATAAGTACCCAGCAAGATGTTTAAGTGACACTTTGCATACACAACTTGATTTTTGCACATACAATATTTGGACTTGCAAAACTGCATATGCATTACTTTAAAAATCAAGCTGTATATCCTCTACCAACTCAAGGAAGTGTAAACAGGTGTTTCATATGGATTTTGCATATTTTTAAATTAACTGAACATCACATTGGGCCAGTGTTTAGAAAAACAACTTTTTGATACCACAGACAATTACTTCTTACTATATAGCAGCTTGTTCTAGAGCACAGAAAGGGGGACACTGTTCTTGACATGAGTCCTGAGTTAAATATATGAGTTGATTCAAGAAATAAGTGTGCTTGAGCCACTAAATGAAAGTGACCATAATATAATTAAACTCAACATCCTCCCATAGAGATAATACTATGATAAATTAATATTGCAGTAAATTTCAAAAGGGAAGAGGATTTTTTAATTGGGGAAGTTGGGTCACTGCTTCAGATAAGGCTGGCTCCAGTACACCTAGGGATTTGCTACCTTCTTTTGAAAATTGATATTCAAATCATATTTTCAGTTTGTATACCTGCAAATCACTTCAAAATAGGAGATGCTGCCAATGTGTTGGTCTAATAGCTGTAAATTGACTTCATGCAGAAAGATCGGAGAGCAGCAGTGAACCTTAACAAGAGAACCTGTAGGACATCCTCCTCCACCAAGGAATAAAACCCTTACAATTACTTTTAATGGGTTGGTTCTTAGAACTCTGCTGTAACAGAAGAAGGATACTTAGATTCAGGTATTAATTATATATCGAAGGAATTCAGTGCTTTCATATTTGATATATTTTTGGATGGGGGTGTTAGTTTTAAATAAGCCATATATAGTATTGCCAACCCTATGCATTCAGATATCATGAGATTGGCTTAAATATTGTGAGATTAAATAAAAATAATACATATTGAGTTCTTTTTTTCTTTGTCTTCTGAGCCTTTGAGATACACTTATTTCACATTTTCAAGCTTCTCTCTGCAACCCTGAGGGCAAGAAAATTACTTTTTTACAAATTGAAAGCTGACATTATACTAAAATCTTTTGATTCTGGGACTATAGGAAAAATTCTAAATATTGAGAGACTTATAATAAAATAAAGAGAGTTGGAAACACTGCATATATAGATATCACACACACACACACACACACATACACACACACGTGAAAACTGTAGCTCCCAGAAATAATAGAAAATTAATTATGTTTAGCGAATGGCTGAATCCCTGACATGCTTTGGTATGTCTTCTTACATCCAATCCTACATTTTTTCCACACACATCATCTTATGCATGCAGAAAGACAGCAGGATCAGATCACATGAGAGGAAAGAGAGAACCTACTGGTTTTCTGGAGGGTATTTGTTTTGCTTTAATCTTCATATGGCAATGGGGAGTTTTTCCATTATACTTAAAACATTTTGTGTGCGCTTATGATTTTTCCCCTAGCATGTCCAAGAACAATTACAAGGCAACATTTGTGAGTTTATGAATTTGTAGAGGAAGTGATTTTACTACTTTTTAAATATTTTTAGACAGTTTCATTTGTACTCCCCAGGCTACAACAAATTGTGTATGTATATGGCCTGCTACTTTTTATTTTTTAAGTAGTTATTATTCTGTTGCTCTTTCTGCTTTGAGAGTATAATTTTTGTTGCTTGGTGATGCAGTTTTAATTTTTATGTACCAGGCATTTCTAGAGAATGAATTCTGTGTACGTTAGTCATTTTGCTTTCAGGAATTGTTCTATTTGACTGTAATTTAGTATAGACCCAATATTTTGTCTCTCTATAAAGGGATTTGAAAACTCAAATACATATGGGTTCATGCTTTGCCTGTGGTGGTAAATTACAGCGTTCAGCCTCTTTTTAGGAGGAAGCATGTCTATGGATTGGATTTAACCAAAGAATAATTGCCAAAATATTGTAATATATTGACTCAAGAGAGTCACTTTTTCTATTTTGAATTTTAGCAAATACAGCATTTGACAAATTTCTATATAAATCCTAAAGATACCATGTGTAGATAATCACATTATTCATCATTTATTAAATGCCCAAGTCTAGCAAAAATATAAAAATGCAGTAATAATGACATGAACTACTGCTTGAACTACTTTGAAAAGCAAGTAATGGTGCCATTCATTCATTAAATCCATTACCAGATGTAGCCTTTTGATAAGACTAGTCCAGTTCATCTGTACATTGCATATGTGAGAGGAAGAGATAATTCGCCTCATTCTAAACTAAGTTAACTGATATAAAATAGGATCAATGACAATTATTTCAGTTGATTTTCACTGTGTTGATCAGAATTAGGCCAAATTTGCAAGTGGCTGAATGTATAATTAATGCATATCAGCGTATTTAAAGTGCAAGAGCATAAAGAACCAGCTCTGTGCCATTGGCAGAGACTATGGACTTAATGCTGCAACCCTTGAAGTTAATGTCAAAGCTCCAGTAGGTGCAGGGACCTCAGCGGTGCAGGGTCAGGCCCTCCAGTGACATATTGCCATCGCTACACTGTGAAGACAGGAATGCCACATAGGGGTAGGGAGTAGTGATGAAACACAATTTTTCAAAATGTAGAAAACTTTAAAATAAATATGTGAAAAGACCAAAGGCAATGGCTGGACATTCTGTAGAGACAAAGTATCCCCTAAAAATCTCTCACCTAATTCATGTAAATCTAAGGTCAAGATTTTTAAAAGTGACTACGGATTTGGGGCTGTCAACTTGAGATACCAAAAAGGACCTGACTTTCAAAAAGAGCTGATCACTCGGGCCCCTTTAAGCTGTCTCATGTTAAGTACCCAAAAATTGATATATCACTGGTCATTTTTGAAAATTTTGGTTAAAATTCCTTTAAAATTTTGAAGCAGGAGAAATAAGCACAAGCCTATGGCCATTTCTGTTAACATTTGGTTGGTTATGTTAAGCTATTGCAGTCCATGCTGTTATAAGTTGAGAGATAATGCATGGAGAGTTATGTTTTCTGAATAAAGAAAAGAGATGAGGATGTATTTCCTGGTAAATGAGAATCATTCAAATAGCCTGTGGTGTGACCCTGATTTCCTTGTGCACCCATGGACTTCATCAAAACAGGACCAAGCCCTTGGTTTGTACCAGTTGACAAAGTTATTGCTAAATAGCTACTGTCATCCTTGTATCATTCCTGGCCTGATTTTTTTTTTAACACAATTTACAAAGATGGTTTAACATCAGAGAGATTTTATTAATGGAATCCATTCCACCCAGAAGGTGTTCTTTATAACAAACAGGAAACATCACTAACCCAAAGTATGAGCAATGGAAAGCTACATAGATGATGTCACACATTACAAATATTATTTGTACTTGCTCTTTATTTCAAGGGAAATTATGAGAATGACATCATAATGATGACTGACTTTTATTAGTGTTTTCTCTCTGAAACTCTAGACTAACAGTTATAAAGAAAAACAGCTTTTAAATTCTGTACCTGTTATCCTTTTCCAATACTCTTAGTGATTTTATTTCTTATTGGTAAAGTCATTAATATTAAAAAACACCATGGATACTATCAACTTTTATTCCAGTAATTTAACATAAACTTACGTTTTACTATTTTTTGGCAAACAAAATAAAATTATATTATTTAATGCACATAAAAGATAGGAAATGATCACATCTTCTCTCAGCTAATTGCTGCTTGGATTGGTTTATGAACCCATAAACTCTCTTGGACCAGTTGAAGCCAAATTTCTTTATAGTGATTTCTTACTATAGAAATAAATTATGCTTGCTAAGTGGCGGCTTGAGTTACTAGGCTTTGCACTGGCGATTGTGTTTCTTCAACTAGGGGAGAAGAGGGCAAATTCCTCCCCTCCCTCTCCATAGCCATGAAAATACCTGAATACTGCAGAATCAGTACCACTCTGTTTTGCAACA
Source organism: Lepidochelys kempii (assembly GCF_965140285.1). Taxonomy (NCBI): domain Eukaryota; kingdom Metazoa; phylum Chordata; order Testudines; family Cheloniidae; genus Lepidochelys; species Lepidochelys kempii. The sequence goes on from NC_136383.1 coordinate 53,436,926, forward strand.
GGGCAAGATATAGGGAGCCCACAGAGGGGCGCTGACCATGGGTGTGGACTGGGGCTCTGGGCTGGCTGCCATGGGTGTGGATTGGGGCTCTGGGCTGGCTATTCATGTCAATGCAGACCCAGTAGTGAGGGGCACAGTCTTGGTAGAGGCCCCAACTCCATTAACCTGTCCCACTTTGCTTATTCAGGCTATATACTGGGGCCAGGATTTGGCCATAATAGCATTCCTGTTCAAATCTCTGTGGTATTTCTGTTGCTGCCTTTATCCCATTAGTGTTCACGTCTGTTTCTCTAAATGTTCATGCCCACTTCAGCAAAGCACTGAAGTTAATGGAACCACTGAAGTGCTTATATTGAAGAACATGCTTACATTCTTTGCTGAAGTGGAGCCTCTGTTTTCCCAAGAAGATTCAGTTTGATAAGAACTGAACATCTAATACCTCTGGACAGTTATACAAGTTGGGGCTGTTAAATAATACTGTAATAGTGTTCTCTCACCATAATGCATTATTTTAATATGTAAAAATTCCTCAAGTAAGGGATGGATTAAGACATAGGCACCACAGTCACCTGTGCTCGGGGCCCAGCTCCTGGGTCAGAGGTTGAGATCAGAATTTCTACTGTCATTTTATTTTAAAAAATTATGTCCCTAGCCCTCATAGAGGCAAAGACAAACTTGAACACGTGACCAGCCTGAATCAAGCACTCCAGGATGTGTGAACTGCCCCATTCATCTTAACGCTGAAACCTTCTGCCACCTCATGGAGGGACAAAGGCACAGCATTGAGGTAGGGCCATTGGGCTCCACATGGGTTGTGCCTATGACCCTAGATTATTTTAATTCATCCTACCTGGAATCTGCTGATTTTTTGAAAAAATTTACACTTCTTTCCAATAGCAGGACTAATAAACAAGACAAAGCAACCAAATCAAATTGAAAACTTGTAATAAAACTAGGAAATATTCTCATTAAGGTTTCCATCTTTTACAATATTTAAGATCTTAGTCCTTCCACCTTCACCCACCCCTCACACAGTCAGTTTCTTACAAGCATATGCCAGATCATGTAAATTTGATCATGTAACAAAAATGTCATATTTTAAGTGGTAAGAAACATATCTTACCATTGAAAATGACATTTTCTCTCATGCTGACAAATGACTTATTAATTTACAATCTGAAATTTACAGTGACCAAGAAATCTTATTTATTGATGGTGCTTTATTTGCATAATACTAGACTAAGTCAAAACAACCACAAATAAGTTATTCCTGAGGTAGATTTTTATCAGTTTTCTAAACAGGGTTGCAATATTGTGTGCATTGGAACAGTGTAACTTAGATCATGCAACCTTATTAAACCCCTTTTGGAAATGAAGAAAGATGATTTTCAGTGTAAAAGTGAACACACATCCATTATAGATAGTAAACAACTAATCATTGTATCATATGTCACATCAGTTAACGTAGATAAGCTGATTAGTGATTTATTTTATGTAAATAATTGTTAACATAGCACTCTATTTTATCAAGGGTTCACAGGGATTAGATTTGAATTTGTTATTTTACTAAACTATACCTTTAAATTGTTGACATATAAGTTGTATAAATAGAAACTCTATAAATCTCTTCAAAAATGTGCTTTTTATGTATGACCTTTAAGTCACAGCAATCTGTTGCATAACTCTGCAGGGGAAGTCACATGGTGGAAACCTCATATTTCCTTAAATTTATGGTTGTTTCTTGGTGGTCTGAAAGATTTTTTTTTTTTAAATTCCCTTTCAAAGTAGTAATCTTACTAAATTGTTTAATGTTTGCTCTAATGAAGGTCAATGTAAGTTCTTATTTAGATTTATAATAGGAAATATATAATGTCAAATAGCAGTGAAACCTTGATAGTAATGTCAGGGGTTTCAGTGTTATGTTTCATTCTAATGAAGTGAAGATAATGCCTTTAACTGCATGACCACCATATTAGCTACAGTCTGTGAAGAAATCTTTATAGAAAGTCTGGTTTAAAAGAAAGGGGTCAGGTTAATTAAAAACAATTATGTACTCTTTACTCTAGTCATGAATTTTCTTCAGTACTATGCCTTTTTGATTGGTAAAACCCGTCATCAGCTCTGTATCACATCATTTTTACTGACCTCACAAGAGAGGTATATCTCAACCAAAAAGGGAACCGAATCAGCTGCAGTATGGTGTCTTGTTTTAGAACCACTGAAATCAATGGAGCTTGAGTATATGCTTAAGTGCTTTGCTGAACTGGGTTCTTTAAAGAATAAGATCTGTGTATCAGAGAGACAAAGTGGATGAGGTAATATCTTTTGTTGGAGCAACTTCTGTTGGCAAAAGAGACAAACTTTCAAGCTGACAGATATTCTTGTCTAATATCTTAGGATCAACACACAACACGGCAAACAAGATCCCTGTACTCAGGAATTGGTCATTTAGGAAATTTGACCCCAAAAGGACTTTATTTTGTAAAAAGAAAAACATCTGCATTGACAGAAAAATATTGCTTTAAATTAAAAGGTGCAGGTAGGATGTAATTACTCTAATAAAATAATTGTTTATTTATGGTCTCCCATCTCCACAAAAATACTTAGGATGCAAAATAGAAATTTGCAACATGTAATGGAATAAAAATTAAATACCATTCAGAAATATGTAATAGTAAAATAAATAGGACAACCATAATTCAGACAATTCCTTAAGAACTGGAGCACCTACAAAATCCATTGTTTTCATTACTTTGTTTTCCCCAACACCGGAAATGAATGCCCAAGACATAACAGTGATAATCTTACTACATATTCTTAGGGCCTGCCACTGCCCTACATGGTTTCTCAAAGAGAGGGGCTAGCTGGTACTACCATCAAGAGGTAGTTTGAGGAGCTGGTGCAGAGGGAAGGACAATAAACTGATCTGGTTCCTTAGGTAGCTGGGACACCATCCACTTAAGGCTTTATAAGTCAGTGAAGCAGATCTTTACTTGCTCCTCTATTGGCAGCCAGTACACAGAATTAAAGTGGACTAAATTTTGGAAGGTAGGGGTGTACAGTTGTGTGCATACATTTGTGCTCACCTAATTGCTTGGGGGTGGTGAGGTGGATAAGTTATATGTGCATGAACTTACAACCCAAGTTGCTATGAGCCTACTACTGAAAATTCAGTGCTCTATGTTTAAAAATTCTCTCCTGACAAGCAAATGTCCTTTCACAATTTGCATTAGCTGCAAATGAAGGAACTCCTTTGTTGATAGCTTAAAGCAGAGGGAATAAATATAGTCAAGCTATGTGATGATGAGGGGTTGGGTGACATTTACTGCCAAAGAGCAGGGAGTGAATTTGATCAGAAATGAACTTGGTAGAAACAACATTCTAACCATCTCCAACACTTGTTTCTCCATCGTAAGTGCAGTCAAGGACAACTTTGGCTGTTTTCACAGAGTAGATGCTGCCAGGCACAGAATTCACCCATGCCCATTTGCCAAAATTTCTAACTGGACTGGGTTCAGCTCAAGCTAGTTTTCACACATCCAAGCTGCATTCCCCTTCAGGCAGGCTTCCAAGCGGATGACAGCCTGAATAGAATCCATCAGTCAAAAGATGTACAACTTCATATCATTAGCAGATGTTTTACCCCATGGTTTTCAGTGATCCTATTCATGGATCTCACATTTGTACATGTTGAACAACATGGGGAAAGAAAGGGTGGAATCCTGTGTAACATAATGCAAGACAAGAACCTAGGTATGGACTTGATTTGGCCATTTTGATTTCTTGGATCCTGTCTTCCAGGTACGACTTGAGGCACTGGAGAACAATTAAGGAAACATCTGCAATAGTGTTTAGCCGTGATAAGTGTACACCATTGTCAGGAGTGACAAAAACTGCTCACAGATCTGTAATAGCCAGCCTAGAACAACAGACAAAATGTATCAATCAGGTGAACATTCATCACCTTGGCCATCTGTATCATGAGCAGGCTTGAAGCTAGATTGGGACTGGTCTCAAATCTGGGCAGTTTTGAAACATAGTTTGAGTGCCCAACCTATCACCTTTCTCCAAAAAGAAAGTTTAGTAACTGGTCTATAACCAGCAAGGTCAGTAGTTTCAAAGGGAGTTCTCTTGAGAAAAGGCTGAATACTCACTAATCAGAGAGCTTAGAACATTTCCCTCTCCATGCAAGGGCATTCATTGTTTTCATTAGTAACTGGAGAATCATCTCTCCTGTGGCTTTTCCAAGTCAATGATGGTGTAGGTGGAAAAGCAATGGGACCAAAGATAAGTAGCTGTAGCTTTGTTAAAAACTGATGAAAGTCATCCCAGGTCAAGAATAGACACAGAAAACTCTGATCTGACCAATGTATCACCAAGATGTTCAGGACTCTGACAGTTCTGATCAACCGTTCTTACAAATAAGTTTGAAACCAGAGCTGTGCAGGAAGCAGTTTTTCCATCATGTGAGAATGAGAGATTTCAAAAATTTTCCTTTTCCCAAATGAGACAAAAAGTTGAAATCTTGAAAATTATGATAAAAAAATCTGAAAATTTTGAATTGGGTCAATTGAAACACTTCCTTTAGATTTGACCTTTTTATTTTTCCTTTTACTACTATATTATATTCCAAAACAAAAAGTTGTCTCAAATTGAAAAACAGAAGTTTGCATTCCAAAAATGTCAAAACGGGACAATGTCAAAAGTTTTTCTCAACACATTTTTGAAGTAGGAAATTAGTTGAAATCAACACTTTCCCACAGAGAGTTTCAGTTTTGATGAATTGCCATTTCAATGAAAAACATGTCTTTGAAAAATTCCTGACTAGCTCTAGTTGAGACATTGCCCTGGTCATTCACTGATGATTGTCTCAAGACAAACGCACATTCCAGTGTTGTATGTCTGCAACAGCTCACTGAGACACTCAAACATACCCGTCTAATTATTCCATACTCATGCCATGCCTCACCATTTTTTGTTTTATAACTATACATGCTATAAACATTCCTTCACCACAACATGCAAAACTATCTTTGCATTCTCAGAAAGAAACATACTTTTCATTCACATATTTTAAGCCAAATCCAAATGGAATTAGTTTTCTGGATGGATATTTCCTGCATGTCTGCAATTCTCAGCACTGTTCTGGATTTCCATTATTCTGCTAACAACATATTTTGAGTGATGAAGAGCAAACTAAATTCTTCCCCATCCTGCTTTTTCCATTTGGCATATTTCATAAAAATACTCATGTCTGTCTTCAAATTAACAACACTCTTCACACTATTTTAACTGACAGCATAAGTAAAATAGAGTTGTGTGACTAGTTCATAGTAAGTAATTTACCTGATGAATTTTGCCTCCTCTTCTGCTCACAGAATATTCATGATCAAACCAAAATTCCTTTGGATTTATTCTTCATTTGATTTTACTTGACAAATTGTGTGCATTTTTAATCTATTGGCTGGATACAAATAATTTGCAGTATTTGAAATCTGAGCTGCTCATTAGTTGCATAAATCATGTGATATTCTTTCTGTTCTCTGGCTGGATGACTAACAATCACAAGATGAGAGTGAAGAACCCACTGGGCTTTAAAATCTCAAAGGGAAATAACTTTAAGGAGATTTTGCATGTTAACATTTTCCTTTCTGGACCACACATCTTGCGCAAGGCATCATACTTAGAAATACTGGATACCCTAAGATTTATTGGTTGGAAGATTTTAAATTTAATTTTGTCTCATCATATTCACAGAAAATAACTGATGTACATGCACAGTTCTAGCAGCAAAAGGTACAGTCAGCCTTTTCTGGTTGGTTTAATTGAGTTTGTGGCCGGACTCAGGTTTGGGGTAGCATGGCTCCTGATGTGCCACAGCATCTCTCATAAAAATATACAACTTCCAGTGCAAACTGTCCCATGTATAAGTTCAAAATTCATCACCAAGCACAGAACTTTGTTTGCTTTCTGCAAGCATTTGTGAAAATAAAATAAGATTACTTAATGTTTTTGTAAAGCAATCACAAAAGAGGCACAACCACAAAAATAAAATAATTTGTATGAATACACAGTGGTTTTTTAACCTCATTTGTCCAGTTCTCAGTAAAATCCTCCCCATTATTTGGTATGACAAAATGGTGAGGAATCCATGTACTGTATGACTCTTTGGGGTGAAAATTCTGATTATGCCAAGCATTTGGCAGATCATCCATTGAAAAACCACTAACATATGCAATTGAAATATGCTTTGGAGATATATGTCACATCCTTATCAAAACTATGCTGAATGTCTGATGCTAAATATAGGCAGAAATATGCTTCTCCATGTCTCCAATTTTCTGCAGTCCAAAAGTTCTTTGGATGTTAAGGAATAAACTGGTTTCAGAGTAGCAGCCGTGTTAGTCTGTATTCGCAAAAAGAAAAGGAGAACTTGTGGCACCTTAGAGACTAACAAATTTATCTGAGCATAAGCTTTCGTGAGCTACAGCTCACTTCATCGGATGCATTCGATGAAGTGAGCTGCAGCTCACGAAAGCTTATGCTCAGATAAATTTGTTAGTCTCTAAGGTGCCACAAGTACTCCTGTTCTTTTTAAGGAATAAACTAGCATTCAGTTTATTTCTAGAATATGTGCGCACATTCCTCAGCTGGTGAAAAGGTAAAGTTTTTTCATATTTCTGTGTCTGTGAGCAGCAGGGCTCAGACTTGAAGTGTGGGTCCCTCATCTTCACTGATAGGCAGGATCATAACTTGAATATTCAGAACAACTACAGTTAAGGTTTCATATGCTTTTCCATTCCAGCCCCAATTTTCAAGTCATCTGTAGCTTTTACCTTTCAAACTTTTTTAAAAAAAGTTTTTAAAAAAAGCTGCTTCTGAGAAAGTAAAATATAACAAAAACCACCAAATTCTATTAATTATAGTTAAAGGTTTACATGGACACAAATCAGATGTCAAGAATTATAACATTCATAAACCAGTCAGAGAACACTTCAATCTCTCTGGTCACGCGATTACAGACATGAAAGTTGCTATATTACAACAAAAAAACTTCAAATCCAGACTCCAGCGAGAAACTGTTGAATTGGAATTCATTTGCAAATTGGATACAATTAACTTAGGCTTGAATAGAGACTGGGAGTGGCTAAGTCATTATGCAAGCTAACCTATTTCCCCTTGTTTTTTCCTACCCCGCCCCCCCAGACATTCTTGTTAAACCCTGGATTTGTGCTGGAAATGGCCCACCTTGATTATCATACACATTGTAAGGAGAGTGGTCACTTTAGATAAGCTATTACCAGCAGGAGAGTGGGTTTGTGTGTGGCGGGGGGGAGGGTGAACCTGGATTTGTGCTGGAAATGGCCCAACTTGATTATCATACACATTGTAAGGAGAGTGATTACTTTAGATAAGCTATTACCAGCAGGAGAGTGGGGTGGGAGGAGGTATTTTTTCATGCTTTGTGTATAAAAAGATCTTCTACACTTTCCACAGTATGCATCCGATGAAGTGAGCTGTAGCTCACGAAAGCTTATGCTCAAATAAATTGGTTAGTCTCTAAGGTGCCACGAGTACGCCTAACCTTTTTTTGAACACCTTTAATGCCAGAATGCGTGGGTGTGAAAAGCAGAAATCTGGTGTGGAGATAGCCCCAGTTGAAGAGGAGTGCCTCTGTCCCAGCAGAGATTAGTATTGGTTTGACTGAATGAAGACCCATTGAAATTACGCTTTTCTATAAACAGCACGTTTTTAACAATGATAATGCTAAGCCTATAACGTCATCAGCTTAAACCAGGCCATGCTGCACATGCATGATGGCCTAGTTCATCTGTGCACTGAAAAAATTCACAAAAGGTGCATATTGAATGAGGAGTCTCTACCCTATTCACTGCACTTCTTGTAAAATGTGTATTATTAAAATGTGCATTTTGTATGGAATGCATTTAAAGGGAGGTGGCTCTGGCAGTGTTCCTTCCTCATTCATTGCACTCCTTGCCTCATTCATAGTATCTAGCCTAAAGACCAGACAGGAGAACCTGTCCAAATGGAAATCTTTGTGCCTTCTCCTTAGTTTTTGGACGTGTGTTTTGTCCATAATAGGCTCCCCACAAAGAACATTGAAATGAATTTCACGTGAACCCACACTCCCTTGCAGCTCAAAAGGCCAAGTTGCTGCTTTTCAAAGACAACAGTTCACAACTAGTAACCAAAGAGGAGATGCAGAAGAGCTTGTAAGGCAGGGCAGTGCAATATCCAGAAAACTACATGGTCACCTTTCCCATCTACATTTCACTTAAAAGTGGTTATTATTCAGTACCTAGCATTTGCACAAATCAACATTCTGTTTTTAGTTTACTCACAGATGATAACTGTTGTTATTCTGTGGTGAATTATAGTCCTAAATTTCCATATAAAGTGGTCACGGTAAAACAGCATGAATTTGTTTTCAATTACTGGAGTCCAAAGTTTGTTGTAGGTTGGTCCATTTTACATAAGCACTGTCAAACTTGCCATGTGTTGCTGCACACACACTGCTCTTCTCTCCTCTCTCAGTAGAGAAAGACTTTAAAATACAACTGATTTCAAAGTCTTATGGGCTTTGTGTTTATATATATGACAATTTGTTGTTTTTAACAACTCAGGGAGATCTTTGCACTGTAGTAAGATTTTTTTTTCATCGTGTACGTTTATTTTTGTAGCTGTGATAGAAGCTGCGATGATCCGTTGAAATATCATACTGTTTAAAATCAAAATTTTATACTGATTGATGACAACGTTTACTGAACTCGTTGACATCTTTCTCCTGTTGGAAACAATGTTTTTTGAAAAAATGAAATGCTTTTCAAAAATAGCATTAATGACAGGTAGAGATGTGTCTTGGATATATGGATAATGGCTAAAGCCTAAGAAGACAAATGCTGTATTCTCTGAGGACTGCAGTCAACTTGGGTCATTGGTAGAATAATTTAAATTGCTAAATGGGTTTAAACTGTACTGTTTGTGTCCCTATATGGGGGGAAAAATCTAGAAATAGTATTAAAATATGGCCTAGCAAAAATGTTTCCTTTTTTTGTTTGAAAGGAGTAACTTTTTAAAAATGTAAAATCAAAGTTTGTTATGACTGAAAAGTCATTACTGGCCTTTCATTAAAGTGTCCATGCATTAGTGAATATTAATATAATGAGCCAGCTTCTCAGACCATGCCAGCTTTCTCTCTTGGACCCTTCACAATAATTTTATAGGGATATTCATTGCTGTAAACAGAGTGGCAAGACATGCATTCACCACATAGAGATGGAAAAGACCTATTAGATCATTTAACCCATACTCCCTGCCAATGTAGGGTTGTCCCTAAATTTTTTAGTGCTTACTGCAGTCAAGTTTTACAAGTCCCAATTTATTGGGCTTCCACCACCTTCCTCGGGAGACCAGTTCCACAGCAGAATAGATCTCAATCTCTGGCTACAGAAAGATCACCAGGAGCAGACAGTCTGTGGTGGTAAAGTACTGGGGAGTTAAGATATAGGACAGCAGAATTGCCAAAAAGCTTGGTGAGGAAGTGGAATAGGACAGGACATGAGGGAGCATACTTATTCATTGCCTTCCCTCAATGGTTTCTACTTTTGAAGCACTCAGAGTCGCTGATTAAATTTAAAGCTGTCATTCTCCGCAAGAAAACCCCAGGGAGGACAGAGGTGGAATCACCATCTGCTTTTCCCATAGTGTGAGTGCTGCCTAAGGTCCAAGGGGCCTCTCTGGTGCAGGAAAATGTGTAATTCACATCTTCTTGAACCAACTTTAGTAAATACAGTAATTATCTGGCCTTTATTTTGAACCTCCCTCTTCCAGTTCTGATACCCACTGTTTTCTGTTGTTCCAATTCTCCTAAAGTAGAACAGTACATGAAGTTTCCCAGTCCAGACACAGACCTAACATGGGCTCACCGCCACCTCCTATCAATCACACTCCCAGTCAGATATCTCTCTGCCCAGAACCTCTCAATTATTGGCTGGCTTTTGGCAAGTTTAAAAATTTTAACTGCTTCCAACCAATAAGTGGGAGCTTTGCTAAAGCAAGACCCATGTCTTACTAGGGGAGTGTGAAGGAGGCAATCTGTGGGTTTGTGTTATTTTGGTTTCTGGATTTGTAAATTTCATATACTTTCTTTAGGAAGACTGGAAGAAAGAATTGTATTGACAGGGGACCAGGATTGCCATTTGGATTAAGTTAAAGACTTGCCCAGCAGAACAGCAAAATCTGGACTAGAGGAAATTTTTTAAAATACCGAGGACTAGGACTAGAAGTGAGAGATCCTGCATTTAGTGACTGGTTTCCTCGAAAGACTGTGAAGGTAAGGAAAAGAAAGTATAAGTTATAAAGCAATCAAGGGCATATAAAAGTTTTTGTTCTTGCTTTAATTAAAATCAGAAGAAAAATGGGAACTAGTGGGGTCATTTTTAACCTACTAGCATTATCTGAGAATCTTTAAAACCCTTGTCTACATTCTGGCTCACTCTAAGCTCACAAAAAATTCCTTCTTTATTGGCAAAATTATGATATATAAAATATATAGTATGCTCCTGCTAAATAAAATATACTCCTATAAATACTCATACTCCTCTACAAGTCCAAAAAAAGCCTCCCTCAAACTTCCCCTACAGTTGTTCTCACATAAAATCTTTTCGATTGCATTTCGATATGCCTAATTTCTGGCTTTAAGGGCTCATTTGCAGCTTGCAAATGACATGCAGAACTGGCCCCTAAAATAATTACTGTAATGAGAGTATTGACTCATAAAATTGAGAAATAAAATGTCACCACTGAGATTCTGAGTGAGGCACTCATTTTTGTTTGCATGAATTTTCGAGAAGAAACCTGTAAAATGGTGCCTGAACCACAATTCCATACTTATGTGTGGGTATGACAGCAGAAGAAAAGGTGTGGCCAGCATTGGAGGGACAGGGAGAGTTATGCATGTGGTCAGAGAACAGAAAATAACGTATTACAAGACTAAAGGCAGGGAAATATCATAGAGGATCCACGGTAGACGTGGTATTTCTTGACTTTAGTAAAGCTTTTGATACTGTCTCGCATGATCTTCTCATAAACAACCTAGGGAAATGCAACCTAGACAGAGCTACTGTAAGGTAGGTGCAAAACTGGTTGGAAACCCGCTCCCAGAGAGTACTTATCAGTAGTTCACAGTCATGCTGGAAGGACATAATGAGTGGGGTCCCACAGGGATCAGTTCTAGGTCCAGTTCTGTTCAATATCTTCATCAGTGATTTAGATAATGGCATGGAGAGTACACTTACAAAGTTTGTGGACAGTACCAAGCTGGGAGGGGTTGCAAGTGCTTTGGAGTATAGGATTAAAATTCAAAATGATCTGGACAAACTGGAGAAATTGTCTGAAGTAAATAGGATGAAATTCAATAAGGACAAATGCGAAGTACTCCATTGAGGAAGGAACAATCAGTTGCACACATACAAAATGGGAAGTGACTGCGTAAGAAGGAGTACTGCAGAAAGGGATATGGGGGTCATAGTGGATCACAAGCTAAATATGAGTCAACCATGTAACACTGTTGCAATAAAAGCAAACATCATTCTTGGATGTATTAGCAGGAGTATTGTAAGCAAGACATGAGAAGTAATTCTTCCGCTCTACTCTGTGCTGATTAGGCCTCAACTGGAGTATTGTGTCCAGTTCTGGATGCCACATTTCAAGAAAGATGTTGACAAATTGGAGAAAGTCCAGAGAAGAACAACAAAAATGATTAAAGGTCTAGAAAACATGACCTATGAGGGAAGATTGAAAAAATTGGGTTTGTTTAGTCTGGAAAAGAGAAGACAGAGAGGACATAATAGTTTTCAAGTACATAAAAGGTTGTTACAAGGAGGAGGGAGACGAATTGTTCTTTTTAGCCTCTGAGGCTAGGACAAGAGGCAATGGGCTTAAATTGCAGCAAGGGAGGTTTTGAGACTGGACATTAGGAAAACTTCCTAACTGTCAGGGTGGTTAAGCACTGGAATAAATTGCCTAGGCAGGTTGTGGAATCTGCATCATTGGAGATTTTTAAGAGCAGGTTAGACAAATGGGAATGGTCTAGATAATACTTAGTCCTGCCATGAGTGCAGGGCACTGGACTAGACCTCTCGATGTCCCTTCCAGTCCTATGATTTTATGCTTTCTACAAATTATAGAATTACAGATAGAAATCACATCAACCACCACATGTGCTGTGGACCCCAGTAGCTGCTTAATAACACATAGCAATACACCCAGTTTATAGCAGGAAGTAAAAGCTACAGCATTCCAATGAATGTTAGCCAACACCAGAGCTAATAATTCCACTTTCTGGCGGGTTCATTTTGGTCATTAATGTCTCTGGGCAAAATGCTGCCCTTATATAGACGCACAAATAACTCGCACTGGCTTCAGTGGGATTTTTGCATGTGTATCTGAGGTCAAAAAATAACCCTACACATATTTTTAATTAAACTGAAGTTGGAAGATGCTGCTAAATGAAACTGAAGAGATACCAGTGTGCCCTAAAGATGGAAATATTCTTAACTAAAGCGTAAAAGGGTTTATTTGGAAAAACAGTAAACTATAAAGCAAAACATAACAAACCAAATCTTCAGACACCTACAAAATATATTGTATTATAAACAAGGAAAAAGTATACTGACATCTTGGTGACAGCTAAATGTTGAAGGCTCCCAGCTACGCCTCTTTCTAGCTGACCCATGCAGCCTGAGTGGTGCTGGAAAGAGCATTGAGAGAGGTGACCCTTGCTGCTAATCAGGTGTAGCTAGCAGCTGTCCCTATGCAGAAGGGCAACAACATTTGCCACTTCCAGATACCAGCCATCTGAGGCTGCTCTACCAACATGGACACTCTTTCCTGGTTTGCAGCTGTACAGGTCTTCTGAGAAGAGTGGAGGGCTCCCCTGCATCCTCTCCCCCCACCATATTTGGACTGGTCATAATCTGGATCAGAGAGAAGGTGAGAAGAAACAGGCAGCTGGTTAAGAAACACTCCTTGCCATATGAATAATTTAAGACCTGAGCATCTTTCTCTGAAGTGTCTGACACTTTTGTAAGTGAATGAAAACAACTCAGTGTTGCAGCCATACAGCTCTCATCTGGTGACACCAAGCAAAGTCTCATTCAGAGACTAAAAATTCAAAATCCAAGAGTTGGCTGATTTGGATTTACACTGCTCTAAAAATGAACACAGGTATTGGCGGGGACACAGTTTTTTAATAAAACCCCCAAATACAACAGTGGCTTGGCAAATGGAATTTACAGGGATGACAGAGGCAGAAACAGACCCAAGTATATGGAGGTGTTTGCAGTGCAATAGGAGAATAGAAATAGCAGTTTGGTAGGTCTAACATACATACTACACACAACCATGCCATGGGCGTAATTGTTTTTCCTTTTGGTAAATATCTTAACTTACAAGTCCTCTCCCTGCCAGAGGCCACTTGAATGCAGATGATTAGAGAAAAGGGTGGTTAAATAGAGTTTTTTTATTTTGGATTGTTGATCCTCTATGTAGTATCTTCCAATCCCCTTTCCATACCAATTCCTGGCTTTTTCTGTCCCTTCTTTTGCCCTCTCTTTCCTGACCTCTGACAGGAAGGCTCCTCATTATGGTGAAGGAAGAAAGTCGTGGAAGGCAGTGTGCACCCATGCAACAATCTTGTTACTGGGTCCCACTGCTGCAATATTCAAATTCCCTTCACGTGCTGGGGCCACATGTCTACAAAATTTGCATGAAATGTTGATTTAGTTGTGACCAGGCAGAGAGTCTAATGCTGATGTTGAAGTCTATAGTATGATCCAATAAGGTAAGGAGATTCAAGCAGGAAGAGGCTCTGTTGGTATTTCCAAGGGAAACTGGGGTTCCTAGGTAAATTTTCCCAAGCTGCAGAAGGTATGAGTGAAGCTCTGCGTTTTTCTTGTATTAACTGTAACCCCTCACTCATCCTTACTTAGTGGTACAACTCTGACAGATAATGGGAATTGGTTTGCAGAAATCAAAGGCCATTTCCTAATAAGAGCTTTCAGATGATCAAAAACATACTTAAGTTACTTTACAAAAAACCCACAAAATCAAAAATATGGTCATGCAGATTTGCAATGGATCTTATTACATGGGAAATAGATTAAATGAAAGACTACTAACTGAAGAGATTATACAGAATAGTCCATACAGTAATATATTCAAACAAACATTCTAAAAAATTACTGAAGAAGTGATTTAATACTATGAGTCTAAATATTTAAAAAATATTTTTGACACATACATGCCATTTTCTTTAAGTGAAAAGATGCTGTTAATTGCTGTTAAATGCTGTTAATTGTTAAATTGGGATAGTCCAGGCCACAAGTTTGTTAAACACGAACACAGAATACTATTTCACCCCCATAAAATTAACTGGATTATGGCATATTTTTTCAAAGGAAGCATTTGTAACTTTATTACTGGAATTGTTTACAATTACACTAGACAAATCACTTGAAAATATATAATAGAGTCCAATTTTGCACACTTCAGGAAGTTGCTTAGGTAACATGTTGGGTTAACAGTTACAGTGGTCGCCCTTAAAACCTCACTGATTTTACCTAAATTAAATAGATACACATTCTTTCTCAAAAACTCTGCTCCTTGTGTGTTCTCAAGGTTGTAGCCACTGACTTGAGACAAAAATACTTTCTTACTGCTCTTTAAATCCTCTCATTACTGAAGCAACACAGCTGAAGTCAGTGGAGTTACTCCAGTTCAACGTGGGCGCAACTGAATTAAGAATCCTTAATCCCAGTGATTCAAAATATTGGAGAACAGCTGTCAATTTCCAGACAAATTTACATTAAGGTGGAGTTAGTTGAGAATACTGATCAGTAATTTAGGGATAAAACACATTAAAGGGATGTTGTAATTTATCTAAAATCGAGCATTGCAAACCCATGAAATTTTGAGTTAAGGTTACACTTAAAAGAAATCCACACATATTAAGATAAGGAACCCAGATACCTTGCCATGTAGTGACATCATGCAATAACCATGCCTTTGTCATGAAGGTATTTTAATGTCTCGTCCAAGTTTAAACTGAACTGATTTTTAACAACGTGATTTTTTTTCATTTTTCCTCTTTATAGCATCACTACCTCCAACCTACTCCCCACAAGGGTCACCAAGCACTCCTTGGCTGAAGCTAAGGAGCTGGTCCAACATTTCAAATTGATAGAAAAAACTATTTTTAAAACAAATATATTGCTGGTGAAAAGTGGTGAATTACCAGCAAAAGGAGTTCTCAATCAGTCTCCAGAACTGCACAGAAAGTGCAGTGCCAGCTTTTTTGTTATGTTCTGCCAATACATTTCACCTTGTTTTGGATACGCCTTCAAAGGGATCAGAGAGTAGTTTGTGAGTTTGTGTGTGTATGGGGGTGGGGGGGATGTGAGAACCTGGATTTATGCAGGAAATAGCCCAGCTTGATTGTCATGCACATTGTGTAAAGAGTTGTCACTTTGGATGGGCTATCACCAGCAGGAGAGTGAATTTGTGTGGGGGGGTGGAGGGTGAGAAAACCTGGATTTGTGCTGGAAATCACTTTAGATAAGCTATTACCAGCAGGACAGTGGGGTGGGAATAGGTATTGTTTCATATTCTCTGTGTATATATAAAGCCTGCTGCAGTTTCCACGATATGCATCTGAGGAAGTGAGCTGTAGCTCACGAAAGCTTATGCTCTAATAAATTGGTTAGTCTCTAAGGTGCCACAAGTCCTCCTTTTCTTTTTGCAAATACAGACTAACACGGCTGTTACTCTGAAACCTTTCATATTTCATGGACTCCCTGCTGAGACTGCCAACAAAAGGTGTCAATGGCTAATGCCTGAAAATACTGCTGAGCTTCAGATAGACTTGCATGTGTCATCCCGACTTTGTTGGAGATCAGTTGCAGCCTAGGGGTGATTCAGAAATCTAGACTGTTTCATGAAAAGGAAGGTGGCAGGTTAGTTCAACGAAAACTAAAAGAAAGTAAAATGTGGAAATAAACTATCCATCACATTTCTTATTGTGTCAGTTGGCTTGACAAATGCGCATCATGCTCTCAAATTGCCAGTTGCCAAGAGTATGAAGCCTGAGGGGTTGCTGTAGAGTTTGGAAACCAAAAATCCATTACTGAAAAAGAAAACAGATTTTTTTTTGAGAGAGAGAGAGAAAACTTGAAGCCTTGAAAAAAAAAATCAGCAAGACTTGATCTGGTATCTCTACCGACCTGTTCAACAACATAAAGTGCATACCATTGCAGAAAACTGTATCCTTATATGCACAGTAGGTATGGTTTCAAAAGATATAGGACCTAGAGCAGCTACCAAATTTGAAACAGTAGTTCTGTCAAATAATGCTATTTCATACTGTATTAGCGGCATAACTGAACATCTGAGAGCAATTGCTTTCCAAAGCCAGGAAAAGCAAATACTTAACAATTCAACCTGATAAGTCAACTGATGTCTCTGGTGCTGCAGAGGTTCTGGCATTTGAAAGAGATGTTTCTTGAGGTTCTGTTGAAGGCAACTTACCAATTTGTAAAGTTGGGACAGGATAAACAAGAGACTGCTTATCTGAGACAATAAAAGTTTTCCACATTCACTGAAAGCCATGTATTGCCATCTGTGGGAACAGTGCCAAAGCAATGACAAGAAAGAATAGCAGTCTGGTCACATGGATGCAAAACACCACACATAGTGCCTCATAGCTTCAGTGTTTCATACACCACCAATTTCTTGCTGCTAAGAAAATGCCTGGAAATCTGTGCTAGATCCTTCATGAAGCTGTTGAAGCAGTGAACTTCATTAAAACCTCTCCACTCAATTTTCTGTTTGTCCTATTCTGTGATGATCTTTCACCAGCAACTCCTATTTCACACTGAGGGGAGATAGCATTTTATTTTATGAGAGCTAAGTAGAATCTTCAAATTAGGAGAAAAATGATCATCAATCACCCCTTGCTGATGTCTTCAATAATTCACCTTGGGTGGTAGGCTTCAATTTGAGTTGCCATCTTTGAGCATCTAAATGAGCTGATTCTTCTCTCCAAAGGAAGAACGGGAGTGTCTACGCACAACAGGGTAGAATCATGTATCAGAAAATTTGGAAATCTATGCCCTCTAGTCTGTAAAAAAAGAAACTCAGATTAGCCTTCTGTTTCAGACTTTATCAAGGTAACCTGGTCAAAACTCTCAGGAACTCAAATCAGAATCTAAAATAAATTCAGATCCAGCTTCAGGACTATGTTTTTGATGAACCACGAAAGAGAAAAGGGTGGATTACCAACCCCTTTGTCTATGATCCAGATAACTCAGTAGCACTGACTAGGCCACTGCAAGACAAAGGGGCAGACTTCTCTTCTGACAACATCACTTAGCTGACTTTCTCTAGCCAAAAACTCAGCTGATTTTGGCTGCCTCTGAAATAGAAGGATCCAGCTTTAGTTGTACAAACTATTAAAGCTCTCATCCTACTTTCATCCTTGTTTCTTTAAGTCAGGTTTCTCTTCAGTGGTTGTGATAAAAACAAAGTATAGGAATCTCTCAAGTGAAAACAAATGTAAACTGTGCATTTTCCGAATGAGGCCTCCTGTTGAACATATCGCAACAGCCAAGAGAGACTCATCCATAACACTGAATTGCAAGTGTATTTAAAAGATTTCACACTCCTTTTAATTTAGAACTTCATATTCAGTTATCACAGGTGTGGGTATGGTTACAAAAAAATTTGCCTGCATCTGAATGGGGTTTAAAGTCTTGGGGGGAAGATCACAAAACATTTCTTATTACCAGCTCTGAAAGTCTGAGGAATCCTGACCTAAGCTACCAAATAGCCATGATGTAAACAGTCACATATGAATTGAATTTGAACCATTGATTAAAATTATTCTGTTTATTTATGTGCTCTTCTGCAGATGACCGTATATTACCTAAAAGGGTAAAACAAATCTATATGCTCTTTTTATTTAAATACAGCGAAATGAAATTTAAGCCATGGTAAATTACATATATTTTTAGAAGCCAGAAGATTAAATTGCCTTCTATTTAAGTACACTGGTATTTGCATTGTCACAGTATATTATATAGATTTGATGCATAACATATAACTGTACTAATCTTGGAGGTAATCATAACAACAAGAAATGTTGTTTGGAGATTTTCTATTTTTATTTTTAAGAATAACAAAAACCTTTCCATTGAAAGGCCACATATAAAACTATGGTTTCTATGCAGAGAGACCGAGGCTGCTTATTACCTACAGTACGCTAGCTATGATGAACAGACCACCATAGTTGTGACAACTAATGTAGCTGCCTCCAGGGTAAAACAAAGGTTTACATATTACACAAGCAATTTAACTGTTTTCTAAACATATTGCCAAGACAGTGGGAGTTGGCAGCCAACACTGTGTTTTAGGTTTTGGATACTTGGATTAGAAGTGACTTCTGATTACAGACCTTTTTATTTGTCTTCTACGAACTACAAGCAACCTAGTAACCCAGCAAAGAATTCTTCACAGCACTTAAACTGGTCTTCATGGCTTCCCAGAGATTACATACACAAATCACTCCACAAAAGTGGTATAAGAGTCTTGTGCATAGATAATGACACAAGACAATTGTCTTGTTCTAACTCTTAAAGAGTAGCTGAAAGTGAAATGTTTTATAATCCTTTTTGTGCAGTAGTCAAGGAAGAAAGAAAAGAGTTTGGGCAAAGATTATCCATAGAAAGACTTTTTTGGGGTTACAGCTGAAACACAATAAAGAACATAATTAACTTCACAATTCTTTGTGTTTTTCATTTGACTGCAGGGAGGAGATGAAAGAGGACTGTTAAGCCTTGCATTCCATCCCAATTATAAGAAAAACGGAAAGCTGTATGTGTCTTATACCACCAACCAAGAACGGTGGGCCATTGGACCTCATGACCACATCCTTAGGGTCGTAGAATACACAGTATCCAGGTACCATTAAAAGTCAAAAAATCAAAAACATTATGCTGTTCAGCACTCTTCTCTCTTTGGTATTCCTTATTTTTGAAATGAACCATAATATTTACAATGGGTTTATTTTGGTACCTTCAGGAAGTACCACTGGGTTAATTTCAAGCAATAGTTTTGAAACAGCAGTGAGTATATTGCCTCATTCTGTTTTTTAATACACTTTCAATTATCATTTTTATTACAGTTGTTCCCAAATTATCCTGTGTAATATCTTTTGTGACAGCAATTTCTGTGAAATTGTTTGATGTTTTACTGTAGAGTTACAATAGCTGTTCTGTCATTTGACTGAATTTAAGTTTATTAGTAAAAACAGGAAATCAAGAACGGCATGTAGCCGATCAGTGGCTGCTAGCAGCAAGTATCTCCAATTGGCTCGTGATGGGACACGAGATGGGGAGGGATCTGGGTTACCACAGAGATTTCTTTCCCAGGTGTCTGGCTGTGGGTCTTGCCCATGTGCTCGGGATCTAACTGATCTCCATATTGTCAGAAAGGGTCAGAAAGGAATATTTCCCTGGGTCAGATAGACAGAGACTCTGGGAGGTGGGGACAGGGAGGTTCGCAGTATGGGGCATTTGTCACTTGCAGGTTTAAACTAATGTAAATGGTGAATTCTCTGTAACTTGAAGTCTTTAAACCATGATTTGAGGACTTCAGTAACTCAGCCAGAGGTTAGGGGTCTATTACAGGAGTGAGTGGGTGAGGTTCTGTCACCTGCAATGTACAGGAGCTCAGACTAGATGATCATGATGGTCCCTTCTGACCTTTGAGTCTATGAGTCTATTTTTATATCTTCATACCACAGGAAAAATCCACACCAGGTTGATATGAGAACAGCAACAGTGTTTCTAGAAGTAGCAGAGCTACACCGAAAACATCTAGGAGGACAGCTTCTGTTTGGCCCAGATGGCTTCTTATACATTTTCCTTGGTGATGGAATGATCACTCTAGATGATATGGAGGAGATGGATGGTTTAAGGTACAAAACCTGCCAATGGATAGATTCCTTTTTCTTAATTATTTGTCTTCTGCCTTTCAACAATAATTAGGGTCAGACATTTGAGTTCCCCCAGTGTTGTGACCAGTCACCACAAACACAAAGGGACAAACCCTGCTCACCTTACTCATGATACTAAGCATCATTTACTTCGGAGCATGAGTTAAGCAAATAGTCTCAGTACATTCTTGCAGCTGAAATAAATCTTTTCATACATGTGTGTTATCAAAGCATTTAATTATCTGTCACCAGCAGTTGTGATTAGATTTAAACTAGGGCTGTCAAATGATTAAAAAAATTAATCACAATTAATCACAAGATTAAAAAAATAGTCCCAATTAATTGCAGTTTTAACCGCATTGTTAAACACTAATAGAATACCATTTATTTAAATATTTTGGATGTTTTCTACATTTTCAAGTATGTTGATTTCAATTACAGCACAGAATACAAAGTGTACAGTGCTCACTTTATATTATTTTTATTACAAACATTTGCACTGTAAAAAGGTAAACAAAACAGACTCTGTGTGTGTGTTGGGGGGAAGTGTGGGTGTATGTGTGTGGGGGGGAGTGTGTGTATATGTGTTGGGGGAGTGCTCTCTCTTTAAGCAGAGCATTCAAGAGCCTGAACACTTTTTCAGCCAGCAGCAGCTGCTGTCAGCAGCTCTCACTCCTGAGCTAGCAGCAACACAAGGCAGGCTCCCCCTGTTCCCTGACCCCAGCTCAGCAGCAACTTGGTACATGGGTGGAGGAAGGGGGACACCCCGACATCAGCCCCCTGCCTCCCCCACCAGCACCCCTGACTGCGCAGCTGACAGGAGGCAGGCTCCTGGTCCAGAGCAGCTTGGCCAGGGGCGGCTCCATGGAGTGGTGGGGGCAGGAGGAGCAGTGGAGCAGGACAGCTCTCCCAGAACACAGAATGGCCCCCCTCACCCACCCCTAAGACCAGCCCTCATTCCGAAGTCTCTTGTCCCTGGTCGCCTCCTGCTCGCTGCCACAGGCTGTGCCTCACTCCCCGCCCGGCTGCCGCCAAGTCCCATCTCCAGAGGTGTGCTATTAACACTCATTAAAAAAAAAAAAACCAACCATTAATCTGTTTTGAGTTAATCGCATGTGTTAACTGCAATTAATTGACAGCCCTAATTTAAACATAACAAAGGCTCCCTCTCCTAAATAATTTTTTTCCAAACAGGCCAATTTAAAGAAGCAAATGTGCTGTAAAAAAGGTTACAGACACATACCGAGGTAAATCATGGCCCTGCAACAACCAGAAAAACATCCAGATAGCAAATGAAACAATCCTATTTCGGGTGCTGCCCCTACAGCTTTGTCCATCTACTTGTCCCTGGTTCATTGTGCTAAATTCCAGTTGGAATAACACTTGCTTTGTCATTTAGAATAATTAATGTATGAGTCCAGATGGAGAGATCTTCCCTCATTAACTGACAGGAGATGCTACACTCAGAGGCCTCATCACCACTGATAGACAAGCAGATGTTCTGTAGCTTTTGCAATAAGCACATTATCAGTGGCAAAACTGAAGAATAATTCCAACATTTTATTTTAAATGTACATACAATAATGGGAGACTGAAACAGATTGAGGTTTGGATATGGGGAAGGACAGAAAGCAATTAATTTAAATATTTAGTTGATGCATGTTTTTGAAAAGACATTTTGATAGTATAATATAAAGTTGAGTTATCCTTTTCCCATCCCATCATGAACATTATGAGAAAATGTTTTTGCCTTGTTCTATTCCTTGTGACAAAAGAATTCTGTTCACTACTAGCTTCAACATTTCCTATCAAAGCTCCATTCAAAGTATGAAAGAACTTTTATTTTTACATAAGCCACAGTTAATCTTTGGAGCTCACTCCCACTAGATATCATTCTTGAATCCAAGAACACGATTTAAAACCATATTAAATACACAAACACACACATTATATTGCTATATAATGAGTACATCCACAGTTACCTTAGAGAGGATTAAACATAAGAGGGATGTAAACCCTCATGTTCCAGGGAATAAACCAATTGTCAGGGTTTGAAGAAAGTTCCCCTATTGGCAAGTTGTTTCATAAAGGAGCACCAAGTACCTCCTTATAAACATAATCCTGCCAGAGACAGGATAATGAACTAGATGACCCAATGATCAGTTCAGGGATGGCACTCCCTATGATTCCTATGTTCCTTAAAAGTAATCTACATATGGCTCAGTGAAATAAGTGGTTCCCTTTTTTGCTTCATTGTAGTACTGTATAGATTAAATATATCAGCTGAAGTACTTTTTAAAGTCAATTATGTTATCCTCCAACTTTCTCAGCGACTTTACAGGTTCTGTATTACGTCTGGATGTAGATACTGATTTGTGCAATGTTCCTTATTCCATACCACGGAGCAACCCACACTTTAACAGCACCAATCAACCTCCTGAAATTTTTGCACATGGACTCCACAATCCAGGCAGGTAAGTAAGTTATATTTGTCATTGTTGAGGAGCAAACACTGTTGTGATCCAGGTGCTTCTTAGGCTTGCTAATTCTAGGACATATTCTGCTCTCAGATGTTTTATACATGTTTCTATTGAAATCAACAAGAGCAACAGACATCAGAGGACAGAAATCCGCTCATAAAGTTAGGGTTTTAGCACCCAAAAAAAAAAAGAATTGGAAGGAATATGTCACAGAATCTTGAATAGCACTTTGAGATTGGGCCTTTGCACCACATCCATCAGGCCAGGCTGGGACCATAGTTTTGTAACTAGATTTCCTACTCAGGGCTGGATTAACACAGGGTCTTTAGGGGCTGCAGCCCAGGGCCTCGGGCTAAGGAGGGGGCCCCACAAAAATAAATCCAAAATTCTATACAATTCAGTGGTCACCAACCCGTCAATCACGATCGACAGGTCGATCCTGGAGCCTCTGCCAGTCAATTGCAATCTCCGTGCCACTAAAAGTCCAGTGGTGCAGCAGGGCTCAGGCAGGCTGCCTGCGTGCCATGTTCCCATGCCGCTCCCAGAAGCGGCCAGCTGCTGGCACGTCTCTGCAGCCCCGGGGGGAGGGGGGGGAGCGTGTCTCCGTGCACTGCAATGGGAGCTGCGGAGGCAGTGCTGAGGGCAGGGACAGCGCACGGAGACACGCTCTTCCCCCCCCCCCCTCCACCAGGGGCCACAGAGACGGGCCAGCAGCCGGCCACTTCTGGGAGCAGCATGGGAACATGGCAGGCAGGCAGTCTGCCTGAGCCCTGCTGCGCCGCCGGCTGGGAGCTGCCTGTGGTAAGCACCTCCCAGCCAGAGCCTGCACCTCGCACCCCAACCGCCTGCACTCCAACCCTCTGCCCCAGGTCAGAATCCCCTCCTGCACCCAAACTCCCTCCCAGAGCCGGCACCCTTCACCCTTTCCTGCACCCCAACACAGCCTGGAGCCCCCTCCTGCACCCAAACGCCCTCTCAGAAAGACACTAATATAACAGCTGTTCTAAGGGAAGAAGTAGGCTATTTTGAATTAACTTAACTATATTCTACATGTTTTAAGGCTGAAATGTAACCACAGAATGGTTTTATGTTAATTAAAAGCCACGTTTAGTATAGCGTTAATAGCCTCGATGCCATAATTGTGATCATTTTGTTTTAAATTAAGAAAAAGACTTGTATACAGGGGCCCCACAAAATCTAATAGCCACAGGCCTTAGGAGAGTTAATCCAGCCCTGTTCCTACTGAGCAGTAAAATGCACAGGTTCTTTGTAAGCAGGCCAAACATTTCTCTAGTATGAAATTGGAAATATGGTAATGGGATACAGGAGATCTTCAACTTTAGAGAACTATTGCAAATCAAGGCTGTTTTGACTACAAGTTGCTGCCAGCTAGTGTATCTTTAATAGCACATCTTAAATGGTGGTGTCTCTCCAATGCCTAGTAGATGCATGGCTAAAGAAGAAAAAATACCAGCAACATTTGAGATTATTTCACACCCTCAGAGACCCCAAGGTCTATAGAAGGGCTATAGAAGCTGAACTACAATATCTTCTTGCCCTTACAGGTAGTTGCTTCCTGACTGAGATGGAGGCACATGCATAAGGCAGTTTAAAGAAGTTTGCACTGCTGCTGCCCAGGCTGTATCCGTCCTGAGCAAAGAAAGTGTATTGTTGTCAATGAAGCCCTTCCCAGAGCACTAAATTCATTTTCAGAAAGGAAAAAGGAGGAATGCATTCTTGTCCATATGCCTGTTTTCAGGATACTGAAAATTTGCTGTATTTTATCTTGATCTGAACATTTGTTTAATGTTCAGATCAATCAGAGGCAGCAAAGTCTAGTTGGCTAAATATGCAGATGAAATGCAGGAACTTTTATATTATATTCCCAGCTCTGCCAGGTACTTATTCTGTGGCCTTGGGCAAACCAATTAGCTATTCCTCAGATTCCCTATCTGAAAAGGGAGATAGTAATTTTGGAGGGGAACAGGGAGTGTAAACATTATCGTTTGTACAATGGTCTGAAGATGTAAAGTACTAGATACATGCTTAGTAGTATATTAAGAATCTTTTGATACACCTTTGTACAAAGGAGTGAGTTAAGCTGTGGTATATTAGGAAATACTTTACATGGTTTGATAGCAATAATTCTAGAGTCAGCAGAAGTCAGCTAATAAAGCCAGCAGCAAGCTGCTTAAAACCCTCAGAGGTTTGTACAGATTTCTCATAGTTCAAAAAATATATTTGGTAGAAAAAAGGCACAAAATTTTCAAGTAATAAATCATCTTTTGAAGTGGCAGAAACAGAAGTATTTTTAAAGTAATGGGAGAGACATCTGTTAGCTTTAAGAAAGAAAAGAGAACTCAATTAGCCACTACAACTTAAAATGAAGTGTAGAGTAATACAATTCCGAATGGCTGAGGGGGAAAAAAGTGAAACCTTTTCTTAACTGAGAAAAAAAGGCAAGTAGAAAACAAACAAACATCTGGTGCAATCTGAACGATAACAAAGAGCAGAGGGATTCACATAATTTGTAGTTCAGCAATTAGGGGCAGTAATGTTAAAGGTCAGGTCTACACTACAGTTGATATAACTTACGGTGCTTAGCGGTGTGAAAACGCCCTATCCCTGCACAGTGCAAGTTTTGCGCTGTCCATACCAGCACTATGTTGGCAGGAGATGCTTTCCCGCCGACATAACTTCCGCTTCTCACCAAGGTGGAGTAATTATGCCAACAGGAGAGTGCTGTCCTGTTGGCATAGTACGTCTTCACCAGATGCTCTGCAGTGGTGCAGTTACATCAGGGCAGCTGTGCCAACGTAATGATGGAGTATAAACTTGCCCAGTAACATTTAAGGCCATGCTTTGAGAAACAGAAGAAATCCAATTTGGTTAAAAAAGGAATTGTTCTTTGCTTCCTTTCTATGGTCCAACACCGCTATGCAATAAGAATCAAGTTGCATAGATTTGATGAGCCTTACAGAATTAAAGCTAGTTAAAGTACCAATAATTTCAAACATTATTCAGCAGAGCCCAATTCTTGGTGACAAATAGGAAAAAAGTCTATCCATTCTACAGAATGTGTCATGAGGCACAAGGGGTTTTTGTAGCTGTAGCTGTAGTTTTGTTTTTGTTTTTTTTTGTCACAAAAGTATGAACTCTTTCTTATGCACACTTGTTTTCTCTGTGATCTGGGCACAGTGAATAATATAGTCCACTAAAATATACGGAACACAAAGAGAATAGTCTTCCAAAATTTGACCCGATATTCTATTAGTAGAGAAATAAGAGTCCATAAGAAGCTTTCCCCTAGTCTTTTATGACTTTTCTAACATGCTTTTTGATGCACAGGTGTGCTGTGGATCGCCACCCAACAGATGTAAATATTAATTTAACAATACTTTGCTCAGACTCAAATGGAAAGAATAGATCTTCAGCAAGAATCTTGCAAATAGTAAAGGGGAAAGACTATGGTAAGTTTTATCCAAAACTATTATGAAAAACAGCCTTCAAAAAGTCTATGGAATAATAAATATGGTAGTATTGCCATATTATGGTGTATTGCCATAGGAAACTAGGAAAAACCAGATAAAAAGGAATATTGTAAACTTAATAGGAAACCAATGAAAGACAAAGTACAAGAAAATAAAGGAAAGAAAAGAAAATGTAAATGATGAGGTCTGTTGTTATACATGTTTGTGACCATATGTGACTGCTCATAAAGAAAATTTTCTGAAAGATCAGGAAGTGATGAAAATGTATGCTTACTCATTCACATGTAACCTCTTAAGATACAGAATTTAAGTCTTAGGCAATGTGCCTCTTGTAATGGAGACTAAATGAGAGGCAAAACAACAGAGCACAAATATGATGGGGGTATTTGCCCCCATACTAACCTAGGAGACGATAATGGGACTGAGAAGGGGCCAATTAATCAGATAGGCCACAGGTCAGGGGAATTAGGTGGCCTCAGAAATCCCCGGAATGAAGATGGAGCCCAGCTGAGAAGGAACAGGTGGGGCTAGTATAAAACAAGGAAGCTGGCATCAAAAAGGGGCTGCAATGAGGGAGCCTGTAGCCACTCTTTGAACATTAGAGAGGGAAGGAAAGAAAACTAGATTGAGAGGGTGTAGGAAAAGATTCAGGGAAAGGGCAGCAAGGTTTAAGATGGTACAGCCCTTGGCTGAGTAGAGGATCCCTGAGCTGGAACCCAGAGGAGAGGGCAAGCCTGAGTTCCCTGAAGCCACTGGGAACTGGCATAATCTGGTCAGTGGATGAGAAGACTGCTGGAGATAGTGTGTATGGAGGGACTTTGATACCTGGGAAGGCGAGACTCTAGTGACCCGGCAGGAAGCCATGAAGATAGAGCACCCTGAGCCACAGAGAGAGAGAGCGAGAGAGAGAGAGAGAGGTGGCAGAACAAGCAAGCGAGTGGCAGAAGGTGGCATAAAACCTGGAAAGAGCTAATCCCCAAAGCATCCAGGAGGAGGTGCCCTAGCAGTGAGAGGGACTCTGTTCCAACAACCAAATAGGGAAACTACTGAACACTGTTTAAATTTCAGTTAAAATGTTCAGTTTGGAAATGTACAATATAATATTACTTCACAAGTCATAACATGGCGCACAGTACATCAGGAAACTTGGATTTTAAAGAATTGATATAATCTATTGACTTGGGGCTATTATTGCTAAATAATTATCTGAGTTATATTTAATGTTAAAGTCTGATGCTTGCTGAGAACACTTGCAAATTCAGACAAAAGCCAGATGACCACAGCTCAGAGCTATCTTCTGTCTATGTTGAACATTTAACAACTTCTAAATTCATTCCGGTAAAGTGTGGTAAAGTTCAAAGCAGTGTCACTTGTATGGTATCAAGGACTGACCTAATTTCATGGGACATAAGCTATCTAGGTCTTTAGACTGACCTATGTATACCCATTTCTCCCCCAATCTGTACCGTACTTTGAAAGTAGAATAACTGAGCTGGCTCATGCAGTAGTCCACATATGTAATACAGTCACTTCAATTTTAGTTATTTCACATATTTGGTGTTGTCATTTTATGAATGCCAAGCCAAAGAAAAGTGTGGTTTGAAACGGATTTGGTAAACCACTGTTCCAACAGAATTTTGACTGCATCTCTACCGTAGATCAAACTAAGCAGTATTGTGGCATGGAATTGTGTCCGTCCAGAAGAACTTGCCAGAGCTTGTGCAGTGGTCAGTTGCTTAAACAAAAAAAATAAAATCATAATTTCCCTTTCTCCCTTGTATAATTTCATCCCTTAAAATCATAATCTAATCTGGGAAATTCAGTCAAAGATTTACAAGTGGCAGTCCAACTGCAACAATATTCATGTAAAATAAAAATATCTATTGGCTGTGATTTAAAATTACATAATTGTAACAAAATTTGAGCCTGGTTTTAACCTATGTAGTCTTTAAATATAGTTTAATTGCATATATAGGATCATTTACACATTAACATTGTTGAGGAGATTATCTGATATGATTTAACAGTGCAGTTCTGCAAGAAAAAAATGCATGTTAACTGTTGTCAATCCTAGCAGCAGTATAATGGCCTCAGCCTAAATAAGAAACTACAGTCAGCAAACTGATGCATGATACTGAACAGTACAGGCTTATTGCATTAAGGAACTGACCTTAAAAGAAAGAAGCTTTGGACAAGATTTTCAAAAGCACAAGTCCTGCTGAAAGTCAATGGGACTTGAACTCCTAAATCCCTAAATCACCCCTTTATTATTTATAATGCTGAAGCATAACAGATCCATTCTGTGGGTGAAACTCAAGTCATATAAAAGTCAATAGCAAGACTCCCATCAACTTCAATAGGATAGTTAGGATATGACCCCTTTGGCTCTATTCTTCTCTCAGTCTTAAGTTAGGCTATGTCCCTCTATGTTTATGATGGTGTTTTCTGGTTTCCCTTATGCTCAATTTCCTGTCTTATACATCCTGTACATCCCAACATTGGTGCAATTTAAATGGCAATAACTTTTCTTCATACTGTATTTGCATAATTGTTTTTAATATATGAAATTGCATTTGATCTAATGCTATGGTAGTTACTTTTTAGAAAGCGAGCCTTCACTTCTAGAATTCAAACCATTCAGTAGTGGACCATTGGTCGGTGGATTTGTATACCGAGGTTGCCAATCTCAGAGACTTTATGGAAGTTATGTGTTTGGAGACCGCAACGGGTAGGTGTCTTAAAATATATTCAGTTATGATACATATAAAGCAACAATAATATTTTGCATGTTTGCATATTAAAGTAGTTCTGCCAGCCTTGCAGTGTGGCAATGCCATAGGGAAATCTCCAGGTTTGGAAACAAGATAGGGACCACTACTTTCTGAGTCATGGCATTCTAATGAATAGCAGCAGAGGTGACATACTTGATCTCTGGAGGAGGTTAAAATGGAGATATTGATCCCAAAGGTTCCTCAGAGACCCCCTAATCCACTCTGATCCTCCAAACACTTATGCCCACGCTTAACATTAAGTACACGAGTAGTCTCATTGACTTCAATGGATCAAGTATTTAAGCATGTGTGTAAGTATTTACAAGATCGGGGTCTAACTGATTAACAGAGCAGCTTTGAATCTTGGTCTCATGGAAACATCAATGATGGAAAAAAAGTAATGCTTTCTGGATGAATGGGTGCAGTCCTGTCACACCAAGCAAGAGAAATGCTTAGTACCTACGTGCAAGAGAAATATTTTACAAAGTATTTTCAGGATATATATATTTACAATACTTTGGGCTCAATTCTGCCACACATAGATACTAAGCAACGTGAGTAAGGATGGCAGAAGGATTAATTGTGTTTGTACAATGCCCGCTGGGAAACTATATTGTGATTAATTTTATAGAAGTGTCCATGGAACTACTTACTGCAACTCCCTTTTATTATCTGGACATTTTAAGTTCTCTTTTCAAATGCTATATAACAGTTTGCATTGTATGTGTTTGATTACAGAAATTTTTTAACGCTGCAACAGAGTCCTGTAACCAAACAGTGGCAAGAGAAACCTCTATGTCTTGGCAACAGTGGTTCATGTAGAGGCTTCTTTTCAGGTCACATTTTGGGATTTGGTGAAGATGAATTAGGTATAGTAGAAAAACTCTTATTAAGTTACAAAATAAATCTTACCAAAATTACATGCTGCACCATACAGTATTATAGTAGATCTTTAATTGTATCAGACTCTACAGCATAGCTTTTCTTTTCTTTTTAACTCTTTGACCAAGATTGCCATAGTATCGTCCCTCCTACTCTTTAGCATCTATGTAAGAAGCAACAGGGAGAGGTAGCAGAACGGGTGAAGGTCCCTATTTTCAATCTGTGCACAAACGCAGGGGGTATGAACTTAAGTGAAAGGCACAAATGTAGTTTAAGTTCCATGAGCATAAGACACACATCAAAGTGAGGCCAAGAATTGATTGAAAATATCTAAATGCCATTTACTCCTCCTGTTTCAGAACTTAAAATTCTCATTCATGCTAACTGGATTTTGCGTAAAGACCAATGAGAGATTTTCTTAAATTAATAACTGACTTATATTTGCCTCTCAACACTCATTTAAACAATTAACTATGGAAGTTCAGTGCCATAGTAGGATAGGACACTTTCACCTTAGAAACTTGAGTTCAAATCCTGAATTTGGTGTAAAGGAAAAATGAGTTTGATGATTTCACACTCTTGACATCAAAAGATCATTAACCGCATTGACACAACTGGCAGGAATGTCTTAATAGATGCCAAGGATTTGGGTGGCAATGGGACTGCAATTCAGTACTGAGGTGCTTACTACAATTTCACATAGGATGTTTGCACAGCATCTAGCTCTAGCTGATGCTATTCCTTCGCTTTTATGAACAAATGCACACACCACCACCTTTAGAAAGAAAAAAACTTGGTGTTTCTAGTATATATCTAGTATACATATAGTATATATGTTTCTAGTATATATCTAGTTTTTAAATTGGAATGGATATTTGTCAGAACAGCCCACAGGCAATTAGTCATCTTTATAACGAAGGGCCTGTCATACATTGCACACATTCACATCTCAAAAAATAATTTAAATTTATATAACTCCATATTTCAATAGTAAAACTATTGAATGGGCAGATGAAATTACCCCCTTCTTCCCCCCCACCCAAATTTTGAAGTTTTGTCTAAATTTTGAAATTCAGAAATCTTCAACTAGCTCTATAAAATGTTAAAAGTGAAGAATTTGGTTTTAAATTTGCATGACAAAGTTTGTTTCATGTTTCTAGTTTTAACTGGTAAGAATTGTTTCATACATGTTTTCAAACAGGAAAATTACATTGTATTTTCCAATGATGCAAGATATTTATTTCATGAGGTTTTCACCATCTTGCAAATAGAGCTAGATGGTAAGTCAGAGGTACAGCATATTATTAAAGAACACTAATTTACTAGATCTATTTCTTTAACAGGTGAGGTGTACATTTTATCAAGCAGCAAAAGCATGACACAGTCTCACAATGGGAAACTCTACAAGATTGTTGACCCCAAAAGGTAAGCATTGCTTTATTCACATCACAGATTAGATCAATCTGTTCATAAGCAGGTTAATAAAAACTACCTAGGCAAAATATAAAATGAATACTCTGTGAAACAGAATAAATTATTTATGCTTCACTTTTCCACGTAGCTCTGGTCATGCAATGCTTGAACAAAAACTGAGGGAAATTCTCAACTCAGGAGTCTTCCTAGCAGCAGATGTAGGAGCCATCAGCTGGTACACACACTCTCACCAAAAGTAACCACTATCAAGTATAATTTAAATGCTACGACATGATTTTTTAAACTGTCAGGGGAAGCCTATATATCATCTTCCTCAATCTCTGGATCTTACCCTACTAAGCCTAGATGCTCATATTTTGGGCGTATTTGGGTACATTTGTGGCAGCCTAGACTCCCATATTTACAGTAGAACCTTTTGAACCGATCCACACAGAAGATTCAGCTGGGATTCTGAATCACAAGTGCCTACAGCTGAGTATATATAGTACTCACCGGTGTCAGGACAACAAATTCTTCCTGTCTTAGTGACTGGTGCCCAAGGCCAGCGGGTGTGCTGTGCAAAATGATGTAGTAGTTCACATACAGAACTGGTTCAAAGGGTCTGTGCAGTGACAATGACTATATGAGGAACATACACATTTTTCCCCAAAGCATTCCTTTTTTTCTCCTGCCTGGGAGGTCCCACACACAGGAAGAACACATGAGGGCAGATTCTCATTGATTTCAATGGAGCTATGACAATTTATGCCTGAGGATCTGCCCGATGGTTTCTAGAGACGTCCCTGCCTCCAGGCAGTTATATGCATGGGTTAACTTGCTGTCATCCACCTCTTCTCCAGGTAAGTTTGTACAATGAACAGTGCACCCCAGAATTTATCTGTGACCAGAAAAGCAAAGGCCATACCAAGGATCTTCTGTTTTCCCACCACCAAATGAATACTCCAAATTGTGTATCAAGTCCTAAAAACCAGCAACTATTTCTAACAGGCCCCCAAATCCTACCCAAATGATTTATAAAACAAAATCCATAGACTCAGTAAAATTATTCTGACTTGTGATAAAAACAGTGATGAAATTAAAATCACCCAAAAAGGTTTTCCGAGGTGTAATTAGCACCAAAAGTTGTACATCAAAAATGAGGAATTATCAGATTCAAATAGACAAAAATAGGCCCAAGTTCTTTCTATACTACCCTATACACCAGTCAACATATGAAGAAGCAAATCCCTTTGCCCCAATTTCAAGTTCTTTACAATGCAACTACTTCCAAGGGAATGATAGGGGATCTGAAAACTGTGCACAAAACCCCTCCCTTCCATACACCAATGTCCAACATCTTGGCACATGAGCATCATTACATTTTAATACATTTAATACAATGGAGGTAATGGGAGAAAAGCAGTTAAAGGGAGCTCACCTTAGTTAGAGAAGTGAAACATCCCTGCTCCAAAGAGTTTATAATCTAAGAAAATCTAAAGAAATCTAAGAAAACAACTCTTAGGCTATGTCTCCACTATAGCACAGCTGTACCCCTGCAGCTGAGCTGCTATAAGGTCTCGTGTAGCCACTCTCTGCTGGCAGGAGAGAGCTTTCCCACCGGCATAATTTAACCACACCCAACGAGCAATGGTAGTTGTGTCAGTGGGAGATCATCTCCCACCAACATAGTGCTGTCCACACCGACACTTTTGTTGGTGAAACTTATATTGGTCAGGGGACTGGTTTTTTCACATCCCTGACTGACAAAAGTTTTGCCGCAAAAGTGCTAGTGTAGACAAACCCTTAAGCTCTTATGCTTCAGGATCTAAATCAAACATTGCCTCGGGTTAGAAAGAAACTCACCAGACATAGGTATAGAAATCCATTTAAGGAAATCCATTCCTTCCTCTGAATCATCTAGTATTTGCCATAGTCTGATACATGATTCAACTAGACAGACAATTGTTCTGATCCAGTATGGCAATTCCTTAGGTCCTGTTTATTTTTGAAAAAGAGGGCAGTATCTAATACCTAATCAGGTGCTCCATGGACTTTCAAGGGAGAATACTTCCCCATGCATTATGATTAGTCTTCACAGTTCTGGACTACAGCATGTCTGCAAAGCGTCTTTGGGCCAGGCTGGAGTTGTTTTGAGTTGGACTAGGCCCTAAACTTGCTTAACCCTACAAACTTCTACCATTCAGTTTAGCATTCCTTTTTGACACTCTTCTGCGGTTTATGATACCAGAAGAATATTTACAAATTAATTTATTCCAAACAAAGGATTGTGTCTGGGGCACTTGATCTCATTCAGGCGATTTGAAGCTAAGGTGAATGCTGTTCCCAAGAACTTCAGCTGTTATAGCTTTTAATACAACTGTCTCATATGTCAGGAATTTGCCATTTTCAGAAAAATATAAAAATAATGTTTAAATGTTGCATTTATGAAGATTTTGGTTAATGAGAGATGAGAATAGAAATATACAGTATTAGACCCATTCTCCAAAAAAAGTCTATGTTTGATGGTTCAGAGATATACTCTGAAAGCACTTATTAAAGCTGTCAACAAAATGAGCCATTTTATTGGTGAACCCACCCAGGTGGGCCATACAATCTCCCTCTATCCAAAAAGTTACTATCCCTCTAAGTCATTTAAGAGAATGGAAAGTCAGAATTAATGTCTAATTATATTTAGTTTAGTCTTAGAATGCAAAATTCTTATCTCATTTACCTAGCCACATGCAGTTACTATTCCCATAAGAGACACTAAAGAGAAATTAAAGCTCTTAGTAAATACCAGCCTAGAGAGTTTCACTTTACAGAAGTACACCACAAAAAGTCCTTTGTAACCACTATGGAAAAACTGAGGGTTTTTTTTTTTTTTAATCACAGCACAATCCACTGACTGTAACGGTTTTGTTTTCATTTTCTTACTGTTTCTAACATTGGGTATTAAGGAGCTTTCACTTTTTATCATTTTATAAGGAAAAAACAGTTCAGTTTATCTTTTGACTATTTTCTGGAGCCTGCAGGAAGCCAATTCCTCTGCCATCCCAAAGAAAGTCATACATAATAGAGCAGCTTTAGTCCAGTAAGCCAGTCTTTGCCAATTCATCAGTCAAAGTGTTATGCAAGTGGCCCCCTAAATTGATAAATTCCCACAGTGCCTGTTGACCCAGCTGCCAAGTGCTCATGCAGCAGGTGTTGTTTTCATGACCACCCTGACAGTAATACAAACTGTTTAGCAGTTGCATTGACCTCTTAGCTATTAACATTGATACAGGCTCCACTAGGGACTAGTTTTCAAACATGACAGAATTTCTTAAGACTAGAGGTCATGAACGAGTATACCATATAAGAATAAATTTTATAGGTTGCTGAGTTTAAATCTAAGAACAGTGAGGTTTTTTTCCACATTATTCCCATGTAGTAAATCTGGAGACAAGTAACGAGCTTCTGGCATATCTCCCAGTACTTAAGGTATATTTTTATTTTAGAAACTGTACCTGAAGAGATGCAATATTTATTCTGTGACAAGTAGTAAATTATAATGAAACAAACTTATTTTCACTTGCAATTTGCCCTAGAAAAAATCAAAGTTAGGATACATTTTGCATTAATATGTGTTTGTCCATCATTTTAATAACTAAGTAATATTTTGGGTGAAATGTAATTGAAGTGAAATCTTCTCCTATCCACAAAGCAGTGAAACTATCAGAAACCCTTTTGACATCAGAGTCAGGATTTGCATGGATATGCCCTATTCCCAGAACAGAGATGCATCTTTTGTTTGTTTTACTCGCCAAGCATTTTAAAAATATTGTGCCAACTTCACCCTTGATGGCATGGCATTCGCTTCAGTGGAATTACATGAAAGCTGAATTTTGCCTCCTAAATTGTATTGCTCCACATGTGCGTGAGTGGAATAGCAACACACATTGCAATTAAATCACTGACTTTCTGCATGTGGTGGAACTATCAAGAGATTTATTAAGGATGCCATGAAATGACAGATTATTTTTATGTGAATTTTCCTTTATTAAAACATGGCTTATATTTGTATTCATTAACTTGCATTAAATAATAACAGAGGCTGCTCTTCTATTCCTAGTACAGTAATGCATATGTAAATTATTTTACTATCCCGAGTCTCAATTTGCTGAGTATGTCAGACCTTCATCAGACAATGAGTACCCCGAGACCAAATGCAGCTTTTATTCCATGCTCCATATATCTACGATTACACAGATTCATGAATGTATACTTTAACAAGCAAGATATCTAATACTGTACTGTTTATATAAATAGCTCTTTAAGATATAGAGTCTGAAAAATTCTAGTTACATAGTCATTAGCAGCAGCTTTTTTGGTTGACTTCCTAGGAGCCAAATCCTACACACAATCAGTTTACTGGGCTCTGCACTTGAGAGTTTTATAGGGACTAATGGGAGGAGTGAAAGAATCTTTCCCACAGAACATCATGTGGATAGTGAGCAACTCCATGGTTACAGCCGCCATGTCTTGCAACTTGGAGATTGTGAAGAAGTAGATGATACATGCATGAAGTCACTGACCTTAATCTGGTCCTGAGTCCAAGAAGGGACAGTAGGTCAATAACTTTATGGATCCCCATCTATTCTCTACATCTGCCCCATTCTCCATGTTCTATGTCAGGAGACAGAAGAACTACGTGTGTGAGCAAAATTACAAACATGCTTAAGTGTTGGCATGATCAGGCCCTCAGTCAGTTCCAGAACTAATTTTACCTTTGTGGGATCCAGTTTAAAATAATTGTTCTGTGCCTGAAAACGTTCTGCCCTTAAAGATTTGAATATCATAAATTGTAAGTTCTATGGGGCAGGAACTCTCGCTTATATGTTCATGTGTGTACATGTTCAGCAGTGCTCTGATCTTGAGGAATGCTTTTGGGCTTTCCCATGATATACATAAGGAGTATTGGTAAGTTTTTTCACATACAACTCAACAATCATAACAGGGTTTTGTTTCACCTGCCTTTTTATTAATCTGGTCACTAGGCACTTTGCCAACGTGAATTTTGCCATCTTTCCTTCCACTCCAGCCCAAGTAACTAGTGATGTGATCAATATTGATGAAGCATGACAAGTACAAGTTTATTGATCATTAATATTAGAATAAAAATCAGAGTTTTATTCACAAGTATCAACAATAGAGAGAAATATTTGAAATTGCGTAAGTGATCAAACAGGCTTAAGTTCATATAAAATACATGATTTCCACCACATTCAAAAACACGTCAAAAACAGACTCCAACATGAAGCTGCAGAACTGGAATTTATTTGCAAACTGGATACCATCAGATTAGGCCTGAATAGAGACTGGGAGTGGTTGGGTCATTATAAAACCTAAACTTAATTTGTCCAATACTAATTTCTCCCTACTGTTACTCACATCTTCTTGTCAACTGTCTGTAATGGGCCACTCTCTTACAAATTCAAAAGTTATTTTTCCTACCTTGGTATCCTGCTGTTAATTGATTTATCTCGTTAAACTGACCTCACACTTGGTAAAGCAACCCCCATCCTTTCATGTATTTATATCTGCTCCTGTATTTTCACTCCATGCACCTGATGAAGTGGTTCTAACCCATGAAAGCTTATGCCCAAATACATTTGTTTGTCTCTAAGGTGCCACAAGGAATCCTTGTTATTTTTACCACATTAGTAGAATACTAAGACAACAGAATTTACCTACCAGTGCTAACATAGATAAAGCTGTTTGATTAAATAAAAAAATCAATTCATGAATATTTTCACAAATAAAAGCTCTGAGTTCAGTTTCTGTCATTTGTATGGTCATTCTTTACTTCAAAATATTTCTCAGATAAGTCAGCACATCTTCATTTTTACGATTCATTCATACATGCAAGCCAGCCATTAAAGCACACAATTTTGAGACGCCTTTGGAAAATTTAGCCCACTGTGTCTATCTGAAATTAAGCACACTAAAAAGAGGCTATGGGAAGTCTCTTTACCAAGACCCTGCCTGTGCACTAGCAGATTTTCCTTTATCACCCCTCCTCCTGCCACCACAAATTATGCTTTTGTTTAATATTAAGCCCTTAAAATGCACTTTACTCAGAAAAGGGACTTTATTAAACTGCAACCTGATACTCTATGCATCGTACTATATTTTACTACTATGACTGCCATTATCCATATAAATACCTAATCCTTGTTTAAAATCCTACTAAGATCAGACTTCAGCGATAGCCTGTTGAAATGATTGCCACTAGGCTAATTGTACATTGTACAAAAAGTAATTACTTTTACCAGTTTAATTTTTTTCCTTGAATGCCCCCTTCTTTTGACACTATGAGAAACAGTCAACGGGAGTGCTCAACTTACCCTGTCCATACAGGCCCATTTTGTATAGTTCCATCGTGTTCGCTCTCATTCCTCTCTAAACAATCCTAATCTTTTCATTTTCTCCGCACATGAATATTGTTCCAGACCTTGAAATAGTTTTGAGCATCAGGCTCCACACTATTAATTCTTATTTTTTTTTTAGATAGGGCAACTAGAGTAGAAGACAGTATTCAGGATAAGGACATAGCATTGATTTGTAGAACACTGTAACATTTTCAGTACTGTTTTCCATCCCATTCCCTATGAATCCTAGCATATTTGTTTTTGATTCGGCTGAGTTTTCATTGAGCTGTCCAAAACCTACCATGTTCTTTTTCCTAATTTAAAACCCAAGAATGTGTATGAGGGGCTCAAGTTATTTCTTCCAACATGCATTGTCTTCTATTTGCCAACATTGAATTTCATTTGCCATCATGCTACCCATTTACCTAGCTTTTTAGATCCTTTGGGAGTTCCTTACAGTCTTCACTAATCTAAGTAATTTTGCTGTACAACCAATCCCACCCAGACTCCCTCTTCAAGCATGCTCCCATTCCAAAAATCAACTTACCCATTTTAATACCAAGCCTATGGCTGTCCCAGAAATTAAACTCTCTCAGTGAGAATCCCACCAACCCCCAGCTGCTAAATTCTTCCCCGATAATCAAACCCACTCACCAATTTTCCAGCGAGCGATATGTATGAAAATAAATCTGATGAAGTGAGCTGTAGCTCACGAAAGCTTATGCTCAAATAAACTGGTTAGTCTCTAAGGTGCCACAAGTCCTCCTTTTCTTTTTCCCCACCACTGGCATCACTTCTGGATCTCATCCCCTCCCCTTTTCATTAACAAATCCACCTCACCCAGCTGCCAAACACCGCGGCACTCATTTAGTCCCAATCCATCAAGTGAGTGCATACTCCCTTCAAGGCACCTGAAAGTTTCTTAGCGTGGGTCACAATATAGCTCAAATAAATTCAAAAGTACACCATGAATGTACAATAAGAGATCAAACATTCAAATAAAAGTTTCGGAGTGATTCCCTCAAGAAAAATACTAGGAAATAAAGTGCTAAAACTGATGCTAATACAACGTTAAAGATGGTTATTTAAATTAAAAATACAGAGGCAACTGAAAAATTAAGGATATGACAACAATATGTGTCTCTTTGCATACCATCAAGCCTGCATTTCCTATGAAATTATGTTATTCGTTATATAGGTGGTGGGCTCCATCTGTTCTTTGACAAGAAAAGCAAAAGACTTACATGTACATGTTTCACAAGATGCCTGTGGTGGTGCATGGAATTTTATAAAAAAAACATATCAATGGAATGGATGTTTGAAGCCATATGACATGTGAACAGATCATCTATAGTTACAGTTATTTCCAAATTAAAATTAAAACCATATTTAATAAATAATAAATAACAACACTTGAACTGTGTAGGAAATACTAGGAAATTCTGCAGCTTGGTTTGCGTTATCACTGGAAAAGATTCCTCAGAATCTATATTCTGTAGGACTTTTTAATGTATTGTGTGATGAATATTATGTTCTTATAAGACTTATCAGTTGCCAGAGTGCCTAGCACTTTTTGTAAGGGCTTTTTAAATACTATTTAAATCTAAAACAATAGATAAAAATAAATAAAAAGATAAATAAATAATGGATTCCCTGAATTGCATGCAGCTTGAATTCTCCATTTACACTGGTATCAAAACTACAGCAAAGTTTGATTCAATTATGAACATACAAGGCAAAAAAAAAAAAAAAACCCTGGCGTGTCAAACGGAAGTTGTAGAATGCAGCAGTGATATTGTTAGATATTGCAAAATGGCTGCACGAGTCATAATACACGACATAAAACACCTCCATTCAGAGTGCTCTCTGTAGGTAAAAATCAGAAACTGGGCACTTCACTAGAGGAAAAGCCAACAGAAACAGGAGGCAGAGATAGATTCTAGCCTGGAGTATCTGAGCACCTACAGGAAAAAGTCACCCAGCAGGACTAACACCAAGTTTCTGAACAGACAAGACACACAAAAGCAGGACCAGTGGAAGTTTAAGGTTTCAACAAGTTATACTGTTAATCAGGAAGAGGAGGAAAAGAGTAAAGACAAAAAGGCTGAGACCATCAGCGATTGAAGTCCTTTATCTTTGGTACCTCTGCTCTAAGGAAATTCATTAACATCCCATTATTGTCTATATAATCTATCTTTCCTACCGAGTAATAAAATAACCTTTAGTTATCACTATAATTTTAAATATTTAGTATATTTGTGTAAAATATACCTTTGCACCCTGTAAAGGATGGCACTATAGGATTTCGGCTAAAACATCTAAAAAAGGACAAGTGACAGAAACCCCATTGCTTTAGACATGTAATAGTGAGCTAAAATTGTACAAACTTGGACTGGCAGGGCAATGTACATGGTGAACTACTGGGCCTTTAACTACTGTGCTTCTATGACAGTTATGCAATGCCAAAATTTTAATACGGGGCTCCCTTAAAAATCATAGAATCATAGGACTGGAAAGGAACTCTAAAGGTCATCTAGTCCAGTCCCCTGCACTCATGGCAGGAATAAGTATTATCTAGACCATTCCTGACAGGTGTTTGTCTAACCTTCTCTTAAATGTTTTGCCTTATTGGAAATACATGTGATATTCCTCACCAGACTCCACCATCTTCCTCATCCCTTACCAAAACCACCACTAACTCTGTATTCCCTCACCTCCTAAAGATCCAGGTGTTCCACTCTCCATCTATAAATCCTGGCCCTCTCCCCCACTCAGTATGCCTCCCTCTTTCCACCATATTATGGAATTTTCTCTAGGTGTCTCCCCCTACTTTAATCTCCTTGAACTTCACTGCTTTTTGATTCATTTCAACATCCAGTTCAGAATTGTTCTAAATTTTCTTAGCCCTCCAACTTACCTTATTTCTCTCTACTGCCCTTCCAATTCCATACACTCACCTCGTGGCAGCTTTCTCTTTCTCGCCACACAACTATTATTTTATTCTCACTGTTGGTGAGAATCTGCTAAAATCCCTTAATCTCTTTCAAGTTCTGTCCAAAAATCCCTTTTGTTCCTTTCCTATACTTTTTTCTCGGCTCCTCGCCCATTATTATTTAAGTGTAAATTGTATTGATTTGTCAAGTATCTACACGGAAATCTAGGCAGCTCTTAAAATTTAAACCACATAATTAAAAACCTAAAGTGTTCAATAAAATACTTTGTCAGATATATATTAAATAAATACAATTGTTCCAAATCAAAGACAGTCCCGCAAAAATGAAAGTTACTAACCCTGCCATATGATGGTACCCTAGTTAAATCATCATTCAGCCTCCAGCTCCTCCCCTTATGGACCCCAACTTCTCCAAATGGCTCTGAGACAAGATGAACTCTGCAGTGCACGTGAAAGAATTCCAGGCTGCAACAGACTAAGTGTGGAAAGTGAATTCCAGTACTGAGGATGTTTAGCTCACTTAAGCACTGCTGCTGATCTCAGTAGTGGCAGTACGGGCCCAGGGAGGGAGGCAGCCTCTTAGCTAAACAGTTCCAAAACTATTTAGGGCCTTTTAAGATAAAATCAAATTCTTGAGCTCCACCAGGGAAGCTTCTCAGGAGGCAGTTCAACTCTCAGAGCATTGGTGTTCTGTGCTGCCTTCATATGTGGTCTCAATACATATTGTTTAATTCTGAATAATACCTTAGAAGACAGTTTGTATGAAATGATGCATTAGAGAGAAGGTGGGTGAGGTAATATCATTTATTGGACCAACTTCTGTTGGTGAGAGAACAGAAAAGAGATTGGTCCAATAGAAGATTTACCTCACCCACCTTGTCTCTCTAATATCTTGGGACTGACACGGCTCCATCAACACTGCACACAAAGATGCATTGTACTGTATTTTGCTAAGAACATAAAATGTCTCATCCTTCTTTGAATGATGGTTATGAGAAAATAACTATTCCCTTAGAACCCAATCTTGCTCCCACTGAAGTCAATGGCAAAACTTGTATTGATATATGTGACAGATATTGCAACCACATGCAATATCTTTGGAGACCATATTGCGTTAAGTGTATTAGTAGATTATGTATTACTTACTATGTGCCAGGGATTGTATGCAATGCCTGGAGAGAGGATTGCCACAGCTCCTCTAGGAACTAAGAACAGGGGAGAGGTGATTACGGTGAATCACTCAGATTGTAAACACCTCCAGTGAGGTACCAACCCTGTAGGAGTCTTGCATATTCTAGTTCAAACTGCTTTTCCCAGAAACCAATAGACAAAGAAATGGCTTGTGGTATCAAAAGTCTGGGTTTCAATGGACTCAGGGTCTTCTTTCTGATCCAGCAGATGGACAGGACCTTCTGTCCCAGGAACCCCCAACCCTTATGGAAGGGTTGGAAAGACTTGGCCTACTATGGCCCAGTAAGACTGATGGATGACCTCTAGCAAGCTTTTAGCATGTGCATAGGAACTTGTATTATTTTTATATGCTTTCCATTTAAAGTTTTTACCTTAAGAATAAATGTGCTTGCTTAGAAAGAGCTATGTGGTAACTGCTGGCATTACGGTGATCATAGCCCTTAGGAAGAAAGAAAAGCACAGGGGCTGGCCTTTAGGCCGGGATATCACAGTGAAAGGCAGGGAGCAGTGCAGCCTTAAAACCACCGGTCAGGAGAGAGAGAGAGACACACACAAGTCACCACCCAAGAGAACTCATAACTGGGAACCACAAACCCTAAGTGGGTATCCTTTAAGGACCATGGAGGGGGAATACAGGTGAAGTTACCCTGAAACTGTGACAGTTACCAATGAGAAAAGGAGTAGGCCTTTATTAAGAAAAAAGTACAGTTTGCATTCCATGTTCACTGTCAACAGTGACAGTCTGAATGCAGGAAAAGGAATTATATGATTCAAGATAAGGTCTTGAAAAGATTTCAGCTGACAGTATTCTTATAATCCTTTTATGTGAAAAGAGATTTGTTTTCACTTACAGTATTCACATGTTTTCTATACAAAACTAAGCTTTTCTATATGGGCATTTTAAACTGCATTCTTTAGAGGAAAAAGAGAAAAAAGCAAGTTTTTTTATTTCACGTGTGAAAGCATTCTCTCCCCTTGACCCTGATTTTAAATAAGTAATTGGCTTGCATATTTTTCTACAGACCTTTAGTCCCTGAAGAATGCAAAAGAACAGCTCAGTCTGCACAGATATTGACGTCTGAATGCTCAAGGCATTGTCGGAATGGGCACTGCACTCCAACTGGAAAATGCTGCTGTAATCAAGGCTGGGAAGGAGAATTCTGCAGAACTGGTTAGTATTTAGATTCATGGCAATGAGTGAAAATAGCAATTACCTCCCCCAAAAATTGCCTTTAATGACTTGCTGAGATAAAATCTCTGATAAAGCAAATTTACTGTAGATTCTAGAAGCACAGAACAAACAGGCGCTTTGATACTGTGGTGATGTGTGAAGTAGAAGACTCTAGATGAAAAATCTACAATAAGTAATATTTAAGGCTACAATGTGAGATCCTTAAGTACAGCATGTAGAGTTCCATTAATTAATGGCAATAATAGTGTAGACTACAATATACTCCTATTTTACCTTTCAACCATGTTGTAAAATACAAAGGAAATTCTAGTAATATAAATTAGGAATCAGATTTCAAGAGACATGTAGGTGCCTTATTCTCACTGAAATCAAAGGGAATGAGGCAACTAAATACAGTACCTTGAAAAATCTGGTCCTAAATCCCTGACCCTGCAGTCTCCCCCCACATAGAATTACCACTGACTTAAATAAGAGTTACCTGCTCAGAAGGGGCTGCAGGATCTGTCCCTTCAATTATTCTTTTGCATACTTTAAAGTCAGCCAGTTTGATGTGGTCTTTTATTAAAATGCCTTTGCATTTTTGTTTTATTTTTCCCTATAAGATACAGTGACTCTAGTTAGTATGTTTCAGAGTAGCAGCCGTGTTAGTCTGTATTCGCAAAAAGAAAAGGAGGACTTGTGGCACCTTAGAGACTAACCAATTTATTTGAGCATAAGCTTTCGTGAGCTACAGCTCACTTCCACTGCATGCATCTGATGAAGTAAGCTGTAGCTCACGAAAGCTTATGCTCAGATAAATT
The DNA here is from genome assembly GCF_965140285.1 of Lepidochelys kempii. Classification (NCBI taxonomy): domain Eukaryota; kingdom Metazoa; phylum Chordata; order Testudines; family Cheloniidae; genus Lepidochelys; species Lepidochelys kempii. Next base: position 53,480,580 of record NC_136383.1, read on the forward strand.
GGTTAGTCTCTAAGGTGCCACAAGTCCTCCTTTTCTTTCTAGTTAATATGTTGATTAAAGAGAATTTGATAAATATTTCAGCACAAGATATACCTGATAATTGTAAAATGTTTATAATCCACTGGGGAAATTCTCTGGGTTATAAAGCTGTCAAATTGTTGCCAAGCCTTTTTTTTTAAATCTATGTTCCAACTTTTTTCTGGAACTCAGTAACTTTACTCTGGGTGTGTCATCAAAGGAAGCAAAAGTTAATGAACAAACCCTAATCCCAGAGCTGAGCTGATGTCAATGATGGCTCAGACAAGGATGTGGGTATACAATAAAAAGCAAGTAAAACAGATGATGGCAGCACAGCACTAGATGGGAAGAGAATCCCATAGAGCAGCACAAAAAGGCAGACCCTCTGCACAGAAGCCCTAAATTCTGCAAGTCTGTATTCTGGACAGTACTCTTTCCACTTTCCCTGCCCAAAGGAGCTCCAGGAAGAAGCACTCCGCTGTGAATCTAATGGGGTGCTTAATCATCTCTCCCCTTCTCGCAGGTTGGGTGTAGGATGATTGATATAGTCCAGTACCTGCAACTTAGGAAAGAGCAAGGATTCTCTCTTTACTACATGTCAGACTACACTTAGCAATGCTGCTTAGATCCCTGCATGGGACCTTGCACCACTAACGTATTCTAAATAATAAAAGTAAATAACTGGGAGGCAATAATCTGGTTCTAAGAGGGCCTTACAGTGAAAAATAGAAATTAGTAATGCAAACCAAGAGACCTGACTTTTTACTCATCTATTTTGTCTTAGACATCATTAAATATCATCAGGGTGGCATCATCATGACAAAAACATCTGAATATTTTCATCATAATACTGTCCATCCCAAACAAAGGGCTAAAAGACGTTATACAATTGCAGTTATTTATAGTTGGTTTGGCTAATATTAGTTGGAACTCAATATAATGTTTACAGTTAAAAAACTGAAAAAACTGAGTAATAAAGAATTGCAGTGGTAAATATTCAGGTATCTTTTAAAGCAGGGGTCCCCAACGTGGTGCCCGCGGGCGCAATGGCGCTGGGGCAGTTGTGTGCGCCGCCAGGACACCACGCCACTGAAATGACGCCTCCGCCCACGGTCATCTGAGAACCGCCTGCCGAAATGCTGCCAAGAAGCGTTGCTGTTTCTCATCGGCATTTCGGCGACAGGGTGTTTGGCGCCCGCCACAGTCTGTTGGGAATAGGAATGTGCTATTCCCACAGAAAGGCTGGGGACCACTGTTTTAAAGAGACACAAAGTACCTCAGGCCCACATTTTTCAAGGTATTTAGTGATTGACTGTCAATGGGATTTAAGCTGCTAAGTGACTAAATCACTTTTAAGAATGAGATGTAAGCTCCTAAATCAGTTAGGTGTTGCTATGAGGAGCACTGCAAGACCTAAATACCTTTTAAAATGTTGGCCTAAGTGACTTAGGAACCCACATCCCATTTTTAAAAGTGACTTTGGGCCAGATTTTTAAATGTATGTAGGTGTTGCTTTGCTCAGCATTGTAATGTCTAACTGACATAGATGCCTAAGTCTCACTGGAAGTCAATGGGACTTAGGTGCTAAAGCACCTAAGTCACTTTTGAAAATGAGATTTTGGCACCTAAGCCAGGGAGAGCAATGCCTAAATACCTTTATAAACCTGAACCCTAGATTTCCAAGTGCCTAAGTCATTTTTGAAAATGAGACCGAGGCACCTAAGTCAATTAAACGCTTTTGAAAATTTTGCCATAAGTCAAATAGCTATTTATTTTCACAGTCCATTACTTGTGAGGTCCTCTTAGGAGCACGAAAACAGTATTTATTTCCTTCACAGTTCTGGGTATCCATTCTGCAACTTTTTTTTTAGCACCAGTTTGGTCTTCATACTCCGTACTTGTAATTTTTTTTTATCCTATCATCACAGTCACTGGCGCTAAGTAGCTCTCATGTCATGTGCATGCTTTTGATTTTTTTATTTCTTAGTAAGATTCTCAACATGAATTAGAATATTTTTTCCCCCACAGCAAAATGTGATCCAGCATGTCGACACGGAGGTGTCTGTGTAAGACCCAATAAGTGCTTGTGTAAAAAAGGATATCTTGGCCCCCAGTGTGAACAAGTGGATAGAAACATCCGAAGAGTGACAAGGGCAGGTATTCTTGATCAGATTATAGACATGACATCCTATTTGCTGGATCTAACCAGCTACATTGTATAGTTTCTGGGACTATTTGGATACTACATTTTCAACGGGCATTTATTTTGAATTCTGTCATTTTAAAAGGACGGTTATCCTGCTATAAACACCGGTGATTCAATTTACTTTTATTAATTTAACTATAATTTCCAGACATGTGCAGATAATTTTTTTTTCATGTGTGCATATATCCATACATCTGTATAGATGTACAACACACACAAAACCCCATCATAAGTGTGCTTGCATAACTAGTGGAATTTCTGAAATATATTTCTTCACGTGAAATAGCTTACACAGTGATTCCACTTCAACCACATTTTCATCAAAGGACTCTTATGGTGTCATAATGGATTCTTTGACATCCCAGCAATTTTATGTCTTTAACTATCTGATTATAACAATAAAGGGAGGAGTTTTGAAACATTACCGTACAAACTGCTGGATTTCATTAAATTTAGTTATAACAGTTTTTAAGGTGAAATGAACTACACTATGAGAGAATATTTCTAAACTCCTTAATGCAGTCCTAAATAGGCAATTAATTGTAAGCTTGTAACCTTCACCTTCATCAATGTATCTCTATTACAGAATGTTATGCACTTACTTCTTTATCTGGCATAGATGCAGAAATCTGGTTATCACAACTTAATATCAAAACTGTTTCAAGTGTTTAATAATTAAATTATATCAGCGTATTTCAAAACCAGTCATCCTAGAAGGTCTGCTTTTTATCATATATTTTATTTAACATTGGGCACTGGGTTCATGTTACATATTTATATTATTTTATTTTATTTTTATAATATAGACATCACCTAGATGAAACAGCTTTGCCATGTCCTGTAAAATACTAAAGTTACATTTTTCACCAACTTAATTGGAATGACGGGGAATGAGAGAGCAAACACTCTTAAATGTGTTGTGGATCTAATTTAGAAATGTATCCTTGTGTCAACATGTATTCCTTTACAACGGATGAAAAAGCAACCACCAATCAATCTTTGTAGAATTCCAGCATACCATAAAAATGTTTATAAAAGTGCTTTTCACTATAACAGGAGTGCCCAGATTATACATGATTAGACTGTTACAGATTTCACACTGAATGGAACTTCACTGGACAAGAGCTCACTTTAGCAAATCTTGGGTACATAAAATGTCATTTGTAAAAACGTTATATGACGATTATTGCCAAATATGGTTTTAAATGTAAATGTTCCTTGAAGAGTTAACAAAAAATTAATTTTTGTAAATGTATCAATAAATTTGGTGTACATGCTGTATTCAGGTTTTTTAAAGCATTAGTTAATATTTTAACTATAGACACCTTCAGACTGGGGGACCACCCCCAATCCGCCCCTGCCCCTTGATCCCCCATCATGTGCGGCCAGATCTCAGCATTCATATCTATCACATATAAGGTTTCCTTTGTACTACTGCCTTACAGAAAAACTTACCTACAAAGAGAAAACAGAACAACCACAGTGTTCCCATCATCGCCCTATAAATTGCTGTTCCTGTATCAACAGTGGATAGTGGTTTAAGCAATGCAGTCTAACATATTCCAGCAAGATTTCCCACCCATAAGAAAATGACCTTTATAGGACAGTGACTTGTAACTAATTTTCCATTAATGGATGTTTTCAGTCTCTTATTTTAATACATCTGAAATTTGCAAGGAAAGCATGCTTGATATTTGTCCCGATCTGTGTTAAGAGACTGGCTAAAGTGAACAGAAAGCTACACTTTCCTTCCATATATGATTACTTGGGTTTTAGCTGACCTCATGCCAAATGGAAATTGGTTGAGAAATCTTGGTTGAGTGCTTAGTGAACAATAGTCTGCATTAAAAAGTGCATGCATAATTTTGCACAATGTAGATTCAAGTGACAGTCTATTCAAAGAAGTCTCAGGATTAAATGAGCATGGAGACCAAATTGCCCTCTTACCCCAGAAAAGGGTGGTCCTTTCTAGTCACACTAACACTTCATTGGCTAAGCAGTGTGACAAATCTTGCAATGAACCCTGCAATAGCCTGCATCTGTAGGTTAATAGCAGCTCTTTGTCTCCACTGCTTTCTGCCTATAGTCTTTTTACTGAATTCCATCACAAAAAGTTTTACAATTAAAAAAAATGTCCTGACAACCATTTTTGTAAATTGACCTTACCAACTAATCTTCCCTTATTCAACGTGGGTGGACATTAACAAAATGTGAACTTCTGGTGAATGAGCCAGCTGTCTAAATCTGTCAAATTGTGCAGTTTTATTATGCATTATACTCTTCATAGAGTCAGCAAAACAAGAATAAAGTTACCGCAGTATTATTTGTAACATTTAAACATCCAACCCAACTAGCACTTTTTTCACTTCCTTTAACAAAAGTAATTCCAAGCTGTAACTTATAGACTAACAAGGCTACCCTTCTGAAATCTGTTCATATCAGCAGTGACTCTTGAATATTTTCAGTACCTAACTGAAGAGGAATGATACACCATTTTTACGAGTCACTTTCAAGTTCTTTGAAAAGAACCAAGCCCTAAGTGACCTTATCTATTTTGGTAAAAGACTAAATTCTTCTAGTAAGTAGTTATGCAGAGTCACAGATGTTAGCTTATACCAACAAAATGTCTAGTATCCAGATGGCCCCTAGTTTCTGTTACTGGTGAAAAGAGACATCAGCACTCTATTAAAGACAGAGGGTAAAATCCTGGCCCCATCAAAATCAATGGCAAAACACCCGTTGACATCAGTGAGGCAGGATTCCATCCTAAAAATTTAAACATCCATATCAATTTATAAAATAAAATCCATTTGACACATTCCAGAAAGATTGTAATACTTATTACTAAGAACAGGTCTCAAATATGGGGGGTGAGGGGAAAGGGGGAGATAGAGAGGAGTTTGTGTTTCATTGCATTATTAAACAATTTTTCCATCCTGTGGAAGCAGGCCTCTCTCCATTAAGCCCCTAAGGGTGTGTAACATAACATGAGGACTGTCCATTAGAAAGGAGGAGATGTTCTCATTAGATGTTTGAACTGCATATTTTTCAAAAGAAATTACACTAAATATTGAAAGGGGTGAGTAAACTAAGATCACCCTCCTCTCACCTTTTCCTGACCTGATAGTCTAAAATGTTAAAGAAGTTTGACTGCAGAGAACTGACATGCAAAAATTAAGTTATTTCTGTAGCATTCTTATTGCTAGTTAGGTCACCCTGTAGCTATCTTATGTATTCAGTAAGAGTTTTCCAGCATAAAAAACAGAGCTTCCAAATGAAACTGGCTAAATGGGGCAAATAGCTAAAGAGACCAAGTAGGGTTTTTAGCATGTGCTTGAGTTTCTTTCTTCTCTCTCCTGTCTTTTAGTTTAATAAGGTCATTATGAAACACATCCATGCCTTTGTTTCCAGCACACTGTATATTTCAAACATTCCTTCAGGTGTCTTTCCCCTCAAAGAGGAAAAATGTATTTATATCAACATAACTCTATTCTAGCTCCCAGCTGGATTGAACCCACTTATATTTCTCATTTTCTCTCTTTCCTCTCCCTTTTCCTGAAAAAAGTCGCATACACCACTGATCTGGTGGAAGGTCTAATTTTTGCACATCCATTGAGCCATCTTCTCTACTCCACATGTGACAGTATCAATATTTGAGATGCAGACTTGTTCTGTTAAGAATTTGTCATAAAACCAGCCCCAAATTGTTGTACTTTCTAGTCACAAAAATCACTAAACTGATTTTTTTGACTTGTCCAACTGCAACTATTAGCCCAAAATTGTCCCTCAGATTGGCACAAAACGTCTTCCATTGGTTTTAAGGGAACTATATGTGCCCATCAAAGAGCAGATGTTGGTCCACAGTGTCTACAAGTCCTCAGAGGTTACTGTATTCCATGCATCCAAATTATCCAAATATCAATATCAGGGAGAACTATTCTCTACTGGCAGCCATGATAACTTCAGCATCTTTTGCTTCTCCCATTCACTTCTGTTAATGTTGGTGTGATAGCTCTTTCCTCAAAGCAAAGATCAGTATTTCCATGCTGTTTCTGTTCACTATTTTTTAATCCATATTATAGACAGATGCCTCACTAAAGTGGCCTTCCCATGGCATGTTACATGCAGAATTTAAACAAAATACTGGTATTTTTAAAAGTGATACTTTTGATTATTCTGCCTGTGGTGGGTTTTTTTTTTTTTGGTTGATTGGTTGGGTTTTTTTCCACTTCTAATACTGTGGCTTGGTTGCCATCAGTCATTCACTATGTGCTGTGGTTCAGGAGTAGCAGTCTCATGTCCCTCACTCTTTAGATCATGAAGCTCAGTTGTGTCAAGGAGGTGACCTGCTTGAGCTGGGCCGTTGTTTATTATCCAGTCAAACTGTCAGGTAGTTCAAAAAACAACGCTGGCATCAGCTTCGAAGGGGATTGTTTCCAGTCTAGCCATCAGAACCGTCAAATGAGAAATAGAAGGGGATTCCCCAGAATGAAGGAATGTGGATCCTCACAATTCTCTTTCCCTAGCATTGGATTAACAAGGATGACGCTAACTTGCACACCTGTGTGCCTGAGGCCCCAATCCTGCAAACACTTAAGCATCGGAGTAAATTTACACATGTGAGCAGTCCCACTGAGTTGAAGAGGACTATTCACATGTACTAAATTAGTCACATGCATACGCTGTTGCAGGATTGGGGCCTAAGGGAGAAAACTGATGCTGCCTAAAAAGAAATATTGCTCAGCTAAATTTTCACTGATTGTGTGAGTATTTAAGAAGGTATTAGATATTTTTAAAATCATCATTAATGTTAACTAATAGTCTATTGAATTAGTAAAAATATAATCTCGTTAGAAGAACTGGTCAAAAATGAGAAAAATATGACAAATTTTTGAAATTTCAAAGTTGTTTCCATTTGGTAGGTTTCAAAATGGATCTACTTGAGGGATTTTTAATGAATTTTTTAAATTCTAAACATTGGCAAAATGGTTACCAATGGTTACCAATTTTCTTTATTTACCAAAACCCAGGTTTTCTTAACCATTTTACCAAAAACCTACTTTTTGATTAAAAAAACCCTATTTTGATAAACATTTCAAAAAAAAGTTTTGGGAAAAAAATGTTGAAAAAGTCAACAGGGTTTTGATAAAATTTTCATCATTTTCCAGGGGAGAACTGGAGAATATTTCAATGAATACATGTTTTATTCAAACAACTTTGACTAACTCTACTTTTCAGAGTGTATAAGTATGAAAACAAGAGTGGAGACCACTTGAATGCTTAGCTTTCCATTACTTTAGCCTTTCTCTGAGAGCCTGATCTAAAGTCCACTCTAGTCAACTGAAAGACTCCCAATGACGTTAGTTTTAGTCCTCAGAAGATATCCACTTATTCAGCGGCAGGACTTCACTGCATACATTATCCTTTCAAGCCTGTTCCGGCAGTCATTAGTCTTGATGAAAGTTTTACCAGAGCAAGGACGGCAGATCCAGGCCTGTTTTTAGGTACAGAGCATATCTAGTCCTGTTTGTGTTTTGTTACAGGTATTGCCATCAGTTATGTGAGGATATTATTCTGTTGTCAGATTTTTATATTAATTTTTTATTTGTTTAAAAAATGTGTAGCAATTGACCCATAGTAATTTATTCCCCTTTCACACACTTGTTCTTATCTTAGGTTTTTGAATACAGCAACTAGGCAAGAAGGTAACTAAAAAAAATGCCAATGGTCCCATTTTATGAGCTAACCATAACAACATACTGAAGTGAACCCCAACTGGACATATAAGGTAAAATCCTGGATCTACTGAAATCAATGGCAGAAGTTTTATTGACTTCAAAGGGACCAGGATTTCATCTATTGAACTTAACAATTCACTAGAACCTTGGACACATTTTCAAATGTGGTGTAAGAATGCTATACCATTCCAATCCAATCTATGGCCCCAATCCTGCAAACACACAAGTAGTTAACTTTACTACCATGAGCAGTCCCATTGGACTCAATGTGACTACTGTCAGTCATAATGTTAAGCATGTGCATAGGTGTTTGCATACATGCACACAATATACTGGGCAAAATTATGCCTGTAGATATGCACACATCAATGGGTGACATCAAAGGGTGTTGTATGCACATATCCAGTGGTAGAATTTGACATGACATATATTCATAGTAAGATCTTCCAAGAAATCAGATTACTGCAAATAATTCCATGTGGATTTACAAAAAATGTTCTGACTTACAAGGCAGTATTACTGATGCATTGTCTTGGGAAAGAACAGTGTCACCACTTTTCAGCACAATATACATACCTAAGTAGTGACATATACCAAACATGCAATGACTTAGATATGATGTGAGATTTCACTAAATAGTAAAGAGACTGATCACTCATCCATCCCCAGCCCACTTCTAAGGTATTACTAATTACTGGTATGGGCTGTATACATAAAGGCACCATACTTGCTGTCCTTACTCAAACAAAATTCCCACAGACTTCAGCAGGAGTTTTCTTTACAGGAGGACTGCAGGGTTGGGTTTGAAAGGACCAATGGATAGATTTTATTGTACTGAATGGCCTGTATATATTTCTAGCGATCATCAAACCATGTATACTAATAGAAAACTCTGCACTGAACATATGTGTACTACAATACCTACAGTACATATACTGACTTTTATAAACAAATATATTGGAAAATAACACTAGAAATGTGTTCAAGTCAACAAGATGGTATCACATTGCATGAGATTTTTATTTTAAATTCTACAAGCAAACATCCATCCCATTCCGAGTGACAAATGTGGTCCCGTGCATTAAATATTTAAGTTTCTTTGACATTGTCTAGGATATTTTCCCACTTGTTTAGTTTTTCAATAAAAATAAAACTGACATAATACCAGATATAACAATATTTTAAAATTTCAAAGATCCCCAGGACATCTTGAAATGTTAGAGAAAGTGCATGCATGCACATGAGTGTAGGAGCTGTGTTTGCCTTACCCTCTTTTTATTTTTTATATGGAGAATGTGTGTTGCTACAAAGAGTAGGAAGTAGTTTGCATCAGAAGGTGATGCGTCAGTATGACATACAAATGCAGTTAGTCCAGACATTTCTAGAAGGAGTCACAAAACGTAATACAGGCCCGGCATAGTACAAGCTAGAGCCTATTCACACCAAGATAAACAGTCATAACAGCTGGAAACTCAATTGCTGCATTTGCAATGATCACCATTAACATCAGAGACAATATTTCTCCCAGTCAGCCTGCTATGCCCACATATTTTTTGACAATAACTATCAAATACTGTACATGCATTTTAAATGTGGGAAAATATCTCCACTCAAACTATGTTTAAGTATCTTTATATCGTATTACTGTACATTACTTAACACCTACAGACCGCACCTATCCAGCAATGCACTGAGCGCTCGAGTAATATTAAGTACAGGAGTAGTGTCACTGAAATCATGTGCTTAAGGTGATGCAGGTACTTAAGTGTTTTGTTGGATCTGGACAATAATCCATAGGTTTATATGTCTAAGTATGTGGTTACAAACCACGATGTGCTATGTGTCATTTCTTTAGGCAGGCAGGATGGTCTAATGTTTAGAGCAAAGGAATTAGAGTCAGAAGCATGGGTTTCCTTCCTAATTCTGCCACTGCCTCTCTGTGTAATCTTAAACAAGTAATTTAATCTCTCTGTGCCTCAGTTTCTGATCTGCAAATTGGTGATAATGCCAACTTTTGTAAAGTGCTTTGAGCTCTTTAGATGGAAAGTGCTATGTAAGTGCAAAGTATTATATTATAATTGAAGACCATGTATGTATACACACTTATGTAATATATAATATATGTATAATGCATATAAATTCTAACAAATATATGTGTAATATCTTTAAAATGGAACAGTTGTGTCTTGATGAAGTGGTAAATGCATAGAGTTGGATTTATTGTTAATCTGTGGATTTAATTTTTTTTTTAGACAAAAGGATGTTTAAGTGTATAATTACTTTTAATTTAATATATTTATGTACATGCATGCCTGGAGTTCTGGTTAGGTAGTGTTATTCTGTGTCCTTTAAGCTAATAAAATATATGAAACCATCTTCTGATCTAAAGTACATGTGCTACTTTAAAATTATTTTTGTTCCAGTATTTTTTTAAAATTGTTTATGACTAAATACATAATTTAAAAATGCATTAAAGTGTTAAAATTTTGGACTGGCTTTTTAATCTTTGTTGTTAAAAACAGTCAATTAATGCCTGAGTAAAAATATTCATTGAAATGTACACCAGTTTCATTTGTATAAAATCTAATTTGCTTTTATAAATGTGACTTGGAGCGCTGCTAATGTTCTCTGTATGTATCTAAACTTTTTTTGTTTCCAGATAAATATGAAAGTAAAAAATCAGACCATTTTATTGAACAAGACACCTGTTTCATTGCACAAAGTCTGTATACGTATGTGTGTGAATAAAGGCACAGGAGACACTTCAAATGCATTTGTTTGAGGATCAGTTCATTGGCTAATGGAAATGGTTTTATTTTTAATTTGTTTCATTTATTTAAGATTTCAGAAGAACAAATTAATGCAACAACATATGTTATTTAATACTGGATGCATCACTCCCCATATTTTAAATTAAGAGGTCATAAAATTGAATGTAATTTAGAATTCTCTCTCTCTCCTCATGTAAAGTGTTGGATTCTGTTTCCACTGAAATCAATGTCAGAACAAATCAATCCTGGCAGCAGGAACAGGCCCAGAATACATGCATTTCAATACAGCAGAGTATTAGAAATGTAGAGTAGAGCAGAGTAGAGTGCTAATTCTTATTTTGTTAATGCATATCCCTGATCATTTTTACAAAATACAGTCGCAATACAACAAGTGGTTTTACCCCTCTTCTCAGTAAAGGTTAGTAGAAGAACTGGTTGAAAGCTTTCAACTGGGAGAAAAAAAAATCAAAATATGTTTCAAGTAAATCAAAATGTTTTGTAAAAGTATGTTTATTTGAAATTTGCCATTTTTGATGAAAATTTAAAACAAAAAATGTTGATATAACTACCCTCCCCCAAAATTAATTTTTTTCAAAAGATTTAGTTCAAAATTATTTTTGTCAAAAAATGAAGTTATGAAACTCTTTAATCACATAAAATCAAGTTTTTCATGAAATATACTTAACCTTTTTTTGGATCAGCTCTCGTTAATAGCAGAGTTCAATATTGACGTGTCACACTACACTTTTAGCTAAATTTTACTAAATATACCACTAAATGATGTATTATACATAACTTAATAAGGGTGTGACACACCAGAGTGCTGGTAAGAGAATGGTCTGTATTTCTTGGCCCCAGGTACATAGCTTGGTTCAGGATTATAAAATTAGAGACCTCCTAGTCACATGGTAGGAGTCAGTTTCCAGACATCACTGGCTATTATTACATCTTCTCTCTTCTTTGGAAAATTAAATGCAAACCAAATATAATGGCCTCTGATTTCAAAAGAGATCAATGATTTTGAGTGCCCACTTTGAGCATCCTTACCGAAGCATGATTTTCAGGAGGTTCTGAGCACCCACACTTTAAGGTATCTAATTTTGGCACTCAAAAATTGAGGCAACCAAAAATCACTTGTCACTAGACCAATATATACCAAAACTGACCACAAACTAATATAGCTAATTAATAAACCATCTGAGATCGGAATTTGGCTCTGTGTAGGTGACATGGCATTTCTAAATTGCAGCTTACGAAGTAAGAGCTTACATTTTTCCCTTCCTTCTATCAATGGTGTTAAATAGCGCTGTAAAAGTGGTTTGTTACTTTTAAATCTTATTTACAAGGTTTAGCCTGCTCTGTGTCTAGTTTTTGTGATCAAACACTGAAGCACTATTAAAAACAGACATGGATGCTAACTGTAAAGCACAGATCAAAGGGGAAACAAATATAAATTTTTTAATTATATCATCATTTCCCCATTTTTTTTAACCAGCTCTACCATTAGTGATGTGGGAGGGTGGGCAGCCACACGGTTAGGATTCGGATAAAATCTGAGCTTTGCTCAACTTTGGATATTTGATTTTACTTCAGCCCCATCTCTGATTAAAAATAGCTGCTGCAGCAATTGTTCTTTTTAGTTTAGAGATATATACATTTTTGTTCTTAAGTAGAGGAAGAACTTGGGACAAAAAAGTGGTTAAAAGACAATATGGAAGAGAGGAAGCAATGAAGATATCAGTGCAAAGAACAAATGGGCTGTATCTATTCTGTTAAAAAGAAAACCAGAAGAAACCTGCAAGGTACACAACTTAATTGTAAGTACAGTGCAGCATGTGGGTCTGGTGACATCATAAACCACTTGAGTTTGTTCTTGTAATTTATTAAGAAGTTATGAAAACCCACTGACATATTTATAAGCCTTGGAATTAACAGCTACCTTTCATTTCTTTTATAATATATAACACATGAATTTTACATAGAGAATTATGTATATGCAACTGTATATTGCTAGGCCATAAGTCCATAAAGGGCTTCTGATGACATCCTAAACACCACAGGCCAAATTCATCTCTGATTTCATGGGGATTAAGCTAGGAATAAATGTGCCCAGATGAATGAGGCTTGTGTGGTTTGCCAATAACAGCAGAACCCGTGAAAGGAATTGCAAACTTACCAAGAATACGTTGTCATCATTGTAACTCATCTTTTCAATCCCTGTCCTCCTAATAAGCCTCTCCTGACTCTACTTTTTTCTCTTTTGACCGACACATTTAGCACTCTCTCTCTCTCTTTCTTTCCTTTACAGCCACTTCCTTCAAATTGTGCTGCACTAAGTCTGCCATTTATTTGCAGGTTTCTAACCAAATTAATTATGGCAAAGGGTTTGGAGGAGTTGTTTTTTTTTAACAAAAAAAATTCTAACTTGGAGATCAGCTCCTGGTTTCACTCTTCTGTAAAAATATAACATATGTAAATGTGATAGAACCTTTAAAATGGCCAGCAGAGTTGGGCTGGTTTGTTTTGGGGGAAGGGCTGGTTTGATTTCATGTTTAATGGCATGCCTACATCCTATGTACATTTCTGATAGAACTGGACAAAAGTAGGACACAGTTTTGGTTTTGCAAAACCTCCTGGGTGGTATTTGTCTTCCAGAATCTGTACCACTCCTCCATTTAGTCTGAGTCCCATTATGTCTGAACTCCCAAAGCTTTGGGATGAGGCAGTTAGACACATGATTCTGATTTTGATCTGCCACTAGTTTCTGGTATTTTAAGTTTATCATTTAGCAATGATGTTGACACTTATTACACTTTGTTAACGAGACCTTATTCCACTCTCCTATTGATCTTACATCAATGAAAGACCAGTATGAGACTTCAATATTCACTTCAGTGGAGCTACTCCTCATTTACACCAGTATAAGCGGAAGAGGAATCAGGACTCCTTAAGTACCCTGGCTCTTCTCTCACACTGGTTTTACTTCAGTCTGTGTCCATTCAGTTCAACTGAGTTTCTCACAGTTTACCCCAGAGTGGAATCAGGACCCTAGAGTTCACTACAGTTAGGCACAGAATTCTAAGGGCCTTATCTTGCACTCTCTGACATCATGCAAGTTGTGCTATTGATGTCAATGGGAGCAGGGGCAAACCTATAGACATACAGTATAAGAAAACTGAAATGTTGTGATGTCAAAAAGATTTGTAACAGAGGAGAGGTATCACAACTGCTGATTATCGCTAAATGCAGCCTTCAGACAGATATATAGGCCACTTTCACTGCACCAAAAGACATACTTGCGCCTGAGAGTAGAATTTGCTTCCTATAGTTTCAAAAGAAAGGGCCAAACCTTGCAAAACCTTACTCAGGAGAGTGTTTTTAGGGTCATCACTATGACAGGTGCAGATATAGCCTTCAAGATGCTTTAACTTTCAATGACAGAGAAGTAATAACCTGTGTGTGTGTGTTTCAGAGTAGCAGCCGTGTTAGTCTGTATTCGCAAAAAGAAAAGGAGTACTTGTGGCACCTTAGAGACTAACCAATTTATTTGAGCATAAGCTTTGAAGTGAGCTGTAGCTCACGAAAGCTTATGCTCAAATAAATTGGTTAGTCTCTAAGGTGTCACAAGTACTCCTTTTCTTTCTGTGTGTGTGTGTGTGTGTGTGTTTAGTGATTTTAAATGACAGTTAGAAACAGAATGCCCGTGGAGCAGTAAAGAGCTAACGAAAGGTGTAAACACATCTGAATTGGAGCAAAATGTCTGTGCTAAAATATAAGATTGTTAGTGCAGCTGCAGCTTTTAATTGTGACTGAAGACCTTGATCACTCCAGTACAAGGAGGCAGAGAGAAAAGGAAATGGACAAATCAAACTATAAAAGGCTATTTCACATCTATGAATTTAATATAAATTTGAAACTCAAAAAAGTGACAGAAACATATCCCAGGCAGTCTAGTGATTTCCAACCTTTTAATTCACAGTTCAGAGATACCTATTGCTTCTTATGTGTGTGTATATAGGTAAATTTATATTTATATATATATATATATATATATATATATATATATACATACACACACCCCTATAAGATAGAGCATGTACATTACTCTTTATCTATATCCCCTATGAATGCTTGGACTGAGAAATAGTAATGTACATACAGATGCACAAACAGTAGATTAAATAGTTTTTAAATGGAATACATTAATAAAGACAAATGATACTAAAGTGACTAAAATGGGCCAGCAATCTTGGTGAAAAGTATCAAGGTACATCTAATAAACCCATTACCCTGTAGGAAATTAAAATAATTCTACAATATATAGATTGTTTTATATCAAACTCCAAGAGGCCTCTACTGGTTATCATCTCATTTTTCCTCCTATTGTAACTCTAAAGACCTGGTTCTCAATTATAAGGAGACCAAGGTCATGATTTTTGGAAACTACCCTCCGCAAATTGAGCAGATGATAGAAGGCCATCCTGTAGAACAAGTCTCTGTTTTTACTTATTCAGGGATAAAGTTTTATCATTCTGGCCACTGGTCCCCTTACCATAAAGACTTAAAATAAAGGGACCATAGCTCTGCTCAAGGGGTTCTCTGTTTTACCCGCTCAAATGACGGGAACAGAGTTGCCCGAGTGCTAAGCATTTTTAATGCAAAAATAATTTCTCAGATACTCTATGGAGCTGAAGTTTGACTTAGGGGACAAATTTTAGCCTTAGAGATCTTTCAATACATTTTTGAGGACACTTAATTCTCCTAAATTCTACCTCACCTTCTTTTTATATGCCAAGGTGAGGCATTTTAGTAGAGCTTATAATGCTTTTCTTAAATATTGGTCTAAGATTTGTACTTTTCCAGATTATAGATTGCCCCATTTTTGCCTTCAGGAGATGGAGGAACCACCAGCGTACTCCTTATTTTCATGGTAAAAGACCCTCCAATTTATTATAACTAGGTTGGGTATTTCTATTTCTCATTTATTGTCAATATCTTTTAATCGACATAATCAACTACTCAAACAGAGAACTGACAGATATTACCTAACAAGAAGATCTGGCTATGATTCATGATTCTAAATTTGCCTTTTGGTTTTCTTCTTTGAAGACAGGACATGGTTTTGAAACGTATTTGTACGAGTTATCAAATTCTGTTATGGAAGGCAAATATTCAGTTAAGATTCCAACCCAAGGGAACTGCTATCTTTAAAATAGTTATGGAAAAGTTCCTTCACGTCTTCATTTTTTCCCATGTAAATTTGAAGCATTGGAAGATCTACCTCATTATCTTTTGGACTGTAGAATTTTCCAGAACACACTGGATTTTACCTCTTTTATATAAAAAAATTATTTTATTACCAACTCAAAAGATAGCATTTTTTGGACTTTTTTTTAGTAGTAGTCAAATCTGTAGCAATTTTTGCCCTTATTCAGTTCTGATTGGCATTTTAATGTATTATATGGATGCTGATGTTGGTTTAGGTTGTGTATGGATTCTTTTGTATTTGCAAAAGACATATGTCATAGGGGATTTAATACAATTGAATTGACTTGAAAAATAAACCCACTACCCTATCAGAAATTAAAATACTTTTATAATGTACAGGAGTCATACTAAGCTGCTGTAACTGTTTATGTACCATAACAGAATGATACATTAATGCCTACAAAACATGCTAAAAGAAATGCATTCTTTGTATTTATTCTACATATTTTGTTACAGTATGGCTTTTTGTTTATGAAGTTAGGCATGAGTACACTTCGAATTACATGGTGTTTACTATGAGATAAAAAAAATCAAATCACTGTAATCTAATAGAACCCAGTATTGTTGGCCCTTCACTTCCGTTATTAGTCCAGAATTATAATTTATCTCAGATTATACAGGTTGAAATGCCTAATAAAATGAATGCTAGGACTAGAAATTTATTTGTTGTTACTGATCTCTGCTGAAATTATTCCTGATAAGGTTAGTTTTCATGTCTTATCTATTACTACGTGTCATATGCAGATTTGTGGTATTTTGGCGTTTGACTTTTTTTTTCCCCCATTTTGCATGGGATCACCTCATTCATATATAGACAGCGGGTTTCAAACTGTGTACATTTCAAACTGTGTATATCCTTATATGGATATACTCTATGGGTAGCACTTAATGTGGAATCGTTTAAATGTTTGCAGAGATTATTGTTGTAAGAACAGAGTAAAATGTTTGGAATGGCTCTGCACAAAGTATTAAAAGCATTGTTTGTAATCATGTGTGTTGTAATTTCTATCTTTAAAAATATTTGTGGCTGTTGAAAAGCCAAATCTTAGACTACTTATGGAGGCAGAACTCCTCTTCAATTCTGAAGGGAATGTTGCCAAAAAGAACTACAGGCTCAGGACTGAAAATGGCTGGTTTGTGTGGAATAATTGGTCTTTGTTTTATTAATTTGTATTATCATCAGTATAGCCCCAACTGAAATCATGTTCACATTATGCTAGGCACTGTACACACACATAATAAGAGACAGTCCCTACCCCTAAAGACCCTACAGTCCAAACAGACAAAGGATGAGACGGAAGACAGTGGCATATAAAGCACCAAGTTATTTTCCTTCATCCCTTTTGCTAGAGAACTGGCAGTTCCTTCACACTGGGTGAGTTTTGCATATTTCCCTAGACCTAGGTGTTCCTGTAGGTTCCTACTGGGGTGAAAATTAACAAATTGGGTTAGTCTTGATTTTTTTCCCCCTTATGACAAGCCCACAAACTCCCCCTTTATTTTGAGTGTACTAAGACATATGTAGGATGCCTGTTTTTATTTGATCCCAGCAGCAGAAGCAGATAATTTATAAGGAGTTTATTGTTCTGCCTACTGGACCTGTAAGAGAAGCCGAAGAGCTGCTTAAAAGTCACTTCATTCTGAAAGGGATGGTGGAACAAGCCCGGTGCTGGGGATGGGAAGCAAGACAAAACACTTACTGTCTGGCAGAGGAACAGTCCCATTTTATAATATTTCAGATCCTGGACACCCCAGGTAAAATCCTGACTCCACTGAAGTCAATGGGGGCTTTACCACTGACTTCAGTGGGGACATGCTGAGAAGGCCTCTATAAAAAAAATAAACCTAGACCCATGAAATAAGTTGTAATTAGGCAGCTAAACTGAAGACATCTTGCTAATGCTGATAAGGGGGATGTGGGGCCAGATTTTCAAATGCATTCAGTTCCCTTTTGGGCACCTAAATGAGGGTCAGATTTTCCAAAGGGCCCAGCAGTGTCCAAGAGACACGATTCATTTCAAATATGCATAAATATGATCCATACGACTTAGCTGACCCTTCTTCCCCCCCACCCCCACTCACCCCCGTACTTGAGGCAGGAATGTTAATCTCTCATTCCTTGATAGTAGGAAGGAGCATTATGAATGACATTTCAGGACAGAGGGCTTCTCCCCCTCTCTGTGACTTTAACAGAAAGCCTGTGCAATAGGGCTAACATTCTGCACTTCATGTACATTGTCTACTGAAAGAATTAACACCCCTTAAATAGATACAGTTTAAATATTTGCCTCGGACAAAGGCACCAGTGCATTGAAAGCCCTTGTTACACGAGTACTTTCATGCATCTTCTCAACAGATGACAGACAGAGAAAGCACTGCTAGTTTTGTTGTTCACAACACCCCAGCTATGATGCTTGGGTGTATCTATCAAGATCTATTCAGTGACTACTTTGCACACACTTCATCTAGCAGAAGAAATGAACGAATGAGAGATCTTTAGTGTCAACCTTTATGTTACTAAATTCTTCAGAACAGAAAAATACAATTCATATTAACAGTTGAGAAGATTGGTGAAACAGAACCCTAACTACTGTTTGTTGCAATGGCTACTGGGAAACAAATATTGAGGTGGCTTGATTGTTGTTTGGAATAGTTATTGCTGGACAATTTGACAACAGTAGAAATCTAAGACTGGACAAGTGGTCTTTTTCAGAGTAATTTCTCTGTACTAGATCACATAAAATGCTACTGTAAATAATGTATTTGCAAGCTTTGTCCATATCATTGCCAAAGTAAATTGACTTCAGTTTAAAACAACAGCCTTCTGATGCTAGTGTTTTTAAGTTTATTCCACCTGCAGCGGTGAATTACACACTTCCTTCCAAAAATTTGAATTAAAAAAATAGAAATTGCTGAACTCTGATATAAGCAAAAGTGAATATCTGCTGACCTATTGGTGGTATGCAGAGAGGGCTCTAGCTGCTGTAAAGAGACCTTGATGTGATATTGGGGAGGAGTTTCAGGATAAAGAGTTTCAGAGTAACAGCCGTGTTAGTCTGTATTCGCAAAAAGAAAAGGAGTACTTGTGGCACCTTAGAGACTAACCAATTTATTTGAGCATAAGCTTTCGTGAGCTACAGCTCACTTCATCGGATGCATACCGTGGAAACTGCAGCAGACTTTATATATACACAGAGAATATGAAACAATACCTCCTCCCACCCCACTGTCCTGCTGGTAATAGCTTATCTAAAGTGATCATCAGGTGGGCCATTTCCAGCACAAATCCAGGTTTTCTCACCCTCCACCCCCCCACACAAATTCACTCTCCTGCTGGTGATAGCCCATCCAAAGTGACAACTCTTTACACAATGTGCATGACAATCAAGTTGGGCTATTTCCTGCACAAATCCAGGTTTTCTCACATCCCCCCCACCCCCATACACACACAAACTCACTCTCCTGCTGGTAATAGCTCATCCAAACTGACCACTCTCCAAGTTTAAATCCAAGTTAAACCAGAAACTCTGGGGGGGGGGTAGGAAAAAACAAGAGGACACAGGCTACCTTGCATAATGACTTAGCCACTCCCAGTCTCTATTTAAGCCTAAATTAATAGTATCCAATTTGCAAATGAATTCCAATTCAGCAGTTTCTCGCTGGAGTCTGGATTTGAAGTTTTTTTGTTTTAAGATAGCGACCTTCATGTCTGTGATTGTGTGACCAGAGAGATTGAAGTGTTCTCCGACTGGTTTATGAATGTTATAATTCTTGACATCTGATTTGTGTCCATTTATTCTTTTACGTAGAGACTGTCCAGTTTGACCAATGTACATGGCAGAGGGGCATTGCTGGCACATGATGGCATATATCACATTGGTGGATGTGCAGGTGAACGAGCCTCTGATAGTGTGGCTGATGTTATTAGGCCCTGTGATGGTGTCCCCTGAATAGATATGTGGACACAGTTGGCAACGGGCTTTGTTGCAAGGATAAGTTCCTGGGTTAGTGGTTCTGTTGTGTGGTATGCGGTTGTTGGTGAGTATTTGCTTCAGGTTGCGGGGCTGTCTGTAGGCAAGGACTGGCCTGTCTCCCAAGATTTGTGAGAGTGCTGGGTCATCCTTTAGGATAGGTTGTAGATCCTTAATAATGCGCTGGAGGTTGCTATCTTAAAACAAAAAAACTTCAAATCCAGACTCCAGCGAGAAACTGCTGAATTGGAATTCATTTGCAAATTGGATACTATTAATTTAGGCTTAAATAGAGACTGGGAGTGGCTAAGTCATTATGCAAGGTAGTCTGTGTCCTCTTGTTTTTTCCTACCCCCCCCCCAGATGTTCTGGTTTAACTTGGATTTAAACTTGGAGAGTGGTCAGTTTGGATGAGCTATTACCAGCAGGAGAGTGAGTTTGTGTGTGTATGGGGGTGGGGGGGGATGTGAGAAAACCTGGATTTGTGCAGGAAATAGCCCAACTTGATTGTCATGCACATTGTGTAAAGAGTTGTCACTTTGGATGGGCTATCACCAGCAGGAGAGTGAATTTGTGGGGGGGGGGGGGGGGTGGAGGGTGAGAAAACCTGGATTTGTGCTGGAAATGGCCCACCTGATGATCACTTTAGATAAGCTATTACCAGCAGGACAGTGGGGTGGGAGGAGGTATTGTTTCATATTCTCTGTGTATATATAAAGTCTGCTGCAGTTTCCACGGTATGCATCCGATGAAGTGAGCTGTAGCTCACGAAAGCTTATGCTCAAATAAATTGGTTAGTCTCTAAGGTGCCACAAGTACTCCTTTTCTTTTTGAGGATAAAGAGTAGTATCCCAGTGTCCTGTTGACTAGCTAAGCTGAGACCTCTGCTGACCAGTTACTTACAGTTTGTCTTTCAAATCCAAAGTGGTGATCCTGTCAGCTTCTGGCTGAATAGACTTTTTGACATCTGAATATGGATATATTGTCTAGAATGTACTCCAGCTCTGGTGCAGACAAAGAATTTTCAGCATGAATGTTGGCAAGGTTTCCGTCTCTCCACCCCCACTTTATCAGATTGCTTCCTTAGCCCCTCACTTGAAATTTTAGCATTTCTGAATGTGAACCTAACAAGTCATGTCTTAGTGGAAAGTTCATTCCAGTACAATAGTTTTGCTAGTGCCAGAACCCTACTCTTGGCTTTCTTAAATCAGAATATTTGGGAAGCAGCAGTGGAGATGGTGCAGTTGCTGACCTGCTCCTGGAATTCTTGGTTCTCCTCTTCTTAGTTACATGCGGTCATTATCAACAACACGCTGAATTTATTTTAAGACTTTTCATCAGGAACTAGCTAACAAGAGGATTAGATGCACCCTGTGAATGTGCTTGACAAAGGCACATTTTGAAAAATTAAGACAATAACGAACATGTTTAGTTCATTGAAATGTCACCGTTCAACCCCCAGTCACAATGCCATGTGCTCTGCCTGCCCTGTCAGTCTTGTGATGGGTGAAGCCAACACTATGAGTGAAGCAGGACACTAATCATTTATTAGGAGGAAAGTGGGTTTGGAGTACTACAGAAATATAAATCTGTGTATAGAAATCTCCCCGCTGTATTTTCCCCGGCGTGCAGCCGATGAAGCGAGCTGTAGCTCACGAAAGCTCAGGCTCAAATAAATTTGTTCGTCTCTAAGGTGCCACAAGTCCTCCTTTTCTTTTTGCGGAAATCCTCAAGGAACTCTTAATTCTAAAATATATATCTTCATTTTACTTTCATGAGTGACATACATTTTACAAATCTGGAAGCTGCTGCTATCTTGGGTGTCTGGAAATTGCTAGTGTTAGGCTCAATGTTGCCTCTTCTTACGAACCAGACAAAGATAGAGTTTACATGCGTCTGTCCCTCTCACTGTACGGTTCTTTTCCTAGTATGGCCTCCAAAATGGGCAAAATAAATTCTCTGCAAATCACAGCTTCCAGTTTCCAAACCACAGTCATCCCAAGATGGTTCTTCTCCAGTACCTGCATGACTGCCGCAGCTGATATTGGACCAGGGTGGAGTTGTAACCTCCTGACTTTTGTGTTACTTTAACCTCATTTTACTAACAATAAAACTAAACTCTGAACTACATACAGTGGTGGTATTTTACTTCTTAATTCTTCTGACCTGGGATTTAAGTCTCTCTCTGCCATCTCTGCAAAGTTCTACACAGACCTTTCCTCCTTCATTCAATGCCCACTGAACTGCATGTATTAAACCATCCTGGCAATGTGAAAGTAGCAACCAATGAGTCATCCCTGCGTCATTCACTGCACAGCAAGTATAACAGGTAGTCAGTAGTAACCAGTCAGATGCACCAAAATTTAATATACACATGTGCCATATAGCTGCATTTGCTTTGAAACACTGAAAGATTATTTAAATGCACTTGTGTTGGGAAAACAATTACTGCATTGTTAAAAAGCATTACAGCACATGAACCAATTACATGAGCTACTTCTGGGCAAACACTGGCAATGTGTTAATTGCATGTACTTCCATGTACTAATCCAAAAGGTCACTCATTCGTAAATAAATATATACACAGAGAGAGAGGGAGACATACACACACACAAAACTGTAATTTGCAGAGCACTTTGTAATATTGTGATGAAAATTTCTACTAAACATAAATGTTAGTCAATATTATCAAGCCCCTTGCCTTTAAGATGGCATTGGACCAGGCACAACAGGTCCTGACACTTTCTGATATGCCTCAGTGTCTATTTAAATCTTTCACTTTCTCAAATACCCACTGTATTTTCCACTGAATGCACGATGAAGTGAGCTGTAGCTCACGAAAGCTTATGCTCAAATAAATTTGTTAGTCTCTAAGGTGCCACAAGTACTCCTTTTCTTTTGGCCACAGTGCACCCTTGGGCACATAGCCCCAAAACATGCAATGTTTTAAATTTGTAGTGCTAAGACATTGTACAAAGGCTGCCAGGCCTGCAGGCCCATTCCACCTCTAACTAAAGAATAAAAGAAGGACAATTAGCCAGGCTGAACCTGAAGGATCAAGCTCTTGACAAAAACAGACTAGGTGTATCAGTTATTCAGTAATATAAATCACTTTTGCAGACTATCTAGATTTCTACACACAAAGATCTTATTTATTTGTGTAACACAAAACCCTTGAAAGTCACCAAAGTCACTAACTCAAAAAAATGCATGTACAGTATTAGAGTATTCTCAAATTATCACCTCTCTCTTTGAATCCCTCTCCCAGATCCTCCCTCTACCCCACCAATCTCTCCCCACCTCACACCTCCATCCCACTTTTGGTGAGATTTCAAAGTGTTCATCCATGGACTAGCTTGGCTCCACTCCCATTGAAGACATTGGGGTTTTAACATTTATTTCAGTGAGAGCAGAGTTAGGTCAATGCTGAGTGCTTGTGAAAATTCTACCCTCTCTTCCTCTCCACAACGTCCATCTTGCACTATTTACTCCCATTTGCCCCCACCAGTCTATTCACCATTAATCTTACCACACAGTTAGCAGAGTATGCCCAAAAGTATGCCCATAATAATCTTCCCATTCCTTCAGTGACACAAGCTTAGAATGCCTGTTTGTCTGCTTCTCCCACAAATGACTCCACATTTTCTTCCAGACTTCCCCTACACACTGAATACCTTCCCCGCACTAATCCAAAAGGCCACTATACCCTTTTTAATTTCAAAACTCACAAGAAATCAGCCAAATAATTAAATCTAAAATGAGCTGCAGCTGTATCGTTTTTATTTATTTATTTTTATTTCAAATTACTCTAAACCAACATTGCCCATACAGTTTACCTACACAGAAGTGAAATTATTTTATCATTACTCTCATCCTCCCTTACCATCTACCTACTGTTTCTTACACTCATTTTCTGTGCATTGTCATAAATTAGATTGTAAACACTTTGGGCTGCCAACCCTCCAGGATTGTACTGGAGTCTCCAGGAATTAAAGATTAATCTTTAATTAAAGATAACATCATGCAATGAAACCTCCAGGAATACAGCCAACCAAAATTGGCAACCTTATAAACTATTCAGAGCAGGGATCATGTCTACTTGTATGGTGTCCCACTACTGACCAGGGCCTCTTCTAAGTGATATTTTTAATAGAACAATTAATAAAATAATTAAGACTCAGAGCAATGTTAAATATAGGGTGACATGGATTAGTCACTCTGTACCAAGGCTTGATTGCCTTTTGGGGTCATTTTGTGAATTTTTTTCTGGACCACAGTTGAATTCAGTTTGGAAATTCACCAATATAGTGTTAAGTGTAATACCATGTCTGTAGAAGGTGGTCAAGTCTGTAAGACATGCTTCATAACAGTCCTGATGTCAGCCAGGGACATGCACCCTTCCAAAGAAAGGAATTACAAATGATTCCTGATGAAAGATCTTTCACTTGGGGGTTCTTTGGATCTGGTTTCATGGACCAACTGGCCAACATACCACTGATGAGAAATGAAAGAAAATGGCCCAAGTTCCTACTGTGCCTGAAATAATTTTTTTTTAATTCAGATTACCCTAAAACAGTTTATTTCTGGGCAAAGAAAAGAATGAGAAGTTCAGCCCAATATGTAGGCTTTGGGGTTTAGTTTGGGGTGGAGGTGTTTTGTTTTTGAAAAGGAAAGAACAACATTATCCGGCACTGAAAACAGGGGCTAGTTTTTTAATCCTGCAAATTTTTTACACACATGCTTAACTTTAAACACCTGAGTAATTTCATTGACCTCAATGGGGACTGCTTACGTACTTCAAGTTACGCAAATGAGTAAATAACTGAAGAGGCTGATCTTGAGTGAAAAATACCTTTGCACCTGTAATACGGCTAGTGTGATATAACAGGTTTTTTTCACCTATTGGTGAGTGTGCAAGCTGTGCATCAGATGCCATTGCATAAAGATGGCTAACAAGAAATCTGTTCATGTTATATTACACATTTGGCACACTTAATGTGTTGTTTTCTTTGTCTCCCTTGTTTAGCCTGCATTCAAGATGTATCTGTGTGAATGGCCAAACTAAAATCTGGACATTTTTGGATTGCTGTAGTGAATGCTATTTTTTTTTCTTTTAAAAATGTCAGATGCTTCCTGACATGCTTAGGCCCATGGAAATGGAACATATTTTCTCATTAGATTAATTAATGGCTCTGCTTGGGTGGCACAATTTAGTCTAAATTTCCTTTACTTTAGTATTCTGTCATACCTAAAAGGGATCTTATTTTTGTTATGTTTTGTGGTGTCTTTAAATTTTTATGACTTCACTCTGTTTAGTCTATGGGTAATCCTTCTTTTGAAACCTAATGTCCTAGAAAATTTACAGGTTTTTTATTAAAACTGGCACTTTTCACATTTTATGGTCATTCTTGTTTCTTTACTTCTCCTTAGAACTCCATGCAGGTCCTTAAGGTGTAGTTCACGGCTTGGGGAATTTATGATTACATCGTCAAAGTAAACTAAAGCAGTACGATATATTAAATCTGACAAGATGCTGTTCATTAATCTTTGAAATATAGCCAGGTGTGATGTAGTTAAGAGACTTCCAACAAAGAAAAGCTTAACACAGTTCTTACTGGCTCAGCTAGAGGGTGACTTCCCTTACCTCATCTGGGAGAGCTGCTGCCTGGGTGGGGACTGCAAGCAGGGGCGTCATTTCAGAAACATTTGGTCTGGGGGGGAAAGAAACAGGGTAATCCTTTTCTATGCCAATTTTTCTCAAATCTTTCAACATATGCTCTCTTTTCACTTCCAGGTTAGAATACTGAGCCCTGACTTTCCAAGGAAACAGCTTGAAGAGCTGGGGTGAGATTTTTTTGTGCATAAAAAAAGCTAAAAAGCGAATTTTAAACAAGCAGAGAAGACGATCACAGGCACTGAGCACAAAACACAAGAGCTGAAATTCACATGTTCCATATATGCTGATCAATATTAGGCTACGATTTGATCACAACGGGGTTTTTTTAAAATAAAAATTGTATGAGCATGGTGAAAAATGCAAAATTAATGGAAATCAAACAAGGAAATATTTCAAAGCCCACCTGGCATTATTTTGTACTCCAAAATAAAATGTAGTCCCCATTTTTAGTTAAAGCATCAACAATTTAGTAACTGCTGGACTAGAGAACATCTTTGTGAAGCAAACTGGGATCCTCAAATTTGAAAAATATTTAGAATTTTTAGAATTATTTTTCAAACTCATGTATTTGCTTCTCTCATGACTGTCTGTACATTCTAGACACACCCCCATCCATGGAACATCCTTCCTGAGCTTCTCCACAAGGCCTCATCCCTTATATTTCTGCCAGAGGACAAAAGGCGATATGAATGTTCAATTCCCAATTAAATTAAAGCAAAATTAATTCCCCATTAAAGTTAATGGAAATTGAGCATTGATACCCCTTAGATGGCTTTGCAAGTCTCAATCACAATGACTACAAGTAATGGGTCAAGGACCTTCATCATTGTATTTACAAGCAAAAAATTATATTTTGCTCTACCCTGCTGTGCCCTAGACTTTGCTGTATCCATGCAGTTGCTGAAATCTGTATTCTACTGCCCACTACTTCTCCCTATCATTTCGTCATCCTTTTCATTGTGTCCTGTTGGAAATTAGACTGTAAACTCTTTGGTACATAGACCATGTCTCCTCATTCGTACTGGTATGCATTTTGTTCACATTTGAGTGCTGTAAAATAATTGTATAAATAATACATTAGCACTGGGCTATAAAATAATTTACACAAAACTTTAAATTTCTAATTGAATCCACTACACCTGTGTTTCTGACCCTCATTCACTTTCTGCAAATATTCTAGCAAAGGTGAGTTTACTGACTGGAATGATTCACAGAGGAAATTTTTAAGAAAATATTGAAGAATATTCATGGAAAGTGAATTTTGAATTTGATAACGTGAGTATTTACACTGGAAACCAGAGTCTTTGAATTAAGTCTGTCCAATTGGAGAATAGAAAGATGCCATGTGATCTTTGTATCCAGTCAAAAAATAAGTTTGAATGCTGACTGTCTAATGAACATTGCAATTAACTGTTTGCTAACTATCTTCAGACAAACTCATTAATGTATGTATGTATTTAATGAATAATTTCCAACATTAGACTATCTTAAGAGGTTCACAGACTATTTGCAAAGAGAGGTGAAAATCATCAAATAAATTATTCACTACAAAGTATTCACCCAGCACTAGTCTAGGTTCTGTTGCAACTTCCTAAACTAACACTACATTTTTTCCATGTACAGATTGGACATATTCCAGCCTTGGGACTACATTCAAGATGACTTGGCATGAAGTAAGTAGCTCTTGTTTTTGCTAGAACTGTAATAGTGGTGTACAGTAGTCTCACAATGCTTGCACTATGCGGGGCCATTACAACCTTTTCCTACACTACTTGCTGTTGTAGAACAGGAATTTGGCAAACACAGTAATATTTCTAGCTAGTTACATATTTGAGAAGACAGTGATTGTATAACAAATGTGTTCCTCTGATTTAAATGCTATTGACCATAGTTTGGCATATCATGTCTGTAGCCAAATCATTAGCCAAAGTTAACATTGTTGCTGGATACAACTGTAAGCCAGCTAGCTGGCTAACCAGCATCTGTCTTCATGAGATCACTGAAATGGATCCACCTTTATCTATGTATTACTATGTATTCTATGTATTACTGTTCAGTTATTTTAATGGACCAAAGCAGGGGTAAATATTTTGCCATTAAACTCAACTTTCAAATACGGGTGGACCCAAAACCACTATTCCTGTACACCAAACTCTGGAGAAGTTTGGATCCAACTCCAGACTTGAATAACCCCTATCACCATAACTGGACAGACCAAATCCTTAGAGCCAAAAACACAAACCTACATTCCTTTTCAGGGAGACACCAACTATGGAAAATTTCAGAAAGCAGGGAGGTTTTGAATACAGGGAGTTATTGAGAAACTGTTTTGCATCTTTAACTATGGCCAGGCCCCTGTTGTTTCCATATCCTAAACTGTCAACTGACCACAGCTGACCTACCCATTCTGGATTATATTTTTAACTAATATTGCTGTTGATAGGCTTTTAATATTAAATCTGATTTCTAGCAGGATGACTCCAGACCCTTGAAGTTCATTTCCTTCATCCATACATGTTCCAATTCACTGGAAAGAACAGTATGGCATTTTCATTTACTTTGAATTTCTATTGTCAAATTGTGTTGTAATTATTTTATTTAGAGATATGGAATAATTTGTTACAAGATTCTTCTCAATATTTACAAAAATATTGATTTCTATTTATTTAGACACAGAAACTAAAGTTAGAATATTGCAAAAGTTGTTTCAAATCAACACCAAAACTTTGGGGTCAAAGGTTCACTAATTTAATGTATATTTTTGTACTGTAATTTATCTCTATATTTTTGTTGAGTATTTAATAGTTTCTGCAACTAATGATTAATTATTGATTTCTACATTCTATAGACTCACTGTGACACCAAGTGATGTTCAAAGTGTCTGTATGATTAAACTGAAGTTTAAGTAATGTTAGAGTGGACAACTATAGCTCAGAGTACAAAAAAAAATAAATGGGGGATGGGTATCATTGGGTTATAGTCCTTGGCTTCAAATCCCAGAGTCTTGGGGTTGATGCAAGCAACTCTCTGGTGCCCCTGCACACAGTTTTCCCTACATCTTGGGTAATGTCTAAAGTGGAGGAGGGAAGTCTCACAGTCAGACCTCCTCAGTAAAAGCTTCTTTTTCTACTATTGCAGTGGAGTGTTCCTCCAGGAAATGGGTTCTCTCCTGCCCCCTCACCCTCTCCCCCAATCTGGGCTGCTGGAGCTTTCTTTATACTGGCCCTTTCCCCAGGAACATGCTTGGCAGTGCCGAGGGGTGGCCCCAGCAGTGCTCCAGTCTTTCCCCTGTTTCAACATGGGATTTATAAACCCCATCATAAGGCACAACATAAGACTCTTCTGTTTACACAATCCTTTCTGCAGTGATAGGATTGGCCAAGCCTTGTTTTGCTATAAGAAATGAGCAAGCAAGAATAAAGCCATTTAGAAAATGGTGAAATCTGTGACAAAATGGCAAATCTGACTCTTTCAGATGAACATTGCTCACAAGTTTTAGAAATGGGACCTAGAGGTCATGGCAACAAGCACAATGAAAATGCATTAGACAGAAAAAATTGTGATTCAATTGCATATTTTTGTTCCGATTCATTCTGCAAAGTTTCTGCTATTTGCTTTGTTTCAGCCAGGTTGTAATGAAGTGGATCTCCCCCAGTTAAAGTGTTAGGCACGTCCTTCTGCAGTATGAGCTTGCACTGTAACTTTGTGTGCTAGTAAAAGCCTCCTGCTCCTGGTGAGTATGTACCTCACCAACAGCTCGTTTCCAAATATTTGTGATGAGCTGAAAAGGCTTGACTCTTCTTTGCATGCTGTTTATTAAACTCGTGATCCCTGAGTAATCATATCTGTTACACAAAACAGGTATTCTGACATCCACAGAACTGCATTCATGTCTATTTAGTTTTCTTTAATGCTGGGCAGATGGTGGTTAGTCCATCAGGAGAAATGCATTTAGGGATGAAACTCATCCCAAAGAGTAAGTTACAATGTGTGCACTCCACTTCTTGAAGAAAATATGCACATTTATTAAAATAGAGTGGTATGTAACTTGAAGTGACCCCCTGGGGACTGTTCATACAGTATCTATAACAGTCAAATTGTAAGTGCAGGTTCATTATGCGGGTAAATCAATAGCGGCTTCCTTCAGATGAGATGTCACTTAAAATACAGTACAGCCTGTCTACATAAAACCTCTAAGCGTCTAATACAATGTCAAAGGTAGATAATATTCCAAACAGACATACTGTCCATCCTGAGACTGAATTTAAATCATTTGTATCTCTCACTCCTTTTCTTACCCACCACTCTGTCTACAGAAGAGGACTATGGTTAAGGGCTAGTTTTCATCCCATAAAAATCAATATTATGCCAATTCATAATAATAATTTGTACTTATTGAGCTCCTTCTAGCTGAAGAATTCAAAGCATTTTAGAAATATTAATTAATCCTCTTAATACAAATGATGAAGTAAATATTATCACTATTATTCAGAGGGGAAACAAAGTGGGGGGTGGGGGGAGGCCAAATTTTGACCAGATTTTCAGAGGTGCTGAGTACCAGTGGGTCCCAAAATAGCCCACTTAAATAAATCACTAAATATGTATTATGTGACTGAATATGTAAATGCAACTAAGTATGCGTAAATATGTAACTAAGGCACCTATGTTTGAAAATACTGACCTAAATAACTTGCTGGGTGTCACACAGCAAGTCAACAATGGAGCTGAGAACAGAACTCAAGAATCCTACCTCACATTAAGAAAAGGAGTACTTGTGGCACCTTAGAGACTAACCAATTTATTTGACCTCACATTGTCATGCTCAAACCTCTAGTCCAGACTCAATTACATCTTCTCATGCACCCACACGCTCTCATTCCACCACTCAGACAGACTTTTAGGGGGCCTGTGTGATTTTAGAAAGAATCAGTTAACCAACCAGCAGAAACCTGCCCCACCACCTTTTGCAGGTTTCTCAGATCACAGCTGCATGGTTTTAGATAAAAAAAATTGAGTTATTTACTCATTCATTCTTGTACACCTCGCTACCCTTCATGTCAAGCTTTACATGAAACCTCAGGTGAACCAGAAGGTTTTTCTAAACATGTGTGCAGGTTTGTCATACCTTATGCCCACAAACTATTTGCCTGCTAAGAAAGCCAAAAACTGTCATGTTTTCAAAACATTAGCTTCTGCTGAAATTGGATCCTTCTCTAAATAGCGTGGGAGGTTAATTAATTTCATTCGATTTGCCTTTACACTTTGATTTTATCTTACATATTAATTTTTGTTAAGACCACCCATCAACTAATTTATTTAATGTAACTTAATCCTGAGTTATCTGATCAATGTTTAAAGATAGGCACGACTACACAAAAAGATGCTTGGCGTTTTTTCATTGTAATCATTTGATTACATTCTTATATCATGGATCTTTGTCTTTTTAATATAAACAGTCAAATCAAACATTTAAGAAACCGGTGAGATATGAGGCAGAAGGGCAATACTTACTGCTGAAAAGCTCTACACAATTTAACATTGCAATCAGTACTCCTCAAGCTTCTAATTCAAGGAAGTAATTAAAATCAATATACCTTTCTTTACAACGGCTGTATTTGCTACTAGTCAAAGGAGTGAAATGTTTTTTCCCCCCACACCAATGGACAATTGTTTCAAATAATTATCAATGCTGTAGATATATGAAAAGGAATAATTTTTGATTCTGTGGAAATTAAAGCAAGCATAATATATTATAAAAACCAGGTATGGTGATGTGTCATTTCATCCTGAATTACACACATTTTGCTTCAAACACCACTTAAGCAATTTCAATTGTTAGAAAAGGAAAACTGCAGTGTTTAAAGTTCTGTGATGCTGCAGAAGATTGGGAATGACAGGCGTTTCAGTTCAAAGGATTGATTAAAATAGTTGGTGCTGTTTAGATATTATGCTACAACCTAAAACACACCAACGCATTCCTAAAACAGTGTTTGCTTGAAGAAGTAACCTCCATTGCAAGGAAGAAACAGCAAGACTAACCCAGACAGCAAAATACATGCTTGTTAAAATATCTGATGTGTAGTATGTTGACTTGTTTTGAAAACTTTTCCACAATGTTTATCATCTTGGATATATTTTCAACATTTCTTTAAAAATATGCCACCTAGTGGACCTCATGAATAAATGCTCAGCATATAATCTGCCAGTGTTTCATGTAGCATTACAGATTGTGCCACTTAGTAGGCTTGCAACCAAGTCGACCAAAATGTGGGCTTCTATCTGACAGACAGCCTTGCAGTGTACTCCCCCTTGTTTCTGGATGGTTCAAGTTATCTGTCTTACTTGCCCCAGGAGCTAAGAGGTCTGCTTAAAAATAGAAAATAATTGAGACTGTCCTGGCAAAATCTTGTTATTTATGAAAAATAACCTGTCTACTCTAGACTGACTCAAAACCTGTGTAGCACAGGAAACACATGAATGGGGAAAATGAGCTGCAGCCATTTAGTTTCTCTGCCAACTAAACTGTGGGTGGAATCTGCATGAGCTCTTGTTCAGATATGGATATTCTTGAAAATTCTTCCTTAGCCTAGGAAAGAGATATTCAATCAGACAACAGACGACCCATCAACTCCTGAACAACAGGGAAGCCCCCCAAACAACACGAAAGCTTTAGGAACAGCTGTTTGAATGGGTTTGAAGGATGAAGAGAAGCAATAAGATGAGGAATAACTCCCAGCTCAATCACTTATAACAGAGGTAAAGGAATTTCCAAATATGATTTGGGAAAATACCAAAAAAAAAAAAGTATTTTAGTCAGAAAATTACATTTCAGAGTATTTTTTAAAAGTGTATTAAGACAGAATGAGAGAAAGACCCCACATTTCTGTTAAGCAATTGTAACTAATTGCTCCTAAAAATGTAGATTGCAAAGACACACAGCATGACATTTAGCCAGCAAGTATTTTTTAAATTCTTTTTTAAAATTAGCAACAAAATGTTGTGATTCTTTCAAACGTTATGATTTCCGGACTAGAAATGTCATTTTTATTAGTTTTATTATATGACAGGAAGAATTAAACAAAGAACACATTGCACTGAAGATCAGTCATGAGGAGTGAATTTCATAATAATACGCAAGACATAAAACTAAACAGGAGCCATGTACAGTGTCTAGCAAAATTGGTGCAGGGTTCATTGATACATTTCTCCTAGAACCAGGCCTGAAGTGTACATTTACCCATTAAGGGACCAATCCTCCAAAGTCTTGAGTGCCCTCTACTCCCACTGATGAGTAGAAATCGAAGGTGCTCAGAACATGATGGCTTGGGCCCAAATTGACAATTTGTCTGACTATATTAACGCCTGTTTTTCCTATACAAACTGCTGAGCTGAGGTATTTTCAGCCATTTTGTCTACAGTATAAGAAAAGTCTGAGGCAGGCATGTGACATCTTTTTAAGACAGCAACCCCACAAGACAATTTCAATGAGTTTCAGTGAGTTTCAATGAAGTCACACAAATGAGGGTCATTCTTGTCAGTTGCCAGCTTGTGCAGATCAAGGAGTGACTGGTTCACATTCTTTTCCAGGTGCAAGGCACACTCCATTGCTGTCAACCCATACTCCCAATCATCACGATCTGGTTTCTTGATGTCCTGCAAAAAGATGGTTTCTTGATGTCCTGCAAAGTCTGTTCACATCACATTGTTACATTATAAACCAAGTAACTGGGACTACTGGATTTTGAATATTTATTTGCTGCTCTTTGTTACATTTTTTTTTTTAATAAGCAAATAGGGAGTGACATTATGTGCCTGGGAAAGTCAAATATAAAAGGCTAAAAAGTTATAAAGTGCATCTGTACACAGGGATTCTCAAACTAATACTGTAGATTAGCTCACTGTCCACCATATAACATCCCTGTGGCAACTATGAGGAAAACAGTGGGTTTTTTTTAGCTTTTGTGTAATTAAATGTAGCCACTAAGAACAAGGAGGAAGAACCAGTGAGCTCTCCCACAGACTATCCTTAAGTGTTCCATGGACCAGTGTTTGGCTAACACACTACAGCTGAAATTGTGCCCTGCCATGAGGCATGTACAGTATGTACATGTACACTCAGACATTTGGAGTTAGGAGGGGGGGTTAGCACAGAGGTGCCATCTGCACAGAACCAGCTTTTCAACCCATGTCTGGATTGGCTGCTGCAAAGTTCTGCTGTACACACTGCTTCCACTCCCATGAGACTTAGGCTGTGGTAACTAATATTGAGTATTTGCTGAGGAATAGTAGTGCCGTATGGTCATTTTTTTAAACACGTATTATGGTAGTCCCAATTGCTGTGTTTGGGTACTCGGGCATGGTGTGCTGGGGGCTGTACAAACATAGAGAAGAGACAATCCCTGTTCTGAAGGGTTTATAATCTAAAAGACAAGCAGATGAAGGTACGGGATCATTTTAATATTTTACATTTAACAAAAAAAAACCCGACACAAAATGTGTTTCTGCAAAAGGATAGAACACATTGAAGGGATAAAAAATTAGCTGCCTCTTTTTACCATTTATCTTTAAAAAGTAAACTCGGGGTGGAGGTGGGGATAACGTTGTCTTCAAAAGCATATAGTTGGACTGGGCGCCACATTCTCCACAGCGGATTGGTGGGGCGAACAGCTCTCTCCTTGATAAGATGTAATTGTAGTCAAAGATATCACAGTAAGGGTCACAGGGCCCAGTACAGCTTCAGCAACTGTGGAACTCAATGACTGTTCTCAAGTAGCATCAGTTCCTTTTTTATAAACAATCAGGTGACTAGTAAGACAGTGGCTTCCTCTTTCATCTATCATTTTAAGTTATTTTTCAGTATTTAAATAGAGATAATATATGGGACTGATTTCTTTACCAGGAGGTTTTTCCATCATGTTTATTTTTGGTTCCAAGCATTTGTGAGTTTCTTATCTCATGAGAAATGATATAACGCACAGGTTTTTGAGAGTATGGAGGTAAACTCAGGTGTAACATGAAGAATTGTCCATTATGAGGAAAATTGCCAAATTACTCATAACATTTTTAATGGTTTCCCCATACACTTCTGTCCTCAGGTAACCAGGCATCCAGTAGCATGTGTACGTATTGCCAGCGTGTGTTTTGAGTGATGCACATATGCGTATCGCCTGAGACGCAGAATAGTTCATTATTAAGTAATATTACTGGAACTGAGCAAAACCCAGTTGTAACATTTAAACCCATGTGTGCTAGGGTTGCTTTGAATGGTTTATTCTGCATTCTTTTGAAATGGATAGGGAAAGCTCTTATTGGCTCCATATGATCAGAAAGAGTGATGATAGCATGATTTATGAGCAGTCATGCTGATGCAGTATTTATCCAATGATATATTATGTACAGACAACCAAAGATGCTCCTCTGGTAGCACATAAGTGAGGTAGGTTATTCTGAAATGACAGCTACATACTCAGGTTGTAAAAGAACTACAATGGTCTTAAGACAATCATGGACAGTAGAGTCATGAAGGGGGCAAAGGAGTTTGTTCATTTATACCTATCTTTGAAAACCCACCTCCATTAATCCTAGCACCTTTTCTTTCCAGCTAGTACATCTGGGTAGGCTAAATATTGCACAGGTTTGGATGCAGAAATATAGATGCTGCTTTCCAAGTTAGAAGATACCACATTTGTCTCTTGTAGCATGTCACTTGACCACAAGATCATTCTTGGGATATTTTTGATCTTTCCTAATTGCTTGCAATGTGGATTCTGTTTTCTGTTATGAGTTGCACTTTCATTTGTTTCCTCTTTTCAGTCAGTTTCCAGATGTTGTTGGTTATACATTTTTTCCCCAGCACATTGTATCCTTTCCTGAACTTCTACACGATTCCCTTCTGTGTACCCCTCTCCCCACCCCCCGCATTCATCTTATGATCTAAGTCAAGCTCTTGAAACCTGTTGTAAATTAACATTAATTGGCAGTTCTTTTTTCCAGCTGTGTGTATTTCTTTAGAACACATACTTTCTGGGTTTTTTCACCTTCTGTGAGCACATTTTAGAGTCCTCCAAATTGTATCCATTTCCAAGAATAACTCAGGACTCACCTTAACACCTTGTAGAGATCCGTGCAGGGCCAGATTTATAAGTGCTTATGCAGCATTCCAGTGGGATCGGGTGATCCACTGGGAACTTAAAGGGAAACTGCAATTTATTCTTAAAATGTTAGAATCACTTCATATAGTTGCAAACATGTGTAGAACACCAATAATTTCTTAATTTGAAAAATAATTTAAAATGATCAAAGTAACATGAAGCCACCATCTTTCCAGTCAGCTGATTGTTTATGAGAAAGGAAGTGCTGCATGAGAATGGTTAAGAGAACTTCACAGTTACAGGCCAGATCCTGAACACACACACACACACACACACAAATTAATTTGATTTCAATTTTGTGGTTAAGCCCTTAGCTCTGTAATGGACCAAACTAAATCTCTAGATCCAAACAGCTCTGTACTCTGAGAAAGTCAAGAAGGAGGAGATATACTCTTTCTTGACATTTGTCGCAAGTAACCAGGCAGAAAACACCTGGGAGAAGTTCTCGATAGAAGGTCTACGGTGAAGCAGAAGGCAACACACAGTATTAAAAGAAAGTAGCTTTTCCTGTAGTTCTTTACCTTTGTCCAAACTTTTTATCATCTATAGCAAATAGAGGCAGATCACATTTTGTGCCCCTCATGTTCTGCCAGTTAGGAAACTGTAGTGACATTGACTCTGGTCCCACATTCATTTTCATCAGTAAAATTTGATCAGTCTTATCTCCAGCATCCAAGTGCAGTTTTCACATAAAGACATCACCAGAGTTCCTCGTATTTGACAAGAAAACGGAAAGTATTCCACCAGTCCTTCCCTTGACTCCCATATTCATGCTCCATGTTTACCAGCCAGGCAGTTTCAGAGTGATGAGTATAACTTTTTACCGTTCATTGGCAGAAGTGCATGTGGGGGCTCCTCATTCCCTGGAGGAGAGGTGGAAGTAAAAACCCATGGAGAAACCAGGGAAAACAGCAATGCAGGGAGAAGCTACTAGCCAGGTTAGGCACGGATGGTGTCCCTAGCCTCTGTTTGCCAGGATGGATCACTTGATCATTACCTGTTCTGTTCATTCCCTCCAGAGCACCTGGCTTTGGCCACTGTCGGAAGACAGGATACTGGGCTAGATGGACCTTTGGTCTGACCCAGTATGGCCGTTCTTATGTTCTTAAACAGTGAAAGACTTGTGGCAAGTACATATATGATTTCATAGTTATTATTTTTGTTGATATGAAAATTTATAATGCTAAATTTACAGATATTGCACATTTATTCAAGGAAGGGAGTAGCAAAATTTGTACTTTCCCAGCAGTGTACCTAAATAGATGTATGCATAAAGAGCAAAATTTGACAACTGTGCATTCTGTCCCTTTGTGCCACATTTTGGAGGCCTTTACAATGTGTTCAGTTTTTAGGGAGTTGACAAGCATAAGTATACACCTCTGTTACGTAGCTTTCATCTTTTCCTGAGGTAAGATGCTTCTGGCAGTCTTTTCATAGTTTACAAATAACAATGTACTATCTAGTTTGTTGTTGAATATAGCCCCTTTCCCCCAAACAAGTGAAAACAAACAAACATGCCAGTTTCCATGTTTTTTATTTAATTCTAACAGAGCTCGCAAATATTTCCTCAGGGAGGGAATATTTTTTTAAAAACAAACTAATGCAATTATCAGAATGACCATTTACCTCACTGAACTGATTTGCTGAGATGACCTCCCTCCCACCTTTATTCCTTTACTTATTGTGTCATGTTGAATTTACACTGGAAGCAATTTGGGACAAAGTTCTTGGGCCAGGATCCTTAGCCAGTGTAATTTGGTGTAGCTCCGCTGAAGTCAATGAAGCTAGACTAAAGCTAGCTGAAGAGCTGTACTCTTTTCTGTGAAGTGCCTAGCACACTTTTGAGTGCTTAAAATAATAAATTATTTGATGAATAAGTTAATGTCCAGCAAATCAGAAGAGTTCTCCATTTTTATAACACTGAATGAAAATTCTGAAGAACTGTAACTTATTAAGCCAGGTCGCAGCCCCAACAAGACATATACCGGGGAAGTCAACAGGCAGACCACAGGACAAATCCAACACACACACACCCAGATGCTTTTAAATGGACCCCAAAATCTTTTTATTTACTTATTATCTTTTTTTTAAACCCTATTTTCTCTGGAGTCTGGACCTTGACTATACCTTGATCAACAAATCTGGACCATGACAAAAAAAAATTTTGACTACCCCAATCTACACTTTTGCTACATCAGAGAATTTTGGTTTGAATTCAGTGTTCAGAAATGCTTTGGCTCAATTACCACCAAAAGGGGAACAAACTAAAAGATTAGAATTGATTTAAATCAAACTTGTTTTTATTGTTGATTAGAGTAAGTGATTTAAATCACCTTTAGCATTTGAATAAAAAAAATCAGAAATGCTCATGATAACATACCAATGTTTTCTATAACCAGCTGCACATCAACAGTAATTTTGCTGGCCAAGCGTGATGTTTAGACAGTTATGGATCCCTGGGGAGGGATGGAAAAAACAGAGTTCAAATTCAGTTTACTGTGGCACTTATCCCACCCTGAATCCTAGCCATGTGACTGGCAGTGCTTACTGTCACCTTAGCAGGGAAACATGGTAGCTCAGGCATTCAAAGAATACTGTCCATAGCTCATATAGAAGCCAAAAGTTTTGTATGAAAATGGCAAATAATTAACTGAAGTCATGTAAGGAGAGGTATCATGTTACTAGCATGGACTTTATGTGCAATTGAGGTGATGAATGTTAATATGGGAGCGACTATAATATCAAGGGACACATCCAGTGCTCTGAGCACCCCTCGTGTGAACCACATATGCCCAGATGCGTTAACAGATAGCATTCTGTTCTGCCACGGAGAAAGAATTGGGAGAGAAGGAAAAAGAGAAGCAAGGGGTGATGCCCAAATAAGCACCACACAGAGCTACAAAATAATCACAGTTCACCTAGTGACATTACTGTTTCATAGAATCATAGGACTGGAAGGGACCTTGAGAGGTCATCTAGTCCAGTCCCCTGCCTCATGGCAGGACTCAGTATTATCCAAACCATCCCTGACAGGTGTTTGTCCAATCTGCTCTTAAAAATCTCCAATGATGGAGATTCCACAACTTGCCTAGGCAACTTATTCCAGTGCTTAACCATGCTGACAGCTAGGAAGTTTTTCCTAATGTCCAACCTAAACCACCCTTGCTGCAATTTAAGACCATTGCTTCTTCTCCTAGCCTCAGAGGTTAAGAACAACAATTTTTCTCCGTCCTCCTTATAACAACCTTTTATGTACTTGAAAACAACTATGTCTCCTCACAGTCTTCTTTTTTCCAGACTAAACAAACCCAATTTTTTCAATCTTCCCTCATAGGTCATGTTTTCTAGACTTTTAATCATTTTTGTCGCTCTTCTCTGGAGTTTCTCCAATTTGTCCACAAGCTTCCTGAAATGTGGCACCCAGAACTGGACACAATACTCCAGTTGAGGCCTAATCAGCGCAGAGTAGAGCAGAATAATTTCTTCTTGTGTCTTGCTTACAACACTCCTGCTAATACATCCCAGAATGGTGTTTGCTTTTTTTGCAACAGCATTACACTGTTGACTCATATTTAGCTTGTGATCCACTATGACCCCCAGATCCCTTTCCGCAGAACTCCTGATTGTTCCTTCCAAAGTGGAGTACTTTGCATTTGTCCTTATTGAATTTCATCCTATTTACTTCAGATCATTTCTCCAGTTTGTCCAGATCATTTTGAATTTTAATCCTATCCTGCAAAGCACTTGCAACCCCTCCCAGCTTGGTATCATCCACAAACTTTGTAAGTATACTCTCTATGCATTATCTAAATCAGGGGTTCTCAAATTGCGGGTCAAGAGCCTGCAGGGTTATTATGTGAGGTTATTACATGGGGGGTCGCGAGCTGTCACTCTCCATCCCATAGCCTGCTTTTATAATAGTGTTAAATATTTTTAAAGTGTTTTTAATTTATAAGGGGGGGTTGCACTCAGAGGCTTGCTATGTGAAAGGGGTCACCAGTACAAAAGTTTGAGAACCACTGATCTAAATCACTGATGAAGATACTGAACAGAACCAGACCCACAACTGATCCCTGTGGGACCCCACTCGTTACGTCCTTCCAGCATGACTGTGAACCACTAATGATTACTTTCTGGGAACAGTTTTCCAACTAGTTTTGCGCCCACCTTATAGTAGCTCCATCTAGGTTGCATTTCCCAAGTTTGTTTATGAGATCATCATGTGAGACAGTATCAAAAGCTTTACTAAAGTCAAGATATACCACGTCTACCGCTTCCCCACTATCGACAAGGCAATGTGATATCACCTCAGCATTTAAGTCAGGGCAGTATGTCATCACAACAACATATTAGTGCATCCAAATTGAGCACCTTAGCTTTAGGCCTTCTTCTGAAGGTGTCAGGGGGTGGAGACACTACAGAGGCATGTCTCTGGGGAAAAGAAACACCTCCCCTGCTCCTGAGTGATTTCCACTTTCTAGTCCTTGGAGCAGTACTGGTGGACTCTAGAAGAGGCTGTAAACTCAGAGTAGTAAAGAGAAACAATTGTGGGGAGAGGTCTTGGTGCACAGCATAAGAACATACCACAGTTCATGTTCTCTAAGTGTAACAGTAGCCACCAGAGTCAGTGGATGTCAACCACTGGCACATGACATGGATATTAACCTTCATAACCCTAATGCAAGTCAGGTGATTGGGGCCAGGAAATAAAGTTCAGTGTCTTAACACTATTATGTCTGTCATATTTATTACAGGGAGGAGGTTTATTATCTGCATGAGTCAGGACTTACTAATAAAAGACAACTTTGGTACAGCTTACATTATAGTCAAGTTATAGCCCAAAGTACTTTAAAATAAAATAAGAGTAGTGCAGTTATTGTGTATGTAAATATGTCAGCCAATTTCCACAGCTCACTCATAGCCTTAGAGATTTGAATCAGTTTTCTAGAAGGAATATTAGTCAGTATACCAGAAGATTCCCTTCCTTTTTGAAAAGGTGATGGGAATCTTGAACTTTTTATTTTTAATCTTTAACTTTCCCCCAGACAGCAGTAAAAGGGATCCTGATTTATGTCTCATCACAGCTGTGTCCCCATCCCAACAACAGTACTATGCTATAGTCGCTACAACAAGCAGCCCTGGGGGCACTTAAACCATCTTGAACTTAGAGACAAGGATACTAAATTGGGGGACTGACTTTCTCAGGGGATTGGTAATGGTCTAGAGAACTTTTCATCTTTTGGTTACTAGCACAGATCTATCCCAGGTCAATAATGACCAAAGATCGCTACAACCTGAAAGCTGGTTGGTGACCTCAGTAGAATGATAGTCTCAGTCCAGTTCCTAACCCAGTTGCCCATCTTAGCTAAGCCACTGGCACAGCTGCCACCTTTCTTGGAAATGTCAGCAGAGGGGCCAAGGACTGTCTAGGTGCAGAATCCCCAAACTGTAGTCTCTCCAGTTCAAAGTCAGAGCCCGTTGATTAGTCAGTATGCTGCCCGTGCTGCTTCTGGCATGTGTTTGAAAAAAGGTCTTTGGATTATAGAGTATTTAGTCTGGTGCCCATACAAACACTAAACTCACAGACAGAATTAAAGGAAAGGTAACCCATGCTGGAACCTAGAGTTTCAGATTTATTTTTTTCATTTTAACATACACAAACTCAATATATTTTCCCCGAAAATCTTGTCATCTCAAAATCTGAGAAGTGATATTGTTTGAGAACAATATCGACATATGGTCACTGCCTGTCCACTGTTCTTACTTATTTGTAGAGCTGATCAAAAATTTCCATCCCAAGGGAAATACCAATTGTTTTTTGTCCCAAAAATGTAAACTTCTCTGAATGAAAACTTCCAAAAGTTGATTCAGAAATGTTGAAAGGTTTTGTTTTGATATTTTTGATCAGAATGAAATGTTTCAACATTCCCAAATCAAAAAGTTTTGTTTTGTGTAGGTTCAACATAAAACTGAGCCTGTCAGCTGCCTAATAGGAAATTCAGCTGGGATTTCTTGGGCCACCATTCTCCCATCTGGGCTGGGCTCCCTGGACAGACTGCAGTCCCAGGATGCACCACAGTGGCTCTGCCAGAGGGGAGACTGTGGTGCAGCATATGTAGTCAGGCAAGGGAGCCCAGCTCACTGCAGAGAATGGAAGCATTAGGCACTTTGGAACCTCGAGTAGACATAGATTAACATCAAGCCAACCTGAAACAAAGTATTTTAATTTGGTTTGACATGCCAAACTTTTAATTCAGGTCAACCTTAGCCAAAATGTTTTGTTTAGATCGGAAAATTGAAAAATATTGGTAAAATCTGTGGAAAATATTGATTTTGGGGAAACCATGTTTTCTGTGGAAAAAAAATTAAGGAAAATTCCCAACCAGCTTTGTACCTACATACTTTTTCTCATACTTTAGAAAGTTCATATATAGGAAACAATCCATTATACCACCACACCTACACTGAATATTCCTTAATGTTAGGAAAATATCTATTTGGAATCACATCTTGGTGCTTTGATAGTAATGGCCAAACTGAATTACTGTAAGTACAAACAGACTAAACCAAGGCGTCTACAAAGGAAGGATAAACAAGCATGTTATAAGGTTAATAAATCTTAGAGGAAGAGAGAGTATATTCATTCATTTTCCTGGTTGCTCCTCAGTTTGGAGAGATAGCTACTTATGTGATGAAATCCACAAGACACCAGATTTGTAGACGCTCAGAGGGTAAGAAATTGGTAACAATTGAAGGTGAGGGGCTCAACGCCATCAGTAAATCTCCTTTCTTTATTTCAATATGGGCTTGTGTGACATTCTGAACCTTGTAGGAACACCCTAACCCGCCATGTTCATCTTTATAAAATGATTGTGTGGTATTTAATGCAAAGTTTGTCATGTCAGGTGTCGTTGAAAGGCTTGTGATGCACTGAGCATTGATGTTATAGTAATTGTTGTTACAGTAATATTATAGGTTATAATTTCATGTATATAGTTATGAGGCTGAAAATGTGTCTTCATGACTTAAAATAAACCCAGGTAAAAACTCTCCAAGAGCAGAGGGACAGTTCACACCTCATCAGGGCATGTATGGGACAAACCCAGCCCAGCCTCACAGGAACAAAGGACGCTGGCCTAGGTAGCAACAAAAGGATCTTTTGGACTCTTGAATGAGTCACCCTGCTTTCTTTGGGCAGTTGGGGACTGCAAAGAGGTAATGCTCAGCTGACTTTGAAAGGGAGGGGGACAAAGCCAAGAGGGAAGAAAGAACATGCTAAAAGGGAGAGACGATTGCCATGCTCTTCTCTCTCTTCCACCTACATCTACAGACACCACACCAAGCGACTGAAGCGCTGATCAAAGGGGAGAGCCTGGCTGAAGAGCAACCAGCCAGCCTGTGGTGAGAAGCATCTAAGTTTGTAAGGACACTGAAAGTGTTAAGATCAGCTTAGAATGCGTTTTGCTTTTATTTCATTTGACCAAATCTGACTTCTTATGCTTTGACTTATAATCACTTAAAATCTATCTTTATAGTTAATAAATCTGTTTATTTTACATGAAGTAGTGCATTTGGATTGAAGAGTGTCAGAGACTCCCCTTGGGAGAACAAGCCTGGTACATATTAATTTCTTTGTTAAATTGACGAACTCATATAAGCTTGCAGCAACCAGCAGGCATAACTGGACACTGCAAGACGGAGGTTCCTAAGGTTGTCTGGGACCGGAGATATTGGCTTGTGTCATTCAGTTGCACAATCCAAAGAGCAGCTTACATGCTAGAGGCTGTGCGTGAACAGCCCAGGAGTGGGGGTTCTCACAGCAGAGCAGGGTAAGGCTGGCTCCCAGAGTCAAGGATTGGAGTGACCTAGCAGATCACCAGTCCAGATAACACCAGTGGGGGAACGTCACAGCTTGAAATGCTTTGTTCTACTTTCTTAGCTATTCTTCAAAAAACTATTTCTAATACAAAATGGTTTTGCAGTGAATTTTGGCCAGAACACTTTAGAGTTCTACTCTATCATTGACCATTTACAAAATAAAATAAATTTTAAAAAGTAAGCTTGGCCAAATGCAAACCACAAATGAGAAAACCACCAAGAAAGAGCATCCTCACTGCCAAAGCTTAATGTGACCTAATGGGAAGACAACAAGAGGTTAGAATTTGGTTTTATGATGCTTCGTGTAATATTTGGCAATCTGAAGGGGCTGGGTCAATCTTCCTGATCCTTAAACAAACACTGATTTTTTTCATCATCATAATACTCTGCATTCTATTCTCCTGTGACCTAAGTCTCTTTCCCACTGGGTGGGTTAGGTTTAGAATGTCTGTTCACTTACTAGTGTCATTTGCACCAGCTGGTTCCAGATGTGCTTCACCTCCACCCACACTAGGCTTCGCAGGTCCAGCAAAGTGCAGGGGGAAAAGGGTGGGTGGGGAGAAAGAGCCATGCACTGGCAGCACATCAATTTGCTGGCAGCTTCTCACTGTGTTTATTATTCATAGCACTGGAGGGAGAGTTGGGGGCAGGGTGACTTACGCAACATCTTGTCTATGCTGAAAGCCAATACTAATCCACACCCCCGCAACTGAGAATCAGATCTGGGATGGGCCAGAGTGGTCAGTTTTGCTCCAAGTGGATATCAGGGCTCAAGAGACCTGCTGCTCCAGGCTCTGAAGGTCACTTGCCATCCACTGAAAACAAAATAGGGAATGTCAAACTTAGCCCCCCTCAGTGCTTCAAAGAACCAGTATCCATTGCACTATTCTCTATGAAAGATGCTAGCATTAATATTTTATCTA
Source organism: Lepidochelys kempii (assembly GCF_965140285.1). Taxonomy (NCBI): domain Eukaryota; kingdom Metazoa; phylum Chordata; order Testudines; family Cheloniidae; genus Lepidochelys; species Lepidochelys kempii. The sequence goes on from NC_136383.1 coordinate 53,525,181, forward strand.
AAATGAGAGGTGTTGTGAAGTGAGACCTTTTAGGTTCTCTTTTTTTTACAGTATTTTATATGAAAATATTTCAAAAAAGCTAACAGTGCTGAGTTAATATTTTTTCTACTGTTAAATAAAACATGAACAAATCATCATAAAACAATTATACATCTAGGAAAAAAGAAAAGATCATTATACTCCATTTAGCTTAAACTCAATCCTAAATTTAGAATAGAACAAGAATGAATAAGAGTTATTTTTTTAATTACTTTACAGAAGTATATTGCTATTACTCGGATAGCTGTGAAGTGAAACCATAGTTCAAGTGTATAATAATGTATATATGATGAGATAACTGGCTCTGTGGATGAGGGGAAAGCAGTGGACATGTTATTCTTTGACTTTAGCAAAGCTTTTGACACAGTCTCCCACAGTATTCTTGCCAGTAAGTTAAAGAAGTATGGACTGGATGAATGGACTGTAAGGTGGATAGAAAGCTGGCTAGATCGTCGGGCTCAATGGGTAATGATCAATGGCTCCATGTCTAGTTGGCAGTCGGTATCAAGCGGAGTGCCCCAAGGGTTGGCCCTGGGGCTGGTTTTGTTCAATATCTTCATGTTCAATGATCTGGAGGATTGTGGATTGCACCCTCAGCAAGTTTGCAGATGACACTAAACTGGGAGGAGAGGTAGATCCGCTGGAGGGTAGGGATAGGATACAGAGGGACCTAGACAAATTAGAGGATTGGGCCAAAAGAAATCTGATGCGGTTCAACAAAGACAAGTGCAGAGTCCTGCACTTAGGATGGAAGAATCCCATGCACTGCTACAGACTAGGGACCGAATGGCTAGGCAGCAGTTCTGCAGAAAAAGACCTACGGGTTACAGTGGACAAGAAGCTAGACATGAGTCAACAGTGTGCCCTTGTTGCTAAGAAGGCAAATGGTATTTTGGGATGTATAAGTAGGGGCATTGCCAGCAGATTGAGGGATGTGATCATTCCCCTCTATTCGACATTGGTGAGGCCTCCTCTGGAATACTGTGCCCAGTTTTGGGCCCCACACTACAAGAAGGATGTGGAAAAATTGGAAAGCGTCCAGTGGAGGGCAACAAAAATTAGGGGACTGGAACACATGATTTATGAGGAGAGGCTGAGGGAACCAGGATTGTCTAGTCTGCAGAAGAGAAGAATGAGGGGGATTTGGTAGCTGCTTTCAACTACCTGAAAGGGGTTTCCAAAGAGGATGGATCTAGACTGTTCTCAGTGGTAGCGGATGACAGAATGAGGAGTAATGGTCTCAAGTTGCAGAGGGGGAGGTTTAGGCTGGATATTAGGAAAAACTTTTTCACTAGGAGGGTGGTGAAACACTGGAATGTGTTACCTAGGGAGGTGGTGGAATCTCCTTCCTTAGAGGTTTTTAAGGTCAGGCTTGACAAAGCCCTGGCTGGGATGATTTAGTTGGGGATTAGGTCCTGCTTTGAACAGGGGGTTAGACTAGATGACCTTCTGAGGCCCCTTCCAACCCTGATAGTCTATGATTCTATGATAATTAACAGTGTAAACATTTAATTTGCCTAATGAAATAAGAACTGAAAGGCCATATTGACCGAATTTTAGAACAAAAAATCCATCCCACATGATCACAAAACCCTTTTTACCATCAAGATGTGCACATAATTTTGAGTAATCATTATTTGTATTTGTTTTTACTGATACACTTTGTCCTTCCAGCCTTGCTTCCTGTTACTGTTTATTAAATTCCCTTGCATTTCTTGTCTTTAGTTAGACCCCAATCCTGCAAGCTACTCCACATTTCCAAACCCACAAACCTATGTGGAGGTCCCACTGAAATCAATAGACTTTCAAAACATGCAAGGGACCACCCACAGGGGTCAGCTTGTAGGATTGTGGCCTTCATTTTAAGCTCTTTGGGGCAGAGACCATGTTGCCTGATGTGTTTGGACAGAACCTAGCTCAATGAGGCCCCAATCCCAGCCAGAAGCTTTAGGCACCACCATAATACAAGCAGGGTTAAATTCCGCTGTAGGAAGAGAGCCCACACAAGACTGACACACACTACAGTGCAGTAGGGCATACTTTCACCTAACAACAATCTAACCTTAAAAATTGAACTCTAAGCCCTACCACATCTGTGTTGGTGTTAGTACAGCATCTCTTGTATGAGCTGCTAAATGCTTCAGTACTCAAATGACCATAGGACACTCCAGAAGTGAACTCTGACTGTTTCAGTAACAAGTGATGTACAAGCGTTGCAAGAAACAGAGCTTCACCTAACATGCTGAGAAGCTAGTGTTAGATGATGTAATGATGGTAGATGGAATTTTGTGGGTAAGTGAATGGGTTGTAAAAGGAAGTGAAGAGCTTGTACATTTCAGTAACTGGTTGGCAGAGTAAAGGTATGTGGCTTTATTAAAAGGAAAGGGCTTATTGGGGAATTGCTGAGAGAGGCCAGAGTTAAGTTTGCATGAGTATTATAACAGACAACTTGCAGCAACATCAGTTATTAAATCTTTATTGCACAGATGCACAAAGTTTTGAATTAGAAACGTCAGTGGTGGGGTGTTCACCAGGCCAATGACGTCATGACATTTCCTCAAACTACTCAGGCAAGCACGTAGCTTCATAGAAACACTCTGATGGTTTTTTCTTTACTGGTGCATCCACAGTGTAATCCTTCCAGTCCGCACATCTACTCAAGTAAAGCGAACATGTCCTTAAGTCCCAGTCTCAATTTGGGTCTCCCCAAAATGTTTGAGTGCCATCCACCACCTTCGGTAAAACTCGACAGACTGAGACCATTTTGATCCTCGTCACATCAATAATCAGATCTCTGTGCAAAAAGCACCTAGAAACTTTTAGAAAATGGCTTTTGTTTCCAGGGCTTATATCTTTGCTCAAATGATCCCAAAGGGGGGTCGTTAACCCTAATCTGCACACCACATTTCAACAGAATCCAACTAAGCACATCAATTTTAGAGGACTTAGAAAAGTCAACTTTTAAACAAAAGTCACGACAGAACCTTAACTATAGTGATGCTGCCATGCCACTATGATAACAGATAGTTCCTGCCCCACAGAGCAGGAGTTGTGCATGGGCTCGGGTGCCTTGGCAGAGCTGTGGGCTACAGTGGGGGTTGGGTGCACTGGCAAAGCTGGGGGCAGGAAGGTTGGGGTGCACCATACCTCCCTCACCTGAGCCCCCAACCTCTTTCCCTTTTCCCCCGTCTATCACTCTCCTGATAACCCTCCTCCATGCACTACAATCCTAAACTCCTCTTGCCCTATTCTCCCACTTCTCTGCTCCTAATACCCCTTCCAGGAAACATTTGCATGTCTATTTTTTCCCCAAAGACATTGCCCTCTCCCCAAAAAAACTGCCATCCATGACTCGAATTGTAGCAACCTCCAGCCACTCAGTCCAGTCCAGTCTTCCTTTTGTCTTAGGTGGGGGCTTGTGATTAACTTATCCTTAATTATGTTAATTGAAGGGTGATTTCACACCCATCAATCTCTACAAGGTCTGATTCATCCTGTCATTAGCATCTCTCAGTTTAACAGTACAAGGCAGGAGGAGGAAACTACTTTTGGGGGTAGTTGTACCTCATGAACCCTTTGGTCAAATGACCCTATCCCTGCAACCCCTAGTGCAAATAACCCCAAATAACCACCAACCCTACTCTGCACCTTTCTGGGGCACAACAAATTTCAATGTAATCTAACTAAACACATCGATTTCAGAGGACTTAGAAGGTCAGCCATTAAATAGAAATGATGATGCAACCTTAACTACAGTCTTGCTGCTGTGCCACTCTAATATACCATATTTTAGCCTGGATCCAGAATGCTGTACAAACTTAAACTATATAGCTATCCACCCATTGCAGAAAGCTATGAGTTGAAACTAAGCGTGGGAACAAAAACCTCATAACAGATTAGTATAGGTATTGAAGAGTATCCTAAGCAAATAAAAGCAAAAAGGGAATGTCAGTATTAAAATGTAATTGAATTTGACCAGGACACAAGTCACATTAACACCCTTACACTTTCAGAACATTCAGTGGAGTACTGATGTGATCCGGGCTGTGGTTTTGCACTGCATTCAGAAGACAGCCTCTCTGACAGCCCAGTGTTTTTAAACCCACACTAAGTCATTGGCACATCGTTACTGGACCAGGAGGAAGAGCAGCACCTGTTGAATTACGCCATACTAACTCCTGCAGCACTTATGAAATCCTTGGGAATCTCCAATGAAATTTCTGACCTGGCATTACACTGGTGAGCTAGTGGCATCTGACGTGAGCACAACATCGTGTAGCTGTTATAAAAGACTATTCAATTGTTTTATATATATATACACACACACACAGATCAGAGGATGCAACACAGTTCAGCTGATAGAAGACAGTGGACTTGGATTCTGATCCCTGCTCTGTCATTAGCTCATGGTGTGAAATTAGACAATTACTCTCTGGGGCTCCATCCATTTCTCCATCCATAAGATACTTATCCTTCATTTGTAATTTTCTTTTTTGAGATCTGTGAACAAAGCGCACTATATAAGTATATATTATTATTGCTGATATGACCAAAGAAGATGGGGGAAAAACTGTAAGCTTGAAACTGATAGAAGCAACTTTGAGGGAGCAATAACAAAATTTCTGCATAGTGAGCTATTCCTGAGACTCAGCTTGATGCTGTGAACCCTGCCATTATAAGCAATATGTTCCAATAGCTAATGCAACTTGTCCTCAATGCACAGCTGTCTTTACCAACTGGCTACAATGTGGGTGTAATGTACCTGTGGTAAGGTTTCCTTAATGACACTCTGTGAGCCTAGTTTTTAAACATAGTTGCCTTAACAGGCCAACTAAATCACAAACTTAGTACATAAGTATGGAAAACATCCATTTACATAGTGAAAAGCCAATCTGAGACTCCAAATGTGGGGCAAGCAGCTCCATTGATCTCTTTCTTCATTTTTTTGAATATGCCACTAGGATTGAAATGCATAGGATTAATGGGTTTTTATTTCCTTCTCCCTGTTTCCTGCCTTTCCTTTTGTAATTTTAGAGAAGACAGGCTGGGTGAAGGAATGTATCTATTCCAGAGCGGTCATCTCTCCCTATTGCTGTTTTTTCTACACTCTCTCTTCTCCTTCGCCAACCTTAAGAGAAATAACTTATAATCTAAATCATCTGTTTTCAAAGGGAAATTTCTCTTTGGTGCAGATTCAGTTAGGAATATAACATTTAACTGAAACAGTAAATTACCTGTTTGCATGCTTCTTTGCATTAAGAGCTGTGTTTGTTTGAAAAGAGTTTCAAAATGGTGGATAAGTTTTTATAGGGTAAGCCCCTCCCCTGGCATGGTTTTGCCAATTAGGAGCTGACCACAGGCTGTAAGGACTGAGGTCTGTGCTTAACAGGCAGCTTGGATGACTGAAGAGGAAAGACACTCCTTCTTGGAAAGCTGAAGTCACTTTTCTTTTGCATACAGGTTTTCTCTTAAGGGTGTTGTTGCTGGGGTTTATTTATTTTAAAATACTGAGATAAAAACTGCTCTATGCATATACCTTTTCATTATTGTATACAGTATTTCATTCACGTTTATTGCATTTCACTATAATGGGCTGAAATTTTCCACACAAAAATATTTCTTAGTTGAAAAATGGACTTTTTTCTAAAATGAAACTTTCTATGAAAATGTCCCAACATATCCAAAATTTTCTTTGATTTTGTGAAATTTTCTTCCACACTTTTAATGGACATTTTATTGACACTTTTGTCAAAATCATTTTTAAATTATTGACACTTTGAGTAAAGGACCTTGATAATGATTTTGTAAAATATGTAGAAAACATGTTAGTATAATACTTATTAAGGTTTCAGTAAAGTAATTTGCTCATAATGTTTTGAAAAATGGAAAATGAGTCCACATCAAACCCTGTGAAATAGAAACTATTTTGAAATTGTTCACAAAGTATCTTTTCATTTCCCAACCCATTCTGCTAATCGCTCACTTAAAATCCCTACATCACTATGTGTTGTACCATTAAAAAGTAGATGCAAGAAGCTTCATTGACTGTTCTCTACTCCCTGCTCTTCTTCAGAGTATATGGTGGGTTTTTCCATTCGTTTTTGTTTTATGTGTATGTGGGCAGGGGGGAATTGAATTTCTCTTTAATAGACCCATTTTCATTTCTTTCAGGATTTACCCCCTTCCAGTTCATGTAAATTTGGGAGTTTGAAAGGAGACTAGATGGTGACGAAGAATTCTTGTTGCCAAAATGAAACCATGACAATTCTGAGTATAGAAATCAATCAGAGCCGAGGGATTATAGCAGCCAAACAGTGTACAGGGATTCGGATAGCCACAGTATAATTACTTGTAAATAACCATACAGTCTATCTGGGACCTTGTCTACACTTGCGGCAGCATGTAGAGTACATGTAGCTACATGCTGCAGGAAAAGGCATTCACACTCACTACGGTGTGTAGCTACACACACAACAGTGAAGGTTCCGGCAGGGGAGAGGCAAAAGGGAAAGGTTCAGGCAATGGGGTGCTGCTGGAGCCTTTCCCTGCTGCCTCCCCAATACCAGAGCTATTCCCTGCTGCTCAACAGGGAAAGCCTCGGGCAGTAGGGAGAGAGCTGGACACGACATGGCTAAAAATAGCAGAATAGACATGGGAAGCACAGCTTGGGCATGTAGAGTGTATACCCCAGAATTCAGGCATGCAGGACACACTGTTCTACTCACCTAAGCTGTGCCTCACTGTCTACTCTGCTATTCATACCAATGCTAGCAGGGCGTGGAGTGTGCCTCACTGTCTACTCTGCTATTCATACCAATGCTAGCAGGGCGTGGAGTGTCTGTACTCTACACACCATCAGAAGTGTAGACCTACCCTAAGGTACTTAGAAGGGCTCATTACTATAGTATCTGAACACCTCAAAATCTTTAATGTATTCATCCTCACAGCATCAGTGTGAGGCCGGGGAGTTCTATTGTCTTACAGCTGGAGAACTGAAGCACAGAGGCCCAGTTCCTCAAAGGCATTTAGACTCCTAACTTCCTTTGAAATCAATGGGGCCTGGGCTGGCAAGACTAAGTAACTTGGCCAACATCTCAAAGCGGTCTATGGGAGAGCAGTGAATTGAACACAGGTTTCCTAAGTCCAGGACTGTTGCCCTACCCACTGGACTGTACCAGTTCCCCTTCTTTGAGGAGTGGTTGTCATAGCACAAGGATTCCCATGCTGACGAAAGAATAAAGAGCTAACCAGCAGAGCTAGTTGATATGTTTTGAATTTTGACATTTTATTAACTTTTTTAATGAAATTGAATTTTTGTGTTTGTGAATCATAGAATATCAGGGTTGGAAGGGACCTCAGGAGGGCTGGAAGGGACCTCATCTAGTCCAACCCCCTGTTCAAAGCAGGACCAATCTCCAACTAAATCATCCCAGCCAGGGCTTTGTCAAGCCTGACCTTAAAAACTTCTAAGGAAGCAGATTCCACCACCTCCCTAGGTAACGCATTCCAGTGTTTCACCACCCTCCTAGTGAAAACGTTTTTCCTAATATCCAACCTAAACCTTCCCCACTGCAACTTGAGACCATTACTCCTCATTCTGTCATCCGCTACCACTGAGAACAGTCTAGATCCATCCTCTTTGGAAACCCCTTTCAGGTAGTTGAAAGCAGCTATCAAATCCCCCCTTGTTCTTCTCTTCCGCAGACTAAATAATCCCAGTTCCCTCAGCCTCTCCTCATAAGTCATGCGTTCCGGTCCCCTAATTTTTGATGCCATCTGCTGGACGCTTTCCAATTTTTCCACATCCTTCTTGTACTGTGGAGCCCAAAACTGGACACAGTATTCCAGAGGAGGCCTCACCAATGTTGAATAGAGGGGAATGATCACGTCCCTCAATCCGCTGGCAATGCCCCTACTTATACATCCCAAAATACCATTAGCCTTCTTGGCAACAAGGGCACACTGTTCACTCATATCTAGCTTCTTGTCCACTGTAACCCTAGGTCTTTTTCTGCAGAACTGCTGCCTAGCCATTCGGTCCCTAGTCTGTAGCAGTGCATGGGATTCTTCCATCCTAAGTGCAGGACTCTGCACTTGTCTTTGTTGAACCGCATCAGATTTCTTTTGGCCCAATCCTCTAATTTGTCTAGGTCCCTCTGTAACCTATCCCTACCCTCCAGCGGATCTACCTCTCCTCCCAGTTTAGTGTCATCTGCAAACTTGCTGAGGGTGCAATCCACACCATCCTCCAGATCATTGAACATGAAGATATTGAACAAAACCAGCCCCAGGGCCAACCCTTGGGACACTCCGCTTGATACCGACTGCCAACTAGACATGGAGCCATTGATCACTACCCATTGAGCCCGACAATCTAGCCAGCTTTCTATCCACCTTATCGTCCATTCATCCAGTCCATACTTCTTTAACTTACTGGCAAGAATACTGTGGGAGACTGTGTCAAAAGCTTTGCTAAAGTCAAGGAACAACATGTCCACTGCTTTCCCCTCATCCACAGAGCCAGTTATCTCGTCAGAGAAGGCAATTAGATTAGTCAGGCATGACTTGCCCTTGATGAATCCATGCTGACTGTTCCTGATCACTTTCCTCTCCTCTAAGTGCTTCAGAATTGATTCCTTGAGGAACTGCTCCATGATTTTTCCAGGGACTGAGGTGAGGCTGACTGGTCTGTAGTTCCCAGGATCCTCCTTCTTCCCTTTTTTAAAGATGGGCACTACATTAGCCTTTTTCCAGTCGTCCGGGACCTCCCCGATCACCATGAGTTTTCAAAGATAATGGCCAATGGCTCTGCAATCACATCCGCCAACTCCTTTAGCGCTCTCGGATGCAGCGCATCCGGCCCCATGGACTTGTGCTCGTCCAGCTTTTCTAAATAGTCCCGAACCACTTCTTTCTTCACAGAGGGCTGGTCACCTCCTCCCCATGCTCTGCTGCCCAGTGCAGCAGTCTGGGAGCTGACCTTGTTTGTGAAGACAGAGGCAAAAAAAGCATTGAGTACATTAGCTTTTTCCACATCTTCTGTCACTAGGTTGCCTCCCTCATTCAATAAGGGGCCCACACTTCCCTTGTCTTTCTTCTTGTTGCTAACATACCTGAAGAAACCCTTCTTGTTACTCTTAACGTCTCTTGCTAGCTGCACCTCCAGGTGTGATTTGGCCTTCCTGATTTCACTCCTGCATGCCTGAGCAATAATTTTATACTCTTCCCTGGCCATTTGTCCTATCTTCCACTTCTTGTAAGCTTCTTTTTTTGTGTTTAAGATCAGCAAGGATTTCACTGTTAAGCCAAGCTGGTCGCCTGCCATATTTACTATTCTTTCTACACATTGGGATGGTTTGTCCCTGTAACCTCAATAAAGATTCTTTAAAATACAGCCAGCTCTCCTGGACTCCTTTCCCCCTCATATTATTCTCCCAGAGGATCCTACCCATGAGTTCCCTGAGGTTGTCAAAGTCTGTGAAGATTTGTCTGTTTTTCAGTCAGCTCTATTATAGTGTGATCATGCAAATCAAACACTCAGAACCAGTCAGAGAGAGCAGGAAATGGCACAATTGGTGTAAAACTCTGTAGTTGTACTTCAATGATTGTACAGTAGCTCTGCACCCTTGTTGACTGATAGAATTCCATTTCAGTATCATGCTACCCGCCTACCTCATGAGAATGCTGTGTGACTTTATTAACCAGTGTTTATGAAGTGTGCTGAGTTCTTTGATCAGAAAGCACTGTAGAAGTAGAGCCCTGCAAATCTGCAGATATCTATGGACTATTTAGATGCATCGGGTGCAGATACAAATTTTGTATCCATGCAGGGCTCTATGTATAAGCACAAGGTGTTATTTTTATTATTTTTTATTATTTTATTTTTAAAAGAGACTAAACTAACTGAAGCTTATTATTATTTAAAAGAGAGCAATGACCAGAAGACAAGTCACCCTAAGGGTACATCAGTGGTTTCCAACATTTAGGGGCTCTTCTACTAGCTTACCAGGCCAACACTTAGCCTATCAGTCAGTGACTTCCACTGTTTCCTACCTCACCTATGTCTGTTTTAATGAAAAGTGAAGATTGGGCTTTCCTTTTTCCAGACTCTTATAAGTCTGGGGTCTATTTTGCAGTGGCCTTTGGCTGCTCCAGAGTGCACTTTCTGAAGGCAGAAAGCAGTCCAGGCACCTAGGGCATAGCAGAGATGTTCATTTTGAATGCAGAGTACCAAAAACTTGAAAAAATAGTATGGCTGGTATCAATCCCTATATCACCTTACCTAAACTTGGAGACCTCAAAGGGGTATAATAAGATTTGTTTATTGTCCCATTCATCTAGCCTGCCAGGAGCATGGCATAGCATATAATGGGAAGGGTCAGAGAACAATAATTAAATTGCCTGGATTTAAGGTATATAGAGAACATTGGAATCCATTTCAAACTTGGGAATTTTGTATAATAAGACAATTAAAACTCCTGTTCAAAACTCCCCAGGCATAAGCTGTTCAGGGGCATCATAGTGGTACCATAATCTTGTTGTTGGTGGTGGGGTGGGGGGACAGTGAGAGACTGTCAGGAAAGTGTTGAATAGCTGAAGCATTAGGTATTTTAAAATTAATTATATTTTGTGATCAAACTAGCAACTGCAGAGGGGTTGGGGACTGCATTAAAGTGCAATAAAAACCTCATAAAACATTAAAACAAACTCACACATCTGCAGACAGATGGGAGGTATTATGTAATACCAGTCATTGCTACAACAACCTCTACCCCACTTGCTGCTGCAGGAGCAATGTTCATTACTAAGGGCCTCTGTGGTTTCTAACTCGCTCTCACTCTCTCTCACATGCACATACACATTACTTACCAAAGCAATGTCTTGATTTAAGAAAAGGGCTGTAACACAGAGATGGACACAACAGTGGTGGATTTGGTGTTACAAACTCAAGACTAGCGCTGATTGGGATCCAAGTCCCATATTATCTGAATCCCCAAAGTTCAGTGGAGGGGAAGGTTAGGACAGTTGATTCCAGCTTTAACCCATATTTAATGATTTAATAAAGAATAGTCAGTGGGAAAATTCCTGACCTGAACCCTAGGATTTCATTTAATAGAGTCATAGATTCAGAAGGATCATCTAGTCTGACCTCCTGTATAACACACACCATAGAACTTCTCAAAATAATTCCTACAATAATTTCCATTGTTTTTTCTTGGAAAATGTAGCAACCCCTCCATTACATTCCCTCCTCAGACTGCCAGAAAGCATGTGTCTCAATTATATGCAAACATTAGGTGATAATGTGTGAGATGGGCTTTACAGTTTGGCACAAAGGATTACTACAGAAATCCTCCAACAATCAACAATCAGCAATGAGCTGTCCAAACCACAAAGGACAATGAGAGCTGAATTAGGAATGCTTAAAAGTTTGTAGCCAAGAAATTATTTGAACACAGTCAGTAACGAATACTGAGGATAGATTAGTGTTCTCCCCTTGCTGTTTTCTTCTCTGCAATATATTCAGATCAGCTCCCAAAGTCCTCAATGAAATAATAAGTTACTAAGATGGGAAAACAAAGTCTCTTTCTAAGTTTTAGTTTCCTTCATTCATTACTTCTTGTTGACCTACTCTATGACATGACACAACACCACAAGGCAAAACATCATAACCATTGTTTTCTACAATTGAAAATACAAGTTTATTTTTGCCAACTATAAATTGGGCAATAGCCTATGGAGACAGAGAACTTGTATACAATTATTTGTATGCTGGAAGTTTATACAAATAGAAATTACTTTAGACTACTATAGATTTTCATGTGCAGTTCAGTATGTCAGTGTTATTTATTCCTTTCTCTTTACATTTTACTTTTTAATTTAAAAATTGCATTTATATTCAGAAGAGGTGTTAGATTGACAGCATCAGAAGCGTAAGTTCTCTTTATCGACAGAATACAAGGGGTAGTGGTATTACATGCTTGTGTCCTGCAATATGTCTTTTAGATATTGGCTCCAAGTGCAGGGGATGCATGCCAGATTAGTGCTAAGTATGATGGTGATTTCTTCAATGTGGACATGTCCACTAAGAACTAGGCTGGGACAGTGAGTTGTTTCCAACTTTGTAGAATTTTTCAATTCTATGAATAGATTAATAATATGAAATGCATTAGAATGCTACTGAAGACAATCTACAGTAAGTAGTTTGGCATATAGAAAGTGTTTCTGGTGTCTGGATAGACGATGGGTCAACAAGACAAGATTCATGAAAGGAGAAAGATGTAGATGTTAGGAACAGGCTCAAAATTTACATCTGTAAATGTACTTAGATCATCTCCATGTTTGGGGGTGTTTGTATCTGAAATTTGGTTTTTAAGCATCTCCAGAAGGTGTTTGTATTTGTATTTGTTTATTAAAATTTGACTGAAAAATATAATTCCATTTCTTATTGAATTTACTCTGAAAATTTAATGGATCCTTCTGGTGATACTTAGGGAATTTCTGTGTTTATACAATGACAGGTTTCAGAGTAGCAGCTGTGTTAGTCTGTATTCGCAAAAAGAAAAGGAGAACTAGTTGGTTAGTCTCTAAGGTGCCACTAGTACTCCTTTTCTTTTTATGTTTATACAATGACATGTTTAACATTTAGGTAACATTTTTATCTTCAAAGCTTTATAAAACTAATTTATAACTTTATTAGAAAAAAATCAGGCAAGTCCTAAATATTGAATTTTACTTCTATATTCAGTACAGTACAGTTGGTTTTCAATAAATGCATTGATTATTAACATTTAGAAGTGGCTAGGAATACTTTTCTGAACCTGAATTTTATGAAGTCTCAGACTACCCCACCTCGGTACAACCTTCACAATCCCCCAGGTTCACCAGTTTATGTTCAAATAAAGTTTTGGATGATGGGTCAAGTCAGTTCCTCTTTTATCCCCAACAGTTTGCTCATTCCTAGACCAACTGGAGAACAAGAGGGAAAGAGGGAAAGAACTATATACATTTCCTCCCTGGGCTACTCCTGGGTTAAGATTAAGGCATCTTGCTCTTGGCTGAGCCTAATGGCTCAAGTATAAAATATAGTTTTACACTTTGCAGTAGGAATCAGATCCCAGAAGCATTAGCATTTCCTGGATGAAGTAGATTTTTTGGACTATGGGTGGTGCATGTTAGATAGATGCTATCAGCAGCATTTCTCAGGACAGTGAAAAAGCTGATAATTAATTGTGACAGCACTCAAAAGCTCTTTTATAAATTTCAGTCACCACGCTGTCCACTCACACATGTTCTAACTACTTCAAACAGAACTATTCTTCCAAGGCAGAAGAGGAAAGAGACCAAAGGCAGAAGAGGACCAGAGATATTCTTTCTTTAGAAATCACACAAATAAAGTTAAATCATCTGTGACTACCACATTTTTGTCATAATTTCCCCCAATGAAGGTATTGTACAATGATGTTTTAATATACTCCTATTATACCATGTTACTGCCATTTACAAGAATTATATATGCTATATTGGGGGGATGCTATATTAAGAAGGAAGTTTCTGTTTAAATGTTTTTTGTTGTCCAATATCATGAACATGTGTAGCAATAACTCATGTCGTAGAATATTAGGGGGGAAATGCCAGGATAAGAATACATCATCTCTTTGCCTGTTATTGTTGGTCCTGGTCAGAATTTTCAAATCTGGGTGCCTAAAGTTAGCTTTCTAAATCCATCTTTTGGTACCTAAATAGAAGTGGACTGATTTTCAAAAGTGTTGAACAACCCCATATCCCATAGCTTTGGGTGCTCAGCACCTCTGAAAATCTGGCCTCTTCTCTTTAGGCACTAACTTTAGATACCAGGATTTAAAAATTTTGGCTCCTGATTTCCAGTCTTTCCTCTTGTGATTTTAGCTTGTGATTCTTGTCCCACAATATTTGGTGTTTTCTTAAATCCCCAGTTCCTGAAATTATGTTATTACATGAGAATCTCAGCTTTCTTTTTTTTTTTTTTTAAATGTAATGTGACAAAGTTCCTGCTCTACCTTGGTGGGTCTTGCACTTATTGGCAGATTTGCTCACCTTGGAGCTTCACGGCAGCCCTCAGCTTGGCCGTTTTTCTGAACCCACAGTCCAGGTCGACTCCTCCTGTGTCTGACAAGGAGTTGGGAGAATTTGGGGGAACCCGGGCCCGCCCTCTACTCCGGGTTCCAGCCCAGGGCCCTGTGGAATGCAGCTGTCTAGAGTGCCTCCTGGAACAGCTGTGTGACAGCTACAACTCCCTGGGCTACTTCCCCATGGCCTCCTCCCAACACCTTCTTTATCCTCACCATAGGACCTTCCTCCTGGTGTCTGATAATGCTTGTACACCTCAGTCCTCCAACAGTCTGCGTTCTCACTCTCAGCTCCCAGTGCCTCTTGCTCCCAGCTCCTCACACGCACACCACAAACTGAAGTGAGCTCCTTTTTAAAACCCAGGTGCCATGATTTTTAGGTTAAATAAATGCAAAATAATTATTAAAAATGTACTTAGATTCAAATCAATTTGATAGCTTTTGATTCACAATAGGACCCTAGTTTAAGGCCTATTGAAGTCAATTGAAAAGACTACCATTAATTTAAATGAGTTCTGAATCAGGCCCTAAGTCAGGGGTGGCCAACCTGAGCCTGAGAAGGAGCCAGAATTTACCAATGTACATTGCCAAAAAGCCACAGTAATACGTCAGCAACCTTCCATCAGCACACACCCCCAGCTCCCAGTGCCTCCCACCCATCAGCAGCCCCACCGATCAGCACTCTCCCTCCCTCCCCGCACCTCCCGATCAGTGGAGTGCAGGAGGCTCTGGGGGAAGGGGGAGGAGTGAGGGCACAATGGCTCAGGGGAGGGGGCAGGAACAGGAGGAGTGGGGGCAGGGCCTGTGGCAGAGCCAGGGGTTGAGCAGTGAGCACCCCCCAGCACATTGGAAAGTTGGCGCCTGTAGCTCCAGGCCCGGAGTCGGTGCCTATACAAGGAGCCACATATTAACTTCTGAAGAGCCATATGTAGCTCTGGAGCCACAGGTTGGCCACCCCTGCCCTGAGTGTTTTAATAACTGATATCTGATACATACAATTATTGCATTTTAATTAAATCCATAGGAAAGCACATTTAAGTCACCTTCAAGTACTGCTAACATTCTCAGTGGATGGTAATTAAAGTCTTTTCTAGCCTCTGTAGATAAACCCATATTCCTGACTTAATTAAAATATGGATAAGCTAAAGCAAGTATAGTCACTCACTTCCACTTTCGGTTGGAAAGGGAACCTTTTAAAACTTTATGGTGCAAGCACAATAAGGTCTTTCTATCCCATGTAGGTAATATGTCATGTTTAGTTTAGACTCTCTGCTGGAACTATTTATACATCTCTTTAATGTAGAAACAAGAAGCTTAGATTAATTTTTCGCTTTCATCATCGTTTTATATTTTATTCTACTTCCTGGCTCAGGCCTGAAAGCTCAGAATTTTACATTTTTCTAGCAAGTTGCCAGTAATAGTACACTTCAAAATGTTTGCAGGATTTTCTCCAGACACCTGCTGTCAAGTACCACATGCAAGACGCTTATGCAGTAAATGGCCTCTCATTAGAGAGATTTGCCGTATGCCATCATAAAGAAACCTATTTTCTGCTCTAACTTTATACTATATTTTTTTCCGCAGTACAAAAGTGCAAATGATTTAATGTTCAGATATGCTCCCAAAATATGATTTTAACAAATATTTATCAACAAAGCTGGACTATTTTCTATTTGTGAGAGAGCAGTGTCAGTGAGCCACAACATCTTAAAGGTGATGCTTATTCCAATTTTTGTATTAGCACAATACACAATGTTACAATGTTCAAAATGTATAAATAGCATCTGCTGACTTGTTTATCTTGAAATACACCATGTTAAAGTAAAACCAGTCATGGAATAATCTGAATCCCATCAGAAGAAATTTTGCAAAGTAATCTGACATAAAAAATAAAAATAAATAAACAGGTATTTAAAGAGAACTATGGCTTACATACCAGGGTACAATTCTCTGTTTATTAATTCTGTAAAAAAATTTATTCCAGAGTGTTGATGATATCTGGATTTCTTGTAGATTAAGTTATATGAAACAGATATGGAAAAATGGTCAGCACAAATGTTTATTTCATTGTGCAATACTAGAGTAAACATAGAAGAGACGCCAATGTCAATGTCCCACTCTCAATAAGGCTGTACCAAGCCCCAGAAGAAAACTCTACTTATAAAGCCATAGAAACATAAGAACTGTCATATTGGGTGAGACCAATGTCCATCTAGCCCAGTAGCCAGTCTCCAATAGTGGCCAATACCAGAGCTTCAAGGGGAGTGTAATCCACCCAGTCTTCCCATCCTGGCTTCTGGCAGTCAGATGTTTAGGGTTGTGCCAAACACAGGGCTGCATCCCTAACCATCCTGGCTAATAGCCATTTACAGACCTGTCCGTCATGAACTTTTCTAGTTCTTTTTTGAACCCAGTTATACTTTTAGTCATTACAACATCCAATGGCAAAGAGTTCCACAGCTTAATTGTGTGTTGTGTGAAAAGGCACTTCCTCTTCCTCTTGCTTGTATTAAACCTGCTGCCTCTTTATTTCATTGGGTGACCCCTGGTTTTTGTATTGTGGTCTATTCACTTTTTTTCCACACCATTCATGATTTTATAGGCCTCTATCATATCTCCCCTTAGTCATCTCTTTTCTCAGCTGAACAGCCCTAACCTTTTTGTCTCACCTCATATAGAAGCTGGTCCATATCCATGATCATCTTTGTAGATGATCTCCAAACCTTTTTCAGTTTCAATATCTCCTTTTTGAGATAGGGAAACCAAAACGGGATACAGTATTCAAGGTGTGGGAGCACCAGGGATTTATATAGTGGCATTATGACATTTAATCTTATTTTTTACCCCTTTTCTGATTGTTCATAAAATTCAATTAGCCTTTTTGACCACTGTTGCACACTGAGCTGAAGTTTTCAGAGAACAGTCCACGGTGACTGTTAGATCTCTTTCTTGAGTGGTAACAACTAATTTAGACCCCATCAATATATATTTGTAGCTGGGATTATTTTTTCAAATGTGCATTACTTTGCACTTACTAACATTGAATTTCGTCTGCCATTTTGTTCCCCAGTCACCCAGTCACCCTTTGCAGTTAGCTTTGGACTTAACTATCTTGAATAATTTTCTATCATCTACAAACTTTGCCACCTCACTGTTCACTCCCTCTTCCAGACCATTAATGAATATGTTGAACAGTACAGGGTTCCAGTACAGATCCTTGGGGTACTCTGCTGTTTACCCCTCTCCATTCTGAAAACTCACCTTTTATTCCTATCCTTTGTTTCCTGTCTTTTATTCAGTTACTGATCCATGAGATGACCGTACCTGTTATCCCATGACTACTCAGTTTCCTTAAGAACCTTTGGTTCTTGTAAAAGGTTTTCTGAAAATCCAGATACATTATATGAACTGGATCACCCTTATCCATATGTTTGTTGACACCCTCAAATAATTCTAATAGATTGGTAAGGCATGAGTTCCCTTTACAAAAGCTGTGTAGACTCTTCCCCAGCCCATCATGTTCATCTATTTGTCTGAGAATTACAGTTACAGCTACAGTTTCTACCAAGTTGCTTGGTACTGAAGTTAGGCTCGCCAGTCTGCAGTTGCCAGAATCGCCTCCGGAGCCCTTTCTAAAATTCGGTGTTATAATAGCGACCCTCAAGTCATCTGATTCAGACGCTTCCAGTCATCCATATGTCACTAATTGTAGAAATCCCACAATGCCTTTTTTTAAAAGACAACTTCTAATACTATTGGAGAAGATAAGTACCAACATTTAGTAACCAGTCTGAATCTAATGATGGGCAACGGCAGCATGGCAATGTGTGCTAAGTGATTATGTTGTGGGCCCAATTCTGAGCTCTTTTACTCTGTTGTAAATCATGGCTAATGCCACTAAAGTCAGCAGAGTTACACCAGCCTAAACTTGGTGTAAGTGAGAGAAGAATCAGATCTGACGAGTCCAGCCTGCAAACACTGCATACAGATATACGTATATAGATAGATGTATAGATGTATAAATGTAGTTACATAGTGGTAGTTAGGGTAGTGGAAGCTAGGATAGAAGACATCCTAGAATATTGTTAAAGAGAAAAATTGCTCTCTTTAACCTTTGAGGATAGGACAAGAAGCAATGGGCTAAAATTGCAGCAACGGCAGTTTAAGTTGGACATTAGGAAAAACTTCCTAACTGTCAGGGTGATTAAGCACTGGAATAAATTGCTTTGGGAGGTTGTGGAATCTCCATCATTGGAGCTTTTTAAGAGCAGGTTAGATGAACACCCATCAGGGATGGTCTAGATAATATTTAGTTCTGCCATGAGTGCAGGGGACTGGACTAGATGACCTCTTGAGGTTCCAGTCCTACAGTTCTATGATTCATAGATTTCAAGGCCAGAAGGGACATTGTAGTGGCTTCAAGTGTTTTCTCCCAGTCAGCCTTGGAGGGAGGCCACTCTGCCTCACTACACCACCTAGCTATTGATAGTTAATTGGCAGGGGATTAGCAAAGTATAGTGTCAGTTAATGGTCTAGGGCCCTGGCCCCTTGGACTGGGGTTGGGTAACCAGCAGTCTGTCATTCAACCTCCCTCGCTTGGGCAGATGGCATCACAGCCAGGTTCTAGCCCTTTGGGCGGGACAGAGCAGTTTGCAATCTTTAGCTCAGCTCCCTGGCTTGGGCAGACCTCAAACACACAGCCTCAAAGGCTTCACCCCCCGCTCCCCATAGAAAATATATACTTGTCTATTAAATTCTTCTATTTTAAAAAAGCTATAGAAAGATTATTAATTTTCAATTAATTTTTAAGACTTTTCCACATAAATCATGCTTTGATGGACATACTGGACCAGATCTTCAGCTGGTGTAAACTGGCATAACTCCATTGAAGTCTCGTGATCTGTAATGATTTTCACCAGCTGAAGATCTGGCCCCCTATGTTGGAATCTTTGCTGTCTGGCTCACTTTTTAATTGTCCTGTGTAGATATTCTTTCTAGAATCCCGCTCACTATCGTAAGTATAAAAATTGGCATGTGGTAAGCAGTGCAGATAGATCAACATTAGCTCAGGTAAAGCTGTGTACATTTGGCAAAACAAACAGTTCAGCTTGTACAGTATCTGCTAACTAACCAGAAAAGATTCTTTATTTTTGTAGGGGGATCCTCCACAATTATTTCAGAGAAAGTGAGAGCTGTCCCCCAGTGAAGCTGTTAGTAATAAGGGAGGGTTGAATTGATTTTGATACATTAAGAACAAACCCTTCACCTAAATCTCAAACCAAACCCCAGACTGTTCTGTCTGCTGGTTCTGTCTTCCCTTCACTTGCAAGCAGGAAATATTAGAAATTCTGGAGTCAATGGAGCTCCATTGGAATGGATCACTTGATGATTACCTGTTCTGTTCATTCCCTCTTGGGCACCTTGCACTGGCCACTGTCAGAAGACAGGATACTGGGCTAGATGGACCTTTGGTCTGACCCAGTAGGGCCATTCTTATGTTCTTACATTAATTTATGCTAGTTGAGGATACGGCATCTCATGAGAAAACCTCTTCTTCTTATATTTCCAACCCAATAATGTAGTTCCAAGAACTATTGATAGTCCAGTTAAAAAAGCAGGGCCCAGTCTCTGAGTTGTGACAGAGAACTTGGAACAACTCAAGAGGAGGGGGAGCAAATGTAGCTAAAGAGAAGGCTGTTCAATCTTGCTTCAGATACCAAAGTCCCCCTGAACACCTCCCAACCACACCCTTCCCCCCTCCCACCATATCGCCTGAAGCGAGGATTGAGGCGGGTGACGTGGGAGCCACTAAGGTGTCTACAGAACCCACGGATTCCCCTAGCACTGCGGGAACCCTCCGTTGGTTGGCTGCCTTTAGTGCCTGCAGTGCCAGAGTGGTGCAAAGCAGCTTAGAAGCACCAGAGAACCAGGCTCTATAACTTTGGAATGTACATTTAAATGGACCTTTAATAATTTTCCTACTGCTACTGACAGTCTTCCCTCTACAGGACAAGCGCCCTTATTTTTCTTCTTGAAAGGTTGCATGTGAAGAGGAGCAGGAGGAGGGGGCAGTACACCACTGCAGTCTACCAGTTCAATAATAGCCAGCCAGTAGCTCAGCTGAGTTTTTTCTACATAATATTAAATAATAAAATAATAACATGTACAGAGTATTTTTTATGTTCAGACTCTTTACTAGCAATAATTACAGTAATTAGTAATGACAAGCCAAATCTTGCAGGTCTGACTCAGGCAAAATTCCCAGTGACTGAGTAAGACACAAGAATGTAGTCCCAGTTGACTGGGTCTTCTGCAGCACAGAAATGGTCTGAAAGTATTTTAGCTGTGGTACAAAGAGCTGCCCTACTTGTAAGTGGACAAGCTGGTACACTGATGTTCACAGATAGCTAATTTTGTTTCAAAATCATTTGGGACCCCAGTTGCAAGAAAGAGCACTTACATCATAAACCAGCAGAAAATGTGGGTTTGCTATTCCCAAGGCCCTCTTAATCAGTCAGTACATGACTAACCCGCCACGGCAGTTAGGAAACATGTGCAATCCAAGAAAGAAGGGTGGAGTCAGCTGAGAAGAAATTGTTAGTTGCTCAAAAGTGCAGCTTATGCCAATTCAAGAGGGGAAAAAAATAAAATAATTTCCCAAAAAGAGGGAGTATAAGTGAAAGTCTCAGTCTGTGCTTAATCCATTTGTGTGGGATTTTTCATTGCAGTGTGCTCTGTTGTCTTCTCAGGGTAAGCAGTGATTACCATAGCAATCTCTGCATCACATGAGTCTTCTGGAAACACCGTTTAATAGCATGTGGCATGCATTAACCCTGAAGTGCACAGTACCATCTTCCAGACAGATTCAGATCACTGTCTGATAGGGTTTTTCTTTTGTTGTCTTTAGTGTTTCCTTCAGAGCAGATAATTGTTTCTCTCAGAGACAGTATTAAGAGGTGTCAGGTGCAGCCCCCTAGATCCCTATAGAAGGGTCCTTCCCTACACAGATCTCTGGGTTCAGTCATAGGTAGGGACTCAGATGCCACTGCAACACCATTCCACTTTCCTCTGGACTCTGCAGAGGAGAGTGATCTGTGTGTCTGGTGTCTGTGCAAGAGAAGTGGAGGCCAGAGAGATTCACATTATCCTCCTTCTGACCTAGCAGAGTGCAACAGGGTCTATCAGGCCTTCTTTTCCCCCCACAACCCCTGCCAGGAGGTTCCCAGAAACCCTCCCTGCTCAGGCTGGGCTACCAATAAGACTTAGTTCTCCAGATACCTAGAAGGGCTTAGGGCTACGAGACACTGACCAATCGGAAGCCAGAAGGCTAGTTAAGAAGACTTGCCTGCCCTTTCTTAGGGGCAATGTGGGGTGACATGAAGAGAGAATTGCTCCTCTGTGCTAGTCCAGAACTGTTGGGACAGGCCTGCAACTGAGCACTTGCCTTTGAAGTTCTGTTTGTTTATTTAAAGGTAAAGGCAGCCAATTTCTGAGCTTTTTATTTTTATTTAGCAGTATCAAGCCTGATGGTGAGCTTACTGCATGGGACACTCTGCCCCAAGCAGGCAAGCAATGCTTGCAGACCAAGGCAGTGAGTGCCTGCATTACCATTCTTGGCCAACATGAGGCACCATAAAGCAGCCTCATCTGTGACAGAGTTTGCAAAGAAAAGGCATGCACCCTGAGCAACCTCCAGGGTAGAGATTTTCAAGAGGAGAGTCACAGAACTTTTACGGAAGCACAGAGCCTCCATGTGGATACCTAGATGGCCCTGGCCTCTTGCTACACCGCTAGGATCTGTGGGGCTTGTGGACTGCTCAAAGTACTCCAACCCAATGGAACAATGTGGAAAAGTCTGCTTATCATAGAGTCTTCCTCCTCTGAGCGCCATCCCAACGCACAGGACAATCTTACTGCTATCCTTATTTTAAACTTAATTTCTAACTTAGTTTTAATTCATCATAAAGAAATGTCTTTATCTCAAGTATCTGAGGGACATCAGAAATTCAATGGCACAGAATGTCATACTGTCTTTCTCAAATTCATCTGTCATCCACGGTCTTTAGACTTTTCCTGTGTTTCACCATCAGCACCTTATAAGATGAGGTCCTTTGAGCCTTGTGTTGACTGAAAATTGAATTGGCTTAAGTATAGACCCTGTTTCTCTTTTGAGGCCTAGGGATCATTTACCTCTGCTTGACTTGGACTGTAGTAAATTATACCTGAAATGGTCTAAGATACCAAAGTATCTTAAATAAAATCTTTATTTCAATCTACTCCTAATTATAAAGCAATTATAATTAGGAATATATTTCCTATTTGTCCATAAAACCAACCAGAGATGGTTTCTTACCCTGGCACAAATACATTCCATAGTCTAGGGTAACTCACAGAGTTTTGGGCCCTGAATCTGCACTGCATCTCTGACAGTGGCAACACCAGTGAACCATGTGTGTGACTCTCTGATTGTTGGCTGCCGAGGTGGCAGGATCTTCATTAGCTTTCCACCACGCATGGGAATTCTCCCCATCCAAGAAAATAGTCAATGGCTATCTCTGGTCATTTTAAAGCCTCTTTGCACCATTTATCCATAGCAGATAGGAGGATCCAGCCCTGGGTATTGATCAATCTATCTAGGTTTTGATAAGATTGCCCATAACTGGGGCATCTGATCATCTGCAAAGCTCCCCATGAGCTTTCACATTCTCTAATTCTTTTGACCTTGGAGGGCTGCATGGGACCGTTTTTTGACTTTGTTAGCCTAACTCCTTAGTCTCCTGCAGGGATTGCTTCAGAACAACATGACGTGCTCCCTCCTTAGTGCCTGTCTCTGGCATGTGGTGCATGAGAGACTTGACTGGTGGATAGAAACTGGGTCTCTTGTATGACAATACAATATACTAAATGCAGCTCAATAAGGTTGGCCATTAGACAGTTTTATGACAATTCATATAATTGAGACTCTTGCAACTGTCCTTTCAGGCTCAGATCTTGCAAACATTATATATGAGTACTTTTATGTGAATAGTTTCAGTTCACTACCTACATACAGAAAGTTAATCACCTGTGGATTTGGCACCATGAAGATGAAAGGGCTGTGCACAATGTTGTCATTTACCAAGTACAGCACTCGTAGCAGCAGTAATATTCTCCACCTGGCAATAGTGATAACCTTGCTTATATTTTAATAACTTCCTTTGTGTCCTGCAGTGGTATCTAGTGCTAAAATAGAGGAGCAGGGTTAAGCAGAACTAAAACCTAAGGTCTGAGCCCTGCAATGAGCTCCATGGACACAGGAGAATGTCCACATTGAACTCATTGGAGGATCGGAGACTAGATGGGATATCACTGGAGGAATCCTGCAGCTATTGATTGCAGTTCTAGATTAATTCCCACAGAAGGGAAATTCTACAGATTTTACCAAAATTCCTATTTGATTTCTGTTCCACCTTGCTCTTACAAAGGGAAAGCAGTGAAGGGGATAGAATGCAAAAATCATTAATGATCACAGATACACTCTAGCAGTTATTGTCTTTGCTGCCACTTGTTTTTTTTTGCTGTGAATTTTCTGCAAAGTGCTATGTTTTTGGCCTCTAATGAACAAAGTGCTGCAGAAATTCCAGCTGTCTCTAGATGGATTGTTTCCTCAGCAGTATATTTCATTTTGTATCACTTATGTTTTCCCAAATGTCTACCCACTACCTCTCGATTCCCAACTTATGCAGGAATCTTTGAGGGGGTGATGTAGCAGAATGGTGTCATATTGCCTAACCCCTGCACAAACATTTATTTAAAATACCAATATACAATATTTTTAAAAAACTAAATTTTGATCTTAAACCTTCTTGTGGAACGGTCCAGACACTTATTCTTTAATTGACAAAAAACTAATTTTGCAAGCTTTTATTTTTTTAATATTAGCAAAATGTCCTAACAGTGTCCTTACTGTAGTCTTGCATGAAAGTAATCACTTTTCTGTACTTTTCCTATGACAAATTTATTCTTGCTATATGCTTTTATTGGCTGGTTCAGCTGGCACAGCTTGACTGACAATGAGCCAGAAGATGTGAGTTTAGGGAAAACTCACAGCTCTCTCAACCGTTGGCACAGTGGAGGATAAGTGCACAGCAGAAGTGATGCATTCAAGCACAGCCCTGGGCATTAATATTGCCTGTCTGCCAGCCAGCCAACCGGTACCACTGACACTGGATGTAAAGGCAGATATTCACACCCTTGTAAATCAAAGTAAGGTGTTAACAATTAATTGGAGAAGAAAGATGAGGCAAAGTGTTACAGGTATTCTTCAATTGCTAGAGCAAGTGAGCCGCTGCTCTTTGATCCCACTTTTAACAGGTGAAATGAGTTTTACAAATTAAAATAACTCCTGATCCAATTTAAGAATTTTCTTAAAACAAAGCTGTTATTAGGAGGGAAGATTATGGAGTCACTGTGGGCAAAATAAGGCAGCTAGATTATCATGATACAGGTGATATTTTATTGAGTGTTTATATCTATGTAAAAAAGTGTGCGTCTCAGACATCTGTAACTTCATGTGTAACTGTCACCTGAGCGGCTCCAGAAAAAAGTCTGTTAATCACCATTTTAATAATCTCTGCTTTTTGCAAGTGTAATATGATGCAACAGGAAATACCAACCCTGTTGGTACTGGGTGGCACAATTTTATCCCACCCCTACTCTTCCTTATCCTCGTTCTTCTCCCCTGCTAGCACTCACAATATATTGTATGGTTTCAGAGTAGCAGCCATGTTAGTCTGTATTTGCAAAAAGAAAAGGAGGACTTGTGGCACTTTAGAGACTAAATTTGTTAGTCTCTAAGGTGCCACAAGTCCTCCTTTTCTTTTTGCGAATATATTGTATGTATGGAATAAAGGCACTGGCCACCTTTCCTTATTCAGATTTTAAGGCAAGCAACAGGATGTATAGATGCCCTTTCCTGCAGTAAGTATGACTCACTGTGTAACTATAACCTCTCATGATACTAAACCATAACTTATTACCATTGCAGAGAAACATGAAGAAATGAAGTAGATAAAGAAATGAGAGCATGGCAGTCACCACACTTTGAAATTTTCAGACTTTATATTTTATTATTGTGGTACCATAATCAATAGACCTTTTCTAAAAATGTCTTGGCCTAAAGTAATTAATATAAATACCCTCAGCATGCAACTCACCCCCTCCAGAGACCCTAGGCACTGCTGAAGACCCACGTAAGACCTGCAAGACAAAACTGGGGCTTAAACGGTACATAAGACCCTGTGTTGGCCCTCTGTTCAGTGGTATTCAACCCTGCATGAATAAAATATGCCCCCCCCCAAATTCTCAGTTAATTCTGAGGTATCACCTAATATAGAGTGGGAAACCATATCATTAATTACAGCAAGGGAAGATATTTTGAACTAGTGATATGCTTATGCGTTACAATCATAGAATGTAAGACCAGAAGGGAGCAGCAGACCATCTAGTCTGACCTCTCCTATATCACAGGCCACCAACCCCATCCAGCACCCGCATTAAACCCAACTGAAATCAGATCAAAGTATTACAGCCCGCAGCAGATTAGACTATTATATGCAACAAGCAGAGAGTAGGAGGGACCGAAATGCACCAGTGTCCAAGGTCCCGGAAATGTCAGGGAAATGATCAAATGTGATATACCCAGAAAATCCTGACAAGTGGCTAGGGTGACCAGATAGCAAGTGTGAAAAATTGGGACGGGGGGGGGGGGGGGGTAATAGGCGCCTATGTAAGACAAAGCCCCAAATATTGGGACTGTCCCTATAAAATCAAGACATCTGGTCACGCTACAAGTGACCCACATCCAAATGCTGAAGAGGAAGGCGAAACCCCTCTGAAGTCACCGCCAGTTTGACCTATCTATTCTCAATAAATAGATGCAAACTCAAGGGAAAGATCAGATGTGATCCAGAGCAGCCTAAATCATCCAGAAACTACTAACAGTGTTGTGGACACAGCGCTTTGTGAAAACTGTGGGTGTTCTGCTTCTATAGATTTGAAGTGGCTTCAACCAAGAATGAATCTGAGGATACACCAAGATAATAGTAATAATAATACTTGCTCTAATATAGCTCTTTTCATCTGTGGATCTCAAGGCACTTTACAATCTTTAGTGAGATGGCAATCCATATTCAAATCCTTTCTCCACCTCAGGTGGAGGAGTGACTTGAACCAGGGGTCTCCCAAATCCCAGGGGAGTGTCCTAACCACTAGGCTAAAAGTTAGCCTAGTCTGCTCTGGGGCTATTCTGTGCAAGTTCACCTACAAGTGCCCAGTCCAGTAGGTGAGATCTGAGCACACTTACTAGCTCTGGCCCGACAGGCAAGTTAGGCAGAGGAACACCTATCTTCACCCAGTTCATGAATCATCCCAGGACTTAGGCATCTGGATGCCTGACACAGATAGCAATGGATGTGCCCAGAAGCAGTAACATTGACACTTTTCAGCAAAAAATGTAGGTGCCAAGTGATTTTTAGCCATCTACAGGGTTTAGTAGCAGCTGAATGGGGGTTTTGTGAATCCCAGTGGCAATGATACTGGGATTTAGGCACCTAGAATGGCAGTTAGATGCTTAAATCCTTTTGTGAATCTAACCCAGAAAGGCTAAGTAATTTGCCCAGTGTCATGCAGGAAGTCTGTGGAGGAGCGTGGAATTGAACCACAGCCTCCATAGATGAAGGAGACACCTGGAAAAGAACCAAGACTTGCACTGAGACTGTGAAATGCAAAACAATGATAATACTAGGTGAAGGGCTAGTGTGATTACTAATAATAATGTATTCACTTATTTACCTATTTAAACAAGAAGACTTTTAAATTGTCTGGAAACATCAAGCTGGGCACTAGCCAGCCTACATAGTAGCATTGTAATCCCAGGCGGGGTGCAAGAGGTGGACAAAACAGACAAATGGGTTGAAAGAGGGTGGGAGGGTAATGTAACAAAATGAAAAGAGTTTAGCAGAACAATGGATGTCTCAGTTGACCAATTGTCTCACAGGGGTGATTTTTAGAGGGATTTAGAGGAGGACTTTGACTTTTCATCTGTGACTATCAGACAGACACTCTAGACTGGGTTTTCTTAAAAAAACACCTCCTCCCTTTCCTAAATAGATCTTAGATATGCTACTGCTTTCAGCAGAGCATCCCAGGCAAACACAGGGAATTCTTAAAGCAGGTTTGCTTTTTGTTCTTTGGCGAGGAGGGGGAAAGCCCATCTTCCAAATTAAATGTGAATTCAATTTGAATCAAGGAGTTTGGGTGACACATTGTGTCCATGGTTTCCAGAAAGAATAGTGGTGTTCAGAACTATATACATTTGACAGGAGAGGGCTCAGATATGTAGGCAAGCTATTTAACAGGTTGGGGAATAAAGGTCCTGTCCAGCTTCCATAGAGTCACAGAAACTTTTCATGGACTTCAGTGGGAGTTGTATCAGCCCTGAAGTCTATCTATCTCACAGGAGAACAAGAAAATAGATTCTGTGTCCAGAGGCTGGGGTTCTTCCAGGAAGTATCAAAGAAGACATGGACAGAGGAACATGTACAGTAAGATCAAACACATTTTCTCTTGCATCACTGACCACAGGAACCAAAATGAATATGACACACAATTTTGACGTGCATAGGTCTCACTGTACAGGATAATCAGCCAAGAGACTCAAGTTATTTAATAACGTGTATTTAAAATCCGGTAATGTGGTTGAAAATGAATGGAGAGGAGGAAAATAAGTGGATCTTCTCCAAAAATATTTTCAAGTACACAATAAAGTTAAAAGTGGTAAAAATTAAAAAACTAAGCTATTTGCGATATCTTTGAGAAGTGGGAAATGACAAGTAAGTTTTTGCGGTAAGGAGTTTATTTTAATGAAATAGCAGTGAAAGAAATGACACAGTGGAACCATTTTGTGTGGTCCTGTTCATATTTCCATTGGATAGCGAGAGTGCTGAGTCCACCAGAAGCTTTGATTGACAGCCAAATCTGACCAAATATGATTTTAAGCTAAAATATTTATTCAAAAAATTGTTTATTATTTAAATTTCAAAACAAGCATAGCATTCAGATTAAGAACTAAGCTCTCACCAAATTTTATAGAATATATCCTTACTATGGTTGTAGATTAAGTCTAACTCTAAACATTTTCTCAGTGTACTGTGTTGAGAAAACAGTTTTATTTTTTTAAGTTTTATTTGTTAAAAAATACTATCACCCATCCCTCAGAAGGTTGCTATTTAGGGGCACAGCTGTACATTTTACCAAGATGCTGAATACTTTAAGAACTGAATCCTATTAAATATATAAATAATATATTCAGCCTGATTCTTCTCTCACTAGTTTTACAGTGGTGCACCTCCATTGATTTCATTGGAGTTACTCCTGATTTACACCAGCATGAGAAAAGAATTAGACCCTAAGGCAGGGCAAATGCAAGCTGCTGCATCTGGGGAAAAAAATCCAAATGTAGACACCCTGGCATAGGCATCCGGCTCTCGAACTTCTGGAGATTATCGCATGTGGCTCGGAGGGTCAGTAAGTTTGGTCACCCGGTTATAGTGTTTCTTTATGTACGTCTGACAAGACCATGCATACTTTTGTTTAATTCTGGGCATCTCAACATTAGGAAGATATAGGGAAACTGGGGAGAATTTGTGAAAAAGTAGCAAATTTTTAAAAAGTTACTGTAGGAGGGAAGATTAAATATGCGCAGCTATATACAAACACATGTACTGGAAGATTAGCTGGGCTTGGCTAAAAGATGACTAATAACTGCCTGTGAGTATTTGTAAACACCAAGGTCTCATTTGCAGTTTAAGCCGCAGTCCCATACTGGAGGTGGTATAGAGGGACAAAACCCAGCAAGTGCTTGCAGAGAGTGCAGCCACTACACCAGTGTGCCTTTTGCAGTACATGGTCCTTCAAAGAGGGCCACCTCAGAGGGCCAGTGTGTAAAGAAGTAGAACCATGGCCTTCCTCCCTTTACAGCTGGATTATTCAAGGCGCTGAATAACTCCTGGAGGTGCTGAGTGTCTTCAACTTACATTGGCTTCAATAGGAATTGAGGGCACTCAGTCTCTCCAGGAGTTGCTCAGCACCTTGCAGAATCAAGCCCTTAGGTCTTGTCCATATGTGCCAAGATGGGATGTAAATCTATATCAGGCTATCCTGCTGCTCACGAAGTGTCAGTGCGGACCCTGATGCCACACTGTAACAGTTCCCTATCATGCTTTGATCTACCCTACTTTGAAACTGAAGTAAATCAAGAGCGCACTGGGGAACTGTTAGTGTGCAGCAGGCTAGTGGGGTAGTTTTATACCTCAGATTGCTGTGCACTAACTGTTCATGTAAACAAGCCCTTAGAGAAGGTAGCGCCACTGTGGGTACATTCCTTTCCTGCCCTAAGTGCACAGACTGCAATCGTACGGGCCTTTCTGCAAGACTCCAAAGGGTGCAGGGCACAATTTTACCTTAAGGAGGAAGAGGAAATGTTTAAGTTTTTGGCCACTAGGATCGACAAGATAAAATTAAGAAAAGGTACATTTAGGCTGAATGTTAGGAACAATTTCTTAACGGTGAGACCTATGACCTGTGGAACAGTTTTGAAAGGGAAACAATAGTTGAAACCCACTGCCTGAAATATTTGTGTCTGGTCTGAGCAATATACAGGAGAATATACTCTAGTGAATAATTCTGTACTGGTAGGTATATGCACTGGATGACTCAATAATCCTCTGTATCACTAATTTCCATGATTCTTTGTCACAGGAGCTGTGTCCTATCCATAAACATTATCCTATGTGTGATATTGTACCTCTGGAAACATGCCCAAAAGAATACAAGGGTAGGGTTGTAGACATTTGAAATATTTGATTTTGTGGAGGAATTTCCAATAGTAGAAGTTCCCCCTTAGAGGATCAGGGTCCTATCCTGCTCCACTGGAGTGAATGGCCGCTTTGCTACTGACTTGAGCGAGAGCAGGATTGTACCCCAAAGATGCTATTTAGAAAAAGGAATACACATCATGCTCTGGGTGGAATGTTTCTTAGATTTGCAAATATTTTTAAAAAATAATAAAATCCTATGCTACATATCACTTGTTAAAAATCAAATACTTGAAGATTTAACCTTTCAGCGTCCAGTAGTTTTTAGATGTACTTTAATTTTAATCTGTTGAATTTTTAATGTAATTGTAAAAACATGAGGCCAGATCCTCAATTGGTGTACATCGGTGTAGCTCTAGTGAATTCACAGTTGTCATGTCATTGAATTTGCATAGCAGCAGAAGTGAATTTTCAACATGCAGTGCAGATAACTGCAAGATATTCACAGTATGAATTTATGTACAGCACCGAGTGTTTATGTTTTCTAGCATAATGTGTGTATGTTTTTAGTGTTTGTATTTCAGATCCACGTCTTAGCTTTCAATGAATATATTTTCTATAGCACTGCATTCTGTAGCCTCTATGTGCTCTCACATATAAAAAATAGCTGGGATTTTTAAAGCCAATATCCTTAACAGTACTTCAGACCCTTATGAAAAATTCTATTAATTTAGTTTACTTTTTACTTGTGAGGGCTCCTTAGGGCTTAAATTGAAAGAGAGCAAAGTGGGCTAAATACAATTGTTCTGTTTTAGTGGAATGCACACAAGAACAGGACAGAAGGGAGAATTCTTTCAGTTAAATGGTTGCTAATCAAGACCGTAGATTATTACTTTTTCACAAGATCACTGGTTGTCCTGGAATATGTTATTAAATGTTGTTTCAAGAGGTGGGTAGGAAGTGCTGGAATGGATATCAAATTATTTTGTAGGCTGCTTACTCATCCACTGCTTGTAGATTGAAAATGAGATCAAATTCAAGTACAGTATATGTGTTTCAGAGAATATTGAAATGAAATAACTGTCAACTACATATTTTGTTTGGACAGATTCTACATTCTAGTTTTTGTACTACAGCTCTAATATAGCCA
The DNA here is from genome assembly GCF_965140285.1 of Lepidochelys kempii. Taxonomy (NCBI): domain Eukaryota; kingdom Metazoa; phylum Chordata; order Testudines; family Cheloniidae; genus Lepidochelys; species Lepidochelys kempii. The sequence goes on from NC_136383.1 coordinate 53,556,332, forward strand.
ATAATATAGCCTCAAACAATTTGTACTCAGGAAAACCAGCTAACTCCTTTCTTTAAACATTTTCTGTAGACTTGGTTACCCTGCAATTAAAGAAATGTTCGTTTTTCATTGTAAAACCCCTTTTGAGTTCAAACTGGGGTTCAGAGATTTTGAGGGGGTTCAGATAATTGAATTTACATTTTCTTGAAATGTTACAGTTAAACCATTTTCTCTGGTTTCAAATACTTTTTGATTTCACTAGATAAGCATTAATATTTAAAAATACTAAAATTTCTGTTTGCCATAAATGTGATCTGATATGTTTTTCTATTTAAATTCTATGTAAAAACAAAGTAAAACTGAGTTTTTAACATTAACAAGTACAGAACAGTCTCAGAATGTCTAGAGAATTGACATGTTATTCTTGCTCAGATTCTAATAGAACGTAATAAAGCCAGAGACCTAGATTCTATTCTCAGTTAAAATTATGTTAAACCAAGAATATTATTAATGACGATGGTGATGACTGTAGCGCCTATGAACCGCAGTCATGGGTAAGGACCTCACTGTGCTAGGAGCTGTACAAACCCAGAACCAAAAGATGGTCCTGGCCTAAAAAGCCTACAATCGAATATGAGACAAGAGACGACAGATGGCTACAGACATATTGGGGAGTACAAAGAAACAATGAGACAATATTGTCTAAACAGAAAAGACAGACACAGGTTGAGGAAATGGGTATAAAACACAAGCAAATGTGACAGCAGCAAATATCATGTTAGTTCCATGATTTATTGTCTTTCTTTTTCTTTGTTCTTTGTTGGAGGGAGGGAATACTTAGGAAGGGATCAGCTACATCAGGGCTTCACAAACTGGGAGTTGTGACCCCCTCAGGGGGTCACAAGGTTATTATGGGCAGGTCACAAGCTCTCAGCCTCCACCTCCAAACTCCGCTTTGCCTCTGGCATTTATAATAGTCTTCAATATAAAAAAAGTTTTTAATTTATAAGGGGTGGGGGGGTCACACTGTGTGCTTGCTGTGTGAAAGGGATCACCAATACAAAGGTTTGAGAACCACTGAGCTAAATGGAAAGAAAAAGGAAGGGATGAGAGAGACAAGGGTAGAGGAAGAGAGTGGCAGGTGTCGAGTAAAGCTGGGGTGAAAAGACTATGAGGGAGGGGGAAAGTTGGCACAAACAGCCAACCAGCACAGGGCAGAGAAAGTTTGTACTGGAATGTCCAGAGTCCAAAGGTACCAGCTTTGGCTGCTTCTGGTCCTATCGGCTGGAGTCTCTGTCTGGTTGCTTTCCTGCAGTTTCCCTGCAAGGTCATAGCCCAGGGATGGGGAGGAGACAGTCTAGGTTCCAGTGTCCCTAGACTGGGGAGTCTCTCCTCCTGCATAGTTCTGGGTCCAAGGGGATCCTGGGAAGATGGGTGGCCCCAGTGAAAGGCCTAAGCACCATTTAAGTCTCATTTGAGACTTCAGAATATGACTTACATGGTGCATAGACCTTCAGCTCTCACTTTCAACAGGGATGAATTTCAGCCTGTGAGTTTAATGAGTATTAGAACCCAGATTTCCAGAGGTGAAATGTATTGACCCTTCATGCCCCATGGCATATGTATGGAATTTGCTCCTTATGGAATTTTGTATAGTAAAATGTGCTTTAGAGTGAGATTTTCAAAAAGTGCTCAGAGCTGATCTAACTCTGCTCCCATTTTCATCAATCGGAATTCTACTATTGATTTCAATGGGAGTAGAGTTAGGTGATGTTTAGTGCTTTTGAAAACGCCATACTTACTCTCTCTTTTTCATATGTAATTCTGTCTGGATTTGTGTCCTGTCTTTGATAGGGTTAACAGCATTCAATATTAGCACCATTTGCACTACTTGGATGTTTTTGCTTATATAAAAACATGTTACAGTTATGCACTTCCTGACTGGCTGCTCAGATTGTTCATTCTTCTTAGGTGTGAAGAAAAGAAAAAACCTGTTACAGGTAATTGTTAGGCTGATTCTTAAAGCAGCTTCTTGAAATGTCAAATGCTACAGCAAGCATGTCAGGAAAAGGATTACTTAAATTTACATTATGAAAGAGAATGTTTAATGAGACTTTATAAAAACACCTTACAGATTTAAATAGGCATTTTTTTAAAGTATTCCACCACTACAATGGACCACCCAATAACAGTGACTGGAAGCCTCAGCAGACCCATCCTTCCAGGGCTAATTATATACCCTTAATTTTATAGAGAGTTTAACTGTATTTTAGGTTATTACCTCATGCTCCAGAAAACACCTCAGTATTTAATAAAAATGAGAGTAGAACACCAATGTAATTAAAGTATTTAGCAAAATCGTAAAATAACTATGCTGCATTGTAAGTGAGTGTTTAGAGTTCATTTGCCTTTAATATGTACTCTGTTATGTTATAGTGGTTCATAACTGTTCACTGAATCAATATTTAATATTCATTTACATATATTGAGAAAACATGAGAATGAGAGTCCAAAGGTTGTACCTCTACCAGCCGTGAACTGACTAAGCAAGTTAGGCTCCTGAAACACAGCATCATGCTCTACTTCATCTTACTTCCATTCATTCTGGAGTGCTGAAGCCCTCACTCAGGCAAAACTGACTATGGAAGCCTTATTCCTTCCATGCTTAGTGACTCAGTTACCGGGGTGTAACTCCAGAGTGTCTCCAATTATTTCAAAGGAGTTTGGGGAGTTTTATTTGAGTAATGTCTGAGTAAGGATTAGACTGTAGGAATTCAGGATTCATATTTAAAAGTAAAATAGATTATCTCCAAAGTTAATTAGGACACCAAAGCAAGACAGGAGCAGCAAATAGTGACCCTCTTATCCAGAGTTAGGGTTGGGACTAGATTCACAAGGAGAACTTTGGCATCTAACTGCCAGCGTAGGTGCCTAAGGCTGACATTTGAGTGCCACTGGCATTCACAAAACCACCACTCAGCTGCTGCTTAATACAGGCACTTATAGTCCCTAGGCCCCTAAATCTCCACCAGTAAAGTCCCACACGTCCCTAAACTTCTGCTGGTGGGTATGTGCAAATCTGCCTAAATCCTGACACTTCCAAGCAGTTTGGTGACCAACTCCCAGTGGGATTCACAAACTAGACATTCCTCTACCTGCCGGGCCTGATCCAGTAGGTGTGCTCAGAACAGGGACTTGCTTCCAGGACTCCGATCTCCAAGGTGATTACCTCTCTAATTAGCTACGTGAGGGTATTCTATGGTCGGTTTCTCTCAGTTTCTCTGTTCCATTGTATATGGCATACTTAGTCATTGGGCCAGAAAGAGCATGAGAATGGCTCGGTAACCAGTAGTTAATGCACTCACCTGGAAAGTAGGAGATCTTAGTTCAAGCCCCTGTTCTAAATCCATCAGAGTGGGGATTTGAATCCATTTTTCCCACATCATGTATGAGGGCCCTAACCACTAGGCTTTTGCATATAAAGCGAGAAGGCACCTCCACCTGGCTGTCTATTTTTGTGGGTTAGGTGTTCTCCAAGTTCAGACACTTTTGGGAGAACTTAGTTAAACTTACTTTTATATTAAGTTGTACTTGCTTCCACATCAGTCTCAAAAGGTGGCCGCTTGGATACTGGCTCAAAGTGACAGAATATTTTCCTTCAGACTTCCCCATCCCATTCCCATGGCCAATTAAACAAAAGAATCCAACTCTCCATTGCTCCTTCCAAGATGCTCTTTTATGGTTGAACTTGACTTGCTCTTTAATGAGGATATCCAAAAAGTCTCTAAGGTTCCTTAAGAGCCACAGCATTGGGTTCTGACTCTTATTCATCTTTGTTGCTTACAGGATATGGTGTGTTTGTGCTGGCATTAAATAGGCATTATCAATGCCTTACTTAGAACCCAGTTCTACCATCCAGACTCTCAGCAAATGATGCAGTACCCTGTAACTAGTCCAATTTACTTCATGACATGTTAGTAAAAATGCCTGAGCCTTTTCTACACTGTCCATTTAGGACTGACACAGCTGCACCACAGCTGGTTGTGGCTTTAAAACTGATCCTAATTTTTTGAGTGTTGACTCACCCTTATAGTGAGAACTTGATTCTCCCTTAAATTAGATCAGGTTGAGATTATTTGCTGCCATGCATGTGGTGATTAATAGGTAGCTCTCCATGGTGTTCCAGTTTCTTCAGTCACTGATTTACTACATATTGAAAAGCTCATGCATTTTACAAGTAGATTTTGGCATTCCAGATACTTGGCTGCTCACAGTCTCTAGCGTACAAATTGACCTCAAGCCCAAATTCTGCTGCTTCAGGTGCTCCCTCTAAAGTCTCACTTCACAGATGTTTTTATGCTGTAACTCAGAAAAGTATCCTGACAATCACACCTGGCCTGAAAAAAAGCAAAATACCCCTTCTTAAAAAATCCTAGTATATTAGTAGGCCAGCCAGGAACTAGTATCATATGATGGGCCATTTAACAGGTCTTTCCCGCCTGACCCACATCCTCAAAAAGGAGGTGATATACTGAGGGAAGAAAGTAGAGAGAGAAGTAGAACTTTGTAAGAAGAGATCTTACTTAACTTTTAAATCCCTCATTATTAACCCATTTTTTTCTGGGTAACAGCGCAGACTAATTCTCAGATTAAGCAGAAAGTTGCCTGGATAGTAACTATTTTGTTAAATCAAATATCTATCTTAATACTAGGTATAGTGCCTCTCATTTGGGCATGCTACCACTATTCAGTATCCAGAACTAAGACGGCTAGCATGAATGTTTGGTCTGTTCTTCTAGAGTTGTTTGAAGACTGGTTGTGCTTTAATCTTCAGAACTAAATTCTATAATTTAGAACCCTAGGAGAATACTGGAAAGAGAAAAGTTTAATATTAGATATTTTAGTATTGGGATAATGTACTAGGTACTTCTGAGAAGGAACAAAAGCCTGTACTTAGAGGAAGGAATTAGACAAAATGCTATCAGTAACAAAGTTGATAAAAATATATTACATTTTCTGATAGATAAAATAAATACTAGTAAAATGTTCAGCCTGAATTTTAAGAGCAAACACTGAAGTGTGGTTTTCTTCAGTACAGTGATTTTGCTGTTTTACAGATGTTGGATTCTGCAGTCAATGGGAGCTTTGTCCATGTAAGGATTGCAATTGCAGGATCAGGCCTGTTATGAAAGCGATATTGGGTACTAAATTTGGCTGGAAACATCTGTTCAACCAGGCCAAAGAAAAAACACAGTTTGTCCCTTCATTTTTCACTATGTTATCAGCAAAGCTGTATTTTAGTAAATATAAAGTATTCACACTGAAACCAAAGTAATGCATGCTGTTGCATCGAACTATATTTCATGGTTTTATTAAAAATAACACATTGGTTTTAGTCAATCAGATTGAATAAATGGCTGAACATTACACAGACAAAAAATTAAACAGAAAAGCAAGCAAAACATTTCAGGCATTCACGTAGACAGAGTTTCTTCCGTCATACTAGCACCAGATTTTCAAAAACTGGCCTCTGGTTAGGAACCTGCAAGTGCAGTTTTATACTTCTAATTACCTGTGGGTTTAATTAAAGTCCCTTAGGCATGTAACTACTTTTAGTTGCATTCAGGTACTGCAACGTTCAAGTGGAGTTAATTATTCCTGAAAAGTTGTCTGTGCGCCCAGTTAAAGCTGGACGGGAAATGTTGTCTGATATCTGAATTACCTAATGTTGTATCAAAATCTATTGAATACTATCTCTGCACTTTGTAAGTTAATACTTAAAGTACTGTGGCTGCAAATCCAGCGGAGGCAGGAAGAAATGCAGACAGATTGTTTCCAGATCGAACATTAGATTTGTGCCTCTCTGTGGAAATGCTGATACTGAGCAAACATCTATTGTGAAAAAAAATCCAAACCTATTCATGTTATCCTATTGCTGCAAATAAAGGATTGTTAACCTCATTACTTAAGCATAACACCAATTTGTGGAAGGAGAAATTGAAGTGCTACTCACTGATACATTCTAAGCATGTCTTAGAAATTGACAGCAAGAAAGCAATTGTCAACTGAGAGTGAGGACTTTAAAGCTGAAGGTGGTAGTGAAAATGACTTTTCAACTACATTAATCTCTTCTCCTGGAACTTTGAATATTGATAGCCAGGTTCCTAACACTCCCCATCTCAGTATTCTGCATATTGGTATCCACCATAAGGACCCCTTCCTCTGTTATGCTTGGATGAAAAGTATCAGAGCCATTAAACTGTATGAACTTATTTAAGAGTATGTGTGGGCACCACACGTTAGGAAAGATATGGACAAACTGGAGAGTCCATAAAAGAGCAGCAAAAATATAAAAGATTTAGAAAACATGATCTATTAGGAAAGGTTAAAAAAAACTCTAGAGAAAAGACGACTGAGGGAGGACCTGATAACAGTTACATTAACAAATATGTTAAGGGTGGTTACAAAGAGGACAGTGATCAGTTGTTCTCCACGTCCAACAAGGCTAGGACAAGAAGTAATCTGCAGCAAAGAAGATTTAGACTAGAAAGTTTCTTCTAATATCTAACTGTAATGATAGTTAAGTACTGGAATAAGTTAACAAGGGAGGCTGTGGAATCCCCATCATCGGATGTTTTTAAGAACTGGATAGACAAACATATGTCAGGGATGGTCTAGGTATACTTTGTCCGGCCTCAGCATGATAGGATGGACTAGATGACCACTCAAGGTCCTTTGCAGCCCTACCTTTCCATGATTATTTACATGGCATCACATATGTGCAGGGCACTTTAGAGATAACTTTCTTTTTAAAAAAAATGATAGCTCTCTGTCCAAGGAATTACAATCTGAAAGCCCAGTTTTACTCTCACTGGCATCAATGAGAGTTTAGAGTTGAATCCAATGAGAGCCCTAAATTGGACACAGAACACATGGAAAGCCAATAAGCAGAGGGAGGGATGGGGTGTTGGAAGGTGTGGGTTCCAACAGTGAAAGACCATGAGATAGGCTCTTTGTTAGATAAGTATGCCTCTTGTTAGTTCCTTTTTCTGTGCTTGCTGCCACCTCCTGCCCCTTTTTTATTCTTAAGTGTTCATTAAAATTTGCTAACAGAGTCTGAAAAGAGGACAGGAGTGGTTGGACTTCTGTTACTCTTCTTCACACTTGGTTAATACAATGAAATCTGCATCTGGAATCCTTCCAACAGGCAATGCTTGTCTTTAGACAATCATTTTCAGCTATCCCCAATGTTTCCTCTACAATTTCATTTGACTTTAAAGATTAGTGTCATGGGGCACTCTACTCACTGCTAGGGGCACTGCCTGGTGGCCACGTCTGGGGTGACCCACCCTTCTGCTCCTCGCCCTTTTATCTCTCTCTCATTACCTGAGACTCAAGCTACTCCATCTTCATGGCTTAGCCCTCCAGCCAGATCACTATACTCTTCCGCTTCCGGGGTGGCTTGGGGTGAACACCGCATCACACAAGCCTCTACTAAGAACTGATTTTTGCTGATAGCTTTGAAGTACTCAGCAACACTTTTTATACTGCATTTTATTTTATTTGTATTTATATTTAGTAGTTTAGCAGTATTACATTTGATGGGCCCAATTGCCCCATCTGTTGGACGACACATAGTATGGAAAAAAAGTGGAATATGCTCTGAGTGCTTAATATAAGTGGGCAAATCATCCAAAAGCAATTAAGTCCTAATATGCTGTCCCATGAGTAGGCAGTAATGCACAACAGCTGAGCACAAGTCATAATGGCTGAAAGTCACCCAAGAGCAGGGAGCTATCTCAGGGCCTATGCATCACAGAAGGGCCTATCTGGAGGGATTAGGTGGCATTTAAGAAGTGCATAGACCTTGCGTTGGTTCCCCTTTCATTCACTGTGCACAGAAAAATGGGAAGTAATCTGGAAAAACAGGACATGGCTACAGCCTATAGGACAGTGATATTCCAAAATACTAAAGGGGAATTATTGTTCTTGCAGAACGGCTCTGTATCATTGACCCAGAGCAAAACTGATATAGCTTATGTAATAGGTGTTGCTGCAGTGTAGATTAAGACCACACATGGCAATCCAGGAAAAAATGAAAAGCCAGTTCAAACCCAGCCATTGTTACACCTGTACGTTATATCAACAGGACTGAACATCTGATCTTCTAGCTTCCAATTATAACACAACGACTATTATGCAATTATTTATTATCAGTACACAAGTGTGTGGTTTACTGAAAGCAGAACATGTTGGGGCAGCACAAATAAATATCAAAGGTAGTACTCTCCTAATTTTATTATTCATTTTCATAGTCAATTAAATACCTCTTTCTTACCCATTAACGGAAGCTGCTATAGAATTTCCACCAAAGAGGTCCAGCTTGCCATGGAGTGAACAGGTCTTGAGTATAACTTAGAAGTCTGGTCATAGGCTACCAAGCTCTACCACATCTGAACATGAGCTCCTAGTGCAATGCTGTGATCAAAAGGGCAATGTGATCCTTGGATGTATAAACTGGGGAATACTGAGTGGGGAGGTTATATTACCTCTGTATTTGGCTCTCATGTGACCACTGCTGGAAAACTGGGTCCAGTTGTGCTGTCCACACTTCAAGAAGAATGTTGAAAAATTGGAAAGGGTTCAGAGAAGAAGAGAGAGAATGATCAAAGAATTGGAATACATGCTTTATAGTGATAGACTCAATGAGCTCAATCTGTTTAGTTTATCAAAGTGAAGGTTGAGGAATGACTTCATCACAGTCTATAAGTACCTACCTGAGTAACAGAACCATGGTAATAGAGAGCCCCTCAATCTAAAAGATAAAGATATAACAAGATCTAATGGCTGAAAGTGGAAGCCAATTCAGACTAGAAATTAGGCATCTTTTTTAAGAGTGATTAACCACTGGTACAATTTTCCAAGGCCTGTAGTGGATTCTCCATCACTGGCATTTTTAAAATCAAGACTGGCTGTTTTTCTAAAAGATATGCTGTAGTTCGAACAGAAATTAATTCAGGAAAGTCCTATGGTCTCTGTTATGCAGAAGGTCTGACTGGATGATCAAAATGTTACCTTCTGGCTTTATACTCTATGAATTTATAATTGGAATCCTGCTCATTAGTAGAAGATGACCTGAACCATGAACTTTGGAGCTAAACCTGAACATCCCCCTCCAAAGTTTCAGAGGGTTTGGCTCCATTGTTCAAGTCTATTCGTGATCATTAAAAGTTATCATAAAACAGCTTTCAGTTTAGAGTTTCTAATAGAAAAGCAAAACTTCAAGTTGTTGGTGAAGAAATAGAGCAATCTACAGGAAAAAAGAGGGATTAATGAAGTCAGAGAAACACAAAAATTCAAATAAAATCATTTAAATTGAAAAAAACAACAACCCTGTTAACTGCTATTTCCTCCTCTCCTGGCCACATTCAAAATGAGAAAAAAATTAATTACCAAAGATAACATTTAACAATTTAAGTTTTAACAGGATGACATTTAACAAGAGCCAAAAATTATAATGGCATTAAGACATTCCAAGGTTGTTTTACTTGTTCATGTATATGCTATTCAAGTGGCTGAGGGCACTTGGTTTCATGGTGCATTCAAAGTACGTATTAACAGAGTAGCACAAAGGAGTATCTTAATGTTACATTTACTGAGTCACTTCATCTACTTTTTGGAGGACAAAAGATCAAGCATATTCCTGTGAAATCATGTGTGGCTACCAAAGACAGCATAATAGCTGTTGCATTTTCTTCCATACAGCCACTCCATAGAAGAAGATAACCTCTCCCTGTACCATTTTATAAAACATGGTGAAATATCAAGCATGAAGGATACTATCTATGTGGTCAGTAAAATATATCGAAGGCAATGTAACACAGTCCAAACCAAAGAAGTCAGTTCAGCTTAATTGTATTAGCCATAACCTTGTCCCAATTTTTTCACACATTAAAAAGTATGCAACATTCATTAGCTGTACTGCCACAGGTGTGCTGACAACTTGTGAAAATTACCAGGGTCACTGATACAGCAACATGCATAATATTAACTCCAAAAAATAGACCAATAAATGTTGTTTCCTAAATTATCATTTTCTATTGTGCTAATTCCCATTTAAAGAACTGAGCTAATCCAAATGATCATTTTTGCACAGTTTTTCAAATAATAGTTGAAAAATCTTTAAATAATTCAAACAATTTCTAAAAGATACATAGTGATCAAGAATAATATGCGCATTTTGGAGTGAGCCCATTTAGTATGTTGGGCATTTAAATGTTGGAACAAATTAATTCCTATTTCTTTGAGGTTGTCATTTACAGAAGAGAGAAAGATTATGATTCACTTCTAAGAGTAAAGAATGATGATTATTAATATGCCTATTCTTTTAAACAGTAAAATCATGTGTGATGATATCTTGTCACTCAGACCACTTGATATGTATTTTGATGGCCATGGCCCAGTTCAGGAAAGCATTTAAGCACATGCTTAAGTCCATCCCTATTCAGCAGTGCACTTAAACACAAGCATGTGCTTAAGTGCATTGCTGTATTAAGATGACCTGCTGAATCGAGGCCTAAAAGATTCATAACTTAACCCTAACCATCCCAATGAAACATCAAAGAGGAGAGTTCTGTGTTGTTGTTTCCCGTTCTTTAAATAACACTATTCTCTATAAGGGATGATGTGGTCCTAGCTAATTAATTTAACAGAATTCTTTCCAGAAGAATAATACCCAGAATATTTTCCCATCTGTAGGAACGTTTCTGAATGGAATAATGAAATAAATAATAGCACTTATATAGAACTTAATATTTTCAAAGAATTTCACCAATCTCCCTGTTCTCTAATTTGTATTAATAACAATGAGGAATCCAGGTGTGAAGGGATCTACAGAAACAGATCTCTCTCCATGGAGGAGGAGGGTACCATTCTTCTTCCTCCCCACCCCGACTTTGTGGAGCCCCACAAAACTTACATGGAAAGCTTAACAGAGCCCAAGCTATAGGAACTTTTCCCCAGATACAACACCTGGGAAGCAACAGCCAGAAGGGGTTCCTGCCAGCACCACTCCACTGAAGCCATACTTAAGAGAGAGCCAGGAGTAGTGTGTGTGTGTGTGTGTGTGTGTGTGTGTGTGAGAGAGAGAGAGAGAGAGAGAGAGCCAGGAGTAGTGTGTGTGTGTGTGTGTGTGTGTGTAGAGTGCCTCTTCATGGCTCCAATTTTGAGTGGTTTTTCCACAGAAAGTGTCCAACGACTCCCAGAAGAGAACACTTGGGAGCAAACCCCAAGAGGGATTCCTTGTGGAATTTTTTACAAAATAAGCTTTTCATGCTGGAGAGGACAATCTGGCCAATAATAACAACACTGGACACTTACACAGCCCTGAAAATCTGACTGTCTCAGATACTTCATAAGTATTAGGGCCAACATATTGATAAGGGAGTGCTTAAAGTTTGGTTCCTAAGTTCACATTTAGGCACCTAAATAAGTGGCCTGATTTTTAACAGAGCTGAGCATGGAGCTCTCTAAGTTTGTTATTCCCACCACTGTGGTATTTAAGGTCACAGTGCTACTCCCACAAAAATAAAGTTTGCATAATATCCTAAAGAAGTGTAAAACAAATGCAGTGTTTACCCAGTTATTCCCAGTATGCGAGAGACACAGTAGGTGAAGTAATATCTTTTATTGGACTAACTTCTATTGGTGGAAGGTACAAGATTTTGAGCTACACACAGAAAGAGCTCTGTGTAGCTTGAAAGCTTGTAGCTTCTACCAACAGAAGTTGGTCCAAAAAAGATTTTACCTCACCTACCTTGTGTCTCTCACAAAATAAATGTGATATAGAGCTTCAGTTTGGCCCCTCATTGTGGTTTGTTTGTTTGATTGTAATGCTGTGGTGAAATTACTGGTTAGGAGGAAGAAGGGATAACCAGGGTAAGAATAAGTGTTTAAACTGACAACCTTGCTTCAGAAGTGCCTGTAAAAACAATGACGGACAATTCACACTTCAAACAGCTGCAATCCTAAAAGCACTCTTGATCTCAAGAGTGGTGTGAGTTTGCATGTCAAAAGACAGCTTCGTGTGTGGGAAGAAGGGCAGGAAGAAGTGCTCTATCTGCCTTTAAAAATCCCACAGCTGTCTGTAGATAACCAAAGGTGTGATGACAGATCTTCTGGAAAGTTTCAGATGCACTAATATCAAGCTTACCACTTACAGACAGAACTGTTTTTACATATGTTCTAGTCATACTCCTGTTGCTCTCATGTGCATGAAATACCTCTGCAACAATTATTACTGAATTAACCTTGTTAGTGTCTTCCTTTCCAAGATCAGATAAATGCTGAAAGTCACAGAAGATGACAACAAAATGAAAATAATACAATACAGTAGTTTCAATTTTTCACTGGTTTGGAGCTGTGAAAGCTTGCTTCCTGTTGTACCTCACTGACCAAGGCTTGCACAGTACTGAAGTGAGGTGGGACAGGAAGGGTTTATACATCTAGAAAAATAAAGTTTAACAAGAACTATGAGAACTAAATGCCGCTACATGTAGGTAGGAGTGTCCATATGAAAGAAAAATATGCAAACATACATGATGCACTAGGAAGAGAATGGATCTATAGGTCAAAGCTAAAACGTAATCGGCTGGAAGTCAAGGAACTTAGAACATGATTTGTCAGATGTGCTGAGCATCTCAACTCAAGCTGACATCCATGGGAATTGAAAATCTAAAAAATCAGGCTTTTCAAACAGGAATGGTCACTCAAGTCTCTGAGGCACTGCAGTTGCCTTTCTTGCTCCTGCAAGCTCCCACTTCCCCTGCAATCCCAGTCAACCCATCACATTCCCACCTTCCCGTTTCGCCTCTCCATTAGCACTGTTTTGAACTCTAGCTCCCTATCCTATCTTGCTTCTGCAGCAACCTTGCACATCCACACCTTGCTTCTGCAGCAACAGACATCTGAGAAGAGCTTCACTCTTATATTGGAAGGCATTACCACATGCACCTTCAGCCTTAGGGCAAGTACATCTGTGTGGGCAGAAACTGTGTCTGAAAGCTGTGAACTTCCAACAATTCCCACCAAAGTTGTGGGAACTCAGCATCAGACCTATAATCCTTAACAGGGCAGCGTGAGTCATAAGCCGTGTCTCAGCATAATGTATTAAGACTAATTCACCTACATTTTCATCTTCCTAAAAAGATTCAAATGCTCCCCTGTTTGTCCCAAATGACAAGGAGTAATGTCCACATGACGGGTATACATTTGTAAGATGTATGTCAAGAATGGACTCCCTGATAGAGCATGCTCTAAGTGTTATAGATGTAGACCCAAACTCTGTTCTGAGTTACACAGGTGTAAATATGCAGTAAACCAGGTGAAGTCAATAAATTATACTGTTCAAGATTTATTCTAACGTAACTAAGATTACAATTTATGCAACAGTATTTATTTTAAAAGGACCAAAATGCAATACAAGAAACACGAAAATAAAATGCATTTTATGTCTGAAACATATACCAAAACTCCATTACTGCAAAACTAGCCTTTAGAGTTATAATGTTAGTAGAAAATTTATTTCACAGGAAAGAAAGGACTGGGATTTAGGAGATCTGGGTTCAATTTCCAGCTATGCCACAGACTTCCTGTGTACGTTTAAATAGGTCACTTAATCTCCCTGCGCTGCAGCTCACCATCTATAAAACAGGGATAATAACACTTCCTTCCTCCTACTTGTAGCCTACCTTTTTCATTTTGGCCATGATCCGGCACAGACTTAATACATGCTTCATTTTCAGCATGTGAATAGTCCCATTCATTTCAACTGGACTATTCATGTGCTTAAAATGAAATATGTGCGTAAATCTTTTCAGGATTGGGCCTAAGTAGAAAAGGTGGAGAGAAAGGAAGTAGTATTATTCCTGTTGTACAGCTGGGGAGCGGCAGCACAACTGTAAGATCTTTAGGGCAGGGACTGTCTCTTACTATGCATTTGTACAGAGCCTAGCACAACGGTGCACCAATCGCAGTGGTGCATCTAGGTGCTACCATATGATACAAATAATACTGATAAAAATAAATTGCTAAGTGATTCTCTTTGGACTCTCATGCCATCATGTGCCAGCAATGCCCCTCTGCCACGTACATTGGCTAAACCGGACAGTCTTTACGTAAAAGAATAAATGGACACAAATCAGAAGTCAAGAACTATAACATTCAAAAACTAGTCCGAGAACACTTCAATCTCTCTGGTCACTCAATTACAGACTTAAAAGTCGCAATATTACAACAAAACAACTTCAGAAACAGACTCCAACGAGAGACTGCTGAATAGGAATTAATTTGCAAACTGGACACCATTAAATTAGGCTTGAATAAAGACTGGAAGTGAATGTGCCATTATACAAAGTAAAACTATTTCCCCATGTTTATTTTTCCCCCCTACTGTCCCTCACACGTTCTTGTCAACTGCTGGAAATGGCCCACCTTGATTATCACTATAAAAGGTTGTTTGTTTTTTTTCCTCTTGCTGGTAATAGCTCACCTACCTGATCACTCTCGTTACAGTGTGTATGGTAACATCCATTGTTTCATGTTCTCTGTGCATATAAAATCTCCCTACTGTATTTTCCACTGCATGCATCCGATGAAGTGAGCTGTAGCTCACGAAAGCTTATGCTCAAATAAATTTGTTAGTCTCCAAGGTGCCACGAGTACTCCTTTTCTTTTTATAAACTGAGGGTGGCCCATAACTTTTCATCTACACACATAATCCTTTAACTCAAGTGTGTTGGTGCTTTTAACTCATGTTGACTGGTCCATGAGGGGCTACAGACTATAGCCTGAATTAGCACAACTCATAAGCTGGTAACACAATCACTCTGTGCAGTTTAAGTACTATTTTGAAGTTGGCTGCTCCCTCTCGAACTAGACTAATTCAAGGGAAGTTAACTTGAGTTATCTACACATGAATTTACTGCTGTGGAGATACAGCCTAAACACAAGTTGTTTGCCAGTTAAGCTCTCAACTCCTACTCTCTTTGATGAGTACACTGGAATGTGTTACCTAGGGAGGTGGTGGAATCTCCTTCCTTAGAAGTTTTTAAGGTCAGGCTTGACAAAGCCCTGACTGGGATGATTTAGGTGGGGATTGGTCCTGCTTTGAGCACGGGGTTGGACGAGATGACCTCCTGAGGTCCCTTCCAACCCTGATATTCTATGATTCTGTGAAGTGCTAAATCAGGCATCCTCCTGTGAGAATTGACTGATGGTGAGTCTTTAGCTTATTTAGTCTCAAGTCCCACACCTCAGTGGCATGTGCACAAAAGTGAGGTCACTTTTTAGTTAAATTAAAGGCTTTTTTTACTCTGTCCTGCTGGCAGGAAATGTTTTAACAAGAGCTGGTCAGAAAATGCTGATTTGTCAAACCCGAACTGTTCTGTGAAAACAGATTGCGTTTACCAATTTTTCCTCGATTCACCTGCAAGGTTCCTGGAATCTTGTCTGACAGACATGTTTTTGTCAGAAACAAAACGTTCTTGTGAGTTACCTGCTAACTCTCTGGCAGGCTTCTGGGAGCCCAGGCTTTCAGAGTCTATGGTGCATGGTGGGGCTGCTCCATCACTCCACGTCCAAGGTTTCCAGATTTGCAGTCCGGCTGGCTCTCTGGGCTACCCAACTACTGAGTGGGTAGCCCTGGAAGCCTGCTGGTCTGGAAGTCCTTGTGTCATAGTGCTGCCCTAGAGAAGCATACCCTGGGGGTCTGG
Source organism: Lepidochelys kempii (assembly GCF_965140285.1). Lineage (NCBI taxonomy): Eukaryota > Metazoa > Chordata > Testudines > Cheloniidae > Lepidochelys > Lepidochelys kempii. The sequence goes on from NC_136383.1 coordinate 53,572,081, forward strand.
GTAGCTGCTAAGTGAAATAAACATTCTTTGTCAGTTTCACACCTTCATCTGCATAACAGCGGTGAAACTGACAGGAATGTCAGTCAGCTGTTGCCACATCCTGGGGAACTGATTTCCATGTGTCTGTGTTTCCAAAACAATTTTTATTTTAAAAAATTTGGTTTAATTCCAAATTGGAATGAAAAAGCTTGAATTATTAAAATTCCCACCAACTGGAAATCACTAGTTTTGGCCAGCTCTAGTTTTGCCTCAGATCAAAAATTTCCAGCCATAATGGAATCTCTGATCACTCTCTCACTGTACATGAAGACAGTGCACTAGCACAAAATAACACCTTTTTAAAAATCATTATTTCCTTAGATGTGGAGCATCAATCTAATTTTGTATGGTCAACATGAAATTTACAGTAGAACTATGAGGCCTACTTAATGTATCTAAAACTACATTTCCCAGCCAGGAATGCAACCATATTTGAAAACACAGACTTAAAGGTTATGGCAAAAAAATGAATGAAACACAAATAAAAATGCTTCACTCGATGAAGCTGAGAGGCCTGATCCAAAGCCCGATGAACCTAATGAGTTTTTCCATTGATTTCAGTGGGCTCTAATCAGGTCCACATGCAGCAAATTACTAGACAGTATTTTTTAAAAAGCAAAACAGGTTTACAGATGGGGTTTCATTTTGTTTGACATCACCATTTTTTCTATATTGTTTCATTAACAAATCAACAAAATAAAGAGCAGCTTGTTCATCTTTTACAAATGAACCAGTACAGATCCTTCCCTCCACTTTCTACTCATATATATTAATTGCTAGGGACAATAGAATATCAGCTGCTCTGACTGGGCTGCAATAGATCATCATGCAACACAGGTGGCCTCCTGGCTCCACCTCCTGTCCCTGACAGTATTACTCTGGGCATCTACTTAACATACGATTCTTTAAAATATTATAACACTTGAAAAACAAACAGCTGGCTGCAGTCCTTGCTTCAGTTTCTTGGACAACATGCTGCTTGGTAAGTGATCAGATTTTGATACTGCTACAGTAATAACAGGAAATCATCTGTTAAAATGTTGGTTTCCAGTTGGAGAGGAGTGCCAGTGTACAGAGGATATCTGGCTTTATAGCAAAGGCCTGTAAAAACAGTTTGAGGTTATTTATGGGCCTACAGGGAAGGCTTTGTGATTGAAGCTAAATATAAGTAACCTAAATATGGAGGTACAATGCATTTGTGCAAACCCCTCACAATGACAGTTGTGAGACAGGCAGTCAGACTACTAAATGATCATCTGTGTAGAAAGAAATGTTTATTTAGACCAAGATGTCTGCTCCCTAATCAAAATTACTGAATATAGGAAAGCAACCAAAGCTTGAGATATGGGGATACACCTATAAAATATTGCTTGAAACATCTTTTAGAGAAAAGCATAAATTAGTCAAGAATGACAGTGTAGAATATTAGCCCATTATTGAACGTTAGCTGTAATATTTAGCACAATTCATTGTTAGACATCACTTTTATAAAGATGCTATCAATATTTGAGTAGTCTCATTTCGTAAAATTGGCTCTCCATAAACCTATAAAACAGTGGTCCCGAAACTGAGGGATGAGCCACCTTACCAGGGCACGGAGGAACGTTTGGGGGGACACGGGCCTGGGCCAGCCACCACAAGAGGCAGGAATAGAGCACCACCGAGACCCATTCCACCCCCAGCTGCATCCCCACTCTGCCTCCAGCTTCGGCCCTGTGGCTCCACTCCGAGCTCCAGAGCTACTCCCAGCTGCGCACTGCCTCAGCTCCAGCCCCAGGGCCCCATTCCCAGCGGTGGCTCCTGAGGTAGGTGATGGGGGAGAAGGCACAGACAGGATGTGGGGGGCACGACTTGAAAAGTTTAGGGACCACTGCTATCCAACAATGCAGAGATTATATTCTAACAAATGTGAGTGTTCTGCACTGTTCTTTCTAGGATACGCATTTGTGAGTGTTTTGGTTTTTTTGGTCTTTTTATAACCCTCTCTCTATCTCCCCTGTACCAAAGTTATTTAAGACCAACAATCACTATATTTCATCATCTGAACTTTTGGGCATGCTGTTTGTTTTGGAGGTTTTTCAGATACAGTAAGCCAAATACTGATCTAACAATATTGTGGTTTACAGTGTAGTGTCCTTACTCCCAGAACACATCACACTAAATTCTACAAATGTTTGTGGTGTTTGGTCATTTTAAAGTAACAAACACCACCACACAGGAGGAGAAGCAGCTTATTGACCAGCCTGTTGGTGAAGTATGTTTGTCCACAAAATTAAAGAAGAAATAATATTTTGAGCTAGCAAATTATCTCCCATTATCAACTCTTCCAAATTTTCAATATCGCCTTGTAAGATGTAAACAGCCAGTTATTGACTGTCTCCATTTGTTGGTGGAATTCTGTATTTTTCAATGAAAGGTCACAGAAGACAACTAAGAGGCCTGATGCTTATGCCTAGGGCACAGATTAGTGTCTGGAGTAAAAAAATGTTATCCCTGTTATTAGTTTTCACCCAGTTATACAAATTCAAATTAGTAGTCAACATAAAAAATTGTAGAAACAATTTCTAATATTGCTCAATACCTATTGTGTGCTCCTAACATCCTAATTAGGTTTGTCCTAAAACATGAGAATGTTGATGCCTTTTTGGGTGGTTGGTTATGAAAAAGAAAAATTACACATGTGGGCCCTATCAAACCTTGCCATTTTCATATCTACAGAACAGAATGGTGGTTTGTCTTTATTTCAAAATAAATAAAGGGGCACCCGACAGGAAGGCACTTGGGTACCTAGATAAATAAAACCAATCCAGTTCCAATCAACACACAATAACAGACCCCTCTGTTTAGAAGCCAGTTTCCTCAGAAGCCAATCTGCAGCAAGTCAGTACGCTTACATTAACTGTAATACGTTAAAGACTTTAAACATGTACTGACCTTGTAAGAAGGGTTTAGAATGGTCATTTGCATTTGTTTGCTTTGATGCTGCATATCAAAGAGCAAGAAAAAAATTTTGTAATGTATAATCACAATATTCTTGCATCTATACAAGGGCTTTCAACCTATAGATCCCAGATCACCTCAAACTTTTACTGAAGTATTGTATAAACTTTACACAAAGAATTATGTAAACCACCACCATGTAAGTGCAGCCACGGCAAGGAGTGAAATTTAACATTACTGTTTAGCACAGGTATAAAGGGTTATTACATCCATTTGGACCTGCAAAAGGTACAGAGGGTGGCAGGTAGGGTAGATTAATAAAAAAAATATTTTTTTTATTTAAATTGGGTTTTTTTGATAGGTTTTTTTCCCTCAAAAAGCATTTTATCTAAAGATAGCTTTGAGCTATAATGTATCTTAATTAAAACTATCTCATCATGGAATAGGGATTATAAATTCTAATTCTACAGTATGAAACAATATATTCATGTAATGTTTAAGAAAAGTTTTGTAAATGAGTTCCAATGGTTCATGGATTAGGGACCCAATCTTATAGGGTTCCAGGGGGTTCTGTATAGATTATTTAGGTTAATCTTTCTATCCATCCAATGGGACTCAGTGCTCAGTCTAGAAGATACCATCAGAGACGCTTAGTTTTGTAGTTCTCAAACTATGGATTTGTGGCTCCAGAGATAACATGGTTTTTAACAGCAAAAATGTTTAGAAAGAAAAAGAAAAAATAAAGGTGAGACATAACAGACCTCAACCCTACTGTCCCTCTGCAAATTTGTGTACACAGAGTCAACCCCTTACCTCTCTCTAAAAGTGCAAAGTTGCAAAAAGTTCAATGAATAGAAGATTGTTGGGAGTGGAATAGATCAGGATAAAGAAGGAATCTGGAGATCATAGACCCACAGAATATCAGGGTTAGAAGGGACCTCAGGAGGTCATCTAGTCCAACCCCCTGCTCAAACCAGGGCCAATCCCCAACTAAATCATGATAAATGTGAAAAGGGAGGGACAGGCAGTAGAAACAAAAGTGAAACTGTTTGAGCAGCATAATGCAGAAGTCTTGAGGTCTTTCTGATTGTAAAAAGAAAAGGAGTACTTGTGGCACCTTAGAGACAAACCAATTTATTTGAGCATGAGCTTTCGTGAGCTACAGCTCACTTCATCGGATGCATACTATGGAAACTGCAGCAGACTTTATATATACACAGAGAATATGAAACAATACCTCCTCCCACCCCACTGTCCTGCTGGTAACAGCTTATCTAAAGTGATCATCAGGTGGGCCATTTCCAGCACAAATCACAGACATGAAGGTCGCTATCTTAAAACAAAAAAACTTCAAATCCAGACTCCAGCGAGAAACTGCTGAATTGGAACTCATTTGCAAATTGGATACTATTAATTTAGGCTTAAATAGAGACTGTATATATAAAGATACTATTAATTTAGGCTTAAATAGAGACTGGGAGTGGCTAAGTCATTATGCAAGGTAGCCTGTTTCCTCTTGTTTTTTCCCACATATTCTCTGTGTATATATAAAGTCTGCTGCAGTTTCCACGGTATACATCCGATGAAGTGAGCTGTAGCTCACGAAAGCTCATGCTCAAATAAATTGGTTAGTCTCTAAGGTGCCACAAGTACTCCTTTTCTTTTTGCGAATACAGACTAACACGGCTGTTACTCTGAAACCTTTCTGATTGTAGCGTTCATTGATTTGAGATCTACTTTACCATTCTCTCACTAGAAGAGAAAACCAATAATCGCAGCAGGCCATAAAAGAGACCCAGTTTGGGAATATTTTAATGAAGTTCCTCTACCTGCGGGTAAGACAGGCATGTGTGAAAAATGCAAACAGTGCAACAAAGAAATGCAAGGCCTGATCGCCCATATGAAACAACATCATGAGAAGTGATCCTTCTCAGGAGGAGGCTACGTTGAAAAGATGATGAAAGGAACACGTCTGAACATGCAGGATCTTCAGGTTGGTAAACTTTTTTCTTTCATACGTCTTTCTTAAGGACTGCCTGTCTTCCTTCTGGACTATTCTTGAATTCTTACATTTGAGCAAAAAATATAGTTGTTACTCTATGGTACTATCATTTTAGATGCAGTTGTGATAAAAAAATAAATAGCTGAAATAGGCTGATTTTCCTTTTACAATTTTACCTTTAAAGTAGTACTGAGTGCCAGGGAATGCAATGAGTAACACTAAATGAGCAGTATGGTAAGAATAATTAAAATAATTGCATTGTCTTATTTTGTTTAGGAGAATCCATCCTCAACATACAGGATTCTGAAGACTATCCACCTTCAAGATCACCATCATTTTCTATAGTTTCAGAGTTATCTGCCAATGATAGTGTTTCAGTCACATCCTGTATGTCTCACAGCCCCAGTGTATCTCCTGTAGCAAAAAGAAAAAAAAAATCTCCATCATCCAGAAACAACCGTGGATAACAGGTTTCAGAGTCGTAGCCGGGTTTGTCTGTATCAGCAAAAAAAATGTGGGAGTACTTGTGGCACCTCAAGTTTGTGATAAGAACCAGCAGATTACAAAAAGAGGTAGCTGATGAAAAAATTGCCCAGTTTGTTTATGCAACAAACTCTTCTTTCTGTATGACTGAGAACCCACACTTTATTAACATAGTTCGGTCATTAAGACCAGGATACAGTCCACCCAACAGACCAGGTGTCTCAGTCAAATTACTGGATAAAGTGTATGAAAGAAATTGAGCAGTGTGCAAAAGGTCTAGAAGGTGAAATTGTTAACCTGAGTCTTGATGGGTGGAGTAATGTCCACAATGATCCTGTTGTATGTGCTTGTGTGACAACAGAAGAAGGGAATGTCCTCCTTACAGAAACAATTGATGCAGCAGGAAATGCACACACAGCAGAATACTTACAAGAAGTAGCAGTAAAAGCTATAACAAACTGAAAAAAATTCAAATGTCTAGTACGTAGCTAGGTCACAGACAATGCTGCAAATGTATCCAAGATAAGAAATTTAGAAGCGAGTCCCTAGCCAATAACATACGGTTGCAATGCTCATTTGATGCACCTCCTAGCCAACGACTTCGGTGTTCCAGAAATAAAGGCTAATGTTGTTGAAATTGCAAAATACTTCTGTAACAACCACTTTTCAGCAGCTGCTCTGAAACAAGTGGGAGGAACGAAGCTAACTCTCCCACAAGACATGCAATAGAACTCAGCAGTGGACTGGTTTGGGCACTATATCAAGAACTGGCCTAATCTGATGACAGTTTGTCATAAATGTAAAGGGAAGGGTAAACCCCTTTAAAATCCCTCCTGGCTGGAGGAAAAATCCTCTCACCTGTAAAGGGTTAAGAAGCTAAAGGTAACCTCGCTGGCACCTGACCAAAATGACCAACGAGGAGACAAGATACTTTCAAAAGTTGGGAGGAGGGAGAGAAACAAAGGGTCTGTGTCTCTCTGTTGGTATGCTGCTTTGCCGGGGATAGAACAGGAATGGAGTCTTAGAACTTTTAGTAAGTAATCTAGCTAGGTATGCTTTAGATTATGATTTCTTTAAATGGCTGAGAAAAGAATTGTGCTGAATAGAATGACTATTTCTGTCTGTGTCTCTCTTTTTTTGTAACTTAAGGTTTTGCCTAGAGGGATTCTCTATGTTTTGAATCTAATTACCCTGTAAGGTACCTACCATCCTGATTTTACAGGGGTGATTCCTTTACTCCTATTTACTTCTATTTCTATTAAAAGTCTTCTTGTAAGAAAACTGAATGCTTTTTCATTGTTCTCAGATCCAAGGGTTTGGGTCTGTGGTCACCTATGCAAATTGGTGAGGATTTTTACCAAACCTTTCCCAGGAAGTGGCGTGCAAGGGTTGAGAGGATTTTGGGGAGAAAGACGTGTCCAAACTACGTTTCTCAGTAAACCCAGTTAGAGGTTGGTGGTGGCAGTGGTTATTCCAGGGACAAAAGATAAAATTAATTTATACCTTGGGGAAGTTTTAACCTAAGCTGGTAAAAGTAAGCTTAGGAGGTTTTCATGTAGGTCCCCACATCTGTACCCTAGAGTTCAGAGTGGGGGAGGAAACTTGACACAGTTTGTGAACAAAATTGTGAAAGAATAGATGGTACTGTCACAGCCAAAGTTCTCAACATTGGGCTTAAGAGAAATGTTGAACACATGCCGAGTACCCTGAAGCCTATTTCTGTAGCCTTGAACAAAATGCAGGGAAATAGCTGTTTTACTGCTGACACTGTTGAAATTTGGAAGGAACTGAGTGAGAACTTAAAAAGAGAAATATGCAATGACAGAACTAAATTACAAGCATTAAAAAAATGAAGGGGACAAGCACTATCTCCCGTTCATTTTCTTGCAAATATTCTCAATACTCGGTACCAGGGTCAAACCTTAACTGCTGAAGAAGAGGAGTTGGCTATGACATGGATATCCAGCAATCATCCCTCCATAATGCCAATTATAATAAACTTCAGAGGTAAGGGTGAACCATTCAAGAAATATATGTTTACTGATGATGTTTTAAAGAAAGAAAGCCACACCCGTGAACTGGTGGAAGTCACTTAAGCATTTGGATTCAGAGACTGTTGAAGTGATAATCTCACTTTTAACAGCAGTAGCTTTTTCTGTCGGTGTAGAAAGAGTATTTTCTTCCTTTGGACTAATTCATTCCAACTTGAGAAACCGTTTGGGACCTAAAAAGCAGGAAAGCTTGTTTTTCTTTTCCAGATTATGAACAAACAGGAAAATGAAGGTGAAGATGACTGAGTTAGCAGCAGAAGCCAATATTTTAAGTTTCTCATATTGACCTGGCTGACAGTCTATTTAATTTTTGTTTTTAAAATATTTCATTTAACTATTTTAGTTAAAAACAATTTTAACAAAAACAAACCTGATTTTAAAAAACTCAAATGTTTAACTAAATTCAAAAATTCATATGCTTGTTTTGTTAAAATATTATATGTTTGGTGTTGAAGAAAAAAATCTAGAATACATAACATTGTTTTAGTTAAATAAAACTATTTAAATGTCTGTCTGGTGATGTTCCCCTCCTAATACAGCATGGCAAGAAAATCCTCCAAATATTAAAGATTAATCTGTTGAATTGGAGATAGTTCACCTCCCAATGACTTCATAAATATCTGCTTCAATTACTTTGGTAAATGAAATAACTAACAATCATTTATTTTCTGATATAGCTGTAAAACTAATCTGAAAAGTTTTCAAAATAAATCACTGAAAAAATGTATAGTGTGTACCTTCTAAAAATGAAACCTACATCTATCTCTGAGTTGTGAAGAATATGTATTAAGGTTATAACCACCACCAAGAATGCACTTTTATGTAGAAATCCACGATTAAATCAAGTCTTCCTGACTAGTGATTTAAATCAAATCCACCCTGGTGGCAGCATACTCAACAAAGTTGGAATCTGGCTAAGACACCAAGACTGATGCCCCATTCCACTGTTGCATGAATAAAAGTTTTCTGCTGTGGGGGCAAATCCTGCCACCTATGTGGCATGGAACCATGGCTAACCCTCTGCAGCTCCAAGGACATGTCTGGCTGTGGCAATGCAAGAGCATATGGAACAGGACTGGGCTGTTAGATTTGATACCACAGAGTCTACTGGTCACTGCCCTCTGTTGAGCAGGAACATAAGCTTCTGCAGCCTAAAGCCAGAAGGGTCTGAATTTCAAAAGTGTGCTAGTTAGGAGCACAAGTCCCATTGAGTTTCACTGGAACTTAGTTCGTAGTTCACTTAGACACCTTTGAAAAATCTCACCCATATCTCATCCAGGCTCATCACAGTGTTCACTTGCAGCCACAAAGTTGCTCTACAATCTATGGGGATGATTTATACAGCCAGTGCTGATTTTCAGGATTTGTCCCTTTTTGAATGGGAATTAAGAGTGGGGAAAGATATATGTTAATGATGTACGTAATGAAACATAACTTGGTATGACTATAATACACTGCAAAATGCTGCAAAGGAAGTTTCCTGAACCTAAGGAACTGTAAGTGCTGCAGAATACGTGTTCATGATTACCTTTAAAGGAGCTGTGAGCCCAAGAAGGGTAGCTTTATAGCACATAGTAAGGATGCATGCTGCACTCTAATTTATTTTCCATAAATTTTTTTTCAAGAGTTTATGAAATATTTTAAGGGCAGTGCATTTTTAATAAATATATACCTCTCTCTTGACAACTATTAATTAACTGTTCATAAAATAACTGGATAAATTTGCCTAATCTGTGAGAGAAAAAGTAATCTGTAGAATAAGAAAATGGAAAGAAAAAAGTATGTTGCATCCCACAGTATGTTATTTGGCATCTTTGATATATTGAACTGAACAGAGGTGCAGAGCAAGTATTTGACACTAAATGTAATCTATGTCACTGGCTGAAACTTGGTGAATGACAATAGTACCTCATCTACCTACCACTGAAATGAATGGGAGTTTTATCTTTGGCCAAATCCAGTTTTCTCCTGAAGTCAATAATAATAATTTTCTTTTCTTTGTCCATGGTTTGCATCCAATCTACTACTAAATAACTGACGGGACTTATGGTTGTGAACAATAGGTGGGTTCTTTAGTAGGAATAGTAGCCTGAATTCAGGACTGGGGTAGGAACATGCCAATCTGGTGTTTCTAAATTACTGTCCATTTCATCCTTTGGGATATTAGATTCTTTTGGTTTTCAACAAGCATGCCTCTTACCTATCATTATTTGTTAAGTAAAGAGCTATACATGTCACAGAAGAAGAAAGTATCCCTATGTAAGGGACTGCATATTTTAAAGTGGCCGTCTCCTGCAAACACACACCTACTATGAAGCATGAAATCAAAAGGACTACCCATAACAGTTTGCACCAAAATCCATAGTACGTGTTTGCAGTAAGATAAAGCACATAAAACCCCTGTTTTGAGTCCCACACTAACCTTTGGGAGTTATTGTTCTCAGAAAAGAAAATGTATTTTGTATAAGACAACGGCAAAAGGGAAAAACAGTTAACAAGAATACCGAGCTGCCCTCCATAAAAAAGGCTATAATTTTGTCAAGATATTTTAGGAACATCAGAACCCACAAGTGGAATTATAGACCTTAGGTCTAATCCAAAACCCACTGAAATCAATGGGTATCTTTCCACTGATTTTAGATATCAGGTCCGTAATGGGGAAAATTCATTCCTAATGTTACTGCACTAAAGGCAGCAGAGTTCAACCAGAGATTAATTTGCACTTTTATGGTAGCACATTTAATGTAATATACAGTTACATAAAACTGATCTCAGTGTTACATTTCTGATCCTCCTTTGTTTTACCTCCCTGCTCCCTTCACTCCTGTGCCTTCTTTCCTCTAGTCATCACCCATATTTTCTTAGTCTCTTATCACATGGCCTTGCCCATGCTTCCCAATTTAATTTTAATTTGCAGTGTGATTTTCAAATGTTTTGTCCTAATTTTGCTCCCATTGCAATCAATAGGAATTTACCTGTGTGTTCTATTTTTTTTTTTTTTTGGAGGGATCGATGGAGGTGGATAAATGACGACCGCTTTTAAAAATTCAACCCATATATATCGGATTTTAAAAGGAAGATTGATTAAAAAAAAAAGAGACCAGAAAACTAACAATGTAACCACCAAACAATAACAATGCAAAAAAAAGTTTTAAAAAACCAGGTTACATGCTTCCATTAGTTATAAGTAGGCCATGCACAAGTTTCTCATTTGCCTTGTGGCATTTTTTATTTCAAAATGGCTTATCTTTTTTCTTCTAAGAAACTCCATAACTTAAGTATAACATTGCTCAGACTTAAACAGATTTTTATTTGAATTCCTACTATTTTATGTGATCCATGGGACTTCAAAGGGTGTGAGGAAGCAATGCTAAGGAACGTTGCTTTTGCATTCCTGGCATGTCTATTGTTACATTAGAATGATGTAATGGTTAAGTTATATCTGTAATGACAGGACAATATAAAATACAGTTAGAAATATTCACTTTCCTTCTAGATTATCAATCTTTTTTCAGTTATACAGAAAAATGAAACCTACATCGAGACCTATTAGAATAAAAACCCAGTTAAATACATTTCTCACCAGAAACAAGACATGCACAATACCACAGTGAAGTCCTTTCAAAGACACAAAGAACCCTCTTAAAAGAATGTACATCCTGTACCCAGAGAAAAATACAGTAGTAATAATCCATTAAAAATACACCTAATTAAAATACAGCTTTTTTGGACTGACCCAACCAAAATATGAAGTCATACAATGAAGTATTCTAATGCATTATCAACAAATGGAGAAACCACCTGGAAAAAAAGAATATACATGTTATGTGCACCACGGTTATCCATTTCATAGCAAATGAAAGGAGAAAGTTCTTTAATATATCTTCTGAAAATCTAAAAACCTCCTACAGCCTTTGTAAATACAATTAACAGAAAATATGACTATCGAAAGCATATTAGAAATCAAAAAACAGTGCAACTCAAAACAGATTAAAGTTACACACAAAAAAGTTAAAGTATATACAGAGAATTCCACAAGAATAAGACCTGTCAATTTAACCGGAAAAGATATTGGAAACAAAACTGATGACAAAATCACTTTAATTGTTTCTTCATAAGATGATTCATCTTATAGAGCGATACATCATGAAATCAATTGTTGTACATCTAGGAAATTTACCAATAGAGCTTTCTTCCACTGGGGTGTACACTTTAATTTGTCTCATGTGAGTGTCTCTTCCATTCTGATGATTGGCTAAAACAGCAATCTGAATCATAAATGTTCGAATAGGCTTCTTATGAGAATCAGTTAAAGGAACATGAATCCAACCACTTGGTTCCACTAATTCAAGTTGCTACAAAAAAAAAAAAAAATCAAACCGTTTTAATCCACTTAACATGAATTACCACAAATATTTTAAAAATCTGCTCTACAGAACATGTCAGATTTATCTACATTGTTAAAGACCAATTTGAAGAAATGCAGTTTAATAGTTCAAGCTAAATTCCCTGCTGGTGTAAACAGGTGCAACTCTATTGATTTCACTGGATTTGTGTATGCTGCAATTTGCCCTTTAGTTGATGCTTTGCTAACTTAAAAACAAAAAATAAATTGAAAATATCAGTAAAAAGATGGATATAAAAAGTTAATATTAGTTAACTTAGTAAAAAATGTTAAATTAAAGCAACATGGTTCTAATTCTCACATGTAATACACGTATCGGAAAGAAATTGGGACAAAATGTCAACCTATAAAGCTTCTTTCAATTTGTTTTAAAATTTTGTTCCAGCCAATCTGAACTCTCAAAGGATGGAATGAATACCTTATTTGGATTTTTACATAAATCCACAAGAAATGAGGATTCCAAAATTCCACAGATTTTTGTGGGGAGGGAAGTATAGCAGAGACCAAGGATAGGTGGAGGATTTCATGACAACATGTAATGTGCTATCTGCCAAGTTCCATGACTGGTGTCTCGGCATTCCAGTGTATCCAGTTAATCAGATCTTGGTATGACAACCTCCATTTTAACTTGGCATTGACAATAAATGGAGTAATGTGCAGTATAGTCGTTTTTCCTCTAATCCTACAAAAGCTGATGTCAAAATGTGCAAAGAGTTATCAGTCAAAGTCTAAACCATGTCATCTATGGTCAACATGTGGAAATGGGGCAAGATGCTATGTAAAAATTGGGGAACAACTTATCTTGTAGCTACCCATCCTCGACAAAGCACAACTCAAAGAACTATGGAAGAATGTTCAGTGCAAAGAAGTTCTGAAGTAATAAATACTCCAGAAGCAAGCAGAATTCACACTGCTAAGCAAATGGAGGTCTACATCACTAGCATGTTTCCACTGTGGATGATTTGTGTTTTCAGTAGCTCAAGAGTACTGGCGTTCTCCTGAAAATGTTATGTGAATGTTAACCCCAATATGCATTAAAACTTATATTTTGTTCTGATAGGTTTTCCACAGACAAACACATAAGAACTGTTTCAGAGTAGCAGCCGTGTTAGTCTATATTCGCAAAAAGAAAAGGAGGATTTGTGGCACCTTAGAGACTAACCAATTTATTTGAGCATAAGCTTTCATGAGCTACAGCTCATAAGAGCTGCCACTTCAGAGGCACTGCTGAACAGTCTTGGGCAGGGGGAAGAACCCTAGACTGTCCTTGTAATGTTCAGAAACAACTGAACCAACATAAAAGCTTTTAGTCATTATTTTATTTATCTGGATTTCAGATAAAACCCACTCCTGCTAATGGCTCTAGGTGCCCTAACAAAACCTTCACAATATGATAAACACAATGAAATCCTAATAGCCAGCCAGACACCTCCTTTTCACTACTGCATCTTAGTGGCAAGCATGTTTTCTGCCCTTTCTAAAAACTCTATAAAGCAAACATATTTTGCACATGTAACTTTGAATTCTTTGCACACACCAACTCAACAATATATTATTAGGACAATCCAGCATGGGGAAGCTGTTCATGGCAACCTAGAAGTCAGCTGGGTCACACAAAGAATTCCTGCTGTCACCAGGCTGCACAAGATATAAATGGTTAGTTGTTAGAAAAAAATGAGTAAGTGTCATGTCCAGGAGGAATGCCACTCCGGCATGCTTGAGTGCCAGCTGGAAAATAAATAAATTCTCTCTGTCTTTTATTACAAAGATTTTGTTGTAAACTCACCGAGATTCCATCTCTGTGGAGTCTTTCAGAAACTGTCATTCCACTCCTGGAACTGTTTGGGGGAGCTTATCTGAGAGATCACCTCTGAAAAAGCTTGTTTTTGTGGAGATTCTCTGTTTGTGCACCCACAGCCAAAGACTAAAGTATAAATGAAGGTGCTGAAGCCATGAAAGCAAAGATTTTAAATTTCATTTCATACTGGCCCAACACAGAGGAAAAATATATCACCGTCTGGTCTGTCTGCTGAATCCCCAATTTGAGATACATCCATTTAGTTCAGATATAATCTTCACTGTTGTGGAAGCTACCATTCCATACGCTCAGGGTCAAATCCTAATTCCATCTTCAGATCTACAAAAGGCCACAGTCAGCAGAACTGGAGAGTTTCTACAGTGCAGAGGAAGGGTGTGTGTGGGTGTACATATAAAACTGTGTAAGTGTGCACATATACTATATGCAAAACACTATGTTAGAGGAATATTATGGCTGCAAAGTCAAGCACTCACGTTAGGAAATGCCAGAATTAAGGTTGCCTGTGCAATCTTAATTCAGCCCCCTTGCGTGAATGTATTATGACAAGTCTTTGTAATTACATTATCACATACTATTTTTTCCCATAAGACCTGTGTCTCATGCAGTGCACAGGAAAGACCTGCTCTAGAGATGAATCAGGGGTGTATAATGAAGATGACTGTTGTCTGTAGGATACTTACCTCATTTGTTCCAGAAGTTGGAAGGTGTGTAGTGAATGAGGCAGGGGATTACAGGAACAAAATGGAGGGTCGCATCGATAAGGCAGTTGAATGCTGATTTGGGGAAGTGGATTCTGCTCCTGCCTCTGCCACAGAGATCCTGTGTGATGCCTGGCAAGTCATTTAATCCAAACTTTTCAGAGGTGGTCACTAATGATGTGTTCCTCAGTTTCTGGGTGCCAGACTTGAGATCCCGTGGTCTGATTTGCAGAAATCTGGGGCACTCACAACTGCATCTTAAATCAATGGAAGCTGGGCTTTGAACATATGAAGTGCTATATAATATTAAGTGCTTTGAAAAATAAGGGCCTAAGTATCTCAAATTGGGCCCCAAATTAGTGGTTACTTCTGACATAAATCCCTCTGTGCCTCAATTTCCAATCTGTAAAATGGATACAATAATGCCCGCCCCTTCCCCCATCTCAGGGTTGTTGTTAGGATAAATTGTTTATGAAACACTCTCAAGCTACAGTGCTGAGCCCCATCAAAACCCATGAGGAAATCAGAAGAAAATAAAACATTGAACAGCTGTCATTAATTGAGCACAATCCATTCTGTGCACTGAACGAGACAGGAGTCCTGTGGAAAAAACAGTGCACAAGGGGGCCAAATTAAGGTTGCACAAAAAACCTTCATTCTGGCATTTCCTAACTTTTCAGTGCTTGACTTACAACCTTAACATTCTCTGAATGTAACTTTGTGTATAATGTTGTTTTTTAAAAACCAAAACTGACACTCAGAAATGTCAATTTCAATTCAACACTCAGAGCCAGGGAGCCTGCCAGCTCTGGGTAGCCCTGGCTGGAGCTGTGGCTCTCCAGGCTGCTAGACTCCTTGCTTGAACCCCACGGTCAGGGACTTCCATGGATTCCAGACTCCTGTGCCTACAGGCTGCCCACTTGTGGGGTAGGACCCAGACCTATGGGCCCTGGAAGCCAGTCCTAGGACTTCCAAGCTCCCAGCACTGCAGCAAGGACCCTGCAAGCCCTGAGAGCCATGGCTTGAGCTATCACTCAGAGCCCCAGGAGCCTCCCTGCTACAGACCAGAGAAACCAACAGCCTAGAGTCACAGCTCAAACCAATATGACCCAGGCTGCTTCTGTGGAGTGAGCAGATCTGACAGCCCCATGACTCCTGCCACACAGCCTAGCAACACTGGGAGTTTCAGCTGCAGTGGAGGTTCCTAGGGCAGCTGCCACAGAGCAGGGAACCTGCCAGAATCATGGTACCTGAAACAGAGAGGTTCACCATGGAAACCTGCCTGGGTTTCAACTAAAGTTTTGTCAAATCTCTAATAGATTAGACTAAACATTTTGCTTCAGCAAACTGACATCTCATTAGTCTGAAAATTTCTTACCAACACTACCCAGCCAGTCCCAATCTCCACTCCTCAGGCCTCTCAGTCTCCTTGCCCAGCAAGTCTTAGACTCCCCCTCTGGACTTCCCATCCCAATTTCCTCACCGCTCCAAGTCCCAGTCTCCTTGCCTAACTATTCTCAGTTCCCACCTCATCAGCTCCTTATCCAACTTGTCCCAGTCTAATCCCCCACCAGTTCCTAATCAGATCCATTTCCCCCTACCACTTTAGCCTCCAATCACCTTCCCTGTCCCCGACCTCTTTGTCTGTTCCCACTATGTCCCTATCTCCCTCCCCAGGCTCCCCATTGATAATCTCATTACCCCACCCCCTTTTCCCAGTCTCTTGGTTGAGCCAGTTCCAGGCTTCCCAAACACCCCAACTTCCAGTCCCAATTTCCCTCTTCCCCACCCATCAGTCTCCAGTTGCAGTCCCTTCCCTCCTCCTCCAGGGTCCTTGTCCCAGTCTCCTCTCCTCCTCCCCTTAGGTTCAGATCTTGTCCCCCCCTGTAGTCCACTCGGGCAGCTTTTTCTTCCATGCTGCCTGGGGCCCAACAGGCTCTCAGTTCAGGTGCCTCGACCCAAACTCAGCATGATGCACAGCAGCCCAGAGCTGTGATTGCAGGGAAATCCTTCTCAGTCCCAGGCTGGAGCATGCCCAATGCAGACAGAATCTTCAGGGAATTTAGCTGCTAAAATCTAAGAAACCTCTACTGAATATGTGCTAACTGCAATTTTGGACAGGCTCATAACTTTTCCAATTTTGGACAAAAGTTTATGAGGACATGAGAAGGCTCAACCCTGCCACCAGTGCACCTCCCTAACAAACTTCAAAGCCCTGCACCAAAGCTTGGAGGTGCTAGAACTTCTCAGTGAAGTGGCTGTAAAAATTTTGTTAACACGGGCAAAAAAAAAAAAAAAAAAAAAAAAAAGCATTTCCCCCTAATCTTGTTCTTCAAAACAGTAACTATTTTAGCTGAAACTCTGTGGACAGAAAAAAAATTCAGCCTGAGGCAAACACCTACCGCAGACAACTTCAGGCCAAGCGGTTAAAGTTTGGCAAAAAAGTTATGAGACACTGAAAACTGGCTCTTATAATGCTATATAATAAGTAATATAATGTAATAAAAAGAATAATAATAATATAAAAAGTGTCAGGAAACCTTAACTATAGGTGTCGCTAAAGCTCCGCCTATAATAAGAATTTATAGCTGTTAACCTGTCTCAAATGACTTCATTGTCAACTGTATTATATGTGAGCAATAAACACCTATTCATATATTCTATTTCAAATCAATTGTGCCAAGATTATAATTCCCTGGGAACCACTGAGTCACCAGCAAAAGTCCATTGTAAATGGCATTATTGTATATTAAGTGATTTCCTATAATTTTTTCCCCAGATGCAGGCCATTCACTAAATCAGATTTAAACAGCTTTTCATCACAAAATTAAATGCCTTTGGGCAATTTTAAAATTTCTGCTAGAATGACTAATTACATAACAGATTAAAAAGAACAAATGTTAAATCTGATTTTAAATCTATTTAGGTGTGTCTCACTGAAAGATAAAATAAAATAAAAACTGAAAAAAAGCAGCAGTTACAAATGTTGATTTTAAATATTTTTAATTCAGTGCATCTCCTCCATCTCTTTCTAATCTACTCTACAGTGTACTGATTGAAAAGATATTTGAAATATTAAAATTTTTGAGATGGTTGGCAGTTGAGAAAGTATAAGAAACAAGAACTAAAATAAACACACAGTACAAGGATATAAAAATTAAATGGCAGGTCAACCTCACTGCTTTTGCCCTTTTGTGTCCTGCTCTATACCCTGATCAGTCTGTCTCTTCTGTCATGTTTGCTTCCAGGCCACCTCTGATTTTTCCCATCCACCTGTTCACTTCTGCCTACACTTTAATTTTTTGCTATTACATATGTGTCTCTAAATACATCAGAAGCAGGAAGCCTGCTAAACAACCAGTGGGCCACTGGACAATCGAGATGCTAAAGGAGCACTCAAGGACAATAAGGCCACTGCAGAGAAACTAAATGAATTATTTGCATCGGTCTTCATGGTTGAGGAGGTAAGGGAGATTCCCAAACCAGAGCCATTCTTTTTAGGTGACAAATCTGAGGAACTGTTCCAGATTGAAATGTCATTAGAGGGTTTTGGAACAAATTGATAAACTAAACTGTAATAAGTCACCAGAACCAGATGGTATTCACCCAAGAGTTCTGGAGGAACTCAAATGTGAAACTGCAGGACTACTAACTGTAGTCTGTAAACTATTATTTAAATCAGCTTCTGTACCAAATGACTGAAGGATAGGTAATGTGACGTCAATTTTTAAAAAGAGCTCCAGAGTTGATTCTGGCAATTACAGGCTGGTAAGCCTAATTTCACGACTGGGCAAACTGGTTGAAATGCTAGTAAAGAACAAAATAGTCAGACACATAGATGAACATCATTTGTTGGGGAATAGTCAACACGGTTTTTGTAAAGGGAAATGATGCCTCACCAATCTACTAGAATTCTTTGAGGGGGTCAACAACCATGTGGACAAGGAGGACACAGTGGATATAGTGTATTTAGATTTTCAGAAAGCCTTCAACAAGGTTCCTCACCAAAGGCTATTAAGCAAAGTAAGTAGTCATGGGATAAGAGGGAAGGTCCTCTCATGGATTGGTAACTGGTTAAAACATAGGAAACAAAGGGTAGGAATAAACGGTCAGTTTTCAGAATGGAGAGAAGTAAATAGTGGTGTCCCCCTGGGGTCTGTATTGGGCCCAGTCCTATTCAATATATCCATAAAAGATCTGGGAAAAGGGGTAAACAGTGAGGTGGCAAATTTGCAGATGATACAAAACTACTCAAGATAGTTAAGACACAGTCAGACTGCGAAAAGCTATAGAAGGATCTCTCAAAATTGGGTGACTGGGCAACAAATTCAATGTTGATAAATGCAAAGTAAGGCACACTGGAAAACATAATCCCATCTATACATATAAAATGATGGGGTCTAAATTAGCTGTTACCACTCAAGAAAGAGATCTTGAAGTCATTGTGGATAGTTCTCTGAAAACATCCACTCAATGTGCAGGGGCAGTCAAAAAAGCAAACAGAACGTTGGTAATCATTAAGAAAGGGTTAGATAAAACAGAAAATATCATACTGCCTCTAAATAAATCCATGGTACGCCCACATCTTGAATACTGCGTGCAGATGTGGTTGCCCTATCTCAAAAAAGATGTATTGGAATTGGTTCAGAAAAGGTCAACAAAAATTATTAGAGATATGGAGTGTCTGCCATCTGAGGAGAGATTAATAAGACTGGAACTATTCAGTTTGGAAAAAGATAAGTAAGGGGGATATGATAGAGGGCTACACAATTATGACTGGTGTTGAGAAAGTAAATAAGGAGGTGTTATTTACTCCTCATGACACAAGAACTGGGGTCACCAAATGAAATTAATAAGCAGCATGTTTAAAACAAACAAAAGGAAGTATTTTTTCACACAGTGCATTGTCAACCTGTGGAACTTCTTGCCAGACGATGTTGTGCAGGCCAAGACTATAACAGGGTTCAAAAAAGAACTAGATAAATTCATGGAAGATAGGTCCATCAATTGCTATTAGCCAGGGTGGGCAGGAATGATGTCCCTCGCCTCTGTTTGCCAGAAGCTGGGAATCTGTGACAGGGGATGGATCACTTGATGACTACCTGTTCTGTTCATTCCCTCCGGGCATTGGCCACTGTTGAACCACAGAATCCTGAGCTAGACGGACCTTTGGTCTGACCCAGTATGGCCGTTCTTATATACTCTCACACTACACTAATACATGTTATAATTTTATATTTGCAAATCAAAACAAACAATATAAAGGACAATGAAATTGTATTTTCCAAAACATATTTAACCTGATTCTTCACTGACTTCCACATTTCATAGTTATTTACAATTGTATCAAGTGTTTCTGAAATGCTACCACTGTAATTTATTGCTGTTCTTCACCCAGCTGGAACTGGTGTAAGTGATGATGAAAGATGTGAAAGGCATTGCAGAATTAGGCCAAATATACTTTTAAAAGTTTTAGTTTAAAATCTACAAAGATGATGAGATGTAAGCCCAATATTCTAAGAGCAATGTGTTCTATATTGGCTTTGCTGACCTCATTCTGCGCTAAGAAATCCAGCCTATATTAATCTCTTTGATTTAAGAAGAGTATTACTACAATAGTTTTCCCTCCAAAGACAACGCCACTTAATTAAACCTATTAACATTAACCTCTTAATTCCAAATTTACTTTGTATAATTGGAGAATGGAGTCAGAGAGAAAGGTGGGTCCTTAAGCAACTGGAAATTGAGGAAGAGCTGAGCAGGTGGAGTGTGAAGTGGAGAGGAGAGGACAGTGGAAGAGGAATTAGGGAAGGGCAAATGGAAGTTGTTAACAAGAAACAGCTTGCCAACTGTTGGAACAAAGAGAGAGGAGTTACTCTCTGGAAAGACTGTTGGCCAAAAAAATTTCAAAGGACTGCTACAGATATTTCCATCTCAGCTGGTTCCAACACATGGGGTTAAGCTGTTTTACTGCTTTCTGTAGTGACTTATTTGATGTATTAGCTAGTTTCTGTGGGTGACAATTATCCAATTCCCAATTACTCTGATGCGTGTAACACACTAAATCAGGGCAGGGGCTGAATGGAATCCAACTCCCATTCCAGTGAGAGACATGTAGGCTACAACACAGCCCCTCCGTGGTCACTACTCCAGCACCCATACTGGAACAGCAGTCACCCTGGCAAGCACGAGTGCCACTAGATTTGCATAGTCATTGATCCCATACTTCCTTCCCACCTTGCTCCCTTTGTGTTGGCTTGTTAAAAACACTGAACAAGTCCCAACTCCATTTTCTGTAACAACTGCACCCTCGTCACAATCACAGTTCCAGGCTCAAGCAGTACAGAGCATACCTTATAACAGTAGTCTGTACCATGGGTTATTTTTATCCTATAGATCCCATCACACAGTCCTTTCAGGCAAAATGCCTATGAACTACAGGAGATCCTATGTAAGTGAACCCCTTCTTTTGTTCTTGATCCCCCATTTAACTTAAACACTAGGAAAAGGAAAGAAAATTATCTCATTGCCATGCTTCATATATACTATCTATGATCACTTCAGAATGTTGCATCAATGAAATTGCTACATATGCTTCCTCTTTTCTGGTGTACCATCTATTTGTTTACCTTATTTTGGGTAATTAATATCCTTGAACCACTGACCTATTCCTGTTCCCTCTTCCATTTTTATAAAGAGTATCAACAGCACATATAACAGCTGTGGAAACCACACTTTTTAGGTACTGTGATACAGCATGTCCAGAAGGCAGCAGGAGAGTGATATAGGAGAGATAGGTAAGTCTCAGGATGAGGAGAAGCCTTATTCCCTGTAGAGGGAAGAAAGATTTCTATAGATTAATTAAACGCACCTGAAGCTAGTCACCTGATAAAAAACCTCTGCTTCAATCAGCCAGGGAAGGAGTTGGCGCAGAGTGCAGTTTGGAGAAGTGCTGTGGCTGGCTAGAAGACTAAGACCCTAGGTAAAGAGACACCTGGCTTGTACAGAGAGAGAGGGCAGGAAGCCCCACAAGCTGAAGAGCAGGAGAGGGAAGTAGCCCAAAAGAAGGAAGCACTAGCTCAAGTGGTTTACCACTATCCCTAGGGCCCCTGGGCTGGGACCTGGAGTAGAAGATGGGCCCGGGTCCCTCCCTCTCCACTACCCTTCTCTGGGTTAGTGGTGGGACAGTAACCAGCAGCAATCAGGAACTGCACCCTGAACCCCTCTCCGCCCCCGAAGAGGAAGCGCGAGATCCATCATAATAGTACCGGCAATTTGCCACAGTACTGAGACACAAACTGGATGCTATAAGCACACTCGAGAGTGATTTTATGCTATATCATAAAGTGACAAAGACATGACACTGTGGGTACCTTAAAAACAACTTTGAAACTTTCTGAGAGACTTGATTTTGCTTTCAACAATCTGCTTCATAAAGCTGTCAAAACGGCAGCTTCCTATTTGATTCTTTATTCTGGTTTGAAACTTGCACTATATTACTGATTACTAATCTTAAAATTAGATGTAGCTGTTAGAGTGATCTATATTAATTGATCTTGCCTATCTATATGCTAATTATTACCAGGGAACATTAAAAAAATTCAAGCTTTTCAAAGTAGCAGGCGTTCTCAATCAATAAAGCATTCTTCCAGAAAGAGGAAGATTAAAAATCAATCCCAGAGGGAATGAATCCTATTTTCGGAAATATAAAGGTATTTATCAACATACAGAATCTCTCAAATATGACAGTAATCAAATATGGAAAAAATTCCTTTTCTATTTAGCTGTGATTTCCTGTTACAGTGCATATAGCTCTCCATAATAGTGGCAGGAATAAAGAAGGCCCAGTCCCAAAAAAAAGGTGATTTTCCCCCTTCCCCCCATAACTGCCATGCACCACAATGTAGCTACCAGGATTTAGCTTCACCAGGCTTCTGCATAATTCCAGTACTGGAACTGTCAACACACGAAGTAGCAGATTCTGGGCTTCAGCCATCTCTTCACTTAGGAAGGAAGAGAACCAGTTAACAGCAATGATGCACCAGTTCCAGCAAACAGTGAAGCAGATCCAAGAGAAACTTCAGAAGTTCCAAGTGAGTCAAAGGAGGAACACCACAAGAGCAACTTAACAAGCAACACAGAATCATACTCAAAGAGCCCACTGTGAAAAGCAAGCTCCTTTTGCTCTAGTGAAGCAACGACCACCTAAGGAGGTGACTTTGTGGTCATCATCAGTCACCTCCCTTAAAATGATCAAGACATCTCACTTCAGTCCATTAGGTCAGAGGAGCTTTCTATTCACTCAGGTCGGAGTTCCTGAAGAGTTATGGGGAAGGCAGTCCTGTTCCAAAGAAGTTTCAGTAGTGGTTTTAGCAGTAATTAAAAAAGAACCTACATTAGCTGCACTAAAAACTGAAAACAAAAGTGCTAGATTTAAAAAAAAATCAAATTTGAACAACGTCAGAAGAGTAGAAGGAAAGAAGAGAATAAAACAGAACATGCTGGAGAAGAGAGAGGGCTGAAAGAATGAAGAAAAAGCATGGCAGAACATTCTTGATAAAAATTTCTGATGACTGTCTCTTCCTTCAAACCACAGACTATTCAAATGCAGGTTAAAGCATAGCCAAAAAGCACCAGTGCCTATGTACCAAAAGGTTGTGTCTAATTGGGATAAAATAATGACAAAATATATAAACAGAATGACAAGTGGTCAATGAAACTGACTGATATAACATACTGTTACATATTTGGCACAAAAATAATGAACACAAGGCCAAAGAAGTATGACGGTTAACTAGACCAAGGAGACTATCTTACAGTTTAAGTGGACTCAAAAATGTGCTTATATTTTGGAGAAGATATTCAAAATGCCAAACAGCTTGTGCATACAGTTTCTGTAACTTTGGGCATACAAATCACATGCAGAGTTTTTGCCCCTATCACTTCCCCACACAAATAATAATAGCTCAGAATCTCTTGCACTGCACTACATTTATTCATAGATATTAAGGTCAGAAGGGACCATTATGATCATCTAGTCTGACCTCCTGCACAACGCAGGCCACAGAATTTCACCCACCCACTCCTGCGAAAAACCACTCACTCCTGCAAAAAACCAAACCTCCTTATTTAAAAGTACAGTGTACCTGTACAGTGCATTTTAAAAAAAAATGCATGCACACTGACTCAGTGTCAATGTATAAGAAGTTTCTTAGCTCACCAAAACAAAGACTTCTACAACTTCTCACTCATCTCCGCTCCATGCAGAAAAAAATCCCATGAAATAGACATTCCTTGTTATGTGCCCAAAAGATCAACATCTCTAGTTCAGTCAGAGCAGAGGACAAAGCGCATTCCAGACTTGAGGCCTTTCACACTGAACCCTCAGCCAAGAGGCAGGCACATCTAAAGATTCTGAGCCAGATCCTCAACTGGTGTAAAATGACAGTTTCCATTAAGTCAGTAATGATTTACTTCAGCTGAGGATCTGGTTCTTTAAACCACCCTCTGACTGGTTATAGTAGGACAGCAACAGTCTCTAAAGTAAACAGGACTTGAACCATACAGGGCTTTATGGATCAATATTCCATGAATGGTACAAAGAAATTGAATCAGGATAGCGTAGGCTCTGGAACAAAGATAATTATATAAGCTCCCTACAGAGGCATCACTAAGTAAGCTTCAAAGTGAATTTTGCACATGTAAGTCATATAATTTGTGTGCATAAGCTGTAATAGAGAGAAAACTGCATAAAGAACAGTTACTTACATGAAAGTAACTGTGGTTCGTGGAGATACCGTTAGGGTGGATTCCAGTATAGACATGCATGCACTTCATGCACGTGAAATTGGATATTTTTGAATTGCAGTGTCTGTCAGATTTGCACACAAGCCCTGTGGGGTTCCTCATGCTCTTGTTTAAGGGCATAAAAGGTGAAGCGGCTCCCTTGCTAGCTGGAGAGTCTGAAAAATAAGGATGAAGGCAGGTTGCGGGATACATACTAACTCCCAACATCTGGGAGAACCACTCTTCCTTCTTTGAGTATGTGTCATATGTACCAGTCACTGCAGTGGCAATTCACAGTACCCTTCTGAACGTGGGATGAGGAGTATCAGCTGCATCAGTCAAAGAGAGATTATAGTACTGCTCTCCCAGCTAGGGCAGATGCCAAGTCCATTGTATAATGCAAATGTTAGTGGCACATTTCTGAAGCAGTCAGAGGATGTTGCTTGAGCTCTGGTGCAGCAAGCCTTGTTCAGTGGGAGAGGTACACCAGCCAACTTGTAACAAGACATACATTGTGATGAGATGGTCTGACCTTCAGAACTCCCAGTTATAGTCAGAAATACTGGAGAGAACCTGAACAGTTTGGTTCTGTCAATAAGGTAAAGTAAGGCTCTGCAAACATCCAGTGTACGTAACTTCTCTCCTAACATAGTGTGGGGCCTTGGGAAGACAACAGGCAGGTTAACTGATTGATTCAGATGGAACTGAGAGATCAGCTTGGGGATTAATTTAGGATGAGGTTTCAAAACCCCCTTGTCCCTATGAAACATCACGTAGGGAGGGTCAACTATACGTGCTTGGAACTCACTCACACTCTCAGCCAAAGAGATAGCAACTAGGAAAACAGTGTTCAAAGTGAGGTGAAGTAAGGACTATTATGAAAAAGGCTCAAAGGGAGGCCACAGGAGTCTCAGGAGGACAATGCTGAGGTCCCAGGCAGAAGCAGGTTCTCTGACTGCTGGGTAAGTATGTCACAGACCCTTAAGGAACTTCAACACTATCAAGTGAGAGAAGATGGAGCACAACTGAACTGGTGGATGGCATACAGAGATTGCTGTGAGGTGGATCTTCATTGAGTTGAATGAAAGGCCAATGTATTTCAAATGCAGGAAGTAGTCAAGGATCTTAAATCTGCATATGGTTCAGGTTATGCTGGACTGCCACGATAAGAACCTCTTCCATTTAGACAAATAAGTCTTTCTAGTGGATACCTTCCAGCTCTGTATCAGGATCTCCTGGACTTGTCTGGAACAGTCCCTGTCCGTGGTACTTAACCAACCAACATCCAGGTTGTCAGATGCAGAAACTTTGGATAAGGAAGGAATAATCTGATTGTGGTGCTGTAAAATCAGGTTCAGGCAGTCTGGGAGGTGAGTAGGAGTATGAATGGATATCTACGATAAGTGTGTCAGTCAAAATTGCCTTGGCCAGTAAAGAGCTATGAGAATGATCATGGCTCTGTTTCATTTGATTTTGGATATCACCCTGAGGATCAGAAGAATTGGTTGAAATAAGAAAGGGGGACTTGATTTCACTGCAAAAGGAAAGCGTCTGGTAGCAATCCCACACTCCTGGCCCTTCTGGAACAAAAGTTCTGACATCAGGCATTGTCCTTGGTAATAAACAGGTCTATCACCCAAATCCCCCAACAATGAAATATCAACTCGATGATGAACCTCCAAAGGGACCACTCATGACTGGCCACAGATTGTCTGCTCAGGAAGTCTTTGGGGTTGTTGCTGACTCTCAGAAAATGAAGAGGCTTATCCTGTGCTGGTTACACCATGTCCAAATTTTGATGGCCTCCAGAGAGGAGGGCAATAAGCAGGTACCTCCTTGCTTGTTTATGTAGTGCATCACAGATGTTTTGTTCATCAGGGTCTGCACTGTAGAATTTCATACAGGACAGTCTGATGGCTCTGAGTTCTAGGACATTTATGTTAAATCCTGTGTCTTCCAGAGACCAGGTCCCTTGCATTTGTAGGTGGTCCCAACCCATCTCTGATTTAAGTTCTTGCAGGGGAGGGGCTGAGAATGGTATCTCCTTGGATGTTTTTGGGTTCTAATCACAATGTCAGTTCTGTGAGGACATGAAGTGGAACAGAGATCTTCCTGTCCTCTGGTAGCTCACCAGAGGGTAGACTGACCTGAGCCAGGGGAAGTGTTGCAAGTAACCTCATGTACGTGTATGCAGATATATGGCCTAATACTCCGAAGCAAATCCATACAGTCGTAGCCAGGTTTCATTTTAAATTGAGTAGAAGCTGTAGGTATGCTCTCTCCAACCTGGAATTTATTGTAGTTCCTATGAGCACTATTGTCTGTGATGGGATGCAAGACTATTTATGTAGTTCACTAGAGGCCCAGCTGGGTGAACAGAGCAAACATATTCCACCATCTTCTGATGGGAGCTGTATCTGATCAGTCAGTAATCCAGATAAGGGTTAACTTTAAGGTCCTGTGTTCTCAGGTAAGCCACTAGCACACTGCATTTTGTGAAGACTCATTACCATAGAGAGTCTGAATAGCAGTATCTTGTACAGATAGTGAGTTGGCCCCACGGTGAATCTCAGACACTTCTTATGGGCCATGTGGATGACTATATGGAAGGATGTATCCTGTAAGCTGAGAGCAGTGAACCAGTTTTAGGCCTGCAGAGATGGACTGATGGCAGCAAGAATTACTGTCCTGAATCTGAGGTGCTGAATGTATTTGTTCAGTTTTCCTTTGTTCAGATTCCTGTGGAATC
This sequence comes from Lepidochelys kempii, assembly GCF_965140285.1. Classification (NCBI taxonomy): domain Eukaryota; kingdom Metazoa; phylum Chordata; order Testudines; family Cheloniidae; genus Lepidochelys; species Lepidochelys kempii. The sequence continues at coordinate 53,599,053 of NC_136383.1, forward strand.
TGACACAGGCTCCCTTTCTCCTTTGGATAAGGAAGTATCGGGAGTAGAACCTCTTCTTCCCATGTACTCCGAAGGAGCCTTCTCTATGGCTCCTGCAAAAAGCCACGAGGCCACTTTTTAAATAACAAGGTCTCATGGAAAAGGTTCCTCAAGAGGGATAGGGAAGTGGGTTGGTTAGGGGATAAAGGTGTGCAAGTTCATAGGGTAAACACGGGTGATGATGTCCCACATCCATTTGTCCAGTGTGATAATGGAACAAGATCTTTGCCTCTCTGATGATGGTGGGTGAGCAATGAAGGCCAACAATGGGACTCTCTTGGGATACTGGGACCTTTTCCTTGGCAGGTACTCATGTTGTTGACCCTGATGGTAGGACAGTGTCCTCTGCGAGGACTGGTACTTGCATTGCTTTCTGTAGGGTGCTGGTGCATACATGCCCAGCAACCGTAGCCTACGAATTTTTCAGGGAATGGAGCTTTTCACCCCTTCTTTTGCTAAATGGTGCTATCCCTTTGAAGGGAAGGTCCTTGATGGTGGCTTGTATTTCTTTTGGTATTCTGGGCACTAAAAGCTAAGGGGCCCATCTCATGAGAGTCACGACCACCGACCTTGTCTCCGTGTTGGCTGCAACTATGGCTGGCTAAAATGTTATTCTAGTGACTCTCTGGCCCTTGTGACCTTTTTTGAGGAGAGAAAGGCCCAGGACCTGGATTTCTCCTGCACTGCTGATACCACCACCTGGGACTCTGGATTTTTGTGTGTGTGTGTGCGCGCGCGCGTACAGAAATGCTCAAAGCCCTGGGGGGGGCACTTGATATCTTTTCCCCTATTCATTGAGATGTGGAAGAAACAGTGGTCAAAGTTTGCCAAAATTCCTTTGCCAGCTCCAATATGCCCTCACTGATGGGGGGAGCAATTCTGGCTGGACTCGCAGAACTTAGTATATAAAAAAAGCTTGTGGGACATCTCCTGTATGGCTGTGGTTTCAACGTCCAGGGTCTCTACAACGTGCGATAGGAGTTCATAGAACACCTTGAAGTCATCAGCCACTGCAGATGGAGACGGTGTCACTTGCCTCATCAGACAATGAAGAGTAGTCCTTCAGTGGAAACAGCAGTTGTTCCTCCACTATCTCCAGCATGTGGGAACTAATGTCAAGCTCTCGTGTTGATACCTGCCTAACAATGCCACTGGATAGTGGGATTTCATCATCTTCCTGAATGCGCAAGAGGGACAGCTTCTCTGGGACCACCTGTGATGGTGGTCTCCAATAAGGCCAAAATGGCAAGCTGTAGGGGTACTGGTCTGAATAGACATTACTATTCAAAAGACTATGATCTCACATGCATGAGGCACATGCACACCTACAGTAGAATCTAAACAGAGACATACTCAAAGCAGAAGCAAGTGATTTCCATGTGTACAAAGAGGCCATGTCAAAAGGTAATATGTAAGAGTACACTATCAAGCTATAGTTTATTTCATGTGCTACTAGCTTCTTTGGGGGCGGGGAAAAGAGAAAGGTAGGCGTAAGAACAAAAGTGCAACAAGATTTTATGCCTGTTCATCAAGGTATAACCTATAATAATAATAAAATGAAATATGCAATCTAACAAAATATATTTTGACAATTTTTAGAAAGATGACTAGCAAACTAAATTTACTATTATTACACCATTATACATGGTAACAAAGAAAAAAGTGACAGATTTTTGCAAAAAATTAAACAATTACTATAAAAACAGCATTGCATGCATTTTTTGGAGACAGCCTTTTGTAAAGGGGGTGGGGAGAACCCAAAAGTTGGCAGCCAAAACACATTTTGTATAACTTAAAATAGCATCGCAAGTCACCTCACTTTGGACTGTCTTTTAAAATTGTGAAATCATTATTGACAGCCATCTGAGAGACCTCACAAGCATCCGGGGAACAGTTAGTTACCAGACCTGAGCAACAAAAATCTGTCGTATTAGTGCCATAAAGCGACTGTGTGCCATAAATCAAGATTACGACAAGCTCTCTGAAGAGAGTGAATAAGCAGCAAAATTCTGACATCAACTCAGAGTGGAATTTTCTTGGGTGGCCATTCTGAAAACTTTAAATTTCATTCAGTAAAACTTTCTAGCTTTGTGGTTCTCTCACCTGGAGAGTTCAGGAAACAACATTCATGACCTGCCAAGAGATGCTCACATATGGTCAGTGGATGTGCAGGACTTCATCCCAACTTTAAGAGTTTATTTATCTAAAAAGTAGGTGTGTAAATATGACAAATATGTTTTAAAGAAGTATTTCCTTGAGTATTCTCAAGTCACTTTTGCCTAATTAAGGGACAGAGATGTGGAGACAGATATAAAAATCTAATAACTTCAATATTCTAATTTTCATAGTTCATTCCAATAAGCCACCCTCTTCTCTTCCCACACTTGAATGTTTTAATTATTACTTAACATTTCCTTAGTATACAGCATTAGAAGCCAACACACCAATAGGTGTGTTCAATAGGTGGATCAAGATTTTTCAAAGCTTCGTGAGGGATTTGAACTCCAAATTCCTAATAAATTAATGAGATTAGGACATTAAAATCTCCTACGTGTCACTGAAAATCTCAGCTGCAGCGTCCTGCATTTTGCACAGGAAATTCAAATCCTCTTTACGTTATTTCTCGTGTTGGGTAGTAGCTCAGATTAGAAAAAAAGACACCTGTCTGTATTGGAAAAGAAAACTGTTTTCATCACAAACCTTAGCTGCAAGTTCATACTGCACGACTCAGGTCCACTTTGGAGAAAAGGAGAAAATGTGTACTTAATTTCTGCCATCAGGTATCCATAACATATTGACACAAACTGTGTGTACACAAGCATGGTACACAGGTAGACTGTGGCCTACTACGGTATGTCCACAGAGCCTGTGGAAGTGAAATTCCCAGTCTGGGTCAGACTCGTGCTAGTGGAACCTGTGCTAGTGCTCTAAAAATAACTTTGCAGACAGTGCTTCAAAATTGCGGTTCGGGCTCTGAAGCCTAGGAAAGAGGGTGGGCTTCACGGAGACTGAAGAGATATGGAGAAAGAATGGGACTGGAGTAGCTATCAATCCTCCCTGGTTAATTATGAAGGACGACTATATGGCATGCATCCTAGAAGACAGGGGAAGATAAGTGGAGTACCTGTGGGCAGTAAATGGGGAAGCCTTTATTTTTATGTATTTAGTGATTTTCAACAAAAAATGATTTTTTTAAAAAAAATCTCATTTTAAGACAGACAGACAATCATGATTTTTTGGGAGGGGAAAGGAGTCTGACTTACCATTCTTGAATGTTTGGGATAGGTAGTTCCTTGCCTCAGGAACTAGGACTGACAGCAAAATCTCAAGCTTCAGGTTCTATTCTAGTTAGGAATCTAACTAGCAGTAGCAACAGTCACATCACATTTCCAAAGATTGCAAGGTAATAAGTTATTTTCCAGCAATATTTTCTGCAGTAAAGGTTTGCAAAATTGTTGAAAAAACTGCAATTTCCTATGTCTCCAATTTCCATTTGTTCCGTTTTTAACATACATAACGGAAACATTCTGTTTATGAAAGTGCAAAAAAGATCAGCTCATAATTTTCATTCAAAATTGTTTAGCCATACCCAGGAAATCTGTCTAGACATAGCTAAGGTTAAATTATACAAAGTGAACATTTGAAAAATTGAATATGCAATATTAAAAATTCAACCATTTTTAGCCACATTGAATTACAAAATCTAGCCACATTGAATTACAAAATACAAGTGGAGAGAACACAGAACCTTAATTTATATAGCATCATCTGAAAGGATCCCAAAGTGCTTCATAAATAATAAAACACAGAGCATCACTGAAATGCAGCCACTTCTGGGGTGGAAGGCAGCAACAAATTCAGCAGCCTTAGTAGGTAAGAGAAGGGGAAGATCTGAACTAGAACAGCAGAGCGAACCTCTGTTCTTACTAACTGTGCTTGAGATCCATACAGAGTAGAAAGCAGCTTGATATTTTTCTCTTCCAAATGACGTGCACACACAAACTACTTGGTACTCAGTTTTCTCTTCTGGAAGGATGAAGCTTTGGCTTGCTGGGATTCAGTCAGACTTTTGACCAGTTTAATTATAAGCATTTTGCGAAATGTCTTTAAATTAGAGTAAGTGACATTTGAATGTTGCCAAGTCAACCAGCCTACTAGCGTAGAGGCAACATGCCATTCTGTTTTGCAAAAACTTGATTCTGAAGCAAAGGATTCCTATTCCCTGGGCAAAACACAGAACTGACATTTCCTAAAGAAGCTGCACTTGTTCTAAAGGGGGTTTGCTTGGGAGTTTTATCGCTTTTCACAATTTCTCCTGTCAGATGAAAGCCCCCAAAATGACTACATAAAGAGCTTGAGCCACATTCATTATTGGCATAAACAGGTGTATTTCCACAGAAGTTAGAATTGTTCTGATTACATCAGTAGTAAAGTATCTATAGACGAAAGAGATGGAGTCAGCTGCTGGTGACAGAGATATGAAGATTCAGCTGGGTTGGTTGGAAAGATTGATGAACTCTGCAACTACCCAAATTACTTGTAGGGAGAGAAGGTCTATGCCAACTCTGAATAAGCAGATTCGGAGAAGGGCAATTATAGGTGGGTCAGGGCAGTTGGCACTAAATCTGCATTTACCTGAATCCAGTGTCCATGATCTCCTGCATAGAAAGGCTGTGCTCTGGTCACAGAGGTATTATGCTGCAGCCTCACCAACGCAATTAAATTCCATTTGCTCAAACTCTATACACCTCTGCCAAATCACAGAGTCTGTTACCTTTACTTTAGAACAAGCATAATTTCCCCTACTGTAGAGCATATGTAATTTCCCCTAACAAAATAAACCTGATTCTCTGGATGTAAATTTCCATTTCTATTCTGGATGATCGAATTGTCTTGGGTCTGGGCCAAGTGGACCTTATTACTTAAAGAAAAAAAAAATCTGTGCTTAGTTGAAAATGTCCTATTTTTCATTACATTAAGGTCCACAGATTCACTACAATTCAATATTCATAGCAGTATGCTTTCCAGGTGGGAAGCTGGACTACCCTTTAAATATGGGCATCCAAAAGGAGACTGGTTCATTAACTGATGGAGCTCTTTAAAAAAAAAAAAAAAAGATTCTCTCTATTCAGCAGTTGAGGGCATGGCCAACAGACAGTGGGATCTTGATCTCTGCCAACAGATGATAGAGTGAGATGTGAAGGTGGTGGTAGGAATTATAGGGAAGTAGGCTGATGTGAACTCTTGTTCACTGAACTCTTGTGCTGCATACCCACAGGCTTCACTAAGCACTGAAACTTTGTTTCTGTGGCATCACTTGTTTTCAGTAACAATCATCTTTCTCCTTTGTTAACATTCTTCTGAGATTGAGACCTTGTATCCAATATGATTCATCAGCAGCAGCTGTGGCCCATGATTGACTGTCTTGGCACCATATTTATCATAAATCCATGATACTCCAGAAACAATATCATTCTGTATTTGTTTTAGTTCTTTTGCTGTGTGTACAGCAGAATTTTCCAGGAAGAGACAAAAGTGAATTTTCTTATTCTGATCCTGAAATAGATCCTGGGAACACTTCTCAAATCAAATGGTAGCATTCCCCTCACTTCCCCAACTCCGATCATTACCATCCATATGCAAAGCAAGAAAATTGTCTGTGGAAATATAAATGGGAATCTAAAAAAAGCCTATTTTAGAAATCTATTCAGATGTTTCAGATGGAACTGTGCTCTGCTTGTTACTGCTTCTCTGATGCTAGAAATAGGTCAGAGAGCAATCTTTGATGGGAAAGAGGGTAAATTTCTCTGATTTGAAGTAGATAATTCATATCCTCTTATTTCCATGAGCTGATTGGGAATGGGACAAAACTGTGCCTGTGATCCTTGCACAACTCCATATAGTATATGTGATGGCTTTGATCACAGAAACCCCTTGGGGACTGTCACATGATGTGCTGAGACTACCTCTGAGCCTGTTTTCCCTGCCAGCTTGGGACTTCAATACCCTGTCTTGTTGAGCAAGTCACACTAGCCTGCTGCAAACACAGATCCAGGTCTAAATCACATCCCCAAAGCTGAAGACTTAACTGAAAACAGCTTAAGAAGTGCTCCTGTTGGCAGCACCCAGATACCCAGTTCCCAATGGGATCCAAACCCCAAATAAATCCATTTTACTCTGTATAAAGCTTATACAGGGTCAACTCAAATTGTCCGTCCTCTATTAATACTGATAGAGAGATATGCACAGCTGTTTGCTCCCCCAGGCATTAATTACTTAGTCTAGGTTAATTAATAAGCAAAAAGTGATTTTATTAAGTATAAAAAGTAGGATTTAAGTGGTTTCAAGTAATAACAGACAGAACAAAGTAAGTTATCAAGAAAAATAAAACAAAACACTCAAGTCTAAGCCTAATACGTTAAGAAACTGATTACAGATAAAATCTGATCATTAGAGATGTTCCAATAAGCTTCTTTCACAGACTGGACTCCTTCCTAGTCTGAGCCCAATCATTTCCCCTGGTACAGTTCAGCTCAGGTGGTAACTACGGGATTTCTCATGACTGGAACCTCTTTTGTTCTGTTCCACCGCCTTAGACAGCTTTGGCACAAGGCAGGAATCTTTGTGTCTCTCTGGGTTCCCACTCCTCCTTCTAAATAGGAAAGCACCAAGTTTAAGATGGATTCCAGTACCAGGTGATATGGTCACATGTCCTGGGAGACCCCAAGCCTTCATTCTTCTTGGCCTGATTCACAGGAAGGCTTGCAAGTAAACAGAGTCATTACAACCAATTGTTCTAGCTGATGGGAGCCATCAAGATTCCAAGCCACCATTAATTGCCTACACTATTACAATAGGACCTCAGAGTAATATTTCAAGAATCAGATACAAGAATCCTATAAAAATAGGATTACCTCACTCAGTAGATTATAAACTTTGTAATAACTTACAAGAGGCCTTTTGCATGAAGCATATTCCAGTTCCATTATATTCACACTCAAGGACTAGTCGTTTTTACTCATTAGCATATTTTCATAAAATCATCTGGAGTGCAACGTCACAGTATCCTCTCTGGATAATGTCCAGTGACCTCATTTTGACCAAATCTGTTGGTAGCCATTTGCTCCCAAACTGAAAGAGCACGACACCAACTGGGGGTGGGGGAGGGCAAAGAGAGTCTAACTTCAGATAGGGTTGAGCTACTGACCTTGTCTCAGCACTCTGGCTTGGTTCCAGCTATCTCTTGCAAAGTGGTTTTCTATCTTGTACTTCAGGGACTGTTTCAATATGCCATGTGACCTGTAGTCCCTTCTATAGTGTCTGGCAGGAACAAGGATTGCAAAACCACTTTTCTGAGGACTATGAATAGCCTCAGCTTTTTATAAAGTTTCTCCCTGTAGCACAGAGAGCTGGGAACTGATTTGCCTACACCTTTGATATCAATACTAAGGCCCCATATACTCACATTAAACAGATTTATATTACACACTTTCAAGGAGAAACCCTTAGTCTTCTTTTACATTGAGAGGACCATACCTACAATACTGACCACTCATGCCAACACTGCTTGTGAAAGCATGTGGACTGTGTCAAGTATATTTCATACATTTATTTTTGTGATAAGGCTGATGTTTACAGGGCTTTCATGCCCTGGCTGCTTGTGAAGGGCCTGTATAGTGAAGAAGTCACTCTTTCAGGTTAAAAAAGAACCCTCTCTCAACAGAAACCCTGAGTCCCTGACCACCAAGGAAGATAGACACGTTTACGTTTGGTAGCGACACTAGGCTGAATCTGAACTAATAGACATTGACGAACTTTATGTCCTTATAAAATGGAGGCCAGGGGAGCTAGAAAGAGGTAAATGGGGGGGTGGGGGGGGGGGTCAAGAGACCCCTTACTGTTTGCTTGTTCTGACACATTTGGGCTGTGTTGCCACTTCATGGCCAGATACTGCAGGGAGGAAGTGAAGTTGATGGTGAGGCTTGGCTACCTTAAGCAGCAGCTGGGAACAATAAACTGGACATAAGGGGATAGATACTTTCCTAGTCTTTCCTTTCCTTAGGTAAGGCAGGAAATCTCCACTCTTCTTATCTTCCCAGAGAAGGGATAAACCACTACAGCTTGTCTAGGACAGCCACAGACATCCTCAACATAGTTACACACTACTCTTCCTGAAAGTCTATCCTCTCTGTATCTGACACCCCCACCCCTTAACTCTGATTTGGACAGCTGGCTTTCCTCCTTAAAAGAAGGAAGAATTCCTAGGTTGGGTGAGTAACCACGCCCAGAGGAATCAGCAACAGTCTTTAGTTTGGCTTTTTCTGTGTTAATGTGCCACGCTGTACTCTGAGAAAGCGAGCAGGGGAATTGGATACTGGGGATTAGCTGCCATGCTGAATTCACTGAAGCTGAGCAGGGGAACCCGTGCTGATTATATTTATATCCCCTTTGGGAGTTTGTCCCTATGAGCTTGCGTCAGTGGAAGGAGTGAAATGGGGCACAGACACTGCTCCAAAAATAGTTCAAGGAACTAGCAATCTCCTTGCCCTCAAAGAGAATGATCTTATTACCTTCTCTTTCCAACAGGGGCTCCCCTTATGGGTCTTTCAGAGAACATGCCAGGTTTCAAGAGTGGACTGCATGGGATCCACATAGACCAAATGGGTCTACATTTCAATCTGGGTAGAGAACTCCCTGGGGAGGGTCTGTTATAGAGAGGACAGCAAGGGGAGGCAGCAGAGCATGACTGCCCATTATTACACTATCTGGTATGGTCAGTGTTGAGGTGCTGAGCTCCACAGTCAGAGATGGCAGTTGCTGATGCTACAGGGATCAAAGTGAGATTTCCCATTTGGCATGCTTCCACTTGGCATCACTGCTCCAGTGCAGATGGGGAAGGAGCTGCTTGCCGCTGGACACAGTTTTTCCAATTGCCTTCCTCTGTTGCCAGGAACTGACAGGTCTGGTTCTGCCCCCAACCTGCATGGTGTCTGAAGTACCCATTTTAATATATCTGTGGACCTTAGCACAGAAGAATAAGATGCATGTACATGTGTCAACACCATAACTAAAGAGGTTGTGAACATATAATAGCGTCAGTGTAGTCACTGAGTTGCATAACATCTACTCTTGCTGCCTTTCAAAAGCCATCCCACAATGCCCCATACTGCCAGTTAACTCGGTGCAAGCGCTCCTGGTGATGACATGCAAAAGCAATTTAAATACTAAGGTGGCTGTAACGTGTACATGTAACTTAAGTTGACTTTATTTTGTAGTGTAGACTTGCCCTAATATCCTGGGACCAACACAGCTACAAGAACACTGCACAGAATCATTTGTCTTTGGCAGCTAAGCTACTAAAATGACAGCAGCAACATTTAGTCAATCAGAAAAACGGATGACTATAATACCTTGAGCAGCAAGTTAAATCTGCTTTACCTAGCTTAGTGTTCTCCATTATCGGGGAGACAGTTTTTCTATTTGATATTTTATAAACCTGAGTAGAAATCCAAAATCTGCTAACACACTGGACTGAATAGTTTGGCTGCCAATGTGTCTAACAATATGCTAAAGAGTGTAAAATTAAAAATGAAAACAGGCACACACAAAAACTAAAATGCTTCAATTTTAAAATAAAAACTTTTATTGTAAGTGCCTTAGAAACTACAATTGAGTCAGATCTGACCAAATCTGGGGTTTATCTCATCCGAACAATATTATAGAAACCATTCTATTTGAGCCTGAATGCTAGAACCAAGTATCAGTTGCAATACCAGATGCATTCATGTTATTTTAAAATATCATCTACCAAGATACACTTTACCTAAAAAAATTTAAATGAGATTTGACATATTCAGTTGGTAAGAGTTAATACTTAAATGTCTCTTTTCCTGCCATGCCCACAGCCCACTCCCTCCACACACACACACACACACACACCTTCCATGTTCTCTTTTCAAGCAGAAAAGTGAGGGACATCTGGCCCTTTTTAATATATTTATTTATATCACAATTGATACAACTTTTATTTATATCACACAAAAAACTCTCTACTTGCTTCTTTACTTTTGAAGTGTTAATGATAATCTGTGGAAAGAATCTTGCGAGCCTACCCTAGTCAACTGTAAACCAGAAATCTCTTCAACTTTTAAGACACAGGGACTAACAAATATCCTATACCACTGCACTCTCCAAATACACAGAGCCTTTATTCCAAGAAGAACTTTCAGTAAAAAATGATGTGTGAACAGCAGACACTGATGTTCACACAAGCATACTGCATACAGCCCAGCAGGCGAGTTTTCTGTTTTTTTTGGATTATACTCTGAAGGTGCTGGCACAATGGAATTTCAATACCATAACTGCTTATTTGTCTACGTGCCAGCCTCTGAAATAACAGGTAAAAACCAAACAAAACCAAAAACCACAAAAAAAAACAACACAAAAAACACACACACACACAAAACAAAAACCCCTCTCTTTTGAAATTTATGGGAATCACAAAATGTTTTTAATTCTCCAGTTTAAATGATGTAATTTATAACCATGACACAAACAGAAAAGCAGCACAAAAGAAGGGAAAATACAGAAATAACATAATGTTCCCAAGGTTCAGTTTACAAGGACCTCACACAAAGTTTTTTTTTTTTTTTTGCAACTCTTACTAGAAACAGTATTATTTGCTAAAAATGAAGTAGCTGCCAAAAGCTATGATCCATCTAAAGCAAACATGTTTAAGATGGAAATAGAGTGTTAATGCTGAAGAAAGGCAGAATTGAGTACACAAGATTTCTCTAAAAAACTGTTGGAGACTGCACTACACTAAGTTTGTTTTTTCAGCTTTTTGATTGAAAATTGATTGCATTTACAGACAGAATTCTTAAATTATATAGCTACACTAAAACAATAACAGAAGTAATCAAATCTCAAACTTTCTAATTAAACCTTTTTTTCCGTCAGTAGGTTATTGGGAATTCAGCACTACTCTTGGTTCACATGATAGAACAATGGGAAAATTTTCCGAATGGTTGAACGCTAACTCTGACAAGTGTGGAGAGCCAACTACAATACATTATATGGTAGCATAACCTGCCACCCACATTGCTGAGAGAACAGCTTTCAAACACATGCACTGAGCTGTAAAACCACAAAATCCCTTATTACATATTGTCTCTTACTTTAGGTAAAATATACCATCTTTTCCCCCCATTTGCAGATCTGTGGGGGTTTTTTAAAACTGTCATCTGTTAAGTTTATTCAATAGTTAGAACAGTCTTTTACAAACTCTTTCACAAATGCTATCTTGCCTGTTTTGTTTTTACACAGGCAAACAAATTATCACTGTCTTACAGTATACAATGAAGTCTGACGTCTTCCACAGTTTCCCACAGCTTATTTAGATATCTGGTGCTGTTTCTTTCCATGTGACATTAACCAACCTTCCGTAAAATGACAAAAGTCTAACATAGGTGGCATCTATATAAAACAGATTTAATTTTTGAAGACTTATTTCTGGGATGAAATGCTTTTGCGCTTTCTGATATTTTAATGAAAAATACACAACAGTAATAAAAACTCAAGATTATGTTCTTGATAGGAAATGTAGATGTACTGTATTTACTGTGATTATTTTCTATTTCTATCCAATACAAATGATTCTTGGGGTTACATTGTCATAGGACGTATGGTTCTGGATATTGGTACACTCGTGAATTGTCAGCACTGCTGAATGACAAACATACTCCACCCTCATTACAACACACCGTGATTCCCAGCCAAGAATTCTTGTCCTGTCAGAACAGGGTGCATTACAATAAAAAGCAATCCAACAAGACAAACAACACAAGAGGACTCAAGCCATAGCAATGTTAACTACAATTGTTAGGAAATATAGTTCTGACTGGGGAAAGTGAGCTATTTAATGATTTTATGAATGTACATGACTTCCTCGCTACAAGAAAGATCACTTAAATTTTTGCTGTGTACAAAGCCTGCTCAGTTAATGATTTTGCCCCATGTTTGCTGATTGAATAACAGCATTCCAAGATAGTTAGATAATATACAGTTACTTCTGGGTTTTTCATTTGCAATTTTGTTGGCAGGGGGAATTTTATTTGCAAGTGTTTCTATTATACAGATAGGGTCAATTAGTACAATGAACTATTGGTCATTCTGTCTGATAGCTCAGTGGAGTATTCAAGCGGGCACTTTCATAACCCACAACTGAATGCAGCCAGTTACCCTGGTAAACATAACAGCACTGACTGTCCATGGGGATTTAACCATATTTATTTTGGTCACATACAAAGGTAATGTGATTTTTTTTCCCCACATTTTGACACAATACTAATTTAATTGGAGATAATTTTAAATGCTTTTTAAAACAATATTGATTGGCTCCTTAAGATTTAACAGAAAAAGTATGTGGATGCTTGGGTACAAAAGCATTTATTGGTCTTTCTTGGAGTGCCAGGAGATGGCCCACATTGTCAAGGAAAGCTAAAAACAGTGTCCCTGGTACATCTTAGTGATTAAATTAAAAAAGAGGCACTTTCAAGGACTCAAAAACATGTTGGATGTAGTAGAAAGGATTAAAAGCTACAGATAAAGCCCCTGAAGATGTATGCCTTAACTGAGTGGCAGATGCACAAGAAGAAAATATAGAGAATAAGGGGAGGAGGGAGGAAGTAGTACAGAGAACACAACAGGATGAACACAGAAATACATAACCAAAATAAAGACATTTTAACTACATGGGGCAAATTCATCCCTGGTGTAAAGAAAGATAACTTACCTTCTGTAACTGGAGTTCTTCATGATGTGCGGTCCCTACTGTATTCCACTGTGGGTATGCATGTACTCCATCCACTTGAGACCAGAACACTCTTGCTAATAGCATAGGCATGGACCAATGGACACACTTTCCCTTCTCTGCTCCGAGAGTAGAAGGGGGCGGGGGTGCAGGATTCTCCAGTTCCTTCACTATCATGAAGCAAGTGTCTTGATCCAAAACAGAGGGGAAGGAGGACAGGTAATGGAATATAGATTGGGACTACACATCTTGAAGAACTCTAGTTACAAAAAGCTAACAGAGGCAGGTAACCTTTCTTTTTCTTCAAGTGATGGTCCACATGTATTATACTGTGTTACTGACAAGCAGTATTCATAGAGTAGGGTGTGAGGATTTCTGCCATATTTATGACTGTAGAACAGCTGACACAAAGGATACATCAGTTGAGTACGCTTAAGCTAGGGCATAGTACCTTGTGATGGTCTGAACAGAACTTCACATCTCTGCTTTACAGATAACAAGGAGTGGTACCTCCCAAAGCAAAGCTACCAAAGCAGCCTTTGCTCTGGTGGAGTGGACCTTCACTCTGCAAGATGAAAGCACATCAGATAACTGGTAACAGAGCAAGACAGAGCCCAAAATCCACTTTAATAGTCTTTGTAAATAAAGATTATGATTACCCTTTCATATGTTCCAACAGGGCTACACAGAGCCCAGCCTAAAAAGGCATTGATCTTTGAAATAGAATGCCAATTCCCAATATATGTCCAGGGAATGGAGACTGAGCCTCACTGGTGGTATGAGGCTTAGGAATAAACAGTCACAACCCGGGACATAGGTAGTCTGGCCTAACAGTCAGAGCTGGAATCATGGGCAGTGCGACTCCTGCATTTGGGGAAGCTGGGTCTGAGTGCCTGAAGCGCCCTAGAAATGGGGGGGACCCCCACTGGCACCCAGTCTGTGGCCCCATCCCGAGGCTTGCCCCCACTTGGCCTCCTCCCACAAGAGGCCCATGCTCCACCCCCCCTCCACCCCAGGCCCCACTCCCACTCTTTCCCCTCCCCCGAGACTGCACCAAAGTATGCCCCAAAAGTAAAGTTGGACTTCTACATTAATCAGACTATATGCCTCGCTGTGTATCAGGAACCAGGACCTGCAGCTGCGTCTGGGACTAGCTAGCTGCCTGTGACAGGGTATATCTACCACGCACTGACCGAGCTGGGATTAACCACCCACTGTGGAACGAAGAGGCCATGATCCTTTGCCCCTGGAGACAGGATATAAAGGAGTGTGGCCCAGCTCAATCTGAGCTGGCTCAGGAGGAGAGCAGATAGATGCTGCAGGCTCCTGCCAGGGAGTTGCTAGAGTTAGAGGCTGCAGAGGCCAAGCCAGTGGGATCAACGGCGGAACCCCCGCTGACCCTGGAGAATGAAAGTGAGCTGGACGGCAGTCACCCCCAGAAGAACTGACAGAGCAGGAACCAAGGGTAGGAAGTGCCTGTTAAAATAGGAAACAGAGCCGGAGCTGCGGACTACCACTTTCACAGGGCCCTGGGTTGGGACCTGGTGGAACAGGGTGGGCCTGGTCCCCTACTCTGCCCCACACCTACCACAGGGTGCAGGCACAGCCCCTAGGACTCTAGCTGCTAGGCCATGCTGCCCTGCTTTATAGGCTAGGACAGCAGTACTCTAGTCACGTAAGCTGTAACCCCTTATTTGCCGCATGTGACCCAGCACCCGATGATGGGGTGTATCTACCCTGCGACAGTTGAACATCGATTGACCAAATCACAGAATTGACTGAAGCATGTCACCAGACCTGCTCTTAAACCTAGAAGCAGCATGTGGCTAGCAGTTGCTCAATGTTTATGCCCAGAGCTATTCCTGTTCCTACCTTGCTCCTGTCCTGCTCAACTCCACTTCAGTCATGCTCCCCTGCTTGGTTCCTGATTCTAACTCCTGATTCTTGGCTCCTGGTTCCTGACCTCTATTGCTCCAACCACTAGGCATGACAGCCTGACAATATGAGGCACCATGTTCTCTGGGCTGTGCGTTTGTCCAGATATGTGCCTAGCCTACAAGGGATATAACCGTAATTAGCATCCTCTACGAAGGTGGCAGAGTGAAAGAAATTCCTTGCACACCTGTTCTCAGTCCTGCTACCAAGCAAAAGACACCCATACCCTGGGAGGTAATGTAACTAACTTATCAATACTGTGCCTACTGGGCACATGTATTGTTCAAAGCTCGGCTTGCAGACAGCGAACACCAAAACCCAGGAGAATAAGGCATGATCAAATTAACGTTTGTGGGCTCCAGAGCTGATTGATCAGGATGCTCATATACTGAAACTTGGGAGGTGAGTTCTGGATGAATCTAGTTATTCCAATGAAGTCTATGGTCTGTGTGTTGGACCTAAAATGGACTTTTCTACATTCAGATTCCTAATGATGTTAGAAGACTGATGAGAGATTAGGTGGTGATTGTTATGCTCCAATAAGACCTTCCTGTCAGAAGCCTATCATCGAGGTACGGAAAGACTATTGAATTGTCATGATGGAAGTGCCTTTGAAAATAACTGGGCACTTTTGCGAGTCCAAAGGGAAGCACCCTGCATGGACAGTGGTTTGCACCTATCTTGAACCTCACAAACCTCCTATGGGAGGAAAGGATGTCTATATGAAAAATATGTATCTTTCACGTTGAGTGCCATGAACCACTCATTTCTGTTTGAGGATAAGATGATCGATGCCACGGTGACAATCTGAAGACTAAGATTCAGGATGAAGACATTGAGGAGCCAAAGGTCTAACACCGGTCTGCATTAGCCTTTCTTCTTGGAGATGAGGAAATATGAATA
This sequence comes from Lepidochelys kempii, assembly GCF_965140285.1. NCBI lineage: Eukaryota > Metazoa > Chordata > Testudines > Cheloniidae > Lepidochelys > Lepidochelys kempii. The sequence continues at coordinate 53,614,741 of NC_136383.1, forward strand.
AAATTCTTTTCTTCGATGTTGAAGTAGTACTGACTCAATGGTGATTAGAAAGAGGAAGTCTACTTCCTGTAAGAGTTGCCTCACGTGACAAGCCTCTTGTTCATATTCCGACCTATTCATGGTTCCCTCAACCCACCCAGCAATATTGTTAACCTATCCAACTATACTCTCAGCCCAGCAGAAGCAGCTGTCCTATCTCGGGGCCTCTCCTTCTGCCCCTCCACCCCCACGAACATGATACAGTTCTGTGGTGACCTAGAATCCTATTTTCGACGTCTTCGACTCAAGGAATATTTCCAAAATACCTCTGAACAACGTACTAATCCACAGAGGCCTCCCTACCAACACTACAAAAAGAAGGATTCTAGGTGGACTCCTCCTGAAGGTCGAAACAGCAGACTGGACTTCTACATAGAGTGCTTCCGCCAACGTGCACGGGCTGAAATTGTGGAAAAGCAGCATCACTTGCCCCATAACCTCAGTCGTGCGGAACACAATGCCATCCACAGCCTCAGAAACAACTCTGACATCATAATCAAAAAGGCTGACAAAGGAGGTGCTGTTGTCATCATGAATAGGTCGGAATATGAACAAGAGGCTGCTCGGCAGCTCTCCAACACCACTTTCTACAAGCCATTACCCTATGATCCCACTGAGAGTTACCAAAAGCAACTACAGCATTTGCTCAAGAAACTTCCTGAAAAAGCACAAGATCAAATCTGCACTGACACACCCCTGGAACCCCGACCTGGGATATTCTATCTACTACTCAAGATCCATAAACCTGGAAATCCTGGGCACCCCATCATCTCAGGCATTGGCACCCTGACAGCAGGATTGTCTGGCTATGTAGACTCCCTCCTCAGGCCCTACGCTACCAGCACTCCCAGCTACGTTCAAGACACCACTGACTTCCTGAGGAAACTTCAATCCATCGGTGATCTTCCTGATAACACCATCCTGGCCACTATGGATGTAGAAGCCCTCTACACCAGCATTCCACACAAAGATGGACTACAAGCCATCAAGAACACTATCCCCGATAATGTCACGGCTAACCTGGTGGCTGAACTTTGTGACTTTGTCCTTACCCATAACTATTTTACATTTGGGGACAATGTATACCTTCAGATCAGCGGCACTGCTATGGGTACTCGCATGGCCCCACAGTATGCCAACATTTTTATGGCTGATTTAGAACAACGCTTCCTCAACTCTCGTCCCCTAAAGCCCCTACTCTACTTGCGCTATATTGAGGACATCATCATCTGGATCCATGGAAAAGAAGCCCTTGAGGAATTCCACCATGATTTCAACAATTTCCATCCCACCATCAACCTCAGCCTGGTCCAGTCCACACAAGAGATCCACTTCCTGGACACTACAGTGCTAATAAACAATGGTCACATAAACACCACCCTATACCGGAAACCTACTGACCGCTATTCCTACCTACATGCCTCCAGCTTTCACCCTGACCACACCACACGATCCATCGTCTACAGCCAAGCTCTGCGATACAACCGCATTTGCTCCAACCCCTCAGACAGAGACAAACACCTACAAGATCTCTATCAAGCTTTCTTACAACTACAATACCCACCTGCAGAAGTGAAGAAACAGATTGATAGAGCCAGAAAAGTTCCCAGAAGTCACCTACTACAGGACAGGCCTAACAAAGAAAATAACAGAACGCCACTAGCCGTCACCTTCAGCCCCCAACGCATTATTAAGGATCTACAACCTATCCTGAAGGATGATCCAACACTCTCACAAATCTTGGGAGACAGGCTAGTCCTTGCCTACAGACAGCCCCCCAACCTGAAGCAAATACTCACCAACAACCACATACCACACAACAGAACCACTAGCCCAGGAACCTATCCTTGCAACAAAGCCCGTTGCCAACTGTGCCCACATATCTATTCAGGGGACACCATCACAGGGCCTAATAACATCAGCCACACTATCAGAGGCTCGTTCACCTGCACATCCACCAATGTGATATATGCCATCGTGTGCCAGCAATGCCCCTCTGCCATTTACATTGGTCAAACTGGATAGTCTCTACGTAAAAGAATAAATGGACACAAATCAGATATCAAGAATTATAACATTCATAAACCAGTCGGAGAACACTTCAATCTCTCTGGTCACGCAATCACCGACATGAAGGTCACTATCTTACAACAAAAAAACTTCAAATCCAGACTCCAGCGAGAAACTGCTGAATTGGAATTCATTTGCAAATTGGATACTATTAATTTAGGCTTAAATAGAGACTGGGAGTGGCTAAGTCATTATGCAAGGTAGCCTATTTCCCCTTGCTTTGTCCTACCCCCTCTCTTCTTCCCCCCCTCCCCCCGACGTTCTGGTTAAACTTGGATTTAAACTTGGAGAGTGGTCAGTTTGGATGAGCTATTGCCAGCAGGAGAGTGAGTTTGTGTGTGTGTGTGTGTGTGTGTGTGTTCCCCCCCCCAGGGGGTGTGTGAGAAAGCCTGGATCTGTGCTGGAAATGACCCACCTTGATTACCATGTACATTGTAGGGAGATTGGTCCCTTTGGATAAGCTATTACCAGCAGAAGATTGAGTGTGTGTGTGTGTGGTTTTTGGAGGGGGGTGAGAACCTGGATTTGTGCAGAAAATGGCCCACCTTGATTATCATACACATTGTGAAGAGAGTGGCTACTTTGGATGGGCTATTACCAGCAGGAGAGTGAGTTTGGGGGGGGGGGGGGAGGGTGAGAAAACCTGGATTTGTGCTGGAAATGGCCCAACTTGATGATCACTTTAGATAAGCTATTACCAGCAGGACAGTGGGGTGGGAGGGGGTATTGTTTCATGGTCTCTGTGTGTATATAATGTCTTCTGCAGTTTCCACGGTATGCATCCGATGAAGTGAGCTGTAGCTCACGAAAGCTCATGCTCAAATAAATTGGTTAGTCTCTAAGGTGCCACAAGTACTCCTTTTCTTAATGACTACAATGACTCATCGGTCTGTTGATTTACCAAGCAGTCCCCTTGAAAAGGAAGGCTCTGCACTGGAATGTACTTCCCTGGGGAAACCTGATGAATAAAGTCAGGGCTCCCTGCATATAACATTGGCAGTTGCTATCAATCTAGAGGCTATATCCGCAGAGTATACTACAGTTTGAAGAGATGATCTGGCTATCAGACTACCCTTGTTAATAAGGACTTGGAATTGCACTCTGTCCTCCTGAGGGAGTTTGTCACTAAATTCCAAAGCCTTGAAGTAGTTGCTGAAATCATACTTTGCAACAGTACCTGATACTTGGCTATTCAGAATTGTAGGCTGTAGATGTAAATAACTTTTCTCCCTAGAAAGTCCAAGCATTTGGCCTTCTTATCTGAGAGAATAAATCTTGTGTGTTATCATCTACTCTTTTCTGTAGTAACCTGAACAACCAGGGAATTGGGGACACAATGTGTGAGAAAAAACTCTGCTCCGTTGGTAGGAACAAAGTACCTCTTTTCTGCTCTCTTACGAGTGGGTCTCTTGTTGCTGGGATGTTCCCACATCACTTTGGCAGATTATAGTATAGCATTATTGATCAGGAATGCTATTGTAGTAGGTCCTTTACAGCGCAGAACGTCCAGGAATTTGTGGGATGACTCATTGACTTCCTTCAAGGACTCTGAAGGGCTTCAGCACCTTTTCTTAACTGCTCCTGAAACTGTTTGTGATTGTCCAGTGAGGACAGTAATACTGATGCAACCACCTCATCAGGAGAGGAAGACAATATGTCCGATTGAACCAGCGGTACTGTGAGATCCAGCTGTTTTTTCTTCCCCCATGGGCTCTGGAAAGAGTTTAGGCTGGTCCCCTGATTTAGAGGGATGATGAGAGTTTCGGTAGAAGAATCCAGCATGGGCTGAGGTAGACCTCAAGGCACAGGATACCACCCAACCTAGGGGAGCACATCATCTTATATCATCATATTGGCCCCCAGGAAATTCTGGAACCTCTATCAGAGCTGATGACTTTTGAAGGAAGCAATAGTGGTCCTTCCCCCACAACAGAATCACGCAACTAAGAAAATGCGGGCTCCATTTCCAAAGGTAGCACTGTTGGAACCATCAGTGAAGATACCCCAACCAGTACAGGGAACAGGAGACCTATTTCTTTCATAATGTTCATGGACAAATGCTGTCACAATCTCCCTTGTAAGAAACAGTTCTCATAGGATGGGAGATTCTGGGTCCAGCGGGACAGTCATGTCCTCCAAAGTGGTGTATTTGCTGCCATGAGGCATCTTCTCCCTGTGAACTTTCAGTGTCGGCTCAGAAATGTATGTCGGTGCCAATGGTGTACAGAATGGTAATCTGTCCTTCACTGGTACAGATAGTCATACTGGTCTAGGCTCATTCCCCTTTAGTAAACGGTCCCACTGCTGCCAACGTTGCCAAAATGGAGGTACTCCTAGTTTTGGAAGCCTGCAGTTCAGTACCATGATCTCGATGGGTTTTTGAGCTTCCCTGCACCAGACATGAAGAGTCACCAGACCTTGAGGTTGTAGGGGAACCAGAACCTCCTCTTAGAAGTGGATTTAGAGGGAGATTTTTCCAACCCTCACGGTGAGACTGACACAAGGAGTCCATGGCTCTGCCTTTGCCTGCTCCTGTATCTGAAGTTGTAGTGCTAGGGAGCACGTTCCTGAATGCCTCTGCCCGCTGGATGGGGGGTGTGGGAGAGGGAGTCTGCCAAACCCAGATCCAACTTGGGCCTGATAGAGCACTCAATGAAATGTTTCCTAAGCCATAACTCCCATGCTTTATGGGTTCAGGGTGGGAAGAGGTGACAAGTACTGCACTTAGTGCAGATACGAGCTTCTCCAAGGCAGTAGAGACACCTCTTGTGGTCATCGCTGATCAGGAAGGAATGAGGGCAGGAGAAAGTTCTTGATGCCTGGAATTCTGGGCATAATTGGAATCCTACAACGGGAAGGGTATGCGTAGGGAGCAGATTTCTCCTGAAATCTAAGAATTTTTATATACAAGATTTACATTTTATAATATTTAGAGGTTGGCTCTAGGGGGATGACTGGAGGGGTGACTGTGGACACTGGAGGGTTCTGTCTCAGACCATGTGGAGGTAAGAAGGAAATTGAGAGAGTGTCAGTCTGCGCTGATCTTTATGCCCTCAGGTCAATGCACAAGAAGGGAAAAAGCACAGGCATGGACCAGTGGACATTACTAGCAAGAATTTTCTTGTCTCAAGTGCCTGGAAAACATGCATACCGCAGAGGAATATAGACAGAGATCAGCACTTGAACTCTGGAGTTTCATTCCTACTGTATCTCACTGGCTATGTGGCAGTCTGCTACATAAACTGTAACAAAGATGGTCTCCCAAGTCCCTGCAGTCTCAAATATTAAACAAAGAAATTAGCCTCATTTGGTTCCACAATTTATACATTTGATTACTTGATTTTCTTGGACCCAGCTCACTGACAGCAAAGGGGAATAAGCCACAGCCGCTGGTGCTGAAGTGTACAATACAGGTTGACAGAGTCCCAGATAAATTAGTATTATCTGCCAATATGCATTCGCTGTGTCCATTTTCACCATCTCCTGAATTGATAGAAAATAGATGATAGTCTGCTCTATAGTTTTACAATGCAGCCACCAGCCAGAGGACATAGGCTTCCCAAAGCATACTTTAGGGGTTGATTCCACCCTTTCTTAGCTGGCTTCATGCCATGATAAAGTCACTGCCTTTGATTTACACCAATGTGAGAAAAAGAATTAGATCCTTTTTTCTTCTTGCTTTGTTTCCTTCAAGTTTCCCATTATACATGTCTGAAAATTAAGTGCTCCATTCTGCAAATTTCCAGAGAGGCCATCGGTATAGTGGAAGGTCCAAACTTCTTAACGTGAAGGCTTAAGCCCTTTTGGGGAAATTCCCTCCTTCCCTCCCCACAAAAGCCTCAGCTGCAGAAGACTGTGGAGCAACATGAAGGGGAGGAGATCTCATGGACATAAGCTCCTAGAACAGTTGCCTATTCTGGATTTGAACCCTCTCTCCTTGTGAAGCCATGTAGTCTATAAAAGTTACTACAGCTCCCATGATGTCTTGAGAGGTGTGGGAGATGAAAGGAAAAAGACCAAGCTCTCAGTTCCAGACAATTTTTTATTAAAAGTATCTTACCCCACATACAGGTCTCAGCTACCCAGCTTATCTCTAGAAAGTGATAGCTGGAGATAATTCCTGGATTAATCACCACCTCACCAACCTCCTTTCCACCATTTGAGGGCTCTCTTCTTGGAAATGGGGAGGGAAAGAGGAACTTACTCTTCCTACCCATCACTATTTCTGGGAAAACTTAGTCTATAAGCCCCTTGCCCCTCATTTTCGGAGCCATGATTGCAAGTCTAAGGGGCATTTAAAGCAGGTAAGCAAAGTAAATGCTGACTGGGTCCTGGGAACGTGGCAGTCTTCTGTAGCCGTATGTTGCTGGTTTGGGCATTATATAGTTGCTGTAAATATTGAGTACTTGTGGCACCTTAGAGACTAACAAATGTATTTGAGCATAAGCTTTCGTGAACTACAGCCCACTTCATCGGAGCCGTAGCTCACGAAAGCTTATACTCAAATAAATTGGTTAGTCTCTAAGATGCCACAAGTACTCCTTTTCTTTTTGCGGATACAGACTAACACGGCTGCTACTCTGAAACCTATAAATATTGAATTACCCAACCATCCCCACTTGGATTCTGCAGCTGTATAGCTCAGGGAACAAGTGGGGTCAGCAGTCACAGAGGGAGCTTGGGCTAGATAAAGCCTTAAGTATAGTGAATAATGCAGAAGTGTAACAAGACATTGAATGTGAATAGAATTCATGGCCAGCTGAAGTACTATTGAAACCCAGCTGATTAGAAAATAAGAAATACTATGTCTTTTCAGACAAATAAGTTATGTATTGTCTACATGAGAAAGTTGAACTAGTATTTACACGGATACAATGAAACTTACACAAAAGGATGTGTAGATACTATTTTGATTTAGTTTAAGTTGATGAAGAACATGTTTAATCAAAATAAGCCACTTTTACATTGGAATAAGTGTGTCCACACAGCCTTTTACATCAGTATTATATTGGTTTAAAAGCTAACTCAATAAGGTGCAACTTTCTCACATAGCCAAACCCCTATAGAAAAAAAAAAATCTATTAAAACCAAAGTGTCTAATAAAAAATGTCAAGACCTTACAAATAAACAGTCAATTTATAAAAACATTACTAATAAAGACCAATTTAACAGTGATTACTCTACAATTAGTGGGATGTTGCATAGGAAAATCCCCCCAGTGGGGTTAAGGTATACAGATGAATCCAAGTGAGCATAGGTAAATACCAGCAACAATGAAATTAACTGGACTTATTTAGTCTAGCACTCAAACAACAAGGTAGCAGCTAATTTATAGTACAAAATAACTGTTTGGTGGTTTGTGGAATGAAATAATGTAATGCCTCCGTTATACTTGCAAATAAATTATTAAATTTTAAACATGATTGATAGCAAGGTTCACCTTGCTTAGTTTTTAACAATCCTCAAATTAATAGCCTGCTTACTTTAGGAACACTTTGTCAGGCAATGGACAATTTTGGGTAGTAACCAATATCCAGATACCCATCTCCAAGAGCTGAAGATAGGAGGGTAGTGTCCCACTACAGTATGAAAGTATTTTCCCTACCAGCCCTGCTATAAGCACACTTAATTCTAGACAATTTCACTTGCAGCAGGTACACAAGGGAAAACATTTACATTTACAACTTGCAAAAGACACAAAAACTACCAGCAGAACAGTGCTACCTTTCATTTCCAGGTGCCAGCCTGAAAGGAGAAACAATAGAAGGGGAGAAAGAAGGAAGAGAATATGAATGCAGTGTTGTCTAGGGATTGGAGCACGGGGCCTCATGTCTTGACTCAGTATGTGACCTTGAACAAGCGACTCAACCTATTTGCAAACAATTTAGCCCATCTTTAAAATGGCTACAATACACTCACTCTGCATAATTCAAAGGAGTATTGAGAGCTACTACACTATACAATCAAAATTTGCATTTGACTGCCCATTGAGCTAACAAGCAACGGTTTTTGTTTGTTTTAGGAGATTACAAGTGTGTTTCATAAAGCTAATAGTGTTGATGTAATATACTTCTGTAAGGCATTTGGCATCACACCACATGATATATTGATTAAGAAAGCAGAACAATACAAAAATAATATGGCACAGATTAAACACTGGTTAACTGAGCAGTCTCAAAATGTAATTGCGAATGGGGAATTAGATCTCACGGAGATTAGAGAAGCTACAAAAAGAGAAAACCCAATAGTAATGGGGGATTTCAACTATCCCCACATTTACTGGGAACATGGCACCACAGGCGAGATGCGGAGATAAAATTTCTAGACACCGTTAATGACTGCTTCTAGGAGCAGCTAGTCCTGGAACCCACAAGGGGAGAGGCAATTCTTGATTTAGTCCTAAGTGGCTCACAGCATCTGATCCAAGAGGTGAATATAGCTGACTCGCTTGTAATAGCAACCATAACATAAATAAATTTAACATCTTTGTAGTGGAGAAAATACCAAAGAAACTCACCACAGTAGCATTTAACTTCAAAATGGGGAGCTACACAAATATGAGGAGACTAGTTAAACAGAAGTTAAAACGAACAGTCACAAGAATTAAATGCCTGCAACCAGCACAATATAAGCTTAAATTAAATGTATAACCCGAATTTAAAAAAGCAATAAGAGAACAAAAAACATGGACACATGGCTAAACAGAATAAAATATGGTTAGAGACAAGCTGACACTTTTTAAAAATTGGAAGACAAATCCTACTGAGTAAAATAGAAAGGAGCATAAATTCTGGCAAGTCTAATGTAAAGGTATAATTAGGCAAGTCAAAAAAGAATTTGAAGAATGACTTGCAAAAGACACTAAAACTACCAGCAAATTGCTTTCTGTCAGAAATACGTCAGAAACAGGAAGCCTGCCAAACAATTAAGTGGAGCCACTGAACAATCGAGGTTCTAAAGAAGCACTCAAGGAAGACAAGGCCATTGCAGAGAAGCTAACTTAATTTTTAAGTGACAAATCTGAGGAACTGTCTCAGACAGAGGTATTGATAGAGGAGGTTTTGGAACGAACTGATAGATTAAACTATAAGTCACTAGGACCAGATGGGATTCACCCAAGTGTCCTGAAGGAACTTGTCAAGGTTCCTTCCCCACTCTGAACTCTAGGGTACAGATGTGGGGACCTGCATGAAAGACCCCCCTAAGCTTATTCTTACCAGCTTAGGTTAAAAACTTCCCCAAAGTACAAACTTTGCCTTGTCCTTGAACAGTATGCTGCCACCACCAAGCATTTTAAACAAAGAACAGGGAAAGAGCCCACTTGGAGACGTCTTTCCCCAAAATATCCCCCACAAGCCCTACACCCCCTTTCCTGGGGAAGACTTGATAATAATCCTTATCAATTGGTACAGATGAACACAGACCCAAACCCTTGAATCTTAAGAACAATGAAAAATCAATCAGGATCTTAAAAGAAGAATTTTAGTTAAAGAAGAGGTAAAAGAATCACCTCTGTAAAATCAGGATGGTAAGTACCTTACAGGGTAATCAGATTCAAAACATAGAGAATCCCTCTAGGCAAAACCATAAGTTACAAAAAGACACAAAAACAGGAATACACTTTCCCTCCAGCACAGCTTATTTTACAAGCCATTAAACAAAAGAAAATCTAACACATTTTCTAGCTAGATAACTTACTAACTTTACAGGAGTTGTAAGGCTTGCATTCCTGATCTGTTCCCAGCAAAACCATCACAGACAGACAAAACCCTTTGTGTCCCCACCTCCAGATTTGAAAGTATCTTGTCCCCTCGTTGGTCATTTTGGGTCAGGTGCCAGTGAGGTTACCTTAGCTTCTTAACCCTTTACAGGTGAAAGAGTTTTGCCTCTGGTCAGGAGGGATTTTATAGCACTGTATACAGAAAGATGGTTATATTTCCTTTATATATATATATATATATATTTCCTTCCCTTTATATTTATGACAGAACTCAAATGTGAAATTGCAGAACTACTAACATATCGCTTAAATCAGCCTCTGTACCAGATGCCTGGCAGATAGCTAATATGATGCTGATTTTTAAAGAAGGCTCTAGAGGTGATTCTGGGAATCACAGGCCAGTGAGCCAGCTTCAGTACCAGGCAAATTGGCTGAAACTATATAAAGAACAGAATTCTCACACACATACATGAACCTGATATGCTGAGTCAACACAGCTTTTGTAAAGGAAAATCATGCCTCACCAATTAGAATTCTTTGAGGGGGTCAACAAACATGTGGACAAAAGTGTTCCAGTTCAACAAAACAGAATCCAACATGAAGCTGCAGAACTGGAATTAATTTGAAAACTGGATACCATCAGATTAGGCCTGAAATAGAGACTGGGAGTGGTTGGGTCATTACAAAACCTAAACTTAATTTCCCCAATACTAATTTCTCCCTACTGTTACTCATGCCTTCTTGTCAACTGTCTGTAATGGGCCACTCTCTTCCCACTTCAAAAGTTAATTTTCCTCCCTTGGTATCAGTAGTGTAGCTAGGGGGGAGCAGGGTAGCGGCCACTCCCACACTGAGCACAAGTGGCATCTTGTCAATGTCTTGGCACCTTTTAAAATTTTCCCCTGTTGAGGGAACAGGGGGAGCGATCCAAAAAAAAAAAAAAAAAAGGCACCACCTGTTGCAGTGCTTTTACTCACCCAGCGGTGCTCCGGGTCTTCGGTGGCACCTTGGCGGCAGGACCTTCAGTGCTGCCGAAGACACCAGGAGCGAGCGAGGGCCTGCCGCCGGAGAGCCACTGTGTGAATAAAAGCGCCACAGCAGGTGGTCTCTTATGCAGGAGGTCAGACTAGGTTATCACAATGCTCCCTTCTGGCCTTATACTTAGGGCTCTTTGTTTTCAGTTTTTATTTTACTTTTCCAGGGAATTTACTAGTGTTTATTACCACAAGAACAAAAAACAAACAGATTTTCATTTTCTTCCCATTTTAGTGTGTCAAATCTTTAAACTTATCTGCTAAAAGCTTGAAATGTGTACACGGTGGGTGTGAGATTCATCAGTACATTCAGATACGCACGCACTTCAGAGCTTGCGTGCGTGCCTGTTTGTTCATTTTGTGCAGCTTCTAGACTAATACATAGCCTTACTTCAACAGGCAGCTTTGCACATACACACAGACTAATGTATTATTGTAAAACATGTACCTCGTGCAATGTATTGTATTTTCCTAATAAAACAAATTTCATATATATTTGAATGATACAAAAGTAGGGTAAAAAAAAAGTCAGAAAAAAAATAAATACTACTTTTTGTAAAACCTGGGAAACTTTCAGTAAAAATTTGTTTAAACTGAAAACAAAGGGGTTTACTTCTAATACTCTATGAATCAATGTGTACAGCTCTACATTACCATTATGAAAAAGTTAGGGAAAAAATGTACTGTGTTCTTGCTCTTTATGGGTCCAGTCCTGTAATAGTTATACAGATAAAACTTTAATTAAAGTCAGTGGGTGTTATAGCTACATAAGGGCTGGAGGATTTGATCCCCTGGATGCTGCTACTCCTCAGCCTAAAAAACCCAATATATTATCATGTTTCCATATTGACTTAAGAAAAACTTTGAGAAAACAAACCAAACTCTAAATTTAGGAACAGGGGTCCAATATCCTGTCTCCAGCAGTGGCCAGCAGCTGACGTTTCAGAGGAACAAAGAAATTTGTTCATAGTGCAGATACAGACAGGTATTGGAGTACCCATGTACTTCTGTAATCATTACGGATGGCTGGTCAGAGCTCAGGACAGAGTCATGAGACCTAGATTCTAATTCTGACTTCCACTAGCTCACTGGGTAACCTTCAACCATTCACTCCCCCACCTCCCATGCCTCAATTTCTTCATCAGTAAAAAGTGAGAATGTGTCCACAAAATGCTTTGAGATACATGGATGAAAAACTAATAAGTATTCGAGACTCCACTCCTAGATGGATGTATCCAACATTTTTTGTGAAGACTACCATAGTAGGGATTGGAATTATGGCTATGATGAGCTGGAGCAGGCTCACAGCAACCTTTGTTAAAATTCCTCCATCAAATTGAAGTGTTGGGGGGTTTTCCCTGGCTCTAATAAAGCATGTTCTTCATCTAGATATTGCTAATCATCCATGCCATCGATATCTTCATGAGACCCAGAGGAAGGGGAAAAAAAAAAAAAAAAGATGTTTCTAAAAATCAAGCCTTTCTTCTATTTGGAAATGTACAAAACCGAACTAAGTATGATGTACCTTGATTCAGTTTCATTGTGGGGGAGGGGAAGATATCTCAGGCTCTCATACAAAATCTTAATGCACATACTCCAATTGAAACCATAGAACTTGAGCACAGCTACTCTATCAGTATATCTGATCTATTTTACAGGAATAGAGTACCAACATTGACAGCATGCATGCTTGAATGTACAGAATCTTGTTGCCAAGTGGTATTGCCCTCGTTCTTGGTTAGGAGAAAGCATTTCTGTTGAAAATGGGAACATATTCATTCCCCAGTTCCTCACCCCTCCTGGCACGTACACAGAGACCTGGTAACAAGGATTTTATTGCAGATTAAAAGGAAACATTTTCATGGGAGCTGCTTGTTAAACATTGGCAGCATATCACTAAGTCAATATTGATATATCAGTGTTTAAATGCTTTATTGATGTTCACATTTGTAGATCTTTGCTAACTGTTCCCAAGGCAAATTCAGAATTCCCCATGACATAAAAATTTCAATATATCTGTGGGATTTGACCCCAAGTAATAAGGACAAATTTTGAAAGATGTTTCAACTTGGCCTCTGTACATGCACGTGCTCGAGTCACCAGTAGATGCAGTTTTTGAGCATTACTGCTAGTGTACAAAGCGGTGGAGTTTACATATGCAAATTCAAAACTTGTATACTCAAGTGGTCAAAAGTTGCATCCACACAAACAAGGGGCACAATTCAAAACCTAGACCATAATGACCATTACTTGAAATTGTTCACCAGCTTTCCAGAAGGCTTCTTATTTCTAACATATTAAAGCTATAAAAGCAGCCCCACAAATAGCTATATGCAAAAAAGAGCCACGTCCAAAGTCACTTGCACACCTGCACCTTGAAAATGTATCCCTATTACTTGGTATACTACCCATCTCCACTGAACCAATACAGAGAGTTACACTGACTATTCCTGCAGCCTTACAATTCAAGTTTGAACAGCTTTAAATGACCTGCTAGCACTTTTAGAACTATGCAATATTTCTACTGATTCTTTTAATTTTTTTTTTAGAAGAGGAAGGCTGTGCTTCATATTGACATAGTAAATTAATATAGGATATGAGAAATTTAAATTAAAATATAACTTTTATACAAATTGTGTAATGGCTTATTAACTCCATTCGTATTTAGCAGAGGACAAGATGTTTAGCTAAGTCTATAGTATCCAATAAGTGAACAAAGTGCATCTGTCTCATCCAAAAAGTAAATAACCATATAGCAAGTTACATATGCTGATTTGTTCACAAGATGAAAAATAAAGTGTCTGGATCTTATTTAAGGCTTCTGTTTGGTTTCAGGAAGACAGGCAGAATGACTGATGAAGTTCTGAAACCACCTTGGGAATTAGCTTTAGGTGAGGCCATAGCATCACTGTGTCTCTGTTGAGGGCTCAGCCATAAATGCTGGAAGTTCACTCACATTTCCGGCCAATGCAACAACAACTAGACAGACAATATTCAGAGTGAAGTGATGTAAAGAGCATTCTGAGAGAGGTTCAAATGGAATCTCCATGAGTTTCATAAGGACTATACAGAAATCTCAGACAGGAGTAGATTCTCTGACCTGTGGGAAGTGTGTATAGTCCTTTCAGAAACATCAACAAACATAGGATGAGAAAAGACAAAGTATGACTGTGCAGGCAGTCAGCAGGCTGAATTCACCACAAGATAAAAAAGGGCAGTCTTTGTTCAACCCTATTAAAGTGCAATAAGTTGTCAAGGATCGGCGGTATCAAGGTCTAGACTGGGTACAGAACGTTTTGGGCTGCCCGTATCAAGAACCTCTTCCATTTAAAAGATTAACTCCTTCTGGTATATTTTTTTTGTTTGTTCTGTATCAGGATTTCCTGGACCCGTAGGGAGCAGTCTCTGTCCGTGGTACTCAGCTAACCAACAGCCATGCCATTAGCTTCAGCAACTTTGGTCTGGATGAATTATCTGTCCATAATGCTGTCAGATCAGAACTGGGTGGTCTGGAAGCTAGATCAGAGGCTGACTGGACATAAGGAGATCTGTGAGCCAAAACTGCCTTGGCCAGTACAGAGCTCCAAGAACTATGGTGGCTTTGTCCCTCTTGATCTTGGAAATTACCCTGGGAATCAGCAGAAAGGCATAAAGCAGGCCTCTGTTCCATTGCAGGAGGAAGGTGTCTAACAACAATCTTGAACTCAGGCTTCCTCTGAAACAATAATTCTGACATTTGGCATCTGTACAGCACTCCACCAGCAGCGGTGTGTAATGTAGGTGTAGCGGCACACCACAGCAAAAATCAGGCTGCATCTATCGTGTGGTGCGTAGCTATACATGTTAGCGAAAGGCTCTGGCATTTCCCCACTGCCTGGAGAAAGGCTGACTTTCCCCGCTGCCTCCCCCCTACTGGAGCCTTTTCCTGCTGCTTCCCCCCCGCCGGAGCCTTTTCTTATGGAGGGGGAAAGCTCCAGCAGCAGGAAGGTGGCAGAGCCTTTCCCTGGGGTTGGGAAAGGTTCTGCGGCAGGGAAGACTAGACTGACCTGAGCCAGAGTTGAAAGGAGCACAGGTGAACTCTGGCAAGTAAGGCCAAATACCAACATGCTGACACGTGACCTAACACTGCAAGACATGTCCATATCTTTGTAGCCCATTTTGAAACTAAATGGAGTAGGAGTGCTTCTAACAACTGGAACCTGTCCTTGGGCGGACATGCTTTTTCTGATCTGGAGTGGAACACAGCTTTTATGAACTCTATTCTCCGTGATGGGGTGACGGATGATTTTTCATAGGTCACTGGGAGACTCAGCCCCGTAAACAGAAATGGGGCACATTCCAGGTTTGTTGCTGTCCTCCACTGGATTCTGCCTCTGATCAGCCAGTTGTAGGGGTGGACACGAATGCCTTGCCTTCTCAGGTTTGCCACTATCACAACTAGACATTTTGTAATAAATTCTCAGTGCTGCGGAGGATCTGAATGGCAGTACCTTGTAGTGGTAATGGTTTGGTCTCATGGTGAATCTCAGGTATTTCCTGTGGGACAGGTGGACAGCTATTTGGAAATGCACGCCCCGCAAATTGAGAGTCATGAACCAATCTTTGGCCTGAAGAGATGGAATGATGGAGGCAAGTATTACCACCCTAAATCTGGGGTGAAGTCCAGTTTCTTGGGATCTTTGTCTTTAGTATGCCTTTTGTTGATTGACTTTTCCTGCACTGCTGCAATCACCAAGGCATATGTAAGGCAAGGAATAACCCTTTCCACATTTTAATAGGACATAGATTCATCGCTTTAAGCAGATAAATTTGCTGGTCTTGTGCTGCCGAGACAAGAAAGCAGTTCTTGAGATATTTGTGATGGCAGCATACTCAACCTCCTAGTGAGGAAATTCCTCACATTTCTCTCCAGCCATCTCCTCTGACCAATGGAGCACGAGTAACATGGACAGGTTTCAGAAGCAGTCAAGTATAGCTTTCCTCCATTACAGAGAGGATTGCTATGTCTTGGAGCAGCTCTACTCCAAGAAGTGATTCTGTTAAAATGGTATTGCATATTTCTATCTGTGGTTTCCAGATCAAACTGTGCTGCAACTACTGTTAGAAGATGCTTTTCAAATTGCCAGTGCCACAGGCTTAACCTGGAATCTGAGAGACAAGCTACATAAAGGAGAAATCTGTGACACTGGAGGGAGGGAGTGCTTTGTCATGTGTTACCACTGAAAATAAAGTCTAAAGGCCTAATTATGCCCTCAGTTCCCCACCTGTTTTCAGCTCATTTGCACAGGTGTAACCAATTGGAGCTTAACAATACTGTTGATGTACAAGAAACAAAAGATTCCATCTTACTAACTCTTAGCTGGAATGGCTCTGCAGTGTTATCAGATGTAAAAGATTAAAATTAGTCACTAAAGGAAGCAGATAGGACTGACAAATTGGGGGAAGATCTTCTGACGAAGTTGTAATTTTTACATACTCACCTTTCAAAGTAGAATCATACCTTTGAAAATCACTTGCAAATATTTTATGATTTAAAAGACTAAAGGTGGACTTGGAATGTGATAAACAGTTTACAACATTTTTTCTATAAGTGTTTTACCCTTTTGGAGAGAAATGCAAAGTAGTGGTGACATAGTCCTCAGAAGAAAGGAATGTGGGGGGGCGGGGCGGGGAAGAGGACATTTAATCTTTATGACTCTAAAAAGGTGCACCTGGGTCTCAGAATATCCACCTAGGGTAGGGAAGTGCTTAGTTAATTAAAAAAAATGAGGCTAACAATGTTTTATTCTTTTGAAAACTCTGACTGTTGTCAGTAGAAAGAAAACACATGAAAGCATCATAGGATTTTCATTAAACTCCATGAACTGGGCAAGCATCCATGGAAAAATATAAAAAAAATTTAGTTGGATTTTCCACACAGTTAAATCAATCCTGAAACCAACGGAATCGTTGTATAATGAAGTGGCTTTGCTTTAAAGATCTTGTAATAGTTCACACTGCTTTAACCACTTGCCTCCGAGTCAGAGAAGCTGAAGATAACAAAAAACAAAACTCAGTTTCATTGCTGATGAAGAGTTTAAAAAAAAAAGTAAAACCATTTTGAGAAAAAATTACAGATACCTAACAATTCCTAAAAACTTTAAATATCAAAAATAAAATTATAAACTGTAGTGCTTGATGACAATACTTCACATGCACAGCCCAAGAAATTAGCTATTCATCTTATACAGCATAAAGTATTGCACTTCATTAATTAGCAACTGGAAGGCTACATGTTCTTCCCAGATTTGCAGTAAAGAAATGTATGAACACCTGGCATGCATAAGAATTATTGGTCTCATGTGAGATAATATCTTTAATATTAGTGAATAGCTACTAAAACACCTCTTAATATAAAAAGGAAAGACAAAAGCTGTTTTGTGTGTAATTACTTTTTTCTCTACAACATTAAAAAAAAGGAAAGTTTTTATATGAAAAATATACAAAGGGAAAGGTGGAAAAAATACTCCAGGCTAGCCTGAGAAACAGCTGATGACAACAATCCAGTACATAATTAACAGCACTCGTGTTTAAGACAGTAAAAATATATGTCTCAAATTGTCTATGAAGTACTAATATACACACACAATAACCTCAAAAGTGGAGTTCACTGCTTTGCAGGAAAAAATTCATATTACTTAGGTTGTATGTAGAACATTATATTAAAACATACCATTATAAAAAGATAAGGAGTACTTGTGGCACCTTAGAGACTAACCAATTTATTAGAGCATAAGCTTTCGTGAGCTACAGCTCACTTCCTCTGTGAGGAAGCTCACGAAAGCTTATGCTCTAATAAATTGGTTAGTCTCTAAGGTGCCACAAGTACTCATTTTCTTTTTGCGAATACAGACTAACACGGCTGTTACTCTGAAACCTATAAAAAGATAATTACTGGAAGAATGGATTTTGGGGTATGAATCCATGATAGTAATTACGGACAACAGTGACATCTAGTGGATACTTTGGAAATTAAACTAAAATTACAAACAAAAATTCAGCTCCCACTTTGATATATTTCCAGATTTCAGAGTAGCAGCTGTCTTAGTCTGTATCTGCAAAAAGAAAAGGAGTACTTGTGGCACCTTAGAGACTAACAAATTTATTTGAGCATAAGGTTTCGTGAGCTACAGCTCACTTCATAGGATGCATGTAGTGGAAAATACAGTGGGGAGATTTTATATACACAGAGAACATGAAACAATGGGCGTTACCATACACACTGTAACAAGAGTGATCAGGTAAGGTCCTGCTGGTAATAGTGCAGAGAAAAAACAAAACAAAAACCTTCTGCAGTGATAATCAAGGTGGGCCATTTCCAGCAGTTGACAAGAACATGTGAGGAACGGGTGGGGTGGGGGGGTTTGAATAGTTTTACTTTGTGTAATGACATCCACTCCCCGCCTTTATTCAAGCCTAATGTAATGGTGTCCAGTTTGAAAATTACTTCCAATCCAGCAGTCTCTCTTTGGAGTCTGTTTTTGAAGTTTTTTTGTTGAAGAATTGCCACTTTTAGGTCTGTAATCGAGTGACCAGAGAGACTGAAGCAAGGACTCGCCTGTCTCCCAAGATCTGAGAGAGTGATGGGTCGAAAGCTTATGCTCAAATACATTTGTTAGTCTCTAAGGTGCCACAAGTACTCCTTTTCACTTTGATATAGTATATAGCACTCAAGCTGCTGGGACACAAATGTATGAAAGATCCAAAAACAGTGGCAGAGGAAGTGAACTTTAAAATTATGTGGGATTTATTTCTTTAAAAAAAACAGGAGTAAAGTTTATCTAACCTCACTTCAGGATTCAACATACAGGATGGAAATATGGTACCTTAGGATTTGTTAATAAACAGAGATAACCACATGGTTACATGGGATGGATGTAAATGTGGTGCCAGCATGACAAATGCACTGCAGTTGAAAGCTATTCTGGAGCAACAAGAATATCACTTATCTCCCCTCTCTGTTTCTGCACCCTAAATTTTTAAGTGTTATTTCTTTTTAAACCATTTAGGATTTCCCACCCCACTGCAGCAGCTACCGCAATGCAGGACAGCTGAGATCTCCCACTATATCAACTAGCGGCTGTGGATGAGGCATTTTAATTAGCTAGTTAAAGTGAAATCGAACAATTTAGGACACCTACTCCTGAGTAGTCCAACTGCTTTATTTTCTTTTTGGTGTATAAGGTAAGTTTATTTTAGACCAAGAATTTGTCTCAGATTTGCTTTTAGTATTTGCCAGAAAGACTAGTTTATATTCAAAATGCAAGCCATCACTTAGAAACCATTCAGATTTGTCACAGACTTCATGACAAACATTTTTATCACTAAATGCCAATATGGAATTAAAAAAGCAAGATTTGGAGGGTTAAAGCCAGCAAGTTTAAAAAACATTCCATGCTCAATTTTGACTCTGGCTTTCTCAAGGCCTTAGGCATAAGCCTTTATTTTCATGGAATTAAATGGAAAATGAGTTTCTAGTTTTGAGAAGTTTCAGAGTAACAGCCGTGTTAGTCTGTCTTCGCAAAAAAGAAAAGGAGTACTTGAAGTGAGCTGTAGCTCACGAAAGCTCATGCTCAAATAAATTGGTTAGTCTCTAAGGTGCCACAAGTACTCCTTTTCTTTTAGTTTTGAGAAGTCTTTTTGACAAATGAATATAAGATTTTTCAACATATATTTGCATTACACCCATGTGTACTCCCAGCTGCTGCTGGCCAGTGCAACAGAAGTATAAAGGAAGTGGTCAGGAGCTCCATTTAAAAAATAAAAAACAAAGTATGAAGATCCAAAAGCAAAGTAGTATTTACCAGCACACCTGTCTGTTTTTCAACATACTTCTACTGATAGTCTTCAATTGTAACCTAATCTAGGCATTTTTGATCTCACATAGTTCTGAAGTACTTCAAGTTTTGGAAGAGTTAGTACTGTGATTTTCCCCTCTGCAATGACTATTGATTACAGGGTAATCAGCTGTTGGTCACTATGAAATGCCCCTTTACGCTGCCAGAACAGTGCAAAGAGGCCTTAATGTAAATAAGATTTAGGCCTTATTTTTAGAATTTGACCTTAGCTATATAGCCTAACGTCCTAGAAGTAAGAAACATCTGATTGCAAAGAATATTTATGTAGCACTGTACACCTGTGCCACCCATCAAAATTCTTCCTCCTAAATTCTTAAACACTTATTTCTAGTTCGGTACCAGAATGTCTTAATTACCCATTTGTTTCATAAAGAAATTAAGAAAGATGATTCATGGTTGATATTACCACCTCTGCTAGTTTTCAGTCTAAAGCTGCAAAAGCATTTAAAACCAGAACCTCCACATCACAGTGTAAGTACACTTTTGGTGGTAAAACTACCATTGACTTCAATGGGAACTAAACCAATACTGAACACTTTTGAAAATCCCATCCCTTATAAGATCTACATTATTCAGGCCTTGTCTACACTGGCAACTTTCTGCGCAGTAAAGCAGCTTTCTGCAGTGTAACTCCCGAGGTGTACACACTGCTAAGCCACTTAGTGCGCAGACACTGTGCAGCTGCAGCACTGTTTAAAAACAGAAAAAACAAACACCACCCGGCCAAGAGGCGTACAACTTTCTGTGCTGGGGCTACAGCGCTGCAGTGCCAGTGTAGACCCCCTGATCGATTACAGCGCTGCAACTGGCCTCCAAGAGGTGTCCCACAATGCCCGTTCTCACCTCTCTGGTCATCGTTTTGAACTCTACTGCCCTGCCCCCGTGTGACCAACCGTGAGCCCCACCCTGAAAATTCCTTGGGAATTATGAAAGTCCCCTTCCTGTTTGCTCGGTGATGCGTGCAGTGGTCTCAGCGCATCTGTCAGGTGACCATACCTGCTCCATGCACCAGGCAATTCTTCGCTTGGAGCAATGCCGAGCTGCTGGACTTCATCAGCATTTTGGGAGAGGAGGTTGTCCAGTCCCAGCTGCGCTCCAGCCATAGGAATTATGATACCGACGGACAGATTTCACGATGCACGACAGACCAGGACACACTGCAGGGTGGGGTCAAAGTGAAAGAGCTGCAGAAAGCCTACCACAAGCCGCGGGAGACAAACTGCCACTCTGGTGCTGCATCCATGAGCTGCCAGTTCTACAAAGAGCTTGATGCGATACAAGGCGGCGACCCCACCTCCCCTGCGAAGGCCTCTGTAGATATTTCAGTGGCCCACGTGCCAGTCAAGAGTGGACCGAGCCAGGAAGAGGAAATCTTGGATGAGGATGTGGATGAGACAGAGGATGACTTGGAGGTCAGAGATGCATGCAGCCAGGAGCTCTTCTCTACCCCAGAGGAGGCTAACCAGTCACAGCTGCCAGAACTTGGCAAAGCGCAAACAGGAGAGGAGGCCCCGGTAAGTGGCTTTGATTTTGGGAATCACTGAAATAAGTTGTTGGGGGCAGAAGGGTTGCAGAAAGCAGGCTTGTGTCTAGATGATGCACATACCACCACATGCTTAGTGTAGGCAGCGGAACAGGGTGTTGATGGACTCCCTCACTTCACAGGAATCTGCCAGAGAGATCTCCACAAAACTCATGTAGATACTGGGTAATCCGCCGCCACAGGTTCTTTGGCAGAGCTGCTTTGTTTCTTGCCCCATTAAGGGTAACTTGCCCACTCCACTCTGCCGTCACGAGTGGGGGAAGACAAACACCATTGCTGCACACAGGTGAGCCGCATAAGGGCCTGGGTTTGAAAACAATATTTCATTAATTTAAAGCAAACAGAGCCCTGCAAAGCAACAGGCAATTTTCTTAAACCTTCACAGTGCATCGTCTGCACCAACCACAATCACCCCCTAGCATTACAAGCACTGCACTCCTGAGCATAGCAACAAACATTAGTGGCTTTTAGTTTCAAATTGCTGCCTCAAGGCATCCCTGATCCTTATGGCCCCATGCTGCACCCCTCTAATAGCCCTGGTCTCTGCCTGTTCAAATTCAGCCTCCAGGCGCTGAGCCTCAGCGCTCCAGCCCTGAGTGAAGCTTTCACCCTTCTTGTCACAAATATTATGGAGCGTACAGCATGCAGCTATAAGCATAGCAATATTGTCTTTGGCCAGATCCAGCCTCCCATATAGGCAGCACCAGCGGGCCTTTAAATGCCAAAAGCACACTCAAAAGTCATTCTGCACTTGCTCAGCCTGTTGTTGAACTGCTCCTTGTTGCTGTCAAGGTTCCACATGTATGGCTTCATAAGCCATGTCATTAAGGGGTAGGCAGGGTCTCCCAGGATCACAATGGGCATTTCAACTTCCCCTACAGTGATCTTCTGAGCCAGGAAGAAAGTCCCTGCTTCCTGAACAGGCCAGTGTTCCAAAAGATGTGTGCATCATGCACCTTCCTGGACCACCCTACATTAAATGTCTGTGAAATGCCCACAGTGATCCACAAGTGCCTGGAGAACCATAGAGAAATACTCCTTGTGATTAATGTACTCGGTGGCTAGGTGGTTTGGTGCCAGAATTGGAATATAACTGACATCGATCGTCCCACCACAGTTAGGGAAGCTCATTTGTGCGAAGCCATCAACAATGTCATGCACGTTGCCCAGAGTCATGGTCTTTCAGAGCAGGATGTGATTGATGGCCCTGCACGCTTCCGTCAACACGAGTCCAACGGTAAACTTTCCCACTCCAAACTGATTAGCGACCGATTGGTAGCAGTCTGGAGTAGCCAGCTTCCACAGTGCAATCACCACACGCTTCTCTAACGACGGGGCAGCTCTCATTCTCGTGTCCTTGCGCTGCAGGGCTGGGGCGAGCTCATCACACAGTCTCATGAATGTGGCTTTCCTCATCCGAAAGTTCTGCAGCCACAGACATGCATCACAAAGTGATCCCACCACTCCTCAGTGCTTGTTTCCCAAGCTCAAAAGCGGCATTCCACTGTGGTCAGCACCTCAATGAATGCCATAAGAAATCTTGTGTCGTAGCTACTACGCATGGCGAAATCAATGTCAAACTCCTCTTGTCTTTGTAGTTTAATGAATAACTCCACTGCCAATCATGACGTGTTAGTGAGAGCAAGTAGCATATTGGTCAACAGTGCTGGATCCATTCCTGCAGACCGAAGAGGCAGAGCACACAGTACACAAACCATTGAAAGATGGCACCAAATGCGGACGGAAGCACAGGGATTGCTGGAATGCGAAGAAATGCATCACAGGTCACTGGGACAGGACCCAGAATGCCCCACAACCCCACCCGCCTTCCCACAACTCTTAGCGGCAGAAGAGGAGGAGATGTTCTGTGGGATAGCTTCCCAGAATGCACCGCCCTGAATACCGATCTAAGCGTGAACAGGGTATTGCACAGGCAACTGACAGTGTGAACACACAACAGTGGTTTCCCTTCAGTACACTCTAAGCCCTGGTCTACACTAGGACTTTAGGTCGAATTTAGCAACGTTAAATCGATTTAAACCTGCACCCGTCCACACAGTGAAGCCCTTTATTTCGACTTAAAGGGCTCTTAAAATCGATTTCCTTACTCCACCCCTGACAAGTGGATTAGCGCTTAAATCGACGTTCCCAGCTCGAATTTGGGGTACTGTGGACACAATTCGATGGTATTGGCCTCCGGGAGCTATCCCAGAGTGCTCCATTCTGACCGCTCTGGACAGCACTCTCAACTCAGATGCACTGGCCAGGTAGACAGGAAAAGAACCGCGAACTTTTGAATCTCATTTCCTGTTTGGCCAGCGTGGCAAGCTGCAGGTGACCATGCAGAGCTCATCAGCACAGGTGACCATGATGGAGTCCCAGAATCGCAAAAGAGCTCCAGCATGGACCGAACGGGAGGTACAGGATCTGATCGCTGTTTGGGGAGAGGAATCCGTGCTATCAGAACTCCGTTCCAGTTTTCGAAATGCCAAAACCTTTGTGAAAATCTCCCAGGGCATGAAGGACAGAGGCCATAACAGGGACCCGAAGCAGTGCCGCGTGAAACTGAAGGAGCTGAGGCAAGCCTACCAGAAAACCAGAGAGGCGAACAGCCGCTCTGGGTCAGAGCCCCAAACATGCCGCTTCTATGATGAGCTGCATGCCATTTTAGGGGGTTCAGCCACCACTACCCCAGCCGTGTTGTTTGACTCCTTCAATGGAGATGGAGGCAATACGGAAGCAGGTTTTGGGGACGAAGAAGATGAGGAGGAGGAGGAGGTTGTAGATAGCTCACAGCAAGCAAGCGGAGAAACCGGTTTTCCCGACAGCCAGGAACTGTTTCTCACCCTAGACCTGGAGCCAGTACCCCCCGAACCCACCCAAGGCTGCCTCCTGGACCCAGCAGGCGGAGAAGGGACCTCTGGTGAGTGTACCTTTGAAAATGCTATACATGGTTTAAAAGCAAGCATGTGAAAGGATTACTTTGCCCTGGCATTTGCGGTTCTCCTAGATGTAGTCCTAAAGCCTTTGCAAAAGGTTTCTGGGGAGGGCAGCCTTATTTCGTCCTTCATGGTAGGACACTTTATCACTCCAGGCCAGTAACACATACTCGGGAATCACTGTAGAACAAAGCATTGCAGTGTATGTTTGCTGGCATTCAACCAAAATCCGTTCTCTCTCTCTCTGTGTTATCCTCAGGAGAGTGAGATATAATTCATGGTCACCTGGTTGAAATAGGGTGCTTTTCTTCAGGGACACTCAGTATAGCCCATTCCTGCTGGGCTGTTTGCCTGTGGCTGAACAGAAATGTTCCCCGCTGTTAGCCACAGGGAGGGGGGAAGGTTGAGGGGGTAGTCACGCGGTGGGAGGAGGCAAAATGCGACCTTGTAACGAAAGCACATGTGCTATGTATGTAATGTTAACAGCAAGGTTTACCCTGAAAGACTGTAGCGACTGTTTTATAAAATGTGTCTTTTTAAATACCGCTGTCCCTTTTTTTTTCTCCACCAGCTGCATGTGTTTCAATGATCACAGGATCTTCTCCTTCCCAGAGGCTAGTGAAGCTTAGAAAGAAAAAAAAACGCACTCACGATGAAATGTTCTCCGAGCTCATGCTGTCCTCCCACACTGACAGAGCACAGACGAATGCGTGGAGGCAAATAATGTCAGAGTGCAGGAAAGCACAAAATGACCGGGAGGAGAGGTGGAGGGCTGAAGAGAGTAAGTGGCGGGCTGAAGACAGGGCTGAAGCTCAAATGTGGCGGCAGCGTGATGAGAGGAGGCAGGATTCAATGCTGAGGCTGCTGCAGGACCAAACCAGAATGCTCCAGTGCTTGGTTGAGCTGCAGCAAAGGCAGCTGGAGCACAGACTGCCACTGCTGCCCCTCTGTAACCAACCGCCCTCCTCCCCAAGTTCCATAGCCTCCACACCCAGACACCCAAGAACGCGGTGGGGGGGCCTCCGGCCAACCAGCCACTCCACAACAGAGGATTGCCCAAAAAAAAGAAGGCTGTCATTCAATAAATTTTAAAGTTGTAAACTTTTAAAGTGCTGTGCGGCATTTTCCTTCCCTCCTCCACCACCCCTCCTGGGATACCTTGGTAGTCATCTCCCTATTTGTGTGATGAATGAATAACGAATGCATGACTGTGAAGCAGCAATGACTTTATTGCCTCTGCAAGCGGTGATTAAAGGGAGGAGGGGAGGGTGGTTAGCTTACAGGGAAGTAGAGTGAACCAAGGGGCGGGGGGTTTCATCAAGGAGAAACAAACAGAACTTTCACAGCGTAGCCTGGCCAGTCATGAAACTGGTTTTCAAAGCTTCTCTGATGCGTACCGCGCCCTCCTGAGCTCTTCTAACCGCCCTGGTGTCTGGCTGCGCGTAACCAGCAGCTAGGCGATTTGCCTCAGCCTCCCACCCCGCCATAAACGTCTCCCCCTTACTCTCACAGATATTGTGGAGCACACAGCAAGCAGTAATAACAGTGGGAATATTGGTTTCGCTGAGGTCTAAGCGAGTCAGTAAACTGCGCCAGCGCGCCTTTAAACGTCCAAATGCACATTCTACCACCATTCTGCACTTGCTCAGCCTGTAGTTGAACAGCTCCTGACCACTGTCCAGGCTGCCTGTGTACGGCTTCATGAGCCATGGCATTAAGGGGTAGGCTGGGTCCCCAAGGATACATATAGGCATTTCAACATCCCCAACAGTTATTTTCTGGTCTGGGAAGAAAGTCCCTTCCTGCAGCTTTTGAAACAGACCAGAGTTCCTGAAGATGCGAGCATCATGCACCTTTCCCGGCCATCCCACGTTGATGTTGGTGAAACGTCCCTTGTGATCCACCAGAGCTTGCAGCACTATCGAAAAGTACCCCTTGCGGTTTATGTACTCGGCGGCTTGGTGCTCCGGTGCCAAGATAGGGATATGGGTTCCGTCTATAGCCCCACCACAGTTAGGGAATCCCATTGCAGCAAAGCCATCCACTATGACCTGCACATTTCCCAGGGTCACTACCCTTGATATCAGCAGATCTTTGATTGCGTGAGCTACTTGCATCACAGCAGCCCCCACAGTAGATTTGTCCACTCCAAATTGATTCCCAACTGACCGGTAGCTGTCTGGCGTTGCAAGCTTCCACAGGGCTATCGCCACTCGCTTCTCAACTGTGAGGGCTGCTCTCATCCTGGTATTCATGCGCTTCAGGGCAGGGGAAAGCAAGTCACAAAGTTCCATGAAAGTGCCCTTACGCATGCGAAAGTTTCGCAGCCACTGGGAATCGTCCCAGACCTGCAACACTATGCGGTCCCACCAGTCTGTGCTTGTTTCCCGAGCCCAGAATCGGCGTTCCACAGCATGAACCTGCCCCATTAGCACCATGATGCATGCATTGGCAGGGCCCATGCTTTCAGAGAAATCTGTGTCCATGTCCTGATCACTCACGGGACCGCGCTGACGTCGCCTCCTCGCCCGGTATCGCGTTGCCATGTTCTGGTGCTGCATATACTGCTGGATAATGCGTGTGGTGGTTGATGTGCTCCTAATTGCCAAAATGAGCTCAGCGGCCTCCATGCTTGCCTTGGTATGGCGTCCGCACAGAAAAAAGGCGCGGAACGATTGTCTGCCGTTGCTCTGACGGAGGGAGGGGCGACTGACGACACGGCTTACAGGGTTGGCTTCAGGGAGCTAAAATCAACAAAGGGTGTGCCTGTACATCAAGGAGTATTTCAGGCAGGACTGCACGGAGGGTTCCAATAAGAAATGGTGCACCAAAGTTATCGTTGTTATTGGAACAAGGAGGTTAGCCTGGCCTCTGATTGATACATGGCTAGATTAACCTCGCTGCGCCTTCTCTGTGACTGACTGCAGTGTGATCTAGACAGGGGAGGAGGAAAATGAGTACAAAACAAATCTGGTCTATTTCTTGTTCTGACCCACTCCATCTATCCTTTACATCTTTGGCTGGCAGCAGACGGTGCAGAAGGACTGCATGCCATCCACATCTCATGGCTGCTTGGCAGAAGATGGTACAGTACGACTGCTAGCCATCTTCATCTCTTGCCTGCCTGGCAGAAGATGGTACAGTACAACTGCTAGCAGTCCGTATCGCCTGCCCGCTCACCATAAGACGGTTCAATAGGACTGCAGGACTAAAGAGAATGACCTGGTCAAGTCACTCCAAATTTAGTCCCTGCGCCCATGTCTGCCCAGGCGCTCCCAGCCGACGTGGCCAGGAGCACCTCGGACACGACGAGGACGACTACCAATCGTATTGCACCGTCTGCTGCCAGAAGGCAATGGGTTGTTGCTACTGTGCAGCAAAGCCGTACCGCATCTGCCAGCATCCAGGAGACATAGGGTGACGGTTACCTGAGCGGGCTCCATGCTTGCCGTGGTATGGCGTCTGCACAGGTAACTCAGGAAAAAAGGCGCGAAATGATTGTCTGCCCTTGCTTTCACGGGGGGAGGGAGGGTGGGAACGGGGGCCTGACGATATGTACCCAGAACCACCCGCGACAATGTTTTAGCCCCATCAGGCATTGGGATATCAACCCAGAATTCCAATGGGCAGCGGAGACTGCGGGAACTGTGGGATAGCTACCCACAGTGCAACGCTCCGGAAGTCGACGCTTGCCTCGGTACTGTGGAAGCGCTCCGCCGAGTTAATGCACTTAATGCACTTAGAGCATTTTCTGTGGGGACACACACACTCTAATATATAAAACCGATTTCAAAAAAACCGACTTCTATAAATTCGACCTAATTTCGTAGTGTAGACATACCCTAAGCGGCAATATAGCTGCCGGCAATGTAACTCTGCCAGTGTAGACATACCCTTAGAGTTATAGAGCAGGGGTCTCAAAGTCCTAGCCCGCAGGCCATCTGCGGCCCGAGAACCTCCCCACTGTGGCCAGCGGAGGAGAGATGCATACAGCCATGCTGCCGGCAATGTCTGCTGCAGGCGCCGCCCCCCTTTAGCTCCCATTGGCTGGGGGAGAGGGACAGAAATATCATCACTAATCACCGGGCAGAGTCAGCCATGAAGGCAGCATCATTAATTGCCAGGCAAAGTCAGCCATGGAGGCAGCATCATTTTTTTCCCACAATGAATACAAACAAGTCAAAATACCGAACACAACTATCCGATGCACACCTCGCTGCAATCCTGAAGGTTTCAACTGCTCAGCCACGGAGGCCAAACATCAACAAACTGACAGAACTGAAGCGTTGCCAGGTGTCTGGCAAACACTAAAAACTCTCTGACAGGCGAAGAATTGAATAAAGTTTATGACAGTTTTATTGTTTTAAGAAATTCGAAATAAAAAATACAATATAAACATTTTCTTTTCTGAACACCATCTTCAGTGACATTATTGGCCCGCTGGGAGGATTTGGGGACTGGCACATGTCCCAAGGTAAATTGAGTTTGAGACCCCTGTTATAGAGCTTTGTTATGAGGAGAATGTAAATAATGGCATTGGATATTGGTGGGATCTAATTTAAGGAAATATTTACATATTCCAAGACTACAAGCAAATACCAAAATAAAAACCCAGGTTCCCTGCAAAGGCAAAGCAAAGTTTCTGACACAACATATAATAATGGCCCACTTGGTGGTAATGCATTGTCCCACTATGTGGGAGACCTGGGTTTAAGAGCAAACCTGCAACTCCTTTCCCCAAAGCCAGTGATACATGGGCATGTTATTGGTGAAACACACAATTCTGAAAATAAATAAGGGCACGAAAAAATTATATACAAGTTTGCATTTGACATCTCACATTTCTCATTTTCTCTCAAATTCTATTACTGCTCTAGAAATGGTGACAATGTCTTCTTAAAAAAAATATGAATCATAATTATCAGATGAAGAATAATTGATTTACCCGGATTTCCTGAAGGTTGTGGAAGTTATTTCCTACTCTGACAGAGATCTTGCTTGGGGTGTAGCTTTCATCAGATTTGTAGTCTGCATAAATACACAATGTCTTCACCGTTGTTTTTCTTCTGTAAACAAGCAGCAGCAAAGGCTAAGCAAGCATGCTAAGAAAAAATTATTTAAGGAAGAGTTTCTTGAGATTTTTTCTAGAATGAGATTTAAATGTTGTAAAACTTGATACAAAATGTGACTATGCTGATTTTTAGGATCCCTAGTGCAGTAGCAGCTAGGAATTTACATATAATTTTTATAAAGTACATAAATAGAAAACAACTTACAATGGATAGAAAACTACACGAGCCTACAGAAACATTAGCAACCACATTGTCAACACGTCAAATAAAAAAAGCCAACACAACACAAAAATTAAACACAAGCCAATGCCAATGTATCTTTCATCATGCACTAAAGTTCGCCAGGCCTGGGCTATGGTGCCCTGCTAAGGAAAGCAGTTCTGTGAGGGAATCAACAGAGAACAGGACTCAATTGCTGAAGCCCTGACTTGTCTTGGGAGAATTCAACGACATTAATGGAGTGCAAGAGAGTCTTGTAGCAAGTTCTTTCATGCTGTATTCCATTGTAGCAGATACGTGTCCCAGCTTTAACCTGCAGTTAAATCGGGGTTCTAAATATCACCCATATCTTGAACTGCAGCCAAAAGCAAGCAGAAAACTAGTGCAGACATATCACCATATCTTAGAGGCTGTGATACTGTAGAGATTACCCAGCACAGCACTCGCTTTGCAATTGCTTAATTGGTCATTTGCTACAATAAAACTAAGAGCATTTATAAAACAGATTTTGCAAATGAAGTAATCTAACTGGCTCCTAACCATGTTACTAAGCTCTGGTCTACACTGGGCGGGTGGGGGGGTGAGGGGGTGTCAATCTAAGTTACACAACTTCAGCTACATGAATAACGTAGCTGAAGTCGACATACCATGGTAAATTAATCTAAGTGTCTTTACCATGGTGAGTCAACTGCTGTCGCTCCCCCGTCGACTCCACCTGTGCCTCTCGTGGAGCTGGAGTACCGGAGTCCACGGGAGAGCGCTCAGGGTTGATTTATCGCATCTAAACTAGACATGATAAATCGATCCCCACTGGATCAATCGCTGCCTGCCGATTCGACGGGTAGTGTAGACACACCCTATGAAAGAGCTCAATTCTGCATTCCTTGTCAATCAGAATTTTGAATGCATTTTCATGAAAGTTATAATCACAATTTATTAGCTTTATCATATGCAACAAATCACACAAATATTTAGTACCTAAACTGGATGTTCACCAAATGAGGTTGTGACCCATCAGATTGCCAGTAAGTTTCTAGATTATCATCTCGTAACTGGTCCACGCCAAAGCCTAATGGAAAGAAAAAGGTTTACAGTCTCCTGTATCGTGTTCCGTTGCTGCTGGTATTACAAAAATCATTTCAGCAGGACCATGACCCTAGAAATGCAAGTTCACACATGTGAGAAGTACTTCTAGCCATTCAAGTTTTCAGATATCTTTATTAAGCAAAATGCATGCAGAGAGTTTATTCTTATAAATCCAATCCCAAATTGTGCTGAGCATCCTCAACTCCTATTGAAACCAATGGGAATTGAAAGAATTCAGCATATTCCTGAATTAAGTCCCAAATCTGCAGATTACTGTTCTACTTTGTCCAGCATCCAGAACTGTGCTAAACCTTTTACAGAACATAATAAAAGAGGAGGTCTGTCTGGCAAAGAATATAACCAATATTGTAAAGTTCTGTTTGCAAAACAGAACTTGGAACTCTTAGCCACAAGCTTCACTAAAAACTCAGTGAGAGTTTAAAAAAAAAAAAATGGTGTTGTCACTTCCACTCACATTTCCAAAGAAAGATGCCAGCATTCTGATAAACCGAGTAAGATCTGCAACAGAGATTAATGTAAAGCACTTGGCCCACTTTTGTTGTTAGAACTCTCCTTGTAAATTTCTGTTATGTTCCCAGCTGTGCTCTACAAGTATTTTGCAGACAGGCTCTTATATTCGGTAGTACTTTAAATTTTGAGGGGAGGGGGAGCTAATTTTAACATTATAATCAGCTAAAATATTTTAAAGGATCCTTCTATTTAGGGCCTTCTTTAAAGAACTTATATGAAAAAGCCTGAAACACTCTGTAAAAGCAATAACATTTTAATAGTGCAGTTATACTGGATACCTGTGCTACTTGGATGGTAGAAGGTGTGTGGCCAGACTGCACTCAAAGTATGCTAGTATGAAACACACAACACATGATATGTTTTAACCAGGACACTTAAAACTTGTTATTCGTGTTCTCTATTCCAAGGCTCCACCTTGAAAAGTAAAAGGGTCTGACTAAGGAATAACCTCACTGGGGATATCCACTACAGTTCCTGTGGCTGTATTTGGGTTTAGAGTAAGACAGGAAGGTGCTATAGAAGAACAAGTATGATTATTACAGTTATCCTTGGCCACTTTAAACCTCCCTCCTTCAGATTTAATTTTATTAAGATGTTTAAATTAAAAAATGATACAGAGTTTAAGCGTAGAAGTTTCTGGTTATCAGGGAATACGGTACAGATTATCGAGGGGTGCGAAGTTCGGTTTAGGATTGGATGGCGTAAGAAATACATAATCTGCAATATCCCTGATTGGGGGTAAAAGGTTAACGGGTCAACGTACAGACATCGAGATATGGGGGGGTATGTTGTTCATATAATGGCTATGTTCAGGTGTGGAGTATAATGAGTGGATACGATGATGAGGATGGATTTACCCTAATTTGGCGAGATTTAACGTTCAGTGATTTTATGGTTCCAGTTCATATGGTCCAATGGTAAAAGTCTCTCAGTCCTTTTTCTCATAGTTGATGCACAATGTCATTCCAGCTCACACCTCCTGGTACTGTCGGTGGCCGGTGATGTGTTCAATGTAAATGTCCCCAGACCATTGGATGGTGTCCGAGATTATGAGGCACCGCATGAGCCGTGCGTAGCGTCGACCGATCCCACAGGTCCGCAGCACACGCTCATTGCAGGGGTCCCAGGCGCTCAGGGCTCCAACGATCAGGGCATCCATCTGCACCTCATTGCCCTTTGCTCTCAGGGTGTCGCCTAGGGAGGTGTATTTTTCCAGCTTACGAGCTCGGGCTTCACGGAAGGCCAGAGTCCTGTTCTCAAAGGAGACCGTGACATCGATGAGGATGATCTTTTTCTAGACCTCGATGGTGATACCACGTCAGGTCACAACTGGCTATCAGTACCACGGATGGTGCAGTTCACGGCGACCTTCCCCAGGTGTGGTGTGATGGCTTTCACCAGGCGGTTCTAGATGGCATTGTGTCGCAGCTGCCAGGCTCTGGAGTGGGGCTTGCTGCTGCACAGGACGTGGGACAGGGTCTCGTTGGAGTAGCCACACTTCCTGTGATGCTGGTCTCTGTTCCCGTGGTAGACGGCTCCATTGAGTGGGATGCAGTTGAGCCAGGCACTGCAGATGAACCACCAGTTGGTGAAATGGGTGAAGCCACCTCCGGCGAGGAAGTGGTTGCTGGTGTCCCACTTGTTGGTCAGTTCAAAGGCTTTATCCTGGTCTGGTTTACGCTTCAGGGTTTCCATATACAGTGAGTGGATGGCTGCCTTCAGGGTCCTCTCCAGCATGACCCTGGCGCTCGGGGTAACGATGGTATTGTCGTCGGACCTGATCTGCGACACCAGGACTCCCAGCTCCTGGCACTCCTCGCACCACTCGCAGTGGCAGCCAATGCACTTCCCCAAGCAACACGTGGCATTGCAAGCGTGGGACCATAGTGAAGCAATGTCGCGCCTGTGCCGTCCGAATTCGCCATCCAGGGAACTGCTCAGGAAGGTGGCGATGTCATGGTTGGAAGGGACTCTGCCTATCTGCTTCTTTGTCGCGTCATGGAGGGTGTTTCCCGCGATGTTCCTTACCATGGCATCAGGACACGTCAGCAGGCGGAAGGCGTGGGTGATCACTGCAATGTCACACAGGTCGCCCATGCGGGGGACGTTGGCACCACCATGCCTGTGGGCAATGTAGACCAGCTTGTTGCTGGCTCTCTGGGGAAGGAACAGCCACTTCTTCACCAGTGGCCGGACGATCTTGTCTGCCTTGTTGAGGGGTACCTTCACCACAGCGGATCCCCTTAGGATGAACGAGATGTGGGGCATCAGGAAGGTGTTCAGTGCGTTTTATCTTCTGCCACAGTGCTAGCAGGGAGGCGTCGATCTTGGCGGCGTCCTGCAAGATCTCCTGGATGGTGTCCTTGGGTGTCTGCCGGACATAGAAACCCGTCAGCTCGTCCTGGACCTGGAACTCCGTCGACTGCACCAAGTCCCTTTTGCTGCCATCGATGTGGAGTGTTCCGCACTTCTTTGCATTGAAGCGGAGCCCCATCCAGTCGGCAGCTTGACTATTGGCATCTAGCATACGTTGGAGGCTCTCTGGGTCATCCACAGTCAGGACCAGGTCATCTGCATAAGCCAGAACACTCACCCTCTCACCATGCAGGTTGAAGCCATCTGTGCCATTGGAGATCGCTCACAGCAACAGCTCCATGGCGAGGTTAAAGAAGATGGGGCTGAGGAGACAGCCCTGCTTAACTCCGCTCCGGATCGGGATCTCGGCGGTCTCCCCTTTGACCAACCGAATGGTGGTGTTGCATCCCTCGTACACCTCTCGAATCACACGAAGGAAGTTCTCTGGCATCCCAAACTCCTGGAGTGTGGCAAAGATGTGGTGGTGGGGCATGGACCCAAAGGAGTTAGCCAGGTCGAGCCACGCTACTGTGCACTGCCTCCGCACCCTTCTGGCCAAGTTGAAGGTGGTTTGGAGGATGAAGTTGTGTTCACAGCAGCCCTATGGACATGAAGCCTTTCTGGATGGAGCCGATGGCTCCCCCGCTCACCGACCTGGTGAGCTGGCATAGAGCTTATACATTGTGGAGCAGAGGGAGATGGGCCTCCAGTTGCTGGGGTCATCCCGCTCGCCCTTCTTGTACACCAGTAAAGTCATGGCCTTCTTCCAGGAGCTGGGAGTCCGGCAGAATCGCTTGCACTGGTTGAAGAGCGTGGTGAGGACCAGGCAGCTGGGATCTCTCTTTTTCAGGAGGCTGTAGGGGATGCCGTCTTTCCCAGGAGCTGTGTTTTTTGTTTTTGAGAGTCTGGACATCACTTCCTTGGGCGCATAGTCGGTTTCCAGGACACCTGCTTCGTCGACACGGGGCAGGGGGTGGAGGCACTCTGGGCGCTGCGCGGCTATACAGTCGAATACATCCTTGAAGTAGCTGTAGAGACGCTCAGATGGAATCGTGCAGTAGGGCAAGGGCCCGTCTAGGATCTCCCCTCATGGCCTTGGAGCAGTTCGCCTGGTACAGCTTTTGGATCCTTGAAACTGCTGCTGGATCGTAGCGGTGGCTGGCGTCTCTACTTCTGGCTCCCCTGGTGGTGGTGGTGTGGTTCGGAGCTGGCGTTCTGTGGGCAGGCGGGGCATTCTCCTGGTTCAAACTTCTCCTGGGAGTGATTTCCGCAGACAGTTCTTGGGTGAGCCTGTTTACGAGGAGGTCGAAGTCGTCAAAGGATGCTGCTGCTTGTAGCTCCTCGGTCCAGGCAGTATGCCACGGAGTGGCAGCCCTCACCATCGGCTGCTGGCCCTCAGAGTTCTCGACCTCATCTGGTGCAGGCTTTGAGCCTGCTGCGTGGTCAGCCTGCCGTCTATCTCGTGGGTCAGGATTCCCTTCGGTTGGGTGCTGGGGTGGGATCTCTGGCGGGATGCTGGCGTTGCTAGTGGTCGGAGAGACGCGATCCGGCTCAGGGGTTGCTAGGTCACTGCTGGTCCGTCTATGAGTGGCTGCTGTCTGGGCGGTTGCTGCTAGAGCGTGAGATCTCCCGTAGACAGTGTCCCGCAGAATGGACTTGGGGGCCGTGCTGGGCCGTCTGGTGATGAAGGGCTGGTGCTTTGGTGTGGCTGCGGGGCTGGTTCCTCCAGTGACATCTGGAGCTCGCAGGGCGGTCCGGGGTGTGGCGCTGGCTCCTCTGACGGTTGGAGCTCGCAGAGTGGTCTGGGGCATGGAGGTGCTGGCTCTTCCGGTGACAGGATCTCGAGCAGCTATGCACGGTAGGGTGCTGATCCTTCTGGGGATGGGGAGGTGCTGGACAGGTGGCAAGGTAGCACTGAGTCGTCTCAGCATAGAGATCTGCTTGGTGACATGGAAGGGTGAGACGGGCCTCCTGCTGGCAAGGACCTGGGTGATGTTCCCCGAGGCAGCAGGTATCTGCTCGATCACAGCATCCCATTCCGCTGGCCTGGCAACGGGGGCAGGCTTCTTGATGGCAGCTTGCAAGGTCAGTTTTCTTTGCTGAGGCTCAGGAGCAGCGAGCCAGCGCGCAGCAGGAAGGCTGGGAGCCGGGGCAGGAGACTGTGTTGTTCCCTTGAGGCGTTTCCTGCAGGCGACTTGGTGCATCTTACATTGCTTCTGTGTCTCGAAGGGCAGGCTGCAGAGGGCACAGCTGAAAGCGACCCGCTTGCTGTGGCATCTCTTCAGGTACCTGGTGATGCC
Source organism: Lepidochelys kempii (assembly GCF_965140285.1). NCBI lineage: Eukaryota > Metazoa > Chordata > Testudines > Cheloniidae > Lepidochelys > Lepidochelys kempii. The sequence continues at coordinate 53,650,546 of NC_136383.1, forward strand.
ACTGAGGAGGTGGAAGCTTCAGGGGAGAGTAGATGGGGCAGATGAGCACGTCCGCAGCGAGGGGGCACTGCAGATAGATGGTGACCTCATTACCTTGCAGCAGGGGGGTTCCAGGAGCATCAGCAGTATCACTGGCTGGTTCTTCCTGGTGTGGGTGGGTGGGGTTGAGAGGTCCAGCTGGGCGGGCATCCGGTAAGGTCCTGGAGTCCCTCTGGGTGGTTTCTGAGGCTGGGCAGGCATCCAGCGAGGCGCTCATGACCCTCTGGAGATGTGCTGGTTCCGTCTATGGAGATTCCTCTCTTGATGGTGTGTAGAGCAGCGAGAGCACCATCAGCGTCAGGGACCTGGCAGCTGTGGGGGTGGGAGGTGGTCATCTCAGCTGTAGAGCCAGGGGGCTCTCCATTGGCAACTGGTGCTGCTGGAGAGCGGGGGGGCTCTCTGTCGGCAGCTGCCGGGAAGTGGGGGGGGCTGTCCCACGGCAGCTGGTGCTGCTGAGGAGTGGGGGGATGTTCCTTCTGGTTGCGATGTCCCAACAGGCCGGCCTCAGGATGCAGGATCTTACCGGAACAGCATCTTGAAGGGGGTCCTTCAAAGAACCACTGTTCTTCACCTTCGTGCTGCTGGTCTGCAATGTCCTGGAGGCACCTAGGATCTTCTTCATAGTCATTGTCCGAGAGACCTTTGGTGGAGCAGCAGCAGTAGCGGTACACAGTGTAGCTGGGGATGTCTCAGGAGCAGAGAGAGGATTTTCTTCCAAAGTAGCAGCAGTGGAATACATCTTCAAAGTAGCATCAATTTTTTCAAAAATGGCAGCAGGAGAATCCATCTTCAGAGCAGGTGTTGCAAGTGTTCATCAAAAGAGATTAAACTGATAAGAACAGATACGACACTCTCCTCCTGGCCCCTGTATTTTGTTGTTTTATAAATAGTAGGTATTTGAGATAGTGGGCCAAAATTACTTACATGTTGTTGTTTATCATGGGTCTGATCCTACAAACCCTTACTCAGTGGAATAGTACCAATAAAGTCAAAGGGAGTACCCACGTAAATGAGTGAAGACTACATGCATGAATGCTTATAGGATTGAGTTCTATACATGTATAATACAGATACAATTACATAAAGGAACCATTGTAAAACTAACATAAAACAGAATAGTTTGCCATGTTACTATACCTGATTTTTCAGGTCATTCCTCTATTTTGTAATCAAAAGGCTGATCTTTACTTTATCATTACTTTAAGTCATGATAAAATACTTTATCAATATAATAAAATGCCAGACAAACAACTTTAATTCTTTATTTAAAAAAATATTTTATATAATTACGTAACTTCACTCTTTTGGAAAAGCTGTCTACTGAATCACCAAAGTACACAACTGGGAGACCCCTCAAGTACACATTTCACTGGTAATACTTTTATTCACTAACATTATATCGAATGAAGGAAGTCTAAATCTTATGATTTTTGTTTTATACCAATCATGATTTGTCCCTTACCATTGCCAATCCTTTGCTACTCTTTCCCTCTTTTACTGCCATTCAACCTATTAACTTCATCCCCTTTGCTACTTCCCCACATTAGCTGCTGTTCACAGTTAGTGTTCGTAGCTCCATCTGCAATAAATAGCGAATATTAATAATCCAGATCTAAAGTATGTTGTGCAACCCAAAACAGAAGTATATATGTGGACATCAGATCAGGAATGTACTCAACCTGCGCACAGTATCAGCCTATAATGATCCCTGTTCCCACACCTGTTGCAAACTGATTTAATTATTTTCTGACAGATATTTATCTAGGAGGCACTTGAATATGTCCAACACACACAATATGGTCAAAGAGCTACTCTTGCTTGAGAGACATGTTCAAAACCACTGTATCTCCATTTAAGATTGTTTTATCTTGCTCATAGCATTTAGAGTACCACACCATAATGGCAGGCCTACCCTTAAGTGTTGCCGCTATATCGGTTGGGGGATAGTTTTGGGTTTTTTTAGATTACATAGCTATGTTGGCAAAAACCCCAATGTCAACACAACAACATTGGCAAAATATTATTTTTGACAGTAGAGTTTATTTCATTCTCTGAAGAGGTATAAGCTATACTTGGGAAAGCACTTTTCTTCCAGAATAACTGTCTCTATACTAAAAACAACGAGGAGTACTTGTGGCACCTTAGAAACTAACAAATTTATTTTGGCATAAGCTTTTGTGGGCTAAAACCCACTTTTTTGGGTATAGCTATACTAGCAAACTATGTCTATGTTAGACTAGACCCAAGTTATTTCTAATGGACTATAATACATTCTTCTTCACTTGAAGATAAGAAACAGAGGAAATAACAGTGATCATTTGCTGATTTCTCTAGTTTATAAACTAACACTAGCTTATATATGTGTAATTTCATCACCATACAATTTTACTTAGCAAGGTCAAAAAGGTTTTATTTTTCTCAGAGCAAAAATACCCTCCCTGAATTTCACAATTATTAGTTTGTTTTGTTGTGTTTTACAATTTACCTGGCTTACAGGATGAAAGGGACCAAACAGCTTGAGAGCCTATTTCCCGAACAGTACCAGTCCTCTCCAACTGCTTGGGATCAGCACCCGGTGGTGTCTTGTTAGGTGTAGTCATTTCCCACTAATAAAAGAAGTAAAGATGGAGCGTAAGATTGTAAGGTTCTCTCTCGTGCTCATCTTAATGAGAAAAATAGATTTTGAGCAGCTCAGCTACCAGTTTTACACTGTCAATTCCTAGAAATACACATAAGAATAAGGTTTTACTTCTTTAACAACCTTCATGGAGCATATCTCCTCTTGGCTGTCTCTCTTCCAAGCTGAAAAGTCCCAGTCTTATTAAGCTCTCCTCATACGGAAGCCATTCCATATCCCTAATAATTTTTGTTGCCCTTTTCTGAACCTTTTCCAATTCCAATACGTCTTTTTTGAGATGGGGCGACCACATCTACACACAATATTCAAGATGTGGGTGTACCATGGATTTATATAGAGGCAACATGATATATAATAGGACAGAAAATATCCCTTTCTGAATTATTCCCAGCATTCTGTTCACTTTTTCGACTGCTGCTGTACATTGAGTGCATGTTTTCCAGAGAACTATCCACAATGATTCGAAGATCTCTTTCTTGAGGGGTAACAGCTAATTTAAATGATTTTATATGTATAGTTGGGATTGTGCTTTCCAATGTGCATTACTTTGCATTTATCAACACTAAACTTCATCTGCCATTTTGTTGCCCAGCCACCCAGTTCTGAGAAATACTTTTGTAGCTCTTCGCAGTCTGCCTGGGTTTTAACTATATTTAGTAATTTTGTATAATCTGCAAATTTTGCCACCTCACTATTTACCCCTTTTTCCAGATCATTTATGAACATGTTGAATAGGACAGGTCCCAAAACAGACCCCTGGGGGACACCACTATTTACCTCTCTCCATTCTGAAAACTGACTATTAATACCTACCCTTTGTTTCCTATCTTTCAACCAGTTATCAATCCACGAGAGCACCTTCCCTCTTATCCCGTGGCAGCTTACTTCATGTAAGAGCATTTAGTGAGGGATCCTGTCAAAGGCTTCCTGAAAATCTAAGTACACTTATCCACTGATATATGCAAGGCTGTGCATGGAATGGCACATTTGCAGCTGCCTTGTTATCGACGCATACTGAACAGGTACTTATTGGCCCCCATCACTGTAGTATCTGAACAACTCACAATCTTTAACCTATTTATCCTCAACTTCCCAGTTGCTATTAACCCCAATTTACAGATAGAGAAGAACTGAGTCACAGAGACAGGAAGTGACTTGCCCAAGATTACACAGCAAGTCTGTTGCAGAGGATGGAACAGAAGAAGCCAGGTCTCTCAAGTCTTAAGCTAGTGCCCTGAACACTGGGCAACCCACCCACTCACCCTGCATTGAGAGAAGTTGTTCTCTCTAGCAAACAGATGAAAAGGTTGAATTTTTGTTTCTTCATTTATCTGGTTTGTTTTTTTAAAAAACAAACAAGAAATTCCATATTTAAAAATACTACATTAACTAACTTTGTAAAGTAAAATAATCAAAAGTCAGGACATTACATCATCAAGGTTGCCTGTACAACCTCAATTCTCCTGCCTTGTTTTGCATGCGTGATAAGCACACTGTTTTTTCACCCCAACAGGATCCTGTATCTTGCAGTACACTACAGAGAATGAGGTAGGGTGTATACTGAACTGGACCAATGTCAACAGAATCCATACCTTATTCTCTACAGAAATTATATGATGCATCAGGAATGACACCAAAAATCTACTAAAGAGATTTTGCCCTGATCCAGCTGCACCACTGTAAGATCATTCATGTATCCGCTCTATACTGATGGGAAAGAGTTCTCCCGTCAACATAATAAAACCATCTTCCCGAGCAGCGGTAGCTATGTCAGCGGGAGAACATAGCGCTGTCCACAGCTTCTGTCGATGAAAATTATGTAGCTCCGGGGTGTGTTTTTTTCCCCCACAGTAGATGAGATTTTAAATACACTTTGGAGATTCTCACATTTATACAGAGACCAAGCTTGCCACTCTCTCCCACCTAGTCACAACTAATGTAACAGTTTGGGACATAATACATCTTCACTCCACCAAAGAAAATTATATCAGTTTACTCCAATTTACAAGAGCTATTATCATGTTAGCTTTAAACATAGTCTCTAACAAAACCTCACACTCTTAATTTTTTTAATAATTTCCCTTCTTGAAGTAAAAGGAAACCCCATAGTTTCCACAGGCAAATCTCCTCTTGTACAGATACCTTTGTTTTTCCTTCCAGTGGTCATGTTTCCTGTTTAAAAGTGGGCTATAAACCCTTTAAACAAGTAGAACAAGTCACTTTGCAAATGGGGACTATTTCAAGGAGATGGATAAACATATTCTAGACACTCACTCATTCTAGAGACTTCCTGGCAGAATTGTAAAGTACTTTAAAATCACTTCTTCCTGAAATATTCCCAGAGTTTGTAGTGTATTTTCAAACATCAACAATCTCAAAGCCACAACTCTGAAATTTCTCACAAGACTCAGACTACAGAAAATGTCAAAACAAGGTAACATTTAAAACTAAAAAAAGCAATTATTTGGCTATATTTTCATAAGAATTTTATGTTTCAACATGGAGCCTGATCAAATACTGTGGCTCTGATCTAGCAAAGGCATACTTCACACATTGTGAGTAGTCCCATTGACTTTGATGCATAAGTCTTGGCAGGACTGGAGCATGAAAAGTCATACACAATTTCTGCTTTCCCTCCTGCCTCCCCATCTCCTTAGCCCTCCAGATCTGCTACAGCCCTTTCCAGCTCCTAACCTATATATCTTGAAATCTTTATGAAGAGAAGACTGCAGAATATAAATTCCAAGTTGCTTAAAATACCATGCAAGAATATGCAGAAAGATAGGACCAAGAAAGCTTTACCATTTACTCAGACAAGAGGTATGGGTGAACTACTCAGGTGCAATTATTCTAAACTTCTGAGGCATGGGTGTTCAGCACCCTAAGTGAGAAAAAATTAACACCCAATACAGATCTAAAGCATATTGTGAAGAACTTTCGATCTTTCTGCAACCACAAGGATACTGAAGATCGGTTGTCTGAAAAACAATTGATGCCCAAGCCTCCCAATGACACTTGGTAGAATTCTCAAAAAAGACTCTCTCTACATTTTCAACCAATAAGTATGAAATTTGCAGTGACTATGAGGAAGATTTTGATCAAACATATTTTACACAAGGGGTTCTGAAGAGACACATCAAATTTACAAAAGAAATTAAAAAGATTTCGAAGCGGGGTATCAAATGATAATGCAATAATATTGCCATTGTACTCTCAGTAAAGATCTGGTTTGATCTAATTAATAAAGAACTGATCCACAAGAGTATAAAATAAAAAATAATAGTCATTCAGAGAAGCTATGGAACTTTTCCCAAAACTAAGCCCCAAATTGACCCTAAAGACAAAGGTTGGGGTCAGAAAATGAAGACGAGGCTAAAATGTGGCCATTGCAATATAAACCTGAATTACTTCCCTTCTAGCACAAAGAATTGTTGAAGACCCAAAGATGTCCACTCCAAATCTATGACTGCAAAAGACATTGCCACAGTTCACTGCACTAAAATGGTGAGAAAAATATACAGGAAAATCATTGACAACAGAATGGCTGAATTCAGAATGTTGTCACTTTTTATGAGCTGCAGTGTGTCCAACCAGTTCAGCATCTATATAGCACATTTTTAATCACATTCTGATTGGTTTGTTGGCGCTTCCTAATACGATAAGTGCCTGGAAAGTAATCAAGTGATAAGAGCACATTAGTGTGTAAAGGCAGATAACAAAAGAGTTGTAGGCCTGCAAAGTGAAAACTTGATTAATGGGTTCTTGTATTTTATTTAAAGAACTGCAAGTTATTCATTGTGGCCAATGTGCATCTATTTCTGAATAATAAATATGCTTACCAAGTGATGTTTTCAGATCAAATGTTTTATGAAACCATCATAATTCTTTTGGGGTGAGAGGAAATAGTAAGGTAAGAGTAATTTCCACTTTTTTCCTCCCTGGGTTATGGAAAAAAATTACAATTAATCTGGCTGGAAGTCTCTTCCTCTCCTCTCCCTGCATGGCTCAGACCTTAGCAACAGGGAGGAGGGTAATGCTTACAGCTGAAGTTTCTAAGGATGCATCTTCTCCATCTAAGTGAACCCCTAATACCACCAGACCATCTGTAAGTTTCTCGTGATAGCATTATAACCTTGAAATTTAACAATTTCGCTTCTAAATGACATTAAACTCTACATAAAAAGATTTGTTTCTTATGAACACCCCCTCCACCTCTCAGTTCCTCCCTTTGTGCTATTCCACAGCAGCCTGATGGCAACACAATTCACCAGAGGAAAGAGACCTCGGTATACCCTTGGCCAAGACTAAGAAGGATATGTATTTTCCAGAAACTCGTAACCTCTAAGGAGAAGGCTGAAGGGTAAAGGAGTTCTCTTCTCTTTGGGATGTTTCTGTGAAGTCACCCAAACAGCTGTAATCTTAACAAATATGAGATTTATTAACAAAGAACATGGAATTAAAATAAAATTAATGGCTTGCTTAACATATCTAGACTTACATTTTTCATAAGAAAACTAGATAAAGCATTCTCAGCTTAGCTACAGAAGACAAAGGGGAAAAAAGGAAGGAGAATAGTTTGACCACTCTAGTCTGCCCATCAGACCATACTGCTGTCTAGAGACAGATGCATCTCCCTTGATACTCATTGTCAAGCCCTAATCAGATAAGGAATACTAACTGTTTTCCCAAATATTTTTTTCTTGTTAGAACCCCATCCCAACCCACAGTTTTGAACTCACTGGTTTCTCCAAGAGTTTGTCTACACACTGCTTTTATACTACTTTAACTATATCAGTTTGAAACCTATATAGTTAAAGTGGTTCAACCATCTACTGTTAACACAGTTATATCATTATGCAGTGCTTATACCACTATGGTTTATTCCCCTAAACCAGGGGCGGCCAACCTGTGGCTACGGAGCCACATGCGGCTCTCTGGAAGCTAATATGCAGCTCCTTGTATAGGCACTGACTCTGGGGCTGGAGCTACAGGCACCAACTTTACAATGTGCCAGGGCGTGCTCACTGCTCAACCCCTGGCTCTGACACAGGCCCTGCCCCCACTCCACCCTTCCCACATCCTCCCCGAGCCTGCCGTACCCTTGTTCCTCTGGAGCTTCCTGCATGCCACAAAACAGCTGATTGGGAGGTGTGGAGAGGGATGGGGAGGTGCTGATCAGTGGGGCTGCTGCCGGGTGGGAGGCCCTGGGAGCAGGGTGGGGGAGCTGACAGGGGGCTGCTGACGTATTACTGTGGCTCTTTGGCAATGTACATTGGTAAATTCTGGCTCCTTCTCAGGCTCAGATTGGCCAATCCTACCCTAAATGTAAAGGAATAAGCTATATTGGTATAATTGCTTGCACTTTAGGGGTTGTACCAAAAATTATTTTGGTTAAAATTAAATACATACACTCCTGACCAAAACTGTTAAAATCAGTACAAGAACTGCAAACTTATATTAGGCCTAAGAGACAGACCACTGAAAACAAAGAGGTCACCTACATCGCCCTGCAGTTTGGACTACCTTGATGCGTATAGCAGTGCATACCAAAGTGCCGCACTGTAACTCCCCTGTGTGGAAGCAAACTGAAAGGTTCCTAGTACAGTCCTCTTCAAAGAGGACTACGTTAATATGAACTAGGAGCCTTTTAGTTCATGCTGGCAGTATTCCACACAGGGAAGTTACACTTTGTTGCATACTGCTGTTCACTGTAGTTTCAACTGTGGGGCAGCAGAGACCTAGCAAAAATCCCATTAACAATACTGTAATTAACAAGAGTCTTTCTAAAGGCTAGCACAGATCAGAGTGGTCTCTCACAGCTCTTGCTAGTCATACCTAGTTTTGGTCAGGCTTCTTTTACAACTCCACCAAGTTATTATTTATTTTACCAGAAATATAATTATGGGCAGATCCCCAAGCCCTCCATCACATTCATGATAATGGGATTTGAAATTAAATAGTTTAGCCAACCTTCAAGTCGTATCAGGTTTGTGGAATCCTGAAAGCCCGACCATGTTTCTCCCCTAAACGCAATCTGGCAAAGTTACTAAGAGAAAAACTAAGTCACATTTTGGGAAGTGTAAAAATACTACCAATAGACAAAATAAACTCTGTAAGTCTAGTCAACGCAGCCAACTAACTCTATCCAAACTCAACCCTGCAAAGGGGGCGGGGAGGGGCAGTTTGTTCAGGGGGTGTAACCAGAGTCACATACTTTTGGCTTAAGAGAGAGGACTGATACGTAGATATAGACTTCTGACCCCGACCCCATGTCAGTGGTTTATGAAATACAAGGGTCTCCTCAGAGCAGAGTCTGACACGCCGAGGGGTGCACCTAGCAAAAAAAAACTACCCTGGCAGTCCCGAGGAAGGCCTGAACGAGCCATGGAGAAGGGGCTTCGCTCTCACTCCGGGCAGCGGGGTCTCAGGCCGGCGGCCCCGTGCGGGGAAGCTGGCACTGCCCGTACCTGTGCAGTAGCCAGGAAGAGGCGCAGGCTGGGGCCCCTGAGAAACCACGAGCGATGAATTCACCTGCCAAACGCGCCAGAGCGCAGAGACTCTCGGGCCTCCGGGCACCAGCTGCCCCCGCTTCCTGCTGGGCCGCGCCGGCCACGGCACATAGGCCCCGGCGCGGGGCCCGCCCCTTGCTACGGGGAGGGAGGGGGAATAGGGGAAACAGTCCACCCAGAACCTCCTCACGGGAGGAGGGGGAGCACTTACGTTACAGCCGCCCCACCCACTCCGCAGCTCGCTCTCCGCTCCAGCCCCCAGAGCGTCACTCAGCCATGACGTCACGCAACAGACGCGTCCAGAAGCGTCTCCGAAACTCTCTTAGCCACGCCTTTGCCCTGAGGCGTCGCGTTCTTTTAGCGTCCCCCTGCTCTCTATGGTGAGCGTCTTTTCCCCTCTCTCCTTACGTCTCTATGGTTAGTGGCTCCAGCTCCTCTCGGGGGGTGGCGGCCATTTTGGCCGGGTGGCAGCAGGAGCACGTTGTGCGTCTGCCTGTGGGTAACGGGACCAGGCTAGTCCCCTACCCACCTACTCGCCCCAACTGGGTGGTTTCCTTCCCGTCCTCCGGTAAGTGGAGTCAATAGCGGGGCTGGGGAGAGCGACACGAGCCCCTGGGAGACCCGTGCCTTGGTCAGGGCCGGGCGGCACCAGCGAGTCGTTCCACCAGCTGGTACCGGCGAGAGGCGCCGTGTCTACGAAGGGGGAGGAACGACCCCCGAGCGGGGCCCGGCAGCCGCCCGGCTGTCCCTGGTGGGGCTCCTGTCTACGCCGGGTGCTGTTAGCAGAGCCCCTCCCTCAGCCCGGTAAGGGTGCGAGGCCCCGGACCCCTCCCCCTCCTGCCTAGAGCTCCCCGCCCCCAGGCGCTGCGGTGTTGGGTCCAGACCCCCCCCCCCCGAACGTGTACGGGGGCACCAAACACGCAGCTCCACTGGGTTGTCCCAGACCACGGCCGCGACAGTGGGGATGGGTGACAGACCCCCTCTCCCCCGCCACCTACTCTGCTAACGGGGGGAGGCCCCGATTCCCCGGTTTGCATCCGGTGGTGTCTTTGGCAAGGCGAGTAAATCTCTATGTGCTCTAATTTCCCCATCTGTAGAATGGACACAGTAATAGTCACATTAGGGCGTTGTGGTGAGAACCTTACAAACATCAACTTCTTTCCTTGGATGGTAAGTGGACCCCAGTGAAGTGCAAAGGATTATTTGTCCTGTTGCAGGGCTATCATAAGGGCAATATTCACACAGGGAACTGGTTTGTCTTTTTCACATGCTGTATCATTTGTGCCAAACGTCTCTAGGGGAGGTTGTCCCTATAATTTAGTGAGGGCTCTAAAAATTTACTTGTAAATGTCTAGTAGGAAGCTTTCCTTGCTGGGATGGTGTTTACCTGCAGAGCTATCAGTTTCTGCAGAACGTGCATTTTTATTTTATTTTTAATTCTAGAACTTGTGGCTGTGAAAGATATTGTGCTGTCTGCCCACAGACCTGGCTCATCATAGTTTTGCCATGCAGCAACAAAAGCTGTTGCTGCTCTTGAAATCAGCAATACAGGTAGATTCTGCAGGAACACTATCTTAAAGAATGACAGGTTTCAGAGTAGCAGCCGTGTTAGTCTGTATTCGCAAAAAGAAAAGGAGTACTTGTGGCACCTTAGAGACTAACCAATTTATTTGAGCATGAGCTTTCGTGAGCTGTAGCTCACGAAAGCTCATGCTCAAATAAATTGGTTAGTCTCTAAGGTGCCACAAGTACTCCTTTTCTTTTTATCTTAAAGAAGAGACTACCATATGTTATGTTTCCTGTAAAAGTCAGGAATCTCTAAAATAAGGAAAAGAGAGAGAAATTCTCTTTATGGGTGCATCCACTCAAGGAAGAAAGATGTATTAACTAACAGACGGTAAGAACATAGCATAAAATCTTAGCGAAGAAAAGGCAGTTGTAGTTTTCAGTGTTAATACTAGTGGGGAGATAAGTGTTTACCTCTACATGCTAAGGTGTTAATACTACAACTCCCTTTTTTTCCACTATAATTTTATGCTGTGGTGTCTTAACACAAGGTAAGAACACACCCTTTTCCCTAATGAAGACAAGTCCTTGCAGTAAGGGGGGGTGCTTCAAATTTATAAAATGCCTAATAGCCAGGGATTGTTATGAAAGATGGAGATCTGCCAAGCATGGTCCAGCACCCTGAGTAAGGAAGAGAGCAGCAAGATGCTTACCAACAATAGGGAAAGGCTTTGCTCCAGGACCTTTTAAAAGTGCTGTCTTATGCATCTTTAGCATATTTGGTCCCCTGATGCGTAGTTGTCTGAGAAGTCTTTTGATTCTGACATTACATTTATCACTCTTTTCCTTCAAACTCTTAGTGCAAAGGATTTTTCTCCCGACATGTATCTCTTTATAGCTTTCATGTGCTAGCAGATACCACAATATACAGTATTCACCTTCTCCTCTCCCATTCTAAGGAAATATTTGAGGATGAGGCTTATTGCATTGTATATTTTGTTGCTGTATGAATGAGTCACTATTCCTATTGTTCAACACTATTAAACATATCCATACATATTTCTATTTCAATGTGTTATTTGACAATGTGTTGCTACTTTCCAGTAATCAGAAAGTTAACCCTTAGCCTTGAGTTCTTTGCTTCCATATGTAGAATGTGCCTTGTGAGCAGTCTAAGATTAAACTGAGAGCATGTCTACACTGGCAGAATTACAGCTCCAGGACTTACAGCGCTGCTCAGAGAGTGCTGAAGGGAAACCTCTGTTGCGTGTTCACGCTGTCAGCTGCATGCACAATAGCGTGTTCACGCTTCTGGCACTTGCAGCAGTATTTGGAGCAGTGCACTCTAGGCAGCAATCCCACAGAGCACCTCTTTCTCTTCTGCCGCTAAGACTTGTGGGAAGGTGGACGGGATTGTGAGGCATCCTGGGTCCTGTTCCAATGACCCGTGATGCATTGCTTTGCATCCCAGCAATCCCTGTGCTTCCGTCTGCATTTGGCACTATCAACCGTTTGTGTACTGCATGTCCTGCCTCTTTGGGTTGCAGGAATGGATCCCAAACTGTTGACCAGTATGCTGCTTACTCTGACCAACATGTCACGAGTGGCAGTGGAGTTATTCTTTAAACTACAAAAGCAAGAGGAGTGTGACATTGATCTCATCATGTGTAGTAGCTACGACATGAGATTGCTTGTGGCATTCGTGGAGGTGCTGACCATGGTGGAACGCTGTTTTGGGCTCAGGAAACAAGTACTGAGTGGTGGGATCACATCGTGATGCTCGTCTGGAATGACGAGCAGTGGCTGATGAACTTTCGGATGAGGAAAGCCACATTCATGAGACTGTATGATGAGCTCACCCCAGCCCTGCGGCGCAAGGACACAAGAATGAGAGCTGCCCTGCCATTGGAGAAGCACGTGGAAGTTGGCTACTCCAGACTGCTACCGATCAGTTGCTAATCAGTTTGGAGTGGGAAAGTTTACCGTTGGACTCGTGTTGACAGAAGTGTGCAGGGCTGTTAATCACATCCTGCTCTGAAAGACCATGACTCTGGGCAATGTGCATGACGTTGTTGAAGGCTTCGCACAAATGAGCTTCCCTAACTGTGGTGGGGCGATCGATGTCAGTCATATTCCAATTCTGGCACCAGACCACCTAGCCACCGAGTACATTAATCACAAGGGGTATTTCTCAATGGTTCTCCAGGCACTTGTGGATCACCGTGGGCGTTTCACAGATATTAATGTAGGCTGGTCCAGGAAGGTGCATGATGCACACATTTTTTGGAACACTGGCCTGTTCAGGAAGCAGGGACTTTCTTCCCGAAGAAAGAAGATCACTGTAGGGGAAATCGAAATGTCCATTGTCATCCTGGGAGACACCCACCTACCTCTTAATGATGTGGCTTTTGAAGCCATACACAGGGCAACTTGACAGCAGCAAGGAGCAATTCAACAACAGGCTGAGCAAGTGCAGAATGACTGTTGTGTGTGCTTTTGGCCATTTAAAAGCCCGCTGGTGCTGCCTCTATGGGAAGCTGGACCTGGCCAATGACAATATTCCTATGCTTTTTGCTCATTTGTGCAAAGCCAATATTCCTATGCTGTATGCTCCATAATGTTTGTGAAGGGAAGGGCGAAAGCTTCACTCAGGGCTGGACCGCAGAGGCTCAGCGCCTGGAGGCTGAGTTTGAACAGCCAGAGACCAGGGCTATTAGAGGGGCACAGCACAGGGTCATAAGGATCAGGGATGCCTTGAGGCAGCAATTTGAAGCTGAAAGCCACTAATATTTGTTGCTATGCTCGGGAGTGCAGTGCTTGAAATGCCAGGAAATGATTGGTGCACATGATACAATATGTGGGTTTAACCTAATTGTTTGTTGCTTTGCGGTGCTCTTTTTGCTTTCAATTAATAGAATAAAGGTTGCTTTGAAACCAACACAATTACTTTATTAAAAGACGACTACAACTGGAGGAGAGAGCCAAACAAAAAGTAGTAGTAGGGTGGATAAGGGAAGGTGGATGGGGGAAGGGAAGGTCCTGGGAGAAGGGGTCCAGGGATGTAGTACAATGCAACGGGAACTGTACTTCAGCAGGGCCAAACTGCAGAGGGATGGGTGTGGGAGTCCGCAATGCTGAACTGTGGCGGGGAGGAGTGGAATGGTGTGGGTACAGACTGGAGCCAGGAGGTTGATAAGAGTGTCTTGGCGGTGTCTGGGGGTGCATGGGAAAGAGTTTTGCAACAGTGGCTGCATAGGAGGGTGGGCGCCTTGCTGTTTGCTTTGAAGAGCTTGTATCTCTTGGAGCGTGTGTGCTTGGCACTCCATAACCTTTAAGAGCCGCTCCGTGGCTTCATCTGGCTCTTCTCACTGTCCCGCCACTCCTTCAATTCCTGTTTCTCGGCAGCAGAGTGCATCATAACATCACGCAGAAAGTCCTCCTTAGTTCTTCTTAGCCACTTTCTAATTCTGCACAGCCATTCAGCCAGCGATAACAAAGAGGGAGGCTGGGCTTCCACGGTCGTCTCTGTGAAGTTTAAATGCAACATTTTACAGAAGCAGTATTGTTTGCAACACAGACAACATTGATTCAGTGCTTTAAAACACAGCCAGTACTCTCACACCTGTTACTAACTGGCTGACCCCAGGCAAGCACACGTGAGCCACAAGACCTGCAAAATGGTGAATAGCTGCAGGGGCAGGATAAATTGCCCTTCCCGGACCCTGCTGTACACTGGGCACATGGCTCTTGGGGAGAGCCAGCACTGTAGGGTGGCCTGATGATCATTCCTGTCCCTACACTTTCCACAGGATGTGATCATTATGGAAGATATCTCTCTGCTGAGGGTGAGCAGGGAATCAAAGGAGGGTCTTCTCCAAGACTTCGGCTTTTGCCCTGACCCCTATGTGGCTTGCCTGTGTGCAGCAATGGTTCTTCTCCTCCCACTCCCCTTCCCTCCCCCATCCTGCGATGGCACAGGAAAGTTACCCTTAATGGGGCAAGAAACAAAGCAGCTCTGCCGAAGAACCTCCAGTTGCCCAGTATCTCCACAAGAGTTTCCTGGAGATCTCTCAGGGAGATTCCCATAAAGTGAAGGAGTCAGTCAACAGCCTGTTCTGCAGCTCAGACTAGGCATGTGGTGGGAGACCAGCCTTCTTTCTGCAACCCTCCTGCCCACAACAACTTGCTTCAGCAATTCCCAAAATCAGATCCACTTACCAGGGACCTCCCCTCCTGTTTGCACTTCACCAATCTCCGACAGCTGTGACTGGCTAGCCTCCTCCAGGGTAGAAAAGAGCTCCTGGCTACATGCATCTCTGACCTCCAAGTCCATCTTCTGCCTCATCCACATCCTCGTCAAAGATTTCCTCCTCCTGGCTCGGTCCGCTGGCACACGAGCCACCAAAGTATCCACAGTGGTCTTTGTAGTGGAGGTGGGGTCGCCGCCGAGTATCACATCAAGCTCTTTGTTGAACCGGCAGCTCATGGGTGCAGCACTGAAGTAGCAGTTTGCCTTCTGTGCCTTGTGATAGGCATTCGGCAGCTCCTTTGCTTAGACCCTGCACCGCAGTGTGTCCCGGTCATGGCCCCTTTCTGTCATACAGCGTGAAAGCTGTTCGTAGATATAAACTCCTACATCTGGAGTGCAGCTGGGACTGGACAGCCTCGTCTCCCCAAATGCTGGTGAGATCCAGCAGCTTGGCATTGCCCCAATCGGGAGATTGTCTGGAATAGGCATGACCACCTGGAAAGGTGCGCTGAGACCACTGCGCACATCACCAAGCAAACAGGAAGGGGACTTTCAAAATTCCCAAGGAATTTACGGCGTGGGGATGACGGTTGGTCACATGAGGGCAGGGCAGTAGAGTTTAAACCGATGACCAGAGAGGTGAGAACAGGCATTGTGGGACACCTCCCGAAGGCCAATTGCAGCGCTGTAATCGACCAAGGTGTCTACACTGGCACCCCAGAACTGTAGCCCTGGCGCAGAAAGCTGTACGCCTCTTGTTGGGGTGGTTTTTTCGAAGTTCTACAACTGCGCAGTTTCTGCACACTAAGTGGCTTGTAACTCAGGAGTTACAGGGCAGAAAGCTGCTTTACTGCACAGAAACTTGCCAGTGTAGACATGGCCTAAGAAACAGAACTTTGGGCTTGTCTAAACACGGTTTTTGTATTGCTTTCACTGTAATAATGGTTTAGAAACCAATATAGTTAAAGCAGTACAAAAACTGTACATAGACCAGCCCTTAGTATGTGTCCTTTTTTACACACTTGGACTTTTAGCACATACCGATACTTCTGGCTTTTTTTGTAAATTGACAACTGGTTCTATATGTATTTTACTATTTTATAAGTTATTTTTGTCAGGTATTCTAACTTTAAAATTGTCTTGATGGTCTTATCAATATATGTGGGGTTATCAAGTTTGGTTCATTAGTTCTATAGTTGAGATGTTTCCTGAAGATTATTTGTTTTCTTATTCTCAGTCTTTTTACTAGTTACTGCTTTTAAAATATGATTTGTTGAACACTTCCATCTGCTTTTTGCAAAGTAAATGTTTTTAATACAATGTGGTCAGTTCTGAATACAGATTATTTTACTTTTTAATATAATTGCATTGTCCTGTCATTCAATTTTCTGTCTTAACAGTTGCATATTCTTCTCTATATTTATAGTAAATTGCACTTTACATAGTAATTCAGCATGCTGTTGCACGTTTTTTCCTCTTTGCAGTTGATTGTATTAAGTCTTTTATGGTAATGTACTCATATCTCGATCCAGCAGATGTAAAAATTATGGATGATCCAAATTCTAGTAACCGAAGTTTTTGCTTTTTAAGTATTACAGTATAATGATGGAGTCATTGTTGTCTTCCATAAATTCTTGTAGGAGA
Source organism: Lepidochelys kempii (assembly GCF_965140285.1). Lineage (NCBI taxonomy): Eukaryota > Metazoa > Chordata > Testudines > Cheloniidae > Lepidochelys > Lepidochelys kempii. The sequence continues at coordinate 53,667,131 of NC_136383.1, forward strand.
AAGTGAACGAGCCTCTGATGGTTTGGCTGATGTGATTAGGCCCTATGATGGTGTCCCCTGAATAGATATGTGGACACAGTTAGCAACGGGCTTTGTTGCAAGGATAGGTTCCTGGGTTAGTGGTTCTGTTGTGTGATGTTCCCTTGTTGCCAAGAAGGCTAACAGCATTTTGGGCTGTATAAGTAGGAGAATTGCCAGCAGATTGAGGAACGTGATCATTCTCCTCTATTCAGCATTGGTGAGGCCACATATAGAGTACTGTGTCCAGTTTTGGGCTCCATACTACAAGAAGGATGTGAAAAAATTGGAAAGCGGAGGGCAACAAAAATGATTAGGAGACTGGAGCATGTGATTTATGAGGAGAGGCTGAGGGAACTGAGGTTGTTTAGTCTGCGGAAGAGAAGAACGAGGGGGGGGATTTGATAGCTGCTTTCAACTACTTGAAAGGGGGTTCCAAAGAGAATGGATCTAGACTGTTCTCAGTGGTAGCAAATAACAGAACAAGGAGTAATGGTCTCAAGTTGCAGTGGGGGAGGTTTAGGTTGGATATTAGGAAAAACTTGCAGGGGTTGTGAACCACTGGAATGGGTTAGCTAGGGAGGTGGCGGAATCTCCTTCCTTAGAAGTTTTTAAGGTCAGGCTTGACAAAGCCCTGGCTGGGATGATTTAGTTGGGGATTGGTGCTGCTTTGAGTAGAGGGTTGGACTAGATGACCTACTGAGATCCCCTCCAACCCTGATATTCTATGATTCAAATCTACAAGTTTTGAGATAATAAGCTTCTACTCAGCTGAGTGTTTAAGCTCTACAGATACTAAGCTTCTGAGGAGTGTCTCTTATGTTCTCTAGGCCTGACATTCATTATTGTGTATTGGGATCCCCAGGCAGGACACCTTCTACCCTGGTCCTGTAACTGGACCCATGGGGGGTGGACCCCTGCCTTCAGGCAGAAAACCACTAATATCGGTGGGCTCTGTGCTGGCACAGGGGGTTTGCCTGGATGGATCCAATTGCAGACTCAGGGCCATAGTCTGTAAATCTACTGATTTATTTTTTAAATGATTGTAACAGCTGTATTATATGTAAATACACAAGATTTTTCCTTCAAAAATTTGACAACTTATTCAAGAAAACTAATATTTTAAAATTATATTGGGAAGCAAGAGAAATAAAACTTCAGAATTGTCTGGGTTGTGTGTGTTTGTTTTTTTTTAAGTATAAAATTCCCTCACAGACTTCCCTAAAAGAGGGAGCAGCTGTAAATACCTGTTAGAATTTTTTTTAAATTAATGTTTATGGTTAAATACATTTGGAAATTGAGAAATAGTATGTTTAAAAAAAAAAAACACCTGAAATATCAGAAAGTCTAGAAATATTCAGTTCATGCTTCCAGCAGTAAGCTTATTTTTGCCCTTACCACAAGTTAAAGGTTGAAGGCTAGTCCCTTCCCCACCCTCAGTGTATGGGGCACAAACTAAAATATTGCATATAATATCCTTCATGATTGATCCACACAAGACCCTGCCCTTCCCTACCTGCTTATGAATTAGATACGCACCACCCACCTATTATTCTTCCATGTTTCAGTAAATCAGAGATTTTCCTTTTCTTTTCTGCGTATAAAGAGCAATCTGTAAACTGCTGAAAGATGTTGTTTGAGAACTCCCTATACTTAGCATAGGTTAGACGAGAAAGTTTAGCATATCTTCAAATAACATTTCATATATACAGTAGGAAAGACTTTATTTGTATAATGTGAACTAGTGGAATTCTTCCATCAGTGAGCAGACTGTTTAGATTGTTGGAACTTTGAGTATTGCAAGACCTGATATTTATGGTTTGAACTACATTAGTACATGACAACTTCTCTGTTCATAACGTCAAATTTTATGTCCAAGTTTTATCCTGGAATATAAATATTGGCATGCTGGATACTACAATACACTTGCTTTAAATTGGTAACTTCTCTGCATGGTCCCAACCGTTAGTACCCAGCAATGTTAAACTGTAACTGAAAATGCTTTGTTCCTTCAGTTGCCGGAAGAGAAGCTAGCCACAATGTAGGCCCAATATTTTACTAACCTTTTAAATTATTTAATGTGATGAGTCTTTCAGCAGTAACCAAGGTTTAAACCCTTTCTCAAGAACTGATCACCACCTAGAAGAGTTATATTCATGCCATTGAACCCCAGCAAGCAGTCATGACCAGAGTCTTCAAGAGGTGGTATACAGCAGTGAGGATTCCTAAGCCTTGTCATTATACTCTTCAGTCTGTCTCCAAACAGTAACATCTTGTGAAATGCTGATGACTTCATAACTCAACCTTACTCTATTTTAGATTGGAGTGAATAAGGGATGTCCATAAAGATGAACTGAAGTGCTTTTTAAAAAGAGAACATCAATGTCTATTTTAAATATCCCATTATCAGAATGTTGTGGACAAAAAATTATAAACATTCTTTAAAATGAAATGTTTAAAATCCATTACCTGTCAAGACCTAAACTTAGCATTCTGTTTCCTCTGCTATGGTTGATGACCTGGTAAACACCTAATACAATATAATGTTTGCACCTCTTGCCCTGCTTTAGCTATTTGTGAGGCTAACAACTACTGTAGGGAGAAACAGAATTCTACACTTAGGCTGTGTCTTTTATTTCACCTCTTAACATATATTTATTTGTAACTTCAAGGATATTTAATCCAAGATCTTAGAATTTTAAAAATATTTTTAAAAATTATTTGGTTAACCTCCAATTGTTTTCCTTTATTTGGTTTCTTGAAATCTTTAAGCCCTTATCATAGGGGCACTAATTGCCTGGGAAATACAATATGTCAGTGTAGTTGCTATAACTCGTGTATAACTTAAACTAGCAAAATCAAATCAGTTTGGCCTCTGTGTGTATCTGTCTATAACACTAACACACACACCCACACACCCACTGTTTATTACACATATATGTATTTATGCATATAGACACACACACACACAATTTCATATTCTCATAGCAATGGTCACAACTATTTATGGTTTTTACTTTAAATAGCAAGCATGCAGCTCTCACAAATTCACCTCCTAGCAGGTGGCATAAATGTGTGAATGAATCACCATGTGGAACTGAGATTTACTCTGTCAGCAATACATATGCCCACTCACTGCCTTAATACTTTCTAATACAATGTAATTTTCTTGTAAATAGAGTTGCATTAAAAGAGTATGCATTGACTTATGAGGAGAGACTGGGGGAACTGGGCTTATTTAGTCTGCGGAAGGGAAGAGTGAGGGGATTTGATAGCATCCTTCAACTATCTGAAGGTGGGTTCCGAAGAGAATGTAGCTAGGGTGTTCTCAATGGTGGCAGATGATAGAACAAGGAGCAATGGTCTCAAGTTGCAGTGTGGGAGGTCTAGGTTGGATATTAGGAAAAACTATTTCGCTAGGAAAGTGGTGAAGCACTGGAATGGGTTACCTAGGGAAGTGGTGGAATCTCCATCCTTAGAGGTTTTTAAGGCCCAGCTTGACAAAGCCCTGGCTGGGATGATTTAGTTAGGGTTGGCCCTGCTTTGAGCAGGGGGTTGGACTAGATACCTCCAGAGGTCTCTTCCAACCCTAATCTTCTATGATTTGCAGTTATCATGTTGGCTTCATTTTATAGTGGGGAAAATAGTAATGAAATTGAAAGTTTGTGCTAAAGTCATTCTGCAGTTATTACCATATTAAAACTGCCAACATTTTAATTGTCTTTCTGAATTTGTTCAATCGGCTGTAAGAACAACACACATTTTATTTCGTTACATGAACTTCTATTAGTAATTTCAACTAGATACAGCTTTGCTGCGTTATTGGTGGTGATTATGATCCAGTTCTTTTTTGTATGTTTTTGTTTTTTAGACCCTGAAGTGTTCACTTCCATCTTGGAATCTCTAATTGGTGTATATATAAACCTAAATTGCACAATATGGCCGACAAGTTAACAAGAATTGCTATTGTCAGCAATGACAAATGTAAGCCAAAGAAATGCCGTCAGGAGTGCAAAAAGAGCTGTCCTGTGGTTCGAATGGGTGAGAAATGCAGTGAAACATAATTAAACAATGCAAGAGACTTTAAACAATGTGCCTAGTTGTTTGCTGTCCACCTTAATAGAATTTACTAGTAGAAACTCTGAGAGAGCTTTCTGGATCATACTATGAATACATTTGTGTCATATATATGATTAAAACGGTCTGAAAATTGTGCACAGCAATAATGCTAAGAAATATTAACTACTCAGTTTCAGGGCTTCTTTTGAGTCCTTTTTTGCTGGGGAATTTTAAGGCAACTACAGGATTTCTGTGCGGCATTTACTGATCATGCTGATAACAAATCTGAGCATTGTGTCTTGTGTTTAACATACATTCTTTTTCACCAGGAAAACTATGCATAGAAGTCATACCACAGAGCAAAATAGCATGGATTTCTGAAACGCTCTGTATTGGTTGCGGTATTTGCATTAAGGTAAAAGATACTTATATAAACTTTTTAAAAATACAATTTCAATTTCTTTAAAAGTATGTACTTCTCATAAGAAACAGTGTATCTTCAGAATTCGAGAAAAAATATGTAATATAATTTCAAACAGTTTATCTCCTATGCACCTTTTTATATTTCGGCTTGACAGAATTTTATTTTTTGAATTTAGTTTTGACAGATACTTAAAAATCCATATCTTTTATTTTTATTTGAATTTTCACAATTGTGGGAAATTATAGAAAGGTCAGACAATTATTTAATGACAATAGACATTGAGATTCAAAAAGTTGTTTTATAACCTTTAAAACAGAAATTGCTACCATCATGTCAAAATGTACATAGAAATCTTATATCAAATTAAGTTCTCAAGCAGCATTTTTTCTTACTTTGTCTGTCTGTATATTTTGCTTATCAATGAAAATATTTTTTCATGGGGGGGAAGGGGTGTGCAGCGAAATTGATGTTTAGAGACATTTACCAGTAAAAGTCTAATCCTTCCAATTATATTTCTATTCTAGTCAGTATTTAAATTGCCATATTTAGCTTTGAAAAAGTGAGCATAGGATTCACTTTGAAAATGTTGTCTTTCTCTGTTAAGCGCACAAAGTGATGTAATTTTACTCATCAGTGTTATCTATAGGACAGCTTAGTCTAACAACAACTAGAACATTGATTGCTTCTCTCTGTGTAGTTTCTGTGGTCAAAAATCTAAGCAAATCAGTTAGCATTTGGAGGAATTTTTTAAACGTATTAACAAATCAATACATTCAAGAATCAGTATAAATATTTAGTACTGACCTGTTTAAAGGTAAGAAGTGTGGCACTCACAATTGTAAACAACACGTTCGGGGTGAAGTACTAAACGTAGAAGAATTTCACTACAGAGTAATTTGTTCTGCATTAACTTGTTTCACTGTGCATTAGTAAGTAGTAAATTTGTTTGTTTAAATTATAGAAATGTCCTTTTGGAGCCTTGTCAATTGTTAACTTACCTAGCAACCTGGAGAAAGAAACAACACACAGATATTGTGCCAATGCCTTCAAACTTCACAGGTATCTTTTATTTTTCCTTAAGCCAACTTTATTTTACCATCCAATTTTAAATTAATGTAAAATGTATATAATATTCTGGACTCCTAATTTCCAGTGTTATTGGAGATGTGACACAGGATGAATCTATATGGGGTTTTTAATGTACATAGTCTTTTGGGTTATCAAATATTAGTCTCAGATAATTTTTTGGCTTAGTTTAACAATCTCCTTGAACTTCTGTTATAATAAACTGAATCAAAAACCTGTAATTTAAAATTCTTGAGATATTGTCATTTTAACACTATTTTAAATCTGAATCTAGCTTTCCTGGTGACAAATGACTATTGGTCTGTCATCTCGAAGGGATAAAAACATAAATAAAACCGGTCTGGCACTGATAAAGCAGTCTCTAGAATTGGAGCATTTTATTTGTTTATGCAGTTCTATGGTATTCCTCACTTGAGTGTGTCAGCTTCTTGCAGACAATTAATTTATCTTCACAGCACCTGAATTTTATAGATCATGAAACTTAGGTAAAATGTTGGATTACTAGCTCAAAGTCGCACAAGAAGTCTGTGGCAGGCTGTAGATCTGTGTTCCAAGTCCTGTGCCTTTACCTCAAGAACTTTCTCTCCCAAAATGTTTTCTTACTCTCTCTGTGTTAACAAGCATTATAAAGAAACTGGCATATAAGTGTGTCACATCAAAGTGATTCTCTTTGAAAGAAAATGGAGAGAGAGAAACTTGGCATTAGTAGTGTCTGGTTGTGGTCTGACAATAGTTTTACATGGTTTTTCCCTTAATTTGTGGCTTTTTTATATATATAAGTTCAAGCAATATTGAGGTAGAGACACTGTGAAATGGGTTGAATCACTCGGCAAGTTTTTTTTTTAAAAAGTGCCCTAGTATTTTGCTTTTAATTGTGGTGGGAATTTTGGATTACACTAAATAATGACTTTATATACAGGTTGCCTATTCCACGTCCAGGGGAAGTACTGGGATTGGTTGGAACCAATGGTATTGGAAAATCAACTGCCTTGAAAATCCTAGCTGGAAAGCAGAAGCCAAACCTTGGAAAATATGATGTATGTATAAAAAGAGCTTGGGAAATAGGTGATTATGGTTTGTTGATGATAAATGCTCAGTCTGTCCTTGTAATTTTTTTCCTGCAACTGTCACATTGATATCAGTGCTTCACATTGCTTGAACTTTGGGGAAGTGTTGCTGAGCTAGACACTGGTGTAGGTGCAGTGAAGTGGTGTTAAAGGTCTCTGCGCTGTTCTTCTAGTCTACTTCAACTATGATTTGTTTGCCTTTTCTAACTCTGGTTCTCCTGGAGAATGTTTAGCATTATTCCCAAAATGAAAACAATCTCTTGACCTCCATCTCCACTCTAGTGTACCACAAGGGCCTGGTCAGACTTCCCAAGATAACCAGGAGTTGCAGTTTCCTTTTAACAAGTTTTTGCCCAAGTTAAATTTGCTGTGTTTCGTCCTCTCTTACTGTCATCTCTTGGGAATGTCTGCTGGGAAGTAGGAAACACATTTTTCTTGAACCTTTTTCTGAACGTGAAACTTTATTAGGCTAACCTTTTCCATTTAGCCCAGGTAACCATAAGACTACATATATTTCAGTTTTGTGAAAGAATTGAGGAGTAGAGTGGCCCATATTCTACGTTCCATATGAAATGGTTTGACTTCTGACACTGGCTTATTAAAACAAATTCACAGTACACTCCTTTTTAACTTTTGTTTCTTGAAGATACCATGTGTTTCTGCTGCCGAGACCTATTTAGGGTGCTTTTTCTTTCAAGAGTAAGTGACATCACACACCTGAAAGAGTACAAGGACCTGAACTCCTTATACAGCTTAAGGTGTTTCATGTCATTAACTATTTAAGTGGAAGCCTAGAAAGTAAGTAAGTAGAGACTGACTTTTTGGGGGCTACTCTGTTTTTATTGCATGTATCTTTGATGTCTACTCATTTGTGTTTGGAATCTTTAAAATTAAAACATTTCAGTTTACTTTTAGATCTACTAATAGTTTAAATGAATTTTGAATATTTAAAATGCTTATATAAGTCCTAGTACCTAATTTCTCTGTAGGATCCACCTGATTGGCAAGAAATCTTGACTTACTTTCGGGGATCTGAGTTGCAAAACTACTTCACCAAGATCCTGGAAGATGACCTCAAGGCTATTATCAAACCTCAGTATGTGGACCAGATCCCTAAAGCTGCAAAGGTAAGAGACGTTACCAGTTGGAGAGAATGCAATATGAGCCTTTAAAGACAAAATACACTATGTAAAAATGTTATGCTTTTCGTGCATTAATGAGAGAAATTTCTCATGTTTGCAATATCTGAATGCTTAAATATTAGAAAAGGGTTGATTCTTTCTTTTTATAATGGCAGGGGACAGTGGGGTCTATTTTGGACAGAAAGGATGAAACTGACACACAAACTATTGTATGTAAGCAGCTTGGTAAGCAATGTTCCCTCCAGTTCTTTTTGTTTGTTTGTTTTTTTTTATTTAACCGACCAGGCTACAGCGCTGCATTTTTGTCCTTGTTTTATACCATGGAAATGTGGACAAGATTTCACTTTTTTTTTTTTTTTTTTAAAGCGAGGAGTGTATACAGGAGGGGTTGTGTGTGCATATGGGGGCTGCCCTAGGGTGGCTCTTGCCCAGTATCACACATTAGTCCCCTTCCCGCCATTCACGGGGTCCCAAAGGGAAGCAATTAACTCTGCTGCAGCAGCCTTAGGAGCCAGGAGTCTGTTCAGGGCTGTGTGACAGGTTGCACCTCCCCCAGGCTGGGGGTTTCAGGACCCCACCCTGCCCGGTGCTCCCAAGAAGGGGCCTAGATCCTTACTTCCCTCCACCACCACCTCTTGGCAGCAGCAACCATAGAATCCAACTGCTGGGGGGTAGGGGTACTTTGGCCTTGTCAGGCTGCAGCTCTGGAGCCTCCGCTGACCTGGGCTGGTGCCCCTGAACCCAGCCAGGTCCCTCACTGGATCTCGTGCGCAAGGTTTATCCCAGCCAACCAGGCCCGAGCATGTTCCTAAGATGGAGAGATGCTTCCACTTCCCCTGCAGGGAGGAGGTGAGATCATATGCACCCTGGGGGGCACACCCTGCTGGGACTGCACAGAGGAGATATGAGAGGCATGGTTTTTGACCTATGCCATACATACAAGATTGCTGCACTTCCACACAGTTTACAGGGAACCTTGTTGGTAAGTGACTTTGTTAAATAAATAAATTTGGTAAGACCATGGTTCATAAAATCACTTTAAAGAGTTTTGAGTAATTCACATTAATTAAAAATTAAAATGATCACTGTCTAACATAATGGAAAACTTAAATTATGTCTAGTTCAAGGATTGAAATTTACATTGGTCCGAACTTGGCCAGGACTTGGTATATTCGTTTCTGGACCAATGCCAAAAAATAACTGCTAGTGGCACTCTTGATGTCTAGTATCTTGCAAATCTGGATTAGAAACTAATAAATCACATCATTGTGGAACTGAGGTTCTTAGCTTTCCATGGTATAAAACATTTATTTTTAAAGCTTGGAAAATTTTGGATTAATTTTGATCAATTTTGACAAGTTTTTAGCATCTTGTCTCTTGAGAACCATTGAAGCTAGAAAATGCTACCCCAAAGATGAAGAATCCTCAGCTTTCAAACGAGACTTAATGCTTTGTAGAATTTTAGCGGTTTTTGACATATTGGTTGGTAATTGGAATATTATGACTTTTAAGGTCTGTCTTGGTTTTGCTTGTATTAGGAACTTTTTAAAATAGTACTGTTGATTTTTAGGGCCAATAAACTTCTTCAAGCACAAGTCCAAGAACAGCAACCAAAACCAGAAATTTGATCCCTATCCATGAAGGAAAGCAGCAGTACAAATTTGCCACTTAATGTTGCTGACAGTTTTATGTCTTGCTGTGGTTTTTGCAAGCATTATTGTGATCCCTGTATACTGGATACATCTATGAGCAGGCTTTACAATACCTTCTTTAGCATAAACTTTGTCTAATTTGTTTCAAAGTAGGATATTTATCATATTTAATTTACATATGCTGGACATAACAAATAATCTTTATCACCAGATTTAACTCATCTGAGAGAACGAAACATTGAAGACCTTTCGGGAGGAGAACTTCAGAGATTTGCTTGTGCTGTCGTTTGCATTCAAAGGGCCGATATGTATGTTCCATTTACTTCTATTGCACCTTCAATCCCAAAAGGCTGTTTCAGGATTTGTTCTTAAAATTGGTGCTTAATATTAGAGTGCAGTAATTTTTATTTCTAGGGAGTGGATGGCAGCATATAGAGGTGATCTTCTTTGGATGAAATGTTAAATGCAGAAATTTTCAACAATATAGTTTACCAGTTCCCCACAACTGGTGTCTGGGATTCTTTCATAGGAATTCTTATTGTTCCTTGCTCTTTCATCCACTCTCACATGTAGCAGAGACCTCTGGGGTTTAGGGTCTATCCAAACCAAGGTTTAGTATTGCTGCTTGATAATAATCCTAGTTGAAAGGAGTGGGTAGGGAAGATATCCTGTGTGACCATGCACATCCCTTACCCTCCTTGAATCAGAAAAGGACAAGAAGGTGCCCACCCCCTTGGGAATGTTGTCTGTCTTGCAACCAGGAAATTACTGTTCTGTCCAATAGCAGCCAAACAAGCTACTGCTGCCTCTCCTAATCTATCACAACTAAGATCCCCTTCCCTTCACTTAGTCCCTTCCGAGTGGTTCCTGACTTCAGCTGGTCTTGAGAGCAGGAAAGCAAGATCAGAAGACTGGTGGTTTTCTGATTTGGAAGAAATCTTATTACACTCTCCTAAAATTGGTATTTTTGTACTTTGCAGTGCATGTCACAAGGCTGCTTAAATTTAAACTAAATTAGAAGTCATGGGATTGCTAAAGTAGTTAGTTAGAAAGTTAACACTATATAGTTTGGTCAGAATTTTTGGCAAAGGAATAGCTAATTTGGACTGTTCAGCAACTTTACATGGTAGTTGGCAGAAGAATCAGGGAAGGTGTTGAAGCACACTAGAAAAATGATTTTTTTTTTTTTTTTATTACTATAGACCAGGGGTCGGCAACCTTTTTAGAAGTGGTGTGCCGAGTCTTCATTTATTCACTTTAATTTAAGGTTTCGCGTGCCAATAATACATTTTAACGTTTTTTAGGTCTCTCTCTATAAGTCTATATTATATTACTAAACTATTGTCATATGTAAACAAGGTTTTCAAAATGTTTAAGAAACTTCATTTAAAATTAAATTAAAATGCTGATCTTACGCCACTGGCCCGCTCAGCCCGTTGGCGACCTGGGGTTCGGTTCACCTAGGCCGGCAGCGGGCTGAGCGGGGCCTGCGGCCAGGACCCCAGCTGGCAAGGGGCAGGCAGCCAGAACCCCAGACCAGCAGTGGGCTGAGCAGGGCTGATGGCCAGGACTCCAGACTGGTAGCGGGCTGAGCTGCTCAGCCTGCTGCTGGTCTGGGGTTCCGTCCGCCAGCTCCTGCCAGCCAGGGTCCAGGCTGCCAGTCCCACTCAGCCCGCTGCCGGTTTGGGGTCCCAGCCGTGTCCACATAGAGTAGGTACCTACCTTCTCCCTGGTTCTAGCCATTCTCTTACCCTCTCTGCACTGAGATGAGAGTGGGAGTGTGCTGAGAACAGGGCTGGGGGTGAAGGAGCAGGCTGGGGGTTGGGGTGCATGGTCTGGCCAGGAGCTAGAATGAGGGAGGGGGCTCAGGGTTGGGGCAGGAGGTTTGAGTGTGGAGCAGTTACCAGGGCAACTCCCATTTGGTGCGAGGGGTGCAGGTGGGAATGTGGGAGGGAGGGGTGCAGGAGCTCCTGTTTGGTGCGAGGGATGGGAATGGAGATGTGGGGGGTGCAGGAGTCAGGGCATGGGGTGTCAGGGTGCTGGGTATGTGTGTGGGGAGGTGCAGGAGTCAGGGCTGGGGGTATGTGGGGAGGATACAGGGGTGAGGGCTGGGGGTGTGGGGGTACTCTCAGCCCCCTGCCCTGAGCAGCTCACGGCAGGGGGCTGGAGGGGATATGCCTGGATTCCACTCTTCCCCCAAGGTCCCCGGAGCAGGCTCCGCTTTTACCTCTGCTGCTTGTAGCAAGGGCCATCAGCTGATTGGCCGCAGGGAGGGAGAGAAGGAGGGGCAGGAACCAAGCACACTGGGGGAAGAGGCGGGAGGAAGGGGGAAGCTTGCCTGCCCTGCAAGGAGAGAGCGGTGAGCGCGGAGGCAGAGAAGAACGGGTCGGGCAGGATTTTTAGTGGCACACTGCAGTCTGCCCGGGTCCAGCAGACACCAGCGTGCCATTAAAAATTGGCTCGCGTGCCGTGCCATAGGTTGCCGACCCCTGCTATAGACATTTTAAAATATCACTTGGAGGGTAAATTTAGATGGTTTACAGGTTAGATTTTAAAATGTTATAGAAATGAAAATTAAAAATATACATTCATTGATATTTTCCCCTCTCTTTGGGATAGCTTTATGTTTGATGAACCTTCTAGCTACCTAGATGTTAAGCAGCGTCTGAAGGCTGCCATTACTATTCGATCTCTAATAAATCCAGACAGGTAAGTACAGATTTTACATTTTGTTAGATTTTAGTGACACTAGATTGTAGTTCATAGACTGATTGGGTGATTCTTCAATCTCCTTGCTACTGCAGATTGTTTCTTATAGTATATTTTCTAATGTGTTTTGTGTAGTCTACTTTTGAAGACAGTTCAACAGATAACATTGTCAGGATTATTTTTCCTTTTAGTCATCCTAAATTTTCCTTTTCTTAATTTCTCCCCAACACTATTTATAATTCTACATCCCTCTCTCTCTCATCCCCCCCCCCTCCGGATTTACATCCTTCAAATATTTGTGGCTTTATTTTCCCCGTGACCAAACTGTCTTTTTTCCACTACTTTATGTTTAAAAAAAAAAAAAAGTCAGCTCAAATGGAGAGTAAACTTCCAGAGTTGTTGCTCCCAATATCCATTTATTGAGCATTTAGCAAAACATTTGTACTGAGAAGTTTGAATTTTATCCATATTAGCTTAAAACTAAGAATCCATACCAAAAGCAGCATTGTATTGTTAATTTAAACGAAATATTGATAATTTCTTGGTATGTGAGACTAGTGGCAAAATCTCAAGTGTACTTATTTCATTTTATATCAAACTATTTTTTCCATTGACAGAAACAAAAACAAACATACACAGATCTCATTCTTTTTTATGTAGAAGTTTAACAAATAATTTTGGTTTTATTTTTCAGATATATCATTGTTGTAGAGCATGATCTTAGTGTGTTAGATTATCTCTCTGACTTTATCTGCTGCCTGTATGGTGTGCCAAGTGCTTATGGTGTCGTCACTATGCCTTTCAGTGTAAGAGAAGGTAACTCTTGACCCCTGGCTCTCTCCAACCCCCATTCCTCTTGCCCTCACAAATGAGAAAGCATGCACAGTGTGATAGGCATGGTCGTTTTAAGCAAATATATCTTTTAAAATGCAGAGTTTGAAAGCCTCTTTTTTTCTAAATGTACTGTGCTATGGATGTCAACATTAACTATTTATTTATTCCATCCATAAAAGTGATCAGCAACTAAAGGGGTGGGAGTGATGCCTATGGGGCGGGTAGAGGTTGGAATTGGGAGCTGCAGCATGACAGGAAAGAAGACTTGAGGTATGTTTACACTGCAATTAAACACCCATGGCTGGCCTGTGTCAGTTGACTTGGGCTCACAGGGTTCAGACTATGTGTAGGGCACTGACCAAAATGGACCGTGAATTTCATGGTCATAGGATTTTAAAAATTGTAAATTTAATTATTTCAGCTATTTACATCTGAAATTTCACAGTGTTATAATTGTAGGGGTCCTGACCCAAAAAGTTGTGGGGGGCAACAAGGTTATTGTAGGGGGTGTTGCGGTGCTGCTGCCCGCCCTTCTAGGCTGCTGCTGGCGGCAGCCCTGCCTTCAGAGCTGGGCAGCTGGAGAGCGACAGCTGCAGGCCGGGAACCCAGCTCTGAAGGCAGGGCTGCCACCAGCAGCAGTGCAGAAGGATGGCATGGTCTGGTATTGTCACCCTTGCTTCTGTGCTGCTGCCGGTGGGGCACTGCCTTCAGAGCTGGGTGCCCAAACAGTAGCCGCTGCTCTCTGAAGTCAACGCAATACCATGGCACCTTCCCCACCCCCACTCCCCAAATAACCTTATGACACTCCACCCCCGCAACTCCCTTTTGGGTCAGCACCCCCAATTTGAGAAACACTGGTCTCCCCCATGAAATCTATATAGTATAGTGTAAAAATCACACAAGACCAGATTTCACAGGAGGAGACCAGATTTCGTGGCCGTGAATTTGGTAGGTCCTAGCTATGGGGCTCTAAAATTGCAGTGTAGATGTTGGGGCCCAAGCATCTACACCACAGTTTTATAGTCCATAATCCTGAGTCAGCTGATGTGGGCCAGCCACAGATGTTTCATTGCAGTGTAGACATACCCTCAAAGGCCCCTTTGAGCGGGAGAAACAAGGAGGTGGTCCTAAGGTGAGCATATCTTTCTTTGAGGTATGCTGAATGTAGTAATAAGGTAATTATTAACTGAAAGTTGAATTATGACAAAGGTCATACTCTAACTTTGCTTTCTGTGCACATCTTTCATTGACATCAGTGGGGGAGTTCTAGTATGTAGCAGGGGTTGTATATAGTCCTAAACTTGTACTCCAACCCACAAGCCATAATTAAAAATGCAGTTTGGCTTTCTCTCCATAGAATGAGTTTGATACCATGAATTGTTTGTAAGCTAGGGATTTAAACAAAGAAGGTGGGGGGGAACAATAGACAGGACACAGATTGAGAGATGAGTTCAGTTGAGTTTCCATGCTCTGGAAACATTCAGTCTTGCATCTAGAGTCAAAGAAAAGTGACATGTTTTATGACTATAACAGATGTAACTCCATTGACTACTACAGTCAGAAATCTATGGAACAGTTGTCTGACCATACTGACTTAGTCATTGTTGACCTGGGCTGAATTCAAGGCAATGAAGAATTGGAAACAACTAAAGGAAGATCTTTAGAGATTCAAGGCACTAAAGATGAAAGTAACTTTGTCCACTGAATTATTACTCAGAATAGGGGAAGAAGGGCCATCTTGGGGAGTACTGTCCGGAGGATCAAGGAACAAACTTGCTTAGGAGCACAGCATCGTTCCTGCAGTGCTTAGGAGGAGCGGTATAATAGGGGAAGGCATAAACTCTGTGGAGCACCATTCTTGTCATTTCACCACTACTATTGGGGGGAAAGAGGGAAGGGATGGCAGTGAAACTGACAAGAATTATGTCAGTTTCAGTCAGCAGCTGCTGTGGGTATGGAAAGCATATTTTGTTTTGGAAATGCCATGTGATGGGGTTTCCAGACCTCATGTGAAACTTCAAAAAACAGCTGGTTTTCTTCTGAGGCAGAACACAACCAGTTTTCGAAATGCTGAAATTCCTTGAAATTCTGAGTTTTGTCTAGTTCTTGAGTCTTACTGCTGTGCAAATAAAATGCATTGTTTATACATTTGATATTTTATAGTTATTTTAATAGAGGTTGCAGAAAGATTCATTTAACCTTGCTGTATAATTTCCAATCTCTTGCTAATAAGAGTCCTTGTTGAATAAGTCTAACATGCCACATAGGACACAGGACTTTAGTCAATATCAGTCCTGGTCCATCTGATACTTACAATCAAACACTAAGTGTCCATGCAGTTTTAGGGGTTTTTTACACATGATTTTACTAATGTAGCTTACTTTTCTCTTATAGGCATAAACATTTTCTTGGATGGTTACGTTCCAACAGAAAATTTAAGATTTCGAGATGCATCTCTGGTTTTTAAAGTGGCTGAGACAGCTAATGAAGAAGAAGTTAAGAAGATGTGTATGTATAAATATCCAGGAATGAAAAAAAAGATGGGAGAATTCGAACTAGCCATAGTAGCTGGAGAATTCACTGACTCTGAAATCATGGTAATGCTAGGGGAAAATGGTGAGTGTTCTCCTATGTAGAAATTAGTGTGTCTAATGTGGTATGCTAAACACTATTAAAAACAGTTGTGTGGTATTGAGGTCTGGATCACAGAAAATAAAAGAACAGTATCTTATTAAAAACTGTACCTTTGAACAGCTCTGACGTGCATGCAACCTAAGAGCAGATCTTCCTTACTAAATATGATGTTTCTAGTTATAAACATATCCTATTTAAACACATTAATGGGAGTACTTCTGTCAGTCTGTAATAGTACCTCACTCTTATCTAGCACTTTTCATAAGTAGGTCTCCAAGTGCTTTACAAAGGAGGTAAGCCTCATTATACCTGTTTTTACAGATAAGGAAACTGAGACACCAAGCAGTGAATTGACTAGCCCAAGGTTGCCGAGCAGAGAATACAACGCAGGTCTCCTGAGTCCTAGTCCAGTGCTATCCACTGTCAGTGGTTTTCAAACTGTGGGTCACAGAATGGAAAGCACTGGGTCACGGCAGCTCTGATCAGCACCACTGACCGGCCCGTTAAAAGTCCTGTCAGGAGTGCTGCCGGGCTAAGGCAGGCTAGTTCCTACCTATTCCAACACCCTAGAAGTGGCCAGCAGCAGGTCCGGCTCCTAAGCGGGGGATCACAGGGCTTCGCTCGCTGTGCCGGCCCCGAGCACCGGCTCCGCACTCCCATGGGCTGATTCCCAGCCAATTGGAGCTGGGAGGGAAAGGAGGGTGCCTGCAGGCAAAAGCCTTGTGGAGCCACTTGCACACCTCTGTCTAGGAGCTGGACTGGAGTGCTTCCAGGGCGCATCATGGCCCACAGTGCCAGGACAGGTGGGAAGCCTGCCTCTGCACCCCAGCTGCGCCACTGACTGGGAGCTGCAAGAGGTAAACCTGCACCCCAGCCCTGAGCCCTGCCTCAAACCCGGAGCCACCTCTTGCATCCTAAACCTCCTGCATCCCTTACCCCACCCCAGGCCTGCACCCCCTCCCCAGAGCCCTGAGCCCCCCCAAACCTGGTGCCCTCTCCTGCACTCCAGAGCCTGCATCTCTAGCCCAGAGTCCCCTCCCACACCCTGAACCCTTCATTCCCGGCCCCATCTCACAGTCCTCACCCCCACACCCCAGACCTCTGCCCAGCCCTCTCACATCCTGAACCCCTCATTCCCGGCCCAACACTGCAGTGCGCACTCCTGCACCCCAAACCTCTGCCCCAGCCCAAAGGCCCCTCCCAAACCCCACTCATCCCCAGTTCCATTGGGTCACGAGTAGCCACAATTTTCTTCAACTAGGTCACCAGAAAAAAAGTTTGAAAACCACTGTACTAGGTCACTCCCTGTAATACAGGCAGTAAGTGTATACACTGCTTCTTAACTCCAACACAAGCAAATACACTGTCTCTAATACAGACCTGTTAGCCAGTCATACAAGGAAAGCTGAAGTTTTAAAAATTCAGTTTTTTATTGAGTTATTACCACCACATAGCTGTGTACAGGAAAACCAGCAGTTTTTGGGCTAAGCGTTATCGCTCTGAGTTCCTTCTAAAATGTTTTACTAGATTATTTCCGTGTGGTGGACCATATGTAATACAGTGATTGTCCTGTGGACCAACTCCCCTGTTTATGATCCTGTGCTATCCCTATATCCGTAGGAACTACATCAATGACTTATATGGGAAAGTAACATTAAGAAAGAATTGTATTTTTAGATGTTTTTGTGATGCAGTTTAACAACTAGAAATAATGACTCCCCCTCCCAGCATTGTGACTGGCCAGCTCTTTACAGATCTGCTGCAGGTATTCACTGAACAGAGTACAGCCTGCTTAGAGAATTCCCATTTTTGTGTGTGTATGTGTATATATGTGTATATATATATAGTGTGTATGTGCGTGCGCGCGCACACACAAAGTTGCTCTTATTTAAACATGATGCTATTGAAGGTATTAAAGAAAGCTCCAGAGATTAGTTAAATTGCTGCAATGACAGTCTAAAGTAACTTCGAAAGCTCATGCTCAAATAAATTGGTTAGTCTCTAAGGTGCCACAAGTACTCCTTTTCTTTTTATATATAACATGAAACTTTTGTTTGTTAGGAACTGGCAAAACTACATTTATCAGAATGCTTGCAGGAAGACTTGCACCTGATGAAGGAGGTATTGTTTAATGTATCAATTTGAAGCATATTTTGACAATTTTATTTTGGTGGCCATTGTTTTGACTACATAATTATATTTATAGGTGAGGTACCAGTTCTAAATGTCAGTTACAAGCCACAGAAGATCAGTCCTAAGTCCACAGTAAGTTTAGGTTTTGTGTCACTACACTTTTATGTTGTATACATCCAACGTATTTCCAACATAAAACACGTTCTAGAGATGCAGAGAGAATCCTGTCTGCTTTGAATATAAACACTATTTAAATATTTTAATCTATCTTTTTACCTTTCCATGGTGCAGTGAAGCAAACTAAGTAGTCACTTTGTCTTTGAATAGGGAAGTGTCCGTCAGCTGCTCCATGAGAAGATCCGAGATGCCTATACACATCCACAGTTTGTGACTGATGTAATGAAGCCTCTTCAGATAGAAAACATCATTGATCAAGAGGTATTAACCCACTGAGACGTTTTAACATCTTATTTTTTACGATTCTCTAATGCCCCCAACTAAATATTGTTAAATGTTGTTATTCCTAACAGGTGCAGACGTTGTCTGGTGGTGAGTTGCAGCGTGTTGCACTAGCTCTCTGTCTTGGTAAGCCTGCTGATGTCTACCTAATTGATGAACCTTCAGCATATTTGGACTCTGAACAGCGTCTAATGGCTGCTAGAGTTGTCAAACGGTAATGTGTGCACATAGAAGGACAGGGAAAGCTTTCATTAACTTTTATTTAAAGGTTTATTTCTAAATATCTCACAAATTTGTTCTATTTCAGTTTCATTCTCCATGCTAAAAAAACAGCCTTTGTGGTAGAGCATGACTTTATCATGGCGACCTATCTAGCAGATCGTGTCATTGTCTTTGATGGTATTCCATCCAAGAACACACTTGCGAACAGGTAACAGGCTCATGTTAACTTGGTTATCTCAGGGAAGATCAAAGGACAATGTATAAACTAAATTAATGGTAAAAATATTAACAATTTGTATAGTACCCCCCCAAGCAACTAGGTTCACTGCACAGCAATCAAAATAAATTGCTATCTAGAAAACTGCAGTATACAAAAATCTGAACACATAAATAGCATCCGTGTGTGGTTTGTTTTGGTTTTTTTTTTTAAAACTGTAAGAAGGTTCTATAGAGAGGCTAACATACCTCCTGGAAGAATTATTTTCAGATTTTTTTTACAGGTAGGAAGGAATGAGCTGAGGGATCTTTTTCTAGGCAGGTGAGCAATAAGGTGTGTGAAATACAAGCCAAATGATATACTGTATACCTAGGCAAGCTTCTAAAATGTAATACTGTAATTGGAAAGCTCTTAAAATGTGGCATGCTGCTAAAGTTGTTACTTAGTTCCTGTAAATAACTTCTGGTGCATTTTGATATCAACAATATGCTTTGAATTAGGACTGTCGATTAATGGCAGTTAACTCGCACAATTAACTCAAATTAATCACAGTTTTAAATGCACTTTTAAACAATAGAATACCAACTGAAATTTATTAAATATTTTGGATGTTTTTCTCCATTTTCAAAAATAGATTAATTAAAAACACAGAATATAAAGTATATAGTGCTCACTTTATATTTGCAATTACAAATATTTGCACTGTAAAAATAGGATTTTTTTTCAGTTCACCTCATACAAGTACTGTAGTGCAATCTCTTTAATCATAGAACATCAGGGTTGAAAGGGACCTCAGGAGGTCATCTAGTCCAACCCCCTGCTCAAAGCAGGACCAATCCCCAATTAAATCATCCTAGCCAGGGCTTTGTGAAAGTGCAAGTTACAAATATAGATTTGTTTGCTTTGTTACATACCTGCACTCAAAACCAAAACAAAGTGAAACTTCAGCGCCTTTGAGTCCACTCAATCTTTCTTCCTGTTCAGCCAATCGCTACGACAAACAGGTTTGCTTACATTTGCAGGAGATAGTGATAACTGCTTCTTATTTACAATGTCACCTGAAAGTGAGAACAGGCGTTCGCATGGCACTTTTGTAGTTGGCATCGTAAAGTATTCACGTGCCAGATATGCTAAACATTCATATGCCCCTTCATGCTTTGGCCACTATTTCCGAGGACATGCTTCCTTGATGCTTGTGGGGTTTTTTTTTGTGTTTTGAAAAAGCTGATTAAATTTGTGACTGAACTCCTTCGGGGAGAATTGTACGTCTCCTGCTCTGTTTTACCTGCGTTCTGCCATATATTTCATGTTATAGCAGTCTTGGATGATGACGACCCAGCACACGATGTTAGTTTTTACAAACACTTTCACTGCAGCTTTGACAAAATGCAAAGAAGGTACCAATTTGAGATTTCTAAAAATAGCTACAGCACTCAACCCAAGCTTTAAGAATCTGAAGTGCCTTCCAGAATCTGAGAGGGATGGATTATGGAGCATGCTTTCAGAAGTCTTAAAAGAGCAACACTCTAATGCGGAAACTACAGAACCCGAACCACCAAAAAAGAAAATCAACCTTCTGCCAGTGGCATCGGACTCAAATGATGAAAATGAACATGTCAGTCTGATTTGCTTTGCATAGTTATTGAGCAGAACCTGTCATCAGCATGGACACATGTCTTCTGGAATGGTGGCTGAAGCAAGAAGGGACATGTGAATCTTTAGTGCATCTGGCACAAAAATATCTTGTGACGGCGGCTGTAACCGTACCATGTGAACACCTGTTCTCGCTTTCAGGTGACTCTAAACAAGAAGCGGGCAACATTATCTCCTGCAAATGTAAACAAACTTGTTTGTCTGAGCGATTAGTTGAACAAGAAGTAAGACTGAGTGTACGCCTACATTTTTTACATTATTTTTGAATGCAGTTTTTTTGTACATAATTCTACATGGTAAGATCAACTTTCATGATAAAAAGATTGCACTATAGCAGTGGTCAACCAACCCGTAGATCATGATCGACTGGTTGATCCTGGAGACTCTCCCAGTCAATCGCAATCTCCAGCCTCTGAAAGTCTGACGATGTAGCAGGGCTGCCACTAAGGCAGGCAGCCTGTCTGCCTGCCTTGGCCCCATGTCGCTCCAAGAAGCAGCCAGTGTGCCCTTGCGGCCCCGGGGGAGGGGGCTCTGTAGGCACCAGCCCCACAGTTCCCATTGGCCGCAGTTCCCTATTCCCAGCCAATGGGAGTTGCAGGGGTGGTGCCTGCAAAGAGGGGCAGTGTGTGGAGCCACATGCCGCTGCTGCCGCCACGGAGTGCTGGCCGCTTCCTCAGGGAGCGGCGTGGAGCTGGGGTAGGCAGGGAGCCTGTCTTAGCCCCACTGTGCTGCTGACCGGGAGCTACCTGAGGTAAGTGCTGCCTGGTGAGCCTGCACCCCAGCCCTGAGCCCCCCCTTCTGGAGCTAGCATCCCATACCTCCTTCTGCACCCCAACAGTCTGCCCCAACCCGGAGCCCCCTCCCACACCCAAACTCCCTCCCAGAGCTTGCACCCCTCACCCCCTCCTTCATCCTCTGTCCTAGGCTCAGCCCGGAGCCCCATCTCACACTCCAAACCCCTCGGACCCAGGCCTAGAGCCAGCATCCCCTCCCGAATCCCAACCCCCTGCCCCAGCCTTGTGAAAGTGAGTGGGGGAACGGCCTCAGGGGCAGAGTAGATCCTGGGTTGCACTTGAATTCAAAAAGTGATCTTGTGCATAAAAAGGTTGGAGACCACTACAGTACTTGTATGAGGTGAATTGAAAAATGCTGTTTCTTTTGGTTTTTTTTTTACAGTGCAAATATTTGTAATAAAAAATATAAAGTGGGCACTGTACACTTTGTATTCTGTGGTTTTTAATCTCAATCAATATATTTGAAAATGTAGGAAACATCCAAAAATAGTTTAAATGGTATTCTGTTTAACAGTATGATTAATTGCGATTAATTTTTTTAATCGCTTGACAGCTCAACTTTGAAGACAGTGAATTTATTCAGAGAAGGTATTTGGAGCAGCCATACTGAAAATCTACCTTTTTAAACCAGCCCAATTACATATAGTATTTAAAATGTATAATATTGAGCCAAAATGATCAGTGGTGCCACTAGACTATGAAGATCCTAATGGAGCACTCAAGGATGATAGTATGCCGGGACATTCAGCACATAATTAAAAGTGACTGGACTTTGTTTTCAGTTTTTTCTGGTTATATTTAAACATAGCTTTTGCTCTGTGGGCAGTAAATATACTCTCACACTTTACCCTGGTGGGGTGTCTCTTGAAATTGTTTTTAGTTACCACTCACTCCTCTTTTATATCAAGTTATATTCCTGTGTTCAAGGGTTTATAACAGAGCTGGAATCCCACTGAAAATTCCATCTAGTGTTTGGACCGTCTTACTTACAAAACAAGATAATTTGTCCATCTCTATGCCCCACAGTTAATGTAAAAAAGTATCAATCTTGACTGCGTTAGCAAGAATAATAGGAGGTGTGGACCGTTGACAATAATTGAAGTCTTTATCCTTGCATTAATTTCCTTAAAGACTAAGATGACAAACTACAGTTTTCAAATTTAAGAACCTTAATGGTGGGTTTGTAAAACCAGAGTTAGAATTCCAAGTGGCCTGACTTTCAGAGATGCTGAACACTGTAGTTCTTATTAAATTTCTAATAAGAATTGCAGGTGCTTGGAGCCTCTGTAAACCAGGCAGTTTATTTAGCTGCCTAACCTCTAAAAAAAATTGGTTGAAGAGTTAACTTGAACCCTGAGTAGACATAATCATGAGAGGTGTATTAACTCATATTTGTGCACCACTTAATTCCACCTTTTTTTTTTTTTTTTGTGAATAGTCCTCAGACTCTCTTGGCTGGTATGAATAAGTTTTTGTCTCAGCTTGAAATTACTTTCAGAAGAGACCCCAACAATTTCAGACCAAGAATAAATAAACTCAATTCAATCAAGGTAAGAAACTGCCTTAAAGCAGGTTAAACACAGTTCTATCTAATGAAAGTAAGAGCCTGAAATATAAGTAATGAAGTGAAAAATACCTTCTTTGTACTTTGCTGCATAGCGGGCAAAATAGAATTGAGAGGCAAAGCCAAGGTTGCTGGTCTTAATTATTTTTACTCCCTAATTGTAGTACTTGAATTTATATTTTATTTCAGCACATCAAATTTTGTTTATTGGTGAGTTTTATAAATGGGGAAAGTGTGCTGACTTTTTTTTTTGTTTTTAAAGGATGTGGAACAAAAGAAGAGTGGAAACTACTTTTTCTTGGATGACTAGGAATCTCCATAATCACTTTATAAAAATGCAAATTGAAATCTGAACACTTTGTTATATAAAAACACTTAATCAGGTTTTAGAACACCCCTCATTCTGGAGCTTAAAATGTTATTGCCATGTGTAACAGAAGCCAGTAGAAGTCTAAATTTTAGTCTGAGCAACAGAAACTGCCACTCTTTCTGTATTTTGGTGATAGTCATATTTTCCATGCAACTTTCCAAACCAGATACCTCTGATTGTTATATGAATAAACCTCCAGATGTTTCAAAATTTAGGGTAGGTTTTCAATCTAAATGTGACTTATTCAAGTACTAAATGCTGCCCAGTGTTTTTTTCAATTTTAAAAATCTTTGAAAGCTGTTTTCTGTACAAGATGAAGGTTTCAAAGAATGTCCAGATATAGACACTGCTCTGATTTTAAAAAGCAAGTTTGACACACTGGCTGAGGGTTTCATAAATAAATATCCATCTAAAATATGGTTCTTGTCTTTGATCACCCAGGGGTACAATACTTGATTGTCTTTTGGATCATTATTTTCTAAGTAATATACGTATCCTTTCCTGTTTTATAGAAAAAATTACTTGTAAAACAACTATGCAGTGAGTTTTCAAATACTTCCAGTACTGGTATATATTTCAAGAGATCATCTTATCCGAAATGTTTATTGATCAATCTTAATGGAGTCAAACAAGTCTTACTCCCCTCTAAACAATCTGTAACTGACATACTACATCTTAAATACAGATAGAGGATACTGCATTTAGCTGATGAGTCACTGCTTTGATTTCTGGTTCCAGCTGCTTGTGGTACAAGCAGGTTTTAAAGTATAGGAGGTAGGGTTATGTTACTCAATAAGACTCCATCTACTTCATGAAAGGAATGAGACCTGGTCCTCAGTGCCATCTTATCTAAAGATGATTAGAGAAGCATAAACTTGTAAAAGATGAGGTGTTTTTGCTCCTACAGCAGATTTAAGAAAAATAGAAGTGCCAAACTGCATATATTGTATTGTCCAAGAAAGTTTAAATCTCCTATGTTGAAGGACTTTGTAATTTTTCAAACCTGCTAGCCATGTGTATGGCTCTTTAGCAGCATAACTTTTCTTTATGTAGCTTTTCTGAAGTAAGCTGTAGTTAGGTTCAAGTATATTTATTACAGAAAATGGTGGGATCTGTCCAGGAGGCACAGCTGACTGAACTGTTGGCTTCTACTTTTTGCAAGCTTTACTGCATGGTTCTATTTATTTTTTAAAGAATGCTGTATTGAAGAGGGGTCTTGTCTCGTTCTGCAACTGCAAGATGATTTTGACTTGTGGAGGGCATTCCACAGTTTGAGCTTACGGTTATGCTGCCACAAATGTGTTTCCTGTCTGTCATAGGCCTGGTCTGCACTTAAAATTTAGGTTGACACAGATACAGCATTCCAGGCTGTGAAAAACACATCCTTGCCCACTGTAGCTATGCTGCCCTAACAGCCCTGCCCCCTTCATGGTATACATGCTGGTAGGTTGACAGAATGCTTTCCTGAACCTAGCTGCCTTTGCTCAGGTAGATAGTGCTCCTACAGCGATGGAAAAAAATCCTTCTAGCACTGTAGGCTTTGTCTACACTATGGGCTTGTGCTGACATAGTTATGCCACTGTGGTCCCCATAGTATACAGCAGGCAAGCCTAACTGCCTTGAGAGGTTCTAGGGAAGAGAAAGTAGGCCTTTCCCCATTAAGGCCAGTGTTAATCAGAACCAAACCCTTGAAATGGACTCAGGAAAGTAAAGGTGGTAGAGTAAGATTATATAGTCTTCCTTATTAACATAAAGAAATTAGAACTATTTGGGTCAAAATCTTTTTGGGGAAGAAGAGGGTTCTGCTATAGACCACCATGTCTGATCTGGATATGGATAAAGACCTAATATTTTTAATTAATAGTACTGGGAACTGTGATTAGGGGAGACTGTAATTTCCCCTATATTAATAAGATGGCAAATGCTACTAATGGTGATAGGGCCTAGATATTCCTGGATATACAAAAGCTGATGTTTCTTCACTAAACCAACAAAAAGGTGATTTAGTAGTGGTAAGCAGCAAGAATTTCACAGAATTGACTGTAAGACAACCTTGGTTTAAGTGATCATAATTCCATTTAAACTAAATGGAAGGTGTGACAAAGCTCCTCCTCTACCTTGGTGGGTCTTGCACTTATTGGTGGATTTGCTTGCCTTAGAGCTTCACAGCAGCCCTCAGTTTGGCCATTTTTGTGAACCCAGTGTCCAGGTCAATTCCTCTTGTGTCTGACCAGGAGTTGGGAGGTTTCGGGGGAACCTGGGCCCACCCTCTACTCTGGGTTCCAACCCAGGGCCCTGTGGAATGCAGCTGTCTAGAGTGCCTCCTGGAATAGCTGTGCAACAGCTACAACTCCCTGGGCTATTTCCCCATGGCCTCCTCCCAACACCTTCTTTATCCTCACCACAGGACCTTCCTCCTGGTGCCTGATAATGCTTGTACTCCTCAGTCCTCCAACAGTCCACGTTCTCACTCTCAACTCCTAGTACCTCTTGCTCCCAGCTCCTCACATGCACACCACAAATTGAAGTGAGCTCCTTTTTAAACTCAGGTGCCCTTATTAGCCTGCCTTAATTGATTCTAGCAGCTTGATTGGCTGCAGGTGTTCTAATCAGTCTGTCTTGTCTCCAGAAAGTTCCTGAACAATCAGGAACCTTCTGTTACCTTACCCAGGGAAAAGGGACCTACTTAACCTGGGGCTAATATCTGCCTTCTGTTACTCTCCTATAGCCAACTGGCCTGACCCTGGCACAAAGGATAAACAAACAGAGCTGCAGCAAGGGTCCTTGATTTCAAAAGGGCAAATGTAATTTGTTTAATGGAACTTGTTAGGGAAGTGGACTGGACTGAAGAACTCAAGGATCTGAGTGTGGAGAAATCTTGGAATTACTTTTAAGTCAAAGTTGTGGAAACTAGCTGGAGCCTGCATCCCAAACAAGGAGGTGGGGGGGCGGGATTATTGGAAAGGGTTGCAGACCAAAACTGGATGAACAGGCATCTCAAACAGTTTGAGAAAGCAGAAAGCCTACAGTGAATGGAAGATGGGATGGATGACCAAGGAAAGCTACCTCTTTCAGGTGAGAACTGCCCAAAGCAAAGCTGGATTTTACAAAAGAAATTAAAACCAGTAATAGATTTAACCCTATAAATAGGAAAACACAGAATGAAGTGGACTGCTAAACAGTGAGGACAGGTGGACATTAAAGATTAATATAGGTATAACCCTAACACAGCCTGTTTTGCCTCAGTTTGTAATAAGAGTAATGAGCAGGAGACAGCCAGGTGGCTAATGTGAATGCAGATTAGGAAGTAGATATTACCCACATCTGAGGTGATAGCTTAATTTAAACAGCTTAATGGGACCAAACTGGGCTCCTAGATAATCTTCATCCAAGGATATTAAAGGAACTAGCACATGAAATTGCATGCCTAATTGTACAGATTCATTAAAAATCCTTGCTATCTGTCATACCCTCTGACTGGAGAATTGCAAATATGCTACCTTTATTTAAAAGGTGAGAGGGGGGATGTTAGTTTGAGCTCAGTTGTATGTAAGGTCTTTAAACAACTTTTTGAAAGAGTAATTGAAGACAGAAGGTAAATAGTAATAAGATGGTTTTACAAAAGGTATATCATGCCAGACCAATCTCATTTTCCTGTTGAGAAAATAATTTAGATGAAATGAAGTAGTTTTAATCTACCTAGATTTCAGTAGAGCACTTGATACAGTTCCATATGGGAAATCTTTGAACTGGAGAAGATGGAGATTCATAGAAGAATCAAAAGATGGGTAAGGAAATTATTAAAAGGGAGACTACAACCCATCATGCTGAAAGGTGAATTGTCAGGCTTGAGGGAGGTTACCAGAGGAGTTACTCAAGGATCAGTCTTGGACCAATATTATTTAACATTTTCTTTAATGAGCTTGGCACAAAGAGTGCTAGTAAAAATTTACACAAGGGTGGGAAACACTGCCAACACAGGAGAGGACCAGAAGATCATACAAGATTTGGACAACCTTGAAAACTGAAGTAGTAGAAATGGATGAAATTTAATAGTGCAAAGTTATGAACTTAGGGACCCACACCAAGAAGTTTTCCTAGAAGCTGGAGACCTAGTCAGAAACAGGAGGAGAAAGTTTATTGTATTATATGATCACTTTAGCATGCATCTGGTGGAATATTTCCAATAGACATAGGGATATGTTATTACTACTGTCACCAGTGTCTTATACACCTGCCATTTTGGTCTACTGTCTTTAAGAACAATGAATTCACACTGGAACAAGTACAGAGAAGGGCTTTGAGGATTATCAGAGGAATGGAGCACCTGCCTTTTAAGAAGACATAAAGGACTTGGCTTGTTTAGCCTAACAAAATGCAGGCTCAGGACAGAGAGACTTGCTCTCTGTAAATACATCAGAGGGATAAACCCCAGTGAGGAAGAGGAGTTATTTAAGTTAAGAGCCACAGTAGACACAAGAACAAATAGCTATAAAATGGACACCAACAGCTTTAGGTAAACAGGTTTCTACCCAACAGCCTTCTAAGGGATGTGGTGGGGGGAACCTAACCCATGTCAAGACTGGTCTTGAAAAATTAATGGATGGGAGGGTAGGATGATATTGTCTACAATGGCATATGGCTCAGCTGCAACTGCTGTTAGGAAGGAATTTTTCCCCATCGGATTGGCAGAGAGCTTTTTTTTTGGGGGGGGGGGTGGTTCATAGTCCTCTGCAACTTGAGCCCTGGGTCTCGTGTCGATTTGAACTAGAGTAAATGGTCGATTCTCTGTAACTTGAAGTCTTTAAATGAAGACTAAAGACTTCAGAAACTGACAGAGGTTATGGGCCTATTACAGGAGTGAGTGAATGAGCCTCTGCAGGAGTCAGACTACAGCCAATCATACTGGTTCCTTCTGGCCTGAAAATTACACTGATTAAAACCAACCAACCAACCTCCCTCGACTTATGAAAAGCTGTACAGCACTGAGAATCTGTAGAGAAAGGACTAAAACTAAATGGGGGAGAGGGAATGCTACCCCTACTGACAGAGCAGGTTGCAGTCAATCAGCTCAGTAGTTTCATAGAGACATACGATATAGGTAAAAGGAAAGGCCCTCTGCACTTCAGTTGGAATATTCAGCCTCACACTTGAGCAGAGATTCCACTTCCTGAGTCACAGATCTCTTGCAACAGGATGAGTGGTATAAACTTCAGTACTGAGATGGACTGTGCCTACCTAGACCCTGATGCCTTACAGTTTCCAGCATCTTACTGATTATAAATGTTTAACTTGTATAGCACTGCCAGAGCTCCCCACATTGCTAACAGCAGGTGAACCAATGTTAGCAACAGTAGAAATTCTTTGTTAAAAAAATTCTCTGTAGACAAAGCTGTCAAAACAGTTGTTAAACTAACGTATGCCTAACAGCAGTTTCAGTAACTGGTACCATTTAAAAATAAATAAATAAAAATCACATTAGCCACCCGTGGTTCAGATATTTTAGCCTACTGAATCCACCAGCAATAATTGTAGGCATTGTTAGCAACAATAATTAGGGACAAAGAGACAAATCAGACATGGCAGAAACAGCAGCATATTGGCAGGAAAGTATTCAGGGATTTAGCATTGTACCATAGCTGTGAAAGTTTAGTAAACAAAGACAAGCCCTGACACTAACAGTTTATGCTGCAGGTTTTAAAGGAATCTGCATGCAGAGCTTATAGATAATGAAACAGTCAGTAGTTATAAGAGAAGGAAAGGGAAGAAAAAAGCAAAGTGCAAACATCACCCAACAAAAATTAAGATCTTTGCCTAGACGTGGACTCCTATTGCTTGGTCAACATGAAACATAAGAACATTATTGCATTTATTTAATCCCTGTACTTAAGGTTTCTCTGCAAGTTCCCAGTTACATTTACAAAGGTTTCTATTGTCTTATCCATATGTCAAGATTCCAATGACACTGAAACCACTTCCTTC
Organism: Lepidochelys kempii; assembly: GCF_965140285.1. Lineage (NCBI taxonomy): Eukaryota > Metazoa > Chordata > Testudines > Cheloniidae > Lepidochelys > Lepidochelys kempii. The sequence goes on from NC_136383.1 coordinate 53,696,150, forward strand.
GGGGGGGGAAGCCTTCTGTATTTTCATCCACAGATCTCAAAGTGATTTACAAAGGAGCATCCCATTTCCATTTTATAGAGTAAGAAATTGAGGCTAAACTAATCACTCACCCAACACTTAATAGAGCACAGAATCACACTAGTCTAACTCCTAGAGCAGATGCAGATATCTGTGGGTCTAACTTCCACTTCCATGCCCTACCCCTTAAATCAGACTGTCTCCCCATTCCAAAGAGTAAAATCTATAAAAATAAAAAAGAGCATTTGAGTTTCAGTGTACTATAAAAAAGCATTTGGACCATTACTGATAAACAATTAAAAATGAGCTGGGGGGCATCTTCTCACACACACACACACACACACACACACAGCCCCTCCATATAAACTGGCTTTTTAAACCAAGGTCCTTGACTGAAAAAGAACCAATACATTTCTAAAAGAAAAGGAGTACTAGTGGCACCTTAGAGACTAACCATTTTATTCGAGCATAAGCTTTCGTGAGCTTATGCTCGAATAAATTGGTTAGTCTCTAAGGTGCCACTAGTACTCCCTTTCTTTTTGCAAATACAGACTAACACGGCTGCTACTCTGAAACAATACACTTCTAACGTGAAAATTCAACTTGAAAATGTATGTTAAAATTAAACCAACTTTGAGTTCTCCCCTGGCTGCAGGAAGCTCCATGGCTGCACTGCCTTCAGAGCCCAGCTTCCTGCAGCCAGGGGAGGCTCCTGGAGATGGGTCTGACCCAGCACCAGAATCAACTCCTGCAGGGAAAGAGGAAGTCCCAGCCCGATCAGAACCGGCAGCTGGAACCTGTTGCATAGTTGGGGCCAATGGCTGGGGCATCCCCAGCCAGGACAACCCAGCCCTGCCCCTCCCCTGCTCCATGCTCAGGAGGTTAAAGGGCCTTGGGCTCGCTGGGAGAGAGAACCATGGCACCCCCTGACCATGAGACCCTGAGTGGTCACCCAACCATAAGGCCAGCCCCACCCCTCCCCCATGATAATCCACCCACCCCCAACCCTGCGACACTCACTTTTGCGCTGCTACTGGTGACAGCACTGGCTTTTGAGCAGGGCACCGCCCCCTCCAGCAGCAGCACAGAAGGGTGGCAATCCCGCAATCCCTCTACAATAACTTTGCCACCTTCCCGACTATCTTTTGGGTCGGGTTTTCCAAGGTTACAACACTGTAAGCATCTGAAATTGTGAAACTGTCTATTTTAAAAATCCTATGCTTATGAAATTGACCAAAATGCGCAGTGAATTTGGTAGGGCCCTAGGCACAGCTATGTCACCAAAACTTTCAAGACTAGAGAACTACTGACAAATTATAGCATCACTGTTGAAAATGAAAGCAGAGCAACAGAGAGGAGTTTTTACTCACACTAACTCTTTGGGTCTTGTTTTTGTCAATTCCTATTTATTTCAATGATTAATAATTTAGATGAGATATTAAAGACTCAGCTCTTTGCCGCTTGTAGGTAGTAGACCTCCATTGGGGTCTGCTCAGGACTACTTTTTAAGCCAGACCTGGACCCAAATCAGACCCAAGTCCACTCAACCTGATCCGACCCTTCTCCCAGAACTGAATCAGTGGTATTGTTGCCTCCTGCCCTTGGGAATGGCGCACCAACAGCGGTCTGCCCCGCTGCATACTGCGTGAGCTGCAAAGTGAGAGGTGCTGGGACTCCTCAGCACACAGAGTGCAGCAAGGTGGGCAGGCAAGGGCAGGAGACACAGCTGCCACCGTGCTGAGCCGAGGGATAGGAGTTGTTCTTAAGAGGCAACCCACCTGAGCAGGCTGGACGATTTTCCAACCTAACCGGAACCGCATTTGGGTCCCCTCAGGTTCTGGCTGGGGTGCAGAACTCTAGGCCTCCATTCAGCAAGGTACTTAAGCCTGGGCATCACTTTACGTGCAGTCCTCTAGATTTCAACAGAATTCACATGCTTAAGAACACCTTGCTGAATCACAGCCTTAGAGTCGACCAAAAAAGCTGAGACCTCCCTTCCCCCAACAAGTCTACCAGGAAAACCAAACACGGCCAGGCTTGACATTCATTATTTCTAAAGCTGAAACAGAAACAAAAAAATCTTAACACCAAACTTTTCAGCCTCTTTTATACATGGTAAAGCAGAAAGACAAGGCACAAGCTTAATGTTTGTGTCCTGCAAGTCACTTTTCAAAGGAAAAGTCCACTCCTACCAATGCTATCACACTGTTTAACATCAGCCCTTGAGAAAATCTCTCTAGAAAGGTTTCAGAGTAGCAGCCCTGTTAGTCTGTATTCGCAAAAAGAAAAAGGAGTACTTGTGGCACCTTAGAGATTAACAAAATTTATTTGAGCATAAGCTTCGGTGAGCTACATACAGCTCACTTCATCGGATGCATTCAGTGGAAAATACAGTGGGGAGATTTATATACATAAGAGAACATGAAACAGTGGGTGTTAACATAGACACTGTAACGAGAGTGATCACTTAAGGTGAGCTATTACCAGCAGGAGAGCAGCGGAGGGGGGAACCTTTTGTAGTGATAATCAAGGTGGGCCATTTCCAGCAGTTGACAAGAAAGTCTGAGGAACAGTGGAAGGGGGGAATAAACATGGGGAAATAGTTTTACTTTGTGTAATGACCCATCCGCTCCCAGTCTCTATTCAAGCCTAAGTTAATTGTATCCAGTTTGCAAATTAATTCCAATTCAGCAGTCTCTCGTTGGAGTTTGTTTCTGAAGTTTTTTTGTTGAAGAATTACCACTTTTAGGTCTGTAATCAAGTGACCAGAGAGATTGAAGTGTTCTCCAACTGGTTTTTAAATGTTACAATTCTTGACGTCTGATTTGCGTCCATTTATTCTTTTACGTAGGGACCGTCCAGTTTGACCAATGTACATAGCAGAGGGGCACTGCTGGCACACGATGGCATATATCACATTGATAGATGTGCAGGTGAATGAGCCTCTGACAGTGTGGCTGATGTGATTAGGCCCTATGATGGTGTCCCCTGAATAGATATGTGGACACAGTTGGCAACAAGCTTTGTTGCAAGGATAGGTTCCTGAGTTAGTGGTTCTGTTGTGTGGTTGCTGGTATTTGCTTCAGGTTGGGGGGCTGTCTGTAAGCAAGGACTGGCCTGTCTCCCAAGATCTGTGAGAGTGATGGGTCGTCCTTCAGGATAGGTTGTAGATCCTTGATGATGCGTTGGAGAGGTTTTAGTTGGGGGCTGAAGGTGATGGCTAGTGGCATTCTGTTATTTTCTTTGGTAAGCCTGTCCTGTAGTAGGTGACTTCTGGGTACTCTTCTGGCTCTGTCAATCTGTTTCTTCACTTCAGCAGGTGGGTATTGTAGTTGTAAGAATGCTTGATAGAGATCTTGTAGGTGTTTGTCTGTGTCTGAGTGGTTGGAGCAAATGCAGTTGTATCGTAGAGCTTGGCTGTAGACAATGGATCATGTGGTGTGGTCTGGATGAAAGCTGGAGGCATGTAGGTAGGAATAGCGGTCAGTAGGTTTCCGGTATAGGGTGGTGTTTATGTGACCATTGCTTATTAGCACCGTAGTGTCCAGGAAGTGGATCTCTTGTGTGGTCTGGTCCAGGCTGAGGTTGATGGTGGGATGGATGGCTTAGGCTACCTGCCTGCCTGTAACCAGACCCCTGGGGCCGAATGGGACAGAAAGATGCTCCCTGCCCCCTTGCACACCGGAGAGGGGGCTCACGCTGGCTCTGATGCAGTGAGGAAAGCAGCAAGCTCGCTGACTGCCCCCACTGGGACAGCAAGGGCAGCACTGAGCAAGGAGGGAGCTGAGACCCCAGCTGAGTGGGGGGACTCCCCCCCCCCCTCCCCGCCACTCTCCTGCTGGTAATAGCTCACCTTAAGTGATCACTCTCGTTACAGTGTGTATACCTGTTTCATGTTCTCTATGTATATAAATCTCCCCACTGTATTTTCCACTGAATGCATCTGATGAAGTGAGCTGTAGCTCACTGAAGCTTATGCTCAAATAAATTTGTTAGTCTCTAAGGTGCCACTCCTTTTCTCTCTAGAAAGTGCACTTTTAAATTTCTCTCAATCTGTGGAAATCAAAATGTTACTCAAACCTCATAATACATACAAAGGCATATATGACTATGCATCTGTTCCAATGCCTATAGAATTCAGTGAGCATTAGATTGAGTTCAAAGAGCAGCATTGTAAAGAGCAGGGGGGAAGGTACACTTTGTGAAGAGAAGCTTTCTTAACTTTATTAGCTAACCATCACCCCATTATTTTCTGTAATCACTGAATATGAATAGGGAAGCAAGAGCTTAGTTAGTACATCCCTCCAGTGTTCGTTTTTAATAGCAACCTTGCAAACTAAACCTACTTTATTTCTAAATATATTTCCACTCAAATTGATTTAAATATTTTTCTCTCTCAGGTAAAAACAGTACTGCCTTTACAATTTCCATTTATAAAATGCACTCTAATATATATTTTGCTAAGTGCCTAAATGTTAATTGCTATACAGTGCGGATTGAGAGTTCAGGTCAGTAGCCACAAATATAGTAGCAATTCACCAAGTTCTACTGATATGCCATTTGTAGATATCAACAGAACCAGAAGATTGACAATATTATGAGTGGTTTTATATAGTTTAAAAAGAAAGTGAAAGGACAAACATTTATTTTTAATTAGGTGTTTTATACATGGCATGCATCTGAAAAGAATTGCTTAGTCATATATATAACAGTATCACTCAAGTTTCCTGATCAAAGGTATACAATCTCATAGACATGAATAAAAGGGCACCATCACCTTTTACACTGGTATATACAGAGATATAAAAATATACACAACCGTTAATTTTACAAAGCAACAGAGCTGAGTGAATAGTGTGCACACTGCACTCTCGAGTTTGGATAGCTGAATATCCCAACTGCAAAGGCAATAATCAGGAACACTGCAGAGATCATCTTTAAGAGTCAGAAGAAACAGCAATCAGAACTCTGACACACAGTGTAAAAATATAAGGCAGAAGCCGCTTTCTTCTGAATTCTAGAGAATATATTTTGAAAACCACATCTTGTTTTTAAAAAGGAGTTCCAGCAATGAATTGTACATGCAAAAGCGTAACCAATTTGCATCAACAGTGCAACAACAAAAAAAGCTCAACAGTAGCTCATCATACAAACTTAAAAAAAAAATGTAACTTGTATTTTATGCATTTCTGCTCACAAAATATTTAGGATTTGTCAGTGCATTAGTGTTAAAGTGGCATTAAAAAACTTCTGCTATTATAACAGATGCAGAATATTTTGGAAATGCATAGCATCTACATTTTTTATTGTCTTTGTAAATATTTAATTGGCATAGGCACCATTATAGTCACACCAGTGTTAAGAATTCTTGGTGGAAACAGCCATTCCACTGAATTTTCTATCAATGCACACACAGCTATTCTTGACTGCTTGTCTCAATTTTGATTTCAACAAATGCTTTTTAAAATTCAAAAATATACCCTATGAATATTAAAAGAACTATATACAACATATCTAAGACACAATTAGCTGACTGCCATAGATGTAACATACTAAAGAGAAACATTCAAGTTTGACAGATTTTGAGATGAAAGGCCTTTGGGTTGGAAGCATATCAAAGACAACAGTGCAGTAGGCTGAAAATTCCTTTAGCTCAGTTTAGAACTAAGGCATTGTATGATAAAATATACATTTATATTTGGTGCAACACTACCATCAGTTTTAGAACCTAGATCATGTCAAATACTATATTTGTATCATTCCAGTAAACATTTTATTGTATCACAAACTCAAACCTCTATGGAAAAAAGTTCAATATTGAACTGTATTGTTTTTATACTTTAAAATAATTGTAATTTTCTACTTCCAGAAATTGGAAAAAATTCCTCAACCAAAAAACTTAATATTTAATTGCCAAGAAACTTAATGCTAGGACTAGGAGTTCGTTTCCCCCTAGGCCTTACTTTGAGGTTACAAGTGTACCCTATCTTAAAACAAAACAAAAAAAACTGGGAAGATTTTAGAAGTCTCTCCTTGAAATCTGTATTGGCATTTGAAACTTTCCAATAAGACATGCCTATGCTAGATGCCCCCTCTGATTATCTCCCATGATTGCCCTTCTTCTATCATTTCTATATGGCCTCCCTCTAAAATTTCGGTGATATTGGTAACCTTCATCTCTGCTTCTGTTCGGTGGGCCTTTCCAGGCTTCTTCATTTCTTGGGTACTGGTATCCTCCCCGACTAGAAGGGTAGCCCCATTCATTTCTTGGCCTTCTGCCACTGCCATAAGTCTGATTATAAAATTGCTTGGATCTACCACTTCTCAGCATATCAGACACCTCATTTTCATCTTCAGAGCTCTCTTCCCTTGTTCTGTGTGTCCTGCTTTCTACCAAGTTGGCCTGTAAATTATCAGTAGCCTTGGCATCTCTGGCTTTCTCTGGCTTTTCCTTATGACCGGGAGTATTACTTTTCATTTCATTTTTTGGTGGCTCTGTTACTGACGGTGAAGCATGTGACACCACTGTCTGCCTCTCAATCCCCTGCATCTGTGTAGAACGATTCTGTAGTGCAGCCTTCACTTGTTTAGCAGGAGAAACAGCAGTACATATTTGCTCCATCTTCGGCATCCTGGCTGAGGTTTCATCCAGGACATCAGATTCGCTGCTCAAACTGGCCACAGGGAGAGGTATGGCACTGGAGCTACTTTCACTCACTACCTTCCGAAGATGCTCCACACAACTTGTTACTGGAACTGGAGAATTGCATTCTTCAGCCAGATATATATTTGCTAAGGGGCTAACAGCTGCCCCTTTGTCCTCAGGTGACATAACATTAGGTCTCACTACTGAATTTTCCATAAAACCCTGAAATGGGCACCCATACCAAAAGTGAGGGAAAAAAGGAGGTGCTATTGGAACAGCTCCTAAAAATTGATTGTGTCCAAATGGAGGGTGCAGGAACATGTTTTTTCCTCTCACCGACTCATCTTGATCTGACTGAAGAGCTTGCACTGGGTTCTCGGATTCTACACAGACCTGTCTTTGACTTTCTGACACCTGAGCTGTAGATATAATCAGAGGCAATGATGGAGACCTAGTGTCAACTTGCAGACTCTGATCATCGGATCTGGCCTCATTCTGCATAGGAAAGTGTCTGTTTGTTTGTGCCATTTCATCTTCATTCTGAGTTGGTGGCGCCTCTTGGAACCAAGGGTTGTGAGGATACACAGGAACTGAAATTTTTGGGTACATTCTACAAGAAGCTACATAAGCCTGATGCAGAGGGTACAAATAAGAATGTGGTGCCCACATGGGACAGCTGTATGCCTGCAAAACAAAGATGTTTCAGTCTACTAAGGAATTAAAACAAACAGATGTAAAATATCACACTGTAAAGTCATTTGTCAACTTGAAACCCAGTCAATTTATTTTAAAAAGAGATAAAAGTAGTTTTTATTTATATATATCTATCTGCCTGCCTGCCTGCAAGTCCCTTGACCTATTTTTACGGTTTTACAATCTTTTTTTTTTAAGTTCCTATTGCTGTGTGAAAGGGGAAACAGTTTGACTATACAGAAAGAACACTGTCAAAATGCTTAAACACAGACCAACAGAAAGTATAACAGAGCGAGTTAAGTTGTAGCTATGCTTTTTAAGTGTGTTCAGGTTTTCTAGATACTTTCTTGAATCATAGGTGTTAAATGGACACTTAACCCACATATCCATTCTGTCAAAATCCTGAGGAAAAAATAGTGTTACCTCATCTTGAAACATGCACATACAGATCTGCGGACATCTGAAGTGAGGCTCATTGCCACAAAATTCAAAAGCCATATTTGAGTAAGGTCACATTCTGCAGCCCATTAACTGGATTTCTGTCACCACCTAATAATATGCACTAACAGAGGATAGACAGTTTGCACTTACTGCAAGTACGTCTTCTCCTTTGGTCTGGGAGCTGCTGGATTATCATGTCCACTAAAGGTGCTGACATTTCCCAGGCCTATATGGAAAGAGCCTGTAGGACACCGAGAATTTTACCAGTGGCTATTTCTGTGGCATTAGTGGGCATGGTAACCCAACAGCCAGTTTCCAGACCAGGAGATTCTCTATAAGAGAGAAAAAGACATAACTGCCCTCCAAGGCTGTCAGCAATTCTACTCTTTGGTCTGTGTACTTCAGCCAGTAGACAGTTCTTACGCAGAAGATAACAGACTACATCCTAAATAATGCACACTGCCAGCAATGGAAATCATATGATCCACAAAGTGAGTTTCAAGCTTAGGTCTATAAAAAATTTTTAACATACATAGCAACAACATTGACTAATGGCCAGCTAATTTTCTGTGAACCAAACCAGAGACTTTGACTAGTTATACAAAGTTATCAAAACCACTAACTTCTCTCTCTTTTCATTCTTTAAATTATGATAGCCGAAGAGATCTTTTTTCCAGATTTGGTCATTAAAAAAACACCACAAACGATTTTACTCCACAGATGAAGTCAGGTGTACCAAGTCTGAGACCAGAGGTAGTTTTTACAATAAAGCTTGAAAAAATTACCTCCCTTAAAATTGTAAGTGCAGAATGGAAATGTTGCTAGAGCATTTACTACAATGGTATATGTGATGCTTCTCTAGATAAACAAAAATCTTTATTTAAGATGGATTTAAAATTGAGAGACTATGTCATTAACTTAAGATGGGTAGAATAGGCAGGCATGGGGATGATTTACTGTATACACACACACACATATATATATTATAGCTGTATAATTTCCCATGTGGGTACTTATTCTGGAATAACATTGCCTTTTTCTGGTTTAATTTATACCACTTCCAAAGTGAAAGGCTAAAACAGAAAAAGGCATTATTATTCCAGAACAAGTGTGTTCAGATGGGTAGTTATACTGGTATACAATTACGCTGATAAATTTCAGCATTTAGACTAGCCCTTATAAGAATGCTCCAGTTAAACAACCACAGTCAGAAACCCAAGAAATTACCTGTTAAGGTAATATAGGAAAGAAAGCCAAAATATTGTAGAGTATGGAAAGAATCCGTTATGGTCACACAGCATTGTTAACTCTATCCCCATAGCAACACCAGTCTCCTATCTTCCCTTCTTTGTTTCTTTCAAACATAAGTTTTGTTATTTTTGAACCATGAATTTTTCTAAAGGATTCTGGAAATCCACAGCCATGCGCTGCAGATGTCTGATGTTGGGAAAAGGCCACTGTACTGGTACAGTGACAGTACAGTCAAACATCCTCCCATTTCCCCTTAGTCATCCTTTTTCATAATAGCTTAAAGTACTTTGCAGACAACTAGAGACATCTTAAATTTGTAGATGCACTACACTTAAAATGCTTGCAGATGAGCTATTGAATGTACCGCAGCACAGAGCACTAATTTTGTATATATACATATCTGGTATATCATGCTTCACCACCACCCTCACTTTTGCTCTTTTCTGCAAGTATTCTGATTTCCTGATCTGGGCCTATGATGTTTGCATATATTGATACACTAACATGTAATGACACTGATGTAACTGGTAGCATATGCAATCTTAATGAAAAATGGGGGATGTCTGCCTTCAGTAGGATACTGATGTAACTGTGAATTTGTAAAGAATGTCTTCTGTGGACTGTTTATGGCCACAATAAAAACTAGAGCAAGTTCAACCAATGCAGTGTTCAAATCAAAGCTTTCTAGTGTTTGTGGACACCAACAAGATGAATCTGTTTTTTGATGGATCAGTTCAGAATTTTTTGATCTTTGATTTATATTTTGATTTTTGAACTGAATTTTGTTTGGGTGTCTTACCTATGCATACCTAAGTTTTCAAAATGTTTTAAATTCTTTTAATTTAAAATTAAAGTTTAAATTCCGTTTCTAACGATTTCTTTTCGATAAATGGGACCCCAATTCAGATTCGTGCCACTGCAATAGGAAGAGTCAACAACGTTCTTATATAAGGTGTTTTTACTTGTAAGTTACTGGCACATACTTGCAACTTTAACTCTAGCTAAAAGATAGACTTTGAAAAGAGAGAGAAAGAAAGCTCATGTCTTCAGTCTTTTGGTTCCATTTACATGTTCAGCACCAAATGGATTATTCTGACACATTTAATTGACCAGGAATTAATTGCCTAAATACGACTTCTCCAGTCTCAAAAGTGATGCTGTGCATGAGATCTCAACAAAATCTTTCAAGCAAACTATTTGATATAAAATTTGAGATAAGAGAAAAGTTTTCAAAATATGGTAGAGAGGGTAGCCTATTCTTACTTGAGGCTTGCTTTAAATTATATGCCTAATTTTGGAGTCACCACTAAAAACCTCAGTGAACAAGCCTTTCACTTCCAAATTTTGCACGTGTAGCTTGCTGCCAGCAGAGAACACCTTGCTCAAATTTGAAGTGATTTCAGCTAGCCATTTCTGAGATACTGGAATTCAAAAACAACTCATGGAGGCAGAAACCTGAACATTAGTCATTAGATTTTTAGTAGAAAAATCTCATTGATGAGAGTTTGGATAATTACCTTCACACCAAGATTAAAGAAAAATCGAAGAATACTTTTATCTAGAGAAAAACAAACAAACAAACAAGTTAATTAACACTAAGAAAAATGCATGCATGCACGCACTTTTTCCTCCCACCCAGCGCAAATTTTCAGCTACAGTTCTAGTAGAGAAAAGTTCAACACTTTATATTGCTACTTCAGCCTGCTGGTTCGACTCCCCTTGGACTGATAAGATGATCTGAAACTCAACTGCATGTTTTACATTCCAGTTTTAATAGCTCAAGGAACCAAACTCAGTTTACAAATGTAAGAGAGAATGCTACCAAAATGAACACACCATCCAGTCAGGTGTGGTATGTTCTACATGAACTCCTTGTATTTTTCTTTTTAAAATGCTAAAATATGCCTTTTCCCACACTAGTAAGAAAACTGCTGAGTAAGGTTCAAATTTCTGATTAAAACAACATGAGATTCCATCTGCTATTTTTCACTGCCATAACAGGCAACAGATATCTACAATATGGTCAAGGAAATCTTTTTTTTTTTTTTTAAATGTAAGCTACACAAAAATCAGACTTTTTCTGATATAAGAAAATTAATTCATGGATCAGATTATGAGCCATGAAAAGTTCACAATAGAGTTATGAATATCACCACTTAAAATTACCATTAACAGTACAATTTACTTATTTTTATACAAAGAACGGTAGCACAGCAACTGTTAAATCTTTCAACACTTATCAAAACAAAGGAATACATTTCATTCTCCTTCATCCAGATTTTAAACAAAGACATTCCATTAGAAAGAGTGTAAAATATAAAGGTTTCCTACCTTTAGGTAGATCATCCCCAGTATTACACAGGGAATAAGGTGGTGCAATGGCTCTCTCCCCCTTTTCATTAAAAGGGAATCCAGGGAACAATGGGTCCTGATAAGGATTCAGTGTCTGAGGCAAAGGCATCAAAGGCTGGTTAACTGCTTGTATTGACACAGGAACTCCGGCAACTGGAGCAGATGTTGCCTGGGATACAACAGAATCAGGTCCAGTTGTTGGGGCCGGCATCAATGAAGAAACAGGTATTTGGGTTGGAATACCTAAGAAAAAGAGGGAAGAGCGAAAGTCATGAGTACACATAATTTGGCTAAAGTACATTAATGAGAGATAAGATAGCAAGTAACTGAAGGATTAAAACATCAGGAAGATTAATTATTTAGGATGATAAAGAGGGGCATGAGTCCTGAAATGAAGCTGAAGGAAAATGAAGGCTCAATTCAAAAAACAGTTTTCAGAAAGGGACTGTACAACAGTCTATCCAAAAGTGGTAACAAAAATCTTATCACTTGCATTATTTAAAAATACCCTTAAAGACAAAAGGGAATTGAATCTTACAGCTGAATCTCTAAGTGACCCAGGCTGGAATGGAATAGTAATACTTCCCACAACCCCTCTTCCCTTAAGAGGTCATGTAAACTATTTTAATTAGCAATGACATTTATATGGACAACTGAAGCTAACTGGGATTTTCAAAAGCAGCTAGGAGAGTTGAGTATTCTAATTATCTTTCAATGTCTGTTTTTCAAAATCCCACTCAGACAATTTGAAGTCATTTTTTACACACAGACCATTCTGAACATGGTACAATAAGTCTCTGAAGTAGACCAAAGAAGATTTCTTCTAACCTGTTGGTCGATAAGTTGGCTCATTTTGCCAAGCTGGCACAATGGCTGGAATAGAAGGCACTGTAGGAGGCAAATGCACCTCAGAGAAGGCAGGAGCGGGAGTTGGATTTACACATGGTAAGCATGCTGTCAGTTTCTATAAAGCAAAGAGACCAAGAGAAGTTAGTAGGGCTCACAGATAATGCTTGCTTAGAATAAGAGCCTAAATTCTATTCCATTCACAAAGGTTTGACAATCTAGACTTAACCAGGCTCCCACTGTCACAGTAGCAAAACACCATCTAGTAACATTAGCTAACAAGCTACTGACAAAATAGGAATCCTAACTGCGTAGCCACCTTTAGTCTTGTTCATTGACTGCATGGAGACTGAACTACCCTCTCATCCTAGGGGTCACCCCTCCAGAAAAGGTTGATACCATGAATGAATATCAAGCTCCCATCTCCAGGCAGTAAATTCAGCAACTCTCACAATAATAAATTTATTTACTGTTTTTCACCTCCAAAAAGAAAAGCCACTGATTAAATGAAGCAGTGGGCCTGCTCAGATACTCATCATGTATGATACTGTGCTACAATACCACAGATCAGAGGATGGTAACAACCACAATGCCTGTTGATGCTATCAAAACATAACCAAAATTGTTTGAACAATTTCCTAGACCAGCAGGAGCTGGGAATGTTGTAGAGGGAATGATATTGGTCTCTGGTAAAGTCACAGAAGGTGAAATAGCTGAAGGGGGAAAAAAGAGAAAGTGTTTAACCCAAGTAGCATTCACTTAAAAGGTGGATGTGGATTAACCCCTTACTCACAAACTCCTGGAATGACCCTTACAATTAAATTGCAAGATCTTTTGGATAGGGACCAGGTCTTCATATAGCACCTAGCATAATGGGTTTCCAATCCTAACTGGGGGCTTTGGGCACTACCACAATACCAAGTAATTGTCTTCAATAGCTATATGGCTGTGATGGCAAGAATGCCTGGAGGCCTCATGGCTGAAAAAAACAGAAGTTAAACAAACATTTCTTACTTGTTCAGCAGGAGATTGAGATTGTGTCTTTCCTTGTTTCAAAGGAGATGAAGCTTTTGGATACTTGTCATCTCCACCATTCTTCTATTACAAAAGTTAAAATGGAGAGTCAATGCTACTCTATTTTTCTTCTACAAAAAAAGGCCAATAAAAGATATTAAGCACACAACACTTTGTTAAAAAGGTAGGCTGGCCATCAGATGAGTGTTTATCAAATTGCTACTATGGCAAGCCTAATGTCATGCCTCTTGATGATCTGTTGGCCGCAGGGAATCACAGTGAGAACCTCTAGATCCTAAACCATGCCAGACTCAAATCTGTGAGGTCCAACCACTAGAGGGGAACAGAGACTCACACTGCGAACATATGGGGTACACTAGCAAAGAGAGATCCAGGTTCAGAAGTGCTCTTAATAGCCCAAGTTGTAGAATTTACATTGCAGAGAGAGACCACAATCAGACTCTTAAAGGTTCTGAGGAAGTTCAAAAATAAGACAAGTCTCCCTCCTACAATAATCTACAGAAAGTACTAAAGCAGCAGCAGCAGCCTTGGCGCTGAAGACAGCTACCTCTCTGCTAGCCACCTTATGCTGTGCTGCTTAATGCACATTATGGGAGGGAGAGAGAGAAAGAATTGCTTTGGTCTTTTCTTTAAATTACCTCAGATGAATTTGACTCAAACTTCTGACTGAAGTGGACCTGCCTGGAATTTGAATCTGTAATACCAAAAGATATAACATCGTAAATGAAGCATCAAATCATTTATAATAGTCACAACTTCAGCCAAAAAAAGAAAAGGAGGACTTGTGGCACCTTAGAGACTACTTCAGCCAGTATAACAACTTGTCTTTCCAAAGTTAAATCTTCAGATACATCATGACCTTTCTACCTCAGGTCAATTATATGTTACTTCAAAATAGCATAAACGTGGAAAGCAGAATAAGCCGAAATAAGTAGGGCTGGCTGGAAAACAAAATTTCTGTTTCACAAAAATTTTCAAGGTTTCAGAATTTGTTTTCATTCTGCATTGGGATGAAAACCAAGACCTTATGAAAATTTTCACAAAAAAAAGAGAGAGACCAACGCAACTTAGAAAAGCCAATAGCCCAGTGGTTAGGTCACTCACCTTGGATGTGGAAGACCTAAGTTCAGGTCCCTGCTCTGCCTGATGCAGGGACTTTCAAAAAAATGTGAATCAGATGTAGGAACTTCAATGCCTTTTTGTCTTTATCAGAGCAGAGGAGAAAAGGGGACAGGTGAAAAGAGGCAAAAATAGGTACATGGGGAAGGATAGATCCTTGAAATCAAGATCAAGGAGCTTCAACATGATGCAGTAAAGAAAGGGGAAGCAGGGAACAGATTCACAGAGTTCATATATAACAAGACAAAGGCCAGAAAGCAGATTAGCAGCTGCATTTTGTGTTGACACAACAATTGTCTGCTCTCCCACTATACAACTGCAACCTTCTTCCCCATCGCCACCACAAAATGAACCCCACCAGAAGTAGGAGAGCTTAGTTACCCTATCTTTCCTCCAAGACAAATACACAAAGACAAATACACAAAGAATTGAGGAATATGGGAGAAGGAAATCTCACACCTCTCACCCTTCTCCAGCACTATTTAAAATTTAAAAATATGTTTGCAATTCAAGCTCTCACTCACACATTCTTCTTTCAATTCCTTCCCCTACCCTTACAATTTTATAAGATAAGACTTTAGGCACTAACCCCTTTTACTTGCTTTTTCTTAGATGAACCCTCTTTCCACCTGAGCAAGTATCTCTGGCATTTCTCCATCAGCAGTTTCTGCAACTCTAATCTGGCGCTAATTTCAATATAAACCGGCACTTAATTACTTTGATGTGGGTCAGAAGACCTAGCTTTTCAGCATTTAGCTCCTGTTGTGTGCCATCCCACATAATTTGAAAATTCCTATGAAAGGTGTTTGACCCAAAGACCATACCCATAAATCAAGAAAAACAAGCACCTTCTCCCCAAAGCATACAACTACATTGCACTTGACTATTGTCACAAAAATTACCCTCATGTACCCAGTCAGATGCATAAATCCACATATAGGCACATCCCCAGCTTTGAAAATCCCAGACTTGGTTACTTTATATAAAAGCTAACAATGTTTAGTAAAAGAAAATGTTTTCTGGACACTACCTTTATCCTTTCGCTCTTCCACATTTGCCTTCCACCTGCTGTTTCTTTTCTCAGTAACAGCTCGGATCTTTACGCAAGTATCAGTGGTCTGCATAGCAGCCTGACAAACTAAATGGTTCTAAAGAAATTGAGAGAAGCAAAATTCAGCATTTCATATAAAAAGGCTTGCCCACAGGAACGTATAAAACAATGTGCCATCATCTAAAATTACCTCACTTGGCCTCCATGAATGCAAGTTTATTTTCAGCAGGAGGCAGAGAAAAGAAGCAGCCTTCTAATCTCAAATTTTCTACCCACCCAATTCACTGTTGTATTCCGAGAGAGTGTGGCTCACCTCGGAGTCAAGAGCTCAGGTTATTAAGCTTGTGACTTTGCACCCCATAATGCTTTACAGAAATATGCTTATGAGTGCAAATATGACATAACTGGAATATGTTTTATGCTAAATATGCCTGTAACTAATGTATTCATCCTATTCGTATGCATGTATCATTTTTATATCTGAAGTTATGAGCATTGGCTCTATGCTTGTACTTAAAGTGTTTGCTGTAGGAAGCACAAAAGGCAGATTTGGTCAACATAGAGTGAAGGGGCTTATTCAAGTAATTGGGAGTGCTTAGCTAACAATGGACCTTGGAAGACGCCAATCCACATCTAAGCTTTCCTGGGAATGTTCAAACGAACATGTAAAACAATGGCATCGGCCTGCAAAAAGCTGAATCATTCATAGACACGTGACTTGCCCAGGTGACAGCAAAACTCCATCTTGTGGAGGGGGATTTTCCCACAAGAGAAAGACTATATAAGCCCCTGGAAACCCCTTCATTTTGTCTTCAGCTGGCTCAAGAGACAGCCTCTCCACCCCAGAGAAATGCCTGAAACAAACTGGAACAAAAGACAGTAACTACAGTGGTATGATTGCTGGACCCAGACTAGGAAAGAGTCTAGTCTGTCAAAGAAGCTTACTTGGAACATCTCTAAGGGTGAGATTTACCTGCATTTAGTTTCCTACTGTATTAGGCTTAGACTTGCAGGTTTTTGTTTTATTTTGCTTAGTAATTTATTTTGTTCTGTTATTTACTAAAAATCACTTTTTAGTTATTAATTAACCCAGAGCAAGTAATTAATTCCTGGGGGAGCAAACAGCTGTGCATCTCTCTCTATCAGTGTTAGAGAGCGAACAATGTATGAGTTTACCCTGTATAAGCTTTATACAGAGTAAAATAGATTTATTTGGGGTTTGGATCCCATTGGGAACTGGGTGTCGGAGACAGGAGCACTTCTTAAGCTATTTTCAGTTAAGCCTGCAGCTTTCGGGGGACGTGGTTCAGACCTGGGTCTGTGTTTGTAGCAGGCTAGAGTGTCTGGCACAACCAGGCAGGGTACTGAAGTCCCAAGCTGCCAGATAAAACAGGCTTAGAGGTAGCCTCAGCACATCAGGTGACAGTCCTAAGGGGGTTCTATTCCACTTCTAAAAAAAAAAAATCTATAAATTCTTCCATTTTAAAATCCCAATATTCTTCCATATTTGAGCAGGCGCATCACAGCATTTCCCACACTGCAACAACGAGATGGTGGTCTCCTCCAGTCTAGTTCTGCTCTTTACTTACTAGGAGGTTCCAGAAAGCTCTTCTGGACCTGATTCGCTTCTTAGGAAGAACAATGGAAGTCAGGAGTAACACCATTGAAAAGTTTAAGATAAGCAGAATCAGGCCCTCTGCCTGGAAATTGTCATCCTCAAAGAGCAAGACACTCAAGGTCTCTCTCAAATCCCATTCCCCTCACAATCTAACACCTATTAGTATTTCAGCCTGTCTCCTCTACTTCTGTTTTCTGCCGGACTGAAATACAAATTAAAAAAAAAAAATCCAAACTAAAAATTCCAAAGCGTGATTATGTGAAGACAACAGCTTCTTATCCAGCAGATCTGTTCCCTGTGTGTATTAAGAGTTATATCTGCTTACTTTACAAAGCAAAGTATGTTTTTTATACTCCTGTTAGTTCAGCAGAGGCAACAAGCTACTGGAGATGAAGCTGAATTCCATCCTGACTCATGCATCAACAGAAGGGACAAACAACTTTCAAATGAAGGACTAAAATCCACACTCAGTTAAACCTATTCAACTCCTCTGAAGATAATTGAGTTCCATGTAAGAAAGAACAGAATTCAACCTAAAGAATGTTCATTACTGAGGACGATACATGAACAAGTTAGAGTACTGCTTGATTTTCAGATCCCAGATTGAGTTTGCAGAACTGGCAGTAAGAAAAGCCATTGTTTTACTTCTAAGTAAACAGATTTCACCTGGACAAATTGAGACAGAGTAGAACTGTACTTCAGAACAAATCCTGCTCCCAACTCTGTCTGTATAAAGGGCCCACAGCAACAGAACTAGAGTAGTTCTGCACAAAGGAAAAGCAGCATTTGGGTAATTGTCCCGAGGATGTACAAATTCCCTGCATGAAACCTAGCTGAGCCTAAAGGATCTGCTGGAACATGGTCCATTTCTACATGGATGGAGCAAGGAACTCTTTGGCCTCAGTGACCACTCTAGTCATTACATCTCAATGCTTATATCTGTAATTCTCTTAGGAAAACTGCTAAGTGTCTTGATCTATGATCTACAGTTCTATTTTTGTATTTATTTAACTTTATACAGAAGAGATGCAAGACAAGACATTTAACTTCTCAAAAGTAATAAGAAAAGTTCACAAGTGCGGAGAACTAAATTTCAAATTAATAATTCACTGGCAGGTTGTAAAAAAATACCTTATTACCTACAATTACTGAAGCATACATACAGAAAGAGCAGGAAAAGCGTGTTCATCCCTTTGCTGAATCTCATAAAGTGAGCGAGATTCTTCTATGGCCTGCTTCGTTCTGCGTTCCTCTGGAGACAGGCCAAAGTAGTTACAATCTCTGCTAGTGTAGTCTAGATCTTCAGCTCTCTCCCGGTCTGCTTTTCTGTAGGGGAAGATGACCAAAAAACTGCCAAAGAAATAGTAAAATGGATACCAAGTGTGAGAGTTCAACTACCCCAGAATTACAACTGGGGAAAGCTGAAAGAATACAGCATAATGTACTAGCTATTCAGGTCCCATTATGCCTATAGTAAAATAGTAACTGCAAATATCAGGATTAAGAGAAAAAAGTGTGTTCCATCTACAACATATTCCATTTTATTTCCACCTGGGAAGAAACTAAAACAGAAGTTTGGATCATGAGCATTTTCTCCTATAATTTATAGAGTGTTCTCCCTTTGTTTAGTTATTTCACATGGTATTATACATCCTAGCAGAGGGCAAATATATACATTCAAGTGCTAATAAATGCATTTTAATAAAAGAATACACAAAACAAACATGTTTTTCTTCTTAATGCTATTAAAGTTATTTTGCGTTATTCTGAACTTCTGATGAAGCAATATAAACAAAATATATTCCCTCTCTCCCTGAAATGCCAGCTAGTAAAAGACTAAGTACTCTTAAACCACAAAACCCTCACAACTTTACTTTCTTGACTAAGTCTTCCAAATTTTGCATAGTCACTGCGACAATATAGCAAACAACGGCCAAGAACATGTGATTTGTTGGTGCCTCAAGACAATGGCAAATCCACAGGAGAATGCAGAATGTTTGTCCGAGAACCCCTACAATTTTAGAGACACCGTAGAGCAGGGGGTGCTCAACCTTTTTCTTTCTGAGGCCCCCCAAACATGCTATAAAAACTCCATGGCCCACCTGTGCCACCATAACTGGTTTTCTTCATATAAAAGCCAGGGCCGACTTTAAGGGGTAGCAAGCAGAGCAATTGCTCACGGCCCCGTGCCACTGGGGGTACGGTGAAGCTAAGTTGCTCAGAGTCCCAGGCTTCAGCCCAATGCAGTGGGACTTCAGCATTCTGCCCTGGGCCCCAGCAAGTCTAACACTGGTCCTGCTTGGCGGACCCCCTGAAACCTGCCCCAGACCCTTGGTTGAGAACCACAGCTGTGTGTAGAGGATGCTTAGGTTCTTTCTTGTAGTGGTTCTGCACTTATACGGAGATAGATATGACTCATTTATTACTGTGCAACACATGGAAGTTAAGGTGACTAGTAAACAGCTCTGTAAACCTGTTCTTGGCTAAAAACTTGAATACTCCATAAAATATAAAGGTTGTGATGATGAATGATTGAATATGACCATTTAGGTCATTGATTTTACCAACTGTTATACAATAGCTACAAGTCTTGTACAACATATGTCATGTAAGGTGTCAATGGAAAAGTTATGATTTTCTAATTATGATTATCCCATTTATATGCCTGTTTCATTTTCATATCTGAAGTTAAGAATTTTGGCTACATACAGGCATACACATGTGCTGTATTCCCGGGTAACACCCAGCAGGTAAAATTTATATTAAGGCCAGACAGCTATGTATTGATGGCCCATCAAGGACACTTAGCTCTCACTATGGACCATAAAAGAAACTTTTTGCCCAGATAGCTATTCTTGTGGGTGCCTCAGCAAGAACATGGGCAATGGCTACCCCTGTGAGTCAAAGCATTTAAGGACATATCATATGCTCATTTGACTTTGGACTCCATCTTGGGCTAGTAACTTTCCATATGCAGGGGCTGTGGGCTTTGTTTGGGACAGTACATTTCCAGGCACATGGCAGAGGATATAGAAGACCCCTGATATATCTCCATTTTGCCTTTTTCCTGCCCTGATTCTCTGGACTGTGGATTTACAACTAAAAGGAACATTTTGAACTATGGACTGAGGACCTTCCAATCTTTTGGAAATCACCAGAGAGACTTTACAAGTCAGCAGTCTATTCAATCACTGCTACAAACCTGATGAGGACTTTGCAGTTATTTGTATGTATATGATTAACAGTTTTTAACTCTATTTTATTATTAAAACTTTCCTCAGCATGATTATTGGATAAAATATGGGTTATATATTGACATGGCTATGTGGCTGATCTCTTGGGATTAGAAGAGCCCTATCTTTGATTACACTGGTTTTCAGTAACTAACCAAAGTCCAATGCCTAGGGGGTGAGACAAGGGCTGGAAGGCCTAAGGAGGCTGCATCTTTAGCTTCTTGTTAACTATTGTGGTGAGACAGAAATTTACTTTTTTTAAACTGGCTTGGTATAATCTAATGATAGAATAACCACCAGGCTAGGGTGAGAGTGTGCCCTTTTTCTCCACAGTTTGTCCTGAACTGACATCCTCAGCTGTGACCCACCGAGGTACAGTGACACAGGTAAAGTAGATTAAGAAGTCCACCAAGAGCAAAGAATTCATGGCTATTTGAGTCTAAATTTTGACTGGCCCCATTAACAATTTTATTGCTAATCCTAATAAGCTACTTTAGATGGTCATAACTGCCTAATCCAAACTGATTACTATAGCCCTGAATATCCTGACAATCAGCTTCCAGCTCAACAGGCCCAGTTTCCTCTGTCCATCCAAGGACACAAAATAGGGGGAAAAAGTATCTGTGTTAATACGTGGGCCGTAGCTTTCACCATTCTGACAAATGAAATACTTATTTCATATTTGAGTTGATTAAATGTTTTTACTTTTAGATTGGTCAGAAAACACTGAGGACAACTAAGCATACCCATATTTGAGAAAAGCTTCATATTAAGCCCTTGTTTGATAGTCATGAACAGTAAGAGAATATTTGTTTTTCAGTAATGCCCACCACCTGTTACATTTCTGCCCAAAGTGAGCTGTATGCTTTGAAAAGAGGACACCTCTCTCAGATACCAAAATCAAAACCCATAGAATCTCAGACATTAGAAATTGAAAAGGTGGATTAGATTTATAAAATCTCTATGTCAACTAAGAGCTGTCTTTTGCCCTCCAGCATTTTTGGGAATCCCACACTGTCAGCCAATGCAAGTTACATAAGACTGGCAAAAGCAGAGCAAATCTGAAACAGATTGAGTAAAGATGAAAGACTAGATGCACTTTGAAAATTCTGATAGTGAGGATAAATATAAAATTAATTGAGACAGTCTTTGGACTACAACACTACGCAAGTCCAACTTTTAAATGGAGAAAATACTTAAGAATTGTGGAGAAAGAGGGCCTCAAAGTATTCTCTAAATTATTCTGAAATGATGTAATACCTAAGATTTGTCCTAGATGCACTGGTACGTAGGCATTGATGGAAATGAATGCCCCTCCACTGCCTGAATAACTCCTTTCATCCCCAAACTCATTTCCCCTTGAAAAAACATGTCTGTTTCTGCTCAATCATATGCAAGAGGTACCTATAAATTCCCAAATATTCATCCGAGTGCTTTGCTCTGGCTGCAGTTGTGCTCCAAAGGGGGTACCAAGAGAGAAAAAAACAAAGGATTCTGGGCCACATCTGAGACTAAAAGCTACCCACTATATCCAAGTGAGAAAAAAAAAAGGTGAGCAGAAACTCTGCTGTAGAAGAATGGTTCAGAGCTGGCCTGCTGGTGAGTGTCCACTGCAGCTGAAATGCTAGTTTCACATCCCTTAAGAAGGGTGGAGGCATACACTATCCTTTAAGATTAAAGGCAGCACCGGAAATGCTATTTATTAGTGTGATGTACTTTTCTTCACTATATAAAAGATACAGAAACCTTCTTTTCCAGCCTACTACATAAAAATGTAATGAAGCAAACATTTCACCATGTCAAAGTCCTGTAATGAACCTGTACACAAGATTCGTTTTAGAGCAAGATTTCGTAACCTAATTCAGTATTTTAAATTTTATTTCAATATCACAGTCTAATAAAGATGAGTAATAGTGTACAGAACCAAAAGTTAGAAGTGCTTCTAAAAAGATTCTGTATTTTGCTGTTTGACAACACTGTCAAATTAAGATCTGAATCAATGTCACAACAGAAAAAAAAAAACAAACAAACTTCAGGAAACAATGCTACATTTCCTATTAATTCTTTCAATATGTTAACGTTTATATGCATCCTTGCTTAAGTATACACATGTACAGTTTGACAGTTACAAGCTTATTTTTACTTCTCGGTAATAGGGTACTAGTCGGAAACAATATAGACAAATGTAGAAAATTTTCTAAAGATTATTTAATCCTTTGCACTTTGAATTCACCAAGTGAAACTGCTATTTAATTACAAAATAAAATCTGTGCGTCTCGTCCCTGGATAACATCTGAAAAAAGAGAGTCGTCATAACCCAAGAGAAATCATCTGCCAAGTACCTAGATCTATAGCTATAGTGTGATTTTGGACATGTGCTGTCAAAAACAAAAGCAGATCTGGGGATAGTACATGTGCTCCTCCACACTATAGCAAAATCAAAAGACCAGGACAGCAAACAATATAAAAGGGAACTGAAAACAACTTATGTAATGACATTAATTATTTTACTACTGTTTCTAAAGTAACTGCCAGTATTCGTATCTGTTCCTATCCACATACAAATCCTGACCTCTACGATGGAGATTAACTTTATACTTAAGGATTTTCTTTTGAAAAAGTTCTATTTCTTCTTTTCCCTAATGGCTATGTTGGAAACTTAAATGGCTCTCTCAAGACAACCTTCAGCCATAAAATAAATAAATAAAATCATGGCACTAAAATTACTTTTGCTGCCATCACATTGTGTGTTGTATCTTCCCCTACCTGGTGTCAGTCTTGTCTATTTATATTGTAAGCTCTTTGGGGCAGGAACAGTCCACTGCTGTGTGTTTGTACAGCACCTAGCACAATGGGACCCCATTCTTGGTTGGCCCTTACACACTACCATAAACTATTAATAAAATAATAATAAAAGTGCCAGCAAAAAAAACAAACAACAAAACACTAGCATCCTCTCGAATTCTTTGCCTTAATTAAACACAAGTTTCATGCAATGGGTTCTGAAATTGACACACTATATTCCCTCCCCCGCCCATAGTCCACCAAGGGCAGCCACTTTAGGCTTCCAGCTCCCAGCCATCCCCTCTATAAGGTGGAGACACATCTCATTTCCCTTTGACCAGGGATTTTAAGGCTGCACAGCTCCCTGCCCTACACTGTGATATACCCAGCAAGCCAGACAGCCTTTAAAAAAAAGACAGTACCAGTGCTCCGCTTTCTCTATGAGGGCTATGATCAGTATATTGCCTGCAGTTTTAAGTTACCACACTGCTTCTCCTAAGCAAATTTATTCTGGAGTTAAAGCATTACAGAGAAAACAATAAAAGAACCTGCACACATGCTAAAAAGCTTACCAGACATCACACCCAGCTCCAACACAGGGATCTGGTTGATTTTAGTCCTTCAAAACCCACAACTGGATTTTCCCCTTGATTACAAGTCCATCTATTTTAGATCCAGAAACAGACCCCACAATGGGCAGATCAGCCATTTCCTTATGCAGCTCAGGCCTTTGATCTTGGCCTTCTCTAACAGGTAATCAGCAGATAATGACCCTCTCCTCAGGAAATAACCTCAAAAGGCTACATTTTTGCATAACCAGAGTTGGGGAATTTGCATTAACCCCTCCTTAGGGATTCCCCAGAAAATCCACTTAACACTTATTGTCCCAAAAGTCCATACTTGCCTGGCACAATTTCAATATAGTCTGTTGAACTCCCAGGTCTCACATCTCCCGTCTAAAGAGATTGCATACAATCCCGGCCCACAATAATACATAAACTTAATGCAATAAGGTCTTTCAAGGATATTGCCATATCTGTCACATTTGGTATTTATCATCAGCTGGGATGCACAAGAAACAAAAGCCTTTGAGCTGTAAATGGCCAAGGTCCAAGATAATGAAGATCTTATTTCTCATTTTACCTTACAGACTGGGAGGGATTCCTGCCTGGAGTTTTGTGCTCAGTAGATGTCTGCTGAGACTGTGAGAACTGATGCTGTCTGGTTCCCACAGCATACTGTTGTCGAGGAGGTAGCACTGACTGGGTTTTTATTGGCTTGCTTTGATTCTTTGGCCCTCTGCAGTCTGCTTCTGTGACATAGATGCAAAAACCATTTCATAAGATTTTTCTCACAATTACTAGAGACAAAGTTTCTACAATTAGAAGAGCGAAGAATCCTACCAGGCTGAACATTTTGCCCACAGGCTGTAGAGAACTTTTTTATCTTCTTCCCTGACACAGTATTCCAGCCCTCCATAGGAGATGCCTGTGGAAGTGGTTTAAGGCTTTTCAGTGAAACAGAATGCCTGCATAACAGAGGGAGAAAAGATAAAAAGGTCTGTAGACTGGACTGGGGTTGTATAATTAACACCAGATGTTTACTATGACAGAAGCCTCTCTTCCGTTTCTGAGAGAATTACATTCAAGTTTCCTTTGCTCTTGTGTTTTACCTGTTGCATGAGGCTTAACCAGGACAGTAAAAAATTACACACACACACACACACACGTTTAAAAGTATTATGGTTTTGAGTTCTCAAACAGAAATAGGATTCCAAACTGAAACAGTTTTCAACAATTTGTACAGAACACACACAATTTTAACTCATAAAGATACTAATGAAAATAACCCAAACACAAGTTTCATTAGATAGAGAAGGGAGGGAGAATAGTTATCTGTTTTTACATATTAAATAGATACTTTAACATCCTGACACAAAAGACAAGGCAGAAGGGTAGTAAGAACATTCTATTAATGTCTACCTTTCCTCCCTTCACTAACTACAGAAAATATCAAGTCAAGACAGACAATTTATCAGCACTTTCTAAAGCTTTGTGGACAAACACATACATATATCCCTGATTTGGGAACTACAGGGCTTTTCCATCTTAATCTTTCAGAATGTCAAAGAGCAGCAAACTGGGCAGATAAATTCCCCAGGAACATTACAGATTTAGGGATATAGACAGGGATATAAACTAACTTTAAATTAGTGAGTATTGCTTGCTTTTATCTAGGCAGGTAGCATGAACCGAAAGTGGCATTTGAATTATCTGAAATGAAGATATTCAGTTTGGTGGGTGGGGAGTGGATGAGTTAATGGTTTAACTTGAACTGTAACTGACTGTTACTCCATGCACCTATTTAAGGTAGTTCTAATATAAAACTCGAGGAAATTTGCAAAATAAAATACAATCTTGCAAGATGACATCACAATTGCCAAGTGTCTTACTCCTTCCTTCCCAATGCTATGAAAGAGAAAGTGTTCCCTGTCTGGATTCCTCTCCTCAAACCTTAGCATTGGGGAGATTTCCCTCAGCAATTATCCTCAGCCCTTATCATGTGATCAGGAGTTATTTTGTGAGAGAGCGTGAGGAAGAAGTTACAGCACCTGCAATAGAACTTAAGGGAGATGGCTCAGATAACTGAGCCATTATGTTGTCATGCTATCTGGGGATAAAGACATGACTATTAATTCAATCAACACACATCTCTTTCTGTACGAAATCAGGCAGACTAAAGAGTTAATTATCTATTACATGAGTCTACTATTCCCTTTCACAACACTTTTAACATAAAAAGTTAGCCTCAGTTCTAGCATCCAATTATAGAAGCAGTACCAGTAATTCTCTGGTGGGACAATATCATGCTGTCTAGGTTGGGAGTCTGTACAGAAAATGCTCTAATTTGAGTTTATTAAAGAATAATTATACTACGGCTGTCGATGAATCACAGTTAAGTCATGCGATTAACTCAAAAAAATTAATAGTGATTAATTGCACTGTTAAACAACAAAATACCAATTGAAATGTATTAAATATTTTTGGAGGTTTTTCTACATTTTCAAATAATTGATTTCTATTACAACATAGAATACAAAGTGTATAGTGCTCACTTTATATTATTATTTTTTATTACAAATATTTGCACTGTAAAAATGATAAGAAATATTTTTCAATTCACCTCATACAAGTACTGTGGTGCAATCTCTTTATTGTGAAAGTGTAACTTACAAATGTAGGGGTTTTTTTGTTACATAACTGCGCTCAAAAAACAAAACAATGTAAAACTTTAGAGCCTACAAGTCCACTTAGTCCTATTTCAGCCAATCACTCAGACAAACAAGTTTGTTTACTTTTATGGGAGATACTGGCGACTACTTCTTATTTACAATGTCACCTGAAAAGTGAGAACAGGTGTTCGCATGGCACTTTTGTAGCCGCCGTTGTAAGGTATTTACGTGCCAGATTCATACGCCCCTTCATGCTTCGGCCACCATTTCAGAGGACATGCTTCCATGCTGATGATGCTCGTTAAAAAAAAAGCATTAATTACATTTGTGACTGAACTTCTCGAAGGTACTTCTATATGTCTCCTGTTCTGTTTTACCCACATTCTGCCATGTATTTCAAGATATAGCCTCAGATGATGACCCAGCACATGTTGTTCGTTTTTAAGAACACTTTCACTTCAGATTTGACAAAATGCAAAGAAGGCACCAATGTGAGATTTCTAAGGACAGCTATAGCACTTGACCCAAGGTTTAAGAATCTGAAGTGCCTTCCAAAATCTGAAAAGGACAAGGTGTGGAGCATGCTTTCAAAAGTCTTAAAAGAGCAACACTCTGATGCGAAAACTACAGAACCCAAACCACCAAAAAAGAAAATCTACCTTCCGCTGGTGGCATCTGACTCAGATAATGAAAATGAACATGTATTAGCCTGCTCTGCTTTGGATTATCATCAATCAGAACCCATCATCAGCATGGACACGTCTTCTGGAATGGTGGTTGAAGCATGAAGGGACATATGAATCTTTAGCGCCTCTGGCACATAAATATCTTGCGATGCCGGCTACAACAGTGCCATGTGAAAGGCTGTTCTCACTTTCAGATGACATTGTAAACAAGACGTGGACAGCACTTTCTCCTGCAAATTGTAACCAAACTTGTTTGAGTGATTGGCTGAAGTGGGACTGAGTAGACTTGTAGGTTCTAAAGTTTTACATTGTTTTGTTTATGAATGCAGTTATTTTTTGTACATAATTCTACATTTGTAAGTTCAACTTTCATTATAAAAAGATTGCACTACAGTACTTTTATATTTATTTTTTATTACAACCCAATACAATAAGCACTGTACACTTTGTATTCTGGGTTCTAATTGAAATCAATATATTTGAAAATGTAGAAAATGGTATTCTATTATTGTTTAATCGCAATTAATTTTTTTAATCACATGATACTTTTAATTGTTTGACAGCCCTAATATATACACCATAATTTATAGAGGTACACAGCTACAAGATATTTTTATGCTGTGTGTAGATAGGGTTGGGGAGTAAGTTCACCCTTTTATAATAGTAACGTAACTGTTGTTCAGACAGTTTCAGCTGCTGTTGAAATGCACCCAGCCCTTTATCCGAAGTAGTGCTATGTCAAAATGATCACGCAGATCGTGTCAAAACACTAAGAAGGGGGAAGCTGCATTAATAAAGTTCTATATGACAAATTTATATATGAAAAGTTTACTTACTTTTCTCCAAGCTCTTCTACAAAAACAATAACTGGCCCATTCTCAGAGCAAACCTCTTGGATATGGGCATTATAAAATTTCCCATTGTGGTCTAAGCGCACCTGTGGAAAAATTATAAGGAAAAAGATGTTGTGAGTATTACATAAAGAACACAAAGGGAAGATTTAACCCTTGAACACCCAGCAATGTCAGCAACTGCTCCCTTGGCAATAACAGAAGTCCTGGGAGACATCAAGAAATGTTGCTTCAGTGATGGTGGTCAAAATAATAAAAGGTAAACTTTAACCCATACTACTTATTTGAATGACCTTATACAAAAAAAAAAAAAAAAAAAAAGTGTCCCCAACTCTATGAAGTGTTGGAGAAATCACAGCTTTCAAACCAACACAGAACACTTAAAAGCAAAAAGAAAAGGAGGACTTGTGGCACCTTAGAGACTAACCAATTTATTTGAGCATAAGCTTCCGTGAGCTACAGCTCATGCTCAAATAAATTGGTTAGTCTCTAAGGTGCCACAAGTCCTCCTTTTCTTTTTGCGAATACAGATTAACACGGCTGCTACTCTGAAACTTAAAGTGACACATTAGAGAAGAGAATAGCAACATACTGTTTGGAAAGAGTCCTAATGCTCAGCTTGGTTAAAATTCCAGCATAAAACATTTTTTGACACAGATGGGACTTTATTAATGTAGTCTCACGGGGAACACTAGAGACACTAATACCAGTCCTTTCAAAAGTTTCCCTCCTGAAACAATCATTTTGTCAGTGTTTTTCTTTTTTAAATAAAAACATTTATTTTATTTTTTTTTTTTTACACAAAATGAAATATAAGTCATGATAATGATTAACTCTGGTTTCTGCAAACAAAAATGTTTACATTCCTAAGGTTAAGAAACAATAAAACATTTATAGGCATTTTAGGTGCTGAGGCTTCTCACACCACACTAATCACGTATGTTTCACTGTTTATCCTTATCCTGTTCTCCCCAGCCCACTTGTTTGTTAGGGTTTTTTGGTTTGTTGTTTAAATGCAGCTATCATTATCCTGTCATATACAGAGATTGTGAAATCCCAGGAGCATGGAGACTGTGCACGCATGTGCATGTGCAGTGCCTATCACAATGGGGCCCTGAATCCCAAATGGTCCCGTAGGCATTACAATAATACAATAGAATGCTGGATGCATAATGAAAATACAGTTAAGTATTACAATTTTTCCCACTTTGTTTTATGTCAAGATTTATTGTTTTTAAGCATCCAATCACTGTTTTTTCTCATCAAGAAATTCGGAAGAATGGCTGTCACTTTTCCCCTTTCCAATAATGTGATGCCTGGATATTACAACCATTAAGGTAGGCATTATTAGTACAGAATATAAGAAGATAAACAAGCTTTCCATTACTTGCAACAGAATCCACAGGGCACGCTTAGGAACACTGCTTATAGCAAAATCTCCATCTTTTTAACTCTGCTTCAGTGTCTTCTTGTTTCACTGTGGATATCCCCAGCGTTCTTGCCCAAAACAGTACTACTTTACTCCTAGTTAGAAACTGATTTTTTTTTTAATAAACCATTTTATTCTACAATAAATGGCCTAAAACACATCATAAAATTAAGACTGGGTGCAAAAGTTTGTGAGACAGGCACAAATGTTAGTTTTTGGATGAGGACTTAGGCCCTGATACTGCAAACACTTATGCTTGTGATTCAGTTTAAGCACATCAACTGTCCTACTGAATGTAACTTGGGAAGTTAAGCACATGAGTGTCCGCAGGACTGAGGCCTTTTGCACAACAAATTTTATCACGCTTTATACTTCCCAAGCACATCCTACTGCATCTTTATTGGCAGAGTTTCCAACTCAGGGTATTCACATAATAAATGAGCATACTCATTTAAACGTAAGCAAAAAATTTTAAATAGAAAATATTAACAATGCAGTTAAACCAAAAGCCAAGGAAAAAATTGGTCTCCAGGCCACAAGGCATAGAAGTTACTATTTCAACCAATTACTTACTTTACATTTATCTCCAATTGAATATTGCATGCCAGCAGCAATGGAAAAATCCCGTTTTTGCTGATCTGTAAACAACATCAGTATATAGCAGTCAGATTACAGTAATTTTCTTCCTGTTATAAAAATATAGTTTAGGCACTGCAACAAAGAACAATCTAATTAAATTTTTGTCCCATTAGTATCTTGGGACTGAAATAACTATTTAGGCCCTGAATTTGCAAGCTGACACATGTGGGCAGATCCCTGCACCTGCTCATAGCATTTTTGGGACTCCACAGGGCCCACCCTTATAGATCAGCTTGACAGAGAGGGGCTCTCAATGGGGCCTTAAATACTAACTTACCCTCTTTTGACTGTAGCCAAACTTCATATTCAACATTTCTGTAAAATGACGGATTGAGTGATTTAAGAACTTTTCTAGGCAAAAATGAGATAGGATTTCCATTGTTCCTAAGGTGCTGTACAAAACAGAACAAAATAGCAAGTGATCAAATACATAGAGATTTATAGCAGCTCATTTAGTATCATATCACTCACATAAGCTTCAAATTGGAATGTAAAGCAGTTAGGTGCTCATAAAAGCATTAACAGCTATGGAAGTTTAATTCAAGGGAATTTCCTTTTAACATACAGCAACAAAACTAGACACTAAGCAACAGTAAGGATAGCCCCTAACCCCTGAGATTTCAAATGCAAATTTGAATATAATTTTAACAACTATATAATTCTCCTAATGTACCATATTTAAAAATGAAGAAACTCAAGTTACTCGAGAAACAGTAACCTTTGTAAAATACAGCCAAGTACAACTAAGAGGGAAAGAAGTGTTAATGTAAAAATACCTTGTTGCCAGAAAAAGACTTTAATCCATTCATATCATTAACTGCAGCAGTTTTACTTCTGTAAAAAAGAAGATGCTTTAAATGACACCGTTAAAATTAGGATTCACAAACTGGTCAGAAATACCTTCCATATTGTACACAAGAATTACCCATAACCTTCATAATGAAGTTAAAAAATTTCACACTATATGCAATGGTGAATATATTGCTCTTAGAGGCATAATTATGAAGTTCCCCAAAATAAAAGCTACTCTCATTACATTCACAAATAAAATTCAGTATAGACCGTACAGTTCTAAATCAGATTAGCAACTCACCCAGTAAAAGTTTGAAACAGGAAATGTAAGTCCTTTAGTTAAGACTTTAGCAAACAGGCCTGAGAGAAAACAACCCAACTCATCTGAAGAAACAAATGAGGCGATTTAAGCAACTCATATTTACTTTCTCATTTTCCCCCCATCTTCTACACCTGTTGCTATTAGAAAATTTGCTTCCCATGAACAGAGGGAAAAAAGCATCATTTGTTTCTAAGAACTGCATTTGAACAGTTTACTGCTTTCTTCATTACATAATAGCAGCTATGGCAAAAATTTTAATTTCTATGAAAATTAGATTCACTCTTCCTCAAAAATAAAATAAAATAAAATAAAACTCCCTCCAGATAAATAATTAAGAACACACACACTAAACTCAACTTTTCCCTAAAAACAAGAAAAAATAATTTTAAAATACTGCTTAATGAAAGCAGCAAATTGTATGTAATTCGTGTTGAGACAGGAGTAAGGTTACAAGCACTAGCTTTCTCTCATTGGAAATCTGGATAAAGTAAAAAAGAAAGAAGAGTTTGGTGGTCTCAGTCTAGTCTCAAATGACTATATGCCCTCAGTTACAAAAATACATTATTTAGCATCATATGCTCATAAGGATTCAAATACTGATACATTGCAAAAGCCATGCTGCCAAGGGCTCCCCCAGTTGCCCTGGGACCCCTCCCAGTGGGCATTCCACAGAGAAGGAAGCATCACAAGTTGAAGCAGATTCTTGTCTAAATTCTGCTCTCAGTTACACGAGTGTAAATCTGGAATAATTCCTCTGTAGTCTATGGAGTTACTCACTATTTACACACATTTAAACAAGATCAGAATTTGACCTTCTTTCTGAAGTGGTTTCCTCCAATGGTTTTCAGCAGGAGGAGAATCCTACACAGACAACCCTCATACCTCATTACATTCCCTCCCTCCCATATGGAGCTGGAACACTGCCAAATTCCCCACAGAGCTGCTTCTGTGGTTTGACAGGAAGAGGGGGCATGCAGCAGTGATAGAACTTCCTCTACTACAGGTGAGCCAAACCTGGAATGCAGGCAAAACCACCCCTCTGATTGCAGAAGGCACCACAAAATCCTATATAAGATCTAGTGAACAGTACAAATTTCATACTTTCATGAGCATTACAATTCACACTTGACCTTTTTCCTCCCTCTTGAAAGTAAAAGAATGACACATAGCATTTTGCTTCCTGCCAGGAGCTCTACTGAATATCTAATCACTGTGAATTGTTCAACCATAACTGAATAATTAATTTTAAAATATCCCTTACTTGCAGTTGTCGTCTTCTGAATCTGAATCAGACACTTCACTGCTACCATTATTTTCTTCTGTCACACCAAGTTCCACTAGGATTTTATTCACATCAGTACAAAACACTTTTTCATACAACAATTCATAAAGAAGAGCTGGGGGAGAAATCAGTTAGGATTTAATGACTGTAAATGAGATTTTACTCAACATTTGAGAGGTTATTTTAAATAGTGTCAAGAAAACTTTTTGAAATGTTAGGTGAAGAAGAAATGGAATAACAGTTTACAGATTATAAGCACCAGATTTTTACAAGTGCAGAGCCCCTGAAGTTCCCATTGATTTCAACTGTGGATGCTCAGCACTACTAAAAACTAAGCCCTCAGCTCTTTGGGGTCGTGCAATTGGATGGGCATGCACACTGTGCCCTACTGAAGAATGAAGGCCTATGTCTGTAGAGTACCTGGCACAGTGGGCCCTAATACCTGACAGAGGCCTTTGGGCTGCTCATTAACACACCTGACTTCAGTGGAAATTCAGACATGCAAGGACTCGAAGATTAACATTGACAAATTTTCTCTTATTGTTTAGAGTACAGATATAAAACTGGCATTGTGGCCAAGTGATAATGCAATTCACTATGAATTAGGAGGTTGAAGTCTCAATGATAGAGTATCCAGGCCCAATAAAGAGGAACTAACCTAGGCTATCCTTTTCTATTTCTTTTGCATTTAGCCTTACAAATGATAAATACTGATCTCTCTCTTTCCTTTACTATACGCAATCAATTTCATCATGTCTCAAAAGATAACAAGATCATAATCCAAATCTCTGGTCAGGATCATGCAGCCTTTGTTGACTGTAGTTCTACACGAGTTGAAAACCACATCACTACAATGGTAGGTTTAGGTACAACTATACTTTAAGCAAAGGAAAAGAGCTCTACATGAAGATTTATTAATAGCTCTAAACAAATGGCAATCACTTTTTGGAGCCTTTGGTGAAACCATATAGTTTACTGCAAAGCTTACCTACCAAAATAGTACTTACATTGGCACAAAGCAGCTCTTTCTGTATACTCTATAGGATAAACAATATCATAGTGATTTCCATTTGAAAAACACAATAGTATCTAGAGAAGAGGAAAGAAAGGATATTTAAACAAGTGATTTTTCATGTTCATTTTATAAAGTGATCACAGAACTGCATTAAAAAAAGATGCTATGTGCCCACATACTGTGCTGAAAAATTTTCAGGACTTCATAATTACTAGAGAGAAAAAAATATACTATAATTTTCTGTGGATATTCACTGGATCTAGTCAAATAGAAAAATTCTAGTAATACAGAAAAATGTATGTAAGAGGTTTGATTTGTAGCAGATAATTTGATATTATAAACATGTACAATACTAAGGAATTTAAGACCCCTTTTTAAATAAGCCAACTACATATTAATACCTAACCAAATAGCTATCAAACATATTACAATTTGAGTTATTTCTGTAGACATAAGTTATGATTTCATTCTATTGTTCCATTAAATGTCCAAAACTAGGGGCCACACTGTTTTGAGAATTTTACTGTTGTTTCATATTTCATTAGAGAAGACTGTTGTTACAGTTTGAGAATGTCACAAGTCCTAGGCTATTAAAAATATACATTACTTGTGTATTGAGTAATGAGACTTGTGATTACCTATTTACTTTAAGAACATGTTATTTGATAATTGCATCTTACATTAGTCATAAAAATATTTTTGGATGGTTTTGTTTTACCTTGTCAGGAAAGCCATTTTCAGTTACACGTGAAGGAGAAGCATTTGGTTCCTGATATATTATAAAATCCTTCCTAGAAAAAACAAGAATTCAAGTGAAAATATATTCAGAGTGAGAATCCAAGCGAAAATTCAAGGACTATCTAAGGATAAGACTGCTTAAAAAAAAACAAAAAAAACCCAATCAAGAATAGTGAGTAACATTAGTATAAGCAGGGGGGGGGGGTTGGTTATTTGCCACAGAAAATTTTGATTTTCTCAGCAGAAATTCAAATACCAAAATATTTTGGAACTCCTGGTGCAGTACCTCACGGGAGCTATAGTTTGGTTGCCTCGTCTTATTTTCCTCTATAGGCTAAGCTCTCTGATTGGACTACATCTCTTATGGTGCACTATGGTCCTTCACCCGCCTGGAGAGGGAAAGCAGTGCATCATGGGAATCCTAGGCCACAGTATGTCTTGGGGAAACCCAGTCCATAGAGGACAATGGGGTCATGAGGCAACTGAACTCTGACTTCCATGCAGTACCACAGTAGTATTTCTAAGTCAAAATATGTCAGTTTTCTGATTAAAAACAAACCCACACACACCATGGAAACTAGGCACTAAAGAAAAAAAAAAAAAAAAACCACAACCCTCAATTTTCTGCCCAAAAACAGATTCAGAGAATTTCGACCAGCCCAAAGTACAAGTGAACCTTGCAGATGAATACAATACTATTCCTCTAAACAATAACATGATATATAAATCCATTATACTCAGTTAACGTAGAATCTCACTGTATGAAACCAGTAAAAGTTAAACTTGGAAACATCAGACCATAAAATTGAGAGTTATAAATACCAAAGCATTAACAATCTGGACAAATGCAGAAGGTAGTTTAGTTTAAGTCAGGATGTTTCTCCCCCAAGTAACTATTCAAAATTCTCATAGAACTTCTCACTCCACTAGTTTAGAATGGTTAATGTACTATAATCAAGAAGTAAAAATCAACAGTGTATAGAGGCCTCCTAATTTTGTTTCATTTCTTGTCAAATGGCTAATGTAATATGGTAACCAACTGAAACTCATTTGTTGCTTTGCATATAAATATTAATAATATATTAACAGGCATGGAGACTGGTTTCTTATTCCTATAACAGAGTTGAAGAACATTGGTGAGGCAACATGAGGAAGTTTGTACTATCCCTGCCACACTGAACTGTTGTGCAGTTAGAGGATTTCCATCTCCAAAACTGGTCAATCCAACACTGAGATTCACCTTGTACAAAGGTATGTGTTGCCAAGTAGATGTTGCACAAATGCAGTGATGGCTTTTCAAGTGGAAATAACTCTTCCATATCACACTTAGAAGGATTCAACACAAACACACAAAGAGCCTATTCCATATTATAACTTAACTAAACTATATTATTCCAAATTTGCATTTAAAGAGAAGTTTTTTCTTTTATTACCATAAAAAGTAGCACATAAAATGTCAAAAGTGATACAAACTAACAAGAACTGGAAAATTCACAGTTAAAACCCACATGCTATCTTATTTGCCTTTTCTGTTCCACAAGAGTGTGAGTGAAAGAGAATATCTATCAATCTCCATCATTATCTTTTGTATTTCTCCTTTGGATAAAATTCCCACTATTTTAATTCTTTGTTCAGTAATCACTATTGTTTTTTCCAATTTCTTAGTCTCCTAATCTAATCAGAAACACTAAAACTCTGCAAGATTAATTAGTGTGTTCATAGGTAAATTTTTAGAGAGAGAAAAATATTCTAAAAACAAATCAAGAAGCAATAGTTTGGAAAGGAAAAATGTATTCTAAATCTCCTTGATCATTAAGTTCTTCCGTCTTTCAAAGAAGCCATCTTTTTTCAGGAGATCTAGAAAAAATTACCAGACATCAGCCAACAAAAGGCCAGTAACAACGATTGGGATGGAGCAGAAACTGGTCTGATCTTCCATTTTTTTTCTTGACTAGTGTCTGGCAAGAGTAGCCTGTCATCCCTCCCTATGCCTGTAAATGTATACCTCCTCTTGCTTCCCTTTCTTTTCTCAGAAAGGGGGAAGGGAAACACGATTTTTCCTCCCACCTCCTCCAGAAAGAGGAGGTGGTGGTTTCCCCTCTAAACATGCCAGTGCCTCTGCTGCTGCCCCCGCTTTCCCAGTAGCGGTGTGAAGCTGAAAAGATTCTTGCAAAAAGAAAAGGAGTACTTGTGGCACCTTAGAGACTAACCAATTTATTTGAGCATGAGCTTTCGTGAGCTACAGCTCACTTCATCGGATGCATACCGTGGAAACTGTAAAGATTCTTGCATTTCACTCTGCAGGGAAATACCAGCACCACACTCCTCCCACCACTTGCTAATGAGAAGAGGAGGTTCCCTGGTGTGTGTCTGTCTTGGTGTTTAACACTTGGGGTCCTGGATGCAAATATATCCTGCCTTCAGAGCAATTTATCTATTTTTATTTCACCACCAGACTTCCCCCTCCAGTTATGAGGTCAGGTAAGTGGTTCTGTCTAGAGACATAAATCCAGATTCAGTACTGGTGCAAGCAAGTGAAATGACGGTCTTCAATGGAGTTGCGCCTGTCTACACTAGGGATAAATCTGGCCCATAACTATCCAGCAAAAAGTAATGAAGCAACAAGACCACCAGCAGCCTGTCCTTAGAGATTAAATATGTCCTCACCAGCAGTTCTATCATCTTTCATCTGTCCAGAGTTCATGGCTCTAAAACTGAGTCTCACTGGCTGCCTAAAATGCAAACCGCAAAGAACCTCATACAAAGTAACATGCAACTTCATGCACCTAAAGCTCACCTAGTACTTTGAAAGTAATATTTCATTGACATTGTTTGGTTTTTCAACATGAATGATCCATTATTTAAAGACCAAATTTTTCAAATAATGTTTAATTAGCCAAATACTTCATATATACACCTGATTAATTGAAATAGGTTGCATTTTTCCCATTATACAACATTAAATAGTATTCAAATTTTGCTTACTTGTACATAAGAGAAAGGGCACTTATTTCCACTTGTCCAACCCACTCCTATATGGAAAAAGAAAAACAAAGCAATTCTTTCAAATAAACTAAAGTTTTATTGCACATTTGGATAAACCAAAACAAACACAAAAAAAAAAGGCAAAAAAATCACTTCCATGAGATAATACACAACATTCTAAGCCTGGATTTCAGCCAAAGGTTTTACTTTGTGTGGTCACGCTCATTTTGGAATATGGAACATCAAAGTCATAGATTTTGTAACTTGGAATAATGTATAGAAACGCAAAAAGAAAAGGAGTACTTGTGGCACCTTAGAGACTAACCAATTTATTTGAGCATAAGCTTTCATGAGCTACAGCTCACTTCATCGTCTAGTGAACTGTAGCTCACGAAAGCTTATGCTCAAATAAATTGGTTAGTCTCTAAGGTGCCACAAGTACTCCTTTTCTTTTTGCGAATACAGACTAACACGGCTGTTACTCTGAAACCTGTACAGAAACGGTTTTTCATAGTTGTTCTCTTCACAGATTTAGAGAATGAAAGATCATCATGCATAAGAAAATGTAATCTGGGATCAAAACGTAACGAAAATAAAGTTGTAAAGGTACGTAAGTCAACCTAGGCAACCAATGGGTAAAATTTTGAAAACTGACTTTGCCCTGGTCTACACTAGGACTTTAGGTCGAATTTAGCAGCGTTAAATTGACGTAAACCTGCACCCGTCCACACGATGAAGCCCTTTATTTTGACTTAAAGGGCTCTTAAAATCGATTTCCTTACTCCACCCGACTAGTGGATTAGTGCTTAAATCGGCCTTGCCGGCTCGAATTTGGGGAACTGTGGACACAATTCGATGGTATTGGCCTCCAGGAGTTATCCCAGAATGCTCCATTGTGACCGCTCTGGACAGCACTCTCAACTCAGATGCACTGGCCAGGTAGACAGGAAAAGAACCGCGAACTTTTGAATCTCATTTCCTGTTTGGCCAGCGTGGCAAGCTGCAGGTGACCATGCAGAGCTCATCAGCAGAGGGGACCATGATGGAGTCCCAGAATCGCAAAAGAGCTCCAGCATGGACCGAACGGGAGGTACGGGATCTGATTGCTGTATGGGGAGAGGAATCCGTGCTATCAGAACTCCATTCCAGTTTTTGAAATGCCAAAACCTTTGTCAAAATCTCCCAGGGCATGAAGGACAGAGGCCATAACAGGGACCCGAAGCAGTGCCGCGTGAAACTGAAGGAGCTGAGGCAAGCCTACCAGAAAACCAGAGAGGCGAACAGCCGCTCCGGGTCAGAGCCCCAAACATGCCGCTTCTATGATGAGCTGCATGCCATTTTAGGGGGGTTCAGCCACCACTACCCCAACCGTGTTGTCTGACTCCTTCAATGGAGATGGAGGCAACACTGAAGCAGGTTTTGGGGACAAGAAGATGATGATGAGGTTGTAGATAGCTCACAGCAAGCAAGCGGAGAAACCGGTTTTCCTGACAGCCAGGAACTGTTTCTCACCCTGGACCTGGAGCCAGTACCCCCCGAACCCACCCAAGGCTGCCTCCTGGACCCAGCAGGCAGAGAAGGGATCTCCGGTGAGTGTACCTTTTAAAATACTATACATGGTTTAAAAGCAAGCATGTGAAAGGATTACTTTGTCCTGGCATTCGCGGCTCTCCTGGATGTACTCCCAAAGCCTTTGCAAAAGGTTTCTGGGGAGGGCAGCCTTATTGTGTCCTTCATGGTAGGACACTTTACCACTCCAGGCCAGTAACACTTACTCGGGAATCATTGTACAACAAAGCATCGCAGTGTATGTTTGCTGGCATTCAAACAACATCCGTTCTTTATCTCTCTGTGTTATCCTCAGGAGAGTGAGATATCATTCATGGTCACCTGGTTGAAATAGAGTGCTTTTCTTCAGGGGACACTCAGAGGAGCCTGTTCCTGCTGGGCTGTTTGCCTGTGGCTAAACAGAAATGTTCCCTGCTGTTAGCCACAGGGAGCGGGGAGGGTTGAGGGGGTAGCCACGCGGTGAGGGGGGAGGCAAAATGTGACCTTGTAACGAAAGCACATGTGCTATGTATGTAATGTTAACAGCAAGGTTTACCCTGAAAGACTGTAGCCACTGTTTTATAAAATGTGTCTTTTTAAATACCGCTGTCCCCTTTTTTTTTTCCTCTCCACCAGCTGCATGTGTTTCAATGATCACAGGATCTTCTCCTTCCCAGAGGCTAGTGAAGATTAGAAAGAAAAAAAAATGCACTCGAGATGAAATGTTCTCCGAGCTCATGCTGTCCTCCCACACTGACAGAGCACAGACAAATGCGTGGAGGCAAATAATGTCAGAGTGCAGGAAAGCACAAAATGACCGGAAGGAGAGGTAGCGGGCTGAAGACAGGGCTGAAGCTCAAATGTGGTGGCAGTGTGATGAGAGGAGGCAGGATTCAATGCTGAGACTGCTGGAGGACCAAACCAGTATGCTCCAGTGTATGGTTGAGCTGCAGCAAAGGCAGCTGGAGCACAGACTGCCACTACAGCCCCTGTGTAACCAACCGCCCTCCTCCCCAAGTTCCATAGCCTCCACACCCAGACGCCCAAGAACGCGGTGGGGGGGGGGGGGGGGGCGCCACCGGCCAACCAGCCACTCCGCCACAGAGGATTGCCCAAAAAAAAAAAAAAAGAAGGCTGGCATTCAATAATTTTAAAGTTGTAAACTTTTAAAGTGCTCTGTGGCATTTTCCTTCCCTCCTCCACCACCCCTCTTGGGCTACCTTGGTAGTCATCCCCCTATTTGTGTGACGAATGAATAAAGAATGCATGAATGTGAAGCAACAATGACTTTATTGCCTCTGCAAGCGGTGATCAAAGGGAGGAGGGGAGGCTAGTTAGCTTAAAGGGAAGTAGAGTGAACCAAGGGGTGGGGGGGTTTCATCAAGGAGAAACAAACAGAACTTTCACACCGTAGCCTGGCCAGTCATAAAACTGGTTTTCAAAGCTTCTCTGATGCGTACCGCGCCCTCCTGTGCTCTTCTAACCGCCCTGGTGTCTGGCTGAGCGTAACCAGCAGCCAGGCGATTTGCCTCAACCTCCCACCCCGCCATAAACGTCTCCCCCTTACTCTCACAGATATTGTGGAGCGCACAGCAAGCAGTAATAACAGTGGGAATATTGGTTTCGCTGAGGTCTAACCGAGTCAGTAAACTGCGCCAGCGCACTTTTAAACGTCCAAATGCACCATTCTACCACCATTCTACACTTGCTCAGCCTGTAGTTGAACAGCTCCTGACTACTGTCCAGGCTGCCTGTGTACGGCTTCATGAGCCATGGCATTAAGGGGTAGGCTGGGTCCCCAAGGATAATTATAGGCATTTCAACATCCCCAACAGTTATTTTCTGGTCTGGGAATAAAGTCTCTTCCTGCAGCTTTTGAAACAGACCAGAGTTCCTGAAGATGTGAGCGTCATGTACCTTTCCCGGCCATCCCACGTTGATGTTGGTGAAACGTCCCTTGTGATCCACCAGAGCTTGCAGCACTACTGAAAAGTACCCCTTGCGGTTTACGTACTCGGCGGCTTGGTGCTCCGGTGCCAAGATAGGGATATGGGTTCCGTCTATGGCCCCACCACAGTTAGGGAATCCCATTGCAGCAAAACCATCCACTATGACCTGCACATTTCCCAGGGTCACTACTCTTGATATCAGCAGATCTTTGATTGCGTGGTCTACTTGCATCACAGCAGCCCCAACAGTAGATTTGCCCACTCCAAATTGATTCCCAACTGACTGGTAGCTCTCTGGCGTTGCAAGCTTCCACAGGGCTATCGCCACTCGCTTCTCAACTGTGAGGGCTGCTCTCATCTTGTTATTCATGCGCTTCAGGGCAGGGGAAAGCAAGTCACAAAGTTCCATGAAAGTGCCCTTATGCATGCAAAAGTTTCGCAGCCACTGGGAATCGTCCCAGACCTGCAACACTATGCGGTCCCACCAGTCTGTGCTTGTTTCCCTGAGCCCAGAATCGGCGTTTCACAGCATGAACCTGCCCCATTAGCACCATGATGCATGCATTGGCAGGTCCCATGCTTTCAGAGAAATCTGTGTCCATGTCCTGATCACTCACGTGACCGTGCTGACGTCGCCTCCTCGCCCGGTATCACTTTGCCAGGTTCTGGTGCTGCATATACTGCTGGATAATGCGTGTGGTGTTTAATGTGCTCCTAATTGCCAAAGTGATCTGAGCGGCCTCCATGCTTGCCTTGGTATGGCGTCCGCACAGAAAAAAGGCGCGGAACGACTGTCTGCCATTGCTCTGACGGAGGGAGGGGCAACTGGCGACACAGCTTACAGGGTTGGCTTCAGGGAGCTAAAATCAACAAAGGGGGTGGCTTTACATCAAGGAGTATTTCAGGCAGGACTTCACGGAGGGTTCCAATAAGAAATGTTCCAATAAGAACAATAACTTAGGTGCACCAAGGAGGTTAGTCTGGCCTCTGATTGATACTTGGCTAGATTTACCTCGCTGCACCTTCTCTGTGAGTGACTGCAGTGTGACCTAGAGGAACGAGTCCCCTAGACGGGGGAGGAGGCAAATGAGTACAAAACAAATCTGGTCTATTTCTTGTTTTGATCCACTCCATCTATCTTTTAGATCTTTGGCTGGCAGCAGACGGTGCAGAAGGACTGCATGCCATCCACATCTCATGGCTGCTCAGCAGAAGATGGTGCAGTACGACTGCTAGCCATCCTCATCTCTTGCCTGCCCGGCAGAAGATGATGCAATAGGACTGCTAGCAATCCTTATCGCCTGCCTGCTCACCATAAGACGGTTCAATAGGACTGACTGCAGGACTAAAGAGAATGACCTGGTCAAGTCACTCCAAATTTAGTCCCTGCGCACATGTCTGCCCAGACGCTCCCAGCCGACGTGGCCAGGAGCACCTTGGACGTGACGAGGACGGCTACCAGTCATACTGTACCATCTGCTGCCACAAGGCAATGGGTTGCTGCTACTGTGTAGCAATGCCGTACCGCGTCTGCCAGCACCCAGGAGACATATGGTGACGGTTACCTGAGCGGGCTCCATGCTTGCCATGGTATGGCGTCTGCACAGGTAACTCAGGAAAAAAGGCGCGAAATGGTTGTCTGCCCTTGCTTTCACGGAGGGAGGGAGGGAAGGGGGGGCCTGACAATATGTACCCAGAACCACCCGCGACAATGTTTTAGCCCCATCAGGCATTGGGATCTCAACCCAGAATTCCAATGGGCAGCGGAGACTGCGGGAACTGTGGGATAGCTATCCACAGTGCAACGCTCCGGAAGTCGACTCTAGCCTCGGTACTGTGGAAGCACTCCGCCGAATTAATGCACTTAGAGCATTTTCTGTGGGGGCACACACACTCGAATATACAAAACCGATTTCTAAAAAACCGACTTCTATAAATTCGACCTTATTCCGTAGTGTAGACATACTCTTTGAAGCCTACCTCCCACTAAAAGTCACCACTCCTAAGTCTATTAGGTGCTTTTGAAAATTTTACCCAATACCTTTAAAACTGTCCTTGCAGGTCTTAAATTAAATAAAGAGAAACAGGCCTAAATAAGCACCCATTCTGAGAGGTGTCATACTATTATTTCTATTTCTAAATACATTGGGGAACTAAGATACTACGGCCTAGGCAGTGCAAAAATCTTGCCTTTTACCCTGAAAGATCTTTTGTTTCATAACCAGACAGGACAGACAACTTATTGTCTATATCAGCCAGTTATTGCCCACTTGCTGTTGCTGCCTACATTCACCTATAAGTATCATAGTGAGATAAGAATCTGCTGTCTTCCCTCCCTGCCCCTTAAGTTAATCAGCAAGAAAAAAGTAAATGGTTATTACCCTGAAGATAAGAAAATCATTTCTATCAGTGTTCATTTTTTTCCCCGCTATGCCTTTTTTCTTTTTTTAATAGATGTTCTAAACTCAATATCATATGATTATGCTTTATAAAGCATAATGTAATAGGAATTCACATAACATCCCTTTATTAAATTTGTTCCTCTGTAGTGTGACAGCAGATTGTGGGCAATCTTACTGTAGCCACATGGGATGTAAAAGAATTAACTCGTACTCTCCACCTATAAACCACATGCCCATCCAGTCTGGTACCTTGTTTGTAAGTATAAATCACCCATACTAGACAATTACACAATATTGCTGCCTATATAGGGAGGGAAGAGTCTTCCAAACTCCAGGCAGTTAGGACACAATCCACGTCCCATTAAAAATCAATGAAAAGACTAACATGGACTTCAGGGAGTGCTGGATCAGGCATTTAGGGGCCCACTGTCCTGAAGTACAATTGTTGACATGCCTTGTAAAATTTGTTCCTATCTAGTGTAACTGCAGCTTGTGAGTGATCTTACCACAGCCACACAGGCTATAAAGAGGAT
The DNA here is from genome assembly GCF_965140285.1 of Lepidochelys kempii. Classification (NCBI taxonomy): domain Eukaryota; kingdom Metazoa; phylum Chordata; order Testudines; family Cheloniidae; genus Lepidochelys; species Lepidochelys kempii. The sequence goes on from NC_136383.1 coordinate 53,739,640, forward strand.
TAAATCATACTCTCCACCTATAATCCCCTATACAGCATCCCTGGACCTTGGGTCCATGTGCAAGAGGGACAGTAGATTCTGTGCAGCCATTACTTCCCTGCCACAAACAGGACAGAGAGGGGGCACATATGGACTTCAGTAAGTTACCAACTTCTGCAATTCCCCACCCAGTGCAAGCGTAAAGCAGAGAAGCAATTCTGACACTAATATTTTCCAGTGAGAACTTTATCAAAGACTTTTTGAAAGTCCAAATTAATTCTAATGGCTCTCTTTAATCCATTCTCGATTGTTCCTTCAACAAATCTGAACGGGTTGTCAAGATTCTCCTTTAGAGAAGTAATATCAAAGCAACCTGGCACTCAAAACCTACATTTTAAATTCTGTTCCTTAATGTAGGTACAAAAAGGTACTGGAATGAGTATCCTGGAATTCAAGTCTTCTGTTTAATCAAATTCCAAGACAGACACAGAAAACAAACACAAGCTTCTTCACAATGACTGGTGGAGTGCCTTAATGCGTAACTGGAGGGACCACTTCAGAGATAACCATGTAGTTCTGCAGAGATTGCCAACAAAAAACAACATCATGGTTCTGGTGGTGTTATTTTTATGTGCACACCTATCCACTAGTATCTAGAATGAGGCTAACACCTTGCTTCTCAAAGATCAAACAGCTGACAGATGATAAAGAGCTATGGTCAATACTAACATAGCCAGATTCAAACCTCTAACTCAATATGCAATTAACTTAATACATTTTCAAAGTGCATTAAAGAATACGTATTAACTAACTGGTTAGTATGCTTTCAGAGTTGTGTTGTGTGGATACACGTCTTTTTAATGTACACAAACTAACAAGGCATAATAAACTCCTACTGTAAACAAGCCCTAAGAAGTGAAAGTTGCTGTATTCATTACCACCCTAATGCATTGTCCAACAACTCTTATTTAAGATGTGACTGGACCTTTAGTTTTTATTCTTCAGGGTTTTTTTTTAAAAGTTTGTTAATTTCATACTAAACTAAATCAACTGAAATTAATTTAGCACAGAGCTGAAAGATGAATTTCTAGTTGCCTATTTTCTGAAATGTAGTTAAGAGAGGAGTAAAAGTAATACCCCGTGTGTCCTCTTTGGCTTCTTTAAAAATAAAAAGCAAAACAGCCCATTTTACATTATACAGGTAGAGCTTTCCTGATTTTTGTACACATGATAGGGCATGTCTATGCCAAGGGGTTTTGCCACTAATGTAGCTGCATCAATGCAACCTCTACTGTAAACATGCTTCCCTGCTGTAAACCACAATTTAAATTAGTTTATGGGAGAAAGTCATGGATTACATCAGTGCACAGTATCTAGACTAGGAGTTTGTGCTATGCAGCTACATCACTATAGTTTCACCAGTGACTAGACACCCCTACGCAGATAAGGCCATAAAGAAGTAAAAGACACAAATCCATTATTTTTCCTTTGCAGATCATTTGTAGAAGCTGAGAACAAAAGTTCACTTGGGTGGCCATATAGTCTCATGACCTTTTTGGAATGGCAGAAAGGTCATGGTAGGACCTCTGAGAATGGGTGCATGTACACGTTATTAAAAATGTCTCGCTCTTAAAAAAATATTTTATTAGCTAGATCTAGTAATGTTAGTTAATTCTAGTTACTGCATCACTTTCTTTTTATTTTGTTTTTCCTATACTCTGGAGAGTTAAACATCATATTTTCAAAAGCCAAATCTCCTCACCTTTGTTAGCACCTTAGATAACAAACTGAGAGAATTTCCATTTAGGTTTTTATTTACCATTTGTACTTCCTTAAGCTTGTATAAAGAAAACTGGTCAGTTTCATTTTCTGATGCTTGTCCACTAGCACAAGGGAGCGACATTTGGGTTTTAAAAGAATATTTAAAATTTAAAAAAACCAAAAAAAAAAAACCCACAACTGTTTTGGTTCATTTTTTAAAAATGTGTTTCCCTTTCAGAGTATCATAAGAATGGTACTGTAGGTAAGTTAATACTCCCTGGAACACCAGTCCCTCTCACTCCATAGATTTCACATACCAACAAGAGAGATATAGTCATGTGGGAAGCAGAGGCCTACCACCTGTGCCAACTATGGTACCACTGCTGGTGATGGTGACAAAGACTATTACATAATTAAAAAAGGAAATGCAGCCAGAGACTGAACAAAAACTGCTTAAAAAACCATAGTCCTCTTCTTACATACACTGTTGTCATACCACACAAAAACAAAACAAATACAGAAGCAAGCATCTGCCCACATGTAATTTTATGATCTTTCAAAATTGTCATTTTTGAAAGAGAATTTTTTTCAAATAAATTGAAACTCCAAAACAGTGTATGCATACATCAAATGTGTCTGTACACGTTCTACATATAATGCACTGAGATATCTTAAGCTAATTTCAGTCAGCCAAAATAAATAGATATTATATTCTATAATGCAAGTTTAATTAAGTAATACATACCTGTGGGTTTTCCAAACATTTTAAATACTCTTCAAATGGCCCCTCTATAAACTGTAAAAATATTATCGAAAATGGTTTATTAGATTATTAATTACCATAATACCCAGGAGCCCTAGTCCTGGACCAGGACCCCACTATGCGAGGTGCTATACAAACACCAGAACATAAAGGTGGTCCCCACCCCAAAGATCTTACAGTCTAAGCATGATTCTGAGAGACAGACGTGGGAATACAAAGAAACAATGAGACAATATTGGTCAGCAGGATAGGTAGAGGTTTCAGCACACCAAAGCTTAACTGTTGTCAAGTTTTTTGTAAGCATCTTGGCAAAGGAGGTTTTAAGAAGAATCTGTGAAGGTCTGCAAGGAGTACCTCTCAAGCACATGGAGCAGCATGGGAGAAAGCATAAAGGTACTTATTTGAAAATTTACGGAGTGGGCAATGGAACCTTTGTTTTTGTGTGTTACCTATGGTGACCTTTACACATAAATAAGAGCATGAACAGTGTACTCCTTCCTGCACTGACCTATCATCATAAGTTACCTTAAATTATCAAATGTAAACAAACTCTAAATGCTGCCGATACCACCTTTGATTACAATCATCAAATGATGCTATAGGATTATTATAGGATGTAAAAATCATGTCCATGATTTTTTTCAGAGGTTTGCAATTACAGAATTTACATCTACAGACATGGTATTCCTTATAAAACTATAAATTGCTTGTAAGAATTAGACTATAAGCCCCTTACTGGGGAACTTTGTTTCTTACATGTTTGAAAAGCTCCATGTAACATGATCACACCACATAATAAAAAAAGTCACTTTAAAAATCCATTAGTATCAATGACACCTTATTAGTCAAATCTCAGTCTTAGTCATGCTAAAAATATAATACTCATCAAAATGTGAGAATTTACTTACACAATTATATTATGACTGCTATAAAGTAAGTGGGAACATTCTTCAGCAATCTATTAATAATCTGGAGCAATACCACAGGAAACTTACAGCTGAATAGCTTTTTATTTTAGTATGGTTAGTACACATTTTTAAAAGGGGGGTAAGGGGGAGGGCGCATTCCAAGAAATGTACATCTTCCAATAAGCTCATGGGGTCTAGTTATTAGTTGTAAAGAAATGTATAATGAACAGTGTTAGAAAAGTAGATATATAGTTAACAGTGTTATGAGAAAATGTAAAAGCAAATTTTTTCTGCTTTCTGTATATGTTTTATGACACAGCTCTAGAATCTGCTAAAAAAAACTTCAAAGGTTGCAAAAAAAAAAAAAAAAAAAAATCAAATCTCCTAAAGATGGTTTGTGCCTTATCTTCAGTGGATTCTTGGTCTGTGTAGATAATGAGGCAAAGCAAACCAGACAAATGTGTGATTTACTAGCCAGGTGTGGATCTCCATAGTAAGACAGACTAGGGAGGATGGATACTGACTGGAGAAAAATAACCAAACAACAACTCCAAGGCCACAAGAAACAGATACATAAGAATAAGACAACTGTTTTAAGAAATAATGGAACACATTAAAGCATTGAAAAAATGATTGGATTGAGTAAGGAGGAGGGTAGCACAGGGGGAAAAAAAAAAAGATAGATAAGAAAAGGCCAATTAGAGTTTTATCAGAATAAGTAATAATGTATTAGAAGGATTTGGGGTCAGTTATGATATACGTATGACAATATTTAAAGATATAGTAGCTCTAATAATTTATGTACACATCCTTTATATCTTGTAACATCATTCAGGCACAAGGGGGGGAGGAGAGATAAATGCAGAACATTCACCAGATCCGATCTCATGATGACAGAAACAGTCTGCCTGCCCCCCAAGACTGGGTAACTGATCACTGCTCTATCCTGCTCTGTTTTATTTTTGCTTTATGCTTCATTAAGGTGGTAGTATACTGCCCTAAAACTTTCTTACTAGTTAAGCTTAGTAATTGGTGTGGACTGTGCTTTTCACCCAACGTAGTGAACAAGCAGCAATTCCTTTTAAAAGCACTTGCTTTAAACACCTACCTAGGTAGAATCTAGTTGTTAGAAACCCTGCTACAAAACAGTAGAGCAGAGCTAGGAAAAGAGCAAGAAAATACTTAGGAAGAAAAATGGCATTTACTTACTGCTTCAAATTTTTCTCTGTTTTTCCGAAGATAATTTATACAGGCGTTCCGAACATCAATATGCAGAGATTGTGAGTGTAACACCTATGGGGAGGGGAGGAAGGAAGAGAGAAGCTGCAGTTTCTTAAGACTCTTGATGAAAGTTAATGATTGGATGATGTAATGAATATAGGTTAAATGCAAGCTTGGAAAGAATCAGTTTTTTTAAATTAATTTTGATGAATATTTATTTCAAAACTGACAACTGTACAAAATTAAATCAGTTACTTATTGAAAATTAAATGACAAGTCAAAATTTACAGTAAATTTAGAAATTTAATATGAAATGAATATTTATTGACAGAGTACTAGCTGTCCATCAGACTTTGTTTCCCCCTTCTCCTGTATCATCACCTTAAAAGAAAACTCCCACCATCAGAATAACTTTAAAGAATTAGAGTCCAAATTTTGTGGAAGAAAACATTACTCACATAATTATCAACACTCAAAATGAGCAGGATAACTGGCTCAGAATCTGAAGCACTAGTCCTCCCACTACTATTTGTATTTAAGACACTATTTTTTCAAAATGCTGTTTCACAGAAGTGAGGGGGAAAGCGTGACATGAAGATAATGATGATCTTACTCCAAAACTTCAGCAAACTCATTCACACAATATAAAGCAGGGAAGGGCTTTCAAGATCTTTCCTGGATTGTTTTTTATACAAAAGTGGCAAATCCCAGTTTGAGCTAATTTTACACTAAAAATGCACTGCTGGGACTGGGCAGAAGGGGTGTTCAAAACCTGAACCTAAATTCCCTAAGTGGAACAGGAAGATTGTGCACACATACCAATATGTCAAACTCTTCCCTCCCTGAGATGTGGTGCTTTCCCTTGGCACAGCTAGTGTTCCTTTAATCCCCACTCTCTCGTTTTTCACTCTCATCATTAACACCCACTAATGGGATCCATTTCCTCCAGGTATCGCCAGCGTTGAAGTGCAAAGTGCTTCTGGTTACTTAAATTAAATAACTACTTACCTGCTCGGCTACAGCCCTGAAAAGACAGGATCCATCCTTGGCAACCCGCTTTCTATATAAACCCTGAGATCGCAAGTAACTGTCCATAGAAGCGTCCCCAGGAGCCTCCACGCCGCTGCTGGGATGACTCTGCTCCCCGCCATCTGTTTTGCAAGCAGCCTCCATATTTACTGCTTAATACTGCAGAAAATCGCTGCAGCTCTCCTAGCCCCACATGGCAAGACTGCCCCACAGGTAGGTAATGGAAACGGCCACAGCAGGTGGAGGTGAAGAGTGCTTCCCTCCTCAGCAATCGGGACGGCAGCAGCAGAAACAGCAGCTGGCCTTACGTTGCCAAATTGCATGTGGGACTCATAGGCAGATTTTTACTGCCTAAAGCTCCTTAAAGAGAGTCGCTTTCTGGCCTCCCTAGAGGGCCCGACAGCTGCTCCTGGAAAGTAACTCGAGGGGTCCAGATCCGACCCCTTCTTCAGGGCGACGATTACTGCTGGCTCCTCTTGTACACACCCAAGCTACAAGGCGGAAAACAAAAGAGAAAGGACATGTGCTGCTGCTACTACTACTGCCAAGAAATGGTAACCTACAGTTTGTTTTCACTTTCAAACCGCTGCCGGAGATGTTACTGGGAGTTGTAGTTCTACAGAAGCAGGAAGTAGAAGCATAGGGGTTGAGGAGGGGAATCCCTCCCCGAGCCAAAAAGGCTCCTGTAGGAAGGGGGAGAGGACCGACGTGCTTAGTACAAGCAGGTCACCACAGCAGCCCTGGCATGACGTGAAGAGACCATCCCCTTTTCCGATGCAAAACGCTTACACCACGAAGTGAACTAAATTTTTCATATCAAACTATTACCGCCCTCTTTCTAAATTCCTAACAGTTTAGGACTCTAGTTTCACTATCTGGTCTAGCAACCTGCCCAGTGCACTTGAAGTTTCGATTCTTTCTGTTACTCCTCCCACATTAGTATTGTCTATAGCTGGAAACAAGAAGAGGACAGGCATGTAGCACAGACTTTTTCCTTGCCTAGATCCTGCCTTGCTTTTTACAGCAAAACGCTGCTGGGACTTCTGATAATCATGTCTTTGGATCAATCAGAAATGCTATATGCGTTTCTGGGGTTGTCCTACAAGCTGGGTATAGTTCCTCAGCTAAACTCCCATTACAAATTAAGTGGCTTAAATTTCATGTGGCATTTCACAAATCTTTTATTTAAAAATAAAAAACAGAAGCAAGAGAACTGGAAAGGTCAATTTTCTTTTCAGTTCTATAACTCATATAGTTAGAAAGTAAGTATTATACCAGTTAACCTCGGTCAATAATTAGTGATATTCCAAGTACTGTGCTCTCAAAAAGCAATGCAAAACAGTCAGTCAGTCCTCTACCAAAAGGGTACGTTGCATTTTTGCTGTATTGTACTCTTAAATTTCAACTGGTTTGAGGCCTAGCAAATTACAAATAACCACCCATAAAGTTCCTTAGAAGCTTCTTGCATTTCATTTGGCATTCTTCAGGACCTTTCTTCCTTTTTCATTCCCCTAAGTGTTTTCACTCACATTCGAGTTTTGCCTAAAGGAAAGGCAAATCCCAGTCAGCATAGCACCGTAGAGACCAATAAAAATATCTGAGAACACTGAGGGGCGATCACAGGAGACAGAAGGAGGGCTGGAGTCACAAACGTGGCGAAGTATAAATTCAGTGGGGATAAGTAGACGCACTTTCCCAGCAGAGCCAGACCAAGTTTCCGTTTGACTAAGGTTTGCTCATTTTGTCTTGTAAACTTCTCGAACTAGGCACCAAGGCCAATAAACCCTGTCTGCTGCGGGACCATGCAAGCTGCAGCCCAGTCTCCCTACAGCGGGAGACCTATGAACGTAGAAATACCCAAGTCCTCACACACGTACAACTCAGCCGGGGGGAAGAGACAACACCAACTGAAACACCGTGACACCTTCTCCCCCGCCCCCCCAAAAAGGAGGGCACACACGAATACATTCTGCTTTATTGGTCAGAGAGGCTCCCTGGCGGGCCCGGCCCGCCCTAGAGCAGCGCCCAGCTCTGCCTGCAGCGGCCGCGGAGGTTGAAGCGGCGCCACCAGCGCAGCTGCAGGCTTGGGCGAGGGCTTCGCACCGCTTTGGGGAGGGGCAGGTGTGCTAGGCCTGGGGCACAGCCGGAGCGCAGGAGCCGCGGCGGCCGGGCTAGCCGGGGGTATCCCCGCAGCCACCGGGTGCCGTGTGTGTGTCACTGCGGGGCCCTGGCCTCGCTCACTCAGCAGGAGCAGGACCCGCCTGTGGGGGGGGGCGGCGGACCCGCCTGCGAGGAGCCGCCGGCCGAGGCGCTGGCTCCAGCCCCCTGAATTGCCCCTGCGCAGTGACTGGTACTTACCGAGGGAGGGGCGGGCGCAGCAGGCTCGGACTCTCCCTTCCTCCTCCCCGGCCGCTGCTCCTGCTGCTGCTGCCGTCGTCGTCGCCGCCTCCGCCTCCTCCTCCTCGCGAGGCCCCTGGCTAGCGGCGGCGGCGCAGACACTTCAATCTCCCGCGTCGCCTGCCTATGATGCTGCCGCCACCCCCGTCGCTTGCTGTTGGTTTGTTCCACCGGCCGCACCTGTGCTGGTGGCTGTGGCCTGCACCATGGCTCTCCGGGGTGTGGTGACAAGTCGAGTTGTTCCCCGTAAGCGTTGGGAAGCGGGTGTCTTATACGCACCCCCGCGGAAGCCGCTAATGGTACCATCCGGAGACTACTTCGCTCACGCAGGGTATCGCTGAGCGCTCCAGTTAATGCGGAGTGTCGGGCGAGGGGTTCAGCTGGAGCGGGGAGCAGCCGGAGCGATCCCAGGAGGGTGTCAGCCTGAGGCTTTATTCTGTTGTTGCTATATTTAGGCTTGGCAGAATTTGATTTTTTTTTAATAACTTTGACTGCTAATAATTATGTTTATTTTAAACATTTTAAAAAAATATTTAAATTGTCTGACTTCCTTTCCCTGGGACATTATGGGTGGTCAGACAATAGTTACTTAATGACAGTAGATCTTGAGATTCAAAAAGTAAAAGCTTTGTAACTATTAAAACACAATTTGTCAACATCACATGTCAAAACATACTAAGTAAATAGCCTTACATGAAACTAATAAGTTCTCCAGCAGCAGTTCTCTTGCTTTGCCTACATTTAAATATTTATTTATAGAAATATATTTTTTGTTTATATGGATACAGTGGAATTCATGTTTACTAGCAAAAATCTAATCCTTCCAAGCCTAACTATTGATTTCAATTCACACCTTAGCTTACATGGTATGACTTTCCTATGTAGACAAGCCATTAGTGAAAAGCAGCAAGAAAACATTATTTAGGTTAATCAAGGCTACAGAAGAGTGTGTATCTTTCTAGAGGGATGGAACAAAGCTATTTATTGTTACTTATTTGTGTTACAGCAGTACCTAAGGATTCCAGCTGAAATCAGGGCCCCTTTGTCTAGGCGTGGTACAAACATACAGAAAGAGAGAGTCCCTGCTGAAGACAAAGGGTTGTGGGGAAGTGATATGACCTACAAGCAGAGTGAACAATTTGATGATTCACAAATGTCATTAGGTACCAAATTTTTGTTTTTGTTTGTTTTGATGACAAGGCAACTGCAGCTGAAATTCAATGTAGATGTGCAAGTAACGTGTCTTGGAAAGAACTATTTTAACGATTTATACATATTGATATATGCTAAAAAAATTTTCACACAGGAAAAAGACCTGGGTATTATTATGCACATCACAGTGAGGTGAGAAAGACTGGGACTGGCTGGGCAAGGAGCCTAGGACTGAGATCGTAGAAGGAGCGGGAGATATGGGAATACCGAGACACACTGGGGCAAGGATGCTTGTTGGAGACTGAGATTGTATGAGGAGGTAGGGGATAGTATGCAATTATGTAATTAATGTAACAATGAGGAATCAAATTAAGGTTGTATGGATAGCCTTAAATCTGGCATTTCTTACTTTTGAGTACCTGACTTTGCAACCTTAACTTTCTTTTCTCATTTTAAGTGTAATTACACAAATAGATGGTACCTTCTTATCCTGAGCACTCTGTCTAATTTTGGTTGCCCTTTCTTAGTAAGAATGTGAGAATATATGTACAGTTTCTTTAAATCTGTATTAGGAAGACTGGGAGAAATGGAACTAGGGGAAGTCCTAGACAGGAGATCAAGGGAATAGCTTTAGTGTGCTAATAGTTGTGGGTTTTTTTCTTTAGGTGATTCTTTGTGAATCTTTATCTTTGTTGTATGACAAAAAATAATAGGAAAGATCCAGAGAAAGGCAATGAATATGATTAGAGATGTGAAAAGGCTTCCTTTATAAAGAGAATCTAAAAGACCAGTCTGTTTAGCTGAGAGGAGACAAATAAGTAATAGAATATATAAAATAATGAATGGTGTTGAGAAGGTCAATTGGACACACTTGTCTCTTAACACAAGAACAAAGGGCTATTCGATTAATTTTAAAAGCAACAAATTAAAACTGATAAAAGGTTGGTTGTTTTTTAAAAGTGTCTTTAACCTCTGGATTCACTACAACAAAATATTAATGAACCAAAGAGTTTAGTAGGAGTCAAGAAAGTAGTGGAAACCAATATAAGTATTTAAACTACCTAGGAAAATGTTAATAGGATTATCAATCCTCATGCTTTAGAATAAGGTATTTCTCAATGTGAGTAAGGGTATCACTATCTAGTCATAAGTTTCTAGGCGGTTGTGAATGTGACAAATAGCAAGCAAGGGTTTTCCCAAAATCTTTCTCCCAAATCTGAAGAGTTCATTTTAAACTTTGGTTGTAATTCTTCCTTTTGAATACTGACCCTCAACAGAAGAATACATCCTGGTGAATGAGGGATCTGTTAATTGGTTTTAATGTCTGCAACAGATTCCAAAAATTTGTTGCTCTGCATGAACTCAGGATGACATAGAGATCCTCTACTGGAAAAAAAAAGAGCAGTATTTTTCTCCCTATACAATACTTTGAACTGGTGTACACACACACTGTGATAAATGGGGGAGGAGGTGGTAACTCCCTTTTATGGACACCCAGCCAGCTAGCTATAAAGTCTCTCTTGGTGGTGGTTCTCTGCTTGCTTTACCTGTAAAGGGTTAACAAAGTCCCTTTGTTACTTTGTTTACTGCAGGTAAAGGAAAGAGAGTGGGCACCTGACCAAAAGAGACAATGGGAAGGCTAGAACTTTTTTAAATGGGGGGGAAAAACTTTCCCTGTCTGTTGTTTTTTCTCCCGTAAAGAGGGGAACAGGGAGCAGTTATTCTATGAGAAGCTTTAAGCCAGGTATGATCATAAATCATCGGATCATACCTAGAACTACAGTACTTATTTGGAACTCCCAAATGTGTAAGTAGATCACAAATGTTTAGAAAGATACAATTAGGGTTATTTCTATTTATATGTTATGGCTAATGGACTCCTCTGTGCTAACCCCAGATGCTTTTGTTTGCTTGTAACCTTTAAGCTGAACCCCCAAGAAAGCTATTTTAGGTGCTTAAATTTTGGAATTGCTCTTTTAAAATCTAGCAAAAGCCTAAGTTCCAAATGTATTTTCTTTCTTTTTTTTTTTGGTTTTAATAAAATTTATACTTTTTTTTTTTAAGAACAGGATTAGATTTTTGGTGTCCTGAGAGGTTTGCGCATATGTTGTTTAATTAGCTGTTGCCACCAGCTAATTTCCTTTGTTTTCTTTCTCAGCTCTTCCCCGCAGGGGGCATGAAAGGGCTTGAGGGTACCCCGTGGGAAGGAATTCCCAAGTGCATCTTCCTGGGTTCCAAAAGGGGTTTTGCATTTGAGTGGTTTATCAAGCCAAGGTCGGAGAAAAGCTGTAACCTTGGGAGTTTAATACAAGCCTGGAGGGGAAAGTATTAATTTTTAAAATCCTTGCGGACCCCCACCTTCTGTACTTGAAGTGCCAGAGTGGGGAATGAGCCTTGGCGTACACACACTCAAACCATTCTTAACTGACTATTAACTGTAAACATAACTGATGGAAAATATTAAATCCCTACCATAACCCTCTAAAGTAGAACAAGTGGTTAATTCTGACACCCATTGAATTCAATGGGAAGATTCCTATTGCCTTCAGAGGGTGTTGGATCAGGCTTAAAACATGAGAGATGAGCAAAGCAATCAGTGTAGAGAATTTATGAGCCTTTGTGTTCACTGACATCTTCTGTAATTCTGTCAGAGAGGAAGGCAGGCCCTTGATAAAGGGCCTGGATTTCTTGCTTACATTGAGGAAAACCGCATATTACTGATAATAATAGATAACAGAGGATCTAAGAATAATTCTACTGTCTGCGGGGTCAGTATCCCATCCAGGTAAAAAATACCTACAGTACTCTCAGTTTTGCATGCCTTAGTTACTTCCCAGATGGACAACAGCAATGCATTCTACCTGGATATGAAACCGTCAGCCTTCAGAAAACTACTAATTGTATAACCTGCAGGAGTTTACCTCCTCAATAACATGGGCTACAGCAGGCACTGCTGACCTATTCTCATCTCACTACATTGGCTCCCTATAGAATATCAAAATCAAATTCAAGGTCTCAGTTTTTATTTTTAAGGAGCTTAATGATCTGGGCAATATTTAAAGGATTACTTAATGCTCTGGGACAAACACTGCAGTCAACAGCTCTATTCCTCGGGCACAATGAAACTGTACTATAAGGGCCAAGACTGTACAATAAATTCCTGTTAGAGCTAAGAACCACGACAAACATCATCCAAGTAGACAGGAAAAGAGAGAAGAAAAGAACTACATGTGACATGTTAGTCACAGAATTTTATTCGCTCTGATACCACAGTGAGGGGTGAAGAGTAAGAATCTGAATAGAATAGCAGGGTCTGATCCCATTTCATGATCAGTCCCTAATTTGGGGAAAGTAATTTTCTTGTATTTGAATTGTCAAAGGCAAACTTACTTTTCTCATCTTATCAAAATCAGAAGCATCTGGTAATCAATAATGTGTCTATGTTCAGAGTATTAATAAAGGGAAGGATCAGAAACCATGTCTTGAGTTTTAGTATTTGAAGTTTAGAAAAGTGATACATTCAGCTCTCTGAAAACTAAAAAGAAACCAGATAATTCCTTAAAGACACTCTAATTTCATTTTTTCTCATGGAAAATTTTTTACTTTAGAGTTTGAGGAATACGTGTACACCATTGGCCAGGAAAAACACTGCCTTTTACCTTGTAGAGCATCAGAGGAGTCCAAACTTAGCATAGATCTGAACTTTTGTGCATGTCCTAAATCTAAAGTGACAAAGGTTTTGTTTGGCACTTCTGCTGTTTGTGGTTATCTCACTTCCTCTGGTTTTTCCTTTGCTGATGTTATATTGGCTAATAAAGAGGAAAAGAGCATGTAGTATAAGGCTGAAGTAAAATCAATAACTATTTACTACTAGTCTTAAGCCATTATTTCTCACAGAAGAATAGGAAATAATTTCAAATATGCACATTTGTGGCTATTTAACCTTTCACAATCCCTAATAAATTAAAACACAGCAGCATTTGGTTAGACTTAACTATTTTGGTTTTGATTGGGGCATATGATGAGTGTTACTTTCTTGTAGGTGGAGTAAGTACTATTTATGTTTTAATATACATTAATCATTAAGAAACTACACACCATGTATTTCTAAAAAAAATTACAGATTCATTGTAATACACCTGTCTAGAAGCTCAGTGATCTTTTTAATACAACTTTATAACAGCAATAATCCTGTGTAAAGTTGTCCTACTGCCATTATAAAATGGAATATATTAATTTTTAAAAAACCTAGCTAGGCATTTATGGGATATGAGAAGTTCATGCTTATGTCTGTAAACTTTATTTATGACCAGATTCTAGAGCCATTTCAAGATAGAAATGCTTATATTTATATAGTGCTAGAGGTATTAGTGGCACTTTAAACATAAAAGAAGACAAGTTTTCTGCCCAGGGGTGTTTATAATCTATACAAATACAATGAGTAAAGACAACATTAACATGTAGTGGGCGGGTGGATGTTTATAAAGGCAATGGTGAAAGCCCAAGAGTTTTGAATGCTCCACAGTGTGTAGGCTATATTGAGGCCAAAGAAAATGAGAGGAGAAAAGGGAGGTTATCTTCAGCAAAATGTATGATCTTAATTATGTGGAGAAAAACTATTTCTGTTCCTGTTCAGAAAAAAATCCAGTTCGAATCAGTCTAGGATATTATGATGTGTAAGATCATAAGATAGAAGATGGTTATTTTTTTCAAGTACTGTGATAAGAAACAGAAGGTGAGAAATCTGTAGTAGTTAAGTGTTGAGGTCAAGGGGAGAGTGTTTCTTCCCCCATGTACCCAAAGTTTGTGGACAAGGACCTATTTTATAGAGCGGGGAAGTTACCTGAGAATTGACAATTGTGGTAATGTATGTAGAGAGCTAAGAGAGAGAAATTGCTTTTCTCCACAGACTAGATATGGACAGACTAAGACTATCCACAGACTAAGGCTGTAGATGACTAGAGGAGACTTTCTACTTGGAAAGGCGCAAAAATGGATTCAAATATATTTGTGTCTAATGCCACTACAGAATATTTATTGTTTGCCTTGTAATGTAATTGAACAAGATTCAAAGAAAATTTTAAAAACTTATACGCTTGTATCCTATTAGTGAGACATACAGAAAATGATTTAGGCACTTCTTCTTCTGAGGATTTCAAAACACTCTGCAAACTAATTAAGGATCACAGCACCTTTAAGAGGCAGCTAAGAATTGTTGTCCTTATTTTACAGGTGGGGAAACTGAGGGAGAGATATTGGTCAATTTGCCAGTGCTCATACAGGAAGCCTGCGCCAGAACGCACATAGTACCCAGATCTTCTGATTCCCGTGTTTGTGTTCTGACTGCTGTGTTCCTATATCTGTCCTCTCACAGCTACAGCACATACGCTTTTTTTAAATAATGTATATGGTCTGTGTAGATGTTGTTTCCTTTTAGTATTTAAATGGGCAGCAGTTAGTGCTAACACAGACTTGGCTGAATTAAGTGGGAATGCAGTAAAATTCACTAATACCTTTTAAAATGAGTGTGGAGAAATTTCAGTTTGCTGATAAAGCTCTAGGGTTGCCTGATGTCTGAGTAAAATAACACTCCAATGAGGCAATCTCATTAGCTAACAAGAACTGTACTTTTCATCCCGTTGACACCCAGAGTCAAGTCTCTTGGCACTCCTCCTGTTCTCTGCCACAGTAACAATCTCTAGTTCCAGGTAGGCAGGTTGCAGATGTATATTCTTCCTTAGGGTCATGTGCTTCTGATAGTCCTTAATAGCACTGTATTTTTGCAGTTCAATACATTATCCTTTAGATGGCATTAGATCCTTGAACATGTTAGAAAAATAACAACACTCACCACATTGAAGTGTGAGATCAGGGTAAATGAGCACAACAGTAACTTTGCTGGAAGGAATGCAGCCAATACTTGTTGACAGGAAACCATAAGTATTAAATAAAGGCCTAGATCCTTGGTTGCAGGCAAGGAAGAGGCATCACAATTCAGGAGCGTAGGGTTCAGAGGAGACAATCCTGGTCCAGGTCAGTCCTCAGGCATTGCACCAATTGTTAACTATCCCAAGGGGCAAATAGAGCAGCTGGGGATTGCCAGAGTACAGGGAGGACCCACCTATACCCTGTTTTTTTCCCTGCCATTCTCCCTGTGTCTGCTGCAGGGAGGCATAAGATTGAGCTGTTATGCTGGATCTATACCATCAGAGTTTCCTTGTATTCCAGAGTGATGCTTCAATGGCTGGTTATGCCGTGGTAGGTCCAGATCTGCTGTTGGTGTGTAAAGTGGGTGCACAAGGTAGGATCCAAGATTAAGATGGCAAAAAGAAGTGTAACACCCAAAACACTTCTGTTGAAAATACAGTTGTGCATCTGCACATGATCTTTTATGAACCACTTCTAGAAAATTGAGTTTTAAACTATTTTCCCAGTATAAGAGATTTCTATTTAATTTTGGACTCGTGCATGTTTTCTAAGCATAGAGCTCAAGTGTTCATTTTATGTAAATTGCATCATACATTCAGTTGATGGAGCACTTAAGGGATCTTAATGCTGTACACCTTTCTACTCCCTTGAACACAGAATCTGTTTTAACAATATGCTATTGGCAATGCCTTAAAGTTGGGGAATAGGACTCCGACTATGATAGTTAGGAATGTGCCCTTCTTCAAAGATCTGTAAAACTGAAGCACATTGTTGAAGTGTTATCCCCACTTCACAGATGTGGAAACTGAAGCACCAAGAGATGGATTGGCAGGTTCAGTGTCACACAGAAAGTCTGTGTCAGATTTGAATTTAGAGCCTATGTATTTTCCCAATTCCTAGTCCTGTGCTTTAACTGCCAGGCTAATTCTCCATTTAACATGGGTCTTTACGTACTGCTGCAGTTGTTCAGTGCAGTGGAGGAGTCCTCTGCAGTGTTAAGAAATTCTCTCTCCTATTTCTAGGTCCAGATTGGAAAAAAAGGCCTTTACAATATTTTAAAGGTCCGAAATGACCTAACAGCATTGAAACGCACACAAAAAGAATCTATGCAACATTGTCAACGTTCATTTCTTCTTTTATCTTTGTGTCACTTTGGGAAAATTCAGACTCCATGTAATCAGATGCTACTCCATGGGTTTCGTTGGGATTCATGAAGTCAGTGAGGTTGCATCTGCTTACACCAGTCTGAATTTGGCCCTTTATTATGAAAGACTCAGTTTAGAACTAAAGTACAAATGAGAAGTGTGTATCTCTGGCTGGCTTTTGGCTCTCTGATATAAAACACTGCAGTTGTGTTGGCTTTCTTTGCAGTTACATCTGAGTTTGGCTTAGTAAGGCTGTTAAAGGAATGTCTTGTTCTAATGCCATGTTTAACTCTCTTTTATTTTTATTTTGGGGGGGGTTGCGGGGTAATTTATTTACTCTGGAAAATTGAACAAGACTTCAGCATCTGTTTCTCAATGACATTTTGTGTGGATGTATGTTTTGACCCAGTATTACATCTGGTTTCACTAAGGAACATAGCAGTTAAGTAATTAGCCCAAAGTCCCTTAGTCAATGGCTCAGCCTGCATGAAAATGCTCTACTCTTCTGCCTCCTTGTCTTTTTATCTAGATCACATTGGCTCCCAAATTTAACTAAACCTTTATTGAGTCTTTGACAGAACTTTCATTCCATATAATAAATCACTTCTATTTGGGAAGATGTCTCTTCACAAGTCCTGCATGGAATTTCTACAAAAAATATTTCTATAGTTCTATACAAAATGATAAGAAAAGCCCCAGTATCAAACAGTTTACAGTCTGTTGGCTTCAATTCAATAGTATTATATATGTGCTTAAGCACATGCTTTATTGGATCAGAGCCAGAGTGCTCAGTACCTCCCAGAATCGAACCCTATATAAGCTATAACAGCATGTCTGATAGAACAGATAATGGGAGGCTAGGTGAGTAAGAGGGGGTTACAACTACAGGTGGTAGAGAAATTGAGGAAAAATCCTCCCTCCCCTTAAAAAAAAAATTCTTGAAGTCTTTTTTGTTCACGGATTTCAAAAGGGAATAACTTTCATTTTTGAAAATTTGCGGGGTTTATTTTTTCTTTTTTCCTCTTTTTTTTCCTCCTTATTTCCTTTTATACCATTTCCCTCTACTTCCTTTTTCATCACTGGAAAAAAAGCAGGGGACGGGTGGAAAAAAAGAGAAAGGAGGAAAGTAAAAACAGACACAGATTTTTCTTTTCCAGTTGAGTAAAAAAAAAAAAAAAAATCACAAAAAATGTTGACTCAGAGAGGCCATTTTATGTCCAAAAAAGTCACTTAAAAATTTCTACCAGCTCTAGTTACAAAAAATAAAAATCCCAGACTAAATTCATCCTTGCTATAACTCCACTAAAATCAATCAGAAAGAAATCAGTTAACTGAAGTTATGCAAGGCATAAATTTGGACCCATAGAATTATTTTGAAAAGTTCAATGTGCATCTTTCTGATTTTTAAAATATGATTTTTACTATTTGAAAATCTTTCCTGTGCTTATGAAAACAAAATATTTTTGTCTTTTAGTTACATAGTATATGCTGTAATATTTCTCTCTGATATAATGCTACTTTATCTGTATTAAATTCCCATTCGATCCCTCAAATTCGATCCCCTTTTTTTTAGTACTTACAAAATATCTTGTGTAAACATAAATACTAATACTTTGTTGGTTTTTGAATGTTGTAGACAGTTAAACAGCATATTTGAAATATACAGAAATATGTGTATTGTAGAGAGCAGCTTGAATCAAAACCGTATCCCTTGTGGACACTTAATTCAGGAATAAAAGTGACTTTATTCTGGAATAATTACTGTGCTCACAAAAAGAAAAGGAGTACTTGTGGCACCTTAAAGACTAACAAATTTATTTCAGCATAAGCTTTTGTGAAGTGAGCTGTAGCTCACGAAAGCTTATGCTGAAATAAATTTGTTAATCTCTAAGGTGCCACAAGTACTCCTTTTCTTTTTGCAAATACAAACTAACGCGGCTGCTACTCTGAAACCTGTTCTCACAAAGCAGAGGTAATTATTCCAGAATAAAGTTTCTATTATTCTAGAATAAGTGTCCACATGAGGGAGTTATTCCAGAATAGTTATGCTGCTCAGATTCCTCTTTGTAGACAGGGCCAAATTCAGATTTTGAGATGTACAGATTTTAGCAAGCCTGGGTTAGCTGGGATTCCAACAAATCCTTAGTTCATTGTTTATTGGTTAACATGTCCATACAGACAGTACATCCTTTAGGTAAATAGGGCTCTGGATATTCAGTTTAAAAAAAAAACACACTCATTTTTTATATTATTTTAGCTTGATTTTTAAGTCCCTTTCCTATCTAATTCTCTTTACCACTTTAACACCTTATCCTTCTGGCAGCAACCGCACCTAGAATCTGTTTTTGTCTTTGCACTCAGCTCAGGTCACTGGAATTCTTAGCATTTCCAGAGGGGCATCCTCTCCTAGACTGCAGTGACAGCTTTCTGCTGACATCATAGGGACAATTAGCTCATCCCAGTGGCTAGTCTGAGGCAGAAGCGTGGTGGCTAAGTGAGACAGCCAGTATCTTCTCACTGCTAGATTAATCACTTAATTGTCTGTCAAATTACTCAACTTCCCTCCACCAGCTCCTGGATTAAGTGTATGTCTATGCTACAGTGGTACAGCTGCGGCGCTGCAGCTATGCTGCTACAGCACCATAGTGCAGACGTCTCTTATATTAACAGAGGGGGTTTTTCCGTCACCATAGTTAATCCACCTCTTGGAGAGGCAGTAGCTAGGTCAATGGAAGAATCCTTCTGTCAACCTAGCCATATCTACCCTGAAGGTTAGGCCAACCTAACTATAGTGCTCAGGGTACAGAATTCTTCACTGTCCTGAGCAATATATCTACAGTGATATAATTTGTAAGGAGGCTGCCAGACAACTCTCCAACACCACATTCTACAGGCCACTAATCCTCCGATCCCACTGAAGAGTACCACAAGAAACTACACCATTGACTCAAGAAACTCCCTGCTACAGCACAGGAACAAATCTACACGAACACACCCCTAGAGCCCCGACCAAGGGTTTTCTGTCTGCTACCCAAGATCCATAAACCTGGAAATCTTGGACGCCCTATCATCTCAGGCATTGGCACTCTTATAGCAGGATTATCTGGCTATTTGGACTCTCTCCTCAGACCCTACGCTACCAGCACTCCTAGCTATCTTCGAGACACCACTGACTTCCTGAGAAAACTACAATGCATTGGTGATCTTCCTGAAAACACCATCCTGGCCACCATGGATGTAGAAGCTCTTTACACCAATATTCCACAGGAGGATGGACTACAAGCTGTCAGGAACACTATCCCTGATGTGGCCACGGCACACCTGGTGGCTGAGCTTTGTGACTTTGTCCTTACCCACAGCCATTTCAGATTTGGGGATAATTTATACCTTCAAGTCAGTGGCACTGCTATGGGTGTACCCACATGGCCCCACCGTATGCCAACATTTTTATGACTTAGAACAATGCTTCCTCAGCTCTCGTCCCCTAGCGTCCCTCCTCTACTTGCACTACATTGACAACATCTTCATCATATGGACCCACGGGAAGGAGGCCCTTGAAGAATTCTACCTGGATTTCAACAATTTCCACCCCAATTTCCATCAACCTCAGTCTCACAAGAGATCCATTTCCTGGACACTACAGTGCAAATAAGTGATGGTCGCATAAACACCACCCTATAACGGAAACCTACTGACTGCCATCCTTATCTACATGCCTCCAGCTTCCATCCAGGACACATCACACGATTCATTGTCTACAGTCAAGCGCTAAGATACAACCACATTTGCTCTAATCCCTCAGACAGAGACAAATGCCTACAAGATCTCTATCAAGCATTCTTAAAACTACAATACTCACCTGGGGAAGTGAGGAAACAGATTGACAGAGCGAGATGGGTACCCGGAAGTCACCTACTACAGGACAGGCCCAACAAGGAAAATAACAGAACACCACTGGCCATCACATACAGCCCCCCAGCTAAAACCTCTCCAGCGCATCATCAGCAATCTACAACCTATCCTGGAAAATGATCCCCTACTCTCTATGCAACCCACAATGTGTTAACTGGGTTGTAGGTTAAGAATGCCCCGGCCCCGGCCCCCGCCCACAGACCCCTTCACAGAGTGGGGCCAGGAGCAGACCCCAGGTGCAGGGCTGCTCAGCAGCCCTGACCCCAGACCGCACCATGGGGCAAGGCAGCCCTGAAGCCCTGAGCTCGGACCCTGGGGCATGGAGCAAGGCAGCCCCAACACCAGACCCTGCCAGGCAGGGCAGCTGGAGCCATGGACCCCGCTGTGCCAAGTGGTGGGGCAGCCCGCACAATGATCCCATAGGCCCAACGGCCTTTAGCACACAGCTGAGCCGCAGCTGTGTGCTAATTGGGCCGTGGGATGGGAACCACTGAATTAGAAAAAATAAATGAGAGAGCTATAACAAGGTTACAGCTAGCAAATGTATATACACAAATGAGTCACAGTCTATGGTTTTAAAACGTAACAGAGTTGTAATAATCTGTCAGCTCTGAATGTCTTTTAGGGCTAACTCGGGTTGACCCTGGGGATCTCTGTTTCTGTTTCATGGTTCTGGTCCTGTTGGTGTCCTTTACAGCAAACAGAAGAAAAATTTTCTTATCAACTATCTTTATTTCCTTCTTCCAGAATTCAAGCTGATCGGACAAGCACTTTTGCACATAGCCTCTTCGTAGGTGTTCAGGGGCAAGTAGCAAAATCTTGGTATTGTGGTGTTCCACAATGACTATTGAGTTTTTGGTAGTCCTTCCTGATGGGAAAGAGGTTATACCTTTCTTGGAGTTTGTCTCCACTTACTGGGGGATCGATGCGCTGCGATCAATCCACTTGGGGATCTATTTAGTGGGTCTATCACCGATTGCTCTCCTGTTGACTCCAGTCACCGGAATGAGAAGCATAAGGTAAGTTGACGGGAGAGTTTCTCCCATCGACCCAGCGCGGTGTAGACGCTGCAATAAGTCTACCTAAAGTACGTCGACGCCAGCTACATGATTCACGTAGCTGGTGTTGCGTAACTTAGGTTGACATAGTCCCATAGTGTAGACCTGCCCAAAGGGATTTAGCATTTTGTATAGGTAATGTTTTTTTCTTGTTTGGTGAGGTACATCGTTAATTTTACAGCTATATAGCAAACACTTAAGTATTCCCTTATAGCGTGGATATAGATATTATAAGTAGGATTAATACATGTAGCAACTTTCAAGCATTTCATAAAGTCTAAACATAGTTATAAGTTCAATACCCACCTTAACCATACTACCACACAGGTGAAGACTGACTGGACTGGGTTCCAGCAATGAATTTGTCAGTGTTTGGCTGAGGTCTAAAGCCTTGGCAAGAGCTGACACCTGATCTGCCAGCGTCACGCTGACATCATAAATTGCACTTCCAGTAATCCAGTAACACACAAATAATTTGTTTTTATGTCTGTAGCTTTTGCCCCAGATTCAAGTAAATTGTTGTAATTCAGGTCAGATTCAGTGTCTGTTGAAGTAATTGAAAAGACTCCAATTGACTTCAGTGGGTTTTGGATCAGGTCCTTAAGAGAGAAACCCAGCAGAATAATGTGTTTTTATCATGCTTAACCTGCTGCAGTAATGAGAAATGGCAAACCAGGTGAAAAATGATGTTTATAAATATTCCAACAAATAATCTTTGTTATACCTTTTTAATGAATAATTGTATTATTTGACAGTAAAGAACTTGGTTAAATGTCACTGTTAAAGATTTAAAAGGACACTTGTTTTATTATTTCTTATTGTTTTTAATATTTTCAATGAAAACAAAGTGCGGTGTTTACATCCGATTAACATAAATAAAGCTCTTTGAAGAGGGAAAGAGCTACATAAATGTTAAGTATTAGTTTTATCTGCAAAAGGCCCATATTTTCATGGCAACAGTTCTAATTAAAGGAAGAGTGGTGCAGCTAATAACCTTCATGGCATATGTCACTTAGCATTATAAACACAGATAGACAATAGGAAAAGAGAAAATCGAAGGGAAACGTTAAAAAAAAAAAGGGGGGCGGGATAAGAGGTAGGGTATTTATTCATTCTTCCAAGGAATCCATAGAGTATATCCTCCTTCTTATTACTTGTATATAGAAGTAAGAAGAGACTTTTTCTTCTAATAGTGCAAAACATTGCATAAGATATTAAACATCTCTTGGAGGAACTGGAGTTGAAGTGTTAAAACAACACATGTGGTGGAGCCCCTGGGGTTCAACAAACCATGTAAGACAAACAAGTTTTAGTTTTCTGCTGTGGGTGCAGGTGGCTAATTAATGCTGATCACTGCCTTTTGTCTCGGAGGAATGGAAGAAACATTTTAAGTCTCTGGCAGAAAGAAGGTGGGAAAATTGGAAAGGAAGTTAAGAGACAGGTAAGCTCTATGGAAGCAATGTGCACATCCAAATCGATTTCTAATTCAACTATTTTTAATATACAGATGCAACTAAAAATCTTTGTGCTGGGGCTTAAATCAATATTTGGTTTCCCAGTAATTTTACTGTTAATATTATTATTGAACTAACAAAATAGATATAACTAGTCAGAATGATGGGGTTGTGTGTGTGTACAGCTCACTAAGGGTATATCTTCATTACCCGCTGGATCAGCGGGCAGCGATTGATCCAGCGGGGATTGATTTATTGCGTCTAGTCTACTTCTGTATTCCAGTACCGCGAGAGGCGCAGGCAGGGTGGACGGGGGAGCAGCAGCAGTCGACTCACCATGGTGAAGACACCACGGTAAGTCGATCTAAGTATGTCGACTTCAGCTACATTATTCACATAGCTGAAGTTGAGTAACTTAGATCAATTTCCCCCTTTCCCCCCCAGTGTAGACCAGGGCTAAATGAATGAGGGAGGAAGGATGGTCCAGTGGCTAAAGTGACCATGAGACCATGGGTTCCAGGCTAGAATGTTGAACAAGTCACTTAGTCTTTCTGTGCCTCCAGTTCCTATCTATAAAATGGAGATAATAATACTTCTCTATCTTACAAGGGTGTCACAAGAATTAATGCATTAAAGATTAGGAGGTCCTCAGCTGCTACAATAAAGGAAGCCCTATAAGTGCCTTAGTACACATTATTAAACACTAAACAGACAAAAGGGGATTGATTGAATACACTCTTTTTTATTTAGATAATAGGCCCAATCCTGAAGACCGTTGAATTCAGTGGCATTACTCACATGAGTGAAGATTTACATGATTGGTTACAAACATAGGATTCAATGTATTTCAACCCAGATATCAAGATGACCAACAATTTATTTTGTAAAATATTTTTGTGAGTAGTTTCCCTGTTGTCAGCTCTTGTGATTTTTATCATGAGCCTCAAAATTTTTGATGTTTTTCTTAAAGCCAAGATCCTGGTGTCAGGTGATTACAAGAGAATCTCAGCTTTCATTTAAAAATAAAAGTAAGATTCTGGCTCTCATGGCTGTGGAGAAAAGCTTGAAAATGTGAACCCTGAGGGCTAAAAGACAAGGGAAAAGAATGCCAAATATTTTTTCAATCATTATTTTTACATGAATGTTATGATTATTTTGGGACCTGATTCATGATTTTTGGACATATGGGGTTAGCAGTAATCTAGTTACTTTTTGTCACGGAAATAAAAATAAGCATACATCTGCTTAGATTCTTCTTACCATGAAGATCTATGAAAGACCCAACAGATGACGTGATTAACTTTCTTTATATCTCCTTCATCAATCTGTATTTCCTCTCTTCCCACCCCCACCCCCCAGCCCTTTGGTTTTTCATGGTTTCAGTCCCAAACGAGGCATATTACAGGTGTATCTAAGTTTTGCCTTGAATATTTTTTATACCACAATGATGTATATGTTACTTTTTGGATTCTATCTAGCTAAGTGTTTGTATCATTTGGGGCTCTCTAGGATGCAAACCCATGCAGATGGAAATAAGCAAAGTAAATGGATGCTTTAATCCACTGAAAATCAGAAGTGTCAATTTTACACAGATCTATTATGATAGATGAGAGATTTTAAGACCGGAATGAGTCATTGAATCATCTAGTTTGATTTCCTATATATCAGTGGTTCTCAAAGCCAGTCCGCTGCTTGTTCAGGAAAAGCCCCTGGCGGGCCGGACCGGTTTGTTTACCTGCCACCTCTGCAGGTTCGGCCGATCACGGCTCCCACTGGCCATAATTCGCTGCTCCAGGGCAATGGGGGCTGCAGGAAGCAGCGCAGGCCAAGGGACATGCTGGCCGCCCTTCCCACAGCCGGCTTTGAGAACCACTGCTATATATCACAAACCGTTAAATTTCCCCCAGTTACTCCTATACTGAGTTCAATGGTTTGATCTCTTCCAGCGAGGTATCTAGTCTTCTTATTTATTTGTATTACTATAGAACACGTAAAAACCTTGATTTGAAGACAGCAGGAGATGGTGAATCCATCACTTCCTTTAGTACTTGGATCACCCACTGGTTAACCACCCTTGCAAGCTGCTATTTTATTTACAATATTTTCCAGAAGTTTTCAGTTTTAAATTCTCTCTGCCCTGTAGATATAACTAGGTTCCCAACCTAATTTTAAATGGTAGCCCACCTTAGCGGTTAAAGTGTGGATCAGTCCAGTATACCTAGGTGCTTTAAAAGGCCCAAATTCCTGAAACTGAAAACCTAAACTATATTGATATGACACTCTTAAATTGAAATAAGTGTGCCAAACAACAGAGTTGTACCTATTTAAAACAGTTTCTAAACAAATTTAGAAAAATGGGTACAACTTTCTCATACACAATGCCTTTCCTCTCTAATATCTGTCACAGTGACCATTGGAGTGAGTGGATAGTAATCTTTGCCATAACCTTTTGTAATCCTGACCCATATGACTGGGGCCAGCTCGTGAAAATCAGTGTCTTACTAGTACTCCTGTATGTCACACTTTTACTCCAGCATAATTCTGGAACAATTGCTCAATTCAGGGCTGAGGAAAGTAACCAACTTTCCCACACAAACCACAGAACCCTGCACATTTCAGAATTTTTCACAGTGCAAAAAACAAAGTCGTTATCATTGTTAGCTCTTCATTTTGAAAGTGCTCTACAAACTAAATTTTGTTCCACAATTACATTATTTCATGTTTTATCACTGATGCTAAAAGGACCCCAAATACTATTGGGCCTGCCTTGCAAGATACATTTTGGGATCCTATCAAATTAACTGGTGCATTTTAAATAAAAAAGGGTAAAGGAAAGATCTGTGTGTGACTGTCAACCTACTCTTTCTTTCCAGCCTTTTTTTACTATGGTTCATGCTACATCATCACCCCATTTACCAGTAACCTGAAGATAAGCCATCACCTCCACTATCCTCCCATCTCGATGGCTGTAGACCATGTTGGTAACTGAGAGTTTTCAGATAACCGAAGGCCCTAACACTGCCAGAACAAGCCTAACTGAAGCATCCCTACAAATTCCCCACACCAATAAAACCCCCAAAGACATATGGCAATGTGGCTTTGTGACTCCAAAAAACAACCTTGGGGGACTGATCTGTAAATAACCAGTGATTTTTAAGGAAAAATTCCAATGACAAACTTTCAATCCTAGTGATAGCCTTCAAAGTATAAATCAAACTTCCCTGTGAAAAGGGAAATTCTGATCAGCACTGACACTGCAAAGGGACACACAATTCAGGGTGAGCCCCAAAGGTGGGCCCTGCCAGTTCACCTGGTATTTCTAGGTCTTGCAATCTTATCTTAAATTAGGTTCTGCCATATTTTGTACCACATCCTTTCTGCCATCCCTGTAATTTTAATGGTGCATTTTGAAAAGTAATATTTTATTTGTTTATATGCTATCACAGATTTAAATTCCACTAAATTAAACTGTCAGAGTCTTAAAATGGAATGATAAATCTACTTTGTATGTTTTGTTTGTTCTCACTTGGTGTCTATTGATTTTACTCACTAGTCTGTCTATTGTTTGTCCTACTAATAAAAAAAAATGAAAATAGCATTTTATTTCTATATTAAAGATGAATTTATCTAATTTCTTGTGGACTGACTATATGTTCCTTCAGAGAATTCTAGAAGCCATTTAATCACAATTTGATTAATTCTGGGGTGTCAAAATACAGCCAGCAAGCAGGACTGCAAAACAAATTTTAAAAACACAAGGAGATGAAGAAATGGGTTAATGTGCTGAATTTTGTTTTCAGGCTGGATACTGGGGATATGTAGCATATAGGATTGATATTTTGGTGCATGGTTTTTTTTATTTCCATATATACATTGATAATGTCAGAGTATGTATAAAACTACTGCTCATAAAAATTCATGAGGCATTAGCAATTTTTTTCACGCTATGGGCCAAATTCTGCCTTTGGATGCTTTGCAGAATAGAATTTGGCCCTGTATTTTTAACTGTTGGTCTATTATATAAATACAAATATCTAGAATTTTTTTGGAATATACATGATCTGGATGATCTGTTTTAGTCTAGGCTCTAATTTGACAAAATTGATCCCAATTGTTTGATTTTTTTTAATGGGGGGGGGGGTGCACTCCATCTATCTCAGTAGTTGGAAAATCCCTTTTAAGGGAGGAGAGAATTTCATGAATCACCTATGCTCACAACCTTTCCCACCATATTTTCTATTTTTGTTCCTTCCACGGGTACTTTGAGAACCACTGACCTATCATATAAACCTACATTTAGAGAATATCAACTCTATAACCATAGACCTCGTACATCGTAATAATATCTTCAGTTAATGAGTATCTTACATCCATTTAACATACAGCTTGAAAGACAACTGACAGTAGTCATCAAGGGTGATTGTACAGTAGTGCCTACTTTGTCTGCATTTTAAAAAAACGAAACCCTGCCTATTCCATGCATCTGGGAATTGTGGTTAGTGATACGATAATAAATAGACTTTGACATCCACATACAATTTGTATCACCACTTAGTCCTGTTTGGTGGATTACCAATGATGCTGTGGCAGTTAGCTAGCAAAGTGAGTTGATACTGCACTGGCTGATAGCAGTTTACATGGTAGTAACAGCATGGTACTGGAAACAAAAGGCCCCATCTACTAGAACATCTTGGTTCACAAAAGTATTGGAGGTGATGGAAAAGATAATACACCAGGTACATAAATATGCAGCCAGGGAGACAAAAAGAAGACAAATATTTAGTGATGGTTTCCCTTAATTGAATATTTGGATTAATTTCACTTTCCAATGATAAGCCAAAAGGTGAGCAATTTTTTTAAAAAATGTTAATGATGATAAAGGGTCATGCAAAGAAGTACTAAATAGACATACAGGTGCAAGCAGCAGAATTAAATCCTGAGTTATCTGAAAAAGAAAATAACAGGATAAAAATATGAGATTGAGCCATAGAGGGTTATCAGTTATATTAAACATGTTCATGTAAAGGCTTTTCTTTGTTAGCTGCCTACATCAAACATGCTTAATGTTTGTGCTTATGAATCTTCTGGATTTGTTGTTTCTTTTCCAAATATTGAATAAATGAAAAGTTTGTGGGAGCTGAGGGTCCAACTTCTGAAAATCTGGCACTAGACATCTCTAGTTGGGCACCCCAAAATAAACACAGCACTTAGAATTAGTGAGAGCTTCTGACAGTTAAGCTGTTTGCATGAATATACATCTATGTATACACATCCCTTCCATAGGCAACAATGTTTAAAATAGGTTGTTAATGATTCCTGCTCTGATGGGAGTTTTAAGAGGTGCTTAGTACACTGGGCACTAGGGGCCTGAATAGAAGAAACAGTAGCGAAATCAAAAATTGAAGAGCCAGGCAATCTGAAAACCAGGAGGATATCCATTACCTGACATTATTCACCTCTTTATATGGTGGTTTCAGGTCCGCCACACCCTTTATCGTGATCAACCCCCTCTTATGCTCCTAATGGATGCTTTCCTTCCTATCCCTGAGTATAGGGATGTAAATTTCCATTTCTAAAAGCAAGGAGAAAGGAAAGATGAGCTTCCACTTATTCTCCTTCATTGGCTCCATAGACACCTTTTAAAATAATAAAACCTGCACTTGGTTTAATCCAAACAGATTTTCCTAGAATGGAAAATAGTACTATTTTCTCTTTTAAAAACATATTATGAAGATCTATTTCACTTTAATCTGAAAGGCTTGATCCCTTCACAGTCCTTTTAAAAATATATAGCTCTTTAGCCACTAGCCTTCATTATACACAACTCAAATGTTTTCTCCAAAATGGTCATCTGAGAATAAAAATGACAGTTGTTAAGAAAAGGGTGCTAAAGGAAAACCAAGTCTGCTATAATACTGTGAACAAATTATCTAAGAAAACAGATAAAGGCAACTAGTCCAACATTTTAGCATTAGCTTTTCATTGTCTAAAAGTTATCAAATGAGACTTTTTAAAAAATGATGTGCTTTCAAAGCAGTCTGTTTCTAGACTCATTATTCTACAAAATTTGAAAATGATGTCACTTAAAACTGGGAGATGTTTTCCCTGTCAACTGTAGTGAGAATAATGTACAGGAAAAGGTGATGTAATGATCATATCACTTACATTATTCTCTCCCTAATGAATAATCTTCTACACTGTGGATGAGCTCACTTACTATTATAGGAATCACATCTGTAAGCCACAGTACACTGCTGACTATACTAATGGTTTGGTGCTCTACAGTCAGCCTATAGCTAACAGTTTTCGTTAGATTTGCCAAATTATTATGTACTACATGTGAAGTAATTTTGTCTGGGTGATGAATGCAATAGAATGAAAGAAACCATAGCTTTTATTTGCAGTAATTATACACAGGACTCTCACCCTTTCTAAGCACAGCTATATCTCTCTCTGAAAGCCAGTCATAGACTATTATTAGTTTGGAACATCTGAAATGTGATAAATATTTCTACCCTCACTTCAGCTAGAGCTCACATGCTCTATCTCTGTTCCTATTCACAGCTTCCAGGCAGGCATTCCATATAGACAGTTGTGAAACTGGCCTTATAACTTTTCTAATACATTTTCTGTAAATGTTGAATCATAAGCTTATTTAAACCTGCTAATGAATAAGACTGGGAGTCAATTTGGGATTAAAGACATAACATAGGTCATTGGCTAAATTTGCTAATACAGTATTATGGATGTCTTGAATATACAAGCTTGTATTAATATTATTTAAGCATGAATAACCAGAAAGAGAGAGAGAGAGTGTGTGTGTGTGTCTTTCTCTTTCAAAGGAGAGGCATTCAGTTAGAATGGGAACATTACCTTGTTGATACCAATATGGCATGTCCTTCCTGCTCATCATTTGCATTGCTAGTAATTAGGGCCCTGATTCAGGAAAGGACTTAAGCATGTGCTTTCCTGAATCAGGGCCCTACTGCATAACATATAACTAACATATAAAAAGATTCTTTCCATACTGAAATATATCTGTAGATGGAGTAGCGGTAGAGACTCCATAGCTAAGGTTATGTTTCCTCTCACCTCTTAGTCACCACAAAGCTAAAAGTCCACACATCTGTTATCATCCCATCCCAGATGCAGGATATTTTTCCAATGTTCGTTAGGAAAAAGTGAATCCTTCGTATTCATCAAACTTTTTCACGCGAGCTAAGAAAAAGCAATGGATATATATATATCCACTATCTATTCCTCTTCTCTTACACTGTCTAGCCAGCCTTCCTACTTCCTCTATTTTGCTTCTCACAAAGACCCCCTTCACCCTTAGTCCTCAAGAGGCAGGGAGATAAGCTGAGATGCAGGGATAAGCTGAGATCTAAGTCCATATCCATCCTAGCTCCCTATGCCTTTCCAGCTTCTTCTGAGCCATGATTTGCATTTCTTTGGTTAGCCAGCTGGCTATTCCAGACGACTTGCTGTTCACGCTGAGATCTTCCCCCTGAGCCTAGGTTTCTTTTATTTTAAAAATGGGCTACAACTCACTTGTTATGTCCAGAAGTTCCTCTCATTGTTTCTTTTGAATAGCAATAATATAAATAGCTGTTTCATTGTCACAATCCTCTAAGAACTCTGCCTTCTTCCTTGCTTGTAACATTTTGAGATATTTTTAAGTTACACATACCTATGTAAATAAGGAATGAGTAGATGATTTTATGTGGCAGGTCACTGTCATTTGGTTTCTTATAATAAGTGGGCCAGAGTCTGTCCCCTGTATGCCATTCTGGCGGTAAGCTGGGGCCATAAAGTGACCACAGTGGGAGGAGTCCTTGTCATATGGATGTGCTGAGGGTGGGAGGGTGAGGGACAGGAGTGCTATGATCCAATTATTCTGGCCTGCAGAAAACCGCATTGCTACCTGTAGAAAGGCTGCTGCAAGAGCAGCCTGTGTGCCTATTCTCACTTATCCTGACGGCTGGACTAGCCCCAGTAGCTGGAAGAGAGGAATTGATAGTCCAGTGGTCAGGGCATTAACCTGAGCTCAGTTCCCTGCTGTGCCACAAACTCCCTGTGTGACCTTGAGTAAGTCACAACCGGATTTTCAGATGTACTTAGGTGCCTAAAGATGTAGATAGGTGCCTAAGCAAGTTAGGCGCTTTTGAAAATCCCATTAGGCATCCCTCTGCATCTTTAGATTCCTAAATAAATACCTTTGAAAACCTGACACATAGTCTCTCTCCATCTGCATTCCCCATCTGTAAAATGGGGAACACGGGACTTCTCTACCTCTCGGGGTGTTGTGAGAATAAATACATTACAGATTGTGAGGCTCTCAGATACTATGGCAATGGGCAACATGTAAATACCTTAGATAGCCCAGAACCTGGGAGACATAAAAAGTGGCATAAAGCCATCTTTGCTACCTTCCTTTTGAGACATGCCTTTTGTCTTGCACTTCCTGAGAGGCACAGCACTGAATCTAGCCCAGAGACGGTTTCTGGCAATTAAAATCACCAGCAATAAAGATTCTAAGAATGCCTTCAGTTAGAGATTTTTCCCCTGATTGCTGCTTGTAAAAGTTTGACTTGCACTCATTAGATGCAGTGAAACTTTGCCTTCTAACCTCACCTTTAACCTAGCAACTTTCTCCCATCCCCATCTGAATACGTTTTCATCAGTAATTATTAGGATACATACGATTCTTCCAGGTGTATTAAATGAGGCACGGAACACCTGTCCTAATAAAAGGGCAT
This sequence comes from Lepidochelys kempii, assembly GCF_965140285.1. Lineage (NCBI taxonomy): Eukaryota > Metazoa > Chordata > Testudines > Cheloniidae > Lepidochelys > Lepidochelys kempii. The sequence continues at coordinate 53,771,106 of NC_136383.1, forward strand.
GAAAGTTTTTGTTCTGTTTTTGTCAGCTTTGTGCTTTTTTTCAAGCCATGCACTGTATCTTTTCCTTTGAGAAGTGCCAACATTTTTACGGCTCCCCATTTCATGGGCTCTTTAATTCCTGCACATTCCAAGAACTTAACCCATAATGATTCACTCAGCCTACTGATGTGATCCAGGTGTAGAAGCAAGTCATTACATCCCTCATCATTGTTAATCATTGAATTGCTCAGTTTAGCACTCAGTTTGCTTAAAGATGCTTCATGTTTATCAAAAAAGCAGGTGACAGGAATTTTGTTAAATGAATACCAGCCAAATAAATCAACATGTGCATTTTTGTCTATACATGGAAAATTGAAAATTAGAAATACATTAACCTCCTCTATGTAGATTCACGGATAACTAGTGTTTTTCAGTGCATCCTATTGTGTCTGTATCTGCCTTTTGGATTGTAAATTCCTTGAGCAGGACCATTTAATTGCATCTTGTACAGCACCAAGTGTATTGCCAGCCCCTAACTGACAAACCTCTGAACAACTAGGTTCTATTCTCTCTTTCAGATTGCAGACCAGTCAAAACTTTAATAAAATAAAGTTTTATTCCCACAAAATACAAAGTAGATATTTCTTAGAGGGACCTGGGGTCTCTAAACATAGGCAAATCTGGGCAACAGGTGCAGACATAACAAAACAAAAGAGTACAGCACCACGGTAATTTTCACAATAATACAAATGGAAGTTCATTTTCCCACAGCATAAGAGTAACAACAAATATAGTAAGAGAAACCTCCTTAGTACAGAGAAATATTCTGTCTAAATGAAACAATATTTACCATAAAGTGCCCCAGGTCTCAGAAGCTTTTCCTCAGTACTTCTCATTTTTGTTTTTAAATTGTGTTTCAACTTGGAAAAGAAAAAAATAACATTGAGACACCAAAAGAGTGAACTAGAAGGGGAGGAGGAAGTAAATTCTAAAAGTAAAGGCAGTAGTAAGGAAAGAAAAGTGATTCTGAGGTACCGATCAGTTCAGTCTTGCACTGCTTACTCCGATGAAGTGAGCTGTAGCTCATGAAAGCTTATGCTCAAATAAATTGGTTAGTCTCTAAGGTGCCACAAGTACTCCTTTTCTTTTTCCCATTTTAATAGCTACTGCCATGCTGTACTCCACTGCTGAGAGCTTAACTGTGGTCTGCAGGAGTTCCTGGAAATTGTTCCTTCTTGATTTGAACTCTTAGTAAAGGAATACACAACAGAGAAGATGTCTCTAGATCATACATTTTGATCATATTAATGTGATTGAAGGACAATCCTTGTTATTAGTTACAAGTAACTGGAATAAATAAACTTTTAGAGGTTGCCTGCTCTTGCTCTTGTCTACTTAGAGTATATAACAAAGGACAGTACAAATATCAAGTTAAATCACAGCAGTTCTGGTATTGCTTTAATAAGGAGATAAATCTCTCTAACCCTAACAGATTTACAGGTTCAGCTTCAATGAGGATCCAGAAGCTTGAATTCTTCTCTGACAGGCATCTGAACCCTCTGATTTGGAAATCAGGCTGGAGGAAACCTCAAGACAACAAACCCTTGTGTGATTTCAAGTACATTCTGGTTTCATTTGGGTTGGAACTACCACTGGAATTATTCACTCTTTATCTTGGTATTTCAGCACAGTTCCCAGTCAATGTTTAAAAGAGATACGTGAATCATTTTTTAATCTAATAACACAAATCCAGCAAATTTCTGGGATTAAATATAGTAGATGTTTATTAGTGCACATCAGTAATACATAACAGTTTATAACCAGAAATAAAGAACAGTATATCAACTGAATGTAATTATCCAAATGAATTTGTTTGGTTTAGCAGGAAATAAACCCCTACTCATTCAAAAAGTACCATCAATCTTTAAAGACCACAAGTGATCAGGAACCCAGTTTTTCATCATCTTCAAAAGACGACACTTCCAGACTCACACAACTTTCTGAATTCAGGATTTGGTCAGAGAGAAGAATGCCACTTCATAGATAACCAGCCAGGGATGGATTAAAGCACCAGCATTATAAGCCCATTCCTACAGCCCCAGCTTTTAAGATCCTATGATTACATCAGAGTCTCAGCTTTCCTTTAACAAAAGTTAGTTTCTAGTAGGGCTGTCAATCGATTAAAAATATTAATTGTGATTAATGGCACGATTAAAAAAATTAATCGTGATTAATCACACTGTTAAACAATAATAGAATATCATTTATTTAAATATTTTTGGGTGTTTTCTACATTTTCAAATTATTGATTTCTATTACAGCACAGAATACAAAGTGTACAGTGCTCGCTTTATATTTATTTTTGATTACAAGTGTATGCACTGTAGAAAGACAAAAGAAATAGTATTTTTCAATTCACCTAATACAAGTACTGTAGTGCAATCTCTGTATCATGAAAGCTGAACTTACAAATATAGAATTATGTACAAAAAACTGCATTCAAAAATAAAACAGTGTAAAATTTTAGAGCTTGCAAGTCCACTCAGTCCTACTTTTTGTGTAGCCAATCGCTCAGACAAACAAGTTTGGTTACAATTTGCAGGAGATAATACTGCCCGCTTCTTGTTTATAATGTCACCTGAAAGTGAGAACAGGCATTCTCACGACACTGTTATAGCCGGCATCGCAAGATATATATGTGCCAGATGCGCTTAAGATTCATATGTCCCTTCATGCTTCAACCACCATTCCAGAGGACATACGTCCATGATGATGAGGAGTTCTGCTCAATAACAATCCAAAGCAGTGCAGACCAATGCATGTTCATTTTCATTATCTGAGTCAGATGCCACCAGCAGAAGGCTGATTTTCTTTTTCGGTGATTCGGGTTCTGTAGTTTCAACATTGGAGTGTTGCTCTTTTAAGACTTCTGAAAGCATGCTTCTTACCTCATCCCACTCAGATTTTGGAAGGCACTTCAGATTCTTAAATCTTGGGTTGAGTGCTGTAGCTATCTTTACAAATCTCACATTGGTACCCTCTTTGCGTTTTGTCAAATCTGTAGTGAAAGTGTTCTTAAAACAAACACCACCATGTGCTGAGTCATCATCCGAGACTGCCATAACATGAAATATATGGCAGAACGTGGGTAAAACAGAGCAGGGGATGTACAATTCTCCTCCAAGGGAGAGTTTAGTCACAGATTTAATTAACGCATTATTTTTTTAATGAGCGTCATCAGCATCTCCATCCCTGTAACCAAGATGCTGTGGGAAACCACCTTTCCAAATGTGGAACCGGCCTGACCCTGCTTAGCTGGTGAGCTGTCAGCTGGATCCGAGCACAGAGCGGTATAACTTCAAGCTATATTTAATTGGAGTGAGGGACTGCCTGGTTACTGCTCACAGACAGGATACTAAAGGCAGTCTCAGTTCACAAGAGGTGCCATTGGGTTCCAGATCCAGGTCAGACAGGCACAGGAGCTCCTACTGCATTTTTGATGTTATTATTTGGGTTTATTATTTACCAAAAAATTATCTACATTTTCCACCTCTCATTTTACTGCATTTACCTGGGCTAAAAAACCACAACAAATTCCCAGGAATTAATTGTACACAGGTAGACTTTCAGTCCTAAATGAAACACAAACCAAAACAGTTGGTCTCACACACACAAAACCATATGTGTGAGCAAGTTGAAAGTTTTATTTTTAGTTCTATTGTTTTCAAAATGTTTAGAGACAAAACATTTGAGATACTTTATGGGGAATTCTGAGAGTACAAAGAACAGTTTTTGCAGATTTTTGAATACATTCTCTATACTATGAATGAATTAAAATCTGAGCCTGCTAGTCTCTAATGATCACTTGGAGGAATTGTACACCTGCTGACTGTAAGCACCAGCCCCTCCTTATATGTACTGGAAAAATAACTGCAGCTCTGATTACATGAGTGAAAAACCAAAGCTTTGTAATTCTGGTAACATTTCCCTAGATAATTGCCTTTTCATTTTGGCCAACCTTTCCACTTTGACCTCCCACACAACTCTTTTTGTACTCATTTCCCATTATGACTCCTGAACTCTGGGTGAGAAGGAAATATTTGGCCTTCCCTGTGGATTAGCTGGTAGGAAAGCACTAATATCCATGCAGCTATTGAAAGCATCCTTCCCTCTCCCAACACAGAATCTCACCTTCTAATCTCTGAGTATGAATAAGTAATCTAAGAGATATGGTTTAGGGAACTACCAGAGAATTTAGGAAACATTGTAGCCACTTTCCCTGTATCTATGAGTTATCCATTTATTTCTCCTCCAATAGTCCAACAAGATTGTCATCAGATGTGATCAGCTGGATTTTGCAGCCTAGGGAGAGGTGACACAGAGAATCCATTCATCCAAATGATCCTGCTCTAATAGGCTGGGGGAATTGTAACTCCCTAGCTGGGACCTCCAGGCTGGTTAGAACCCCATATGGTAGACATTTGGATGATGTGAACCAACTAAAATTTGAAAATGCTTTCCTTTTCTTTCCCCCTTCACTATGCAACACCATAGTTGTAATGATGCAGTACTACTGATGTGGAACCCAAAGCTTATTTGATATCATAGCAGTACCAACAAAGAGTTTTATGTACTTTTTTCTGTCTCCTCAGTAGTTTGTAAAGGATGAAGCTGACTGCTGGGTATGGACTGAAGTGGTAATACAGGAAAAACTAGCAGTAATAACCTTGTAAAAAGAAACATTTTCTATAAACCAGGCTGAATATATGCAGAAGCCCTTTCACATGAATTCTTTATTAAAAGAAGCTTTCATATTAAAAAGTATAAATTTCCAGTACACAATAATCAGATTCCCTTTTCCCTTGGATTCTTTTTCGTAGGGTTAAACATATATGGGATAGTGTATTTAGGAATAAAATTAAATTATCCAGGAAAGATACTGGCCAATTATTATTTATTGTCCTAGTTACCATTCAATGAAAACACAGGAAGGAAAATAGCAAAACCACATCTCTTTATCTACCTTTTATGGCAACAAAATGCCAAAAACTGGACAAAAGGAAGACTGACATAATTGGTTGGACTCATAGGGACTTTAGTCTTTTGCTTTGTTCATTTTACATATTAGTGTCTCCATATAACATATGGTGAAGAGGTGAAACAAATGAATGCCTTTCAGATATTTTCCTTACTGTCACTCCTTCTATGCTATGTTGTACAATGTTATTTTATATCAAATTTAGGTTTCTTATATAAACTACTTATATAAAAAAACAAAAATTCCAGTGCAATTAATAAATCAAACTTATAGAAATAGATATGGCAGAGTGAATGTCATATAATTAATAGAGAAATGGACTGTGGGGGGAGGGTCAGGATTCCTGGGTTCTGTTTGTTTGTGTATGATGTTGGTGTGTGTGACTGAGGCGCAGAGATGTATCCGCTCTATGTCTCAGTGTCTCCATCTGTAGAGTGCGTAGTATTATTTATCACCCTGACCGTGGCATTTTGAGGATTTGGATTTGTACAGATTTTTGACATCTTTAGAAAAGAAACAGTGCAGAGAAACCTTGATTTAATGAACTCCAATTTTTTCAAAATTCCCTTTTATTAGACGTTCATCTGTGTTCCCCAGGCCTCATCCTAGACCAGAGTTCTCAAACTTCATTGCACCACGACCCCCTTCTGACAACAAAAATTATTACATGACCCCAGAAGCGGGGACCAAAGCGTGAAACAAAGCCTGATCCCTGCCACCCCAAGTTGGGGGGGGGGGCAAAAGCCAAAGCCCGAGCCCCATCGCCCCAGGCCGGGAGGCCAAAGCTGAAGCCCAAGGGCTTCAGCCCCAGCAGGGAGCCTGTAACCTGAGACCCACCACTCAGGGTGGAAGCCCTCGGGCTTTGGCCCCAGGTGGTGGGGCTTGGGCTTCATCTTCAGCCCCAGTGGTGGGGCTCAGACTTCGGCTCTTGCCTTGGGCCCCAGCAAATCTAAGCCAGGCCTGGCGACCCCTTAAAATGGGGTTGCGACCCACTTTGGGGTCCCAACCCACAGTTTGAGAACCGCTGTCCTAGACTATTGTAATCTTCATGAATTTTTATGAAACCCAATTTTATTAATGTTTTGGGTATCCCCCACACCTTTTGTAACATTCTTGGCTTACCTATGTAAGTACAAAGTAGAATAGGGCTGAAATCTGAAATCTGGAACCTGAAATCTGACCTGCCTCCACCGAATTTCACAGGGTGGGGAAAGGGCTTGGATTTCAACCCCTTAATCCAAACCCATACTATGTTTTTGAGTCTGACACAGATTCAGAACTAGAATGAGCCTGTTTATCAGATTCAGTTCAAATACGTTTCAGGATGGTAGAAATCCATCAGAATATCCACTGGTTTGAGTCAAAACCTCACAGAAAGCACTTAACGAAATTTCAGCATCGTCAAACTTTACCTCAAATTTGGCCTCAAATCCCAATATTCCATTTTACCCACAACCTAATCCTAGTCTCAGTACAGATCTCAACAGTGGCACCTCATCACATCTGCAGTGTAAAACATATAGGGAAGACTCTTGCAGAAATGGAGAACAGAGGAGCAAGGATGTTGAGACAAGAATCATCCAGCTCCACAAAGAGCAGCAGCACCCTGCAAGCCGGAACTGCAGTTAGACTTAAATAGAGTACAGCAGAACAGTCTTTAACACACACATCAGACCACTAGGATCTTTGGCATGGGCCTTGTAGGCCTAATGGATAGTCAGGCCTTGCCTTACATTTGCATTATGAACTCTTAAAAATAAGAATTATAAAAGAAACAATGATTCTGACTTAATTATTGCAAGAACTTCAGGTGCCACTATAATGCAAGACATGTAGAATAAATCTTTTAATGCCAGATGGCAAATTGCACAATGAAGGGCACTCTAGTCTTATTGATGTATGTCTGAGACAAGATTCATGCTCTTCATTGGACTGGCAGAGGCTGATGAGCAAATCAATCTGCTCACTATGGTTTCCCCGTTGAATGGGCTGATAAGTTAAGGGCTGGTGGCTAATGCTCATTTGGAGAACATCCTGATTAGCTACATTTGTGTTCTCTAAAAGGTCCTGCACCTTTAAAACTGTCAATAGGAGAGCAATAAGCGTGGGGGGGAGGGAGTAAAAAATATGTAAGGATTATGGGCACCTTCCTCTGTATTTAGTTGTGAAGTTCTGTGTAAGCATTTAATGGTGATCTCCCCCAAAAGAAATATATAATTGTGTGGTCCTGATCATGATCTAAAATTGCCAGATAAATTAAAAGCTGTCTCAGAAATGAAAAATACTTCACACGCACACTTTCTTGTGCATCTGTGAGTTTGCAGTCATTCACACTGCACTGTCATTAGTGAGAGTCTCAAGAATTGGTTGTTTTCTCTGAGTTGGCACAGACAGGTGTGAGCTATAATGCCGTTACACTTTATGGGTCACATTCTCCTCACACTTCAGTTTTCCATCTGTATAACTGAGAACAGAATCAGACTAACATCCCCTCATAGTGATTTGGCATATACTGGAGATAATTGGCTAGATCCTCAGCTGGTATACATTGACATCACTCCAGTATCTTCAGCCTTTCAAATTAAAGACATAAAGAGTTTGGTTTGGATAGAAACAAATGTAACAATTAGCTGATCCCCATGAATTTGTTTTTGTTTAATGTTTTAAAAACACACACACACACACAAAAGCCTGATAATCTTCATGTGACAGACACACAAACTAAAGATGTGGGCCTTTAAGAGCTCCTGTTCTTATAAATTCTAATTGCCAAAAAGGACTAGAACTGAAATATGAGTCCACTATAGACATCATCATATGGCAGAAAGGGTTTCTCTGTCCTTGTGTGAGAAAGCTGCAGTGCTTAATTTGTGTCAGGGGTTGCCAGGTTTGAGCCCTGGCACCTCTAGACTTGGCAGTTCCTCGCCCTGGCACCTCTGAGCTTGCTGCATCAGTTATGAATGTAAAGAAATTGCATGAGCCCTAGCACCTAATTGCTTGAGCCCCGGCACCTCTTTCATAACAAATAGAGCATTGGAAGGCTATGTGCATATTGAACACAGTTCCAAACAGTTTCCTCTCTCTTTTCCTCTTTTACCATTTTATGAAGAATCCATTGGTACAAATGTAGTATTTGAACATACATGGAGAAGAAAACCTCAGTTGTCATTATTTCAATCACAGAAGGCTGTTTTTGCCTTCTTTACACAGAATAGTGTTCACCACAAGTAATTCATAAAGCTACTTGTGAAGCAAGGTACTACTCAGTGTAAGCGATGGAAGAGCATAACATACAGCACAACTATTTTGCTTTCTCTAATGTAAAAATAATCTCTGATTTTAGATGTGAATGAGTTTATACAGTCCCTTGTCTCCATATATTCATATCAGAAAAACACTACATACTTCAGCCCAGTTCTCCACAATGAACAATCTCTACTCAAAAGAAGCCCAAGACAACAGTAGTAGGAATCTTGTAAGCCAGGACCGAGAATAGATGCCGCAGCAGAGTTGTGTGGGCATGCACAGAATCTGTCTGCACTAGGCTTGGCTCAAGCTACTGCTATGCGTCACTCACAAATTTAAACAAAGTGTTGCTGAAGATTAAACAGAGAATGAGTAAGGAGCATACATCATTTGCTCAAGATCCTCTGCATTTTACTTCAGACTCACAAACTAAATGAAACAAAAGGTAGTCATATAATAAGCATTTAAGATGAATAAAAATATGTGTCAGTCTCCCCAAAATATTTGAAGGCAGCTAAAAAGATTTGTTTAAAACTCACTTTTAAGTATTGTCTCCTCATCAGTCAAAACCTGCTTTCCAAAACACTCTAAAAATCTCATTGGTGAAGGGGTCTGCAATGTTGTAATGCAGAGCAGAATTTGGCCTGGTACATTTTGAGTGTTTATTGCCAAATATTCTGAAGCTGAAAGTGTCATGTGACACTCTGCACAGTCAATACCCTTTTTAATTTGGGGAGCCAAAGCATTTTAGATTTGTGAGTGGGGAGGCAAGGCAGCCAGCCTCTTTACCTCCCTATGTCTTCCACCGCTAGAAAATATTGATGAATAGAGAGAGGGGATATGGCAACACGGCCAAAAGCACAGATAAGCCGCAGGAAAGGTATGAAAATGAAGAGCATGGCTCTCCTTTCACCTACACTGGTTTTATGTCCCTGTAACTCCACTGACATCTATGGCGTACTCTATATTTGTAATGGTGGAAGGGAGAGAACCAGGCCCTGAATGTTCACTTCTCATTCCTCCTAAAAAGGCTCTCTCATGATGCCTCAATAAAAATGTATGTAGCAGGCTGGGGTATCATGACCAGATTGTACTCTTGTTTGCATTTCTGTCTTATTCACTTTCTTCTTAAAGTGGTAACATGTAATTGAGACATTTATAGAAGGAATAAATGCAACATACCATTCAATTTTCTTGCAATGTATGCTACTTAACTCAGATGTGACACTGCTAATGCACTGTGGCACATTATCCCACCCCTTTTCATTTTTTCTCATCTTTGTGTGCCACTCATAAAATCCAGATGCCATTGCCAAACTCTTCAAACATACTTCCAGCAGCAACATGAGCTAAACAACAGCCTCTCATTCCTTGCAGACTCCTCAGGCAGCTGTGTGGGTGGCTTTGGAGTTTCTTTGTGGTCTTTCATGTGGTTGAGTAGCTGATGGGCTGTTTTGGCTGCCTTGCCCTCCTGGGTATCAACTTCCTTTGATTTTGAAGACTTTACACATCTTTATCCACCTGAGAATAAGGTTTTGTATAAAATTCCTCTGATCTATGCAGAGTTTGCTTTTTCTTCTTTTTAATGGAAAAAATATATCTTTGCCTTGTAAGAACTAGACCAGGATTGCAATTGTTAGGCAGCAAACCTCACAACATGGCATGAAAGGTTAGGTTTTGATTAATTATTTGTTTACAAGAAAAATATTTTAAAATCATCTTCTAATTATAGTTTATGGGATACTGACAAAGAAAACACTGAAAGTTGAATGCTTTCCTGTGAATTTTCTCAAGATAAGTTCCATGGGTGTTGCATCCCACAAAGGTCCTACCTACACAGTAGAAATGACAGGGAGGTCTGTTAACAATGTGGTAGTTGAACACAGTTCAGTCTTGTTCGTCCCCTGCTAACATTTAAGGAGCCTCTGATTTTCCCTTTACTTTTATGAGATGCAGCTCCTATCCTAGCACAACCTGGAAGCACAGGTCATTTCTGCCCACATCGCAAAATGTCATCATATTTTAACTGTTAGGCCTTGTTTTCACAAGGAAAAAGGGTATGTTCTGCCCATCTTTTAGTTAACAAATGGTAACTAATAAGAAGTAAAATGCTAGTGAAGACCCAGTGTGGTTTGAAGATGGGTTAGCAAATCATGGTTAAATGCTAGACTCCCCCATAGTTTTTCCTTTGATAGACTAACACTTGTGAAAACTACAAATTGCTGTGTCTTCACTAGGATTTTACCATATGTTAATTATCATATGTTTAGCTAACATAAGAACTGCCATACTCGGTCAGACCAAAGGTCCATCTAGCCCAGTATCCTGTCTTCCAAGAGTGGCCAACGCCAGCTGCTTCAGAAGGAATGAACAGAACAGGTAAGCATCAAATGATCCATCCCCTATCACCCATTCCCAGCTTCTGGCAAACAGAGACAAAGGACACTTCAGAGCATGGTTTTGCATCCCTGCCAAGCCTGGCTAATAGGCATTGATGGACCTATCCTCCATGAATTTATCTAGTTCTTTTTTGAACCCTGTTATAGTCTTGGCCTTCACAACATCCTCTGGCAAAGAGTTTCACAGGTTGACTGTGTGTTGTGTGAAGAAATACTTCCTTCTGTGTGTTTTAAACCTTCAACCTATTAATTTCATTTGGTGACCCCTAGTTCTTGTGTTATGAGAAGTAGTAAATAATACTTCCTTATTTACTTTCTCCACACTAGTCATGATTTTGTAGACCTCTATCATATCCCCCTTTTGTCATCTCTTTTCCAAGCTGAAAAGTCCCAGTCTTATTAATCTCTCCTCATATGGAAGCTGTTCCATACCCCAACCATTTTTTGTTGCCCATTTCTGAACCTTTTCCAATTCCAATGTATCTTTTTTTAGATGGGGCAACCACATCTGCACAAAGTATTCAAGATGTGGGCGTACCATGGATTTATATAGATCAGGCGTGGCCAAAGTGTAGCTCGTGAGCTGCTCTTTTACAGTTAAAGTGCAGCTCCTGGAGCCCCCTATGCACACACACACCCCATTCTCCGCTTACAAGACTGAGCGTGGGGAGCTCGGGGCTTCTGCCCTGTGATGGGGTGGTGGGACTAGGGGCTTTTGCCTGGCAGAGTGGTGGAACAAGGGGCTTCTGCACTGCTGAAAAGGGGGTCTAAGGGCTTTAGCCCAGCGGGGGCGAGGGATATGGGGCAGAAGCCCCGCACCCCAGCAGGTCTGCCCTACTGGGCAGGTTGTGCATATCTAGAGGCTCTTGAAAGTCTGAAAATTATTGTATGAGTCTCAGAGGGTTAATAAGTTTGGCCACTCCTGATACAGAGACAATATGATATTTTCTGTCTTATTATCTATCCCTTTCCTAATGATTCCCAACATTCTGTTCACTTTTTTGACTGTTGCACAATGAGTGGATGTTTTCAGAGAACTCTCCACAATGACTGCAAGATCTCTTTCTTGAGTGGTAACAGCTAATTTAGTTCCCATCATTTTATATGTAGAGTTGGGATTATCTTGTGCAATGTGCATTACTTTGCATTTATCAACATTGAATTTCATCTGCCATTTTGTTACGCAGTCATACCAGGTAAGAACACACCTTTTTTCCTAGTGTGGACACACCTTAAGAGAGTAACTGTGTTTTAACTGGACCCCCAACACAGAAATTATTGCAGTGTAAATGGGGCCAAATGATTACTCCTGGAGCCTGAGATAAATATATAGCATATGAAAATTGATGACAAACAGGAAATATGATATTTAGAAGTGATGCACTTTAGTAGAGGCAACTTGGAAAATGTGCTAAAGGTCAAATTTAGGCAGAGTATTGGGTAATTCTTTCTGACTGAGAGGTTTTATAGGTTGTGGACTAATCTCCCAAGGGAAGGGGTGGAAGCCTTTACACTGGACAAAATGTACTACAGGAATAATTCCTGCATTGTCAGAGCAATGATTAAATGACTTAATAAGTCTTTCCATCTATAACTTTTATATACCATTATTCTAAGTGTCTTTATAAGCTAAGGATACACAAATAATCTCTGGCAGAATGAACCCCTCCAGAGAAATACTCTACCTAACTAGGGCCCACCTTCAACTATATTAAAAAAATGGGAGTGGTAAGGTTGAGAGGAGCTTCCCATTACAGGTCCTGATTCTCCACTACATCCAAGCACAGCTTAATATTTTCTAGATGTAAAAACATTAAACAATTTCCATGTGGGTAAAAGCTTCTTCCTTGCTCCCTCCATTTCTCTTCACGGTCAACTACCCCAATAACACCCACACTTACCCCTCCTGTGGATGTTTTAAAATCTGCAGGGATGATCTCTCCTCCCCTAAATATGTTTATTTGCCAAACTGACTTTAAACTGTTGGCACTTGCTAAAGCAAAGGAAAATTCATAAATAAATATACTAAATAATTAATAATAATAAACAAAAAAGTGAGGTTGAAAGTGTCCAACTAGTACCCCTATAAAATTACACTCTTAGATCTAATACAGGCCATCTGTCAACTGTAGCAGGAGAGACAGGGCTGCTCATGGTGGCCAAAAAGTCAGTCATGGTGGGCAGTGGCTCCCCATCCCTGGAGGTGCTGTCCTGTGAAGTTGTATATGGTTCTATCTTGCCTGCCTTTGTGTCCCATATGCATAGGGGATTTTTGTTGGTGGGGAAGGGAGCCTGGGTTACAATGCTTCAGCATGCTGATGACACTCAGGCCTGTATTTCTCTCTTTTTCTCCTGACTCAGTTAATACTGTTGAAAGTCTTGCCAAATGTCTAGGTTAGGGTCAGGGTGTCGAAGAGGAATAGTTAGTGATAGCTCAATCTGATAAGATTGAGGTAATACTGGTAGGTTGGGGGAAGCAAACAGGAGATCAGGGAAGGATTGTATCTACTCTTCTCATTGAGGAGGTGTGTCTGCCACTTGTGGCTAGTACTCTCAGTCTGGAACTATTAGATCCCCAGTGCTGTTAGGCAATCATATAGCACTAGTTTCTAGGAAGGCTTAGTTTCAATCTGAGTCTGGTCAGGAGATTGCTACTGTTTCTTTTGGATGCAGACCTGTTTATCTAACTTTATCATCTCAAGAGTAGATTATTGAAATGCACTTTGCATTGGGCTCCTTCTTGAAATCAACCCAGAAACTTATGTTGGTGCAGAATGTGCCCCCACCCCTTTACCCTGAACTGGATATTGGGACCTTTAATTCAGGCATGCAGGATTCAGTGGGTGCTGTGTGCCCATTAATTCCTTCTCCCCCCTTTCTCCCCCGCCCCCGCCACTAAGAGGTGGGTAGAGAGTGAACAAGGAGAAGCAGGGAAAGGGAGAAGTCTTGGGTCTGTCTCCCTAAAAAGCCAGCCAGCACAGCTGAGCTGACAGAGGGGTGTTGTAATTGTTGCTCTATAGGCAAGCAGCAAGTGACTACCTCCTTCCATGGAGCATGCGGAAAGGCAGGATGGAATTGTGCCTCAGAGTGGTATCCCTGAGTCACAGTGCCTCCCACTCCTACCCTTGGTGTAATGCAGTTTACATACCCCTCCTTGCTTAGGGCTATGCCTGAAGCCACCATCTTGGCCTAAAACAGACAAGACATGGATGATAACAGATTATTCCGTTATTCTGTTACAAAACAAAAATGAAATAGTAGAAACTGTGTACTGTAATAATTCTGACTTGTCTGTACTGATGATGGTTCCACCATTTTACACACAATCTATAAGGAAAATATTGCAGGTTGGCAGTGCCACTCATGCAAATGGGTTTGGTTCCATTAATTTATTGGCCATGTTAGATTTTCAGACACACAGTTTTATGTCTCCACTTTTCACTTTGTTTTGTATTTTAGCCAGCTGTTGTAAATTAGCTATAAAAATATTTAAGACAGGCAAAAATCCTTCCTAGTAGTTTGAGTTTGATGTGGAATCCACACAGACATGCTCACACACACACTGAAACTGATATGGTTCAACAAAGATTCTGAATTGACTTGAAATGATTTTCTGATGCCATTTCCCCATTTCTTGGCATGCAGCATCACCCAGACGTCTTATTAACTTCCCAGAAATCTGCGAAATGTTGAGTTCCAATGCTTTCCCTCAGGCACAGAAATACGCGATGCTTTAACCCTTCCTTACCAGAGCCAAATGAATGCAGCAGGAGATTATTATTAAGGATCTGTAACACCATGTGACAGTTAAAATTTCCAAGAGCATTTACTCACATGCTGATTAAGTAGCTTAAAATTAGTCAGAATTTTGATTCCTCCCATTAATGTAACATTAATTTAGACTAATTTACATGGTTTGCCCTAAAAATGACCACAGTGTTTAAGAATCTTATGGCTATTCATTAGTGACTTCAAATGCTGCTTAGTGAATAGGTTATAGAGAACACATTCAAGACAAAAAAGGTTCTTTTTCAACAGTGAAAGTGACCATCAAGAGGAATCTAACTGTGTCTCCTGATGAGTTGAATAGGCTAACTAGACATGAACAATGCACAGGTGTGCTTTTACAGATCTATCACTCTTCTGTTGTGAGGCATAGGTACAGGGGCAGTGGACAGATCCCTGTTTTGCCCACTCCATCATCTTTAATTGCATGTTATATAGAAGATCCTCTTTTATGCTCTGTCTGTGGAACATACTAATCGCAACATCTCCTACACCAAACTCTTCCAATGTTTAGGAAAGTTTTTTTGAAAAAAGGCAGTTGACCTTCGTTAGGGTCACAGATGCTTTCCAAAATTAACGTTTTGCCTCCAGCTGAACCCTTAATTGACATGATTCTACCATCCTTGTCTATCTGTTTATCTTTTAATTAGAATGGTACGTGCTTGGCAATAATGATTACTACTCCTCTTTTGTTTGACATGACAAGTGAGACCTGTGGGGTGTAGAACCAATTTCCCTTAATATATTTGCTAAGTTCCTTCTTGAGGCATGTTCACATGTAGAAGACATAGACCCAGACCCTTGGTTTTCACGGCCCAAAGAGTGGTCTTCTTATATTGTTGTTCAGTCCTTTAACATTTATTTTGTATAATTTAATTGTGTTAGATATTATTTATAGAGTGGAAATTACCAACCACCAGATTATTTTGTTTACTGTGTCAAAGATTCTGTATCAAAGATAGTTTTGATTCTAGTGACTTCAGTGTTTACATGAAGTTGCTGAACATTCGATTTTTTTTTTACTCTATGGTGATTTTTATACATTTTAAAATCATGTAAGTTATTTGGCTTGTATGCGCCTTTCTCATTCTTTGAAATGAATATTTTCTTGGATCTATTGTTTGAGAGCACATTTTTACTGCAAGAAACCAGCAACAACCGAAGGGGCAGATCTACACTTGGAACTGGGTTTGTGAGTCCCATGGACAAATGGACAAATCATGCTAGCTCTGCTCAAACTAGCTTACTAAAAATAGCAGCATAGGCAGGTGGCTGCTCAAACTCGCCATCCCGATACAAAACTTTGCGGGTACATACTCAGGCGGCTAGTCCTATTGGCTGGTATTTTTAGCATGCTAGCTCGAGCAGAGCTAGCGTGGGTACTTCTACACAAGCTGGCAATCACATCCCCAGGTCCAGGTGTAGACATAGCCCAAATGTAAGGTATAATCTTTTTAAATTGTGGGATAAGGAGAAATAAAGCTTCCATTTCTGTAAATTATACCATATAGAGGCACCCTACTAAGTCCCTGATCTCACTCAAAAAAGCCATAGTCGTCAAAAATACTGCTACACATACTTAGCATCTTACGGTTATATATTTAGAAGTTCACTCTTTCTCTGTGAGTGTGTGTGCATATGAGAGAGAGACAGTGAAAAAGAGAGAGCCATTTATTTTGTATGGTCTTCTGAATTAACGGGGTGGGGGGCGGAGGGAAGGAAGTGCTACATATTTCGAAAACTGCCATGTGGGCAGGAGTTAAGTAAGATATGTAGGACTGGTCTAAGTGTAAAATTTAGGTTGACACAGCTACTGCATTCAGGGATTTGAAGAATCCGCACCCCTGAGTGCTTTAGCTATGTAGACACAGCTAGGTGGCTGGAAGAATGCTTCTGT
The DNA here is from genome assembly GCF_965140285.1 of Lepidochelys kempii. Taxonomy (NCBI): domain Eukaryota; kingdom Metazoa; phylum Chordata; order Testudines; family Cheloniidae; genus Lepidochelys; species Lepidochelys kempii. Next base: position 53,787,451 of record NC_136383.1, read on the forward strand.
TGAACTAGCTACCACCAGTAGGGGAGGCGGTAATCCTACAGTACTGGGAAAAACTGTCACTGTAGCCTATGTCTACACTACAGAGCCACATTATCATAACTATGGTGCCATCACTAAGTCGGTATAGTGCCTGTAGAGTGGACATGGTAACATGGCCTGAGGTACATAAGAGAATAAAAGGCAGGGATAAAGAATTTTGGAGCTGTTGGAAAACCCAAATGTAACTCTTGATGTCTTCTGAATGTTTTATCCCAAAGCTTCTGAATTATTTTTGAAACATGTGGTGTGTTAGCCATGAGAATGCTCTGCACAATGACTCCAATATGCATTGTTTGGCTGTGGGTTGGTTGCTAGGCATGCCAGCCACCTTCCATTCAGGCCAAACAATTAAATACCCCTTCATTTAGTGATAGCCAAAACAATGGAAAACCACCACCCAGGAACTGGACTGCATGCAACCTGGACAGTAGCTGGACCATATGGTACAAGAGTTTTACTGGGTGCCTGATAACAAACAGAGTAGTGGGGGATTGGGTTGATTGCAGTTGTGTCTGTGTATGTGAGGGACAGGCAGGAGAAAAATACCAGAGAAGCACCCAGGGAAGGCAGCAAAGAAGCCCCACAGACATCCAGGGATGCATCTGTAGTATGACCCTGAGAAAAACCTAAAAGAGAGAGTTTGTTTGGGTAAAGTGCTAGCAGAAAGACTTGGAACTGTGACTAAAAAAACTGTCTCTTGGTGTTTGATTCCTCCTGTGTTCAGGAAAACAGGTCCCTATATACATTTTTTGTAAATAAACAGGATCTGTAACAAAACCAAAAATCCCACCTGATCGTGTCAATTTCTCCTCCTCACAGGTACAACCCACAAGATTTCAAACTTTGGCTAACTGGGTCAAAAGGGGTAACATCATCTCTGTCATATGACTTTCACACTTAACTGTCATAGCGGATATTGTTACAAATCTCTAGTTAACTGTACCTCTGACCCTTTGCGGCCTCCCACTTAAGTATCAGGTCTCTAGCCATCGTATTTCTCATGGCTGAATCCCATGATTCACTCTCTTCAATGGCTTTAGAGTCATGTGATTCACTGTAAAAAGAAAAGGAGTACTTGTGGCACCTTAGAGACTAACAAATTTATTTGAGCAAATAAATTTGTTAGTCTCTAAGGTGCCACAAGTACTCCTTTTCTTTTTGTGGCTACAGACTAACACGGCTGCTACTCTGAAACCTGTGATTGCCTCAGCAGGGCTGACTTCAATTTAGCACTTACAATCCTGTTCTCTAAATGTTTTGGTGACTAGCCAACTCTCATCAAGCAAACTATTATTTATTCAAAACAAAAGCATTTCAGAGAAAACATAACTTAAAATCAAACATTTTATACATATGCCTGGCTTACCAGGTGGTCGCCTATCTTCCACGTGGAGACCTGGCAGGTTTAAAGTACATCAGGTCCTTATCAGGGCCTGTCTCTCGGTCACAACCTCATGCTGCTCAGTTATTGAATAGAGTGTGTGTGATTTTCTCTAGTAAAGGCTGATATTTTATACAATTCCAAGTCCTTTACCTTCTTAGGCCTCTTGAACCAAGGTCAAACCAGTCTATGGTATTCCCCAAGGGTAATGAACCTTCAAAAGACTTGTTAACTGTATTGTTTTAGTATTGGGGAATTGCATTAATTAACCCCCATTATTTTCAGTTTCTGATCCATTTAGCCAGGAATAAAATCATGAGCAAGCTCATAAAGATACATATAACATTTATACAATAACCTCTGAATATTCCATGGTTCTGTCAGCTTCCATAGCATCTGTCATGGATATCACAGACTTTGATGCTACAAACCTTTGATCAGCTCCACGCATCCACCGTGCCCCTGACAGAAATCCTGGATACAACTGTGATTAAGAAAATCATGTTTATTAAACGTTATTTGCCAACTTAAAATCTGCCATTCTTTTGCATGCCCAGAATAGAAACATGTTCTGTCACTCTACTTTGATTTTTTTGGTAACCTGAATCTCTTCAGATACTAATTTGCTGCTAAACTTCTTTATTTTGTAAAGATAGCATCGGCAACCTCAGTGATGTTTTCAACTTCCATAGACCTATGTCTAGTCTATCTAAGAATGTAAAAGTTACTTTGGTAGCATAATTGTTACTATAATAAGGTAATCAGAGCTCTCTGAAAAAGACAAAGTTGAATGTTACTGCTGGGTTATGTTTTCTTACCAGGACTTTTTAAAAAATAATTTCTATTGGACTCTGTAGAATGGATTGTTTAATATTATCTAACTCTGAATCATCTTTGAGGCTTGACTTGGAACTGGTTTAGCCCATGCCATGGTTTAGCAAACCAACAAATATGCCTGAGAAAAATAGGGCTGGAATATGATTCCCCTTTTCATACTGGCCCCTTTCATCAAGCACATACATAACTTTATGCCTTCAGTGGTGTAAGATTCTATTCGAGATAAGCAAGGGGATCGCAATAAGGCCCAAAATGAGTATTTGCATGAACAAATCACTAAATAATGTATTTGTAGAGGACAATCTGATTCCAGCAAGATATAGACTAGTCATGGGCAATCTTTGCAGCACAGAGGCCCAAATTGCCAGTTTAACAGGAGTCCAAGAACTGCACATAATTTGCATTTAAATGTACCTAGGCAGAAGCAAATATGCACACTTTGTTTACAGGTTACAATGGAAAATATACATACTGATTTTAAAAAAGTACAATGCTATGAGTGTGTTTTCTAATCTGCACTAGTTATACGTCTTTGAGGACTGCAGGGGAACAGGGCTATCAATGGAAAGACAGGCACTGGTTCCATGACTCTGACTTCTTGCTGTGCAGTTTTATCTTTGAGGGGGCTACACATTTTATGGAGCACAGGTCTGAGTCTGTTACGCAACTGCAGCATTTTGATGTATTCACATTCCTGATAGAAAAATTCTGTGAATAAATACTTCAGAAAAGATTGGCACAGATAGGTTTCTTGTGTAGGTTTCTTCACTCAGGTGAATAAATTGCCCTCATTAGACGTGGATTGGAGCACTGAAAGTCCATCAATTCTGGCTGAACTTTGGCCTCCCTTTCTCTGGGTTATGGTGAAAAGGAATCTGTAAAGATCCTGGATCTTTTTTGTACCTTTGAAAGTCTACGAATGGTTGATCAAACAAGTCTTGAAGCTCTTGATCCATTCAGTGTAGGGATGGCGGTCACAGTCATATTTATTGAGCATTTGCTGGCCAGTTGGAAAATGGGAAAGGTCATTCCACTGAAGCTATCCATGGAAAAAGCTTCCAGCTGCAAACAAAGGCCTTTGGTTCCCTGCCAGTGGCAAACAAAGGCCTCTGCTCATCTCTGCTTCCTCTGAAGATTCAAACAAAGATATTCGGTCCCCTGCCAAGTTTAAGAGTTTTAAGTATCTGAAAATTAATATTTTGCTAGCTGTCGAGAGTCAAACAGTAACTTCAGACTTGCTGAGAGTGGAGTATTGCTATGAGTGAAGAGATTTGCAGAGTTCCACATTTCCCAGCAGGCTACTGTTGAAACCCCACTTCTGCTCAGTTCCTCTACCATACACATGAGTTCTCTACTCTTTTCATGGGACTGGTTTTCGCCAGTATTCTGCAGCTCCAGAGATATATTCAACTTGGGGGTAGCCTGAGGCATGTGGGTTGTAGAACAGAGACATAGGTCTTTTCTAGTTCTACTTCCAGTGAAGTCTAACTGTACTAAATAAACAGATTAACTGGATATTTCAGTTAAAATGGTCAGAAGTGGAGTAAGCAACAATTTTAATGGTCAGTGATGAATAATAAAACTTATAATAATATTGACATTGATGTTGTTATTACACTTTATAGTGAACACTCTAACTGAGATTAATTGGAGAGAGTTCACACTTCTCCAAGAGCTACTCTATCCAGCTCTGTCCACATAGTTAATAATAACCAATAATTTTATTTAAGTGTTTAAATATCAATAATGTGTTTGGCACAAAATAAAGACAGTCCAGGACCTGAAGTGTTTATAGTCTAATAAGAAAGACACAGAGCAGACCGTATACATTGGGAGGTCCAGAAGATACAAAAGACATTAATTCATATTCAAATATTTTTCTTAACAATAATAATGGCTAGAAATTTTTCTAACAATGAAGTTTTAACTCCACAGCAGGGTGGATTTGATTTAAATCAAATTGATTTAAATCATGATTTAAATCACTAGTCAGGAAGACTCAATTTAATCATGGATTTCTACATAAAAGTGCATTCTTGTTGGTTGTTATAACCTTAATACATATTCTTTACAACTCAGAGATAGATGTAGGTTTCATTTATAGAAGGTACACACTATACATTTTTAAATTATTTATTTTGAAAACTTTTCAGATTAGTTTTACAGCTATATCAGAAAATGAATGATTGTTTAGTTATTTCATTTACCAAAGGTAATTGAAGCAGATATTTATGAAGTCATTGGGAGGTGAACTATCTCCAATTCAACAGATTAATCTTTAATATTTGGAGGATTTTCTTGCCATGCTGTATTAGGAGGAGAACATCACCAGACAGACATTTAAATTGTTTAATTTAACTAAAACAACAATGTTATGTATTCTGGATTTTTTCTTCAAAGCAAACATATAATATTTTAACAAAACAAGCATATGAATTTTTGAATTTAGTTAAACATTCGAGTTTTTTAAAATCAGGTTTGTTTTTGTTAAAATTGTTTTTAACTAAAATAGTTAAATTAAATGTTTAAAAAACAAAAACAAAAATTAAATCAACTGTGTCAGCCAGATCAACATGAGAAACTTAAAATATTGGCTTCTGCAGCCAACTCAGTCATCTTCACCTTCATTTTCCCATTTGTTCGTAATCTGGAAAAGAAAAACAAGCTTTCCCGCTTTTTCAGGTCCCAAACAATTTCTCAAGTTGGAATGAATTAGTCCAAAGGAAGAAAATATTGTTTCTACACCGGCAGAAGAGGCTACTGCTGTTAAAAGCGAGATTATCACTTCAACAGTCTCTGTCATTGCATATTTCTCTTTTTAAGTTCTCACTCAGTTCCTTCCAAACCTTCAACAGTGTCAGCAATAAAACAGCTATTTCCCTGCATTTTGTTCAAGGCTACAGAAATAGGCTTCAGGGTACTCAGCATGTGTTCATCATTTCTCTTAAGCCCAATGTTGAGAACTTTGGCTGTGACAGTGCCATCTATTTTTTCACAATTTTGTTCACAAACTGTCATCAGATTAGGCCAGTTATTGACATAGTGCTCAAACCAGTCCACTGCTGAGTTCTATTGCATGTCTTGTGGGATAGTTAGCTTGGTTCCTCCCACTTTTTTCGGAGCAGCTGCTGAAAAGTGGTTGTTACAGAAGTATTTTGCAGTTTCAACAACATTAGCCTTTATTTCTGGAACACTGAAATCTTTGGCTAGGAGGTGCATCAAATGAGCACTGCAACCGTATGTTATTAGCTTGGGACTCTCTTCTAAATTTCTTCTCATCTTGGATACATTTGCAGCATTGTCTGCAACCAAGCTGCATACTAGACATTTGAATTTTTTTTCACAGTTTATTATAGCTTTTACTGCTACTTCTTGTAAGTATTCTGCTGTGTGTGCATTTCCTGATGTATCAATTGTTTCTGTAAGGAGGACATTCCCTTCTTCTGTTGTCACACAAGCACATACAACAGGATCATTGTGGACATTGCTCCACCCATCAAGACTCAGGTTAACAATTTCACCTTCTAGAGTCTAGACATTTTGCACACTGCTCAATTTCTCTTTCATACACTTTATCCAGTAATTTGCCTGCAACATCTGCTCTGTTGGGTGGACTGCATCCTGATCTTAATGACTGATCCACGTTAATGAAGTGTGGGTTCTCAATCATACAGAAAGGAAAATTTGTTGCATAAAGAAACCAGGCAATTTTTTCATCAACTACCTCTTTTTGTAATCTGCTGGTTCTTATCACAAATTTATCTGTGATTGTTTCTGGATGATGGAGAATTTTTTTTCTTTTTGCTACAGGAGATACACTGGGGCTATGTGACATACATGATGTGATTGATACACTATCATTGGCAGATAACTCTGAAACTATAGAAAATGATGGTGATCTTGAAGGTGGATAGTCTTCAGAATCCTGTATGTTGAGGATGGATTCTCCTAAACAAAATAAGTCAATGCAATTCTTTTAATTATTCTTACCATACTGCTCATTTAGTATTACTCATTGCATTCCCTGGCACTCAGTACTACTTTAAAGGTGAAATTGTAAAAGGAAGATCTGCCTATTTCAGCTATTTATTTTTTATCACAACTGTATCTAAAATGATAGTATCATAGAGTAACAACTATATTTTTTTTGGTCAAATTTGAGAATTCAAGAATGGTCCAGAAGGAAGACAGGCAGTCCTTAAGAAAGACATATGAAAGAAAAACATTTACTAACCTGAAGGTCCTGCATGTTCAGACATGTTCCTTTCATCATCTTCAACGTAGCTTCCTCCTGAGAAGGATCACTTCTCATGATGTTGTTTCATTCGGGCGACCAGGCCTTGCATTTCTTTGTTGCACTGTTTGCATTTTTCACGCATGCCTGAAACAGGTAGAGGAACTTTGTTAAAATATTCCCAAACTGGGTCTTTTTTATAGCCTGCTGCAATTATAGGGTTTCCCTTCTAGTGAGAGAATGGTATGATAGATCTCAAATCAGTGACAGCTACACACAGAAAGACCTCAAAACTTCTGGAATATGCTGCTCAAACAGTTTCACTTTTGTTTCTATTGCCTGTCCCTCCCTTTTCACATTTATCTCCAGATTTCTTCTCTTTGTCCAGATCTATTCTGCCCCCAACAATCTTCTATTCATTGAACTTTTTGAAACTTTGCACTTTTAGATAGAGGTAAGGGGTTGACTCTGTGTACACAAATTTGCAGAGGGACAGTAGGGTTGAGGTCTGTTATGTCTCACCTTTATTCTTTCTTTCTTTCTTTCTTTCTTTCTTTCTTTCTTTCTTTCTTTCTTTCTTTCTTTCTTTCTAAACATTTTTGCTGTTAACAAGCATGTTATCTTTGGAGACACAAATTCACAGTTTGAGAACTACAAAACTAAGCGTCTCTGATGGTCTCTTCTAGACTGAGCACTGAGTCCCATTGGGTAGATAGAAAGATTAACCTAAATAATCTATACTGAACCCCCTGGAACTCCATAAAATTGGGTCCCTAATCCATGAACTATTGGAACTCATTTACAAAACTTTTCTTAAACATTACATGAATATATTGTCTCACACTATAGAACTGGATTTTATAATCCCTATTCCATGATGAGATATCTTTCAGCTATAATGTATTTTAATTAAAACCATCTTTAGATAGGTTTTTTCCACAAAAATCATTTTATCAAAAAAGTCCAATTTAAATAAACAAAAATCAGATTTTTTTTTGTTTTTAAATTATTGGTTTTTATCCCCCCTGCTCCATAGTGACTGAGATGCCATAAACTGGCTCCAAGTAAGATTAGATTAGTATAACTTCAGTGGGTCATGGGTTCTGCATGACTGGACTAAATGCCCTGATAGATATTTCTGTCTATAAATTTCTGTTATAAAATATCTTACTACCAGAGTCCACTCCATGTGAATGTATGAATCAAAGTCAGGTTATGCTATGATTTATTCCACATGGATTAATCAGAGGTAAACTGCAGACTGGATCTGCATGCACATGAATGGTATGAATTGTGTCTTTCTTTCCCTTCCTGTAGCAGGCTCCTTTGCTATCAAGGACCCCATTCAGCAAAGCACTTCAGTATGTGTTTACTTACTTAAGTCCTGTTGACTACAATGGATCTTAAACATCCACTTAAGTGCTTTGCTGAATGAAGGCCAGAGTTCTCAGCTGCATTAGAACTAAACTGGTTTCCCCTAGTATGCTTTCTGGGCACATTTAATCTTGCGCAGCCAACAGCTATCTTTAGCCCTCTCATTTCAATTTGAGTTTGTTTTTGTTTTCTTTTGGCTTGGGTTTGGAAACTTGTTCAGACTCTTCTTTGAATGCATTTGTGCACATAAAAATACTGGGATTTTTACTTTGCATTCGGAATTCCACCCTTACTATTGAGGTTTAGCTGTGTGTTGCTGGGATTGGAAGAGATATATGTACTATATGCAGAAAATTGAGACTTACTACTTTGAACTTGTTCCCTCTTGTAGGAGGGCTTATAGCTAGCTACTGCTTTCTCACCTTAAGCATTAGATATTTCAAAATTACTTTTTCTATCTGCTTAATTTATTTTCCTGACTTGGGGAGGAGGTATAGCTCAGTGGTTTGAGCATTAGCCTGCTAAACCCAGGATAGTGAGCTTAATCCTTGAGGAGGCCATTTAGGGATTTGGGGCAAAAATTGCAGATTGGTCCTGGTTTGAGCACAGGGTTGGACTAGATGATCTCCTGGGGTCCCTTCCAACCCTGATATTCTTTGATTAAGAGAAACCTGTAAAAGAGGTGAAATCCTTTAGTTTTTCTTAGTATATATTCAGGTAGAAATACAGTTGTGGTCTCTGAGTGGGAGATGTTGATAATTTGTTTTATTATTATTTGCCCTATTCTGTCCCTTTGCTGAGCTAGCTGCCTATTTTTTTAAAAAATCATATGACATTGATGTTTGGGTTAAGTCCTTTAAATTAAATGCTATACTGTCCAATTGTACTACATAAGCATATAAGTAATATATTTGTGTTCAAATGATCCAGCAGTGAATTAGGTAACTGTTTTCATGATCAACTAATTAACAATATTGAAATTTACATCATCATCATTAGAATTCAGATTGAACACAAATAGTACTACATAAGCAAACTTCTCCATGAAGTCCTGCCCACGGACTTCATACTTGACATAAAGAGATCATCCCTAAAGTAGAGAACATACTTTAGTCTCTGTGCCTATTAAAAGAGCTGGTTGAAAAACAGAGGGGAAATTCATGAAGTTATTGTGAAAATTCCTCCCCAACACACCCTTTTTTTTAATGTGAAATTTTGATAAATTTTATATCAAAAATGTCATCTGGTCTATAGCTAGCTAAAATATAAAGGGACATTTTTTGCAATTTTCTTTCCCTTTTTTAATATCAATATTTTGACATTTTGATCAATTATATCAACATTTCAACAAAACATATTAGCCAGTTTGACTCAGTATGCTCAGACTGCCAGAAATCCTCACTTCTGTATTGTTTTGTCCCACTTTGCTATTGTTTATTTGCATGGTCTCTGTCTGGTTCTGTGTTTGTTTCTGTCTGCTGTATAATTAATTTTGCTGGGTGTAAACTAATTAAGGTGGTGGGATATAATTGGTTAGCTAATCATGTTACAATATGTTAGGATTGGTTAGGTAAATTTCAGTAGAATGATTGGTTAAGGTATAGCTAAGAATATTAGTATATAAATTAGGGGCAAACAGGAAGGAAGTTGGGATTCAAAAATAAGGAAGAAGGTACTTGAATTTAAGCTTGCTGGAAGTTCACCCCAATAAACATTGAATTGTTTGCACCTCCGGGCTTCGGGTATTGTTGCTCTCTGTTCATGCAAGAAGGACCAGAGAAGTGAGAGGGTGAAGGAATAAGCTCTCTAACATTAGCTAGTTTACTAAATATGATTATCATTCTGAAATACTTTCTATTAGATATCTCCTAATCTCTGTGATTCAACGTGGTGAACCTACCCAACATATATAATTTTCTAATATTTACCAATTATGCATCTCAGGTTGCATATTCAGTGAACAGAAGAAAGAAGACATTCCACAAGCTAGACAGACAGGATTTACTTCAATCAAAAAATCCTGGCAAAAAGCTATAAAAATTATTTCATGTTTTTAAAACTCTTAGCACTCCATGACAGTTTACCTCAGTATATAAAGTCTGCTTTTTACATATTGACGGAGAAGTACTTGAGGAGGCCATCACTACATAAAACCTCCAGGGGAAGCATATGGCACAGACTCCTGATGTCTCTACTAAAGTTCCACGCTGATGAAGACCTATAAAATACTCTTTAAGTTAAGAATCCTCTATGATAAATGAAAAACAGACTGGAACCTCGGGTGACCCTTCCTTGCAATACTATGGTAGAGAGTTCTGAATATTTCAGCAGTGTTGCTGCATTCAAGTCATAAGTCATCATCTGATGTGCCAGTACAAACAGAATCATTACATATTGACTTTGGAGATTCAGGTCAGAAAACTGGAGTGCCAGGGCAGAGGGGAACCCAGTCAGATAAATCTGACCATTCCAGGCCAAAGGTCAAAAAAAGAACTACTAGACTATTCAAGCCAAATGCATGAATGAAAATGTTAATGAAAAATGAAAACCTCACATGCTGAGTCAGTGCATAAGCAAACTATAAACTTGGTCTATTACGAATAGATATCGTCCAATCCATTGTTGTTCGCAGTGTTGCTGTAGCTGTGTTGGTCCCACCTTCTCTCTCTGTTATGAATAGACACAGATGTGAGACACAAATAAGGAGACTCTATTACCAATGTTTATTAACTTCATTAACTCCCCAGCTTTCTCTAACTCATAATGGTACAGAAATATCTAAGCATAATTTGTTAGAGAATATTACATACCGACACATTTCCCACTCTTAGCCACTCTAAAATGGCCGCTGTGGCAATATGGTGGTGGCACAGCCTCAGAACTGGAGTTCCATCAGTGAGGTAAAAGAAGATCAGATTCTCAGTCCATGCCTTGGGCTCTGTCATCACAAGCAAATTAAATACAAATTCAATTTAGCAAATTAAATACATATTATTGCTGAAGTGAGAGACAGCAGAGGCCAGCTGCTTAGTGATCTGGCATAGCTCCACCAAATATGTATCCAGTTAGTTCCATTGAAGTAAGACTCAAATTATACCCAGTCTCCCACACTAATTTGTTTATTCTTCTTCTGAGACATGTAAATATTTTTTTCATTTTATATTGATTGCACTAATCTATAACTCTGGTTGTATGTGCTGCTTTTGGAGACTTCAAGTGTTACAGTGACATACTGTCAGTAACACTCTGCCAGCCACAAAAACTACCATCACAGTTAATGCCTTTGTTGGTAGTTGTAGCAGAGAGAGAAAATATTGGCTGGAAACAGAGGCTGAACCCCTAGAGATGTCCCCAGAGCCAGCCTTTGAAGTTTCCGAAAGCCCATGGCTACACAGCTGCTCTCTAATATGTGGGGCCAAGAAATATAAAAGAGAATTTTAGAATGTTTCTAACCCTTTTCCTTGTGAAAAAGGACCTTGAAAATACAGCATGATGCAAGCCTATCACTAAGGTTGAAAGCTTGTCACTGATTTTTCCAATAGCTAATGGGTTATTTATAGTTCTGTCTCTGACATCCAGGATTGGTCTCTTGGCTGAAAAAAAAACAACCCAGCTACATATCATTTGATTATTGCAAAGACTACAGATCCAGTTCATATTTTGTACTCAGGCCTTGGCTACACTTGCAGATGTACAGCGCTGTGAGTTAAACCTGCCTTCGTACAGCTGAGTAGGGAAAGCGCTGCAGTCTGTCCACATTTGCAGCTGCCAGCGCACTGTTGTGGCCGCATTTGCGGCACTTGCAGTGGCATTGGGAGTGGTGCATTATGGGCAGGTATCCCACAGAGCACCTCTTCCCATTCTGTTGTGGTGGGGTGTGGGAAGGGGGCATTGGGTGCAGGGCATTCTGGGTCCTGTCCCAATGCCCCGTGATGCATCGCTTCGCATCCCAGCAATCCCTGTGTTTCCGTCCACATTTGGCAACACCTTTCAACGGTTTCTGTGCAGTGCGATCTGTGTTCCGTTTCGGTCTGCGGGAAATGGAGCCCGAACTGCTGAGCAGTATGCAGATGAGTCTTGCCAGCACGTCATGTTTGGCAGTCGAACTATTCCTTAAGATCCAAAGCGACAGTGAGAAGTCTGACGATGATACTGAGTCGTGTAATGCGTACGACACGAGATTGCTTGTGGCATTCACGGACATGCTCAGCACCCTGGAACGCTGCTTTTGGGCTCGGGAAACAAGCACTGAGTGGTGGGATCACATTGTCATGCAAGTCTGGGATGACGAGCAGTGGCTGCAGAACTTTTGGATGAGTTAAGTCACTTTCATGGGACTGTGTGAGGAGCTCACCCCCACCTTGCGGCACAAGGACACAAGATTGAGAGTTGCCCTGACGGTGGAGAAGCGGGTGGCTATTGCAATCTGGAAGCTGACAGCTACCGATCGGTCGCAAACCAGTTTGGAGTGGGAAAGTCGACCATTGGACTTGTGTTGATGCAAGTTTGCAGGGCCATTAATCACATCCTGCTCAGAAGAACCATGATTCTGGGTAAAGTACAGGGCATTGTGGATGGCTTTGCACAAATGGGTTTCCCTAACTGTGGAGGGGTGATAAATGGGACGCATATTCCTATTCTGGCACCACCCCACCTAGCCTCTGAGTACTTAATCGGAAGGGGTATTTCTCTACGGTTCTCCAGGCGCTTATGGATCACCATGGGCATTTCATTGACATTAAAGCAGGCTGGCCCGGAAAGGTGCATGATGCATGCATCTTTCGGAACGCTGCCCTGTTCAGGAAGCTGCAGGCTGGGACTTTTTCCCCAGAGCGGAAGATCACAGTAGGGGAAGCTGAAATGCCCATTGTGATCCTTGCAGACCTCGCTTACCCGTTAATGCTGTGGCTCAAGAAAACCCTACACAGGGAGCCTTGACAGCAGCAAGGAACGGTTCAACTACAGGCTGAGCCAGTGCCAAATGACTGTGGTATGTGCTTTTGGCTGTTTAAAGGGCCGCTGGCGATCTCTGTATGGCAGCTGGACTTGGCCGAACACAGCATCCCTGCGGTTATATCTGCATGCTGTACTCTCCATAATATTTGTGAAGGGAAGGGTGAAATCTTCACTCAGGCATGGACCTCCGAGGTTCAACACCTGGAGGCTGCAGCAGAGAGCAGGGCTATTAGAGGGGCCCAGTGCGGGGCTGCAAGGATTAGGGATGCCTTGAGGGAGCAATTTGAGGCTGAAAACCACCAGTAATGTCTGGTGCCCTGCATGGGAGTGAAGTGCAGTAGTTCCAATGTTAGTAGGGAATCTGTGTTTGCTAAGCTGACTTGCAGTGCCTGTTTCTTTCGTGGGCTAAGGTATCTTTTACTTTGTGCAATAATAAAGAATGTTTTCAAAGCCAAAAAATCCATTTATTGAAAAGAAAATTCATTTATTGAAAAGAAACACAACTGCTTGGGAAACAGAAAGGGCAAGGGGTGGGGTGGGTTGGGGAACGGTTCAATCATAGATTTGCATAAGTCCTGTTCTCATACTCAACCTTCCTGTTTGGAGTGCTGTGCAATGAGTGCTGCACTTCAGGATGGCTATAATTCAGGATGGGGGTTGAGTACAGTGGGCAAGGGTCATAGTTTTCAGGGCTGGGTGGTGAAGCTACAGGTGTTGGAGGCAGCTGCTGGCGATAAGAACCCGGATGTTGGGGAAAGTGGGTTGGAGGTGACATGGGGGCACAAGGGAAAGAGTTTTGGGACAATGGCTGCAGGGGGGGCGGGCGCAGTAGTGCTCCGCCTGCATGGCTATGAGCGCCTGGATAGTGTCCGCTTGGCACTCCATGATGCTTATTAGCCGATTAGTGCTTTGCTGCCGGAGCGCCATGCTTTGCTGCCGGTGCACTGCATTTTCCTGGTGGATCCTGCCTTCGCTCTCCCTCCACTCCTGCGCTTTTTGATTCTCTTTAGGAGATTGCTGCATCACTTCTTGCAGCATGTCTCCTTCGCTTTTTCGTGGCCTCTTCCTGAGTCTTTGCAGTCTCTCGGCCGGTGGTAACATGGATTGCTGAGATCTCAAGGTTGCATCTGTAAAGGCAAAATGCAACACTTAACAGAGGCAGCATTGTATATATGAGACAGAGTAATGATTCCCCTGAAATTAAGGAGGGCACACACAGTCTACACAATAGCATAATTTTCCCGTCCCAAAGAGAGCACACATAACCCATGGGAGCCCCAAAATGGTGAGTAAGCACAGGGTCAAGGGAAACTGATTGTTTCACGGCTGTACTGTCCTCTGGGTTTCTGTGCCGTGGGGAGAGCCAACAGCTGCAGGGGGCATCTACACTGAACACTGTCCCAACATTTTCCACAGGAGTCCATCCTGGAAGATATCTCGCTGCTGAGGGTGACCTGGGAAGCAAGGGAGGATCTTCTACTGCAATGCGGCTTCCTCCCTGGCCCATATGCAGCTTGCCTGTGTGCAGCAATGGTCCTCCTGCCCCTCGCGGCACAGTGGCACGGACATGTTGGCCTAACTGGAGCAAGGACCACAGTGGTTCTCCCAATAAACCTGTGCAAGTGCATTGCCCACGTTCTGGATGAGACTTTCGAAGAGATTACCAAGGTCGATTACCGCGATGTGATAGACCACATCAATGTGCTATTTCGCATATAGGCATGCATGCAGCCCTAACCCTCCTCACCCAAAGAGCCCTCACCAAAAAAATTCCTTTCCAAAAAAAAAAAGCCGCTTACTGGGAACCTGCTCTTCTGTTTGTCCTCCACCAAGTACCGGCCGCTGCGACTGGCTACCTGCCTGCTGGCTCGAGAACAGCTCCTGGCTGCATGCCTCCAGGGATTCCGGGGTGTCTCCGCCCGCCCCAGCACCCTCACTCCCACTTTACTCCTCCTCCTCCTACCGCTCTGAAGTGTCCATGGTGGTGCTTGGAGTGGAGGTGGGGTCGCCCCCAAGTATCGCGTCCAGCTCTTTGTAGAATCGGCAGGTCGCGGGGGGAGCACCCGAGCGGCCGTCTGCCTCGCGGGCTTTGCGGTAGGCATTCCGCAGCTCCTTCACTTTAATTCTGCACTGCCGTGCGTCCAGGTCATGGCCCCTTTCCCTCATGCCCCTTGATATCTGCCCGAAGGTATCGTAATTCCTATGGGTGGAGCGCAGCTGGGACTGTACAGCTTCCTCCCCCCAAACACTGATGAGGTCCAGCACCTCGCCATTGCTCTGGGGATCGTCTGATGCGTGGAGGCATGGTCACCTGGAAAGATTCGCTGAGAGCACTCGGCGCCTGGCTGAGCAAACAGGAAGGTGATTTTCAAAATTCCCAGAGAATTTAAAGGGCGGGTCTGATGGTTGGTCACCGGAGGCCAGGGCAGTAGAGTTCGAACTGATGACCAGAGTGGCTAGAACAGGCATTGTGGGATATTCTGGAGGCCAATCGGAGCGCACTGGGTGGCCACATTGGCGCCGCAGCACACCAGCGGC
This sequence comes from Lepidochelys kempii, assembly GCF_965140285.1. Taxonomy (NCBI): domain Eukaryota; kingdom Metazoa; phylum Chordata; order Testudines; family Cheloniidae; genus Lepidochelys; species Lepidochelys kempii. The sequence goes on from NC_136383.1 coordinate 53,802,810, forward strand.
AGCGCACAAAGTTTATTCCTCTGGGGGAGGTGGAGTACCAGCAGCACGGTCGCCGCGGAGACACAGCGCTGTACGTGCCTTGCCAGTGTGGACGGGGAGTGAGGTACAGCGCTCTGGGCGGCTTTATTGCACTGTAACTCGCAAGTGTAGCCAAGGCCACAGGCTACCACTGATAGCACTAGGTTACCGCAGGCTCCCGAGTGAGCAGCCCGTGGAACCTTTGGCCAGCAAGAAGAGACATCTCAGCTGCATGCAAGGCAGTATGGCCTAGTGGAGTAACCAAGGAAGTAAGGAGCTCTGACAGAAACTCCCTCTCTGGCTTGTGCCAAGTCACACAGGCCAGAACTTTTAAAATTGGGTCTCTAAAGTTAGGCACCTACATCCAGTGCAGTACAGCAGTATTCAATGTAAATAAGGAGCCTTCAGAGAGAGAGGCAGAAACAGCTGCGGGGCAAGAACAGGATCGCCTGGTTTTATATTTTCCTTCAGCAGACAAGACATTGCTGGAAAAGTATTTTTCTTTCTCTCATGTGTTTGGTTAATTAATATTGACCATCTCTACACTAGCAAAACTTCCTTGTCCCAAACACAGTTACACCATGGCTACAGGCCTGGATAGCTGATGGATTTTCTTCTATTGTAGAAGAGAGTTAGGTAACAGAACATGTTTTGTTCAGTAACATCAAAGCTAACACAGACCAAGCTGCCTCAAAGTAGTTCTACATAGTGGAACAATAGTTTAGAACTGTTTTACATTTTCCCACTTTGGGGAATAACAAAAGGCAGTTTGCTGCCAGTTGGCACCATGTGTGGGGAACATTTAGGCACTCAGTTACTATGGTGATGGAAAGCAGTATAAAACCCTATAATAGAAGGGGTTAAATGGGACTCAAGCATCCTTGTGCTGGTCCTCTGCATGGGGTGTCACCATTACAGAAATAAGATGTTAGATACCAAGATATCCCAGTACTTGAAAGAGGTCAGCAGCAAGAAGAGCAATTGGCTCAAACTCAAAAAAGAAAGATACGGGATTATATTAGCAAGATGAGGGAAATACTTTGAGGAACTTGCGAATACTCTAACCTAACCACTGATGAAAGGCATCAAAACTTAAATTGTCAAGGTAGTGCAGAGTCTTAAAATCAGAGAATCATAGAAATGTAGGACAAGAAGGGACCTTGAGGGGTCATCTAGTCCAGTCCCCTGAACTGAGGCAGAACAAAGTATTGTCTAAACCATCCCTGACAGGTGTTTGTCTAACCTGTTCTTAAAAACCTCCAACGATGGAGATTCCACAACCTCCCTAGGTAAATTGTTCGAGTGCTTAACTACCCTGACAGGTAGGAAGTTTTTCCTAATGTCTAACCTAAACCTCTCTTGATGCAATTTAAGCCCATTGCTTCTTGTCCTGTCCTCAGTGGATACAGAGAACAGTTTATCACCTTCCTCTTTATAACAACCTTTTATGTACTGGAAGACTGTTATCGCCATGCCTCTTCCCCACCCCCAGGCTTCTCTTCTCCAGACTAAACAAATCCATTTTTTTTCAATCTTCCCTCATAGGTCATGTTTTCTAGACCTTTAATAATTTTTGTTGCTCTTCCTCCAATTTGTCCACATCTTTCCTGAAGCGTGGTGCCCAGAACTGGACACAGTACTCCAGTTGAGGCTTTATCAGTGCTGAGTAGAGTGGAAGAATTATTTCTTGTCTTGCTTACAACACTTCTGCTAATACATCCCAGAATGATGTTCGCTTTTTTTGCAACAGTGTTACATTGTTGACTCATATTTAGTTTGTGGTCCACTATAACCTCCAGATTATTTTCTGCAGTATTCCTTCCTAGGCAGTCATTTCCCATTTTGTATTTGTGCAGTTGGTTATTCCTTCTTAAGTGTAGTTCTTTCCATTTGTCCTTATTGAATTTTATCCTATTTATTTCAGACCAGTTTTATTCCAGTTTTTCAAGGTCATTTTGAATTCTAACTCTGTCCTCCAACGCGCTTGCAACCCCTACAAGCTTGGTATCGTCCGCAAACTTTATAAGTGTACCCTCTCTGCCATAATTCAAATCATATTTGAAGATGTTGAATAGAACTGGACTCAGGACAGATCCCTTTAGGAACTCACTCAATTTGCCCTTCTAGCTTGACTGTGAATTATGCCAGATTCCTTATTGCTCTTGGACAGGTTGCAATAGGGAATATTAATTAATATATAGTATTAAAAAATACTTAATTAGCATTTTTCAAATATAGCTCCGAAAGCACCTTTAGAGGTGGCTATGCATCTTTTTCCATCTGGAGAATCTGAGATACAGAGAATGCTTTCTTCCATTCTTAACTACCCAGAAAACATTCAGATGAGGAGTTAGCCATTGTGTTCAGCACCTTCACCACTTCCATCTTAGGGTATGTGTAGTGGGGTGGCTGCCCCACTTCATGAGAAAAAAGGCTGGAACAGGCCAGAGAGGTTGTGCAGTCTGGCAGCCAGTCAGCAAAGGCCTGTGGAGAGCCAATCAGGGCAAAGAAAGAGGCAGCCAATCAGGGCCAGGCTGAGCCCTATATAAAGGTTGCCTACCAAAGGAGACAGGAATCTCTCCCTGACTAGCAAGGGAGAAGGACTGGCTCCTGAGGTAACACCCTAGACAGAGCAGTGCTTGGCAGGCTCAGGGGAGCAGAGAGAAGGCTCCTGCCTGTGACCTGCTAGGCTGCAGTCCCTGACTAGAAGGGCCGAGAAGGTACAAGGGGCCAAAGGGGAAGTAGCCTAGGAAAGAGATGCGGACAAGGGGAGAGAAGGAGGGCAGAGAGAGGCTGCTGCTAGAGGGTCCCTGGGTTGGGACCCAGAGTAGTGGATGGGCCTGGGTCTGCCCCCCCTTGCACTGCACTTGGCTGAGGAGGAGTGTGGCTGATACAGACTGCAACTCGTCCTGAGGTGAGGGGCTAGACTTTGGGTTGTGGTTGGCCACTGAGGCAGGTGCAAGCTGAAGGACTGCTATTACCACCACCCCCTCCCCTGTGGAAGGGGAGAGAACTGAGTGGGGTACAGCCAGAGGGCTGTGGCTAGAAGAGGATACTGCCAGCCAGGAGCAACGTGGGTCCTGGACAGCAGAGCAGGCGATGGGCGGGACACCACCCTCGGAGGGTGCTCCACAGCTAGGACAGAGTGAATTCCTGGAGCAACGAGCAGGAGGTGCCATAGTGGTGAGTCTGTGCCCTGTGCCAGTATGTGTACACTGGCAAGTTTCTGTGCCACAAGTTATACCACTTTTATTAAAACGCTGGAATTAAACCCTTGCTTCGTGTCCACACTGCTCCTTGTGACACTGGAGCCCATCCACATTAGCAGCTCTTGCAACTGCAAAGACAGCAGGGCATTGTGGTAGCCATCCCACTGTGCAACTGGCCACAGGGTGCTTTGGGGAGGGTTTGCCATGCCTCATGGGGCAGGCACAGTGTCACATGATGCAGGTTTCCCAGTCCCATTCTTTCCTGAGCATCCTACAACATTGCCAGCTGCTTTTCAACTGCAGTGGGCGGGGGGAAGAGCGTGTGACAGGAGAGTGTGTATGGAGGGTGGGAGAGACACAGTATGTTTTGCAGGACAGAGAATGTGTCAGCATGCTGTCTTCTAAGTTCAGACAGCAGAAGGAAGCAACCAGTCCTGGGGTAGGGGAAAACCCGACATCAGCCCCCGTCTCCCTTCCTGGGCTCTCTGCATAGCAATCTTTTTCTCTCTCTCACACACAGACACCTGCCTCTGTGTTCAATAGCATGAGCATTCCACATTGATGTTTTGCTTTGTGTCCCGGAACAGATCAACGCAGCGGCTGTCAGAAATGGTGCTTTTAAAGGGGAGGGGCGCATGTCTCCAGGGCAGCCGAGCTCAGAACAATGAGCAGAGCGGTCACTTGAGGCATTATGGGCCAGCTCTGGAGGCCAACGGCAGCGCAGAAAGCAATCAAGTGTCTACACTGGCAATAGAGTGCTGGAGCCTCTGCGGGAATAGCCGTACGACTCTCGTTGAGGTGGTTTTCTTTGCAGCACTGCAACTGAGGAGTTTCTGCGCACAGAGTGTCTTGGCAGTGTGTACACGTCTGCAGTTTGAGCGCAAAAAGCTGCTTTACTGCGCAGAAAGTTGCCAGTGTAGACAAGCCCTTAGACTACTGCAACTTTTGCGCTAGCTGGTGCTGAATGCAGGAGATTTAAGTAGGCTGAAGCTTGTGCAGCAGGCAGTTGTAGTGCACCTATAGTCTAGTTTCTATATAAACTATATCTAGTTAGCTTTCATAGTCCCTTTTCATACTGTACATTTCTCTTAAGGTATATTTCATTTTTAGTGTCTAGCGAAGCACAGCAATCACTCTATCTGACCTATCAGTCCTTGTCCTCAAAGGAAACCTGCACAACACTTTGAAAAGATGAGCCTGAGAGCTTAAATTCATTACTTTGCTAGACACTCAAAATCATGTACTGAATAAAGAGACTGGTTTTATGGCTTACTACAACAATCTATAACCTGCTAACCACCCCCTCCCCACTGTCCTTCCCCCCTCCCTCTGACTGGAGGGGTGTTAATGGACCACTTCACCTTGAAAGGTCCCTTGAAATAGGTGTTAACTACTTATGCCAAACAAGCTGTTCTGACTTGGATGTAGCTCTGTGTACAGTCAGGTATACACTATAAATTTAATTTGGTGTAACTACACTGCTCAGGGCTGTGAAAAATCCACACCCCTAAGCGACAGTATCCTGCTGACCTAACCCTCGGTGTAGACAGCCCTATGTTCATGGGGGGGGGGGGGGGGCTCCTTCTGTCCATGTAGCTACTGCCTCTCGCAGAGAAGGATTAACCTAGCAGCATCTTCACTGAAGCTCTACAGCAGCGCAGCTGCACTGCTGCAGCATTTTAAGTGTAGACCCACCCTACTTTTCCCAGGCCTGCAGAAGAGCTCTGTGTTAGCTCAAAAGCTTCTCTCCCTCACCAACAGACATTTGTCCACCTTATCTTTAGATTTACCAGTATTTAATCTCATTTCATGCGTTTTACCTCATCCCCTCACAGTCTGAGGTAGCTACCTTTGTATGTGTAGATGTCTCTGGCAAACTTTTTCCCTGATTTCAGTTACATTTTCCTGTAGAACATTAATAAAGAGTCCCACTTTCCCTGAGAACACTGTTAAAAGATAGTTATTCATAATAATTAGGAGATGGCTTGAGTGTTTGCCTTAACTAGGATTAACTAAAACATTTTAAAAACCACAGGGTATGCTAGTTGCAATGGTGAGGGTGTGTAATTAAAGGGAATAGGATTAGCATGGTAAATATGTAAAACCTGCATAAATCAGTAGGGGAAATGGGGAATATTTGACTCTAAATGCAGAAGAATTATGCATAGAAGAGTGTGGATGGTATTAACTGCATAAATCCCTCTGAATCAAAATGCTCATATATGCCTCAGGGGTATATTTTCTATGTTTAACATTTATCAGGAGGACTGCCACTAGCATTTATGGAAACTATGTGACTGAATGCCCATGCATCCTACTGAAAATTATCCTCTCAGGGCCAAATCTTGCTTCCCTTATTCATACAAGTCATTGGTCTCATTGACATCAAATAGGATAGCACAATTTGGCCCTCATTGACTTCCTTTAAAAAAATAGAGCTAGACTGTAATCTCATTACTCTCATTGGTGAACAGTTACTTGCAGGAGTAGTCCCATTTATTTAAAGGTTCACAACTGACCCACAGCAACTTACTTGTGACAGTTACCTGACATGAACTTCAACTCTGTGTCATGGAACAAGATAACGCACCCAACAGACTCAGATGCAGCTGCCGCAATATTAGGCTTTATTTACTCCTGGGGGCATTCTGCACCAAAAAATTAAAAATTCTGTTCCAAAACATTAAACATTCTGCACACAATATTTTAAATTCTGCAACATTCTGCAAATTTTATTTGTTAAAATAACACTATATAATCACACCAATTTCAATTATTTTCATAATTTCAAAATACCTATCAGCAAGTATGTCTGTAACAATACAGACACACACAAAAATTCCCCCAGGAGTAGAGAGTTAAAGAAACCCCTATGACAACCCAGTTCCTGTTTCTCTGACTCCTTCCCCTCCCCAGATCCCAGGTGAGGGTAGGGAGGGAGCAGACACCCACAACCACTTTCCCCCAGAGCCCAGCCGTAGAGACCCCCCAGCTAATACACCCAAACCCCTCTTCCCCAGAGCCCAGCCACAGGGGGCCCCCCTCAGCCCAGATTCCTGCTCCCCCTCCCCACCCCCCAAGCCCAGCCGTGGCTTCCCAGAACAGCCACCCACCCCCTTCTTCCCCCAAAATCCAGGAATCCAGAGGGAAAAACAGCCTGATGCTTGGTCCCAGGCTTGTGTGGAGTTTCCTGCATGGTGCCATCTCCTTCCCTCAGGGCATGCTAGAAACCCTCTAGCTCCCTCCCCTTCCCTCAGCAGCGTCTTCTATGTGCGAGCTGGGCTCTGCCAGGTCCAGCAGCCACAGCACTGCAGTCCATTTCTGTGGGGGGGAACGCAAATTCTCCATGCACCATGTTAATTTCTGCAAAATTCTGCATTGCTCAATGGTGCAGTGTTCCCCCGAGACTATTTATTGCAAGAACTCGGAACCTAGCAGGTCAGGAGCCAGACAGACGTTGTGCTGAGCAGACACTGGCTGGCATGGACTGAGTTCATACATAGCGGGCATGGACAACCTCTGGGGTAAGCTATACAGTTCATTTACAAGCCCTGTACAAGCTGCATGAGTTCTTTTTGAATATCCCTTCTATGCCTATTTTCCTAAGACCAGGACAAGATGTGGCAGCTATTCCTCCATACTCATGCCTGTCCACATGTGTAATAATAGACAAGGACATTTTAGATGAAAAATAAGGATTTACCTTTAACCTCCACTGAAATACATTGACTGGGAGGACTTTTTGGGAGAACAGAGAGGAAAAGTGCTTTGTTTAAAAAAGGGTGGATGGTAGTAAAAATGTTCAGGGAAGCTGGAGCCTGGTCTGCAGTACTGTTCCAAATAGTTCTGAACTCAGTTTAGCTGAGCGGGTTAGAATTGGCAGGAGGCATTTTCATGGTATAGACCAGACCTAGGTATGAGAAGAGGGATTTGAGTGTGGCAGAAAGAGGAAGAGCCTGGTTCCCTGCTGTTTATCTTGCTTACTATTTATACCTGTGCAAAGTAAATGTAAAATGTTCTTAAAGTGGTTCTGAAACTGGTTCAGTAAAACCAGTTCTGGTGACCTGGAGCCTGGCCTACACTAGAAGTCCAATCAGTTTTAAATTAGTTTAGCTGAACTGCTTTTTTAGGTCAGAATTTTTAGAGTAAATTTCCCCGTTCACTCCCAGCCCTCTCTCTCCCTTCTCCCACAGAAACAGTCTTCCCTTTGTGACATACTCATACTCCCCTAGAGGAGTTTAGAAAAATCAGCACAAAGCACCACCTGAGACCTTAGGACAGACACTGAAAACTAGTACATTCCACATTGTCACTCAAGTACTGGTTTAAAACTTCAAAGAACTGTACAAACATTAACTCTTGCACACAGCCCCTGGCGATGTACTATTCCTATTTTACAGATGGGGAAACAGACACAGAATATGTCTACACTTTGAGCTGAGGGTGTGATTCCAAGCCTAAGGAAACATGCTCAAAGTATGGGCATAAAAGAAAATCCTTTGCCCAACAAAGGATTAAGGACATTGGAACAAGCGTTTGTTCCAGAACAGAAAATATTTTAATTTGTTGCTTTTCCATTTCATTGAGTGTCCCCTTTTTCTGTCATTATGAGATATGGTAAGTAGGCCTTTTCAGTTTACCTTCTGTATGTCATTCAGTACGTTGTATACCTCTGTCATGCATTCATTCCCTCTTTAAACTAAACTGTCCTAGACCTTGTCTACAATATGGGTGGTACAGCAACACGTCTATGGCACTGCAGCTATGCTGCTGTAGTGCCATAGTGTAGACACTTCCTACAGTGATGGAAGGGTTTTTTCTGTCACTGTAGTTCAGGAACCTCTCCAAGAGGTGGTAGCTAGCTCAATGGAAGTTAGCTGCATCTACACTAGGGGTTAGGTCATCTTAAGTATAACGCTCAGGGGATTGAATTTTTCACACCCCTGAGCAACATAGCTAGGTCAATCTAAATTTTAAATATAGACCAGGCCCCAGTCTTTTCAGTCTCTCATACAGAAGTCTCTCCATACCCCTCCTATTTCTGCTACGGCTCTTCTGACATAGGGTGAGCAGAAGAACTGAACGTAGGATTCCAGTGTTTTATATAATGACATGCCAATATAAGCTTAATTAAACATAGTAAGAAGGACTGAACTGGAACTTATTTTTATTTGATAGCTTGTATTTAAACTGGATTTGACCAGTCTTCACAAAAGCACTGAATAGTGTGAAATTTTATTTACACCTATTTGTTAAATACTTAACCCACACCTGCATCAGAACAAAGACAGAAGGCTGAACATTTTGCATAGAAGGTGACTTTTCACATGTAAGTGTAACAGTAATCCTTGTGGCTTTTGCACGTAAATACAAATCTCCAGCACTATAAAGGTGCCTTACATTAGGTGCCTTTCAGGAAGTGGAAACTATAAATCTGCAAACAATGAACAATGGCTAATCAATTTACAAGGAGTGCAAAGGAAACCTGCACTGAGTTTATTTCAAAGGTATCAAAGGAAGAAAGAAACTTGGGTGGTAAATTGTACTGTTTTGCCAATCTGATCAACATATTAGTGGCAGTAAATCACAAAATTTCTTCTGACTTTTCCTTTCATTGCCGTACAGATCTCTCTAGAACCGGTGAGGAAAAATATTGTTAAAAATATAACTCCTGATTTGTATAAATTCATATTGAAACTGAATCCTTAATCCTATTTTCCTCTGTGGAATATGAGTAACTCACATTGAAGTCAATAAGACTTTGTCCACACAGAGGTTTTTTGGACCCATAATTCCAAATGAGTACAGCTATACTCATGGTAGTACCTGTGGAAGCTGTAATGTAGACAAGGCTCAGATTGAGTTAAGTGTCTTTGCAACTGTTGCCTAAAGAAAACCCTACTGTAAACACAGGCAGAGAATGAGTGGGGGAGATAGTGCATTTTCTAAACTAGGGAAATATCTCCAAAAAAACTGAATCAGTTTTTAAAAGCAGTTGGACCCATACTGTGGGTCCAGGCCTCTGGAGTCTGCTCAAAACTGCAGCTCCAGTTAGCTTTAAAATCCTTTCAGTCAAACAGGTTCATCAATGCTTAGAATCCACAGGGAAATTTTTCCCAGTGTAGACCAGTTTTTTAGTATTACTCATACCCTTGCAGTGGGCAAATAGGGCCCGTGGAGTTTAGCTGATCTGCTGAGTACATTGTCAGTGATGCATCACTTTGGCTAGCTGTTTTTGGCTCACTGAACAGTATGGTGTAGTTGCTGGCATTTACAACGTTTTCAAGGCACAATTCTCCCAACCTTCCCTACCCCCCAACAAAAAACTGGGATCCGAGCTCCTAGTGGCCAGAGGGTTGTGTGCATACCCAACTGACTTTTACACGATTTTTAATATAAATCACAATTGTCAGTAATTATGGTGCCCCCCCCACACATGATCCTCTGTCCCCCAGCACCCCACTCCCTTTACAGATATGCCATACATGCAGCTGTTGTCTTCGATGCAGGAGGCCTATTCACCTGCTGCACTTCCTCCCTGCAATTGCCTTCAGTGGGCTTTAAGTCAGGCCCCAGATGATGCCTTCAGTGCAGCCTCCATTAGTAGTTTTAAAATATTTATTTCACACAGGCAGTACCATTGCTGCTGCTCTGGTTAATGTCAGTCAGTCACCAGCAGAGCAGATGTTCAGCTGGAACTCCATGTTGCTGTATCTCTCGGATCCTAAGGCAGGCAGCAATACACATCCGACTGCCATATTAATAGTAAAATGGCTTCACCAAGAGTGACTGACAGAGCCACAACCAAAATGATCCATAATGACATGCATCAAATAAATAACAAGAAATGGCCAGGAAGGGGAAATTGCCAACAGCACAAAATAGCTGGGCTGGGATAAGCTAGGAGCCCTGCAAGAGCCGTTGTGGTTGGTAAGAAGGCTTGTGGTGAAATCCTGGTCTCTTCTGAAGTCATTGGCCAAACTCCCAAAGACTTCAGTGGGGCCAGGATTTCACCTGTGGACTGGATTTCATAGCCTATATTTTTTAAAGTGTCTCTTAATTTTAGATGCCTCAGTCTTTGGTTGCCCAACCTCAGAGACTCAGATGCCACCACAATTAGAGGAACACCATTTTGCAGATGCAGCCAGGAGAGCAAAGACTATGGCAGCAAAGGGAACCAGGTGGGCAGGAGGACCCTGAGGACTGGATAACCAGACAACATAAACAGCTGCAGTAGTATCAGCTTAGGAAAGAAACTACAGCTGCCTATCATCTGTGCCGAGCTGAAGAGTGGCATAACAGCCAACAGGGAGCTGCTAAGAGAGACATGCCTGGAGTGGAGGAACTGTAGAGTTGCGGGATATAGATATCTGTCTGGAAAAAAGGGGTTGCAGCACAAGTGTGGTGTGTGAGCTGTTCTTGTCATGTCACTTTAAACGTGGTTCCAAAATGCAAGCCCTGTACAGAAAGCCATTACGAAAGTACTGCCACATTGCCAGAGATAAGATGCAGCTATGATAAATCCACCTCAGTTCTTCTGCCAGTAGAGAATTCCAAGAATGAAAAAGTCCCTTCCTATACAATGTAACAAAAAAGTCAGGGACCTAGTCTGGAGCTCAGTTTAACAGTGGTTTGGCCTTATCCGCACTGAGCAGACAAATCATGTGAGAAACAGTTTGAAGATCCTTCCCTATACTTAGCCCTGGTCTACACTAGGACTTTAGGTCGAATTTAGCAACGTTAAATCGATTTAAACCTGCACCCGTCCACACAGTGAAGCCCTTTATTTCGACTTAAAGGGCTCTTAAAATCGATTTCCTTACTCCACCCCTGACAAGTGGATTAGCGCTTAAATCGACGTTCCCAGCTCGAATTTGGGGTACTGTGGACACAATTCGATGGTATTGGCCTCCGGGAGCTATCCCAGAGTGCTCCATTCTGACCGCTCTGGACAGCACTCTCAACTCAGATGCACTGGCCAGGTAGACAGGAAAAGAACCGCAAACTTTTGAATCTCATTTCCTGTTTGGCCAGCGTGGCAAGCTGCAGGTGACCATGCAGAGCTCATCAGCACAGGTGACCATGATGGAGTCCCAGAATCGCAAAAGAGCTCCAGCATGGACCGAACGGGAGGTACAGGATCTGATCGCTGTTTGGGGAGAGGAATCCGTGCTATCAGAACTCCGTTCCAGTTTTCGAAATGCCAAAACCTTTGTGAAAATCTCCCAGGGCATGAAGGACAGAGGCCATAACAGGGACCCGAAGCAGTGCCGCGTGAAACTGAAGGAGCTGAGGCAAGCCTACCAGAAAACCAGAGAGGCGAACAGCCGCTCTGGGTCAGAGCCCCAAACATGCCGCTTCTATGATGAGCTGCATGCCATTTTAGGGGGTTCAGCCACCACTACCCCAGCCGTGTTGTTTGACTCCTTCAATGGAGATGGAGGCAATACGGAAGCAGGTTTTGGGGACGAAGAAGATGATGATGAGGAGGAGGTTGTAGATAGCTCACAGCAAGCAAGCGGAGAAACCGGTTTTCCCGACAGCCAGGAACTGTTTCTCACCCTAGACCTGGAGCCAGTACCCCCCGAACCCACCCAAGGCTGCCTCCTGGACCCAGCAGGCGGAGAAGGGACCTCTGGTGAGTGTACCTTTTAAAATGCTATACATGGTTTAAAAGCAAGCATGTGAAAGGATTACTTTGCCCTGGCATTTGCGGTTCTCCTAGATGTAGTCCTAAAGCCTTTGCAAAAGGTTTCTGGGGAGGGCAGCCTTATTTCGTCCTTCATGGTAGGACACTTTATCACTCCAGGCCAGTAACACATACTCGGGAATCACTGTAGAACAAAGCATTGCAGTGTATGTTTGCTGGCATTCAACCAAAATCCGTTCTTTATCTCTCTGTGTTATCCTCAGGAGAGTGAGATATAATTCATGGTCACCTGGTTGAAATAGGGTGCTTTTCTTCAGGGACACTCAGAGGTGCCCGTTCCTGCTGTGCTGTTTGCCTGTGGCTGAACAGAAATGTTCGCCGCTGTTAGCCACAGGGAGGGGGGAAGGTTGAGGGGGTAGTCACGCGGTGGGAGGAGGCAAAATGTGACCTTGTAATGAAAGCACATGTGCTATGTATGTAATGTTAACAGCAAGGTTTACCCTGAAAGAGTGTAGCGACTGTTTTATAAAATGTGTCTTTTTAAATACCGCTGTCCCTTTTTTTTTCTCCACCAGCTGCATGTGTTTCAATGATCACAGGATCTTCTCCTTCCCAGAGGCTAGTGAAGCTTAGAAAGAAAAAAAAACGCACTCGCGATGAAATGTTCTCCGAGCTCATGCTGTCCTCCTACACTGACAGAGCACAGACGAATGCGTGGAGGCAAATAATGTCAGAGTGCAGGAAAGCACAAAATGACCGGGAGGAGAGGTGGCGGGCTGAAGAGAGTAAGTGGCGGGCTGAAGACAGGGCTGAAGCTCAAATGTGGCGGCAGCGTGATGAGAGGAGGCAGGATTCAATGCTGAGGCTGCTGCAGGACCAAACCAGAATGCTCCAGTGTATGGTTGAGCTGCAGCAAAGGCAGCTGGAGCACAGACTGCCACTGCTGCCCCTCTGTAACCAACCGCCCTCCTCCCCAAGTTCCATAGCCTCCACACCCAGACGCCCAAGAACGCGGTGGGGGGGCCTCCGGCCAACCAGCCACTCCACCACAGAGGATTGCCCAAAAAAAAGAAGGCTGTCATTCAATAAATTTTAAAGTTGTAAACTTTTAAAGTGCTGTGCTTAAAGTGCTGTGTGGCATTTTCCTTCCCTCCTCCACCACCCCTCCTGGGATACCTTGGTAGTCATCTCCCTATTTGTGTGATGAATGAATAACGAATGCATGACTGTGAAGCAGCAATGACTTTATTGCCTCTGCAAGCGGTGATTAAAGGGAGGAGGGGAGGGTGGTTAGCTTACAGGGAAGTAGAGTGAACCAAGGGGCGGGGGGTTTCATCAAGGAGAAACAAACAGAACTTTCACAGCGTAGCCTGGCCAGTCATGAAACTGGTTTTCAAAGCTTCTCTGATGCGTACCGCACCCTCCTGTGCTCTTCTAACCGCCCTGGTGTCTGGCTGCGCGTAACCAGCAGCTAGGCGATTTGCCTCAGCCTCCCACCCCGCCATAAACGTCTCCCCCTTACTCTCACAGATATTGTGGAGCACACAGCAAGCAGTAATAACAGTAGGAATATTGGTTTCGCTGAGGTCTAAGCGAGTCAGTAAACTGCGCCAGCGCGCCTTTAAACGTCCAAATGCACATTCTACCACCATTCTGCACTTGCTCAGCCTGTAGTTGAACAGCTCCTGACCACTGTCCAGGCTGCCTGTGTACGGCTTCATGAGCCATGGCATTAAGGGGTAGGCTGGGTCCCCAAGGATACATATAGGCATTTCAACATCCCCAACAGTTATTTTCTGGTCTGGGAATAAAGTCCCTTCCTGCAGCTTTTGAAACAGACCAGAGTTCCTGAAGATGCGAGCATCATGCACCTTTCCCGGCCATCCCACGTTGATGTTGGTGAAACGTCCCTTGTGATCCACCAGAGCTTGCAGCATTATCGAAAAGTACCCCTTGCGGTTTATGTACTCGGCGGCTTGGTGCTCCGGTGCCAAGATAGGGATATGGGTTCTGTCTATAGCCCCACCACAGTTAGGGAATCCCATTGCAGCAAAGCCATCCACTATGACCTGCACATTTCCCAGGGTCACTACCCTTGATATCAGCAGATCTTTGATTGCGTGAGCTACTTGCATCACAGCAGCCCCCACAGTAGATTTGCCCACTCCAAATTGATTCCCAACTGACCGGTAGCTGTCTGGCGTTGCAAGCTTCCACAGGGCTATCGCCACTCGCTTCTCAACTGTGAGGGCTGCTTTCCCTCAGGGCAGGGGAAAGCAAGTCACAAAGTTCCATGAAAGTGCCCCTACGCATGCGAAAGTTTCGCAGCCACTGGGAATCGTCCCAGACCTGCAACACTATGCGGTCCCACCAGTCTGTGCTTCTTTCCCGAGCCCAGAATCGGCGTTCCACAGCATGAACCTGCCCCATTAGCACCATGATGCATGCATTGGCAGGGCCCATGCTTTCAGAGAAATCTGTGTCCATGTCCTGATCACTCACGGGACCGCGCTGACGTCGCCTCCTCGCCCGGTATCGCGTTGCCATGTTCTGGTGCTGCATATACTGCTGGATAATGCGTGTGGTGGTTGATGTGCTCCTAATTGCCAAAATGAGCTCAGCGGCCTCCATGCTTGCCTTGGTATGGCGTCCGCACAGAAAAAAGGCGCGGAACGATTGTCTGCCGTTGCTCTGACGGAGGGAGGGGCGACTGATGACACGGCTTACAGGGTTGGCTTCAGGGAGCTAAAATCAACAAAGGGTGTGCCTGTACATCAAGGAGTATTTCAGGCAGGACTGCACGGAGGGTTCCAGTAAGAAATGGTGCACCAAAGTTATCGTTGTTATTGGAACAAGGAGGTTAGCCTGGCCTCTGATTGATACATGGCTAGATTAACCTCGCTGCGCCTTCTCTGTGACTGACTGCAGTGTGATCTAGACAGGGGAGGAGGAAAATGAGTACAAAACAAATCTGGTCTATTTCTTGTTCTGACCCACTCCATCTATCCTTTACATCTTTGGCTGGCAGCAGACGGTGCAGAAGGACTGCATGCCATCCACATCTCATGGCTGCTTGGCAGAAGATGGTACAGTACGACTGCTAGCCATCTTCATCTCTTGCCTGCCTGGCATAAGATGGTACAATACGACTGCTAGCAATCCTCATCTCTTGCCTGCCTGGCAGAAGATGGTACAGTACAACTGCTAGCAGTCCGTATCGCCTGCCCGCTCACCATAAGACGGTTCAATAGGACTGCAGGACTAAAGAGAATGACCTGGTCAAGTCACTCCAAATTTAGTCCCTGCGCCCATGTCTGCCCAGGCGCTCCCAGCCGACGTGGCCAGGAGCACCTCGGACACGACGAGGATGACTACCAATCGTATTGCACCGTCTGCTGCCAGAAGGCAATGGGTTGCTGCTACTGTGCAGCAAAGCCGTACCGCGTCTGCCAGCATCCAGGAGACATAGGGTGACGGTTACCTGAGCGGGCTCCATGCTTGCCGTGGTATGGCGTCTGCACAGGTAACTCAGGAAAAAAGGCGCGAAATGATTGTCTGCCCTTGCTTTCACGGGGGGAGGGAGGGTGGGAACGGGGGCCTGACGATATGTACCCAGAACCACCCGCGACAATGTTTTAGCCCCATCAGGCATTGGGATATCAACCCAGAATTCCAATGGGCAGCGGAGACTTCGGGAACTGTGGGATAGCTACCCACAGTGCAACGCTCCGGAAGTCGACGCTTGCCTCGGTACTGTGGAAGCGCTCCGCCGAGTTAATGCACTTAATGCACTTAGAGCATTTTCTGTGGGGACACACACACTCGAATATATAAAACCGATTTCAAAAAAACCGACTTCTATAAATTCGACCTAATTTCGTAGTGTAGACATACCCAGGGCCCTACCAAATTCATGGTCCTTTATGGTCAATTTCATGGTCATAGTATTTTTATAATCATGAATTTCATGATTTCAGCTATTTAAATCTGAAATTTCACAGTGTTGTAATTGTAGGGGCCCTGACTCAAAAAGGGGTGGGGGGTGTTGCTGGGCAGCTGGAGAGCAGCAGTTGCTGGCCAAGAGCCCAGCTCTGAAGGCAGAGCCGCCGCCAGCAGCAGCGCAGAAGTAAGGAGGGCACGGTATGCTATTGCCACCCTTACTTCTGTGCTGCTGCCTGCAGAGCTAGGCCCTCAGTCAGCAGCTGCCACTCTCTGGCCACCCAGCTCTGAAGGCAGCAGTGCAGAAGTAAGGGTGACTTGGTCTGGCATTGCCACCCTTACTTCTGTGCTACTGCTGGAGGGGTCCTGCCTTCAGAGCTGGGTGCCCGGCTAACAGCCGCTGCTCTTCAGCCACCCAATTCTGAAGGCAGCACAGAAGTAAGGGTGGCAATACCATGACCACCCCTAAAATAACCTTGTGATCCCCCTGCAACTTCCTTTTGGGTCAGGAATTCTAATTTGTGAAATGTTGAAATCTGTCCCGTGAAATCTGTATAGTATAGGGTAAAAGCAGACAAAAGACCAGATTTCACAGTCCTTGGCGTGTTTTTCATGGCCCTACAGATAAGTCATGTGTTATAGTTTGTGTTCTGATTCAATGAACATGCCATCACTTCTATGTCACAAATACTTTTGAGTGCGGAAATAAAATTCAATTTCTGTGAATATTCATGCAGATGACTGGAATTTATTTTTTGAACATCTGTGCAAGAACAACTTTAATGGATATGTTCCTGGAAAACAAACACAAAAGGGGCATGAACAAGGATGAATAAACTTTGTTAAGAATCTTAATTAATATTAATAGGTTTTCTTTAATTGTTGTAGGTGGCGTTGCGTGTTTGTTTTATTTTTGTTCCCATATTCACCTACCTCTGATCTGACTTAAATTAAGTTACCTGCCTTATTAAAGATAGACTTTTGAAATATTAGATTTCCAACCTGATCCCTGGCTCCACTGACTAGATGAGCACAGGACATCCCACTGATATATGTTTTATATGGAGAACAGTCATAGATTTACCTCTAGAGTTGTGCAAAAAATCATAGCAAGCAGAGCATTTTGGGGGGTACTGTGCCTCAGACCCTTTGGCCAAATGACCCAAAATTTGCATTGCTAATTATAGCCCAGGCTCTCAACCATCATGGCAATTTTCAGTCCAATCTGACTGTGTATATGGGTTTCAAAGCACTTTGAAAAATAAGAAACAAAAACATCCACTCAACTTTAGGTAAGGAGACCACTCTATAATAATAAGCAAGAGTGAAGCAAGAAGAGAGGAGAGCGAGGAGCTTCCTCACAAATGAAGGAAATATCAAGTCTCAGACTCCCATCTCCCCTATTACCAGATATTACAACCATTTGGAGAGCACATCTTCAGTCAAAATGGAAAAACCAGCTAATTGCCTCCCGGCTGCTAACCTAAAGTAAAGCCCAGTCTACATCAGAGAACTCAACTGTACCATTACAGTTTGTACCAGTGTGCCCACAGTAGCAATCCTCTTTTGGGTTCACATATTATACCATATCCACACCGCAACACTCCTTACAGATATTACAACTCCCTGAAGTAGTTGCCATCATGTCGAAGGTATATAAAATCTTATTAGCGCCTCTTCAGATACAGTATTTGATTTGTTCCATTGCCTCCCTTGAACGGTCCTGTCATGCATGAGGATTCACGCATTGTGAGGGGCAAGTGCTATGGTCTTCTTCACTCTGTAGTGCACATTCACTATCCATACGCTTCGCAAGGTGGAGCGTCACCAGCCTACCCCTGAGCTATAATCAGACCACCTGGAGCTTGTAGGCTTGTGGGGTAGTACAGTGAGTACCACCGCCTTTGGGAGATGGCAGTCAAGGAGGTATGGATATTGTACATTATCTGACCTAACGTACCCAGGAGTATTAACATCACTTCTCACACCAGACATCTATACCTCTGCTTACCCTGTTTCTGCCCTCTGCTTGTCTTCTTCCATTATTCTATCTCCTCTCGCATCTCTTACTTAAATTTTAGTTACTTTAAGTAATACATCAAGTCACAACAATGAACATACAGAGATAATAGTGTGCAAATGACAATAAGCTATTTTATTGCCTGTGGACATGATGTTCTTAGTCATTCTAGATTAATTAAAATTTTGTTTGCTTGCAATTACCTTTGTAACTCCATCTGTATTTTTTTTACCTAAAATATAGTTTGAGAAGAAGTTCCTATGCAATTTCTTATTTTAATTAAAAGTTCACATAGCAGGATCACATTTGGAGGGGGAAAGAAGGGGAGCAAGTAAGTTGTTTTTTTACAGAAATCTCAGTATATAATTTTGAAGGTATCTTCCACAATTATGGACCAACAATATATCACACTCTACCAAAGGCTGCATAAAATTAAGAACAGCATTGCACAAGGCAATATTATACATTAAGGATGGCAGCATTTTTGAGCATGCGTACCGTTGAAGTAGAAGCATGTCACACACAACATTGAGGCTATAGTCACCCTGCCATCTAGACCAGTGGCTCTCAACCTTTCCAGACTACTGAACCCCTTTCAGGGTCTGATTTGTCTTGCATACTCCCAGGTTTCACCTCACTTAAAAATTACTTGCTTACAAAATCAGACATAAAAATACAGAAGTGTGACAGCACGCGATTACTGATAAATTGCTTGCTTTCTCATTTTTACCACATAATTATTAAATAAATCCGTTAGAATATAAATATTGTACTTACATTTCAGTGTATAGTATATAGAGCAGAATAAACAAGTCATTGTCTGTATGAAATTTTAGTTTGTACTGACTTCACTGGTGCTTTTTATGTAGCCTGTTGTAAAACTAGGCAAATAGCTAGATAAGTTGATGTACCCCCTGGAAGACCTCTTCCCCGCCCCCAGGGGTACATGTGCCCCTGGTTGAGAACCACTGATCTAGACTATACCATGACACATGCTAACTTGTGGCAATGCACATCTTAAGTGCAGACAAAACCAAATGTGACATATCTCTCACTTCACTGACATGCATGCCACATGCTACAAAATGTTTACACTCCTGTTGCATAACCTTAACATGCATGCTTGTCAAGAATAGCGTATTGCTAGGCTATAAAATTCAGTGTGTGGAAGCAACCTATCCATCTGATGTTGAAAATGATGAAGAGTCACTAGACTGCTGTATAAGCAACATCTGGAAAAGTCTCTTATAACCCCTTTGCAATCTGTTCCCTTTCCATTGTGTTTGCTTGCACATGGTGTTGTAAGGCAATTAAAACAAAAGTTTACTCATTTTGCTCATCCCATAAGTATGAAGTTTCAAAAATGTGTGCCAAACTTATTGTCTCATATACGCTGTAGCTCTGTTTACCCATGTTTTGGATTTTCAGGGAGCTGACCAAAGGAAAATGGATATCATTTTCCATTACATTCTGTGACATGCAGAGTTTTGGAGCAATATTACAACTATCATAGAATATTATATTGTGTTTTGCTGTAATCTGTTAGTTTAAAGATTCTACGTCCTTCAGGGAGTGTCACAAATCCACACAATGTCCCTGAGTGCTAGATTTTTGCAGTAAATTGTATCTCTGATTGAGCTGACAGATGTGAAAAAGCACATGGAGCCAGAGAACTCCCTAGTAACTACACAGCTGCAGACACTGAAGAGAGCAAGTTACCCTGGCTAAGGTCAGCATTAATTTATGCTCAGACCTTTCCTTCCAGACCTGCATTTTCTGATGATAGAATACATCTTAGTGTTATTTTGGGCTGATTCCATGCACTTTGATCAAACTTCATCCCCATTTGTGGCCTCTTCCACCACAAAGACATAAGGCATTCAGATTTCAAGCGCAGCCTTTCCTGCAGGAGCGGCACATGCTAGCAGATCTCCATGTAGGTGCAGAAGCAACAGCGAATCACTAAATGTATTAATAAAGCCAAACTTTAGGGATCCACAAAGCACATGGCTGGAAGGCAACTTTTATCTTCTGTCCCATCCTCTTAATGCCTTTCTAGGAAGAAATAACACAGTGCTCTGCTGTTCATTTGAAAAATATTCCATTTAGCTCCTGTTGTTGGCCAGATTCTGTTTTCACAAAAGCCCCAAGACCTTTCCTCTTCTTCTCCACACCATCTGTCCCTGTTCTGCTTGAAACTCTGACCAGATTTTTCTTGTCCTATGACCACAGGTTTTGCAGAGCCCAAAGACCAGCTCTGTGTAACATAAACAGATAGTGTAAAATGCACACACAGTAGTGTTGCTTGGTAGTTCCCTGGGTATGGTGTGTGCTCATTCACTATGGGGTTCCATGTCCTTGCATAATGTTTTCAACTTTTTGCAGATGCTTGAGGATCCCAGGTACAGCTGGAAGTTTAAAAAGCCATTTTTTTCCACTATACATTGACCTGATTTCATCTGAACCACTGCCTTCCTCACATCCTCCCCACTTTATAATGAAAGTCTGTATGTAACTTTAACTACTGAACAGTGTTTGTTATCCAAAAAATGCCACAAGCCCTGATCCAAAGCTCATAGTAGTCAATAAAAAGACTCATTGACTTCCATGAGCTTTGGATCAGGCCCATAAGGAAAAGCCTAATTTAGCAACAATGTAAATATCCCCCCCTCCCCTCAACACTTTTTGATGTATTGAACAGATAATAGATTCAGGTTATTTAAGCAAAGTGGTGACCTTTAGATTCAGTAGACTTCCAAGTTAATTGAGTTGTATTTAATGTTCTTGTGCCATTATTTGAGACTTCATTGTTCAAATTTTTGGAAGTTTGCTTTTAAAAATGCTTTTAAGATATTCCCTAGCTCCTGTTGAGTTTTTATAATGTGGCTTTGTTCTTTACACTAGGGTTGGAATTCCATTTTTAGAGATGTCACTGGGTACATTTTCATGGTCCCCTAAAAATCACTCTTGTTTTTTACCTACAGTATAGATATAATACCAGTCTGAAGTAATGTGCAGATCATCTCTCAGAAATGGTGAGAAAATTCCAGTAAAGTTTCAGAATGATCCATTAAATGTTTTATTCTGTGTTTAATAGTGAGTCCACTTAATAAATACTTGCCATATTTTTCCAGTTGTGGAGTCATATACCTGCTTCAAAAAAAAGAAAGCTAAAGTGGAGTCTACTGTTTCCTTGTCTAGATACAGAGTCATAACTTCAGGAATGGTACAACAAAATACTAGTACAGGGTCAGGAATAGACAATCCTGCAGCAGTGCTTTCTAGGTGCTAGAACACCATGCTTTGGTTATCTTGTATGCGGTATATAAATGTCCTGTACCTTGGATCTAATGGGCAGTATCAGGGCAAGGGCAATATCCCTGAACAAAACAATTTTCAAATCTACCCAACCACCTCTTTTTTGGGTCAGATTTTGCTTATTAGGACCCAGTGAAGTCAATGGGCCTGGACATATGACTAAAGTGAATAAAATTTGACCTTGGTTATCCTTACGGGATTAAGGGCTAGATTAGCACACAGGTAGCGGGAAGCAGTGTGGGCCGAGGGATGTGCTGGCCACTGCTGTTACCTGAATTTCCCTAGAAACCAACCCAGGGTTACACTTAGATTGTTTTATTACAATGCCACTGTTGGAGGTGGGGTCACACTCACACTCGCATACTCACGCTCCCAGGACAGGCACGGCACTGGAGATGTCAGGATTCTTCAAGGTAAGTGTTCCACAGCGCAGCGATGGATGGTGTGATGAAGGGAAGTCTTCCCGATGCACGATGGAATGCAACGCGGCGAACCACTGGCCAGGCAGTCTGGGCGAAGTGCCTTCACGGGAGGTACAAGCTTGTGAGTGCACTCCTGAGCACATGGCCCCTTCCCCTTTTAAGGACCTGCTCCTCATGGCCTAGAGATGACCTGCTCCTCATGGCCTAGAGATGACTTGGCTGCATCTGGTTGGTCACACTCCACCTCAGACAGTGTCCATGCAGTGCCCATGCACTGGGGGGCGTGAGCACTGCCTAATCAGAGAGTCATGATCTGCGACTACAGATGACTTGGCCGCATCTGGTTGGTCACACTCCACCTCGGCCAGTGTCCATGCAGGGTCCATGCATTGGGTGTCTGACTCCTGCCTAATTAGAGTCCTAGATACCTTGTCTACCTGGGAGCTCTTCTGATCTTCCAGCTGTTCAACCAGCCCATTCATCCCACAAGCATTCCAGGAGGGAGGGGGAGAGGGAAAGCCACTTCACAGGTATTCAAAGAGGGAGAGGAGACAAAAAAGAGGGGAGGAGTGTAACTGAAAATGTTACAAAACTTAAAAGGCTATGCTAACAATAACTGAAATTACAAAGTCTCCAAAAAGGTTGCAGAACTTAATGATACAAATTACAGATCTTACAATTGCATTTGAGCGCAGGCTTTACATAACAGCTGCTTCCCGCAGCCCCCATTGGCCTGGAACAGCGAACCACAGCCAGTGGGAGCTGCAATCGGCCGAACCTGCGGACGCTGCAGGTAAACAATCCGTCCCGACCTGCCAGCGGATTTCCCTGATGGGCCACGTGCCAAAGGTTGCCGATCCCTGGTCTAGATGTAAAGAGTATTGTCTAATAATCAATGGAGACAAGAAAAAAACAGGAGGAGGGGGGAATTCCTAAATTATTCATAAAGTTATTGAAGAGAGATTTTAATTCTTCTATTTCCACTTTGTTGAAAGTGTTCCAGGTTGCTCACGAGACCAACCAGGAACTGTGTTTTACCTGAGAGGACGAGAAGGCTCCCCTCTCTCTGGGTACAGCAAAGAGGAAGCAGTTCCTACTGTCAAGCTATTGACTATGGAGACCATGCGTGATGTGGTGTCCGCCCCACACAGGGTTGAAAGGAGCTAAGCTGGCCTGGCAGGCCAATCAACTCCACTGGGTGCACCTGGAGGAGGAACCAGGGAGCATGGCACTAATTAGAAGTAGGCTCAGCTGGGCAGGAACCACAGGTGGGGCCTGTATAAAGCTCAGGAGCAGTGAGTAGCAAGAGGGCTGCAGGAAGGTAGGGAAGTAGGCTGCCCTGAGTAGAGGGAGTTGGGAAGGTAGATGAGTAGAAAGAAGCTCAGGGAAACTATGGCAAGGGGCCAGACTGTAAAGAGACCTTGGCTGCTTGTTATAGGGTGCCTGGATTGGAACCCAGTTTAGAGGGTGGGCCTGGGTTCCCTGCTGGGAAGTGGTAAAGGCATTGGAGATGCCAGACAGACAGTGGGTCTGGAAGGACTTTGAATTCCCCAGAAGGGGAGGATCTTAGTGACCTGGCTGGAGGGCCAAGCCACAAAAAGGAGACTGCAGATCTGAGAGTGAGCCTGGCCACAGAGCAAGACAGGATGGTGGGAGACACCACTGGAGGGAGTGTGCAAGCCTGGTGGAGCTAATTCCCAGGATGGCCAGCATGAGGCACGGCTAGCAGTGAGTGGACTCTGTGGCACCACATTCCAAAAAATTAAGCTGTATTTCTTTTGTTTTAGCCCATCCTAGAACTACAATTATAGTACTTATTGTGAAAGAAATACAGAATGGTCGTGTGAACTCAGAAAGATCCTGCAGCATACCTATTGATGACCAACCTAGTCACAAATATAATGGGAAACCCCCAAATTATTGTGTAAAAACTGTTTTTGCTTCTTTATTTAGAAGAGTATGGTTCCACGAAAAGCTTTGAAGTCCCTTCTAAATATTATTGTGGGGCTGTGCCCTACCTTTGGATAAACACCACCTGTGAACCTGGCAGGTATGATTGTTTTGAGCACTTGCATAAATTAATAATTGCTGGTGAGGATATTGCTTATAATGTGTGTTTGCAGAGTGGAAGAGATGAGGGGGGAGGATGCCAGAGCCCAGGCTCCAGCTAGAGCTACAATTTTACAACCTCCCAGCCCAAGCCCTGAGAGCCTGAGTCAGCTGACAAGGGCCAGGCACGGGTGTCTAATTACAGTGCAGACATACCCTTAGACAAATTAGATGACTTCAAGTTGGTAGGGGCTGAAAAAATTTACTTAAGGAACTGGCTGATGAGATCACTGAGCCAACAGCAATTATCTTTGAGAACTCGTGGAGAGAACTCAGAGGACTAGAAAAGGAGCAAACATAGTACCTATGTATAAAAAGGGAATAAGAACAACCCAGGGAATTATAAACCAGTCACGTTAGCTTTAGTATTCTAAAGATAACGGAGCAAATAATCAATCAGTTTGTAAGTACCTAAAAGATAAAGTGATAAGTAACAGTCATCATGGATCTGTCAAGAACAAATTGTGTTAAACCAATATAATATCCTTCTTTGACAAGCCTTGTGGATAAGGGTAGATGTGATATATCTTGACTTTAGTAAGGCTTTTGAAACTGTCTCACATAACCTTTTTATAAGCAAACTAGGGAAATCTAGCCTACGTGAACCTACTATAAGGTAAGTGCACAACTGGTTGGAAAAGTGTACTCCTAGAGTAGTTATCCATGGTTCACAGTCAAGCTGCAAGGGCATATTGAGTGGGGTCCTGAAGGGATCTGTCCTAGCTATCTTCATAAATGATTGGGATAATAGCAGAGAGAGTATACTTATAAAGTTTGCAGACAATACCAAGCTGGGAGGGGCTGCAAGCGCTTTGGAGGACAGAGTTAGAATTCAAAATTATCTTGAAAACTGGAAAAATGGTCTGAAATAAATAAGATGGAAATTAACCAGAAGTGAGGCATCATGAGTTATCCAATATGTGAACATCCAAGAAGTCTTTCAGTTGTTCCAAAATTATTTTTAAGTAGATCTCTAGTGGCATAAAACTTAGAGCCCAATTATTTAATAATAATATATTTGAGGTTCTTTTTCTTTACCTTCTGTTTTTTGAGTCTTTAGGGTATGCCTAGGTCATGTTTTCAAGCTTTGTCTTGCAACCATGAGGGCTAGAACCTTACTTTTGTAATGAAAGTTGAAGTTCTCATGTAATCCCAGGACTCCAGGAGATGGGGCTTTGAGAAAAACACTAGATATCACAAAACTCATGATAAAAATCACAAGAGCTGGCAACATCATCTAGACTGGAAGTTCAACTATTTTCAGCTTTGGTTCAGCACACCAATTACTGACATTGATAGTCATGAACAGATAAATGTCCTAGTATAGACCAGACTTATAGCGCTGGAAGGATAACAAGAAACAAACAGCTGTGGAACTCCACAAGCTTCTAAAAGGCAAGTGAAAGCTGTCAAACATTTTTGTGTCCTGTTTCTCTTGAGCATTTAAATTATTTAGATAATAAAACTGAATTTTTAACTACAATTGATTGATTTGTCAGGAAAAAAATCCTTCTAAAGGAGTTTAGGGTGAATATGAACTTTTTAAAATAAAATCTAATGTTTTATCAAAATACTGTCATTTGGATTGTGGTTGTTTTTGGTATTTTCATAAATGAAAAACAGCCACAATTTTTTGTAGGTTTCTTCCAGAACATATGGGGTGAAACCCTGGCCCTTTTGAATTCAATGGGAGTTTTGCTATTGACTTGAAAGAGGCCAGTATTTCACCCATGAATTATTCCTGTTGCTTGTGCAGCAAAAGTGAACAAACATGGTGACCAGAACAATGTCAAACCATTTGCTGATGCCAATATGCGAACAAGGAAACAATGTCATTAGCTTTATTGGTAATATAAGGGAATAAACAATGTGTCAGATGAAAATAAGCAAAATTAGAAATTATTTTCAAGCTTCTTGAAGGATATTTATAGTAAAGCCCATTCATAAGAATTAGTGATAAAACACTCAATTTATAACGAATGTTGTTAAAAATATATTTAAGCGCCAATGATGTTACTGGTGCTGTACAATTCACTAACAAAAGGTCCAAACCTGCATTGAGTCTATTCATGTTAGCCAGTGCTATGTGTGGTAACGATTGGAGGATTGGACCAGAAACGGTCAATTGAAGGGTCCAGTCTTGTAATGAGATCCCTGCTGCACTGACATCAGTGGGCCCATACACTGCCTGCTCAAATCTCAGGGCCTTAGTCCTCTATGCTAGGAAAATGACCTGTCGCTGACAGTGTATTTGTATAGATGGGACAAAATTGTTTTAATAGGGCCATTTCTGATGTTAAGAGCAGGAGCGTAGACAGCCTGCCAGCTGCCAGCATTGTCTTCAGCACTGAGTCAATTACTTACCCCCAGCAGTTAGATGAAGTAGTGCTGAAAACGGTCTGAACATCTGGTGGGCTGTCTATACTAGGGTTCTAAACATTGCTAGTATCTGTTCAACTAACTGTTTTTATTTTATTCAGGAAGTTTAACTAAATCAATTATAAGAGCAGCTTTTGCTCCTGGAGCCTTGTATTCTCTGCAGCTCCAACTCATTTTAAAACCAATTTGAATGTTTTGGCTATCTTGCCCTGTGTAGACCAGGCCACAGTGTGAAAAACACATTTGCTATGTCTACTCTAGCCTCTAGCCATTGCTGCCTCAAGTGGAGCTGCATCTGCGGTAGTGCAATAGTGGAAGATTTCCTGAAGTATGCTAGTGTTGACACAGGCATGTTGCTCTGCTTGTTCTCTGTACAATACTGTCTAGTCCCTGCCCACAGAAGAGTGGAACAGTAAGCCATGTACTTACTCTGAAACTGGCCCAGATAGATCACATCCAAAAGCTAGCACTGAGCATGACTACACTGAAAACTGATATCCAGACTCTAGGGAAAACTCTGAGGATGATGGACAGCACCAGAGGATCAAATCAGCTTTAAAGAGAAACATGTAGCATTTAGCTAGCTTTCCTTTGATAACAGACACTTACAATCACTAGATCAGGAGAGTTGCTCCAAGCGGGGATAATTGTCTGTTATAAATGGCACTGCAGTACCTAGGAGACCGATGAGCTATCTTTAATGTGATTATACCCCACAAATCAAAGTTATTCCTCTGACAGAACAAACAGGTACTGCCTCTCTGATTTGCTTTTGCCAAAGATAAAAGGACACACAGCTGAAATAACATGTATTTGAGTGCTTTTCATCCTGAAGAATCCAGAAATGTATGCATGTACGTATGTATAGACTAGATAGACCAATGTATATTCAAATCCTATGGAGATATGCATAGTGTTATCCGTTTGTGAATTATTTTATTCTTTAATGAGCTGAAGATGCTATGTTTTTTGAAAGAGATCTGAAACCAATGTTTTCACCACTTTCAGTTGCCAAAGATTCCACAAGCACTTTTCATGTGAGCTTAGTGGTGTTAACCTAGCGTCTTGACCAAATTCTAGTTAGGGTAATTACATTCTACCTACTTAAATTTTCCCAGAAGTGTAGATGTCACTTTCTTTAATATTTTTATGTAATGCTCATTTTTTTTAAACATGACAATTGCATATGATGCAATGGGTGTGTATAATGCCTTGAAGTCAAATATAAAGATATGGTATTTATCAAAATTAAATGTAAAACGTATCTTATGTGACAAAAGATATTGATGAACATGACTTATGGGATGTGGTTGGGATGAAAAGAAAGGGAATACTTCTCTCTAAGGGCATTGTTTTTCCCCCTACAAAGAATAGATAGCTATTAAATACATTTTATGATTATTACAGTTTTTAAACAATTTCAGTTTCTTCTTTGTGATGCATTACAGTAGAAAGGTTACACGGAAAACTGTGTTGTGGAGGAATTTGAACAAAAGAAGGGAAGGATCAAACAACCTTCCTTACTTCATTGAAATTCCCTCTGAAACCATACTTGTTTTACAAAGCCTGTCAGGTGAATATCTTGAAGTAAGTGTACAACATCCATTTAAAAATAAAATGTGGCATCTATGCTGGGGGGACAGGGGGAGAGGAATGCAGAGAGGCTAAATGTATTGCCTACATTGGAATTTTCCTATGACTCCTGTACTCCAGCATAAAAACCATTGAGACCGTTAGTTAATCACAAGCCAGGATTTTTATTTCATTTTCCATCTAAAAGATCGCTCCTCCCTCCGACACATTGGGTCGGATTCTCTGCTCATGTAATTTGGACACCAAAGGATCTGATCGGTGGCAGGGCAAAGTTTCAAAAGTGACTCAGCAGGAAGAATCAGCAGCTGAATCATCACCATTTCCTGCAATAGCTGTGTTTTTCTTTAAGCATATCCCAGCCAAGCACTGACCAGGCCTGACCTGCTTAACTTGAGATTTGATGAGATCACAGTGTAAGATGGTATAAGCGCAGGTCATAAATCTGAGTTATGCCCCTTCCGCTGGTTGCTCTCTGACAACGGTATAGTGTATTTCATGAGTGCTGAGGTACTCTATTGCTATACTTTATCACATGTTGTCCTTTGTTTCCATACAGAATGATTAATATATGTTCATTTAGGCAATATTCTAGCTATCACAAGTGTCCTTCATGCATTACATAGTAAACTACTTCAGTCCAAACTGCTTAAGGAGGCAAATGTTTTATGTTTTTGTATTTGACGTTTTGCCATATTCAGGGATTCTTGATAGAGGTATGAAGGAAAGAAGATTTCGTAGGTGTTGATCAGCTGCGCAGCACATTCTTTCCTTCACTTCCACCAAAAGCATGATCTGCACATGTGTTTATCGTGCTCTGACCCTTCAAACTATTACAGGCAGGGCTGGTAGTGCCACCTATTATTAAGGTTGCATAACACTTCCCATTATAAGACCATTTTTCAGTTGGTTGTAACTTTGCCAGACATAAACCATTCGAGCTGAAATTTTCTAGGCAAGTTGTTTGCCTAAATCTGAACTGACTGACTTTAAATTTCAACCAGAATAGTTCAGTCATTTCTAAGGAACAAGGTTAGAAAAAAATGTTTTGCTCATGTTGAATTCTGGCAACCTTTTCTTTGATAAGCTCTTGCACCTTGCATACTTTGGCGGAGGGACTTGAAATTTGGCATGAATTGAAGAGTTGGACTGGCTGGGTGAGGAGAACAGGACTGGGCGGAGAAGATGGGGTGGGAAAAGACAGGTATGGGGCAAGAACAGGATGCAGTGAACAGGGTCAAGCTTGGGGAGAATAGGAAGAAGGGTCTATGACCACTAGAGAACAAAGCCTGGGATGGAATTCCAAGTTCCTGTGTTTCACCATTCCTTAGCTGTCAGAAAATAGCTGACAAACCCACTGGCACAATATCTCATCGCCCTCTACTGCTGGCCCACAGAGGGATGACAAACAACTGCTGTCAGTTACTCCATTAGCTCAAGTGCAGAGGTATGTTGTGATAGATCTAAAGATTCCAACCCAGCTGATGTCCCAGGGGGTATCATTGTGATGCCACATAATAGAATTTCTGTTTTTTCAGTTTGCTTTTTTAAAAAAAAAAACCTAGGAAACTATGCGGAGAAGAATTACGTTAAAAGAACATTATTAAGATTGCAAAGTCTAGCACCCAAAGTTAGGAGACAGCAGAAGTAAGATTGTCTCTGCAACCTTAATTTGGCCCTCTTATGTTTATGCAATATGATACAGCCCTTAATTATATGACCACATGCTATTTTTCCCATCTCACCCAGTGCATGGCATGGATCTGCTTTGTGGAAGAATCAGGGATAAGTAGTGAATGAGACTGTCTATAGGATCCTGCTTCATTTGTTGTGGAAGTTGGAAGGTGTGTATCTATTGTGGTTGCTGGGAGATGGTGAGCCTAAGCCTGCCCAAAGCTATAAGCCCTCCCCCTCATAAATACTGGGGACAACAAGTGAAGAAAGAGGTTAAAAATCAGGAAACTAGAAGGGAAAATCAAGCAGAGAACCCCTGATAGTGCCCACTGCTCCTCAAAGGCAAATAGAAGGAACAAAGCTACAAAAAGAAAAAGGAGTACTTGTGGCACCTTAGAGACTAACCAATTTATTTGAGCATAAGCTTTTGTGAGCTACAGCTCACTTCATCAGATGTTTTATGCATCCGATGAAGTGAGCTGTAGCTCACGAAAGCTTATGCTCAAATAAATTGGTTAGTCTCTAAGGTGCCACAAGTACTCCTTTTTCTTTTTGCAAATAGATTAAAACGGCTGCTACTCTGAAAGCTACAAAAGTTGCATCAACATGCCACTCTTCAATTCCCCAGAGAGCTTCAGCATGGACAGACTGAAAACAATATTTTGCAAGATTGTGCATTGCTACCAAGTTGCACAAAGAAATTGGAGATACTGCTATCATCTTTAATTTATGCTATGGGGAAGCAGGCAGAGCATATCTTTAAATCCTTTGACTTTCCTTAAGACGCTCACAAAGCTGACTATGAAAGGGTTCTGGCTATGTTTGATACATACTTTATACCTCAGTGAAATATGATTTATGAGAATATGTTTCCACCAGACAATTCAAGAACTAGGGGGAAATGTTGAATGTTTTATAAGAGCTCTACAAACATTGCCTGAAAACTGATTTTGGGAATGTAAAACATAAAAATATCAGACAGGCTAATTATTGGATTAACAGATAAAAACCTTTCACAGCAGCTACAATTGAAGAGAGATTGAACCCCTGCCACAGGTATATAGATAGCAAAATAGTCAGAATTAATCAAAAAGAATAAAAGGCAGGAGCAACTTGAAAAACCTGAAATTAGCTTTGAAGCTATGAACAGACACTTGAGTAAGACTTCATTATCATAAAACCCCTGAGGCAAGGAGAGTGAACTACCAGGCTGAGAGGGACAAATTCCAGCCTGCATGCACAATATGTGGGAAAAGTGATATTCCAGGAGATTGTGTCCAGCTAGAAGTACCCAGTGTAATAAATGCATGAAATATGGACATTTTGCAACTGTTTTCTGCTCCAAAGCAGTCAGGGTGTTGACTCATATGACAGATAATCAAGATAGATTGCTTCTGGGATCTATTACATGTGATGACATAGAGCCTGTCTAGCGAATGAAATTGAATATTCATGGAGTGACTATTGACTTTACAATTGACTCAGGAGCTGATGTCACAGTCCATCTCAGAAGGAACTGACAATCACCTTCAACACTTCCCAGAGCTGAAGTCACCCGGCAAAGCTCTAATTAGCCCCAGAAGTGCTCTGAACTGCATGGGCCAGTTCACCACAAAAACAACTTACAGAGAAAGAGACAAAAGCTATGTATCCAGAGTGTTTGTGGTCAAAGGACCACAGACCAACAACCTTCTCAAATGCAGCATAGCAGCCATGATGGGCCAAGTGAGAAAGGTGGAAGAATTTGATGGACCATTTGGTGATAGTGGAATTGTGAAGGGAGATGCAGTACAAATAACCGTAAGAGATCATGCTGACCCATATAGTGTACCTGTACCTTGCAGGATTCCTATCCCATTACTTCATAAAGTGGAAACTGAGTTAAAGAGAATGGAATAGATTGGCATAATGCAGAAAAATCTCTGAGCCATCAGCACGGTGTGCCCCCTTGGTACCAGTTAAAAAGAAAACATGGAAAAATAAAAATCTGTGTGGATCTTAAAAGACTTAATGCAGCAGTTGTGAGATAAAAATATATCCTCTCATCACTGGATAACTTCCTCCCCAAAGTGAAAGAAGCTTCAACATTCACAAAGCAGGATGCCTCAAGCAGATTCTGGCAAATTCCTTTACCCACAGAAAGTGCTAAACTGACTACATTTATCACATCTTTTGGGAGACTTTGCTTTTGAAGATTAATTTTTGGAATTACCAGTGCACCTGAAATTTTCCAAAGAAAGATGTCAGAACTCTTAAAAGAAAAGGAGTACTTGTGGCACCTTACAGACTAGGTTAGTCTCTAAGGTGCCACAAGTCCTCCTTTTCTTTTTGCGAATACAGACTAACATGGCTGTTACTCTGAGAACTGTTAAACCAACACAAATGGAGTTGTCATTTTCCTGGGCAGTATTCTGATACATGGCTCTTTGATGGACAAACACAACAAAACGCTAAACCTAATCAGTCAGTTCAGAAAAAAGCTAAACAAGGAAAAATGTGTGGGTTTTTTTTTTTCACCACCTCACATCAAGTTTTTGGGACAGACAATAAACAAAGATGGAATTAGTCCTAGTCCTGAGAAGGTAAAAGCAATTTGAGAATTGAATGCACCAACTAATGTACCAGAACTGAGACACATACTGGGGATGGTAAATTACTTTGGTTGATACCCACAAGACCTTTCTATAATAACTGAACCTCTGAAGGAACTATCAATGTCCAACACATCTTGGCTACGGAGGCCAAATCAAAAAAGTGCCTTCAAAAAATGGTAAAAGACATTATCTCAACAGTTCCAGTTTTCAAGTACTAGGATGTGAACAAACCCATAATGGTCAGTGTGGATACAAGCAGATATGGCATAGGTAGTATACTGTTGCAACAACATGGCTCTGAGTGGAAGCCAGTTGAATTTTGCTCTCTCACCCTCACAGAAACAGAACCTATATGGATAAATTGAAAAGGAGTATCTGGCAAGTATATGGGAATGTGAGGACTTTTACAAATATCTGTATGGAGTGGATTCACTTACACGGATAACAGACCATAAATCGCTTGTAACTCTCATCAACAGAAAAGACCTGGATCAAGTACTGCTGAGATGCCAATATCTATTGCTAAGGTTAATTTGATTTAATCCAATTGCTAAATATGTTCTGGGAAAAATCTGGTAGCAGCAAACACTGTCACAGAGCCCAGCATTGCACTCAACTACCCATGAGCATGAAGATGTAAAGGCAGTGGTGAGCTGGAGCCAGTTCGCACCGGTTCACTGGAACCGGTTGTTAAATTTAGAAGACCTTTTTAGAACCGGTTGTCCCATGAGGGACAACCGGTTCTAAAAGGGCTTCTAAACTTAACTGGCCAAAAGTAGCACCTTAGGCGCCGACTCCATGGGTGCTCCAGGGCTGGAGCACCCACAGGGAAAATTTGGTGGGTGCAGAGCACTTACAGGCAGCTCCTCACCCAGCCCCAGCTCACCTCACCTCCACCCCACCTCCGCCCCTGAACACACTGCCCTGCTCTGCTTTTCCACCCCCTGGCTTCCTGCGAATCAGCTGTTCACACAGGAAGCCTGGGAGGGTTGAAGCAGGTGGCGGCTTCACGCTCAAGTCCTTGGAGGCAGAGCAGAGGTGAGCTGGGGTGGTGGGTGCGCTAGGAGGGCTGCCCCCGCCACAGCAGGTAACCCGGGTGGGGGGAGGGGCGCGCAGGGGAACCACTCCCCACCCCAGCTCACCTCCACCTCCCAGGGCCTGAGCGTGAAGCTGCCGCCTGCTTCTCAGCCCTCCCAGGCTTCCCGTGTGAACAGCTGATTCGCGGGAAGCCAGGGTGGGGGGCGGAGAAGCAGAGTGGGGCAGCACATTCAGGGGAGGAGGCAGAGGCTGAGCAGAGGTGAGCTGGGGCTGGGTGTGGGGCGGGGAGCTGCCAGTGGGGGCTTTGCAGCCACCAAATTTTCCCTGTGGGTGCTCCATTCCCGGAGCACCCAGGGAGTTGGTGCCTAAGGCGTCACTTTTGATGGGATCGGTGTGGGGAGCAGGCGCTCCCCCTGCTCCCCCCCCAGCTATGCTACCCCACCTCTAGGAGCCAGAGGGACTGGCCGGATGCTTCCTGGGAGCTGTCCCAAGTAAGCACTGCCAGGACTCCTCACCTCGCCCCCCCAGCAGGGCCCTCTGGCTCTTAGGGGCGGGGCATGGTGGGCACCCACTATGGTGGCCCACGAGACCCTCCTGCCCGGTTCTGGGGGCAGTCAGGGGACAGGGGTGGATGGGGCAGGGGTCCCGGGGGGGTGTCAAGGCACACGGGGGGGTTGGATGGGGCAGGGGTCCTGGGTGGCGGGAGCAGTCCATGACACCCTCGTGGGGTGAGGAGGGAACCGGTTGTTACAATTTTGGCAGCTCATCACTGTGTAAAGGCATATGTGGATGCTGTGGACACATACAGATCAGTGTCCGAAAAGAGACTACACAAGCTAGAAAAAGCAACCTCAACAGACTCAACTTCAGGAAGTTCTAAATTACATTAGGGCTGGCTGGCCTAAATGCCTAAAGGATCCTAAGGAAGTGACAAGAGACTACTTTGTGATGTGTGGATGATAACTAAGCAAGTCCAGTGGACTCATGAATAAAGGTGACTGAATTGCCATTCCAAACTAAATGAAAGGAGAAATCCTAAACCTCATCCATGAAGGACATCAAGGATTAACTAAATGCCATGAATGGGCCAACAAGCCGGTGGGGTGGCCAGCCGTCAGCAAAAACATAAAGAATAAAGTATCGGCGTGTGAACATTGCAGAACTAACAGACCAACATAACACAAAGAACCTTCAATAACACCTCTACCAGACAGACCTTGGAAGAGACCAGCTGCAGATTTATGTGAATTCATAGAACATCATTACCTGATCATTGTGGACTATTTTTCCAGGTATTTAGAAATAATGTAGTTGAAAGCCATAACATGTCAGTGGTGTTGAGAAAATGAAGTGCACTTTTGCTCACTTCAGTATTCCAGAACAACTAGTGA
Organism: Lepidochelys kempii; assembly: GCF_965140285.1. Taxonomy (NCBI): domain Eukaryota; kingdom Metazoa; phylum Chordata; order Testudines; family Cheloniidae; genus Lepidochelys; species Lepidochelys kempii. The sequence continues at coordinate 53,837,161 of NC_136383.1, forward strand.
AGGACAACGGACCATAATTCACTGCAGCAGAATTCAAAACCTTTCAAACAAAATATGATTTTGATCCTATTGCTAGCAGCCCACATTCAATGACCGTTGCAGAAGCAAATTGAGCGGCTAAGAGCTGTACAGACAGCCAAGAAAATCCTACAGCAGGAAAATCCATTCCTTGCTTTCCTGAGTTACAGATCAACACCAATAGCAACTACTGGATGTAATCCAGGACAACTCCTGATGGGAAGACAAATCAAACTACTGTTCCAGCTTTGGAAAAGAATCTATCTCTAAAGTGGCCAGAAATGAAGAGTAGCCAACTCAGATAAAAAGGCTAAAAGAGCCTATGAACCCTTTTACAACAGACATCACTCAGAGAACTGCCAGGTATAGAAAGTGGTGTCCGTGTTCACGTCAAATTGGATGGAGAAAAAAGATGGACAACTCCAGCAATTATAAGGAAAAATAATTCAGCTCTCAGATCACATGTGATTGAGACCAACAGTGGAGAGTTCAAGAGAAACGGTCTTCATCTATAGCTTGTTCTTTCTGAGGAACAAGCTATCAACAGAACAAACGCGACAGATGGCAGATGCAGAATAAGAAGACTCAAGGATTCCAAACAAACCACAGCCAAGCATTGCAACTAATGGACAGCCAGATGACCAAGTTGTAACAAATTGGGGTTGTGTAATTAGAAAACCAGTACAATTCAGAGATGCATAACGGACTGATCCATACTGAACTTCAAAGATAGCGTGATAGTTAGGGTGACCAGATAGCAACTGTGGGGAAAAAACAGGGCAGGGGGTGGGGAGTAATAGGCACCTATATAAGGAAAAAGTCCCCAAAAATGGAACTGTCCCTTTAAAAATGGGACATCTGGTCACCTTAGTGATGGTCTTAGGAATGTAGAAGGTAAAGGGGGAGATGTAGTAGAATGCTAAACTGTATTGTTCAGCCACTAGGTGGCACCATGTATAAAATACCTTTTTTAAATCAACTTTTACCAGACCTGGCAGAGCATTAAAGTATCTTATGATGGACACATCTGGTTTCTAAGCAAGCTCTGTAGGCCCCTGGGCGGGACAGGGAAATATACAGTAAGGGGATAGGGAAGGGGCCTAGAGAGGAACAAAGAGTGAAGGTGGGACTGGGTTGGGAAGTCAAGTACCAGTGAGGGGGGGAGGGGCTCTGGGGTGGAGCAGGTACCAAACAGCAATAGGAGCAGGGAGCTCTGGGCAGGACAGATAACAAAATAACAAGAGATGAGGTGGGCTGGGCAGGGCAGGGCAGGGAAGGCAGGTAACAAAGGGAAGGAGGTGGGGAGGGAGCAATGAACTACAAGGAGAGAGAGAGCATACACGGGCAGGGAGCAAACTGCAAGCAGAAGAGGACCACACAAGATGTGGGGAGCAGTGAACTACAAGGGAGGAGGACCACGGGAGACAGTGGGGAGGGTGGGATCCTGTGAGGGGGAGGAGCTGATGGGCAGGCATGGGGAAGAGAAGGCCCACCAGCCCAATGCAAACTGTGGGGAAGGGAAATTTCAAGGGGGGCAGGTGATCATAGTCTCTGCTGCACAAGTCCCAGGGTGGGTAAGTGGAGGCAGGCAGGTCAGCAGATGGTCGTCAGCAGCAGGAGTGACAAGGGAAGGCTCCATGCTATTCCCCCCTCCCCAGCAGGCAGCAAAGCAGGGGTAGTGCAGCAGCAGCCACTTCTTCCAGCAGCAGCGACAGCAATAGCAAGCCCTGCCCACAGAGCCACAGATGCACTGGGAATGAGGCCGCGGATTATAGGATGAGGAAGGATGGTCTCCCAGTTAAGCAGGTGAATGCTGCCTTGGGGAATTGAATTCTATCCCTGCCTCTGCCACAGAGTTCCTGTGTGATGCTAGATAAGTCGCTTCCCCCATACTTTCTGTAGGTGGTCACTAATTGTGTGTTCCCTCATTTTCTGGGTACCTGACTTGAGACCCTGGAGTCTGATTTGCAGAAGTGCTACATTCTCAGCTGCAACTGAAATCATAGAATCATAGAAGGTTAGGGTTGGAAGGGACCTCAGGAGGTCATCTAGTCCAACCCCCTGCTTGAAGCAGGACCAATCCCCAATTTTTGCCCCAGATCCCTAAATGGCCCCCTCAAGGATTGAACTCACAACCCTGGGTTTAGCAGGCCAATGCTCAAACCACTGAGCTAGAAATGAATGGGAGCTGACCTCTGAACACTTAAGAACAGCATTATGTATCTCTTTTAAGTGTCTCAGATTGGGCTCCCAAAATTTGTGGAAACTTTGGACCATAATCTATCTGTGCCCCAGCTCCCCAACTGTAAAATGGGGATAATAGCATCTCGCCCCCTCACTGGGGTTTTGCAAAGATAAATTAATCAATGTTTATGAAACCACTCAGATACTACAGTGATGAGTGCCATAGAAAACCTATGAAGAAATTAATAATTCTGTTTTCAGAGCAGGGTTTGAATAGCATGTAATAAATAAGGATGAGGGCCACACATTGAACAAGAAGAAAGCAAAATATTGAATAGCTGCTCATTATTTGAGTTCTATCCATCCTGTGCACTGCCTGAGGCAAGGGTCCTGTGGAAAATATAGTATGTAATCATGTCATTAAAGATTGTATTATAGTGCATATATGCAAGGGCTCCCCAATTAAGGCTACTCTAGCATTTTTTTAACTGTTGAGTGGTTGACCTTGTAACCTTAATAAAGTTATTTAATCATAGTTGCGTTTTTGTGTGTGTGTATAATAGTACATAATGTATAGATGAGATTTTGTATTTAGTATTACTCTACTTGCCTGGCAACAGTTTGGCTATTTTATCTCAGAGGGGAAAAAAAACTTGAGTGGAAGAGGCATGGAGTTTGAAATTAGTTTTATTCTTTTAGGGCTTTCCTTCTACAACAGGTTAGACAAATATGTGTGAGGGACAGTTTAGATAATACTTAGGCTATGTCTACACTACCACTTATATCAGCAAAACTTATGTCTCTCAGTGATGTGAATATTCCACCCCCCTGAAAGACATAAATTATGCCGGCATAAGCACTAGTGTGCATAGCACTATGTTGGCGGAGAGCACGGGTGTTTTTTTTTTATATGCCATTAGGAGCTCTCTCTCGCAGCGCTGTAAGTGTGGACATACCCTTAGTCCTGCCTCAGTGCAGGGGACTGGACTAGATGACCTACTGAGGTTCCTTTCAGTCCTACATTTCTATGATTCCTGTTATATGTACATGTTTTCAACAACTTGTATAATCATGTGTTACAGCCAGGATGTTTGAGACCTGCAACATAATTTGTGCCAGGAAGTGCAAATGGAAAATGATATATATACATTTGTTTCAAGACCATCTCTTGTCAAGTACTAGACAAGAACACATTGCCCCAGGCCATCAAGGTAGGCAGCCCAACTTTTTACACTCCTGTGTGGATACAAAACTTGTATCTGCATCCAATCCGCAAAAATTGTTTTGCATGGCTCTGCAGATTTTACCTGCTGTTTAAGGTTTGGCTGCCTACATGTTTTAAGTACAGAGCCAAGAAGCCTTCTATAATTGGTGAACACAGTATAGAGTTTCAGAGTAGCAGCCGTGTTAGTCTGTATCCGCAAAAAGAAAAGGAGGACTTGTGGCACCTTAGAGACTAACAAATTTACAGATCACTTCATCACAATAATGAGTGGACATGCTATTTGCATTGGCATAAAGCTGTTCTATGTCCATTAGGCACAATTTATCTTTGAAAAACTTAGGATTCCTGGCAAAGCACTCATAATTATGTACATCCAGTTGGGCCATGAACAACAGAAGCACAATGTCTTTCCTGGTCTCTTGCCCTACAAGAGAGAAATGTCCCATTTGTTGCTTTTTTCTATGTAGTACCCTATGCCTGGAGCAGCCTCCTTTATCCAATGCTCAGAATAATTTTACTAATCTCCACATTCCACTTTAGAACTCTTTCAGTTAGCCTTCCACTACTAAACATGTAATTCTGCTCTTATGCCTGATGTGTAAATATAATTCATACATACATTCCAAAATGAAAAAATCTTTTGCTTAGAAAACCAATAACCACTGCATGGTGAGTAATATTAATAGTAATAAATACTAACACCTAGCTCTTACACAGTGCTCTTCATCAGTTGACAAATAGGTTAATTATATTAGTGAAGATATAAATAAACTGTATAAGGAAAGAGATATATTAATATGGGATATATTGGGAGCCATTTCTATACCTGTCAGCTGGTGGACTTAACTGTGTTGCCAAACAGTAAAGAGCTAGGTTTGAAAATGTCAAATCACTGTTGATTTTTTTTCTGATAAAGAAAATAAGCTCTAATTTTGTATTTGACACCTGTGTACATACATTTTAATATACTGCTCTGTAGTTTTTTAATGAGATTTAAATTGGCCAGGGACTGTAAAAACTTGAAAATGGTAATTAAGATGGAGTGAAGTTTAATCCTAGTGGTGTCTTCTAAGAAACCAATAATAGGCTGAGGTTATTCCAGTTATGTAAATCTTTTAAGTTAAGTGGCTAAAGGGAGATCATTTAATTTAAAAAGGTCCAAAGAATTTTTGGCTACATGGACTCCAATATCCCTAATTAAAGTGGTGCACAAGACAAAGTTAAATTATCTTCAAAGGCCTCTCAATGGCTCTGGGCAAAGTCTAGAGGGAGAGGCTCTGATTTATTGTAATTCATTTTGAATCTAGAAAGTTCTCCAAAAATGTTACATTGCTTCAATATATTGTCTAGGGGCATTATAGGGTTACTGGCAAAAATTATTGTATCCTCAACATATGTAATGCAATCTGCTGTTCAATATTGCTTATTCCTACTCCAAAAATATCGTTGCTGGAATGAATTCTTTGTATTAGAGATTCCATAATAAATGTAAACAGTAAGAGAGATAAGGCTGAGCTCTGTGTAGTACTATGTTTCAGCTGCAGGCTTTTGGAATCATAACCATTAATAAGGATCTTGGCTGCTGTAATTGGGTACATTAATCTTATCCAAGTAATGAATTTTGGTCCAAATCCCATCAGTAGAAAAGAAGAATGATTATGCAACCTGATCAAAGACCTCTTCGTCATCTTCAGATAGATTTGATACAGAAGTATTATTTAATATAACAGAGAAATGTGTTTAATAATCTTATAAAGTTATCAGTTCAATGTTTATTCTGTATAAATCTTAATCATGGTGGGCTAATTCAAGAAGAAATTGTATGTTAAGAAATTAAATGGACTTCTTTAGGGTCCTTGTCTTTTTTTGTGTATGGTAGCAAATATGGCAACAAAGATAGGTCCCTATTATGCAATCGGATCCATGCAGATAGACTTCCATACTATGATCAAAAGTTTTCTGGTGGAAGTTGGTCAGTCTTAGGACCATATATGGTCCTTACTTTCAAGGCTCTTCATAGTTTAGCTCCACCTTTCTTAACCAGTCTCTTCTGGCCTTTAGCTCTCCCAGTTATGGTAGCATCTTACAAGCTGTCAAGGTTCCTTCCCCACTCTGAACTCTAGGGTACAGATGTGGGAACCTGTATGAAAACCCCCCTAAGTTTATTTTTACCAGCTTAGGTTAAAATTTCCCCAAGGTACAAACTATTTTACCTTTTTGTCCCTGGACTTTATTGCTGCCACCACCAAGCATCTAACAAATATAACAGTGAAAGAGCCCACTTGGAAATGTCTTTTCCCCCTAGAATCCCCCCAAGCCCTACACCCTCTTTCCTGGGGAAGTCTTGATAAAAATCCTCACCAATTTGCATAGGTGAACACAGACCCAAACCCTTGGATCTTAAGAACAATGAAAAAGCAATCAGGTTCTTAAAAGAAGAATTTTAATTGAAGAAAAAGTAAAAGAATCACCTCTGTAAAATCAGCATGGTAAATACCTTACAAGGTAATTAGATTCAAAACACAGAGAATCCCTTTAGGCAAAACTTTAAGTTATAAAAAGACACAAAAACAGGAATATACATCTCATTCAGCACAACTTATTTTATCAGCCATTTAAACAAAACAGAAGCTAACGCATCTCTAACTAGATTGCTAACTGACTTTTTACAGGAGTTCTGACCTGCATTCCTGCTCTGGTCCTGGCAAAAGCAACACACACACAGATAGAGAGAACCCTTTGTTGCCTGCCCCCCCCCCCCCAGCTTTGAAAGGTAAAAAGTTGCACTTTGATCAATATTGAACAACACTTCATGAAAATACTGGCTTTATTGGATTATTGGCTGAATCCGCCTGGCAAAAATTTGGTGAACATAACATGAAGCAAAACTAGGGAGTTCAGCACAGCATTGTCACCAACAGAAGCCATTATCTGTAACAGAAGCCCAGGGAACAAGCCAAATGAAACTTCTGCTGCCAGGCTGATTTTAACTAGAAATCATCTGTCATAATCTGCATGTAAATTCTGATCTCACATCTCAGAGTAAGAATCCCACAGACTGAGAGCAATTACCCTGTTCAGAGAGTGGCATTTCTTTAGGTATTTGTTACATTCGTTATTTTGTGTATTAAATAAGACAAGATAACACTGAATCATAATACTGGTGTGGATGTTTTTAATTTGAATGGTAAAGAAGAAACAATTAAGTAAATTCTGCCTACATAAATTCTCATTTTGCATCTGTCTCCTACCCTCATTCTCTGCCTTCTTGCATGCAGCCTCTTTGGGCTAGATTTTCAAAGTTATTTAGGTGCCTAAAGATGCAGATGGGCACCTAGTGGGATTTTCAAAAGCACCAAAGAAATTAAAATCACTTTTGAAAATCCCACTGGATACCTATCTGTCTTTACCTTTAAAAATCTGGCCCTATGCCATATGACTGACTTTTCCCATGCCTCTACACACTCCTCCTCCAATTAATTACCTCTTTACAACACACTTTTTAGGGATAGGTAGCCTATAAAACCTAGACCACGGGTGGCCAACCTGTGGCTCCAGAGCCACATGCGGCTCTTCAGAAGTTAATATGCGGCTCCTTGTATAGGCACCGACTTCGGGGCTGGAGCTACAGGTGCCAACTTTCCAATCATAGAATCATAGAATATCAGGGTTGGAAGGGACCTCAGGAGGTCATCTAGTCCAACCCCCTGCTCAAAAGCAGGACCAATCCCCAATTAAATCATCCCAGCCAGGGCTTTGTCAAGCCTGACCTTAAAAACTTCTAAGGAAGGAGATTCCACCACCTCCCTAGGCAACGCATTCCAGTGTTTCACCATCCTCCTAGTGAAAAAGTTTTTCCTAATATCCAACCTAAACCTCCCCCACTGCAACTTGAGACCATTACTCCTTGTCCTGTCCTCTTCTACCACTGAGAATAGTCTAGAACCATCCTCTCTGGAACCACCTCTCAGGTAGTTGAAAGCAGCTATCAAATCCCCCCTCATTCTTCTCTTCCGCAGACTAAACAATCCCAGTTCCCTCAGCCTCTCCTCATAAGTCATGTGTTCCAGACCCCTTATCATTTTTGTTGCCCTTCACTGGACTCTTTCCAATTTATTCACATCCTTCTTGCAGTGTGGGGCCCAAAACTGGACACAGTACTCCAGATGAGGCCTCACCAATGTCGAATAGAGGGGGACGATCATGTCCCTCAATCTGCTCGCTATGCCCCTACTTATCCATCCCAAAATGCCATTGGCCTTCTTGGCAACAAGGGCACACTGCTGACTCATATCCAGCTTCTCGTCCACTGTCACCCCTAGGTCCTTTTCCGCAGAACTGCTGCCTGGCCATTTGGTCCCTAGTCTGTAGCTGTGCATTGGGTTCTTCCGTCCTAAGTGCAGGACTCTGCACTTATCCTTATTGAACCTCATCAGATTTCTTTTGGCCCAATCCTCCAATTTGTCTAGGTCCCTCTGTATCCTATCCCTGCCCTCCAGCGTATCTACCGTATCAATGTGCCGGGGGTGCTCACTTCTCAACCTCTTGCTCTGCCCCAGGCCCTGCCCCCACTCCACCCGTTCCCGCCCCCTCCCCTGAGCCTGCCATGCCCTCACTCCTCCCCCCCCCCCAAGCCTCCTGCATGCCACAAAACAGCTGATCGAGGTGCAGGGAGGGATGGAGAGGCGCTGATTGGCGGGGCTGCTGGTGAGCAGAAGGCACTGGGAGCTGGGGCGATGGGAGGGGGGCCGAGCTAGGGGGAGGAGGGGCTGCTGACGTATTACTGTGGCTCTTTGGCAATGTACATTGGTAAATTCTGGCTCCTTCTGAGGATCAGGTTGGCCACCCCGACCTAGACCTTCCCTATCCCTCAAAGAAGTGTTAACTAAATAATAGAAAGCACTATAACGCCTTTGCATCACACCACACGCCTCCCCCTCACAAAAAACAAACAAACCCCAAGCTTCCCCCTCACAAAATAGCAAAAATTGTGGTTTTAACAAGACACCTGACAAACTGCGCTGCTTAGTCCCTAATTAGCTTCTTGTCACATCTCCTTTGGGTCCAGTCCTACAGTGAGGACTGTATGGGCAGATTCTTCTGCCCATTGGGGCCCACTGAAATCAGTGGGACAACACCTGGGTTCAAGGATCTGGTCATGGTGTTCTTAGATTGTTAAACCTTTGAGGTAGGGACTATCTTATCACTGTGCGTATATGCCTAGCACAATAGGGTCCTGACCCCTGTCTGGTTCTATAGGTTTTACCACAATGCAAATAATATAGAGTAATTAGCTTATCCTTTTTCTGCACTTCTCTATTCATAAATGTTTTCATTACACTGAAAAATAATTTGAAACATTTTATTTTGTTTGGATGTAAGCATTTCACAGTAGTATTTTCAACTCATACATTGCAGCATTCTGCTGATGCATGAAGACCAGAAAGGGAAACCTGAGGGGTTTAATTTAATTGTCCAAATTGAATAAAGTATAAAAAGTAAACACAGCATAAATGGGTCAGAGTAAACTGGATTATTAGAATCCATTCATCTTTAATAATAGAAGGTGCAAGTGGTAACAGGTGTAGGGACTTGTTTATTTAAAATACAAAATTTAATCCAAGATGATCCCTTTTTTTAAAAGGAAGGTCCTGGCCGCTTTGTGTGGACCTTAAAGAACCCATGATACTTTTCTTGCATTGCGGGGAGGGGCACCCCAATGTCCTTTACCAAAGTTCCCACGTCTGCCAATGTTGTGTTTATTACACTGGTTGTATGTCTGTTTACCAGACAGGTAACTGAATTTCCATTATTAATCTGTATGGGAGTAAAGGTGATCTTGTGGCAGAGGCCTGAGAGCCAGACAATTTAGGTTCTACTCCCACAGGTTTCTTTTGTCATCTTGGGCAAGTCATTTAGGTGAGGTTCCTGCAGATACTGAAGCTTGGTCTCAAAATTTAGGTTGACATAGCTACAGCACTCAGAGGTGTGAAAAATCTACATACACCTGACCATTGGTAGCAATGCTGACATAATTCCTGGTGTAGAAGGATGTAAGAATGTTTCTGTCAACCTAACTACTCTTGCTCAGGGAGGTGGTGTTCCTACAGTGAAGGAAAAATCCCTTCCCTTGCTGTAGGCTGTGTCTATACTGTGGGCTTACAGTAGTGTAGCTATGGCACTTTAGCGCCCAAAATGTAGACATGGCCTGACGCCCATGAGTAACTTTATATGTGTGAGTAATCCAGGACTACTACTCACATGTGTAAAATTACTCCTGTGCAAAAGTGTTAGCAGCATCAGGGCCTTGTAACCTCTCTGTGTTTCAATTTCTTTGTCTTTTAAAATTAGGTTAATATAATACTTAGATCATAGAATATCAGGGTTGAAAGGGACCTCAGGAGGTCATCTAGTCCAACCCCCTGCTCAAAGAGGACCAATCCCCAACTAAATCATCCCAGACAGGGCTTTGTCAAGCCTGACCTTAAAAACTTCTAAGGAAGGAGATTCCACCACCTCCCTAGGTAATGCATTCCAGTGTTTCACCACCCTCCTAGTGAAAAAGTTTTTCTTAATATCCAACCTAAACCTCCCCCACTGCAACTTGAGACCATTACTCCTTGTTCTGTCATTTACTACCACTGAAAACAGTCTAGATCCATCCTCTTTGGAACCTCCTTTCAGGTAGTTGAAAGCAGCTATCAAATCCCCCCTCATTCTTCTCTTCTGCAGACTAAATAATCCCAGTTCCCTCAGCCTCTCCTCATAAGTCATGTGTTCCAGTCCCCTAATCATTTTTGTTGCCCTCCGCTGGACGTTTTCCAATTTTTCCACGTCCTTCTTGTAGTGTGGTTCCCAAAACTGGACACAGTACGCCAGATGAGGCCTCACCAATGTCGAATAGAGGGGAACAATCACGTCCCTCGATCTGCTGGCAATGCCCCTACTTATACATCCCAAAATGCCATTGGCCTTCTTGGCAACAACAGCACACTGTTGACTCATATCTAGCTTCTCGTCCACTGTAACCCCTAGGTCCTTTTCTGCAGAACTGCTGCCGAGGCATTCGGTCCTTAGTCTGTAGCGGTGCATGGGATTCTTCCATCCTAAGTGCAGGACTCTGCACTTGTCCTTGTTGAACCTCATCAGATTTCTTTTGGCCCAATCTTCTAATTTGTCTAGGGCCCTCTGTATCCTATCCCTACCCTCCAGCGTATCTACCTCTCCTCCCTGTTTAGTGTCATCTGCAAACTTGCTGAGGGTGCAATCCCACACTAACCTCCAGATCATTAATGAAGATATTGAACAAAACCGGCCCAGGACCGACCCTTTGGGCACTCCACTTGATACCGGCTGCCAACTAGACATGGAGCCATTGATCACTATCCATTGAGCCCAACAATCTAGCCAACTTTCTATCCACCTTATCATCCATTCATCCAGCCCATACTTCTTAAACTTGCTGGCAAGAATACTGTGGGAGACCGTGTCAAAAGCTTTGCTAACGTCAAGGAACACCACGTCCACTGCTTTCCCCTCATCCACAGAGCCAGTTATCGCCTCATAGAAGGCAATTAGATTAGTCAGGCATGACTTGCCCTTGGTGAATCCATGCTGACTGTTCCTGATCACTTTCCTCTCCTCTAAGTGCTTCAGAATTGATTCCTTGAGGACCCGCTCCATAATTTTTCCAGGGACTGAGGTGAGGCTGACTGGCCTGTAGTTCCCAGGATCCTCCTCCTTCCCTTTTTTAAAGATGGGCACTACATTAGCCTTTTTCCAGTTGTCCGGGACTTCCCCCGATCGCCATGAGTTTTCAAAGATAATGGCCAATGGCTCTGCAATCACACCCACCAACTCCTTTAGCACTCTCGGATGCAGCGCATCCAGCCCCATGGACTTGTGCTCGTCCAGCTTTTCTAAATAGTCCCGAACCACTTCTTTCTTCACAGAGGGCTGGTCACCTCCTCCCCATGCTGTGCTGCCCATGGAGAAATTTACTGGCTTTACCGTAGCAATATAATTTACAGGTTAAGTTATGCCAGGCAATTTCACTGTATAGACAAGCTCTCAGTCTCCTTCCTCACCAACTTTGTTCTGCGCCCAGCACGAGCTCCGTGGTGGTGAATCTCTGCCCAGGCATGGACTACACTGCAGAATCAGGGCCACAACTCCTGGAAACACGAGATTGTTGTGAGAATATCAGATGCAATAATAATTAATTTTATTAAAGCTATACATTTTTACTAGCCCTCATGTTTGCAGGGACACATTTGAAAACGTGAGGCAAGTGTACCCTATAGACTGCGAAACCAGATGGAAAATAAAAAGTAGCCCAAATATATTCCTGGGTTTTTTTTTAAACCGTGCTTTTTAAGTCACTTTCGTGATTTTTGAACGCTGGAGGCTGGCGCTAACAAACCAAACCAAGCCGGCAATGCAAGGGGAGCACGACCCAGTACTTTGTAGAGGGGCCCCAAGGCAGCTGCAGCTGCTGGCGGGGGTGGGAATTTGGAGAGGATCCCTCGCCGGCCTGGTGTGTGTGTTATATTGGCAGTGGGGTAAGTGGAGGCTGGGCGGCTCCGACTGCCTGACGCCAGTGAGACCAGATCAATCCAGGCGCAGAGGCAGAGCGAGTGCGGGGCTGCCTGGCGGCTGGAGCCGCAACAGCAGCAGCCAGGGGAGGACGGAGGCAGCCAGCGAGCGGCCGCGGCGTTCGGTGCCTCCTCTGCCCGCTTCGCCGCCCAGCAGCCGGTAACAACTTTGCGCTTCTTTGCCCTCTCCCCAGCCGCCTCCTGTGCCTGGCCCGGGGCCCTCCAAGCTCCCACCCCCCGCGTGCTGGGGCTTGCTGGCTGGCCGGGGCCGGGCAGGGCTTGCTGCCGCCGGGGAAGTGGTTTGAATGGTGGCTGCGCTTTGCCTTGTTGCTCCCCCTTCCCCCGGTTATTTCCAACCTCGGGCTCGGGTCCGGGCTTCTTCTTTTCACCACCGTTTGGGGTAGGGAGGGACGGATTTTTTTTATTTTTTTGGAGGGGGACAGGGTTTTTCTCCAGCATGATGGCGTCTCTGCGGGTGCCCGGAGAGAAACCTGTGACTTCTGTGCTTTCAGCGTTGCTGCCTTCTTTGGTTTAAAGTTTCTGGGCAGATTTCTTTGTTGGGCTGGAGGAATTAAAAATAGAGCCGCCAAGAGCGCTCTCCTTCCCTCTTCCTTTCTCCCTTTCCCCCTTTCTCAGGAGAAAACCCTATTCCTGGGGCTTCTGCTGCCTCAGACTCTTGTCCTGGCCCCATTGTGTTCACAGCCAAGTGGGAGAAACTTGCAACGGTTCCTGTAAAGCTCTGGCTAGCACAAGGCAAATGCCCTTTTGTTTTTATTTGGGAAAAGCATTTCTCTAATGACTTGGCTACTCCAAATCTTTGTCCCTCCGAATGGATTTGCTTTTTGCAACAAGATTTGTTTAGAGGTCAAGGAAAGTTCACTTAAAATCTTCTGATTATTAGGAGGTTTGGATGCACGTGATTTTCCTTCTCTCAATGTGATTTTCAATTTACTTCTGCTGTACAGAATGAGATTATCCAGCTTGAGATGTACCTTTAAATTTTATTAAGATATGTCCATGCGCAAGTGTTCAATCATGCTTTCTAAAGTAGCTGGGCCAGACCCTATCATTTTTAATGAAGCCAGTGGGAGCTTTGATGGAGTAAGAAGCAAAATATTTATCCCTTTGTTAGCAGTTTATAAAATTACAGAAGATGTACAGGCCGGTTTTGCAGTTTGCTTGTAGAGCATATGCTTATTTGTAGTTTAGTTTTTGGAAGATATATTTAGGGAAAAAGAACTGATGTTCATTGCATCTAAGAATGGGCACAACCCTTCTCTTGGGTGGAATATTGGATTGTCAGAAACATCAAATTCTTTTTTTTCATTGGTGTACATTTCATATAGAAGCAAATATATGCCCATCCTTAGTTTATGGCAGACATAGTAGGATATTGTGTTTCTAGAAATTAGCATTTTAGGTAAAAGGTTATGTTTCAGACCGCTCTATACATAAAAACCGGTTTCAGAGCAGCAACCATGTTACTCTGGATCTGCAAAAAGAAAATGAGTACTTGTGGCACCTTAGAGACTAAGTGAAGTGAGCTGTAGCTCATGAAAGCTTGTGCTCAAATAAATTCGTTAGTCTCCAAGGTGCCACAAGTACTCGTTTTCTTTTTACATAAAAACTGTCAACTCTTGCCTCTTCTGACTTCTCCTTCCCTGTAAGACTTAGCTTGTTTGTGATTTTGTACATTACACAACATGAAGCTCAAAACTGAGGCTAAGAACCCACAGAGATTATTTTTCTTTATAAGCAGACACCTAAAATTCTGCTAGTCTTCATGTGGTCACGTGCCCACACCTCAGTGTGTCAAACAGTGAATGAATCCTGTAAAGGAACTTGCTGTGTTAAAACTGATTTTAATCTTGTCTCTAAGTACTACATTAAATTTATTGGCGACTTGCTTCCAGTTGCAACTCACAAGGTAAAATATATCAGTCTGGACAGGAGTTCTGTGCAGGGCAGTTGGTAGAAGATTCTCATTGCTCCTTGTTTAAATATTAAATACTTCATTTTTGTGACTCCTTTACAGTGGCTGTCTTTAGGGTTTTTTAATGTTAAGATGAATAACACTTAACCCATATATTTGATAATTCTGTGCTGTTGTTCAGACTCTCCTCTTGTAATTCATTTCACACTGTAACTTGGAGCTTGACAAAGAATTTGCTGGAGTTGGGTGATCCAGGACCCTTACACGGTCTCCAGAAAGGATCAGTTCAAGGCAAGATCAGGTTACCCTAAAGGTAGGGATTTGTCCTTGCTTTAGTTTTGACCCTTCCATTCCCTTGGTATGTAATCAAATACACTTTTTTCCTTATGCTATCCTGTCTACTTTTCATTTTGTGTACTCTTTGATCCAGTACAGTGTAGGAAAAAGACTAGATAAACAGCTTGAGATCCTTCAGTTTCTGTATAAGCAGTGTCTACCAATTCAAGTGTTTGGAAGTTGATAAATATAGTTTTGAGTTCAAACTAGTACCTAAAGGGATGAAATGTAAAGAAAAGTGATACAGTGGTTAATAACATTGCTATGCCTTTTTTGTGTATACTGGAGTGATTTTTACAGACCCTCCTTAAATTCTGAACCACTTTATGGGTGCAAGTTAGACTGAAGCCATGTTTGTTTTTGTTTTTTGTTTTTTTTTTAAAAAAAATAGGAAATAATAAGTTTGAATGTTACCATATTTAAAATACAATAGTGTGCACTACCCAGTCCAAGTTGTGTGTATACAAAAGCCTTCATTTCTGTAGTCTTATAAGGCTAATGGAGGCATCTCCTCAGCTTTATAAATAATGTAAGTTGTGTATAATGTGGAGTCCCCAGAGACTGCAGAGAAAGCATCATTACCAGCCTTTTCAGCCTGCTGGAGATCTTAAATTGATTTACAGCACTGAACTGGTGCAAAATGATACATCAGAATGACATGGGGTCAACCTGTAAAAGTCTGTGATATGAGCCTATTAGTTCAGTCATCATAATTAAACCACATTATGGGGGCACCAAAGCAAGCATGTGTGGCATGGCCTGTTATGCTTCAAAAATGGGGATGCAGAGAGCACCATGTGTATAACTTAAAACATTTTATATAAAGAGAATTTGAAATTATGAAGAGCAATATGTGAGCAGAGGTACCCTGACTATTAACTTCCTTCTCCCAGTCATTAACAATTGAAATAGAGAATGACCATATCTCTCTTATTGGGTGGGGGAAAAGCTGAATTTTATACAGTTCCCGAGGTTCAAAAATGATCAGGCTTTACTAGCTGACTACTCAATCCAACAGCGAAGTGGTGAAAGCGGGCAAATGGTTTAACACTCTGTCCAGTCTACTAGTGATCTTTATCCTACTAGAAGTAGGTTTCAGAGTAGCAGCCATATTAGTCTGTATTCGCAGAAAGAAAAAGAGTACTAGTGGCATCTTAGAGACTAACCAATTTATTTGAGCCTAAGCTTTCGTGAGCTACAGTTCACTTCATCGGATGCATCCAATGAAGTGAGTTGTAGCTCACGAAAGCTTAGGCTCAAATAAATTGGTTAGTCTCTAAGATGCCACTAGTACTCCTTTTCTTTCTACAGTGACTCTGAATGTATCTCTGTTGAAATGCTTCTGTAGAACTGAGTGGTATATGTTGAATTATATGACCAAACCTATTTTAAAACTAATTGATTTTAAATCCTGCTTGTCAATAGCTCACTACTTTCCTTAGTTAAGGCAACTGTGATTTTTAAACTATTTACAGGAAAAAAATCTGTTTTATCTGTGGCATACTAGTTTCTAATGGCATAAACTAACTGTTTTGTATGTTAAGCATCTTAAATCTTCTTGCTATTTGTACTGATAGTAAAAGCTTCACAATGCACACATGGCAAATCCTGCTTGTGGCTCTTATCTGTGTCCTTTGGTTTGGTATTTTCGTGGTGGTAGACTTAAATGCTGTCTGGTTTGACTTGTGTGAACATCATTGAATCATATATGATCTCTAATTGGGAGAAACTAGGTATTTTTGCATCTATCTATATTTATCTGTGATAACTACAGATTAAAATGGATTCGTGAGAGGCTACAGAAAGCACTAGAAAATCAATAGAATATTACGGGAAGATTGAAGAGACTAGACTACAGGTTCAGTCCGATCAAAACAAGATGCCCTTTTAGGTGAGCTACTTTCTGAGCTGGAAGTAAAGCATTGAAGCCCATTTTTCAGAGAAATATTTGTAAAATGTGGATAAGGAGCTCTCTTGTGCTGTGGTGAAACAGACTAATGAAATAACCTTATTGAAAGGAGAACTGTAAAACCTGTGAAAATGGACATGAGGTCACAAAGACTGCCTTGTGGTTAATGAAGTGACTCTTCTAATGTTCTTTTTATTTGTGGTTTATTTTTTTATGACTAACTTGCCCAGTTATACTGTCTTTTTCCATTCCAGTTCCTGAAGAACTATTCTTAATATTAATATTCAGATAGCCCTTTTACTTTCTGTGTGTGTGTGTGTGTGTAAGGATATCTGAAATAATTGGAACCACCCAGTTCTTTGTAAAGATTTTCTGATTCCTGTTCTTGAGTTTCTAAATGTGTTGGGCTTTTTTTTTTAAAGCCAAACAAAAGTACATTTTAAAACAAAAACTTTGTTGATTTGTTAAGATGTCCGTGTCTTAGAGCTCATCTACACACAAGTTGCAACCACTCTAGTTAAAGCAGTGTAACCTCCCTGGTGTGGACACAGTTATGACAGTATATGGGAAGGGGCATAAGCTACATGGGTATAAGGCCCCTTTGTATTGATATAACTTACCTACATAAAGGGTTGTATTGTTATAAATACCTTGGTAAAAAAAATTACATCCCAAACTGAAATAGTTATACCAGCACAAGAACAGTGTGTAGAACAGGCCTCTGGTTTTAAAGATAATACTCCCATGGAGGGGGAAGAGGGACAGAATTTTACTGGTTTAGTCTCTAAGGTGCCACAAGTATTCCTTTTCTTTTTGAGAATTTTACTGGTAATGGCTGACTACAGAGAGATACAATCTCAGTGACAGGTTTCAGAGTAAGAGCCGTGTTAGTCTGTATTCGCAAAAAGAAAAGGAGTACTTGTGGCACCTTAGAGACTAACCCATTTGTTTGAGCATGAGCTTTCGTGAGCTACAGCTCCGATGAAGTGAGTCTCAAGGAGTACTTGTGGCACCTTATTCTTTTTACAATCTCAATGGAGAACAAATGTTCATTTGCATAAAGGAAGCTGTCTTTTAGGGAAGAAAAGCCAAACACTTCATAAAATAAACAGTCCAATTCCAAGGAATGCAAAAGAGCCCAGATTAACAGATTTTAAGGGTACGTCTACACAGCATCTGGGAATGAGCCTCACAGACTGGATCCACAGACATGTGGTACTGGGGCTTGTGCTAGCACGCTAACAATAGCTGTGTAGACAGATGTTGCTTTGATGTAGTCGCTCAGGCAGTGGTCCCAACTCCAGGCTTGAGAACCTGAGCTCCAGCCCCAGCTGCAATTTTTAATTTGCTAGTGTGAGCCTTACTAGCACAAGTCTGTGGAGCTGGGCTGGGAGATGCACTCCCAGATGCAGTGTAGACTTCAGGTTTTTGCACATTTCTGTTTGCTCTAAAATGTGCCGCGTAGTTGAATTGGATCGAAGGCAGATGATGAAGTGTGGTTCTCATAACTAGTCTTTGGGGGGAACAAAGGATTAGAAGGGACTGCAATGGTCGTCTAGTCCCAGGGTTCTCGACCTTTTTCTTTCTGAGGTCTCCCAGACATGCTCTAAAAACGTCACAGCCCAGCTGTGCCACCATAACTGGTTTTCTGCATATAAAAGCCATGGCTTGCATTAAGGGGTAGCAAGCAGGACAATTGCCAGGGGCTCCACGCCACGGGGCACCGCAAACCGAAGTTGCTCAGGCTTCTGTTTCCACCTCAGGTGTTGCAGCTCAAGGCCCTGGGCTTCAGCCCCCTGCAGTGGGGCTGTGGCTTTCTGCCCTGGGTTCCAGCGAGTCTAAAGCTGGTCCTGCTTGGCGGACCCCGTAAAACCTGCTTGGAGTGCCCCAGTTGAGAACCACTGGTCTAGTCTAACCCCCTGCCAAGATGTAGGATTTGTTTTGTCTAAACCATCCAAGACAGATCCAGTCTCCTTTTGAAAACCTCCAGTGAAGAAGCTTCCACAATCTCCCTAGGCAGTCTGCTCCATTGTCCTACTGTTCTTACAGTTAGGAAGTTTCTTCTGAGATTTAATCTAAATCTGCTATGCTGTAGTTTGAACCCATTGCCTCTTGTCCTGTCCTTTGTGGCAAAAGAGAACGACTTTTCTCCATTTTTTTTTTAATGGCAGCCTTTCAAGATGGATATCATCCCCCCCCATCTCCTCTTTTCCAAACTAAACATTACCACTTCCTTTAGCCTTTGCTCATAGTACAGAGCATTGAACTACATACTTAGTTGCACAGCCATGCCTTTTGTGCCTGGGATCTTTTAATATTAACAATGTGGCCACTGGTGCACCACCTCTGTACTTGTCTTCCATTGAAATGACAGTTTAACATTGTGGTGATATGACTCCCGGGCTGCCTAGTGTAGCAATATTGTGCATGAAATAACTAACATGGTAAACAGTTGCAAGATAATTAAGATTCTAGATCAGTGGTAGGAAAGTGTTTATTTGTTCAGTTAAATTTCTTTTGTAGATTTATGGGAAAATTGACTGGCATTTATTCTAGAATAGCTATTCTTATTTAAAGGAGTACTTGTGGCACAAATTTGTTAGTCTCTAAGGTGCCACGAGTACTCCTTTTCTTTTTGCGAATACAGACTAACACGGCTGCTACTCTGAAACCTATTCTTATTTAGCTATTCCAGAATGATCCCTGTCCGCCATGTGGATGCTCTGTTCTGAAATAAAAGTGACTTTATTGTGGAATAACTTCTCCATCTTGGAAGTGAAGTTACTATTACAGAATAAAATTGCTTTTATTCAGGAATCGAGTGTCCACATGGGGAGTTATTCCAGAACCCCTAAATTATACTGGAGCTGTTCTGGTCCATTTCCTCATGTAGACATGGCCTTGTCTGGCATACAAGGAGAAAAGAAAATTATTTTTAAACATGCCTTTATAAAATTATATTTAGGTACTGTTCAGAGCAGTATTATCCAAAGGCAAGTGTTACTGCTGACTTGGCATATGAGTAAATCATTAATGTGGTTCACCAGTAATTTCTAAAGCATTATTTCATATTTTTATGCTTAGAAGAGGGACTTTTTTCGTACATGGCAACAGATGTGATTATCTAAATATGTTAATGCAGACAGTCTTAATTAGAACTGTCTAACACAGTCTAAAGTATAAATTAAAATATTTATTTAACTTGCAAGTTTTGTCATTGAAATTATTAAAAATGTTACACCAAAGTGATCAGAATAGTATTGCATAATTTAGAAATGGGTATGCGTTTAAAAACATTTATCTTGATAATTTGATAGTGCCTCATTTGTTTTCCCGCTCCTCACTCAATAATGTGGTTGAATAGGGGAGTGATTGTGAACAGCTTCAAGCTGACAGACCTTACCTCTGGGTACAAAACGTTTGTGATAAGGAAAGTCCAAATGCAGTATTTGATGTTTTATTTTTTTAACAGATAAAAGTATAAATTGAGTTTCAGAATTTATAGCCAACTTTTGTAATGCATTGTCTAATCCTATAAATTGAACCAATTTAACTAAAATCTGTTTAGAAACTTATTTAGTTAAACCAGTGCAAGCCCTGTATAGGCATACTTTTCAACTGGGTTATATCAGGTTAGCTTACACTAATATATGGGCTTTGCACTGATTTAGCTGAATTGGGTTTTTTTAACTCATTAAAGCAATGCAATTTCTGTGTGTGGATGAGGCCACAGTGTATTGTTAGGACTACTGTGGCCATTTTAATTATAGGAAAAAATATAGATAAATTGGGGAGGGACAAATAGAGCTGGTACTAGCTACCGTTATGTGATTATAGTCTTATTTATGGACACAAAATTAGGCACATTGAAGAATCAAATACTAATGTCATTTCAAACTTGTATAATATGAATATTTTAAACATTTTATATAAGACATTAAATAAGCAGTATTTGCAGTACATTGCATATGTAGCATATTCTACAGAAGAGGCTTATTTTAAATTCACTACGTTAGGTTATAGTAAATCTTTGAGTTTCTTGTCCTTCTTAAATATGCCATCTTAGTGTGCATGTACATGAATTGTCTGCTTAAAATCTGCAGTGTTCAATGTTAAACCTGCTGCAATTAATTGGGTCAAATAGAAAGGTGACTCAATGAAATTATTTAGGTAGAGAGTCATTCTAGATAAATGAATCAAAGTAAACTAACTGTAGTACCTAGCCATTTTTTTTTTTTTAAGCAGAAAAGTTCGCTTAGATGTGAAATGTCTGAAGAATCCTGTTGTGGTTTCCACATGTAAACGTGTTTGGGGGAGGAGGAGAAACATTTGCTGTTTGTTCACATTCATGTGTTAATGAACTGCATATTTATCTTTATTCTACCAATACATTGCACTCTTTATGTAATTAGGTTTCAATGTGGCTTGAGGTGGAAAGTAGTTAAAATTGAAAGCTTCCTACCTTGCATGCACCCATGGCTAAAGACTCTCATGTAAAGCAGCTTTGATTAATGGATAAAAAAATATACAGGTCACAACTTGCTTATTTCCTAGATACAGTGGAAAGGAGGCTCTCATATTTGTTTCCAAAGCATAGGTGAGCAAGAAGTGAATCTAGGACTGGCTGAAACTGTTAAATCTCTTGCTGTTCTTTTTTTTTTTAATAATTTTCTCTAAACTTGGGGGCAAGACTGAGTTCCTATCAGTCTCTCTAGGTATGACACACAAAGATAGTGAAGAGTTAAAGGCTTTTTCTCACTCCCCTTTCCACTGGCCATCCCCAGCCAGCGGCATATTAATGCCTAGGCCGACAAATTTATAATAGCAGCCAGAGGCTGCTTCCCCTGGTGCTGGTTCATGGCTCCCGGCCCCGCCCCAACTCCACCCCTTCCCCAAATCCCTGCCCTGGCCCCGCCTCCTCTCCTGAGCATGCCGCGTTACCCCTTCTTCCCCCATCCGTCACGAAGCTGTTTCGCACACAAGCACTGGCAGGGAGTGGGGAGAAGCAGGACCTGGCGGCGTGCTCAGGGGAGGAGGCGGAGCAGAGGTGAGTTGGGGTGGGAGGATGCAATTATTTCAGGGCCTAGGGGCGGCAAAACCTTTAATCCGCCACTGTCCCCCGCATACCAGAGAATCACAAAACACATTTGCATTCATGTTTCTTTACAAAGAAAAATGGCTTGCAAAACAATTTTTTTGCTTATTCTTTGCTCAATTGTGCTTTTAAAGATGCTGAGCAGTTTTGTGAGAGACAAGAAAGGTGTTAGCTAGTCTTCTGCTAGACCATTATCTTAAATTAAGGAAGATTCTGGTCCCATTCCTACTATTATGGGGTGTGTGGAGTTGTACACCAAAGCAGATAAGACAAATGCATAAACAGTGTTTTTTTTTTCTCTTTTGAGACTAAAGACTTCATTTTTTGTTGCAAAGTTTGTATACATTGTTTGTCACTTCTGTAGCTTTTTTTTTTTTTTTTGAATGGGAATGTAGTCTTGTGTGGAGAGCTGGTAGATTTTTTTTTTAATACTTTCTCTTTCTAAGATAGTACAATTACAGGTACGGTGTAATAGTCTCTCTCTTCTTATCTGTCCTTCAGTCACTCACCAAAGCGGTAGGACAGTTAGAAAATGAGGGTTTCCTCACAGGGATGTATATGATGCAAGGAGGGAAAATGATGGCAAATGACAGCTTTGTTCCCTTAAGCACGGACATCTCAGAGAAACGTCAAGAACATAAGGAGTGGAGAGATGGGATGAGCAAGCCCATTCAACTTTTACAGCCTTAAGAAGTTTTGGTTATTTTTTGTGCTCCTCCTCATTTTTGGCAAGAAGCCGAGTAAGGTGAAGGGCCATTTTAATGATATTTTTTGACTTGATCAAAACTAGGAAACAGAGAGAACCTGTTCTTGTAAAGCAGTTTGAATTCTTAAATGATTAACAGTACAAAATCTCTGTGAACTATGGGGTTTGTCTCACTTGTGAAAACACCATATTCTTCTAAGGTCTTTGGGTCTTACTGTTTTTGATATACAATGAGCCTGAAGTCCTTGTATTTCTTTGGTTTTCTGTATTGTGCTTCTGTTGTCCTAGATGGAAAGACAGGCCCTAGGCATTGTCTATGCTGGAGAAACTTTCTCACTGGATTCAAGACCAACAGTTTAGCTAAATTAACTTTAAAATCAGAGTTGTATAACCAGCTCTTCAGCTTGCATAGATGAATGCCATTGAAGTTGATGTCGATTTACATTGGATGAGGGTTTCCTGATTTGCGGTCTCCTTCTCTGATCTCTAGACATCTAACTCCATTAGCTTTGTGCTAGTGAGGATGGGACCTACGTTGGTTCATAGAGGATATTACTATATCAGTGACCTGTTTAGTAGAACTACGTAGAATGAAGACTTGGTGAATACAATGAAGAACTGTACTTTTTTCTAAAAGATGTAAATTTTGACTTTATTGAATACCTCAGGAAATCCTAGTTATATGTAGATTACTGTCTCCGTGATTACAGCTTGTTGTTTTGAATTTTGCCCATTGCTGGTTTTGCAGCATAGCATCCTTAATAGGCCCTTTATTATTCCTGTTGGTGTTGGTGTGTTCAGTGCTTCCATATGGGATGCAGGAGGCAGAGGAAAAGTCTTTTGTCTGTATTACCTGAAACATGTAAGTTATAGTTTGTGTAACTTCTAGCATTAGACTTAATCTAGAGAAGTCTCTTTTGAAACATTTAAAACCGATATTAGTTTCAAGCCTTGAAGCATGCTTTCTGGACAGATAGGTGAGAGATTACTTACAAAAACAAAAGTTTAACCTTTAGTAACCCAGAGCAAAAAACAATAGTAGCTTAGGAGGGCTGAAGTGTTTGCTAAACTGTTTGCTAAACATGCATCCCATGAAGTGAGCTGTAGCTCACGAAAGCTTATATTCAAATAAATTTGTTAGTCTCTAAGGTGCCACAAGTACTCCTTTTCGTTTTGCGAATACAGACTAACACGGCTGCTACTCTGAAACCAAACATAACACAAGCATCTTGGAGGAAGAGCTTTTTTCCATGCAGCCTCCCTCTTCAGTACAGCTCACTTTCTGAGGCCTGGCCTACACGGGGAGGGGAATCAATCAATCGTACTTAGATCTATTTACTGTGGTGTCTTCACTGCGGTAAGTTGACAGCTGACGCTCCCCCGTGTACTCCACCTGTGCCTCTCGCTTCGGTGGAGTTCCGGAGTCGACGGGAGAGTGCGTAGCAGTCGATTTATCACGATAAATTGACCCCCGCTGGATTGATCACTGCCTGTGATCCGGCTGGTAATGTAGACAAGCCCTAAGCTTCCTGTCTGAGCTGCTACTTTTGTTTTATGGAGTAGCAGACTTCGTTCTCGATCCCCGAATGCACTGTACTTTTATATCTTTTTCATGACTTAGTTCTCATGCCTTTCCTGGTGTTCTTAAAGAATTGCAGAAAAGCTTTTACTATTGAGCCCCAGTTTCCTTGTATTTTTCGTAAATGTTGCAAGAAAAATGTTGTTACTTTAAGGCTTCTTATTTTTTTTATATAAACACCTCCTATCATTGGTGTGGTCTTTACAGTCCAAAAGGATCTATTGTTTCCTGGACCTTTACATGTCATACATAATTTATTTTTGTGCATGTTAATTAGAAATAAATTACTACAATGCCCTGATATAATTCTAAATAGAACCACTTTGTTCTTCCTCTCAGGGCCTTTGATTATGTCAACATTGTCAAATGTAGGACATACTTCTCGGAATTTATCCCTTTTTGTTTAATTTGCCCACAGTTTTTGCCATTCCTTCCTTAGCTCATTTTTGATTAGATGTTTAAATTCTAGTTTGCTAAGGGGATTACTAGGTCAACTTGTTCATGATTAATGTTACTTTTTGCCTTTGTCCGCCAATTTGTTGCCTGCTATCTATATGCAGCAGCATCCCTACTATTACAGTAGCTATAGCCAATTGCACAAGTTCTGTGGCTAGCCGTAATATTTTTGTTAAGAATATCATTTCTGCGGACAGATTTAACGCTGTAGAAAGCTCCCCCTTGCTGCCTCTTCCTTCTACCTATATCCTCCTGATTTCATCATGAGCCCAGTAATTACCACCCAGGTGCTCTCATTCCTGCAGTAGAAAGTATTTAATTGTTCATAGCTGAGCCTGCAGCCTACTTCATGCTGCAGCACCATCAGGGTGATCAGGGTGCTGCTGCTATCACTCTGTCATATTTGGATATCACTTAAGTTACTGACCCAAGACAGCTACGGGAATTATCTAGTCAGAGATGAATATTTCAGTCAGGAGTACTGCAGCTCCTTAAAACATCTACTGAGGCCAGGTCAATACTGCAGACTTCTGCTGGCATAGCTACGTCGATCCGAGATATGACAAGGTATAGGGCTATATCTATACTACGCACCTTACAATGGTGCAGCTGTGCTCTCCCGGCGACAAAATAAGACCACCCTGAATGAGAGGCGGTAGCTTCGTCACCGGGAGAGTGTCTCCCGCCCACAAAGCGCTGTCCACACCGGTGCTTTTTGTGTCAACTTTTGTTGTTCGGGGGTGGTGGGTGGTTTTTTCAAACCCTTGAGCAACAAAACGTATAGTGATGAAAGCGCAGTGTAGACATAGCCTAAATGGAACTGATATAACTGTACTGGTAAAAGTGTGGTTTTGCTACAAGAAGCTTCCATGTGTGGACCTAGACTAAAGTAGAACATATTTACTCTTTTCAAAATAATACTGTTACATTTATTTGATGACTTGTGATTGGTAGAAAAGCTTTTCTCTTGCTACTTAAAAGAAAGGGCAAATTAATTTTAAAGTTGCTGGCAGAACTTTTAAGAATCCATTTCAGAGTCCTCTTAGAAACAAAGGCTGGCTTTACTACAAACATCTGCTAATGAAGGAAAGAGGGAGGAATAAGACGTTTGATGATGATATACCACTGTAAGCTAATGACTATCAAGTACTGCAGAGTCCAGGGAATTGATAAATCACCTCCTGCCTTTTTCAAGGCCTTTTAGATTTTTCTCATAAGGAAATTTAGGAAGCAATCACTCTTGCTTTTTAGGCCACCTTTAAAGTAACACTTTTATGCCACTTGTTATATGTGAAAATGGCCTCAAATTTATTTAAATATATTTTCTGCTTCCTTGAAATTTTTGTCTAATAATTTGCAATTGTAAACTCTTTAGGCCAGGTGTAGTGTCATCCCGTGTATTTGCACCTCTCCTAACACAGGATCCTGATCCTGATTGGGGCATTTGAATGAACCACCGGTTTAAAAAGAATACTTTTTATACCTCTATTTGCTGGAAGGGAGATCTTTGTTACAGTCCCGAATATGCCAGAGTTTCTAGCTAAGAGAGAGAGAAGGGAGAACCTGAGATTAGATATTAAAATAAATAAAAACACAAAACAAACAAAAAAAACCCCCAGAAAGGTGTGAAAAACCCCCCATTTTTCTGTATACACAGTGAAGCCATCTTTATATGTCAGAGGGACTAGTAGTGGCAAACCCTGTATCATTTCAGAGAAATCATGTTCGCCTATAATTATTATTAAAATATGGATGTGGACCATGTATTTTGATGGCTGAAACATTTTTGTATATAAATACACAATTGTATTGCAGTGCTGTCTTATTGTAATAGTCATTCTACAAGTGCTTGCCATTTAAGTGTTGCAAAAGGTAATTGTGTCAGTGATTAGGAAAAACGTCTACTTGTATTTTAAACTGGCTATGTGTGTTTTGTTTGGATGTAGTTTTAGGGTAACCAGTACAGTTACTATCCTGATAAATTGAATTGTTGGACTAGACAGTCTTAGAAGCATCACAGAACTTCTCTAGTCCCCTATCAGTTCGGTTTCAGACCTATTGACTTGTTTGTTTGAGGGGAATAACTTGTTCAAGATAGTTTTGAGAAAAACAGTTGAATTAACTGCTTTTGTTCACAAGTAGCTGTAAAATGGCTGAACCACTTTTTTTCATATTGAATTCTTTGTAAGAAGGTAATAATATGGCTGAATCCACACACAGCTATTTTCCATGTAACAGTCAGTTGAGCTGACTGGAAAATATGTCCTTTATTTCCAATGGAAAAAGTATTGACTTTTGAAAATTTTCAGTTTTTTTTCCTTCCAATCCGTTCTTATTGTTAACAGATGGTTCATAAGTATGTCCCTGGCTTATATATCCTGCTGTGTATATAGAACTGCATAAAGCCCTGTCAGATGTAATTGGGTACGTGACATAGTTGGACACACCATCATTAACATTTGTAGCGCACCTAGAACCTAGCCTTGATGTAACTGTCCTAAAGCCTCAGACAAATCTGCCAGTGTATTTCCCATAGCTTACTGGCTGAGAGTCCCTTCCTGACCATTCACCTACTTCCACTTCTTCCCATTCTCCCAACCAGAAATGCTACCGATTTGTGTCCTCATCTGGCAGATGACCTGTGGCATGTGGACTGAGAGCAGAGTAGTGGGGGAAGGTGAAGGGAGGAGCACCTAAGCCCCTCATAATGTTCTCCACCAGCATTCCCCCTTCTCAATCTCCTGGCTAACTGTCAGGTGGGAATACTGGGGTCTCTGCCTTTTTTTGGGTGGCAGGATGTAGTTCAATTAGTGCTTGCCCTCTTTAATAGAACAGAGCTGTAGCAGGGAGAGTGGGCACCTTCCTGAGGCTGGGAGTCAGTAATGGGGCAAGAGACAGTGGAGCCATCTTGGACTGAGATCTCCTAGAATTGACCTTTATCATCATGCTAGTGCTCTCACCAGCTGGCAAACCAGTAGTAGTCAATAGGCAGACTGGGGGCCAAATCCAGACTGCCACTTGTTTTTGAATGGACCCCAAAATCTTTTTATTTACTTATTTATTATTTTTGTTGTTGTTTTATTGTTTTTCTCTGGAGTCTGGACCTTGACTATACCTTGATCAAGAGATCTTGGACATTGACAAAAAAAATAGACTACCCCGGCTTAGTAACTACAGGTCACAATTTGATCAACCCCAAGTGAACCGTCAGAATGGGGCTTGCAGTCACCAAACCACAGGTGGCTGAACAGCTGTGAACACGAGTTTGGGGGTTGGAGGAAAAGGTGAAGAGACCTATGTTTATCCCTAAAAATCAAGGCCTGTTTGGAACATCCCTTAGAGCCAGTGGTGAGCTGGAGCCAGTTCACTGGAACTGATTGTTAAATTTAGACGCCCCTTTAGAACCAGCCAAAAGTGGTGCCTTAGGCACTGACTCTGTGGGTGCTCTGGGGTTGGAGCACCAACGGGGAAAATTTGGAGGGTGCAGAGCACCCATCGGCAGCTCCCTGCCCTGGCCCCAGCTCACCTTTGCCCCTGAGTTACGCTCTGCCCCACTCTGCTTCTCCATGCCCGCCCTCCCCCGGCCCCCCCAGCTTCCTGCGAATCAGGTGTTCGCGTGGGAAGCCGGGGAGGGCTGAGAAGCAGGCAGCGGCTTTGCGCTCAGGCCCAGGAGGCGGAGGTGAGCTGGGGCGGGGGGGGGGGGGCACGAGGAGGGCCACCTACACCACAGCAGGTGGGTGGGGGGGAGGGCGGAAGGCGCGCAGGGGAACCGCTCCCTGCCCCAGCTCACCTCTGCCTCCCTGGGCCTGAGTGTGAAGCCACCACCACCAGCTTCTCAGCCCTCCCAGGCTTCCCTCACAAACAAATGATTCGTGGGAAGCTGGGGGTGGGGGGCAGAGAAGCAGAGTGGGGAGGAGGTGGAGGCGGAGGCAGAGTGGAGGTGAGCTGGGGCCGGGCATGGGGCGGGGAGCTGCCGGTGGGTGCTCTGCAACCACCAAACTTTTCCCGTGGGTGTTCCAGTCCCCGAGCCCGCACGGAGTCTGCGCCTAAGGCTCCGCTTTTGATGTGATCAGTGGGGGGAGTGGCCGCTACGCTATCCCACCCCTAGAAGCCAAAGGGACCTGCCAGATGCTTCCCAGGAGCCCCAGGAAAGCACCACCGGGACTCCCCACCTCTCTTGGGGCGGGGTAACATAGGGGCCCATGAGACCCTCCTGCCCGGTTCCAGGAGCAGTCAGGGAACAGGGGAGGGGGTTGGATGAGGCGGGCTGGGGGCGGGCCACGACCCCCTTGTGGGGTGAGGAGGGAACCGGTTGTTAAGATTTTGGCAGCTCATCACTGCTTAGAGCCCCGATTATTGCAGGAAGAAGCACTTTGTATGAATGTGAAGTGCATTTATTTCAAGTGATTGAGGGGGAACAAACTAGTTATCTAATGTAGACCAAACCTTTGATTTATTATCTAAAGCCATCTTTGTGCATATGAGGACTGAACTGTTGGGTGAGGGAGTTATTTGTTTTGTGTAAATGAAAGCTTAGGTGGCTCTTCGAGTATTTAGGTGCCCAAAGATTGTTTTTTTTACTAGATGTTACTGTCAGCACCATGAATGTGACCTGTGCCGCCTCATGCTCCTGTACAAGGGGATAAAGGGTAGAGCAGCCTCGACCCTATGGCAGTTCCCCCTTACTGCCCATGGCAGCAAGATGGAACCTGGTGACTGTTTGACCTGCTACCCTTCTTTTACTTCAGACTCCTCTTGTATGCATAGTTTGAAGAAATACTTATTCACCCTTATCTCTGATTAACTGTATTGTTTGGAAATGTCTGACAAAAAACAAAGAACAAAACAAACAAAAACCACCCAAAAAACAGGAGGATTTTTCCCATTCCCTCCAGTACAACTGGGTGACGTGTTTTGAGCCAACTGCCATGTTGGACTCTCAGCTTTCAAAGATTGAAGCCCTTTCTTACCGGCTATGGACTCATATCCCATGTCAATGGGCATAGCCTATGCCAGTGGTTCTCTACCAACTGCTGCTAT
Organism: Lepidochelys kempii; assembly: GCF_965140285.1. NCBI lineage: Eukaryota > Metazoa > Chordata > Testudines > Cheloniidae > Lepidochelys > Lepidochelys kempii. The sequence goes on from NC_136383.1 coordinate 53,866,236, forward strand.
CTCAACCCCAAAACTGTTACTATTCTGACATCAGTGCCAATAACTCAGCACTGGCCTTGGCCTCTGCACTGGCTCCTCAGTCAACAGCACGGTTACTGTTGGACCTTGCACTGGTGCCTCAACACAAAGGTAAGGCTGAAAAGAAGGGCCAAGTGGAGCCAGACACAGCTCCCAGCATAGAGAGGCACTGCCCAGAGAAAGGAGAAAATAAATCACTCTTCCAAGGACAGGATGCCTAAATCTGTGCTTGGAGGGTGGCACCGATGAAATATTTACTGTGGTGATAATTATGGGACCAAGGTCCACCCCCCCCAAGAGTCCTCAAGATCCCGTATGGGGGCATCATTGGCACCTTAACAGCACTGGGCTCTGAAGCAGAGAAATTGCCCCTCAGCCCCAGTGTTTAAAGAATACTCCTCCCCACCACCACCACCACACTATACCTTCCTCCCAGCATCAAGCAGGGATACTTCCTCGCTATCCTTTGAGTTACCCTAGAGCTTGCCAGAGATCCCTCTCTTCTTGGAGCAAGTGCCGCAGGATGCTGGGGAGGAGTTTAAAGGAGATCATTAGAGAAAGCCAGATGCTTGCCAGAACAGCCTTACAGGCAGCCATCGATGCTGCTGATGTGGTGGTCAGACTGATGGCACTGGCTATACCCATGAGGCGGGTCTCCTGGCTTTTAGCATCAGGAATATTAGAAAAGATCCAGGACACCATACAAGACCTCCCATTTGAGGGAGGTGGAGATCTTTAATAAAAGAACTGATGATTGCTCCACTCCTTAAAGGATGCTAGGACCACTCTGAGATTGTGGGGGAACCAAACTCATTACCTGTACAAGATACTGTCATTCAAGCTCTCCACAGCACCAAGAATCTTCACAAAATGCCTACTGGTGATAGTGGCCCACCTGAGAAGGCCCACTTTTACCCCTATCCGAATGACCAGCTGCTCAGAGGGGGATCACAGCAGGAGACTACAGCGAGTTTGGAATGCACTATATGTCTGTTCACTCAGTTGGGCCTACTAGTGAATAACGAAAATCATCTCTTACTCCCTCATAGGAGCCATGATGAACTCCAGATCTGAAAATGCATATCTGCCTTAGGAGGACAGGTTCCAGACATTACAGCCATTCAATCTTCAGCTGACATTAAAACAGACTACAACAGCATGGACTTGTCTCGCAATGTTAGCCACATGTCAGCATGCACGTACATGACACCACGGCTTACTGGACTTCATCTGTGGCCCCTCCAGGTCAGTCTGTTCCCCAGCAAGATATTAGACAGGATGGTTTCAGTGCTCCCAGCATGTCATTGCAGAGCTGGCTTGGCGGGTGGACCCAACAAACATACTAAGAGAAGTATCCTTTTCAGTCGCCTCCCTGACAAAGATCCTGATCACAGAGGTGTTGGGGCAGGCTGGGGAGCTCATTGGACCATCTACAAATTCAAAGGACCTGATCCGTAGACTTTTCTGGAGACAGATGACTGTCCTGGAGCACAGAGCTATCAGGCTGGCCTGTGTGGAGCTCCAGCATGTCTTCTGGAATTTGGTAGTGCAGATCTTCATGGACAACACAGATATGCACTGCATACAAAAAAAGGGCACCTTCTTCTCACCCCTGTGGTCTGGGAGGCCATCTAGTTTCGGACTTGATGTCACCAGAACAAGGTGATACCAATGGCCCTTCACCTCCTGAGAGTCAACAACAACCTAGTGGATGTCCTGAGCAGTTAATCTGTGACCAAACATGAATGGTCCTTGCACAGATTGATAGTGGAGCTGATATTCTGTCTTTGAGGATTTTCCTGATAGACTTGTTTGCCAGCAAGTACGATGTCATATATTAGAAATTTTGTTCCATAGGTGGAATAAGCCCATTCCTACAGTGGGATGGAGGTTTGCTCCACGCCTTTCTACCTGTTCACCTAATTCCCAGGGTGATCTCCAACATCAGCAGAGATAAGGTCATAGTCATTCTGATTGCCTCTCTACTGGCCAAGACAATTTTGGCTGACAGATCTCTTAAAATATCCATTCAGTCACCAAGCCAGCTTCTGGGCCATCTGGACCTGATCTCACAGCACCACTGCCTGATACTGTATCCAGACCCGGGGTCACTGCATCTGACAGTACAGCTGTTGGTTGTCTGAGTACCACAGGTACTGTCTGCTCCCTCCAGGTCCAGAAAATTGTTGTTCAGAATAGGGAAATATTTATCAGATGGACGTAGTCATGGAAGAGATTCTCCATACAGGTGGCCAAGCATGGTCTGGACCCTGCTCAGAACTTAGTACCTAAGACCCATGACTACCTCTTATGCTTGAAACAGGCTGCGCTTCCACTCAGCTCTATTTGGGCTACCTCACGGCAATTTCACCTTGCCACTGGTCTGTATAGTTGTTTGGTTGTGTCTCACTCCATGGTATTAAAATTTATCAAGGAACTTTTACATCACCAGTCAGAGAACCTGGGACTTCAGTGTGGTCCTTCTCAGAATGTTCCACACACGACCTCACTCTGAAGCTTGGTTTTATTGGTGGGCTCTGACTTCAGCCGAGTGAGTGAGTGAGCGAGCTTCAAATGCTTATGGCTAAATCTCAATTACAACTCTCCACAGGAACAAGGTAGTGCCGAGACCTCACCTGAAGTTCTTTCTTAAAGTGTTCTCAGTTTTTATCTAAACTGTCGATCAAGCTTCCTGTTCTCTTGCTGAAACCACCACCAGAAGAAGAAACTACTACACGTGCTTCAGGAGGTTGCTTTCTTGTGTAGATAGGACCAGACTATCGCCACACTTGTTTATTTTGCAGTTCTTAACTACCCTGAGAGATTGTTGCAACTGCCCCGTCCTTTATGCCCTTGTATGATAGAGGAGAATGAGGGGGCATTGCATGGCCTCAACAGAGACTGCTGGTCACAAGTCTGTGATCTTGCGCACGCGGGGTGTATGTACACCTACAGTGGGACGCGCACAGAGTACATCCTATTGAACACCACCTGTTACTATAAAAGTGTTTTTGTTTTGTTCATTTATTTATTTTTAAGCACAAGTTGTCAGCATGTGTGGTGGTGGTGGCGCAGAAAAGATATTGGCATGACCAATTACCAAAAACTCATGCAGTTCAGTTCTTGTCCTTAGCTTTATATGGTCTATCTGCAAAGGAGAGAGGACCTGATTTGGCATGTGACTATTCCTAGCTAATTTAGAAAATGTCAGTAACTAATTACATGTTAGTGGAGCTCACTGAAGTTCTGCAGTTACCCTGAGAGCAGATAATCAGTTCTCCAGGATATGTCTACACTACGAAATTAGGTCGAATTTATAGAAGTCGGTTTTTTTGAAATCAGTTTTATATATTCGAGTGTGTGTGTCCCCACAGAAAATGCTCTAAGTGCATTAAGTGCATTAACTCGGCGGAGCGCTTCCACAGTACCGAGGCAAGCGTCGACTTCCGGAGCGTTGCACTGTGGGTAGCTATCCCACAGTTCCCGCAGTCTCCGCTGCCCATTGGAATTCTGGGTTGATATCCCAATGCCTGATGGGGCTAAAACATTGTCGCGGGTGGTTCTGGGTACATATCGTCAGGCCCCCGTTCCCACCCTCCCTCCCCCCGTGAAAGCAAGGGCAGACAATCATTTCGCGCCTTTTTTGTCTGCTGCCAGCCAAAGATGTAACGGATAGATGGAGTGGGTCAGAACAAGAAATAGACCAGATTTGTTTTGTACTCATTTTCCTCCTCCCCTGTCTAGATCACACTGCAGTCCGTCACAGAGAAGGCGCAGCGAGGTTAATCTAGCCATGTATCAATCAGAGGCCAGGCTAACCTCCTTGTTCCAATAACAACGATAACTTTGGTGCACCATTTCTTATTGGAACCCTCCGTGCAGTCCTGCCTGAAATACTCCTTGATGTACAGGCACACCCTTTGTTGATTTTAGCTCCCTGAAGCCAACCCTGTAAGCCGTGTCGTCAGTCGCCCCTCCCTCCGTCAGAGCAACGGCAGACAATCGTTCCGCGCCTTTTTTCTGTGCGGATGCCATACCAAGGCAAGCATGGAGGCCGCTGAGCTCATTTTGGCAATTAGGAGCACATCAACCACCACACGCATTATCCAGCAGTATATGCAGCACCAGAACATGGCAACGCGATACCGGGCGAGGAGGCGACGTCAGCGCGGTCCCGTGAGTGATCAGGACATGGACACAGATTTCTCTGAAAGCATGGGCCCTGCCAATGCATGCATCATGGTGCTAATGGGGCAGGTTCATGCTGTGGAACGCCGATTCTGGGCTCGGGAAAGAAGCACAGACTGGTGGGACCGCATAGTGTTGCAGGTCTGGGACGATTCCCAGTGGCTGCGAAACTTTCGCATGCGTAGGGGCACTTTCATGGAACTTTGTGACTTGCTTTCCCCTGCCCTGAGGGAAAGCAGCCCTCACAGTTGAGAAGCGAGTGGCGATAGCCCTGTGGAAGCTTGCAACGCCAGACAGCTACCGGTCAGTTGGGAATCAATTTGGAGTGGGCAAATCTACTGTGGGGGCTGCTGTGATGCAAGTAGCTCACGCAATCAAAGATCTGCTGATATCAAGGGTAGTGACCCTGGGAAATGTGCAGGTCATAGTGGATGGCTTTGCTGCAATGGGATTCCCTAACTGTGGTGGGGCTATAGACAGAACCCATATCCCTATCTTGGCACCGGAGCACCAAGCCGCCGAGTACATAAACCGCAAGGGGTACTTTTCGATAATGCTGCAAGCTCTGGTGGATCACAAGGGACGTTTCACCAACATCAACGTGGGATGGCCGGGAAAGGTACATGACGCTCACATCTTCAGGAACTCTGGTCTGTTTCAAAAGCTGCAGGAAGGGACTTTCTTCCCAGACCAGAAAATAACTGTTGGGGATGTTGAAATGCCTATATGTATCCTTGGGGACCCAGCCTACCCCTTAATGCCATGGCTCATGAAGCCGTACACAGGCAGCCTGGACAGTGGTCAGGAGCTGTTCAACTACAGGCTGAGCAAGTGCAGAATGGTGGTAGAATGTGCATTTGGACGTTTAAAGGCGCGCTGGCGCAGTTTACTGACTCGCTTAGACCTCAGCGAAACCAATATTCCCACTGTTATTACTGCTTGCTGTGTGCTCCACAATATCTGTGAGAGTAAGGGGGAGACGTTTATGGCGGGGTGGGAGGCTGAGGCAAATCGCCTAGCTGCTGGTTACGCGCAGCCAGACACCAGGGCGGTTAGAAGAGCTCAGGAGGGCGCGGTACGCATCAGAGAAGCTTTGAAAACCAGTTTCATGACTGGCCAGGCTACGCTGTGAAAGTTCTGTTTGTTTCTCCTTGATGAAACCCCCCGCCCCTTGGTTCACTCTACTTCCCTGTAAGCTAACCACCCTCCCCTCCTCCCTTTAATCACCGCTTGCAGAGGCAATAAAGTCATTGCTGCTTCACAGTCATGCATTCGTTATTCATTCATCACACAAATAGGGAGATGACTACCAAGGTATCCCAGGAGGGGTGGTGGAGGAGGGAAGGAAAATGCCGCACAGCACTTTAAAAGTTTACAACTTTAAAATTTATTGAATGACAGCCTTCTTTTTTTTGGGCAATCCTCTGTTGTGGAGTGGCTGGTTGGCCGGAGGCCCCCCCACCGCGTTCTTGGGCGTCTGGGTGTGGAGGCTATGGAACTTGGGGAGGAAGGCGGTTGGTTACAGAGGGGCAGCAGTGGCAGTCTGTGCTCCAGCTGCCTTTGCTGCAGCTCAACCAAGCACTGGAGCATTCTGGTTTGGTCCTGCAGCAGCCTCAGCATTGAATCCTGCCTCCTCTCATCACGCTGCCGCCACATTTGAGCTTCAGCCCTCTCTTCAGCCCGCCACTTACTCTCTTCAGCCCGCCACTTACTCTCTTCAGCCCGCCACTTACTCTCTTCAGCCCGCCACCTCTCCTCCCGGTCATTTTGTGCTTTCCTGCACTCTGACATTATTTGCCTCCACGCATTCGTCTGTGCTCTGTCAGGGTGGGAGGACAGCATGAGCTCGGAGAACATTTCATCGCGAGTGCGTTTTTTTTTCTTTCTAAGCTTCACTAGCCTCTGGGAAGGAGAAGATCCTGTGATCATTGAAACACATGCAGCTGGTGGAGAAAAAAAAAGGGACAGCGGTATTTAAAAAGACACATTTTATAAAACAGTCGCTACACTCTTTCAGGGTAAACCTTGCTGTTAACATTACATACATAGCACATGTGCTTTCGTTACAAGGTCGCATTTTGCCTCCTCCCACCACGTGACTACCCCCTCAACCTTCCCCCCTCCCTGTGGCTAACAGCGGGGAACATTTCTGTTCAGCCACAGGCAAACAGCCCAGCAGGAATGGGCTATACTGAGTGTCCCTGAAGAAAAGCACCCTATTTCAACCAGGTGACCATGAATTATATCTCACTCTCCTGAGGATAACACAGAGAGAGAGAGAACGGATTTTGGTTGAATGCCAGCAAACATACACTGCAATGCTTTGTTCTACAGTGATTCCCGAGTATGTGTTACTGGCCTGGAGTGGTAAAGTGTCCTACCATGAAGGACGAAATAAGGCTGCCCTCCCCAGAAACCTTTTGCAAAGGCTTTAGGACTACATCTAGGAGAACCGCAAATGCCAGGGCAAAGTAATCCTTTCACATGCTTGCTTTTAAACCATGTATAGCATTTTCAAAGGTACACTCACCAGAGGTCCCTTCTCCGCCTGCTGGGTCCAGGAGGCAGCCTTGGGTGGGTTCGGGGGGTACTGGCTCCAGGTCTAGGGTGAGAAACAGTTCCTGGCTGTCGGGAAAACCGGTTTCTCCGCTTGCTTGCTGTGAGCTATCTACAACCTCCTCCTCATCATCATCTTCTTCGTCCCCAAAACCTGCTTCCGTATTGCCTCCATCTCCATTGAAGGAGTCAAACAACACGGCTGGGGTAGTGGTGGCTGAACCCCCTAAAATGGCATGCAGCTCATCATAGAAGCGGCATGTTTGGGGCTCTGACCCAGAGCGGCTGTTCGCCTCTCTGGTTTTCTGGTAGGCTTGCCTCAGCTCCTTCAGTTTCACGCGGCACTGCTTCGGGTCCCTGTTATGGCCTCTGTCCTTCATGCCCTGGGAGATTTTGACAAAGGTTTTGGCATTTCAAAAACTGGAACGGAGTTCTGATAGCACGGATTCCTCTCCCCATACAGCAATCAGATCCCGTACCTCCCGTTCGGTCCATGCTGGAGCTCTTTTGCGATTCTGGGACTCCATCATGGTCCCCTCTGCTGATGAGCTCTGCATGGTCACCTGCAGCTTGCCACGCTGGCCAAACAGGAAATGAGATTCAAAAGTTCGCGGTTCTTTTCCTGTCTACCTGGCCAGTGCATCTGAGTTGAGAGCGCTGTCCAGAGCGGTCAGAATGGAGCACTCTGGGATAGCTCCCGGAGGCCAATACCATCGAATTGTGTCCACAGTACCCCAAATTCGAGCTGGGAACGTCGATTTAAGCGCTAATCCACTTGTCAGGGGTGGAGTAAGGAAATCGATTTTAAGAGCCCTTTAAGTCGAAATAAAGGGCTTCACTGTGTGGACGGGTGCAGGTTTAAATCGATTTAACGTTGCTAAATTCGACCTAAAGTCCTAGTGTAGACCAGGGCTCAGTCAATTAATGTGAAAAAGGTGCAAATGCACCCAGCACCCCAAGTAATATTTCTTGGTTTAGAATAATGTAGGGCACATTAATAATGGAGAAGCTCAGATAAGAAAATGATACCTAGTGACTTTTACTTGTCTTGATTTCTGTTCCTAGGGCATAAACAAAATAACCCACAGAAGCAACAAGAAGACGAGGAGAATATACTGTAACAGTTTCCTCTTATTGTAAAACTTCTGTATTTCCTGTAAACATAGTAGGGTCATGTTTTTTCACTTCCTTTAAAATTATCCTGTTGTAGTGTGCTGTGTGATCTGTTCGCTACTGTCTGTATTTCAGTGCCTCCAACCCTTGGAGCAAAATCCTCCAAGGCCTTAATGTTCGGGACAGAAGAAAACAGTAGGCATGCAATTGTGTATAAATACCTTGATTTCAAGGTGTGCTAGCTATTTTTGCTTCATTCATCAATTTTCTAGCTTTATTTTATTCCTCAAATTTAGGCCCATGTCTTTCTTTTTGTGATTTTTAAAAAGGAGGCGCACATCCAAGGTTCCTGGATCCTTGCTGTATCATTCCTTGGAGGCAGTGATTACGAAGTCTCCATTTGTCGTAGGACTCGTTGAGATCAGTGAGAGTAGTATGGGCTTGTGCTGCAGGTTTCAGCCTGAGAGTGCTTGCCCTTGGGCCCTGCAGCAAGAGCAGCATGAGTCTTGTCCATGCCAAATTGCCTATAGCTGTGTTGCCACTCCCCTGCATGGTGTGGGACAGTTGGTTGGGGCAATAGTAAGGGTTTTGCTGGTGTAATTTTACTTGTATAGCTCTACTGATAGAAGCCTCTAGTGTGGATGCAATTATAGCAGTATGCAAGTGTTTATGCAGGGATAGCTTATGCCATTTCAGGGCACCAGCATAAGGTATAATAATATCTAGCTTTTGTATATAACGTGCTATGAGATCTACTGATGAAAAACGCTAAAGTATCACTATCGCTATTTTAAAGGTGGGTAAACTGAGGCACGGGTGAAATAATTTGCCGAAGGTCACCCAGCAGGTCTGTGGCAGAGCTGGGAATAGAACCCAGGTCTTCCAAGTTCTTAGCCACTGGGTAACACTGCCTCTATCACTGCATCTAGTCTAGGGCTTTTACTGGCATAACTATGTAAATGTAAAAAAATTGTTTTCCTAACCTGCATAACTATGCTAGTAAAACAGTTAAGTATAGACCAGACCTGAGAGTTAAGGCATTAAACTTATGTGGAGGGACCACCTCAAGGAATGAGACTGTCTTGATTTTTCCCACCTATTCAGTCTTTGTCCTTGCTATCAACAAGGGTACCAGTCTCAAATGGTGTCTTTGTGTCCAGGGGTCATTTGCCAGTTTGGGGATAAACTGATAACAGTGGTCTATACTTCAGTTTAACCAGTATAACTGTTTTGGTTCAGGTTGTGTGTGTGTGAAACCAGTATTTATACTGGTAAAAGCCCTAGTGTTTCTGCATTTATACTGGTATAAAGGTGGCTTATATTGAGTATAATTATTTCCCCTTCCACATGGTGTAAGGCACTTTTATACTGACAAACAACATCTATATTAGGGGGATTATGCTGGTAGAGTTAAAACGATGTAACTTTCTAGTATAGACAAGCCCAACGTGTTTGTTCTCACATCACACAACATGAGTTTTGGTCACTACCACCTGGGATCGAGTAGGCTGGTTTGTTTGGTTTTGTGATTATTAGTTTTTTTTTTTGTTTTTTTGAGATTTTGTTTGTTTATAAACAATCTGAATATGAATAGCTAAGCTTTCTGATCTGGTCTTCCCTGAGTCTACCAACCACTGTAGGATGCATGGATATGCTCTTTCTCCTGTAAATCTCCAATTAAAAAAAAAATCTTCAGTTTATGAGCTATAAAGAAATTTCAGACTTTCCCATCTTTGCCTCTTTTGCTTGTTAAGAGTATGGCATACTCAGGTGGGTTGACAAATATTGAATAAAAGAGAGCGCCAAAGAGCACTTCCTGCAATTTGAAAGTGTAGCTGCTGGTCACTGATTATTCTGTAAGCCCAGACTGAGCTGGTCTAATGTAATGTGGAGATCCAGTCCTGGTTTTCAAGAGACCACTAATGGCATGCAGTGGTTAAACAGACTTTTCATTGGAGGGTGGAAATCTGGCAGATCTTGATGTTTATTTCAGTGATTGTATAAACTTGGCTTTTGAAGCTATATTGTCTTTAAACACTTTCTTTGTTCAGAATGCTACATTTGTGGGTCAGATGGGTTCTTATTACAACACTTAAAGGGACTGCTGGACAATTTTAACCGAAGAATTTAATAAAACTCAGATCTTTCTTTAAAATGAAGTAGCTGAGGAGATAGAGTAATGATTGGTCTATATTGTATTTAATATAAAGGTGATTTAAAGTTTTATAAAATTGATTCTATAAATTGAAAAAAAAATTAGAGAATTTTCTTGCCAAGAAATGCTTTGGAGGTAAATGTTATGCATGTAGCTGTGGAAAGTTGTGGGTTTTTTTTGTTTTTTTTTAGTAGTAAAATGAAAGGGAAGGAGCTATTTCAAGAGTTTGTAAAGATAATTATTAAAAGCAGATATTTTAAATGATTATTTAAAATAATATTGGCTTGGTTTTGAGGAGCCAGTTTCTGTGTTGCTGAGCTTTGATTAAAACATATCTTACTGTATAAATTTTATTTTTTTCCTTCAGATTTTGTCTTGTGTACTTTGGTAAAGCATTGTCTATCCACATTTTAGAGATGAGGAGGCTGAGATGCAGAGATAAATGACTTAATCTCAGATGCATGAGATCAGGATCAGACTTTAGTTCTAGGGCTTTTCTACACTCTCTCTTTGTTTTTGCTACCTGCATAGAGGATTGAGTGCAAACCCTTCGTGAAGATACTTGTGTCATTGTAGCTTCACTGGGTTTGCATTTGATATAGCTATTCTGATGCAAAATACCTCATTGTAGGCAAATCCTAAAATAGACCAGCAGACTATGGTTCTATTCTATCTCCCAGTCCCATGTCATATGCACTGGACTGTGCTGCCTTCCGGAATAAAAGACAAAATAAATTGTGTGTCTTACAAACTTGATTTTAACATATGATCTAGCTTCTCAAATTTTCCTTTGCATTTTAAATGTGCATTTTAACCATTAAAAAATAAAAATTCCTGAAAGAGACAAATCAACAGCTCACCTGTGAAGGAAACCCCTCCTGCCCTACTGTGCAGAATTAGAGGGAAGTGATTTTTTTCAACTGATCAAAAGAAATAAAATTCCATGCTCTTCCCAAAGGAGGAATTCAACAATTGGGAGAATGGCGTGGGACCATGCGTTGGTTTGTAAAAGGATATAGTTGTAAAGATGTTTCCTTTGATGCCTGTGATGAATATGGATGTATTTCCGCAGTAGAGGGTCCTGATTAAATTATGCAATTACAGCTGACCAGACAGATCTAAATATAGGAAGAGGTTTCAGCTATCCTGCCTTTGTGTCTATTAACACACCCCACACAGGTGTGTGTGTGTGTGGTGGTGGTGTTTGTTGTAAACAACACCTGTTTTTTAAAGACAGTTCATACTGTCAGGAAAGGGAATTCTCTGTGTTTACTTAAAAAAATCACATCGGGGCTTTATGATAAAAAGGAAAGACACATTTCCCCCTTTTTACCTCTTGATTTTTTTTATTTTTTTAGTACTGAATTTGGCATCTAAAATGCTTATCTTGTGATTTACAAGCTTGTTACAAGCTGACTTTTTTTTTTAAATTATAAAATGGTCATAAATGGAGTTTATCTGAACTATGTAAAAATGGTAGGCTGTAGTCCAAATTATTTGGTTTAGAGGCTTTTCTGTTCTTTCAGGACTTAGCTTGTGTTTGCTATTAATTTGAGCCCATTGGATGGTACTTCACTCCCTGAGTAATCTCAGTGACTTCACCAGGAGCACTTGTGAAGTTGCTCTTTAGTGTAAGTAAAGTTATCAGAATCTGTAGCTCAGAAGGGTAAGCTGGTGTTACCAACAATAAAATCTCTTGTTGCCCACTTTGAGGACTTCTCTCAGCTCCCACTGAAAGAAGATTGGATATGCATAGTTGGTCACACTTAAAGGTGTGAAAATTGGTCTGTTTTCTATAAGGTTCCAAACAAAAATTAATATACAAATTGGTAAAACTTATTGAGAGAAATTCTGTGGTCCATTGCAGTGCAATACTCTGATCCGTGGTACTTGTAATAATAGTTCATACCCCATCTATACTACAGTTATAATTGAATCAGTGACATTCAATTCGCCCATGACCTAGTTCCAGCATGAAAAAACAAATCTTTTCACTGGTTGCTGCAAGAATGGGGGGCAAAAGAAAAATTCTTTTGTTGATCTAGCCAGGTCTACATTACCTGGGGTTTGGTCTACTTAACTACAGCACTTAGCATGGTGTATGAATTTTTCACCCCCTTGAGTGCTGTGACTAGGTCGCTCTAAATTTTAAAAGTAGACCAGGGCATAGTCTTGTGTGGGAAAATATTTTTGCAGGGAGCAAAGTGGGAACCAAAAGCAGGGAGGAGCCACTCTGATTTCTGTTGTAAGCGCTAAATATTGTATTGAAAGAAATGAATTGCTGTGAAGATGTGAGCTTCTTTCAGAGAAGTGAATCAAATGACTATTTTCTAAGAAGCAAATTAAAATCCCTTGTCCTATTATTTCTTTATGCCATTAATAACTAATGAAGATTGAGAAAAGAACCATGGAACTAAGTGTGGAAAAATGAATGGGAAAAAAACCTCTCTTAGGAGTTGTATGGATTCTCTTGATTTCCATTCCCCCTTGGCACTCTCACAATTTTTATGCCTGAATTTTTTTTTATTTTTTTTATTGAGTTGTACACATTTTGAAACCTTTTTACTGGAATTCTTTATTTTGTCTGCCCCACTGAGCATTAAAGTAAACACTAAAGTCAGTACAAGAGTCAAAGCTACCTCCTTGTTTGTTTGAACCTGGGGCTAGGAGTTGGTTCCCTTCCTCCATCAGTGGTGGTAATTTGATTGTCCTGACCCCTCTTCCCACCTGCCAAAAAACAACTTCTTATCCAAATGAGGATAGATTCCTACAGACTGTCTTGTGGGCATTTGAAGGCAGTAAAATATTCACCATCAGACTAGCCACTCAGTGTTGCTGACAGATTCTTAGTTATAACTGTCTCTTCATTGGAGGCTAGAAAGAAAAATAATCTCACTGTTCGGGAAGCTGCCTAGCTGAGTTTTGTTTAAATACAAAGCAAGTAACACAGCTTTTTGTGGCAGTTTTGTTTTAAACTGTTTGTTTAAGTATTTCTGTAAGGTCCAAAGACTGAACACTAAAGCTAGCTAAAGTGAAGAAAAAAAATACAAAGAGGTAGTTGCATTTGAAATAAGTTTGATTTCAGCTTCAGAATACACAATAAAGGTATGTGTGGTTTGACATAAGGAGTGGTTGCTAACTGGCCAGCAACTAGATTTCCTTTAAACCAGGGTCAAGATCACATGGAGATCATCTTATTTTTCTGATTGTACAATACCTTGTGGATAAACATATTTATCTTCAAGGACTAGTAGTGACTTAGCTATTAGGAGCGCATACCTTTTTTTTTTTTCCCCCCAGAAGGGCATGTGTATTTTCTGCGGAAGAGAGGAGAAAATCTGTCATCTGCTGACTCATGTGTTAATCTTTATTTTGCACTTTAAACTGATAAGACCACTTTGTGTAAAAGCAATACAGGAAATGATGCATTGCAAAAACCAAAAGTGGCAGAAAGGAAAACGGAATGTACTGGCAAAAGCTCAGAACTATGGATACACTTTATAATTCTTGGAAATGAAAAAACTCCACCTACGCTATCTTTTTTTTAGTTTAATACTGTCTTGACATTGGAATTCTGCGTTAGAGCAGTTCATAGCAGACTTTGGTGTATAGCAGTTTCAACACAATTAATTTAGAAATGTGTGTTCTTTGTCCCATTTATTTTGAATAGATTATCCAGCATAGCAAAATGTAAGTAACTTAAAAAAAGCAATACTAAAGCCAACTATGGTGCATGTCCATAGAGAGCTGGCTAGTCATATGATGCTGGCATTTCCAGCTGCTAAATTTCATGCACTTCAATGATGGCTAAAAATACAGGCTTTTCTAATATTTTTCTGTGCAGTTGCCACAGGGACGTAAAGGAATTTTGAAGGGGTAGAAATGTGGTTCATAAAACCCTGCCCTAGACTGTGCTGTTATGCAATGTAGCATAGATGGGTGAAATATAAATGTGGGATTTTCAAGAGTTCTTAGCACTAACCTATTTCTGCGCATGGTGCTGGGCTAGGCCACATCTGGATGTTTTTGAAAGTCCTGTTGAGTCTTGTAGAACTAGTGTATAAGTCCTTGTTTCTATAGAGTATTTGTCTTTAGCCACAACTAAATGTACAGAATACCTTGATATGACACTTACCTTTTAAAACCATGATGGAGTTATTTTTGAAAACAGGAAAAAATTGCAAATCTTGTTCACCTTCCACATTAAAGGTGGCTAGATTGTGGCTAGATTGTCGGGCTCAACGGGTAGTGATCAATGGCTCCATGTCTAGTTGGCAGCCGGTATCAAGTGGAGTGCCCCAAGGGTCGGTCCTGGGGCCGGTTTTATTCAATATCTTCATAAATGATCTGGAGGATGGTGTGGATTGCACTCTCAGCAAATTTGCGGATGATACTAAACTGGGAGGAGTGGTAGATACGCTGGAGGGGAGGGATAGGATACAGAAGGACCTAGACCAATTGGAAGATTGGGCCAAAAGGAATCTGATGAGGTTCAATAAGGATAAGTGCAGGGTCCTGCACTTAGGACGGAAGAACCCAATGCACAGCTACAGACTAGGGACCGAATGGCTAGGCAGCAGTTCTGCGGAAAAGGACCTAGGGGTGACAGTGGACGAGAAGCTGGATATGAGTCAGCAGTGTGCCCTTGTTGCCAAGAAGGCCAATGGCATTTTGGGATGGATAAGTAGGGGCATAGCGAGCAGATCGAGGGACGTGATCGTTCCCCTCTATTCGACATTGGTGAGGCCTCATCTGGAGTACTGTGTCCAGTTTTGGGCCCCACACTTCAAGAAGGATGTGGATAAATTGGAGAGAGTCCAGCGAAGGGCAACAAAAATGATTAGGGGACTGGAACACATGAGTTGTGAGGAGAGGCTGAGGGAGCTGGGATTGTTTAGCCTGCAGAAGAGAAGAATGAGGGGGGATTTGATAGCGGCTTTCAACTACCTGAAAGGGGGTTCCAAAGAGGATGGCTCTAGACTGTTCTCAATGGTAGCAGATGACAGAACGAGGAGTAATGGTCTCAAGTTGCAGTGGGGGAGGTTTCGATTGGATATTAGGAAAAACTTTTTCACTAAGAGGGTGGTGAAACACTGGAATGAGTTACCTAGGGAGGTGGTAGAATCTCCTTCCTTAGAGGTTTTTAAGGTCAGGCTTGACAAAGCCCTGGCTGGGATGATTTAACTGGGAATTGGTCCTGCGTTGAGCAGGGGGTTGGACTAGATGACCTTCTGGGGTCCCTTCCAACCCTGATATTCTATGATTCTATGATTAGTCCCATTAGAATCAATGAGACTACTAGTTTGTGAAAGGCAAGCAGGATTTGACCTATTGTGTTAAAGCAGTTCAATAACAATAAATGAAGCCCAAATGAAAAGATACCCACAGCTAGTTAATGTTCAGCAACTGACATTAAAAGGACACCATTATGTATGTAAGGGTACTATTGTCCCCTTACTAACATTCAGTGGGGGTGTTTTAGTTGCTAGCTCCCAGTACTAAAAAGGGGGAAGGGTCGATGGGGAATCAGGATGCTGAGACTGACAGTCCCCAGGAACAATGGGGAGAGGCCAATGCTCCAGGTCAGCCTGAATGACAGGGCGGGCAGGTTAATCAGGGAGTCAGGAGGCCAGGGAGGTCCCGTCCTCCGTGTGGGCTGGATTTGCCTGGGTCAGACAGAGTGGGGCTTAACTAAGGAGAAAGCAGGGGCCCAGGCTAAGCTGGGGAGCAGAGCTGTGCCAGATCCAGAGAGAGCAGACCCTGTCCTGGGAGCAGAGCTGCAGCCCCAAAGCCAGAGGCACAGCCCAGAGAGAGCAGACTTGCCCTGGGAGCAGATCTGCAGCAACCAGAGCCAGAGGGGCCGAAGAAGCAGCCCAGGGAGCTGAAGGCAGAGCAGCAGCAGCAGTGCTGAGACAGAGTGGTGGAGCTGGGCCTGGAGCAGTCCGGAGATGGGTGCAGTGAGCAGCTGGGGAGAACAAGGGGGACCCTGGGCAGCAGGCCCAGCACAGGGAGACACCTCAGCCAAGAGGCTCTGCAGGTCAGGCTTGGATCATAACCCTGACAGGGTGGGGGTGACACTGGGAAGAAGAGTCCTACCACTTAGAGCCTGAGAGCGTGTGGCCACCATCAGAGCACAACAGCATCCCTACAGCACAGCCAGGGCCTGAGAAGGCGGCCTGGGACTTACAAGGAACAGACTGTGAACTGCCCTGACATTCCAGAGACACTATTTGTGATGTTCCCTGCCACAGAGCGGGTTGATGTGTTTCCTTTAACCTTTCCCATTTTTCCTTATTCTTTTTAAAATTAATTGTTGATTAAATAACTTGCATTTGCTTTAACTTGTATGTAATGGTCAGTGGGTCAGAGAATTGCCCAGTGCAGAGAGAGTACCCCGGAGCGGGGACACCCTAGTCCCTGTCCTAGGTGACCCCAGCAGAGTTGGGGGTTGAGCCCTCCAGGAATCCTGGACCCAGCCTTGTTGGGGTTATGAGGACTCTGCCAGACAGGAGAGTGGACGGGGAGTCCTCAATGGCAGGGAGGCCACTGGGTAAACAAAGGATCTGAGTCCTCGCTCCCAATTCCACTAGCCCACTTCACCGGGGTAGTGCAGAAGACAGGATAGTGCAGAAGCCCACAATAGCAGACTATTCCCCCGCTTACATGTAGGCCCAAGATTTAGGGCTTGTAAAAATAAAATTGTATAGCTTAAAATCTTTCCATTCTAATGGAAACAGTTACCTAAATAAAAACAATTTCTTTTATTTTTATTTATTTAGCCATTTGAAACTTGTAGTATTGTGCTAGTGGATGTGACTCTGAAAGCAGACTATAAATAAAAGTGAAACTATGTGTTTTCATTGTCCAATCTGGAAGGATTGACACAAAGAGTGGAATATTAACTTTTAAAATTATTTCATGAGGAATAAACTAAGCTTGTAGTAACATGGAGAAGGCTTTTTTTAAATTGAAACTTTTAACCTGTTACGTTTCTTTTTTTAAGGAAAGCTTTAGTCTGTGGAGTTTTGGAAATCTGATCAGAGCAATATAACACTTATTTTTACATATTGGAGAGTATTCTGAGAGTCAAGACTGACTTCCATGACTTGCCCATTATACTCTAACCACACGTGGCGCTCTACTGATAAGGTTCTTAACTCACCACAGCACTTGATGGAGCACTTCACAGTACACATAAGGATAAATCATATCCAGAGCGCATTCAGTGGTGGTAATTGAGTTTGAGTTCATGAAATAATACAGCAAATGTCCAGGTAACTGAATATCTTCTTAAATTTGCTCCAGGCTCATGAAAATCTTCTATTTCATTGACAATATTGTACAAAATTTGATTACTTGAATTCTTAAAGTTTTCTTAAGAGTGGGATAAACTAGCACCAAGTATAAACAGACATGGATTAGTTATAAACGGTGTTGACATTTATTTTTCCATTTTTTTGTATTTCAGATAACTTCAAGAGCAACATTGTTATCTGATAACATTTTCATGACAAAATACTTTACGGTGTTTCATTTTAATTGAAAGTACTCCAGGTATGTTGGTTGATATGGCAAAGCCACTGAATAAACTGGTGACAAATCCTCATTCTGGCAGAGTCCAGAAAATAAATGTAAAAATATATCTTGTAACACATCGCTTCTGTCACTTTAAAGATATCTCTTGTTAGATAATACAAATTAATGTTGAAGACTCGGTGTATGATTCTGTTCCAAACTGCATGTGATTACATCTTGTTGCTTTTAATTTTTTTTTTTTCTGGATCACAACAGTTTACCCTAGTTATCTAAAATTGTCTTTTCATCATAACTTTTCTGCTGAACTTCATGATTTAAAATAAGAACCTGAAACTGTCCTGTGGCCCCTGGGAGGGGGTCCATATGAAGTCATGATGGCTACTTCCTATAGCCTGCGTGTGTGGCTTGAATTTTTTTTTTTTAATGTGACATGGGTATTGACAAAGAGATCCTTGGTTTTAAATCTTTTGTTAAGTTTTTAGTCAGTTTTTTAAACGAAAAATAACTTATTGAGATGAACAAGCTGACCTAATTTATTTCAGGTCACAGTATTCACAAACTCTAGTTGCAATGGTTTTCAAACTGGTCCCTGTATTGCTGGTGGTCTGCAGAATGCTGGATGGTCATGTGCTACTGACTCTCCTTGTTATCAGCTGCTAAACTGAAGACCGCTAAAAATACTTTTTCCACCTAACCATTTGCTATAAATTCCATAGGGCTGTTAAATTTGTGAATGGAAGGCAGGCTGGGTTGATTTAAATCATTTTAATCATGATGTAAATCAGCAAGAAGGAAACCTTGATTTAAATAATGTATTGTAGTTGTGTTTTGCATTTTCACTTTTTTTGTTTTATAAAGAAAGGTTGATTCTCATTGGCTGGTAACATTAAAACATTGATTTGCAACTAAACATAGCCTTTACACTAAATTTGGTACTTTTTTGCTAACCAGGAAGAGATACTGTATCTATACACATTTATTTAAGCAGTTATATAGTTTAACAGATTTATTCAGGTTCTTATCGTTTATATTTTTACTATGTTAGAAAATGGTGAATGATTAATTTACTAGATTAATTTTTTACTTGTGATTTGATTTGCAACAAGCTGTTTGGGTGGAAATAGGAATTCTTTTAAAATGCACTAAAATGCAACATTTTTTATTTTTTGTATTCAGTAAAATCACTTTAAATATGCTGGATACACAAAAGGGGGCAAAAGCTAATCAAAACGTTTTTTTATTTAAAACTGATTTTAATAAACGGAGGAGATATTATCTGGAGGTAGTGAATTGAACTGATTGTTTCTGGTTACTATGTCCTTCAAGATTTTTTAGAACTAGTAAATCTCATCAGTGCACACCAGGTTGTTTTTTTTTTCCTTCGACATAAGAAGAAGAAAAACTTTCCTGCTTTCTCCAACTCCCATGTGATTTTCTTAATTTTTGAATGAAGTAGTCATTGAACTGAACTAGTTGAATAAACTAAAATGAAGAAAATAATCTTTTGGACCTGCAAAACAGGTGGCTGCTGCTATTATTAATAATAATGATTTTTAAGCTGGTTTAGAACTTCAACAAACTCTGGGTCCTAGTGCTTATCCAGTGACTCCTACTGGTTCAGTGATTTGACTTTCTAAAAAACGTCAGCAGCACACATGTACAGTGCAGTATCAAATTTAATGTAACTGATAATCATAGTGAGTTTAGGCCTTAACACAAGTTGTCATAATTTCAGATTTAATTTTATTTAGATTTATTTTAAAAAGGGAAACGTGTGCAATTGTAAATGGTAAGAGAAGTGGTCTGTGAAACTCACTCCTTGTCAAGATGTGGTTCACGCTGAAGTATTTGAGAACCCCTCTTCCAGCATCATGTGCACAAATCGATGGATCTATGTTCTGTAATAATTTGGATGCTGCCAGTTTAGTCAGATTCTGAAGGCTGTCAGCACTTAGATATGTGGGGTTTTTTGTTTGTTTTATCATTCCACTTTCACATCTAGACATGTTTATTTGTTGTCACTTACTAAAAACAAATTGTTTCTCTTCTCTTCCCCTCCTTCCCCCTCTTCCCCTCCCTCTAGGTGCTGGACTTCAGTTTGGAACACAAAGATCACTTCTGTCGAGCTGGAATGTTAGTTTCAGTTTCTCAAGACTTCAGAATCAGAAAGCCAAAGGGAACAGTATAAATTAGGCAAACCTTTGGTGTCCATTTACATACAGGATCTGCTGTGTCCATTTTTTAGGGGGCAATCTTTTCTGTTTCTTCAGTATCCAGTGTGACTGAGTTGATCACCATGAATGTGACAAGCTTATTCTCCTTCACAAGCCCAGCAGTTAAGAGGCTGCTGGGATGGAAGCAGGGAGATGAAGAAGAAAAATGGGCAGAGAAAGCTGTTGATGCATTAGTCAAAAAATTAAAGAAGAAAAAAGGTGCTATGGAGGAACTGGAAAAAGCATTAAGCTGTCCAGGTCAGCCCAGCAACTGTGTTACAATTCCTCGTTCCCTGGATGGCAGGCTTCAGGTTTCGCACCGGAAAGGGCTACCACATGTAATTTACTGTAGAGTGTGGCGCTGGCCAGACCTCCAAAGCCATCATGAACTGAAACCACTGGAATGCTGTGAGTTTCCCTTTGGTTCAAAACAGAAGGAGGTTTGCATCAATCCCTACCACTACAAACGAGTGGAGAGTCCTGGTAAGTTCCCTCTCTCAAACCTTATCTAGACAGTAACATACAAGTCTAGTAATTAAAGTGATCAGATGGCTGGTATCCTCTTAAACTTAAGCAAATATGAATGTCACATCTCAGACTCCTCATAATTTCAAAGAGAAGTGATGATACAGTAGCTTGCTCTTTCACATGCTGGGGACTAAAATGTGTGTAAATGTGTTCTATGGCTATAGGGAAGGGTGGTCTGAATACAGGACCAGGAGTCAGGAGGTCTGGCTTCTCCTAGCTTGGCCACTGAGTGTAATATTAGGTAAGTCATTCACCCTCTCCATACAAGTTTTATACAGACTTGCAGATTAATGAATCATAAAGTGCTCTGAAAGTCAAAATTATAGTCAGGTAACTCTTTTTTGTAAATATGGTTGGATGTGCAGACTTGTAATTCTCACAAAAAAATTAAAATATAGGCAACCATTTGGCCAAGTCAGAATTTTCATTCTCAAAGAGATCCTTTCATCTTTATATCCTTGAGGTTTAGAAGTGGGATAACCAATTAGGAGGATGGTATGTGGCTATTACTATGTGATTCCACAAAATAATCATATTTATCAGTGGAATAGCACTTTAGGGCAGCAAAGTGTCTTTTTGTACAGTGTAGTGCTGTGGGAAGATGTGGCATATACGTGTACAAACTTCACAGCAGTGATTTGGACCTTCCGGATCAGAGTTGAATTCTAGGTACTGGCACAGACTTTACTATAGTTCTGTAGTTGCATTTCTGTATTCTTTCTAGAAGGGTTCACAATTTGGTTTATAATGCTTTAGTGACCAATAGTCTGTTACTTTCTAAATACACATACAGAATTTTAAAATCCATTTCATGTACTTTACAGATGTTGGTTTTTTCCCTCGTTTTTCCACTCTTAAAATGTAAAATCCTTGTTTGGCACCACCTCCTTCTCTTCTTGCCTTCTTGAGGCACTAATCCTGCGAACACTTCTTATGCACAGGCTTTATTTGCTTGTGTGAGTAGTTCAATTCAGTTCACTGGAAATATTCACATGAATTCAGTTATGCATATACTTCATTATTTGGGGCTTGTCTACACAGGAGGCTTTAGTCACCACCGGTGTAGCTGTACAGATGTAGTTGCACCAGTGACAATCCCTAGTGTGGCTGCCATGCACTAGTTCATCATGGCTTATATTTGTGCAGTGCATCTATACTAGGGATTTGTAACGGAGCAATTATACTTGCATAGCTACATAGATAGCTAAAAACTACACTGTAGACAAGGCCTTATAGTTCACGGTTTTTTGCAGCTCTGTTTTGTAATGTGCAATGCATATTTATGGTGCTATATAATATTTCCTTTCATCTTTTAAGTATTAATTTGGAAACAATCCAAACAGCTAAACTAATACCACAACATGCACATTTTATGCAGCAGAAGCTTAAAGGAATGTCCTCTTAACAGTTTTCTGTTCTTTAGATGTGAGACATTAAAATGAGCACTTGTCTCTATGTCCTTTATGCATAGACAGCTGGATCAGGTGTATCCCAATGTGCTGAAGGCTTGGATTCCTTTAAAAACAAAAAAAAACAAACCTTAAGTCATTGAGCAACAATAAGACATTTGCTATTAGAACATGCTACTCAATGTTATGCTAACTCTCTTCTTGATTTAATCTTGGCAGCAGCTTACTGGTTTGGTGTTTGAGAATGTTCTCATCTTGTTGCACGGTATTTAAAAAAAAAAAACTACAAAAACTTCATGATGCTGCAGCAAGATAGGCAAATACATTGGATGGCTTACTGTATATTTTAACATCTAAAATATGTCATCATGCTTGTATCTGGTAGCTCGCAAACCATCCATTTACTTATCTTCCTGGATTTAGTGTCATTGTCACTTTTATTCAGTTTTGTTGTTTTAAATAGTGTCTTAAGGAAATAAAGCTAATATTACACATTCTGACTCCTGGATACTCATTTAAAGAAAAGCTATCCAGGTACAATTAAATATTTGAATGCAAAGATTTTAGTTGAGCAGTTAAAAGGAGAAAGAAAGGAAAAAGCCCCATTTTACTTTTCTAGAGTTCTCATCCTGAGGAAAAACTACACTCTTAGTGAATCCCCTGGTAGGCTCCAGTTTTTTAGGACATTTTCACAGCTAAAGGGAGGACAGAATATATCCAAATACTGAGGAGGCCTTGGAAATGTTCAAAAGTTCACAGAAGTCTAGTGCAGTCCTCTCAATCAAAATATTCTGGAAATAACTGCTGAACAGAGTGTAGTTTTGACTTGAACTTGTGCTTAAATGTTTTGCTGAGTCGGGGCTTTAGGGCCTGATCTAAAGGCCACCGAAGTCAACTAGGGCAGTGGTTCTCAAACAAGGGTATACGTACCCCTGGGGGTACATCAATGCATCTAGATATTTTTGCCTAGTTTTACAACACGCTACATAAAAAGCACTAGCCAAGTCAGTACAAACTAAAATTTCATACAGACAATGACTTGTTTATACTGCTCTGTATACTATACACTGAAATGTAAGTACAATATTTATATTCCAGTCTATTTATTTTATAATTGATATGGTAAAAATAAGAAAGTTAAGCAATTTTTCAGTAATAGTTTGCTGACACACTTGTATTTTAAATGTCTGGTTTTTGTAAGCAGTTAGTTTTTAAGTGAGGTGATACTTGCATGTACACAAGACAAATCAGACTCCTGAAAAGTGTATAGTACTCTGGAAAGGTTGAGAGCCACTGAATTAGCATATGTCTACGTAGCAATTACACACCCGTGGCAGGCCTGGGTCAGCTGACTTTGGTTTGCGGGGCTTGGGCTGAAGTCTGAGCCCAAACATCTACCCTTCAATTTTACAGACCTACAGCCCGAGCCCCGCAAGCCCGAGTCAGCTGACCTGGGCCAGCTGCGGCTGTTTAATCATTGTGTAGATATATCCTTAGTCTTTGGTGGAATTTGGATCAGGCCCTTCTTTTCCCTGAGCTTCAGTTTCCCATCTGTAAAATGGGCAGATGTCCCTTCCACTCTTCCCCAGTTATAAAAGGAAATAAAATTATGATGGAGACAAGGAAACTAAGCGTTTTATTATCATTGTCGTCAGTAGTAGTCATATTACAGTAGCACCGAGGACTCCTACTTATGGACCAAGACCCCTTTGAGCTCAGCTCTGTACCAACACAGTAGAACAAAAATACAGTCCTTGCCCCAAAGAGCTTACAATCCAAGTAAAAGACAAGAGACAACAGATGGATACAGAGAGATGGGAGAGTACAATGAAACAACGAGACAATGTTGTCTAAACATTCAAGACGGCCATGGGGTGGGGGAAGGTGTAAAACACACTAGCTGAGTGAGCAATGTAATGGTGATAAATGGTATGTTAGTTCCACTGTTTTTGGGGGTGGAGTACTTAGGAGGGGATCAGTTAAATGGAAAGCCAAGGGAAGTGGGAGTGAGGGGAGCAGTGCAGGGGAGGAGAGGGTAAGGACAGACAGGAATGGAGTTAAGCAGAGGTGAAGAGAATGGGAGTGGGAGAACTGGCAGTTTATAATTAAAATAGAGCACTGTTCCGAGACCTGTGCAATGTCTAGACATGCTAGTATAAAAACTCTAGCACTGGGGTGTCAGGAGGCAGAGGGACAGATTTCATGTTTTATTACAGTTGGTGGGCTGGGATATAAACTCAGGACTTTGCACTCTCCTCAATCCACAGTCGATGTCCCACTAATGTTTGTGGGATGTTTGCACAGAGATCTAAGGGAGAATGCAGCTTTTCTGTATCAATTGAAGTTGTATTTTATTCAGTATCTTATTGGCACATTCAGTACCCTCAGTGGTTTGGTTGTTTTTTGTCTGATCCTTTGTTTCCTTTCCTCTTTCTATTTCTGTCCTCTTCTGTCTGTAAGGTTTCCTCAGTTGTTCCCTCTTCATTTTCTTCCCTGTAGCTATCTTCAGTTCCTACTCCTTTAAAGTTTTCACTCTCATTTTCCCTGTTTCATCTGCTAAAATTCTCAGGAATTAATATGATGAAATGTAAGCTGGACCAAAATTTCACTACCTCTTTTGAGCTGATCTGGCCCAGGGGTCATATGTTTTGCTACCCTTCCTCTAAAATGACTGTGGAGGCTTTTACTCATATGGACAAGATGCAAAGTGGGTATATATGTTTTGTTACATTTTCCATTTCGCTATTCTGTTTGGGGTTTTTTGAAAAGCTGGTTCATAATAAAAAAAAAAATCTACCCTTGATATTCTAAAATCACACAGCACTCTACACTGGGGAATGAAGGCCACGCTTTTTTTTTTTCTTTTTGGACACGTCTGCTTTTTAAAACTTGTGGTGCTAAAGTGATACTCATCTCTTGTACACAAGATGAACGCAGAGATTTTAGAAAATCTCAATAGTAATTCCAGATCTAATTTTTTTACTTTTTAAAATTAAATCACATTCAAATTTTATTTATTAGCAATACACAGGAGGCTGAAAACATACATTAGCTGTAATGAGATGCTGGGGGAAGGGCAGGAGAGGAGGCTCCTGGGAATTTCAAGCCTGGAGAATCTAGACTTTGTTGAAAGCATGCTGCTTCATAAACTGCTGAATACATATGGTGGTATATAGAAGAAAATGCTGAGGGAAGCTTTGTCATCTGGCAAACAGATATAGTCGGAAAGAAGTACCTTCTACAAGCATGTTGGAATAGCTCAACTGTTTTATGCAGAGTCATTTGTATGCTGCACATTTGCTAGTGAAGACAATGGTCTAGTTAATGGCTGTATCAAATCTGACTGGCTGCTTTTGGCAGGGCAAGGCAAAGCTTTTAAAACTTGCACAGAACTTTTAAGAACTTTTTGAAAAAATCTGACTGGCATATTTAGTATGACTCAGTCTGTTTGCCTCTTTTAACTTAATCAAGGAGTGAAATTTAAAGGTGATCCAAAGGCTGTTCTAAATACTGGGATTATGCATGGTTTTTTGTGTGGCAGGAAGGGGAGAGAGAAGGTCATGGGTTTATTTTTTCCTTCCCTTGGAAATATCAGGAATGACATCTAAAGTTTTGCTTGGGGAACTTGTTTGTGGGATCTTGGAGCCTGTTGTCAACTCTCTTGCCTTAACTGAAGGAAGAGGGGTGTAATGAATCTTTAACCAAAGCTTCATTTTTCCCAATTGTTACTTAGTCTTCTGAGTTATATGGGGTTTTAAAACTTTTTGGTTTTTTAAACTGGAAACAGTTGGACCGAAAATCACTTTTACTATCTTGTCTCTTGCATTTTCATTTCACTAGTTTTCTGGTCATTATAGTCATCCAAGCTAGACAGGACCTGAATTTCTAATGTATTTTAAAAACAAGCAGAAAGAATGGTTTAAAAAAACAAACTTTAGGTTGTCTTTATACATCATTCTGAAATTTTTAAAAACTGTAGTCATGTCTCATGGTTATTCTATACCATGAGTATAACTAGAATGTCTAATTACGTGAATGGGAACAGGAATGGAAAGTAAAACAGATAAATGAGTTTGAGAATCCAAGCTAATTAATTTGCTAACAGAAATTTCTAATCCATAATTTTACATTTTAACTTTTTTCTGATATTTACTCATGTGAAGTAGGGTGGTAATTTACAATACATGGTTTTCCTTTTTGGCAATCCCTTGCACATCAGGCTTTCTCCAAACCTGAGGTGACCATCAAATTCTAAGGACTGTTGAGAATTTAGCATGCAGTCAGGCTAGGAAAAAACGTATTGTCCAGTAATCCAAGTAAACTCAGTTCCTGCTCTGAATGATGTGGTAGTTGGTGGCGGTGATATTTTATTGCAGTAGTTTGCAAAAGCCGTAGATGCCCTGTTGAATTAGGCACTGTTGATGCACACATAGTGAAAGGGTGGTATAAAATATAATTACTCGCAATTAGTTGCACAAATTGCTGATCTGAACTTCAAAAATCCTATAGGCATTGACTGGCTCACTGTTGCATCCAATCTGAGGCTGAAAATAACTGGTCTGCTCCTGCTCCAGTTTCCTTGTAATTACCAATAACAAGTGGACGGAGTTGTGCAGCCAGTTGTGGCCTATGCCTTACGCTGAGGAGAGCTGATATGACTAGTCGTGCACGTACTGTGCCCAAATTGCCATATGAAGCACAGCTGCCATTCAGTGGCATTTACTGGGAGACTGAAGTAAGAGGCCAGTTTTTATTTTCAGTCTGAAGACTGATGTTCCAGTCAGTTAGCACGCCTGGGATTCAAAGTGCAGGTCAGTTGAGAGTAGGAAGTAACACACTAAATGTATAGGAGGCTTCTTGCTGCCTAAGCAGCAGAGGTCTGACTCTGAGAAACAGTAGCCATGTCATGCTGTCTTCATCCCCAGCATGGACTCCTCTCATGCCCTCAGCATGGTTTTTCAGATTTGGCTTGATCACTTCCTTGAGTAACTTGCTGTCTAAATCGAGCCTGTATAATCAGACACAGATGCGGGGTGTGTTGTTTTAGAGTGAAAAAGTATATTTTTCTGATCACAAAGGCAACCCTGCGATTCACCAGAGGAGAAAACCCTTAAGTGATAACAGTCTTGGCCAAGCTACTTTGAGATCCATGCTGTCCTAAGATAAATCCCCTTTAAAATGTGTCCCTAGCTTGCATTTCGTATCATGTTTCATTAAAAACTTGTTTATGTATGTGTTAAAAAGAATGAAAGAAACTTGTGTTGTGCCTCTGAAATTTGTACCCAAACTGGATTACGTTTTTTTCCCCATCCACCTTATGGGGATTTGAAATGTTTTCTTTCTGGTCCTTTGGACCAGTATTTAGAAAACTTTACTGGTCCTGAAACTGTTTCTGGCCCTTTAAATATCATTCCATTCTTACCTATCATCTTGCTTTTTTCACAGCACTTCAATTCTGATACAGTTTTAGCCAAACTTAAATTAGATCACTAAAATTAGTGCTTTATCATTTGAACCTTGGGTTCCATACTTGATAGGCAGTTTTTGTTAGTGTGGTTTTTCTAGTGGTTCTCAAGGTAACAGCTGCTAAATCGTTTCAGAATTGAATTTGGGACTAAGACAGGAGTTATAATAATTGGCAAACTTATTCTTAAACACTACTATCTTGTGACCTATCTGGCTAGTGTAAGGATTCCAGGACTGATCAGTAACTCCCTCCTCCATCCAACACCTGGGAGAACTCTGATCAGCGCTCAGTTCTCTGGTCTGTTTCCGGCCAGATGGGAAAGCTTTGATCAGGAAGACTAGAGGGAGCAGAGTGGAACAGCTGTGTGCAATACTCCCATACTGCCAGCACTTTTTGAGGGGAACATTAGACAGTAATAGAATTAGAGGAGGGGGAGGAAAGCAATGGGGAGAGACTATAAAAGAACAAGGGCAAAGGAGAAGCTGTTGCTGCTCCAGTCTTGAGAATGGAGAGGAAAAAAAATGAAGTGTCCTTTTCAAAGACAGCGAAGATAAATTGAGTGGAAATCATCCAAGAGGAGACAAGAAAATGGAGACTGGATGAATTAGAGGTGGAAGAAGAAAGGGATGGGAAGGGGGGTTGGAGACAGGGAGTTAGTCACTCGCTGACTTAAACAAGGAAAGGAAAAAACTGTCTGAATTGTGTAAGTGAAATTCTTGTTTCTAGACTGTTTTTCTATTAGGCATCCTATAGCTCTGCAAGTTCAGGGATGGGAGACTGCAGAGTGTCACTGGTGAGAGGATTTGTCATATTGCTTCATAATGTTACTGTTGGGCGTAGCTTTAAAAATAGCATGCTACAACAGGTGTGTACAATTCTAGGATGTTTCCCCAAAATAGCAGACAACTGTCAGTTTGTTTGGCAAGTGATATTGAACTTTCTTCATCTAATTTTTGCCAATTTCAGTGCACCACTAAAATGCACCACTGAAAACAATTGGAAGGGAGCACAATTTGGGGGAATATTTTTGCCCTTTTCCAATGTGAACCGGAGAAGGGGATCCCATTATTGATGGATTTGTCAATGAGACTAAATCCTTTTAAAAATTAACCAAATTCCTGTCAAATGTCACTCCAGACTTGAAGTTGCAAATCTTTTCTCCTATATGGCAACATGGTAGTGCTGCTTACAAGTGTAATGAGAAGTTTGATCACTTCAAATGTCCTCAAGTTAAAATGCACTGTCAAACTATTAGCTATCCTCTGCAGAACTGTCAATTACTTTTGCCATAAACTAGTAAGTGTTGCTTTAATTGTAGGCATGTAATTAGTGCTGAATTCTGGAGGCACTTGGAACAAATGTCAATTTCATGAATCAGTGGGCATCCAAGTAAAGCTTCTAATGTTAGCTGAGCATTATAATGCAGGAAACTTACTAATATTACTTGCCAAATGTGTTATGCCAGATGTCTGATTTTAAAATTACAGTAAATGAAGCAACAAATGTTTTAAAATAAAGTCTTCAGTAGCAAATATGCAAAATACAAATCAAGCTGTGAGGTCTACTGAAATTGAGAAATAAAGTTAAGAAAACCAGACTCTCAGCTGTCTCTTGAATGAATAGCCTGGAATGTTTGCCTGTCTGATCATAGTCACCCAAAACAGACTGCTGGATGGCTATTATTGAGCCTTTCCATTTACAGTTACTGTAACTTAAGTCCTATTGAAGCAAACAGCTAAAATCTTGGCACTTCTGCTTCTGAGAAACAGTAAAGCAAAGTTTCACCACCACATGGCATAGAAAAACCTTGTTTGAACCAAGTGGTGGTAGAACAGCATAATGTAGCTAGGTCCTCTGAGACCAGCTTTGGACATAACAATATTAGTTATTGTTAAGAGCAACTTAATCCACGGTGTAGAAATGTAAGTGTCTTTGTATTTGGGAACATGTCCTGTGGTTAAAGACTACTTATGCTTGCCAAGGAGAGTCTTGTTCTCTTGCACTATCTGAAACATAAGTGCATCAGAACTTTCTTTCCACTCAGTGTTTAACCTTTGCAAGGAGAAGAGGGTTCCTGGCAAAGGTTCCAACCAGTACACTCACATCAACTGTTTAACACTACAGTTGCCAAAGAGAGTCAAGCAAATTCAACTTGAGTCCTCAACTTAAAATGCACTAAACCCGTCTCTATTTAAACTGGGGGGCTGCTAGCCAGTATATCACAGCTGATTTCAACTGCTGAGGAATCAAATAGGAGGGAGATGGGGGGGGGGGTTAATCTAAGACCTAAACCCTTTTAGAGTTTTATAGGCTAAAACTGTTACCATATGGATTTCCTTCTCATTCCAAATCATTCTTTTGCCACTTCATCCATATAAGATTTTCCATCTTGAATTCTGAACGCAAGCCCCACATTTCTGTTTTCCCTTATCTATTGGTATTTCTCTTTGTTTGGAACAAAACCTACAGTTTAATTTTTAATTGAACCTTTCAAATATAACAGCAAGTGACTGTGGGTAAATGCTCTTGAAAGCGTGTATGTATGTTTTTATATATATATAAAAAATATGGTACTACCCAGAGACCCTGATTTGGGATGGGGGCCCCAATGTGGCAGGAATTGCACAAATGCTCCTTTGTAGTATGCGTCTGTCAAATCCTGGTACAGTCAATCTTAATAGTTACTCCTGGGGAAATTCTGTGCCACTGTGAGTGTGCATAATTAATGAGCTGTGCATATTTTTAATTTCTTGAGCAGAAAAAGCTTCTGTTGAAGAAAAGGCACTGCAATTCTACCTCTTGCCCACCAGAGGACACTGTGGCAATAGAACAAAGCAGCCACTCCCAGCCAGCTAGGGAAGAGAGAGCCT
The DNA here is from genome assembly GCF_965140285.1 of Lepidochelys kempii. NCBI lineage: Eukaryota > Metazoa > Chordata > Testudines > Cheloniidae > Lepidochelys > Lepidochelys kempii. Next base: position 53,896,289 of record NC_136383.1, read on the forward strand.
GCAGAGCTGCCTTCACAGCACCTTTAGGGCCAGGTCAGGAGACAGGGGCTATGGGGAGACGGACAGTGTGGGGCTGCTGGCTGGTCAGACAGGCTTATAAGGGCTAGTGGGCAAGGACAGAATGGGAGTGGAGACACAGAGCCACGTAGAGATGGGGGAGTGGCCGAGTGGGGGCACAGAGACACATGGACAGGGAGAGGTGCAGGGCCACATGGGGATGGGGGGGAGTGTGTGTCTGAGTAGGGATGGAGAAACATATGTGCCTGACTGAATGGGAGAGGCTGGGGTCAGCCAGGGTCTGCATGGGGGAAGCTCCCTTACAGTCCCTCCCCACCCCCCAAAAAACCTGTTCCATACTTTTCCCATCCATACCCAACAACCTTCCAAGTTCACACCCAGGCTCCTTCCCAGCAATTATTTCCCTCTCCCTCAGCTCCTCCATTACCTGACTTCCCCCCAGCCTTTGCACTGTTTCTGGGGGATGAGTGAAATATGGTTCTCTGTTGTAGTTTAAATGAATTATTACTCAGAGCTCTGTATTAACATGCCTGGTAAGGAATCTTTGTCTAAAAATATTTACTGAATCTTTTTTATTTGTCTGTATTGTTACAGACATACTTGCTGACAGGTATTTTGAAATAAATTACCCAAAACAATTGAAACGGGTGTGATTATATTGTGTTGTTTTGACAAAAGTATACAGATTTTGCAGAATTTGAAAGTGTAGTGCGCAGAATTTAATTTTTTGGCACAGAATTCCACCCGGAGTCAATAGTGAAAATGCAACAGCAGTTCATCTTATTCATAATTTTTATGGAAAAATTAGAATTTGCATATGTACCCGGATTTCAAGAAGTAGTTTAACATCCTGCAGGATGGATGATGGAAGTATCTCTCCTTCCTCTTCCACTTCTCCCTTTCTCCCGTCTCCTCCACTCAGTTCTTCCTGGCTTCTGAGATTCTGTCTCAAACAGAAGAGAAGTTTACTAAACTTTAGTTTCTAGCAGGTGGAGATAAATACAAAACTACGGGTGGCAAGGGAACTAAACCCTTTAATCTGTGCTCATGTAGGATGATGGCGAAACCAAATGAGGGAGAAAACATGCCCTAACTTGAAAATGTTACAAGTCCTTCAATTGGATTAATTTTTACACTTCTAAACATGAAGATTTTAAAAGGAGAATTCAGATTTTTTGCTTACTCCACCCATTTTGTTCTGCTTTGTGTTTCAGAAATAAAGTTGAAACTGATTAGAATTGCATACATATATCACTCTCCTCTGGGTGTTAGTAGCATGCGCTGCTTCCAGATTATTCCACTGCTATTGGTTGGACAACAGAATCAAGTAATGGGGAGACTTAACATACAGAAAAACAGAGCACAAAGAATAGGGACTGATAGGTTTCCCCTAAACTACTTCCACAAAGATTACCATTACTAATGAAGTAAAAAATACTACTGTAATTAGAAATTTCATCTGGCCATTTATGGCATCTTGTTTGTTAGATTTTGTGTGTTGGTGCTGTAGGCTCTTTGATGAAATGGCCCTGTCGCTGTACTTTGTACAGCACCAAGCTCACGCTTGCAACTGAATGTGGTCATAACACTTATTTACTATGAATACCGTCTCTGTAAATCTATATGTAAATATCAGTGTCTGACTCCAGATGCAAATTTACCATTTACGAATAAGATGTTTTTCTAGCTGCAGCTCTGCAAACTTTAACTGAAATCTGAAAGTCAAGTCAGTCCCCCTTCTAACTCCTTTTTTTATGCATTGAGTGGTAATAATTTGGCCTGTAGAACCTTTATTTTATGCCCTTAATTAGACATGTACAATCCCCAGACTCCAGAAACTGTCCGCAGTCTTCAGTGGGGTTGCGTAGATTAACTAAGGACCAAATTTTAGACCTGGAGTTAAAAAAAAAAAAAAATCTGGTGTTTGAGAAGGTATAGAATCTAGCTTTTGTTTTGTTGCTTTGTTGAGCTATTGCTCTAATTGATAGTTAAAACCCTTACTTTAATGAAGCAGATAGATGTGACTCTCAGATCTGTTGAATTTAGATGGTACCTTTTTTTAGTCATTTTTCTGAAAAGCACTTAATGAATACATATTTCCCTCATTAAATAGTGATATTTGTATTAAAAAGAGACAAGTTAAAATTGTCTCAGGTAAAATTAATATTATTGCTTCTCACCGTATCTGTTCTTCACTGAGAAAGGAAAAGGGAGACATTTCTTCCACAAGCTATCACCTAGAGCAGTGTCCTTCAGGATTCTCCACAGCAAAGATGTGCCCTACTTGATTATTTTATAGCAACATTTGTGCTGGCTTAACACTGAATAACACTCTCTCACATGCTTTCTCCCCTTCAATTACTTCTTTCGGGGGGCTAGCCGCTGCTACAGAGATCAACCTCCTCTTCTGCTGCACTGAGCCTCGGTAATTTGTTGTTCCGTATGGTTCAGGTCTTCAGCGTGACCAGAAGCTCACAGACTTAAACTGGGGAGTAAGAATAGTTTGTGTTCACAGTAACATTTTGAACTGTTACCCATTCCTCCATACTTCTGAACAATCTCTGGCCATGTCTTCCCTGCACAGTTAACTTGAGTGCAGATAACTGGAGTTAACTCCTCTCTTGAGTTGGCAGCTCTCACTGTGAAATAACACTCCAACTGTATAGTGTGTGTTAGGAGCTGCTAGGTTGTGCTAACTCAAGCTGTAGCCTGATGGGCCAGCCAACTCCCATTAAAAGCACCACTTGACTTAAGGGATTTTGGGGTGAAGGGTATGGGGCGGGGGGACTGGAATTAGGGATAACACTGAGTTATAACTCTAACTTTGCAGTTAGATGGGCCTGCTTTGCTTTTGTCTACCCTTTAGACTGAATTTTTAAAACATTCTGAAGAAATAATTGGCCTTTATGTTGTTGTAATGGAGCCTTTGGTAGACAGGCGGCCTAGTGGCTAGATCATTGGTTGGAGGGGGAGCTGGATGCTCCCCAGAGCCCTGTATAGTTTGATCCCTAAACTGGGGTTGATGGGTCTGCCTCTCTGCCAGGGTGGCTTTCAAGACCTGTTTCCCTGGGTAACTTCTTATTTAAGTCTCTTTAATCTGGGGAAGGGCCCTTCTAGTTCAATTACCCCACAGTTTGGGGCTTAGCTGCAGGCTCCCCTTGGCAGGGGAAGGCTTGCCAAACAGAGAGCTCCAGCCTCTTCGCCAGTCAGCCCCTAACTGAACCAGGCTCCCTTCTTTTCTTCCCCCTTCAGGCCTGGCATTGGCTGCAGGTATAGAGGGGCAGGGCTAGCTGAGCCCACAGGTTTTCTTTAACCCTTGCTGTGCCGGGCGGCACATACTCTGCTCCTTCACACATCCCTTCCCCCTTAGGACACCATTTGGGCTCTGCCTCCCCTCCCTCAACTACTCCTCACTATCCTATGAGAAGAAGTTGGTATTCAGATGGGCTCTTCCAGCTTGGTGCTGAATGCAGAAGGAGAAGGGCTGGAGGGAGAGGTACCAGCTCATAATTTGGGGGTTTGTATCCTTCATGGCATGTGACCAGCGGAGAGGGATATGGTCAGTGACTAGTCTGAAGGGTGCACCCCGAAGGTAATAAGAGTGAATCCACAGCCCACTTTACTGCTAAGACTTCTTTCTCAATTAGAGAGTGGGGCTCCTCCTTCGGGACCAACTTCCGGCTAATGTATAAGATGCGGATAAAACAGCCCCATGGCTCCTGTAACAAAACTCCTTGGTGAAGTTGGGGCTATAAAAGACTGGTTCTCAACAAAGCTGGGCTTTCAGGGTTTGAAAAGTCTCTTCACAGAACTCTGGTCCACTGGATCCTTTTTGGGGCTCTCATTCTTGAGTAGATCAGAAAGAGGGGCTGTGGTGGATGAGAACCCTGGAATAAAGCGGTGGTAGTATCGGGTCAGACCTAGAAACTGGCGTACTTGCTTCTTCTAGGAAAGTGGGGAGTATATCTGGAGGGCCTGGACCTTGCTAATCAAGGGTCAGTTTGTGCCCTTTCCCAAGGTGTACCCGAGATAAGTGGTCTCATCCTTACCGAGGTGACATTTAGTGGGGCTTGCTGTCAGGCTGGCCTCGAGAGACTGTCTACCAGTAGTGACTATAGATCACCACATCATCTAGGTATGCAGCTGCATACCGGCTATGGGGGCGAAGGACTGGGTCCATGAGTTGCTGAAATGTGCCTGGGACCCCGTGCAATCTCAAGGGCATGGTCTGGAATTGAAAGAGCCGGAAGGGGATGGAGAAAGCTGTCTTTTCCCTGGACTCAGGTGTGAGGGGGATCTGCCAATATTCCTGTAAGTCCAGAGTGGCTCGTCCATGTGGCATCAGGTATGTGTAGAATTTTGATACTGCGTTGACCTTGCAGAAGTCGATGCAAAATTGAGTGGTCCCATTGGATTTAGGTACCAGTACCACAGGGCTTCTCCAGTCACTGAAAGACTCTTCGATCACCCCCAGCGCTAGCATCGAGTGGAATTCCTGTTTCACGATCGCCCTTAACTTCTTGGGCTGGGACCGAGGGTTTTCCCTGACCTTAGCTCCCGGTTCCATCTGAACCTGATGAGTTATCAGGTGAGTCCGCCCTGGTCAAGTAGAGAACACGGAAGAGAAGGCAGTGATCAGTTGTTATGCCTGGTCTCTCTGCTCAGGGGTAAGGTTGTCCCCAATCTTGACCACACTTGACATTGAGACTTCTGCAGCCCAAGGGCCTAGTTCAGGCTCTGGTGGGTAGGGAGTTTATTAATAAGCTTTCTTGGGCTTTCCACGTTTTAAAAGTTCACATGGTAGATTTGTTGTACCTTATGCTTGTCAGGTTGTCTGATTTCTTAGTTCACCTGTCCCACGTATCGGATCACCTCATAGAGCTCCCTGCCAGCAGGCTAGGAGCTTCGACTCCAAGCTGGGCAATAACAACAGTACCCAATCAACAGGCTGAAACTCCCGGAGGCATGCTAGTTTATTGTACGCAGCTTCCTGGGTGTCTTGGGCATGTAAGGGCAGGTCTACACTACAGCCAGGATTGACACTCTGAGATCGCTCCAGCGAGTCTAATAAAGACCTGCCAGATCGACTGCAGATCAGTCTGCAGTCGACCCCTGTGATCTACCCTGCAAAAACAGTGGCTACAGAGCTTATGAGTATTTTTGCTTGAGTCAGGGTGTCCTGGCAGATCTTGACAGACCAAGAAACAAATTTTATGTCTCATACGACGGAACAACGCTGCCATTTACTAAAAATCAAGAAGAGTAAGTAAGTCAACAGGAGATTTTTCTCTCGTCGACCCCTGCAGTAACTCGACCTAAGGTACGTCAACTCCAGCTACATTATTCATGTAATGTAGACATAACCTAAGAGGTTCTCTCTGGCAAATGAACCTAAAGCCTCAAGTTTCTCTCACAGGCTTAAGACATACCAAACTATGTTGTTGGCTCAAGATGGCTGCTTTTCCCACATTTCCCGAACTAGGTCTAAAATTCCTTGGGGATGCTTTCCATAGAAAAGCTTGAATAGCAAGAAGCCAGTGGAAGACTGGGGAACTTCTCGGACCGTGAATAGAAGAGGAGGGTGTAGTTGGTCCCAATGTCAGACATCCACCAGGACAAACCTTTGGGACATTGTTTTTAGGGTTCTGTGACAGCACTCCACCAGGCCGTCTGTTTCTGGGTGGTATATGGATGTTTGTAGAGTCTTGATTTTTAGTAAATGGCAGCGTTGTTCCGTCGTTTGAGACATAAAATTTGTTTCTTGCATTCATGGAGCGTAATGGCACAGCTTCCAGGTACCGGGTTGCATAGTTTACTACAACAAGAATAAACCGGTGTCCAGAGGGCTGACTATGTTGACTCCAGTTCAGTCAAAAGGCACACTTATGAGTGGGAGGGAGATGAGTGATGCTTTCTCAGCTGGCTGAGGTGTAGTAAGCTGGCACTCTGGGCAGGAGACACAGAAATCCACCATGTTTCTGTAGACCCCTGCCAAAAGAACCGGGCCAGAACCTGGGTTAGCATCTTTTCCCTTCCCAGGTGCCCAGCAGCAGATATGGCATGGGTGAGTCGCATAACCTCCTTCAGCTAAGGGCAGGGCACCGAGAGCTGATGTCAAACCTCTTTGGTCTGCTGATCTTTCTCTAAGCAGCGTAGACAGTTACCCTGAATCTCAAAGTGGGGAAACTGTCCTGCTTGATGGGGCTTAACGGTTTCCCCATTTATTGCTACCACCTGGGCATATGCTTGGCTCAGTGTGTCGTCAGCCCGTTGCCTTTCCACAAAGTCAGAGAGGTGCGTCAGAATCTCAGACTTGGGTAGTGGGGACAGTTCCTTAGCTGGCTGGGAGTGGGGCTAGTCTGGTTTAGGGGTATAAAATGTTGACTGTTAACTGGTAAGCATTAGTCTTACTGGTTAACCCGCCTTAACTATTAGCCTCCAGGCCGGCCTGCCCTGCCCTGCACCAGCTGACCCTTTAATTGGTTAACCGCTTAAACAAAATTTTTTTATTGTTTAAATGGTTAACTGTTTAAATGGTATTTACATCCCTAGTCTGGCTAGGTTGGTACTGAAGACTGAGATATCCCCTCACCAGGGTCTGCAGCCTCCTCCGTGCCCACAAGGGTTGCGGCTTCAGGCCAGCCTGTGGTCAGAGGAAGGGCGTTCTGTCCATCAGAAGTGGGTCTTATCAGCTCTGTTAACAACTCCCCAGAATAGCTCCGATCTCTGCCTAGAATCAGTGGGTAGGTGAGTGTCGGGGCCAGACCGACCATCATGGACTTCTCCTGTCTCCCCACTGTCAATGTTACTTCCGTGTGGGGGGCCCTCCTGTCCCCATGAACACACTGTAGCATGATGGTGCCCTGAGTTAGTAACCACCGTGCTTCGGTACAAGGGTCTGGGCACACCCCGAATCCACCAGCCCCACTACTTCTCTCCCATTTACCCGCACCGGGATGGTCAGTTTAGTTGGGTTGCCTTGACGTGCTTGGGTCTGTGGGGTCCAGATCTTCTGAAAGCTGCATTCCATATAAGGACAATCTCTGGACCAATGCCCAGAACAGCCATATGTGAAATACTGATCTGGATCTTGGGTGGTGCGAGTGGCTCCCTGTCTGGGTATCTGGGTGGTCTCTTCCCAATGGGCCTCCCTGAGTTCTGGACCACCTTCTGAACCTCCAGGGGGCCAGTGGTTCCTTGACTTTGGGTGTGAGCAAATGGTTCTGGGGCTCTTGTTTGGGGAACCTCTGGGCATTTTGGTCCTTGGGCCCCCTGGAGCTCTGGAAAGAGGGGGAGCATGTCTATGCCGCTCAAGGGACCGGAGTCCATGGAAGGTTCCATCCTTTGGTAGTATGGGGCTCTTGGTCCCGGCCAGTCCCTGGGGGGATGTCGTCATGGGGGACTTGGCAGCTAGGTAATTCTCAGTGAGCTGGATGGCATCTGTCATAGTCTCCAGATGGTACCGCAACATCCACTCTCTTCCCCCAAGGGGCAGGATCTGGACAAACTGCTCTAACAGGACCAGTTCAACGACCTGCGTTCCCGACTTTGCCTCGGGCTTGAGCCATCTCAAGCATGTGTTCCGCGGCTTCTGGGTGACCAGATGGGGTCAGGTTCCCTGTGGATACTGCTCCCCCTGGAAGCACTGACAGAATGTCCCCTCCGACATGTCTAGGGCATCGAGTATCGCTACCTTAACCCGGGCATGTTCCTTGGCGGCTGCAGGGTCTAAAGCATGCTATGTGGTCTGTGCTACCCTGATTAAGTATGGGACCAGCACTGCAGCCAGTTGGTCTCAGGGCTACTGTGGCTACCCTCTCAAAAGTTTCTAAGAAAGCTTAGGATCATCATCAGGCCCCAACTTGGTAAGCCTGATGGAGGCACGTTAATCAATTCTGCTGGAGCACTGGGTGGCAGTATGGAGGCCACCTGCTGGACCAGCTGCTGCTGCTGCTGGGCTGCCAATTCATGGATTTGCTGCTGCATGGCTGTCTGCTGCAGGAGTTGCTGCTGTTGATGGTGGGTGTTTTGCTCAGCCATCAATTTCAGCATCTGTTCTATCTCCATTCAAGAGCTTTCTTTTTGTTTTGGGTTTTGTTTTGTTTTTAAATTCCCTTCAGCAGGGACTAGGTCATTGCCTGCATTCTCTACCACTTGTGATAGAGCCTTCGGTGGCCAGGTGGCCTACTGGCTAGATTGTTGGTCAGAGGGGTTGGAGGGGGACCCAGACCCTCCCCAGGGCCTGGTGTAGTTTGACCCCTAAACAGGGATTGATGGGTCTGCCTGTCTGCTGGGGTGGCTTTCAAGACCTGTTTCCCTGGGCTACTTCCTATTAAAGTCTCTCTAATATGTGGCAGGGCCCTTCTAGTTCAGTTATCCCACAGTTGGGGCTGAGTTGCAGGCTCCCCTTGGCAGGGCAAGGCTGATTTGTCTCCCGTAGCTGCGAAAACTCCTGCCAGTCAGCCCCCAACTGAGCCTGGCTCCCTTCTTTCCGTGCCCTTCTTGGCCTGGCATTGGCTGCAGATATAGCAGGGTGGGGCTAGCTGAGCCCACAGGTTTTCTTTAACCCGTGTGTGCCAGGCGTCAGTTTCTTTGCTGCTTCACAGTAATGTTTTACATCTTCCAAACTCTTTTACAATTTAGAAAAACGCTTAAATTATGGTGTAATATAATTTTTTTTGCGAGATCTTTTCTCTTCTCCACCCGCCAAAGCCATATTATGTACCTGGGAATGGTTTGGGTGCAAGAGAAGGGGAAGACATGTAGGGAGAAATGTAGAATTTACATCCATACATATTCCCGGTTTTTTTATGAAGGGCTCAGTTCCAACTGGCGATAGTGTGTGCACTCCTTGGGAAAATCTGATACTGCTTTTTTTAATTGCTAAAACCATATTGAAAATATCCTGTTCCTCCAGCTATTTTAAAAAATGCTATAAATCACATGGCTTCCTGTGATGTCATGTATGTCATTGTAGGGGTGGGAAAGGTAGATGATGTACTTTGTTTTTCAGAAATTAGCTTAGAAAAGTTTGACCTTCATCTGCAGGAAATAGAGATACAGGGAAGCAGTGTTTTAATGCCCAGAAAAGTAAGGAAGAATTATAAAGACAGGAAAGGGAAAAATATCTTTAAACATAAGCTCTTATTGTTACCCTTTTCACTTCTTATTTATTAGGCCAACGCATGTTTGCTATGGCAAGTAATACACTATTTGAACTTTATTGAATAAGAAGTGCTCAAAAACCCAAAAGTTTTTCAGAGCAAATCTTAATGAAAAGAGGAATCCTGATATTCAGAGGAATTGGAATTTGACGTGTGCTGTATTGCAACTGGTAAGATTTGAAGTATTGAGTGAATGTTGGGGTAAATCTAAATGACTTTCTCCAGTTAATTATTGAAATAGTTCCTTAGAAGCAAGGAATATGCATGATAGAATGAACATGTTTCTCCTACTCATTTGCCTGGTGATGTATTAGGCCAAAGAGCAAGAACTTCCAGCATGTGGAAGATGAAGATACCTCATTTCATAGCATACATTCATCCTCTAGTGTGACATTCCACTCATAAAATGAACACAGTTAACTATGAAGCAGTCCATTTAAATAATGACACCCTGGCTTAAGGATTGTAAATATAATGAAAACTCTGCTCAAGCTGCTGTCGGTGAAATTGGATGTATATGTAAAATTGGTACTGATTTGACTTGCAGCTTGACCTTAAAGTCCAAGGGTCTGATCCTGCAACCCTTTCTCGAAGTATAAATTCCCCAGGTTGTCAGGACTGCTTGAGTGAGTGAAGATTTGCAGGTTTAGGCTAGCTTCTCTAAATAAAACCTCTCCTGGATATATCAAAGTCAAGAAACACTGCTAACACTCTTGTGGCATCTCCTGCAGTTGAGGTAAACAGCTGAGCTGCTTTCATCACAGAGAGAGAGTTCTAAACACAGGAATGAGAAGGCCTTTGTTCAAAGTGCCACATACATAATTTGCATCTGACGGTTCCTCACATGGCCAAACTGAGTTGAGAGGCAGCAAATAAGCCTCTGGGGTAAGACGCTGTAGTTTCTTTCCTTCCCTCCCACCATTCTTCTCCTTTCTCAGCAGGCTCCAAAAGGGATTTTTTTTTCCAGTTTTCCTTATCCAGGGAGTGAAGTGGGGTGGAACAAAAGGAATCATGTTCCATGTGTCTCCCACTGTTGTGTGTGCCTTCCCCCCACGATTCTCTTCCTTTCACCCCTTCCCAAAATAAAAACCTACAGCTGTGCTTTTAAAAGAGCTGGGTGATAATCTGAGCGGTTCAGCCTCTGCTATAAGGAGTTTGGAGGCAAAGATGCTGGGCTGAAAGAGCTGACTAAGATTATTATACTTTACCACATCTGGTGTCCTGTTCATTTCCTCTGTAAAAAGGAATTAAAAAGAAATTTGTTTCCCTGGAGTGTATGGATCTTGGGAGTGTGATCTAGCAAGTTCTGACCTGTATCTCGCTTGTCCCATAACAACACAGGGTAGGATTTTAGTTTGCCAGATTGCTCTGTTTTAATTGTATTATATAACCCTATCTAAACTAGGCATTTGATGGTAAATTGGCATAGAGGGAGTAACCTTTTTTTAATTAACCCTTAAGCACGTTGCATAGGCTAAAAATAAAATTACAGCTGTTGGAACCAGGATTAGTTCAAGGCCCGTGTAGTATTAACATTGTGTTAAAAAAAAAAATCTGTCCTTATTAGCAGGGTTTTGGGTTACAGACCATTAAACGATTAGCATGGGAACCAAGTGCACTGACATGAACTACATGTCAGCATTAAGTTGTGAAATGCTGTTACATTGCATCTCTGTGATAATTTATTTAATTAAAAAAGAAAAGGTTGTTATAGCTTGTCCCTTTATCCCTTTATTCTTCTACGCTGGCCCTCCATAAAAACAAGCTTATGGCGAGGGATCCAGACAACTAGTGTGATCATTGTGAATTTAAATTATGCAGTAACAGGATACAAGGAAAGGGTTCTTGCCTAGACATATGTTCCTAGAATGTGACTACCTTATTTCTGACACACCTCTATATGGCATAAGGGACTCTGAAGAACTCTCTTCACTTCATCTAAGTATAAATGTCTCTGCATAATGTAACCCTTAGAGATCAGATCTTCAATGTTGTTTTTCTTTTTTTCCCCCTTCTAGTTCTTCCACCAGTGCTGGTTCCAAGACACAGTGAATACAACCCTCAGCACAGTCTCTTGGCTCAATTCCGCAACTTAGGACAAAATGAGCCTCACATGCCACATAATGCCACTTTCCCGGACTCTTTCCAGCAACCCAACAGTCATCCATTCCCCCATTCCCCCAACAGTAGTTATCCCAACTCTCCTGGAAGCAGCAGTAGCACCTATCCACACTCTCCTGCTAGCTCAGACCCAGGAAGTCCTTTCCAGATGCCAGGTAAGTTCACCTTCTGTAAGAGTTAAGGATAGTATAGCTAGATATTGCAAGTATCGTTAAGCAAAAGCATCATCAGCCAGCACTTAAGTGTATTCACTAGCCAGTTGAAGAGATGTTCGGTAACGTGGTGACTAAATCAGGCTGCCTAGCAATAATGTTCAATTTTTAGTCCAGTATTCTTTCTAATGCAGGTAAAATGCTTTGTTTTTGTTTTACAAATCAGCTGCATTTCAAGGGGTGGGGGAAATAGTGTATTATTGGAGCATTGAGTCCTGGTATAGTGTGGGGGCAGAGGGGCGTTATGCACAGCTAATGTTGTGACAAACAAATATTGCTACAGAATGTCCTTGTTCAGGAAAGAGACCTACTCTTAAATTCAGCATTAGGTTATGGTTCTATAAAAGATGTTTCCCAAGGGGATCACACTACCACCACTTGATTAAATTCATTCAAATGGTGATGTAATCCCAAGAAACAAATGCTTCAGCTGCAAAACAGTCTCTCAGCAGAGGCCCTGGAAAGAAACCTTCAGCATGTCTGTCTTAAAGACAGTGGAACAATTGCCTTTTATTTCCGTTTTGGTGGTTGGCTATAAGGTTTTTACAGAAATGTCATCTTTTTGCCTGGTTTGTCCATGACTAAGTATCGTGAAGAAAGCAGCCTCTGAAAGATGTTTTTGATTTAACTTTCTGCTGCTGGGAGAAGAAGCCTGGGCAAATGGCATGCTGCCTTCCTTCCTTTGGGGCTGGAGGAGGGAAGGGGGAGAGAGATTTGCAAAAATATACATGTAATTTCTTGTGTCAAGAGGGTGTTCACTGAAGTTAGCTACTGATAGCTGTCTGTCTTCAAAAATTTCCCTTGGTGGGTAAAGACGACTGAACTGTATGCGCTGCGTGCATGTGTTTTGTAATTTCTTCTGAGAAATCCGTAAATGTTATGGTCGTGTCCCCGTTCTCGCCCCTCCCCCTCCACATTTTATTTAAGAAACTATAGAATAAAAGCTTGAGAGACTGCTGATTATGATTTTAGGCTCTGGGACTCCCTGTCCCAGTGGATACAGATCAGGTCACAGAGGTCCTATGCTTGGTCTGTAATGGGAAAGGTCTCCTACAGTATCCCCATGCCAGATGTTTTATGGTAGGTCATTGGATTTGGTTTCTGAGGAGTCCTATTTTTGCCTGCATTCCTGGCTAGAGGTAAAGCAGAGTCAGCAGCTGCAGTGGAGAAACTGAATTAGAGGGCGTTGTGGTGGAAAAGATGAAAAGGCATCCATCTTGAGGCCCTCTTAGCCCTGACTCAGTGTTCTGAGTCATTGCCTTAAGATAGGTCTCTTGGCAGACACCCATTTTGAGTTAGTAGGGCAGAAGGAGACCCAGTTGTGAAAATATAAAGGGGAGCAGTACTATATCTAGAAATGTGAAAATTTTACGTTTGCTGGCCTTCCCACAGTACTTTCTCATATGCATGACAGTAGCATAACAATTTCAATTACACATCTCTCATAGCTCATTAGAGGCCTAATAAGGAATCAAAATTTTGATCCTCACCCCACAAACTTATTCCATGGTGCATGCCTGCCCACCCTTCATAAAGTGGACTGTTTGTAAGGTCAAGTGGAAAAGGATAGTGACAACTGGAAAAACATAGCTGTAGTATTACTGTAATGCTTTAGTTGAGAGCTTTGTATTGCTAATTTTAACTAGCTTGAGATTTTGAAGACCAGAAAGTTGCATGAAAGAAATGGTGTAGTTATTGGCCTGTTTGCCTTTTGGTTACTTGTCATAATAGTTGATGACTCACTTATTGATGGAGATAACAGTGATACATAGGCTGCCTACTTGTTCTCTTTTTTGGTGTAGAATGGTAGTAATCAAATCTCGTGCACCAAGGCAAAAAGTCTGTGGGGGTCAGGAAGACTTTTTTTTAAGCACTCCTAAGAGCCTAAATCCCTTTAGACCATGATGAGACTTATGCTGTTAAATCATTTTGAGCACTGCAACACTGAGCACAGCAATGCCTAAATACCTTTTAAAAATCTGGGCCTAAATCTCTGTCCTTCAGTTCCCCATTTATAAACTGGTGGTGATATTTCACCGGGATATTGAGGAGAAATTCATTAACACTTGCGGTACGTTCAGATACTACACTGATGGAGGGCCACATTGGAAACAACATCAATGCGATTAGAACCTCTAGACTCCAAATCCTGTGCTCATAGTCTGTTCATGTTCTATATGAATGTAGGGCTGATGGTGCTGAGCATGGAGACATTAATGTATATCCAGTGCCTTGAACTTGTGAAGCACTGTTGACAGAAATGCAGTCAAGCTTTCACTTGTGGATTGATAGTTATAACTAGAATAAAAATTACTACTATTTCATACACAGAAATCCTCTGCTTCCCTGAATCAAGGTCCATGATTGCTTTCTCAGATATTCTGATGAGTGGGTGGAAGTTATGGCTGAGTCAGGCTGAAAGTATTTCCAAGTTAATGCTGAACTGTTTATGTGGATATATATGTACATTTTAAAGAGAGGGAGGAATTGTATCTCTGCCTTCTCTATATTTAGCTGATACTCCCCCTCCTGCTTACCTGCCTCCGGAAGATCAGATGACACAGGATGGCTCACAGCCAATGGACACCAACATGATGGCACCCTCAATTCCCCCAGAAATAAACAGAGGAGGTAAAAGGATTCTATATGCGTTTTTTTTTTTCTGCTTGGTTTCTAAAGTGCAAAGAGTCTCATAATTTTTTTTAAGCTGAATATTGATCTGGATTCATATTATTTAACGGAAATATGTAACTGTAGACAATAAGAAAAACTACAGGGAACGTGGTTTCCTTTTCCCCCACCCCCGCTGGGGGTGAAATTATACACTCTTATGAGCCTCTAGGTCTAAAAAAAGTCTAAGTGACCGTACATGATTAAATTAAGGCATCGCCATGTTTTAAATGTTGACTTCCAGCCGGAAGAATCCAAAAGCATATTACAAACTCTCATCTGTAACAATCACTGAAGTTAAACCATTCTTATGGTAAAGCATAGTAATTATGTGTAATGGCACAAGCACACCTGTTAACAGGCAGTGAAAGGTATCTATTATGATTATAGTGACTATTGAGACAGTGCTTGATGTTGTATGGTTGATATCCAGTTGGTGGGTGGGTGAATTGAGAGCAGGGAATATAGCTGCCCAAACTGAGATTTTGTCAGGACACTGGCACTAACATCTTTGCACTTGTGAAAAGTACTATGGATACTGTAATAAAAATGGTCAGGGTCTCAGTATGCTTTGTCTTCTGAAACACAACACACCCAACCGAAGTGCCTCCTAACCACCATGGTATTGCACTGGCTTAGCTCTGATGTCTAGAGAAGAGCATGACACTGAATTGCCAACACTCCTTCCTGCAGCACCTTGGGTTTTTCCTGGGAGCTTGGAGTAGGAATGTTTCCTTTCCCATGTAAGTAGTGACCTGGCATGACCCTCCTTAGCTCGTGAGATTGCAGCGTGAGGTGGTATTGTTGCAGGGAAGATGTGTTAAATTCTTTTCATTTTGTTTTACATCGTATGGCACAGACAACTTTTTACACGCGGCTTTTTAAACACATTGCAAATATAAACTGCTGAGTAAAGGATTTAGTGCATTCAGCACATGGTGAGAAATAGCCCCCTCTGAGAACACTTAGCTCACAGTGCCGTGCATCCAGCCAGGAGAGAGAGTAGCAAGTTGAACGCTGTGCCAGAATGATTATAAAGATTACAAGCATATGAACACTTCAGCTATTGTTTAATTTCATTTGAGTTTTGTTGTTAAGCTTAAAATGTCTGGGCTCACAAATATATCTGCTCTTCTAATATAATTTATATCGGTGCCGTGTTCGCTTATTTTCCTCCTTCAGAGTGAGCTTGCATTTGATCAGCACCATCTTTGGCATTGTCCATTGTTTTGCTGATCTATACACGACTGCGTACTGGCCTCTGCAGCTGATGAAGGCCCAAAGTGCATTTATCAGTGTTTATACCTAACTCTGCAGACTTCTGCACATTTTTTCCCCTTGTAAATATGCTCTATCTGTGCTGGGGGATTTTTGCATCACATCTGAGACCCATAACAACCAGAGGGAATGGCTTGCGTTTTTCTTTTCATCTTAAAAGAGCTTTCTACTTTGTTTTTTTAAATCTTTTTTTCTTGCTAGTAAGTTGAATAGTCTCTTTTAATTCACTGTTTCTTGAGTGAGGGAAAAAGACATTTATTTCTTTGCTTATGCTTATATCGTCTGCTCATTCTTTGAGCCCCTGTCTGTTTGCTGTGCCTATCCAGTGTCTAATTGCCCTCCTAAAAGGTCTGCTGTGGTTGTATAAAAACAGTTGTTTCAATAAACTTTTATGTTAAACATTTTAGTTGCAAATGTTTAGAAGCATGTTCTTTATGGAGATTTGTTAGTCTTAAGAGATTTGACTTAACAAGCTGCATCCTGTCACTGAAGCTGGGTAATTTCCATTGTTGGCCCATGCTGGGAATGGAGAGACAAAACGCACCTGCTCTGCATGACTTAAAGCAAACGTAAGGAAGTTAGTATGAAATCTGTGTGAGAGAGATATGATTCATTCTGTAAGAATGGCCAGCTGGCAAGATTTCTTCCTGAGTTTGAGAACTGGGGCAAAGCGGTAGCTTTGGTAGTTACTGGCAACTTAATTTGAAAGCAAAGTGTAGTAACCCCTTACTAATAATTAAAGGCTTCTTTTATTTACAATGATTTGAAAAGGCTTAACAATACTGTGGCTTTACAAAAGTTAAACCCCTTTTCATGAGCATTTCCCAGCATATTCTTGGTCAGCAATGGACATCACACTCGAAAAACCCTGCACCAAGATTTTTGTCTCACACCGTTTTCGTCGCTGACGTTGCGTAGGCTACATACTTTCCTACTATTTATGTCAGCTAGATAATCACGTTTTAAATTTTTTAAATTCTGCTCATGTCCCTTTTAATCAGAAAAAAATCAGTGTATGAGAAACATTTTCCTAAGCAAAGGAAAGTATAGAATGTTGGTCCTAAAGTTAATGTTGGCATTGAGAATGCGCTGAAAGGAGAAACAAATTCCTGCAACGTCATTGTCATTTTTGCACTTCGACTTGCATTTAGAGCTGTGATCTGCAGAGCAGCTATCTCAGATTCCTAAACTGTGTACTAAGCACAGAAATAGTCATCCTCTTCACTTTAAAACCCTCACACATAAAACAGCCACATCCTATCTCCTCTTCAACCTCTTTTATTCCTATAAACCTCCTATATTCCGCTTCCTGTGTATAATGTAATCTCATAGCCTTGTAAATTCCCGATTCCATATTATTTTTAAATTGTTGCATAATTATGGTCCAAAATCTAAGCTTTCATTTATTTTTTCTTTTTAGAAAAGCCTCCTAGCCTTCTGATTGTGGGGGGGAAAAAATCTTCAGAATCTAAACTGAAGCAGTACTGTCTGCTTGAGTTTGCAAAGAGTATGAAACAAATGCTCTGAGATGTGAAATTTGTTTATGCATCTCATTAGGGTGTTAACCCTGAAATCTAGCTACTACATGCACGTTGACTATTTCATTGCTGATCACTTTAATAGAACCGTCAACTGTAATGTACATATTTTTTGTTGTTGGATGTAGTGGCTGATACTGGGGAAGGTCGCTGTGAACCAACCCTATGGTCTGTAGGGCAGGGAAATGAAGAATTCAAACATCCCCTTCCCAAATTTTAAAGTAATTTCTGCACTTGCCCAGTAGGTGAGTGGGGGGGGGGGGGGAGGAGATGCATTGCCTTCCCAGATACAAAAGATTAATCTGCCATCTGGATACCAAAAACCCAAGCCATGTGTCACTCCTGCCTGCATGGCCAAAATCCCAGCTGTCTCCTAGGCAGTTGTGAAAACCTCCAGTTGTTCTGACCATTTCTGCTATGTGATTTCTCATCGTTAATAAAGAATTTTGTAACGTATAATATTTTAAAAGTTGGTAGTTCTGTACAATAAACTGAGGGAGTACTTCACTGATTTGTCAACACTCAAGGTAGTGCTGATCTAGGTCATATGTTGCAAAGAATGCAGGGGTGCTTGATAGGTGTGGTAGTTGAGCCCATAACATGTTCTCTTACTTAAGTACCTGTTGCCAGCTCTGATATTTTTCCCTATGTCTGAAGTTTTGCGAGTAATTTTATCTTAACTTGTATTTGTACAGATTCTTTCTTTGGCTCTGAAAAGTGTGTTTTTGTTTTTGTTTTTTTTAATAATTAAATGATAAATGAACTCCATAGAAGATGGCACTTAATTAGCAGTTATTTATCCAGAATTTCTCTCTGTGATCTTAAGCCAAAGCCTACAGGTTGCAGATCTTTAAAGTTCAGAAACATATTAGTTGCAGTGCCATTGATTGTAACCTTTTCTTTGTTTCTTTCCAGATGTTCAGGCAGTTGCTTATGAAGAGCCAAAACACTGGTGTTCTATTGTCTACTATGAGCTGAACAATCGTGTTGGGGAAGCATTTCATGCCTCCTCCACCAGCGTATTGGTAGATGGTTTTACTGATCCTTCAAACAACAAGAACAGATTTTGCCTTGGGCTGCTCTCTAATGTTAACCGGAATTCCACCATTGAGAACACCAGGCGGCATATTGGCAAAGGTGCATTTAGTTTTTCTCTTGTTTTGCTTTCTAGCTAAACGCGGCAATCTGGGCTTCTTGCTTCAAGGACAGACTATCATATACGTATTAAAGTCATGTTCTAATGAACACTGGCAAATACATAATTTCTTTGTCAAGTCCTGTACTCTTGTAAGTTCTCACCTGTTGTATAATTGCAGGAAGCTTTCTATCTTCTTATCAGTTTTTTTGATTGTCTGCAGACTCTCATCAATTTTAATTTTAATTAGCACAACAGTTTAAGGCAGTTGCTTTCTCACACACAGCCCGGCTGTTGATGATTCTGGAAAGCTGAACTATATAACTGCAGACAGCTCTCTGAACAAAATCTTTTTTTTTTTCTTGATTAAAGATATCTAAATTGTCTGGCCCTTAAACTCCCTTAAAGGAGTATAGGCCTGCTAAAGTAATATTCCAAATACAGTTTAAAGGAGGGATTTTCAGAAGTCCAAAGGACAGTTCATGGTATTCCTGTTTCCGTGCCTTTGACAGTCTTCTCCCAAAAGAATTGATCTTTGTTTTTAATTTAGCTTCATAATAGTCCATTTTGAGGGGAATGTTGTCATGTAAATTAAATCCAGACTAACTTTATTTTAATTTTTGTGGTAGCAAATGTTGTGTTTGTACAACACCTAGCAGTGGTATTGTAAAAGTACTTTGTTCATCTTTAGGCAGGGAAAAAATTCTGAAGATTTTTTTTTTTTTCCGGAGAGAGGTCCTTGGAGCTTTGTAACCAAAAAATTGTATTTCAGGGGAAGGGTTATATTGCCTTTTTTATATTGAGGCCCTATGAAATGGGTTTAGAGGGAAAGCTGTCTTTGAATATCTTCCTATTCTTTTTTTTTTATGCTTGGAGATCAGTTTCTTACAGTGATGTTGTTCTGGATCTCACAGGAAACAGTTTTGAAACTGAGCTTGTGCCTCAGGGAGATTAGTTTTCATACAGTTTATTATTCTGAAAAGCAACCTTTAGCTAAGAAAAGCTTTTTCCATGCTAGTACCTGTGCTGCTCCCAGGTTCATACTCAGAGGTTGTGCCACTAAGTCTTGTTCCTTCTCTTTTTTTTCTCCACCCCAGAAAGTATCTATGTACTTTATATAACACTTTGTTCATTTTCCATTTAAACCTATAAAAGTAAACTTTTAAAAGCAGCCTCGTTGCAAGCAAAGTTCTACTGAAACATTAACTGTACAGATACCAGAGGTACTAACATTAACTGTACCAGATACCAGTCCTTCAAAAATTGGAAGTCAGATCCTAGTGAGGATAATAAGAAGGTGCACAAACTCTTTTACAACTTAAGTGTAAAAGTATAATAAGGCAGGCTAGGAAAGTTTTTGTCTCTTTAACAAGTTCTGACAGTAAGATATTTACATCAGAAACAGGAAGTCTGCCAAACAGGTGCCACTAAACAACTAAGGTGTTAAAGGAGCATGCAAGGAAGACGAGGCCATTGCACAGAAGCTAAGTGAATTATTTGCATTGGTCTTCACTGCACAGGATGTGGGTGAGATCTCACATCAGAATTATCCTTTTTGGGTGACACATCTGAAGTACTGTCCCACATCGATGTGTCCATAGAGAATGTTTTAGAACAAACTGATAAATTGAACTGTAATAAGTTACCAGGAGCAGATGGTATTCACCCATAGTTCTGAAGGAACTCAAATGAAATTGCAGAACTACTAACTGCAGTATGTAACCTATTGCTGGAAATAAGCCTCTCAACCAGATGACTGGAAGGTAGCGAGTGTAACACCTGTTTTTAAAAAAGGGCTCTGGAGGTGATTCTAGCAATTGCAGGCTAGTAAACCTAACTTTAGTACTGCGCAAATTGGTAGTTCAGTTATTTACTATAGTGTTATATATATATATATATATATATATATACACACACATATATATATATATATACACACAGACACAGAGATTCATAGATATTTAGGTCAGAAGGGACCATTATGATCATCTAGTCTGACCTCCTGTACAATGCAGGCCACAGAATTTCACCCACCACTCCTGCAAAAAACCTCTCACCTATTTCTGTGCTATTGAAGTCCTCAAATTGTGGTTTAAAGACTTCAAGGCGCAGAGAATCCTCCAGCAAGTGACCCGTGCCCCATGCTACAGAGGAAGGCGAAAAACCTCCAGGGCCTCTTCCAATCTGCCCTGGAGGAAAGTTCCTTCCCGACCCCAAATATGGCGATCAGCTAAACCCTGAGCATATTGGCAAGATTCATCAGCCAGATACTACAGAAAATTCTTTCCTGGGTAACTCAGATCCCACCGCATCTAATATCCCATCACAGGCCATTGGGCCTATTTACCGTGAATATTTAATTACCAAAACCATGTTGTCCCATCATACCATCTCCTCCATAAACTTATCAAGAGATAAACATGATTTGTTGGGAAAAGTCAACATGGCTTTTGTAAAGAGAAGTTATGCCTCACCAGTCTACTAGAATTCTTTGAGTGTGTCAGCAAGCATGTGGGTAAGGGTGATCAAGTTGATATAGTGTACTTGGATTTTCAGAAAGCCTTTGACAAGATCCCTCACCAAAGGCTCCTAAGAAAACTAAGTAGTTATGGCCTAACAGGAAAGGGCCTCTCATGCTGATTGAAATATGGGAAACAAAGAGTAGGAATAAAAAGTCAGTTTTACGAATGAAGAGGTAAACAGCAGGGTCCCCCAAGGATCTGTACTAGAACCTGTGCTGTTCAGCATATTCATTAATGACCTGGAAAAGGGAGAGAACAGTGATGTGGCAAAGTTTGCAAATGATGAAAAATTATTCAAGATAGTTAAATCCAAAGCTGACTGTGAAGAGTTGCAAAGGGATATCACAATACTGGGTAACTGAACAACATAATGGCACGTGACATTCTAGGTTGAGAAGTACAAAGTAATGAATGCTGGGGAGAAAAATCCCACCTACACATATACAAGGATGGGTTCTAAATTAGCTGTTGCCACTCAATAAAGAGATCTTGGAGTCACCGTGGATAATTATCTGAAAATTTCAGCTCACTGCACAGCAGCAGTCAAAAAGGCTAATGGAATGTTAGGAACTATTTAGGAAGGGATAGAAAATAAGATCGAAAATATAAGTCCACTATATAAATCCCTGGGGTGCCCATACCTTGAATATTGTGTCCAATTATAGTCACCCATCTCAAAAAGGATATAGTGGAACTGGAAAGATTCAGAAAAGGGCAACTAAGATAAGAGTATGGAATGGCTTCCCTGCGAGGAGGGACTAAAAAGATTAGGGCTGTTGAGTTTTAGAAGCGATATGACGAAGGGAGGCTATGATAGAGCTCTATAAAAACATGAATGCTGTGGAAAAAGTGAATAGAGAAGCATTTAACCTTTCCCACAATGCAAAAATCAGGGTCACCCAATGAAGTTAATAGGGAGCAGGTTTAATACAAACAAGATGAAGTACTTTTTCACACAAAGCACAATTAACCTGTGGAACTCATTGCCATGGAATGTTGTAATGGCAAAAGTATAGCTGGGTTAAAAAAAAGAGTTAAATAAGTTCACTGAGGATAGGTCTGTTGATGGCTATTAGCCAAGATGGTCAAGGATGCAACCCCAGGCTCAGGGTGACCCTAAACCTCTGATTGCCAGAAGCCAGGAGGGGGAACACAGGGAAGGATCACTCCAACTGCCCTGTTTAAGACCGTTCCCCTGAAGCTCTGTATTAGCCACTGTTGGAGACAGGATGCTGGGTGAGACTGACCATTGATCTGACCCAGTATGGCCATTCTTCTGTTTTCATGTTCTTATATAGAAACGCTATTTAAATCTCCCCCTTTGTAAGAAGAACAGATTCACAGCTTGAAGACGTGGCCACAGATTGTTTTGTTGTTAAGATGATATGGGAGTTATGTCCTCAGCAAAATTTTACATCGACCATACTATTAAATGCCATCAAGATTTTCTTTCTCGGAATTTGATTTACTTTAATTCCTTCTGTGTGTTTTTTCTGGTTTTGCTATTTCACATTGATTGTTCCAACAGTGGAGAACTTGAACCCCAAAGTTCGTAAAGTTTAAAAGCCTGTGTATAGGGTTCTGGGGGGAGAGATCTCTGGAGATTCCCCACCCCCCACCTATAGGGGGTTTGCTGTCCCCTATAGAAAATGTCGAAGGCATGGGCTCAGATCTTGAGTGGTCCATGAGAAACCATTGGATTCATGCGGCGTTAAGCTGTTCCTCTGGACGCTGCACTGTGCTCCGGCTCCCTGGAAGTGCACCTCTGTTGAAGCTATCCTAACCGAGACTCATCCTAGCTAGTACGTGCTGGAGGAGAATCCATCTTGGAGCTGTATTACTATTTTCCAAGGATTCTTTGTGCCGCTGGAAGGGGAACAATGTCTGTTCTCCCTACCCTGGGCCCAGTCAATCTTCTGTCTCCGAAATGTGAACCCATGGGATCTGAGCAGATGTTCTGGCCCTGTAAATCTGTCATCTTGCACTGTTACAATAGTTTCCTTCTGTGCAGTTTACAAGAAGTAAAACTTTAATGAACAGTTGATTTGAAAAACAAACTTCCGTGGAACCTGGAGGGACAGGTACAACAAAGCTTTACGAGAGTCCTACTAGTGAGTGAAATTTAACATTTCTCTTTAAACTGGAGAAGCACAAAAGCATCTCCGCAAAGATGTGTGCTAGACTGTGCATGTGATACGAATTAATTTGACCTCTCCATAACAAATACTTTTTCCTCTTAGGAGTTCACCTCTATTATGTTGGGGGAGAAGTGTATGCCGAATGCCTTAGTGACAGCAGTATTTTTGTTCAAAGTCGAAACTGCAACTACCACCATGGGTTCCATCCAACCACAGTTTGTAAAATTCCCAGCGGCTGCAGTTTGAAAATTTTCAACAACCAAGAGTTTGCGCAGCTTCTGGCTCAATCGGTGAACCATGGCTTTGAAACAGTGTACGAGCTTACTAAGATGTGCACTATCCGTATGAGTTTTGTAAAGGTAGGTAAGAGTTCAGTTGGGCTTGTGTTTTGTAAGCAAAAGAATATTCCCTTTTGAATCTCGTTAAATAATTCTAGTGCGAACAGTTCCATTTCATGCCTTTATATTGGAAAAGTTCCCCTATCAACAATGACATTGATTGTAAATGTGTGTTATATTTTATAAACACTTTCTCTATAAAACAAAAGCTGTATGCATGTCCTTAAACATACAAAGCTATCCGTTTGGACAAACATCGTTTTGTTGGTGTACAGAATTTTAAAATCAAAGGTACATTCCGTAGGTTCTTGGTTTCAGATTTCTCCCCATTACATTTTTTTGTAGGTTTGATAATGGCACAGTTAAGTAGTTTCCATCATGCCTAGCAACTATTCTTACTGTCTCAGTAGAATGTTACATTAGAAGAGGGGTGGGCAAACTTTTTGGCCTGAGGGCCACATCTGGACGGGGAAATTGCACGCAGGGCCATGAATGTAGGGCTAGGGCAGGGGGTTGGGGTGTGGGAGGGGGTGCAGTATGCAGGAAGGGGCTCAGGACAAGGGGTTGGGGCACAGGAGGGGTGTGGGGTGTAAAAGGGGGCTCAGGGTAGGGGATTGGGGTGCAGGAGGGATTCTGGGTTTGGGATTTGGGGTGCGGGCTCCGGCCTGGTGCCACTTACCTTGAGTGGCTCCAGGGTGGCAGCAGCATGCAGCAGGGCTAAGGCAGTCTCCCTGCCTGCCCTGGTCCCGCGCCGCTCCCAGAAGTGGCCAGCTTGTCCGGCAGTGGTTCCTGGGGGTGAGGCGAGACAGGCGGTTCCTCCCTGCCCTTGCCTGTGGGTACCACACCCAAAGCTCCCATTGGCCATGGTTCCCTGTTCCCGGCCAATGGGAGCTGTGCGGGGCGGCGCCTGCAGGCAAGGGCAGTGCACAGAACCCTCTGCCTCCCCCGCTGCCTCCTCCAGGGCCCGCAGGGACATGGTGCCAGCCGCTTCCGGGAGCGGCGCGGGGCCAGGGCAGGCAGGGAGCCTGCCTTAGCCCCGCAGCGCCACAGGGGTGGCAATCCCGTGGGCCGGATCCAAAGCCCTGATGGGCCGGATCCAGCCCATGGGCCGCAGTTTGCCCACCCCTGCATTAGAATCATAGAAATGTAGGGGTGAGAAGGGACCCTGAGAGGTCATCACTTCAACCCCCTGCACTGAGGCAGGACCAACTAAACCTAAATGTCTGTGACAGGTTCTTAAGAAACAGATTCCTCTGACTTCTTAAAAACCTCCCAAGGATGCGGATTCCACAGCTTCCCTTGGAGGACTATTCCAGTGCTTAACTACCCTTATGGTTAGAAAGTTTTTCCTAATGTCTAACCTAAATCTCCTTTGCAGCAGATTAAGCCCCTTGCTATTTGTCCTACTGTCAGGGGATGTGGAGAACAATTGATCTGTCATCTAACAGCCTTTAACATATTTGAAAATAGTTATCAGGTCCCCCTCAGTTGTCTTTACACAACACTAAACATGCACAGTTTTTTAATCTTTTCTCATTGGTCAGGTTTTCTGAATTTTTAGCATTTTTGTGGCGCTCCTCTCCATTTACCCAGTGTTTAATCCACTTCTCCAAGAGTGTTTATGAACAGAGTTGATGCACAGTGGGTCAAGTTAAAGTTTGGTAATTAACAAGCAACTTTTCCAGGCTTTGTCTTTTCCATGCCCTTCAAATAACCACATTGTATTCAGTAACAATCTCCTACTGTCTGAAGGATCAGAATTGTGAAGTGGTGGGCATTTCTTGGTCAGAATAGCTGGGACTGTCATGTAAGTGATTGGAAGATGGGTAGCTTTGTTCCCTGGGGTCTGTCTGGTGATTAGAAATTCTATAAACAAAGTGCATACCGTTCTGTTCTCAGGGTACATGTAAGGATTGTAGCAATGATGTGAGGGACAGAAGTGTGGAATCGGGGTAAAGGGATCAGTGGCGTGAGGGACAGAAATGTGGATCAGTCAAATATTTCAAGACTGCCAAATTAATTGCGCAGTATCCTAAAATGGTGGCTTAAAGGGATAAGGTGACTTCTTTGTGCACATGCCTTACGGGTTAATCTGAGGTTAATACAAAATATTTTCTTTTTACTCTTGATTCCTGTGGTCCATCCACAGCCCTTCCCAAAAAAGATAATTTACTTTATCAAACTACACAATGAACTTTGTTAGATTTCTTTCCAGATAATTAGTAAATCTTATAACTGACTCGGTTTTAGCTAAAAGAGAACCCATCGGTGCTCGACCTGTTAATTTAGGAAATATCATCAGCCCATCTAGGATATGACCAGTGCCACCTTTCTCCCCCAAAATTGTCCAGTTTAACAACACCACCTTCTTCTTGTGTACACTACTTTCTTCCATTGGCTGTTTTTATAGCTACAAGAGTGCCTGAGATGTTTTGGGAATCTTTATCTGTTTCAGTACTCCCATCCTTCCTGTGAAGAAACCTTGGCCCTAGCTGCATGGAGTAGAGTTCCCACCTTAATGTTGATCCATGATGCCTTGTTTTTATGCCTGTTAATTTGTTTGGCAGTGTATCTTCCCATCTCACTCTTTTTAGTCTTAGTACATGAGGATTCTTCAGTCTTTTTCTAGAGGCCTTATGGGATTCCAGTAGCCCTTATCTTCAATCCTTTTACCTGTACCTCTCGAGAAGTGCAAAGATACACAAACATGGTAGCCTCAATCCTGTTTGTATTTCATTGTTTTTAATCAGTTATACTTCCCTCTCCTCCAAGAGAATACTGCATCCTGCCTCCCTCCATGTCCTCTGGAAGAGGAGAGACTTGCGGGGAATCTTCAGTAGGACTAGGACTACCATGGGCAACACAAGAGCCATGGGTTTGGGAGTCAAAGAGCTTCCTTGCATTTTAATGTTAGTTCTGCAAAATGCATTGCTATATGAATCTGCTTTAGGACTCCCCTTTGAGTCAGTATAAACAGGTGTGAAAATGAATGTCACCTTGTGAAAAAATCAAAATCAATATTTGCTTTGGGATTCATAATGGGACACATGGAGCCTTTCCTCTTCTAGGTTACTATTTCCTATTCAGCCCAGGTCAGTACTGAGTGAAAGCTGAAGATGATGTTCACTGGCTGATGGACCTGAGTTTGTGGGCTTAATCCAGTTTCTAGTGCACAGATGTCCATTATTTAAAAAAAAAAAAAATATCCAGCCTCAGACTTTGCACTAATTACACCCTTGTGGCAGTCACACTAGAGAAGGCAAGGACCAAAAAGGCATGGGGGCTGAGCTGTCCACACACCCTGTTTGTTTGCCCTAGGAAAATAACCTCAGGTTGGTAACTTGGTCAACAAACCCCCCAAAGGGCCCCTAGCTCTTCCATAGGTGTTGAAAACAGTTTGACTACTAGTATATGTTGAGCCAAACTGTTTTTAATGCTATAGTATTCTAACATTCTATTATGAAAGTAGTGCACACTTTCTGCCATGGTATTAAAAATGGTTTGGCCCCACATACTCTAATAGTCAGATTGTCTGCCTGTAAGGCCAAACCATTTTTAACACCCATGTCAGAAGGTGTGCACCACTTTCATTACAGAACGCTTTCTGCCATGGTGTTCTAAAATGTTCTGGTCCCCACATGCAGTGGTACCTGAACTGTTCAGTACCAAGGTCATTGGCGAGGGGGTGGAGAGATATTGTTCATAGGTCGCTTCCCTAGTGTAGATGGAATCCAGAAGAGTGGTGTCTCAAGGGCAACATAGGGGCATACTGGCTGGGTGATATGGGGAAGCATGCATTACCATTGCCAAATTTGAAGTGAGACTTCAGTTTTCAAGTATCTGTCTGTCACCTTACCCAGATTCTCTTAAATCTGCTTTAGATTCACATGGGGAAATGTGGTAACATAACTCATGCAAAAATGGTTCCTCAACCTTGGTAACCTCCACCTGTGAGGCTAGGTTATATCTGTTGCCTTTGTACTATATAAAATGAGAGAGAAGCATTTTCCACTTCCTTGACATGGTAAAAGAAGGTAAAAGTAATAACTTTTCTATGTGATTTTTGTTTGTAGGGTTGGGGAGCCGAATATCATCGCCAAGATGTAACGAGCACTCCATGCTGGATTGAGATACACCTGCATGGTCCCCTTCAGTGGCTGGATAAAGTTCTTACTCAGATGGGCTCACCTCATAATCCTATTTCCTCTGTGTCTTAAAGGGTCCCAAGCTTCTGCAGTTTGGAAACTATTGAGCCTTGCATGTACTTGAAGGATGTATGAGTCAGACACATTTATGAACTGGCAGCAGCTGAATAAGAGCCTTGATAATACTTGACCTCTGTGACCAACTTTTGGATTCAGGGAAAAAGCGCAAAAAAAAAAAAGCCTTTAACACACTGTTGGTGTCAAAAATTTCAGTTTACATTGTACCTGTCTCTTGTAGAATTGATACATGCAAATTGTTTAGCAGGACTTTGTGTAATAGTTAGGGATGACCAAGCTAATAATCTTTTAGACAGTGTTCCCAAGGAATCTTCCTTGGCACTCTGAGGTTACCTTTCTTTTATATGTTCAGCATTCATTATGTTCTCTGGGGTTGATAGCCCATATTGATGAAGTCTGCTTTCCACAGGCTTTCTACAAAATATTTTAAAACCATTTGTCTAGTAATAGTTTGCTGTTCTCTTGAAAGAAAGAAATAATGGGGTGGGAGGTTTAATCATGGTCATGTGTAATAATCTTTATGAAATTGTGTACTGACCATACTGCTGTAAGAATAATGTTAGGTATGCTCTTTGCTAAATGTATGTACAGTGTATTTGAAAGTTTAGAATTAATTCGCTTGGACTAGAGGATTTAGGAATATTTGAGTGGGGAAAAGGGGAGGGGGAAATGGCAATTGACATGCAGAATATACTGTAAACGTAGCTTGTTAGTTTAAAGAAATGAAACAGAGGTCTGAACTTTGCTGTGCATTTCATTAATTTTTTTTATAGTGGCTTTATCTTGTTAACTCTGATTATTTTTGCCTCTTCCCTCCCCCCAAAAACAGTTTATGTAGCTGGTTAATTCATATAGTTGAGAAGAAGGCAAAATTAATCATTCCTGCGGTCCTGAGACTGCAGCTCTGTATATTTCAAGACAAATTGTACAGTCTGTTCTTGAATTATTGAGCGATTTTAGGCAGTTTACATAAAAGAAGTAAACTTTTAATTGTGTAAAAGAATTTTGTTTTGCCAAACCTAGTAACTGTTAAATGTTTGGAGGATTTAAAAACCCTGTTTGGATCTATTTCAAACTTTTTTTAAAAAAATATTTTTAATTTTTTTACTGGTTTTTGTTTTTGTTTTCTGCTAATCTTTTATATTCATTTACTCTGTAGTACTTTAAGTACTTTTATTCCAAAACTAGTGGGTCTTCTTTACTGGAAGTTTTAAATAAAACCATTGTTATTGCTTACTTTGATTAATGCCTTGTCTTGTCTATTTCTTGGCAGCTTTATAACAACCCAGAAAAAAAGATTCTCTTGGATAATACTGCTTCAAATGGAAAAAAAATTTACTCTGCGTTTTAACTTCTGATGCCGCTTGGTAGCAATGTTAAGTCAGTACTGGTGATGAGAGATTTTTGTGGGGGAGATGGATTTCTTCATTAGGTGAGAATAGAATAGATTCAGTAGAACTAATGTGCCCATATAACTTAATAGACTTCCACTGATTTCCCTTTGCCCCCCGCCCCCCTTCCCCAAGTATGGAATATCTGCAGAAACTTTATTTACCTCCAGTGAGGATGGATCAGAGATTTGGGTCTAAACTGCCACTTTTCCACCCTTTACTGGAGATGCATCCGATGAAGTGAGCTGTAGCTCACGAAAGCTTAGGCTCAAATAAATTGGTTAGTCTCTAAGGTGCCACAAGTACTCCTTTTCTTATTGGAATTAAAGTGTACCCACAGCAGCTTCTTATGCCATTCTCTGGCACAGTGGACAGCATCTGTCTTTTCTTTTTCCATTGGTTGTGAAATGCTTTAATTTTTCTTGTTTGTCCCCCAGTTGTCATTTCCCCCATACATGCTGTCACCCAAAGTCTACAAGATGCTCCAGGTGGGGGAATCACTGATAGCATCAGGCTGCCCCTGAGCTGAGTGGGAATAGAGAAGGGAAACTTGGATCAGTGGGTTGCTGCCAGAGCCTGATGTACGTTTTACTGTTCTGCTCCCTACAGTGAGCCAGAAGAAGCGGTGGGAGGAGAAATAGCTTTCCAAGATCCATATGCTTCTTTATCCACAGTAGTGGGAGCACTGGAAAGTGAAGAGCTGGATGGATCTGAGGTTATGCAGTGACCTCCTCTTGATTTCTTGTCTTTGATTCTGTTCCTGCCTTAGACTAGTCTGGTAGCCTCCTTCCCCAGGTAGACAATTGCTTTGAACTGCAAAGCCTAGGTGGCAGGATTCTGGAAAAAATGTCTGAACTAGTGGTAAATCTCCCCGGGGCAGGGAAGAAAGACACAAACCCTAGCAATCCTTGTGATCAGTTGAAGAAAAATGCACCATTGATCAGGGAGAGGAGAGCAAATAAGATGTTAAACTGTAATTAACCCTGGGGTTAGAGAATAATATTGTCAGCACTTGTATTCAGTCTCTCATCTCAATTCAAATGTGACAGCAAAGATCCAAAAAAGGGCACTGTAAAAATCTTTGGCGGCATTTGTGGGAGGGAAGTTTTCATACTAGCAGAGACAAGGGAAATACACTGATCTAGTTTTTGAAGGAGGTAGGATCTGGTGTGTGGTGAGGGGTTAATATAGTTGGGGTAGGTAGCACTGCCTATTAAGGTTGCCAAACACTTTCCATTATAAGACCCTTCTGTCAGTTGCTTATAACTTTGCCAAACTTAAACTCTTTGGACTTAAACTTTCCATTTCAGGTGTCTGCCTCATGCTAAACCTTTTTGGAAGGTCTGGCATTTTTGAGAATGAGGCTATGGAAAAATAGTTTGTTTTGCCCATGATAAAGTCTTGAGAGCTTTTCTTTGAAATGCTCTAGTGTCCCCATGCTTTGGAGCAAGGACTCAGAATTTGGCAAGGGCCTTGCTTTTGTGTCCAAGATGTTTCTTTTTGCCATCCCGGTGAAAATGTCCAAATGTTGGCCTAGTTATAAGCCTTTGAAAAATCCACAATTTGTGCATTTTCCATAGGAACTTTTTCCCCCCCTTTTTTTTTAATAAAGCAGCTAAAATTTCCAAAGTTTGTCCTCACTGACCTTGCACCATCCCCCTCACAGTTCCTGGTGCCAACTTTGTATGTGCCGTTCCTACAGAGCAGCTCCAGCCCAGGGCTATGGAACTCAGAAGGACTTTTCCTGAAATTGCTGCTCTGGGCCACGGTGGGACTGGGCACCAGAACTGAGCAGGGAGGAGCCTATCTCTCCTGTGCTTTCAGTTGCTCCACTCCCAGCTGGCAGTATGGAGGAGAAAGTGCCTGATATAAATTCAGAGGCAACAACAACAAAAAACTTGGATGGGAGAAGGAAAGGAGTAGGTGGTGAAGCTGGGACTATGGGAGAAAGAAATAATGATTCGTAGTTGGAGCAAGGGAGGCTGACTTGAAGTAGGAACCAGTGTGGGAAGGGCGGGGGAGGGGGTGAGAGCTCTGACAAGGAGTTGAGATATTGGGGCAGAACTGGGACTAGCTGGACAAAGACACTGGATAAAGAAGTTTGGGGTGGGAGAGACATTGAGATTGGGTGAGGAGCCTGGAGAAAAGGAAATTGGGACAGGGAGCACAGCAATCTTAATTCTGGCATTTCCTAACTTGAATGCTTGACTTTGTAACCTTAATTCTCTTTTACTACAGTTTTTTGTGTGTAATATATAAGAACAAAAAACAAATTGTGTAGCCTAGAGGAGGCCAGTTGGATATTTTCTTTCAGCCCCCTAAAAAAAGCAGGCCCTAGGTGTAAACCATGTCTAAATTTTTGTTTTTACTAAACTTCCTCATATCGGAGTGCTGCTATAATGAAGCTTTAACGTGTTATAAACCCAGAGCCTGATTCTCCACTCAGGTATGCCACTGTAATTCCGTTGACTAAATAGAGTTACGCTGGCATAAAACTGGTATAATAGGGTGGGGAAGAGTGAGGCCTGGATCTTACTTGTGTAAATAAGACCGAGCTGTGTTGCAAAGGCTGGGGCACAATCATTACATGGAGCTTCATAAGAGTAAGACATTGTGTAGATGGGGCCTAAAAGGTAATTCAGTTAGAATGGATACAAAATATTATTTTGCCTCTTTTTCGTTTCCTTTTTGTAGCATGTAAAAAAAGCCTGTAAGGTGGTGTGCTGAATTGTTAAAGGTGTGTGTTCTACTTGTTTTTTACATTAGAAATTAATTTCCTGTCTAGCCTGGAATCCACTGATGACTAGAGAACTAGTGAAATGATGTGGTGAGATCACAAGAATGAGAGTGAAAGCTGAGCATTGAAGACTTGAATGCGTGTTTAGTCAGATGGTTTGAAATTTTCTTTTTCACTGTGAATGCTTAACTTAAGTGAATTACTGTTTTAGAGGTTATTGAATCAATCCTTACTGGTTTAATAAAGGTTTGCAAACTAATGGTCTATATAGTCTAAGATGTCCAGAAGGTCTTCCAGGTATTTTATTTTAGGGAGATGAGAATTTGATTTTCCTGATGTTTCAGAAATTTTAAAATAAAAACAAAAAAAAACAGACTTTTGTTTTTTCCAAAAACAATTCAGGCACTTTTTATATATATAATATAAAAAATAAATAAACAATAATGGACGTAAACCTAATTCTTAAATCTGGACGCACAATTTCTGGACACATTTAAAAGGGAGTGAATGATACTGCTGAATAAGTGTGATCTTTTCACTCTTTCCAGCCCTCCAATCTCTGTGCTGAGATGTTCCCAACAGCTGCATTTGTTGAGAGGTATATTCAGTATTGCACTTGATGGTGGCCTTTGTAAGGAGAGTAATATTACAATAAGTGATGCACAGCTTGAGGACAAGGTTTTTTCCATTTGGATCAATCCAAACAAGTTTTGGAGAACTCTACAATGATCTTGGACCAAAGGGTGGTTTCACTGGGAATTCTTGACTACATTGCACCATGTAACCTTTCTAATAATCAAAAAGATACCTTTGCTAGTATTTTAATAATAATTTTACAAAATGTATAACATTTTTTCCAAATAGTTTGGGATGTCTGAGGCAGTGGGAGTGAGATTTGTCTGATGTACAATTTGATGAAGATATAAGTAACTTGGAAGGATTTTGAAACCTCCTTTGGAAAGCCTTCCTTTTGAAAATTTAAAACAGTGTTAGTGTTCCCTTATATATTTGAAACCTGTCTTCCTTCCTTCCATATTGAAGTACTGTATCAGGGTTCTTAGTCTCCTGATGTCACTGCTGTTCTATAAATTGCATTTTGAGGCCCCATCTCTTTGACTATATTGCAGTAATTCTCCAGCATGGCTATTCCTAAACTTGAATTCAGAAATGCATAAAATGTTTTCTGTTTGGAGTACAGTCTCATTCAAAGATTTTGACTGGAGCTGTTTTTGTAGGTCACAATCTTTGTGACATCGCCTTCAACTACACCTTCTCTTAGCGATTTCTGCTGCTATTTATTTGTAATTGTAGTGTATGGCAAAAACACATTGTCAAGGTTCCTCCCCCACTCTGAACTCTAGGGTACAGATGTGGGGACCTGCATGAAAAATCTCCTAAGCTTATCTTTACCAGCTTAGGTCAAAACTTCCCCAAGGTTCAAAATATTCCACCCTTTGTCCTTGGATTGGCCGCTACCACCACCAAACAAATACTGGTTACTGGGGAAGAGCTGTTTGGACGCGTCTTTCCCCCCAAAATACTTCCCAAAACCTTGCACCCCACTTCCTGGACAAGGTTTGGTAAAAAGCCTCACCAATTTGCCTAGGTGACTACAGACCCAGACCCTTGGATCTTAAGAACAATGAACAATCCTCCCAACACTTGCACCCCCCCCTTTCCTGGGAAATGTTGGATAAAAAGCCTCACCAATTTGCATAGGTGACCACAGACCCAAACCCTTGGATCTGAGAACAATGAAAAAAACATTCAGTTTTCTTACAAGAAGACTTCTAATAGAAATAGAAGTAAAGAAATCACCTCTGTAAAATCAGGATAGTAGATACCTTACAGGGTAATTAGATTCAAAACATAGAGAACCCCTCTAGGCAAAACCTTAAGTTACAAAAAAGATACACAGACAGAAATAGTTATTCTATTCAGCACAATTCTTTTCTCAGCCATTTAAAGAAATCATAATCTAACACATACCTAGCTAGATTACTTACTAAAAGTTCTAAGACTCCATTCCTGGTCTATCCCCGGCAAAGACAGCATAAAGACAGACACACAGACCCTTTGTTTCTCT
The DNA here is from genome assembly GCF_965140285.1 of Lepidochelys kempii. Classification (NCBI taxonomy): domain Eukaryota; kingdom Metazoa; phylum Chordata; order Testudines; family Cheloniidae; genus Lepidochelys; species Lepidochelys kempii. The sequence continues at coordinate 53,929,860 of NC_136383.1, forward strand.
CCCTCCTCCCAGCTTTTGAAAGTATCTTGTCTCCTCATTGGTCATTTTGATCAGGTGCCAGCGAGGTTACCTTTAGCTTCTTAACCCTTTACAGGTGAGAGGAGTTTTCCCCTGGCCATGAGGGATTTCAAAGGGGTTTACCCTTCCCTTTATATTTATGACACACATACAATACAGAAGGCCACTAATCTGTTTTTAGTCTGGCCTTGGTATCCTGTTTGCCAGGGCACTAAAATCAATCCTCCTTCTCCTCCTACCATGGTCATGCTTTCACAACTTCCGTTGTCTTTCTAACTGGAATGAATGTAAATCGTTTTATTCTCTATGGCTATTTCTTTTCCCATTACAGAACCGTTTATACATTTCTTCAGCTTTCCAAAGGCTTTGGACATCTCAATGTTGTGACCTTTTGTGTTATGAACCTTTCATGGTATGCATCATTCGTTTTGGTGGGGGGTTTTTTGTATTGTCATATTCCAAATCCCTGTTCACTCCTTTGCGAGTTACTAGTGTTTTCACAGTCTGATTTATTAATTACTTTCTGGTTCCTTCTGTTCAGCACACTAGCCTCTTGTTCAGCTTCTTGAGATTCATGATTCAGAACTGTGTGAACTGGCAGTCACCCTACTTTGGGTGTGTGCCTAAATATACAGTGTAACTCTTACCATCACCAGTCATGGTATAGCAATATATCTTTCACATGCATCTCACAATTCATTTTGCACACGGCTATATTGCATGTGGGGAGAGAGAAATAAGCGGGCGCTTAAGTTCAGACTCTCCCTTGCTGTGCCTTGTGCTCTACAAATCACTCAAGGCAGACTTTCTACCACATCATTCTGGGGTCACTGTCATTTTACCCTGTCTACCTCTGAACCACCTTTTCTCTACTTCATGGCTAATCCATTCCCTTGTTTTGTCCAACTCCTTCCGCACAACTCTGTTTGCCAAATGGTTTTCTCATAAGTGCTGGATAGCATATGTTCCAGTCAGACAACAAGGCTTTAAAGTGCAGTTGCCAAAAGGCAGATGACGAATTACAGATTTCCATTGGTTCTGGAAACCAACCAGATAAAGATGCAAATTTCATAGGCACCACATTTGTTGCTGCTTTACCCCGTCCAATGAAGGAGGAGGATCCCTGAAATTTTATCTTCGTTTTGCTCTGGGTTATGTACCAGCTCTCATTTTAAAGGTCATTTTCATTTTAAAGCCCTTTTTCCAGTAGTCATCATTTTATTTTCATCCAACTGAAACCACGTGAGTTGTCCGCCCATATGCACAATTTTTGTTTGTGTTCAGTGGTTTGATTCCCTGCCTGCTGCCTCCAGTTTTACAAATAAACTCTGTAGTTCCTGTGTCTTGTCTTAGACAGGTGACTTGATTGCATTTTTCCCCCCAAGTTTTTTTTTTTAATGACTGAATTAATCACTTTGAAAAGCAGCTACTACACATGTCATAGTCTCACTAGTTGCAAACAATGTTAATAATTCACTGAGAGAATACCCTTGCAGCTCCATTTGTATTACACTGAGTTTGAAGGGGCCACAGTCCTGTACAGTACTGTTCCAGTGAATGGAAAGGGGAGTGGTGTTTTCACTAAGATTTTAGTCTTGCATTTCCATCTATAGCTATTATGTTGATGAAAACACTATGGTAATATCAATAGATATTTTAACTTGTTTTTCCTATGCTGCTGGTTTTAACAAATGTTATAATTTTAATTGGGTAACTTAAATGGGCACAAGCAGAGAATTCAGATTTATGATAGCCAGTCCATCCTTTAAACTTGTGTTTATTTAAAAAGGAAAAAAGTGTGTTCTCTTTTTAAAGATAGTGTCTTGAAGGCCATCTAGAAGTTTATTTTAGAAACGGACACTTCCTATATACCAATCAGTTTCCCCTTATATGTAACCATCAAGACAGAGTTCAGGATTCTGTGTTCTCCTTACCATGGCTGTAAACCCTACCACATCTAAAGCTGTATCTACACTATAAAATTTGGTTGACTGAAGTCTTGGTGGCTTACAGCTGCCAACTTTTTATGTTGCTTGAGTACATGCACACTTGGCTGCCTGTGTCATGTTGTGTTCTCACCACGAGTGATGGCATCGACAGAGGATGTGGTGTCTCTCAGGTACAGTGTACCTTGCATTGCTGTCTGGAGCAATGCCTTGTGGGACATTTTTGCTGTTCTTTTGGGGATACCAGCAATTCACTCAAGGATTTCTGTGAACCTAGGAGTCAGTTTCCCACAGGATCATTTTCTCCATCCCATAACATTTATTCCATCACATAATTTTTTAAATTCTCACAGTTCCACATGCCACTCTTTGGTGGTTGCCATCTCTGCGGCAGAAGCATGGACACTGTATAGCTCAGCACAATGCTCATGTCTTTTGCAAATATAGGATGCCACAATTCTCCTTTATCTGCAGAACAACAATTAACACTACCAGTGGTGCAGTAATGAAGATGAGATGCCTGAGGATGATGTATGGATGAAGGAGACAGCAAATAAAAATAGGTTGTTGCAGGCATTCATGGAGAGGCATGATGGACAGGTACTTCTGGTCCTGAAAAATTAGCACTGAGTGGTGGGTTCATGTTGCAATGCAGATTTGGGATGAGGGGCCGTGGCTGCAGAACTTTGAGATGCAATAGGCCCCATTCCTGGATCTGAGTGCCAGGCTTGCCCGAACCCTCCAGCATTGGGACAACAGAATGAGAGCTGCACTGACAGTGGAAAAGTGAGGGGTAATCATGGTCTGGAAGCTTGCAATACTAGATTGCTATCAGTCAGTGGGCCATCTGTAGATTTTTTCCATTGTCCTCTACCTACGCAAGGCCATTCTGTCTGCTGTACAGAACTGTGGCTCTTGGCAATGTACAGAAAATAGCAGATGGATTTGAAGCACTGTAGTTCCTGAACTGTGGTGGGATATACAGGACACGCCCTATTCTGGCAGCACCCACCTTGCCAGTGAGTAATAAATTGAAAGGGGTGCTTCTCCCTGGTTATGCAAGTGCTAGTAGGTCACTAAGGATGCTTCACTGACACCAATGTGGGATGGTCATAGAAGGTGAGGGATGCTGTCATCTTTAAGAATGCAGGACTTTTCCAAAAGCTGCAAGCAGGGACATTCTTGCCTGACTGGCTTACTAACATTGGTGAAGTTGACATGCCAGTAATGATTTGGGGGGACATTTGCTCACCTGGCTTATGAAATCATACACTGGCCACCTTGAGAGAACCAAGGAATGACTGAACTATTGGCTGAGCAGGTGCAGGATGACTGTTGAATGTGCTTTGGAAGACTTAAAGCTTGCTGGTGATGTTTAATGCTAGATTGGATCTCAGTGAGGCAAATGTTCCTATTGTTGCTGCATGTTGAGTATTACATAATGTTTGACAAGCAAAAGGGGAAAGGCTACCAGCAGGATGGAAGGGTGAAGCGTGCCAACTGCTGCTTTTGCCCAGACACAAAGGCTATGTGGCTGAGGGAGGCCTTAAAATAACATTTGAACAGTCAGCCATAGTAGTGTTGTGTGTTTACACTAACTCTGGGTAGGATATTGACTCCCATTATTATTTTTGCGTAGGGGTAGACTATGTGACATGTCTACTCTGTGCAAACTAATCAATACATATACTCCGGTTTTCAAAAACTAAGTTTATTGTGCATAACTGAACAAGCAACAAACTTGAAGTGCAAATAAACAAGATGAAAATATTTTAGAGCACTGTCTTAGGGTAACCCATACTTATAAAGCACCAGTAAAACAAACATTTGTTTACATATTAAAATCTTCATTCATGGTAAAAACAAACAGTGCCGTGTGTTTGCTGGTGGAGCCTGCGGTAATCACAGGCCAGTATAGGTGTAGTCATGGTTCTCCTTGTGCTCCCCAGATGTGAAGTGGTAGAGGTAAAGATTTATGCCATGCTGCCATGTGTTGTTCTGGGTGATGTTGGGAGCAATGTGTGGAGTTTCCCATGGAAGGAGAGGCTGCTGTGTACAGGGTCTTTAGGCATTTAGCTCATTAATGTAGTGCAACATCTGCATTTGCAGCCTGAACAAAGCCATAATGTCCTAGTGCATTTCTCAATGAAACTTTTGGTCCCTTTGCCTCTTCTCCAGCTGGAAGTCAGTTAGTGGACACAGGTAATGCAATGTCTACACTAGCACTACATTGATGGAAATAGGTCAGCTTTAGCCCCAAGTTGTTCAGGGGAAGGTGATGCTATTTGGGGGACTCTAACCTGGGAAGCAGTGACTCTGAAAAATATTTGGGATGGGGTGTGTGTGTGTGGATAATCAACTAAACATGAGCTCTAGAGTGACTCTGGCCAAAAGGGATCCTTGGATGCATAAACCGGAATCTTGTATAGAATTAGAGAGGTTGTTACCTCTGCATTTGGTACTGGTGCATCCATTGCTGGAATACTGTGTCCAGTTCTGGTATCCACAATTCAAGAATACATTGGAGAGGGTTCAGAGAAGAGCCACAAGAATGATTAAAGGATTAGAAAATATGCCCTATTATGATAGACTGTTTAGCTTAACAAGGAACATTAAGGGGTGACTTGATTATTTAGAAATACTTAAGTGGAGAACAGATTCTTCATAGTGGGCTTTTCAATCTACCCGAGAAAGATATAACATGATCCAATGTCTGGAAGTTGCAGCGAGACACATTCAGACTGGAAATAAGATGTGAATTTTTGACAGTGAAGGTAATTAACTATTGGAACAATTTACCAAGGGGAATGGTGCATTCTCTATCAGTGGCAATATTTAAATCAAGAGTGGCCGTTTTTCTAAAAGGTATGCAGTAGGAATTATTTCGGGGAAGATTCTATGGCCTGTGTTTATAGAGGTGGTCGGACAAAGTTATCACAATGGTCCCTTGTGGACTCGGAAGCTATGAATCTGTCATGTCAGTGTAGCAGGGTGCCAGTGTCTGTGGGAGACACACTTTAGGCATGGGCACATTCAAACCTAAGTCACGTTAGGTCAATGTAACTTTATAGTGTAGACCAGGACTAAAGCAAATAAATCAGGGTAGGCAGCTCCTTGCTCATCTCTTATGAGACCTTGTGAGGAAAAGTCTCACGAGATCCTGTTCTTGGTAACCAACACCAGTGTATAGATAGGACTTAGGCCTGGTCTACTTTAAAAATTAGCTCAGCTTAGCTACGTCTCTCATGATTGTGAAAAATGTCCCACCCTGTGTTGTGTAGTTATGTCAACCTAACTCTCAGTGTAGGTACAGCTAGATTGATGGAATAATTCTTCTGGCCTCAGTCATCCTCTGGTGCCTAAGAAATGAGGCGTGAAACCCAATAATTGCACTGAATGCTCAGAAGCTGCCACAGTGAGAACGATTTCACCTGACAGAACCCATGTTTCTGAAATCCAACAGCATTCTGAGCTGAGCAGTTGCACTGAATGGCTTTACATTAAGGGCACCTCTTCACCGGCAACATTAAAGTGCTGCCGTGGCAGCGCTTTAACGTGGCTTGTGTGGTCGTGGCAGAGCGCTGGGAGAGAGCTCTCCCAGCATTCTAACGAACCCACCTCCATGGGGGACATAGCTCCCAGCGCTGGGGCACTGTCCGTGCTGGCGCCTTAGTGTCGAAACTTGCAGTGCTTGGGGGGGGGGGGTGTTTTTTCACACCCCTGAGCAAGAAAGTTGCAGCACTGTAAAGTGCCAGTGGAGACAAGTCCTAAGATTCCAAGCCGGCACCTCTCCAGCCAGTTACTTTTTATAATTTGAGGGCCTGCTTGTCTTGTTGATACCTCCAAAGTTTTCTCTACACACCTGTTAAAAAATTGGTTCAAAGCATGGTTCAAACATAGCTCCCCTTTAAACTGGTTATCAATATAATTTGGATTATAGCGACCTAAGCGACCAGAGGAACTAGTGAACAGGAGCAGCTACCAGGGAATATGTCAAGAGAGTTCTCCAGCTGAAGGAGGAGTGACTCTGACCTTGGGGTGAGTTTGCTGTCTGTGTGCTTTCTGCTTGACTGAAGTATATAGTGTGGTCTGTTTAGAGGGTTGTGTGCTGAGCCTACCAGGCAACATTTAAGCAGGGGTAGTCAATAAGGCAGACCGTGGGCAAAATCCAGACTGCCAGAAGCTTTTGAATGGGCCGTGAAATCTTTCCATTTACTTATTATTGCTATTGTTATTGCAGTGTGAAAAATGTTTCCGAGTCTGGACCTTGACTATATCTGACCAAGAAATTTGGACCTTGACAAAAAATATTTAACTGGCTTAGAGTTTCTTAACAAGACTTTAATCCCTAAGCCTGTTAACACCTGTTAAGTGGGGGGGGGGGGGGGCTACTCAGAGAGAACAGGAGTTTAAAAAGCCAGCTCCTAGGTGACCAGAGGGCTGGTGAACAAGATCAGCTAATGGGTGTTTTGTGAGGAAATTTAGAGGGCGTACCTGAGATCCACACATACCTGATTAACATTGTCTAATCTTAAGCCAATAAACACTCTTCTCCTTCCCCCACCCCCTCAAAAAAAACCGCAACATAAAACAAAACCCCCAGGAGTAAAAGCTGGAGGAGTAAAAAGAATGCAGGCAGAAGTCCAGCAGCAGAGTGGGAGCTATTCAGCTTATTGCACTGAATGTAGCATGTATGATCACCTGTCTTGTGGGCTGGTGGCGTGTGTAAGGAGCTCATGGCTCTGAGAGAGTATGGGCTCTGAAGACCAGAGTGGCTGAACTGGAGGAGCTCAGGGACACAGAGAGGTACATAGATAAGACTTTCTGTGACACAGTAGGGCAGTGCCAATCTCAGTCTTACAGCCTGTCTTCTGTTGAGGAAGATGGATGTTCTCCTTCCCTGAGACTTTCAAGTGGAGTGGAAGGAAATGATCTCATAGCTGGGACCCTCCTTTCCTATGATGTCAGGGTATCCTCTCACACTGAGAATACCTCTTTGCAGGAGGGAATGCTGGTAATTAGCATAGTTAATAGTTATGGGGGATTTGATCATTAGAAATATAGGTTTAATTAGGTTTCTGATGACCAGGAGAACTGCATAGTGACTTGCCTGCCGGGTGCGAAGGTTGCGGATCTCTTGAGACATCTAAACAGGCTTATATGCAGTGCGGGGGAGGAACTGATAGTTGTGGTTCATGTAGATACCAATGATATAGGAAAAGAGAGAAGAGAGGGCTTGGAGGCCAAATTTAGACTTCTAGGTAAGAGATTGAAGTCCAGGACCTCTATGGTAGCATTCTCTGAAATGCTTTTAGTTCCACACGCAGGGCCAGTTAGACAGGCAGAACTGCAGGGTCTCAATGTATGGATCAGACAATGGTGTAGGGAGGAGAGATTTAGGTTTATTAGGAACTTGGGAGCCTTTTGGGAAAGGAGGAGCCTATATAGCAGAGGTCCTGAAACTGTGGGATGTGACGACCCCCCCCCCCCGGGGTGTGTGTGCAGAGGAATGTTTGGGGAAGTGCAGTGGGGCTTGGGCCAGCTCCCACGGGAGGTGGGGAGGGAGCAGCACCCAGCCCTGCTCCATTCCACTCCCAGCTCTGCTCTGGCCCAGCCACGGGGTGGGGGGAACAGGGGACCCTGAAAAGTTTGTGACCACTGCTATACAAGAACGCAAATAGAAAGGAGCATATACTCTGACAAATCAAGTGTGTAAAGTTATAATTAGGCAGGCCAAAAAAGAATTTGAAGAGCAACTAGCCAAAGATGCAAAAACTAATAGCAAAAAAAAACTAAATATGTCTGAAGCAGGAAGTCTTCCAAGCAATCAGTGGGGTCACTGGACAATCAAGGTGCTAACAGAGCACTCAAGGAAGATAAGGCCATCGTGGAAAGCTAAATGAATTCTTCGCGTCCATCTTCCCTGCAGAGGATGTGAGGGAGATTCCCATACCTGAGCCATTCTTTTTAGATGACAAATCTGAGGAATTGTCCCAGATTGAGGTATCAGTTGTAATTTTGGAAGAAATTGATAAATTGAACAGCAATAAGTCACCAGGACCAGATGGTATTTACTCACTTCGTAAAGCTTATGCTCTAATAAATTGGTTAGTCTCTAAGGTGCCACAAGTACTCCTTTTCTTTTTGCGAATACAGACTAACACGGCTGTTACTCTGAAACCTGTCACTTTGTATAGTGGGGTTGAACCATTGAACAAAACTGTAAACCCTGTATGATGGAAACCACTTCAAGCCAGGGAGTGAGACAGCACCCCTAGTTCCAGCACCTATGTATTCACCCAAGAGTTTTGAAATAACTCAAATATGAAATTGCAGAATCATTAACTGTGGTATGTAACCTATAACTTAAATCAGCTTCTGGACCAGAAGACTGGAGGCTTGCTAATGTGGCACCAATTTTAAAAAAGGCTCCAGAAGCAATCCTGGCAATTACAGGTCAGTAAGCCTAACTTCAACACCAGGCAGATTGGTTGAAACTATAATGAAGAACAGAATTATCAGACACCTAGATGAACATGATTTGTTGGGAAGAATCAACATGGCTTTTATAAAGGGAAATCGTGCCCCACCAATCTACTCTAATTCTTTGAGGGGGTCAACAAACATTAGGAAAGGGATAGATAGAAAAACAGTAAATATTATGATGCCACTATATAAATCCATGGCACTGCCTGAAGTTATAGCCACCTCATCAGAAAAAATAGAACTGGAAAAAATACAGAGAAGGGCAACAAAAATGATTAGGGGTACGGAACAGCTTTCATATGAGGAAAGATTAAAAAGACTGGGGCGGTCTCTTTTCCAAGCTGACAACTAAGGGGGGATATGAAGGAAGTCTATAAAATCATGAATGATATGGAGCAAGTGAATAAGGAAGTGTTATCTATTTCTTCATGTAACAAGACCCAGGGGTCACCCAATAAAATAGACAGCAGGTTTAAAACAAACACAAGGAAGTACTTTTTCACACAACTCAATCAACCCATGGAACTCATTGCCAGTGGATGTTGTGAAGGCCAAAATTATAACTGTTCAAAAAAAGAATTAGATAACTTCCATGGAGGAACTGTCCATCAATGGTAAATTAGCCAAGATAGTCAGGGATGCATCCCATCAGCGTTCGTGTTGCACTCCTTGTCCATTCAAGCTCAGGTCAGCAATAATATTTAGCATTTTATAGCTTAAAGGTATTGTAGTAAGGATTAACTAATGATGGGACTAAATTTAGGAGCTCTGTCATATTCTCAGTCCATCAGACCATGTTTTCCAAGCCATGGAAAGTTGTCTTCATTTTAAGGTTGCTGGGGGATGTATGTGAAATGAATTAGATGTTTTCTCAGCAGTTACCAATGGACAAGTGTCCACAAAACCACTACAGTTCTCAAGTGACCCACCTATCTGGCAGTTTCAGCATGGAGCCCTTCAGACCTAGCTTCTCACCCCTCCAGGTGGTTCCTCTAGGTCAGGACTGAGGCCCAGCAGTGCTGTAGCCCACATTGTACCGGTCTGTGGATAAACAGTGGATTTCTGCCTCTGGAATGGTTAGTTGTGTTGAAGGGAGGGTGTAATGGGGGGTTTTCATGCTTGGTTTTTTACATTAAAAACTTAGGTCTTTCTGTCCTGCTTTCCTGGAAGACTTGATGAATAATTAGAATTCGTAGAATTTTGATGGAAACAAAATTAACAGTCAGGGTCAGCCTAGGCTAAACTACAAAAGTTTCTAGCCTGAAGCAAAGGATTGGGGTGTATCCAGACTAGTCTTTACAAAAGCGTTAACTACCTCAAATGAATTGGCAATCAGATCAGTTCCCTCAGTGATATTTATTCAGATTGAAAGATTTTTTGTTTGTTTGTTTAACACCTTTTAAACTATAGCTCTTGGAAGAAAAGCTGTTTAAGAATTTAACACTCCCCCTACTTCAGATAAAGGCTGAGAGATCTCCCAATAAACATCTGCAAATCATCCAAAAAGTCTTCAAAAAAAAAAAAAAAAAGACAGAAAAGACAAGACTTGACATTAATTGATCATCCAAAAGGGGGAAAAGCAGTTCTTTGTTTTTCCTTTGGAAAACACACATCTTTCAGGTCCTTATGCATCATAAAGAACTCTCCTCTCCACCTCCCAAAAAAAACAGTGACAGCCTCCCTCTGCATCTTCTCTCTGTCGATCCCTCTTTTAAATTCCAATTTAGAATTACTGTATGAATTACAAACAACATGTGATGAGGATAATCAGCCTTAGCTGTCTACTCAGTCTTCCAAAAAAGGTCAGCCGTAAACTTTTCAAAAATAACCATCACTAAAATACTCGCAGCCCTGGTGGCTGAATTTCGAAAGGAGGAAAATCAACTGGGGAAACTGCATATCAGGGTTCACTCAATGTCTGCGATTGTATTACTACTGCTTTGTGGAAAAGCTTGCTTTACAAGTGAGGGCTAATCTACACTGGCAATGCTAAAGCACTGCCTAGCTCCCAGCGCGAGGGGCGCAGCTCCCAGCGCTGGTGCACTGTCTACAGTGGCACTTTACAGCACTGAAACTTGCTGCGCTCAGGGGAGTGTTTTTTCACCCCCCTGAGCAAGAACCCCCTCCCATCAGCATAGGTGGGGTCTGCACTTAAGCACTACAGCGGTGCATGTGCTGCTGTGTTGTTTCTTTGTTGTTCCCCCAATGTAGATGTGCTGCCTGGTCACCAGTGTGAAGTGGGGCTGGCACTGCCAGTATAATTTAACCTTGGTTTGAAACTATACAGCAGTAAAAAAGCCTAACGTAGGTATTCCCTAATGCAGTAGTTTTCATTTAGGGAAATGAAATTCTAAATTTCTAAAAATTTTTGAATGGAGGTGAGGACTCCTTTCAAAATCTTAGGCCTAGTCTGTGGACCATATAAGTTGAAAAACACTGCCCTAATGTGAGACCGTCCTAAAGGCTTATTAATGTTCTGGAAAGGGAACTACTAAAACTCTCTCCACTCCCTGCAGAGAACATGGGAAGGTGGTGACAGCCCTATAGACTGATGGGCAATGACTTTGACATTCTACTGGAGATATTACTTTTATAATGAGAAATGATACAGATTCTTGGCACTGGCTTAGTTAGAAGAATGGATTCATTTTAAGAAGATGCCAACAGAATTTGTATGTCTTGCTCAGTTCAGGATGGACCATAAATGTTTAACACTTAGAACACTGGCCTTTTTCCAGAATGCCAGCCAAATTAAATTGAGGACTGGTGTGTATTCAGAATCTTGATATGCTTCACCCTTCCCCTTTGCCTCCAATTAGATGAGCAATCAGGTAAAGGAGGAATGGTGCTCTTCATTACCCTCTTCTTTACTAAAACAGGAGGACTTGTGGCACCTTAGAGACTAACAAATTTATTTGAGCATAAGCTTTCTTGAGCTACAGCTCACTTCATCGGATGCAGGTGCCGCAAGTCCTCCTTTTCTTTTTGCGGATACCGACTAACACGGCTGCTACTCTGAAACCTCTTCTTTACTGTTACACTGGGTTCTCTTCTCCCTAGTGTTCACCGCTGCTCTAACTGTAGGAGGATTGGAATGGTGAACCAAATTAACACACAGCATGTTGGCTCACCGTAGGCAGTAGCGGTTTGTGAAATCCACCCACACAAAGCTATAATCACCACTTAAAAGCAACCAGCAGAGAGGGGGTAGGAGGAAAGGTAGGTTTGTGTTGTCCCCCCATTTTTTTCACTTATCTTTAAACAAAACCTACAAGGGTGGAGACATTTATCAAGGGTATTGTTTGTTTGCTTTTAACTTTGAAAATGTCAAGGCCGGTCTTTCCTGGTTTCACGGTGGACTCATTGGGGATCCCAGAATTGTATATTGGGAGTTTTCTCAGCTCTTAATTGAAAGCGGTAGCCTGTTGAAGCCTTAACAAAGAGATCTTTTCACTTAAGAGGTTGAAATAAATAGTTGTGAATAAAGCTGACCAAAAATGTCTGAATAAAAACCATTTACCCTCTCACTTAAAAAGGCAAATCTTCCTTGGTACTTTTAATTTAATAATCCTAGTAATTCTCTAGTCATCCATAGAGTCTTCCAGGGTAAGCAGGGCTTGAATTCCTGAGCTAAATCAGTAGGGAAGAGGAAAAACCTTTTCAAAAGCAAAAACGTTTAGGTCTCTTCATACATGACTGGGAACAAGCCCAGTTCACTCCTTCCTCCCCCTTCTGGGTTATGTTTAAGAACTTAACAAAGGATATAAAGGGTGTGTTGGGCCTCCTGTGGGCCTCTACACCTGTGTAAATGTTACCCTAAATGAGGTATTCAGATACTACATTCTAGTGTCAAAGTACTGGTAAGAACAGAAAATGGCACAACAGGAATCCAGTCTCCTGGAAGAAATGTAATGGGAGCAGGAAATGGTATGAATATGTAATGCAAACTATTATTCTGGCAACCTTTGTGTTCCTCTTTGCTTTGTCCTGTGAAGATTTGATGGCAGGCAGCAGCAGACTGTCCCCTAGCGGAGGTATGTGGGGCACTCCTGAAACCTGGGATAGCCAGTGGCCTTTCTAAAATGGCAAAAAGTCTTCAGAGAACTTGCCAAATAACACCCATGTGACAGATGTAAAACTAGAAAATTTAAAAGGAATTGAACACAGCTTTTGATGTCTGATTGTGTGCTAGTGTTACAGCCCACAGCATCAGGAGAAAGCTAACATTGGCCATGGATTAGTTTTAATCAAATAAGCAGACATTTCTGCTTAATGCTGACAAGCTGAAATAGGATATTTGATCAAAAAAGAAACAGTGGTTCAGTCTGTCTCCTTCTCGACTAAAATTGAAAAGCATCAAAATAAGCACAGTCAACATAAGTTGAATTTGGTTTAGAGAGTGTGAAGGGTGTTTATCATATACAGCTGAGCATGAGTCATCTGAGGCAACAGCTACAGTTTTCTTTTTTCAGCCTCTCAGCAATAACCCACAAATAATCTGATAAATATTGAATTATGCCACAGGGCAACTGTTCATACCTTTAATAAGCTCTGTTTCCCGTTTTTTCCCCACATCCACCTTCTGAATAAATGCTTTGTCACAAAAGCAGAACTACGAGTTAAAATTATGCTTTGCATTCCACATCTGCTTCTGTAACTAACAAGATGTAGTCCCCACAAGTACCATATACTTTAGAAAGCTCTCTGACCTACTGCAGAGCCCACATAGAGGGCAACAATGCAATTCTACCAGGGTCTAGAAAGTCAGAGGTTCACTGCAGAATCCAGGACTTTTAAACAGGGTTAAGGTCACTCACTGCTGGTCATGTTTGATTAAATGTTAAAATAAAACATGGATTTAAATCTTTTCACATAGACAAAGGTTGAACTCTGTGATTTTATATCACGCGTTCTGGAGTCTTACTGAATGAACTCTGAATGTTTTTAAGGCCAAGTGATTTAAAACTGCTCTGGCTGAACAGTACAGATTTATGATGTAATTTATAAAAATTCCAGTGAAATCAGGGCACATTCAAGCTGTATTAGACAAAGGTATAGCACTAGCTTCCCCTTCTGGCTGAAGGGAGCAGCAATCCCTCGGCAGGAAAAGTTTTACAGAAATGTAGGTCTATATTCTTGTATATGCTTAAGATATGGATTATTAACATGTTTTGTATCACCAAGATATATCCACCTCCATCATCTGATTGCCATTATTTGACTGCCCGGTAAAGGCTGTGGGTCATAGCACTCAAGTCAATATATTACTGGGGGTGGGAGGAAAGCTGCTATGTTTGAAAACATGGGATAGAAGAGAAACAAAGTTTCTCTGGAAGTGTGGTCCTACTGTGAAAAGTGACTAGATAAAACTGGCACCTTTTCTGCAACATGCCTCTGTATTTTCAGAATCTGATCTGCTGACATTAGGGACATATACATTTTTAGTCCTCTTAGGCCAGGTCTAATCTAGAAACTTTGTCAGTATAGCAATGTAGCTTAGGGGTGTTTTGCAACATTTCTATCCTGGTAAAAGCCCTAGTGTAGATGCAGTTACGACAGAAAGTGTTTTTGCCAGTATAGCTTATTTTACTTAGGGAACTGCTATAAGCAATCTCAGAAAAAGCACTTTTTGCTGGTATGAAGTATGTCTACACTGGGACGGTGTGCCATTATAACTATACGAGCAAACTTTTTTTAATGTCGACTTGGCATCAGTCTTTCAATGACAGCACTGCCCCAATAGAGACCGAGTGAACTGGATTTTATTTCTTCATGTACATCATCATTTTTCCCACCTTTCACCCCATTCCCTCCTATTGTTGTTTGCACCTATTTATTGTATCCTGTCTTAAACTACATTGTAAGCTATCCAATAGAGACGTTTGGGAATTTTCTGAGAAAGCACTCTTTTTTTGTCAGACAATGTCCATTTGTTAAACCCAAAATTGTTGGTGGGAAAGGATCTGTTCTAATAAATCTTCAGATTTGAAATTTTTTTTACAGAATTTTGAAAATGTGGAAACAGGACAAGTTTTTTGTTTTTCCAGTTTGAAATGACTTTTTGTTTTGAAAATTTAGGTAATTTACACAAAAAGGTTAACATTTAGAAAGGTCAAAGTTGAAACAAAATTTTTAGAAATTATTGAAATGTTTTGATTGACCCAATCCAACATATTTATAGATTATTGGTTTGTGGAAATTTTTGAGATTTCAAGTTTTCATCCTGATTCAGGATGGGAAAAAAATTCAAAATCAAATGTCCTGGGATCAGATAACTGTTTCTCTGTCAGGGATAAGTCCACAGATCAGCAGAGTGGATCTTGACTGATCTGTTGCTGTAGTGAGTAAAATCAAAACTGACTGGATGGCTGAGGCAGTGGCCCTCCCCAACCCCATTCCAGGGACCCCTTTAGTTCTGCTCTGCCTCCTGTAAGCTACTGATAGGGAAGTGGAATCCAGCACCTTCTGCGAGAGAGAGAGGACTTCTGTTAATTAGTAATTTGGATAACATTTAGTCTTATTTGGACACGCTGGTCACACTAAAAAAAAAAAAAAAAAGTTTGAAGAGTCGCTTTGTCTCTTTTCTGGAGTTACCACAGCAGGCACCTAGTTCATCTTGGAATGTTGATAGACACAGACCCACAATTTTTTTCTGTCAGCTGGAAGACAGAACAGGATCAGATCAGCAGTTACCCTCTAAAGGAGGTGCGCAAAGATGTCAGCACTCTGAGTGTTTGGGCAAGAATGCATATGAGGACTCTCCAGGGCTTCCTCGTCTCCCTTTCCTGCCATTTTATGATTTTTTTAATTTAATTTTATTTTTTTCTTCTTGGAAAGTGAATGTTCCATCACTTGTGTTTGAATTCCCTGGATTGGTGGATGAGTTTGGAGAGGTTCTAGGGAGAGATGGCCATGGCAGAACCAGATAGGTCTGTCATAACTATAGGTCTGGAGGGATGGGGTGCGTTCTCTGAGAAGTTAGTGACTCAGAGTGGTGGTCCTCTGAACAAAAGGAAAGCATGAATTTTCCAGAACCGAGGGCAGGAAAGTGTGTTTTTGAATAACTGACCCCATCATCCTCATAACGATGGACAATACATTGGCGATAACATACATATGTAAACCACCTTGCGGTAGGAGGTCAAGGTATATACATAAGGAAGCAGCATTATTGATGCAGTGGACAGAGGCCCATTTTCTATCAGGGTTTTGCATATCAAGGCCACCAGTAATAAAGGCTGGCTGGCTGAGCAGAAGAAAAATCAATAAGATAAAATGGAGTCTTCACAATGAATCTTTCCAGTTGATCACCAAAATGTTTGGAACTCCAATTTGGGATTTTTTTTCCATCCAAAGCAAACTGGAAGGCTTGCCAATGCTTAGCAATGTGGAAAGAGCCAAGAGCCCTACACAGAGGTGCCCTGTTGCTCAAGTGGCCAAGGCGCTACTTTGTTTTTCCCCTAGTGCCCATTACCACAAGGGTGTAACAGAAGATCGAGGAGGAGGAAGTGGAAGTGATCTCACTGGGTCCCCAATGGCCCAGGAGATCTTGGTTTCCCAACCTGGTGAACGTGTCAGTAAACCCATCATTTTTCCTCACTCAAGGGCTGGATTTGGTATTGTATGGACCACTTCTTCTGCAAGTTAAATCTAGCAGCTTGGCATTTGAAAAGAAGTTTGGTGTGCTCACTGCATGGAAGAAGGCAAGACACACAGTATGTGTTTTAACTAAGCTGCAGCTTTATTAGTTTAATTACATCCAAGGTTCCTGTTGAGGGACAGCCCCATCACTTGCAACCCATTGATTCTTTGCCAATTCATGGGGGCTTCCACTGGAGGGGAAGTCTGTCATCACATTAGGAGGGTCTCTGGGCACTTCCACTCCCCTGATAGCATCTCTCCCCCTCTAGGGGATTGAGGTCAGAGGGGACATTGACCATCAGCCTGCACTGCCATCAAGTGCATTGGCTGGGTGTCCCCTGGCCTCTGGTTTGCATTTCCCCCCAGGAGGTTAGACATCATATCCTAATGAGATGGGGCATCACCTTGGGATGCCTTCTACATTATCTGTTTGTATCTGGAGTCTAAATCAATGAGTTCCTGCACTGGGCACCTGCCACAAGTAGGCACTAGCATCAGATTGGCTGCCTCCACACCCATGTCCCTACAAGAAGTTACCTAGAAATTCAGCCAACCCACTACTAAGATCATCCAGGAACAAATCTGTGCCTGTATCAGAAAAAGCTCAGGTACAGGCTGGGCTGATGATAACCAAGTTACCTCAGGACTCCAGCCATGTCAGTACTTTCCAGTTGGTCCTCCTCCAGGCCTTATCCACATTTTTTGTGGGTGGATTGCAGTCTGCCAAACCCTGCAGACTAGTATCTCCAACTATATCATCCCCATGCTAGGAAACATGTCTAGCAGCAGTCTAATATCCTGCTTAGCCTTCCAAATCAGTTGGAGCCTGGAGCCCGTTCCCAGGTCATTCTTCCCTAGGGGGATAATAATGTGTGGCATATCCTTATGGTGCACCAGTCCATGCAAAGGAGGCATGAGCTAATCCACTACATGCCCTCTCTGCTGTGCCAAGATAAAATCATATGCAGCCTGACGACCAGCTGCAAGCCCTTTGCTGAATTACACACTCTTTTGTGAGTCCAATGCACAATGCTGCACCCGCAAATCCATGTCACCAGCTATAGACTTGCTCCAGTATGTTCTATATGATAGACTGGGAAGGAAGCAGACATGGTTAAAACCTGTGGTGCTTATGGACCACCACCATTTCAGTCTCCTCTCAGGCAGCTGCATGTAGGACTTACAGGTCCTGGATCACTTGTGCACTATAGCCTGGATCTCTGGTGTGCCAATACCAACTGGGTAACTGCTGTTGCAGCTACTATATGAAACTGATGCGTATACCAGCCTCCTTGTCAGGCTGTGACCTGCGTCTCAGACTTTAGGGGGCTTTCTCATGATGGCATCTTCGTGGTCCTGTGACCATACAACTGATGCTGAATGAAGTAGTGGACGAACAGAGACATGTCCAGGTAGGGCAGAGAAGGTAGTGAGAATCCCACTGGTGACTGGGTTGATTTAAAATAAAGGAGAGAATTTTTTTCTCATAAGAAAAATACTAAGTTTGTTCAGTAATTTCTAACACACTCACCCTTTCTCCTGCCCCTTGGCCTTGCACATGGAAGAAAAGCTAGGGAGTGTGGGGAAAGCAGCCAAGGGGGAATCTCAGGTTTTTCAGTTTTCCATTATAAACAGGTATACACACATTCTTGTGTCTTTTTTCATAGGGGGACAGCATGTTGGTGAATGAGTGAGTTGTTGTGGGGGTGAAGTTGTCAGGGGCATGTAGAAGCCCCACTGTTTGAAGTCTAATTGAGGGTTGTTTAGCAGAGCTCAGGACCAGTGACAGGATACTATGCCCTCTTCACCCTACCTGCTCCTCTTTGTGGCTGTTCCTATGAGATCTGCTGGCCAGGATTAGAATGTAATAGCAGAACAGTAGGGGGGGTCAGGGGAAAGGTCAGTGGGTGTGGGGATGTCTGGGTAGAGGTTGTCTATATGTGTGTATGGGGAAGTGTGTGGGTGTTGGGAGGGGTGTGTATGGAGGTGTCTGTTGGGAGAGGTGAGTGTATATACAGTGAGGGGTGTAGGTGCATATGTGGGATGTCTGTGTGCACTGGAAGGGGTCTGTCTGGGCACTGAGACAGTTATATGAGTAGTGGTGTGTCTGGGAGGTGTCAGTTGGGGGTGTTTGGAGAAGTGTGTGCACGGGGGTGGCTGTGGGTGTTGGGAGAGGAGTGTGCAGAGGGCGTGTCAGCTGGGAGAGGTGTGTGTACAGGGTAGGGTTGCCAACTTTCTAATTGCACAAAACCAAACACCCTAGCCCCGCCCCCGCTCATTAACATTCCCCTTCCCTCTCTGGCTTGCTCGCCCCCATTCTCACTCACTTTCACTGGGCTGGGGGAGGGCTCTAAGTGGGGTGGGGCCAGAAAGGAGGGGGCTCCAGGCAGGGACTTGGGGTGTGGGAGGGGGTGATGGCTCAAGGGTGGGGCTGAGGGGCTTGGCTCCAGGCTGGGGGGTGGGGCGAGGGATTTGGCGTGTGGGAGGGAGCTGCAGGTTGGGGGTCAGGAGGGGGTGCGAGCTCTGTGGTGGGGCCAGGGGTTCAGGGTGTGTGTGGGGGTTGGGGTGCAGGGATGACCCCTAGAGCGGTGGCTGCGGGTGTTGGGGGGTCTGTTGGGAGAGGGATGTGTACGGAGGTGGCTGGGGGTGTTGGGGGACACGGGGGAAGGGGTCTCTCTGGGGGGGATTGTTCTAGTCTTTGTACACACGAGCTCTAGGAAAGTGCAGGCGCTGTGCTCTCTAATGCGCATTGCGCATGCCTGGAGCTCACACGCGCCCCCCCCCGCCGACCGCGCCCTTTGCCCCGGATGTCCCGCTCGGCCGCGCGGGGAGGCCGCGGGGAAGCCGCCGGAGCCGGAACCTGCTGCTGGGCGGGTAGGGCTGGGCCTTGGGGGGTCCGTGGGTGATGCGGGGGGGCCGCGCCGGGGGCCTGTGTCGAGTGGCGTATTGGGATTGTGTGTCTGGGGCGGCGGGGGAGGGGCGTCGTGGGTTATGCGCGTTCACACGAGCAGCCCCGCGTAGACCCGCCGCCCTTGCTGCGTGGCGCGGCGCGGCGCGAGTGCGGCGGGCTCCTGGGCGCTGTGGTTGTCCAGATAACCCGATGATACTTTTACAGCCCGTGTCCTGGCCGTGTGAGCGCGGAGAGAGCACAGATCTCTGAACGGGGGGGTGTGGGGCTGGGGTGCGCCCGCCATTGCCTCACGTCTGGGGGGTCATTCCCATGTTCTTATTTTCTAAATTTTCATTGTCAAAATAAGTGAACAATCGTCACTTGGTGGTTCAGTTTCCTTATGTCCTCTGTTAACAAACTTGATGTTTTGCAGAATCCAGTGATTCAGAGTGGCCACCCTTTTTGAATTTGTCTGCCCAAAAGTTAGGTTCCTAAATCCATGTCAAGGCCCCACTTCTGCAATGACATCTGTGTGTGTGTGTGTGTGTAGAGATTCACCTGCATAGATGTCATTGCAAGACCTGGGCTGTAGGCATCTAAATAGAAGTGGCCTGATTTTTCAGAAGCATACCAGCTTCCATTTAAGTCAATGAGAATGTGAGATGCTCAGTCCCTCAGAATAAGGGCTACTTTGCTTAGATGCCTAAATATTGATTTAGGAGTCTAACTTTAGTCCCATAGATTTTAAAATTTTGGTCAATGTGTTTCCCAATCACAGTGAACTAGTTGTACAGTTTTGTCTGTGCTTTTTTTCTGAAGATTTGCTGCAGTAAAAATAAGCAGAATACATAATACACTGTATAAAGTGAGTGCACATGCTATGGAGTGTAGTCAAATCTTGTCCTATTGCTAATGCATCTTATTTTGTCTGAAGCTACTAGAGTTACAGTAGCCCAGTTAAAAGACAAACCGGGTGCCTTGGAAAAGGCATATAGGTAGTTTAAAGTTAATACAGTTCTATGCAGGGGGAGCATCTTCGCTGAAGCTCACTAACTGTAGGTGTGCGTAGAGCCCTGTGCAGATAGAAAATTTGTACCTGTATCTGATCTGCAATCCGGAAACATGGACTTTTTTGTAAATTGTGAAATTTACAAGGAAGTGAAAATAGGATTGTAGAATAGAATGTCTCTTGCATTGTGAGGCTGCTTCTACATTAGACTTCTTTCTGAGAAAGTTCCCATCATTGCTAATTTTGGCATAGCTCCACTGAGCAGAGCAGTAATATAGATGCAGCTTCAGGTAGTTGCCAACATTTTAACCTGTGTCTAAACCTGTTCAGAGTAGGTGTTGTAGTGCTTCTGGCAACTTGTCTATGAGGGTGCAATTATGGGTCTTTTTTTTTCTTTCCAGAAAATAACCTCCATGTAGATGAGACCTAATAGGCTCCATCTTAAATCTTCAAAGTTAACAAATTATTTCCAAGTTCCCCACACTTATTTAGTGCACCTAACTACATCTACTTCTGGAGAAAAGGTACAAAAGGTAAACTCCAGAGGGTTGTTTTATTTGATTTTATTATGGGCTTCAGAGCAGAACAGACCTGAGGAAACTATTGGATAAACATATAAGGTTTGTTGTGTCAAGAGCACAGAAGGGGGGATGTGTATGAGAATTTTCTTACCTGTTGAGGTGAATTTTTTTGGTTTTTGGTTTTTTGTTAAAACAGCTTTCTGATGATCAAGAGGATAGATGATTTTTTTTTCTCCCTATAACTAGAGTACAAACTTTTTAAACAAATGGTTTAGTTTATTAACTTCAGCTTTAAAAATTAACAATTATGTGTCTTCCTAAATCCACCTAATGGGTGGTTTCCCATGGTGATATTTTTCCAACAAGAATAAAATGTCATCTTTTAGAGAGAGTAGTTAACACAACTGTTTTGTGTGCAAATCTCCTTTGTACATGTTATGGACACAGGTGTGGATAAAGTAAAATCTAATGATTTGACTGAAAAGATTGATCATCTACATCTGTTAATTTCAATGTTTAGAGGTATTTTTAAGAAACTAAAGTGTTTTTTCTCTCCTTTTAGGCTGGCTGCAAACACAGTTGAACAGATACCACTGATACTCTCTGATTCCAAACAAGATGAACACGTTGTCATTGCTGCTAAGATTCCCTCACTACCGTTTTCTGAGAAAGATTTCTTCCAAAAGCTTCCACTCAAATTTCACTCCTAGATCATTATTTCCATATACCCAATCTTTTAATTCAGTATGCTTGTATTGTACAAAGTGGATGTTGCCAGCAAGTGATTTGAAAAGAGGGATGTGTTATCAAGCAACCGTAGACCAACAAACACAGGGACTTTGTGACAAGGAACAGAGACTTGTAGACAAACTTTACAGTGGATTAATCCAAGGGCACAGAGCCTGCTTGGCAGAGGCCATTACCCTCGTAGAATCAACTCAGAGCAGGAAAAAGGAGATAGCCCAGGTGCTCATTCAGAAGGTATTATCCTACCACAGAGAACAAGAAAAGTTAAATAAAGGAAAACCACTAGCCTTTAGAGTGGGTCAGTCCTCTTTTGTCTGTCCAGTAACTGTTGTGATCTTATGATGATATCATCTCTTGTTTCCGATATTTATAATTTTTAAGCAAATATGGAGTAGAGTCTGAAATCATTGGATTATTAATAGTTTGTAACCATCTTTAAGTCACTTGTATTGTTCATAAGAATAGCTTCTCCACAATGCTGGAAAATACTCTTAGGGAGGCTTTAAAAATGGCCCCTCAATTTCTGGAGAGGATATAGGGGAATTTCTCATGGATGATAGGATTAGTTTTGCTGAGCTGAAGAATGTGGGGGGCTAGAAGGCATAGCTGCACCAGCTGTTCAGATGAGTTTAGATGAGCATTACCAAATGGCTGTATCTTTTTTTCTTGAGGTGCATGTGTTTTCCCCAAAAAAAGGAAGAGGAAAAATTTTCAGTTGTTTTATCATTAGTAAAGGCCCCACCTTAAAGCAACCTACCTTTTAGCTGAGGAGAGGTGGTTGAGATTCCCTTTACAGCCCATCAAATGCTTCAATATCAGTTGGAAGGATCACTGTAGAGTGGTGTAGTGCACAATTGCCTTATGCATTTGTATGCCCAAAGGAAGCAAGAACTGGAGCATGGCATCTTAAATGTTAGTGAAGAGCACAAAGCGCAAAGGAACAGGCCAGTCCTAGTTAAGTTGTCTTAAATTAGAATGCAAGTCATCCACCTTCTTATCTGAAACAGCAGCTTTAAATACTAAATGATTTCTGAAAATTGTAGATTTGACATGTTGCATTTTTAAAGTTCTGCAGTGCAAACCAATATTGAGAAACCTCTGTTTGGGAAGAGGAGAAGAGGTTAAAGAAATCAATCTTATGTTGCTATGGGCAGAATGAATAAGCGTTAGAGAAGTGAATGATCCCCTCCAGAGCAGACTGATGTAATACACTGCAAATCCAAAATGAGAAAGTTTGGATTTCTTCATTAGAAAATTCAATATTAACATGTAACTCTAGGTGCCTTAACGGGAAGATGAAATCTACCAGTATGTGGTTTATGAAGGTGATTAATTGTAGCAGTTGGTTGCATTTTGTGATATATCTGGAGGAGGGAAAGGGGGAAGTTACTTTTTCAGTCAAATCTAAATTAAAAAAACCTACACCCCTCTATTAGTAGAGGGTTTTGTGTGGAGGTGAGAGTGTGTACAAAAGAGGAGGGGTCGTTTACTAGAAGTGACAGGCCTCAGATTATTTGTAGTAAATAACTGGAATAGGGTCTCATACTATTTTTCTGAATTATATTTTTAAGACAAATTATTTCTTTCACATTATTGTCAAAGGAATGTGTTGGGGATTAGTTCATAACATTGAAGAGCATTGAGAAGGAAAGATCAGTAGAGGCTGTTGCCTATTTCATTAAACTAGAGTTTTTTGTCCCCCTACTACTTAGGATTGTCTGGTCCCCCTGGTGCTGGGAAATCAACATTTATAGAATGCTTTGGGAAAATGCTTACAGACAGGGGTCACAAAGTGTCTGTGCTGGCTGTGGACCCTTCCTCTAGCACAAGTGGTGGTGAGTGTGTCTTAAAGCTTTTTGTCGGCTCTCCTGCATTTAATCTTGACAATATCTGGTGCTTCTGGTGTGTGTGGTTGAAAATTTATCCTATAAAGTTACATTAATGAACTATATATTGCTTTTTAGTCATTTTTGTGTGCTGTGGAATTAGGCATCATAGTCCCAGTTTTGTGAGGTCCCCAAACTTGTGCTGTCTTCTGGTGGCCTTGTACAGCCTCTCTCTCCTGGTATTGTATGGGGAAAGGGAAAACTTCCTTTTCTGTGATCAGTACTGTTATTGTTAAAACTTTGCGATGTAGACTGGAAGTGATGCCAAATAATCTCTTCATTTAGAGGCCATCAGAATACACTTGCAACTCAACCTCCCCCTCTCCCCACCAATATATATATTCCTGCTTTGCCTTGGATCTTGGAAAAATACACTATCATCCTTGAATGGGAACAAATTGTTTAACTTCTGTGGGACTATCTTGGTGCCAAGATTGACTCTTCTGTGTAGTAAGTCATGGTGATGTTGCAGTGCCGCTGAACTTGACTAACTTTTGTGGGCTACCTGCTCTTCAGCAACAGGCTCTCCAAACCCATGTTGCTTTCGTCTGCAAACCCTGCCCCTCCCAAAATTTAAATCCTCTGGTGCAATGCTGACTAAGCTTGATTTAGAAAACTTATCTGGGACCTAACCAGTAGAAACTGAGATTTTAATCCTTTTGTCATAGATGGCTGTATCTGACTAATACGTTATCATTTTCTGTATATCTGTCTCTTGAAACTTGTTATAATTCTACTACTGGGAGATGTTACAGGTTAACTATGAATAACGACTGTGCGATTAGTTGTGGCTAGACGGAATATGCCTTGAATGTGTAGTGGAGACAAGACTTATAGGTCACCAGAGAAAGGGTCAGGATAAGGAACAAAGGAGGACTGAGAGGGTCTGTCTCCTTTTAAACTTTAGCAACACTTGTCATACTAGTAAATTTTCATTAAATTCAAATAAAAAATTGACTATAGGAGAGTTTCGTCTTGGGAGGACACTGCTTGTCTTTGGGCAGTTTCCTATGGAGTGGGAGGGATAACAGATAGGTAAGAGTTTGCTGACCCAGCTGTGCTCAGATCACATAAAGGGGTTCAGGACTTGCAGAGTCTGTGCTGGCATAGAGGGAGCCCTCTGAGTTTAGGGACAGTGGGTTGCATTAACTTGCCGTTACACTTTTGTGATATTCTCACATCTTGCAAGCCAAAAGAGCCACACAGAAGCTTGCTAGCACACAACGCTGGGAAATTCTCATTTGATTCCACAGCAGAGACACTTACCTGCCCACCTAT
The DNA here is from genome assembly GCF_965140285.1 of Lepidochelys kempii. Classification (NCBI taxonomy): domain Eukaryota; kingdom Metazoa; phylum Chordata; order Testudines; family Cheloniidae; genus Lepidochelys; species Lepidochelys kempii. The sequence continues at coordinate 53,954,282 of NC_136383.1, forward strand.
GTTATTGACTATTGAAAATTAACGGACTACTTGCCCTTTTTGAAATTGTTAATGTTAAATGTTTAAGGCTCGCTCTTGGGTGATAAAACACGGATGACTGAGTTGTCAAGGGACATGAATGCTTACATCAGGCCATCTCCAACCAGGGGAACGTTAGGAGGTGTGACTAGGACCACAAATGAAGCTATTCTGCTATGTGAGGGAGGAGGCTATGACATCATTCTTGTGGAAACAGTAGGTATGTGATTTAAAAGTAAAAATTAAAAATTTAGCGCTTGCAACCGCACTGTACTGTCCAGGCCAACTTATGGCACTAATGATGCATATTTCCTCTTACAGCTTTTCTTCTGCCTTGTCTATTTCTGGTACTTCATCTTTTCTGTTCCATTTTGGTCCATTCCTTTCATAAATGTGTGTTGACTTCACCCAATGGGGCCTTTCTGTTATGTCTTTAAGCCTTGTCAATTCTGAGAGAGAATTTTATTAAAACTAGATTTCATACTGACCTTCATTGTATCCAACTTTGTTGAGCTCAGAAAGAGAGGGAGCCATAGTGGGACTTCTCCTTAGTACTGTCATTAGAATGGCTGTGAAAGTTCAATTCTGGTTTCAATTTTTCAGGTGTGGGGCAATCTGAATTTGCAGTTGCTGACATGGTTGATATGTTTGTTTTGCTGCTACCACCAGCAGGAGGAGATGAGTTACAGGTATTTATCTTTCTCAAATGCTAATTATGACCTAAAACATAAGTCTGAATTTGGAATGTGTGTGTGCATTAAGTCTGAGTAAGCAAGTATTAGTAGTATTTTCCGAAGTGCTTGGTGGTGTCCTCACTCTTCTCCCACTGAAGTCAGAATCTTACCAACTTGACCCACAAAATTTGGATCTGAATTTTCCCAAATGTTACAGGTGTTAGGATTTGAAGTTTTGGTTCTGGCCAGTCTCTTATGATCCACATTACTCATTAGATATGATTAACTTCTCACTTTTGAATGCTCATATATGTACATGACGATGACAACAACAATCAATTGTGTAACAACTGATTAGTTTAGCAGAGGGGTCCTCAGACTGGGGGGTCAGGACCCCTCAGGAGGTTGCGAGCCGTCAACCTCCACCCCAAACCTGGCTCTGCCTCCAGCATTTATAATGGTGTTTAAATATATTAGAAAGTGTATATATTCGCACTCAGAGGCTTGCTGTGTGAAAGGGGTCACCAGTAAAAAAAGTTTGAGAGCCACTGGTTTAGCAAATTCAGTTATGCTCCTTTCAGGTAATATATGCCAACCCATGCTATACATACATGAAGGGTGTTAGTTTCTCATGGTAGAGGAATAAATATGTGAATTTAATGGTTCAGAGTCATAACAACTGCCTAACTACTAATGAAACCTCAGACAGTCCTAATATTAGGAAATTCCTGGTGCCTAATGATTAAGATTCAGCCTTCCTAGGGGAGCAGTGGGGGCAAAAGACACATCTGGCTTCAAGACTAAGCTTGATAAGTATATGGAGGAGATGGTATGATGGGATAGCCTAATTTTGGCAATTAATTGATCTTTGATTATTAGCGGTAAATGTGCCCCATGGCCTGTGATGGGATGGGATCTGAGTTACTACAGAGAATTCTGGGTGTCTGGCCCACATGCTCAGGGTTTAGCTGATCCCCATATTTGGGGTCGGGAAGGAATTTTCCTCCAGGGCAGATTGGAAGAGGTCCTGGGGTTTTTTCGCCATCCTCTGCAGAGTGGGGCTTGGGTCACTTGCTGGAGGATTCTCTGTACCTTGAAGTCTTTAAACCATGATTTGAGGACTTCAGTAGCTCAGTCATAGGTTAGGGGTTTATTACAAGAGTGGGTGGGATTCTGTGGCCTGCATTGTGCAGGTCAGACTAGATGATCATGATGGTCCCTTCTGACCTTAAAGTCTGTGACTCTAAGAAGAAAGTCAGGGGGTAAGATAATACAACAAACAAGCCCCATTAGTTTATCAAAGTTTTATGACTGAGCATTAACATATTCATTTTTTTCTCCTTTTTCTTTTTCCATTCAGGGTATTAAACGGGGTATAATTGAGATGGCAGATCTAGTTGCTATAACTAAAGCTGATGGGGATTTAGTTGTGCCTGCACGGCGGATACAAGCAGAATATGTTAGTGCTATGAAACTGCTTCGCAAGCGCTCTAAGGTTTGGAGACCAAAGGTTTGTATGTTTTCACAATTTTCTTCTTTTTATTTCCGAAGAGGTGGTGTGTAGGTTACGGGACTTAACTTAATCCTAACTACATATTAACCACCTGGACATTTATGTAAAAGTCTCTCCTGCACCACTTGTGCACCAGCGGCTGAAACATCTTTGCTACTTCTTTCATGCAATCCCTTATTTATTGGGTACCCTCCCTGAACTAGTTTAGAAAGCCATTACTCGCTCGCTCTCTCTCGCCTCCAGATCCTTCCTCAAAACTCACATCTACCACGTTGCCTACAGCAAAGTGATAATGGCTAGACCTAGGGTCAGGGGGGCTTGCTGAGTTTTAATCATTTCTATACATTTTTAAGAAGTTTGGGAACCATCTTGTTGTAAACCATACTAACCTATGTAACTACTATTATCCATGTTTTATTTTCTCCTCCTTGTTATACCCACTTGTGATGTGTGTCATGTGATTTTAGTGCAATGACCTTGTCTTCCTCTGTGTGTACAGCACCTAGGACAATGGGTCCTTGATTCTGTGGGCCTTCAGGTACTACCGCAATACAAATAATTAGAATTCATAATTGTGACAAAGAGTCAGTCATAAAATGCTTTTATATATAAATGAGGCTTCCTTGGTCATGGTTTTCTGTTCCCATTCTACCCCCTACACTTAGAGTGCTTCAACTCCCAGTCATTTGAAACCCAATTAGTGATTGGACATCACTGTAGAACAACTATTACTTTGCTTCCTGATCAGATTTTTAGTCCTTTGGCTTATCCCTTTGAAACAAAACCCAGGAAGTTATGCAAACTGACCTGAATGTGCCCTTTGAAACAGTGTTATTGATGCAAATGTGTTCAGCTTTTAACATACTTACATAGGTGGCACATACATTTGTGCTTTGCAGTGTCTAGTGATTAATTTGTTCAAGCGGCAGAGCAATTTACACAGAGCTGAAACCTTTACCCAATAAAGTTTAATAGGGAATGTAGTCTTTCCCTGTCTGGTTCAGTTCTGCTCCATATAAACATGAACCAGGAGGGCTGACAGGTGACTTGAGATTTATATCAACTGGCAGAAGCCACACACTCCCCTCCTCAGCACTGCTGAGCAGAAGTTTAGATATGGAAGCTTTTGAGAAACATGCTTTTTTTATTTTAAGAGGAAATTTTAAGAAGTTTACAAATCCTTGCCCTGTAAATATCAGCAAGAAAACAATCCTTACAACAGTAAGCTTAAGTTTCAAATTACACAGGAATAGAGTCATCAGATCTTTCTTTTTAGAGTGTTACCATATTATAGAGTGAGCATCATTACAACACCTATAATATGTAATTTCTAGAGATTTTATTACATTGTGTGAAAGCTCTCTCTCTACACATTTAACAGACCAGGCATCTCCGTGAAGTGTTAATAGTAAAAAAAAAAAAAAAAAAAGGACCCGTGTGGGTTTTTTTGGCTGACTAAAAACACTTCTCTAACTAGGGTGTTTTTAGAACTTGTTTCAAATGGCTTGGATGTTTGCTTTCTAGCCTACAATCACTCTTCCAATGTACAATGAGAAGTTAATACTGTTGTTATAGTATTGAAACTATCCAGGGTTTCATATTAATGTGGTTATGCAAAGACCTAACTGACTTCCCATTTAAGAAGTAATATTGTATACTTTACCTTTAATTTGATAGGATCCTAAAACCTTCTACAAATTATATTACTGAACTGCAGCAACTGCTTGGGTGTAAGCCATCAGACAGTACAGGGGCAACTTTGTTCAAGAATACTTAGGCAAACCCTCTTTGTCACAAGTACTATAGGATGTGAGTAACATTTTGGAGGTGGCAGAAACTTGGTTTTCAAGTCTCATCAGGAGGAAACACAACATAAGCTGCATGGGGGGAGCGGGGGGGGGAGAAAAAGGTCTACAGTAGCACTGAAGGATGAGTTTGCCTTACTAGGATTGGAACTTGTGATTGTAGTAGAATCTAGCTGATGCAGAACTCAGGTGTAAACACCCTCCCCAACCCAATGATTACTTAATTTCTTTTAAGATGTCGTCCTTAATCCAACAGGTAATGCGCATCTCTGCTAAAACTGGAGAAGGCATTTCAGATATGTGGGATAAGATGACAGAATTTCATGATCTCATGCTTACAAGTGGTGAGTTGACCACGAAACGACAGAAACAGCAGAAAGTGTGGATGTGGAATCTAATCCAAGAAAATATGCTGGACCATTTTCGGAGTCATTTAGCAGTGAGGGATAAAATTCCACTTTTAGAAGAAAAGGTTCTCAGTGGTGTCTTAGCTCCAGGGCTGGCAGCAGACCTATTGCTGAAAGCATTCAAAGACAGACCTTAAGATACCATGTTCTACTGTGTCATTGATCAATTTGCACAAATTATTTAAACATTAAATAAAATTTTCCTAAGCATGGCTTCACATTTTTATTACTGCAGCATACTTGCATATAGTACTAGACTCAGGCAAAGATAATACACATGAGGAACAAAGCTAGTTTCTGGGAGTACTACAGATTATATTCGAAAAGAAAAATGTACACGTCTAAAACTCTTATTTGAGTACAGCATAGTGAAGGATGTTGGTTGTTTTAATGAGCTTGTAATAGAAATTGTTAAAACAAAATAACTATGGTACTGTTTGTCACAGCAAGCTAGTTAATTTGTTTGCCTGTTTTCCAAATTTTTCAGCACTTGTCCTATTATCCTTATTTTGTATGGGGGTTTTGTTGGTAATAACTGTTCTTGGGCTCATCTGTGTCTTTTACTGCAGGGGACATGCCTGTTAAATTTTACAGTGCATACATGACCTGTCTGTATAACTTACCAAAAACCTGAGATTTTTCTGATTCAGTAAGCACATTAAACAACGAGTCTCCAAAGTCTCATGTACACAACAAAAATAAGTGTTTAAACATGGCTATGGTATAACACAGCTTACTGCTGCTGGAGCCTTCTGTGGTTTAGGGCTACAATTAGATTCTATCCACGCTACAGATTTCAGCTCTGGTATAGTGGTAGATGCTGCAAGGGGAGCGGTTGCCAACATGGATCATTGCCCATCTCCTCACTGTGAGTGACAACAAAAGTGTTGGGTGCTGTATAATTACCTAAGCAAAACCTGTTCTTTGTGTTACAAACAGATATAGCATTGAAGTAGCCTCGCCTGGGAGCTATATTTATCCAAGGAAACACCCTACTCATATCTCCTGAATAGGAATTTTTTAAAACAAAAGGTGAAGTTTCATTAGGTAATATAGCTAATGATAAAGACTTCAAGTGGAACCCACATCAGAGTTTAATGATAAAGATAAGTATTTCCATAACTAAAGAGCTATAAGTAAAAAAACAACTTTGTCTATAGGGGTTTAAGGCCATTTGGCTGGATCAAAGCTTCAATTTCTAAACTTTCTCCTGTTAAATTCACCTTAAGTACTTTGACTATTTAAGGTCTATACGCACATTTTGATATCCTTTAATAATATTTGGAGGATCTTCTAAAATATTATTTGGAAAACATGGTCTGTTTGGCAGAAATGTATTATTACAGAAAAAATGCCAATTTTGGAAACTGCAGAAAAGCAATAAAGCAATAATTGGAGTTCTATGAAGAATTCTTTGTATCTTGCATAGGTAAATTGAATTTTTTAATTATGTTAAAAGTGGGGATACTTGATTTTGCATCTATATTTATTTCTCTAGATCTTCAGCTTTTTTTTTTTTTTTTAAACTTCTAGGTAAATTGCAATACATCAGAAAAGTTAGCTTTTGAAGACACTAGGAATTTTTTTTTATCCTTAGACAATGAAGAACCCCCCCTTGTTAAAGTCCTGCTACTTTAATTCTTGCTGCCAGGATTAAAGTTAGTTCGCCTGTCAGGTGACAGCTTTTGCCTTATTTTCCAGTATCCTTCATTATGATAAAAAAAGAAAGGATAAAATTGGATGGAAGGACCCCATCCTGCAAACATGCATTTGCGTTCACAGGACTAGCCCTGCTGAAGTACATTTTCAGGGATTATAGTACTGAACAGCAGGACAACCATGGTTTGGCTGGTGAGGGATGAAAGGCAGTTTCCGTATGGAGAAAACTTGCACTCACGTAACTGATTTTAGTTATACTGATGCAAACCCCTAATGTAGTTTGGCTGCACCAGGGTAAAATGATGCTTAAACCACTGTTGGTAACACATGAAATTAAGCTACCACTGCCTAAGAGTGAACATCTACCCTTGAGCTAGAGGCTTAATTTCCAGCTCAAGTAGTTCTGATCAAGCTAGTGCACTAGACATATCCAGGGCATGACAGATAGCTGCCCTCTGTATGATCCTGTCAGAAACCCTAGATATGTACTTGGGTGGATAACCCCTACTGCTGCTCATGCCAGCTGCTGTTCGTAGCATGTGTACATCTACTGGAGCTGGAAATTGTACCATCCAGCTCCAGTCTAGATGTACTCATGCTAACTCTGATAGGAGGATGAGGGCAGAAACACAAATGCTTTATGATGACATCATAATTGGTCACAGTATAATGCTAAATTGCACCCATGTGAGAGGAAGCTGTATCAGCTAGAGTATGCCCCAAATCAAAAGCCAGGGCTTTAAACCCCCTGAAATGTAGTGAAGTTTGCATCTGAACTTCATTCTTTGGGTTAATCTCTAACATACATTGTTCATTTACTAAATGGGCTGTCTTGATCACACTTTTATGATTGTGTACATACTTACAAAATTAAAATCTAAATTTCAGGCTGGCTGAGGGCACCCACCTTGTGGACGGACTAATATGCTACGTAACTCTCGGTTGGAAACTGGCTTGATCTAGAAAGTGATGAGAACAGCATTTAGACTGGTTTTCTCAATATTTTTCTAGACCATCTGTGTGATGAAAAATAGTGGAGTTCATCCATGCTAATCTATTAAAACAAAACTTTACCCTTTTGACTTTTTGTTCGAGTGCTCAACGGCTGCCATTTTCCATCTCCGGGGAAAATCTGAAACTATTCTACTTAAACAGTCAAACTTGCTAAAAGGAATCTACAGCTGAAGTGCCCTCAGCAAATTCAATCCCCTTCTCCTAGCTTGGATTATTCTCTTCATATCTAATCTCTGTTTTCAGTGATGGGGCCAAGTGACCCACGCTTGGCTGACTGCTCCATTGTCAAAATTACCGCTTTTGTAAATTCATTACCTCCTGGTTTACAAGCTTGTCAGCCTTGAATAAGTCTTCTCTTGTCTGTTCCTTATGTGTGTAGCTCTGCAAGCTGCACTGACTCGCTTCCTGTGTGTTTGCTGAGGCTACTGTCTGTAAATAAAATTATATTTTTAACCTTGGAGAAGAACTCCCTCCTGATGTTTACTTTTAAAAAGTAGCCATGTCTTGCTATGGTATCCACTCCCTCCACACTGCAGTAACTACCTCAGTTTTCTCCCTAACGCCACATTTTTTATTCTATTTTTCAGGGATGTTCAGAGAAAATCTACATCACCCCTTTTCTGTTTTTTCCACTTTTTGGAATAAGAAATGGATCTTCACATAGTTTAAGACTTCGATAGCAATACTTTTCCTTGGATACATATTTTCCCTAACAATAGCTGGATAATAGATGTCATGCAAACCACTTAAATCAGGAAATTACAAAATTAAGGGTGGATGTATAACTTTAACTCCATCCTGTTTGGCATATATATTATAATTCAGTATTATGATGTCACATACCATTTCTCAAATAACGCTCTATCAGTTCAGTTTGCAGCTCGGAATATACATGGAGCATGTTGCCGCCTTCCTGATCTTTTTGTGCAATGGGGCTGTGATCTGAGTTGGGGCATCTGGGTACTACTGTAATACAAATAAACAACACTGAATAATAAACTGTTTTTTGTAAAAATATAATTGAACATGATGTGCCACTGTTTGCTAGGCAGCAGCCGAACCCTTTTACACACATGAGCACTCAGCGAGGGAGAAGCCCGGCCTTTTTCCTTGGTGCCTTCGCATAGAGGGGCAGGGACAGCACTCCTGATGAACTTTCCTAACATAGGGTGTCTGTGCAATGCTGATAGAACAGTGGCAGACTGCTACATGAGCATGTTTATTTTAAAAAAACAGCGTGCATGCACAAAGTATGATTTTTAAACCTTTATAGCTTTGACAGTTCACAGACAGGCAATTTTCATTGAACTACCAACAGGTAGATAACTCTGTCCCTGTCCAATGTTCAGCTTCTAAATCTACAATTCAAAAGATGTTGCAAATATATTTTTTAATCATGTTCCTAGTTCCCTTAAAAAGTTGATTGCATTTTTTTAGAAAAGAAAAAAGTTGTAAACAATTGAAAAGAACATTTTAGAGCAGAAACACACATGCCTAAAATGTTCCTTATTACCTTTACAATTTAAGATCTTGCTAAACAACAAATGGAAAGAAAAAGACAAAAAAGGAGAAACATGACATGCACGGTAGCCTGAAACAAGGGAATGTTGTGTAACCAAATAAGAAAATCTCTGTTTTTGGCGGTGGTTGGATTTTTGTTTGTTTGTTTTTAAATGGGACTGTAGTATTTGTGAAAGATGCCTGATTGCCAACACTTAGAGACTGATGTAATCCACTGTGAACATCCTTCATTTCTGGGCTGCATGGACTACATTAAAGACTGAATGGTTATTTCAGTCTCCACGATTGTTGTTTCCGCTTACCTAGAGGCACAATTGCAAAGAAAATATTTGTCCTTTAGGAACCAAATGGAGATTAAAAATCACGATCTTGCTACAAAGAGATTGAAGTACTCACAGGTCTTAGATGTTTGAGTAGATGATATCTATTCACCTGTTACAAAAATGAGAAACTTTACAATGTGTGTGTTCCACAGTAGTTGACACTGAAAAGTAAATGCTTCCCTTATTGCAATACTGCTGTAATTAGCTAAGGCTTTATTCTTATTTACATAAATGTAATTTAAGATCACTTTAAGGCCCTTATTTATTTTTAATCAATCGTATATATTCCTACTACATAGCTTTATCTGCTATTTTACCACCACCTTCCTCATTTTTGCTATGAAAAAATTAGCAATTAAAAGGAAGTGTCAAAGGGGAGACTATTCAGCTGACCTGTCCTTTGACTGATTGTGATGCTAGTACCCACATAAGAAGAATAAAAAATTATCACTGCACATATAGACAGTGCCCTAGCAGAAGTCTCATTTCTAAATATTTCCTCCCAGCAGGTATATAAATACACACAAAAATCCAGTTTGTAGTTTGCTAATTACTTCTTCTTTTACTGGGTGTAGTGCTGGTAGAGTTTTTATGACCTGTTGCTTAGCAACTTTTATCAACAGCAGCAAAGCACTTTCCCTTTCCTTAACCTTGTTAAAGTTAGGCTTGATCACCTTTAGCACTCATCAGCTGAGGAAAATTATTTCTAAAGTAAGGTAAAGTTGCTGCTCAGCATCTATGAGCTGCATCCAGGATGAGCTATCTCTTCTTATCTCCTGAATTGCCTTTGCCCTTTAGTCCTCTCTCTCCTCAAGCTTTTAAAGAAATCCAACGCCATGCTGGGGAAGCCTGGAGACAGGAGGCTCAAAGAGAGGCCAACTGTGCGACAACCTATTCTGCTGGTTATGGAAAAAAGGAGCTGGCTGACCCCACAAGGTGGAGCACCAAACCCTCCTCTCCTACCAGGATAAACAGACCTCATCCACCAGAGTAAGGTTTATTCCTATTTAGTGGAGCCCACAATACGTAGTTTATGTGAGTGGAAAAATAAATTCCTCTTAGAGGTAGACGCTAGGAGAGGTTTATTACACTAGGCCTTTCTTATTCTTCATCTCTTCTAAGAGGAATTTGAACATACTAAACTGGAATGAAACCTGACTGCTATAGAAAACGAGTAGGATCAGTTTAGAAATCAAGAATAACATATAAAAAGATCACCTAATCAAATTCGGCAGGTTCTGTTTAAGACCCAGGATTAAGTTAGCCACATTTCATTTTCAATCCTGGAATGGGAACAGCTAGTAAAGAACTGCAAGGAGGGTTTCTAATGAGATCATAAACTACAAGGGCTCGTATTCTTTATGATGTCATCAGAATCTTAACCTAGAATCGTTTTATCATTGCCTTGCTACTCAGATTTTAATTCTAGATCTAGCTCTGTTTTATAAGTTAAAGAACTAGAGAAACATATATATACACACTACAGCTTATCTATCCATTTAACGATGGAGACACCTTTCACAATTCAGGCATTACATTCAAGAATTGATGGGGCAGGCTGTAGCTTCTCTCTCTTCCTCTCTGGTTTTTGGCTCCTGTCCTCTACCAGATTCTCTGAACCTGTTAGTAGAACAGCAATTAGCAGTAGTGCTGTATTGAAGAACAGTTGATGATATCATGCACACATCTTAGCGTATTCAAGTTTACACAGTGCTAGAAGATGGAAACATTTGCAGTGTACATGCTTATAAAAATCCATTTTTGATGAAATCCTTATTCAAGTCTAACAAGAAACAGGAACCATCCATCAAGAAATCTCAGAAAGTACTTGAAGGTCAAAAAAAATTGCCTCCTTTTGGTTCAGCATCCCTACTTGGTGGAAGCAAATTTAGTTTGCCACAGTAGCACGCTTTTTGCAAGCTGTCGAGAGAATGTGATGTCATTGTTTATCCTGATTAATATTGGGTCTGAGGGAAAACATCTGTTAGTATTTGTTGCCTGATAGAGCCAAAACATGTATATGACTCATGTCGTTAATCAGAAATAGAGTATTGAAAGACATTCAGTAACTTAGCAATTGCCTAAAGTCTGAGTTTGTGATATGCGAGTTGAGACCCCAGGTGTTGCACGATTGCAACCATCTTGGCCTTCCCATATTGTTAAGTCTGAAGGGGGATCCCAGCTAGATGGGAGCAAGGCCTTGGTATGAAAAAGGGGTCCCAGTATGGAACCACTGGCCTAACTAGAAGATCTAAAATACATAATGTTGTTCCTTTAAAAAACAAGCAAAAACCCCTTATAATGCAGGCTGAAGAGTAAAAATATATTACCTTACCAAAAAACTAAGGGTGAAATCCTGGCCAAATTTAAATCAATGGGAGTTTTATCACTGACTTCAGTGGGGCTAGGATTTCACCCTAAAATATGCTACGTTGTTGTAGGTGAGACTTTAAATGCCTAAATGTTATGAATACTCAGGTACAGTTGCGGCACCAACCTAATTTTTGCTGCTCTCGAGTCTCACCTGCCATACATGGCATATGCAGGCCCCCTTCCTACTCATTATAAAAACAACTGTAATTCTGCTCCTCATATCATGGACTGTTCTCCACCCTGCATCCTCTGTTACTCAATATATGGGCCCAAAACACTCTACATACACATATGAGCAGTTGTTTCTTCAACTCTGGGCTCCATCCCCCTACATTCACAATATAACTTTGTTCTGAGGGTTTTCTCTAGTTCCCATTCTGGAAGTATCTAGGTGCTTCCCAGGTAAATTAAATCTGTGTTAGATCAGGAGAGCAGGCAGGGATATGTCTGCACATAGGTGAAGAATGCATCAGAATGGTGTACTAATGGGGAAGAGTTTGGACTGCATGCGGGAGGTGGGTTGGAGTACAGGGTTTGGAAATGAAGTAGGTTCTGGAACATTAATTGACAGTTTTCTGACTTGATAGATGTATTCCTTCCTTTCATAATGTTGTAGCAAATTTGGGGCCTGTATTCTGCTGTACTAGTTCCCAAGAGGAGGAGGAAAAGGAAGATGTAGTGAACAACTTTCCCTCACCCAAGCAACAGAGCAGGATCTTTGAGAGAGTGAGGGGGAAGGCTTGCTGGCCTGTGCATCATGTCTCTAAGGGACAGAAATTTACCGTTTGGTTAATGGGGTGTCTTTCCAATGTACCAGGCAGCCAGTGCTGTCAGCACCACGCACTGAGAGCTCACATTACCCCCATTCACACAGTGACATTGTCCCTTCTGGCAGTGGAGAATCTTGCCCTGGCTAGCAGAGTTTTGTAGTTGATCACTATTCAATCTCACAATGCCAGACACAGCAGGATTTAGGGTAAAATATTCCAAAGCACCTCAGTAATTTAGGCATTTAAGTCCCATTTTCAAAAATGTTTTAGGCATTGAGGGCCAGATTTTTAAAGGGATTTAGGTGTTGGTCAGCTGAGTGCGCCAACATACAACCCCTGGGTTGCTTAGTGGAATTTTCAGCCCCAAGTTAGGTGGCTCTATGCTACCTATAGAATCCTTGGGGATAGTTAAGCACTTGAAAAGGGGTTTTTCACAAGTCAGCCATCTAAGCTAGCCAGGAGTGAAATGCTGAGAAGATTGGTGGGGAGAAGGGGGGCGGGTCTAAGGTGCCTAAGAAGCTGACCTGCTGTGCCTGGCTGATGAGCCACAGATAAGATTCCTTCTTCCATTCGGGACCCTTAGCTGCAAAGAGTTAAGAATTGTCAGAGAGACAACTCAGAGAGTTAAGAATTGTCTCCTGCGATCCTGCTCCTAGAGACATACGTACGAATCCTGTAAAACAACTATAGAACTAGAATAGCATCTCCCATGTAACATTTTGAAAAGTTATGCCTTATTGACCAGCTAGAGCATAATGAATGTTCTAAGTGCCAGGGGAAAAAAACAGACCTTTTTTGGTGCTTAATTCCCTAAGGTTTCTTCTGCCAAAGCAGCTTGTACTGGGCACTGTCAGAGACAGGATACCCAACCAGATGGACCATTGGGCTCTTGTTCTTGTGTTGATGGGCATGGCATTAAGAACCTAAATAAAACAGATATTAAAAAATGCCTGCATAACGTATTATAAATAAAGAAACCTGACCAATGACAAGGTAAAGATGCTGCAAATTTATCATATTGCACAAGCTTATAGAAATAAAGCAGCCTTTTGTTTGATCTAAAAGACTTAAACATTCTCTCCCTCTGTGTGTTCTCTAGAGTATTTATGGTAAACCAGCTTCATTATATACCTGGATATTACAACAGTGATAAACAAACTGCTTCAGATGACAAAGGTAAATCTAACACGCTTGGTTATTCTGAAGATGGTTCCTTAGCCAATCTGGCAACCTCTGTGATTTCCAGATTCTTGTTACTGATGGAGCAATGACAATGATTTAGAGGTATGGAGAGATGTAGGTTGGGGGGAGAGTGAAAACACTTGGAAAGTTTCATGTAGATGGGAGGCAATGAAGAGACATTAACAGAGCAACTGGGAGCTGGCCAGAGCAGCTGCAGGATGACCGGGCCTGGGCTGCAGCGTTTACAGGCAGTGCCTAGATGGTGCTGTGGAGCAGTGTTCCTCAGCCCTGCAGCCACCAGCTAGCCAGAATCTGAGGCAAGGGCAGCTCAGCATTCAGTATGCCTCTGCGCCTTCTGGGGGTGCTCCCTCTAGCTAGTCTGGTCAAATGGGCCAGGCAACCCGGGCAGTTACCAAGTAGGCCACCAGTCCAGGACTGCCACAGAAAGATAAACAATTGTTTCAGGGAATTGTCAGATGAAAGACAAGCAGTTGCAAAATGGCCCATGGACAATGGGTACAAACAGGGGTTGACTGAAACTCAAAGGAACCTGGATCTGGTCCAACCGAAGTCCATCCTCCTCACCCTCCCCAATCAAATCTTTTCCCTCCACCTGTGGAAAATTCCTGGTTCCTGGCCCAGCCAATGCTACCTCCAGCACTTTCTGGGTAACGTCCCCCCATAGATCCAAAGTTTGTGGGTCCATCGGCCCCCTCTGATCCCAGGTCCCAAATCCATGGAGGCTAAGTTAATTCACCCATGGGAACAAAGGAACACTGGCTGCAGACACCATTTATTAAGGTCACTAAATGTCATCTGTCATTAGACACATTTTAATATTATATTTGAACACAGACTGCAGTAATTGCTACAATTTATTCCTCCTACTAAACTTAAACCATGGGATGTTTTAGTATGTCTGTCTATACATGTGTAAGCAGCATTATTTTTAAATAAAACACCCACAGCATTTCATTAATAGCAGCATAAGATTTGGGGATCACAATTACAGAAGTATAGTATTAACTCCTGGAGCTTCTTCACATAATTACAGTGTAGTATCATCTCTTTCACCATCAGACTTTCTCACTGTATAACACAATTTATTTCTGAAGTTAGAGTTCATGGATTGGGGATCTGGATTGGGGACTGGAGACATGCCAACAAAGTAGGGCTATATTAAATGACCTTAATTAAAAATATATTGAAACTAAGATCTTTTTCAGCAAGACAGAGTTCAAGCTGTAATGTAGGTTTTATTTTGAAGCTGTTGGTGAACTTGTGAAAGGCAATTGTAAGTACTCTCCATCTACATTATCAATAGTTCATAAATAACAAATATCTAGCTGTCACTTCTGTAAGGAGGATGAGGAAAAATGAGCTACAGTAAAAGTGGAGATTTTTCTGTGAGAGAAGGTAAAAATTAAGTTTGTTACTGTTAGGGAATGTGACTCCCTACAGTATAATAGGGTGCTCCTTCTGGTTTCTATCATTTTGAGATATTTCAAATTCTTTCTAAACTCGCACAATTCAGCAAGATACGCAAGCACGAGTAGTCTGACTGAAGCCAATTATATTGATCTAATATTTAAGAAACACCTTATTTATTGTTGTCTCAATCATCTTCTGTGTAATAGTCTATATTAAAATACTAGTTAAAAACCTTCAACATTCTTTGTGATTTCCTATAACCATGGTAACTCAGCAATTGAAAGGTAAAGACTACATAACTTGGAGATGTACCATAAGTTCTAGTCATCCCAAAGCCTGCATGCTGCTGTGTTACAAGTATTCTTTATTATTATATGGGCCACATTATCATTACCCTCATTCACTTGAATGGGAGCTGCCAGCATGTAGCTGGGAACAAAATTTATCTGTCTTTTGTCTCTCTCTGTACCTTGAGAAACTGTACTGCTGAAGTCACTGACTGACAAAGTGTCAAGTTACCAGGTTAGTCTCCTTCACTTGTCTCCGCCAGAATTTTTTTTTGAAAACTACCAAAGAAACCTCCATGATGCTTTTCCACCACACCAATGAAAAGTGCCACATCAATGGTCCAAATAGAGTGGTAAACTCTCATCTGTCAAAGAATGGGAAGTCCCACTTCTACACTGGCCGTTTACCTCTAGCTATAGCTGAGTTTTGCAGAATGAAAATCCTTAAACACCAGTAACAATATTTTGCACGGATCTAGCACTTTGCATCTTCCTTGTGCTGTTTAAATCTTCAGCTCAGTAATCGTCTATACACCACTGTGAGGGAGGCAAGTATCACCTTGATTTTATAGGGGAGGAAACAGCCAAGGAGACGTTAAAGTGACTTGCCCAATAGCACACAGCAAGTCAGTAGTACAGCTGGGGGGATTACACCCCAGGAGGTTCCTGGCTCTCACTAGACTACACTGCTGTTTAAAAAGGTCATATCCCAGAATGGTGCACAAAGTTACAGTTTATTATTGATAATGATCTAATAAAGGGCTCTAGCTGTATTAAAGAGTCATTGTATAATATCTTTAATAATCCAGAATTAGCAACTCAGTAAAAGAATTGTAGCATTCCATTGTTATGGGGCAGCGATGCATCCATAGTTATTTCTCATTGCTCCATATATGCATTTTTTGTGCAGGTTGTTTCAACACAGTTTTAATTAAAACAAATCGCATTCAAAAAGTAGATGTAAATAAATATTTGTAACTAACATTTATATTACTTAGTATATTAGATATACTCAGCTCTCAGATCTTGTTTAACTATTTAACCCAGATTGTGCTTCTTGGACCCATGTGCACCGATGGGGCTCTTTCCCCACCACTGCAGTGGCGACCTGGCATGGTCCATGCTCTGCACTGGTCAAGTGGAAGGGACCGGCCAGGTTAGGGGGAGGATGCATATTGCCCCACATCTGACCAAGTTTCAAGGAAAGTTCCAAGGAAATTTCTCTGATAATTTAATAAATATAAGCCCAGGTTGTATTACTTTTCTGCCCAAATGTGCTGGAGGCAGCCATGGTCAGCGGAGAACCTGGTATTACAGTTCCAATGGACTGGTGTTGCTGGGGAGCCAGTGGGTGGGGTGGGAGAAGGTGGCTGCTGAGGAGGCACAAAGCCTCCATGCAGATGGACCTGATATCCTTCAGATCCTTGGGGAGCTGCCAAGTTTGGGAGCAGGCCTTGGGCCTTTCATTCAGGGAGGCAAACCTGCTCCTCACATGGCAAAATGTGGCAGGCAAGGTGAATAACTGCAAGGAGATCACCTCCTCTGTGGCCCCATCCCACAAAATTTCCCCAGGAGGGTGGAGGATGAGCTGGGGAGACACTGTTTAATTTGGTAGCCTAATTTTCCTCTCTGTGTATATTTGTGTACTGTAAAATTCAACAAAACATCTGTTGAACTTAAAAACGATAATCAACTTGATAATGTATCAAGAAATTGGACTGAACATTTTACTCACTCTAAGGCTTTCATTTCTTGTTTTCCTTCCAGGCAAATGCTATGAATATCCAGGTTACAGAGACGATTCAAAGTATCTCGGACAACGAGTAGTAAGTACAGAATTTGAAGTGAATTTGTACCTGATCATTTAAATCTATAGATCTTGTGTTGACAATAGAAGGCATCAGCATTTTATCCTAGTCAAATGACTGAAGATTTATAAACAAATGGTTAGCTGCTTGTGTCTGTTGTTCTTCGAGATGTGATGCAGACGAGTATTCCATGTGGGCATGTGCATGCCCCACTCACTTGAGCCAGAGAACTTTGCCTAGCAGTACCCTTGGGGGTGGCGCTTGTGCCCTGGAGCCGTATATAAGGCTCCTCCCCTGCTCATATAAGGATGGCACTGCCCCCAAACCCCTCAGTTCCTTCGCACCGAATATCAGGAGTACAGACTCTGATGCAGACAGGATGGAGGGTGGATCAGGGAATACATCTCGAAGAACAAAAGCAACAGATGGGTGTTTTTTCTTCTTTGAGGAGATGCAGCTGTGCGTTCCTTGTGGGCCACTCGCAAACAGTACTAATAGGAGGCGGGGCTCTGAGTGTACTTACAGAAGGACTACAGGACTGCCTTCCCAAAGTTTGGATTTCATCTGGACGCAGCCTTAATGGCATAGTGGTTTGCAAAAGTACGCACAGAGGACCAAGTAGCAGCCCTGCAAATGTCCAATATAGGAACGTCACCTAGAAATGCCGTTGACATCACCTGAGTTTTCATGGAATAAGCTCATATCCCTTGAGTCAGCGTAGTCTGGGCTATTTCATGCTGTCATGATACAGGAAGTCATCCACCTGGACACTGTCTGTGAAGAGACTGCTTGATCCTTCATTCAGTCTGCATATGAAACAAATAGAAGAGGTAAGGAATGGAAAGGCTTAGTTCTATCCAGATAAAAAGCTAAACATTACTTGACATCCAATGTGCGAAGATGCTGCTTCTCTGGGATTGTACGCAATTTAGGGAGGATATTTAACTTGGTTCAAGTGAAACTGGGAAATCACCTTAGATAAAAACTTTAGGGTGTGGCCGCAGGGGTCCTTTGTCTCTACAAAACTGAGTGTAAGGAGGCTCTGCCATCAAAGCCTGAAACTCACGCACTCTCCTTGCAGATTTACTGCCACAAGGAAGGCATTTTTCTGACACACAAAGGGGAAAGAAGAAGTTGCCAGAGGCTCAAATGGAGGTCTCATAAGAGCCTCTAAAACTGAATTAAGGCCCTACAAAGGAACCAGCTCTTTAACTGATGTGTGGAGATGAGTGACTCCTTTCAAGAACCTCACTGCCATGTAATTTGAAAACACCAACTTCCCACGCATAGGTGGATGAAATGCCAAAATTTCCACCAGGTGGACTTTATAAGACCAGAAGACTGAAGGTATAACAGATACTGGCTTGTATCCAGGATATTTTGGAGTGTCGGTTGATCTCCCTGGGCTAACTATCATACCGAGAATCACTTCCATTTGGTTGAATAGGCTGCCCAGTGGAGGGCTTCTCCCTGTCAAGCAAGACCTGCTGGACACACTCTGAACATCTGTCCTCCTCCTCCTCATTTAGCCACGCAGTCACAACCAGGGAGTTAGAGGCCTGGCGAGAGTAGAAACCCTCAAACCCTTGCATGGGAACGAACTATTGTTTCTCTGAATGCTTTGCCATAAGGGCAATGAAGAGGGGGTATTCCAGAGGGCCTGTGCAGGCCTTTAATTTATTGGGAGGGCTACTCTCTCTGGAGCTGATGATTGGAGAATATCCAGCAGTTTATGCATAATCTCCTGCAGGAATTCCCTGTGGATGCCCAAAGTAGTGGTCATATTCCTCCGGAGCTCCTGATACACTTTAAAATCCTCGGGCACCGAGGGAGAGGAAGATTCTGTCATGGTAGAGTCATCCAGGGAGGGTAAGGAGGCGGTTCACTGCGCCAATAATGAATCATGTTCTTGCACCACAGGATTGGGTCAGAAGAGCCCCGTAGGTGCCGAGGGAATGGACTCAGTGGTCACTTCCAGCTGAGACAGTATGGGAGCAGGAGTCACTTGCGGGACCAGTGATATCTCTCTGGATTAGGTCAAGGAGTAGGACACTAGGGACTGTGGAGTGTCCCAGGGATTCCAAGGAAACCACTAGGTATACAGATAAGGTATTGGTGGTCAGTAGGCACCAAACCAAGAGCCCCTATCCTGATCTCAGTACTGATAGGGATCAAAGGGCAATCTGACGAGGACACTGACCTGGATCTTGAGGAATCTTGGAGGTTCTGTGGTGACAAACGGGGGAGCCAGCTCTGATAGGCCAAACAACTGATCAGACTCATCTGAAGCCCAATATGGAGGCATCATCGGTGCTGAAGAGGAGTGGGGAATTAGCACCAATGGCACCAAATGGAACCCACTCCTGCTTGGTACCAGGAGAAACACTGGCACCGAGGCCAGTACCAAACTAGATGACGGGATCTGCCACCATTACAATGACAGGACCCAAGGATGCACAACATTAAGAGGGTCTTCGGTGCCAGACCCAGTCTTGATGCCACAGTCTGCAGCCCAGGTGATGTGAGCTGCGGTGCTGACAGACCTGGCGGCTCTGCAACCTGGCCAGAAGGTGATGGAGGCAGAATGGAGGAAGAGCTGGTAAAAGTCATAGCACTGGAGAACTCCTGAACTAGAGTCCAGGACTGAGAGGCAAAGAATGTCGGGTGCTGCCTGGTATGCTATTGGCATGGAGATGGTTGGCTCTGGTGCCGTCGTCGTCGGTACTGGACTCAATGGATACCCCGTGGCTGAAACCGCTGGGGACCGCTGCCTGGGGCCGCAGACTGAGGCTGCTCCGCTGGCCCGGGACTGCTGCCTGGGGCTGCCCGAGCAGCGGCTGGTGTGGCTGTCCCCAAGGCAGCCTGAGCATCTGCCCTGGAGCATCTGCATGGGCAGCCCTGGGGTCAGGCATACTGGCTGCTGCAGAAGTCATGGAAGTTGCAGGAAGTCATGGAATCTGTGACTTCTGTGACCTCCGTGACAGACACAGAGTTCTACTCACAGCCTGCTCCAGAAGGTGCTTCTTCAACCACAAGTCTCTTGACCCGAGTCCTCTTTGGTGCTCCATCTGCAAGTTATTCACAATCTTTAATGTGTCCCTCACTAAGACACAACAAGCACCTTGGGTGGGGGTTGCTGCTGGGGATGGCCGCCCTACATGATGTACAATGCTCGAACCCCAATGAGGGCATCTCACAGGGAAGCCAACTACTCTACTAACACAAAACTAACTTTTAAACTACATCTAAGATACTGTTACTACTATATACAAGCAAAGTTCTCAGAAAACTGATGGTGGAAGTGTGAGGTGAAGACACCAAACAGCTCTGACTCTAGCCATGGGCGGTGAGAAGGAACAGAGGGATTTGGGACGGCACCACCCTTATTTGGCCAGGGGAGGGGATACATCGGCAAGGTGTGAGCGCCTTCCCTACAGGGGTTGCTAGGCAAAGTTCTCCGGCTCTGGTGCACAGCATGTGCACATGCCCACATGGAATATACGGCTGCAACTACTTGAAGAAGATTATAAATTATGATGGGAGAAACACACATGAAGAAAATGGGGGTAATTAAACCAATCTACTCAGCATCCATTTGACTTCAGTTAGACAAAGGCGTTCATTTTGGGACAGCCCATTTCAGGCAAACTAGAAAGAGAATTTAGGAGAAAGCAACAAAGATACAAGGTTTGGAAAATAAAACCTGTGAGGAAAGAGTTAAAGACTAGAGCATGTGTAGTCTGCAGAAAAGACAAGTGAAGGGGTAAGGATGCAGTGCTCTTGTCTTTATTGTAATATCTGCAGATGTATTTGAATTAACAAAGCAATAAAGGCTTTTGGTGCTGCATTTTCTTTTTAATGCTTATTGGTTGAAGTAATTGGATCTGTTATTGTGTTCATTAGGAATACCTGCTGGGCTTCTATGGCCAATGACTTGAGAACAAGACCTATTGGAGGTCAAAACATTGGAGGGTCTGCTCTGAATAGCTCCCAGTGGGCAATACATTTAAAATGGGTTTAATGTTTTACCACTTTTAAATACTGTTCTGTTTTTCCCCTCTATCTGGCCTGCCTTAGTATTGCATTTTTGATTGTTTGGAGTCTAATTAGCCATTTGGCAATGGACTTGGAAGATGTACCCTCATCCATTTAGTTTTGTGACTTCTTCGTAAGGGCAAGTTATTGCACCACTGAAGTCGATGGAAGTTTTGATATTGACTTCATTTGGAGGAAGATTGAGCCCTAAATGCTAGCCTGTATTTCTTGAATGGCACTGGGGCATTTGCTCAACCATCCTGTCATCATTCTGTGTGCTAAACTACACACACACACACTCTCTCTCTCTCAGAAGCTATACCTGCTAATCATAGATAATACTCAGAGATAGTGGGCCTGATTTTCAGAAGTGCTGGAGCTCCTATTGATGTCAGCTGGAGTTGTGAGTAGGCAGCTCTTCTTAAAATCAAGCCCATATAATAAAAAATGCCTAGTTACAGCAGGTCTGCTTGTTTTCACATATCACTGCAGTGCTCTCATTTCTGTTTGCTGCTGCTCTGTGGAACTGTTAGGACAGCATCACACAATATATCTGAATATAGACACTTGCTCGTGATGTATTGTGATGTACTCAGATTGGCAGCCTTGGTAAAAGGAGCAATGATTTGTTACTGTCTTTATACAGGTGTATCAAAATATGTACTGTGGTGCTTCAAAGCCACATCAGGCAGCTCAGAACAGGATAAAAAATGCCAGTGAAAATGGTGAGTATAACCCTAAATCACTCCCCCGAGGCCTCATTTGCTTCCCTAAAATATAAAGCTTCCATGTTTCAAATTCCCTGCTGGTTTTCAGCCTATTTTTTTTCACCTCTTCATGACAGGGGGCAGAACGATTAAGAACATGAAAAATTTTGCAGTGGAGAGTCAGAAGATGCAGACTACACCACACAAGGTAAAGTCCTATAGCTGTCATGTAAGTAGATTTCATTGTATAACTTTTCTAGAACAGGTCCCTTGTGTGGCCTAGGCAGAAGACCCAGGTTCTAGAGCTACTCAAAACCAGCCATCTTCTCTGAAGGAAGAAATTCAAATCCCTCTTTATAACACCTCTGCGCTTTCTTCCATGCAGCTTCCAGTACACAGTATGCCCAGGAGCTGGGCAAATTTTCTGATCAAAACTTTTTTCAGCAACAAATGCAGATTTGGGCGAACTGAAACGTTTTAAAAATTCATGCAGAATTCACCAAATTGTTTCTGTCAGAAAAAAAATGCCCCCAAAATCCAACTGTTTCATTTTAACGTTTAAAAACGGAAACATTTTGATTTTTTTAATTCAAATTTTTCTTTAATTAAAAAAAGGCTTTAAAAAGCTCAAAATCAAAATGAAACATTTAGAAACAAAGCATTTATTTCCACCCCAAACAATTTTATTGGAATTGCCAGCAAACCAAATAATATCAGTTCTTTGCACAACTCTAGGTATGACCTTCCTGAACTCATCCATAGAGCCTCTACCCTGTCCATATTTAAGTCCCTCTTAAAGACCCATTTTTGTCATGTGGTTTACAGTGAATCAAGTTGATTTGTATAGCAATTGCCTATTATTGTTCCCATTTTCCTAGCCTCTGTTTACTTGTCTATCAGTCTTTATATTGTGATCTCCTCTGAGTAGGTACCATCCTTCTCAAATATTTGGAAAGTGCCTAGCAGTGCCCATTATGTGCTATAAATGAACAACAACAAATCCCACTTTTGCAAAGCCATTTTGTGCCAATTTCTTCACTGACCATATCTTTGCACTTTCTTGGAGGTGAGCCGTCTACCTATTACTAACATTGCAATTGATTCAACTTTATTGTGTGTCAGAATCTCCTACCTTGTAAATTCTGACAGATCTTTCTCCAGTGCTAGATTGCCAGGCAAGGTAGAGATCTTGACAGCAAGAGACACTTGTCAGATGTAATCTTCTGTACCACTGCTGAAGATGGTAAGGGAAATAATGATGCATCACCTACCACTTAAAATCATGGTGTTGGATAAGGTTTCCCACCAGTCCACTCTCAAAATGCTTCTGGCTTCTCTCCAGCATATATAGAACTTCCTTCACAAGTGTGAGTGATACTTCAGAATAAAGTCCTAGCTCAGAATCCCAGGACTTCCTGATTTACACTATGTTTTTTGGGTCTGTCTCATCACAATGAGGCTAAATGATGTTGATCCAGATGTAAAGACATAAAAAAGACTAAAAGCACCAGATAGTATCATGGTTGGTGCTCTAAAGATACAAGCTAGAGGTCTTTGGCACTGATAGAACTTCAATATCGCCAGCTAGGTAAATCTGCTTTATAGAGTCATGAAACAAACTTTCAATCAACTTAATCTAAACTTGAAGGAAAATCTCTCTTTTTTTCATATCAGATGTAGAAGCAATTAAAATATAAAAAGCAAATCAAACATCTATGCTCTAAAATATATTCCATCATATACACACATTTTCCAGAAACTTAAGAGACCAGCAAACACCGAGAGACCAAAATACCAAGAGTTAAAAATTCACAGAATCCATAGAGGGTTCACCTTTGTGGTTCAGAAGAGACACCTCTTTATTCTGTTTTGCCTTCTGATCAGGGTTCTTTGAAGCCGTCTTCCTGCAGAGAAGAAGAAGAAAAAAGATGTTGCCACTAAAATAAAAAAGCAAAGTGATTTACTGCTATATGGTATTTAACTATAATCTGGTATTTGCAACATTTCTTATGCTAAATAAAGGAAACACTGTAGTGAGGTAAATTTAGACGTTTTGGCAACCTAAACAAAGCAGGAAGAGTAGATGTATTTGATCAAAGGATGGGAAGGGACAGTTACTTACCTATGATTGATCTTCTCTGAAGATAAAATTTGACTGAATTCCTGGTTTTGAGTCTTGTGCTTTTGGTGTGAGATGGAGAGCTAGTGGGAGTTCTTCACTTAAGTTATTTTGCTCTGGGTAGGTGAGTGTCATGAACAGACTGTCAGTGTCTCAGCAGCAAAGTGCTTCTAATCCCCCCTGAATAGTTTATGCCAGAAATAAATATTTATACCAGGGGTAGGCAACCTATGGCACGCGTGCCAAAGGCAGCACATGAGCTGATTTTCAGTGGCACTCACACTGCCCGAATCCTGGCCCTGTTCCGGGGGACTCTGCATTTTAATTTAATTTCAAATGACGCTTCTTAAACATTTTAAAAACCGTATTTACTTTACATACAACAATAGTTTAGTTATATATTATAGACTTATAGAAAGAGACCTTTTAAAAAATGTTAAAATGTATTATGGCACGTGAAACCTTAAATTAGAGTGAATAAATGAAGACTTGGCACACCGCTTCTGAAAGGTTGCTGACCCCTGATATATATGATAGTATGATCAGAAAGAAAGTAATCAAAAGCTTTTACTTCCCAACTTTCAGTGGAAGTTGAGTAGGCAAGCAGGGAAGCAAGTCAAACGATAACTTCAGAGAAGCTAACTTGCAGGTTAATTTTCCCTTCTCTGCACAGACTAAATTGACTGGATTACTACTCTTAGAGGCTAAAAAACTTAAAAAGGGCTCCACAAAACAATGCATTTTCCAAGCCATAAAGAAACAAATTATCTATGGTTGTTTTGTGTGTCTCAGATCACTGTGGAGAATTCCTGAAACCACCTCTACTGCCAAATAGGAAGTGGGATATTTGGGAAAATATTGAATAGATGATAAAAAGCCAATGGCAGGACCACATACGGCTTGCACTCCTGTCAAGAAAAATGAAAGAACAAACATTCTTTTTGCATAGTTACCTAGTGGAGGAGCTGGACCATACACTAGCAAAGTAGGAAAAAAGACTCTCATTCCTGTAACAGAAAAACTGTTGGAAAAGGACCACCTTAATAAAGAATCTGCAGGGACTCTTCCCTGTGGAAACTACTTTGGGGATCTGATTCAAAGCCCATTGGTCAGATGCATTGTTGGTAGTAGTGGCCAGGAACCGAAATTTCTGTTCCATGTGAAATTCTGACATTTTGGGGGGAAAAATTAATTAAGAATCTGAACAAAAAAGTTTGCTTTAGGTCAGTGAACATGTTTTAATTCATTTCTATGTTGACTTATTTTAATTGTATTTTAAATTGTATTATTTTACACATAATTTAAACAAATTTCAATACAAAATCATTTCAAAATTAAAATCACAACGTTCCATTCTTATAAGCTTGAAATTGAATGATTTGCCCTTATCAAAATCCTCATTTTGATTTTTTCCCCCCAAAACAAAATTTCATCCAAATTGATGTGTCCCTGTAGAATATTTTGAGGTAAATGGACTGGCATTTTCTGCTTGAAAAACACTCAGAAAATTTTCAGTCAGCTCTAATTGCTGGCTTTTATTTTTGCTTTTTTCTGAGTCATCAGTGGCATTTAGTGGAGCAGGATACCAAAACAGAGGAACCAATGATGTGATCCAGGCAGAACAAATCCTATTTCTGCATAAGAGACAGAGGACAGAAGACATGCATGTGTGAATGCCAACTTATTTCACCAGATACAGCCTGTGAGGAAACACAATTGTAGATTGTTCCATAACTACCTGTCATATGAGTTGGAATTTGACTAGGATACTGAAAAGTGCCAAGTGATCTTTAATCAACACAAGTGGCCATGATGCTGACTGCAAAGGTGGAACCTCCAGCAGCTGTGTTCAGCACCACACCAGGCTTTGATTCATCACTAAGAGTATGTCTATAATGCAGTCACAGGGTGTGACTAAAGCTTGAGTAGACATACTGGAGCTAACTTTAATCTAGCTAGCTTAGGTACTGGCAGTGTGTACTGACACATGGGATAGCCCCATGAGTAATTACCCAGGGTACTGGGTGGGCTTGTACACCCCACATGCTGCCATGGCTTCACTGCTTTGGCACCTAAGCGAGCTAAATTAAAGGTAGCTTAAGTATGTCTATTGGAGCTGCAGTCGCAACCCATGACTGCAGTATAGACAAATGGGAAGAGTGCCTCCCATTGAAACATCTGCACCACCTACCACTGGAAGGTCTTATGAGATCTTCTATTCAAAAATTAACCCAGCCTCATACGCTTTAGTTTTATGAGAGTGGACAGGCTAACACCACAAGGTGATATGGCTGCAGTCATGTTACTGAAATGTTAAAGCAATTCATACATATATAAGCTTTTATAATGCACTTAGATGTGATTTAAATTTTATTATAAAATTACTGACCGTATCAGAGAGACCACCGAAAAACAACAACAATCTTGAAAGACATTTTATGCATAAAATGTGGTATCGAGAGATGTCTGAACTTTGGGAAAGTGATCTGTCTGTGGCCCCTTAATTATCTACATCTGCCTGGTTTGAGTGGAGAGAGAAGACTGCTGCTTCCAGTTCTCTCGAGAGAAATCTGTCACTTTTTGAATAAGAATGAATCTTGACTGATGAAAATGAGATCTCTGCACTGTACCACCATGTAATGGGTTTTATTTATTTTTAATTGAAATGCTTACTTAAAAGATAGTGCAAATTCCTTAATTACATTAACATTCTGTTTAGCTTTTTCATTAGGTTCTACTTACATAGTCACATTAGAAATAGCTAGATATACAAAAATGAACTCTTAAAGATGATTGCGTAATAAATATTTAGAGTGCAAACAGGCATCAGTCTAGTTACACAAGAAAAAGGAGCTATTCAGTTACATTTAAGAAATGTCTCTTGTATGAGTGACAGAGAGCAATATATGCCTAGAGCTTTATTCTACAGCATCATGCTTATAGAGCAATAACTCCTGCAAATATTGGTTCATATTTACACTCCCATACCAATTATTATTTAGCAAGAGATACTAATGGTTTATAAGTAGTAGGGCAACAGTTCCGTGTTATAATGCATTACAATTCTATGTAATGCATTATAAAAAATCTATTTGTTCAAACAATACAAGAGATTTTAGTCATGTGAATTAATTTGTTCCTAATAATAATCTATTCTGCTGGATCTAGCAGGAGATTTTGCATTAGCTTTTCAGCTTGTTTTAGAGTGAATGATTTTTGTAGGAATCCCAGATTGCTTTTTGCCTTAAACCCATCCATCCAATGGCTGCTCTAGGTCTCCAATGAAGACCCCCTTGGAACTTACTGTTCACTTGGATTGTGTTTTCCACATGAATGAAGGGCAGAAAGTTGTTTTTTGACCAGGACGCAATCACTGCCAGTACTTCAATCTCTCAGCTGATGGGCTGTGGAAAGTGAAATGGCCTTTCCTCTTAGGCCTACACTGACGTCAGGATTTGCCATTAAAATGTGGGTCTCCCAAATTGCACCAGAATATCCTGGCCACCTTCAAAACTGTAATTATAAGAAGTGAGCACAAGGGTGAATGGGAAGTAATAGAAAATATGTCCTACTTTTTGGCACCTTTAAACACTGAAATATGTGATGGGTTCTAAAACCCAAGTCAATTGCCACTGTCTGAGGCAAATGTTTCTGTGAAACTCCCAATTGGATATTCTATGAAACCCTTTTAAAAATCAAATCTTTTGTTCCAGCCCTTGGCTGAAGATTCCAGGCTTCAATCAAAAATAGCAAACAACTTCACAAGTCCTTACCTATGGTCTAGCCAGCTACAAAATGAGACCCTTTTAGCGTTACTGGTCACATCAGGCCAGAAAGAACATCAGCGTGGGGAGTATGAGCACAGTAATCAGAGCTAAAGAGCACTTTGCTATGTTTTATTAAAACAGGCAACTTTCCAGCAGAGTAACAAGCCTGAGTTTGTCGTTTCAATGAATCACTGGTTGAAGAAAGCTGGAAAAGAAGGTATATTAGTTTTAAAATCTATAAAGGTAAAAGCATAGTGGGAACACCAGGTTTCTGTATTACAGAGGACAATACAATAACATGGGCCACCATTTCAGTAACTCTGTCCTTAGTCCATATTTTTCTTAGAGATTTTTTCCATGTGTGAGGGAAGGGGCAACTCCAAATATTAGACACAATTCGGGGAAGGGAAAAAAAGAACAGAAGCATGAAAGCTTCCAAGAATGGGAAGTTGTCACCAATTATGTAAAAGTAGGCAAGCAGACTGAAGAATCAGATCATTCAGTACTGCTGCATCTCATCAGTATTGTTACTGCACAGCAGTCACTCATGGAATTCAGTCCCTCTTATAGATATTCTCACATCCAACTTGTAAAAATCAGCTGCTCTGCACATGCATGCAAGCACAACAGCTGGACTGACATGCGGCATAGCCATATCTCTAGCCTACATAGTATCTTGGGATACTAATACTATGCAACATCTAGTCTTGATGTTGGATAGTATCTTGCAACTGTGCAAGATACCGGGCAACATTGATGCAAGATACTATGCAAGAGCTGTGCAACATGTTTGTAACAAGACCACAAGCCAAATAAAACCATGTTCTTACTGGGTTTAGATAGAAGCTCAAAACTTAGCTTAGATTTGTTAAAACATTTGTGACTCTTGAGCAGATTTTTGGTTTCATACCAAAAGGGTGTGAGATTCACAGATCGACATGATTTTCATGAGAAGCCAACTGAAACTTAGTAATCTCAAGTGAACTTTGCATTGAGTTTTTAGGCACAGGAGGTGCAAACCCACAGAAAGTAAAACTGACGGAAAGGTTTTCATATGAAACAACTGTGAATTGAAGCTAGTGAGTTTCAACACAGCTCCTAGGGCCTGATCCAATTCCTATTCTAGTCAATAGGAATCTTTTCCCTGACTTGAATAGGAATTGATGAGACCCTAAACCACCTCAGTACAGCAAGTAGTGGAAGGTTATTTACACTGATCCCTCTGCAAAGGGATGAGAATATGCGACAAACTTGAGTTTTATTTATCCTGCAGTAGAAAAACGAAAGAAGTTGCTATTAAAATCTTTACAGCTATTTGGCAAGTAAATATTGCTGTTACTCCCTAGGTATTTCCTATAGTAAGTAGAAGGAATATTTTTGTATTATGATCTATTCTTTAATATTACAATGGTGACTGCTTTATGTGTATTTAAAAGATTCATCCTGACAAAAAATCCACAAGGCACCAGGCCAGATGGCATCCCAGCTGAGGTTTTTAAAGCTGGTGGAACAATACTCCAGCACAAACTTTGCCAACTTCTCGACAAACTCTGGCCCTGCAAAGAAATTCCACCTGACTAAGAATGCCAACATTGTTACAATATTCACGAAAGGGCACAAATCTTTGTGCAGGAACTACAGCAGTATTGCCTCCTCTTCATCGCAGGGACAGTCCTTGCCTGGATCCTGCTAAACCGCCTTCTCCCCCTTACTGAGGCACTCCTCCTCCCTGAATCACAGTGTGGCTTCAGGCCATCCCGAGGCACAAATGACATGATCTTCGTGGCAAGACAGATTCAGGAGAAGTGCAGAGAGCAACACCCGGAACTGTTCAGGGCATTCATCAATCTAACCAAGGCCTTAGACTATCAATCCTGATGTCCTATGGAAGGTGCTGTGTAGGTTTGGCTGTCCACAAAAATTCATTTCTATCATCAGACTACTCCACGATGGGATGACTGCCACCATTTTGTGCAACGGCTCAGAGACTAAACTATTCATCATTTGCATTAGTGTCAAGCAGGGCTGTGTCATTGCTCCAACACTCTTCTCCATTTACTTTGCTGTGGTCCTGATTCTCATCCATGACCACCTTTCTGATGGAATCAGGATTGAGTATCATATGGATGGTCAACGCCTCAATCTCTGACACCTCCAAAAAAAATCTAAGATCACGAAAATTGGCATCACCGACCTTTAGTATGCAGATGACTGCATCGTTCTTGCACACATAGAGGCTGACCTGCAAAGTACCCTAAATCTTTTTGCAGATGCCTATCACAGCCCGGGTCTCTCTCTCTCTCAACATCGGGAAAACCAAGGTACTCTACCAGCCCTCATCTGCACAAACTACTCTTCATACTCCACAAATCACCATCAGTGGAGAACCCCTGGAAAATACGGACCATTTTCCATACCTTGGGGGCCACCTCTCCAAACATTCAGCATTGACACAGAAATTGAATACAGGATCTGCTGTGCCAGCACATCCTTTGGAAGACTACTGAAACGAGTCTTCAACGATAGGGATCTGCAAATTGGCACCAAGATCTTGGTTTACAAGGCAGTTATCATCCCCACCCTTCTATAAGGATGTGAGACCTGGGTAACCTATAGACGACATCTCAAGCGGCCGGAGTGGTTCCAACAGCACTCCCCCAGGAGGATTCTCAGGATCAGCTGGGAAGAGCCATGCACTAACATCAGCATTCTCTCTGCAGCTAACATCAGCAGTATAGAAGTGCAGGTCATAAAACACGAGCTCCGCTGGGCTGGTCACTGTGTACATATGCCTGACACTCGCCTCCCGAAGCAAGTACTCTTCTCTCGGTTAAGTCAGGGAAGAAGGGCTCTTGGAGGGCAGTGGAAGCACTTCAAAGACATGTTGAAAGTACATCTTAAAAAGGGAGGCATCAACCCAGCAAACTGGGAGGACTTGGCGCAGAACAGAACACAGTGGCACCACACCATACACCGAGCCACAGCTCACTTTGGGGAAAACAGACCTGCTCATGAGACAGAGAAGCAACAAAGGAGGAAAGAAAGGGCACAACAGTCCAGCCAGCAACTATGTCTCTTCCAAGATTACAACTGCCACTTCTGTGGGAAAATCTGCAGGTCACGTATTGGGCTTCTCAGCCACTTAAAAACCTATCAATGAACCGACCCCCTTGGCACACATCATCCTCATATCAAGGGATAGCCGAAGAGAAGAGATTTAAAAGATAGCATAGTAATTTTCTAGGAAGGTTGTTTCTATTCTACCATTGACCTTTTTGCAGTGTTGTCATAGCTGTGTTGGTCCCAGGCAAAGTATATGAGGTAGTATCTTTTATTGGACCAACTTCTGTTGGTGGAAGTTACAAGCTTTCGAGCTACACAGAACTCTTTCTCAGTCTGCAGAAGAAAGACAGACACTCTGCTTCTTTCCCCAGACCTGAACAAGAGCTCTGTGTAGTTCAGAAATTAGTACTTTCCAACAGAAGATGACCCATTCAAAGATATTACCTCATCCACCATGCCTCTCTCATTGGCTTGCTGTGTGATTTACAGCAAGTCATGTCACTCTATGGGCTTCAGCTTCTCCGATACTTAACCTGGGTATTAGAATATTGACCCCTTTTTTGTCACGTATTTTAAGTTGTGTGGATGACAAGGGTTGTATACAAACCAAGTATTAATAAAATACTGAATAAAACATTTCTGCCAGTTTGGGGAGCTCAAACATGAACATGGGTCAAAAAATGTGATTCCTGCCTTGTGGGAGCATATTGCTACTAGACAGCCAATCAAGTGCGTCGAGTACAGTTGACTTTTAAAAAATGTGAATTAAGTGTTTGCAAAGGGTGCCTAATTGACAGCCCTAGAGAATACATCCTGTATTAGCCCACAGAACAGGATCTGTTTGAAAGGTACAGTGCAACCTTCTGCACATAGGGCCTTGGTCCTGACCTGAAGGGACCATTTCTAGGGGTGAGATAGTAGCTTACTTTCACCATCAGTCTTTAGCCTCTCTGCTGAGACTTGCCAAAAAGGAAGCTAATCAGCACCAAATATTATTGCAGTTGTTGTACTGTGGACATCTGTTCACAAGGAACAAGTGATATTTTAAAACCACAACACATATATATTTTAAAATATGGCTATGCAAAACTGATATGATCTATGACAAAAATCTCTACAGTTAGCATCAATTTAGATATGGGTATAGAGAAGCTATCTTAGGTAACTGTTATTGGTTTTTAATGTATCCTTTGGAGCCCTGTACTGTTGGATTCCTCATGACAGAGGCACTTGGCTTTACAGTCTGACAGGTAGAGGATTACAGGAAATAGTGCCAATTCAAATGTTTAAAATGCTCTAAAACTTTTCTAAAATAGCTTCTCTATAATATATGAGGCATATGCAGCACACACAAAATCTTTATACTATATCGTCAGGTATTTGCTCCCTCTAATTTTAATTGAGGGAATCATCCCATCTGTGTACCGATAAAGCCTTTATATCACCCCACAAACATATTCTGTATATGTCAGAAAAATTAATTTAATAAAGTTTTAATAACATAAATCAAACCGTGCAGTGTTCCGAGGTAGCCAGAGACCTTTAAAAAGTGATATAACTTTTCTAGATTTGCGAATGTCATTTTTTGATCTCTCTCTTCCCCCATACCAAACTTTGATTAATTTTAGTCTTACTATTTGAATATTTACTGTTGTCATAGACTTTAAGGCCAGAAGGGACCATCATGATCATCTAGTCTGACCTCCTGCGCATTGCAGGCAACAGAACCTCACCCACCCACCCACTTCTGTAATAGACCTATGTTCTGTATGGATGTATACTGATCAGTGTGTGGCTTGGTAAGATATAGACTCTGCTGTTAGTCATCTCTAGAACTCTTTTGTCACAAATTTGAGTCCAGAGGGACTCTAAGGTTTGTGAAAGTTTGGACCTGTTTGGGTTGGTTTTGTTCCATCTCTAATTAGGAACTAAATATTGTCATTTTAGTTAATATGGCAAATCTGACAAACCGGATTTCTTTCTTTCTTTCTTTCTTTCTTTCTTTCAATTACACAAAATGACCAGATCCTCAGCTAATGGTAATTGTGACAGCTCCACTGACTTCAGCTGAGCTATGATAATTTATGAAAGCTGATGATCTGGCCAAAATGTTTATTGTAAGGGAGGGATTAAGACATAATGAGGGTCTGATAGATCAGTTTCTGGTATTGTATATGAAAGATATTATAGAAGCTGCCCAGGGTCTAGTTTATCCTCTATCTTTTTACTATTGATGCAGATTTATTAATATTTATAACTCAAAGTATACGAAGAATATTCATTTTACTTTTCCTTTGTTATAGAAACAGCTGAAGTGGAGAGCGCGAGGCAATCTTTTCTCAAACGTGACTGATTATGCAGCCAGGGCCATGTAAAAAATAGAAGCACCTTTCCTAGAACATAACTAGTTACCAATTGATGCAGGAGCAGGATTAAACACAAGACTGAAAAAGCATGATAAAGCATTGTCGTAATCACTAGTAGGTGCTAACATGGTACCCAAGGATTAGAATATTTGCTCTAGGAATACAACCAAGAATTCTCCAGCTAATTAGAAGTTTATACCATGTCTTGATTTGCACTGAAGATTGCTTTGAATAAAAGAATTCCCTCATTACAGTGGTTCAATATTCTATTCTAACTTCATTTCAAAGCTCTTGTTTTGGTAACTAGTGCCCTCACCTCCATGACCCTTGACAATTTATGTCTGACCTTGGATCTGTGTAGATGTTTCCCCTCTCTCCATCTCTCCTGTGCATCGGAATGTCTTAATGGCATTATCCTTTTTTTATGTTGATGTTTACAAGACGTTGACAAAACATACACACTGTGTTGGATGACAGAAAAATTCACATTATTTCACCAAAATGTACTAAATGAATATTAAAGGCCAGATTCTACCACCTTTACTCATAAAAAGGAGCACCTTACTCCACAATTAGTTCCACTGGTTTCAGTTGGGTTATCTGTGGAGTAAGATACTACTCAATATGAGTAAGGGTGGCAGAATCTGGTTGTAAATCAGCATGTCATAGCTTTTAAGGGGAGAAGGGACCGTGACGATAACCTAATCTGATCTAATCACCCTGTCATTGACACTATTTCTTTATAATTTACCTAAAGGCTATCATGAATAATTGATCATACTTTTACAAGGGATAGTAAGAGGGACCTTTATTAAATTCTGTGTTGTGGCTGTCACAACAAGGCTTTCATTTATATGCCCAACCTTTAATCTGAAGGATCTCAAAGTACTTTACAAGGAAATCATATACAAATTATATTTAGGGATCACTACTAAAATATCTGTGGTGGAATACAACAAGTTTTTAACAGTACACAACAATACTACACATTAGCTTTAGGAAAAGAAGTGAAGGATGCTGTATTCAATTGAAATACAGGGGGGATATTTGGAAGGTAGATAGAATGTAGTTACATAAAGTTACATTTGGCTAGCAAGTAAGATTATTTTTTTGCTCTTACAATGGCTCAGGTCAAGACCTCGTTTATATCTCATCTGAAAGACAGCACTTTCAGCCACACAGTATGCCCCTTAAAAATATACTGGAGCATTGGTTCATTATTGAATCAAAGGAAAAAGTACCACATCCTGAATCATGCAGCACCACTTCAAACAGTATACAAGTGCTACTTGGAGGTCTCCCATCCCAGTACTAAGCAGGTCCCACTCTGCTTAGCTTGTAAGATTAGAAAAGATTCCAACACAACACAGTATGGCTGAAGGCCAAATAGTCAATTATTAATTTACTTACATTTTCATACTTTTGATCAAGAAATATATAAAATGTAACAACAACTAGAATTACAAAAAAGCCACAGAATTTTCCCATGGTTAAAACTGAATAAAATGCCGGTCTTACCTTTTTAGGTCTGTTACTCCTGTTGGGAATACTCCCCTATCCGCATTTTTAAAAAATCCTTAAAGTTAGATAGATTAGTTAACAAACCAATGGAGGGGGAGGGGAAAAATGAAAAGAAACCAGAGTATAGCCAACCTTTTTTAATTAGCGTATATTGTACTTCCAAACTGGATACACTAGAAATTGGCAATGCAACATAAGATGCAAAGGAATATACCAGTTACTGTCAAAATGACCCTGTACAGCCTTATAATGCAAAAAGCTTTATACAATACAAATTTTATTAATGTACACAAACCTTGACAGTGTGATATTTGAACATAATGCAAGTAAAAAAGGACAGGAGAAAGGAAGAAAGTGCTGAGAACTTTAACTGAATTACTGGATGGAAAACCAAGTCAACCTTCATTTAAGAATGCATAGTGAAAACGGCTATGAAATCAGCTTTGGGGTGGTGGAAGTTTACCAGAACTTTTAGTCTTTAATAGGTCAGAGATATCTATGGAGAACATTCCTTTCCTTAGCTTTGAACTGCAAACCAATTATGTATATGCGAGGGCTCCAATAAATACTGTATATTTTTCTTAACAAAAATAAAACACCTCCAAATACATCTTTTCTCCCTCACCAGAAAGAATTAAATGTCTTTTTCCAAAGTGCTAAACAAAGTTGCTCAGTTATATCAAACGTTATTGTCATTCAAATATAGGTTTGGCAGAAAACTTAAACACATGGGATTAATATGCTGACAGCTTCATAACACTCATTCCTGGGTGAGTTCCAGCCTTATTATATTGCAATTTGGTTTACAGAAAATATTCTTTAAACATTCCTACTTCTTTGCTCTTATACATCTGTAGTTTACTCACTGATGCACACGTGGGCTTTTTTCTTCTTTTTAAAGTGTCTGCTCTATTGTAGTAGGCTCAGTCAGAAACACTGTGAATGTATTTTTGTAACAGTTGTATTAACTGAAATGCAGACTGCATAATTCAGGGGGTAAAGAAACTCATCTTTTAACAGTTCTTATTCTGAATGGGTTACTAATGGAGAGCACTACTCAGCACTCTCTATTTTTGTCAATACTCCCGAAGAAGTCAAAGAGGGTTTTGATGGCGTAGGTGCAATAATATGATAAACAGGGCCTGAATTGTTTGCCTTGCCTATTAATAGAGTTAGACAGAAATTTGGAACAGATGACTTATATTAATAGCTTAGCTAGAATAGCCACATGCTCACAGGACCAAAAATATCTGATGGAACTGAAACAATTAGGTGGGAAATATTTTGTCATTATTACTTTACTTTTAAATTGGTATATTACAGTCTGCTAAAATGTGAGGTTCTCCTCATTCTGTGTTTTCTCATTGCAGACAGCTTCTAATGTTTTAACACATATTAAAAGGTGTGGAAACTTACAAATGAGCTTAATGACTTAATGTCTTAGGTCCTGGCTCGGGAAAGCATTTCACCATATGCTTAACTTAAGTTCTTAAGTACAACAGAATTTAAGAACATGTTTAAAGTTCAATATATGACTAAGAGCCTTCCCTGAACAAGGAAGCTTTCCTGATTGGGGCCTTATTTTGGTACAGTCATAAACAACAGGCCTGATTCAGAGCCACTGAAGTTGTTAGGAATCTCCCCATATACTTCAAGGAGATTTGGATTAGACCCTTAAATGTGTGTGTGAGAGGATGCTTTCAGATAGGAAAGATGTGGGGGTAGAAAATTAAATCTGATTAGGGCCACTTCTTTTAAAGCTTGTTTGGGGGAAACTCTGAAGAAAGCAAGGGAGATCTCTAAACAAATGATGAAACAAAGATCTAGACCAAATGCCAATACCATGGAAAACAGTAACACAATAAGAAAGCATTCTTGTACATTAACTGATTTTAAGAGAGAAATAATTTTTAAAGGTTCAATACTTTATACTTCAAATTTCAATCGAAAGAAACTTTTACTCCTGACCTTTCTGTCTGTTTTGCTCTGGAAACTGTTATCTTAAGAAATAGAGATCTATTAACATGCAGCCAAAGTTTTTTCCTCTTTCTTTAAGATCACTGTTTGCTTTTTAAGATTAACAAAGGTTATACAACCAATCCACTTTTGCTTCTTACTGCAATAAAGTGCTACATATAAAGTTGTCATTTTAATGACCACAAAGTAAGAGCATTAAATAAGTATAAAGTTAGCCTTCTAGCAGTGTACACTCTATCAGCCATTAACAAAAAGGAATAAAATAGTACTAATAACATGGAGGATAATATTGATAGGACCACGTAATTTGCAGATACAACTGAAAAGTTGAGAGTATAAAAAGAGAACTGTATGATTACACAGCACCTTTTCATATCTTTCTCTTTCAAAGAAGTTGCCGGTACCTTTTCAAACATACAATCTGATGTTACTTCATCCCATAAAAGAAATGTTTTCTTCCTTTTTTTCCTTTCTTTTTTTTTTTTTTTGCAAGTGAGAAACAAACTAGTGCAAGACTAAAGCACTGTGCAAAACTGCCTTTTTTAGTCTGAGCATTTATACCCAGAATTTATCCATATCTTTTTTTTAATCCCCTTTGCTGGATTTAACCACCATAGAATTCTAGTTATACAAGTTGTTCCTGCAAACTAAAGGTAACCACTGCATTAATACAGTATATATATTTATATCTATATATATGCCCTTTTAAAACAAAAGATGTACACTATGGGCCAGATTCTGATCGTAGTTACACCAGCGTAACAGTAAAGGATCTGGCCCTGTGAATGTGTGTATATATAATGCACACACTAAAGGCATGTGTATGTATATACACACACACACACTTCAATTTCACACACTCATCTTACAGTGCTGAAAGTAATTTCTTCCAGATCTGTTCCACCTTAATCCTCAAATCTTTACAACTGATTATGTGAGGACAAGGCACCAAACACACTATAGGAAACTGCAAACAGCACTAAGCCAATATACCAATCCTCACTGAACCAAGCATTGCTCTTCTCAACAATCCTGGAGTTACAAAATTCTAAAATGAAAAGGAGGGTGGGGGGAGGCAGAAGGAAGGGAGAAAGTAAATAAAAAGGGAATTTTTTAAAAATAATTATTAAATAAGCCAATACAAAGGATGTGCAAAAGCAATGTCATGGCACACTACAGATAGGCTCTCTTTCACACATTCGCACTCACACACAAACCAAAAATAAAACGCATCAATATGTAATCTTACAAGTGCTGATTGCCATTAAGGACACTCTTCTTCAGCTTAACAAGACAAAATTGTTTCTTAGATAAGAGTATTGGGAACATGCCTCTGAAGGTAGAAGTATGCAGTAGGTTCACCTCTCTGAAGATTTAATAAAGCAGCTTTTAGGTCAATGCAGTAAGTATACACACAGAGCCATTTTCTAAATCTTACTAATGATATATAGTACAAGTGTTCATACCTCTTCAGTCTAGGTTTTGCAGCAATGTATACCTGCTGGGTTTGTTAGGGTATTTTTGGTACAGAATGTAACTGTCCTCAGACAGTTTCTGCCCTTTCTGTTAGTCCAAGGTAGGCGAGGAAGGAGTGTTTAGGTGAGGTGCCACCTAGAGGTGCAGTCTGAGGTCTGGGTGGATGGAATGTGAGATCAAAGTGGTTCTTGGGGAAAAACATTGTTAAGGGAATGAGATGGGCAAAATCAGAGTTCCAGTATTTATCAAAGCACAAAGAGGTGCCATTTATGGCCAAGGCCTTCACTCCCAAGTTTGGCTCTGCTCCACTGCTGTGTGCAGCTGACATGGCCACTGTTTGAAGAGCCTGGGAGGCAGACATGACCGAGAGGGGTGACAAGAGGTTCCTGGAGCTATTGACTGTTATGAGAGGGCTGGCTTGCTTAGAGGTTGAATATTGGCCCTTCTTCTCCTCTTCAGGGCAGTCCCCATTCTGGTGCTTCTTCACGTGGCGGCTGAAGACAAAAGGGTGGGTGGTCTTGAACAGGCACTCATCACAGCTGAAAGTCTGGCGTGGAGCATGCTTCAGTTTCTTGTGCAAGTTGAGATTGTCTTTGCGTTTGCAGCTGTAGCTGCACTGGTCACAGTGAAAAGGGCGCTCCCCAGTGTGGACACGCACATGTTCTATCAGCTTGTTGGCTGTCTTTGAAAGATAGCCACACTGGTCACACTTGTAATGGTTACCAAGACGATGTTCCCGGATGTGCATTTCTAGCTCCAGCTGATTTGCTTTCACTGTCTGGCAGATCCGACACTTGTACTCCATCTTGTAGTGGGTCTTCAGGTGGCATTCCATTGCTGCAGGGCGATTTGTGGAGTAAATGCAGAATGGGCACCTATCAAAAGAACAAAACCAAAGAAAAGACAGTCAGTTCTGAATAGAATTTTTTCACCTTTTTCTACCCATTGACATTCTTGGTTTAGCTTCTCATTCAATCCATTTGAGTCTAAATACAGGGCAAACAAAATTATTTTTCAGTTCATTTTAGTATATTTTGCTCTTCTTAGCCTGTGCCTCTAGAATAAAAATGTATGAGCAGGATGATTTACTACAGCAGGGCTAACTTAATCCTAGGAAAACATTGATTCATCCCACAAAAGTGCGTGTCTAATCTTACTTCATCTCTTAATGGAAAGGGAGTTTGTGCAAAAATGTATGAGTGTCCACTTGTGTAAAGTAAGAATAAACTCACCATGCACGAAACCAAACATACACAGAAAGAGAATGTCGGGAATTCCTTTAAAATAGCTTTCAAGGATAAACTGACAGTGTACCAAAAGAAACAACAGAAAGTTGGTTTGTCAGTGGGAAGTTCAGTCAGTACCTACTCTGTTTACCAGACAAACAAAAAGGTAACTTACCAGTAACTGTAGTTTTTTTTCAAGTAGATTGTACTGATCCCCACTCCTGGCATTGAAGACAAAACTGAAGTCAGTAACTACTGGCACCAAGCGTATGCTCCCTTGTGAAACTGAATGCCACAGCTCCACTCCCTTCACTTCCTTCCACTTACTCAAAATCTTTGATAAAAGGACTAAAAAGAAGTGGGGGTGGATGGTAGGTCTATACAATCTATGCAAAGAACTACAATTTCTGGTAAGTAAGGTTTCTCATTTGAGTACTGTCTGTAGAGATAGTCATTTCTGGGAAATTAATTAGCAGCACTAACTCAAAAGAGATGGGTAAAAGTGGCTGGCAGTGTTTGCCTGAAATACTACTTGTCGGCAGTCTTCATACTGCTGGGGAAAGTTGAGTGGGTTCTGCTGACTCATTGAAGCAAGTGACTCATTAGTCCACCTGGATATTAGGGAGGTGGGGGTGGCTCATTGTAAAGGGAGGATCATCTAGGTTGTGGGCTCAGTAGTCAGGAGAGAGGAACATTAGGAGCAACGGTGTGTGGCTGAAGGTAGGTTTAAACATTGCGATAGTTCATTTCTTCATCAATAAAACCAAAGCAAAGAAAGTGCGTGAGTTTTGACTCTATTTAGCATGTGCACTGTATTTGAGAGGAGGCTGGAGAAGGCAGCTGTTTGCAGTGGCTCTGAAGTATATTAATTAAATAAAGATTGCAGAACTGTTCTCCCAAACTTGTTTTAGATCTACCTGCCAAGCTAAAAGAGTAATGCTAAGTAAAATATGACTAAAGCTCCAGGTAGCAGCCTTACAGATGCGCAGAAAAATTATTACATTTACGACAATCTCTGAGCAGATATCATCTCTCTCACAGACTTGTTATATCTACAATAAAAAAAATCTAGGAGGCATACACATAAGTTTAATTTTATCTAAACAAGTCACCTTTAAACACAGGGAGGAAGATGATGACGAACAAAAGGACAGACGGATAGTAGCAACCAGTCAATATTCTTGGTCCATAAAAATACCCTAAACTGAAAAAGCAGCCTTGCAAAGACGATGCCAAAGCAACTAACTGTACTAGAACCAAGGATTTTGATGTCAAGACATCACTCATACTTACCTCTCTTGGTGCTGACTCCTCTTTGGATCAGAATCTTAAGATTTCTTTCTGGATAGAAACTGGAGGAATAATGGTTTTCCTCATCTTTTGCTCAATCCTCAGTGTTAAACAGGAAGCAGAAAAGTACAAACCTATTTGATATTTAGATCTCTTTGGGCTTCTTGGATGTCTTCAGAACATAACTTTTTATTAGATCCAGCTCTTAACTTGCCTCTACATTGTGTAACTGAAGAAGGACAAGGAGATAACTTAGCTGGACTGCCAGAGCTAGCCTGATGTATGCAGTATGTAGCTTGAAAGCTTGTCTCTCTCACTGTCAGAAGTTGGTCCAATAGAAGAGATTACCTCGCTCACCTTGTCTGTCAGAGCTAACCTGAAAAACCTAC
Organism: Lepidochelys kempii; assembly: GCF_965140285.1. Classification (NCBI taxonomy): domain Eukaryota; kingdom Metazoa; phylum Chordata; order Testudines; family Cheloniidae; genus Lepidochelys; species Lepidochelys kempii. The sequence goes on from NC_136383.1 coordinate 53,995,003, forward strand.
AAAGCTCCTTACATCAGGAAGACTTGAGTCAAGATGCATAGTCTTTCCTGGCACAGAGAATAGATTCAGCATATATTACACACAGGCACAAAAGGCAACTGGTATGTGCATCCGAGACAGATGTCTTGTTCTTGCAAGATGCATACTGTCTAAATCTGGTTTTCTTCCCAGATTCAGTCATCACATCGGAATCAAATACAGACCCCCCGACTGATGGAACTATTGAGCTTGATACAAGAGTTTGATTGGCAGATGGAACCAATCCACCAAAATGCGCAATGCACAGATTTAGCTAAACTAAAAATGGCTTACCTTACTGCTAATAAAAACTAAACCAGAAAAGTATTAATGTAACATTTACAATACACTAACATTAATTTGGTCAACAAATGCAACACAAGGCGGGAAACAGGGCATGCTAGTGTGTTGAACCCTACTCACGGCTGAAACAGTTCCAACCTTATTGTCTGAAGTGGTTGGAACACACAGAGGAATGGGACGTGAGTCCTTATATGACATCATATTGAATGTTTAGATCCGGGAGGGAGCATGCATGCATACCCAACAGTCACTGCTTGTCTGAGGGTTCCAACTTTGACACAAAGGCACACATGCACTCTAGAAATAGGGGTCTATACAGACAATTCTCAAAGGACAACGCTTATTTCTTAAAACTAATGAAGCTTTCTTAAAAGGAAGATTGGTAGAAGGAACAGACAAGTTGCAATTTAATGCAGTAACCCATGCCCAACTCAGACACACCTACATAAATCTGTACTTTTCCTGGACAATTCTGAAAGTCTTTCACTGTCCTCAGCTATGCACAAAAATTGTATTATCTACATAATGAACAGGAAATACAGCACAAGTAGTTCCATCACAGAAAAGTAATTTAGACATTTCCAGTCTGTTACATTGTAAGGACATTTCTGTGACCACAGATTGGTCTCTCAATTGCAGCTCAGGCAAAGACAACATTTTTTTCTGACTCATTAACAATACCTTTTCAAGCAAGTTAATCCACTCAAATGGTCAAAGAAAATGCTGTACTAGCAGAGGATATCAGGATATTTTGAAAGTATTTGTTACTGGTCACCTTATAATTTATAAATTAATTATTAAAGCCTGTGACTAGCCTATAATTTAAAAACAATACTGTAATGTAAGAAATGACTGCGGGAACATGTATATAAATGTACAGCTAAACTACTTCCTTCCTTGTTACATTTACAGATTCTGTATTTTTACAACAGAGAACACAAAATTAATAATATGAAACAAAAAGTGCTGTCACATCAATATATTCCATACTCACACAACTAGAGAGGACAACAAAAATTACCCAGAACTGAAAAGATACTTGGAGAGGGAAAAAAAAACAAACCAAAACATTGGACAATATCTGCTTCTGTTATTCACCTGCATTTGTAATAAGGACATTTCTTCAGGGATTAATAGGGAAAAAAATAGGTGCTCTGTGTATTCACTATACGCACATCACTTCTTCCCACTCCCCAAAAAAACCTTAAAAAGGAACAAAAATTAGGGATCCAAAGTCTTGGGATCCAAAAATCTTTTCCACTTTGAAAACAAAAACATGCATGATTACCGGTGAAGACTGCCTTTGCATTAGGACCTGAAAAGGCTGTAAATAATTGGGAAAGTTAGAATGACTTTATACTTTGTTACATAAACAAAAGCTTGCCGACTTTATCTGAGCTAGCCTCAGTGTAAAAACTGCTCAGCCTTAGGTTTTTATATTATTTTTCTTTTTCCCTTTTCCTTTGACAGGCAGGCTGCAAACTAAGTGAAATAATTTTGTCATCCATTACATCTGTGGCATCCACTGACCACTGCTTTCAAACCCAGTGGTTGGTTCTAAACTATCCTTTGCCATGATACCTACAATACATTCGGCAACAATTAGGCTGCTGGTGTGTGAGACCACAGCCTGCCATGATGTCCAACACTGTTTCCTTGTACTCCTCTGTCTGACTTGTCTTTCTCTAGTTGCCTCTTGTCTTATATTTAGATTGTAAGCTCTGTGGGGCAGGGACTGTTTTTGTACAATGCCTAGCACATTGTGGTCCTGGTCCATGACTAGGGCTTTTAGGCACTATGGTAACACACATAATAAATAAATACATAAATAAATAATAATAATATAATAAACTACATTCAACCTAGAGGGCTGAGTCTATTGTTACCCAATTAAAGGTAAAAATGGTAGCCCTGACTTTGGATCATCAGACATTAACTAATCCCTTCTAATTTACTTCCTTTATTACCTATCGCCACACAGTATTGGAGATGCTTAACACAGTAAAAGTTTGTGTACTTGCTTTCCTTACTTGAGTCCTCCGGTGGGGACAGTGTGGCATTTCTTGTGCTCCAATAATTGCTCAGGTGTCTTCATGAATTTATGGCACACGTCACACTCAAACATCCGTGTAATCAGATGGATTTGCAAATGGCGCTCAAACATGTTTTTTGTTTTGCAGACAAAGTTACAGAAAACACATTCAAAACCTGAAAAATAAAAATACGGACACATATTACCCAAGTTCCATCCAGTTCCCTTGCCTAGAAGAAAGGAGTCTGTCTGTTTAACTAGCTTTTACCTTTCTCTGATTTCTCTTCAGTGTTCAGTAAGGTCTGGCTACCAGGCACTACGGAAATTACTAGTAGGTTGTTTGAACCGTTATTTTTTTGGGTAACATCTGCATCTTCTTTGCTATTGGCAGAATCACTAAGTGCTGACAGAGAAGATGAAGAAGGGCTGTTTGATTCACTGGGTGTCTTCCGCTCTTCACCTGAAAAACAAGAATAAAGTCCACTTGATCATTAGTATAAGGGGAAAAACTCAATCTCTGTGATAGATTTCCAGTTATCCTATCCTATGTATTCATAGTTTTAAAAAAAAAAGTGACTTGTGTTAAAAGGAGAAGCAAAGTTATTCTGAACTCACAGGTGAGCTTGTTTAGTATAAATCAATTTGTTCTTAAGCATCATGGCTACATTGCCTACCTTCTGCAGGGCTAGTCTCAAAGTACAAGAGTTATAACAGTGCACCTACCAATTTATCACTGTTGACTTTTAGTCCATATAGGCAATGAGAAGAGAATGTGTAATTTTGTTCTACTACCAAATTAAGAAAGGTTAAAAGAATTTTTTCTAATTAGCATAGAATTTACAACTTAATGGGAATTTGGTTTTTTGTTAGTTTATTAAGTTCCTTTAGGTTTTGTTTTTATATCACCTTTGAACTCACATGTATTTCTACCTCATGGCTGTTCCAGCTAGACTTTTTCTAACTTACATTGTAGTTTATCCATTTGGTTAATTTAGGAGGAGAAACGGGAGAAAGGAGAAAAATCTCACAACCCGCTCCACTCATTCTCCTGAGGAGAGTTTCCTCATACTTTAAGTCTCTTCCTCCACCTCTCTCTCTGATTACTACTTCTGTCCCATAGGCAGTGCTATTTTTCACTCCATTGGTGCTCCAGACTTTTACAGAACACCAGAGGGAAGAGATCAAATTATAAACATTTGGAAGATGTTACTGCTGCTGGTAAGAGATAAAACACATTCATTCCAGTGTAACTCCAGTCAAGCCATTGGTGAATTTGTCATCATGTCATAGAGAGGAAAGATCAGAAGCCTTGTATATTATTATAAAATTTCTCTGCAGCCTCTGCTCTGGGGTTAGTGTTCTAGGACCAGATTTTAAACGTACTTAGGTGCCTACATATTCAGATAAGCACTTAGTGGGATTTCCAGAAGTGCTTAGGTGTCTTACTTCCATTGACTTCATATTCATCTTTAGGTGCTTAAATACCTGTAAAAATCTGGTCCTCTCTGCTTAGGTGCTAGTGCACTTAAAACTAAAAGTACCATTGTCATCTACTGCATAGCACTACAAACTACATTTGAGATAAATCTGGGTTGTTGACAGCTATGTAATAGTTTGTGTTATAAAGATGAAATTTATAGAAGACTTCCATGTTGCTGGATGCATGAAGTTAGTAGTCTTCTCTCAAGGTTTGGTTATCATTAGAATTTTTTAATGAGGAAAAACTAATTTTAAGAAAAAGCAAACACACACACACACACACCACACACATACATACAGACTTCACCCAACTGGATACAGAGTTCAAATCAGTCAGGGATTTCATGTGTGTACAATAAGCACATAACATTCCAAAGGGCGTCAATTCAGAACTGTAATACATGCTAGCTAAGTATGGAGATTAGGTTGTCTAGATGTTATAGCAATAGACTGGGAGCAAGGAGGATTTGGGTAATAATCTGCAATGAACCTTATTTGGCAATAGGCAAATTATTGGATCTGTCTTTGCCTCAGTCTAATCAGTTGCATAAAAAGCAGAACCTAACTAAAAATCCTAACCTTATGTATGTGATAAGATTTCTTAACTAAAGTCTGTATCCTGTAAACAGTAATGGACAGGCTTAACTCTAAAAAGGTGAGTAGTTTCATTAAGACAAAGTTAGGTTAAACATAAGCATAAGAGTTTGCTCATCAGCACCTAAAATAGCTGAATTCAATATGATGAATGGAAAATATTTTTTAAGATACAGAGTCATCAGAAGACAACAAAATACACAGAAATATTTGTAAAACTGGATTTGATATCCAATACTGAAATATTTGAAACAAAAAAAATCAAAGAACCAGACAGAAAAACTCAGGGTTTGGTCCTGTCCAAAGTTTTATTCTTTGCCTTTTCAACCACTTTATTATCTTTTATATATGTCTAAAACAAACTGTTCAATTTTCACCATTGTTCCTCTTAGGGATGAAATGGTGATTTCATTTGACTAGAAATCATGCTCAGAATAAAGCACACCTGTGTAAAATTAAGGCCTTCTTAACATCTGTGCCATGAGCATCACTTACTGAACCCAAAACAGAAAGTTCAAAGCACAATGACTCCATAAAGAAATGTGCTTCATTTTCACACAGAACAAAGACCTGCAGAATGCAGAGATGCCAAAGTCTGAGTCTTGAATATGCACTCTTGAAACATAATTTACAGATGAGATCTGAAATTATTTTTTAAAACAGAGTACATGAGAGAGGCCATCCTTAGGGTGTGAGTTTCCCCTGAAATCCTGCCACATTTAAATTCACTAAGAAACTCCTCTCCAGCTTTGCCCAGTACAGATTAAGTTTTCGATGAAATGCTGCAGTGATTGACCATAAAATGTATAACTAAAAATAAGTACCTGTAACCAGTGTTTATGGAGAACAGTTAGAGATGCATATGGATGCATAAGGCTATTTCTGAGTTTGCATTTTTTAAGTTCCACAAAGGTTTGCAGAACACCAAGTTGGATTCATTTTATCGGCTTCATTTTTAAAAATGGCAGCCCCTGGTTCTCATACAAAAATACAGGTGTAATTTGTTACCTGCATATTACAGAAATTATATGCACAAATTGGGCAAATATGCCAAAAATGGCTAATTACCTACCTACATGTGTTTACCCATACCCATTTGCACACTGGTCTTGGGCCTCAGGTTTTTAAAATATGGGTCCAAATGGCTACAGTATTATTGCAAATAGAGGAAGTGGGGGAAGGAGGAAGAAGTGAAAGAGTGAAAACTTGCTCTATAGGTCACTGATCTACTTAGAGAACAAAAATGTGTAACAGAGGCATTTCCTAATTCTGACTCTAAAATGATATGAGCTTTTAACACAAAGACTACTGCATAGGATAACAGATGATTCCAGACGGTACAGAAGCATATAAATCTCCAAAAATTCTTTGCTGATGTCTAAATTGAGAATGCTGCACTCCTATCATTTATGACACCAGCAGTAAAGCCCTAGGAATAAATGCAGGCTTATATAGAAGAATAATTGATACAAGCAGTTACTTGTGCTTACCACATACATATATTTTAAATACAGCTTTTCAATATTTAATATTTTTAAAGTATATTTTTCAGCATTGTACAGCACACTAGGAACTCATCTCCCACTAATTAATGAAGGTTTCACACATCACTTGTGTAGAGCTAAAACTGTACACCTTACGGATTGTCTGGTCAGAAAAGTGAGTGTTTGAAGGCACCTTCTTCATCAACAATATATGTGCTTTCAGCATGTTTTCAAGTCATAGTGTTTAATTTCACTGACAAAGGCTCCAATCCTTAAGATACTAGAATGGGACTCAGCAGATCTGGATTCAATTCCCAGCTCTGCTACAGACTTTCCATGTGACCTTGGATGACAATCTCCATTTGCCTCATCTCTAAAAGGGGGATAATTATAAGGGTTTTGTGAGGATAAATTAATAATGTTTCTGAGGTGTTCAGATATTATGGAGATGGGAATCATATCAGTACTTTGCACTAGCACAGAACCCTCTGTGGACTTTCACTGACTTCATATTTCTGTAGTTGCATTTAGTGCATCTATTTGCAAGTTGAGGGGAAAAAAATCCAATTTTATTCCTCGTAGAACTGTAGAGCCAATACAGTGATGGAAGAGACAGCTGAATTCAATTCTCCCCAATATAATTGTCTACAAAATTGTCAGCTAGTTTCTAACGACAAAATCCTTATGACTGCTGATACTGAGAGAGAAATTAAGAGTATTCTAATTTTCCTCTCCTTGCATCACGCCAGGGTTCATTAGTTGGTATAAATATATGTGGTTTATCTGAAAATTGTCATGAATCAGAGGTAATGTAGAAGTTCTTTTCTTCTGCTGGTAAGTGAATAGAACTAGAGAAACACAGAAGTTAAAAATCACGATCTGTTCAACTATTTAATATGATGTTGGGACAGTAAAACAACAGCTGCATTAGTTTAGTTACTGAATCAGAGCTCAGGCAACAAAGTTTCCAGACATACAGAGTGAGGGGGAGGGAACAAACTCCAAATATTGGCACAACTCAGTACAATTTGAGTGTATTACACGCTTACAATCTAGGGCAGGTAGTTAACACCCAGAAATCACCATACAGCTACTGAAGTCAAATTACATTTTAATAAGCCAGTAAACAAACAAACAAATAAGTAAAACAATAACTTGTGTTTTTGACAACTTTAACTTCATAGAAGTCCTTTATTTATGCCCCCTGACTGCAAAGTGATCTCCCCAAGCAGACTTCTTACCTGGTGGGGGCCAACTGACTTCAACTTTGTGGGATCATGACCATAATTAGTATGAATTTCCATGGAGAAAAGGAGTGTTGATAGGAAGTGTGAATGATTGCACTGAAAAATGGGGGGGAGAACAGAGATCACAGGAGCAGAAAGTGCGGGATCATCACCTGTGTGCTTGGTGCTGACATGAGCCTTCATATCGGACTCTTCCATGGTGACAAAATCACAGGCTGTGCAGCAAAGAGAAAACATCCATTGCTCTTTATCCACATGAAGGGACATATGACTGACGAACTGGACATTCATCTCGGTCTCAAACCCACAGACGTGACAGCTGCAGACAGAAGGGAATTAGAGAGAAAGAGAAAGAAACATAAAAAAAAATCCCCATAACAAATGTACAAAGCTTCTGCTCATTTTCATAAGAAAACTCTTGCTTCACTAATTTCTTCTCTTCTCTACTGTTGAATTTTCAATGGAAAATTCTTTTGCCAGCTGAACTGCCTCTGAACCGAGGGCCATGCCAACCTGATTAAAGGGAGGCCCAATGCAACAATCCCAAACATGCTATGATGATGCTCAATAATCATAAAGTTAATTAAAAACTACAGATTCCAGATGCTGCACATCACCTAGCTGAATCCTTTGGGCAATAAGATGCACTGCAGTCTTGCCAAGATGTTTAGTAGGGCTGGTATTCTGAAACTGAGAGTTTGCTGCACTCTCCAGGAGACATTCTCAAGCCCTGGAAACAGTCCCATGTCAGATCAGGATCTCCTGCAGAACTGCCTGACTTTCTGAGTACAAGCAAGCAAAAATGGGTTCAGGGATTCCTTCTACGTGACTGGACAAAAGCAATTATCACCAATGCAAATAATCAGCACTGATGCAAATTTTACAACTAGCAGATAACAACAATGATGTTCACAGATAATAGAAAGGAACTTATAGTTTAACTTGTTTTATACTGTTGTTTTAATTGAGGCATTAACATTTAAAACAAAGCCAGAACACTGAAAACAGTTTTGCACTTGCAGAGGGATAGATGAGATAATCTAACAGAGCTTGTGTATTTCTGATTTCTATGATTGTAATTAAATCTGTTCCCACCACTTAGATTGAAATAAGAGTGATTTTTGTAATCTATATGTACACTAGGGTTCATATCTAAGCTTGAAGAATATGTGATAGTGCTTACGTCAATAATAAATGCCTGAGCAACACAATTGTATCTGTACCATTCTTTTACCATCATGAGTTTTCCTAATGCTCCTATTCTCACCTTCATAATTTTGGCCTTCTTTATTATATGGAAACATTATTTCACAGGTAGCTGAATTATAAAACATACCTGCCTAAGGCAATCAAAGAGATAAATCAAATAGAGGAAATGTTTATATTTATAACAGAAATTTTAGTTGAAATGATTGAACTAATTGCATCAAGTGGAAGGCACTATAAATTACTGCAAATGTGTATACACGCTAGTATCCACAAAAGGGAACTTATTAGATGTATGTCGTACATGTGGTAAAAGATCATGAGGTATTTAAAGGCCTATTTGCCTTTCAAAGCCATTTAAAAAGTGCACAGTCTTTCAAAGTGTCCAGCAAGGCCCAGAAGCATGACATAACCAGCTGGGTTTTGTTGCTGAACCTAAAGTCAAATGTGGCTAAGCCAAATACTTCAGTCACGTTCTACCTTAGAACAAAAAGGATCATCCTCATAATTTGTCTTTAGCAAGCAGACAGGCATATAAGACAGTTGGATTCTGGTCTCTCATGTGTGGCCCTCTACTGGGTCCTCACCTGTAATAATAAGGGTGCTTCTTCCCACTGCCTTCAGAAGTGACAGCGCTGACAATGTCCTCAGTGTCTGTACTCACTAACTTCACAGAATGGACAGTCAGGTGCTGGTTCAGATTAGCACGGCACTTAGCAGCATAGGGGCACAAATGGCATTTGTATTTTCTCTCTTCTGAAAAACAAACAAATCATCTCGAGTGTGTGTATCAGTCTTAAGTGAGATACTTTAAAAACCTCATTTCAAATATGCAACTACACATTGCTTGGGTTAAAAAATCTGAGTAGCTTTTAGAATCATCCAGGCTGACACATTTAGGAGGTTGAAAAACTTCAGAAAGTTATCAGGCTTCACAATAGTAATTTATATAGATGACTCATTTTCAGCTAATTTAGGGGTATTTTTGAAATTTGGTATAATGACTGTATGAAGTTTAATACAAAACTTTTTAGGCTGTGGAAAACTGGTGTAACTGCAGCTCTGAGAACTGCCCCTCAGCTACTATAGATTCAGGTCAACAATGTGCCATTCATTTCTTCACCTAGCACTATTTTTTTCTGTAGGGTTTTAGTTCTTGAAGGTGGTTGTGTGCATATTATCTATCTTTCTATCTATGGTTTTTGATGCTTATTTACCAAAACTTGGAGAAAAGAGTCCATGGAGGTAGTCAAGTTCTGAGCACAAGTCAGCCAAAACCCCTTGAAGAATAATAAAACAAATCCAAACCAAACTCCTCGGCAGTTTCTGATGCTTCACAATTTTTGATTAACATCTCTAAATCCTGGCAACAAAGTCATTGCACACAGCAGGTCTTATTTTGTATTTACTTGATTAAAAAAAACAATCAAACATTAAATTGCCTTTAAAACCTTTCCTCTTTAAGAAGAGCTGCTTCGCTTTTGGAATACAATAATACAATGTGCAAGCGCTAACAAAGAGAAATTCAGAATCCGAAGAAGACAAAAATCACAAAACCGTAGAAAACACCATTTCTAGCATGGCCATACTGTATATACCAGCATTATGCTAACAATATTTTTCAGCACTATGTCTGACATTTTTGCTTCCTAATCTTATTAATCTGTGCATTGCATCTCAACACATTTGTCCTTTGGCCTGAGTTTGAGACATTCTCCCAAAAAAGCTTGCACTATACACTGGCTGCAACATCTGGTTAGGCAAATCCTCTGTATAAAACTACTGGGCATGGAGTCAGATCCTCAGATGACTTTAATAGATCTAGCTCCATTGACTTTATGGAAAAGGGTGTTGTAGAAAAGAGTCATCCTCTACTATCTTAACTTGAGCTAACAGTTCATGAAGGTGAACATCCCAGAGGCTAACTAATATCTGAAACACTAGAGCTTTTTCCTCTGCTGGTCACTAATGTTTAAAGAGCCTGTCATATAAACAAAAAAACAAAACAAAATACAACTTTCCTCCTCTCTTTAGAACCCTGTTTACAGGCTTGCTTAATTGGTGGTAACCAAAAGGTAGTTTGATATTGTCAGAACCTGGCAACTGGACAAATCTCCATTTAACCATTTGTTTTCTAAAATGGATGATGGTTGGGCCATAATGAGTTAGGTTAGCTTCTTGAATCTTTAGCCCAGTTCTACTTGTCTTCATCCCAAGTGAAGGGAACAGAGGATGTCTCTTTCCACTACACCTTGCAGTGAAACTTGCATCATGTTTTTCTTGCAACAAACTTGCATGACACTGTAAATGAGAATGCCAAAATGTTTGATTTACCTGTGTGCAGTGAGAGATGTCGGGACAATGTCTGCTGTCGGCCAAATACTTTTCCACACACGTCACAGGGAAAGAGTTGGTCATTAAATTTCCAAGATGGCAATCCGTTTCCTGCATCCAGCCCTATCCTTTCTGTGTCTATTCCAAAAATGCATAAATACAAAGTCTTATTTTAACAACTTAAAGAACTGTTAGATTTCACTGTATGGACTACTTCCATGTGTCATGTAAAAGAGAACACTCTCAACTCTACTTTGCTGTTCATGGCGCATGAGTTCACATGAACTCTGAAGCAGAGATTAATTTAATCTGTAACCTAAACTGCAAATATTCCTCTGCTCCACGGTCCATAGCATTTTGAGTTTCTGATACAAAATCCCAAAGCAGGGCTTCCACAGAACCAGAACACCCTTGGGGACTCTGGCAGAACACGAAAAAAAAAAGCAATGTTACAGATGACATTATAAGAATAGTATAGACAGGTAGCAATAATCTGATAAAACCTCAAATCCATCATAAAACTAAGAAAACAAAAAGGCAACAAAAGATGCTTTTTTGTTTTGTTTTTATCCCTACAAAGTCAACAAACTGGCTGCTGTACAGACTACTCTAAGGCAACCGAGTCTCCACCACATCAGTGTTACTCCACTCATCTACTATACAAGGAATTTTGCAACACAATATGGACTGTAATTTTTTTCCACCAAAAGCCTGTTGTAGATCTGACTATTTTGTATGGCATCTTTCCAACAAACTGTATTGCAGAACACTTCAGAGTTACTATAAAGTTGAAGAGGCAAACCATAAATAGTAGAGGAAGAGGTACAGGCAAGACAGAGCAGAGAAAAGCACTGATTTTTTCTAAATAGATCATTTCACCGGTCTTCTCACTTCCCCTCAGTGTTTGTCGGGTCTCTCTTTTGAGGCAGTGGTAAGTTTTACACTAATTTTTATTATTCACTTTCTCAGGCAATGTTTTCAAACATTTTCATTTTTATTGGCTTACTTCTTTGGGGAAGTTTTGACACCTGGTCAGTTCAAAACTGATTGGAATGTTGCAAAGGCAGCAGCTAAGCTAAGAGAGCAAAGCATGATCATCAACTGATGAAAGCTGAATTGTGTTCCATCCTGCTCCCAGGGCCCTTAGGGATCAGAAACTTTCAACAGCTTGGGGAGTTCTGCTTTTCTTGCACTAAGAAGCTGAGGACCAGGAGTGAGTCATCTTTAGAGAAGAGGGAGTTTTAACTACTTTAAGACTAGATGAAATCTCCATTGGTGAAAGTCTGTTCCAGATGACAGAAAATGCAGAGGTGAAGGCTCTCATACCACCAGACTCAGGGGAGGGATAGAGAAAAGGGCAGTTTTAGATCCCAGGGAATGAGGGGGAGTAGAAATAGATAATGTTCACAAGATAAGTTAGAGCAGCAAGGATATAGAGGGCAATTTTGAACTGGATCCTAGAACAAATGGAGAGCTTGAGGACAGTGGTGATGTCATCTTGCTGCTTCGTACGAGGGTTGCCAGGTGTCCAGTTTTAGACCGGAACCCCCGGTTGAAAAGGGACCCTGGAGCCTCTGGTCAGCACCACTGAGCGGCCTGTTAAAAGTCTGGTCGGTGCCTCAGTGGGGCTAAGGCAGGCTCCCTGCCTGCCATGACTCTTTTGGCTCCCAGAAGCAGTGGCATGTTCCTCCTCTGGCTCCTACGAGTAGGGGCAGCCATGGGGGCTCCGCATGCTGCTCCCATCCCAAGCGCCAGCTCCGCTGCTCCCATTGGCCAGGAACCATGGCCAATGGGAGCTGCAGGGGCGGAACCTGCGGACGAGGCAGCATGCAGAGCCGCTTGGCTGCACCTCTGTATAGGAACCGGAGTGGGGACATGCCACTGCTTCCAGGAGCTGCTTCAGGTAAGTGCTGCCCAGATCCTGCACCCCTGACCCCCTCCTGTACCTGAACCCCCTGCCCCAGCCCTGATCTCCCTCCCACCCTCCAAATCCCTCGGTCCCAACCCAGAGCACCCTCCTACACCCCAAACTCCTCATCCCCAGGCCAACCCCAGAGTCTGCACCCCTAGCCCTCACACACCCCAATTCCCTGCCCCAGCCTAAAGCCCCCTCCCATGCCCTGAACCCCTAATTTCTGGCCCCACCCCAGAACCCACACTCCCAGCCCAGAGCCCATACTCCCTCTCACACCCCAACCCCTACCTCAGCCCGGAGCCCCCTCCAATACTCTGAACCCTCTGCTCCACCCCCAGCTCGGAGCCCCCTCCTTGACCCCAAACCCATCATCCCTGGCCCCACCCCAGAGCCCGCACCCCAGCCAGAGTCCTCAACCCTCCTGTATCTTAACCCACTGCCTCAGTCTGCAGCCCCCTCCCACACCCTGAACTCCTCATTTCTGGCCCCACCCCAGAGCCTGCAACCCCAGGCTGGAGCCCTCACCCCCTCCTGCATCCCAACCCCCTGAACCAGCCTGATGAAAACGAGTGAGTAAGTGAGGGTGTGGGAGAGCGAGAGACAGAGGGAGGGGGGATGGAATGAGTGGGGATCAGAGCCTCAGATAAGGGGCGGGACAAGGGTGTTCGGTTTTGTGGGAGTAGAAAATTGGCAACCCTACTTTGTACACGTCAGAAGCTGAGCATCAGCATGTTATATCAGAGGAGACGCTTTTATACAATACCTCATTAAGCTTGAGCAGGAGGACTTCTATACTTAGAAGTTCACAAAATCAAAGAAGGAAAATGTATTCAGTAATATTCCAGATACAACACAGACGGATTGTGTTCTTTCTTTGTTTAAGGACCATAATTTCCAGTCAGGGTCCCCTTGACTAAAAGGCCAGGATTCAGTGGGACTTTCTCCTATATTCTACACCATCTGTGGGATTCTGGATGTATCATGTGACTAGCTCACAAGTCAAGGACTATAGAACTGGTATGTGTTTATTTAGAGCAATAGAGGAAATCTGGTTTGGGATTTCCTGTTAAACGGGAGCAGGGGGAGGAAAATATAGTATGACTCACCCAGGAGTGGAGGTGAGGCACAAAGGCTGAGACATTGTAATGTCCTGTAGGGCTCAAGTTACCACTGCAGGTCCCTGTATGCACGAAGCAATGAGGCACTGAACCATGAGCAGTAAACATCACACTAGCACTGGTGATGCTCCCATGAACAAGAGCCCCCTGCAGTTGCAGGTTTGGACTCCTTATCTGTGCCAATTCTGCTTCCATTTATAGAATAGAGCTGGCTGGGCAGCTTTTCAGTTGAATGAAAAATTAATTCCGATACTTGACAAGTTAAGTAATAACAGAAAGGCTCTTTATTTGGGAGGGGGTAGTTATGTAGTTATTATAGCATGTTTTATTGGAGGTCACATCTGTCAGCATCACCACAGCTACATGTTGTTGGTTTGGGTTTTTTTTTTTGTTTCTGCTATGATCCCATATCTATTTGTACAACAGGGACTTGATATTTGATAGAGGCCTTTGGATGCTACTATAATATAAATAACAAACAATTTTTTCTAGTGAGAGGACTCATGAATCTGTGAAATTAGTCATTTTGTAAAAATTAATATGAAAAAGAATGCAGACCTTATGTGTCACAATGTCCAAGAACATCAATAAACAACTCATTTGATTATATTCTTGAGCTCAAAACAATGAACATTTTGACACTGCAGCAATGCTATGGATATTTTAGTAGAGCTTTCAGAGTACATAATGAAAACAGCACTTCAAAAGGGGAATATGGTCATAATTATAAGAAAAGGTCAAGAATGTGCAGGTTTCTTCAATAGCGTCACAACAAAAATGAATTAATTGGGACACACACTAAACAAGCAGACTCAAATAGAAGTAAATACATCTCTTAACAATTCCTTCCAGTATTAGTCACTGGCCTTCTTTTATCTCTCAAGAAGCTGATATACAATATCCTGTTCCCTATGCTGGATTTATATCTATCAGAGTTGTGGGAAACTCATAGAAAGCTTGAAAAATATCCATTTTCAGATTATCCAGAGCTGTTAAAAACTAGTTCCATTTATGTAGAATAGGATACTTTTGATGCTTTTAATTATTTAGTTTTATTTTAAAGCTATACTGCTGGGTTGCAACTTTCAGTGATTTTTCTTCAGTAGTTGCTGACTTGCTTTCCTGGCTAGGATACTGCAAAGTATTCTAGTCAGCGTGCCCCTTACTTTAGCTATCATGACTAAAGTAAGCATCTGGTGCAATGTGGTGCTGACCACCTCCCACAAGGTTCTTTGAGCTCTTCACTCTCATAGAAATCAATCACTGAGTGATTTCATGCTGTGAAAAGACACTATTTGTCATCCATGGTAACCAAAGCTCTTTGTTCAAAGAACAGGTACAGCAAACTTTCCCACAACCTTCCTGTAATTTACCTCACCAACGACCTGAAGAGTCACTTCTGGGAGTGAGTGGATAGTTCAGTCATCATATCCACTCTATTCTTGGTTCCTTTGTGGGACGGCAAATAGGGGTGCTGATTAGTGCCAGTTGTGATGGTTATTTTTCTGAAGTGGGTATGTATGTACCAACTCAAATACGACAGTATTATAGTAGATATCTTACAGATACTTTAGACAGAGGATCATTCAGTCAGACAGGAAGGAACTGGATTGATACCAACTGATGTTGCATAACAAATCATCATTATATGGAAGGCTTCCCACAGAAATCCATCCTTCATCAAATTATCAAATCAAACTGTTCCCTCACTAAACTCCAAAATAAATTTTCCCCACATTGTGTACAAAATACTGATAGTACTATAGATAGGGAGAAAGACAGGCTCATCTGTTGATTGAAAAGGTACTGTAGACACTGTGTGAGTAGAGAACCCAGTCTAACAGTCATTTTTCTTTTGCAATTTCTTTGAATCCGTAATTGTTTTGTATGCCAAGAAATCCTTACCTTTTTAAAAATAGGTAAGCGTGTTTGGTGCAAGATTTCTGATTTAAACCCGTATTTAATAGCAAAAATGCTGCTGGAAAAAGAGCAAAGTGAAAGGCAAATTTCAAACTTTTAAGTGAAAATAGAACTTATGTAAAATACTGATGTTCCCAAATCAGAATATACTATTACATGTAGACTTAAGAGTTAAAAATGTTTTAAAACAAAGTACTCTTGGTGAAATGCAAGGTTTCTAAGTACTACTGAAATTCATAATTTTAAAAAGTAATAATACAGAGAGTTCTGAACTCACGGATTTAAAATGGTTTTAAAATGTAAATGTATGGAATTAAGACTACACACTGTGTACCACGTTAAATAATTAATGTGTTACTTTAAAAAGCTGAATTTGAATCTTCAATAAATTTCTTGATAAAAAAAGTAGTAAAATTTGTTAGCAACATTTCTGTCCTTTATGCTACACCCAGATGTCATTTTGCCACCAATCCTAGTAATTGCATACCGACAAGCAGTGTAAGGCTGATGGTCTGAAAAAAGGCTAGAAGAAGGTGGGAGAAAGCACAAGTCAGTATTATAACTGCAGAAATTTGCCCCATTATACCAAATATTTCATGTAAATTCAATGGATGTTTCATGTATATTGGCAAGCTTGGTTTTGCATCCTCAAATTAATGACATCAGTATGGATAGCATATTCCACCATCCTTTATAAAAAGCCTTTAACTTGACTTTTGCTTGAGAAATGCTGAGAGAGGCTGCTTCATTTGGTTGAAGGTATAAGCAAAGAAGAGAACAAAGTGTGACCTGAGTACATAAATAACTGTCCAGATTCACTAAATCAGCATTGTAATCACTGCTGGTAGTTCACAAAAGGGAATGTGCCGACTCTGGTTTTAGACTATGAGACACGATCAAAGAAAATAATCAAACTTTCGCTTTACTTAGCTTTTTAGCTGTTTTTACATGATTGCCTCACAATGTTTTAACTGTATTCTATTTTAAGCTATTGTATAGCACCAGCATTACCTTGATGGGGGAAGACAGTGAGGATGCTTTATAAATAAAATTATTATAAAAGAACAAAGCTTTGGGTCACCAAAAAAAAAAAAAAAAGTCACACGAAGGAGAAATTAGGGTTTATACGTTTGGTTGTTTCACTAGCTATACCGTCTCTCATCCTAAACCCCATGTAAACGGCTGCTTCAGCTGCCTCCATTTCAAACCTCCACGCAGCCACAAGTAATCAAAGATTCCATGGTCTACAAGCAGTGGTCCTAGCAGTGCAAAGCAATCTGCATGGGCAGACCCTTGTGTCCATGTAGAGGCCCACTTGAATGAATTATAAGGGTTTTCCTGTGCTAAAAGTACCCCCTGAAAAGGTTGAAATTAAAGATGCTGATGAAACCTAACAGGCACTTTTAGCCTTTACAATATCATAATTCCTCTGAAACTGTGTATCATTTTTTATATTTAGGAAGCATTTGGGGTTGTTGATATCAGGTTACAACTTCAGGATGGGATCCACACAAGCAGACCCACTCCACATGGTCAAGTGGAAGCCAGGACAGTGACTTTGAATCATAGAATCATAGAATATCAGGGTTGGAAGGGACCTCAGGAGGTCATCTAGTCCAACCCCCTGCCCAGAGCAGGACCAATCCCCAACTAAATCATCCCAGACAGGGCTTTGTCAAGCCTGACCTTAAAAACTTCTAAGGAAGGAGATTCCACCACCTCCCTAGGTAATGCATTCCAGTGTTTCACCACCCTCCTAGTGAAAAAGTTTTTCCTAATATCCAACCTAAATCTCCCCCACTGCAACTTGAGACCATTACTCCTTGTCCTGTCATCTGCTATCACTGAGAATAGTCTAGATCCATCCTCTTTGGATCCACCTTTCAGGTAGTTAAAAGCAGCTATCAAATCCCCCCTCATTCTTCTCTTCCGTAGACTAAACAATCCCAGTTCCCTCAGCCTCTCCTCATAAGATGAGGTTGTGACGAAGTGGGACTGTTCTTAATGTTTCCTCTGAATAGTGTGGGGGTGCCTCAGTTTCCCCTATGCAGTTCTTAAGTATCTAGGTGGTGGGGTAAGGGTGTATGATCATTGCAGAGCCCTAGAGGGCAGGTGTGTGCAGGAGTCTGGACACAAAGAATGGCTGACACCGTGTTTCCTGGCAACTGATGGCCTGGGCCCTTCCCCCCTGCAAGGTGAGAGCTAAAGGGTTGGAGAACAAAGGAATCAGGTGAGCTCCTGGCCCGGGAAAGGAGAAAGCCCAGAGGAGTGGGGCTGGAGGGAGTTTCAGTTGGGGGCTAGCTGGGACATGGAGTGAAGGGCAGACGTGGTTGTCTGGCTCACTGTCCCCCAAAATGGACCCAGCTGAGGGGTCCTGTTCTCTGCACCTGCAAGCTCTGTGTTAGACCATGTTCCTGTCGTCTAATAAACCTCTGTTTTACTGGCTGGCTGAGAGTCACGTCTGACTGCGAAGTTGGGGTGCAGGACCCTCTGGCTTCCCCAGGAGCCCCACCTGAGTGGACTCGCTGTGGGAAGCGCACAGAGGGGCAGAGGATGCTGAATGCTCCAAGGTCAGACCCAGGAAGGTGGAAGCTGTGTGAGCTGTTTGTCCTGAAGACAGGCTGCTCACAGAAAGGCGACTGCCCCAGAGTCCTGACTGGCTTCATGTGGAGCAGTTCCAGAGCATCGCCCAGGGACTCCGTGACAGAGGTGAAGGTCAGAAAGAGAACATTATGATGGAGAGATCAGAGAAGGAGCAGTGCTTAGTGAAAACAAGATTGAGTGAGTGGCCATTTTGATCAGTCCCGTTGAAGGTTAAATGAGGAGGTGAGAGCCAGGTGTCAAGAGAGTAGGTCAGCATGGAAGTTGAAGTAACCAAGAACGAGACAGAGAGGGAGAGATGGATATCAAATTCCGAACAGAAGGCACAAGATGGAGGGAAAAGGAAGGGAAAAGATACTTTAAGAGAATGAGTAGGAAGTGAGGAGAAGATGGAAATGGCAGAAGTGGGGGAGTAGGAGATCAACAGTAGAGCTATGCGAATAACAGATTTTTCAGTTCACTGGCAATTATGAAAAATTGAACAGACATTTCATTGTGGGCCAAACAAAAAATATTTTTTTAAAAATTTTTAGTGAATCAAAAAATTTTTAAAAAATTAAATGTTATTTTGAGTCGACCCAAAACAAAAAGTTTCAATATTTGAGAATTTTTTTAATTTCACTTTTAGTTTTCAATAATTTTAAAGGAAATTTTGAAACAAAAAGTTATTTTGAATTGAAAACTCAAAATTCAGTTTAGAAAACGTTGAAACTAAAAATTTAGATTTTTTTTGAAATTTTTTAATATTTTTTTTAAAACTAAAACAATTTGGCAAAATTGATGCAAATTTGCCAAATGTTTTAGTGTCCCCAAATCTGCGTTTTTCACCGAGAAAAGTTTTGGTCAAAATTTTTTGCCCAGATCTACTCAACACACCCACCACATTTCTTATGGAACAACTCAGGGCAACGTGTGTGAAAGAGAAGCCACTTTGGGACAAAGCAGCTGGAGAAGCAGTGTCAAATAGGTGACTAGGTTTCTGTGAGTGCACGGAGATAGAGGCCTGAAAACAGGGGTAGCACAGGTAGCTACTGTGCATGCTTCCCATGCAAGTGTGATTCAGCTCTGAGCTGAAGGGCCACTTTGGACCAAACCAAATATTTCACAGAGGTCACTTGAACAGCCATCAAATAACTTTTGGTTCCTTCAGATGCCTCCTATTTACCATTCAAAGAGGATAGGACACACTGTACATAGTGTTGCATCTGTATCACCGAGGCTTGTACCACTTGAAAGCCTACTTCTGTTTCTTTATGTTTTAAAGATGAAAAGTTTAATAAAAGTTTTATTCAGAAAAATAGTTGTAATATTCAACCAGTCAAGTAAACATTGCTTTAAAAACATGCATTTGGAAATTCTCCTCTCCACTCTTATCACTGCACTCAACTAAGATATTTCATTGGCTCTCTGTTTTTGTGCAGTGCCTCATTTGAGATTTTTTTTTTGCTTTAGAAATTTCCACTTACATGCTCATCCATCTTCTGTGCCAATAGCACAGTACTTAAAAGCTGACTAGAGAACTCCTTTCCTGAACTATGCAATTAAAGTACCACTGCAAATTTGGTCCCTAAAAGCCCACAAACCTCTTACAAGCTTAATAATATATTGACTGTATGAAGTTGCATCTTCTCCAAATACAATATATCTTACTCTCATTCCCCCACTCACTGTCAAAGTGATTCTACCTGCACTGCCAACAATTATGTTGCTAGTAATCCAGTTAAAATAAATTGTGGATTCTTTCCAGTTCCTTTATAAAATATGCTCTCCTATTTACCTACTGTAATTGTGGCCCTGGGTGAACGCTGTTTTCATTTATCATTGTCACTACCACACTGAACTAACTAGTACTTTATTTTTGGATAATATTTTTCATTGTGAACATAATCATTCATGGAATCTTGTTTTATGTGATCAATCTGTTACGAGCAACTTTGATTTTTTTTACTTTAAACTCTCATATGCATCTCCATAATTTTTTTTTAAAAGAGATCCTATTTCTTAACCTCACTTCAGTTGAAATACTACAAGTTTGTTTGTCTCCTTAATATTTTTGTTATGCTTTTTGTAATTATAAAAACATTCAGTATTGTCACCTGCAATATTTTTTAGTCACAATGCATGTCAGATAAGAATGGCTGTTAAGGGGATGTCAAGTTTCCATTTTTACTAATTTATCATCCAAATATAATAATCTTTGATCCATCTGGTAGAAGGAGAAAAAACTCATTGCTAAATAAAACAATTTAATTAACTAAACCTTAGTGGATACTCTTAAGGTTTTTGAAATGTTTTTGCAAATAATTATCATTACCATGGAAATTCGGTGAATATCAAAGTAATGTTATTATGGTTGTCTGACTGACCACAAAGATCCTTACTTGATAGAGCTAAATAAGATGACTATTTGTATGTCCATAGTATGATACTTCTAAGTTTTACATATGGTATTTCTAAAATTGCCTGGTACTAGGTGTGGAAGTATTGGACTAAGGAGCCAACATGCCCCTCACAAGGCAGCACTGACTTTATGCACTGAGGTACTCCAAATGAACAACAGAATTGCCCAAAAGTGTTTGAAGAAGTCACTGAAAAGTGATAGATAAAGATGTCTATTTCCAGGAAGGGAGATAATGAGGAGATGGAACTTTAATGAACTTCAGATAGGAGTCAGGAAAAACATGCAGCCAACTATCTGCTCAAGCAAAGTGGTTGGATGAGACAACGAAAGGTGGGAGCAGGAATCCACCACCACACACACCAGGGATAGGCCAGGTTGCTAGAAAATGGAAGTTCACAAAGATGGTGACAAACATAAGAGCTGGAATCCGAATAAAACAGGAGGTAGACTAGGAGACAGGAGGCAGAGGAAATTACAGCAACATAGGTGAGCCTAAGACGAGAGGACTTATTTTCTCTTGTCCTTAAACAGCATTTCTACATAAACTTCACTTGTAATACAAATAATTTTTCACCTAAGCAGCAAGGTTTATGGTAACCTTAAACTGAATACCACAACTTTGAGATTTGCTTTTATTTTAACCGATTCTCTCTTTTTTTCCATATTGGATAAATTTGTTGATTTAAGCAATATAAAGTTACTAGCTGTTATCTATGCAGAGGCAAACAATCCTTTGACTTCTGAGGAGAGGCAGAGGGATATCTGACCCTAAACCCAGCTTGAGTTCTCAGTTGCCAAAAATGAAACACAAGTTGCCTTTGGTGCTTTGTCTGAAGTTGGACTGAACCAACAGACAAGAATAAAGACTCAGGAGGATAGCTAAGCCTTGATGGACAAAGTGACAATTATCTAGCTGAAAAGGAGAAATATTTTAATGTGACCATTGTAAAACTATTGAACAGACCTATGAGTCTCATGGTACATCATATCACATCCTGTAAAATGTACCGAAGTGACAAACAAAAACCTAGCAAGTACTTTTCAAATTTTGAGATTTTATTTTTTAAACTGAGTTTTCAAAAACAAATACAAAACTATTTGCCCCATCTCTCTCTCTTCAAAACTTGCTTTTAAAGAGAGTCATTTAAAATCCAATATGAACAAATAGGGGATGAAGTGAAACTTTTTTCCAGTTTGCTTCTCACACTGATGTGAGTTTCAAATGATTGCAGGAATATGAAGTGAAGCCATCAAGGTTTTTTTCTGTTTTGAAGATAAATCATGAAAAACCACTCATTTTAGAGAGGTTTCCCATACTTTAAATCAGTCCAAGTTCATGAATCTTGGTGAAGCTAGTCTCAGTTGCAGGTTTTAAACAAACCCTGAAACAGAGATAATTCTGCTGTAGTTCCTTTACAGAAACTAGTTTTTACAGCAAACGTAATAACCTCTTTTCATCAACTTCAGACTGCATATAACATGGAAGAGGCCCCAAATTCAACCATATATTGTACTGCCCTCTTCAATGTGAGTCATAAACAGGACTGCCTTCTCAGAAACGTCAGTCTTTACCAAGACAAAAGGAAAAGACAATGTAAAATGTATGACATATACTAAGGTCAGATGGGCACTGGTCATGAAAAGTAACACTGATAGCAAAAACATCGTCAACCAGAAGTCCTTTCAGATCACTGCATTGGCTTCAGAAGTTTATCTAACACCTTTACCATCATTAATGACGGTCATGATGTGGAAGGTCAATCAGTCTGACATTTCATTTTCTAACTGTAGCAGAAACAATTCCCCCGGGGGGAGGGGAGGGGAGAGGGGAATGGAAATTGAATTAGTTTTTCATTGAGGGAATTGTGTCATTACAAAATCAGGAAAATGGGTGAAACTGATGAAAAATCCTCTTTTCCTTCCAACATATATGCTTTTAAAAGCTTAACTGATCACTGCTGACAAATTGGACAATCAATCATCTGAGTAACAAAAAATGTCATTCTCTTTGCCTTATTCTAAAAAAGTATTGTATGTCTTAAAAAAAGAGAGTATGTATCCATTCCCAACACAGAACCTGAAACTGTTCTCTGTTCTTCTTGCATGTTTCAATTTATTTTAACTTTATTGTATGGACGGGATTTCTTCTTTAAAATATCTTCACTACAACCATAAGGGAGAGATACGTATGTGCCATAAGGAATTTACATCAACTACTCTCCTAATTCAGTTCCATGTACCTCACCATCATTTTTAGCTCATTTATATTGCTCGTTACATTTATTTTGGGTGCTATGAAATCCAATCTGCATCTATTTCTGTATGTCTGAGTGACTACTGTATTTGGAAAATAGAATGCACTTATCTTCTAATAAAAGCCAGTGCAGGTTTATTTGTTCCTTGCAATTCAGTTTGTTATGATAAACTTCAGAGAAAATCCTACTCAAAACCAATCTAGGCTACTCATACATACCTTTTGGACCATTCTGGGCAGTGTACAGATTTAATGCTTGCTTTATCTGTCAGTGTGACACTTTCCTTTACGAGTCCTGGTGAAATGGTGACTTCTCTTTCACAGAAAGAAGGCAATAATACAATTAGGGATTTGCACAGAGATTAATATTAATATTCTCCATCCAGAAGTTCGAGGTTAATAAAAATGAATTTGCCTTACGGTTACATTTTTCACTCTGGGCTTCAGCAACCCTTTCAATTTTCCAGCCAAAAAGCTACACAAAAAATAATATACGAACTGTTAAGCCAGTGAGCAGATACACCAGTAGAGGGAGGTAAAAATACAGCCCAAACTAGCTCAGATCAAGTCCCTTTCCTCAGGGCTAGCTTTATCGATACAAAAAGATCAGAACACTTGGTTTCAGCCACTTTTCCAGCTTTCAGCAAGCTAGTAAGGGAGAGGACACACCCTTTCCCCTAGACAGCTGCAGCCCCTTCCCCTTTGCTTTTACAACCTCACTGCAGCTCACTTACATGATAGACAGTGAACCTGGGCTGTGCTTGAAACCCCTTACATACTGGGACTTAAGGAGAGCTTTATACCTTGTCTCACACACACAAATAAGAGGTGAAAAGATTCCATGTAGGAGCTCTCCCTGTTTATCTTGTATCCAGTAGCATTTTGTGGCATCAGTCTAGTCAGCATATTGAGCTGCCCGTAATGGAGTTGACTATAACTCCCAACAACCAATGTGGCAAATTTTAACTGAGGTCTAACTCAGAAGCCATTAGAAGAAAGGTATGAAAGTCTTCTCCCCACCCTCTCATAAGGTACTATTTTTTAAAAAACCGTCTTCTGCCAGCCCACCCTCACTAGTAGCTGATGGGATTTGTTTTTAATTAACTTCCTCCTAGGCGGACTGAGCTGTTGTAGAAGACAGCTGTGCACAAGATAGAAGACGGGGTGAGGAGGAGAGAGTCCCAAATTAACTTTTAAAATAAATGTCTGGGACAGGTCTCCATTTGTTAGTAAAAACAGAAAAGTTGTTTTAAAAATCTGTCTTACTACTTTATGTTTAGCTTGTATTCAGGTAAATTTCATATTTAGGAAGGAGTACAACTAAACCCTGACATTAAATTTCCACAAATATTCTGATATAAAAAAATCAAGACAAAATTTGGGCTTCATCATATTTAGACCCACATATAAATAAGAGCCCAATACAATACAACGAGTATTTGTAAACCAAAGGCTCCTTCTATCAAGAGCCACACGGCTGGTAATTTAATATATGACACATCTGTAGCACTCAACTTAATGACAGTGTAGAAAGTTCCATTTGTAATATCTCCATTCATTTTATGTATTTATATTAAAATCCTAATGACAGTAAAACATTTGTGACTAATTATTTTACTTCTTGTAAAGTTGGTTTTGGTGGAGTAAGTGCTAGGTTTCTTACTGCGTCTATGACATGGACTTTGGAGAGATGAAAAATGTTACCACGGTTCAAAAGTGCATTCAGTATGAAAGAGTGAAAAAGTCAAAGCCCACGTGCTTTGTTTCCCACACAGAAGGAAACAGTTATCTTTTGCTGTTTTGCCCTGGATTTGGTGTTTGTGAAATTTATTAACACAGTCGTTGGCTTGCTGGGTTTAATGATTGGGATCCAGAGTAGGTTTATTTTGAATGAAACCAGGAAGGTATTTGTTGAATTTACTTTGTTCTTGTGTTGGTTACCCAATGTTGATCTTGCTTTAGAAAGGAACAAACGCAAAAAGGGATATTACACAAAATGAAAATATACATTTTTGCTTGTGTGGGAGGAATGTACAGTGTGAGAGGAGAAAGGCTGTGCCAATTAAAATTAGCCCATAATAAAACAAGAGTCACAATGTTTCAGTTATAAAACAAGTACTCTTCCACACAGTCATTAAACATAGACCAGACTTTGGGTTTCTATAGCATCTTTCATCCTGAGGGTCCCTTGAAGTGTTTACAAAGTAATTAGTGAGTGCAGTGACTCTGCAGTCAAAGAGAGCAGCCATTGTGCGCTCAACATTAGTTCCAGGCATATAGCATCTGTCATACTGCGGAAAGGAGTAATAGCCAGAACATCACGAGTTTCACATATACTTCAAAGAGATCTTTAAATTCTGCCTGGAAGGCCACCAAACAGTGACTGCTAAACAACAAAAAAGGGCTTGGTTTCATTATTTTACCCAAAGGACTTTGCCAGTGTCTGAATTAGAGATGGGCTTGGGCTGCACAGCTTTGATCCAGACCTGAATGTTCTCAAAGAGCATGGGATGGTCATAGCTAGGGTTTTGTTCAATCTTCTACAAAAAAAAATGGTTAACTTGAACCCACGAAATTACAGGCCAGAGGTGAGAAAGCTACCTTATAACCCACATCATTA
Organism: Lepidochelys kempii; assembly: GCF_965140285.1. Classification (NCBI taxonomy): domain Eukaryota; kingdom Metazoa; phylum Chordata; order Testudines; family Cheloniidae; genus Lepidochelys; species Lepidochelys kempii. Next base: position 54,020,529 of record NC_136383.1, read on the forward strand.
TTATTTTCTCCCTCTTTTATGGATGGCTACAAGTACTGTAAATAGAGAATCTAGGCCACATATAGACTATTAATTTCATAAACACCCTCATGCTGTGAGTTTCTCTTTTGTGCAATCATTTTGAAGTGTTCATTGTTCTGCACAGTTACACATTACCATGCCCTGAAAATTCTTTCAAAATGGAAAGATTTGTTTGGCTGCTGAGATCATGTTAGTTACAGTGACTATAATGGATAACAGGAGACAGTCATTATTACAATATCAGAGACCTGCAACACATGGAATTCTTAGTGACCGTGACATCCCTGCTAGGGAACACATATGCATTACATGCAAACCTATCTGGTAGCAGCCCTAGAAAAAGTGACAACGGAAATGTACTATAGAGACAGAATATAATAGAATAACTTAGAATCATACGCATCCTAGCTGGTTATAGCCCCAGAAAGGGAGCCAGGGATCTGGAACACCATTCCCTCTGCTCGCTATGTGCAATTCAAGCTGTCCATCAAGGCAGTTGGAGAATGCGTGTCCAGCAATGTAACTGTCTATGCTTCAGTTAGGCACATGATCATGGGAATTTAAAGATATGATGAGATAAAGAACAATGTGATGCAATGTGCTAAAGCCAGAACCACTGAAATATAGTTTGATGCTAAATTAAGTTGAACAAATGCTGTTAAATCTGTGTCTCTAGGAAGAAATATGCCAAACGTGCCCGCTTCTACAGTAATCCAAGTGAACTGGCTTTCCTAGAACAGCTTTCTACAAGCTGTAATGAGTCATCTGTCTCCTGCTACTAGAGAGTAACAAGGCTAGCTGACAAATCCTCTCTCTTCTAAAGGGCAGCAATGTAGAGAAAGCGTACCATATAACAGATACCTTAAATAAGTTTTCTGTTTATGAAAAATCATAACTGCATATGAAGGCGACAAGGAACCAGGAGCCATTATAACTCAAACTGATTGACCACTCTGCCATAGGGAATTTCCTGCAAATCCAGGGCTTGTCACAGAGGTCTGTTATGTCTGATTGATTATGTCAATATATTTTATTTTATCTATTTGGATTTATAGACAAAATAAAGAGGTACCTATAGAAATCTCTAGGCAACCCCAACACTGTGCTGCAGAACATGCCTTTGCATCTGCCTCCATAGGGAATATCCATAGGGACAAGCATTCAAAGAAAAAAAGGAATATTACTTACCTCATAGTAACTGGAGTTCTTTGAGATGTGATCCCTATGGGTTTTTGCTGTGGGTGCACATGTGCTCTATGCATCTGGGACTGGAAATGTTTCCAATAGCAGTATTCGTTGATTTGCACCTGTGCTCTTCATGTCATCGTGCTCTCAACTGCGGGCGTAAAGGGCGGCACAGACTGACTCTCCAGTTCTCACCCTACTGCAAATCTGAGAGGATCTGAGCAGAGGGGAAGGAGGACAGGACGTGAATACCCAAAGAGACCACACATCTTGAAGAACTCCAGTTACTGTAACGTAAGTAACCTTCCTTTCTTCTCTGAGTGCTGGTCCCTAAAGGTGTTTCACTGTGGGTGACTCCCAAGCAGTGTTCATTGAGGATGTGAGTGAGAGGATGTCTTCTGTATCAGTTCTCAGGACTGCTGAACCAAATCAAGCATCCCCAACTGAGTCTTGAACCAAGGCATAGTTCCCAATAAATGTGTGAATGAAGCCCCAGGTTAGGCCAGAGCCCTGTGTACCTTCAGTGAGTGGTGTTTCCTGTCCTCTCTAATATTATGAGGTTACAGGTAGGTGAACTGTTTGGTTCAAGTGAAAGTCAGAAAGAACTTTGTGGATAAATTTGGAATGCAATCTGAGAGATACTTTATGTCCTTGGAAGATCATATAAGGTGGGTCCGCCCTAAGGGCCCTGAGCTCACCTACTCTTCTGGCCAAGGTGATAGCTGTTAGAAAGACCACCTTTACTGATAAGTGCAAGAGGAGGCAGGAGGCTAAGTGTTCAAATGGCAGGTTCATAAGTTCTGGCAGTACCAGGTTCAGACCTCAAGCAGGAGTAGGTCTTGCTACTGACAGGAATGTCCTGACAGTGCCTTTTTAGAACTTTACTGTGGGGCAGAAAACTGAGCAGTTCTCCACTAGAGGATGAAATGCACTAATAGCGGCTAATGTACTATAATGAACTTATAACAGGTAAGCCCGATGACTTCAAGGAGAGGAGACATACAAGATAAGAGGAATCCTGGACTCCTTAGGAAGCAATGATGCTTTTGTCAGATGGCGAATCTATTCCATTTGGCAACATAAAACTTTCTTGTAGAGTTTCCTGCTATTGAGAAGGATGCATTGGACCTCCTCTGAGCACAATCTCTCTTAAGTCTCTTGCCCAGGCAAAAACCAGACTGCCAGGGGGATGGTTGGTTTTGTCTCCAGTCTTTGACAGTAGGTCCAGAAATGGCTGTAGGTGAATGCACAAGAAGGAGGTCAGCTGCAGAGCCATGGTGAATCAGAACTGTTGCAGCCACCATGGTGCTATTATGATCACTGTTGCCTTGTCTCACTTGATAGTTCAGAGGATGTGAGGCAGGAGAGGGATGGGACAGAAGACATACATCAATGGTTCTGACCATTGCACAAGAAAGGTTGTGCCCCTGACTGGATTGTGGGAGCAGTTTCTGTACTTCCTTAATGTGTGATTGAGTCTGTGATAGAGTGGCATTCTTCATGGAGGGAATGGTTTGGAGGAAGTACATTAACATATGAATTGAGGAATATAAAGCAAAGTTTCTATCTTGTCCCATTACTGGAGCTGATGGTCACCTCATTCATGACTTTTTTTTCAGTTACAGTTTCAGCTTTGCCCCGCCCCTGATGTCAAGTAATCAGTTCTTCTTTTAGTGCTGTTGCCTAGAAATGTAATGCCTGGCTTGAAAAATAGTTTAAAAAAGAAGAGATTTACACTGTAAGGTCTCCATTTTGAAGAACATGAAACCCATACAGTCTGAATGGCTTACTTATCATATTAAAGATATGTTGCTAAAGCGGTGAGATTTTTGAACTATAGCTGCAGAAAAAAAAAAGCAATACAGGAAGAATGGAGAGAGAGGAAAGAAGGGTATATATTATGAAAAATGGCACTCCATCACAGACTTAATCAGATAATTACACAGTCTAATTAATGGTCCTGTACTTGTATAAGTGTCTTTGTTACACAATTTACCATAGTTGCACCAGTGTAAATGTTTCATTGATTTCATCAGTCAAGTTGTCCGATTTGAATAGAGTTATAATTGACATAAGGGCAAATGGATGGGACTATCAAAATACAAATTCCTCCAGAATATTATTTGATTTTTAACTAAAAAAATAAATAAAAACAAGTTGCAATGCTGGTAAAAACAGGAAAATTTAAATTGATTAAATATAGGACTAATGGACACTAATATAGAGGAAGTAAGGTCAATAAGGAGACAAAGGCTATTAGAGAACAAGAGTGGAAGGTTATTGATGGTGAGACAGATACATTTTCCAGGAATGAGCTGGGAATTGGTTTTGTTTATTCGTTTTTGTTTTGTTTTGTTTTTTTGATACTTTAGGGCAAATTTAGTCATGGCACAAATGACCAAAACTCAAGTAATTAGAACTACTGGAAAAAGCCCAGATAGATTTTTTTTGTAATTTTGGGATGCAATTTATCTAATCTATCTAGGTATTTATACCATATTCAACACCCTGGTTTCCACCTCACAACAAGTATTTCCAAAAAGGGTGGGGGCAATAAACAAGAGGGTCCCAATATTTAAGAATGGATGAGGGAAGACGTAGGTCACAAGACTTCAACTGTGATGAATGGATGATAAAATAATATGTATTTCATTGAACTAGAAATGGGTGATAAAATAGTAATAAAATAATGTATATTTCAGAACTACTCATAGATAAAGACTGGGCCTCAAAAACTGTAGTTGAATTCTTTGACTATATTGCTGAACTGACTGGAAAAGTTGAAACTGTGGAAATCACTTATCTGTATTTCAGAAGAGCAATTTGATTTACAAATGAGACAGCAAGGTAGTGGAGAACTATTAAAATAGATTAAAAATTGTCTCAGGGTCAAGAAAGTCAACAGAAGATTAAAATTTTAATCTATCTAGAGATATAGACCTAGGTATACAGTTCCATACAGAACTACACTATACTTATCAATGGAAGTCAGTCTCAAAAGGCATGAAATAGAGATGTCCTCTTCTTCCCATTTGCTCATTCTGAATAACTTCATATCTTCTTTGTAATTTGTTAGGCAAATCAGTGATTTTTTTTAAAGTCATAATTTCTGAATTGTTTCATGTCCAAGTGATCTTCTCTGAGATCTTGTCCTGTCCGACAAGTGAATGAAGGAAGTGAACCACTGGCTAGGCAAGTGGTGTAATGTAAAGGGTTTTGGTTTTGTGGAACATTGGTCCACCTTCTGTGAGGAGAGGGGGCTTGTACGGAAGCGGAGTGGCCTCCAACTGAACCGGAAGGGGAGGGACCACTCTCTGATCCCTGCTGGGCAGAGCCAGGCTGAGCTTGCCCCTCCCACTGGAAGCTAAGAGGCGGGACAGGAAATATAAAAGGCGGAGCCTCTAACTCAGTTGAGTCTAAACCAGGGAAGGGAGCAGACAGCTCCAGGCCACTGCAGATCCCTGGAGCTGAACCTGCACTATGCCATGCCCTGCTCCTGGAGGAGACTGACCCGGTGAAGGTGAAAAGTTGCCAGGACTGCTGCTCACAGTATACCCCAAAGAGACAGGGGACAATCCCAAGCCACAGGTACATTACGGTGGACGAGTAGGAAGTAGCCCAGGGACAGCAGGCTACAGGTAGGTTGTGTTGCTGCCTGAACATTGGTCAGTGTGTTGTGGTAGGATCCCCACTGACCCAGTGATTAAACCTTCTGCCACTGTTATGGCCCTGGGCTGGGATCCGGTAGAGTATGATGGGCCCACGTCCCTCCAATGCCCGGCAGCCAACCCCCGCCCCAGGGTGGCAGCCTCCCTACCTTAGGCCAAGGGGCCTGCGTTTGTCTGCTGTCTACCTGAGCCAAAATATCAGATGATAGACTGCCTACTGCTCAGCCCTGCATAAAAGGTTCAGAGACCCCTGGACCTCTAAACAGACTCTGTCTTGCCTGAGAGTCTGAGCTCTACAACTATTTGTTTGCTTTGTCCTGCCTAGGGACTTGAAACCGAAGACTGTTTATCTCCCCTGATCTGCCTGAGGGCCTGGGCTCCTTAAGACTGCTGGATTGTGCTGTTCTGCCAAAGGGCCAGAGCTCTAATCACTGATAGGGAAAAGTGCCCCAGAGACGTAATGAAGCGGAGTGGCCTCCAATCGAGCCAGAGGGGTGGGACCACTGCTAACCCACTACAGATCTGGATAGTTTGTTTGGCCTCCCCCTCAGAAGAAGCGGAACCAAACTCCTCAGGGACAGGCTGTCTAGAAGTAGTCAAAAGGTGTTAAAGTAATAGCAAAGGGTAGGGTAAAAAGAGGAAAGATATGAACACTACACACAAAACTGAGATTTTGAAAACAAAATTAATCAAGGAACCAGAGGACATGAAGAGAAGAAATTCTTGAATTGCCTATTCTGAGTCTGGGGAACAAACAGAGGAATTGGAATTGCTCATTTATGAGAATAAATTCAATTTAGTTGATATTACTGAAATGTGGTGGGACAAGTCACACTACAGGAATGTTAAAATCAATGGTTATAACCTATTTAGGAAGGATCAAGTGGGCAGAAGAGGAAAGGGACTAGAACTATGTAAAAAATGGTATTATCTGTTCCAAAGTCACTGATAACTCAGAAGAAAATGATCTTGAATGCTTATGGATCAATGTCCTAACCAATAAGACGCAAGATGGGGTATTAGTTGGTGTCTGTTACAGATCACCATATCATGCTAGGGAAAAGGATAACAGTGTCTTTACGCACTTAACTATAAGGTGTAGGGGGAAAAAATTGTTGTAATCAAGTGACATGTGGAGGTCTCATTCTACCAGTACTAAAACATCCTTGGAATTTCTAAAGACTATAGATGCAATTTCCTACCTCAAAGTGTAGCAATCAACCCAGAGGAATTCTTTATTAGACCTTGTCTTAACAGAGAGGAACCGATCACAGAACTGAAAACTAATGGTAGCTTAGATACACGTGATCGTGACTTGATCACATTTATAATGTACAAGCTGACTATACACACGCCCACACCTGGTGCTTTAATAGTACCAATTTCACAAAAGTGAAAACAGGAGCCAAATCAGCTGGGAGGAAGAATTTAATCAGAAAAATGTGAATGATCATTGGGAATCATTGAAGAACACCTTACTAGATACCCCAAAAGCCACAATCAAGGAAGAATGCCATATGGGTTAAAAACTAAGTGAAAGGCAGCTATACAAAACAGAAAAATAATATTTACCAAATGGAAAGAAGGGGAAATTGATAGTAATGAATATAAACCGAAAGTTGGTAATTGTAGAAAACTGATAAGGAAAGCAAAAAGACAAGAAACAAATTTAGCAGAATTGAGGACAGTAAGGAGGAATTTTTAAAATACTGTAAGAACAGAAAGAACCCTGACAATGTTATTGGTTCAATACTAGATGGAAATGGTAGAATTATCAATAAAATTATATTATCAATAATATTGCAGAAGTATTCAGTACATTTTTCTGTTCTGTATTGGGGAAAAAAACATGACAGTCTCCTCAGAGAGTGATAAAGCTCTTTCCATTTCACTAGAATCTCTGGAGGATGTTAAACAGAAGCTGCTAAAGCTAGACATTTTTACATCAGCAGCTCCAGATAATAGTTTTAAAAGAACTGGCTGAAGAGCTCACTGGACCAAGATTTTTAATAAGTCTTGGCGCACTGGAGAAGTTCCAGAAGACCGAAAGAAAGCTAATGTGCCAATTTTCAAAATGGGTAAATGAGATGACCTGGGTAATTATATGCCTGTCAGCCTGACATCAATCCCAGACAAGATAATGAAGAGGCTGATATGGGACTCAATTAATTAACAGCTAAAGGAGAACAATGTAATTAATGCATATCAACATGAGTTTATGGAAAATAGTTCCTGTCAAGCTAACTTGATTTTTTTTTGAGGGGGTGAGATTACAAGTTTGGTTGATAAAGGCATTAGTGTTACTAGACTTCTGTAAGGCATTTGACTTTGTACAACATGACACTTTGATTAAAAATCTTGAAAAATAAAATTAACATGGCATACACATTACATGGATTAAAATCTGGCTAACTGATGGGTCTCAAAATGTAACTGCAATGGTGAATCATCATCGAATGGATACGTTTCTAGTGGGGTCCCAGAGGGATCTATTCTTGGCCCTGTGCTATTTAAAATAAATAAAATCACCACTGATAAAATCTGCAGATGACACAAAAATTTTGGGGCGTGGTAAATAATGAAGAGGACAGAGCAATAATGATTTGGGGAAATCTGGACTGCTTGGTAAACAGGGCCCAAATAAACAATATGTGTTTTAATACAGCTAAATGTAAATGTCCATATCTAGGAACAAAGAACGTAGGCCATACTTACAGAATGGGGGGTCTGTTATGGGGGAAGCAGTGACTCTCTAAAAGATTTGTGGCTTGCAGTAGATAATCATCGGAACATGGACTCCCAATATAATGCTGTGGCCAAACGATGCATAAACAAGGGAATCCTGAGAGTAGTAGAGAGATTATTTTACCTCTGTATTTGGCACTCGTGCAACCTCTGCTAGAATCCTCTGTTCAGTTCTAGTGCCCATAATTCAAGAAGAATGTTGATAAATTGGAGAGGGTTCACAGAAGAGCCACAAGAACGATTAAAGGGTTAGAAAACATGCCTTATAGTGACAGACTCAAAAAGCTCATTTTATTTAGTTTAACAAAGAGGAGGTTAAGTTATGACTTGCTTACAGTCTAAGTATATTCATGGGGAACAAATATTTAATAGTGGGTTCTTTAATCTAGCAGAGAAATGTATCAGAGTAACAGCCGTGTTAGTCTGTATTCGCAAAAAGAAAAGGAGTACTTGTGGCACCTTAGAGACTAACCAATTTATTTGAGCATAAGCTTTCGTGAGCTACAGCTCACTTCATCGGATGCATACTGTGGAAAATACAGTAGATGTTTTTATACACACAAATCATGAAAAAATGGGTGTTTATCACTACAAAAGGTTTTCTCTCCCCCCACCCCACTCTCCTGCTGGTAATAGCTTATGTAAAGTGATCACTCTCCTTACAATGTGTATGATAATCAAGGTGGGCCATTTCCAGCACAAATCCAGGTTTCCCCCCCACCCCCTCCCCCCAAACAAACCCACTCTCCTGTTGGTGTGTGTGTGGGGGGGAGAAAACCTGGGTTTGTGCTGGAAATGGCCCACCTTGATTATCATACACATTGTAAGGAGAGTGATCACTTTACATAAGCTATTACCAGCAGGAGAGTGGGGTGGGGGGAGAGAAAACCTTTTGTAGTGATAAACACCCATTTTTTCATGATTTGTGTATATAAAAACATCTTCTGTATTTTCCACAGTATGCATCCGATGAAATGAGATGTAGCTCACGAAAGCTTATGCTCAAATAAATTGGTTAGTCTCTAAGGTGCCACGAGTACTCCTTTTCTTTCAGAGAAATGTAAAACACTATCCAATGACTGGAAGTTGAAGCTAGACAAATTCAGCAAAAGAGATTAACTACCGGAATAATTTACCAAGAGTTGTAGTGGAGTCTCCATCATAGACTGTTTTAAAGTCAAAACTGGATGTATTCCTAAAAGATATACTCTATGAATAATTTAGGGAAGTTCAAAGGCTTGTGTTATAGATGATCACAATGGTCCCTTCTGATCCTGGAACCTATGAATGTCTGCATCTCTCACAGTTATATATATATCAAGCCGCAGTGACATGGAAGAGTTTAATTGAGAACTGAGTTTCAACCTCCTCCCACCTATTACTCTTCTTATTTCCAAATCAAGTACAGTGGAATCTGTTTAAAATTCTCTATTTATTGTTAAATAAAATGAGATTCTCTCTCAGATAGGTTTAATTAATTAAAATGTGAAAAGTGGAGTCTCTTTACAGTGATTCTGTGCAACACTGTGTTTTTTTAGTTTTCTTAAAATGTATTGTGTGTGAGACTAGTACTAATTTTTTGTGAAAACTGTGTGTGATATTGGATTGATAGCTCTTAACAATAAAGGTCTCAATGTACACAGAACAGTTGCTGATCACAGGTCATTATTTTCTTTATCAAAAATTATTTTATTTGGCTGATACCAACTCCACAGGAAGAGATGGGAATGTTCGATAAACAAAGGGAAAAGAAGAAAAAAAGTCCCCCAAACATTAGAATATAAGAACAGCCATACTGGTTCAGGCCAATCGTTCACCTCACCCAGTATCCTGTCTTCCAACAGCGGCCAGTGTCAGATGTGTCAGACGAATGAACAGAACACGGCAATTATCAAGTAATCCATCACTGTTGTTCAGTCCTGGCTTCTGGCAGTCAGACGCTTCGGAATGCCCAGAACAGGAGGTTGCATCCCTGACCTTCCTGGCTAAGAGGCATTGATGGACCTATTCTCCATGAACTCATCTAAATCTTTTTTTAACCCAGTTAAAAAACTTGGCCTTCAACACCCCTTGGCAACGAATTCCATGGGTTGACTGTATGTTGGGTGGAGAAATATTTCCTTATGTTAGTTTTAAACATGGTGACTATTAGCTTCATTGGGTGACCCCTTGTGCTATGTGATGGGGTAAATAACACTTCCCTATTCACTTTCCCCACAGCATTCATAATTTTATAAACCTCCATCATATCCCCCTTTAGTCCTTTCTTCTCTGAGCCGAACAGTACCAGTCTTTTTAATATTTCCCTATATAGAATTTGTTCCATGCCATACTAATAATTTTTGTTGCCCTTCTTTGTATCTTTTCCAACTTTAATATATCTTTTTTGAGATGGGGTATTCAAGGCATGTGGGTACCATGGTTTTGTATATTGGCATTATAATATTTTCTGTCTTATTATCTATTCCTTTCCTAATGGTTCCTAACATGGTTAGCTTTTTTGACTTCTGCTGCACATTGAGTAGATGTTTTCAGAGAACTATTCATGATGACTCCAAGATCTCTTTCTTGAGTGTTAACAGCTAATTTAGATCCAATCATTTTATATGTATAGTTGGGATTATTTTTCCCCACTGAGCATTACTATGCACTTATCAGCGTTGCACTTTATCTCCATTTTGTTGCCCAATCACCCAGTATGGAGAGATCCCTTTGTAACTTTTTGCAGTCAGCTTTGGACTTAACTATCTTGAGTAATTTTGTATTGCCTGCAAATTTTGCCATCTCATTATTCACTCCCCTTTCCAGATCATTTATGAATAGGTTGAACAGCACAGGTCCCAGTACAGATTCTTGAGGACCCCACTTTTTACCTCTTTCCATTGTGAAAACTGACCATTTATTCCTACCCTCTGTTTTCTATCTTTTAACCAGTTACTAATTCATAAGAGGACCTTCCTTCTTATCCCATGACTACTTATTTTGCTCAAGAACCTTTGGTGTGGGGCCTTCTTAAAGATATTTAGTTTAGGCATTACTTTTAAAGGATATTACATTTTCCCCTCAAAGTCATGACTCATCACAAATTATTAGCATGTTGACTGGATTGCAGTTCAGACAGCTATTGCAATTTCCGTCTTATTTCCTTGGTTGCCCAGCCAAAGTGGTGCAACATGACAGTAGCTCTTCTTTCATGTGATGTGGCTGCTGGTCTTTTTTCTCTGATGTTAATTCATTTCACTTTTAATTCTTAGGGCTTGCCTACATGAACATTTAGTTTGTGGAAAGCTTGGGTGTAAATCTACCCCATGTTAGCCTGCCGCAACTAAGTGTTCACATGGACACTGCTGCTGTCAACTAAAGGTATGTCTAAACAGCATTTTGGAGTGAGCATCCCAGCCCAGGTCAAAAGACTTAGGCAAGTGGGGCTTGTGCTACTGCCCTAAAAGTAGCTATATAGACAGTGCTTGTAAGTTGCACCTCAGTGCACTGCTGTCTCTTGTGCACTGCAGAATAAAAGAGGCCCTGCAACTCCTTGGCACACTCACTTCACAACACAGAGCATAGCAAGGTGGTGATGGCAAGCAGCTTCAGGGTACCTAGCTGCCACTCCACTGACCCCCACATGGAGGTGGAGGAGAGCTGACCCAATCTGAGAGGGTCCGGTTGTTTTCACACCTGACACGACCTGGACCTTAACTCTTGCAGTTGGTCTGTGGGAGTTCATTCCACAGACTCAGACCAATCTTCAAGAAAACTGTCTTCTGCACAGACTTGGATATAAATGGTTTAAACAGTTCCTTCCATGTGTATTTTACTTACCTTTATTAAATTTAATCTGCATTCACATTGCCTAATTGCCGAGTTTTCTTAGATCCTTCTGGATTTCCTCACAATCCTTCTGAGTCTTGATTAACCTAAATAATGTTGTGTTCTCAGCAAGTTTCACTATGCAGTTGCTCTTCCAACTCATTAATATATGGCACAGCCTTGTTTGTAAGTACATCTTTTTACTACAGCATCAATTTCCATACTAATTAGCCATTTTTACTCCTTGTACCCTATGTCTTGATCAGCTTCTACTCCATGACATGACTCTATTCCTCACTCTATAGTAGCAAGCTTTCTTATATCTATATTCAGAGGGACTTTATCCAAAGCTTTTTGAAAACACACTGAAACACGTACAGCAGCAGTTCTCAGCTGGGGATCCAGGACTCTCTGGGGGGCTGCAAGCAGGTTTCAGGGGGTTCACCAAGCAGGCATGGCGTTAGACTTGATAGGGCCCAGGGCAGAAAGCCCAAGCCTGAGCCCTGCCGTGCAAGGATGAAGCCAAAGTCTGAGCAGCTTAGCTTTACAGAGCACCGTGTGGCATAGGGCCCTGAGCAATTGCCCTGCTTGCTACCCTCTAATGCTGATCCGGACTCTTATATGCAGAAAAACAGTTGTGGCACAGGTGGGCCCTGGAGTTTTTGTAGCATGGGTTGGCGACGGGGACTCAGAGAGAAAAAGGTTAAGAACTTCTGAAGTACTGGACACAACTCTTATCAGGTAATGTCCTATCTTAAGAGACCAACCTAAAGTAGTCCCAAAGTACTGAGTACAATTCTGATCTGTCATTAGAACACCTTATTTAATCAGTCAATTTGTCCATTTATTGAGTGGTTGCTTAAAACAGATTTTGTTTAGAAGGAAGCTCCTGGGGGTAGATTTGACGATACCATGGATTATTTATTCATTCATTCCAGAACATCCACAATTTCCACCAGAAACAGAGAAGGACTACGACCTTCTACTAACAAAGAATGAATTATCAGCTCTCTGAGATTATACATTATATATAATTATTATTTTTATTTTTTTAAATCACTACCACATTGCTACTGTAAAGTTGTTTCAACATTTCGGTTCCAAATCTCATTTATCAAAGGGTTATTTGCTTGTGAAAAGTGATGAAAAATCTCATAAGATAGAGTTATTCCAAAAGTATGCAGTAAACAATGAAAAGGAAACTAGTATTTATGCATACCTATCCATACAAATTACATATTGATCCAACATATAGACTCCTTACAATATGACCAGTAAACAATATGCACTTTGTAACCAATATATTATATATAAATAACTAAATAAGTAGCCCTTATATGCTACATGTAAATGGTAACAATAAGGGACAAACCAATAGTTAAAAATAATTCCTGAGCAATCGCTTTCTGGATAACAACTTTTTTTTGACTATTGAAACTTATCTGATACAAAAACATACACTATGGTTCCAATTACCTCAGTTAAAACACTGACTCTTGAGAACAATCATAATTTAATTGCAATAATTCTGATAATATAAATCAAGACTTCATGCTGTGGTATGATTCTTCTGGTATGGTACAAGAATGTTGGCTCTACAGGCTATGTCTTCTGCAGTTCTGAGCACATCTTGAAAGATGCTGAGAGTTGCTATCTCCTAATGGGTATTGACAACACTCAGCATGCTATAGGAGGTGCTTATCACCTTTCAGGATAGGGTCCTAAATGAATGATATGGGTAAGAGAATTGTATTGGAAAGCTGAACCGTTCAGGCACATGAACTGCATATGTAGAAATTACAGGGAGTTTTCCTGTATTTTATGAGTTGGAAGGGCTTAGTCACCAATGAGGGAGTCAGAGGGCAATAATTATTTCTTATCAGACAGCTTTATACTTCCCTTAAATATAGGATGTGAAAAGAAATGCACTCAATTTATAATATTGAGCTACATCCTTTTTAGGTTCTTGCTTTGGGTGTTTTTCTTTGTTTTTTTTGAGAGAGTTGTTTAAAGGCTAATAACATAAGTGCTCAGGCAATTATGAAGAAACTTAACTTATTCTGTTTTTTTCTTTTTAAAAATATTCATTTTTTTGGTAGCTGAGTTATTTGTTTTTACACAGCAAACTAAGTTTTATTAAGGGTAGATATAGATGATTAAAGTACTGAATAAATATAGTACAGATAGGACTATATCTAGAATACCTAGTAAATATTTGTCTTTGTCTAGTCAAAAATTTGTCTAGTAAATATTGTCACAGGTCTTTTTATGCTGAACAAATTAAAAGTAATTAAATAGAAAAAAGGCCATACCTGGTGCTGATATCCTTCCATGAAGAGCAGTTTCATTGGGCAGGAGATCTTTTGAGTTGGAAATGAATGGCGATTGTCTAAATGTATCTTCAGAAAAGAACGGGCTGAGGGGGAAAGAGATTTTTTTTTAGTAAACAAAACACTGGCTAGCTAAAGAAGTAAGTGTGACAACTGATCCTAATACTTTTACAGCTCATGTTCAATTAAGTTTTTTTGGTGTATAAGGCTCCTACTGAAACAGATGCAGTATGTGATGCTCCATACAGCGGTCTTACTTCAGTGGCACCCCTACATCAAATTTCCTATCAAAGTGAAAACTCTCTCTCCAAAATGCTTTTAATGGCATCACTTCAGGATAATTTAGTGACAACCCAACATCAAGATATGTATCAGTAACTAAGAATTGATTTTTTTTTTTAAATTTGTACTCTTCTATCCAATCTGAACTTTATTGTGGGAGGCAGGGAAGGAGTGGGATTATTTTGATTATATCTCTTAATGAGAGCATTTAACTATCTAATCAGTTAAGATAATTAGGAATGGAATTCTAAACAAGTCATGAAATACCCTGTGTGGTTCTCTTTTAACGTGGTATTCTGCAACTCAGCTGAAGTTTAGTTGGCTTTCCTTGTATCCTTCCCTATCCTGGACAGTTTTATCAAATAATCAAATGCAGAAGCAGGAAAAAATTGTTATAACTGACCAGAATGGTGCCTTCTCAAAGACCGCAGAATACAAACACTATTTTGAATTCACTTTCATCTGACTTTGAAAGTATACCTTCTTTATTCACCGTAACAGTTAATAAGAAGTTAGTTTTGATACTGATTGTCATATGTCATAGAGCAGTTTTGTTTCGCATGCAGCTAAAGACCTGAACAGAAACAAGACTTGCCTACAATACAAATACCAAGAGGTACACAAAATTTAAAATAGAAAAAAATAGTCTATTTGTTGGAAAGTCATTCTTTTTCCCTGGCATGTTAAATATGATTTAACCCAGAACAAAATGAAAATTACATTTAAACCTGATAGCTGCTAAATTGAGAATGTATAATAGATAGAGACAACTGTATTTTAAAAGGCATCAAGAGGCAGGATGGAGGAAGTGATTGTTTCCAGAATGGGATTAACCACATCTGCACTGTACTATCACAAGTAATTAGTAATTATGTACAGAACAAACCTGGCATACTTTTGCGGGGGAAGTTTGGGGATAGCTAAACATTTTCATTGAGTTGATCTGGCCAACTTAAAAAAAAAAAATTAAATAGAAATTGTAAAGAAACACATTGCTTCCGTAAAGAACTAGGAACCTTTTCTGGCCATGGAACAAAGTATTGGGTTTTATGAAGTGTTACACTGTGAGGAGTCCAGAATCAGAGCATATGTGCCAGCAGCATGCCCAAGCAAGTTAATCCTGCTGGTCTGGATACAATAACTGTCAATCTGAAGACTGACACAGACACACATCTCCTGTCACAATCTTATCCTGTAGAGAGAGGACAATGATTTCTACTGATGTGGTCTGAGTGAGAGGTTTGCATTCACAATGAAAGGTTATTTGCCATTGGGAAGCTCACTGATAATTACAGTTAAACTGATCTAGTAAACCTCTCTTTTCTTTTCCCCATTCACTCTCTTTACTTTCCTTATTGTACTACATGGACATTATCTAGACAGAAGTCAAAGAAATCTAGTACTCATAGCTGCCAAATTTTGTGCTGCTCCACATCACATTTAATCAGCTAATTTTTATATTTACTAAGGCTGTCAAAGTGATTTAAAAAATTAATTGCGCGATTAATCATGCTGTTAAACAATAACTAGAATACTATTTATATAAATGTTTTTGGATTTTTTCCACATTTTCAAATATATTTATTTCAACTACAACACAGAATACGAAGTGTACAGTGCTCACTTTATATTTATTTTTATTATAAATATTTGCACTGGAATGATAAAAAAATAGTATTTTTCAATTCACTTAATACAAGTACTGTACTGCACTCTCTTTATCATGAAAGTTGAACTTACAAATGTAGAATTATGTACAAAAAATAACTGTATTCAAATATAAAACAAACAAAGTAAAATTTAGAGCCCACAAGTCCACTCAGTCGTACTTCTTGTTCAGCCAATCGCTAAGATAAACAAAAAGAAAAGGAGTACTAGTGGCATCCGATGAAGTGAGCTGTAGCTCACGCAAGCTTATGCTCAAATAAATTGGTTAGTCTCTAAGGTGCCACTAGTACTCCTTTTCTTTTTGCGAATACAGACTAACAGGGCTGCTACTCTGAAACCTAAGATAAACAAGTTTCAGAGTAGCACCCATGTTAGTCTGTATTCGCAAAAAGAAAAGGAGTACTTGTGGCTCCGTGTATATAAATCTCCTCACTGTATTTTCCACTGAATGCATCCGATGAAGTGAGCTGTAGCTCACGAAAGCTTATGCTCATAGAAATTGGTTAATCTCTAAGGTGCCACAAGTACTCCTCTTCTTTTTAAGATAAACAAGTTTGTTTACATTAGCAGGAGATAATGCTGCCCACTTCTTGTTTACAGTGTCACCAGAAAGTGAGAACAGGCATTCTCATGGCACTCCCATAGACGGCGTTGCAAGATAGTTATGTGCCAGAAGCGCTAAAGAGACATATGTCCCTTCATGGTTCAACCACCATTCCAGAGGACAAGCATCCATGCTGACGACGGGTTCTGCTTGATAACAATCCAAAGCAGTGCAGACCAACGCATGTTCACTTTCATCATCTGATTCAGATGCCACCAGCAGAAGGTTGATTTTCTTTTTTGGTGGTTCGGGTTCTGTAGTTTCCACACTGGAGTGTTGCTCTTTTAAGACTTCTAAAAGCATGCTCCACACCTCGTCCTTCTCAGATTTTGGAAGGCACGTCAGATTCTTAAATCTTGGGTCGAGTGCTGTAGCTATCTTTAGAACTCTCACATTGGTACCTTCTTTGTGTTTTGTCAAATCTGCAGTGAAAGTGTTCTTAAAATGAACAACATGTACTGGGTCATCATCCGAGACTGCTATAACATGAAATATATGGCAGAATGTGAGTAAAACCAGAGTAGGAGACATACAATTCCCCCTCAGGGAGTTCAGTCACAAATTTAATTAATGCGTTATTTTTTTAACAAGTGTCATCAGCATGGAAGCACGTCCTCTGGAATGGTGGC
Organism: Lepidochelys kempii; assembly: GCF_965140285.1. Taxonomy (NCBI): domain Eukaryota; kingdom Metazoa; phylum Chordata; order Testudines; family Cheloniidae; genus Lepidochelys; species Lepidochelys kempii. The sequence continues at coordinate 54,037,471 of NC_136383.1, forward strand.
CAAAGCATGAAGGGGCATACGAATGTTTAGCAGAACTGGCATGTAAAATACCTTACAATGCTGGCTACAAAAGTGCCATGAGAACCATGTGTTCTCACTTTCAGGTGACATTGTAAATAAGAAGTGGGCAGCATTATCTCCCGTAAATGTAAACAAACTTGTTTATCTTAGCAATTGGCTGAACAAGATGTAGGACTGAGTGGACTTGTAGGCTCTAAAGTTTTACAGTAACGCCTCACTTAACATCATCCCAATTAATGTTGTTTCGTTATGTTGCTGATCAATTAGGGAACATGCTTGTTTAAAGTTGTGCAATGCTCCCTTATAATGTTGTTTGGCAGCCGCCTACTTTGTCCACTGCTTCAGGAAGAGCAGCCCATTGCAGCTAGATGGTGGGGGCTTGGAACCAGGGTGGGCCGGCAGCCCCCCCATCAGCTCCCCGCTCCCCTAAGTTCCCTGTGCAGGAGCTGCCCAGCAGGCTATCAATTGCCAGGCAGTTCAGCTGTCCCTCCCCGACTGCCAAGTGCTGCTCCTGCCCTCTGCCTTGGAGCTGCTCCCAGGAGCCTCCTGCTTGCTGTGCATAGAGGGTGTGGGAGAAGAGAGGTGCTAATGTCAGGGTGTCCCCCCCACTCCTGCCCCCCCTCCTGTACCCCATCTCCACAGAGCAGGGGGACACCCGACAGGGCTCAGGATGGAGGGAGCTTGCTGGCAGCAGCTGTTGTCTCACATAAGCAGGGGCACATATAGGAATCAAAGGGCTGTGAGCCTCAGATGCCCAGGATGAGCTATACTTTGTCCAGAGAAAGTAATCCACTGTCGGTAAATGTTACAAGCACCTCTTTTGCCTTATCCACAAAGAATGAATCTGTTACAGCTTCCAACTATAAAGACTGGCTCTTTGTTTCAAGCTCTGGAGGCCACTGGTTCAATCTCCAATATGCTGCTCAAGATGGCAGCCATCATATGTGCTGGGGGGGGGGTGCTAGGTAGATGGGTGGGTGCTGGAAGAAGCTAGGGTGTTTCGGATGGGTGGGTGCAGGAGGCCATCTGCAGGTCTGAGGAGTAGCTAAGTGCTGGTGGGTGGGGTTTGCTTTGGCAGAGGTGGCAGTGGGGAGGTTGAGGGAAGGTGCCTGTAGATGTCTGTAAGAAACAGACGGAAACCGAGTGTGGGTCTCGGTGGTGACTGGATGGTGGGGGAAGCTGGCTGAGGACAGGTGGAAGTGTATGGGGATGCTGCTGGAAGGGAGTAGCCAGAGGCTGACAGTGGATGAGTGAAGGGGAAGCGGAGTGGTTGTGTCTGGAGGATGATGGGAGGAAAGCTGGGGACGTTTGGAGTCTGTAATGGGCCCCCTCAACTTCTGTCTCTGCCACTGCCTCCTCTGCTTGCTCTTGCTGCTGCTGCTGCTGCCGTCACCATCTCCTCCTGGCTGCCCCTGCCCTGCTCAGATACAGCAAGGGGAGCAGCAAAGGAAGGCAGAGAAGCTGCCTGTTCAGTAGGCACTACAGCAGCCCCTAGTGAACAGCAGCAGCAATTACAGGGTACTCCTGCAGCCTAGCTAAATGCATGGTATGGGACAGGGCTGCCAAAGATGTTTCATGCAAGATGCATAACACTGGGCAGCCCTGAGTATTAATTATAAGCTCAGCTGATAAGAATCAGGAACGCTAGAACACTTTACGTGAGTCCTACTAGCCCTCGCTTGGTGGTGACCAAATGACATTTTAAAATTTTTATTATGTATATTACAGTAGTGCCTAAAAAGTGTTAGGTGTTTGTAATGGGGTTGGAACCCACCTCTCGCGAGTGCCCCCTTCTGGTTGGGCGTGTCTGCATTCTTTAGTTCTGGTGACGCCTTTCAGTGGTTCTCAGGCAGGTCTTCAGCGACTCAGTGCTCCGTCCGAGTCACTGTCTGCATGTTAACCAGCACAAACCCCTTCTGGTGTATACGGTCCACCGGGGCCTGTCTCTCTCGCTAGCCCTCCCTGTGCTTTGGTCTTTAAGTAGTCCAGCCCTGGAATGCAGTTGTATCCCCAGGGCTTCCTCCTGGGAGACACTATCTTTCTGCTGCCCTCCCCAGGCTCAGTCCCTACTCAGTCCTAGCAACCAGCCAAGAGCTTCCTCAATGCTCCCGCGATCCCTGCTAGCAAACCATATGGGACCTTATTGCTCTTCCAAGCAGCCAGACCTGCAGTCCTTTCTTCTCCTGCTCCAAACAGCAAACAACTACAGCCAGTCCTCGACTTTACGATGTTAGAGTTACGACGAACGTCACTTACGATGTTTATAAACTGTCACTGTGTTGCAACTTTATGATGTTGATTTCGACATTATGACACTCAATCTGACATTGTTACTATGGAAAATTCGAGTTACGACGTTTTCAACTTAAGATGCGATATTCAGGAACCAACTGTGTCATAAGTCTGAGGACTGCCTGTGGGGCTCTGCAGCTCCTTTTATATGGCTCTCCTGGGCCCTGATTGGCTGCTTCACCTGCAGCCACTCTAGCCTGCTTGGAGGACCTCTCCACTGCTCCTTTCCTGGGATGGGTGTGGCAGAACCCTGAGGCCTCCGACAGGGTTAAATACAAATATTTGTGAGTTAATACACTCCGAGGCTGGCTGAAGAACAGTAAAAAGTTCCTGTCCATTAAACCCTACAAACTTATTTCCCATCTAATTGAGCACAGGTATGAGAACATTATGGATAATGGGTTCAAAGTAGATGTGAAAATTGCCAGAGGAGGGAAACTTTTTGAGGTGAGCAAATTCTCTTTAGGTACCTACACTTTACTGCATACCTTATGCAGTTTAGCTTCTAACATGAAGTTGGAATTTTCAGGCTCACAGAGCAAAGTACTCATTTGACATGCTGAGATCTCAGCTAGTCTTATCTTAAATATAAGGCATAATTAACATACAAAGTCCTGAAGTTAAGCTAGGTACCAGCTCCAAGAGAATAAAGTCATTATTAATTCAATGTGCCCTTTTGTTTACTCTCTTAAATGCATACAAAGCGTTTAGAAAAAAGTGCTATTCATATAGCCCTTTGTCTATATATTGTACATAATGTATAATATTAATTCAAACTGAATGGCAGAGTTAGAAGAGGAGGTTTGGTAAATAAGTGCTTAGTGCAATACAGTTTTCAAAGAGATCTCCCAGCCTCCATTTAGTGAAGAGATTAGGAAGCTCCTTATATCAGAAACATAAGTCACCATTCCTCATTTAAACGTAAGCACCCCTTATGGGCTTGTTCTCATGCAACATACTGTACATCAGCCCTCTAAGAATATAGGCTGGTTGAATCATATGTTAGTTCTCTTAATTCTCTGCCAATTTTGCCCCATTTTCCTAACCCTGACAATTAGTCTACATCAAATATTTCACTAGTTTTTACCTCACACAATACCTGAAAGAAACTACGAGGGTCCATCTCAGTGGGACCAAATCACAAAACTGAACTGTTATTTGAGAAGTCTGAATTTGTCAGGAAAATGAATCACAAGACATGGACCAATACAAAAAAAATGTTAAAAACTGTACTGTCAGATAATTCCTTACTCACCAATTGTCCCTGATATTCTTTTAAGTTATAATTTACTGAAATAATATTTTGTTTTGCAGAAAAAAATAAACTAGGAAAATCAATTTCCAGTGGAACGTTTGCACATTTGGTCAGGGAAAGGAAGAATCATTACCACAGATAGCTCTGGTATGGTGCCAAGGTGCCATCTTGTCTTGTTTTATGGCCTCATAATATGCACTGATTTATAGGCCTAATTTTTTTAGTCATATATGTTACCCTGGACACAGAAAACTATCTTACATTTATAATATGATATTACAATTGTGAAATGGTGTCATTTTAAATTATGAACTGCAATGTAAAGCTAACCCATGCAATTTATGCTGCAGCACTACATGGATGGAACTTACCTGGTTGTGGTTCTGATGGTGTTATCTTTAGTGTGATTGTGCTCTTTGCTCACCTTTTCTGCAGAAGAACAAAGATAATTTTAATTAGCATGAGAACCATTTTTTCAGATTTTTAATTATTTTATATCCTTGCTGCTTTATACTACAGTACAGGAAAACTTTTATCCAATAATTAGAATGAGCTAAGAACACTAGAATCATTTTTATTTTAAACTGTAACTATCACAATATTAGTCTTGCTGCATATTTTAGCATCACTATTCACAATTCTTGCATTCGTTCAGTTTATGGCAATGAAAACCTTTCTGTGTTCTCTGCTGCTTGTCCCCTCTGTGAGTGGGAATCTGTAAAGCAGTCAGAAGAACCTCTGATGCTGCAACCATCACGTGCTTATTCCAATAGATGTCGTGCACAGAAACCCTCCTTTACTTTATTTTCAGCTCTGTATCTACCAGCTGTCAGGAATTATTTAATTAGCTTTCAAGACACAAGAGATGAACTCTGTTTTTTCCAAAACAGTTAAAATGTTATGAAACTGCTCTGACTGACAACACCCAAAACCGTATTCTAAATAGCTAAAGAATTCTTGGCCAATATTATGGGGAAGCTTTTGAATTTCTAATGTAAGGCATAGAAGAAAGTGTTTTTCATTTCTATTATTTTCTATACCATACTAGACTTAACTGTGTGTAAAATCAGAACAATGTTAGCTATCTTCTTTTGTTCTTTAAATTCCACTTCCAAAGAGCACACAGTGGTAGCTATGTCTACCGTCTTTACCTGACAGTTGGAAGAGCAGCTCTGAAGCCATCTTCACTGATATATCCTGGCTGAAGAGGTTTCTCTCCGGGAGCACTCGGCCCTCTGGTACCTTTTGTATGTGTTCAGTAATCTCTCTCCCTAATAAAGAGCTGTAACCAACAGTCTGGCTGGGTGAAATTGAGGGCTGGGACTGATGAATGTCAACTTCCATTGGTTCTTCTTTAATCTTTACCATCTGGGTTTCCTTGTAACTTTCCGCTGCAAATATGTGTTAAAATAAACAAAACAACAAACAAAATTGTTTAATTCAATTAAAAATTTTCAAAGCAAGTAAGGAGGAATAACAAATGCTAGTTTTACATATTACTAGGATATCAGCATAAACAGGACTGAAAGCAAGTAGCTGAGTATAGTGGTACTGGTCTGATTTAGATCTCTGGAGGGGAGAGCAGGAATCACTATCCGCCACACCCACTTTGATTGAATTGTCCTCGTTAGCACTACAGAAGTAAATTTTCCCTCTGTTGATATTCACCCCCCTCTTGTCAACTGTTGGGAACGGGTTATATCCACCCTAATTGAATTGGCCTCGTTAGCACTGACCCCTCACTTGGTAAAGCAACTCCCATCTTTTCATGTGCTGTATATTATACCTTCTTAATGTATTTTCCACTCCAGGCATCTGATGAAGTGGGTTATATCCCACGAAAGCTTATGCCAAATAAATTTGTTAGTCTCTAAGGTGCCACAAGGACTCCTCGTTGTTTTTACTGATACAGACTAACACGGCTACCCCTCTTAAACCTATCCGAATTATATTCATCAGACTATTTTTCTAAACAGAAATGGGAAGATTGCCCAAAAACGTATTTTTGTTTTTAAAAAAAACTATAGTTATTTAATTTACTGGCTGTGGGCACTGTTTAATCAGTCATATTCTAATTGGCCAAGGTTTTTGTTTTTTTTTAAATGATGTCACTGATGGACACCAGTTCCCAAAGGTGCATAGCTGAAACCTCATCACACACACAAAGTTATCCTATGCACATGTTAAGAGCAAATATATTAGGAGGAACATTTTTATGCCTCCTCTCTTTCTTAAAACCCATTTTCGATAACAGGCATAGGAATTTTCTCTTAAAACACTACAAACCCATAGTACCCTTCCTGTCCAACTCTCCAAATCCAATTTTCCCCTCTTCTGTCTTCTTCCCCAGCCCTAAAACTTGGTCTTTTAAATTAAGAAAATGAGGTGATAATCTAAAAACCAACTCTCAGTTCAGTTTTCTACGGTGTAGGTACACTTAGATTATTCATGTGTATTCATGAGTGCTGTGATGCAGGTGCAGGGTGAAGTGACCTTATCCCCTTGAAATATTGGCTCCCTTCCACTTCAAAAGAACCTCAAAGGCTGCACTTCAAGGCAGCTCGATCATGGCACACCAAAATACCTATAAAGCAGGTGGGCTGCTCTGAAGTGTAATCCTGAACTGAGAGTTGGTTCCAGACTCCCACTTAAGTTTTTTCAGTTATAAACAAAGTTTAAAGGAGAGTGGAAGGCCCTAGGGGTTGTTTGGTTTTGAAACACCTTTTTGTTTCCTCATTATAAATTATAGTATTAATTTTTAAAACATCAAAATCAGAACAAAAAAACATTTCAATTGAATGGCTGAATGATTTGACTGACCAGATACATTTTCTCCCCACAAAAAATTTCATTTTGCAGGAAATTTCAAAATTTTGGAATTTCCAGTGGGATGGAAATTTCCAGTTTTGAACAGCTCTACTCCAGAGCTTTGGCTTCCCTACCAATAAGGTTCTTTTTTACTGAAGCATAGCATAAAGAATTTGAAGAGGTCTGGGCCATGCTGGTGAGAAGGCCAAAAATTGCTCTTCTCATTGACTTACAGCATCCACCAAATCCTATCTAAAGGAACTGTTCTGATTTGTAAGCCAACCAATAAGAATGTTTTTTCTCCACCAACCTGACGGCTGCCCTCCTACTTTGCTCAGAAAACTGAAAATCCATGATAGCCTCTCATTTGCAGGAAGCACGTTCACCATTCTTCTTCTCAGAATTAAGTTCACTCTCAATAACGAGAGGTACTATAATCTTTTTTAAAAAATCTGTGCCTCAAATCTGACTCTTGCTAGAGTCAGCAGCAAATGTAATGGCCCATTTCTGACAGAAATAGAAGCAGTCAATGGCTTTCTCAAAGGTGGTAATCAACCACCAGGAAGCATGAAATACTGTGATCTAGCTTCCAAAAATCCATGGTCGATGCCATCGTCATCAACTACCATCTGCTCTCAACCCTGTTTTTCCTGGGAAAGAGATAGTGAACTAGCTCTAGCAACATCTGACCCCTTCCAACCTGGCTTCAGGCTAAGTTACAACTGGCAAAGCACTGGTAACACGGATGGACAACTTTACAGAACTGAATAGAAGCAAAACAACAATGCTGATACTCTGATGTGAGTTGCTTTTGACACAATCCACCACGAGGTGCTGCTTCACCTATATGTCCTGGCATGAGCAGATTTAAATTGTGCTTAACTAACTGTGCTCTTTCCTTTCCTTAAGATCACCTACAGTGATGATAGGCAGCTGTTACTCGATCCTGAGACCTCTGATACATGGAGTTTCACAAGCCTTAATTCTGTCACTCTTCTTGTTTAGTATTAGAGGACATCATGAGATAAATATTAGCTATGATGACAGCAATAGATTTGATAATGTGTCTGTCTACCTATTTAGATATTTATATAGTCCTCATCACCATTGGTATCCAAGCAACTCACAATCATTAACAGATTTTTATCTTCACAATACCCTGGTGCAGCAGGGAAGTATTATTTCCATTTTACAGATGTGGAACTGAGGCACAGGGTACATATGTGAATTGTCCAAGTTCACACAGGAAGTCTGTGGCTGAGCCAAGGACTGCATCCTGGTCTCAAGTGCCCTATCTACTAGACCAGTCTTCCTACATAAATGCAGCTCTGCAGCTCTCTTACATAGCACAAAGTGGCCCAGATATTTTAGCATATGTAGGAAGGTAGAGCCTGGATAAAGAACAGCTGGCTCAAATTGACCCCTGAACAAATAGAAGTAATACAAATTAGAAGAGAGAAACTCTTTGAGGAACTAGTAAATTCCACTTTCTTACCATCTGCAGTCTGGTAGCTAACATTTTGTAACATTTAGTCATGGTAGATTCATGACTAACACTGGACATCCAAACAGCAGCAGTAACCAAAAATGCTGCCTTCCTTCTCTGGCTAGCATGAAGACTTTGTCCATTCCTTTCAGATGAGGAAATCTGTCACAGCAATCCATGCATTTGTCAGCTCCAGTCTAGAGTACTGTAACTCCCTATGTGGCTCTAGGCAAACATTCAGTCTGCACTGGCTCTTGTTCACTTCCAGATTCACTTCATAGTCTGATGCTGATCTATAAAACCCTTAATGGGACAGGGCCACACTATCTCAGTTATTACACTGCATTCCAAAACTGGCCAAGGCAGCTCATAGTACTGGCAGAGTCCTGGTCTTCCTCCATCAGCATTCCAGCCTTTCAAAGATTCATAGAGTTTAAGGCAAAAAGGGACCATCAGCTCATCTAATCTGATTTTTTGTGTATTGCAGGCCATTACATTTCACCCAGTTAGGGATAACTTGTAATCTCCTCAAAGAATAAAATCACGTTTATTTGATGTGACCTATTTTCCATAAAACCATGTTGCCTAGCATCAATTATATTACTATGACTTAATTCTTTATCAATTGAACCCATTATCAGCTTTTCCATTAAAATTTGCCAGTGACTGAGATCACACTAAACCAGTCTATAGTTACTGAGATCATCCCACTTGCTCTTTTTGAATACTGGAAAAACATTAGCTCTCTTCCAGTCTTCTAAAATTTCCCCAGAATACCAATATTTGATAAGAATTAACAGCAACAGCCCAGCAATCTCCTCAGCCAACTCTTTAGGACTCCTGAGTGCAAGTTATATGGGCCTGCTGATTCAAAACGTTTACCCCTAGTAGATTTGTTTAACATCCTCCTTAGTTACTAATGGACTGAAAAGTACTTCATCTTCCTCATGTGATAGGGGTACATCAAACTGCTTCTTTCTGAATACAAAACAGAAATATTTATTGAACACTTCCCGCCTCTTCTGCATCATCAACAATTTTATCATCTCCACCTAGTAATGAGCCTACATCATTGCTAGGATTTCTTTTGCCCCTAATGTACTTAACCTCCTTCTTATAGTCCTTACTTCTGCCAGCTATGGATTTTTCCCTGTCATTAGCTCCCCTTATCAATTTTCCTCATCATGAATTCTAATTTATGCTATTTCCTATTTGTTTCCTCCGTTTCCCATTTGTTAAAATAAATATTTCTAATTGTTGGTTTCACTTTGCCACTGACCAGGATAGGCTTTTAGCCAAATTTGTCCTCTCCTCTTTCTTGATTGTGGAATCATGACTTTTTGATCTAATAAACTCTTCTTACGGAACTTCCAATTTTTGTCCACGTTTTCCTGTCTCAATTTTACCTCCCAATCAATTTAATTCATAATTTTCCTCAGTCTTTCCTCATTGTCTGACTTCATCAGAGCACCATGGAGAGCTGTGTGCTTAGTGTAGTACTAATGGGCACTTGTGGGTCAGAATATTAATTGGTGTAGACGGTAGGAGATCATAGCTGCAGTATCTGACCACTAATCTGTTACTGGGGGAGGAGGAGGATACAGCCTACTAGTGAGGTTTGGAAGGGTAGGCAGTTCCTCTTTGCCAATCTTTTCTTTGAAGTGTAAGGATATTAGGGATGTTTTTAAAAATCAAAACCACCACCCTATAGCTGTTTCAACTTCAGTTCACCAACAAAAGTTCACTGGTTCAACTAACTTCACTTGGTAGTTACTCTGATTCTGCCTTCTCTGTTTCCCCCTGTGCCAATTAAGGATGTGTTTACTTAGCACCTTCCGTGATTTCCATTTTTCTCTAATCTTGGCCATCAAATCTTCAAGCTCTGCCATGCATTTTGTCCTGAGCTGCTAAATATTTACAGAATATTGTAAGGTAGTATAACATGGTTCAGCCATTCACAATGTCATGCGACCCCAATATAGTCCTAGTGTTTTTATATGGCTTTAGTACAAATATTAAGTTTTCATACAGGAAACCTTTTCATGCAAGATCAAGTTGACTTATTGACTGACTCATTTGTATTTCCCTAGATTGTGGACCTGGAAGGAGAGATTGTTTTGGTTGCTTTTGTTGTTAAATGGAGAAAAGAGGCTTTATTATTTGCAGCACTAATAGAAATGAAGCTAGCAGTTAACAGCTACATGGGAATGTTCCAAGAATGATTTACATGAAGTGTTTTCTATCCTATGACAACCTTTGTGCATTTTTTTGAAAAAAGGCCAAACTGATAAAAAATCTCCACCATTCACGATCTACCTGATTTATTTCAGACTTAAGAACATTTTATATTGGGTTCTCAATGGAAAAGCAAGGTAGAAATATTATAATTCAATACTATTTTTTGCTCTATCAAGCATATTTCTTCTTTCCCTAAAGCTTCTCTCACCCTCTTATAATAAGCCATAGAAAATTGTATCAATGGTGAAGGATAAAAAATAAAATATAGTGCACTGAAAGTGAGCTTGGAAGGTCTACATCAGTTATTATTATTAATCAAAATTTCAGGTAACTTGGCAAACATATGTTCCTCAGATGTGTGACATCCAGAGTTCTGGGACCAGCCTCCACATTTAGGTGAAGAGATATGGGTTAACCTTTGCTGCTCCGCCTCTCTTTCAAAATATTCAATTTCTGTTTCCATTCCATAGAGTTTAATCCCCTGTCCTGCTTACTCTTTTGATTGAGAGACACTGACATAAGCCAGGCAGAGGCAAGAATGGAATAATACAAGTGCTTCCTTTCTCTCATGATCAGGGAAGACTTCCACAGCTCAAGCTAACTTTACACATTTGAGATATTTCTCTCTTCCTTCCCTATCTTATTCTAGGCCCCCATTCCATCCTGTCAGAAAAAAAATAAACATAAGTCATGCCTTAGCCTCTTTCCTAACAGTAAAGCAAAGAAAAAGTGATACATAGCTAGACTGTAATTTTATCACAAGACCTGAGTAAGGGGAAGCACATAGTCATGTTGTCCAAGCAGATGACTGGGGACCATGTTGTGACTCAGTGTCACAACATGGTCTCTGGTTCATTCTTGCCCTGGGGTTAGGTGGTGAAGCAACATGAATCAGTCCAACTCCTGGCACAGATTACTACTACTTCTGCACCTGTTTAGCTATGCTGGCCCACATGGTGGGAGAGGAAATGATGTCAAGTCTCTGCTCACTCCCTACCCACTTGCACAGGTGGGAGAATAGTACCGCATGAAAGTGGTTTTCCCCTTCATGCAAGGGAGTAAAAGGCTCCTTGCACTCCTGCATAGGTTTACACATGGTCAGAACTGGGCCCAGTGTTATTAGGAATGAGGTTAGCACATTGAAAAGACTAAGGTTGAATATGTAACACAACAACTACTTTGATTTTTCTTTTCTTTTGCATTACACCTGGGTAGCTGGGCAGGGTTAAATTATCGTCATGGTTTATGCACTATTCAAATAAACTTTGATGGCCAAATTAACTTGTAGCATGACAGAGCTGTTATACTGGTCTGCAAAATATAGTAGGGTGACCAGAGGGCAAGTGTGAAAAATCGGGATGGGGTGGGGGGTAATAGGTGCCCATATAAGAAAAAGACCCCAAAATCAGGACTGTCCCTATAAAATCAGGACATCTGATCACCCTAAAATATAGTCTGTTGTTCACTTAAAAATACACTGGATGAAGCACCATAAAAATACAGCAGAGAACAATTGTGGATGGACTAGTCAGACTTTTTGTACTGGCGACCCCTTTCACTCAGCAAGCCTCTGAGTGCAACCCTGTCTCCTTATAAATTAAAAACAGGGGGAAAGAGGGTAATTTTAATTTAATTTAACTGGGGCTGTCAGCTCCATGCATGGCAGAGCTGACAGCTGGAGCCCCACCAGGTATGGGGCTGACAACTTGCAACTCCCAGGCAATAACCTCGAGACCCCATCAGGAGTCGCAATCCCGCAGTTTGAGAACTGCTGGACTAGATGATCTAATATTGAATCTATTTCCCCATGTTAAGTATCCTCACACCTTCTTGTCAACTGTCTACATGGGCCATCTTGATTATCAGTACAAAAGTTTTTTTCTCCTGTTGATAATAGCTCATCTTAATTAATTAGCCTCTTACAGTTTGTATGGCAACTTCCACCTTCTCTGTATGTGTGTGTGTGTGTGTGTGTATACATATCTTCTTACTATATGTTCCATTCTATGCATCCGATGAAATGGGCTGTAGCCCACAAAAGCTTATGCTCTAATAAATTCGTTAGTATTTAAGGTGCCACAAGTACTCCTGTTCTTTTTGCGGATATGGACAGACACAGCTGCTACTCTGAAACCTGTAATTTTGGACTGATTTTCTGTTGCTAATTTACATGATGCCCAACTAGTTTAACAAAATAAGGGAAACTTATTGCATCTATAAAAGCACTAACATCAAACCACCAAGAGTTGTTACTTTACACATCAGTAAGCCTTTCAATCAGGTGACCCATAAAACCCTCAGGTACAGCTATTCATATCAAGAGACACTATTTTCCAAATCAGTCATAAAAACAGAGTACTGCATATGGTTTATTTTGGTCTGAAGTGCATTCATCAGAGGTTACAGCCTCTTTTGTGTTCATGAACACAAGGAATTGTAAAGTAGTAACATCCCAAAAGACCAAACCAAACCATAAGGGAGATCCTAACAGTCTAATTGTAGCACAGTGCACTGCCATGGTGAAAATACACAGATTGGCATTCAGCTCCAGAGATTTCTCCCAATCCCCCAGGCAGCAGGGCCTGAGAGTTGTGCAGAAATCCACTCTAAAGTAACACCCTCTGCTCTGTTTAGAACCAGTATTGACTAACTTCAGAAAGACCATGTCCAAATTTCTTCCATCAAAAGGTTGGGCTGCCAGTATGAGCCATTAAGGTAGAAATAAAGCGGAAAAGCGGAAGACAAGTAAAAATGATCACATAAGATTTTATTCCAATAACATAAGCCTCTACTGTGAGTTCATTGCTTCCATAGTATCTTAAAATAGAAATGGAGCTAACTCATAAGCTGTCAGCTCATACAAAGTGTAAAAATGTTAAATTACGGAGATTAAACTACCTCCATGCAAAATAAAGTTAGTATCAATATACCAATAAACTTATTTTGTATAGCATCTTTCATTTGATGATCACTAACCATTTTACACATGGTGGGGAAAATGATGCCCAGCAATGGCTATTTCTTTTGGTTTATACTTTATAAAAATAAATGTTATTTACATAGAGAGGGTTTGAGTCTCATCATTCAATTTTACACCAGCGTAACTCTGTTGACTCAGTTGGCAGTTACTTACGGAGATTGGTGCAAATTCAGAATCAAGCCTATATAGTAGAGCCGTCAATTAATTGCAGTTAACTCAAGTGATTAGCTCCAAAAAATTAATCATGATTAAAAAAATTAATCGCGATTAATTGCCATTTTAATCGCACTGTTAAACAATAAAATACCAATTTAAATGTATTAAATATTTTGGGATGTTTTTCTACATTTTCAAACATATTGATTTCAATTACAACACAGAATACAAAGTGTACAGTGCTCACTTTGTATTATTATTTTTTATTACAAATATTTGCACTGTAAAATGATAAAAGAAATAGTATTTTTCAGTTCATCTCATATTATACCGTAATGCAATCTCTTTATCGTGAAAGTACAACTTACAAAGGTAGATTTTGTTTCGTAACTGCACTCAAAACCAAAACAATGTAAAACTTTAGAGCCTACAAGTCCACCCAATCATACTTCTTGTTCAGCCCATCACTAAGACAAACAAGTTTGTTTACATTTCTGGGAGATAATGCTGCTGGCTTCTTACTTACAATATCACCTGAAAGCGAGAACAGGTGTTCGCATGGAACTTTTGTAGCCGGCATTGCAAGGTATTTATGTGCCAGATATGCTAAACATTCGTATCCCCCTTCATGCTTCGGCCACCATTCCAGAGGACATGCTTCCATGCTGATGACCCTCATTAAAAAAAATAACGCATTAATTAAATTTGTGACTGAACTCCTTGGGAGAGAATAGTATGTCTCCTGCTCTGTTTTACCCGCATTCTGCCATATATTTCATGTTATAGCAGTCAGTTTCAGACAATGACCCAGTATGTGTTGTTCATTTTAAGAACACTTTCACTGCAGAATTCACAAAACATAAAGAAGGTACCAATGTGAGACTTCTAAAGACAGTTACAGCATTCGACCCAAGGTTTATGAATCTGAAGTGCCTTCCAAAATCTGAGAGGGATGAGGTGTGGAGCATGCTTTCAAAAGTCTTAAAATAGTAACTCTCCAAAGTGGAAACTACAGAACCTGAACCACCAAAAAAGAAAATCAACCTTCTGCTGGTGACATCTGACTCAGATAATGAAAGTGAACATGTGTTGGTCTGCACTGCTTTGGACTGTTATCAAGCAGAACCTCTCATTAGCATGGATACATGTCCTCTAGAATGCTGGTTGAAGCATGAAGGGACATATGAACCTTTAACGCATATGGTACGTAAATATCTTGCAACACTGGCTACAAGAGTGCCATGTGAACGCCTGTTCTCACTTTCAGGTGACATTGTAAACAAGAAGCGGGCAGCATTGTCTCCCGCAACTGTAAACAAACTTGTTTGTCTGAGTGACTAGCTGAACAAGAAGTACGACTGAAGGACTTGTAGGCTCTAAAGTCTTTCATTGTTTTATTTTTGAATGCAGTTTTTTTTTGTAAATTATTCTACATTTGTAAGTTCAGCTTTCACGATAAAGAGATTGTATTACAGTACTTGTATGAGGTAAATTGAAAAATACAATTTCTTTTATTATTTTTATAGCACAATATTTGTAATCATAAATATAAAGTGAGCATGTACACTTTGTATTCTGTGTTGTAACTGAAATCAGTATATTTGAAAATGTAGAAAAAAATCCAAAAATATCTAAATAAATGGTATTCTATTATTGCAATTAATCGTGATTAATTTTTTAATCGCTCGACAGCCCTACTATATAGTTATTTAAAATATCACGAATCAGGTAGTAAAGCCTGATGTTGGCAATACCATAAGTCTCCAAAAATTTGGCTTCCAGAGTAATTTCAGATGTTATACCTCAGACCTAGAATCTTTGTGTCTGATAACCAAGAGCCTGAATTACCTGATTATTAGCTGGGATGCCAGTCAGGTTCACATGCCAACTGGCAATTTGGGTGAAAAATATTTCCCTTGAATGTCTGATAAGTTGAATTTGTGCATTAGTTTTCACAATCAAGTCGACAGGAGTAACTAGTGGGTCAACTTGTACTGACTCTTCAAAAGCATTCAATATGGTGAATCAGGCATTTTGTTATGCTAATTGTTCTCATTTGCTAGAAATAAACATGCCCTAAAACAGCTTAAATAAAACCTTAGTGGTAGGAAACAGTTGGTGAGCCTCAGAGGTTCAGCTTCAGAGCCACAACAAGTAACATCTGATTTTCCCTAGGGCTCTGTGCTTGATGCTTTATTCCGCTGTAACTTTTTCTTTTTTCTTACTGATGTTTTATGTAAGGCAATGTTGATAAGGCTGGAATCAATGCAACAGGGCTTTGCATAAAAGAACAAAATTGGAAAATGGCTACTGTTTTGAGTTTCCACTTTAACAAAATTCCATGCTGTAGCATTTTATAACTAAAAAATCCAATTTAGTAACAACTAGAACTAGAAAAAACTGGCAAAGGCAAGTAAACCACAACATAGGGATACATCAGAGTCACGCAATACACATTTCACTTCTCCTTTTTAAATTATAAAACTGTGGATGCTAATTTTAGAGATTCTGATTACAGGATTATCAACCCTTTAAGATTAAAAAAAAATAACTGAAAAGTGTTTTAAAGTCTACACATGCAGTGACCAATGTTGTTGCTCACCCAACACATTCCAATCAATATAGTTCTCTCATATTTCAAGATTCATCTACTGAACTTCAAGAGTATCTGTGGATACTTATAAATTCATAAACACCTTGGCTCTTATTCACCTTGGCATCTCACTGCACTGTGTTCTATGCAGAAATAAGCAAAGGGAAGAAGGGGACACAAAGGTGGCTTCATGCAAACTTTGCACCTCCAAGATTCTGGGAGCACACACAGGGACTGGATGGGTTCCCAGCAAAAGTCAGAGCATCTCCAGAGGCTGCTCTAGTTTGCAGTCCTCTTCAAAGGTTCTATATGGGTTCACAGCAGCTCATAACAGCTTGAGTGTGACAATCTCGGATACATTCCCTCTCTACCCAACATGCTACTATGCTAGGAAAGCACAGAGCCTTTCCAATGGCCCTATACATCCAGGGAATCCCTTACTCCGGGCAATTCCCATATCCATATGGCCACTTTTACCAACTCTGTGGCTTCTGTATGGTGGTTGAACAATATAGAGGGACAAAAGTAGCGCTAAGAATCCAGGCTCTTGCTTTTTGTTTAAACTTTTATCTGAAAGTTAACAAAGAAGGTACATTTAAACTGTGGACATTAGCATTCGTTATTCCAAATGACCTCATCTTTTAAATTAATATGCTTTTCAATAGATGTCAAGATTACACTTACATAAAAAAGGGAAGGTCAATTAAAATCTCTGATCTAACCTATTTAAAGATCTATTATCCATTAACATCTACTAAACTTTAAGCTCTGTTCAGTTGTGATTAATATGCTTGTACATCTCTATGAACATGAACTTTTCCAACTAGTGCCTTTTGCATTTTGTAGAAAAATTGTGATCTCACAGGACTTCAGATACATATTAGAAAAGTGCCACTTTTGCCAGATGCTGCTGCAGCTAGTGCTTTGCACTGCTGTGTGGAATTCAGCTCAGCTGTCCTTGGCCACTCTGCTCTCCACATAGGCTAACAAGGTGATGTACAGGTGGCTGGGTTTGCTGAGTGATTCCCTAGAGGGATACCAGGAGCTGCTTGGTTCTCATAACCAACAACAGTCTGGCCTGCTAGCTGACTGTGCAAAGTCATTCCCCTTGCTCTAAGGAGCTCTCTTATTGGCCAAAAGGGAGCTTCACCCATTAGGTTTAGCTGGGCAAGGAGTAAAGGACATTCAGATTCTCCTCTTGATGTACCACTTGATAACCGAGCTTAAGGTAAGTCGCAAAAAGAAAAGGAGTACTTGTGGCACCTTAGAGACTAAGCTTAAGCTTATGCTCAAATAAATTGGTTAGTCTCTAAGGTGCCACAAGTCCTTCTTTTCTTTTTGCGGATACAGACCAACATGGCTGCTATTCTGAAACCTAAGGTAAGTCGCTGGTTCTTATCTTTGCAAAACTGTATTGCATTCTGGTTTCTGGTTGCATCAAGCCAGCACTGCAGTCAGGTTTCCATATGTTCCACAATACGTCACAATTTTAGGAGCGGACATAGTCTTTGCAGGAAGGTAAATTTATCTGTCTGGTTAGGTCAGACTGGTAAGGAGGGAGGGATATATATCTTCCAGATTTGTAGGATTCGTGGATAGCTGGGACCAAAAGACTTGCCAGCAAAGACTGTGTGGAGTCTGCATAGGCGGAGTTTGGGGGGGCAAGGGAAGGCATTGCCCCCCGAAACTGCAAGCCTCAGGGGCAGGCAGTCTGAGGCCTTGTCTACACTGCCACTTTACAGCGCTGAAACTTTCTCGCTCAGGGGGGTGAAAAAACACCCCCCTGAGCGATGCAAGTTTCAGCGCAGTAAAGTGGCAGTGTAGACAGCACTGGGAGCCGCGTGCCGAGCGCTGGGAGCTACTCCCCTCGTGGGGACGGATTTTTTACAGCGCTGGTGCCGTGACTACACAGCCATGTTAAAGCGCTGCCGCAGAAGCACTTTAACGTTGGTAGTGAAGACATACCCTCCATGTGCAGTGCAAAGAGTTCTGCAGAGGAGGTGCTGCTGCCAGCTTGCACCCTGGAGGAGGGGAGTCAGCATTTTGTTTATAAACAGAGTGATTAGCAGGTGATTAAGATAAGAAAGGGCTTTTAGAATATTTCCTAAAGTTAAAAGATCTGTTCCAAACTTGGTGAGCTCAAAAAGTAAGTAGCCTAAGGACTTGTCCACACTGGCAATTTACAGCGCTGCAACTTTCTCGCTCGGGGGTGAAAAAACATCCCTGTGAGCACAGCAAGTTTCAGCGCTGTAAAGCGACAGTGTAGACAGTGCACCGGCGCTGGGAGGTGCTTTTTTTAGAGGTGCTTTTTTTAGAGCGCGGGGGCCCTGTGCCACGACCACATAAGCCACTAAATGATAGAGAGTAATTGTAGATTTTTCTACAATGGTTTCCATTGTTGTATTCAAGAGGTGGTAACAAAGTTACTAATATCTTTCTTTGAGAAGATAACTGATTTTTTTAGACAAAGGAAATGCAGTAGGTCTAATCTACCTGGATGTCAGTAAGGCAGTTGATACAGTTCCACATGAGAAATTATTAGTTAAATTGGAGAAGATGGGGATTAATATGAGAACTGAAAGGTGGATAAGAAACTGGTTAAAGGGAAGACAACAACAGGTCATACTGAAAGTGAACTCTCAGGTAAAGGAAGGTTACTAGTGGAATTCCTCAGGCATCAGTCTTGGCACCAACTTTATTTGACATTGTTATTGCTGACCTTGGCACAAAAAAATGGGAGTGTGCTAATAACACTTGCAGATGAGACAAAGTTGGGAGGAATTGCCAATACCGAGGAGGACCGGAATACCATACAAGAAGATCTGGATGATCTTGTAAAAGGGAGTAATAGAAATGGGATGATATTTAATAGTGCAAAGTGAAAAGTCATGCATTTAGGGACTAACAACAAGCATTAACTGGGGACCTATCAGTTGGAAGTGACAGTGGAGGAGAAAGAGCTGGGGGTATTGGTTGATCACGGGATAACTATAAGCCATCAATGTGATGTGGCCGTGAAAAAGCCAACACAGTCCTGGGGTGCATCAGGCAAGGTATCTCCAGCAGAGACAGGGAAGTGTTAATACCATTATACAAGGTACTGGTGAGACCTCATCTGGAATACTGTGTGCAATTCTGGTCTCCCATGTTTAAGAAAGATGAATTCAAACTGGAACAGGTGCAGAGAAGGGCTACTAGGATGATCTGAGGAATAGAAAATCTATTTTATGAGAAGAGACTCAAAGAGCTTGGCTTGTTTAGTCTAACCAATAGAAAGCTGAAGGGAAATATGATTATCCTGTATAAATACATCAGAGAGATAAATACCAGGGAGGGAGAGGAGTTATTTAAGTTAAGCATCAATGTGGACCCCAGAACAAACACATATCAACTGGTCATCAACAAGTTTAGACTTGAAATTAGGTGAACACTTCTAGCCATCAGAAGAGTGAAGTTCTGGAGCAGCCTCCCAAGTGGAACAGTGTGGGCAAAAGTCTTAACTGGCTTCAAGACTGAGCTTGATAAGTCTACAGAGGGGATAGTATGACAGACTGACTACAGTGGCATGTGGCCCATTGGTGACTGCCTGGGCAAAAATCCCCAATGGCTGGAGATGGGACACTAGATGGGGAGGTCTCTGAGTTACTACAGAGAATTCTTTCCCAGGTATCCGTCTGGTGGGTCTTGCCCACATGCTCAGGGTCTAACTGATCAGCATATTTGGGGTTGGAAAGGAATTTTCCCCCAGGGCAGATCTTTCGCTTCCTCTGCAGCATGGGTCACTTGCAGGTTTAAACTAGTGTAAATGATAAATTCTCTGTAACTTGAAGTCTTTGAATTATGATTTGAGGACTTCAGTAACTCAGCAAGAGGTTAGGGGTCTATTACAGGAGTGAGTGGGTGAGGTTCTGTGGCCTGCAATGTGGAGGAGGTCAGACTAGATGATCACGATGGTCCCTTCTAACTTTAGTAAGAGTATCTGAGTAAGAATATACATTACAATTTTAAACCTAACCAGTATCCCATAAGTTACTTGCCACAAGATGTCAGAACATGTTAGTATTAGAGCTGAGTGTAAGTTATGCAAAAACTCCAGAGTTTTCAGTTGCCTAAGTAGCCCCTGGAATCATGGTTAAGACTGTGCCCTCCCCCTCCCCATATCTGAAATGGCACCCTTGTGGGCAGGCATGAAATTTGTCCTCACCCTCCCAACGTGCAGCCCCATTGGCCTGACTGGACCTGCTGCCCCAGTCCTCCCAAATATAGAAGTCAAACTATGCCTATGGGAATCTGTCTCAATGATGGCTCTAACCTTCTCTACAGAGGTGGAGCGTGGCTTAGTGTAAGCCATGTCGAGGCAAGGGGGAGTCCGGATGGTAGCTCTGATTGGGTCTTGAGGTTTGTCAGCCAGGACCATAAAAAAGGCAGCTCATGCTTGGGCCGAGCTACTAGACACCCTTTGTCACAAAAACTCCTGCCGTTTGTTTGCATTCTTCATGGTAGTTTATTTCATAAAGTTGCGGCCTTTGTGACAAACATGAGAAACAGACATACACAGACTTACTGTTACTTGCACCTAAGTGGCACCTTAATTAGTGGCCTTATCTAAAGCCTACTGAATGCAATGAACAGCATCCCTTTGACTCAGCGGGCTTTGGAAGGACTTGCAGATCTTCACTCAAGGGTTTTATTCTCACTTCCATGCACAAACAATTTAATTCAAACAGTGAAAGTCAACAGCAACGTAAGAAGCGAATAGTGTCCTTGTTAATCATTTAAAACTTTAAAAAGCACACACCTGCTGGTAAAATCTGCCCTGTGCTCCTCCTGAGTCCTCCAGCCCGCGTTTGCAGCACTCCTGCCACCCGCACCTCCCACCTGCTCCCTTGAGGCTGTGGGTGAACCTCCCTCCCTGCTTTCCTGCTCCCCACAGCTTCTATCCCTGCAACCTCCATCCCATGGAGCAGCCCTCCCACAGGGGGTGCGCCTGTTGTTGGGGGGCCCCATGCCAGGATACAGTGTGTTTTATGGTAAATCCGCCCCTGATGATGATCTCTTCTGGCCTTAAAGTATAGGAGTCTGTAAATGGAGGTGCCAGGAGTGAGGAAAGGGGGAGGAAGACTGTAGAGAGCAAGCCAGCCCAGCACTTACCCACATCAGTGGCTCTTGGGCCCCTCCCATTGGGCTGGGCCCAGCTCCCTGCTCCAGATGTTGCACTGGTTGCAGCACCACCCAGGTCTGGCCTGGCCGTCTCCTGGCAAATGACCACCCCCCATCATCACCGCTCACTAAAATTGGGCCAAAGTTGAGTAGTGCTGCAACCCCATGTGTCAGACTGCAACACGCATAGTGGGGAGCCAGGCTTAGCCCCAGGGGATAGAAGCCGCTGCTACAGGGTGAATCAGGATGGGCTTGCTCTCCAATGCCTCCATCCCAAGGACCTCTTCTCTTAACCGGGCCCACAATCCATTTAGAACCTTCCTGTGACTCACTGATGTGATCCTCCATTTGAGAAACGCTGTATTAGACCTTGGTGTGCTGGAAGAGAATTCTGGGTATTAACATGCAATCAGCTTGCCATGCATCTCTCCTTTTCCATGCTCAGTATCCTGAACACAGTGATTTTTTCACCAGAAACTAAATTTGCAATTAAATGAGTTTTTCTCCCCTGCAATTAGGCAGTATATTTCCTCCATTCTGCCTGCTCTTTGGTTGAGTCATTAATGGTGTCATGAAACATGACAAGTCCCATCCCCAGATAGAAGTCCATTACTATTCACATTCTTTTGGGGCTACATATTTATGCAATTGTCATGGAAAAACCTATTAAGTGAAATGAACTATATGAACTTTCTGCAGTATACCGCTGCTAGGAGTAAACCTCAAAATACAGCAAAAAATCCTAGATTTGCCTTAACACATAGTAAATCTAGCTCTTCAACAGGTTACATCTTTGTAAATAACTAGAAAAAATGGATTAGCTCTATAACATTGTACTACTGTTATCATATTTCTGTTGTAGTAATCAAAAGTCTCATAATCTTATAGTTTTACCATGAGCTTTAGACAGAAGATTTCTTTTCTACTGTATCATTACATTTCTATTTTTAGTTTGAAAATATTTCCTTTATTTTCTTTCTCCTTCTCTGGGCTCCGGTTGAGGGGCTCATGAGGGGTGACCCTACTGCGTCTTGGTCCCGGACTATCACTCATACTGGCTACAGCAGAAGAGGTCAGTTCCCCAAGCCTCCCCTAGGTTCTCAGCCCCTGCAAACCTCCTGTCTCCTATTATTTCCCATCTCTGCCCTTCCTCAAAGGGGCCATATCCTTCCCTGCTTGGTCCACAAACTTCTGGAATCACTTTGGCTCTTGCAGAGTGGCATCTATCTCCTGGTCAAACACCTTCTCTCTTAGCCCAGCAAGTAAAAGAGAAGGTCTTACAGAGAGGTGAAGCAGAAGCTACTGCTTCTGCCAAATGCCTCCAAAGCCCCACGTAGGGGTCTAGGAAATTAAGACAAGGACTTTCCTACTCCCATCCCTTGCCGGGCTCCCAAGGGCTCCCTAGCACTAAGCAGGGATCTACACAGCGAAGACGCGGCTCCCCCAGGCTTCTGTTGCTCTTTGCCCCTCAGAGACATTGACTCAGTACTAAACTCAGGAACAGCAGCAGCATTGTTGCTGTGACACTAGTAAAAACCCTCTTGCAGGGCCTGGGGAAGATTCCGGGTTGTGAGATCTCCCCAGGGAAGTGCAATGAATATGCTGTCAAGATGCAAGAGCGTGAGATGAGAAGTTTAACTCTCTGTCAAAAAACAGCGAAATTATATACAAAGAACTGTCCAATGCACACAAACTGGAAAAAACAGGGGAAAATATTTACCCCCATTTTGTTGAATTATAGCAATCACAGGTGTCACTTGAGACAGCAATTTTGAAAAAAATCAGATTAAAATGTGTTTTAAAGCTGACAATCTCTTTAAAATAAGAAAATAAAATTTCTTATTATCAAACATTAAATAAATCACTAGTATTTTGCATAATCGGTCAGAGGCTCCTGAGGAAAATGTATCAATTTGATCTAAACTGGTCCAAAGTAAGACCGCTGTACTATAACAGAATTAATCTAGTTACAGAAATTCTTAAGATTTTCATAACTATCTTATTTAGTTTGTTGTGTGCTTGCTTGAAGATCATATTGTGGTCTGTTTCGGGGGGCTGTGTGCTGAGCTAAGTGAACAGGAGCAGCAACCAGGTGAATTTTGCGAAGGAGTTTAAAGACAGAGGGAGAGAGGCATCCCTTATTCCTTCCACATCCAGCTCTCAAGCAGAGAGTGCCCTGGGACAGACAGCAATCACCAGACAGAGTTAACTGCCAAGGTAAGGTTTCAGAGTAACAGCCGTGTTAGTCTGTATTCGCAAAAAGAAAAGGAGTACTTGTGGCACCCTTGATTATCATACACATTGTGAAGAGAGTGGTCACTTTGGATGGGCTATTACCAGCAGGAGAGTGAGTTTGTGGGGGGGGGGCGGAGGGTGAGAAAACCTGGATTTGTGCTGGAAATGGCCCAACTTGATGATCACTTTAGATAAGCTATTACCAGCAGGACAGTGGGGTGGGAGGAGGTATGTTTCATGGTCTCTGTGTGTATATAATGTCTTCTGCAGTTTCCACGGTATGCATCCGATGAAGTGAGCTGTAGCTCACGAAAGCTCATGCTCAAATAAATTGGTTAGTCTCTAAGGTGCCACAAGTACTCCTTTTCTTTTTGCCAAGGTAAGGAGAGTGTAGCTGCAGTGAGACTTCAGCAGCAAGGGGAGAAGTAACTAGATAATACTTAGTCCTGACTTGAGTGCAGGGGACTGGACTAGATGGCCTCTCCAGATCCCTTCCAGTTCTGTGATTCTAAGGCTGAGGGACTATAACCTAATGACTGGAAGGGCACCAGCAAAGCCCTTGGGAAAGAAACATTGAGGGGAGGGAGGTGGGAGAAGGAAAGAGACAGAAAAACCCAATACACCTAACAAACTAATTCTAAACTTAAGCCAATTATCCCCGACCCATCCAAAACAAAAACCAAAACCCTGCAAGAGTAAAAAGAATGCAGGCAGAAGTCCAGCTGCTGAGTGGGGGGCTATCCACTTTATTGCACTGACTGCAACATGTACCTGCCTTATGGGTAATCATGGATGCAGGCAACTCATGGCCTTCAGAGAGACAGTATGGGCTCTGGAAGCCAGGGTGATTGAACTGGAGGACCTATGAGATACAGATGGTACAGAGAGGAGACTTTCAGGGACAAAATAGAGTGGTCCCACCCCCAGTCTGACAGCCTCTGTGCTGTTAAGGATGGCAGTCTCGGGGAAGGGGAACATCAAGCTGCAGCAGACAAACAATCCTCTAGTGGGGACCTTCATTCCAGATGATGTCATAGTATCCTCTCGCACTGAGGACACTCATCCTGGGGAGGGAACCCCAGTTACTTTGAAAAGCACAGTAAGAGAAATGGGGGGGTTTGATTATTAGAAATATAGCTATGTGGGTTTGTGATGACCAGGAGAACTGCATAGTAAATTACCAACCGAGTGCAAAGGTTGAGGATCTCACAAGATATTTAGACAGACTTATGGGCAGTTCTGGGGAGAAGCTGGTGGTTGTGGTGCAATGATATAGGGAAAGGGGGAAGAGAGGTCTTGGAGGCCAAATTTAGACTTCTAGGTAGGAGATTCAAGTCCAGGACCACCATGGTAGCATGTTCTGAAATGCTTCCAATTCCACGCACAAAGGCCAGAAAGACAGGCAGTACTGCAGGGTCTCAATGCGTGGATGAGACAATGGTGTAGGCAGCAGGGTTTTAAGTTTATTAGGAACTGGGGAACCGTTGGGGAAAAGAAGGGACTGTAGAGAAATGATGGGCTCCATCTAAACCAAAATGGAACCAGACTGCTTGTATGTAAAATTAAAAAGGTCATAGAGGATTTTTTAAACTAAGGGTTGATCGGTTGAGAAGTACTTCAGGAAGGTTTCAGTATAGTTTTATTCCTGACAGCAGATTTCGTTGGCTTTTCAGATCAGCTGAAGAAAATCCCAATAATTATATAAACAAGAAAAACAAAATAAAGCATGTACTTCACCGTACTCCATTACCAAACCACCAGTCTTTCTACTTTTCCACAGCTTCTAGGAGGATTTGTTTTGCAGCTTACAACCAGGTTCTTCACTCTTAAGAGCTGGCATTAAAATAAAAATTAAAACAGAATCCCAAGAAGGCTGCCCTTACATAGCAGGGACAGGATCATGTGATCTCTAACCTTCAAAGATGCATAGCTGTTGTTCAAGGGACAAATTAAAACCAAATGTTTTTCATCTTGCACACAAGAATGCGATGCACCACACCCTGTCAACCTCCTGAAGGCCAAATGTGTGCAATTTACAGCAATGAAAATTAGATACTATACCAGCAAGGTGTGACAGGGAAATCTGCATCTAAAATTAGAGACATTCCTTGAAATAAGGGACAACTGAGAGATGCAAAATGGGTCACATGGGGTATGTCTATGCTGCAGTTAGACACTCATGGCTGACTTGTGCCTGCTGACTCAGGCTCGTTGGGCTCAGGCTAAGGGGCTGTTTAACTGCGGTGTAGACGTTCCGGCTTGGGCTACTGACTGAGCTCCGCAAGCCTCCCACCTTGCAGGCTCCTAGAGCCCAGGCTCCATCCTGAGCCCAAACTTCTACACTGCATTTAAACAGCTCCTTAGCCCACACCCCACGAGCCTGAGTCAGCAGGCATGGGCCAGCAGTGGGTGTCTAATTGAGTAGACATATCCTTCCTTTTCTACTGCTTCATAAATTGAGAGGTTTATTTTAATATAAACATATTGTCTTATCAGGAGGTGCGGCGGCCTGTCACAAACAAAAAACCAATCATAACACATCATTGATTACAGTATATAATTCACACTGAAGCCTGTATTTATAAGTCTGTCTCAGTCACTGTATGTTATATAATACCTCTCTATTTCTGATGTTCTGTTTCTTGTTATTTATTTTCCAAAAACATTGGAAGTTCTTTTTGAGCAATTAAACGTTTAGCAGAAAAGCCAGCCCTTTTATTTCAAGACAACTTGGTGCCATGCGCTCCCAAAGAGTTTTCTTCAAACACCCATGTCCTGCTTCTTTGTATAGAAATGTCAGCCTTGCACTGTTTCAAATTAATTCAAGTCAATGGAAGATAAATAACTAATACTTAGGACTTTTCAGTAATAGAGCTGAAAGTGCTTTACCATGATGGCATTATTAGCCCCATTTTAGATATGGGAAAATGGAGGCACAGAGAGGTTAGGTGAGTTGCCCAAGGTCACACTGGAAATTACTGGCAAAGATAGGAATTCACGGACACTTCCAGTCAGGTTCACAATCCACTAAACCATATTGTCTCAGAAAGAGAAAGAAAATCATGTGTTTTGTTTTTGTTTGTTTTTGGTTTTTTGTTTGTTTTTTTTTTTAGCAGAAGAGCCAGATTTTCTACTAAAATATTTTTGACTTCATCTGGGTTTGAGTGGCAAATATCACTGTTAAACAACAAGCAGATTTTCTCTATATGTACCACAACAATTAAGAATTTGACCAAATCATGTTTCAGCTCACACACCTTCAAGACAGAGCTGACTCAGTGGAATAGATAAAATCATTCAGAGAGTGAGGAAATTAAGAGGGTATAAAGGAGAAAAAGTTTTATATATTTCCAGGTCTGTGATAGGCTTTGCACAAAAGGATAAAGCATTCAATGATTCTGAAAGATAATACATACACAAAACAAAATCCCTCTACTGTTTCAGTAGAAAGGAGTTTTTTGAGTGTAACATTAGAGTGTAAATGAAAGTTAACAAGACAGGTTGCATTGGCTACTGAAATTTACAAGAAATGCCTGCAGCGAGACTGGATGCATTAAACTTAGATGAGTACAGTGCAGTGCTTGAATAACCTACTTCAACATTTTGGGGATGAACTGTTGCTTTTCTATATTTGAGAATGGATACATTTGTAGAAAAAGCAGTTTAGCTACATTTGAAAAAACAGATTTCTGGAAAGACTTTTTGGAATGTTGTGACGTTATTGGATTAAAATATGACTATATAGATCATTGTTACAACCACTATTATATATTTGCAATGAATCTTGTACAAAATGTGGTATGTAAGGTATCTATGAAAAGGTTATGATTTGCTGATGATTATGCTATTTCTATGCACGTATCATTTTTGTATTTGAAGTTGTAAGTACTAGCTTTATACATGGATTTCAAATGTTTGCTCCTGGGGTAACACCCACAAAGTAGTTAGCCAGCACATCTTGGAGAGACTATTCAAATTGAGTGGCCCATCAAAAGGACACTTAACTCACAATGGACCATGGGAGTGGACTGTCTTATAAACGTGCTGTCTGGTATATAAGTAATGGCTTCCTGCAATGACTGAGTGAAATTGGGCATGAACATGTGACTTGCCCATGTGACTCCAAACATTCTGTAAAAGCACTCTAATGTGCTACAGTACTGCCCTATGTAGACCTTGCTGACACACTCTAAATGGTACCTAGTTCGTACTGATCTAGTCCCATTTGAAATCACACCCCTCTAGTGTGCTTTGCTGGTGCTGTGTAGACAAGTCCCAAGAAAAAATTAAAAAGGGCTTTTCATTCGTGAAATATTTTTCAACATGACCCACACTGACCTCTATCATTATGCCCCTCAAGAGCTGTCACAGACTATAAAGCTGAAATGTTTAACCACCAACACGGTATAACCCCATCCACAGGCTAATTTAGGAATATCAACTGCTACAATTAATTCCTTACTTTCTAAACTATTGATTAGCCGGAAATACCATCAGCAAGCTTTGCTGAATCACTGAAATGATCACAGGAGAAACATTTACTTAATGCATTTCTTACTTGCAGCATTCAGTCAATTCCCAACTGAAAATGACTGAAGATTTGTGTAAGATTCTATATAGTCTCTGAAAATTCCTTTTGAATAGCAGATGTGGAGGGGCCAACAAGATTTCATCCTATTTGAATAGGTATTTCAAAAAGGAATATTCTAACCTACTATAATAAAAAGAAAAAAACCCTGTATTTTACAATAAGACAAGGAGATTCCACGTTAGTACTGTTATTACTCAGACGTCACGGTCATGATTTATAGTATCTCCAGAACATTGGAGGAATTATATTAAATTACAGAGCTATTACTTTATTGAGTATAAACACATTTGTAAGTATGAAGAAAAACAGAAAACCACCATTTAATATCCATCAGATTGGAGGGTTTTATCATTAGAACACCATGCTTGGAATTCTGTCTACTTCCATTCAAAACTCCTCCTACTAGTATTGATAGCATGCTACGTCAATACAAAACACATCTTATAATGTTC
Organism: Lepidochelys kempii; assembly: GCF_965140285.1. NCBI lineage: Eukaryota > Metazoa > Chordata > Testudines > Cheloniidae > Lepidochelys > Lepidochelys kempii. The sequence goes on from NC_136383.1 coordinate 54,065,738, forward strand.
AGTATTCTATGGGAAATTCCCACCCCAAAACCCAAATCAGTAATTTTTCATTCAAAGTGGATGCTTCCAGACTAAAGTATTTCTACAAGTGTCCATGTATCTTTCTGTCTGTCTCTCACTCCGTACCCCCATTAGTCTAACCTGAGACATCCACACTGAAAGGATGAATTGAAAACAAGAGATAACAGACATTGCTTAGTTCCAGGAGTTTAAGTAGGGCTCTGAGTTTAGCTTCTAATTTGACAATTCGAAAATCTTGTCGACGAATTTCAGATGTAAATGGCAGAGATCACGAAAGTCACTGATCACTGAATTTCCACTGGTGTTTCTTGAAAGACTTTGACATAGCCAAACTGCAAAAAAACCTCTTCCAATTTTGGATATGGAGATATGAATCTTAGTTTTCATACTGGAAATAAGGCATACATTTTTCACAGTGAGAGTAATTAACCATTGGAGGAATTTTAAATAAAAATTAAAATGTTTTCCTAACTAGAAAATTATTCTGGGAAGTTCTATGGCCCGTATTATACAGGAGGTCAGACAATACGATCACAATGGTCCCTTCTAGCCTTGGAATCTATGAATATTATCACTCCCCTTTCTCCTGCCTCTCCCCTCCACACCCGTTCATAGTTTCAATTCAAGGTTCTAATGTTCACTGATCTGTGCTAAAACCTGAAGTTTATTATAAGGGCAACAAGGTCCCATCATCACTAACTTAAATACCAAAAAAGTCATCAAATTAATCCCCTGCCTCACAACCCTCACACCCGAAATATGTATGCACGTGTCTATGTCCATGTGCACACTACTATAGACTGAAGGCAAAAATTATGTTCCTCCTTTCTACGCTCAGATATAGAGCATATTATATACACACACATGCCCACACCAAACAGCCAACAGAATGCAAAAGGTTATATTTCTATTGGGGGTACAGAGAGAAAAAGTAAAGCAATGGAGTCAAGTTCAAGTGGTTTGTAACTCACTACAAAGCCTGTTCAATCTACAGTATCTACTTTATAATATGTTCTTACAATTTAGGATACTGCACTCAAACAAAAGGCTCTAAAGCCCGTAGTGTGTAAGGTTATGTCAGATACCTACACCATGTGTACAATACAAATACACACTCTGATGGTGTTAATGAAGAGAGAAACAGACGCAAATAAATTAGGTATGGAAGTGTTTTGGGACATTATAAAACTATTTCAACATATGCAAATTTTAAGTTATCAGTTCTGTTGACTGATTTTATAGTCATTAACTTGAAGACCACTGAAATCTGTGCACTGGAATAATTAGACACCAGGTGGTTAGGCACCTTAGATTTGCCTATCTGAGGGTAGGTAGAGGTATCTTTGCTGCTCCTTCAGATGTAACTGATACCATATGCCTTTTTTTCAGTGTATCCCTGCTAGCATACAGGTGAACATTTAAGAAGCTGAATATTTTTAAATTAATCAATTACCTGATAGCTTCATGAGGAGCTCAGATGCTGCCTTGACAGACATGTCCTGCCTTAACACATTTGTCTGCACTTCCTGTGGCTTGACAGTCTCCTCAGGGATGCTTGGGGCTGAGGCTTCAGATCCCGGGTTGAACACATAGCTGGACTGAGACAAAGTTGAGCTTGCAGCTTCTTCATCCCGAGGCTCATCTTTCACTTTAAATGTAGGAGTCAAGGGCTCTTTTTGATTTGCAGCTGTCAAGGGAGTTAAAAGGCTGGACTTAATGAGATGTGTACTGCATAATCACACAGCAGCAAGAAACAGGAGTGAACTGCAACCCAAGAACAGCTGGAGCAGATACTGGGCGCTAGAACATGACACCATTTAGAGATGGCTGGTGAGGTAGGTAGGTATCTGCACCTTTTGTACAAAGAGCATCTTTGGCACATAAGAGCTCAGTGTGTTGAATCTCAAGGAAACGTACATTTCCCACTCCTCCCTTTCTTCTTCTGCTCCTATCCCCACAACAGCTTTCCCATTGCTTGTGCTGTCTTGTATGTCTCCCACAAGCCTGATGGACACCTGAAGATAACACATCACATAATAGCCAATTTGGCACAACCCATAACCATTTAATTATGAAGCTATTTTTTAAAAACTGGATATAAAAGAGAGGAATAATAAAGGATAGCAAGAGAGGAGGCAGAAGAGGGGAGCAAAAGGAAATGGAGAAGAGCAAATTAGTTACCCAAATCCAAATGGTTTGTTGTAATAATCTTACAGGTGTGAATAGAAGGAATTTTAGAGGTCCCAAATACTTCTTGGGGAAGAGAGCCCTGCATTATCAAAATATTTGGAGATTTTGTTAAAATATCATTTTAACCCCAGTCCCCACCCTGGAGAAAAACCAAACAAAGCAAATAGGTTTTCTTTTTAAATGCCTCATGTAAACAATTGCTGCTTCTGGGAGCAAGTTCCATAGATCTTGGTGCTGCTTATGTTGGCTTGGCACAGAATCACTTTGGCAAATAGCTCTTCAGTTAGTAGTTGCTAGTGTTGATCCATGGCACTGGATTTGGTCAACTTGGTGAAACCAGGGACCTGGATACCACTTAAACAATATTGCCAACTCCAAACATTCTAAACTTATGAGTCAAGCCCCCTAAAATTATGAGAATGCCTTAAATCATTAGATTTATTTTAAAAATGCCTCACATAAACAACTGCTCCTTCTCAGAGCAAGCATACATAAAGCTACTTTTGAAGCTTGGTCTTCTGCTTTGTAACCCTATCTGAAGTGCTCAAAGGAAGAGATAATGAAGTTTTAAGTGCAATCATAGTTGCTTCTCAGATGATGAGAAACTTGAAGTTGGTGGCCACAATCAATTTGAGGGTGCTTAAAAAGGATACAACTCTTGGACACACATTCCACTGTGCCTTAAAAAAATATATATATATATCCGGACCTCTAATACACATTTTAAAAGCTTTGCAATTTACACTATGGAGCTGCTTGGGTTGCCTTTGGATGATTTATATTTTTGGTTGGGCTTAGGGTTGGCACGATGCTATCACAGATCATTTAAGGAAGTGATGTGGATTGGGCTCACCCAGTAAGTATGCACATTTCAGTGCATGTTGACAATACTCACTCTTAAGGAATTAAATCATCTTAAATGTGAACATTTTAATATGCATTTTTAGCACTTATGCCACCATATGGATTTTTTACCTTTACAATTTTAGGTAATCTAATGCAAAAATATGCATTAATGCAATGATAAGCATTGCATTAAATTCACCAAAATACAGGTTATGGTTAACATAGTTATGCTAACCTCACCAAGTTACATATGTAAGCCCTCCAAACACCTCCACCATCCGTTGTCCAGGTCTGACCCTTCTGTCTAGCTCTGTCTCTCATGCCCCATTTCTAAACTAGATAGTCTATTCTAGGGTTCCAATTTGGCCCATGTGCGGTGGCATTGTGTACCAGCACATCTCCCAAGAGGAGTGTAGCAGCACCTCTTGGGGTCCAGAATCTCAGCTTTTATCTCAGTCTCAATTTACATTTGAATCAATTTGGCTCTCGGAGGTACAGGGGTCCATTCACATGGAATTCAATGCAGGATCAGGGCCCATGTCTAGACAGGGCTTTAGAGATGTGGTTTTGGCTAAATTATACAAGGAAAAAGGCTAAACTGATGTTCCTGCCTTTCCTGATTTCTCTTGTATAGATGCATTATTCTAGTCAGAAGTCATAACTCATCCAGCAGAATATATATTTGTTTGGTTAACTGAAAGCTCTTACTCCTGGAACATTTCCTGAACTGTCAAAACCCTCCCCAGATGAATACGTCCAACCCAGAGGACACACAAACCTAGGACAGTTATTACCAGGGCTTAAATTCTCAGAGACTATTTCCTGGAATCCCCAGGTCCCTCCCCCATTTGGGGCTCCGGGCTTCAGCTGTGGGCTGGGGCTTTTGGGGGCTTCAGCCCCACAGGAGGTGCCAGGGCTTGGGACTTCAGCCCTGCCAGAGCTCCCGCAGATTTGAAAATATTTATCAGAGCTCATCTCTGGATAGCCCCAGCTGAATTTCAGCCCTAGTTATTACAATTAATTGAAAAAAGAACCAACTATTGTGTTGATATCCATTTAATATTCCCTGTTGCTCTAACCTGAAAGATAACAAAGAGGATTACAAGCTAAACCAAGTCTATATAGAAGAGTAGATAAACATAAATAAGATTTTCCAGAGTGATGGATCTGCACTAGGATAAATTAAAATTACAGGTGAGAAAACTAATCTTGTCTCTCTTCAGTACCAGTTTCACTGCTCCAGACAGAATTCATCATAACACATGGGAAGTAGCACACAGTGACCAATCATCAACCACATTGGGAGAAATAGTGAACAGATGTAATAGTCATTACAAATAAAGGAATCAGAAAGTTTTCAACAGAAGCTGCTGACCAAACCAATTCACTTACTGTGTATTTCTCAGTGCTTACAACACTTATGACTGAAAAAAGGAAAAGGAATTATCTGCTTCAAGTGAAGCTTGGTGTTATAAGTTGGGCACAGTGAAAGACTGGTCTGTGGTCCAGCTACTAATGGGTTGAAAGTAAGAATTTAAGAAAATAAAAGAATCCCCACTCAACCTTCCTGCCGAAGGGAAGGCTGCAAGAAAAGAGATCTACAGAGCCAGTAAATAGACACATCATGGTTGAAAGTAGCTCTAATGAAGGGCTCTAGAACCACACAGCAATAACCTTGGGCCATAGGATGCTTTATAAGTGGTGCTTGTGAGCCACAACTACAAAGGCATGAGATAGCAGGATCCAACCAAAGACAGCAGTGGGAGATGTGAGGATCAGTGGCACCAAGTGCTGAGACATGAAGCTAAGAAAGGAAAACTTTTTACAAGGAACCCTAGGGTTTATGGGAAGAAAAGAAAGGAATAACGTTTTAGTTGGGATCCCATTGAGGCTAGAATGCCTGAGTGACTCAATAAGTGAATACTTACTAAGATTCCAGGTGGGAAGTTGTGGGCATTGGGGATCAGGAAGAACCAAAGAATTCTGATGATTCATATTCATTATATTTGGAAGGATCCATTGTTTGATGTTGAACATTCACACCCTAAAGAGAAGCTGTGATGAGTAAAGGACTAACAGTATGATGATAAGTATTACTAGCTATTTTTGCTATTATATTGGGAAAGTTGGGGGGCTGGAGTAAACTTTGGCAAACTATATACAAGACCCTAGTTCACACTTGCAGATAGCCAGGAAGTTTGTAAAATCTGCAAACTCTGCAAAAGGAGCAAGTGGTGAAGTGATCTCTTTGCAGGAAGAAACTATGTGGTTGAGATCTGTTATTGACTTTTCAGAATAAGATCCTATTTACCTGATAATTTCTATTTGACTTATTAGAAAGAGATGCTTGGAAATACATGGCTTGGAAATAGAAATGCCATTCTCCTGACAGGATAGAATCTAGCTGGGTCTCTCACTTGCTCTTATTCTTTCCGGTGCCCTCTCCTCAAAGGATCTGATAGATTACAGAACACCGGTTGTCATTCACCGTACATGAGGTGCTGTAACACAATTCTGTTCAGTTTCCAACTCCTTGTGTACTCAATCTCTGCCTCAGGAAAACCAAGTAGGCTACCACCTAAGCTCCCCACTGAAAGAAATTTACCTCTGTGGGAACTATTGCCGGCAAATTCACTGTGTGTGTTTGAGATCCTCCACAAGGATCTGAATTGAAATATACATTGTCAAAGTGAAACCCTAGTTCCATATGAACTAGGGTGGTGAAACTGTAGTGTACGCATGCCTAAAGGGAAGGGATATGAGTGTTAAGCCTTACCCCTGAGCAACAACCTATCAGGTGCAACACTCTATTTAAATTCATGGTTATTCAAATCATCTTGTTTAGGAATATTAAGGCAAATTGGAAGTAATAGTAGAAGTGAAGTGTTCGAAAAAAGTTAGCTACCTAGCTCCACCTTTTCTTAAACTGCTTTGAACCTAAGTGCTTGGGGCGGGGGGGTGGAGGTTTAAGGAAACCAGAGAGTGCTATTTCACACACAAGTATTGCCACAAGAAATCCCTTCCGTCACCACTACTGGCTAAATTACAGCTAGTTCTGAACAGTGAACCCAGAAAAGAGAGCATGCAGAGTAGGAGTGTGACTGGCCATAGGGAGAGGTGCACAGAAAAATGGAGGCTGCTTGTCTGTGTGAGCCCACTGAATGAGTTTTTGTTCCCTTACTGGAACCTGCTTGCAGGCTACATGGTGTGATGTAGATTCTGGTAGGGTGAAGACAGGAAATTTTTGGTTTAAAAACCCCTCTACTACTGTCTTCAGGGCCGTCCCCCTGTTTGCCAGCTACATGGCGCATGGCCCATTGCAACAGAGGCATGATCCTGAAGGGAAAGCAGGTCAGTACCAAGTGCTAAAACCATCCTGCTGAACCCACTGATATGTCCCTAGTCTGTTGTGCAGCAAAGTGAGACCCTCTGCGAGGGCCCTTTCCACCCTAACAGATGAAGACCAAGCTGGAGGAAGATGGACGGGGGGGAAACGATTTGTTTCCCATGAGAAAGAATTTCTTGCAAAAGGCTCTCTCACAGAGAGCAGCAGAGAAAACATCTGCTCACCTCCATGAAAGCAGAGATACTGGGGAAGGAGCTTTCAAAGAACGAGCGAATGAAACTCCGCCTTTTTGCCAGTGGATCTGACTGAAAGGCCTATGAGTTATGACTTCTGCTCAGAGCAGTAGATCCCATCGCAGAACAAAGAGAATTATCATTATGTTTGTTTCTGTGAATAGTAATTTGTGCACAATTTAAATCTAGGTTGAAAATATACACTTTCTAGAAGCACAGGGTTGTATATTTCTTGCTGTGTCTTGGGGAAATGCACTGGGAAGCAGTTTGTTGTACTGAAGTTCAAATCACGCTTCATTAGCGCAGACTTTCCATTCCTGTATGCTGCTAAATTCTGTGCATTTCTGGGAGGTGTAAAATATGAGAGATTTGATTTTGATGATGCCAAGAAATTCTTGGATGTAAAACAGCAATCTGTTGGGGAAGGGGAAGATGAAGCTGGTGATATATCAGAAGCAGAGGTTATTAAAAGCTTTTATTTGTCCAACTTTTAATTAACTGTGCTATTGCCCTTTTTGGGTTTTATTTTCAATTAAAGATCTAGATGGAAATTATGAAAATGTGAATCTGGAGAGACACTTCAAAGAGCTATCTTGACATCAGTAATATCTACACTGACAGCAACATTATGGAATTTACAATGTTTTTAACTTAAGGACATGACCAAATATTTGCCAGCCATGTGTGCTTACATATTCTATTTGAAATCTCTGATTTGGGCATAAACTATGGACTTTAAACATATGCAGTATATTCTTTTCCTTCGAATTGCAAAAGAAATATATCAGTTTTGACAATTTAATTGGGTGTACTTTTTATTATTTTAAAAATAACCTTCTGAAGAGTCTCCAAACCAGCCAATTCAGCACTGTTGATGGGAAACTTGCAGGGAGATTTTGCTTGACACCACATAAGTACCAAGGTTTTCAAGAACCCACACAGTACGGATGATCTTTCTAACTAATAATGCAATTTACCTCATAATGTACTGTATGGAGCAGTCAGCTGATTTAGTAATTTTTTATTATTATATCAATGGATTCAGCTGAGAAAACATGAGTACAGAGTTTAGTGTTTTTCAGTCATCAGAATCCCAAGATAGTATTATTTCCTAAAATGTGTATCACTGTATGGCTGTGATATCAGTTATGAATTAAAAGGGGTTTCCCCCACCCTCCTTAAACACAGACTGTAGTTTCTTTAACAAGTAAGGCTGGCCAAACTTTATATATTGATAAGTGCTCCTGTTAGTTTTCCCTCATATTAGAGTGTTTTCACATGAGCAGTTTAAACAGCATAAAAAGAACTGTAGACGCAAAGTACATCCTAAGATAAAAAGAGTTGTTGTCTAGGGCAATGCAATTGGGTGAACACCAGGAGGAGAAAGGGAATGAAGTATGCTTCACAATTATTGTTTCCACACAAAGTCCCTTTGAAATTAGTAGCTCAAGAATGACATTTATTTCAATGGGACTCATTTATTTTAAATTGTGATGAAAAGTAAACACTTCACAAAAACTAGCACAGTAAGGATGTTATTATACTATGCTGGCCATGGCAATTTGGCTTAATGTGAGAAAACGCTGTTTTATAACAATAGGAAACACAATTTTTAAAATGAGTGGAAGGGAAAAATTTTCACACAGACACATATTTTGAATCTGCTGAAATTGAAACCATAAAAATAGAAACTAACATTCTGCAGATTAAGTTACAAATGCAGTTACAGGGTTTCTGTATGGAATTGATGTACAGAAAACAAACTAAAACAAAATGAAAAAACGTGTTGGCTCTGATTCAACAAAGCACTTAAGCACGTGTTTAACTTTAGGCCTGTTTGAACTGAAGTAAATGCAAAAAAGTAAAGCCCATGCTTAATTGATTTGCTGGATCAGAGGTCATTAAACAGAGTCAAACAGACTACATGACCATAACCAGTAGCTAACAAGCTAAAGGGAAATTATTAAACTGGAGAAGATGGGGATCAGTAGAAGAATTATAAAGGGGTATGAAACTGGCAACAGGTTGTGCTGAAAGGAGAACTATCAAGCTGGAAGGAGGTAACTGGTGGAGTTTCTCAAGGATCAGTCTTGGGACCAATCTTATTTTATATTTTAATTAATGACCTTGGCTCAAAAGATCAGCATGTGCTAATGAAATCGGTTGATGATAAAACGTTGGGAGATACCATCAATACAGAGGAAGGTTGGGATATTATAAAGGAAGAATTGGAAAAGCTTGAGGACTGGAGCAATGGAAATGGGATGAAATTTAATAGTGCAAAGTCATGCACATAGGGACAAATAAGAACTTCTGCTATCAATTGGAAACAACAGAAGAGGAGAAAGACCTCAGTGTATTAGTCGATCACAAGATGACTATGACCAATCTGATGTGGCTGTGAAAAAGGCAAATACAATCCTATGATGTATCAAGCAAGCCATTTACAGTAGATGTATGAATACCATTGTACAAGGTACAGCAAAGACCTCATGTAAAGGAGTGGGAATTTTCTGTAATATTTTGTAGGAATACTGTGAGTACCTCAATTTCCCTTATATGTTGCATGATCATCTTGGGAGCAGAAAAAGGCTGTTTACTCTTAGGCAGGCTACCACACAGTGTGGATGAAGCCTCGCTGTCTTGAGTTTGTGGCCCATGTGAGTGGAGAGTCCATGAAGACAATGGCAAAGCTGACCCCTGGGACATTTGGTTCCTAGCAACTAACGATCATGGATGGTCAGGAAGCCAGCCATGTTTGACCAGTTGGAGAACAAAAGACTGAGGAGAGGCCAGGTGTGACTCACTGGGAAATCTGCACAAAAAGGACAGAAGGGGACAGAGCAGGAGCCAAGCAGGGACACACTGCTTGGCTGGGACTCTGGGCTAACCAGAATGGACCAAGGTGTAACTTTCTTCTCTCTGTGCTAACCAAGGTCTTTCTACTATTCTACACACCTAACAAAGCAGGGATTCTCATCCTTTTTCTTTCTGAGGCCCCCCCAACATGCTATAAAAACTCCACAGCCCACCTGTGCCACAATGACTGTTTTTCTGTATATAAAAGCCAAGGCTGGCATTAGGGGGTAGCAAGCAAGGCAATTGCCCGGGGCCCCACACCATAGGAGCCCCGTGAAGCTAAGTTGCTCAGGCTGCGGCTTCAGCCCCACACAGCAGGGCTTTGGCTTTCTTCCCTGTGACTCTAATGCTAGCCCTGCTTGGTGGACCCTCTGAAACCTGTTCACGTCCATCCCCCCGTCCCATCCCAAGAGGGCCCTGGACCCCTAGCTGAGAACTGCTGTAATAAACCCTACTGTTTTTACAGTGCTGGCTGAGAGTCACTGCAGATGCTGAAGGTGGGGATGCATTGCCTCCTTTGGGTGTATAAGTCTCCCTCAGGTGCCCACCTCAGGTGGATTTGTTAAAGGGAGCTCATGGTTGAATCAGGGTGCTGAAGGCTCTGAGGTTCAGTCCAAGACTCCAAGGTTCAGTCCAATGGCTTAACCCTAATGAAAGAGTGAGATCCTAAGGTGGTCTGGCACACTGAAGGGGTCCTCCCAGGGATTGCTCCAAAGCAGTTCCAGAGCACTGGACCTGTGGATCTGTGACACCTCACCTCAAATATTGTGTACAATTCTGCTCACCAATGTTCACCAGAAAGTTGAATTTGAACTGGAACAGGTGCAGAGAAGATCTACTAGAATGATTAGGGAATAGGGAGCCTATTTTCTGATGGGAGAGTAAAAGGGCTTGGTTAATTTAACCTAGCCAAAAAGATGGCTCAGAGGGGACATGATTGGTTTTTATAAATACATTGTGGGGAGGAGTAACCACCAGGGAGATGAGCTATTTCAGCTAAAGGACAATGTTGGCACAAGAACAAATGGATATAAACTGGCCATGAATAAATTTGGGCTGGAAATGAGAGGAAGGTTTCTAACCATCAAAGGAGCAAAGTTCTAGTACAAACTTTCAATAGGAGTAGTCGCGGCAAACAACCTTAGTTTTAAGATAGAGCTTGATAAATTTGTGAATAGGATTCTATGACTGGGTTCCCTGCAACAGCTGGGGACAGGACTCGATGACCCAGTAGGTCCCTTCCAGACCTATGCCCCTAACCAAATAAAATCTGTAGATCAGCCTCATTTAAAACAGAACACTAGGAAGCATTAGCATACACACCTTGCAAGTATCTTTCTAAATTAAACTGTTTTGACTCTGAATGATAAAATCGGGAAAGTATTTCAGGGTTTTTTTTAATGTTTTGGACTTTAAAATTGCTGAATTGGTTTAATCTTCTATTTCAGAAAAGTTGAAACAAACTAAAGAGTCACATCTAGCCTGAAAATTTCTCTGGAAAGAGTCTGTCACATGTTATTTGAGAAGTCAAGAGATTTATATTCTTGAAAAGTTAAGGGCTGAGAGTTAATAGTGTCATTATAAGAAACTAATCAAAGGGACTGAATTCAGTACACTAACTGAAAAACCTGGAAACAAAAAAAACACAGCTAATATTTATCAGATCTGCTAAATAAAAGAGCACTACTACTGCTATATAGCCACGCATATTGCATAGGGAATAGCACCAACTTACAAACTATGTTGCAAAATATCAACCCCTTTGGAAAATACACTCCTTCCCCTTTAACATAGCTTTTCTTGTATTGTAAACTTGGTGACGGTGGCAGTACATTTTCATCCAAATATGCACACACACAAAATTACAGATACATCTCACTCCCCGAGTGACTTTATAGCATGTTGCTAGGTAACAGTGCATACAAGTCAGGTTTCAGGACCTTTAGTAAGTCACCATAAAATAACTGCATGGGTCTTTTTGCATGAATAATGTACATTTCTATCCTTTTTCTGATGCCAACAGATCAATCATTGAAAACATGACTGTCTGCCAAACTGTAAACAGCTCCCCATCAACTGTTACATGAAAAACAACAGATCAAGATGTTGTGGGTTTTTTTTCCCCAGTTATCAGTAGGCTTTTTCGCCTCTTGCTTTCCGCTCTCAATTCATGCTCTAAGCAGCCATCATGAGCTCTATTATCTACAGTGCAGTCCAGCTGAGGTCTAGAGAGCCACTTACTGCATAACATGCTCTTAAGCAACACTAATCTAAACCAGTTGTCAGAACCACAACAAAAAATGGGCTTTTTCTATGGATTAAGTTTGAAACTCAACAGCAACAACAAAATAAGGTGCGGACAAACAAAAATTGTTTTTCCATAACAAAAAATGGAAAAAACCGTCAACATATACTTCTAAAATCCAGAAGTTTCCAGAGCTTCTTTTGAAACATAATGAGAGCTGTTTGCTATCCCATCCCTGACTTCTCATTCCTCTTTTCCTCTCCCTTTTGCTTTGTGTTGGGTTGGCTCTATGAACCCTGAAACTTTATTTTCCAGCTCTCTTCATTCCATCCTGTGTTCTCAGGTAAGAGTCTACATACTCCCAGAGGTACAAAGATCTGGGGCAGATGAGGACATTAAGCCATTCCAAAAGACAAGACTGAATTGTCACTGAGCAAAAGGACATTAGGCCAGACCTTGATCCTCTGGTTCACCTAGCAATGACATTTATTGAAATGCAAGTCACATTCCATTTAAAGGAATGCAGTGACCAGTTAGTCTCCATTTAAAAGGCTATTGTTAACCTCCAAAGGGCAGAAATGGTATATGGAAATCACCTTGGGGACTGCCATCTCCATGTAAGACAGAACTGATTCTCTATCAACCATTTTCCCCCTTCCTCTCCTTTAAATTTTCAAGCCCAACCTTTGAAGATGTTTAGCTAATAATGCCCCACCCCACCTCTGGCATATTCCCAAAACTGAAATGTTCAGTCAAACCAACAATAGAAGACAGAAAATACAACAGATTCTCCCTAGGCACATATACTCCATTTCATAAAATTATTCTGCAGACAACTCTCCAAAGGAGGGGGAAAAAATAGAAGCGTGGTATGCATTAAATAAGGATTTCAATTAAAAACAAAGGTTTTCAGAAGTTCTTCACGTACTTCTTAGGCTACCAACATTCTGATGATAATAATCAATAAAATGAAGTAACATCTTCCATTCTTTAATAGCACTGATTAACTAGGCCTCACATACTCCTGTGAAGTGGGGTCAAGCATTATAAGCCCCATTTAAGAGATGGTAAAAGGCCAAGGAAGGTTAAAGGCTAGATTTTCAGAGATGCTGGGCAACAATAGCTCTGATTGACTTCAGCTACAATTGTGGCTGCTCAGCATTTCTGAAAAGCGTGCCCAAGAGGACTAGTATATGGTCACATTGACTCAATAACAGAATCTGGAGTTCCTATTCCCAGCTCTCTAATATAATAATTAGGTGTGACCTCCCAAAGAATAAACAGGAAATTGTTATTTTTTTAAAGTCAGGTGAAAAAAAAAACGTATGGCAATTCCAAGAATTAGTGAACGCAGAACAGAGGGGGTTCTTAAGGTTGGAGAAGGAGCAGCAGCTGCTGCCTGCCTTTCAGTTACCTGACAGCTTCATGAGAAAGTCTGATGCCATCTTGACAGAGATGTCCTGGCTGAATAGTGCTGAGGCTGTATTGGCCACATAGTCAGAGGAGTCTTTCAGCTTTGTGTTGTTGGTGGCTCTGTCAACGGTGCTGAAAGCAAAGGATGTAGCTGAGATGCTGTTGTCATCTTTGGGTTCTTCCTTTACTACTAAAGGTGGGACACCAGCACTGGCCTGCCCAGCCACCTCAAGTGTTTTAGACACAGACACTGTCCCTGTAAGCTCAGATCCTCTTTCCCTCTGTTGCCCAGGGCAGGAATTGTTATTTAGCTGTGGCGATCCCTTCACTTCAGTTTCTGGGATTTCCTCCTTCACTTTGGCTTCTGTCCTGAGGAAGTGCTGATGGCAACGCATGTGGAGTTTCAGGCTGAAGTGGCGTGAGGACGTGAAAGGGCATAGCTGGCATTGGAAGGTTTCCCCCCTGTCCTGGTGCTGATGAACCTAATTATATGATTGAAAACAAACATACATTTAAAGAAAATGTTATAAAAATATTCTAACGGTCTCTCCTATATATCTTTCTCACACACATTTTTATAAATACTTCAACTCATTAGTGAACATGTCATTACAAGACTCCTGCTAAAGATCAATTTCTAATAAAAACAGTATGGCACCACCTAGGCAGCAAAGAACATAAATTCTGAACCCAGTTCAAAAACCAGATATGTCCTGTTTCTGCACCATAAAAACTGGAAGTCCTTTTTGTACAAATCAACCTTTATGACCTGTCTGTAATGCCTATTGTATAAAATTCTGACTCCTCCATTCAGACAGGCAGCTGGTTCTTGGACAAGAACCTTATTTATTGTGTATTTTGTTGAGCGTTATGCCTATAACATTCTGTAAATTATGATGTTTCAGTGCAAACCTTGAAAATGCTAACTTGTATAACAAATACTGTAAACAATTTAGGTCCCATATTAATCCTCCATTATGAGAAAAACACAGTTCTTGTTTATAGTCACTGAAATAGTTTGTTGAGAACTAATTCCAGCAGAAAATGAAAGATTTTGTTATGACATGAGACAATAAAGTATTTGCATCACATTCTGATTTATCAGGTGTTACCTGGTGAACATTTTCTTTTATCTTCCATATTTTTAGACTACAAGTTCTTTCACACAGGGACCACGTCTTCCTGTGTGTTTGTACACTTCCCAGTACAATGGGACTCCAGTCCCAACTATAGCCTTTGGGAGCTACCATTTGTGTATGTACACACACTCTCTCTCTAATTTGTAAATTAATTTAGTATTCATGACAGGGAGGGAACAAGCATAATTAGGGCCCTACCAAATTCATGGCCATGAAAAATGTGTCACGGACTGTGAAATCTGGTCTTTTGTGTGCTTTTACCCTATATTCTATAGATTTCACAGGAGAGACCAGCGTTTCTCAAATTGAGGGGCCTGACCCAAAAGGGAGTTGCAGGGGGGTCACAAGCTTATTTTAGGGGGATCACAGTATTGCCACCCTTACTTCTGTGTTGCCTTCAGAGCTGGGCAGCTGGAGAGTGGTGGCTGTTAGCCGGGCACCCAGCTCTGAAGGCAGCACCCCGCCAGCTGCAGAGCAGAAGTAAGGGTGGCAATGCCATACCATGCCACTCTTATTCTGTGCTGCTGCCTTCAGAGCTGGGCATCCGGATAGTGGCGGCTGCTGACTGATGGCCCAGCTCTGCAGGCAGCATCACAGAAGTAAGGGTGGCAATACCATACCCGGCCAGCAGCCGCCGCTCTCCAGCAGCAGTGCAGAAATAAGGGTAGCAGTACCACAAACCCACCCCCCCAAGCACACACACAATTTCTTTATGGAGCAGGAAATTAAAACACCTTGAAATTTCTGATTAGAATAGCTGAAATCATGAAATTTGCAATTTAAAAAAATCTTATGACTGTGAAATTGACCAAAATGGACCATGAATTTGGTATGGCCCTAAGCATAATGCTAGCAAACTTTCCCAATGCACTTTTGTCATAAATATAAAGGGAAGGGAAAACACCTTTAAAATCCCTCCTGGCCAGAGGAAAAACCCTTTCACCTGAAAAGGGTTAAGAAGCTAGGATAACCTCGCTGGCACCTGACCAAAATGACCAATGAGGAGACAAGATACTTTCAAAAGCCAGGTGGAGGGAGAAACAAAGCCTCTCTCTGTCTGTCTGTGTGGTGCTTTTGCCAGGGACAGAACAGGAATGGAGTCTTAGAACTTAGTAAGTATTCTAGCTAGATCATGTGTTAGATTCTGATTTCTTTAAATGGCTGAGAAAATAAGTTGTGCTGAATGGAATGTAGATTCCTGGTTTTGTGTCTTTTTGAAACTTAAGGTTTTGCCTAGAGGGATTCTCTATGTTTTGAATCGGATTACCCTGTAAGGTACTTACCATCCTGATTTTACAGAGGTGATTCTTTTTACTTTTTCTTCTATTAACATTCTTCTTTTAAGAACCTGAATGCTTTTTCATTGTTCTTAAGATCCAAGGGTTTGGGTCTGTGTTCACCTATGCAAATTGGTGAGGATTTTTATCAAACCTTCCCCAGGAAAGGAAGGATTTTGGGGGGAAAGACGTTTCCAAACGGGCTCTTTCCCAGTAATATACCGGTTATACGTTTGGTGGTGGCAGTGATAAAGTCCAAGGGCATAAGGTAAAATAGTTTGTACCTTGGAAGTTTTAACCTAAGCTGGTAAAAGTAAGCTTAGGAGGTTTTCATGCAGGTCCCCACATCTGTACCCTAGAGTTCAAAGTGGGGAAGGAAACTTGACAACTTTAAATTCAGACTCTAGCAACCATGCTATTCCAACCCTGGGTATTCCTTTTACAAATACTGCTAGAGATGTAAATTTGTTCCATTCTGTTTGGTGAGTGTATAATCTGGTCAAAATGGCACTCAGCTGAGATAAACACACTCATTTTCACTTGTGACCTAAACAGGATTTGAACTCAGGCCTCCAGAGATGTAAGGTTAGCGAAGCAATCAAAATCTCGCTTGCCATTTAGCCCTTCTGCATTCAGTGAAAGTACGTTTCATTGATGCTGCTAAGATTTGTACTGCAGCAGCACCCAAATGCCCCAAACAGGATCAGGTCTCATTGTGCATGTGATGTACAAACACTCAGTACAAGATAATCCTTGTTGCACAGAGTTTACAAAATGACATTCTCAATGTGATAGAAATGTGGGTATTTACAGCCAAAAATAATTTTAAGATGTTAAAAGTTGCAGCTAACAAAAATTAAGATATTAAGAGCTAATGCTGAAGCCCAGTCCTTATAGCACCCAAAGTGCGTTTTAAAACAACCCCCCACTTACAGCAGAACATTTGTATAATGCATCATAAATAATAAGAATTTGTAATGAAACGTCAACAAAATTAATTATCTGTACTACTGGAAATACTGTGATATAGAAGTGAATTTCTTCTTTATCACATGGCACTGAGATGTGCTAACAGTTGCAAGCACCTTCAGTATGTCAACTTTATCTGCTACACCCACTGAATTGCTATGTGCCAGGCTGCATCTTTAGGATTCCCACCAATCAATGTCTCCCAGCGCCCATATTTAACTACTTCTGCCAGAGGACTGATGTCATAAATATGATTCCTTTTGAAGGCTGTCAAAGCCACTGCTGCTGAGAGGTGGCAAAGTTTGTGTGGAAGCCCAGTTTCTTTTCCCAGGGGCTCAGAATGCCACCTCTGCAGTTTCCAGAGTTCAGAGAGAGGTGACGGGTCTGTCCGTTTTGGATTTCTCTTGTGATAGGTCACAACAGCAAAATCACCCAGCTAATCATGACTTGCTTTAGTTTGAAACAAAATACATGTTAGGTTACAATTTTGCAGATTATACAATAAATAAAAAAGGAAAAATTCTTGCTCACTGGATCCAAATTCAGGGATTCCTGTTTAAACCATAGGAAATGGATGAAACAAGTTTCCAGAGCACTGGCTAGCATGCCTATAGTAGTATTTAAAAAATTTCAATAAATAAATTGGTTTGAAAACAAATAATGATAAAAACAGAAAATGATAATTTTCATTCAAAGGGATTTTAACTGTCATTCACTTCCTGGTCCTTAACTGCAGGAAAGAACTTAGTTATTGACACGTTGGATGGTCCATCTACAGTTGTCCAGTCTCCTCTCTCAGATAATGACTACTTCCAGATGTTTCACAGGGAGAAGCAATAAACCAAGTGGATAGCTATAATATAACCTGTCTATATGGCAAGTTTCTTCCTAATCCTATTACGTTTATGCCTTGGAGCATAAGGACCTTTTTTTTAAATCCTATTTAACATAACTGTGGATGTTCTCCTTGTCTGTATAATTGTCTAAACTTTGTTTTAATCCTGCAGTGTTCTTGGTCTGAAATGACTTCCTGTGGCAATGGGTTATAAAGTTCCAGGCCCTGATCCTGAAATGACTTTTGCATCAGTTAACCTGAAGCATGCTAGTAAGTCCCATTGGCTTCAAACTTTAGCATGTGCATGTTTAAACTTTAAACTTTAGCATGTGCATGTTTGCAGAATTGGTCCCAGTTAGGTGGGGGTTAAAATATTTCTGTTCTATCAGTTTTAAATTTGTTTCTGCCAGCTGAATTCAGTGTCTTCTTGTTCTCATATTACAAGAAAGAATAAAAAGAAGCTCGATTTACCTTCTCCATCACATTCATTACTTCAATCTTGTCGTCTCCTCTCTAATCTAAGCAATTTAATTCTTTTCAGTCCCTTTCTTCACAGGAAGTTCTTACCATCCTGCTAATCATTTTGTTGCCTGTTTTTGAACCTCTTGTATCTCTGATATAGCTTTTTGATTGAGCAGAACTGAATACAGAATTACAGGTGAGAGCATGTGTCATAAATATAAAGGGAAGGGTAAACCCCTTTAAAATCCCTCCTGGCCAGAGGAAAAATCCTCTTACCTGTAAAGGGTTCAGAAGCTAAAGGTAACCTCGCTGGCACCTGACCAAAATGACCAATGAGGAGACAAGATACTTTCAAAAGCTGGGAGGAGGGAGAAAAACAAAGGGTCTGTGTCTGTCTGTATGCTGCTTTTGCCGGGGACAGAACAGGAATGGAGTCTTAGAACTTTTAGTAAGTAATCTAGCTAGGTATGTGTTAGATTATGATTTCTTTAAATGGCTGAGAAAAGAGCTGTGCTGAATAGAATGACTATTCCTGTCTGTGTGTCTTCTTTATAACTTAAGGTTTTGCCTAGAGGGATTCTCTATGTTTTGAATCTAATTACCCTGTAAGGTACCTACCATCCTGATTTTACAGAGGTGATTCCTTTACTTCTATTAAAAGTCTTCTTGTAAGAAAACTGGATGCTTTTTCATTGTTCTAAGATCCAAGGGTTTGGGTCTGTGGTCACCTATACAAATTGGTGAGGATTTTGGGAAGTGGGGTGCAAGGTTTGGGAGGATTTTAGGGGGAAAGATGTGTCCAAACCATGTTTCCCAGTAAACCCAGATAAAGTTTGGTGGTGGCAGGGGAAATCCAAGGGTAAAATAATTTTGTACCTTGGGGAAGTTTTAACCTAAGCAGGTAAAAGTAAGCTTAGGAGGTTTTCATGCAGGTCCCCACATCTGTACCCTAGAGTTCAGAGTGGGGAAGGAACCGTGACAGCATGCAATCTATTTAAATAATGGCATCATAGTATTTTCAGTATTGCTGCTGTCCCCTTCTATATAAATTCAAACATTCTGTTTGCTCTTTTAACCACTACTGCACAACGAAAAGACGTTTTCATTCGGCTGTCTACAGTGACACTCAGGTATTTTTCCTGAATGTGCATGACTAGTTTAAATTGTTCCTTCTAGTAAGTATGCCCTTGCATTTATCAACAATGATTTCATTTGCTATTG
The DNA here is from genome assembly GCF_965140285.1 of Lepidochelys kempii. Taxonomy (NCBI): domain Eukaryota; kingdom Metazoa; phylum Chordata; order Testudines; family Cheloniidae; genus Lepidochelys; species Lepidochelys kempii. Next base: position 54,084,794 of record NC_136383.1, read on the forward strand.
TACTGACTAATCACCTAGATTTTTTAGGCCTTCTGAAGATCTTCTCAATTCCTTCTAGTCTTGACACTCCTAAGCAATGTTGCATCATCTGCAATTTTGCTAGTTCACTCCTTTTTCTAGACCATTACTAAATAAATCAAACACGACTAGTCCAAGTATAGAGAAATCTGCAGTTAACCCCGTCATACTTCACACTGATTAATATATTCCTAACTGTTGTTTTACTGTCTCTTAACCAATTTCTAATCTGTGATAGTACTTTACCCCTCACTCCACAACTACTTAATTTTCTTGACAGCCTCTTGGTGGGGGACTTTGCCAAAGGCTTTTTTAAAGGCCAAATTAATTATCTCAACTGAATCTCCTTTATCCATTATTTTGATGACATACTCAAAGTTTCCCAGTATATGAGAATATGATTTTCCTTTACAGAAGCCATGTACTCCTATCAGATCATGTTATTCAAGGTGTTCTATTTTTATCATTTTAATCAGTTTCCCTTGTATTGGTCTGTGATTTCAAGGATCAACCCGTCGTGTCTTTTTTAAAGACAGGTTCAAGATTTACAATCTTCCAGTCTACTGGCTGATTTTAATAAGGGACATTTTTCTCAGCAGTTTTGTCACTTTATTTTTAAATTACTTCAGAACTTTTGGGTGTACATCACCTGGTGCAGATCACTCGTTGTTCTATACATTTATCTACTTGTTCCAGAACTACTTCTTTTGACACCTCAGCCTCTGACAGTGTCTCACCTTTATTACTTGTAAAGAGTAGCTCTGAAGTATCTTCCCAGTGTGGTGAATTCTGATGCAAAGACAACCTTTAGTTTTTGTGAAACATCATTATCCTCCTTAATTGTTCCCTTAACTCCTTGGCAGTCAAGTGGACCCACCAATTCTTTCATAGATGTCCTGAAGTTTAATACACTTAGAATTTAAAGAGTAAATAGCCAAAAAACATTTTTATTTCTGACCTCCTACTTACTATTTGACAATTTAGCTGCCATAGTTTATGTTCTTTACTTACTATTGGTTTTGTTTGGGATGGATAACCATTTTCTGGAGGACATAATTGGCTAAAATACCTTCTTGAACCTTGCAATTTAACCATATTTCTCCCCTGCCCCACTCTGCCTTCCTGCTTCCATTTTTGTTTAGTGATATGCATGCTTTTCAGGCCTTGTAAGCTTGAGAAGTCACTATGCTAAGACCAAAAATTATAGTTTTCTCTTTTCATTTAGGGCATTTTTTCTCACAAACCTCCTCTTAAAACAAAAACACCCGTCTTTTTTAAAGTTTAGTGTTACCATGTGTGATGGGGTGGACCAGGCCCAAAGGCCCCAGCTGGAGGCCTCAGGGTTCTGCCACACCCATCCAAGGAATGGAGCAGTGGAGAGGTCCTCCACTCAGGCTAGAGTGGCTGCAGGGGAAACAGCCAATCAAGGCCCAGGAGGGCCATATAAACGGAGACGCAGAACAGAGCAAAAGTGGTTTAGAGCTGGTGAAGAAAGGACTGTGTGTTTGGCTGGAAAAGAAGCATGATCATGGACAGCTAAGTAGGGACAGGGACCGGGACAGCGAGAGGCTCATGGCTGGCTGCTAGGACTGAGCTAAAGGCAGCTTGCTAGCAGGGACCAGGGGAGCAATGAAGGAGCGCCTGGCTGGCTGCGGAAACTGAGTCGGGACTGAGCCTAGGGAGGCTGCAGGAAGATAGTGTCTCCAGGGAGGAAGCCCTGGGGATATGGCCCCATACCAGGGCCAGAACTGGTTTAAAGACCGTGGACACACCCAACCAGAGGGGGCACTCATGAGAGGTGGATGCCAAACCCATTACACCATGCTAGTTTTGGTATGATCCCTCCCCTAAGGATGTTGACTTTACTTACACTGGGGCCACTCTTAATGAGCACTTCAACAAAAGTTACTTCTTGAACCAACTCCTGTGTATTATTTAGACTAAGTTGAGACTAGCCTCTCTGCCTGCGTGCTCTAGGACTAGCTGTTCCAGGAAAAATAATTCAAGGTATCAAATTTCTTCTCTTTATCTTGTTCTAATATGAAAATTGACCAGTTTATATATAGATCTTTGAAGTCACCCATTTATTATCATATTAGACTTAGCTGCTGCTTTGCTATTCCTCAATGTTGTGCATTCAGTATCCATTTTCTAATCAGGAGGCTAATATATTTCTATTCTTATGGCATGGGATTTCTACAGATTCCACAGTATGGTCCTCTTCACACAGAACCTTTAGTTGGGTATAATTCTACTTATCCATGTTTTCTGAATAGTTTATACCCATGTAATACAGATTCTTGTTGGTTTTTTTGTTATTCCACAGCAATTCAGCCATGTTTACTATGTCCACTGTGTCAATCGAGTTGCCAGGCAATCGAGTTCACCCCTACTTTTGCTTTAAGATTCTTGTATTGTTATATAGACACTTTGTCAAGGTTCCTTCCCCACTCTGAACTCTAGGGTACAGATGTGGGGACCTACATGAAAACCTCCTAAGCTGCCAGTTTAGGTTAAAACTTCCCCAAGGTACAAACTATTTTACCTTATGCCCTTGGACGTTATCGCTGCCACCACCAAACATCTAACAGGTATATAATTGGGAAAGAGCCCATTTGGAAACATCTTTCCCCCCCAAAATCCTCCCTTACCTTACACCCCTTTCCTGGGGAAGGTTTGATAAAAATCCTCACCAATTTGCATAGGTGACCACAGACCCAAACCCTTGGATCTTAAGAACAATGAAAAAGCATTCAGGTTCTTAAAAAGAAGAATGTTAATAGAAGAAAAAGTAAAAAGAATCACCTCTGTAAAATCAGGATGGTAAGTACCTTACAGGGTAATCCGATTCAAAACAGAGAATCCCTCTAGGCAAAACCTTAAGTTTCAAAAAGACACACAAACAGGAATCTACATTCCATTCAGCACAGCTTATTTTCTCAGCCATTTAAAGAAATCAGAATCTAATGCATATCTAGCTAGATTACTTACTAAGTTCTAAGATTCCATTCCTGTTCTGTCCCTGGCAAAAGCATCACACAGACAGACAGAGACTGTTTCTCCCCCTCTCCAGTTTTTGAAAGTATCTTGTCTCCTCATTGGTCATTTTGGTCAGGTGCCAGCGAGGTTATCCTAGCTTCTTAACCCTTTACAGGTGAAAGGGTTTTTCCTCTGGCCAGGAGGGATTTTAAAGGTGTTTACCCTTCCCTTTATATTTATGACACACTTATACTTATTTTTGGCCATATGCTTATTCTTAAATCCTTATGCGGATACCCAGTTGCTCTTCTGGAGCATAACTTTGTGATCTTAACCAATCCGTCTGCAAGTAGTGTTGGAAGTAGAGCAGGAAGCTGCGTACTAGTATGTGCATGCTCCATGGATACGGGAGTGGCCGGAAGCTGTGTGAATGAAGCCTGCAGCAGTGTTCTCAGGTGAATTTCATCCATACTTACCTATGAGGGGAAATTGAAAAAACTGAGATTTTCTTCCCAGATTATCACTCTCCCTTATGTTACATTTTGCCACTTCAAAATAAGTACATAATCTTTTTTTAAATTAGGAAAATAAATTCCTGTGGTATATTAAACCCAGACAGGGAAGGGCTCAAAAACTGTCGTCTTGCTTTTTTATTCTTAATTTTTTTTTCCTTCAGAAATCCTCTTTGTTCCACCCTTATGCTGGTCAACATCACTTTCCACAGTTGTAGCACCAGTTTAAATCATGATGCAGTACCAGAAATGAGTCCTGAGTTCCTGGGAGGAGGCTTGATAGGCCTTCCAAAGGCCCAAGCGTAATGACCAAAACTTTGGGTTATGAATGATATGATTTTTGTCCCATCCCAGGTGAATAAAAACTAATTTTAGTTTATATTTCTGTACTGAATCTATTTTAGGTTTTTCTATGGGTATGATCATTGAATCCAAATGTCATACAACTATTAAACATAAAAAGAATGTGCCCTAAATGACAATATTCTCTCAGCCTCCCTTGTTTACAAAAGGCACCTGTGGGTATTTTTCCTTCCTGCCTTTCACTTCCTTGCCAACAGTTGCAAGTTGGCAGTGGAAAGGGGTCCTTCTTGGATAGTCTTTATCCAAAAGATAGGTATAAATCTAAACACTGTTAGGGTTAGAATCGGCCCAATACCCTGTAGCCAAATGCTCTATAGCTGGAGTCAAGACACCAGAAGTGCTCTGCTCCTTGCAATGTTGTATTCTGGTCCAAACTCATTAGCATGACATTGTTAACAGAAAGCTATCAAAACTGATTTTTTTAAGAAATGAAAAGGGAAAAAAAGATGCCATAAACAAACACCTATATGTCACTAACAGAAATCAAAACTCAGAATCCCTAATTAAAAATGGAAGTCTGAAAAAAGATGCACAACATCTATAATTCTAGAAGTGGGTAAAGGTACTGTGCCTCAAGGCTATGCTGCTGTAAGAAACAAACTTAAGAAAAGGCTCCTAGATTTTGATGACAGCGTGACAGGACTGCAATAGATTAATGCCTTGAACAATCCTGTCTGCCATCCTGCTCTACTAAACATAATACAGGAGACACAAATCTCTCAACACACTTATACAAAAAAAACGCTGGATTTTGATGGAATCCTGTCTGAGCAGATGGTGCAGATGGACAAACAAATCCATTCCATTATAGACTTCATTTTTTGTCATTCTTTTGTTCTGGAAACCTGGGCTCTGGAGATGGCATACAATCTTGGCTGCAGCCAGGGATTTAGCCTGAATTTATAGTAGACTCAGTGGGTGTGGCTAGTGGCAACAGTTTGTGTAGGAGTCTCTCCTCTTTATCCTATCTGCCAGAGTAAGATAAAGTAGTTCCAGAGAAATGATAGGACACTGAAAGGCTATGAAATCTCCAGCAAGAGAAAGTATACTGTGCCTCTGAATAACAGCTTCAGTTTTTGTTTTACCCTATTACTTCTATTTAATTTTTCTTTTGGTTTTATTTCTCGGTTTTTTTGTACGTATTTTATGTCTATGTACTTTTTGTTTTTGGATTTTTTTTTTATTTTTATTTTTTAAATAGAGAGGGTTAAGGAAACATTTTATACTGTGGTAAAATAAATCTGTTCCTCAGCTTACCCCAATTTGTCATCAGCTTACTTCATCACCAAAGAAAACTCATGTCATTCTGGCAGGGTGACAGTGACTTCAAACATATATTCTCTATCCCCCTCACCAGCCACACATGCATTTTGGATTCATCTTGATTTTGTCCTCCCTGATGCACCACATTGTCATAGAATATTTACTGTTGTCATAGACTTTAAGGCCAGAAGGGACCATCATGATCATCTAGTCTGACCTCCTGCGCATTGCAGGCAACAGAACCTCACCCACCCACCCACTTCTGTAATAGACCTATGTTCTGTATGGATGTATACTGATCAGTGTGTGGCTTGGTAAGATATAGACTCTGCTGTTAGTCATCTCTAGAACTCTTTTGTCACAAATTTGAGTCCAGAGGGACTCTAAGGTTTGTGAAAGTTTGGACCTGTTTGGGTTGGTTTTGTTCCATCTCTAATTAGGAACTAAATATTGTCATTTTAGTTAATATGGCAAATCTGACATCACCAGAGGCCTACTCAGAAGAGAATATATATCAAGCCCCAATGTCAACAGAAAATATTTTCCAAACCCTTATACTGTAAGTCTGATCATTTGAATGTATCTGTAAACCAGAGACTGCCAAAGTGAGCATGTGAGACTGAATGTGGCCCATACAATCCTTGTATGCCCTCATCTCTAATAGGGTGGTGTGACCAGTGAAGGCCACAGTTCCCACCATTTTGACCTGTGACATCACACTGTGTTGAGTGCTGATATTTGCAGTCTGCAGGCCTCACCTCTATATCATGGATAAGGGGGCTGTAATTTGCTCCAGTTTATTTTACTTGTTGATTCACTTATAAAATCTCATCTCTTACAACTGACTGAGGGTGTAACAATATTGTTTTGTTTTTTTTAAACCCCACCAAGTTAGTTAATCAATATTAATCCCTAGTAGATACACGTCACCCTGCAAATCAGGAGTAAACTTAACACAACATCCCTATACCCACCCACTTAAAATAAAGAGAAAATTGATGGGCTTTTTTTTTCATATTGATATGCAGACTCTGTTAGAACAGAGGAGGAATGAATGACAGAGTTGAGGGCCCTCCACTCAGAACACTCTGTCACCAACCTGCAGAGGTTTAAATCTGGGAACACTTTGTTCAAGTACATTTCAGTTGATCTCACTCATTATGGTGAAATGGGGGGAAAATACAGGCTTACAGATACAAGTTACCTGAGACATAAAGGCTTTTAAAGATCACTGTCAAAACTTTGAATCGCATCTGGACGCAGAAAGGCCTCACACACACATTGAGCAGAAGGGGTGTCAGAGTGAGACCTTGTGGGACCCTCCATGAGACCAGCTTCAGGGCAGATTAGTTCATAGTGACACTAGAAGAAGGATGGGCCAACTTTTTGGCCTGAGGGCCACATCAGGGTGCGAAACTGTATGGAGGGCCAGGTAGGGAAGGCTGTGCCTCCCCAAACAGCCTGGCCCCTACCTCCATCCGCCCCCTCCCACTTCCCGACCCCTGACGGCCCCCCTCAGAACCTCCAGCCATCCAACCCCGCCCTGCTCCTTGTCCCCTGACCGCCCCCTCCCAGGACCCCCACCCCTAACCGCCCCCCAGGACTCCACCCCCTATCTAAGCCCCCGTTTCCCGTCCCCTGCCCACCCCAGAACCTCCGCCCCATCCAGTCACCCCCTTCTCCCTGTCCCTTATCCAACCCCCCCTCCCGGCCCCCTTACCATGCCACTCAGAGCAGAATGTCTGGCACCTGCACCGCCGGCTGGAGCCAGACATGCTGCCGCACTGCCCTGCAGGAGCACACAGCCCCGCCGTCCAGAGCGCTGCCCATGCGGTGGTTTTGCTGCGGGGGAGTGGAGGACAGCAGCGGAGGGGCTGGGGACTAGCCACCCGGGCCAGGACCTCAAGGACTGGGTAGGACAGTCCCGCGGGCCAGATGTGGCCCCCAGGCCGTAGTTTGCCTACCTCTGCACTAGAAGGTGGTGTTGAGTAACCACTAAAGTAATTTTATATCTAAGTGGCCCTTGGTTGGGCAGCATGTGGACACTTCTCATGTGTAAACATATTAGAGAAAGCAGTGATGTAACCAAGTCTTCTGCAAAATGTTGCCAGCACTGGAGAAGAGCGTATGCATATAGTGGTGGTGGTAGGGTTAATCATATTTATAAAAATTTTAATTCAGGGTTTGTTTTTAGTTTTATTCCTAACCCACCACACAGCAATATAAATACTTGTCTCAATGGTTATGACCAAGAATTTAAATATATTCCTTACATACATAAATCCTTTACTGTACTGGTTGCTGATTTGTTCTGAAAGCATTTTAAGACAATATAACCTATATAAACCGTGCAACTCTCAGTTGTGATACCGTCACAAGCTAGAGTCTGTATCATAAAGGTGCACACAGCTAGCTAGTGTCGCAGGAGGTAAGGATCAGTTGTAATTTCTATTACAGTTTTGCTTTTATGGATTTATAAATACATTGTTTTAACTGATATTGGGATAAAACTGGCATACTAGTTGGCAGCGTAATTGCAATTTTTCTGCTCATGAATAGCTTGACTTGGTTAAACACTGTTTCTCAATATGTAGTAGAACAACTAAAAATAATTTTTGGTGCTGTCAGATTTTTTTGAGGACTCTGCTTTACCTAATTAATTCCTTGGTATTTTTTGTTGAAGACAAATTTTGAAAAATGGCTATTGGACAGTTTAATGTTTTTATCTGTGTTACAGAGAAGTTTTCATAAAATCACCACCACATTATTGCACAGAATACTATATGATCTGTATATTTGTCTGATTGGTGTAAGGGGGCTTTACTGTATGAAGACAGAGATAATTCAAGGAGAAGCTGATTACCCATAGGCAGAAAAGAGTAGAATGGCTTCAAATAGCCATCCAGCAACCAACAATTAAGAGACAGTGCAAGAACCAATCATTCACGTTGATGTCATACCTCTAACCCTCTGCTAAACTCACCGGAAAAGCTTGTCAAGACAGGGGTCCCATCAAGTAAACAAAAGAGAACCTAAAGGCCCTGGAAACTGAAACAGAGGGCTTCTCAGATGGGATTAAAAGTGGCGCTCTCTAGGGAAGGGAGAGTTGTTTGCAGGAGACAGTAAAGAGAGGCCTGCCTAGGGTTTCTAACACAGGATGACAAGTCTCTAGGTAAGACACACCTGCGTATAGGCTGTTTATTGTTTTAAAAAACCCTTTTTTTCCCTTATGTTATGCTTTGTTCTTATCAAGATTAAACAATATTTTGGTTTGAGAAGGCTGTCTGGTCACTGTATTTACCACTGGTCACGGACTCCCAAAGAACTACAGGTACTGAATCTAGTCAGACCTGCCAGGTACGCACAATCGATACACAGGGTACTGTAGCCCAGAACCCTGTCTAAGAGTGGGAGAATTGCTTGGTTCCACCTCAGGAGAGGTAAAGGCGCAAGGTCTGAGACCTGATGTGGTGCACTCAGAGACTGGAGAGGAAAGAGAGGTGCAGCTAGCCCTGTATCCATGACAAGTGTAAATCAAGATGACTCCACTGAAGTCAATAGTTGCTCTGGTGTAAGTGAGATCAGAATCTGGCCCAATGTTCTAAAATGTTTTAACATAACAAATGCTGTAACACAGGGGTGAGCAAACTTTTTGGCATTGGGTTTTGGAAATTTTATGGAGGGCCGGTTAGGGGAGGCTGTGCCTTCCCAAACAGCCAGGCATGGGCCGGCCCCCACCCTGCTTCTCGCCCCCGATGCTCCTCCCCGGGACTCCTGCCTCATCCAACCCCCCCTGTTTCTTGACGGCCCCCCAGGGACCCCTGCCCCATCCAACCCCTCCTCTCATCCTGACTGCCCCCGCGGGACCCCTGCCCCATCCAACCACCCCTTCTCCCTGACCACCCCCAGAACCCCTGCCCCTGACTGCCCCCTGCCGCCCCATCCAACCCCCCCTCCTTCCTGACTGCCCCCCCAGGATCCCTGCCCCCATTCAACCCCCCTGTTCCCTGCTCTCTGACCGCCCTGACCCCTATCCACACCCCCGCCCCCTGACCACCCCTGCCCTCTATCCAACCCTCCCTCCCCCGCTCCCTGCCCCCTTACTGCTTGCCTGGAGCACTGGTGGCTGGCAGCTCTACAGCTGTGCCTCCTGGCTGGAGCCAGCCACTCTACTGTGCAGCACAGAGCACCGGGCCAGGCCACAGCTCTGCAGCTGCGCTGCTCCAGGAGTTTGCAGCCCTGCTGCTCAGAGCACTGTGCCAGCTGTGCAATGAGCTGAGGCTGCGGGGGAGGGGGAACAGTGGGGGAGGGGCCGGGAGCTAGCCTCCTGGGCCAGGAGCTCAGGGGCCGGGCAGGAGGGTCCCACGGGCTGTTGTAGTTTGCCAACCTCTGCTGTAACAAATCATGCCTAAAAGCCCACTATTTCCCTGTGTACTTTAAAGGTATTTATCTGTGCTAATAACTATAAACAACAAATTTAGCCACTAACAAAAAATTGTACTGCTACTATAACAGGTCAAGTATGCCAATGAAGGAAACTCAACAGTTCTGATCAGTAACTTTATATAGAGACTGGATAAACCAAAGCCCATCTTCACTTCACCATCCGGTGTCCATGCATTGAAGTACACATTATGGTAAGCAAGAACCATCACACCACATTCTTTAACCCCTGCAGCACTTTACTGCCTCTCCATTAAGTTTCTTTGTTGAATTTGTTCATTTTTGCCAGTTTAACATGGACATTTAACCTTCAGGTAGGTTAGGCTTGAAATATAAGTTGTGTATAAATAAATAATAAAAACATTATTTACAAAAACGTATTACAGTGAAAACAGTTATTGTTTTGGTTTTGAACATTCCCCTGAAATGCCTGCAAACTTTACAGCATTGTAGGAGAGCCAGAAGGTGAAACTGACCAGTCTGTTTTCATTGCCCAAGTTATACCAAATCCAAAAGGCAAACAAATTGAAATTTTAAAATCTAAAACTTTTTGTACTTTCATTTTTAATAAGATGTTATTAGTACCACAGGTACGGAAATGAGATTTTTTTTTAATTATGTGATTTTTAACCAGATAGGTTTTTTTCTATATATTTTTGCTCACTAAGCCAGTCTCTTCATTGTCAGTGAACACTGCCCTTACCTTCATGTGTGATTTGAGATTGTCCTTGCGTGCACAACGAAATGGACAGAGTGGGCACTGATGACTTTTTAAACCTGTATGAATCACCATGTGTCGTTTCCAGTAACTCTTCCTCTTTATAACCAACCCACAGATTGGACACTGAAAAGGTTTTCCTCCTTCTTCTTCTGGGGCTTGGTGGAGGGAGAAAAGAAAAAGAAAAGGTCCTTTACAGCCACTGGTAGAATACTTTCCCCTCATACACATATCAAAATATCATTTTACAACTTTAGATTTTCATCTGCAAAGACAGACATAGTACTGGTTAAACACCAACGCCCAACAAAGGTTTCAATTCCTCCCCTTCCATATTCAAACCTCCCTAATCTAGTTATGCTCCCTCTTGAAAGCTGTAATTTAAGATTCATTTATCAAGTTAAAAGTCTCAAAAACTCATTAGATAGCCAATAGGCGATGCTACTCTTCCTCACCTGGCCCTATACTTCTCACAAACATCATTCGGTAGCTAAATTTCCTATCCGCTGCCCACTTGATCAGGGAAAAAATGCTTAACTCTTGATTTTAAAAGTGGTGAATTCCAGTATTTGATGGATAATGAAAAAATAAGATATTAAATACAGAATAATTCACACTTCTTAACCATAAACCATGCTGGTGTCATAAACCGGACACGCTCAAGGCCAATACTGAGTGTTTTCAGAATCCCTGCTGTTGAACTTGTTTACTTATGGCTCAAGCAGATGCTGCTGCTGCTTCAGTCATCAGGTGATTTTAGGGTCATGGGATTTTTTTATTCTTCTATCCTGTTTCTCTGGGTGTCAGTGCATTAAACCTACTGCCTTTTTCTAGACATTTGGATGCTATTTTGCACAGTATCATCCATTGTAGGAGGGAATGGCAACCAAGGCCCAGGAAATTTACCTACTAAGTATGGAATAATCACCAGGCTAAGGAGAAGGAGATTCTTTGACTTGACACAATTAAATATTCTGACATCTCACTACAAATGCCTCTGCCCATTACAAGGAAGTCTGTAGTGTTGTCATTGAACTAGAAGACAATTTTTGTGATTGCTAAAAGGCAGTTTGATTATTTCCGAAAATCCAGAAGTCAGTAGTGTCTATCCTGCTATTTGGAATTATTTCCAGACTATTTCAGTTCATTATTAAACGTATTCATCAGCTATTTTCTACCTGCAAGAATTCATGAAATTTAACATTTCCTGTGATTGGAAACCAACTAATAAAGCCTCCAGAATGATTTTGTAATGTGTTTCAGGATAATTCCTACTAGCTGGTAGGAGACAAAAATATAATTCGTCTGATTACATAGTCCTTCTGACCTAATCAACAAGCCTGAGAAAAAGAGTACATTTTCAATATGTGTTTTGCAGCTTCAGAAAACTTCATGAGTAGAATTTCTATCACACTCAATATATTATTAAATTGCTCCATCACTGCATCTCTGAAAAATCAGCAGAAACCAACACTATAATTGCTAGTGTTTCACTTTTTTCATGTCTTTCCTTATTTCTTTATAAAATGTAAGAGAAACTACAGAAATATATATTAGTAGCATTTTTTATTCATCAAGTAATTTCTTTCTATCATGTCTCCTTTTGAGTAACTGGTTATCATCAGAAGGGAATCAGAAATAAATGTAGCAAGTTCTGTCACCTATTTTCTAACCCATTAATAATAAGTCTATAAACAAGGTGGCTTACCAGCAATTTTGCACATTACTTTAGGCCAAACCCAGAACTGGAGTGAGCGAGTACAACTCCGCTGATAACAATGAGAATTCCTAATATACAGGAATTGTGTAATCCACCACAAAAATGCAGCCATTTCTGGGCTGGAACACAAGAGTTGCTTATAACACTACACAGTGCTTTAGCATAGGAAGCAAAGAATACTGAGCCTGTGTTGCCTCTCAGTTATACTGACGTAAAATCAGGAACAACTCCAATTAATTCTATGGAGCTACATGACTGTAAAACTGATGTGAGAGGAGAATCAGACTCACTGAATCCAATTGAAAATCAGGAAGAATGTTGTAGGTGTTCCAGGCAAAGTGTTATTGTTCAAATGGGAATGTGATCCAGGCATAGGGACTAACACTCATTCTTGCAAAAGTGGCATGGGATCTTAAACAGGGAGTCAGGACCAATGTTCCCTCTAATTTTTCCCATCCATGTGCGGAATGAATTTTGTTACGTGCACCAATATGGAGTTGAGGTGTAGCAGGGGCCGAGAGTTTTGGAGTGTGGGAGGGGGCTCAGGGCTAGGGCAGAAGGTTGGAGTCCAGGGGGTGAGGGCTCCGACATTGGGGTGCGGGCTCTGGGGTGGGGCTGGGATGAGGGGTTTGGGGTGCAGGCTTCCCCAGGGGTGCAGCAGGGAGAGAGGACTCCCCCCAGCCCTCTCTCCCCACAGCAGTCCCAGGACTGTGGCAGTGGGGAGGAAGAGGCGCCTCGCCCCGCCGCAGCAGCCCTGCAGCTGGGAGGGAGAGGTGTCTGGGCCCGCCGCGGCCCCACATGCCCCAAAATACCCCGCCACCACCCTCCACCTCACCCCACACCTCCACATACCCCCTATTTCCCACCTCACCCCACTACCATCTTCCAGGCGCACCTGTGGCCACACCCCTGAGTGCAGTGTGCACTGCACGGCTCTGCTAATTATGTGCACGTCCCTTGGTGGCCTCCTGCATGGCCGCGCATGCATGCACTTTAGAGGGAACGTAGGTCAGGACTTCATTTTACATTTCATCCAAAAGACAGCAATACCAACTCTAAAATGTTTCATAACACCACTGCTACAGTGATTGAGTGGGTGCCACTTCAGTCTCTTCGTGCACCACCTTGAGATTTACTGGGCATCTCCCATCCAAGTAATGATCAGGCCTAACTAGGGTTAGCATGTTAGATCTGACAAGACCACAATCTGATGTGCTATTGCTCCTTATATACTAAAAAAAGTTTATGAACTCAGAGCTTACTTCATGCAGTAGGCCTGTTAAGCATATTTCCCCCTTTACTGCCTCCTTATTTTTTCCAATATCTAGTAGTTGATCTCAGTGACCATTGGCTATACGGATAGCTTCATTGCTGATGAAAGAAGCTGACTCATAATAACTGGAAGCAGACTTTCTTCAGCTATAAAATATATGGGAAAATCTGCCAATCAGTGCCTTCAGGGAAAATATGTTTATTTTACTGGCAACACAAGCATGTCCTCAAGAGAAGACCCACACAAACAGACAAAACTTTAGAAAATGAAATATTATATTATGCTTTCAGTGCCATAAAAACGTGGCTGCAAAAAGAATTACTGCCATAAAACCATGGCTGCAAAAAAGAATCAAAGGAATGTGTGACATTTATTTTCATAGCAAATATACATGATCAAGTGCCCAACTCAATATTTTAGAGGAGTACTGTAATGTCTACTGCTCAAAAGTCACACAACAGTGACCTCTTTCTGCAAGCTGTATGTCTCTACAGCAGAAAGAATGATTACAGAAAACAAAATTCCTTCAAAATCCAAATACCCTATCTCATTGCTTTTCTTGGTCCCTTATTTTCATTTGGTCAATTCCTTTCCAGTCAAAAACTAATGAGCATGTCAGAAAGGGAGCTAGAATTCAACAAAAATCTTTGTTATTAATCTATCATGATAAAGTTTGTTTGGATGCCAGCTGAGGTTGGTGAAGGCCCAGTACATATAAACTGATCATATTTTTTATATATAAAGCAAAGGGAAATGATTGTTTCATGGTTACCAAGGCCCTGAGGTAACATGCTCCCATTACTGCCTTTCAGCATTCCTGTGTCTTAAGCAGAGTAGATGCTAGAGATTTCACTGCATCACAGCCAGTTTATGAATTGCCAGCACTGCATATATACTTAGACGCACTCCTCTTTTCCAAGGTGTACAGATAAAAATTCACAATTCGTTAGCCAAACATATAGAAGTTGGATTTTACTACAGTAAAAAAGTTTCTCTTCTGCATTACTCTTCCTTATCAAGTAACTAATCATGTGAATGCCTTTTGCACATGCAGTAAATAAGCAGATAATATTAACATTTTTGGAATGGTGTAGTATAGTAAATATAACTGAATCCTTGCTATTCCCTCTCTTTAAGGGCTTGTCTATGTGAGAAAGTTATACCGGTATAACATTAAAGGTGTGAATTTAAATGAATACATTTACACTAGTATAACTCCCCATGTGGACAGTCTTATTCCTGTATAAGAGGTTTTTTCCAATTTAATGTAAACCCCTTCCAAAGCAACGTAAGCTTACCTGAAAAAAAAAACAGTTTATGCAGGAATAAAAGTGCCCACAAAGCTATATCAGTTTAACTATACTGCTAAAACTGCGCCATGTAGACAATCCTTAACAAACTAACACCCAAACCTTTTATCTTGTGAAGGCTTTTGACCAGCTTCCTCATTCTAATTATCAAAATTTCATTGTTAGCAAAATAACACCTAAATTCCATGGAGATGTCTGTGGAAATATGAACATTTGATGCATGCAATTTTTTTAAAAAGAAATGTCAGTATGTATAAAAGAAAATATTTCTTATTTTGATATAATTACTCACATTCTTTCCTGATTTCTTTTGTTAGTAGTACTGTTTGCAATAGGCCTATATCTTAGAATGCTGACAGAACTAAGGGAGGAAGAGGGAGGGGGTGGGCCAAGAAGTATAAAGCGGGTTTTGTTGAGCAGAATTAGGAAAAAGCAGTTCATTTTCTTCTATTTTTCATGATAAAGAATTGTGAAAGAATGAACATGAGAGATTTGTTCGTGCTTCTGCAGAAAATTTTAATGAAAAGTGGCAACACAATAATATACTCTGGTAAATTAGGACAGGGTAGTAAGCGATTATACAAAAGTCCATTTGTGACACAGACAGCAGGAGGGAAAATTCTCCCTTGTCCAATATTTCAAAAGCACTGGTTTTGTACATGTTCACTGATACCATAAGCTCCCTAACAGGGATTCTTTGATCTTCCCCCATTAAATATTTCTTGTGTGGACCTATTCTGAACTTGGTGAGGAAAAAATACATTTGTATGGAATAAAAAAAAAATGTATTGAACTGTACACTCATTACTTTTCAAATATGGAAACATTTGTGAAGGTTTGATCTTCAAATGGTAGTTTAAAAGCTATCCTATTGTTTATTTTGTTCTTATTTTCATAATAGGTGGAAACAATACAAACCAGACCAGAAAATAAGAGTTAAATAAATCTAGAGCAAAACAAACATGCCTTACTTGACGGTTAAGATAAGTGTCCATACCTGTATTAGTGGGCTTAGAAATTCTTCCTTTAGGGACTGGAAGTAGCAATAATTCCAAAGACTGTGGTGGAGTTACTTTCTCTTGCTTCATCTCTGAAAGCTGCAGGGGATCCGCTGCAAGCAGTGACTTTTTCTTCTCAGCCAACAGGCTGCCCGCAGCCCTTGCAGCCACCTCCTTGAGTAGGGCAGCTGAAGAGGTCATTGAGGCTAGGGAAAGGAAAGAACTAGCTGGAGGTGGGTGGTCCTGCCCAGGAGTCATGCTTCTTTCACTAACTTTCTTTGATAAAGCCGCTAAGGTTGAGCTGGCAGACTGAGAACTAAAAGGTGAAGAAAAGGATTCAAATCTTATAGTATCTTCAGTCCTTGAAAGCGATTGGTCCTGAAGAACTGCGTTGGCTGCGGCTTTCAATTTCAGGATAGCTGAATCTGGGGACAAACCACAGGTAGTGGCTGAGTTTGGCAACCATTTACCTTGATTCCATATAAACCGATTACTTGCATTGTATTGATCATTTTGTTCCTGTTTCTCAGCAAGCTTTCTAGCAAGAACACTTAGCTGCTGGGCATGATGAGAAGGTGGAGAAAAGGAGAGATTTGAACAAACATTTACAGGGGACTCGACCTTGCCATTGACTGTAACAGCAGTGTCCAGCTTGAGAGAACCGGCCTCCAGAAGCCTTCTCAGGTTACTGCTCAGTGGCTTATTTGGGCCAGGAGGTTCATCTTCACACAAAGACGACACATCAGGAGAAAGGTGTTCTTTGCTCTGTAATGTGTCTCTTAAAGCCTCATTGTCAATAGCTACCAGCTCCAGCGTGTTGCTGCTAGGAGTTGCACTTCCCAGAGAAGTATCCGGGGAAGTGGACTGTGCCTGGATTCTATCCTCAAGAGATAACTTAAAGTTTTCCTGGACTTCTCCATATGATGCTTCTGATGGGGTCTCTGAAGAGTTTCCAAACCAGTGTTCTTCTTCACTAAGTTCACCTTCCACTTCCTCCTGTCTAGTACCATCTGTGGGATACCAAGAACCACAAGTTTATTTCCAAAATATTAATGTGTCCTTAATGCTAAGTGTGTGAAGCTCTCTTAATACCTCCAGTTCTCGTCTCACCCCAACAAGATTCTAATGAATGCTAGGGACAATTGCATCAGGGTGAGCCCTAAAGCTGGAGCATTTTGAACAGTTACTAAACATTTGTCTCAAGTGCTTTCATTTGGCATCTGGACTAGTCAGAAGAGGTGGCTTTCAGGAAAAAAAGAATGAAAGAGTGGAATAATAAAAGGAAATAGTGGAATAAAAATGAAAGCTTGATGGACTTGTTATCAGTAAGTCCCTAAAAACTTGCTAAGTCAGTGTAACTGTATAATTGTAGTAAGGTATTTGCATGACCAGAGCATGGGCATCATTTATAGATGGCTATTATTTAAACCAACATGGTCTGCTAATTTCTCACATTATAATTTCAGTGGTGTAAAAGCAGTGATGTATTTGACCCACTAAATACTATATACGATACCTAAAACTCTGTAAGCTTAGTGCAGAGATGTCTTCAAAAGGCAGACCAGGTGTTGAATCACTTATATTAATAGTAGTTGCCTACAGTTATTTTAATCTTAGTCCAATCTGCACTGCACCCTATTTTTGAAAAAATGAAAATTTATTGCTGTAATACATGATGTTTCTTTTCTGAATAGCTGGGAGTAATAACACTTGAACTGCAAGCTAATGTATTGATCTTGCCAGCTATTTAGCGAGGAAACGTAACATACAACAAATTTTCTTGCAGTGGAGACATGCTTTAACAAAAAATCTTAAGGAAGCGCTAAAAGTTAAAACAAAGAACATACTAAATGGAATTTTGTTTTATCAAATGAAAACGGTTTCTTTCATACAGTTAGCCACATTTTTTCTTGACAGGTGATTCCAACGTATCTAGCCTCTCTCTGGAGAGCTGACTGGCAGTGTTTAAAGTGTGGTGACCCTGGATTGCTCTTCTTCACAATGGTTATTCAGAGAGATATAGATGTGACTAAAGATTTTTGTCCATCTAGCTGGCCAATCAGAATGTTGCAAAGAACAATAGCAATGTTAAAATTAAATTTATCTTATCTCCTCTTGCCACGTACCTTTCTCACATATCTTGCTTTTAGACTGAATGTCCCACAGTATGAAAGAGTCATAGGACTCATACTACAGCAAGTCAACAAAAGGATTTAAAAAAATATGGACACTACTATTACGATTTTATGGTACATACTGTATATTCCCTGATTCCTTATTCATTTCCAACAAGTTAAAAAAACTTTAGATAGCAGCTGATGAACAAGTAATAATTAATACCTAGCACTTATATTGCACATTTCATCCACACATGCAGCCTCAGCTAACAGATATTTAAATAAAACCTGCCATAGAAAATATATGAAGCGAGAGTTCCTCCTCCTGTTCCACTCTACTTTAACTACTGCAATGTGGCTGCCTCCAGATCCCAAACTTGCCTCCAACAGTAGAGAGAAAGTTCTTCCCCAGTATCTCTATCCCCAACACCAGCTTGGATTTTTTACCCATCAGCTCCTTAGTCCCCTGAAACAGGATCTCTTCTAACTGCTGGCACTGTTCTAGTTCTCCACTTCTCAGTACCACCCTGCAGCATCAAGTCCTCTTTACTTTAAGGCTAATGTTGAGAGCTGGCATCGAATCCTATCATGAACACAGTCCAACTTCCATTTAAACATTAGTGTTTTGGTTTTAAAGAAGCTGTATGAAGCCTGATGGTTTTGTATCACATGGGAGCAGGTGCATGTTGGGGAGGAGTTTAGTTCATATGGATTCATGCCCCCCTGTGCTTGAGCAAAGCTGAAAACTCAAAGAAACACACCTGAACCCACCAACTTTCCTATGGTTTCAAATTAAATCATAATCCCCTCCCCAGAATCCAGGATGTTCATTTGACAGTTGGAGCTGGTCTGCTTGAACTGTGTGTCATCCACAGGGAGCCTATCAACAAACTCTGGCTATATTTTGAGTTTGTGTTGGACAATTTGAACAGCACTATTTGAAAAGAGACAAGATTTTCTCATAATTATATCTGACTCACTGCTTATGAGGAGTCCTGGAAAACTTGGAAGGAAAATATATTTCCTTACTGAATTTTTCCATCATATACAGGCTATACATTGTTACTGCAGGGATACTTATGAGCATAAGGGTTGGTATTGAATTTTTTTTAATTAGAAAATTAAGTTCTAGTCTTGGGGAGTATAAATCGCCTGGACTTTGCAAATGGATAAGTTAATGAGAATTTGGCCGAAAATGTAATGTAACTTCAGTGGGAGCAGAATTTGGCTGGAGCATCTCACTAACTTCTATGTAAATTATCCAACAATTGTTCAAGTTTCTCTTGTCAAGGATTATGGGGCTGATCCTGTAAAGACTCTTCTTTGCTTACTCCCATGGGAGCTCTGTACACATAGAGCATTTGTAGGATTGGTCCTTGAATTGTTTGTCAATATTTGACCATCAGTGGAAGTTGTAAGTACTCAGCATGTCTCAGGATTACATCTAGACAAATTGCAGTATTGGCCAAAAGAAATCTGATGAGGTTCAAAAAGGACAAATGCAGCGTCCTGCACTTAGGACGGAAGAATCCCATGCACCGCTACAGGCTGGGGACCGACTGGCTAAGCAGCAGTTCTGCAGAAAAGGACCTGGGGATTACAGTGGACAAGAAGCTGGATGAGAGTCAACAGTGTGCCCTCATTGCCAAGAAGGCCAACGGCATATTGGGCTGTATTAGTAGGAGCATTGCAAACAGATCAAGGTAAGTGATTATTCCTATTCGACTATTCGACACTGGTGAGGCCACACCTAGAGTACTGAGTCCTGTTTTGGTCCCCCCACTACAGAAGGGATGTGGAAAAACTGGAAAGAGTCCAGCGGAGGGCAAAGAAAATGATTAGGGGGCTGGGGCACATGACTTACGAGGAGACGCTGAGGGAACTGGGGTTATTTAGTTTGCAGAAGAGAAGAGTGAGGGGGGATTTGATAGCAGCCTTCAACTACCTGAAGAGGGGTTCGAAACAGGATGGAGCTAGGCTGTTCTCAGTGGTGGCAGATGACAGAACAAGAACCAATGGTCTCAAGTTGCAGTGTGGGAGGTCTAAGTTGGATATTAGGAAAAACTAATTCACTAGAAGGGTGGTGAAGCACTGGAATGAGTTACCTAGGGAGGTGGTGGAATCTCCATCCTTAGAGGTTTTTAAGGCACGGCTTGACAAAGCCTTGGCTGGGATAATTTAGTTGGTGTTGGTCCTGCTTTGAGCAGGGGATTGGACTAGATGACCTCCTGAGTTCTCTTCCAACCCTAATATTCTATGATTAGAGGACAGAAATGAGTCAAAGTACATCCTAAACTTGCTAACAGTGTTAAAAATCCAACCAAATACTTCGACAGCTGTTGCCACTGATTTAGCTCAGTATGAGGCATGTTTCGGAAGAACCCCAAATATGTGCAACAGTAAAAGTGCCAAACCCTCTTTACTAACTTATTTACCTTGTAAAAAATATAGTGACACTCTGCTTTGAGAGGAAATCAGATTCAAAGGCAAATCCTAATGACCAGAAATAATGACTAGGTAAATTCATAGAGAGAGTTCAAAAAAGAACTAGATAAGTTCATGGAGGATAGGTGTATCAATGGCTATTAGCTAGGATGGGAAGGGGTGGTGTCCCTAGCCTCTGTTTGCCAGAAGCTGGGAATGGGCGACAGGGGATGGATCACTTGATGATTACCTGTTCTGTTCATTCCCTCTGGGGCACCTGGCATTGGCCACTGTCGGAAGACAGGGTACTGGGCTAGATGGACCTTTGGTCTGACCCATTATGTCCGTTCTTATGTTCTTACGAAATTATATTTTATGATTCTACCCTATGGGTATTTTCCCTTTTTATTTAAAAGTATCAGTATATTAGAATTTGCTGATTTGCTGTGGATATTACACAAGCTTCAATTTTATTATTATTTTTTTTTAAAAAAGGACATTTCTGAAAACTAAAAAAACGCCAGTCAATTATGCCTTGGACTTATCCAGCCTAAATCAACTGCTGGAATTGTTTCTCTGGCACCAACACAATACATGCTTGCCACACAGGAGAGTGAAAGGCAAGGGAGATGAATAAACTAGAGGTAGGGTAATATAGATGTCAGAGAGTCCAGGGATGAGGAGGATGCAGTACAACACAGGCCAAACAGAAAGCCTGAACAAGCTTTAGCTGTGTGGATAGAAATAAATGATCAGACCACAAAAATGTTACAGAGGCAGAATGGGAAAACCTAGACACAGTTAGGAAAAAGGAGGCATTGAATGACTTCCAGATTATCAGCTTGAAGTTGATCTGGGAGGAAAACTAAGGAGAGTGGGAAAGGAAAAGAAGTGGAATCAGGAGAATATGGTGTCATGGAAGGGCAAGATTTTGAGAAGTCAGGTATTGTCAATCAGTGTCAAATGCAGCCAGGGGGTCAAGGAGGATGAAGGAGCAGAGGACTTGAAATTTAGCCAGTAAAAAGTCGCTGGAGACCTTGGACAGAACAGTGTCAGTGGAGTGGAGAGGACAGAAACCAGATTGGAGGGGATCCAGCATGAAATTAGTGTAGAGGAACTCAAAGCAGTGCTTGTGAACAGCACATTCAGTGGGTACTATATCAACCAACAATGGAATTGTAACTCAGAATTTAATACAAACCTGAAAATTAGTATTGCCAACTTTCAAATCGCACAGAACTCTGAGCACCCTTGCCCCACCCCTGCCTCGAGGCCCTGTCCTGCCCCTTCTCTGAGGCCCCATCCCTGCTCACTCCATCGCCCCTCCCTCTGTCACTCGCTCTCACCCACCCTCACTTGCTCACTCATTTTCACTGGGCTGGGGCAAAGGGTTGGGGTGCGGGCTCCGGCTGGGGCCAGAAATGCAGAGGTCCTGGCCAATGGGAGCTGCAGAACCGGCGCTCAGGGTGGGGGCATCACGCGGAGCCTCCCTGGCCGCCCTTGCAGGGAAATGTCACCCTTCCTGGTAGCTGTGCGGAGCCAGGTAGGGAGCCTGCCAGCCTTGCCAACTGGACTTTTAACGGCCCAGTCAGCAGTGCTGACTGGAGCCACCAGGGTCCCTTTTCAACTGCGTGTTACAGTCAAAACCGGACACCTGGCAACCCTACTGGAAATATATGGAAGAAAATAATGGGAAAATAATGGCTCTGTCAGCTTTCCTAATACAGTACATATCTGTACCATGTAAATAACTTACCTTCAAATACATTATTTTTAACTCTGAAACCCTTCCCTCCCCCAAAGATCACATGCTAATTCTGCATCACTTTTGTCTGTGTGCCTCTGGCTGCCAACTCCACATGAATCTTTGTTAGTTTCACACCAAGATGTGATAGAAAGTCAGCAACCCTACGTCTAAAGAATAGTAGCTGTGCAACCATATGATAAAAAATACCTGGGAAGTTAATTTTACAGAATCCCATAAAAGTTGTCCAACCCAGCCCAAAAACCTGCCGACTAACTTTTTATTATTTGAAATGCTGAAAAAGGCTGCCTTTTAACCAGTTAGAATAATAAAAGCTATTAGGCAGTTTTGGGGGTTGAGGAACTTTTATGGTTTTCTGCACTGACTGGACTGTACCAATCTTGCAGGGACTGCTATGCAGTGGGGGATACGTTCCCACTGAAGTTCCAGAAACTCCCCTCCACAGAACGGCATTTACAGCAGTCTCGGAATAGACTATACATTCAGAGTAGTAGAATGCCGATTTTCCCACAGGGATGCTGAAGAAAAATCATGATTTTAATAAAGGCCTGCCATAGCTTCTGTACTACATTCACGGCACCAACTAAAACTGAAAAGACACAGTTGCATAAACAGCACATGGATGCTGGAGTGCACACCATCCCCCATAGTTCCCTCATGATGCTGGTGACCTATAATAGATAAGAAGCACAGGAAGTCTGTCTCTTCTCTCAGTGGAACTTTTGGTTCACTGATGATTCATCTAAGGACCATTCAACTCTTGGCCTCATCACAAAATGGTTTATCAATGTGGCTGGTGCCCGAACCAATGGGGTCAACACCAAGCGTCTCCATTGTAGACTGACCTAGAGAGTAGCATAGCTATAACAGGAAAAAGCCAGAAAACAACTGCTCCTACATTCTGTCTTTCTCCCTCATATTTAGAATATGTGCAAATATAAACACAATTAGCTAGAGAGAAAAGCCCTGGGAGTGATTCTATATTTCATCGCCATGTCTTCTAAAATAACGATTTTCCCAAAGGAAAAAGAAAAATCACAATTTTAAGGCAAGACAGCAGCTCTATTACCATTCTTTGTTCAAATTGTCATTATAAAGCTCAAAAGAAATCACTAGGTTGAATAATCTATGAGAGAACTTTTTTAACCATAACACTCTGAGATTAGTCAGATGCCATAAGAATATTTTCAAAGGAGACCACCTTGTAGGCCGTAGCATGTCATACAAGAGCAGGCTACAAAAAGTGCTATCAATACCTGCTTGGACCACTATCCACCTGATAGAGTGGACAATGATAGCAGATGTTTATAAAATGAGAAAAAGCCCTTATCTCCTTTTGAGAGAGTCAAAAGGAAATAAACCTTCCTTTGATGTCAACCAACTACACAGGTTTCAGAGTAACAGCCGTGTTAGTCTGTATTCGCAAAAAGAAAAGGAGTACTTGTGGCACCTTAGAGACTAACCAATTTATTAGAGCATAAGCTTTCGTGAGCTACAGCTCACTTCCTCAGATGCAAGATGCAAGATGATCTGAGGAAGTGAGCTGTAGCTCATGAAAGCTTATGCTCTAATAAATTGGTTAGTCTCTAAGGTGCCACAAGTACTCCTTTTCTTTTAACCAACTACACAGAGGAGTAGTTCAAAGACCTAAAATGCAACAAAATATTCCACTCCTCCCACAACATATCTCATAGTATCTAATGCTTTTAGGTTTAATGGGGAATGAGTAAACTACAGTAGCCAACTTTGCTGAAAGATAACTAATTCCCTATGAAGTAACATCCCATAACAGATATTTGGACACAACTTTCATAACCTTACCACCAAATGGCGACCTCACTGACTTACCTTTAAAGGAACGAGCTGCCCTGTCTGTACATTAATAGATCAAGAGAGTTCACCTTGTTTATATGAAGAAAGAGATAAACTGTGACTGAGATCCAAATACCTTTGCTGGCATAAACCACTTAGACCTTTTTCAAACCTGAGACTAAAGACCGGGAAGCCCTTTACCAAAGGCCTGGGTTTTCTCTGAGTCCCCTTAAATCAGCAAAGCTGTCAATTAGAGATTTTGATGAAGCCCTATGAAGCTGACTAAATGGGAGGGAGCTCAATTACTACTTCTATACCTCCCACTGAACCTGCAGTCAGCAGAGTGATTTCATAGTCCATTTGGTCCATGAAGTTGTCTAGAAGGTGATTGTACTTGAGGACATGGATTCTCTCCTTATGGTGTCTCCATACTCAAGTGGCAATGCACCACATTCCTCACTGTACACTTAAAATGGTGGGTACATTTACACACCAGGGCTCACAGGTGGACCACTGAAAACTTCGCCTTCCTTTGGCTACCAGGAAAAGAGAACTTTTAAATTCGATAAGATTCTCCTGAGTTACACAACAGATAGTTTACTTTTTTGGGAAGCGTTTTGCTTTGACATCTTCTGAATGTCTTTCTACAATGACAAGTTGTTCCAATCAGGAAGTGTCAGATCCCAGGGTTGGCAGAGATACTGGCTTTCCTGAAATGCAAATAAGGTCAGCTGTCATCTCAACAGTTCTGCCATCTCTAGCACACAAGGAAGCCTTGTCATCTGTTTCCATTTGGGGAAGGAAGAGAAACTGGAGTCTTGCTGCTAACAGAAGTTGTCTGGGAAAGACCAATTTAAGCTTTCCCATACAGCATATCAATACGGGTATTAACCCATACACCAGTCTAGATAGCTGTTTGGAAAAGCTGGCTCTGTATCCAGAAGGATCCCTAGATATATGACCTTGACATCTGCAGCCTATACAAGATCCTCGCAGTGTCTGTTCTGAGTCAAATTGTTTTAAGTGATGGCCAAGTGAATGATCCTTCCTGCTTGCTCCTGAGGGACCTGCAATGGTTTTGGGACATTCTTGAACAAGAATTTGGCCCTGTGGATACTGAAAGAACTTTGCTTCTCATTAATGAAGTTCACATTGAAAAGTTTCACATTAGTCACAGAACCACAGTCCAGATTGGTGCATTTTGAGCAGAAACACAGGAGGGCTGAATCCTGGCTATCTGCAGATACCTGAGTCTGCCGATCGGCAGACTCAGTTACCTGGCAGCCCACTTTCAAATGGATCAGAACCTTGCACAATGGCCAGATTCTAAGGAATGGCCTCAGAGACCCTAGTCTAAAGACAAGTCACAACCACAAATTTGTTCAGACAAGAGCCCATGGTGCTATCAGTGTTTTGTCCTCCCTAGACACAGCAAATGAGGAAAATAGGGTCAAGTGAAGGTATCACCATAGTGTCGACCAGCAAAGCAGCATAATGGTTTCACCCATCAACATGCAGTTTTGTCTAAGGCTTGTGGAATGTGAAATCTAGTTAGGGGAATACCTCTATTTGAGGCAATGGGGAGAATCACACCACATGCTTAGGGTATGTGAGGGTAAAGGGGTGGAACAATGATCTTTGTTCTTTGGGATTTCTTTTATCCCCTGAAGGGCAATGCATTGGAGGGAGGGGGCTCAGAGATTTAAAGGAGGAATGATCATGAGACCAGATAAGACTTAAATATAGCAATCTGAGTCAGAGGGCTCAGAAAATAGATCATCCACATTTTTGGAGAGGAATGAATGGTTACAGGTAGGCCCCTGCCTTGAACAGCTCAAGTAATACCAGCAACATTTCCCTCCTGATTATAAAAAAAAAATCTGTAAGCCATTTTTGTAAATGGTGCTGTGGAGTTGTCATGCTCACTCCCCAAGCCTAACACGTGTTTTGGAGGATGTATCTGCCAACAAGATAGATCATGGCATCTATCTTAAGGTTACTATATTCTTCCCTCCTGTCAAGCACCAAAAGGAGAGGGAGAGTTCCCATGCAGCTTAGTTTTTATGGAGTGGCCATTCACGAGAAAAGGAGCATCTGAGAAGAGACTGGAGAGGGGTGCTTAGTGTACGTGCTATTTATGCAAAATGTGTCTTTTAAGTTCTTACTGTTAAAAAAAAAAAAGGCAAGAACATCTTACCTTCTAATCCTGATTTAACTGGATAGCCACATCAGATAAAAACTGTTGGTCCAATCTGTTTTGCACAATATCTATATTCCTACTATTGATTTCACCAAATTCTTACTCCCCAGAGCCTCCTGCCTATTCTCTCAGGGCCTTCAATTGTGTCTGACTCATCTAAATTAGAGCCTGTACGGGGCCTGCCACTGCCATAAATGGATGCACCAATAGCTGTTTTGACTGCTTCCTGAAACAAAGTGCAACTTCCTTCACCTGAAATGTATTGCAATCCCCGCCACACCTTCAGGTCCTACAGCCAAAAGTAGGCATAAGCATACTTCTACATACTGGGCAATTTAGAGCAGCCAAGACTACGTGATTTGTTTAGGCTATAGATTATTAAAACTTCAATGCACCTCGATGCATGCAACTTATTTGAGTGCAGCCAGTCATTTAAACCTGCCAGGGTCGTCAAGACAACTAGCTCAGACATAGGTGAGAGGTTTATTGCAGGAGTGGGTGGATGAGATTCTGCATTGTGCAGGAGGTCAGACTAGATGATTGTAATGGTCCCTTCTGACCTTAATATCTTTGAGTCTATGAGTCTAGATTTCAGTCACCCTTCCAGCTGAAAAAGAGGTGGACAAGAGGAAGTTTGAGCATCAGTTCAGCACAAAGGACTGACTAAAAGTAAGAAAAGTATATAAGCATGCCTTGTTGCACACACACAATTTGCAATGAAGCTAAGAGTTCTCTGATCATAACTGCAACTTATTATCAAGGTCTACCAAAGGCACTTCAATGATCACAATAATTCTGACAGTCATCTGAAAGCCTGAAATTGGTTTAAAGACTATTGGAAAAGGCAGTAAAGTACTGGAGTTATTAACTGAGCAGAGCAGGATCATTTTAAATTTTCCTCACAGGACACACCCAGCCATGCTGGAACAATTTGTATAGTGGAGGTGAAGAAAGCCATTGAAACTGTAAACCCTGTACATGATGGAAATCACTTCAAACCACAGGGTGCTTCTGCACCCCCAGCACCCCTAGTTCCAGCACCTATGGACACACCATTAGCCAAAAGGCCAATCTAGGAACCAAAGTTGCACAGGCTGATTACCTGCTCCTTTACCCATTCATTTGAAGGGGCTGCTGTTATGTGTTATACCCACTATATAGGATCTGTCCCCTTAAGCAATCAGAAGTAAATTTACCATAGCTGCCACAATGCTATCAGAAAAAATTGTCTGCTAAGGTTGATAAATTGGTCAATTATATGCCTCCTTGACTTTTATTCTTCTTGTGTAAATGTTTTCATCCTTACATTACCAATACCTGTTACAAGATGATGTGTGCATTGCCAACACAACTGTTTAAATTACCAGATCCTTAATTGAGCTAAATGGAATTACAGTTGGCTTATTAAAAAAGGATTCTAAAAACAAAGCTGTAGAAAATAAAAATAAAAGAAAATAAAGATTACTCACAAGTACTCTCTGAAAATGTTGTCTATGCATATTTAAATTTTTGTGATCAGCACCTTTCCTGCCCCTAGCACCAGTGGGCTACAAGAATCTTCCAGAAAAGCAGTGCCTATTGGTTCTGCATCAGTGCCCCATTGTGCAGCCAATGATATATAAAAGAGCCATGCAGTCCCCTGCCATCTCAGTTCCTTGTACTACATCCCAAAGTCCTACGTGAGCATAGAACTCTGAGGCAACACTCTCAAAGAACTATAGTCACTGGTTTCTTTTCTAGGGGGAACGCTGCATATTCCGACTTGTGGGAGTCTAAAGAACAGTACAATTCCAATGGTGTAATGTAGTGACACCTGAAGATCAGGACTCCATTGTGCTAGATGTTGCACAAATGAGACAAAGATATGGTCCCAGCCTACAAGTGGAAGACAGATCTAGGCTTCAGGATGAATTGTCAAATTAGTGGCTGGGCAGATGCAGAAGATGACCTGAAAGCTGAAAAAGAACTTCATCTCTGAAATGAATTTCCCTCTACCCTATCTCCTCAGTTGCTGGTGAATCTAGAACTCCTGGAAAGTGTCCGTACTGACTCTGGAATCTGAAAGAAGATGCAATAATGCTCTTCTGCTTCTAAATATAATGAATCAGTCCCAGAGATATGGCAATATACCTGGTTTCTTTTATCTTTCAAAAAAATCATCTGTTTTAGAACGGAGAAGACCCTCTCCTTTTAAGGGGAGAACTTCTACCTTGGCCTCGCTCCAGCTGAAAGACTAGATGATTTAAGCCAGAGAGATCTTTGAAGAGTGACACCTGAGCAAACACACTTGAGGAGGTTTCAAAAACATTGTAAAATGTTCATCAAACAAGTCTAGAAACCATTTGACCCTGTTAGATCAATGCCCTTCACTACTTACCCCTGCCTCTCAAAGAGATGGTCATGAAGAGAAACATCCAGATCCATAAGTACTGGTATCTAGCCGTGATGGGCTGATAATGAACAACTTGAATTCCCAGAGTAAGTGAGGAGTATATCTTCGTACTAAGAAGTCATTCTTTTGAGCCTCTTTCTCAGATGACATAGTACTTTACAGCCCTTCAAGATGGATGGGTGAGTGAAGAAAGCTAAAGAAGGACCTGATATAAGTGATCGCTCTTCTTGATGAGCACAGATGCCAGAGTCAACCAGATATTCCAAGCAGGGTTTTACATGCCTTCATTAATGGGAAGAGTAATTGTCACCTTTTCCTTAGTCTCCAAGACATTAAAGAAACAATGTGTCTTCTCCTGAACCACAGTAGAGTCGAGTTCCAAATAATCTCTCATTTGAGCTATCAATTCCTGAAACAGGTTGTAGTCATCAGGAAATGACACTGATGACGAAATGATATTATCAAGAGGAGAAATGGATGATGCTGCAGCTTCCTTATCTGTAGGGAAAGACTGGTCAATATCACATGCCAGGTCCTCTCCATCTGGTCTAGAAAAGATGATATGAACATTGGCCAGAGATGGAAACAGAACAAGATTTATAATCAGTTGCAGGAATGAAGCAAGTGGTTATTATACGCTAACTCTTTTAGGAGAGGCAGAAGAGGAAAACTGGAAAGCAGATTTCTCCTTACCCCCACTGTATTCAGAGAGGTTCTTGTCAGTATCAATATCAACCAAAGATTAAGCTGGGGGCAAAGAAAAGAAGCCTGCAACGCATTAGCCTAATGGACAAGGGTAGCCTCTCAACAGAAGTTCCTAGTTGATCCAAAGGAAAAACAAGAACCCCTGAAATCTAAAGCCCCCTTGTCCTGTGAGCTGTCCAGATGAACCTTAAAGTTCATCTTAGTTGGCATTGTGCCTGACCCAGAAAGCTCCCAAAACAGAGGTATCACTTTATATTCTGTTTAGGCTCACGGACTTCTCTAACCTAGGTCAGCTGGCACGACTGTCTATCTGCGGATAGCTGGAATGCTGAGTGCTCCAACCACACCCTCCTCTCTATCCTTTCCATCCCTGACACCCCCCCAACACTGGGCTGTAGAAGGATAGAAAAATAAAAGACAGTTACGGTGGCTCTCGACCCTCTGGGAACTCCCCAATACCATCCCCAGCTAGGAACGCACAAACAGCTTCCACTGCTGTTACATCATCTTAGCAATGCAAAAGGAGCAGAGTGAGCCTGTGAATCTGGCCCCTAGATGACAATGCTGTTAGTTTTAAGTTGTAATTTAAAAATAAAGTTAATTTGAATTCAGTGGAATTATATTATTCAAATATTTAAAGTTTAAAAAGTAGCTATAGAGCGTATGTTGTAATTAATAGTTTCCTTTTTATAAAAAAACACCAGTTTTCTACAGTAATGGTTCAAAACACTAAATCTTACTAGTGCTACTGTAGTATTTGGAGTTATTGCTAGAAACTAGCTTTGTAATGGTAATTCAAGTGATCAGTCTAATAAAACAACCAAGGAAATCAATTAAAAAACCTTGTTACCATAGTATTTAGGCTGAGATAAACAAAACAAGCTCAAGCTGCTACAGTGGCCTTAATTATCCTTATTGTGCTCACGTCCTCTATCAAGGGGTCACAAAGTAAAAGGTGATCTCATATACCATATGCACTGCAATACTCAAGCATAACAGGTGACATCAAGACAGCATGGCAGCTCTAACAGAGATGTTTGTTTTTAATTGGTTTGTGTTTCATTTTGCTAATTTAATTTCTACTGCTATATCTCTCGTAAATAATATGAAGCTGATTTACTATTTAAAATATTTACTTTTGTTCTCTCTCCTGCTCACTCATGGTACTTTAAGTCTGGTAGCATTCCCATGGGTTCAGAGACAATGGTTTCAGGTTGTGCTGTTCCTGCCTCTTGATGGTGAAATTAATCCTATATGCTATAAATGTCACAGAAATCTAGCTCACTGTAATTTGACTTTGCTGTTTCCTAAAGTCAGATTAGAACATGGTAAATTATGTTCTTTGTGTTTTTAATTTTTCCCACACAGTGAAGGCATTCTGGTACGTATCTATGGGAAATTTCAAGAAGAGTTTTTTTTGTCGTGCTGTGTTTTCTACCAAAGACAGCTGCTTTCTGTGCCCCTGAGAGGATTGCTGGGGTTAACAAGCAGAGCCAAACAAGAGAGGATTAGGAAGCTACCCATAGTTATAGGCTAAAACAGTGAAGCAGTCCTCTCCATGTGAAATAGGCATTGCTCACTCTTCGACATGCTGTTTAAGACACTGCCCCAGCTTTCGACCCTTGACAGAGTTCAGAGGTCGTATAATCAACATTCTAGGACTGAATAAAAGACGTTCTTTTCTCAAACCTTGTTTTATTTTAAAGAGAATCTAGATTTCATCCCAACTTGCTGATACAGGAAAATAAAGTCTTGTAATTACCCACAGAACAGGTACTGCATAAACAGCAGCAATGCATTTCTTCATCCTGCCCTAACAACGCATCTAAACTCTGACCTGGAGGGAACCACATCAAGGAGCGAGGGAAGTTTCCTCTTCATGCCCAGTCTTTGGCTTCTCTGCTGATACAGTCAACAAGTGCACCAAGTGTGATCTTTTAAAAAATATATATGCACACTTCTCCTTTAGGAACGCTACTGAGTTTATCAACTCATTTCATACAGGCCGCTAAACTGCCTTCAAATACGATGATTTCAAGAGTCTGATTCACACTTTTTGCAAAGGCCCTTTTACACCAGTTTAAAGGGACATTAAAAGTGGACAGAAGATGCCCCCTCAGAATAGCCCCTGTGCAGAGGGTTTCCCTTCTCAGTGTAGAAGTGGCAAAAGGGTTCTACGTCAGTTCCCAGAAAAAGGGATGAATCAGAGTATGCTTAGAATGCACTGGTTCTGGGCCCATGGGAAGCAGAGTATAAAATTAGAACAGCCCTAAGGTTGCTCTGTCTTACACTGGTGACTGGTAAGGGACCCAGAATATGAGAAATGCCAGGGTAGAAGAAGTTACATTACAAGTAGAACGTGTAGTACAGTAGAACCTCAGAGTTAAGAACTGATCAGTCAACCACATACCTAATTTGGAATAGGAGGTGCACAATCAGGCAGCAGCAGAGACCCCCCCAAAAAAGAAAAAGCAAATACAGTACAGTACTGTGTTAAATGTAAGTTACTAAAAAAAATAAAGGGAAATTTTAAAAAAAGGATTTGACAAGGTAAGGAAACTGTTTCTGTGCTTGTTTCATTTAAATTAAGATGGTTAAAAGCAGCATTTTTCTTCTGCATAATAAAGTTTCAAAGCTGTATTAAGTCACTGTTCAGTTGTAAACTTTTAAGAACAACCATAACATTTTGTTCAGCATTACAAACATTTCAGAGTTACAAACAACTTCCATTCCCAAAGTGTTTGTAACTCTGAAGTTCTACAGTAAGCGGTAAATGTTCTTGTAAGTTGGCAGGCTGATCCACCAGCAAGAAGAGTGAAATAGTGACCCAAACAACTGCACTGGTGCACTGCTCCAGTTCCTTTGATCTGGGCTTTTCTTTGTTAACGCAGAAACATAGATTCAGAACAGCTCAAAGCAACCCAGTCTCAAAGTCTTGTCTAGCCTTTGTCTCCAGGGCTTTGCCATCCTTATACCCCTTCCTCCAGGGCTAGGGCCCTACTCAGCTGAGGCTTCCCTTCACCCGGCTCCTGCTCCCTACAGGTGTCTCCATCCCAGGCCTCCTGACTGACAAGTGTGAAGATCCCTCTCCCAGCTCCTTCCTTGACCTTGAATTTGCTCCCCTGCTTCAGATATAGGGAATGGGAGCCTATGTGCAAGTTCCAGTGTTTTGTCTGGCTTTTGAATTACAGGCAGAACATTTCACATCTAGGCCACTATTTCAAAGGCAGACCTGGCAACTAGTGACTGATTCTTACTCTTTTTCTGCACTTGGGACAGGGACGGAGGGAGCAAAGGAAAAGAGAATTTGATTTCCTGACAGGTCTTGTAAACAGTTTGTCCTAACACCTAACTTCTCTTCTTGTGCTTTTGCCTGCTACATAAGTTAGTCTTCATCAGTTCTACCCACTCCCCCATTCCATTTGTGCTGCCAAAGTGCTGGAACAAAAGGAGAAAAGGCCCTGCTTCATGAAGTCTGCTTTTTCCTCTTCTTTGTTTCTCAGTCTGGAGTATTAAAATTCAACCTGTCCTGCAGAAAAGGAGTGGGTATTTTGTTTATTTTAACCAGGGAGTCTATTATTCAATCAAATCTTGTATTCTATTCTAAATATTGTACGCACAGCAGGAAATCCTCTGTAGGATAGGAATAACTTTAAGGGCCAGGACTGCACCTCTGAGTTGACTGAGATTGGAATTAAGCACCCAAAAAACTTTAGTGTCTTGACCCAAGAGGAAGTCAGACTGTTCATGCTGACACAGATACATCTGAAAAAGAAAAACTGCCTCTTGGGAGCATAACACTTACTGCATTTAACTATGCCCCTCAGTCAATCTGTGAAAAGAAAGCTCCTAAAGGACATATTCTTATCACAGATCTCTGGCTGTGTATCACTGAACATTTTGTAAAATCAGCTACACTGCAATGTATGTGTGTAGATCCAGTAGCTGATTTTACAAGATACTCAGCAACATGTACCCATGTATCTAAGATCAGAATCAAGCCTAAGTTTTATTATTTTAATTTCGAAACTATTTTCTAGTGGAAGAAATTCCCTCTAAAAGTAGGCTTTAGGGAATGATAATATTCACCTACCTGGGACTTTTTGCTTCAGCATCTAGACATGTACTTTACTTTCATGCCATAAAAATGTAATTTACAAACTTAGCATGAAAATACAAGACTTGCTTGTAGGAGAAAAAAATAAAAGAGAAAACCCTCAAACTGGAGTTCATCATGTACTGTTAGCTACTTTGAAGTCTAGGCTTTTGCAAACATTTTCTTATAAAATATATCAGTAGATCTTTCAGCCTCCTTACACCATGAAGTGTTTTTTACACTAATACCTAAATGGTATTCATTACAGTACTACACCTAGCAAACTAAACAACAGAAAATTCCCATTACAACAGAAACATCATTATTTACAAAATACACTCAAGTATGACTGTGCAGTAGCTTAACTAAAATATAACTGTGAAGGGATTCTAGGAGTAAGCCAAACTACCTCTTCATAGACATCTGAACTGATGTCTAGATCTTGATTTCTTTCAATAGGGGTAAAACAAAAATAGTCTCATATATGGTGCTTCATGACAAATCACATGGCTTATGAAACGTCATGCTAAAAAACCTTTTAACTTCCAAAAAGTTCTCTTTTGTAGGTCAAGCTCTCATTATCTTGTTCTGGGATCTGGTCTGATTAAATTATAGGAAATTACTAATACTTCATTCTGAACAGACCAGCTCCTCTTGGGCTGTTCGGTTTTATTTATTTCCTTAATTCCCTCCATCCCTACCTTCTTACATATGAAAAAGAAAGAAGAAAATCACTCTTCTGCAAAAGGTGAGGTTAAATTAATTTTCTCATATATTTAAAAGAATGCATTCTGTTCTGATGTCTCCATACCCCAACCCTCCACACCACTCCACCACAGTGGTTCCTTCTGTTGGGGCTGTAAAAAGTTGCATTTGTACTTTACGCTAATTTGCATCCCCACCCTGTCCCAAATTTCATTCAAAAGATCCTAAAATTGTACATGGCTCAGTGAGCTCCAAAGCTGGCTCTTGGGCAGTCTAATTTATGCTCTGGCAACATGATTTATTAATGTTTTGTACTATCGCACAACACTAAGACACGTACTACCATTGTCTGACTTTTGACAAGTGTCCCAGTGTAATGCTGAGAAATTATTTTTAAAAATACAATCATAAGAGGTTGATTCTTTTTCTTTTTGTGGTTTGAAGTAGGTATCTAATTTATTTGGGCATACTTTATTTATGTGATCTTTCTTCCTCAAGGAAAACAATGGGAGGGACCAAACAAGATCAATGTTTTTTTTAGGTGGAGCAATGCAGACAACACTGTATGCATCTCACATTGCTCTTTAGGTAAAAGATGCACTACAATACCACAAGGTTAACTACGATGATAGCAATGAAATTATTAACCCAAATTCACTAAGAATAATAATTTTCCCTACATGTATTCTCTTGTCAGCAATGAGCTATACCATGACCCCCGCTGTGGCAAGAGGTTAAAAATAATAAATAGAAACTATGTTAAAAGCTTCTCCATGTACATGTGATGTCTGCTAGTAAGGTAATAAATACTATTAAAAGAGAGAGACTCCTGTTGCTGATAAAAGTCCTTTTCACTGGCAGCTCTAGATTCCTGCACGAAGGCAAAAGACTGTTGTGACGTATGGGGAGCCTTTTGAAAGTCCCATCCATAATGCCTACTGTAGTCTCAAACTATCAAATCCCCAAACAAACAAAGAATAGAAAGAGAAAAAAGAAAGAAACTTTAAATAATATTGAATTTATCTAGCAACATTTTCTTTACGCTCTTTGTCAATAAATTACTACAACAAAAAATGAGATAACAAGGCTAAATGGAACATGCGGTAAATTAGGTGTAGAATATGAGTCAGTTGAAATTCAGTTTCAGAATAGTATAAGGCAGTGGTTCTCAAACTATTGTACTGGTGACCCCTTTCACATAGCAAGCCTCTGAGCGCGACGCCCCTTATAAATTAAAAACACTTAACACCATTATAAATGCTGGAGGCTGACACCTCGTGACCCCCCACCCCATGTAATAACCTCGCGACCCCCTGAGGGGTCCGGACCCCCAGTCTGAGAACCCTTCGTATAAGGGAATGTTCAGGACTGTATCCTAGGCATGATGACTGAACAGTTATGAGGCTCCTCCTAAAAATTCAACTATGCTGTTTGTACCAATATAGTGCCACAATTACATTTACTTAGTTGGCAAAACAGATTCAACAAAGAGTTATATTGAAGTTTGTACTTGATTAAATACATTCCTCAGACAATAGCCATTTAACATTTAGGAGGACATTGTCCAGATCAGTCTTACAAATTTAGTTTGAACTTATATAATATCAGTCTACTAGTTTGCATTTTGCACTTCCTGTAAGCCCTTGAAACTGAATTAAAGTCAAAGCAATAGTGACTGCTATAGTAAAGGTGACTTGAAAGTGGACATTCTAATCACCTGTTTCAAGCCTCACTACTTTCTGAAACTTTCACTTTTCAGACTGCCATGTTTCCAGTAAGGCATGTTTCCACTTTCTGCCAGAACGTGAATTTTTGTTGGAAAATCCAAGAAAAAACAATTCAAAATGAGGGGAGGAAGTAAACAAGAAAATATTTTCTCCATTTTAAAACACACACCTACAACTTTTTCTTTTAATTATCTCTAAGCACTGAAGTAGCTATGCTATGGAAATATCCCTCATTGAGGAGACAGCCTTTGAGTGTTCCAGTTGAAACTGATTGATTTATGGGAGTTATGAGCATTTGAAAACCACACTCTCCACATGCATGGCAAGTTTTTAATAAAGGTAATATAACTAGGTTTGTAAATTAAGAAAGATTATGCTACACATGGCTGTGAAAAATTTAGTGAGGATGGGTAGCGACTGAGCCACGGGCTCCACAGCAATTTGTTAAACCTTAGCCTTATTAATTTGCACCTTTAAAAGTAGGAAAGAAGCATTCACTGTATTTTGTAAGGTGGGGAAGGGTAGGCATTCTGGCCATGTCTAGCTAAAAACTTTAATTATGGAATTTCTTGTTCATAAAAAAAAAAGCCACCAAAAATAGGCAATACTGTTTCTCAAAACAACATAATATACTTTTTATTCTACAACCTTAGAAACATACGGCTACCATCTTGCAATTGTTTTCATTCTCCTATATTTACACTATTTTAATTGTTGTAATGGTCCAGTATAACTTTGATAAACTTTTTATACACTTTCTCTCCGAGGCATGTGTTTTAATAATTGAGGCCCCAATCTTGCAAATACTTGTAACTTTACACATGTAAGTGGTTTCAACTGTCGTCAGTTTCTGTAACTACAGAATTGTGGCATTATTCAGTAACCATGTATTATTCTGCTGCAATTTCTTTTTGATGGACAATACAGACTTCCTTAAACGCAATTCAAGGAATAAGACTGTTAACTAAGAAATAACTAGGGCGTAGGTCCTGAAAATACAGTACTTACATATGTGCTTAAATTTATGGACAAGACTAGTCCTATATGAAATCCTATTAAAGTCAACAGGACTATTTATATGAGAAAAGTTACACCTTTAAGTATACAAGGTATGTCAGCAAATTTTCACTATATTCTCTGTTATAGTTAACCTGTAGTATGCTGTGTAACAATGTTTTACTGTGTATTTTCCATATAATTCACTTTAATACACTCTGTTTGGCCCATATGTCATACATAGCAACCTTAGATACACAACATATGCATATTATATTGCATTTAAGAATTAGCAAGTTATTATGTAAATAAAGACTTTATCATAATGTAAATGCATAATGGATGGAAGAGTTAAGGTTGCAAGTACATTCTTAACTATTTCATTTCCAGACTTTAGTGCTTAACTATGCAACCTTAACATTCTCCTACTGCAGTTTCAGATTTGGGGATCTTCTTGAATGAAATATGTAAATACTGTTTATCTAGGAAACATATTGCTAAAATCAATTTGAACCTTAAAATCAAAATATATTTTACATTTAGTACATGTTAACACTAAAATGTCACAAAAGTCACTATTTATAGCATTTGCACACTAATTGCAATGGACTCCCAAGACATTTTCTAACTCTGTAGGACCCTTTGAATGCATAACAGCATTTGAACAATTCTTACTGAATTACCTAATACATTATTTTCCAAGAACATCTTTTAATCCCAGTGCAATTTGTCTATAAAAATATAAATCCCACCAAGCAAAACTGACATTAGTTTAGAAAAATTTAGTGCATAAGCACACATCAGGAAAAAAACCCACTACTTAGCTCAAAAATTAGTGTAAAAACTCTGCAAATTAGGCCCTGAGTTTAAACACCTAGCTTTGCACAGTACTTCAACAAAGGCAACTGCTCCTCAGTTCAGCAAATGTTACTTTACTAGAGCAGGGAGTCTGGGGGTGAGCGGGTAACAGCATGCAACTTGAGGGGTAAGGAAAAGCCAGTACATAAAACTGAGCATAGTTAGCAGCGGTCTGTGCAGGAGAGGCACAACCCAAGTGAATTAAAATGGAGACTGAATTTCATCTCAGCCCTAAAGAAACAGGGTAGTCGCACCAGGTCAGGGTCAAGGTCACCAGCAGGGCAGTCTGCAGCTGCCTGCAAAGCTATCTTATCTGCACACACAGAACTCAATTTCCAAATTCTGTCAATCCAGAAGAATTTTCTGCCCTCACCAGCCATCCGTCCCCCCTTCCCCCCACACACAAAAGTTTAAAATTAAAATCTTGTTTTCTCAACCACTATTCTCAAAGTTGTTATTTTGTGGAAGTTTGATGTTCATGCCAACACCCAAATCATACATACAAAGGAGAGATTAGCCCCCCCTCCTCTCCTTTCCCTTATTAGAGATCAGTGAACTGGAGGAAAGCAGCAGTGGTGCAAACACAGATCACTGCACTTTCATGAACTCACTTGTGCAAGCTTCCTGAACTAGATAGATTTCTATACGGGGAATTCTCTGTGTGTGTGTTTCAGACTCAGATCCTCTAGCGGGCAGACGGTGAAAGGACTGTACAGGGGCAAATAAACACACACACACACACACACACACACACACAACCCCAAGCCCTGTGAGTCGGCTCCAGCGGAAAGAAAGGGAGAGAGAAATATTTGTGGAGCTGCAAGTGCCATTTCTTCCCCCACCTCTGCGTTGGCTAATGTGCCAGGTTGACAGTGTCCGGGAGGTGGTAAAGGGCTAGGAGGGGAAGCGGTGCCTCAAACCCCTTCCCCGATAGCTAAAAATATATGGAGAGAGGTAATCGATCGCACTCTGTCTGCGGCGGAAAAAACACTGCACACCATATACCACAACCTTAACCCTCCCCCTCCCTGGTGAACTTCAGGTGACCGACCATGGCTTTGACACATAAGCAGTTCAGCTCTCACCAGACACTGAACCCTGGGGCACAGCGAGGAGCGGCTGCAGAAAGGCACTGAACATATGTGCTGGAGACAGCAAAATGACCCCTAAATCTACCCCCCCCCCGCCCTCCTTAGACCGACCCTAACGCCACGCCGGGGCACGATATTTATAGGGTTTCTTTCCCCCTCTGCCTCGCTCGATAGCATCCGATCGCTTAATGGAAGGAGAGAGGAAGAAAAGTTAACTGTTTTGCAAAGAGGAAAAAATGGGGGAGGGGGCAGAAAAGGAGCCGGGGGAGCGGGCAGAAAAGGAGCCGGGGGAGCGTGAGCTCGGTGTCAATGCGTAGCCTGCAGGCTAGGAGGGCTGCGATGCACTTTAGTCCCGAGCTCTGC
Source organism: Lepidochelys kempii (assembly GCF_965140285.1). Classification (NCBI taxonomy): domain Eukaryota; kingdom Metazoa; phylum Chordata; order Testudines; family Cheloniidae; genus Lepidochelys; species Lepidochelys kempii. The sequence goes on from NC_136383.1 coordinate 54,123,642, forward strand.
TTCTCAAGGCTGGGGCAGCAGTAGCGAAGCCTGAGTCTAGCCTGGCTCGCCTGACCCTTCATTTTATTGCGGCCAGGAGCAGCCCCTATGCTGCCTCCCGCTGCTGCCGCCGCCGCCGCCTCCCTTGCTCTGCAGGGACCTCGCATGCCACGATCTGCCCCCTGCCTCCCCCGCAGCGGCAGCCCCGGCTCCGTGTGTGTGGGTCCCCCAGCCCTTGTGCCCTCCTCGGCCGCTCCCCGCCTCGCCCTCCCCGGCTCCGGGGCCGACAAGCCCAGCCGCAACCTTTAGCCGGAGACGGACCTCTCGATTGATTCTGCACAAGACGCCAGCAGCCGCTTCCCCTCCAGTGCCACCCCCCTCCCCACCCCAATAAAAGAGCCCCCCGGCCGGCCCCCGGGAGAAACCCGCACTCCCGCACAAATGCACGATCAGCGGAGAGGAGAGGAGAGGGGAGGGAAGGGGGGGAGAGGGCGAAGGCTGCAAAGCAAGGGGGGAAAGGAGAGGGAGAGAGGAAAAATTAAAAGGGCACAAGGCTGTTCATCACCAACATGGCTGCCTTAGCTCAGACCTAAAAGAGGAATAACCCAGGCTGTGTCTTTGTCAGTTTCACCTCTGTAACCCTAAACTAATGCACAAAACAACGGAGGCGGCTGCAGAGAGGAAGGAGACAGGGAGAGAAGGAAGGAGAAAATGGCAAAAGAAGGGGCACTTACGTGAAGAGAGGCGCTTGGGCTGCTCCTGCTTCCTCCTGGGCATTTTCCCCCTTTTTTCACATTCTCCTCCTTGGTTTAATGGGAGATCAAATAAAACCAAAGGGGGGCAAAGGCAGGCACAAAGCGGGGGCCGGGGGCGGCCGGCAGCGGGGGGTTTCTTCTTCTGCTGGGGAATGGGATTGAAGCTGCTTTTCCTGGAGCCAACAAGAAGGGGGGTTTCTTTTGCTTCCCCCTTTTCTTTCTTTCGTCCCCCCCGCTCCCCCTCCCCCGGTCGTGCACCTGGCTTGTCCCCGGTCGCAATATTCTTCAATGGGAATGGATCTAATCTGTGGGAGAGTGAGTGTGTGCTATGTGCGGTGTCAATAAGGAGGGCTGGTGCGGCGGTGTCTATGGCTGCTCCCTGTGTGTCTCCAAGCCCCTAACTAACACTAATGCAGGGATCAAAGGGCAGCGGCGGCGGCGGCGGCAGCCGAGCTCCCAGCTCACACACAGACTGGAAAGAGAGACAGACACACAGAGGCAGAGCAAAGAGGAAGGTGCCCCCAGGCTCCCAGGCTGTACTTTAGACACCGAATTGCAAGCGCTCCGTTTAGGAAGGGTTCACAAGGGGAGGATGCAATTCCTAAATTATTTGCCCAGTTGTCTTCGATCTGAAGGGGGGGCAGTTTATATGTCGACCGTTCACATTGCAATTCAGTCACGTTTCCTATAAAACCAAATAAAATAACTGATTATTTTTTAAAACAAATCTGATTAAAGTGGGTTTTTTGGGGGGGGGGAGGGAAAATTACCAGCTTTTAAAGAGAATTCTATGGGATGTTTGGAGAAAAAGAAACAGCTTGTGTAGTTAATTTCAATTTAAATTAATTGGGGAAAGGTGTGGATAACCTCTTTCCCCTCCCCCCTCTGAAAAATGAATTATTATATGGGGAAAAAAACAAAAAGCGTGATGGATAAATAACTGCACTGATGCAATAATATAATACCAGGTTTTAAAAATCCCTAGTGCAGTTAAAAATATGAAAAAATGCAGTCAGCATGCAAATCACAACTCCTTGACAAAAAGGGGAGGGGGGATCAAGATTAGATCACGCCAATGGATGGTTTAACTGCTACATAATGCTCCGACAGTGCACACAGCAATCTTGACTTCTGAAATTTACTTTTTTCCTGCTGTAAAGCAGGTATATGAAGCTTTATCCTGAAGCAATTCCAATGTGCATTAAGAACCCAGTATAGCAGTTTTCATTAACTGATACCTACTTTCATTACTTCACAAATCACACATCTTTCTTCAAAGAAAGACATGAGGAGGAGGAAAAAAATAGAAAAGGGACTAGGTCTCACTAAAGCACAAAAGGTAGTTGGTGAAAGAGAAGTGTTCTCTTTGTGACTTGCAGTCATTTGGATAAAAGTTCACTAAGAGGTTGTTAATGATTTAAACTCTAAAACCTGCTACTACAATTGAAGTAAAATGGTTTGAAGCACAGCTGTTTCATATAGCTCTCTCTTTGTGAAAGGAAACTTTGAACTTAGTAGAATGCATAATATAAATCATGAGTCAGAGGTAGTAAAAATAAAAAAAATGCATTATTCTGCTATGTATACCTTTTTGGATTTTTGCTTTTGACAATCTGACTCATCATTTTATCACATTACATTTTATCCTGCTAACTTCAAAACGCTCACATATTAGATACGGTTAGATGGATACACAGCAATAGTGAGGCACACTACATCTTTGAAGCACAGTACACTCATTTATTACTTAATATAACAATCCTGTGGGGTAATTAAGTAATACCATTATACCCATTTTACAGCCGGAAAAATTAAGATACAGAAAGGTTAAAATACTTGCCCAAGGCAAAATCCTGTTAATGGCAGTGCAGGAGTGCCTCAGTTCTTAGGTCCTGGACTCAGTTCTCCAGACTGTGCTGTTTCCCTAAACATATTATATAAAATTAGTAATGTGTACTAATGATGTCATAAAATACCCTTCGTTATAATCCACATCTTGGCAGGTGAGTCCTTCCTTAATATTAATACCTAAATATGTGGGACTTTAGTTACATACCTTTTGTTAAAATTAATAGAAGTGGTGCCCTTGTACTGTTTTTAAAATATACCCCATATGCAGCTCTTTTTGCACTGAACTACACAGGCTTTCTGACTAGGACTGATCTTCTGTCCAAATGTTCCCTGCAATGAAGGAGACCAGAGAGCAGTGGATTCACATAGGGAGGGAGTGCTGGCTCTAGGATATTGTCACTGCTCAGGAGAGGATAGGGTGTAAGGACTGTTGCTTTCTGCAATATCACCTCTACCCCTCCCGCATGGATTTCTGGCACAAATTAACACAGACAGTGTCAGCATTAATTTACAATATGCCAATTTCCTGTCCCTCATTTGACACCCTCTTTAGGGGAGTTTAGGTGGCTGCAGCAATCAGAGACATTATAAGGACACGGATCCCTTGAAAGAGCTGTAAGGTCATTGGGATTGGCAAGCACTACAGTAGCAGAGGGCCTGTATAGATCTTCAGTGATCCAAAGGTTTTTGAGGCCAAATCCTAATTCTGCTCCATGGAGGAAGAAATCCTACATCTTGAACAAACTATCCGGCAGAAACTATAAATCCAAACTTGTAGGTTTCTAGTCCTGTGTGTGTGTGAATAACCCATATAGGGACAACTTAGCTTTTTGTTCTTTCTTGCCTAATTGTACTGTACATAAATATTGCATGGGTCTTAGAAGAATATAGCATGCTGTATTTTCTAGGCAAAACATGAAAATCAGAGATGCAGCAACAGTCTTAACGTTTGTTTATTGGCTTAGGGCAGATGATATGACTAATATTATGCAATTTTTGTAGTCAACTTCCATCATGATAGTAATGGCTGAAATATTTTAAAATGTTGAAAAAATTCAACTGACCACATTTCTGAGATTTCTCAGATCCTTTGAGCTTGATATATGAACACAAAACAATGACAAGTCTTTTTGTTGTCTAAATAATATAAAAAATGAATTCCATCTGCAGGCCCTACTAATAATCAATTACAGTTAATACTTTCCATGGCTACATCATCTTCCAAACCACAAACCTTGTTACAGACACAAATTAATACAGCCTCAGTAAATCCTTGTGGCTAAAGTAAGCATTTGACAGATGAGGAAACTGAGGCATGAATAGTAGGTGTCTGCCTCAAAGTCATACATGATGTAACAGCGTAAATGGAATACTCTGTTGATATTACATCCTTGGAACCTTCAACTGAATATCCACTTCAGTCTATCCACAGACATAGCATTCTAACTGCCTGGGCTCTATATTTGTGTAATATGACATTATTTGTATAGTGCCAACAGTATGATGGGTGCCTGAAAGAGTTATTAATGAGACACCTAAGAATGGTAGGCTAACATTTCGGCCAGAAGCTGGAACTGGACGACAGGGGATGGATCATTTGATAATTGCCCTGTTTTGTTCATTCCCTGAAACATCTGGCACCGGACACTGTTGGAAGACAAGATACTGGGCTGGATGGACCATTGGTCTGACCCAGTATGACCATTCTTATGTTCTTATTTTTCTACCTTACAATCCATTTTTTCCCAGGGCCCTGATTTAAACAAAACACAACAAAAAGGGGAATTCAGTGGTTATGAAAAGCAAAGCCAGTGTAAGCAAATCTTGGGCCCCCTGTTAAGCCATACTACTAATAATAAGTGGATCACCCCAGTAGTAATTTCAAGAAGTATGATCCTTTAATCTGCCCCAAACTGTTCTGTCAGGCCAGCTGAGTGTGCGTACATGTATAATATGAATGCTAATCAGGTTTCCTGGGCTCTCCTGAAATGGTGTCCAGTTTTGTTTTATTAAAATTGTCATTTTGCGGGGCAAAGAAGACGATATTACAATCTAATCTTACCTATAGGCCTAATCTTCATACCCCTTACCTTATTATCAAGTGTAGCATTTACCACCAAGCATACATCAATTATCCCACCCACTCTAGAAGGCACATCCCTCAAGCGCGGTCTCAAACTCATCTTCTCTCTACCACTACTGATGTCAATGGCACCACACTCAACAGTGAGGCCCAGATTCTCAAAGGTATTTAGGTGCCTAAGTCCCATTGATTTCCTATGCAAAGGAATAGCATTGTGTAATTTTTTTTTAAAATAATGAACAATGGAAAAGTTAACAACTAGCGAGGCTACCAATTTCTTTCGCAGAGGCCGATGAACACCCATCAATTTTTGATCATGATCGCCTAGGAACAGATTATGAAGAACCACCCAAAGGTGAAAAGCTGTGTAGCCCATCAGTTCTAACCCATTCAGTCCCCTGCTTTAGTTTTTAAACAGACAACGCACCCTGCCTTCCCCCAAAGACCACCACCCTAACATCTCTAAGTACATTTATTTAACAAAAACAAAAAAGCGCACTGTTTGTGAGCTCACTATAACAACCCACTACAGAGTTCTTCTCTGAAATCCGAGATCTGCACTGATGCCACTTCTCTCACTCTTAAGCATCTGCACCATGCTTGTGAGCAGATAGTACATTGAAATAACTCTCTTGGAAGTGCTCAAAGATCAAAATTATTGTAAATTTCAATATATTCTGCACACTCATAGATCTAGAGCTGAAAGCCACAAAGAAGGAAAAGCACAGTCTGCCATGCTGATATCTAACATCCAAAGCACAACTGGTTTTTGCAAGTGTCTCTAACAAAACCTGGCAAATGAACTAGCATGAATTGTTTTGTAGTAACAACGCCACAAAATACCGTTAGCTGCTATGCAAATGTTAGCATGTACTCTTTACAATAATGGTGGCATTTACATTTTGCTGCTGTTTGAATACTACAGTCTCTGCATATAACAGATGATACAGAGCCCAATTTCTATTAAAAAATCAATATTAATAAGATCCATGCACAGTGGCTGATCTTAAATCTCCATGGGTATATGCCCCTGCAAATTTGGCAAGCCAGGAGATTTGGACTGCATTTCAAATATTTTTGTTGTTCTAAGGAAGGATTTTGTGAGTGACAACATTTTTAATGTAGATACTTAACTCTGGATTGCTGCAGTCCCCAGTCTGGACAGATAGACAAACATAGGGCCTGATTTTGATCTTGTACGTTAGAAGTATCTCCATTCAAGTTAATGGCTCTACAACAGTGTTACTCTGGTGTAAGTTAGATCAGAATTAGGCCCAGAGTTTTCACTCTTGCCATTTTGCTTTAAGTTAACATTTTGTTGGCCACTGATTTGACTTCCAAACTATGATCATCTAGGGCAAGACTCTCTGCTTGGCCGTAGCTCAGTTCAGTGCAGCATAGGAGGGGTGGGATTCTCAGCCAGTTACTACTTCTTGCTTCTCTGGTTGATTTTGTATCAATGCTGAGGGGCAGGAGAGCTTACCGGAGACTGCTCTAACCCCTGAGAAGTGGCAATGGTCCCTAAGGGACTGTCTGCCATTTGGGGATTTTGCTCTGCTCACACACCCTCTCTGCCCTGATACCAGCCCTATACCAGGGTGTAGAGCGTAGGAGAAAGGAGGGTGTAGAAAATGACTTTGCCACCTCTTATCCCCTGTTGGGAGATGAGGCCAGTGTCCATCCCCTTTACACCACTCCAGTGACACAAAGAAAGCAGAGTAGTGAAGAAAAATATAAAATAAAAAACATAGATGAAGATGATATATTATGAGACAACTAGCATGGCTTCTGAGAAGGACAATCACGCCACATTTACCTATTATACTTCTCTGAAACCCTGCAAAGGGGGTGGGTCTCACACCCTGAGCTCCAGCTGGAGCAGGAACATCTACATTGCTATTTTTGGTACTGTAGTGCAAGCCCCAGTCTGTAACCCTGGGCCCTGAGACGGCTGTAAGTTGTTTAATTTTGCAGTGTAGACGTATCATTTGTCCTCTCTTCTGGGTGCTCTCTGCTTTCCCCAGCACATGGAGCAGCAGAGGGGAGGCAACGAGTGAGGCACCATAGAATCAGTGTCCCCTCTCTTTGGGAAATGCAAGGAATAAGATTCTGCCTTCCCATACCTGCTCCTACTGCTCAGTGGACATTTACTCTCTAGCCAATGCCTTTCACCACCACTAAACCCACCTAGTGTTTTTAAACTTGATGTTTCTGGCAATTTGCAAATTAGATAGATAAAAATTAACTAATTAAATAATTTGCATAAAATGTCATGCACGGAGTAGCACAATACTTGGCAGCTCTGAAGAGGGGTGATATGGGGAGCTAGAGGCAGATTGAAGGGGTGCAGAAATATGAAGTGCTTGAGAAGAGTTGCAGCGGGCACTGAGCAGGCGGGCGACTGAGTGGAGTGCTGGAGAATATGGCATGAGGGAAGGGAAGGTAATATGGACAGGGGGAGAGGGCAGGAGACTGTGTAAGGGAGCATGAGTGGTGCAGCTTCCTATCTTGTGTAGCTAGGCAGGTAGATAGAGGGGAATAGAATGTTATGTCCCCACACCTCAGGGTAGAGGGGAAGGTAAATGGAGTGCCCTCCAATCAGAGAACAAGGAAGCTGCATTTTTGTATGTATTTCAGTTTGAATCTTGACCTTAAAATGGTCACACAAAAACCGGGGGTAAGTGACTTCCTTTTAAAAGATGAAAAAAAATTAAAAGAGGCAAAACAAATCAATGATTTTTTGTTTTATTTTCAAATCTCATAATTTATAACTTCCAGCTCTCAACTGTCACTCACACTGCCATAGAACCTTACAGAAAACTTCCGACTCCAACATTTCACTCCTTTTCCTGTTAAAGGGGCATTACCCAAACTATCCAGATTGCTGTTTGATTAGCTGTAGCAGATAAGAATAATTATTACTGCAACTTCTTACTTTTCCCATAGCACTATCCCAACCACTGAAGAGCTTCTATGGTGATGGCAAACCTCTTATGCCAAAATTGCAGTGAAAATATCAGCGGTACGTAGCAGGATGAGCCAAACGCAACAAGCTGTCCCCTTTATCTGAATGGTTGCACTAAACAGCACTACCCAACAAGGAACTGCTATCTCTCAAAAAGTAGCCAGTCCTAGATATAACCTAATCCCCCTACTTTCTCTTTAAAGAAACAGTTTGAGCACTATGTATGTGAACAGTTTGAACAGTACCTGCAGACTTATTGGTTTAGTAAGGAACAGATAGATTCTGAGTCCCCAGTCAGATGTGGGATACCTGAAGACCAGTATTTAAAACAGAGAAGAGGAAGCATATAATGCTAAATCACTAGCTTCTTCCATTCCTACATGTAATATTGGTGTATTTGGGATTAGGATTAGTTTACACAAACACAGATATTCCACAGCATTTATTACTAACAAAGGTATTTCATTGCCCATCTCCCCCTAACTCTTAACATCAAACTTTCTTTTCTTAACATCAGAACATTTATCAAGAAATCCCTGTTGGTTTATGATCTTCTTGATAACAAATGTAGTAATTATTATTATTTAAACAGTGCCCACAGTGTGGTAGATGATTCTTCTCTGAAGAATTTACAGTCTAAATGAAGCTGCAACATGACAAATGAAGACAAACTGAAAAGGGAGCAGGTACAGTACTGGTATTTTATACCTGACAGACTGCATACTCAAGATTTGATCTTTTTCCTTTTCTTCTCAATAAGAATACTTACCTCTTCTGATCCATAGATCTCAAAGTCCTTTACAAAGAAGGATAAGTACCATTATCCTAATTTGACATATGGGGAAACTGAGGCACAGAAAAAGGCAGTGACTTACCAAGGTCACAAAGCATTTCCATGACAGAGCCAAGCATAGAATTGAAGGTTCCTATTCTTGACTACCATCTAAGCATGTAGAAAATATGCCTATCACTACCCAAACGGAATTTAAATTCTCTTTCTTATTGATCCACATTTCCACTTCATCTCTGCAATCCTTTTTTTTTTTTTTTTTTACCAAAAAGGATCCAGCTTTAAACTGCCTGGAGTATATTGCCCACCGAATGGATCCTTCTTTCTTCATGGAAACAAACATTAATTGGTAAGTACATGCATCAATTCAGTCTTTTGCTCTCCTTGTTTTTCTTCATTTGTTTTCTCTTATTTATTCAGGCCAGATTCTGATTCCCTTACTTATAGTCAGTAGTACCTTAAGCTGCATATATGACATCTTCCAATTGATTTCAGTAGGATTACTCCTGGCCTAAAGTACTGCTCAACATAGATAATTGTGGCTTTCAGCAAGGAGTAATATATTCTCACTTATAGACAGGAATACGGCCCCATTCAGCTTCCTCTGCTCCCATACCTGGAGCCGCAATGTGGGCAGGTTAAGGAGGAGAACTGTGCAGTGTGGCTTTTTGTCCCTCTACTACCCTACAAAATCTTGTTCTAAATAGGCAGTGTACACATGAAGTTTGGGGGAAGGACTGTAATGGAAAGCAATGTGATTTACCAGAACAGTAAAGCATGCATCTGGTTTGTTCCTTTTTACATCTGCAACAACAAACTCCTCTTCATTTTTGTAACTTTAGAGTATATTTCTCTGAAGAGGAAATTAGAGGATACAGAAGCAGGAAGAGTTTCTGAGGACAGGATTGCTTCTGTCCCCATCCTTTCACACATTTGGGGAGGATTTTGCACCAGTCAAATCAGTGGATGGTTTGAAAGAGGATGGAAAGAAAGTACTCCACAACCCTGTGGCCAGATTGGGGAGGAGCTACCAGCATATATTTTAAGTCACTGATTGGTAAGGGGGGATCCCAGACCAGCAGAATAAGAGAGTAAGCATCTAATGAGGCAGTAGGGTTGAGCAAGACAGAACTGTGTTGTTAAAGCTCTTATTTACACACACACACACACACACACACACACACACACACTCATTTATGAAGGTGTTGTTGGATTGTACTACATCTAATGAGAAAACAAATAAAGCTGTTGTATTTTTTACATTTTGTATTCCCTTCTTGCTGTCTTCTGGTCATTAAGACTAAGTCAGATGGCCCTCTGGCTAATGCAAAACTCACATCTGTCAATTGTGTGACAAACCCTTTTGTCTCATTCTTTTATTTTCCCCTAAGAGCATGTACACAGACCAGGTGGCATCAAGTGAGTTTGGCAGGGGAGCAGCATGTTTATGGTGTTGGGGGTGCTTTTGTTCAAAGGAGATGAGGTCAGTGATAGATTTTCAAGGGAAATTAAAGCTGGAGGAGAGAGATGTAAAGGGTGCCAAGCTGAAGGTGAATTAAGGAAGAAAAATATTCCTGGGTTTAAAGCAGGAACAGAGGGAGTTTCTTTCTGATATTTAAAAGGAAAAATATAGCAAGCTACTCAGTGTTCAGTTGATAAAGGGTGTGCAGGAGAAGTGTTGGAAGGAAGACTGAGGGAATAGAATATGAGTCCTTCAGGGCAGGGATAAAACGGTTACTCACCTGCTCGTAACTGTTGCTCTTCGAGATGTGTTCTTCATGTCCATTCCAATCAGGTGTGCGTGCGCCGTATGCACGACAGTCAAAAGATTTTTCCCCTAGCAGTATCTGTCAGGTCGGCCTGGGAGCCCCCTGGAGTCGTGCCTTCATGGCACCCAATATAGGGCACTGCCGACCCGACCCTCAATTCCTTCTTGCTGGGTACTCTGACAGAGGGGAAGGAGGGTGGGTATTGGAATGGATAAGAACAACACATCTTGAAGAACAACAGTTATGATAAGGTAAGTAATTGTTTTTTCTTCTTTGAGTGCTTGTTCATGTCAGTTCCAATCAATCAATCAGGTGAATCACAAGCTTAAGTTCCAGAGGTGGGGTCAGAGTTGTCCACTGTTTGGAGTACCGCTCTACCAAAGGCCGCGTCTTCTCTGGCCTGCTGGGTAATTGCATAATGTGTGGTGAAAGTGTGTATGGAGGACCACGTCGCTGCTCTGCATATTTCCTGGGTAAGAACCTGAGACAGGAAAGCTGTTGAAGAGGCCTGTGCCCTGGTGGAGTGCACAGTGATTGGTGTGGCAAGTACCCCTGCCAGGGTGTAGCACTCTTGGATGCAAGACGTGATCCATGATGAAATTCATTGAGAGGAGACAGGAAGACCCTTCATTCTGTCTGCCACAGCCATGAATAGTTGGATGGACTTTCAGAACAGCCTTGTTTTCTCGATTTAAAAGGCTAATGCTCTGCAGACATCCAGCAAGTGAAGCCTCTGCTCCCTACTACTTGAGTGCGGTTTAGGATAGAACACTGGAAAGAAGATGTCCTGGTTGATGTGAGTCGGGAGGAAAGCTGGATGTGGCCTGAGCTGAACCTTGTCCTCGTAGAACATGGTGTAAGGGGGCTCTGATGTTAGGCCTTGAGCTCAGACACCCTCCTAAAATATAGCCACCAGAAATGCCACTTTGTACGAGAGGTAAAGCAGGGAGCACGTCACCAGCAGTTTGAAGGGCGGCCCCGTCAGTCTGGAAAGGACCAGGTTGAGGTCCCAAGCTGGGACTGGCTGTCTGACTTGCGGGTATAGCTTGTTGAGACCTTTGAGGAAACAGCTGACCAGAGGGTTGGCGAAGACTGACCGGCCCTCTGCGCCTGGATGGAAGGCAGAGATGGCAGCCAAGTGAACCTTTATTGACGACATGGACAGCCCCTGCTGCTTGAGATGGAGAAGGTAGTCCAGTCTGGTAGAGGCAAGCATCAGGGATCAATGATGCTACGCTGACCAGATTGAAAATCTCTTCCACTTGGCAAGGTAGATAGCCCTGGTGGAGGCTGTCTACTGCCAAGGAGGACTTGTCTAACCGGGTCCAAGCAAGAGAGCTCCATCAGGTTCAGCCATGGAGCTTTCATGCCATGAGGTACAGCAACTCAAGGTTCAGGTGCTGGAGATGACCGTGATCCTGAGTTAGTATGTCTGGGAAGAGCGTCAAGGTATCTGGAGCTTCCACGGACATTTCCAGGAGTGATGTGTACCAGTGCTGGTGAGGCCAGGCTGGGGCTATCAATATCACCAAAGCTTGTTCCCTCTGTATCTTGAGGAGCATCTTGTGAACAAGAGGGATAGGCAGACACGTGTATAGGAGATAGCCTCTTCCCATGGGAGGAGGAACGCATCTGCGATGGAGCCTGGGCTGTGATTCAGGAAGGAGCAAATCTGCTGGCACTTCCTGTTGCGTCGCGTGGCAAACAGATCTGAGGAAAATCGCAGTGATGGAAGATTGAGTTTGCAACATCTGGACAAAGGGACCACTTGTGGCCGGGGAACAACCTGCTGAGATAATCTGCCAACTCGTTCTATACTCCAGGGAGGTACGATGCTTGCAAGTGTATCAAATGCTCTACACAGAAGTCCCACAGTATGAGGGCTTCCTGGCACAGGGGAGAGGAATGTGCACCCACCTGTTTGTTGATATAAAACATTGCCATGGTGTTGTCTGTCATAACTGATACACATCTCCCTGTCAAGTGGGCTCGGAAAGTCTGGCACGCAAGGTGCATTGCTCTCAGCTCTCTGACATTGATGTGGAGAGAAAGTTCTACCTGAGATCAGAGGCCTTGTGTCCTGAAGTCTCCCAAATGTACTACTCCCCAGCCCAAGGCTGATACATCCATCACTAGCGAGAGATACAACTGGGGGCTGGTGAAAGGGACCCCTGTACATACTACCTGTGGGTCAAGCCACCACAGGAGGGAGCTGAGTACCGGCCAAGGCAGGGTTATGATCCTGTCCCAGCTGTCCCGGACTGGCCGATACACTGACTCTAGCCATGACTGAAGAGATCGAAGTCTGAATCTGGCATGCTGTACTATGCAGGCACAAGCTGCCATGTGTCCCAGGAGTTTCAGGCAATTCCTTGCTGTGATGGTGGGGAACTTCCTGAGATCTCGTATGATGTTGCCAAGGGACCGAAATGTTGCTTCCGGGAGGTATGCCCTGGCTTGTGTCGAGTCCAGTACTACCCCTATAAACTGCATCCACTGAACAGGGGACAGCATTGATTTCCCCTTTTTCAGAAGGAGGCCCAGTTTGTCGAACAGCATTCTTATGAAGTCGACTTATGCCTCCACTTGAGACCTGGAGCGGCCCTTGATGAGCCATTCGTCGAGGTACGTGAACACCTGTACGTGTCACCTGCACAGGAATGCAGCCATGATCGCCATGCACTTGGTGAACACTTGAGGTGCCGCTGACAGGCTGAATGGGAGGACTGAACTGGTAGTGGGTGTTGTTCACCACAAAGCTGAGGTATTTTCTGTGAGACAGTTATTGCTATGTGAAAGTAGGCGTCCTTCAAGTCAAGGGCAGCGTACCAGTCTCCTGGATCCAATGAAGGGATAATGGAAACCAAAGAGACCATGCAGAACTTGAGCTTCTTCTCAAACTTGTTGAGTTCTTGCAGATCTAGATGGGTCTGAGCCCACCTTTGGCTTTTGGTATTAGCAAATACCGGGAATAGAAACCCTTGCCCTTCTGCTCCTGAGGAACCTTTTCTACTGCCCCTAGCGAAAGGAGTGAGTGCACCTCCTGCATAAGGAGTTGCTTGTGAGAGGGGTCCCTGAAGAGGGATGGGGAAGGGTGGGATGGCACATAATTGGACAGAGTGACACGGGACCATGCACAGAAGAAAGGAGACAGTCGGGACAAAAAAGTGAGACGGGGTAGATCCAGTTCTTGTTCTGGTGCGCCACCCTCAACCGCACCTTCAAAAGGCAGTTAGGGGCCGGAAGGTGGGTTGGGTTTGCCAGAACCTGGCCTGAGGATGCGTGCGGCCTCTTCCTGCTGCCCCTATTCCTCCTCTGGGAACCATCCTGTCGGTTTTGCTGGTAAAACTATGGAGGAGGCTGCGGCCTGAAGTGCCTGGTGTGTAGTGGGGGTGTGTATGCCCAGGGACTTGAAGGTGGCCCTCAAGTCTTTTAAACTGTGCAGTCTCCTGTCTGTCTTTTCAGAGAATAGGGCCTGACCTTCAGAGGGTAGGTCTTGAATGGTCTGTTGGACTTTGTGAGGGAGAATGCCTACTTTGTGAAGCCAACCAGTGGTTAGGTACTGAGCTGCTTGTTAGCATTAGGAATTAGGTGGTTTTGCACATGCCCATCAGCAGAAATTTAGGCACCTAGAGGACTTTCTCAGTGGAAACACAAACTTTAGATACCTGCAGGGTTAGGCACAGCTCAATGGTAGTTTTCTGAATGCCACAGGGACCTCAATGTTGGACTTAGGGGCTTAAAGTGGCAGTTAGGCACCTAAGTTTCCCATGTGAATCTAGCCCTTATTCTTTATATCTTTTCCTTTATCAGTCACCCTATCCCATTTAGAAGTGCTGGTCTATTTTCACTATTGAAAATAATTGTCACCTGCCCCTTCCTCACTTATTACCTGTCACTCTATGCATCTGAAGAAGTGGGTTTTTTACCCACGAAAGCTTATGCCGGAATAAATCTGTTCGTCTTTAAGGTGCCACCAGACTCCCTGTTGTTTCTGTGTACACAGACTAACACAGCTACCCCTCTGATACTCGGTACCTGCCATCCTAGCTCCAAACTCCTGTTCCTCAGGAAAATCCTGGAGTAGATGGTTGTCTTCTGACAACCTCCCTCAGCACAGACTTAATGAATATTTACAAACCTGTATCTGGCTCTTTCAAAGTACTCAGGCTGCCCTTCACCACTAATCACTAAGTAAGAAGCCAGTGTTTCCAGTAACACTTCCCATGCTGGTCTGACTCCTACTTTGCACTACTGCTTTTTCATTTCTCATGGAGGCTTCCGTCACCCCCTGAATAAGGAGTAACTCAAAACTCTTTCCTTTGTCTTGTGAGGGAGAGGCTTCCAGAGGAGAAGGCTGCTCAAGAAAGGAATCAGACTTACAACTATAAAAAATCATGAATGCAGAATTATTGGTTTTAGACCACTTCTTGTTTATTTGTGATGAAAGTAAACTGGCTTTATGAGCATAGGAATAAAATCCAACAATACAGGAATAGTAAATGATATTTGTTAGCCTAAAAAATTACAGCCATTTAAAAATAAATATTTTCTTAAAGGTGTATTTTGCTCTAGAATAATTGGCACCAGGTTGGAAGAGATTTTGTGCCCATAGCAAAACCACAGCTTTTAAAATGCTGATTTTTGTTCTTGGAGGCATTTCTCCATTCTTTCCCCTTGTTTTGTACATTTAAGGGAAACTTAAAAAAAAAGCATATCTAGCTTACTTGCTAGGTGTGTTTCCCTTAACTTTGCTCCACTCAGGAGCCAGAGCCCATAAACGTCTGTTAGCAAAATGCTGGCAGGCATAAGCCAGACACATGTGTTTCCCTTTAAGAAAGGGCAGCTGCGGGGGTTTTGTCAGTGTTCCTCTGACAGTCTTCACCATGTGTCCATGTCAGTGTTCTCTCTGGGCATGCTCCTTTAAGTCAGTGTAACAGTCTCAGAGTAGCCTGTAGTCCATATATGGGCTGTGAAAGAGGGGCGTGCCTTCTTGCTTTGTTTTATTCCAGGGAGTGTTGACAAATTGCTGAGTGTTAGCACTGTGGGAGCAGTGTGGAAAAATGTACGGCTCCCCAGTCAGATTTTGGCACCGTGGCCAAAGCTAGACAGCTCACACTTTTTCCTATATTGTGCCTACTGTGCATACAGTAGGGGATAACCAAAGGAAGAATTAAATTAAACACGTTAACTCCCACTCACTAAATTTATAGTAAAAGCATTCTTAATTACAAAGAATATTACACAATGAAATTATATTTTCTTTGATCTGATGATTGAAACAGTTTTTCTGCATGGTCATATTTAGATAGCAAAGGTATTGGTTGGAATGACTTCCATTAACTGAACGTAATTACATAAACTGAGTAACTCCACCTAAAAAACCCACACCGTCTCTTTTAAAGCAATGTGAAGGGTCTGATTTAAACACGGAGGGCCAAATCCAGCGCTGAGGTAAACGTTCAGAAGACAGTGGAGTTAAACCAAAAAATGAACTTGGCACACCAAGCCAAAGTGAAATGTGCAATAAATCCTCTAATTAGCAAGCACAATAGGATGCATTTTAAGAAAGTAGTTAAGGGTATGTCCCATTATGCTGAGATATAGAGGATATTGGGTGCATTTCATTCTTAAAAACAAAAGCAAAAAAAGCCTAAATTAACTCAGACTCTTAAGGTCATTTTAACACGGTTTTGTTATTGGATTTCTCTCTCTCTCTCTTTTTTTTTTAAAGAGACTTGCCATATAAAAACAACTGAAGAAAGAAAATCTCTTGGAAGTGTATGAAACAGTCTGTTATATGACTATTTCTGTTACTTAAAGTTACATATGCTGAATCGCTAAAAATAGAGGTTTAGATTGGAATTTCAGACAGGCCTTTAACTATTGTGTCATTAAAACAGTAGTGTATGTCAGCTTTTAGCACTAATTGGAAAGTATTACTTAAAGGAATTCATCAATGCCATTAAAAAAATATTTAAGTTTCCTGGTCATTTTCTTGCCAGGCTAGAGACTCAGGCCTCATTGTGCACTCCAAGCTGCCACTATGTATAGTAGCCAACCTTTTCCTATTGCTTAATTAAAACATTGCCATTCATGCTACTTTAACAGCTAGTTTTTGGAGAAAACTATGTAGGATAGTACAGTATGTTCTGTGCACAGATTTAAGGTCTCCTAACATATTTTAATAGGTTTTTCATAATTTAAGGTTCCAACTAACTCCCCCCTCCATGCCCCCCACCCCCCCAAACTAAAAATAGTAGTTTCACCAGCAACTTGATGTCATGTTGAATCTTTAACTGGACTGATGCAATAAGTGACCTAATACGTCTTTCACTTAGGCCACATGTATACCTGTGTAACTCTACTGATTTCAGTGAAGTTGCTCCTCTTTTACACCAGCCTGTGTGAGATCAGACTCAGGCTTTTAGAGAGGTGTAAATTTTCTCCATTCATTTTAAGCCAATTTTTAAGCCAGTCATAATTGCATAAAAGGCCAACACTAGTAACTATTTAACTGCTGCATGATGGTCTGCTCATGATTCCCACCCCAAGACTCTTCCTCACAACTTGTTTTTATAAGTGTTGCTAACCAAACCTGCTATGTCCCAACAAGCCACAGGGAACAGTTGCTAAAACACATGAACCTTTCAATGGCAGCAGCGAGGAAAGGGGTAAAATAAAAAGCTGGAGACCTGCATTCATTTTAGGTTTTGAATCTAAGGACTCATGCTAAAACAACGATGACAATAATAATAAAAAACAAACACTAAAGGTGCCAGCTAACTCAGTTTAAGACCGAAAAAAAATTTCAACTGTCATTACTTGTTTTAGTTTTAATATTTTAATTACCTTTTTAATGAACATATACTGTGTGCAAATTTCTGCTTTTAACCCTGAAAAAGGAAAGTGATTTCTGCAAGTTCATACCTTCTCCTCATAATTTACACTGATTAAAATTTTTCATAGCAGCACAATGTTACCAATGCACAAATGTGTTAGGCGATCCATATAGAAAGGAAATACACATACACACTTCCTTAACAATGCTGTGGTGTAGTCTGCAGAGGGAAATGTGGGACTCATTAGCCATACGCCAGCAGCTGGTCTTGCTGCTGCTAAGATATTACTGTGCGTCCAGAAAGCAGAAAAAATAATAATAATAATTGTTCTTCCTCCACTTCTTCTAAATTGGTCTGTGTGTCCAAATGAGGTATCCTGCAATGACACATGATATGTGTCCCCAAATGCTAGATGATTTCAAATTCTTAGTTTGCATGAACAATCTCTAGCTCTTCTCATGTTAGCCTCTCTTTGAGCAGAACAATCTTTACATTTTGGATGATTAACCTCTTCTCCATTTCCTTCATGTGTTCTTTATATACTTTTAGGTCTTTAAGAATCTCTGGGAAGAGTTTTAAGTAGAACTGATCAGCATGCCCTCTCACTCCATGAAATTTCAGCTTTCTGGTGAAAAAATAAATCAAAAACTGAAAATATCAATTTGGAAATACCTCCATGGTGCCTCTAGGAGTTGTTGTTTGGGTGCCTTATGCCCTCATTTTCCTCTATGGGCTGGGCTTCAGCTCCAAATTTGTTTTGGCCAAAACCAATCTTTTCCATTTTTGGCTGTTCATTTGTTTTTTTGACAAAAAATAATCTACATTTTCTGCAGAAAGCAAACTACATTTTTTGCTAGTCAAAACCCCAATTTTCCATCAAACAGTTTTGACTATAACTTTTTGACAAGCCATAATCTCAAATCTAAACTGTTTTCAGTATTCCAGATATAGCTACCAATTCTCTGAATTCTTATTCCAGTCTTGTAAATCTTTTACTGACTATCATAGCCCTTTGGCGATCATCTAGTCTTTAAGTGGAGGCTAGCTACTTTGCAAAAATCACCGGAGAACTATTTGTTAACAGATCAGGGACGGATACCACATCAGCAATTAGAGATGGCACTGCCTGAAATGCTACGGACAGTTCCAGCAGGCTTAAAAAACCCTTTGCTGCAGATCATTCTTTCCAGCATAGTAGAAAAACCTGATGAGACAGAGCACACAAATATTTTATGCAGTTATTTAATGCACTTAGGTCAGCATGCTGTGTCTGAAGGTCTAGAGGAGGAAAGCAATATCAGAACTCACCACTCATTTGGTGGAGTTATTTTTCCACACAGCCTCTCCTTGGCCAAATCCTATTTTGTAAGCCACACTCCTCCAAATGTAGGTGCCAAAATGGATCCCTGCCCATTCTTTTTCAGGCCTAGAAATCTGAAGAGACCCTATTTCTGTAAGAGACAACAAACTGGAAGTGATGAAACAAAAGCTAAGCCACTACATAGGTGCCGACTCCGTAGATGCTCTGGGGCTGGAGCACCCACGGGGAAAAATTAGTGGGTGCTCTGCACCCACCGGCAGCCAAGCTCCCCGCCCCACCCCACCTCACCTCCTCTGAGCGCGCCGCATCCCCACTTTTCCACCTACCTCTCAGCGCTTGCCACCGCCAAACAGCTGTAGCAAGCTCCGGGAGGGAGAGGGGAGGAGCAGGAACATGGCGGGCTCAGGGGAGAAGGTGGGGAAGAGGTGGGGCCAGGGCGGGGATTTGGGGAAGGAGTTGGAATAAGGGCAGGGAGGGGTGGAGTTGGGGCAGGGACTTTGGGGAAGGGGTTGGAATGGGGACAGGAGGGGGCAGAGCAGGGGTGGAGTCAGGGCGGGGCCAGGGGCAGAGTGGGGTCGAGCACCCACTGGTGCTAGTAGAAGGCAACGCCTATGAGCCACTAGGGTTGCCACCTCTAACTGAAGCTATTCTGGGAGGTTATTTTTCCCTAACATGAGGTAATGTCATTTTCTTAAAATAGCCTATTAAAATCTCCAAGATTGCTTTCAATAGTCACCGGGAAATCAATGCCGATTCCAGGAGACTCCAGCCCTACCCGGGAGGTTTGGCAATACTATAAGCCACAGCACAGCTACTGTATATCTGCCATCTTGCCTAGCCCATCTGAATGTCCCTACCCCTTAAAAAAAAAGAGAAAGAAACACCCCCTCTGACATATCCGGGGTACAATCTAGACAAGTGAGTAGCTGTGTCACCCCTGCCCTCCAACCTGGGGCGTGCTTTGCTGCTGTAGCTTCCAGGCTGGATTGCTCACAAACAGCTTCCAGCATGCAAGTCACTCCCAGTTATGCCTGTATGTACTTGAAGCCTGCCACTCACACCCAGGCTTTTACCTGCCTGAATTATACAGCAGGGTGATCCCAGCACACTCCCAGTCCCACATTTCCCCCCAGAAATGTATGTCTTGAACTGCTAGGGTTGCCAACAGTCCCTTATTACAAGGGATGTCCCTTATTTTTTCATCTCTGTATAACAAGATCAGGAGTTGCTGAGTGCTGCAAAAAGCAGCAAGAAATATCCCATGCCAAATGTAGGTGAATATGGCTTATTATTATATAAATTAATAAATAATAATTAATACCACCATCGGGAGGAGAAGTGGGCTGGGGGTGCTAAGAAAACAGTCCCTTATTTTTGAAATACTGTACAATATTGGCAACCCTGTGTACTACCCTGTTCTCTCCAGGACAATATAAGCTCATATTAAGTCTGTCATTTCAGTAATAGAAATAATATGCACAAAGCCTGCTATCCCGAACAGTTCAGTGTAAACGTTGGTTTAGATCAAACAATAAAAAAAGTTTAAGTGAAAACAAGTAATAAGGCATAAAAGTCAGAAATTGTTATGAGAAAAATAAATATATAATGTGACAATCTATGTTAAATTCAAAACATAGTTTCTCTCACCACATGCTCTTAACATTTTTACTAGCCAAGCTTCTTAGTCAGGACACCTTCTTTTGTGGAATGACTGCTTCCTTTGTTCCTTATGGTGCAGTCAATCAATGGACAGAGAGTCAGAGAGGAGGAGGGGTGCCTTGAGGTGTTTGTCTCATTTTTATAGTGTCAGTCCCCCTCTTAGCAAACATTTCCAACTGAGATTCAGGAGACAAAAAGTCTACAGGGAGAGTATCTCCTGCTGGTTTCCCCACCTGTTAGAACTTCCTTTGTGCTTGATCCCTCTGTTTATTGCTTAATAGCAAATTAAGCAGGGCACACATTCTTTTGTTTGAGACAGACATGTTGGCCAACTTCTATCTGGGCAGGACTGTGGTTTGAAACATGTTAATAACACCATAGAATGGAATCTTATAACTTTATGTACAATGTTGCAACACAGTTTATCAGGACAATATTGACCAGCAAATTATGAATTTTCAAATGATACCACACAAAGCATACTTTGCACAAAGGTTACTACAATGCTGTACATCTGCCATCTTGCTGAGCCCATCTAAATGCCCCTACCCCTTAAAAAAAAAGAAGAGAAAAAGAAACACCATCCTCTATCAATTACAGTAAAATCTTGTCACCATTGGAACCAATTGCAAAACTTCTGTTGACTTCAGGGGGCCCAGGATTTCAATCTTAGGCCCAGATCCACAAAGGGATGTAGGAGCTGCAGGTTTCTGCCTCTGAGCATGCATACTGCAGCCTTAAGCGGATGTTCGGATACCTAAATTATGCCTAAACCCCAGTATAATCCTAAAATTGGGGAAGGTAAGGAAAGCCTATATTGCCTGCAGGACCCAATCCAATAAGTAAGCTCAGAGGCCACTTATCCCCACACTGAATGTATGGAAGTGAAGAGGACTTCCCCCTTATAATCTTCCCCCTAAATCTAGGCTAAATCACTCTTTGTATATCTGGACCTTAGTGCCTAATTCTCCCCTCACTCATGACAGCTTCACACTAGGATATCTCTATTGACTTTGATGGAGCTCTTTTGACATGCGCTAGTACAGGGACCTGATCCAAAGCTCATTGAAATGAATGCACAGAATCATTGACTTCAGTGGTTTTTGGATCAAGACTGAAGTGAGGGCAGAATCTATTCCTTAAAGTCGCTAATTTTCAAGATAACATAAAATGAGACAGATATGGCAATGTCCTGTGACATCCTTGGGAGACCTTATTGAATTAAGCTCAAGTATCTTTGGGGTCCATTGTACTAAATGAATGGTTTATGTTTTGTTGTGGATCAGGATTGTATAACCTCTCTGTGGGGCAGATGTGATAGATGAGAGACCTGGGAGTTCAAAGGACTATACTGAAAATATGCTAGACAAGAATGGACTTCTGGTACAATAAATGTTAAGTGAATTTCCTGGGAAATACCTAGGTAGAGGTTAATGCAAAGTCCCCACTTCCAGTTTTGTCAATGCATTTGGAAGAAAGAGAAAATAAATATGAATTGGTGCTTATGCATTAGTTAAACTACTGCTTGATGGAAATATGGCTCTTGTGATCCTCCCCCACATTAACATGTTTCCTTAGACTGGATCAAAATCATTTTAGGGATGAGGAGGAGAAGGGTTAGAATTCTGAGCTTTTATTGTCTCTCTCACCTTTCTTAAATAGCCATACTTTTTGGGAAATAGAAACAACAGAAAAGAACAAGGACTTTTTTTTTTTTGCTATGATGTCGGGAAGTTGTTTAGAAATGTTTGTTTTGTGGATTATGCTAATTAATGTAAACCAGGCTGACTGTCCTGCAGAGGTTAAAAAATGCAAAAAAGCTTTGTGATAGTGGAGAAAATCATAGAATCATAGAAGATTAGGGTTGGAAGAGACCTCAGGAGGTCATCTAGTCCAACCCCCTGCTCAAAGCAGGACCAACCCCAGCTAAATCATCCCAGCCAGGGCTTTGTCAAGCCAGGCCTTAAAAACTTTTAAGGATGGAGATTCCAGCACTTCCCTAAGTAACCCATTCCAGTGCTTCACCATCCTTCTAGTGAATTAGTTTTTCCTAATATCCAACCTAAACCTCCCACACTGCAACTTGAGACCACTGCTCCTTGTTCTGTCATCTGATAACATGAGAACAGCCTAGCTCCATCCTCTTTGGAACCCCCTTCAGGTTGTTGATGGTTGCTATCAAATCCCCCCTCACTCTTCTCTTCTGCAGACTAAATAACCCCAGTTCCCTCAGCCTCTCCTCATAAAGCATGTGCCCCAGTCCCCTAATCATTTTCCTTGCCCTCTGCTGGACTCTCTCCAATTTGTGCACAACCTTTCTGTAATGGGGGACCCAAAACTGGATGCAATACTCCAGATGTGGCTTCACCAGTGCCGAATAATAACGTCCCTCGATCTGCTGGCAATGCTCTTACCAATGCAGCCCAATATGCCATTAGCCTTCTTGACAACAAGGGCACACTGTTGACTCATATGCAGCCTCTCATCCACTGTAATCCCCAGGTCCTTTTCTGCAGAATGGAGGTTAAGATTAAAGAGACCTACAGTTAATGATACGCTCAAGTTCAATTGTCAAGCAACAGAAAATATTTGAGAAGAGACAATAAATAATGAGTAAAAAAAAAATTGAGTCCAGATTATTGTAATGAGATAGGCATATATCTGGAGGTTAATGTTAGTTACCTAGAACCATATGAAATAAAGTACTGTACTACTATACAGCAAAAATAATGTAACTGTATACTTCAGAATGATCCATGATAGTTGCTCTTAGTATATTTAAAAGGTTTATGAGATATAATAACCACAGTTTTACAAATCTGGTGCTATAGCACCAAAAGAGGCTAACATAATGCTGGTATTTCTCCCTGGTTCCAAGAAAGCATTTCCATGGTGCTGCATCCTGGCTTTTATCTTCTAATTACATTGACTATGCCCATGAATCCTTTCATTCCTGAATGGCATCACCTTTTAAGTAATATATCACTGGTATGCTTCACTCTGATAATGTATTACACTAATATATCATTAAAGCAACAGATGTATTAGTGTAATACATTACTGGAACAAAGCACTCTGATGATGATGATGTATTTCTTATAAGATGGCACCATCCAGAGAAGGAGGTCCAAGAGCAGATTCAGTTCAATAGGACAAAAGGTATGCATGTATCACAATGCTCCCTGACCCAGCCATTTGGCACTAGATATACTGATCTGGCACCACTATTAATTTCATTCCCATTTGTATTTGGGCTTCGAGGATCTTACAATCTGGAAAATAACTGATTACGGTTCAAAGAAAAACCTGCCACACACCCACAGAGTTGAACAAGGCCAGATTATGTAAAACTGTGGCTGCTAAACATCTATCTGACTGGAGACTTCTCATAGCCAATGTATTATGTTTGAGTGCACACATGAATACAAAAGTTTTCTTTAGGGATGAGTCAAGTAAAACACCACATGTTCCTAAAAGCGGATGAGGAAGCCAAACAGTTTCTTCTCTGTCATTTGCAGAAACCTCTTATTCTACATAGGCCTGGGTTGCTCCACTTACTTTCAGTTGTCTTCTGGGTAGGCAGCTTAATGGCCTCCTCCCCAGGGTCTGTACTTTATATTTAAAACAAATTCTAATGTACATATTAATTGGAGGTGAGGGCACAAGTGAAACTTTCCTCCTTTTTGTTTCACCCATTTTCAGCCATCCAGCTCTCCCTGTAAATGAGGTTACATCATAGGAATATAAGATTGGACGGCACCTCCTGGGTCCTTGTTTCCAGTCCCCTGCTATTGCAGGCAACCCCATTGTATTTCCAAAACATAAATATATCAAGCTCCATCTTAAAACTAGTTATGTTGTTTGCCCCTACAGCTCCTATTGGAAGGCTATTCCAGAACCTCACCCCTTTGAGGGTTAGAAACCCTTTTTCCAATCTCCAACTTCAATTTACTCATGGCCAGTTTCTACCCATTTGTTCTTAGGTCAACATTGTCCTTTAGCTTAAACAGCTCTTCTTCCTTCTGGAGTTTACCCACCTGACATATTTATAGAGAGCAATCTTATCCCCTCTTGTCCTTCTTTTTGCTAGGCTAAAAAATTCAAGCTCTTATAGTCTCCTCCCAGAAAAGAGGCTGTCCATTGCCCTGATCATCCTAGCAGCCAGTCTTTGCACCTGTTCCAGTTTGAATGCATCTTTCTTGAACATGGGTGACCAGAATTGCACACAGATGAGGTCTTACTTGTTAATGCTTTGTACAATGACATTAATACTTTCCTATTTCTACTGGAAACATCTCACCTGATATATCCCACAATCTTACTTGTCTATTTCATAGCTTCATTACATTTGTGGTTCATAGTCATCCTGTGATCAACTAATACACCCAGGTCTTTAACTTCTGTTGTTTCCAACTGATGAGCCCCTGAATGGTAGCAGAAATTCTTGTTATTTGTCCCTAAATGCATGACTTTGCATTTTGTACTATTAAATTTCATCCCATTTCTACTACTCCAGTCCTCAAGATTATCCAATTCCTCATATGTAGTATTGCAATCCTCCTCGGTATTGACACTGCCTCCCAACTTTGTGCCATCAGCAAATTTCATTAGTACATGCCTACTTTTTTGCCAAGGTCACTATTTAAAATATTAAATAAGATCGGTCCCAAGACCAGTCATCAAGAAACTCCATTAGCAACTTTCCCCCAGCCCAATAGGTGCCCATTCAGCACAGCCTGTTGTTGTTGACTCCCCTTTAGCCAGTTCCTTATCTACCTTACAATTCTTGTACTAATCCCCACCTTCTCCAGTTTAACTAAGTTTGCCCATGTGGTACCATACCAAATACTTGACTAAAATCCAGACAGGTTAGATCTACTTCATTTACCTTGCTTAAATATTCAGTTATCTTATTAAAAAATATCAGGTTAGTCTGCCATGATTTACTTGTGTTAAAACAATGTTTGCTTTTTATCCTATTTTTTGTTTACTTCCATGGCTTTATTCTTTCCTTCCAAATTTGTTCTAAAGCCTTGCATACTATTAGGGTCTGACTAACATGTCTGTAGTGGCCCAGATCACTTCACCCCACCCCCTTATATAAAGGTAGTACTACATTTGCTGATCTCCTGTCATCTGGTACCACAACCCCCATTTGATATTTTTATTAAAAATCCTTCCTGTTGGACATGCAATTCTAGAGGCCAGGTCTTTCAGTGTTCCGGGATGGAGATTATCCAATCCCCACAGTTTTAGTGCACTAAGTTTTGCATCTACCTTGGATGTAGTAATTTCTATTTCTACACACCCATTCCCATTTGTTATCCTGCCGTTGTCTCCATGATCTATATTGTCATCCTTTTTGAAAACTGAGGCAACAAGTTCATTTTTCCTTGTATTCTTCCTAAGGGCCATACCTAGATTTTAAATCTCTACCCCATACTCATACTGAGTTTTACTTTACTCCTCAGTTAGTCCTCTTGATTATGATTACTCATGATGTTCAATCTGGCCCTAAATAAAAGGGCTTTTTTTGTTACATGGAAGCAAGATTCCATTTTCGGAATTTTTCTGCGTGACTGGGAAGTGAAGGAGCAGGAGAAAGGCAGCAATGGGTGTGGGGAGGAGAGAAGAAGAGAATGGTAAGATCAACAGAGGAAGGGAGAGAAAGAAAACTAAAGGAAGCAGAGGAAGTAAGGGAAAGGTACAGAAGGAAGGAAGAGGAGAGGTCCCCCCGCCCTTAAATAACTTATATTTACAACCCTGATTCCAAAGGTTTTTTTGCCTTGAAACAGTAACCATATCAGTATATACACAAACACGTGAATAATGCAAGAAAACAGGCACACTAGACCTGATTTCCTACTGGTTTATGCCTTGTGTAGTCACTGCCAAGTGTACAAAGTAGGTATAAAAATGTTATCAGATTGGAATGATAGCATTTTACACATGCTTTGCACAGGTGCAAATGACTACAGAAGGGATAGATCAATGGAGGATCAGGCCCATAAAGTTGCACAAAGGTTCTCTCTAACAATTTGTGGTGATAGTCAGATTAAGAAGTCTTAAAATATTTGAAGGAGCTATATATTAGTATTTTCATAATTAAGTTCAATCTTTTACAAATATCCTCCAATCAGGGGAAGTGGGTAGGAATCATACCAGAGAAAACATGTCAGTACATTTGAAAAATAATTCACTGGTAGCATGCCTTCTTATTTATCTACATAGGACAGTGATATAATTCTCTTCTTCCTCAGATGCTCTGTAACAAAGTCTCTCCCCCACCCCACGCAACTTATGTGCAGCTGCTAGATTACAAAAACTATAGCTCTTATAAATCCAATTCATTCCTGTATGGAAATACAGGATCAGATTCTCAGAGGCTGTAAATTGTCATACCTCTATTGAAGTCAATGGAGCTATGTTGATTTACATTAGGTAATGATCTGGCTCACAATGTGATATTTGATTGGTAAATGAGAAAGGAAGACAGAGGTATTTATTATTTCTAGTACAGTAGTGCCTAAGAACCACAAACAAGAATGAAGAACCCATTTTACTAGATGCTGTAGAAAAAAAAAATACAGAGGCAGTCCTTGCCCCCAGAAGGTCCATAATCTAGAATTTTGATATAATTATGAAGGTGGTTCAGAAAATGTGATACCCCAGTGCCTTGACAACCCTGAACTAACATACCATACTCCTCTAATGTAGAGGCACCTCCTAATTTTTCATGATAGATAAGCATCAATATAAAGACATAAGCCAAAAAGTCAATCATGAATTGCTCACTTCTCTAGATCTTCCATAATAGAAATATTATGGCTGCAATCATTAGTAAGTCATCTGATCAATCTGCTGTCTCAAAGCAGATTTATTCTACCTCTCAGCAAGAATATCTAGATATAGCACAATTTCCATATCCTTAAGTTATTTTATCCATCTTAACTATTTTGTTTAGCAGCTTGGTTCCACATATTGATTATTCTCTATAAGAAGCCATTCTTAGATATCTAACTTACCGTTTTTCCTTAGCTGTGAACTGAGATTTCACTTTGTAATGTTTCCTTGTAATAGGAATGAATCCTGCCTTAGATTTTTGTATGAATTCAGGGAAAAGAATTATGACAGATTATGCTAAAGGCAGAGCTGGTAGTAGTGCTGTGACGTTACCCTGGTGTTATCTGGACCAGTGATCTGCTAGGTGACTCCAATCCTTGACTCTCGGAGCCAGCCGTACCCTACTCTGCTGTGAGAACCCCCACTCCTGGGCTGTTCATGCACAGCCTCTTGTATGTAAGCTTCTCCTTGGATTGTGCAACCGAATGACACTAGCCAATATCCCCAGTCCTAGACACAACCCTAGGAACCTCCATCTTGCAAAGTCCAGTTATGCCCGCTGGATGCTGCAAGCTTATATGAGTTTGTCAGTTTAACAAGGAAATTGATATGTACCAGGCTTGTTATCCCAAAAGGAGTCTGACATGCTTCAAACCAAATGCACTGTTTCAGGTAGAACAAACAGATTTATCAACTACAAAGACAGATTTTAAGTGATTATAAGTCAGAGCATAACAAGTCAGATTTGGTCAAATGAAATAAAAGCAAAACACATTCTAAACGGATCTTAACACTTTTGATGCCCTTACAAACTTAGATGCTTCTCACCACAGACTGGCTGGTTGCCCTTCATCCAGGCTTTCCCCTTTGATCAACGCTTCAGTCACTTGATGGTGGTGGTGTCTGTAGATGTAGGTTGAAGAAAGGAAGAGCATGGCAAATGTCTCTCCTTTTTATCATGTTCTTTCTTCCGTCTTGGCTTTGCCCCCCCACCCCCTTCGGAGTCAGGTGAGCATTACCTCATTGCAGTCCCAAACTGACCAAGGAAGGGGGATGACTCATTCGAGAGTCCAACAGATCCTTTGTTGTTGCCTGGTCCAGTGTCTTTTGTTCCTGTATTAGCTGGGCTGGATTTGTCCCACACATGCCCTGATGAGGTATGAACTGCCCCTCTGCTCTTGGAGAGTTTTTATCTGGGCTTGTTGTAAGCCATGACGACACATTTTCAGCCTCATAACTATATACATGAAATTACAACCTATAACATTACTATAACAACAATGCTCAGTGCATCATGAGCCTTCTGAAGACACCCAACATGACAAACTTTGCTTTGGATACCTCACAATCATTTTATAAGGATGAACATGAGGGTGCTCAGTGTTCCCCTGAGGAATAGAACGTCACAACTGCCTATTAGGGTTGTCCAAAACTTCCCAGAACTTTGCCAAAACTTCAACCATTTGGGCTCCAGTTGTCCATGGTGGGTATCTGCCTCAGGTTGAGTGTTTTGGAGATTTTCAGCCAAAATAGTTCAGCCATTTCTGAGAATAAAGCTAAGGAAAAACAAACACATTGTTTCATCCATACTGTATTAAAAAAAAATTTGAGACCTTTTCTTTGAAATTACCTCCTCCCCCCTTTTTGGAATGCGCATTTGAAGTTTAGCAAAGGGGTGGCTTTGATGTTAAGATTGTATCTTTTGTCATTCCTGTGAAAGTCTGCCTAGATTTAGCCAAGTTATAAGCTTTTGAAAAATTCCAAATCACACATGTTCAATAGATACTTTCTAGAACTTAGCAGGTAAATTTTCCAAAGAATCGGTCCTCAGTGAGCTTGATTCAGCCTCTCTTAGCTCCTAGTGTTGACCAGATGGCATATGCACCATCCCCATTGACAGACTGAGCATGCTCAAGTCTGGGTGGAGCCAGGCATTGGAACTGAGAGCAGAGAGCTTGTGTCTCCTGTGCTCCCAATGACCCTGCCTACTGACACCTATGCAGCATGAAAGAAGAAGCCATCTGATTAGAATGCAGGGGGGACAAAAGTGAGACTAGGGTGGAGGGACAGGAGTAGACTGGGAGAACTGGGAATGGGTGAATTGAGGAGAAGCAAACGTCTGCGGGGAGAATACAGGGATGGTTGGGCAAGGAGGCTGGGACTAGGATGAGAAGCCTGAGGAGTGGAGACAGAGTGAAGGAAAATGGAATTGGGACAAAAACAGGTGGGGAAGAGACAGGACTGGGACAGGGACCAGCTGAGGATGACTATGCAAAATGGGTCCAGCTTGGGGGGAATGGAGACTGTGCTCACTAGAGAACAGTTCTCTTTCAGAGCCAAGAATGGAACCCCAAATTCCTGAATCTTGCCATTCTTCTGCTGTCAGCAAATATCTGTGAAACCCACATGTCTCATTCCCTGTGGTACTGGTCTACACAGAGGATGACAACCAGCGAGTGTTATCAGTTACTCTTAAACAAATGGCAGCAGTACGTGCAGTAGGGATCTAAAGGGTCCAACCCTGCTGATGTCCCATGTAGGGCATCTTTAGCCCTTCTTTTTGGTCTTACTTTTCAAACCTTTTAGCATTTATTGCCATCTTCTCAATTCTCTCCAATTTACTGAAGTCATGTTCAAATATAGGGCCGACAACAGAATATGGCATTGAAAATAGAATCTAAGTTATCTTGCCTGTTTTACTACGTAATACTCACATTATACAACCAATATAGCATTAGGCTTTTTAATGGTAATGTCTCATTTCCAACTCATAGTTAATCAGATAATGTCAAGTACAGGTTAAGCTAAGCCTAAAATGTTGGTTTAAAAAAAAGGGGGGGGGCAGGTTCCCTGGGGGCAGGGGAGACTTTGAATTAAATGTTTTCATTCAAAGTTTTTCTACAAAAAAGTTTGATTTGACAAAGTTTGAAACCAAATGAAAAATTTTAGTTTTGTGTTGTTTTGATTTTCTTATGGAGTCCCCTCAAACCAAACATTTTCACTTCGCCCTTTTCTTTCAGTTATTTAAATATTCCCTGCTCCATGTTTTCTTTTTTCTGCTGTTCTTATTTCAATGTAAAAATTGAGGGGTGATACTGTTTATATATATAACCATTATCGGACATTTTAGCAGGTTTGCAGATCCTTGCCATGTAAATGTTAAGAGACAAAATAATCACTACAACAGTGAGATTTTGTTAAGAGAAATATATAGTAATAGATTTCTCTATTTAACAGGGGTTACCATATTAACTAGTGAACAATTTTACACTACCCATGAGATACGATTTATTGTGATTTTATTCAGCTGAGTGAAATCTGAGTGTTACTTTCTTTAAGAGTTATTTTGAAAAAAGTTATAAAAAACAAACTTTTCATGCTTTCCCAATGTCAAAAAAGTAAAAAAAACCAGTGAGGGAAATAAATCTCTCATTTATATACTTCCCCCATATTGGAAAAGTGTGAAAAAAAGTTTTTTAAAAAAGTGTTAGTGTTTGTACTTTTGTCATACTAAGTAAAAATGGACCAGAAATGTCCTTCCCCCCACCAACACACACGTTTTGTTCTGTGGAAAAATGGGGTGGGGGCTGGGGTTGGGGTTGTGTTTTTTTCAGCAAAAAATTACAACCTGGTCTAGTTTTTAACATTAAAAGGCAACTACAAAATGGGGGAAAATTAGGCCAATGCCTCTTTGACTTTTAAATGATATATAAAGTAGGGCTGAATTACTTGTTGTTACTGTTGGTTTTTTAGGTGGCTTTGTCGTCATTTCCCTCCCTCCCACTCACTTTTTACCTTAGATGTCAAGAATAGCAAGTCCCATCTTCTCAGTTTTTGCTGCAGGTCTCAACTGGAGAAAAAATAAAGTGAACTGTGAGATTTCTTAGTCTTTAACTGAAGGTATAAGAATACTGAATGTTTACCAAAGAGGTTTTGGTTTCAATTGTACATAAGGTGTTTGAGTTAAATAATTAACAAAACAAAGACTTATCAATCCTATCTAAAGACTACTTTGCTCTAGATTGTTTCACTTCTTTGGTATCTAGGATTTCATAAATCTACTAAATCTCCAGTCATCCATAGAGTCTTCCACAAAAAAACCAGTAGACAAGACCTAAATTTGTTTTGCAAACAACAAGTGTGGGGGCCGGGGGAGGGGATCGGGGGGCTTTCTTGGAGGATCATAAAGCAGCAAAAAGTGGTCCAAAACCACACTTTTCCTTTGCTGCTCATATTTAACGTAAAATGTCTTTGTTAATTTTGAATCCAATTTTACATTAATTTTAAATAATGCAGTATTCCCCTGCAGACATTTGCAATCCAAGCAAAGTCAAAGTGTGCTAGTGAATGAGAAGTGAAACGGACTATTGGTAAATTCATCTAGTTTTATTATTCAAGCTCTGTGGAATGCAGAAAGTAAATAGAAAACATAAATGGTAAAAATAAGTATGACATTTCAGTTTTAATAATCTAAGCTAGTATTAGTAAACAGTTAAAGATACATATATATATTGCCCATTTCTGCAATTTATCATGATTGTATTGTATCTTACTCCTGTTCTACAGGGTATTTGCAATCCTCCCAGCTTCAGATCCTCTGCACAGTCAGTGTACTTTCCATTACATCCTCCAAGCTGTTGAAGTATTGGATCTGAAATCCCACCTGGCACTATGGTCAATGGGACTATGCATTTGACTTTACTGGTACTATTAAACCAAACAGTATTTAGCCCTAAATCCTTGATTTTTTTTTTTAAAGCTAGCTGTGTATTCATCCCCATGATATAACATTTCCATCTAATACATTACGTTTCCCACAAGCATGTCGTGAGGAACCATGTTTAATGTCACTATATACTACATCTACTTCATTTAGTCTCTATTGACTTTTTGTTCCAAGGAAATTCTCAGCTCTCAAAGATTTCCATGGATTTTTTTTTTAAAAAAAGAGAAGGAAATTCATACATAAAAAGCTACATTAAAATAATGTGAAGATTATGGCATTAAAAAAAACAAAAAACCAAAACCCAGCAAGAGCCCGGATATGGGAAATTAAGGCTTACGTTTTCTCTTTAGGCTCACAATCATATGAACTAAGTATTGCAGTGAATGTCTTATATTAGATTTACTGCTCACCAAGAGAGGTTTCTGTTGGCTCTGTAGTAGCATGACCAGACAGCAAGTGTGAAAAATTGGAACAGTGGGTGGGGGGGGGGTAAGAGGGGCCTATATCAGAGAAAGACCCAAAAAAACGGGACTGTCCCTATAAAATCAGGACATCTGGTCACCCTACTCTGTAGTCAAAAGGAGCAAGCAAAGGTCACAGACCTCGAGCAACCAACTGATTTCACTGAAAGGACATCAGGATATGGGGAGTCTGACCAGGAGTCTGGCTTAGGGGGTCAGAGCAGGAGTCAAGGCAAGGGTCAGAGCCAGAGTCAGGAATCAGGAGACTAGCCAGGGATCAGAGTCAGAGAACAAGAGCAGGGTCTGTTGTACCAACAGGTCATATACTGTCAGGTTGCACAGACAGCTTCCTCTAACTCCCTTCATGTTTAAATAGTGCACCTGGACCAATCAGCATTCATAGGCAGTGCAGCCAATCGGGACCCCCATGGCAGCACTTCTCGTGGTGCTTAGTTCCCCAGCATTTCTAGGCCATGGATTAAAGGTGTGCCATAGCTGCTGTGGCATGGACATGTTGGTCACCTACAGACCTAGGTTCCAGTCCTCTGGATCCTTACACTCTTAGGTGAATCCAAGCTAAATTAAGACTTTGGGACAAACAGATTTTGGTGGAAAAGGTGGACAACCATCTACAAAATGCTGGTGATATGAATTATTCTCCTGGCAAGCTTTTGCTATTTCACACTGTATCATGAGTAAAAGGGAGATACTATGGAATTAATGGACAACATCTTATACTAATATTATAGTTGTGATGTGTCATATGTTAATTTAGATGACAACCTGTGTGTCACTGCTTAGACAAATCAGGACTGATAGAATCACATTTTAATCAGGGACCTCAGTGCTAGTCATCTTCACTTGCACATAATGCATATCATTGCAGGCATCAGCAGACAGATCAAAAAAGACATGTAGCCTTGGAGTAGCTTCAATTGTTTTTCATGGTTTGTGATAAGTAAAGGTTAATTGTTATACTTTTCAGGAGAGACCAGACAGGCTTAGAAGAGTTCAGGTATCTGTAAACACAGAGGTACTTGGGGGCTTGTGGAAAAGCTGGTTATTGCACTACACTTACCCTTTCTGTAGTGTTGGTTCTCAGTGCCATCCTTTTGCAGTATCCCCTTAAGTATTCATAAAATTATTTCACAGGGTGATGGAGCATCACAAAAGGCTAATTGACTTGTGCTGCTGTAATGATCCATGGCTGTACACATACAGACGCCATTGTTTTCAGCCAACAGTATCCATGAATCTTGGAGACTGGGATTTGAAATCATAACCTTAAGCTCCCCAAGCACAGGTCTTTATCTAGCAAGTTAAAAGAGCAGCTGTACCCTTAGAAAATACCATTATACATGAGCAATTTTACCATGTTGTGGTAAAGGGTAACAGTACATTTTTCCCTTAAGCCAATATATTCTAGAGTAACATAATTCCCAGGCAACTCTACTTCTAGAAAAATGCCAGCTTCATATGGTTTTCAGAGTACTTATGCCTATTGTTGAGCTACTGATGAGCAGTGCCTGTCAGATCTAGACCATTAGCCATGTATAGGATATTCTTTGAACATTCTTGGTATGATTTTTACTAAATTACTGTGCCTCAGTTCCTAATCTTTTGCTTGTAGATTCTATCCCTTTCTCCCACCTCTTTGTCTACCTTGTTTATTTATACAACCAACATCTGCTGGAAATGAATTTTCAACTACATTAAAATTATCATACAACACTTGTGGTGCAACACTTGTGATCTTGATATTTGCTTTTCATTAATACAGAGAACATGTGCACAACTGAGAGATTCTGAGAAACTCCAGTAGAACCCCGAAACATTGCTAACCTTTTTCACATTCTTGTCTAATCTGATACTTCAGTGTAGGGAGATTTTAGACTGTAGATAAAGTATTGAAGTATGATTTTCAGTACTTTTACTTTTGTATTTAGGGAGGTGGGGGATGTGTTTGCATAAACTTTCTGAAGGATTATGTTGAGCACACTGCCTATTAGGTGAAGAAAGCCTGACCCACATCATCTGAAATAAGATACAAATGTAGATACAAAAGCACCATTGTTTAGTTTGCTGATTCCATTTGAAATAGCACCGGGAACTTGGACAATTATTTCTATGAGATGAGGAACCATTTTCAGTATGTTTCAAGTGTTTTTTGAAAATACATTCATAGCATTTATCATAATTTACACACAGCCAGCCAAAGCTCTTGCTGAATATATAATTACTTTAAAAACAACTACCAGAGAAAACAGTTGCACCAATGTTCACTGGAACCAGACCCTCCCAGAGCTTCATCCCATGGTCAACTAAACTCTATATCCAGCCACCCACTATACTTCCTAGCAGCTCTGCCATTCCTCATTCCTGTACAAAGGGAAGTTAATCCCACAATTTAAGAATCTCACTGAAAATAATCAGCCTCTAACCCCTGTTTGTAAACTATGAAGATGATAACTTGAGTGCCTCAGATGATCTCAGCTGTTGTGGTACCACCCAAAGAGATATTCATTTCTTTCACTCCACACTCATCATGGCAGTTAATGACTGAGGAAACAAAGGGATTTAACTTGCATTTCTAGTGTGGGATATTATACCAGAATTAGACCCCTGAAGATCACAGAATCATAGAATATCAGGGTTGGAAGGGACCTCAGGAGGTCATCTAGTCCAACCCCCTGCTCAAAGCAGGACCAATCCCGAACTAAATAATCCCAGACAGGGCTTGATCAAGCCTGACCTTAAAAACTTCTTAGGAAGGAGATTCCACGACCTCCCTAGGTAACCCATTCCAGTGTTTCACCATCCTCCTAGTGAAAAAGTTTTTCCTAATATCCAACCTAATCCTCCCCCACTGCAACTTGAGACCATTACTCCTCGTTCTGTCATCTGCTACCACTGAGAACAGTCTAGATCCATCCTCTTTGGAACCCCCTTTCAGGTTGTTGAAAGCAGCTATCAAATCCCCTCTCATTCTTTTCTTCCGCAGACTAAATAATCCCAGTTCCCTCAGCCTCTCCTCATAAGTCATGTGTTCCAGTCCCCTAATCATTTTTGTTGTCCTCTGCTGGACATTTTCCAATTTTTCCACATCCTTCTTGTAGTGTGGGGCCCAAAACTGGACACAGCACTCCAGATGAGGCCTCACCAATGTCGAATAGAGGGGAACGATCCCGTCCCTCGATCTGCTGGAAATGCCCTACTTATACATCCCAGAATGCCATTGGCCTTCTTGGCAACAATGGCACACTGTTGACTCATATCCAGCGTCTCATCCACTGTCACCCCTAGGTCCTTTTCTGCAGAACTGCTGCCTAGCCATTCGGTCCCTAGTCTGTAGTGGTGCATGAGATTCTTCCATCCTAAGTGCAGGACTCTGCACTTGTCCTTGTTGAACCTCATCAGATTTCTTTTGGCCCAATCCTCTAATTTGTCTAGGGCCCTCTGTATCCTATCCCTACCCTCCAGCGTATCTACCTCTCCTTCCAGTTTAGTGTCATCTGCAAACTTGCTGAGGGTGCAATCCACATCATCCTCCAGATCATTTATGAAGCTATTGAACAAAACCGGCCCGAGGACCGACCCTTGGGGCACTTCACTTGATACCGGCTGCCAACTAGACATGGAGCCATTGATCACTACCTGTTGAGCCCAACAATCTAGCCAGCTTTCTGTCCACCTTATAGTCCATTCATCCAGCCCATACTTCTTTAACTTGCTGGCAAGAATACTGTGGGAGACCATGTCAAAAGCTTTGCTAAAGTCAAGGAACACCACGTCCACTGCTTTCCCCTCATCCACAGAGCCAGTTATCTCGTCAGAGAAGGCAATTAGATTAGTCAGGCATGACTTGCCCTTGGTGAATCCATGCTGACTGTTCCTGATCTCTTTCCTCTCCTCTAAGTGCTTCAGAATTGATTCCTTGAGGACCTGCTCCATGATTTTTCCAGGGACTGAGGTGAGGCTGACTGGCCTATAGTTCCCAGGATCCTCCTTCTTCCCTTTTTTAAAAGATGGGCACTACATTAGTCTTTTTCCAGTCGTCCGGGACCTCCCCCGATTGCCATGAGTTTTCAAAGATAATGGCCAATGGCTCTGCAATCACATCCGCCAACTCCTTTAGCACTCTGGGATGCAGCGCATCTAGCCCCATGGACTTGTGCTTGTCCAGCTTTTCTAAATAGTCCCGAACCACTTCTTTCTTCACAGAGGGCTGGTCACCTCCTCCCCATGCTGTGCTGCCCAGTGCAGCAGTCTGGGAGCTCACCTTGTTTGTGAAGACAGAGGCAAAAAAGCATAGAGTACATTAGCTTTTTCCACATCCTCTGTCACTAGGTTGCCTCCCTCATTCAGTAAGGGGCCCACACTTTCCTTGACTTTCTTCTTGTTGCTAACATACCTGAAGAAACCCTTCTTGTTACTCTTAACATCTCTTGCTAGCTGCAACTCCAGGTGTCATTTGGCCTTCCTGATTTCACTCCTGCATGCCCGAGCAATATTTTTATACTCTTCCCTGGTCATTTGTCCAATCTTCCACTTCTTGTAAGCTTCTTTTTGGTGTTTAAGATCAGCAAGGATTTCACTGTTAAGCCAAACGGTTGCCTGCCATATTTACTATTCTTTCTACACATCGGGATGGTTTGTCCCTGTAACCTCAATAAGGATTCTTTAAAATACAGCCAGCTCTCCTGGACTCCTTTCCCCCTCGTGTTATTCTCCCAGGGGATCCTGCCCATCAGTTCCCTGAGGTTGTCAAAGTCTGCTTTTCTGAAGTCCAGGGTCTGTATTCTGCTGCTCTCCTTTCTTCCCTGTGTCAGGATCCTGAAATTGATCATCTCATGGTCACTGCCTCCCAGGGTTCCATCCACTTTTGCTTCCCCTACCATGCTGTAACATGGCACAAGCCTAAGTTTGAACAAAAGATGCTGATAGGTTTGCGATTGCCGAAGATTTTAGTGTTAACTAAAGAACAGAATAAAGAAAATTGGAAAGGTAACTACCAGCATAAATGTAAACCCAACTAAATTAACCCCTCAATGTAATGACTTTCTATTTCCTTTTAAAGTGTTAAAGAACAGCTTGCATTGATTTTTAACTTATTTGCAACAAAATGTAAAGTTCTTCTAGAATCACTCTAAGTGATGAATCATTGTTTATTTATATCTTTAATAAAAATGTTACTGTATGTTTGATGTGTATATATATGTTTTGTCTTACCATAGCATATATGCAGAATAATACTACTAAAAATAGCTTGCATTTACCAGTATTTACTAACTTTCATCTCCAAGGATCCCAAAGCACATTACAGATTATCAGGGTCACCAACCCCAGAAATAAAATACCCTTGGTATGAAAGAGCACTTGGCAGTTCAGGACAGGATGTGACAAAACCCATATCCAATTGAAACTGAAGGAGAAGTTTATGTAGCCAGGATTTAATTATCTGAATGAGATTTGGGAATGGCTAGAGCTGCTATTCTTACACAGAATGCAATGGCATCTTTACCAAAGACATTGTCAAGACAAAGCGGGACACTGATTTTGTGTCTCATCTAAAAGGACAAGAAGTGCAGCAGCACAGCGCCCCCATTAATTAAGGGTGCCGGCAGCTCATTCACTGCCATCACTTCCTGCTGCAAATACATGTTTCCTGGAGGTTTACCATTCTAGTATTGCCCTTTCCCACCTTAGTGAAATCCAAGAGAATCCACAGCACAAAGCAGTACCAGGTCATAATTTTTTCATAAGAAAGACCATCAATAGCTGTATGTAGCCTAAAACAGATTACTATACTTAGTGTTGGATTTGCTACTATAAGTAAGTATTTTCTCTAGGTATTAGCATGACCTAACATGCTACCTGCCCGCCACCATGTAGTCTTTGTAGTTCTTGGCAGAAGCTCAGAAGAAGCAGGCTGTTACCACCAACTGAGGGCACCGGTGCTCTGGTTCAAAGAGGAATTAAAGTTAGGGAAGTCCCATAGCCTAGACTTGAGATCAAACTAGACAATCACAATGATCTCTTCTGGCTTTATAATCGATAAATCTATGGTGTTTGGCAGTGATATTGTATAGCTCATGCACACAACAAAAGGATAAAAACCAAAAAGGGAAAAAAATTAGAAAAAGTAAAAATCCTATTTAATAAAAGCCTGCTAATTACAATTAAATAACTTCAATTTAAGATGAACATTTGTTATACATGGTATGAGTAATGTTAGTACTTTGGAACCTTTAAAATATTTAAGCAGAGAAAAAAATGAAATGAACTGCAATCAGTTAAGGTCATCCTTTTAGGACAAAATTGATAAAATATTAAAATGAAAGAAATAAATTTATAAAACAGAAATACTGAAGTTTCATAGACATGTATTATTCAAAGCAGAGGAACACATGTGACCTCTAGTCTATTACATAATGGAGAAAGGATACAAAAGTTCAAATGTACAGCAACTGTAGGCAGAGATTGATGAGCCATTCTGCAAGTCAGTGGTTAGATTCTGGGGAACTCACGCTAAACCCCTGGATTAAAACATTCTCTTTTCAGAGTCAAACAGTTGTTAGAATAAGAATGTTACTATGTTGGTCTTAAAATCTTTTGAAAAAGGAGAAGCCAGGACCCAAAAATAGCAGGATGTGGTTTGTTGTATTGAAAACTAATTTATTTTGCCTATGGCTGAGTTAATTCATCAGTGGTGGCTGGTTTCTCAAAGCAGAGATTGGACCAAGCTGCAAAGTTTGGATCCAGATCTGAACTTCTCCAAAGTCTGGAGGGGATTGTATCTGGGATTCTGGTTTTATTCCATCTCTAGGCCAGATAGTACCCTTTGTACACTGACCTGCAGTGGGGCAATGTGGAGATGCCTTGACACAGTGCAGCATACTCCCATACGTTACTCGCTGAACTCCCATTTGCTATTCGCTGATGGTCCCCTCCTCTGTCCGAGGCTTTTTTTTTTTTTTGCACTGATGGGGTCTCTAGAAGAGCGCAGTCATATGCTCAGGTGGTAAGTGTTTGTGCTCTGGGGCTTACGTCCATAGTTCCTATCCCTGATAGAGATTCATGATGGCCCTAGTACAAAATGGGGTCCTATGAGGTCGTGAACTGCTGTTTGGGACAAGCTTCCACTAAAAGAGGCAAGTGTGTAACACTAATGGCCTGATTTTCAGAAAGACTGAACACCCTTACACCTCACCAAAGTCAGTGGGACATGCAGGTGCTCAGATTCTTTGAAAACGAGGCCACAATGTCAGTGATCACATAGTAGCGGGCTCACACAGGACAAAAGACTCTACCAACTATTTATAGACAACTTTTAGCTTAAGTAGTATAAGCTTTCGCTTTTGGTGCAAAAGATCCTAGGTTCCATTCTAGCTGACTAACCATGGGAGGGGCAGTCATTAATGTACCTGATACGAAGTTGTAAAAAATGGATGCTTTCATTGTGTAAGAAATCATCAAGTAATAAAATAATGTAACATATTGGCTATATACGTGTAATCTGACCTTTCACATTTCCTGACTTTTATGATGCATGGTTAAACAGCTAATATTATCAACATTATTTTTATATGGAATTTTAGATGTGGGGGAGAGGGGGAGGAGAAGAGAGGGGAAAGGAAAGACAAATTCCATAACCTGGAATTATTTGGCTAGACACCAGAGTACCATTTCCTGCATGCCTTAAGAGATCTTATCAGGTATCCAATGATTCAAATCTTTGAAGCCCTGCCGATGTTAATACAGATTTAACACCATGTACGTTTAAGTATGCAGCTTTCACTACATATATGTAGCTCATTATACCTTCACTTTCAAATTTGGTAAAAAGTACTAAAAAAATTCCTAGCATGTTAATTGGAAGTTCCAGAACTAAAGCCACAACTTTTCTTTTCAATTCCCATTAACTATACAGTTTTTCAAAGCCACATCAGTGAGGCCTAGAAGATAGAACCTAAATAACTTTGTGGAGCTGGGCCTCAACTTCTCTAGGAAGGATTTTCAAAAGTGTCTAAGGAGTTTAGGAGCACAAGGGAAGTCCCATTGAAACTCATTGTGCTCCTAAATCCCATAAATGTTTTCAAAATATCCCCTGTATTTTAATTACCCCAGCTGAAAAATAATGTTTAGCATTTGCTGAGATGACTTTTCATTTTTAAGTCTCAAAGCTCTTTATGAAAGTGAGTAAGAATTATTAGCCTGATTTTACAGCTTTTTTAAGCAGCAAGATTAGAAGCAGTTTGTAAGAGAGTTACTCTAGTCTAGTATCTAGAATGTCAGTCTACTCCGTCAGAGGTTAGGTTTCTTTTCGTTCACCTGCAGCAGATCTCTTCTGTGGCCTTTGGCAAGTTGCTTAAACTCTCCATCACCTCACTGGAAAATGGGGGTAACAATTGTGGTCATAGAATCATAGAATATCAGGGTTGGAAGGGACCTCAGGAGGTCATCTAGTCCAACCCCCTGCTCAAAAGCAGGACCCATCCCCAATTAAATCATCCCAGCCAGGGCTTTGTCAAGCCTGACCTTAAAAACTTCGAAGGAAGGAGATTCCACCACCTCCCTAGGCAACGCATTCCACTGTATTACCGCCCTCCTAGTGAAAAAGTTTTTCCTAATATCCAACCTAAACCTCCCCCACTGCAACTTGAGACCATTACTCCTTGTCCTGTCCTCTACCACCACTGAGAATAGTCTAGAACCATCCTCTCTGGAACCACCTCTCAGGTAGTTGAAAGCAGCTATCAAATCCCCCCTCATTCTCCTCTTCCGCAGACTAAACAATCCCAGTTCCCTCAGCCTCTCCTCATAAGTCATGTGTTCCAGACCCCTCATTTTTGTTGCCCTTCGCTGGACTCTCTCCAATTTATCCACATCCTTCTTGTAGTGTGGGGCCCAAAACTGGACACAGCACTCCAGATGAGGCCTCACCAATGTCGAATAGAGGGGGACGATCACGTCCCTCGATCTGCTCGCTATGCCCCTACTTATACATCCCAAAATGCCATTGGCCTTCTTGGCAACAAGGGCACACTGCTGACTCATATCCAGCTTCTCGTCCACTGTCACCCCTAGGTCCTTTTCCGCAGAACTGCTGCCTGGCCATTTGGTCCCTAGTCTGTAGCTGTGCATTGGGTTCTTCCGTCCTAAGTGCAGGACCCTGCACTTATCTTTATGGAACCTCATCAGATTTCTTTTGGCCCAATCCTCCAATTTGTCTAGGTCCCTCTGTATCCTATCCCTGCCCTCCAGCGTATCTACCACTCCTCCTAGTTTAGTATCATCCACAAATTTGCTGAGAGTGCAATCCACACCATCCTCCAGATCATTTATGAAGATATTGAACAAAACCGGCCCCAGGACCGACCCCTGGGGCACTCCACTTGACACCGGCTGCCAACTAGACATGGAGCCGTTGATCACTACCTGTTGAGCCCGTGTAGCCAACTTTCTACCCACCTTATAGTCCATTCATCCAGCCCATACTTCTTTAACTTGCTGACAAGAATACTGTGGGAGACCGTGTCAAAAGCTTTGCTAAAGTCATGATACAATACATTCACTGCTTTCCCTTCATCCACAGAACCAGTAATCTCATCATAGAAGGCGATTAGATTAGTCAGGCATGACCTTCCCTTGGTGAATCCATGCTGACTGTTCCTGATTACTTTCCTCTCATGTAAGTGCTTCAGGATTGATTCTTTGAGGACCTGCTCCATGATTTTTCCGGGGACTGAAGTGAGGCTGACTGGCCTGTAGTTCCCAGGATCCTCCTTCTTCCCTTTTTTAAAGATTGGCACTACATTAGCCTTTTTCCAGTCATCCGGGACTTCCCCCGTTCGCCATGAGTTTTCAAATATAATGGCCAATGGCTCTGCAATCACAGCCGCCAGTTCCTTTAGCACTCTCGGATTCAACTCGTCCGGCCCCATGGACTTGTGCACGTCCAGCTTTTCTAAATAGTCCCTAACCACCTCTTTCTCCACAGAGGGCTGGCCATCTATTCCCCATGTTGTGATGCCCAGCGCAACAGTCTGGAAGCTGAAGTCTTGTTCGTGAAGACAGAGGCAAAAAAAGCATTGAGTACATTAGCTTTTTCCACATCCTCTGTCACTAGGTTGCCTCCCTCATTCAGTAAGGGGCCCACACTTTCCTTGGCTTTCTTCTTGTTGCCAACATACCTGAAGAAACCCTTCTTGTTACTCTTGACATCTCTCGCTAGCTGCAGCTCCAGGTGCGATTTGGCCCTCCTAATTTCATTCCTACATGTCTTTTGTAAATGGTATGAACAGATACTAAGTAAGGGTTTTGAAGGGCAGAGGTTTAGTGAGGCTTTTCACTGTACGAAGTAGGCCTAGAATTCAGGACCTACATATCTTTATCAAAGGTAAAGGGGACACGTTGAAGGGGAATGCAAAAGAGCAGTCATTTGACCAGCTCTTGGAGTTCGCTTTCAGTTTTGAAAAGTATTTTCAAAACCATTTTTGAACAAAAGTATTCTCTATCACATTTTTTTCTTTGTTGGCTTTTAATGACAAGAAGTTGTGGTAATTTTGAACCGATAGATACAATTTTCTAAGCAGTTTGCTCCCCGGCCCTTAAAACCTGTCTTGTGAGCCAGAGTCAGAATCTGCCAATATTTCAAATGTGATGGTAGTGTGATTTCATTAGGCAGATGGAGGAACACAAAGATCTGAGACACTGCTCTCTTTTTTTTAAAAAAAATATCTGAAGTCCTAATATCTGAAGTCCTTTTTTGCATTTTAAACCTGCTGCCTATTAATTTGATTTGGTGACCCCTAGTTCTTGTGTTATGAGAAGGAGTAAAT
Organism: Lepidochelys kempii; assembly: GCF_965140285.1. Taxonomy (NCBI): domain Eukaryota; kingdom Metazoa; phylum Chordata; order Testudines; family Cheloniidae; genus Lepidochelys; species Lepidochelys kempii. The sequence continues at coordinate 54,166,527 of NC_136383.1, forward strand.
AACACTTCCGTATTTACTTTCTCCACACCAGTCATGTTTTTTGACCTCTATCATATACCTCTTAGTCGTCTCTTTTCCAAGCTGAAAAGTCCGTCTTATTAATCTCTCCTCATATGGCAGCCGTTCCATACACCTAATAATTTTTGTTGCCCTTTTCTGAACCTTTTCCAGTTCCAATATATCTTTTTTGAGATGAGGCAACCACATCTACACGCAGTATTCAAGGTGTGGGCATGCCATGGATTTATATAGAGGCAGTATGATATTTTCTGTCTTATTATCTATCCCTTTCTTAATGACTCCCAACACTCTGTTTGCTTTTTTGGCTGCAGCTGCACATTGAGTGGATGTTTTCAGAGAACTATCCACAATGACTCCAAAATCTTTGTAGAGTAGTAACAACCAATTTAGACACCATCCTTTTGTATGTATAGTTGGGGTTATGTTTTCCAATGTACATTACTTTGCATTTATCAACAACATCTGCCATTTTGTTGCCCAGTCACCCAGTTTTGAGAGATCCTTTTGCAGCTCTTCACAGTCTGCCTGGGACTTAAATATCTTGAACAATTTTGTATCATTTGCAAATTTTGCCACCTCACTGTTTACCCTTTCCCCAGATCATTTATGAATATACTGAATAGGACTGGGCCCAGTACAGTTCCAAAACATGTGTATCTTCCCCTTGAGCTACAGGAAAGTTCCCATGAGCTACTCCCTATAGAAAAACCATTATGTTATTTTATAAAGTGCAACAGAAAGAAAAACCCACATTCAAAGGGATTTAGACACCTAAGGCACCACTGTGATCCACAAAACCCTAGTTCAGCTGCCACCTAACTCTGTAGATACCTAAACTCATGTGGCACCTAAATTTGTGCTGTAAGAGTTCCCATAGATACTACCTTTCTGCCTCTGGGCATCCATACTGCTGCCTCAGGCAGGCGCCCAGATGCCTCTCTTCCACCTAAGCCCCAGCGTGGTCCTTAAACCGGGTGAAGATAGGTAGAGTGATGATTATCTTGCCTGCCGGGCCCACTCTGGTAGGTATATGCTGAGTATGTTTAATTTCACCCAAAGTGGCAGACTTCTGTTGTAATCTTTTGCCCACTGGTTAGGGCACTCACCTGGAATGTGGAAAACTCCAGTTAAATTGCCCCCCTTCCTGCTGCCTGATGAGAAGTTATTTAAACAGGGGTTTCCCACATTCCTGGTGAGTGCCCTAACCCCTAGGCTATAGTGCCACTCATGCACTCCCTGGCCCAATTAATATTTGGTACAAAGTGGAACAACAGCTTCAACAAGAGAGACACAGCCCTACAGCAGAATAGGCCAGTGGCTAGAGCACTCACTTGAGAGGTGAGAAATTCCTATTCAAATCTCTTCTCTTCATCAGGCAGAGAATGGATTTGAACTGGAATCTTCCACAGGCTGCTGCCTCTCTACGCCCTATGCAGTTAGGCAGGCACCTAAGCCAGTCTTCCAAGAAACAGCTTAGGGGCCCTACGCTACCTAACTCCAGGAGAAGGGTTCCCAGCTGTGGATCACAAGCAAAGAGAGCACCTAATTTCATAGAAGGGGTGGGTCTTAGGACACAACACTAATCCCTGGCTAGTTTAGGCAGCTCTCCACCTAGTGCTGGCTTTTGTGGATAGGGAGCCTAGAGGTCTAATTCAGGCTTTGTAGATTCAGTGATTTTTCAAGATGCCTAAAAGGTTGGTGTTGCAATATTCACAATCCATAAGTCCCTTTATAGATCCGAGCCAAACATTTTATGCATACAGTTCCGGATCCTATTCCCAGTGAAAAGAGTGGCAAAAAAAGCCTATTGACATAAATGAAAGGAAGATCGGACCCCAAACCATCCATCACAAAAACTTAATAAATTTTGCTTAATTACAGCCCTTTTTTTTTCAAATATAGTTGTATCTTCTTAAAAACCCCTATATGGAAAGATGGAAGGAGTAGTAAGATAATTTTGAGTTACAGGGGAAATGTTGACATTAAAATAATGGTGTTTTAAATGATCTGTAACTCAAAATGTCAACATTTAAAATAAAATAATGATCTGTAACTCAAAAAATTTGGACCTATTTTCTTCATTGTTAGAGCAAAACTAGCCATTTTACAGCCAAATTAGTTTAAGGCAGAGATATAGGTATGCAAAATTAGTGCTTCCTAATAATGGAGCTAGTGACATCCTTACTATAGGCTACAGCCTCTTCATAATAATGACTTGTAGAAGGTGAACCAACAAACAGTGCTATCTAGTGTTGAGGCAGGCATGTGGCAGGTCATTTCCCTGTTGCAAATACTGTCCTTAAGGTTTCCAGTCCTCCCCTTTAGCACAGGGACTTTGTGGGTCTGGGCCCCTGAATGGTCAGGGTCTTTCTCAGCTGGTTTCTTCTGTGGTGTGAAGACTCCTGTTGTTGTTCTGTCTTCTTAGGGGAGTCCAGGTCTACCAGTCTCTGGTGCCCACCAGTGGGAAGTTACCCTCTAGATCTTGGGGTGATAAGCAACCACCCCCTTGATCACTTCCTAGCAAAGTTTCCTTTTCCCCACAGAGTAAAATCAAAGGATCTCAGGTAAAGTCTCTCACATGCATCTTCTTGCTAGGCTTGCTCAGGTCTCAGACAGTCAGCTACTAGGCAGAACTTACCTCAGAACAGCAGTCTGCTTCCTTCCACTCCCTACCACCTTCTGAGCTCCTCTACTTCCCCTTTTAAGTCCCACTGCCAGTTTGTGCAGGATTTATAGGTGTGGCTGGGCGAGGCCAGTTGGGTCCAGAACTGCTCCTTAACCCCTTGCTCTCCAGTGTGGCGTTTGTAAACTTCGTTACGTGACTTGAATTATTATATAGGTCAAATAATGCCTATGTCTCAAAGAGTTTTACCACCCATATGAAATATGGCATGCATATTTAGATGAATTGTATTTTCCAACATGGTCTTTTATTGTTTGATGCAGCTAGCTTAGGAATTTATTATTTTCAGTTGAAACCTTTACAACCTCTACTGCCTCGCACAATGGCAGTCTTGTATAATATATAGAAAAAGCACACATTAATTGAATCTAAGGGCAAGTATACTTCTGTCATTTGGCCATATGGATAGGATTTTTCTTTAAAATAAAAAAGGCCAAAAAGTGACTGGAACAATGCCCAAAGGGGAGAATAAGGCTAGCAAGACAGACATTTAAAGGTGAGCTCACTAGATTTATAATAGCAGGGTACACTATCATACTTTCCAGCCAACTCTTCCGTTAACAGTATTGCTTATATCACAGGAAGGGCGTAGAAGCTTTTTTTTTTTTTTTAAAGAAAATAATGGATACAGCTATTAATAAAGTGCAGAAGCACAGCAATCCACTTCATGTATTGATAATAAATTGCATCTTTCAGATGTAAGATTCATAATCCAGGCAGGCAAGCAGAAAAGCATCTTTTATATGTTAATACTAAAACATTACACAGAAGAAAGTTTTACGAAATTAGAGTGGTTTTCTAACAGGATAGCCAACTACTTCGAAAAAAGAATAATGCGAATTATTTATGTATACTAAAAGTCTAGCGATGTAGTAGCAGGGGGCTCATATGAAAGGTGCTGGCTCACATCCCAACCCAGTCCTGCTTTTACAACGGTCACTATATAAAACTTACAATTAATATAATAAAAATACATGAAATCATTAAAAAATTAGGGAGCTATAGAAGATAGCAAAATCTTGACATATCAAGGAAAGATGACCAATTCATGGCAGACAGTACTTATGTTATGTTATGTAGGTTAGGTGTTATGTAAGAACATTACAATCTTCATTAATTTTTCTCTAGTGGAATTATAGCTGCCCATGAGAAGGATTTGTGTGTTCAGTGTAAAAAAATGGTATTTTAGAAATTAATGAGTACTATTATCTGAGGGACTACATCTCTAAGGTATCTGACACAGTGTCCACAGCACTCCTCTCTCTGCCTCTCCAGCATCCCATTTCTGTGTCCCCATAGCCCTCACACACTTTCACTGTTGGTGTCCATAGTAGGCCCAAGGAAGTATTCCAAGATGGGAGAAAATATATAGATTTAGCTAGTCAGTCTCAATAATTTGAAGAGGTGCTAGGTTACTCATGTTGTGTAGGGAGAGAGGATTTTGCTGTCCAGAAGATAGGAAGGGAGCTCTGGGATAGCAGAAAAACTTCCATGTTTGTTGGTTTATACATTTGTTTTGTGTTGGAAAGCAAACTGACTACAAAGCTCCATGGCAGGAACATAGCCAGAGACTTCTGCCAAGTTTATCTTATTTTAGTTAAATTAGAATTGCTGAAATAAACCCACAAGCCCAAGTAATGCCAACCCCAAATATTCAAAAATCATGAATCAGGCTTTCCCCAAATCACTTTAAAGCATAATAAAATGTTAGTCTTCTTTTTTGTTCCTGGCTTTTGAGCCTTTAGGGTTCATGATTTCCAACTTTTCTCCTGTCCAGTGAAAGTGAATAGTTTTGTATAATCCCAGGACTCCTGGAGATGAGGCTTGAAGAAAAATAGTAAATATCATAAGACTACTGATAACAGTTATGAGAATTGGCAACACCAAACCCAGCGAGATTTTTGTGTTTAAATCTGAGCATCCTGTAAGCTGTCTCTGCATTTGATCAGATCTCAGCCCGGCCAGAATGATGGGCACCTGCTATGAGATGACAAGCATCTTGAAGTCCCTCTGAAGCTAATGGAAAATGAAAGCACCTCACAAGAAGCTCAGCACTTTGCAGGAACAGGCCCCAAGTGCATCCTTGTAAATTAACGGAATCTTGGTAAATCTACAAAAAAATTGCACATTGGTTCAGCTGTATGAGGATAATACCTCCTGATGTAAGGTTGAATCTGAGAGAAGAGCATAATGTATTCAATTTGAAAAATACCTACCCATCTTATGCCACAGGCTCAAATCCCAACAGGGTCATCTGAGCCTTTTACTTTACTGAAGTAGATAAACCAACTGCCGTGACATTTAATGTGAGACAACATCAGCATTTGACTGGCTTTGGTCTTTCAGGCAAGTCCTTATAAACCTAGATTCTTATAGTCTGATGAATATTAAAGACCCCATGGAACTTTTCTTGAAAGTAAGAATTTGCTCTAGTGCCACTGGCCAAAAATGTCACTCCCCTAGCTATTGTCCACTGTGTTGAATTCCATTTCTCCATATGCCTGCCATTCCCCAAGCCAGTGGTGAAGTGATATGTATCTCAGTGATGTGACATCTACTTTATTGGATCTGATGGCTACAAACTACTAGCTGTTTTTTCCCCAACAGAGGGAGAATTTGAATAACCAGAGGTATCACAATCTTACATTACTTCACAACAGCTCAAGATAATGTGATGCTTCATGAAGAGAATTAGATCTGTTCCAACCAATAGAGAGGGACACCACAACGTGAGGCAATATGACAAACCTGCAAAGTCTCAGTGATTTCTTGATGGGGGCTCTGTTCTTCTTTTAGTGCATACTTCATAAAAGCAGATGAAGTGTGAATATTGTCTAGTTCTGTTCAAGTAAAAATATTCCAATAAGGATGTGTGAAGCTTATCTTCAAGCTAACAGTAATGCTACTAGTCCACTGTCTGGACTAGCCCTAAAAGTCGTAATATTACAACAAAAAGACTTCAAAAACAGACTCCAACGAGAGACTGCTGAATTGGAATTAATTTGCAAACTGGATACAATTAACTTAGGCTTGAATAGAGACTGGGAGTGGATAGGTCATTACACAAAGTAAAACTATTTCCCCATGTTTATTCCCTCCGCCATCCCCACCCCCCCACTGTTCGTCACACGTTCTTGTCAACTGCTGGAAATGGCCCCCCTTGATTATCACTACAAAAGGTTTTCTTCCCCGCCCTCCCCCAGCTCTCCTGCTGGTATTAGCTCATCTTAAGTGATCACTCTCCTTACAGTGAGCTACAGCTCACTTCTTCAGATGCATATCGTGGAAACAGTTTCCACGATATGCATCTGAAGAAGTGAGCTGTAGCTCACGAAAGCTTATGCTCTAATAAATTGGTTAGTCTCTAAGGTGCCACAAGTCCTCCTTTTCTTTTTGCGAATACAGACTAACACGGCTGTTACTCTGAAACCTCTCCTTACAGTGTGTATGATAACACCCATTGTTTCATTTTTCTGTGTATATAAATCTCCCTACTGTATTTTCCACTGAATGTATCCGATGAAGTGGGCTCTGTAGCTCACGAAAGCTTATGCTCAAATAAATGTGTTAGACTCTAAGGTGCCACAAGTACTCCTTTTCATTTTAGTAAAATATATGAAACTGTTCATGAATGAGACTACCTGTTCAAGGACATATTTCTGCATGTGAACTATTGAAAGCAAATTCAGTAATAAGTTTTTAGCCAGTTCGCATTTTTTTTTAGTATGATGACTATGACATACTTTAGGTCATGGTTTTCTTATGACTTGGAATAAGATTGTTCAAACATTTTGTTTTTTCTAAATGACTTTCACTTGGATGCCGTCATTCCCAAAGCTTGTTTACTGCATCTGCAGTTTGGACCCTTTCAAGTTTGGATTCAAATTGGTTCAAATGTTTTCTTCAGAACCAGTTCATGCTAAGTTTGCAAACCCTGAGAGTCAAAAGGGTTGAGATCAAATTAATCTATTTCCCCCCATATATTAATCTCATTGCTAATTGGCAAGGTCTCAAATTTGCAAACACTCACACAATAGCTTTGAGCATGAGGGTAGTCAGTGACTTCAGTGGGACTGTTCATTTGCTTACAGTTAAACATGCATAAGCATTTGTGGGTTGGGGCCTCAGAGTGGTTTGCTAAACTGTTTTGCCTGCAGGTTTGTCCATCTATTCATAAGTTCCAAAACGTTTCACAGGTTTACAGATGGAATTAGGCCTGCAAGACAGATGCATAAGCTAGACTTTCCTGATGTACTGTTTATGTCAGACTGTTGCACACAGAGATCAGGGAACTTTTGCCTTCAAAAACAATAGCTTTATTAGGCTGAAACCAGTTCCCTCAATCTGATATAGTTGATAGTGTCCTACGAGGACATTTATTGCCTGATAGACAAAACTGATTTAACTGACGCAGGCCTCATTTATGTACACTGCTGCCTGTGCCAATACTTACAAAACTAACAAATTTTAAATACTGTACAGGTGAATGCAATTTCTTTTAATTGATGGAATTAAATACACTATAAGCCTGAGAACCCCTGGTCTTGAGCTTGGACACCCCTCACTATTTTCTTCCAAAAACCACAGCCCTCTGTCAACCGTTTTCATTACTTTCAATAAAAATAGAGTTTTCCCTTCTTTCTACCTTCATTTGTGTTAGTGCTGCTGTCTGAGCTGAGGCTCAGGTTTCACTGGTTTTCAGGGCTGGAGGCTGATGCAGAGAGTTTGGTGCAATTTTGGTGCTTTTGATGAACTCACATTGTATAAATTACTGAATACACTGAAGTGGTGGAAGCATAAGGGTCTTGTGGGGAAAAGAAGGCCATGGTAGTCAGATCCCTCCGATGAAGAGAAATAGGCTAGCTCTGACTGCTTTCCCTGTGAACTCCATATTGGGAGGAGACAGGGTAGTTGTAGAGCTGATATCTGGACAACCTGCAGTTCTACTCCCTTATCATATACTTCAAAGGGCAAGAAGGAAAAGTTGGAGTTTGGGCCGCTAACAAAGCTGGTGGTAGCAATGTTACAGATGCCATTGGCTGCACTGAGCTTAGGCCACAGAACCTATTCTGAGAGCTTTTGTATTAGACCAGTGTTTGGCCACTACCAAGTACACAGATTACCTGCTGGATTTTTCTCTGTGCTGGTTGGGACTTCCTGTGTTGTAGTTTGTTATTTTATTAGACCTTTTTCACTTGTGAATGAGATGGTCATGGATTTTTTGCCAATTATGCTTCCTTCCTCTATTTTCATTATTTTGTATGTGATCTAAAAAAGGTAAGAACATTTTCCTTATTTTAAACTGGATCAGAATGAACAGCTAAACCATAGCCTCTCTTTCAGAGAAAGAGTGACAATACCTCCTCTGACCTTACTAATCACATTGATTTTAATTGCTATTTATCTTTACAATGCCGAGCAGTGGGTTAGGCGTTTTACAAACTAAATAAAAAGACATAATTCCTGTCCAAGAGACTTTATCATCGATACACATGTGGCAACAAATGTAGGTAGCAAACATTAGAGAAAAGGTGGGAAAAGAAAAGACGGTTCAAGGAAGACTTTCAAAGACAAAAACACAGGTTATTAGGTATACAACTCCATTGTGCTTATGGAGACCTCTCCCTACATCAGATAGGTCATGCAGTTAATTAATTTAAGTTGTTTGCGCAAATTAATAGTTCAGTGGAATATGTCATTTATGTAGGTTTTGTTTGTTAGCAAATTAGCTCTGCAATCACAGGGTGGGATTACTGGAGCTAGCTTTACTCTAGCTAGCTCAGGTACGAGAGCAGAGAACCTGTAGCAGTGCAAGCTTCAGTGTGAGCCATACAAGCCTGCCTGGAGCCCTGGGTGATTACTCAGGGGGCTGGCCCACAATGAAGAGTGCACTGCCATGGCTTCTGTGCTCAGGTACCAGATTAGCGATTGTAATATAGACACATGCAGGCAATATGACAGGAATACATTCTGAGGAGGGATTTGGATGGGGTGCAGGAAGTGGATTAGCGGATAAGGAGGGCACTGTGTGCATAGGGACAGCATAAAAAAAAAGCCTGGAGGCAGACATGACGGAGGTATCAAAAAGAGAGAGGCTCAGCCATTCAGGGACACAGGAGAGAAACCTGATGTAGCTTGCTCCATGTTTTCACTCTCAGTGAACAAGGTTCAAACTTGATGGGAATCCATGAACAGCAGCTTCAAAATATTTACAAACATCCAGAGGAAAAAAAATTCACATCCATAATTGATGAAAGGTTCATGGACATAAAAATATCAAAGCAAAACCCGCTGCTGATTCACCAGAACAAGCAGAACTTGAACCAGGGCTGATTGCAACTGCATTTAAGGCTTGAGTCCAACATTTTGCACAGCTCTAATTAGTTAAAAAGTGAGGCTACAGAACATCCTGTTTTGGCTGTTGTTCATAATCCTCTGCTCAATCATTCAATTTGGGGGAAAGCAAAATATCTACATGGTAGCTTAATTTATTCTGCTGAGTTATTGATTTTATTTTGTATTTAGTATCAGACTAATTCAGGAAACATTCTATGATTTGCCCAGGACATAGTTTGTACAGGAATCAGAGAAGTTAAATCACTTTGTACTTACATAGTGCTTTACATTTTCAAAGCCTGATATCGACAAAAACCTCCAAAATACTCTTGAGTGTGTATGTATGCATTGATAACCCCATTTTACAGGTGGAGAAACAGAACACAAAAGTTAAGGCTCACATTTTCAGGTGGTCTATAACTTTTAATGCATCAGATGTTTGATTCCCACCTTTAGATGTCTATGGCTCAATATTCAGAGGTTCTGAGCTTCCACAATTTCCATTGACTTCAGTTAGAATTATGGGTGTTTCGCAACTCTGAGAATTAGGCCCTAAGTTTGACACCCAACTGTTGAAAGTTTTGGTCTAAGAAACTTGGCAAATGCTACATAATGTCTGATCTAAAATACACTGAAGTCAATGAGAGTCTTTCCATTAACTTCAATGGGCTTGGATCAGGCCTATAATGATTGTGAGCAGAGCTAAGATTACAACTCAGGTGTTCCTGGATCCCAGCTGTTCTCAATCATGCTGCTGCTTAAAGCAGTACTAAATGGAAGAAAAAAAGGGGGAGGGAAGTCAGACATTGTTTTATGTAACAGAAGAGGAGCTAGATGGAGAACATGAAAATGAATAAACAAATCAGGTATTGATACGGCGCAAAATACAGTTCCTCTCAATTCACATACAGCAAAGGACATACTGCAAGATCTGAAGCAAAAACTGACACTTCACTTTAGTTGTATGGTTTTCTACCATAATATGACCAACCATAAAAAGAAAATACACAAGTCGATGTTGTAAAATAACCCGCTATATAATACACAAGTTTTAACATAACAAGCAATTATGTAGGCATAAAAATGGATGTCATTTTATTCCTCAGCCTATCAGCCCAGCACCCAGTAGCATAGCATTGCTGTTAACAAGAGGCACTTTGTGATATGAGACAATCCTTTTCTGTCCTGGATTTCTTTTATTATTGATGGATATGTTTGGGTGGCATTGATCAGAACTGAACACAAGAGAAAAACTTGAACAGAAGACAGGCTTATACTGTGCATGATGCCAATCACACTGTCCCTCAGGCAACTCAAAGGCATATTCTTTCCTTGGATCTGAATGGATTAAGAAGCCATATTTCAGATGCCCTCTGCTGTGCTCCAGAGGTGTAATGCAACACTTTGATGCACTAGAAACAATTTTATCATCATAAAAAGATAACTAAATTTACTTCAACATCTGAAATCAATCACCAGAAACAGATCTTGACTGACCAGCTATTGCTCATCCAGCTGGTATCAGAATCTTAACTCAGATGTAGAGCTGTCCCTAACTGGCATCAGTGAATGGGAGGGCTAAGAGAGGAATGCTCATTTCAGCAACAACATGTTTCTGTTGATGCTAGTGCTCACTCCACTAAGCAAAACTTCCCGTAAGTTCTGGAAACAACTGGCTTTCTAGCAATATGTAGAGTCACTGTAGTTCTCAACGAAAGGAAATTCTAGAACCTACCAAAGAAACTCTGAGAATGACTTCATATGACTAAAATATACTGCTATTCATAATAGTAAGTTACATGTAATTACACTGAAATTAGATCAATTCTATAGGAATAGATGGACAATATAAAAACCAGAACTCCTTGTTAGTGCTGACATATTGTTACCCTACTTCTGCTAATTTGATCGACAGGACATTGACTGATCAATCTGCATTGAACCATGCTCTAGGCAGTCACAAACTTGTGGTGTTGCTGCTTTAATTTCAGACTGTCTATAAGGGAAGGATTGAGTTGATTTCAGAGGGCGTAGAGCAATTTAGTCATACACCCGTCTTATTCTACTCCCAAGATACACTGAGCACACCTATTTAGTGTAATCTATCTCTGATAATACTACTAATAAATAGCACTTATAATGCTTGTAAATAATTTAAAGCAATTTACAAAGGAGGATATAATTGGGTAGTATTACTATACCATTTTATAGATGAGGAAACCGAGGCACCAGGCATTTAGGTGACTCATCAGGGGTCACAAAGTACATTATAAGTTGACCCAGGGACTAGAACCAAATTGTCCTGTAACTACAGGCAGTAGGCAACATATTCCACTGGATCATACTGCCTCCCAACTATAAACTACAGTGCAATGAATCAGCACAGCGAGAGGTACAAACTGCACTGCCTCTGAGTGATGGCTAATGGAATTAGTTGCTTTTATCCTTCAATATTTGAGAAAGCAAGTGAGAGAGAAATAGGTACATTTCAAATTTGCTATGAGAGAGAGAGAGCACGTCTCACAGTAGATAAAGAGGGAAGGTGCACCTAGGAAACTTTCAATTATAAACCTAAAATTACTCAATTTTCTTAAATTGTGCATGTATATTTTAAAATGTAGATAACAAAAAAAATCCGTGTATGCACATGAGAGTGAGTATGAGAAAATGAGAGCAAGGCTCCTGACAGGGGCCTCTAACAAATGGATTCAGTTTCATTTACCACCCTTACCACTTGTGAAAAATAGTCACTGGACTTGAAAATTAGGTACAGTTGGAAGGTATGGCTGCCTGAGGTACCCATCAGGCTTCTGAGGGCACTGTTACTTCACAACGAAGCACAGACATATGACCTCAAAAGCAGGGCAGTCAACAAAGAGGATATCTAAATTCACCAATTATTTTCCTTATAAATGGCTTGCCTGTCTACAGTTAATGCATGAGAAATGCCTTCCAATCAATCAATTTGCTAAGGGGGGGGGAAGAGGACAAGAGCCAGTGTTTCATCCCCCCAATCTTTTTTGTTTATTTTCATATGTTTTTATTGCACCAAAAGCAGCTCAGTGGGGAATAAGGGAGAAAGATGATTTAGAAATTAAATTATCTGTAGTAAGAGATTGGCTTAATCTATCCTACTATGGTTTAAATATGCCATCTGAAATAATAGACTAGAAGAGGTTAGGTTACTTTTCAGCTTGGAATGCACTAAGAAGCCCTAACATCACTCATTAAAAAGGACAGTGCATGACCTAGCACTGAGGTTAATACTAATATGTTCTATCAGAGCCATGACTGTGGTCCCTCATTACCATTATACTCAGAATATTGTTATAAACATGGGCACCCTAATTGATAGACAGATTCAGCTGGTTTCAGACCTCAGACACAGTTGACTAGAATTGAGACATCTATCTTTTGCAACAGACCATGACAGCAAAGTATTTTAGCATTTTGGGTACCTATAGAACCCCAATCAATGTTCTTGTGATACCAATAATTCACAGATAAAACTGGAATACTTGAAGGAAATAGCGTCTCTTTTCCCACCACAAGTTGCTGTTTCTGAGGAGTATTTGATGAGAGTCAGATGTAACCATGCAATCTGAATTTGAAAGGACCATTAACCAGGAAGAATTAACAAATGACATAGAAATGACTGAGCTAAAGTGACCAGTTTTCCAACTATGACCTTTAATTTGTCATAAATAGAAGATGCTTAAAACATCAAATATCATTCTTACCAACCTGGATATTTAAACTGAATGTGAATGATGCTATATATGTGGAAGGAATCCAAAAGAAGTTTGATTGGATGGAATAATAATTGCTGCAGTTTGAATCCAGACTTGTTTAAACGAGGAAATTAATGTTTAAGGATATGATATATTCTTGCCTTAACAACACAGGGGTATGCATGTAGCCGTACATAGCACTACTGAAAGTTGTGCAAACACCAGATGTAGTTTATTTTTCACTTTCAAATAATATCTATCAGCCTTCTTAATGGGCACATATAAACCAAGGTCCTAAACCACTACAGATTTAGCTAATCAAACTGCATATGCCAGAATCAAACCCCAGGTAAACTGCCGGCATATCCTCTAACAGTTCTCACATGGCAAAAGCATAAGGCCTCAACTCAAATGCACATAACTAACTTTAAGCATGCAAGTGGTCCCTTTGAAGTTAGCTAATTTTGAGTCGAGAACTTTATATTACATATTCCTATTTTGGAGACAAGGTGGGTGAGGTAATATCTTTTATTGGACCAATTTCTGTTGGTGAGAGAGACAAGCTTTCAAGCTTACACAGAGCTCTTCTTCAGGTCTGGGAAACCGAAAGCTTATCTCTCTCACCAACAGAAGTTGGTCCAGTAAAAGATATTACCTCACCCACCTTGTCTAATATCCTGGGACTCACACAGCTACAGTAACACTGCATATGCCTATTTGCAACTTTCAGTGGAATGTGTGCTCCTTGACTAATAATCAGTGGGATTACTTGTGCTTAAAAGCACTGCTTAAATGCTTCCCTGAGCATACAGATGGGTTTAGCATCATGGCTTAAAGTATGCAAACCAAGGCTCAAAAATAACTGGTGAATAAAATTCTAGTGCAGAGAGCCCTCTATAGAAAGTGCTCTGCTTCCAGACACTATATGATCTAGATTTGACAAAACAGCTGTGTGTTATCCACATACTAATGGCACTACAAGTCAAACTACTCACTATCTTCTTGTATAGTTTCACATACACATTGAATAGGAAGGGTGGTAGAATTCCCTCAATACTACCTTCAGGGTTCTTTAAGACAGGAAGACAAGAAGCTAATTTTAGTAAAGCAAGACTCAAATCAAACATAGGCTTAGACTAGAGATTCCAAAATAGTGGTCTATAGATTGCTAGTGATTGCAGAACACTTGCTGAATGTTTGCAAAGACCTGACTGATCACATAGTGCTGGCTCCTCCTTCATGGTCCTAGCTGCCAAATTTCATTAAGAGACAGTTAAAGTTGCATTAAGTTCTTTCCTAATATTTTTCCCTGTGAACAATTGCTGTACTTGCCACAGAAATTGTGCATCACCAATGAGAAAGGAGTTGGTCCACAGTCATGATGTAATGGACTAGGCACAGTCCATAGTCTTGCCTAGCAGTTACATCTGGGCTGGTATCCACAAGTCAAGGACAGCCATGAGGTAGTAGGCAGTGAGCAGGGATCAGAGTAATCACTAGAGTTGGGATCAACAAGAAAGAGTCAGGGTCAGAGTTGGAGGCTGGAAATCAGAGTTAGGCTGGGTTAAGAGACTGGGCTGGGTTAAGGTAGTTACCAGGTTGAAATCAAAGGAGGTCAGGTCAGAGACCAGAGGCAATTATCAGGTTGGACTCAAGGTTAGACTAGAGAACAGAAAACAAGAAACAGCCTGGAATCACTGCAAGCCAAAAGCCTGTATGATTACCCAGACAACTTCCTGGGCCACTTTCCAGGTTTAAATAGTGTGCATGGCCAATCAGAAGGCTGCAGGGTGCTGTCACTCTGGACCCTTGGGGCAGTACTTCCTGCAGCACCTAATCTCTACAGTGCTGTTTGTATAGAGCCCTACATGTCCATCCAATGACAACATAGGAACTCAGTTGTCCTAGGCTTTACAGATGTGGGTTCTAGTCCTACTAATCCTTATACATAAATATATGGGGAGGTGATTTATAGGGCAGCTTTTCTTGAGAGAGGTGAGCTATACCTTGAAAGAATTTATGAAACCTTGTTTAGACAAAGGGAGACTGCAGCAAATGACATGTCTTATGCGAGAAGATCTTTCTGGTGGACAAGCTACATGAGACCCCAGTGCTTCACTATTGGTGGTCTATTCATCTGAGACTGAAGATGGTATTACTAAGGTGAAGGGAGCTCATCCTGTGGACTTGGAAGCTGAATGAAGGAAATGAAACAAAGTCACCGGAAAATTTTCCATCTCTTCGCTGTTTGAACTCTGACAGGGCTAGAGATACCAAACTAGAGCCAGAGATCCCCAGGGGTTACCTCCTGGCACCACCCTGAAAGACACTTTGAATTGACAGATCACTACAACACTGTCACTCTTAGGCTTTAGATGATAACTCATTTGTGTGTATAGGTTCGCTTGCTTTAACCTGTAAATAACTTATTTCTTTTTCCTAGCTGTTAAACTTTTACATGGTTTATTATAGGATTGGCTATAGGCATTATCTTTGGTGTAAGATTTAGGTTACCAATTGATATGGGGTAAGTGACTGGTCTCTTGGGACTGGAAGAATATGGTGTGATTTTTGCTGTAAGTGACCACTAAGTCCAGTTTGTCAGGGTGGCAAGATAGGCTGGAGGGTCTAAGGGGACTGTCTGTGACTTCATAGTAAGACTGGTACAGTGATCCAGGAGTTCACATTTGTTACTGGCTTGGTGAAATCTAATTATAGAACACAACACCAGTTTGGGATATCTGCCCTGTGTATGAGACTCTGCCGTGAGGTAGGCACTCACAGTCATGAGCCACTCCAGACAGTGTGAGAACTCTATCTTTCAAGACTGCCCTCTGCAGAGCTCCATAACCCATTTGACAGAAGTATGATGCTAGGAAAAAGGAAAGCAGTTCATGCCTTGATTGTGTCAGGTCCTGAACAAGTTCATGACTTTTCAAATCATTACCGAACCATTTAAAACTTAAATTACATTATTGGCATCTGAAAGTTTGCAGATATATATGAATCTTCAGGGGAATCACAATTTTTTTGCAAGATATAACTGTCATATCTCCAACAACTCACAGGACTGGTCTTTGAAATGTTTCAGCGCTGTCAGAGTACATTAACAGGCATAAAACAGAGAGAAGAAATTACTACCAGTACCAGCATTTCTAATATTGCCTATTATAATTTGGGTTTATTCAGGTCCGGATTAAGACCTTTAGAGGCCCTAAGCACTGAAAAGATTATGGTGCCCCCCCCCAATAGGAATTCAAAATAAAAACAATACTATACTGTAAAATAAAATTTTATTTTTTGAAATGACACAAAACTTAGATGTATGCTGAAATTAAAATAGCTTCTTTCTAGATTTTCTGGTTGCAAAATTCTGGATAAGTTCATCGAAGCTGACTTGCCAAAGCATGTCCGCTTCCGTACACAATAGGGAAAGTGAATCAAGTCTGTCCTGACACATTGTTGTTCTCTGAGGGTTTTTTATTCTTTTCAGCTGAGAAAAAGAGCGTTCAGCGGAGCAGTTAGTAATCATCAATGTTAGAAAAATACGTAGTGCGATCTCTGCATTTGGAAATACACATTGTATTCCATCTTTCAATATTGTGTCATGAACATCAATGTGACTGAATTTCATTTTTCTTGTTTCATTAAACTTTGCGTGCATATAACAGTGGAACTGCCGTACTTCTCCACAGAGATTCATGTTCAAGTCAACAGGGTATGAGTCAACTAGCTTTTGGGAACCTTGTGAATACTGTTCATCAGATAAGTCCGTATCGTTTAGAAAAGAAAATCTACTTGATACTTCTTTGTACACTTCACCTCTCCTCTTCATATGAGCTTCAAGTGTATCAATTATAGCGTAGTAAGTAGATATGTGAAATTTGTCTCTAGGATTCAATGCTGTTTCTGTTGTGCTGCTATCATTTGCTTGTTTTTTCCTGATTCGCTTGTGGGACTGGGCTTCTTTGTAGTTAGTATCAGGCAAGATAGCTTTTGATATTTCTTCAAATCTTTCGAAATCATTCCTCAAAGTGTGTAAGTGGTCTGCTAATGATTGACAGAGGTCTGCACATGTTTTCAAATCCAATTCGTTTTCTTGGAGAGCTTGACTTGTGTGGTAAAAGTGTTGTAAAATTTCATTCCACGTGGTCAACATGAATACAAACTCTAGTTCTTGCATCTTGTTTGCAATGTTTTCTGCCTCTCGTATAGTTTCTCCTTTTGTGATTGGTCTTCGGCTGTACTTTCTAATGCATCCACAATCTTTGAGTAGGACTCCAGAATTGCACTTGTTGCCACTGCATGTGCCTCCCAGCGAGTATTAGAAAGAGATTTCAACACACGATCATTGCCCAAATATGTTTTAAGAACTGCCCATCGGCGCATTGAGGCAGAGAAAAATGTATAAAGTAGCTGGATGTTGAGAAAAAACGTACTGCCACTGGACAACAATCAACAGCACGGCGGCCAACAAGATTGAGAGCGTGTGCAGCACATGGTATGAATATGGCATATTTGTTTTGTTCTAAAAGCTTCTTCTGCGTTCCCTGATAACGCCCTGACATCATTGTCAGAAGACTGACCTCTGCACTTTGAGAAATCTATTTTGCAAACTTGGCACAGATAATGCAGTACTTGATTTGCCATTTCTTCGCCAGTGTGGCTTTTCAAATTGAGGAATGTTATAAATCGTTCAACTGGTTTTCCATCTGTGGGAGACACATAGCTTAGTACAATACTCAATTGATCAATATGTGAATGATCAGGTGTAGAGTCGACAGATAAACTGAAGTACCCAGCAGTACTTATTTCATCCACAATAGCTGAACGAACTTTGTTACTCATTAGATCAATGAGTTCATCACATATTGTCTTGGATAAGTATGATGGGTTACCTTTGCCAGCATTCCCATATTTTGAGATATGGCCTGCTAAAAATCAGTCAAACTGAGCCACAATCTCCAACAATCCCAAGAAATTTCCATTCTGCAATGATCCAAATGTGTCATTTATTCCCCAGAAAGGCAGACCACGTTCAGCTAATGTTTGAATAACAGCTATAACACGCTGCAAGACACGTTGCCAGTATTCACGCTCCCCTTTAATTTGTTCTCCCAATTATTGTGTCAATCCAAAGCCCTGTTTTCGATTTAAATGTCACCATTGAATCTCTGTGAGTAGTGCTATTTTCATGTTGTTCAAGTAAAACAGTTTTCCGCCAGTCACTAAATCCATCTGCAGCAAAAAGTTTGCAAACAAAACAGTACACAGACCCTGTTGATGGTGAATACAGTAGCCATTCTCAAGTGTATTTCTCACCATTCGCTTTCATGCCAAAAAATATTTTTTGTGGACAATATCTTGTTTGTTTGCCATTGGTAAAAGTCCGACGTGATTTCTCAAATGGCCCAGTGTGGTGTTGATAGTCATTTGGTCCACGATCTATCTAGTAAGCTACATCATCAGTACCTAAATCAACCCACATACCAGGATCTTTTCTCCTATTATTTACAGCATGAGCAGGTTCAGTCTCTGACACATCCACACGATCTACAACAATGTCTGTTTTATCACCAGGAGTAGGATCGGATCACTTCATCGGATGCAAGTGAGCTGTAGCTCACGAAAGCTTATGCTCAAATAAATTGGTTAGACTCTAAGGTGCCACAAGTACTCCTTTTCTTTTTTCTCTTATGTTAGTTACAGCTTCAGGATTACATGCTAAAAACCCATGCAGCTTAGTCAGAAGCAGGTAGCAGGTTTAAGCAGAAGTTTAAAAGAAGAACATTTGAAATCAGTTTAAGAATGTCAAGCCATCTCAGAATCAATGGCAATATTTCCTAAGCAACATACTAAACCCTGAAGGCCTAATTTACAAATAAAAGACCCCAGGTTTTGATATTTGCTTGCTGTCCTTTCTCTTGGTGAAATAATCATGCACCTAGCTAATGACTGACTATATTGCTGTCAACATCATTTTGAAATGATTAGGCCCAGTCGATGTGACATAAAAGGAAAAAAGATGGTCAACAGGCAATCTAGCTTTTATTTTAACACTCCCTTGAGGATTTTCATTACCCTTCCCTTTTCTGTTCTCAAGGTTAGCTCTGGCTAGACTGTTCCTGGCTTCTACTTCCTGCAGCTAATGCACATCTACAACAGACTCGCTTCTCTAACCTCGGAGTGCACCCTTCCACCTGAGTAAGAAGAGTCCCTGCTTTTTTCTATTATTTGTGACCTTTCCCTGGGTTAAAAGGTCACTCATGCAGCAGGCAGGTTTCACTTTTTATGGTGATTGCAGTGAAAAAAGCGGCTTCTACCTTGTTAGAAGTGACATCACTGTACATTAAAGACATCATATCTCCTTTCATATTAAAATGCCTGTCAGTTCTCCTGCTCAAAGGCTGTAAATCTGCCACAGTAGCCTGTGCTTGGGGAGCTTTCATTATGAAAATATGAAGATAAGCGCTCTGTTTTACTGTCAAAAGAAAAATAGCAGCCTGCTAGTAATGAGGTTACTTTAAAAAATAAATTTACATTTTCTTAACTGTGAACTATATAAAGTGGGGCAATTTTCAAAAGAAATCCTTTTATTTCCTTTTTTTTTAAAATCCAGGCTTAAAACCATATGAGTAAAGCATGAATATACAGTGCTGTAAAATTTATTAATGCATACATTTTACACTTGCTCATGCAGTAAATCACTAATCTTTTCCTTTGACGTTAGCCCTCCAGCCTTGAGAGAAATGCCATACAAGAATTTAACCTGTTTTTCATCTTTAAATCAAAAGACCTATGTGGTCTGTTTGAAACAGCATAACAGTATTCAGCTATTATATACACTATTTTAGAAAATGTCTAGTAGCAAAATACCTCCTAAATAATTATTGATCTTCATCTCATGGCATCATTTTAATAATACTTAGCTGCTATGTAGTGTTTTCTATCCATTGAACGGAAAGCCCTTTACGTAGGATGGGATCTATCATTATCCCCAATTTACAGAAGGGAAATTGAGGTACAGGGAGGTGAAGTGACTTGCCCCAAGTCATAGAGCAGGTCAGTGGCAAAACTGGGTATAGAATCCATGTTTCTTGACTCCCAGTTCAGTAACATAGCCACTACTTAAATCTGTTATTCAGTGCTTAGTTTGTTTCAAGCAGTGGAGTATATCTGAATTGTATCTAAAAATCATCACATAAATGGGATACTACTTTTTTGAGATTGCACTATAAAATTTTGAGAGACTTGTATTGGTAATTTCTTTAAGAACATGGAATCATTCTCAAACTGATAATCTTTCAGAACAGAGCACTGACAAATGTCATTATCCACATAAAATATTCTATTGTTCATGCTCTATTCATTGAGTAGAGAATGAATGGCTCAAGGAGTTATTACTGGATTATGAAACCTTTCATCTCCAAGCCACTGGTTCATATATGAGCCCCATGTCAGTTGGGACAGAAATAGTTGTTTTACTGTCTATTGTGTATATCATGAAATTAATTGATCTCAGTCCAGTTCCAAGTGGGTGAGTATCCAGGGCAACTACATTGTTGAAGGCAAAACTTGGGACAACTTTCTTATGATTGGAATAGGGAGGTTGTGATGATGTATGACTGAATATGACCATTTATATCATTGATATTAGCACTGTTATACAATTGCAACAAATCTTGTACAAAGTATGTCATGTAAGGTATTAATGGAAAAGTTATGATTTGCTAAGTCTGATTATCCTGTTCATATGCATGTATCATCTTTGTATCTGAAGTGATGAATCTTGGCTATGGACTTGTATCTTATGAATGTGTTGTATTCCCGGGTAACTCACACCAGATAAAATTTACATTGAAGCCAGACATGTATTGATGGCCAGCTATATATTGAGGTATTGATGTATTAAGGCCACAATAGGCCATAGAAGAAACTCTTTCCACCCAGATAGCTCTTCCTGTGGATGCCTCAGACTCCAAGGGACCAATGGCCACCCTCTGTGAGTCATCAAGCCATGTAAGGACATGGAATATGCTGGACTTCATCCTGGGCATGAGTGGGTGGGTGAGATTCTGTGGTCTGCATTGTGCAGGAGGTCAGACTAGATGATCATAATGGTCCCTTCTGACCTTAATATATCTATGAATCTAATATCTAACTTTCCATAAGGAGGGTCTGTGGGCTTTGTTTGGGACAGTACATTTCCAGGCACATTGCAGAGGATATAGAAGACCCCTGAGATATCTCCATTATGCCTATTTTCTGCCCTGATTCTCTGGACTGTGGATTTACAACTAAAAGGAGCATTTTGAACTATGGACTGAGGACCTTCCAATCTTTTGGAAGTTACCAGAGAGACTTAAAAAGCTGGCAGCCTATCCCATCATTGCTACAAACCTGATATAAGGACTTTGCAGTTATTTGCATGTCTATGATCTATTAACTATTCTTAACTCTCTCTTTTTTTATTATTATTATTAAACCTTTAGTTTTAGTTACTAAAGGATTGGCATCAGCATGATTATTGGGTAACATCTGAGTTTTATATTGACCTGGTAAGTGGCTGATCCCTTGGGATTAGAACAGTGGTCCGCAAACTGTGGGGCATCGCCCAGCCCCCACAACTCCAGCTCTGCTCCAGCTCAGCCCACATCCCTGCCTGCAGCCTTGCTCCTGGCAGCAGCTCGGCTGCCTGCCTCCATCCCCAGCTCTGCTCCCAGCTACAGCCCCAGCCCCCAGCCCCAGCCCTGCTCCCAGCTGCCAGCCTTCTCTCCAGCCTCCAGACACCAGCCCCCGCCCCCTGATGTCAGCTTCTACCCTCCACTGCAAGTGTGCTCCTGGCCCAGGGTGTGTGTGGACACATTCAATTACTGGTAAGTGGGGGTGCGGGAGGAAAACTTTGGGGACCACTGGATTAGAAGGACCCTATTTTCGATGAAATTGGTTTTCAGTAATTACTCATCATAGAGTCCAGTGTCTGGGTGGTGAGTCAAGGGCTGCAATGCCTAAGGAGACTGCATTTTTGATTTCTTGTTAATCAGTGTAGTGAGACAGAAGTTTACCTTTGTTACTCTCTTGTTAAGCTAATGATATAATAACCTAAGTTTGGGGTGAGTCTGTCCTATTTCTCATCAGTTTGTCCTGAATTTGGTATCCTCAGCTGCGATCCACTGAGGCACAGTGACAGAGGTCTTGGCAGCTGAAGAGGGGGTCAAGTTGGGACATGTCACTAGAAGTGGGTAGAAATAGGGTTTGAGGTAGATATGTGTTGGAAGGAAAGAGGAAAGAGACTGAAGCTCATGTTAATAGGCTGGGGTTAGAGGGGGAATGAGGTAGGAATAGATCACAGGAATGGAGAGAAAGTGGAATGGGTACGTGGCACATAGTTATGGAGGGAGGGAGGGATTCTTTTCCTCCTCCTCCTGTCTTCCAGCTGTACCTCTCCCACTACCATTACACCACTTTCCAGCATCACTTCACCTTAGCCTTCCAGCTTCCCCTTTGGTGTTCCACTACTCCCCTCTGCCCTAGCTTTTCACTGTTCCTCTATGACGTGCCTCTCACCTTCAGGCTGTCTCCTGCTCTCTGTGACTCTCTTCCTCTATGTAGAAGGTGAATAAATAGAAGGTTTCATTTTTGATAAAGCAGACCAAGTAGTGAGAAGTGTAGGGTTTTTTTTAATGGTCCAATTCATAAGACTTTATAGCCCAGTTCAGCTGAATATATCTAATACTTTCCCAGCCAGACAAGCCCCGAGAAGCTACAGATCCTGCCCTTGTGGCATCTATCCTATTTCCAGAAGAACAAATCAAACATTTTCAACTCCACAGTCATAGATCTTATCTACATTGAGCTTCTTCTCAAAATTTCCCATTGTTGCTAACATCAGCATGGCTCCACCAGTGATAGCAATAGTGAGCCACTTGCCCTATGCTGTTGCCCTTTCCTAGAATGTTACATTCCTAACTCTGGCCATAAAGCAGAGAGACATTAATACATAAACTTTAGTGGCTGATTTTACTTTGTTTTATTTTTGATGGTTTAGGCTTTTATTTTTTAAAAAGAGATCAAGAAATGAAGTAGAAGGAATATTTCCCCTCATGTGAAAACCCTACACAATCAAGTATATTATGGTTTATTTTTCATCTAC
This sequence comes from Lepidochelys kempii, assembly GCF_965140285.1. NCBI lineage: Eukaryota > Metazoa > Chordata > Testudines > Cheloniidae > Lepidochelys > Lepidochelys kempii. The sequence continues at coordinate 54,189,451 of NC_136383.1, forward strand.
CTCTGAAGCATCAGATATCAGGACTGGTTCACAGACAAATGATCTTTGGCTGATTCTATGTTTACAGATTATTAAAAATAAATGGAATACTGTACCTACTGAAAAAGACACAAAGTTAAAAGGAAAGACTTAGGATGTAGAATGTCATCTTTTTCATAAAAAACTTGAAATTGTAACTTTATATAAAGCTTTATTTCTAGTCATGTCTTTTGATTTTATCTATTCTTGTTATTAAATAGCAAAATTGTTTTCATATTCAGTTTCACTGCCTTAACCTCAGACATAATGATTTTGTGGTCAATGACCATGAGTTGAGTCCACTGAAAATCTCTGCTCATGACGGCTCTAAGAGTGACCTAACAATGACACTAAATCACTTCCCCTTCCTAAAGAAACTGAACTCTCCAGGGCGCCAGCTAATAATGGCATAGCAAGAACAGGATGATTGCATCACAATCGCTAATATTTTAAGTACTTAACAGATTAAACTTTCAGTTTCCTAGTTTAGCCGTGGATGAAATCTTTATGTTTAAAAATACTGAAACTGTTAATAATTGAGATTTTCCACATTTCCACCATATTTCCCCATCGCTTTTAAAATTTATACTAATAATGTTTAGCCCTTTTGTTACATCTTCCTTCTAACCAAACCTCTGTTAGATATTATATTCATTTTACAAGTGGGAGAATGGAGGTACTGAGCATTTAGTGTTTCACAAAGTCTATGGAAGAGCCAGGAGACAAACCAGATCCCTTGAGTTCCGGTCCCCGTGCTGTATAACCAACACCATCCTTCATTTCAGTTCATTTTCAGTCCCTCAGCCATTCTCTTTTTCCTCATGATAGTATTGTATCATTGTAGCTGAACAGCTACTTTGCAGCTACCCCCTGTGGCTGGCTGGCAAGCTGGCTGATATCCAAGAAAGTACTCTTCTCACACTAATCTACTGAATCATTTTCACACACTGTACCTATTTTTTCTTTTCTCTAAAATATGATTATGACTAATTATTTGTTTTGCAGTAGTGTCTAGAGGCTCCAGTCCCCTGATGCTATGCCCTTACAAACATATAACACAGAGACGGTTCCTGCCCCAAAGAGTTGACAATCTATGGTCTCAGTCCTTCATCTTCCTATCATTTTTCTAACCTTTTCCAGTGCAGACTTTTCACATTTCACTTAGTTACTCTGCCCTTTTCTATATGATATATTGGCCTGTGTCTGTGAATTTCAGTTCACTACTTTTCAATGTATTATGTACCTAAATTTTGTTAACTACTTTATCCAATGAAATACTGCCATTGGGATTGACTTACATTTCCTGGCCTCTGGAAAATACACACTGTGAGGATGGAAGGAAGCAATTCTTACCTTATTTTACAAAAAAGAAAAGGAGTACTTGTGGCACCTTAGAGACTAACCAATTTATTTGAGCATAAGCTTTTGTGAGCTACAGCTCACTTCATCGGATGCATACTGTGGAAAGTATAGAAGATCTTTTTATACACACAAAGCATGAAAAAAATGGGTGTTTACCACTACAAAAGGTTTTCTCTCCCCCCTCCCCACTCTCCTGCTGGTAATAGCTTATCTAAAGTGATCACTCTCCTTACAATGTGTATGATAATCAAGTTGGGCCATTTCCAGCAAAAATCCAGGTTTTCTCCCCACCCCACCCCACCCCCCACACAAACCCACTCTCCTATTGGTAATAGCTTATCTAAAGTGATCACTCTCCTTACAATGTGTATGATAATCAAGGTGGGCCATTTCCAGCACAAATCCAAGGTTTAACAAGAACATCTTGGGGGGGGGGGAGTAGGAAAAAACAAGGGGAAATAGGTTACCTTGTATAATGACTTAGCCACTCCCAGTCTCTATTCAAGCCTAAGTTAATTGTATCCAATTTGCAAATCATAGAATATCAGGGTTGGAAGGGACCTCAGGAGGTCATCTAGTCCAACCCCCTGCTCAAAAGCAGGACCAATCCCCAATTAAATCATCCCAGCCAGGGCTTTGTCAAGCCTGACCTTAAAAACTTCTAAGGAAGGAGATTCCACCACCTCCCTAGGCAACACATTCCAGTGTTTCACCACCCTCCTAGTTAAAAAGTTTTTCCTAATATCCAACCTAAACCTCCCCCCCTGCAACTTGAGACCATTACTCCTTGTCCTGTCCTCTACCACCACTGAGAATAGTCTAGAACCATCCTCTCTGGAACCACCTCTCAGGTAGTTGAAAGCAGCTATCAAATCCCCCCTCATTCTTCTCTTCTGCAGACTAAACAATCCCAGTTCCCTCAGCCTCTCCTCATAAGTCATGTGTTCCAGACCCCTAATCATTTTTGTTGCCCTTCGCTGGACTCTTTCCAATTTATCCACATCCTTCTTGTAGTGTGGGGCCCAAAACTGGACACAGTACTCCAGATGAGGCCTCACCAATGTCGAATAGAGGGGGACGATCACGTCCCTCGATCTGCTCGCTATGCCCCTACTTATACATCCCAAAATGCCATTGGCCTTCTTGGCAACAAGGGCACACTGCTGACTCATATCCAGCTTCTCGTCCACTGTCACCCCTAGGTCCTTTTCCGCAGAACTGCTGCCTAGCCATTCGGTCCCTAGTCTGTAGCTGTGCATTGGGTTCTTCCGTCCTAAGTGCAGGACTCTGCACTTGTCCTTGTTGAACCTCATCAGATTTCTTTTGGCCCAATCCTCCAATTTGTCTAGGTCCCTCTGTATCCTATCCCTGCCCTTCAGCGTATCTACCACTCCTCCCAGTTTAGTATCATCTGCAAATTTGCTGAGAGTGCAATCCACACCATCCTCCAGATCATTTATGAAGATATTGAACAAAACCGGCCCCAGGACCGACCCCTGGGGCACTCCACTTGACACCGGCTGCCAACTAGACATGGAGCCATTGATCACTACCCGTTGAGCCCGACAATCTAGCCAACTTTCTACCCACCTTATAGTGCATTCATCCAGCCTGTACTTCTTTAACTTGCTGACAAGAATACTGTGGGAGACAGTGTCAAAAGCTTTGCTAAAGTCAAGAATGAATTCCAATTCAACAGTCTCTCGCTGGAGTCTGGATTTGAAGTTTTTTTGTTGTAATATCGCAACTTTCATGTCTGTAATCATGTGACCAGAGAGATTGAAGTGTTCTCCGACTGGTTTATGAATGTTATAATTCTTGACATCTGATTTGTGTTTATTCTTTTACGTAGAGACTGTCCAGTCTGACCAATGTACATGGCAGAGGGGCATTGCTGGCACATGATGGCATATATCACATTGGTGGATGTGCAGGTGAATGAGCCTCTGATAATGTGGCTGATGTTATTAGGCCCTGTGATAGTATCCCCTGAATAGATATGTGGGCACAGTTGGCAACAGGCTTTGTTGCAAGGATTGGTTCCTGGGTTAGTGGTTCTGTTGTGTGGTATGTGGTTGCTGGTGAGTATTTGCTTCAGGTTGGGGGGCTGTCTGTAGGCCTGTCTCCCAAGATTTGTGAGAGTGTTGGGTCGTCCTTCAGGATAGGTTGTAGATCCTTAATAATGTGTTGGAGGGGTTTTAGTTGGGGGCTGAAGGTGACGGCTAGTGGCGTTCTGTTATTTTCTTTGTTAGGCCTGTCCTGTAGTAGGTGACTTCTGGGAACTCTTCTGGCTCTATCAATCTGTTTCTTCACTTCTGCAGGTGGGTACTGTAGTTGTAAGAATGCTTGATAGAGATCTTGTAGGTGTTTGTCTCTGTCTGAGGGGTTGGAGCAAATGCGGTTGTATCGCAGAGCTTGGCTGTAGACAATGGATCATGTGGTGTGGTCAGGGTGAAAGCTGGAGGCATGTAGGTAGGAATAGCAGTCAGTAGGTTTCCGGTACAGGGTGGTGTTTATGTGACCATCGTTTATTAGCACTGTAGTGTCCAGGAAGTGGATCTCTTGTGTGGACTGGACCAGGCTGAGGTTGATGGTGGGATGGAAATTGTTGAAATCATGGTGGAATTCCTCAAGGGCTTCTTTTCCATGGGTCCAGATGATGAAGATGTCATCAATATAGCGCAAGTAGAGTAGGGGCGTTAGGGGACGAGAGCTGAGGAAGCGTTGTTCTAAGTCAGCCATAAAAATGTTGGCATACTGTGGGGCCATGCGGGTACCCATAGCAGTGCCGCTGATTTGAAGGTATACATTGTCCCCAAATGTAAAATAGTTATGGGTAAGGACAAAGTCACAAAGTCCAGCCACCAGGTTAGCCGTGACATTATCGGGGATAGTGTTCTTGACGGCTTGTAGTCCATCTTTGTGTGGAATGTTGGTGTAGAGGGCTTCTAAATCCATAGTGGCCAGGATGGTGTTATCAGGAAGATCATCGATGGATTGTAGTTTCCTCAGGAAGTCAGTGGTGTCTCGAAGGTAGCTGGGAGTGCTGGTAGCGTAGGGCCTGAGGAGGGAGTCTACATAGCCAGACAATCCTGCTGTCAGGGTGCCAATATTGGCCTGAGATGATGGGGCGCCCAGGATTTCCAGGTTTATGGATCTTGGGTAGTAGATAGAATATCCCAGGTCGGGGTTCCAGGGGTGTGTCTGTGCGGATTTGATCTTGTGCTTTTTCAGGGAGTTTCTTGAGCAAATGCTGTAGTTTCTTTTGGTAACTCTCAGTGGGATCAGAGGGTAATGGCTTGTAGAAAGTGGTGTTGGAGAGCTGCCGAGCAGCCTCTTGTTCATATTCCGACCTATTCATGATGACAACAGCACCTCCTTTGTCAGCCTTTTTGATTATGATGTCAGAGTTGTTTCTGAGGCTGTGGATGGCATTGTGTTCTGCACGGCTGAGGTTATAGGGCAAGTGATGCTGCTTTTCCACAATTTCAGCCCGTGCACGTCGGCGGAAACACTCTATGTAGAAGTCCAGTCTGCTGTTTCGACCTTCAGGAGGAGTCCACCTAGAATCCCTCTTTCTGTAGTGTTGGTAGGGAAGTCTCTGTGGATTAGTATGTTGTTCAGAGGTGTGTTGGAAATATTCCTTGAGTCGGAGACGTTGAAAATAGGATTCTAGGTCACCACAGAACTGTATCATGTTCGTGGGGGTGGAGGGGCAGAAGGAGAGGCCCCGAGATAGGACAGCTGCTTCTGCTGGGCTAAGAGTATAGTTGGATAGGTTAACAATATTGCTGGGTGGGTTGAGGGAACCATTGCTGTGGCCCCTTGTGGCATGTAGTAGTTTAGAAAGTTTAGTGTCCCTTTTCTTTTGTAGAGAAGCAAAATGTGTGTTGTAAATGGCTTGTCTAGTTTTAGTAAAATCCAGCCACGAGGAAGTTTGTGTGGAAGGTTGGTTTTTTATGAGAGTATCCATTTTTGAGAGCTCATTCTTTATCTTTCCCTGTTTGCTGTAGAGGATGTTGATCAGGTGGTTCCGCAGTTTCTTTGAGAGCGTGTTGAGCAAGCTGTCAGCATAGTCTGTGTGGTATGTAGATTGTAATGGATTTTTTACCTTCAGTCCTTTTGGTACGATGTCCATCTGTTTGCATTTGGAAAGGAAGATGATGTGTGTCTGTATCTGTACAAGTTTTTTGATGCAGTTGATAGATTTCCACTCCATACGACTAAATGCAGTGCCTTGCATAATGACAGGTTTCAAAGTAACATCCGTGTTAGTCTGTATTCGAAAAAAGAAAAGGAGTACTTGTGGCACCTTAGAGACTAACCAATTTATTTGAGCATAAGCTTTCGTGAGCTACAGCTCACTTCATCGGATGCATAGAGAACACTTCAATCTCTCTGGTCATGTGATTACAGACATGAAAGTTGCGATATTACAACAAAAAAACTTCAAAACCAGACTCCAGCGAGAGACTGTTGAATTGGAATTCATGTGCAAATTGGATACAATTAACTTAGGCTTGAATAGAGACTGGGAGTGGCTAAGTCATTATGCAAGGTAACCTATTTCCTCTTGTTTTTTCCTACCCCCCCTCCTCCTCAGACGTTCTTGTTAAACCTTGGATTTGTGCTGGAAATGGCCCACCTTGATTATCATACACATTGTAAGGAGAGTGATCATTTTAGATAAGCTATTACCAACAGGAGAGTGGGTTAGTGTGGGGGGTGGGGTGGGGAGAAAACCTGGATTTTGTGCTGGAAATGGCCCAACTTGATTATCATACACATTGTAAGGAGAGTGATCACTTTAGATAAGCTATTACCAGCAGAAGAGTGGGGTGGGGGGAGAGAAAACCTTTTGTAGTGGTAAACACCCATTTTTTCATGCTTTGTGTGTATAAAAAAGATCTTCTATACTTTCCACAGTATGCATCCGATGAAGTGAGCTGTAGCTCACAAAAGCTTATGCTCAAATAAATTGGTTAGTCTCTAAGGTGCCACAAGTACTCCTTTTCTTTTTGCGAATACAGACTAACACGGCTGTTACTCTGAAACCTATCTTATTTTAGGCTTCTTCCCTCCACTCCAGCCTACCGGGCTTTCTTTTATCCCTGTTATCTTTTATTATTTAAAATCTGTCTAACCCATTTGTGAACATATACACAAATTGCCTCAGCTACTGGGTTGGGAATCCATTTTACACAAATAATCACGCTCTTAGTAAATGTGTCTTCCCAAATTCTCCCTATGCTCAGTTTTGTACTTATTGGTAATTATTTTTACTCCTATTTCTTTTAATTTGTCACAAGGAAAACAGGTGACACACCGATAGTCAGATATTGCTACTTTAGCTCTGTGACGGGTTGGACCCCTTTGGAAGTCTCCTGATGTGCTGAGGTACCACTAAATTTACCTGTTCTGCCAGCATGGGCCCCCTTTAACTGAGCCAGGCTCTTAAAACCTCCTCTAACACACACACAGGCAGGGCCACACCCGGCTGCAGATCAGTTCTGGGAAGACTCAGCTTAAGGGACTTGCTCCAGCACTCAGGTGTCCACCTCCCTTGGAGTAGACACCCAAAGATGACACATCACAAGCTCTAACATGTTCTTCTAGAAGAGGCTACACGTTGCATTTCCAGAGAGGATCATGAAGACTGGTCTAATCCAAGTGCAGAATAACTAAGGCATAATTCTCTGAGTACAGATGTCAAATAGTCAAAGTTTGGACTGTCCACCTGGGGCTTGATCCATGATCCAATACTTTGAAATCAACTGAGAGGCTCTGAAGTTCCTGATAAGAAGAGGGAAACACATAATTTCCCATGTATGAAGAACCTGTGAGAATACAGAACAGTGGCAAAAGTAGGCTGGGTACCAGAAAAAAAAATCAGGTGATAGAGGATTTCCTTCTGAGTCCCTGTAAAGAGACATACTCATTCTGCAGGCCAGGGATTTATTTGCCTTGTAGCATGATTCAGCTGACTGCGCTGTAGATCCTTCTTTGATACTGTAGACAATGGACTAGATCCTTAAATCCAACTGAAGTCCGTTGAGCACAAAGCACACGTTCTTTGGGGGGAAAGGTGTCTGAACACTTTTAAATTTACTTCTCCCCTTGAATCTTGGAGCTATCTGGTTATTGGTTCAGCCTGAGTGCAAATTAGAGCAATCACATGGCCACTCCTCATTTCCTCAGGTCATGTTCTCTATGTCAGGAAAATCCTTAGGTTGCTGGGTAAACTGGCTTTGCAGCTGCTTTGCACTAGCTTACAGAGCAAAGCAGCCACAGTGATTTCATCCCTTAGATCTGTTCTTGAACTTGACCCAACTAGTTTTCAATCTGATGTACTGAATCTGCACCACCAAGTTGGCTGTGGAAACATTTGAACTGAAAAGGCATATGGATTTGATATTCCACACTGGAAAAATCAAGGACATGTGTTTCTTTAACATAAATATTTCAAAAAGTCTAAACATAAAACAATGAGTCCAATTTGTTAATGTTGTGGACAGAATTTAGTTATGATAAATGTCACAGGCGAAATTAAATGGAGTTGCCATACTTTATTTAGTACACGAGAAACAATTTTTTCACATGATCTGTTAAACTATGTTTTAACTGAACAGAAAACAGGAGAGACAAACATGACACATGTAAGTAACATTAGTTAATGCATAGTATAGGATCTTACATAGAATAGAATTTTACTAGGTTCCTTTAGCTGAAATCTAGTGCAAGAACCAATATTTTATTGTTAAGCTCTAATTTTAAAATGCATTAGCTATTTAATTGGGAACATGACTGTGAATCAGCAGTTCTAGTGTTCTTAGTATAGCACGGCAAAGAAATGCTGAAGAACTAAACTTTCACTTAGGAAAAAAAGAGGTAAGTCTCCAGCCCTTGTCTTGAATGGAGCTCTTAAAATATAACCGAATTGCTAGGGATGCTTGAATTTTACCATCAAAAGACATCTGCCACACCTTTGAAGGCTCATGAAAGTATATATTAGGGGGAACCAAAGGGAACCCTCATAAGGCTTGTGTGGGGGTTCAAGTGTTCTGGAAGTTTTCCCTATTTGCACACCTGAGAAACTACATGAGAAGGAAAGAAATGACCCCTGACTTCCTCTACTTCCCCAAGCCCAGTTCTCACACAATCCTTTCTCCCTCCCTGAAGACCTCCTAATATCCTCCTATGATCTTTTGTGATTTACAGCATGAGGGGTCCTGCAATGGTCATTGTCGACAGCACCTCTACCAACTAATGGTACCGTATCTTTATCTTTGTGTTAAGTTGTCATGTATTTAATGATGCTCTTGATCTGATTTAGGGGCAAGCTGGAAGAATAGACCTGACAGTCTGTGCTGAAGTTGATACTTGCAGTGTTCCAGTAAATCCCTGTGATTCTATTTGTGAGTATTACAACTGATGGCAGTGGCTTCTAGATGGCAAAAGTCCTTTTGCCTAAGAAGAAATTTACTGTTCATACAGATGAGACTGGAATCTGTGAATACTTAGACTTTGAGCTGTTGCTCTCTGTGAATGAGTAGACTGATGAGAAAGCAGCACCGTGTCTAGTGACTTTGGATGGTCATGCCAAAGCCTTTCACCAACAGCTCCCCTGTGCAAATTGTGGTTCTTATAGACAGTTATGCAAACACTTCTACAACCACTACGAGGGGGGGTATTGGCTCTTTTGTTTCAACTCTGCAGAATGCCTTTCAGATTCATGAATGCACAAGAGACATTTCAGAGGTGTCCCTGAATGAATGTATGACTAAAGCAGGTAGATCAACATGGAAACCTGCATGGATAGCAGACTACTTGGATTCCAACCAGTTACTATTTTCAGTTCTTATTTAGCTAAAGGGGAGGGAAGTTGTAAAGTTCAGTGCAGATAGTACCTCCACCAATAGATGGTGCTGCATCTTTATCTTAGTGTTGTCATCTTGTATGGGGCTGCCCATAACTTACATAACACATTAGGGTGTGGGAGGGTCCTTAATTCTGTGTGTTTGTTTCAGTGTTACAAAAGGTAGGTGGTCTTGAAAATCATTTTAAAAAAGTGTTACATAATTAATGGACAGCTCCTGTGTTATATTTGATCTGGGGGGTTAGCAGGAAATTCAGTCCTGCCTGTGGTGCTGGAGTTACTTGCTGTGTTCCAAAAAAATCTGTGATTCTACAAGTGAATATTATGCTCTTCTGTAACTAGAGGTCTGTTAAGGAGAAAAGGAATGGAGGTGCTAATACGTCCTCTGCCTTCTCTTCCTGCATCCTTGAAACTCCTGAGTGACCCACTCCCCAAATGCTCTGGTGGGAGGTCATGGAGCCAGTGGGTCTCTAAAAGGGGTAAGGATGAGCATGAGTTGAGAAGGAACATAGAATCATAGGACTGGAAGGGATCTCAAGAAGTCATCTAGTCCAATTCCCTGCACTCATGGCAGGACAAGTATTATCTAGACTTGGGGCATAGCTGACTGGGGGCATGAGGATGGGTCAGGGATTATAGCTGGTATGAGGACATTGAGGGAGTGGGTCTTTTTCTGGGAGACATGAGATGCTTCAGGAGTAGAGGGGTCTAGGAACTCAGAATCACATAGGGAGTCCTAATGCTGTGAACCACAGAAAGCTGCAGGAGCTGGAGGAGCCAGAGGAGTGCTAGTGCTTCCCCTATATTCTCCAGCTGCTCCTTACCTCTCTTTGCTCCTTGCATTCCCCATGCCTCCACCAATAATTTGCTCATCCCTGTATAGCCCCAATCTCCTCAAGAGCCCAGAAGTACAAGGCCTACAGATGGATTGGACGGCCCTGACAAACCTAATGAGAATCATGGGGTGGGAGGAGAGACAGAAATGTGATATGTTAGCAAGGACTCTCTCCTGCGGGTATAGATATTTAAGATTTTTTGGGGTGGTGTGAAGGTTACCTGTGATCAGGACATTTCTAGGCTCAAATAGTGCCCAGCTTCAGGAGGTACACTAAGTGCAAAACTGGAAACCTTTTGTTCTCAAAAGCATTTTTGCACACAAGGCACTCTCCCAGCAGTCTGCCCAAGTAATATCTACTTGTTCAAAATGAGATTTTGACCTGTTTATCAGTGTTCCATATAAGCAGGACCCCTGGTGGCAGCTAGTACCTAGATCAAACTGCTATAAAAGCTAATAAAAAGAATGAGGGTCACTGATCACCTTGTACATAGAGAGGGGATGATCATGAGAAGTACTGATTTCAATTGGAGTTGCAGACGCTCAACATCCCTCTGAATTAGGCATTATCGTCACAAACCCAAATATTGGAATTCTAAACCTATAGGCTCTCTCACTCTTTCTCTGTGGTTTCATACCATCGTAACTCAATTGACTTCAGCAGAGAGTTGCTCTAATGCACAGCTTAATACCTGAACACAGAATTAGGCTTACAAGGGGAACTTGATGGGCCTGATCCAGAAGCAACTCCACGGAAATCAGTGGAGTTACAGTGGTGTAAATGAGAACAGAATCTGATCCAACATCCCTATTCTCTCTGAACTGGAGCTGCAGTGCTTGTCTGGTAGATGAGATAGAGCAGCACAAACATATTATCAGATTGAAAATGTATTGCTATTGCCAGGTAAAGCAGAGCTCTTGGCATATATTAGTGTATCCAGTTATCCTTTTGGATTCCAGAGGAACAGTCTTTAAAACATACACTTGGTAGCATCTTTCGAAAGATAGATGCTAACGAAACTTTAGCTCCTAGCACCCTTAAACTTTGAAAAAATCAAATCAAAGTTCGGATCTTACTTTTGCAGATAACCCTACTTTACAATGAGACATGCAAACCTGAACCTAAGGAACTCCAAACTTTGGAAAAATTTGAGTTGGAATTTGGATCAATCTTTTCTGCTTGGGCCCATCTCGATTTCCCTTGATTAGAGCCTGATCCAAAGTCCCTTGGAAAGACTTTAATTGAATTCAATGGGTTTTGGATCAGACCCTTAGGCTCTTCATTGCTTTTGCAGCTCAGAGTTGTAAAAACTTAAATTTCTCAGCCTGTGAAGATCCCAACAAGGGCAATCAGGGCCAAGGGTCAGAGCAGGAGCAAACCTGAGGCTGGGAGTCACAGAGGAGAGTTCATAGTTCACAGGTTCCAGACCAGGGTTGATACCAACGGTCAGAATCAGGTTTCAGCATCAGAGTTAGGAGGCAAAATCCAAATCAAGGGGAGGTCAAAGCCAGGAATTCAGGAACAGTCATAGCAGCTAGATCCACATTGTTGCCTAGATACTTCTGGACTGTCCCTTGGGTTTATATAGGGCAGGGAGTCAATCAGGAGCCATGAAGCTATCTGTCAAATCCTTGAGATGGAACTTTCTATGCTTTGTGTTCATAGCAGGTCATGAGAAGTGCAATGCAAGCAGGCTACAACTTCTGCCAGGTGGCAACATGGAGATGCTTGTTCTGCAGACCTGGGGAATAGACCTATGGGGCCTTACACTAGCGGCTACGGTGTTGGGGGAGACATCAATTCAATGGATTGGCTTCATTTTGAATTTTTCATTTTTACATCCATTTGGAGAATTTCAGGGTGAAATTTGGCTCCATTGGCAAAACTTCTGTTGACTTCAGTGGATCCAGGTTTTCACCCCTTATCTCTGATTTTCAAGAAATATAATAGTGTTTCCCCCTGTTCCCTCAGACAACTCAAGTTCTTATGTTCCCATGGAGACCTTGAACTTTCAAGCTTCTCCCTTTTGCAGTGAGATGCTTCCACTTGCTGTTCCAGAAGAGTGTGCTTCCCTTCCCCTCCCCGCATACTCATATGCTCTGAACTAGCACAAATACACTGTGCATCATTTTCTTCCAGTTGAGTTCACTGGACTAGGTATTTAAAATCGCTGAGGTTTGAGTTATTTTCTGCCCAATTTTCTTTGTTCTTTGGGGGCGCAGAATAAGTTCATCCTCCAAGACCCTAGTTTCAGGTGCTGCCTTTGTCCTCCTGTTTACTGTATCTTCCTTTTATCTTCCAGTTATTGTAGCCTGGAATTGCTCAGACTCTCTGTACGTAACTGGGTTCTTTCTCTTGTCATCCAAATTGTTGATTTTGTGTCTAAGTTATATAAATGTTTTTCCCCACAAGAAATAGGTGAGGAATTGGGCACTCCTTGAACACATATTTTACTCTGTTATACAACATTTTCTCACTCTTGAAAGGCTTTCATTTTAAGTAGGGGGTGAGGGTGGTGGAGGGACTCCTTAATTTTGAAGCAGTTTTTACCGCATTAAAAGAAGAGAGAGACCATCAGATTTTTAAAGTTTTAATTAGGTCCTCTGCACAAGGATTTTGAAATGCTTCATGTTTAAGGCTTAGCAATAGGTATATGTTACACAGATTTCCATCATTAAGCTCAATTGACAAAGGCCAACACAACTCTTTTTTTTTAAATTTTGTAACCATTTATGTTTGAGGTGAAGATGTTAATATGGAAATTTTGGGAGCTGGGAATGACTATGGACTCCATCAGTGTAATTTATGACCTTACATCTCCGGCTAAATGTAAAGGCAACTGCAATTGTTTTATATCTCAAGGTCAGCACATAGCAGTTGTATGAAATTTGGAGTGTTAGACATAAACTTTTATTACCAAATTATAAATAATTTCTACCACTTACAGTGTTCACTTTTCAGGTTCATCTTGATTAAAACACAAGGGCAGCTTCTCACTGATTTCATTGAATTATAAACCTGAAAAGGCTTTATCCTAGGTCATGATGAAAAGATAAAGCAATATGGTATTTAAAAGAATCTATTGTGATCGAAACATACAAAGTTTTAGATCTATCCATTTTCATTTGGATGAGTGAGACGCAAACAGATAAAATTGTTAGCTAATGAAGTCTAAATTTTATTTTCATTTTTTGAAGCTTTGAAATCATTAAAAATTCCATTAAATATGGATTTTGTAAGTCCTTCGAAGACCACCTTTCTGAGGTCACTTTGAAAATGTAGCATTCTTTAGGCTGCCCATTAACAGATGTGCTTACATAATCTTTCTGAATATATTAGGAATTCAACAGTCTTTCATCCCAGATGCAAATCACACTATACCAAAATATTCAACAATATACCTCTTATTGCACTGAGGTCAATTCATCACAGAGCTTCAAACCCTAAAGGAAACACTGCAAGTCATTAAAGAAAGGGAACCAGTTTGGATTCCTGATTCAATATCTTTAACTCTGAACTGAGGGGCAACCAGCGTGTGCAGTTCACAAACTCAATTCCCAGGCCTGAAACAGAGCAGGATAGGGAGGTGGTAGAACGTTATCTTGTTTGTGAGCTTGATAGGACATCAAAGACAAAAAACAGAGGCATTTAATCTGTTGAATAGTATAAAATAAAAAGAAAAAATATATATAAAGCCAACATGAATAGGGAGCAACCTATAGGCTAAATGGTTCTGCAAGTTAGGATCCTGGAGACGAGTGATGAACAAACAATTTATTTAAACACAACATAGAAAAATAAATACAAATTACAAAAAAGGAGAGCCCAACAATGACAAAATATCACTGTTCAGATTTGCAAAAATTGTTATGAAAATTGAACAACCCACAAAATCTCTTTGCTCAGTCTTTACTATACTGACTAATAATAATGGGAAAACTACTATTTTACCATCAAAAATATTACATACTGAAGACTAGTGGCCAAGTTAAATTTTGCAAGGCTGTCCCTAGCAATAACTATTTTAGGTTTGTTTCCTGCTTCAAGTATTAGATATAATCAAGCAGTGTTGGAGGCTCCTGATAATACAATAATTGACTGGCAACCCAACTGCAATGTGGCTCCATTTATTTGGCCATGCCCATTTCAGAACTCCTGGGCCAGTAAGATGAACTTTATCAGGTCCACAGATCTTGCTTTATAAAACTTTTTAGGCTTTGAGAAAAATGTTACCAAGAACGTAATAAAAATATGTTAAATAACTCCAGAGGGAGGAGAGGGAGACCTTCATCAACCTGTTTTCTAAAGCTCCACTCTCCTTTTATTATTTGTCATATATCATTTAATAAGTTATTAATACAATAATGACTGAAGAGACAGGATGAATATAAAATCTAGATCCCAGAAACATTTCTAAGTGAACACAAGCAGTCCTATCCTAGTACTATCGCCCTAAAGAGAATGATGCATGGTCCAGTGGTTAGGGGTTAGACCAGGAGACTCAATTCCTTGCTCTGCCCCAGCCTTGCTGGGTGACCTTAGGCAAGTCACTTTGGGTGGGATTCATAAGAAGAATTTAGGTATCACTGACATTCACAAAACCCCTGGTACCTATAGTCTCTAGGCACCCAAATTTCCACATGAAAGTCCCCGAAGTGCCTACATTTCAGCATCTGGTCATGCACACAACCACCTTAGTTCTGACACTAGCAATTTGGCACCTAACTTATGAGTAAGCCCCATCACAATTACAGCACAATTCACAGGCTAGACTTGCCTTTTGGGCCTCATCCAGTAGGCATGCTCAGAGTACACCTAAACCCACACAAAAGAGCCAGAGAATGAGGAGATGGTGCCAGGATGTAGGACACCCAAGTTCACCCCCTCTGCCTGATGTGGAGAAAGGATCTGAACTTGGGTCTCCCTGCTCCCAGGTGTCCTCCCTATAAATACCACCCATAATTCCTCTGTGTCTCAGTTCTCCATCTGTAAAATGAAGATAATAGTATTTCCCTACCTCACGGGGTATAGTCAGGATAAATATACTAAAACTTGTGAGGTATACAAAACTTCAGTAATAGAGTCCTTATGAGTACTTAAGATAGAGACAAGAATATTTGGGCATTAATGGAATAATATTGTAATAAAATTATATTCTGCATCAACATTTTTCTGTAAGAATGAGGAGTCTGGTGGCACCTTAAAGACTCACAGATTTATTTGGGCATAAGCTCCTCGTTGTTTTTGTGGATACAGACTCAAACGGCTATCCCTCTATAAGAACTCTATTTACATGTTATTTTCTTCTACAAATGTGAATAAGACACACAAAAAATTTGAAAGTAGACTCCAAAGGTGAATCAGCCTTGGAACATTCAGGCAGATTTCTCAGTGGTTTTATGAGAAATCAGTAATACTTTTGCATTGTCATAATTCTAAAATAGATATGACTTATGGTCTATAACAAGATGAAGTTTCACATGATATAAAATAGAAATGGACTAACTCAATACAAAAATACTCAGATTTAAGAAGTAGAAGTTTCTTGCTATGAGGCAGAGAAGCTTTCAACATATTAGGAAAATATACCGACTAGAATTTTGATAACTTCTTTCTCCTCCCCACCCCTTCAAATTTGTGCAGAATTCTCTCTCTATTAATGGGAAAAGCAAAAACGACAATTATATTAAAAGGACAAAAAGAGAGAACTATTATAGGTTATTTCCCAGCATGTTTATTGTATAATTTCACAACTTCGGGTATCTGGTTGGGAGGATCTTCAAGGTCAATTTTCAAAATACTATATAGCTCAAGAGGGAATGTGGAACTCCATACATGAATTTTGTCCCAGATTAATTTGGAATATACTAGATTCCATTGCCCACCATATTATAGAAAAATTCCGAGGCAGCTGCTTCAGAGAGATCCAGTACAGAGGCAGGTGTGTCCTCACTTCATCTTTCCAAGTCGTAGGAGGATAGAGGTCAAGGGAGGGAGTTATGGTTAACTGGGGAGAAAGTGTGGAGTTCTATATGTTAGAAGGCGGCTTGCAAGGCGAAGATGCTAATCAGCAGATCCCTCCCTCCCCCATCCAGTGATAGTCATCCCACCCCCTGGCAGCTGAAAAGACCTTCCCCAATGACTTTTGTAGCACTAGCCAAATTTTCTAGTGGTAGCTCTAGTTATTTAAAAACATCAACAAAAACATTATCACAAATTATGCTAAATTATGCTTTAATGACAGTAGAAGCCATAGAAGACAAGAACCGAATGGTCATAGAGATTAAACTAGATTAAATTTAGGTCTCTCCAGAACAAGTTTGTGGCACACGTGGAGACTTAGTATGAGGAAGCTTGCATGCTGCTGTACCTGCTCTATGAATAGAAGAATTAAATTTCCACTGTTGTCAATCAAAAATCTTTCCGAAGCATAACATTCACTTACAAAATACTGAAAATAAACACAAGTGGAGTTTTTATATACTAGTGTAGTTCATATTAAGCACTGTCAAATGTGTTGGGCAAATAGAACATGTTAGAAAAGTTTTCAATATCAGCTATAAGTGAGTGTGTGCAAGAAGTTAGAGCATGGCTGGAAGGCATTCACACCACGACTTGCCACTACCGCTTCTTCATACATTCCAGCTCCTCAGACTTGACTAGTTAACAGCTTTCTTAGTGGGAGAAACAAGACAAAGGAGTGAGTGTATTTGAAAGATTCTACCATTAACCCTTTAAATGATATCCTCTGAAAAGAGAAGTGAAGGCCAGGGAGAACTTTTCACATGGCTCTAAAATTAATAGCATTGCAACAAAACATATCTGAAACACCAGCAAACTGCATGACATGACACCCATCAGCTCTCACAGACCTCCTGTGTTAGGATGGACTGATCCTTTGGCCCTGTCATCATGTAGCAGGAGACAGAGGTGACACATAGGGGAGGACACATGGGTTCATGTGCCCCCTTCCAGATTTCTGTCAGGGCAGGAGTCGAGCTGAGTGCCGCTGATGGAGATGTGCCTGGAAAAGGCATCTTGTGCTCCCTCTGAGACTAGGGTTGCCAACTTTCTAATCACACAAACCGAACACCCTAGTCCCACCCCTTCACTGAGGCCATGCCCCCTTCCCCAAGGCCCTGCCCTCAACTCACTACATTCCCCTTCCCTCGGTGGCTCACTCTCCTGCACCCTCACTCACTTTCACTGGGCTGGGGCAGGGGTTTAGAGTGCGGGAAGGGGTGCAGGCTCTGGGGAGGGGCCGGGATGAGGGGTTTGGGGTGCAGGAGGGGGTTCCAGGCTCAGGGGGTGGGGCAGAAGGGTTAAGGGTGTGGGAGGGGGCTCTGGGCTTGGGCAGGGGGTTTGGGTGTGTGGGGGGGTGAGGGCTCCATCTGGAGGTGCAGGCTCTGGGATAGGGCTAGGGATGAAGGGTTTGGGATGCAGGAGAGGGCTCTGGATTTGGGCTCAGGGCTGGGTGGAGGCTTACCTCTGGCGGCTCCCAGTCAGCGATGCAGTGGCAGCGGCGGCGGGGGGGGGGGAAGGCGGTAAGGCAGGCTTCCTGCCTGTCCTGACTCTGCGCTGCACCCTGGAAGTGGCCAGCAGGTCTGGCTCCTAGGCAGAGGCGCATCAGGCAGCTCTGCGCGCTGCTCTAGCCCACAGGCACCGCCCCGCAACTCCCATTGGCTGTGGTTCCTGGCCAATGGGAGTGTGGAGCCAGTGCTAGGGGCAAGGTCATGTGGAGCCCCGTGGTCCCCCCGAATAGGAGTCGGACCTGCTGGCTGCTTCTGGGGTGCAGTGTAGTGCCCCAGGACAGGTAGGGACTAGCCTGCCTTAGCGCTGCAGCATCACTGATCGGACTTTTAACGGCCCGGTCGGCTGTGCTGACCGGAGCCACTAGGGTCCCTTTTTGTCCAGGTCGAAAACCAGACACCTGGTCACCCTAGTTGAGCCCCACTAGGAGGTATCCAGAGCAGGTACCAGAGATGGGGCTGGCAGCAGCTCTGCCAGAGATAGCACAGGGAAGCCGAATCCCATCCCTTCCTCGCCTGCAGCCGCAGTTACCTGCTCTGGCCCACGCCATGCCCACAGTGGGGAGGCGATGGGAGAAGTAAGAGGGGAAGGAGCTGTGAGGAGAGTGGGGGCAAGGTGGGTGTGGCTTGAAGCAGGTGTGGGAGACACAGGGGGAGTGGGAAAGGGGCCTGTCACGGTTCCTCCCCCACTCTGAACTCTAGGGTACAGATGTGGGGACCTGCATGAAAAACCTCCTAAGCTTATCTTTACCAGCTTAGGTCAAAACTTCCCCAAGGTACAAAATATTACACCTTGGACTGGCCGCTACCACCACCAGACTAATACTGGTTACTGGGGAAGAGCTGTTTGGACGCGTCCTTCCCCCCAAAATACTTCCCAAAACCTTGCACCCCACTTCCTGGACAAGGTTTGGTAAAAAGCCTCACCAATTTGCCTAGGTGACTACAGACCCAGACCCTTGGATCTTAAGAACACTGAACAATCCTCCCAACACTTACACCCCCCCCTTTCCTGGGAAATGTTGGATAAAAAGCCTCACCAATTTGCATAGGTGACCACAGACCCAAACCCTTGGATCTGAGAACAATGAAAAAGCATTCAGTGTTTTACAAGAAGACTTTTAATAAAAAATAGAAGTAAATAGAAATAAAGAAATCCCCCCTGTAAAATCAGGATGGTAGATATCTTACAGGGTAATTAGATTCAAAAACATAGAGAACCCCTCTAGGCAAAACCTTAAGTTACAAAAAAGATACACAGACAGAAATAGTTATTCTATTCAGCACAATTCTTTTCTCAGCCATTTAAAGAAATCATAATCTAACACATACCTAGCTAGATTACTTACTAAAAGTTCTAAGACTCCATTCCTGTTCTGTCCCCGGCCAAGACGACTACAGACAGACAGAGACCCTTTGTTTCTCTCCCTCCTCCCAGCTTTTGAAAGTATCTTGTCTCCTCATTGGTCATTTTGGTCAGGTGCCAGCGAGGTTACCTTTAGCTTCTTAACCCTTTACAGGTGAGAGGAGCTTTCCCCTGGCCAGGAGGGATTTCAAAGGGGTTTACCCTTCCCTTTATATTTATGACACGCCCCCCAAATCTCAGCTAGGGTGAAACACTGGCTGGGATTTCTTCCTGGAGCTCTAGGAAAACAGAGTTAATAAGACACATGCATCTCTAAATATACTACCAAGTACATAAAGACTAACAATATTTTCCACATCTCCAGGACGATTTTAACCAGTTGATTCTGGGAAACTTTCACGGGAGAGTGCATCAGCCACTTTGTTAGAAGCTCCTGAGATGTGTTAGATGTCGAAATCAAAATCTTGGAGAGCTAAACTCCACCGAAGAAGTTTTTTGTTAGTTTCTTTGACGGTGTGAAGCCACTTTAGTGCAGCATGGTCGGTTTGCAGGTGGAAACGCCGTCCCCAAACATATGGGCGTAGCTTTTCCAGAGCGTAGACAATGGCATAACATTCTTTTTCAGTGACTGACCAGTTGCTTTCCCTCTCAGACAGTTTTTTGCTGAGAAACACTACAGGGTGGAATTCTTGATCAGGTCCTTTCTGCATTAAAACTGCTCCCACACCACGCTCGGATGCATCTGTGGTTACTAGGAACGGTTTGTCAAAGTCTGGGGCCCTTAGTACAGGGTCAGACATGAGTGTCGCTTTAAGCTTGTTAAAGGCCTTCTGACACTTTCCGGTCCACTGAACAGCATTTGGCTGTTTCTTTTTGGTTAGGTCTGTCAGTGGGGCAGCGATTTGGCTGTAGTGCGGTACAAATCGTCTGTAATAACCGGCCAAGCCTAAGAAGGATTGAACCTGTTTCTTTGACTTTGGGACAGGCCACTTTTGGATAGCATCCACTTTGGCCTGTAGGGGGCTGATAGTTCCTTGACCCACCTGGTGTCCAAGGTAAGTCACTCTGTTTAGGCCTATTTGACACTTCTTAGCCTTAACAGTTAGTCCTGCCTCCCTTATGCGCTCAAGGACTTTTTGTAGATGTTCCAGGTGGTCTGCCCAGGAATCCGAAAATATGGCCACATCGTCAAGGTAGGCGACTGCATATTCTCCTAATCCCGCTAGGAGACCATCTACAAGTCTTTGGAAAGTGGCAGGTGCATTTCGCAGCCCGAAAGGGAGTACATTAAATTCATACAGCCCGAGATGTGTGATGAAGGCTGACCTTTCCTTGGCAGATTCATCTAGCGGTACCTGCCAGTACCCCTTGGTTAAGTCCACGGTAGAGATGAACTGGGCCCGTCCCAGTTTCTCTAATAGTTCATCAGTGCGTGGCATTGGATAGTTGTCTGGGCGAGTTACAGCATTTAGCTTACGGTAGTCCACGCAAAAACGTATTTCCCCATCTGGTTTGGGAACTAGAACCACTGGAGATGCCCATGCACTTTCAGAGGGGCGGATTACACCCATCTGTAACATATCCTGGATCTCCCGTTCTATAGCAGTTTTAGCTTGAGGAGACACCCAGTAAGGGTGGACCCTAATTGGGTGAGCATTACCTGTGTCAATGGAGTGGTATGCCCGTTCAGTCAGTCCTGGGGTGGCTGAGAACGTTGGCGCGTAGCTAGTGCACAGCTCCTGGATCTGCTGTCGCTGCATACGCCCAAGGGTCATGGAGAGGTTCACCTCTTCCACACCACCAGCACATTTCCCTTCGTAATAGACACCTTCAGGCCACTCAGCGTCGTCTCCTCCCTGGGCTGTAAACTGACAAACCTTTAATTCTCTGGAATAAGAGGGCTTTAGAGAATTAATATGGTACACCTTAGGCTTTCGGTTGGAGGTGGGGAATGCTATGAGATAATTAACAGCTCCCAGGCGCTCCTGGACCATGAATGGCCCTTTCCACGATGCTTCCATTTTATGGGCCTGGAGCGCCTTTAAGACCATGACCTGGTCTCCTACTTTGAAGGAACGCTCTCTGGCATGTTTATCATACCAGGCTTTTTGCTCTTTTTGAGCATCCTGTAAGTTTTCTCTAGCAAGGGCTAAAGAGGTTCGGAGGGTGTTTTGTAGGTTGGTTACAAAGTCCAGAATGTTAGTTCCTGGAGAAGGTGTAAATCCCTCCCATTGCTGCTTCACCAACTGCAATGGCCCCTTAACCTCACGGCCATATACAAGTTCAAATGGGGAAAACCTTAAACTGGGATGTGGTACAGCTCTGTAGGCAATGAGCAACTGCTGCAATACTAGGTCCCAATCACTGGAGTGCTCATTTACGAATTTACGTATCATGGCCCCCAAAGTTCCATTAAACTTCTCCACCATGCCATTTGTTTGATGATGGTAAGGAGTGGCAACCAAGTGATTTACCCCATGAGCTTCCCAAAGGTTTTTCATAGTTCCTGCCAGGAAATTAGTCCCTGCATCTGTGAGGATGTCGGAGGGCCAACCTACCCTGGCAAAAATGTCTGCTAGTGCCTGGCACACACTTTTAGCCCTGGTGTTGCTTAGAGCTACTGCTTCCGGCCATCGGGTGGCAAAATCCATGAAAGTCAGTATGTACTGCTTTCCTCTGGGTGTCTTTTTCGGAAAAGGACCCAGAATATCCACAGCTACTCGCTGAAATGGAACTTCAATGATGGGGAGTGGCTGGAGAGGAGCTTTGACCTGGTCTTGGGGTTTTCCCACTCTTTGGCACACCTCACAAGACTGGACATAGGTAGAAACATCCTTGCCCATTCCCTCCCAGTGGAATGACCCCCCCAAACGGTCTTTGGTCCTGTTCACCCCAGCATGGCCACTAGGGTGATCATGGGCTAAGCTCAAGAGCTTGGCCCGGTATTTAGTTGGAACTACCAACTGTCTCTGAGGATGCCAGTCTTCCTGGTGTCCCCCAGAAAGAGTTTCCTTGTATAAAAGTCCTCTTTCTACCACAAACCTGGATCGATTAGAAGAGCTGAGAGGCGGTGGTTTGCTCCGTGCCGCCGTCCACGCTCTCTGGAGGCTTTCATCTGCTTCCTGTTCGGTCTGGAACTGTTCCCTTGATGCTGGAGACATCAGTTCCTCATTGGATTGGGGACATAGGCTTGGTCCCTCTGGAAGCGATATAGGGGATGGAGCTGTTTCTGTTGACTGTGAACCGCTCTCCGCTGGTGCACTATGTTGGGATTCAGGCTCCGGCTGAGCCTCTTGTGTAGGGTTATCGGCTGCTGCCAGTTCAGGTTCGGTGGGGCCCTCTGGTGTTGAGGTTGCAAGTACTGGATTCAGTGCTGGCACGGGGTCTGGTGTTGGTTGGTTGGCTGGTTCCGGTTCTGGGACTGGTTCCGTCTGGGTCTCTGGGACTGGATCCACTACTGCTGTTGCAGACATTGGCCTGGGGTCCGGGTCCATCACCTCTGACCGGGCCCTGATAGAAGTTTCCGGAACAGAGCTAGGCCCCACGGCTTGTTTAGCCTGGCTGCGGGTGACCGTTCCCACCCTCTTGGCCTGCTTCACGTGATTGGCCAAGTCTTCCCCCAACAGCATGGGGATGGGATAATCATCATAGACTGCAAAAGTCCACATTCCTGACCAGCCCTTGTACTGGACAGGCAACTTGGCTGTAGGCAAATTGAAAGAGTTGGACTTGAAGGGTTGAATCGTCACTTGGATCTCTGGGTTGATTAAATTGGGGTCCACTAAGGAAGCATGGATAGCTGACACTTGTGCTCCGGTGTCCCTCCACGCGGTGACCTTCTTCCCGCCCACACTCACAGTTTCCCTCTGCTCCAAGGGTATCTGGGAGGTATCTGGGCCTGTGGACCTCTGGTGTGATTCCGGTGCAATGAACTGTAATCTGTTGGGGTTCTTGGGGCAGTTGGCCTTTACATGCCCCAGCTCGTTACATTTAAAACATCGTCCAGCTGACGGGTCACCGGGGCGAGGTGGGTTGCTGGAGAACGGGGTGGTGGGACGATAAGGGGTCTGGAGGGTTCTTTGGGAGGTAGGTGGGGCTTTGGGCGGCCCCCGGTAATAGGGTGTGGTCTGGGGTGGTCCCTTCTGGTCTCCGCTCCAACTGCGACCAGTTTTCTTCTTCTCTGCCACCTCCACCCATCTGGCTCCAATCTCTCCTGCCTCGATTACAGTTTTGGGTTTCCCATCTAGGATGTATCTTTCTATTTCCTCAGGAACACCCTCTAAGAATTGTTCCATTTGCATTAGGAAGGGCAAATTTACTGGAGATTCAACACTTGCTCCTGATATCCAGGCATCCCAATGTTTCACAATGTGGTAGGCATGTCGGGTAAATGACATGTCTGGTTTCCACCTTAGGGCTCGGAACCTCCGACGAGACTGCTCGGGTGTTATCCCCATTCTGACTCTCGCCTTGGATTTAAACAGTTCATACTTGTTCATATGTTCTTTAGGCATTTCAGCTGCCACCTCAGCTAAGGGTCCACTGAGCTGCGGCCTCAGCTCTACCATGTATTGGTCAGTAGAGATGTTGTACCCAAGGCAGGCCCTTTCGAAGTTTTCTAAGAAGGCCTCAGTATCATCACCTGCCTTGTAGGTGGGGAACTTTCTGGGATGGGAAGTGGTACCTGGAGAAGGATTGCTAGGGTTTGTTGGTATATTCTGCTGGGCCTTTATCCTCTCCATCTCCTCCACATGCTTCCTTGCCTCCATTTCCCTTTTGTAGGCAGCCTCCTGTACCTCCTTCTCCAGCCGCATGAGTTCTATCTGTCTTTCATGTTCCCTTTGTTTTTCCTCAGCCTGAAATTTGACTAATTCCAGCTGTAGTCGAGCCGAGGATTTGGCCATTCTAACCTCTCTGTTTTTAACTAACTTTACACCCGAGGTTTAGAAATAAACAAACAAAACTTGGCTGTAAAATTTTGCTGTGCTGGAATAGAATACCTATTCTCTGATAGTGATTGTCAGCCTACAGAAAAAGACAATTCCCTTGTCTCTGCTCTGGGCCCAAATTAAAGCAAAAAACCTCCAACTACTTGGAAACCTGCTTACCCAGCCCAAAGAAAAAAAAAATTTCTTTTCAAACCTGTGCTCCTTGTAAAACAAAAAAAAAATCAAAATCCTAAAAAAAACCCTGCCACTTTTGTCTCCAGGCAAATGGGTAGAGCACACACCCCCTATTTACTTTTAGGAAGAAAAGAAAAAAAAAACCTCTGGGTTGGAAGACTGTGAATTTCCCTGCAGGAGTTAAGTACCCTGCCTCCAGGCAAAGAAAACCTGCAATTCACAAGATAATCCCCTTTTGTCTCTGCTTGGCCACAAAGCAGAGAGAAACCAAGCTGCTTTCAGTTTCAAAGCTGCTTCCTGGACTTCCTAAAAATTCCTTTTTAAAATCTGTATTTCTCGTTCAAAAAATCTCAACTGGATCTCAAAATGATTTCAGGTTAATCCCACCACTGTGCCACCATGTCACGGTTCCTCCCCCACTCTGAACTCTAGGGTACAGATGTGGGGACCTGCATGAAAAACCTCCTAAGCTTATCTTTACCAGCTTAGGTCAAAACTTCCCCAAGGTACAAAATATTACACCTTGGACTGGCCGCTACCACCACCAAACTAATACTGGTTACTGGGGAAGAGCTGTTTGGACGCGTCCTTCCCCCCAAAATACTTCCCAAAACCTTGCACCCCACTTCCTGGACAAGGTTTGGTAAAAAGCCTCACCAATTTGCCTAGGTGACTACAGACCCAGACCCTTGGATCTTAAGAACACTGAACAATCCTCCCAACACTTACACCCCCCCCTTTCCTGGGAAATGTTGGATAAAAAGCCTCACCAATTTGCATAGGTGACCACAGACCCAAACCCTTGGATCTGAGAACAATGAAAAAGCATTCAGTGTTTTACAAGAAGACTTTTAATAAAAAATAGAAGTAAATAGAAATAAAGAAATCCCCCCTGTAAAATCAGGATGGTAGTTATCTTACAGGGTAATTAGATTCAAAAACATAGAGAACCCCTCTAGGCAAAACCTTAAGTTACAAAAAAGATACACAGACAGAAATAGTTATTCTATTCAGCACAATTCTTTTCTCAGCCATTTAAAGAAATCATAATCTAACACATACCTAGCTAGATTACTTACTAAAAGTTCTAAGACTCCATTCCTGTTCTGTCCCTGGCCAAGACGACTACAGACAGACAGAGACCCTTTGTTTCTCTCCCTCCTCCCAGCTTTTGAAAGTATCTTGTCTCCTCATTGGTCATTTTGGTCAGGTGCCAGCGAGGTTACCTTTAGCTTCTTAACCCTTTACAGGCGAGAGGAGCTTTCCCCTGGCCAGGAGGGATTTCAAAGGGGTTTACCCTTCCCTTTATATTTATGACAGGGCCAGAGAAGACACGTGGGGTAGTCACATGCCCCCCTCGTACAAGCATTTCATAGAGTCATAAGAACATAAGAACGGCCCTACTGGGTCAGACCAAGGGTCCATCTAGCCCAGTATCCTGTCTGCCGACAGTGGCCAGTGCCAGGTGCTCCCGTGGGAAGGAGCAGAACAGGGAATCATTAAGGGATCCACCCCGTCACCCATTCCCAGCTTTTGGCAAACAGAGGTTAGGGACACCAGACTGGAAGCAGAAGTGAGCTGTAGCTCACGAAAGCTTATGCTCAAATAAATGGGTTAGTCTCTAAGGTGCCACAAGTCCTCCTTTTCTTTTTGCGAACACAGACTAACACGGCTGCTACTCTGAAACCTGCACTCTTACAAGACTCATACCTAGTTTGAGCAAATCGGACAGACAGCTGACCTGGTCTGGTCTCTGGCTAGGCCCTGGTCAGTACTGAGCTCGCCCCAGGCTGGCAGTGGCAGCAGGGCAGGTGGGGAGCTGGAGGGACGGGTACCTGCCGCAGAGACTTGACCGCGGCGGCTGAAGGGCAGAGGACCCTTCAAACCCAAGCACTGGCCAGCAACCCCCAGCACCAAACGCTCCCCCGCCCCTCGCCAAACGCGCGCTCAGTTTGTTGGGTGTTTTGGCTCAGCCACCTGACCGTAGCGGAGCCGGAAGTCTGGGAGGGGGCGTTGATTGGTTGCGAGCGCTGCCAGTCCCTCGCTTCGCTTGGGAACTGGCCGAGTGAGTGGCCGCCGGCGGGCAGGGCGCGGGTGAGCGAGCGAGGTGGGTGCGCGGAGCTCGGGGCAGCGGGGGGGTGGCCGCCGCGCGCCAGGCCGCTGTGTCCGCACGGGCTCCACGTGGTCGGGGCCGCCGCGCGCAGCCGGGGCGCGGCTCCTCTGCCCCTCGCTCCCTGCGTGCGCCGGGGCCCCGCGCGGTCCGGGGGGCGGGAGGATCTTGCTGCAGCGAAAGGCGCGTGCGGCTCCGCGCCGGGCCCTTGCCCGAAGACGGCCCGAGCAGCCGCTGGGGCTGGGAGTAAAATCCCAGCTTGGGGGGCGCGGCGGGGCTGATTGGGCAGCGGTTCCACAGCTGAATTCAACGCCCCGGGCCTGCTACCGCTGCTTGCAGCCCTGTTGGGTTGGAGGGAGCTGCGTGTCCCGAGCGAGGGGTGTAGGGCTGGGCGCACTAACAGCGAGGGGAGCCCCAGTAACTTCCAGGGAGGGTTGGACGGTAGCTGCATCCCGTCATAGCGTTTGGCTTTGCACAGGCCCTTTTGCTCCCCTCCATTGTGAAGCCCAGAAAGGATCTAACTAAGTGGGGTGGAGCAGCCCACGAAGCAGGGTGGATAGTGGGTAGTAGAGCCTGCCCAAGTCCATCACCACCCCGTGCCCACCAGGGGCGGCTGTTCTCGCTTGGGATTCTCTTCTCTATTTCTGAGCTGTTGCAGTGTCAGCCTTTGGCTGGTATTTTTACATATAGTCTTTATTTTTCATAGCTTGTTCCATTTGCTGGGAGTTTTCTATGTGGTGCACCTAAATTCAATGTAACTGTTACTAGATGAGTGACAATGTGTAAAGTCCCATTAAAATCTGCATTACCATTTCTGATCTGAAGTATCCTAAATGAGAGATGAAAAAGTAAGCCAATACATGTGCCTATTCATGTAATGCAAAATTGTTACCTCGGCAATATTCTTAAGAACTTTTAAAATCTTTTAATCAATGGGGTCTCTACTGCTTCCCTTGTGATGCTGTTATGCATTTTTATATAAAGTAAGGAAGTTTTGTTGGATCTTTATCTTATTTGTATTTATTTGTATATCACAGAGTTTGCTTGATGTTGACAAATCTACACATTTAAAGATTCTGTGTCCCTGAGCCACACAGAACTGAGTAACATAGTTAAGTCAACCTTACTTTCAAGTGCACACCAGCCCTTAGACTGTTAAAATACATTAAATACACTCAGTATTTTTTTCTTTATCTTTTGCTATAGTTGACACACAGATGATGGTGTGTAATCGCAACAGAAAGGGAAGTGGTTCATGAAACACTATGCCGTCCACATGGTACAAAAGTTTGACATCTCCCCTCCACCCCCCCATCTAATAGAGAAGTGTTATCTCAAAGACCTAGGAATTAAAATTAAGGTGTTCGGCCTTCATCTTCGATCAATAAAGTCATTTTACACCATTGGCTTCAGTCAAGGTTCTATGGCTTACTAGTCCTATCCTTCTGCCCTGGAAGCTGAGAAACAGTTTTACAGAGTTGCTGGTCATGTCTTAACTCATTTAGAAGTTGAGAAGTAGAAAAGGGATATTAGAATTCACATACAAAAACCTAGCCCAGATATAAGAATAGACTGAATAATATGTATTCTGACTACTGAAGAAGTACAATGACCCAGGACAATTCATACTTTTAATTGACTACTACGTTTAAAACATGTGAAAGTGGTAAGTTTTTCTGAGTATGGCTGTCCAATGGTTAATGTGGGTAATTGAAAATAGTATGGCAAGATGCTGTTACACTGTGATAGAAGGACCTGTAATCTACATTTAGAAATCATGCTGAACCAGAATGAACAGCTGTCTTTTCTGATTACTTCCCTAAAAATGATCAGATTGCTTATGGTGTTAATACAAATTGGCTGTCTTGTATATTTAGATTGTAAGTTTTCGGGGACTTTCCCTTACAGTATAGTTTGTACCGTGCATAGCATAATGGAGCTCCAAATTCAGTTGGGATCTCTAGATGCTAGTATAATACAAATAATAATAGGTTTCAGAGTAGCAGCCTTGTTAGTCTGTATTCGCAAAAAGAAAAGGAGTACTTGTGGCACCTTAGAGACTAACAAATTTATTTGAGCATAAGCTTTCGTGAGCTACAGCTCCAATGAAGTGAGCTGTAGCTCACGAAAGCTTATGCTCAAATAAATTTGTTAGTCTCTAAGGTGCCACAAGTACTCCTTTTCTTTTTACAAATAATAATGTGGGAGTGTTCCTGAGTAGACTTTCCAGTGTAAACTTATGTAATATTTTTAATGAGTTCTAAAACTTGATTGTTGAATTTACATCATACTGAAAATTAGCAGTGAACTTAATGTCAGCAAGTAAAATAACATGCTGGTAGACCTAAAATTGTGGCCTTTCCTCTAATAAAAGATATATACATGCATTTGCAGACACACCATACTGATTTTACCATTGTGCCCATTGCAGTAATATTAAATCCATTAAGAAAAGCTTCTGCACATCCAGGACTCTGACATGCTAACTTTTGCATTCTCTCTTCCTTCTTGCTCCCCATTCTGTGGAAGTCTTTATATTGGAAAAACTAGTATACTAAACCTGAGCCTTTGTGGGGGGAGCTAGGTGGTTCATGTAGGCTGTGTGTGATGCTAGACATTAGTTTTAGAAACTACTTTTGCTTTTTATTTATTTATTTTTAAAGTAAAAGTCAGTAAAGTGAATAGTCATGTTCAGATACTACTTTGGTCTTTTGTATAAAAACGTCTTTAAAATGTTTCTTCTGTTTTTAGTTTTGTTAAAATATGTTTAGAGTTTTGTTTTAGTAGTTTTATTTGCTGCTGTTAGCTTTGTTTCTAAAAGTGAAACTTTGTAGATGAGTTGATAATACAGATCAGTTCTCAGTATGTTTTTAACTGAATCTAAAGCATGCACAATACATACTCATGTACAGATTATTTCTATATGTTGTGTACATGATATACAGTGGCTCTATTCTGAACTCTCACACCAGTGTGTAACTTCATTAAGTTTGAGAGAATGACTTCAGCCAAATTATTCTTGACTTTCATTAGTGTAACTAAGATCAGAATCGTGGCCAGAATTTTACTTTTAACACAGTCTCCTTGCTCTTTCCATTTTAACATAGCAGTCTGCATATAACTGTATTTTTTTTTTTTAGATATGAAACACTCATTAACTATTCTTGATTCCATAATTCAAGTAAAGCTGCTGTAACGAAAGGTGTTATGGAAAAGAAAAGCCTTTGCTGGCTACATTGGAAGTTTGCAAGAGGCACAGCATGGTGAACAGATGTTTAACAGAAAAACATATGAGGATTCCTATTAAGAATTTCAGAAACTGCAAAAAGTTAAATGGAATGTTTCATGCTATGGCTGTGGAACTGCAGTTTTAAGTCTGTCCTCTTTTTCTGCAGATTTCACGTTTATCCATTTTGATATTTTTTCCCTGCTAAACACTTTGAGAGCCACAAGACTGCCTGTCTTAGTTGAATATATGTTTTAAGATCTGTATTTGGGTTATTTATCTAAATATTTTTTCCCTCCCAGCCCACCAGGACTATCACAATGAGTCTCCGGAAGCAAACCCCTAGTGACTTCTTAAAACAAATTATAGGAAGGCCTGTTGTTGTAAAGTTAAATTCTGGAGTTGATTATCGAGGTAAGTTCTCCCCACTCTCTCTCATAATGAATGTCTACATTCTCACTGTTTGTATTTGTCCCTTCCTCCCCCAATGCTTAACTTTAAAACAATGACTGTTCCATAACTAATAAAAGCAAGAGAACTTTGCAGGAATGTTAATTTCTTGGTACCTGTATTTGCTTTCTGAGGCTGTGTTCATATGGTGGCTTGCATGTATCAGGAATTATTTCTATAGTAATAATAGCTTAAGTTGGATTCTCAAGTTCATGTTGTGACTGGTGCAATTCCTGTATACTGTGGCCCCAGAGTGACATGTTCATTTTAGTGATTTACGTAAGCTCCAGAGAGAATTTTGGTTGGGAATCTTGAACTGGGGATCCCAGTTAGTAGTGCAGTGATCTGAAGTGTTAGAATAGCCAATTTTAGATTTGGGAAAGGGTGGCATAATGTTAAATAAATAAGTCTGGACAAATTGCTGATGGGGGAAAAAAAAAACGTGTTTTTTTGATTAAAACAATTTGTCTAGGTCAGTGGTCTTGAAAGAAGCAGTGTAGGCTTCCAGGATAGAAATTTCGAATCCCCTTGAGTTATGCATATGTTTAAATGTTGGATTGAGGCCTCAGAGTGGGATTTTTTTTTAAAAGAACCTAAGTAATGTAGGAGCAAAAGTTCTAATGGCTCTAAGTGGGATTCTTGTTCTAACATCCCTTAAATGCTTTTGAAAATCCAAGTTAGTCATGGACTTATCCTCTCATAGGATTATCAAGGAGAATCTTCTCTTACAGGTCGAGTGTACCAGCGTGACTTCAACCAGAATAGGTCTGTTGGCTCCCTGATTTTTTTTTTTTTTTTTTTTTAAAGCAGTGTCATCAGAGGTTTATATCTCACTGCTTGCTTTCAGTGAGGAAGAGGGGACTGGCTGTAAAGTGAAGTCAGCTGAGTTATACCTATGTAAAAACTGGTGTGATCAGTATCTGGCCCAAAACTATTTTACTGAGTGCTTCAAATATTTAAATGTTATGGGCCAGATACTGATCACACCAGTTTTTACATAGGTATAACTCAGCTGACTTCATTGTACACTGTTTGAGAGAATAGCGCATGTGTTGTGGTGAGGAAAATTTACTTAGGGATTTATTATAGTACATGAAACTATAATGTAAGCTAGATTTGTGAAATTCCTTAAAACTTTTTGTTCAAAAAGGATTCCAAACTCTTGTTACAAATTTGTCAACAAATTTATCTACTTCTGTTTCTAGGCCATGTTGCTAATTGTACTTTTTTGACAAATATCACCTAATGCAGATATGACTGTATATAAAAAATGTCTCAATTCTGTGCCAAGTGAATGCCACATTTAAGGAAAGAGGCCATGAAAAAGCACAAACCATATTTGGTAAATTACAGTGTGTGACTTGCTTGCCTCTGTGTGTGTGTATATATACATTTAAAATGTAAATAGGAGGTTGGGTAATGATAACATTTTATGCCAGTCCTGTTAGTAGAGTGGAAAAATACAAGGGGGAAGAAGAGAGAATGAAATAAGCCTGAACGCATACTAGTAACAAAAAAGGCTGTGAAAACACTGCCATTTAAGGCATACTGAGTGATATTTTTAAAGGGTATGTAGTCAACTTTAGTCTCACTTGTGTGAAATTATTTTTTACCTGCTATTGTTAAAAGTAATTCCTGAGATTACTAAAACAGAGATCAGAGGGGGGAAAACCTTTCATTTTGTTTATTTCGTGCAGTTAACAGCACTTTGTGTGTAGTCAGTCAATTTCTCCTATTTGTGTGGAAAGAGAAGAAAGAAAAACACTTAGGAAAATGTGATCCTAAGACCATAGAAGTTGGCAGGAGAGTTCAAATTCCCAGTTATTTAATGGAAGATCTTACAGTAGCACTGCTGAGATGTGGGGATATGTGCTAGAGGAGAATCAAACTGGACTGTTTTTCCACATTGCTGTTCTTTAATCCAGACAGTTATACAGTTAAATTATAATAATTATTTAGAACCCAAAAAGTACCAGATGCTTTCCGATCCCAGAGGAAAGCATAGTCCCAACCCTAAAGAATACAGTCTAAGACAACAAAAATGATGAGTAGTAGGGGAAAGGATACAACATACAAAAAGGCCAGTGTGACAAGGCACACATCTTACTAGTTGCAAATTCAGTGTGTTTTAACAAAAAAAAATTTTTTTTAAATAGTTCTTCAAATTATCCTCAAGCTTCAGTTCTAGTGTCCCTAGCACCTGTTCCTCCCAACATTAAACCCCTTCCCTCTACATAAATGAACAATTTGTTTATTAAGTAAACAGAATACATAAGTAGATGGCTAAAATCCTAATCCTGCCTTGAGTTCCATGCTGGTGGAGCTCTTTTGAAGAAACTGGGATTCATGGGTGTCACAAAAGAAGCAGATCTTGAGGAGGGATTTAAGGGGCTTAGTGGACCAGCTCAGAAAGTGCATTCTGTATATAGAGTGCAGTGCAGAAGAGGACTAAGAGAAAAGTGGGAAAAGAGGTTATTTATTTTTTTAAAAGCAACATTGGTTTTGTATTCATTTGTTTAAATTCAAGAAAATAAAGTACTAAAGGGCAGGGAATTTTTCTTCGTGATCCAGTAACTAAACTGTATAACTATTTTGGAAAATCGATGCCTGTGGCATGTTTAAAAATGTGTGCATTTTAAAATATTGCAAACTTAATTATCTTGAAATAAAAATGTATAGTATTTTTAAAAGTAAATAGGTCAGTTACTACAATTTTAGCTGAGTTGTGTTCAAGAAAAATGTTGAGAAGTTTATTGAAATGTGTAATTTATAGCATGAAGATAACAGCTGCCAGTCAAAAAAGTTTTTTCTTTAAAGATATTGTAGATCAAAATTGTTATAAAATGTGGCATACTATGGGGTATTATGCTATCCTATATTAAGGTGATCACTTCATGGATATTGAAGTTATTTATTTAAACTAAAGGACTAAGCTGTCTGAGGTGACCTCTGGACCGTTAATGTTACTTTTCAATAAGACTTGGATCACTGGGGAAGTTCCAGAAGGCTGGAAGAAAGCTAATGTTATGCCGTTTTTAAAAAGGTGATTGGGATGACCCGGGTAATTATAGACCTGTCAGCCTGACATCAGTCTCAGCCAAGATAATGGAGAGGCTGATACAGGGCTTGATTAATTTAAAAAAACCTAACAGAAAGAGTGTAATTAATGCAAATTAACATGGGTTTATGGAAAATTGATCCCGTCAAACTAAGTTGATATTTTTTTGATCAGATTACAAGTTTGGTTGACAAAGGTAATAGTGTTGACATAATATACTTAGACTTCTGTTAGGCATCAGACTTGGTACCACATGACATTTTGTTTTAAAAAAAATTAGAATGATATAAAATTAACATGGCACACATTAAATGGATTAAAAACTAGCTCAATGATAGGTCTCAGAATGTAACTGTAGATGGGATATCATCATCATGTAGGTGTTTTTCCCATGGGATCGTGCAGGGATCAGTTCTTGGCCCTACACTATTTAACATCTTGATCAGTGACTTGGAAAAAAACATAAAATTATCACTGATAAAGTTTGCAGATGACAAGAATTGGGGAAACAGTAAATCATGACGAGGACAGGTCACTGAGTCAGAACGATCTAGATTACTTGGTAAACTATGCACAAGCAGACAGTGTGTTTTAATACAGATAAATATAAGTGTATACATCTGGTAACAAAGAATGTAGGCCATACTTACAGATGGAGAACTCAATCACATGAAGCATTGACTCTGAAAAAGATTTGGGGATTCTAGTGGATAATCAGCTGAACATGAACTCCCACTGTGGACAAAAGAGCTAATGTGATCCTGGGACACACAAGCATGGGAATCTTGAGTAAGATAAAAGAGATTATTTTACATCTGTATTTAGCACTGGTGTATAGTTCTGATGCCCACAATTCAGGAAGGATGGTGATAAATTGGAGGGGAAGAAGAGCCAGGAGAATGATTAAAGGATTAGAAAACATGCCTTATAATGATAAACTAAAAGAGCTCAATCTATTTATCATGGAAAAGAGAAGGTTAAGGGATGACTTGGTTACAGTCTATAAGAATCTACCTAGGGAGCAAATATTTAATAATGGGCTTTTCTCTCTAGCAGAGAAAGGTATAACATGATTCAATGGCTAGAAGTTGAAATTGAACAAATTCAGACTGGAAACGGGCGTCAGGTTTGTAGAAATTTTGGTGGTGCCCAGAAGGCCCAGAGGGCTCCCCCCTTAACTCCGCCCCCCCCCACCTGCCTAATGCTCTGCAAGGGAGTTTGGGTCGGGGGAGGAGGTCTGAGGTACAGGCCCTTGGCTGGGGCAGGGGATTGGGGCATAGGACAGTTGAGAGGTTG
Source organism: Lepidochelys kempii (assembly GCF_965140285.1). Taxonomy (NCBI): domain Eukaryota; kingdom Metazoa; phylum Chordata; order Testudines; family Cheloniidae; genus Lepidochelys; species Lepidochelys kempii. Next base: position 54,223,701 of record NC_136383.1, read on the forward strand.
GGCTCTGGGATGGAGTCTGGGGTGCGGGCTCTCAGATGGAGTTTGGGTGCTGGGTGCAGGCTCTGGGCTGGGGCAGAGGGTGGGGTGCAGGAGTGGGTATGGGGTGAAGGCTCTTGGAGGGAGTTTTGGGGTAGGAGAAGGTGTGTGGGAAGGGGATGGGGGTTGGGGTAGGGCAGGGGATGCAAGAGGGGGTGAGGGGTGCAGGCTCTGGGAGGGAGTTTGGGGGTGGGAGGGGTGCTTAGGAAGGGGGTGCAGGTTCTGGGAGGGAGTTTGGGGCCTGGAGGGGGGGTGTGGGAAAGGGGTGCGGGTGCAGGCTCTGGGAGGGGGTGGTGGGGTGCAGCACTTAAGGGAGGGGACTGCCATCACATGTGGCTTCCTTCCTCCCCTGCTGCCCCTCACCATAGCCTCACTGGGGGTGGGGGATGGGGCTGCCCCTTGCCCAGCGTTGGGCAGGAATGGTGGCAGGGCGGTGCTGATAACAGGATCAAACACTCATTGAAGCCACAGCAGCTGCTGAGGTGAGTGAGGTCCACTCCATGCCTTCTCCCTCTTCCCCTCCTGAGATTCAGCAACAGCCAGCTGCCTCAGCCTGCCGCCAGCTCTGCTCTTGTGCTGTAGCCTTAGGCAGCAGGAGCAGCCACCAGTGCAGGCAGGCAAGGGAGAGCCGCACCGCTTTCATTCAGGCAGGGACGCTCCCGGGGCTTGTGGGGGGGATGCTCCGAGGGGGAGAGACCCAGCTCCAAACATTGGTGGAGCAGGGCCCCCAGCCCTGAATATTCCTGGAGGCCAGGCACCATGGGCCCATACACCTCGCTATCCCTGACTTTAAATAAGGTGTAAATTTTCAGTGGGGAGAGCAATTAACCTTTGGAACAATTTACTAAGGGTCATGGTGGAGTCTCCATCACTGACTATTTTTAAATGAAGATTGGATGTTCTAAAAGATCTGCTCAAGGAATTATTTTGGGAAAGTTCTATGGCCTGTGCTATACCAGAGGTCAGACTAGATTGTCACAAATGGTCCTTTCTGGCCTTAGAATCTGTGAATGTTGGCACAAGAACAAATGGCTATAAACTGGCTGTGAACAAATACAGGCTGGAAATTAGAAGAAGGCTTGTAACTATCACAGGAGTGAGGTTCTGGATCACCCTCCCATAGGAGTTGTGGGGCCAAACGACTTAATGAGTTTTAAGAAAGAGATGGACAAATTTGAGTGTGATTGTAAGACGGGGTAGCTTGTGATGGTAGGGGGTAGGACCCAAGAGTCCTGAGGCTTATTTCCAGCTTGTTTTATGTTCATAAAAGCTCATGCTTCAGGATTTCAGCCAGCCACCTGCAGGAGTCAGGAAGGGATTCAAAACCCCACAAACCTCATATCTTCTGTTTGTTGTTGTTTTTAAATCTCCTTTCTCTGAAGCTTGTGGGATGGGCATGGCTGGAAATGGGACATTGGACAAGGGGGACCAGGGCTCTGAGAGGCACCGAGCTTGCTTACTCTCTGCTCCTTGGCTGGCTGGTTTTTGCTTACCTGCTTAGGGTTTAACTGGTCTTTGTTTGAGGGGTCATGAAGGAATTTTCCCCCAGGTCAGATTGGCAGTGACTTTGGAGGTTTTTTGCTTTTCTCTGCAGCATGTGGGTGTGGATCATTTGCCACAGTTATCTGGATATATCTCACTTAATCATTTCCCTGCCATTGTGTGGGACCTTGGGCTCTGGTGCACCTCAGTCCCTTCTGTTCTCTGCCTGTGGCACATAATAGTCTAATCTCCTGTGGTCTATAATACTTTCATCTAATTTCAGTTTAGTGCCAGTGATGGGGAATGTTGGTGGTCTGTGATATACAGAAGGTCAGACTAGATGATCTGGTTGTCCCTTCTGGCCTTAAACACCATGATGTCTCTGACATGTCATTTAGATAAAAAACTCAACCTCTTTAATATAGACTTTCCATTCATTTTTCTAGCTAAATTCAGTGTGCCCAGTTCCTTTCTAATACATGGGGCTCTTCTGTAGAATATTAAGGACCACTCATCTCTTGCTAATACATAAATGAATTGCACCATTTTCAACTTTCAGAGCAGAAGCCATTGATCTTGTGACAGAGTTCTGTTTTATCACAAGCAATATTTTTCATTTACGGAGCGATTGATGAAGATTTAATCACTACCTGATGGATGATGAGGATATGGTGACAATTTTTCATTGTACCATTGTTGACCTGCTTTTTAATTGGCTTAGAGGAGACTGTATGTTTCAGTTAATCAGAGCAGTTTATCTAGAAAGAGAGGTTTGAGTTGTGTTTGAAGAATAAAAAACTGTCAGATTTATGTTTACCCTGATTTTTTAAATCTAATTTTTTGTTTTGTTTTTTAAATTTTAAAAAACTTGTTAATGTCTTCAGGTGTCCTGGCTTGCCTGGATGGGTATATGAACATAGCTCTGGAGCAGACAGAAGAATATGTAAATGGTCAATTAAAGAACAAATATGGGGATGCATTTATCCGAGGAAATAATGGTAACTCTCCCTCCCTGCAATACTCTTGATTCGGTTTTGTTTTTTGGCATGGAATCTTTAATTTGAGGCATGTATGAAAATAAAATTAGGTGACTGCCTGTCTCCAGCCACATCCATTTCAAACTTTTTACTCTTGCAAGAGGCCTTACGTAATCTTTCTTTTACCTACCATCTGTACCATTCCTCCTGCTCCGCTGTTCTGGTCCTATGCTCTTCCTTATTGATCCCTGTGACTCCTTCCCCTCTCCCTATCTTTTACCAAGCACCCTCTCTTTTCTATCCCTCCTTCTAACCCACCCATCACAGGACCCTTTCTTTTCTTAGTCAGCCAATCAATAACATTCACCAGACCTGTCTTGTCTATCTAGGTGTCCCTTGTTTCACAGAGCTTATCATGTCTTGTTCTGTAAAGCAGTGTGTACATTTATAGGGTTCTGTGGATATTGATTGCACTGTCATATACACTCAGTTTGATTGTCCAAAACTGAATGTTGACTAACTTAACTGTCTGATGCAGCTTATTAATAATTTAAGACTGTGCTTACAGGTGAAGACTTTACTCTCATTCAAAAAGATTGCAATAGTTAACACTGACCCATGACACATTATAATGAGACTTTCCAAGGCTCAGCTACCATGGAAATAGGTGGAGTATAAGCAACTAGATAGATAAATTTTAGTGTGGTTCAAAGACAGTTATGGTCCTATCCCCACTACAAAATTAACTGTATTGAGGGATAATGGTAGTGTAACCCAACCCCTTGAGATGAAGGTATTTGTAATATAGGCATACCTTTCACCCTGGTAGCAAGAAATGCCAGGAAGAGAGGTTGGGAGGTGGTTGTGGGCAAAGGTTCAAGAATGAACAGAGGGGCAGAGATCACATGTGCAGAAGAATCAGTGTAGAGAAGGGAAGTGAAGGCACAGGAATGGATGAAGTCACCCAGGAGCAAAATGTGAAGAGGAAAAAAGGAGAGGGCCAGGAACTGAACTCTGTGGACATCCACAGGCGAGGACAGAAAGAGAAAAACAAGAAGAGCACAGAGCCCATGAGAAAGAGAGAAATTAGACAGTCTTTGTCTTAATAGGAGGCTGAGAATAGAGAAGTCACCTTGAGGGTTGGCCAGGCATCTCTTATAGAATTTGGATAGGTGAGGTTGAAGCAACTATGGTCAAGGGTTTTTTGCCCCCATTTCACCTCTTTTCCCCCCGCCCCGCCCTTTTTTTTTTTTTTTTTTAAAGACTTGGAAATAAGAGCATGTTTGAAAGGCTCAGGGAAGAATCTGGATGATGGTGAGGTAGCGAGAAGTCTTACCCCACGTCTCATTATTGGGTGGGCTGTGATAGACTCTAGAAAACAGGTTGAGCTGAGAAATGAGACACCTCAGTTTGAGAGCATAGTTAATTCTGAAATATTTCACACACTGGTCACCCAAGCTGCAAGTATCATGGCTTCCTCCTCCTTTCCCTATGCCCCAAAGGAGACCCTTTCCTAAAAACTTGCAGGAAACCTTTTATCACAAGACACCCTGGTACTGGCCCAGTAAGTGGAATGTACAGACTACTTCATAGGTTTCTGTGACCTTTGCAAAAGTTTTAAATGAAAAGGAGTGAGGATCCTGAACCTTTTGTTGTCAGATCAAGACTGATTTCTAACACCCTTAATCTATGCATCCTGAAAATCCGGTAGGACTCTCCTCGGCATCACAGAAGGCAGTTCCAATTAAATTGGTTTTAGAAACAGTCACATTATAGAACCTATCTGTACATCCTCTATCTATTATGGGGCACAATTTGACAAAGTAATATATTAAACTAAGTGTTCAACAAGGAAAACTGAAATAGAAACTATGTATATGTAGTTTGACTCAGGTAATATTGCTGTTGGAACTTCAACTTTTACATTTCCTGATTTAATTGATAGGGTAAACAAGGCACCTTATGTATGGAATTTTATAACGTTTCACTTCTTCCTTTTCACAGTTCTGTATATAAGCACACAGAAGAGGAGGATGTGAAGATGCCTAAAGAGAGATGTTTTGTACTGCTGCATTTTTTCCTAAATGATGAGAACTGTTTGATTTGTAGTTAGTAATTCTTGGTTGAACAATACAGCTGTTTAAATATTTCTGTTATTTGCTGTAAAGCTGGATTTACTGCAGTGTCTATGGAGAGAAGGGTTTTTTTTAAATTCCAAACTACCAAAATACAATTGTAAACTTTCCTGAATACTTGGGTTGTGAAAAAGTGCTTTGTTACACTGTGCAGAATTAAATAAAAAATGGAAAAGTATGTCATGTATGTATTGCTACAAGATAAATTTGAAGCAGTGTTTGGTTACTTCTGGTACCGCAGAGTGGAAAATGAGGGTTTTGAGAATTATCCCACATTGGAACTTTATAGCGTTGGCCAGGTGATAGTTGTAACTCCCCTCCCTCAGCTATATAAATGCTTTGTTGAAAATAATGTGGCCCAATGAGAAAAAAATAGGGCCAAGTTTAAATACTGAATTACACTAAGAGTCAACAAGGTAAAAAGTTCAGCTGCTGACTGGCAAAATTGGCCCCAAACCCTTGAATTATCAATTTGAATAGGGGATGTAACAACGATACTTCAACAATGGGGGCAGGGAAAGAATTGAATCAGATGGAAGAAAAGCCCAAGGGATTAACACTGTGGCAGCTATAGAAGTCAGTCACACAAGTGAACAGCTCTTTCGTTGGTATGCCAACAGAACCAGTAGGTCACTTCAAATCCTAGCAACTTTCTTTCCTCCAGATTGCAGTTACTTTGTTTTCTTTCCTTCTGTCTCTTCTCCCCACCAACACAATAATTAAGTTTTTAAAAAGTTAAAATTGGTTTTATTTTACAATACGTCTAAAGCTTTTTTTCAAATTGCTCATCGGGTGAGGCTATTAGTCTGAGTGCTGTGTATGTACATAAACACATTGTGTGTCCTGTTCATGTTTTTTCATTATTCCCACCCCTTTCTTATACCACTCAGCCCCTTCCATCCTTCAACTGCGTGCTAGCCAGCAATACGAACAAATATCAAGCTCTCAGCATAGAGTGTGTCAGCAGGAGGGGGGGGGGGAGGAGAGAGAGAGAGAGAGAGGAATTGCTGCACAAGCAATGAAGTAAAAAACCGTGCATGTGTCCCACAGCAACTTTAAGAGATTAAGTCAAAGCTCAGTGAGTAAACTCAGCTAGGTTCTGGATGGCTACTTACTAGCTTATAAAATACTTTCTCTTTAATTTCTGCTTGATTGCAATAAATAGCTTTAGGGTACCTATGAAGCAAAATCAGAATGGAAAATTGCACTAATACGCAGTACTTAATGCTTTCCTGTTGCTCAGTGCAAGGTTACAACTTTGGGTAATGTACCTCATGCTGAGGTTGTTTAACCAATTTGTTAATGAGTTTTCTGAAACCTTGCTTTATTCTCTGAGCAGTTTATGCTGTCTTCAGGAACAACAAATACTTCTGAGTTGTGGATGAATGAGCACCAAACAATTGTGTGAATATTACAGTGGCCCATTCTCCCCAAATACCAACAGGTTCTCAATGTCAGTAGGCAATGGTAACATTTCAATTATCCAGGGGAGGGAAATGCATGGCATGTGGCTTTTTTTTTTTAAAGATGGAATAATTCCAAACAATTATTTTGCAATTAATAGTTAACCTTCTACATTAAACATTGTGAAGGACTCTGCAGAACATACAGAGATACCGCATTATAATATGCTTCAATAACTTATAATTTCTTGAGAAGGATCCAGCATGTAAGAAGAGATCACCAATGTACTCTTCTATAAATGACTTTTAAGAAGAAAATGGATGTGCCTCTAAGTGGAGCATGCAGTTTCTCATTAGTTTTGTAGTATGTGTGTGGTTGGAAGGTTACTGTGTTCTCCATTCACTGAAATTGTTTTAGAAGTAACTGATTTTATTTGGTTTTTCCAAAATCTAGAACAAATTATTTTGTTAAGCTTGTATTTTATTACAAAAATTATGAATCTCCAACTTCATAAGTGCCATTTTTCTATTTCTATAGGTTTAGCCATGGAACAACTTTGTAATCATGACAGCTATATAAGATGCTACTTCTGGAATGTCACCAGAACACATGGTTTGTAATCATGCAAGTTGTTTAACATTGAGAACCAGAACTTGTAGACTTTCTGCCAAGTGCTAAGATTTTCTTATTTACTTTAAGAATAAAAATGAATAAAATACTTAAAATTATCTTCAGAGTTCTGGAAAAATATTGGTTAATCCCCTATGCCCCTTGTGACGTAGATAAGCATTTCCATGTTACTGATGTACAGTTGTGATGTTCATTCAGTGATTTTGATTATTATTTTTTAATTAAATGTTTTTTGGGGGTGAGACTTCCAAAAGTGACTAAGGATGTGTGACTTTCAAAGGGAGTTAGGTGCTTAGCTCCTTTAGCCACTTTTGGGAAATATCTTAAGAAGGTATTAATGAACATCACTCTGGTCTTTGTCCAAGAATTCCCACATTTAGATGTAGCTCACTTTGGGTGTCTGCTACTTTCCACCATGGATTTAGTTCAAGAGATGAATGAAAGGCTGTTGCGTCACCATTGTTTGTACCACAATAAACCAACTACAGGTGAATCAGGCAGGGATGGTTCCCTGTTATCCAAACATATGTTGTAAGTTTTAGAAGATTGTCATGTAAAATCCATCAGCCTGTAAAAGCAAAATAGCATGCCAGTCAAGTGTACAGACATAAGATACTGAATATAGTTACTGTGGAGAATGTAGGACGTTCCTATTTTTATGCAATGTATGTGACTTGGCTTCTCCATTCACTTTTGTACTGCTACCCACTGGGTGTGAAGAGATTAATTTCTTCTCAGGCACAGTATATAATCAGGGAAGTGACTGGCCATGAGTCAGTAGGCATGTCAGGGTCAGTATGCGTAGTCTATCAAGAACTGTCAGTATGTGAATGGAGACTAATGATTGGACCATTGACTTTTAACAACTGCTGGCCAAGGGGCACTACTTGTGAAAACAGCATGATTGGTACTAGAGACAAAGAACGGAAGTCTGAGCAGACTGCAGTAAGATTCCTGACTCAGTGCAGAGCGTCAACCCAGGGAGGTTGTGTGCATCTAGGCTTTACTTTACCATTCTAATCTAATGTTCCTAAACACTGTTCCAGCTGACTAATCAATCATGTCTTGTTTTAAAGAGGCTGTTCTGTGTCACTGTAAAGAGCTGTTGGTTCTAGAGCTCCCAAGAAGGTGCCACTTGATTGAAGCATTGTATTTAATGGGTGGGGAGACTATCTCCCCCTATTAAGAAATCAGCTCTGATGGTTCTGAAGCCCAAGCTCCTAGCTGTGGAAGGAGAGGATGTGTCACTTAATCTCCGATCCGCACATATGTCCAAAAATAAACTCAAGAAAGAGTCGTGACCTGGGCTATGCTTGATCCCTAAATCCGGCCAGAAACACTATTTCCCACCAGCATGTGAAATTTGGGCTAGCTACATTTAAATTGTTAGCTATAGCATCTTAACTAATAGCCTGGTTAGGGTGAATACACATGAAGATGCGCGGCACCATGAAGAATGAGAAAAGAAAGGGGGGAAAAAAATCTTAAAGGTAACTAAATAGTTGAAGAAATGGAAGTCAGTCAAAAGCAAATGACCCTCCTGGGCCTCCAGCTGGCTGTATCCCCCAGATATAAAGGGCTAATTACTACAAGAGCGTGCTGGGATCCCTTTAAAGAATCCCCTTAAAAATGTAAACCCAAATCAATGGCCATGCAGCCAGTTCTTAGGGAAAGGGCAAAGAACAGACATCCTATTTCTGAGGGACTCCTGAAAACTAGCATAGGATTTTGAAGGCCTACTGTTTTTTATATTTGGGTTAAAAGTTCTGTCCATCTTTACTGTGCTATGACATTACATTGACATATAAATGTCTAGATCCCTTTTTAGTTGCTGCCTTTACTTGAGATTTGTCATCATGCTACTGCCCAAGCCTGCAAATAAACCCACTTTATTACCATAACTCATTGACTTCAATGGGATTAAAAGTAGGGGTGTCAATTAATCACAGTTAACTCCTGCAATTAACTCAAATTAATTGTGATTAATCATAGTTTTAATTGCACTGTTAAACAATAGAACACCAATTGAAATTTATTAAATATTTTTGGATGTTTCTCTGCATTTTCAAATATACAGGAAGTCCTTGGACTTACGACACAATTTGTTCCTCAGAATTGTGTCGTAAGTCAAAACCGCTTTTCCCATAGGAATCAATGGTATGAAGGGGCGATTGATTCCTGAACCAAGGCTTGATTTCACCACACTAATCCAGATTTCTGTACAAAATGAATTATAGATGACTAATGTAGCAACATCAATGTATTTACTGTACACTATATTTTGTAAACAGCATTCAAACAAACATATAAACTCATATGCTGCTCAGAATACTGGCAACACAGGCTCAGAAAGCCAGGGAGAATGGTATACATGCTGAGCCTCGGACAGTCACCGTTCAAGCTTCCTGTTTGGCTCCCGGCCCTGGGCTTAGCCAATCAAAAACAAGCAGCAACCCTACCCAGCAATAAAACTACCCTGCTGCCTCAAAACCAGGGCCGGCTCTACCTTTTTTGCCACCCCAAGCGGCGAAGGGAAATGCTGCCAACAGGAAACAGGAGGAGGGGCTGCCGCAGGCGTGTCGCCAAAGAGGGAAGCGGAGGAGCTGCCCCCAGCGTGCCGCTGAAAGCCGCCGCAGTGCCGCCCTTTCCCTGTTTGCTGCCCCAGGCACCTGCTTGCTAGGCTGGTGCCTAGAGCAGACACTGCTCAAAACCAATCAGAAGTGCCCCCTTCCAGCTCCATACCAGTATAACGCAACCACAAAGTGATTTCAAACAACTTTATGCAAATCAAGCATCGTAAGGGCAAAACAAGCATCGTAGGGGCAAAACGGGCAGTCAATTGAAAAACATGGTAAGTGGCATCTGACGTAAAGACTCCCTGTATTGTTTTAAATTACAACACAAAATACAAAGTCTACACTGCTCACTTTATATTATTTTTTTATTACGCATATATGCACTGTAAAAATGATAAAAGGAATAGTCTTCAGTTCACCTCATACAAGTACTGTAGTGCAATCTCTTTATTGTGAAAATGCAACTTATAAAATGTAGATTTGTCACATAACTGCACTCAAAAACAAAACAATGCAGAACTTTAGAGCCTACAAGTCCCCTCAGTTCTACTTCTTGTTCAGCCAATCACTAAGACAAACAAGTTTGTTTACATTTACGGGAGATACTGCTGCCCTCTTACAATGCATCCGATGAAGTGAGCTGTAGCTCACAAAAGCTTATGCTCAAATAAATTGGTTAGTCTCTAAGGTGCCACAAGTACTCCTTTCCTCATACAATGTCACCAGAAAATGAGAACAGGTGTTCGCATGGGACTTTGGTAGCCAGCATTGCAAGGTATTTACGTGCCAGACATGCTAAACCTTCATATGCCCCTTCATGCTTCAGCCACCATTCCAGAGGACAAGTTTCCATGCTGATGACCCTCGTTAAAAAAAATAATGCATTAATTAAATTTGACTGAACTCCTTGGGGGAGAGTTGTATGTCTCTGGCTCTTTTATACCCACATTCTGCCATATAGTTCATGTTATAGCATTCAGTCTCAGACAATGACCCAGCATGTGTTGTTCATTTTAAGAAACTTTTGCGGCAGATTTGACAAAACGCAAAGAAGGTACCAATGTGAGATTTCTGAAGATAGCTACAGGAGTTCACCCAAGGTTTAAGAATCTGAAATACCTTCCAAAATCTGAGAGGGATGAGGTATGGAGCATGCTTTCCAAAGTCTTAAAAGAGCAATATTCTGATGCAGAAACTACAGAACCCGAACCACCAAAAAAGAAAATCAACCTTCTGCTGTTAGCATCTGACTCAGATGAGGAAAATAAACATATACTGGTCTGCACTGCTTTAGATTGTTATCGAGCGGAACCTGTCATCAGCATGTCCTCTGGAATGGAAGAATGAGGCATGAAGAGACGTATGAATCTTTAGCGCATCTCGCATGTTAATATCTCACAACGCCGGCTGCAACAGTGCCATGCGAACACCTGTTCTCACTTTCAGGTGACATTGTGAACAAGAAGTGGGCAGCATTATCTTCTGCAAATGTAAACAAACTTGTTTGTCTGAGCAATTGGCTGAACAAGAAATAGGACTGAGTGGATTTGTAGGCTCTAAAGTTTTACATTGTTTTATTTTTGAATGCAGTTATTTTTGTACATAATTCTATATTTGTAAGTTCAACTTTCATGGTAAAGAGATTGTACTACAGTATTTGTATTAGGTGAATTGAAAAATACTATTTCTTTTGTTTTTTACAGTGAAAATATTTGTAATAAAAATAAATATAAAGTGAGCATTGTATTCTTTATCTTCTGTGTTGTAACTGAAAATATATTTGAAAATATAGAAATATTTAAATAAATGGTATTCTATTATTGTGTAAAAGTGCGATTAATTGCTCGATTAATCATGATTAATATTTTTAATCGCTCAACAGCCCTAATTAAAATTAAACGTGTGTCTGCAGGATTTGGGCCTAATAGCATTGGAACAATGGAAGAAATAGTGCTTACATCTTTAATTTGTATCCCTTTGCTTGTTGCCAGCTTTGACCTATTGTCATTTTTGAAAGCAAGCAATTGCTCAGCAAATTGCTTGATATTTTGTTATTTCAGTGCCAAATTGTACTCCGTGATACCTGTACAACCCTGTTGAAGGCAATGGAAATTTATAGGCCTAAGTGGGAGCAGAACTTCTCCCATGGTTTTTACAGGCTGTGGCTATTCACCAAATAAAGGGTTTTTTAAGTGTTCTCTTCTTCATCCCCAGCCTCCTTTAGATGTAGGCCATTGCTGTCTGTTTTAAAGATGAATTAAAGTGCTTTTAAAAAAAATAAAGTTCTGCTTTGATCTCAATTATTTAAGAGCCCGTTACTGTAACTCGACATGTGGCACTGCCATTGCTAACATTGTGCCCATAGTGCAGGGCCCCAATTGGGCCAGATATACTTGCACACATTTACCAATGCATTTTAAAGTAAAATATCTGAACATTTCTCCTCGGGTTTTTTCTCCTACTACAGTGCTAACACCTAAAGCGAATGCTGCTCCCTGCACCATTTTAGATGGTAGTGGTCATAAATGTAAAGGGAAGGGTAACCACCTTTCTGTATACAGTGCTATAAAATCCCTCCTGGCCAGAGGCAACATCCTGTTACCTGTAAAGAGTTAAGAAGCTCAGCTAACCTGGCTGGCACCTGACCCAAAGGACCAATAAGGGGACAAGATACTTTCAAATCTTGGGGGGGAAGGGGAACACTTTTGTTGTGCTCTTTGTTTATGTGGTTTTCTCTTAGGACTGAGAGAGGCCAGACAGAAATCCATCTTCTCCAACCCATCCTAATCCAAGTCTCCAATATTGCAACCAGTATAGGTAAGCCAGGCAAGGCAGATTAGTTTATCTTTTGTTTTATGTGAATTTTCCCTGTGTTAAGAGGGAGGTTTATTCCTGTTTTCTGTAACTTTAAGGTTTTGCCCAGAGGAGGATCCTCTGTGTTTTGAATCTGAATACCCTGTAAAGTATTTTCCATCCTGATTTTACAGAGTTGATTTTTACCTCTCTCTTTTTTTTTTTTAAATAAAATCCTTCTTTTAAGAACCTGACTGATTTTTCCATTGTTCCAAGATCCAGGGATTTGGGTCTTTGATGATTTTGTAACCAATCGGTTAGGATATTATTCTCAAGCCTCCACAGGAAAGGGGGTGTGTAGGCTTGGGGGGATATTTTGGGGGAAGACATCTCCAAGTGGTCTCTTTCCCTGTTCTTTGTTTAAAACGCTTGGTGGTGGCAGCATACTGTTCAAGGACAAGGCAAAGTTTGTACCTTGGGGAAGTTTTTAACCTAAGATGGTAAAAATAAGCTTAGGGGGTCTTTCATGTGGGTCCCCACATCCGTACCCTAAAGTTCAGAGTGGGGAAGGAACCCTGACAGTAGTGTTGACATCAGCTTTTGAAGGTGGAACACAGCCCCCCGATTTCTGACCATCTCTCTGCAACATGCATGGAATTTCTAGTGTAAGCTAAAAGAGTAAATGTTGAGTGTAGATTGCGAGTAGAAGAAATGTGCTGCGTAAAAGCCTGGAACAAGAGTATTATTGGGTTGATGTTGAATCTGACTCCCTAAATTTGTTGAAATTTAAAGTTGTGAATTAGTGGTTTCTCTATATAAGTTATCAAGCTGCTATAGAATTATGGCTGATATTTTTATGTCCGAAATGAGGTTTCTGAATAGCTTCTTTACAGAGACTACTGATAAAAAAAGAATAAATAGGGACACAGGTTGTCTTGGCCCCTGCAAAGCAAGTCACAGCAGAATCAAAAAGGAAATTATTTCCCTGTTGACAGAAATGTAATGTGGTATTTTGTGTGTCACATTATCAGGGTAATAAGAGCGAGTGCTGTCAAGTGCCTTATCCAGTGTCTGGTTGAGACTGGGGCATTGATGAGGTTTAGCAGTCTGAAGGTGAATCCAGAAAAGGCAATGTTGCTCACTTGGGAGTTGCAACCAGAAGATATGGTGAGGACTGTATCTTCTTTTCACTGAATGTGTATGCCTGCCAGTTGTTGTTCTGTTGTTCAAGCTCACACTTGGAGGTTGCTGTTGAGTGGTCATATAGCAGTACTGATCATGATGGGTTTTTTTCCATTTCTGTTTGATTAGATTGTGAATCTTTCATTTGGATGCAGACCTTGTAGCTTGTAAACCAGGCGTTTGACAACAAAGAGCAGAGTACTGTGATGTACTTTACAGAGAAATATGCTTGAAATCAGTCCAGAAACTAAGGTAGTTTAAAATGCTGCAGCCTGATTCTTAAACAATTGGTCTTGCTGGTAGCATATGACACCACTGCTTTGTGTTCTGCATGGTCTTCCTACTGGTTTCTTATGTGTGTAAGAACAATGAAAAAAGAGAACAAAAAATATTTGGGTGCAGAAGGAACGGGATAGAAAATATGGAAAATAAATTGCTATGATATGAATCAATGGCATGTGCTCATCTGGAATATTGTATGCAGTTCTGGTCACTTTGACCCAGAGAAGATCTAATGTTAGCCATAAAGATAATCAAAGGCATGAATCTACTTCCATGATAAGAGTAAAAAGACTGGGACAGTTTAGTTTAGAGACAAAAGGGGATATGACAGGAATATACAAAATAATAATGGTACAGAAAAGGTAAATTGGGCTGTCCGATTTATCCTCTCATGTAACAAGAACAAGGGCAATCAGTGAAACAGAAAAGTAAAAAAATTAAAACTGATTACAGGAAATATTGTACAATGAACCTACAGGACTCATTGCCCGTGACATCACTAAAGCCAAGAGATTGGTAAGGTTAAGGAAAGCTTGGTCATATGGACAATGAGAACATCTGTAGTTACTTTAGAAAGGATTTAAAACAAAATTTTTGAATTGATATAAACAGTAATTCTTCAAGGCATGTCTGCTAGTAACTGATGGGAGTTAGGAAGAAATTTCCTCTGTGGGCAGGCTTTTTCCATATATATCCGTTAGGAAGTTTCATAATGTAATCTTCTCTGAAGCAGCTGGTATAGGCCATTATCAGAGGCCAGATACTGGACTAGTTGACCACTGGTCTGATCCAGTATGGTAATTCCCATGTTCCTGTATTTCATGAAAAGTAAGTATTTTGCCGGGAATAGCTGTGAGTATGGGATAAATGCATTAGTAGAAGATTTCTGTAATTCTGAAACATATTGACATTTTAAGTGTTAGCATTAGGCTTCAGAGTTAATCCATCGAGATGACTGGAGTGAGAATTCATGCTTCTAAGAGCTACTGCTTCATCCTCTCTGCACACTGCATCAGTTTGCACTTGATTTTTTCTTTGCAACCCCAGAGGCTGGAATTTTTTTACTGCAATGAATGCTTAGATTCTGGAGTAGAATTCTATGGCAAGAATTGTGAAGTACCTGGGGCCCTGCACATTAGATACACCAGCCAGCACTGAATATTATGTGGTAATATATATGTGTATATCATTAATATGGAAAGTCTCAGTGCATTCAGGTATGTAAACCTCCTATACATTTTATTATGGGAGTAAGGAAAATAGAAACCTGTTAACAAGTGCTGCTGCTTTTCCTCTGGGCAGTGACTTATCTGTGCTCTATCCTACTAACAGATTTTTATGTGATGTAGTATTATTTATACACAATTTTATGCTCATCTTAAAGTGCATTACAATTAAAAACAAGCGTGTTTAAAATACCAGTGAGGATTTAACTTTAGAATGGCAACAAAATTATTTCAAACCTCAAATAAAATTTAGTTTGAAGGATTCAAACTAAATTCAGGTTCATATTGGTTCTTATTTATTTGGACTGGTTCACTCATTTCTGAGGTGAACTAGTGTGTAGCTATTCCGCTGAGCCCAGCGGGCTGAAAGTTCACAGGGAAAATAGCACTTTTTCCGATCTGCAAACTGATTTATTTAAAATGAATACATCCTAGCATTAGATACATGTATTCATTTGTGTACAAAATAGAGGCAGTTACAGGTTGGAACAACAGAAGCTGAACAAGCTACTGCTGCCTCCTCTAACCTTTCCTAAGACTCTCCTCTCTTAGCTTACCACATCTACTGACCTCAAGTGGGGCAGCAGGTGCTCTTTATGGTAGTCAGTGTTCAAAGCTTTTAGAGCTTTATTGATCAAAATCAACACCTGGGAACAGATTAGAAGTCAGTGCTGACTTCTGAGCACTGGGTGCCACTGTTAAGTAAGAGGGGTTCTGTAGTCTGCCTCAGCTGAGAATTCCAAATGATTTTCAGGCTAAGCCTCAAACAGTCCATTATAATAATCTAAGCTGGAAGTGACATGAATAACAGTGACTAGATGTATGTGTGAGAGAAAAGGTCACAATCTCCTAGCCATAGAAAAATGCACTTTTGGCTACTGGGGCTATCTGGACATCCAGAATCAGCCCAGGAGTCAATAATGCCCCCAATGTATGAACCTGAGTAACAATAGGTTAACACACTCCTTCAACTGAGGGAGCCAATATGACCTTGCTCATTTCCTCTGGTTAGTCCCCCCAGGCTACTAGCATTACCTCCTTTCAATGCATGTTTAGTCTCGGCTAACTAGCTTTCATTCAAGCCTCTAAGCGCTGGGAAAAATCAAATACACGTACTTATCTGGGGCTCGTGAAACTGAGATGTACAACTGAGTGTCATCCACATCGAGAAGACAACTCAGTCTACAGTGCCTCGTTATGTAGCTTAATGACCTCCCATACCCATTGAATAAAGAGATGTGACAGAACAGAACTCTGTGATGAGAGAGCTGTAGGCACTAATGAGAAATCATCCAAAACTATTCTTTTGGGAATCTCACAGACAAAAATGGACCAGCCAAGTCCTGACCGGGAAAACCGAGAAGTCTGCTGCTTGCCAGGGGCTAGGATTCGCGATGTGACGGAGAGACTGCTGAGACTCATCAAGCCCTCGGATCGCTTCCTGCTTCTCCACGTGGGCACCAATGATACTGCCAAGAATGACCTTGAGCGGATCACTGCGGACTACGTGGCTCTGGGAAGAAGGATAAAGGAGTTGGAGGCGCAAGTGGTGTTCTTGTCCATCCTTCCCGTGGAAGGAAAAGGCCTGGGTAGGGACCGTCGAAGTCAACAAATGGCTACGCAGGTGGTGTCGGAGAGAAGGCTTTGAATTCTTTGACCATGGGATGGTGTTCCATGAAGGAGGAGTGCTGGGCAGAGACGGGCTCCATCTTACGAAGAGAGGGAAGAGCATCTTTGCCAGCAGGCTGGCTAACCTAGTGAGGAGGGCTTTAAACTAGGTTCACCGGGGGAAGGAGACCAAAGCCCTGAGGTAAGTGGGAAAGCGGGATACCAGGAGGAAGCACAGGCAGGAATGTCTGTGAGGGGAGGGCTCCTGCCTCATACTGGGAATGAGGGGCGATCAACAGGTTATCTCAAGTGCTTATATACGAATGCACAAAGCCTTGGAAACAAGCAGGGAGAACTGGAGGTCCTGGTGATGTCAAGGAACTATGCGTGATTGGAATAACAGAGACTTGGTGGGATAACTCACATGACTGGAGTACTGTCATGGATGGTTATAAACTGTTCAGGAAGGACAGGCAGGGCAGAAAAGGTGGGGGTGTAGCACTGTATGTAAGGGAGCAGTATGACTGCTCAGAGCTCCGGTACGAAACTGTAGAAAAACCTGAGTGTCTCTGGATTAAGTTTAGAAGTGTGTGCAACAAGAGTGATGTAGTGGTGGGAGTCTGCTATAGACCACCAGACCAGGGGGATGAGGTAGATGAGGCTTTCTTCCGGCAGCTCACGAAAGCTACTAGATCGCATGCTCTGATTCTCATGGGTGACTTTAATTTTCCTGATATCTGCTGGGAGAGCAATACAGCAGTGCATAGACAATCCAGGAAGTTTTTGGAAAGCGTAGGGGACAATTTCCTGGCGCAAGTGCTAGAGGAGCCAACTAGGGGGGGCGCTTTTCTTGACCTGCTGCTCACAAACCGGGTAGAATTAGTGGGGGAAGCAAAAGTGGATGGGAATCTGGGAGGCAGTGACCATGAGTTGGTTGAGTTCAGGATCCTGATGCAGGGAAGAAAGGTAAGCAGCAGGATACGGACCCTGGACTTCAGGAAAGCAGACTTCGACTCCCTCAGGGAACGGATGGCCAGGATCCCCTGGGGGACTAACATGAAGGGGAAAGGAGTTCAGGAGAGCTGGCTGTATTTCAAGGAATCCCTGTTGAGGTTACAGGGACAAACCATCCCGATGAGTCGAAAAATAGTAAATATGGCAGGCGACCAGCTTGGCTTAATGGTGAAATCCTAGCGGATCCTAAACATAAAAAAGAAGCTTACAAGAAGTGGAAGGTTGGACATATGACCAG
Source organism: Lepidochelys kempii (assembly GCF_965140285.1). NCBI lineage: Eukaryota > Metazoa > Chordata > Testudines > Cheloniidae > Lepidochelys > Lepidochelys kempii. The sequence continues at coordinate 54,241,284 of NC_136383.1, forward strand.
GGAAGAGTATAAAAATATTGCTCGGGCATGTAGGAATGATATCAGGAGGGCCAAATCACACCTGGAGCTGCAGCTAGCAAGAGATGTCAAGAGTAACAAGAAGGGTTTCTTCAGGTATGTTGGCAACAAGAAGAAAGCCAAGGAAAGTGTGGGCCCCTTACTGAATGAGGGAGGCAACCTAGTGACAGAGGATGTGGAAAAAGCGAATGTACTCAATGCTTTTTTTGCCTCTGTCTTCACTAACAAGGTGAGCTCCCAGACTGCTGCGCTGGGCATCACAAAATGGGGAAGAGATGGCCAGCCCTCTGTGGAGATAGAGGTGGTTAGGGACTATTTAGAAAAGCTGGACGTGCACAAGTCCATGGGGCCGGACGAGTTGCATCCAAGAGTGCTGAAGGAATTGGCGGCTGTGATTGCAGAGCCATTGGACATTATCTTTGAAAACTCGTGGCGAACGGGGGAAGTCCCAGATGACTGGAAAAAGGCTAATGTAGTGCCAATCTTTAAAAAAGGGAAGGAGGAGGATCCTGGGAACTACAGGCCAGTCAGCCTCACCTCAGTCCCTGGAAAAATCATGGAGCAGGTCCTCAAAGAATCAATCCTGAAGCACTTGCATGAGAGGAAAGTGATCAGGAACAGCCAGCATGGATTCACCAAGGGAAGGTCATGCCTGACTAATCTAATCGCCTTCTATGATGAGATTACTGGTTCTGTGGATGAAGGGAAAGCAGTGGATGTATTGTTTCTTGACTTTAGCAAAGCTTTTGACACGGTCTCCCACAGTATTCTTGTCAGCAAGTTAAGGAAGTATGGGCTGGATGAATGCACTATAAGGTGGGTAGAAAGCTGGCTAGATTGTCGGGCTCAATGGGTAGTGATCAATGGCTCCATGTCTAGTTGGCAGCCGGTGTCAAGTGGAGTGCCCCAGGGGTCGGTCCTGGGCCCGGTTTTGTTCAATATCTTCATAAATGATCTGGAGGATGGTGTAGATTGCACTCTCAGCAAATTTGAGGATGATACTAAACTGGGAGGAGTGGTAGATACGCTGAAGGGGAGGGATAGGATACAGAAGGACCTAGACAAATTGGAGGATTGGGCCAAAAGAAATCTGATGAGGTTCAGTAAGGATAAGTGCAGGGTCCTGCACTTAGGACGGAAGAATCCAATGCACCGCTACAGACTAGGGGCCGAATGGCTAGGCAGCAGTTCTGTGGAAAAGGACAGTGGATGAGAAGCTGGATATGAGGTGACAGTGTGCCCTTGTTTCCAAGAAGGCCAATGGCATTTTGGGATGTATAAGTAGGGACATAGCGAGCAGATCGAGGGACGTGATCGTTCACCTCTATTCGACATTGGTGAGGCCTCATCTGGAGTACTGTGTCCAGTTTTGGGCCCCACACTACAAGAAGGATGTGGATAAATTGGAGAGAGTCCAGCGAAGGGCAACAAAAATGATTAGGGGTCTAGAACACATGATTTATGAGGAGAGGCTGAGGGAGCTGGGATTGTTTAGTCTGCAGAAGAGAAGAATGAGGGGGGATTTGATAGCTGCTTTCAACTACCTGAAAGGGGGTTCCAAAGAGGATGGCTCTAGACTGTTCTCAATGGTAGCAGATGACAGAACGAGGAGTAATGGTCTCAAGTTGCAGTGGGGGAGGTTTAGATTGGATATTAGGAAATACTTTTTCACTATGAGGGTGGTGAAACACTGGAATGCGTTACCTAGGGAGGTGGTAGAATCTCCTTCCTTCGAGGTTTTTAAGGTCAGGCTTGACAAAGCCCTGGCTGGGATGATTTAACTGGGAATTGGTCCTGCTTCGAGCAGGGGGTTGGACTAGATGACCTTCTGGGGTCCCTTCCAACCCTGATATTCTATGATTCTATGATTCTGGCTAACCCTGCCAGGGTCTGCAGCATACAAATGGTATCAAAGTTTCTTCATATATCTGTAAACTAATGGTACAAAAGTGCTGTATCAAAGTAGAGAATTTGCCTGCTAATCTTAATCTATTGCTAGGAAGAAGTCACCGACTGATGAAAACAGTGTAGTCTCTATCCCAAACACAGGCTTAAAGCTGGAGTGACAAATCGAGGAAATCTGAGAACTCCAGGTATTGCCATCACCTTCTGCATAATGTTTCATAAAAGAGGGAGATTAGACTGGGTGATATTCTCAGAATCAAGTGAGTGTTTCTTGAGCAAAGAATTGAAAATCTAATGATCTTAAGGAGGTCTTGATGATCTCCAGACCTAAAATTCATAGTACAGCTGTCTACCTCTAATCTAATACCTCTCCATTTTACTGAGAGGAAAGGGGTAAAAACCCATTTCCTGAAATCTTAGCCTTAAAAATATATTTTATTAACGTTGTTTTAAAGGACAATATAGCGTCACCATTAACTCTAATGAAGTTAGTTTTGGTGGTGGGTTTGTGCGGTGTGAGGGGGGGGAGGGGTGTCTAAGATTATGGAACAAATTTTACACAGCACCCAGCTGCAGCATACATACTACTTAGTTTGCTTTCATGCTGCGAATTGGGTGTCACCTATGTTATTTACTAATACCCAGGAACTAAAGACAATGAAGTGAGACTTACAAATGGAGCGGGAGACTTAACTTTCAATGTTTTGGCTCTGGTACATTTAAGTCAGCTGCTTGTGGTTACTCTAATATGTATGAGAATTGTTCTGCTTATTTCTAGCAAGGTATTGCTTTTGCTTCCATGTAAACACGCGAGAGAAAAAAAAATCCAGCTCCCAGGGCCTTAAGGACTAAAGGAAGCTGATGTCTTTGTTTTACAAATCTTTACCATGCTAATTAAAAAGAACAAGGGCCCCATCCAGCTAAGCATCAGTAACGGAGTTCTAGGGTGATCCTGTACAGAACATACTACTTTGTCCCTCTTGCTTTGTTTTTATTTTCATCCCAGAGACTTGATGATAAAATGAATTAATAAATAAAATGAGTGAGTGGGAGAGGAGGAGGAAAACTAATACGATTAAAGCTGATTTGGGCACTGGCAGAGAGCTCCTGTCGGCATTAGAGTAACAGCTGGTGCACTTCCCATTAGAGGAGAAAGTGAAGAACTTGCCTTAAAGGATGCGTCTCTGGCAGGCTGAGGGGGAACAGTTACAGTGAGCCTGAAGGAATGTATCCCAAGGTAAGTGAATGTCAATGGCAGGGAACAGAGCTGAAATGGTACTGGGGACTAAGGCCTCCCTGGCTGATAGTGACAGACGCTTGTAAAGGGGCAAGATACATGGGGAACAAACACCCCAGGGTTAAAAAGCAGAGAGTAGAATCTGGTGAATTCCAAAGGCAAAAAGTTGCAGTTCAGCAGTATTTTTTGAGGCCCAGGGAGAAACCATCTCTTGTAAAGATGATTTAAGCCAGGGGGTTCTCAAACTTCATTGCACCGCGATTCCCTTCTGACAACAAAAATTACTACAGGACTCTGGGCGGGAGGCAAAAGGGTGGAGCCTGAGCCCTGCCACCCCAGGCTGAAGCTCCTTGGCTTCAGCTTCAGGCCCGGGCCCCAGCAAATTTAACGCTGGCCCTGGCGACCCCATTAAAATGGGGTCACAACCCACTTTGAGGTTCCGACCCACAGTTTGAGAACTGCTGATTGAAGCGTACTCAGGGAGTGGGAGAGTGGCATCCCAGCCAGGGGTATCACACCAGCTTTCTCTTCAGTTTGGGGGTTGGAATTTTAAGAGGGGCTCCTACTCGCTGCCACAAGCTCCTTATGGCACTTAAGTGATTGGAGTGATGGAGCTCTAGAGAAGGCTAAACTGCCGAGCTGCTTTCTGCTTGAGGCTGGGAACAAACTGTTCCACGTTCAGTGGCAATTTTTCAGAATCTGTGGCAACTTCTGAGGTGATGTAACCGAGATTTCTTTAGTCTCAGACTCCCTCTGTCTTTTATACATCCACTTACTGATTCATGAGCCAAAGAAAGCGAAGCCAATATAATTTACATGTTGAAAAGGAGGTATTTGAAGATATACATTAAAATAGGGCTAGCCTGCTTTCATGTACACATTCATTCACATGTGCGATAAATATTTGTGTACACATTCTCTGTTATTACTTTTCAAACCTGCACACTACTACATGGAGACAGCACCGATGATAAGAAACAGGAATAAGTATATTCTGTCTGTTTTAGGCATTTATTTAATGCCCGTTACTGTAGACTCTGGGCAAAGAGAGCTATACGTTCCTGGATAGATAGCAGGCGTTAACTTTGTGAATAGTGCTTCCTCATATTTATATTAGGGTTTAAAGATGAAATCTTGATCTTTAACCAAAAATAAATAGGGATTTATCTTGGGCTTCAAATGTTGATTTCAGATTTTGCATCTTGTATGTTTCACTATCACCAAACAATGTCAACAGAAGAGGAAAATTTAGAAAAATAGTTAAATATTAAACGTTGATGGACATAGTTAGCATAGACATTCTGGGGTCAATACAACCCATACTTCCAGTGCCTTGAAGGGTTTGCTCTCAGCAAAATTGTTGTGGTTCTGTTGTGCACAGTGGAGTCAGGGTATGTATGTGCTCTTCCCACACCCACTGCCACTGATTCAGAGTCCAGCTTGGTGTGGGCTCCAGGTATCAGAGTGCAGGTGGAGCAGGGACAGAAGATCTGCTGCTACATGGAATCTTTCACTGGGATGGACCTGAAGTAGTTTCCATGGAGCAGCTCTACAGACTTGCGAGATAGATGTTTCCATCTTGCGTACTGCACTGTTACTTGAGGATTTTATACTCTGTGTAGATGAATGAGAACTTGCAGAATCCTTTCTGCTGACACTAATGGTAACAAGACTCGGTACAGCGATGGTTTTCCAGCTTTTTTGCTCTGTGGACAACTTCACAAGAAAAAGAATCCTCTTATGGATCATCCCCCACCTCCCAAACCACTTCTTAAAATGTTCCTTTTTTGTGGGTTACTAGGAAGGGCTCCATGAGTCATGGATAACTTTTTTTTTTTAATTAATTGAAAGGGAATTAATTAATTAATTGAAAGGGAAGTATTATTGCGTGTCTCAGTGAATTCAAAGATGACACATGTGCCGTGCTTACTGATTGTATCTTCCTAGAGATTATTACTTTGAACTTAACCTGGAGTGTAATGCCTGTTATTTTGAATAACAAGGTGGAGGATGGAATGAAAGTCCAAGTAGTTATCATTGGATGGGCATGCACAATCTTGTGCTCGCTTTCGTACACTGCTGCCTTCTCCCATGGTGCGAGTCTTTCTGCCTGTGGTGACATGACACCCAAACATATAAGAGCTCAGCTTCAGAACCCCCGGAACAACTATATCACTGTCCACACCAATATGTCCTTCTACTTTCCAGGTGATAAGGTACCAGGTAAGGAGTATTCATTAACTTTACAACATAGAACAGAGGTGGGCAAATTACGGCCCACGGGATTGTCCTGCCCAGCCCTTGAGCTCCTGGCTTCTCCCAGCTCCTGCCATGCTATCCCCCCTCCCCTGCAGCCTCAGCTCGCTGTGCCGCCAGTGCCCTGGGCAGCGGGGCCGTGAGCTTCTGCTGGGAGCGCGGCTGCCAGTCCTGCTGGTCTGAGTGGCACGGTAAGGGGGTGGGGAGCGGGGGGTTGTAAGGGGCAGGGGGTCCTGGGGGCAGTCAGGGGACGAGGAACGGATGGTGGGATAGGCGTGGGAGTCCCGGGGGGCCTGTCAGGGGGCAAAGGTGTGGATAGGGGTGAGGGCAGTCAGGGGACAGGGAGCTGGGGTGGGGGGAGGGTTGGATAGGTGCAGGGGGTCCTAGGATGGGGCACTCAGGGGAAGTGAGAAGGAGCGGGGGGGTTGGATGGCTGGAGGTTCTGAGGGGGGCAGTCAGGGGTGGGAAGTGGGAAGGGGCGGATGGGGGGCGGGGGCTAGGTTGTTTGGGGAGGCACAGCCTTCCCTACCCGGCCCTCCATACAGTTTCTAAACCTCGATGTGCCCCTCAGGCAAAAAAGTTGGCCCACACCTGACATAGAACATTCATGAAAAAGTCACAGTGGTGCTAGTCGTTCTCTCCTGTTGTGGGTCAAGCAGAAAAATACAAAGCACAGCAGCACGGATTGTGATTACTGTGTACCTAGCAGGGAAGTTTTCTAGACTGCACTTTTGACTCATAAGGAGTAATTATTTAAGAGGAAACTTTCATATCTATAAAAAATACCTGATAGCTAATCTCAGTTAAGACATTCATCTGTGAGTTAAGGAGAAGAGGGATAATCTACACATGGAAATGCCATGAATGAGTTATAGCAGCTCTCCTCACAAGGAATAAATGTAATTACAGATACATTCCATAAATGGAGGTTGCTATGTAAAATATGCATTCTTTTTTCCTCATTGTTCATCAAGACTGAAAGGATTATATTCTGCAATCAGTTACACTTCGGTAAATTCAGAGAATGAAATTGTACATTTCAATGGGGTCTTCTTCAGATTGTCCCCATATTACAGATGCTGGGCCTGAGATAATCCTCACTAAAGTCAATCAGACCCATAGATATAATGGGAAATTCTCACACAGAGAACTTTGTAGGACCGGGCCCTAAGTATTTTAAATGGCAATGAAGAGGAACCTGGCCTGTAAACATATCATCCATCCTACCTACTCATTCCTATTCAAAAGACTAGGTCTTAAACAGAAATGGAGCATGCACTCTTTTGTTCAACAGGACAGTTTAGTTCTTATACAAGAGTTCTTTTCAAAATCAATCAATATGATGTATATATTACTAGTGTATAGATAGCTGTATTTTTCCAAGTATCAACTGATGATTAGTTCATAATTAAAAAAATGACTCAGCCAAAATTTCCATGTAACTTTCATGGGGAAAAAAAAAAGTCAACATTAAAGAATGTTCTGATATTTTCAGAATGCTTTTAGCCAGGATGGGTAAGGAATGGTGTCCTTAGCCTCTGTTTGTCAGAGGGTGGAGATGGATGGCAGGAGAGAGATCACTTGATCATTACCTGTTAGGTTCACTCCCTCTGGGGCACCTGGCATTGGCCACCATCGGCAGACAGGATACTGAGCTGGATGGACCTTTGGTCTGACCCAGTAGGGCCGTTCTTATGTTAAGAGAGAAATGTAGAGGCAAAATGGCAAGCTTGGTTCCATACGGATTCCTCCTAAATTAATCAATTCCAATGAAAATTCCATTGAAAATGATTCATGTCAGAAATGCAAGTGGATGCTGTGGACAAATTTCTTTCTGTACCATGGTTTGTTTTGCAGTGACAGTGAGGAGCACTCGTGATTTCATGGGCTTTTTACTTCAAGCTCGCAGGGTATCTAATGATCAAGTTGCTGGCACTTTTGTTTTCATTCCTCCGGGTTCCAAACTGCTGACTTGTTTTGAAGATGGTGATTCTGTAACCCATTCCGACAAATCACTGAAAAGAAACCTGTCATTTGTGTGGAAGGCACCTGCCCAGCCCATTGGAGACATCAAGTTCTTGTAAGAATATATGGTTCCTAACCTTAGTTCATATCTATGGAAAGGAGTCCCAATGCCCTTACAGTTTGTTTGCCATGTTCAGTTGGGGAGGGGCAGGGAACAGGGGTTAGATATTGCTTGAAATTCACCAAATATTGGAGTAATTTCTCAGCTGCTGTAAATTGTCAGATTTATTGTCTTCAGTGGCAATTTACTGCTCCTTTGTATTTACATAGCTTTCTCCTACTGTTAAACAATTCTGCAGATGAAAAAATGACAGCCTAAATACTTTGGAAATCAGTAGCGTTGTATATGATTTCACTGATTTTTATTTACCTCCTTTAAAAAGTTAAATATAGATAGAATTGTTCACAGAACAAGTTATTGTCTTGCATCAGATAGTAACAGAGAGGACACCAGATAGCCAAGATAAGATAATATAGCTCAGTTTAGGCAGTATAAGTTATGAGTTACACTAATACATATTGCATCCAAAAATACAGTCATTAAAAGAACGCTAAAGTTGCAAAGTGAAATACTCCAGAATTAGGAAATGGCAGCTGATCTGTTGCTGCCACAGGTGTTTAATTGCTGTGTAGCCACACCCCAAGAGACTGAGGACTCCTAGGTTCAATTTCAGGGTCTGTAGGAGAGCGTTTTTAGTAGTTTTAGACCTTTCTTGTCCATCCCCAAGCTTGTCTGTCCTCCTCTGGCAGAAAAGCAGCATGGAAAATATGAACTTGAATGATTAAAGCATGGCAAAGTTATAAACAACTGAATAGAGGGACTTACAATAGAAAATGTCTAACAGTCTCAGTTGTAGGTGGTGCTGCCAGCCCTGCTAGAATACTATTATAAAAGTAAAACTGATTCATAGATATTTAAGTCAGAAGGGACTATTATGATCATCTAGTCTGACCTCCTGCACAACGCAGGCCACAGAATTTCACCCACCACTCCTGCAAAAAACCTCACACCTATATCTGTGCTATTGGAGTCCTCAAATCGTAGTCTAAAGACTTCAAGGAGCAGAGAATCCTCCAGCAAGTGACCCGTGCCCCATGCTACAGAGGAAGGCAAAAAACCTCCACGGCCTCTTCCAATCTGCCCTGGAGGAAAATTCCTGCCCGACCCCAAATATGGCGATCAGCTAAACCCTGAGCATATGGGCAAGATTCATCAGCCAGATACTACAGAAAATTCTTTCCTGGGTAACTCAGATCCCACCCCATCTAATATCCCATCACAGGCCATTGGGCCTATTTACCATGAATACTTAATTACCAAAACCATGTTATTTCATCATACCATCTCCTCCATAAACTTATCGAGTTTAATCTTAAAGCCAGATAGATCTTTTGCCCCCACTGCTTCTCTTGGAAGGCTATTCCAGAACTTCACTCCTCTGATGGTTAGAAACCTTTGTCTAATTTCTAGTCTAAATTTCCTGGTGGCCAGTTTATATCCATTTGTTCTTGTGTCCACATTGGTACTGACCTTAAATAATTCCTCTCCCTCTCCGGTACTTATCCCTCTGATATATTTATAGAGAGCAATCATATCTCCCCTCAACCTTCTTTTGGTTAGACTAAACAAGCCAAGCTCCTTGAGTCTCCTTTCATAAGACAAATTTTCGATTCCTCGGATCATCCTAGTAGCCCTTCTCTGTACCTGTTCCAGTTTGAATTCATCCTTCTTAAACATGGGAGACCAGAACTGCACACAGTATTCCAGGTGAGGTCTCACCAGTGCCTTGTATAACGGTACTAAAACCTCCTTATCCCTACTGGAAATACCTCTCCTGATGCATCCCAAGACCGCATTAGCTTTTTTCATGGCCATATCACATTGGCGGCTCATAGTCATCCTGTGATCAACCAATACTCCAAGGTCCTTTTCCTCCTCCGTTACTTCTAATTGATGCGTCCCTAGTTTATAACTAAAATTCTTGTTATTAATCCCTAAATGCATGACCTAACACTTCTCACTATTAAATTTCATCCTATTACTATTAGTCCAGTTTACAAGGTCATCCAGATCCTCCTGTAGGATATCTCTGTCCTTCTCTAAATTGGCAATACCTCCCAGCTTTGTATCATCTGCAAACTTTATTAGCACACTCCCACTTTTTGTGCTGAGGTCAGTAATAAAAAGATTAAATAAGATTGGTCCCAAAACCGATCCTTGAGGAACTCCACTGGTAACCTCCCTCCAGCCTGACAGTTCACCTTTCAGTAGGACCCATTGTAGTCTCCCCTTTAACCAATTCCTTATCCACCTTTCAATTTTCCTATTGATCCCCATCATATCCAATTTAACTAATGAGACTTTTTAATCAGTAACTCCCACTTGCCTCCTTGCCCATGGAAGCAGAGCTAGTAAAAGTTCTCTTTCAGTTTTTCACCAGCCCTAATTATAATTACACTACATTTTCCCTATGGTTTTTAGTGTGTTTTGTTTTTAATATAAAAAGTGTGACGGGCTAATTTATTAATATTTTTTGCATTGTTTGTTTTTAGGGTTTTTTTTAAAGGCCTTCTGATTAGCAGAATATTATGATATTCTATTAATGGTACAGGGTGACTAAATTCTTGACTAACATATGTTATTTTTGACAGTTTATCGGTAGTCCAGTCATATTTTGTTTACTGGGTAAGGATTGAGTCTGCTATTATATCCCACCAAATACAGAACAGAACACCTGTTGATAGTAGCAAGAAATCCAGCATTATAATGCCAACACCACTGCAAAAACCTACTGATCTAAAAGTAACTGTTACAGCAAGCAAAGGTATGTGTTATTTTACTGACAACTTAGTTCCAGTAGAATATTTTTATGGTATATTCCTTCATCCACCTAACACAAGTGACATAAATTAACCTCAGGGGTTCACTTACATAGTTACTGGGGGCTGATTGAAGTGACAGCACTCATCACCATTCAGGGTCCGGGCTTTCGTCTGAATGATGGTGGCGATATACAGTTTAAAGAGTGGTTTCAGAGTAGCAGCTGTGTTAGTCCGTATCTGCAAAAAGAAAAGGAGGACTTGTGGCACCTTAGAGACTAAAATTTATTTGAGCATAAGCTTTCGTGAGCTACGGCTCACTTCATCGGATGCAAAGCGTGTTGCCAACTTCAATGATTTTATCTTGAGTCTTGCTACAGTTGATGTTTTACTTAAAGCCCCAGCTCCTGGAGACATGAGTTCATGAGAATTTCAGCTTTCATTTAAAACAAAAGAGTTTCTAGCCTTCACAGTTGCAAAGAACAGCATGAAAACATGACCTGAGTACACTCTGTAGATTCAAATGAAAAGAAAAAGAACTCAAAATGTACTTTTTTTTTAAATCTCAAAACTTCAAGCCAGTCTCATGATTTTGGAGGCCTGACTCATGGTTTTTGGATGCTTGGGTGTGGTGTTATTGTCTAAATAAGAGAAAGTTCTATATTTATCGTCAGTGTGACTGTTTGCATGACCTCAACTATGTGTATTGGACAAAAGGCAGGTCAGATGTCGTTTCTCTCAGTTTGGACTGAGCAGGGCTTTTTCAAAGTGAATGAACATCTAGGAAGAGCAGATAACAATTTTATCATTGCTTCAGCTGTCTCAGGTGAGTGAAAATACCTTCCTTCCAAGATGGAGTAAACCATGGATCTAGACTTAAAAAATGAGCCTTGTTTCTGAAAGTATTCAGCATGGCACCTTGACTTTAATTATTTTATCTGAACTTAATTTGGGGAGGGCTTTATTGATTTACTCTCCAGTTTCCATGAGATGCCTAGATTTCTATTTTAGCTTTGTGCTGTAGAAATCAAAGTTATTATTTTTTAGTATATGAATGCAGATAATATATTAATCAATGTCATTACAAATCAACGTTTGAAACAAACAATACAACGAAAATATACTTGTTCACTTTTCTGTGTTTCTTAAGGTTCTACTACACCCAACAGTATTACTATCTTTACTCAGTCTGCAAAATTTATGCCTGCCAGACTGACTAGAATTGCAGTGACAAAAGTACTGGAGCCTGCTTTTGGAAGCGGACAAGACACAGAGCAACTTGATAAGGGAAAGCAACACTCTGAGACCTCTGTGGATTCAGTAGCCTTGAGGGTCAGCAGCAGACATGGAGGAGGGCAAGCCAACAGAAGCAGCATCTACAGTGATCAAAGCCTGGAGCCATCACTTGAATTTCAAGGGCTGGACATGGCGAACATCTTGCGAAGTTTCATTTTACAAGATTATACCTCCAGCCCCAGCACACCTGATGGGTAATGTACTGAATCTGAATACAACTACTTCTCCAAAAGTTATGGAAGGAGTAAATTAGCACCTGTTTCTCCATGGGGCAAGTGGTGCCCATGTGGCAAGCTGTGCATTCCTATTAGGTATTTGCATATTGAGATTTTGAAAATTACTCAGCCCCTTTTGGGGCTGGGTGTGATGTAAACTGAAGCTAATGCAACAATCGGACTCTCTTTAAATAGAGCTGTGGAGAAGTTATTCAGACACCACAGTGATAAGCACAGTACAAATGCCTAGATGGACAGACTAGACTGAAGAGTGTTTAGACTTACAAGGCTCAAGATGTAATAAAAAATCAACTTATATTTAGATTTTTCTAAAAATAATCAAAGAAATTACAAATCTAGCAGGGCTATCCTTCCATCACTGTGGAGAAGGAAAAGGAGAACTGAACTAGTGGATTGCAAAAGTTTGGATTCAATGGGACTTGGGCAGGATTGGGTCCAATAGGCGTCTATATAATTGTGGTGGGGAGGAAGATAAATTTGGTACTGAACATTCTGCATTATCTTATCTGTACAGTACTTGGGTCGGATTGCATGACTGCTGTCTCTATGGGCCCCTCTCATCACAATAAATGTGCATCTCATGAGGCTATTCTAGCGGGCAACATTTTTAATAAAGTACAGACTCTGTTTTTTCATTGCAATTTGTACAGCTAGACCAAATATATTAAACTTATCCTTCCTTTTCCAATATTTTAGACCACCAAGCATCTCAGGTGCTTCCACATCACAGTTGTGTTTGACATGTAAGGAAGATATACAGGTAAGAACTGAGTGGGGTGTTTTCTATTGTTCGGGTTCCCCTAAGACCTCTTCAGTTCCCTAAAAACTAAGTTTGGCTCTAGTCTCATCACTCAGCTTCCTTTATCAGCATAGAATCAAATTACATTTGAGTTGACCGGGCTTAAGCATAGGGGTTGGGTACAGGGTATGCCACACATCCAACCCTATTCCTTTATATACACTTACAGTGCATCACATGATTTGGGATTGGCGTTGTCTTTTTGTAGGAACCAATCCCTGTACAGCATGCTCTACCTACACGCTGTCCATGGACAACTTACTCTTAAGCTCATTTTACATTCTAGGCTTATCTGATCCATTTTTATCTTGGCCATTTAAGTGATTCCCTGGATGTTTCCCCTTATTTTAGCTTAGTACAGACATTCTGTTTCCAGCCTGCTGATCCATTTACCTCCCTAATCCCATCTCCCAAGAAACGAGGCCTCACCCATGTCCAATTACTCACATCAAACCAGGCCTGCATCTGCTGAAATGGAAAATTATTGGAAGCAGGTGGAAGTTTTAGCAGCAGATGACAATAAAACCTTTTGCATCTTAACAGCAACATGTGTTCTGAATATGCCACATGTTACTAAAGCTATTTTAACACTGTTAGAGTTTTGAATGTTTTCACTACCAGTAGAGTCATGTGCCTTGATTACTAGGAGTTCAACTGTAAAATGATCTAAAAAACCTTTTCACTGCATAGCAATGACATGATTTTAAAGTGCAACAATTTGAGATGTTTTTGGTTTAGAACCCTGCATTGGTTGCCATGGGGAAGCTGGAAAGCTCCTTTTTCCAGTGATCCTGTTTCTAGCCCTGAAAGGCTGACATATTAAAGCTGTCAGTGTCTAAGACTTAATATGGTCTGTTCTGAGTCTTAGGCAGTTGTGGCACCTTAGAGACTAACCAATTTATTTGAGCATAAGCTTTTGTGAGCTACAGCTCACTTCATCGGATACATTAATGTATCTCACAAAAGCTTATGCTCAAATAAATTGGTTAGTCTCTAAGGTGCCACAAGTCCTCCTTTTCTTTTTGCGGATACAGACTAACACAGCTGCTACTCTGAAATCAGGCAGTTGTATTCTTTTGGGGGAGATGCCCCTATCTCTCTATATCTATTGTGACAAAACGGCTTATGTTGGTATGGTGGGCCCCGTGCTTTTCTTGGCAGGGGGCTAAGACATCACCCCTTGCCGCAGCTCTTGGGGTGGTGAGGACCCCGCTAGTGGCCCAGGAAAGTAGTAAAGGAGGGAAGCAGGGGAGGGGTCTGGGTTTACTCTACATTCTGAGCCTGAGCCCCAGCCCCTCTCAACCCCTGCGGGTTTCTTACCCTCTTCCCCCTTGGGTAGGGTTACCCTCGGTCCTTAGAGGCTGGGGGAGGGAGTCTCTCTTACTTCAGTTCTCTGGTCTTTCAAGTCTCAGCAACACACCTCCAAGCTCCAGTCCTCTCTCCTTCCTCACACAACCTGACTGCCTGAAGCAGGGGGTTTTATTAGGTTCCTGACAGGGCCTTTATTGACTACAGGTGCTCCGATTAACCTGCAACAACCCTTCCTAGTCTACAGGGAACCACGCCTTAATTAGCCTAGGGCTTATATATTTCCCCTCTCCCACTGCTCCCTGGCCCTTCTGTATCACACTATCTATCTCTCTATATATGAATGAATTAATGAAACAAGCCTGACCCAAAGCCCCATATCCAAGCATGGCCCAGAGATGGAGCTATGTTAATCTGTATTACCGCTGAGCACTACCTGTGTTTTCATTGCACACCACTTCTCGCAGTGATCTTTTCTTGCAGAAATGGATGAGTTTACTGCTTTGTTTTCCTGCTTAGCTTTAAACAATTTGCAAAACCTAAAACTCTTTAAAAGAGTTCTAGTTTACCCCGCTGTAAATACTGACTTCAGAACATATCCCATGGTCTGGCTCATTGACCCACATAACATATAGCACATGCACAGCAATTTACTATTCCTTTGAACTCTGAAACAACAAAAATAAACCATAATATATAAAGTGCTCACATAAATTTATCAGGAAGTACAGTAAGCTTAAACAGGCACTCTGGCATGGGAATGTAGCGCTTCTGAATGTACAAGGACAACTTGGCTTTGTTTAGGCAGCTAAATGCCCTACATCTTGTTTTAAAGCAAAGTACACCAGCTAGAAACATTTCAGGTCATTTCCGCTCTCTCCTTTCAGTATATGTTCAGACATAGTGATGAGATTGTATGAGCTGTTATTCTGAGCTGTACCTCTTAGAGGGCAGTCAACATCCTGAAATCCTCTTTAGCCTGAATGAGGTGTACAGACCCAGGCAGTGGGGCTGATTCTGTTATCGCTTACTTTGATGTAAAACAGGATCAACTCCATTGAAGTCAAAGCATTTACACTAATGTAAAAGCATTGTGGGCGAGACTGGATTCAAACCCATTGTGTTTATGGGTATCTGGCCTGTTCCTGCTTTGACCAGACAGCTGGGGTCACCCTAGCCAATTTGTGAAATGCACTGCTGCAGGAGGCCTCCAACTGCAGCTTGTTACTTCAGGTGCAGCATCCTCCTTCGGCAGCCAGGGTTTGCAGTGGTGCCGCCGGACGCAGCTTTTGCTTTGTTTTGTGCCTGCTGCTTCCTGCTGTCTCCCTGGTGTCTCTGTGCTTTAGGGGAGGCAGAAAGCAAGCAGCAGGGAGAAGAGCTGATTCTAAGTACAGCGCTTGTCCCATCCCATACAAGTAGCAGCATGTTTCCTCCTCTCCCGTGTTTCAGAGATGGTAGGATTTAGGGACGATACACTGAGAACAAGTGTGTGTGTGTGTGTGTAATTGGAGACAGCGTCTGAATTGGGGGTTTGGATAAACTAGGAAAGTTATGGGTGGTGGATGAACTGAGGGGTCCTGCATGAATGGGGGGTGAGGTGAGGGCAGGGCCTGAACTGAGGTGGTGGCAGTGAGGGCTGAAGGGATGAACTGACAGAGACTTGGAGAGGTATGAACTGGGAAAAGGAAGGCCTGGAGAGATCAACTGGGGCTGGGTGGCTGGAGCAATGACTTGGAAGGGGACAAACTGGAGATTAACTAGGAAGGAAAGAGGCTGTTGGGAGATGCTGGGGAAAGAAGAACTGTCGGGAGATAAACAGGTGGAGCCTGAGGTTGAGGAGGATAGATGAACTGGGGACCTGGATGGGAACTAGGGCAGGAGATGGAGAGGGAGAGTGGATTCGAGTGGGGGACAAAGGGAATAGAGAGGTTATGTGGTAAGAGGGAGAACACTACACAGAATACAGAGAAGGGGAGCAACAAGGGACAATAAAGTCCCGGGTCTTGGAGGTAAGAGGATGCCATAAGGAGAGAGAAACATGGGAACCCAGAGAATCAAGGGAGAGAACAAATGAGAAGTATTTAGGAGAATCCAGAAGAGAAAAAGGAGAAGAGAGGGAAATAGAGGAGAGAGCAGTGAGAAATTGGACAAGAGAACAGGTGCAGTGGAGTCAAAGGTGAGATAATGTGGATCATTTGGGCAAAGGGGATGGGCAAGAAAAAATGAAAGGAGAGAGAAAGAAAGAAAAGGAGAACAAAGGAGAAGAGAATTTTACAAATCAGGAAAGAAAGGACAGAATGAATCCAAAATGGAAGGAGAGAAACAAAGGGTGAAATAATTGAGGTAGGAATCTGCAGGAAAAGACATGTTTTCAGGTTAGTTAATTGTAGTGAAGAAGCGGCAAAGAGACCTGTGGCACCTTATGGACTAACAGACGTATTGGAGCATACGCTTACATGGATGAATACCCACTTCGTCGGATGTGGGTATTCACCCACGAAAGCTTATGCTCTAATACATCTGTTAGTCTATAAGGTGCCACAGGACTCTCTGCTGCTTTTACAGATCCAGGCTAACACGGCTACTCCTCTGTAGTAAAGAAGTCTCTGCATCCCATAGTATTTTCCAGGTAGATAGCCCTTTTTCCATTTGGGGGAAAGGACTGGGCTGGCTGTTCCAAGTATCTGTGCTGTATTGAAACTGCTAGTTAGCGACTCTCGATTCTGCAGTTTACTCACTGAAATTCTCGTTTGCTGTCTACATTTTACTGTCATATTTACCTTCTTCAGTGGTAACCTCTCCCACAATCTGAGCTATTGCTGTCTATCCCCTACTTTGCCTCACAGCTCACCAGGACTCCTGCCAGACTGGCTACCCAGCAAGCTGTTTAAACACCCACTAATGACATCAGAGGCCAAGAGCTTTTCTGGTGTAATTGATGGATGTGCTAAAGAGCCTGCTGGACTGCTCAAGTTCCATAGAAACCAGCTAGTAAGGGCCTGATCCAAACTCAAACTGGTCACCCATAGACACCACTGGTTCTGGATCAGGCAGCAACTGTGCAATGTGAAGGTAAGAGTTCAGTGTAGGTCTCAGATTCATTTCTTTCAGGGGCATCTCTAAAATCCTCAGATTGCCTCTGCAGTCAGTCTTGATTAAGATCTATAGTGAAGTCTAGGCTAAAGTCTAGCCTGGGGTCTCATTTTGTGACTGCTAAAACAAGGTGCTTTGAAACAAGAAGAAACTGAGAAACAAGAGTGTTAACAAAATACTAATTCACATTGTTTGGGATGGTTCAGCATTATTTACAGGTGGTAGTTTTCCAACTGACAGTGCAGCATGGGAAAGCAGGCAATTTTAGGCCAGGGCTGGGTTATTGAACTTTAAAATCCTATGGGGCCTTTTCCTTTTATTTAAACAGTAGCAAAGGGGGAGGTAAACTAAATTCTTCCGTGACTCCCCTGCCCCAAAGGCCTGATCCAAAGCCCAGGAAAGTTAATGGGCATCTTTCTGTTGATGTGGCAGCATGATCCTGGCATTAGCAAAATGTAATCATTCGGTGCGCTCAGGTGCCTATTTTACATTTTTGAGCAAGATAAGTTAAGTGACTGTAGGCCTGGTGAAAGGTGCCAGGTACCAGCCCCAGAAATTGGAGTCCTTTATACAGAGACTGGCACCTTGATGGGGTAAGTTTCCTACTCTGCCCTACCAACTTGCTTCCTCTCTGAGCAATGGGACCAGCTGAGAGTGTCTATTCCATCTATGGCATTCTCTGATGAGATATCAAGCAAGGGTGTCAGTTGTGTCCATTAGGAACTCTGCTGAATGCACCAACTCGTTTCACAAAGACCAACAAACAACCATTGGCTATTGTCCTTGGTTATTCCCAAACTAGGCGGCAAGGAGTCCTTGTCCTTGAACCAGTGGCAAGGAGCTGAAAGAGCCAGTTAAATCCCACAAGCTATTTAGACTCTCATCAGATGTTTTGTCACATTTTTGCTTTTAAGGAGATTGCTGTGAACTCCAACCAGGAGATGACAAAACCTGTGTTGCATGCTACAGCTTCACTTTCCACCCAGCTTTGGTACACTTACCTGCTTGCAGTTCCAGGGACAGTGTCACAGCATAGAGACAGGGAGGCTGACTTGGATGTCTCCAGCAGTTTATCATCAGCTTCGAGGCGGATGACAGAGAGGCGGTCAGTGACAGAGAAGGCTTCAGCAAACTTCTTGCTGCAGTCAGAACAAGCAGTTTCCGGAGGGGAGGAGGAGAACCAAGAGGAGGTTGCTGGGAATACACTTCCATGGGTGACCAGACCCATACCTGACGCTGCTGTTCCTGGGAAAGGAGCAGAACACCCTAGAAGAGGGACACAATTCATAGCAGCCCAACTTGGCATTCTCCTTGGCTGTACGGCTGCCCTCGGCATGGCCCTGGCTGCTGGGCTGCGCTGCATCCATGCCCAGTATTGTCACAAGCGAACAGAAGTGTCCTTTAGTGAACCAGACAATGATGTCATCACAATGAGAGAAGGTGGGGAGATGATGCAATTCAGGAAGATACGGGAAAACAGTTTTGTCCTGGTGCAGGCCGAGTACAACTGGATCAGCCCATCAGGCAGTGGAAAAAAGACAGTCATCTAAAAATACCTGAAAATCCCACATAGTGCTTTATAGATTAGGTAGCGTCATATGTAGGGCAAATGGTAAAAATTAATCAGAATGTCTAATGTGAATACAGGAAGCTGTTGTAGTGTAGCTCCTATATATAAAACCATCTCAGTAAATATACTCGAACTGAAAAATGATGGAAGTAGATGCATGTTCTGATCACAGGACAAATGCATGCAACTCAGTTACAGATGTTATGAAAATCAGATGTTCTAAATTACAGATGCTACGAAAATATAAGTAGACGTATTGTTTAAAGTGTTACACTTAACACAATAAATATTGTATAGCTACTCATTAACTGTGCTATTGTAGCCATTACATTTCCTTTGTTGCCTTAAGGTATAATCAAAAATAGAAATTATTCCACTGCACTTTGGTGTCGTCTCTTATTTATTCTCGGCAAAAGTTTCTGGTGTCTTATTTTCTTCTTCTAGAAAACAGACAAAGGTAATCTTAACCTCAGTTCTCACTTAAAACTTCATATATTTTGACTGTGTGAGAGAGACTTCTCAAATCAGTAAAATATTTGACACTTGAATTCAAGTTCCTATTCAAAAATACAAAGAGATGACATGTCAGTTGAGAAAATTGATCTGAAGAAGGCAGCAGCTGGCTGGCATTATTGAAGAGATCTAAAGGAATGAAACACACAGAAGTAAACACTAGCTTTTGGGGAGAAACATGTCTCCTTGCAGGTGTAAATGGAAAGAAAACCTTTCTTGTCCATTTACACCTGATGAGGAGACATGTTTAAGGCTAACAGCCAGCATTTCCCTTTCCCCTCCCCTCAATTCAGTTCAGTGCTGCTATTGAGTATCCTCCTCAGGTCTTTCCAGGGAACCCCATCTTTGTACTCTGAACTTTAGCAAAACTTTTCTCTGATTCGGATTGTGCAGGCAGTTAGGTGCAGTTAGGTGCAGGCAGCTAACAGAATGGGCACTTGGACAGCGTTATGCTCTTAACATTTTCAGAATAAGATGTAGGTAGAACAGCTACATGAGCAACAGCAAATTATTTGTATAATGAAGCTTTGAATAAGCAAGCAGTAACAATACCCTGGAAGAATGCAAATTTTAGAGCATGCTTACGTAATTTTGCCAGTAAGAGTCCCCTCCTGCCTATGCTTCTAATGTAGAGGTGTCCAACTGTTCCCTTACTTAGGGCCATGTTGGGAGCTTATCAGAGACATGTTTAATTTGCATTAAATGAAGCCCATTTACATGAAGGAACAGCCCGTGAAGAGGCCATGTCACAGCATGCAATGCTCCATCTTAACCTAAGCAGACTCTGCCAGGACCTGTATGGGCCACACCTCTTTATTGAAAGATGAGGACGCAGGCAGGGTGTCACCTAGAACTCAATGGATCAGCCCAAGACTAACTGTACCATCTTATCTTTGATAGTGACCATGAGACTGATTATACTCTGACTTACACTTTGTACAGTTTCATTTTGCTTTGCACACTGTCTTCAACACTGATGCCTGGGGGGGGGGTAAGTCAGCCCAGAAATTGGTCCAGCATGTGGTTTCCCAACTATCCCTATTCTTGAAATGTGATGAGCATAATGGATTTAGTTTGTTTGCCTATACATTCGTATCCTGCTTCTCTATGCAGAAGGAGTTTGATTTTTGCAATACTATGATCAGTGGTGTTAAACGTTGCAGTCCATAGGTGGCCAAATTCTTCTGAAACCAACTTCACACGCACAGTGAACTAGAGACACAGTGGGTGGAGAAAGGTCTAGCTCTGTGGAACTATCCAAATACACAAAAACTTATAAAGGTAAACTTGATAGGCTGATTTCAGAGTAGCAGCAGTGTTAGTCTGTATTCGCAAAAAGAGAAGATGCATCCGATGAAGTGAGCTGTAGCTCACGAAAGCTTATGCTCAAATAAATTTGTTAGTCTCTAAGGTGCCACAAGTACTCCTGTTCTTGATAGGCTGAATCGTTCTTTATTATTACAAGGAAATTATTCTAATGACAATGCCTACATCCTTTCGCTGCAGAATAAGCAAATCTTGGGTATAAAACACTTATTGTGAAATATTTTTGTTGCAAAACTCAGTAAAAGCTGTTATTAAACAGCACTCATTGTGAAGTGAATGTTCTTACCTTCATTGTGTTAGATGAGCAGGATGATTATACATTATCTATTAGGGGGAAAAGTTCATTTGTCCCACATGCAGAACACTTTTTCTGGTATATCCAATGGAGGTTCTGTCCTATGTCACCCTTTAAAAAAACCCTACAACTTTATATAACCCAATATAGGTGAACTGTAGTTTCTAAAGCTGACTGTATTCAAATCATTGTTAATGCATCCAAAAAAGTCCTAATTAACTGAGAAAATAGGTCAACAAGCTAGTAAATATTTAAACAACTATCACATTTTATTTAAAAAGTTTCCTATGACGGCTTAGCAGTTTATGAATAAATTACAAATGCTTATGTCCTCTCTCACCATTTCTCTGCCTGTCTATGTTTTACATTAGCAGATAGTTATAGCTTAGGAAGCTTAACCTTCCCACCCCCACCTTTTAGCAGGTTAATTGGTGAAGGCGAAGGACACCAGAGTTGGGAAAGATTTGGTGGAGACCTGGGCCAAATCCTACTTTGTTACAGTCACGCAAATCCATTTTTTATTAGTATTGTAGTAATACTTGCATTTTGGTAGTGCCTAGGAATCCTAGTTATGGACCACGATCCCACTGCGTTAGGCACTTTACAAACACAGACCAAAAAGATGGTCCCTGTCCCACAGAGCTTGCAAACGAAGCAACTGTCACCCTCCCCACTGGTTGTCCACTGCGATGGTTGGTGGTGAGATTTGCACACCAAGAGTTCATCTAAACGGATACTGGGAATGACTAATGTGAATATGTGCATTTTGCTAGGCCCCTGAGGAGCCCATTGTTTTTGTGCTTCTGAATGTTTCTTTTAATATAATTTCTGTGAAAAAGGGTGTTAGTATGATTATTAATAATTGAATCTCTAATATTTAATACCTACATACAGTGCTTTTCTTCTGTCATCTACAAATATCAGTACATTAACTTCTTAATCAAAATGTGATTTGAATTTTAATAAGTGAAAATTTATTTTCCCCTCTCTCAACAAACTGCTGATATTAACATGGGGGGTGGCAAAAAACTTGAATGTATGCCTTTGACTTTATTTTTACTACAGGATCCCAATGCTTAAACCACAAGTTGGCAGAAGGTGGTCTGTATGTTGTTTTATGCTGGCATCATGCAGCAAAGTGATGGTGTTTGCATGAGTATCATTGGTGGAAGAGCAACAAAAAGCAGAAGTTCAGTTCTAATAATAAGTATCCATTCCAAGTTGTCGTGCTGGGCTACACAACTAGAGGACAACAAACACGATTCCGGTGCCACCTGTATTGGTTGTCCAAAGCTTTTGCAACAATCCTCTGACCTTATCTGGTCTACATTTAAAAAAAATCAAAGCTTTAGCAATAAAAAATTCTTTCAAGCTAACCTCTGAACAAATACACCCATTCTTCTCCTCACCTGCTTACTGTAAATGTCTCTTCCCTGACACCTCCTGTGCCATCCTTCTCCTGCCCATACAAACCACTGCTGCTCAGATCACCTTTCTGGCATGGTGATCTGACTATTTTTGAATCCCTTCATTGGCTCACTTTTTTCCAGTGTCACGGTCTAACCTCAACTGCAGCTCACCTTCAAGACTTTGGATAATTCTGCCCCTGACTGTTTGACATTGGATCTTCATGCTATGCTACCTCTGCTCCACCGGGGGGCTCTCCAGCATCCACAGAACTCTTGGCTACCCTGTTGGCTCAGCTTTACTAATGTAGTGCAGGGTAAAGACTCCGGCTCCAAGAACATAGTGCAGTCATGTTGTTTTTTGGGAAGTTGTTGAATTGGAGAAAACATCTGAGGTCAAGGATGCAAGTGCATCCTAGCCTCACCATTTCAGTGAAAACACGCCTGGGGAGACTATCTGGGAGACCAACCCTACAGGAAAGAATCCAGGGTGAAATCCTGGACCCACTGACATCAATGGGATTTTTGCCATTGACTTCAGTGGAGCCAGGATTTCACCCCCAATGGTCAAAATGTACTGCCAGTCCCCTTGACCTCAGCTACAACCATAATTCTAGTGGCTGGTACAACAAGGCTTCACAAGTTCGTGCTGATGAATGCAGTCATCAACAAAAGCAGGGTTATTCACAAACTGATTTTGAATGAGCTCCCCCCCCCAGATTTTGCCTCTGTCACTGGGTATGTCTACATGGCAAAAAAACCAGACTTGCAGCAGAGAGTCTGAGTCCGGATCAACTGACAAAGCCTGATGGGGCTCGTATTGCACTGTTCAAACTAGCAGTGTAGGCTTGGGCTGGAGCCTGGGCTCTGAAACCCCAGGAGGGAAGAGGGTCTCTGAGCCTGGGCTCCAGCCCAAGCCAAATGCTGACATTGCTATTTTTAGCACTGCAGCATGAACCCCATGAGCCTGAGCCCAGGATTTCAGACTTGCTGCTGTGTTGTTGTTTTTTTTTTTTTCTGTGTAGAAATATCCACTGAGATCTGGCTGGAAGACTCTGCCAGCCCGGGATTGACTCAGTTCTCCAGGCTACTCATTACAACACAGGCCAGCTGAGGTGAAGCAGCCATGTTATTCTTATGGGACCTCAGATGCAAAAGAGGACACATACTGAAGACGAAAGCATTCAATGTGTTCATGCCATGCAAGTCCAGAAGAAAATATGGGCTGAGTAACCTGGGGGTGAGATTTCCTCTCCTCCTATTCCTCTGCCAATCTGCCTAGTGCCCAATCCAGCTACTTGGTCTGGATGTTGTGCTGAGGAGTTGCCTTTATTTACACACAGACATTTAAAAATGCCCATGCAAAGAGCTCCAGGTGCCCTAACAATTCTTTAGATCTACAATCACAACTAACTACCCAACAGCAAAACCGAATTGTATACAACTAAAGCAACCCAACCAGCCAATAAATTGAAGCAGCAAAAACAGCCCCTTTAGCCCCCTCCCCCCCAAAAAAACCCCCCCAGACCCTCAACCTTCCCCCAGAGCCCTATCAGATAAATGGCTTTTGCAGCATGTTCAGAAGGTTATTGAATTTGGGCTGTTAATGAGTAAAGACCTATGTGCAGCCCCATTTCAATTCCTTAACCCCCTCCCTGATGTGCCATGCTGTGAAGTCTTGTCTTGTCACACAGCAGCAGAGAAGCACCTTTTAATCTTGCTAGTTCCCTCTGTTCCAGGGCGGGGCAAACTTTTTGGCTTGAGGGCCACATCGGGGTTGCGCAACTGTATGGAGGGCCAGGTAGGGAAGGCTGTGCCTCCGCGAACAGCCTGCCCCCTGCCCCCTATCCACCCCCTTCCACTGACTGCCCCCCTCAAAATCCCCGACCCATCCAACTCCCCTCGCTTCCTAACCCCTGACTGCCACGACCCCTATCCATACCCCCGCCCTTAACCGCTCCCATCCAACTTCCCCTGACTTCCCCCCCTGAACCTCCGCCCCATCCAACCATCCCCTGCTCCCTGTCCCCTCCCTGCCCCCTTACCATCCCAGAGCAAGCCATGCCGCCACGCTGCCCGACAGGAGCAGTGGGCCAGAGCGCTGGCGGCGTGGCGAGGTGAGGCTGCAGGGGAGGGGGGACAGCAGGGGTGGGACTGGGAGCTAGCCTCCCCTGCCGGGAGCTCAGGGGCTGGGCAGGATGGTCCCGGGGGCCATAGTTTGCCCACCTCTGCTCTGTTCAGTTGGGGTTTCACAATACTCCCTGCCTATCTGGACTTTCCCCCCACCTCCCTTTCAGTCACTGAATCACTTCCCCTCTTCAGATCTCATTTCCAGAATGCTCTTTTCTCATTCCTTATGTTTGACTCTCTCTACAAAGCATGCTGCTTGATAGTGTATGAAGGACTCTATCTCAAAGTACACTCTATTGTATATTTCTGTGTATGCTTTGCTGATTTACAGTTGCTCTAGTGAACATCTCCCTTTCTTACCATTTGGGGTACATAAAGGATATATCAGCTCTGAGTAATTATTATTAGTATGTTCCAAGGTTCTGTTCTACAATCAAATAATGTGTAGGAGGAAGGAGAGACTCCAGTTTATCAAGCTAAGGTCAAATATCACAGATGGTCTCTCTTAATCTTCAGCTTGTAATATCCATTACAGATTGCATCTTCTAATGTCAAAGCATAATTTGTTGTTCTGAAATGTGTTTCTATTTCAAAGGCAAGTCAAAGATCAGAATCACTGAATATCAATGTACACTGATGTACGTTAGGAAGTGGCATCCAGGTACCAAGGACGGTAAGCTCTTGATGTAAAGGGATATGTAAAAAATGTGACTTGCTGATCTTTATTATGCAAACACATAGCCTAAAGTGGAAAAATAATTAACCCAGTCAAGTGAAATGTCACCAGTAGTTCCCAACACTTAACTTGTCTGACAAGTATCATTTGCACTCCATTATCTGTGATCTTCTCCTTTAGCCACAGCCCAACCCTTTCTGTAGAAATATGTGTGGAAGGGATAAATGTACAACAACAAAAATATGAGAAGCTCTCCTGTGGGAAAAGTGCAGCATATTCATCTCTTATGATCAACGCAGCTATGAATTGTAGATAAGATATGGTCAAAGGCGTGTAGGCCAGAGATCCCAAAGAAACTCTGGATGAGATCTGAAGGTTTTGTTCCATCTGGAGTGAGCATCCTCCTCCAAGCTTACCAGCCTAAACGTGGATGTAAATGTAATTTACACTCACTTTACCTGTCCAGAGTGGTGTAAAGAGACCTAAAGACCTAAGAATCAGCTCCTAAATCTTTACGAAGGTGTTTAACAAACAACATTTTTTGTGTATCTCTTTCCAAGTTGAAATATACAAATATGGAGTTGCAATGCTATATAATTATCTGTTATTTAATCCGAAGGAAGAGGTAGAAATAACCTAGATAGATTTTCATACACATATTAGTGCAATCTGCTGTGACAAACTGAAAGCATTGATGATAATGTACATTCACCTATCTCCAGCTACAGCCCTAGCACAGCGGGGCCCTGCTCTCAGTTGGAGCTTCCAGGCACTACCATAATACACATAATAAATAATAATAAATGCCTGCTTGACAGTCATCTCCCTAGGACATCTGCTATACAGGCCAAAAGGTGGTTTCTTAGCCCTTCTGTCATTTGAAACAAGCCTGCCACAGGTTACGTATGTTGGAATTCTAGATGAACCTCATTGAACTGCAAATGTGGATAACATTTCCCCTAAAGAACGGTTGATGATACACAGGTTCTAGCTCTACATATATCAATTACATTTTAAAAAGTATATTACAAAGAAAGAAAAAGATACACAGATTATTTGGTTTGGGGGTGTCCTGTATCTATGAGATCAAGTAGAGCACAAACGTTTTGTGAAATATCCCCTCACTAGTGAAGGGAGAGTAATCAGATGCCCTGTGGTAGGTGTGGGATAAAATTTAATACAGCTGAAAGTGAGGGGCTGACACCAGGAATAGTACAGATAGCGTTCTGAAAGATTCTTGACACCATACTGCACTTCAGTTCTTACCTGCAACATGCTGGGCTGGTCCAGTCTTCTGCCTTTCCTGAACTGAGACGGTCACTTGTGCAGCTGGTTTGTGATGTGGAGGATACACATAATTTACATGACTAAAGTCATGTTAACCAGGCAACATTTGAACTCTTGTCTTCAGAGTTGAAGTGCTAGTTTGTTAGCTACTGTAACAATTTGGCCTCATTTGAGTAGTTTATCAGAAATACTCCGTGGTAATCTTAGCAAAGATATGAGGCTTTAATAAAGTTGTCTAATAAATAATACTTAGAGCTTGGATGGCATTTTTCACCACTAGCTCTCAAAGTGCTTTACCAAAGTAAATAAGAATTAAATCCCCACTTGACAAACAGGGAAACTGAGGCAGACTATCCTGTGGCAGAAAGTGCTCTGACACAGATCTGACGATGTGCGAAGTGCCAAAATATGCTATGTTGTATTTACAATACACAGACAGTATCCTTAAAACCAAAGACAAACTAACGAGCTTCTGACAGAATTCCATTGTATGTATTTAATCTGGGTGTGAATGTAATGCCCAACCTGGAGGTGAGAGACTAATGGCACTGAGAAAGACATGTAAGTTTGCTCACAAGGCTGTGCCACGTGGTAAACCTCAGCAGGGGCTGTTCTAGCTGTAGGCAAGCTAGGCAGCTGCTCCTCTGTCATGGGCCAAATTTAAGTGGTGGTGGTGGAGGTGGGGGGGGGGGGGAGCAGCACACTAAAGTGTTGCCTAGGGCGACAGATTGCTTTGAGTGGCTTCTGCATCTCAATGCTAGCCTGTAACCACTTGGCTATTTCAGTCCTGCGAGTGTCTGTCAAGCATAAAATTATGCTGTGATTTTATAATACTGTCCAAGTGTCCATTATGGAGTATGATTTGAGAGTCTCAAACTAATTCTCACTTGCAACACAAGGACACATCTTTTCAAGGCACTGAGCATCTCCAGTTGAAAGGAGTGGGAGTTGAAGGCAGTTAGCACCTGCCAAGACCATTCATTCCCTGGCAGGACCTCAGCTAGTCTTTGTACCCAGGTCCCCAGAGATGAAAGTCACTGGGTCAGAATCTGCTCTCAGCCCTGGTCTACACTAGGAGTTGAGGTCGAATTTAGCAGTGTTAAATCGATTTAACCCTGCACCCGTCCACATGACGAAGCCCTTTTTTTCAACTTAAAGGGCTCTTAAAATCGATTTCCTTACTCCACCCCCGACAAGGGGATTAGAGCTGAAATCGACCTTGCTGGATCGAATTTGGGGTACTGTGGACACAATTAGATGGTATTGGCCTCCGGGAGCTATCCCAGAGTGCTCCATTGTAACTGCTCTGGACAGCACTCTCATCTCAGATGCACTGGCCAGGTAGACAGGAAAAGGCCCGCGAACTTTTGAATTTCAATTTCCTGTTTGGCCAGCGTGGCAAGCTTGAGGTGACCATGCAGAGCTCATCAGCAGAGGTGACCATGATGGAGTTCCAGAATCGCAAAAGAGCTCCAGCATGGACCGAATGGGAGGTACAGGATCTGATTGCTGTATGGGGAGAGAAATCCGTACTATCAGAACTACGTTCCAGTTTTTGAAATGCCAAAACCTTTGTCAAAATCTCCCAGGGCATGAAGGACAGAGGCCATAACAGGGACCCGAAGCAGTGCCGTGTGAAACTTAAGGAGCTGAGGCAAGCCTACCAGAAAACCAGAGAGGTGAACGGCTGCTCCGGGTCAGAGCCCAAAACATGCCGCTTTTTTGATGAGCTGCATGCCATTTTAGGGGGTTCGGCCACCACTATCCCAGCCGTGTTGTTTGACTTCTTCAGTGGAGATGGAGGCAACACGGAAGCAGGTTTTGGGGACGAGAAAGATGATGATGTTGAGGTTGTAGATAGCTCACAGCAAGCAAGCGGAGAAACCGGTTTTCCCAACAGCCAGGAACTGTTTCTCACCCTGGACCTGGAGCCAGTACCCCCTGAATCCACCCAAGGCTGCCTCCTGGACCTGCCAGGCGGAGAAGGGACCTCTGGTGAGTGTACCTTTTAAAATACTATACATGATTTAAAAGCAAGCATGTTTAATGATTAATTTGCCCTGGCATTCGCAGCTCTCCTGGATGTACTCCCAAAGCCTTTGCAAAAGGTTTCTGGGGAGGGCAGACTTATTGCGTCCTTCATGGTAGGACACTTTACCACTCCAGGCCGTAGCATGTACTCGAGAATCATTGTAAAACAAAGCACTGCAGTGTATGTTTGCTGGCATTCAAACAACATCCGTTCTTTATCTCTCTGTGTTATCCTCAGGAGAGTGATATCATTCATGGTCACCTGGTTGAAATAGGATGCTTTTCTTAAGGGGACATTCAGAGGTGCCCGTTCCTGCTGGGCTGTTTGCCTATGGCTGAACAGAAATGTTCCCCCCTGTTAGCCACAGGGAGAGGGAAGGGTGGAAGGGCTAGCCACATGCTGGTGGGGAAGCAAAATGCGACCTTGGAATGAAAGCACATGTGCTATGTATGTAATGTTAACAGCAAGGTTTACCGTGAAAGAGTGTAGCCATTGTTCTAGAAAATGTGTCTCTTTAAATACCACTGTCCCTTTTTTTCTCTCCACCAGCTGCATGTGTTTCAAGGATCACAGGATCTTCTCCTTACCAGAGGCTAGCGAAGATTAGAAGGCGAAAAAAATGCACTCGCGATGAAATGTTCTCTGAGCCCATGCTGTCCTCCCACACTGACAGAGCACAGACGAATGCGTGGAGGCAGACAATGTCAGAGTGCAGGAAAGCACAAAATGACCGGGAAGAGAGGTGGCGGGATGAAGAGAGTAAGTCTGAAGAGAGGGCTGAAGCTGAAAGGTGGTGGCAGCATGATGAGAGGAGGCAGGATTCAATGCTGAGGCTGCTGGAGGATCAAACTAATATGCTCCAGCATATGGTTGAGCTGCAGGAAAGGCAGCAGGAGCACAGACCGCCGCTACAGCCCCTGTGTAACCAACCGCCCTCCTCCCCAAGTTCCATAGCCTCCTCACCCAGACGCCCAAGAACGCAGTGGGGGAGCCTCCGGCCACCCAGCCACTCCACCCCAGAGGATTGCCCAAGCAACAGAAGGCTGGCATTCAATAAGTTTTAAAGTTTTAAACTTTTAAAGTGCTGTGTGGCCTTGTCCTTCCCTCCTCCACCACCTCTCCTGGTGCTTCTCTCCTCCACCACCCCTCCTGGGCTACTTGGTAGTTATCCCCCTATTTGTGTGATGAATGAATAAAGAATGCATGAATGTGAAGCAACAATGACTTTATTGCCTCTGCAAGCGGTGATCAAAGGGAGGAGAGGAGGGTAGTTAGCTTACAGGGAAGTAGAGTGAACCAAGGGGTGGCGGGTTTCATCAAAGAGAAACAAGCAGAACTTTCACACCATAGCCTGGCCAGTCATGAAACTTGTTTTCAAAGCTTCTCTGATGCACACCGCACCCTCCTGTGCTCTTCTAACCGCCCTGGTGTCTGGCTGTGCGAAACCAGCAGCCAGGCAATTTGCCTCAACTTCCCACCCCGCCATAAACATCTCCCCTTTACTCTCACAAATATTGTGGAGCGCACAGCAAGCAGTAACAACAGTGGGAATATTGGTTTCGCTGAGGTCTAACTGAGTCAGTAAACTGCGCCAGCGCGCTTTTAAACGTCCAAATGCACATTCTACCACCATTCTGCACTTACTCAGCCTGTAGTTGAACAGCTCCTGACTACTGTCCAGGCTGCCTGTGTATGGCTTCATGAGCCATGGCATTAAGGGGTAAGCTGGGTCCCGAAGGATAACTATAGGCATTTCAACATCCCCAACGGTTATTTTCTGGTCTGGGAATAAAGTCCCTTCCTGCAGCTTTTGAAACAGACCAGAGTTCCTGAAGATGCGAGCGTCATGTACCTTTCCCGGCCATCCCACGTTGATGTTGGTGAAACGTCCCTTTTGATCCACCAGTGCTTGCAGCACTATTGAAAAGTACCCCCTGCGGTTCATGTACTCGCCGGCTTGGTGCTCCAGTACTAAGATAGGGATATGGGTTCCATCTATGGCCCCACCACAGTTAGGGAATCCCATTGCAGCAAAGCCATCCACTATGACCTGCACATTTCCCAGGGTCACTACCCTTGATATCAGCAGATCTTTGATTGCATTGGCTACTTGTATCACAGCAGCCTCCACAGTAGATTTGCCCACTCCAAATTGATTCCCGACTGACCGGTAGCTGTTTGGCATTGCAAGCTTCCACTGGGCTATTGCCACTCGCTTCTCAACTGTGAGGGCTGCTCTCATCTTGGTATTCTTGTGCCTCAGGGCAGGGGAAAGCAAGTCACAAAGTTCCATGAAAGTGCCCTTACGCATGCAAAAGTTTCGCAGCCACTAGGAATCGTCCCAGATCTGCAATACTATGTGGTCCCACCAGTCTGTGCTTGTTTCCCGAGCCCAGAATCAGCATTCCACCGCATGAACCTGCCCCATTAGCACCAGGGCCTGTGCTTTGAGAGTAGTCTGTGTCCATGTCCTCATCACTCTCGTCACCGCGCTGACGTCGCCTACTCACCTGGTTTCGCTTTGCCAGGTTCTGGTGCTGCATATACTGCTGGATAATGCGTGTGGTGTTTAATGTGCTCCTAATTGCCAAAGTGATCTGAGCGGGGTCCATGCTTGCCGTGATATGGCGTATGCACAGGAAAAAGGCGCAGAACGATTGTCTGCCATTGCCCTGATGGAGGGAGGAGCGACTGACGACATGGCTTACAGGGTTGGCTTACAGGGAATTAAGATCAACAAAGGGGGTGGCTTTGCGAGAAATTGAATGGCCCCCTCAAGGATAGAACTCAAAACCTCAAGGATAGAACTGGGTTTAGCAGGCTGTTGATTTCACGGAAGGAGGGAGGAGAAAATGAATACAAAACAAATCTGGTCTATTTCTTGTTTATACATCTTGCTGGCAGCAGGCTGTGCAGTACGACCGCTAGCCATCGTCATCTCCTGGGTGCTCGGCAGAAGACGGTGCAGTGTGACTGCTGGCCATCATTTTCTGCTGGCTGCTGATTAAAAGACAGTGCACTGCTGGTAGGACTCAATCACCATGAGACGAAACTTAAAAGGGAAATAACCTGGCTGAGTCACTCCCATGTTTGCCCAGGCACCCCTGACCTCATCGAGGTTGTTTAAAAGAGCACCCAGGACTACGTCGACGACAGCCAGTCATACTGCACTGTCTGCTGCCAAACAGCAATAAACTGCTGTTGTGTAGCAATGCAGTACCGCGTCTGCCAGCACCCAGGAGACATACGGTGACGATTAGCTGAGCGGGCTCCATGCTTGCCGTGGTATGGCATCTGCACAGGTAACTCAAGAAAAAAGGTGCAAAACGATTGTCTGCCCTTGCTTTCACGGAAGGAGGAAGGGAAGGGGGGCCTGACGATACGTACCCAGAACCACCCGCGACAATGTTTTAGCCTTATCAGGCACTGGAATGTCTACCCAGAATTCAAATGGGTGGTGGAGACTGCGGGAACTGTGGGATAGCTATCCACAGTGCAACGCTCCGGAAGTCGATGGCTGCCTTGGTACTGTGGACACACTCTACCGACTACATGCACTTAGAGCATTTGTGTGGGGACACACACAATCGACTGTATAAAAACGCTTTCTACAAAACCGACTTCTATAAATTCGACCTAATTTCATAGTGTAGACATACCCTTAGTTAAAGCAGTATCAAACCAGAGTAAACTCCACTGATTTACATGGAGTTAATCTAGATTTTCATTTCATTTACACCAGTGAAAATCGTATTACTGTTATATGTTATATACTATATTATACTATTTTGTACCTGAACTCTCAAAATAATAGGATACAAAACAGGATTTAGTAGGAGCTCTTACAGGTATATCAATTATTAACATGAAATTACTTTGACCACATATCTTGTTTGTTTATATAAGATATAACTTGTAGCTTAGTTTGTCCGACTTACAGCTTCTAGCTCCCCAAAACATAAGCTTTGGTTTTCCACTAGAGGGTAGCATTGGTAAATTTATCGTAACTGTGGCATCTTTCTGGGTTTTTTTCCAAACCACTTTAGTTTCAGCACAAAAATTTCTATTTTAAACGTTTTATTATTGTTAAAGAATGCTACAGTGTAAGGACATATAGGAGCAAAGCATTCTCCTTACCTTCTGTCAGCTTTTTTATGGCAATATCAACATACCAGTATGAGAGCTGCTATGTAAAATCCAAACTTCAGCCCAGAGTTATTTTCATGTCTTTCTGTAAATTATATGCCATTATAATTCTGGAGCAGAGGGACAGGGGAAGAAGAAAGATACCATTTGATAAAACTGTGAAAGCCACTATTAGCACATTCTCACTTCTAGCTATTCTTCTTCTTTGTTAAGGATTGTACGCACTTACATAATGGGCTGGTATCGATTCACTCCTTTGAAAAGTGCCAAAGCAGCTCAAAGCTGTAGCCCAAGGGCTGTGCAATTAAAAAAACATGATTTCAGGACCGGAACCAGTGTATTTATCTCAATATGGTATTAATAGGGGAAGAGGAAAGCACTGAGAATTTAAATCAACTACCCTGGTGATTTTAAATACACTCAATTTGCAATATATTTCTTTGATTTTCAGTTTAAATTACTGAATCTTGCAATACATTTGATATACTGAAAAACAAAGTATGTATGAATACATAGAAGTCCTTGGTATACAAAGTGCAAAAAGTCATCTGGAATTATCGTTATTTTCTCTCTGAAGAGAAATCATCCTAAGAGACAATAAGATATAAATTAAAAAAAACAGTAGAAAGTGATAGAAGAACTTCTTCAATTAACAATGGATTAAGGGCATACATTTATTTTAAATACATATAGGGCTTGATCCAAAGCCAATTAAAAGTAATGGAAAGGGTCCCATTGACTTTGATAGGCTCTCAGTCAGGCCCATTGTGGTCATCAGAGGGTGAAATTCAACCCTGTGCAGATGGTCAGCGCCAGGAGTGAAATCCTGGCCGCACCAAAGTCAGAAATATGTTCCATTGAGTTTGTTCAAGTGTGGATTTCACCCAAGGTCTATGGACCATTTGACTCCCATCTGAGCTCTCTTTGGAGGGAAGAGGTGGTGCATAGATCTCATGCTGGCTGGCTGAACAGGGCTGAATTTCAATCTTCTAGGCAAGCTTTCAGAGGACCCAGTTTGGTAATAATCAGGTCCACGGTCAGGGCTTTCCAGAAAGATAATTACAAAACTGTTTATTAATATCCTCAAACACAATTTACTAGCCCTTATGGACATCATGTGTGGTCAAGGGCTCCAGAATCCTTAATAAACCAAAGCAAAACAGAAAACAAAAGAAGTTAAAGAAACAAATCAAGGAGTTACTGCTAAAAATCCAGCCTGACAGATGAATCTTAATTCACATAACTAAAAAAAAAAAAAGAAAAAAGAAAAGGTACAAGAAGCATCAGCCTAGATTTGACTCTTGACATCACTTCAAAGTAAAAAAGTAGCTGTTTGAGGTTATATTTTCCTTTGGGCGATTTGTATGAAATAGCTATCACGTGAACTAATAAATACGGACTTTTAAAAAACAGACATTAGGTATAGTTGATAACCTGCAACAGCTCTGCTTATCTTGACAAAGCCTTTTAGGGCTTTTTAGTGTGTGGATCATTGAGCCAATAGACCATAGCAATTATGTCCATTGGATCAGCATGAGTTCTACTTACACAAAAAAGCCTTAGGAAATTTTCTCTGGGAAAAAAAAAGACTTTCACTCATGGAGAGCATATTTATGCGAAAAAAATGTCTAATTCATTTGAGAACAAGTGCACTATACAAAGTGATTATCAGGAAAGTCTTTGGATTTTTTTTTTTAAATGGAAATAAAGCACCTTTATAACTAAGGGCCAGATTCTGTTTTTATAACGAGGATTACTTTACTCAAGCTGTGCCACTGAAGTCAGAATTTGGCTCTTCAGTTTTAAAAAAAAAAAACAAACAAACATTTTTCTTTACTTACGCTCATAATGTTTAAAATCTTTTACTACCCATTAAACATTTTTCCATCTTGGTGTAAGATGGTTCTTCCCCAATTTCACCCATTCCACACAGTTGGTAGCTAGCAAACCCCTGAAGCCAGGAGTTAAGAAATGCCATTGGATTCTGAATTGCAACAACCTGAATGATCTAAAGACAATTTCTTAATATTTCAAGTTTTGTTTCTCAAATATTTGGTTAATATTAACAAATATAGCCAGAAATTTCCTATGTTAAAATGGCACTTAATTTTTAAAAAGTATAAAGCTTTGTTTCTGCAATCTTCCACATACATTACATTGGAACATCATTTTATGTATAAACCAGAGCTAAGTAACCAGTTGAGATTGGATAAATTAGCAGGGTTTGTTCTTACAACAAAAGGGTGGACTAACAATTCTTAAATATTATTTAAAAATCAAATTACAGTACACAAAGGTTAATGATTTACTACACCTTTTATGTGGAAAACTGTTTTTCACATGTAGTACTCACTTCCAGGTATTTTCCTTTGTTTAATTCCTACCTTAGGATCTGTCAGAGTAAACACCACACTTGAAATTGTTTTTAAAAAATGACCTGATAAGATCTGTTAAATGAGGTGATTTGCGGAACATCATATGTGGTAATATTACTGTATATATTTACCTGTGCCTTTCCAGACTGAAGGGCCAACATATGATATTATAACACCACACACACACAGGGCTCCCACAGGCTACAGTATTTTTATTCTGTTTTCTACTGCTTCACAAAATCTCATGCATCACAACTCAGCTATGCTCTTGCACTCCGAGGGGCCAAGAAGAGGGGAGTTTGCTAGAGTACGGTGGCAAAAATACAAGCACACAATAGAAGTACTGATCCCCATGTTGCCAGCAGGGGTGTTAATGTGAATGTACGAGGGATCTGATTTCCACTTGGAAAGATCGCAGTGTTTAACATTCATAGGCAGTTACAGCTGAGCTGAACAGAAACCGCCTTCCCACATTAACACTCCATGAACAGCATCCAGCACAGTTATCATATCTGCTTGAAAATGTGTCATACTTACATTTTAGTACAGTATTGTGCTTCTGGGAGATATTTTATTTATTGAGGCAATAGCTCTAAACAGAGATGATATAACCAATTCTCTACAGGAGGCTCAGGCAACTCTCAACCAGGTACTTGAAGGACATAGCGTGTGTGTGTTTTGAAGGGGAGGGAAGTGGGGCTGAGGAGCCACATACTGTACATGTCATGTATTATGTCTCTCTCTCCACCACAAAGCACCGTTCAGTAGTTATGTTAAATATTTCAGATAAATAGTGTTCTAAAAGATTTCACTGAAAAAGAGTTTTCTTAATTATTAAAAAAATTAAAGCCCCTTTGGAATTTCTCTAACGATGCAATATCATGAAATAGAACAAGATGCAGTTCGCTGAAAACCTTGGTGAACAGACACTGTCTAGTGACTCATCAAGCTCTTTACATGACCCTATGTCAGCCTCAGAAACTTCAAATGAAGGCTTTGATGCAGGAGATATCAAAGGGGATCTGGCCCCGGCTTATTCTGGGCCAGATGCTGTCCCCCTTACTTGTGTTGAGTAAGAAGTCAATAGGATTCCTTGCAGCATACATGACTGCTAAACAACTGTAAGAGTGGCAGAATCTGGCCTTCAATTCATAGTGTACTGACAATTGGAATTCTTCACTAGAGGATGTTTGGATTGTATACTGAGGTGGCCAGGGTCCTGATTTTCCAGGAATACCCAGGTTAAACAGGGGCATTTTGGTGGATGTAATTATGCATTGTTTGTATTGCAGTAGTGTCTACAAGCCCCAATCAGGAATCAAGGCCCCGCTGTTTGTATGTACAGCGTCCAATGCAATCAATGAAAAGACAGCTTTTGCCTCCAGAAGAGCTCACAGTGTAAGTAAATGATGAAAGAACACAGGTGGAGATAACAAACAAATAGGGAGAGCACAAAATAACTGACTAATGTAATAACCAGCAGACACAATACACTAACTACTACTAACTACTTGTCTAGCTACTGGCAAGATGAGAGTTGGAGGTTGACTTTTATTTATTTTTTTTAAATTCCCAATTTCAACATAACCACTTGACTTTTGGTTTCCCGTCCAGCAACCCCCAGCACTGAGATGAGCTTGGAATCCGGGTATTACTACTTTGGTTCCTATAGGGCACTTCCCCAGTGACTTCTCATGCAGGTTGATGCAATGGAATCCCAGAAGCGTGACAGATGGCTCCAGACTCACGGAAGTATCCTGGGTTACTTCTGGGAAAAGGGGAGTTGAAATGGGTCAGTTCCTTGAGTTCCTCCGTGAGGCACAACCTCCTTCCCCAAACTCCTCTTGGGGTATCTCCTACTCTGGGTTATGGCCAAATGTCACAATCTAGTCCTAAAATGACAGAGATTTTAGTTATGAGGACACAAGGTAGTTTAACTTGGAGTAAATTGGATATGAAGAAAAAAATTAGGCAACACATCAGGGAAAAAAAGCTCCCTGACAATAATATCCGTGGAATAATCTCCCAGGGAAGTGGTGGAAAGGCCCATCATTTGGAACAATCAAAACCAAAGCTGGCCAAAGCATTAGTGCACTGCAAACAATCTTGCTCTTACTGGGTAACTGAACAAGTCTGTCTCATCTACAACTGCTAGGATGCAACAGAGAAAGTAGATAGGAACAGACCGCTCAGGAGGAATTATAGAGTGAGGCTGACTAGAAATCGACAAAATATAAAATTTTCAATGAATGGAATTTCACTCTCAGATTTTTGTTTTTTTTCATGTGATTTTGAATCTCTCAGTTAGTACTTTCTATAGTTTTTTCCTGCAAAATGCTAATTTTCACATAATCTCCCCATATTTTTGCATTTTATCAATGAAATATCTTTCTTTATGGACGATCCAATTTTTTGCTTAAAAACAGGCCCATTTCTTGGCACAAGGGCCTATTGAACACCAAAGCATTGGTATAAACACTTTTTTTTTCCATAAATTATTTTTTTTCCCTGCAAATGCTCCAAGTGGCACATTCATAATGGGCAAACATTTGAATGTTGAGTAGCTTTGGCTTTTGTCACAATTATTTTATCCCTCTCTAAAGGTGCCATCCACTGGTGGAGGTGCCTGGACAGCCCATCAAGCAAAGAGGCATTTTTCTTTTTATTTACTGGGTGAACAAGAGCTGGATCTGGCAGGTGGCAGTAACAACCATCCTCTAGAGGAGGGCAGCTTTAAACTCTGGGGAGGCTCCAGAGAAACCCCACTGGCAGTGGCTCTTCTGGAAATGTTCTGAATTAAGCCATTCTCCAGGTGCATTGGCCCCAGTCCTCTTCAGGCAAGCCAACTCATTTTGTGCACTGCAGCAGCCAACTCATGACCCTTTGAGCAGCAATTGCAGCCGTTTCTGGTACCGGGCACTGCTCCAGGTGGCCCACCACCTGGGTTGGCCAGCAGAAACCAGGCAGTGAAATCTGGCAAGGCATGCTTATCCCATGCATCAAGAGCTAAAAGAGTTTAGTCTGTGGTTATTTTAGTAGCCATATAGCTCCAGTGTAATTAGATTATGCTTCACGCACAGCTGTTAACCGCTCATGTGCATTTACTTCCTTAAGTGAGCTGGGTCCCTCGTTTCAGCATATTAAATAAGAGCGATAAGTGAAATACAGTTCCTAGATTTTAGCAGGGTGGGTGTCAAAATCAGTAACCAGTCAGTAAAATGGAAATCTGAAACAACAAGGTTAATTTCTGCCCAAATCTGTAATAGAAAAAACAGGTTTTAGATGAGGGGTTTCATCTAGTGGCTCTGTTGCTCATTTCATTGTCACTCTGTAGGTCGGATGGCTGACAGAGATTGTTATAAAAATCCAACTCAAAATATTTTGAAAACTTTGCCTCCACTGCTGAGAAAACTAAGTGGTGACTCATGCCCTGGTCACTTCCAGACTCGAATATTGCAATTTAATGGATTCTGAAACGGATATTCCACAGAGACTGCAATTTAGGCATGTTAGCTGCCAAGAGATCACATCAACATGACGTGTTTGCAACACATTTCCCCCATTTCTTTGATCATTGCATTGGCCACAAATTAAATCCCACTTCCTACTGAAGAGCTCACTCTCAACCACTAAGGCAAAGAAAACATTTAACAAGCTTGTTTTTTTACCTCTGCTTGTTCTCCAGTTTCTAGCACGAAGTAGGCCTGTACGTAGTGATGCCTCCTACCACGAGCTCTGGACAGAGTGAGTTAGAAGATGCAATGCACATCAGTTTTGCAGATCACTACTTTTTGTGGTAAATCATGGCATCACTGAGTAATTTTCAATATTTAAAATCAAGGCTAAAAATGTTTTAGCACATATTTATAATTATTTGAGAAGCAAACTGTATTGTTCTGTAGTTTGTTCTGTGTTAAGTGGTAGCTTCAAGGGGTTGTACATGTAGAGCTTGGTAGAAATTCTTTTTTAATAGTTTCGGTGTCTAATATTAATGTTTATGTAATAGCATTTTTTATCCATTTACATTTCCACAGTTGTACAAAATTACGGTTTTTAAGCATTTAAAAAAATCAATTTAAGTCTTCACACTTGTGCAAAATTAAGGGAGGGTCAGACAACTATTTAATGACAGTAGGCACAGACTCCAAAAGTTAAAGTTTTATAACAGCTAAAACACAAATTGTCAACATCACATGTCAAAATAGACAAAGTAAATATCCTTAAATCAGACTCTAATAAAATTCTCAAGCAGCATTTTTTCTTACTTTTCCTATCTGTATATTTTGATCATCATCAATGGAAATATTTTTTTGTCGGTTTGTGTGTGTACAGTGGAATTGACATGTACCAACATTTACCCATAATCATCTAATCCTTCAAAGCCTACATATAACCAAAAAGATTTTGATCTAAAGGATCCAAAAGAATTTACATTTGACAACTATTCTTGGTATGCGGTTCAAAGATGAGAAAGTAAAGAGACACCTAAGTATGGTCTCCTAAGAAGGTACAATCTGTACAATCTAGGAGGCTGGATTGACTTCAGAACTCTTGTAATCTGGGCCAGTGGAGATCAGGTTTGTTATGGGTTGGAGAGGACAAACCAAATAAAACTACTCTTCATTTACTCTCTTAGCATGCTACATAATACAGAGCAGTTTTAGAACAACAGAAGTGCTTCTCAAGTAGCTTTCCTTGCAAGATTACTTCATAGTTTGACAGACAGCTCATTGGAGATGCACAAATGTAACTGAAGGGCAGAGTTTAATATCTTGTCTATTTAATGTGTTTGCAAGAGGCCATGGCTACATGTGGCACTTTATAATAATGGTAATATAATTGAATTTGAATGATAACAAAATGGAGAATTTATGATTTAGCCTCTTATCAGGTAGTAATTCCCCAAATACATCACTCCAGTGCTGCAACATCTATTTAATTGCAAAATAGTTTGCATGACACAAGTTTTAAAAAGTATGATACTGTGATAGTCTGATATGCAGAATTCTGTAGAAGATTATGATTCAATACGAAATGCAATTCAGTGTTTTCTGTATTTCATTTTTTAATGCCAGAATAACATCAAAAAAAGAAACAACTCTTCCACATGTGAACTTGCAAACAATTATATATTTTGGACTTGTTTCTCTCTAGAGATGTATGCATACATACACACACAGAGGTATGAATGTATATATACACACAATTTTTGTGTGCTTACTACACACAATTTTTCATCCTGGTTTCTATCTCACTCCTGCATCAAGATATTCCTGCAGAAAATCATGCACATGTACAACTGAAGGTGAAAATTGTGATTAGGGAGCATACTACAAAGGTTTCCTCTTTCCCTGTTCACCAGAATAATTTATACAAATTTTATATGTATTTTTGTGAAACCAAACTGCTGAATTCTTCTGTTTCTCCTCTGTGGATGGATACAAGTCATCAGTCTCTCCTATGACTGTTGCTCTTTTAGCCTGTGTGCTGCACAAACTAAGCAACTGACACAAAAAGAACAAAACCCAAAAAAGTAGTGGATAACGATTTCAAAAGAATTAGAAAATTATTTGACTTGAACATATTACTTAGGTCATTATACCCTTTTAGCTTTGGAGCTTTGTTTATTCCAACACATAAGAGATGATTAGCTGTTCTGTTAACTCTTGATAGCCAGAGTTGACAATACGACATGTGATTTTTTTTTTTTTGCATTGACAGTAATATATGGAGCCTCAGATATACAGAATGTAAGGCATTAATGAGTGAGCAGAATCCTTGAAGTCCTAAACATAGTCCAAAAATCTCATTTATATTAAAAGGAGTTTTATTCTGAATATAGACTGCTGGATTTCTCCCAATAAATGTGAAGCCAAGGCCAGAAACATTCAGAATGTTTTCTAATCCTCTACTTATAAAACAGCACTATATTCAATTAATTTATTTAAATCTGATTGCAACTTGCCATATCTTCTTAATGATTCTCACCTTTCCTGCTACATAAAAACAGGTCTTGAAGTTATTTATATCCACAAGAAAAGGACTGTCTCTAGACAAAGAACTTTTTTTCAATTTAATTAGTGAAATATTTTAAAAATTGTTCACACTTTTTTTTTTTTTTATAAAAAGGAACATGCAGAAAATTCTACAACTTCACTGACAAAAGAATGAAACCTCAACTTACAACCCCTCCCCCACCCCCAAAACACAGACCCAGATGATAAGGAAGTTTGTCTTTCCCCTAATTTCACATTAACAAAACTAAGTCCCATGTGTTCCTTTTATAAAGGCATGTAAGCATAATTGAAGGCATAAAATGAACAGCTAAACCATCTTTAAACATAACAGAATATTTTGGATATGAATAATTAAGTTCCACTAAGTATGGATTTAAAAACTTATTTCAGATTTGCTTTATCTCTCGTTCAGAATAATACATCCAACATTAATTTATGTAAAAACAGGAATTAACATATACCATTTAGGCTGCTCTAAACCATCACTAATTACACTAAAGGATCTAACAAAATTCTCTGGAAAATAGTCTTAAGAATATTTTTAACACAATAAAATTATAACAAAGACAGACATTTTCAACGGAATCTAAACTAGTTGTTGCATTTATTGAAGGCGTTAGATTCAGTACATAGAGGTAGATCAGTTGGAATATTAGCAGTGTATTGGCTGTTTAGAGAGGACACAATCAATAAAGGGGGGAAAAGCAATTGTGTGTGCTAGAATTCTTTTAATAATTTATAACAGTCAACCACAAACTCATGCTGTCTTTGGGCTTGATTCAATGCCTATTAAAGCCAACAGAAAAATTCACTGATCTCAACTGGAGCTGGATCAGGCCTTTTTATACTTTGAGGGTTCAGAGACAGATTCATGGAAACAAAACAAAAAAGCTATAATGGAACTGTGCCCTTTAGCTAACCCTTGGCTGCTCTCAGTGTTCTTAAGCATTAGGTAAAGGAATTTTGATGCATATGGAGCCACTTTATGTTAAACATTTGATAAAGTGAAGCTTATGATTTGGAGCTAAAAACTTATGTTTGATCTACTTTCATAACTGGGTTTGAGCACACCTCTAAAGGCACACTTATCAAAAACATCTTTGAGCTCACTGGCCACTGCTCTGTGCATTATTTGCAGCTGAAAAGAAGCTTAGATAATACAGGCCCAATCTTGGAAGGCGCTGAGCACCCTCAACTCTCATTCGTGTTTAGTTTCATTGGTTCAACTCTAGTTAATGGAAACTGAGGGCGTCAGCACCTTGCAGAATCTTTGTTGCTTGCATGTTTTATGATCAGGGATTGATGATTTCAAAACACATCACTGACAGCCAGTAATAATGTCTGATATTTTAATCTCAGTGGCAATGGAGCAGCCTACTACAGACCTCTGCTAACACAAGGCATCTCTGCTTGGCACCAAATGGAATCCTCTTATGTTAAACCAACAGGAGAGATACAGCGAAAAATAACAGGAATAACAGGAGAGATACAGCGAAAAATAATTTGACAAACACATGGGGACATGCATCCCAAGCATCTTAAGACAGATCAACAGCTGGTATAAATCTTCATAGCTCAATGGAGCTATAGCAGAGAAACTGAGGATCTTCCCCTTTGTGTTTGCAGTTACTGCTTGCAATGCAATTGAGTGCAAGGGGAATAGCGACATACAGGATACCTCTGAACTCTGTACTTTTATCTATCTTATTGTTTGAAGTTTTCTTTTTTTCTCTTTTATTTTTTAATGGACAGTCACCACCACAATTCCAGCAGAGAGGTACCTCTTAAAATTCATGTTAATGCACCCATTCTAATTGCCTGACATTTTGAATAAGGTGCTTGTTGTGTGTTCAACTATATACCTGTTCTCCATGTATCCTTGGTCCCTTTTCTCTGTTTATTAAAAAAAAATTCTATATTTTTAAAGAAAATATTTGCAATTGATTGTAAAAATTAACCATGATAATGTTTTTGTTGTTAGAAGCATCCTTCTTAATTTGCCTTACAACCTTCTCAATTAGAGAAAAAAACTGTCAACTTTCTTGTCCTCATGAGGTTTATTAACATGGCAATATATAACTTAGTTTTGCTTTTACTATGGTAAAGATTCTATTTTAAAAATAGCAACTAAATCCTATCACTGCAAATCTCTGTGTTGCATTTGGGAGAAAGAACAGAAAAAAAGAAAAAAAATGTGTTCACCTTGGATAAATAATAAAAAAAAAACCTCTTAGTTGCAAAACACAAATATTTCACTCATAACACAAGCACCAGACCATTTCTTTGAAGAAGCTTATGATGCACTTAAGACATACAATGCCACAGTATCATAATACAGAACTGAAAGAAATTTCTTGAGAAACCATTAACTTTGAAGGAATGTCTAGACAACTGTGTCAAGAAATGCAAATAATTTATGCTTCTCAGCTCCTACCCAATGGATGGCCCCATGCTGAGCGTACACAAACTCAGAAGAAAAAGGCATGTCACAGTCATATGACTAGGGAGGAGAAGAGAATCGCATAGAAATTCAAGTTAATCTTGAACAGAACTTCAGAAAGCACTTCTCTAAAGTTAGCCAGCATAGCCCCTGGTCATTTTAGCTAGTTTAAAACACTAACTTACAGGTGGTGCATCCTAGCTTCAAATGAGAGGTGATGAAGGGAACACAGCTTTTAATTATTATGATAATTCGTTCTGTTAGAAAAATAAAAACTAAATGACTACAAAATACTGTACAACCTCTTGCAGTAACTAACAAAGTGGCTTCTGGAATCAATGCTTTTGCCAAAAATGCATTTTTAAGGCACTTAAACAGGTATCTCTTATTTAATATATATAGAAAAATAAAATATGCGCTAAAGCAACATTCACAAATACCAGTCTTCTCAATTGTCTGTGTGTGTACAGTATAGTACATATATACATTCACTGTGACACGGACTGCTTCCATTGTTATACCTTCACAGGTGCTTTGGGCTGTCTTGTTAATTTCAGTGCCTGCAAACATGAAACAAAACAGTCATTTATTGCGTTGCTAAAGACTATAACCAAATACAAGGCAAGCTTTTATTTTAGTGGGTGCAAAGGGTTCAGTATATTTCCAGGTGGCTCTGAGAAGCCATATTATCCAGCTTTATTACAGTTTATAACTGAAAGGTTCTAAGTCGTTTCCACTCAGTTAGAGTCAAGTTTTTTGTGCTGT
Organism: Lepidochelys kempii; assembly: GCF_965140285.1. Classification (NCBI taxonomy): domain Eukaryota; kingdom Metazoa; phylum Chordata; order Testudines; family Cheloniidae; genus Lepidochelys; species Lepidochelys kempii. The sequence goes on from NC_136383.1 coordinate 54,285,255, forward strand.
GAAGGATTTTCATCTTACCTGGAAAATAAAATCACTTGACTCTAAACTGAGCTGTGCGCCTCTGTGGAGGCAGAGTAGCAGCTGGAGGGGGCAAATGCAGACTCCCCTCTACTTGCATTTCAGTCACTGTCACTCACTGAGGTGCTGGGGAGTTTAGTGTTACAACTTTTGACTAGTACCTGTGTCCTTCCTGAGTGGCAAAGCCCAGCAGGAGAGCACTGGAACTGTTGGAGGAGACTGTCAAAGCATCTCTGCTGGTGGGCTGAGATTCAGCTATCCATAAGAGAGCAACTGGTAGGCTCTGCTCAAGAAATCATCTTGTGAGGCAGATAATCCAATTATTGACCTGTTTTAAATTCCCTTTTTGGGGACAGATTGTTGAGAAGGTTAAGGAGAGGCTATTCAGATAATATCTGGAGTCCTCGCATTCCCTTGACTTCTGATCATGAGGTTTCAGGCCTGATTATAGTACAGAAATTGTACCAGTTGCATTGACTGGTGATCAAATATCACTGTTTCCTTTCCGAGAAGTCCCAGATGGTAACAATAAGCAAATAAGTGATCAGTCCTGAGGCCTCTCACACAGTAGTTTTAAATATATTTAATGTCTGTATCAGTTTCTACAGCTTGTCAACCACCCCATTAAATACTTATACAAGACTAGATGCCGCCAATATGCTGACAACACCCAGCTCTACATTATCTTGGTGCATGACCCAACGAGTGAAGTCAAGCAAATTAGTCCTTGTCTAGCTGAGGCTCAACTCATACAAAGCGGAGATAGTGCTTCTAGGTTGGTGGGGAGAAGACCTCTTGTTTTAGGGAGTACACGTAGCGGTTTGTCCTCCAACTTGCAGTGTTGGTGCTGGATTAGACTGTAACTGCTCCTGGATGCTCACATAGTAGCTGTGAAGAACGCTTTCTTTCAGCGGCATTTGTCAGAGAAGCATGGCTTCTTCTCTTGAGTGTAGACCCTATTTATTAGCCATGCCTCTGTCGGGGGAGATAAAATTGCTGCAATGCACCCTACATGGCACTTAATGTGGTTGTCTATTTATTAAGTAGTGTGTCCTATGGCACATTACACCAGTGCTCTGTGATCTATACAAGCTTCCAATCAGCTTCTAGATGAAATATAAAGTGTTGAAAAAAAGCTTTACATGACCTGATTACTTGAGAGGCAAGCTCTTTCCTGTGGTATAAGTCTGAAATTTCTATCCGGGATGGTGCTAGTCCTAATAGCCCATTGTTTTATAAAGGGGGAGGGAGGAAGGACATTTTCTAAGAGAAGTTCTGAACTCTGGAAGTTAACTCACAACTCCTATAGGTCCTAGAGAGATGGGATTTGCTGACCCTTATCAGAGAACAGTCATGCTTTTTCCTGGGCTTATCCTGAAGGGGTACTTTAACAGATGTAAGTTGGTATGAGGATGGAGACCATTATTTTGCGGTGGGTTGATTAAATAAGAGAATTATATTTTGAGAGATGTAATTTGGTGGGTCTTTGCAAATATCTGTCCTTTAGTTTTATACATTTTTCAAGCCTGTAAAAGCTCCTTGGCAAATGTTATTTAAAACCAACATAAAAAAATTCCTTAAAAATAAATTGGGCATATGTAATGCCATGTCTCCCAACAACTATCAGCATTTAACAACTGCCAAAATTTAGCCATTAGAAACTGTACTCTTGGATATTATATACCAAGGGGTTCAGGAGAGAGAGACAATTTCACATTTTGTTTGGGTAACAATTTCTTTTACTTTGTAGTTTGGCAGATTTTGCTGCCATATTTACAAGCTAGAAATATCCTACTGCAGATGAACCTCTAAATATTTAAATTCAATTTCATACAAGCAGATCACATGTACTATCATAATTAAGCAAGAATGTCAGTGGAACTGAGAACTGTGACTGGATAACCGTCTCCCACTGCAAGAGAAATGCCAAAGTGAAGCCAAGGTGTTTATAGAAAATAAACATCAAGGTGATGATGACATGTTTATTTTCAAAGCGGGAGACCATTATCCAGTCACAACATTCAGTTCTATTGTAATTATTGCATCTGTACCAAAAACTTCATTGATTTTAAAAAAATAGAGTAATTAAAATAATATTCATGTGAATAACCCAGGAGACCAAGTGAAATATATTGGTGCAGCAGAATGACAGTTTCTCAAAATATCTTTATTGCAGCATTATAGTCTGAGTAGATGACTTGTCTGGTACTTAATGAATAAGAAACTAGTGCTTGGTGCACCTCCAAAGGAGGTGCAATGGTGGTTCCATATCACTTTTGCTCTCCCCCAGTCTTGTACCCTGCCTGAAGGCTACTGTAACTTGCAACTGACAACAGCCTCAAGAGGCCTTTACTACAAGTGGAGATCACAGATGTGCAGATTAGCTCCAGCCATAGTCCCTATCCTGGCCACAGGGAAGAGAGAGGTGATACTAAAGCTGTAATGCCCTAGCAGTGTGGGTGATCATACTCTGGCCAGAGATGCCAGTTTAACTGGGCTTTTTTCAGGACTAGCACAAAGTTAGACCCAAGCACAGCTGAAGATCAGGACTACTGTACTTTTATTGATAAAATCTGCCTGAAAGGGCTTTTTTAGGGGATGAAATTTTCAATCTGAGTTTTAGGCCATGATTTTCAAAAGTGACTAGTGATTTTGGGTTCCCAACCTGAGATGCCTTAAAGTGGCCTGACTTTTAGACAGTGCTGAGGATCCACTCTCTGGAAATTGGCACCGTTTGAGGTGTCTCAAGTTAGGAAACCAAAAACCGAGGCACCCCAAATCACTAGTTTGAAAATCCTAGCCTCAGAGTTTGACACGGGCGTTGGACTGACAGCAGTGGAGGCTGATGGCCTCTTTGGCTGCTGACTCAACAACCCCAACATTTTTGTTGAAAATTTGAAATTCTGAAAATTTCAGTCAGCTTTCTTCTCTGCCTACTGAGGAGACTTAGGCAGTGGCAGTGTAAGCTTTCCCACACTGTGCTGTAATGTACCTCAACTTTCACCTACAAGGACTCCCTGTATGGGTGAGAGTTTCCCAGTCTCCATATACATTCAATCCTTGTCATCTCTGCTAACCAGAGGTGCCAATTAGTGTCCATCACAAGGATTTGTTTCTCTGGTGTTGTTATTTCTATCTTAAGAACTGGACAGACACCACTAAACCTATTTCACATGGACCACTGAACAGCTATCAAATGGTAATAGCACCAATCACTGCTATAATAAACTGAATTTGACCCAGTGACTTGGAGATGAAAAACCTCTCTGTATCATGTTGCAGCCCTATGAACCAGCCAATGCTATATTTTTGTTTTTAAAACTTGACATGAAATACCAGTCATCCACCTAGTAATCTGTATATTTTTCATAAAGTATAAAGGACAACATAATGTTAGAAAACAATGAAAGCTTTAGTCCTGAATGATTTTAATTCATTGCATACAGGGCTCTTGTTTAAAAACAACAACAAAACCCAGCATATACACAAGATCTCAAAATGATAGATATATGAAATCTCACCAGAAGAGAAATTCCAAAGCTAGCTTTATTTGATAGAGATTGGCTCATGCTGTTAAATTCAGATCTATGAAGGGCCTTCTTATTGGGGGTTTTCTGAGTCAGGTGCCTGGCTTGCTAATGAGCAAGGAGCCAGCTGCAGAGGTCTGATCTGGATCTGAATTTCTCAAAAATCTGGGATGTTTGAATCCTGGGTTTTCATTCAGTCTTATTTTGAATAACACCACCATAAAACAAGAAAGGAACAAAGGAAACCCCTAGCCCAGGATCTACAAGAACAATGAAGGGTTTCAGAGTTACATTTACTTACAGTTATTTTTTCTTACATTTAAAAAGAAGTACTCTGCATTATAAATATGTCTGTGGGTGCAATTTCTTACCTTCTGTCTAGAAACCATCCAAGATTTTATTGTTGGTACCAACACACTGCCAAGAAGAATCTGAGCTGGGTGATAGATAAGTAAGGGGACGGAAATTAACGACAGGTGCTCATAGCCGGAAAATACTATCTTCAGCATTGGAATCCCTGTGGACACAAAGACAGCAGACTTAAGACTCCAACTTTGCTTTTCATTTCAAGGATCACAGCAAAACCTTTTACATTTTACTAAGATTTCAACTAGAGAAAAAGAACATTTCTGCAAGAATGAAGACACAGAAGAATCTTGTGAAAGGCAAAAAAAAAAAGGTTATTACACAACAACTCCACTGCAGAGGACCCTTTCCTCCTCTGGCAAAGCTTTAGAATACCAGAAAGGCTTGAAACAGAAGTTCCCTAATTAAGTGGAGTGATGCCAAGCTCCAGCCAGAGGCTTGATGCAGATTTGCCTTGATGGAGAGTGATTGTACAGGTGCAGGAAGGAGTCTTGGATTTTTTTTATTTTTTTTTCTCTCCTTTGCTCTATCCTCATTTTTCTCACTTGTTCCCTATGAACCTGACCATTTGCTCCCATTCATAATCTTCCTCAAGTCCTACCAGCTGTGTGGGAGCACTGTGCACCTACAAACTCCTGATCCACTCCTTTTTCATAGAGAAGTGTTCAATCATCAGCCTTCCCTGCTCTGACTGATGCTTATGGCTCAGATGGAGCCAAGTGCCTGTCAAAGGGAATATTCATTTGTTAGCGAGATAGTATCACTTCCCACTCTAGCAATGAGTTTCTGAAGAAAGGGAGGAAGACAAAAGTCCTAATGAATTAAAGGGGCAGAACAAATCAGCTGAAGTAGTTAGTGGAGAACTAGGAAATGGTTAGAGTACAGAGGAGGCTGGTGGTTGGGAGGAGTGGAAGTAAAGTCCCAAATGTAGGACATCTTTCCTAGGAGACTTAGTTTGAGCTCAGCAGTGCTATTTCTATTACACTTTCCCAAGGAGAATCTTGATAGATAATGAATTTGTATGTCTCTGTCTGACTCAGCCATTATATACTAAAACAAGGTATCTTTTTAAATACTTGTTCTGTAAAATAAGTTTATATAATCTGAGAGGATCTCTTTTTATGGAATGTTTTTCCATATAGGGCTGGAAATAAAACACAAAACTCTTCACCTTTAGGTCACTGATTCAACTCTAGGGAAAGGATGGCAGGGATGAGATCTGCGAAACTTTCATTACAAAACCCGCATAGGTGAAATTTTTATCATAAACCCAAGCTTGGGTTTGTAGAGGCTGGCAAATCTCAGCTGAGTTTGGAGGAAACATGAACCATCTGAACATAAGAATAGCCCTACTGAGTCAGACTAAAGGTCCATGTCTTCTGAGAGTAGCCAGTGCCTGATGCCCCAGAGGAAATGAACAGAACAGGTAATCATAAAGTGATCCATCCCCTCACTCATTCCCAGCTTCTGGCAACCAGAGGCTAGGGACACCATCCCTGCCCATCCTGGCTAATAGCCATTGATGGACCTATCCTCCATGAATGTACCTAGTTCTTTTTTGAACCCTGTTATGGTCTTGGCCATGACAAGCGGCTCCTCCCCAGCACTGCACACAAGTATGTTTAGATGTCTTAAGAGGTCTGCAACCATCACACCCGGCAGGCAATTCACCACATTGTTCTCCTGGCCATCACAAACCCATCTATCTACGTTCCTAATAACCAAAGCCTCCATGACTATTACCTGTCTCTTCCCAATAACTGGGGTCCCCTCCTCTGGAGGGATCTCCTCAATGCGAGGACACCGTGACACCATCTGGAAGGAGGGTCCCAACTATGAGATTGTTTTCCTCCATCCCAGCTTGATGTTCTCCTTCTGAGACGTTCAACCTTCTCAACAGCCCAGCGGTTGTCAGAGTGGGGATGGGACTGCTCTGCCATGTCCCTGAAAGTCACCTCTGTGAACCTCTCTGTCTCCCTTTGCTCCTCCAGTTCAGCCACTCTAGTCTCCAGAGCCCATAGTTGGTCTCTGAAGGCCAGGAGCTACCTGCACTGAATGCACACGTATGCCACAATCGTGCATGCAGCATTCAGTGCAATAAACTGGATATCCTCCCCCGCCCCCACTCTGCTGCTGAACTTCTGCCAGAGTTCTTTTACTCTTACTCTTGCAGGATTTTTTTGTTTTTATTCTTCATTGGGGTGGGTAGTGTTATCGGTCTAAGTTTAGAGAATGTTTGTTAGGTGCCTCTCACACATGCACACCTTACACTCCCTCGCAAAAGTCCCCTGTCTGCTAGCTCCTCTGGTCGCTTAGGAGCTGGTTTCTTAAACCCCTCTTCTCTTCACTCTCATCTGGATGGTGGAAGTCTAAATGAACCAAAATCAAGAAGTTTGGACAAACTGCCATGAGCCAAACCTGCAAAGCTCCACAGAGGTCTAGCAGAGAATGTAAGAGATCACACCATCTGATGGCTATTCAATGACTTATGTGTAATGAGCTGCTGATGTGAATTCCGTCCCCAGTGGACAAGTGGCCACATCACACAAATCATCTGCAGAATTAACACTACTAATGGCAGCCTAAAAAGAGAAATGAAGGCATGAACATGTCACTAGAAGGTCAACCACATGCTCCCCCGTTAGTGGGTCTGGCCATGGTTGCGGTGCATTGACAGGGCAGTGTGGGGAAACTTGGACTGATGCTGTCTGTGCTCTCCCATGCCGATACAGAAAGATACAGGATATCTTTAAGACCTCAGCCTATCACCTTTCAGAAGCACTTCATGGTTACTTACCATTTAAAAGAATACGTTATTTTGTGTAAAGATGATATAGAATGAAGTTATCCAGGTGTTTTCTTCAAACACATCAGTGTTCAAAATGTTTCTTTTAAGACACAGAAAATTATTACTATGCTCCACCAAACAAGGGTGCAGACAGAACATGTAACAGATCAGTGCCTTGTCTGGACCATAGAGAGGATTACACATGAAAGTACCAGCTATTCCCTAGGGGAGCCTTGAGAATTCATCCTATTTTATTCCTGATTTAAATGTCACTCCAGGGGACTCACACTTTGGCCTTCATCCTTCCAGACAAGGTGGGCTGGATTCTTCTTTCTGAGTCCATCTATGTGGCTTCTTAGTTGGCCAGAGCAACACTACTGAGCTGGTGAGACACTTCTTCACTCCCACCAGCTGATGGCTTGGATCCACCAAAATTACTGCTTCTAAAAAACACTAACATCCCCCTTCATTCGTGAACTCCTCCTCTTACTGGCCTCCCAGACCAAGTACTGTCTCCCTCCCTAGTTAGGCAGCATAAAACCTACTTGCCCCACATTCACAGCTCCAGCTAATCCTGATCCATGCGTGATGCTCTATCCAAAGATGCTGCCCGAACTCATCCTTATTCATGGTGCCTCCACAGCACGCCTCAGGAGCTCCTTTTAATCCAGATTGTCAGTTTCTTTACACAAAACCACTAATACTGGTTCCAGTCCTTCAAGACCATACTCATAACTAGCAGTCTTTACTCATGTGAGTATACCCAGTGAAAAACCACTTACATAATAAGGGTCTGCAGGACTGGGTCCAATATTATTAAACAAACACCTTCAAACAACATTATGGGTCTGTCATCAACCTAAAAGGGGGAGACATTTAAAGTTGGTTTTGTTGTGCCATATCTCAATTAAAAGGATGCGAGTCCTGCTGGACTTCTGAAAGGCCTGGAGGATTCCTGGTAATCTGCAGTAGAAAGGGAGCTCGCCACACAGTGCAGGGATGAAAGATCTTTCAAGGACTTTCTGAGGCTAGTGAATACACTATATTTGGATAGAGTCATATGATGGATCCTTGCATTGCAAAGGAGTATACTTTGCTACACATGCCCACCATGCTGTTTTTGCACACTGGAAACAGTTTTATTGCATAACAATTTGCCATCCCAAACTTCAGAACTTGAAGCATAAAAAAAAAGGTACGGTCCTCTAAATACAAGAAAGAAATCTGAAAAATGACTTACTTGCTGAACGCACTACATTCAACTTGATGATGATGATAATAATACTGTACTTAGCATTTAGGTAGCACAGTTTCATCCAGAGATCTGAATGCACTTTACAAAGGTGAATAAGCCCCATTCTCCATATTTACATATGGAGAAATTAAGACAGAGAGCTTTAATGGCTAGCCTAAGGTCACACAGGAAACTAACGGCAGAAGCAGAACTAGAACCCTGACTCCCAATTCTGTCCCAGATCCAAAGTGACGGACATGTTCTTCAAAGTCCTGGGTTGAGAATAAACATGAGAAATGTTAGCCTAAAAGTTGATTTTTTGGGGGAAAAGCTATGAGTCAGTAAAAACTGGGAAGTAAAATGAAGACTGTCATCCATAACTACGAAGTATTGTAACTAGTGTGACAATATAATTAGATTGTTGGGTACTAAGTGATCCTTAATTCATGGATTGTTTAGATACATGTCAAAACAGTAGCTCTTTGTGAGCCATTAATGTGCAATTAGAATAAAGTTTCATAATTTAACAGGAAAAGCTGACTGGGGATGGAGTAAATTTTCAGGTATGCATTAATTAAGAAAAAATCCTGTTCATTTTTTATGCAGCTCCCACTTACTGCAAACCCAGCCTTTGCCATCTTTTATGTGTTTGTACTAAATATGGAATTGGGGAGTAACACAGACTGGATGCTCAGAAACTCATGTTAGTAATGGTGAAAACAAAGTGTTGGAAGTTTGGCTTTTCATTGGCTAAAAATTACTCCCTAAATTTAAAAAAAAAAAAAAGATAAATAGAAATGTTTGTGTGTAATGTGCCAAACAATACTTAAAATGCCTTCTATCCCACTAAGAGTCTATAGGACTGTAGCTGTAGTTCTATGTAAAACGTAGCCATTTATAAAATAAAAGTATCCAGAGATGTTATTGTATACCACGTAAGAAAATCTTGCAAACCCTTAATTAGGAAAAAAATACATAATTTTTAAGGTAAAAAAGAAGAAAGACTCAAATTGGAAACCTGTTACATTATTTTGTTTTGCTCTCCTATAACAAAGAGCAAAACTTTTTAAAATAAACAAGCAAACAAAGAGAGCCCCCATCTTGATTCCTGGGCTGAGGATGTATGCGAAGTTTCAGCCTGCAATGTATTTTAATGGTGAGGTTGTGAACTGCTGTTAACTGAAGCTATAACAGAAATACTGACTGAAACAGTAGTGACATGAGCAGGTGCTGCCATAACAAAAATAGTAAAGTGAAGGGGATGAATTTAAATCTTTCAGATGGATAGCAAGGAATGAAGGTGCTAAGCAAAAAGGATCTGGTTATCTTTATTTTGGTCTGTCCGCTCCTGTTTTGCTCATCACTTATAGCATACTACTACTGACTCTAATGTAGTAAGATAGCTACAGCAAGATTAAACTAATAAGTTTGCACAGCATCAGAGCACATACATTAAAATAAAATAAGGTCAGTTAGACACCTCACAGGTTTTCTCAAAATACTTTAAGCGTTTCTGAACTCATTTTTCTTGGATTTTTGTTAGCATATGTGCAGTTCTACCTGATGGTTTAAAAGTGGTTATATGTACCCTGACATATATTGCTGTATGCTTGGATGGTGGGTTTTGTTGTTTTGTTTTTTCTTAAGAGTCATTGGGCCAGATTTTTCCTCACACTAGTGTAATCTGATTGACTTCACTGGCGTTAGTCCTGATTTACACTGCAATCAGAGGGAGGGGATTTTTTGCTGGGATTTTCGACTCTGCTATGGCTTCACTGTATGATCTCCACGATGTAAAGCAGAGGTGGTCAAATATTCTGACAGACATGTGGTCAGGTACACACACATTCACCTCCAAGAAAAGAAGGAGCCATGGGGCCTAGTTAGATGAGAACACAGCACCTCACAGGATCAGGAGATGAAAAGCAGAAAGGAGGAACACCAACCAAGGACCGTCCAAAAAATGTCCTCACTTCTGGGGAAAAAATAAGCATATTTCCAGCTGGATTTTCCCTGTTTCTTGCTCCCTCGGGCTTGCTCCTTTCTTCTCCTTCTCCTGTCTGCTCTCATTGTTCCTGTGTTCCCTCTCAGTCTTCGGTTCCTGTACTCCGATGGGCTCTTTTTTCTTCCTCTTCTGGTCCTTTATGTTCTCCCTCACCTAACCTTTCTGTTCCTGCATATTCTCTTTTCTTCTTTTTCTCAGTTCTTGCCCTTTTAACCCATGTTCTTCTGCTGCACAAGGGTCCCAATTCTCCTCTCATTTACAGCAGTGAGAATCAGGTGTAATTCCATTGAAGGCAATGGAGTTACACCAGTGTAAACAGATGTTATGAGAGGAGGGCCAGGCTAGATTTCCATTTATTCCTGATGTTTCTGCTCTTTTCCCATGTCTTTCACCACTCTTTTACTACTAACATTAAAGCATTTTGTGATACAGTGTTAGGGGCCTAGAGCTGACCCAGTGCTCTGGTCGCTAAAGGTACTAGCTATTTCCCTCCTGGAATGGAATTAATAGGACGGATGGGGGCTCAATTAGACAGGAAGCTGACCAGCTAATGAAAGCAATCAACCAATCAGCTGGGAACAATTAAAAGGACAAGAAGAAAGCACAAGAAAGTGTCAGGCAGAGACCAGGGGATACGGGATCTCAGGATGGGGTGATCTTCCCTTCTCACTCTCCAGAGTGTGTGTTAAGGGGGAAGTTTACTTTCAGTTGTGTGTGGCTACACAAGGCTGCACTGGTGAATTGGTGGAAGGGACCTAATAAATAATATGATGGGGCTTGTGTCCACCCTGGTTGGTGGTGATTCAAAGGGTGGAGAAGGTAGCCTGTTACGTATGTGGAGCAGATATGCAAGTAGGAGAAAATCTGCTTGTCCAACCTCCATGGCTATCAAAATGGCCAACAATAACGGTGGGGTATCTACAACACAAGGGTACTGAGTGTGTGTGCCAGAAAAGCTCTTTTTTCTCCCCTCACCTATGCTGATTTGGCCCCAACATTGTACTTTGGACATCCCTGATCTAAGGCTACCGGTTCCCAAGTAACTAACTCAACTGAAATCCGTTTTCCCCTCCCCCATCCTTGCACCCAGTGCACATCTTTCACTTCCTCTCTCTCTCCCCACAACCCCGTTGTTACTTTCACATGTTCTAGTCTCCTTTATACAAGGCCCTATGAAAATATCATGTGGCACTTCATTACATTTAGTTAACTGTAAAATAATAAAAAAGTCCTACAAGATTTGAAGGTATTTTTAAAGCAAATTTAAATTTAGGGCTCTTTTCATCTAGCTATCATTGCAGTCATATAAATGAAGCAAATTAATTTTAATGCTCCAAGGTACTGATTCTGTGTCACCATGGTTGACAGGATCCAACCAGACTTTATGAGATGGCATTTGACTTTATGGAAGTGAGCACTGTGCATGCATTTACAATTTTACAGGGACTTTAAGCTGTCATGCTGAAAAATGTTTATAAAACATTAATCAAAAAGTGCCTCTTTAATACAATGCATTGTCTGAAAGATGTTAGAAGGCACATATTGTAAATGGATTCTTTTTCTGACTAAAGTAATTTCTACCAAAAGCATTTCCCCACTGCTATACAAGTACACAGGGTGGATAGATAAAGAGCACTTTCTCAGCACATTACTACCTGATCCAAACACTTGGGAAATCACTAATGTACAGCATGCCATATTTCCATGTCACACATGACACATTTGTCTAAAATTACCCAACAGAGTTTGACATTGCAGCATATTCCATAGCAGAGCTTTCAACTGACATCTGCCAAGTAAGAAACTTCAAGTAAGAGCTTTCTTCTTCTAACAAGCAAGTAAGAGTTTTCTTTTATCCTATACCCATGATGGAAAGGATAAAACAATAAGTACTGTAGCTCAGTTTTTCTATTTTAATATGTTTATTTTATGCTCCCTGAATTTGGAAGTTTCCTCATAGCAGCGTTTCATCACTTGCTGTTTTCTATAGTACTACTGTGATTTGAGAGAACTTAATATAACACTTTATTGCTACCAAAATACAGGCTATTATCCTTCACTCCCAAACCCGAACTATTGCTAGCTGATATACTTTTCTTTATTGTTCGGTGTTTTCCCCTTAAATGTCCATATACTAAACCATTTATCCTAAAACTTTATCACTTATATTACTGAATCACATTCCAAACCACTTGTGCATTGCACATATGAGAAACTGCAGTATTTTTACTTGGAGAAATATAGTTGGAACCACAGAAAGAGAATACCACTGAAAGTAGGGACACACAAGCCATTCAGAAGATCAGAGGAAAAAGCAAACATCACAAAAGCAATTACAAGAATTAAAATACTGTCCTTGGTCTATAGATTTGTAATATTCTATTCTATTTGTCTATACATTTCTAGTGAATCAATTACCACGGTATCTAAGAGTCATATACAAGAAATAAGACATTACTGAGTGTCACAGACTCAGACCAGAAGGATATAAGAGAGAAGTAGAAGCTTCAGAATGAGCAGGTCCCTGTTCCCTGGATAGCCAAACAAAGGCTACTCCAGGCTAATCAAGACACCTGACGCCAATTAACCAATTAAGGCTGTTAGGCTAACGGACACAGCTGGAACAAATCAAGGTCTCATTCATACTGCTTAAAAGCTCTCAGGGGAAGCCCAGGTGAAAGGAGCTGGAGGAGAGAAAGCATCACTGAATCCTGAGGTAAGGGTGAAGCTAGGAAAAGGGGACCACGGGGAAGTGGCCCAGGGAATCAAAGCAGCATCAATGGTGAAGGAAAAACCGCTAACAGCTGCTACCATTAGGATCCCTGGGCTGGAACCCGAAGTAGAGGGTGCGTCTGGGTTCCCCCTTTCCCCCCATGCTTTACTGAGATCCTCTTGAGAGGGGAAGCAGACTTTGGTCCAGGCAGGAGGCCAAACTGCACCTACTGAGCTCTAAGGAGCAACAGAGACTACGGGTATTCCACCTTCCCACCTCCCATACTGGCCTGTGATGAAAGTAGCTCAATAAGCTGTAACCTTTGCCACTATACTGAGAAAGGGAGGTCATATTGAGGGCCTTAGTGACCTTCTGAGGCCACTGAATCTGCCTGGAAGTGTGAGACCCACCAGTACAGGCTTGGAGCTTTGTCACATGAGTTATGAATAATAGTAGCTTTTCTAAGTTATATTGTCTTTCTGCAGGATCACTTTGGAAGTTGATTACAAAAGGAGGCATGCCAGGACATTTAGCAGCCTTCTTGATTGAGGAAATACCTGTTCAGAGAGGTGAGTCTTGCATTGGGATCTGTCCAAGACAGGCAAGACACTAGCTCAGTTTGATTGCCAGTAGCAGAGAGTTTCATAAGACCCTACCACTAAGAACACACTGCCAAGCAGCCTCTGAGAATTCTCCTAGTGGTTTTGCCAGCCACATCTTCCCTGCTATGGCAGCATTCTCAGAGGGGTGCAGAAAGGTAGTCATGGTTATGAGTAGGTTCTAACCTATTTAGGATTTAGAAGTTGAGAACAAAGCTGTTAAAGCAGACAAGAACTTGGATGGGGAGCTGTTGTTGAGCACAGAGTACTGGTGATGTACTGTGATCAGTCTGTCTCGTTCAGGGGAGATGTTGCATGCTGTACCAGATGGAGCTTTCATGGTTATCCTAGACAGAACACACTGCAATAGTTTAGCTTTGAGGTGACACAGGATATATTACTACGGCTAGGTCTGTGTCCTAGAGGAAGGAACACAAACTTCTGGTTAGCTGTAGATGGAAGAAGGTATTTTTGGCCACGGTTTTTTAAAATCCTGAAACTGCACACCACTTTGATTTATTTATTATTTGGCATATGCAATGCGTTCACGCCAAGCCACACTGTTCTTATCAGCAATGTTCAGGGCATGAAGACCTCCAGGAAGTTGAGTCATTTTGCATTCCTCAAGAATGTGTGTCATGGTTTGTGGCTGCCCGCACTGACATAGTGGACTATCTCTGAAATGTCACTGAAATACTGCTGCAGCACAAATTCCATGTCTGGTACGAAATCGGTTGAGAAGGCTCCATTGCCTTTGTGGTAAATCAAACACGGGTTGACATTGAGTCAGAGACAAGATAATTATTTGTCACTTTCTCTGCAGACCATGAAGCTCGCCACGCATCCTCTACCATAAATCTCTCACACTTAAACTTATCCACAACGGGTGCTGTGAGGGCAGATGACCCTGTGGTGGATTAACAAAGTCTTTAATTAATGGTAGATGTGGTATATCATGCAATTTTGTCACAAGCTTTGCTACTCTTTCATCTCTGCGAACACTGGGTGGAGCAATATTGCAGAGAACTGGTAACCATGGTAGAGGAGTAGATTTAAGTGTGCCTGAAATAATACACATGGTGGTTATAAGTTGTACATTGATTATCCTTGTGTGAGATGAGCCAGCCCATACTGGAGTGCAGTACTCTGCTACTGAGTAACAGAGTGCCAAAGCTGAAGTGCATAACGTTTGGGTGTTGGTGCCCATGTCATTCTGGCCAGTTTTCCAAGTAGGCTGTTGTGTGTTTTGACCTTACTCATTGTCTTTGTAAGATGATCGTGATATGTGAGAGTCCTATCCAACATAATGCCTAGACCGGACGTGAATCATGCTTTATTTGCTGACCATTGAAAACTATATTCAACTCTCTGCCCACTTGTGCATGATGTAAGAACTGCAAAGAGCTACAGAAGGCCCCGCCCCCGCAAATCCCATGGGCTGTGGTTCCCAGCCAATGGGAGCTGTGCGCGGAGCCCCCGGCCCCTCTGGTGCCTAGGAGCTGCAGGGACATGCGGATCTGGGTAGGGAGCCCCTGCCAGCCCCACCAACCCTCCCCTGCCAGCACCAGCAGGGTACCAGGCCACCTCCTCTAGCACCCATGGCACACCTGACCACCTCCGACAGAGCACCCACAGCCTGCTGCCCAAGTTTTAATTAGGGGTATATAGTAAAAGTCAAGGCCAGGTCACAGGCCCTGAATTTTTGTTCACTGCCTGTGATCTGTCCATGACTTGTACTAAAAATACCCATGACTAAAATGTAGCCTTAATAATAAGACAGAAAATATCATATTGTCTCTATATAAATCCATGATATGCCCACATCTTGAATACTGTGTGCAGATGTGGTCGCCCAATCTCAAAAAAGATATACTGGAATTGGAAAAGATTCAGAAATGGCAACAAAAATGATTAGGGGTACGGAGCGTCTGCCATATGAAGAGAGATTAATAAGATTGGGACTTTTCGTCTTGGAAAAGAGATCATTGGTGGGGGGAGATATGCTAGAGGTCTATAAAATCATGACAGGTGTGAAAGAAAGTAAATAAGGAAGTGTTATTTACTCCTCATAACACAAGAACTAGGGGTCACCAAATGAAATTAATAGGCAGCAGATTTAAAACAAACAAAAGGAAGTACTTCTTCACAAAACACACAGTCAACCCGTGGAACTCTTTGTCAGAGGATGTTGTGAAGGCTAAGACTATAACAGGGTTCAAAAAAGAACTAGATACATTCATGGAGGATAGGTCCATCAATGGCTATTAGTCAGGATGGGCAGGGATGGTGTCCCTAGCCTCTGCTTGCTAGAAGCTGGAAATGGGTGGCAGGGGATGGATCACTTGATGATTACCTGTTCTGTTCATTCCCTCTGGGGCACCTAGCATTGGCCAGTGTTGGAAGACAGGATACTGGGCTAGGTGGCCCATTGGTCTGATCCAGTATGGTCGTTCTTATGTTCCATCAACAACGTCCACATTTGTAGCCTTGCAAACAGCACTTTATGGTTGAATGTATCAAAGGTGGCCGACCATCCTAAAAGTATTATGGTGGATATTTTTCCTCTGCCTAAGGGCATAAGAAGATCCTTCATCTGTGCAATTAGCACTTTTTTGGTGCCATATCTAAGTCTCAAGTCTGACTGGGAAGAGTTCAGGAGCAGCTGACGTTATTTTGCCACTGCCTTCTTGATAGCATCTAAATTATGCTGAAAGAAACCCTCGCTTAAAGTATTTTAAGAGGTGAGGAACTCAATTCAGATCTCAATTCAGTTTCAACGTGGGGAGGAAGAGGGACAAACTGAGGCAGCAGCAGAAGAAAAAAATGTCGAAAGAGGAAGTTGCACAACGAAATGGTGAGAGATTAAAGGAGCTTGGTGGGACAACATAGAATCATAGAATATCAGGGTTGGAAGGGACCTCAGGAGGTCATCTAGTCCAACCCCCTGCTCAAAAGCAGGACCCATCCCCAATTAAATCATCCCAGCCAGGGCTTTGTCAAGCCTGACCTTAAAAACTTCGAAGGAAGGAGATTCCACCACCTCCCTAGGCAACGCATTCCAGTGTTTCACCACCCTCCTAGTGAAAAAGTTTTTCCTAATATCCAACCTAAACCTCCCCCACTGCAACTTGAGACCATTACTCCTTGTCCTGTCCTCTACCACCACTGAGAATAGTCTAGAACCATCCTCTCTAGAACCACCTCTCAGGTAGTTGAAAGCAGCTATCAAATCCCCCCTCATTCTTCTTTTCTGCAGACTAAACAATCCCAGTTCCCTCAGTCTCTCCTCATAACTCATGTGTTCCAGACCCCTAATCATTTTTGTTGCCCTTCACTGGACTTCTCCAATTTATCCACATCCTTCTTGTAGTGTGGGGCCCAAAACTGGACACAGTACTCCAGATGAGGCCTCACCAATGTCGAATAGAGGGGGACGATCACGTCCCTCGATCTGCTCGCTATGCCCCTACTTATACATCTCAAAATGCCATTGGCCTTCTTGGCAACAAGGGCACACTGCTGGCTCATATCCAGCTTCTCGTCCACTGTCACCCCTAGGTCCTTTTCCGCAGAACTGCTGCCTAGCCATTCGGTCCCTAGTCTCTGGGAGAGAGAGAGTCCCAAATGGGAGACAGTCCTTCAGCTGGAAGTTTTGGCTGGCCTGCATTTATCCAAATGAACAGAACACTTTACTTTCATGCTGTGCATTGAAGAAAGGACAATGGCCTAGATTCACAAAGATACTCAGGAGTCATGACACTGAGCGTTGCGGCACCTACATTTTGTGTGCCTGGAAAATCACAGGAACACCACACTGACTCACGAAGCCTGAGTTAGTGCCTAAATGGGGAGAGATTCACAAAAGCCAACATAGTAGGTGGCTTTCCTGTTGAAATCCCTTCTCCTAATCAGTTGGAGGGGGAATTTGAACTGGGGGTCTTCCACATCCCAGGGGAGTACCCTAACCACTGGGCTAAAAGTTGTGAGTGAAGTCCTCTCTCTCCCATCACCCTTGCTGTCTTGTGTGAATCTGCTTGAGGGGCCTGGCCTGGTAGGCATGCACAGAGCCAGATCAGGCCCCACATGAGTTATGCAGGTGAATCGTTGTCCTCCTCGGTTTGTGAATTGCTCTGGGATTTAGGAGGGAGATACGTGCCCAGAGTTGAGGCAGTCGTACACATGTCCAGAGGCAGAAACACAGCAGCAGAGAGAACTTTTTACTGCAAAAACTTAGGTGCTGAGTGTGTTTAGGCACCCACAGGATTCAGCAGCAGTTTTGTGAATAGCAATGGAGCCTAAAACTAAGAACCTTTGCTTTGGTGCCTAAGAACCTTTGTGAATCTAGGCCAATGACACTAGAGCATTCAAAACAGCGCTCACACAGCTAGCATGAGAATGGGTGCCTGTTACTTCCTTTGGGAGCACAGCACTACTGGGATACAGATGAATCACTGAGTACCTGTTAACATATTACATTGGCCCCAAAGTTACCCGGGGGATGCAGGAGAATCACTTTTTGAAATTCAGTCCTGTCTATGTGAGATTCATACTGGCTGCAAGAGATTCAATGGGTCTGTGATACATATAAAGGCGAAGGAAGAGGAGGAAGATTAATGAAGAATGAGACAGATATTTCTTTTGTCACTAACACTAAAGGAAAAGATGGAGAAAAGCTAGTGCCCCAGGCATGCTTTTACTAATTTTAGTTTTTAGTTGTTCAGGTCACTGGTTCACCTTGTTCATATTACCACAGAAATTAGATTCTGCAATGTAAAATGTAGCTACCAAGAAACAGTATATCTTCAAATATCAAAGATTTAAGTAAATAAAAATGTAAAAGGGGGAAAGAGAGAATGTGCTGTTTGATCTATTTATGGTTTTTCAACGGGTGTTTTCAGATTGAAAGTGATGTTTAATGAACGACCTGAGCAATCTCACCAAATGCTAACAATGAAACATTAAACACCGACAACTGAAGACTGCCTTAGACTCAGGAACACCTTAACCCATCTGACAATATTGTAGTAGTAATTAATTAACAGGTCATTCAAAAATGAATCAAACCACCATAAATCTTATTTTAAACACTAGCTTACCTCTACAATGAGACCTAGGCACATGCATGGCTATGGTGTAGCTGATCTTGGTCTACTTCAGAGACTTTTTACTGCCTGTATATCAAGTCATAGTTCACACAGACAATATATTCAGTGCACTCAGAGGTTCGTCTTGTACTTCATTACTAACATGAAAGCCATTGAGATATGTGTACTCAGTGATTGCAGAAACACCCTTTTTTCTCTATATTTCTAGTATACTTTTATGTAACAGAGCCATGTCAGTGCCTCAGATATTATGGTGATAAATGGAAGGATGCACAGAGAGACAGACAATATCCTACAGATTGAAAGTTTTATTAATTTGCTGTTCCCTTGAACACAATTATTCTCTCCAGCACAGCAGATGCTTGTGGAGGCATTAAAGTTTTGGCGAAGTGAATTTCATTTAATGTATTAAAATAGACATTATGGAAATACTTATATACATTATTCCTATTGTATTTGAGTGCGTGCAAGAAATGAAACCCACAGTGATTCCCTCCTTATGCATCAAGGCAAGCAAAAACACGGATGCATAAACTAAACATCTTCTCTCCCTCCCTCCTTTTACTATGTTTTTAGGCCATGGAAATGCCAGATATCAGAATCTGAAAACACTGGCCACAACTTTTCAGCTTTTTTTTTTTTGTAGAACAAAGGATAATAAGATTTACTTTCCCCATCACTTGGGCAGGGACTTTGGAGCCAACAGTCCTCTATCCACAGGAGAGAGAAATACTGTCCTATGTCTATTTTCCACACTAAACCACTGACAATTAGGATGGTGCTGGGAGTTGTGGATAGCAACTTGCAATGCTATCCACTTCCAACCTCACAGCAATTCCCCTTCTAACAGGGCCACTACTTTTTCCAACTATTTTTTGTTTTTTTTTTTAAATCCTTGCACCCATAGTTTCAGGAGTGTCTGAAGCCAGCAGCTGAGACTGGCTGCCAGACGGTGCATTGAGAGCAGCACATGTAGATGTGATACTCCCACGGAGACTCAACAACATCTTCAATACTCTTTACCATAGGTGACATTTGTAGCCTCTGCCAGCTTGGGATAAAGTGATCCTGAGTCATGTCCAAATTCGGATCTCCCCAAGGGTAACCTGCCAGCTATCTGCTGAGTATAATGTAGTTCCTTAAAGTAGATACATTAACTGTAACTGTTTTGGTGGAGAGAGAGGGATGGGAGGGCTCTTGGGTCATTATCATTTTACAGCTGGGTGTTTGTAGCATCTTTTTTTTATTATTATAAAGCGGTATGAGCTTGCTGTCATTAAAAACCTGCAATCTGGTTTTTAGTGTCTGATCTAATTAAGAGTTCATCTGGCAAGACACACAACCAAATAAATAATTGGAGAGGTGCACCTCTGAAATGACAATTGTTATTCATCGATCTCTTTTTGCAAGTAGAGATTGAGAGATGTAAACTTCAAGTGAATGAGATCTCCTGGGTGAGATTCTTCAGTTCAAACACAGTAAACAACTGTTGTTCTCTGATGCACATTTTAGTACTGCTGGAGGCAAACTTTCTAAATATTAATAAAAAAACCTACTACTGGCAGAGTGTACAGATGAATAGGAAGCACTAGGAAACAAGCCCCAGTGCTGGATTTCTTGCCCACATTCAAAGGCTAATCAAAAAGCATGTGTTTCAGGGCACATAAGAAGGGAGATCCCCTAATTTCCTATAAGGTTACCCTTTTAGAATCATAAGAGAGATGAAAATTCAGTAAACAGAAACAGAGGAGGCATAGGATATCATGAATCTCATGCCAAACACAACAATAGAAAAACATGTGCTCTGTCCAAGTGCCACTAAGACTCATTTAAACTCTGACATTTCTTTCTTTGAGGTAGATCTACTAGCAGATTATCTTCCTGAATATATGCCCTCACTGTAACCCCTTTGTGCTTCTCTGGTGGTGCAAAGAGGTCATAAAGCTGACTTAGCTAGCCAGCATGTGGACATGATGGGAGACTAGGTGTTGGCAGAGCATTGCTACTCCCAGAGGCTGTCACTAGCTGGCACATGAGAGCAGGGCTGAGTCTGCTCTGATTTGTGCCTGGACCCCCCATATGTTTACTTACCTATTGATTCTAATGATCACACTGAAATATATGGTAAATGTTCACGTTGTGGGTCAATCTGAAACTCCCAGACACTAACCTGGCAAGCTAGACGGTGCTTCACTTCATCCCAATAATAATACTTTAAAATATACAACTATACATGAACATGGGGCCAGAGTCACTGGCAGGTCTAGGTCAGCATACGATGGCAAAGTGCCTGCCGCAAAGCCCTGGTGATGGGCATTTGGCTAAAGGAAAAAGTTGCTAAGTCCACAACTTCAGCTGGACTGGGGGGTGAGTGTGTAGGGGGGTTTGAACAGCTAAATAGGCACAGCTGATGGGTGTGATGATGGATGTGCTGATTCACCACATGACAGCAAAAAGCCTCATGTACGGTGTTGTGGCTAAAACTGCCTGCCATGTCACTGGACTCTGGCCATCCGTCGTTTGGGACTTGGAAGCATGTATCTCAGCTCAGTTACACAACTGTGTTTGTTACCATGCTGAATAAAACCTTTTTCCTGTTTTTTTAAAAAAAATCCCTTGGGGATTACTCCTTCTGGGTGAGTAGGAACGCTGTACATGCCTGCAAACTGCCAGCTCTGTTTGGGGAGTGGGGGAGGGAGGGTGCAGAGGCTTATGTAGAAGGAAAACATTTAAACTATCTCCATCCCAGAAGCCTTGAAAATGGATTTGGTTTTTGTCTGTCCCCCCAGTGGAGTGATGTCTTTAAAACATGGGCAAGTCCCGACCATCAAGTTCTGTCTCTCCTCGGAGTCTAGCGAGAAAGGAAGGTGGCGACTTGTTAGGTCATAACGATGACTTGATAAATAATATTGTACCTCAAGAACATGTTTGGTAGGGACCCAAATGAGCAAGGGTGGGAGAGCGAAGCAAGTACGTAGCCAGTCCTACAGAACTGACCAGCCATGCACGGAGGCCTACACGGCTTCTCATTAGACTAGATAGGTCTTTCCTTCCTCGGAAATAGTTTAAAGTTTTTAGGAGAAGACAAAAGGGCTGGTTGGTCAGCCAGCCATGGAAAGGGAGGACAGTCTATGAAAGGAGCACCGAAAAGGGAGTAACTTTCTTTGGCTTCTTGGTTCTGCTTTCAGCTACAGCAATGTAGCTTGGGAGTAATTTCAATGACTTTAAATGACAATAACAGAACTGTTTACAGGTACTGGGAACTTCTGTATGTGAACTGGGGTCCTAGAACTGTCCTCTTGTGCCAGGCTCTCCTTTCTAACTCATGCACCATTAGCCCCTCCAGGCCTAATCTTCTGAAATAAGTGCCACTTACTGGGAAGGGAGAAAGCCCTCCCAACCGCCCTGCTGGTGGCAAGGGGGGAAGACACAAAAGAACTTCAAAAAACAAACTTTAAAACTGACCTCAGGAACATAGATTTGAACTTGAAGAACCCACACTAACAGTAGGTACTTTATCCTTGGTCCCAGCTCTTCATAGTAGTTTGCTCTTAACATACCCATTAGAAGGCCAGGAGATTTCTTATGCAGGCACAGTAAGGAGGCTAGAGCTGGGAATGAGTGGGCTACAGTAATAACCCTTGTGAGACTTTGTATCTTTCTAGGAATTCAAAAGCAAAAATGGATTCAACAGGACCCCTATGATTTTAACAATTTTGGTAGAAGTTGGGAGTACACCTTGGTCCAGATACAGCCTCCAGCCATCTGTTCTTTCAAATGCCATCCCCTACCAACAAGAATCATCTCTCTCTTATGCAGGCAGGTCACTTTCACCTAGATCCCTTTCTCAATCAAGTTAGATGAAAAGGCCATATAAAACTAAATATCAGCAGGAAGTGGATAATTATGCAGCCTAAAATGTTGCCTCTTAGTCTTCATATAAATATCGAACAAAAGAGGTTACAAGATGGATCCTCCATAACCTCACAAATGAAGGCCTTTGGAGAACATCAGTAATTGCACAGCATTACCCTTTGGGAACTCTATACGAGAAGTCAGTGGAATCACTCACATGCTTAAAATTAGGCACATGCCTTATTACTTGATGAATCAGGGCTACAGAGCACAAACTTGAAGTCATTGGGAACAGAAAGCATTCAGCACCATGCAAGAAGTGCTCATTATTCCTGCAGGTTCAGCTCCATATTTACTGAGTCTGCAATGGTTGACTATACAAATTAACTCTGGGCTGAAACTTGGCAATATTTCTGGTTTCACTGTGTTTCTTTTCTCTTATGCAGTAATTAAAAAGCCTTATTTTATCACAGTCTGTAATCTGAATCCAATCTTTTGGCCTTTTTATATTTAAAGCAGCTAGATTCTCATAGTCATAAAACAGGCAAATGCAGAAGCATGCTACCTTGTTTTTAAATTGTCTGAACATAGATTGTCCACTCTGCACTGAAGCAATAAAACAGTGTATCCATTTTTATTAAAAAAGAAAACCAAAACAGAAAAATCCTTCAAATGAATTTAAACCACAAACATTTTCAAGTAAAATTGACCAAAATAAATAAATTTACAGCTTCTTCCTCAGAGTATTTATATCAACTGAAAAATTTAATTGGGTTTATTTAAGACTCTAAAAAGCCATTGCCTTATTGCTATCTAAATGAGAAAATGTACGCTGCATTGAAAACAAAATCCTAATTCCATAAGGGGCTTTTTAACAATCCTTTGTCAATCATATCTGGTATGCTGATGTTACAGAGTAGGTAGCAGCTATTTATTTTCTGCTGGATAAAATATGTATAGGTTGTAGTTATTGAACTATTATGAAGGTTTAAATTAAAAACTGAATTACTGGTGAGTCTGCATTTTTATTTTTTAAGTGGTGACCTGTAGCTAGTATAAAAGATACAATAATCTCCTACGCTAGCCAGAGACTATATACAAGTTCAGGCAACCAAGCCTGCAGTATTGTTTTAGATGAACCATACTGATCGCTCTGCACTTCCTTCAGGCCTCCTCTTTCTTGCTGAACGAACTCCAGGGAATGGCATCATGTCAGGCTTTCCAGATGGATTATGTGAAGCCATAGCTCAATGTCATTTTCAATAGCAAGACTCATAATTAAAGGTCAAATAGTCACTTCATCTGCAATCAATCAATAGAAGAAGTACTAATACTAAGTACTAATCAATCATTGGCAAATGCACTAATAAAAGCCATGAATCAAACGTCTGCATGTGTGCGTACTCACATGTACTGTGTATATATGGGGAGAAGGAGAGAAAGAACAAAGTGTGGGGGAAATATGTGAGGATACCACATTTATCTTCACTATTTGTAAGTTTATATCCCTAATTCACTAGTTAAATGAAATAGAAATAAATATGGTTTTGCGTGCCAACATGATGTATACTCTTTAGAAATTACTGAAAGGACCATTTATATTAAGAAATATTAATCAGTTTATGATACCGAATGAAAAATATAAGGAACCTAGTCAGTGTAATTCATCCTTATGCCTGCACCTGATCTTTGAGGAAAAATAGGTGCGTCAGCTGTTCAGTATATAAAATAAACCCCGACTTATGGGGACAGCACTTGTCTCAGTGTAGAGCGAGCAATTTTTCATGAATTCAGCAGTGGAAATGGCAGTTGAGCATGCATTGCATGAGAATTAGTCGATTTCTTAACATGGTGCAGGAGAAATATCTTACAAAAGTCTTCTGGTGCTTCTCCTATTACCACTTCTAAAGCTTTAAAGCTGTCCTCTCTTCCTCCTCTTCTGTTGGTTCCATTCTAAAATCCCCAGGGAATGGACAAGAAACACCTATTGGAGCTTCACATGTCAAGATGAGAAAAACGAATTTCAAGCCCCAAAATAAAGCTACTGTTGTAGGAGGTCATTTATATGTTACCAGTTGCTTAATGGCCATGTCCTGAAGGTAAATGAAAACAACTGCCCAAAATGGGCTTAAAACAAGACCCTGAACTGCAGTGGTTCTCTCAGATACTATGATGTTGGAGACAGAAGTACTAACATTAGTGCAGTTTTTTTGCATGCTTTACAGTAAATATTCCCTGTAAAATGTGATGGAACAACAACATAGCATGGGCATCTTCTGCCTGTTATGCTCCCACTAAAGTCAAAAGCAAAACTCTCATTGATTTCATTGGGAGCCAGCTTGGGTTTCTGATATAAATAAACAAGGATCTAGTACACTGAACGGTCATTCAGGAACAGTTTATTGTTATACACACACACACTACCCCATAACGCAGCCATAGACCAGGAGAGGAACTTGGGATAACTTTACAATAAATGTTAATTGCATAGGTTAAAGATTCTTATTTATGCCACTAGCTTTGGGGGCAATTTTCATAATACTAAAGCTTTGTTAATCCAGATCTTTCTGATAAGCTCCATCCATTTATTTATTTACATAGCTATGCCTTTTTTTTTTTGACGTTCCCTTTGCTGTGGGATCTAGAAACCAGAGCAATAATTAACAGAAACAAAAATGCATACTCTGTCAGAGGCAATGGATAAACAGTAATTGGCAACTGACGGACAATAGGCATGCTTACATACACTGCCCTCAGACTTGCTAACTGTGGGCTCTGGTGAACTGCCAAAAGAACCACTTTCCACAAATGGGAGCGCTCCATTCAGAATGCCTTGGTTGTGGTCTCTTACAACAAAACTCCAGGAACCATCAACAAGAGCAACACAACTGATCTTAACAGCAGAGATGTAACAGAGTCAGATGCAATCTCTCAGACAGCTGAGTGCTAGACTATTCAGAGCTTTAAACAGTAACGAGTGTGCTCCCAGTTATCTGCCCACTGGGGAGGTAAACTGCAGCAAGAAATACCAGCTGGAACTTCTGAGTGTTCTTCAAGGGTAACCCCAGTGAAGCAATCTACCCCAAAGCTGACAAAGGCTAACGTAACTGTGGCAAAGTTTACACCCAAGAGGAGGGGCTGCAATATTCTGGCCAACCACCCCCACCACCTATCCACTTGCACACCTCTTTGCCTATACTAGCTACATATATTAGTAGAGAGGAATTATGAGTCCTGGGGAAAACAGGTTCCAAAGAGTCCTGAACTTTTAGCTGGCTGCTGTTTTCCCACATCTGTTGCACGTGCACAGAGCACTACAAAGTGCAAGCAAAACCTGACTAATTTAGATGTCTCAGGGAGAGCAATTACTTTTTATTCAGCAGCTGCTAGGAGCTAGGAACCAGGTAGCTTCAGGGAGAAAATAAAAATATAATGAACGGGGATTGAGTCACAAGCTAGTGGGGAAAAGGCTGGAGAGAAGGAGCACTGACTTCAGTGTATGCCATGTGTGATTCAGGCAGGGCTATATGGGAGGGTTTATAGCATGAGAACACAGATCCATGATTTTTTCTGGGTGAAAGCAATCCCCTGGAGGCTTCTCATGTTTAAGCACCCACTGTAGTGATTTTATTTGCACAGCAATTATATAAGTGTGTGCAGTCTACACACAAAATCACAGTCTCAAGAAAAAAAAGATAAAATAATTGCACATTCTTAGCTAGTTGAAATCAATGCCCTTTGTTCTGTCAGGTCACACTTGTACCCAAGGTCTGCAGGTAACTTGGTCTAATCACACATGTTGTACTGTGCTATACTTATATGAAAGATAAGTCATATGTACTACAGATTGTCTGAAATTGTACTCAAAGCAATGCAAACTGATTTTATTAAAAATGAATTCAAAGTATCCAGGCAGTTTAAAAGAAATCAAAATAAATACTTTCTGTATATTAAAATGTAACTGTAGAAATGCTACTCAATGGTAAAGATCGTCATTACCATTCCTTCTAATATATCCAACTCCATTTAATAACTAAAGTTTTATCTTTGATAGTTACAGGCTTGAAAAGGTTAATACTCAATTATATATGCTGTACTTTATCAAACAAACATTTTCCAGTTTTGGAAAGAAATAAGAAAACATACAGCCACCAATAGTGCCACTGACTGATCGGCAGAAGAGAACAGGAATAGGAATGGAGCACTTTCATGACACTCTAAACATAACTATTTTAATTATATTTTGTATGTTTCGATCAGACCATGCTTGTTATCACTAAGTAATTTTAAATGACAAATACTTCAATAATGTTTTTGACTAATGAATTGTAATAAATTATACACACAGTCCAAAGATGTTGCAGACTTCAGATAAATACAATTAAGCTGCTAAACTACACAGAAAACAGAACTGTCCTTAGTGATCTATTTTGGAATATGCTAAGCACGGCAAATGCTAAGCAGTTTTGAGCAATATCATCTTTCTGGGGTGACAGTGTAGGAATAACTAAGAACATTATGAGTAATGAACCTCAAACTTTATCAATATTGGATTAGGGTATTGGAACATCACAAGTAGAAAATGAAGTAGCTCCCTCTAAAATAAGAGCAGATTAATGGCACTGCAGTACAACTACTGAACTCCCAGTTGAGAAAACTGTGCTGTCTCCTTTTTAATAAACATTTATTTACCCCGTGCAAAAATGTTATCATTAATATACCAATATCCTTAATATACCAATGTTCGCATGCTTGTCACACTGAAACAACTACTACTTTGATTTAACAAAAACAACTTTTTCCAACAAAGTGAATTACTGTGATTGCACTGAAAAGCTAAACTTGACCTCTCATAATGACTTACCCAGGGTGAGGGATTTGTGTGTGGAACAAAAAATGATAGCCACGGTGTCTGCTGGTGTGAAACCAGAGTTATTCCTAGAAAAAAAAAACATTTTAATAATCTCTTTTAGCAAAAATCTGCTTAAAACATCATTGATCAAATGTACAACTTTAAGTATCCACACACATGTTCATAACACTTTGATCAGCTAGACAGAAATAATTCTACCCACAGATGCACAGCAATGTGTGTGTGGTGGGTTTTTGTTTTATTTATTTAAAAATATTTTTTTCTCTCAGTTGTGGCAAACTCTCTAATGGATAAATTCCCACAACCTAAATCCACCCAAGGTTACTTCTACATACATTCTGTATCACATTAGCAGCCAACTCCCCTTTGTAAAAACTGACCAACAGACAGTAAAGAGATATAGGATACATTCTATCTATTGAGAGAGAAGCTGGGCTTGAGGTTTATAGGATAAAATTAAGGCAGTAAGGTCGGAAAAGTGACCAACAGAGGCATACGATTGCCCAGTAGAGGTCATATGTTCAATCCAAATGGGAAATAGCTTTTCCTGAAACTCCAGATATGTATTTATTATACAGTTTAAGTAGCATCCTACTCAAGGTCCTGTAAAAATGGCATTGTGGGGTTCTACAACTGGGTCAGATCCTTGGTCCAGGAAAGGGCCAACATTACAAAAGGCACTTAAAGATGTCCTAAAGGATCATTTAGGATTTCCCTCTCACAGGGTAATACTCTGGTGGCATAAAACTAGCAGAGCTGGCTCTATGCCACGTGTACCATCCCCCTTAGATAGGGAATGTTTTAGGCAGGGGGCATAGCCAGAGTATGCTGCACTCTAGCAATCCCCAATCAGCAGAATGGTGCCTTAGAGCAGGACTGTGTCTGCTCTAACTCGCATCTGTGACACCTGGGCAAATCCATTGCCTTCAATAGAAGTAATTCAGGGGTTCCCAAACTGGGGGGTCAGGACTCATCAGGAGGTCGTGAGGTTATTACATGGGGGGGTCACAAGCTGTCAGTCTCCATCCCAAACCCCGCTTTGCTTCCAGCATTTATAATGGTGTTAAATATATAAACAAGTGTTTTTAATTTATAAGGGGAGGGGGGTCACATTCAGAGGCTTGCTATGTGAAAGGGGTCACCAGTACAATAGTTTGAGAACCACTGGAGTAATTAATTGGAACTTGATTAACAATTCAGTAGAAAATGCACAAGAAGGAATAGAATCCAGCTCCTGCTCTCTTAGCTGTGTTGCCTCTGCAATGCTAATGGGGGAGATGCAGCAAAAGCATCACTAGAATGAAGTCACCCCTGTTTTGGGAACATGCCCCTAGATGTATACATAAATAAATATACACACTTTATATTGTACGTTTGTTCAAAACATTCTAATCCACTTACCTTGTAGAAAAGAGGAAAGTTAAAAGCATGAAGCTCAGTTGAACAAAAAATACTGAAAGAGAAACAAGTTAAATTTAAGTTTACATGGTAAAAATAAATTTCACCTAAACCACTGTACTGTATGCTGTGTACATACCTTTTACACCTGCATAAAGTATGAAAAGATACACATCTGATGCTTAAGGATGGACCAAAACACTCAAAGAAATTTGATCTAGCCAAGTGCGTGGGCATATAAAGACTTGCGGAAAGGACAATTATTTCTGAAGGAGCAGTGGACATCACCATGTCTGAGGAAGCATTTCTGTAGCAAATGCGATTACTATGGTTATGGCAGCACTTGCAGAAGCACTGCCTCTGAATAAGGTACTTCCTGACATGATGTCTCATTGACAGAGAAGCTGACTGGTGAATGCCATGCATCCATTTCCAGAGTACTGCTTCACAGGAGTGATGACATAGTGCAACATTCTGACATACTTTAGGTGCCAGATATATCTCTGCTTAACAAATTGCAAAATCACATGTGAGTGTGAATACTGCAGACACAAACATGCCCACACTCTGGTGTATATTGCCCTCTTGATGAAATGCTTGTACTTTCCATAATTGTTAACAGGGGTTAGGAGACACCTATATATATGTTTGCATTCCTACTGGAAAAAAGCCAATTCCTGAACCAAGCCGTGCACACAGCCTGAAGCCCTCAGCAGTTGTTGAGCATAACAGAACTTTACAGGTGTGGACATATTTGACAGTCCTGAGGGGGACCATCCTCTCAGCTACCTTACTTAATGTCTACATGGCAGCCCAGTCCCCAAGCATGGAATCTGAGACCACATCCCACCCAAATGCTATATAAGAAATGGGGCAATTATGGAAAGGCAACTGACAAGCGGCCTTCCCAGACATCTCAGCACGTGTGGGAATCAGGCTGGCTGTGTGACATTTGAAGAAACTGAATGATGTGTGTGGTCACACAGGCTGATTGAGTGGATCCACCTCAATGTGGGACCGCAGCAACCCCCTGTTGGGAGAATAGGGCAAGTGTGGCATAAGACTAGGATTTCCAGAGATCTTTTAGAAGGAGGAGGGCGCACTTTTACATTTGCTAGAAATCTGGTGCAGAACCCCCTCTCTTGCAAAGCCTGGGTATGTGATGACCATGAAGCTAATGTGTCCCATAGTACAAGGTAAGATAAGGCAACAGTTTGGCCCCAATTTATAACTGGGCAATACTGTTGGTACTGGGCAATACTGACACATTAAACCAAGACTGAAAGAATCTCTTAACTATCAATGAAATTTTCCATTTATTATGAGAATTTCCTGAGATGGGCACACTAAAATTTTTGCCTCACATTTCATTTGGTATTTTACTTCACAGGAATCAACCAATTGTTACAGAATTGTAAATCATTTTTCTTTGGCATAAATGCATTAATTTACCATGCACAGAAAATGCATCCTTTCTGTAATAGCTATATACAAATAAACACCAATGTTGCTATCAATGCTATGTTATATATACTTCACTGAGGCTAGAATATTAACATACAAGTTACCTTTAAACAATAATCTGGAGAATGATAAATATACTTTCCTCTTAAAAATCTCAGACCAAATTTGCCACTGAAATAACACGGCACATAGCCAATGACTCCAATGAAGTAGTACAGACTTTCCTCATTTTTCAACTTTCTAAATATTTTAGAAATAAAGACATGCTTTATCTGTAGCAAATTATAGATCTAGAAGTATCAAGGTGTACATTAATGTTTTTGCTAAGGAATTTTAGTTATGCACATTGGAACTGACTAAATATAGAATAGGCAAAAAAATAAATGAAGTTGGATGATTTTCACAATTACAAGAACCACAATGTTGTACAGGAAGTTTTTTATCCTGAATGTGGCAAACAGACTAATCTTTCAAAACACTACTGTAAATGACAAGAAAAGCAATGGAAGCAACTGGACTGCATGAACAGTCCCCAAAATCATAGTTTGCAAAGCAGCTTTGCCTGTTTTTCACACCAGTTGTTATGCTGTCTGAGTAACAGGAGTGTCTTTTAATCAAAGTTTCTCTTTTACTTTCTTTACATTTTAAACAGAGAATTTACGTTTTTTCCCCTCTATTTGCACAGATTTGTGCATGGAAGTTACACGCACATCATCAGGGGAGAATATTCCTCTTAGCATGCATACCCTTCATCTGAATTCTTTTTGGTTTTATATTTCCTTCTTAGCAATTTTGAAAAAGCTCACTAGAAGTACACTCTTTATTTATTCTCATTTTACAATGTCAGTTCTGCAGTTTACTATCAATTACACAAGCATTTTATCATGTTGAATTGGCAACGAATATTGCAAGTAATATTTTACATGTATATAGTGTTTTTCATCTGAAAGTGCTCCACAGATTATCCACCACTGGAAAACAGCCACAGCTGGGTGAACACTGTGGGACAGGGGGTGCAAAACCCAGCCTTACAAAAGTAGTGCTATGAGAGCTATAAAATCTACACAAATTAGACAAGAATTTATCTAAAAATCCCACAGCAAACTCAGCTGTTTTTACTAAATTCAAACATTATTCAATTAAGTGATGGGCTTTTTATGAATTGAGTGTTTTAAAACACAAAGACAAGATATGTAATTGTTAATTCTCTTATAGGTGTGATTTTTTTCTGTTTACTTGGAACAAGTGAAAAATATTATTTCCTTTTTGTATGTAAGGCGACAGACTATCTGAAGAGCATATACACTTTTGCAACCAAGGATGCAAGATGAAATGTAGTAAATGGCAAAACTTCTATTGACTTCAATGGGGCCAGGATTTCACTCACTGTATCAAGGACACTGTACCAAGGGAGGAGGGATAGCTTAGTGGTTTGAGCATTGGCCTGCTAAACCCAGGGTTGTGAGCTCAATCCTTGAGGGGGCCATTTAGGGATCTGGGGCAAAAATTGGGGATTGGTCCTGCTTTGAGCAGGGGGTTGGACTAGATGACCTCCTGAGGTCCCTTCCAATCCTGATATTCTATGACACCTATATACTAAAAGGCGACTCAAGTGCTTTCCTGAAATTCAATGGTTTTAGACTAAACAGGATTTGATCTACAGTGCTGGTATTGGGAGATCCAAGTTACATCCCCCTACACTAATATGGGCTGCTGTATCTGTGGGGGGGGAGGGGGGAGCAGATTATGCCTATTGGAAAGGCAGGTGATACTGGGAGTTCTGACAGGGGAGAGCAGCTTTTAAGATGCATTCAGGCTCCAGAGGAGCCCTGTCACATAGGAATCTTGAGTCAGTGAACCCCTTTGGAGTCTGGGCCACATGCCTTTCCCAAGCAGTGCTGCCCACTTTTAGGGTTACACTAGCTGCCTACAGCTCCCCTGGTGGAGTGGGACAGTGAGTACTTCGTGCTCTCAGGGCAAATTTCTACTCCCAGGGAGCCTCTGCTAAAGAAAGACAGTACAGACCTTAGTCTGCATGAACTATTTAAAATTAATAATTAAATAATATGTGGGGAGGTGATAGGGATCCTGCTGTTTTGGTTCTTAATGATTGTGTAATGTATTTTTAACTGATGGATACCAGGACACTGTTCTCAAATATATTACTTAAATCTGATGAATAAAATAAAGAGCACCAAAAAAGTACTTTCTAACAAATTACTTCAACCACAAAAAAATTATCATGTAAAAAATCCCAATATTTTCAAGATTTATAATATAGTAAGGAAAGTAAAAACCAGCTTTTTATAAGCTATTAACATAATTTTCTGTCAATAATAGCTCCAACTGGAATCTACACTTTCAGTGAGGAGTGCCAAATCAAAACATGAACTTCCCTTTAATAGCTACAACTTCAACAGGATGGACACTGATATTTGAAAACTTATTACTTTAGAAAGGAAATGCTACTTTGAGCAATCCCAAGTGTAGATAATAGCAGGGTTCATACTTTTATTACTGCTGTTGCTTACTTAACATCCTAAAAATATGCAGCCTCTAGGAATTTTTCTAATCTATCTTGCTTGCAAAATGTATTAAAAATACAAAATCTAGCCTCATGGCAGTTAAATGTATTTCCTTCTTTTTTCTTTCCAGTATACACTGTTCATTGCACACGGGAGACAAATAAGTGATAAAAGGGATAGTTTAAGACCGAACTTACTTATGAACACTATTATAATCAAGCTAAATTTATCAAGGTCAATATTTGGATTGGAGAAAGTGTCACAGAACGTTGTATAGATGATCATCAGGAGCACACAGCTGCTGATAGCACCAAATGGAGGTTTCTTCCTCTCAAGCCAATCCTTGATGTGTCTTCGGACAATCTGTAACACAGAAATCAACAGGTTGCCTCTTTTCAAAGATGCAAGGAGCAAGTTGGGCATCACAAAATGAATCTGACAGCGGAAAGACATAAAGAG
Organism: Lepidochelys kempii; assembly: GCF_965140285.1. Taxonomy (NCBI): domain Eukaryota; kingdom Metazoa; phylum Chordata; order Testudines; family Cheloniidae; genus Lepidochelys; species Lepidochelys kempii. The sequence goes on from NC_136383.1 coordinate 54,318,184, forward strand.
AAAAGAATAATTCGGATGACGGCCACAGTGGATTTCAAAGCTTCTCTGCCACACAACTCTTCTTCTGGGGAATTTAACATTTGTAGTGCAACTTCCACTGGGCATCCATAATGAGAGTATATTTTCAAGTACATTCAAATCCATCCTTAATCATGCCAAATGTTCTTTGCTAGCTGTCACTGAGACATGCCCATTAAGCCTCCCCAAAGTTTATCTCCTCTGCTGATACTAATGGATGGATGTAATTATCACAGTCCCCTTTGCATCAACAGACAATTCCAAGTGCAACTTCGGGAATCTTAAAAATCTGACATCTTCAGGAATTTCATGACGGTAGATAATCGAAAGTGATCCATGGAACATTTTAATATTTAAATAGCTAGCGATGCACCAGAAGTTTTTAATTAAATTATAACTCATGCTTGAAAAGCAAAAGTGCATGTGTTGTGGGAGTTTAAATAATTCAAACTCTGAATATCTAGTTTTTATAAATCTAAAGACAAATGCAATTTGCATGCTTTTAGAATACCAGAATTAACACATGAAAATGAACAAACCTACAGTGCTTAGTGTAACTTTTCCACTTTCAGGAAATTGAATCTGAAATTGTTTTACAAGATTTTGTTTTAGAGACAATTTTAAAAGTGAAAGTAACTTAAACTTTAAAATTTTGTCAAATTGGACTGAGCGTCATTAGAGACAACATATCTATCTGAGCACTTCCTGGTGAACTGCTTTTATTTTTTTGCTTTATTTTATATGGCTTGAAAAACTTTAAAGAATCATATGGCCATGACTTGTATTAATTTTTCAGCAATCATACTGTATTACCTGATTTCTCATGAGATCTCCCTACAGTCTGTGTTACCACATTCTTTTAGAAATAATGATGCAAGATCATGGAGCTTTGCAATGATAAGGTGCTAAAAGTATTATGTTACTTCCCTATTGCAATGCCATTAATAAACATCACCATTATTGACTTAATAATACAGAACATTTTAGAGGTATTCAAGATCAAAATCAATGCAGCAGCACAGGTCCTTTTCACAAGCTAGCTGCCAAATAAAAAATTCTGAAAGTAAGCTGGAACCTAGGTTAAAATACTGAGAAAGAAAATGTCTAATAACAAAGACAACACAGAGATTTCTTCAAGCCTTGGCCTACACTAAGATCAGCAGATTCAGACACCAACATCATTGGCCACCTGCACCTCACTGATGGTTTCAGAGGCAGGACAATGAAGTCAACCAAGTGTCTGAGCAGACAGAACTTACAGCCTGGAATGGAGATGTGAAACAATGACATCCAAAAATAAGTGACCTAGGCAAGCATATTGATGGAAAGAAGTTGAAAGGACAGAGCTTTGTAGAGGTAAATCCCACTTCTCCATATTAAAGGAAAATTCCTCACAACTGAAAATCTTAAAGGCAGCATCTTGCTAAAGGAAAAAAGGGCAGGGATGTTTGAAAACCAAGTCCCATTGTGGAACATAAAATCACTCAGTTTTCTTGCAGGCAGAGAGTTCTCACATCCCTTCCTTTTCACAAGAAAATGATTGGCCAAGTAACTTCCCAAACCTTGAAGAAAACACACTCCACACTGCCAAGTATCATAGGATCCCTACAAGAGATGGCAGTGAGGAGATGCTGGTCTTGATCCTGCAACCCTTACTCCTGCCAGTAAAACTGTGGAACCACTTATGCGAATAGGATTGGATCACATGCCAGTAACCATATTAGATGTGAGGGGCTGTGAAGATTTAACTCCTAACCCAAAGAGCAGGATACACACGCCCCTATCCCTAGTGGCTTTGGGGATATTAAATATGCAAACTTCCCAGTTAAAAAGATTAAAAAGCACAATGTGAATGTTGATGAAGAATCTACTGAAAAATTAGAAGATAACAAAACAAGCTGTATGGCTTTAGCCCTCATACTACCTCTTGTTAGTGACTTAAAGCCACTAAAAGTTCTGTGAGCTGGTGTCTTTCCCAATTTACTCTAAAACACAGCTCCACACACGAGAACTTTCTAGGGTTCAGTTTTAACAACACAGAAATTAACAATAACACATTTCAATAGAAATCTTTCCTCAGGCTTGACAACTCCTACGATTTCTCCTTCTAGACTGTTCAGCCCACACCCCAGATCCTCTCTTTAGACAGTTACCCCTCATCCCTTATATCCTAATGGGTTAAGAGGTAACCTACTTCTGTGAGTCAGGACATATGTTCAGGTGCTGCTCCTTAATATTGGCCAGCAGGAACAGCACTCAGTGCAATGCCCCATGTAAACACTGCATGCCTATTACAAATTAATACTTTGAAATGGCAGAACAAATCCATCACATACGTGGAGTTTACATTTTTTTATTCTGATTAGCACTTACTTATAGTTATACCATGTATTTAGTGAGATCTGTTAGTGAAATGCAGCTAGACTCCCTCTCCCTGTCCCTCCCCCCCCCACGTGGAGGACATACAAGTTAATACATGAATAACTGTCTTATTCAGGAATGATTTATGTGGCCCATTACTGTTTGTTATTAATTGAAGTTAATTATATCTAGTATTTTTTCACACTATATAGAAATGGAGCCTTCCTTGACATTTGTAATATAATAGGAAAAATTTGTACAATAGGTGTCATTAAAAAGTACATATATCTATAACTTTAAGATGTTTAAACCCTAATAAACTGAAAAACTGCAAAAACGGCTGTATAGTCATATAACAAATGTTTTGGAAGTTACATCATCACACAAAGCAGAATGTGCCTTCTATTTATACCCAGTGTTCTGGGATTGATTTAATCTTTTAAAGAAGATAGTTTTAACCTTATATCCTCCTTTAAACCTTCTAAAATGCCTCGACTTTAACCCCTCAGCTGAGAGTATGAGTCTTTATTCCCTTGTGCCTTACCAAACAATATTGGATCATTGTTAGCCCCAAATCCAGTAACTGATTTTTCCTCTCACTCACTTTCTCTCTCTTTTAAATTTAGGATTCCTAATTCTCCGTTTTGTCTTAGTAGAGCCATTATTTAATAGACATAATAAACAAACAGCACCATAACTTTGTATTACACTTTGAGTGTTCTTTGCCTTCAAAAGCTCTCTCTTCAAAGTGAAGCATTAAAAGAAAATACTGCATAACAGTCCAATAATCTCACCACACCTTCCCTTACAAGGTGAGGGCAACAAGGCCGGGAAGAGAAACAAATACTGGGGATTACATGAATGAAGGAACCAAGTTCAGAGAGGGAGAAGATAATAAACTGGATTTGTAAGGAGTGTAGGGACCAAAAAGGGGAGCAGATGGAAATGAGAGTATATATGCAGCACAGCACACACAAAATGGGGACTAGAGCCTTTCCCCATTATTTTAGTATTTTTGTTTGCAACTTGAATCCACATAGATGGGCCCTTACTTCAGTGCAGAGTTCCATTCATTTCAATGGGACCCGGAGCAGGTCTCTTGATAGGGTCAGAATCTTTGTCTTTATAGCAGGTTTTTGTGTTAATTCCTGTATATTACAATGAGGGTCACAGCCTTGCCCACCCTCAGGACTGTATACCAATTCACTCATATTCTTGCAGCCTGTGAAATTTTAAAAAATGTCAGTTGAGTCACTTGTCCTTTATTAGAGAGCTCAAATTCTGATTGAATGTCCTGTCCTAAAAATGGATGAAGAGAAATACTAACTGCTTCCTTCTTTTAATTTGAGGAGAAAATGTTTACCAGGCTCTGGCTTTTTTCTTTTTTTATCTTCATCTTTCTGGATAATATAAAAGTGATTTAAAGTGTGTGAATCAATTTATTTTCATGCATTAGCTCTCACTCAGAAACTCTCTCAAAGTAAACCAAGATTCTATTTTCCATCTAGATGGGCCCTCTGGAACACACTTTAAAAATTACCTACTAACATTGAGTAATTTAAAACTGCTATTTTCATAAAATTAGAAAACAACACATTCAACAACAGCATATACAAATACTCCTATGACACTTTATGGTTAAGTGTATATTTGTTGTTACTTTGTTTGCATTTCTGTGGCGAATTTGTTCTGTTACTTATTAAAGGTAAGTGTCATAAGAAAGTGAATCATGGTTGGAATCCTGTTAATCTGTCATCTTAATTTTCTGCAACTGCTTTTCAGTAGTGTTGATTTCCCAGAACATCACTCCTTATTCCTGCAACTCACCTGAAGTTTGATTATAAAAAGTAAGGCCACTTCCATGTGGATTTAATTACAAATATAATCTATTTGATAAAGTGTTCCTTTAGATGAAAGTTTCTCTAACCTTTGGTTTATTTTTAATTTTAAACCACATTTAAATTAGATTACATTTAATTTAATTTATGTTTTTCAACCCATATGTTTTGAACCTCTCTTCACTAATTCCAGTATACCACTTCCTTAACATTATAGATTGTTCTTTAAAAGTATTCATAGGAAAAATTTTACTGCTAAGATTTCTATTTTCTGGTTCCTTTGGCAGCTCATGTATCAATACAGCATCCTTTTAAAATTTTGTTTATAAATACAAGTTCTAAATGTTGGCAAAGCTCCTGTTGAATAGTCTGAACAAGGATGCAGAAGACAGATCCAAAATCCTCCACTTGTAGAATATCACAGATCTTTTCGGTTGACTAGATTCCATGAAATATTACAGCACTTACACAACTAACCTCATTCGATAGATTTGGGGAAAAGAACTGCTGGAATCATAACATGAATTTTAGCTTTAGTTAAGATCTGTTTAATATGAAGTGCCCATTTTATGCCGGCAGACAAATCACCAATGGGGCAACTGGAGAATGCATGAATGATAATGTACAGACATACTTTTTATTATTTATTCATAGAAAACAGTGGGTTTTGGTGTGCTGTTTTGAAAAATGTTCAAACTAGTAGAATATAATGAAAGCACAGTGAAAATTCTATTTCATTAACATTTAATCATAAATCACTCTAATATAAAAACATAAAATAAAAGTCTGTCATAAGCACTTAGGTGTAAAGAAAGAAGAAGATCTGCAGAATGTGGAAAGGAAATATTGCAGCAGCAGTTGTTGTTTCTGTTTTCTGTCACTTTTGGAAGGAAAAAAAAGGAACAAAGAAACAATGATCTTTGGCCAAACTCCCCAGTCTGAAAGACAAGATGAAACTGCTTAGGGATTGATCTAAACTCTACTTGGCTGTGTAAAAGTATTTACCGCCTACTGTAATGAAGGCAAAAATTACCCTAACACGTCAATGTAGCTCATGAATAGCAACCTTCAATAATGAGATCAAATGCAGTATAACACTATGCTATATTGACCAGAATATATAAGAACTTCAAGACTCTATAACATATATATAAATAAATATTATCTCTAACAATATAACAGATCTCATATAGCAGGTGTTCTCTAATCCCCTATCTGAGCACGCAATAGGGGGCACAAATCTCAGGTTGTTATAAATTATTGATCTTCAAGACCAATAAAATAAACCATGTTAGACTAATATTGCCAATTAATTATGACACACACACATACGGTAGAGAGCTGTGAACTACTGACCATGTTTGTCATAGCTCCCATGTGACCAATGTGAACTCCATTGGAAGATCCAATCTCTCATGGACGATTTCATTAAAATATTGCCAAAATATAACTAGCATGGCCCAGTTTTCCAGTTATCAGTACTTCACACCTTAATATGAGGCTTGCCAAACCTGTATGCTATTTGCTTAACATCAGGAACATAATACAACTTTAATAGATTTTGAAAATCCAGCCTCAATTACTATTATTTAAAACAAGTAGCTATTTAGTGAGCCTCTTGTTTGTTAACCCATGTACACTGTGGCCCACACTTTCAAAAGGCTTCCAATTTGTGCACTTAAGACTGCACAGTGCACCAAATAGTCATCTGTGACTATTTTTCACTGCCTTCACTGCCCACAGTTATGCATTCCTTTGACCTCCAGACTGGATTACAGTAATTTTTCATTTGAAAACACACTTGAAAGTTATAGTACATTTAATGCATTATAAGGGTGCTTGATTAGTTAGCATTAGAGCTGGCCAGAAACTAGAATTCCTGTTCCACAGGAAATTCCAAAATTAAAAAAAAAAGTTTCTAAACAGAACGAAAAATGAAATGTCAAAATCTCCTACCCTACAGGAATTCCAAAATGTTATTTACAAAAAGTCAACATGACATTTCATTTTGACCTTTTCAAAACATTTCCAATGCTTCCCTGCCAGGCAAGGAGTCAGGCAACTCAGGGATCCTGTAAGCACCAATTCAGGGGCAGACCACCTGAAGCCCTGGGAGCATGTCTACAGCAGCAAGCCTTCCAGCCAAGGCTGACAGATTTGGTTTAGTGAAGCTCATGCTAGTGCTTTAAAAATAGCTGTGTGGACAGTGCCTTGAAACATAGAACTGGAAGGGACCTCGAAAGGTCATCTAGCCCAGTCCCCTGCACTTAAGGCAGGACTATATTATCTAAACCAGTGCTTCTCAAGCTATCTGATGTGGGGGACTGGCAATTTTTTTCCCCAATGTGCGCACAGACCGGCAGCTGATGGCTCGCGGACCAGCACCAGTCCATGGACCACCACTTTGAATAGCACTGATCTAGACCATCCCTGACATTGTCTAACCTGCTCTTAAAAGTCTCCAATGATGGAGATTCCACAACCTCCCTAGACAATTTATTCCAGTACTTAACCACCCTGACAGTTAGGAAGTTTTTCCTAATGTTCAACCTAAACCTCCCTTGCTGCAATTTAAGCCCATTGTTTCTTGTCCTAACCTTAGAGGTTAAGAACAATAATTTTTCTCCCTCCTCCTTGTAAAAACCTTTTATGTACTTGAAAACTGTTATGTCCCCTCTCAGTCTTCTCTTTTCCAGACTAAACAAACCCAATTTTTTCAGTCTTCCCTCATAGGTCATGTTTTCTAGACCTTTAATCATTTTTGTTGCCCTTCTCTGGACTTTCTCCAATTTGTCTACATCTTTCCTGAAATGTGGTGCCCAGAACTGGACACAATACTCCAGATGAGGCTAATCAGCATGGAGTAGAGCAGAAGAATTACTTCTCGTGTTTCACTTACAACACTCCTGCTAATACATCCCAAAATGATGTTTGGTTTTTTTGCAACAGTGTCAACTCTTGACTCATATTTAGCTTAAGGTCCACTATGACCCCCAGATCCCTTTCCGCAGTACTCCTTCCTAAGGCAGTCATTTCCCATTTTGTATGTGTGCAACTGATTGTTCCTTCCTAAGTGGAGTACTTTGCATTTGTCCTTATTGAATTTTATCCTGTTTACTTCAGACCATTTCTCCAGTTTGTCTGGATCATTTTGAATTTTAATCCTATCCTTCAAAGCACTTGCAACCCCTCCCAGGTTGGTATCATCCGCAAACTTTATAAGTGCACTCTCTATGCCATTATCTAAATCATCGATGAAGATATTGAACAGAACCAGACCCAGAACTGATTCCAGCGGGACCCCACTCGTTATGCCCTTCCAGCATGACTGGGAACCACTGATAACTACTCTTTGGGAACGGTTTTCCAACCAGTTTTGCACCCACCTTATAATAGCTCCATCCAGGTTGCATTTCCCTAGTTTGTTTATGAGACGGTCATGTGAGACAGTATCAAAAGCTTTACTAAAATTGCAGCTCAGGCTAGGACTCGGGCGCTGAAGCCTAAGGAGAAGCCTAAGCTGCAACTTCAAGGTGCTGTCTACACTGCTATTTTTATAGTGCTGGCATGAGCCCTGCTAACCTGAGTCTCTCAACTCAGTCTGGGAACTTTCTTCTACGAGCTGTGTAGACATACTCTGGGCTGCTGAGGGGGAAGGAGTTTCAAAGCCCAGCAGGAAAGCTGGCAGGTTTAGGCTGGTTTCCAGCAGAAACCGGCCTGGCAAGCAGTTCCATTGCAAATGAACCTGGTGAAATAGTCACACACTCACACAACATTTCAATGTTGATGAATCAGCATTTTCCAATGGAAGAATGCTCCATTGGAAAATTTCTGACGAACTCCACTTACCACTGATTTCCTATTGATTTCTGTGTGCAATTGAAGGTGTTGGAATTGAGCTATAAAATCTTACTAAATATGTTTTTTGGTCCTGGCTACCTAAGACTGCCTCTCTCCCTACGCACTCTGTCAGTTAACATCAGTTACTAAAGCCGCTAACAGTCCTCAGTCTGAACATTTTAGGGCTAAAGATAAGGCGTTCCCAATGGAAAGCCTTCATCTATGGAACTTGCTCCCTTCTTTGGTCTGACAAAACCTTGATTAATTGATATTGGGGTATGTCATCTCACCTGGCAGTTGGATTCTTGTAATACAATGCATCTTTCCTGAGTAATATTTGTGCACAGATCAAAGTATTTTTGAAATTTTTTGCAATCTTTTAAGGACTCCTACCAAAATGTCTCTGGGCCTGCTACATGTAGCGCTGTGGAGGATTTCACTCTATTTAGTTTTGCTGAAATATCACTTGCTTCCAAGCACACTGGAATATTGCAATCCCCTCTTTCAATTTTCCCTGGGTCCCTGCAGGACTGAAGGATACATGAAATTTTGCTTGCTCCATTTTTACCAAAGATTTAGTTTAGTTCCAACATGCAATAAAGGTGTGACACAGAAATGCTGGTAAGAGGTTTCTCTTTATGGCCCCAATTCAAAAAAGCATTTATGCATCTCCTTGACTCAAAAGCAGTCTAATAGACTTCAATGGTTTGAGTCTCATGCTTGAAGTTAAGTATGTGCTCATATACTTCCCTGAATTGGGGCCTACTTCCTTTCCTCAGTATGTGATACGGTCAGAGTTACAAAAAGTTATACCTGTGTCACATGGCAGGGGATCAGTATTAGAGTCCGGTGGCTATCGTTACCATAGAAGTCCTCCTGGGTCTTAACTTCTTCTATCAAACAAGAATACTTTCCAAGAACCTTTTAAGGTGTACTATATGCTAGCCTTAAAATTCAGTAAAATGATTTAATATTATAGGTGTTTACATGGCAAGTTACTGTGCAGAAAGCCAGGGTGTGAATCTATAGTACACCAGCTTGCCACGCAGCAATGACCCACGTGGACACTGCTACAGTACACTTGAAGCCCTGCACTTGAAGCATACTACACTTTCGAGCAGTAACACATGAAGCCGTACTCTGGGACTTGTGCTTTGCTATAGCAGTGTCCACATGGGATTTTACTGTGTTACTGCTTCTTGGGCAGTAACTGGCCATGTAGACAAGCCCTTATAGTTAAGGTTGCACAACCCTTTCCATTATAAGGCCCTGTTTTCATTTGCTTTTATTATTGCCAAACTTTAACTGTTTGGGTTGATACAGGCCACATGTCTGCCTCAGGCTGAATTTTTTGGAAAACTTTAAACAAAATGGTCAAGCCATTTCTGAGACTGAAATTAGGGAAAACTGTGTTATTTTGACCCTGTTAATTATTTTATTTATTTATACATACATACCACTGTTTCATAGAGATGTTTTAGTCGTGCCTCCATACTTTAGAGTAGGACCTTGAAACTTGGCAGGAGGGATGCCCTGGTGTCTGGGGGTGTGCCTAGTGCTGTCTCAATGAAAGTCTGCTCAAATATGACCAAGTTATAAGTCTATGAAAAAAATCACACCTTGCATCTGCTCAGCAGAGGTTTGTTGGAGGCTGTAAATGTTATTCTCCAAAGATTCCATCGGCATGCTCCTTTCACACACAGTTCCTGCATGCTGACTGGATTACACATGCACCACCCACACAGCAACTGAGCATGCTCCATCCCTGGGCTGTAAAAGCTGAACAGCATTTTCCCCTTAGTTGCTCCTCGCAGCTGCTAAAACATGCTGTGGCGCTGTGCACCAGAAGTGAGAGGTAGGGAGACCATCTCTCGTGCTTTCAGTGACCTCCCCTCTCCCAACTAGAACATTGTCATAAATATAAAGGGAAGGGTAAACACCTTTAAAATCCCTCCTGGCCAGAGGAAAAACCCTTTCACCTGTAAAGGGTTAAGACGCTAGGATAACCTCACTGGCACCTGACCAAAATGACCAATGAGAAGACAAGACACTTTCAAAAGCTGGGAAGAGGAAGAAAAACAAAGGGTCTAGGTCTGTCTGTGTGATGCTTTTGCCGGGGACAGAACAGGAATGGAGTCTTAGAACTTAGTAAGTAATCTAGCTAGATATGCGTTTGATTATGATTTCTTTAAATGGCTGAGAAATTAAGTTGTGCTGAATAGAATGAATATTCCTGTCTGTATGTCTTTTTGTAACTTAAGGTTTTGCCGAGAGGGATTCTCTATATTTTGAATCTAATTACCCTGTAAGGTATTTACCATCCAGATTTTACAGAGGTGATTCTTTTTACTGTTTCTTCTATTAAAATGTTTCTTTTCAAGAACTGAATGCTTTTTTCATTGTTCTAAGATCCAAGGGTTTGGGTCTGTAGTCACCTGTGCAAATTGGTGAGGATTTTTACCAAACCTTCCCCAGGAAGTGGGGTGCAAGGGTTGGGAGGATTTTGGGGGGAAGACGTTTCCAAACAACGTTTTCCCAATAAACCCAGATAAACGTTTGGTGGTGGCAGTGGAAGTCCAAGGGCAAAGGGTAAAATAGTTTGTACCTTGGGGAAGTTTTAACCTAAACTGGTAAAAGTAAGCTTAGGAGGTTTTCATGCAGGTCCCCACATCTGTACTCTAGAGTTCAGAGTGGGGAAGGAACCTTGACAAACATGAACAAGAAAGAGGAAGCAGCCTTATTCAAATGCAAAGGGATGTGGTGTAGAGGGTGGTGGTGATGGAACAGGAGCCAAAATAAAGACAGGGACTGGAGCTGAGAAGCTTAGGGGCAGAAGGGTCTATAATCACTACAGCACGTTCCCCTCCCAAACCTGAAACTGATCCCAGGATTCCTGAGTCTCAACATCCCTGTGATCTCTAGAAAATAGCTGTGCATTCCCGTGGCAAAGTGTCTCTCTCATCCCCCCATCCTGAGTAACTCAGCTTTGCGGTGCCCACTGTTGCGTGGTGCCCCAGGCAACTGCTCTGCTTGCTACCCCTTAATGCTGGCCCTGGCTTTTATATGAAGAAAAACAGTTGTTGCACAGGTGGGCCATGGAGTTTTTATAGCATGTGGGTGGGCTTCAGGAAGCAAAAGGTTGAGAACTCCCTGACATTGAAGATAACTGCCTACTATTGCAACTAGATAATTAGTTAGCTCAAGTGGAAGAACTCTGTGTTGAGGATCTAAGGGTCTGAACTCTGATGATGACCCATGTGGGGGGTCAGAAATATGGTCCCACATGATGGAATTTTCTTTTCTTTTCTTTCTTTTTTCTTTTTTTTCAGTTTGCCTTTTTGAAAAAATAGGAAATTACATTAAATATCCATTAAAAGGAAGTTAAGGTTGCAAAGACCAAGCCCTCAAAAGTTAGAAGATGCCAGTGCACAGGATGCACAGTGTTCAGGAAATGAATCAGAATTGTGTGGCATATAAGGCTGTTTTCTGTCGGACCCCTGTCCATGTGTATTGCTGAAGTTGGAAAGTTTATCGTGAAAGAGGCAGGGGATTGCAGGAAAAGAAAAGATAGTCTCATGTTTAAGGCAGTTGAATACCACCCTGGAGAACTGGATTCTCTCTGCTTCTGCCACAGATTCCCATGAGATGCTGGGCAAGTTACTTGTATCGAACTTTTCACAGGTAGGCAGTTGTTGCGTGTTGTTTTCTGGGTGTCCAGCATGAGGCACCGTTGGCCAGATTTGCAAAAGGACTGAGTGTTCAGAACTGCAACTGAAGTCAATGGGAATTGTGCTTTGAATGCATAAAGTGCTATAAAATGGTAAGTATTCTGAAAAATCAGCCTGTAGGTATCTCAATTTGGGTACTCAAAAATCTGTGTGCCTCAGTTCACAATCTGTAAAATGGAGATAAAACGTCCCTATTGCACAGGACTTTTTAAAGATTCATTAATGTTTGTGAAGCGCTCAGATACTACAGTGACAAGTGTAATACAAAAGCTCAGGAGGAAATTAATTCTGTGTTCAGTGCAAGGTTAAATTGCATGCTATAAATAAGGCAGGGGCCACACACTGAATGATGAGGCTAAAATGAAATATTGAACAGCTGCTCATTCACCGAGCCATCCATCCTGTGCTCAGAATGAGGCAGAGGTTCTGTGGGAAAAAAATAGTATGTGATCACATAATTAAAGATTGTATTATAATGTGCATTCAGAAGGTGCGGGCAGCCTTAATTCTGGCATTTTCTAACTTTTGATGGCCTGACTTTAATACCTTCAAGTTCTTTTAACACAGGATTTTTTAATTAACATAATTAGCAGTAGCCATTACACAGGAAGAATTTTTTCCATCATCCAGGTAAAGGGCATATGACAAAAGAACTATAGAGTGTTCTCAAAGCTCATTTTGCATTGGGCTGCAAGTTTCTCAATCTGGACTGCAATCTTCCCCCATTTTATATTCACAAACTCTCTTCTCTCCTCTCTTCTTCTATACAACAGTGTATGTCTGCGGCAGTGAGGGTCAGATGCTCAATCTCAACAAAGATCAACGTGGCTCCAGGGAGCACTGTAGTATCTTCTCTATGATCTTAGACTCCACCATCCTGAGGCTGTGTCCTATGTGGCAGCATACTGTGTTGACAGTTTATCTTTAAGACAGCCCTCTTTATCTTATTCTTTTTTTAAAAAAAAGTATATTTAAAAGACTTACCTGTCCAATAATAAGAGGAACGACAACAGTCATAAACAGCTGTGAGAATATAGATGTAAAAGGCACAGAGGAGGATGATCCAAGCTACAAAATAAAAATAAAAATACATTGTTAATATTGAACCTTTCCTTCACATCTGTTTTGAGCTCGGCAAAAGATCTGCAATATTTACTTATATCGACTGATGTCCTGATGTATAATTTTACTTATGTGTACACACCTACTTACACACACGTGTGTAACTGTTAAGCCCAATTAATATACGTGATGTTCCACAAGTTACAAAATTAAGGACAGTCTCTGCCAGAAGAGTCTATAATCTAAAGCCCCAATTCTGCCAATATTTATCTACATACGAAAATTAATCTAGAATAAGGTAGGGTATGAATTTAAAGTGGATTAACTATGCCTGAATAACTCCATGTGTAGATGCTCTTATTCATGAATAAGAGTGTCTTATTCCGTATTGGTTTAATCCACTTCCACAGTGGATTAGCCAATTTGGAATAAGGCATTCTTATTTTGGAATGAAAACATCCACACATGGACTTAACCAGGAATAGCTACTCCGGAATAACTCTGTGTAACTCCCCAGTGTTTCCTTCTACACCAGCCTATTTGGATGTGGCACAGCGGCCCCTGCTGTGGCACATACTGGGTATGCATGAGCTCATGTGCTGCTGTTCCATCTGTGACCTCACATGGGACTGCAGTATCAGGGAGAATCTTGCCTGGACATTTTCCGAAGGAGAAATTTCATCCTTTTTGCACATGAACCTCTCAACCTCCAATTTTAAGCAAATGTGAACAGAGAGGTAGAGCCCTGGTTCCTTGCAGAAATTCCATTGCAGATTAACCAAAATCTCATCACACAATACACAGCCTCCAGGGTGGATTTGCTCTTCTAATGATCCCTGTAACAACTTTTGAAGCATTAAAAGGTTAATAAGTTTTCAAACCCTATTTTGACACTACTTTTGGGCTGGAGAGTTAAAAGCATTAACGACGGTATGTTCAAATAAGCTTTTTCAAGTGAAAATGAAGATTTTAAAACTTTAAAAGCAACCACAGAGAAGTAAATCAAAATGGGTGGTCAGGATTCCAGAACCCTTCACTTTGCTTCCTGAGGCTACAATACTTTTACAGTAACAACACTGTATTTGTGTGAAGGATTCACTGACTTATCTGAATGTTTGAACGTTTTATGTCAATTAGACGTAGTGTATAATCACATTCCAAGTCACGAATCAAAAGATGTCTGACAATAGAAAATATTGCTGAAAAAGACAGCCATTTAGACACCAATATTCTTGCCATCTTTTCAAACTATTATTTCAAATGTAGCATTTCCAAGCACAGAATCTGCATTTGAAAGGAATCTCAAGGCTTCAGATTAAAGGCAGTTGTGGACTCATCAGCACAGATGTCAAGTTTTTTAAGAAAAGGAAACTGAATTATAGTGGGTGAGGGATGGGAGACGAAAAGGGAGCCATATCACAAACAAATATACCTATGAGAAACAAATTATTTTATACAAAGCAATGATCTTCCAAACCAGAGCTTTAAAAGTTCAGCTCTTTCATGACAAATGTGAATAACCACTTTGACACCCCCCGTTTTTGACAAGTGCATGCACCTGGCCCTGTCTTGTATCCTAGTGCCTTTTATTCATACATAGTTAGTTACAGTGCCAGCCTTCTCTCCCCCACTCAGGGTACTGCCGTTATTCCTTCCTCAAAGATAGATTCCTGGTTTCTTGTTTCCCTTACCCACTCTACAATGATGTCACTGGTGGCATTTTATCATTGTCAAGTCCCAGAAAAAAAGGTCTATAAGCTTAAAGACAACAGGCCAGATCCTCAGCTGGTGTAAACTATCACAGCTCCATTAAAGAGCTGGCCCTGAATCTATGTCCAGAGGATACAGAAGACAGGAGGAAGGAGGAATTTTCATTCATGCAAAATAAGTACACTTTTCAGCCCCTGATCAATGACACAATCTGGCCACTGATAAGTGAATCTCAGATGATTCAGATTCTGAGATGATGCTTAACTAAGCCTTATCAAAACTATCTGGACATACATAGTATGCAAAATTAGACTGAAAATCTCACAAGAACACGTTCCTTCTTGATCACCCGCACTTGCTGTTTCCAGATTTTACTGTACTTTGGGACTTATGGTCTCATCTATTAGCAGAGAGCTAAAATGAGCTAGATTGAGGAAAAAACGTGAAGTAAGGAGCTATTCAAACTTCTCCAAATCTTAAGTTAATGGTAGACGACCGGCTACTCTCCTTAACATCATAACCCCAACACCTAAGAATGAGCTGCCTTTTTTGTTTGTTTGAGAAAGCCAAATAGAAGGAACATTTCTTAAACAACTTTGGGAATAAAATAATACCAATCAGGTATTAATAGCTGTAAAAATGTGACTGGATTTTCTTATCACTTATTTTCCATTTAACTTGTTACATAAATTGTGGAGATCAAGTTTAGCATTTAATCACATCTCATCACAAGTCTGTCTTTCAAAATATTGAAAAATTGATTTGCCAGTATAATCATAGAATCATAGAATATCAGGGTTGGAAGGGACCCCAGAAGGTCATCTAGTCCAACCCCCTGCTCAAAGCAGGACCAATTCCCAGTTAAATCATCCCAGCCAGGGCTTTGTCAAGCCTGACCTTAAAAACCTCGAAGGAAGGAGATTCTACCACCTCCCTAGGTAACGCATTCCAGTGTTTCACCATCCTCCTAGTGAAAAAGTTTTTCCTAATATCCAATCTAAACCTCCCCCACTGCAACTTGACTTGTTTTATATTTCATTTTAAAACAATAATTCTTTGCACAGGCATGTGATTTTTATTTAATGGATACCTTGTTTATATGTACTGTATAGCCTGTGTTCTTCTGGATATCTATGTCTGAATATGGTGCTCATTAACAGCACAGGCTTATGAAGCACTAACTAGAATCAGACAAGGGGACCAGTTTGAGTAGTCCCTATTCACTTAAATAGACCCATTGACTTAAACGGGATAACTCACAGGAGTAAGGAATGAACACATGAATAAGGGTTTGCAGGGTAAGGCCATATTGGGAGCAAGTTCCAGGCGAGTTTCTCCACACAATCCTGTCACTGTGCAGTACTTAAACTTGACCTGCAATGCTCCTGCTACTCCAGCCCTAGACCTCTCAGCTCCAGAGACTGCCAATTTTAACAACACCTGCCAAATTATTTAGTGGGTTTGTTTATAGCAGAGTTCACAGGAGAGACACGGACTGAGCCTGAAGTGATAGGATATAATTAACTTTTTGTTGTATAAAGGAATCCTCCTCGCATGAAAATGAGAACACTCTGCACTTCCAATCCTATCCTAACTCCACATGACAGGTGGTCAATCTTCTTTTTTCTGGCTGCCAAGGCAGATATCACAGCTGGGGTGTCCTCCCCAAGGAAGAGGCTACACCCAGAACTGCCACAGACTCAGAACAAACACCTCCTGCCAGTCGTACCAAATTACAATCCAGTGCCACATTTGCTGCCCGTATTGAGTCCACTTCAGAGGAAATCTTGCCCGTATTGAGTCCACTTCAGAGGAAATCTGGGCTCTCTGCTCTACAGCATTTTCTTGTACTTAACATGTTTTTCCAGGCTGTGTCCTCAGACTCTACTAAGTACACTGTTAGCCAGCTTGAGCCTTCTCCCTTGCTGAGCACCCCAAGAATCTGTGCAAGCCTCACCAAAGATAATTAGGGTGGGGAAGGTGGTAAAAAGAAGAGATGACAGACTGGAAGGGTCATTGGCCTTTTGAGTTTGTGGTGCAATTTGCAGACTCCTGCAATATTTTGTGAGTTTTCTATTTAGAGGTAAATGTATTCTATCAGCCATAAAAACAATTTTAGTTTAATAGGCAGAAGACATCTTTAAAAGACTCTCCATGTGTTTTAAAGTGATATCTGGTATACAATTACAAAAGTAGAGACAAGTGGAATAGAAAGTCCTCCACAGAAATTGTACAGATATTAGATTCCTCTACCTTTGCAGATGTGCAATTATCTATATATGTGGTAGGGGATGGGAGGATTTGTATTGTTGTTTGGTCACTAAAAAAGAAGTATAATGTAAGGCAGTCAAAAGTTAGTCTGACACAAAGGCACATAGAGTTTGATGCAAAGCTCACTGAAGTCAATAGAAAGATTTCCACTGATCATTTCATTCCTCAGAGATTAAGAAGGAAATTAATCTGTATACGAAATAGATATTATAGACAAGGTAGTAAGAAGATGGTGCACTTTAAATCATTCAGATGAAATAATTGACCTGTAAACAGTTAATGCACTGTATCGTCTTCCTCACTCCCACAATCAACCTGTTGTCACACACCAGTGACATACATTAGCCACAACTTCTGTGTCTTCTCAGCTATTAGTATATTATTTAACAATTCATTCTTCAGTTGACCGGCAATCAGCCTTCACTTGTCAAGAACTCACAAAAAATGAATGTGTGTATGTTCTATGATACTGAAAAAGGGAAGCTATTTTACCAGGGAAATAAGGAAACAAAGTACAGTTCAAAGAAATCCAGGTTGTTTTTCCTGAAAATCTGAGAAATCCAGCATTTTGAGGAACAGTAGTTTCATTTAAAGACTGTTAACATAAAGCAAATGTTAAAAGATAATAAAACTTTAATATTTATGGCAACATGTAGTTTTACTCATGTTCCTTTTCAGTAGTCCTTTCCTCCAAGATGTTTAAACTGAAGTTTTCTCCCCTTGACTGAGCTGGGATTCTTTCACTAATACTATATTCTAATATTTGTAGTATCACTGTTCACAAGCACCCCATCAAAATGACTGATATAACATACAGAACATAGGAAAAAAATCACTGAATAAATCAAGTAGAAGGAGCAAGCTGATTAGGAAGTAGAAAAGCTTCTACTTCAACACCTGTATCATGGTAATCACCTTTGATAGTATGGCAAATACAGAAGTAGTACATGACACTTACATGGAGTTTTGCTAAGTATATTTTCACAAACGTACATGAGTGTTGCAAGGGCTTTTTAACATTCCAGGTTGAAGTGGTTTTGCAGGCAAGCTTTGAAGACTGACGTACACAAGAATGTAAAATACACACTTAGCCCAACGTTTCTTTGGTGACTTCAGTAAAGATATATAGATTCATACATCTTTGTATTTGTTACTTTGTTATCCAACCAACCATACTTCCATAAATTAAAGAGAGTACCTAGCATCCGTTCATACACAATAGTGGTAATAATTTCAAGACCACGGCAGAGTTGTAATGTAATATCATAAAAAAGTGCAAAAAGTAAACAAAGTAAAATTTTGTTTTCATAAACATTCAAATGATTTGTTATATTGTGGTACCAAATACATTGTGATTAATCAGCTATGTTTTATTATGTCAGCACTACTGTAGCAAAGTAAAATCTCAGAGCTATATTGTTCTACCCCTGAATAGGGGCATAAGAGCAGGAGCAATATAAGGAGCTTCCAACCTCCTCAGCTGAGCATAACTGCAAGTCCATGTACTCGTCCAAGGGCAGGACCAGAGAGAATAGTGGTGCTAGCCATCCCAAGAGGGATGAGAGGAGGGGCAGAGCCATTTTCATATAGAACCTGGCACTTGTGGCACAACAGCTATGCTCTCCCTGCTCCCAGGGGAGCTCCAAGAGACTGTTTTCCTGAGGCATTCAGCTCTTCCCCCACCTGGGGCAGTGCTTACAAGGCACAGTCCAGCCCTTAAAAAAGATATAGACACAAATACAAACATACAGTACACATACTGTCTTAATGATGTTATATTTTAAGGAGACACAGGAGTGATGATGTAGTTAAAAGTGTTCCAGAGTGCTGTGCTTCTCTCTTTCAGATGAGACATAAAAACAATGGTGCTGACAACTTGAGGTTATTAAAGAGATCACAGCACTATTACCTTCACAGCATGATGTTACAATTTGTTTAACTGTCTTTTATTAACGTAAATGTGCCCAGAAGCTTTGGCAATGGCAGCATATTTTTAGAATTCAAATAATAAATGTTCACAAGAGTATAGGTGTTAGCCTTAGTGTTCCAGCCAAATTGTAAGTTGAGGGCTTGATTCCTGCACCCTTACTCATGTTAAGTAGAATTGTACTCTGCAAGACAAAAAAAACCTGTTCAAGAAATACAATGCTAATCAACTTAAGTAGGGGTGCCACATTTGGGATTCAAGTAATTACATTCTGCTTACCTAAATTCTCTCTGTTGTTTCACTAGATATTGTTCATCACTTCCTAACATAAACTGTTCTTCATCGTTATTGTGTGCTATTAACATTTGCTCTGTTTCACCTGAGAGGAGGTGGCAGTTATTTCAGTATTCACAGCAAAGGATACAGCTTCTATAACCAGTCAGCAAAGGCATTGTAAGGCACTGTGCAATCCATTTAGATGAATACGGATTATTATAAATGTAGTATCATTACTGCTACTGGGAAAAGTACAGACATTAGTTGAAAACAGAGAACAAAGTAATAAGATAATTGTAAACATAAGGTACTGCTCCATACCCACATGATGGGACAAAGCCTGGGGAATTAAACTACCAACTCTCTAAATTCTACATTGTGACAATTATTCATCATTAGTAGAGAAATTCCCCCAAAAGGAGATTTCTTCTTGTCTATGTGAATTCTTAGCTTACTATTTTTCTGAATTTTTTTTAAAACAGCTTAAAAAACTGGCTCTTCAGTTTAAAAATCTTGATTACTATACTGCCACTACTGGTTTCACTTAAATATCTAACCTGACACAAGGAAAGTAGGAACTTGTCGTGTGTGCTCTAGTATATAGGATCCCATATCCCTCTAATAAAACCTTGCAAAATGTTGCAAAGAAAGGAGAATGGCATATTCCCATGTTAACTTGCAACCAATGGGTCTCAGAGTGCTTTATGTTTAAACCCTTTTCTGCTCATCACATATATGAATGCAAATGTGTATTGTTTATGCTACACTGATCCTTTATAACACGATCCTTGGGAATCCAACATCATAAGTGTTAAAAATAACAGTTATAATGAGGACAACAATACCGGGGTTTAATGCAGCTGGAAGCCAAGGTTCTATAGCTTCCTATTACAGTGATAATCAGTGATGCTTATGACGGTTGCTATCCTTTAAAATCTAACAAAGGGTACCTACAAAGAAAGTCTGCTAACTGAGGGTACAATATATGAGGTTTCATAAAATCAGTCTTCAAATCTCAGACCATTTTGCTAAATAAGCTTTATATAATAAGTTTGGTAGCAGAAGTATTCTCTTCAGAAATGTGACTGAATCTTATATTTAACACCATTCATTTAGGGAAATAAATTATTTGCAGGAAATATATAATTTATAACAAGCTTTCACTCTTCTTCCATTTGTCTACTTCAACATGTCTTTAACAACTTTGTTAAAACAACTCATGTTTGCATTAACAGACATTTATAAACAAAGGAAGCAGTTCAAAACATTATATACTGTCAGAAATTAACATGGGGCGCACAGAGGGAAAAATTTAAACTGTGACCATCTAGGGCCAAGCTATCTAAAGAAAACAAAAGAACAAGTTAATAAATAATCATTTAAGTGTATTCTGGTAGCACTCAGAAAGCGTTAGGCACTGTTTACACATACAGGCCTTGCCTTAAGAGCTTATGGTAGTCTTATAAATATTATTACTATAATATAGTATTCTAATGATAGTATTATTACTCTGTTGGAGCATGGCCATTGCTTTATTAACACTAGCGAGCATCATAGGCCTGATCCAAAGCCCACTGAAGTGCTTTTGAAAACCATTCAGTGTCCATCGAAATCAACATAAATACAACCAGTGTTCGCTTAACTCCAACGAGAGTTTTACCTTGGTGCTGAGTGTTTTTGAAAATTCCATCCAACATGAATAGAGTATCAAAGGACAAATCATCCCTTGTCACACACTAGACTTTTATACATCAATAAATCCCACAGAATCATGGCTCAAGTTTTGAACACTGTGATAATAAAAGAATCTGCAGCTTTTGCAGAATTTAGTCCACACATTTTGTTTAGAGCTTTGTTAAGAAGTGACAACTTCTTTTTCTTCCCGAGAGCAAACTGCTCAGAGTGCTACAAATAGTAGTACGGTGAATAATAAACAGTTAAGTGGCACAGTGTTCCACTAGTAACTTCAGCACTGATTGGAAGCACGCATGCCTATTCTCTGGCTCCTATTTCTTCTTGAACATTAGAGACTTTTACAACTTGCTACAAGATGAAATAGAAGATGAGATACAAGATGAAAAACGTCACGGCTGACTACTAGCTGGCTGGAGTATTTTGTTACCTAATCTTTTATTTGCCCATAAAGAGATGTCACTGACATAAATCGAGACTTTATCTTGTTTCAAAAGTTGTACGATTGAAAAATTAAATAAATTTCAGGTTTTACGAAAAATGCGCCTTCCCCCAGGCTCCGTTTCAAAAACATCCTATCTCAGTTGGGGTACAAGGGTTCAAGACGTCACTTAGAAAGTGAAAAAGATGCTCATGTTCAAGGTAATAAAACCAAAAGTTTTTCTCTTTTTAAAATGGGATTTTGGTCTTGTAACTCCACCCCTCTGGAAGAATTACCGTCTATCAGGGAGAGCAGAAGAGGGGCAGACAGTGAGGAGAGTAGTAGCAGACCATCCGGAAGCAATTCCTTCCCTCTTCCTTATAAGGAAGTCATATTAGCTCTGTCTGTGAACAGGTGTCTTTCATAACCTACACTAAAACACAGTTTACACACCGTGAGTCCATACTTACAACCCTTTCCGGGGGTTTGATTGTCATAATACAGAAATTAACAGTAAGACAACAAAGTTCAACTTAAACCTTCGTGACAGGCTTGGCCGCTCCTCAGGACTTCTCAGCCCATACCCTATATCTCCTCTCCCCAGAGAGCAACATACCTCAGTGGTTCCATGAAACCCATGTATCCTGTTGCCAGCAGGATCAACACCTGCTAAATGATATTAGATATTTCAGGGAAACACTGCCAGCCTGTTACAGGGTCACTCACTGTGTAATGACGAATAAACATCACTTGCAACCAGATCTCTGTCTGCTTCCATGAACTGTAAGTAACCAAGACCCTGACGGATGACCAACGACTGAGTAAGACTTGAACAAACAAGAGTCAACAAGGTTCTTGTTAGTGGCACCCAATGGCTTCAGTAATTTGTCATCCCCTTTCCAATCTCTCACACACCTCTAACACAAAAATACCCATAGGTTTTAGTTGCCCAAATGTAAGACTGCATTTACCTGGCCAAACAGTCAGACGTGAGGCCCATTTTGGCTCATTATGATCCCATGCTACCCCAGCACATGCTATAAGATAGCTCTCCTACTGGGGTAAGCATTTTGTCATTGCAAACATGTGTGTTTGGCTCAGCTTGTCTGATTGTGATACTGTCAGATGAGCAGGCTCACACCCCCTTATAAAAGGAAGCAGTGGGCACTGTGTTTGCTGTGACACATTTTTATTTATTACCAGTTTGGAAGAAGTCTGTCCCAAATACTGACCACAACTCCTTTTGAGTATCAAAACAATGTAAAAATCAATGAAACTTCTGGTTTACAGTATATTTTTTAATAAGTGGTAAGTTACTTTAAAAAAAGGGATTGGAGTCTTAATATCAAAATACTCACAAAAAGCAGCAGTAGAAGTGGAGTTATAATGATACCCTGGAAGAAATAAAAGAATGTTTTATTAGCCAGGAAAGCAGAATCTTCTCTTTGTCATCTTAAACCCTGATGCATGGAAATACATAGATTTTGTTAAATTAAAGCAAGGCTAAATGATAACGAAAGGAAACGTTTAGCTTCATTCTTTACTGTACAGATTCTTTAGCATCTGTATAGGAATAATTTCTACTTACTGTAGCCAGAAGTTTAAATAATATTCCTCAGACCCAGCTTTCTTCTTTTTAGACTGAAGACTTCCTTTCTCAAACTATACACAATATAGAAGTTCAGACTAGTATCTTGTGAAGATTTCCCCACCAATATGTTGTACTCTCACTTGGTTAAGATGCCCCTCCCGTCGGGGAGACAGGTGGTTCAGTCCCACACTGCCTAATTCATGGTCCTCTCTTGAGCAAAAGCTCCATCAGCTGTGATGAATTAGGTGTCCTGATTTTATAATGTAAACTAATATCCCCTAGGAAATGAGCTGAGATCTCAAAACTCATTTCACTTGATTAGACTCCATGTCTCAATGGAGAAAGGCAAGTCTTTCATCTAATTTAGTCACACAGGACCACCTCAGCTCTCCACATCCCCCAGGCAGAGAAGGCAAAAGATTTGTTTTCTTCACTGACAGGGAACAGGTTTAAGGCTCATGACTGGACAAAATACAAGATTTTAAGTTTCATGAAAGAAAATCTTAAAATGAATTGTTTGGGTTGGGAGTTAACATGGCATGCTTCACTTTCATAGCTGCAAGTGGTATGTCTCCCTAACCCCTCCATCATACTTCAATATTTTCTCAAGATTTAATAAAAGCAGTTTGTCATTTAATGCATATTCATTCACAAGTCCCACTTCGAACTTCTTTTGTAAACAAAGATTATTTTTCTTCCTAGTATTTATCAGATACCATTATTCCATTAATGAGACCCACTCACAAACTCAATATATTTTCCAAGGGCAAGATGCCAACCCACTTATACAAATCTAGAATGATAATTTTCCCACATATTCTTGGTTTCAATCAAGTGAAAAATACAAGTTAAAAGCAGTGCTCCCTTTTTGGTAATTTTTTTTTGTCATAATACAGCTTTACTCTGGCTCTTCAAAGCTGTTAAAATCCAATATAAAACTCTCTCTTTATCTGATGTATTTGTATTATAGCAGCACCAACAGGCCCCAAGCAGGAGAAACTATTGAACCAGACACTTATGAACAAACAGGAAGACACGGTTCTTGCTCTGAAGTGCCTTCTTTAAAACAAGATGCAACAAGTGAGAAACAGGAGGGGACAAAGGACAAGGAAAAGAGGAATAAGAACAGAAGGTAACAGGCTAGCTGCACCAACTTGAAAGTTACACATTATTTTAAAGTATTTCTTGAAATAAATAAATGATATATCCTGTCTTTGATTGCTTCTCAATCTAGCCATCATTTGTCAGCTGACTTGTTGTGCGTGTCCCAGCAGACGTGGATCCTGGAAGGACAGCAAGCAATGGCTTTAAGGATTACTCCAGGGGTGGCGTTCCCTGTGTGAGGAGCAGCATGGAAGAAAATGCAGCAATGTTTGTTGGAAAAGTAGACACATGGGTGTTCAAGGACGGCAAAATTTGGGTGCAGGAAGCAGCAGGCGGGGGTTGTGGGATGTAATAAGAGCTGAGCAGTTATTATGCAAAGTAGTTGTTACAACACCTGAAATGATGGCCTATCGAGAACAACTTTATAGAGTGAATGTAATGCAGTCATTCCAGTATAATGTGCCACATAACACACTCTTAGAGTTTTATTAGACACTGTTGAGTATGTGGGGCTAGATCCCCCTCTTCCCCTCCTGTGTATAAGAAATACTTCGCACTGCCAAGTACCTGAAACTTCCCCTGGCATAAAGGAATCCCCAGATGGTATAAAGCTAGCATAGCTGGCTCTATGATGCCCACTTCTAGACCCAAGCACGGGGGATTGTCAGGCGTGGAGGTGATGTACCCAAAACGATTCTCCCGGTAGAACAGTCCACTGGTGTAACAAGGTTACTCTAAGGTGCTGAATTAGGGCCTGGCCAGCCCTAAAATTTGGGGAGCAGAAAGGTGGCTTGTATGACTGCATGGTGAGGGGGTTCCATGACATCCCTCATCCTGGGCAGCCTGTGTGACATACAGAAGGCTTGCGATGGAGCAGTGCAATGACTGCTCTGTCCATGTGCCTGGGTTGTATATCATCCCAAAGACAGCAGGGAGGTGGAGGGGCCACATCCCTGCTCCTGCAACAGCCTGCAAATTTGACTAACTCCTCACAATGTGTGGAGGCGCTGGTTCAGGACCATGTATAAGCTTTGGGCACATCACCTCCCACCCCCGAGAAGCCCCCTGTGCTTGGGTCCAGAAAAGGGTATTACAGAGCCAGGTCTGCTGGGTTTATACCACTTGGGAATTCCCTTTTGCCAAGAGAAATCTCATTTAGGAAGAATGTAAAGAGAGGTTAAATTACTGTCCTTCTGGTGAATCTGGGTTGCGGTGGTCCCTTCCTTTTCACTTACTCAACTATGCTCTTCAGGATAGGGCCTGTGTTTTCCTATGGGTTTGCACAACACCTAGTATAATGCGGTCCTGATAGTGATTAGTTCCTTTGGGTGCTACCACACTACTACTGCTGCTGCTGCTAATTCTAAACAGGCCCAATATAAAGAAAAATTTTATAATAACGTAAAGGTGGACGTGGAGTTGAAATATCCCTGTACAGGTCAGATTCCTGACTGCTTTGTTAAAAAAACTGGCTCCCAAAATGTAATTCTAGCAATTCTTAGGATAAGTTTTATGACCAGCCCTGGTGATCTTAATAAACTCAGAAATGAGGTACATGTGGTCTCTACACAATCATTATTTATACGGTCAAATTCTGCCCTCAGTTTTATACAATCAATACACAAGGAAGTTCAGAGGAGCCACCCACAATTATCTTAGGGGATGACTGGCCCATATTTAAGAAGAAAATAGTTATTTGATGTTAACATTTTACTTAGATAAATAGTATCAGTTCCAGCACACGCAAAGATTTAAATTAAAACTTCAAGCCGTATCTCTTTTCATTAAGCAGCTCTCCTTAAAAGTATTCATAACCCAACAGTATGATATTTCAGAATCCATAGATATCACAGAATGCAAAATTAATGTGTACCAATATACAAAGGTTTAGGAGATAAAACCAAAACATTGGTTCATTCTAGAATAAGCAATTCAAAGAACAATAGGAAAATGATAGCTATTCAGGACTATCCAATTTATATGTTACTCTACTGAAATGCTACTAGGCTGAATCAGAGATAGAAGTACTCTAAGTACAGGATGTGAACTATAATCTTACATTGCTGCAGCAACAGTTATTGAATGCCACAAAAAACTAAAAAGGGAAATCTCTCCTTTCTAGTCCATTGCACACAAACACTACCAGGAAGAAAAACCTAAATTTGACTACTCTTTTTCCTACCTCACTTTCTGAGCAAGTGCTGTCAAGCACATAGTGTATGGAGATAAACAGGTTGTAGATTAGCACTTTCAGCAGAAGCTGAGCATCTGCCCTTGTGGATGCAAGGTCATTACACAGTTTTAGCATCCTCAAAATTAGGGTGGAATGTTAAGCTCTCTCTGTGCAGCCCATAATGGAATCTAAGTTGTAAAGTGACTGCCATTTGCTATCTGCAGAAAAACTTTCAAGAAATCCATTTACACCTCTGATGTGAAAGACTGACTGAATATATTTCAATGATTTTAGTGGGAAGGCTGGGGGGAGGGAATCACAGCCTGACCTGAAACACTGATATAAAGTATGATTCTGCATAGAATCAGTCACATTAGAAACTTGTAAATGCACTTCTCTTTACAGTAAGGATCACAAAATATGTCACAGTTAAGAGTGCTATTTATATTTTAATTTTTTTAAAACAGAAAACAGGTACAGAGAGATGCATTTTACCATATTTCCACTGCAAAGAAAATGTTCAAAAAGAGATCACATTGGTTTTCCAATTTTGTTTCCTACAGTATAGCACTACCCCATCTTAGTTACTGGAAGAGGTTTTCTTCTCTGACAAAACATGTACCCTCAATACATGTAATCAGCTACAAAACTGGATAGCAAAAAGCGTAAAGAATTTTACAGCCATGATGGCTAATCATTAGGAAACAGGTGATGTTAATGGATGTATAAGACAGGCCAGGCTGAAGAGAGGCACCTGGTGGAAGAGGTGTATTGCATTATTGTAGTGAGGCAATGAGTCAGGCAGACTTTCTTTATACCTCTTAGCCCACAAATTTTACTTTTTCACCATCATTACAGCCACTCAGCGACACCTGTATGTGGGGACTATCAATCAATGAGCATAGTCTTTAATTTGTCTTCAGAAACAGCACTGGAAAGAACAAAAAGTTATTGGTAATCAAAGCTCTGATCCAGGAAAGCACTCAAGTACGGGTGTAGCCCCACTGACTTCAGTGGGTCTACTCATGCTTAAAGTTAAGCACCTGCTTAAGTGCTTTGTTGGGATGAGGTATAACAGGATTAAAAATGTAAATGTCTTGTCTCGACCACAGCGTCATTTTATTCAATGTACAGTACTGTTGAATGGTCAGTATTTCTATTAGTATAGAGTAGGTTAATGAAAACAGCTCCATGTGGGAGCCAACTTTGTTGGCAATCTCAGCAGAGACCAACTGAAAGAGCTTGGAAACTGAATTACTCCATCCTCACCCTTCTACAATATGCTTACAGGTCTGGGTTAAGGAATACATTTGTTGGTCAAGGCAATATGGGAAAGCCAGCAATGAATTCCTCAATCCACAGAATATTGATAGAAACTCTAGGTGCAATCTGGCACTGTTTAAGGCAATTTATTACACCTTGCCACCAAAAGAAAACAAAGAACAGGCCCTTGTATTTATTTATTTGGTTTTCTACAGTTTTTAAAAAGGACAATATCCAAGGCTCTAAGCATTCATGACACACACTAACACCTTCCGCAAAAATTAATAGCAGCACAGCAGCCTTAGTCTCAAAAACAAAAGAGCCCCCTCACACACATGAAACACTGAATTCCTCCCTCGCACACAGATCTAACCCCTATCAAACCTCATCCTCCACAGAAGCCAGAGCAAATAAATACACCTCACTGGGTGTCCTGAAGGTTGGCAGGCCAGGGCTGGAACTTCTTCATGGAGAACAATCTACCACCTGCTCCTGTCTTAAAACAAGGGGTATTCAACTTGAGCTCCTCCACTGATCACACTGCAATGCTATGGGATAGGGAAAAAAGATGGTGTGATCACCACTTAAATTCCATATGGAAACCAATATGCAGCTAGTGCAGAACATGAAGCACCAGTGACATGCATTGCCACTGTAAAGCACCACAAGGGGAGTGAGTTAAGATTGTGTAGGCCACTGTAAATCTGGCATTTTCTAATTTTTGAGTGTTAAATCACTTTTGAAAATGGTTTCAAACATGTTAGTGAAATCATTTGTAAAAACCGTTTAATACACTTATATGTGGAACGGTAGCATCAGAAGTATGTTTGAGACTACCCTTCTTCTGCCGATCAAACACAACTGTAACACTGTTTAAAATTTGTGCAGCATAGATACAAATATTCTGTCCATTGTTCCAAACCATAATTTAAATATAACAACAGGGACGGGATTTTGGTATACTGAACCAGGTCACCAACTTCTACATTAACATTTAAATGTTTCCCCCTTACAACCAACATGCTAATTTTTTCTGCTGTATTATTTCATAGATTAAAATCAGAATAGCTCTTTCTGATGTCTCCATTGCATCAGTCATTGCTCCCCCTTTGTAACTTCAAAGAGCCCATGCTTTTTCCTCCCTGTACATCTCTGCATTTGATGCATAATCACCTTTATTTTCCTTCTTTGTTTTCCAAGTTTATTATTTTCAATATTTTCCCGAGTTACATACTAAAAGCTTTTAACATTCCCCTTCCACACATCATTTTTTCATCAGCTATTTAAAAGGAATGTGTTTGTTGATTTTAAAAACAATCAGTTTTGTTTTGGGAGTTAAGGGTAAAACATTTAACTTATTTGCATATCATATTGTTTTATTCCAAAAGATTATTAGGAACAAAGGGAGAAATAAAAGCTTTATGAACTGACAACTTTTAGGGCACTAAGTTGATCCAACTCCTCCACAATTAATATATCAGAACGTGAATACATGTGTGAATTGAATGTTATGCCCTTTTAAAAAATTAATATGCATGTAGTTTTCTGCAAAGACTACAGCGATAAACACATACTACATATTATCAGGACAACAACTTAAAAACAAATCTACAGATAACGTAACTATACATTTTCCTAAATCAATTATAAATAGCAAGTATGACATAGGAAACGGCAACTTTCCAAAGAGACCGATGTTTGGATTTTAATGACTGAAATGTAAAATTAGAGATGCAATCCTGAGACAGCCATCACTTTATTAGAGGGGACGTAATCTGCCAGGTTTAATTTCAGGCTGTGGGATTATGCCCTGGGCATGCAATCCCAATCAGATGTTGCACAATTTTCATCCTCCAGGACAGCACATTGTGCTCTCCTCTGGGGAGGGAAGAGGATCATTAACGTAACTATTCACATTAGATGCTAAAAGCACTACTAGCATTAGATGGCAGACACTGGTAGTGCTTCTATCATTTAATGACAGTAACTAGTTTTAGACACTAGGAATTATTTCTCCCACCAATTACATACATGAAGCCCAACTGCAGCCACCAGGGTTGCGTGAGAGAAGTAAAGATTTGGCCCAGAAGTGCTGCCAGCATCAACAAGATGCCCTTGAAAGCATAATATGAGAAAGAAAAAATACTGTCAGTAGTCAAAGTTTACACTGATCAAGGGTTTGGTTTCCACCAGTAAAGCCAGAAAAAAGATACAGTTTTCCTAAAATGAATTTGAAGAGAAAGGTTTTAGTATGATAGACCTGCAATGTGAGAATATAAACTGAGTATATTAGAAATTTAAAACACAATGTGCCCAGTTTCCCAGCAGAGGGCATCATCTACACTCTCAAAATCCTCTTCCTTACTTGTACAAAAAGAACAGGAGTACTTGTGGCACCTAGAGACTAACAAATTTATTTGAGCATAAGCTTTTGTGAGCTACAGCTCACTTCATCGGATGCATCGGATGCTGTAGCTCACGAAAGCTTTTGCTCAAATAAATTGGTTAGTCTTTAAGGTGCCACAAGTCCTGCTTTTCTTTTTGCGAATACAGACTAACACGGCTGCTACTCTGAAACCTTACTTGTACAGTAATAGTTTAAAACACACACCAGTAAGAAGCCTGAAGTTGAAAAATAAAGATGGAGTATCAATTTCTGTATATTTCTGAAGCTTATATTTCAATAGTGTTCTCCCACAGTCAGAATGAAACACACAAAATGAAATGCCCTAAATCTGAGTAAGAAGGGGCAGTTTCTAAGCATCAAATGGACATCATCAGTTAATATTCGAGACTGAATTTCAGAGTTAGATTGTTATAATAAAACAATGTAGGTCTGAAATTCAAGATCTAATATTACCAGATAACATAACACTGAGTTTGAGAATTCCAGTTTAAAAAAAGAAGAGGATAAAATGTTATGCTTCAGGCAGCATGAGTATCAAGAGAGTGATTGATAGAGGCACCAATCCTATGCTGTGATGGAGCCATTTTACACAGTTCTGCTAGTTCAAAGCTTCTTAAAGCCAGCATATCCATTATAGGTGGATTTTCCAGCAAAGTACAGCCAGCATAACAGTTCCTACAGCCAGTCTATGGGGTGTTGCCACAGGAAAGAGGTCCTGGTTACGTTTCCCCTGCACTTTGGCTATCACTTGTTGCCACAGTGGCCCCTTGGTTCCACGGGCAGCCAGCATAAATTCGAGCATCCTTCAAAAAAACAGATGGACCAGGACTGGGGCCACACCGTATATACAAACCTGCATGCATTCCTTCACTGGTTCTCCCTTGAACACCACATTCAAC
Source organism: Lepidochelys kempii (assembly GCF_965140285.1). Classification (NCBI taxonomy): domain Eukaryota; kingdom Metazoa; phylum Chordata; order Testudines; family Cheloniidae; genus Lepidochelys; species Lepidochelys kempii. The sequence goes on from NC_136383.1 coordinate 54,348,765, forward strand.
TTTAAATTTCTTGTCTTCACCTTCAATGCACTATACAACTCTGCCAGGCCTACATCTCTGGTGGTCTCCTATCACACCCTTTCCTGTGCTCTGCCAACGGTACCAGCTTCAACACCAGTTTCGTTTCCTCCTCCTGCTTCCTTCTCTGTGACTATTTTTCCTGTTCCCCCCGTACCCAGTCAGTCCTCAGTGCCAGCTCTCAACAAACCCTGTTCTTATTCAAACACATTTTCTTGTGCAGTGCCCATACGGAATGAGATTATTATAATTATATATGGCTAGTTTAGAAACTGTATTTATGTACCACCAATCTCTGGAGTACAGTACATAGATATTCATTACGGATGAGAAAGAAAGAAACCTCTCAGTTATTCCATTAGGGCACTGCACAGGTGCAGGGGTCCACCCATGCAAAGCAGCTTGCAGGATTAGGGGTCTTTGACTATAAATTCAAGTACTGTCTGTTTCTGTGTATTGTGTACAAGTATTTAAATAATGTATAACAACAATAAACAAAATACATTTCAAAAGATATTGCCGTAAACTACATGTACAGTGCTACCTAGGAAGCTTTAGATCTATTTTCACCATTGCTTTACAATGTAGAAAACTAAGATGAATAGTTACATTTTTATATATTTTAGAAGAAAAGCTTTTACTCCATTTTTAAAAAAAAAATCCTCTTTAGTGCAGAAGAAAATTACGAACAATCTAAAACTCTGCTTTACTTGGAAATGTCCTGTATCACCGAATAAACCCTATTTTAAATTAATATCAGCAATACGTTAAAACCAAAATGCGATTCTTAGCACCTTAATGACAAAATAATGTTAACATGAAACGATGGTACACTAGGTGGTGCTGTGGGACCTTCTAGAACAACCAGTTCCTCCTAAGAGAAGTTTTGTGCTGTTAAATTAGCTTGATTGTTGATTCGATATTTTGAAATTTATATAAAACAGGGTTAAGTCACTTCCAAGAGGTAACAAAAGCAACACAGGAATGAAAAAGATACTCTGAAAAAAAATGTTGGCAGAGATTCCTTTTCTGCTAAAGGAAATTTAACCCTCTTCCAGAATGCTCTCATCTTTCCCTCCCAAATGACAGTAAACAGCATTCTTAATCTAATTATCACTGTAATTCAATCTCCATAACCATTTAAATTATAATTCACACATATGAAACCTTTGCTTATTAGCTGTGCTTAACTATAATGAAGGTTATCAACCGGGTACCAATGAAAAAGATTTTAGCAAATTAAAGTTGTACAGTAATTTAACTTTCACTGGTGTGATAATTAGTGTGGGTATGTTTGTAAAATAAAAAACAAAAAACCTCAAAACAATTACCCCTCTTACACCCACATCTCAGAGAAAAGGTTTGTGAAAAATCATTCAACTACAAAGGAAGCAATAAGCATAATCCCATAACTGAATCTGTTTATTTCTTTGTGAAACCTGCTCTTTATGAATGAAAAACAGTTCTAGTATTAATCCATTCAGAAAATGTCATCAATATATTAACCAAAGCACAGTTAATTCTGTTCATCCTATTATCAAGATATATTATATTCAGACACAAAAAATCCTGTTTTCCTAAAGTCAAGGATCTTAATTATGCTAAGAATGAAACACTCCACAACCCTGTGTGTGTGGCAGAAAATAAGCTTTATTCAGATTATGGATGGAAAAGTATCATGTTACTAGAAGAACTGAAAACCTTCATTCACCAGTCACTGAGACAGGACACTATCTTAGCATTGCAAACGTCACTCGATTATTTATTATCCAGAAATATCATCTATGATAAAGCACTAGAGCACAGACATAATTACTCTCACATTCACAAACTGGAGCCCAATGTATACATGCCATTGGATAAATCACTGAAACAGAGAATTTATAATTGTATGGTTACAGACTAGACCATTTGTGTCAGTTTTCTCAGGAAAAACTCTCTGAAACCAGACTAGCACCAATGAATAGCTCAAAGTAGAATACCATTAAGGAGGGGCTCACTGCAAGCTGAACCCATTGGAGTTGACGGCACTCAGCACCTTTCAGGATCATGCCCAAAGTTTGCTAGAAAGTTAAGCCAATGCTAATTAGTTTGTGAGTGCTCGGTCCTTTTTGAGCTCACCCACATCATCATCTTCTGCTCCACTAAGTGCTCTAAACTGCGTAACAAAACGTATGTCAAAACTCACTTGTTTGTTTTCCAGAATCTCCTATGAGAAGGAGTTATGATTTCCTTTCATAACTGGACAATTCACAGATTTGGAAACCCCTTGCCCCGTGTCAAAAAAACAACCCCTCAGTATGGTAATCCATATTGCTTGTGCTCCATGCTGCCTGCCAGGCCCCAAGTCATCAATAATGAATAGAAATGTACAGCTACAGCAGTAGCCTGTGTCATGGGCTTGTCAGGGATTTCTGAAAAGGAACAAAAACACAGGTTTGCCATTTGACTGTATCTTCTTTAGCAAACACAAGACAGAAAAAAAAACAAAGGGGAAATTTGGAAAGGGAAAATATGATTAACCCTTTAAGAACTAGGAACTTTCCTCACAAACAAAACTTCTTTGCCGGAATTGCAACCAATACTCTACTAACTGTGGAATAGGCCTGGGAATCTAACAATAATAGTGTTCATTTTGAGGGGGAAAGATCAGTGTAGTTTTAAGACAATGAAAATATAAAGAGCGGTTTATATGCAATCTCTTACATGGAGAAAATAAATACAAATTTCTTTCCCCAGAAAATCTAACAAACTCAGTCTTTAAAATAAAATCTTTTCTAAAGTAGAACCTTACTGTGTGTGAAAATACATAAAGTAATGAAAAGCAACAGTGTTATTAACTGTGAGTTGCAAGCCACTGTTTAAAAATAGATTTGGCCATTTTATCTCTTGTATTTCTTTCCAATTTTCCTAAACACATTTCCATAGATGCTGTGACTGTAGCATTATGAGAGTGATTATCTCATATTTTACAAACAGAACACACCAGCTGGTACACTACCAGTCTATCCCCCTGGGAGGGTGAGCGGTGGATAACAAAATTTCTACAGCAGGCACACAAACTAAATTTATTGAAATCCCAATGCAAAGCCAAACCTTTGTTGCTTTCTGCATCTGAGTAAATTCCAGAAGATGTCTCACGCTATGTTTTCATAATGTTAACCGTAGAAGTCCCTGAGTTACTGTACTAGGTGGGTAAACAGTCTCTATTTCCTGAGCGATGCTAAACGAGGTTTAAGAAGCTACGAAATAGCTCTGGTTTCAAAGAGCTTGAAAGTAGTCTATTTTTGAATGGAATGAAAGTATAGAAACACCTACTTTAAAGTCATGTAACTGTGCATGAAGTACAACATATTTCACTTCAAATTATGCTGCCATGCTATGCTTTCTAGGTGAAAACATGAAATGAAAACATTTGGTTTAGGAACAACTGGGTAAAATTCTCATGCAGCAGCTAAGTACATTTTCAGTAGCCTAATCACCGTGCTGGCCTAATGCCATCGTGTGTTGCCTTTTGTATTCCTGGTTAATTTAAGATATATTATTCAGCTAAATTCTGTTTCGAATCAAGCAGACAAGTGTTGCTAATGATTTTGGGTAAGAGAAAGGGAAGAAAACTTAGTTTCCTTATATCATACATTAAAACAACTAACATAAAAAAGCATGAATTAGAGACTATGGCATGCATATTAAAGCAAACACCCTCCTTCCCAAAATATGATTTTATTTAAATTAATTAGGTCTTTTCTCAAGTTGTAGATCAGGATCATTTTATTAGTGAACAAATATCCTCATCCTGTCTAAAGTTTTCAAATTATTTTACAGCGGACAAATAGCCATTTCTCAAGTCTAACTCCAAATGTATTTTTGCAAACAGGGACTAGACTCAAACAACAGACTGATTGCTATTTATTTCACTAATCCTACAAACATATAAACTGCTTCTTTCCTCTCTGCTAGGTGTTTTCTTGACTAATTAGCCCACCCATCTAGTATACTGTCCAAATACAGGCACAGCAAATTTTAAACATCCATGTAACAGACAGCAACAACACAGAGATGCAAAAGGCTGTACTGCCTACTCAATATGCACAAGTAATTCATATTACCACAAAGGAGAGTTTTTCATTCATATCTGGTGAGGAACAGGCACTAAAAAAAAAATCTCATTTCTTTGTCAATAATGTCATATATTTATTAAAGCAGGTAAGAAAGAACAAGATGCTGGATATCTACCTCAAAGATGTGCATTTTTTGTGTGTGTGTGTGTCTATTTCCCACCAAATATCAATGCAAATCTCTCAATTATCATAATATGAATCTACATATTTCACTTGCTTATCTGTTCAAGTATATGTTCTCAAAACATAGATCATCCATCCAGTCAACCCATTATATATAATAACCTGTCCCTCACTGCAGTGTCTGATATCCCTCACTCCATCTCACCAAGAAAACAGATGAACTTTGCAGCACACACTGAAAGCCAACAAACAGGCGCTCTGTCATACCAAAAAAGTGTGCTCCAGAAATGAAGCGAAACACTCATTTACAATGCCCTGCCACCCACTCCTTCTCTTTTAAACTTGGTGGCTGTTAGCTCAAATACTTCCACTGAAAGGGTGCCTGGAGGTATCAAAGAAGGAGAAAGGTGGTCCCTCAGCCATGTGTCATTTAGGCTATTCTATTAGGGTGTATAAACACACAGTGTGTTGTAGTTTGTTCAAGTCAGTCAAAGTACAGAGATTTAGCCAGAAATGCATCACGTTCCCCTCACTGGGAACTGAGATCTGAATAACTCTTACAAGGAGGTTGGCTTTGAATTTCAATTTTCTTTCCTGACTGTGCTGCTCAAACTTGCCATTAGGAGGAGCTGATATTTCCTCTACCTGATACGAATGCTGTTCTTATGCTTAAGTGGTTTGCCCTGAAACCTGGATCTTTGATTCAATAACATAAGAGAACATTTCGAGAGGGGAAACTTGTTACTGAAAACAAAAAGGAGTACTTGTGGCACCTTAGAGACTAACAAATTTAGTCTCTAAGGTGCCACAAGTACTCCTTTTCTTTTTGTGGATACAGACTAACACGGCTGCTACTCTGAAACCTGAAAAGAAAAAGAAGTCCTAGATCTAGGAGAGACTGCTTAGGCAGAGCAGAGAGACTGCATGTCTGGGTGGATACATATAAAAAGAAAATACTTCCCCACAGCTCCCACAAGAAAGCTTTTTTAATAAGAACTTCCCAATGTCAAGATGGTGTCTTGAACTGTAGGAGGTGCTTCCTTTCTTTAAAAAAACCCACAAAAATAAGGAAGCAGTGGAATGATCTGTGCTCTGGGAACTCTATCCTCCCTTTTTCAGGGCAGTAGTCCTCTGTCCTGTTCCTTGAGGTGATACGTGCTCTAGCCTACATGTCTTCTTAGTCCTTCCTGCAGCCCCCAGCCCCATACTTGGGGAGCCACTGTAAGGCTGAATTGCTGACAATACTGCTCTGGAAACTCTTACCTGGAGATATCATTTGTGTGCTTACATTTCGAAAGCCACAGCCCTCTGCATACAAATCAATTAAGCTCTGCCTGCAAGCTTAATTGAGAGTGAGTATAATTAATGAAGCAAATGACATGCGGCACACACATTCTTAGCACTATATGAATTCCCCTTAGCTGGATGTATGATGCATGTCCTAAGGCACTCAAGGCAAGGCTGAATTTTAGTGAGGATTCCTAGGATTTTCTAACCAAAAGGAGCATTTACTTGCATCTACCGTTGTGTTCCTCACTATTCATAAACCACTTGATCTGGTACACAGCAGACTGTAAATGCTGCAGGATCCACTGAATGAATCACATCCTTTTATCTACCTAGAGGCTACATTTTTCAGAGATGGTAACAAGTTTGTGCACACTCCAAAATAATATACAATTATTTGTAGGCTAGCTTTCAAATGCACTAATTTGACATTAAAGAAATCAGGTTGTGTGACCTAATTACAATCAAGTATCACCTTTCACCTACTGGTTGTTTCCACTTTGAAAATTACCAATATTATGTAACAGTCTTACTCAGTACTAGCTGTTAATAACTAATATTTATCCAACAGCTGGCAGGTTTAATCCCCCTGTATGTGGCACTAATGGTCCTAACACAGTGTTAGGGACCACTATGCTGCTGCTGGTGCTCTCTGTCAGATCAGATGTAAAACAGGTCTTTGCTACATGCATGTGAAAAGTGCCATGGGACTTTTTACCAGGACAGAGGTTTCTATCCAAGCAATATGGTCAAATTCTAGTTTCCTGTAGGTAACTATATCCTGCCTCTTACTATTCAAGGTGTAATTTCAATGGGACACAATATTATTCTTCACTTTGTGTTCTAAATAGTTCTGAAACTTTGCTGCACACTATTTAACAGTTGTCATGATTTCCCCTAGAGATGGCTGCATGATGACAGTGATGAGAAAAGTGATTGCTGTTATAAATACATACAGACATATAATTACACTTTTTGAAATCACTTTTTTGAAATCTAGTTAACTGCTATACTACTTATATAAAATACTATTATACAATATATAAACTTTATAAAGTGCTTTGGGATCCCCTTTGGATGAAAGGCACTCTTTAAACACAAGGATCTTAAAATGAAAGACCCTATTTAGATGCAATGTCATAATTAAAGCTGTTTTCTATAGTAAAACAAAGTGGATCAGACATGATATATATCATAAGCCTACTTATATATGAAGATTAGGAAAACCAGTATGTGGATAAAAAGAAACAGTTTAGTGTTTCCAGTTTCTTCTGGTTTTTTTCCCTGATGTGAATTGGTGTGCATTTTAAGACAACCATAATTTATTTTTATTAACTGTTTTACATGAAGTATTAAAAAACTTCAAAGTTGCATGCTGTGGAATGAGCTCCCAGAGAGTTTTATAATCTTTAGAAGCCTACTTGATCATTCCACAAAATTTAACTCTGCAAAAATTGTTAACATGGGGTATTTTTGAAGTATTATATTTAAACCTGTTTTAATTTTAATATTAAATCTGCTTTACTGTTTTATCTAAAAATCAGACAGACAATTCAGGCAATCAGTAATAAAAAGCTTTGGTTGTTTGACTTCAGGGAGAAAAAAATTGCTTGAGTGAACATTTTTGTTCTTTACTAGGTAAAGCACTATTTTATTCTCTCTCATAGCTGTAGTTTAAAAGAACTCGAACCAAGAAAATGTACATGGAAAATCTCTGTAAACATGTGGACTGAAGCTTTAGTCTGTTTGGTTTCAAATTCAGACTACTATCTTTTGGAAGAGCCTGGAGCCAGAAAGAGAAGAAAAAAAACTGTCCCCTTGTGCCTGACAGCCTAAAAAGCAAAACCAGCTGCTTAAATCATGAGTTACTTGTCAAGTGGGTTTAAGAGCAAGGTGTCCAGTGTGGATTTCACAACTACAGCAGGTGTCACTGAAGTTTATGGGTGATAAAACAGAATGTATTTATCAAAAAGGTATTAGTAAAAGTATATATACATACACACACACCTTCACAATCATAGTTAAGATTTAACTTCAGTATTTTAATTAACTGCAACAGAAGAGAATGGCCTACCATTTAATTCAGTTTCATGTCTTCAGTAATTTAAGAATTCTTGCCCTTAATGGGCCCAACACTGGTTGGTACTGAGCATCTTCAACTCCTACAGACAAAGGGGAATTGAAAGCACTCAGCACTTTGCAGAAAGGTCCTTAATAGATACGTGGCTTTAGTAATAAGGATCTGAACTAAAGATTAGTCCACTCACATTTTTTGAATTTTGCCTATTCATATCTAGTGATTTATGGTGCAAACAAAACATTACCGCTGACATTTTTAAAATTCCTGTCTCAACATGTTAGTTTCTTCCCTTTCCTCCCCATCGTCCTCCAGCTTATTTCTTTCAGCATTCCTCTTCTTTCCTCACTCCTCAAAATCAATCAATCAGTCTCCTCTAAAAAGCCATTATCCAGGATTTTGCTGATAAAAGAAAGAATGCTCCACTGGTCCAAATTCCAATGGTCCTCCACACATGGACGTTATTTTGTGCAATATCCAGCAAGACATCAAAACACCTCACTTTTTTTGTCATGATTTTTTCCCCTCTCCATGCCTGTAAGGAACTCTTGTTTATTGTTCAGATCAGGAAACTCCCCCAATTCTCATTACCAATAGCAATATTGAAAAATCAAATTTGAGCTTGTCTTCAATCTGTTTCCTCAGATCGGGAGCTGTGATGATGATTTGCAAACAGCTGACTAAGCCATTTATCCAACAAGTATAGAGCATTAAGATGAACATTTCCAGATTTGACAAGTAATTGCCATATTAAATACTGCATATGTACATTTCTCAGAAGTTGATAGCCCATCTGTAGAGTACTTATCACAATCAGCAATAACCATTCTGGAGAAGTGACTTTTCCTTCCAAGGGTAATAACATCTGCTTACCTAAAGGGATATTTTGGCACATTGTCAAGGTCTTTCTTCTGCCCTGCTGTCAATGCTCTAATCAGATATACATAGCACCAACGCAATTCCAGCATACTGCAGGTGATTAGCCTTTCCACTAATCAGAGAACAGCACCTGAGAAATCTACAGTGTACCATACTTGTTTCTTTAGCACTCAGATTTCCTATATGCTCATTTCTAAGGAACTCACTGAACACTGGTTACTATGAGCTACTCCTTCAATGCACACATTTAGACCCTTCCAAATGAAACAATTTTTAAGCATTTGTTTAGAGCTCAATTTAAAGGTATCTTTTAAACACTTGAATTATCAGTATTCCAGTACTTTTAAAGACTTGAATGATCAGTAACCCTGTTCTTCCCCCCCAGTATACGATAACAATAAAATACTCCCAAAATGTTTCTTTATGAGCTTCTTCACATCTGTCTTTATACATGAAAATCAATCATCTTTTTTTTAAATCCAACTAATTATATCTGAGTTATTAAAACAAGTAACCTGTGCTTAAAAAAACCTGCTCCAATAAACGTCTATGGTCTGACAAACAGCAAAAAATACAGCTGATTTAATAAATGAGTGCTCAGTCAATGATGCATTGAGGCACATGACAAAAGCAAGTCAAAATCCATTACATTCAAGAACCTCCTTTAAATTCCACTTCAGTGCACTGACCCTGTTGCTCAGTGCTAAAGACTTTACAAGGTATTCGGAAACATTCAGAAGAGCTTTTGTTTTGACATTCACTCAGCTGCACCTCACAATTAACACTGCCAGACTCCTTTCTAATCAATTATTTATTAAGATTACTAGCATATCTTTTGAGCGCCTTAACTTCACAACAGAAGTGCGAGAGGGATGACACATGCATGTGTACTTTACAGAATAAAAGGCAGACTTTACGCAGGTTTTAATGCTAAATGAGAACAAGGCTAAAAGAAGTGAAATCAACACTTTTAGTCAAAGTTGAGCTTCAGGCAAGCTGCAGGCAGTGCACAGCATGAGAGAATTTGGCTCCAGAAAGTGCCCATGGGTTGACAGCTGAATAAGAGTTTGAAGGCTTAATGGTAAGAAATGTTCCGTCAATGATAATGTTACACATTACTTTATTTACTGGGTTTGTTACTCTTCTCAAGAGTTCTGACAATCAGTGACAAATTCTATCTGAGAGAGTTTTATCATTATTAAAATACATTTATTATGGTTACCCTGGCTAATATTTATCCCAGTCATAATGAAAAAAAGAGGAAATAATTCTGAACAGAAACCCAGAAGCACAACTGTGCTAGAAATGCAGGATGCAGGAAGTCTGGAATAATGCCCAGATTAAAAAAAAAATGATACCAACTAATTAGTTCTTTTTTCCTGCATGACTATTAATACAATTTAATATATTTACGAGGCAAGTTATTAATTTGAATGGTGGTAGAACCTAGGGCTCCAATGTACTAAGCACTGTCTATACATAATGAAAAGATAGTTCCTGCCCCAATGTGACCAGAGACAAAAAAAACAGATGAGGATAATGGCAGGAAACAGTGAGACTATTATTAGTTTAATAAAGTAGTCTCTACACATTAAAGCCTTGATCCTACAAAGACTTACACACATACTTCACTAAACTTTTGAGTTCAGTAGGACTACTCACATTGCATAAAGCTAAGCCCATGCGTAAGTAGGATGAGGGCCTTGCTGCTTAGTCATTATCAAGTATTTGGTACATATATTGACACAGGTGAGTACTAAGGAGAGATCTGTAGGAAGATGATGTAAGGTAAAATTTTCAAAGGTGCCTAAGTCCTATGGAAAGTCAATGGCACCTAAGTCACTTAGGGAGAATTTTTCAAAGGTATTTAGGTGCCTAAAGATGCAGATAAGCTCCAAGTGGCATTTTCAAAAGCAGCTAAACAGGTTCAGCGCCTAACTCCTATTATGAGCTTAAATACCTTTGAAAATCTGGCCTAAGGACTTTTGAAAATTTTACCCATAGGGGCTCTGTGGATGTTTACAGAGTGCTCCTCCCATGAATAATGTACATTTAAACATTACAATTACATTCATGAACTCAGGCTATGGTTATTATTGGAGCCAATCTAAGACAACAGAAGAGAGCTCTCCCATCAACATAATAAATCCACCCCCGAAGAACAATAGTCACTATGGCAGTTTATTCACACCCCTAAGTGACATAAGTTATATCAACATAAGTGGTAGTGTAGACATAGCCTAAGACTCATTATTTTATGCATTTTAAATGGAAGCTAAAAGTTTCATCCTCAAATCAAGCACAGCATTGGAGCTTTAGAGGTTAAAGGACCCAACAGTTATCAAACTTGCTTGACTGTCTGCTGGCCAACAATGAAAAGATCTATAGAGTTCATAAGACAAATCAACAATTTGCAGATCTACATATAAGCTTTAATGTCCAGTTAATATTTAGAAACAGTTAATATTTAAAACTTTCTTACAAAAATTTTTTTTGTCACAAAATGCCTATTTGTCAAAACTGAAACTCTTCAGGGGAGTGTATCAGTTTCAACAATACTTTCATTAGGAAAGGATTCTCAGGTGCAAGAGAGAAATCTTGATCAAAACTGGGGCAAGGGGAGCAGATGGAAACCCCACCCCAAGCAACTCTGTGATCAGAACACTCACCTGGGCAGTGGGAGACTGTGAAAGGTTCAGCTCACCACTGGTGCCTGCTCCTGACCGGGTGTGGCATGGCAGATTTCTCTCTCCACTGGAGTCTGTTCCCACTGGTTGCTCTGCTTCAGCAGTAGACTGTCTCTTCCTGGGGAAAAAAATCTGCATTTTGGTGAACTTTTTCCTCTCTATACTGAATTGGGAAAGCGTACAGCTGAAAGGACAAGTACCAGTACATAAGCCTGAACGGATTTCCCAAGAGGTATTATTGGAGAAATTCCACGGTAAGTCCATCCGTTTCTATGGTGGAATATGACTGCTCCTGAGGGAACAGTTGCAGCTTAAATAGAGTACCAAGTGTTCCTCTCTATTTGTTTCCTGGGACCATACTGCACCCAGTCCCAATTCTGAGGCATTGGTTTGTAAAATGAAATCTTTTGAGAAGCTGGAACTGAGCTGGACAGGCTCTCTAAGCAAGCGGGGCTACTGTCCTTAATTAGATTTTTTTTTTCTGCTATCATCAAAAACCCTGGCACAAATTAGTGGTAGTAGCCTGTGAGCCTCAAAAACCTTCCAACTTGCTTCTTCGTGGCTGGCATTGGCATGCTTTGAGGGCCTGGACATGAGGGGTCAGACCTGGCCTTTCTCCAAAGTATATCCCATGTAGGTGGTCTCTTCTTTCCCAATCTTGCACTTTACTGGGTTTGCAGTTAGTCCAGTCCCTCATAGAGACTGAAGTCCTTTAGTTACTTGTGCTAAATGTTCCTCCCAATCTCAGCTGTAGGTGACCACATCATGTAAACAGGCTGCTGCATATGAGCCATGTGGTTGAAGAACCTGATTGATGAGCCACTGGAACATTGCTGGGGCACTGTGGAAGCCAAAGCCATAGTTCTAAATTCATACAGGCCAAAGCGTGTGGCAAAGGCAGTTTTCTCCTGTGATTCTGGTGTGAGTGCAATCTGCCAATAGCCCTTCATTAGGTCTAACACGGCTATATATCAGGCCTCATCCAGCTGGTCTAATAGTTTCTCTACTCAGAGCATGGGGTAGCATCAAATTTGGAAACAGCATTGACCTTTTTGAAGTCTATGCAAAACCAGATGTGCTATCCAGCTTTGGGACCAATATGACCAGGCTTTGCCATTCGCTGCAGGATTCTTCAATGACCCCTAGCTCCAGCATCGCCTGGACCTCTTGCCTCACAGCCTCCCACATTTTGCGGGGGGACGTGACCATAGATTCTCCTCGACAAGTTGCCCAGATTCCATTTGGATATGATGGTGCACAAGATGAATCTGCTCTGGTCAGGAGACCAACTCTGTCGAGAAGGCTTTTACTAGGCTTTTCTCCTGGACCCTCTGTTCTGGGCAGAGGTGTCCACCCATCTGTATAGGGTGTGGCTCCAGTGACGTGGGCACTTAGGGCCCCAGTTCTGGCTCAGGGGGATAAAGAGCAATAAAATAAAGTCCCTCATTCCTTCCAGGGCTTCAGAAGATTAACATGGTAAACCTGAGTGAGTTTCCTCTTGTTGGGCTGACTGATTTCATAATTAACTGGCCAAACTTCACATACTACTTCATATGATCCTTGCCAATTAACAAGTAACTTGGACTCTGTACTTGGGAGCAAAAGTAGAACCTGATCACCTGGCTTACATATGCACATACGCACCCCTTTGTTATAGTTGCGATCCTGGGTCCATTGACGACTGAGGTGGTTTTCTTTGGCAAAGAAAGGGTTTCAAGCCATTCCTGGAATTTCAGTACATATTGTATAAGATTCTTCATCCTAGGAGCCTGTCCCTCTCATAGACCAGATCGAGAATCCCCCAGAGTTAATTCCTATATGGGAGTTCAAATGGGGAGAACCCTGTAGATGATTGGGGGACTTCTCGAATAGCAAACAACAGGGGAGGGATAAGCTGATCCCAGTGACGAAGGTCCTCAGCAATGAACATTTTTTTTTAGGGTCTGGTTGAATCATTCAACCAAACCATCCATTTGTGAATGACAGACAGATGTATGTAAAATGTTTATTTTTGAAGATTACATACTTGTTTCAGCAGCCAACATGTAAAGTTGGTGCTTTGATCCATGAGGATCTCCTTAGGTACCCCTATTCTGGCAAAGACTTTTAGCAGTTCTGCAGTAATAGTCTTTGCATTGCTGTTGTGCAATGGGATTGCCTCAGCATAGTGGGTAGCATAATTAAACTATAGCTAATATGTATTTATACCCAGCTGCACATTTTTCCAAGGGTCTGATGAGGTCCATCCCAATCCTTTAAAAGGGGATGTCGACTACAGGAAGGGGGACCAGAGTGGATTTGTCCCCCTTTTAGGTCCTACAAGTTGGCATTTGGGGCAGGAGCTGCAAAAGTCTTTAATTTCTTGGTGAATTCTGGGCAAAAAGAAGTGATCCAAAATCCTGGCCAGGATCTTCTCATGACTGAGGTGAGCCGCAAAGGGGATAGCATGAGCTAGTTGCTTGACTTCGCACCCATGAGGCCTTGGAATGAGGAGTTGCAACTGAACTTTCCCCCATCAGCTAGTCTGTCTCCAGCTGGTGGTAGTTCTTCCTGGAGTTCAAACCAGGCTCTCCTCTCTGTGGAACTATCACTTCACAATTAACCACTGGCAGTTGGTCTTAAGCCCGGCTCAAGGTTTCAACCTCTGTATGGTCCGCTGTGAAATCTGTCTCCGGTTAGAATGTCCCTCTCCCTTGGTAGGGCCAATATTGATTCATTGTTATGAACTCCTTCTGGAGGAGCTTCCCTTTGGCCAGCTCCCACCCTCTCCAGGATTCAGCGCCTCACCTACACCTGCCAATGTCGCAGGTTTTGGGCTCCTGTCTCCCAGGGTCCCTCTGATACTCCCTCTGGGGTCTCAGGAGTTGGTTTAAACCCCTTAAGTACCACAGAGGAATACACTCAAGCCCAATCCAAGATAATGGGGTAGGCTAGTGTCAAGGCCAGCCCCACTACATGGAACGTCATGGTTTCCCTTACAGTCAGCTGAACATGTGCACTAGAATAGGGTTGAGCACCTCCATGGATATACTACAGGAAGACAGTCTCCCTGGAGCCTCAGAGTTTGGGACCAACTTGTCCTGGACTAGGGTCTGCTCACACCCTGAATCCACCAGGCCTGTTGCCTCAGTTCAATTTTTCTGCACAGGGACCGTTACTTTAGCAGGACTTCGCTTATGGGCCTGGCTTTCTGCCATCCACACCTTTCCATAACCACATTCAATGTAGGGGCACTTATGGTACCAGTGACTGGGTGCCCACATGAAAAGTAAGCCCCCACTGCTGGCCGAGTGGCTGCTGATTCTGAGAATGATATCCGAAGTAGCCCTTCTCTATGTGACTTGTCTGCTCCCACTTCCTGGCTTTTCAGCAGAGGAGCCCACAGGGGTCCCAAGGGTCTTTGTCCAGGCTGGAGCCTGAGATGCTTTTTCCCACTGGGGCACAGTCCAGGGCTCAATGGCTTGCTGGGCCCCTTAGAGCTGGAGCTTCTGAGACCACTCTCCCCAATCACGGACGCCCTTGGGTGGACTCTCCCTTGAATAGAGGGGCCCCCTTAGCCTGAGGCAGTTGCTTGCGTTAGGCAACCAGAGCCATCTCTGCCACTAAATTCTCCATCAGCCAGACCATGTTGGATAAGGACTCCATCCAGTGTTTGAGCACCCAATCCCTACCCCCAGCCAGAAGTATGTGGGTGAAGTGCTCCACCACAATGAGCTTGGCCACTTTTCCTCTAGTCCGAGTTTCCGGCTATAGCTGCCTCCAGCATAGGTCTCTTACTTTCTGGATGACCCCTCAGGGCTGAGTTTCCCAGGGTATTTCTTCCTGTGGAACCTCTGTTGGAAGGTCTCCTCCATGATGTTAAGGTAGTCAAGTATGGCTGCTTTCACCTGTACATAGTCTTGGGCAGCATCCATCCCTGATCTGCAGCCTGAGCTTATCCCATCTGGTAAGGCACCAGCAGGATGGCCCACTAGTCAGGTGGCCACTGAGCTGCCATCACAACTCATTCAAATGTTCTCAGGAAGTCCTTTGAGCCATCCTGAGGGCCAGAGGAAGCCCGTGGGAAACCCGGGGCTGCATCAAAGCCATGTCCTGTTGGACCAGTCTTTGCTGCTGGTCCTGTTGTTGGCCCCTGAAATCCCAGACCAACTATTGCTGCTGGGCAGCAATTTGCTGCAAGAGTTGTTGCTGCTGCTGGTGGTGATCAGTCATCCATTTAAGAAGATGCTCTAGGTCCATGTTGTTTGACCTACCAACCCATGTCTCTAGGTCTAGGGTGTTTGACCGCCTGGGACAGTCAGTCCTCCCCCGTCTCTAGGGGTGGAAAGGATACCTTCATTCTCCACCAGTTGTGAAGGGGTCGGCTCACTGGTGGTACCTCCTCATGGATAGCTGTGGCATGGCAGCTCTCTCTGCACACTGGGGTCTGTTGCCACTGGCTGCTCCACCTCAGTGGTGACTTGCCTCTTCCTGTGACTTAGCCAGCTGTGACAAAGTCCCTCCCCTTCTGGGGTAGCCTGAGGGAGAGCAGGATGCCTCCTTCTCAGGTGTAGCAGGAGCAGAAACAGGCCATTCAGGAGGGACCTTCAGGCAATTATTGTTGGGGAAGCTCCTCCCTTCCCTTGGCCTTTTCCTCAGGAGCGGAGAGCTGAAAATCTGTTCCCTTCCCTGGTTTGCCCACAAATGAGCTGTTCTGCTTCCCTTTGAACACCTCCTCCAGCCTGTCCATGTCTTGTAGGTGTGGTGGAGCAGGGCTGGCTGAACCCAGAGCAGCTCCTTAACCCCTTGTTGTCCAATGTGGGGTTTGTATGCATCATCACATAGATCTATATTCAAGTCTCTTCTCTACTAGAAGAGGGGGCGCTTAGGGAAGATTTCTTTCAGGATGAGGTCCCCATCAGGTATTGGTGGCAGTCGTTTGATGATTTTCCCCATATGGATTCACGTGTGGGGTGGAAAGTGACAACTAGGGGAGTGCAATCAGAGGATTGTTTTATTTCTTTATGGAAGCAAGTTGTCTCAGGGTACTTGGGTGGCCCATTCCATGATCCAATCTACTACTCTCATAGAGAGTCCTTGTTTGGTGAAGATGGTTTTGAGTTTGAGTAGCTGTAGTTTGTAACCTATAATTTAAATCAGCTTCTATACTAAATGACTGAGGATAGCTAATGTGATGCCAATTTTTAAAAAGGACTCCAGAGTTGATCCTGGCAATTATAGGCCAGTAAGTCCGATTTCAGTATTGGGCAAACTGGCTGAAAATATAATAAAGAACAAAATTGTCAGATACATAGATGAACATAATTTGTTGGGGGAAAGTCAACATGGTTTTTGTAAAGGGAAATCATGCCTCACCAATCTACTAGAATTCTTTGAGGGGGTCAACAAGCAGGGGGATCCAGTGGACATAGTGTAATTAGATTTTCAGAAAGCCTTGGAGAAGGCTCACCAAAGACTCTTAAACAAAGTAAGCTGTCATGGGATAAGAGGGATGGTCCTCTTGGCAACTGGTTAAAACACAGGAAACAAAGGGTAGAAATAAATCGTCAGATTTCAGAATGGAGAGGGGTAAATAGTGGTGTCCCTCAGGGGTCCGTACTGGGCCCTTTCCTATTCAACATATTCATAAATGATCTTGAAAAAGGGGTAAACAGTGAGGTGGCAAAATTTGCAGATGATACAAAACTACTCAAGATAGTTAAGTCCCAAGCAGACTGCAAAGAGCTACAAAAGAACCTCATAAAATTGGGTGACCGGGCAATAAAATGGCAGATGAAATTTAATGTTGATAAATGCAAAGTAATGCACATCGGAAAACATAATCCCAACCATACATATAAAATGACTGTGTCCAAATTAGCTGTTACCACTCAAGAAAAAGATCTTGGAGTCATTGTGGATAGTTCTCTGAAAACATCCACTCAATGTGCAGCGGCAGTCAAAAGGCAAACTATGTTGGGAATCATTAAGACAGGGACAGATAAGACCGAAAATATCATATTGCCTCTCTATAAATCCATGGTATGCCCACATCTTGAATACTGCGTGCAGATGTGGTCACTCCATCTCAAAAAATACATATTTGGATTGGAAAAGGTTCAGCAAAGGGCAACAAAAATTATTAGGGGTATGGAACAGCTGCCATATGAGGAGAGATTAATAAGACTGGGACTTTTCACCTTGGAAAAGAGACGCCTAAGGGGGGATATGATAGAGGTCTATAAAATCATGACTGGTGTGGAGAAAATAAATAAGGAAGTGTTATTTACTCCTCATAACTAGGGCCCTACCAAATTCACGGTCCATTTTGGTCAACTGCAGAGACTCATGATTTCAGCTATTTAAATATGAAATTTCACGGTGTTTTAATTGATCCTGACCCAAAAAGGAGTTCTGGGAGGGTCACAAGGTTATTGTGGGAGGGTGCGTGTTGCAGTACTGCTATCCTTACTTCTGCGCTGCTGCTGACAGGGCGCTACCTTCAGAGCTGGGTGCCCGGCCTACAGCTGCCGCTCTCCAGCCACTCAGCTCTGAAGTCAGCGCAGAAGTAAGGGTAGCAATACTGCAACCCCCCCCAAAATAACCTTGTGACCCCCCTGCAACTCTTTTTTGGGTCAGGACCCCTAATTTGAGAAACTCTGGCCTCTCTCTTGAAATCTGTATAAAATAGGGTAAAAACACACAAAAGGCCAGATTTCACCAGGGGGAGACAAGATTTCATAGTCCATGATGCGTTTTTCATGGCCATGAATTTTGTAGTGCCCTACTCATAACATAAGAACTAGTGGTCACCAAACGAAATTAATGGGCAACAGGTGTAAAACAAACAGAAGGACATATTTTTTCACACAACGCAAAGTCAACCTGTGGAACTCCTTGCCAGAGGATGCTGTGAAGGCCAAGACTATAACAGGGTTCAAAAAAGAACTAGATAAATTGATGGAGGATAGGTCCATCAATGGCTATTAGCCAGGATGGACAGGAATAGTGTCCCTAGCCTTGGTTTGCCAGAAGCTGGGAATGGGCAACAGGGGATGGATCACTTGAGCATTACCTGTTCTGTTCATTCCCTCTGGTGCACCTGGAATTGGCCACTGACAGAAGACAGGATACCGGACTAGATGGACCTTTGGTCTGACCCAATATAGCAGTTCTTATGAGTGTGTACAGGTGTATATCCTGGACTTTCTCCTCTGAGCATATTCTAATCTGCGATATCTGAGTGCTCAGCTGTAGATAACAGATTTCTAAGTGTGTTTGGGGTGGGAAACATTTCTTTCAGGATATGGTCCCCATCAACTATGCTTTGAAATTGTTTGATGATACCTCATGGGGTTCCAGTGTGGGGAGATACGTGATAATATGGACGTGCAGTCAGAGGGCTTTTTTTTTTTCTGTTCTGAAGCAGGTTCTTTCAGAGTATTTGGGATGCGATCCACTTCTCTGGTGGACTGTCCTTAGTTGGTGTAGATGGTTTTAAGTGTGTTAAAGTGTGTATCCCAGACTTTCTACAATCTCTGGTATCTGAGTGCCTGTCTGTAGATAATAGATTTCTTGGTGTGTTTGGGGTGGTTACTGGATCTGCAAAGGTAAGTGTGAGGTTTATGGATTTTTTTGTATATAATGGTCTGCAGGGTTCCATTGCTGAAGCTGATCATGGTATCCAGAAAGTTGATGCTGGTGTGGGAGTGTTTCAGAGAGAGTCTGATGGATGGGTGATGGTTGTTGAAGCTGTGGCAAAATCTTTCCTGAACTCCCTCTTTTGGCTTTCGAACAACCCCCTAATCTTGGCAACCTCATCATCAGAAGCAGGCTCCCCATGTTATCAATAGCTATGGTAACTCTCAGACCAGCACCTACCAACTCAAAGCAGCACCAGTCCCTCCCTTAACAACAGATGCAAAGCCTGAAGACATAACTCCACAGCTACAATGATCCAATATCTCCCACAACATACCTTTCAAAATCCATGGGTCCTACACATGAATATCAAAACATACGCTGTACCTCAACAGTGCATCAAATGCCTCAGTAACAACTATGTAGGTGAATCAAGACAATCTCTACTTTCTTGAATGAACTGAGACAGAAAAATAATAAACAAAAGCATCCTATCACTCATGGGCACACACTTTTCACAAAACGATCACTCCATATCTGAGTTCTCAGACCTTGTCCTCAAAGGAAACTTGCACAACACCTTCAAAAGACAAGTCTGGGAGCTTAAATTCATAACGTTAGACACTAAGGGCAGGTCTTCACTACCCGCCGGATCGGCAGGTAGTGATTGACCTATCGAGGATTGATTTATCGCGTCCCGTCTAGACATGGTAAATCGATCTCCAAACGCGCTCCCGGTTGACTCTGGAACGCCAGCTTACGGGAGGTGGAAGCGGAGTCAAAGGGGGAGTGGCAGCGGTCGACTCACCGCTGTTCTCACGGCCAGGTAAGTCGACCTAAGTAGCTGAAGTTGCGTATCTTAGGTCAACCCCCACCATCCCCAGGATAGATCAGGGTTAAGAATCATGGACTCAATAAAGACACTGGATTTATGGCTTATTACAACAATCTGTAACCCACTAACTCTCCTTTGTACTACAACTGCAGAGATGTTACCTGCCCACTTGACCTTTAATGGTCTTTTACAACATGTTAACTCCTTATGCTAAACAATCTGTTCCTTGTATTTAGCTGTAACACTCTAAGTACCTTTCCCAGACCCAAAGAAGAGCTCTGTGTAAGCTCAAAAGCTTGTCTCTTTCATCAACATCTCCAATAAAAGATATTACCTCACCCACCTGGTCCTTCTAATATCCCCTGGACCATCATGGCTACAAACAATGCTGCAAACACCTATTCAGTACATACAGTAATTAGTATGGTCTTTATCCTGCAAACAACAACTACCTGGATTTCCACTTAAACCAATTAGACTTCTTTACAGCAGTAAGCAGTAGACTTGGTAGTATGCAGGAAGAGGTGTCAGTTTTGTAATGGAAAATATCCATGTAGTTTTTAAATGAAAATGCACCATTTCTTCATGAACCTTTATAGTATTATTTCTGTAAGACTCTACTGTACTAAATGTGTGTATTTTGTATCTGGGAGAAAAGAAAAACTTGACTGAACAGAACTTCCAATGAAGTCTGTGCGGTTAGAGTAAGGCCTGAACACAAGTTGGAGCTTTGTAATTGAAAACACTATAGGATATGTGAGGGTTCTTCTACTGAACTACCATGTATGGTTTATTTTTACTGTTGCTCATAGAAACTACCCGTTAGGCTTATTTCAGTGATCACTCTTGTACATTTTCATTTTCAAATTCACCAACATCTGTAAAAGAGATTAAGCGATACTGCTAAGCACACAAACACTCTGTTTAATTGTGTATGCAACTGTGCCCTGAGGGTGCATCTGAAAATGCTAAAAACAAGCAGTATGAGTAGCTGATTACCACATCTAGAAGAAAACATGTGAGGCGGAGCAGGGGATGCATCACAAAAAGGTAGATGGAAAAATGTTAAACTGCCAATCAATTTAGAGAAGAAAAAACCCACTCTCGAAAACAATTTACAAAACAATTTCCTTTTTTACACATTTAATAAATTTTGTGTCAGAGTAAACAAAATCTCAGAAGCTTGAAAAAAGTTTTAAAAAAAATCAATTAAAATGAAGTCACAGGGAATGGCAGAAAATTGTTTCTGGCAGTTATTTGATATAATATGGTTAATATTTCTAGTCAGACAAATTAACACAATTTTGCCACTGTAGATTTACAGTCACACAATGCATAATCTCCAGAGATTTGTTCTAAAAGTCAAAGCAATATATTTTTAGTGCACAAAAACAGCCATTTACTTACCAGATTTACACACCACAAATAATTCAAAACCCCTAAAAATGGTTGAAATCATTGTCTGTAGGTCCGAAATTATATTGCTAATGAGTTTATTCTTAAATCCCATCCGGTCATGTTCTACTTCTGGAGACTAACTTTAAAGTTCTTAGATAGAAACCTGTCTATTTATCCATCTGTATCAACAGATATGTTTTTATTTCATATCTGTCTGCCTATCTGTATAATTTGTATGGTGCCACACTGATATTGATTGAAGGAAATTCAGGCAAGGCAGTGTCAGCTTTTATTCCTACAGGGAAACCACTGAGCTGAATGGCAAGGCACTTAAGGTCAAATCAGGATTCATCTTGCTGTTTCGCTCTGTTAAAATTGTATTGAACAAAAGGGAAACAATTGTAGCCTTTGCAGGCACACAAAATAAACAGCAGCACTTCGACTTTTTGCTTTTCACCCTCTGTCTAGGGTTTGAATAATAAACATTTGCAGGAAAATTCTTCTTTCTGCACCTTCTTCACATTTTAAATTAATTTATTTAATTTTGAAGGGGGGAACTGCATTCTCTTAATTACTTCTTTATTCACACTTTGCTCTCTGCTCCCCCTGCCACAAAATAATCATGGAGTAAGGTTCTATACAGAAACAGTGGCACCAGAAGCACCTTTTGGGTCATTTGGCTGCCTATTTATTAAGCTAGTGCTTACACAGGTTATCAATGTCTCATCTGGTCCTTTTACGTCTGAAGCTGCTACAGTTCTAGGCCTAAATTCTCAGTCAAGGTTTGTCCACGTGGACTTCACACAAAGGGATGAAGTTAAGATTAAAGGAGGCATATCTTTTAAACTGTGGGTTTTGTTTGCACACTCCATTTCATACAGGTGGCGAAAACTGCAGATGGGCACATCAATCTGTCCTTCACTCGTGCAGAGGAGTGCATAGGAAAGATGATGGGGGACCTGTTATATCCAGAGGTTACTTTCATATACGGTGACCTGCACACTATCCACAACTTATTTCAGTTTGTAGTTGGAATTAATAGTGAATACCAGAACTCTGCTTCTGCCTACTTCTGGTGGAGAGAAGAGCTGAATAAAGATGAGCACCTCTGCTTGTACTAGTTGGCATTTAGTGGGACATCTGAAAGGGACTCAGCAAGGAACAGCAAAGTTTCTAGCTCTGAAAGGACTTCAAGAAATGCACTCCCTCTGGGGCTCCAAAGGTCCAGGTCAAGTACAATGACATGTGCGTGTAGAAGCCCAGAGGTCTTTCTGGTTCTCCGTTACTAGGCTTGTACATGCCAGGAATCTGCCCAACTGGATCCAACTGCAGCCACATTATGGTGTTGGCATTGTAGTGCAATGTAAGGTTCCCTCTATTTGCATGGACGTGGCTTTTCTATGTACATCTATGAGGATTTGGCCACAATAATCTTAGACGTACATGCAAGTTTGTTAACACTTAATATAAAGCCAGTCAAAAATGCTTAATAACTATGACACATCGTTCCTACGTGTAGTATTAGGTCATAAGCAATGCAATGCTTGAATAAATCATAAAAGGCAGAACAACTTACAGGAAAAAAAAGATTTACTGTGCCTGATAGTACATTATGAAGGCAAGAAAAGGTCTCTTCTAGTGTGTCTAAAGTTCTGTATGTGAAAAGGTTACCTACTGAAAACCAAGTCACTTTTAAAAACCACATCCATTTACTTGTCCTACCACTAAACATTTTATATTATTAAAATCCAGAATGTTTTAAGTCTACTTTAGTTTAATTACTTGTAATTTTGGTTTATTTGCTGCATTTCTCTCAGGTTGGAAGAGGAAAACAGACCAGTCACTTTCACTTATGTTTATAAGCCATTTCTAGGACAATTTCACCTTTAAGTTCTCACAGACTAACATCATGATACAAAAATTTGGGTTGACAAACAAAAAACATAGAAGGGGAATGTGTATTTGTTTATGAAAATGTTTTCATTTGAACTAAAAAATATTCATAGAAACACTTTGTAAATTCTCCCTCTGTTTACACAAAACTTATTTTTCCTTCTCCCCTCTAAAACAGCTTCAAGCTTTGAAAGAAAAAAAAAAAGTTCTTCAAAACCTAGCTACATAAAGTAATATTGACAGCACAGTAAAAAGATCGACAATGATTTTTAATATCATTGCCCTCAATTATTTCTTATTTTCTTGCTATTGTTGGATGAAAGTAACCTATAATGGCTGATGGCTCTGTGATAAAAGCAAATGTGTTTGCATTGCACAAGGAAGGCTTCTAATGATGCTTCGTCAGCACAGAGCACCTGGGCAGCTCTTTTGTACTAACGCTAAGACACATCACGGACTAACATCATTAAATTAAGATCCAGTTACTGTAACAATTTCATATCTTAACTGCTTAACATTCTGTTTTCATAGAGCAACATAATTTAGTAAACAATGATGCACACAACCTTTCATGCAATGTTAACAGGTGGCATAGTGTTTCCCTTTGATATTTGTTGTGAAGTATGATTCAAAGACGCTGTTTAGTTATTCTTTGTTACATCTGTGTTTCTCTTATATCGACTGCTACATTAAAAAAATAAACCAAACAAACAGGTTTTAACCTTATGGGATAAACTGTCAAATGGCGCACACAAATTTTCGTCAGCATGTGCATGCATCTTGTGCATTTATTTTAATATGTAGCCATTCTTTGGCTGATGGAAATTGTGAGAGGCACATAAAAACTATTTGCAAATCAAGAGATACTGCTGAAATAATGAAGTCAGAGATTTTCAAAAGGCACAAAGGGCAGTTAGGCACCCAGCTTTCACTGAATGGGAGTTGGACACCTATGCCTTTGAATATCTACCCCTAAATCAGCTACTTTGTAATTATGGAGTTGAGGGGAGGTTCCTTATTATCATATTTTTAAAAATATCTTACACAAATGAGGCAATTGTGATTATAACTCATAAGACATTGCTCATTTCTAAGGAGTGATAAAACAGTAATAAAGGAAGAAGGGGCCAGCCTCTGAACTGGTGAAAAATAATAAAACAAAAAGAAACATGAAACAAAGTGACCAGATTCGATACACATCAGTAAGTTTTATTTCACTGCAAGAGAAAAGTGGTAAGAGGGAGTTTACTTAAGAAAATCTATTCTGCCTCTTTGAAGGGCCACCATATAAAATGTATACAGAATGAACACATGATTCAACACCAGGGCTGGCTCTAGGATTTTTGCCGCCCCAAGCAAAAAAATTTTTGGCCGCCCCGCTTTTTTTTCGTGCCCCCCCAACTCCGCTCCTTCCAAACCCCTTCCCCAAATCCCCGGCCCCACCTTCACCCCTGGGCGTGCCGCATTCCCCCCCACATTGCTTCCTGCAGCGCCCCCCACCCACAACCCCTGCCCTAGCTCACCGCTGCTCCGCCTGCTCCCCTGAACACGCCACCGCTCTGCTTCTCCCCCATCCCTCTCAGGCGAGGGAGAGGCAGTGCATTCAGGGGAGCAGGCAGAGCGGAGGTGAGCGAGGGTGGGGGGGAGCGCAGGAAGTAATGGGGGAGGGGTAGAGGAACCGCTCCCCGCCCCAGCTCACCTCCACTCCACCACCGCCGCCTCCCCCGAGCACGCTGCCGCTCGGCTTCTCCTCCCTTCCTCCCTCCCTCCCAGGCTTGCCGTGCGAAGCGGCAAGCCTGGGAGGGAGGGGGAAGAGGCAGGATCAGGGGAGGAGCCGGAGGCGAGGCGAGCTGGGGCACATTTCTAGGGGTGGCATGGCTTGTTTTGCTGGTGCCTAGAGCCAGCCCTGTTGAACACTAATAGCCAAGAATAATGGACATGCAAATCAGAATTCAATCACCTGGACTTCTGAGGCTAGCTAAGACAGAGAAAATCTAAATGACCTTTGAAATGTTAAATTTGGAGCCAGGAAGCTCGGGGACACTTCCAGAGTTAGATGGGTCAGGCTGCTAACAGAATGAAGGTCAATCATTATTTTATGGGGATTAGAGACTATTTCAATATCTTCCATATCTAGAAATTAAGAGTTACTTGCCAACGATTTGGTCAGACCAGCCTGAAACACCATTTCTTCCCTTTCGGTCTCAAAGGAAGATATGCACAGTTCTCAAACCTGCTCTCTTTCAAGCCCCTGATTCAAAGTTTATCTCAGAGATGTATGAGTTCATCACCTTAGCCAAGTGAAGTTACGTCAACATTTCCACAAAATACCATCTGATCAGGTGTAACACCTGGATGAAATCCCCACTCCCCCAAGATAAGGTAAGCCCACCACAGTGAGCTTCCCAAATATACAGACGAGGTATGTCACAGTTTCATTTTTCCAACAGAGACATCATTATCTTGGGTGATTTGGGCTGAGGGGGCCACAGCATACTTTCCTTAATACTGGTCACTTTCCAACCAGAAGATTTTGTTCTAAATTTATCAGTACTAAGTCATCAGCAAGACAGATAGAGCCACACACCAAACTGCTGCAGCAGATACTGTTACTGCAGCTGTTTCTCTCTTTAACTACATAACTAGACTGTGTCACCGATGTATGTACAGTGCACGTATTGGTAAGTATTATTTGTGTTTCCATAGCAAGATGCTTCAGCCTCAGAAAGAAAGAGATTAGTCAGCGTTTTTAAAAATCTATAATCTGATACCTATGTAACGTAATGACCAAATTCTGCTGTCAGCTATACATGTGTGTCTCCACTAAAATCAATGGAAGTCACTGATCACATCCAAAGGCAGAATTTACATGATCATATACTATAAAAACTTTCTTGGGAAAATGTGATAAGAGTTTTCCAGTATCTAACGGTTGGTGTTATGCCAATAATGTACAATTATAGCAGTACTACTTTCAACCTCTTGAACAAAATACATTAGAACTGTTTGATATTTTTATGCAATATCTCACATCCAGTGAATACAAATTGATGATCATGCCCTAGCAAAATCTTAGAGTCTTTCCTCTATGAAATGGCATAATAAAGAAGAGACTTTTCTATTTGAACTGTTGCCTGAATTGCATATGGAGGGTCACAGACCACCAAAAAGTAATTAAAAGAATGAAAGAAGATTGAATATTTTCAGTTTTTAAAAAGTGCTTTTCTTATCCATCATCTTAGCTAGCGCTCTCATCTCAAATCCTACCTGTACAATTAAAAGTTAGAGTAGGAATATTGTCAAAATAAGTTAAAAGAAATAATGGCACATCCTCATATTAATTAACATCATACTGGAAAACAGATACTGCTGTCTGCATCAAACTACCAGTAAACTTGCTTTAAAAGATATATAGCCAACTTACACAAATCATATAAAAATTTGACTTTTTTTTAATTTACTGTTGCAAGCAACTCTTTTGATTACTGTGATTGAAAGAGACTGAAGAATTTTTGCTCCTTTTTTTGGTTTGTTTATTCTGTGTATTTGACAGCCCACTTGGGTATCGTCATTTAGTCAGTTTCCTAGTTTGTTTGTGTGGGCCTTTCACACAGCAACAGAGTGGATAAAAAAATGTTGTTGTTTTTTTTTAAATCAGAGAATACGATTGTATAGGTATAAATTGGCAGGGGACACGGGCAGGCACAGAAACT
Organism: Lepidochelys kempii; assembly: GCF_965140285.1. Taxonomy (NCBI): domain Eukaryota; kingdom Metazoa; phylum Chordata; order Testudines; family Cheloniidae; genus Lepidochelys; species Lepidochelys kempii. The sequence goes on from NC_136383.1 coordinate 54,375,416, forward strand.
TATTTTTATTATTTGTATTATGGTAATACTGCAGGGATTCCATGAGACTAAAGGCTCTAATGTGAGGCACTGTACACACTTTTATTAAACAGACAGTCCCTTCCCCCAGAAGATCTATAATCTGGGTTACAATCAGATACTATGTAGATAAAACAATCTTGGGGAGAGGGGGGCTGAAGAGAAGGCAAGAAGTGGAATACAAGACAATGGTAAAACAACCTGAAACTAATAAACTCATTTCTGTAAATATACTAGATTTCAATCTGACAGTCTCCCTTTAAAAGTAGCCTGAAGAAGCTAATAATGAGTGCCCGTATATGTTCATCTATTCCATCACCAGAATAACTTCAGTAGGTAAGCAGACCTTTACAGAGTAGGTTTAAGGCACAGTGATCTAGCACTCGATATGGCTTTCTCAGTTGCATATCTAAAGCATGTGCCTATTTAGGGCTTATTACTAATCAAATATGCATAGCACACTGGCAGTGGGATCATCAGTGGGGGTTGAACCTTCATACCCACAGTACAGATTGGTTGAGCTAAAGGAATTGGCAGTAGTAGTAGGTTGTTCTCTTACTAGTGGATCAGATACTAGAGTGTGAAACAACGTATACTTTGCCATTGTATTGCATATAATTCATATTAATATATGTAGTAAAATTTGCAGGATATTATTTTAACCCCATTCATTCATTTCCACTTAAATCTATTTTTCAATTTGTGTTATAAGAAGCTGTAAGTAGCTGTTTGAATTTCCCCCTTTTGTGGGGAGTGATGAGACTGTACCTCTAGTGATGTCCTGAGCCTCCATTCATTCCAAACAAAGATTGGTCAGGGGTCCCTCTAGACGTAGTTAGTGCTGCTCCTCTGTGGAACTAGAGGTGGGCACTCTTGCTGAAGTCTCTAATGAGCTCTTTTTTAGCCAAATCTCTGAACCGATTCTCCATCCTCATCTTCCTTGATCTGTCAGCAGGCTTCAACACAGTTGACCATGCTTTTCTTCTTGAATTTTTGTCCTCCATTGCCTTCTGTAACTGTCTTCTTTTGGTCTTCCTCCTGCTTTTCTAATTACTCCTTCATTTTGTCCTTTAGAGGATCCTTCTCATCTCCTTCTTCAGCTTCCCATGGGGGGTCCTCAACACTCTGGTTTCCTTTTCTTCTTCCTCTACACCTTATTGTGAGTTATCTCATCCACAAACACCAATTAAACTACCATCTCTAGGCAGACAATTCACAGAACCGCTTGTCTACTCTAGACCTATCTCCTGTTCAAATTAAAATCTCAGCCTGTCTCTCCGACATCTTCTCATGGATGTCTAGCCATCAGCTCAAGTTCAAAATGGCTAAAACAGAGCTTTTAATCTTCCCTTTCAAGCTCATTCCACTACCTCCTTCCTTAATCACTGTAGACACCACCACCATCCTGCCTGTCACTCAGGGCTGTAACCTAGGTGTCATCTTTGACTCAGTCCTCTCTCTAGGACATCACATCCAGGCTATGTTTAAGATTTGCAGATTCTTTGTGCACAACATCCCTCAGACATGGCCTTTCCTATCCATCCACCCACAGTTAAAACTCTCATCCATTTCTTATCTCTGATCAGCCCACAATGCTAGCATCCATTGCCTACTTGTTAAATTTTCAAAGAAGCACCTTCATACTTTCTCCCATGTTACCTCGTCATGCTTGGACTCTCAAGTCACTGAGTAATATTATCTAGTTTTGACAAGAAGAGGTGGACACAAATATCATCCTCCTATTGACCACTGTGGACCATAACCATTCACTTTCTCTCAAATTGCTACATGTATGGCTTGAAGATTAGATGGAACCTTACATGCAAGAGTCATAAAGTTTAAGGCCTGAAGGGACCACTAGATCATCTAATCTGACATCCCGTATATCGTAGGTCACCAGCACTACCCAGCACCTGTGCGTCAGATGAAAAGTAAGCACTCATTACCACCATCCAGGTTCGATAGAGAAAGGAATAAACTTACTGAAGGGCCTTCCTAGCAACTCCTGACAGACTTAAGCACCAACTACTAACACCACTAGACGAAAGTGTCCACACAAAATTCTTCTTGTCACCTAAATAAAGAATTACATATCATTGAATAAAATCTGGTATTTAAATTTTATTTATAGTAGTGTTTCCTCCTCAAATCGATTCCAAAGTCTGCTGAAACTCTTAGAATAATAGTCAAACAGAAGTGGTTACAGTCCTTACTGGGGAGACTAGAGTGGGGATTGGGAGGAGAAACAATAGTTTTCCACTACAGATCTTAATTCCAATGATCAGTTCAAGTTAGCAAATCTACACATATTTGAGATGTACAATTCTTTATGAAATTTTCAAGATAGAAGTGCTACCATTGACACCAACACATTGGGAGGGAAATAGTGTTAGGTTTCTGTACCTGATTGTACTTTACAGAGGCAGAGGCAAACACAATTTGAAGAGTAGTTTTGGTCTTGTTACATAAGACAAATGCGGTCTATATGACATCACTAAATATAAAAATTAAATTGCAATGAAAGAAAACAACTCTATCAGCAGACTAGATTTACGAAATAAAAATGATTTCAAAATTATGTCCAGTTAACTTATGTGTTAGAGACAAGCATTCCACATATACTATAGCTTAGCAGTTTCATCAAATAGGTGGTCAGTTATCAAGGATATGGGGGGAGGGGAGATATTGTATAAAGTGCAAATGAAGTCTTCTCTTGTGAATGTCAATACATCATCTTAAGCTGAGAAAAAGGTCCCTCATCATCCCTAACTACAATCAGTAATTGTCATTAAAAGCTCTCATTACACAGAGTAAGTGTAATTAGAGCATCTTGCCCTCACAGGGTGCAGCACACAGAGAATGCTGGAGGGGTTCATAAATTAGTGCCAAATCAGTCTCCCTCTATCTACCATGCAATCTGCTGTCAGAGAGAAAAACTGCATTTACACACATCAAGTCAAAAGCCCACTGGCCCCTACAAAATTAGCCTAAACACTAACTGCAGTTATTTGAGGGACTCTCTATTTCATTATGTCTTACAAATAAAAGGGATAAAGTTTGTCATCAAGAACACTGAACATATCTGCTGAACCCTGCAGATTCCAAGGCATTAATAATTCAAAATCTTGTGGGATTTTTGTCATGGTGGAGACTTGTCTGCAAACAGAGCTTAGGGGATGTTCAATATGATCTATTCCAGTATACACACACAATTGCTACATTCATCACGATGCAGGAAAAAATCATGTTTCCTGAATTCTTAAGGATTTCAGTTTTCTTTTCTTTCCTTAAGTTTACACAATAAAACCTCTCAACATCCAATACAAATCCCAGGTTCTAAATATATTGTCATTTAAATCTTACTAAATAGGTTTCTCTTTCTCTTCATGTTCTCCTCTCTAAATCACTCTCATTAACATGATTTTGATTTTTATCTTCACATCATAAAGTACAACTGGAATGTGCGCAAACGAGTTGGCTGACGGCAGTCTTGGCTATACAATGTGGTACAATACTTTCTCGCAAGGGCAAAGCTAATAATTCTGCACATAAAACAGGCAGTTAGGTGTGCAATTAATGAATCACTGAGCATAAATGCATTTTTGCACATAACATGGTCTTTGGTGGGCACACCACGTGTGCCCTCTTTTGAGAAGTTTGTCTAACACTCACAATGCAAATTTTACAATCATTCCAAAAAAGGCTCTGGCCATACTTTTTATAACATAACCATATTCCAAAATCAATATTCCAAGTATGCATGGATGGGTATAAATCATAGTTTCTGGGAGGCAAAAGGACTTCCCCACAAAACTAAGGCACCACGCCATGCACTGTAGCTCTTTACTACTCCAGTAAAGTTCCTTAACAATTTTTAATTCCCTAAAACTAAATCTCAGTTTTAGAAATTCAGTAATTGGATAAATAATAAGTGATCAGAAAGAGAATTTTAGTCTGACTTCACAATATAGGTTCCGCACCTTATCTTTAACGCTGAATAGTTTTTAATGCTGAATAGTTTTTTCTAAACCAGGATTTAAAACAATCCATATAAAAACATTCAGGATAATCTCCATATGTTTAACAAAATTATTTATGAATAGCCAAGAAACAGAGTGCCTTTGAGTTCAGTTCAAGAGATTTATCATATAAATGTCATAAAAAAGCACAATTATTTTTTATCAAGAGGGATATTTACAACAGAATCAACATAGGAAGTTCATCTTTGAAGCAGTATCAACTCTGTGGTTAATAAACTGAAATATTATGTTCATATTTAATATTAAACATACTGTATTATTGCATCTAGCAAAAGTATACTCAAACTACACTAACTCAGAGCGCTTGAAAAACAATTTTAAACAGATCTCATGCTTTAAATGCCAAAGCCATAGCAGTTTCCTGGTTATGCTAAACAGGGACCTGTTCTGCTCTCACAAGTAGGTATAATAGTCAGTTGAGAGTTGTTATGGAAGGTTTCAAGGGACCTGAAAATAATTTCAGCAGCAAACAATAACATAAACTACATCAATTTTACATACATTATGTGAAAATCTTGTGCTAAATGTATCTTAAGTCAAGTGGAGTTAGAAACATAATTGTGCTGTTGATGTTTCAGTTTACCATAATTTTAAATTTAGAGATCTAAAATGGAGCAGACAAAAAGCACAGATTATCTTGTCATTAAATAACTATTGTTATGAACTCCAAGCATCTGATATGCAATAAATAAACCAGACCTCTATATACAGGTGTGCTGAGGGATTGGTTTTCACCTGCACCTTCAGACTGGTTGCTCCCATTCTACCAGATCTTTATAAGTAAGATGGAGGGATAGAGCCATTAGCAGTCTTTGTGGGGGTAGGAAGATTGGGGGCCTGCTTATGTATTATGATTTCTTTTTTATGCAGGTCAGTGATATTAAGACAGCTGACCATACCTCTGGAAGCTGAGGAAGTAATACACAAGGGCCAAAGAATAGCAGCAGGTTTTGCCTGGTAAGCCCAAACTCCAGATCGGCCAAAAAGAAAAAAAAGCACAATGCACAATTGTGCTTCTATTAATTGTGTAATTAAACTAATCAATTAGAGGATTTATTAAATGCATTGAAGTTTTATTATTTTGTCAGCTCTCTGAGTGCTGTTATTAAGTCCAGTTCATACTTTGTCTTTTATACAAAATCTATCTACTAGAAGACAGACAATGATATTAGCCAAACACACGCAGCTTATAAATTAATTCAGATGGCAATTCCTTGCTGGGTATAATTTCCAAATTATAAAACCTTAAAATGAGTTATTTGTGCTCTTTTGCTGTGACAAATGTAGTTTTGCTCTGCAAACGAGAATTAAAAATGGATGCAGTTGGTTTCTCAGAATCAATGACCACATTTAAAATTCATCAGAAATGCTATATACGTATTAAAGAGACAAGGTGAGTGAGGTAACATCTTTCACTGGACCAATTTCTGTAGGTGAAAGAGACAAGCTTCCAAGCGCCACAGATCTCTTCTTCAGGTTCTGGGAAAGGTAATCATAGCTAAATATGAAGTGGAACAGATTGTCAGGGATAAAGAGCTAACATATGTTGCAAGACACCATTCAAAATGAAGTGGCCAATTAATACCTCCACAGTCATAGGACAAAGGAGAGTTAGTGTGTTACAGATTGCTGTAATGAGACATAAAATCAGTGTCTCTATTGAAACCATGATTTCTGGTGCCTAACAGTTATGCATTCAAGTTCCCAGGCTCCTATTTTGAAGGTGTTGAGCTGTCTGTAAGCAAGGATGGGCCTGTCTCCCAAGATCTGTGAGAGTGATGGGTCATCCTTCAGGATAGGTTGTAGATCTTTGATGATGCATTGGAGAGGTTTTAGTTGGGGGCTGAAGGTGATGGCTAGTGGCGTTCTGTTATTTTCTTCGGCCTGTCCTGTAGTAGGTAACTTCTAGGTACTCTTCTGGCTCTGTCAATCTGTTTCTTCACTTCAGCAGGTGGGTATTGTAGTTGTAAGAACGCTTGATAGAGATCTTGTAGGTGTTTGTCTCTGTCTGCGGGGTTGGAGCAAATGTGGTTGTATTGTAAAACTTGGCTGTGGACAATGGATCGTGTGAATTATAACATTCAAAAACCAGTCGGAGAACACTTCAATCTCTCTGGTCACTCGATTACAGACTTAAAAGTGGCAATTCTTCAACAAAAAAACCTTCAGAAACAGACTCCAACGAGAGACTGCTGAATTGGAATTAATTTGCAAACTGGACACCATTAAATTAGGCTTGAATAAAGACTGGGAGTGGATGTGTCATTATACAAAGTAAAACTATTTCCCCATGTTTATTCCTCCCCCCCATCACCACTGTTCCTCACGCGTTCTTGTCACTGCTGGAAATGGCCCACCTTGATTATCACTACAAAAGGTTTTTTTTCTCTCCTGCTGGTAATAGCTCACCTTACCTGATCACTCCTTTACAGTGTGTATGGTAACACCCATTGTTTCATGTTCTCTGTGTATATAAAATCTCCCCACTGTATTTTCGACTGCATGCACCCGATGAAGTGAGCTGTAGCTCACGAAAGCTTATGCTCAAATAAATTTGTTAGTCTCTAAGGTGCCACAAGTACTCCTTTTCTTTTCTCTGGTGGAGTGTCCTTGTTTGGTGAAAGTGATTTTAAGAGTGTTAAGATGTGTATCTTGGACTTTCTCCTCAGAGCATATTAGGTTGATTTCTTGGTGTGTCTGGGGAGGTAGCTGGATCTGTGGATGTGGTGATCCATGAGTTTCGTATATATAACTGTCCGTAGGGTTGCAGTGTTGAAACGGATCATGGTGTTGCAGAAGTTGATGCAAGCGTGGGAGTGTTCTAAAGTGAATTTGAGGGGTGGGTGGTGATTGTTGAAGTTGTGGTGGAAATTTCTCTCTCATGCTTATCACAACATGTGGTGTACCTCATCCAGTGCATCAAATGTCCCCAAACAACTATGTGGGTGAAATCAGAAATACTACATTCTCAAATGAACTCACACAGAAAAATAATAAAATAATCCTATCACCCATGGGCAAACATCAAAAAATGATCACTCTGTATCTGAGTTCTCAGTCCTTGTGCTCAAAGGAAACCTGCATAACACCTTCAAAAGACAAGCTTGGGAGCTTAAATTCATAACTCTGATAGACATCAAAAATCATGGACTCAGTAGAGACACTGGTTTTATGTTGCATTACAGCAACCTGTAACCCACTAACTCTCCTTTGTCCTATGACTGGAGAGGTATTAATTGCCCACTTCAGTCTGAATCATTTCTTGCAACGTGTTAGCTCTTTATGCTAAACAATCTGTTCCACCTTGTATTTAGCTATGACACTCTGATTACCTTTCTCAGATCTGAAGAAGAGCTCTGTGGAGTTCGAAAGCTCTTCTTGTTCACCAACAAAAATGAGTCCAATATCTCTCATATCCTGAGACCAACCTGGATACAACACTGCAACATACATCTTCAGAGTAGAGTGAAAGTTGCACCATTACCTTATTGACCATTGAATTAAACATATTAAACATCTTATAAATGTATCAAGCAACCTTGCCAAAAATTACATATGGCTTCATATAACTTGCCAGCTACTGGAAGAAACTCAGTTCAATAGTACTGAGAAAGATTCAGTGACTGTTACTCTACAGGAACAAAAATGCAGGTCTCTAAGCACCTGTTAATAAAAATATGGGAGAAATACTGCTAGCCTGTGAATGGAAATGAAGGGACAACAGTGAGAGTGAATGGGTGTTTGGGATTTATTTACTCTTCCTATGGAAAAAAAAATGAAGTTGACACATATGAAACTGGACATTTTTAATGTTTTAAAATGTCAAACCATTGTTTTGCCAGCTGCATGTTCACTGTCCTCAAGCAAAATAATGGAATGGATGATATTTGGATACCTGTTCCTTGTGGTGTACCAGAAGCAGAGTGTAGGGGTGCAGGTCAGATTGATCTAGTCAGTGCACCATTGCCTCCCAGAGAAGGGACACTTGTGAGATGAGACCAGAAGAAAAAGAGGAAGGAGATGGGAACAGCAGGGTGTTGCTAATAACGCCTCCCTCTTTTACTGCTGCATGCATTACCACAGAAACTAGGCTGCTGCCCTAGGCACGGTGTGGCAAAGCCCAGTTCTTCTGATAAATTACAGGTCACAGTGCATGAGGGGAATACACCTTCCCTTGGGAATGAAGCTTGCCTATTCAATTTTAGGAGCGCCATCACAAAATACAGTTTATCCAGAAGTACTTCACCGCTGTGGGCGGCTCATTGTAAACAACAATTCACAACAAAAGAAGGAGAACAAAATGCACATGACACTGAACACTCCTTCAAGAAGGGGAGACAATCTCCCTCAAGCAGCAGCAGCCACCCTCAATCAGACAGATTGATTTATATATGGTTCTTCTGATAATTGTGTCCAACTGTCTTGCCTTCTTTCCCTTGAGCTCCTGTGGGTACCAGACTGGGTCATAGCATCCCACTGGCTAAGGACACTGCTTTCTTTTATTATGGAGAGAAACTATGATATTGAGGGTCCTGTTTTGAATCCCAAAAGCTCTGTAGTGCCTGTCTCTAAAAGCCACTCTGTAGTAGCGGGTGAAGCAAAGTGGGCATTGCAGAAGAGTGGTGTCTTCCATCCAAAGCTAAAGATCAGGCTGAGAAAAGAAGAGCAGATTGGTGAAAGAGAACTTGGAGAGTTTAAAAGGGATCAAAGGGAGGAGAGAAGGCATTCTGGGAAAATCAGTAACCCTTATGGGGCTAACAGTAATAAATATTTAAGGCTCTCTGACAACAAAATGACACAAAATACAACAAAGTGCTGTTTTGTGTAAGGTGCTTCATAAGTTTCACATCCAGATATAATGTCAAAAATCTGTACATTATTCTCTAAATTCATTTTTTTATGATGGATTAGTTGTATCACACAACAGCATTGTGCTTGTTCACTTTGACTCATGTGGTGTACTCTGGTACTCTCCTCTGTAGTTATGACATTTTGAAAATTCCACCCAAGTGAACTTAGTTATTATTCTTATTAAGAAATACTTTGAATTGTGTGCACGATAGGGTTGCCAGGCATCCGGTTGTCGACCAGAAAACCAAAAAGGGACCCTGGCGGCTCTGGTCAGCACCACTGACCAGGCTGCTAAAAGTCTGGTCAGCAATGTAGCGCGGCTAAGGCAGGCTCCCTGCCTGCCTGGCTCCTCACGGCTCCTGGAAGAGGCCGGAAGTCTCTGCAGCTCCTGGAAGTGGCTACATGTCTGGTTCCTAGGCACTGGCCAAGGGACTCCACGCGCAGCCTCCACCTGAGCGCCGGTTCCGCAGTTCCCATTGGCCATCAACCGCAGCCAAAGGAAGCTGCAGAGCCCCCTAGCTCCTCTGCCTACAAACCAGACATGTAGCCGCTTCCAGGCACCGCCTGAGGTAAGCACCACCCAGCCAAAGCCCACACCCCGAACCCCCTCCTGCACCCAACCCCCTGCCTTAAGTCAGAACCCCCTCCCACACCCCAAACCCCTCATCCCTGGCCCCACACCAGAGCCTGAATCCCCAGCCAGAGTCTGCACCCCTCCCATACCCCAATCCCCTACACCAGCCCTGATCCCCCTCCCGCACTGCGAACCCCTCGGCCTGAGCCCAGGGCCCCTTCTTACACTCCAAACCCCTTATCCCTGGCCCTCTCCCCGTCCCATAGCCCTGTCCCCTGCCCCAGCCTGTAGCCTCCCTCCCCACACCCTGAACCCCAGAGCTCACACCACTCACCCCCCTCCCACACTCCAACCCCCTGCCCCAGCCTGCTGAAAGTGAGTGAGGGTGGGAGGGGGTTGGAGTGGGCAGGGCCTCGGAGAAGGGGCAAGACAGGGGCAGGCCAGGACAAGGGTGTTCGGTTTTGTTCGATTAGAAAGTTGGCAACCCTGTGCACATCTAACCTTGGCATCAGATTTCTGTTCTGCAAAGAGCTGTTCTGTGTTTTTATACATAGTGTCTTTCTTTAGCAAAGACACCTGCAATGGCCTCTAGTCATATAATAACTTGCCTGGGTTAATAATTTTCTGCACCAGCACTTTCACGTCCTTGTGACACAAAGAGACCTCCTCCTTTGCTTGCTACAACTTAGGCAAATGTCAGTCAGACCTTCGACTGTGACAATAACCAACAAAAGTGAATCCCAACACGTATTCTTCATGTTACTTTGGATTCTTTAGTCAGACTAACACATAATTTCCCCCCAAAAAATTAATTTGCTCCTTTTAAATGTGAAAAATGAGGGATTCTCAATATCTTAACATGTCAAGGAAAAAAAACTGACAAAGAAGTGACCAGTTTCAGACCTAACACACACACTAATGCCAGACCTCCTTCAGTGCAGTAACAGAAGAACATATGATATAGTATTTAAGTACAGTATGTTTCCTGCATAAAGTGGTAAAATAAAAGATAAATGCATTTTATATAAAACATTCTGAATATAATTTAGTATTGCTGCTGCTATCATTTGTAATAAGTTACGTACTAATGTGTTTTTGAAAGAATTAGCACGTGTGGCAGCAGAGACTTAAAATCAAATTTAGTTAAATCAAAATCTGTTTGAAAGGCTGTGTTATATGATGTCGGTTTTATTTTTGCATGATGGGTAAAATAAGCCAGAATTGTTCTAATGGGCTCAGATCTCCATATACATGTGCATCCAGGAGTGCACATAGGATACATGGATGCACAGAATTTTCAAGGGAATGGCCTAGACTTTAACCCTTGGCTTCCATAGCTAAAAAAAAATGGTAGCCATAGTCCTCTGGACCTTCTGCTAGTAAAAAAATAGTGTATCCTTTGAAGAATGTAGTGCACCAATAACATAAGAACACAAGAACGGAAATACTGGGTCAGATCAAAGGTCCTTCTAGCCCAGTATCCGGTCTTCCGACAGTGTCCAATGCCAGCTGCCCCAGAGGGAATGAACAGGTAATCATCAAGTGATCCATCCCCTGTCACTCATTCCCAGCTTCTGGCAAACAGAAGCTAAGGACACCGTCCCTTCCCATCCTGGCTAATAGCCATTGATGGACCTATCTTCCATGAATTTAAAAAACATGTAATAGCGTGGCCAGTGCACAAAGAATACACTGTTGCATGCAGTTGACTTCAACTATCATGTTACATAGTATCTCCCACTCCTGAGCAAGGTAACTGAAAAGCCAACAAGGAACAGTTTCCAAATTCAGCTGACCTCTGTCAACATCTTTCACGCTTCCCAACACAATTTTAGACCTGGTTATGGCACAGAGACTGTGCCTGTTGTACTAGCAGACAAACTCCTTTTTGCCACAGAACAGGAAAGTATCCATACTTGTCCTTCTCACTCTCTCAGCTGTTTTCAAAACAATTAATCATGAAACACAGCTGATATGTCACAGTGAGCTAGACAGGGTCCACAGAAGAGTGCTGAGCAGACAGAGATCCTTCCTTTTTGACTGATCTCCAAGGGTCTCTATAGGCAGCTGCACCTCTGCATTTAGGGCACTCACCTATCAAGATCTGCAAGACTTCATCCCCGAACTTGGTTATATAGTAGCTGTGTATAGCCATTGGGAAAGAAAGTCAGACAGCAGAAACTAATGCCAACAGTATGCAGAACACACTAGCTCTATATCTCCTTTACTTCCAGTACAGATGGCACCATCCTAAAGCTGCCCATGAGTCTAAGTAAAATCACTGTCTGAATAAAATAAAGCTAATTAAAACTTCATCCATGTCAGAAAGTATTTTTCAGGGGGAAAAGAAAATATTTCAAGGCACACTATACCAACTCATATTGAGAGCTTCTAAAGAGCATGGAGCTTGGAGGCCTCCTCATTATTTACTGGATACTCAGATAGCTGCTGCCAACAAAAATGCCTTTGCCCACCTCTGGCTGTCCCAAGAAACGGAGGATCCGGAAAGATTATGACACAAAGGAAAGGTTTGATTAATGCACAAAAACCTCTGTCTGGTTCAGAGTTCAGCAGCACATCAGCTCAGCAGCACTAATTCCTGAAATCACACTCCCATTTCCCTTGACACTGCTACCGCTTCTCACCAAATTCAAAGTCCTGATCTTAACTGGGCTGTTTCTGAACTACCTGAAAGACCACTTCTCAGGCAGAGTTCAATTCCTGCCAAGACAATCATCTTGCACACTGCAGGAAGGAAGGCAAGACATCAGGAATGTGGTTTAAATTAGGCTGCAACTTTATTAAGTAACACATCAGGGAACTATCCGGTAATACTCGGCCAGTTCAGGTCATTCTTCCTTGTAATCTGTTCTGGTCAATGCCCCACCTGGTTCATCTCTCAATCCATATGAGAAGGTCAGCCCCTGCCTTTGATTAGCCCATGATGTCAGCCTCCATTGCCCACTTGTTACATTTTCAAAAAAGCACAATTAGAGTGCAGGATCTGTACTTAGGTTTCACCCATTGCAGAAGAGTGCCCAAACCTCTCCCATCGATAGTCAATTCTTTTTTGTCAAGGTCCAAATTTCTTGGTCAAGGTCTAAACTCCAGAAAAAATAACACCACCCCCCACCCCCCAATAATGATGATAATAAGTAAACTAAAAGATTTCAGGGTCTGTTCAAAAGCATCTGGCGGTCTGGATTTGGCCCACGGTCTGCCTATTGACTACCCCTGTCTGGGCTATAAGATAGTCTGGAGTGGGTCTTTCTCAGTCTGCCTTGTTGAAGCTGTTCCATTTTGGATAAAAATACTTAAAAATAGTCACTGGACCAGAGAAAGAGAGCAGGCAAATGACTCCATAGCCTAGTAGTCAGGGCACTGACCGAAGAGGTGGGAGGCACAAGTTCATATTCCTTCTCCAATGACTATTTAATTATTTATACACAGTGGAACCGCTGCCACAGTACAGACTGAGAAGGGGCCACAGCAGAATATCCCAGAGCCCACTGGTTAGGACATGGTCCTGCAACATAGAAGAACAAAGTTCAAATCCCTGCTTAGCCCTGGTCTACACTAAGAGTTTAGGTTGAATTTAGCAGCGTTAGATCGATTTAACCCTGCACCCGTCCACACAACGAAGCCATTTTTGTCGACTTAAAGGGCTCTTAAAATCGATTTCTGTACTCCTCCCCGACAAGGGGATTAGTGCTGAAATCGACATTGCTGGGTCGAATTTGGGGTAAAGTGTGGACGCAATTCGACGATATTGGACTCCGGAAGCTATCCCAGAGTGCTCCATTGTGACCGCTCTGGACAGCATTTTCATAGAATCATAGAATATCAGGAGGTCATCTAGTCCAACCCCCTGCTCAAAGCAGGGTCAATCCCCAATTTTTGGCCCAGATTCCTAAATGGCCCCCTCAAGGATTGAACTCACAACCCTGGTTTAGCAGGCCAATGCTCAAACCACTGAGTTATCCCTTTCGACTCAGATGCACTAGCCAGGTACACAGGAAAAGCACCGGGAACTTTTGAATTTCATTTCCTGTTTGGCCAGCGTGGCGTGACCATGCAGAGCTCATCAGCAGAGGTGACCATGCAGTCCCAGAATCGCAAAATAGCTCCAGAATGGACCAAACGGGAGGTACTGGATCTCATCACTGTATGGGGAGGTGAATCCATGCTATCAAAACTCCATTCCAAAAGACAAAATGCCAAAATATTTGAAAAAATCTCCAAGGGCATGATGGACAGAGGCTATAACAGGGACCCGCAGCAGTGCTGCGTGAAAATTAAGGACCTCAGGCAAGGCTACCAAAAAACCAAACAGACAAACGGCCGTTCTGGGTCAGACCCCCAGACATGTCACTTCTGTGATGAGCTGCATGTAATTCTAGGTGGCCCTACCACTACCCCACCCCTGTACATGGACTCCTGCAAGGGGGGAATCTCACGCAACAGGGATGAGGATTTTGGGGATGAGGAAGATGATGATGAGGTGGAGGATGAAACTGTTTTCCCCAACAGCCAGGAAGTGTTTATCACTCTGGATCCAATACCCTCCCAACTCTCCCAATGCAGGCTCCTGGACCTTGAAGGTGGAGAAGGCACCTCTGGTGAGTGTACCTTTGTAAATATAATACATGGTTTAAAAGCAAGCATGTTTAATGATTAATTTTCCCTGAAGACTTGGGATGCATTCGCGGCCAGTACAGCTACTGGAAAAATCTGTTAACGTGTCTGGGGATGGAATGGAAATCCTCTATGGACATCTCAATGAAGCTCTCCTGGATGTACTCCCAAAGCCTTTGCAAAAGGCTTCTGGGGAGGGCAGCCTTATTCCGTCCTCTATGGTAGGACACTTTACCACGCCAGGCCAGTAGCACGTAGTCTGGAATCACTGCATAACAAAGCACGGCAGTGTATGGTCACGGTGTTTGCCAGCATTCAAACAACATCCATTGTTGTTATCCTCAGGAGAGTGATATAATGGATACACAACATCCATTGTGTTATCCTCAGGAGAGTCTACCATGAATTATATCACTCTCCTGAGGATGAAATAGGGGAATTTTGTTAAGGGAACATTCAGAGGTGGCTGTTCCTGCTGAGCTGTTTGCCTGTGGCTGAAAAGAAATCATCCCTGCTTTTAGCCATGCAGCTGGGGGATGGGGCGGGGGGGCCATTGACACTGAGCTGTTCTCGTTTGGCTGGCAGGGATCTTCCCTGATACTAGTCACGCGGTGGGAGGCGAGGTGAAGCGATCATCCCACAAAATTGGGGGGTGGGGGGGTAGTTGGGTTTGTGCTGCATGTTAACCCAAAAACTGCAACCCCTCCTTTTAAATGGCCAAACCAATGGGTGCCTGAAATGGGAAAGGAGGGCGCTGCTGTTTGAAACCATTCACCGTGAAAGAGTCTACCCATTGTTCTCTAAAACGTGTCTTTTAAAATACCCTTTTTTTCCCCTTTTTTTCTCCCGCAGCTGCAAATGTTTCAACGCTCCTCCATCATCTCCGTCCCAGAGGCTAACGCAGATAAGATAGCGAAAAAAACCGCACTCACGATGAAATGTTCTCTGAGCTGATGCAGTCCTCCCGCACTGAAAGAGCTCAGCAGAATGATGGAGGCAGAAAATTGCAGCGTCCAGGAAAGCAGAAAATGAACGTGAGGAGAGGTGGCGGGAGCAAGAGGAGAGGTGGTGGCAGCGTGATGAGAGGCGGCAGGAGACAATGCTGAGGCTACTGGAGGATCAAACTGATATGCTCCGGTGTATGGTTGAGCTGCAGGAAAGGCAATATGAGCACAGACTGCTGCTGCAACCGCTGTGTAACCGCCCGCCCTCCTCCCCAAGCTCCATAGCCTCCTCACCCAGATGCCCAAGCACGCGGGGGAGGGGGTCTGGGCATGCAACCACTCCACCCCAGAGGGCTGCCCAAGCAACAGAAGGCTGGCATTCAATAAGTTTTTAAGTGCAGTGTGGCCTTGTCCTTCCCTCCTCCCCCCACCCCACCCAGTGCTTCCCTCTTCCCCCACCCCTCCTGGGCTACCTTGGGAGTTATCCCCCTATTTGTGTGACGAATTAATAAAGAATGCACGAATTTGAAACAACAAGGACTTTATTGCCTCTGCAAGAGATGATCGAAGGGGGGAGGGTGGTTGCCTTACAGGGAAGTAGGGTGAACCAAGGGGGCAGGTTTTCATTAAGGAGAAACAAACAGAACTCTCACACCATAGCCTGGCCAGTCAAAGCTTCTCTGATGCACAGCGCACCCTGCTGTGCTCTTCTAACTGCCCTGGTGTCTGGCTGCGTGTAATCAGCGGCCAGGCGATTTGCCTCAACCTCCCACCCCGCCATAAACGTCTCCCCCTTACTCTCACAGAGATTGTGGAGCACCCAGCAAGCAGTAATAACAATGGGAATATTGGTTTTGCTGAGGTCTAACCAAGTCAGTAAACTGCACCAGCGCGCTTTTAAATGTCCAAATGCACATTCTACCACCATTCTGCACTTGCTCAGCCTATAGTTGAAGAGCTCCTGACTACTGTCCAGGCTGCCTGTGTATGGCTTTGTGAGCCATGGCATTAAGGGGTAGGCTGGGTCCCCAAGGATAATTATAGGCATTTCAACATCCCCAATGGTTATTTTCTGGTCTGGAAAGTAAGTCCCTTCCTGCAGCCATTTAAACAGACCAGAGTTCCTGAAGATGCAAGCATCATGCACCTTTCCCAGCCATCCCATGTTGATATTGATGAAATGTCCCTTGTGATCCACCGGTGTTTGCAGCACCATTGAAAAGTACCCCTTTCGGTTTATGTACTGCCTGCCAAGGTGGTCCAGTCCCAAGATAGGGATATGCGTTCCATCTATCGCCCCACCACAGTTAGGGAATCCCATTGCAGCAAAGCCATCCGCTATGACCTGCACGTTTCCCAGAGTCACTACCCTTGATAGCAGCAGCTCAGTGATTGCGCTGGCTACTTGCATCACAACAGCCCCCACGGTAGATTTGCCCACTCCAAATTGATTCCCGACTGACCGGTAGCTGTCTGGCGTTGCAAGCTTCCACAGGGCTATTGCCACTCGCTTGTGAACTGTGAGGGTTGCTCTCATCTTGGTATTCTTACGCTTCAGGGCAGGGGAAAGCAAGTCACAAAGTTCCATGAAAGTGCCCTTACGCACGCGAAAGTTTTGCAGCCACTGGGAATCATCCCAGACCTGCAACACTATGCGGTCCCACCAGTCTGTGCTTGTTTTCCAGGCCCAGAATCAGTGTTCCACTCCATAAGCCTGCCCCATTGCCACCAGGATGGCCAAAATTGCTGGGGTCCGTACTTTGAGAGAAGTCTGTGTCCATGACCTCATCACTCTTGTCACCACCCTGCCGTTGCCTCCTCGCCTGCTTTTGCAAGTTCTGGTTCTGCACATACTGCAAGATAATGCGTGAGGTGTTTACAATGCTCATAATTGCCGTGATGATCTGAGCGGGCTCAATGCTTGCCATGGTATGGTGTCTGCAGAAGAGCAGAGTTGCAGCAGAAGCGGTAGATGACGATAGTTAGCAGGCCTACTGCACCCTCTGCTGCCAGCAGCACCAGGACACAACAGCGATGGTGTTGGTGAGCTGAGCGGGCTGCACACTTGCTGTGGTATGGCATCTGTAGGAGAGCACGAAAGTAGAGTTGCAGCAGAAGCGGTGGCTGGCGACCTGCGAGGTGGATTCATGAGAGCAGGAGAGCAGAGTTGCAGCGGAGGCAGGAGCACATGACAGCCAACATGGAGAAATTCACTATCGAGACAAGAACAGGAGAGCAGAGTTGCAGAAGAAGCAGTGGTTCGATGACGACGGTTAGCAGTCCCACTGCACCGTCTGCTGAAAGCAGTATGGCGTCCACACAGAAAAAAGGCATGAAACGATTGTCTGCTGTTGCTTTCATGGAGGGAGGGGCAACTGACGACATGTACCCAAAACCACCCACGACAATGTTTTTGCCCCCATCAGGCATTGGGAGCTTAACCCAGAATTCCAATGGGCAGCGGAGACTGCGGGAACTGTGGGATAGCTACTCACAGTGCAATGCTCCAAAAGTTGACGCTAGCCACAGTACTGTGGATGCACTCCACCGACTTAATGCGCTTAGTGGGGACACACACAATCGACTGTATAAAATCGCTTCCTAAAAAATCGACTTCTATAAATTCGACCTAATTTCATAGTGTAGACATAGGCAGAAGGGAAACTGAACTTGTCTCCCCCACATCCCAGGTGAGTAACCTAATCACTGGGCTAACGCTTTTAAAGAAGGTAGCACCACCCATTCATCCTCTGGCCCTTGATTTCCTTTTTTGTTAAAAATGGCCCAAAAATAAAAGTTCATTTTTGGTCGAACAAAATGTTTTTGTTGTCTTTGTGTTCATCTAATTGTTTTGGAATTTTCATGTTTGTTTGGGTCAAACCAAAATTTTTGTCTATTTTTTGGAGCAGACAGCAAACTGAAAAATCAATTATTCACCCCGCTCTACTTCAAACAAAGATGGCTTTCCTTTAAAAATGGGGGAAAATAAATATACCTAGGAAATACCATGATAGTTGATGAAAAGTGACACAATCCAGGACACTAAATCTAGCTCACCAACTTGTGCCTCTTTCACAAAAATTTTAATGAAGGATCAAATATCCTCATTAACTAAATTTCTCAGTTTTGTTGATTTGTACAGCAAGTCAACTAATATTTAGACACCTTTGTCTATATAGATTTTATACACACAATGTATAGTCATGCTGTACATTTATATAACATGCCAATTTTGCATAAGCATATACACGGTGTATACATCTGTAATATACATACATATATATATATATATAGCTGTGATATCTATTCATTTGGTGGAATTAAACTAACAAAATGAAGTAAATTCTGCTTGCGTATTGTCAAATGCTGATAAAGGAACAGGGGGGAAACAGTTTAAACGCAAAAGGCACCTTTCCCCTAACTGCTGAACTATCTCACACAATAAAATTAATAATTTATCTATCAGAAACTTCGCATATGAAGAGCTCTGTAAGCAGACCAGTGGCATTTTCACTTCAAATTTGTATAGTTTTTAGTCAATACAGTTCATCTGCATTTCTAACACCTGCTTCAGTCAGCTGTGAAGTTCAATGTTATCTGTAAAATCTTCATCTTTATACTGTCCATCTAACAAAAAATTATATGATGTCAGATAATCATTTTGCTTATAAAAGGATATGAAACTATTCACACAATTTTTGATCATTTCTTGAAAGACATTTTCATATGCTTGAAATTCCATTTTAATAAAAGTTTGTGTGTTGTTTTTTAACTCTGGATCTCTCTTTATTAATGTTATCTAATTCTATGTAACATATTTTCCCTTCAAAAAGTTAACATTAATTTTACATACAGTAGCAAAAATGTTGCAAATAAACGACAATGCAATTAAGCAATAAGACACAACAGGGTGTGCATTAATGGGCCATTAGTGCGTGCCTCAGGTGCATTGGGATGCAGGAGGCCAAAGACAGAATGACTTTAACCAACCAATAAGTGCACCAATGGCTCATTAGTACATGCCCTGGAATTACTTATTGCTATTGCAAAAGGGAACAGACAACCTAAATAGGTATTTTTTAAGGTTATGAGGTGGGTATCATCATAAAGAAGCTTTTATCGAGTAGGTTTTGCTTGGGTATAAAAAATTCCAAAAATACTTCAGTGAAAACATGGTATCTGCTACACATAATTTAAAGACTAAGAAGATGATGTGCCCCCTTTGTTCCTTTCCATAACTCCTGCCTCTGAGCCTTATTCCATGCTGCCACTAAGCATGGAACACCCATCCCAAGCCTTTTTCACCAAGCCTCCTACCCTCACCCCATTCAAATCTCTCTACAAACTCACTTCTGTCATCTAACCTACTAGAATGCTTGTGTGGAGAACGAGAGGGGTATGGGAGAGGAAAAAAGAAACAGGAAGAAAAGTTAATGCATCAAGATCTTCAAAAGTTTTATTGAGAAACAGTTACTGGTACACCCTTGTACCTCCTCTCTCTCTCTCCCCACTTGTAGGTTTATGCCCATTGTGACGCTGGCAGAACAGGTGAGACCATGCTAGAGCCCCACAATTCACTTGTGTATTAGTATAGATCAAAATGAGTATTAAATGTATCAGAGTGAATTTGGTGTTTAAACTTCACAAAAACTAATGGGATGTTACTTTCATTATTTTCACTTATCTCTATTCTATTATAATGTAATAGCAAACATTTATATTATATATACCCCTGTAACAACTAACCCATCAAAGGAGAAAGAAGCCTTGTGGAATGCAAATGAAGAACTTTAAACAGAAAAGTGTTAATTTTAAAGGAAGAGATCATTGTGGGATGATCAGAGGTCAAAGATCAAAATGCATTCCCTGGTCTCTGTCATCAAAGGAAAAGCCCACACAGGTAGTGACACTGTCAGCTTGTTTTCCGTGGATGGATTCAAGGAAAGAGCTTCCATCTCTGAACTGTTTGGACTCTTACAGGGAAGGGTACCAGATGCAAAGCCAAGATTCCCAGAGACAATCTGGGTACC
The DNA here is from genome assembly GCF_965140285.1 of Lepidochelys kempii. Taxonomy (NCBI): domain Eukaryota; kingdom Metazoa; phylum Chordata; order Testudines; family Cheloniidae; genus Lepidochelys; species Lepidochelys kempii. Next base: position 54,395,508 of record NC_136383.1, read on the forward strand.
CTGAAAAGACTTTTGGGAAATTGGCAGTTTATTACATCACTGCCACCATTTGGAATTACAAACTATGACTCACCTGTACATTTATTTTACCTGCTTAAACTCGCACTTCCTTTTCTTAGTGAATAAACCTTTAGTTAGTTTACTATAGAATTGGCTACCAGCACTGTCTTTGATATAAGATCTAGAGTATCAATTGATCTGGGATAAGTGACTGGCCTCTTGGGACTGGGCGCATCCTGATGTGGTGTGATTTTTGGTTTAAGTGACCTTTTATCACAAAGTCCAGCTTGTTTGAGTGGCAAGATAGACTGGAGAGTCTAAGGGAACTGTCTGTGACACCATGGTAAAACTGGTATGATGATCCAGGAGTTCACATTTGTTACTGGCTTGGTAAACTCTAATTATAGAACACACCAGCAGTTTGGGGTGTGTGCCCGGACAATCTGGCCTGAGGTAGGCACTCACAGTTGAGAGCCACTCCAGACGGCATGACAGCCACGTTGCGTCTAGATTGTACATTCTAAAGAGCAGGACCACGTTCATACTTGACTTTGGGTTTAGCATTTTTTTGGTGCTAGAGAAAAATGACAATGAAAGGGAAAAAACAAGCGTACTGGAAATTCTAAATGAAATCACTGGCTCCTAGAGCATGTTGTTCTCCTAAATAGATGAGTTGTAAGACATTCTCCGCGAAACTCAAACTGTAGAAAAATTAAGAAAGAAGAGACAGAGCAAACAATCAGTGATATACAAAACAGGGAAAAACTGCATCTTTGCAAAGGTGCATTGATTCTCTTAACTGTAACAAAAGGTTTGAATATAGACTTGCTTTGAACGACAGAATACATTTATTGTTGGGATTATGCAGATTAAAGAAAGCAAGAACACAACTCTGATTATATGAAACCTTTTCAGATACATTTTATATTCAAGATCTATTGATACAACAGACTAAGACCCCATCCAGCAAAATATGTAAGCACATGCTTAACTTTAAGTATATAAACAGTCCCACTGACTTCAATGGGACTACTCACATGGTTAAGTGATTTGCTGGCTCAGGGCCTAAACTAATGCCCACTGATCTTGTAGGCTGAAGCCTAAAGTTAGTGGCTTCACAAACACATTTACTGTGTCGGTCCCCCAGTCTCCTGAAAAAGAAGATACTTTGTGAGGAAAGAGAAAATTCTATCAAGCACAATTTCTAAATACATTATCGTAACTTAAGCACAGAAATGCTTTCTTTAGGCTTTGATATATTTTCTTTCATCTCTTTATTTTTATTCATAGATACATTTATGATCTTTATTGGAAGGATGGGAGAATGTAAAAATATTTGTCATAAATTTATTGAGCCTATCAGAGCTCAGGAATTGTAATTTCTGTGTGGTCCAGTTTTGTATGAAATATCCATTTTTTCTTAGATTCATAGATTTTAAGGCCAGAAGGGACGATGATGATCTTCCAGTCTGACTTTCTGCAAAACACAGGGCATAGATCTTCACTCAGTAGTTCCTGAATCAAGACCTTATCTTGTGGTGGAGATAGAGCATATTTTTAGAAAGGCTTTCAGAACAGTAAACATATGCTGCATATGTGGAGGAGACAAATGAACCATTCCCCAAAGTAATACATTAGGAGAGGGGATTTTGGAGGGAAGGGAAGAGGAAAGGGTGTAGGAGGTGGAGTAAGGGAGTTGAAATGGTGTTGTCATTTCATCATAAAAAATGTGAAAACTTTTTGGGGGAAGCCTCTAAATTGCTGAACATACAGACCTCTAATGGCATATCTACACTGACCCTCAGAATGGCAATGGCTGGCTGGGGTCTGCTGAACTGGGCTTGGGCTGCGGGGCTAAAAATTGCTGTGTAGATGTTTAAGCACAGGCTGGGTTCTGTGACTTTCATCCCTCTCAGATTCCCAGAGCTCTAGCCTGTGCCTGAACATCTACACAGCAATTTTACAGCCCCACAGCCCGAGCCCTGCAAACCCAAGTCAGCTTGACCCAGGCCAGCCACGAGCGTTTAGTTGCTGTGCAGACATACCTTATGAGTATATTCTTATGAATTTATAAATTTCAACTTAAATACCTGCTCCAGGCCCTCCCCACAACAGTGTTGAAAGGGCCCAAATAATCTCAAAGTCGTTAATCAAGACATTCACTCTTCTCCCTCACAACAACATTCTACCAAATGTGTGTCATGGCGGTTGAAAGTTATAGGTGGTTTTGGCACAGTGAAAGAACTTTAGGGAAAAAAATAATGAATGGAGCATCTCAGCAACAATACATATACATGCCTTTCAAAATAATTAGTAAACATTTGTACACTAAAGCTATCATTGCCTTTTCCTTGTGTGGCTCATCACGCTTTCCTAAGACTGACTTTTTAAAAGGTCAGTAATAATATGTAATATGAATTTCCAAAAGAAGGGCCAGTTCTCTGACAACTCTCTCAACTGCCAGTTTGGTTAAGGACTTTGGGGAAGCTTATGATTTAACCTTCAGTGTTTCCATAAAGGCAAACATTTGTCACCTTGACAGCAAGGTGAAAGGTTTGGAACTAGCCTGTTTATAGAACAGTGGTGTCCTTTTTCTTTCTATCCTTAGGGACCTCTGATTTTTGAACAGGCACTAGCAGACCAGATAAGAATGAACCAAAGAAATAACAAAGTGATGTGGATTTAGACAACACAGGCCTGGCTTTTAACAGTTCTGGAGCAAAATCAAAAAGGCTTAATGTATAACTGGCTTTTCCCCCTAAAGAGTCAACTTAAAATTATGGAAATTTAAGCATAGCACCTGATACTGTATCATTTACAACAGCAACATTGTTTGTAAAGGCCTGCCAGGCCATGACACATGTACACATTTTATATAAACCTCTAATTTCTGAATTTATCCACCACTATCTGTTGAACCCAACATCTGTGGCAGATGTAAAATATGGGCGAGCAAATCTACAACCTACATTATGGATCAGTGCACAGTCAACTCCTCAAAATACAAGTCTGTCTTTCAACAAACACAAAAAAACCCTGAGGTGAAACAGTTCCTTACAACACTAATGCTAAACCCAGTAGTTCAAAAACCAAAACTACAAATATTTAAATATTTTCTATTCCAATAGAAACGTGTGAGGTGGGGGGTTTCTCTGTCCCTCCCCCCCGCCGCCTTTTCCAGAAGGGGAAGGAAAGAAGAAGAAAGAGGGGAAAACTAAAATACAGATTTGTTTTAATTTTGGTTTGAATCTAAACATTTTTTATACAGAATCTAAATGAAAATTTACATTTTTTGGATGAAAACAAACAAAAATACTCATAATTAATTAATGTTAAAAAATTGCTTCTCTCAATTTTTTTTTTTTTTTTTGCAGAAAACACTCATCCTTTTTTGACCAGCCTTAGCTGCAACATAACTTTTATACATATACACACATCCTTAATGGAATGCACCTCTACTTACAGCACTAAAGAAGGTTCCAGAAAGGACAGAACAAAGAACAAATTATCCCAGACCTTTCTGTCTCCTTTATTGTCCTTCCATCTAAACAGCCACATAGTGCAAATACCCAATAATATGAAAGAATCTTTTTTCCTACACCCATCTGCATGCACGCAACAAAGGGCTTGTCTACACTGGCAATTTACAGTGCTGGAACTTCCTCACTCGGGGATATGAAAAAACACCCCCCTGAGCACCCCCGCTGAGCACAGCAAGTTTCAGTGCTGTAAAGCACCAGTGTAGACAGTGCACCAGCGCTAGGAGCTACACCCCTCGTACATGGTGGTTTCTTTAGCATTGCCAGTGTACACTAGCCCAAAGCAATGATTAGCTTTAAGAACACATGTAGTTCCCAATCCTCTACCTCCTGCCCCATCCTCTATCACCCCTGCCTCTGTACACCACAAGAGAGACACATTCAAGCCTTCACTTGAGGCACTTTTGGAAGTAAAGTAAAACGACATCTTTCTAATTAGATCTGTAACCAAGATACTCCTAAAGGCAGAATCATCATTGGACTTTTCTTGGTGATGGACCTTTATACACTGAAGCCTTAGTAAAATCCCCTCCTCTTTTTGGTTCCTACATATGTATTTTAAATTCTGCCTAATAACATATTTTCTTATTTAATATTGAGCCTGATCAAAATTTGTGAGATTAAATGATCATCCTGTTTGAAACAAAGTGTCCATATATTTTCCTGAATAATTATTAGAAACACCCACAGCTGATCTTTAGTGAGCACCTGATGTATCAAATTGTTGTGAACTATATGCAAATTCCTTCTTCGTGAAATTGTTTCCCCAAAACCTGGCCAATAACAAGCTTTAAACAAACCAAAAATACCCTGAAATTAAATCTGAAGAAATTAAATAAAAATTGTTCCCTTGATTAAAATGTTGTACTTTCACAGTAAAAAGGGAAATTTTTGACAAATGCAAATAGGTTCAAGCTGATGGGTTTTACAAGTCATGACAAAAGTAATCTTTATATCACAAATTGATTTTAAACCAAATCTGTATGTAGGTACTAATGTGATTTACATGTTAATCCAGTAAATTGCTTGGCAATATAATAATATTAAACACATCTATGTCTCCCCCTCCAGATGTTCTCAAGACAATAGCTACCATCAGTACATAACCTCATGCCTTCATTGTTCATTAAAGTCTGTAATCAAGTTTTCCAAAGCATCTCACTTTAACACTTTCTTTTCATAGCAGATCTTTATTTTGGTCAAAAACACAAAGTGTTAATCCTAGAACATTCTACCATCTAGATGAGGTTTAGTTATTGTTTCCCCACCATTCTTTTCACTTCTCCTTATATCATTTGGAGTGTGATCAGAAGGAATTTTAAGGGTTTGGCTACACTTGCAAGTTAGAGCGCATTTTTAAATCAGCCCCGGGAGCTCTAACTCCTGAGGTGTCCACACTGGCAAGGCACATAGAGCGCCTGGACTCTGCAGCTGTAGCGTTCCTGGTAATCCACCTCCACGAGAAGCTTGCTGCGCCCCGGCTGAAATGACCGGGTGTCAGTGTGGACGACATGTTGCATTACTGCGCTGTGATTGGCCTCTGGAAATGTCCCATAATCCCCTGAAGTCAATTGGCCGCTCTTGTCATTGTTTTGAACTCAGCTGCAGGCATGCAGATATCCCCTTTCAAAGCTCAGTTTCTGACAGCCAGCATGCTTATCTGCTCCGGGACAAAGCAACCATTAGTGTGGAATGCTGCTGCTGTGAGTGTGAGAGAGAGAGAGAAGTGGGGGGGAGAGGGGTCTGCTGCTGTCTGAACTTAAAAGACAGCATGCTGACATGCTCTCTGCCCCCCAAAACACACGGTCTCTCCCCCCACATACACACACAACACTCCCTGTGAAACAACACACTCTACCCCCACCCCCATTTGAAAAGCACCTTGCAGCCACTTGCACACTGGGATAGCTACCACACTGCACTGCTTTTTGTGGCATTGCAAGAGCTGCTAATGTGGCCACGCCAGTGTGGATAGAAAGCTGGCTAGATTGTCGGGCTCAACAGGTGGTGATCAATGGCTCCATGTCTAGTTGGCAGCCGGTATCAAGTGGAGTGCCCCAAGGGTCGGTCTTCGGGCCAGTTTTGTTCAGTATCTTCATTAATGATCTGGAGGATGGTGTGGATTGCACCCTCAGCAAGTTTGCAGATGACACTAAACTGGGAGGAGAGGTAGATATGCTGGAGGGTAGGGATAGGATACAGAGGGACCTAGACAAATTGGAGGATTGGGCCAAAAGAAATCTGATGAGGTTCAACAAGGACAAGTGCAGAGTACTGCACTTAGGACGGAAGAATCCCATGCACCACTACAAACTAGGGACCAAATGGCTAGGCAGCAGTTCCGCAGAAAAAGACCTAGGAGTTATAGTGAACAAGAAGCTGGATATGAGTCAGCAGTGTGCCCTTGTTGCCAAGAAGGCCAAAGGCATTTTGGGATGTATAAGTAGGGGCATTGCCAGCAGATCGAGGGATGTGATCGTTCCCCTCTATTCGACATTGGTGAGGCCTCATCTGGAGTAGTGTGTCCAGTTTTGGGCCCCACACTACAAGAAGGATGTGGAACAATTAGAAAGAGTCCAGGGGAGGGCAACAAAAATGATTAGGGGACTGGAACACATGAGTTATGAGGAGAGGCTGAGGGAACTGGGATTGTTTAGTCTGCGGAAGAGAAGAATGAGGAGGGATTTGATAGCGGCTTTCAACTGAAAGGGGGTTCCAAAGAGGATGGATCTAGACTGTTCTCAGTGGTAGCAGATGTCAGAACGAGGAGTAATGGTCTCAAGTTGCAGTGGGGGAGGTTTAGGTTGGATATTACGAAAAACTTTTTAACTAGGAGGGTGGTGAAACACTGGAATGCGTTACCTAGGGAGGTGGTGGAATCTCCTTCCTTAAAAACTTCTAAGGTCAGGCTTGACAAAGCCCTGGCTGGGATGACTTAGTTGGGGATTGGTCCTGCTTTGAGCAGGGGGTTGGACTAGATGACCTCCTGAGGTCCTTTCCAACCCTGATATTCTATGACCGTGTAAACACACGGCAACGTTTTCCCTGCTGCGGTCTCTGAAGGCTGGTTTAAATTCCAGTGCTCTTCATCTGCAAGAGTAGCCAAGCCCTTAGATACTGCAAATGTTCAATTCTATTTGCTGAACTATCACTTGTTTTTATTTTGCAATTTATGGATGGCCACTGGATTGGAAGAGTAAACCCAGACCATCTGGCCAGATATTGCTCTAATTGATAACAGAGGTGAGCCTCTGAAATTTCTCCTGTAACATCTACTTTTCTGCTAGTTTTGTTAACTCAAGCAATAGTATTGCAGATATTCTCTACTACTAGTTTCGCTGAGAACTAGATATCGCAAAGCTTAGCAAACAGGAGGGGAAAACATCAAATTCCCTATGTCAAGAAACAAATGTTGGGGCAAATGTCCCAAATGTCCCTATCACCAGCATGACTGACCTAAAAGGTTTTTCGCTAATTTTCAATAGTCCAACAAGTGTGTAACTCAGGTGGACCCACTTGGGCCTTACACTTACACAGGGTAAATGAGAAACTCTCCCAGTGACCTAAATGCAAAGCTTCTTGGGTTATGATAGAGGGAAAATCCTTCCTGTCACTCTGACTTCATGCAAGAAGTGCCATTTGGTAGAAGCTGCCAGTCCTTTTAATTTGGCCTGCTGGTCCCTGATTGGCTGCCACATGATCCCTGCCCTTCTGGCCACGGGAGGAGCAAGTCACTGGTTCCATCAGCAGCTGTCCCGGGAAGGTCTTAATCGGCAACTGCAGAGGTCCAAAAGTTGCTGCCCTTCTTTTTAGAAAAGGGGCTTCCTTGGGTGGGGTGGCCAGGGCACCGGGATCTCCAGCAAGGGGCAGAGAATGCCTGGTACATCCAGCCATTGTATCACACCAAGAACAAGCACTAGAAGGGGTTACTGACCAAAAGATATAGGGACAGAATCCTGACTACCATTAACACACTTAATTACTGTATGGGAGAAATGGGGCAACACAAGTGGAAATATCTTGAAAGGCTTAAAAAATGATGATTGAGTAGCTTTCCACTGCAAAGACAACATGAAGAGGGTCACTCCATGGGCTTGTCCCCACCACCCTTAACCAACCTGTTTCAGAGGAACTGGCCACTCAAGCCATACAAAATGGAGAGATGAAGTCATTGACAAGTACAAAAAGTTAAGAGGAGAACTAAAAATACAATACAACTAGTCTAGGATCTACTTTATTTATAAACATTTGACTGTGGAAAATTCTGCAACAACTTTCCAAGTAGATTCAAAATAGGCAAAATCCATAAAAGTAACATTTAAAAGAAAAGCTTTTAAATAGCCTTATTATAAAATGTTAGACAGTAAGAAGATTCAGATGACAAATGAAATGTAAACTCTCTTTGTACTCACAATTATCCAATTAGTTTTTTGTAAGTAGTATGGGAAAAGTGGGTCTTCAAGAAGGACTCAAATGCAGAGAGAGAGAGAGGTAACCTTGTGAACCAGCTCAGGAAGGGCATAGTGGAAAAAAACACAGACACTTGTGGAATGATATGGATGCCAGGCAGTCCAGGCTGGAAGAGTGGTGACAGTGGGGCCGGAGTGACGTGACAAGAGGCAAAAAAAGGTAAAACAGGGAGGGGCCGAGTCCTGCAGGGCCTTGACAGAAGACACAAGAAACCTGAACTTGATTCAGTGGAAGGGTGACAAAATTTGTGATGTGGTCAGATCAATAGGCAGGAATCTCTAAAATATTTTAAAAATAACTTTTTGCACTGACTGGAGGGGGAGACATGGGTGGCAGGGAAACCAGAAAGAGGAAGTTACAATAGTCAAGTGGGAAAACATGAGGGACTGAATAGTAATTTTAGCTGTAAGAATAGAAAGAAATAGACAGATCCTGGAAATGTTTTAGAATGGCAGCATCTGAGTGCAAGCTGGATGTGGGAAGCAAGAGAGGAAAAAGAGCCAGATGATCTGAAGGTCAAGTGACTGGAATGACAGGCAGAATGATAGCATTATTACAAGCGACAGAAAATTAAGAGGTGTGGAGAGGTTTTTATTTCTTCAGAAGATCGTCTTATATCAGCCATTGTTGCCTAGAGAGCAATCCTCTTCTTGGCCACAGAGTGCCTGATTCACAAATTGTCCCTGGAAGTTACTCTGTCCTTGATTGCATTGACAGAGATGATCAGAATCAGAGACAGAAAAGACCTTTTTGGACATGTAGTTCATCTCTATGACAATACTGGCTTGTCTCTGCAGTCCTTCTCTAGTATTTTGTTCAATCTTGTTTTAAAAGTCCTATGTGTGGAGTCTTCCACAGTTTCCCATGGAAAACTATTCTATGGCACAGTCTAATGCAACTAAATACCCAGAAGCTTTTCCTGATATTCAGTCTAAATATCCCTTTTCTTAATTCCATTTCCTTACTTCTAGTTAAAAGGGAACCCTGTGAACCAGCGTATATAAATCCTCCCCATCGTCGTTCCACTCAAATATTTGCAGGCCATTTTGTCTCCCACATACTCATCATTAAGCCAGCTACACAAAAATAGCACCTTTCATCTGTCCTCAAACTGATCCTTCCAGCCCCTCCCAACCATTTTCATTGCTTTTCTTTGAGCTATTTGTCAATATCTTTCCAGTAATAAGGTGCTAAAAAATTAACACAGTATTTCAGCTGTTATTGCACCAGAGCTCTACAGACAGGAACTATTTCCATTCTGATATGGAATATGATGCTTCTACATATCCAGCAAAAAAAATGATTGTTTGTGTTTTGGCTGTGTCATATTATAAATCCACATCTAATTTGCTGTCTGCCATTATGCCTGCTAAATCTCTTTCAGCATTACTGGCTTTGCAGGTTTCTCCCTCACAATATGTTTTAGTTTATTTTTTCTCCAAAAATATATCAGACTATTTTTCCAAATTAAATCTCACTTGGCTGATTTTGGTCCTTGTATCTAACCCCCTGTTGGCCTCTTTATATTATTTCTCAGGCCTCACTGCTGTTTGCAACTCCTCCCAATTTAGCATCATCTGCAAATTTAATTAATATGCAGTTTTACTCCCTATTCTGAATCATTAGAGACATCGAATACAACTAGACCTAACATTACTCCCTGAAATCGGCTGCCAAAAACTTCCCCAAAACGCGATTATGGCCCTGCAGCCTGTTTTTACTGCATGTGACAATGTTCCTATCCAAGCCAAATGGAAGTAATTTTGAGTGTAAGGTTTAATAAGATACCTTATCAATGCTTGATTAAAACCCAAATATACATCACCCAAATTCTCTTGATCCACTAATTCTGTCAAGCTGTAAAAAAAAATTAAAAAAAAAAAAAAATTCAGAGACAGATGTCGTTAGTGGTTTGTTGATTTGTTTTTTAATAAACCAAGGTTATTTATGAACCTCCGTATTGGGGATTTTTAAGAGCAAGTTGGACGAACACCTGTCAGGGATGGTCTTGATAATACTTAGTCCTGCCTTGAGTGCAGAGGACTGGACTAGATGACCTCTCGAGGTCCCTTCCAGTTCTGTGATTTATTGTTAATGGTTTCATTTATCTAGTGATGTTCCTCTTGCTATTTGCTATACTTACAAAAAGAATACAGGGAATACAAGTTGCACTTATAAAACAGTAGTTGCCAGAACCACTCTTTTCTCAATTAGTTTTTCTTTTGGAAGATCAGCAGTACAATTGTACAGCTCTAAATACATCATTATTACTCAGTGAGAGTGTTGGGCACAGTACAACACCCCAACATGCAACTAGAACTGGAATCAGAGATGCCCACCCACTTTTCCTCAGTCTGTGATGGCTGCTCCTCCTCCTTCTCCCATCTCCCTGCGGTACCTGAATTAGCACCATTCACAGCCTATTGCAGCAATGCGAGCATCCAGTTTTCATTTTTATGTCTGTTTTATAACTGATGCCCATTTTACCTTCTTCCACTAATGCAAGTGCAGGGTTAGTTGCAAGTAAAAATACATAATAAAATAGTACTAATACTCTGCACATATACAAGACTTTTAATCTGAGAATTTCAAAGTACTGGATGATGTCCACATTATATTGTGCTTCTAGCTCAAGCCAGCAAAAATCAAACAAAAGCAATCATTATAAACGAGGATTGAACACTATTCTTAGGACATAGAAAAGTTACAGTGAGACAACTGTAAATGGCTCCCAAGCAGATTTAACTTCTGTGGCATCTAAGCCTTGTGTACCTTGTATATAATATGTGGTGAAAGGATTCTCTACTGCAGAGACCTGGCCTCCTCTCCCTAATGAAAAAAAAAAATCCCACCTTCTGAGGTTGAGAAGGCTTCCCAAGTGGCTGATTAACAGGAAGAGCTTCCTGAGGGTTCTGTGAGCTGCAGGAATCAAATTCAGAACACAGTCCAGTGGCACCGTTGTGTTGCTTCACAGAGAAAAAAGAGCCGACTTCTGAGAATGCAGTGGCACACCATAAAGCAGCTGCAGCAGCTATACTTTGAAATTAACAAGTTTTAATCTAGAATTCAGCACCTGTAGTGAACAGGCTTCCTGGCAAGTTCTTCTTGCAAGCAGCTAGCAAAAAAGCAAGTCCCAGAAGACTTTTGTTCCCCTTTTTACACTGCATGAAGTTACAATAAGGGGAAAAAAGTATACATACAAGTATTTTTCAGTTTTCCGGACAACATTTTAAAATGTAAAAAACAAATTAAAAGAAAAGAAAATACACCCACCATCTGCTCAAACATAATAAAGTAAACTAATTCAGTCAATTGGTTAGTTCCACACTGCTGGATTTCTTTAAATAGTAATGAAATCATTGCTAAAAAAAAAAATCCATCACTATTAAAATAAAAAAAAAGTTGGTTCAGCCTACCAAAATTTGATTTGTAAGTTGCTGGTCATTCCCATAATTAAATCTATGTCACAAATTTGCAAGAAAAATGGACACTATGACTAATGCATTTATTTGCTGCACAAGTCCTGTCAGGGTGTGTAAAGCATTATGCCTGCTAAAACTGAGTAGATAAGAATTCCATACATTTTTATTAACTAACAAAGCTTCTTCTGTTTGTGAGAAGCTAAACTTTTACATACAGTTCTAATTAAAATCTAAATTTAAAACATAATTATAAAAAATAGTGGCCTTGATTTGACCAGCTAAGTTGCTGCCCTAAAAATAAAATGACATGGGTATTATGGAGTTTTCAAGCAATAAGAACAAATTCTGTCCTCTTAAACAAAAAAGGTTAAGTCCTGGGCCTTGTACCCATAAAGGTTCTACAAAGATAAGCATAACGTATGCTTGATCTATGTGAGGGAGATTTTTCAACTGATGGAGCACCAAGTAGGGGCTATTCCTCACCTAGACACACTTCATCCAGGACACATACCCTCATTTTCCCATAAACTGTAATACAGAAATAGTCCAGTAAAGGCTAGTTCAAGACAGAGTCATAGGAGTTTCAACTAAGAGTTTCATTTTTAGGCTGCCATTTTGCTCGTTTACTCAGGGATCTGAAGGTTCCAGTTTCCCGTATATTCCTAATTTTATGTCTCCTACCGCCACAGACCTCAGAATTTAGCCACAATTCTTTGATCCAAGAAAATAGATGACTGGTCCTTTGAAGCCTATCATAATTAATTCCAAATTGACTGGAAAGGATCTCCATTGAGTGACGCAAGGCAGTCCCTCACTTCAAGTGCTGAACAATACTACCCTCTACAGATTTCCAGCCCACTGGTTCAAGAGGAAGGGAGTTGAAGAGGAAGAAGGAAGTGACTAACCAACCTGGTTTCTAGCCTAGCAATGCAGAGAATTGTATGAAACCAATCTCTCCCTTCCTCACACATTTGGCATTACATTGTGACTGGAAAAACAAAAGAAAATCAAATTCAGTTCTCATCTGAACAAGTGCATCTTCAATGAAGTCAAGGAAATTGCATGTGCACAAGGATCTAGCTGGCCCAGTTTCTGGAAACAATTTTAAAGCCAAGAAGGAAGGTGACTGTCCTCTGATGATGCTTCCCAGATAAACAAATCTGAATAAATCACCTGTATGGCAGGAGGGTAGAAAACTGCAGGAACATAAAATAGAATACAATTCCCCATGGTATTAATTCCCAGGTCAGTTATTAGCAGTCACATTACAAGTTCCAAATCTACCAAACTTCTTCATGTACTGGTGCAAAAGCTAACCCAGAGAGATTAATTATGTTCACACAAATTTGCTCAGTCACTCTTCTAACAACTCTCAGCCAGAGTTATCAGATTGGGTATACAGCCTTGCCATTTATTGGAATATTCCAGTAGGCACAACTGCAAATAAATGACTAGGTGAACAAATCCAGTCAGACAAATCTACACATATTATTTATTTCATCCAGATTTAAACTGAATTCTTTAGGTTAACCTAGAATAATTCAGTTAAGTTTTAAAATACTAGAAAAGCAGACCACCACATATGGTGGTCTGGTTTTAGCATTTAAAAACTATTCATTCTTTTCTAACATGACAATCATCAGAATTGAAACAGAGGTGCTTAGTTACCATGGGGACGGGCTCAGTATAAGAACCTAGATAGAAAGATGTTTGAACTTCTATACTATTTCTACTGTAAATCACCAACTTCTTTAGTAAAAAAGTGCCTTTTCCTTTTAGATGTTGGAGCAGTAGCCAGCAATGCTGTTGAACTCAATGGCACTGCTATTGCAGTACATTTGCATGCTCTATAGTAGCAACCACTCTGAGTGCATTTACAGAGTGGTTGGATATCAGATTTTATTAAAACCCCATCAAGGGGGGGAACTTGAATCACTTATTATGCTCCACAATTATTGCAAACCAAACTGTTAAAATGAGAGGAGGAGATAACGATATTAACTTCCTAACTTAAAGCAATCCTCTGTGGCATGATTCTAAAATATTCTCATGGTCTGAAATTTATGTAAATTGAATTCATCTATCATTAGTTATTACCAGTCTAGCTACATAAAAAACAGTTTCCTGTAACAATTAGTTCTTTAAAACACTGTTTTAATTAGACCTGGGACATTATTAAACTAGCTATGAATATGTACAGTACCATTTTGCACATCCGGCTGCATGTAAATCTACAGGAATTTTTTTGTGTGGGGAGATGGGAGGGATGAAGGAAGTTGGTTTGGGGCACGGTTTTTTAAACTTTCCTCCCCAAAAGTATCACAACCTACATGACCTAAGAACACGATAACCCACCAAAATAGCCTTTCAAATTCTATTATATGAATACCAGACACTAGTTAATTCCCCCTGTAACAGGGACCCTGCTCCACCCCCATCTTCTTCCCTGCAGAAACTGCAGAGTCCTCCACGTGTACTCTCAGTGAAGCTTTATTTCACCAATATCACCATAGTCCATCTTGCTTCCCCCTATTTACAGTGCTTGCCAAGGTTTAGGTCCTCTCAGCAGGACCTATGGGGAACAGAGGTCTCCCTACTCTGAGCCTTCTCTGTGACTAGCCCCAGCTAGCCCTGTTCCTCTCTTGCACTTCCCCTCCTGTGCCTCCTATCAGCCCTGTGCGGATGGCCCAATTGAGTTCATTACCCCCAATCAGCTTCTCCTGGTCAGGGTGCAGGCTAACCTACTCACTCCATGCCCTCTGTCACACACACACACCCCTCCCCCCCAGTCAGATCACATTTTAATATCATTCTAACGTCATTAAGTTGAGAACTTTCCTACAAATCAATACTTTTCACCACAAACAGTTTATTTAGGAGAAAAACTTCCCAAAGTCCATGCACAATCCTCTTAGAGGAGTTAGTAGTCCAAATAGCATACCCAAGAATATTACAATTAATCTTTCAAAATTTGGATTCTTCCATTAGCAGCCTATATTTAGCCTAATGTGCATAGGCCCTGAGTCCACAAGGTGCAGAGCATGCGGGCACACTGCTCCGCCACACAGAGTCCCACTCACTTTGCCAGAGCTATATGTGGACGCAGCAATCTGCCTATGTGCTACAAACTGCAGGATTAGAGCCACAGTGAGCCAAATTCTTCCCTTAATTCAGCTCTTCCAAATCTCCCAGCTTCACCTTTAACAAACATTATACCAATACGCCTTATAGTATTGTAGGTCTGTAAATAAATCACTGTATATAGAAAGAAAAGGAGTACTTGTGGCACCTTAGAGACTAACCAATTTATTTGAGCATAAGCTCTCGTGAGCTACAGCTCACTTCATCGGTATATATATATAGCAAACACACTGTCTGATGCATAGCTTTAGATATCTGTTTATATATCAGTTTCATATTTGCACTTTAGAGGCATTTTGAGGTCAAGATTTTCAAAACAGAAGCATAATTCTAGGTGCCCAAAGTCCATACTTAGGCACCAAGTCATTTGATTTTCAAAGTTGATGACCATTCAGTAGCTTCCATTGACTTTTTATAATTAGATTACTTATTTACATGCCTAATTATGGATTTTTGAAAAATCTCATCCTAAAAGTTAGTAGAAAGCATACATATTATGGACCAGATTCTGATCTCACACGGGAATAAATCAGGAGCAACTCCCCTGAAGGGAATAGATATACACCAGTATAAAATGGTGTGAGATTGGAATCCAGCTACACATGGCCCCACTTCTACAAAAATCCTCACTTTAATGGAACTACTCACCTACTTAAAATGAAATATGTTCATAAGTGTTTACAAGATCACAACCAATGCAGTTATATTATATACACGGCTTATATGTGACTATATATCATGCACATACTCCCCCATAGAATCACATTTTCAAACAGTTACGGTATAATGAAATAAAATTTCAAATGGCTCATTAATAACCTCTGATTTAATTTACTTTTGAGGGGCTATTTTTACAATACATTTTATTTTAAAAATTGTTTGGTACCATAGTTTGTCTTTAGTTAATTTTACAACAATTTTTTTTTAATAATCTGATTTCCTCTTCTATGGATTTATAAAAGCAGAATGTTCACCACATCTCTCCAGTATTGCACACAAGTGTGAAATTTAGGTAATCACACATTTAGGGAAATTCAAAAACAATATTAGAAATTCCTAGAACTAAATTCGAAACTAATACATTTGTATCAATGAGGTAATACGAATTTATATGAGGTCAGAATTTGGTCTAGCTTCTTTAACCAAGATTTGTTTAAAACGTATTTCAAATTTGAGTCTAGAAATTCTAAATAATATTCTTTTAAAATGTTAAATTAGTCTGATAACATATTATATTATGGGTGACACATAGGGTTCAATCAAACTCCGAACGATGTCAATAGGCTACAAATGGCTTAAATGAGCCCTGAATTGGGCTCTCTGTGAACTCAAAGTTCTCACTGAAGTGGGGATGGGAACTGCAGAGAATTTAGGCCTTGCTGACCATTTTCTCTTATTAGACCAAAGAAAGAAAAGTGTGACTATTTAAAACAGGGGTGGCCAACCTGTGGCTCCGGAGCCACATGCGACTCTTCAGAAGTTAATATGCGGCTCCTTGTATAGGCACCGACTTTTGGGCTGGACCTACAGGCACCAACTTTCCAATGTGCCGCAGGGTGCTAACTCCTCAACCCCTGGCTCTGCCACAGCCCTGCCCCCACTCTGCCCCTTCCCGCCCTCTCCCCTGAGCCTGTCATGCCCTCACTCCCCCACAAAGAGCCTCTTGCATGCCATGAAACAGCTGATCGGGAGGTGTGCGGAGGAAGGGGGGGAAATGCTGATTGGCAGGGCTGCTGATGGGGGGCTGCTGATGTATTACTGTGGCTCTATGGCAATGTATATTGGTAAATTCTGGCTCCTTCTCAGGCTCAAGTTGGCCACCCCTGATTTAAAAGGTAATTTGACAAAAAGATTCCAAAACCTGGTCCAGAGATGATTTTTTTTTAAGAGCAACATTACTAGAGCCCCACTAACCCATAAAAGGGAAGAAACATTTCCATGTTGACATTTTTAGATTTTACTTGTGTGCACGTATACACTACATATAAACATACACAATACGTACATATTGTGTAACTCTAACACACAAACTATAGAAACATGGTACACAATTGCAAATCTCAGTATTACTATCACACTCTTTGCAGTGTGTTTTTATATACATATGGTTTATATATTTACACACATACACTATTCTAAAAATCTTTTTACATGCTTAATGAACAATTTCATGTCTGTAGTTCCAATTTCACCTACATATTTTACATTAATAGTTTTGCCTTTCATTCAAATCACACATCAGATTAATTCTCTATTTGGGTAAGCAAGACTGGAACTGAAAACATCCACTTTTAAGCATTTACATATTTTAGGAAAAAACCTAAGTAAAGTAAAATCCATGATTAACTATACCACTCAAGTAATCAGTCTCATCAGTTTATATCATATTGTAATAAAATAATCCAATATGTCTCTAAACAATACATCAATACAAAATATTTTTTCTTTCTTCATAAATACATTTATTTATTAGAAAAACAAATTTGTTTGGCCTTCTTTTCAGTTAGTTTGCTGAAATTTTACAGACTAATATGCCCACAAATATCACTTTGGCTTTTTTAAAGCAACAGCTTGTTCATTTCCTTGTTTCTAGCTACTTCAGACTGATCCTCAGGGACACAGAAAAGAGAGGCTTCGCTGACAGTAAAATATGCTAAACTAATGACATGTCACTGAGTAAATTACCATCTCCTTTCGATTAGCCAGGTCATGTTTTCTTTTCAAAGTCCATGGCCCCTTGATAGAAAATAATGATTATCTAATAAACTTCCTTACAAAAATCAATGTATTGACACCCATCTCTGAAACATCTGCCCAATAATAGGTAAGAGAAAATTAAGATGTACTTTAAACATTTATTTACATTGATCAAAGATTATTCATTCACCAATTTTCTTGAGACTCTGATTCAATGAAAAGAAATAGCAGTATTTCTACTTAAAGAAGGGGTGAAAGAAATACTAAAATTATTCAGTTATTTACCAGCCTAATTCAATGACTAGCCAGCACCAACCATAAGATAAAAAACAACAACGTTATAGCAGTAGGTGTAACCATTGCATTACTTACCAAAAAACTTCCAAAGGCTGAGTTAAATATAGCAGCTGCCTAGAGAGAGAGAGAGAGAGAGAAAAAAGAAAATATCACTCACAGTAAAAATAGCCCTAGTGAAGAACAGAATGCTATTTCCCCTCCCAGCAAGCCTTCATAACCTCCAAATACACACACACCTGATTAAGCAAAGTTAGCCATTGCTTATAAAAATTTCCAGTGTCCTGTAGCTTATGAGGACAGATGAATTCCAGCTTATATACTCATAAATAATGGGTTGTATAAAGCAAGATTGCCGCTGTATTTTATATCTTACAAACTTATAATGGATACCAAAAGTACGAGACAGAATCTCAGTCTCACTGAGTTTACTCTAAATCACTGACAAGAATTTTACATGATTGACCAAGTCATTTAAAAAGAAACCCAAAACTGTTAAGGGGCCCAGGAGAGAAAGAGAGTTCTAATTTGTGTTGGACTAAAACAGACATAGTTATTTTTAATAGCCCTCTTACTAATTTTTCAGCACAGTATCTTAATTGGGCAAGTAACCTAAGAAGTTATGAACAATCACTTATTAACAGGCTCAGAAGTTTCTACAAAATGACCAATAAATTGCAAATAGAAATAATGTAGTAAAAACAGAATAATACAGTTAACTCTTAGGCCAAAATGTCCAAGCATTACCTACAATTTAACAGTCTTTTTAAACTGGTAATGTCTGTAGAAGCCTTTTTGCTTACCTAAATATCCAGGAAACATAAAATGGCAGTTTTAGCTCTGAACCTTAAATCACTAAATTCCATAAAGTTAAAACTTAAATTATGAATAGCTTCCACAATTACCAGGAATGGAAAGAAACTCAGTCCGATGATGAAAAGCCATGAGACAAGTTATAAGGGAAGGAGAGAGTGAGAACCTACCATTACATGAAGATTCTAGAGCAGAGTCAAATTAATCAACACGGACTTTTTCAGCCATAACAAGTGGACGCTAGCGACTTTAGCAAGTTTGAATAAAGTCCAAATCCAGGCTAAAAGCTGTTGCTGAACCTGCCTTCTGCTCCATAAGAGGATGCAATAAGAATGAATGGGTAATGAGATCTCTGGCTCTAGAGAGCTCAGCTTTCTTATTCAAGTTCATAATTAATTCAAAGCTTTGATAATTTCATTAGATTCCTCCTCTGCTGGCCCTATCAATAAAAGATGGCACTGGACCGTAGCTCCTTGGTGGCCCAAACACAAAAACAAGTGCAGCCTGGGAAACCTTTGCTTACTTGCTTACTAACAGGGACAATGGCATATGGCACTGCATATTGTGGAGGGAGCATCTGAATAGATACAGCTAAATAAAACATTATAGTTGACAGTTGTAAACTATGGCACCATATTTTAACACCTCTTCCTCATCAGCATTCCTCTTTTGAGCATAAAAAGGAGGCATAAGTCCAAATGGCTTTTCCTGCCAGACATCATAGTGAAAGCAAGAATGAGCACTGCTTGCTACTAATTCTTCAAGAAGTATGAATTAAATCATGCTTTTTAACCTTTGAGTTTTGAAACTCTGAGATTGATATTTTCATATGAAGAGATATAGATGACATGTACAATGAATACATGTGCGCATACACACACATCATAACCACTGACTACATACTGTAGATATCTTTTGCTTATAACCCCTCTAATTCCCATCACTATATTAAGAACTACACTTTATCAAATCCTTTCAGTATTTCTTAGAATCATGCCTCTCTCCAACTGTATGTAGTTGACCATGGAGCCCTCTTTTAATACGTTCAGCCTCTGAACCTATGAAGGAAAATCTCAGCTTTCACTAATTTTCTTTTCTTTCTCTCTTTTTTTAAAAACAAAAAAACAAAAAGCAAACTTCTAACCCCTTTTCTTGCAAAAAATAGCCTTCAAAACAAACTGATGGCTAGATATGAAAGGAAGAAACCGCTGGGCTCTGCTTCTGCACCAGAAGGCTGAGGAGAAAAATAAAGGTCTCCCCCCGCACACACTTTCCACCATATACACTGAAATGTAACCATCTCACTTCACATAAAATGTGTATATTTCAAAAAATTATTTTATGAACTCTCCCTGGAATCCACAGGCTGGCCCAGCCCTCAATGGTGGGGTCATGGACCAAAAAACTGCTCAGCCCAAAATGCTAACGCCCACTCCATTGCAGGATGCTCTGTGGCTAGAACTGAGCCAGCCTCTACTCACCTGGGCAACTGCTACCTTGCAGGAGAGCCTGCTATGCAACAGTAGGTGGTGCAGGAGAAACACCCCTCTGGCTTCACCCACTAGGAATCCCTGAACGCTCCTGTTGGGCACTCCCACAATGCATGAGATGACAGGAGCTGGGGACAACTTATTGCTGTATTGAGTGAGAGTCCTGCTGCCCTTTTATGTCCTCAAGCACGTGCCCTGCTTGTCCCAGAGCTTGAAGAACTGGTTCTAGGAGGGAATCTTGGAGCATTATTTCCATCCCAAAACCTCCATCGCCACTCAAGGAAAACCTGCTTCCCATCCTGACCAAGCCCCCTGAACTGACTACTCATACCAGCAGGGGAAAAGACACCTACCCCAAGAACCAAAAAGGGACCACTCCACAACTGACTTCCCAACAAATCACAGAAGGAGATTTGCTCCCCATCCAACCAGCCACCGCACAGACAATGGCCACAGCATGACGGGCCTGCAACCGTTTCTTCCAGCAGTATACCCTCATAATAGCACCTGCAATGGCAAGTGGAACACCTGCCAGGCTGGCAAGCCCCCTGAGGAGTCTCCGTGAAGAGATAGGGAGGAGAAAATATGTAAGGAGAGGAAGGACTGAAGGATTTGGCATCAGAGGAGAAGAGTATGAAATCCATGTTTGTTCTGTTTTGTTTTAAAGGCTCTATCACCAAGGGAAGGAAAATTTTTGAGGAAGTCCCTTGCTAAAATTTTGGCAGTATCTCCCTACATTGGAAATGTTTTGATACTGACTTGATTAAGGGTGATCTTTTCAAATTCACCTAAGGGCATAAGCATTCTACTCCCATTGACTTGCAATGGATGCTGGGCAAGTGCAGCATTCCTGGATGTAAGTTAATATACACTTGTCTATGGCAACCACTTTGACCAGGAATTTATTACCTAAACATGTAATAGACTGCACCTACAAGGTCCTGACCGATACAAAGTATTTACAAACTGACATGATCATTTCTTCAGTGATCAAAATGGTGATGACATGTTTTTCCTATTCAAGGATAGTAGAGTGGGTGTGCAACAAAGTATTTCAACAGGGACTCATTCTATTAAGATCAATTCTGCAGCAACCCCCACATTCATAAATAATTTTTTAAAAAAGCATAAAGATTTGCTATTTTCAATTTTGTGTTTAAACTACACATTACAGTTCTGGTGGAAAAAATGTACAGCAGAAATTAATGGGTAAAACCCTGCAAACTCTGCAACTACATACCTGAGTAAGGACTACCCATGTGAATGAGAGTTTGCAGAATCAGATACAGAATGAAAATGTCTTAGCTCAGTGTGATACAAAAATTAAGTAAATAAGTATAATTCAATCTATTGTTTTAAACGTTTATAAATGTAGTTATATACTAAAACCCAGTAGCTTGATAGTTTACAAACCATCTACTGACCACCTAGTGACATAGTAACACAAAAAATGCTGAAACTATATACTAAATAAAGCATTTGTGTTTGTTTAAAATAAGGAAATCTTTATGGAATATCAACTGACTGCAAATTCAAATAAAATTTGTCTGAAACAACTACTTCTAATGAATGGAAGTATTCAGGAAATAAAGAAGCATGGCCTAGCAGCAGTCTGAAGATCTATGTTTATTCTTGGCTCTGCCAAACACTTCCTGCATGACCTTGTGAAATTAACCATTTTGTGCCTCAATTTCTCCTTCTGTAAGAGAGAAATACCCTCACAAGTGTGTTGTCAAAATTAATTAATTGTCTGAAAATTTTTTTAGAATACTGAGGGTATATCTACACTACGGAATAAGGTCGAATTTGTAGAAGTCGTTTTTTTAGAAATCGGTTTTATATATTCGAGTGTGTGTGTCCCCACAGAAAATGTTCTAAGTGCATTAAGTGCATTAACTCGGTGGAGCGCTTCCACAGTACCGAGGCTAGAGTCGACTTCCGGAGCGTTGCACTGTGGGTAACTATCCCACAGTTCCCGCAGTCTCCGCTGCCCATTGGAATTCTGGGTTGAGATCCCAATGCCTGATGGGGCTAAAACATTGTCGCGGGTGGTTCTGGGTACATATCGTCAGGCCCCCGTTCCCTCCCTCCCTCCGTGAAAGCAAGGGCAGACAATCGTTTCGCGCCTTTTTTCCTGAGTTACCTGTGCAGACGCCATACCACGGCAAGCATGGAGCCCGCTCAGGTAACCGTCACCCTATGTCTCCTGGGTGCTGGCAGACGCGGTATGGCATTGCTACACAGTAGCAGCAACCCCTTGCCTTGTGGCAGCAGACGGTACAGTACGACTGGTAGCCGTCATCGTCATGTCCGAGGTGCTCCTGGCCACGTCGGCTGGGAGCGCCTGGGCAGACATGGGCGCAGGGACCAAATTTGGAGTGACTTGACCAGGTCATTCTCTTTAGTCCTGCAGTCAGTCCTATTGAACCATCTTATGGTGAGCGGGCAGGCGATACGGACTGCTAGCAGTCGTACTGTACCATCTTCTGCCGAGCAGCCATGAGATGTGGATGACATGCAGTCCTTCTGCACCGTCTGCTGCCAGCCAAAGATGTAAAAGATAGATGGAGTGAATCAAAACAAGAAATAGACCAGATTTGTTTTGTACTCATTTGCTTCCCCCCCTCCCCTGTCTAGGGGACTCATTCCTCTAGGTCACACTGCAGTCACTCACAGAGAAGGTGCAGCGAGGTAAATCTAGCCATGTATCAATCAGAGGCCAGGCTAACCTTCTTGTTCCAATAAGAACGATAACTTAGGTGCACCATTTCTTATTGGAACCCTCCGTGAAGTCCTGCCTGAAATACTCCTAGACGTAAAGACACCCCCTTTGTTGATTTTAGCTCCCTGAAGCCAACCCTGTAAGCCGTGTCCTCAGTCGCCCCTCCCGGCGTCAGAGCAACGGCAAACTATCGGGCATCTGAGAGTGCTGTCCAGAGCAGTCACAATGGAGCACTCTGATGGGGCTAAAACATTGTCGCGGGTGGTTCTGGGTACGTATCGTCAGGCCCCCGTTCCCTCCCTCCCTCCGTGACAGCAAGGGCAGACAATCATTTCGTGCCTTTTTTCCTGAGTTACCTGTGCAGACGCCATACCACGGCAAGCATGGAGCCCGCTCAGGTAACCGTCACCCTATGTCTCCTGGGTGCTGGCAGACGCGGTACGGCTTTGCTGCACAGTAGCAGCAACCCATTGCCTTCTGGCAGCAGACGGTTCAATACGACTGGTAGTCGTCCTCGTCGTGTCCGAGGTGCTCCTGGCCACGTCGGCTGGGAGCGCCTGGGCAGACATGGGCGCAGGGACTAAATTTGGAGTGACTTGACCAGGTCATTCTCTTTAGTCCTGCAGTCAGTCCTATTGAACCGCCTTATGGTGAGCGGGCAGGCGATACGGACTGCTAGCAGTCGTACTGTACCATCTTCTGCCAGGCAGGCAAGAGATGAGGATTGCTAGTAGTCGTATTGTACCATCTTCTGCCAGGCAGGCAAGAGATGAGGATGGCTAGCAGTCGTACTGTACCATCTTCTGCCAGGCAGGCAAGAGATGAGGATGGCTAGCAGTCGTACTGTACCATCTTCTGCCGAGCAGCCATGAGATGTGGATGGCATGCAGTCCTTCTGCACCGTCTGCTGCCAGCCAAAGATGTAAAAGATAGATGGAGTGGGTCAAAACAAGAAATAGACCAGATTTGTTTTGTACTCATTTGCCTCCTCCCCTGTCTAGGGGACTCATTCCTCTAGGTCACACTGCAGTCACTCACAGAGAAGGTGCAGCGAGGTAAATCTAGCCATGTATCAATCAGAGGCCAGGCTAACCTCCTTGTTCCAATAAGAACGATAACTTAGGTGCACCATTTCTTATTGGAACCCTCTGTGAAGTCCTGCCTGAAATACTCCTTGATGTAAAGACACCCCCTTTGTTGATTTTAGCTCCCTGAAGCCAACCCTGTAAGCCGTGTCGTCAGTCGCCCCTCCCTCCGTCAGAGCAATGGCAGACAATCGTTCCGTGCCTTTTTTCTGTGCGGACGCCATACCAAGGCAAGCATGGAGGCCGCTCAGCTCACTTTGGCAATTAGGAGCACATTAAACACCACACGCATTATCCAGCAGTATATGCAGCACCAGAACCTGGCAAAGCGATACCGGGCGAGGAGGCGACGTCAGTGCAGTCACATGAGTGATCAGGACATGGACACAGATTTCTCTGAAAGAATGGGCCCTGCCAATGCATGCATCATGGTGCTAATGGGGCAGGTTCATGCTGTGGAACGCCGATTCTGGGCTCGGGAAACAAGCACAGACTGGTGGGACTGCATAGTGTTGCAGGTCTGGGACGATTCCCAGTGGCTGCGAAACTTTCGCATGCGTAAGGGCACTTTCATGGAACTTTGTGACTTGCTTTCCCCTGCCCTGAGGCGCATGAATACCAAGATGAGAGCAGCCCTCACAGTTGAGAAGCGAGTGGCGATAGCCCTGTGGAAGCTTGCAACGCCAGACAGCTACCGGTCAGTTGGGAATCAATTTGGAGTGGGCAAATCTACTGTGGGGGCTGCTGTGATGCAAGTAGCCCACGCAATCAAAGATCTGCTGATATCAAGGGTAGTGACCCTGGGAAATGTGCAGGTCATAGTGGATGGCTTTGCTGCAATGGGATTCCCTAACTGTGGTGGGGCTATAGACGGAACCCATATCCCTATCTTGGCACCGGAGCACCAAGCCGCCGAGTACATAAACCGCAAGGGGTACTTTTCCATAGTGCTGCAAGCTCTGGTGGATCACAAGGGACGTTTCACCAACATCAACGTGGGATGGCCGGGAAAGGTGTATGATGCTCGCATCTTCAGGAACTCTGGTCTGTTTCAAAAGCTGCAGGAAGGGACTTTATTCCCAGACCAGAAAATAACTGTTGGGGATGTTGAAATGCCTATATGTATCCTTGGGGACCCAGCCTACCCCTTAATGCCATGGCTCATGAAGCCGTACACAGGCAGCCTGGACAGTAGTCAGGAGCTGTTCAACTACAGGCTGAGCAAGTGCAGAATGGTGGTAGAATGTGAATTTGGACGTTTAAAGGCGCGCTGGCGCAGTTTACTGACTCACTTAGACCTCAGCAAAACCAATATTCCCACTGTTATTACTGCTTGCTGTGTGCTCCACAATATCTGTGAGAGTAACGGGGAGACGTTTATGGCGGGGTGGGAGGTTGAGGCAAATCGCCTGGCTGCTGGTTACGCGCAGCCAGACACCAGGGCGGTTAGAAGAGCACAGGAGGGCGCGGTACGCATCAGAGAAGCTTTGAAAGCCAGTTTCATGACTGGCCAGGCTACGGTGTGAAAGTTCTGTTTGTTTCTCCTTGATGAAACCCCCCGCCCCTTGGTTCACTCTACTTCCCTGTAAGCTAACCACCCGCCCCTCCTCCCTTCAATCACCGCTTGCAGAGGCAATAAAGTCATTGTTGCTTCATATTCATGCATTCTTTATTCATTCATCACACAAATAGGGGGATGACTACCAAGGTAGCCCAGGAGGAGTGGTGGAGGAGGGAAGGAAAATGCCACACAGCACTTTAAGCACAGCACTTTAAAAGTTTACAACTTTAAAATTTATTGAATGACAGCCTTCTTTTTTTTTGGGCAATCCTCTGTGGTGGAGTGGCTGGTTGGCCGGAGGCCCCCCCACCGCATTCTTGGGCGTCTGGGTGTGGAGGCTATGGAACTTGGGGAGGAGGGCGGTTGGTTACAGAGGGGCTGCAGTGGCAGTCTGTGCTCCAGCTGCCTTTGCTGCAGCTCAACCATACACTGGAGCATACTGGTTTGGTCCTGCAGCAGCCTCAGCATTGAATCCTGCCTCCTCTCATCACGCTGCCGCCACATTTGAGCTTCAGCCCTGTCTTCAGCCCGCCACTTATTCTCTTCAGCCTGCCACCTCTCCTTCCGGTCATTTTGTGCTTTCCTGCACTCTGACATTATTTGCCTCCACGCATTCGTCTGTGCTCTGTCAGTGTGGGAGGACGGCATGAGCTCGGAGAACATTTCATCGCAAGTGCATTTTTTTTTCTTTCTAAGCTTCACTAGCCTCTGGGAAGGAGAAGATCCTGTGATCATTGAAACACATGCAGCTGGTGGAGGAAAAAAAAGGGACAGCAGTATTTAAAAAGACACATTTTATAAAACAGTCGCTACACTCTTTCAGGGTAAACCTTGCTGTTAACATTACATACATAGCACATGTGCTTTCGTTACAAGGTCGCATTTTGCCTCCTCCCACCGCGTGACTACCCCCTCAACCTTCCCCCCTCCCTGTGGCTAACAGCGGGGAACATTTCTGTTTAGCCACAGGCAAACAGCCCAGCAGGAATGGGCTCCTCTGAGTGTCCCCTGAAGAAAAGCACTCTATTTCAACCAGGTGACCATGAATTAGATCTCACTCTCCTGAGGATAACACAGAGAGATAAAGAACGGATATTGTTTGAACGCCAGCAAACATACACTGCAATGCTTTGTTCTACAATGATTCCCGAGTACGTGTTACTGGCCTGGAGTGGTAAAGTGTCCTACCATGAAGGACGCAATAAGGCTGCCCTCCCCAGAAACCTTTTGCAAAGGCTTTAGGACTACATCTAGGAGAACCGCAAATGCCAGGGCAAAGTAATCCTTTCACATGCTTGCTTTTAAACCATGTATAGTATTTTAAAAGGTACACTCACCAGAGGTCCCTTCTCCACCTGCTGGGTCCAGGAGGCAGCCTTGGGTGGGTTTGGGGGGTACTGGCTCCAGGTCTAGGGTGAGAAACAGTTCCTGGCTGTCGGGAAAACCGGTTTCTCCGCTTGCTTGCTGTGAGCTATCTACAACCTCCTCCTCATCATCATCTTCTTCGTCCCCAAAACCTGCTTTCGTATTGCCTCCATCTCCATTGAAGGAGTCAAACAACATGGCTGGGGTAGTGGTGGCTGAACCCCCTAAAATGGCATGCAGCTCATCATAGAAGCGGCATGTTTGGGGCTCTGACCCAGAGCGGCTGTTCGCCTCTCTGGTTTTCTGGTAGGCTTGCCTCAGCTCCTTCAGTTTCACGCAGCACTGCTTCGGGTCCCTGTTATGGCCTCTGTCCTTCATGCCCTGGGAGATTTTCACAAAGGTTTTGGCATTTCGAAAACTGGAACGGAGTTCTGATAGCAAGGATTCCTCTCCCCAAACAGCGATCAGATCCCATACCTCCCGTTCGGTCCATGCTGGAGCTCTTTTGCGATTCTGAGACTCCATCATGGTCACCTGTGCTGATGAGCTCTGCATGGTCACCTGCAGCTTGCCACGCTGGCCAAACAGGAAATGAGATTCAA
Organism: Lepidochelys kempii; assembly: GCF_965140285.1. NCBI lineage: Eukaryota > Metazoa > Chordata > Testudines > Cheloniidae > Lepidochelys > Lepidochelys kempii. Next base: position 54,422,709 of record NC_136383.1, read on the forward strand.
AAGTTCACGGTTCTTTTCCTGTCTACCTGGCCAGTGCATCTGAGTTGAGAGTGCTGTCCAGAGCGGTCATAATGGAGCACTCTGGGATAGCTCCCGGAGGCCAATACCATCGAATTGTGTCCACAGTACCCCAAATTCGAGCCGGCAACATCGATTTAAGCGCTAATCCACTTGTCAGGGGTGGAGTAAGGAAATTGATTTTAAGAGCCCTTTAAGTCGAAATAAAGGGCTTCATTGTGTGGACGGGTGCAGGTTTACATCAATTTAACGCTGCTAAATTCGACCTAAAGTCCTAGTGTAGACCAGGGCTTAGATAGATGGTGCAAATAAAGCTTAGTTTATTAGACACATCATAGAGGTACAACGTATTCACTCTCTGCTTCAAATGCTTCTTAGTTGTGATCACAAAGATCAGGAATGAAATAGTTTAACATGTTGACATTAAATTGCCATCCTTAGGTTTCAGAATTCATATCCCATAGGAGATGGGTGTTCACAGCTTTATTAGTGCTATTGCTTTATCCTTGTAGATTAATGGAAAACAACACTGCATAGATTTATACTCTGTTGGGTTTTTAAAAAGCTGCTTTGCCATTAAAAGGGCTAGGAGGATTTTTTTTTTTTTTTAAGGTAAGAACTTTGATTTTTAGAGCACAATTCTGCAGCAAGAGGTACATTCCACAGCAAATTCTGCAGATGCAGAATAATGAAATTCAAAGGCCCAAGTGGCCCATAATCAATTGGGATTCAGCCCTAACAATTACAAGTGGGCACTATGGGCCTTACAGTACAAAGAGCAAAATACAGTCCCAGCTCCCTAATTGAAGACATGACACAATGAAGGAGGTAACAGAACAGTTGGTAAAGGGAAGGGTTCCAGCAGCAATATTATGTGTTTACTCAGCAGGGGCTGGAGCACATTGTATGGTGGTGCAAACTTTACTTCTGTATTAATACAGTGGATGTTGTTGACCCATTTCTTACAGGCTTTGCAGTAGAAGAGACTTTTAAGGAGAGATTTAAGTGAAGTGAGCATAGAGGGCTGGGAGCCCAGCTCAGGAAGGGAATTTTATCTACACATATGGAGCAACATGCAAAAAAGGCAAGGACATGGCAGTGGAAGATGATAAACAGGGCATCAAGACTGGTTTGAATGGGCTGGCAATATCCCTTTAACTTACCCCTTGTTTAAAAATAAAAATATCTTGAATCTATGATCTTTATGGTTACCATAGCTTAACTCAACAGTTTCCACCAATAAAATGATACAATATTGTCGAAAGCTGTTAGCCACAGGTCTCTTACCGCAAAAAGAATATAAATATACTTGATATGTTTAATCTATTTGTTGCTGTTCATAACTATTCATCTGAATTTAGACAGAAAAAAATGTATGTGAGTTCCAGGTTGTAGGTGCTAAATTGAATCAGGTGTCCTCTCCTCTTAAAAAAATTAAGTTGCTTTTGTGCAAGAGTGTTTTAATGAGAACAGAGCCTGCTGACATTGATAAATGGGAATGACACCAGAGAGAGCATGTAAGCAGGACAATATGTGCATGTTACAGTCTTACAGCCTATTTTTCACTGACTATCCTGAATGACTTCGCTGTTTCTTAAGGGACCTATTAATCTCAAATTTAGTTATTACACAACGTTTATTTGAACATATATTCTGTGGATGATGACAGTTAATAAAGGAAATCTTTTACAAGCTGTATTTTTACATATTGTTCCAACTACAGCTCCCCGTCATTCTATTGCACTGATGGAATAACCCAGTTTTGATGCTGCTTTAAAAAAGGCACATATATTCAGATTCCTTTCTATGCATACAGGGACTCTTAAATTATTGTTAAAATGCATATAAAAACCCTGTTACAAAATGGCAAAAATAAAAAAAAGGATGGTGCTAACTGCTCAACAAATCCTCCAGATGAACAAGTACCCCTCAAAGGCAAAGCAAATGCTTTTTCACATTTCAACATCTTTTTTTTTTTAAATGAACAGAGGCCAGATTCTGCCTTGAAGATGCAGATACAATTCACATTCAATTTAATGGGAGCCGTACATATGGACCTTAAGGCAGCATTTGGCCCCAGGTGTATAATTTCTTACTAGTAATTCTTGCAAAAGTACTTAGTCACAATAAGGCAAGCTTTGATGAAGACTAATCTTATATGAAGCCCCCAAAAATTAGGGAAAGAGACGTATTGTTTCAAAACTGACAAAATTATATTATATTACTGCCCACTTTTGGTAAAAGAATGGTATTACAAGGTTTTTCCCTAAACACACACATATTGTAGCCTCCTCCTCTCACCAACTAAAACTGTCACAGGAGTTATTACTTTACATATTTAGACCCAGGACCATGCAACCCTGGATTTCTGTAGCAGACATGCACTGAATTCTGTGACAGAGTTTCTTGATTACAAAAATGTTCAAAAACTATCCGTTTTATGAAAATACTAAAAAATGCAGTATAAAATACAAATGTAACAATTGTATCATGTTTATTTGCACTGCAAGATGGGAATGCCACCCAGAGTATGCTGTCCTCTGAAACATCTTGTCATTAATCACAGAACATGAAGCTCTGTATGCTGAAGATTTGTTCTGCATTGGAAGAGACTGTCATCAACTACATATAAGTCTGTGCTATTCCAGCCACAGGCTTTGTGCTAAAACGGAGGGTTTTACCGAATTATGTATTATTGCTAACCACATAGTTGGGTCCAAGGTCTTTGTGTAGAAACCATTCTTTCCACCAGTCCAGATTCCCACACTGATAGTTCCATGTAATAATCACTGCCCTTGGTAACAATGATACTCGTAGCAATAAAATATTCTGTTAAAAACTGGCATGAAGACATTAGTTTAGTTTTCCTGCTGCTTCTTTCAAAGTCTCCTTCAACTTCACCAACATCTTTGGCAATATTGAAAGAGGTACCTTCCTCTTCTTTAGTCAGCAAATGGCTACAGTTTTCTACTTGTGAGCTGCTTGAGTGTTTCCAGCTGGATCTGAAGTGTCTTTGTGGGACTTCAGATTTCAGTGGTGATTGGAAATGGAGACTGAAATCAGTCCAGAAAGGTGTGCAAACTGGTAAGGTTTTTCCCCAGATAGTGAAATCAGAAAATAAGTGAACAATAAACATTCAATTAAGTACACCTTACAATCTTGTGATGATGTATACAGTGCTCTCCCAATTTCCACTCATTTTTCAATGAAGGATCATTTATATTTAATGTGGTCTCAATGTTACACAGGTGCCTGGATGTAGGAACTCCATGAATATGGGTCTAGTAGCATTGTGGCCTTCTATAGTAGGGTCATTTTCCTACAGATACCAGAGAGGTCTTGCCTTTATTCTTTATTTATTTATTAGTAAAGTAAAAATCTCCCTGAACAGTGCCACATACGTCACTGTAACTGACCAGGGACGTGGGGTGGAGAAAACCCTCTGCTACACATTGGAATGTCTGCTCCCTTGGTGAAAACGATAGGGGATTTGTCTTCTTAAGTTCAAGAGCTTCACAGAAGATGTTGCCCTACTTACCCACATTCCCTCTTTCACAAATCCTTCTTCTCATTGTCGTGCAGCTTCTCCCGTGTCCCTAGACTCTGCAGGGGTGTAGCTCTATCCATAGCAAATGCCTTTGTGGAGCTACTAATTCGTGTATGAGTGCCCGAAGAGCTTAAAAATACACAGGAGGCCATGTGGTGCTCACAAGTCCTGCACAGAGAGGAGACACTGTACAGAGCTGTGGAGTTGGCTGTGGAAGCAGAAGAGAGGCTGGTGGACAAGGGACAGCAGCATTTGTGAAGCTGTTAAGTTCAGGAACTTAACCAACCTGCAGCTACGTGATGCCTATCCTTTTATGTGGCCTCGACATCCCTGCAAATCAGCTGGACCATCAGTTGAGATTTCCCTTCACACAAATCTTTAGAAGAACAGCCCAGTCATGTGTTTGATACTCAAGTAAGAGGTGCAGGAAGACTGGGAGCTCAAGTTGCTGAAGTCCAGAGTTCTGCTGAAGCTAAAAAGGCTCTAACTTACTGCCTCCTGCTCAGTCCTTCAATGGACAGTAGCATAAGAACTAGCGGTATACACATATGGATTTGTTATGAAATTATCAATGCCTGTATGTACATTCCCAGCCCACTCACCACAGCGAGGCAGGGCCCCAAAAATCTTAATTGGTCATTTAAATACTAACATTACTCAGCACAATCAGTTTCTCTTTCTTCCTCCCTTCTTTAATAATGTCACACAAATTAAATGCAAAAATTAAAAACATTGTGCACTGTTAGCACACACAAAAAACAAGAAATGATGAAAGGTGGACAATCTCATAGCTATGTTGCTTCTCTTGTATTGAACACACTGTATGTATTTAACGAGTAATCAGAAATATTATGAAAGTCATAACTTCTTCCATTTCCTTGTTTCCGCACATTTAAATTACCAGGAGCATTAACTTTAATCTTAACATTGTATTTACAGACTTTTCTTGCGTATGTACACATTGAATTTATGCCTGGAACAGCAGGACTTTTTCAGTGAAACCTGCTTCCTCCTGCAAAGCTGTTTGACTGGGCCCCTGTCAGCAAGATCCAAGATTCAGCATATGGCCTTCTCCTCTACAATCTATTTCAAACAACGCTGCCATGCCAGATTTGGAAAGGTTCGGCAGCCAAGAAATAATAAATCCAGAACTGGTGTATGTGTATCCAGAACTGGTATATGTATTTTTCACCAAAGGATTGAAATTATTTCCACACTATTCCCAGCCATCAGGAAACAGCTGAACCCCCTCTCCTATCCACCCCACAGGAACATTTCAATATCGGGTTGGGGCCCCAGAATCTGCAAAATTAGCAGCAGAGTGAACCAATCCTGTGTAACATCATTAAATGGTCATTATAGAAAGAATAAAACCAGCCACCAAACACCCAGGCATGAGAACTATCTGCAAATCTTATGGGATTCATTTTTGTTAGTGACTGAAGACTTATTAGCTGAGTAGGCCAGGCAATAACTGTAGCACCAAAACAAATGGACGGCTAAATGATGATTTAATAAAAAGGCCCAGCTGAATAATGGTGTATAAGTTACTCTGATAACCGGAGGCTTTATTCTGGTCAAACATTTTATATTTGTGACTTTCTCTTTTTAAAAAATTACCTCAGAAGGTATTCTCAGAAGGATACAGAGCAATAACAACCTCCCAACCATACTTTTATTTAAGTTCAAATTTTCTGAGATCTTAAGCTGTGATAAAAACACTTAAAGGTCTTGTCCCCAGATCCTCCTGAAGACATCATCCAAAACATGATTAGAGGTCTAGTTAAACAACTCCAAAGAGTATTACTTTTCTGCTGAAGTGAAAGAACAAGGCCATTTTCTAAAAGGTGCCCTTTTGCATTAACTCAAAAGTTGTGCTTATACCAGTATTTATCTACTAATATCCCACTGTCATACTACAGGTTTCAGAGTAGCAGCCATGTTAGTCTGTATTCGCAAAAAGAAAAGGAGTACTTGTGGCACCTTAGAGACTAACCAATTTGAGTGTAAGCTTTTGTGAGCTACAGCTCACTTCATCGGATGCATTCAGCGGAAAAACCCACTGAATGCATCCGATGAAGTGAGCTGTAGCTCACGAAAGCTTAGGCTCAGATAAATTGGTTAGTCTCTAAGGTGCCACAAGTACTCCTTTTCTTTTTGTCATACTACAGTGCAGGTCCACCACTGGGAGTGCAGTATAGATGTTGTACCAATAAAATAAAAACCAGCAGGATCTTATTAAAGGGAAAAAGGCAAAATACCACATTTATTGTGAATACAGAAAGAATCATAGTAAGCAGTTAGTTATAGTTATAACATTCCATTCAATCTCAAATTTATTCTCACATTCATTCATACAAACACACACACACACACACACACACACACACACACACACACAGGTTCTGCAAGGTTGTTATCATAGTTACCAGCCTTAGAGTTGCTCATGCCAAGCCACTGGCCAGGTGGCCTGGACATGAGGAGGGAGCAGGGCCTTGTCAGATGCTCATCTGATGCTCCTGGAAGTTGGTTTGCAGAATCAGACCCCAAAGTTCTCACTTTTTAGAGTCTATTTTTATAGGAATTTCTTCCTATGCCAGTCTATGGGAATTGCTTCATCATGCTGTTGCTGAATCAATCAGCAGATAGCACATTCCTGACGGCTCCAAGATGTTATCTTGTTCTTTGGTTCTCCCATTCTTGAGGCTGTTGGGTGGATTCCAGTCTGCCCTCCGGGTGGGGTCCTCTGGTTATTTCCACTTGACGCCTTCTTCAGCCGATGGACACTGGATTCTTAGGCTGGCACCTCCCTGATCATTCAGTTATTATCCACACCAAGCATCCATCCACATACATCCTCTATCTCTATTTTAATGACAATTGTTAATACAACAAAAGGTTGGGGAGTCTCTGGGTGCTGTTTCTGTTGTTAGAGTATTGTTTTGAGTCTCTCTCTCTGTGAACTGCTTTGAGAACAGACTCTGTCTTAGAATGTACTAACACAGTTAGCAGCTTGCAAGTTTCACACATAGAGGGAGAGAAACAGTACCAAAAACCAAGAGACCTCTTAATTAGTAATACCCTGGAATTTGAACTATGGGGAATCAAACTCATTTGTGATTTTAATACAGAACTTCTTTAATATGATCCAACATAATCCCCCTTTTGACACTAAGATTTATAATCGTCAGTGTCACTTTCTATGTAGCCTATTCAAGAGAAAGTACTGTGAGGCAATTTGAGTTTGTGATTCCAATTCTTGCCACATACATGATCCTAGTGATGTATCTTTACTACAAGGTTCTGGGGCAACAGGCAAGGTGAGGCACACCCACTTTTGAGGAGTCCATTCGGTACACCCTCTAGTGTCCAATAGCTTCCCTCCCTCCCCAGCCCACTGGCTCAAGGTCCAGGGTAGCCAAAAGGATCCCATGTGTAATATGGGGAGTGGGTTAACCTTCAATACCTTTGCCTCCAGGGACTGTTGGTGTGCAATTTTGACAACAATTTCTCCCATTAACAAGTCTGGTTTACAATAGTGGAAACATATTGCATCCATTCATATTGATAAGTGTCAAACAATGATCTCTTTCTTTTTTAACAAATGCATCAAACCCTTAATATTTCCCAATATGACCCAGAACATTTTGTGTTCCAAAGTAGCTAGTGCAAGTATCTGCATTTCAGTGCATCCCATAGTTATGGCTGTGTAGTTTCCTATTTCTAATATTTTTTTTTCTTATGGATAAGCCATGTGGTAGTATTAAGCCATTACTAAAGATTCCATTGGCCTTTTAGGTTACCCAGACCAATTTGGACCAAGTCTACATTGGCATGTACTTGTTTTTGTATCAGGCTGTCCTGTAGCTGGGACAGAAAGCTTAATTTATTTTTAAGTTCCTGCAGGTCTTCAGTATTTTTTTTTTAAACACACAACAGTGCGAGCAACAACACAAAACACAAGACAAAACATAGAACACAGAACACAATTTCTATTGTGACAGTAGATTCATGGTATTGGGTTGCTTTTCAGCTGGCAGCTTTTCCTGATTTTCTGAAAGACAAAAAGAACATGTTTCTACCCCTTTTGGGGTGGCAGATTATTGCTTAAAATATTTCTTTTACAAATACCCTTGCTGATTGCAGGCAAAACAGAGAAATTGCCCCCATATTTTCCTGTTTTTGTTCTATAGGCAGGCCAGGTTTCAAAGGCTTTTATCTTTTAAGGGTTATGGGGAAATTATCCCACTGTTTAGTCATTAAATCCCTGAGTTTTCCTTCTTATACAGCAGACCAAGTTTATAATGTTTTTTCTGCTGTGTTAAGCTTTAAGTTTTATTTACAGGTAATAACTGAGAAGCATCATTACCATACGACCTTAAAGGATTTTTCCAAAAATCATACACGCTATACGTTGTTACAGGGATACTTATTATCATTAAATTTATTAAAATTATCTTGTTATCCCATGACTTTTATTTAGACAATTTGTTTGCTGACTAGGTATGTCCTTTATCTGCAGCTCCTTTGTGCTGCTAGTTCTTTCCTTCCTTTATCATTTAGGTAATTTGCATTTTCACAGAAACTTCCTGCTTTTGGATTTAAAGCCATCAGCAGCTCAGAGACTCTATCTTAAAAGGGACACAATCAACTTTCACCAGAGTTTTGATTACTTTTAACTTCTGCTTCCAAAACACACAGCAATCTGAAAAAGAAAACCCAACCTATTGTGGCTCCCTTTGGAGCCCTAATAGCATTTTAATTAAGTAGCATGGTATGTTTGCATTTCTTTTGCCCCTTCTACAATATATCCTGCACATGTTCTGGGGCAAATGCACATTCCTTCCATAGTTTAACTTCTATAACATTATCCAGATCCATTTTTACATAAGGTGTCACTATTTCTTTTTTTGCTTACAGAGTTTTCATGTACTTTTATCAAAGTGACAGTCTGATTACTCAGAGCCATTTTAAGACTCAGTGTTTCTAACATTGCTTCTTTTTGTTTTGTGCACCTCACCCCTGCTGTTGCTTCAGAGAGGCACTGTCTTTTTTTAATTTTTTTTTTACTACAACTCTCATCTGCTATTTTGTTACAAAAACAAACAAACAAAAAACAAACAAAAAGAATCCAAAATATTTTTTTTTTATATTCTCCTGATTTTGACTGCCCTGCTGCAGCCACAACTTAAAAACATTTTAAATTTTGTAAAGCATTGAGTTACCTTTTAAGGGTTAAATGCCAAATCCCAAAGCCAAACAACACTAATTACCTGTGTCTAGCAAAAAGGTCTGTCAGTTTTGCAACTTTGAATTAAAGAGTCAAATGGATTTTTAGTGGCATTAACAAAAACAAAACTAACTGGTCCTTAGAACTTTACATATTTACACACACACAGACAGATACATACACATTTTCTTTTCCTTAACATCCCTTCCACACTGCTCTGTTTTTTACATCTTACATTCCCTTTATACATTTGAGGCAGTTAAGTTCCAATAGAACCCTCTTATGTTCTTTTAGCAAATTTGACTAAATTGTCCAGTCAAATGATTTTAATCAGATAGTTTATTTTTGCCTGGCTAATTTACGGACATTCCTTTGGAAAAGGGCCCATTTTTCTTTCAGAATGGCTGCAAAGAAACCAAGAATGCTCTAACACTTTTCCTTTTTAACATTTTCGGTTAAAAGTTGTTTGGGTGAAATACAAAGTTTAACTGCTTAATTCCCTCCAGCCTCTGCAGAGTTAACTTTCTTTTTTTTTTTTTTTTACTCTCTTTTCTCTTTGTAATTATGCCTGGGGGTGCCGTACATAGGACCTTCTCCCCCTTTACCTGCCTCCCTCCAGCCTCTGCAGAGTTAACTTTTTCACTCTTTTTGTATTCCTGGAGTGCCTCTTTCACTATTTTCAGCTGGCTTTGGATATTTGTAGCCAGCACCTTCCAATTGTCTGCTCCCTTTTCCATTTGTGCCTTTTCCTCTTTACATGAAGACAAGCGGAGGGAAGAATCCTTACATGCCTCCCACAACAACCAAATTGCTGCTGCATCTCTTTTGGCAGCACTAGAAGGTTTGTATATGAGGATATACTGAGCCAATCTATCCTCTAAGTCCGAAATAGTGCAGACATCAGCTAGGGCTTGTTTAGTCCAAGGACTGTGCCCAAATTTTTGAAGGATTTGTTTAAAAGGTGTAATTTCTTTAACAAAAGGTGAGGTTGGAGTTCCTTCTGACTCCATTCCTCCCTCTAGTACTGGCTTACCCTGTTTTCTTTTAAACATCTTAACATGGATATTTCAATCTCTTTGTCACTGCTGGTATTACTTAGCAAGTGACACAGCCTAGATTCTGAAATCATAGCTTAATCTATGCGTTTTTCCCCTGCTACCTTCCCGGAGGCCAGCAGGTCCCCTGCTACCCTCCCAGAGGCCAGCAGGTCCAGTTAACCTATTTCTCCCTGCTACCTTCTCGGAGGCCAGCAGGTCTGGTTAACCTGTTTCTCCCTGCTACCTTCTCGGAGGCCAGCAGGTCCGGTTAACCTGTTCTTCCCTGCTACCTTCTCGGAGGCCAGCAGGTCCGGTTAGCCTGTTCTTCCCTGCTACCTTCTCGGAGGCCAGCAGGTCCCCTGCTACCTTCTCGGAGGCCAGCAGGTCTGGTTTAATCTGTTTTCCCTACTACCTTCTCGGAGGCCAGCAGGTCCCCTGCTACCTTCTTGGAGGCCAGCAGGTCTGGTTTAATCTGTTTTCCCTACTACCTTCTCGGAGGCCAGCAGGTCCCCTGCTACCTTCTCGGAGGCCAGCAGGTCTGGTTTAATCTGTTTTCCCTACTACCTTCTCGGAGGCCAGCAGGTCCCCTGCTACCTTCTCAGAGGCCAGCAGGTCTGGTTTAATCTGTTTTTCCTGCTACCTTCTCGGAGGCCAGCAGGTCCCCTGCTACCTTCTCGGAGGCCAGCAGGTCTGGTTTAATCTGTTTTCCCTGCTACCTTCTCGGAGGCCAGCAGGTCCCCTGCTACCTTCTCGGAGGCCAGCAGGTCTGGTTAACCTAATAGAAATGCCTAGCTCACTAGAGCTGGCGGTGTGCACACCAATATTTACAATAACTGAGGTTTTTTACCAATATTCCCCCTTTCGCAATTCTCCACCAAAATGTTGTACCAATAAAATAAAAACCAGCAGGATCTTATTAAAGGGAAAAAGGCAAAATACCACATTTATTGTGAATACAGAAAGAATCATAGTAAGCAGTTAGTTATAGTTATAACATTCCATTCAATCTCAAATTTATTCTCACATTCATTCATACAAACACACACACACACACACACAGGTTCTGCAAGGTTGTTATCATAGTTACCAGCCTTAGAGTTGCTCATGCCAAGCCACTGGCCAGGTGGCCTGGACATGAGGAGGGAGCAGGGCCTTGTCAGATGCTCATCTGATGCTCCTGGAAGTTGGTTTGCAGAATCAGACCCCAAAGTTCTCACTTTTTAGAGTCTATTTTTATAGGAATTTCTTCCTATGCCAGTCTATGGGAATTGCTTCATCATGCTGTTGCTGAATCAATCAGCAGATAGCACATTCCTGACGGCTCCAAGATGTTATCTTGTTCTTTGGTTCTCCCATTCTTGAGGCTGTTGGGTGGATTCCAGTCTGCCCTCCGGGTGGGGTCCTCTGGTTATTTCCACTTGACGCCTTCTTCAGCCGATGGACACTGGATTCTTAGGCTGGCACCTCCCTGATCATTCAGTTATTATCCACACCAAGCATCCATCCACATACATCCTCTATCTCTATTTTAATGACAATTGTTAATACAACAAAAGGGTGGGGAGTCTCTGGGTGCTGTTTCTGTTGTTAGAGTATTGTTTTGAGTCTCTCTCTCTGTGAACTGCTTTGAGAACAGACTCTGTCTTAGAATGTACTAACACAGTTAGCAGCTTGCAAGTTTCACACATAGAGGGAGAGAAACAGTACCAAAAACCAAGAGACCTCTTAATTAGTAATACCCTGGAATTTGAACTATGGGGAATCAAACTCATTTGTGATTTTAATACAGAACTTCTTTAATATGATCCAACATAGAGCATGCCAGGCATTTTAACTACTAGCTCCCCAAAGCTTGCTCAGAACAGGACTAGATGATATTGTGGTTAGTTTGCTGAGTCTGTGATTTACAGCAGCATTGCAGTGATGGCAGTGCACTGGTGAGAGATTTGATGAAAATCAGTAGTGTACAGAAGGCCAAAGTTTGTAGTTTTTGCTTAATTACCTGTTTTATAAAATAAAAAGAAGGTCAAATGAGCCACTGAACAGATCCATGAGCCCTGACCTCTAGGGAATGTCAGAATTTGTCAGAGGTCACAACTGAAATATATTAGGAGGTTTCTATCTAGTCCCAGGTATAGTAGACGTCTGTTCATATCACAGAGCCAACACTAATTTGGCACAACTGCCCTTTTTCAAGTGGCCTTGTGAAAGCTCTAAAACAGTACTGAGTTGTACTGGTGGCCCCTTCACAGTTTATGAGTCCAGCCAAAGCTCTGCACTCTGTAATATCATGACAAAAATTACATGTAAAAAGCACCAATACCTCCACCGGGAGGAGTGGGGGGGAGAAATCTGTATGTATATAATTTTACAAGTAAAAAGATGCTCTGGTATCACTGTATTAACATAGTACTATATATTTAGATTACATTTGACAGATTATGTTTTTATATAACACCTTTGCTACTCAAAGTATCTCAAAGCATTTTACAAAGTAAGCAGTTAGGCAGTAGGAGCACAATGACTGTCGGCCACTGGAATAACCATTTGCTCTCAGTAGTAGCTCTCTCACAATCTGGGGCACCGGAACCTGTTCTATAAAGAAAGAAAAGGCTGGGCTAAAACACTGCCATGACCTTCACTCTTCTTAATAAATGCCAAAGGGTCTTTAACTTCTAGTTATACAGCTGTCCCAAACAAACAACAGAGTCCTCTATTTTATCCACTAATCTAAAAAGCAGTGGCTACTCTACATTGAGCTGCAAGTGTCACCATTCAGTATCAGCCAAATCTTGGTTGTGGACTTGAACTCACAGTCTCCCTGGTCAGCAGTAATAGTACTATCATGAATTATAATTTTTTCCTTTACAATTAAAAACATGCCTTATTAAATAAGAAAAAAGTTTACCCAGCAAACCTTAAAGATCTTGCTTTCTTAAATCCAGCGCATTTAGATCTCTAATAGCATACAATATTCTAAAAGCAACTATGCCAATAAAAAAGATGTGGAGAAGAGCATAAACTCCTAGCATACAGAGTTTCATTCACATCCTTTTGTGGGGAGTGGGAATTTGCTCCTTTCTGATGAGTTGGCATGGGATCTGTCCCAAGGAAGCCTCGGTGTGGATTTGCTCAGTAAAGCTTGCAAGAGGCTTGCCATTAAAAACCACAAACATTCCATCTGCACAGAACATGCCCCCAGCTCACACAGATTCTTTAGACTCCATCTACAGTAGAGCTAGCTGAAAATAGGTGTTTTCATCCCATGGGGATTTTCATTATTTCAACAAAAAGAAAAGGAGTACTTGTGGCACCTTAGAGAGTAAAGTTAGTCTCTAAGGTGACACAAGTACTCCTTTTCTTTTTGCGAATACAGACGAACACGGCTGCTACTCTGAAACCTGTCATTATTTCAACATTTGTTTTAGCCCCAATTTGGAGGCAAAATGTCAAAATACTGAAATTTGTCAGGGAACAGAAATTTCAAAAAAAAAAATCATTTGGTTTTGGAAATATTAAAACACCCTATTTCACTCTATTGAACCAAATTGATAAGTTTAATTTTGTTTTGATACTGAACTGCGTTCACTTAAGCTGCAATGGTGCCTGATGGGAATTGTAGTTTGAGTGCCTCATTCCCCCATTCTTGTCTATGGGCCAGGCTCCCCTGTTGGTCTACATGTCCCATGATGCACCATAGTCATAGAACTGCTAATGACATACTTGGGCAGTTCAACCAGAAGTCCAGCTGCAGGCAGCCAGCACATAAACAAGAATGAGGGTATAAGGCACCCAAACTACAGTGGCAGCTGAGGTAGATGCAGGTTTATGTCAAGCTGACCTGAAAACAAAACATTTCATTCCCTTCAACAAACTGAAAAGTTTTGAATTGGGTCAGCCGCACTTGAAATGAAACATTTTTTTTCAGATCTTCTTGACAGAAAAGTGAAAAATGTCTGCAAAATCCAAATTTTCCTGTGGATGCATAAAAAATTTCAACGGGAAAATCCTAAACCAGTTCTACGCAGACCAAGAGTTTACACAGACCAAAGTGTCTTAAACACCCAACCACTGAAAACACTCCCAAAATTAGCAAGCAAACTTTGGCCATAATTTCTGTTCCTCATTTTCACCATTTATAAAGTGGGCATACTATTGCCTATCTCACCGGAGAGTTCTGAAGATAAATAAATTCATTGTTTGTGAGGATCAGATACTCCGGTAAAGAGTTCCATTACAAAACTTAGAGAAAATTTATAATTCTGTATTCAGTGCAGTGTTTAAATATTATGTAGTAAATAAGGCAGGGGCTACACACTGAATGATGAGGATAAAAAGATCTACCGAGTAACTACCCATTTAGCAAGCACTGGCCACCCTGTGAATGAGTCAAGGGAATTGTAAAAAAAGCACGTGATCATGTAATCATAGTATATAGGCACATAGGGTTGCCAACTTTCTAATAGCAGAAAACCGAATACCCTTGCCCTGCCCCTTCCCCGAGATCCTGCCCCCACTCACTCCACCCCTCCCTCCATCGCTTGCTCTCACCCACCCTTGCTCATTTTCACCAGGCTGGGGCAGGAGGTTGGGGTGCAGGAGAGGGTGAGGGCTCCAACTGAGGATGCGGGCACTAGTTTGGGGCTGGGGATGACAGGTTTGGGGTGTGAGAGGGGGCTCCAAGCGCAGGAGGGTGCTGTGGACTGGGGCAGGTGATTGGGGTGCGGGATTTGAGGTGCAGGAGGGGCCTCCGGGCTAGGGCCAGGGGTTCAGAGTGTGGGGTGTTGGCTCTGAGAGGGGGTTTGGGTGAGGGAGGGGGTTCTGACCTGGGGCAGGGGATTGGGGTCGGGGAGGGGGTTAGGAGTGTGGACTCCAGGCAGCACTGACCTCAGGCAGCTCCCAGGAAGTGATGACATGTCCCTCTGGCTCCTAGGTGAAGGGTGGCAAGGTGGCTCTGCACGCTGCTCCCACCCACAGGCACTGCACTCACAGCTCCTATTGGCCACATTTCCTGGCCAATGGGAGCTGTGGAGCCAACGCTCGGGGCGGCAACTGCAGGCAGAGGCAGAGTCCCCTTCGCTGCCCCTTTGCCTTGGAGCTGGACATGCCAGCTGCTTCCCAGGAGTCGGGCAGGGAGCCTGCCAGCCCCACTGTGCTGCCAACCGGACTTTTAACAGCCTGGTCAGCACTGCTGACTGGAGCTGCCAGGGTCCCTTTTCAAAAAGGTGTTCCGGTTGAAAACTGGACACTTAGTAACCTTATAAATGGGGCAAAAACAACAATTGCCCATGAAACCTTAAATCTGGAATTTCCTAACTCTGGAGTGCTGGACTTTGCAACCTTAACATTCTTTAAAATGTAGGATTTTTGTATGTATGTGTGTGTGTGTATGCACACATGCATAAAATACATATAAAAATACAGACCTATAAAAACCTACATTAAAAGAACATTTAAGGTTGCAAAGTCAAGCACTCCAAAGTTGCAACAACCAATGGCCTTTCTGTGTACCTATAGGTCCTTATTCTAAGAAGGAAGTACCTTCCTTTTAATAATAAGGAATTGCCATGTATGTCACCCTGGCATAGGGAAATATAACTGGAGAGCAGGTTACATTTTGGCAAATGAATACTCAACAGCAACAAAATTCCCATAGTATGCTGCTTGCAGAACATTATTTCAAAAAGTTAGCTAAACACAGTCTAATTGCTATTTTAAACTATTTTAATTAAAATATGACTAAAACATGCACTGTAATACAGAAATGCAAGATAAAGATACAGAATATGCAAGTCATGTATCAGACAAATGTATAGTAGGCATTTTAGCTGTATGTATTTCATAAAAAGTGATAATATGGTAAAAAGTGGGGCTTTTTCAAGTTAATCATTTTTGAGTACTCTGCTACTTTATTTTTAGGGTGTACTAGAAGAGCGAGAACCATTTATGAAATTACATGTGGCTGGAATTTTGAATGGAGGTTTGCTATTTATCAATAAGGGGAAGGGGGTATCTTCTTCCTAACAAGAATTTGCACAATATATCCAATGAAACCAAAAACAGGCAGTTTTCCGCCATACCAAAGAGTCACACACTTGTTCCAGGACTGAGTCACCATTTAGGAAATTCCAAATGCAAGAAAGATTCAAAGAAAATATCACTGCATAGTCACCACAGAGTCAAAATAAAATTCAATTTGCTTCCTATGCCATAATAAATTTATCTGTATCTTACTCTTATTGAAGTATCAACAAAATCAGACTGATGTACTTTCCTACTATATATAAAAAAATCATATCACTGCTGTATGCTACAGTGTAGCAATACAGTGGCAGAGTACGAAACAGTAATCAAAGTCCTGAAAATACACTACTGTCAGCATTATGCTCTGGTACCAGTGTATTATAGCACCTTGATTCAAAATAAATCAACGTAAGTGCCTGCTTTGGTAAGCACTTCAAATTCAGTGTACATCAGCATTAGAAAGGGTGATACTCAAAGAAATGAATCTGAAAAAAGGGTTTATAAACAACAATTTAATTAGCAGATTTATATTACACTTTTTCTAATAAACTTTCTATCTACACCTATATGAAAACCCTCCTACAGACTTGCTTTCTTCATTTACATATCTGTGAGGGCCTGTTCTTTTTTCTTCCAAGCCCCTTTGCCCTTTCAATCATGAAGCATATTACTCCACTGTCAGTGGAAAGCAGTTCCTAACAACAGGGAACCCAGCTGGGATAGGAAGAGGGCAGCAGGCTCATGCATTAACATAATAATCCAACTGTGTTCCCATAGGCCCTTAGGGCAGACAGCATATTAGGTAGGCCTCCTGTGCAGACCCTAGTGGAAGCTGCCTGATCACCTGCCTATCAACCTGTGGCAGTTACAGCCAATTCAATAGCACCAACTCCTGCCAAGCTGTGGTGCCCAATTACCTTACTACAAAAGGCAGAAATCCATTTTTCTATGTCTATTTAATGTACCTGATACATTTCCTTATTTATGATTTGAATATACATTTCTGCATCGTTTCCAGGGGACTGACTTATTGCCTTTTAACTTTTGAAAGTCTGTCTAAAGAACATATTACTACAGCCAGCAGGAATAAGACCTTGAAACAAAATTTCAAACCCAAAACAGCTTTGCAGACGTTACTTTCAGCCCCAGATTTCCTGTGATTTCCCAATGAACGAAAGGATATGGGGGCCAGTGGGGGTGAGGGTGAGGGTGGTGCAGAAGCTATATATATATAGGCCATCATTATTTCTTTTCAGCAAATAAAACTGGCTCAATAGTTTTTACATTTGCTACAGCTGATGGCTTTCGGGAGCATAGCTCTTTTATTTCTATAGTCCAAACTCTGCCCTCAGATATATGGCATGGCTACTGCCGGACAAGATATGGCTCTATCTCATGTTTCATGTGTATGTGCGCATGTATACATGTTAGGAATTTCTGTGAACAACTATTTCAGACAAAAGATCAACAAAAGATTTACTGAAGGTTTTGCTTAAGACTGTACTAGTCCTCTTTATCTTAATCTACAAATTTGCTCCTCCTATATCTACAAAGTAATTACCAGAACGTGCCTTTAAATAGACAAACGTCAAACAGATCAAATTAAAATGCCCCCCTTTCTGAGCTCCATAAGTTAAGCAGGTCTTCAAATGCATTATGCGGTGTATTTAAACACTGTTCTATTACAAATACCTTTGATTTACTGTGTGCACACTCCCTTTTTACAAGCTACATCACATATCAAATAGGGACAGGAAAAGTGTGAATGCCATTTAAAGGTATTATTTATTACATATTACACAATGTGATCTTATAAAGAAGGAGAAAGACATTTTGGATTCTAATTCAATTCAATCAATTAAACATTATAGTCTTCCTTCTTAAATCATTTCCCTTATTTCCCCTTAACAAAGGGACAGTGCCAAAGGTGTCTAACAGACACTTAATTTCATTCTAATAAAATAATGTTCTGGGGTGTGAAAAAACATGCTATTTAAATAAATGCTACGTATCAGTTCTATAAAGATACACCAGTCTTCACTAGTCAAGTATTTTCAAGAGAAGCTTTCTGAAGTAATTTTTAGATTTTACTTTTATTTTTTTACATTTCATTGGTTTTCATCCTTAATACAACAGAAAATTTTTAGAAAGTCTTCATATAGCAATAACATCCCAAAGAATAAATATATTAAAGACTGCCTTTACAACATTTTAAAAAACCCTTGTATAATCTATAGTTACCAATAATCTTCTATTACACTAAATAATAGCAACTAAAACTAACTCCCATAAAAATGACGACATCTATACAATAGTAATTCATTTTCACAATTCCACCAATCCACTTAAAATAAAAAAATGTAGCCATCAAAATTGGGAAGCTGTGCTTCAGTTGGCAATAGCTCTTTGCATTGAATCTATATATTTTAGATGAAAGTTTCTTAGAAACTCAGGTCCTTGCCTCATGTGTTTGTAAAGCACCACGAAATCCTATGGGACTGCAAAAATAATAAATATCTGGAATTAACACAGGTAAGAATCCTCTTTTCAACAGCCTCAACCCCATACTAGTATTAGCTAGGGTTGCCAATTTTGGTTGGATGTATTCCTAGAGGTTTCATCACTTGACAATCTTTAATTAAAGATTAATCTTTAATTCCTGGAGACTCCA
This sequence comes from Lepidochelys kempii, assembly GCF_965140285.1. Lineage (NCBI taxonomy): Eukaryota > Metazoa > Chordata > Testudines > Cheloniidae > Lepidochelys > Lepidochelys kempii. The sequence goes on from NC_136383.1 coordinate 54,441,236, forward strand.
GGACTCCAGGTTGGCAACCCTAGTATTACCCTTTATAATGAATTCTGTGAATCTTTAATACAAACGATATGAAAAATAATTCTCCCAATAAAAATCTAAGCAAGTTCGTTGTCCTTACAAATCTCAGAAAATCCTAAAAATACCCCCCTTTCCCCAAATCCTCTCCATCTCTGTATTATACACTGATGTAAAAGCACATACAAAAATAGCGATCTCAGATACAAATATTTGTACACACCTGAAACTGTTGGAATATACATATATTGTGATTCATATATCCATATATGTTATAGGTCATTGAGGCCTGGTATGAATGACGCATGCTTGACATGAAATGTGTATTGCAAGTTGGCAACAGAAGCAAGAACTTAAGGTTAAGAACTATTTGTCCGAAAACAATCTTGTTATGTTCCAGGAAAAATAAGGAGAATAAGCAGAAAAGGAAACACCACCAGCTGGACTGATATAAAGTATAAGAACTGGAGGAAATGGCATGCCTTGGATCACGGCAGCCAACACAGGATTGTCTCTTTGGAATTGTGTGCGTAGAAGGCCTAATAAACAAAGACAAAGAACTGATGACGCGGAGGAATGGACTATAAATGGTTGCCCATGATTTCTGCAAATCGGAATCGTTTATTGATCCAGAGCCCCGTGTGGATATAGATGTGATTTTTGCCAGCTCCCCGTATCTTATGATTTTATATCAGAAGGAATCTCAACTGGCCATCGGGACCATTCTGACCTTTGGACTCTGGCATAGTATGTTTGGGGTGTAAATGTGGAGTGCGTAAGGTTTGTTTTGCAATCAATAAAGAGCATTTAGAGTATTATATACCAACACTGTGTCCGATATCTGCTTGCTCCCCATCTCACAGGGAGACCTATATTGCAGGTCTAACAAAAATCATGCTTTATGCTCATACAGAGGGTTCTATAATCTCCTCATTTGACAAGACGCATGAAGGCACAAACCCAGGGTCCAGCACCAACCCCACAAAGCCAGGCCATATGTTGCAGAAACAAAGTGAAGGTTGCTGAGGAATCCTCCCCAGGCTGCAGAGATGCTCTAAAGAGTGTACTTCACCAAATGGGGTCCTTACATTGCCCTATCCTAGTGGTAAGGGGAAGGACAGCATTATGACTTTGCTGCACAATTTGTTGGAAAGCTAAATAGAGATTTGCTTCTTCGTTATCTGTAAATACAAACAACACTAAGTAGCAGCAAATATAGAAAGAAAAATTAGGAAAAGGAATGGATGAGTGTCGAAATCTGATAGATTTGGAAAAAACCTCCCTGGGAATGAGCATCACTTTCCAAGGGAATAGTTCTCTACTAAAAAAGGCAAAAAAGTCCACAAATAAAAATCATCATAAGTTACACAAGAAACACATTGCAACAAAAAAGAAAATGATATTTAGAAAGAGGCACAGTTGAATAAAAATCCACATTACTATATGCATAGGTTTAGCAGAATTTACATTAAATTTGTATCACCCGTAGAACCTTATTACTTCAGTCAAAATGCTACATCTTCTATTCCTTATTCTTGCAGCAGAACTGAACTGTTATAGTCTAGAAAGAGTAGTCCCCTACATACAGATCTGCAGGGGCCCATACCAGGGACATGCTCTATATTATATGTTTACTACTTTCATATGTGTTTGAACTATTTCCTTGGCTTCTGAGTAGTAGTATGTATTTTCTGTTGGTTTTATCCTTTAAGGTCAAATCCCATCTCCAATTAAGTCAACAGGAGATATTCCATAAATATCCCCAAAACCAAGATTAGAACAGAAATGTCTTTCACCCAACACAGAAGGGAAGCTGGGGCTTTAGAGGCATATGAAGGTGATGCTCAGGTAGACAAGATGATTTTTAACCATTGAATGTTCCCTATATTACTGAAAGAGCCAAGGCTGTAATGTGGCAACAATGAATACAAATGATAGATGCCACTTATGCTGTCAAAAATTTAATTTCTTGAGATCTCATAATCACCTAATGTATTGGGAATATGCAGTCGGTTGGTCTACTTTGGCCATTTTAATTCAGATCACAATTTATACTTTTAACTCAATCAAATTGAATGGGCCCATAATTGTCCCCTTCCAAAACCTACTGGAATCCCACTAGCAAGAGTCTCCTTTCTCAAATCTTTACATAGTCCCCATGTGCATAATATTATCCTTATGTATTTTATCATATAATGTTGAGATTACATCACTTAGTTCCTCTCTGTATCAGTGCAAGTTATTCCCTACTATGTATTTATTAATGTTTTGTCCAGCCTCCGTCAAGTGATGGAGTTTCCATTACTTCCCTTTGGGGATTCTTCCACAAGCTCCCAAAGCTCATCAGGAAGGTTATCTTCATATTCAGACCAAATTTTCCCTTTCATATTTTCATTCCATTACCCCTTGTTAAAACCTCTTTTTGTGGTAACTAAATTGCCTCTTTCATTTTTATAACCATCAAATGTTATATCCCTCTTCTACCCTTCAAGCATCACTTAACCAAGATATGAATATCTAGACCTTTTATATGTGTTTGATTTTATGAGGGAAATTAGTCTCTTTAGCCCCCTAATTTCTGTTACTCTTCTGCAAGATTTCCAAAAAATTTTAATTCTCTCCTGTTACTTGAGTTCCCACAACTGAACATAATATCCAGCATGCACTCGTACTGGACTATCCTGCAATGTGATGCCTCAGAATACACAGCCCAAATTTTCCTTAGTTTTTATCAAGAACTTTTAAATGTATTCACCAGACTAATAAAATGACCAAACCTCTTGAGACTCTACCTTCCCATCAGTTAAAAAAAAGAATTCTCCACTAGGCAACCCTAAATGAACAGGGCTCCAAGACTCCTATCTTTATCTTCTCCAGTCACAGCTGATGTCACCAACTCCATCAGTTTCAGAGCTCAAGAATGATCAAGTACTGGTTTAAGAACCAGCCCATTCCAAAATTCCACTCCAGAGCACAATGACACATATTTGTCAGAGACTGGCAGATTTTCTAGTTTGCAGAATAGTGCGGGGAGAGCTTTGCATCTTAGTGTTCCACATCCACATATTCCCTGTCACCTCTTCACCCACAGTAGGTAGGTGCAACAATCAAACATGGGATTGGTTCAGTCAAGTCTGTCAGACAACAAACTACAGATGGACAAAGGAGCACCAAAATATTAGCATGATGTTTACTGCCCATACTCCCCTGCCACTTTTTGATTACTAACTGCTTCATGCCATGTGAAACCTCTATGGACAAAATAAAATGAATATCCCAAGCAATCAAATATCTCCCCTTCTTATGATTTGAGCTGACATATTGGAGGTCCTCCTTCTTCTAAAAGGAAACCTCCATCTAATAATGCTCCCCACACACACCACTTATAGATGTATTATTTTTCTTTGCTATTTTCAGTGCCTGTGAGATTCAATCCCTTGCTGAATGCGTGGCAAAGGAGTTTGGAGCAAGTGGAAACGTCACTCTGCCCTTGCAGACATAAGCCCCAATCTAATGACCTACAGGGCCTCCCCAGATTTGTCTGTACTGATCTTTCCCAGGACCATAAACAGCTACAGATTGCTACAAACACTGTAGGTGCAGGATAGAAGGGAGAAGGAAGACTCAAAACCAAAAGACAAAAGTTTAAACAAAAAGTGAAAATTACTGAGCAATAATTTCATCATACCACATCATAAAGGAGCAGTGGTCAAAATATTCAATGAAAAGGATTTCTTCAGTTGAGAAGTGAACAACCCAAAGAACCAAAAGGCAAAGCAAGTTTTTATGTGGCCCAGCAATGTCACCAAGCTTTTTGTTCAAACTTCCATTTTTGCCTGTTTTCTTCTATGTGTCTTGATCTGCGTGGTGGAAAGGGAGTGGAAGAAGAGGCAAAGCAGCCAAACTGATGCAATCAACACCAGAACAGCAGCTTGTGTTTATGCTGTTGGATGTAGTCCCTCGGGCACACATGTGCAGAGTTAAACATAAACACAAGATACTCTTCTAGTGGACTCAGACTATTTGGCTTCTTTCTTGAACAATGTATTAGAGAGAATGAGAGAGACGGTCAAGTTTAAAACAGATAAATCAGTTCTGTCCCTTAAATTAAACCAGGGATCTTTTCTTCAGAATTAAAATGCCTGCTCACTTAAAAATGTCCCATAGAATTGTTAAACATGTAATATAGGCAATACATTGCAAACACATTTTCAGTGTGACCAGAAACTCCCCTGCCCCCAGTCCCACTGTTTACAGCACATTAACATTACTTTGTCCTAAAGACAGTGAAATTGTAGCAGCTAAACCACAGAAAATAAGGCATGTAATCTTGTCCTTGATAACTAGGAGCGCAAGTAGGGTGGTACCCTCTAGTACACAGCACTGGCAAGAGATTTTTACGGGGTACCGGAAAGACTTGGGGCTAGACCCTCCTTCCACGTCTGGAGGGGGGTAGGGGCTGCGCTCTGCTCCTTAAAGGAAGCAAAACACAGCTAGGGAGGGCATTCGTTCTTTATATGGCTTTAACAGCACAATACATATGCTAACAAACTTAAATAAAAGCGCATGTATTGTGCTATTATATTGGTCAGGAGTCCTCCAGAGTGAGCTGTAGCTTACAAAAGCTTATGCTCAAATAAACTGGTTAGTCTCTAAGGTGCCACAAGTACTCCTTTTCCTTTTGCGAATACAGACTAACACGGCTGCTACTCTGAAACCTGTTTAAATAGTGTTTTCGATTCTGTTTCTCCCCATTGGTCTGAATTATCCGGGACATTCAATAGTGCATCACATCAAGTCCAAATCATTAGAGGAATGCCTCTGCTTGCACTGACCAGATGATGTTTGGCTGACATCAGCCCAGTTCTGCAGCCTTACAGGAATCAGGTGTTGTCACCAGTGTACACAGAATTCTTTTTTGCAGTCAAATTAGTCGAACACACATTTGGTTAACTGAAACTGGAGCAGCAAAACAAACAACAAATGCCTCATTTTCCAGCTTTGTGAGTGAGAGAACTATAAGTGAAGATTATAATGCCTTAAACCAGCTGCTCAGGAATCTGTCAAGAACTTTGCTGAAAATATGTTCCTCATCTTAGCAACGGAGCTTAGAACAGATCTTATCACACATCTGCCCACCTTTATTCGAATGAAGCTCCTTCTGATCTGACAGCTCAAACATTGTCAGTTTCGTCCAGAACAATTTACACAATTGGAACCTAATCCTCTAAACCCTTAATCATTTGATCAGTCCCATTGAAGACAATGGGACTATCTGCATGACTATGGACCACTTTTGTGGACTGGTAAAAGTTTCAGGAGTCTGTTCCTATAAAGGAAGTTGAATCCCCTATTGAAATGCAATGTTTGGTACAATACCATAAAGCACTTTAGGATACAGTTCTACTTAAAATGTGTCTTTTAATAAGTCATACATATGCTGAAATGGCTCCTCACCCAACTCCCATATTCCATATAAATAGACTGAACGTTACATACTAGGGAACAGGGAGGGAAGTGAGTAGTTAAACATGTTGATGTTTGCATATATATATATATATATACATATACACACACACATATATATAAAGGGGGTATTTGAGGGGATGGGGAGAGCGTGGGGGCCCTGGGCTAGGGAGGAGTCACATGGAGGGTCTTGTGGGAAGGCCATGTGCCTCCCCTCTTCCCTTCCCCCATGTCCCTCCCATGAGTGAAGTACCAGCAAGAAATTTCTACTTGCACCACTGTTGATAACAAGAGTTTATTACTTGAAAGCTAAGAAATGGTGTTGAGGCTTTAAATTCTGCATGACTGCTAACATTTTCACTGAATAAAATTAAAAAAATGAATGTTCTGTCCTCCATCTCGATATTTTCATCTGGATGGTAACACACAGAGGGTTACAGTCAGATTTCTGTCTCTCCCCAGGAGCTATCCCACTCTAAAAGCACTGCAAGAATTTAGAGCTAGCACTTACCCTAAAATAACACAGACTCAAATTTATATAACACAAACAGGTGTTGATCACTAAAAACGTTAATTAGCATTTCATTAGGAATATCCATGTGGGAAAAAAGCAGTGATGTGCAGATATTCTGCCTCTGGGATTTGATCTGAATTCATTTTAGACTATGAAGCAATGATCTAAAATTTTTACTGAGACAAGTTAACCATTCTCAGTGACAATTCTGGATAAAAAGAAAAAAATCTACCAACACTGGCCCACGTATGGCATCGTAATTTTTGAACACTAACTTCTAATGTTTTTAAACTAAAATACAATCATATTTTGTATACAGAGAAGTGGTTGTAGTCAAAATGTTAGGCTGCATAATTTTGCCAACATATGTAATGTAAACTTCTACTCTTGTTAATTCTACTAAAAACACACACACAAAATATTTTTATCAGACAGAACTAAACTCGCTCAACTTGCTAAACTTAAATATAACCAACAAAAGGGCTGATTAGGGATACAAATTTTCTCATACTGTTAATAATGGGAAAGACACATAGTATGTACCCATCAGTAATTCTCAGGTATCTTTGATCTTCAGCCCTAAGCAATTACTGTTGCCTACCATACCCTGGCCTCTGGGACTCTCTCAGAACCAGACATCTGGCTACTTTGTTGTTTTAGACTAATCTCATCCCACGAGAGCTCAAGAAATGACACCGGGCAAGGAGGGTCCTGGCAAGGGAAAAATCATTACATTATCACCAGATTCTTTGAGTGGACTAGAGTATCAAAATTGTCTTCTGATTTCTACAGGGGTTTGGGGGTTGCTCTGTTGTGCAGTTTCACTTTACAATAACGAAAGGGAATGCATATTAGATCTTTAAGGACTATCAATCACCTTTAAGAATCCATGGAATGATAACAGTGAAAAGAGTACAAGAAAAAATTAGAAAGGACAAGTAATTTAATCAAGGTTTTATTGAATGATCAACTGAAACACACAGCATGATTGAATAATTCTGAAATATATAATTCCAACTTCCTACCTCACACTTCTTCCTTTTGATTGGTTGGCTTTCAGGGGTTTTTGCTGCCAGTCAAATCAGCAATGTTATCATTAAAGTACCCCTTTGTCTTATTGCTCTGATAGTGCCAGATTCATCACCATAATATCAGATATGCAATTTACAATGCATTGTGTCTTCAGGGGCAGATGGTTTGGCACAGGCACATGCCCCAAGATGCGACCAGGTCATCCCCACCCCAAGAGATGTTTTCCATGACTAGAAGGCAGTTTTATTTTAGGGATGGGCTACACAGACATCCCACAAGTAGAAGCTGCCTGGGAGAAGTGCGGAATCAGCAGGTATTCCAGCTACATGATCCCATCCCTCCTGGACTTACCTTGCTCAACTGGTGGGTATTGTTGGATGTGGCTCTTCAGTGCAAGTGCTGTTGCAGCCAGCTTGCACCCCACTCCTAGCAGATTTTTCACTGAGAATAACTAACAGTCTGGTGCACCAGCAAAATGCACAGGGCTTCTTCCCCCCACCCCCATAATCCTTCCCTGAGCCCTGGTCCTGCATTGAGAAGGACACAGACTTAGAGAGGAGATTCTCAATGCCCAGATTTGGAAAAAGAACAAACCAAGGGGCCCAGACTTGGAAGAGAAAATTTTCAAAAAAAAAAAAAAAAAAATTCTGAAGGCAATAAATATCCTTTTGTCATACAATACTATGATCAAAAGGAGTACTTGTGGCACCTTAGAGACTAACAAATTTATTTGAGCATAAGCATTCTCCACTAGAAGTCAGTCTAGTAGTGATGTCGCAGTTATTTGCGGTGTGGATGATTATTATGTCACAAACAGAAAAATGACTTCTAGTGGGGAGTAACCAGTATGAGCAAATCAGTTCCTAAGGAGTAAACACCCTGTTTTTATACAAAACAACAACAACATTTAAAAAAGGGGGGAGATACCCAACAAGATATATTCAGTCTTCATAAACAATTTACACCACTGACAGGTTGCAGAGCACTTGTTGGTGATCCTCACAGAGTTAGTGAGGCACATGATGCTTTGCATTCTTCTTGTTTCCAGCTGTTAAATTGCATTAAAAGACAACTGAAAATGCATTAAACTGATTTCCTAATATTATTTTTCTATTTAATTACTGTGATTGACTCAGGGAATTTATCTGATGATACTGGAGGAGAAAGCAGTCTGTGATTAGCCATAAAAGGGGAAATATCAGAGATGATTTCTCTCTGAAGATGAGGTCCACGCTAAGATTTAACTCAGGATTATCAAACTATTTCTGTCTATATTGTTTCTAAGACATCTATGTTAACCTTTTTGTAGCTAAGAGTCAAATCTATTATGGGTATATGGTTTAAGGAATTTGTTCAAAGATTTCCAGAGAGCAACTGCATCCTTAAATAATAAATAAAAAGAAACAAAGTTAAATAATACAGCTGGAACTAGGAAGCATTATGGGTACAATTAGAGATAATGTTTTAGCTAGCAGACATTCTTTAGTGTACTCCTATTTATTTAATTTATTGATTGATTGCTGGGGGCAGGGAAAAAATCAAGGTGAATGTTTTGAAACAGGATAAAAGGCAAAAAAGAGATCTCCTTTAAGCTAGTGTTGGTATGTGATTGTTTTGTTTGGTTTTTCTCCCCAACTCCTTTAAACATCCTGGGCCTTACAGATGGTGTAATTGAGATAACGATCATAGTATTCAGAGTAGCAGCCCTGTTAGTCTGTATTCGCAAAAAGAAAAGGAGTACTTGTGGCACCTTAGAGACTAAATTGTTTATGAAGACTGAATATATCTCCCCCCTTTTTTAAATGTTATTGTTATTTGTATAAAAACAGGGTGTTTACTCCTTAGGAACTGATTTGCTCATACTGGTTACTCCCCACTAGAAGTCATTTTTCTGTTTGTGACATAATAATCATCCACACTGCAAATAACTACGACATCAGTACTAGACTGACTTCTAGTGGAGAATGCTTATGCTCAAATAAATTTGTTAGTCTCTAAGGTGCCACAAGTACTCCTTTTCTTTTTACAATGAGTACAGGTGCTCCTAAAAGGAACAAAAATTTTCTTTGCATGCAAATACCTCCACTGGAGAAATAAAATAAAATAATTATTTCCTGAATCACCAGTGGGTCTTTAATCTTCATTCTGAAGATGTCAGTGCCTACTGTTTCTCTGCTATTGTCATCTGAACTTCCACACTTTTCTAAGACATGGCTTTTCTTGACTAGTCTGTAAAAGACTCCAAGAGATGGCTTTAAATACTATACATTCTGATTTAACAGCTAAGAATTTTTTATAAGCTCAGTGAATCAGAACGGAGGATGTTGCTGCTTATACCCTCATGAAAGCTTCTAGAATGATACAGAAGGCAGGAACTCAACAGCAAGACTGCTCCATATAGGTGTTGTTTAGGCACAAGAAGGTCTTTTTAGCCATGTTTAGAGTGTGATGAAAGCAGTGGAGAGTCAGCAAATCAGATTACAGAGAAGAAATTTACACTACAGATCACTCATTCTGTAGTAATCCTATCCACTACTTCTGAGCTCCATAGGGACCCCTGGCAATGGAAACAGTGAACATCTGATGGAGCACAAAACTGTTATGTATATTTTTAATTAATATGATTAAAGTAAGTTCTGCTTGCTTTATATCCAAATGTGCATGTTGTTTGGGTAAGCATGGATTAGCCCACACAGCTAAGTAACCTCACAAACATCAGCATTCTTTTTATGGCCTTAATACACATTTGTTCAAAAAAAATTTCTTCTATTGAAAGGTTTTCCATGATGTCAACCTGCAATACCCCATTTGATTATTTCTCCAGAGCAGAACCCATCATCTGGAATGGTGGTTGAAGCATCAAGGGACATATGAAACTTTAGTGCATCTGGCATGTAAATATCTTGGGATGCTGGCTACAAAAGTGCCATGAGAACCATCTGTTCTCACTTTCAGGTGACATTGTGAACAAGCAGGCAGCATTATCTCCTGTCAACGTAAACAAACTTGTTTGTCTTAGCGACTGGCTGAACAAGAAGTAGGACTGAGTGGACTTGTAGGCTCTAAAGTTTTACATTGTTTTGTTTTTGAGAGCAGTTATGTAACAACAAAAAATCTACATTTGTAAACTGTACTTTCACAATAAAGAGATTGCACAACAGTATTGTATTAGGTGAATTGAAAAATACTTTGTCTATTGTTTATCATTTTTACAGTGCAAATATTTGTAATAAAAAATAAGTAAGCACTGTACACTTTGTATTGTGTTGTAATTGAAATAAATATATTTGAAAATGTAGAAAAACATCTAAAATATTTAATAAATTTAAATTAGTATTCTATTGTTCAACAGTGCAATTAAAACTGTGATTAATCGTGATTAATTTTTTTGAGTTAATCGAGTGAGTTAATGGCGATCAATCAACAGCCCTAATTAAAATACATATTTTAAGTGGCAGAAGTGGGGAACCTTTAACCCAGCTCCCAATACTAGACACTCTAGATTCTGTCTCCGATTTAAACAAATGGTACATGTATTTTATGTACAATTTTTCAGACAATTTGTTATCCTTGACATTGAACTAGAAATGAGTATTGCCGCATGATTCATTGCAGACTCTGTATGTGCATGTTATTTTTTTCATTCACATCCAAGATGTATGAACAGAACTAGCAGAAAACAGCTGTAAATCACTTCGGGTGAAATTCACAGAGGATCCTGGGAGCTACAAGAGCACCCTTCCTCCACCCCAATGCAACAAAATTGTGGACGTCTACCTTCATCAGGGCTTGGGACTTAGGAAGGGATACTCAGGGTAACTCCATACATTTTTCCATGTTGCAGAGCTACATTTGTTGCAAAACTGTCGTATTTGTTAACTTATTTCTCATCTCAAAGTCAGGCAATTGTTTAACCTATAAAAGTTTTTACTGTATACTCCCTTGGAACTGAATAATTATTGGGATAGATTAATTTATGTCTCCTGAAGAACAACATACAACAGGAAAAGTTTTGAAATAAATGGTAATAATGTTCTAAGAATGAGTCAACAAAGATACAAGTATCACTTAAGGCTCTCTCTTCTATAAAATCTATTGCAATGGGCCACAGTGAAATCTTGACTTTATTTGCCATTTTAAACAGTGCAGTGATACTGTCGAGTCCCTGAATTTCGTTTAATTGTTACCTAAATTTCTTTGTAAACATGTCAGCAATTAATGGATGAGAATACAATGCTGTGCTAAAAAAACATTTAAGCATTTTGTGTCAACAGGACACTTTGCATAAGGAGACTAGCCAAGGACAATTAGTGTTGATTAAATCAGGCTCTGCAAACACCATAGGCCTGATTTTCTTTACCCCAGTGTAACTGCTTTGACTTCAACGGAATTACTTCTGTTTTATGTTAGTGCAAATGAGAAGAGAATCAGGCCCTGAGCTCTCAGGTACCTCTACCTAACATAAATGTTCATTCTCTTGCCCATAGCAGCTAGTATCTGGGAAAACCCAATACAACAATTGCTTCTTATATTTGAAGAAAACTTTAACAAGAGCAGTGTCACATCATAAAACTTCAGATTACAGTATACAATATAGGAGGATAGAGCCCAACACAATGACATTTTTCTCCTCCCACAAGATTCAAAAAGAGACAGAAGTTTGAAACATAGGGGAACTCTAACAACAAGTTGCTTAATTTGGCTTATACTGTATAACAGCACTAATTTCCAAAAAGATGGATTAAAAACATGAAAGATTCTAAAAAAATAAAATAACCACCCAGCAACACAATCTAATAAGGAAGCTGCCTTCCTCAGAGATACTGCATGTTAGGTTAGTACATGCTGTGAGCTACTTAAATAGATAAAGCTTTGTTTTAAGTAACGGAGGCAGAGGATACTGCTGAGAGTAAGCAGTTTAGGATGCAGGGAGACAGAATCCTTCCCTACAGATTTTAATCATGTTGCATATTGTAACCTGGAAGAAGGATTACAAGGTAATATGCTAAAACTGGCTGACAAATGTGGAAGAGCATAATTAGTACATACATGGAAGGCAATTAAATTCAGGATGGTCTTTACAAACAAGGTAACATGCTTATTTAATGGAGTGCAGTGAAGTATATGAACAAGAACAAAATATATATATATATATTTAAAGCACTCTATCCTGTTAATGCAATAGAATTTTCACACACTGCAGCCAGAAAACAAAGTTTGGTTACCATTCAATCAACTGTGACTCAGCTTCCCCAGACACATGTAGTATTTTGGACTTTCATGCAATGTGGTTGAATCATAGGTATTGTGGAAACCGTTACTCCAAATTTCTCATTCTTTTGTGCATGTAAAATATTAACTATAAAATTTCATTAATGTAGGGTTTTGAAAGTAATGCCTAGATTTTTAAAATATGGAAAAGAACCAAATTTAAAAAACAGAGAAATGCAAGTGCTCGTCAGGCACTTTGCCATTACTTGTAGGCAAAGAGAATTTTTACATCTGGGAACGGTCTGGAGACTTGTCAGGTGGGACTGTCAGGAGGGTTTGAAAAGCCAGGAGTAGTGGGTTATGTACTTGTCAGTTATGGGATCACAATGGTAGAGTTTATGAAGCAATAGTAGTGGTGAATGACTTTCTTTTCATTAGGGATTCGTGTATAGCATCCTCAAGGCCCTTCATTTTTTATTTGTATTTTATTTTAAATTTTCCAGCAATTTAACTGCATTTATTACAAAAATTAAATGGGTGAAAATCTGTGCAAATATTAACTTTACAGTTTTCTGGGTAAATACTGAGGTTAATATTGGGGAAAAAGAGGATCAAAAAAGCAACAAATAGCAAAAAAGTAAGAATGCTGAAAGTAAAGGCAGATTAATGCTGTAATTTATTTCATGAACTGTACATTAACATTAAGTACACATATAAACACATATGTGTGTATGTATCTTCCACAACATGGTCTTAATTTAAATCAGACTCACATTTACATTTAGAGTAATTTTCTAACAAATACATCTATGTAATATAATATATTGGATTATCTTAACATAATTAGTATTTTCATGTACTTGACTAGTCCAAAATTCGGGTGAAAAATCAACAATGCAATAACAGCTTCCATAAAACCTGAAAATATTTTGGTAAACGTCAATAAAATTTGAAAACAAAGGGCCTTAAGCATACTGTAGTATTGCATGCTATTCTGTGTGTATTCCAGACAAACAGAGCCCACTGTCCTGCTCTAATTGCACTTGTGAAAATCAGGAATAAAACTTTTTACATTCAAGAAGAGCTACACTTATGCAAAAACATCATGAGATGACTATCAGGTCACATGAAAATAATCTATATAAGAAGTACATATAGGAACATGATAGTATTTGTAGGCCACAAAAGTTTGTAAATAGGATAATACTGAGCAACTCCTCCCAGACTTGCACCTTAAGCAAGCTGTGTTGCTGGCTGAAAATAAATTGTATAATATATGGCTGTTACTTAATTATTAAAATAGATACCTTAGAGAACATATAAAAAAAAGTCTAGCTCAATAAATACATATTACACCATTGGGGCAATGAAACTATAAGTAAATGCAACCAGGATTTTTTTTAATTTATTTATTTTTTTAGAGACTGCACATATAGCTCTAAGAAAAAAATATGTAATATTTTGCAAACAACATATGATTGTGTAATTTAAAACAGTATCAATGTATCCATAAAAACAGAACTACAGTTCTATATTTGAACTTAAGTTTATCATTTATTCAATTTTGGATGTTTAACAATCCAACTGTAACTTCCTCTGAAAATAGTTTTGTTGGTAATAAAATTACATAATTTCAAAAACATTTACAAGGAAACAACTTGCACAAGAAACAAAATATTTTTCTCAAAGTAGGAAGATCCTGACAGCACATACTTACTTTCCAAGACAGACAGAACTTTCCACAATTCCCATTATCAACATGCTTCCTTTTAAATTAACTTATATTTTAAAAGAAATTTAAATATACCGGTTAAATAGACAAGTACTTAAGATTTGTATCTATAGTACATAAAAGAAGCGCACCCTAAAGCAAATATTCTTGTTTTAATATCATGTGAAGGATTTAAAAGTAGAGTCAATTTGGCCTAGAATTTGAATAGTGTGTAAACAAGCGGATATAAATAAAACTATCGGAGGTAATGCCTTCTTGCAAATCCAATGCCCTCTGCAGTAGAAGCAGACAGGACAGGAAGGGCTCCCCTTCTGTTCATACCTGCCTATTGTTATGCTATTACAAGTGGCATATCATTGCCCAATCCCATTGCCCACCTTTTAAAAGGAAAGGGATTGACCACTAGCAGCCCTCCTAACAAAGGACAGCTGTCATAGGCCAGCAGGTACCAAAACACCATCCCCCAGAAATGGTTGTTGAAGAGGGCACAAACTACTGAGCAGATTTCTACTGCACTCAGACATTACTGGAGTGGGTGCTGTGACAGGCATGGCAATTTCCTGCAACATTCTGGACAAACCTTACTGAAATAACCTTATGTATCATTCCAGGCCAGGCAGGGACTGTATGTAATTCTATGCGGGAGGGAAGACCACAGTGCTCCAGGAACTAAGAATAGTGGGGGATGGTTACGCAAATTCACTCAGATTGTAACACCTGCAGAGAGCTACCACCACTTAGAGACAGGCTCAAACTGAAGTCTCCAGGGACCAACAGACAAAGAAAGGATTGTAGGATAAACAGCCTGAGTTGACTCAGGGCCTTCTTTCTGATCCAGCAAAAGGACAGGACCTTTGGTCCAAGAGGGGGCCCCAATCCTTCCTGGGAAGAGTTAGAAGGACTTGGCTCAGTCTGCATCCTTGTTCTGAATTAAAGCTATTATGAACATGTGACAGACAAACCCTGGGTGGGGTCTGAAGGACTGTTCACCAAGCAGAGCCCTTCTTGGAGTTAGGGGATGATCTTCGGGAAGTTTATTTGCATGTGTGTAGATTCTTTTGTATGTTTCGCTGTAATGTTTTTACCCTCAGAATAAATGTGCTTGCTTAGGAAAAGCTGTGTGGTAGTGTAACTATGGACAACTACACTGCTTTCTGCCTCTTAGGAGAGAAGCAAAACAGGCGTGCTTAGGCAGTCTTTTTTTTGCTGGGGATATTACAGCATAGTCAGAGAATTGTGCAGCCGAAATACCCCAATCAGGAGGGAGAAAGATTCAGGTCTCCACCCAAAAGAGATGATGGCAGAGGAGCCTGGAGCGGGTGCCCTTGCTGGACCACAAAGTGGTAATACAGGTGCAGGTTGCCATGATCTGTGACAGGTGTATCACTGATCGATTAAAATCATATACAAGTCTATTAGATAACGGGGCAAATAAATAGTGGTCTAGTGGACAGAATTCTAGAATGGGAATCAGGAGATCTGGGTTCTATTCCCTCTGCTCTGCCACTGACCTGCTTTGTGACCCTGAACAATTCCCTTTACCTCTCTGTACCTGACTCCCTTTCAACCTTTTGTTTTTCTCATTATTATAGATAATAAGCACTTCAGTGCAGGGATGGTCTCACTGTGTATGCGTCCGTTCATTAGCACAATAGAGCTCTAATCATCTAGGCTCCGTAAGTGCTACTATTTAACAAATTAATAATAATAGAACAGATATTACTGATTAAACACTCTAAAAGGTGCACACTATAAAAATTATGATAGCTGTAAAATAACGACTATTTTAAAAAATTAAGTTCTTAAATCATCACAGAATGAATGTCTTCCTCACTTAGGAAAACTTGGACTAAAACCAGAAGAGATTGTGAAAAGTTACAATGATTCTGATCTTCAATATTAGTGAATGCAAATACCCCACCAACAACACAAAAATCTCTGTGAATGTTTCATCTCCCAGTGTTATGTCTGAGGAATAACTTTTTAGAATGAATTATGTCTCCCATGAACTTGATCTTTCACCCCTAGTGAAAATTCTCTTACAACTATAACTTTAAAGTTGATGATGAGAGGTTTCATTTGCTTTCCAAGCAAAGATAAAACCTTTCTGAAATATTCTCACTGCCATGACCTTGCTCGATAACTTAGAGTTCACCACATGTAATAATTTACTTTGGCCTATGGGACTCAGAGATATCCTTTGAAAAGGATTCGGATACATAGCTGGAACGGAGAAGATAACATTTCTACAATGCTGATTTTTCATTATGCTTTGAATAACAAGCAAACTAAATTAAACATTTATAAAATATAACAGTATCATGAACAAGATCTATTTATGTGTAGACCCCACACAACTTTTATACATTAAAAACTTAATAAAGAATTCTGCTGCAGTTATAAATGATTTTAAAAAACTCAAGTCCACACATTTTTGTAGGATTCAAAATTGTATATAAGTAACACATGTAAACTGCCAAATTAAACTCTGAAAACAAACCATAGTTCTGGATTCATTAGCTCAAACGTATTTCAAGGGTTGGGGTATTTTTTAGTTTGTAGGCTACATAATTACTAGAAATTGAGGCTCTTGTGGCTGCCTCTTTCTCTCTTGCCGATGCAATCAGCTGTTGGCTTGTTTGCTCACTGTAGTTCTTATTCAAATATTGAAGTTTTGTACAAAACATTCTGAACTAAGTTCTTCCCTCAGATATGCATTTCCAAATACCAACAGCTTCTATTGGAGCTGCATGCATGTAGTTGAGCACAATGAATAACACTCTGCTATTGCCACTCGTACATATTTCCCATCCATCCATGTTAACTGATGTCAATTATGGAAGCAAATGGTGGTAGGGAGGTTCAGTGTTTGGTTCTGCATTGCAGAAAACATGCTATGCAGCAGCAAACACCTGAAAAAAAAATCTCCACTGCCTAGCTGAGTACTCTGCTACGGCAGTCTTAAGCATGATGAATTGGTAAAGGCTACAGGCCATTACTTTGGCAAACCCATGCAGAGTTTACCAGGAGTTCTAATGTGGAGGTCAAGATTTTAGGCTCCTACTTTTGAAAGAGTTAGGCTCCTAAAAGAGGGCTAATTTAAAAAACATTGAGGCACCAACTCTAGTCATTCATTGCTGCTAGGTGCTGAGCACTGAAAAAATCAACCCATCAATTTAGGAGGCCAAATCAGGAAAAATCTCTTGATTTTTAGAATCTTTAATAATAATCTTTAATAAAACTACCAGAGATAATGCCTTCTTGCAAATCCAATGCCCTCTGCAGTAGAAGCAGACAGGACAGGAAGGGCTCCCCTTCTGTTCATACCTGCCTATTGTTATGCTATTACGGTAAAAGGCATAGTGGAAACTACAGATGTCTGGCAGTAGGATTCAATATGCCAGTGTGAAAAAATAATGGTACTTCCCAACCAAATGAATACTGTTCATAAACACCACCTATTCTATAAAATTTTGTTAGAATGTAAGCAACGGCAAGAATTAAAATTGCATGAGGTGTGAATAACTGTGGAATATATTTAATTAATATGATGTGACCAGTTTCCCTGTTCAGTGTGACATTGTTACCTGCTTGAATCATTTTCATCATGGCAAATCCCAAAGGGCCATAGCCTCCTTGCAGATCAAGCTCCATCCATATAACAAGGTCTACTTGGATATTAAGTTCAACTTATTGTGTCACCGAAGGTTTTGATGACCATGTCATCAATGGCCATTGTAGAGACATTCTTTGGTAAGCATACATCATAATTCATTGGTCTTCTGTCCTAATAATATGTCCATTCCAAGAAAGCCAACCAGTGCAGATGGAAGCGGTTGCTGGGTTCAGCTTAGGATAGCCCCATTTCTGCTCTTGTCCTGCCGCTTAAAATGGAGCAACTGACGAAGATTACAAGAATCCAAAATGTCAGTCCAGTGTTCTTCAGTGCGCTTGTTTCACTTTCATAAAACAGAGCTGGTATAACCAGGGGTCTAGAGATCTGCAGCTTTGTGACAGAGAAGGGCCTGAAGCACAGCAGAAGATGCTGTTATAGGAGCATCCACATCTTTTGAGCATCCTCTGGCACTGCATGGCGCTGCCCATGTATTTGACAGTTGCCACGAGCTCAATGTACCATGCGCACAGATCCAATTGTAATCTGGAGCTGGAGGCTGCTTGATGGTAATGGCCAGGGACTTTATTTATTATTTGTTTATTATTGAACACCTACCTGAAAGCACAGAGTTAAATCACAGGGAGCTTAAGGAATGTAGGAAAGGTAAAACAATGGCCTAGACAAGGAACATTCCCTCAAACAATAGCCAGGTTTATAGCCATATGAGGAACTCAGTAGCCCCAACACTGGCAACACGGGGAGTTCCAAAGACATTGGTCGGCTAAACATAATCCTGATAGAAAGGGAGAGAAGAGCTGGTCAGAGAGGCTGGCCGGCCAGAAGGAGCCTGTAAAAAGACTGAATGACTATGGGTATATCTACACTTTGAAACGGGGGCATAATTCCCAGCTCAAGGGGGCATACCCAGGCTAGTTCTGATCAAGCTGGTGTGCTCAAAATAGAAGGTAGCCGCCGCAGCATGAGTGGTGGGAGGGCCTAGCCAACCCAAACACAATCTTGCCTGAGATGCTAGGAACATACTTGGGGTGGCTAATCCCCTCCCACTGCTCACACTGTCATGGCTACTCTATTTTTAGTGAACAAGCTTCATCGGAACTAGTGCATGTGTATCTCCTCGAGCTGGAATTTATACCATTAACTCAGAGTGTAGACATACGCTGAGAGAGACAGAAAAAGACAGAGGGACCAAGTTGCAAGCCATGTAGGCTATTTTTTCCAACTCAGAAATGGGGAACAAGCCAGACCCACCTGAGCTATGGATAGAGAGGCTAAAATAATCTAAGGGAATACAGGCCTCTTTATTTTAAATCTACTTCTCTTGGGCTTTGTTTTGAAAAAGCTGTGTCTGTATCCTTACTAATGTAAGCTACACAGGTTTCCAAAGAGAAATGCTTGCAGGCTCCAACCCCAGTTGGACCTGCTGAATTAGTCACACTTGGTACCCAGGGGATGGTAGCCTAGGCCCTGATCTGAGAGTGGGAGAACCACAGAATCCCACTGCAGGAGAGGTAACAGGCCAAAGCCTGACTGCTGTGGGGGAGCACTCAGAGACCTCAAAAAGGGACAAGGATGCAGCCCAGTAACTGTGACATCAGCCATTTCTATTGTGAACCCCTGTTTTCAGTCACTTACACCCAGATTTTTAAAATACTTAATTAGGCATTGCAGCGACTCAGCATTGCAATGCCTAACTGATTTAGGCACCTAAATTTCACATGATTTAGGCACCTAAATCAGATCGGCGTTGGAACACTGAATACAGCATTGCCTAATTACCTTTAAAAATCTGGGCTTTACGACTTTCTGAAACTTTCACCTTTAGAATGAAAATTTCCAATTGTGATTGAAAGCTTATACAAAAATGGTTCTGTCATTTTTGAGTAAAGGAAAGTGAAGAAAAACACTTTCCCTGTTTATATAATAAAATTTCTGCAACCTCTCTTCTCAACCATTGGGGGTATGAACTTGAAATTTAGCAAGGTAATAGCCCTCAATGGAAAACGTCTTTCAGTGTCTAATGAAAAGTGGCTCTTATTTGACCAAGTAATGAGCCTTCTAAAAATCTTTTGCTGTGCCTGGGCAATACATTTTGCACACCCTTCCTTACTATGCCAACAAACCATGCTGCTAAGGAAGCTCAAGCCACATATAAATGTGTGGCTAACTTCTGTGTACTCATAAATGTGCATAAATTGCACATTGGCCACGGCAAAGGTTTTGCAAATTTCTTTGGATTCAATCAGGGCATGTTTTGTCAAATGTGGAGATGAGATCCTCACCCATTCTAACCTCTCTACACCAGGTAAAAAGGGCCAGAGCAGCATAAAAGGGCCCCTGAAAGCCCATGGTCAGATGAGGCCAGACTGTGAAGTTGCCTTCTGAAGGCTCGCTCGCAAGCCCTGGTGTAGGGAGCATGTCAGGGCAGAGCAAATGCACAAAGCACTGTGAAGATTCCAGGCAGTACTGCAGCCCAAAGGGCAGTCCAGGGAAGCAGGTGTAACTCTGGGTTGTCTACATTGAGGACTGCTCCAGGAGCTGGAGCAACACAGAATTGAGAGGGCATAAAGATGTCTTAAACCCACCTTAACCTATCCTTTACCCTCCTGCCTCTGGCAACAGTGTCGTCTCACTCTAAGGGTATGTCTATACTACCCGCTGGATCGACGGGCAGCGACAGATCCAGTGGGGGTCGATTTATTGTGTTTAGTCTAGATGCGATAAATCGACCCCCGAGTGCTCTCCCGTACCCCACCGCCATGAGAGGCACAGGCAGAGTCGACGGGGGAGCAGGAGCAGTCGACTCACTGCAGTGAAGACACCACATTCAATAGGTCTATGTACGTCACGTAGCTGAAGTTGCGTAACTTAGATCGATCCCCCGCACTCTAGTGTAGACCAGGCCTAAGTAATTATTATCTCATTGTCTCCTTCTGCTCCAGTCATCTGTTTGCTGCATCCACCGGCTGTCTGCAGTCTAATATTTAGATTGTAAGTTCTTGGGGCAAGGACTCTGTAATACTTTTGTACAGTGCCGAACACAATGGGGCCTCAGCCTCAATGAGCCACCACATGAGAAATGAAATAAATAAGTGAGCTGAAAAAGAGTCCTCAGAGAGCAGCACAGGAGGGGAGCTCAACTATGTCCTTCCTCAGCCCAAATGCACTTTCTAAGATATTTCTCAAGATGCACTGGAATAGAGGGATGGTTCCTGTGTATGTTACAAAGGGTACAGAGAAAATCCCTGCTCTAATACGCCTTAGATCTGTAGCGAGAAAGGGATAAAGCAACTTCTCCAGCCCTATCTTTTGTGAGACAAGTACTCTCCAGCAGACTTTACAAGGTGAAAAGAGGGGCTTCTTTCAGCAGACAACCAGGGCATTCTGGGGGCATACAGGCAAAGAGTAAATAGGAAGAAAGCTTAGATAAAAGTTCCCCCAACACTAATGCCTACAGTTAATAAATCAAAATGGTGAAGGTCACTTACAATTCCCACTGAATTCAATACAGTTTGGGATGCACAAAACTTTGGCATAAGACAATAAAGGTGGGGATTATTAAAAGTATTCTTTGTTGGCTTAACTCTGCTCCCACTGGCTTAAGAGCAATGTTAAATGCTTTTGAAAATCATACGTGTAATGTATTGAACTCAGAATTATGCCTTTGCAGGACTGGGCCTCTAAATTATTTCCTCATTTATTTGCTCCCACAAATCGACTAATAAAAGTTCAATAATCAGAGTTTAAGCTAAACATATATATATATATGAATGCAAAATGGGTAGCTACATATGTTAACTAGAATGTGTGTGTAAATATCTATTTGCATGCACAATTCCCCAGTTGCATATTACATCAGTACCTGGTAAATAAGAGGATATTAAGGAAACAGGGTTGGAGTTAAGGTTCTGCCATTAATCAGAAACTGGCTAAGAGACCAAAAACAAAGACAGGTTTCAGAGTAGCAGCCATGTTTCTATATCCGCAAAAAGAAAAGGAGTACTTGTGGCACCTTAGAGACTAACAAATTTATTTGAACATAAGCTTTCGTGAGCTACAGCGCACTTCATCAGGTGCATGCAGTGGAAAATACAGTGGGGAGATTTATATACACAGAGAACATGAAACAATGGGTGTTACCATACACACTGTAAAGAGAGTGATCAGCTAAGGTGAGCTACTACCAGCAGGAGAGCGGGCAGGGTGGGGGGGGGGGAACCTTTTGTAGTGATGATCAAGATGGGCCATTTCCAGCCGTTGACAAGAACATGTGAGGAACAGTGGGGGGGAGGGGGGAAAAGGGGAATAAACATGGGGAAATAGTTTTACTTTGTGTAATGACACATCCACTCCCAGTCTTTATTCAAGTCTAAGTTAATTGTATCCAGTTTGCAAATTAATTCCAATTCAGCAGTCTCTCGTTGGAGTCTGTTTTTGAAGGTTTTTTGTTGAAGAATTGCCACTTTTAGGTCTGTAATCGAGTGACCAAAGAGTTTGAAGTGTTCTCCGACTGGTTTTTGAATGTTATAATTCTTGACATCTGATTTGTGTCCATTTATTCTTTTACGTAGAGACTGTCCAGTTTGGCCAATGTACATGGCAGAGGGGCATTGCTGCCACATGATGGCATATACCATCCCACCATCAACCTCAGCCTGGACCAGTCCACACAAGAGATCTACTTCCTACACACTATGGTGCTAATAAACGATGGTCACATGAACACCACCCTATACAGGAAACCTACCGACCGCTATGCCTACCTACATGCCTCCAGCTTTCATCCAGACCACACCACATGATCCATTATCTACAGCCAAGCTCTACAATACAACCGCATTTGCTCCAACCCCTCAGACAGAGACAAACACCTACAAAATCTCTATCAAGCGTTCTTACAACTACAATACCCACCTGCTGAAGCGAAGAAACAGATTGACAGAGCCAGAAGAGTACCCAGAAGTTACCTACTACAGGACAGACTCAACAAAGAAAATAGCAGAACGCCACTAGCCGTTACCTTCAGCCCCCAACTAAAACCTCTCCAACGCATCATCAAGGATCTACAACCTATCCTGAAGGACGACCCAACACTCTCACAGATCTTGGGAGACAGGCCCGTCCTTGCTTACAGACAGCTCCCCAACCGGAAGCAAATACTCACCAGCAACCACACACCACACAACAAAAACGCTAACCCAGGAACCTATCCTTGCAATAAAGCCCGTTGCCAACTGTGTCCACATATCTATTCAGGGGACACCATCATAGGGCCTAATCAGATCAGCCACACTATCAGAGGCTCGTTCACCTGCACATCTACCAACGTCATACATGCCATCATGTGCCAGCAATGCCCCTCTGCCATGTACATTGGTCAAACTGGACAGTCTCTACGTAAAAGAATAAATGGACACAAATCAGACGTCAAGAATAACATTTAAAAACCAGTCGGAGAACACTTCAATCTCTTTGGTCACTCGATTACAGACCTAAAAGTGGCAATTCTTCAACAAAAAACCTTCAAAAACAGACTCCAACGAGAGATTGCTGAATTGGAATTAATTTGCAAACTGGATACAATTAACTTAGGCTTGAATAAAGACTGGGAGTGGATGTGTCATTACACAAAGTAAAACTATTTCCCCGTGTTTATTCCCCTCCCACACTGTTCCTCACACGTTCTTGTCAACTGCTGGAAATGGCCACCTTGATCATCACTACAAAAGGTTTCCCCCCCCCCCCCCCCCCCCAGCTCTCCTGCTGGTAATAGCTCACCTTACCTGATCTCTCATTACAGTGTGTATGGTAACACCCATTGTTTCGTGTTCTCTGTGTATATAAATCTCCCCACTGTATTTTCCACTGCATGCATCCGATGAAGTGATGCAGTGGAGCTGTAGCTCACCATAGCTTATGCTCAAATAAATTTGTTAGTCTCTAAGGTGTCACAAGTACTCCTTTTCGCAAAAACAAAGAGTAGGACTAAGTGGTCAATTTTCAACTTTTCACAAGGTTAACAGGAGGCATCCTATGGATCTGTACTAGAACTACTGCTGTTAAATACATATAAACAGTGTGGAAGAAAAAATTGCAGATATCAATATGTTTTAGGTTAGTCAAGACTTAAAAAGACTGTGAGGAACTTTAGAGGTTCTTAACGGATACTGTGGCAGATTAAGTCCAGATTTGTAAGTCACAATTCGGACTACTCATATGCACTGATGGGTACAAACAAACCATTCAATGGAAAAACAACTGAGCCTCATCTGACAGTAAAATAAAAGCCATTTGCTCAAAGCAAAGCAGTGGTGAAAAATGTAAACACCATATTAGGATGTATAGAAAATAATACCAGAATACAGGAGATGGACCACTTCTCAGTAACAATAGGCAGTTCCCTATGTATACCCGAAGTGCATGCTCATAGTTATTTCTCTGCATGTGTACGTGTACAGTGCAGCTTAACTAAAGCTTTTCACAAATGCAGCCCTTCAGGACTAGTCCTGCACTCTTCCCGACCCCACCCCCTCCACACATATGCCAAAATCTGAAAAAATATCCTTTAACACATACTATAGCTTCCAGGTTATAGTTACATTTCATAACATCTTCGGAAAGATCACTTGAGAAGATTTAACATTCCGTCACAAAAAGGTTATATTAGAGAAGGAAGCCAAACATTGCAATATGCATATTTCCTGTACAGGTCTTAAGTGATCTTCTTTCATAATATTTGTGCGTTACCATCCAGTGTCAAATAATACCCCACACAGTGGTACAAAGTAAGAAACACAAAACATTAAGGCTTGCACATTCCTTTAAATTCATAGTATTTTGTTTTTAAAAGGTTAATGTACATATACACACAGTTCAAAGAAGCTTTCTGATATTTTTAGAAAAATCAATATCTTTCTTCTGACTTTACCATGTTGTTAGGGTTCACCTTTTTTGTTTGTTTTTAATAAAAAAAATCACTGGAATTTTCCAGTATTTATTTGCCAGTGTGACAACTCTCATGCAGTTCATTTTAAAATATCAGTTAAAACTATTCGTTTATTTATTTGTACATAGCCTTTCAGGAAAGAAATCAAAGAGAAAATAACTATTTGTATATCTTTCATTTTACAATTTGGTTTTTATCTTTTACACATCCTTAAATAAACAAAATTTAAAAATCAGTTTTAGTATTTTCCCCAATTATCTTGGTCCTGGAATACATTTATTAGCTTTTTCATTGTATTTCAGTCTTTTGTATTTACAAGTCCTCTGCCTTGAATATATAGCAGCATCTTATTTTGGAAGCACCAAATCCAGTATATACAAAGCCAGGAGGAACATACAAAAATAGAAGTCAATTTTACTAAAATTAAGGAGTTATTTAGACTACAGTTTTTTTAATTCACTGTCAAAATAAAAAACAAAACAAAAAAAATCACTTCTACAATTTCCTCTTGTGAAGTAGTAAAGGGTCAGTCTTCCATAACACAAATTGTCTGATGTGATTTATCTGCACAATACTATCCTGACTCTTGTGTAGTAAATTAAACTTTTCAAAATGTGTCATTAAGCTGCCCATAAAAGTCATCTCAAATTGTTTTTTCCAAAAAAATATGATAGGCTTACAAATCTAATTTTCAGCATCTTTTTTCAAATAAAGGACTATACTTGCTCTCTGCCAAACACCTTTTAATAATATTTTGCACTTCCATAGAATCTTCCATCTGAAGATCTCAAAGCTCTTTTATGAATTCGCAACTCCCTGTAATGTTGGTAAAATTATAATCCCCATTTTACAGAAACAGAGAGAGATTTAGGGCAGAGTTTTAAAGGTATTTAGGTGCAGATAATCATCTTGTATGATTTACAAAAGTGCCTTGCTCTTTAAACAAAAAAATCAATGGGAGATAAGCCCCTAGGTGCTTTTGAAAATCTCATCAGGCACCTATTCTGCATCTTTAGCCATCTAAATACCTTTAATAGTCTGGCCCTTAGTGGTATTCCCAAGGCCATGATGAGAGTCTGGCATGCTGGCAGAGCTGGAATTTGAAAACAGATCTCTCTTTCAATTCTGTGTTTTCATTCCATGACCATCCTTCTCTAGTATTTCCCCTGTACCAAGAGATTTCCCAAAAATTATTAACGGTATAGCCACACAAATAGTGTGGCAAACATCTCAAATAAATATTAGATCTTGATGCGTCATTTTCACAATAGCCCCTTTTGTATTTACTTTCTGCCAGCATTCATGGGAGCAGAGTTTTCCTACACACAATGCATTTACACATGGACCTGAAATTAGTTTTCCAAATAAACTAAATGACTTGTGACGTAAGCAGCAGCTGTTTTAGAATTTTGTTTGTAGCATTGATGAAGGTATCAGTGCACAGAGGGAAATGATAGAAGAAGAAAGGGGAATTAGTGAGAAAGCTAAATGGAAGGAGGGAACAAGAGCAGAGAGAGAGTTGAGAGGATGGCCCACTCTCAAGATTTGTGTGGCCTCTTTCACAGGGAGATGAACGGAGGTACATATGAGGATGAGTTGACACTGTCGACCCTCCCAACTGCCCCAATAGATATGAACTGGGGGACCTACAGAGAAGGCTATTCTTTCTAATCAGCAACAGGTGCAGCATCTCCTGCAGCAGGAAGAGGAAAAAAAACTGCCATTCATGACTACCCTTACATCTAATATCTGCAGAAAAGGAACAGCTGCTGTCTCTTCTTGAAACCCTCAAGAACCATTTTGCTCTCCCAGCTTCTTAATGGCCTCACTGGATTCCCCCTTTTGCCACCCTCTGAACTCCAATACAGTATTTTAAATATATTTTATTATTGATCTTCGCATCCCAGACACTTGAACTCCATTTTTCTCTTTTGCATACCCCTTTGCATTTCCCTTATTTCTCTCTTAAAAAACTGTAAAGTTTATTCCTCCCTAAAATTTTTATGAGCTCTACTTTTGCTCCCAAATACCTTAAACAAGTTGCCATTCATCCACATATCAGAGTGGAGTCTAAGATGTTGGTTTTGACCTACAAAACCCTAAAGAGTTTGAGGCCATCTACTTGAGAGAATACCTCCCCCATATCATAATGCCACAGTTGCAACCAGCAGAGGCCCTCAATCTTGATTCCCCCCTCACTATAAAAGGCAGGAGACTACTGGCAGCAGGCTTCCCATAAAAGCTAGTTTCCTCTGAACTGCTCTGACCCTCAAACTCTGAAATAGCCCCAATTTGTTGGTTTTCCAGGTGCTCTTGCAAAGCCAATCTGTTTGAGCAGGCATTGTGGATGGCAGAGGTAGTGGAGTGCACTAGAGGTTTCATGCTGTACGGGTCATGTGTTTAGTGACCAAATGATGTGTGAAGTGAGGGAAGATGGAGAAGTGTTACTGCTTTTGATGGTTTTATGTTCTGTAACTTCTGAGTCATTGTGTTCTTAAATGTGCATCAAGGGCACCCAGCACTTTGGTGGTCAT
This sequence comes from Lepidochelys kempii, assembly GCF_965140285.1. Taxonomy (NCBI): domain Eukaryota; kingdom Metazoa; phylum Chordata; order Testudines; family Cheloniidae; genus Lepidochelys; species Lepidochelys kempii. The sequence continues at coordinate 54,468,320 of NC_136383.1, forward strand.
TCTTTGGTCTAGAGTTTCTTTAGACCAAAAGAAAAATACATAAATATTGGTAGATATTATAACTTTATAAATGCCAATTTATGCTCCTAATTGAATTCCTCATTTTACTAACACTGGATTTTTAAATTTACCTGGTTTTGCACCAAAAATCACAGTACAGCTGAAATTTAGAATCAATGAACAAAGCTCAATTAGTTACTCAAACTACCCTTAAGATTAAATTCACTTACCGGACCCTCCTTATTCAACAAAAGTATGTCCCCTCTAGTACATATGCGGATATAAAAATAGATCCTTATAAATTTTTTTTTTTTAAAAATCCTCCCTTTATCTTCATAATTTCATGACCAAGTTTTCCCAATTATTATGCTTCAAAATCTCCAGTTATCCCAGTGGCTTCTAGCTTAATGGTGTTAGCTATCTCCCCAAGCATTTTAACAAATACTTACTTGCACTTATCTAGACCTAATAATAATAAAAAAATAGCATTTATCTAATGAGTTTCTTATATGGTGCTTTTCCATCAGAAGAGCTCAAAGTGCTTCACAAAGAAGATAAGCACCTTTACCCGCATTTTTAAAGATGGAGAAACTGAGGCACTGAACAGTGAAGTGAGTTGCTCAAAGTTACCCATCTCTGCCACAGGCCTGTTGGAAATAGAACCTAGGTCTCCTGTGTCCCAGTCAAGTGCTCTGTCTTAGGCCACACTGTCTAATGCTTCCTTTAAAGACTCACAGTTCTTTTTCCTCTCAGTACTTGAATCCAGACAGACTCAATAATGCCTGCTATTTCAAACTAGGCATCTCTACTCACCACTTCATGTTTCTTACTAACATATTGCAACTATCCACCACCCTCTCCATTCTTTACCCTTATAAAATCTACTGAAGCCCTAACAAGTCTCTAACTCAGTAAGAAGGATCATGTAAGAAGATGAATCAGTGCTTGATGAGACAACAGTAGACTAGAAGGGATAATAGTCAACAATCACTACTACCATGCAAGCTGAATTTTGCTTCAGGTATTGAATACAACTTCACAGATCAGAGGTGATTTCAGTGACAGAGAAAAATACATTGTTTTTCCTACATTAAAAAATTCTCATAACCATTCAGCTGAGAAGCTCTAGAACCTCCGTGCTTTGGGGCAAAGGACTGAAATTTGGCAGGAAGCATTGCCCTGGCGTCAGTCATTTGCCTTTTGCTGTTCCCATGCAGCAAAAGAGCCAGAATCTGGCCATGTTGTAAACCACAAATAATTGCACATTCTCTGTAGAATTTGTCAGAGAGACTGTCTCTTCTGTGCATTCAATGCTCCCGCTTCTGGTCCCCTGGGAGTCTGGAGGAGAATGCACCCTGACTTGAATGCAGAAGGGACAAGAGCCAGACATGGTAGGGAGGAAGGTGAGGGAATAGATTGGGACAATGAGCTAGTGAGGGAAATCGGTATTAAGATGTGAAATCCGAGATGGGGGTGGAGACTAGGACTGGCTAGGCAAAGAGACAAGAAGCTAAGGGGTAAGGGGGGCAGGCAGAGATGATTGAGACAGGGACTGTCTGAAGGGGACAGGGCAGAAAGGGTCCAGCTCGGGGGAACAGAGGCAGAAATATGACCACTAGACCACACTCCCCTCCAGAACCTAGTGTGGAACCAAGACACCCAAGCTTCACCAATCCCGATATCAGAAAATGTGCGCGCAACCCACTGGCAAAGCATATGTCTCATCCCCCTCTAACCTGGTCCACACAAAGGATGACAACGTACTACCGCTATAAGTTGCTCAGTGAGCTCAAGTGGCAGAGGATTTAAAAGTTCCAACCTTGCTGATAACCCATGGGGGTGTCAATACGATGGTTCATGACTGAATTTCTGTTTCACCAGCTTGCTTTAAAACAAAAACAAAAAACCTAGGAAATTACACTTTAAAAACCCCTACATTAAAAGAACATTATTAAAGTTGCAAAGTATTCAAAAGTTAGAAAATGCCAGAATTAAGTTTGCTAAGAAAAACCAGGTCCTGGACACCTAAAAATTAGTTCTAGAGCTTCTCAGTTGATACTTTTGATCTTCGCCCTGGTCTACACTAGGGGGATGGTCGATGTAAGGTACGCAACTTCAGCTATGAGAACAGCATAGCTGAAGTCGACATACCTAGATCGACTTACCGTGGCATCTTCACAGCGGTGAGTCGACTGCCGCCACTCTGCTGTTGACTCCGCTTGTGCCTCTCACAGCGCTGGAGTTCTGGAGTCGATGGGAGAGCACTCGGGGATTGATTTATCGTGATCGACCCCAATATATCGATTGCTACCCACCAATCCAGTGGGTCGTGTAGACCTACCCTTAATCTCTCTTGTCCTGATTTTTAAAGCTATTCAGGCATTGCTTTACGCAGCAGCACAATGCCCAACTGATTTAAGAGCCTATGTCTCATCTTCAAAAGGGACTTAGGCACTTAGGAGTCTAAACCCATACACTATCTGTGGTATTTAGACTCATAAGTGCCTAAATCCCTTTGAAAAGTGAGACTTAGACTCCTGTAAACATCTGGGCCTCAATTCCCCCATCTGTGAAATGGGGATAATACCCTCCCCCTCCAAATCTCACTGGTGTGCAATGAAAACAAACATGAATATTTTGAAGTACTCAGATACTATAGCAATAAGTACAGCAGAAAAGCCAAAGAGGAAATTAATAATTCTGACTTCAGAGCAGGGTTTGAATAGTGTGCAGTAAATGAGGAGAGAAAAAAGTAATGAACAGCTATCCATTCAGTGAGCATTGTCCATCATGTGCACTAAATAAGGTAGGGATCCTGGGCAAAAAAACAGTACACGAGCATGTAATTAAAGACTGCATCATACTGCATACGCACAAGGGGATTTAATTAAAGTTGTCTGTTGCTTATTCTGGCATTTCCTAACTTTCTGAGCACTTGACTTTACAACCCTTGAAGGGTCTTTTAAATGTAGCTTTTTGTGTGTAATAATTATTTGTATTGCCTCAGGATCCTAAAGAGGACTTAGGGCCTCATAATACTAAGCACTGTACAAACAACCACCATAGAGACTGTCCCTGCCCCAGGGAACTCACTATCTAAGATTCAGACAATATACAACAGGTGAATAAATACACAAACTGGTCAGGGAAGGAGAAATAAATCATAATAGAGATGGATGTGATTATATTACTTTGTAGCAACAGTGGGCTCAGTAGCCACAGGAGTTTGTCAGGATGTTACACCAGTGGTTCTCAAACTTCTGTACTGGTGACGCCTTTCAAATAGCAATCCTCTGAGTGCGCCCCCCTTAGAAATTAAAAACACTTTTTTATATATTTAACATCATTTTAAATGCTGGATGCAAAGCGGGGTTTGGGGTGAAGGCTGATAGCTCGCAACCCCCCATGTAATAACCTCATGAACCACCGAGGGGTCCCAACCCCCCCACTTTGAGAACCCCAGTTTACATGATAAATTTAAATTTGCCTTTTTTCATATCCATGCTTTAAGTTTGAGAGTCTTCATAAACTGTAATAATATGAAAAGCTCTATTTCACCAGGCTGTACATTTTAGCACATGACTTTGATTACACAAAAGTTCTTTGTATAAATCAACAACAAATAAGATCAATTGTGAATAAAATAAAAACTCACCTCATTTCCACCAACAGCTTTGGTTAAAATCACAGCAGAAGACACAGGAGGCGGCATACAGCCTACTGTCTGCAAACTAAACACAAAAAAGGAAATGCAATATTCACTGCAAGACACTAGCACTAAACAACCATCAAAGCTGAACAAAAATGATTATTTATCACAAGCTCAACTGTCTAGTGGTTAGAGCACAGCACTAGGAAGCAAGACTTTTACGTGTTCTGTTATCATCCATGGCACTGTGATCATCCCTGCTCTGTGATCCTGAATAAATCAGTTAACCTCTTAGTGACTCTGTTTCCCCATCTGTACCACGGAGATTATAACGCTTACAATTCACAAAATTGAGTCTTGATTTATTTATGTGTGTAAAGTGCTTTGAAACACCACATCTATAATGGAAAATATGCAACATAAGACGTATGCATTTATTTTTCTATAGAAGATACCATGTTCTAAAAATATGGACCATTAAGAAGGTGGCAGAGGGAGAAGATGTAGGTTCATTATTTTAGGTTCACATTGTCCTCTTCTACTTTTAGTTAAAACATATTTTAAAAACACCACTAAAATTTTTATTTATTGTATGTTTAGAGAAGTTGTCAAGTGTTTCATCTTCATATGTATTTTCACTCTCTCTTAAAACTCTCAGAAGACTGAAGATAAACATTTTCTTCCTTACTGGTTTTTTCTACATCTATTAGTCAAACATCAATTGCTTTTCCCCCTAATTTTTAGGGACGCAGAAACTAAAATAGCTGTGATGCTCACATCCTCGTTTGTGCATCAATGATGCTTTAGTAATGTGTATAGTATATTGTGAATGCTACTGCAGAGTGAGCACAAGAGAAAAATAGGAGGTAAACTTTTTGTTTGTTTTAAGTACATCCCACAAAAATAGTAAAATGTACAAAAATTAATCACTGATTATTTTAATTATATATTTAATATGAGAACATGCCACAGCAGATTACTATAAATTTAGGAGGTTAAGTTTTAGGCCTAAATACTTGACAGTGTGTCTTTTGAAAGTAAGGGATCTTGAGTTCACGTACCAGGACAATGGTAGCTACTATGGCTTAAATAAGTTTTATATTACATATGCAATATTGCAGGCATTACATCAGTAAGATCACAATACCCTAATCTTGCAGGGCATCTTCTATTCACAGTCGCTAAGCTTACACAAGTAGTGCCTCTGGTTTTACAAGATATGCAACAAGAGTTCAGACTCCGCCCATTAGGACTTGAGGCTGGTAAGGGCAACAAAACCAGCTAAGGCTCTTAACTGATAATGGGCCCAACTTAAACTTTCCAGTATTTGTGTTTCTGACCCACTGTTCTGGTTCAAGGCCATCTCTAGACATTAACTACTATGAATTTTAAAGTGTTAGCTCACACTCAGAGATGTAGTATCAATACACCTTTGGTGTTAATATCACTTTATAAGCCAGCACAGAAAGAAACTATATTACAGAATAGATTTGCTGTTAGTGAATGCTTAGAAACATGAGAAAAAATATAAATGAGAAGGAATGGATAAAGGATGATCAATTCAGTCACAGTTACCATTGTTAGAGAAGGAAACGGCAGATGATGGAAAGGAGCGTTATATGGATCCAGTCATGCCAGGTTTGGAGTACCTCCTTTGAGGTGGTGAGTGCCCTCAACGCCTAATAATGCCAGTTGGAGTTAAAAGCATTTGGTGTTTTTGCGGGATCAGCTCTAAATTTTTATTTATTTATTTTTAAGAGGCAATATATATATATATATATATATAAACAGTCTGGCAAGTTGATGGTGGCTCTCTAAAAGCATTTATAAGCATCACAAAAAGCATATTTGTTCATTAGATCCCTGTGTAAAAATGGCCGTAAATGCAAATTTGAGAGAAAAACAGCGTTTAGGAAGTTGCATGTATATACCCCTGTGTATTAAGATAAGAATGCATCCCTTAAGGACTAGATCGGCATGAAAAATGTCATCAAAAGGAAGAGGGGAATGGGGATGGTAATGCAGAGAGTGGGAAGAGAGGAATCAAAACTCCTTGCACTTTGCAGTCTAGCAAATGAGACTGTTCTGTGTTAGGACTGAATTTTGACAGGCTATGATGATGAGAAAGCCTGTCACCGGTCTTGCTGGTGCAAAACCTTTGCACTCATATTCACTGTAACTGTTTTTATGCTTCACCAAGTCTAAATTAATTCTGATACACTGGCATGCTTCTACTCCAACTGATCTATTGACACCATTATGAGGAACAGCGCTAACATTTCCTAAATGATGTTTTTGTTGTCTCAAATTCAACGTCACTTGTAATGTGTGCACCACTTTATACTTAGAAAAACAGAACAGTCTGGAGAAATACTGAAACAAACAGCAAAAACAGCTCTATTTTAAGGACATACACACATGTGCAGCTTTACAACTAAGATATTTACACGGAGGATTGTTCTGAAGCAACACCAAACTATTGGAACAATGGGGTTTCTTTCCAGTGGATGGAACAGCACTGCTCTCTATTTACAACTGGGATATTTCTAACACAATAGTTTATTTTTATATTTTATTTACACAGCAAAGCCTGGTGATTCTTGCTATATAAGTTTGATTTTGATGCTTCTCTATTTTAGGATTTTTTGTACTGTTTATTATCATATCATTTATGGTGTCACTTTGTATCTATAAACATTTGTTTGAAGATTAGACAAATTCATTTAAGACCATGCCTTTTATTCTCATGATAAACAGCCACTACTTAATTCATCATTTCAAAGAATAAGAGATTTGTTCCAACATAAAAACTCTAATTTTTTTTCCACCACTTGGCGGAAGAACCAATATTGAACAATCATCTGGATGTGTACAGTGTGATGCTAAATACACACAATACTTGTAACACATATGTCACATATTGTGCTTTTTTAAAAGTATTCATAGATTTAAGCCTCTCTTCAGCAATCACTTTTTTCCATACGTCTTGAAATCAAGCATAGCAGCTTCGACAGACTGCATGTCAAAGAGAAAGCTGATCTGTTGCAAGCTCCCTACAAATGAAATTAGCTGACAAGTCTTTCTAAACATGAGACCATAATTCTGAAAGGATAATCTTATGTGTACTTCTTCAATAGCAAGTGTCAAAGCATGAAACTACACAGTGAAATCTCTTCACTATATAACTGTTAAACACATATTACTGGTACAGCAGCCCTTAATAAGTAGCCATAATATATTTCACTCTAATATGTTTAAACATACCCTTTTAAAAGCCATTCATTTATAGGTGTGACTGATAACACTTGAAGAAAAAGCCATATTGCTGTTGGGAAGAACACAAGTGTAAAGATCTGGACAAAAAGATGTAGTTTCACATGCATCAAAGCACTTGTCAGCTCCTGCAAAACAAGAAGAGAGGAAGCTGCAGTCATAACAGCAAAGGTAAGTTCACATTTGGGCTGTTTGAAATAGGGTCACCTTTACATTAAGACAAAAATGCACGCATTCTAAGTCTTTTAGAAGTCTATTCTCCCCTTCAAAACCATTAACACCAAGGCTCACAAAAGGGTCTTTTGTCAAAATATTTCTCACTGTTGCTAACACCAGCTCAGCTCCCATTATGGTAGGTTAGTGCAGAAAAATCTCTGGCTCTGTCACCCTTCCAAGAACTGTGTCAGCTGACAGCCCGTCAACACTAAGGCTCCCACTGTTAATACTGGTTTGAGCACTGGCCTGCTAAACCCAGGGTTGTGAGTTCAATCCTTGAGGGGGCCATTTAGGGATCTGAAGCAGAAATTGGGGATTGGTCCTGCTTTGAGCAGCGGGTTGGACTAGATGACCTCCTGAGGTCCCTTCCAACCCCGATATTCTATGATTCTATGAATACCACAAGGGAGATGAACTAATGTAATCAATATGGAGACAATTTTAAAAGTTTCTCTAGTCTAAACAGAGCCAACAAGAGTGTAAGTCTCTTGCATGCCAACAGAAAAGGGCCTTTACACTGCAGAAAGACTCACAGGTATGTTTTCGCTAGTGAAAAGTTAAAACTCACACAGCAAATTAATTCAGCGTCAGTTTTTATTTGTTCAGCATCCCAGAAATGCTTAAAAACTGACATACACCAGAACCATCGACGGCAAATTCGTACCAAGTAATATTAAGGTTTGGAAGAACTACACAGAAAGAACGCTGAGGCTATGACAAACTAACAAAAGCAAGAAAATTCAGAGAAATGAGGAGCAAAATTCAGCTGGGTGCAGGAAAAATAAATAAGACTTTGTTGTTACACAGCACCTTTCATCAGAGACCCTCAAAGCACTTCACAAGGGTGATTGAAGATTATTACATATTTCCCTCTTAACTATGTGTCTCTTCGCATTGGTACTCTTGTTGTGCAACAATTCTCTTAGTAGTTTTGTATATACATTTCCTTTCAAACAAAAGAAAAATTCTTGTTGTCAGATCAACTCTTTCTGAATGTAATAAATCTGAATGGAAATGGATCACCCTAACCTATTTAGCTGTCTCCCTCAGAAAAACACTGGAGTCCTTTTCAGTCACTTTACTTAACTGATATCTAATGTAACTCTTATGAGAAAGCTAATTTGTTAGGTTTCTCCAGCTATCTTTAATTAGGTTAGATATGTCAGATTCTACATTTTAAAAAATGTAGAAAGTCTAGTTCATTGCACATACATAGTAGTCACTTTTTAAAACGTAAATTTGTATCAGCTGGCAGTGGATTCTTTTTCAAGCAGCTTAAAGAGTAAGGGCCTGTTGAAATTTTTAATTTTAAAATTTAGCCACCTTTAAGAAAAAGGCAATTTATAAATAAAAAACAAACAAACAAGCTTTAAGACCCACACTAAGGTCAAATACTGCATCTTTATCCACCACTGAAGAAAATAAAAGTTTTAGAAATATAAGGGATTCAGCATCGGAACCTTGTCAGGTATTTTTGCCTTCTCTTAACAAACTAAAAGTGTTTCCCTCAAACTTGATTAAAAAAAAACCCACAACATATTTGATCTAAAAATCTGCCCCTTTTTTCTATTTGCAAGGTGTTCTCAGGAAGTCACGTAGCCCTGAAAACAGGGATTTATAATATACACTGACAATATCATCACAAAAGAAACAATATATTAATTTTTTGTTTAAACACATAAGACCTCTAAGAAGTGAAAATATTTTTAAAGAATGGAAAATCGTCAGTAAGAAAAAGGGCCTCTTTATCCATGTGAGACTGATCACAATGCAATACAATCTGTGAAGAAGCATTAGAATAGCATCTTCTTAACCAGCATTGCATATCAACTACTGCACTACAGATAGTCTCATCACAGTACGACGTCATCTTTTCTTCAACAAGGAGAACAAAGATGAATAGAGGGTTCATCACCAGCAAAGGAAAGAATTTTTTTAAAGACCAGATGAGGTGAAAGAATACAGAAAGTGATTAAAGTATAGCTATTTTAAAAGCAAGGGTTTTTAAAAAAAACAAAACACAAAACTATTACATATGCTAAAATCCCAAATAATTAGAATAGGAGAATTATCTGGCCATTTGTACATTCCGTCTTATTTCTTGCCAGGTCCGAAAAGTTCTGTCCCACCACAAATCATTCACTAGGCCAGTCCAAGACCCCTTGTACAGTGTATGGGTGGCAATGTCACACTCACCCCATAATCAGTCTGGGTGAGTGTGACATTGCCACCCATTGCTGGATTTTAGAACTGTACAGTATTATACAGTTTTCAATAGTATCATCTTATATCTTTTGGGAAATGCCCTATAAGGAACCCAAGATAGGTTTCATGAAAATTGCTGTAGAAGCGCATGTAGTGGTGCCACACTTATAGGATAGGCCTTTGTAGACTTGAACAGATGGGAGTGGAGGAAGAGATTTGCATTACAAGAAATATATTCCCCAAAATTATTGGTTTTTCAATGTCTTTGCTGGTCACCTTTAAGAGGAGACCCTTATAAAGGATACATTTTGAATCATATTGTCACAGTCCATATCATGGATACAAAGGAAAGGAGTGAATAAGGAGCCTTTACCCTGTTGTGCATCTCACAAAAAGGCCTGTCAGAATTTCAGTCGGTGCACTTGAGAAAATGCAGAGACTACTCTCTCAGGACACCTCAAAGGGGCAGGGGAAGCTGCCAAACCATAGCCCCACCCCTCCCTGCACAAGCCAACAGAGAAAGCTACACTATCTCCCCAACATATCAGGACATTCAGGGCATTTCTGTGCCACCCAAGCTCCCACAGGGGAGCACAGTTCCACTCCTCCCTCTAATCAGGACAGTGAGCACAATATGGCCTTTTGTGTGTCAGTACCTACACACAGTAAAACCTTTTTCAATGACTCGTCAGATTCCCCACTGTACAACTGTAGCCACTAACCAGATATTCAGGAATATGATTTCAAATTCTAGGTCTGTGGGGACTTAGTTAATAGAGCTCTTTCAAAGACCAAACCAGCCAATAAACTGAAAGCTGAATGGGCGTGATGGTATGGGCAAATATTCTGCTCATGTATCATGACTACAGAGTTATTACTACAAATATAAACTTCTCTCTACTTATGGTAATTCATGTTTTTGAAAATACAACCAAGATGCTTTTTGTATGTGCATAAACAGAGCTATACCAGTAAGCTGCCCACTGCTTTGTAAAGAACTTCTGAATCCACATCTACAATAGCATTGTTGAGCATGAGTTCTGTTTTCCTGATAACACTGAACCATGAAGGATAATATTAAAAAAAAAAAAAAAGCAAGCATATCTTAGTTTATGAATGAAAATAAAAATCTGGAAGTGTGAACATTTTGTCTATTAATGACATAAAATTTGTACAGTTTCTTATGATTTTACAGAATATACTGAATGCATGCTCCATTAAAATTAACAAATGTAAAAACAAAGTGATCCCAATACACGTACACACACACTCAAGAATTGATAAAAACCAAAAGAGAAAATAACTTGCACTGCAACTCAAAATACTGTAACATTAAAATATGGGAAGACAGGTCGATGCAAGGCAACTTACATCAGCCTAATTGAGTAAGACCTAAGAGTCTACATTAAAATTTCGCTCCCGCCGACATAACTGCCCCACTGTGGCAGCTTAATAACGCCACCTCTGCGAGCAGCATTGAGTTATGGTTGACGTAGCTAGGTCAACGTAGCATCACTGTAGACACTGCATTGTTTACATAACCTGTCACTGGCTTTCAGAAGCTGTCCCACAATGCTCCACACTAACAGTACAATCGGTACAAGGTCTCCTGATGAGGACGCTCACTGATGACACAAACGAGTATAGTGTGGACCCGCAAAAGTGATTTAATTACCATGGCGGCTGTATGCCATCATAACTTAGGTCAACATAATTTTGTAGTGTACATATGGCCTTATTCATGTTTATAAATTGCTTTGAGGTCCTTGGATGAAAAGATGCCATGTAAGTCCAAAGCTGGGCTTGAAAAGTTTATTAGGCACTTAACTTGCCAAGCACTAAACCTACTAGACAAAGGTAGATACAAAAAATGATTTGCGTGGGGAGGGGTGCCTCACCAGCCAGATACAAAAGCCAAGCCCTTCTGCCACCCTCACTTGCTGGCATGTCTACCACAGTACTGTCCCTGGACAAGGTGTGGGGCTACATCTCTCATCAGCTTCTAGTTAGCAGCTGTTTTATTAATTTGAAGCATCAAGACTTGAAATTACTGAAAGGAAAAAGGACCTTTCCATTTCTTCCCTGCACTTCAGGAATTCCTGCCTGCTGAGAGAAGAGAACTCAACTACACCACCACTTCCCAGCCACTGTTTTTGGGTCCTCTTCCCCATGAATAACTCCAGAGCTAGCTTCTGTTAGTATTAATTGGTTTTCCAGGTGAAAGGATGAAACTGACATGATTCTTGACAGTTTCACTGATAACCACAGGCTTCTGAAATAGCAGCAATGAAACCAACCAGAGAGATTAATTTCACTGCTGCCATAACCCCGCAAAACCATGAGAATCAACAGTGGCGCTGGAACAATCTGACTATAGACTCAGGATGGCATTAATTCAGACTTGGCTCCCATTTGGAGGGTTATCTTCACAACCATAAGCTTAGAAACTTAAAACAAAATATGAAAGCTTAAATTCTGCAGAATTCAATAATATAGTTTGGCTCAATAGCCAAGAGAAACTTCCCACTTAACAAAGGTGAGCAGGTAAGTAGGTTTGTCAAACCCTGGTACAAAGTATTAGCCAAATTACTGATTTCATCATTGCTTTGCAGCTAGCTAAATTACTTACTTAAGCAGGTGAATTAGGAGCTATTTAAGTTATCCTCTTAAGTAACAGATCAAATCAGCCAACAAAGTGAAAAGGAACAGAGAGGCTGCACAGGCAGAGAAGTGCAATGGTTCTCTTTCAAGTAAGGTCACCTGAGATGCGCTGGCAGACAAATTTGACAGAAAACTGCTGCATCCCTTCACCCAGTCACCAAAGTTTTGCAGGCAACTAGGCAACATTTCTTAAGCTACTTGAGACTTTTTTCCCCCCACCAATTTTTCTTTTTTTAAAGTAAAATGGGAATAAGAATTGAAACAGGCTCAGGCACCCCTGAAGCACTACTGAGTGTGGCAGCAGAGTCAAAGCACAAATGCAGCAATATTCCTTTGAAGTTCAGCATTCCACCAAGCACAACTGAATATATGAGAATCTTCTAGTAAACTGTTCCCAAGCCATGGAGCTGCAGAGAAACTCTTCTGGGACCATTATTCCAGGCAATAAACTGCTGTAGCAACTGCTACCCCTTAGGCGTCCACCTCTGCAGCAGTTTGAAGCCACTGGATCATCATAAGCATGGATCCTGTAGCTACTTGCTCAGTCAGCCTCATTTGGGGATGATGCTAAGCCTTCGCTGTAGTTCATAGAGGCATGGAGGCTCCATTTACATCCTCTCAATCTCACTAGAGATTGACTGTGGGATTTCTGCAACAATAAAGTGTCTTGTGCAGACCCTCCACAGGTGAGTGAATTTCACTCAGTATGTCCTGCTCCTCTCTCCTTCTGGCGCTGTGTAATTTTTTTAAAAACACACAAACTAGTTATGTACACATGTAACTTTCACATGGTTCCATTAGTTATCTACCAACAAAAAAGAGTCAGTAATTTGATGTGCCTAACTACATTCAGGCCTGTTCAAGATCAGCCCAAACTTCTAAAATAAAATAAGAAAGAACCAAAGAGAACTTATTTACAGTACCTCAGTTTTTAATGAGAGTCCACTGTTAAAGAATATAGCTGAAACAGCAATATATGTTATGGTAATTTCTGGCTTCAGTGGTCCTAAAAAAAACAAAACCACAGAAACAAAGTGAACCACTTAAGGAAATAACACTATAAAAAGTTATAATATACCAAAGTAATTAAATATTTCAGAATGTAGAGAAATATTTGGAGTACTTTGATCATTAACTTTAAAGTCTGTTTAAAAGACTAAGTTTTGCTATTTAAGTGAATGTCATTCTTATTTTAAAACAAAAACAAACAAGACTAATTAACGGAGAGAGATAGCAATGAAAGGCATGATGCAATGAAAAGTATGCCTATGTATACAATACCTGTTGGTTACCCTGGGGCAGATTCTGCCTTGCCTTAATGCGGAAATATTAAGTGGTAAGTGGCAAATAAGGAGCCTTCTCCCACCTCTGGGCTGCACACATATGGGCCAGTCAGAATTGCAACATGTAGCAGCCAGCAGGTTGACAGGTTGGCTGGCTGCACAGTGGAATGCAAGCTATACCCCTACACAGGGCTCCCTGGGGCCGTGTAGTACACCTCCAGCTGTATATGATTTCTAAACACACTAAGGTCCCAATCCAGCAGTTAGATCTGCATGGGCAGACCCCGGCACCTCCAAGGAACCCCACTGAATCAAAAGCCTATGTTTGTACACTCTTTCAAAGGAATTAACATTTTTCACTCTTATAAAAATGACAAATACCCTTTTGGGGTAGGAACCATGCCTCATGTGGGAATGCTGAAAACAAAAACCCAGCCTCCATTTTTAAACATTACTAATGGAGTTCTGACCACGCTACTATCTTATTTTAAAATTATCTCTTTCCTTTTTATTTCATACTTTTAGTAGTACTAATCTGACATGACTAAAATTGCAGTAGCAAGCAGGCAGGCCTTTACGCTCTACTCCAAAAGAGGAGATCCTGTCTCCTCTCGCATATGAAAGATACATTATTGACGGTCATGGAGAAACTGAATCCTCTACACAAGTCAATGATCTCAAAGTTCATAGAGAGCTTGATTCTACACTGAATCCACCCAACTTCTGCATTGCTGGAGACAAGCTATTTACAGAGAAATCCTGGATTTACATAGGCCTGACTCCAGGAGATACAAAAACAGTCTGTGTATTACATACAAAACACCTTACACTATACACAACTTTAAAAAAAGTCAGGAAAAAAATTGGGACTAGCAAGACTGAATTCCCCACATTTGAAACACATCCCTTATATAATACGATTTGCCATTGCTTAAAACTTGAGTGTGATTAAATGTTATTTGTCCAGTATTAGTGTCACTCATTTGGAAGGAGGTTCCTTAATTTTGGACTCATTTTAGGTCATTTTAAAGTGTCTCCTCTCTCTTGTGATCAGGGATTCTTTTGGTGTACATTTCAATGAGACACTTACAAACCTCACTCCAAAAAACCACCCTTCTCTTCAAGTTGGACAGCTGCAGAAAAATCCACCCTTCCCGACTGAGCAAGGTTGGGCTGGTAGCTCGCACTGTACCGCCATTCAGTCCCGGCACACGGAAGTCGCGCCCGGGTCTCAGTGCAACGTGTCAGCGCGGGCCCTGGAGCCGCAAGGGAGCCCTGTGCAGGGGGCTCCGCGGCCCATAACCTGCGCACGGGGGTGGGGGGGGGGGCAGGGGATTTTGCCCAGTTGCTGGAAGCAACGGCCACGCTTGGCGGAGTAACGCTCCACTCCTGGGGCGGCAGGATGCTGTGCCCTGAAAGTAACCCCGGCGTTGGTCTGGTTCCCCCCAAAACTTGTGATCTACGGCAGGGGACGCTGCCCCCACCCGCTCGGGTTCAGCCCCTCGCTTGCCTGCCTGCGAACGAGCCGAGAGGGGGCTCGGCGAGGGGCGCCGCGTAGGGCACGGCCGGCACCTGTTCAATGCCCCCCACCTCTCTCTCGCTGGCTTGGCGAGCCCCTGGCGGCAGCCGGCGCGGCCCGGGATCGGACTTACCCCCTTTCACCCCAACGGCGGGCTCCAGCTTCGCCACGGCGATCACCAGCACGATCCCCAGAATGAACCATTCTTTCCGCGTCCGCTCCAGCAGCCCCATGCTGCGCCGCGCCGGCCGCCCCCCCCACGCGCGCCTTTGGCCCCTGCCCGGCGGCGCTGCTGCAAAGGGCGGGCTCGGAGCCGGGCTGCCGCGGCGGCGGGCAGGAGCCGGGAGTAGTATCCAGCGACAGGGAAAGTCTCACTGAGCGCCGCCATCATTACCACGCGCCTGCTAATAGACTCGCACCGGCTCCCGCCGCAGCCCCGAGCTCCCCCCCCCCGCCCAGGCAAGGGAACGCCGGCCGGCCGGGCGCCGCGCGAGATCAGAGGGGGGTCGGGCTGCAGCGCCCGCTGCCTCCGCGGCGCGGAGTTACGCGGCTACCCCCGGCGCGGGCAGTTCCCCTAGCTCAGGCGGGCGCCGGCGGCTGCAGCCCGGCCAGCGCGCGAGGACCGCGGGGCAGCGCCAGGGAGCTGCTCCTGCCGCCCGGGGAGCCCCCTCCAGGTTCCGTGGGCGGCGGGGCTGGCGCCCGTGCGGGAGGCTTATGCGATTAGGGGGCTGCGCGCTTTTTTGATACATTACAATGGGTCTGTGACGCCCGGCGTTTGACGCGCGAGCCGGGGGGAGGGGTGACTCGGCTGTTCAGTTCTTGGGGTTGGAGGCTTTCCCCGGGGCCGGGCTGGGGGAGCGCGCGCTCCTCCTCCTCCTCCTCAATCGCAGCTGGGCCCGCAGTAAAGGGGCGCCTGGGGCAGGGACGGCCACGGCGCGAGGGAGAGTCGGAGCAACACGTGCGCCTTCCTCCCCAGCTACCTTTGCAAACCAATGGGCGCGTTTGCAGTGGGAGGCTGGTTGCTGGAATGACTCGCTTCTTTGTTCGTGGCAGGGGGTGTGGAAAACTCCCGTATGCAGCAGGGGAGACTAGGCTGTAATCAGCAACCGGTGCGTGTGCTGCACAATCTGGCAGGAAACAACTGTTGGCAAAGAAGGAAGTTTCAGGTTCTGGAAATTGTCTGATAAAATGTAAGAGTGAATTACCGTTAAAAGTAGGCCTCCATCCACTGGCCTTTCAGGATTCTTTTAACTACCAAGCAAGGAGAGCATGGACCCATCCCTTAGTTTGTAGCCACTAGTTGCCCAGAGGGCTACACCGGCCAAAATTCAAGCAAAAGTTCAGTGTTTGTCACCTCCAGGCTCTACCAGCACAGCAAGTTTTTCTTCACCCAGGAGACCACAATTAGTGGCCTTCCAGAAGTGGTCTAACGGATTCCTTCTTCTGATCAACAACTGATAAGCTCACTTACTGGGCCAACTTGTAGAATGGATCCCCCCAGTTTGCTTCTGAACTCCATTGAACTGACCCCCTTCAATTTATAACATTGACAGTTGAAGTTATTGTTTATATGACAATAGGAACAGCATAGAAAAATACCTCTGGCAGTCTAATTACTAAACAAATATAGGTTTCAGAGTAGCAGCCCTGTTAGTCTGTATCCGCAAAAAGAAAAGGAGTACTTGTGGCACCTTTGAGACTAACAAATTTATTTGAGCATAAGCTTTCGTGAGCTACAGCTCACTTCATCAGATGCGCTCAAATAAATTTGTTAGTCTCTAAGATGCCACAAGTACTCCTTTTCTTTAAACAAATATAGATATCGTATTTTGTTCTTAAGTCTATGATCATGGTTCTGACTTGTGTAATATCGTTTAGATTAATTCATCACTAGGACAGTTTGTGAAACATGAGGCGTGTAAGACATGTAGAATATGTTTTATTTGGAAGGAAGGTTGTTCACAATAAAACAAAAAATGTCAGAAACTGAACGAGGGAGACTAGTTTCTCTATTCAGATTATTACTGGGTGTTACTGGTGTGTAGTTTGGAGTAGGCTGTGTGTGCCTGGGTTGAGATATGCTCCTACACACTAGCATAAAAAATTTTTTGTTTGTATACAGATTACCACAGAGCCTACAAAGTATTTTTCTGAGAATTCAAGTGCTCTAATTGATCTAAATAGATGGAGGCTTAATGGCTTCAAAGTTGTCTATATTGGCCATGATCCTGCAATCTGATCCACACAGGTGTAAGACTCCAGCTCACGAAAAGTGGATTGCGGGAACTGGAGTCCATACATTTCTTGCTGCAGTAGGGCTTTCAATTGTAAACTCTTTGGGACTGTGTTTTCTTTTGTGTCTTGTAGAGCACCAAGCACTATAGATCCTTACCAAATAACCGTATTTTTCCCTTAATGATGAAGTTCTCCAAGGTGAAATCTGATTCTCTTTCATTAATAATCCTATGTTTCCATGTAGTCAAATTACAGAGAGCAAAAAAGAATTACTTTTGGTCATTTAAATGATGTGATAAAACCACATATGGCAGATTCATCATCATTGCCTTCAAGTTTATCCACTTATCATTACCACTGCATCACCACAAAAAGCAGATTCCCTCTCAGTCTGAACTCATTCTAACTCATCTGCCCTGCCTCCAGGAAAAGGAACACTTACTATAAACTAAAGCCAACTTAATCTTTTGTGATTTATCATATGAATGACTAGCTTGCTTTCAGACTTAGAAAAATATATATGATTCTCTTCTAGTCTTTAGCTGAAAGTCGGCGGGCTTATTTCAATACTAAATAAATCTCCATTAAAACAGAGTATCATAAAAATCTGATTCTGGTGCTCAACTTGCACTTTCAATTTTCTATTCCTCTCTTGTATCAGCTTCCTTGATGGATTCATTAGTCCAGTCTCAGACTGGCCATGACCCCCTTCCTCTAAATCACATTTACAAGGAAATGATAACGTATGAAACGTTTTATCATTGTTAACTGCTCACACCAGTACTTTCATAGTGTCCCTTGTTCAGTGGTGTTTTAAGCACATAATTGTTCCTGATATCTGATTGTTAAGTGTTAAATTTATGCTGCACATTCTTCATGGGTGTATTCAGGCTTCAAAGAACAGTTGGACCATATGCTTTTTTGTTGCTTTCCAGTAAATAAATGTTTACTGTTTGTAGCTCACAGCTCAGTTCTGATCTCACCTATGTAAGTGTGTATCACCAGGTATCCTGAACAATTTACTGTATGTTTAAGTGCACATGCCATAGCTGAATTTTCAGAGTATGTAGGGCTGCATCTTCTCCCACCCCAAAAGGAGAAATTTGCACAGTTAAAAATGTTTGTGTATTTTACTATAGCTGATCAAAGCACATTATGGACCTAATTCCAATCTCAGATACATAAGTGCAAATCTTGCAAAATCCGGTACCATACATGTGTGTAAGGGTTGGTTGTCTTTTGAAAAATAGATCACTGCAGCTGATTTTATAATGCAAACAGTCATGTTGATCTATGTGTTTTCTGTCAGACTTCACAAGTCCTGATTTGACTAGAACCATCCTCTGGTCAATGTCCTTGTATTTTATATATAGATCTTGTCTTGTGGTATGCCTTAATATTTAAACTGCTCTCAGCAATAGTTGAAATGGTCCTGCAGCTGTTTTCACAATATCAGTGGGTGGTTACAACAGTTATGGGACTGCACCTACTGAAATATATTTGGAATGGGTTTTTACCTAGTATTCATCAGGTAACAGTATTTATATGGACAGTTCATCCATGGATCATAAAGCATTTTACAAACATTACCAGCCCTATTCTACAGCTGGGGAAATTGGGACCTTACTCTGCGCCAGTAGGGCTGAAAGGCATGTCCAAGTTTATCAGGGCTCATTAAATGAGCTACCATTGTTACTAAGCAAAAGATAAACACCTATATTATTTACTTCTATGTTAACACAAAGACAAAAATACACTAAAACACATCATGAAGGTTGCAAAGCCAACCATTCAAAAGTTAAGGAATGCCAGAATTAAGGCTTCCTGTTCACCCTTAATTTGCTCCCCCACCCATTGTGTATATGCATTATGATAGTCTTTAATTACATGATCAATACTTTTTTGGCAGTTCACAGAATAATGGTGCCGAGGGAGAGACCCGGCCTCAGCCATTGCAGGAACTGGGCCCTGGGCCAGGAATATTCCTGGTGCCCAGGCACCATGGGCCCATAGGACTTGCCACCCATGATCCTTAGTGTTCGATGTGTGACACAATGCTCTATTGTCTGTACACTATACTATTTGCTCTGAAGACAGGATTATTAATTTCTTGATGGGCTTTCATATGGCACTCATCACTATAATATATGAGTGTTTTACGCATATTAATGTATTTATTTTCAGAATACCCCTGTCACACAAAGGGTGTTATCTCCATTTTACAGATGGGGTATTGAGGCAAAGAATGATTAAGGTCAAAAGTACCTGCATTTTGGGTGCCTTATTTGACACACCTAGGATCTTAGAATTGTATTCCATTTTATATGTTCAAAGCACAGCTCCCAATTACTTCAATTGTGAGTGATCAGCACTTCTGCACATCAGACCCCAAGTCTCAAGTCAGACACTCACAAAACAAGGAATACACAATTAGTGACTACCTGTGAAAAGTTGGGCTACAGGGATTTGACCAGAATCACAAAGGGATTCTGTAGCAGAGGCAGGGATAGAATCCAGTTCTCTAGGGAATGAGACCATCCTTGTTCTTCCTGCAATCTCTTGCCTCAATCACTAGACACCTAACATCTGCTACAAATGAGGCAGTAATCCTACACAGACAACAGCATTCTTCACTATCTAACTGTGATTCATCTCTATATCAGATCCATACTATGTACTGAAGTAGGCAAGGGGCCTCTGGAAAAATTATGTGATCATGTAGTTAATGACTGTATCAGAATGCATATCCACAAGGGAACCAAATTAAGGTTGCCTGGGTCACCTTAATTCTGGCATTTTCTAACTTTGGAGTGTTTGACTTTGCAACTTTAATAATGTTCTTTTTACAGCTTTCTTTGTGCATAACTTCCTAGGTTTTAAAAAAGGCAAACTCTGAAAAACCTTCCATCATGTAGTATCATATTGATACCAACATAGTTTGTGTGAAGGGTTGTAATCTTTAGATCCACTGCTTTGACCTGTCACTTGAGCTAATGAAGTAACTGATTGCTGTATTTCAGAAAGGTTCTCTCCTGACAAAGAAAAAAACATAATTTTCATTCAATTGTTTGTTTATTTTTTTAAATATAGTCCCCCTTGACATCAGTGTAGTTGGTCCAGTGCAGCTTCAGCTTGGCTGTGACCATCTTGTAGAAGTCGTTGTCCTGTATGTCCAACTGCTACGATCACTTCATTATCATCATTGAAACTCTTCCCACAAAGGTCTTCCTTCAACTTAGGGAACAGGTAGCAGTCAGAGAGCCAAATCTGGGAAAGCAGCTGAAAGCTGCATTTGGTTGCTGTGGTCACAGTGCTGTGGGGTGATGCACTGGCCTGGAGAAGCACCACTCCTTGATTCAACTTTCCACAGCACTTTCTTATGCCCCAAGTCTTCACTGAGGATGGTGTGAACGGACCCAGTGCTGAGGCCCACTGTTTCAGCTATGTGCCTGACTGTTGATCTTCTGTCACTGATCACCATCTTGTGGATTGCATCAACTTTTTCTGATATGGTGGCCCACTTGGGGTGTCCTGACATTGGTTCATTCTCGGTGCTGATTCTCCCTCACTTAACTTCAGGAGCCCAGTTTTTTATTGAGGCATATGAAGGGGCATCATCAGGCCAGACACTTTCTGAATGACCCTCATAGTAGGTTGTCATTCTCTAGTGGACTAGGGCTAATAGGGGATGAGAGACATACTTTGGCAGTGGGTTTCACTGCTATTTCCTGGGAGCAAAGGAATGGTGAGAGGCTGCGATATTTTTATTCCAGGCTCTGGAGGGGAGTGTTCTGTGGCGGGCACAGACTCTTCTGCTCATTCCCCTGGGCATCACTACTTGTGCCCATACTCTCCTACCATCTATTGCCCTAGTCTTTTCTCCTCTTTACCCCATCCTGCTCACCTAGCTAGTCATAGTCTCCACTCCTGAGGCTTGACTTTTCAGTCCCTTTAGCGAACAACTCCTACTCTCACTGCTCTGGAATCCCAGTCCCAGTCCCCCTCCTAATCATACCTAGTTCGCCACACAAACTCCAAGTTCCTTGTCCTCAGTCTCCTTGCTCAACCAGTCCAAGTCCCAGCCCCTATTCCCAGCTTCTCAGCAAATCTCTCTCCCCAACTCTGGAATCCAGTCACCTCCACATGCCCCCACCTATGTTTTCCATCTCCACTGGATCCAGTCCAAATCTCCCTCCAAGGGCTTCTCATCCAGGCTCATGGTCTTCTCACTGGGCTCCTTGACCCACGCTCCCCTCCAAGCCCATACCCAGTTTCCCTCTCCCCACATCTCACCAGTCTCCAGCCCTGTTTCCCCACATGTACTCCATGTCCCAATCTACTCCCTCCACCCCATGTTTGACTCTTGTCCTTTCTGAATTTGAATCAGGCAGGCCTCTCCTCCACACTGTCTGGGCATCTCAGAAATGGCTGAAATTAAAAAAAAAAATCAGCCTGAGGGAGACACCCATTGTGGAAAATTACAGCCTAAATATTTAAAGTTTCGCAGAACTATAAGCTACTGAACCAGGGTCTTATAATGAAAAGTGCCAATAATAAGATGCTATACAGATAATAATACCTGGTATTACTATTGACACAGCTTAGCTGCAACCTTAATAAGGACATAGATAGAATCATAAGAACATAAGCAAGGCCATACCGGGTCAGACCAAAGGTCCATCCAGCCCAGTATCCTGTCTACTGACAGTGGCCAATGCCAGGTGTCCCAGAGGGAGTGAACCTAACAGCTAACAGCAGGGAGAACTGGAGGTCCTGGTGATGTCAAGGAATTATGACGTGATTGGAATAACAGAGACTTCTTGGGATAACTCGCATGACTGGAGTACTGTCATGGATGGTTATAAACTGTTCAGGAAGGACAGGCAGGGCAGAAAAGGTGGGGGAGTAGCACTGTATGTAAGGGAGCAATATGACTGCTCAGAGCTCCGGTACGAAATTGCAGAAAAACCTGAGCGTCTCTGGATTAAGTTTAGAAGTGTGAGCAACAAGAGTGAGGTAGTGGTGGGAGTCTGCTATAGACCACCGGACCAGGGGAATGAGGTGGATGAGGCTTTCTTCCAGCAACTCGCAGAAGCTACTAGATCGCACACCCTGGTTCTCATGGGTGACTTTAATTTTCCTGATATCTGCTGGGAGAGCAATACAGCGGTGCATAGACAATCCAGGAAGTTTTTGGAAAATGTAGGGGACAATTTCCTGGTGCAAGTGCTAGAGGAGCCAACTGGGGGGGAGCTTTTCTCGACCTGCTGCTCACAAACCGGGAAGAATTAGTGGGGGAAGCAAAAGTGGATGGGAATCTGGGAGGCAGTGACCATGAGTTGGTTGAGTTCAGGATCCTGACACAGGGAAGAAAAGTAAGCAGCAGGATACAGACCCTGGACTTCAGGAAAACAGACTTCAACTCCCTCAGGGAACGGATGGGGGGACTAACATGAAGGGGAAAGGAGTCCAGGAGAGCTGGCTGTATTTCAAGGAATCCCTGTTGAGGTTACAGGGACAAACCATCCCGATGTGTCGAAAGAATAGTAAATATGGCAGGCGACCAGCTTGGCTTAACGGTGAAATCCTAGCGGATCTTAAACATAAAAAAAAGAAGCTTACAAGAAGTGGAAGGTTGGACATATGACCAGGGAAGAGTATAAAAATATTGCTCGGGCATGTAGGAATGAAATCAGGAGGGCCAAATCGCACCTGGAGCTGCAGCTAGCGAGAGATGTCAAGAGTAACAAGAAGGGTTTCTTCAGGTATGTTGGCAACAAGAAGAAAGCCAAGGAAAGCGTGGGCCCCTTACTGAATGAGGGAGGCAACCTAGTGACAGAGGATGTGGAAAAAGCTAATGTACTCTGTCTTCACTAACAAGGTCAGCTCTCAGACTGCTGCACTGGGCATCACAGCATGGGGAGTAGATGGCCAGCCCTCTGTGGAGAAAGAGGTGGTTAGGGACTATTTAGAAAAGCTGGACGTGCACAAGTCCATGGGGCCGGACACGTTGCATCCGAGAGTGCTAAAGGAATTGGCGGCTGTGATTGCAGAGCCATTGGCCATTGTCTTTGAAAACTCGTGGCGAACGGGGGAAGTCCCAGATGACTGGAAAAAGGCTAATGTAGTGCCAATCTTTAAAAAAGGGAAGAAGGAGGATCCTGGGAACTACAGGCCAGTCAGCCTCACCTCAGTCCCCGGAAAAAATCATGGAGCAGGTCCTCAAGGAATCAATCCTGAAGCACTTACATGAGAGGACAGTGATCAGGAACAGTCAGCATGGATTCACCAAGGGAAGGTCATGCCTGACTAATCTAATCGCCTTCTATGATGAGATTACTGGTTCTGTGGATGAAGGGAAAGCAGTGGATGTA
The DNA here is from genome assembly GCF_965140285.1 of Lepidochelys kempii. Classification (NCBI taxonomy): domain Eukaryota; kingdom Metazoa; phylum Chordata; order Testudines; family Cheloniidae; genus Lepidochelys; species Lepidochelys kempii. Next base: position 54,491,735 of record NC_136383.1, read on the forward strand.
TTGTTTCTTGACTTTAGCAAAGCTTTAGACACGGTCTCCCACAGTATTCTTGTCAGCAAGTTAAAGAAGTATGGGCTGGATGAATGCACTATAAGGTGGGTTGAAAGTTGGCTAGATTGTCGGGCTCAACGGGTAGTGATCAATGGCTCCATGTCTAGTTGGCAGCCAGTGTCAAGTGGAGTGCCCCAGGGGTCGGTCCTGGGGCTGGTTTTGTTCAATATCTTCATAAATGATCTGGAGGATGGTGTGGATTGCACTCTCAGCAAATTTGCGAATGATACTAAACTGGGAGGAGTGGTAGATACGCTGGAGGGCAGGGATAGGATACAGAGGGACCTAGACAAATTGGAGGATTGGGCCAAAAGAAATCGGATGAGGTTCAATAAAGATAAGTGCAGGGTCCTGCACTTAGTACGGAAGAACCCAATGCACCGCTACAGACTAGGGGCCAAATGGCTAGGCAGCAGTTCTGCGGAAAAGGACCTAGGGGTGACAGTGGACGAGAAGCTGGATATGAGTCAGCAGTGTGCCCTTGTTGCCAAGAAGGCCAAAGGCATTTTGGGATGTATAAGTAGGGGCATAGCGAGCAGATCGAGGGACGTGATCGTCCCCCTCTATTCGACATTGGTGAGGCCTCATCTGGAGTACTGTGTCCAGTTTTGGGCCCCACATTACAAGAAGGATGTGGATAAATTGGAGAGAGTCCAGCGAAGGGCAACAAAAATGATTAGGGGTATGGAACACATGAGTTATGAGGAGAGGCTGAGGGAACTGGGATTGTTTAGTCTGTGGAAGAGAAGAATGAGGGGGGATTTGATAGCTACTTTCAACTACCTGAGAGGTGGTTCCAGAGAGGATGGTTCTAGACTATTCTCAGTGGTGGTAGAGGACAGGACAAGGAGTAATGGTCTCAAGTTGCAGTGGGGGAGGTTTAGGTTGGATATTAGGAAAATCTTTTTCACTAGGAGGGTGGTGAAACACTGGAATGTGTTTCCTAGGGAGGTGGTAGAATCTCCTTCCTTAGAAGTTTTTAAGGTCAGGCTTGACAAAGCCCTGGCTGGGATGATTTAATTGGGAATTGGTCCTGCTTTGAGCAGGGGGTTGGACTAGATGACCTCCTGAGGTCCCTTCCAACCCTGGTATTCTATGATAATGATTTAGTGATCTCTCTCCTGCCATCCATCTCCACCCTCTGACAAACGGATGCTAGGGACACCATTCCTTACCCATCCTGGCTCATAGCCATTAATGGACTTAACCTCCATGAATTTATCCAGTTCTCTTTTAAACCCTGTTATAGTCCTAGCCTTCACAACCTCCTCAGGCAAGGAGTTCCATAGGTTGACTGTGTGCTGAGTGAAGAACTTCCTTTTATTTGTTTTAAACCTGCTACCCTTTAATTTCATTTGGTGGCCCCTAGTTCTTATATTATGGGAACAAGTAAATAACTTTTCCTTATTCACTTTCTCCACACCACTCATGATTTTTATACCTCTATCATATCCCCCCCCTTATTCTCCTCTTTTCCAAGCTGAAAAGGCCTAACCTCTTTAGTCTCTCCTCATATGGGACCCATTCCAAACCCCTTATCATTTTAGTTGCCCTTTTCTGAACCTCTTCTAATGGCAGTATATCTTTTTTGAGATGAGGGGACCACATCTGGACACAGTATTCAAGATGTGGGAGTACCATGGATTTATATAAGAGCAATAAGATATTCTCCGTCTTATTCTCTATCCCTTTTTAAATTATTCGTAACATCCCGTTTGCTTTTTTGACTGCTGCTGCACACTGCGTGGACGTCTTCAGAGAACTATCCACAATGACTCCAAGATCTTTCTCCTGAATAGTTGTAGCTAAATTAGCCCCCCATCATATTGTATGTATAGTTGGGGTTATTTTTTCCAATGTGCATTATTTTACATTTATCCACATTAAATTTCCTTTGCAATTTTGTTGCCCAATCACTTAGTTTTGTGAGATCTTTTTGAAGTTCTTCACAGTCTGCTTTGGTCTTAACTATCTTGAGCAGTTTAGTATCATCTGCAAATTTTGCCACCTCACTGTTTACCCCTTTCTCCAGATCATTTATGATTAAATCGAATAGGACTGGTCCTGGGACTGACCCTTGGGGAACACCACTAGTTACCCCTCTCCATTCTGAAAATTTACCATTTATTCCTACCCTTTGTTCCCTGTCTTTTAACTCGTTCTCAATCCATGAAAGGAACTTCCCACTTATCCATGACAACTTAATTTACGTAAGAGCCTTTGGTGAGGGACCTTGTCAAAGGCTTTCTGGAAATCTAAGTACACTATGTCCACTGGATCCCCCTTGTCCACATGTTTGTTGACCCCCTCAAAGAATTCTAATAGATTACAGAGTAACAACCCTGTTAGTCTGTATCCGCAAACAGAAAAAGGAGTACTTGTGGCACCTTAGAGACTAACAAATTTATTTGAGCATAAGCTTTCGAAAGCTTATTTGCAAATAAACTTGTTAGTCTCAAAAGTGCCACAAGTACTCTCTTTTTTCTAATAGATTAGTAAAACATGATCTCCATTTACAGAAACCATGTTGACTTTTGCGCAACAATTTATGTTCTTCTATGTGTCTGACAATTTTATTCTTTACTATTGTTTCAACTAGTCATTTTATGTCTAGCCACTAAGCTTCCTTGTAATTTTTTAAAACAGCCTGTAGGTTGCCTCCACCTAGCCTTCACTTGTGCATTTACAACTGTATGTGCAGGCAGATTTGTCTTGGTGATGTAACTGGCACATGCAAAATCCAGCCAATGCATCCACAATATTTGTGCTTGAGATGTACATGTATAGTTGTTAGCACATGCTAAAAAAGAGAGCCAGTTATTCAGTGTTGGCCCTCAATTCCATTGATAATTTTCATAACATGCTTAGAGGGCCTGATTTGCCACTACGTTACTCCAGTCTTACGTCATTCACATCACTGATGAAAGCAGGTCACTGTGGACACTTTGTCTATGTATGCTAAAACTCAGTTTACCCATTGTTATGGCTTAGCCAAAATCTCTTCTGTGCATGCTATGTAGACTGTTGTAAAAGTAAAGAAACTGGATGCTGTCCCTTACAATTCCAAAGTCTTGCAAGAGTTTCAGTTTTCTCAATGCTTTTGACTCTGAGTTGCATGGCTAAATCCCCCATGACTGCATTGAAAGTGTAGAGGTGTGAAATAATATACATCAGTTTATCTACAAATGATGTTAAGTTACTCAGACTTCTACAGTTTATAGTTTACCTTTGTTACATTGGGCCTGATCTTACAAATATGCAATAATGAAACCCACATTAGAATCTGTGGGACTATTTGCAGCATCAGCCCCAAAGTACATAGTAATACAACAGGTTTCAGAGTAGCAGCTGTGTTAGTCTGTATTCGCAAAAAGAAAAAGGAGTACTTGCGGCACCTTAGAGACTAACAAATTTATTTGAGCATAAGCTTTTGTGAGCTACAGCTCACTTCATCGGATGCATTCAGTGGATTGAATGCATCCGATGAAGTGAGCTGTAGCTCACGAAAGCTAATGCTCAAATAAATTTGTTAGTCTCTAAGGTGCCACAAGTTCTCCTTTTCTTTTTAGTAATACAACACTAGCACATGCCTTTCTGTAGAATATATTTTGAAACTGTCTCTAAAGACAGTTTGCATGATATGTCCCTGTTTTTGATTGGTCCTCTGGAACAATAACAAATCTCTATAGCAAAAAGGTTTTCTGTTCCTGAATTCAATCCTGAACTTACTAATACCCTGCACATTAGTCTTCAAGGTGAAGGCATCGGCCAGTTGAAATTGGGACTGGCCTACCCATTGTAGAATGGGCAACTTTATGATTTTTTAAAAACAAAGGAAATTAATGTTTCATCCATGTCTTCTGGCTTTAAAAAAAAATTGAGAATGACAGCAAAAAAACAGAAATAGGATAACAAATCACTGACAGAATATTGGCAACAAGAAAATACCCACTGAATAACTGCTAGGAGTAAAATACACAGCAATATCAGAGAAGATCAATAAGGTAAAGGGAAGAATAAGCTAGCTGCGATAGCCGAGTGGGTATCAGATTCAGAATATAGTTATGAGAAGGATGCTAATTAGCCAGGTAGCCATCATTTTTATCATATTCCATGCAAGTAAATTTTTCCACATCCAGAATATCATTCTTTATGGTACCAGTTGCTGAGATTGGAAAGAAAGAGGCTAGTCTGTGGGGTGCAATAACAAGTCTGGCACCAGTCACCAAAAGGGTCAACTTTTTGTCTATGCCAAATAACACAATAAAACATTCTTTTTTACAAGAGACTATCAGGTTGCTTTGTTTAACAACTTGTTTCTAGAAGATCTGAACTTTGGGATACTCTAATCATGTGTTAGAACTTGCCAATTGCTGAATTTCATTGCCGGCATAGACCTGTATCTGCTGCTCATTTTATTATAGACTTTGGATGTTAGGATCTATGCAGTATTTTACACTGCATGTTCAGAGGGCTTATGCAGAGATGTTTTCATAGATTGAATCCATAACTTATCCCTAATTATTTTTCAGTGTTTGTTTTCTAATCTAAAATCTGTTTCCCAGATATTACTATGTCTCTTGGCATGTGGGTCTTCTAAGTAAAATATAGCATATTTTAGTCACTGACCTTTGATATTATAGGGCCAGATCAACTTCACCCACAGAATGGGGCTAGGGAGGAGGAAAACTCTAAGAAGGTATCATTCAAAGACCATGACTGTGATTTTCTCTGTACTGCAAGACAGCACCTCTAACATTATCATGCCCTATAGCATTGTTCAGTGTGAACATTATCATGTCCTATAGAAATTGTTCAGTGTTAACTCAGGGCAGAGTGGCAGATACTGAATCACCCACACCCACTTCCTGCAATAACTAGGCTTTCCTCAGGATTTTCCCATGCAGCTCCCTTGAGTATCCTAATCAGCTAATGGGATCTGACCAGATCTCAGCATCAGCTGGTGCATCTGCAGGTGTATTGTCCATTATACTCTGGAAATATTATAGGATAAATCTGGTTATGGCTTAGACACAGCACACCAGTTGAAAACTGTATAGTGTCTCTCAGTTTTCACATTACTAACCTTCAAACTTGTTCCGTTTTTTTCCAGAAAAGAATGTGTGGTACCCCTCAGACTTCCAGATGCTTTTTCTGCCTCTTTATGCCCTTTGCACCTCCTTCTGCAAGATCCAATAGCATCATGAGATATATAGCTATGTGGAACCAAATCCTGGCTGCTTGACTCACACAAGTAGCTCTACTGATGTCAACAGGACTATTTGTGTACAGTGAACAGGATTTTGTCAACAGTAACCATTTTTCATATTTTAAAAGATAGAGAGTAATAGAATGCACCACTCTGAATTTAGGGCTTGTCTAAACTATCACTTTTGTTGGTATAAAGCGTATGTCGCTCCGGGGTGTGAACCCCTCTCTCCCGAATTACATAAATTACACGGACAGAAGCGCCAGTGTGGACAGCGCTATGTTGGTGGGAGAGCTTCTCCCGCTGAAATAGCTACCGCTGCTTATGGAGGTGATTTTGTTTTGTCGATGGGAGAGCTCTCCTCTGTTGGCATAGAGTGGCTACACGAGTGATCTTACAGTGACACAGCTGCAACAGTACAGCTGTGCCGCTGTAAGCTCACTCGTGTAGACAAGCCCTAAATGTGAACATCCAATATAGGTAATTCTTAAGTAATATCTAGAAGTTGGCTCCCTCTGCAGCGCATTCAGCCTCTTAAATTTCTCTTTCTTTTGTGTATTCATCCTCTCACGTGCATGACATACCTTGATGTCTAATAACTACACAGTTAGATGTTTTTAGTGAATGTGCTGGGGTTTTTAAATTCTACAGTTATGGATGTCATCTGATTATGCATTTAGACAGCAGAGATTTCAGTATAAAGGAACGCGGATCACAAGATAAAGAGCTTAAACGAGAGGAAGAGAAGGTATTAAATTATTTAACTTGAAAAGAACAAAGATAGTCAAGAAGAACAAGATAAAGAGAGGTGTTAATTATAGAGAAGTTGCGGAGAGAAAGTGGAAATATATAGGAGACAGTTTACAACACATTTATATTTCTCGCAGTCACTTAATGGCATAATCTCAGATTTTCTCAACAGTTGAAAGAGATTGCTATAGTGTTAACATTAGTTAACTGGTTTTACTTAAGGAAATGGAGTTCATTACTTGATCTATATTGTATAGGTGCTTACACTGCTTTATATATTTGTAAGGTCTCTCCTGCTTGTTACTACTGGGTCTTATAAAATGTCTTAGACCAGTTGCAAGAGTTACTAGTTCATTACTCCAATGGTAGTAGGAATTATGCACAATGGTTCCAAATTAGAACAGCACTTAAGTGTGTATTTAAGTTCCCTTGATGTCAATAGGATGTCACTGACTGTCAATAGGATGACACATGCTCAAGTGCGGTCCTGAATAGGGACTGTAGAGAGGACATTAGATTTCATGGTTCTGTATCTTATTATGTTTGTTTCTGTACTGGTATTTTCTTCACAAGTATACAACCACTTTTTAAAATCTGTAATAGGAATGACCATCTTACTACGTACAATTAGACATTTAACAAATAAGCAGGATACATCTTAAACTACAGAATATAAAGATAGTTTGTGATATGGTTAAATATTTGTAGGTTGGCCTTTTCCCAGAAGTAAATGCTGTCTGGTGAGTCAGTTCATTTTTAGAGCTGTATTTTTTATACATAGCTGACTATTAAAGGGAAGTACAATGACAAATTATGGTTAATTTCTATGGTTTAACCAACTGAAAAACCTATTTTCCATATAACTTACATTACAGTTTTGAAAGTTTCCCACCTTTTTCATGCATTCAAACTAAACTTCCTTCCCTGAATTGAAAACTGCAGAATCAAACAGGATTTCTTGCTGTGAAATATCAGAACAGTAGTTCTTATTGACACCTGCCCCATTCACAAATTAAGGTCCTCATCATATGGGTGTAAGGGACTACTCACATGGATCCCTCCGTAGGGTTAGGGCCTAACTATGAAGATATTGAAACTGGGCTACTTTTAAGAAGTAATTGGAAAAAATTTAACATGTATTCATATTTAGTAAATAGCTACTTAGCTAAGTCATAACTAAAACCAACAGTGGTCATTAAAACCCATCCACATACTGTATGCCACTCATCCAATCTGATTGACTCCACAGGCAATACTTCTGAAGTACGATCCTTAAATATATGCGTATTTAACTATTATAAGATTGTACTGGGACTCTGTAGTATGAGATGAATAATAGTCATCAGATATTTCCATTTAGTTTGTAATGAGATCAATCCTGGCACATGTAAAGAAATTAATTGTGTATTTGAAAGCCAACACAAAGAGCAAAGCTTGAATGAAGGATAAAAACCAATGTCTTATTATCCTGTTGATCCATTGTGACAGGATGGACTAGATCTGGAGGCCTTGCAGCCCTGCCTCACCCTGCCCCAGGAAAGAGCAGAGAAGTCCTCCAGGCAGCCTAGAGTGGCTTCAGGGGAAGCAGCCAATTGGAGGGGATGCTGGAGTGGCCAATCAAGGGCAAGGAGGGCCTTATAAAAAAGAAGCAACAGAGAAAGAGCAGTCAGTTGCTGCCTGGAGTTGGAAGAGAGAGGCCTGGATTCCTGGCTGGCTGGCAGAACAACAGGACCATGGATAGCTCAGTGTGGGAAGGCTGAGCCCAGATTGGGCTGACGATGATTGAGGGGAAGCTAAAGGCTAGTCTACACTGGCAAATTTTGTTGCCAAAAGGCAAGTTTTTGCGACAAAACAGCGATAGCTTACACACTGAAATGGGACTTTTGTCCAAAAAAAGCCCACCTTTGGCGACAAAAAACTTTCATCCCTACGAGAGACACTTGTCTTTTCGCCTCCCTTTATTGCCAACGAACAGCCAGTGTAGACACTTTTTTTTTTTAATTTTTTTGGCCTCCAGAAAGTGTCCCACAATTCCCATGCTGCCTCTGGTCAACAGTTTGAACTCCGCTGCCCTGCAGCCAACCCGCCCCTCCCCCTTGCAAGCCGGGGAATTTTAAATCTCATTTCCTGCTTGCTGGTTTCCCATGTGAGCTTCCCAGGTGGCTTCCCAGGTAAACATGGCTGGCTATTGCACCAAACACGCTCCTGCTAGGACCACCGCTGAGCTGTTGGATCTGATCAGTATATGGGGAGAAGAGTCTGTTCAGTCACAGCTGCGATTGACCCATAGGAATCGGGACACATATGGGCAAATTTCTTGAGGCTTGTGTGAAAAGGGCTATGATCGGGACACGCAGCAGTGCACAGCAAAGATAAAGGAGGTGAGGCAGGCGTACCATAAGGTGCGGGAGGCAAACCATCGCTCTGATGGTGCAGCTAAGACCTGCTGCTGCTAAGGAGCTGAATGCTATCCTCGGTGGTGACCCCACCTCCATCACCGATAGCTGGAGGGTAACCTGGAGGCTGAAATTGTGGAGCTGGAAGAGGATGTGGAGCTCCCAACGGGGTCGCCCGGTGGGGCAGGCAGCCAGAAACTTTTCTCCACTCCAGAAGTGCTCTATGGGGCAGAAAGCAGATGAGACACCGCGTAAGTTGCTGTGGCTTGTGTAGGGAATCGAAAAGTGGGAGGCAGGTAGTGTTTTATGTGAGCTAGACATTGCCCTGTACTAATCTGCATGGCCAAGCAGGGTGTGGATGGACATAGAGACCTGCAGGGAATCCTCCAGAGAGAGGCTCTGGAAAGTTTCCAAGAGGTACTTTTTAATCCTCTGCAGTAGATTCCAAGGGATTGCAGCCTTGTTAGTTCCCCCATTGTAGGAAACTGTACAATGCCATTTAGCAATCCCTGGAGCTGGGACCAAAGCAGCACATAGCTGAGCTGCATATAGACTGGGATGAAAGCCACAAGCGTGCAGTAGTTGTGTCCTGGTTTCCTTGCTCACCCGCAGCAGTGAGATGTCAGCAAGCAGGTTAGCCACCTGTGAAAAAGCGTGTGATAATTTTAGAATGAGTTTTCTGCACAGCTGCCCTGCAAGCCGTGACAGTTTTGTCCGTACGCACAACTGCCTTCCCCCCACTCCCGACACTCACCATGATTGGGGTGCTCACGGAGCTGTGTGCCTGCCTGGAGACCGTGAGAAACTGATTGCTACTAGTTGCAAAAGGCCCTTGTTACCGAAATGTTTCAATTGTTTGCTGGAATATAACAATTCCTCTTCTGTGCATTGTCCACAGCTGCCAAGACCTTGAGGAACACACCAGGCACCCCTGCCAACCGGCTTCAGCAGATAAGGCAGAAGCAGAGATGCAGCAAAGACAACATGTTCAGGGAGGTGCTTCAGCCTGATGAGAGACAGACCAGGGAACACAAAGAGTACTGGGAAGCTAATGCAGCATTTGCTAGGCAAGCGAGAGAGAGAATGATAAAAAGTTATGGAGGATCAGACAGAAATGCTCAAGTCTTTGATACAGCTGCAGACTGAGCAGTTCCGTGGTCGACCTCCATGGCAGCACATGCATATGTACAATTCCTTGCCAATCCCACCCCTCTCTATGCCCACACATCCCTTTTCACTTCACAGCACTCCTGAGTTTCCCCATCACTCCACCCCCTCTCACAGCTTGAACAATGATAGCTGGAGCTACACAGTTGTGAGGTTTTACCCTTTTTAACAATAAATAAAGGCTAAGGTATTTAATGGTACAGCGTTTTTATTCTGTGTTCTACAAAAAGCGTATAGCAATCAATTCACTCGCGGGAACAGGCTTCTAAAGCATTTTGTTGCATGGATCTTGGGCCCCAAAATTGTACATGGATGCACCAGGGAAGCAACTCCAAAGCAGATGCGTTAGTGCCCCTCATTGTCAAAGTGGCTCCTCAAAGCCTCTCTGATCTTAATAGGAGCCCTCTGGGCTCCTCTGACAGCCCGAGCATCCGGCTGTTCAAACGGTGCAGCCAAGTGCTCTGCCTCAGTGCTCCACACCTGAGCAAACATTTCACCCTTAGATTCACACAGATTATGCAAAGTGCAGCATGTGGCTATGACCACAGGAATATTATCCTTGGTAAGGTCTAGCCTGCCATTGAGACACCTCCAGCAAGCTTTCAAACAGCCAAAGACACATTCAACTACCATGCAGCACCTGCTCAGCCTGTTAAAACGCTCCTTGCTGATGTCCAGGTGCTCTGTGTAAGGTTTCATGAGCCAGGGCTGTAAGGGGTAAGCTGGGTCTCCCAGGATTACTGTGGGCATTTCCACATCCCCCACTGTGATCTTCTGGTCTGGAAAGAAAGTCCCCACCTGCAGCTTTCTGTACAGGCCACTGTTCCTGAAGATGCGTGCGTCATGCACCTTTCCAGACCAGCCTGTACTGATGTCTGTTAAATGCCCCTGGTGATCCACAAGCGCCTGCAACACCATGGAGTAGTATCCTTTCCTACTGATGTATTCTGAGGCAAGGTGGTCTGGCACTAAAATTGGAATGTGTGTGCCATCATTTGCCCCGCCACAGTGAGGGAAACTCATCTCTGCAAAGCCATCCACTATTTTATGCACATTTCCCAGAGTCACAGTCCTCTGCAGCAAGATGCGATTTATTGCCCTGCACAGTTGGAGAAATACAGCCCTAACAGTGGACTTCCCCACTCCAAATTGATTTGCAACTGACCGGTAGCAGCCTGGATTCGCCAGCTTCCACATAGTGATTGCAACACAATTCTCTATCGAAAGGGCAGCTCTCATTCTGGTGTCCTTGTGCCGCAGGTGGGGGCCAGCTCATCACATAGCTCCATGAAGGTTGCTTTATCCATCCTAAAGTTCCGTACCCACTGGTTGTCATCCCACACCTGCATGACAATGTGATCCCACCAATCAGTGTTTGTTTCCCTAGCCCAAAAGGGACGGTCTACTGCATGCAGCTGCTCTGTGAATGTCAAAAGCACTGATACATTGCTGCTGTCTATATCACACTCAGGTGCCTGCGATTCATCCTCTGTCAGTAACTTTGCGAGTAACTCTGCTGCCATGCACGATGTCCTCATGACAGTCAACAGCACATAGGAGAGACGTGTGGGATCCATCCTCTCTCACTACAGATGCTGGCGCACACTACAAAGACTGACAGTTGGAAAAATGGCGCGAAAGAAAAGACAGAATTGTGCGAAAAGAAACCATTGGAGGGCTGGGACACAAAGCGGTGCATGACAGGACATTTTGCACATCCCAGGATGTGCTGCGCTCCATTTCCACCTTTCCACAACACTTAGCAACAGATGGTGTTGCCAGGCACCGTGGGATACATACCCACAGTGCATTGCTCATGCTGTTGACAATGGTGGACAGGATCTGTCGACAGAGGGAGCAAATGTAGACTTACTTTGGCGACTTTGCTTTTGTAGATGTTTTCGTGTCAACATTAGTTTCATCGACAAAACTTGCCAGTGTAGACAAGCCCCAAGAAAGAGCTCCTGGCTGGCTGAAGGGACCAAGCAAGGAATGAGCACAGAACCTAGCAAGGCCAAGCAAGGATACTGTGATGGGTCTTATTGGTCTGATTAAAGACTGAACCCAGGGGGAGGCTGCCAAAAAGAACACACCAATGGAGGGTACCACAACGGGCCTTGTTGGACTGATATAGAGGGCAGTGTCTCCAGGGAGGAAGCCTAGTCTGAAAGTAAAGATGGTATACCCCAGAAGGGGTTTGTTCTGTTCCACATACAGGCAGCGTGTGAGACTCAGCTGGAGGGCTGAGTCACTGAAGATCCGCTGAAGAAGCCATCGGCCAAGGGGCTTGCAAGAGGTGGGAGCCATCCTGTTCCAGGAACTAAGAAACAGCAGGCCCACACCTGACCAGAAGGGGGTGCTTACGATAGGTGAGGGCACCCCATTACATCCATATAATTCCCATAAATAAAAGCTATGATTTATCAATGGCAAAATAGTTTCCTGATTAAGGTTAATAAATAACCATATGTGGGCTAGGTAGCAAAATGGATAGAGATAAAACCACTAACGCACCCTGCTTGATGAATGGGAATATTACAAACTCAGGACAGCATTCAGCACACAGTCATTTATGCTGCCCTTTTGCCATGCAAATGTTATTGAGTATTCCTCAGTCTTTTTGATCCTAAAATGCTTTAGAAATTATGATCCACAAATACACACAATTATATATACACAGAAATCACTTCACCCACTGGTGGAAATGTAGCCAACTATGAAGTTCAGCAGCCATTTAACAGCAAACAACAACATTACTACAATTTGGCCAGGAGATTAAGAATAGCAGAGCCATCGAACCTACAGATAGAATTTACTCAGACAAAATGTGATTGCTCAAACTGGTATTCGGGCTGAACATTGTGGCTAATAGCTCTGTTCATGCAAAAAAGGTCAGCTGATCTTCATAGCCGGATTGTGACAATGTATGGAGCCACCATGCCCCAGCGGGTGTTCCGGAGGGATTGTGCCTCAGGGAGCAAATATCTTTCTCTAGCTCCCGGAAGCATAGAGAATACACACCCATTCTTTTGAAATATTTATGTGCCATTCATCTCCAGGGCATCTTATGCCCTCTGGATAGCACAGCGTGTTTCTTTATGTGCAGCTAGCCACTCTACAGACTTGTATGGAGTGGCAGGACCACAACCCCATGCCCAACTTTTCCTCTTTGAGGTATTTTGCTCTCTAGGGATGCAAAAACAGAGTATAAAAGGGCTGAGGTACCTTTCCTTTGCTTGGAGAGTACAAGCAAGGGAAGGCTCCTTGTGTGCCCTTCCCACATCTGTCTTAGAGCCAGGGACAAGCTGTCCCTTAAAGAGTAAAAGTGGTCAGGACCCCTGTTTTGCCTGCCTCGGAAACTGTATCCAGAGACACAGTAGATCCTATGGAAGGTATTCACTACTGACTTAGTGGGAAAAGTACCACTTTATAATTGTCACCACTTCTTACACCACCTGCATTTTCCTTAGTAGTTCTCTGACCCCTGGACAAATCCTATTTAGCTAATGAAAAGGTCACAGCCTGGGATGATACTACTGACTTGGACCTCAAAATGTTTAGCCAGTGAAAACTTTCATGCAGTAATCTAGTGTTTTAGAGAGAAGTTAAAGGCAACAAAACACAGTGTTGTTTTGCTGGTCCAGTTAGCAGGGTACATTCTTTCTTACAGTGAATAAAATGGAGTTTTAACCCATTACCATAAGACTCTTTGGCCCCAACCAGTTGCCCCCTTCCAAGACAGCACATTAAAAGAGCAATATAGGGAAGGTTACATTACCAGTGCCTGTGCTGTAATTGTTGTTTACATTTCTAGGACCTCAGACTCCAGAACTATCGATGTATTCTGAAGTTTGGATTTTTTTAAAAACATGTAAAAGCAATCAGCAGAATTATTTATGATTGAAATAAGGTACAGGCTTCCTTAACTGCTGTTTGAATACAAAAAAAGAGAACAAATAAATTACTTTTTATCAAGCAAAGAAACGTGAACATGTAAAATAGCTCGTTGGATGATTTCCACAATAAACCACAAAGCTGGGTTCAGTCTGCTAAACAACTTTTCAGAGGTAATGTAATGCTACTTTCTTTTATATACATTCCCTCTCCAGCTTACAGAGATAACCTTTTTATATACACAGTGTATTAAAGTCACACACACAAATATTTTAACAGTTATCAACATAAGAAAACCTGGTCTACTCACATACAGTGTACTGTAATTTCAATGCATAGGGATTTCTGCACATGGCCATTTTAGCCAGGGTAGGCCAGGTTGTAGGTGTGTTCAAGCTTTGAATTATAGTTTGAAAGTAACTAACCAACCACAACAGGGTGTACAAATTCTCTAATAGGTTAAGGCAGAAGGGGGCTAACAATCAGGCCTGCAGATAGTCAGTTCAGCTGTGCAATGCCTGCTAAAAGTTTAGCGGGAATACTCAAAAGAGAAACTGAAAATAAAAAAGAGAAGAAGCAGGCTTCAGAGAGAGGGCTTCTGTGATAGAGGAAGGATTTTTCTTTTAAGCCTGGAAGGAACTGGATACCAGGAGCCAGAGATCTACAGCCTAGCTGCCAGAGAGTAACAGTATCAGAGCATCCCTGAGAGAAAGGGAACCTCAGGCTACAAACTTTTAATCCACTCAGCCATCTGGGACTGGTTACTCCCTCTGATTTGAATATACCAATCTGTTTGAAAGTTCAGGTGAACGGGAGAGATTCCCCAGGCCTCCTTGAAGGAAAGGAAAGGCCCAGAAGGGAAGTCTTTGGCCTTGCTGGAACCCCGATCAGTCTGTGCTTGGCTTGTGGTGTTGACTTACTGACTGTTCCTGACCCTGCACCATGGCATCATCTTTTCTGATTGTGCTCTGGCCATTCAGTCTTCTCCCACTGTGACTTCTGTACATCAGCATAAACAATTACAGAACTGACAACAAGATGGAGAAGAAACGCATTAAGAGACAAGGTTTCATAGGAAGTTTGTGCCTGCAAAACCCCTGATTTGTGTGCACAAATCAGGTTATTTTGTGTGCAGGTAGGTAGGTAGGCAAGAGTACGTTTACCTAATTGGCACACACATTTTTCCTGGACTAGCCATGCATCTGCTTTAGAAAACTTGGCATGAAGATCAAGGGACAAATCCTTGCCCTACATGGCAAAACTTCTTCTGGCTTCAATGGACCAAGCTGGGAGGGGGGTTGCAAGTGCTTTGGAGGATAGGATTAAAATTCAAAATGATGTGGACAACCTGGAGAAATGGTCTGAAGTAAATAGGATGAAATTCAGTAAAGACAAATGCAAAATTACTCCACTTAGGAAGGAACAATCAATTGCACACATACAAAATGGGAAATGGACTTCCTAGGAAGGAGTACTGCAGAAAGGGATCTGGTGATCATAGTGGATCGCAAGCTATATATGAGTCAACAGTGTAACACTATTGCAGAAAAAGCAAACATCATTCTGGGGTATATTAGCAGAAGTGTTGTAAGCAAGACACAAGAAGTAATTCTTCTACTCTACTCTCTGCTGATATGGCCTCAACTAAAATATTGTGTCCACCTCTAGGCACCACATTTCAGAAAAGATGTGGACAAACTGGAGAAAGTCCAGAGAAGAGCAACAAAAATGATTGAAGGTCTAGCAAACATGACCTATGACAGAAGATTGAAAAAAAATGGGTTTGTTTAGTCTGGAGAAGAGAAGACTGAGAGGGGACATGATAACAGTTTTCAAGTACATAAAAGGTTGTTACAAGGAAGAGGGAGAAAAATTGTTCTTCTTAACCTCTGAGGATAGGACAAGAAGCAATGGGCTTGATTTGCAGCAAGGACGGTTTAGGTTGGACATTAGGAAAAACTTCCTAACTGTCAGAGTGGTTAAGCACTGGAATAAATTGCCTAGGGAGGTTGTAGAATCTCCATCATTGGGGATTTTTAAGAGCAGGTTAGACAAACACCTGTCAGGGATGGTCTAGATAATACTTAGTCCTGCCTTGAATGCAAGGGACTGCACTAGATGACCTCTCGAGGTCCCTTCCAATTCTATAATTCTAAGTTTTGGCCCCATGTGAACATATACAAATACCACATCCTGTGAGCCAGATCCGAGAGTTCTGTGTGCATTCCCACCCATCAGTACAAGAATATGCCTTACTGCATGGATGGAATCAACTAATTTTTCTTTTAATTTATCCAAAATGCTATTTCTATATTAGAGTAGAATCCAAGGGCCCTGATCACATTCAGGGTTTCTTTGTACCAGGTGCTGTGCAAACAAAGATAGAACAGTCCATGTCCTAGAAAGGTAAGTGAGCATATCTAGTTATGGGACCTATTTGCTAGTGTTTGTGGAATCTTTTCCCCCTAGAATTTCACTATTAAGAGGAAAGCTGTCTCAGAAAATTAAAGACCAAGAAAAAAGAGTAGTTAGGAATGGATGATAAGCTATTGGGAAGCATAGTAAATAATGAGGAAAAATGCAGCCAGAAAGGGTGAGATCATTTAAAGGCTATTAAATGACAAATCAACTGCAGTGCATTTATTCTACCTGTAAATACAGATGTATACATCTGTACAGTTATTATACCTGTAAATGATGATGTTGACAACTCCTCATCACACAATCTGTGTGGCATTAAATGATGAAGAATAAAGACCAAAAAAAAGTCAGTACTCTTTGTGCCTAGCAATATCACATGAGGACATAGGAATAAAGCTGAACTAAAACAAAGGACCTGATTGTGTACTGCTAATGAATGACGACATGAGTTCAAAACAAAACAAAAACAAAAATACAACTCAAAAGGCTGTCTCTGTACATCATAAACAAAGAAATAATAGCAACTTCTTGTTATATTAATCAAATCCAAAACATGGCAGTTGACATTGTCTGATGAAAGATTTGGATGTAATTATTACTCCAGAGGAAATATAAATCCCAACATGCTAAATGTAAACAAGGCATAAATCCTGCTCAGGAGCCTCTATGGTATGTGGAGGTCCTGTAGAAGGCTGTTTCACAAATCCACATTGCACCTCTATTCTTCCTTGGATATGTTTTGCTTGCATCTGGTGACTTGTACCCCAATCATGGACTTCCTCTTATCCCACGATTTTGCTCCACCCCACGTCCTCCCCGTCATCCTTTCTGCCCCACCAGTCCTATCCCTACTGTCCTACCCTCCACCCTCTATTTCCCTGCTCCTTCAGGAATGCCTGTTCTCTCTCTAACAAAGTTATTGCCCTCCACAAAATTTTCATCTTCTTTTCTTTCCATTTCCTGACTTAGAGACTTAGAATACCCTGTTTTGCAAGTATGCTTTTGTACAATGCCACCCTTCTCCCACTTCCCTCACCCTGAGTCATCCTTCAAAGAGAAAGAGAATAGTGAATTATTCAGACAAGAATTTTCCTTTCTTCCTTCAAAACACACAGCAGTCTGACTAATACTGAAGAAACCTACTAGGGATACATTGTTCTTGTCAACTACTGCCCAGTGTCAAATCTTCCCTTCTAGAGCAAGCTCATAGAAAAGCTAGCCAAAGACCAACTACAAGCTCATCTAACTGAAGCTAACATTCTAGTCTTGGCACACAGACTAGGTGGGGACACAGAACTGAAACCACTCCAGGATGGTCTCCTGTCAATGGATAGGAGGGAGTGGATATTCAGTCTCAATCCTCCTGGACCTTCATGCAGTATTTGACACTATTGACCATGAGACACTGCTGTCTTGCTTGAGAGAGATGGCAGGAGTCCAGAGTAATGTGCTAAAATAGTTTGAGTCTTCCTGGAGGACACACTCAATGAATAGTGATGGGAAACTCCACCTCTAACACTCAACCTCCTCCTGTGGAGTTCCACAAGCTCTCTCCCGTCCTTTTCAATATCTGCATGCAGCCATTAGGTAAACTGGTCAAGTGACATGGACTCAAGTGCTAGCAATATGATACACAGCTCTACCTAGCCTTCATCAAATACTACCACAGCACTACTGCAAGGATGGCCCAGTGTTTGAATGAGATCAGCTCATGGATGAACAGCTGGCTGTAGCTGAACCCAAGCAAAACAGAGGTGATTCTGGTGAGCAGAGGAAAGTAATCTGAAGAACTTGCTGCCACGGTACAATCTCCGTTGACTGTCACAGTTCAGGGCAACTGCACCTGTATATCCCTTCTGTGGTCCAGCAAGGGCACCCACTTGTAGGCTGCTGGCTCCCCCGCTGTCACCTCTTTTCGGCAGAGACCTGTGTTTCTCTACCTCCTGACCAGAGTTTTTCCAGACTGCACAGTTACAAAATTACTTAAGATAATTAAGTCCAAAATAGACTGTGAAGAGGTATAATGGGATCTCACAAAACTTGGTGACTAGCTGACAAAATGCCAAATGATATTCAGTGTTGATAAGTGCAAAGTAAAGCACATTGGAAAAATAATCCCAACTATACACACAGTATGATAGGATCTAAATTAGCTGTTATCGTGCAAGAAAGATCTTGGAGTCATCATGTATAGTTCTCTGAAAACATCTTCTCAATGTGCAATGGCAGTCAAAGAAGCTAAAAGAATGTTAGGAACCATTAGGAAAGGGATAAATAATAAAACAGAAAATATCAGAATGACATAATATAAATCAGGGGTTCTTCTACACCTTGAATACTGTATGCAGTTCTGGTCACCCCATCTATAAAAAGATATATTGGAAGGGAAACAAAACAAACAGGGGTATAGAACAGCTTCCATATGAGAGGAGATTAGAAAAGTGACGACTAAGCGGGGGGGGATCTGATAGAGGTCAATAAAATCATAATGGTGTGGAGAAAGTGGATAGAGAAATATTATTTATCCCTTTACATAATACAAGAACTAGGGGTCACTTGTTGAAATTAATAGGCAGCAGGTTTAAAACAACCATAAGGAAATACTTCATACAACGCTTAGTCAATCTGTGGAACTTATTGCCATGGGATGTTTGTAGGCCAAAAGTATAACTGGGTTCAAAAAAGAATTGGCTAAGTTCATGGAAGATAGTTCCATCAATGACTATAAGCCAAGATGTCAGAGATGTAACCGCCTGCTCTGGGCCCCACTAAACCTCCAACTGCCAGAAGCTAAAGCTGGATGATGGGGATGGATCATTTGATGACTGACTGTCTGTTCTGTTCATTCCCTCTGAAGAACCTGACATTGGCCACTGTCAGAGACAGGATACTGGGCTAGATGGACCATTGGTCTGACCTAGTATGGCCATTTTTATGTTAGTTCCCTGCCTATACTGTGATACCCCAGCAAGTTAGACCACCTGAACAGGCCAGCAAGAGAACTCTTATTCTCTCCTCCTAAATCCTCCTCACAATCTGCCTGTCACTGTGACTAAGATATCCTCACTGCTAGTCAGACCCATAACCTGGGCATCATCTTTGACTTGGCCCTCTCTCTAGACCCACATATCCAGCTCAGGTCTAAATCTTGTCACATTTTCCTACATAGCTCTAAGACCTGGCCTTTCCTCTCCATCCGCACAACTAAATCCCTCATCATCTCACATACTGTCTGCCGCAACCTCCTCCATCCCAAAGCAGTGCTGCAAAGATAATTTTCCTGGTTTGTGCTTCAAGCATGTCAACCCCTCTTTGCATCCCTCAGCTGGACTTTAATGCATCAAACAAACTACTCAAGTTCACTTTTAAGGCCCTGTATAATCTATCCATACCCTACTGATCTTTCCTTATATGCTATCAACCCTTGTCTTCACTCCACCTTTGATGTCAGCCTTGATAGTCCATTTGTCAAATTTTCCAACAAGTGCCTCTCCCATACCATCTCTTATGCCTGGAAGGAGCACCATTCAAAAATCCACTAAGCCACCTCATTGTCCTACTTCAAATCACTACTTAAAACCAACCTCTGTCATGAGGCCTACAAAAACTTGACAATGGTTAGACAAGTTGGTGTGCTGAGACTGCTGCTTATCACACAGTTTATAGTTGTCTCCTCAGTATGCTTCCTACATCTGTTTGTTGTATCTGTTATCTCTCATCATCTCATACTTAGATTGGAAGCTGTTCAGCGCAAAGACTATCTTATTATGAATTTGTACAGAACCTACAACCATGAGTTTGGTCCCCCAGGCATTACTGCAGTACGAAAGAAACATTTTAATCCTTATTCTAGTTGAAACATGTCAACATTTAAAAACATACTAGGAAAAAGAATTTACTCACCTTGTGCAGTAACGATGGTTCTTCGAGATGAGCCCCCCTGTGGGTGCTCCACTCTAGGTATCGATGCGTTCCTGCGCCAGAGATCGGAGATTTTTCGCAGCAGTACTTGGTCAGGAGAAGGGCGCTTACAGGCGCTGTCTTGTGTGGCCATTGGTGCCTCCTGTAGCGCGCGCACACCCCCGACCATTCCCTCCATTCCTTCTCTATTGCAGAGCTTGGCTTGGTGAACTCCGAAGTAGAGGGGAGGAGAGTGAGTAGTGGAGCACCCACAGGGATGTACATCTCAAAGAACCATCGTTACTGCACAAGGTGAGTAACTTCTTCTTCAAGTGGTGTCCCTGCGGGTGCTCCACTCTAGGTGCTTGTAGAGCAGTACCCCAATGGGGTGGCAGAGGTTCGGAGTTATGTATAAGTGTGAGATGAGAGCACTGTGAGACCAATGATAGAGACAAGGTCTTGGATGATAGCATAATGCTTTACAAAAGTGTATTCCGATGTCCAGATTGCAGCTCTACAAATATCTATTAAGGGGACATTTTTCAAGAATGCAATCGATGTCACCATGGCTCGTGTTGAGTGGGATCTGATGCCCACGGGGGGGTTCTTTGTTATGTAGATGATAGCAAGTTTGAATACAGGAAGAGACCCATTTGGAGAGTCTCTGGGTTGATATTGTAGAGCCCTTGGAGTGCTCTTCTGTAGAGACGAATAGTCTTGGTGACTTGTGAAATGGTTTAGTTCTGTTCAAGTAGAAGGCTGCAGCTCATCTGACATCTAGCATGTGTAACGTTGCTTCTCGAGAATCCTTATGTGGCTTGGGATAGAAGGCAGGTAAGTGTATGGTTTGGTTAATATGAAAATGTGTAGCCACTCTGGGCAACAATTTTGGGTAAGGACGTAACATGATTTTGTCTTTGGTAAATACAGTGTACAGCGGTTCAGCTGTCAATGCTCCTATTTCGCTGACACGTCGTGCAGACATGGTTGCCACCAGGAATATGACCTTCATTGACATATGTAAGAGAGCAGGTTGCTAGAGGTTCAAAGGGTGGTCTTGTGAGACATTTGAGCACAAGATTGAGATCCCATGGTGGCAGAGGTTGACTACTTCTGGGTCCATGTTCTGTATACCTGAGAGAAAGCGCCGTGTAACCAGGTGAGAGAATATTGAAGTCCCTTCTATCTGTTCATGAAGGGCTGAGATGGCAGCCAGGTGTACTTTAATAGAACTTATGGCTAACCCTGTTTCCTTCAGTTCTAGTAGGTAGTCTAGGATCACAGATAGAGGTGCCTTGGTTGTGTCCAACTGTTTTTGCTGACACCAAAGGGAGAATCTTCTCCACTTGTGGTGGTAAGTATTTCTAGTGGTGAGGCAACGGCTATTTAGTAATAGCTGTTTTACTTTCTCTGAGCAGTTCAGTTCTCCATGTTGGAACCACACAGGAGCCATGCTTTGAGATGGAGCTTTGCTGGGTCTGGATGGAGCATCAGGCCCTTGTTCTGGGACAGGAGGTCCATCCGTAAAGACCGTGGTTGTGGGGCACAGACTGCTAGTCGTGACAGGTATGGAAACCAAGTCTGTCTGGGCCATGTGGGGACAATGAGAATGATGTATGCTCTGTCGAGTTGTATCTTGCGGATGACCCGTGGGATCAGCAGGAAGGTGTGCATAAGCGACCCGTTCCATGGGATGAGGAAGGCTTCCCTAATGATCCCGGCGCCAGGCCTGCTCTGGGGCAAAAAAGAGTGGACATTTGTAGTTTGTCACTGAGGTGAAGAGGTCGATTATTGGATGACCCCATTTTTGGAATACCGTGCTGAGAACACGGTCGTGGATTTCCCCACTCATGTTCCTGTGAGAAGTGCCTGCTAAGGTTGTCAGCTGGAGTGTTTTGGCATCCCGGTAGGTATGACGCTGTGATGTTTATATTGTTGCGGATGCACAAGTTCCATAAGTTCATGGCTTCTATGCCTAGCAAGTGAGACCTGGTTCCTTCTTGGTGATTGATGTAAAACATGCATGCCACATTGTTGGTGAGAATAGAGATTGAGGTTTGTTGTATGAGTGGGAGGAAGTGGGGGCATGCATTGTGTACCAAGGAGAGTTCCAGGAGATTGATATATAGTTGGGTTTCCGTTGCAGACCATTTGCCTTGTACATTGTGGTGACCCAAGTGGGTGCCCCAAACTATCAGGGAGGCATCAATTGTAATAGTCACTGATGCAGGGGTCTTGTTGAAAGGGAATCCCGGAGCATACATTCCCTGGTTGTGTCCACCATTGTAGGGAGAGGATAACCCTTGGTGATAGTGTCACACGTCTGTTGAGAGAATGCTTCCTGGTGCATAGACCATGCTCAACCAATGCTGCAGACAGCACATATGGAGTTTGGCACACTTTACTATGAAAGTTGTAGCTGCCATATGTCCCAGAATCTGAAGGCATGTCCTCACTGAAGTTTGTGGGCTGATGGTCACCGTGGAAATAAGATTGGTGAATGTAGTGAATCAGTGGTTTGGTGATATTGCCTTGGCTTGTATGGAATCTAGGTCGGCTCTGATAAACTCCAATTGCTGGGTTGGTTCCAGGGTGGATTTCTTTTCATTTATCTGTAGACCTAGCTGGTGAAACAGGTCTGTTGTGGTCTTCAGCATGTCTGCCATTTGTCGATTGGCACCCTTGAGTGTTTTTGAGAATACGCGGGGAGCAGTGGACAATCTGAAGGGAAGGACCCTGTATTGGTAGTGGTTGGGTCCCACTGTGAACCACAGGAACCATCTGTGGGCAGGATATATTGTAATACGGAAGTATGCCTCTTGGAGGTTGAAGGCTGCAAGGACAGTCTCCCCTGTCTAGCGCTGGGATTACTGTGGCCAGGGTGACCATTTTGAACCTGTGGTTGTGTACGAACCTGTTGAGTTTTTGGAGATCTAAGATTGGTCTCCATCCCCCTCCTTTCTTCTCTGTCGGAAAATATTTGGAATAAAAACCGTTCCCTCGGTGTTGGTGTGGTACTGGTTCTACAGCACCCAGTAGTAGAAGGTGGTCTGCTTCCTGTTGCAGAAGGTGCTCATGAGAGGGGTCTCTGAGGAGGGACAGGGAAGGGGGGGGGATGGTGAGGGGGATGGTTGTGAAAGGGATGATGTAGCCAGATTGTATAATCTCCAAACCCACTGATCTGTGGTTATCACAGCTCAGGCACGGTAAAATGGGTGTAGGCGGTGACCAATGTTGTGGGATGGGGTGACTGTTGGCGCTAGAGGTGTGGGGAGGTTGTGCATACCCTCGACCTATACTTCAAAATTGTGGCTTAGATGTAGATGGACGGTTGGACGAGGCCTGGTTCTGTGGAGCTTGTTGTCTCTGAGCCTGTTGTTTGGGTCTGTTCTGAGCGAAGTATCATGGTTGTTGATGGTTAAATGAGGTGTCTCGTGAACTCTGGTATGGTGTAAAGCATGGGCATTTGTCAGGCGGTGGGTGTATGCCTAGTGTACACAGCTTCACTTAGGAGTTCTTCATACTAGGGAGGACATCGCCTGTTTGAGACGGAAATAGTTTTCCCCTATTGAAGGGAAGGTCCTCCACTTTTAGCTGTAGTTCTTCCGGAATTCCTGAAGCCTGCAACCATGATGTTCTTCTCATAACCACAGCTGTTGTGGTTTTTCAGGCAGCTGTGTCTGCTACATCCATTGAGGCTTGCAGCACTGTGTGGACTACTAACTGACCCTCATTAATAATGGCATTGAATTGAGGACATTTGTGCTCGGGGAGGTCTTCCACAAGCTCCTGTATTTTATTATAGTTAGAGTAGTCGTAGTTTGCTAGTAGAGCAGAATAGTTGGCAACTCTGAGCAGAAGGGTGGCTGATGAGTAAACTTTACGCCCAAAGAGGTCCAATCTCGTGTGTTCTTGAGGAGTGGAAATGAGGCTGTTTACTGCACTGATTGGCAGCCTCCACTACCAGAGAACAGGCTTGAGGGTGTGAAAACAAAAATTTCATGCCTTTGGCTGGAACAAAGTATTTCCTGTCAGCCTGTTTGTTGGTGGGTGGTGCTGATGCTGGTATTTGCCATATGGCCTCTGCAGGCTCCATTATAGCCTCATCCACGGGTAGGGCGATCTTGGCCTATGATGCCAGCTGTAAGATTTTTAAACAACTTATGTTGTTTCTCCTGCACCTCATGTAAGGCAATTTCTGGGGCAGGTGGTGAATCATCCAGCTCTGCCTGTGATAGTATCTCTTCCTCTTCTATCTCTGTCTCAGGGGGATCAGAGGTTTCTCTGAGTGGTAAGGATGGGTGTACTCTGAAACCTCTTCTGGCTGGGGAAGGGGGTCCAGAATAGGGGCTCTGGTATGTGACCCAAGGACCACATTGTGGCCATTGCATAGGGTAAGGTGGTAATGGTAAGGCCAGTGTTGTGCATACCAGGGCTGTGAATGCTCACAGGGATGAGTCTTAGGCTTCATAGCACTCCATGTAGGTCTCATCTGTGATGGCCATGAATGCTGGGAGGAGAAGCAGTTGTTCATGTCTCCTTCTTCGCCACTATGCATGGAGATTGGTGCAGGAGATGAAGGATGGTACCGTGCTATGTAGCTCGGGGATGTTCGGTGCTGAGCAGTGGTGAGTGCGATGCAGAAGAAACCGCTGTCAGCATGATGTAGGAGTTGTGCTGGTCCCGCCTTGGGGTTGCGGTCAACTGTTGGAGCACTGACCAGTGCTGGATTTGGCTTGTTAGCTGGCATTAAGACTGGGGTTGGTGCCGGGGGCGGCAGCATTGATCGCGGTGCGGCTGCCTGTGCCGCATGCCGCACCAGGGTAATCGGTGCCATGGAGGAGACTTGACGTCTCAACTCTGGTGCTGCGTGTTGAGGCTCAGCAGAGGTCCCCTGAGAGACACAGTGCCAGAGGAGCTCGGTGCCTCATAAGTGCTCACTCTGGAGGACGTCTCTTGCAGAGGTTGGAGGGATTTCTCCATCAGAAGCATTTTCAAATGGAGATCCCTATCACATCTTCCTCTTGACTTCAAGTTGCTGCAATGTATGCATTTCTGGGAGATATGAGTTTCTCCCAGACAGCGGATGCAGGATGCGTAGCCATCAGAGACCGGCATCGGTTCATGGCAGGAGTCACACTTTTTAAATCCTTTTGAGTCCAGCATGACTTCAGTTAAGCCTCTCCCCCGCCCCCAAGATAGATGAGGGTGGGAGTTAATTGTAGTGGTAAACTGTAGAACTATTCCTAAACGGAGAACTAAGTAAAGAAAAAACTTTTTTTGTTTGTTGAAGAAAAACCTCTAAGAGGAACTAACAAAACTATGTAACTATGTATAAACTAATAAGAAGTTCCTATTTTTCCCCCAGAAAGTATCAAGGCAAGCACTGCCGCGGAGCTCCGTCTGCAGCAGAGGATGGTTGAGAAGGAACGGAGGGAACAGTTGGGGGTGCGCGAGCTACAGGAGGCGCCAATGAGACAGCTCCTGCAAGCGCCCTTCCCCTGACCAAGTACTGCTGCAAAAAATCTCTGATCTCCGGCGCAGGGACGCACTGATACCTACAGTGGAGCATCCACAGGGACACCACTTGAAGAAGAAATATTGTTCTTCTATACATGCCATACATATCCTATTAGCCTCTTGGGCCTGAATCCTTTCTTGGAAGTAGCCCTTACTCATGTGAGTAGTACCACTGAAATCAGTGATACAGTTCTTGTAGAAGTTTGCAGGATTGGCTGAAACATCATTCCAGTTACAATTTATCTAGACTCTGCTGCTTATCTTTTCACATACTGCTAGAGAGAACAATATGTCTGAGTAGCCCTCCATGAGGTAGTTATCCAGATACCCAGTAAACAAGATTCTTCTATTAAGATCTTCTATGGCTCATTTTTTCCTTCAACCTAGTTCAACTACTACCAACTGTTCAAATAGATTAAATAGATTCCTAGTTGTGGTTTATTCAAAACATGGATTTTGTTAAAAATCCACTTCTCAGTTAAGGTAATATGAAGAAACCCCAATCAGTTCTTGTGCATAGAATAAACTATTGCATTTTTGGATGGATATTCAACATTAAAGAACACAATTTTACAGGCTACCCCTGATATTTAAAAATTATGGTTATTAGTATTATTCACAGTTTTTATCCATTACCTTTTCATAAGAAGGTCAATGAAAGCCAATACAGCCTAAGAAGGAAAGAATAATTTCTATTGTAAAATATACCCTCTACCATTAAAATTAATCAGCACTTTTAGTAATTCTAAAACCTTTGCAAGGAATAAGAGGCAGGCTTTTCAGAAATGCCTACTGGATTAAAGGGCCCAAGTCCCATAGGTGCTTTTGCGATTTTCACCTGAAATAATTGTGTAAGCATTCACTACTTTTGGAGGAGAGAAAATACCTAACAAATAATTAAAGAAATTATACATTTAGAGTCTCACAACACCAATTAGCAAGGGGAGCCTCTGCTGTACTTCAAACCAAATGCACTGCTTCAGGTAGAATAAACAAACAAATTTATTAACTATAAAGATAGATTTTAAGTGATTATAAGTCAAAACATAAGTCAAATTTGGTCAAATGAAATAAAAGCAAAACATATTCTAAGCTGATCTTAACACATTCAGTGCCCTTATAAACTCTGATGCTTCTCACCACAGTCTGGCTGTTTGCTTTTCAGCCAGGCTCTCCTCTTTGATCATGCTTCAGTCGCTTGGTATGGTGTCTGTAGATGTAGGTGGAAGAGAGAGGAAGAGCATGGCATATGTCTCTCCCTTTGATATGTCCTTTCTTCCCTCTTGGCTTTGCACCCCCCTTCAAAGTCAGGTGAACATTACCTCATTGCAGTCCCAAACTGACCAAAAAAGGGGGGTGTAGTGGGGTGGCTACCCCGCTCCTAAAATAGAAGGGGTTAAAAGCAGCCCTGGAGAGGGCTGTGGCTGGGGATGGCTGATTGAGGATGCAGCCGCAGCTGAGCCAGGCCCCAATCAGGCCCCAGCTGGCCTATATAAAAAGGCTGTGAGCCAGAGGCCCAAGGAGTCTCTCACCAGGCTGGGAGAGAGCAGGGCCTGCCTGCCAGACAGGGTACTGAGGGTGGTGCAGTGCTAGGGAAGGAGCAGGCTGAGTAGGGGTGCTCCAGGCTGGCAACTCCCCAGGCTGTAGGGCCTGGTCCAAGGCCCATAGAGGTACTGGGAGGCAGAGGAAGGCAACAGGTCTGAACTCCCTTGCCTATGATGAGTGGCCTTTACACTGCAGTCTGCCCCAGGGAGGGGGGACTTGGTGATGACTGGCAGTAGCCCAGACTGAGGCAAGGTGGGGATAGTGGGTTGGGGGTTCCCCAGGAAGGGGAGACCCAGAGACAGAGTGTAGGGGTACTGCCAGGGGGCAGAACCCCAGAGAAATGGGCACCAGGGTTTGTGAGGGACACGGGGGCCAGAGCTGGGTGGATCACCGGCCAGCAGAGGGTGCTCCAGGCTGGAAAAGAGCTAATTCCCAATGACCAGCAGGAAACACTGCAGGGGTGAGTCTGCTCCTTTACAGGGGGTGACTCACTTGAGAGTCTAACATTCTTTTGCTGCCGCTTAGGCCAGCATCTATTGTTCCTGTGAGGCTGGGCTGGGTTTGTCCCATCAATGCCCTGATGAGGTGTGAACTGCCCCTCTGCTTCTGTAGAGTTTTTGTTTGGGCTTGCTTTAAGCCATGAGGATACATTATCAGCCTTATAACTTTATACATGAAATTATAACCTATAACATTACTGTAACGTCACTATAACAACCGTGCTCTGTGCATCATGAGCCTTCCAAAGATACCCAACATGACAAACTTTGCATTGGATACCACACAATCATTTTATAAAGTTGAACATGGGGATGTAGGGTGTTCCTCCCTCTTTCTGTTTTTTTTGGGGGGGAAACAGTCCACAAGTGGTGTGTTATTGCACATGTATCACAACTGTTTATCCACAGACAGGTAATACACCATAAATACAAATTTACTTTTCTTCTGTCCAGCAGCTATCTGTATATAATAAGCTTCATGTGAGTCACACTGCAATAATCACTGCTTATATACAAGATCCCTTGTGTACTGTATATTAATGTCTGGCTGGTAATTTAATGGCACCTCCAGGCATAAACAAAAGTTTATTAAAACAGTAAGTAAAATGTTCCTGAACACTGGCCTGCATTTTTTATTTTCTGTTCAGCATGCCAAAATAGCATTCCATTCATTTTTGCCTTTTTATGCAAAAATGAAAGCTACTTGTTTATTGAGTCAAGAGTAATATCGTTGTGCACAAGTTGCATCTCATTGCTCTAGGCCACACTATATGTTTAATTTATATTTACAAATCTTTTAATTTCTGATCATCTTTAACAACGACAGCAAACAAACATTTTTGATTATTGGAAAATGCCTATAATTCAAGAAAGCAGCAGAGTGTTGAAACTGAACGAATGCTTGCCAGAATAAAGTTACCTGTCTATTCTCAGACAGGAAGCTACATGACATATATACTCTACCTTACATTACAGTTAAAGTGTAGTTGTACCCTGAAAAGTGAAAAATGAGACAGACAAGGTAGGTGAGGTAATATCTTTTATTGGACCAACTTCTGTTGGTGGAAGTGACTAGCTTTTGAGTTTCACAGA
Organism: Lepidochelys kempii; assembly: GCF_965140285.1. Taxonomy (NCBI): domain Eukaryota; kingdom Metazoa; phylum Chordata; order Testudines; family Cheloniidae; genus Lepidochelys; species Lepidochelys kempii. The sequence goes on from NC_136383.1 coordinate 54,520,180, forward strand.
GCTCTTTGTCAGGGCTGGGGAAGGTAACCAGAGTGTCTTACCTTCCCTAGATCTGAAGAAGAGCTTTGTGAAGCTCAAAAGCTTTTCCCTACTGCCAGCAGAAGTTGGTCCAATAGAAGATATTACCTCATCTCTCTCATATCCTAGGACCAACATGGCAACAACAAAATGGCAACAGTTAAAAAAATGCGTTTTGGGATACGTATGTTTCAGTGATTCCACATCAAAGTTGCTCAGTCTACAAACTCACTTTGGAATTTGAAAGAGATTTTGGTCTTTTATCACAACCAATACCCTGACCTAACTAAAATGCAGTAATGTATAGGTGCAATTGAAGTATACACCTCAGTTTGGGCAAGTTTACTGGCGATGATGCATAAGAAGGAAAAGAACCCAGATAGATTTTCACATCTTGGGTTAAGTAACTTGTAAATGGAGAAAATTTGATCTGGAGTCATTGACAGACAAATAGGGAACCCTATTTTTACAGTCTCTTTTCCAAATACAACCACACCCTAAGATTACAGAAATGTTTCTGTTATAACTCAGTACTCACTGGATGTCTGTTGGAAGCCCTGCTAAGTTTGCCACATTACTACACATTCTTCCAGGGGACTCAAGCACCCACAGAGCCTGCTGCTCTCCATCTCCAGCTGGGACAATTTGCAAGAGAAAGACTGTAAACGTCTCACAGGAAAATCTCCCAAAATAAGTCTAGGACAGCAGAAAATCAAATAATAAATAAGTTAGGCTGCATTCTAAAATACCAAGCACATTTCAAGTTTTCATTTAAAACAATTCCCTATTGCAAAGATACAGCAGCACAATATAAACTGATTTGCTGCCATCCTGTTAATTTAGCACTGCTAAAGGGAAAAATTGATTGCTCATTTATGACCTATAATGGGGTAGGAATGGTCTCTTTGTTCTGTGTTTGTACAGTGCCTTGCACAATGGGGTCCTGGTCCATGACCAGGGCTTGTAGGTGTTATGCTAATACAAACAACTATTGTTAGCCATGACATGTTTTTGTCTTAGATATATTAGAACAGAGACTCTTGTAATTTCTGTTATTTCCTCCTCAGGATTAGAGGATTGGACTCAAAACTTTGAGCCCTCACTTCGAAGGACAAGGGTTTTAAATCTTTCACAAATATCTTTTTATCACAAATTTTTGGCTCAGTTGAAGTCTCAGGTCTGGAAATGCAAAAAGTTAAGATTCCTGCAGCAATGCTAATTCAGTCATGGTACACATATGTAGTATTTTGTATCTATATAGTTTACTATATTACTTTTCATCATAAAATGTAATACACAAAACATTCAGGTATACTAGGAGTATTTATGCGAGCAAGAGTTTGAAGGATCTGGCCCAGGAAGTGCAAAGCAGCCAAGTTAACATTAAAATTGGAGCCTTAGGATCTGATGCTGAAGTGCATCCCTGAAATCTGTGTGGCTATCAAGCGAACTTCTGGATGTGGAAAGAGAATTCCTCTTCTTCAGATCATAGCATGAGAGGAATCTGAGGATTTTTCACCCAGGCTCCCACCCCGGGGTTTTTCCTTTGGGGGGGGTTATTCTACCTCTGTCCCTGTTCACTAAAAGGAGGTGTTTAGAGATGAGAGGAAACATTTTTGTAGTCTATAGAACTCATTTCTGAAGATCATACTATCTATGCAGTCCCCTCCCCTCATCTTGTCTCCCCTTCAGGGGCACCTTTGAATTGAGCTGCATACACAGTTTGCCAAATTCTGGACTTAATTCAACAGTGCACTTAAGCACACATTCAACTTTATGTTCCGTTGAAGTCAATGGAGGACTTATTACATCCTTAAGTGCTTTGCTGAATTGGGGTCTTTGCCCTTACACGTGCCCTTAACTTCCATTAATGCAGTGAGAGTTGCCTGCACAACCTGGAAGGCAAAATTTGGGCCACTGACTTTTGCATTCCAGAAGTAAGAGAGACTGGGAGATGTTGGTCAGAGAGTCTGCAAGCTTTGCATATTCATACTGCTCACAGTTAAGCATTTGAAAATTCAGGTAATGAGCATACAATACTCTGGTTGCCTTTGTATTACTTGGGGGTTTGCTATTCTAGTAATATCTCTACAGAAACCATTCTATCAAGTCAATTTTTTTTCCCCTCAAATTGAATTAGCACTTGTACATTGAAGTTTTCAACATCACCCATAAGATTTTTAGGCTTGTCAAAAAATCTGCATGGTCTCTAACCATGAATAAAAATGATTTCAGATATCTTTATTTCAAGTTTTATTTCATGGGATTAATTTAATTGATTGTGCTGGTGACTAGTTAAATAGTTGCTGCAACAAATAGATGATTTGCAGTTCCATTGAAAGAAACACATGGATACTTGCTTGAATCAGATTTCAAACCAACATAGTTGGAAAAAACAATTGTTGTATTTTTCTGAGCAACATCACAGATCTGAATTACAATAATTTTTTTTAATAGCAACAGCACTTGGATTTCAGTCACTTTTCTCTCTTGGTTTATTTTCCTCTAATAGATTTTTATTACTGGATCTTTGCATTATATGCAAAATAGATTTTGAGTTATAAGGCTGTACAGTTTTTCATAGTTTGGATATTTACACAAACTATTCAGGCTTATCTCCTTTTCTGATACCACCAGAATTCCCTGAAGATGGAATTATAGCCCTGTGACCCCTATAAATCACATCTGCTACTTTGCAATGGAGCAGATTCTAATCTAATTTTAATTGGTGTAAGTCAGGACTAACTCCACTGATTTCAGTCATGTTATTCCTGTTCTACACTGATGTAACAGACCAGAATCTGGATCTATGATTGTAAATAAAACATATAATGCAATAACCTCCTCTGGTGTTAATGCAATTTTTATTTCTCTTAAACTGTCTTTGAAAGAAAATAGAAATAGCAGTAAGAAATATAAGAGGAGCCAACATTCACTAAGAAACTCAAGAACAATTACTAATGTCCTTATCACAAGTTATAGACTTCCTGAGCCTGATTTTCCTCTCACTTATACTGTTGCAAATCCACTGAAATCAATGAAGCTACAATGATATAAAGCTAGTATATAAGCTAGAGGAGAATCAGGCCTTCTCATTCAGGCAGACAATTATTTCTATACCACTCAATAAATTCACAGGTGCAAATAAAATTCAACCAACATCCCTGTTATGCCCACAGAAGCACTGTTCATAGCACTGTATGCAAGATATCAATGGAATATTACACAACTGCTTACTGATGTTTCCAAGCCGGAAAAAGGTCACATAAATAAGAATAGGTTTCAGAGTTACAGCCGTGTTAGTCTGTATTCGCAAAAAGAAAAGGAGTACTTGTGGCACCTTAGAGACTAACCAATTTATTTGAGCATAAGCTTTCGTGAGCTACAGCTCACTTCATCGGATGCATACTGTGGAAAGTTTAGAAGATATTATACACACACAAAGCATGAAAAAATACCTCCTCCCACCCCACTCTCCTGCTGGTAATAGCTGGTAAAGTGATCACTCTCCTTACAATGTGTATGATAATCAAGTTGGTAACCTACTACAGGACAGGCCTAACAAAGAAAATAACAGAACGCCACTAGCCGTCACCTTCAGCCCCAACTAAAACCCCTCCAACGCATTATTAAGGATCTACAACCTATCCTGAAGGATGACCCAACACTCTCACAAATCTTGGGAGACAGGCCAGTCCTTGCCTACAGACAGCCCCCCAACCTGAAGCAACCACATACCACACAACAGAACCACTAACCCAGGAACCTATCCTTGCAACAAAGCCTGTTGCCAACTGTGCCCACATATCTATTCAGGGGACACCATCACAGGGCCTAATAACATCAGCCACACTATCAGAGGCTCGTTCACCTGCACATCCACCAATGTGATATATGCCATCATGTGCCAGCAATGCCCGTCTGCCATGTACATTGGTCAAACTGGACAGTCTCTACGTAAAAGAGTAAATGGACACAAATCAGATGTCAAGAATTATAACATTCATAAACCAGTCGGAGAACACTTCAATCTCTCTCGTCACGCGATTACAGACATGAAAGTCGCTATTTTACAACAAAAAAAACTTCAAATCCAGACTCCAGTGAGAAACTGCTGAATTGGAATTCATTTTCAAATTGGATACAATTAACTTAGGCTTGAATAGAAACTGGGAGTGGCTTAGTCATTATGCAAGGTAGCCTATTTCCCCTTGTTTTTTCCTACCTCCACCCCTCAGACGTTCTTGTTAAACCCTGGATTTGTGCTGGAAATGGCCCACCTTGATTATCATACACAATGTAAGGAGAGTGGTCACTTTAGATAAGCTATTACCAGCAGGAGTGGGGTGGGAGGAGGTATTTTTTCATGCTTTGTGTGTATATAATAAGATCTTCTAAACTTTCCACAGTATGCATCCGATGAAGTGAGCTGTAGCTCATGAAAGTTTATGCTCAAATAAATAAATAAGAATGTTATGCCAGACACATGCCCAGTTAAAGGAGGAATGTAAAGAGTGAAAAGATGGGTAACTGTCACCATTTTTTCCTTCTTAAATTTATAATTGAAATCAACGTATGCACATGTAACCCCCCTATAATTTGGGGGCTTATGAGAAAAAGTTCCAATGAGCACCAGCCCAGAAGCAACAGTAGCTGGTGATGGTAGTTGGGGAATTACAAATTAAAATATTTGTCTGGCAATCTCAACTGGAGCCTATCAGAAAGGAGATGGGGAAAGGTCTGCCTAACCCAGAAGCCTAAGACCTATGCAACCTGTGGGGGGCCAAGCCAAACAAAAGTAGGCATTGGCCTGCACCAGTAGGCTGACTGACATTTCAGGGCAACCAAATCTACAGTCATAATAGTCTGCCCACAGCTAGGAGTGCCCTGACAGGTGCACTTGTTTGAGGGAAGGGAGCCAGCTGCAAGGCATCAGCTTCCAGCAATACAGTAAAATGAGGCCCCTCAGCTCTCCTTAGAGGAAAGGAGAGAAGGAGATCCCAGACCCACAACATGAAAGAGGGCTCCCTACTCATGACACCTATGTCAGAAGCCTGGGGATAGCCAGAGTTTGAGACATCCTTGCTCCATCCTGAAGTGTGACCTCTCAGCCTCCCAGCAAGAGACCACCTCTGCCTACTGAGCTCTAATCTACAGACTAGCTGAGATCTGTGGGGGAGACTTTAGGTTGCACCTTTCTACTTTTGTGCTCAGTTTGTGAGCTTTTAATCATTATTTGAGGAAAGGAATATTTAAATATTGCTGTGGAGTTTATTAGGTTTGGTTTTGTTACTTGTGTTTCCCCTGACTTTTCCTTTTGTCTCTGATTCATGCTCTTTTTCAATTTCAACCCTAGCCTTTCCTAGAATAGAGTATTTATTTCTTCTTACAATTAGTTAGTCCTTACAAAATGTTAATGTCCTAGAGGCTGTTTGTCTATTCATACAACAAATATGTGGAGAAATTAAGACGACCAGTCATCACAAGTTGCTGAATGAATCCAAGCCTATTGGCCCTAAAACGGGACACTGAGTAATTTAGGAGAAAGTAGACTCTGCCCCTCTTGAGGACAGGGGTGCCCCAGGAGGCTTTCACCAAGATTAAGAGGCCAAACTGAAAAACATGCTGTCAAATGAAATTTGATATTTGTAATTTAGATTTCTCTTTTTCCTTGTAATAGCAGGAACCAATTCATTACCCAGCAATTTTAATAAAGCTAATATATAGTAAGTGTTGTGATGTTCTTGTCATAAAATTTTTCTGACCCATCAATCAACAGAATTATTTAAGGGATGCATTAGCTAGAACTAGCTAAAAATAAAAACAAATTTGAAGTTTCAAAATTGTTTTTCATAGTTTGAAACAGACTTTTTTTCTTCTTAAACCAGAAAAATATAATCAAAACTTGTATGAAAATGTTAACAGCTATTTAAATTCTTTTGTTTCCCAAAACCACAATTTTTGATAAATGAAAAAAATGGATGATTTCAGTAAAAATGGGGAAAATATTTTGTGGAAATTTTCAAAAAAAGTCAGTTTTTCACATTTTTCTACTTTTGAAAAAAGGAGGTTTTCTTTAAAAAAATTCCCCCCTTCCATACCCCCGCCCCCACAAATCTCTGGATGGAAAAATTGTAGACTGCTTTGTTATTAACATATAAAGAGTCTGAGAGAATTTATTTTGATCGGAAAGGAGTGATACTCTTTCCATGGACTTTTTTTTTTTTTTTTAACATATCAGCATCTGGCATTTCAGTATGTCAAAAGCAACAATTTAATATTGCAGAGATAAATACACCTTGAAATCATACATGTTGACCCTGAGCCTGTAGACCACATCTGACCCACAGGACCCTTCCCTCTGGCCCCTGAGCTCCTGCCAGGGAGTGGGGTCAGGACAGGCTTGCAGAGGAGCCAGCCCAACTCCCCAGCAGCTTGGTGAGCGGGGTGGAGGCTAGCCCCTGGCTCCCTGCCTTCTGCTCCCCTTCCTCCCTCACAGTCACAGTTCCCCCAGCACCTGGGTAGTGTGGCTGCAGCTCTGGCTGGGTGGCACGGCTATAGTGTGGCCAGACCTGGTGCTCCAGGGTGGCGCAGTCAGGGGGAGTTCTGGGGGAGGGGAAGGGAGGTGAGGAGCAGGGGGAGCTGCAGGGGCGTGGCCAAGGACTCTGGGCCCTGCCGCCGGGAACAGGGGCAGAGCAAACCAGGGCCCCCTCCAGCATGCTTGGCCCCTGCCCCAGCAGCCAAGCCCAGACAGGGAGCAAGCCCTGCCTGACTGCCAGGGAGAGCAGCCAAACGAGCAGGGAAAACGCACAGGGAAAAAACTGATCCCCCTTTCCTCCACCCCACAGGTAATGTGGGGCAGGGAAAGCAGGGAGGGTTGGATAAGGGGTGGGGGCGCCCCGGGGGACAGTCAGGGGTGGGGAATGGGAGATTAGATAGGGGACGGGTGTCCCGGGAGGATGGTCAGGGGCAGAGAGCAGGGGTGTTTGGATAGGATGCAGGAGTTCCAGGGGGCTGGAATGGGGGTGGGGGGCCAGGCCATGCCCCACTGTTTGGGGAGGCATAGACTCCCCCAGCCTTCCCTATCTAGCCCTCCATACAATTTCTGTAACTGATGTGGCCCTAGGGCCAAAAAGTTTGCCCACTCCTGCTGTAGACCTTATTCAAGTGAGTAGCCCTTGCTGCTATTAAAGGCACATGAGCCTATTCAGATGAGTAATAAATACTTCACAAAAAAGTCTGCAGAGTCAGGCTTTTTATAGCATAATCCCATTCCTTAGCCTTGCATACAGTCCTATTCATTAGGGCTCAACTCTAAATTTCTTTTCATGCAAACAGTACTCCTTATTCACTTGAGTACTCATATTGAAATCAATGGAAGTCAATGGAACTGGTCACATGAATGTGTGTTTGCAGGACTGGGTCCTTAAAAAGAGTTAGTTCCCGCAAAATTCTATGTACATGAGCATCTCCAATATCTTTAGTTCCAGTAAGAGGGCTAAATATGAAAAATACAAAACAGGAAGAAAATTCAGAGCAGAGGGCCACATGCACATTACAATGGAATCTCAAGTCTACCTATTTTAAAAATATTTTCATAATATTCATCAGAGCAAGTGTAAAATCCTGGCCATTGCCTGCAATAAGGCCAAGATTTCACCCTGATATTGTTCAGGAAAGTACAACCCACACTTAAAATATGTATTTTAATATAAAATTCCCACTACCTAAGAAGATGTTTTGATTATTAAAAAACTCATTTCCTGTGAAGGTACCCAAATTCTGAAGAACTCTATACATAACAAAATGATTAAGCCTTATTATAAAGCAATTAAAACAACAACTAATCAGTACGTTTTTTTTTTTTTAAGGATTTTTAATTGCATTGGTGGCTTAAGATAGCCATTTACTTTTTCATTCATGGCAGAACATTGTTCTAAGTTTCCCAAATCACCTTATAATTTGGAAGCCCGAGTCTACCGGTGGACACTAATTTTTCTTTTAAGGTGAAACATAAAACTTCAAATCAGTTTTGAAATCCCAGTGGGTTTTGGGGGATTTCCATTTCATATCTTAGTATGAGAGAATGAAATGTGAACCAATTTGGCTATATTAGATTGGGCAGACTATTGTTGTGGTAAAGTGTGCAGCAAGATTTGCTTAGGTTTGAAAGGACTAGCTATATCTAGAATTATGTTAATGATCTGTTATATGGTTCTCATTGTTATATTTTCTTGCAACTATGCATTATGTGCAATAGGAATTTTTAATTCACACACAGAACAGAGCTGTAAATTTGCTTTCATTATCTTCAATAATATATTTTCGCTTTCCTGGTATCTTGGAAAATATAATGTCCCCTTGGTATGCTGTTTTGTAGTCTACCTCAAACGAGTCAAATATGCTCCTTTTAGACAGAATCTTTGTTTATATATACACATTATATATTAGCGAGAGAGCTAATTTTTGTTCATGCTTGTTACACAAAATTCCTGCTGAAGAAACTGCTCACATTTAAACATAGTAAAAACAGCTTGTTTTCAAGAGGTCTCTTTCCAAGAGACAAGATGTACTGCTTAGGAAAACAACTTGAGTTGAGGTTGCTGTATTAAATATGTTTATGGAAAATAGCAATAAAGAACTATCTTGACAGAATAATGATGACCACCCACAAGCCTGGCACTTAAAAGGCTCACTTCACATCCTGGAATATTAAAAGATGGATACAGTAATAGCATAGTGCCACACTTTTCCCCTTGCTGTTAAGTTGTCAGATGGAAAACATGCATTACCAGCTATACACCAAAGGAAAAATAAGACAATTGGAGTAAAGATGGATGTCAAGTAAGAGGGCCTAAAAAGTTGGGGCATCACAGAGCCTGTTTGTCATTCATTCTAAACAGATACTGTAAGAGCGGTACAGTAAGCAAAATACAATCTGGGCCTGATTTTGTTCTCACATACCCTCGTGTAACTCCACTGATTTCTATCGATTTTCTCCTGATTTACACCAGTGTAAGAAAAGAATCTGCCCCTATCCTTTCAGCTATAGATGAAAAGGGGGGAAATAAAAACCCTTTTTTGTGGAGGAGCAGTGGCTGACATTAATTTGGCTGGTAATTTATTTTCAGGCTAATAACTGCCATTTTCGTGGAGGCAAAAGTATGAAATTGGACATGGTTGCTAAGAAAGCATTAATATTGTGAGAAAGGTAATAGTGGAGCACAAACTGGATGTCACCACACAGTATGAATCTGTTACATATACATGAGGGGGACAGGTCACCTAACTGCAGCTCTAATTTTCTAACCCGTTTGTGATGGGTTTGGTCACAGAGACACCCCTCCTCCCCATTGGGACTGTCACCTGACATGCTGGAATTACCTCTGAGCCCATTTTCCCTGCCAGCTTGGGACTCCAGAACCCTGCCTTGTTGAGCCAGACACGCTAGCCTGCTGCAACACAGACCCAGGTCTGGTCCATACCCCCAAAGCTGCAGACTTTAAACCAAAAAACTGCTCAGCAAGTCACCTATCTCCAGTTCCCAATGGGATCCAAACCCCAAATAAATCTGTTTTACTCTGTATAAAGCTTATACAGGGTAAACTCAAATTGTCCGCCCTCTATAACACTGACAGAGAGAAGCACAACTGTTTGCTCCCTGAGGTATTAATCACTTATTCTGGGTTTACTAACAAACAAAAGTGATTTTAATAAGTATAAAAAGTAGGATTTAAGTGGTTTCAAGTAATAGACAGAACAATGTATGTTACCAAGCAAAATAAAACAAAACACGCAAGTCTATGCCTAATACATTAAGAAATCGTTTACAGGTAAATCTCACCCTCAGAGATGTTCCAATAAGCTTCTTTCACAGACTAGACTCCTTTCTAGTTTGGGCCCAATCCTTTCCCCTGGTACAGTTCTTGTTAGTTCCAGCTCAAGTGGTAACTCAGGGATTTCTCATGACTGGTTGCCCTCTTTGTTCTGTTCCATCCCCTTTTATATCTTTGGCCCAGGGCGGGAATCCTTAGTCTCTCTTTAAGTTCCCACCCTTCCTTCTTAATGGAAAAAGACCAGATTTAAGATGGATTCCAGTATCATGTGGCATGTTCACATGTCCTCTGAGACTTCATTACCCACTGGCTGGCACCCACACACACAGGAAAGCTTACAAGGAAACAGAGCTATTCACAACCAATTGTTCTAGTTAATGGGCACAATCAAGATTAAGCCACCATTAGTGGCCCATAATTTGCATAGTTACAATAGGACTTCAGAGTAATACTTTATATTTCTAGCTTCAGTTAGAAGAATGATATATTCATACAAATAGGATGAACACACTCAGTAGATTAAAATCTTTGTAATGATATCTTTCATGAACTAAGTGAGCTGTAGCTCACGAAAGCTTATGCTCAAATAAATTGGTTAGTCTCTAAGGTGCCACAAGTACTCCTTTTCTTTTTGCAGATACAGACTAACACAGCTGCTACTCTGAAACTTATAAAAGTATTTCCATAAAACATGGAGTGCAACGTCACACCATTTAATGAATTCCTGGCAATTTTGGTGATAGAATCACAGAGGCTTATTGTCCTGGGTAACTTCAAGCCCACACACAGGTGAATGATTCTGGATTAATTCAGGGTTTCCTGGATGCCAGGACAAGCATGGGACTATTGCACTCATAACTGATTCTACTCGGCATGTATTTTTTGGACTGGGGAAGAGGTGGGAATGACATTTTTGGAAGGGTCTTGTCATCACCTCCATTAGGATCCATTTCATTGGTCTGGGTTCTAGTGGACCCGGATTTCAGACTTCTCCAAGGGCCTGATCCAAACCCCACTGAAGTCAACGTAAATCCTTTCAATGACTTCCTTAGAATATGGATCAGTCCATAAGGAAGAAGCCGCTCACACAGCTAATGGTTCACTCTACCTGTGAGTCACTAGGATGCTCAGAGCCATTGTTAGTTTTTACTAAGTGTCTTGTCTCTATAGGTACATCTTTACTGCACACTCCTTTCGGCAGCATGTAGAATACATACACTACACCACAGCCCCAGCATGAGTATAAATACCAGTGTAGATGGTGAGGCACTGCTTAGGCTAGTAGAGAAAAGACATGCCTGAACTCTGCGGGTATGTACCCTAAACAGCTCTCTAAACATGCCCAAGCTGTGCCTTCTATGTCTACACTACTATTTCTAGCAGTATAATGTCCCACTGCTGGAATCTTTCCCTGCAGCAGGGAGCTGCCAGAGCCTTTCCCTGCCGTAAGGAGCTCCTGGAGCCTTTCCCCACTGCAGGAAAAGACTCTGGCAGCAGGAAAGGGCTCCCCGCTACCACACCCCTGCCAGAGCCTTTCACTGACATGTGTAGCTACACCACAATGCAGACACAACAGGCTTTTCACTGCAGCATGTAGCTACACATACACTACATGCCGCTGCAAGTGGTGTGCAATGTAGAGGTAGCCTATATGACATCCTTACAGATCACCAGTCTAGCTCCTTAAATCTAGGGGGAAAACAGCAATTTTTCTACTCGTGGAGGTGGGAAGAAGGGGGTCTACTTAGCTTTAAATCCTATTGGGAATTCCATGGGTTACAACATAGAACAATTTTATTTTTATATCACTCCCCCTGCCAGAGCACTGGATGAGATACCAAGAACATATACAAAATGAAACCAATTATATTCTACTTTCTTAAAATGCAAACACCTACAGATAATTGAGGGGGCCCAACAGCGGCTATTCTAAAATCACCTTTGAAAAAAAGAAAAAGAAAAAAGATTTTAAGAAGTCAAGAAGGATGAAATAAGACTGTTTTGGGGATTAGTGAGTTCCAGGTGGTAATTGCCTGCAAACGTCAGACACAACAAATCAAATTCATCCCTGGCATACCCCCATTGAAGTCAGTGGGCTCTCACCGGGGAAAATTTGGCCAACAGGGGTAACTGATGCACAGATAACTGTCAATATAAATGTAGTACCACCACTATTTAGGACTTTGACTTTAAATTGGCAGTTCTGATTTTTAATCTACAAGTTTATGGACAAACTATGTAAAGAATGCTTGATGGGCATAACGTGCTCACCTGAAATCAAATAAATAAGTAACTGTGCAACTACATCCTGAATCAACTACATACAATGGAGCAGCCTCATTTGTTACTGATAAAATATTTATCTATTCAAAATACTTGCAGGCTTATTATTTTGCAGTGATCTTTCCAATGAATGAAGAGACCAGGGAAGTGCATTATTATTCCCAGGATAAGCATAAGAGCTGGTTTTTAGTCACATAATAGAATCAGATGGAGAAAAAAAAATGATTAGATCATCATCATATCATGTACCTGCTAAGGTATATATAGAGAATCAAATGCATGCTGGTTCACAGATTAATTTAGCCCATGATCAGCAATTAAATGGTTTGTTATATTAGCCTTTTATCCATATGAAGATTGCAAAAGAAGATCATGATCAGCATCAACACTGAAGGAGGTATGGTGAAGTTAGTTCATCTCTTATTGTAGACTTGAAGGCCTTATAGAAAGTGTAAGTAGTGAAAGTTTACAGGTGAAATCCTGGCCCTATTGAAATCAACAGCAAATTCCCATTATCTTCAGTGGAGTCAGAATTTCACTCAGATTTTCAGATAGCAGCACATTCCAGAGAAAATCTTTGGTTGGCAGCTTGAGTAAAACCTATTGAGGAGCCTGGGGCTGCTTACCCAAGTTAGAAGCATAGTTGCTGTGTGTCTCCACTGCTATTTTAACTAGAGTTAAGAACTAGGGCTGTCCATTAATCACAGTTAACATGCAATTAACTAAAAAAATTCATTGCAATTAAATACATTAATTGCAATTAATCGCACTGTTAAACAATAGAATACCAATTGAAATTAAATATTTTTGCATGTTTTTCTACATTTTCAAATATATTGATTTCAATTACAACACAGAATACAAAGTGTACAGTGCTCACTTTATATTATTTTTATTACAAATATTTGCGCTGTAAAACACAAAATAGTATTTTTCAATTCACCTCATCCAAGTACTGTAGTGCAATCTCTTTATCGTGAAAGTAGATTACAAATGTAGTTTTGTTATATAACTGCACTCAAACACAAAACAATGTAAAACTTTAGAGCCTACAAGTCCACTCAGTCCTATTTTTTGTTCAGCCAATCACTAAGACAAACAAGTTTGTTTACATTTGCAGGATATAATGCTGCCTGCTTCTTATTTACAATGTCACCTGAAAGTGAGAACAGGCTTTTGCACATCACTTTTGTAGCCGGCATTGCAAGATATTTACGTGGCAATGTGCTAAATATTTGTTTTACTCTGTTTTATTTTTAATGCAGTTTTTTTGTACTTAATTATACATTTGTAAGTTCAACTTTCATGATACAAGTACTGTAATGCAATTGTTTTATTAGGTGAATTGAAAAATACTATTTCTTTTGTTTTTTACAGTGCAAATATTTGTAATAAAAATATAAAGTGAGCACTTTACACTGTTTTCTGTGTTGTAATCGAAAGCAATATATTTGAAAATGCAGAAAACATCCAGATTTTATTTAAATAAATGGTATTCTCTTACTGTTTAAGAGAATGATTAATCACACGATTAGTTTTTTTAATCGCTTGATAGCCCTATTAAGAACACATCTTTTTTTTGCAGTGTAGACATATTCTTAGAGACCTAGAGGGAAGGTAACAAAAGCGAACATGAAAAATTTTACATCTAGAAGTAGTAAGAGAAGAATAGAGAAAAAAATACAAGGGAGGAAAAATAACTGATGCTGCATCTTATATGGTTTTCTAAATTGCAATAAAAGAATCTCTTTTCATTATTAAGTTTGCACTTCAAGCAGTTCTAAAACTTTGAACTTATATTTCATATTATTGAACATGGTTAGAATTTTATTGGCTGTAAAAACTGCATTGTTTGAAAATGCAGCGAGCTGATACAATCATGCCTTGCATATGCATTGTTTGCTTAGTTTTGTTTTTAAAGCTGAGAACTTGAAAAGTTTGCCTGAGTTCATCAGCCATGCCACTTTAAAAAAAGTCTGTAATACCTAGCATGTTTCATTAGAAGATCTCAAAGCACCATACAAAGGAGAGTTAGCATCATTATCAACATTTTACAGATAAGGAAGAAGAGACCAAGTGAGATTATGTGGCTCTGACCATGGTCACTGGATATGCCCTTCACTATGCTTTATTCAGCATTCTGTACTCACTGCTTGGGACCCAATTCTGCCCCAAGTCAATTGACTGCCACTGTTTTAAGTGGGATCAGGAACAGATTCTTACTCAGGAAAAGCTCTCATTGACATCCACAGAAATTTTACCTGAATAAGGAATGAATAAAGGACTGCAGAGTAAGAATTAAAGTTAGACATTTCCACAGAGCTGACTGTGAATATTTAGGGGTGGGAGAACATCACTATGTCAGAAACAAACCATTTTTACATCACATTTTTCTATAAGTAACACAAAGAACTGGAGACATGGTAAACCAAAAGGCAGAATATGATCAAGTCTGTAAGTCACAATATGAAAATTTTGAACATATTGACATGTTTACCCTACAAAACCATTATTATTAATTTTAATATTATTTAATTATTATTAATAGGAAAGTGGACTGGGCTAAATATATGCATTTCATCAACTATCTGCTTGGTATAGAAGATGCTGAAGTTGTTTTGATCACATTAAGGTATATTACATTTCCTTCGAGGACTAGAGCAATTAATTTATAGATAAAAATGAACTCTCCCTCACTTACATCTGAAGGTTACAGAAGAAATGCTTTATCTGAGCCTCTCAGCTACAGACATTGCAGAAAGACCCATCTCCATTTACAGTGGCATAAAAGTACTTGTCTGTGCGCATAGCACTCACATTTCAGCAGGTCTAACACTCAACATGTTTCTTATTTTCTCAGCTAATTTCTCTCTTCTAAAGTTAAATAGCCTAGAATTCACTCACTGCAGACTGTGTCTTATTTTAGAAAGAGCTGTTTCATGTTCTCATCTGGGTTAGAGTCATCTTGCAGGATTGCAAAATACACAAGGTTCTAATGCTACAAGAGTCTAAAGAATCTTGAAGAAATGTTAGGTTCTAAAGAAAACATGCCAGAAGCAAAGAGAGCTTGGCCATGCAGAACTGTTACCTAAAATAGCTTCTAAAATACTGCACATTTTCAAGTTTAAACATAGTTACCTTAGACAGAGTTAGAGTAAATGTAAAACTAGAAGTTTTTGTGCATTTTCATGTTTTGACAAATTTCCAAGCCTGCTGGGATATTTTGATGAAAGAAACCATACAAAACGTTGCTAATTATGTATACACCTCTTCAAAGGCTCAGCACCTCTACTTGTACGTCTTCCCACTCTTACCTCCCCACTCCCTAAAGCAGTTTTACAGTCACTGAACATAGACCCCTGAAAAGGGTAGGTTTGTACACTAAACTAACCTGCAGTGACTAGTAGCATTGACTAATCAGGTGTGTGTAAAATAAGATTCTTAAAAGAGAAAGTTTCCTTTTTTTAAAATAGAAAAAATGTAATGAAGTCTTCTTTGTATTACAGCTGTACCTTGAGGCCCTAGTCAGAATCAGGACCCAGTTGTGCTCAGCACTATACAAACACATAGTAAGACACAGCCCCTCCTCTGAAGGCACCTATTTCTGTAATTTGTGCAACCCACTCTACCCACATACAGCTTCACTGACGTCGCAGGGCTCCACACAGACACAAGAGTCCACTGCACCAAACCAGCTGCAAGCCCTTTAAAGTGTAAGTAACTATATGCACATGAGTAGTCCCATTTTGTTACCCACATGCATAAGGCCTAAACTAAGACAAGGTGTAACAGTGAGGCGTGGTCTACCCAGGGAAATTAACCAGCATAGCTAAGAGGAATAATTTGTCTGCTATAGTTATGCTAGCATAACTCCCCCCTGTATTCTATTATGGAATGAAAGTGACTTTATTTAAGAAAAATTGGGAGTGGAGGGTGGGGTGGAATTTGTGTGTGTACAAGAGGTTCCCAAAGAGGGACCTCAGTCTGTGAGGAACATAAGAACATCCATACTGGATAAAACTAATGGTCCATCTAGCCCAGTATCCTGTCTTCTGACAGTGGCCAATGCCAGGTGCTTCAGAGGGAATGAACAGAACAAGTAATCATCAAGTGATCCATCCCCATTTTTTCCATAGGCAAAAGGGCCACCAGCAAAATCCTGGGTCTCTTCTATTCTGGAAATAGGGTTGCCAACTTTCTTATCGCAGAAAACCAAACACCCTTGCCTGGTCCCTGCCCCACCCCTTCCCTGAGATCCTGCCCCTTCCGAGTCCATGCCCTCACTCACTCCACCCCACCCTCACTCACTTATTTTCACTGGGCTGGGGAAGTGGGTTGGGGTGCAGGAGAGGGTGAGGGCTCTGGCTGGAGGTGCAGGCTCTAGGATGGGGCCTGAAATGAGGGGTTCAGAGTGCAGGAGGGCCTCTGGGCTGGGGCAGGCGGTTGGGGTGAAAGAGGGGGTGAAGGCTCCATCTGGGGGTGCAGAATCTAGGGTGGGGCTGGGGATGAGGGATTTGGTGTGGCAGCAGGGGCTCCAGGCTGGGGGGTGGGGCCGAGGGATTCAAAGTGTGGGAGGGGGCTCTGGGCTGGAGCAACAGTTTGGGGTGCAGGAGGGGTGAGGGTTCTGGCTGGGGGTGTGGGGTCTGGAGTGGGGCCAGGGATGAGGGGTTTGAGGAGCAGGAGGGGGTTCCAGGCTGGACCAAGGGGTTTGCAGTGCAGGGGGGTGAGGGCTCTGGCTGGTGTTGCAAAGTCTGGAGTGGGGCTGAGGATGAGGGGTTTGGGCTGTAGGAGGGGGCTCTGGGCTGGGGCAGATGGTTTGGGTGCAGGAGGGGGGCTCAGGGCTGAGGCAGGGGTGCAGGATAGGATAAGAGGTGCAGATTCTGGGTGGCGCTTACCTTAGAGGACTCCTGGGAAGCGGCAGACATGTCCCTCCGGCTCCTAGGCATAGGGTCAGCCATGGAGACTGTGTGCTGTCTCCGTATCAGGTGCCACCCCCAAAGCTCCCATTGGCCACAGTTTCTGGCCAATGGGAACTGCAGAGCCAGCGCTCAGGGCAGGGGGCAGCATGCAAAGCCCCTGTGGCCGCCCCTACATCTAGGAGCTGGAGAGACATGTCGCTGCTTCCGGAGAGCTGTGAGGAGCTGGGTAAGGAACCTGGCAACCCCACGCCAAATGGACTTTTAACAGCCCGGTCAGAGGTGCTGACCAGAGCCGCCAGGGTCCTTTTTCAACCTGCTGTTCCAGTCAAAAAACAGACACTTGGCAACCCTACCTGGGAGCTGGTTTCTGGCTTTCAGCCTTATCCACACTGGACATTGACCACAAGTTGAATAGTCAGACCTTTCTTAATATTACATTTTTAAAGTCTTACTTGTTATAACTTAACTGTGCCTGCCATGATGTGGCAAGGAAGGTGAAAAAGTCCACCAGATTTCTTGTCAGTTTGGTCCAACAGGAAATATTCCTTCCTGATCCTGAAAGAGACAATTGTTCAGGTCCATAGCATTCAATCCCACCCCCCACATACACAATATTGACCCTACAACTATGGGAAGGGAGTGTGGGGTAGCTAGCAGGTACAAGAGGTTTTTGAAAAGCTTGGGGGCAATTTAAATATGTTGTGAGGCTGGAGCCACGAGAATATGGCTAGTCCATTCCCCCACCTCCAGCCAATAAGAAGGCGGCAGACCTGAGGTAGCTGAGCAGCCCTTTTCCAGGTACTCATGTGCTTTCACATAAATGCCCCTCCCCTCCTCATGCTGTTTACATAGCTGTTGTACAGCTCTGACCCCGGCTACTCTGGCTTGCCTCCTGGCCGAGAGCCCTCCCCTCCACGTGGGGTAGGGGAGGCAATCAGAGAATCAGCTGCAGCAAAAATGACAGGCAACTTGCTCAGCATGGGTCTCACAGCCCTGAGATTAAAAGTCTGATGCTCTGTTGCCTGAGCTAGATCATCTGACTGTTTAACTTGTATTAGTGTGTCTTTGAAGGTATACACCCAGAGAGATCCAAATGCTGGTCAGGCGAAGAATAAAAAGAAAGAAAAAATGAAAGGTTTAGAAGTTTTGTGGAGTTTTATCCAAAATAAAATATTGTCCCCATTGCTTGCCTTTACTTACAAGACTCATCTTCTCATTGGGTCCAGCAAGGACAAATTCTGCTTTGATTTCAGAAGAGCTGGTAATGAGAACACAATATTTAAAATCAAATTTTCATTCATTTGTAGCTCCCTTATATTAAATTTTTACTGTAATGTGTACTTGGGTTTGAATGAACTAATGTTGAACTCCACATTTATTTTTGACTGTAGCTGCCAAAATATTGAAATATTGATACCTGAACACACAATATATTATTCAAGTATTGATACATATGTATATGAGTTTAACATATTAGAGAAGAATTGATATATATGAATGTATAGTCATATACAAGGGAGAAAAGAAGGCAGGAATGACTTTTTTAAAGTGCATACTTGTGTGTGTGTGTATATATTCTATTTTTTCATAATGTGGGGGTTGTTTACTTTTTGTTATGATCTACAAAACAAAATTAATTATTATTATTAATTTACAGCCAGGGACTGCCACACTTCAAAACAAGTTCTGCCTTCGTTAGTCAGGCAAAACGCTCATTGTGTAACTGCTCTTAAAGTTCTGTGTCAAGCCCACAGTTTCCAATTTACTGGCTTTTGCTTGGTTTTTGACATACACTTAATATTACATGTTATTTTGGGTCTGAATTTTCCTCACTTTTTAAATAAAAATTAAATTGTTCTTATATATTTGGAAGGTTATTTCCCCCCAGAGTGACTTCAAAGTGTTCAAAAGAGAATGTTACTGATATACTTAATTAAACTTGATTGAGAACCTGTAATATTGCCCTGCCAATATCAAATATTGGATACATTTGTGTGCTGTGTTTTCAAAACAGATATAATATTCAAAAATCTTTATAATGGATACCACCATAGGGTTAGAAAACCACTTATCTAAACTTTCAAAGGGAAGAAGAACACCAACACAGTCCCAGCTGTCTTTTTTGTTTAACAGGAACATTTAAATGTCTGGGTCAGATTCTCTATTGAGCCAGTGCACTTCAAATGAGTTGCTCCAGCTTTAAAATGGCTTAAGAGCAGAAAGTGGCCACGCATCTTTATTTGAATTAACATCTCCACACCCGTTACCTAGCTTGGATTTTTTTTGTACAGATGAAGTAATTTTGATTAGATTAAAGTTGACATAATAGACCCTAATGTTTCCTGAAATACTATTACCATCTATCATGTCATTCACATTGCCCATGCACACTAAAAATCTCTATCTAGTGTTAACTAAAAAGATATTGTATAGGTGTGGGAGTTAATCTGCAATCCTCAAAATATCATCCATTTTTATTAGGTCGCATTATGGATTAATTCCTTGTCATGTGGCTCAGTTTTAAAAATCAAAGCTGCTTTTGAAAATGTGCTCCCTAACTAAGACACTGTATGGCACACATCAGCCCAGAGTGAATTTTTATGGTTATGTCATAAACCTTTGAAAAGATGGGTTTATAATGGATATGCTA
Source organism: Lepidochelys kempii (assembly GCF_965140285.1). Classification (NCBI taxonomy): domain Eukaryota; kingdom Metazoa; phylum Chordata; order Testudines; family Cheloniidae; genus Lepidochelys; species Lepidochelys kempii. The sequence goes on from NC_136383.1 coordinate 54,539,886, forward strand.
ACACAGCCTTACTTTCAACATAGTGAAGAGGAAAACCATATGTAGATAGCCCATCTCTGCTAGAAATTGACCACATGAATACTAAGCACCAAGTTCTATAGAAAAAAATATCTTATCCATATTTTGTTACACATCCAAAGATACAGGGCAGCCAGACCTCTTTCCCTTTCCTCTCCAATATTACACAAAATAAAATAATCTCTTTTCAATATACTAACACAATCCGGAAATAAACAGAAACCTCATAACATTAGACCACAACCTGCTTTACATGTGCACAGAATAACCTTCTTCCTCTCCCCCCACCATTTTCTCTTGCCTTTTAGTACATAAAGCAGCTGGGCCTGGTTTGCTGATGAGCTCCAGCTGACTTGACCTCCCAGATGCTTAACCCTTATGTGCCTGGTCTCTGAGTCTTGGAAACAAGTGTGAGGGAAAGGAAGGTTTTTTGAGTATGACCATTTGCAGCTGGCCCTAGGCCCAGTGTCCTCCAAGACCCAGATAGAGAGTATACTCACCCTTGGTTCCAGATGTTTTATCACCCCTATAATTCAAAAATGGCTTTCTTCTAGAAAATAGAATTTATCATGCTTTCAGTCTTCATTATAGTCCAATCCCTTAATAATATGTATCTGTGTTAGAAACAGGATTCCTGCCCAAATTAACAGTGATGGGTCAGCATTAATTTAGGTATATTCTCCTTCACTCTGAAATCTACCTGAGAGAAGATTGCATGAGCAGCTATGAGCCAGGGAATCTATGGGATCCAGGTAGATCATTGGGAATGTACAGATTCCATGGATTGAACCTCCTGTTATTTCCAGGAAGATGCAAAACCTCACTTCCCCTCACAACAGTGCTAAGGCAACTAGCCATTTCTAGTACCATGAGCGGGATTAACTCAGATGGATCTTGTCTAGACTAGGAAAAAAATTATTTTTTAAAAAATGTGTTAGTGAATGTGTTTTAATTAAGACTTGTTAAAAATGTGTTAACACTTAATACAGACAGGTTTTAACGCCTTTAAAACATGTTAGCTGGTCAAGGTCAGATGCTGAATTCAAAGCTGTTAGCTAACTTAATTTTTAAAGCATCTTGTCCTGGAGAAGGCCCTATAGACTCATGGGTAATATTTTCAAAGATGCTTAAGTGATTTAGAAAACTAAGTCCTTTTGAAAGTCAATGGCACTTAGGCACATTTGAAAATGTTACCTCAGCACCACCAGTTTGCACTAACATGTTCAATAAGTGCACACTTGGTAGCTCTTCCAAGCCTAGACTGGGGGAAAAGGGTTTTATTTATTCAAGTTAGCTATATCAAGGCAGTCTATAGGATCAACCCCTACCAGATTACATTAATGTAAAGTGTTAACATTTAAAAAAGATTTTGGAGCTAAGTAATGTCTGAAATGGTGTACCTCAAACTAACTCAAATTAAAAGCATAACCTAGTCTAGACATACCTGCAATGACAAATCCCTTTGGTCCTGATTCAAGAAGCATATTCTTGAGTCTATTTTTGTTCAGCACAGCATGTAAAATTAAATGTGTTTAAGTGCTTTTCTGAATCAGGGCCTCCATGCAAATCTTTTTTTGTTCAGAATGAGTTTGCTGTGTGTGTCAGCTGGCTAACAAACTCAGAACCATCAGTTAATCTTTGGTCTCCCTTTTATTATTTCTTCATTTTCTTTGTGTTTCTGGTTTTCTGATTTGTTGTCTGGACTGAATTTTTTCTATTTTAATCATTGAAGCATGTGACAGGCATTGGTCGGTCCTCCGAGCCCCTGGGGCGATGGAGAGCAATGGTCTCCGTGGCAGGCCTTGGCCCCACCTCCCGGGCGTTGGGGAATTAGCGGGAAGGTGTGCCGGCCGCAGTCAGTAGCGCGCCCCTCAGGCAGGGGAGCGCCGGCGAGAGTCAGTAGTGCGCCCCTCAGGCAGGGGAGCGCCGGGGTAGGGGAACGTAGGCCCACCCAACTCCACTGCGTTCCAGCCCAGGGCCCTGACAGTGGCGGGAGGCGAAGGTCCCGCCGCTGGGTCAGCGGTGCAATCCGCACCCGCTGACCAAACACACCCACCCCACGGTGCAGTTGGGCCCCTGGGCTACTTCCTACCCGGTCTCTCTCAGGTGGGTCGCTCCGGATCCTCGATCCCCCCTGGGTAATCTGCTGCGGGCAGCTCCGGTTCCTCCGGGTATTCCGCTGCGGGCCAGTCCCGCTCCCCCTCGGTATCGGACTCACACTGGCCCGGGCTGTAGTCAGGCCCCTCCAGGTCCTCTGGGTATTCAGCGGCTGGCAGCCCTGGTTGCCACAGGCCTTCGCCCCGGTCAGGCTCCTCCTTGCCCAGGGCTTCGCCTGGGTCAGCAGCAGGATCGCGAGGGAGCAGCCTGTGTCTGTCTCCCTTCCTGGTGCTCTCCTCACTGGGCAGAGGACCCCGCCCTTTGTACTTCTTGTCCCACCCTTCCCCTTCTGGGGATTGGCAGAAGCTTGGCCTGACCCCGCCCGCTCAGGCTCAGAGGGTGGCTCTTTACCCTCTCGTTCGGAGGGGAGCCACCCTAGCTCCCTACAAACCATTTCATCATGCCTGAACCTATAGGCAAAATTCCCATTGACACTTTTATATGATTGACTTCAAGATACAAATTTGTCTGCATCAGGTGTTTGCTTTACAAAACAATGTTATAAACACACAATATAATTGTAATAAGGTATAATGACTCTTAGGGGCTTTCCTTTCACCCCTCCACTGGTTCTTATCACATAGATAGAAAGCGGAAGGCCAGAAGTCTGAAGTGCAGGCAATGCGATGTTTATTGGGGTTAGTTTCAAGCAAGCATATCCATAGCTGTGATGCCACAGAACCTTTTTCCCAGTGTTCCTGTTCCCACCTCCTCCTTTTTAGCAGGCCCAAATATATCTGCAGTGTACACCCTGGTCGTAATCCTTACAACTTATGGTCATGTTCTATTTTGGAGGGTCTTGAGTCTGGGAGCTTGGTAGCACATCTTTTGTATCCCATGGGATGGGTAAGGAGTGAGGTTATGTACTGGTCAAGGCCAGGCTTTTCTTTGGCTTTTAGTATTTTTTATACCCTCCCTGCCATTCCCCTCCTGACTGGTTGCTTGACCTTGCCTTGAGATAGGAGTCAGGTAGTCTTTAAGTGTACACTCGTATATTACATTCCCACTATACACAGAAACACGTTAGCTCTATTCCTTATCTTTTCTCATTGTTTAAAAGCCCCATCTGGTTGTGGGAAATGCAACACACTGTGTCTTTGTTCACACATATTAGTAAGGATGTAAAAGTATCAAAAGTTAAACCGAAACTTCTGTCTCGGGCTGACAAACAGGCCTGTATACTAACAATAACCTTCAGCTTTTTCTGTTATGGAATGTTTGCATGACTTAGTTATTTCCTGCTTTGATTTCATTACTTTAACATTCTTCAAACCTTAATAATATTTCATTCATAAAAAGAATGAGTAGAACATATGAGGAGATCTGCACACACTCATTGCATGCAGTGATTTGCTTTGATTTGGCTTTTGTATCCAAAGGTAGAATGTTGAAAACCAGTAAGGGATACAAAGAAAATTGAGTATTTTTATGATTAGCTTAAAATTTCAAATATGCAGGTGCCTATCACCATATATTGTGGGGAAACACTTTACTGGTGCACACATATAAACATCTGTTTTAAAGGAAAAAGACAGCATACGGTGAAGATTCATTTTAAAGGATCATGAACCTATTTATTTGAGATCAGATTCATGCGTATAGGTCCCAATCCTGCAATGAGAGGTCCTTCAGCGTGCATCTTTTGCAGGACTGGTATCTTAGTGTGCATGTGCGACAGCCAGATCAACAAAATAAATTGTAATGACTTCCAGATCAGTAATTTTGTGAATAAAATATAATAAATAATATTAATTAATTAATATATTGCCCTACTATAGTGCTTTTCATCCAAGAATCTCAAATAACTTTACAAATATTAGGACTGAGACTCCTCCCATTGAAGTCAATGGCAAACCTTCCATTAGCTTTAATGGGATCAGTAACAGGCCCTTAGGGAAACAAGGTCTTGTCCTGAGAATTGCTGGACACTCAAGCTCCCAGCTGAACACAAAGAGGTGTAAAATACAGCTGGTTAAAAAAAAGCTGGTCTTAAGGTTTTTTTAATAGTAAACTAGGCTTTCAACACAATGAAGATTTTTGCAAAAATGTCTGCAAAATAACTGGGAAATTTTGAATTTTCATTAAAAAAAGAGAATACCTGAAAAACGTCTATTTCAGTGGACTGTATTCCCTAGCTGGACTACATCCTCTGTGATACACCATGACCCTGTACTCCCACAATGCAGCATGGTGACTCAGCAAGATGGGAGACCATGGTGCATCATGGGAGATGTAGCCCCGCTAGTCAGCCTGGCCCTTGGAGGAGAATGGAGGTAAGAAGCATCCAAACTACAATGCCCATGAGACATCATGGCAAAATTTCTAAATCAAAATGTTCCGTGCTAAACTGGAAGTTTTTGGCCCAAAAAAAAAAAAAAATGCAGACACTTTTTTTGTTAATTTGTTTGTTTTCATCAAAAGTTTTCAACTTTTGAGTTTTCACCAAAAACTCAAAAATGTCCATTGGAAAAAAAATTCTGATTACCTCTAGTGCAGAGCAGTGATTTTACTGTGAATTATTGAATTCTGAAGAACAGGAAGCCTTAATATGTCCCATGTCCACTTTATAGGTGGTGAAAATGAAGTACAGAGAAGTAAATTAACTTGCCCAACAACACAAAGGAAGTATGCAGCAGAGCCTAGGACAGAAACCAGATCACCTGACTTGCTGTTCTGTGATTTCACCTATAGACAATATTTTCTCTTTTCATGATAGAGTGTACTTGAATTGTGATTCACAGTACATTGTATAGATTCATAATATGATACTTACCCTTCTTTATTATATGCTGTGATAAGCAGTGAAATAGTTGATAATGTTGACATTTAGTTTTAAATTTTCATCATTGGGCATCTGAGTTGTGATGATCATTTTTAAGAAAATGAAAACAGTTTCTGGAGCAGAAGATGGTGTTTTTGGAGAGGAGGTAGTATGCTGTATTGCCATGTATCCCTCATTCCTTCCAATTTGAGCCCTGAAGCAAACAAAAAAGAACTCAACAATAATGACATTTACAAATAAAAAATAGATGTAATGACCATTAAGAGACACATTCTAAATTTGGTATGATTTGCATCTGAGGGACCTCCACACTTAAGTATTCACATACTGCTAATGTCATGTTCCAAACTTTCTCCATTCAGATCCACTTGTCTCCAATATCTGTGATGGTAGATGTCCAAAGGACAACAGCTGACACCCTTGAGAAGGGAGGCTAAGTGGCTTAATACCATTTTTCCTTCCCTCTGATTCTGGGGATTGCTGACAGCCTCAGGTGCAAGTTAGTGTAACCTCAGGACTGCTTTAATTTGCATTAATAGACAATGGCCCCAAATTGTTGTTCTGCCAGCCAGGACCACCAAAGCACATCACATTCAGTCCTTGCCCCCTTTCTGCACCAAGCCCACCCCAGAACACTATTTACATCAATGTGGGCTAGGAGGTATTTATGTAGGTATTATACTAAGGGAATCTTCAACTGCCACTAGGAGGCAGTTTTACACCCCCTTTGTATCAAGAGAATTTAAGATGGGTGGAATATCTGACCTTAGAAGACTTGTAGGCGATTTAAAGAACACAAGGTAAGACATTCAGCTGACACAGTTTATACTCCTCAGATGTGTAATTGTAGTCCATTGGGGGGAGTGGCTCCTCCCCTTCTGGGTCTGCGGGCGGCCAATTCGCCACTCTACGTCTCCGGGGGGCGCCTGACATGGGGAATCAGCGGGGCAATGGGAGACGTGGGCTCAGGCCTGTGATCACGGCAGAACAAACACACACAGTTATGGAGCCTGAGGTGGGTGGGGAGGCAGCAAAGAGTCTCTGGCTCAGGCCTGTACTCAGGCTGGGCAGCAAACAGTTGGGCCTCCTAGCTCTGGCGGAGGGCTGACAAGCACAGGCTTCTTGCCTAAGAAAGGGGGAGACTGCCACCCATGGGTTGGGGCAGCAAGAGGGACGCAGGCCCACCCACTCCAGTGCACCGCTCTGCCACAGCCCAGGGCCCTAGCAGTGGCAGAGCGGTCTGCCACTGCGTCAAGTGGGGATCCTGACCGCAACACGTTGACTCGGTCGCTGTCAGCACTGCAGCCAGACAGGGGTCGGCTACCCCTGGGCCACTTCCCAACTTCCCCTCAGGGTGTACCTGGCTCTGTAGATGGTCGCCTGGTTGTCAGGGAAGAAGGCCTCTGTCAGTGTTTGCAGCTCCTCCGTGCTTGGGTCCATAAATGGCCCTGGTGGTCCTGACCAGTCCTCGGCTCCCTCAGGGTCTGCAGCGGCCTACCAGCTCTGGAGCTCACAGGAAGCGTCTGGCTCCTCCAGCAACTGCTTCCCAAATGAATTCTCCAGCATGCCTTTTATACTTCCTGTCCTGCCCACTAACTTCCAGCAGGAGGGTTGAGCATGGTGTGGCTCGGTCCACCAGGGTTCAATGAGGGGCTCCTCCCACTCCAGGTCTGTGGGCAGCCAATCCGCCCCACTACAGTAGCCAATAGGAAATTGTCTGATTGAATGTGTTTTTAATGAGTCAGAGGTACAAATGCAAATCTTTCATTCAGGCTTTCCCTGTAGGATTGTAGTTAAAAAATTGCAGCAATCCATTTGTGATAGTAAGTATTATTATAGGGGTACTGCTTTCATTCTAGAGGGTCCTTTTCAAATGTATATAATTTCCTCAAACTTTTACCTTTTTGGCTGAAATTCGGCAGGTTGTTCTAAGCCAGGGAATGTTGTTTGGGGGGAGTTTGTAGGAAAATGGTCCAGCCAATATCAAGACTGAAGAGAGTGAAAAAATACAATTTTACTATTGTAAAAAAATGGTGCAACCTTCTTTTGAAAAGCTCTAGCTAAGACCGTGGTAGATACTGAACTTTGGCAGTGATATAGTCTCTAGGATACAGTCATGCCTTTGAATGATCCAGTGAAAAATCAATATTTTTCTGAATTATAATAGTTTAAAAATATCTTGTGCATAAGCCCTGCCTTTTTGTTATATTTACATTCCATTGGTATACTCTGTATGTGTGTGTAATCTGGAAAATGTCCACTAAATAGATGCCCCCTCAATGTTCTATTGGCTTTGCACAGGTATACATAAGAAAGTTAAGTTGAATTTCCTGCTTACTATATAAATGTGTGTGGAATATGATCTGTGATGGTACATATGCAAGAAGATGCAAGGAGAGATGAGAATCAGGCCCCTTTAAAATCAGCAAGAATGGAGTCATAATAAGAGCTACACTTTGATTTTTAATATTTTTGTTAAATGATCCATGAAAGACCAGAAACTCTTTATCTGAGGCAGAAGATAAGGCAAGGGAGGAATGTCTATGTCCTGATTTATATAAAGTGGGTCTATTGTGAGACTCTTGTTCAAATTTCAAACCTTTTGTATAGGCTCATGTATGTTTCTTTTGATCATTAATAGTAGCTTCATGTCTGTGAATGTCCCCTTTTGTAATCTTGTCTTTATCTCTGAAAAATAGCAGCGAACTTTGCTTTCATACAGAGTCTAGTTACCAGGTATCTCTGAAAATAACAACTAACATCAATAAAAACAAAGAAGTGGGCTTTTGTTACATTTAAGGATCTGTGAGAAATAAAAACAATAGAATAGAAACAAGAATAATAATGGCTGAATTTAAAAACCTTCACACAGAGATTTTTGAAAAAGTTCAAGCAGATAATGTACAAGAAGCCACTGAATGGCTTGATATGAAAAGCCATTCAATAAAGAAACAAAATAAAGTAAGTATTGGTTTGTTGGTGCTAAACAGCTAAACAGCAGGAAAAAAGACCTTACAAGGATAATGGTACAGTTCCTGGCCTGCCCAGAACTGCGCTGAGATCAACAGAACTTCACAGAAGCATAGGTGGCTGCCTGCATGGCTCCCTGTGCAGGATTGGGGCCTACATTAAATATAAAATATAACAGATCAAGCAGGTCGAGCCAAGACTAATGTAAGCCATAGAAAGTTCTCTTTTTCCTCACTACACACACCAGAATCCATTCTCCACTCAGGCTCAAACACCCCACCTACTAGCTCCCGCCTTCCACTCTGGGAAGTAAATCTGGAGACTTTAAACTCTGCATATGTATAGATGGAAATCTAAGAAACATACATTGAGGCTAGCCAGCATAAAACTGCCAACATGCAGTCCTTGCTTAGTTTCTGATTAGCAGTCAGCTCACATTCTTATCACACGAAGAATATTCAGCCTTCTTTGTCTAAAGTGTTGAGTGGTTATGAATAGTAAAGATAGGCTATCTGTAATTATTTTTAAATTATTAATGATTTTGTTAGATCCCTTCACTTTTACATTACATTTCTGTTAATGTAAGTTAAATCAAAAAGTACTTCAGTTTCCAGGCAGCTCCCAAATGTATTTTTCATTCTTTCATAACATTACTTCAAGTTCTGTGATAAAGTTCTATGCTACTTTATATCTATGATAAAGTTTGGCTCGGAACAGTCACCATTCCGAAACTAATGAACTCAGAGGCTATCTGGTTGTGTAGACCCTCATCTGTCAAGCTGGACGATAAATTAGAGGGCCATTCTTGCACTTCCAATTAATACACTAACTGCAGCTATACAAACCCTAATCATAAAAGGACTATGGCAGGATATCCGGGGTATCATCAGACACTAGGGCAAAGTTTAACAAAGCAGCTACTTACTTTGGTGGCACTTTCTATTAAGTTTGTGGGACTGGAGTTGTCCTTCCAGGTGCTTCTGATCAGAAAATCTTTGCACAGTGTTCTTTTAAGAAAATCAACACAGAGACCATGAGGGTTTGGGGGAGGGGGGCAGAGAGAAATACTGTACATAACACTTGTAGCATCCTTACCACTGAGAAGCACCGTTAACCACATTAGATACTGAACTGAATAACTCCAGTATAGAACGTTACTTCTCTCCGAAGAGAAACAAGAAACAAACAAACAAAAAAAGCAAAAAGTGTGTGGGGGGGCACCCTTTTTTTAATCAATGTTTCCACCACCAGGTGAATGCTACTTTTTGATAGAATCATAGTGCAAAATCTCCATGAGAATTATTCCGCTCTGGTGTGTACTTAGACCCCGTTTCCAGAACGGGTAATCAGCCAACACTGGGTTACAAATAAATGCAAAAACGGTAAACACACACACACACACACACGCACACTTAAAAGAGGGCAGAACAAGAACAGATTCAAGAAGGTTACAGTTGCAAATAAAGAGTGTAGGGCTGAGTACAATAATCAGCAATGTAAATGCAAATACAACTATTGGACGGTGTGGGGGCGGGGAGGGGGGAGAGACAGAGGTACAGAGTTAAATGCATGCATTCAGTACAAACTCTACTAAAAATGACTGGATAAATTATGCAGAGGGATTTCTTTCAAGTAATTACGTTTCGATTTCTTGCATTTATTTTAGTGCCAGGAAGCACAAGGCGCCATGGATTGCAAAAGTCTCCATTGATTGTTCCGTGCGTTAAGTTTGATTTCGTGACTTGACTTAACTTTCAAAAAGGGTAAACACGCCGGCTCTGGGGAAGTCAGGAGTTGGCTTCCAAACAACCGCTGCCGGGGGCTTAGAGAGAGGGAGACCTCCGGAAGTTTCCGTCCTGCGAACCAGTGCGGGAGAGGTAGGAGAGCAGGGCTGGCGGATTGAACGTGTCTCTGCCTGGGGCTCAGTTTAAGGACACTGAAACGAGAGTTTCCTCCAGAAGTATAAATCGCCAGATCCCTTTCTGGATAGTTTCCCTTTCGGGGGCGTTGGTGAGATGCCGGGGAGGGGGCCCCCGAAAGGGGCGCTTGTCCTTTGTGAAATGCCAGTTCTGCTGGGGCAAGGCTGACGCTTGCCAAGGCGTCACCGCCCAGAGATGCCAGCGAGAGACCAGACTAGTCTGACACACGCAGGAGCCACCTTCTCCCCCTGCTTGCGGGAAGACAGATCGTATGATGGAGCGGAGTTGAGCTCCAGCCCTTAACACAGACCCCTGGGCCCACGAGACAGTTCCAAAGGCATAATCACCCTACCTCTGGAGGGGAACAGACACAACGCGGAGGAGGGGGGCTTTGGTGTTTTGTGAGGGACATCCCCCCAGCCCAGCCCCAGCCCAGCGTTTAGCGCGGAGAGATTAATTCCTTTCTTAAGGGCTGCGGAGAGCTTCACCCCCTTCCCAGAAGCACAGGGGAAAGCTTCGCCAAGCACCCACAGCATCACCCCATTCTCACAGGGCCAGATCTTCCCTGTTAATTAGGACTAGACAGGTTCACTGAAACGGCTTGCAAGCTGCAGTGTTTTCAGGTTATATTAACCTCAGCCACTGACTGAGGGGCAGCTTGTGTCTGAATACATAAGCAGAAGGCCAAAGGGTTGCCGTTTGATGTTTAGCATTAGAGACATGCTCCAAGGATCAGGGAATACAATTCATGAGCCTGCCTCTCCTCTCGATCCGGTTTTACAGAGGTGTAACTTCGCTGATATACGCCCGTGTAAATGAGCACCCAATGAGTCACCCCCAAAACCGTGCAGGGAATTGTTTATTTAATCATGTTCCTGTATATAAGTGGCCTCTGTAATTGTTATACAATTATTCCTGCATTTTATGCAAATAAGGTAACTGGACTATACAGAAATAATCACTTTTATTTAATTTTTCAACAAACTATATGCTGTTTGGCAATCCCTTTAGTAAACCCTAGGTGCTGGGTCTGAATATCTGCCCCATGGAACCTACAATGGGAATAAATCGATCTGGGAGAATCTCTTTCCCTGACAACAGCTTTGGAGCATATCCTGACCTCAGCATGAACTGGCCACAGCATTTGCCTGAGGTATCTTGGCAGAAGCCTTCATTGATTGCTCTTCACTGTGCGGGGCTATTCCATCTGTGCTGAAGGGTCTTGCGTTTATTTTCTACTTTCCAGATGAGCAGGGAAGAAAAGTGCATCAACCGATCTGCTCAGTCCAGGGTCCTGAAGGGAGCTTTTGCCATTCTTAGTTTCTCTTACTCGCTTCCATGTGAACTGTCATCCCTTTGAAATTTTATCAGAGCACTCCTGTTAAGGTGCTCCGTATTAAGGGAACGGAAACAATGTGTTTATCTTACTAGATCACTTTAGACCGTATTGGTTAGCAAGGTGTTAGCACTGAGCTTGTCTCCATACTAAAAGAAGAAAAATAAAATTGAAGTGTAAAAACAAAAAAGTGTGAACATTACTATAAAGCAGAGCGAAAAGCAGCTGCATTTTCAATAAATAAATACGGTAGTTATAGCCAAACTCTGTTCTGTGCTTAAAACAAGGGTAGAGTTTCCGTAAAGTATATACTGCATCTTAATGGATTAAAAATTCATACAACGCATTAGGTTCAGTAAAATATGAATGCATTGCTTTAAATTTTAATCATAAATCAGAACGTGGATCCATGAGAGGCGACAGTGATTTCTCCCCAGATGTCGGCGTGGGTCAGGATATGAAAGGGGACTCTAATTTTATTTAGGCAGTCCATTTGTGTGCAAAGCCTGCTGAAAGACTAATGGCATTTGAAGGCTTGCGAGTGCAGCCTTACGCTTTCACCAGCAGCTTTGTCATTACTTGGAACAGGTACATTTTATGTGTCTGCATCTGGCTGAGGACAGCGGCAGAACTTATAGTCAGACAAAGAGGCCGGCATGTCCAGGATCACCTAGGGTGATCAGGCCTTTGATATGGCCCTATGGAATCCACTTCTTTTTTGAGTTTATGAATTTGTTGTACACTTAGTGATGTCATTGTCGTCAGTTTTATTAATTATTAATATAACAGTTAATATTAGTAATATTGCATTAATTTCAGGTAGAACAGGGATGTTCACCCAGTTGGACTCTAACATTGGCCTCCACCATTCCCACTAAACTTTCTGTTATTTCCCCTTTTTAGAGGTACTGGTATTCTTGCTTCAGAGCTATTGTTCGAGACAGTGACACCCGTTCAGAAGAAAGAGTGAATATTAACTGATATCCTTCCCCTTCTGAATATGTTGGTATTCTGGACACTTCTGTAATTAGCAGGAGATTGCAAACTACAGGGAAGGATTGCGTTTTGTTTGCACGAGTGTCAGTTCTATGCGCTGCTTTTCAGTTGTCACATTGGAGAGGTAGAGGAAGAATTGGAATAGTATAACCGGATATTTTTATTTGTATTTATTTATTTATTTTATTTAATAAAAGCATAATTGTTTTCCGATGAGGTAGCGAAGACTACCGCATACATGGGAATTATTATTCCAAGATAAAAACATTTAATGTCAACTTGATAAATACATTGTTACAGAGAAGAGTGTTGCCTGTAAATAAGTGAAAGCTGAAGATGGCTCTAAATTAAAAACACAAATGTAGTGATATCTTTTCGGCCCGCCTCGGGCACTGATGGGTTTAAATAATTTTGGTCAATCAATATAGCAGCAAACAAAGTTTGCTTTGTTGTTTCACCAGTGGTCTCTTTATTTCATGGATATATTAGAATACCATACTTACCATATGAAGTGGTGATAAGTGTTTAGCATTTGGAGATCAGTTGTCAGTTGCTATTAAAATCAAAATTAATTCATATTAACGATATGCATTCTCAATTCTCCCATGTGACAACATACATTAAAACAACTATTGCAAGTAATTAAACTGAATGCAAAGATGTTAAATTTATGTTTTTAAAATATTGCTAGTATAAAAGTTCAGTTAAGAGTGTTGAATTAAAGTCCTTGCTCTAGTAATGTTCATTTAAAATGTTGGATTAATGTTACTTTAAATCTAAGCATTTTGAGAAGTAAGATATTTGCCTTTCATTTTGTTTCCCCCTTAAAACTCAGCCCAAAGCCAAAATAAGATGTAAAATGTGATTATTGTTTGGGAGTTTGAAGCTGTAAGACAAGGATGGCGAAATTAAATTTAATGACTCTGGTGAATTGACGTTTTTGCCAACTATTTCCCGTCACTGACGTTCAGTTCTTTCTTGTAAACTTTACACACTATACAATGAAAGTACAAAAATATTATCTATGGATTTTATTAGGCATTTGAGATGCTCAATAGTTTCGGCTAATTAGACAAACCGAAAGCCTTTTGAAGATTAAGCAAATTGGACAACCCTTGTTAATTAGAACATAATTTAAAGTTTGAAATTATATCACTCATGAAGTAGCCTAATTAGTATGACGATATGTTAATAGCCTGCTGAGACACTAAGCACAGAGGTTTGGCATGAACTCCATAAAGGCTTGCAAGAAAATTCTCCTTCCTATGTTGTCATTAATAAAAGATTTCTATAGACTTCAGCCTTTCAACGGTGACATACAATTTATAGTACACACAATGCATTAGCCCATAGTGCTGCTCAATTTTTTTACTATTATGAAAACTAATAAATTCGTCAAGCTGAATTAAGCATACAAATCAGATGAGGCATAACAGATTACATATTGAAGCGCTGTGTCTCCCGAGCCTAAATGAAATTTCAATCTAATAATTCCTTCCTGGCCCGGCTATAATTTGTTTAGAGATGTTGTTCTACTTCTTTCCAAGCGCTATTCGCACCATAATTAAATGATACTCAAGCTTTTAACTTTGATTTATTTCATTTCTCTGAGCTGGCGACAGTGAGAGCTGATACGGTGTAATTTTTTTTATTTCCTTTAAAATTACCAAGTCTACTGTTTAGGTGAGAAATTAAACACCTAAGCACTTATTTGAATCTCCTGATGCAAACAAAAATTCATTGAAATAAACCCGTCCACATTAAATAAAGGGACTTTTTATTTATTTTAAAAGGGAGGTAAGCATGAAGTTGGCAGTACAGATGAGTGGATGTGTGGTTTTTAATCACAAATCCCAGTTTGATATAACGGGGAGTACTCAATGTCTCCTGGTGGTATCTGGAGGAATCGGGCAGCAGGGGGAAGGTGCAGACGGAGGGATGAGATGCCCATGCTCCTCACTGCTTGTTTTGGAAATGTAGGGCCAGATCCTGCTCTAATGTGATGTCAGTGCTAAAAGTCCTGGTGTCTTCAGAGGGAGCAGCATGGGGCCCTTATGGAGCCTCATGATAACGGGCTGCAACAACATATGGGAAAGCAGGGTGGGAACTCCTGCTCGCCACATGCTCTACCCGCTTCAGCTCCTGTACCCGCTCCCTCCAAAACCAGCTCCAGCACCTGCTACCTCCAACACAACCATCCCCAGCTCTTGAATGCTCCCCCAGGCTCAGGCACCAGCTCCCTCCTGCCTCGGCTTCCTCCAACACCAGACCCCCATGCACCAGCTCCCTGATTCTCCAGAACCAGCTCCAGCACCTCTCCCTTCAACCCCAGGTCCCCCAGGCACCGGCTCCTGCATCCTCTCAGGCGCCCCTCGCGCTCGGCTAAAGCTAAAGAGGCTGTGGAAGTGCTAGAGACAAAGGTCTGAGGAGCGGGGCGGGGGAGGAGGCAGCGCCTTGTTTGCAGGGAATAAAAGTGCGTCCGCTTCAGAGAGAAGCGGCTGGGCACAAAGTGCTGCCAAAGTGCCTGCGTGACAGGATAAAAATAGGAACAAGCGGCGGTGGAAATGAAGATAAGTGGAGCTTGTGCCAGCCTGTCTGGGTGAGGGTGGGGGTGTCCTACTGCATCTGCGCAGCGCAGGCTCCCTGGGCACCCCGCTCCCTCCTTTACTGTGGCTAATGAAGAAGAAGACTTGGAAGGGAAAGGTTTTCAAATGGATCCAGACCAGAGACGGGAACACTTCCTATACACCTTCCCCACTCACAACAAGTATCCCCCCACTTCAGGTACCCCACACACAGACCCTCCCCCACATCAGGTAGCCTCACCACAGCTCCCCCCCACATCAGGTACCCCACACAAAGACCCTCCCCCACATCAGGTACCGCACACACAGACCCTCCCCCACACCAGGTACCCTCCACACAGCTCCCCCCCACATCAAGTACCCCACACACAGACCCTCCCCCACATCAGATACCCTCCACACAGCTCCCCCCCACATCAAGTACCCCACACACAGACCCTCCCCCACATCAGGTACCCTCCACACAGCTCCCCCCCACATCAAGTACCCCACACACAGACCCTCCCCCACATCAGGTACCCTCCACACAGCTCCCTCCCACATCAAGTACCCCACACACAGACCCTCCCCCACATCAGGTACCCTCCACACAGCTCCCCCCCACATCAAGTACCCCACACACAGACCCTCCCCCACATCAGGTACCCTCCACACAGCTCCCCTCCACATCAGGTACCCCACACACAGACCCTCCCCCACATCAGGTACCCACCACACAGCTCCCCCCCACATCAGCTACCCCCCCACACATCAGGTCCTTCAACACAGCTCCCCCCCCCACATCAGGTATCCCACACACAGACCCTCCCCCACATCAGGTACCCCCCAAAGAGCTCCCCACATCAGGTACCCCACACACAGCTCTTCCCCCACACGAGGTACCCTCCACACAGCCCCCCCTCCAGCTCCCCCCCACACCCACACTCCCCATGTACAGATATATACACGCCGTACATACATCCCATTCAGACACTCCATACAAACACACACTGTCTGTGCAGACACTCCATACACCACCCCCCCCCCACACACACTCTGTACTTACACACGCTCAGATACAGCCCCCCTACCCCCCACCTCACACCCAGATACTCTCTGGCGCGCCATATACACATCCCACAAACGCACACTCCATATATCCGCCCATAGGCGCGCTCTCTCGCCATCCCTAGCCTCCCCCCGCCCCCATGCCTTTTCGCTCACACCCCTCTCCCCGGATTTCCACCCCCACCCCTCTTAAATATTTGCCCACACATTCTCGCAGGACGCATGCGTCCACATCGCCCCGGTCTCGCCTCCATCCAATGGGCGAAGAGCGGCGAGAAACAGAGGGAGAGAGAAAGCCTCACAGCCCAGTTCCAGTGATGTCTCTTCTGCACAAGGCACCTGCCGGGCCAAGGTGCGCGGCAGCCGGAGCAGAGGCAGCACCAGAACAATAGGGCGCCGGACTCCCGCCTCCTCCGGCGGCGCGGGGAAGGGGGCTCGGAGCCGGGCGAGGGCCAGGCGCAGACTAGGGAGGAGAGCGGGACACGCTCCGCTTGGGGCTGGTTCGTGGCTCGGCGGCCCGGAGAAGGGGCTGAGCCAGCGGGCTGCAGCAGGGAGTTCGCCGCCGGGTGGGTGGGAGGGCAGGCGAGGGGGACTCCTGGGGAGCGGAGCAGGGAGCCGTGGAGAGGCGCTCGGAGGGCTGGGCGGGGGGCGAGAGGCAGAGAGGCGCCCAGGCGGGAAGCGGAGCGGTGAGTTAGGCAGAGGCAGAGCGGAGCGGCCAGGCGGCTGGAGGGGCAGTTTGCCGACCGGCTGCCGCCGGAGAGGAGGCGGCGGAGGCTGCACCGGGGGCTGAAGGAGGAGAGCGAGAAAAGCCCCTCGCGTCCCCGCGCCACCTTCCTTCTCAAGGCGGCTGCGGCGGCAGCCTCAACTTCCCACCTCCTCCCTCGTCTCCGCTGTGGGCTGGGCGGGCCCCCCACCGCCGGCGAGGATGATGATGATGTCTCTGAACAGCAAGCAGCCCTTCAGCATGCCCCACGGCAGCGGCAGCCTGCACGAGCCCAAGTACTCGGCGCTGCACACCGCCTCCCCCTGCACCTCCGCCGCCGCCGCCCCCTCGGCCAGCTCCCCCAGCAGCACCAGCAGCGGGGCAGGCAGGAGCAGCACCAGCACCAGCACCAGCTCGGAGGCGATGAGGCGAGCCTGCCTCCCAACCCCTCCGGTAGGCACGTCCTGCAGCAGCGCCCGCTTTGAGGCAAATGCCCACAGCCCCCTTGATCTGAACGGTGTTTCTTTCATGCCTGCCCAGCAAAACACCCAGCACCCCCCGGCTCTCTTCCGCCTTATGCATGCAGCGGCGCTTGCCTTTCCTATTAATTTTTATGACCTAGGGTGTTGCATGTGCCTCGTGTTGTGTGTGTCTCTCTCCCCCTCTCCTCGTTCAGGCTCTCTCTTTTGCCAGGCTGGGGTTGTGTTAATGGCCCAGAGGCGTGCGGATGCGGAGGGAGGGCGATCCCCTGTTGACAGTAATGTGTGCCTTCTATTTGCTATTGCAGAGCAATATATTCGGCGGCCTGGATGAGAGTTTGCTGGCCCGCGCCGAAGCCCTGGCGGCGGTGGATATAGTTTCCCAGACCAAGAGCCACCATCATCACCCGCCTCATCACAGCCCCTTCAAGCCGGACGCTACTTACCACACCATGAACACCATCCCTTGCACCTCTGCTGCCTCCTCCTCGTCGGTTCCCATTTCCCACCCGTCAGCCCTGTCCGGCACTCACCACCACCACCACCACCATCACCACCACCACCACCAGCCTCACCAGGCTTTGGAAGGGGAGCTTTTAGATCACATCACCCCGGGGCTGGCGCTGGGGGCCATGACCGGACCAGACGGCTCGGTGGTCTCCACGCCAGCCCATGCTCCTCACATGGCCAGTATGAACCCTATGCACCAGGCGGCTCTAAGCATGGCCCATGCCCACGGGCTGCCTTCTCACATGGGATGCATGAGCGACGTGGACGCAGATCCCCGGGATTTAGAAGCTTTTGCGGAGAGGTTCAAGCAGAGGAGGATCAAGCTCGGAGTGACCCAGGCAGATGTGGGCTCTGCCCTGGCCAACTTGAAGATCCCAGGGGTAGGCTCACTGAGCCAAAGCACCATCTGCAGGTTTGAGTCCCTTACCTTGTCCCACAATAACATGATCGCCCTCAAACCCATCTTGCAAGCCTGGCTAGAAGAAGCAGAGAAATCTCACCGGGAGAAGCTCACCAAACCAGAGCTCTTCAATGGAACAGAGAAGAAGAGGAAGCGTACCTCTATTGCTGCACCTGAGAAGAGGTCCTTGGAAGCCTATTTTGCCATCCAGCCACGTCCTTCCTCTGAAAAAATAGCAGCCATCGCAGAGAAACTGGACCTCAAGAAGAACGTGGTCCGGGTCTGGTTCTGTAATCAGAGACAGAAACAGAAACGAATGAAATATTCCGCTGGGATTTAAAGTCTATGGGAGCTTTTTCTAAAAAAAATAAAAAATCGGCAACAAGACACACTTTAATATTTCTCTATAGTGAGATAGAGGGACAAACACAGAGAGACAGACAGAAAGACCGACAGAGAAAGAGAAACTGTCGGTCTGCCAACCAAGAAGTAAATTGTCAAGTTTAGGAAAGTTCCCCTTGGACAGAATGGCTGCTTGTTCAGAATGACAGTATCAAACAGAGACTGGCTTTTTGAAGGCAGATAAGAAATTCTTTTTTAAAGGACCGAAGACGTATCAAGTAAGATTTGTTTTTATTATTAAAGACATCGCCCGTGTTCAAAATTTAAAAGTACACTTTGCAACTATTTTTCAGAAAATAGATTGACTGGAAACTGAAACTTTAATCTAGAGTTGAGGCTATACCGCGAGAGAGACATCTCAAAAGTATTTTGATTTAAAAAAAATGGCAGTTTTTTCTGCATTTACACTGCGTATTATAAATATATATATATATATATATTTTTACTGTGATTATTATCCTTTCCTTCGCTGAAGTTATTATGCTTAGGAAAAGAATTGATCCTGCTATGTTCACTGATCTTTAAAAGCTATTATTAGATTACTGCAAAACAACCCCTTGTAAATTATTAATTTTATCTGTCCAGCAACTTCATTCTGTGCTCATTCTAATTAATTACACCTCTTTAATCTAAGTCTTGATAAAAGTAAAAAAAAAAAGGTATGGATCGTGAAAATCAAATACTTTGTGTTGATAGAATTGATTATCTGTAGCTTTTTCCTTCTTATAAAAATATCCCTTTTGGCCATCTGTAAATTGTCACCTGAAACTAAAATATTTCTCTGGCCAGTATTCTTATTTGTAAGGCGTTGGCACTCTATAATAGATGTCCTACATTATTTGTGTAGATTGATTCACTGTCCGAGGTATTTGTTTACTGCGTTACATATTTAATGGGGATTCCCATGTTGTCCCCTCCCCCCCCCCCACACTTCTAAAGTGAGAAAAGAAGTGGCTGAATAGGTGACAGTGTGGCGTTTCGTTGTTTCAGGGTTTGTTTTCATCACAATATTTGTCCTTCTAGATTTCTAAGCTATATCACAACTGTGTTCAGACCTGATCGCTTTTTATTTACTTTAATTGCAATACTTTTACATTGAGGAGAATCTTTTTTGGAGGTTTGTTTGTACAAAAGCCAAATTTAATTTAGAGAGAGAGAGAGAGAGAGAGAGACAGTGCACTCTTGTAAATTCACATTATTGGTACAATTCTTTTGAGGAAAAATGAAAGGTACTTGAACTGTGGTACCTATATGTATTGTAAATATTTCATTCGAATTGACACACATATAGATATATTCTTACAGATTTCGCTGTATTGCTGTTCTATTTGAGACTATTTGAAGTCTTAAGTTCTGTATATGATACAATTTTGTTGTTTTTGTTAATAGGTTTATTTATTACAGTAATGTATTAAGTTATTTAAAATGTTGTTGAATTGTCTTTCATTAAAAAAAGATTTTAACGTTTTATTGGGAAAGTATGTTTGCTGTTTTTTTTTCATTAAAAGTCTACTACTGAATTTAAATTGCTTCCACATCTCATATATTTTAAAGTTGAAGTGGGAGGACTATTTTGATTTTTTAAATGGTTTACAGCTCCTGCCAGCTCTTCCTTTCCGGCTGGATGGTGGCTGGATCATCTTTATATGTCTGATCTGGTATTTATCAAATGGAAAGTGAACTCATTACCCGATTTTTTGGAGGCGGGAGGGGCTAACCCGTGAGCCGATAGTGTCCCTGTGTTTGCCTACCTTGTCAGACGGTAAAACACATACCTTTATAGACACTGTTGGTCTCCAAGGATGTGCTGACTGTTCCTTTCCAGGCAGCGTTGCAGAGCTTCTGTGTGGCCTGCCATATAGCCAGATAAATAGTTCGCTAACTGCACAGTAGAATTTACTAAGCAAGGATGGTGGAAAGGAAGCTGGGGTGGCCTGGAGATGGCTATTCAATTAACCTGTCTTCTTAGCTGGGCTCTGGGAGTGATGACGAGGGCAGGCTGGGTCCCAGGAGCTCAGCGCCAGAGCCGCAGTGCCCAGCACAACACACACACACACACACGAGGAGGAAGGGCTGCCTACTTACCTACCGGCGTTTCCTGTGGCATTTATTCTGGACCAAAGAAGTCCGAGCAGGAGATTAAAATGTGGCGCCATTATGCTACTTGCTTATTGGCTAGTACAGATCGATATTACCAGTCACAAAGGCAACAGGAACAGTCAGCGAAGTAATAGAAATACTTTAAAATTAATAGCATGGACTGGCATGGTGAAATGCGTTTAAACGCAACCATGTGTAATCAGTTTCATGCCTATAACATCTGCCATGGGGACATGCATACGAATTTTAAAATGCACGAGGGACTAGCAGGGGGGAAAGATCAGACATAGGTGTAGTTCAGCCCCTTCCCCATTTGAGAGGCAGCCACAGATTGCCCTGGACCAAGAGCGTTTCTTGTTTAGCAGGACAAATTAAAATGTGATGGGATGAAAAGATAATTCCGAAGGTGCTATATAAATACCCTCCAGAACTAGCCTGCCTTGTACTACAGAGAACGGATTTAGCACTTGGAAAGGTCTGTGTCATGCCTATTCTTCGTGTGTCAGACAGAGGTAGGGATTGACAACATTATTGCCCAAGGAGTTGCGCTCTTTGATGTAGAGTAATTTGAATAAACGGCGACGATGGGGCTGTAACCATGGCGTTTCGCGTTTCAAATGTAGGGAATGGGAATTATGAGCTGTTATTTTGCTAAAACTGAGAAAAAGACGCACCAAACCAACAGCGATGGTAAAAGAAAGTCTCCTCGCAAGTGCCAGGCCATTACTCGCTCTATGGGGCGGGGTGTTTGAGAAGGAGCAGTTTGTACATAAAAGATCTGGGCGACGCATATTAGTGTAAAGCGGAGAGCGCTGAAATACAAACCCTTTCTCTTCTCCACTCACCTTTATGTTATGGCGGCTGCTTCTGCCTCATGCCGGCTTTGCTTTCAGCACCAAGGACAGAACTCTTCGGCTCTGTCCGGCCCTCCAACCTTGCCAGTGCCTGCCTCCTCCAGCCCAGGCATCCGAGAAACCCTGCTGCAGAGAGAGAGATGGACTGGGGGAGGGGAAGCAGTTTATTGCTTTAGGACTCAGCAAATTAAACGAAATATTACTTCACCCTAGACAAATCCTTCCATGTAGCGTTAATGGGGAGGCGGAGGATGGGAATCACCATATTAAACCTTCTTACAAATAACATTTTTTAAAAAGTACAAAACCTGAAGTCAGAGGAGGCAGCTAAATATAACAAGAAAGCCTGCTTTACAGATATGGCAGAGTATCGATTAGGATAGAGAGCTGCACTGGGAATTGATATAGTCAAGGGTTAATAGCACATATTGTTAAACTGACTCCAGTAAGTTACAATAGCAACATTTTCCCACTTAGAATTTGCCGTTTCTTTCCTAGACCGCTAGTAAATCTTTTTGCTTTGGGTT
Organism: Lepidochelys kempii; assembly: GCF_965140285.1. NCBI lineage: Eukaryota > Metazoa > Chordata > Testudines > Cheloniidae > Lepidochelys > Lepidochelys kempii. Next base: position 54,561,671 of record NC_136383.1, read on the forward strand.
CTTTGAGGATTTTATGATTTAAAGTCATGATGACTAGATAGATTAAATAAACAGATACTTTAAAAATAATTTTGAAAGTGACACCAACATATTTTAAAGATCTGGATTCATTTTCTGTTTAATAGGCCATTGTTTCCACTTGACGCAATACTTATTTGTTAACTAGAAAAATAAAACAAACAAAAAGTAATTTGACTAAGAACAGATCCTTTGGCATTCATAAGAGACGGAAAAATCCAACACCGAACAGGAAAAAAGTATGTAATCTACAAATGATTGTTACATATTATTTTTTATCTTCAGGGATTACATCGATATTTTATTTTAAAAATACCTTGAACACGCCGAGAGTGATAACTGATAGACGGATATTACCGTATGTCACTGGTGTATCAATCAAATCAATCGGTATCCCATGACTCAGTTTCTTTGAAATGTTTGCCAAGCCTCACAACTGAAGGAACTGAAGTTATACAGACTGATATTTTATATCTATGTTTACCGCAGAGACGGCGAAAGAGAGGATTCGTAGGTTTCAGACCCTACTTTCTTCACTTCCTCATTTTTCTTTAGATTAAAGAGTCACAGGCTAGTCGCTACTGTTGTAAGTCTTTTCAGTCATAACGTTTCATGGTTTTCGGTTCCACGTCCCAGTGATCAAGAACTAAATGGGGGGGGGGGGGGAGGGAAGCGGGAGGCAAAGGATTGTGAACTAACGTGCAAACTACAGTGGTGAATCACCTTATCAATAATCAGGGTTAGAGACTTTCATCTAAATATCTCTTTGTTAGCTAGTTCCATTTACAAAAAAATAAATCTCTTGAAAGTGCAACTCTCTGGCTTGGTAACCACGGTTTTGTTGTTGTTGTTGTTGTTTGTTTTTAAATAAATTAAAATGCAGTAAGAGACTGGTTTAAAATTGTGGCGAGTTGAAGGTGTGAAGTAGTTATTCTGAATTTCCTAAGAAGGAAAAATGCATTTTTATGAGCTAAACAAACCCAATATTGCAATGAATAGAAATAAGCTTGCAAACGGCGTTTACACCGTGTAAGCAAAGCGACTATCGTTTTAGTATCACAATTTCAACTTGAAATAAAACTAAAAAACGTGATTTCTTCCCTTTAAACTTCTATTTAGGGATATGCACATTTCTTTGCTAAACAACACAAAATAATCCTCTTATTTGCCTAAGCTAAAATCTTCCTTCTCCCCACTTAATTGGCGTGAAATAAAGCAACATTTTGAAGCTTCTCCAATGAAGTTCATGTTTCCCAGTGTGATGGAAGTATTGATGACTTTGAAGTCGCTTTGTTAATAACGTTTGTGTCTCTAGGAGGGGAGGGGAGGGGAACCAAAGAATACTCTGTGACCTTCTCATGTGGCTTAAAAAAAGGAAAAAGAAAGGGAAAGAGAGAACAGCTACCAAATATGTAAACAAATAAACAAAAAAGATCCACGCTGCCACTTACCTATTCCACAGAAAGAGTGAACGGGTAATTAAAATCACCAGAAGGGCAGCATTTGTCAATAGGCGTGTGCACTACAATGAGTAGTCTCTGAACTTCCGCTTTGCCCTCTTAAATGAGCCATTCACTTAAAGGCTATTATGGGCGAATTAATAAATTACACAGCGAATTATTAAATCCAGATAATTACAAGGAATAAGTAAGTAATCATTAGTTAGCTCAGCTAATTACTGTGGGTCAGAGAGAGCTGGAATATGAAATCCTCCTCGGGAATTGAAATTAACTTTGCCCAGTGAGTCTCTCTGCTTGACATCCCTAGTCTGTAGGCACATGGCAGCTCCCTTGTGAGCCAGTCTTTCTATTTAACTTGTAGCGAATGGAAATAAAATTAAGTGGAGATGTGATAATAGGAAGCTGCTTAGAAAGCAAACGCTGCGGGTTTTATTTTTTACCTTTTACTGCCTGGAGATAGAAAGCTTTCTGGTGCCCCAAATAAAAAATATTCTGCAATTAGACCAATTCCGAATAATTGTCTGACCCACGCATGCAGATTAATCACAAATTACGAGGAATGAGACAGGGAGCAAGAAATCTGAGCTCCAACAAACGTAATAAAGGTACAAGGAAAAGCCTCTCTCTTTTCCTATTGCAAAACAAAAGGGCTGCCCGGACTGGGGAAGGTTCAAGGAATCAGTGTGCTTTGTTTTTAAGACAATGAGCTTTCATCTCTTAACTGTGGAGTCTTAATTAGAGGCGCGTTGTCTCTTCTGTTGATCTTTCGCCAGATCTCTCCGAGAGAGAATGTCATTTTTGTCCCATTTACCATCCCTTTCCATTTTGTATTCAAGTGGGATCTTTCTAGACAGCAAATGCATATGCAGAGAAGCTTATACTTCCCTATATGAGGTTTACACATATAAAAGAAAATGTTCTTCCTGTATGGAAAACAATCCAAGCTTCTTTATCAATTGCAATTAGGTGGACAGTCTTTTTCCTCTTTCCTTGCTTCAGTCTGGGATGATAATTAAAATTTAATGAAGCCTGGGACTAGCAGAGCTCTGTCTGGGGACTCTGGAATCGAATATTTTAACTGTACATTTACACCAAGTGTCTGGCTTCAAAGACGTGACTGCTTTTAATCTCGAATTAGAAAACCACAGACCTGAAATTAAATATTAGACACCGTCGGCTCCCCTGTCTTTCTGGAATACTGTCACGGTTGTGTTTGCCTCCATTGCCCCATAACACAAGCATCTAGCTCAGGTCTCCAATTACATTTGCTTTAATAATAGATGGCTTTGATAGGGCGCAGTATTCTTGTGTTTTTGGATTTTTTTTTAAATAGGGTTAATGCAATATTAATTGGTTGTAGCTGTTATAAGACTGCGCAGCGTTTCTCGGGAACAAATCGATGAGTCTGGGATGTGAAAGCAAAGGTAAACGCTCTGCTTGCGGTATAACTTCATTTTCAAATACCCCCCGAGCTTTAGGTGAGTACAGATTGTCAGTTCTGTTTGTGTTCTTGATCAGACGCGTATTCATGGCAGAAAGAGCCAGAACAAACGGCTGTAGATTGGATACGAATAAAGTATCTGAGACGTGGGGGAAATAACAGGAGTCTCTCAACCCTTTGCTATACGCAGGGACATTCATCACAGCAAATTCCCCTAACAAACAACAAACTACCCACTGCTGAAAAATCGCAGCCCACAGAACTGGTGCATAAATAAGACAGAGCCGCACCAAAAGCGTCTATGCTGGCTAACTACATTGCTATCGGTTTATTCTTTAAAACAATTTCTTCCTAGAGACACTGTGAAAATCAGTCATCACGAAATTAGGGGCTATTTTAGTCCATTGTATTTTAATAATCCTGTCTATTTAAATTCTAATATGGTTCCACCCTTTGCTTCAAGGAAATGCTCTTGAGAACTGGACCCATAAATTATTCTTAAAAAATCCCAAGCTACGTGAGGCTTCCAGATTGGGGGGAAGAAGGGGGGAGACTGCGAGTTAATCTGCTCTCTGCTCCCTTCGACGTTTCCCAAGCAACATTAAGCACGTTTTGAGTGGCAAAGTTTACAAAACATTCTGTCGGGGAGGAGGAGTGGCGGCATTTAAATGTGCCTCTTTCTTAAAGGTATCGTCTTTAAATTCCTCTCCAGCAGATTCCCATACAATTATCACAGTCATGTGAAACTATCCAGGCATACAACGTTGTTTAATTCTAACTCTGTGACTTCCCAGTCTGTGGATGCAATTCCAACAATATTTGCAGAAGAGAAAACTGCCCTGAGCGTGCACAGGAAAGGTAAAGCGCTTTGCTGTTGAAGATGAGAACAGCAGATAGATACAAATGGACAGATCGTTTCCCTTCTCGGCTTTGCTTTCTACAAATTTAATTCATCCTGTTCAGAAACGGGGAGGGGGAAGGGAGCAGTACGCTTCTTAACCTGACTGGTTGCTTTCATGCGCCACCAACGCGCATCTAGCTTTTGCAGAGCAGTAGCAGAAGTTTTCATTCCATTAAATGAATGAAATAAAATTCCTCACTTAGGCTGGTTTGAAATTATGCACAAAAGTCGCAGGCACTGTGTAGGCAGGTGCAGAGAGGGAGTCACGTAGAGTAGACGGATCCTGCACCATTAAAGACAATGGTACTTTTTCCACTGACTTCAATTATGCAGCAAAAAGCCCTTAAGGCATAAAAATGTACCATCGGTCAGATCGCCCACTTACTTCAGTGGGAGTTCTGTCTGAGGAAAGACTGCAGGATCTGGTCCTGTATGATATTAATGCTTTTGAGTAATGAACGTCTCCCGAACACCCTCCACAGCTCTGGTATTTTCTGGGGGCTAGATCCATTACTCTAGCTGTCACTTGTTGGAGAGAAGGTGTCATTTTGCAGTCTCACGTAATCATCTCTCCTCGTGGAGTTGACTGCTGAGGGAATGTTTCTTTAAATAAATCCCGACCCACACTCTCCTAGATATCGTGGGGAAACGTTCTGGGCCGTGTGTATTGGTATGCAATCTGTTTAAACAACTTTGGATATGATATACTCCGATTTCCTAAAGTGATTATAATATTGCATTTTATATTGAATGTGTTCTCCTTGCATCATTCTTTTTATTTTATTTCACTGGACCGAACATAGAAGTAATAAGCTGATGAAGAATGAATGCATTTGGAAAATACTTTTAACGTTATAGTTACATTAAAATAGCATATAATAGAAATACATTAAAATAGCACATTGTAACTAGTGGCACATATTTCCTCCCAGCCTAGTTTTAGTTTTAAAACCGTTTCTGTGGGTAGCTAAAGGACATCACCCTCAAACAATAATATGAAATATATTCCACAGGAACTGCAGAACATGTGTTATTCTGCATTTGATTTAAATAACAATAGACTTAAAACACACACTGGGAATGCGATGCTACAGCTATCTATCTATCCATTAAAGATAATGAAGAAAATACATTTTACCAGATTTTTAAAAAAGTTATTAGATAGTAATGCACTTGTCTTGGAGCTGAAAAGGAGCGCTTTATAAAATCTAAACTCAATTATTTGGAATTCTAGTTGCCACAATCCTAAGAAATATATTTATGAAGGTTCAAGTTGAAAGTTAGACCTACCATAGCACAATCAACTAACCCTTGGCATATGCCTTCACTCTGGCTTGACTTGTCACACATTAGTCCCCTTATTTTGGCACCACATGACTAACCCAAGCTCTTCAAGCATTTATAATCCCAGGGAACTGAACAAGTGTGAATGCAGAGTGTGCTATGTGCTCGTATTAAATCCTGTACAACGCTGACAAAAGGATATAGAAGGACTTCTATAAAGCAAGCTAAACATCTAGCTTGATGGAAATCACAACACAGCAGAGAAATGCAGCAGCTAGGGAACCTCTCATTTGTGGTTCCTGATATCAGAAAACGAGGCAGAACTTATTTATTTTTTACTTATTTTCTTGAACAGGAGCTAAATCCAGTTTGTCTCAATCACCCGAGAAGTGCTAATGGAGGTAAGTAACTGACTACGGACCCTATACAGCACCACTGAACCCAAAGGGAGTTTTGACGCTGACTTCAGTGGCCTCAGTATCAGACCCTAAGAGCTGGACAGTGAATGTACCTGGCTAGTTTAGAGCTACGGGGACACATTAAGGGGCCTTAGACTTTAGAATTTGCAAAGAAAACTCCTAAAAATAGAACTGTTTCATCCAATTAATGAAAGCCATTACATCATTACCTTTTGCCTTATATGCAAATAACACAGATTGCGAAACAAACGTGTCGTGAGTTCATGGGTTGTTTTTTTTTTCGGTACACGTTCTTTAAAGTGAACTTGCTTATTTACTCTATGCACGCAGGACATGTTGAAATAAACATTAGCGACCAGCACTTAGAATAACAAACCTTCTTGCATGACAACCACTGGCTCTCCATTTGGTTCAGGGAGTTTCGACAGCCAACTTTCACAGCATTTTAAGAAACGTGCCAAGGCACCTTAATACAGCAAAAAGAACCAAATCTGGTTACTTCTAAGTTGCAAAAGTACAGTGTGCGTGTGTGTGTTGTCACTTAAAAGTTCAAACGTTTAAACTAAAATTAACACATATAAAAATGCACCACCAAGAGTCTAGATAAGAGCTAACGTGCTTCTTTTTAGCCCAAATATTTTAAGTTCAAACACTTTTTAATTAGTACTTTGCTAGACGCTTGTATGCAGAATACATTTCTTGGTTTTCCTCTCTTGCATAATTTTACTGACTTCCCCACGCTACTTGTAACTGCAGGCACTGCATGTGTAATATTTGGTAGAAATACCTTGTGGAGGAAGGTTCTGAGGTAATATACCCCCTTAAATTCATCCACAGAGAATAAGCTTGCGGTTGTAAAGCTGTATACCCGCCGGAACAGGGGTAAGTACTCAACATTCTCTCTCGACTCATTATCACAGTCATTCAGCTCCTGAAGTTAATAAGAACAACTTTAGATTTTATTAAAACCCCAGGTAGCTCCGCTTGGAGAGTTCCCACCAAGTTTTCTGCTCTGTTTTGTCAAAACAATTATTATGAAAGAGATGTCTGCTGATAAAACGATGTCAGTGATTATTCTTTATAATGTGGAAAATTTGGATCTAAACAGGAAGACATTCGATGTGGAGTTAAATGTCACTTTTGGCTGACGTTGAAGAGCGTAGGAAGAACTTGGTGTTGCATGCCCCATTTATACCCTTTAGTGAAACAGGCTTAAGAATCAAAGTATAGAAGTATAGTATAGAAGTAAGGTATTGTATACCGGAAAGTCAACATAAGTAACCTGGAGATTTTTCTTCTTCCTCAAATGCATACAGTGCTCGGGAGAGTTGACAGGACTAGAATTTACTTACTTGGTGGTTGTTTTTGGTTTTGTTTTTTGCAGTCACATCAGTATTTATTTCCATCAGTGGAATCAGTTGAAACCATTGCAAAAGACAGTACTTTCTTAAATGAAAAGCACAGAGAACGGGCGTATTTTTTAGGGATTTGCCGTGGTGCATTTTAGTTTTCATATGAGGGCGAGACCGTCATAACTCATTTGCCACTTCACCGTTCCTTTTGTGTAAGGCTCCCAACAGACAGACCCCTCCCCCTATTGTAGGTGTGTGGGAGAGAGCCAGAGTTGTAATGGTGAAGACTGGTAGGGTTTAATTTATGTTCACACATGGGGAGCGACGACATCATGCATTAACGGTGGGGAGAAGCTGACCCAGGGCAGCATCGTCCCGTGCGAGGGAAAGGAGTTTCTTTCACTCCTCGCCCCAGCATTTGGAGCGATTGCACGCACGCCAGCCCCTCGCTAAGCCTGGCACCAAGCAGCTGCCTGACGCCCCACGGTGCATTACGGGCCGCAGCGCCCGCGCTGGAGGAGAGAGGCCGCGCGCGCGCGCGCGCGGGCAGGCGCGGAACACCCACGCCTGGCGGTGGCAATGAACTGTAAGGCCCTTCCTGCCCCCCGTGCAACATACCGCGCCGCGCGCAGAGCTGTCAGACACAGGCGCTTAGCTGGCGAGGAGCCCGCGGTCGAAGGAGGAACTACGGCTCGTCCCGACCGCAGGGGAGTTGGAAAGACCCAAAGGGCGCACGCCATGGCTGATGAGGGCGAGCATCTTTCCCGCCATTGCTTGTTGAGGTAACGCTAGCCGGACGCGCCGAGAGCAACGCCACGGGTCCCACTCCCCAGTAGCTCTGCCACCTGTGTGTCGTGGCCGGGGCCAAGGGCGCAGGGCCGGGGTGAGGGCAGCGCCTGTGCAGGTAAGGCAGGCCGCTAGTGCTGCTCTACGGAGACCAGGGCTTTGGCTGCAGGCTGAGCGCGGGCCATAGCCCTTTCCCGCAGCATATGGGACCCACAAAGGGCGTGCAGAGCACCGTTCCCGAGAGCCTAGCCAGGGTGCTGAGACTGGGTGGAAAGCGAGTTCCTTTCAGGGGAGGCGGAGCAAGGGCTCCACATGTTACCGACGCCATTGCACGTTGACCAGGTCTACTTGAAAACCAATCGGAAACGTGCGCCAACTTCTCCGAGTCAGGAACAAAGAGCCTGGGCTGGGAAGGGACACCCTAGTCGCCTGGCTTCCTTTGCAAGTCCTTGGGCTTCCGGACATTGTCCCGAACTGTGAGCTGCGTGCGATTAACCAGCAGAAGGCAGCTCAGAGGAGGGCACTGTTGTGATTACTATTATTTGTAACCGAAAAGGACAACCTAAAAGCGAAAGAACACAGTCCACTCTACGCAGCAGAACCAGAGACGTAACCTCACGGGGACAAGTTCCCTCGCAATTGCTTCCCGGTTTTATGGGATAGTATTCATCTTTGTGTGTGTGGCAGAGAGAGAGAGAGAGAGAGAGAGAGGTATTACACACACACAGAGGATAAATACAAAATTTATCTCCATTTTGGGTCAGACACCTAAAACTGTGGAGTGGCCGGAGAAGCTCTTAGCCCCAGCTGCGTATCAGTAGAGGTCTATAATCTACCTATTTACTCGCAAGTCACATTGTCTCAGGGCAGGTATAATATTTACTGCTCAAACAGTGTATGTCTTTTAGCTGAGTTGTCCGCCCAGTTCTGCTGCAGATCTATTAATCATATCCACAAGGGTTGCCAACATGGCAGGGCTGGCTTCGTCTTTCGGTTTATACAGAACAGAATCATTTACATAAAGTCCTTAAGGCAAATAACTGTTGGGGCTCTAATTTATATCTGATCGAAAATTAGCCGTCATTATGCGCTCCATTAGCCGCGTCTTTAATGTGCTTCTAAGCACCATTTGTCAAGCGGCTTGTTAATATCCTTCAAGTCTTTAAAGTTGAGAGCTCATTAAAGAGTGCGCTCTGTTATTGATGTAATTTAGATGAGTTTGGAAGAGCAAGTACGCCATGCCTTGAATGGGCAACCTACAAGAACAAGGAGAGGGGTTAGCTTTAGTTACAAAAGGCTGGTCGGAAAGGATTTCCTCTAAAGCACTCATCTTATAGCCTGATCAACAACCCCCGGAGCAGACAGTGAGTCATGCGTAGCACTCGGTGCACTGGGCTTGCATCGAAGACACTGTTCGTCATACAGAATGTGGCCACAACGCATATCCTGTACTGTACACACTTCCATTGTCTGACACACTCTTTCTCCCCTTACGCAAAGATTGGGTCTCGCGTGTGCAGGGGTGATGTCTGTGTTATTGTGTTGTAGAGCAGGGCTTCCTGAGCCAGATATTGCTCATTCCAGCAGGGTAGCCCCTAAGCTTGCACTTTGTCTAGTTATTGAGTTTGGGTTTGGGTTTTTACATCATCTCTTCCCCCCTTCCCTCCCCCCAGTTAATGAGGAGGGATGAAGTGAAGTGAAGCCCTCAGCTGGGGGGAGGGACATACTACGGAGCTGAACCTAATTTGACTGGGGTACAGTAAACCCGCTTAATTATGTACATATTATTACGTTATCTATCAACCACTCCATCAGACGAGCATAAAGACCAATAAATCACCTGTTATTTAGCTAAAAAATCCACTTACGCTGTCCTTTTCTTTCTGGAGGAGATTCTGGCAGTGTAACACAATAAAGAAAAACCATTAGCACAGGCAGAAAAGTGTGAGTGCAACGAGCATTTCACTAGCAGGGATAAATAACAAATCTGCATTTGCAGCCGGCTCCCCGGATATGTTTGTATTAATTACAGGGCCTTAGTCCGGCGTTTGGATCGTTTATTTCAGGGACGTAGTGAACTGCAAGAAACTAGGGGTTTGCAAACTTTTCGTCTCTCTCTCTCTCTCTCTATTATACTTTATAAAGGAACGTAAATAAATCGCTATCTTCAATCTGTACATACGCTCTCCCCTGAATTATAGAAGCCAGATGAAGCCTCTTCAAAATTGCTAGACTGAATAGAAAATAGACTAAAAAAAACCTAACCGTTTTAGTTAAGTTTTCTACATTTCCCCCCATTGACAGATGAAAACAGGCGTGTGTGTGTTGGGGCGGGAGAGGACAGAGTAAATCTGGAATCCATCACAACAAAACTGCAGCTTTTTCTCCAACATTTTGTTGTGATATGATTCAGTTTGTGAAGTCCCCTCTCTCCCACCCTCCCTTCCCGGGGCCAAGACAAAGGAATAATCACATCTTCCACATTTGGCTGAATATTCTGGTTTTTAACCACCTGCCCCAAAGAGTTCATTTCAGCAGGGGGAGAGAGGAAAGAGGAAGATATAATAAGATCAATTTAAGGACATATTGAGGTCATATAACAGCACAAATATTCTCAAGTGCTCTGTATAATAGGAGGTGGGGATTTGGGGCAGTTTTATTGTTGGTAGGATCCTCATCTCCACTGTTTTTTACGGGATTCCTCCAGGCTAAAGTAATAAAGCGAGTAATTAGAATGCTAAAGACAGATGTAAATAACAGGAATGAGACAGCGGTGACAGATGAGTGGCTGGGTCCGGAGCCCAGTTGGTAGAAATGACACCGCTCTTTCTGTGCCAGTGGCCTAAGGCGACAAAACTGGGGACAGCCTGGGCAAAATTACATTCAAGAGCAGCAGGGAGAGGAGACCAGACGTGCGCATATTCACCCTGCCCCATTGTTTCAACACGAAAGCTTTTCTCTCCCATCAGCCCAGGAATTAGAGCAGCGCTTTCCCTTTTATGATCTTTCCGAAGCCATCAGAGAAACGTGTCCTGCTTTGCTGAACAGTTCTTTCGTCTCTACCATCACACGAGGCTGGAGCTGCACACTTGCACACGACATGCTTCGTCTCTGAGGCCCTTTCATGAGGGGGATCCGCTGCTTAAGGGATGCCTAAGCCACATCCCCATTCCTGAGTGTGGCACTTTGATGTACGGAAAGGATTCTGCAAACGCTGCTTGTCATGTTGCCTCTGTTTCCCCCTGATCTGTTTGCAAAGACATCGGTTCCTAAACGCACTCGAGTTCAAAAAGAAAAAGCCAGAGTGGTTGGACTGTGATTTAGCCTAGCCTGGCTTTCCTCAGCTCCCAGCCGCAAAGAGCAATCCCTTGAGGGGAGACGTGGTTTTGGGACCAGGGGTGGGGATGGCGGAGGAATTTTTCCTCCCCAGAAAGAAAGCCAATCTGGAAAATAATGGGGAATGCGTGTGTGTTGTGGCGGGGTACTTATCCTCCGAGTGCATCTCAGCAAAACTCCACAAACAGAAAAATCTACACACAACGCCATCCACACAAGATCAAATGTGTGTTAAATTTAGGGCACAAAGCCGGAAGCAAGGGGATATTCATCATTTGGAACAATCCACGGGACATGGATTGTTAACATTTCTTCTGCCACTAACTAGGGTTTGTTTTGTTAGTAACCAGTCACTATTTTGGGGGGAGGAGGGTTGCGACAGAAAGGGGGAAATACAGAATCATTCAAAAGCACCTCCTCGCTGCGGTTAATACAAGAACTGGATCCAGGCCCTTGTTGTAGGTAGGTTACACAGATAAGCCTTATCTTCCTGTCTCTCCACCCTGCTATCCCATGTGCTAAGGTCCCTGAGGTTCTCCCTGGGAAGAACTCAGCGCAGAAAGGCCTGCTTTACATGCCTTCCACCAATTGCAAATCACATCAAGATCACCACTTGAATCATTAAAGCAAGCTCTCTGTCCAAAAGTGGCCTGGTCACACTGGACATAGTAGGAGGGAGGGGTCTAGCAGTTAGAAGAGGGGAGTTGCATCAGGAGCATCAGCTTCCATTCTGGGCCTGCCACCCACTTGCTGTGTGACCTCAGTCACATTTCCTAAATTCTCTGGCGTTCAATTTCCTCCTGCGGAACAAGCCAATCACTTTGTAGATGGGGGAAAAGAGAATGCTTTGAGAACATCACATGGAAGATATGCTAGGAAAGTATCATTCTCATAGTGGGTGAGCCAGAAACTAAGAGCCACCTTTTCAAAGGATATAGCTTAGATTCCATACACAAATGTGTAACCACAGTTGTGCATATACTCATTACCAGGGAGCACAAGTGAGATAAAAGGACAAGCTGGGTGCTTAACTAGAAATTTGCATATACCTGTACTTGACTAGTAGGTCTATGTATCTGATGTGCATGTGCAAATGTGATAATTGGGTATGCAATTATTTTTGCAGGTTTCAGAGTAGCAGCCGTGTTAGTCTGTAGCCGCAAAAAGAAAAGGAGGACTTGCGGCACCTTAGAGACTAACAAATTTATTTGAGCATAAGCTTTCGTGAGCTACAGCTGAGCATTGCCTGACCCTATTTTTGAAAATTTGCCATTAACCTGTGGACGGCCCTTTTTATTGACGTTTTCTGTGGGAAGTCCTACTACATTACCTTTGCCTTTGGGATGGGATTTTTTTGAGGGGAAGGCTAAGCGAATGAATAGGGGGAAATGTAACAGTATGCACAAAGTGCCTTGCATTTTTATTTTCTATAAAAGTGTCTTTATTTTTATCTAACAAAGACATCAAAAGGTTTCAAGTGTCAGAATTAAAAAAACAGCTGAGCAAGTAAAAAACAAGCCAGATGGTGGTTGAAGGTCTCGTGAAAGGTCTGGTTTAACAACAATTACAACATTTTATAGCAGCAGCACTTTCAACGCTGTCACAATTGATACCAATTCTTTTCATGTCACTAAAGAGCAATTCACTTTTCTGCTCTATTTTGGAGAGTGAAATGGAACTTAAAGTGGCACATAATACTTTCTCTGGAGCCTATACTGTGGTAAATTTAACCCTAGTGAATTTCTTAGGCCTGGTCTACACTAGAAAAATCCACATCCCAGAGTGGTATAGTTAAGCTGACCTCAGTCCACGTGTAGACAGTGCTAGATTGACAGGAGAATTCTTCCATCAACCTGCCTCTGGGGGTGATGGATAAGCTATGGCAATTGGAGAACACCTCTCATCAAGGTAATAATGTCCACACTGAAATGCTATAGTGGTGCAGCGACAGGGCTGCAGCTGTGCCACTGTAGTGTATCCATTGTAGACAAGCCCTTACTTATAGTGATAAGAACGACAGGTCTGATCAAACTGGGCATGAAATTAAATTAAACAAGGAGTTGGCTTGGGCTTCCTTTTAATGGAGGCAAGTTTTATCCCAAATTAAGAGGAGACATCTTTTGAGACAGGAGAAGATATTATAGGGATCATTCTTTTTATGGCATTTAAATTAGATATATCAGTCTTAATTGTAAAATTTACTTTATTTTCTGATTGTTCTTCAGCTTTTCATCTTTAAGAAAATAGATCATCCCTTCCTGTTTATTATTTTTAAATAGGTCTTTTAAAAGATTCTAATAGACATGTTTGGTGCCTTGCCTATTTGAATCTTTCAAGTTTCTTACATTTAGATGCTTTCTATTAAGAAAAATAATAAGACAAACCCTCCTTTATGGCTCTTCCTCAACAAGAACTGAAGTCTTCATGGACAGCAGGCCAGACTAACACAAAAGGAATTATGCAATGGGACTTAGTGTTTGTTTCTCACTATTTAACAAATAAATATCCTTCACTATTTGAATCTCCTTGAATAGTTGCAGGAGGACTACAGCTGAATTTCTATAGTTAACAAAAAGAAATATGTATGCTTCAAATCCATTGCTGAATCCAGAAAAATAGAGAGAAGTTGAAATCATTCCCAGGATGCTGGCCACACTACTTGAGTTCCTTGCATTCTTTTTTCCCTCCAAGATTTTAGAAGTGATTTTGGTGGATTAACAACCCTAGCAATTAAAGTCCTGTACTTATTGACCAAACATGTATGGCATGGGGAGAACCAGATTATCAACACTGACTTGGAAGGATCATATTATGAAGACAGGTGGACAGTACAAGCTCTTTTGCCCATATGATTTAACGCTTTTCAGTTGAGACTGCCAACAAGGGCAAGTGCCACTTTTGTGGTATTGACACTTGCCCTCTAGGAACTGATACTACTATTTCATTTCACATGGATCATCATCTATTCATCATTAAGACTTGTCACTTAGGTGCTGGGCTACATTTGAACAAATGACCTAGATGTGAAAGATACCACAATATGCTGAGCCAGCCAGTCCTCCTTTGAACTAGCTATCTTCAACCGAGATAGCTTGAACAAGAAACACTTGGTGAATAAGTGTTATGAAAATATAGAAATTCAGTATTTATCACCAGAACATTTTGTCAAAAGTAGAAAATTAAAACAATTAACCCCCATTATCTATTAACTCTTATTTTCAAAATTACCCTTTTCTTAACCTTTTAATGAATCTAGACAATTAAAGGTGCTCAGAAATCACGATGAGCCCTGTACAAGAACCTAGATACATAGCCCAATATGGCTACTAGAATGTAGTGACAGGATTTTACTTAAACAGTTGGTAAAATGTGTATGTGTAAAAAGCCGCAGTTAAGCAACTGGTATCCTACACGATACTCATGGATGTGTTATTTTGATTCTTACCTTACTGTCTCAGAATTGTCTCATTTTGAACACTTTGATCCACACACTATCATATTGTGGCATATTTATGTAAATTACATTTCCATTTTTTTTCAAAACACATCACTTACAATGTTTTTAATGCCAGCATAGATGTGTTTTATTTAAGGAAAACATGTCCACATTTCAACAGCTGTGCGCATGAAAGCCTCATTTTACTTGTCTTGCAGGCTGTAGTCACAGGTGGTCAGCAAATTATAAAAGAAACAGTGCAAGAGAGGAAAGGAAAAATGTGTCACAGGTAAACAACATTCTGTTTAGATATTACACTCATAAGCAATGTGGATCAATTTATACAGCAATGGGCTATTGGAAATGCACTTTGTATTTTTCGGAATGGGCAATTATTTTTGAATTTTCTTGTTTTTACTGTGTTTTTATACTGATTTTATTAACAGTGCTTTAAAGGTCAAAAGTCTCTCTCTCTTCTACTTCCCCTTTCTCCCTTCTTTCCTGTGTCATTTGTATCATCTGCCTAATGGGCTAATTAGCCTCTTAGTTCTCCTCAGCCTATTCCCATCCACATTTAGACACAGCTCTTCTTAATGAGGTCTACTTTAGAGTAATTCATTAGAGTTGCAGTGATCAGAGTGCTGGCTCTGTTGCTGTTGCCCAGCACTCTGTCACACTTACACTATTTGATGCTATTTTTGATGAAGTGGAAGCTGTAGTACGAAGACAGACACTAAACACAGTCAGATTTTACATAGCGCAACTGATATTTCATTTTTGTAATAAACATTTTGCTGCTTCTCTCAGGAGTGCCTTATATTCATGAAAAGTCACTTTGTTAAAGCAACAAATAAAAAAAGTTTTGTCTTCATCACATTAACATTTTGAGTTTGCTCATTTATATCATAATGACAACAAGAGTTTTACTAAACTGAAAAGTCACTCAAATCTACTGAATAAACAGTACACACAGAGAAACCCTAATCAGATTTTCCTTTCTCACATAATCAACAAACCCCACCAGGCCTGTTTATTATCATCTCTACAATCATCCAATAGCAATGAATACACCTAATTCCATTTAAATGGACAAGCATTTATTGACCCCTTGCTCACCCATATACTCTTATTTGCTGCTACAAGTGCATTTTCTCTACCACACATGCTAAACACCACTTAGTTAGGATAACTGGGCTTCTCTTCTAGTCCTAGAGACAGATCATCCAATGAACCTTGGGGACAGTTGACCCAGTTTGCAAAGTGGGTATATTTTTCATCTGTGACAAATTTAATCTTTTCTCAATATTGTTCATGTTATGTAAAGAAAAACAGAACCAATTTTCTTCAAACTGGCACTCTGAAATAGCTAAAGGAAATAAACATCTCAAAGCATGAATAAAATAAGCACCATGACAATTAACCTAGTGTAGTCTCAAAACCAGTACGTTCTGCTGTGATGAATGAATTGGGTACTGCTTTCTTTGAACCAATTAAAGAGACTAAGCCCTCGATCACATGCATAAGTGGTTTGCTGGATCGAGGCCTAAATGTGAGCAAGTAGAATATATATATATGTATATAATGTCTGCTGCAGTTTCCACGGTATGCATCCGATGAAGTGAACTGTAGCTCATGAAAGCTCATGCTCAAATAAATTGGTTAGTCTCTAAGGTGCCACAAGTACTCCTTTTCTTTTTAGAATGGAACAGAAATTGAGAAGTACTTTATTTTGACATAAATATCTCCCAACTTAACTGATGTACAATAATCATGTTTGGTTGGTTTTGGTGTGGCAGAACACATATTCCATGACATAAAGAGCAATATTGCCATATTGCCTAGGAAATTCACTATAAGCAAAAAGCCGGTGTGCAACATACCTCTGATCTCCTTTAAGTCACAGATTCCTGCAACTCCAGCAGTATCACATTACCATGTCTAACAGCCAGGCTGCATAACAGAGAAACACACTGATGCTGAAAACACTGACTGGGCAAAAAATTGCAAGTTTGTTACAGATCTTAGTACACAAAGCCATGGTGTCTTGAAATTAATACTGCCATGAGGAGTTCATTATATAACGTTGGATCATGTGAGATATTATGACATTTTTGCTAAATAGTATTAGGGATAATCCATTACTGAACAATATTTTAGATGATTTGGATCTTGATCTTTTAACAGCATAAACATAAATGTTTGTTAAATAATGCTAATTCTTGTTATGGAGGCAATCAGTTTACTTCCAGGGAAGAAAATTATGAGGGAGCCTGTTATGAATGAAATTAGATTAAAAAGAATTAGGTGTTAGTTGAACACTGATCATGTACTTCTGAAATACAGATCTACTAACTTGGCCCACAGCCAGAGCTGCAGTAAGATCAAGGTTTCTGAAAAGCAGAATCTGGTAGGCATTTGGCTGTCCTCCTGGTATGCAGAAATCAATGTAATTTTTGGCTTATACATTTTCATTTTTTCCCAGAGGACATAACGTAACTTTTAGGAACCAACTAAGTTTATACCAAAATGTAATTAGAATTAGTGCATCACGTGCTGATTTTTATTTCAGATATATCTGACATCTACAATCAGTACGTATGCAAGAAATGTGTGACTGTCACTCAGGGATATGAAAAAGCAGTTAGAAATGATAAAGTTATGATATAACAAGGCCACAGGAGTGGATAGTAAAAATTTCAGGTTAGTTTCCTATCCTGACAAATATTAGACAGCCACACATCACTTTGGAGGTAGTAGTAACTGGAGACTGTATCAATACAATCCAAATCTTATTGGCTCAACAGTTTCAGACATTGGAAACCTGTGGAAAAATGGAGTTCTTTGGTAGAAAGGTGAATGTTTCTCATGGAACTATGACCTACCTTTGGCTAACCAAGAGTTTCAGGAAGTCACAGAATTGGCATCGCGCTTCAGAGATGGTCCTAGACTATGCAGAACATGTGATTACACATGACCCCCTTTAGGCAGGTCACATGATGGATGATGTTGATCAGCTTCAGTAGAAGCTAAGCTTAATTAAAAGAAATGAGAGTGAGAGAGGACAGTCTGAGCAAATGAATGAGTGAAAGGGAGTGGATGAGGAGAGGGAAAGGTAGAGGGAAGAGCAGAGAGGAAAGAGTGTGAATGGGCATAATGACAGAAGAGAAAGTGAATGAATGGAGAAGGAGAAAGAGAGCACAGGAGGAGAGTCAGTCTCAAAGTCTCATCTCTACTCCAGTTTTAGACTCGCTCTGTCTCTCAAATACATTTCAGTACCCTCCATAGCACGGTTGGGAGTCTCTAGAGGTTCTGCTTGACTAAAATAACTGTCCATTTGCACTACACAAACAACAGCTTCCTGAGCAAGTTAAAATAAAAAAGGTAAGCAGACAGTGATGCTGCAAACTAAAGAGTGGGACATTATTTGAACTAAATACAGTGTGATTTTGGAGAGTGTGAAACAAGTAGAATGACAAACTTCTGAAAACTTTCCCCAGAAAATGATCAGTGAAAAAAACAGTCAAGATCATTGAGATTACTTCTGAAGAAATCTGTGACTGTCACTCAGGGATATGAAAAAGCAGTTAGAAATGATAAAGTTATGATATAAAAACTGAACTATGGAAGAGACTTCATCACCAGGCACAATAATTTTTGTTGTATATTTGTTTTTCATACAAACTGAAAACAATGCATATATACAAATACAAAATTGTACTGAATACAAATAATAGAAACTAGTTGTGTAAAGACATCATATGCAGTGTGGGCAAGTTTCACAATTTTATTGCAAGTCTCGCAATATTTGGGGCTGTTCTTAAAGTCCTAGCTTCTGAAGTTAAGAGGTTACATGAAAATCTCAGCTGACATTTAAAAAGTAAGTTTTTAGTTCTTATGGGTACAAAAAAAAAGCTTTAAAATGTGACCTAAGTGCGCCATAGAGGCTTAGAAACTAGAAGGGGAAAAACAAAGACCCACTATTTATTAGGTAAAATTATGTCATTTTTTTTAGAAAAAACTCATGATTTTGGGGGCCTGAAATGATTTTTGAACACTTTGGGTGGCACTACTGTATGTGGCAAATAAGTTAAAAGCACTTACAGGGCTATATCCACCATAAGTTCCCGTTGAGCCATTCTGGCAGTAGAAAAGAGACTTAAAGTTGCCCTACTTGGGGGGGGGGGGAAGGCTGATGGTTTAACCAGGACGATGGAATTCTTGGACATCACAAGTTGCAATAGGTGGCTCTATGCCACCTCTGCAGGATGCAGTGAGCTGGCTCTGGAAATCTCCAGCTGGTGTATTTTGGCCCTGAGGCTGCTCTGAACTATGATCGGGACAGGGCTGGTATGGAAATAACCCCGTGAGTGGGCAACTGGAAATATCTTCTTTACAACTTTTCCTATCAGTAGCACCCAGAGTTCACTATGTGCACCAAAGGATGCAGGCCTAGGTTTTATATACTCTTTCAGTTGAAGACCACTATATATTTCCAGCATCTTTTTTTATTAAAAAATAGTTAACTTCACTCTCACTCACAGTCCTGAAGATATTTCACTTGTGTCTGATATTGGGAAATGTACAACAGGGGACTGCAGTACTGAATCAGAGCATATGATGGTGAGATTAAGCCCAACAGATTTCAAAGGAAGTTGTATTGTTGTGGTGATGGAATCTACACAAGAACAGCCAGTGATGTGGTTGAAGCAGATCTGGGTGAATAAGGAAAAAACATTCCTGTGAATAGGAATTCATATTTTTAAACTAACCAGTGTTAGCTACACTCAGACCTGTTTTGTGTTGGCTTTCCATAAACATTTGAGCCATCCAATTTACTGGCATACATGTTCACAGAATGTGAATTTCAAAGCAGATTTCAGCATTTGCACTTACCCAATCAGGAAACAAACAACATGTGACTTATCTGACCAATCACAACCAGAAACACAGCTCAAATGATTATTGTCAGGATTTTTATTTTTGTACAGCAATAGAAGCACCAGTCAGTGATCAGGACCCCACCCTATCAGGCATGGTACACACATTTAACCAAAAAGCTGATCCCTGTACAAAGAGTTTACAATCTATGATCATTGCTCCAAATTTAGAATATTTTCAATCAATCCAAATAATAAAACAGTTAAAAAAGATATTCAACAAATGCATTAAGACAACAAATACATTCATAGAAATGATGCTCAGTTTGCAGATAGTCCATGAGCAGAAAAAGAGACAAATCACTGAATAAACTGCTCATTGTGAATTGTTTGTTTAGCTCCAGGTAGATGCTATCATGATTGTTTCTGTATAGTGTCACTCCATGCTCTGACTTTTATTCACCCTTCTCCCAATCCTTCTCAATACACCACAAATTAATGTGTCAGCAGATTTGAAGTCTTATTCAAATTCAGGTTTCATATTATGGCGCAGGAGAGACTCCCTTCAAGGCTTATCAGGAATACTTATTATTTGGCTGGAGTGGTAGCTACTGAGTCATGTGAGACAATTTGTGTCTCGATTGACAATGTTGCTTCTACAGCATTCCACAAGCTTTGGGGTTGGGTCTCATGCACAGCAGTTTAAAGAACTACCCATAGTTTAAAGAACTATCCATAGCTGGCCTACAATTATAAATTTAAGAAAGCACTTGCCTTCTGATTGCTATTATGGAATGCCATACAATCCACATATAAACACTTAAACTTTATAAGTTACCATGAAGGTGCTCCTTGATATGTGCATGTAACTTTTATTATAAATGGGAATTATGTCTGAACATGGACACCTCTCTTAGAGTGCTCCAAGAACTTTAATGTAACAGGAAGGATTAGAAATGCTTACCTTTTATGATCTCAAGCAGTTCTCCAGCCACCTCCACCACATGTATGACAAAGTTTGAATGCACTCGTGATATTGCTCTCCCACAGGGGAGTATGGGAGATGCAAAGTAAAAGCAAAGGCTCCTGATTCCTCAAAATATTCTAAAGTCACAAAGCTCCTGTGAGGAGCTCCATGTCTCACCAGACATGAAGGGTTATTTCAAATTCAGAACATAAAAACTAAAGACATTGCTGTTGCAGAGCTTAGAATCTGGGGTTCGAAACACAGGCCATGTAACACTGATCTGCCTGTATTACAAACATGGAATATTATTCTGTTGTAATTGTTATTGTGTACCTTTCGTAAGTCTGCAGGGGCAAATTGAGAGGCCAGTGCCTGTCTATGTAGATAGGCTGGGTGCTGAGGTAGAATCGTCCCCTTCGCAGAACATAGCACCCTGTGGGGTAACCTCTGATCTAGATGTACATAATGTGAAATAAATGAGATTAAAATAACTGCCTAGCCTATTACCTTGTAAAAATCTGGGACCCTGGCCATGCAGCCTTCATTCACGCTGGTGAGTATATATGCTATAGTCCAAATGACTTCAGCAAAGCTACTCAAGTTAGTGCTCACCAGCATGGATAGTTAGACCTTGCACCACTAGTTAGGTGTCCACTCAGGCTTTGTCAGAATTGGGGAGTGTGGAAGACCAGGGGTAGTTGTGTGTCTGCCCCTGAAGAAATCCTGATACTAGCTCCATGTTGTTTAACCAAAGGGTCTATGAGCTCAATTGTCCCAGCTTGTCTCAGCTGTTGAGGTAAAGCACAAAGAAGGAGGGGTCTTTAAGATACTCAGGTCCTGAACCATAAAGAACTTTATAGTTTGTAACAAACACCACAACTCTGACCTAGAAAGTGCATGACAACATTTCCTGATAGACACAAGGGAAGGGAGGCCTTTTGGAGGTTTATTCTCTGCAACCAATCAAGCTCCGGGAAGCTGAAGGAATATGCTTACAAAATAAAACTGTAGAAAATGGCCAGAGTGCCCTTCATCGTTCAGAGAAGATGGAAATCACACAATGCTGGGAGACATCTCTAGAGGCCCTTCTGTGAGCTAATCAAATTCTAAGAAACTTCATATTTTTAAAAAATTGCATCTATAATTAAATAAGAACAATATTCAGCTTTGGTGAATCAGACAGTCCACTACACAAAGGCTGGAGAGACTCATTACAAATAATATGGGGGAGTTGGATGGTTTAGAGGATTACTTAGCTGTGTGGACTGATGCCACATGAGACAGAACTTTACATTTCTAGGGGACTGATCCAGCAAGGTACTGAATGACACTTGTAAGGTGTTACACACCCTCAACTCTCATTTACTTCAGGACCAGGTTTTATGTCAGTAGTTCAGATCTGATGTAGGGCAGCTGTGCCTCAAAACTGCTACAATCTGACAGTTGTTTGCCATTTCTGTGAAATGAACTGACAACGCCACTCTTGACCCTAGTGAACAGACTCCCACAACACTCAAATACTTAATAAATAGTTAGCAGTCTAGGCAGAAGGTCGGGGACTTTATCTGGACACTTAACTACCCTCTCACCTGTGGAGATTAACCCCTCTAGTCTAGGATTGAGGCACATGGGAGTAGAATCTTGTGTTTTCACTATCCATGAAGTAGGAAGCAATGGAAAACAATTATGGGATTAAATGGTAGATTTTCACCTAAAGGCACACCAGTGCCCTGTCTCCTCCCTTCCCCCAACCCAATGATATCTGTATCTCCATTGAACCTTGTCCCTTTCGAAAGTTCATCTGGCGAGAAGTCTTTCTTGCCTTATATATTGTAATATTGAAACTGAATATTACAAATATAAAGAAAGAAATTAATCTTTTAATTACTAAATTCCTGTGAAATCTCTTTTACAATCACGAATGTGGTCTCCTTGACACCCAGTGTTCTGGATATCACTCTGCAGCAGTACGGTGATGTCAACCAAAGACTTAAACACGAAGACCTTCCTCAAAAATGTTGTTATTTCACCTTCAGACACAACACAAACCTTTCAGTCGATCTATCTATCGATAGGCCAAAACATGTACATATAAAGATACATTAGCAAAACAGATGCAGATTTGCAAATATATTTTATATTCTCATTCTCTTGTTTGTGTTAGGAGTCTTTAGAAATGCTTAAACGAATTTCATGACCAGGTGTAGTCTTTAATGATTCTAAGTTGTGGTAGGCTGATGAATTTTGACCTTGGAGTGTACTGGTATGAGTCTTACCTGACAAATAGCATTGACTGTGACTATAAACCTATGCTTTGCATTTTATTTACAAATAAGATAATATTGTGTCTTCCATTTGCTTCCTAGCAGTAACATAAAAAGTGATATTAACCACCATCTAATCTATCTATCCCTAGATAATTATATATAGTATTTCTACCACTACATTTATAGCGGACTACATTGAGATGAGTGGATTCCTTCCAGAACAGAATGACCTTTCAGTGACTCAGACAGTATTTTTCAAAATGGCTTTACAAGTAAGTGGTGAAATATTGTATATATCTTAATCTAGAGGATACAACCTATTAACTTACAGTACATTTTATTTTTTTAAATGAGAAACAGAATGATTTCAAACACACACATTTTCTTCCTAGTCATGAACTATTGTTATTTAATGTAAGATGCCATCTGTTTGATCCACAAAAATTTTATTTAAAAACTTATTCAGTGAAGTGGAGTCATTGCCAGGTCTTATGTTATGTAACAAAACTTGCTTTTAAAGACAAAAATTTTACCATTTCAAAAAAAATGATTTGCTGCAGTATTTTTGGCTAGTCTTGTTTTTGAAACTACTTTGCACAGCTAGAAGCTATGGGCCAAACTCAGCTCTGATGTATGCAAAGTGAATTCCACTCACATCAACTATTATTATATATTCTTGTATAAGCTGCAGTGTCTTTACAATGTGTACTTTGATTGTCCTCAGTTTTATTTCCTGATCTTGATGTTTAGGGGACTGTGGATTAGAGGCGTTCTGAAAGAGCTATGATTTTATCAAATCTCATATCATAATTAGGCCCACATCTGGTCAATGTTTGGATGGGAGATCATCAAAGAAAACCCTGATGCTGAAGGAGTTGATAATTCAGTAGGTGGCACCATCCTTCCAAACTGTACTGAACCAATGCTCCAGCAGAATGACAGTGGGAACTGTGTTTTTAGACGTGTCATTTTTATATGAGACTTTAAACTGAGTCCTGACCATTATCTATAGACATCAGATACCTCATAGGACTGTTTGCAAGAGTAGGGGTGTTCATCACAGAATCCTGTCAAAATTCCAGTGTAGGGAACTACATTCTGCTTCCTCTGTTTATTTGACCTGGAATACTGAAATTTCATTTCCCCTATTAAAAAAAATCTGTGAATTGTTGCTGGAGTGGGATGGTGGTTGCACTCTACCATAGAGGTGGTTGAATTAGACTGGTGGGTTAATTTTTCTCTGTAAATATGACATCCTACAATGCCTTGATTCTTTTGAAAATCATTACATATATAATATCATACATATATATGATAATACAATTCATTATTTTCATTCAAAGCTATGTGGGTAAAAAGCATTGGCAAAAATGTGTTAAAGCTATTTTCTTATATTTTGAATGTGTGGTCATTTTGTTACAAATACCTATAAAAAGTGACATCTAGTAACTAGTGTAGATTGACAAAAAGTAATGATGCTTATGAATGCTAATTAGCATATTTGCATGTTAAAGTTTGGGAGACAGAAATAAATCACATTCAATTACAAGAGCAAAGTATATCATGCTTTATAATTCTTAACATTTCTGGGAGCTACCACGTAAAAAGTCAGTGTCTGTCTGGTATACTCTTGATAGTCTGTTTTTCTAAAGCATGAGTAGGTTTTTTCAACAAAAAAGGACACATTAAAATGCTCCACTTCTTAGGATAAGTTTTTGTTAACAGCAGAATCAGATATTTGGAAATAGTGCTTTCCATTGCTCCCTTTCTTACAAAGTGTAGAGGTTGACAGACCTATATAAAAGTTTTCAAATTAAACTAAAGTGATTTTCATCAATTATCTATAAAATATGTATTTTGCTTTTCTGATATTTTCAGTGTCACATTAATAATATTTATATTGAAATATAAGGGGTGAACTCTGTGGAAACCAGTTCACTTTAGCCTCAAAGGACAACAGTATTATTATTTAGCATTTAATTTATAGTTCTGTGGGTTTTTTTTAACCATTTATTAGAGAGATATATGAGACTGTATGCATATATTTATGTAGGAACAGTCCTATAAAACGTCTCAGACCTCTGAAGTGTATTCTTCTCAGACCTTCAAAATGTATTCAAGGTTTAAAATGAACATTGCTGTAACAATCTTTATGCTTACAGTAAAGATTTCTGATTAAACAAATAAAATGTGTGTGTGACGTTGCACTCCATATGTTTTATGGAAATATGCTTATGAGTGTGAATATGATGTTGTGATGGGTTGGATCACAGAAACCCCCTGGGGCCTGCCAACTGATGTGCCAAGACTACTTCTGCCCTTGCTTTCCCTACCCTCCCAGCTCGGGACTTCAGTGCCCTGCCTGGTTTGAGCCAGACCCGCTAGCCTGCTGCAAACCCAGACCCAGGTCTGAACCACATCCCCTAACAGCTGTAGGCTTAAACTGAAAGCAGCTTAAGAAGTGTTCCTGTCTTTAACGCTCAGATGCCCAACTCCCAATGGGGTCCAAACCCAAAATAAATCCGTTTTACCTTGTATAAAGCGTATACAGGGTAATCTCATAAATTGTTCGCCCTCTATAACACTGATAGAGAGATATGCACAGCTGTTTACCCTCTCCCCCCCAGGTATTAATACATACTCTGGGTTAATTAATAAGTAAAAAGTGATTTTACTAAATACAGAAAGTAGGATTTAAGTGGTTCCAAGTAGTAACAGACAGAACAAAGTGAAATACCAAGCAAAATAAAATAGAACACACAAGTCTGTGTCTAAGAAAACTGAATACAGATAAAACCTCACCCTCAGAGGAATTCCAGTAAGCTTCCTTTTACAGACTAGTCTCCTTCTAGTCTGGGTCCAGCAATCACTGGTAAACTGTAGTTACTGTTCTTTGTTCCAGTTTCTTTCAGGTATCCCTGGGGGTGGAGAGGCTCTCCTTTTAGCCAGCTGAAGACAAAATGGAGGGGTCTCCCATAGGCTTAAATGGGCTCTCTCTTGTGGGTGCAGACCCCCTCTTCTCTCCAATGCAAAGTCCAGCTTCAAGATGGCGTTTTGGAGTCACATGGGCAAGTCACATGCCCATGCATGACTCAGAACTTACAGGTAGCAGCCATGGCTCACATGCTAGCTTGAATGTCCTCATGTAGACTTCTTATGTGGATTGGAGCCTTCCAAGATCCATTGTCCATTAATTGCTTATTGATTGGGTATTTAACTTGCACATTCCTTTCTCAAGAAGCTGACCAAATGCCTTACTAAGGCTACTTAAAATCAAGCAAGTACACAGCCAATATTCATAACTTCGAATACAAAAATGATACATACATAAAAGTAGGATGAATAGATTCAGTAAATCATAACCTTTACACAGATATGTTACATGGCATATGTAGCATAAAACATATTCCACTTATGTCACATATATATATTCATAAGCATATTTCCATAGAGCCTTATGGGGAGCACCGTCACAGATGTAACTGGAATATGCTTTATGCAAAAGGTCTATTGTAAGGTATCATTACAAAGGTTATAACCTACTGAATATATTCCTCCTATTTGTACATACGTCTTATTCTTGTATCTGAAGCTAGAAATATGAAGTATAACTCCGAGGTCCTACTGTAATTATACAAAGTGTGGGCCATTAATAATGGTTTAGAATCTTCATGGTTCCCATTGACTAGGCAACTGGTTGTAAATGTCTCTGTTTACTTGTAAGCCGTCCTGTGTTCATGTGAGCCAGCCCAGGAAGAATGGAGGCTGGGGTCTCACAGGACATGTGAACATGTCACCTGATACCGGAATCCATCTTAATCCTGGTACGTTTCCATTTAGAAGGAGGGGTGGGGACCCAGAGAGACAAAAGATTCCTGCCTTGTGCCAAAGCTATAAAAGGGGGTGGAACAGAACAAAGGAGGCCCAGTCATGAGAAAACCCCTAGTTTCCACCTAAGATCTCTGCTGAAACTAACAAGGCAGGGAAAATGGGCTCAGAGGTAATCTCAGCACGTCAGGTGACAGTTCCAAGGGGGTCTCTGTGACCGAACTCGTCGCACTGTGTCAGATGTATTGTATGTGTGTTGCATATATGCATCCTGATCAAAAATGTGCAGATGGAGTTAGAAATGTTGTATGTATTGCATCGCCTTAATAGAACAAATCCTATTATCAGATGTTCTTAACCAGTTACACAGATTGCAGCCCTGAAGAGAACGAGTGGACAGGGTTATTGTTATGGCTAAGGCTCTCACTTTCACAGGACTGTCATAAAAACTGACCAAAGGACCTAATGGAGCCAGCTTCAGACTCTGAACCTGGGAGGCTTTGTTGATAAAGAAAAAAAATCGCAATTATTTGGACTCATAAACCTTTGTTTATTTAGATCTGAAAGAACTGGTTTTCTGAGATATGAGATATCATAGAATATCAGGGTTGGAAGGGACCTCAGGTCATCTAGTCCAACTCCTTGCTCAAAGCAGGACCAAGCCCCAGCTAAATCATCCCAGCCAGGGTTTTGTTAAGCCTAATCTTAAAAACCTCTAAGGAAGGAGATTCTACCACCTCCCTAGGTAATCCATTCCAGTGCTTTCCTAGTGAAAAAGTTTTTCCTAATATCCAACATAAACCTCCCCCACTGCAACTTGAGACCATTACTCCTTGTTCTGTCATCTTGTTACCACTGAGAACAGTCTAGATCCATCCTCTTTGGAATCCCCTTTCAGGTAGTTCAAATCCCCCCTCATTCTTCTCTTTTGCAGACTAAATAATTCCAGTTCCCACAGCCTCTCCTCATAAATCATGTGCTCCAGCCCCCTAATAATTTTTGTTGCCCTCTGCTGGACTCTTTCCAATTTTTCCACATCCTTCTTGTAGTGTGGGGCCCAAAACTGGACACAGTACTCCAGATGAGGCCTCACCAATGCTGAATAGAGGGAAATGATCACGTCCCTCGACCTGATATGTGGTAGATTGCATCAATTTTTCCAAATAAAACTCAAAGGGTCCCCAACAGTCTACTTTTTACTACATTTTCTCAGAAGGACAACCTCAATCTTTTATCCTCCTAGCTTCTATACAGGTCAAGGGTTACAGCAGCCCTGAAAATGGCCTGTTGAAGTTTGCCTGCTAAGGATCATGAGGGGAATCTCCTGACAAGAAGAATTTGACCAACTCAAACTAGAATAAAATTCTCCAAGCAGACTTCACTGTACTAAAGGAATCAGAGTTTTAGATTATTAGTGGGTTATTAGCTAAAATCAGTCTCCATTGATTTTAGTTTGTTTGATTACAAGAACAAGCACCAGGTGCACTTTTAAAAGGTGTCTTGTGTAGCTTTAAACATGTCAAATACAGATTTTTAATACAACAAAAAATTTCCATGTTAAATATACCTGTTTCAGTGTTATATTGGGTTATTGTTTTACTAGGAACGGTAAACAGCATTTCAAATGCTTTGTTCATATAGGGCTTTCAAGAGAGTTCAATAGTTATGCTTAAACAAACCTAGTTGTGGCTGAAGCTGGTTCAGACCAGAATGTATTATAACCTAGATCTAAACCATGCTATAATGCACCAACCAGGCTGGATCTTTTCTAACCATGTTAAAATCCATTTGAGACACAGCTATTAAGCACTTTTGTTAAACTCAACTGAAGGCCCTGTGTAAAAGGGGTCAAAATTTAAGTGTACTGTCACAGAAATGGACAAAATGCTAGATTTTAATGTAAAATTAGCATATATGTTTAGAGCCTGATCTTACAAAATTAGCATATATGTTTAGAGCCTGATCTCGCTCAGCATCCTCAACTCCCACTCCCATTGACTTCAATGGGAGTTAAGGGTGCTCAGCACCTCACAGGAGGTACACTGTAGGATAGATTATGTAATAGGTAAATATATTGGTTTTCCTTTATAATACTACCATTCCTTTTGTATTTTATTTCAACATGCAGGATACTTATGATAAAAACCTTTGTGACACATATCGAACCTGACACCAGTCATACAAGGACCTAACGTTCCTGGGCGCTTGCACAGCAACTCTGTGCTCCTTTTAAAATTACAAACTGAAACGCAAACATTTTTCTGCATGTTTTCTAACAAGGATCTTCTTGACTTCATCAAAAGGGTTCAGAGCTTTTTCTCTCAGTGAACTGGAATTCTCTGTAATTAAAAATATCAAATTATATTACTGTAAGTTTGGGATTTTTCTTTCCAGACTCAGCAGCTTGTTAATAGATTTGTTTGTGCCTCAGAGGTTTATATCCCTGAAGTGAAAGGAGATTAACTGATCAGCAATCAAAAATTGGTTGGATGCTAACAGCAAAAAAGTCTGAATTTATGTCTTTGTCAGTTTTGTGAGAAGAAAAAATATTGTATTTGGACAGAGCAAAACAAAAAAGACATCCAAACAGCTTGTGGAAAGTCAGAGTAAACTGTTCCCTTTGACATCACTGTGAATTTTGTGAGAGCAAGCACAGCAAATATGGGCCTGTTGACTGATGCTTTGCAGTTATGTTAAGAAAAGGAAAAATACCAGCTTCCCAAGAATTACCGGAAAAGATATGATAATCTTTGCAAGAATTAAAGTCAGGAATACTATTTTTAGCAATGCACTAACATCAACAAGTAACAGATATTTCAGTTAGCAAAATATAAAGTAAAGTAAATAAAATATATTTGATTATGTAACTGGAAAGTTAGGAAAAATACTAAAAATAAGATATGTCTGTCTGTGAAAAAAAGGAAACAATATAAATGAAACTGAAAACAAGTTGCATATAAAAGTGTCAAGCTATAAGCAAATAACAGAACCAGACAGTATCAAAATCAGACTATCGCTAGCTGCAAGGCATTCTCCAGATTGGGGTAACCTATGCCTTTCTGTTACGTTCTGAATAACAATTGCTTAATAAACTCAATCAAGCTGAGTTATCTTAGGTCTCTTTAATTATTAACTAAATTCAAACCCATAAAATATACTTCTTATTATCAATTCTTATCAATTGACTATTATTAGGTAACAGGTCTATAGAGTTTAGAATGGGGGCAAATACTATACCAGAGAGGTTCTTGAACTGGGGTCTGCAGAAATAGTTCATTGGTCTCCAGAATACCACTTGTGTCTTTAGCAAGCTCTGTTAAGAAAAATGTGAATTAATGCTTTAAACATATGACTCGCATAGTAGCATTTAAGCAAAGAAGGCTTCTGTGAACATCCTACAGTACAGTATATAGTAATAGGGGATAAAAATTCTTAGATTGTAACAAGATGGCATGCACATCACTACATGGAATACAGGAAATGCAGAACTAAATTTTTTCCCAAACCAAAGACATTAATGCACCATCTCCTTAGCATTATAATCATGACGTTTAGAAAAATCATTGAGTCCCATCTCCACATCAGTGCCAGGTTTGGAATTGACTGAAATCAGACAGAACAGCACCCCTGACTCAATAAAAAGAAACTTTCAACATATACACTTTTGCTCACTCTCTCTTCATATTAATACTGTATCCATATCTGTATGCAACTAAAATGGAAATAACTAAATTTATGAAAAAATTTATACTATTAAACCAAACCAGATTGAGCCCCACTTTGCGCCAAGGCTGCATGTCTATTTTAGGAGGTTTGTCCAGTATTATTGAAACAATTTAGTTATTCCAGTTAAAACATTCTCAGATAGACCAGGCCTAAGTTATCAGCTCAGATTCTTTCAGCAGCAGGCTGGGAATAAGTAAGCCTAAGGGAATTGTAACTGGGTATAAGGGAGTCTAACTTCACTGCCTTACATATGTAACCCTTCTGCCCATCAGAGTTGGCAGCAACAAGGGCTCGGTTCAGTATGTAGGGGTTCCATTCCAATAACACAATGCAAAACCGGCTCGAGCCCCTACCCAGTGACCTGGGACAAATATACACCACCCCTGCTGGGCGCCTCTAAGAGGCAATACTTCCCCTCTTGCAAGCACAGAATCTGAGTGTAGCAAAAGCCTTTTAATAACAGAGAGAAACAATGTGGCATTATGTTGGGGAAACACCACCAACAGGATTCATAACACAACCTATGAACCAAAACCCACCCCAAGTAAATTGGGCCGTGTCCTTTCCCTTTGGTTCTTGAGTCCAGCAACCCAAAAGTCACCCAAAGTCCCAAAAGTCCAACAACCCAAAAGTCTCTGTCCCTGGTCAGTGCAGCCCCAGAGTTCGAAAGTTTATCTGCAGAGTTTTACCTCCCAACCTGGGTGGAAATGGCGGGGGGGGGGGAGGTTAAGGGGCACCTTACTTGGTCTGAAGCCGACTGCCCAACCTGTCCGTGGAGCTCCTCTCCGCTCTGCTCCACCAGCCACCCCACAAATTGCTCTGCAATACATCTTCAGCCCCCCCGCTACTTAACACAACACTCAGCAATTTCAGCTCTTAGTAATTTTAGCTCTTTAGTGATTTCAGCTTGTAGTAGGGGAGCCTCAGTGCTGGTACACCATTGGCCCAAAGTGAATTCAGCTCAGTAGCCTGCAACTAGACTCGTAGTGAAATCAAAACTAGCTCTGACATTCCACCAGGGAGAGAGGAGAAGGTGCAATTGGCATGTAAAGCCCTCATCAAGGACCCATACCACCAAGTATTACCTTTCCCCAGCCTCTCTCAATTCACTGGGTTTTGGAACCCATGACCCTTGCCTAGCGAGTGCTGCTTAGTTGATGGTGAATCCCTCCATCATTAAAAAAAGGCCAAGTACAGTTCCACTGTCCTTGATTCACATAATCAGGATAATAACAATTTATTCTTCCTGCCCCAATAACAGAGAAACTGGGGCTCCTTCAGCAGCCAAAGTGACCATCTAGGCAGGGGGGTGTGCCTATGCAAATGAGATCAGCCCCTGAAGTTCTTTTCCATAACCCACAATTTGCCACCAGATGTCAGGATAGAGCTCATCCTAACTCTGCTTACACATTTAATAATTTTATTAAGATGATGTTGAAGTAAAAAGAAAACGGTACAGAGTTTAAGCATAGAAGTTTCTGGTTATCAGGGAATAAGGTACAGATTATCGAGGGGTGCGAAATTCGGTTTAGGAACAGGTGGTGTAAGGAATACATAATCTGCAATCTCCCCAATTGGGGATAAAAGTTTAACGGGTCAAAGTACAGACATTGAAATATGGGGGTATGTTGTTCATATAATGGCTATGTTCAGGTGTGGAGTATAATGAGTGGATACGATGATGAGGATGGATTTACCCTCATTTGGTGGGATTTAATGTTCAGTGAGTTTATGGGTCCAGTTCATATGGTCCAATGGAAAAAGTCTCTCAGTCCCTTTCCCATAGTTGATGCATGATATTGTACTGGCTCACACCTCCTGGTACTGTCGGTGGCCGGTGATGTGTTCGATGTAGATGTCCCTGGACCATTGGATGGTGTCTGAGACCATGAGGCACTGCATGAGCTGTGCATAGCGTCGACCGATCCCACAGGTCCACAGCACATGCTCATTGCAGGGGTCCCAAGCACCCAGGGCTCAGACGATCAGGGCATCCATCTGCACCTTGTAGCCCTTTGCTCTCAGGGTGTTGGCCAGGGGGGCATATTTTTCCAGCTTACGAGCTCGGGCTTCGCGGAAGGCTGGGGTCCTGTGCTCAAAGGAGACTATGACGTCAACGAGGATAATCTTTTTCTGGGCCTTGTCGGTGACTACCACGTCAGGTCACAACTGGCTGTCAGTCCTGGGGATGGTGCAGTTCACGGTGACCTCCCCCAGGCGCGGTGCGATGGCTTTCACCAGGCGGTTCTGGATGGCGTTGTGGCGCAGCTGCCAGGCTCAGGAGTGGGGCTTGCAACTGCACAGGACGTGGGGCAGGGTCTCGTTGGAGTAGCCGCACTTCCTGCAATGCTTGTCTCGGTTCCTGTGGCCGACGGCTCCATTGAGCGGGATGCAGTTGAGCCGCGCATGGTGGATAAACCGCCAGTCAGTGAAACAGGTGAAGCCACCCCCGGCAAGGAAGTGGTTGCTCGCATCCCACTTGCTGGTCAGTTCAAAGGGTTTACCCTGGTCCAGTTTACGCTTCAGGGTTTCCATGTACAGTGAGTGGATGGCTGCCTTCAGGGTCCTCTCCAGCATGGCCCTGGCACTTGGGGTGACGATGGTGTTGTCGTCGGACCTGATCTGCAGCACCAGGACTCCCAGCTTCTGGCGCTCCTTGCACCACTCCCTGCGGCAGCCGATGTGCTTCCCCAGGCGACGCGTGGCATTGCAAGTGCGGGAATTACCTCTGAATTTGGCCTTTGAAGTCCGTATTCCCATAAGCAGCTGACAACACTGCATTGTAGGATTGAAAGCAATAAAGGCCCTGATACATCACCAGGCAATGCCATTTTTATGTTGGCATAGCAGCACCACTGATTTCAATGGAATCACAATGTCGTAAAACTAGTAACAGAGTGGTGACGTGTGTGCATGTGTATATATGTGAAAATATAGATATATAGACACATATATTTACATGTATCTATTTATCTGACATACATGGATACCTACAGAAGTGGTGGAGATACCCACATGAAAAATTATGGAATTTTGTGATAAATTGCATTTTTGTACACCTTTGAAACTTTTGCCTGCATTTGTTCACTAATCTATTTCAGCCATTCTAACCTTCTAAACTTCTGAGAAGCTTCAAAATATCACCAAAAAACTCCAGAACAGCCTGTCACAAATATTTGTATTTCCCAACTGCTTATCCCGTTAAACTGGGAAATAGTCAACTCTGGACTATTAACATATTCAAGGTCTTATACTGTATTTTGTGACCCATTAGGGCTAGAAATAGGAGCTTTATATTATTGGAAAGCTAGGAATCCCACTGACATAGAGCCATTGTTTCTAGCCCTAGCTGGTCTTGAAATACTAGATATTTAAACTGTGACATTTTAAGTACGAAAAAAGCAATTTTAGATAATTTTTAGATGTTTCTAAAATTCATTAGAATTACAGCTATAACTTTCTTTTTCTTGAAAGCCCATACAGCCTATATGGTCAGTCCCCTGTACAGATGGAGAGATAAGAAATCTGGTAGCAATAAACTTTTAAAATACTTTTTAAAAATAATTTAAAAAACAGTTTTTTTCCCCTGTAAAATATGTAACATATATGGAGACACTGATGGTGGGGGTTGGCCTGAATCTTTTACTGGCACATCTATGGGGCAATTTTCTACACAACTCAGCCATGGCTTTCCCATTTGTGAACAATGAGACTCTTTCATACTCATGTCAATAAAACCATACTATCATGTGTCAAGGTTCCTTCCCCACTCTGAACTCTAGGGTACAGATGTGGGGACCTGCATGAAAATCTCCTAAGCTTACTTTTACTAGCTTAGGTTAAAACTTCCCCAAGGTACAAACTATTTTACCCTTTGCCCTTGGACTTCCACTGCCACCACCAAACGTTTATCCGGGTTTATTTTATTAGGAAAGAGCCCGTTTGGAAACGTGTTTCCCCCCAAAAGCCTCCCAACCCTTGTACCCCACTTCCTTGGGAAGGTTTGGTAATAATCCTCACCAATTTGCATAGGTGACCACAGACCCAAACTCTTGGATCTTAAGAACAATGAAAGAAAGCATTCAGTTCTTGAAAAGAAGAATTTTAATGGAAGTAACAATAAAAAGAATTACCTCTGTAAAATCAGGATGGTAAATACCTTACAGGGTAGTTAGATTCAAAACATAGAGAATCCCTCTAGGCAAAACCTTAAGTTACCAAAAGACACACAGACAGGAATATCCATTCTATTCAAGCACAGCTTATTTTCTCAGCCATTTAAAGAAACCATAATCTAACGCATATCTAGCTAGATTACTTACTAAGTTCTAAGACTCCATTCCTGTTCTGTCCCCGGCAAAAGCATCACACAAACAGACAGAGAGAGATTTGTTTTCTCCCTCCCCCCAGCTTTTGAAAGTATCTTGTCTCCTCTGTGGTCATTTTGGTCAGGTGCCAGCGAGGTTATCCTAGCTTCTTAACCCTTTACAGGTGAAAGGATTTTTCCTCTGGCCAGGAGGGATTTTAAAGGTGTTTACCCTTCCCTTTATATTTATGACATCATGCATTCTCTATCAGTCATTGTGTGAGTGTATAAATATGGACAGATAGATATACAGATGGACAGACATGTATTTGTGTGTATGTGCATATATAATATATATAAGGCCCTTTGTTTTCAGATTTTACTGATTTTTACCTAAAATTTCCTGGGTTTTACAAAAGCTATCATTTGGGTTTTTTTAATCTATTTTCACCTAATTTTGGACTACTTAAGTACCTGAAAATACTGATTATGTGAAGCAAATCCAATCCATAACATGAGGTAGATGTGTTTTTAAATTAGTCCAAGTGTTAGTAAGTAGTTAGTCCAAGTGTTAGTAAATTAGTCCAAGTGTATCTGCAAGGCTGTTTGTTAAAGTAAGTCAATGCATTGGAAGATACACACATGTTCATGGATGTCAGTATGTGTATGTCAGTATTTGAGCCCTAAAAAAGGAAATGTGCAGAACTCCCTGGATCAGATTTCCCATTCCGGAAGGAGCAATGGTGTCTTGGTAACCTGTTGCTTTTTTTGGTCCTTCCATCCCCCAATATTAACCCCACTATTTACCCAGAAAACTGTGAAGTTAATGTTTG
The DNA here is from genome assembly GCF_965140285.1 of Lepidochelys kempii. Lineage (NCBI taxonomy): Eukaryota > Metazoa > Chordata > Testudines > Cheloniidae > Lepidochelys > Lepidochelys kempii. The sequence continues at coordinate 54,596,908 of NC_136383.1, forward strand.
CACTGATTTTCATCCATTTTTAAAGTTTGTAATAAGCCCAATAAATTTCCAGGAAATTGTAAACAAAATAAAAAACTGGAAAAGAGGGGCCTTCCCTTGCATGTAAAATAAGATATTTCTGATGTATTATAATTGCTTCTTTACTGGCAATTGTAATTACTAGGAGAAATTTTCAGAGCATCTAAGCTCTCGACAGCTCCCTTTGTCCTCAATGGCAGCTGCTAAGTGCTGAATACTTTTAAGAAATTTAGCTACTTCATTGTGTGTCGAAATGGGAACTAAGCTCTTTTGAAAATATAACTCATTATTTGTCTGGCACCATTAGTGTGCATGGAATTTTACAGACACAGGGTGAAATTCTGGCCCCATTGAAGTCAATGGTAAAACTCCAGTTGACTTCAGTGAGAACAAGAGTTCACCCAAACTCCATGCGCTCAGAAGTTTTTAATAAAAATGAAATGTATAACATCTGTTTTTTAGACTGTACACTCTGCAGGGCAGGAAAGTTGGCACTTAATGATAACTAACTAATAATAAAATGAGAACTCTTAACAGCCCTATTGTCTGATGCAGAAATCCTCCCCACAAAAAAGAAGAAAAGACATTTTGGGGGACAGGAGAGGGAGGAGGAGTGCTATTTAAAACAAATTTTATGCAAATATTTTTATTTCAACGGACTTGTTTGTAGCTCTGCTTATAGGTAAAGAAACAAACCAAACCAAACCCCAAATTAAAAAAAACAAGCTAAAAGCAACCCACAATCTGGACTATATTGGAAAGGAAATAAATAGAGGTTACTTGCATTTTGGTAGCTTTTGCTATTAATTTACACAAAGTGCTTAAAATATTCAAGTTAGTATGTCAAATAGAAATAAACAATGGTGCTATTGTATTACCTATATATACACACACACGCACAACAACATATATACATGTGTTGCTCTGTGTGTGTGTGTGTGTATATATATATATATAAACAGCAGATGTTCCTGTTGTTTCTGAGTTCTTACCCCATTGCTGCATGTTATACTTACCAAAGCACTAATATAAGGCAGCATACTGCATTTTCATTATACAAGATTCAGTTTGATACAACATATTCCATATAATTTGACTCAGTATTAGCAAATATGACATTTTCTGTCAGCTATATTTGTATTATAGACTCTTCATTAAACTCTTTATAAAACTTATCCATGATAGGCTATAGTATGTATATCATCAAATTGGCTTAATCCAAATGATGAGATATGACTCATTATTCTCATCTAAAAATTACTTGCCTTTTGAAAGTTCAGGAAGCTGTTCTTAGTTATATACTGTAGAATGTCGTGGTGAGGCAGAAATAAAAATACTATACCAAATAATGCCACAATCAGCAAAGTACGTGTGTCCTATACGTGCAAAAGATTTTCCAATTTTTTCCATCCCAATAAATGAAATGTAACTGAATGCTTTCTTTTTAAAAGCAGATTTGGCCTCCTCTTTTATCCATGCACTCTGAGTGGTATACTTAAAATAGAGGCAGTTGTACTTGGTGGTTTTATGAATATAAAGATTAATGAATTTGTATAATTTGGGCATGCAAAGCATTTTTATCAGGAACATTCTATTCAGAGTAAGCAACAAACCGTATATAAGGGTTGTGTCAAAGTTTACTGAATAGGGCCCTTGGTAGCTAATGTAACGTTTCTCCAACAAATCAAAGGTATTGTTCTATGCTCACATGAATATACAGTAGCCATTACCTTAAATTTAAAACTCACTATGAGCAGCAAACACACTGTAGGGATATGAAGGCCATATTGTATCAGTGGAGTCTGCAGAGATTTTCCTCATATGGCTTTGCCTTGTTGAAATATATGTTCCAGTTGAAAGCTAAAGGGATTACTTTTGAATAGTCATCACAAAGGTTGATTATATTCGTATATCATTTAGCTGGACCCTGCAGGCTATTATTCCATTAGCTATGCTGGCCCCGCACTGTCAAAAAGTTGATCATACAATGTAAAAATGCAATACATTCTCTTAAGCTATATGAAGTGACTGTGACCATACAGCAGTCTGATAAGAGTAGTGTACCCTTATACTGAAGGTAAAGGGTATTTAAAATAAATACCTGAAAAATGGAGGATAACTTGTCATGCTTGAAATAAACACATAATTCTGTTTACCATTTTCAATTGGTGCTATGTAATTTTTATTACGTTAATCATACCAGAGAAACAATATACAGTTATGAAAATGGTTGAAGTGTATTGTTTTTAATCTTAAAAAAACATATAGCTGACTGGAGGAGTTGTACCATAAATCAGCTGGTTTTGATATAAATATTTGCCCAAAATTGCATTTTTAGTGAAAAATGTTTGCTGATTAGGGTCTCTTTCTCTCTCTTTCATACACACACATACACGCTTTCACTGCTTAATAGAAAGGAGATTTTTATCTGCAGAGTTTCCATTTTGTGAATGCTTTAATTTTATTTTACACTAAAACCTGAACATCACATGAAACTGAAAGCATCTTACTGTTCTGCCATGCACTGTAAGCATGGAGTGTCTCTAGATGCTAACATAGGCAAATGCTTCCATGGGGGAAACAATACAAATGAGCCAGGTTAGTGAATCATAGTATTTATTAATCGTAGGTATTTTTAAGAGCCACATACGATAGAGATGAATTCTGAACATCAGAGATATTATGTGGTAGGGTGAGCAAGGGGATGGGAATTTACCCAGCTGCATTTTAGAATAAGTTTGTGGCTGAATATTTACTTTAATACAGTCAATTGTAGACCTGCCTGCACATATTTCAGGCTTGGTGAGCAGGCAGAAAAAGAGAAATATCGGAGTCAGCTCAGTTAACTTAGTTTCAGATCCTCCTAGGCCAATTTGTCAAACGTAAAAATAAATAAATAAATAAATACAAGACCCTTAGGGATTCCGGCCTAGTTAGGAAGGAGACACCTCTACTTTCATTAGACAAAGTTGTTTAATTTAGATTGTAAAAATGCTTCATTTGGTTCTCTTTTGAGATTATGTATTATACGGGGCAATGAATGAGTCTTTATGAGCACCGATGGGAGCCCTAAACAAATTAGGGCAGGTATACTGAACAGGTAGGTTTATTTGATTAAAGGCTTAATAGTTTGGGGCAGGTTTATGAATTGGAAGCAGAACTTACTTTATGTTCTGCTAAATGTAGACACTCTTGGGACCACGAAAACTGTAAGGAAAGCACAATTTTTTTTTATTAGGATGGGAAGGCCTAATGGGGTACAAATTTGTCCCTACTTGATAACTTCCTTTCCTCGCTTATGCATATATCCAACAGCAATCAGACAAGTTTCTCTCTTTCATGGTTGGGGCAGACATCAGACTTTTGGGCAACCTTGAAATCTTTCCAGTCCTGTAATCATCCTGAAAACTACACGTAAGTGTAGCATATAGTGAGATAACACCTTCACAAAAGCCACCTGTTGAATACTCAACTCTGAATGGGCTCATCCTTAATATAGGTTGGATTGTACAGATAGCCAAAAAAAGGAAATTGTCAGGTAAGAACAAAAGAGAAAGGATAGGAGGACTGTCACTAGTGATCTGTGCAAACATAAATGAATGTTAGTGACATAAACAAGCATTGGTCCTCAAAAACACTGATAGCTTTCTAGAAGGTCCTCCTCCTGGGGGAATTGGTCCTTCCATAAAAAAAGATGCGGACAGTTGACTGTTATTATCCTAATCTTCAACCTCCTGACACTTCACCCAAATTATTCTCCTAAAATTTGAATACAGCATCTTATCTGTGGCTAGAGTCCACTCCACTCCCCTCCCCTCCCCAAGTTTGGGAGAAGTCAAGAAAGGAATTTTTCAGATGTGATGCTTTGAAAATGTCCCATTCTTTCATTATTTCAACATTTTCCAGCTGCACAAAGCAGTTTGAAAGTCAGCTAAACCAGCTGGTTGGGGACTCCCCATTGTGTAAGGGAATCCCAGGAGGCAAAGAGCTGGCTTATTTTCACCCCCCTTCAACGCTGATGAAAGGGGTGCGTCAGAGTAAGGGAGCATGGCTGGAGTGCTCTTATGCTCCCTAGATGGCAAAACAGTCCCTTAGGGGGCTGTTACTAGCCAGCACAACTTAAAACAGACCTGAGGTTGCTCTAAATTCCAGTGGAAGCCAAACTGGCTCCTGGCTGGCCCCAGGATTTGGGTGAGGGGGTCAAAAAGGTGGCATAAACCACTTTTTCTCCCTCTCTGAGGACAGCTTGGCCACAGCTGAAGATTTAGCCCAAATCAGAAAGATGCTTTAAAAAAACATTTTTTAAAATAACTTTGCTCAAAGAGATGTCTTAATAATTCTGAAGAGCTTTCTCTTCAAATTTTGAAGATACTTACATTTGTTTTCACATGAATACAAAAGTATAGATGGCATATACAGATTTTTTACAAATGCATTAATTATGTGTGCATATTTTATGTATGTAATGCATATTTTAAGAAATGTGAATAAAACATACCCATCCCATGAAGAGGCAGAGAAACCATGAGAACTCCAAGAGTTTAGACAATACAATTATCATAGCTAGTGTGGCAAGCATATTCTTGATGAATTCCTATGCAAAAAAACTGTTAACTTATAATTACTATGTATACTGCAAAACAAAACAATACACCTCACATCACCAGTACATAAATAAACTATAACAACATGGAAATCTCAAGCTAAGGTTAGAAATGCAATTCTAGCACTACCATAGCAACTAATTCACACCAATTCCAATAAATAGAAAAAGTCTTGTTCACTGTCCCCAAAATCACCTTAACTCTGGTCCTGTAACAAAACACTCCAAGCTACTGCTAATTGTAAACCAACTTTATGCATTTAATATGCAACTGTGTTTCACAGCTGTGCATGACACCTTTTAATACCTTAGTCTTAACTCAAATAAATATTGTACTGAGTCTGGGCTTTTATACAATTATAACAATTAAAGAAAAACCGATAGAGGAACAATTCAAAATTACATTAACATCTTACAATCACCATCTTTTCCTATGGAGCAAAATAATTAGAGATATATCATTAGACGCAACAAAGATTTTAAAAAATCACTAATGATTTCTGGGGTCAATTTTTGGGTGCCCAATGTGAGATGTCTTCAAGGTCTCTGATTATCAGCAAGTGCTGAGTACCCATGTTCTGAAAATTGGGGCCTCTCTGGGGTGTCTCAAGATGACGAAGATCGCATTAGTCATTACTAAATCTTTTAACATTTGCTGTTGCTGAATTGTACTTTGTAGTGATAGATCGTCCTGCTTCAACATAAATGTCCTTTATTTGAGCTTTCTTTTGCTTTTTAATCTAGTGCTCTGTGCAGTCCAATGAGAGTTTCCTATTCTGGAAAAATTATTCTATCGTTGTTTTCTAAAATGTGGCTCTGTAGTTTGCTAGCCTCTAAAGGCCGGCCTACTCTTCTATACAATTATATGTACTTATGCCTTTCAGGATCTTCAGTGACTACTTTGCCCAGTGGCTTCCAAACTGTTTGCCATCTGGGTATTTGGAGGACACTGTAAATTAGTGTTCTGCCTGGGAATTTGTCTTCCAAGATCTTAGCCAAAGGTATCTTCTGGGAACAGAAAACAAAGCCAGTGAAGCAAAGAAGAATTTAGCAATGCATCTGCTACAAAACAGGATGCCAGGGAGATTTTTTTTGTAAGCTTTATATCTTTGAAGGAGTCTTACCATGAATGCATCAATTCAGGCTAAGAAGGTATGGAAGAAGCGGATAGAAGACGATGCTATCAAAGGAGAGGCAGAATCCCTACAATTGAACTTTATAGAAGAATCCATTTTCCTGTATCTGAGTTCTTTGCAGGCAAGAAAGTTATCCTCTGCAGTGACCCACCTTTTCCTCTAAGATTCATGCATAGATTTCCCTACTCCTCTGTAGAAGATGGACTTACCTCCTTCAGAGCACTGGGGAACTGGGCAGCTACTAGTTGTAGAAGTCTTGACAGCAGGGAACAAATAGAACTGTGCTGCCAGGAACCTGAAGGGGAGTACAGGAGAACCTGCCTCAACTCTCCCAATGATGACAGCCTTCATTGCCTATTTCTTACATTTTCAAACAAGCACCTAGATTCACAGATTTCAAGGCCAGAAGGGAGCATTTTGATCATCTAGTCTGACCTCTTGTATAACACAGGCCTTAGAACTTTCCCCCAAATTATCCCTAAAACACATCTTTTAGAAAAACATGCAATCTTGATTTAAAAATTGCCAGTGGTAGTACAGGAGAACCCACCACAACCTTGGTAAATTGTTCCAATGGTTAATTACTCTCATTGCTAAAAATATATGCCTTATTTCCAGTCTGGACTTGTCTAGCTTCAACTTCCAGCCATTGGATCATGTTATACCTTTCTCTGTTAGATTGATGAGCCTGTTATTAAATATTTGTTCCCCGTGTAGCCACTTACAGACTGTAATCAAATCATCCCTTAATTTTCTCTTTGTTAAGCTAAACAGATTGAGTTGTTTCTTCCATGCTGTCCCTTATGTATCAGTGGAGCTCTCTGTAAACATCTGCAAGCTATCTCATTATCTTCCTTCAAATCCCTCCTTAAAACTCTCCTTTGCCTTAAAGCCTACAAAACACTTAACAACAGTTAGGCAGCTAGTGTACTGAGACCACTGCTTATCAGGCACACCAGTATTGTCTCATTGTTTCCTTGTGCTCCCTCTGTCTCCATCTATCTGTTATCTCTTGTCTTACACTTAGATTGTAAATTTCATGTGCCAGAGACTGTCATTTTGTTCTGTCTCTGTACAGTGCCTAGCACAATAGGGTCTTGGTCTATGACTTGGGGTCCTAGGTTCGATGGCAATACACACACACACATAAATAATAATGATAAATGCTGGAGACCAAGAACCATGTTTGTGGGCAGGCCCTGCATCCTCCGCCACCCAGACAGACCAGTAGGTAAGAAACCTCTGCATGGTGAACTTTGTGGGGATTTCCACCTGAAAGATTCCCTGGCTGATTTTCCCACCAGACAGTGAGATTAGACCCAATGCTCTTAATTAGACCTGACATTGCAGCATCTACTTTTAAAAAGATAGGCAAGTCCTTAGTTTAGTCTAATGGTACAGCACAGAATGTTTGGGTTTGTCTATCTAGACTTTGGGATTTAATGGGTCTGTTCTTCTAGATCAGGGTGGAGGTACATTGGTGGGACAGTGTGAGAAAGCTTACATTGTCACAGCCCATTTTTAACTCTTTCTGTGGATAAAGAGAGGACTCCAGCCTTCTGACCAGTCAATCTAGATCTTTTTATGAGAAACAGAGTCACATGAAAAAGAGTACACTGAAAAATGGAAATGGATGCTCTGTTTATTAGCAGTCAGCGTGTGGTTTGTGAGCTACTGTAGAAAGTTACAGTACTATAGAGATTTTTAAGAACATGTAAGCAAACAATAGAATTTAAAAATAAACGCTTTGCCAAAAATGTCCTTTGCTGGTGTAAAATAGTGCAGCTGTACTGAAATCAATGGAATTATATCAAATGAGGATCTGGCCCTCCATATGTTAAATTGTATCAAAAGAATTATTAGCTATTTAAAATGTATTACTCTAACAATTAACATTTTCTTTGGATTATGCCATACAAATTACATTGTTGGCGCTAGAAACGTCCAGCAGGTGAATAAATATATTTATTTAATTTAAAAGCAATGCCCACCCCTCACCACCTGTCCCATACTATAGTGAGGACAGCAGTATAGGAACTCATACAGAACACTCTGAGTGTGACAGAGGTCTGATCAGCCTGGCTGAGGAAAGAAAACCCCTGCGGTCCTGAGAGGAAGGGACTGTCTGCACTGGGGCCTTCCTCCCAGCCAGAAGTCGAACAAAAAGTGTACCTGGGTGGACAGGAAATTAGTGGGAGGAGGAGAGACTTCTCCAGCTCTACTTACTACCAGTGACTAGTGGAGGCAGGAGGGGCCTCTTGCCTGACTTGACTTGATTGCCTCCCTTTGGTGTATGTGAAACCTTCAGGGCACGCAGCAGCCATTCTGCTGCAGGTGCTGTCCCAGCCTCCCTGTCCTATATTAGTTTGAACTTTATTTCCAAAAAACTGTACATCTGACCAGGTCACCAGTTTTGGGGATCAGGAAGGGATTTCTCCCTTGGGGGCAATACTGGCAAAGCGTATCAGGGCAAGATTGACAGGATTTCTGGTGAGTTTTTTCACCTTCCTTGCAGTATCCTAGAGGCCTGGTTTTAGGTTAATAAAGAGTAAGGACAGGAGTTGTGAGTGAGTTTGTAATTTCCTTGCAACTTGAACCAGTGAGGGCAAGAACCTTACAGGGGCCAATTCTCAGAGGTAAAAATGAGACCCAGGAGATAATTCACAAACTTTCTTTGCCCGAGTTTGCTTGAAGAAGGAAGGAAGACCTTAAGTCTTGAAGACCAAAGTACTCCTCTTGTGTACCCTCCCTCCTTTCAGGGAGAGGGCTAGTGGATTCAGAGGTGGGTTGAACTCTAGGGATTAGTTGAAGGGGGCCAACTCTGAATATTTGTTATGTGCTATTCAGCGAACACAGGACTCAAATAAATGCATGGTGTTTTTTTGGGGGGGGGTTGGAATAACCCTCTTTGAAGTTAATATAGTTGCATTTTGAACTGGGCAAGGACTGGAGTTTCCGGCCCTTGAAAATTTTCTCATTTCTGGAAAAAAAAAAAAAGAATTTAGATTCAGAACAACAAGCTGTAAATGCAAAATTTCCTGTGGAATGTAAACTTTAAAAAATCCTGCTTCTACCTCCTCTGTCTCCCAGGTAAGCTGCTGAGGAGCCTAGGATTCCAGGGTTCCTGGCTAGGTGAGCTGTCATGGGGCTGGGTAGGTTGGGCTGTGGAGGAATGGCAGAGGTAGGTGTGAGCTGACAAGAAACTAGGCAGGTTGCTGTTGGAACTTTGTCTGGCTTCTGTCAAAATTTTGTCATAATCGACATGTTCCTATGGAACATTTAGATTTTCATGAATTAGCATTTTCTGATGGAAAAATTGTCTGTTGGAAAATTTATGATCAGCCTTAGTTGCAGCTTTCTTCTTTAAAATCTATCCTGCGTCTGTTTCATTCTTCATCATGTCCTGATCAAACCATAATTTAACCCCATCCTGAAATTCACAAGGCAAAATAAAGTTTAATTAAAGCTTCTTTCAAATATGTCTGCTTCTGCTTTGAGGTTTGAGTGTCTCCTAGCCAGACTTGTTACAGCAGAAGTATGGATGTTTCACAGAGACAGCTCTTGAAACTTGCCTGTGTCCCAATTGCAAAGTCCCATTCTGATCTGCAAACACATTTATTAAAAATAAAGCTAGCAATCTTACTTCCATTTCTTCTAGGTCCAGTTTGGATTTTACCCAGTGCCAGATTAGGCACCAACTAAAACAAATAGCTCAGAAGCTGTATAACACTGAAGAATTAAAATTGTAATCTCTGACAGTCCTCTTCCCAAGCTGAGTGATGTTCCCTTGTGCTGAACTCTGTGGACTGCTTTAGTGCACGGCCAGGCCAATGTACTCAGTAATATCAACAGCAGTATCTCTTACATGCATCTTAAGCAATCACATAAACTCAGTATGCAAAAAGGGAGCCAGGTGGGTCATAAGCAGGCCTGCCTAGCAGACAGAAGTGAGTTAGCAAGCTTGGAAAGGTTTATTTGCCTGACTCCAACTCTCTCTGGTGAACTGCTTGCTGTGTCTCTATCTAATTCTTAATCTTTGCTTCTCTATTTAATTTCTGGATGCTTTGGAGACCAGTTGTAATGTAGTAGCTAAAAAAAATATCCACATGTACTCATGAGCCTCCCTGAAGACCACTAACTTGACATGTAGGCCACGACAGCTGAGCTTGGACTAGTAAGAAACCTAATCCAGGGTTTCCATCATGTCAGCTGTTGCCTTTATTTCATTACACTTCGGCTCAGCCCCTAATGGATTCAGCTTCATAAAGTCAGAAAAAGAGGAAAAGTAAGCAATTTATTCATGTTTCACTAGAGCTCACTGAAGACATGAAATTTCTCTAAAAATGCAAATCATTTTGTGCCACACAAGTGAGACTGGGCAGCTAAAGCTCTTAGAGGAAGGCTCTTTCCCAGGGCTAATGTTTTTATACCCAGTGATTGAATAAATCGATTCCTTTATTATAACATCTCCTTCACTCTCTTCTCCCCCCTAGAAGAATGTAACCAAGGGTACTAAAGCACCATTTTTTACCATTAAGACAATTGATTATGCTTGTTAATTTTGTTTTTAATCCCAGACATATCAAAATAAACACCATAAACACATGTAGCAGAAATCAATATAGATCTATTCAGCTCAGGTTGGTAAAAGGAAGGATTTAGTAAGAATCCAAGATATAAAATGCTAATGTACAAACTAAGCCTTTACTTATGTAATACGCCTTTATACATGCTCAGTATAAACCTGAAAAAACTATTTCAGAAGAGCAGAAATGGTATACTTGTGCTTCATCAAAAATGACCCCATAAGACCCCCTTTACTGAGACAGTCAAGGTATTTAATGTGAACATATGTTTTTAAAAGATTTCTTGTCTTATGTCCAGTCATTCTTGTTAATTCATGGGATAACATACTGCAGATGGGCTTTTTTATGTTATATGAAGCAAAAATTACATTTAACAAGTGTGAGGCTGGTCATAAAAAATAAATAAAACTACACTCTTAAAAGCCAGGAAATCACAAAGTGAGGCTATCAGTCATCCTTACAGAGCAAGGTGAGGACAATGTGAAATAAAACATACACATCTACACACAGACATTCCTAAAATGCCACTCATAATAGCTCTTGGCCATTACTTCACATACTCTGTGGATACCCTTTAGCACACAATCTTTCCTGCCTAAGGGGAAGCCTCACTTTTGACAAGATGTGGATTTTTTGCCATTGATCTCTATTTTCACAATAATGAAATTAGATATTTTGAAGGTATTTTTAAATTTCTGTGTCTTTTGGAGGAGTGGGAAGCAAGGGTCAATTTTAATTTGTTGCTGTTTTAATTGCAATGACTAGCTCAGAGCAGCAAGAGAGGAGTTCTGACAGCACTGGTGGAGATACCGTGCAGTGACTCAGTCCATCTATTTTAAAATATCAGATCATCATCTTAGAAAGAAAGGGACTAAATTAGGTGATTGAAATTTTAGTCCACTTAGTCACACAACTGGTAAATAGTGAATTTTAGGGTCAGATTCTGCTCCTGGTTACATCTGTCACAATCTGGGTTAATTCCATTGACTTTAATGGAGTTCAAATTGACAAGAGTGTAACTATAGATTTTGTTCTATAATTATTACAAGAGACTTTATTATTAAGAGGTCTAATCACATAACAGTACTGACTGAAGATACTAGTAAAACAGGTACTGAAACAACAAAAATTCATACTATCCCATTTTCAGTAAGTCTGAAGGAGCGATTTTTGAATCAATTTAAATAACTCTTATCACCATGGTGAGCTTCATTGCTCATGGCTCCACAAGAGTCTGGGTCAAGAAATTTCTAAATTAACTTTCTGTGACAGGAAGAAGAGGAACTTTAGTGCTTCACTCTTTCTTAATTAGAATATGGATAGGATATAAACCATTAAGGTTATGACAAACTCAAACCAGATAATACTGTTAGACTCTGATCAAAACTCTAAAATAGAAAGCAATTTCTTGTGTCAATAGCTGTTTTGTCCTAACTATTATTATAATAGTTTTTCAATGAGAGCTCTTTGTCTCACCACCCACCCTCTTGCATTCTACTTGATCCTGCAGTGAAGTCCCACTCCTTTGATTGTGACAAAATATTCTCTTACCATAGAAAAGGAGGACTTATGGCACCTTAGAGACTAACTAATTTATTTGAGCATAAGCTTTCGTGAGCTACAGCTCACTTCATCGGATGCATACTGTGGAAAATACAGAGGATGTTTTTATACACACAAACCATGAAAAAATGGGTGTTTATCACTACTAAAGGTTTTCTCTCCCCCCACCCTGCTCTCCTGCTGGTAATAGCTTATCTAAAGTGATCACTCTCCTTACAATGTGTATGATAATCAAGGTGGGCTGTTACTCTGAAATCTTACCATAGAATAATTCCATAGAAATTGTTTTGCAGTTAAGTTTTGAACATGAAAAGTGTTATACAAGTGCTAGTGCTAACTTTTATTACTCAGTGACATATTTAACATAATGCTGCTATCAATGAAACGTCAAGTGGGGATCGCAGATGGACACTTGAGAGACTACTCTTGTTTAAACAATAAATATTTTTGATAATTAATACAAATGACAAAGTATTACAACATGAATGATGTAATGAAAGATGTACTTGAACATTTTCTGTTCTGTAAGAGTTTTTCTTTAAAACTTTAGATGATATTTTTTACCCTGGATTCAAGCTACCACTAAAATGCAATATAATACACCAACCATGTTAAAAGTAGGTTTGTACTTTTCTTCTACAGATGTAATTTTTCAGAAAAAGAAATTGAAAAAACAGCTTAAACAAACCAGGTACACAGAAAATATATGCTAGCAGAATAAATTCCCTCAGTAGTTGTTTTTTCCCAGCAAGAGCACTAGCCTACTTCTTAGCTTGACTTCACAAGAGAAATAAGTCCCAAAGCCCTGAGCATATTTACTCCCTATCTGGATTAGTCAGTGATGTTGCAAGCTATGAACCAAAGCCAGGAAAAAGTCTCACAAACATATAAGGAAAATTTACTCAAGGAGACTGAAGAGATCAAGAGAAAGTTATTAGTAGACTCATCGACACAATTCCGCTTCCAGAGAGCTTTGCCAAGATGATCACATTGAACCAAAGTTCTTTGGATCTTATAGTTAACTATGGAAAATTTCTTACCAATAATTTCCTTTTGGCTCAGCATCTCTGATAATCCTAGACATCTGGGCTGCTCCCTGCACTCTGCAGCTCATGAAGGCAGATCAAAGATTTGACACCACACCCTCTTTCCTCCCACTTGCTGCAGGCGAGTTATTTCAAAGGTGTGAAAATACTTGTATAACAATATTAACAAATACTCCAGAGGTAATGAACAAAATGGGCATGTTCACTTAGTATCTGACTTTTGGCTCATAAGACATCTAGGGTGGGTGAATTGTGGGAGATGCTGCTAGCAAAAGGAAACTATCAGAAGGAAATTTTCTGTTCTGCAGACCAGTGTATTCTAGAATTCTGGACTTCTGGGAAGTAGCGAGCAGTGAATAGATGTAAGGAGGATTATGGAAGTTAGCATAGAAAGAGAAAGATTTGATGACTAGGCAGAATGCTAACACTGAAATCAGAGATCTGAAGGGATGTCAAGGCTCTCAATGTGAGCGGCAGCGGAAAGTGGTCTGACCACTGACCTGGCTGGCTGGACTACTCTAAGAAACCTTTGTTACTTGGCGGTTTTCTGCCAGCAAGCCTGCAAACAGAACCCTACTAGGAGCAGACACCTGACATGCTATGGAGCTGGGCTGAAGACCTTTCTCAATGCCTTCTTGGATAAAATCCAAAATGGCTGGAATTCTTGGATTTCTGGAATTGGCATCGTGACCTTGGCACCAACTGCTGAATCTGGATCAGATAGAGGAAAACACTTTTAGTATCACCATTATCCGATAGACAAAAGCAAAGTCTTGATGACTTTGGAGTACAGGCCCACCAATACTACGGCTTCCCACTCAATAGCCAGTCTGTTAGCTGAAGTGCTGGATTTGGATGGAGAAAAGGACCTTGCAAGAGAATGTCCAGTCTCCACAGAAGCTGAAGTGGAGGATCCAATTTCAGGTCTATCTGAAAACCAATGTCTCCTTGACCAATGGGGAGTTATCAGTGTTACTGTGGCCTGCTCTCACTTCACTTCCTGGACCACCTTCCCTAGGAGTGGGAAGGGTAAGCGTAACTGAGGTCCTGAAGCCATCTGTGTGATACGACATCTGTCCCCATGGATCTGGATACTGTCTCCCTGGTGAAGTATTTGGTCTCTTTGCATTCATACGATTTGTGAACAGGTCAGTTGGAGGGAGACCGAACGTCTACATGATTAGATGAAGACCTCCTGATTCAGGCACCACTTGGGAGTTGTTGACCCTGTGCCTGCTGAGTCAGTCTGCCTTTTAGTTCAAGTCCCCTTTTACGTGAATCGCTCATAATACCACTTGTTAATGTGCTTCGCTGTGTGTGGTAAGGAAGCTGGGGAATGCCACAAAATCTTTGCAGTGAATGTGGTGAAGAAGATAGAGGGAAGTGAGGCCACTGTGATCTGCTGGGATCCTGCTTGCTCCTGCAATAAAGGCTCAGATTGAACCAGCTCAGAGGAAGCAACTTCACTATGTGTTTCCAGCCTAGTTGGGTGAGGAGGTGAGATAGCGGGAGGGTTTGGTGACTGTGTCTTGGAATGAGCTGGGAATCAAACCCTTGGAGATTGAGGGACATCACCGGGGTACCAGAAATGCCACTGAGGAAACAAATATAATATCTGTGGCCTGTAGGAAGTGGGGCATGAACCTCCTATCTGTACTGCGAGACCAAACCTCCTATCTGTACTGCGAGATCAGTACCAATGGTGATCCCCTGAAGGTCACAAGGACTTTCGAGCTTGATGTCTGGATGAAGAAGGAGAAGTGGAAGATGATGCTGAATTTGAACAGGAGGAACCCTCTAAACAATCCAAAGAAAATGGAGGAGCCATCCCTAGAGGACCTATCATACATCCTGATTAATTAGAAGCCTAGTATGTGGGTCACATTGATACGAACAAAGGCAAACCAGTAGGTGCCTTGGAGTACAGGCAGTGTCATAGAGGCACCACTAACAGTTGGTACTGGAGTAGATGTTAATACAAAAATAGAGGATGGTGCCTAGGGTGACCAGATGTCCTGATTTTACAGGGACAGTCCTGATATTTGGGACTTTGTCTTATATAGGCACCTATTACCCTCCACCCCCATCCCGATTTTTCATACTTGCTGTCTGGTCACCCTAATGGTACCGTATTTATAGCGCTGTGTCGTCCCAGATCTCAATATGGTCTCCGGGGCTGAAGATGCAACTGGCACCAACAATGGATCGGTACTGACACAGAGAGAGGATTTTTTCTCTGCAGCCTGATTTTTAAGTGGTGCCAGAGATAAAGCCTGCAGCAGCCCATATTGTGAGGCAATCAACCCAGTTGTTCCAGGGATCGCAGAAGACGTCACCACAGGAGAATCCAGCACAGTGAAGCAGAGTACATCTGTAGCTATATGAAAAGCTGGTAGTGTTGATTTGGTCAATGGTGAGACCAATGTTGTCAGTACTGGACTCAATGGCTTTTCCCACAGATGGTACTGGAGTTGATGGTATGGTGCCTCAAATATCTTGTCTAGGTACCAGAGAACACACAGACAGCCCTGCTCTATCCTGAGTATTTGAGGAATACTGGTACCAGCCAGGACTCCTCCTAGACCTTGTCTACACGACACAGTTTTGTCAACAAAAGTTAGCTTTTTTTGACAAAACAGTGGAGGTATACACACTGAAATGCTGCCCCTGGTGATGTAACTCCCCTGCTATGCTGCCATAGTAAAACCACCTCAATGAGAGGTGTAGGGCTTATGTCAGTGTAGTTAGGGCAACACAGTGTCTGTGTAGACACTGCGTTCCTTACATTGGCTGTTGGCTGTCATTCTTGTCAATGAAGCTATGAAATTGACAAGAAAGCCAGCTCCCGGGTTGTTGCCTGGTCTCTTCTCCAAGCCAGGCTGCCACCCAGGCTACTGGCTTGGCTGCCATCTGGGCTCCCCACTGGGAGTCCTGCTGCTCCCTGGGGTTCTGGCTCCATGCTCCCCATCAGGAGCATGGCAGGTGTCCAGACTCCCGGCATGGATCTCCCTGCCAGAGGCAAGAAGCCCCAGGGGACAGTTGGGTTCCTGGTGGGGAGCTGAGTAGAGCTGAAAGCCCTGGCTCTCAGCCCCCCACACTGCCCCTCTTTAGTTGATGAAAGCGCTCCTGGTGAGGATGTGCACCACTGACAGAAGGAGGGTAGTGTGGACATCAGCCACTGAAGTAATTAATGCGATGGCTGTAAGTTGACCTAATACAGGTCAACTTATCTTTGTAGTGTAGACATAGCCTTAAAAGAGGATGATGAATCTCCCCGAGAGTTAGAGTGACTATGGTCAGTTTTATGAGTCCTTTTTCTCAGGGGATAGAAAACAGTTTCTTCTTGGAGAAGAGTCAGTCTCACGGTGGCACTGAATTGGCCAGGTGATCTGATCTCAATACCAAAGGAAGTCTCATGAATTGCAGCATCAGATGCTGCTTCAGACATAAATCTCTAGCCACCTGCATCCTCTTTTGAAGGACTTGGAAACGGAACACTCCCTTTTAATATGCCCCTCTCCCAAGCACAATAAACAACAAGTATGGAGATCACTATTGGAAATGACTACCCTACATGAGGGACAGTGCTTGAAACCTAGTGAAGGCATTATACCAGGCAAAAACAAATAATCAAACTAATGAATCTAATGCTAAGGGTACTACTAAGTATAACTATTATACTATATACAAAAAATAGAGAAAAAACACTCTGAGTTACAAGAAAAGCATGAGCTAAATACCACACAGAATGCTCTGGCTCAAACCACGGGAAGTGAGAATGAACTGAGGGGTGTTGGGGAGGTGCTGCTCTTCAGAGCTTCAGAACCTTTCTTCTGAGAAAGAGCTCTCTATCACTCCAATATTCAGATGATGAGATATTTTGTTCTGGACCAGACTGCACTTTATGGGATCATTGGAGATGGGAGACTGGCTAAAGAATGGATGGGGTATATCAAGTTATCATTTTGGCTCACTAGCTTCCTCACCCACTTGTCCATGGCTGATGTGAACCATTCCATAGATTCATAGATACTAAGGTCAGAAGGGACCATTATGATCATCTAGTCTGACCTCCTGCACAACGCAGGCCACAGAATTTCACCCACCCACTCCTGCAAAAAACCTCTCACCTATGTCTGAGCTATTGAAGTCCTCAATAGCTCTGGGAAATGGGAAAGTCCACCTCCAAACTTCAGCTCTGGATGGAGGCCTATGTGATCTTTGTCATAAACTGTCTTTGGCTGGCAGGTGGGGAGGCAGAACTTCCTCTAGGCTTTCGCCTGAACCTCAGCTGCATGCCTTTCCTTTGGAAAATCTGTTGCCCCTTCGCTCTTGCCTCTGTGAGGCTGAGGGCTTAAAGGAAGCATCCCTGTTGCAAGGTAGGTCTGTATTCCCTCCTGAGAGTACTTAGTGCTCATGGGAAGGAGTACATGGATTTTGCTGCATTGTCAGTCACCACATTGTCTAGCTTTTCTCCAAAAAGGAGAGAGCCTGTGAACTTGGCCAAGCACAGGACCTACTTAGAGTGAGTATCCACCTTCTAGGGTCAGCGCCATAGGTGGCATCTGGCTACTCAACTGGAGGCTATGGCCCTGGCTGAGAACCTCATAACATCTATTGAGGTGTTAGCTACAAATGCGGTTACTAGGGAGATTTTATTTAAAATGGAGCCAAAATCAGGATGACCTCTGTTCTTTAGGGCTCTGAGATCTTCTAGCCAGGAGAGAGATGCCATTGCAAAGCAGGTAGCTGTAAGGGATGCCTTGAAGGTGGTCACATCTGCCTCAAAGTCCTTCATGAGAGTGGCCTCCACTTTTCTATCTGTTGGATCCTTACAGCAGAATGCCCCTTCTGAAGGAATGAGCATATCTGTAGCTAACAATGGTACAGTGGCATCTACCTGTGGTACCTCAGTGATAGAGGCCTTTGATTCCTGTACCTTGTAGAAGCTGATGTCATTTTTGTTAATGTACTTGCTCTTACTACTTGTTCTATTTGTCCCTGATCATGTCCTTGAAGGAGTACAGGGGGATTGCAGCTTTAGGGGAGGATTTTGATGGGAGAAATTTACTCTGAGGCTTGCTCTCAAGAGCACATTTGGGTTGGATTTGAATTGTAGAGACAATCTTTCCACACATGGCCTCCAACTTCTTAGGGGGGAAAAAGTCTCTGTGTTTCCTTCCAGTTTTGTTTGGATTCAGAGTCTGATAGTTTGTCTTCCCCAGTGATGGAGGGGGAGGAGAAAGAAGAGTCAGAGGACTCATAACTCTGTATTTTCTGTGCTTTTTCTTCCCCTTTTTATGATTTTTCAACTATTTTTGCGTGCTTTGTGGACATAAGAGCTCTATTGTGGCTTTGGTAAGGTCTTTTGCAACTTACTTTCCATAAGACCTGCAGCCCTTCAGAAAGTTCTACCTGACTCCTCCCCCTCTAGCTCTCATTCCTTCTAGGGGTGGGACTCGTGATCAGAACCCTTCTGGTTGAATTGGGAAGAAGGGTGGCTGTTTAAGAGCACGTCCTTCTTTTCCCAGGGCACTCAGACTCACTTGAAGACTTGTGGCGGGGGTGGAGGGAAGATCTGTGGACCCACAAGCCTTCCCTCTTTGTTCTCCAGGGGTCCCCTGGGATTCACCCCGAGTCAATTGGCTGGAATCCTCCACATCTTTACAGTGTTTTCCTGTAGTACGCTGAGATTCCTGGTCCTTTTCTTCCCACATTGGAAACATGGCTGCTTTGCTGGATAGGGGATCCCACGTGTCTGTCTCACTCATAGCCCCAAGACAGCATTAAGGTTGGCTGGCTGGGTACAGGCTGGGGCACAATGCACCATCTGCTGCACCCAGCAAGGCTGCCTCACAAATGGAGAACCACTTGGATTTGATCTGGTGCTTTCTTGGCTGCTCTGCCATACCTGTATAGGGGCAGAGGAACTGGCAGGTAGACGTTGCAGCAGAGGCTTAGGCTGGATTAAACCACCAGACTGGCTAAGACTGACCCAGGGAGAAGGAAAGAAGCCTGAAATATGAAAACTGCTTATCATTTCCCCCCAAAAGGGAAAAAATAGAAATAGAAGGAGCAGGAGCAGTGTAATCTCCAACTGCCTGTCACTGTGGAGGCAGAGAATCACTGCCATTGGTATTTGTGCTAGCTAGAATAAAGCTAGCTCAGGTAGGTCTGCATGTGCTGCAGTCACACCTCTGACTGCAGTGTACATATACCCTTAGAGAAGCCCTACATTCTCTCCCAAGCTTCACTGATGCAAAAAGGCAGTTGCAAGCCACCTTTGCAGTCCCCTCTCTCAAAGCTGCACCAGGCACCAAATGCCCTGAGGACCAGGCTATTACAATAATCAGTTGCCATTGACTTCAGTGGGCTTTGGGACAGGCCCTAGGTATTTATCTTTTGTTGTACACATATTTTATGCTAACAAATCCAACAGAAAAATCAAAATCTAGATATTTGAAAATGTGTTTGATATTCCATTGCAATACTACTCTAAATCCCAATGATATATCTTTATCAATGTAACCATTTAATTGCTGATAATTTTAGCAGGTGAAAAGGGCACAAAGCCCACAGCACTGGGTTTTGAGAGTCCTTGCAGGGAAGGAAATGCAGAGGAAAGAATAGAGGAGATTCCCAAAGACAGGTAACAGGGGGGATAAAGAAAAAGCACGATAGGGAAGGAAGTGAAACAAAGGGCAGAAACTGATGGACATAAAGGACAGAGGATTTTCTCACTGAGCGATGAATTACATAATAATTTAGTTACTACATAAAGGCCATATTCTACCATTGATCTCTGTGAAAACTTCCCAATGAGGTCAGTGGCATTCCACTGGGCATTGTGGAGGGGACATATTCCTGAATTTATACCCCAGCTCACAGACCACAATGAAACATGGAATTTGGATTTATCCTCTGAATTTGACACCCCTGTCACAACCAATTGTAGTTTAGGTTGTCCAGGTAAGTTTTCTTTCAGCATATTTCTAATAGTGTCTCACTGTTCTCCAGATCTTCTTGCAAGTGCTGCAGTCTGCTTAAGTGCCTGTATGTGGTGTGCTAGGCCGTAATCTTGAAAAGTCTGAGACTGTTTTCATTTGCTTTTAGTCAGAATGAAGATTGTTGCTTTTGTCTGGGGGTAGCATAAAGTGGAAATCCTCAAACTTCCCTGTTTTTGAGTGTTCTAAAGTTATTTAAAGAAGATTTTGTTTGTTAGCAAAACAGAGTTCTTCAGATGCTCTGTTTCCTGCTCGCCTACAGCAACTTGTTGAATGCTATTATAATTTAAGAACATCTATCTTACATTATAGCAGGGGTGGACAAACTTTTTGGCCCGATGGCCACATCTGAGTATGGAAATTGTATGGCAGGCCATGAATGCTCATGAAATTGGGGGTTGGGGTGTGGGAGGGCAGGAGGGCTCCGGCTGGAGGTGTGGGCTCTAGGGTGGGGCTGGGGATGAAGGGTTAGGGGTGCAGGAGGGTGCTCCGGGCTGGGACCAAGGGATTCAGAGGGTGGGGATTAAAGCTGGGGCAGAGGGTTGGGGCATGGGACTGGGACAGGGGGGCAGGCTCCAGGCAGCACTTACCTCAAGCAGTAGGAGCCAGAGTGGGGGACATGCTGCTGCTTCCAGGAGCCGCATGGAGTGGGGCAAGCCCCTGACTCCGCTCCCCGGTGGGAGCTCAAGGTCCAGATTAAAACGCCTGGAGGGCTGGATGCAACCCTTGGGCCGTAGTTTGCCTACCCCTGCATTATAGTAACTTCACTCGCAAGCTGCCAATGACAATGAGTTTTTATTCTGAACTCTAGTGGCAACATCTGTAATGTCAAAATCTCAGTGGTATTTTCCCACAATGTAAAGGCTGAAAGAATTCAAGGAATGGACAAGCAAATACATTTGGGTCAAATTCAGGTCTCATTAACCCTAGCTTTGTTTTATTGGGACTGTACAGCTGGAACAGGGTTCATCATAGTATGTAGGACATTTGTTCCTTTGTAGTTTGTGTGTTTAACTAAACAGCATGAGTAACTAGTAACCCTAATTGGTTATGCCTTGAAAAATTAATTTACAGAAAACTGTGACATTTTGTACTATTGTAACAATGAAGCACCAAACTGTAGAGATGGGCTCAAGTTAAAACGCTGCATAAGGACCCTTCAAAGTTTGGGTTGTATGAAGTCTGGCGTAACCTCACCTGTCTTAAATGCTGTGAAAAGGTTTTGATTATTGCCTCAATTCTGTGAGTTTGGTAATCTAAAACCATCAAATTAATCTTTATATTTTCAAGGCAATAATGGTTGGTTAACTTTCCTTTAAGAATTATTGAAAAATGACAGTTTTCAAACTGTATTATTTTTTACATGATTGCCCATTTATAATTTCATCCCTAAAACTTTATTATTTTTCTCTGTTGTGCTAATGTGCAGCATCAGGTTTGTTTCATGCAACTATTGTCCACAGTTGAACATGATAGAACAGTCATAGAAGGGCTGGACATTGATCTAGCACAATGCTGTCATTTCCCCCAAGAGATAGGGTATGGGATAACTATTTGAAGAGAGAGCCTCTGCTTTATATACTGAGATTGGGAGCAAACTGCTAGTTACTGTGCTGAAACTCCCAGCCCAACCATTGATGTTAAAAACAGAAGTACAGTTTCCAAGAAAGAATGGTGTTTACAGGCTAGCCTTCAGCTTGCAGATCATGTGCACCAGCCCTGGGGGAGGATAGTTTTTATAAATAAAATATTTGTGAACAGCAGTAGTCACAGCATTATTACAAACGTCAAAAAAAGATATCAAAGGGCACCGTTACATGGGTTGAGCAACAAGTCTGGGTCTTTGTTCCTGAACTGTGGAGTACTTCAATAACATGATTGGAAAAAATGTTTTTAAGGTAACAGAGGAAGTTACATTTGATGCAGAAAATATTTTAGAAATAAAACACAAGTGATATAAGCTTAATGCACACATTCTAATCAGCTTCACATAAATCATTCTTTTCTTTATATATATTTTATATTCCTAGGAGGTGATATTCTGAGCTCTTACTCAGGCCAAGACGGTCTCCTCCTGTGGTAGAACCTGAGTGAGAGCACTTTTGGGAAGGAAATCTGCTTGTCTGTCTCTTCCATTGAAAAGAGTGGGGTTACATCTCCTTTCCACAAAGAACAAAGTTCAGGTCTGTTTTCAAACTTGGCAAATCCCCTGGCTGTCCATGCTGCCACACCATTCCCAGCATTGTGGCTCAATGGAACCATGGTAGCAGCCCTCAGAATGGTGTGTTTAGGGAGGGCGAGGGAATCAGTGGGAAAGAATAAAAAGCCAGGCTGTGGAGTCTGTGAATGGCTTCCATCCCCCCCTTCCTCCCTGACCCATCCAGTCTCTGTCCCCTTCCCCAGTGCAGACTTTGGATCCATGGGCTAAACTCCATGGGGCCCAGTGTTGGGGGAGCTGCTGTGGAAGCATCTGTCTCCCCTTCTATGTTGGAAAAGCAAGATCTGTATGGAAGGGTTCCCTCTATCAGACATGCAAAACCTGCAAAAAAACTCCACAGAAATTGGGCTTCTTTTTGGCTTAATTGGCTTGTGAGTTGCTTGTTGGCTAGTTTTTAGCTTGTTGCTTATTTGGCTTGTAGCTTGTTGGGCTTGTTGCTTCTTTTTTTTAATCAGCTCTCGGCAAACAGAGGTAAGGGTGGGGAGAGAGTCAAGGGTGCACTGCAGGCCCACCACAGTCCCAGACTGCACGCCGGGGAGGGGGGTGGACGAGGATCTAGTCACATGGAGTGATGGAGTTCTTAGAGATTGGTTTGTTTTGGCCTTGTTTTGAAACGGGATTAGCTTGATTTTTGGCTTAATGTGAAAGTTGGGGTGCTTATTTACCATGTGAAAGTTGGCAACTTTTGTGCCCTCTATATGAACATAGGAGGAGTGGGGATAGCCTGGCACTCAGTTTTTACTCTCACTGTACTCAGGCACCACTCCCAAGGGCTTCAAGATTTATGAGTTACAACACTGAATTTAGCAAAATTAAACATTCACTCTTTTCTATACTGTCTGCTCCAACCTCTAGCATATTATACTAACAGAAACCTATGTTTCAATGCACATGCAAAGCAATTCTGAAGACCACATATTTCCCTGTATTGAAAAAAAGAGGGATGGACTGGAAATACACAGAAAGGTATGCAAAAGAAATGTACAGTAATGTACCCCACAGCACTTCAGATACGAGTTCTGACAGAAACAGCAGTGGGAATGATGTGATGTGCAGCCTTAGCCCTCTGTAAACAGCATATTGTAGTGAGCTGTGCTGTGCACTGCTAATGTACAAAGCATGGACAGGCTGAATTGCCCCACCATATTGCTATAACAACCACCAAGAGTATGCAGTCGAAGTAAGTATTACTACCAGACCTGCACATCATTCAGTAGTCCCTGGAAGGATTTCCTTTCCTTTCAAGTATTGTTCAATTTCCCAGACCCCAAAGATGCCATAAACACAAACAAAAATGCTCATGCTAGTCTTGCTGTCTCTGATACATAATGGCAATGGCTTGTCCTTGCTGGCAAAAAACACAGCAGAATATAGCTGATACCTGACTGTAAGTGATCACCAGACATGAGCACTATGGGCAGCAGTATCTTGTGATGAAAGTGTTGAGTTAATTTCCTCATTTTCTGAGGATAGCATACCATGTTAATGGTGACCCTTGTGCAAACCTTGTGCAAAGATTTACCCAACTATTTTAAAATTTCCAAGTTCCAAACTAAAGTTAGGCACACAAATTTCTATTTAGGTTTCAGAGTAGCAGCCGTGTTAGTCTGTATTCGCAAAAAGAAAAGGAGTACTTGTGGTACCTTACAGACTAACCAATTTATTTGAGCCTAAGCTTTCGTGAGCTACAGCTCGCTTCATCGGATGCAATTTCTGTTTAGGCACCTAAATAAAAGTGATCTTACTTTTAAAGCTTCTGAGTACCTGTTGCTCTCATGAATGTCAGTGGAAGCTAGGGTGCCTCTGAAAATTAGGCCAGTTTTATTTAGGTGCCTACCACAACCACTCAAATATGAAAATGTTGGCCTGTATTTATGATTAAAGTGCTAGTATTTTGATGCTATCTTTGCATCATCAATTATATATATATTTAAAAAAAACATGATTATTGCTCAGTCCATCCTCTAGTCATCTTAAAATTTTCTAGCACAAATATATTCAAGTAAGCTTTCAATTCATACTTTTTGTTCATCACATGCATAATCAGTGTTGAAATAAGAGCTGCACAGAACTGGATTATATTATTCGAGGGGTGTGGGTGGGGGAGGCGGTGTCAAAGCTGTCTTGTATTCCTTTGGGTAGGATCTGGGAGTTGCAGGAGACTTTAGTTGAGCATTAGCCCTAAACAGGGTTGGTTTTATTTTTTATAAACTTGTGTCTGTTGTTCCCCTTTCACTTAATCTATTTTTGGTGTAGTGTAATATACATAATTTAAATAACCAGGGAATGTCTCTGGGCTCAAAACCACTTGCTGTCTTATATTAGCTAATTAGTGGTGATTTATCTGAGTTACTAATTTGAGTGCAGCCGATTGCCTTTAGGATTTTTTGTGAACATTGTAAGAATTTTGATTATAATTATGCTTATTTGATGGGCAGTATACTTAAAATACTTCTTTTAAACAAATATTTGCCTGACAGCACTTTTTTCTTTTTACTGTGCCAAACAAGTGACCTTGGTTGTTTTCTAGTTCAGATCATGTATTCAGGTAGTATGTTTACTCTGATACTCAATTTTATCTCTGTCTCTCTCATTTTCTCTCTTATATTAGGGTTTATTTGCCTAGCTTCAAAACAATGACTGCTTGAAAAATAGTACTGATCTTGAATCCACAGAGCTTAATCATTTTCACAAAAACTAATATAGTAGATTCATTTTAGCCAAACTTCTCTGTCATGCTGGCCTGATTCCCAGAGCTTGAAAGTGTGAATTTAATGGTGGTACAATGTCTGAGGAAGGAATATAATAGAAACCTCTCAGCAGTATATCTATTGGATCAGTGTAATTTCTTTTTTCTCTATTGGTCTCAATGTCTCTTAAGGCAATCTACTCTGCAGACAGCAAAGGAGGCTAGCCTTCTCTTCACTGTGATCCCAGTGCTACTTACATTAAACAAAGAATCAACTCCCTAGATAAGGTATACTGTTAAATACATAATCCTTGAGGAAAGTTTACTCTATTAACAAGTTTATTCTTTTGCTGCACATTTAAGAGAATACTGTAGATTTTAGTTTGTTGCTCAGAAAATACATCTTTTCAATTCAATTAATTACCTTTTTACTTTGTGGACAAGAAGGTTTTTTTCTTACCTCACTTTCAGGTGTTAATATGAGGATTAACACACACTTTTAAAAGTTACTAATATTAGGACTATTGGTAGATGTGCATGCTTCTGTGCACATTTATAGCGGAGTATCATACTCAGAACGACGGCAATTTACATCTTTGAAGCACTGTATAAACTTTAAGTTACATATTTAACAAATTCTACTGTGTACCTAATTTTCACCATTACTGAGTCTACTAGCAAGCATTTTTTTACATTAATTTCCTTCCATAGCAACTTATGTATCATTGGCAAAGGAAACTGCTAAAATATCCACCCAACATAAATCTCTGCCCTCCTAGATTCTTCTTTGCATAATACCCTTGGACAAAATGTTGTCCACTGGCAACAAAAGACAGAACTGGTCAAAGTTCTTCAAATCTGTGACTGCGATGGACATTACTTGGGAGTCTAAATTTATAACTTAATGCCAACATTTTTTAACTTGGTGCTTACATTTGGGCAGTTAAATCCATATCTAGACACCTATACAATCAGTGTGACTTCAACTGTGGGTGATAGGCACCTCTGAAAATCATGCCACATTAATTTAGGTGCCTACATATGGATTTAAGTACTTAACTGCAGACACCCAAATTCAGAAAATTTGGCCTTAAATTTTCAGTGAGCTCTGGTCTGCTCTTAAGTAATTCATGGTAAAGAACATATAAATAAATAAATACTAAGTTCTTGTAGCATTTCCATCTATAGACATCAAGGCAGTTTATCAAGAAATGTGTTATTATCTTAATCTAACTAACAGATGGGAAAACAGAGGCATGGAGAGGTGAAGTGACTTGCCTAAAATCACACAGCAAGTCAGTGGCAGAGGCAAGAATAGAGGTCAGGTCTTCTGCTGCACACTCCTCAGTGCCTTCTGACCTGGACCATATTGCTATGCATGGACTTCTCTGATTGTTGCAAACTCTCAAAACTTTTTTCATAAATCTCACAATATTTGACATTTATCTTAAAGCCCCAGCTCCTGGAGTCATGAGACTATGTGAGAATCTTAGCTTGCATTTAAAAAACCTCAAAACTTTTATCCCTCATGGTTTCAGCAAAAAATTAGAAATGGGACCCAAGTGCATCCGAAAGGATAAGATTTAAAAAAATGTGGTGGCAAATAAGAAGAACCCAAATTAATTTCTTTTTTAAAAGATCATGGTTTTTAAGACAGACAATCTCATGATTCTTGAGCCCTTACTCAAGATTTTTGAATGTTTGCATTTGGCAATACTGGAACTACTTCTCCATATTCCTCTCAGTCACTCTCAGGATACATATTCATTGCCCAAATAGTTGTTTTTTTGTTTTTTGTTTAAACAGCAAGATAACTAATATGGATTAGTTATCTTGCTGTAAAATTCTAGGAGCTAGGGCTCATGTAGTTTTTGGTGAGGTCAGCACTGTATCTTCCCACTCGTAGTTGAGCCAGTCAAACTACATCATGGAAAAGACTACAGAGCCTTGTCTCCACCAAGATCTTACAGAGAGAAAGTTAACACATGCATTAGTTATCTCACTGTAAAAACTTACATTTTTTGGCAGTAAAGACAAAGCCTTTGTCTCTCTTCAGCTTCTCTAGAGTCTTTGATCTAATTCCTGCCCTCATTCATGTTCTGGTCTCTCTGATCTCTGTTCATCAATCTCATATACCTCTGTATAATCTCCACTCATAACAACTCTAAAACAACTAGAACCTCATTCTCCATTTTTGGCAAAACATCTATACTCATGAAAACACAATTCTAGGAAATCTCATAGTCTTGTAGATCAGTTCATGAGTGACGTTCAGCAAGTTCAACAGGCTTATTTAATTACAACCACACCAACCAATCCAACACACACTTCAGAGTCATGGCTATGGATCTCAGACTTATAAAATTTTACAACTCATAAAAGCTATGAAATAGAAAATGAAAAATACTCTTATTCATCTCATCTTAAGTTTAAGTATTATATGATTTAGATTGTTCGATCAAAGGCAGCAAGTAACTGAGTTTTGCTTTGGACATTCTAAGTAAGTAATACAATGTGCTGCTGTACTTATCTGATAACTTCCTGATGTGTTTACTTACCTGACAAGTAAAAAGGCTTAACACTTTTAGTGGTTAATTGACTGAGAGGAGAAGCAACAGAAATGTGAAAACTGTGAGATATACAAGATGTCATTTTCTTTTTCTCACCATCACCAAAACTAAAATTTCAACAATTTCCATCCCACCATCAACCTCAGCCTGGACCAGTCTGCACAAGAGATCCACTTCCTGGACACTACGGTGCTCATAAGCGATGGTCACATAAACACCACCCTATACTGGAAACCTACTGACCGCTATGCCTACCTACATGACTCCAGCTTTCATCCAAACCACACCACACAATCCATTGTCTGCAGCCAAGCTCTACGATACAACCGCATTTGCTCCAACCCCTCAGACAGAGACAAACACCTACAAAATCTCTATCAAGCGTTCTTACAACTACAATACCCACCTCCTGAAAGAAGTGAAGAAAGAGATTGACAGAACCAGAAGAGTACCCAGTAGTTACCTACTACAGGACAGGCCCAAAAAGAAAATAACAGAATGCCACTAGCCATCACCTTCAGCCCCCAACTAAAACCTCTTCAACGCATCATCAAGGATCTACAACCTATCCTGAAGGACGACCCAACACTCTCACAGATCTTGGGAGACAGGCCCATCCTTGCTTACAGACAGCCCCCCAACCTGAAGTAAATACTCACCAGCAACCACACAACACACAACAAAAACACTAACCCAGGAACCTATCCTTGCAACAAAGCCCATTGCCAACTGTATCCACATATCTATTCAGGGGACACCATCATAGGGCCTAATCAGATCAGCCACACTATCAGAGGCTCGTTCACCTGCACATCTACCAATGTGATATATGCCATCATGTGCCAGCAATGCCCCTCTGCCATGTACATTGGCCAAACTGGACAGTCTCTACGTAAAAGAATAAATGGACACAAATCAGATGTCAAGAATTATAACATTCAAAAACCAGTCGGAGAACACTTCGATCTCTTTGATCACTCGATTACAGACCTAAAAGTGGCAATTCTTCAACAAAAAAAACTTTAAAAACAGACTCCAACGAGAGACTGCTGAATTGGAATTAATTTGCAAACTGGATACAATTAACTTAGGCTTGAATAAAGACTGGGAGTGGATGGGTCATTACACAAAGTAAAACTATTTCCCCATATTTATTTCCCCCCCTCTCTCCTACTGTTCCTCACACGTTCTTGTCAACTGCTGGAAATGGCCCACCTTGATTATCACTACAAAAGGTTCTCCCCCCACCCCCAGCTCTCTTGCTGGTAATAGCTCACCATACCTGATCACTCTTGTTACAGTGTGTATGGTAACACCCATTGTTTCATGTTCTCTGTGTATATAAAATCTCCCCACAGTATTTTCCACTGCATGCAACCGATAAAGTGAGCTGTAGCTCACGAAAGCTTATGCTCAAATAAATTGGTTAGTCTCTAAGGTGCCGCAAGTACTCCTTTTCTTTTTGTGGATTCAGACTAACACGGCTGCTACTCTGAAACAATACTAAAATGAGAACTGAAAGTGGAAGTCATATACAATGACCTCAAAGACTGCTCCACATACAGACTATATATTCAGAAAAGCAATTTTTCAATGTGCATCTTTATTCTTTCTGAGGTATGGAAGATGAATGTTTATATGTACATTATCTGCTAACTCCCTGTTAAATTTTGTTCTAGAAACATTACACTAACTATTGAGGTTAAATAGTATTTAGCTAGAGAGAACTGACACTATTAATACATAGCTGACTGGGATGAATTTAACTCCATCTCTCCAACCCCTTCATGACTGGCAACACAAGGGAATTGGGATTCAGAATAGGGAAAAAGGAACTGAGCCAAACTGCCCATCTGTAGAATTTAATTTGTTTAGGCTTTGTTCATCTGAATAAAGCCATACACTAAGACTGTTTGCTAATTTGAACATAGGATGCACCTTAGAAATGAACTATCTGGCATTAGAACTTATTAATCACTATATTTCAAGAGACCTTTTTATGAGAAAACACACTCCAATTCATCGATACTGTCTTGTGCAATGTACTTATTAAAAACAGCATATCCCTGTAGCCCAGAGGGCTGACAGCTTCCTCCAAAGCTGTACTGCTGCTCTAAGCTAACCTCCAGGGGCTACTCAAGAGCGATACAGCCTTCATCCTCTCCCATGGAGTCTGAATGTATCATACCCACAACACGCTCAACCTCAGCTATCCTGAGAAATGTTATTTCTGAGATGGCTACTGAACGTAAGTTCTGAGCCTAGCTGCAGTTTGCTAACCATAAAAAAAAATCACCAATAATTTTTAAAAACTGCATTTTTTTGACAGAATAAACTCATTGATTCAATGTATACAAGAACCCTTTTTCCCTCATGTTCAGACACAGGTATCATTTGCTTCTATTACATCACTTGTACTTGACTTTTTATCTCCAAATGATAAAAATATTACAAAGAAATAAGACAGCCAGACCCTGAGTCTTATGAGTGAGTAAAGGAAAGCTCGGAGACAGCACTGAAGAACAAAAAAATGTACTGAACAAATTCAGTTCAAACAGGCTGATAATATCCTGAGGTACCACTAGAGCTTTGTTGTTGTTGTTGTTGTTGTCGGTAAAAAGTGGCATAAAATCTGTAGAGATTTCCCCCCCAAAGATGATCTTTCTCTAGTTTACTAGATACACTGTTTTACTTTGCATGAATACCCTCTTTGACATTAAGTTCAGCCTTCAGGCTAGCATCACTTATCTCTCTTTATAAAAATTCTCATATTTGACTCTGTCAGATTTATTATGTCAGATTCTAAACCAACTACCAACGTTCTACAGGACAAAACATACAATCAAAGAATTGAAATGATTTCAGGAAGTGTTTGGGAAATATTGAATTCTATATATTTTTAACCTTAAAGTACAATTAGTGAGTTCTTTCATTTTTCAAATAGTGTGAATTTCAGAACTCTTAAATACTTGCTACCTATAGAGGCAAATAAATATGGAAAAATACTTAAATAACTTCAATATTAATTGAAATAATAAGAAAACAAATGTTTTTGCATTTATGTTAAATGCTTCATTTCTCGGTACACAATCCTTCACTATTGAGCAGAGGCAGAAAACAATGTAAAATGATAGAAGTTGTACAAAACATATTTGACTTTTTAAATACTGATATCTAATTTCAGAATAAAAATGTACACAACCCTGTGGCAAACTGGAAAAGTATGGTATAGCAATATACAAAAATCTAATTTTTTAACGGAAAAACCCTTCTCAATTTTGAACAGTGTTAGCTAAAAAAAAACAGTATGCAAATTATATGATATCAAATGATTTAACATAGGGGCTTGTGACGGAATCTCATGAAATGGTGAATCACTAGTCAGTGGAAACAAACATTTCAGTTACGGTATGTGATCATCCTGTGGGTGCCTATTATCAGAAGCTCCTGGGAAGCCAATACCATATTATACTGGTAGATTTTACTTTTACTTATGAACTAGTTTAGAATTATGCAGAGCATTAAAACATATGGTAAAAAATATGAAGACAAGACTGACTTGCAGCAACAGCAGAGTAGGGAAGCTTCCTGAAGTGAACAAAGGACCACACAGTGGGATATAAGAAAAACTAATTCTCATCTCTAAACTACTGTCAATCACAACAGGCTTGCCCTTTAAACAGGGTCAGTGTGCCATTTATCCATTGTTTTGTCATTAAAATGACTTGTGCTGGAGCTCTTCCCTGGGATTGTCACAATGATCAGATTTGACGCCATTATCAGAATACCAAGTACATGCTGCCTACTCTATAGACGGGGGGCTTGAATAATTCCTGATGGCACAAGGCAGTGCGGTCTGTAGCCCCTTGCACATGTGTGCCCCAGCCAGGACTCATCTCATGAGAGGGAGATAGTGATTGCATACTGATCTCTCTTTCTCTTGGGGTGAGGATTCTGCTAGGAGAAAGCAGCAGATGCAGAAACACACATTACTCAATGCATGCACATACGTGTACCTTCAACACATGCATGTACCTGCACTGCCCATATGACCCAGGAGAAACCATTCATCTGAGGCTTTCTGAGCAACATGCTGAATCACTGCATTTCCCAGGCACTCGTCCATGTACTCTCTCTGGCCATAGTTTGGGGCACTATTGGTTGCCTTCAGGCCCAGGCAGACAGGGGTGCTGCAGGTGCAGTGTACTGCTGTAACCTCCCTCAGGACAGACTTTGCACCGCTGAAGCCTGCAGCACAGGTTCTATTGACAGGCAGTGAATCAACCCAGTATATTCCCCTTGTGTTTATTTGTGTATTTGTATGTGAAAATTTCTGTATTTGCAAAAAAAGAGTGCTTCTAAGGCTATGTCTACCTTACAACGGCACAGCTGTACCAATGCAGCCGCACTGCTGTAAGATCTCTTCTGTAGCTGCTCTATGCCAAGGGGAGAGAATTCTCCCATTGACATGTGGGGATCTCTGCATTCCCTGCACACTGTGAAGGGGATCTCTGTGCTGGCAACACACAGGCTGGCAAAGGGAAGGAGGGCTGGGCCTGGAGAGAGCTGAAAGGAGCTATGATAATGCATATTCAGTGCATGTAGCATGGAGAGGCTCGTTTGCTATTCCAGCCATAAACTGGAGTAGCAGCCATTTGAGGGGAGGGGAAGTCTGCACAACAGTCTTGAACCCTGCTTGCAGGTGGCAACAGTGAATTTCACATTTCCAATCTCCGTGGCCTTCACTCATATAAAACCTGATTACATGGGCTTTATGCAAGTGAAATAAATTCCATCCATATTGAAAAGATGTGTAAAGTATACTGTAAACACAGTCAGCATTTTTACAGTGTGTCAATGTCAGTCATCAGAGAATTTGCAACCATTTTCCCCTATGTATTTGAATACTTTCTTTTCTGCTTGCCTCAACTAGTTATAATTACAACACCTATCTCTTATACAGAGCTTTTCATCAGTAGTTTTCAAAGTGCTTTACAAAGGAGGTAAGCATCATTATCCCCATTTTACAGCTGGGGAAACTGAGGCACAGAAAAGTGCTGTGACTTGCTGAAGGGAACCCAGGAAGTCAGTGTGGCCAAGCCAGAAATAAACCCAGTCCAGCCTCTGTTCTCTGTCTACTAGGCAACACTGTTTTCTCAGTGGCACCTCAAGTCCCAGCTTTCCAGAATGCTGCTGCCTGCCTTATCACTTATACAGCAAAGTAAAACTGTATTCACTCCCAGACAATGCCACCAACTCCTCTTACAGGTTAGAATGCAGTTTAAATTGGCACCTTTTGGGTTCAAGTATTGTTTCAACTGTGTATGCTCAATTCCCTTTGACTTACATGATGGAGTGAGTGGGCCCATGGTATTTTAAGCTATCATGTACTTAGTAGCCTATTGCATTATGCTGAGTGTCTGTCTCTCTTTCTCTCTTACTATTCCTCCCTTCACATAATCTCAACACTATTGTTGTGAGAACCTTCTGAAAAAGACTTCCTGTATCTCTCTGCCACACTGACTCTCATTTCACATCTTATCTGAGAGCATAACTGTTCCCTCTGTCTATATGTTCCAATGTCTCCATCCACTATGATTATTATTTACCGCTGGAAATCAGTTCACACTTCACTTAATGTGAAAAATGTTATAAAAACTAAGTTTTATTGTATATTGGTAACTCAGAATAGATCTACTCTTTTTGGCTGTGTCTACATGTGCACTTTCCCCCCTAAAATTTCCCATTGTTGTAGCTCTTCCAGAAGAAGCATTGGTGGAAGTGCTAATGCAGGCAGATGTTAATGTCCCCATTATTTTAACCAAAGCATTATCTAATCCTGCTAAGATCAGACCTAGGTGACATAATGGTAAAAACATTTCCAGGTGCCACCACATAATCTAAAACTAGTGAGCCCACCATCGCTACTGCTGGAAGAACTGACCCAGTGGAAAACTTTGGGGGATAAAAGATTAGTGTATACAAGTCACAATGACCCCAGAATAAAATACATCTGCTTTAACAATCCTTATTTAGCAAGATTTTAAAAATGAACTTTTTGCAACTTCCTCACCAAGGTGAAGTATAGTATTTAAATCCCAGAAACTATTTTTTTCTGCTCCAAAATATTTATGAAAGAAGAAAAACAGTAAGCAAGGATGAAGCAAAAAGAAAGGCTTGAACTTCATAAAACTGATTTAAACACTTTGATTGGTGAAGGCACCAGTGAGTTTGAAAGAGCTAATTACTTACAGAATAAGGGTCCAATCCTTTGACCTGGATTTCAGAGGAAGTATTCATATGAAGAGGAACTACTCATATGAGCCAGAGTTACAGATGAGGCCCTATTAAATATATTGGATAACACATTTATGCTAACACAAATAGTACAGAAAAGTTTTTGTGCACAATTTAGATGTAAAATGAAATGATGATGAAAGGCTTCAAAAGTATTATTATTTTCCTCACTGTTTATATCAAGTTAGAACAAACAAATAAATACTTTGCAAACCAAACAGAATTCAGCTGTGAAATGCATCTGATTTTTAATTGGTCCAAGAGAGAAAAAATAAAAAACAAAAGAAAGCAGATTATATTTTAAAATCAAGAAAAAGACAGCTGCTGACAAAAGAAATGTTTGCTTTGTACTGAACACAGATGCTGCTCAAGCAAAATTTTCAATATATTATTACAAACTGTCTGAGAAAATTTGACCTGATTTCATGAGCCCAGCAAAAGCGAAACAAAGGAAAGGATGGTGTTTGTGGGCTTTTTCCTCTAGCACAGCCATGCAAGCTGAGCTGTGAAACTGTGATGGAAATATTAGAGCTGTTGTGCCTGAAAAAAAGCAGTGATCATTTCATTCTTCCTGTCTTTTAATGCTCCAGGGTTTTGGAGACGAATAGGAGCAATAAGTTCACTTTGCAGAATTAATGCTGTAATTCTTTATCATAAGAGTAGAGCATTACCTCAATCTGATTTTTTTACAAAATGGTTCAAAGTCTATTTTTAATGATGGCCCTAATTTGTTAACACCTTTTAAATTATTAATCCCCTTTATATTCAAGTAGTTATTGCATGTCATAACAATGTATCTATGCAGGGAAATTTAATAGTATTTTCTGCATGTCAAGAAAAGGCTTGTTCGGCAAAATGCTATTAAAACTGATAATGAGCTAAATATTTGCCATAGCAAACACTGAAATTACTGTATCAATCAACATGGGGTTCTCTTATTCAATAAACAAAATTTAACCTATTAACTTTGCCTAATTTTAGGCAGCAAAATGCTTGTTTTAAGGCACATCTTGCCCTTCACTTCATATCTTTATCATCTGGTAACTACATTTTGCTGCCCAATTAAACCATTGTTTTTAACCAGATTCAGTAACATAAGCTTCCTAGTCATTTTGGAATGCACCTATATTAGTAGATCCTGAACATGATTTCCATTGCACTGAATTTAGACTACATTTTAAAAACACACATATATCAAAGCAAAATGATAAGCAATTTTCTTGAAGACTCCCTTCACATTAAAGAAAAGAAATGGAATTTATAAAGAAGGCATGATGTAAAATAAAACCTTGTATTGCAAAGTTCTAACTCTTCAAATTTCCAGCATCTCTGTGGATTTTTGTACATGGCAGGATACCTGTGTTGATAATTATATTCTATGAAAATAATCTGCAAAATATGAAAACTGTGCAGTAGCATCTCAATTTGACTTCATATTTTCAGACACAGACACAGGGATGAAGGAGTCTCCTTTTCTGAGCATCTAAAGGAATGCATAAATCTGAATACTGATTTAATACTTAACACACTATTCAGCAACCAAACAGGCAACCTCCATCTCTGAATAGTACAAATAAGCTAAAATGCTTTATTGCATAAGATAAGAGGCTTGCCTCACCAGAGTCTGCTGCTGTATGATGTGTTCATGTGTAAGTTGCTGCATCCACAGCCTCAGTTGCTTTTGTCACAGAAAATTATTGTATGATTAAGAGGGATCAAGTTGCATCCTCTAGAGGCTAAATTCAATTGTGAAGGAAGTGGGCACAATTTCTAGTCACTTCAATCTCACCTCAGCCTGCTTACACCAGTGTTAAAGTTGGCCTTAGAACTCCACTTGCTAAAAGAAATTACCATAAATGTTCAGAAGCGGGGTAATTTGGGAAATGTAACAAAAGGGTCGTGGTTATGAAACAACACCCTGTATAAAATTATTGTCTTGGAGCACTGTAGGAGCACAAACATAAATAACAAATGGGATTTTCTTTGCATCATCCAAAATGAGGGCTGCATCCTCCTCCCACTGGAGTCAATGGGAAAGGTCACATCGACTTCAATGAAACTGAGTCGAGCCCTAAATATATCCCACAAAATGGATCTAAATGGCATGCATCCCCAATGTTGAGAAAAAAAGCTTGGGTATATTTAATATTACAGTACACAGGAGAACTTTTTCAAAAACAATTTATCCTTAAAAACTATTATTGATGTAATGCTGCAGAGATGATTTTCAAATGTGAGTTAGCAGCCCTGTAAATGTCAGTTAAACAAGATAAGGCTGCCTTTAAAGGTTCCTAGTATTGAATTTGTTAATAGGTTTAAACTTTCTTGTCGGCATAGTTCCTCACATTTTAATGAATTTTCTACCTACTTTTCCATGCCATTTCACATTCTGGTACCCAACCCTGCCGTGCAATAAAACATCCAGAAAGTAGAATACTGATATTTTTTAAATTAGGTGGGAGAGCTGTACTAAGCTATTTTCCCATTTAAATTACATGAAAAGTAGACTAAAGAAAGACAATGCCCCTTTGAATAATTCTGTCGAGTGTCTCATTATTTCAGTTTCAAGGAGAAAATTACTCATTTAATTATGAGATTTTTTTCTGTTGAACTAGATTTTATTCTTCATGGCAATTATTTTTATTAGTAGCACAGATTTTGAAATGCAACTATCTTCCCCTTTAAAAAAGTATGCAACTATACTGAACATACAGGTAACGATCAGTACTGTTTTATGATTTACTTAGATGAACAGTCTAGGACCAATTTTTCAGTTACTAGGATTTCATATACAATTGTTATTGCTCCCTAAAAAATGGGTAGGCCATGAAGGGACCAACCCCCCCCCCCCTTTTTTTTTTTTTTTTTAACATTCTGGTAGTTGTGTTTAGGAATAGTTCTTCCTTTCCTTCCATCTTACAAGGCAAGAGTCCTTAAAGCACGCATTATAGCTCCAATATCAGGCAGCAGGAGGCATATCAGAGTTATAATCAGGTTTCTCCCCTAAAGCCAACCAAAATCCCAACAGCGCTAACAATACATAGATGCATATTGCAAAGCAAGTATTAGAGAACTTGACTGGAGCCAGATAGGATAGGAGAAAAGGAAGGATTACAAAATACACACCTGCCAGTGCATAATTTTACCTTGTTATATGTCCCATTTTCTTCCACCCCAAGCACAAGATTCCATACCACAAAAGGAAAGGGAAACAAAGATGCAAGTGACAGTGAATGTAAGAAGATACATTTCCTTAAGTGCAGCTTGGAGAACTCTATGTTCAAAATCAACCTTGTAATATGATAACAAGGGGAAAAAATTAGGCAGCAAGGACTATGTAGCAGCTAGAGCCAATACCAAAATCTGAACATATTTGTTGATTTTTTTTAAATCAAAAATGATTTTTTTGACAATTTTTTTATCCAGCTGGTCAAAAGTTATTGTGTCAAAAAAAAAACAAAAAAAAACCTGAGCATTTTTCTCTGTAGCTGGTCAACTCCTTCACCACCAAAATTGTGTGGTTTCTTTTCCTGTCAAAAATCAATTTGTAATGAACATTTTCATTAAAATATTAAATGAATTTTTTTAAACCAGCTTGACTAGCAGCCCTGCATGCATCAACTGCTCATCTATCAGGTTGGTGTTAGAACATAACTGAATAGCCATTGAAGTGTGTGGAGGGGAATTTTTTTCACCTCTTTGTAGGGCATTGGAGGACACAGTCTTTCAATCTACCAGGTAATGATCACCTTAGAAACTCTTAAACCTTTGTTTTATCTACGGAGGCTGACAGATTTTAAGACAAAAAATCTCAGTCTAGCCTAAATAAAATGCAACAGCCTCCTTAAAAGCTAGACTATGAAGTTGACTATACATTACACAGGACTTACAAGGTCAGGAAAAAAAAATTTTTTTTCTTTATCCAAATCTTATTGCTCATGCTGCAACCATCCACCAAAGAGAGGATTCAGTGCTGGGTAGGACCACCCTCCCCACATCCTCAGAGACAACTGATTGAGAATTTTGATGGCTGGAGGAGCACCAAAGACCCAAGTGCTGCTGCAGATACTCCAGGAGAATTAATCCAAAACTCAAGCAAAAGGTGGTTAATAATTGACAAAAATATATCATTTCAAGCACAACAGGCAAAAATAGTAACAAAAGGCAGTTGCCTCTGGATTGGTGGATAGCATCATCATGAGACAGCAAAATATTCACTTAAGGAGAAAAAATATCCTCTTTCTCAAGAAAGGATCCATCCATCAATTGACCTGAGGTAAGTGACTGATTCTTTGGGACTGAATATTGTGATTTTTAGTGTAAGGGACCATCTATCAAAAAGGCAAGCTTGCCTAGGTGACAAGATAGACTGAAATATCCTCTGCCATGTACATTGGCCAAACTGGACAGTATCTATGTAAAAGAATAAATGGACACAAATCAGATGTCAAGAATTATAACATTCATAAACCAGTCGGAGAACACTTCAATCTCTCTGGTCACTCGATTTCTGATCTCAAAGTGACTATCCTTCAACAAAAAAACTTCGAAAACAGACTCCAATGAGAGACTGCTGAATTGGAATTAATTTGCAAATGGATACAATTAACTTAGGCTTGAATAGAGACTGGGAGTGGTTGAGTCATTATATTAAGTAAAACTATTTCCCCTTGTTTATTCCCCCCCCCCACTGTTCCTCAGATGTTCTTGTTAACTCCTGGAAATGGCCCACCTTGATTATCACTTCAAAAGGTTTTCTCTCCCCCCATCCCACTCTCCTGCTGGTAATAGCTCATCTTAAGTGATCACTCTCCTTACAATGTGTATTTTTTCATGGTCTGTGTGTATATAAAATCTCCTTACTGTACTTTCCACTTTATGCATCCGATGAAGTGAGCTGTAGCTCACG
Organism: Lepidochelys kempii; assembly: GCF_965140285.1. Classification (NCBI taxonomy): domain Eukaryota; kingdom Metazoa; phylum Chordata; order Testudines; family Cheloniidae; genus Lepidochelys; species Lepidochelys kempii. The sequence goes on from NC_136383.1 coordinate 54,635,547, forward strand.
AAAGCTTATGCTCAAATAAATTGGTTAGTCTCTAAGGTGCCACAAGTACTCCGTTTCTTTTTGCGAATACAGACTAACACGGCTGCTACTCTGAAACCTTGATATACAATAAATGAGAGGGCTGCTGGCAGGGTGTTCTCTCTGTGGGGTCTCTTAGGTCTAGAATTTGCTTCCCTCCTTCAGTCACCTGTATGCAGAATTGTTAATCTTCTGCCTCACTGCAAAACCCATCTGTTCTCACAAGCATTTATGGTGGTTTGGGGGCTCCATAAGCTAGGGGCACTGGTGCCTGAAAAATGATTTAGGAGGAGGAGAAATATATGATCGAGTAAAGTGTCTTTAGTCATTGTGAGTGTGCCTATGTATTGGTTAAGCAAGTTTCCAATTACAAATTTTTCAAAGCACTGTAGTGAAAAATTTAGATTTTCTAAATGTATTTTAAACTTTGGGAGGTGACTTTAGCTTTGGATTAAGTGCCAGAGAAATAAAATAAACGTCAGTGAAAAATGTTTAGACTTTTTTTTATTAGTAAGATCAAATGGTGAATTTAATTTAAATGATCACACACTTATTTGTTACTATTAACACAGCTTGAAACCTAAAAGACTTATCAGACGTATTTAACCTGACAAAGTGAGATTGAACAGCACAATTTTTAAAAAATATGGCAACTGCAGTTTGGGGAAAGGGAACAATCTAATAACACAATCACAAACTGACAGCTGGATCTCACACTATAGTCACTTGATCTTTTAATCTTAACAGATCCCACATTACTTATCTCCAGGTCTTATTCAGTTTTCACTCAATTGGAATCAACAGGAATTTGACTGAGAAAGAATCTGAGGATTTGGCCTTATATACTTCAAATAATGTAGGCTAACGTAGCGGTACAGGGGAGCAGCTAAGCAGATAGCATACAGCAAGTTGAACAACACAAATATCCTGCCATGTACAAAAATCCACAGAGAAGCTGGAAACAGTTTGGTCAAGAAAACCAGAAAAAACCCTACTCTCACAAATTCTATGAGATAATTTATGTCCAGGAAGAGCAGACAGGATAATAGTTTTTGAAGTTTCTTTTGGAGAGCCACACATACTAAATAGCAATGGTCCAGAGAGTACTGACCTCAAAAGGCTGATGGGCAAAGTTAACCCTGCTGTGATTTGAATCTGTGATTCCTAGGAGCCCAGGTATTCCTGAACTGATACTTAGACCACTACGGAGTCAAAGAGTATTTTTAGGAGGAGAATGGAAGGAGGGAAAGAGGTATTTTTTCGGGGTCTCTGCTCAAGGATTTCCTTCCAGCACTTCCAAAACACATACACTCTAGCCAAGGAGGGTTATCTACAGAGCCTGTCAGATGCTGACAAGAGTTGCTTAAGAGTGACATAAGAAGTACTTGTAGTGTGTGGTATGCACTACTCCACAATGTTCTCAACTTCAGCTGGTTCAGAGTGCAAAGGACTAAGCTTGAAACCTACATGCCGATCCCATGTGTGGCACTCAGCTCAATCTGTAAACTTTAAAGTATAGTTCCCAAACTATGAGTAGGAAATAATTCTGTTTAAACTGAAAAAAAATAATATCCTGACTAAACACTTCCTACAAATAAACTACCATTAATGCTGTTAATGGTTCAAAGTTTTAAAACTTGGGCCCCTTAAAAAAAAAAGGCATGCTCAAATGCATGTCACATGTATACAATTAAGTATATGTGTGCATATTTTGCAGGTATAACTTAGGATCAGAGTTCAAAAGACCCAATGAAAGACCCAACACCTGAGTATAATAAAATAGGTGTTTTACTGAAGTAGAAGAAAAAATAGGAAAATAAGACTTGCTTCATTTCTTGATTTAAAGGTTAAAATAGATTAATCACTGACTCTTTTTCCATTTGTCGATTTCTGACAGCTGTCAATATAGGGATTTGATTTATTTATCTGAGCATCACAAATACTACAGTAGTATCTTCAGAGAAAAATCTTGACTGCCAGAGCTGCAGTTTCACTGCCCCAACTCAATTACTGCATTCTTGAACTGCAATGTATTCATTTGTGGGCACTAAGGCAGCCACTGGGAAGGTATTGATTGGAGTATAATGTCATGTGTAGCAGCGAGAGTAAGATGAAAAGTGTTTTCTGCTTAATGGGTTAGTATTAAGTAGGTGGGAATGGCTTCTAATTAGCCAACAATTGCTGTGTTTCCCAGTTTCCCTCCTTTCCCTCCTCCTGTTGGTCACCAGCTGCCAATATCTCTCTCTCTTTTTTTGTGTAGAGTTCATTGCTCACTGCAGTGAAAGCCTTTGTTTAAAAAAAGAGGGCTCCCAGGGTCTCAGCTGCTGGGGTACAGCTTGCTGCCTGTGATGAGTAGCAACTGTCAGTTTATTTTATCTCAACCTTTTCATCATTCTGCTGAAACTGGTCAAGTGAAACCACCTGAGAGACCTGAGGATTCAGTACCTACAAGTCATTAGCCAGGACTGCTCAGTCTCTCCCCACACAGCAAGTCAACTGAATACTGCCTAAAATATAGTCCACTTTAACCCCATGTTTTCCTATGGACATAAAGATCTCTATATGCATCTTTCTGCTTTAGGAGCTTTATTGACAGAAGATCATTCCTTTAATGTACTAGTAATAGACTAGTGAGTAATTTATTTTCTAATATTTCTCAATATCAATGCTCAAAGTAAGCTCTTCTTCAGTGAAAAATGTAATGCAGTAAAAACATATTTATCCAAATCCCTCTAATCTGAAACTCCCTCATATCTGATTATGTCCCCCAGCATGAATCTCATACTCAGTAACTACTGCATTATTTGGACCCCCTACTTATCTGAATGAGGATATATTTTGGATAAAAGGGGTTGGACTATACATACAATATACCACACTGGGTCAAATTCTGCTCGGTTACACCCACAATCCAACTGAAATCAACTGGATTTTGTGTGTGTAACTAAGAACAGAATTTGACCCACTATGTTTTATATATTTGCATTTTTCCCTTTATTATATAGGTAAGCATGTATATACACTGTTTAAGTATACACACAGTTACAGGTATATATTGCATTGCATTACATTCCCACAAACATATCTATAATTATGGTTATGAGAAAGAAATGTTTTTATGTATTTATTTTATTTTACCACAAAATAGTGAAATTATATGAGTCAAACTTCAAGTATCCACTTGAAAACTCTTTTCTGGTGATCATAACTGACCTGTTGCAGTCATAATAATTAACAGTTTTATTAGTACAGGGAAGTTTCACTTGCTCCCATATAAGCACAGTGTTTTCCTGCCACTTCTTCTATGCTTTGGAATGGTAAGAAAACAGTTAAATCGAATGTTTCAATCTGTTGATTAACCTGGGCTTCAGGAGATGTTTCATATTACTATATTAATTTTGTTATGAATGTAGTTTAGAATGTACATATTTTACTATTTATTTCACTCTGTATATGGGAATATATTAAATGAACTATATATTATGTTTAAACAAAACAAATGGACGGGATATACAATATGTGATATCCAACAAAACCTAGTTAAGAAAATCTACATTTGTTTTGATATTATTAATCTCAAAAGTCAAGCCACAAAGGGACTGCTAGAGGTACTTGTTAGAGATGATCTGCCCCAGGGGAAGAGCACCGTTCAAAATGCTGCTGAGCAGGCTGAATGCAGAGCTGGAGCTCTAGGGTGAAAGCAGTTGATTCCACAACATCTTGAAGTGGCAGTTTCCCAAATGTAGTGGAAGAAAAATGCGGGGGTGAAGCAGTGGGGACTGGGTAAGAGTGGGAGAGATCAGAAGTAGCAGTAGGATGGGGGAAATGAGCAATCATCTCTTTCCCCTACTCCCACTGAGTTCTGACATCTATCAAATATTGCTGATTGTTTTGATTTCTCTCAACTGTTGGGGGTGTGATCTGGCACCTCCATCCTCAAGGCCTTTCAATGAGGTGCATCCCATAAATTGAGAAACACAAATTTATGGGAATATTTTTAAACCTGTCCTCTGTTGTTCAGGTGCAATTTTATGTCTGCAAATAACTATGGGCACAAATACTACCATTTAGATGACTAAAACCTAATTTGTAGGTGTAGATAGTTAGACTTGGCCTATACTAGAAAATTAAGTCTGCTTGACTGCAAAGTCAAGGAATGTGAAAAATTCACACCCCTGAGTATGGTGTAAGTAAGCCAACCTAAGCAGACAGCAGTACGTCGATGGAAGAATTCTTCTGGTGACCTAGTTACAGCCTCTTGGGGAGGTAGACCATCTATGCTGATGGAAGAACCTCTCCTGTTGGTGTAGACAGTGTCTACACTGAAGCAATACAGCGGTAGAGTTGTAGGGTACGCTGTAGCATTTCAAGTGTAGACAAGTCCTTAGATGTCTAAAGGAAAACTCTGGAGCCCACATGAATTGTAGGTGAAAAATTGCATATGCAGAATTGCATGCTCAGCAATGAAGATCCAGTCTAAAAATAAACCTGCCTATATACAGTATTTTGGTCTAAGAATGATGGGCCTAATCATAGGTGACACTGAGTCCTTGCATCGCCCACTTTCTTCAAGGAGAGTTGCAGGTGCTCAGTACCACTAAAGATTAGGTCCCTTTATCTAAAACCTCTTTGAATAATTTTGGTAATTATTGTATTTTGGGAATTATACAAAATAACAAAATTCATATGAAAATGAATTTCATTAAATATTGTTACAATTGGGGAAGAATAAATGCATACTATTCAGCCAGTTAAAAACCGTCTTTCTAGTTTAAATCATCCCCTTCCCTTCAGTTACTCTACCTTGTGTTTATTTAATAACCTCTGTGTTGTAGTTTAAGTGGGCCCAGCAGATTTGACATATTTCTGAATCTTTTCTTGAAAAAGGTGCAACCATTCATTCTGAATTCTCCTCTTACTTGCAATTTATGTCCTTTCCCCTATTTTCTATATGACCACTAAAACATTACCTAGAGTTCACATTTTCCACATTTAATATTTTATACTTTTCAATTAAATACTTTGTCTTTTTTCACACTAACTTTTATTTTTAGCTTCTTTGTCTTTCTTTGCATGTGCTTGGCCTACAACTTTTTCCTCAGATGTGGGCTAGTCTTGCAGCCCTTACTCAGTCCACAGAATACAATGGGATTTCTTACCTGAGTCAGTGCTGCAGGAGGTGACTAAGAACTCTGTTTTGCACATTTTTCTACAATGTGAGTAATCTTTACCTACATGACAAGTTTCTAATTCAGTGGGAGTAAAATTCTGAGGAAATGGGTCCTCTGTAAATAAACTGTACTCAGTAGATTACTTTCTCTGACCTCTCCTTCCTTCAATTAACACCATCAAAATCACATACTTAGAACAAGAAAATACCCCTTCCTACAGAATTGGGGAGGAAGACAGAAAGCAATATATTAATTATAATAAAAGATGCCACTAACTATAGATTAATAGTTTTAGAGCTGTATTCTGCTCTTACTCATACATAGTACACCTTTTATTTTTTGTAGTTCCAGTCAAACAGAGGTCAGAAAACATAGGCACCGATCCTGTAGTTGATAGCGTGTGAGCAGACTGCTACATTAATGTGGAGCCCACTGGCTTTCGATAGGGTCCATGCAAACACAATATAGTCTGTCTGCACTCTACTATCTATTGTATGATAGGAGCCTAAATATTCAAAAAGATGAACTTCTGTTACACGAGTAAAAGAGTTATTTTGTACTGCGGTTACGCTCACATAAGCTTTAAAAATATGTAATGGGGGATGTTTTGTATCAAAGATAATACTACATGCTTAAATAAGTGAATGGGAACAACTAGATGAGCCTGGGGGCGCAGTCATCTATTTTAGCATGCACTTGGATTTTCAACATAATTAGTCATCTAATTGCATACCTAAACTTAGTCAATCCATTTGCACAATTAATTAAGATTTATTTAAATACTACTTTAATGCTTTATTTGCAATTTTTATATAATAAAATTATGGGGAGATTTGATTTTAAAACCAATCTGAATTTTTCTTATGTATCCTACAATTGACATTTTTACAACATTTACAAGATATAGAGAACACTGTCAAAAAACATAAAACAAAATGCACTCAACTCTTAAAGAACTCAGCAACACTACTGCAGGCACAAATGTATGTGCAATCACATATATAATTTGGGTATTTAGCCATTTGTGTGTACAATTACTTGATTTAAGTTCACAACTGCAATAATTGCAAACATACATTGAGGCCCTGATTCAGCAAGGCAATTAAGAATATATCTAAATAAGCCCCTGAATAGTCCTACTGACTTCAGTGGGACTACTTGGGTGCTTAAAGTAAGGGCTTGTCTACATGGGAAATTCACAGGGAAGCTGTTCAAAACAAGGCCCCCTACTGACAGATTCAGAGAAGCAGCTCCTTCCCTGTTTCTACTTTCTCCAGAGTACAGGACCCAAAAGGAGAATCTCCAAGTGGGGGGCAAGGGAGTGGAGATGAAGAGAAGCAGGAGAAGGTGAAGAGATTCCTCCAGTGGTGGAGGGAGTACAGAAAGAGGGACAAAAAAGAATCCCTAAAGAGGTGGGTGGGAGAACAGAGAGAGGGAAGAATCCACAAGGAAGAAGTGGAGAATGGGAGAAGGGGTAAGGAAAAACAAAGAAAAGGGTGGGAAGGAGAACAGAGAGGGAGGGAGGGGAGACAAAAGGATCCCTAAGAAGGGAGAAAGATAAAAGGTGGGAGAGGATCCTAAAAGGGGAAGAACAGAAAAAGGGAAGGGGACAAGAGAAAGGGGATAAAGGATCAGCCAAGTTGGGGAGAACTCAAGAGAGCTGGGATAAGGAAAAATCCCCAGTGGTAGAAGAGTGAAACCCTAAATGGTATGATAGAGTTTGAGAAAAATATTCTAAGGGGTGGAGGAGTTAGAGAGAAAACAGAAAAAATTCACAACATGCTTGGGGTAAGGATGCTCTTGGAGGGGAATAAAAAGAAAGGTAAATTAACAGACAGAGGGAATGAGGTTTCATAAATACAGTCACCTTTTAAAAGAAGTCTTTAATTATCTTTAAAAGTGGTATTTGCCTTTCTTAAAGAGTAGGGTGACCACACATCCGTTTTGGCCAGGACAGTCCCTTTTTTAAGCCCTGTCCCGGCCGTCCCGACTTTTTTGGCAAAAGTGGGCATTTGTCCCGTTTGCTCTTGCCAGCTTGATCAAATGCCCACTTTTGTCAAAAAAGTGGGGTGCGGTGGGAGGAACGTGTGCAGGAGCAAGTGCCGATGCCTGCCCAGCACAGGTGGGGAGGCAGCTCTCTAGCAGGGGGGCAGGCATGGTTTCAGAGTGCAGGGGGCAGACAGGGCTTGAGTGAGCGCCTCACGTGAGGGACAGGCAGGGCTCAAGTGAGTGGCTCGGGCCAGCTCCCATGAGCAGGGCCCTCGGGTCAGCCCCTCACCATGTCCCGTTTTCCCTTTGGGAAATATGTTCATCCTATTAAAAAGGTGCACTCTGAAGTTGGACAAAACATTTGAACTTTTTACTCTCAACCTATGGGCACTTAACAGAAATGGTAATTTGACCCTCAGAACAAGTACAAAACCAGAAGTAAACAGGAACATAAGTTCTGTATCTAAAGTAGTAATTACACTGTAGAGTAATTTTGGGGAAAACAGCAGAGAAAGACCCACATCCTTTTGATGGAGATAATTGGGGGACATCACTTTGAGGGTGATGGTGTCTGGCACATTGATAAGCCAGACATATAAAAGGAACCTAAAAAGTATCACGAGGCCTGGAAGGAGTCTCAGAAAAACAAAGGAACTAGTTTTTGATGAAAGTGCTGAGTATATTAAGCTATGGAAAAGGCTCTGATGTACTGTAGTTTGAATACCTCTTCCAACACCTTTGCCATAAGAAAGAACAGTTTACTTGTTCAGGAAACCATTTTCTGCCGGTCCAGAAATCTTGTCTGAGGACACATGGTTGGAGATCACTGATATTCAACATACTGCCTCTCTAAAGTAAATTTATTGTGAGATCTAAGAGAGAAGTCTCTCTAAAGTATGCAGGAAAACATGCATATCTTCCCTTGGACAGGAAGGGTTTCCTATGGATAAGAACATCTACAGTTACATTAGATAAGATAAAAATAAAATTTTATAAAAGTATATAAAGCCGTCATGCTTCAGTGCATGTACCAACACTAACTAACAAGGTTTAGGAGGAAAATTCCTCAATGGGTAGGTTATTCCATAATTGCACATTATGAGGTTTCTTGTATCTTCCTCTGAGCATCTGGTAGTTGCCATCGTCAGATACATGGAACTGAACTAGATGAACCGCAGGTCTGATCCAGTGTGGTGATTCCTATGCTTATTAAATCTAAACGTATCAGGAATCATTGAGAATCCCACAGTGGTTACAACATACAGGTGTAGGAATTTCTTAAAAGTCTAAATAACTAAAAAAATTGGCAGCAATGGTTACAATAAATCTTCAAACCCATTGTAACCATTACTCCAACTAGTACACCTTTTGCAGTGGTTTTCTGAACCCTGGGGTTCATGCTACAGCACTATTTCTTGAGATGAAAGGAAGGAGGAAAGCAGCTGCCTTCCAGAGACTTGCAATTCCTAAGGTGATAAATTGGAACCAGTCCACCTCCAAACCTTTTAATTCTTCCTATGGATTTTCCTGAACTGATATATTCTGACATTCTTAACTATACTATTTTTGTCCAGAAGTAAGCAATCTACTGGAGTTTCCAAATCAACAAATCCTTTAGAAATGTGTAGAAGCTGTCCTCTGAATTCCAATGGAGAAACTGAAGTATTTGAATTACTTTTGGGAACATGTTGAATAATAACCAAGTCTTAGGTGGCTCTGGCATAGGGACAGTGTTAGAGTTCAGTATTTGGCCAGGCACTTCCTTGTAACCCAACAGTGCAAGTCACTGTATGAATGCATCATTTCACTGTGCATGAGATTTTTCTCAGAAAGCTGAACACAAAATTGTACCCATCTCTAACATCCTTTCTAATTCGCTTTATTTCTGACCATAGTTGAGCTACATTAAGAAAAATTCTGTACTTTCTCAATTTCTGTAATACCCTCTTTAATATAAAAGCACAATTAATAATTTATAGCTTGAGCTAGCATCCTTTTATGTCAATGGAACCACTGACTTCCATAGGCATTGCATCAGGCCCTTATATTGCATTGTAAACATATACTATACAAAATACACTTCACAGTAAAAAGACAAGGCTCTGAAGATCTCTCTCTCTCTCTCTCTCACACACACAGTTCAGAATTATCCATAGTATTCCAAAAATCCATACTGTTTTGTAGCTTATGATTACTATGCACTTCTCTTAGTTTTGACTCTAGATTTATCATTGTATATTTCTTAATACTGAGTAGAAAAGGAATCATTTAATACCCAGTTTTTTGTCTGTTCAAGTCAACCCAGTTGTACTGTCATCCACTTCTCCACTGCCAATTCATCTAGTTCTATACCTTTAATGACATTCACGCCACTGAATGTTACTTCATGCAGTTCAGTAATATATAATCTATCAAAAGGTGTGTGTTAAAAGGATATATTAGGGCTGCACGGTTAAGCATTCAAGTCAGACAATGTCAAGTTAAGTCTGCGTGTGCAACCTTAAATATGCCCCCTGTGCATATTAATTACAATATAGTTTTGAAATAAACTAATTCTCAAATAATGCAATATATAAATACCATTCTTTTCTGAAACGTTATATACATGTATAAAATCTTGTAGTATTACTTCCAGGGCACAGAGTCCATGAAAATAATGTATATAACAGGACATTCAGCGAATGAGGCAATGCTTATGCAGACTACCAACCAAATCACTAAGTACCATACAAAATGTGTATTTAAATAATGAACACCTTCAAAAAGGTACATAAAATAAAATAGGACTTATTTATTGGACTTCTGTACATGGCTCATTATCCACTTTCAAGATGCACAGAGATTGATCTTTTCCTCATTCACTAAAAATCTTCAGTAAATGTTTGCATACATAGATAACTTACATGCAAGAGAAATGTATCTTACCTTCTCTCTCAGAGTTAAACAATCACTTTTAAAAATACTGTAATCAGTCATAAATATTTACTACGCATATGTAATGTGTGATTTATAAGGCAGGTTATTTGGGCAAATCAAAACCAATTTTCAGTAAAACCCTTATATTTCTGATGGTGTGTTGTGGCATAATGGTTTTATTAGCACTCATTTGAGAGGATGGCCATAATTTATTAATAGAGGGAAAGAAGGAATTTGTAATGTTAGAAGTATTCCTAGAAGAAATGAATTAGTGCACTTTAGAGAAGGCTAGATGGCTAAAGATGCAAATTCTATTGAGTTTATCACATGGTTGTACAAATTAACCCGCTGTTGGCTAAATAAAGGAATTTACTACATGGATGCCATCACCAGATAATGGTACATAAACTACACAATGGCATGATGGCGTACTGTATAAAGGTTTCCTCAGAGCAAATTTGGGATGAACTTTGACCTGCATGTTTCACTTGTGGCTCTGCCATTCATAAGTAATGAAGTCATGCCAAACAAATTTCAAAGCCATCAATTAGTTATGTAGATAACCTAAATGAAGTCAAATGAAACTCTCATACCATACCACATTAGCTATTTTAAGCCAGGTATTTTAGAGAAAAACTGTTGTAGTGATGTTTTAGAGAATTTTTAAAAAGTGTATTGTTACTTTGTGTGTGTGTTCCTCATTTGCTAAAAATAAAAAGTTACCATAGTACTTTCAACTATGATTCTAAGTATAAAGGCAGTTAAGTTTGGCAAAGTTATAAGCAACTAAAAATAAACAGTTACTTAACATTTTCTGTAACTGTTGTTCTCTGAGAACAGCAACCAAAAAAGCCACTTTCATAGAAAGTTGTAATAGAGAACAACTTCCAGTGACTCAAAGGAGGATCCACCAACTTCGCTAGAACAAAATTTAAGTTGTTTGGGGACATCAGGCTATGTACCTGTAAATAGAATCTGTCCAGACCTTTCAGAAACCTGATGGACAGAACATTGAAAAAAAATGAGTGGTTAGCCACTGAAGGGTGGAAAACTGAGATAGCCACTTGGTGGACTCTGATGGAACTAGTAGTTAACCCTTTTATGCTTCTGAAACATAAGAGTCTAATATATGTTGAATAGGACTCTAAAGGAGTCATCCCTGAAGCATCCAAGCTGCCAGATGGAATGCCTGTAGGTTGGGATGAAGGAGGCAGCCATGGTCCTGGTAGATCACATCTGTGTCCCATGGAAGTGATAGTGAAGGTCTGACTGATAGGGCTAGTAAAGGCAAGAACCAATGTTGATGGGGCCATGCTTGGTTTATAAGTATAAGGTGAGCATGATCTTTTTTGATTTTGGATAAGCCCTTGGGCAGGAGTGGAACTGGAGGGAAGTCATACAGCAGGCTCTTTATCCATGATAGCAAGAAGGCATATGTCAATGAACCTGGGCTGTAACCCACTTGGGAACAAAAGAAATAATATTTTTGTTAGCTCTTGTTGCAAATAGATCCACTCGAGGAGTCCCCCAACCCCCAGCTGAAAATGAACTTGGTCACATCTGGACAAAGATAACACTCATGGTGACTTGTGAATGACCTGCTTAGGTGACCTGACAGAGCATTCTGAATCTCTGGAATGTAAGCAGCTTTCAGGCTGATGGGACAGGCAGAAATCCCAAAGCAGATACACTTTTTGGCATAATTTCATTGACTGAGTCCACTTGTTTGTTTATATAAAGCATGGCTGCTGTGTTGCCTGTGAGCACCACCAGATTCTGCCCCTTGATATATGGAAGGAATGCTGTGCAAGCCAAATGGATGGCTTGAAACTCCCTCACATTTATATTGAGCTTTAGATGTTGGATAGACCAAAGACTTTGAGTCTGTAAGGGGCCTAAGTTATCTCCCCAGTTTAGAGCTGACACTTCTGTAATAGGGTGAATGTCCATTGTGGAGGAGCAAAGGGAACTCCCATGAAAACATCTGAGGGTTCTGTCCACCAATACAGGGAGGACAAAACCTGAGTAGGTACTTGAACCACCATGTCCATAAAATGATGTGCTGGTGAATACACTGAAGCTGGCCACCCTTGTAGTTTCCTGAAGTGCAGCTTGGCATGCTATACCATGTTAAGTGCATTCCACAATGTGCCCTGGAAGCCTGAGGCAGTTTCACACTGTAGTGACGGGATGTGCCTTTCGATCTAGAGCAATGACTTGCCTTTTTGGAATTTCAACCCCAGCAGGAAAGCCTTGGCCTTTGTAGAATTTTGGGAGAACTGCCCCAATAAATTCTATTTGCTGAACAGGAGTCAGGGTAGATTTCTCCATAGTGATTAACAGCCCCAGTGTGTTGATGGTGGACTGTATAATGAGCACACTGCACACTACCAAAGACCTGGACTATTGTCTTACTAGTCAGTCATCTAGGTAAGGTAGGGTGGCCATATTTCCCAAAGGGAAAACGGGACATGGTGCGGGGCTGACATGAGGGCCTCCCTCCCCCACATGGGGGCTGGCCCGAGCCACTCACTACAGCCCTGCCTGCCTCCCTCACAAGGCGCTCCCTCAAGCCTTGTCTGCCCCTCGGTGGAGACCTGCTTCACCACCTGTGTGAGGTGGACATAGCCACTCACTCCCCCACACGTTCCTCCCATAGCACCCACTTTTTTTTTTTGACAAAAGTGGACATTTGATCAAGTCAGCAAGAGCAAATGGGATAAATGCCCACTTTTGCCCAAAAAAAAAAAAAAAAAAAAAAAAGTCGGGATGGCCAGGACAGGGCTTAAAAAAGGGACTGTCCCGGCCAAGAAGGGATGTATGGTCACCCTAAGGTAAGGGACTTACATGGACTCTTGACTTTTGCAGGAATGCTGCTATCATGGTCATGTACTTTGTAAACACAAAAGGAGCTGCTGACAGGCCAAAAGGCGGCACTCTGAATTGGTAATGGGATCCATTGGCTACAAACCTGAGGAATTTTTGGTGGCTCTGGTGAATTGTCACATGAAAATAAGCATCTTTTAAGTTGAGGGCAGCATATCAGTCCCAGGAAAGGTATTATAGAAACTAGAGTGACCATTCAGAATTTTATTTTCTTTAGGAACATGTTTAGCTCTCTTATATGTAAAATAAGTCTAGGGTGCCCCCCCTCGCTTTCAGGATTAAGAACTATAGGGAATAAAAATCCCTTTCCTCTGAGCTACATAGGCACTTCTTCCAAGGCCCTGAAGAGGGATGGGAAATGGGAGTGGGAAGGAGGAACAGAAACCAATTGAAGGGTGTATCCCAGTTTCACTGTGCTTAGAACCCCTGATCCATAGTGATGCGGGACCACGCTCTTATGAAGTGGGACAGGTGGTTTGCAAACAGTGGGGTAGAGAAAGATGGAACTCTGGGAAATGGTAGACCACTCTCGACCAACAGACCAAAATGTTTGTTTAGAAGGCCCAGCTTGCCTAGATGAACCAGCAGCTGCAGAAGAGGAGGAGGATTGGAGGTCACACTTTATAACATCTGCCCCTTTCTCTGGATAGGTTCTGGGTACAAGGAATGAAAGGTGCGAACAGCGGGGAATCTGTGAGTGGAATGGCTTTCTTTTTGTCACTGTTGTATAAATACAAGAGACTTAAGGGTTTTCCTTAAATCCTTAAGACTCTAGAGCCGCTCATCAGTCTTTATGGGAAAAAAGTGAGGGGCCTTCAAACAGGAGGTTTTGGATCATTTGTTGAACCTCACGGGGAAGACCTGATGACTGCAGCTGATGAGGAGCACTGTATAGCGATAGCTCAAGCCGCAGAGTCCACCACATCTAGACTTGCCTGCAAGGACATTCTGGCAACTAATTTGCCTCCTTCACTCCTGCTTTACCTCATCCAAAAGCCTGTCCTTAAATTTTAAGATGTTATCCCACAGGCTAAAATCATACCAACCCAGTAGAACCTGCTAGTTTGCAATTCTAAACTGTAAACTTCCTGTGGAATACAGATTCCTTCCAAATAGGTCCAGCTTCTTTCCCTTTGGTGTCAAGATCTGGTGTCCCTGTCTCTCTTTTTTGTTAGCAGCAGAGACTATCAGGGAACCCTGAAGGGGATAGTTAGAAAAACACTCGAACCTCTGCGAAGGGACGCAATATCTTCTCTCTACCCTTTTTTTAGTGGGAGACAGGAAAAACGGGGCCTGCTATACTGCCCTGACAGGAGAGGCCAAAATGTCCACCAGCCTCTGTTACTTTTCCTGTACCTCATTTGGATGGATATCCAGAGCTACAGCCACCTTCTTCAACAAGATGAGCTCCAAAATTATCAGGTGGGGAAGAAGCAGACTCTTATCACTGCCTCATCAGGTGACAAAAGAGTAGAGGCCAAGGGTTGCTGAGGTGGCGCCTCCTCCAATTTTTCTATAGGGCAATCCAGAGCATGAACTTCCTTATGTACAGCACCAGTCCTGGTACCAGGGGTGGGCAGATGGTGACCCTGTTGTAGATGTTCCTGACACCTAGCTGAAGGATGGAAGGGAACAGAAATACTCTAGATTGTGGAGGGAAGCCCCAAGAATTCCTAAAGGGCCATTGATATGGAGGTGGGACCCAGTTATGTCTAGAACATTGATGTCTTTGGAATGCTGAGGCTTGGCCAGTTTCACAATGGGCAGGCACCTCACAGATGCTGCTGAACATATCCATGCCAAGACAAGTAAGAGCTGACCTTGGAGTCTGATGAAGACTCTGCTTCTTCCAACTAAGGAGGAGCTGACACCATTGGTACTGGAGAGACTAGTTCTGAGCCTGGAGATGGAGGTACCGGCGAGATCATTCCTGGCTTCCTACTAGATGGAACCCCTTTGACAGGTAGCATCTGCCAATATCAAATGGTGTGTCAGGATTGGAGCTGGAACAGTAGAAAATTGTACATTAGACATCGGTACCAGGTGGGAGTCTTGAACAGCTGGGGGAACCAGAACTGACAGGTTCAACAATTCCTGAGCTGCCTCATTAGTTTTGGGCATAGACAGCACCAGCAAAAGGCTCTTGGCTCTGCAGTACTGAAAGCTGATGATGACGTGGCCAGTACTTGAAGGGACTGGTCTCAAAGGGCCAGTCCTAGGGTGGAGTCAATGACCCTTGTTGGCTTAAGGACTGCGTCTGGGAGTGCCTCTTCTTTGAGTGCACCTCTGTGTCCTTGCCTCTACTTGGTGCCTGCCCTGAAGATTTTGAAAACTGCAGTACTGAGTCTTCAGGAGACTTATATTGTCTCATCTTCATTACTGGCACTGAAGATCTGCCTCTCAACTCAGTCAGACCAGGAGGAGCACTCCTAACAAATGTGGACATGCTCAGTACCCACATCGAGGGGGAAGGCGATGGTGGGCGAAGTGCAGACTCCATCAGCAGACACTTAAGTCTGGCTGCCCTGCCTTTCTTTGCGTGGGATTTGAACCCCCTATGAATGTAACATTTGTCATTCACATGCTCCTTCCCCAGATACTTCAGGCAGCTGGGGTGCAGGTCACTCATTGGGATAGACTTGCTATAAGAGTAACAGGACCTGAAGCTGGGAGAATGAGGCCTGAGTTTGGTATCTATACCCAAATGAGAACCAATGAATCCAAGGTACTAACTACTAATCTAAACTTAATCTTATATCCAAAACTATGTACAAAAACTCTAAACTAGCCTAAAACTAACAGAACAGATACTATTTACACTAAAGAGGGTAGGACTCGCAAGGATAGCATCTCCAACAACCATCACAGATGGTAGGAAGGAACTGGGAGTGTGTGTAAGGGATGGCTCCACCCTTTATAACTATGCACAGTGGCACAAGCCAGGAGAAAGCACTCGTGCCACCCTCCTGGGTACTGCTGAGGGAAAAGCTCCAACAACTGTGCATGAATTGCATGCACACCTCCAGTGGAATGGACGTATGCTATGACTTGAAGAAGAACAGAGTCTTATAAAGGAAAGCGTTAGGCAGCCTTACCCGTAGCATAGTTACCAGCTCGGCCTATAATTTAATCAGTTCAAAAGTATTTATTGAAATTATGACTTTCAAAACATTCTAAAAAGTAAAATTAAATTGAGTTATACATTGTTAATTTGTAAAAAGATACAGTAAAACTACATATGTGCCCTTTTGCTTCTTGATATTAACAACACTGACAACCATAATTAGCTTAAAGGATTAAATGAATGTTGTTTTCTTTACATAGAAAAAAGGAAACACTTTATTATTGGAGTATGAACCACTTGGAAATGTTGTGTAACTCTTTTATATCCATACATTTTTTGTTTTAGTTTCTTTTGCATGTTGCAATACCCTTATCATATGGACTTCACCCTATCTACAGGGTCCAAGAGGAATTTTCAGAAGTCTTGCCCAGTCACTATGATCCAAACACTGCATTTCTTTGTCAAGCAAAACTTCTACTGACTTCAGTAAGAAGTTTCCCCAATTAGGGAATGCGGAATTTGGTCCAAAAAGCATTCCTCCAGAGAAAAGAGGGATGCAATATCTGTCTTCTTTACTTGAGTGTGCCAACAAAAGAAAGAAAATGATATATGTACTTGTAGTTCAGCAAAAAGAGGAAGAAGCAACACTTATGGAACAAGAAGGACCTAGACAAATTGGAGGATTGGGCCAAAAGGAATCTGATGAGGTTCAATAAGGATAAGTGCAGGGTCCTGCACTTAGGACGGAAGAACCCAATGCACAGCTACAGACTAGGGACCGAATGGCTAGGCAGCAGTTCTGCGGAAAAGGACCTAGGGGTGACAGTGGACGAGAAGCTGGATATGAGTCAGCAGTGTGCCCTTGTTGCCAAGAAGGCCAATGGCATTTTGGGATGTATAAGTAGGGGCATAGCAAGCAGATCGAGGGACGTGATCGTTCCCCTCTATTCGACATTGGTGAGGCCTCATCTGGAGTACTGTGTCCAGTTTTGGGCCCCACACTTCAAGAAGGATGTGGATAAATTGGAGAGAGTCCAGCGAAGGGCAACAAAAATGATTAGGGGACTGGAACACATGACTTATGAGGAGAGGCTGAGGGAGCTGGGATTGTTTAGCCTGCAGAAGAGAAGAATGAGGGGGGATTTGATAGCTGCTTTCAACTACCTGAAAGGGGGTTCCAAAGAGGATGGCTCTAGACTGTTCTCAATGGTAGCAGATGACAGAACGAGGAGTAATGGTCTCAAGTTGCAGTGGGGGAGGTTTAGATTGGATATTAGGAAAAACTTTTTCACTAAGAGGGTGGTGAAACACTGGAATGCGTTACCTAGGGAGGTGGTAGAATCTCCTTCCTTAGAGGTTTTTAAGGTCAGGCTTGACAAAGCCCTGGCTGGGATGATTTAACTGGGAATTGGTCCTGCTTTGAGCAGGGGGTTGGACTAGATGACCTTCTGGGGTCCCTTCCAACCCTGATATTCTATGATTCTATGATTCTAAGATCTCCTTTAGAGCAAATAACCCAACTATTCCATTTTCTACTTGCTTCTTTAGCTCAGTTAGGTATGCCCATCAAATAGGCACAAATAAAGGAAATGGTTGGACTAAGTCGTCATAATAAGAAAGGTAGGTCTGATAACAACATACAAGTACTGCATATAAACACCATAAGTAGACTTTAGTTTTATCAGTAAATGTCAGTATACATCAACTCACTGTACACACACTCAAACCAATGGAAAACTATTTCTATCAGTAATAGAAATGTACAAATAAGTAAAGTAATAAAAATGCTGCTTGAGAACGTAGAGTTTTATTTAAGGATATTTATTTTGTATATTTTGAGATATGATGTGGATAATTTGTGTTTTAATGGATATAAAATTTACTTTTTTGAATTTCAACGTCTATTAAATAATTATTGTCTGACCCCCCTGCTGTCTACCCCACACAATTTCTAGCAACTGAAAATTTACAATCGATAAAATATAAATGCTTTTCACCCATAGTTTTGCACAACTGTGAAAATTAAAATCAGTAAAATATTAAAAATGCTTTAATATCAACATTGATAACTGTCAAAATTATAAAAAAAATAAAAATCGATTTCTGCCAAGTTTAACCATAGGGTACATTTTATAATTACACTTGTCAGAGTTGCTGAGGTCAAAAACTAAATGTATAAAAAAATTGAAATTAATCTCTTGACCTAGCCTGCCCAGCAAGCAAAACCTTCACTAGACTGGCAGAAGAAAATAATGAAAATTTCTTATTTATCTAGGTGTTAGGCCTTCTCAATACAGTCACTGCCCATTTGGAAGTGCACTTGGAAGTGGGCAGACCTAGTTCTTGTATAAATGGGATGGATAATTTGTTTGAATAACGGCATTTATTAAAAAAATATTGAAAATGTTACATTATTGCATAGAGAAATAGCTCTAAGGTACAAACCATCAGTCATACTATTAAACTGACTTCATGAGTCAGTTTAAAGATATGACTGATGGCTTGAACTTCAAAGCTATTACTGTATGCTGTAACATAACACACTCTTGAAAATCTGTTTTTGGCCAAACCATTTTAAAAAATATGTTTTACATATTTGCTTCCAATGTCATAAATCAGAGATGAGCAGGTGCCATTAATATACATTATTTGTTTGTTACATTGGATTAATATTCCTTTTTAATATGTTTTTTGCTTATATTAGTTTTTGTTCCGGCAGACATCAATTTTTGTTTTAAATTCATGATTCACTTTACAGTTTCAATGTTATCGTTACAATTTGACGAGCTACCATCTCATTTACATTATCATGTAAAAATCCATGAGAAGACCGTAAATTCTCAGAATCTACTTATTTTCCATGACCAAATGTTAAATGTTTAGAATTTGTAGAAGTTGACGATTTAAATTTACTATGCAGTCTATGGGCCAGATCTCAAATAGGTGTAAATCAGTACAGCTTTATAGATTATTCATAAATAATAGCATTATAAAGCTATTAATTTCTCATTTGTTAGCAAGGATCAGAAATATTCAAATTCAGACCTTAATCTCACATGTCCAAAGGGGTAAGAATTAAAGAAGTAGACAAGAACATAGAGAGTTATGACCATTTCATGACCTCAATGGAACTATGCTGAATTACTCCAACAGAGGATCTGGCCCATACGCTTCATAGTAAATTGCATCTTTCAACTTCTAAAAATTCTAGAAAGTTAAAATCTGATTATTAAAACTAAGCAGAGTCTAATGATTATGGATCTTCTCAGAAGTTACTACAGCTTTTTTCAGAATGGTAATATAAATGAAGTTATTTCCTTCAAGCAGGAAATGGAAAATAGCACCATTGAAACAGATTAGTAGAATAGAAAGAGCTCTTATCATTTGCTTAGTTCACTGTGAAAGATATAAAAATGAGTGAGGATAGTTGGAGAGTCAATGGTTTATGTTACCTAGAGACTAACATGATCTATGTGACATCTACTTGGAAGACCATTGCTGCTTTGTGAGCTAATGGTATGCTTACAGGTCTCTGAAGTGAGCATAAATGCACAGCTTTTACAGCTTGTCTATTTCATTTATTTGATCAGTCTGTTTTAAAATCACATTTATCCTTTCAACAAGACACAAGATGGAAAAGGCAAATCTGGAAATTCCATACTAGTCAGATCGTCTCAGGGTTGCAGCATAAAGATTTTATTTGAAAGGCTATGTTGCTATCTGTAGACATCGTTGGTTAGTGTTATACAAGCAGCTTTCCTTTTTCAAAAACAAAAAAGGGGAAATGGCCATGGGTTCAATCAGTGACTGTCCCAGTTCTCTAACTCTGTCCCAGAGCGAACTGTGATATTGAAGTATGAATATGAAAATGTAGCCATATACTATTTATTAATTTTCTGCTAAGAATTCAATAGGATACAGTCAAGTTTGCTGAGGAATCTTTTTTTGTGCAAATCTATAGGGTTGCATACAAAGTTTTCATTATTTCAGAGTACAGCATTTAATTGTAATTATTGTTCTTTCAGGAAGGAAGCAAGTCTGGAGATTACTTTTTAGAAGATCTAAGAAATATTTTATCGTCAGTCATGGTTAGTTCTGCCATGGTATGACACAATGCTAGTTGTAGCACCCTGGTCACTGAAGTTGCTGCAATAGAGAGAAGACTGTAGGCTTAACTGGAATCAATCAACTGTTACTGGTGGGGATTACTGACATTTGGTGGCAACTGATGGGCTAATAAACTGATTGGCTGAACAATGGGAAGATATAGGATTGAGAGTAACTCGGAGAGTGAGCTGGGTGGAGGAAAGGAGAGGAAGCTGTGTGAAAGCTCCTCCTGTTGTTGCTGTATACCTGTGCTATGTCCTGCCATGTTTGGAAACTGAGGATTAAAGACACACATGGTGGAAAAGAAACTGTGTGTGTTTGTGAGCAGACCACAAAATCCAATGCTGCTCACGGGGTAGCATGAGAAGGACTCTGTGACATGTGGGACTTGTCTATGATCTTAACCCTCTTGGTGAAGAGAAAGAACCTTGAGAGGTGACCTCTGTGAGGGCAGGGGAGCAATGGATTAGATGCTGCATTGGTTAATTGAACAACAAAAAGAGAGGTAGAATACCTCGCAGACAGAGGCATGTACTTCTGGGTTGGCAGGCGGAGCAGCAGTGGGCACTGTAGGAGTTTATCTCAGTGTACAGCAGCAGCTCCTGCAGATTGGTGAGTTCCAGTAAAGGAACTGGAAATCAGGCAGTGGAACTTTGACTATGTAAGATGACCCCAGGCATCACCCTGATGGGTTTTTTTGCTAACTTGTGAGCCGGTGGCTATCAGTGCTGGATGGGACGAGGATGGCTGGGCACTATGGCTAGCCCCTTATCTGACCAACAAGGCTCAAGAGGCTTATATGGCACAGAGAGCACCAAGCCAAAGATTATGATATGCTGAAGGCCACTATTCTGGACAGGGTGGGCCGGTTGTCAGAAAAATACTGTCAAAAATCAGAATAGCCAGATGGAATGATGGGATATGTCCCAAGACTTTTGTGCAAAAGTTATCTGACTGGGCCAATTGGTGGTTGAGGTCAGACAGACAGGACACAGAGGCATAAGGGGCTCAATTATATATGAGCAGTTTATGCAGAGCCTCCCCGAAGCTGCGAGAATTTGGGTCCGAAGTCATCAGCTGGAATCACTAAGGGGTCACATAAAACTAACAAAGGAGTATATGGAAGCAGATTTTCCATGAAAAGAGTTCCATTCCCCTACACTAGGGACAGGGGAATGGATGGTTGAGGAACCACCTTCATCGAAGCCTAGGAAGGGGATGCAAGAGGCAAACAAGAGTGTCCACAGCACCCGCTTAGTGGCTTGTTACCGATGTGGTGGCAAAGGACATTTAAAGGAAGACTGCCCATACATGGACTGTGGGTTCATGGAGTTTTGTGGGTGGGTGGGGGCATAAAAGGCAGGACTAGGACAATGACAGTTCCTGCCAAAGTAGGCTGGAGAATCACATGGGGTGTGGTGGATTCAGCAGTCACGTGTAACCTTGTATGAAATACCTTGGTTAAACTGCAGTGGCAACAGAATGGGGAGACAATAACAATTCACTGTCTACATGGGAAAAAGAATACTTATGCCCTGGCAGTCGTTCCACTGGAAGGAGAAGGAAAATTTTAAGTGGCAGAGAGTGGGTGTGGTAATATTGTTGCCGTGTGCAGTGATGATAGGAACTGACTGGACTCTGTCCCCTTATGTAAAAAGAGCGGAAGACAAAGAGGGAGATCCAAACAATGGGTCTGCATAAGGAAATCTCAATGGTAGGCCCTCCAGGTAATCATCCAGGTGCACTGTGAAATGATTCTAGACTACAAGCTCAGAGAGAATAACATGCTGGAGGACTTGAGAGGAAGAGGGAGGGGGAAGTGGATTCATGGGATGTGGTGTAATCACACACCGGACCAGAGACACATGAATTAGGCCAGGTGGGTCCAATCAACCAATTAAGCAGCAAACAAGGGAGATTTAGGCTGTGTGGAGAGCCTTGATTAGAAAGAAGCTCACCTGTGAGGGAACAAGCAGGAGCTTCTACAAAGCCAGGAAGCTCGCAATAGTGTAGAGAGGCTGCAGGAGTGACAGGGGCAGGGAGGCAGGCATGAGAAAAACCTGATGCTACTTGAGCAGAAAGACTTTGGAGGACTCTACCCCAGAAGAAACAACCACTTAGTCACCTAGCCAAAGGGCTGAGTCATGAAGAGAAAGCTGCAGGTCCTGGAGCAAGAGAGGAGCTTCAGAGTGAGAGAAAGACAGAGAGTGACAAAGTGCAACTGCAGGAAGAGGCATTGGCATGGCAGAGCTAATTCCCAGAACGGTCAGGAGGAGGCACTGTCCAGTGGTGAATAGTGTGCCCTTTCACCATCCAAGAGAGAAAGATCAGAGTAACCCAGCACAGGAGAGCAGAGGTTTGGCCAACTGCCAGGAGAAGCAAGCTGGGGAAAGCCCCAGGATGAAAGACATACCAAGGAGGGAGAGAAGGGTCTTGATAAAGCGGCCTTGGCAGGTGAACTTACCTGAGCCTGGGGCAAAGTAAGTCAAGGGAGGAGAGGAATCCTGACATTGAGGCCCTGAAGGGACAACTTACTAGAGTAGATATAAACCAGAGGAAAAGGAAACTAGAGGAAAGGCCCATAGAATGCAACTGGTGTGATGACCTATGGGCAGAGATGGACACAAGGGGGAAATCTCCTTTCTCTGAGTTTACGTCTTGTGGATGGAAGGCAGGAGACCCTCACCAGCAGCCCATGGAAGGCCAGTCTGAGAGGGCCCAGGAAACCCCAACAGAACCCCAGACCTGTAAAGAGAGTAGGGCTCAGACTAGAAAGGCCAGAAAAGGTCTCAATTGAAATAAGGGAGTGGGAGCTATGTGACAGAGTGCTAGTTGTAGCATCCTGGTCACAAAGGATGTTACAGGCCTATTTGAAATAAATCAACCTGTTCCTAGTGGAGTTACTGACAACTGGTGGCAATTGTTGGGCTACTGAGATAATTGGCTTAGTAATGGGAGGTTACAGAATTGGGAGGAACAGAAAGTAAAGGGAGAGCTCAGATGGAGGAGAGAAAGCTGTATGAAAGCTCCTTCTGCTGTATACCGGTGTTATGTCCCGCCATGTTTGGAAACTGAGGATTAAAAGGTACCTGTAGGGTAAGAAGAAACAGACTATGTGTGTCCGTGAATAGGAATCCACAAAAACAGACTAGGCAGTGCTGCTCACAGGGTAGTGTGAGAAGGACCCTGTGATACATGGGTTACCTCTTGGGCTTTAACATGGATCAGATGCAGATCTGAGTGTCTTTTTGCTGCCATCTTGTATTAATAACTTCTTATATATGCCTCTGTTAAAGGTTAGTAAAGACACACTTGGAAATTAGGATGGCATTAAATAACTTTCTTACTGCTTGGGTCAGAAATTAAGGATATTGATATACTAATGAAGGAAACATGTCTCTGTTCTCGGACAATCCCATCTCTGTTGTCCATGAAACTTTGGTCAAAGTATCCATTTTATTAATTAATTTTGAGGAAAGTTCAGTAATTGATGGTTCATCTTGTTGGGTTCTTGAAATAACTGATGAAGAAAATGAATACAGATTGAAAGTATAGAGAACAGGGAAGAAAGGAAAGGGTGATCTGGAAATTCTTGAGTTTAAGTGTCATAGTTTGTGAACAGAACAACTAATGAGTTCACTCAAGAATACAGAAGCTAAATTTTTAGCTATAATGATGCATACAAAACAGTTGGAAATGGAAACTTCCAACATGCTTTTAAAGGGCTCACTGCACCCCTGCTTCCTTGTATTATATTTCTCTGTGGATAAGGAGGGCCACTAAACGATATCTTTAATTCTCTTATCCTTAATTTGACTGAGAATAGTCTTGCAGAGTATCAGTCTGATCTGTTTGCAACATTAACTAGAAGATACTATCATATTAGCCCAGAGAAATTTCCAAAATAAAGTGACAACTGAAAATTCATCGGAGAGTGTATAGATATTACAATTAGAAGATAGGATGATGTCAATGCTTGAAGCAGAAAGCTGGTGAGTCTTAATACTGAATTCATGCCAAAACTATTGCTTTGCCACACAAAGATATTCCAAAATGTAATGCCAGCACCATATACCGATTTGGCAAGAAAAATGCAGAGAATGCTACAGATTGTGTTGACAGCGTGACATGATGTTTTCTTGGATGTAGTCTGGGTATCATGAGAGTAAGCCTGGAGACACTAATGAGAAAAAGGATACAGCACTGGAAGAGCTGCTAAATATGCAGTAGTCACAGGATGCCTGGAGCTTGCTGGAACTAGAGTGGTAATTTTGACATTAAAGCAGCATAGTGTGAATTGGCCAGAGAATCTTGAAGCAAAGGGATTCAAGAAGGTCGAATTTGTTTCTCATACCACACTTGCAAAGGAGTTTTCAAATTCTATGATTTGAATGGAGTTTTCAAATCATATTCTGTTTACAGAAATGGAGTTTTCAAAACATATTCTTGTTATCACCAAGTTCTACATTTAGGAAGCAGGAGGGTCCCAAGCCAGATGGTAAACACAGATCAGAAGTTCAGAGCATTCAAAAAACAAGTTGAATAAACCCAAATTACTGGTTTCCATACTATAAAATGATTGGCTACTACCACTTTTAGTTGGCCCTTAAAAGCAGCCAAAACAAGACCTGAATTTTTAGGTAAACAGTCTGAATCTGGGGAGTTGGCGAAGACAAGATATCTATGCTGCTGTTGTGAACTCTCATTACGGAGTTCTTCCTCTTCCATTCTTCCTCTACCGTTTTTGTAGCCGACTTCCTGCATTCCACTGGAAACTGTCCCACATTGTCAGAGCATTGAAGAGCCACATTAAGAGGTGCCAAGATGCATACTCTCAGATGGAATAAGTCTGGATCTCCCTGGGGAATCTGACTTTACCTGTAAGATGAAAGGCCTGGTGACAGAGGAAGAAAGAAAGCTGGGTCTAATGGCATGGTCAGGAGATTGGAAGATCACAATTGAACAAACTCTCTGATGCTAAGCAAATACCTTTCTCTTGACTGTGGAAATATGTGGAATTGAGGGAAGGAAAATAACTGGTTGTGACTTAAGTCTAGAGGGAACATACAATCAGAGAACCTGGATGCCTACCAGCTCCTACCAATCCCAAGGACATTTGATATAATAGAATCTATATGTGGAAAAGATCTATTAGATCATTCAGTCCATCACTATGAAGATGCAGAATTGTTTCCTATAGTGCATTTTCTTGTGCTTGACCTTGTAGCTAGGCAGATCTACACTGGAGTTCTACAGCACTGCTGTCTTCAAAGAGCACTTGAGCTGATTGTAAAGTTTTTAGATTGTCTGCAGGAGACTAGCTTCCCCCATCAAATGAATAGCTGTAAGAAAGTTATGAAGGATGCACCAATCCCACAGGGTTCTGTCTTCATAATACAGTTTAAGTGAGAGTCCTGCCCCAAATGGTTGAGAATACATGGCTCTTGAGTTGTACATCTGAGTTTATACTACTGTATCTGAGTATACTGAATTGTGAATCAACTGCCAAATACATGAACCCCACTCTTAATGCCAGGCACACTGCACTAAGTTACAATACACTGATGCAAACTCTGGGTTTCTCTGGCTTTATACAAAATATTAAGATATTCTCGAGAACTCTCCATTACAGCCCAAATGCCTATCACCACTTCTGGAGAGGTTTAGGGGAAAAAATCCTAAAGAATGTTTGAAGACACTATCCATCAGATGAGGGGATCTTGCATTGAATGATGATCAGCTGCTGACTTCTGGTTTGCCATTTGCACTCAACCAAGACTGTAAGTTTCTCACGATCAGCATGTGTAATGTATTCCCATCAATGCAAGAAGCCATAAGACCTCAGAAAAATTATCCTTTCCCCCCCACACCTGACTGAAAATTTATAGAAGCATTATTTCTTTGAATGTTTAATATTTCTTGTGGAGCTAAAAGGCAGTAACCACTGACGCATCTAGACTGGTCCCTATGAGTGTTAATTTCTATGTCTGGGTAAAGATGGACTTTATTGATTCCTGAGCAGGAAGCAAACTTTGTATAGTGAACGAAATGTGGAAGAATGCCTCTCAGGCTGAGAGCACTAAACCAGTCCTGTGAACTGATAAAAGACATGGTGGCTACCAGTGTCACCATACAAAAACTGAACCTTGAAACAAACTTGTTCAATACAGAACAAAGACCCTTTCCCTTTGGAGTGAGAAATTTTCTCATGTAATCAGTGCCTTGAACATTCTGCAATTCCATAGAGTTTGCAGCAGAATCTCCTATTTGCTCACTCCTTGCCAGACAATTGTGTTAAAGCTTTCACTTTAACCACCGCCTCCTGCATCTATCCCACGTAGTTGTTTTATAACTTTGAATACGTGGCCCAAGTGTAAATAGATATGCTGTTGCCTTCTTGGATCTGCAGACATCCTTAACATAGCTCAGAAGTGTGAACAGCCATAATCATCTCAGTGAGATATGGAACTCAAACCTAATGATAATTTAATTGTTAACTCTTTCACTGCTGGTCATTTGAGCAGAAATATCCAATTATATCATAGCATCCCACAAATCTCAGTTGCCTCCCATGCTTTCCCAGGTATCAACACCCAACTGTCTCCAATTCAGCTGCCAAAATCTTCAGCAAGAAAACTCCTAACCAATTATTTTCATATGAAAATTACAGTAGAAATTACACTTAGGTGTCCTAATTCTATTAAAGGGAAAAAGAGGACAAACAAGAAAACACAGACAGAATGATCCTTTGCCTATGGGAGTAAAAAAAGAAATTGAGGCACTTTCCTTTGTAAATGGCATTTTTGCAGATTCAAACATTTACTGCAAGGGAGTATTATGCAGTTTGCCACAAATGCCATTCCTTTCTAGATTATTCCAGGTGCATATTCTCCCAAGCACGGGAATCCGCAGAGGAAATTATTTCCTGAGAATACACAGTAGGCTTATCCTCAGGAAAATAGCATTAACACTTTAATGCCTAAATGAGATTACTAGAGATAACAAGGAACTAGACAGCTAGTACTGTATTATCACTCTTCCTTTCATTAAAGAAGACAGAAGGAAATAAGAAAAACTTAAGAAAATTTAAAACAGTGAAGGAAAGATCCATCCCACTTCACCCACATTTACCCTATTTGAAACAAGAAATTACACTAGGGAAATGGGAAAAACCTTTTTTTAAGTTCCTTTGGTCAAGTGATATCAGTGGTGTGGGCAAAGATGCCAAAAATGTGCTTGAGTGCTCAGGGTTATAAGAAGGCCACCATGCTAGGGAGAACTAAGAAAGTATTTCTTATTCTTAATAAGAGAGTTTATATTAACCTTGTAAAAACAGACTACAGGAGAAGATTTTTTAAGTTTCAGCTCATCATCATTTGATTAAACTGACACATCACTCATTTGCCTGTAATTGTGATGATTTGAAAAATAGCATTGTGAATGTTAGAGTTAGCATTTGAAATAGGTTACCACTATCTGTTTCTTTTCTATGTATTGTTTAAACCTCTTTTAATTAAATTTTTTAAATAAGTGCACAACGAAGCGCACATCCAACCTCCATACAGTACAAGGGAAATCCAATAGGATTAAGCTCAGCAAATAATTTAATAAAACTCTACAAGAAAAATGACTTAACCATTAAGGACAATGCAGCACTAATGCGTTTCATAACCAATGTCTTACCAACTGTAAAAGGGTCAGTGCACATGTCACTTCTGTTCTCCTTCCATGCCAGCAGGTACTCAATGCTGACGTGATCTGCAGCGTCTATATGACTGTTAACTGCCACCATCATGTTATGAGCTTTTGCGATGCCGTAATAAACCTTAGTTTCATTCACCACGGGCAAGTCAGTTAGGGTGTTTGCTGCCTCAAAAGCCTGATTGAAATATTCACATGCTTTGTAATAGTTCCCCTAATAAGGAAGAGAAAATCGAAGAAGAGGTTTTTACATTTTTTTTTAACTAGCACATCTTTAACCTAGTGCTTTGTACTTCCCCCTTCACAAGCGTAAAGAAGCCACAGCTGTTATTCCACCCCCAAAATGATTCACTGTGTGATCTTGGAAAAAAATCACACCTCTCTGCCTCAGTTTCCTAATCTGTAAAATGCAGATAATAGGACTTACTTACCTGTCTCTCTGGGGAACTGTATTTATTAGTCTCTGTTCATATAGCATTTTGAACATGTAAGCTTCTATATAAATGGTAAATACTATTTCTGATTATAGCTGAGCCACTCAGTAACAGTAACCAGAAATTCAATACATTCAACATCCTTGGAAAAGGATAAAAACTAGCATGGTGACACTAACATTTAGAAACAGGGATTTTTTTCTTTTAAGAAACAAGGAAGTTAGTCAAAACTCCTACAGTCAAAAGTACAGAAATTAAAATTTTTGGAAATAATAATAGTGTCTCTGAATGCATGCACTCTATACCAAAAAAAGGGAAACAGGAGGGCAAGATGTAAACTCCTATGGGTAAATGGCAAGGCTAAAGAGGTTATTCAAGCCACAGATTTCCTTCAGAAAATGGAAATCCAACACTAGTGGAGCCAAAATAAAGGAGCATAAACTATAGCAGGCAGTATGTAAGAAGGAATTAGTAGGGCTAAGGTGGAATTTGAAGAGCAAATAGCTAAAAGAAATAAAAACAAATAAGAAGTAATTCTTTAAATACATCAGAAGCAGAAAGACCGAGAGAACCCATGGGTCTGCACCACAGGGCAGTAAAGGGAGCAATTAAATAAAATAAGGACATTGCTGAGAAGGTAAATGATTTCTCTGCATCTATCTTCACCACAAAGCATGTTGGGGAGATGCCTACACTGGACCTATTCCTTTCTGGTAATAAAGACAAACTACAATCTAAGATGGATATGTCTAAGGAAGAGATGCTGAAACAAGCTGACAATTTAGAAGGCAATATATCACCAGGCCCAGATACAGCACAGAGTATACAGCACAGAGTTTCTGAAGGAACCTGAAATTGAAGTGGCTGAGTTGCCAGCAAATATATGGACTCCTCATAAAAATCAGATACTATAATAGAGGGTAGCAAGCGGCACACCGAAAGTTTTAAAAAAATAGGGTGCCACAAGATTCTGTACGAGCATCAGTGTTGTTTAATCTGTTTGTTTAGTTATCTGGAAAAGGGGGTGAGTAATAAGGTGGCAAATTTGCAAAGGACACAAAATTATTTCAGTTAGTCAAGACCACGGAAGACTGGGAGGAACTTCAGAAGGACCTAATCAAAGTCGGTGAATGGGCAACATGATGGCAAATGCAATTCAATGTTGAAAAATGCCAAATAATGCACATTGGAAGGTATAATTTGAATTACTTAAACACTTATTGGGCTATAAATTAACTGTATCAGCTCAGGAAAAAGAGCCAGGCATCCATATGAACATCTCAGTGAAGACATCTGCTCAATGTGCAGCAGCCTTAAAAATAAAATATAATATATTAATAAAACCAAACAAAATGTTAGGATGCATAAGGAATGAGATGGAAAAGAATACCCAAACTATTATAATGTGAGATTATATAAATAAATGGTATGCCCTGGCTTGGAATACTGTGTTCAGTTCTATTTACTCCACCTCAAAAAAGATACAGCAGCAATAAATGAGGTTCAGAGATATATCATGAGAATGACTAGGGCCATGAAAAAACTACCCTACGAAGAGAGAGTAAAAAAAATTGAACAGCCTACACTAGACAGGAGATAAGATATGACATGATAAAAGCACACCAAACAACAAATTGTACAGAAAAGATATATTGGGAAGATTCTTTCCCATGATACAAAAAGCAAGGGGGCATTTGATATAACTGAAAGGCAGCAAATTCAAAACTAATTAAAGGAAATATTTTTTCACACAGTGAAGAGTTAGCCTGTGAAACTCATTGCCACAAGATATCATGGAGGCCAAGAGTTTAAGATTTAAAAAAGAGATTGGACATTGATATGAGTAACAAGAATATCCAAATTACAATCGTAAATATTTTAAAAATAGATAAATGTTTTGGAAGGGATATAAAGGATCAAGTGTTAGGGCATAAGCCAAACTTTAACTAGTGGGGTTAGATTGAAACATTCCCTGCGGGCAAATTATCATATAACTGCCTATTACAGGCTTTTTGTGTTTTTGTCTGAAGCAGCTGAAACCGGCCACTGACCAAGAACACGTACTAGATAGACAACTGGTCTGACCCAGTATGGCAATTCCTATGTTCCTATTATTAGCAGCCATAGTGGATCAGTTTCCATTCCTCAAACCCTCATGGAATTCTGTAGCCCTTGATGGGTACATCCTTCCTGACACACAAGTCTTTTTCAGAGATGTCACCTGCTTGACCCCTTTACTTTTAACTTGACTAAGTCCCTCCCTGAAGATTTCAATTCCCCTGTGCAATTATGGAGTCTGGTTAGACTGTTAGAGGTTTTGAGGGCTTCCTGGTGGGAAGGAGCTATGGGTAGGATGTGACTTTTTTATGCACACAAAAACTCATGAGCATGGTCAGCACTGTAAAAAGGAAAAGTGTATTTCTGATGTTAAATATGCATCTTAATGGGATATGATTTAAAAACCACCAATCACTAGAAAAAATTCTTCAGTGACAGAAGTAGCAACCTGGCTTGCATATTGGAGCAGAGAGTTCTTTTAATTCAGATAATCCCGCACTATTTTACTGTGGACAGTTCTTTCCTCAATTTTTGTTGAGACTAACTAGGATTTAGAACCATCAGAATTTGTTTAGTCTTGCAAAATCACTCCTATATTTATGCTAAGAGCTAATACTAGCCTAAGGCTAGTTAAACTACATTTATTTGATATATTCCAATAAAATAAAATCTTATTTCCTATCAAGTAGAAATATAATTTGCTATTGATGTTTCAAGTAGTATGATTTCTAAAACTAAACAATAACAGCAATAACTGTAACAAGAAAAGCAACACATCCCTTAAAAATGAAACAAATGAAGGAAAGAACTCTGCAGAGCAGATATATGCTTTTGCTTTAGTATTTTTAATTTCAGGAGACTTATACACAGTTTCAGAAAGACAATTTGAAAAGAGACGTCATTTAACATAATGCAATGAACTCTCACTATACATGTTTTTAGTTTTAAAGAAATATTGCCATATTTTTAAAGTAATTTATTTTACAAAAATCCCCAAGAATATTAAAAAGTCATCTTCTCTCTCTGTATTTCTTTCTTTTTGTGATATCATGATTCAGTGCTGAGACACCAATCAATTCTGAATTCTGATATCACAAACAGAACTTAAGAAGAACATGTATAGGAGAAGGCTAGTTCTTCCAGAAGATCACTTTGAATGCAGTTGGTAATCAACAATGATGGCAGAAGAATGTAAATGGCAGTTAACCAGAGTCTGAGTTAAATATTTTGCAATACTTGCCTGAACTGTGGAGGGGAAATATTTAACCCTACTGTTGATATAAACCTATTTTATTCTGCCTTCCAAATCCACTAAACTATAATAAAGGTACATTTTAAATATATTTCTTAGATATCTTGCAGATTCTTTGGCTTTCAAGATCATTTTTATAAAGGCAGAGTCTTTTGAATTTGCATTAAGGAGCAAAGCTTTAAGTGAGAATATCGTAAAATTGAAGTCCCAGGTTAATTCAAAGATTACAGCATAGACTTTGTATCATTGCTTAAGCAACACCACAGGACAATAACCTTTACATTGGGAATTCTGTATAAGATAAAACATAAAAGTAAGGAGTCACTTGGGGGTTGCAATTTCTAAGGTGGACATGCAGCCTGTAGAATAAATTAAAAGAACATTATTTAGGTCACCAAAACAAGCACTTGAAAGTTAGGAAATACCAGATTTATGGTTGCTGCATACCCATAGAGTTCCCCCACTTTTTCAGCAATATGGTAGCCTTAGCTCAGAAATGCTCTTAGTAATTTAAAACTTCATTTTCAGTATTTATATAGAATTTATTCATGGTGAAAGTGCCTTTCCACCTTCTGCAACTAGCAGGGTTGAGCAAGATGGGTACAATTTTCTTTTATTACTTATCATTTCAACATGATTCCATGTATCATTTCAACTTCAAAAATGTTTTAAAAACAATTGGTATCAAATATTTTTTTCTGAATACTTGTTTGAGTTTTATTTGTCCCTGTATGGGCAGCTGCACTGGCATGGAAAGAAAGGCAGCTAGTGCCTTCATTTGGGGTTTCACCAGAGGAGGACAGATTTCAGAGCGGTAGCCGTGTTAGTCTGTATCAGCAAAAACAATGAGGCATCCCTGTGGCACCTTAGAGACTAACAAATTTATTTGGGCATAAGCTTTCGCGGGTTAAAACCCACTTCATCAGATGCATGGAGTGTAAAATACAGTAGGCAGGTATAAATAGACAGCACAACTCCCATCTTTTCATGTACTGTGCATTTATACCTGCCTACTATATTTCCTCTCCATGCATCTGATGAAGTGGGTTTTAGCCCACAAAAGCTTATGCCCAAATAAATTTGTTAGTCTCTAAGGTGCCACAAGGACTCCAGAGAAGGACAGTTTTAAGTAACAAGCCTACTTCAAAAAGAAGCTGTCTGGGAGATATGTTAAATCAGCGTATTTCATGGTTACCCCAACCTTGCCTTGTCCAGCATTGTCTATTTTCTGGTTTGCACAGACAAAATCAAGGCCATCAAGTAGAATGGGTATGAGTGTACGTGAGCACGTGTGTGTGGAAAAAGATTTTGCGTTACTGATACACTCCCCCGGAGGACTTTCTCATTCAGGAAGTCACTTCCTGAATTATGCTGGCAGAGCACACATAGCAAATTAGGCTAAAAGGTTTAAATCTCCACCAGTGTAGTAGGTTAGAATTTTTATTTGTCCATTTGTTAATTTTCAAAGAGCAGTAGTTATACTGTACAGTTGTATACTATAAGATATTTATTTGTGATTTAATTGTTAATTTGCATAGATGTGCCCAAGCTGCATATCTGGATCCAGACTATTGTCAGAGTTGAAATATAGGGGTGGTTTGGATTTGGGGTTTTGGTTTGACTCATTATAGAATTGCATCCTTATTGTGAAATTTGGATCTGGGTTTAGGAACACATTTTAACGTTACCCAAAAGTGTTCAGATTTAGAGTTCCAGTTCACAACCATACCTAGTCATTTGGCAATATAGGAGACATTCCTATATGAATCAATACATTCATCAGATTTCTGATGGGACAGTCTCTCATACAAGAACACAGATTTTGACCCTGAATTACAATCAACTCTAGGTTTCAGAGTAACAGCCATGTTAGTCTGTATTCGCAAAAAGAAAAGGAGTACTTGTGGCACCTTAGAGACTAACCAATTAAAGCTTATGCTCAAATAAATTGGTTAGTCTCTAAGGTGCCACAAGTAATCAACTCTAGGGCATCATCATTATAACTAATACTTACTCTTTCATTGTAAATATCTCCAAGGGATATGCATGCATCCACTAAACTTCGGCTTAGCTGAGCACTCTCGGCAACCGTCACAAACTTTTCCAAGTACTCAATAGCCTCAGTCACTTTTCCCTGACTAAAACAAATGACAAAGGTTGCAATTACATTTTTATTGAGGTTGTTTCTTCATACACTGCAATAGACTATAGTTGAGAATCTGTCAGTGCTTCCCTCAGCAGCCTTATTTTGAAGTAGTCTAGAAACTGTATTTACTAACTTGCTTTTGGGTGAAATTTGGAACCCAATTCTGTCCTCATATGCACATCTGCTACCTCTATGGAAGTCTGTAGGGCTGTGATACTCAGACTGAGACTTGCGAGCTGTAAGTGGCTCTTTACTGTGTCTCCTGCAGCTCTTTACAGCACATGATATTAAAACACTGTGTGATTTAATTATTAACCAATCTAAGTTGTTAGTCAATCTGGATGTTTTTACTATGTTATTAACCAATTGTAGCTGACAAGGGGCAGAATTAGGTCCTCTGTACACAAAAAGAAAAAAAAATACTTTTCCTAAATTGCCAGTATATTGTTGCATTATTTTTAGTACCAAGAATGAAAAAAATAGGTAGGCTATTATTTACAATGCTTGTCTGAGTTTCCAGTACTCTAAAATGATGTTTTATTTAATCAGCATCTGGTCACACATTTTTGTAGATAGGTCAGACCTTGCCTAGTGACCAAATTGAGAGAACATGCCGAGGGAGGGGACTAAGCATATTAGTTTGTCAGTGAGAAACTTGCTTTTATATTTTTCTGCCCCCATCACTCATGGATGCCACTTTTTGCTTTAGAATCCTTTCCCTTCTTGTACAGCAGCTGCAATATAATGACACTAACATTGTAGACCATAGAACTGGTAGCCTCCTTCAGGATGTAATGTTGCTGTTTGGCTGCACAGACCAAGGGTTGCTACAGTCATACAGGCTACCCTATAAACTGTGGATTGCAGGTGTCACCTCCAATTCCCACTGAGACTCAGGCTACTTGAGGTTACTCCCAATCTAGGATGAAAATTGGCTAATGACTTTGATAATAATATTTGCACATATCATTTTTAATAAAGCTGGCTATGTTAACAATATAGTATCTCTGCCCTCTAGGCCAGATGCTCGAGTTTGCTTGCGAGTGAAGCCCTGCACTCTTTTTCTCTTTAAGGCGGAGTGTCACTGCAGCTGACCTCAATATAAGCCATGAACCTGAGTCTCTAATGTAGTAGTGCAGCATGCTATATGTCAACTCACCAAGCCAGCCAAAAAAATCCAGTCCTAATTTAGAATCTCACAAATTTAAGTTCCTGTAAGTGATGAAAAATAGTGATATATTTTCATACTATTTTAAAACACCTTTAAATTATATTCCTGCAACAAATGACTGACTGAGGCTTATTTAAGCTAATCCTTTTAATATAAACCATATTAGGGATATGTGTTTCCAGAATTTGATGGTGCTATGTCTGCTATGGTTCCTTAATTGGCTTATGCAAACAGAGTAATCAGAACAGTGAAGTTCCTGCCACTGAACAGGAAAAAACAGTGAAGCTTTGATGAAAATCTTTAATATTGCTGTGACCACTTCTAGATAAGTGGACTCAGCTGCACTATTGCAATCGGCTGCCAAAACATCCAGAATTTAACAGGGTGCTTAAAATGTTCAAGTGTTATGTTACAGTAAAGAACGTATTTTTAAATGAATAGAATTCTATTTATCAAAATTATTAAATGAACATATTTAAACAGCACTAGAATATGAAATGTACTGAACTGTAAACATTTGTCCAATGTCAAAA
The DNA here is from genome assembly GCF_965140285.1 of Lepidochelys kempii. Taxonomy (NCBI): domain Eukaryota; kingdom Metazoa; phylum Chordata; order Testudines; family Cheloniidae; genus Lepidochelys; species Lepidochelys kempii. Next base: position 54,670,993 of record NC_136383.1, read on the forward strand.
GGTTTCTGAATTTTAGAATTAGAAACATATTTGGAAACCTACTTTTCTTCCAAAGGGGAGAAAATCAAACATTTCCACACAGAAGCGTGGCACATGATTTATATAAGTTAAAGGACAAGGTTAAAGTGTTAGACAAATATTAATTCCAGTTTTTCTAGTTTTCTATATGCAGTGCACAGGTGCAACTTGAACAGCATATTATATGGTATAATCATTAAATCCATTCAACCAGACCTTAGAGAGTTAAAAACATATATTCTGAGGAAAAGAACTCCTCGGTCCAAAGGATGAGAATGAAACAGTGCAGAATATTTGTGTATCAAGGTGATTCCAGTTTCCAACTGGGAAAACAGGACTGTTAACACCCACATCCCCTGACAACTGTCCAATTATGTATATCACACTTGGCCTACTGTTTGCAGTAGAAGTAATCAATAAAGGATGTGGTTGAGTGAACATAGATTTTGGTTGAACCAATGCATGAAAACTTAATCATTTACTCAGAGTGGAGAAATCAAATAGAACAGAGATGAAACAGCCACTAAGGGGTTTGTTGAATGTGCCACCAAGTTTGTGGGCTAGTGACTGAAAGTAATAAGGCAAATGGAATCAGTGACAGGAGAAAATGTAAAAAGGTTTTCTTAATCTCATGAATTAATAGCAATGTTTTGATGTATTTTTGGTCATTTTTGGATATTTCATATCAAAGACCTTATGTTCCATTTATAGAAAATATAAACATTACTAGGACATATAATTTCTCTCAGGCAAAAGGAAATTAATTTGATTAATAACAAAAAGGTAATTCTCACAGTTAGAGCTTTATTTATGCCAACTACCAAAGAGCTCTGCTACTAGATGGTAGAATAGTCTTCCAAGGGAAGTTATGGAAGCCTATAGCTTGAGACATTTAAAACTAGTCCAGACAGATCACTAAAATATATTCTGTCAGAAACAACTCTGCACTGGACAGTAGGATGCACCTAATAATGTTATAAATAGGTCTTATCCACCTCAATCATCTATAATTTTATGGTTCTTTCAAAAATGCATATTTTTCAAAATTTCTACATGCTTTGTATAACTATACACATTCTGCTTCCTAAGATATTACCCTCCTATACTTGTGAGATATTCAGCTTTTTTACAGCACTGGCATTCATGACTCCATAGGGCAGTTAAGATTGCTTCAGTAAAAGGCATTACATACCTGTAGTACTCTTGTTTTCTCGATTCAGGCTAAATGAGCCAATGAAATTTTCTCTGCAAGTGTTAGGCATTATGGAGGCCTGAACCTTTTGTGATGTTGCTCAAGCAAGTCGTGCAAGGATGACTGAATCTGATGCACAAACCGAGTGTCCACAACAAGTCACTTGTTACTACAGAGGACACTGTCAGAGGTTATCTTGAAGGTGATGCCCTTATACCAGACTGCTCCTCAAATAATGATAGGCTTAGAAACCTCCAATCAGGCTTCAGTAGCATGGTTAGGATCTTCAAGACTCCATATAAAACTGCAAAATTTACAGGACCACAGGCTGGTTCTCAAGGCTTTTCCAGTCTTCTGGGATCTTTCCTGTCATCCATGACTTCGTAAATACTATTGCCAGTCACTCAGATTTCTTCTGCTAATTCCTTCAGTACGCTCGGGTGAATAGCATCCAGCCCTGTTGATTTGAATTCATTCAAATTGGTCAGAAGATCTCTGACGTGTTCTTTACTTATCCCATATTTACTGCATTCCTTCCCTTAACTTCATTAGTTGTCCGGTCACCTCTTATTTTTTTGTGAGAAGACTGAAGCAAAGCAGGCATTGAGCAGCTCTGCCTTCCTATCATCTTTCATTATCAGCTCACCTTCTCCACTGAGCAGTGGACCCACACCGTCCTTGATCGTTCTTTTTTTCTGACATATTTGAAGAACTCCTTCTTGTTGTCCCTAACATTTCTTGTCAGCTGTAACTCATTCTTTGCCTTGGGCTTTCCTGATTTTGTCCCTACACACTCATGCTATTCCCATGTATACTTCCTTGCTGACATGCCCTTCCTTCCATTTCCTGTATGTAGCCCTTTTGGTTTTTAGATAGTTAGAAGCTCCTTGTGCAGCCACATTGGCCTCCTGTGGCTCTTCTTATCTTTTCTCTCATCAGAATAGCTTGATGTTGACTTTGACTCCTTTTCTTCTTAATTGGTCTTTCCCTGGGACCTTGCCTACTATTTTTCTGAGTCGGTAGAAATCTGCTTTTCTGAAGGTTGTGAATCATGATGGGAAGTCATTCAAACCTTCACTGGTTCATCCAGTATTTTCCCAGTGGGATCATCCAGACACAGGTCAGAACAATAAGCACCCAAAGTTCTGTGTGAGAGTGAACGGGGACATACAATGTGTATCACATGCCCTTTTTCACATTGGGGAAAGCACTCCTTTACACCTGTCTTTCATTTCCCCTCATCCTCGCGAAATTGAGGAAGATTCAACAAAACAGATCCAGAGTGATCTTAGTCATGATCATCTGGGCTGGGCAAAACTGGTTCTTGGAACTTTTGGCTCTCATTTACTCTTACCGAGTCATGATACCTCGTCTGAGCAGAATAGGGTAATTCTCTCAAATCTTAAGTCACTTCTACTGACAGTATGGCTGCTAGATTTCTAAGGTCAAGTAGACTTACACTTGTCCAAAGAGATCAAGGCTGTTCTGTTAGAGTCCAGAAGCCATCCACTAGGAGGTGTTATATGGCCAAATGGAACCAATTTAAAATGTTGACTTAAGAAAAAGACCTGGACCCACTTTCATGGCCAGTTTCAGTTATTTTAGAATTTCTCTAGTTTCTGATGGTATTAAGAGTGTCGTTAGCTTCCACTAACATCTACTTAGCTGTTATATCTGCCTATATCATGGAATGTAACCATCCCCTCTTAGAATACTTATTAAAGGGATGTTCCAGACTTGTACCTTCCCATTTGGGATTCTGCTGATCCTTGATACTTGTGGCACTACCCAAACTCATAGAAGGGCCCTTTAAGTTTATGGGATCCTGTGGTCTGTACCATCTCTTGCTGAAGTTCTCATTCTTCATGGCCATTAAATCAGCCAGAGGGGCTTGGAATTGCAGGGCCTGATGACCTGTCCACCTTATACTACATTTCATGAAGATAATGGGATATTCAGGCTTTGCCCAAAAATTCTTCAAAAACAGTATCAGAGTTTCACCTCAGTCTATATCAATGTCTGTATTTTCCCCAGAATCCCCATAGCCATGCTGGAAAAGAGAGGGTACATACCACGAATTATAAAAGAGCTTTTAGTTACTACTTAGACAGAACAAAGTTGTTTAGAAAGTCAGAGTACTTGTGGACTTTGGAGAAAAATCTCCAGTGAAGACATCTCAGCTCTAAAGCTGTTTAAGGGGATAAAACCATGCATCCAGTCATGTTATAACCTACCTGATGTTTGTGTACCAAACATCTTGGGACACACTCAGCTAGGGAGGTAGCAGCATCAATGGCAAGAATCCACAATGTGCCATTATCTAAAATCTTGAAATTCAGTTCACACTTTCATGAGTCACTAGTCTCTCAACACAGCATCAAGAACTGATGCTAGTTTCACGAGGGCAATGCCTCAGTCACTGTTCAGTTAGCAGGACTTCTCAGTTAACCTTTGGAAGTCAGTGCTAGCTGGTCTCCTACAATGGAGCTCTTGTGGAGACAGTGGGTAAAATTTTCAAAAGCACCTAAAAGACTGAAAAGTCTAAGTCTCACTGACTTTCAATGAGACTAAGGGCAGGTCTACACTTAAAATGCTGCAGCAGTGTAGCCACACTGGTGCAGCTGTGACCTGTTATGCTTCAGTGAAGATGCTACTACACCAGTGGGAGAGCTTCTCCCATCAGCGTAAATAATCCACCTCTGCAAGAAGTGGTAGCTATTTCGATGGGAGAAGTCCTCCTGTTGACATAGCGCTGTCTACACCGAGGGTTAGGTTGGTATAACTGTGTTGCTCAGGGGTATGGATTTTTCACACCCTTGAGCAACGCAGTTATACCCATGTAAGTTTATAGTGTAGACCTGACCTTAGGCTAAGTGCTTAAGTCACTTTTGAAAATGAGACCTAAGGGCTTAAATTTCTTAGTTGCTTTAATTTCTTTTTAAACCAGGCATCACTAAAAAGATAAAGGAGTTACTTAATAGTAACTCTGTTCTCCAAGTGTATTGACTCCACAGAGCCACAGGATGATACTCTCTCCTCCCCTCTGCCTCAAAGCCCAGCTCTAAAGAGAAAAGGAGTACTTGTGGCACTTTAGAGACTAACCAATTTATTTGAGCATAAGCTTCCGTGAGCTAAGTGAGCTGTAGCTCACAAAAGCTTATGCTCAAATAAATTGGTTAGTCTCTAAGGTGCCACAAGTACTCCTTTTCTTTTTGCGAATACAGACTAACACGGCTGTTACTCTGAAACCAGCTCTAAAGAGAGTCTTTGGAGGTAAAGGGACTGCTAGAGGTAAGTCTGGCTGATGTAAGTCAGGCAGCAAGTTTTCTCCTGCTCAAAGCAGATTTAGATGGCACAGTGGTAAAAGAACCAGTTGTCAGTCAGATCCAGCTCTCCCATTGTTGCTGGCAATGGTGGTACTGCACTGGTGATAGAGAAATAATGGGAGATTTTATGAAAGTGCTCATTGTATACAAAGCTGGGACCTTTTGATGGCACCCAGGATGAGAAAGGAAATGTAAGTTGTGTCTGTCTGGTCAGCCCTCTCTCTCCGTCCCTGCCCTGTACAAGTGCTCTCTTTCCCATAAAGGCTGATTTGTGCAGATATTGCTGGAGTCTTGGAATAGTATGTGTACGTCATATATCCTGCAATACCTATGCACAACAGAATGAGTCAAGGACAATCCATAAACTTTAACTTTGAATTTCCTTGATTTTATTGATCATATGTTAATTGCATTACATCATTTTGTATCCGTGATTTTTGTAAAAGTTCTAATTTCAAACTAATCCACCTGGCAAAGGCTTTTAAGGCTCAAAATGCTAGACTGAAACAACAGAGAAGAATTATATTTGCAACAAATTGTTTTACCCAGACGTGCTCAAAACACAAATGTCTCGATGGAAAAAGTGAGGTAGAACAATAAATGGAAACTTCTATTAAGAAGAGTTCTTGAAAGGTCACACTGAGGCACACTTACTGGAGCATACTATACTTTTCTAGGCTTTCTGCTTTCTAACCTGTAAAGTATGACTGGATTTCTATCTTTCAGCAAGGCCTTTACCTAACTTTTTGAAAATATAAAAACAAAACAAAACAAACAAACAAAAAAGACAGGAAAAGCTTTGATCATGCACTTTTAAAAAACTGTTCTGGTTTAAAATAACTTACGATGAAAGGGTCACTTACTGGAAGAAGGGCACTGCTTAAAATTTAAGCAGTCAGTAATGGGAAGCGACAGACCTCTAACAATTTAAGTCTTTCACAGTTGAATGAATTTGCACGGACAGCAAGACAAGGATGTGCTAACCTACCTTACCAGGACCTTGGCTATAGCTTGATATGCTCTACCTAGGCCAACAAGATCACACAGTTCTGTGGAGATTTCTTTGTAGGTGTTCAGATTCTGTGAGGCAGGAAAAAACAAACAATAAAAACATAACATCAGACACTACTGCTTTTGATTTAGAATCAATTTGTCCATACAAGGAGCTAACATGCCGTTTTTATTATCTACAGAGTGCTACTTTTTAATCACTATTTCATTTTTGTATATGTAATAATTACAAGTAATAAACATAAGGATGTCCAATTTCCTTAAATCACTCTTAGCACTGCAGAAAACCAAACAAACATGATTTACAAAAGAATTTGCTTATCTATAATTTAATAGATTTTAGGAGCTGTGCATATTTTTAAAGAAATCTGTGAGTCAATATTTTAAGAGCATTCTGCATTCATATGTGATATATTTTGAGATGATACACTGAAATGCACATTTTCTTTCTTTAAAACACTAATTTTGAGAACTCTGCTTTTGGTACAGTTCTGAGGCATAAAGGAAATTGAATAAATTGTAGTTTGTATATTTAAGCTAGGGTTAATCAAAAAAGATCATTGTAGATCATTTCATTACATGCACTACTAATTATTCCAGCACACAAGCAATTTGTTAATACTTGTTTGGAATGTACTCCATTAACGTGACCTCTTCTATAATCAAAGGATTACAGCTGCCACCAAGAAACATATGATCTTAATTTAATTTAACACTGACATCATCTGTATTGCATAATTTCCCTTTTTCATCCATTTTTTTCCAATGGGGATGAGGAAGGAAGGCATATAAAATGAAATCCCATTCTTTCCTCCCTCCCCCTTTGTTCCTTGACCCAACCTATTACACACATGAGGACACAGGAAATCTCCAAAGACTATCTATAGAAATCCTTTTTGCACATTTCCAAGAAAGGATTAGTGAATGTCATTTACCAGACTGAAGGGGGATGGGAGGTGTAAAGGGACATATGACAGCACCTTACCTACCCCATGATGCCTGTCTAGGACAGTTCATGTTGTGGGAAAAGAAAGGGCACTTTGTATTAAGAGCTCATCTCTCTTCATCTGGTAAAGTAGAGGGTTCAAAGAAGAACATCTGTGTGCCAAACATCAGTGAGCATGGATTTCAGCACTCCTATTGCTGCTTCTTCCACTCAGAGATTTCTTGTTGTCTACTGTGCATGTCTGGTATAGGCTTGGGTAGGGTATTTGATCCAACCCTCAGTGGATTCTCATTCTATTTTTGAGTCATCTAAACTATGTCTGCACTGGAAAGCAACATTTGCCAATGTGTATTCTGCACTATTTCCTCTTCATTACCTCATCAACAGAGTTTCAGTCTTCATATTCAGCAGTATTACTTCCTGTGTTTTGAAGGGCATTGTGAATTGAAGTAAATGAGATGTCAAAAAGAGAACAGATGACATTGGTCATAAGACTCATAGCACCAGCTTGGAACTCTCTCTTGACTGAGTACTTGCTCAAATTAAAGTCTTCAATGGTGCAGAATTAAAGAATTTTGGGGTCCTGTGCACTACGGCAATTGGGGACCCTCCCACCTTCCCTGCCCCTTGTGGAATGGGAGGCCCTGGTGAGCTGTTCAGTCTGAGCGCACCCCACATTCATCCCTCAAAAGCTCCTGTCCCGGCTCCCTGCTCCAGCCTGTTGGCTCTCAACACAATGTGCAAGCAGGGACCTCCTCAAATTATGCTCCACCCCATCCTGCCTCCTTCCATAGATTGTGGTTTTGGAGGTGGGGGAGAGAGGTTTCCCCCTGTGGTCCTGGAGCCCCCTGAGATGGGGGCCCTGTGCAAATGCATTGCATGTACATTGGTTAATCCAGGCCTGGACTTCAAGGCCTCAATAAGTCTTTCTAAGATTCCAGCTTAAGGCACAGTCAGGGATAGTATTAAAATCTCCTTACAGCACCAATGTCCAAGATTTAAAGAAATAGTTCGCAATTTTACAATTAACTCAGAGGGCATACAATTCCCCTTGCAATATTTGTGTACACATCAGACATTCTGCCATGTCCATATGGGGACGTTTCCAAAGGCATTCCATACTGGGCTGATATCACTCCTTGTTTAAGCAGGGCCTCATGTGGCCAAAATCTGTCAGGGAAGATTGCTTAGGTGTGAGGAGGCTGCCACTTTCATTCTAACCAAGGGGGTTCAACAGCCAGAAAAGTAGGTAGAATTGGCCAGGGAAGAGGCTTGGACAGAATGCTGGGACAATTAACTGACTTAGTACTCCCTGCAGCTAGGTTCCAGGGTAACTCTCAAAAGAAAGTAAAGCTGCTCCCGGTAGGAAGAAATCCTTAGAGAAGGCAGAGGTGGTAACCTCACTTGCACTCCCCAGAGAATGGTTTTCCCACCTGGATTGCTGAAGCCATTGCTTGTACAAGGAGGTGCAAAGGCACTCATAATTCTCAAATGTCCCCCATTTGAGGGACGTTACTTATTTTGGTCCCAAAGTTACACAAATCTGGTATGCTGTCACATATATTGTTGAAAACTATTTAAATCTATCTGAAATAAAGACTTGTGCAACCAAGGTTACAAAAAGAGCTATTTACACTAAAGGAAAAAATCCTGTAGAATTTTAATTTTCCTGTCTGAATAAGATTTTTTGTGTCCCTCATTTTGGGTCAAGGTCCCACACTGAGCCAGAGTCTCAGCTGGTGACATAGCTCCACTGAAGCTGATTGGTACCAGCTGAGGATCTGGCCCACTGTGTCCCATATTTAGGACTTGGCAAGTTGAGAAGTATGCCTAGCCTACTCTCTTGTAACTCTTTCTCAGAACAGGATGCTTAGGAGATAGATATTTGTGTACACAATCCCAAATTGCACATAAAACATCTGCAGAAAAATAAACCAAATAAATCATGAACATGAAGAGGGGCGCAGACAAGATATACTGTATGTGTCCACCTTAGACTGTTTCCCCAACTTCAGCCACTGCAGATCTACCACATAATGAGGCGAGTCCTCAAAGGAAAGGAGATGTGGAATTGTCCCTGTATGCTCTGGGTGCTCAGTGTTCACTCAAGCGGAATATGTGAATGGAGCCTGAGAGCCTCATCTATGGTCAAGGTTTCACTAACAGCTGCTGGGGAGGGAAAACATCAGAAGGTACTGTATACCTAAAGAGACAGATTAAGATATAGGCACTATAGACCTGTGCCAGAACCCCAGGTCCTGGAGTCATACGATTACATCAAAATTGTAACTTTCATTTTAGAAAAAAGCACGTGGCCTTCATGGTTGTAAAGACAAGCTTGAAACCATAACTCAAGTGTTACCAATGCCAGAGTCTTCAGTTAGCCTGAAACAGCCAGCTCTGAGAAGAGCCTCATGTATCTGACAACAGGGTGTTAACTCCAAGACCTACTTTTTTGGTGGGAGGGGTCCTGCCAACACCACCCAACAGAGTATTTCTGGCAAGAAAATATCATTACAGTAGTCCTAACCCATCCACCCAGATACACTCTGGCTGCTGGAGTAAATACTTGGGAATCTCTGTTGCCTCACCTAGAAAGTGAAGGAGTCCCCATGTGGCTGACCCATGCCACAGGACAGTCCATATCATGGTGTGCCTATAGCACAGACTGCCTTAATCCAGCCCTTGTATACCTCTACAAGGGGACTGGTAGTTTAGTTAGGTGATAGTAAGTTAATAGCACAAGTAGGATGGGAGGGATGTTGATAAAGTGGTCTGGTGGTGCAAGGAGAATGTAGCTGGGTAGAGCCTGGTGGGATCGCACCAGTGAGGGGACCTGAGGCTGAATGTGGTGAGTACTGGGATGCCATAGCTTGGAGAAGACACTGAAGAGTCAAGCAGAGGATGAGGGGGAAAGGGTTGAGCTGGGGTTGGCAAAGCTAGTTGGCTGCTGATAGTGGGCAATCGCGAGGAAGGGTCAAACGTTAGCAAAGGAGCTGGGGTAGGCATTTGGAGGAGGGAACAATGTTCTCATTGTCTTTAAATGTGTACACGTCTACTCAGACCTAGAGAAATTCACACTAACCTTCCTTATACAAATTGATCTGTCACTTGGCAGTAGCTTATTTGTAGGAATCAGGTCAAGGAAGTAATTCCGCTGCTAGCTACTGTTAGGATATAGATATTCAGGCCTGTCTGTAAAGGCCTATACTCTAAGAATTTAGGTGTATTCTTATCACTTAGCTAGTAATAGAGGTATACAAGAAAGAATCAAAATCACTGTCTGCCAGTGTAAGGTCCTTCTCTTACTATGACAGTCTGAGGCCCTGTGCTTAGGCTAAGATCTTTGGCTAAGCAGCAGAGGCAGCCACAAGCTGGGAAGCGAATGGTCAGATCCTCACATTCCAAACTAGTCACACTGAAATAAGGTGCTATTGGGCTGTTAGGAACACAATCCTGTCCTGATAATGCCTATCGCCTCCAGAGAAAGGGAAGTGCCTAGAAGATGTAAAAGGAAACTTAGTTTGATAGCATCCTGTCTGGCAAGAACTCACTTATCAATAGTTGGGATGTGAAATCCTCATTTCTTTGTTGTTCTATCACTGTAGTCCCCATTTCCCTATTGTTTGTCTGTATAATCTCTGTCTGGTTCTGTGATTGTTTCTGTCTGCTGTATAATTAATTTTGCCGGGTGTAAACTAATTAAGGTGGTGGGATATAATTGGTTAAATAATCAAGTTACAATATGTTAGGATTGGTTAGTTAAATTTCAGTAAAATGATTGGTTAAGATATAGCTAAGCAGAGGCTGTTACTCTGAAACCTATCAAGTTTTACTATATAGTCTGCAGACAATCAGGAAGTGTGTATGTGTGTGTGTGAGGGGGGGAAATGGGAACAGAGAATGGGGGTGGGGAAATTGGAATCATGTTTAGCTAAGGGCAGGAATGGGAACAGGGCCACGGGTAAGACTCTGTGGTTTCAGAGCTGGGAAGGGGGACACTAAGGAAGGAAACTGGAATCATGCTTGCTGGAAGTTCACCCCAATAAACATCGAATTGTTTGCACCTTTGGACGGGTGTTGTTGCTCTCTGTTCATGTGAGAAGAACCAGGGAAGTAAGTGGGTGAAGGAATAAGCCCCCTAACAGCTACACTCCTTCTTCTCGGCCAATCTGTGCTGAGGACATGGATGTCTAGAAGAGGATGTTCAGTGGCTATGAAATCACAGCAGTCATGGAGGAGATAAGTCAATAGGGTTGGAAGGCCATACAGTAACTGTACATTTGTGTATATCTGCTGCAACGCTGAAATACCCACAGAATTTAGTCAACTACTACAAATAAGTACAGCAAAGAAATGGATTTTACTTTATTTTTACTTGAGAGCATGAAATAAAAATGCATTTTATGATAAAATACTATGCATTGCATACTACTCAGCATGACCTTTGGTAATTTCCTTTGTAATGAAAATGCAAGCATATTCTGTTTTCTCACATTTTGTGTTTTTATATATATATATATATATATATAAATGATATAACAAACTGGACTAGACAGGATAATCTATACTGCTAATGTACATTACAGAGGTTTATTTGGTACCTGCATAGTCTGATTGATGAATTTCCTGCTGACACATCAAAAGAGCAGAAGGTAGGGTTTATGAGGTTTAGAGTTATTGGAAGGGTTTAAAGTGGGTTTTAAAAATTTTGCTTTGTACAAGAGGTTCTGAGGAAGGCTGACTATTGAAATGCATGAACTTGATGTTGCTAGGTCCATTATAACATCTTTTCAAATAAAGGTTGATACTTTTGTACTTTTGGAATCTTGTAGAATGAGTTCATATTCTATGTGCAGTTGAACTGATCAAATTATTGTACAGTTCTCAAAATAAGAGGATATAGCTATTTTCACTTTGTTTTGAACCATCGAAAAAGAAAATATGAAATAAAATTAATGGAAGAAAAATTATAATTGAAGCACTGATTTTGTCATATATCTCTTCTTAGCCTGTGCTGACCAAGTATATTGATGGCTTTATCTCAACCTCCTGCAACTATATGACTCAAAACATTGAGTGCTTTCTTTGAGCAAGAAAAGCAGCCTCATACACAAATACATTTCCTTTCTCAACGTAGATCCCTCTTTTGCCCCCGGTGATATGGTGGACAAATCCCATGGGATCAGGACAAGAAAGGGTTAGTAATCTGTCCTGCACACCAGGGCTAAAGTCAATGTGACCCACAACCCCTGCCAACAATGAGAGAACATTAGTGGGAGGAAATAAAAAAGGCAGAGATTTTGGGTCTGAGACACGTGTGCGATGAGTAGCTCTTATCTAGGCACCATAGGAGCAGCCAAATCTGGAGAGAAAGCTTGGACTTGGCTTTAGGTTATCTTCCTATTAATATATTTGTTTGAAAGTCAAATTGCATGATGAGTTTTGATCCTACACAGTGCCTGTAAACTGTGTCTTACAACAGGTGGGGAAAGTTTCCCACTCATACCTATGTTTTCCATAAACTTGGAATTATCTTTGACCTTGATCTTTCCTTCCCCATATCATTTCCTTCACAACACTGCCTCAAGTGTCAAGCCTCAAGGCTAGGATTTTTTAAAACAGCAGACTGCAAGTGAGAACCAAACTCTTACCAGGATAATCACTGGACATAGACTTATGTAAAGACACAGGACAGAATGAATATTTGAGTGAACAGCATTTCTGTTTAGAAAGGCTGGTTCTGAGAACAATATCTCTCTCCCTGGGTCTTAACAGGTCTGTTGTGGCTGAAAGTCACTTTGGTGCAGAAAGCAAGCTCAGAAAGCAAGTCTATATACACCACATAAATCCTCAAAATAGGGCTGAAGTGGTCATCCTTTTGTCCTTTGCCAAATAAAAAGCTAGTTATGGCTGTACATTTGAGAGAGAGGGAGGCACATCATCATAGTGCATTTGAATCACCTTTTTTGTCTATCTTTAATTCTGAATCAACATGAAAGCTTGTAATTTATAAACAAGTTTCTTGCTTGATACTAAAGCACCAAATATAGTAAAACTGTTCAAACATCACACACATCCCCTTATGCTTCAGAGAATAAACCATATCAATTTTATTCACTAAGTATTATATTACTAAAATATGCTCTCCTAAACTTACAAGTTGTAAGTACATGTAAGTTGAATGATTTTAGCAACTTGAATCCTGTTAACATCAATGACAACTGTATGGCTAAAACGCCGTATGATCCTTTGAACATTTAGGAGTTTATGTTTCAGGAACACTAGAGGAAGGTCTCCTCATCCCAATAACAGTCCATAATGATAGGCACTGTGGAATAGATCCATTGCTCAATTACTCTAATTTTACACAAGTGACCCCACTGATTTTAGTAGAGTCCCAACAATATAAAACATATACATTGCAACACTGGAGAATCTGTCATAATACCTCAATAGGTATACCTTGGTGGTCCTTTCACAAGGAAATAGACAGTGTAGGGATATGATATTAGAAAGACCAAGGTACAAAACAAGATTAAACTAGATAGAGATATAAAGGGTAACAAGAAAACATTCCATAAATACATTAGACACAAGAGGAAGACCAAGGACAGGGAAGGCCCGTTACTCAATGAGGGGGGGAAATAATAACAGAAAATGTGGAAATGGCAGAAGTGCTAAATGACTTTTTTTTTTCAGTTTTTACCAAAAAGTTTAGTAGCGATTGGATGTCTAACACAGTGAACACCAGGAAAATGAGGTAGGATCTGAGGCTAAAATAGGGAAAGAATGAGTTAAAAATTAATTACACAAGTCAATCATCTTCAAGTCACCTGGGCCTGATGAAATACATCCTAGAATACTCAAGGCACTAACTGAGGAGATATCTGAGCCATTAGTGATTATCTTTGAAAAGTCATGGAAGATGGGTGAGATTCCAGAAGACTGGAAAGGGGCAAATATAGTGCCAATCTATAAAAAGGGGAATAAGGATAACCTGGGGAATTATAAACTAGTCAGCTTAATTTCAGTACCTGGAAGGATAATGGGGCATATAATTAAGCAATCAATTTGCTTAAGATTGAAGATAATAAGGTGATAAGTAACAGTCAGCATGGATTTGTCGAGAACAAATCGTGTCAAACCAACCTAATAGCTTTCTTTGACAGGGTAGCAAACCTTGTGGATGGGGGGAAATGGTAGATGTGGTATATCTTGACTTTACTAAGGCTTTTGATACTGTCTCACATGATCTTCTCGTAAGCAAACTAGGGAAATACAACCTAGATGAAGCTAGGTGGATGCATATCTGGTTTGTAAACCATTCCCAGAGACTAGTTATCAGTTATTCACAGCCAAGCTGGAAGAGCATATCAAGTGGGGTCCTGCAGGGACTGGTCCTGGGTCCAGTTCTGTTCAATATCTTCATCAATAATTTAGATAATGGCATAGAAGGTACACTTATAAAGCTTGCAGACGATACCAAGCTGGGAGGGGTTACAAATACTTTGGAGGATGATCTGGAGAAATGGTTTGAAGTAAATAGGAGGAAATTCAGTAAGGACAAATGCAAAATACTCCACTTAGGAAGGAACAATCAATTACACACATACAAAATGGGAAATGACTTCCTAGGAAGGAGTACTGCAGAAAGTACTGGTGGTCATAGTGGATCACAAGCTATATATGAGTCAACAGTGTAACACTATTGCAGAAAAAGCAAACATCATTCTGGGATGTATTAGAAGGAGCGTTGTAAGCAAGACACAAGAAGTAATTCTTCTACTCTATTCTTTGCTGATATGGCCTCAGCTACAATATTGTGTCCAGCTCTAGGCACCACATTTCAGGAAAGATGTGGACAAACTGGAGAAAGTCCAGAGGAGAGTGACAAAAATGATTAAAGGTCTAGAAAACATGACCTATGAGGAAAGATTGAAAAAACTGGATTTGTTTAGTCTGGAAAAGAGAAGACTGTGAGGGGACATAACAGTTTTCAAGTACATAAAAGATTGCTACAAGGAGAAGGGAGAAAAATCGTTCTCGTTAACCTCTGAGGATAGGACAAGAAGCAATGGGCTTAAATTGCAGAAAGGGAAGTTTTGGTCAGACAATAGGAAAAACTTCTTAACGGTCAGGGTAGTAAAGCACTGGAATAAATTGCCTAGGGAGATTATGGAATCTCCATCACTGGAGATTTTTAAGAGCAGGTTAGATAAACACCTGTCAGGGATGGACTAGAAGATAATACTTAGTCCTGTCTTGACTGCAGGGACTGGACTAGAAGACCTCTTGAGGTCCCTTCCAGTCCTATGATTCTATGATATGAACATATGGTGATAAAGGACACAAAAGTGAGATTCTAAGGTGAGAATTTATGTTGGAAAAATGACTATCCATGTTAACAAAAGATTACTGCTGCTATCAATATTTTATCAATTTGTTCTTGCAAAAAAAAGTGACAGGAGGATACTAATTTCTACTACTGTAACTTTAAAAACACAAAATACAGTTCTGCTTCCAAACCTGCACTTTAAATTGTTGTCAAATTTTATTGGAAATACATTTATTTTGATTTCTGACAGTCTAACCCTGTTTAGCCATTTCACAGTCGGTGAGCTGTAAAGATGTTTCTGCCTCATTTACAGTTCTTGAGCATGATTTAGACAATCAACCGCAACATTAGTCAAAGAGATCACTAGCTAATGATTTCTGACAAGCGCTGCAGTAACAGGCTAAGGCCTAGACTGGGTAGCAGCATCTGAGGATATTTTACTGGAGCCAACAATAGGTGCTGGTAGATAGATAGATGATGCAATGTGCACTTAATGCCTCTTATGCACTTCCAGAAAAAGCACATAATTCTGACATGCCAGTAAACAGAATCTTTTTCTAGACATATTATGCAGTTAAAATAAAGACACTGGTGCTACATGGGCATTTTAATCTGCAATTTGGGAAGAGCACTACAAAAGATGTCAAAGAAATTTATATTTTGTTGATTTTTTTAAGGCAGCTCATACTACTACTGTTTTAAAAACATTGGCTCAGAGCACAGGAAGGAAAATTTATCAAAGGATTCCATCCTGGAGTTTCCTTTAATTTCTTCTGTTTTGGGGTGGGGTTTGAACCCCATACAGAAGAAAAGGGAGCTGGTCTCTAAACCGTTTGGAGGTGACAGGATCTTCCAAAGGCAGTGTCACCAAAACAGAGGACCTATGCTGTCACATTGGCTTTGAGGCTTTCTGCTGCAACTGCTCCTACAACCCCATTAAAGCAGAGGTTCCACACAACAGAAGGTCTCTCTAGGAAAATTACTGCAACCCAAAGCTGCATCAATTTTTTTTTCAGATTTCCAGAGTGTTGGGAGTGGTATGTGTCCTTCTGACCCTGGTTCACTCCATTCTTATGCATGTATATCGGTTTAATCTATCAGTTTTTAACACTGTTTGGTCAAGTGTCTACATGCCTACAGACCTACCTGAGTAAGGGCGAAGCAAAATCTGAGTATGGGTTTCATGATGTGGCTCCTGCTGCATAATTACATTGCAAAGTGGGAGAAGTCAAATGGCAAACAAAGATTATTTATAACGTACTTATTATGGTAGAGCCCACAGGCCCCAGTAAGGATCAAGGCCCCATTCCTCTACACACTGTATAAACAAGTATGAAGATACAGTTCCTTCCCCCAAGGAACTTGCAATCTAACACTCAAATCCTGAAAACATTTATGCATGCGAGTAACATAAAGCATGTGAGTAGACACTTTGAAACCATGTGTTTCAAGCTATTAATGTGCATATGTGCTTGCAGGATTAATGTCTCGGAAAGAAGAATATTCCACAAATCTCTTGCTGACACACAATGTATATTACATAATGTATATTTTATATAATGTAACGTATATATTTTGGCAGAATGGATTCAAATTGATAGGATGTAATTACAAGTAATTTAGCACCAAAACTTATTTCAAGGGGTAACATAAATCTCCCACTGACTTCAGTGGAGCCAAGATTTCACCTCATATGCTTAGCATTTTGCTGCATCGGGGCCTTAACGACACAAAATATTTATTAGGTGATTAAATAAAGGTTAATTGTGGTCACTTTTCCCCGCTAATATTTTGTTGTTGATACTCCTTCTTATGCTTCTTTCTTCATCAGTACTACTATTCCTTGTCATGCTTTTCTATGCTGTAATCAGCACTAATAGTAACTCTTAATTCTGACTCTATTTCTGCAATGGATGTATCAGTTCAGAAGCAATGCATATAATCTCCCTTACTGAACCTCATGTAAGGTCTGACTCAATACAAAAATATTCCAACCTGTTCCCTTAGTGCAGAAGCCTATACATGCCTCAAAAAATCCCAGACATTCTAGTATAGTATTTTTGTACAATTTGAAATCTTCATTGCATGTGCCATTACTATAGCAAAGGTGTTTGTAACTCTAATTTAGAACTGGAATGTAATGTTTTCAAAACCAGCCAGTTGGACATATTTCTTCAAAATAAAACATGGTATAACCATCTGGAGAGAAGAAGCTTCATCTGTTATCCTTTAACACTGATATAAGAGGAAAAAACAATTTATGTATCCTTTCCATCCTGACAGATGTGACAATGGCTACAAACACTATGCCTGCCAAGAGCTTTTATCAAGTATGTTATAACAACTAGTAATAAGTGTAAATAATAAATGGCTACGATCTTGTGGGAAACAGTGGCAATACTAAACAATTTTTGGTGCTTGCTGATGGGGGTCTGCTACTCTTGGAATTCCCTGGCTTCCCAGTAGACTTTTGTCCTGACAATAAACAACAGTTTAATACTTTATCTAATCCCAGCCAGGAGGTGAGTTCAACAGCAAGCTTTTGCAGATGTTCACATCCAATAATTTATCCATAATTGATGAAACAGGGAGGTCATATGTAATGGTTGCTACTATTCCAGCAACAAATAAACGGTTATTGACAAAACAAGCCAGTGTGGCGCTGAGTGCTGAGCAGTGACAAGCATGAGACAGAGGTAGTGATAAGAATACAGCCCTTCATCTTGAGAATAGCTGAATATGATGTGTGGCGTAAGGGCCACATAAGCAGATGGAGGTGACTTGTAAAGGAAAAATGAAATTCCTCAAGTACATACAAAGCGAAGTCAGACAGAAGCAGAGAAGGAAACAGTGAGAGGGGGTGGACAAAACTGGGGACTTGGGTAAGTACAAATGCATGAACTGTTCAGAAATGCCTTTGTAGAGCAACACTGTGATCCAGATGTCTGAATTGCTTTTATCGCATAGCTGTGTCAACACTAATATACCTGGCTGTCAAATTGCTGCAGCCTCCTAAGACCCTAATATCATAGTGTATGCATGTGCATGCTTCAGTGCCCATAACTTCTTGCCACTGAGTTTCTATCAATATTCTGCTTAACGCTTATTTATATCTTTATTTCTATCCATAAAAATGTGTTTATATAATAAAAATCTTCCTAAATAAAACAAACAATCCAAAAAATAGAAAGCTATAGTATATAGACAGAAAAAAAAATTGGAGATAAGCTGGGGAAATATTTTATAAAATTTAAAATGCAATTTAAAGAATGTAATTTCTCTGCCTTTAACTTTCATATCTGCACAAAGTTCTAATTCAATAGGAAACCTTACATTTTTGTAAGTCTTAACCTATGTAAGAAATATAGCAAATGGATTAATAGACTATATTTTTATTGACTGAATAAAACTTGAGTCATTTACATGCAAATAAACAGTTTAAATCAATTCTGAGCATCCATTTCAATGCTAAAAGATAATATTTTTACAATGTTCACTGTGTAATGTTCTACTATGAAAAACAGTAGAATGAAATGGTGGCTATTATTGCTATATGTAGTCATAAAAAGATTTCAGAAAGAAATATTTTAAATATTAATATTACTAAAATCACTTAAAGCACTAAGGATGTTAAATCGATTTATTTAGATGTACAATTTACTTCATACTTTGCTACCAATTCTTTTGATCAGCTCTAAAATAATATAAAAGCTGAAAGTAAAACAGCAAAACAAACTGCGGCTAGCAATGCCACAGCAAGCTCTAGGTTTTATAGTATAAATTGGCATATTGCAATGTTCTAGCTTTTCAAGTTATTCATCTGTCTGTCAAACGACAAATGTTTAAATTCTTTAAGTCTAGACAATAGATCTCCCCCCTCACTCTTATATAACTGTTATGATTTCAATCCAGCAAAAATTTTAAGCATGTGCTTAATTTTAAATACATGAGTAATCCCACTGAAGTCAATGGAACTTCTCACATACTGAAATTTAAGACCATGCCTAAGTAAATGAATTGCTGGATTGGGGCCTGATTTATAAAATTTAAGAAACTAATCATTATAACAGTTTGTTCATATTCAATTATAATATTCTTTTAAAATGCCTGCTCTTTTCACGTTAACTATATGCGCTTATGGAAAATGTTTGAAATCAAACTAAAAAGCCTCTTCAGAATTTAACAATATTTGTATTTCATTAAGAAACTGAACTTTGCCTTATTTTCATGAAAATCCACATACTGTTTTGAAGTTTTTACACAAAAAGGTCCAATTCAGTTAAAGTAAGGTGGATTTGCAACAAAAATGTACAAATTCATAGGGTTTGTATGATTTTGGTGCAAATCCTCCATTTCTCAAAACATGTAAAAAGCTTTTGTGAGTATCTAATCACCTGAGAAATGAACTGTACAATTTTTCACAAAAACATTTCCAGATCTTCCACAGCCCTACACATCAGAGTTCTTACATTTCTGTTTTTTAATAAAAAGATTAAGCACTAAATAACCCATAATGTATACTCACTGTTATATGGTTTTGTATTTAATTTTACTTTTTTATCCTATGAGAATGACACAGATTGAAACAGTGTCTGGAAATGGAAGGGTGGTCATTTTTAACTGGCTGCACCAGAGAACAGTTTCACCATAATTGGCAGAAAATGTCCTTTAATACACCTATTTTGACTCATGGAAGGAAACAATTCAGGTTTCAAAAGCCTCAAATGGGACAAAAGGCCTTAACTGTGGCTTTAAACTGCTACAAGTCTGTGTAAGGGGCATGGTATAAGGGGCACACACAATTTGGTTCCTGGCTCCCACCTTGCTACTAGGGGATGGGGAAAATGTAATCTGCACCAGCCTTATACTTAGCAATGATTACATCATCTGCTGCACCAACTCAGCTGCACTGGCTGACATATAGGATTTGTCTTCCCTGCAAATAAAAGGAAAGTTCTTAACATGGTTAGCTAAACCGTGTTAGGCAACTTGGGTTGAAATAGCGGTGAAGACATGGCATGGGAATAAGAGTGCTCCATATACTTTCTCACTCCCTTGCATGTCAGAATAGCCTGTGTTATGATTGTGCCTTCAATGATCAAACACTTCAGACAGTTTGAAATTACAGCTATGTGAGCCTTCTGCAAGGAAACTGAAAACCAAGTAAAACTCTGCTAGCTTCATGTTCGAACATGAAAACTAAACCAGCTACATTTTGTGCAAATTATTTAGATTGCAGAGAATCTTTCACTGATTCTCAGGAACAAATTTTTATTATTTATTATTTTCATTTTGGTAGCATGAAGGAACCCAGCCATGGTCCTTTACAGTCTTTGCATAGCCATTAATTCTTAGTGTGCATGTTTTGTAGTTTCATAATAAAATTAGACAATCAAAAATCTTGTGAACAATAACTATGTGAAGTCTAAGCAATCATATGCAATGCATAAATGTAAATGAATCTTGATGGTTTCAATTTGAGTTTCGCCTTTGGAACTCTAGGTTTGGAAACTTAAAGCAAAATTGCACAGATGTGACATTCACAAATAACAAAGCCAGCAAGTTTCACACAACATTATCTGATACAGAGAAATACTCAAAGTTAGTCTTTTAGACTTCCTGACACTGGTTCACAATGCCAATTCCCCTACTGCCTGTGACACAAATTTCCCAACAACGGATACTGATGGTCATGTAAACATGTTTATGCCGAAAGGTTGATTTATTTTAGATTAATCTATCACGATAGGTAGCCAAGACTATAGCTCATCATCTTTTTAGTTTTCTGGGGGAGGAGGTGGGGAAATGGGGGCTTAAGTGATAAAAACTGAGAACTAAAAGAGACATGAGTCTCCTACTCTTGAGAAGCAACCCTGAGACAAAAAAGTCAGGCTATTAACTGTAAGAAGGGATGTTTACAAATGCTATTATTTTCTGCTGAATCAAAGCTTTCCAAAAGCATGATAATCTTCTGATCTAGTAACATGCTTTCAGTATATTCTATTTTTCCATGGCATATGATTTTTATGTTAATTCTAATTTTCTTTAACTGAATCACTTTTAAGGGGGTTTCCCCTCAGAGTATATATTTGGGGCATGTTACCCAAGAGAAATCCAGTCCATTAGTAATGGAGCTATTCTGACACCGTTATCTGAGCAAACAGGAAAGCATTTTAACCACAGACCCCAAAGGAAAACCACTGATTTGCTCCAAGACAAACAAGGCATCACTAAGATGCAAATTTGGGTGTCACATAGGTGAGCACTGAAGGGAAAAAATGTCATGACATTTTTGAGAAAGGGCACTCTATTCAGTTCCACTCCATGCTACCTCAATCCTCTATTCCCATCCCTCTTCAGGGATCCCTGTAATGAGAAACTTCTTAGAGATGAAGAGGCTTCTCTAAAACAAAGCAATCAACAAAATCCCTCATGGTACCGGGAAATGCCTAGCACCATACAAATCCAAATTAAAAAGTTATATCTTCTTTCCATATGAAGCTGAACAAATTAACTGAATGTTCAGGTTTCATGTGGTGACGATGGCAACAATCATCCCTTCCCTGAAGTTGTAGGACTGGTTCAAGACACTCAGCCTGAGAGATTCATAATTACACATTTCACTCAGGGTAACAAAGAGAAGATTTTTTGTGGGCAATGATCACTACCAATACAAGTGCCCCCGTCTCCTTTTGCTACAGATCTTCAAATCTTCATCAAATGCCTGGTAATGGTGGCACATCTCATAATTGTGTAAACCTTGAAAACTTATCAATATTTGGACAACTCTCTCATCAACCCCTGATTTACACAAAGAATTCTGACCTATAAGTACTGTGCTCCCTGAGTTCACATCAATCAGAAGTGCTCCTTCACTCAGATGCAAAGTTCTCCTCCCCGCCCCAAAAAAACCAGACAGACTCCAGAGGAGGAACACTATTGCTTTCCCTTAAAGAATTTCCGATATTCAAAAACAATCAGAATACAGAGTCTAGGTATGATCAGATCTTATCTAATGTTTCTAGCCATAAAATCTACATTCAGTTTAAAAAACTATATCAAATATGCAATATACCTTTAAAAAACCATGTCAAATATGCAATACTTTGCCATATACAAGATTTCTAATTATATGAAAATATTTGTAACAAATATTTGGTTAGCAATACAATTTTGGAGAGAAGCATCTATAGCAAGACCTACTGTCGAGTTAGTCTAGACAGCAACCAGCTAACCTCTTCATGGCAAAATCCACAGTAGACTTTTATATTTCAGACATTTATACTTTTTTCCAAACATGGCAAAAGCAATTAGATACAATAATAAAGCGGACCTTGCTTGACACCCAAAAATACCACAAAGATGTTAAATGGAGTTAAGTCTCAATCTTGCGAAGACTTACACACGTATTTAACTCTACACGCTTGAACAGTCCCACTGAACTCAGGCCTGGTTTACATGTAAGACAGCTTACGTCAACCTAACTCTGTTAGTGTCTAAATACACTAAAATATTCTTCCACCTGTGTATCTCTCCCACTACACCGACTTAATAACTCCACCTCTGCCAGAGGTATAGCACTTAGGGTATGTAGTTAGGTCGACGCAGTGTCAGTATAGTCACTGCGTTGCTTACATCGACTGTTGCTGACTTTCAGAAGCCATCTCACAATGCCCCACAGGGACAGTTAAATTGCTGCATGCGCTCCTGGTGAGGATACCCACCGCTGACAAAAGGAGCGTAGTGTGGACATGCAAAAGCAATTTAATTACTATAGTGGCTGTACACCAAGGTAACTTAGGTAAACTTAATTTTATAGTGTAGACTTGCCCCCAGTCTTTGCAAAACTGAGGTTACATGTATCAAATAAATAATTGATCAACAATTAGTCACGTTATATACTACATGCTTAGCAATATATTCTATTCTATATACTACATGCTTAGCAATAAAAATTATATTCACTGAAAATATTCCATTCTCTAGAAAAGAGGCTATATTTTTGATATAACAGATTGTAGCTTAATAATTTCAACCTTTTAATTACTGTGTCAGACAATGAATATTTTGAACATAAGCTTCTCCCCTTTGTTAGAAGAGATAATGAAAGAGAAACAAGTTTATATGCATACTGGTGTGTGTGCATGTTGGGGGGGAGGAAGTGACACACTAAATAGCAAAAGGAACCAAATGGCAACAATTTGAGGAAATGGTATTTGTAACAGCTGCTCCTTTTAGATTCCCCCAGAAGAAGACTGCCTGAGGTGGGCCACAGCACAAAAGGATAAAGAAGATGAAAACTCTGATGCAAAGCAGGAAAATAACTGCTGAGACCCCTGAGTCTACACTCAAATAGTCCCAAGCTGAGTGGCAAGACCTCTTTAGCATGCTACAGAAGCTGGTGATGAACTACACATTACCATGAAGCAAACTGGCTCCTAGCAGTATTGTTTGTATGTTATGTTTAATGATAACCAGTAGTCCTCTGGGAACAGGATGCAATGATTTCATCTCTGTAAGCATCTGAGCTCCCCTTGGATACAGAGACCATTAAATTGAGAACAGAAGGGTAAATTTTAGGCAATGATTTCTAATTGGAGAGTAAAGAAAACTTGTGCTCAGTGGCACTGAAACCATTGATATTTTACTGTTGTATATATTGATCACAGTTGAGGATGAAAAGAATGCATGAAATAAAATACTACCTATTTCTTTTCTCATTCTCATAATGTGGTACTTTTTTTTTTAAGTGAAAACTAACCTATTTTTCTAAATGAAAGTCTTCTCAGTTTATGTAAAGAGAGTTGATCTCGCAATTTTATACAACATTCGTAAGTTAAACTCTATTTAATATGTTTATTTTAATTAGCACACAAGTGATGAAAATATTAATAACCTACAGCGTAAGTGAGGATACTTAAACTATTTTATGATCCACCCTAGTGAATCCCATTTACATTCACTACTGTATTGGGAGTGTTTCATATTTAACAAAAAAGGCAAATTTGTTTTCTACCATCTGTCAAGTTGTTTTTATCTGTTGATTAAACATTATTATAAAACACACACTAATATATAAAGCTGAGCATCTTAACTGAAAGAACAAAGGTTCCAGCATTCTCCAAAAAAGCAATTATTTGACCCAGGATCAAAAAGCCACAGGTTAGTAAATGATCACCTGGTTTCTAACCCTCCTGTTTTAAGAAAAAATAATGCAAGAGATGGTGATTAGGAAACTCTGTCTGACAATATCATAATTTCCAGATAATCTTGGGCTGCTTTCAACTATGGTTTTGGCCTTTGAATGGAACGAAGACTGTGCTCATCTTGTTGGTCAAGGAGCTTCTCCTGGTCATGAACAAATCAAGTGTCCATGCCAAATTCTTTATCTCTATTACCGGTCTTTCTGCTCCTCATTCCCATAGGTTCTCAAACACCTGTTAATGCAGCAGCAAGAAGGAAAGAAAACTTGGAGTGTTTGTGGTCAAAAACTTGTGGACATGCAGAAAGATTTCAGCACAAGGAATTATAGTCTAATCTATTATTCCAGAACCCTGGAAAAGGCAAAAAAATCCGTATTTCTCCTTTGCCATTGCAACCACTAAATCTCACTCTGTAAAGTATTCTGGATCATAAACTGCTCTCTCAGTCTGAAATGTCTGCATTCAACTTCACAACCCAGAACCTCTGACTATAAGGATTTATCAGCCTATTCAGACTGATCATCTGCAGCATCAGGGTTGACTTCTCTGAACACCAGAAACCACATGTTTATAACAGGACAAATAACATAACACCCTCTCTTCCACAGTTCAGTCAATCTGCATGGAAGAAAATCCAAGAAGCACTGAAGAATCATGAAAAAGATAATAGAAAGTTTCTGGAACATCAAATTATTAATGTCTCCTTTGAAGAGGGAAATCCATCATCAACTATAAGCATACAGTAAACCAGCTGATACTGAAGAAATCATTGCTCAACTCAACCAACTTCAACTATTATCCAGTTTCCAGGGTTCAATTTTTGAGCAAGTTAATAAAAGAAACTAGTGAAGAGTCCTCTCCATGAAATATGTCCGCTGCTAGAACACTGGATCCCTCCAAACTGAGTTTAAGGCTTGGGCATGCACAGAGATGGCACTGGTTGTTTTGATGAATACCCTTTTGTTTGTCCACGGACAAGGACAAAATACATCCATACTCATACTACTGGATCTCCCCATAACATTGTTACAGTTGATCATAGAATGCTGCCATATTTCCCTAGAGATACAGCAGTGATTGGCAGAAGCATACTGGGTTGTCACTGATCTTTCCTCTAAAATTGATCCAAGATGCAGAGATGGACTACTGGTCCTGTCCTTCCAGGATTCTCACATGTAGAACTCTTTCCCATTCTATTCACCATCTATTCCCAGCAAATATTTCATACAGGCTATTGTAGTAAAATCATAAAATAAATGTTAAACAGTAATAAAAACTTTCATCACTAAAAATAGCAGATCAAAATCTACCTTTATTTAAGGCCACTTAATAGTAAAGCCAAGGTAATTGCTTCCAGACAAATTATAAAATGCATGTTAAGAAATGTTAAGTAAACTCACTATTATTGCTGTCTGTTCTTCTCCAGCAGAATGATAGGCTAGCCCTAAGCAATAGGCAGATTCTCCTTCCATCTTCTTATCACCTCCTAAAGGGGAGGAGTTGGGTTATAATTACTCTTAGTTCTAAACAAATTACACTACTACTGACAGCTCTTGAAAATAACGTACATGTCATTTTTTAATAACATATTACATTTTTCCTTATAGCTTGTCATTTATCACTTTCCAAACATTGATGTTTTCCATGTTTATCTAGAGCACTTATACTCAATTAAAAAAAAGCCACAAACATAGGAACTGCAAATGTTTTCATGAGACAGAGCACACAGTTTGTCATGCTATAAGGCTCTCTATTAGGAATTGTTTCACAGCACTGCCATCGCTTCTCCAAAGACAGTCATGAAACACCTTACATTTAGAGGGTCAGTACAATATCTCCATACAGTTATTTAGCTACATATAAACAGAAACTTGGTGCAGCAGAAAGAAGCCAGGAAATCAGTTACAGCTCCCTGATTCTCAGAATAGGTTTCCACACCAGCATAGGCTAGAGCAGCCTGAAAGCTGCTGTAATTTATACTAGCTGGCAATGGTTCCAGGAAACGCTACACAAATGGTGGACCACTGAAGTACAGCACATTCTGGATGTGGCTCTTCCTTATTCCAGAGACTGGGGATGGCAACTGAGTTAGATAAGCTAATTTGGCCCCACCGAGAGCTCCCAAAAGCAAAGGGAATTCTCAGCTGGCCAAAATGGACTGCTTTCTTGGCTCTTTGCACTGCTCCAGCAAAAGAAAACCTGGTTTGTATATTTAATAGTCTAATTTATATAAAATAATTTATTTACATCATTTTTTCAAAATTCACCAACCCAGAGTTTGGGTATATATACAAAAATTGATTAGTAAAGCAAACAAATTGGAATCCATGTCGAAAATATAAAACCTTCTTTCATCATGCAATACTGCCCATTCAACACAAAAAGCCTAGAAAATGAGCTTTGAAATGGGTCCTGAAGGTCAACAAATTCCCAACTACTGCACCAGTATAAACAGCTACACATGGAAAAGGAAGGTTATTTACCTCTCATGTTCTCCTAATATATTGTCTCTACAGATCCACACTCATGGAAGTTTGCGTTTAGGCTCCAAGTGTCCTGAAATCTTTGAAAGTCACAATTGCTGAGCCCATTAGGACACCCCCCTACCTACAGAATTGAACACACTTGGTAAAATTATAAAAGCAGGCAATCCCAAACCCTTCTGTTCTTTTTCCTAAGATTCCACGGGGGCAGAGAACGAGGTTGAGCAAATATGGCTCTACAGAGGAAATACACTCAAAACCTTTCTTTTTCCTTCAAGAACTGTCTCTGTAGAGCCTGAATCTTGAGAGACTGTTTATCAGTTTCGGGTCCAGATTCAGCAAAGCATATAACCACAGGCTTAAGCCCGGTGGAATGGATTGAATGCTGAAGAGAGATGGATTTAAGCACTAGCTTAAACTTAATCATGTACTTAAATATTTTGCTGAATCAGGGCTTCTTTGAGGGAGAGAGCAGGCTTTTGAACAGAGATTGAAGGACTGCCCATCTGAAATGAGCATCTGATCTCGTTTAAATATCTACAGAATAATGGTGAGTAAAGGTGTAACTTGCAGAACTCCCACAAGTTTCAAAGACACATGTCTCAGCAAGCTGTAATAGCTGTCTAGCTCATGTAATAAGAGCTCTAAAGCCATCTGGTAGTGAATAATGGATTTTCAATTTTCTGGCATTCTGAAAAATTGGGGAAAAAAGGTGCTTTGGGTCAGCCCATAAAAAATTTTTTTTCAAAAATTTCAGCAAATTGATATATTGAAAAAAGTTTGTTTAGATTTGGAGCATTTTAAAAATTTCTAAATTAAACAAAATTAAAGGAAATTTCAAACCAAAAAGTTGGTTTGGTTTCTTTAACTAGAACAATTTGGTGAAATCAACAAATTTGTGAAATGGTTAGGAATTGCCAAATCTGCATTTTTTTCCAAATAAGTTTTGGTCAAAAATATTTGAGCAGCTCTAAATTGGGATAGCTGCCTGGTGGTGGCAATGCAGAGTCAGATCCACTTTGATAATCTCTTAACAATTCTCTTGAATATGTAAACAAATAAGAAGAAGCATGACATAAGAAAGGTTTCATTTTGTGGTAGAATATACGCTTATTTGCAACAGTTATTGCTTTAAATGGTCTTGGAACTCACACTATTGAGTCACATGCTCCCAGGAGTGGGTTCTAAAGAAGCAACTCTCAGAAGAGAACTATTAGCTTCTGTGTTGAAAAAGAAGTAGGACAGATTGCCTAAGGACCAAATCCAAAGAAAGAAGGAACCATCCAATCAACATTCAGACAAATGCACTCAAAAAAGACATGTTCAAAAGGACTGTTATGGAATTAATGGAAACCTCAGACCCAGGGTGTAGTAAATTTTAAAAAAACCATTTTGCTTTAATCTCAAAAAATTACAGTGTCGGAGTGCAATATAGATTTTTAAGCTGGTATTTTTACGTATTCAACTTTTTAACAGTATAAAGAAATTTTAACAACATTAGATCTTTAGAAACAATATGACTAAAAAAACAAACAGAAATAATTCAATATTGTTTTAAATAATGAATAGCACAGTTAATGCTTAATTCTATACATTTTATACTGTTCTGTATATTTCACAGAACAAACTTTATTTTATTTCACTGTAACAAACTTTATTTTACAAGACTAAACACATAAGGAGAATGGGTTTTTTTTTTTGTTTGTAGCTTGTTTTTTGTGACTCTGGCTGTAGCTTACTCCTTAGAAACTGACTGATTGATAAATACTTGTATATATTTTCTTAACATTTAGATTAAAATTTCTCTACTGATAAATTTCAAATTACTAGTGTGTATTAACCATAATTCTTATGCAAAAACTATTAAAGATGCCACAAAGTTAGCATAACAATGCTAATTGAATAAAGGTGATTATACAATATCTTCCATTCTAATTCTGGGAAACACATACAATCATTTTTTTCCCCCTTCAGAACACAGAAAACTGTAGATGTTGGAATCTAATGGCATCTTCCAGCAAATAAGCATTATTAAGATAACCCCAAAACCAGAAAAATAATCTGTACTTTCTTAAAATCAACTGTGATGGTTGACTCTCCCTTTTCTACTCCCTCTCATACATAATAATGCCTCATGAATAAGCAGCTGATTTGTAGCTGTTCAGCATCTGACATCATATATTCAAATGCCATCCTCATTCAAATTTCCATCTTACTACGGATAGTCAAAACACTAAGACTGTCATGTTAGCTGTCATATACAGCATTTCCTGAACTTTAAATTTTAAAACTATTTTCAGTATTTCAGATATCCTGGAAAGGCTGCAGAAGGAAAACAAATGGTCTTGTTTCTATAATTATTTATCAGTCATGTAGAATGGAACAGTAGTGATCTGCCTGATAACATTACTAAGGAAATGAAAAATCAACAGTGGCTAACCTACAAAAATCTCAACTTCTGTAAATGACCTTACTTCTGATTATGGGTTCATTGTTTTACAACACTATAGTCCCAGAAGACTGCATTTTTGGAGATAAAGCTTTCAAGAAACTAATGGATTCCTTGCTGTCAGCAAGAAGGCACTTCTGTTTTACAGTGAGATTTGGAAGTATACTGATGGCATTTGTCTTTGAATTTCATAGGAAATAATCATTCAAACCCTTGACGATTTTTACCTTACTCCTGGGAAAATCAGAGCCTGCACATTAAAGAAAGGAATGTGAGAGTGTTATTTTCCACCCACCTTTTTTTGCCATTTCAAAAGCTTTTATTAGAGTTTTGATGGCCTGTTGGTGTTCTGTATTTTCTAGCATTTTGCCTGCTAGTAAAGTGTAAATTCTCCAGAGATGCTCAGAGGCCAGTGAGTTGTAAGTGTGGCCTGTCTCATCCTTCCACATCCGTCCCAGTGTCAATTGATGGAATGTTTCATAATGCTCAGCAGCTTTCATGAACTGACCTGAAAAACACAACTAATTCATAAATATAAGTAGTGTACTTAACAAAATATTCCAAAACATTTTGCATATTATCATTTTCTTACAAAAGAAATTGTTTCTAACTTCACTTCACAAAGGTTTCAATAATCATCAACCCGTAACTTAATAAAAATATGAATAATGGAAAAAATATTCCACATCTTACAGGTATCAGTAAGTCATCTTTACCTTCAGTTCACAGTTTGTTGACCAAGCTACAAGTTACTTACTAGTAAATGTAGTTTTTGAGTAGGTTGCCTGTATAGATCCACAATGTTAAGAAGCAGAAGTCAGAATCTTCTAGAAAGTAGAAGCCATACCTTGTGGGTATGATATTTTAAAATCAAGTGTGTGTAAAGGACCACAGTCCAGATCCTAAGCTGAAAGATTCTGAAGGAGTAAGAAAGGAGTAGAAGGTAGAATTTTTCAAATGTGCTCTAAGATCTTCGGTTACTGAAACGCTGATAAGGTAAACACAAGTTTGAAGATAAAGTCTAATCCATTTCAACAATCTGAGTGGATTTTCTCCCTTACAGGATTTATATACAGATGCAGCCTAGTAGATTTACAATTAATTTAGTCTTCCCAAGATAGTAATTCAAAGCCTCCTTAACTTCTAATTTATGGAGACTAGCTTTCCCTGGGTAAAGAATGGGCTTCCAGAAATGCTAGGAGACAGGTAGATTGGTTCAGAAGGAGCTTTAAGGTAATTTTAGTAAAGAATTTATAGTTTGGACAACGTACCATTTTATACCAGTGAATGCTGTGTAACAAAGGCCAGTCATCAAGGATTGCTCCTCACTAAATCTTCTGATTGAAGTTATTGCCATGACAACATTGTCTTCAAAGATAGATGGTAAAGGGGACAATCTTCAAGAAGTTTAAATATGGAATTTCACGAGCTTTGTTAAAGCAATTTAAGTCCCACGTAAGCAATGGCTCATACACAGATAGGAAGATATGTACTAGTTCTTTCAAAAACTTCAACTGTTGGATGTATGAAGACTCAAAATCAGAAATTGATACAGTTAAGTTGATACAGCTTCAAAATGAATCTTGACTGTGATTACAGTCAATCCAGGGAAGCGGACCATCTACTGATAGCCTAATATAACAGGTGTTGTGACAAATAGAGGAAGACTTATTAAAGACCCATAACAATATCTATCTTCCATTTCAAAGCATGAGTCTTCCTTGAGGAAACTTTACAACCTCTATCACAGTCTGGTGAACTGCTCAGGGACAGTCAAAATCAAAAATCAACATGATACCACACTCCAAACTGCTAGGTTCAGAGACTGGAGATTAAGCTGTCCTTGGTTCTGGGACAGACGACTATGAAAATTAATTGGAGACTCTGACTCAACAAGCTGGATATAGAGTTTTATGCACTTGGCTAGTCTCTGACACAACTCACTTCCCTCTTTGTTTTTTCCCCCAAAGTCCATGAACAAATGGCTTGGACTTTTGAAAGGGCTGGAGTCTTTTCAGGTAATAATGCAAAGCTTTTTTGCCATTCAATTTATGCAACCTAATTTCACCAGATGTATTATGGAGGGAAAAGACTGGCAGACATGTGGTTTCATTCAGGTGAAACTAAAAAGAAAAAAACCACCTTCAGGAGAAACAATTTCTAGGGACAGGAAGAGGTGACAAGCAAGTCATCCAAGGAAGTTTGAAGGTGAATCTAATGTACTTGTTCCTCCTCAGATTCTGAGATGTTATCTCTTAGATGGACAGATTCAGGTGCACTTCCAGATTCAGTATGCTTTTCTATTGTCTGTTTAGGATGCTTGGAGCTATAGGATATGGTGGTTCTGTTCTCCCATGAAATCTCATATTTGAGGGACTCCCTTGAGAGCATTCCTGACAGAGCGGAAATTGAAGTAATATATTCCACATACCCCACTGGCCTTTGAACTAGCCATAAGGGTCCTGTCCTGACATCTTTGTTGCCAGAATTCGATAAGCACCAAAATACAGAGGCAGACTGTGCTTTCTGGTATCATTCAGATGGAATTAGGTGAAAATGCATCTAAGTATGGTTCCATTACAGACACAAAAAAAGAAGCCAAGATTGAAAACACAAGTAACTCAATCTGGTTACAGAAGAAAAAGAGTGAAGATGCTAAACAGAAAATAAAAAGAAATATAAGTTTAGAAATAGGCTGGGAATTTCCTAAGCAAAGAAAAAGTGAAAGGTTTTGACTTAACAGGCCTGGGATTTGTCTACTTGAGAATCACTTTGCAATACTACCCAGTTGCAATCAGCAGAAGAGTTCAAAGTGAAGTCCTCTTGGTTATAAATGGGAAGTTACTGTTAGTAGTACATTTCATTTTTTGGAATTGACTCCTAACTCCAAAATAACCTGAAATTGCTCATCTTCACCTGCAAGGCTTATCCATTCTCTGAAGCATTTCAGTACAGACAGTCAAAAGCTTGGGGAGACTAAAATCTTCAGGGTGATGGGGAATCAATTTATTCATTCTGTCTGGCTAGTTGGTTCAGTTTGAGTTGGTGTATTTAGTTGGATTGGCTCCTGTATTTTAATTTTAAGTGTTGTGTTATTTTTGTTTTTTATTATTGTTGTTGTCTATTTTATTTGTTGCACAAGTAGCTAGAGCTTGAATAGGCATTTTTGTAAGAACTCAAAAATAAATAAATAGATAAAAATTATGGAAAGTATCAGGAGGAAAGGAAACTGGTTACACAGCATCTCTGCATTAAAAGTTAGGATTTATTTTTATATCAATTCAATTACAGGAAGGGTAGCTTAAAAATGATTTTTACTGTCATTTGAGAAAAGAAAGAGAGATAGAGAAAAGAAGAGGGACAGACAGTGGGAAGGATCCTCAAGAATATTTTGTAGAAGGGAAAGGATATCCCATATATCTACCTCAGATTCCATGAAGAAAAATTATTGCTTCCAGACAATCTATAGCACATATTTTCAAAATGTTACACAGGAAATTATTTAATTAATTTCCATTGTTATTGTTAACAAAAGTAACCGCATGTCTAATTTCCCCAAGCAATGTGCTCAGAAGTTATCCCCATGTGACTCAAACTTGAATTTTGAGAAATACTGATACTTTCTCTCATTTAACCAAATGAGTCAGAATCACAAATGTAATTCTTATAAAATATATAGAAGTACTACAAAAATGTTATAATTTACTGGGGCCCCAGGACAAGGCATCAAAAAGCTATCAGTAATCAATTCATCTTAATAATTGGAAGGAAGTGGTATAACTACATATCTTTTACAGTAGGAGACCCATTCTAAACAATTATATTCATACAAAGCATCATTCATCCACTAAATAAATTAAATATTATAAATCATTACTATTTTCATTCTAACTAGATATACACACACTAAGGTTTGTGTTATAGTTTTTCAATGGAAGGAAAGTGCACTTTTGAATAAAACTATTTGACCAAAAGCCCACAAAAAAGAGAACCCATCCATTCATTTAAAGAACAAAAGTCAACATGATATAAACTTACAAGCATGGTAGACAAACATTTTATATTTCTGAATATTATCCAAGTCTTCCTTTACAAATCTCCTTCCTACAAAATACTCCAAAAGTTTATATATGTTATATCACAGCAGATATCTTAGATAAATATTAACCAAAGAAGGATGTATATGATCACTACCATTTTCCATTTTTTAAGTAGAAAGATTGACTAGATATTAACACAAATGGGTTTAAATGTGAAGCTACCATAAAAGCAGGCACATAAATGTAATTCTCCCAACCGCTATTTTGATGCACATTTTTGATTCCATGAATATTTTATGAAATGGCCAGACTAAAGCCATATAACATTCCTGCATTACTGATGCTTGCGCCCGTAAGCTACAAACATTAGAGGCATGATTGAGTGCATTAAAATGAACTCATTCAGCAGTGCATTGATTACTTGAAGGAGAAAAAAAAAAAAGGAAGAGTTACTCCCACTTAAGAAAACAGCACAGAAATCTTAAGTTTTCAATACAGAAATTAAAGACAGCAATTTGAATAATATTTAATATATAAATAAAGTGTGAATCTGTCTAGAGGTCTGTACATACAGAGATGACATTAATTAGGTGGGATGTTAATTAGGTCCAAAGATCGCTTCCGGTATTGTTCAGGTAATTTAGTATGTCACAATAAGATGCACTGACTGACCTGTTCTAGCTCCATGCCTCAGCAATATTGAGAGTACCTAATTATTTCCTTTTCTATCAGCTGTATATTTGTACAATGAAAATAATACAGTATAAAAAACTGTATGAAAAAAATTGGCAGGTCTGTAATGCACATTTCTCAGCAATACTAGTACATTTGTTGGGACGTTAGCAAAATATCCACTTTAGTCTAAAACAACCTGTTTAAAGGAACAATAAAAATTTATGTATATTATATTGCATTTTAATCTAAAACCAGTGGGCATCTTTTGTAATAAATTATTATACTGTACAATGTACACATAAAATCTGCTAGAAGCAATATTTAGTGGTAGCAAAAAAAGAAAAATGTTATTGCCAATTTTAAAAGATATTGGCTTCCATTTCAATTTAACTGCTTGAACTATTGATATTATTTTTAGTTTCATATATACAATTATGATAATTATGGTTGCACTATTCATGCTGAAATAGTTATGGATTTGTCACAGTTTCCAATATAAGCCACTATGTACGGAGGCTTTATAAATCTTCAGTGGAGATTTGTTGGAAGATGAAATAAACAGCATACAAAATGATAAAACAAGGCCCTAATTCAGCAAATAGATAGGCTAGACTGGACTCCTGAGGCAAAGTGGATTGTATTGAAATCAGTGGGACTCCTTACAGGCTCCATAATCCCCAGAGTACAGAAAGAAAAAGGACTTCCTATGGTCAAAGGACATTAATCTCAAGAGAGAGCCAAAGGCTTTGTGAGAGCAGAAGAAGCAGCCTGGAGGCCTGAAAAGTGGCTATAGAGGAAAGACTGGGCAGCAAACAGCCTGGAAGCTAGCACTGGAGGGCTGAGACTTACTACCAGGGGAGCAGCAATAGCCACGGCAGGGGGAAGCAGGGCAGCAGCCTGCAAGAAGCATGACGTGGAGGGGTTACAGGACTCTTATAGTTATACCACTGTACTGAACTATCCTTCAGTGCTGGTTTAGGACTGTTGGTTTAACCTTTTGTGTTGTAATTTAAAGTAATTGTTTCAATGGTATTTGCTAGGCTTGTTGATTAAATCGCAGTTAACTCATGCAATTAACTCAAAAAATGTAACTGTGATTAAAAAAATTAATTGCAATGTTAAACAGTAGAATACCAATTGAAATTTATTAAATATTTTGAGTGTTTTTCTACATTTTAAAATATATTGATTTCTATTACCACACAGAATACAAAGTGTACAGTACTCACTTTATATTAGTTTTTATTACAAATATTTGCACTGTAAAAATGATAAAATAGTATTTTTCAATTCACCTCATACAGGCACTGTAGTGAAATCTCTTTATTGTGCAAGTGTAACTTACAAATGTAGATTTTTTTGTTGTTACATAACTGCACTCAAAAACAAAACAATGTAAAACTTTAGAGCCTGCAAGTCCACTCAGTTCTACTTCTTGTTCAGTCAATTGCTAAGACAAACAAGTTTGTTTACGTTGACGGGAGAGATATTTACGTGCCAGATATGCTAAACATTCATATGCTCCTTCATGCTTGAGCCACCATTCCGGAGGACATGCTTCCATGCTGATGATGTTCATTAAAAAAAGAGTGTGTTAATTAAATTTGTGACTGAACTCCTTGGGGGAGATTTGTATGTCTCCTGTTCTGTTTTACCTGCATTCTGCCATATAGTTCATGTTATAGCAGTCTCGGATGATGACCCAGCACATGTTGTTTGATTTACGAACACTGTCACTGCAGATTTGACAAAATGCAAAGAAGGTACCAATGTGAGATTTCTAAAAATAGCTACAGCACTCGACCCAAGGTTTAAGAATCTGAAGTGCCTTCCAAAATCTGAGATGGACAAGGTGTGGAGCATGCTTTCAGAAGTCTTAAAAGAGCAACATTTTGATGCGGAAACTACAGAACCCGAACCACCACAAAAAAATCAACCTTCTGCTCGTGGCATCTGACTCAGATGATGAAAATGAACATGCATCAGTCTGTTCTGCTTTGGACCGTTATCGAGCAGAACCTGTCATGAGCATGGACGCATGTCCTCTGAAATGGTGGTTGAAGCATGAAGGGACATATGAATCTTTAGCACATCTGGCACGTAAATATCTTGCAAGACCAGTTACAACAGTGCCATGTGAACACCTATTCTCACTTTCAGATGACACTGTAAACAAGAAGTGGGCAGCATTATCTCCTGCAAATGTAACCAAACTTGTCTGCCTGAGCGACTAGCTGAAGTAGGACCAAATGGACTTGTAGGCTCTAAAGTTGTACATTGTTTTATTTTTGAATGCAGGGTTTTTTTGGTACATAATTCTACATTTGTAAGTTCAACTTTCATGATAAAGAGATTGCACTATAGTACTTATATTAGGTGAACTGAAATATACTATTCCTTTTGTTTTTTACAGTGCAAATATTTGTAATCAAAAATAAATATAAAGTGAGCACTGTACACTTTGTATTCTGTGTTGTAATTGAAATCAATATATTTGAAAATGTAGAAAACATCCAAAAATATTTAAATAAATGGTATTCTATTATTGTTTAACAGTGCAATTAATCACACGATTAATCGTGATTAATTTTTTTAATCTCACGATTAATTTTTTTAATCACTTGACAGCCCTAGTATTTGCACCTTTTTATTTCTGACACCCCTAGTAAAGGAATCATCTGTTACCAAAAAAAGTGTGTGTTTATGGGAACCCACAAACAGTTTAGGATTGCCACCAGTCCTATATTATGAGTATGTCCTGTATTTAAATAAAAACTACCCTGTCCCATACTAAATCATGCAGGATGCCTTTTATCCTGTATTTCAACCAAGAAGTGCTGCTGGTTGGCAATTTGACTTGGCATAGAGGGTCGCAACACTGTATAGCACTCAAATTTAACCTGGCTGCCCCTCCATCATGCCTTAGAAGTTGAAAATGAATGATTTTTAGATTTAAGGCAATCTTAGCAACAATGGAAGACTGAGGAAAAAATTATTCAACTGACAGCCAGGCCACTCCCACTGGCCATCAGTCCCATTGAGAAGGCATCTCTAGAAGCAGTGTCTCCTCTGTCAATTACTAGGCGTAAATCCTGCCTCTAGAAAAGTTTATATAATGTGGTGAGAAATGCAGGCCCAGTTGCAGTAGACCAAGACCTTGTGAAGTTTTGAAGCAAAAAAAATCTGTTTCTGAGCATGCAGCTTTGAATGAAGCTTCATCTCATTACTACTCATTAAGCAGTAAATAATTAAAATACCCTGGAAAAGACAGGTAAAATACAAGCAGCAATGTCAGTAATAGACATGAAAGAGAAGAGGGGAAAAATGAATTAAAAAAAGCAATGAAATAATTCATATGAAGTTTTAATAAAGTTTCATTTGTGGTCTTGTTTAAAGATATATCAGACTTTAGGGATGTAACCTAATTACATTTTTATTCTGAGTTCTACTCAAAGACCTTG
The DNA here is from genome assembly GCF_965140285.1 of Lepidochelys kempii. Lineage (NCBI taxonomy): Eukaryota > Metazoa > Chordata > Testudines > Cheloniidae > Lepidochelys > Lepidochelys kempii. The sequence continues at coordinate 54,708,135 of NC_136383.1, forward strand.
GACTTTGAATCTTTAACATAGATCAAACATAGTTTAATTTACTTGTGACTATCAATATTTTAAAAAGATCTCTTCATTAAATTCTATAGTCTTACAAACATGTACATAAAGCAGAGAGCAATACTTGATGCTACAAAAATGTTAACAATTAACTTATAGAAAAAATAAGGATTATATATTTTAATTCATTTGAATTATAGCAAGTTTTTAAAATATTTAATTCATTTTACCTAAGTTAAAAAAGTTTCTAATAAATTACTTTCTGCAGTTCAATTTAATTTTTAAAATATAAAATAACTAAAGAAGTTTTTGAACTCATCTCAGGAACTCTGTCTTCAATTAAAAGTTATAACCCCAAATGCCTGAAGAGTCAAAAATAAGACTGTTTATGCGTAGGCCATAAAACTTTTATGGAACATGTAAATTATGATTATTAGAGTTTGCACTAATGCATTACTGTGATTGACTTGAAGAGGTTTTCACTACAATATATGAATAGAATTAGTTTGTCTCCTGCCCCTAAAAATTCTACTAAAACGAAGAGACTCTCTGTAATGTGAAAATCAGATCCGTTTATCTTTTCTTAAGATTAGAACTGTAAAGGATACGCTTACTTTATTGCATTAAAGAAGTATAAACATACAGGGAAGTTAGATTCATTGAAAAGAATAGAATGATAAGAGTTTTGAATATTTTTTTTTTTACAATAGTCCTTTGGGAGTATCTGCGGGAGCACTTAATTCAAAACATTCACAGTGCCCGCCAGTATTTTTTTCCTCTTACAAGAATAAACATTAATAAGATGTACTATATTTTTCCATCAATTCAATTTGCAATTTTCTCCTCCATGCTGTATGTTCAGGAGTTACTCTCAGATTTTATTAGATTGTATTAATTTGAATTGAAAATACACAATCTCTGTAACATCAATTCAATCTGGTAACTGTCAGTTCAATATCAATAACAATATATTATTTCTATGTAATAATATGCTGTTCTTTATATGGAAACTACATCCTGCATTTGGATGGGGATAGACTCAATTATCTAATAAGCCTTTTCAATCTGTCTAGTCTTCAGATCTGTCAATCTGGATTTATAGGTGCTTCCCTCTGGCCATTGACTGGCAGGGAAAAGCAGCAGCATCTGAAGACCTTTTCTCCTACTGTACTACTTCTTAAGCCTCTGATGCCACACTCTCCAGTCAAGTGCTTCCTTAGCTATCTGACACATTAACTTCTCATGCAACTAGAACAATAAAACAGCTATTGTATAAAATAATGAAGTTGTAGAATAATTTAGAAACAGTGGGTTTTTTTATATGATTACATAAAATCAATGTTTGGTAGGATTCCAAATGATGAGATCTGATGAGCAAAACTCATTCTTTTACAGGAAGGAAAAGTCAATTTTCTGCCTTTCAGATCCTCTGATGTACATAAAAATCTTTAAACAGCAGTACGCGTATGAACCTAAAGACAGGAGTTAGTGATATTTCTCGACTGACTACCTAAGATAATTGTGGGATCTGACAGGGCCACTACATGAAGCCTATAATGTTTGGAAAGGCATGAAATGGTCTTCAGAACTAACCTACTAATAGTTCTCCTCTTTTTTTGCTCAAAAGGTAGCTTGGACAAATGGGCTTTAATTACTAATCTCAAAAATTTTCCTTCCCAGGAAATGTAATGTAGGAAAATGCACCTGGTAAATCAGTGAGTTATGAAATATATGGAAACTCTTTTCCCTGTTTTGCTTTCCTAACCTAACCTGGCCAGCCAAGATAATAGTATCTGGTTCCCAGTGGATATTAATCTTTTTTTAAATAAAGATTAAAAGACTAAAATACATGCTACATGGAAAATTCTCCATAAAAATACAATTACTAGTATATTATGCAATAAAAAGATAATGATAAATAAAAATTCAAATAGTCATATTTCTTCATAATCAAATTGTGAGTTACAATAATATTTAAGAACTAAACATATTACATGTGACCTAGACTAGTGTATTTCTTAAAGGCTTACAAATTAGAAAATTTATATTATTTTCCAGTTACAACACCCAAGATTATAAGAACCTGCAAAATACTATACTCACCATCATTTAAAATATTACAAGTGCAATAGTTGCCATTAAAAAGTTAGCATTTGAGTGGTATATGAGATCATCTGTTTTCCTCTTTTATTTAGCAAAGGAGGTATAACTGATAACCAGAACTGGTTGAAACGTTTCTGATGGAACAGTTTTTCATGAGAGAATACTGATTTGATGAAATAGAAGTGTTCTGTCAAAATTTATAGCAGGAAACTGAAATAAAACATTTAATTTCATTAAGGTTGAAATCAATTATTAATTTTGATTTTATAATTGCAATGTTCAAGGTTTATAATATTACATAATATACAAGCCAACTTGTATATTATATTTGAAATTATAATATAACAAAAGTAAAAATGATAAAATCAAAATTAATGTTGAAAAAATAATCCAAAAGTTCAACTTTTCATTCCAATTCAGAATGAAACCAAATTTCAAAATCTCAGAATTTCCTGTGGAATGAGAATTCCAGTTTTCAACTGGCTCTACTGATATCTGTGGGCAAATGTTTCTTTTTAATGGCTTATTTTGTATATCAAAAACTTTAATGCCACAGGAAACAGTGTAAAAGTGAATATTTTTGAATAGTTCTTCATTGTTTTAAGACTGAAGACAAAATCATATACCTTCTCAAAGTGAAAGTCCAGAAACTATTTCCCAGGAATATTCTTTCTGATCCTTTTAAACTTCAGAGTTTAAAACAAAGAGATAATAGAAGTGTTGCTGTGTCCATTTTTTCTTAATAGCAAGATATCCCTTGTAAGTCAATCCAAATCACTACATTGTATAGACATTTTTGAAAAAAGGCATTTTTGCATTCTAAAAAAGTGAAACTAAAACATGCTGTGACAAATAAAGTGTGGGGATAGCTTCCTTCGATGGATACCCAGCCAGCCAGTTAACTGTAAAATCCCTGTTGGTAGCTGTTCTTTACTCGCTTTATTTTTAAAGGGTTAAAAATCCCCCCAGGTAAAGAAAAAGAGCTAGTGAACAGGAGTGGCTAACAGGGGAGTTTGGCGAGGGACTTCTCCAGGTGAAGGAGGAGCGATTGCGGGAGGCTTGGGGTAAGTTTGCGTAACTGAAATATACCATGTGGTCTGTTGTTTTGGGGACCGTGTGCTGACCGTGTGTGCGCTGAGCCTAGTGGCCTGCTACGTGAGGCTGAGAGCTAGGAGCTTCTTGACGAAGCATCCAATCAACCCTTAACCGGGGGCAGGGCTACTCAGGCAGAGCAGGGCTTTAAAAAGTCTGCTCCTAAGCGACCAGAGGAACTAGCGAAGAAGAGCGGCTAACAGGGGAGTTTGGCGAGGGAGTTTACAGGGGGAGTGTGAGCAGGGGAAGTTTGCACTTAAAGGTCAAAACACCACTTGATAAAAACAAAGCACCAACAAGGGAACAAGCTTCGGGAGTAAAAAGAGAATGCAGGCAGAAGTCCAGTAACAGACTGGGAGCTACCCAGTTTATTGTACCCAATGAAGCATGCATGATTACCCGCCCTATGGGGTGGTGGCGTATGTATGCATTCGGTGCAAAGAGCTCCTGGCCCTCAGAGATAGTGTACAACTTTGGAGGCCAAGGTGGCTGAACTGGAGGAGCTAAAGGAGACAGAGAGATACATAGATGAGACTTTCCGGGACACAGTAGAATGGTCCCACCCCCTGTCTCACAGCCTCTGTGCTGTTGAGGAGGATGAAAGCCTCAGGGAAGGAGAACATCCAACTGGAGCAGAGGGAAACGATCCCATAGTTGGAACCCTCCTCCCAAATGATGTTGTGGTATCCTCTCACACTGAGGATACTTCTCCAGGGGAGGGAACTCCAGTTATTAGGAAGAGACAGGTATTAGTCATGGGCGATTTGATCATTAGAATCATAGATAGCTGGGTTTGTGATGATCGGGAGAACCGCATGGTGACTTGCCCGCCTGGTGCGAAGGTTGTGGATCTCTTGAGACATCTAGATAGACTTATGTGTAGTGCTGGGGAGGAGCCTGTGGTCGTGGTATATGGATGTACCAATGACATGGGGAAGGATAAGAGAGCAGTCCTGGAGGCCAAATTTAGGCTGCTAAGTAAGAGATTGAAGTCCAGGACCTCCATGGTAGCATTCTCTGAAATGCTTCCAGTTCCACGTGCAGGGCCAGTTAGATAGGCAGAACTGCAGGGTTTCAATGCGTGGATGAGAAGATGGTGTAGGGAGGAGGGGTTTAGATTTATTAGGAACTGGGGAAGCTTTTGGGAGATGGGGAGCCTATACAGGAAGGATGGGCTCCGCCTAAATCAAAACAGAACCCCGATTGCTGCCTCTTAAAATTAAAAAGGTCATAGAACAGTTTTTAAACTAAGGGCTGGAGGAAAGCCGACAGGGGCGGAGGAGCATGTGGGTCGGACATCCCTTAGGGGAGGATCTATAAATGGAGATTCCCTATGTCCAAATAAGGAGGAGAGGATGGAAAGTGATAAAATACAGGGAGGATTTGAAGAGAAACAGTCAAATGAAAAAAAGTCCCGTTCAATTACGTCATGCAATAGGGGACAGCCAAAAAATGACAAGTTTTTAAAATCTTATATACCAATGCTAGAAGTCTAAATAGTAAGATGGGTGAACTAGAGTGCCTAATATTAAATGAGGATATTGATATAATAGGCATCACAGAAACCTGGTGGAATGAGGATAATCAATGGAACACAGTAATACCGGGGTACAAAATATATCGGAAGGACAGAACAGGTCAGAGGGGGAGTGGAACTATATGTGAAAGAAAGCGTAGAATCAAATGAAGTAAAAATCTTAAATGAACTAAATTGTACGATTGATAGTAATTCCATGCTTAAAAAATAAGAATATAGCAGTAGGGCTATATTACAGACCACCTGACCAGGATGGCGTTAGTGACTCTGAAATGCTCAGGGAGATTAGAGAGGCTATTAAAATAAAAGACTCAATAATAATAATAATAATCAGGGATTTCAACTATCCCCATATTGACTGGGTACATATCACCTCAGGAAGGGATGCTGAGGTAAAGTTTCTTGATACCTTAAATGGCTGCTTCTTGGAGCAGCTAGTCCTGGAACCCACAAGAGGAGAGGCAATTCTTGATTTAGTCCTAAGTGGAGCACAGGATCAGGTCCAAGAGGTGAATATAGCTGGACTGCTTGGTAATAGTGACCACAATATAATTAAATTTAACATCCCTGTGGTGGGGAAAACTGCACAGCGGCCCAACACTGTAGCATTTAATTTCAGAAAGGGGAACTACACAAAAATGAGGTTAGATTTAGATTAAAAGGTATAGTACCAAAAGTAAAATCCCTGCAAGCTGCGTGGAAACTTTTTAAAGACACCATAATAAAGGTTCAACTTAAATGTATACCCCAATTTAAAAAACATAGTAAGAGAACCAGAAAAGAGCCACCATGGTTAAACAAAAAAGTAAAAGTGAGAGGCAAAAAGGCATCCTTTAAAAAGTGGAAGGTAAATCCTAATGAGGAAAATAGAAATGAGCATAAACTCTGGCAAATGAAGTGTAAAAATATAATTAGAAAGACCAAAAAAGAATTTGAAGAACAGTTAGCCAAAGACTCCAAAAGTAATAGCAAAATTTTTTAAAAATATATCAGAAGCGGAAAGCCTGCTGAACAACCAGTGGGGCCATTGGATGACCGAGATGCTAAAGGAGCACTCAAAGACAATAAGGCCATTGTGGAGAAACTAAATGAATTCTTTGCATCAGTTTTCACTGTTGAGGCTATGAGGGAGCTTCCCAAACCTAAGCCATTCTTTTTGGGTGACAGGTCTGAGGTACTGTCCCAAATTGAAGTGTCATTAGAGGAGGTTTTGGAACAAATTGATAAACAAAACAGCAATAAGTCTCCAGGACCTGAAGGTATTGACCCAAGAGTTCTGAAGGAACTTAAATGTGAAATTGCAGGACTACTAACTGTCATCTGTAACCTGTCATTTAAATCAGCTTCTGTACCAAATGACTGGAGGATAGCTAATGTGACGCCAATTTTTAAAAGGGCTCCAGAGGTGACCCTGGCAACTACAGGCCAGTAAGCCTCACTTTAGTACTGGGCAAATTGGTTGCAGCTATCGTACAGAACAAAATTGTCAGGCACATAGATGAACATAATTTGTTGGGAAATAGTCAACATGGTTTTTGTAAAGGGAAATCATGCCTCACCAATCTGCTAGAATCCTTTGAGGAGGTCAACAAGCATGCAGACAAAGCCTTTGACAAGGTCCCTCACCAAAGGCTCTTAAGCAAAATAAGCAGTCCTAGGATAAGACAGAAGGTTCTCTCATGGATTGGTAACTGGTTAAAAGATAGCAAACAAAGGGTAGGAATAAATGGTCAGTTTTCAGAATGAAGAGCGGTAAACAGTGGTGTCCCCCAGGGATCTGTACTGGGCCCAGTCCTATTTAACATATTCATAAACGTTCTGGAAAAAGGGGTAAACAGTGAGGTGGCAAAATCTGCAGATGATACAAAACTACTCAAGACAGTTAAGTCCCAGGAAGACTGCGAAGAGCGACAAAAGGATCTCACAAAACTGAGTGACTGGGAAACAAAATGGCAGATGAAATTAATGTTGATAAATGCAAAGTAACGCACATTGGAAAACAATGATGGGGTCTAAATTAGCCGTTACCACTCAAGAAAGAGATCTTGGAGTCATTGTGAATAGTTCTCTGAAATTATCCACTCAATGTGCAGCAGCAGTCAACAAAAAGAACAGAATTAGATAATACGACAGAAAATATCATATTGCCTCTATATAAATCCATGGTACGCCTACACCTTGAATACTGGCTGCAGATGTGGTCGCCCCATCTCAAAAAAGATATATTGGAATTGGAAAAGGTTCAGAAAAGGACAACAAAAATGATTAGGGGTATAGAATAGTTTCCGTATGAGGAGAGATTAATAAGACTGGGACTTTTCAGCTTGGAAAAGAGGCAACTAAGGGTGGATATGATAGAGGTCTATAAAATCATGAGTGGTATAGAGAAAGTAAATAAGGAAGTGTTATTTACTCCTTCTCATAATACAAGAACAAGGGGCCACCAAATGAAATTAACAGGTAGCAGGTTTAAAACAAACACAAGAAAGTATTTTTTCATGCAACACACTGTCAACCTCTGGAACTCCTTGCCAGAGGGTGTTGTGAAGGCCACTACTATAACAGGGTTCAAAAGGGAGCTAGATAGATTCATGGAAGATAGGTCCATCAATGGCTATTAGCCAGGATGGGCAGGAATGGTGTCCCTAGCCTCTGTTTGCCAGAAGCTGGGATTGGGTGACAGGGAATGGATCACTAGATGATAACCTACCTGTCTGTTCATTCCCTTTGGGGCACCTTCCATTGGCCACTGTCAGAGGACAGGATACTGGGCTTGATGGACCTTTGGTCTGACCCAATATGGCCATTCTTATGTAAGAAAAAGTGGGCACCTGACCAAAAGAGCCAATGGGAAGGCTAGAACTTTTTAAAATGGGGAAAGAAACTTTCCCTGTGTCTGTTCTCTCTGGGCTGGAGGGACAGAGCGGCAATGCTGTAAGCAGTTTAAGCCAGGTGTGATCATAAATCATCAGATCATACCTAGAACTACTTCTCTGAACTCCAAATGTGTAAGTAGATCAGAATGTTTAACTAGACGGGATCAGGTTTATTTTCTTTATTTTGGCTTGTGGATCTCCTCTGTGCTAACCCCAGATGCTTTTGTTTGCTTGTAACCTTTAAGCTGAACCCCCAAGAAAGCTGTTTTGGGTGCTTCCATTTTGTCATTGTTTCTTTTAAGATCTAGCAAAAAGCCTAAGTGCCAGATGTATTTTTTCCCTTTTTGTTTTTAATAAAATTTACCTTTTTTAAGAACAGGATTGGATTTTTGGTGTCCTAAGAGGTTTGTGCATGTTGTTTGTTTAGCTGATAGGAAATTAGCTGTGACTTTCTCAGCTCTTCCCAGGAGTGTGGGGTGTGAAAGGGCTTGAGGGTACGGGGAGGAATTCCCAAGTGCTCCTTCCTGGGTTCAAAGGTTTGGGTTTTTTTTGCATTTGGGTGGTGGCAGCATTTACCAAGCCAAGGTCAGAGAAAAGCTGTAACCTTGGGAGTTTAATAGAAGCCTAGAGTGGCAAGTATTAATTTTTAAAATCCTTGCGGGCCCCCACTTCTGCACTCGGAGTGACAGAGTGGGGATTCAGCCTTGACACATGCCATCACACAGAGATGTACACAGAATAAGGGCCAGATTCTAATACCCAACAGGAGTACTTGGAGAGTAAACTACTACTCATCATGAGGGTTTCAGAATCTGGACCTAAGCTACTTTGCAGCAGCACCAGCAGCAGTTCTCTAAATATTATCTATTATTTGTATAGTGGTGGCACCTAGGAACCCCAGCCATGGACCAGAACTTCAGGGTGCTAAATGCAAAAATGATGGTCCCTGTCACAAAGGGCATATTGCCTTCACAACCCCTGGAATTGCTCCACATTGACCTGGAACCATTAAAAGTATTTTATCTAGTTGAGGGTCACATGCTTCATTGGCACCGAGACTTTCTATAAAAAAGCCACATTGATCTTGCCATCTTCAAATCCTTGCCCATCTGTTCAGTACATGGAAATTCCAATTGGAAGTGGAGATGGAAGGAGAGGGACTATGTTCTGCGACAGAATTGTGACCAAGTTTAAAAGGACTCTGGGGCTACCAGTTTCCCATCTGGTGCACTGCTGATCTGGGTAGAATGGTAAAAAGGAAAGGAGAAGCTGATATAGAGGACACCATCACAGAGGATGGGTGTGTCCTCCTTCCTCCCAGAGAGATGAAATTGGACATGAGTGGTTATTACCCAGCTGTTTGACTTGATTTGTTATGATTTTGAGTTTTGTTTTTGGAAATAAAAGCAAGCCCTGAAAAATTGGATCTTTTCTCCAATCGTCCTAAGAGGCTGGAATTTTTGTTTCCTTCTCAACTGACACGTGTGCACGCTGGTTTGCAGCAATATGTTTGGAAAACTCCAGATACTGGCTAAGCAACCCACTGGGGATCCCTACATCATTACATCCACAGGTTGGATGGTTTGCAGTGATTGAGGTAAATAGTATTTAACAGTTGCTGCATTCAATGCTCTGTGAGTGAAATCTAGCACAAGACTTTAGCACCAAAATCATTTCTTTGTGCTCACCCAATCTGTTCATTTTATTCATCAGCTGTCTCTCATTTTACACTTAGATTGTAAACTTTTCAGGGCAGTGCTCATCTTTTTGTACAATCTCTAGCACAATGGAATCTTGATCTCTAACTGCGGGTTCTAAGCATTACATATCTACAAATAAAAAATAGGGCAAATTTGCTATATTTTCCCAGTGCTGCCATTCACACTTGGGGGTGAAGTTCACCCTGAATGAATCTAGAGTCCTGCAAGGGAAAAATTGTATGTGACCACTGAATTAAAACATGCCTTATAATGTATATGTACAGAGGGACAACTAGCATGCGTAACTTTAACTTTGATATTTCAGTACTTTTGAGTGCTTCACTTTGCAACATTAACATTCTTCTAATACATTTTTGTATTTGAACATAAATTATTTCTGCCTGCAAGCATAGCAGTTGTGGAGACCCTGTTTAGAAATATGCATATAACTTCCACATAGATACTCAAGACAATCCTCTGAGCGTCTCTCAAAAATTCTTACAATAAAAATGTAATTTTTTATTGACAAAAACTAGCCATAAACAATTCAAACACCAAATGAATCATTTATTATGATGGATTAAATGGGATTCACTGGGAAAAAGATGGCAGAATTTGATTTTAATATGTTACAGAACAACAAGATGTAAGAATCCAATTTTAAATTATTGTTCTATGACCACACCTAGTAATAAGATACTTAAACATAAAGGACTTGATGCAAAGCCAATGGGAATCTTTCCACTGGCTTCAGCAGGCCTTGGATCAAACCACTAAACCAGTTTTAACCTACGTTAGGATAGGATAGATGTAACATACCAATCCTGAGCCTAAATTCAGGCGACCAAGGCTCAATTCCACAGAAAGTTTGACCTAAGTTATGTGGCAAGGAGCCTGCATTCTATGACGCTCCAGTCCAGCAGACTGGAGATTTTTCAGCTACTTCAGATAAATAAAACAATTGAGGTTTTTATTGAACTAAATATGAAAATGAGTATAACAGCAACAGCAGCTCCCCTGTTATTAAATTTAATATAAAATCTAATTTATTTGATGGTCTGTCTACATTTTTAGGGAGGAGTTTTCAAAAGTGCACAGAATTGGTCTAATGCTGCTCCCACTGATGTTGATGGGAGTTTTAACATTGTCTTCAGTGGGGACAGAATTAAGACAATACTGAATGCTTTTAAAAGTCCCACCCTAATTTGATGCAGATTTTTGAAAGTGCATAACTGAACTTTAGAAGTTGTCAAGGGGAAACTGGGTAGAGAATAGTTGGGACTTTGAGCATCTGGAAACATGTGAGTTTATGATACAAGCATATTAGTTGGATGTAATAATAATCATCAGCTGTGAGATACTTAACAAGAGCTAGGTCATAGAAGATTAGCATTGGAAGAGACCTCAGGAGGTCATCTAGTCCAACCCCCTGCTCAAAGCAAGACCAACCCCAACTAAATCATCGCAGCCAGGGCTTTGTCAAGCAGCGCCTTAAAAACCTCTAAGGATGGAGACTCCACTACTTCCCTAGGTAACCCATTCCAGTGCTTCACCACCCTCCTAATGAAATAGTTTTTCCTAATATCCAACCTAGACCTCACCCACTGCAACTTGAGACCATTGCTCCTTGTTTGGTCATCTGCCACCACTGAGAACAGCAGAGCTCCATCCTATTTGGAACCCCCCTCCAGATAGCTGAAGGCTGATATCAACCCCCCACCCCACTCTTCTCTTCTGCAGACTAAATAAGCCCAGTTCCCTCAGCCTCTTCTCATCAGTCATGTACCTCAGCCCCCTAATCATTTTCGTTGCCCTCTCCTGGGCTCTCTCCAATTTGTCCACATCCTTTTTGTAGTTGGGGGCCCAAAACTGGACGCAATACTCCAGATGTGGCCTCACCAGTGTTGAATAGAGGGGAATAATCACTTTCCTCCATCTGCTGGCAGTGCTCCTACTAATGCAGCCCAATATGCCGTTAGCCTTCTTGGCAACAAGGGCACACTGTTGACTCATATCCAGCTTCTCGTCCACCATAATCCCCAGATAGCAGACACTGATACTGGCATAATTAGATCTTTGTTTGTATACTGTATCCCACTCTCCCTAGCTTTGTCTGTCTCCTGTCTTTTAGGACATAAAACTCTTCAGGGCAAGGACTTTCTCTTCATTTGTGCTGAACAAGAACCTTTGTGTTGTACCAGAATATAAATTAAAATAATTATTCAAAGTTGACCTCCCATTGAGATGTATGGCATAATTCACACATCTCAGAGCTTCTGTTTCAGATTGTCAGTGGTTTCTGGCACACACAATATTGACTTATACTTGGTATACGTTTGGAAGGTTTTCTTTGCTGGACCCAATTGTAATCTGTAGCCAAGGATAAAAGATATCGGGTATATTTAGGATATGGAGGTGAAATATAAGTATTAATTAATGTTGTAATTAGGCCTGTACGATATTTAGCATTGCCAAATTAGGCCATAGGACAAGTTACCATAAGTACATTAATCATAAACCTGCTGAGCTTGTGTCTATGTTTGTGATACGATGATGTTTCGGAAATAATTGCTGAGTTTGAACAATAATGTTATGAGAGATCAGCAGATATCACAAGATGACCGTTGATAGCTGGGGTGAAATGTTAGAGACTTCCCTAAGGTAGCCACCTGTTAGCATGGTGACAAGGTGACATAAATGTTAATGAATACAAGGGGAACTAATGAGTTATCCTGTGAAAAACGGGAAACCCAAAAAGTAGTGGGATGTGGCAATTCAAATAAGGAAAAGGGGCTAAAACTTTCATAAATATGTACAACCCCAGTGGGCGTCAACGTAACATGTTATGACAGCTGTATCCCACCCTGTGTGCCTTTGTTGAGGAGAGATGCCAGGATGACAATTGAGAGGTTTTTCTATAAGGCCTTGGTGAGAGTAATACAAATATTATACTGTCTGTACTGGTGTCTCTCTCCTTTACCAGATTGCAGTATGTGTATTGTTTGGTTGGTTAGTAAAAGTAATTATTACAGAAAAAGCACTATGTAGTCTCATGCACCGTGAGGTCCGCCCTTCTATTGGTAACCTTTCCACTGCAGTCAATCTTGGGGGCTGAATTCTCACAGATTAAAGTAGGTGTAAACCCTCACCTTGGGGTGAGTAATTGGTTAACATAACATAACCATAGGCGCACAGTCTGAGACAACATTAGCTAGTGAGAAGTTGAACAAACAGCATGTGACAAAAGGAGGTAACCTTAAAGCAAGGGAACATCTTTATTTATAAAGAAATTCTTCCTCTGTTCATATATCTTGTTTTCAGTTGAATGAGAACCTTCAAACTACAACTGGCATGTTAATGGGGTGCAAAATTCTGTCTCTAATGATGAACTGTTCTATTTGTAGATTTGCTGATCTAAAAATTTAAATTATGACAACTTCACAAACCCACAGATATTTTAGCATGAAATAATAGATTATGGTATAATATTGTGCAGAGTAATTAGATATAAACCAACAGAATGTGACTGTGTGAAAATGGAAATACATTTTGATGTAATGATATAAACTGTTACTTACCTTGTTCCTCATTGACAAGGCCCATATTTGCATGCGCTTCAGCCTCTTTTTTCCCACCATCTATTTTGATCAGCTGAGCAGTGCTTAAGCATTGTTCATAAAAGTAATTCCTTAACCATTTGTCCTCAGGGTTGTTGAAGCAGTAGGCCAAATTAAGTTGGTTATTGTACACCTCCTCATAGTACTCTTAAAATGTAAAAAAAATGACAACTCAGTCACAACAATGGAACATTATTAACTTTCAAGATGAAGGCCTCTTTGGTAAAATTAGATTTCTTTTCATATAGTAGTAGTGAACGCATAATAAACATATCAGTTAAAGGGATGTTTACTGTGCCCCATTCATCTACATACAGTTACACTCTCTTAAATAAATACTTGATTAAACAAATATAAACTAAGAAAAAGGGATAAACTTCCAAGTAAAAGCACCACTGAAAAATGAATTGTGGCAGGAATATGAACATGAATAACAGACCAAAATATATTTCATCAAAATATGTGAAAAAGTACCTGTAACAGAAATGGACTTACTAGAAAGCATACTCCTGTGTCAGCACAACACAATGCTATGTGAATGTCAGAGCTTAGAGCAGCACAATCCCACTAAAGAAGGGAGTGCTTTATATGACTCTTAAACAATCTCCACTGATTGAGACTGCAAAAGCATTGACAGGATTCAGAATGGGCATGAGTCTGAAACAGAATCACTGTCTGTATCTAAGGGTATGTATACATTGCAATTAGACACCTGTGGCTGGCCCACGCCAGCTGACTTGGGCTAAGGGGCTGTTTAAGTGCAGTGTAGACATTATGAGGACATCCCACCTTGGAAGGTCCTAGAGCTCAGGCTTCAGCCCGAGCCTGGATATCTATACTGCAATTAAACAGCCCTGAAGACCGAGCCCTATGAGCCTGAGTCAGCTGGCACAGACCAGCTGCGGGTTTTTAATTGCAGTGTAGACATACCCTTAGTGGTTGTAGTGAAGGAGGTAAAGGGAAAACAAGGAAACCAATAATATCTGAAAAAAAAATCCTATATTAAACATATTTATCTAACTAATCTTGACTATTTTCATATCCATTTTACGCATTACAAGTAAAAAGGAATAATGAAAAAGGCTAATAGTATTCATGTAGATTTCTGTTTCTAGTTCCTTAAAAACTGTGTTACAAATTAACGGCAAGACTGAAACTTTATATTTTGCTACGAATAAGGGATAGTGCATAGAGGTGCTGCCCACAAAGCAGCTCTGGAAAGTACATGTGACTCAAACCCTAAATTCCTTGGCTTAAAAGGAGAAAACAGTCTGCTCCTGCTCTTTACCAATAGCAGATTACTTCCTAGTGGCATGCTGAGAGAACATAAGAATGTGGCCATACTGGGTCAGATCAAGGTCCATCAAGCCCAGTATTCTGTCCTCTGACAGTGGCCAATGGCAGGTGCCCCAAAGGGAATGAACAGACAGGTTATCAAGTGATCCATTCCCAGTCACCCAATCCCAGCTTCTGGCAAACAGAGGCTAGGGACACCATTCCTGCCATCCTGGCTAATAGCCATTGATGGACCTATCTTCCATGAATCTATCTAGCTCCCTTTTGAACTCTGATATAGTAGTGGCCTTCACAACACCCTCTGGCAAGGAGTTCCAGAGGTTGACAGTGTGTTGCCCTTTTCCAATTCCAATATAACTTTTTTTGAGATGGGGCAACCACATCTGCACGCAGTATTCAAGGTGTGGGTGTACCATGGATTTATATAGAGGCAATATCTATCCCTTTGTTGATGATTCCCAACATTCTGTTCTTTTTGTTGATGGCTGCTGCACATTGAGTGGATGATTTCAGAGAACTATTCACAATGACTCCAAGATTTCTTTCTTGAGTGGTAACAGCTAATTTAGACCCCATCATTGTGTATGTATAGTTAGAATTATGTTTTCCAATGTGCATTACTTTGCATTTATCAACATTACATTTCATCTGCCATTTTGTTGCTCAGTTTTGTGAGATCCTTTTGTAGCTCTTAACTACCTTGAGTAGTTTTGTATCATCTGCAAATTTAGCCACCTCACTATTTATCTCTTTTTCCAGATAATTTATGAATATGTTAAATAGGACTGGGCCCAGTACAGATTCCTGGGGGACACCACTTTTTACCTTTCAGTAAATTGATTCCATTTATTCCTACTCTTTGTTTCCTATCTTTTAACCAGTTACAATCCATGAGAGAACCTTCCCTCTTATCCCATGCTTACTTATTTTGCTTAAGAGCCTTTGGTGAGGGACCTTGTCAAAGGCTTTCTGAAAATCAAAATACACTATATCCATTGGATCTCCTTTGTCTGCATGCTTGTTGACCCTCTCAGAGGACCGTTCAAGGGCTCCATCCACTCTCCATCCACCTGCGAAAGTAAGGATGAAGTAGCAGCCTCACAGAGTATGCTCTCTCCACATGTACAAACCAACAGTATGTCACAATCTTGCCCTAAAATTTATAAAGATTCTTGAAATGTAATTCATTATTCAGCTTCTCAGCAACCTAAGTAACTGCACATTGGACACCTTATGAAGCTTAATTAAACTGTTGCTAGCTGCAAGTCCAAAATCCAAGGAGTGTTAATATATTATCAAATGTATTATTTATTTCTGTAAGTTACAGCTTATATGAAATAGGAGAGATTTCCTATCAGAAGAGTACAGTTAGAAATCACAGGAGATTATCTCGATGCTCTGCTGAATTAGGTTAATGATCTGGTGTTTAGAAGCATCGGACTGAAGAACTTTGACAATAATTACCACACTGTCTCCTCTTACCATGGGTTTGAATCACCTATTCTCTCAGGGGCTCAGAGGGTCCACAGAATTAATTAGCGGAACATATAACCCTTCTTTCTAATTCACAGATGCAAAAATATCAGGTCAAATTTAATGCTGACATAAGGCAATGAATTTGTCTCCACTTAAGCCAGAGATAAATTTGGACAACTGACTAAAATGCTATTGTAATTTTGATTGATATGTTGTGTATGTGGCTGGTGACTGAGTGGAAGCCCAGGAACATATTCTTAAAGGAATTGAATGTATTTGGGGAGATGGAGGAGTTAAAACAGACATCTCTCTCATCAGGAAGACAAGGTGGGCGAGGTAATATCTTTTATTGGACCAAATTGTGACTGAGACAAGCTTTCGAGCCACACAGAGAAGAGATGTGTAGCTCAAAAGCTTGTCTCACTCACCAACAGAAGTTGGTCCAATAAAACATATTACCACACCCACCTTGTCTCTCTAATATCCTGGGACCAAGACAGATACAATTGCATGCATATCTCACAGCAGGTCAGACAGTGTTTCGTGAGAGAAACTGTTGGCTAGCTGAAGGTGTGAACACAGCTGCTTTGGTGTTCAGGAGTTCTGTGAGTTGTAAGTTTTGCTGTTGTTTTTACAGTTAATTACCTTTTGTGCTCAAAGCAATGACAGGATCTACATGCAGGAATAGGAACAGATACCCTGAACTTGCATCCACTTCTCTCTCAACAAGGAAACCCACTTCTGAGTGAAATCTTGGGCCTCCCAATGTCAGTGGAAAAAATCCAATTGATTTCAAAGGGGCCAGGATTTCACTCCTGGAGTGTAAATGTTTCCTTACAGCTTAGAAATCAGGACACCACATCAAAACATTATTAAATTCTATGCTGAAGCCTTCAGATAATAGCTGATCTAACAGGGAAACTCAGGGAAACTCAAGCCTAAATGTACATTTTTCAAAAGAAGTTTTAGGGGGAGCCAAAAAAGTCAAACCTCTGTAAAGAACTAATATAAGGATTGCAAATAATAACTTTCACGTCAGTCACTTCAGCTGTCTGAACAAAAAGATATTAGTAATTACTTCTGTACAAAATTTACAGCTCCTTGCTTCAGTTCTAACCAGGAAAGAGATTTTTTCCACAGCCTCCCCATTTTTATATCTTTCATTTCAAAATCAAAACTTGAATTACATATTTGCTAATATGAAGTACTCCGAGTGCCTTGTACTATCTGCTTACAAGATTAAGTTCTTTATCACCTCAAGTTAATCTTGATGAAGCACTGCAGCAAGTAGCATATAACAGAATTCTTTTTATTCTTCATGTGTGCTATTCCCTGTTCTGACTTTTCCAAGTATCACATACCCATTCATCTTTCTTGCCATCCTTGACACATTTAGCTAGTGCTTTAACGTCTTTCATTTTTGATCTGATCCTGGCCAATTTGAGTAATGTGAGCTGATTTTTTCCGTTTAATGTTTTCTGAAGCCACTCTGAACTCTCTTTTCTTCCACTCTTCCTGCCCATTTATTTGTTTTCTTTTGACAACTAAACTTACTTCCCTTGTTAAACAATTCTGTCCTCTTGTAAATTCAACCTTTGCCTTCTCCATTCCTGTTTGTTTTCTCAGAGTTATCTTAATTGTTCACGTATCAGAAGGGTAGCAGTGTTAGTCTGGAGCTATAAAAGTGGCAAAGAGTCCTGTGACATCTTATAGACTAACAGACGTATTGGAGAATAAGCTTTCGTGGGTGAATACCACATGCATTCTTACATTTCACAGTTTCCATCCTTTTTAAGATTCCATAATCAGCTTCCTTTAAAATACACAGAATTTTCATTTGAAGACTCTGTTATTTTTTTAGGCCAAAAAATTCTGTGACTCTGAATTATCTTTTCAGCACTTGTAACTCACTGCTACTCCGTTTTATTCTTCTGACAGATTCATTTGCTTCTTGGTTACCACAAATAGGCTTCCTGTGTCCTTTGTTGTGTTACCATTCCCAATCATTGTGTTTCCTCAATGAAAATTTTACTCTATAATGTGATGCAAATTCAGTTCCAGTGTTCAGCATTTTCTTCTATTCCCAAACAAACGACTATTAACCTTCATGTAATGGATAAAGATTTTAGTCATTTCAGCTGGAAATGGTCAAGTTGTAATAATTTACTTAATACTGCTCAAAGAGACAGATATTAAAATTTCACAATGCAAGACTGAACTTAATGCTTGCTGAAATTTAGGGATGCAAGGGAACTTGAGGTCATCTAATCCATCCACCTGTACTGGGGCAAGACCTACTATCTCTGAGAGGTCTTTCTCTAACCTGTTCTTAAAAAACCTCCAATGATGTGGATTCCACAACCTCCCTTGGTAATCTATTCCAATACTTAACTATCCTTATAGTTAGAATGTTTTCCCTAATATATAAACCTAAATCTCCCTTATTGCAGATTAAGCCCACTATTTCTTGTTCTACTTTCAGTGGTCATAAGAAGATAAGAATGGCCCTACTGGGTCAGGCCAAAGGTCCATCAAGCCCAGTATCCTGTCTTCTGACAGTGGCCAGTGCCAAGTGCCCCAGAGGGAATGAAGAGAACAGGTAACCATCAAGTGATTCATCCCGTCGCTCATTCCCAGCTTCTGGCAAACAGAGGCTAGGGACACCATTCCTGCCCATCTTGGATAATAGCCATTGACATGGAGACTTGGAGAACAATTGATCATCATCCTCTTTATAAAAGCCCTTCACATATTTGAAGACTGTTATCAGGTCCCTCTCGCAAGTCTTTTTTCTCAAGCCTAAACACGCCCAGTTTTTTTAACCTTTCCTCACAGCTTTTCTAAACCTTTTATCATTTTTGTTATTCTCCTCTGGACTCTCTAAAAAACAATTTGGACAAATTGCAAAGTGTGGTGCCCCAAAACTGAACTCAGTACTCCAGCTGGGGCCTCACCAATGCCAAGTAGAGTGGAACAATTATCTCCTATATCTTACATACAATAGTCCTGTTAATTACTCCGTAATTATATTAGTTTTCTTTGCAACTGCATTGCATTGTTGGCACATGTTCAGTTTGTGCAGGCCCATATTACGTGCCACTTGGAACTGGGGTACCACTGAGCCCGTCTGACCCACCAGCCCGGGTTTTCTTCATACTGTATTGCTGAGGCGAGCCAGCTAAGCCCTCCCTCAGGGTTCAGGCTGCACACACACACAGCTGCAGTTTTACACATAGATGCTGAGATCAGCTCTGCATGGGAAGACTCAGCTAAGGAATTGCCCAATACTCAAGTGCACATCTCCCTCTAAAGGGTACACCCAAAATTGTATAGTCTTGCACTGCACAGAAAATTGTACAGAATAAGCTTTTGAAATTTGCCCCCTCCCTCAATGTGGAGAGAGATATGCAACATCTTTTTGCCCCCCCTCCCAGTTATGAATTCCACATATTGGGTTTTAGACAAAACAAAAACAAGTTTATTAACTCCAAAAAATAGATTTTAATTGAGTATAAGGGGTAGCAAACAGATCAAAGCAGATTACATTTTTGTTTTATTTGGTGGGTAATCTAAGCATAAGATACTAAAGTAACTGGTTACAAGTAGTAATTTCTCGCCCTAAATGTTGTTTTAGGCAGATTGCAGAGATTCTTGAAAGCCATCTGCACTTGCCTGCAGCTTAAACCTTCAGATATTTCATTCACAGGTCAGACAACCTTCCAGCCTGGGCTCAGTCCTTCTCCCCTCATTCAGTCTTTGTTTCTTAGATGTTGATAGCAGTCATCTTGGGCAGGGATACCATGAAGAAGGACCCCTGATTATGTCATTCCCCTACCTTAAATAGGTTTTACATATGGTGGGAATCCTTTGTCTTCCAGTGTGATTCCCTTCCCCGGTCAGTGGAAAAATACTAATATTATCATGGCGTCCAGTATCAGGTGACTTGATCATGCGACCCTGCAGCCATAACTCAAAGGCTGTTTGTAGCATCACCAGGAAGACTTCTCAGTGGGTGATTAGTATCTTCATAAACCTATTGTTTTCCCTAATGGCTCTTCCTAGCGAGACAGCTAGATTGATTGAATTCTGCCTAGTGGGCTTTTCCCAGGTGTAAGCATATTTACAATAGATGCATAGACAATATTCCTAATGTCAGATACAAAAATGGTACATGCACATAAATATGATAATCATTCAGTAAATCATAACCTTTCCAGTGATCTCACATGCCTTATATTGCATGAAATACGTCATAATTATGCCAAACTCATATTATAATAATATTATCATGACGAATATAGGGTGTAATGCCACAATGGGCTTATTCTCAGATGACTCTAATGCAATCCCTGAGCACCATCCCATCCTGTGCACTGAATGAGGTACCTGGCACCGCAGCAGGCCCTGACTACCAAAATGAGCAACTGCAGGAACAGTCCTTGATACCTGCAGTCCTGTGCAAGACCATGCCCCGTACAGAAAAAATCTTCAAAGAATACAACTGCCAAATTAACAAATCTCTACTGAGCATCTGAAAATCACAATTTTT
This sequence comes from Lepidochelys kempii, assembly GCF_965140285.1. Taxonomy (NCBI): domain Eukaryota; kingdom Metazoa; phylum Chordata; order Testudines; family Cheloniidae; genus Lepidochelys; species Lepidochelys kempii. The sequence goes on from NC_136383.1 coordinate 54,728,381, forward strand.
CAGAGTCTCATAACTGGGACAAATTTATGTGAACTTTCATGGCAGCAGCAAAAGGCAGATCTCTTGTACTTAGAGCAGCCCCCTTGCCAAATTTCAAATGATAGTAAGAATTTTTTTTAACATAGCCAAAACAATGTATTTTATCCAAACTTTGTTCTCAGAAACTACCGAATAGGTTTTGCTGAAACCTTTTCTTTAATTGAGCCTGAGGCTGATACCTTGCATAGATATTTTAAGCCTAAATGTGTCCTACAGTGCACATATGCTCAGTTCCTGAAGTATTTTGTAGCATCTGTAAGGGAAGAGTGCTAGTATATAAGTTACTGGCATATTAGGGAATCACTCAAAGAGGGCAGAGTAAAGGTTGTGATGTAGCACTGGTATATACCTTAAATTCCTCATTTTCAGATGTTTGATCATGGCTGGTAGGGCATGAGGCACCAGTGGCCAATTTTACCTCTGTGTTAAGGGAGGTTTGGGAGCAGTTAATTTCCTTATTTAAAAAAAAAATTCAGTACCCACCTATCCATAGTCCAGTTCTCTCCCTCCACTGCCTCTGGCTCCTTGGCAATGATTAATCTGGACACAGAAAACATTGCTGCATGTTAGTCCTTTCACTGCCCCTGCACTACTCCCTTGTGTCCCATCTCTTTGCTTGTCCAGAACAACTTAGTCTTCCCTTCTCAACCTTACAGGTCGAGGAGCTGGGAAGAGGACGCAGGAATAGTGCAGAGACTGACATGGAGTCACTGGGGGCATAGTTTGAATGTGCCACTGGAGGAGAAGGTGCCTAGCTTCCTCCACTTATAGTTCTGCTCTATTAGTACTTCTAAGCTCCCAGAGAGCAAAGGTTTCTTTGATGACAATCCTTTGTCAGGGGATCATGGAAAAACTATTTTGAAAACCCAATTCTTCATCAAAACTCTCAAAATCATGCCAAATCAACCTAATTTCCTTCTTTGTCAGGGTTACTGGCCTAGTGGATGGGGTGAGGCAGTAGACTTAATATATCTTTATTTTAATGAGACTTTCGACACTGTTCCACATGACACTTCCATAAGCAAACCAGGGAAATGTGATCTACATGGAATTGCTGTAAGGCAGGTGCACAGCTGATTGAAAGATCATACTCAAAGAGCAGTTATCAACGGTTCACTGTCAAACTGGGAGGGTGCATTTAGTGGGGTCAGGTACTATTCAATATTTCCATTAAATGACTGGGACAACAGAATGGAGAGTATGATTATAAAATCTGTGGACAACTCCAAACGGGGATGAGTTGCAAGCACTTTGGAGGCCAGAATTAGAATTCAAAAATGACCTTGACAAATTTGTCTGAAATCAAGAAGGTAAAATTCAATAAAGACAAGTGCAAAGTACCACACATAGGAAGGAAAAATCAAATGCACAACTGAAAATGGGGAATAACTGACTAGGTGGTAATATTACTGAAAAATATCAAGGTTTATAGTGGATCACAAATTGAATGCAAGTCAACAATGTGATGCTGTTGCAAAAAACAGCAAATATCATTCTGGAGTAATTAACAAAAGCATCATATGTAAAACATGGGAAGTAATTGTCCTGCTCTACTCAGCAATGATGAGGCCTCAGCTCAAGCACTGTGTCCAGTTCTGGGTGTCACACTTTAGGAAAGATGGGGACAAACGGGAGGGAGTGCAGAGGAGAGCAACAAATGTAATAAAGGGTTAGAAAATTCCACCTATGAAAATAGGGCATGTTTATTCTTAACAAAAGAACACCGAGAAGGGACTAATAATGGTCTTCAAATTTGATAAGGGCTGTTATAAAGAGGACTGTGATGAATTGTTCTCTATGTCCACTGAAAGTAGTACAAGAAGTAATTGGTTCAATCTGCAGCAACAGAGTTCTAGGTTAGATATTAGGAAAAACTTTCTAACTATAAAGGGTAATAAAACTCTGGAATACACTTCTAAAGTAGGTTGTGGGATCCCCATTACTGGAGGTTTTTAAGAACCAATTGGACAAATACCCATCAGGGATGGTCTAGGTTTACTTGGTCCTGTGTCAATCAGGGCTTCATGACCTCTACAGGTCCCTTCCAGCTCTTTGATTCTAAAATATTATTTAACTTTCATCAGAATTCTCAGAATGCTGCATTTTAGATTAAGGTTATTGTTGTCTGTGTTCTATAATTAACATGATTCATGAACAACAAAAACGGTCTATAATGGGGTTTCTAGATCCTACATATATATGATATTTAGATTTCTATTATGCTAAATGAAGTATCATCCATCCCAAAATCTGGGTGTCCTTGGCAATCTCCTTAAAAACACTAAAATAGAGAAACCCCAAAATTACTCCCAGATCTCAGTATCTTCAATATGCCTCCAAGGTTTCATTTGTCAGTACACAAGCTCATTTGAAGATGGATGCCCAAGTCTGGTAAGTGGGGGATATTTTAATTAACAGTAAATACATTTATATGTACCCAGGAAGAAGATATTTCATCAAGCCATGATCTGAAAGTCCACAACACACACAGTAAACCTCTAAACTATGAAGTTTTAAGATGAAATGGGGTTATCAAAGTAACTTGTGTTCTCTGAAATTTGAATGAATGGTTTCCAAAGAGCTACGGTGACCCTTCCTCTTGCTGCACAGAGTTCAAATTCTAAAGGTTCTGGAGGTAGAGAAGAGACAACAGGCAGTTAGAAGGGATGAGATGTTCATACCATCAATTAGCAAAATGTTGGGCTCAAAGACAGTGTGCACACACCCCTGAAAGTCAAAAAAGTTTCATGGCCAGGCATTCAACTCTTAAAATCTGGTTACATAGGGGCAGTGTCACAAAGGAGAAAAAAAAATTACTTAGCATGGTGCCTATAGTACTTTGTGAGGCACCCTGGAGTGGAATTGGACCACCTATCTAAACTGAAAGATGTTGAGTACCCAAGAATTCATAGTAAATCCACAACAAAATGTGTCAAACAAGTGCCCAAACAGTGTGTATAAGAGGGAGAGGTAAAGAGAAGAAATCAGAAGTTAAAACTGGCTTTGGGTTTTCAGCCAATGTATCAAATTTGCATTCTTTTTTTCTGAGAAAGACAAACAGCAGAAGATGAAGCAGCTGTCTTTGTTAGATGTTTTCCATTGCTCTGCCTCTTCTGATATTGAGGCTGAAAGCTAAGGATGGCAAGGAAGATTTCTGATACCACAACAGGAATGTTGAGGTGCTTCTCATCTGACATTACTGAAGGAGTTTCAGTGATCTTGTGGTGAACTTGATGTCTTTCATTCTCTCCTGAGGCTGAAAAAGCACCTCACCCGCAATGCAAATTTTCAACACAGGCCTGAGCTTTAGGAGAAAGGTTCACTTATATAAGCAAGGAGTACTACCTTAAAGAAACATCTGAGCCAGAATGTCTTAAGCCTCAAACTACCTCACAGAATGTTCTTGGTCACTTCTTGTTCCTCAATCACCAGCAATTTTTCTGAATTTTTCTGCTACTCAGGAAGGTGGTCATTTAGGGGGAGCATTGCTCCCAAAGATGAAACTGATGTCTGGCCATACAGAAAGTACACTTTCCTTCCCAAAATGTAAATATTTTGTCATGCTTATCTGATAGGAAGGTCTGACCTGTGCTGGAACTTCTCACCCTTTCATTGGTAACAGACTACCCAGGAATCAGGAGTATAGTAGGTTAGGAACCACAGGATGTAGTAACTTCTCAGATGTGCTTGGGATTGAGGATATTCTTAACAGAGCCCAGCAGTCTAACAGTAATGGGGCAAGGGAGTTTCTTTCTGTTAGGCTCTACAATGTTGAATAGCCATGAGTGTCTTTTCATGGACTGCTGATATTTCCAGTGCCAGAGCCTCTGTCTTATGTCCTAGCAACTCCTGGAACTGTCTTAAATAGTCTAGTGATGAATGAGCTGAAGGGTCCAAATCCTCAGAGAAAGTTGAAGTAGCAGCATTGTGATAACTGGGTCTTCAAATTTACCCTAATTGCGAGCTCAATTGTAAAAACTGAGTAAAGTTTATAAATAACCTACAATCACAAATTTTGATGGGAAAAAGGTACAAAATGGAGAAAGAAAGAGTGAATTAGTCCGCACAAAAAGGCCTACTGATATAATTCAAGGATTGTGTTAAGATCATACCTGTTAAATAAGACAGTGAGAGACCAAAAATCAGTGAACTAAAATTGGCCTACTAAAAGAGATCTTCACTATCATAGCTCTACGCAACCCATCTCTTGGTTCCCCAGGCCTTCGTCATTCTGATCCTGAGAAATATCTTCAACAGATTGGCCCATTGAGAGGGGCCCAGATGGCATTGCCATTTCTACTGGCTCCAGTTGAATCTCAGCCACCACCTGGGATGTGTGACTTTGCATATATCCTCTCCCCACACCATGTGTCTTTTTCCTTCCCCAATTTATTTCTTCTCTTTCCTATCCCTCTCCTTTTTCCTTCTGTCTAATAAGAGTCTGGCTTAGATGGTCAAGACTTTATATTTTGCAAGACTGATGAAAGCCTATGACCAGGAAGCAGCAACTGAAAGCAATATCCTAAACAGCACAATGCTGGTACAAGTTTTCCAAGTCTCCAAGTGGCTGATAAGACTGTGTACTGTGCCTGTGCTTCTCCAGCACTGAGGTTGCAAGTGAGAGTCAAAACCAGAAACTGTATTTTCTATTTTTGCTGTTCTTTTCTCTCCCCTTTTGTGTGTATTTTGTTTTGTCTTCCAAAAACAGGATCAGACTTTAACAGCAGCAGCGATGCCAGCTTCAGTCCATCTCAACTAATTTCTTTCCTTTTCCCCATAAGAACATAAAAGTTATTCCCCATCATTAATATCATCTAACAGATTGTTAAAAAGAGTGTTTTTCCTTCTAAAAACTCTCTCCAGCTAAAGGAAAAGGGAACTACGGATGTGTTAAAATGTTATATTTCAAATACTTTAACTGTTTTGCCTTCTTTTCTTTATCTTTAATAAACAGTTAAAATGATGTTTAATGGTGTCTTTGCCACAGTACTAAGCAGTCGGAGGTCTCTGCATACCATATCCTACACTTATTTAACACTATTTAATATTGGACTATGACAGGGTCTTAACATCTTTGACACTTTGAGCCCATATGTTCCATCTAAATACAACAGCAAAACTGTTCTTGCTGATCAGAAGAGGGGTTGTTACAAATTTTCCTCCCCTTCTTTTCCTCAAACAGGCAGACTAGAATACTGACAAATAGAAAGGACAAATATTAGCATTGGTCTGGAGGTGGGGAAAACAAACATCCTAGGTGTTCTGGGAGAGTCAGATGGATGAAGAAGAGAAGTAGGTTTTATTGTTGACCTTTGCCAAGACTTCAGACTTCAGCCAAGAGGCTGAAGAAACTGAGAAAGAGTTCCTTTTAGATCCTGACAGAATAAGACTACAAGGGCACTGAGGCACTCTGAGATGTTAGGTTCACAGCCAACCTGAAAAATTCACAGAACTGGGGCCCTGATTGAGACTCCAATACAATGTACAGCTCCAATGGGACTGGGCTCAACCTTCCCCAGAAAAGTGCATACTCAAGAATAAGACTATTTACTTTGATCATGGTGATAAAGGTCCTTAAAAAACTACAGATGGAGGAAAGGAACCAGGAATCTTAAGTATCAGGAACATTGATAAAGCTAAAAGAAAAGGAGTACTTGTGGCACCTTAGAGACTAACCAATTTATCTGAGCATAAGCTTTCGTGAGCTACAGCTCACTTCATCGGATGCATACTGTGGAAAGTATACTGTGCATCCGATGAAGTGAGCTGTAGCTCGCGAAAGCTTATGCTCAAATAAATTGGCTAGTCTCTAAGGTGCCACAAATACTCCTTTTCTTTATTGATAAAGCTGAAGCCATTGGCACTGGTGGTGCCACGGAAGGCAACTTAAGCTTTATGGTTCCTGGACCTTATGGTTATATCTCTTCCTCTTCAGGGACACTGTTGAGAACTCTGGTACTGAAGGCCCAACAGCACTTCTCTTTCTCTTGCCTTTGTGGAAGGCAGCTGAGAGAGAAACCAAAGCATCCTTGAAAAGAGAACCTGCTTGAGACTGAGCCCATGGTGCCAGAGAACTCTGTATTGACAGTCTCATGTTTTGACACTATCTTACTTGACACCAAGTGAGTACTCACATTGGCTTGCTTCAATTAAATTAATCTCTCCATTCCCAAGGGAATCCGCAGATCCAACACATCAATAGGTATCTGCTTTGTAGCTGGTAGCTTTGTAGCTGCTTTTAGATACCTGAGAAATTCCTGCCACCCTAGTGAAGGGATCCCTAGAAGCTGAATTTGGCCTTGGCACCAGTGAAATTGGCCCTGGATGGTTCACTTCTTTGAGCTGATGTTCTTGATGCCAATGAGACCTTAGTGCCTGTAGAAAACTTAGGTACTAGAGCCCTGGACCTCTATCTGGTACAAACTTCTTTGTTGCCAGGGGTCATCCGCAACTTGCCTGTCTTTGAAGCTGAAGATAACCTGCTATCTCTATTCATAGGAACAGGCAGCTCAATTGATGTTGGATCCAGGGACTGGACTTATAAACCTCTTTAGTGAAGAAGGCATGGATTTCCAGAGCCTCTGATTGCAGGCTCAATATGTGTAGGCCCGCTACTCAAGCACAGTGAGAACAAGCAGCATGTATACATACACACACACACACACCCCCACCCACCACTGTCACAGAGTGACTGGTCCCTTTAGGGGGAGAGAGACCTCAGGGAGGAGGGGCTGTCTGGCTCCAAACCTCTCTGATGGGCAGTTAGTCATCAGCCCTTCTTAGACTCTGCAGATTCCGTCTCTCTCCTTGAGGTCAGGGAGTTGTACAGGCCCCCCTGTGGGCCTGTGTTTGCTAGATTCTGAGGCCATTCCTCTAGCAGCTTCCCTATCTGCTTTCTTCTTGAGCCTTTTCAGCAGCAGCTGTCCTCTCTCAGCTTCCCCAGTTGCTATCTCTCCCTTTATAGTGCACAGATATCTTCCCTTAAGCCCAATTGAACAGCAGGTAATCAGTTGCAAGTGCACTAGAACCCATTCCCTCTTAAAGGGGACAATCATCCTGTGGTAGCCAGCCTCTGGTAACAAGTGATAGATTTGATACATACCACTTAAATCTGTCCCAATACTTGAAGGCCTGATCAGCCATGTCTAGATGATCTGAGTACCTAGGTCCAGAACAAAAACTAAATGTCCAACAGTGCAAATGACCTAAAATTTACTAACTATACAACACACTAGAAATGAATGGCACTTTGGCTCAAAATCTCTCAGAATGGCTCTGGGCATAGAAGGTCCCTGCAACTGGCCTTTGAAAGGAAGCAACTCAAGTGGTTGGGACCACACAACCATTTTATAATCAGATACTAACTATTTGCTACTACATGAGGGCATTTGTGTTCCCCAGTGGGCACTGCTTTCCAGATGGCTTCTAAAGATCATTCTGGAAAAAGAAACAAGCAGAGGTCACCTTGAAATAGTAGTAATATTCACACACACAAAAATACTGGCTATTAATAGGTTTGGAAGTATAAGAATATAACACTACACATTATAAACTAATTATATCAAAGTAAAAAACCCTGAAACATACCACAATATACATAATATACACAGACAAAAGAGGTACTACTAGAAGGACAAAAATGGGAAAAGGCAAAGGCGAGTTTGAACTTTCAATTGGGCAAAGAGCCCTAGATATAGATAGGTTGCCTTTAAACTCTTTGTTACAAAATTTCGAGGCAGTAATATTACGTAAAATTATGCAAATAACTTCAGGTAGCTGCCCTACAAATCTCAAGAGATGGAACTGACCTGAGGCTGACTATTGTTACTGCCGCAGCTTTGATTGAATGAACTTTAATTTGACCCTCCAGTGACAATCCTGCCAGTGAATAACAATGAGAAGTGCACAAAGACAACCATTTCTGAATAACTGTCTTGGACAGAAGCTGATCAAATGCATTGGTGTCACAAGAAAGCACATCCAACAAAGACGGACTTTCAAAAGCCTTATTTTCTTCTAGATTAAAAGTCTTGGATTTTCAAATCTAGGAATGTACCGAGGTTAGTTTGACAACAACAAATGACAGCTGATTTAGTCAGAGTGAATTTTTACAATCCCATGAGGAAAAAATATTAGAAATTAGTATGACAAAGCTCTGTCCTTGCCTCCGTGGGTCCCGCGTTTCTTAGTGGATTTCGCTAGCCTCAGAGGCTCACTGTGACCCTCTATGTAACCCTTCTTTCTCTCGAGACAAGGGTCACAGTCTTCTGAGCCATTTTCATCATAAGCCAGCAAGGGCGGTGAGGAGAAGTTATCCTTCCTTGCACAGTCTCTGTTGTCTCCCAGTCTCAGTGATTAATCAGGGGGCAAAGGTGGGGGGAGGGGAGCCCGGGCCCACCCTCTACTCCGGGCTCCAGCCCAGGGACCCTAATAGTATCAGCTAGGGTAGCTGACCTTTTAGAAACATGACATGTACAATTCCCTGGGCTACTTCCCCCACAGTAGCCCTTACTTCCTCAAGCTCCACTTCACCCTTACCTCAGGGCCTCCTTCCTTGTGCCTGATATGGTGTGTACTACTCAGCCTCTCCAACAGCGCAACTTCCTTCCACAGCTCCTGACATGCACACCCACCTGACTGACTGGGAGGCTTTTAACTAGTTTCAGCCAGCCCCTGATTGGCTTCAGGTGTCCCAATCAACCTAGCATTCTCCCTGCCTTCTGGAAAGTTCTTAATTGGCCCCAGGTGTCTTAATTGACCTGGAGCAGCTTCCATTTCACTTAACTGGGTACCAGGGATTTGTTTAGCCTGGAGCTAATATATCTATCTCCCACTACTTTTCTTTAGCCATCTGGCCTTGCCCCATCACATAAGGTAACTAAGATATAAAATTTCCCATATGGTGGGTCAGTCATTATACCCCTCTATTTTTGTAAAATGTGTTCCTGCCATCAGGAAATATATATTAAATGTTTTATTGTTTATACTAGAATAGAAAACTAATACAATATTACCATTTCTCATCAAAACACACTTATCAAATGGGTGATAGTACTGACCAAGTAGTGAGATACCATCTGAATGGAAACAGAAAGTTGAAAGAGTCAGGTATGTAATTGTGAAACCACTCTTTCAATAAAGATAATGGTTTTGAGTGAGAGACAGTGAAGAGAGCACTTGGATAAGGGTTCAAATGGAGGGTCCCTAGAAGAATTACATTAAGGTCTTAGGATGTCAGAGGCTTCTGCATAGAGTGATAAACATGAACCACATCTTTTAAAAACTGTGACACAGTGGAATTCATGAACACTGTAGGTTTGAACAGGAGGGTGGCAAGTTGAAATGGCAGTTAAATGTAAATGTACTGACAGACCTGCTAGAAGCCTGATAGTTCAAGCTGAGGAAGTAAATGTGCCACTGACAGCATAGCCAGCAGGTGGATGAAGAAATGGCTAAAATAACACGAATAAATGGGCCCCAACTCCTAGTGTACTCTTCTATCAGTTCTACGACACTGGTGGGGAGTTCAGTCAACAAGAGGCTGTCCTGAGACCAAGGGATGAGAAAAGCATCCTAGAGGGACCCTGAGCTGGTACCTGTTCTGGAGCAGAAAAGGATGCATTTGTTCTTGCTGGTGGCTAATAGGCCTGTCACAAGGGAGCCTCATCTGTGGAATACAGGCTTGAGAATAGATTACTTCAGCAACCACTTGTGGTTGGTAGAGTACCTGCCTGCTGAGGTAATTCACAAGATAGTTGTTTGGTCCTCATAGGTGAAGGGCCATGGGAGTTATCCTATCAAGATGGCACCATTTTTGTTGCTTCTTGACAGGCACCCGCTGCCTCTTGATAGAACATGTTGCAGTGCTGTGGTCTGCCAGTATCTGCACTGTGATTCTTTTCAGGAGCAGCAGGAAGGCTCTGCAGGCCAGTCAAATTGTCTGGAGTTCCAGCACACTGATATGGAGCAACAACCTTTTCCAGAACCACATGCCTTGAATTTGTAGGTGCTTTAGATTGGGTCTCCAATCTGCTGTCGACACATCTGTAATCAGTGTCACAATGGGAAATGGGGTACAAAACTGTACACCTTTGCAGCCCATCTGTGGGTTTGTCCATCTATCCAGGGAAGATAATTCAGGAGCTGAGTGTCTATGATGTCTGGGTTGATAAACAGATCTCAGCCAGATTTGGAAAGGACACATCTGGCAAGAGGTATCACATAAGTGCATGATACCATGTGATATAATAGTTTGAGCCAGAGTCTTACTGTTGCCAGGATTCTCATATATGGATAGTCTGAAATCATTTCTAGAGAGAGGAATGCCTTTACCAACTTGGAATCCAGAAAAAACCCTTTATTCTATGGGCTAAGAAGGAGTGAGGGATGGCTTGAAATTCATTCTCAGTCTTAAGGAGTGGAACAGGTTGAGGACTGTGAATATTTCCTGTGGGATTTCCCTCTCAGAAGCCACTTGTCCATATATGGGTACACATGTATTCCTTCCTGTCTCAGACAGGCTGCTACCGCTGACATGCGTTTTGTGAATACCCTCAGAGCTGTAGACAGGTCGGAAAGTAGAATCCTGTATTGACAGTGGTCATGTCCCACTATAAAACAGATATTTTCTGTAGGCTAGATGAATTGCTATATGAAAGTAAGCTTTCTGAAGGTCAAGGTTCAGGGAAAGGATTAGAATCAAATAGAACAGCCTTTGGTAATTTCTAATATCCATCAATATGAAGTAATTTTAAAACCATGCCAGAGAAAAATGGAAAAGCAGCAATGAAAAAGAGACAAGGATGGTCTACTGGGATTGGTCCACAGCTCTTGACTAGAATGTCAAACCTCCTACTCAGAAGATGATGCAGAGTGATGGTAATAGAAGAGGGAGGGAAAGTGAGACTTCCCCTTTAGCAGTACAATGAGAAGGCTTCTGTTGCTGAAAGAAAGAAGTTTGCTGACTGAATTGTCCCTGGTAGCAGATGCATAAATCTCAGTGTATCCCCTTTAGGTAGTGTAATGATTCGTGTGTGTGTGTGAGCTTTGAAAGGAAGATCTTAGATAATCATTTGGAGTTCTTTGGTAATCCTTGAGGACTGTAATCAGGATGATCTTTATCATGGTGATAGCTGTAGTCATGGAATGGGCTGCTGTATGAGAGGCACCGAGGGCTGCTTGGAGCAAAGTTGCACTGTTAGTTGTCACTCTGAAATGATGGATCTCTGATCAACCCTTGCGTACTGTGGGAGCTTCTCAAATGGTGCTACTTTGTCCTAGGTCAGGTCGTCATACCGAGTGACTAGCTGGATATTAGAGTTGAAGAGATGCTAAGGAATAGGCCTTTCTGCCTGTGCAGTCAAGACTCTTGAGAGCGTTGTTACTAGAAGTGGTTTTACATGGCCTTGTCTTCTTGGATTTCTCCTGTTCTGCATTTTCCACTAGAGACACAAGAGTCACATACGATTAGAAGTATTCAAATCTTTTTTGAAGGACTTGGTGTATTTTCTCTGCTCATTTTGATATTGGAGGTACAGAAGCTGGAGTCTGCCATATGCCTTTTGCAGACTCTTAAGACTACTTATTGGCACTGCCAATTTGTCTGGGAAATTAGAACTGGTAATGTTAAATAATGTATGTGCTTTCTCCTTAACAAAGATAATTCCAGAGTGCCTGCTAGACTTCCTAGCAACTCCTGAAAAGTCCTGAAATCATCAGGAGGTGGCACTGGAGCAGATATCACTGCCTCACTTGGTGAGGAAGACGACACATCTTTAGGTGTAGTCAGCCAGAAGAGGTTAAAAAGTTTCCTGTGGATCCTGGAGAGAGTCCTCTTCTGATTTTTCCTCCTGACCCTGTGCCTTTTCCTCAAGTTGTTTTCTCCACCATTCCCTTGGGAAGTCTACTTCCCTGAGTGGTCTAATAAGAGATATAACTGGTGAGGGGGATCTAGGTTGTTTGTGGGAAGAGAGCAGCTCCTAGAGGATCTATAAGGGGCTCCAGAATGCCTAGTAAGGATACTGTTGTAAACTAATGAGAAGATTGAGAGGTGCCAAGGGATATCAGTGTGACTTGGAGGTGTTTAGGAGCTCTGGCCTGGAAACCTCCAGGAATTGATCTACTTGGGGAACCCCTGGAAAGAGAAAGTCACCTTGGCACTGAGTGGTAGTCACAAGAAAGGAAAGATTTTAAACTATTTAGGGCTGCCAACAGGACAGAAATTTCTCACTAAATGAAATTCACTAAATTAGGAGTTACAGACTGAGTCAATGAAAGGGCACTACGGCATAGCAGGCAGACAATACCGCGTTCCATTTCACTGCCATGAGTAGTAAAAGAGAATTGAGAGGTAGTCAAGGCAACTAGAACTTTCACTTACTGTTGATCAGTCTCTGTTAACTGTTCATTCTGATATTGTTTCTATGTAACAGTAGAAATTAGGGAGGGACAAACCTGTTTAGAAAAAAAAGTCCACCATCCACAGCTTCTACAACCAATCCTTTTCTGAAGTTCAGATATCTTCACGTTTTAAATTTATTATTATTTTTGGTTCACACAGTCACTTTCTGGTTTCATCCTAAATACCACAAGCAACATTGTTATTGCAGTATATCTAAATCAGCCAAAGACACAGGTTGAAATTTTATTGGAAAGTTTCTTATTGTATGGTGCCGAAGCCTTTTCAACAGTAAGTCCTTCGTAACTGTTAATATCTTTCCTGGAAGACAGAGGTATAACCTCCCAATAACAATGCATCATGTGCCCACTCTTTCTTCATTCATATACCTCCTGAAAAGGCATTTTGTGAAGTCAACAAATACTAACTTATTGGCAAAACCTGTCTCCACCCTACTATTGGAGAAAAACGTAAGTTTAAGTTAGTATCAACTGCTAAACCTTTGTGTGTGTTGCCTATCTTGCTAGACTGTAAACTCATCAAGGCAGGAACACTGTGATCCTTTACGGTATAATTTGTAAAATAGTAAAATAATAGTAAAATAATAGTAAAATAAAAATGTATGTATTTGTTTATGTACTTAAAAAAATAAATGTGTGATTTGGGGAGTTGATTCAAATGAGTTAGTTAGCCTAAATGGGGCCTACATAGCCCCAAAGCATAAATGAACAAAGATGATAAAAAAAGATAGCAGTGTCTGCAGAGCTGTTTACAGGGTCAGCAACATGCACCATGTAAGATCACAGCAACTCTTAAAATCCAGTGTTTTGGGCTCTATTTTCTTTTACATTATTTATAGTAGGGATGGGTCAGACACTTCGTCACAGAGGTGGGGTGCTCTCCTTAGTATGTTTTAATTGGGTGCTGTTAACAAGTTCTAGATCCAAGCAAAGTAAAAGATTTCTTAAGTAAATGTTGCTTCCACACACACACACACACAAATAGCCAGCCAAATTATGGCAGGCACTATACCAAGGAAAAGAATGCAAGGAACTCTTCTCAGTCAGTGCACCTATTTGGGGGTTAGCCATAATTTGACTTGAAGATGTTGGGAACCACAGCTAACATTGCTGGCAGTACAAGCAGCACCTGAGAAGGCATGGCTGAGAAGGGTGGGACTGTGGCCTCATATTCACTGCATACCAGCACAACTCGGGGGTGGGGGAGGAGGGAAGTAGGAGAAAGAGGTGAGAGGGGAAGTCTAGCTGTCCCTCTTCAAAGGCACAACAACAACTGTTTGCCAGCACATCTTGAATGCACTAAGTCTGCCTTTCAAGGACGTATGCCTCCAGATACAACTGTTCAGGTGGTGCACCTTCTACCTATCCTTAGTACTATACCGCTTCTCAACCACAATTTTGCTTTAAGTGAACAGATATTAATAGTATTTTCACAAGCATATCAAACGGCAAAGGTTTACACCAAGTGCTATGTCACACAGAAAGGATAGATGAATGCCAGAGCAACCTATTTATTTATTACAATCTTACATTATAAAAACATAACATGAAGAAGCAGACCAGACTTTTTGTTTTATTTCTGTAAACAAACCTAGCAAAAAGATGAGGTAGGCCCACAGTAGTTAGGCTGAGGTCAGGAGAATAATTGTAAATTACTTTCAAATTAGCAGCATCTGAAATATCATCATCAATAAAACTTCAAGCCTGCACTTTTACACATATCACCTATAACTCTTCCAGTTTCTCCTGGTGGTTCTTGTTTTAATCCAGGGAAAGATAAATCCCTGTCAGCTGTTTTTCCTACAAGCTGCAAGGGACAATAGTATCTCTCTTTTAATTCTATTTTTAAATACTTGGGAGGTACTCAGATATTGTGGTGAAAGGGGCCAGATTCGATAACCAGTCCCTTGCATGATACTGCTTTGGTGGCTGATTTGGAGGAAGCATCTTGCAGTCTTGTAAGATCTGAAGGCCCATCATAATTTGCCAGTAAAAATTAAAACAAAAATTCACTGACTGTGAGCAATGGTAAATGGTACATAACAAATGTAACACTGGCAAAACATGCACTGATACATCTCATTTTTTGATTCATGCAATAGGAATGGTAAAGCATTCTTCAATTTCTTTTGTAATGATATGAAGAACAAACAAGCTTGAGATGTATATTGATATTAACAGGAGCAATATGGAGAACATGGTGGGTGACTCTTACAATGTCAGGGAACATGTGCCTTTTATTGATGATGGTAACAAAACCAATAGTTTAGAGATATGGCATACTAACAACAGCAACACAAACTGACTAAGCAAAAAGCAGTGAGAAGAACATATGGTGAAAACAGGTGCTAAAAAGAAACCAAAGATCAGTTTGCCAAAAGCTGAAAAGAAAAAAAATGTTCTGCTTCTTCTGATGCTAATATCACAGCTTGTACCTTAACACTGCTTATATATTAGTCCATGTATGAGTAAAATCATCTGTTACGTCACCAGAATCAGGGAGCTCTCTTCAAAAGGTATCCATTAGCTGTTTGGAATCACTGTTCTCAGAACACTGAGGATCCATGCCACGTAGTCTTGTTCATTTCAAATTGCTAGGTAAAGTAAGAAATTTTGGTAACCGGGACACCACAGTAATGAGGAAACATTTTCACACACATGTTGGGCTTGTGCTTCTTCAGAAGAGCTATGCTATGATTACTGATTAGCAGCACCTCAGACTTGAAATGAAACAAACAGGTAGATGGCAAAGAAGTAGTTTTTCTGGTTTGCGTCAGGCTAGACTCAGTTTTATCTAAACTATATGTCTATCATCAGCAAACATCGCACCAGCCAGAAATACATCACCAGGCAATAGCAATAAAGGACATGAAAAAACTAAACACATATTCTTACAAAACACTAAAGAAAAATCAACCCATCACAATATTCATAACCGAGAAAGCAACAAAAATGATTGCCCTTCCAATGCTGATTTGTACAGCATATTGGTATTTCCCATGCAGAAAATTCTTTCTGAGCAGTATGGTGTCCTGTCCTTATGATAACTTAGTAAAAACAAGAGTAACAAATTCTCCTACTGAGATGTAGAAAGCAGCCAAATGAATACGTAGCTTTTGCTATCAACACAGTAGGTTAGCAATCAATCTGGAGGAGTTATAAACTTCTAAATCTGGCAGCAGCAGCTCTTACTCCATGACCATCATTAAGTAGTAAGATCATATAATACAAAAGTGTCTGAATTCCAAATAGCCCATTTCAGCTCAAACACTGCTAGAGAATTTTTAAAAAGCATCCGGAATGTCTAATAGTGGTTGTGAAGCCAAAGGCCTCTTTAATCATGGGTTTATTCATTATTAAGATTTGGGAGGCAAGTTCACTTTCACCGTCCTTGTATTTCATAAAGCAGTATTCACTTATCCCCACCTCTGACCTTCTAAGATATGGTTAGTTAATCCACAGCACTGGAAAATAAACTTCTTTTGCAACTGTTCCTGTTAACCAACAACCTCTTACAGCAACAGAGCAGAAGTTACAACATGCACCATCCATTTATAGATAAGTGGTAAACCATTTAAGAGATATTATCCAAAATGGAACATATAACAAGTCTTATATCCTGTCTCAGCATGGGGTGGGGATGGACTACATGACCTCTTGAATTCCTTCCAGCCCTACATCTCTATGGTTATATGGAAAATATCTAAACAATGTGGCTAAATGGAATTTAATTTATAAATTAAAATTATATTTTCAAATGCAAACTTGCATAAACCTAAAACTAATCCCCCTCCCCGAAATCTTGGTTGGCTCTAGTATTTTTAATTTTAGAAGACAATGTTATGCTTAGCTATGGTCCTTAAATTGTGCAACATTGTATTAACTGTAGTAATGCTAAAAGAAAAGGAGTACTAGTGGCACCTTAGAGACTAACCAATTTATTTGAGCATAAGCTTTCCAGCTACAGCTACGGATGCCGATGAAGTGAGCTGTAGCTCATGAAAGCTTATGCTCAAATAAATTGGTTAGTCTCTAAGGTGCCACTAGTACTCCTTTTCTTTTTGTGAATACAGACTAACACGGCTGCTACTCTGAAACCTGTAGTAATGCTAATATTTTGTTATATTTCCTACCTTACCCACCTGCTCTAAGACACAGCCCACACACGCTATAGGGTCACAACTCACTTCCCCTCATGGACTTTGATTTTGTTAATAAACAAATGCACCATAAGTCAACATAAAGTCCAGTCGAAGCCTTTATTTTTAGGCATCATACTCAAAATTCCTGTATCAGGACAGCCCAGGTGAAAAGGCTATTTCTTCTTCTTGTATTCCATCAAAGTGAAGATGGCTTTATCCCCACTCCAAGACAGTCCATTAACTTTTACCCGTCTTAGGAACATAGGAGTGGAAGACTTCCTGGATCATCCAGTCTGATACTATCACAGGCAACCACAATATACAATTCCAATCATAAACTTATCAAGCTCCATCTTACTACTCGTTAGGATGTTTGTTCCCCTACACCATTGGAAGGCTGTTCCAGAACCTTAGCCCATTGTGGAGTTTGTTGGCTATAATTACAATTCAGAATAAATACAATGGCCTAAAATTCAGTTTTTAAAGTAAAAATATTCAACTACAGGAGAAGTCCGTAAAAAAAAAAAGTTTGCCCTGTCTAAAAAGTTGAGATGAAGGATGTTCCTTGTCAAAACCTTGTTTTAAGTTATCCTACCCTAAATGATCAAAAATATAAACTGAAACTAGTGGAGTGTAATGGAAATGTATATAACCTCAGCTCCTACTATTATGAAGGATAAGAAAGAAACTTATTGCATGATCTAGTATTTACAGTAAAAGAATACTTTAAATAGAATAACAATTTATTTTTAGGCAACAGCAAAAATACAGTAATTCAGAGTTATGACTTCACAAACACCTTTTAATTAAAAAATATGTCACATCAGTGTATCATGTTGTACTGGACATATTTACAATCCATTTTTATTTTTTTCAGTTCCAAATGTAACCACATTGAGCAGCATCTATGTTTTAAAATATCAGATTTATAAAATATTGATAGCGTAAATGAATGTTTTAAAAGTTATATTTCTCTAGTAAAGTACAAAAATAGCTGTTAAAATCAATAGATAAAACAAAAAAAAATAAAGAAACTATGAACTAGGTTATAACTGAGATGTTATCAAGGCTGTAAATATATCTCAAGATTTCTAGTGACATAATACACTCTAGATGCTCTTTCCCAGTTATTTCACAGAACCTCTCACTGTATCCGTGGCGTTGAAATTCAGAGTTACCTATCATTTAGTCTATAAATACAGCTCAGATGACTAAGGCTGAAATGTGCTAAGATGCAGTAATGTTTCAAATTCATACATGAAACACTTTAGAATCTTCCCTCAGGCACTCACTGCTGCAGCTCCTGCTGTTCTGTTACCCACAATTCCTCCATTTACCTGCTCGTTGGGCTGCCTCAGCCCTGGTCAGGAAATGGTGAAGCTGATCCAGCTTATCAGGCTGCTCCTCCAGGGACTTCTGCTGCCATATGGCTGACCCAGGCCCTGAAGCCTCCCTCAAGGCATTCCACTTCTGTATCAGAGTGAAGAGCTCAGAGAAGGACTTGTGATAACCCTGTCGCAGCATGTCTATGCAGATGTTCTTCTTGTATGAACTCCTGTAACTGGGAATAAGAAATACTGATTTTAATCCTTTAAATCTGTATTTATGTTCTCTACAATCCTCCCCCCCCCATAATTAAAGATACTACAATGGTTTTCAAATGCAGACTTCAGAAACAACAAAGGAGAGGTAATATTTGAATCATTTAATCACAGGATTTTTTACAGAATGGTTTTTAACTAAACCCTATACTATAGAACAGAATATAGCAATAGTGGTAATCTATAAGTACTTTTACTGGAACTGCATTATAAAATATGCTGGTGTTCCTCAACTGAAATCAATCAGGACAGTCAACTGAGTTAATCTACATAGGGGAAAAAATAAGCACATACTTCATATCAAAACAATGTACATGTTAAATAGTTTTACTGGAGGTAATGGTGGATTGGTATTTGTTAGAAACAGAATCATTACATATTATTTTGCCTCTGTTCAGTGTCTGACTTCATCTGGGACTAGCTAGTGATACAGAAGTTTCATAGTTTCTGCCTAATTTTAAAAGCAAATGACATGTCCACAGAGATACAATGAAGAATTTATATCAAAGTTATTCCACTGATAAACATGGGCAAGATATACATATTAAAAAAAGAGATGCATAATTAAATATTTTCAAGAGGTAATACATCTTTTGAGACATTATTTATGGACATAATCCAAATACTTCTTTCAAGTGGCATGAAACAATCTAGGGCCCAGAATTAACAGTTTCCAGGATTGGGCCTCTAGTAAAATTCCATCTCTATCCCACTAAAATGACAAAGCTCTAGCTTTTGTATTATGCTACTGATATTCCCAAACAATTTTTCCCATTAAAAGACTATCTTTTTTACTACAAAATTTTCAGAGCCTATAAAAGAAAATAAGGAATTCTGAAAACTGATGTTTACTGTACATTTAACAGGTTTTGAGTGAGGTTCATGTTAAACAATTTAAAAATAAGACTAATTCTAGCCTAGGAACAACTCTTCTTTCTTGCCATTTCCCTATTCAGTATTGGCAACTTTTATAGCCTTCTTCCAAAACTCATGACTAAGGCTACGTTTTAGTCACAGATATTTTTAGTAGAAGTCATGGACAGGTCACAGGCAGTAAACAAAAATTCATGGCCGGTGACCTATACATGACTTCTACTATATACCCCTGACTAAATCTTGGGTTCCTTGAGGGGTGGGGTGGCCAGGGAGTGCTGTGGGTGCTCGGGGGGGAAGAGGTGCGACAGCGCACGTCCGTGACCTTGGCTGGTGCTGGGGGGGATGGGCCGGGGGGGAGTGTGTGGCCCGGGACGCCCACTGCTGCTCGGGGAAGGGGGAGCAGCCCAGGACGCCCGCTGCTGCTGGGGGAAGGGGCGGCTCAGCGGCACGAGACCCCTGCTGCTGCTGGTGGGGGGGCCGCCGGGCCAGCTACATCTGCCGCTGTAGAAGTCACGGAGGTCCCGGAAAGCCATGGAATCTGTGACTTGTGAGGACTTGCAGCCTTACTCATGACTGTATGCCAAGCTGTCATACAGATAGTTATACTGTGTCTTTGGTCTCCCTGTTGGTCGCCTTCCACTGACAATCATTGCAACAGCCATCCTACTAACATAGCTCATACCAACCTACCTCAACTTGTCTCCAACTGGAGCAACCTGCAGTATGCCCCTTACAACCTCATTTCATTTCTCAACAAGGAGTGTCCAATCAATCATTTGACCATTACAACATCTTCATTTCCATAGTGGAAAGCATACGGATTTCCTTTTTGTGGCTGGTCCAGTCTCTGTTCCATTCATTACTACTGTAGTTATTTTCCAGTTCTATACTAATGAAAATTATGTAAACACCTTTTTATTTAAGTCAAAATGGAGCAGGCAAGTTTTAAAATAAGTTTTAAGTGTCAATGATCTGTGCTGTTTATATTCCATTAACACAATAAAAATAAAAGCCATTAATAAAGGATCTGTTCTTCCACTGATGCATACTGATCCTGCATAAGTAATTCACCTATGCTTGTGGAGAGTAATTGGGGGGTGGGAGGAAATCCCACTGACTTCAATAACAGTGAACGCTAAATTAGTATAATTGAGCGTAGTGAAAGCTTTGAGGGAAGAGGGGGGAAGAGTAGTGAATGTTAAAAGTAATTTAGGAAGCGGAGATAAAATAACTAGCCATCATTTAACAAATATATAAAATATATTTGTAACTAGTCAAAACATTATTCAGTTCAATTGTAGGTTCCATCATAATTATTTGAAAATTATACTAGTATTTATAGAGTAGCATAAAATTGACGCAGCCAAGTGTGCTAATCTCGTTAGACAAATGCATTTTACTTAAGGTCAAAGCACATTTTCTCAAATGAGAAGTATCATTTGCAAACTAATACATTTACATGCAGGATGAAGACAGTGGTGTAACTACAATTTGTGTCACCAATTTTCTAGCAAAAGGCTATGCCAATTAACTAAAAGAAAAGAAACTAAATTACAGCTGGAGTGACCTCACTGTACTTAATATTTAGTTTTTCTCAGGGGAAGATAATTGTATAACTGTATATTGTACCAATAACAAGCCTACCTACAGTAATAACATTTCAACTACAGTATAATAAAAAAGAGCTAGTTTATCTGACAAAGTTACACTTAAAGGACAGAAATTACTGCATGGAGCAGCATAACACTTTTGCCTCTTTAAATTACTGTAAAGTATTTATAAACCACAAGTGATGAATCATGCATGAGTTATAATGGCCTTAAATTCACATTGTGGGGATACATTTTATGAATGTAATCTAAGGGATCATTTGACAATTATACTGAAATTCTTTCAATTATCAACAGGATTCCTGTTGAAAATGTCAGTGTTCTGTAGTAAAGCATGTTAGTTTTTAACATGCATGTAGTGGAGACAAGGAAGGTAATCTTCGGATTACATTTTAAGATGAATTAAAGATCCCTACCAACATTATTGTTTATATCCAAGCATATGTTTCATTATAACATTATGTAGTGCACAGGAACAAACAGAGATACTAAATCAAATTGATCATGTTTTCAATAATTGACCATTAGTTATCAATTGAAATAAAATATCCTGCACACAGTTCAGTGATTTTTTAAAACTACTTGTGAACTTTTACCTGAATAGTCTGCTTTTTTTTTTTAAACAAACAAATTTATGTTGACCATAGTGAATCTTACTGCATAGCAAGATGTTATTATTTAACTATAAAACTTATTTGTCTACATTCTATCCATTCTGGTTTGAGGTTTCCTGTCAACGTTTAGGCCACTTCGAGACTCACTGAGAACCAAGTAGGAAAAAAAAAGAAAAGAACTTGGATTGTAACTGTAATAATAATTTGTCAATAGGTTGAATGGTCTCTGGGGGCATCTACTGGAAATCTGGCAAAACTGCAGTCAGATCATGTTAATCAAGCAACTTCCACTGCCACAACATACTATTGCAGAACAAAGAAAAGTACAAATGTTGAGTCAAATACACTGTGTGAATAAATCGGAACAACTCTAATGAAGTCAGTGGGGCTGCACTTCATACACTGATAGTGAATTTGACTACTGTTCTCAATGTCACACAGACAGACTATCAAAACCTGCAAATACTGCATGCACTATTGGGCAAGCGATGATACTATGTGGACTTAGCACAGTATAAGCATGCATTATTCTTTATCAGATGATTCACAAACTATGTTTAATTGCAAAGACTAATATGAAGATAAAACATGGGGTTTTGCTTTCCTGGCAAGTGATCACCATCGAAAATATGTGAAAAAAACCTAAACAAGATTTCAGAAAGCATTTTAAAAACATGAACTTAAAGATTGTTTTTACTAAATTTAGAACATAGAAGAGCATTTAAAAAGTAATTTTCCAAACAATGCTTTTATTTTTAGACAATGTTGTTTATTTTGATGTTGTTGTTGTTCCGTGTATAAAGTTCAACAAACTAAGGGCAGAATTCTTAACACAAATCCATATAATTCAGAGTCTACCCTTTATCTGTCCATACATTCTTCGATCTCCCACTGATGGAAGCCTGGTGATGACAATGGATTGTCCATTTATGTAGGATAAGGAGAATACTGGGATTGAGATCCAGTGGGCAGATCTGATTGGGAATTTTGCCCTTAGCCTGCTCTAGCAGTATTGAAATATAGTATCTCATGGTTTGATTTTCAAAGTGTTGAGCAACTGCAGAAATTACCAGTGACTTCTGAAAATTAGGAGATTACTCTGTAGTAGCTGTTTATTTTGAATTAACAAAAACAATTATATAAGGTTATTTTCATGCACCTTATGTTATCACACGTATGGTACCAGCTACAAAAAACCTGGATATGTAAACTTAAAAGGCACTGCTACTTTTAAAACACAAGGTATTTTAGTAAGATTTCAGATTTACATTTAATGTTATAATCATTTTAACTTTCTTACATTGTATAGCTAGTTTACCTTTTTCTCTGTATAAAAAAATAAAAAGTTTAAAAGCACCTAAGGAAATGCTTGTGTAATGCTCATGTGATGCAGAAGATCTGGCTTAAAC
The DNA here is from genome assembly GCF_965140285.1 of Lepidochelys kempii. NCBI lineage: Eukaryota > Metazoa > Chordata > Testudines > Cheloniidae > Lepidochelys > Lepidochelys kempii. Next base: position 54,751,089 of record NC_136383.1, read on the forward strand.
CCAAAAGCCTTTACTGATCTGCCTGAACCAGTATAAAATCAGAAGAAACGCCACTGAAGTTATTAAGTTGCACAAATGTTACAAACTCAAGGAAATCTGTATTAAATGGCCCAAATCATGGTATTTCTCTTGTTATTCTGTTGTACTTTTAAAAGAAAAATGTTCTGAATTCAGTTCAATATCATCCCAGATTTTTTGCTTTAACTTTCAGATTTCCTTGCAGTAGATGATGTAAGTTAGGTTGACAAATGTGAAAGAGTCTATTTTTGATTTATTTTACTGTTTGCATTTTAAGAGGCCAAAATAATTACACTTGTATTAAAATAATCACATTAAAATATATTGTGACAGAGCTACTTTTGATGGTCCTGATTTCCCACAGCTCACACCTTGGGTAGTCAATTACACCTCAGCAAAATGGGTGAAAAATACTACCATTCTCATTTGATAGCATTTCCATGTCAGGCCTCATATTTTTAGCTCTTTGGTATTTAATTAAAAAACCTGTCAATTTTTCTAAACAGTCTATTGTAGTTAGTAAAACACAGTATTACATGCAGTAAGCAATGATAATATAGTTTACTAAAAAGGCATTATTATAATGTAACATTATTGCACAGTGTATTAATTGTATTGTAAAGTCAGCATAGACAGAAAATACACTGACAAAATAAAATCTTTATCAATCAATAATTGAAGTTTACATATAGGCAAAGAAAAAATGCCTCTTTTGAACTTGTTAGAGTTTAGTTTAAGGTATTTACTTTTCTATATTTTGACATGTGATGTTGACAATTTGTGTTTTAATGGTTATAAAGCTCTAACTTTTTGAATATCAAATCTACTATCATTAAATAATTATCCCCCCTTCATAATTTCCTGTACCTAAAGAAATTTAAATAGATAAAATGAACATTGATATTAGCCATCAAAATTATAAAAAAATTAAATCTGAATTCTTCCAAGCCTAATTATATTCCTCAAACCTAAACTGGGTTTCTTTCTTTAGCAAGCAAGTCAACATCTAACAATAAAGTTATCATACAGATTAATATTCAAAATCCTGAAAAAAAAATCAAGATATTTTTGCTTCTTAAAAATAAATTGTTAAAAAAAATGACTAAATGTTTCAATACTTAGATATACTGTGAGATTTATGAAGCATAAGGTTTTGTCTGTGTGTTTGAATATATACACAAACATATATACATATAAAAGCAAACATGAGAAAACAGAACCACTCCATTAACATTTTAGAAGTATATAGCTTAAGTAATAATAAAGAATGCTATTTGGAAAGTTCATAAAACCATAAAATGCTGCACTGTTAAAACCTTCAGGATTCCACTAATAAGAATCAAAATGGAAAATACCTATAAGTCAATTATAGGCAATTCTTCCTAAGAATGAAGCATTCCATAACACAAGGTAGTGAATTGCTGCTAAAATAAAAGGTACACTTTTTGTAGTGCATTCTTGAAGATATCTAAACACTTAACCAAAAAGTAGAATTATTGCTGTGATTTAGTTTGACTGTCCATACATACGTAAAACTGAAATATTTCACCAATTCAACAAATATCTCAGACTGTAATGCTTAAAGCTATGTCAGACTGGTATAAGACCATGTACACATACCCTTGCAAGTCACAGGACCATTCATTTAGGCCCCAATCCAGCAAAGCACTCAGGTACGAACCGAACTTCAAGCATGCATGTAGTCTCACTGAATTCACTGCGACTGCCCATATGTTTAAAGCTAAACACATTGTAAGTGCTTTGCTGGATTGAGGCTTAAAGGGTCACTGTGTCCCATATATTATCACTGGATGCTGGAATTGGCCCAGTGTTATTTAACTAATACCAGAGACCCTTCCCTTGCTATCCTCATTCATCCTGGCTGCTTAAAATATTTCCCTTTCATTAAATTCTTACTGGATAGTAATACTTTAAATTGTAAAGTATATTAACTCTCATTAAATAGCAGACTTGAAAGTACAGTAGATCCCATTAACTAGCAACAGATAATTAACTTCCAAATCAGATTTTTTTTAGTCAGCAAGGTTGAGAAGTAATTTTGTGTTTTGTTGCAATTCAAATATAAAATTTGAAATATCCCAACGTAAAAATATTAATTTCCTCAACCTAAACACCAAGATTTTGTAAAATGAACATTTTTGTTTTAAACAAGAAGATGGAAAAAATTATCTATGTAATTGTACACATAATTAAAGAGAAGGACATTTACATAGAATTAACTCTGAAAGTTGTTAAAGTAATGGTTTAACTCCCCTGCCCCCTTTCTATTAAATAAAAAAGCTTTGTTGGAGCAATTTATCAGAACTCCTACTTAGAAGTTCTGAATAAGTAAGTTGAAAATAAAAATAAATACACAACCATTTGGGAACAATTTTCAGTGTAGTAATACAGCATTAGTCATCCGTTGTCTTATATTCTCTGCATCTTCATTGGCAAACAACTTTTTTAGCTCAATCATGCAATCAGGTGTGAATTCATAACATGTCAGTGAGGATTCTTTAATCAGGATTCATAACATGTCAGTGAGGATATCTGCCTCTCTTCCTTTTATTTAAAACCACACTGCCACTTTAACATTACAAGAATAGAACAGTTAATCAATTATAAACATCAAAGGATGACACTGAAGAACTGTTTTCAAATGAATACAATTCCTGTAATAATTAAAAATCATCAGTAATACAGATAAATGGAAATATACATGTAGAAATGTATTTTTGATATATTCTGTCCCTAAATATAAATGCTCTAAAAGCAGAACAATTAAAGATAAAAGTGATAAGCACAGGAAAATATTCTTTGTGCACCACAACATGTAACAGTGATCTTTAGCGAATATTTCAGGCACTGTCAGAGAAAATGTTATTCTCTTTGTTGATTTTCTATGATCGTTGTTGATTTTTAAATGGCAATTAGGAATTCACTGTATCTTACAGTCTTTAGAATATAATGATTTTTTCTCATTTTCCTGGAATTCAGGGATGTTCATTAATCAAAATTAATTCTAACCTGTAGTGTTGCATCCGAATTTTGTTATAGATAGGGGTGGCCAAACTTACTGACCCTCCAAGCCATATATGACAATCTTCAGAAGTTCGAGAGCCGGGGTGTGCAACCAGGGGGTTGAAGCCAGAGGCAATGTTGGAGGGGTCATGTGCCCTTCCAGGTTTTTGCCAGGGTTTGCTGGCCCTGCTCAGTCACATGGGGCCACCGGGGCCCCTCCCTGCATGGCAGCTGCTGGAACCAACAAGCTGGGAGCTGTGCCTTGGATAGGGGCAGCAGCTAACAGCTGGGAGCTGCAGGAAGAGCCGCTGCTTCTGCTGCTGCCTCTCCCCAGTGAGCTAGAGCGGAGGCCCCTCCCTGCAGCTCCCAGCTATTTGCCGTTGCCTCTCTATGCAGAGCTAACACCTGGGAGCTGAAGGGAGGGGCCGCTGAGGGAAAGAGGGTGTGCACGCCTGGGGGAGCATGACTCAATCTGGTGGGGGATCGAACCTTTAAATTGTACCCCCTCACTCTCAGCAGGCACCAGTCATCTCTGGCAGAAGCCCCTAGCCCCGCCACAGGGCAGAAGCCCCGAGCTCCCCATCCCAGTCTGGTAGGCAGAAGGGGCGGGGAGGGTGGCCTCTAGGAGCCACACTTTAAATAGTAACAGAGCCGCATGCAGCTCATGAGCCACAGTTTGGCCACCTCTGTTATAGTCGTTTACCAAAATTAAGGATTTCTTAATTCTTCTATTAATACTGTACTTAATAGACTGAATACAAGGCTGGGAGCCAGGGACTTCCAGGTTCTAATCTCAGCTACATCTTTGACATTTTGTGTGGTTTGAGACAGGTCATTTAATCCCCCTGTACTTTTCTTTTACTATATGTAAAACTGTACAGAGCCTGTCATAGTCATATTTTCTCACTGTCTCCTTGTACTCCCCCCTTTGTCTGTATCCATCTGTTGTCTTTTGTCTTAGACTTTAAGCTCTTTCAGAAAGACAATATAATAATATGCATGACAACAGGGATAATGGTACTATTACTTACCTACTACACCTCCTCAAGGGGTTCCTGTGGATTAGTTAACTTTTGTAAAATGCTCTGAAAATGGAAAGCACTATATAAGTGCTAAGTATTTATTATCACATAGTTACTATTCAATTCCTATCCCCTGCAGTACATTATATTTGTTTATGATCACACCATTCAAGAAGGAACAGTCCCTGTCCCAAGATGCTCACAGTCTAAGGACCTATAGAAAAGTCAGAAGTTAAAAGGGGAAAACAGAGGAGTCTTATAGAAATCAAAATCACTGAGAATTATTAGAAAGTCGTTATTGTCTCACAGCAAATTAAATTGTCTTTTTATACTTCACTCTTTTTGTAAATTACAGACCGATGCTTTACCTTTGCACAGTTTCAAAAATAGAACTCAATTGTGTATACCTTGTATGTTTTCTTCAGCAGAAAATATTGTTGTACTACTGAGAAATAAAAGCTCTTGAAAACCATATGACCAAACTTAGTAAAAACAACAAGTCACGTAAAAAAAAGAAAAAAATTCAGCTTACTGTGTTTTTTATTAAAGTATGTCATGTATTTTATCTTTGCAAGAGTTTGATGAGTTTTTGCAAGTAAAATTCTGTTTCCTCTACACTCACTAATAGTCATGAGAATCTGTAGTTTGCACCTTCCCATTAAAAATGTATTGTATTTTTTGAAATTATTCACCCCGCCTTTTATCCAGATCATTTCTTTGAAAGGAGGAAGTAGATAATAAATGGAATAATTCATGATTTCCCATTAAATATGAAACTTTCTTTTGCAGAGTTTAGAAAATGAAGTTCTACATAATGTACAGAAGTTGATTAGAACTTTTTTTTAACCTTTTCAAGAAAAACCTTTCACATTACACAACTGCACAGAGAAGTTTCTGCAGGAAAGGTAAACCATTCACTCCCTCCCACAGTTCTATTTTTTAGATCATTGTCTAATTACGCTAAATCACATGTACGCCAGATCTGAATTTCAGAGATCGCATTCATCTGACCAAAAAGAATGTGGTCTCCAGGTATCAAATTCTCTTTTTGAAAGTTATTTAATAAACACTGAATCCTGGTCATGACAAGTAAGATTATGAGGAATTATTCCGACAGAAAAAAATAGATATTTAAACAAGCACCACTTCAGAAGGAGGTTTAGGATACAGAGCCTTAAAGTTGAAGTTCTTTTAGTTTATTTCAAAAAATACAATAACAGAAAGGATAACTTTTGCTTGCATATTTCCGTTTTTCTGTAAAAAAAATTTCAAAATATACAAATAAAGAAAAAAGCCATTTAAAATGTAAATGAATTTACACAGTAGGCCAACAATTCTCAAACATGGGACAAAACCCAAAAGTGGGTCACAAGGAGGCTGGCACAATGGTTCACATGAAATTGCTGACAGCAACAAATCTTGCAGTAGCTTAGACCCAGTAGGGGCTTGGCAGGAGAGGGAAGGAGGAGTTCACACCTGCCCTCTTCTACTGCTATGCCCTCTTCACTCCTCAGGGCTGGCCTTACCATGAGGTTAACTGAGGCGGCCGCCTCAGGTGCCAGACTGTGGGGGGCGCTACTAGGACCCAGAGTGTAGAAAATTGTGTCTGCTGCTGGTGCATATGTATTCTCTCTGCTCTAGATGCACAGAGATGGTGGAGTGTTGTGCTGGAGAAAGGAGAGCACAAGAGACAACAGGCAGGCAGGAGAAAAGGTGAGAGGGAATAACAGAAAGCAGCAGGAGCTGCAGGGAGAGAGAGGAGGAGGAACCTCTTATGTACCTCTCTAGCACCCCCAGAAGCCTGGACCGATTAACACCAGCTTCTCAGGGAGTTTTCTGCTGCTTCCTTGAACCCACTTGAGGAGAACAGGCAGTCAACTGAAGTAGGAGCCAATTAGGCCCTTAAGACACTGATCTCTTCCCCCACTCAGGCCCTGCTACCAGCCTGCTTATTTGTCCCTTTCAATTGAGTTTTGAGAGCCACTATAGCTGGCACAGAACCAGGGCCACCCAGAGGATTCAGGGGGCCTGGGGTCTTCGGGGCACTTCGCCGAAGACATGGAGCTGAAGGACCCCCGCCGCCAAATTGCCACCGAAAACCCCGAGCAGAAGAAGCGGTGGCGGGTCCTTCGCTCTGGGTGTGTTCGATGGCACTGAAGGATCCCCAGCCACTGAAGTGTGGCCGAAAACTCTCGTGAGGGCCCCTGAAAGCTCTTGTGGGGGCCCCTGTGGGGTCCGGGGCAAATTGCCCCACTTGCCCACCCTTCTGGGTGGCCCTGCACAGAACAACGGTCATGAGTGAAAGAAAATGCCACTCTGGGACAGCATTCAGAAAAACAAAAGCTTTCTTTGCTTTCTTATCTAAGCAGGAGGGAGCTCTCCTGAGATACATAGACACAAATGTTCATGGTGAGCCCTCTGGCCCCAGTGAGGATGTGAGTGGTGAGGAGATGCCTGATCTTCCAGTTAGTCAGAGTACAGGTGACCTGGCAGCTACTGCAGCATCCATCTCAAATGGATGTAACCATGCACATTCCTGAAGAAAAGTGTAGATCAGAGAAGACTGTGGTGGAGGCACAAGAAATAGCAGCTGCTGAGTTTAGTTCCTTAAGTCTAGATGATCCAGGACTGTGGACCCACTTGAGCAGTAGCCCGAGGGACTTCCTTGTACTGCATGGGCAACAGCAAGTGAAAAACTTCATGTTCCCCAAAGACAATGAAAATAGAAGTTACCATCCAACACATTACTGGTGTGAAATCCCCAATGGTGACAAAGTGGAGAGGCCATGGCTTATGTACTCAAAAACCCAGAAGAAGGAGGAGGTTACTCACCCTGTGCAGTAACTGACATTCTTCGAGATGGGTGTCCCTGTGGGTGCTCCACTCTAGGTGTTGGTGCAGCCCTGCACCTTCGCTCGGAGATTTTTACAGCACTACTCGTACCAGTTGTGCACGCGCAGAGCTCCCCCCCCCGCTCCGAGTGTACCTTAATAGTACGCATGCACGACCAGTCCCCTCAGTTCCTTCTCTACAACGGAGGCCACCCCAACTCCGAAGTAGAGGGGATGAGGGTGGCTAGTGGAGCACCCACAGGGACACATCTCGAAGAATGTCAGTTACTGCACAGGGTGAGTAACCTCCTCTTCTTCGAGAGGAGTCCCTATGGGTGCTCCGTTCTAGGGGACTTAAAAGCAGCGTATCTCAAGGAGGTAGGGACTTTGGATTGGGCAGAAATGCAGTAGATAAAACAGCTCTGCCTAATAGTGTACCTAAGAGGGGGCCCTGAGTAAGGGCATAGTGCTTAAAAGTGTATTCAGAAGGCCAAGTGGCTGCTTTACAGATGTCAGTCAGGGGAACTTTGCGTAGAAAAGCCACGGAGGTAGCCATTGATCTAGTGGAGTGGGTTCTGATGTCTGCTGGAGGCGTAACTTTCCATATCTGATAACGGAATCAGATACAGTCAGAAATCCATTTTGAAAGTCTCTGGGTAGAAATAGGTGTCCTTCTGGATCGCTCCACGATGGAGACAAAGTCTAGAATAATTTCTACAGGGCTTGGTTCTATCCAAAGAGAAGGAGGACAAAGCTCTGTGTATGTCTAGAGTATGCACTGTAGATTCAAACGAGTTCACATGTGGTTTAGGAAAGAAGTTCGGCAGGTGTATTGGTTCATTGATGTGGAATGACAAATGCACCTTTGGAAGAAATTTGGGGTGTAATTGAAGGGTAACTTTGTCCTTAAAAAAAATAGGGTATACGGTGGGTCTGCCACAAGAGCTGTTATTTCTCCTGCCCGTCTGGCAGAAATGATTGCCACTAGAAATGCTGTTTTCATAGAAAGGTGTAAGAGGGAGCAAGTGGCGAGGGGTTCGAATGGTTGTTGAGTTAAGCAAGTAACACTAAGTGAAGGTCCCACGGAGAGGTAGGAGATCTAACATCTGGGTATAGGGACTGAAGTCCTTTGAGAAAACGTTTAGTGATCGGATGAGCAAACACAGAGGTACTGTCAATTTTATTGTGGAAGGTTGCAATAGCAGCTAGGTGGACTTTGATGGAGCTAAAAGAAAGGCCAGATTGTTTGAGGTCCAACAGATAGTCAAGTATAAGACGAAGAGGTGCAGACATAGGAGGCAGTTGAGCACCACTGTGTAAATCGCTTCCACTTCTGGAGATAGGTAGTGCGAATAGATTGTGTTCTGCTACGTAGGAGCACTTTTTGGACTTCATCAGAGCATGCTAGTTCGTTTTGGGAGAACCATGTAGGAACCAAGCTTTGAGGTGAAGCATGGACAGGTTGGGGTGGAGAAATCGGCCGTGTTGCTGCAATAGGAGGTTCAGAATGAGAGGCAATGAGATTGATGGTTGAGTTGACATCCTGGTGAGGAATGGGAACCACGGTTGTCTGGGCCATGCTGGGGCAATCAGGATCACTTTGGCACGATCTGTTCGTATTTTTGTCAGAACTCTGTGGAGAATCGGGATTGGGGGAAAAGCATAGAGTAAGTTCTGGTGCCATGGAATCATAAATACATCTCCCAGGGAGTGCTTGACCAGTCCTGCTCTGGAGCAAAATTCAAGGCATTTCATGTTTTTCACAGTTGCAAAGAGGTCTATGGTTGGGTAGCCCCATATATGGAATATGTTGGTGATGATCATCTCATTTATCTCCCATTCGTGGTCCCAAGGAAAGTGTCTGCTTAATTCGTCCACTGTGGTATTCATAGCCCCAGGAAGGTAGGCGGCTGATATCCGGATATAGTTCGCAAGGCACCAGTTCCAGAGTTTCATAGCTTCTGTGCAAAGTGAATGAGCACGAGCTCCTCCCGGCCTGTTTACATAGAACATGCAGGCGATGTTGTCTGTCATTATCCATACATGTTGGTTCCGGATTAACAGGAGGAAGTGACACCAGGCACTGCTTATAGCTTGAAGTTCCGGGACGTTAATGTGCAGGGAGGTTTCTGATGGAGACCATACCCTGAGTTGTGTGATGTAACACGTGAGCACCCCACCCTGTGAGGGATGCATTGGTAGTCATTATGAAGGATGGAGCTTCCTGGAGAAAGGGGACTCTAGAGCAGAGGTTGGGGGGAACTGTCCACCATAAGACCGTCTTTGACTCGGAAAGGTATGGATAGGAATTTGTTTAGGGCATGCACATTGGGTCTGTAAACTGTGGCCTACCAAGCTTGGAAGCACCTCATGTAGAGTTATGCATTTTGGATCACGAAAGTGCACGAGGCCATGTGACCTAGTGGTTGTAAACAGTCTTGAGCGGTAACTTGAGGACTGTTGCAAAGTTTTGTTGCCAGCTGCTTTATGGTGTTGAAGCAATCAGACAGGAGAGATGCTATTCCTGTCCGGGAATTGAGGTGTGCTCCGATGAACTCCAGGTGCTGGGTAGGAATTAATGTGGATTTGTTGTTGTTTATTTGTAGGCTGAGGGATAGGAAACAATCGACTGTGAGTTACATGAATCGAAGCGCTTGGTCGAGCGTTGAGGCTTTGGGGAGGCAGTCATCTAGGTAAGGAAATATTATGATTCCTTGCTTCCTGAGGTGGGCAGTAATTACAGCCAGGAGCTTGGAAAAAACACGGGGGGGGGGGGGGGATAGGGGCTGTGGATAGGCTGAAGGGTAGCACCCTGTATTGAAAATGTGTCGAGCCGAGGGTGAAATGAAGGAAGCGTCTGTGGGATGGATGTATTGTCATATGAAAATAGGCGTCCTGTAGGTCGAGGACTGAAAACCAATTGCCCTGCTCCAGTGCTGGGATTATGGTGGCCAGGGTCACCATTTTGAACTTTTGTTTCTTAATAAAATTGTTGAGCCGCCTGAGGTCGAGGATTGGTCACCATCCCCCAGTTTTCTTTTCTGTTAAGAAATAATGGGAGTAAAACCCCTTCCCTCAGTGTCGTTCGGGCACAAGTGGCCACTGCTCCCAATAGAAGGAGATGTTGTACTTCTTGCAGGAGCAGTTGCTCGTGAGAGGGGTCCCTGAAGAGGGATGGGGAGGGTGGGTGGGTAGGAGGCAAGGATAGATAGGGGATGGAATAGCCAAGTGTGACGACCTCTAAAACCCACTTGTCGGTGGTAATGTTCTGCCATTGATGGAAGAATGGTCATAGACGGTGTCCAAAAGTAGGGACAGGGAGTGTAAGCGCTGAAGTGGGAACATTGTTTTCTAAACCCTCGACCAAGGCTTCAAATCTGCTTGTTAATCGGAGGCGGTTGAGACACTGATGTGGAATTGGGGCGGCGACGCTGGTATCTGGGTCTCTGGCGTTGTTGGTCGTGTGATCTCTGGAAGTGCTGGGTATATGTGGGGTAGCATGGATGGTGATAGGGTTGGTATCTATACTGTCTCCTTCTGGTCATAGGGGTTTGTATTCCTAAGGACTGGAGAGTTGCCCTTGAATCCTTCATAGAGTGAAGGACGTCGTTCATTGTAGAGGCAAAAGAGTTTGTCGCTGTCGAATGGAAGGTATTTAATAGTAGTCTGGACCTCTCGAGGAAAAGGAGAGCCAAGACCCTCGGCGCATGATTACTGCTGTAGCGATGGATCTTGCTGCAGTATTGGCCACATTGAGGGCTGCTTGAAGAGCGGTATGTGATATGATTTGTCCCTCAGAGACTAAAGCAGTGAATTGTTGTTTCTTTGCTTCTGGAACATCCTCAAGAAAGTCAATGAATTTGTTGTAATTTTTGTGATCATATTTTGCCAGAACGGCCATATAATTAGCAATTTGAAATTTCAGGGTGGAAGATGCGTATACTTTACGTCCAAGCAGACCTAAACGCTTACTGTCTTTATCGGCTGGGGTGGAGCGGGGATACTGGTGCTTGTTCTTTAGGTTGACTGCGTCAACTACCAGCGAATTAGGTGCTGGATGAGTGAAAAGAAATTCAGAGCCCTTCAAAGGGATGAAGTACTTGTGGTCTGCTTGTTTGCAGGTAGGTAAGCTTGCAGCAAGAGTCTGCCAGATGGCTTTGGCAGGTTCCAGAAGGGCTGGATTGATCGGCAATGCAATCCTAGAAGAAGGCGGCTGCAGGATGTCTGTTAACTCATGCTGTTGTTCAGGAACCTCCTCCAGATTAATTCTTAATTCACTGTCCACTCTCTTGAAAAGGTCTTGAAATTTTGAAAAAAGTCATCTGAAGATGACAGGAGAGGAGGAAGCAGGGCTTCGTCAGGCGTAACAACTGGGTCTACTGGGATAGAGACAGGTTGTGCCTGATTCTGCACTTGTAATGGTGCTGTCTGGTGACTGGCATCAGTGGCAGGTTCGTTAGCTTGTGGTCACTGGGCAGGTGTTGGGCCTGGTTGAGGTGGCATAGTGAGAGTGTGGTCTTGAGGATAGGATACCCACGGGGCCCAATATTGTCACTCTGGTGGGAAGGGCATAGGTGGTGCCATCCATGGGTTTACACACCATGGGGCAGGATCCTGAGAGTAGGACGAGCTGATGTTTCTATGACCTCTATTAATTGGAGTCTGAGGATGAGAGACTTCATATGGTGAAAAATCCTTCTGGAGACCAGCTTCCTCCTCACTGGAGGAAGGCTGTTCAGACCCTGGCTGAGCATTTGGTGAAAAGTAGGCATTCAGTAAGGGTGACTGCAGAATGGGTGACACAAGCAGGTCACTTGTCTGAGTAAATTGGAGTGCTGAAGCTCCTCTGTGCGGTGAGGGCTGTGCGAGAGGAATCTGCTGCGATGAAAAGTTCCTCTGCACCAGTGTCTTTAAAGTTGTTTGGCTGCCGGCCAGCTCAGCAGGTGTTGGTGCTGGTGCTGGGAGAGCGGTAATAGCCTGCAGGGGGGTCAGGCACGTCTGCATGTGTAGGCACTGCTTCCACCGCGGTGCCGAAAGGTGCCATCTGAGAGGCGGGCAACTGGAAGCCTGAAGCCTTGGCACCGGAGCTTTGCGCTACTGCCGCAGCCGGGTTTCGCGCGGTGCCAGAGGAGCCCGGCACGTCAAAACTGTTCAGCCGAGGGAGCACAGGGAGGGAGGCGGTAGACCTGCCCGGAGAAGCCTTCTCCCACGAAGTTTGCTTTGCGGATGACAGAAGGTGATTTTTTTTTTGAAGTTTTCTTCATCTTGTTAGAGGCTGGGGGGGTTGTGGTGTGAAGCAGAGCCAGATTCAGCGCCTGGGTCTGAAGCTGACCCTAAGGATTTTTGCAGCAGGAGCAGCTTTAGCCTCAACTCCCTGTCCTTTCATGCCCTAGATTTAAGTTTGCTGCAGTGGGCACATTTTTGGGGGATGTGGGACTCCCCCAAACATTTTATGCATTTTGAATGGCCATCAGACAGAGGGATGGCATCCTTACAATTAGAGCAGCGCTTAAAGCCTGGGGAGCCAGGCACGTCGGAAGCAACGGTGCTGACAGGAACTAAGAAAATTTTTTTAAAAAAAAAGTGAAACTAACACTAATAAATAACACTACAAAAACTAAACTATCTAAAAAGGTAATAGTAACAAGGGAGAAAGTTTTCTAACGAGTCTGCTGAGCTCAGTCTCAGGCTGGGGATAGTAGAGAAGGAACTGAGGGGACCAGTCGCGCATGCATACTATTAAGATACACTCGGAGCAGGGGGGCAAGCTCTGCTCATGCGCGACCGGTACGAGTACTGCTGTAAAAATCTCCGAGCGAAGGTGCAGGGATGCACCAACACTTAGACTGGAGCACCCACAGGGACAGCTCTCGAAGAAGAATGCTGCGTACTGTTTTTGTTGCAAACTCTTCCAGTCTAATGTTCCAGCCACATTGGGTTCTACAAGAACAAAGGACTGGAAAAATCTGGCTAGAAATTTGGCATGCCATGAGAAGGCAGCAAATCACCAGAGAGCATGCCATAGGTGAAAAGAGCTTGAGAGGAGACTAAGGTTAAAGGCCACCATAGATGATCAGCATCAGTATAGATTGCATCCGAGTCTCTTTACTGGCAAAACGGTCTGAAAAGGCTCATTGCCATTGTGAGAATGCTTGCTACCCAAAACCTAGCACTGTGTGGCACTTCAGATCACCTGTATGTGCCAACCATGGAAACTTCCCTAAAATTGTGGAGCTGATGGCAGAGTTTGATGTTGTACTCCAGGAGCACCTAAGAAGAGTTACCATCCAAATCCGCACAGACACACCCCTGGAACTCCGACCAGGGGTATTCTATCTGCTACCCAAGATCCATAAACCTGGAAATCCTGGGCGCCCCATCATCTTAGGCATTGGCACCCTGACAGCAGGGTTGTCTGGCTATGTAGACTCCCTCCTCAGGCCCTACACTACCAGCACTCCCAGCTATCTTCGAGACACCACTGACTTCCTGAGGAAACTGCAATCCATTGGTGATCTTCCTGAAAACAGCATTCTAGCCACTATGGATGTAGAAGCCCTCTACTCCAACATTCCACACAAAGGTGGACTACAAGCCGTCAGGAACAGTATCCCCAATAACGTCACAGCAAACCTGGTGGCTGAACTTTGTGACTTTGTCCTTACCCATAACTATTTCACATTTGGGGACAATGTATACCTTCAAATCAGCGGCACTGCTATGGGTATCCGCATGGCCCCACAGTATGCCAACATTTTTACGGCTGACTTAGAACTCTTCCTCAGCTCTCGTCCCCTAATGCCCCTCCTCTACTTGCGCTACATTGATGACATCATCATCTGGACCCATGGAAAAGAAGCCTTTGAGGAATTCCACCATGATTTCAACAATTTCCATCTCACCATCAACCTCAGCCTGGACCAGTCCACACAAGAGATCCACTTCCTGGGCACTACGGTGCTAATAAGCGACGGTCACATAAACACCACCCTATACCGGAAACCTACTGACCACTATACTTACCTACATGCCTCCAGCTTCCATCCAGACCACACCACATGATCCATTGTCTTTAGCCAAGCTCTAAGATACAACCGTATTTGCTCCAACCCCTCAGGCACAGACAAACACCGACAAGATCTCTATCAAGCATTCTTACAACTACAATACCCACCTGCTGAAGTGAAGAAACAGATTGACAGAGCCAGAAGAGTACCCAGCAGTTACCTACTACAGGACAGGCCCAACAAAGAAAATAACAGAACGCCACTAGCCGTCACCTTCAGCCCCCAACTAAAACCTCTCCAACGCATCACCAAGGATCTACAACCTATCCTGAAGGATGACCCATCACTCTCTCAGATCTTGGGAGACAGGCCAATCCTTGCTTACAGACAGCCCCCCAACCTGAAGCAAATACTCACCAGCAACCACACACCATACAACAGAATCACTAACCCAGCAACCTATCCTTGCAACGAAGCCCGTTGCCAACTGTGTCCACATATCTATTCAGGGGACATCATCATAGGGCCTAATCACATCAGCCACACTACCAGAGGCTTGTTCACCTGCACATCTACCAATGTGATATATGCCATCATGTGCCAGCAATGCCCCTCTGCCATGTACATTGGCCAAACCGGACAGTCTCCACATACAAGAATAAATGGACACAAATCAGACGTCAAGAATTATAATATTCAAAAACCAGTTGGAGAACACTTCAATCTCTCTGGTCACTCGATTACAGACTTAAAAGTGGCAATACTTCAACAAAAAAACTTCAAAAACAGACTCCAGCTGTTTTTGGAATTAATTTGCAAAATTAATTTGCTGAATTGGAATTAATTTGCAAACTGGATACAATTACCTTAGGCTTGAATAAAGACTGGGAGTGGATGGGTCATTACACAAAGTAAAGCTATTTCCCCGTGTTTATTCCCCTCCCACACTGTTCCTCACACGTTCTTGTCAATTGCTGGAAATGGCCCACCTTGATTATCACTATAAAAGGTTTTTCCCCCCCTGCTCTCCTGCTGGTAAGAGCTCAGCTTACCTGATCTCTCTCATTACAGTGTGTATGGTAACCCCCATTGTTTCACGTTCTCTATGTATATAAACCTCCCCACTGTATTTCCCACTGCATGCATCCGATGAAGTGAGTTGTAGCTCACGAAAGCTTATGCTCAAAGAAATTTGTTAGTCTCTAAGGTGCCACAAGTACTCCTTTTCTTTTTGTGGATACAGACTAACACGGCTGCTACTCTGAAACCACCCAAGAAATGTGAACACACCACTACCTTGGAAAAACATTCAAAATGAGATCATACAGTTACTGGCAACACAAGTCAAAACAGAAGATTCTGGCAGATCTGAAGTCAGCAAGATATTACTCTGTTATTCTTGACTGCATACCTGAAATCAGCCATACGGAACAAGTGACTTTAATGGTGCATTTTGTAACAGAGCCTAGTGAAAATGTCTCTGCAATGGTGACTGTCAGAGAGCATTTTCTAGAATTTATTGACATTGATGATACTACAGGAGCTGGTATGACAAATGTGCTCCTTAAAAAGCTGGAAGACACAGGAGTTGCGATAGCTGACATGAGAGGCTAGGGTGACGATGATGGTGCCAACATGAGAGGAAAGAACAGAGGAATGCAGACACGGATCTGAGAGGTTTTTTTGTCCCAGACAGTTCTCAGTCATTGAACTTGGTGGTCAGTGATGTAGCATCAGCTTCTAGTGAGGCTGCTGAATTTTTTAAAGTAATTCAAAGCATTATGTATTTTTCTCTGCATCAACTCATCAATGGCAAATTTTGAAGCAATGTCAGTGAACATCCTCTGAGACTGAAACCACTGATTGCCACACAATGGGAAAGTCAAGTGGAGGTGATAAAGCCTATTAAACACCAAACTGGGCAGGCAGATGATGCCATAGTTGCCATTATGGAGGATAATGCTATGACAGAAACCGTTCGTGGGAGAACAGTGGCAGAGGGAAATGGAATCACCAGAAACATACATAACTTCAAATTTCTGTGTGGCTTAGTGTTGTGGCATGACATACTTACAACATTTTGAACAGTAAGAGACTCCAAGGTGTTGACCTTGTGATATATCTGAAGCAATGGAACAACTGGACAAAGCAAAGTCATACCTACAGTCTTACCGGTCAGAAGAGGGATTTCAAAATGTTCTGAAGAGTGCACAGAAGTTGGCAGAGGAACTTCACACTGAAGCTATTTTCCCAGCCATTCAAGAATACAAGAGTCACCGAAGAAGACGACATTTTGATTACGAGGCACAGGGTAATCCCATAAGAGACCCCAAAAAACAATTCAAAGTTGAATTCTTTAACCAGGTGCTAGATTGTGCAATACAGTCAGTTGAAGAATGTTTCATGCAGCTCAAGGAACACAGCAGTATATTTGGGATGTTGTATGATATTCCAAAACTCCTCACTATACCTGAAGAAGACCTACACCAGCAATGCAGGGCACTAGAGATAGTGTTGACACATGACGACATGCACAACATTGATGCGAATGATTTAGGTGATGAACTGAAAGCCCTTTCAAGATACATTTCAGCAGGACCAACTCCAAAGGCTATTCTGGAATCTATGTGCACAAATAAGATGACCACCCTCTTTCCAAATGCTTTTGTTGCTCTGCGCATACTTCTAACACTTCCTGTAACAGTTGCCACTGGAGAACGCAGCTTTTCCAAGCTGAAGTTAATAAAAACACATCTACACTCCACAATGACACAGGAGAGGCTGGTCGGCCTTGCAACCATCTCAACAGAGCATGAGCTGGCCCAGACTGTAGACCTTCAGCAGGAAGCAGTTCAAATCTTTGCAACCAAGAAGGCACGGAAAGCACCACTTTGATTATTCAAACAGATAAAAATGCCAGTGTTTACTATGCAGACAAGAAAAGTTACATTTGCTGTTCAGGCGTTTGAAGTTAAGTGTTACTTACAATTTTTGAACAAGACATTTTAAGTTGTTAGTTCTCCTTTATTGGGGTAGGTAGCAGAGCAGTACCATGAGAATGCATCCGATGAAGAGAGCTGTAGCTCACGAAAGCTTATGCTCAAATAAATTTGTAAGTCTCTAGGGTGCCACAAGTACTCCTTTTCTTTTTGCGAATACAGACTAACACGGCTGCTACTCTGGAAAAAAAGTACCATGAGAGGAGTAGAACAGGAAGAAGGCAGAATGGAGACCTTTCAAAGTTTTGGCCCAAGCGAGGGAGCATGGGGGCGTCATTTGAGCTCCCTGGCTCAGGTGCCAAAATGTTGTGGGCTGGCCGTGCCGAACCCATCACACTGGTGTTTCTCCATAATATTCTTTCAATTGTTTGACACAAAGGAGTGATAACCACAGAAATTCCCTTATTTGGGAGGCACTCAAATCTTGCCCAGGATATACTGACAATTACAGGGAGTATAATTTTAAATGGAAGTGTAATTTAGGAGAGTTTCTCTTCACATAATGATCTCATACATATAAGAGCATCAAGTTGCTTAAAAGGACAATTTCAGTTTAAAAATATGTTGTGTAATCAAACAAATCTCCTTACTTAAGTTACTAACAACACACCTTATCATGATTCTCAGTCTTCCCTATTCTGGATCTCCCTCATGAACATTCCATCTATTTAGAGCTGGCTGTATTTTAAAGAATCCTTATTGAGGTTACAGGGACAAATCCCAACGTACAGAAAGAATCGTAAATATGGCAGGCAACCAGCTTGGCTTAACAGTGAAATCCTTGCTGATCTTAAACACAAAAAAGAAGCTAACAAGAAATGGAAGATTGGACAAATGACCAGGGAAGAATATAAAAATATTGCTCAGGCATGCAGGAGTGAAATCAGGAAGGCCAAATCACACCTGGAGTTGCAGCTAGCAAGAGATGTTAAGAGTAACAAGAAGGGTTTCTTTAGGTATGTGAGCAACAAGAAGTCAGTCAAGAAAAGTGTGGGCCCCTTACTAAATGAGGGAGGCAAACTAGTGACAAAGGATGTGGAAAAAGCTAATGTACTCAATGATTTTTTTGCCTCTGTCTTCACGAACAAGGTCAGCTCCCAGACTACTGCAGAGGTCAGCACAGCATGGGGAGGAGATGACCAGCCCTCTGTGGAGAAAGAAGTGGTTCGGGACTATTTAGAAAAGCTGGATGAGCACAAGTCCATGGGGCTGGATGCGCTGCATCCGAGAGTGCTAAAGGAGCTGGCTGATGTGATTGCAGAGACATTGGCCATTATCTTTGAAAATTCATGGCGATCGGGGGAGGTCCCGGATGACTGGAAAAAGGCTAATGTACTTCCCTTTTTTAAAGATGGGAACGAGGAGGATCCTGGGAACTACAGGCCAGTCAGCCTCACTTCAGTCCCTGGAAAAATCATGGAGCAGGTCCTCAAGGAATCAATTCTAAAGCATTAAAAGGAGAGGAAAGTGATCAGGAACAGAGTCATCATGGATTCACCAGGGGCAAGTCATGCTTGACTAATCTAATTGCCTTCTAGGACGAGATAACTGGCTCTGTGGATGAGGGGAAAGCATTGGACATGTTATTCCTTGACTTTAGCAAAGCTTCTGACACAGTCAGAATTCTTGCCAGCAAGTTAAAGAAGTATGGGCTGGATGAATGGACTATAAGGTGGATAGAAAGCTAGCTAGATTGTCGGGCTCAACGGGCAGTGATCAATGTCTCCATGTCTAGTTGGCAGCCAGTATCAAGTGGAGTGCCCCAAGGGTTGGTCCTGGGGGCAGTTTTGTTCAATATCTTCATTAATGATCTGGAAGATGGCGTGGATTCAACCCTAAGGAAGGTTGCAGATGACACTAAACTGGGAGGAGAGGTAGATACGCTGGAGGGTAGGGATAGGATACAGAGGGCCCTAGACAAATTAGAGGATTGGGCCAAAAGAAATCTGATGAGGTTCAACAAGGACAAGTTTAGAGTCCTGCACTTAGGACAGAAGAATCCCATGTACTGCTAGAGACAAGGGACTGAATGGCTCGGCAGCAGTTCTGCAGAAAAGGACCTCGGGGTTACAGTGGATGAGCAGCTGGATATGAGTCAACAGTGTGCCCTTGTTGCCAAGAAGGCTAGTGGCATTTTGGGATGCATAAGTAGGGGCACTGCCAGCAGATCGAGGGACGTGATTGTTCCTCTCTATTTGACATTGGTGAGGCCTCATCTGGAGTACTGTGTCCAGTTTTGGGCCCCACACTACAAGAAGGATGTGGAAAAATTGGAAAATGTCTACTGGAGGGCAACAAAAATGATTAGGGGACTGGAACACATGTTTTATGAGGAGAGGCTGAGGGAACTGGGATTCTTCAGTCTGCGGAAGAGAAGAATGAGGGGGGGATTTGATAGCTGCTTTCAACTACCTGAAAAGGGAGTCCCAAAGAGGATGGAACTAGACTGTTCTCAGTGGTAGCAAGATGACAGAACAAGGAGTAATGGTCTCAAGTTGCAGTGGGGGAGGTTTAGGTTGGATATTAGGAAAAACTTTTTCACTAGGAGGATGGTGAAGCACTGGAATGCGTTATCTAGGGAGGTGGTGGAATCTCCTTCCTTAGAAGTTTTTAAGGTCAGGCTTGTCAAAGCTCTGGCTGGGATGATTTAGTTGGGGATTGGTCCTTGTCATAAATATAAAGGGAAGGGTAAACCCCTTTAAAATCCCTCCTGGCCAGAAGAAAACTCCTCTCACCTGTAAAGGGTTAAGAAGCTAAAGGTAACCTCGCTGGCACCTGACCAAAATGACCAATGAGGAGACAAGATACTTTCAAAAGCTGGGAGGAGGGAGAGAAACAAAGGGTCTCTGTCTGTCTATATGCTGCTTTTGTCGGAGATAGACCAGGAATGGAGTCTTAGAACTTTTAGTAAGTAATCTTGCTAGGTATGTGTTAGATTATGATTTCTTTAAATGGCTGAGAAAAAAATTGTGCTGAATAGAATAACTATTTCTGTCTGTGTATCATTTTTGTAACTTAAGGTTTTGCCTAGAGGGATTCTCTATGTTTTGAATCTAATTACCCTGTAAGGTATCTACCATCCTGATTTTACAGAGGGGATTTCTTTACTTCTATTTACTCCTATTTCTATTAAAAGTCTTCTTGTAAGAAAACTGAATGCTTTTTCATTGTTCTTAAGATCCAAGGGTCTGGGTCTGTGGTCACCTAGGCAAATTGGTGAGGCTTTTACCAAACCTTGTCCAGGAAGTGGGGTGCAAGGTTTTTGGGAAGTATTTGGGGGGAAAGACATGTCCAAACAGCTCTTCCCCAGTAACCAGTATTTGTTTGGTGGTGGTCGCAGCCAATCCAAGGACAAAGGGTGGAATATTTTGTACCTTGGGGAAGTTTTGACCTAAGCTGGTAAAGATAAGCTTAGGAGGTTTTCATGCAGGTCCTCACATCTGTACCCTAGCGTTCAGCGTGAGGGAGGAACCTTGACATGGTGGCAGAGTGGTGGGATTAACCTGAAATCATTTTGAGATCCAGTTGAGATTTTTTTGAACTAGAAATACAGATTTTAAAAAGGAAATATTTTTTCCTTTGGAAAGGAAGTCCAGAAAGCAGCTGAAACTGAAAGCAGCTTGTTTTTTCTCTGCTTTGTGGCCAAGCAGAGACAAAAGGGGATTATCTTTGTGAATTGCAGGTTTTCTTTGCCTGCAGGCAGGGTACTTAACTCCTGCAGGGAAATTCACAGTCTTCCAAGCCAGAGTTTTTTTTTTCCCCCTAAAAGTAAACGGGGGGGGGGGGTGTTCTACCCATTTGCCTGGAGACAAAAGTGGCAGGGGTGGTTTTTTTTTTAGGATTTTGATTTTTTACAAAGAGCACAAGTTTGAAAAGGAATTTTTTTTCCTTTAGGCTGCTGGTAAGCAGGTTTCCAAGTAGTTTTTTTGCTTTGATTTGGGCCCAGAGCAGAGACAAGGGAATTGTCTTTTTCTGTAGGCTGACAATCACTATCAGAGAATAGGTATTCTATTCCAGCACAGCAAAATTTTACAGCCAAGTTTTGTTTGTTTATTTCTAACCCTCGGGTGTAAAGTTAGTTAAAAACAGAGAGGTTAGAATGACAAAATCCACGGCTCGACAAAAGCTGGAATTAGCCAGATTTCAGGCTGAGGAAAAACAAAGGGAACACGAAAGACAGATAGAACTCATGCGGCTGAAGAAGGAGGAGAAGGAAAAAGAAAGGGAGGCAGTGAAAGAGGCAGAACAACACCAAGCGGCTGCTCACAGGAGAGCTATGGAAGCAAGGGCCAAAGAACTGGAGGAGAAGGAAAAAGAGAGGAAGCATGTGGAGGATATGGAGAAGATAAAGGCTCAGCAGAATATACCAACAAACCCTAGGAATCCTTCTCCAGGTACCACTCCCCATCCCAGAAAGTTCCCCACCTTTCACAAGACAGGCGATGATACTGAGGCCTTCCTAGAAAACTTCGAAAGGGCCTGCCTTGGGTACAACATCTCTACTGACCAATACATGGTAGAGCTGAGGCCGCAGCTCAGTGGACCCTTAGTTGAGGTGGCAGCTGAAATGCCTAAAGAACACATGAACAAGTATGAACTGTTTAAATCCAAGGTGAGAGTCAGAATGGGGATAACACCCGAGCAGTCTTGTCAGAGGTTCAGAGCCCTAAGGTGGAAACCAGACGTGTCATTTACCCGACATGCCTACCACATTGTGAAACATTGGGATGCCTGGATATCAGGAGCAAGTGTTGAATCTCCAGCAAATTTGCCCTTCCTAATGCAAATGGAACAATTCTTAGAGGGGGTTCCTGAGGAAATAGAAAGATACATCCTAGATGGGAAGCCCAAAACTGTAATCGAGGCAGGAGAGATTGGAGTCAGATGGGTGGAGGTGGCCGAGAAGAAGAAAACTGGTCGCAGTGGGAGCGGAGACCAGAAGGGACAACCCCAGACCACACCCTATCAGCGGGGGCCACCCAAAGCCCCACCTACTTCCCAAAGAACCCTCCAGACCCCTTATCGTCCCACCACCCCGTTCTCCAGCAACCCACCTCGCCCCAGTGACCCGTCAGCTGGACAATGTTTTAAATGTAACGAGCTGGGGCATGTAAAGGCCAACTGCCCCAAGAACCCCAACAGATTATAGTTCATTGCACCGGAATCACACCAGAGGTCCGCAGGCCCAGATACCTCCCAGATACCCTTGGAGTGGAGGGAAACTGTGAGTGTGGGTGGGAAGAGGTCACCGCGTGGAGGGACACCGGAGCACAAGTGTCAGCTATCCATGCTTCCTTAGTGGACCCCAATTTAATCAACCCAGAGATCCAAGTGACAATTCAACCCTTCAAGTCCAACTCATTCAATTTGCCTACAGCCAAGTTGCCTGTTCAGTACCAGGGCTGGTCAGGAACGTGGACTTTTGCAGTCTGATGATTATCCCATCCCCATGCTGTTGGGGGAAGACTTGGCCAATCATGTGAAGCGGGCCAAGAGGGAGGGAATGGTCACCCGTAGCCAGGCTAAACAAGCCGTGAGGCCTAGCTCTATTCTGGAAACTTCTCTCCGGACCCAGGCAGAGGTGATGGACCCGGACCCCAGGCCAATGTCTGCAACAGCAGTAGTGGATCCAGTCCCAGAGACCCAGACGGAACCAATCCCAGAACCGGAACCAGCTGAACAACCAACACCAGACCCATTGCCAGCACTGAATCCAGTACTTGCAACCTCAGCACCAGAGGGCCCCACCAAACCTGAACTGGCAGCAGCCCATAACCCTACACAAGAGGCTCCGCCAGAGCCTGAATCCCAACATAGTGCACCAGCGGAGAGCGGTTCACAGTCAACGGAAACAGCCCCATCCCCTACATCGCTTCCAGAGGGACCAAGCATAGGTCCACAATCCAATGAGGAACTGATGTCTCCAGCATCAAGGGAACAGTTCCAGACCGAACAGGAAGCAGATGAAAGCCTCCAGAGAGCTTGGACGGCCGCACGGAGCAACCCACCGCCTCTCAGCTCTTCTAATCGATCCAGGTTTGTTGTAGAAAGAGGACTTTTATACAAGGAAACCCTTTCTGGTGGACATCAGGAAGGCTGGCATCCTCAGAGACAGTTGGTAGTTCCAACTAAATACCGGGCCAAACTCTTGAGCTTAGCCCACGATCACCCTAGTGGCCATGCTGGGGTGAACAGGACCAAAGACCATTTGGAGGGGTCATTCCACTGGGAGGGAATGGGCAAGGATGTTTCTACCTATGTCCGGTCTTGTGAAGTATGCCAAAGAGTGAGAAAACCCCAAGACCAAGTCAAAGCCCCTCTCCAGCCACTCCCCATCATTGAAGTTCCATTTCAGCGAGTAGCTGTGGATATTCTGGGTCCTTTTCTGAAAAAGACACCCAGAGGAAAGCAGTACATACTGACTTTCATGGATTTTGCCACCCGGAAGCAGTAGCTCTAAACAACACCAGGGCTAAAAGTATGTGCCAGGCATTAGCAGACATTTTTGCCAGGGTAGCTTGGCCCTCCGACATCCTCACAGATGCAGGGACTAATTTCCTGGCAGGAACTATGGAAAACCTTTGGGAAGCTCATGGGGTAAATCACTTGGTTGCCACTCCTTACCACCATCAAACAAATGGCATGGTGGAGAAGTTTAATGGAACTTTGGGGGCCATGATACGTAAATTCGTAAATGAGCAATCCAATGATTGGGACCTAGTGTTGCAGCAGTTGCTCTTTGCCTACAGAGCTGTACTACACCCAAGTTTAGGGTTTTCCCCATTTGAACTTGTATATGGCCACGAGGTTAAGGGGCCATTGCAGTTGGTGAAGCAGCAATGGGAGGGATTTCCACCTTCTCCAGGAACTAACATTCTGGACTATGTAACCAACCTACAAAACACCCTCCGAACCTCTTTAGCCCTTGCTAGAGAAAACTTACAGGATGCTCAAAAAGAGCAAAAAGCCTGGTATGATAAACATGCCAGAGAGCGTTCCTTCAAAGTAGAAAAGGAGTACTTGTGGCACCTTAGAGACTAACCAATTTATGGTCTTAAAGGCGCTCCAGGCCCATAAAATGGAAGCATCGTGGGAAGGGCCATTCACGGTCCAGGAGTACCTGGGAGCTGTTAATTATCTCATAGCATTCCCCACCTCCAACCGAAAGCCTAAGGTGTACCATATTAATTCTCTAAAGCCCTTTTATTCCAGAGAATTAAAGGTTTGTCAGTTTACAGCCCGGGAGGAGACGACGCTGAGTGGCCTGAAGGTGTCTACTACAAAGGGAAAAGTGCTGGTGGTGTGGAAGAGGTGAACCTCTCCATGACCCTTGGGCGTATGCAGCGACAGCAGATCCAGGAGCTGTGCACTAGGTACGCGCCAATGTTCTCAGCCACCCCAGGACTGACTGAACAGGCATACCACTCCATTGACACAGGTAATGCTCACCCAATTAGAGTCCAACCTTACCGGGTGTCTCCTCAAGCTAAAACTGCTATAGAACGGGAAAGCCAGGATATGTTACAGATGGGTATAATCCGCCCCTCTGGAAGTGCATGGGCATCTCCAGTGGTTTTAGTTCCCAAACCAGATGGGGAAATATGTTTTTGCGTTGACTACCGTAAGCTAAATGCTGTAACTCGCCCAGACAACTATCCAATGCCACGCACAGATGAACTATTAGAGAAACTGGGACGGGCCCAGTTCATCTCTACATTGGACTTAACCAAGGGGTACTGGCAGGTACCGCTAGATGAATCTACCAAGGAAAAGTCAGCCTTCACCACACATCTCGGGCTGTATGAATTTAATGTACTCCCTTTCGGGCTGCGAAATGCACCCGCCACCTTCCAAAGACTTGTAGATGGTCTCCTAGCGGGATTAGGAGAATATGCAGTCGCCTACCTTCACGATGTGGCCATATTTTCGGATTCCTGGGCAGACCACCTGGAACATCTACAAAAAGTCCTTGAGCGCATAAGGGAGGCAGGACTAACTGTTAAGGCTAAGAAGTGTCAAATAGGCCTAAACAGAGTGACTTACCTTGGACACCAGGTGGGTCAAGGAACTATCAGCTCCCTACAGACCAAAGTGGATGCTGTCCAAAAGTGGCCTGTCCCAAAGTCAAAGAAACAGGTTCAATCCTTCTTAGGCTTGGCCGTTTATTACAGACGATTTGTACCGCAATACAGCCAAATCGCCGTCCCACTGACAGACCTAACCAAAAAGAAACAGCCAAATGCTGTTCAGTGGACCGAAAAGTGTCAGACGGCCTTTAACAAGCTTAAAGCGACACTCATGTCTGACCCTGTGCTAAGGGCCCCAGACTTTGACAAACCGTTCCTAGTAACCACAGATGCGTCCGAGCGTGGTGTGGGAGCAGTTTTAATGAAGAAAGGACCTGATCAAGAATTCCACCCTGTAGTGTTTCTCAGCAAAAAAACTGTCTGAGAGGGAAAGCAACTGGTCAGTCGGTGAAAAAGAATGTTACGCCATTGTCTACGCTCTGGAAAAGCTATGCCCCTACGTATGGGGACAGCGTTTCCACCTGCAAACCGACCATGCTGCAATGAAGTGGCTTCACACCGTCAAAGAAACTAACAAATAACTTCTTCGGTGGAGTTTAGCTCTCCAAGATTTTGATTTTGACATCCAACACATCTCAGGAGCTTCTAACAAAGTGACTGATGCACTCTCCCGTAAAAGTTTCCTAGAATCAACTGGTTAAAATCGTCCTTGAGATGTGGAAAATATTGTTAGTCTTTATGTACTTGGTAGTATATTTAGAGATGCATGAGTCTTATTAACTCTGTTTTTCCTAGAGCTCCAGAAAGAAATCCCAGCCAGTGTTTCACCCTAGCTGAGATTTGGGGGGTGTGTCATAAATATAAAGGGAAGGGTAAACCCCTTTAAAATCCCTCCTGGCCAGAGGAAAACTCCTCTCACCTGTAAAGGGTTAAGAAGCTAAAGGTAACCTCGCTGGCACCTGACCAAAATGACCAATGAGGAGACAAGATCCTTTCAATTTAGGAGGTAGAGAAACAAAGGGTCTCTGTCTGTCTATATGCTGCTTTTGTCGGGGATAGACCAGGAATGGAGTCTTAGAACTTTTAGTAAGTAATCTTGCTAGGTATGTGTTAGATTATGATTTCTTTAAATGGCTGAGAAAAAGATTGTGCTGAATAGAATAACTATTTCTGTCTGTGTATCTTTTTCGTAACTTAAGGTTTTGCCTAGAGGGATTCTCTATGTTTTTGAATCTAATTACCCTGTAAGGTATCTACCATCCTGATTTTACAGAGGGGATTTCTTTACTTCTATTTACTCCTATTTCTATTAAAAGTCTTCTTGTAAGAAAACTGAATGCTTTTTCATTGTTCTCAGATCCAAGGGCAAATTGGTGAGGCTTTTTATCCAACATTTCCCAGGAAAGGGGCGGGGGTGCAAGTGTTGGGAGGATTGTTCATTGTTCTTAAGATCCAAGGGTCTGGTCTGTAGTCACCTAGGCAAATTGGTGAGGCTTTTTACCAAATCTTGTCCAGGAAGTGGGGTGCAAGGTTTTTGGGAAGTATTTGGGGGGAAAGACGTTTCCAAACAGCTCTTCCCCATTAACCAGTATTTGTTTGGTGGTGGTAGCGGCCAATCCAAGGACAAAGGGTGGAATATTTTGTACCTTGGGGAAGTTTTGACCTAAGCTGGTAAAGATAAACTTAGGAGGTTTTCATGCAGGTCCCCACATCTGTACCCTAGCGTTCAGAGTGGGGGAGGAACCTTGACAGTCCTGCTTTGAGCAGGGGGTTGGACTAGATGACCTCCTGAGGTCCCTTCCAACCCTGATATTCTAGGATTCTATGATCTAACCAGGACCTCTTCCCAGTTACCAATATGGAAGGTACAGTGTGACCCTGATGCCCAGGTTGAGAACCCATGCATTAGGACAACCTTGACTCATGATAGCAATACTAATGGAAGTATGTGCTTACCACTGGCACTGGTATGTCTATACTTTGAGCTGGAGGGAAAAGCTAGCTGCCCAGAGTATGTGCCCATCTGAGACCCTAGGCCCATACTTGGGGTAGCTAGCCCGTCCTGCCACAGATACACTTTATGTTTAGCGCACTAGCTCAATGAGAGCTAGCAAAAGTACATCTCCTTGAGTTGAGAATCACACTCAGAGTTCAAAGTGTAAATATATCTGAGTGTTCCCTAGAAGGACTAAAGTGCTAAAGGAACTGGCGGCTGTGATTGCAGAGCCATTGGCCATTATCTTTGAAAACTCATGGCGAACGGGGGAAGTCCCGGAGGACTGGAAAAAGGATAATGTAGTGCCAATCTTTAAAAAAGGGAAGAAGGAGGATCCTGGGAACTACAGGCCAGTCAGCCTCACTTCAGTCCCCAGAAACATCATGGAGCAGGTCCTCAAAGAATCAATCCTGAAGCACTTACATGAGAGGAAAGTGATCAGGAACAGTCAGCATAGATTCACCAAGGGAAGGTCATGCCTGACAAATCTAATCGCCTTCTATGATGAGATTACTGGTTCTGTGGATGAAGGGAAAGCAGTGGATGTATTGTATCTTGACTTTAGCAAAGCTTTTGACATTGTCTCCCACAGTATTCTTGTCAGCAAGTTAAAGTAGTATGGGCTGGATGAATGCACTATAAGGTGGGTAGAAAGTTGGCTAGATTGTCGGGCTCAATGGGTAGTGATCAATGGCTCCATGTCTAGTTGGCAGCCGGTGTCAAGTGGAGTGCCCTAGGGGTCGGTCCTGGGGCCGGTTTTGTTCAATATCTTCATAAATGATCTGAAGGATGGTGTGGATTGCACTCTCAGCAAATTTGCGGATGATACTAAACTAGGAGGAGTGGTAGATACGCTGGAGGGCAGGGATAGGATACAGAGGAACCTAGACAAATTGGAGGATTGGGCCAAAAGAAATCTGATGAGGTTCAATAAGGATAAGTGCAGGGTCCTGCACTTAGGACGGAAGAACCCAATGCACAGCTACAGACTAGGGACCGAATGGCTAGGCAGCAGTTCTGCGGAAAAGGACCTAGGGGTGACAGTGGACGAGAAGCTGGATATGAGTCAGCAGGGTGCCCTTGTTGCCAAGAAGGCCAATGGCATTTTGGCATGTATAAGTAGGGGCATAGCAAGCAGATCGAGGGACGTGATCGTCCCCCTCTATTCGACATTGGTGAGGCCTCATCTGGAGTACTGTGTCCAGTTTTGGGCCCCACACTTCAAGAAGGATGTGGATAAATTGGAAAGAGTCCAGCGAAGGACAACAAAAATGATTAGGGGTCTGGAACAAATGACTTATGAGGAGAGGCTTAGGGAACTGGGATTGTTTAGTCTGCAGAAGAGAAGAATGAGGGGGGATTTGATAGCTGCTTTCAACTACCTGAGAGGTGGTTCCAGAGAGGATGGTTATAGACTATTCTCAGTGGTGGAAGAGGACAGGACATGGAGTACTGGTTTCAAGTTGCAGTGGGGGATGTTTAGGTTGGATATTAGGAGAAACTTTTTCTCTAGGAGGGTAGTGAAACACTGGAATGCGTTGCCTAGGGAGGTGGTGGAATCTCCTTCCTTAGAAGTTTTTAAGGTCAGGCTTGACAAAGCCCTGGCTGGGATGATTTAATTGGGGATGGGTCCTGCTTTTGAGCAGGGGGTTGGACTAGATGACCTCCTGAGGTCCCTTCCAACCCTGATATTCTATGATTCTATGACTATGAGTTCCACAGTTGGGATCTAGATAATTAGATGTTAAAGAATTTTAAAATTCCAGTTCACTTGTAACTGATTATGCTTTGTTTACTTTTTTGTAATTCTCTCAGTTTGGATGATGAAATTCAAGAGAGTCAATTTCACCTTTTTAATATAAAATAGTATTTCACTTTTAGGTTCTTAGTGTTGCAATGTTGGGGTTGCTAACACAGCAGAACATTTGCTTACAAAAATGTTTTTTTCTTATTTTAATTCTAGCAATATTTCTAACAAGCCTAACTGTTTTGAAAAAGTTTCATTTTACATCACTTAACATCTTTTAAAATAATTTCAAATATGAACACAAGAGAATTGGTGGCAAGTGGATAACATCCTGCCCCTTTATTTCAATATAATATAAGACCCAAAGTAAAATATAATAATCCACGCTTAGGAGAAAAAAAAATTACCCGACAAAACATAAAAGTTTTCCTGCAGCTTCTGTAATAAAAAGTATCTGTAGTCGGAGCAATAGAAAGCACAAATTAGGCTTCAGTGAGGCCATTTAGAGATATGACAGCTGACTGACTTTAATTTTACTTTTTAAATAACTAGATAAACTTAATAAATACACCTCAGCTCTCTAGTTGGTGTACTGTGTTAATATTCTTTTGACACTTCCCTGTGGATTGTGACAAAGTTCCTCCTCTACCTTGGTGGGTCTTGCGCTTATTGTCGGATTTGCTCGCCTTGGAGCTTCACACCAGCCCTCAGCTTGGCCATTTTTCTGAACCCACAGTCCAGGTCCACGACTCCTGTGTCTGACCAGGAGTTGGGAGGTTTGGGGGGAACCCGGGCCCGCCCTCTACTCCGGGTTCCAGCCCAGGGCCCTGTGGAATGTCTAGAGTGCCTCCTGGAACAGCTGTGCGACAGCTACAACTCCCTGGGCTACTTCCCCATGGCCTCCTCTCAACACCTTCTTTATTCTCACCATAGGACCTTCCTCCTGGTGTCTGATAACTCCTCAGACCTCCAACAGTCCGCATTCTCATTCTCAGCTCCTAGTGCCTCTTGATCCCTGCTCCTCACATGTGCACCACAAACTGAAGTGAGCTCCTTTTTAAACCCAGGTGCCCTGATTAGCCTGCCTTAATTGATTCTAACAGCTTCTTCATTGGCTGCAGGTGTTCTAACCAGCCTGTCTGTCTTAATTGTCTCCAGAAGGTTCCTGATTGTTCTGGAACCTTCCCTGTCACCGTACCCAGGGAAAAGGGACCTACTTAACCTGGGGCTAATATATCTGCCTTCTATTACTCTCCTGTAGCCATCTGGCCCGACCTTGTCACAGGATGTACTAAGTAGGTACACAGGACAGCACTGATAAACTGTATGTAGAAGTAAGGTTGTTACTTTCTTCTGAGTTACTATTAGTATTCATTAAAATTCTAAAGATAAGAAAAAAACATAACCTTTTAAAAGAGGTTCACTTCTAACATATGAATAAAGATACACCCAATTACACATATTTCAGTTTTAGTCCATCAAAAGGCTTTCATAACTTTGAAAGCAGCATGTTGTGTTACTGGACCCCAGTGTGTCCCCATATGAAAGGACAGATGGTACATTTCCCATTCCACTGTGGATTTCCTTGCATTTTCCTGTCTTGCAACCTCACTCTTTTAGCACTCATGGTTTACATGTAAAAAAAATCCGACAGAAATATTATGGCTGAAAGTTGATCTCATGAAATTAGAACTCTACAATATAGATGCATGAGAGCTTTCCCAAAGTTGGACAGGAAGATCATTCTTTCCCTGCATAGGTTGTGTGCTGGGGACATCCACACGGGGCCAGGCAGAGAAGCAAACTTCCACCATTAAGAAGGAAAGCCAGTATGCAACCACTGTTGCAGTTTCAAAGCTGTAGTAGCCCTCCATGGCTAGTGTTCTCCCCTTCCATGTTGCTAGGGGTAATAATGAGTGAATACATGTTTCTTCCTCTGTAGGCTCTCTGTATTCTGCTCCTCCTCCCCCTGCACACTGGAACCACATTAGCTCCACTTCATTCAGACCATCTGTACCCACAGAGTTGTCCAGGGAGAGATTTGTTACTTAAATAGGTCTTGATTGTGGCTCTGCCAGAACCCCTAAGTAAGGGTAAGCCCCAGCAGCAGACCAGGGATCATACTGTGATTTAAAAAGTGACAGTCTGGTTCCTGGTTTACCCCTCTCCCCATTAGGGAAGTAATCCAAGCCAGTCCTTACACTGGTTACAGATTTCTTCACCATCTGTGCTAGCTAGCACAAAGACGCAGCGGAACAGGTTCTGCCCACTCTCTATCTCACAGTGTGACCCATGATACAGATAATTCACACAGATAAGGAATGGAAGCATCCTTACATCTTTCTTCTCCTTTGTAATATAAACAAAGTCATTATCTGCCCCATAATTTGGATCTATTTGAAGTCCATCATCTTCCAGTAATTTCCCAACTCTAAAGTTTATTTTAACAAACTACTTTTTGAACACATCCTTCCCAAGATACATTAGGATCTTTCCTGCTGACACATTAGAGAGCTTGAGCAACTCTTGAATCTGCCACAACTGTGGTAAAGAGAAGCACTCAAGCTGAATCCAGAACATTACAAAAGAAATGGGGGATGCTGGCAGGCCACTCTGTTAGGACTCTTGAACTTGTTACACCCATTTCTTTGGTCAGAAATAGCTTGAACTTGGGAACCTTCAGGGCATGCTGCAAAAGACATGTATTTGCCAGAATATGGAGACAGAGTTGAGGGTACGTTCTTGAAATGTAGAAGAGACAAGTACTTTTTTTTTTTCTTATGTGGCTGTCTGGCCAACTCCTGTTGGATCAAGGGATTGTTTTAACACTGATGGGATTATGTTGCAATATTAATAGTTAATTAACTTTCTAGAGGCATCTTTTTATTATTTAAATATTGAAAAAATAAATCCCACTTTAAGCTACCAGTAATTCCAAATTTTTAGGATCCCTTGATTAATTCTGATGGAGCAAAATCCCAGATCTGATAAAGCACTGCAGAAAAAGTAATCAGTGTGTAATCTTTTGTAACTTTTAAATGTAAATATCTCAACAGTAAGAAATAAAAATGTATCTAGTGTGCTTTCATCCATTAGCTTTTTAAAGAATTAATGGTGTATGAAATGCTGCATCTTAAAATCAGCATTTGGGGGTGGGGATTGGCTAAATGTTAATTAAGTATTACAAGAACATTTATTTTTCGTTCACAAAACTTCAGACCCACAGGAGATGTTTTCACACAGGCTTTTTTTTTTTTTTTTTAGGTGATTTCAAATATAATTACTGGCAGAGTCTAGCTATAATGTTTCAAATGTGATACAACCTCAGTAAATGTGAGAATTAATAAAACCATGGGATTAAATGCTTTGATCAATGTAAAATCAGTAGAAGTGAATCATCATTTTTAAGTTCCAAGTTCCACTCAGGAAGGTGTAAGGCCTGGGGAATTTCAGATTTTATTGAATATGATGACTAGAAACAAAGGAAACAATAAACTTACTGTGTGTTAAAATGCCTCAAAAAGGCCATACTTACGCAGCAGCCTCTTGTTTTGACAACCCTTTGATATTCATCGCCAAATAATGATCTATGGCATCTTTGTCTTTGATCAAATGAATCCTAAATTTAAATGAAAAAAAAATTAAAAGGAACACTGAGGTGCTAAAGTAGACGTCTGCAGCATGTATAATGTATCATCATTGCCACTTCGAGACAGATACATTACTTTGTCAATATTTCAGTATTTATCAGACACATTTTATAAACACCTACAAGTATCATATTAACTTTTTGGTCTGTAGCTATTCAAATCTTTATTTTTGCAGGGAAGCAGAGTTGGCTTTGGTATTTAGGGACCCTGTTATCCAAAGGTTTTATATACACACTACAGAGTTCATTTTTAGGTAAAATCAGTGTTTAGCACCCCGCTACACTCAAACTTTTTTCCAAAATGGAATCATTATGTTTTTGCCTTGACAGCATGGACTAAGCAGAGCAACAAATCTGTTTTGTACTAGCCTCTTTAGAAACCAAATTTACTCACACACAGATTGTGTAGTGTAATTTAGGCTCAGAGACAATTTTACCTATCTAAACATCTCAAGAGCATATCCTAATGGTTGACCTTCATTAAAGCCTGACCCAAAGCCCACTGAAGTCACCAAAAAGACTCCCATTGACTTCAGTGTGTTCTGTTCTAGTGGTAAGGTTGGAAATTGGACTGACAGACAATTCCATTTCAGCCAACATTTCAGTTCTTTAATTGTGACTCCAAACTCCACAAAGGCCCTGGAGTTGCAAAGGCACTATTTACTGACCAGAAAAGGAATGATGCCTTCTTATACATACTGAGAGCATCACGTTAGAGGATATTACTTTTATAGCAGTGATGTGAATTAACTTTTATTCAATAAAAAACTATGAGAAAAGAACATTAAGATTGTATGGTTAAGCCTTGTTGCATGTAAATCCATATCTCTGCCCCTTTGTGAATATGTATTACATTGCAGTCTTTAATTACTTAATTAAATCCTCTCCCTCTGATATATTTTTTCCATAATTGTATGGACATCTGGATAACATTTTGTAACATTGCCTATTACTCTATGAATGCCAGAAAAAGTCCACAAAAATCATTTATGTGTACATAAAACGGTGTTTACAAAATATACCGCACTGAAGTAGTAGGGTTGCCAGGTGTCCGATTTTCTACCAGAACGCCCGGTTGAAAAGGGACTTTGGCAGCTCCAACTGGGCAGTTAAAAGTGCGGTCGG
Source organism: Lepidochelys kempii (assembly GCF_965140285.1). Lineage (NCBI taxonomy): Eukaryota > Metazoa > Chordata > Testudines > Cheloniidae > Lepidochelys > Lepidochelys kempii. The sequence goes on from NC_136383.1 coordinate 54,784,534, forward strand.
TGGTGCTGCATCCTGGCACTGCACTGTACTGCGGAAGTGGCCAGCAGGTTCTGCTCCTAGGTGCAGGAAGCACGGGGCTCCATGCATTGTGTCCGCTCCAAGCACTGGCGCTGCACTCCCATTGGCCAGGACCGCAGCCAATGGGAGCTGGGGGGTGGGGCTGTGCCTGTGGGCGAGAACAGCACACGGAGCCTCCTGGCCCCCCTGCCTAGGAGCCGGACCTGCTGGCTGCTTCCAGGGCGCAGCACGGTGCCAGGATAGGCAGGGAGCCTGCCTTAGCCTCACTGCGCCACTGACTGGGAGCCGCCCGAGGTAATCCTGCACACCAACCCTGAGCCCCAACCCCCTATCCCAGCCCTGAACCACTCCAAACCTGGAGCCCCCTCCTGCACCCCAAACCCCTCATCCCCAGCCCCAACCCAGAGCTCACACCCCCAGCCCAGAGTCTTTACTCCCTCCCAACACCCTTCCTCAACCCGCAGCCCCCTCCCACATTCCAAATCCCTTGGCCCCATCCCCCAGCCTGGAGCCTCCTCCTGTACCCCAAACCCCTCATCCCAGCCACACCCCAGAGCCCGCACTCCGAGCCCCTGCCCTAGCCTGGAACCCCCTCCTGCACCCTGAACCCCCCATTTCTGGCCCCACCTTGGAGCCCACACCCCTCAATTACAGCCCTCACCCCCCACACACACACCCCAACCCCCTGCTCCAGCCCACTGAAAGTGAATGAGGGTGTGGGAGAGCAAGCCACCAAGGGAGGGGAAAAGTACTGAGCAGGGGTGTGGCCTTGGGGGAAGGGCGGGGCTAGGGTGTTTCAATTTTGCGTGATAGAAAGTTAGCAACCCTATGAAGTAGGAAAGAAAAATAAAAACAAAAAAATGAAAAAAAATTGCTGTCATATACAGGCCACTTAAATTCATCTCATACTTAACTATTGCTGCCTTAACTGCACTTAGTGTACTATAAGGCTAATGTACCTTATCTCATTCCTCAATTGCACCTAAGAAAGGCCATGCACATAGAACGCACTGCTGGTTACATGAAAATACATACTTTAGGGAAAAAATGTATCATAATAATCAAATTATAATCTAATTACAATCCAAATCAAAGTCTTCAGACTAAGCCTACAAGCCTAAATCAATGAAGATATTATGGACCATTAGGACAATACAAATAGTGTACAATAATGTAAAAGATGTATTACACAATACTACATGTTTAGCCAAGAAGGTAGATATATTTGAGAAATAGTATATGACTATGTAATTAAAAACAAAAACTCTTTGGCTAGATACCACCAAAATGACCTGAAACTCTGCACTTTAGGAGGTCTGCAAAAGGAACCTCCTGCTCCTTCAGGCATTCCAAATACAAAGAAAAGGCAGAAAATATCTAGAGGTAGCAATGTTCAACTTCACAATTATCTCACCAACATTTAATTTAAATCACCATTTAAATATAATCTCCAGTGAGATGGACGGAAAGTTTGTTGTCTCACCTCTGCTTCTTGGGAATCTTTATTTATTTATTTATTTTAAACACTACACTCTGTAGACAGCAAAGATGAATCACAAAGCTTAAAGTCACACTTGTCATGTAGTCCAGGTTTAAAATGATCTAATCTGATGGGGAGGGGCGGGGGAGAAATGTGCTCCAGAGTTTAAAAAAAAAAAAAAATTAAGCATAGCCAAGAATTGAACACACACACACACACACACACACACACACCCCTCACAGATAAGCTACTGTTTACAAAAGACCTACAATGTTTTATGCTGTATTAAAGAGGGTGCCAAGGAAGATATCCATCATAAAGAATTCAAGCTACTTGGAAAAATAAACACTTCTCTTAGACCTGTGCTGACACCATCAATGATGTTTGTGCACAAACAAGAAAGAAAAGACAGAAGAACCATATTAGCTTATTCACCATAAAAACACAAGAGTCAGTTCAATTACTACCAAATAGGAAAAAGGATAAAGCTCTAACCAGGGTGTTCTAAACAATCAGAATTGAAAGGAACAAAAATTATGAATGTGAAAATTATCTGGCTGCGTTTTATGTCTGTTTCGAGGTGTCATGTGCACTTATTTGGAAATGTCATTTTGTCATAATTGAGAGATGGGGTGGAGGTGAAATAGGGTAAGAATCACTATCCTTTTTCTTCCAGAAGTTGTCACTTGTTTTACCAATCAGTTTCAGCCCCCTATTTCAACGTTGCCATGACTCATCACATTTCATAAATATAGATTATATAAAGAACTTTTCCCTTTAAGTTGATTTCTATTTAGTTTTAAATTGATTTCTTATTTAAGAGAAAAAAAAATCAATTTTGTCATCTTCTTACTGATGACCAATCATACTTGCTCGCATTTTGAAGCAGCTGTTTTACAATTGTTTGCCTCCTCAGCTTATAGGGCAAAATTATCCAATTTCTTTTACTGAAAAGATTCTTTATTCATACAACAAAGAAAAAAAATCAGACTTGTAACATTCACACAAAACAGAACCACGCGAAGATAAAGAGCGATAAATACAATTTAAATCTTATCTTATTCCCACTTCAAAAACTGTTAACTTAGAGTCAAAGTTTCCCAACATTTCAATGCAGACACAAAATATCAAAGAAATCAAGTTACAGTAACATTAACATTCCCATGATTTATCACTCAACCATAATACTCAAACATGCCAACAGATTCCTTACATCCATAACAAACTCCCTTTAATTTCCAAAATAAAATTACCACATACCCCTATCCAGTTCTTAAAAAAAAAAAAAAACACACCACAATCACACAAAGGCTTATAAAGCCAACCATGGATTGTTTTGATAGTTAATAGTAACAGACTTTACTCAAAGATTATCTATTGGTAAGCTATATTAATCAAAGTCAGAGTTACCGGCCATGTTAGTATGATTTTGAAGGACCCTTGCAGGAGACACAGAGGGAGCAGGTATATGCCAAGGGAGCATGGGCATAGTGAAAGGAAGAATGTTCAAGGGAAAATGGCAAGACAGGGCTTGCTCAGGGAAGCCTGAGGGGAGTGAGAGATTCAGGGAAGCCTGGGCTACACAGAGTAAATGATCCAGCCCCATTTCTCTGCTCCAGATCCAGCAAGACGTGAACAGGGCTGGATTGCACTGAAAGGTTGCCTCAGTGTGTGGCCAGAGGCTTGGAAGGCCGTACTAAAGTGAACTACTGAAGTACTTAAACTTTTAAACATTTCACCCACCCCTCTGCCTGTTTCAGATCCGGATAGCATAAGTTTGTTGGAGGTTTTGAATAGGGAAAGAAGCTGGCTGCCTGACGTGCAAGGGAACATGGCTAGAACCAGAGAGCAAAGGTTCAATGGGGATGCAGGGAGGAAAGAGAAGTAATTGGGGGAGAGGCTTCAGGAACAGAAGGCAATGGAGGCATCCAACTGATCTGCTATGGAGTCCCAATGCTAGTGGCATAGCAGGTGTACTCCTGTGTCACTCAGACTGTGGTGACATCTTTTGAAGCTTGCACAGAGACCGCTCCAAAGCTGCTGCTAGCATTAGACTGGAGAGGGGCTACTACTGTTAGGACTAAAATACCCTGAAGGGGCCCCTACTCCTACCTTCTGGCACAGAGGGAACTGGGAGTTTGCCTCCCTCAGAAGGAATTCTAAGGGGGACAAACCATTCCAGCAAAGGGATCTATGTGTTTATATGGTGCCCACATCAACATTACTCTGCCAACAAGGGCACCTACTACCCCAGAGGATTCTGTGTATGCGGAGCTCCACTGCCACCATCCCAGAGTACTCTACTAGGGTGTGGCAATAGCAAGGAGCCCGTTGCCAGGATGGCAAGAGGCTGCTTCCATCCCTCCTTCCCCCCCACACCTATCCCATACAGAATTCTCTGCTAAATCTCTGCAAGGACTGCCCATACAAGAGCTCTCTGCTAAATCAGGCAGGAGTCCTGCCACTGTTGGTCTTCAGGCCAGCTGGAGCATCTCTGCTCCTCAACCCACTACATCCTGTTCTCAGTCTCTAAATGCTGCAGTCTGGTCCAGGAGGTAGAAAAACCCTCAGCCTTGATGCATCTCTCAATGCAGAGAACTCTTTGTTTAGGACTAAAATAAATTGATTTGGGGAGGTTAAGCAGGGCTGCTTAGCATTAATTTACTGTGACCCAACATTAAACCGATTTATTTGGAGTGGCAAGCAGCATTAATTGGGATCTCAGTACTCAACCAGTGGGAGACTAGGGTCTTCCAACCCAAGCAGTGGGGAGCAACTAACTAATGGCATACCAGGTAGCTGGAGACATGACTTGGTATGGGGTATGAGTTGAGGCACTGGTGTATTTCAGGCTGGTGAGTAGGTTTGGTCCTTGAACTATCAAGTGTTGGGTAATTTTTTCATGCCAATTTGTAAACACCTACTAAGAGGAAAGGACTCTTTTGAAAATTTAGGAGAAAGTGTATACCATGAATAGAGCTCTTTTGAAATCTATCATAATGACAAAGAAAAATGGTGGTACTAATCTCTCCTGCCTTCACTTACTTCACTGATTGTTTGAAAGCTTTTCTTCAGTCTTTAAGCAGCATCTTGAAATTTCATTGAACTTAATTTTACTGAAACTGCAGGCAACTTTGTGGATTAGATGATGCCAATTCAAGTATGGACATGTTCAGTACATAATATATTTTAGATGACAAGAAGATAATTTGGGTTCTATTGTTCTATCTTAAAAAGACAAGTGAGTTTGCACTTCCTATTGCCTTTTATTCATTATGTGCATGTAATTTTGCTAATAGATTATTTTCTTGTCTTAAACTTTTGCTTTAAAATATCCCTACTACTCAAACCATAATTTGTCTTCTCTTTAAGATATCTGATTGAAGCTATTTACAGCAAAAGTGTTAGTCTTCCAAAAGTCAATGAGACACACATACCTTGCAAGTTTTATTGAAGGGCAAACCATCTGCTCTACAAGGCTGCGATGTTCCTTTGGACACTGTATCTGCACAGGAGGCAAAGTACTCATTCTGAACTAAAAAAAAAAAATACACATAAAATTTAAAATAGTGTCTTTCCTGTGACCCATGACTTACCCTTACCCTTCCTCAGTCTTTCCCCATTTACTGTTTTTCCCCTTTTGTTTCATAATATGTGAAATTAGGTCCCTCTGCTTTAAAGACTTGCACCTGTGATTAATGTGCATATGTCTTTGCAGGATTGGGTCTTTGGAGTTACTGGATTGGGACATAATGCCTGGGACTGATTCTGATCTCATTTGTAACTGTATTGTGGTACTGCTGATTTAGATGGGTGTAACTGAGATCAGAATCAGGTTTCTTTAAGGGTCTACTGGGCTGTCAAATGTCAAAAGTATCTTATTAAATAGATAGGTAAAATAAAGAAATGATAAAACATGCAATGTGTAATAATGATGCAACAGCAGGCATTGTATTATCCTACAAAATAAATAATAGAAACCACTTAACTTTATAACTAAGTAATGCTGTATGAACACAGGCTTTTACTTATGGAGAACAAAACCAAAAAGTCCCCATCGCTATACAGAGCGGTCTAGTTTGTCTTTTTTGAAGTACATAAATGTTAACAGAACTTTTTTGTCACATACAGCTACTGTGTTCTTTCCTCTCAAGTACTCAGCCTACACTTCCCACCATTAAAGCTTCAGCTGCCAGTTCCTTCATTTTGCATGTTTGTGATCTGAGACATTAGCAGCAGGAGCACCCTTACTTTTAATTTTGGTTTAAATGTAGGTATTGCAAGACCTGCTGGCAGGCCCCAAGACATAAACTTTTAATAGGAGTGGGAAACAGGATTTTAAAGGGGGAAAGAAAGTTAGCTATTTGTTACATTTATTGAATGGAAATTTTCTGTTACTTGTCAGGAGCAGTTGATAGATACCAATCAATCAAAAGGTAGCAAAACCTATTTAAATTAGCCTTTCTGAAAAAGCAAAATCCATTTCATTGCGGCTATAGTGAGCAGTAGCACACAAAAAATATTGTGCTAAAATTTCTAAAATGCATATTTGTTCCTCATCACTTAGACTAGCATATCAATAAGGTAATGGAGGGTAAGGAAAGAGATACAGTAGGGCACTACGTTGAGGCGGCTGTGGGGATTAATAGGGATTTAATATTATTGATAACATTTACAATTGTATTTCACAGCACAAGTGAAAGCTAGACATTATACAAACACCCAGATTTACAGTATACAATGACACTTTTCATCTAAACATCTCAAACCACCATGTCATTAAAAAAACAATTAATCTCAGTCAAGAATTATAATTTTTAGAAATTCTAGATTTGTATTTGTGTCTGTGATTAAATAAGTTTTTCTATGAAAGGGAGTTCTGTTTGGCAGTGGTCTATACTGAGAGATGGTCAGTCACTGATTGGTCATTGATATTTTTGTTCCAGTGACAGGAAGGCTAGAGATGGAACAAGACTTTAGAACAAATCCTTCTATAAATCTCATCTCTTACTGCACATCTGCAATTGTATTTTACAGCCCAAGTTAGCTTCATGGCAAGATGCAATATATGTTTTAGTTTAGTGTTTAATTTGTTTTTCATTTATTTTAGTTTTTTTCTTCATAAGTGTATGAAAGTTTTGGTGATTTATTTTATTTCCAAAACTTAAGGACAAACTTTACATATAAATTATAAGTACGCAAATACAGGAAGGTATTGGTAATACATTTCAGTGAAGCAATTTATGTTAATATCCCTTTAAACTCATTTTGATGTTCATTTAAATGAGTGATAATCTCTCTACATTTTACTTATTCTGCATGGGTCAAATTGTACTGCATTTACTAATAGCAATCAGACAATCCACAGGATAAACTGATATTCTGTGAAAGAGAGTAGCATAATTCGACTTTAAATAGGGGCCAGATCTATCTCCCACTGAAGTCAATAGGAGTCTTTCCACTGGTTTCAATGAGAGATGGACTAGACACTAAGGGCCTGATCCAAAACCCACCAAAGTCAATAGAAAGGCTTCTATTGATTTTAATGGGCTTTGGAGAAGACCATAAGGCTCTGATTCAGCATATCACTTAAGCATGAAGTACATATTAAAATTAAGCAAGTGATTCAGGGGACATGAAATGAAATTAAAAAGGTGGGAAATTCAAAGCCAATATAAAGGAAATACTTTTTCACACAACATGTGATTAAACTATGAAGCTCACTAACTCAGGAAATTGCTGAACCCATAATTTAACAAGATTCAAAGAGGGACTGGATAGTTATACGGATATGAAAATACCCACGGTTATCACTGTGATGTTCTATAAAAAGATCACCATTTATATCATTGTTTGTTACAACTGTTATACAATTGCAATAGATCTTCTATAAAGTATCATTGGAAAATTTGAAATCTGTTGCACAAGGTTATCCTGTTTATGTTGTGTGTATTAGCAAAGATTCATAACTTCCTACACATTGATATGTGCTTGGGTAACACCCACAAGATAGATTTATATCCAGACGAGCCAGACATGGTTAAGGAGAATCAACTCTTCTAATAGGCCTCTCTTGAGAATGTCTCAGAGAGCATATGGGCAATGGAGGCCCACTGACTTAGCAGGGCATATAGAACATGTGATGCTTCACTCCATGTTTGAGATAGTAATTCTCCATACGCGTGGGCTGCGGGGTATAAATTGGAGAGTGTGATATCATTCTCTTGCCTCTTTCCTGCTCCACATCTCTGGATTATGATGTCTAACAAAGAAGAACTTTGAACAATGACCTGAGGACCCCAATATCTGGGGAGAATCAGAGAGACTTTTGCAAACTGGCAGATTTAAAAATCACTGCTATTATCCTGATCTACAAACAACTGGATTCATTTTAACCTCTTAACTCTTCTTTTTTTATACATTAATAAACGTTTAGTTTTGTAATTACTAAAGGATTGGCTACTGGAGTGGGTTTTGGGGAAGAACTGAAATATATTTAATCTGGGTGTGCCTCTGGTTCTTTTGAACTGGAAAAACCTAATATATGGGATTCTTGGTTTTAATAATTTATCATAGAAGTCTGGTTTGGTACATGAGGGGCTAGAGGGCCTGAAAGGGGGCTGTCTTTGGCTTCATTATAACTAGGGTGACCAGATATCACGATTTTAGGGTCTCTCTTTATGTAGGCTCCTATTACCAGTCACCCCCATCCCAATTTTTCACATTTGCTGTCTGGTCACCCTAATTATAACTAATATAGTATTTTGGAAGCAAACATTTGTTACTGGCTTAGTGAAATTTCATGATAGAATAGACCACCAGTTTGGGATACATGCCCTCTTTTATGTCAGTCTGACCTGAGAATGGCACTCTTAGCTGTGTCCCCTACCAGGCAGCATGATAATCTTAACTAATGACAACATTTTGGAAGGGATATTAAACCTTGTGCTTCAGGGTTTAAGCCAATCGCTATTAGATAGCGTGATGATTGCTGTGTATGTTGGGGACAGGTTATCCCACATTGCCTAGTATGGCATTCTTATTCCCTCCTCTGAAGCATCTGGTGTTGGCCATTGTAAGAGACAGAATAACAGATTAGACAGACTGGGTCTGATTCATAGAGCCTTGTGAGAATACAAAATTTGTATCTGCATCCGATCAGTGATCCACACACATGGTCAGTGAATATCTGCAGATTTGAAGGGCTCTAGATAGAAAATCTGGATCCTTATCCATCCATGATCTGCAAACATGGTCTGCGGATATCCACTGCATCTGCAGATATCCACAGATATAAAGCTGATATCTGCAGATTTGCAGGGCTCTACTGATCCAGTATGGCAATTCCTGTGTTCCTATGATTAAGGACTTTGCTGCCACAATAGGCATTCTAGAAATCAATAAAGTCAATCTTACAGGGCTTTGGACTGGAGAATGGTAGAGGATAGAGAATATAACTGAACACTTACTGTATAGAAGGCACTTGTTCACTCCTAAGATGGCTAAAAATAAGGATAACAAATTTATAGACTCTATAGAATTCAAATGAAGTTATTAAATTTACTCTATATAATGGCTAATATCATTTTGTTTCATCTACCTCTCTTCTAAAGCATGTTCCAAATCCACACACCATTAAAACCAATCAGCTTTTGCAGTAATAGGGATCAAGACATTTAGTTGCCCTCAAATAGAGTATTGACTTTAAGCTCTCGGAGCAGAGGCCATGTCACTTTTCATCTGCAAAGCACCATAAATGCTTATGGCACTGTACAAAAGCCCTGACTCTGCAACCTGATTCACGCAGCCAAACTCCTAAGTTCATGATGAGTGTGTCAAAAGTTAACGGAACTTTGCATGGGCCCAAATCCTCCCATATGATCCACTTACATGAATGGGTGCCACAGAGATATCTGTATAACCATTTATCTATTATATGACTAACTGTATAAAATTGATACTTATTTATAAAATATTCAAGAATAACAAAATGTCACCTTGACAAAAGACCACCACCAAAGTGTGATGCTTCCATCCCTCTATGCTGAATCAAGACTTCAAGAAACAACATCCATGAACAGTGTGTGAAGTAAAGCATTTTCAGTCATGTCTATGTTACAGACTTTTAAGGGGAAATTCCCCCTGTGCTACAACTTTCAGCTGCTCAAAATGCTGGATCTCACCAGAGCTTTTCCTACATTAGGTCTCCCAGTAGTGTTAGCACCAGTAGCAATGTTTTCTGAACATTCCCTAGTGAAGAGGCAGCCTTCCTGAGAACTGGTGCTGCTTCACTAACCATGCCATCAGAAAACAGGAAAAGAGAAAGACCAGCAGCAATATGAAGATAGATATGTAGGTAAGAAAAGGATGAAAACAGAAGAGGAGGGATAAGGCTGAAGTGGCTTTGAGAGATGGGAACTAAAAACAAAGAGCTTAAGAATAATGGATAAAAACACAGTTAAAGGAATTCACTGTGTGATGCATCATTTTAATGTACAACATGGAACAGCATGTCACACAGTGGAGGATTGAGGACTCTTGCCATTTGCAATTTTTTAGATTTTTGCAAATTAAGTATCTGATGAACTTTGAGGAGGGTAAAGGAAATCTTATATTAACCAACTGCAAATTTGTCTGGGAACACACTATTCTTTGTGTAACTTAACTGCAGACTCTTAATTGTTTGCTTATTTAATTTTTTAAACATGCTCCAGTTTGCAAGAAGCTAGGGAAAGTATTTTAAACTGATAAGTGTTGAGTGAGCGGTGCTCCTACTGCTCCCCTCAGGATTCTTTTCAATCACTTTTTCCAGCACACTCAGGACTCAGCTCCAGGAGACTCGAACCACCTCATTGTGTTGCATTTACAATAGCAACAGGGCAAATAATATTTTGAAAAGAAAAGCACTTGTGGCACACAACACAGGAGCGAGCCTCCAGCTCAGTGCAAGGGCCCTGACACCATGGCACCGCCCAAGCAGGCAGCACGAATCGCACCGCGGCTTCTGCGCCTCTTTGGACGTACAGCGCCAGACACACTCTCCAGCTTACTCCCAGTGGAGAGCCCTGCGAGCGCCGGTGCTGTGCAGATCTGCTCCGAGCAGCAAGATCCCCCCGCCCACACGAAGGGCTGGGGGTATCCTCGCTGTCCTCCCGCACTTCGCACGGCACCACCCCGGGAGGGGGCAAACCGGAAACCCACAGAGGGATTAACGCCCCCCACCCCAGGGGCCCGGCAAGCGGGGCCTCACCCGACCAACCCCGCCTCTAGCACCGAACCCCCGCGGGGTGACTGAGCCGGGTAGGGAGCGATACCCACACGGGCCCCGCTCACCCGCCGGCGCAGCTACACCTACCGCAGCTCGGCGAGTCCTAGGACGCGCAGAGTCGTTACCATGGGAACCGGGGCCGTGCCTGCGGGGAGGGGCCGGACCGACAAGTGATGTGAGCATGCGCAGTAACCGCGGCTGAGGTCGGGGCATTCGGTTCTGCCCTTGGTTGGCGTCACCGTCTGTTCGCTGCTGTGAACGGGGCGGGGATAGAATTGCGCCCGGTCTGAGAGGCACACGGGGCGGGGCAGGAGGCTGGAACCGGGTAGAGGCGCTGCCAGGCAGCCGCGGCGGCGGCGGCGATCCCGGCGTAGGGAGGAGCAGGGGGATTGGAAGGGGACGCCCTTGGGGTGAGCCCGCGGCAGTGGTTGCAGAAATTGGGTGTCGGTGGCCGAGGGGGGTTTGTTTCCTGGCGGGACGGAACGTCTCAGCAGCCGCAGCATGGCCCAGTGCCTCGGCAGAGCAGCTCTTCCCTCTGTGAGATGATGTACCCAGCTGCGAAAGGAGACCGGAGTCTATGAACCCTTAGCGCGCACGCAGACTAAACAAGTCCGAACGTACATACTTTTCTGGGGTTTCAAATACCGCCTTGTCAATGCACAGAGCTGTGACATGACTGCATGGAGCCTCAGAACAGTTCACACAGTTGTCTAAGGGGCTGCTCAGGTGGCTGGAGTAGTACGCCCAGTTCCTGTCCTACACTAGAAATTGGTAGGTTTCAGAGTAGCAGCGGTGTTAGTCTGTATTCGCAAAAAGAAAAAGGAGGACTTGTGGCACCTTAGTGAGTAACCAGTTTATTTGAGCATGAGCTTTTGTGAGCTACAGCTCACTTCAGCGGATGCATTCAGTGGAAAAATACAGTGAGGAGATTTATATACACACAGAGCATGAAAAAATGGGTGTTATCATACATATTGTAAGGGGAGTGATCACTTAAGATGAGTTATTACCAGCAAGGGGGGGGGGGGTGAAAACCTTTTGTAGTGATAATCAAGGTGGGCCATTGCCAGCAGTTAACAGGAACATCTGATTTGTGTCCATTTATTCTTTTACGTAGAGACCGTCCAGTTTGACCAATGTACATGGCAGAGGGGCATTGCTGGCACATGATGGCATATATCACATTGGTAGATGTGCAGGTGAACGAGCCTCTGATAGTGTGGCTGATGTGAAAAGAATAAATGGACACAAATCAGATGTCAAGAATTATAACATTCATAAACCAGTTGGAGAACACTTCAATCTCTCTGGTCACTCGATTACAGACCTAAAGGTTGCAATATTACAACAAAAAGACTTCAAAAACAGATTCCACTGAGAGACTGCTGAATTGGAATTAATTTGCAAACTGGATACAATTAATTTAGGCTTGAATAGAGACTGGGTGTGGATGTGTCATTACACAAGGTAAAACTATTTCCCCATGTTTATTTCCCCCCAACCCCCCACTGCTCCTCAGACGTTCCTGTTATCTGCTGGCAATGGCCCACCTTGATTATCACTACAAAAGATTTCCCTCCCCCCGCCTGCTTTTAATAGTTCATCTTAAGTGATCACTGTCCTTACAATATGTATGGTAACACCCATTTTTTCATGTTCTGGGTGTATATAAATCTCCTCACTTTTTTTTCCACTGAATGCATCCGATGAAGTGAGCTGTAGCTCACGAAAGCTTATGCTCAAATAATTTGGTTAGTCTGTAAGGTGCCACTAGTACTCCTTTTCTTTTTACTAGAAATTGAGTTTCAGTCCGTTTATTTTATTTTTTTAAAAAAGCAGTATTTTTATGACTCATTGTCCACAAAACATATTCTACCTTGGTTATCATTGTGCTCCTGCATGTATGACTTGAGTAGTAAACTCTTTGAGAATGGTTTCAGAGTAGTAGCAGTGTTAGTCTGTATCAGCAAAAACAAGGAGTACTTGTGGCACCTTAAGACTAACAAATTTATTTGGGCATAAGCTTTCGTGGGATAAAACTCCATGCTTATGCCCAAATAAATTTGTCAGTCTTAAGGTGCTCGTTGTCTTTGAGAATGGTCTTTCAACAAGTTTTGCACTCACCTTATAGTAATGGCATCTAGGCCCTGTTTCCCTCATTTGCTTATAAGAATGTGCCAAAAACCTCTCAAGTCCAGGTATATCCTGCCAACTAATTCCCCCCATCCACTGCGCTGGTTATCCTGTCAAAGGAAGTGAGGTTGGGTTAGCACAATTTGTTCTTGACAAACCAATGCTGGCTTTTACTTATCACCTTATTCTCCATGTTTGAACAATTTGATTAAAAAAAAATCACACACAAAAAACCCACCGAGACACAAGGTAGTTTACTGCCCAAAAACTTAATTAAGGGAGAGTTAAAGCTTGCCTAGTGGTGCCTTATGCCCTTCTGGAATGTGGAGAGTAGTTAAACTTAAGTCTCTGAAAACCAAGAAATTCAAGGGTAATTGTCATAAATATAAAGGGAAGGGTAAACCCCTTTAAAATCCCTCCTGGCCAGAGGAAAAATCCTCTCACCTGTAAAGGGTTAAGAAGCTAAAGGTAACCTCGCTGGCACCTGACCAAAATGACCAATGAGGAGACAAGACACTTTCAAAAGCTGGGAGGAGGGAGAGAAACAAAGGGTCTCTGTCTGTCTATATGCTGCTTTTGCCGGGGATAGAACAGGAATGGAGTCTTAGAATTTTTAGTAAGTAATCTAGCTAGGTATGTGTTAGATTAGGATTTCTTTAAATGGCTGAGAAAAGAACTGTGCTGAATAGAATGACTATTTCTGTCTGTATGTCTGTTTTGTAACTTAAAGTTTTGCCTAAAGGGATTCTCTATGTTTTGAATCTAATTACCTTGTAAGGTATCTACCATCCTGATTTTACAGGGGTGATTCCTTTACTCCTATTTACTTCTATTTCTATTAAAAGAAATGTTTTTTTGTAAGAAAACTGAATGCTTTTTCATTGTTCTCAGATCCAAGGGTTTGGGTCTGTGGTCACCTATGCAAATTGGTGAGGATCTTTACCAAACCTTTCCCAGGAAGTGGGGTGCAAGGGTTGGGAGGATTTTGGGGGGAAAGACGTGTCCAAACTACGTTTCCCAGTAAACCCAGTTAGAGTTTGGTGGTGGCAGTGGATATTCCAAGGACAAAGGATAAAATTAATTTGTACCTTGGGGAAGTTTTAACCTAAGCTGGTAAAAGTAAGCTTAGGGGGTTTTCATGCAGGTCCCCACATCTGTACCCTAGAGTTCAGAGTGGGGGAGGAACCTTGACAGTAATGTACACACAACCCCTGCAATGCAACCTTAGCTCATCTTCTCCCTTTGAGCTTTGACCAACAAACCAGTAAGATACATGGTGGCATTCTACCCTTACAGATGCTACAGAGCACTTTGTTATATAGTACCCATGTGCTCTGTTCCCAAAATAACTTTTTGCTCAAGCAGATCTTTGGTTTAGGTCCAATTTATAGCAAAGAGGAGCTGCCCACATCTGGTCTCCACTCAAAACCGAGCCTACTCTACACTCATCACCCTAGACTTGCAAAATGTTATCTCCCATTTACCCTTGCTCAGAGGATTGCTTCTGAGACATTGTCTTCACTTATCCCTCAGCCCCAGAGATGACCACCATGTTTACCACCTGACTGCTAACAATTCTCATGGCAAGATAATGTCCTTGTGCACCCCCGCCGACACAGCCTATAGACTCAGCACTGAAAGGAGGAATAATTGATCCCTTAAGGCAGTGGCTCTCAACCTTTCCAGACTACTGTACCCCTTTCAGGAGCCTGATTTGTCTTGTGTACCCCCAAGTTTTATCTCACATAAAAATTACTTGCTTACAAAATCAGATATAAAAGTATATTTCTGTGTATAGTATATAGAGCAATATAAACAAGTTATTTTATGACATTTTAGTTTGTACTGACTTCTCTAGTATGTTTTATGTATCCTGTTGTAAAAGTAGGCAAATATCTAGATGAGTTGTTGTATCCCCTGGAAGACTTCTGTGTACCCCTGGTTGAGAACCACTGCCTTGACAATTCTGCCAACCTGGTCCAACTAATCCCTCCACCATTCAGTACAGCTACACTGAACACAGACAATGGCAGTTGCAGTGCATGCAGCTAAATACTTGTGTTCAGGTCTGTGGAACACAACACAACCAACAGTACAATCTTAATCCCTCCTCAGGTCTACTTATTATAGCAACACTTACGGAACCATCCCCAGTGGCTATTGCCAGCTCCAGGGGGCAGAGTTAAAGCAAATTTAAATCAAAACGGACATTGCAAGGACTAGCAGAGTGGGAAAGAGCAGGGGAGCAAATGCTGACAGGGAGTAAAGCTTGCTGCCTTAGGACCTGTCAATGGGGAAAGATATGGCATAGCAAATTGTGGCAGGGAAGCAAAACACACTTAGATGTCAGTAGATGCAACGAGTAGCAAATTGTTCTGAAAGTAATTTGTAACTACACTGACAATGCAGTTTCAGGCACCCCATCTCATCCTTGGGTCCCTGACTCCCTGACCTGGGGGCCCTCAATGTTAATCATGATAGGTGTATAGGGTTGCCAATTTTGGCTGGCTGAATTCCTGGAGGTTTGATCACAGGACACAATTTTTAATTAAAGATTAATCTTTAATTCCTGGCGACTCCAGGGCAATCCTGGAGGCTTGGCAACCCCAGGTGTATGGCAGTTGCACACAGAGGGACTGCAATCTTAGTGTGGAGAGCTAATGTCAGTGTTACACCTCCTTCATGGCCTGTCTCCACAGTGGGAGCCTCTCCAAAATCTTGACTTCCACTGGAAAAAAAATTAAGTTTCTTTCCCTTATCCTCACCACACAACCATCCCTAGCAAAAATGAGGACAACCTGGTGATAGTGTTGTTCTACCTTTCAAAGTCTGCAGGCAGGCAGCACCAAAACTGTTGCTCCTATTTTTTTCTGGCTGCTTCAGCCCCAGAGTGAAATTAACTGGGATTAAGCTCCATGGCTGCTAATTGGACTCCTTAGGCAGGAGTGAAAAAGCCAGTTATGTCAGTTTTATTGCTGTTGTTTTGAGGAGTAAGCAGCAGCAGCCAAGGCAGGCACTGGTGCTATTCCATGGGGGAAGAGAAACCAAATAGCAAGGCTGATGAGCCAAATGCTAAAAGTTTTGGAAAGGAAAATGTTGGATTCAAAGCTGCCAGAGAAGAACCTGACATCATGGTTACAAAACTTCAGACTGAGGAGAACAGTGGATTTTTCAGTAACAGATGAGGTGAAGGCAGCTGGAGTTTGAAGGGGAGAAGATAAATTCAGTTTTTCACTGAGAAAGAGTTATTGGATAAGCACTTGAAGATTCAAGAGTTAAGGGAGAGAAACCACCCAGATGAGATTATGCAGGGTTTAACTGAAAAGAGAACAGATGAGCACAGAGCTTCAAGGGATGCAAATTTGCAGTAAAGACTAAATTCCTATTGTAATATCGGCATCATACAAGAATAGCGGTCTCTCATTGTCCCTTTGTAATAGGCTGAAATCTCCATTCCCTGCTTTAGTGGGCATTGATCCTGCTAGTAAAGGGATAAAATGGTTCTGCTGCCTTTAGGCAAATTACTCATTGTCCCAATTCCAGTTTAATGTAAGCAAGGTGGGAGTGGCTCTCTGAAGGGAGAGGATCTAGGGTGTACGCTAAGCAGTCCTAGGATCGGAAGCCTCAGAGCACCCAAGTTTGGGGAGAAGCCTGGAGCTGAACTTTTATCTTGTTAAGTTTTTGTTGTTCCTAAACTAAACCCCATGAAGGGATAGATTGTTGACTGGACACAGTGAAATGGCTTTGGTTTAGAGAAGGTTGACCAAAGCACCTTCCAGGCATCCTTGATAAAGAAATTCCCTCCTAAGTTTTACCTGTCTAGATGAGGTATAATAGCAAATCATTTATCAGTCATTGCAAGAGGCTTTGGGCTTTGTATCATTTGCCAAAAGGTGGCCCAATGCAAAACAGAGTTCTCCAATATGGTTGCTCTGATACTAAAGTACAGTGCACAGTAACAAGCCTCAGTGTGGAATGCTGCGTCTAGATCAGTGCAGTTATCCACTCTTCACTAGACTTTACAGGATATACTTCTGTATTAAAGACAAAGGTGGCTGAAATAGCCTCCAATGCATGCCAGCTTTAGGGAAATCCTGCTTCAAAGCACAAGCAGAGGCCTACATTGCCTTTAGCTGCTCTTCCTCCTTTGATAATGCGGCGCTGGTGACGGAGCAGATATATTATAATTCAGCTTGGCAGAATTCGATCTTTGTTTATATCATTTCAATGGTAAAGGTCAATGTTTATTTTAAAACATTTTAAATTTATCTATTTAACATTTTCACAGTTGTGGGAAATTATGGAGGGGAGGGTTAAAATGATTATTTAATGACAGTAGACTCAAGATTCAAAAAGGTAAAGTTTTATAACTGTTAAAACACAAATCATCAACATCACGTCAAAATATACAAAATAAATAGCCTTAAACTGAATTCTAATAAGTTCTCAAGCAGCATTTTTCTTATTTTTGCCTGTCAATTTGAATGATCATCAATGAAAATATTTGTTCCTTGGTTTGTGTGTGTACAGTGAAATTGAGGTGTACTGACATTTACTGACAAAAATCGAATCCTTCCAAATTTAATTATATAGTAGATTCCACTTATTAGCAACCCCTCATTTGCCAGCAAAATGTTGCCATTATCTGGCAGTTGCCAATAAGTGGAAGGCAGGTTTGCAAGGTCGCAGTCAGGGAAGGAAGCCCTGCAACCTTGATGTGGTCAGGGCAGCAGTGGAGAGGGGAGCTTCAACCTGAATATTGTGGCTTTCTAAGAGGAGTGAAGGTGCGAGGGGGTTCACAGAATTTCATAGTACCTCTCCCTGCACCATCCCGGGATCGCAACTCAGCACACCCCAGCGCTTCGTTCCATGGGTACAATGTCCCAACGGGGCACAGCTTGGAGAGAGCACTGTGCAGCTCCAGTGTCTGGGCACATCCCAGCACTTCCTTCCCTGGCGGCAGGCTCGCAAACCTGCCTGCAGGTTTGCAAAAGTATGTATTGGATGAATGGACTATAAGGTGGATAGAAAGCTGGCTAGATCGTCAGGCTCAACAGGTAGTGATCAACAGCTTGGTGTCTAGTTGGCAGCCGGTAACAAGCAGAGTGCTGCAGCGGTCGGTCCTGGGGCCGGTTTTGTTCAACATCTTTATTAATGAACTGGACGATGGGATAGATCGCACCCTCAGCAAGTTCACGGAGGACACTAAAATGCGGGGAGAGGTAGATATGCTGGAGGGGAGGGATAGGGTCCAGTGAGCTAGACAAATTGGAGGATTGAGCCAAAAGAAATCTGATGAGGTTCAACAAGGACAAGTGCAGAGTCCTGCACTTAGGAAGGAAGAATCCCATGGACTGCTACAGGCTGGGGACCGACTGGCTAAGCAGCAGTTCTGCAGAAAAGGACCTGGGGATTACAGTGGATGAGAAGCTGGATCCGAGTCAGTAATGTGCCCTTGTTGCCAAGAAGGCTAACAGCATATTGGGCTGCATGAGTAGGAGCATTGCCAGCGGATCAAGGGAAGTGATCATTCCCCTTTTTTCAGCACTGGTGAGGCCACATCTGGAGTACTGTGTCCAGTTTTGGGGCCCCCACTACAGAAAGGATGTGGACAAATTGGAGAGAGTCCAGCAGAGGGCAATGAAAGTGATCTGGGGGTTGGGGCATGTGACTTACGAGGAGAGGCTGAGGGAACTGGGCTTATTTAGTCTGCAGAAGAGAAGAGTGAGGGGGGAATGTGATAGCAGCCTTCAACTATCTGAAGGGCGGTTCTAAAGAGGATGGAGCTCGGCTGTTCTCAGTGGTGGCAGATGACAGAACAAGGAGCAATGGTCTCAAGTTGTAGTGGGGGAGGTTTAGGTTGGATATTAGGAAACACTGTTTCACTAGGAGGGTGATGATGCACTGGAATGGGTTACCTAGGGAGGTGGTGTAATCTCCATCCTTAGAGGTTTTTAAGGCCTGGCTTGACAAAGCCCTAGCTGGGATGATTTAGTTGATGTCCTGCTTTGAGCAGGGGGTTGGACTAGATGACCTTCTGAGGTCTCTTCCAACCCTAATCTTTTATGATTCTTCTATTATAAAACTGCAGCACCAAAGGCTTCACAGAAGTATTGCAAGTACTGTGACTGAGTGTACAGGACCCTGGACTGGAACTTCAAAGATGTGGGTGCAATTACCCAGATCTGCCCCTAATCTGACCTCTTTCCCTCGCAGCCTTTGTTGTCATGTCTATTGATATGACAAGAAACAAATCCTGGCCCCAAAAGTTTATTAGGTGTATGTACAGTGTCTAGCACAATGGGGATATAGTCTCAGTGGGGGCCTTTAGGTACTACCATAATACATAGTTTTAATAGTTACTGTTATTAGACATTTTACCAAAAGTCTTTGTATAAATTTAAATTGCTGGTTTTATGAAATGATCAGCAATTTTGCAGGATAGGTTTAATTGCTCTGTAAGAATATCTGTTTACATGCACTAGGCTAAATGGAGTGGAGGAATATTGTGACTTGGTCAATGTAGAGATTTAAATGTTACATAGTGTTTAGAAAAGGTTGATTTCTTTGGGGTTGGAGAGGGGGGTGGTGGTTCAGAACTAACTAAGAAAAAACCTTGTCCCAGCAAACCTTAAAACTAAAAGGGTCATTCATATATATATATATATATAATCACCCAAAACAGATTGACAATACTGAGGCACTTGAATCAGCTCAGTTTTGAAGGAAAAGGTTCATTTAAAAAATACAGACTTCATTTCACATTTCAAGCACAAAACAGTATGTATCATGTCTTTTTATAAATTGTTGTCTATTTTATATATATATATATATATATATATATATATATATATATATATATAAAATTTTGGAACAGAAAATTTATGAAAATTGATGTTTCTAACAATTATATATAATAGTTAGAAATATATATATATAGAAATGTTAGAAACATCAATTTTCATAAATTTTCTGTTCCAAAATTTTTATATATATATAAAAAAAATAATTTATAAAGAGACATGATACATACTGTTTTGTGCTTGAAATGTATGTGAAATGAAGTCTGTATTTTTTAAATGAACCTTTTCCTTCAAAACTGAGCTGATTCAAGCGCCTCAGTATTGTCAATCTGTTTTGGGTGTTTTGTTTTTATAAACTCAGAAAATTTTTGACATTGGCTCTGATTTCACTTAAACATAGAAGGGTCCTGCTCTAGTTTAAACTGCTGGCAGAAGAGTATTTATGCCATCAGAAGATCAGGTGTAGTGGAGTTCAGCTCTGCCACACTCCCTCTTGGTGCCGTCTTATGTCAGGTGGCAGGGCAGACACGTACAGGAGGCAAATGTGTACTGTCTGCCAGCTTTATGCCAACAGAGCTTCTTCATATACAGGCCACTTTGTGCTGCATAATGGAGAATCTAAGCCAATATCTACTTGATTAATCCCTACCATGATGAATTGTATTTTGCACTTTTCATACACAGATATCCTCCTGTAGGAGAAAATACTATCAGCTCTCCACAGTGAAGGATACAACACCAATATTTAAAAAAAATCCAAGCTAATAAAATGGGTGACCAAAAACAAACAAAGCTGCTAGACTGCCACTAGCTGACCAGAGGGATGGGTTACATGTGATGTGCGCACTTGTGTCTATGATCCCAAATAAATGTGGCATCCTCAGTTTGTTGTTTTCCCTTAGTCTCTGTTTTAGGAAATTTTTTTCTTCTAACCAAATTGATATGTAAGACTTTTAGCCTGTCAGTGTTGACAATGCTATTTCAGGCAGACACTAAAGTTGTTTGTAAAAGAGATGGACTATTACCTGTCCAGCATGTCAGAGGAGAACTTGAATGAAAAAACAAGAGCTTGAGGCCTTCACACCTGCTCAGTTACAAAGAAAATTTGTGAGAACTGGAAAAGATTCAAACAGCAGCCTGACATTTATTGGCAACATTCCGGGGGGGAGGGGGGGCGAATCTAGCTAAGCACTGAACAAGCAGTGATTTTACTCCATGTTAGGGTCTCCTGTATTAAACATTTATAAGTCATTTTACTTGAAAGACTAGTAAGAAAAAAAATCTTATGGAGATATTTTAGAAGTTCCAAAGGATCCCTCAACCCAAACAACATACAGGAGGCATGTCTTTAACATACAGAATCAAAGCCAGTCTGTACCTGTGTAGTAATATGGAGAGACAGTAGCCTTTCCATAGTGAAGGATGAAACCAGCTTCCATTAAAAAGCTGTATTTTAGCATCCTTGTAACTGGCTTGGAAGTTTGTTTGGCCTGAAAATTGTCAGATTCACTCTGAAGAAGAGAGTTCATTTTTGCAAAGTCTGAACAAAAATGTCAAAGTGATTAACATTTTGTGTGTGGATAAGTTTGGGCTCAGTCCTGCTCCCATTCCTTTCAGTGGAAATTATGGGACCAATCCTGTAAATGTTGATGTGAATTGGAGGGGTTCTGTTTGCTTGGATTTTACTACTGTTGATTGAGCAAGGTAAAAACTACCTAAACTTTACACATAAGGTACCTATAAAACACACAAGGCCAAATTTTCAAATTCATTTGCATGAGCAAAAGTATGGTGTCCAGCTATTTGCATGCTTTAATACCTAATCTGGACATGAAAATTTTACAGTATTTGGGGATATATGTGCAGTCATTTACATACACAAAATGTGGGCACATATTGAAAGGTAAGCGGACAATATGGATGTTAATGTGTCTTGTCTGCAAATGCAATAGTGGTGAGGACTGATCAGAGCCTTACGTTTGGATACTCTGAGCGATGCTTCTAATTTAATAGAAAAGTAGACAGGAGCACACTTTATCATTATTAGTTATGATTGTTTTAAAACTTGGAGAGGAGGAAAGCTTTTAGGCTTTAAAGTGCATAACAACCAGTGTCTGTAATGATACTTTCTTGTAGATATTAAAAATTATGGAAGCCCCATCCTGGATGTTCTGTCAGCTGTTAAAGTCTCTCAGAGTCACAGCTGCCAGTCATCACCAGAGTGACTGCATAGCTGTAAGCATATTACTGTATGCTTTGCCTTGTAACAAGGGATTCACCCCTCCAAGGCAGTTAGCAAAACACTCAGCCATCATTTCATTCAGAAACCTCCCACTGACTACAACTGGAATGCTGTCTGGAATGATGGTAAGTTACAGATGAATAGTCACTCCAGTGATGAAAGTCACACCATGCCCAGAGTAACTGTGGCAGCAGTAATGCTTCTTGACACTAAATAAAATGAACATAGAAGAGTAAAGAGTCACTTCCCAGAAACATTTAAAGTGTTTTGCATTCAATCTTTTTACCTGAATTCCATATTCATCATATTAGCTTTCCTTTACAACTATCACAGACTTATTTCACAGAATGGATTTTCTTTCAGTAATTTACATGCGCACACCCCCCTACATCTCTTCCCCACCAACTTTTATGATTAAGTTATTATTTTGGGAACTTAAAATATACTTAAGACAATAAAGAACTTCCATTTGAATCAAGTGGTGACAGCAGAGGGGAGAGTTCACAAGTTTCCACAACATTTGTTTTTCCAGCCAGAATTAGGTATCAGTCACACAAACAGCCCCCTCCCTGTGCACAATGTTCAAAACTCCCTTTTAGTGTTTTGGCAACCTGCATGGCACTTGGAGGGAGGAACACAGTTTGCAGCAGGAAAATTTGTTTGCAGGAGGCACTAGGAAGCCAGTCTATGTGCATCTGGTTTGAATGCTAGCTACAGTTGCAGCACATCTGTAAATAGTTTGATTAATAAAGAGAAATGTGGAGCACTCATATTCTTACCCAGCATGCAGTACATGAAACAAGAGACTCAAAGTCACCAGATACATGCTGTTGCCTCTCTTTTTCCATTAGAAATGTGCAAGAGTTTGTGAACAAAATTGCCAGTAAGGGATTCAGTCCTGCAAGATACTAAGCAGCCTCAACAACCAATGACTTCAGTGGGAGCTGAGCAACTTGCTGAATCAGTCCTAAGGCCAGATACAGCATGAAGGTAGCACCTCAAGCAGCAAGTGGAATGGGAAAAAAAAATAGATTTCACAAATGGAAGGACTTCTCAAAAAGGTAATAATTAGCCATTTTGCCAAGTTAGGTGGCCCCAGTCTTCCAGTCCACCTCAAGGAGGGCTCCATCAGAAATGGCTGTGAACTTTTGATGTACCCAAACGATTGTGGTTTTTTTTGACAGCAGTAAAGTGTAACTTGAATTTAAACGTTTCCTCTATAATAAGAGCTATTTTTAATTTGAAAGACAAATGTGGTGCTTACACTCACCTTGCTGGTTTGCATCTGATTTTTTCTTTCATTGCAATTTTTTGTGAATACATATCTGGATCTGTATAAGCAGCATCTTGCTGATTAAAGATTTCTATTCTTCTAATGTGGCACTTGCACTCTGTTCAACCAACCAGCGTGTCTACATCATGTCTCTCCTTTTTTAACTTTCTGTTTGAATGATGAGATGGAGACAGCAGGCAAAGATCAAAAACCTACAGTGTAGAAACCACTGTCTGGATCTCTAGTCTTGCTGTTCATTATATACATATTATGCTTCAATATACCTGATCAGTGTCAAGTCCCACTGCTGGCATGATAGGCTGAAGGAAGAGCCAAATATTTGTGAAAGAAGTCAAGCCTCCAAAACCTTTAGTTCAGCTTTTCGCTCCTTGTCATATTTCATCTCATATCAATAGTTGTTTAGATGGAAGTCTTCCAAAACAGTATTAGAGCAAAAGGATTAGACACCTTAAGATTCTGTTTTTATCAACTTTCCTATTCCTTCTGTTTAAGCCAGTTAAACCACTATAATGCAAAACAAAGAAAATTGGGGCCATGTTAGGCTAGTCTTACACGTGCTGGTGACCACTTATTCACACAAGTTTTTCCCTTGACTTCAATGGAACTACTCATGTGAGTGAAAGCTTGCAAACAATCTAGCCCTAAACACCCACCTCACGGGGCGGGGTGCTGGAACAATTTGTATATAGTGGGTGCTGAGAGCCTTTGAACCAAACTATAAACTCTGTATAGGATGGAAACCATTTCAACCCAGGAGGTGCAGTAGCACCCCCCAGCACCCATAGTTCCAGCACCTATGCTCACAGGTTGTTATAGGAAAGAAGATATTTTATTTTCTCTGGTTATTTCAGTAAATGCTTATCTCTATTTCTGAAGACTATCTAGCATGATTTAAAAACTGATAATTATAGTGAAATTAAAGGATGTGTCTTTTGGGGAAAAAACTCCAAACAATCTGAGATATTGCACTTTAAAGTGTGGCTTTTAGAAGTAATTCTTTGAGGTATTCTAAATGGATTCGTTATAATTTTCCTCTCCCTTTGAGCCCTACGTAGTTGAATTCATGGTAACTAAGTCATCCCAATACATTTTTCAAAAACTCTCAGGCATTTCCAAAGTAGTTTTTCTATAACCCATGTCACATACACATGAGGTGGTGGAGTGGTAATGGAAATATTATTAGCACTTACTTGACCTGCTTAACTCACTTGTGGCTCCATTACTCATGAGTAATATAGCCATCCAAAACTCATGCTGATAAAACCTTCATACCATATGTGACAGGGTCAAGACTCACCACCACTAGTGCCTCCTGCTGGTTGCTCTGGAAATTAGCTCTGTCCAGTCATGGAGCACCTCTTGCATGTGGTGCCTTGCCCTTTGTCTGCTCTGCTGCTTTGGGGACCCGTGTTACTCCCCGCACAGCATCATCCTCTTCAGGACACTGCCCTCCGGCAGTGCCCACTGCTCCAGTCTCACCCCCTTCCGGGTTTTGGTGTTCTCAGCAGTCTTTGATCTACACCAGCTCTAGGGGCTGGCTGCAGCCTCAAAGTCTAGCCCCTTTGTCACAGGGGCCAGCCACAGCCTATATCAGGCCACATTCCTCCTCAGCCAGGTGTAGTGGAAGGGGAGAACCAGGCCCTCCCACTACTCTCGGTCCTGACCCAGGTACCCTCTAGCAGCAGCCTCTTTGCCCTCCTTCTCTCCCCTTGTCAAACTATTGTCCCTGGGCTGCTTCCCCTTCAGCCCTGTGCACCTGCTCAGCCCTTTGTAGCAAGGCCTGCAGCCTGGGGTTTTCCTTGGCCGGAGCTCCCCAGCTCCTTCTGCCCTTCCCCAGCACTGCTCTGTCCAAGGTGCTACCTTTATGCTTAGGAGCCAGTCCACCTCCCTTACCAGTCAGGGAGACACTTCCCTGTTCTTTGCTAGCCAGCCTTTATATAGGGCCTACCCCGGCCCTGATTGGCTGCATCTCCCCCTGCCCTGATTGGCTCGCCCCAGGCCTTCTCTGTTTGACTGCAAGTTTGCGAAGCCTCTCTGGCCTGGATCAGCCCTTTTTCTCAGGGGGTGGGGCACTGCCCCAGCCACACCATCCCATACCACAGCATTCTATATTTGGTATATACTACTACTTATGTTTACAGATGAACAACTCTAGAAATATTTTAGAGAGTTTTTAAAATATTCATTGGGATATTTTTGTAGCCCTCAACTTGTAAAGCCAGACACCTTCATTATCATGAGTCCAAATATATGAGGCTCAGAAGGAGCCATAAACACTTCTAAAATAACCTAAAATACCTAAAAAAAAAGTCACAATTTTGAAACCAATGGACAAGACTTTAAAAATAGGAGTTAAGTTTAGGGCTCCCATGTCAAGGACCTAATTTTCTGTTCTCATTAAAAAAATCAGGTCAAAAATTAGGTACCTAAATATGGCTTTGGGAGCCTAAGAATGGGATTTTTAAAACTCGTTGAATGTCTGAGATCCTTTCAGGGTAAAATGAGTACTGGTCTTCATTGGGAAGCTGGGAATCTCTCCAGTTGGTATAAAGCTTTTGTTTTTAGCCCTGTATGGCTGAAAGATATCAGTATTTAAAACTGCGACATTTTTCTGTTTATAAGACCAGTCCTCAGTGCAGGCAACATTCAGTTCTGCACTGAGGATTGGTCTTGTAAACAGAAGAAAAGGAGGAGGAAACTTTTCTCTGGAAGGCTGATTTAAAGAAAATGATGAGTGCTTGAAGCTGCCCAGGGAATTAGATTTTCAGAATAAGTCAGGTAGAGATGGATTAGTGGGCAAGAGGGCTATAAAATAGTCAAAAGTGCATGATAAATATGTGAATCACATAGCTCTGCAATCTATCACAAGGCTCCACAATTTATCGTGTTGATAGCATCTTTATATATGTGGTATGTGTGTGTGCACCCATGTATGGGTGAATTTGTATAACGTATAGATTTATCTGTGTCATATAGATGTTGACTTACTAAAACATTTCTAATGAGATCACCTTATCTGCTTCAGCGACTTTTAACATTAAAAGTTTATCAGGAAAGATTTACTTATAAAAGTTTATCACTCAGCATCACTGATGCAGCTGGTCAATACTTGGTCCATTTCATTGCTATTTCAGAATCCACATGACATCCAGGTTAGCATAATGAATTATGCAGAAAAGGCTAAATAAAATGTTAAGAAATTAGAAGTCCACAAAGGTGCAGTTTGCTAAAGGATACAAAAGAAT
Organism: Lepidochelys kempii; assembly: GCF_965140285.1. Lineage (NCBI taxonomy): Eukaryota > Metazoa > Chordata > Testudines > Cheloniidae > Lepidochelys > Lepidochelys kempii. The sequence continues at coordinate 54,811,017 of NC_136383.1, forward strand.
AGTGAATTTGTATAGTCAGATGTCTCTCCCCAGAAGAGTGAGTGTTATCTTTCTTTCATGAACACGAAAGACCTTGAGCTCCTGACTGCCTCAGGCAAGTGAGTTTGAAGGTCTCCTTCATGAGTGAATGAAAGGTAATAATCAATATCTAGGTCGAGCTGCTGTTTATTCTATGGAGAGGGTTTTTGGATTTTTTGAGAAAATGTTTAAAAAACTTGAAGTCAGAATTCATATTAGTAACTGATACTAGCCATTGCAAACTGAGCTAAATTCTGCTCTCTGAGTTACATCACTGGAACTCTGTAGTAGCTCCTTTGACTTCATTTGAGTAGCACAACGTAAAAGTCAGCACAAAAATTTTCTCATTGTAGTTAGTCAGAAATCCCTACTGCATTTTGCTTATTCCAGGACAAAATTCAGCTCCATTTTAAGGGGGCACAACTCCCACTTATGGATGGATAAGTGAATTTGGCCCTCCAAGTTTAACCAATATAGATATTTCAAACTTTGTCCATTTTGGATGGTCTTCAGGCTACACTAAATGGAAACATATCTGAGAAGGCTGTAGACTTCTTGGTAAAGGAGTCTTTCACATTCCTAACAAAAAAATAAGTCACTCTTTAGAAGTGAGATATTCTCATTCTTAAAGGCCCTTACTACACTGGCAAGTTTCTGCACACTAAAGCAGCTTTGAGCGCTGTAACTCCCGAGATGTAAAGCTTTCTGTGCCGCGGCTACAGTGCTGTGATTGGCCTCCAGGAGGTGTAGACACTGTGGTGATTACAGTGCTGCGACTGGCCTCTGGGAGGTGTCCCACAATGCCTGTTCTCACCTCTCTGGTCATTGGTTTGAACTGTACTGCCTTGCCCTTAGGTGACTAACCATCAGCCCCACCCTGTACATTCCTTTGCAAATTTGAAAGTCCCCTTCCTATTTTCTCGGTGATGCATGTAGTGGTCTCAGTGCATCTTTCCAGGTGGCCATCACTGCTCCACGCACCAGGCAATCCCCCACTTGAAGCAATGCCGAGCCGCTGGACCTCTTCAGCATTTGGGGAGAGGAAGCTGTGCAGTCCCAGCTGCGCTCCAGCCACAGGAATTATGATGCCTATGGACAGATTTCATAATGCATGATAGAAAGGGGCCATGACCGGGACACATTGCAGTGAAGGGTAAAAGTAAAGGAGCTGTGGAACGCCTACCACAAAGAGCGGGAGGCAAACCGTCATTCCGATGCTGTGCCCACGAGCTGCCACTTCTACAAAGAGCTGGATGCGATATTCACTGATGACCCCACTTCTACTGTGAAGGCCCCTGTGGATACTTTATTGGCTCACATGCCGGTTGAGAGTGGATCGAGCCAGGAGGAGGAAATCTTGGTTAGCGACTGATCAGTAGCAGTCTGGAGTAGCCAGCTTCCACAGTGCTATTGCCACACACTTCTCCAGCTCTCATTCTCCTGTCCTTGCATTGCAGGGCTGGGGGGAGCTCCTCACACAGTCCCACGAATGTGGCTTTCCTCCTGCTAAAGTTCTGCAGCCACTGCTCGTCATCCCAGACATGCATCATGATTCAATGCCATTCAGTGCTTGTTTTCCAAGCCCAAAAGCAGAGCTCCACTGTGGTCAGCACCTCCATAATGCCACAAGCAGTCTCGTGTCATAGCAACTACGTGTGGTGAGATCAATGTCGCACTCCTCTTGCCTTTGTAGTTTAAGGAATAACTCCACTGCCACTTGTGACGTGTTGGTCAGAGCGAGCAGCATATTGGTCAGCAGTTTGGGATCCATTCCTGAAACCCGAAAGAGGCAGGGCGCGCAGTACACAAACCGTTGAAAGATGGCGCCAAATGTGGATGGAAGCACAGGGATTGCTGGGATGCGAAACAATGCATCACGGGGCATTGGGACTGGACCCAGGATGCTTCACGACCCCCTCCGCCTTCTCACAAGTCTTCGCAGTAGAAGAGAAAGAGGTGTTCTGTGGGATAGCTGCCCAGAGTGCACCGCTACGAATGCCGATGCAGGTGTGAACATGCTATTGTGCAGGCAGCTGTCAGTGTGAACACACAGCAGCAGTTTCCCTTCTGCGCTCTCTGAGCGGCGCTGTATATGCCTGTGCTGTAACTTTGCAAGTGTAGACATGCCCAAAGATTTTTTATCTCACTATATGAGTTAGTTTGTCACAGAATAACTCTATTTTAAACTATCCTTTTAGCTATAAATTATATTAAAACTGAAAAAATTATTTATATTACTTAATACATAAATAACCAACATTCTGGATGTGTTCTAAAGAATTAAAAACAAACAGGTCTTTAATTATTTAAACTAATGCAAAAATGAGTGTAGTACAATCCTTTGTGTTCCTCCAAATGTATTGCACAGCACTGCATTTCAGATTGATTTTTTTTAAACATGGTCTTGTGTAGGAACCAGGACCTTAAAGTCAAAACAGACACTATAAAATATATTAAACAAGTGATGACACACAAGTTCTCTCACACAATTCTCTTTGTTTGTTACAATGCACTAAGCCACAGAAAAAAATTCATTTTACATCAGAGAAATTAATAAGTAGGAACAGGGCCAATGGAGATGAATAATATTTATATATTGAAGGATAAATATTTTTCCAGTGATTTGGAACTATGAACCTGTACATATAGCTCACCTAGGTAACTATACATTCTTATTATTGTTAACCTCTTCTTCCTTCTGCTATTCCCTCCTGCTGTTTGTAACTCTTACTGCCTCTTGTTTTAAATTAGACTGTAAGCAATTTGGAGCAGTGATCGTGTCTTATTTGTACATCACTCACAGTGAGAACCCAATCCTGATTGAGACCTTTGGGCACTACTGCAATGCTAATAATAAATAATGTTACCCCTTTCTGGCCAGAGCAGTGAGCCAAAGTTCTGAACCTTGCAAATTGTTTCCATTAGAAGGACAAATTGGTGGAGTCAGGTGCATCTTGGATGCAATCCTGGCTAATTACAAAGAATGTACTACGCCCTGTTTTCCTAAACACAGGAAGCATCTGAACAACAGGAGATAATTTCTTTGCTCACAGCTCCAAGCCTCCTTAAGCCCAAAAGGCTGTCTCTAAGGCTTTGCTCGGGGCCAGGCTCCCAGTGCTTGTGTAGGTTGTGTCTGGTGCTTCCTTGCTATCTCCCCTCTCTACTTCTCTGATGTTTTTCTCCTCTCTCTCATGGACACATACACTCCTCTCTACCAAAGAATATCCAGCAAAAACCCTCCTCCCACATAGTTCTCTTTCCTGAGCAGACTCAGATGTGCCTTTGTTTTGGCCAGTGACTGTGCCTGTGTCTGGTTTGAGGCCCTTATTGTTTCTTACATTTATCCTACATGAAGGGCAGCTGTTACACTACCAGTTTCAGTGAGGTTTAACCCAACCTATAATAATAATTATAACTACAGAGGAGAGGTGTCTTGTGCACCTCAAGTGATTTGGAATCCTCTCTCTGACCAACTTCCAGAATGTAATCAGTGACAGGCAACGACTGCCTTTGTTGGCATGAACTTTGTAGATGCCTATGGTTTTATGTAGTATATTAAGCTTGGGGAACAGCTTTTAGTAGTCAGTTATTTACATTTTAAATGTTGACCTGCTAAGCATCAAAAACACTTGCAGCATTATGAAACCTCATGTAGCTTGTGTGAAACAGAACTTGGCAGAACAGTTTGTAGGAATATAATAACCAGTCATCATCCCACCAAAGACATTTAATGCCTTACACCACTGACCCGTACCCTTTCCTTTTTTTCTATTTTGCTAAAATACTGTAGCTCATACCCTTCAATTACAGTGGCTCTGGGGCCTAAGTCAGAGTCCACACCAGAAGTGGAATCTTGCTTCAGCCCAATTTCAGCACAAAGTTCCTTCCCCTCTAAATACTTCAACAATGAGATATAAGCTCCTTTTGTCCAATAAGGCTAAGAGGTACAACGCAGCTCTTTTTCTTAGCACTTTGAAACCTTTAAGATGAAAAGTGCTGAACAAATATATTACAAAAAGTTTCTTATATTTATCTTCACAGTAGCCTATAAAACATAATGTATTGTGATACAAGTGTGGCATGGTATATTTGTGAGATTTTGTTTTAGGTTCCTCAGTGTTATTTTGAGCAAGCATCTGGTATACTAGACTGTTGTTCTCAGCCATCCATAAATAAGATACTGAAATTCTCATGGAGACAATTTCAACATTCCTTATAAGTGACATGAATATAAGCTTCTGTTATTAATTGTAGCTGATTAGCCACAAGGCAAACATTTAATTAAACCTTGAGAGACAATAAAATTGCACATAAATTATCCATTTAAAAGCACATAGGTCTTTACATTTCATTAAACACAGTTTAACAAATAACCACACATCTTAAACTCAATCTGTGTTTGAACAGGTTTGAATTCAAGAAATCCCCCGGCATACTGTTGTTATTTTTTTAGTCATTTATTTCTTGATGCTTTTTGACTCATATTTACTTAGCCACTTTTTCATGTTGCTTTCCTGATTAGTGAGACTGCCAGTCAAGTCACGAATTAACAACTGATTCAAAAAATCTTTTCAAATTGTTATTTTTTAAAATTTTTATCAACATTCAGAAAGGCATTTTAGGTGCTCATGGATTTTTTTTAAAAGCACAAACACAATATTATGTAGCTAAATATTAAAGACTCTGTTTTGATTATTTTTGTCCTCAGATAACTACTTTCTGTTCTATAGATCTTTGCTACAGGAAGATGTGTTTATTGTGGCAAATGTTCACCTGACTACCGGCATCCATATGGATTGGTTTAAACATATATATGAATATGGTCTTCAAATGTGAGTACCAAGGTTATTCACCCACTGCCCTCACCCGCCTTCCCCCCCCCCCATTGCTTAAGGGAACAATACAAGTTTTAACACTAGGCTCTCCTCTTCACATTGGCTATACACTTTACATTATCGTGTGAGTTGGAAGGAAATGTTAGTGTACACCAGTAGTGCACAGGGGGTCCTTGAGGGAATATGGAGTTTACCCACTTCTCATTTGGAGAATAAGGAATTTAGTTTAACTTAGTTTATTCACTTTTTTTTAAAACCACTGGTATGCATGCATGATACATGAACTATTTCATTAAGTAAATGAAGAGGTGGGAACAGCGTGAAAACGCTCATGGTAGTGCATGAGCTCTGTGGACCTGTGGTTTTATATATTATATATTGTTCACTCATCACATTTTTGAGTAATATAAAATGAGGCACAGTTATCACATGAATAGGTGAAAAAATAACTTCAGTGTTAGAAGAACTTTTCTGCTGGTGCAGAAAGTCTTTAAACACTGTTACTTGGCTCAGAAGTCTTAAGGAAGAATTCTACAACTATGATTTGATTGGAATAATCTTCTGTATCAGATCACTAACCTAAGATACTGTGTGGGGATAAAGGAAAACAAACATGAACAGGGAATGAGATTTATTTGCAATTGCACATGTGTTTATTTCTTCTTTATTTAAACAGAAACTGTGTAGCTACTATGAAAAAGTATTTGCGCATACTGCAGATTTTGTCTAAAAAAAAAAAAGTAAAAAGCAAAATCATGCAACTACTAAGGCAGGTGCAAAATGTCACTGTTGAACCACATTGCTTTTTGTTGCATTCCATCCCCATCTTTATCTGTACCTTCTCTGTGATAATAATCATATCAGAGCAGGGACATCGCCTTTCTAGTTGCAGATTATCATCTAATTTTCAGAGTACTGAGCAAACAGTTTCACTGACTTGAATGGGAGTTGTGGGAGCTCAGAACCTCTGAAAATCAAGCCACCTACACACTGCTGGAGCTATGCAAATAATAATTTCTACAAATAAGACACGAAAAATAGAGCGGACAGAACTTTCTGCAATATTTTCTGAGAAAATGTTTTTGTCTTCAAAATATCAATATTCTCCAGCCAACTGTAGTTGAAATACTGTTTATCCTTTTGTAAAAACTGACTCATAATGCTACAGGAGTCAGTGACGAAGCCATCTGTCATACCCATAACTGTTAGACACTTGAATCCATGCTGGAGATACTTGAAATTCTGAAAAATGTTCTAAATTTTCCCAGAGCTGGGTGAATAACTGATTTTTCAGTTCACTGGCTGTTGTGAAATATTTAAAAAAAAAATTGGTGCCAATCAAACTGAAACTGATATTTTTCAGAATTTTCAGCTAATTGAAAGAAGTGTGAAAAATGTATTTTGGGTTCAGCTAAACATTTCATTTGACCTTATACAAAATGTTTCCTGTCAGACATTTTTAATAAAAGCAAAGGAATTAAAAACAGAGGAAGAAGAGGTGATGGTACTTTTATAATCTTTAGCCCAGTGGCTAGTACACTCACCTAGGATGTGAGAGACCCTGGTTTGAATCCCTTCTCTAGAGCAGGGATTTGAACCTGGTCTCTCCCCACTTTTAGGTGAGTGCCCTAACCACTGGGCTGTTGGGTATTCTGCTGTGGGCCTCTTTCAATGTCTCCTGTAATGGCTGAAGCTGTTCCATTATAGCTATATATTTAAATAGTCATTGGAGCAGGGACTGGAACCCCAGGCAGTGCTGTCCTGCCACTCAAGTGAATGCCCTAACCACCAGGCTATAGAGCCATGCCCAATGACTATTCTAGTATTTTATACAAAGTGGAACACCTTCAGCAGGAGCGATTGAGACAATCCGCCTCCCCCAGTATTCAATAACATAGTTAGGGCATTTACCTAGGAAGGGGGAGACCTAGATTCCAGTCTGTTCCTGAGTGAGGATTTGACCCTTTGTCTCCCATATCCCATATGAGTTCCCTAACCATTGGGATAATAGTTATAAGGTAAGTCTGAGTTACCCACCACCAGGTTTGTGAATGATGGCTAAAACCCTTTGTGACTCTAGTCAGAAAAGTCAAAATGCTTCATCCGATAATCTCAACATTCTGAATTTTTTTCCCTCTTTTCATTTCAGCATGAATAGTATGGAGAATGTGAATAAGGAAGTGTTGTTTATCTTTTCACATAACACACAAACCAGGGGTCACCCAATGAGATTAATAGGCTTAGAATAAACATAAAGAGGTACTTCTTCACACAACAAACAGTTAACATGTGGAACTTGTTGCCAGGGGATGTTGAAGGCCAAAAGCAGAACTGGGTTTAAAAATAATTAGATGAGTTCATGGAGGATAGATCCATCAATGGCTATTAGTTGAGATGATCATGGATACAACCCTATGCTCTGGGTGTCCCTAAACCTCTGACTGCTAGAAGCGGGGACTGGATGGCAGGGGATGGATCACTCGCTAATTGCCCTGTTGTGTTCACTCCCTCTGAAGCCTGTGGCACCAGCCTCTTCCGGAACAGAGGATAGTGGGCTAGATGGACCATTGGTCTGACCCACTATGGCCATTCCTATGTTTAATACAATTTGCCAAAATCAATGAAAACTTGCAAAATGTTTCAGTTGACCCTAACCTGCATTTTTCAGTGAAAAAAATTTAGTCCAAAAAAACGTTGCCCAGTTCTAGTTTTTACTTTGTGTGGCTTATTGATTTACATCTGGCCTGCTCAGGCATTTGCTTTCTCCTTGCTCTTTTGGAATGACACCTTTCTCCAACATATATCTGATCTGTAATTGTATGTATGTTGCTGCACTGCTTAGGGCTAAATTCTGAAGTCCTTATTCCGACATTTTTGTAAAGAACTCTTTGTGCAGAGGTCTGGAGAGGGCTGCTGCGGGGCATTGAGCCAGTATGGAGCATTTATATGGATGGCCCCAGAATAATCCAGCTTTTGATGAATGTGATTCATTCCCTAGCTAGTTTTTGAAAGAAAATATATATTCCGAAAACAATAAAACTAAGAACCAACTAGAAATCAATTATCAAATAAAAGTAAGCAGACAAAAGCAAAAGCTGAAATACAACAGATTTGCACAAGTGCCTCTGAAGTTAAATATAGGTTACTCCACTCATGTACAAAGAGATTTAGATGGCAAATGGAAACTAGCTACTACTGTGAAGCTCATCACATTCATATATAATTGAAGCACCCGAGAGTAAAATGCTCAGGCACAGTAGATGACAACTGATAAAAACAAGAGAAGTAGTATAAAACAGGATACAAAACTCTGGGGATTATAGAGAATATCTCACACAGGCTGAAAAACGTAAAACAACCGCATCTAAAATTACCAGATAATATAAAAATAAAAACAAGTGCACTGCTGAAGCTGAAGAATTGAGCAGAAGTACTACCCGAATACAGAGCACCAAATACAATTGTGCTATGCAAGCCAGTCATATATCAATAACATTGGCCTGATTTTTCTATTTATTACTGTACAAAGAGAGGCAGCAGATAAGGCCCATTTTGCACCAGCTCTGCAGCATGCTCTCCCCCACCCCTAAGGAACATGTCTCCTGAGGGAGCCATGCTGTTGTGGGAATGGAGGTTGGCTCTGGAAGCTGGGCAGGTGGAGCAGGGCTTTGCACAAATGGCCCATATCCAAGGATCCACAATTTTAGAGGGCCAACCCCTTTCCCAGAGTGAAGCAGGAGCCTGTGTCACTTAATACTGGCACAGAGAGAGAACCCCCCTGAGTTTTAAGGGGGAAGATACTTCAGAGAGTTGAGGTTCATGGCTTTCTGTCTTGCCTGTACAGCCAAACTCCTTATTACTGCAATTGTATGGCCCAAATGCGCAGTTTGTACATGGGGAGTTCCTCAGAATCAGAAAGATGAGGAATGTTGTCTCCCTTGCTCAAGTCTATTATCTTCAAAATAATATTGAGTTTTCATCTCATTACATCCCTGCACCACAAAAAGGGGAGAGGATTATATCAATGTGTGTGTTTTCCTGGCACAGCTCTGTTAGTACAAGAAGTCTTTATAACTGATTTGCCCTTGTTATTTATGTCCTAACAATTTCTGTCTTTATTAGTTCTGTGATGTCCGGTTGCTAGAGATGCATTTTCACATAGGATCATGATATGTTGGAGTAATGTTATTCAGACAGATTCGGCTCACTATTGAACTTCATTCTTTGTCGCAAAAGAACTGAACTGAAATTATATCTCAGTAACATGGCTCATTTGAGAGAGGGACTTCAGGCTAATAGCTTGAGTCTGTTGCCCCAGAAGTGGTAAAGATTTTAAGCTTTATTGAACTTTATTGAAATGAAATAAAATATCTGCTCCTGCAGCACAAAGCAGCTGTAATGCCATCTTACCTAGCCCCCTTTGAATTTGCTTTTAGATTTGTTTGAGGGGAATGAGTTGAGAGGAATTCCTGGCCACATCCCTAGAGCCAGCCATAGGGGCTTTGCCCTGGGAATGCCTGTGCCTCAGCAAGCGTCAGCTGGCAGATCAGCTCCTGAAAGGCCACTGGCAGCTGGAAAAACATACAGCAATACTGAGGCTTCTCTAAGTTGCACCCAAGAACCAGCTTGGTGGCCCCAGGATTAAAGTTACCCTTTTTTCTGGCACCAAGTGCTGAATATCTGGTGCAGTGCAGGTTGGTAAACGCCCGTGTATGGGATGGTCACCATCTTGGCTAACAGCAGGAAACGAACCAGGGAAGAAGTGCTTTCTGGCACATCATTGATTTGAACTTTAAAGGGGCTCTGCAGATCTTTTGCTTTATTTATAAGTGAAGATGGTCCAATCACACCTGCCAATCTAGCATGACCATCCTAACTACTTATTTCAAAACCCAGTTTTTGTTTTTTTTATTTAAAAGGGGAAGAGTAATACTGTGTTGCTACAAAGCCACTGAATGGCAAGTTAGAAAAGAAGACAGTTAAATAAAGAAGGCTGACTAGCCAGAAGTCCACTCTCTCTTCACATTATTAATATTACATGATATTATTTTCAATGATTGACACCAACTTAACTTCAAAAATAAGAGGGGAGAGCCTGATTCTGCCACTTTCCTATAATTTAAATGGAACCTACATGTGGTTTATAGTACTAGGAGTTTTCTAAAAAGAAAATTTTCATGTGTTCAAAAATTCAGTAATGGGTATGCACACTGTATTTACCTGCACAAATCAGCTAATTGCAAAAAGTTCTACAGTATAGTAATGATCCAAAACACTACATCTAACAATATCAACATTACAATTTGGGGCTATTATTGTAGAATACGGTTATATTTTATAAGGGTGGCATTTAACGATCTAATTCACTCACTAAAACACAGTTTTAGCACATTTGAACTAAGATGGCATGTAAAAATGCAGGTGCATGCAAATTATAGGCATGCAAATATAGAAGCTGATTTGAAAATTTGTCTAGAATATCTAAATATGTAGAAGTTTGACCCTTCATCTACTCTATACTTTTTGCAACTAGATATGTAGTTTTAACACTGCATGGTAACTAGAATAGAGCAAAAAACTGCTTTCTCCTTTTGGGTATACATCCTATTAGCAAGATAACCAGTGACAGATAATCTCTGGGAATGGCTTAACAGCCAGAGCAACATATAACGAAGGTGAGTATATGTGGATATTAATGCCTATTAGTGCAGACCATCGACAGGTGTATTATTAAAGTCTTTTTGCTCCTTGATGAACTTTCACATTATGTTGTCCAATAAACAAACATTAGCTAAAATTGCTTTTGTGTGGCTGACACAATCCACTGACTTCCTTGCTGCACAGCTTTATATTCTTGTACTTTTTTTTTATTATATATTATAGCAGATGTAATATTAGCCATGGTAAAAGAGAATAAATGGATTTTATGTAGGGATGAATTTTTTTATAAACAATTCTATGGGTAAAATCCTGGTCCCACTGCAGTCAGTGGGAGCTTTTACCCTAGATGCTTTTCAAAATCTTATATGGTTTTGGTTCTAGGTCAGATCCAAATCCTGAAAGGCCCTATTTTTTGGTTGGGAGTTGGACATAGCCATAATCTGAGAACATCTGATCTCGTGATCTTTCCATCATTTTGTGTTTAAATCAAACATAAGGAATTACTTCTTCACACTACACATCGTCAACCTGTGGAACTCATTGCCAGAGGATGTTGTGAAAGCCAAAAGTATGACTGGGATCAAAAAAGAATTAGATAAGTTCATGGTAGATATGTCCATCAATGCCTATTAGCCAAGATGGTCAGGGAAGCAAATCCATTCTCTGGGTGTCCCTAAACCTTTGACTGCTAGAAGCTGAGACTGGACAACGGGGAATGGATCATCTGATAAATTGCCCTGTTTTATTCACTCCTTCTGACGCATCTGGCACCAGCCACTGTTGGAAGACAGAATACTGGGCTAGATAAACCATTGGTCTGACCCAGAATGGGCCATTCTTATGTTCTTATCTACTGGTTTGCAGCCCATGAGTGAGTTAGTCCACGACAGTCCTGCAATGTCTTCACCAGTGATGAGTTCTGCATGAGACTCCGGCCACCTTCACTGTCTGAAAGGATACTGTCCCATTTCTTCTCTACCACAACTCTACCAACTAACTTTACATTTAGGTTCCAAGATCTTCCTTCTTTTGTGTGACACTTCTTGCTACACACACCTCGCCCTTCAATATAGTGATTTGGACTTTTAAGTTGCTCTGCTCCTTTCCTAGCGATATGTATGGTATCTTAACCTATAATTTCTTTTCCATACAAACCGTTCCATTGGATTTATGAAGAAGTGGTGAGAGGTATTGACCTGCAGGTTCTAAAGAATATCAGCAGTTTTTCTTTCCAGGCTTTGTGCTCTAGTTCAGTTATTCAAATTGCTTTAGGCAAAGTCCAGTTTCATCTATCCAACTTCTTATGCTCTGTAGCTGATAAGATTTCACTATGATACCTACTGCTCATCCTGTACAGAATGAGCGTGGCAGTCCTCTGATACGAAATAAGACCTATCATCAGTTATGACGTCTTGTGGTAGCCCATGTGTACATGTTTTTCCTCAGAGAGGCTATGTCTAAAGTTACTTTTCCTAGGATGGTTATTTTATGGCATCATGAAGAGCAGTCAATAATGACTAGTAAATTGAATGTTATAGGCAAATCAAACAAGACTATAACCAGGATCTCCAAAGTCCCTGTAGCCAACATTATATGCAGTGCTGGTTCTGGTTTTTCAGGTTGACGTGCATGATTATCATATCTGGTTGTGGGCGATCTACTCCCCATCCCAAATCCTTATCAATTCTAATCAGTGATGTACAATTATGTAATTGTTATGATCTTGTTTTCTGTATACTGCACTGTTACATTTCTAGGTCTCTGCTGTTTGCAGCACTATCTATAATTTTGTGAGGGAGAGTTGATGCAGCATGTTACAGTAGGAGAAAAGGTGTCTGTGGGCACATTTCTGCTTCAACAATCCTAGAACTGACAGATAGTGGCTGCTTTAAGTTGTACTGACTAGAGTGCCCTAGAGACAGCTCTGTCAGATGAGAGTCACCCCTTACACCTGCAGAATCCATCCTACATCAGGGAAATCCGCAGACACTGTATTAGGTTCTTTCTCAGTTCCCTTTGTGCCTCTGGTGTGGTACAAAGGCGACAGGAGTCAGAATGCACAACCTGACTCAGATTTTGTTTTCTTGTTTTGTGGGTTTCCCTTAATTTAAAGCAAGTTATTCAGGCTGAAAATATAAGGTTTTTCCATACATAAAGAGCAACCTAAGTCATTCAGTTAAATTATACTCAGTTATATTAGCTGATTTATTTTGTTTTCTATTTTGATTCAGAATGGAACATTTTATTTATTTTGTGGACATGATTTTCACTCCCAATGCCAGATGTTTTGGAATCCAACTGGTAGAAAATCTGAAAAAATATTTACCAAATACATTATCTGACAATTTTTTACCATAGGTAACATGAGGCTGATGGTATCCTGAATGAACTTTATTGAATCAAGTTATTCCTTATTGAATTAGGATTGATATATTTGGGGTATACTGCACTGGAAATGCAATCATTTGTGTACTGTTCTGAGATAGTATGGAACTTCTTTAGCAGGAAGATAAGATTAATGCAATCTCTGGAAGGTATGAGGAAGTTCAAAGGTCTTTTTGAAACAATACAAGTAAAGTGGATTTCCTAGGAAGTACCTTGAGGTGAGGGGAAGTTTTCCCCCTTTAAACCAAACTTTTGCAACTATTCCCTGAGGAGAGAGACTCATTTTATGCTAATTACCTGTTTTTGTGAACTTCAGCTCAAAGACCCTGATCTGCACAGAAGGGTGGACTAAACTTGTCATGAATGTGCTTATTCTGACCTGAAGCAGTGATGAAGAGGTAATCACAAGACCTCCTTTAGGATCATGGGTTGAAGGATTTTCCTGCCAGAATCCACGTTACGGATGGGCTGATCTCTGGTAAGCTTATTAACATGCATGTGCATTCTTTTATTGATTTTAGTATGTTTTCTCTGTAATGCTTTTTAACATAAGAATAAATGTGCTTGCTTTCAAAGAGGTGTGACATCTGTAGCAATCACTCTGTTATCAGTCTCTGAAGAGAAAGCAAGCAGGTCTCTTTAGACAGACTGTCTTTGCTAGGAAATACATGGTGAAGGCTGGGAACTGTGCAACCTAGAAATATCCCAGTGTGAAGGGAGAGAGACACTGGTCTCCACAAAGAAAGGCAATGGCTGGGGAGCTGAAAGCTGACAGTGGGTGTCCTGGCAGAACCAGTAAGTACAGTAAAGGTGGTAAAGTTTGGTCTTACGTAATTTCATTCAAAAACCCTTTATAAATATGTACATTTTCTAATGACATCATTGATGAAACAATGCAAATTGCTCCAGGCACACATCCATACAAACCTTGTAATTTGTTTTGCGTTTCTATAATTAAGTATAATGCATATTGCATTTGTGTATGCAGTGTTTATTTCCATAATTGTAACCAGGCACACATCCATACAAGCCTTGTAATTTGTTTTGCGTTTCTATAATTAAGTATAATGCATATTGCATTTGTGTATGCAGTGTTTATTTCCATAATTGTAACCAGCACTTAAATTAATTACACTATAACCTCTTGAATCTGTAGGCCAACTGTTGAATTTTTTGTTAAAATTTTAAAATCTTCTCCTTTTAATTTTTTTCTCTGTGCCTTTGATATGTTGTTTCTTATCCTCGTTGTTTGGATTCTCTGTGGGATATTCTCAGAATGATCCTGCAGTTTTCTTTTATGACTGAAACTTTGCATTTTAACAGTGGTCTGGAGATAGTTTCTTTCTTGTGAAATACCAGTTTTAATAACAAGAAAGGAAAAATGCCATAAATCTGCACTAACCATATAAACCTGAAGTCTCTGAGAGACTGATTAACACTGAGACTCTACACAGGTTTTTCAATAATTAGAGGATGTGCTTGCATGGAGTCATGACTTCTCTGGCCTTGATGCCATTTCCCAGGGCAGACTGCAATTATTACAGCCTACAGTACATTTCCTACATTCACTGCCTCCAGCCATTGAAGATTTTTTTGGAGTAAAGATCTCTTAATTTCACACAATCTTGTCATCAGGTTGGATTAGCAACATGTTTTGATTATTATTTTCTTCAGTGTGTGCAGGATCAACTGGTAGCTCCTTATTTTCTGTACCAGTTTTTCCACATAGGGTTGAAATGATCACAATCATATCTTTGATTATATTAACATAACCAATGACTGTTTTAGCTTATCAGCAGGGCATCTTACACCGAAGAGTTTCCCCTACTAGTGAGCTCAAGTGACAGTCCTCACTCAGAACTCATAAGCTCTTTTTGCTGTATTAGCATATTTATTTATTGTTCTCAGATTCCTTTTTCTTCCATGTTTCAAAATAGCAAATTAGGTATAGAGGTGGAGGGTTGTTTCTTCTGTATAACATCCTAATCTTACCCATACCATCTGGCCACTTTAGCAACAGTTTATTATATTAGCACAAACTGCATTTGTCAAAAGAGCAGGTCAAATACTCTTAGTATAAAGAAATAAATACATCTTTGTTAATGGCTGTTAAATTGCTCTTTAATTGTGGCAGATGGATTGTGCCAACGCTGCCAGCAAAACAAATCAAAACAATGGACTGGGCTGTGCAAAATTTGTGACCCACTGTAGTGTGCTAGACAGACCAGATCCAGCCAAAATAAACAGACGGTTTAGAGAATTGTCTTACAAGACTTGCTTTGAACGACGGCTATTGTCACAGACATTTTGCAGGGATTTGAGTGCAAGGAATGGACTGTTGCAGTTGGAGAAGAACCTGACAGTGAGGAGTGGAGTATACTGAGTATAGATTAGAGAACTAATTAGTGGTTATTTAGGAAAGGAATTATATGTACAGTGAGAGTGGCTGTTCAGAGATAAAAAGACAAAGTATTTAAGCATGATTGCTGAAGGAGAGAACAGATAGTGAACATCTGCACAGGTTGGGTAGGGAATGAAAAGGAATAGGAATGACTTGAGAGAAGTTAGGGACTATGGATGAAAGAATTGAAAGATGATGGGTTGAATGTCAGAAAAGAGACATAATTAAGAGAGAGGGAGGGAGAGAAATAGCTGAGAGGTGGGCAAAAGGTATATGGAAAAGGAGGAGGAGGAAAATGAAAAGGAAGAGCATGAAGCCAAGTGTTTTGCTGAGAAAAAAGAATGGGAAGGAAATGAAGTACACTTCACTTTCCAGAGGACAGATGTCATCATCATTTACAAATTACAATAACTGGAATTTTGGAAGAACCAGGAGAGAGGTCAAGGACTAAATGGGCACAGGAACTCACCTAACTTTTCACCTGTAGGCACAGTCTCTCTCGGATAGGGTTGAGATATCCCGGACAATGTGAGGAGGCTTGCATGGTTGCTGTTCTACTTGCTCCCTGAATGAAGATGACGACTTCAGTCCAGCACCACTCAAAGACACTAAAATTTCACTCAGCATGTTAAGATGGAGAATAGATTATCTGTGGGCATATCTGGACTGCTGAATACAGATGAATAATATTGGCTGACACTTGACATATTTGGGTATTGGGATGACCATTCCCTACCAGAAGGAGCTGCTGCCATTTCCACGTCATTCTTTCTAAAAAGACTGGAGGGCAGGAGTAGCTCATAAAGGAAGAAAAGAGATTTTCTTAAAACCTTTTGGGAAGAGGAGAAGCCAGCACTGGGTGAAGAAGAGCCCTTCAGCTCAGCAGTACCTAAGAAGGGCATTGCTTTTGCCTCCTCTGTAGAGACTAGAAAATTTGAGCAGCCAGTGCTAGGTGAAGAGAAAGGTCCCCTGAAATAGCAGTGCTTAGTGCGGGTCTTTCCCACCCTGCATTGCTGGAATTGAGAGAGAGGAGCAGCTGATGTTGTGAAAGAATTCATGGCTGAAGCTGTGAGATGAAGACTCCAAAGGCACCAGCAGCAGCAGCAAGCATCAGAAAGAAGAGGGTGAGGGGTAGGGGATGGGATAATGAAATTCATGTTTAGGGGTCCAAACAGGAGAATGCTGGAGACAAGTATCACATGAATTTGGTCTATTTGCCCTCCCCTATTATTTAGTGACATGCTCAATGTCTTACAGGAGTTGACGTGTCTTTACAAGTATTTGAGGGGTATGAAGACAAGTGCACTTTTCTCTTTTAAATTCTTCATGTATTCACAAATTCTGAAGATCTAATATTTTTCCATTGCAAGCTACGGAGCCTCCTATAAATATGCCAACCAAAATAATGACTCGGGTTGGCAATGGTCCTACTCATGTGAGTAGTCTTATTGAAATCAATGAGTGCTTACATGAGGAAGGATTGGGTCTCTAAGATATTTTACAGGTTTCTAGTCTCTTATTAGTACTGATTAAACCTCCAAAGAATATCAGCAAGAAGCTTCCCACTGTGTTAAACAAACACTTATTTTCAAATACATTTCACAGTTTACAGATAGTGACAGTGAAGTACTGCTCACCATGTGAACTTTCAGATGCAATGCAGAGCAAAACTGCTCATTTCCTTTTAATTAAAAAAATCTATTGTAAGATAGCAAATGAACAACATTCAGATACATGGAGCTAGATCCTCAGTGGGCAAAAACCACTGTAGATCCATTTAACAGGCTGACTTATGCCAGCTGAGAATCTGGCCCATGACTTGCCTACATTTGCTCAATCCTATTTTCATCATGTGACCAGATGAAAACCAGAAGATTTTGTAGTTTGGTTCCTAAGTAAAGAAAGTCAGAAAATGAATTGTTTCACAGTTTATGCCTGTTAAAGAACCCTCCTAGGAATAACTTATGATGATTTGTTTCCAAAATGTTCGCAGTACACTTCCTTTCAGTAGTTTTGTAGTTATTCAGCTATTTAATAATAATTAGTTTCTTAAATAATGTCTGTTCCACACTGATTAGTCCCTGTACATCATGTGTTTGTACATACGCATAATCTGTGCCACTCATTACCACACTATATTACTGCATCCAAGAGCTTAACAGAAGTTAAAAAAGAAGTATATATTTATATATAGATAACATCCACTGTTAAATGAGGTAATTAGGATTTTGTTGTGGAATGATTTTAAGATTTAAAAAGGGTTATAAATGCTATAAAACTGCTTCAACACATAGGGCAACCAGAAAGTGATAGGAGTCTGGAGAAGCACTACAATGGGCAGTATATTCCATAATAAACTTTTACTGGTCACTGTCAGAGACAAGCTACCTGACTAGAAGGACCTCTGGCTGGATCTTGTATGTCAATTACTATAGCTATATTCATTATAACCTTATCATAATCTTAAAATAAACCAGATGCAGTCAATATGTATTACTAAAATGACAGTACAGTTCAATTTTATTTAGTATAGCAAACTATCCCAAAATGTTTTACAACTGTGGATTTAGTTTTCCAGAGGATGGGATGATCTAAAGTGACAAAGACTGCACAGAGGTTAAGAATAATGAGGAAGGAGAGGGGTATCAGCAGCAGCAGCTAAAGATGTTAAATAGATAGAGATGGTTTCTTTCTTTGCTATGGTCAGACCAAGGACCAGACTTAAATTGACTTGGATATTTGAGTGAATTAAAAATAATAGAAACAAATACACACTTTATAAATACATTTATTTACACACTGCTAAATGTAAACAGGAATTTACAGTTGGTGGTGTCCATAAAGAGAACAGGGTCTTTGCCTTGAGGAGCTACTGAACTAAAAGCATGAGTGGGTATAGTACAAGCAAGCATAACAAACTGGTGATGAGTAGTCAAAGAGTAGTGTGCAGCCACTGAAGCAAGAATGCTATGCAGAAAACATGAGATTTTAAGGAGATTTTTATTTATTGGGGTTTTTGTTTGTTTTTTAAAGTAAAACAAGTAAGGCTGGAGCTTGGTGTGTGTTACTAGACAGAGTATTTCAGGTACATGGGGCAATATAAAAGAAGGTATAAATACACAAGGTTAAGAGTGGCAAAAGGAGCAGTCAAAAGAAGCAATGGATGGATCTATCAGTGGAAGCCTGAAGAAATTTAGAGATAAAAAAGCAAGATCATTGTAGGCTTGAGAAGTGGTTACTTTCTCTAATGCTATTCTGAGTAAGGATGATTGTTACAGTCAAGAGGATTCTTCCCACTAGAAAGAGGGGTGAGCGGGATCACATTTGAGAAGAAGGCACCAAAAGGAAAGCAGCTACTGATAATGGAACAATAAAAGCAAGGGTGTTACAGGGTGGCTGGCCCTTTAAAGGTAGTTGAGCCCAACCTCACCTGTAACCAATCATCTACCTCCCAGCTAAAAGTGATCAACTATGGATCAGAGGATTATAAAGGACTGCAAATCAAGTGCCTCAGTTGGTGTAAAGAGCTGCCACAAGCAAGGAGTATCCAGTGTGAAGCTTCTGGGTCAATGGGGGAAGAGAGTGTTGAACGCTACAGGAAGCAGATCGGCTTCTGTGGGAGGCCCTGGAGCAGGGTATGACTCTCAGGCAAGGTTAGGGGGAATGGACAATTGATGTGCTGTTCTAGTTTTACATGGAAGAAATAAAGCTGAAGCCCTGAGAAAAGGGTCTGAATCAGATTCTGGGCATGGGATCACTCTTTCCTGAGGACATGGCCAGTGGCCTACAAGGGAAAAGCCAAACAATAGGCAACAAAAAGGGGTCAAGAGAAGAGATGCTTCTTTGCAGGGACTGAATCAAAATATCTGGAAGACCCCAGCTGGGGACAATGGAGAGGAAGAAAAAAATCCCCAGCCTTTCTAAAACGTAAGACAACAGTGTCACAGAAACAGACCAGTTTAGGCCTCTTGTCTTCAAATATAACATTTCATGTTTTGTCTTAGTGCAAAAGTATACCCACTGGAATTTATACTTGTAAATAAAACCTAAAATCCCTCCTGCCTCCCTTCTCTTCCCAACTCCCATTCACTCTCTCTCCAGAAGTCACTTGGCAACAGTCTGACTTTCACATTGCACAGATATGTTTGCTTTATAACTTCCACCTTATATTTGCTGAGTTTACCAACCAAAACAAGTTTTTGATCATTTCACTACTGTACATCCTAACAGATGCACAGCTATGTTCTTTTGGTTTCAGACATCTGCCTCAACAATACAAAACAAGATTTTTATCCAAGAATGCATTTTGTTAGTGATGCTGTCAGAAGCACAAAGAACATAGTTAGATTCTTGGAAGTGAAGTAACTCTTGTGGTGCTGCTAGCAGTCCACTCTTTCTCTAAATTTCCTTTTTTGTGGATTCTCAGTCATCCAGGACTGGCTATCCATCATCCACAAATCTATACTGTATTGAAGTAAAGGAGTGAATATGGTTATGCACCAAAGCCTTCAACATAAGACTGCAGATTACAATGTGAGGGATCTATGATGACTCAGTGTAAGTTGCCAAAAGTTGCCTCCCTTTGATTCACTAGTTTTGTGCTTTATGACCCGAGGAACAAAGCTACCATCCCAATTACAACAGTTACTTTTGTTGTTGTCTCAGTGGAGAGGTCAACATTTGCCTCATCCTCAGGAGTGGTCCTTGCAGTACATGGGAATTCTGGGGCTTTTTTTGCTAAGCACCATGGAAAAGCCTATGCGTTGGTACCCACTCTGTAACTCTTATATCATGAAGGTTTTCAGTTTCCAATGTAGTCAATCTAGTACTTTTCAAACATAAACAGTTTACTTTAAAAACACTCCATTCTAATCTGTAGAATTCTTTTAGTGTCAACAAATTAGCAGATAAGAGAGAACCAGGTAACACCTTATTTGACTTTCAAAAATCCCTCAGTCCCTCACAATTAGGCTATTTTAAGGAAACCAAATATCATGAGATGAATGGGTAAAGTTCTATCAGGGATTGGACAGAGTTAAAAGACACAAAATAAATAGTAAGAATAAATGGTCACTATTCATCTTGGCAAAAGGTTAACAGAGTGCCACCCAGGATTCTGGACTAAGACTCATTAGTGTTTAATATATTTATACTGATCTGGAATGCAAGGTGGGGGGAGGGAAGAACAATGAAGTAGGAAAATGTGTAGATGATAACATTAGTTAGATTAGTTAAGTCTAGCAGAAATAGTGAGAAACTTCAGAGGCACTTAGGCAAACAGGAAGCATGATGGCAGGAGACAATCATTGGAAAATTGAAGGTAATACACATTTAAAGCAATATTTGAACTACTCATACACATTGCTGGATTCTAAATTAACTGTAACTACTCAGGAAAAACACCTGCACATCATTAAACATCTCAACAAAGGTAGAAGAAGGCTGGCTCAGCAGCTAGAGGACTAAGGAGACCCAGGTTCAATTCCCTACTCTACCACAGGTTTCCTGATAGCATCCAAGTGCAGCAGCAGTGTCTCAGTAGCAATGGAATATGCAAAGAATGGGACAGAAAATAGTATTGAAACTATCAGAAGGCCATTGCATGAAGCAATAGCATGCCCTCATTTGGAATACAATATTCAGTTTTGATTACTCTTATCTCAAAAAGGATACCTGAGAAATACAGGGGGTTTGGAGACAGGCAAGCAGAATAAGAGTATCTCTGTTGATACTTAGGGCCCCATCACAGTAGTTTCTAAGCACCTCCAAAGTATTTAAAAATAGAACTAACAATCTCTCTCTTCTTTTACAGTAAGTTGAAGAAATAGCTTAATTAGTTTTTAGCTGTGTTTTTATTTGCGAATGGGTGGTGTTGTATGTCTATATGTAGTGGTGTCAACTCATCATTTTATCATCAGTGCTTATTGAAGCCCAGCTCCTTGAGCCACATGGATATGTTAGAATCTCAGCTGTCATTGATGAAAGTTTGTAACCTGCATGGCTGCTGAAAAAAGCTTGAAAATGGAATGAGCATAACCCAAGGATTCAAAAACCAGAAGCAAATAGAAAGAGCTGATAATGGTTTTTTAAAAAATCTGGCAGGCAACGCTGCTCAGTGCTTGGGCTCTGCCGTTTCCCCGAAGAGGAAAAGGAGTCATTTCCCATCCTCTTGTACAGCAAGGAAGAGGTCTCACAAAATGAATTGGGACCATTCCAGGGATTGGGTAGACTCCTCTTAGTCTTCTCAGAGGAGTGCTGACTGGTACCATACTCTCTCCAACACACAGGGTGAAGCAGTCTGTCTAATCACTCCCCCATACCATGCTGAGAGTAGTAAGGGTCATACCATTGACTACAGTTCTGGCCATGGGGCATCCACTGAATCCAGTACTGATGATGTTGGCACCCTGTGTCAACTGTCTCCATGCCAGCAGCATATCAGGTGGCATCGTACCTGCTTTGCCTCTCAGTCCTGGACTCTCCACTGGTTCAAGAGTTTGCTAGTGAGATGGCTTCTACCACCTCATTCTCTGCTGAGCCCATGGCATCTTCTGGCGACTGCACAAAGCTATCAGGCTTATCAGCTCCACAGCTTGCACTGCCAACGCCTCAAACTGAGGAGGGCAACACTGGGCCTGGCACCAAAGGCCCCTTTAGCATTGGTGTGTCCCTCAGTGAAAGATCTCTTAATCGAGCTTGGTACCACCCTTAGCTTGGGTACCAGCACTTCTCCTGGTACCGGGTAGGAGTGTCTCTCATCTGGTACCATTGATGCCAATCCCCCATTCATCTTTGGCACTAATGTTTCCCTGGTATTGACTTTCAGACAAGTCTGACTCTTTGTCCCATTGGGGTTGTCTCCCGCATTGTCACCAAAGAGCCTCTGGGACTCCTCAAGATCCAGGTTGATGTTGTCCTCTGCCTTATTGTTGGATAGGTACCAGAGATCACCCTTAGATCACCATCAGTACTGAGACTGGCATCTGTCCTGCACCCAGGACAGGACAGGGGCTCTTGGGCTGGTGCCTACTGACCACCAATGCCTTATCTGTATGCCCATTAGCTTCTGTGGAACCCTTGCAATGCTCCTCAGCCTGTCTATGTGAAGTTTTTGTGGTCAGGGGGTCTACTATATCTAACAAACAGGAACTTTATAAGAAGAGTCAGCTAAGTCTGTAGTATGTTTGGGAAGAACATTCTCCTGCACATGGTAAATATAAATCTTTTCATATTTCAGAATCTGTTTAATCCAGGCAAACCAATTCTAATGTTGCTATTTAAAAAAAAATCACAAATCTTGCAATATTTAGTCTTTTTCTTAAAGTTTCCACTCCTATGTCATGTGATAATGTTTCAGCTTTAATTTAAAAAAAATTAAGTTCCTAGCCCTCGTGGTTGCAGAGAAAAACTCGGAAATGTGAACGCTACAGGCTCAAAAACCAAAAGGCAAATGAAGAATCCAAAATTTGTCACTTTTTAAAATCTCATGAATTTTGGAGGGCCTGACTCATAATTTCTGAACATTTGGGATAGGCAATGCTGCAATTCCTACACACAAATTTGTATAGCTCTTTGAACCAAACTTGAAATGGTTCATAAAGTTTTAATTGCAAGCTGACATTAAATAGTAGATTGCTAGCATGCAGTCAAATCAAGATGGCCTCTGACAGAGTCCATTGTACTCATAGCTGTATTTCATTACATGAGAGCATAGGACAATTTTTCATTCTTTCTTCATATTCTTACCACTGAAACATGTGAATGGTCCATAAATGTGATTTATAAGAGAATTATAAATAGACATTTTTCATGCACTTTTTATATACTAGTCATATTTCACCTAATGTAAAATATGCAAATAAGATATCACAGTGATGCTCAATATTTGTTAATTTAATAGGCTCCTAGTTAGCATGAGAAATAAAAAAATGAGAGAGCTTTCAGAATGCACATGAATGCAGGAGTTTTTGTCTCTGGCTGACATTCCCTACAGAACTTCTATATATGTGTCATTTAGGAAAATAATATTTGTCATGATTGTATTAGCATTTGGAAGAAAGGAAAATAATTATTTTTTAACCAAACCAAATTATTCTATAGTTTCCCCCATCCTATTAAATGTTTTGTTTATTTTTCTCTACCACTATCATCACTTCAAACTGCTACAGAATGAGACCACCTTCATTACAGACCACTTCTGGCAGTATATTGCCTGAGCTTTGACTGAAAAATCAGTGCAATACTAATACTATGCAATTCTGTTAGAGCCTGGCGCTCTGAAAGGAGGACCAGCCACGAAACATAAAGTCCCTTCCCATGCACCATCATCTCACAGATACAGCTTAAATAAAACATTGGGGAACTGAAACACAAGTGGAAATATCTTTGGAGATGGTAAGGAAGAAACCACGTAAGCAAAGAATTGTTGCTTTGGCACCTAGTGGAGCACATAGCTGCCATTCCTTCTGAGCATGGGTAAACAGTTAGTAGAAAGTACATTTATCAGTACGGCAAAGTGCACTGGCTGAAAAGTATCTTGAGCTGAAAAATCTCCACACAGTTCTACAGTGCCTCCATCCCCAGTGCGTCCAGCTAACTTTCCTAGTTCTAACAAACGCAGAAAACACTACTTTTCTCTTTCATTTCCTTCAGCCCAAATGTTATCCCCAGTTACAACCATGTAACACCACCACCTCACTAGGTTTGTGTAAATGAGGGCAAAATTTCTCCCCTTACATTGAATATGTCTGCTTTGTTTCCTCTGCATAGTTGTATGAGGAGAAAATAGGGTGAAATACTTGTAGATGTTTGAGGTTTGCTGAAACATCTGGAAAAATTTCAAAAGGCTTGAGGTATACAAAGAAATATTTCAGATAATTTTTCAACATTTTTTTACCTTAGAAATTACTCAGTATACTGCAATGAATGTTTTGCTAGCAAAATGGAATCATTTCAGGGCCGCGAACAGCAATTCCAGGCCACAGGGCCGTCCCTACGCGGGTGCAGGGCCTGGGGTGGAAGTGATGAATCCGTCACTTCAGGGACCGACAGCGCTGGCCAAACACGCTGGCCCGTCGGGCCCCCCAATGTGCAGGGCCTTTATACCTTTATAACATTTATACCTTGTTATGTTGGAAAAAAAAAAGAAGTTAAAACTTTCAACCTTCCTGGACTAGAAGGAACATCTGAGGTAGGTTTTGTTGGCAATGTCCTTTCTTTCTTGAAGGATCTTCTGACTCTCTGCTTCCAGTGGTCCATGTCTCCTTTTGTCTGTCTTCAGAGACAAATTATTTTCACTCAACTTCCAGGCAATCATCTTTGTCTTCTTCATTCCTACCTAACTACCTTTCAAGTCCAACACATAGCTTTTCTACCTACTGATGTTTAATTTCACGAATATTAATACTGCTTATGCTACTACTGAGCTCTGTGTAGCTCAGAGCTCAGTAATAATCAATACTGTATAACTTGTTCATGGTTTTGGTTGATATATAGATTACTACTAAGCAACAAGAGAAACTACATTCTTGCTTTAAATCTTGGTGGCACAGTGTCTTTCAATAATAGTGCATATTTTAAAAAAAATTCTGTTGTGTGCATATAGGCAGAGCATGTGTATACATTATTTCCATAGGCATGTGTATCAATGACATAATTGGAAGCATTTATGAAAAAATGTATTAACTCAGTAAAATGCCTAATGAAAACGATATTAACTGTCTTATATGTGATCCTGTTTTTATATTTGAGTAACACTTTCAATATTGCCATATATCATGTTAGTGCTAAGCATATTTCCAAATAAGAATTTTTTTAAAAAAAATTGTTTTATGGAAAGGAATGAGGAATATATAAAATAGCTATTTGATATTGCAGAAAAGGGCATATCTGCTCTTTGCAGCTTTCCATGATTTTCCTGTCCTACCTTAAAGCTATATTAATATTCTGCAAATCTTTTTCAGGTGGAGTTGCAGAGCGCACTGGATTTTATGTGATATTTAAAAAACATGAACATTATTTTTTGCACCAAATCCTAATACAATTTAGGTTGTTAATTAGAAGACTAATGAAACAATCCATAACCTCTTTCAAGATGTTTAGGCTATAATTTGTTCTATAAATTTGTTCATGATTTAATCAACACTCCCCCCTCAGATTAGAATGTTATCAGAACACACACATTTGGAAACCCAATGAAAATACAGTTTAATGCATCCAGTTAAATTACCTGACAGGAAACAGTGCATACAGCTTAGGTTTTTTGTTTTTTTTTTTTTTTTTTAAAGCCCTTCCCCTCAGGCTATTAACTAAAAAACTGGTTACTAACTTCTGGTAACCACCCATTTAGAAGGGATTGCTATTACCAGTAGTCAGTGGTTTATTGCTACATTTTGTTAAATGTATTAGGAAGTGTAATGTTGATGGACCAACAGTGTTGGAAAAAAATATTCTTTTCCCTTGTGGTTAACAGCCATTTTTTCTTCCAGTCTAAATGTATTGGGTGTGCATTGCTGGGTTTATTATCTGTTACATCTCTTGTTACTGTAAAAATATGCTTTTTATTTACAGTAAGTTTTCAAATCAAGAGTAAAATTATAACATTCACTGTTAGTAAAATATGAATCATGTAGAAAATACTAGACTGGATTTAAGACAGATTTTCCCCATAATTTTAGTTGCCACTGAGCATTGGTTGACAGAGCCACATATATTATTTCTCCTTTCCTGTGATTAACTGTTTGCTGGAGAAGGCTTGAGCATTGCCATATGGAAAATAAGCAAAGTTACAGCTCCTATTTTATGTAACTAATGTAATATGAGTTTGTGCACCAGGAAGAGTTTTAGATCAGTGTGTTTACAGCAATCTTTAGATGGTACCACTTGCTAATGATCACAACTCATAATATACAGAATTAACAAAGATGAGGCTCCCTTATTCTTAATGGGAATTATAGAATCCTAGAAAGTTTAACTCTGAAATTAAAGAAAAGTTCTGTGGAGTTTCAAACATATCTCTTTTGTTCTTTTTCAACCAAATTCCATCTAAGATATTATTCTGACAGGTTAGCAGTATAAATTATATCACTGAGGTAGAATACAGATTACAAATATGCTATTTGCATGGGAAACATGTTTTTTCACTTCTATTCTATCATTCCCCCCCACACACACCCCATCTTTTAATTTTTTCAAAAAATAGATCTGAACATATCATTAGCCATGCTTCTTAGTGAACCTGACTTTTCTCAAGAAATTTACATCTTTCTCTCATTTTCTGTTAAGGTTTCTTACCCTGTTTTCTCACCTAAAGAATTATAATGAGGTAGAGTGAATGAGATCTATGGGGAAAGCAGTGGACCTAGAGACTAAAGGTAAAAGGATGATTGATGGTATAAAATTACCATAAAAGTACAATCAGGATCAGATTTTAAAATGAATTTTTAAGCAGCCTAAGAGATACTCTTTGATTTGTAGTCTGGTGGAATGGATAATGTCTCATTCAGTGGATAAAGTTTCTCACTGTGTGACTTGAGCTTTTTCTGATCTTTCTGACTGGGAGTAAAATGGAACCAAAGCCTAACGTGGTTTTTAATGCTGAAAATATCAAACACAATGTTCTTAGTGTCAAAACCTGGGCATAGCAGGTGAGGAAAGAAAAGAAAATTATAGTGTTGATATTATTGTATCAAATAAAGATTCTGTCCTCTCTTCCAGGCTCCCACTTGATCTATATAAAAGGTATCTTAAACTATAATTGAGGAAAGGGTCAGGTCTTCATGTTGATATGCAAGAAAAAAGAATCTTTGAATAAAACTTAGGATTTAAGTATGTGTAAATTTGTAAAAAGGCATTGTAAAAGTCCACTGAAAAAATATTCAAACACATATCAGATACTAAAATGTTATTTGTTATATATTTTAAACAAAACATTAAATATAGTACTATTTACTCTATTACAATAAACTAGCAATTTCTACACTCCTTCTGCATTCAGTACCTCAGTGAAAAATATGACATTTAATAGGTATCCAAAAGTGTGAACTACTTTATGAAACTATTGCATGCCGTGTGTTCATATATTACTCTATATGTACGCTTATGTAAAACTGCATCAAATATTACAGTAATGTATACAATTTTAAATTAATCATTCTTAATTTGGTACCTCTTTATCATTCAAAATATTAGTTCTTTAGCACTTGTTAATCTTAAACTTGGAAATAATTTATGCTGTTGAGCTTTACTGATATAGAAGTCTGTTAAAAAGAAGTTTTATTCTGTAAATTCATGGATTTTCTTTCTACTATTTTATATAATTTGATCTAGAGAGTTTAAACAAAGGTAATGGATTTAAAAATGGTAATTTCTTGCTTTTTTTAAAGAAAAATACTATTTACAATTCATTTAATTGATTTCCAGTAGCAAGGAAAAATAAGTATACTATTTCCATTATAACTTGAGAGGATTCTATTTATTATTTGGAGTTTTGTTATTTGAACGTTGTATCATAATATTAAAATTACAGTCAATATTTTAAATTAGCTTACCATTAAAAAAAATCTTTAAAATTTCCAACAGTTGCTTCTTTTGACAGTTTTCATTTTCCCTCTCTACTGACAGTTCCCATAATGACTTTAATCATATAGTCTGGCAATGGAGCAGGTTACTGAAAGGCAACAAACTCACTGGTCAATGTCGGTGTCACTTTTCTGGGAGCAGGACTTTTTGAGCATCAAGGAGCTAATTCTATCAGCCTGCTGGAAAAGCGTTAAGTGCATTAACTCCTTGTCAATCACATTTTTAGCATGCTGGCCAAATTATTATTGTTTGGCACAAGACATTCTACTGAATCTTATTTGTATGGTATCCTTATCTGTGTACCTTATATGACTAATGACGGTTGTTTATGGAGAGATGCCTGTCCAATTATTTTTGAAGGAACACAAGAATGCAGAATGACTGGAAGCATCAGGTTTTTGCCAGAGAATGCCTCAGGTAAGAGGAGAATGGCTAGAGGCTATAAGGAATCACAAGAGACAAGTCAGAGTCGTAAATTGGGAAACTGACATATCTCATCTAATATACTTGCTAACTAGGCCTTTAAAAACCTTGACATTTAACTAAGTTTGTGGAAAAGTTATGGATTTTTGTCCTTTCCTATTGGCTATAACTCATTAATATGGTGAACTGATGTGTTTATAATAATTACCAACATTAGCATACTAACATATGAAACCCCATTTAGAAATACAGTTAAGCACCTAACAACTGAGCAGTTGTTTACATAGGCTGTGCATTTTTCAAAGTCAAGTCAGTCAAAAATGATATTGCAAGTTATTTACCCTTTTGGTACTTCAATGTATGGAATGGCATGAAAGAATCCCCTTATTCAGCTGAGGCATTTAAATAATGCTTTGGAAGTCATGGCCTGCTTGGAAACAGACTGGAATCTTTACTGAAATAAACAGAAGTTTCTGATTTTTTTTAAAGAAAAAAGTATAAAAACAATCTTTACAGTAAATGCTACTGATTAATTCAGTCTGATTTAGAAACTAGTGATCTATGTCAAAATCAACTTTGTCGCTACACACTGATGTGTCAAGGGTTGGTTTTACAGTGTGATTTAAAACTGAGGCCTGATTCTGATCTTATTTACACAGGTTTTTTGCAGGTGATACTCCACTAAGTCCTGTGAAAGGAGAATTAAGCGAAATAATTCCTCAAAATGCAACAAAAGAGAAGCAGCTTAATGTGATATGAAAAGCCTGAGGGTGATTGCAAACAAAAGGTAGGGGGAAGCATTTATAGCACAAGTATAATGACTAAAATGCTTTTACATTTTTTGCTTAAGCTTTGCTGTTATGTAAACAGGTCATTTAAAATGGTGTGATGTGTGAGGAAGATTTTTACATCTATGGAATCTATATAAATATTCCAAAAAGGCAGCAGAGAAAATGAGGAACAAACTATTCAATGAGGAAGAAACTATTCAGATAAGTGTTTCCCAGGGTTACAGGCCAAAATCCAATGAGAAATGGCATTTAGATAACTACTTTCTGTTATTTTTAGTGCAAGGGAATCCTGCCAATTCCTTTAAATAACCCACACACCACTTATTTGAAACAAAAATCCCACTTTGGTCTCAATTTACTTCTCAGCAACTAATAGCATGATGTCTAAGTTAATTCTCCTATTACTAAGAATTCATTAGTTCCATTAAATATACTTTAGAACATTATTAAATTATACTATGACATCTTGTAGTTGGAGGAACCATGACTGTTTTAGTTAAGATTGTATAATGGTTTCCATTCTAATCTTATTTTCAGTAGCTCTTAACTTTCTGAAGCTTCCAGCCGTCAGACTGAAATTTTCTTACTTTAGGTCTCTGTCTGATGGAAATGGTTTTTGGAAAGTTTGAGCAAATATGGTTTCACCAATTTTGAATGCATGTGAACAAAACTATAGTCCAGTACAAAAATTATTCTTTTATTCTCTGTGCATTTCTACAGCCAAAACGGTTGGGACTGAAAGAAGAAATCTGGCATAAAAGCATTTGAGGAAAAATGCCTTTGAGTATTCCAGAGAAAAGTTATTTTGATTTAATCCCACTATGAGTTTTTGAAAATCTCAACCTAGGAATATATAGTATATTTTGTATCTTTTTTTTAAATTATGCAATGTGAACAATTAAAGAAGGCTTCCGTGCAAGTGTCTCAGTGTATTTGAATAGTACAATTCATTTTTAAAAGCATGAAAAGCTTAGAGGAATATTGACAATACTTCCATTTTTACCTTGCTAAGTGTGTATCATCACTCCCTAGATCCTTTGCATTTTGAAAAGGTCCTTAAGTCTTAGCTGCTTTTCACTTCAGTATAATCTTCACTGTGAAGCTAAGTTAGACACAAATATTTGCAGTGCAGCCTTGAACTGGTCGCTAACGTTTAATAATTATATAGCAGTATTTTGGTTGGTTGTGACCTTATAAAGAGCAGGATCAGTCTACTCAGGACTGAGTTGAGTTGGGCCATGGCCAAGTACATATGTACTAAAATGCAATCATCATGTTCCCTTAGGTATAGGCTCCTCTTTTAAATGCTTCTCCACAGCTCTGCTCACCTAATAATTCATTAATACAGTCTTTCAGATGGGCTCATGTTCCGGTGATATTAATATTTTTTTCATTACACTTTAGGATATTACCTAGTCAATTAAAAAAATTGTTCAAGCCACCACCACCACCACCAGACATTTCCTCTAGGGAATTGAAATAAAAAAGCCTGACATTCCAAATTGTTTCTTCCTCCCTCATCAACTGAGGAATGCTGGAAAAATTTATTTTATTTTTCAATAAAATTAGAGGATAAACATCTGTCTCCATAAGCAGATCGACAAATACCTTAAATTTTTTTGAGAACATTAGCCTGATGCAAATCCAATTTTGTATTCAAGCAAATGCATCTGTGCTCTTTTTATTTTCACTTTCCACAAGTATTCCAGCAAGTAGGTTTGCTGGTAGGAATGTTCACAGAACTAACAAATGCATAAATGTTGGTATTTACACTGGAAATCTCACTACAAGTTATTCCCATCCAATTAAGTAATGGAAAGAGTACAAACTGACCTACTTGTCCATAGGAAAGTGGTCAGCACAACTCAAATTTCAATGAACTGCTTGCAGACAATTTGCAGGCCAAGAATTATTAAAAATAAATTATTTGGTAAAAAGTTTAAAGTAATGCATACATATGAGAAAATTGTAAACTACTCATGAACGTTACAAAAAGAGAAAAAACGGCTGATTTAATTTAAATGTGTTAAATTATTTGCTACAAACTATTTGCTCAGGAGACTATGTCGACAGCAGTAACCACAAACAGTAAGCAATAGCGCACACAAACAATGAAGGGGCACAGTAAAACATATTTAGCAATGAACCCACTCGCTATTCAGCAAGTTAATACAAAAGCCTACTCCCTGGAATGAAGGGAAGTCCTATCAGTAGGTAGTACCATTAGTACCTGTTTCAAAGCAGTCTTTCTGTGGGGAACCTTGGATAAAACTGCTATTTATATCCTCAGCTCATTGGCTGCTCATGACTCATTAACTCTGAGCAAGACAACACTCATGTCTCATGAAGACAAATTCAAGGTCTGGGGGCTGGCAACAGAAAGGTGGGAACTGGAAAGGAAGATGGATAGCGGGGAGAAGCTCTCCCTCCTCTCTTTCTATCAGCCACTAGCAAGGAAATGGCTGTTTTTTCACTGCAGGGGAAGGCAACAGTTGTTACAGTGGAGACCAGTGGGGTATACTTACCCTTCCCACTGAACACAGTGGCTGCTGTGTGCACGCGTGTGCATGGAGGCGGAGGAAAAGCTACTTCCATCTCTCTATGCTGAGTCACTTTTTGATTCTTCAGTGAAAATTTAGCTTCTTGAGGACAGAGCAATTCCTCTCTAAAAGGGAACCCTTCAGTGAAATCTTGTTTGGCCAGAGCCCCTGGCAGCAGGGGAGGAGTTTACAATCTGGCTCCCTAAAAAATCATTTGCTGTTGAGGACCACATTGTGACTATAGTACCTCCAATGTTTAAAAAGGCTACTTGAATGTATAAAGACAGGTTTCAGAGTAGCAGCTGTGTTAGTCTGCATCCGCAAAAAGAAAAGGAGGACTTGTGGCACCTTAGTGACCAACAAATTTATTTGAGCATAAACTTTTGTGAGCTACAGCTCACTTCACTGGATGCAAAGCTCATGCTCAAATAAATTTGTTAATCTCTAAGGTGCCACAAGTACTTCTTTTCTTTTTCAGTGTATAAAGATCTGCTAGTTCTACGTGTACGTCACAAAACAATCCATGTTCATGCTGACATATTCTTTAAAGTAGCAATAAAAGGCACAAGCGATTTTAGAGTTTATAAGGATGTCCCCATAATTTTTTCACTCTATTTGATCTTTTACACCAGAAATAGCAAGACTACCAGGTTCTGACCTATTATCTATTATTTGTTAAAAGCCAACAGTGTCCAGGATGCTGAATATAACAAAAGACAAGGTTCCTGCCACAAGAGATTATTATCTAAACAGTCAAGACAAACAACAGACAAAGCAGACAGCAGCATATGACTGTGACCAAATTCACCGCTGTATTCACACCCTATGGACTACTGTAATAATCTTTGAACAATATATGCCATGTGAGGTATCATTTGAAAACTAATAACTCACCGGTCAATAATATCATGGTGAAATGTGTGTAGCAAGATTATATGTAACTGAAATGTGCTTACCAGATAAGTCTGGAGAGGGGGTAAAGACAATGGACAAGCTAATACATCTAGCCAGGGGACAAAGTTGATTGGCACTCACTTGTCAAGTGGCCATTCTTTGGCAATGAAAGTGGGGCAGGAACAGATCTGCATTTTAGCAAATAACAACGTGGAACTTCTTTCACCATGAGACTCCATGTCTCTGTCCTCAAAGTGGGAAGGAACTTTATCTAGGGGTAACTCTCAGAAAAATGCATTTCAAAGGGTGACTGGACTATAAAAGTGAGGGGCAAATACACCCTAGGTGTTCTCTCTTTCACTCAAGAGGACAAAGGAATCAGCCCTATGACTTTGGGAGAAAATCCTGGCCAGAGAATTTGGTCAGCCTTGTTGCTGGGCACATGTGATAAGGATTTTACCTTGAACCAGTTTTTAGTTACTAGAAAGCATTTTATCTTTATTTCTCTTGTAACCATTTCTGACTTCAGACCCTTGTACTCTTACTCACTTAAAATCTCTCTTTGTAGTCAAATAAACATTTTTATTTTTTTAATCAAAAATAATCCAATGTTGTTTTTAAACTGAATTGTTTGGTAATTCCAATTAAAGTGGCAAACTGTTCTATCTTGACCCCTTGCAGGGGCAACAGACTTCTAATATCTGAACTGTCCAGGAGAGGGCTGGAACAAACATTTTTGGGAAATTTAGAGGTTGGGAGTGTGTTGGAGTCACCATGTAAGTGGTACCCAAGGCTGGTAGAAGCCAGAGTGTGACTGAAGTGTAGCTGGCAGGCTGAAGCTACAAACAGACACTCAGGGAGTGACCTGCATGCTGTTTGTGAGGGGCCAGATTGCAGGGCAGATGGTGACCTAACCACCTCACTGGTCTGGATTGCACCCCATTATGTGACAATATGTGTTTGTGTGTGTCACTCAGCATTAATGTTCCCTTTACATTTTTTGTGAATAGAACCATAAGTTGTGTGTCAAGGCACTCTTGAAACCTTTAGGCAATTTATTGCTCTAAAATCCACAAGCACCATTCCTTTGAACAGCAATAGGAGTTCTATTATGGATTAAGGACAATATGTATCCATAAATGTAAAATGTACATGCCCTCAAAACACTCTCATGCTCTCCTGACTGCTAAAATTAAATTATCACCAATAAGGAGCTCAAACTCCCTGCCTTTTTTTCTGGCGTATGGATGGTGAGATTCTGTGCATTAAAAAAGGTAACCATTTATATCACTGTTGTTACCACTGTTACAAAATTACCATAAATCTCGTACAAAGTGTCATCTTCTTAGTGTACATGCAACATGCCTCCCATGGCACATGACCAGGATACATAATCGAATTTGGTCCACTTTTTGGATCATTAGCTTCCCCAGCCTGGGCTGGGAACTGACAGGGAGCATGACATGAATGCTGATCCATGCCCCACAAAATGTGTCATGTAAGGTATTGATGGAAAAGTGATGAATTGCTAAGTATGATTATCTTGTGTATATGTATGTATCATCTTTGTATCTGAAGTGATGAGTATTGGCTATGGACTTGTAGCTTAAGCATGTGTTGAATTCCTGGGTGACACCCCCCAGACAGACAGTGATGTGTTGATGGCCCAGTAGGACACTCCACTCTCATAATGGGCCACTGAAAAATCTTATCCCATGCAGTAGGTCTTCCTACAGATACTTCAGACAGCAAGGAGCCAATGGCTACTCCCCGTGATTCAGCAAAACATGTAAGGACATGTGATATGCTCATGTGACCCTGAACTCCATCTTGGGCCAGCAACTTTCCATACACAGGTGCTGTGAGCTTTATTTGGGACAGTAAATTTCCAGGCACATGGCAGAGGATATAAAAGTGATATCTGAAAAGGATATCTGAGATGCCTTCATTTTGCCTCTTTCCTGCTCTAATTCTCTGGACTGTGGATTTACAACTGAAAGGAGTATCTTGAACTCTGACTGAGGACCTTCCAATTTTTTGGAAGTTATCAGAGCGACTTTGCAAGCCAGCAGTGTATTCAATCACTCCTACAAAGCTGATATAAGGACTTTGCAGGCATTTGTATGTATATGATCTATTAACTATTTATAACTCTCTTCTTTTATTAATAAATCTTTAGTTAGTTACTGAAGATTGGCTGACAGCATGATATTTGGATAAAATCTGAGATACATATTGAACTGGGATAAGTGTCTGATCCTTTGGCATTAGAAATAACGCCACACATGGTGTGCCTGCTCTGTTTCCTGCAGTCTTCTCAGTGTGGCATTCTCGGTGTGGTCCATCCTAGGTATCTAGTCACAGATGGATGCATTTGTTTTTCCTGTTTGTCCCGCATATTTGGTGACACTGTCATGCTCTCCAGTTTCTCATGCTCTCTCTTCCTTCATTTTCTGCTGTGGAGAAGGAAGCCTTATCCTTAGAGAAGGGGCCAAAGACAGGTGGTTGGGTGAAGGGGCTGCTGCAGCCCTTAGGAAAACCTGCATTTATGAGGGAGCTTATCTTTCTCCCAGAAAGGGAAGAAGGAAAAGGGTCTCTTTCTTCTCTCTCTACATCCCACCAGCCCTTAAGGGTAGTGGGGTGTAAATTCCAAGTTCTTCTCCCCTCGTGGTTGGCTGGTATGAGCACAAAAGTATTTTGACAGAAGATTCAAGGGGGAAACAAAATTTCAGCTGTGGTCTAGCATGTTTTCAGCATTTTGATTTACTTTGCAAAGTGCCTCCTATGAATGTTCATGGACCATTATCTCTACTCTTATAAATTTGTTTAAACCAAACACACCCAAAGTAAGAGCAAGTTTTGATCCTAATCTCTATTTTGCTGTTGGCCTTTCCCCCTAGGATGGATTAAATCAAAACTGCAGATCTGAACACCCCCAAAACTTTGGATCCAGCACCACACTTGGTTACGTCATTTCTTGTGTCAATATTGTCTTACATCTCTTTTCGAACCTGATAAACTAGTAGGACACAACAGCGCAGAAGAAAAGGATATGTAGTGATAGCAGCAGTGAAGTAAAAAACAGATGACTGTCTAAGTGTTTGTGCTGGAATGGGAAATGTCCAAGTCTTGCACCATAAAGTATGGTTAATAAACCAGTAGCACTACATGCATATCCTATGACCGTCTAAGTGTACAAACTGGGATGGGCTGCCTGTGTTGTTTTCAGATTGGTCATTCTGTTCAATATGAGTGCTTAGCACCATACACGGAACAGCTGCTGACTTCAATGGGCCCTTTAATCCTATGCATGAATGTATCCCTTTGTACTGTAAATTCCAAGATTTATTTAATCAGATCTGCGACACATGCATCATGAGACACGAATGGAATAATTTTAGAGAATCTTAATAAACTAACACTTATATGTGTATTTTATAGCAAATACTTAAAGTTCAGCTTTCTTGTGTCATTTGTGTTTATGACAGTAAGGTAACAGAGCATACCTTGTACTGTAGGGAACAATCATACATGGGCAGGGAGATCAACAGAATGACCCAATGGGTCTTTTTCCATTTCAAAGTTTTATGATTCTAGGTTTTGCTTATGGTGTCCTTTAGATGTGCAGATACAATGGTTACTATTAAAGGGACTGATCCTGCCCCATTTAAATCAATGGGCTTCTTGCATAAAACTGACTGAAATAGGTTACAATATTATCTGACCAACTGAGCCCTTTCTTCTGTTTGAAAATTGATCCTAATTTCTACAAACATACTAGTTATTCACAGATGGTCTGTGTTTGAGGGAAAGGAAAGAGCAAAAACAGGTGCAAGTTAAACCCACTTAGCGCCCCCTGCCTCACTGCCCTCCCCACCAAAGTACGTACTCACCTCTGAATTTGGCCTTGAACCTCTCAGAAAATCAATACATTATTTCATTTTTATGTGGTTCACAACTTTTTGCTTTCTCTATTGTTTTTATACATATCTTAAACATAAAATAGGTTCTTTTAAACCAGTTTGGAGTGCCTGAATTTTTTAATGTATATGTTCCTTACTTTAGGAGGCGGTGTGGCCTAGTGGAGTCCCATAGTACTGGACTGGGACTCAGAAGGTCTGGGTTCTATTCCTAGCTCTGTTGCTGGTGGACCTGGAGGAAATCACATCACCTTTCTGAGACTCCATTTATCTATCTGTAAAATGGGGATGATAATACTGACCTCTTTTGTAAAGCACATTGAGATCTGATGACAAACATGACACAAGAGCTAGGTATTATTCGTTATTATTATTATTTATTATGAAAGGAATCAGAATCAAACTAAATTTTGAGGTTCTTGCAAGGCTGGGATCATCCTCCACTGCAGTTAAACTCATGGGATGAGACTCTGAAGAAGGAAATCTCTGCAATGATTTTCTCATGGAGACTTCATGTGTCATTGGAGA
Source organism: Lepidochelys kempii (assembly GCF_965140285.1). Lineage (NCBI taxonomy): Eukaryota > Metazoa > Chordata > Testudines > Cheloniidae > Lepidochelys > Lepidochelys kempii. The sequence goes on from NC_136383.1 coordinate 54,847,992, forward strand.
TAGAGGCCCTCCATACTCACAGGTGCCTATTCTCAAAGGTATTTAGGCACCTGACTCCCACTGACTTTGAGGATCTGGGCCACAGCCCTTTATCTCAATACTGCCTCTGATCTTTGACTCCTACCTACCCTGGCTTCATGGGGGATGCACTACCAGAGATGCCCCCTTAGCTGTCTCCATCATCATCAAGGGACAGTTTCACAGATAGGGTTATACAGACATAGACTTATCTTTTTTTATTATTAGTGGTATAGTAGCACCCCATTGTGCTAGGTGCTATACCAACATCTAGTCAGACAGTGCCTGCTGCAAAGAGCCTGCAATATAATTTGAAGACAAGACTAGAACTCACCATGGGGCTGGAGAAGGAGGAGGATTTTTCCCCTCCAGCCCACCCACACTTCCCCCCAGCCTACCCAGTTTCCACTCACTGTCCTGCACAAACTCCTGATCTGGAAAGCATCCTCTGTGGGATTGGAGGTGGGGTTGATGGTGCTGTGCTAGCATTTGACTTTCCTCAAAAACCCCTTCCATGTGGGTAGAAGAAAATAGCCACATGCAGAGGGTCCCTGTGCCATGCATGGATCTCTACAGGACAATCTGATTACCACTGCTTTGATTTCATTGGAGTAGCACTGACTTTCACCAGCTGAGGATTGTTCCTGTAGACTTTTGGATGGGTGAGAAAGAAATCATATTGCTATGTGAGATAGGTAAAAGAGGGCTCTGGTTGGCCTACAACCCTCTAAATAATTCATCTCCCCATCCGCATTGTCTCTCCCCATCGGGATGTCACCTCCATCAGCATAGACTTGTCTGAGAAAGGAATGTGTATTAGTTGAGTTGTCAGATAACCCTAACTGGTTGGGCCATAAGGCCAATCATCTGCAACCATATTGCAATACTGAGGACAATATGGAGCAGCTTCCCTTCCCACAATCAATAGCATCTTTGTCAGGGGTAGTGTCTGCTGCAGGTCACGTTGGAGAACAGAAAACAACCAGCTCTGCTCCTCATTCCCAGTCCACATGGTGTCCTCTTGCTCATAATTCTGAGGGTCCAACTCTCCCCTTCATTGATTTCTCATCCTTGCTGTCAATACTGGGAGATTTCCCTATGGTCACGCAGCAAATATGTACAATCAAGATCCACTAACTCAAGACTGTGGCATATTCTGGCACCATTGCATTCACTGGCCATTGAGCAGTGGAGTAGCACAAGAGCTACTATAGAAGCTCTTTTCCAGCCAAGGATCTCCCAGTGCTTTACACTGCAGGAGCAACTCAAAGCCTCCAATAGCATGGGAAGATTTAGCCATAATCTTTTCGGCTTGTAAGTTTTGGAGTATCCCTCTTCTGAATCTACCAGTTAAACACCTAAACTCCTATTGACTGCATTGGGCATTGCATTAGGCTTTAAGGAATCCAAGTTTCAGGATAGTCTTTTTCTTGTTGTCAGCTGATGTACAACACTTGTTTCATGATTAGTATGTCCCCATATTCTGTTCATCCACCATTAGCATTGGGCTGTTCCAGCTCTTTCCATGGGGCTGCTATAGCACATCATGCAGCACCAGCAGTCAAGGAATCAGTTTACCCCCTCAATCAGTAATACTTGAATACATATAGAATACAGGATCACGTGAGTCAGAAAGTCATACTGAAGATAATACGACTACTTACAAGCTTAAAGTTATGCATGTGCTTAAATACTTCCTGAATCAGGGCCAGAATCAGGATATTAGACTAGATGAACCAGTGGTCTAATGGAAATTTATATCTTGAGTCCATCTGGACAAGCAATTTACTTGATTTCATGGTTTTGTATCTTCCTCATTTTCTTTTTCAGGAACTGTCTCCTTCTAAAACTGCACATCTGGCAATGCTATTTTGCGGGTGAGGGATGCAAGCTAAGAGATTTTTCCCACTGTCTGGGTAACAAGTATCTTGGGTGGTATTCAGTTGTTTTACCTACAACTGTGTTTGCAACCTTCAAGAGATAATAAACCAATTCTCTCCCATACATTTTTATTGATTTTTTTTGTTTTGTTCCTGAGTTAACCCTATCTCTTCTGCATTCATAGCCCATATCCTAATAATTTGTCATGTTAACCTTCCTTTTCAAAGAATATCTGTTTATGGACAGATATCTCCTATTGTAGTAGTGGATACATGATTAATAAACTCCCCTTTTTCTAGAACTGTGACATCTCCAGTAGTTTCATGACTATTTTCCTGAACTGGTAATTCTTTCAACAGTCTCCCTCCTTTCTCATTCCTTGCTAATAAAGCAACCAGCAAGCCACTTTAGTTGTGTCCCAAATTATATCTTTAATTGCATCAAGAGTATTTAATTACATCAAGAGTTCAAAGTAGCTTAATTACTTGTGCAATTTAATTTTTATCTGTAATTTTTATCTGTAATAAAAAGGCAGTTAAGTCTTCACAACTTTCTCCCTGTAGTAAATATGTTGGTTTTGAGATACCATCATTTGATTTTATTTATACCTGCCAGTAGAATATGGAATTTGAACACACTATCTATTAAGACAGGTTTCAGAGTAGCAGCCGTGTTAGTCTGTATTCGCAAAAAAAAAAAAGGAGTACTTGTGGCACCTTAGAGACTAACCAATTTATTTGAGCATGAGCTTTCGTGAGCTACAGCTCACTTCATCGGATGCATCTATTAAGAGTGACTCAAGTCAACCTCTGGAGTGAACATCCTTCCATAAGGTGTTGCCAGCACTAGGCATCAATGAGATTAGTGTTACTTAACATATTTTAGAGTTTTTTGCCCATGGACTGTCCTTCTGTTCTGGGTTTAATTATACCAATCACTCTCACTGGATTTATAGATATTAAAATCCCCTCCTATTATTCGACCCTTTCTGAATTCAGTTGCATTAGAATAAACTCCTCAAAGAACAATGTTTGGCTGATATTAGGGACCATGGATCAATCCCAGGGAAGCAGTTCACTCCCAGTATCCCTCTGATTAGATTACATTTATATGTCAAGCCCTTTAAACATTTTGTTAGTATATAGGCTTTTTCATAGTTATAAGCAGGTTCCTATCGCAATTTGCTTTACGAACACAGTTTACTCACTACTTAGAGTCCAAACTTACCTCCTTACCCTTTGACTTCATTAAAGAAAACAAGAATAAAAGTTCAGCTCAAACTTCCCCAAATTTGGTATTACTAGCAGAACTCCCTCAGGACTATTCAGTTCACACCCTATCCCCATACTTCCATTATATCCAGATAGGAGTAACAAGTCATCTGCCAAATGAGGGCTTGTCTACACTTAAAACATTGCAGCTGTGCCGCTGTAGCTTTTCAGTGAAGATGCTACTTAGCAGGGTTCTCCCATCAGTATAGGTCATCCACCTCCCTGAGAGGTGATAACGAGGTCAACAGGAGACTTCTCCCATCAACCTGGTGCTGTCTACACTGGGGTTTAGGTTGGTTTAACTATCACTCAGGGGTGTGACTTTTTCACACAATGTAATTATCCAAACCTAATTTCCTAGTGTAGGCCAGGCCTGAGTTAGCAGAACCCACTTAAACATTTTCCCAGGAACATCAACACCTACTAATAGCATAGGCATTTAAAGCAGACACTGCTAGCCTATTATACGAGTTCATCTGTGGGCTGGTCTACACTACAAAGTTAGGTTAACCTAGCTATGTTGCTCAGGAAAGTGACAAATTTACTCCCTGAGAGACATAGTTAAGCCACCCTAAGCCCCAGTGTAGACACAGCTAGGTCGACAGAAGAATTCTTCCATCGACCTAGCAACTGCCTCTTGGAAAGGTGGATTTACTACATCAACAGAAGAACCTCCTCTGTCTCTGTAGTAAGCATCTACTAAAGCTGCAGCACTGCAGCTATGCCGCAGTTGCATTTCTAGTGTACACATACTCCCTATCTGTGTAACTTACATACACTAATTTATCCTCAACAGAAAAACAAAATGACTTCCCCAAAGTCATGCAGAACAGTTGTGGTAAAGCCAGGAAAGAATCCTGATAACCTGAGGCTTGGTCCAGTGCCTTTAACCACATACCACCCAAATATTCTAATTGAAATGAAGCGGAGTTGGCAAATTAAATAACAATCCCTCTTCTACAGTATTAGCTAAGGTGAAGGAAGGCTTGTCTTATCCATTTATCACTTACCACCCTACCTATTTTGAAAAAACTCTCAAATCACAGATATTTTGGGGATGGATGACAGTATTTGTTGGATTTGATTTTTTTGTAGGGATATGGGAAAGGTGGTTACCTGAATGTTCAGGGGGTTACTAGAAATGGGATTTCACCTAATTAGTGGTGATGGTGTTGGGAGGGTCTGTGAATCTGCATTATGTGGAGAGTCTGTCTATTGCTCTTGCTGGCAGTCTAAACTGTTTTAAATCAGCAGTTTGTAGTTACATTATAAGCCAGAGGTGGGAGGAAAAAAAGTCTTTGATAAGCTGTTAGACTCATCTGATGGATTCTTTCAGGGTGGGATGATGCTTTCCCCTACTACTGTTGCTGTGAGGCCCCTCCACTAGATTCTTGCGATTGTGTCTAATTAACATAACATAATAAATGGGGAGTAATTTTTCAGAATAAAGTAACTATATGAATAAACATAACATGCCTGGGAAGTCATTATTTTTGGGAATTACTGTTCCCTTATATCTGTACAGCAGACAACAATATTTTCATGTTTGTAAATTTATCCGGTTAGTTCAAATGTACATTTCTCCTCAGAGGTAACTTTGAGCTCCTTAAACATTGTCTGTAGGTCTCACACTACACAATAGTTCTCATAAAATAACAGCACTGTAGAATTGGATCTTAATTATCACTGACTTTATTACATGCTTTTACCATAGCCTTTTTCCATAACCTGCCGTAGTTTCAACCAGACTATGACAGATATCTGACCATATCTTTCACTGCTGAGATGGAGGAGGACTACTAAATTGTTGAGGACGCAACTGACAGAAGTGATGGAAAATGGAGACCAATATATATTCAATATACACTTGCCAATATATAGATTAGTGCTATTTTATATAGATGAAAGTGGGACCCTGAAGGCAGCATTTCCTCAAGCCTCCTGGCCAGATTCTCCTGTGTAGCCACTGGTGTGGGGATGAGCCTCTAAACTCATCTTCTGACCCCCTGGATTTTTATACCTTCTTAAAAAAAATTGTGAGTTTATTTTTATTACTGGACAGAAGTGTCCTTGGAGTAACCCTCCTCTCTGATTGTTAGAAAGGTGCAGAAGATCCTCTGCATCAATTAAAATATTTTGGAGAATTTACCCCTTTCTTGTTTACCTCTGACTGCAGTTCTGATCTGGAAGTCAGTTTGGAGTGGTGGTTGTAGTAGAAGAAGCCTATTGACAACAGCGGGTCATTTTTATTTATTTAAAGTAGCTGGAGCCTACAGGTCTTACTAGACCAAGTTTACTATGAGCAGCTGAATATTTGATGACTCTGAAGACTGCAAGAAAGGTGAGCCAAAGGAGCACAATGATAAACATGCCTATAACAGCAGAGAAGTATTCTATTTAATAGTAGTATCTTTACTGCAGAGTAAACTCAAGTTAGCTGCACTTGAGTTACTCCTCTCAAATTAACATGGCTTGAGCGAGAGCAACCAGACTTCAAAATAATACTTGAATTTGTGTCCAGTGTGGCAGTACACTCATTCATGTGTGGCACTGACTTCTGAGGTATATCCCACAGTTTTTTGCACTGAAGTAAGCTGCTCTGCTCTATGAGTTCTTTCCCAATGAGTTGTGGGAGAACTTGTCTGTCCTGTCTGGGCATATGGAGGTAACTGTGGGAAGGCATTAGAGGGCTATCAGCACTCAAGGGGAGCTAGCTTGTGTCCTCATTGGTCACATGGTCACTTTTGCAGCTGGTGAGTTGTGCTCACTCAAGTTTAAGCCTGTACCCAATGGCAGGCCAGCCAACTCTAGTTAAAAAGCATCACTGCACTGGAGTGAAAGGTATGTGTATGTGGTCAGGACTTGAGTTTGGGGCAACCAGTCACTCGACACACTGACTGGTGTGGCTGTCAGATCTTGAGTCACAAGGGTTAATTAGGCACAAATATCACTGGAGCAAATACATTCCTGGGGTCATGAAGGATGAATTTGGCTCACTAATTTTACCTTGTATCTTTTACTGTAACTAGCATTTTTTCATTTGTATGACTAAACCTAGTAGCTTTTTAAATGTGATGAGGTTATAGTGTAATCCTTTTTCATCTCATACAACTACTGTATGCTGTATGTTTTTGTTCTTTTAAATAGTCTTAATATATGCTTTAATGACTAATTCTCTTTGACTGTATCATAAAATAGTGTACAGGAACTCCTCACTTAACGTTGTAGTTATGTTCCTGAAAAATGCAACTTTAAGCGAAACGATGTTAAGCGAATCAAATTTCCCCATAAGACTCAATGTAAATGAGGGGGTTAGGTTCCAGGGACATTTTTTTTCACCAGACAAAAGACTATATTATATACACACACACAGTATAAGTTTAAAAAAAAAACGATTTAATACTGGTACACAGTGATGATGATTGTGAATCTTGGTTGAGGTGGAGGAGTCAGGAGGATGGGATATTTCCCAGGGAATGCCTTACTGCTAAATGATGAACTAGCAATTGGCTGAGCCCTCAAGGGTTAACTCTCACACTCTACAAGACAGCAGGAAAGGAGAGAGGGCAGACAGAGACAGAAACACACACCCTGTGTGTGTTTGAGAGATAGAGATGCGTATTTCCCCTTTAAGTATGAAGAGTGGGGTTAGAAGTACACTGCCTTGTTAATTAGATCAGCAAGCTGAGACCAGACCTCCGTCCATGTGTCCCCCCTGCTCTATGGAAGATGGGGTAAGTGGGGTGCAGGAGCAGGGGGGAGGGGGACACCCTGACATTAACCCCCCTCTTCTTCTTCTCTCCCCCACAGCAAGCAGGAGTCTGGGGGAGCAGCTCCAAGGCAGAGGGCAGGAGCAGCACACGGCAGTGCAGGGAGGGACAGCTGAACTGCGGGCAATTGATAGCCTGCTGAGCAGCTGCTGCACAGGGAACTTAGGGGAGCAGGGAGCTGATAGGGGGGCTGCCGGTCCACCCTGGTTCCAACCACCCACCAGCTAGCTCCAACGGGCTGCTGTTCCTGCAAGCAGTGGACAAAGCAGGCGGCTGCCAAACAGTGTTAGAAGGGAGCATTGCACAACTTTAAACAAGCATGTTCCCTAATTGATCAGCAAGGTAACAATGAAACAACATTAACTGGGACGACTTTAAGTGAGGAGTTCCTGTATCATCTGGTTTGATTTTTAAAAGATGCTTAGCAGACTCTAAGAGCACTAGACAAACTGAGCCATTGTCAATTAACAGATTCCTCCAATAACCCAGTTCAGCAACTCAGTAAATCTGTATATCAAACCACACCGCATGGTAGAGTCTTCTCCTAAAGATTAGACCTGGAGCTCTGAAGGTCAACAAACGAGGGTTTTGTCAATGCTGCATTGAGCCACCAACTCACAGAGGTTTAAGTGCTTTTTTTCACTTAAGCATGTCATCTGATCTCAAGTGTCAAACTAGAACATGAGGAGAGAGGTGATCCCTAAGGTAGCCAGGACCCAAATCATGAAGGCCTCAAATTTCATTTGCAAACAATTTGGAAGTTAGAAGTTGCTTGAAGGCAAGCGTGGTTAGTGACATATCCTGTAAACAATTCCACTCACCAAGCAAGTAAGCACACGGTGTTATCTGACATTTCCAAATAGTCATCAGATTTAGCCCCAAGTAGAGTGCAATATGGGGCATGAATAATTGAAGCAAGGTGCACACTTGAAAGGAAAATTCATAATTTGCCTCCCCAAATGTGTATAAAAAGCACTCTTGGCTTCTTGTACTGCAATTTGTCCAACCAACTGCATGCAGCCAATGATACAAGTTTGCACATCTTACTAACAAAAGCAGGACTGAGCTATTTTTTCCAATCAGTACTTTTTATTTTAAATCTGTATGGAAGCAAGAAACTATTGCTTCATACTAAAAAATTGCTCACAATAGGTACATTGACTCGTTTTTTGGCAATGTTTTCTGTTATCAAAGTAGTCTTTACAATATTTCTTTTACGGAAACCATGTTCAATAAACAAAAAACTTCTAAAAAATAAAACTTTTGGTAAAAAAAATTGCAAAAAATAGAAAATAGATTCAGTTTAAACTATGCAAAATAGAATCTTCAAAAAAAATTTTTAGCAACATCTTATTTCCCTTTTTTCAGCCTGCTTTACTTCAAACCTATGTAAATTGGGGGGGGGGGGGGATTGTTTCTGTTTTTTCTTTTTGAGTAGCACATATGTTCCCAAAGATGTACCAAACTTAAGAATATATCCAAAGGCAGTGTACAATAGCTCTAGTAAATGAAAACAAACATATTATAAAAGGACTTGCAATCTGTTACGAGGAGTTAATAATTGCAATGTAGTATAACTGGTAATGATAGGCATGGTTAGGCCTTACCGCCATGGCAGAATATAATTTTTTGTGCAATACATGTAAGATTTCATCCTATTTATTTTTATGTCTATGCTTCTCACCAACTACCAACTTCAATTGCATCAATCATATGTTAAGGTACCTCAAATGATTGGCTTCCCTCAAAACATCAGTCAGTGGCTCATGGGTTCAGATGAGTTTTAGGGAGAACCCAGAGGGTTAGATGTAGATAAGGCAGCATTCAGAATTTGCGTGGGAGGGAGAGAAGATAGTGAGGATATATCACTCCATACACTAAGAAAAACAGGAATGTTGGCACTATTCACATTTCTCTCTCTTGGCAATGATGCTCCTTCAGTAAATAGCAGATGCCACCATACACATGCGATCTTTGTGTTTTCTTGGCAGATGAGGCTTCACCTTTTTAAATCCCAACATTGCAAACACATCTCAGACTCTCTTGTTGGTTGCTTCTATTGCTACCAACAGGAGGGTCTAAGGATATGTTAAATGTAATGTGTAAATTACAGGAGGCACTTCACACACAGGGTCTGATTCTGCTTCCCATTACTGCATTATGAATTACAAGTAACTTCACTTACATCAGTGGAGTTAAAAACTGATCTCAGAGAAGCAAGATTAAGTACCTGGGAACTTTGCACCTTGTGTGGTCATTCACACTCACCAAAATCAGTGTATAGTGGATATAAATGCACAGACAGGCGTAGAAAACTGGACTTGGTCCTTACTGAGGGAAATAAGCCGACATTTGGAGATGATGCAGCTTTCTGCAACACACCACTGAAACCCAAGCATAGTTTTGACACTGTCATCAACACAAATTAAAAGAAACTGCAGCGTATGTATAAAACCTTTGGTCTATATGGGAGAGCAGAAGGGGTCTCTATAGGCAGATTTACTTTCAGTCAGCAAAATGGAACAGTATGATTAGCCATGTCCCAGCGGCTCTACACTTTAGTGACATAAATGCACTAATAGTCAAACTGCAGTCATACTCAGACCACAGCTAAATGTTGAGATATCTAACAAATCTCACCAAATTGTAGTAAACAACATATCACAAAACCTCTACGGGTTCCCAAGAAGTTTAAATCTTGTCTCCAAATCGAAGAAAAATGAGAATGCCCTGGAATACTAATGTATATGTTTCTAAACAAACATTATAGCTAAACAGCAAAATGACATTGACATTGCCAGTGAGGGCTTACATAGACCCCTCACTGGAGTAGCAAAGCAAACTCTAACCACACACCCAACAAAAAAGGATTGTAATCCAAAGAGAAAGAAAGGGGGGGAATCGAATGATGCAGGCTGCCACACATTAGTGAAAAGAAGTGGGAGAATTCTCCAATTAAAATACTATCCTGCACAATGCCCACCATGACACACTGGAGAACTACAAATCAGCTCCTGAGAAAGTGATCAGAACTCACAAAGGAAAAGTTAGCACATGGGAGTTAGTTTGAAATGCAAACTCCCAAAAGCAATGTCCCCCAAGAAAATGGGGGCCTTGCTGAAAGAAAGATCCACTCTACTTATGCACAAATGCCAGATGTGGAAAGGAGGGTGGTAAAACAGGAAGACAAATTTAATGCATCCCAAAGGCACTAGAAAAACAGCTGCACTGTAGCACACGCACATCCCCACTTGGCCATTTCTGAAGATGTACTATATTCTCCAAAGCATCTCTTGAAGAACTAGACACTTCCTTTTTTAAAAAGGACACACTGTAATCTGCAACAGGGACTGAAATTGTGCTACAGGTGCCATAATGCAGTGGAAGTAGCAATCCTGTGTGCAGGCTATAAATATCAGAAATCACAACTCATACAGCTAGCGTCTTCTACCCCCAGAATCACCAAATAAAGAACACACAGTCTGACTTATGATGGAAGACAAATCACAAGTTTTTATATATAGGTTAAACATTAAAGCCAGTCAGAAAAAAACATTTCTGCCTGGAGGGAAATTATGACATTTTGAAATTTGTTTTCATTCTGAATTGGAACAAAAATTCAAAAGCATTTTGATTAAAAAACATTTTGTTTTGATAAGTGTGACAGAATGTGGAGATCTGACAGATTGGTCAGCACTCTGATCACTGTACCCTCAATTAGTTCCTCCAGTAACAGCTGATTGACTAATCAGCTAATAAGAAGGAGAGGCTGGGGGAGGTAAGGGACTAATTAGCCCTCATCTGACTAACCATAGGGAGGAGACCAGTGCTAGCTGAGCCTGGAATGAAGGAGCTCCCTAGAGAGATGGAGACCTCCTTTCCTCCTAGGGCCCTAGAAAAGAAGGGCTGAAAGAAGGGTAGTGATCAATGGCTCCATATCTAGTTGGCAGCTGGTATTAAGTGGAGTGCCCCAAAGGTTGGTCCTGGGGCCGGTTTTGTTCAATAGCTTCATTAATGATCTGGAGGATGGCGTGGATTCCACCCTCAGCAAGGTTGCAGATGACACTAAACTGGGACGAGTGGTAGATACGCTGGAGGGTAGGGATAGGATACAGAGGGACCTAGACAAATTAAAGGATTGGGCCAAAAGAAATCTGATGTCCTTGTCAACAAGGACAAGTGCAGAGTCCTGCACTTAGGACAGAAGAATCCCGTGCATCGCTACAGACTAGGGACCGAGTGGCTAGGCAGCAGTCCTGCAGAAAAGGACCTAGGGGTTACAGTGGACAAGAAGCTGGATATGAGTCAACAGCGTGCCCTTGTTGCCAAGAAGGCTAACAGCATTTTGGGCTGTATAAGTAGGAGCATTGTCAGCAGATTGAGGGACGAAAGCTTATGCTCTAATAAATTGGTTAGTCTCTAAGGTGCCACAAGTACTCCTTTCCCCTCTAGTCGGCATTGGTGAAGCCTCATCTGGAGTATTGTGTCCAGTTTTGGGCCCCACACTACAAGAAGCATGTGAAAAAATTGGAAAGCATCCAGCAGAGGGCAACAAAAATGATTAGGGGGCTGGAACACATGATTTATGAGGAGCGGCTGAGGGAACTGGGATTATTTAGTTTGCAGAAGAGAAGAATGAGGGGGGATTTGATAGCTGCTTTCAACTACCTGAAAGGGGGTCCCAAAGAGGATGGATCTAGACTGTTCTCAGTGGTACCAGATGAAAGAACAAGGAGTAATGGTCTCAAGTTGCAGTGGTGGAGGTTTAGGTTGGATATTAGGAAAAACTTTTTCACTAGGAGGGTGGTGAAGCACTGGAATGGGTTACCTAGGGAGGTGGTGGAATCTCCTTCCTTAGAGGTTTTTAAGGCCCGGCTTGACAAAGCCCTGGCTGGGATGATTTAGTTGGGGATTGGTCCTGCCTTGAGCAGGGGGTTGGACTAGATGACCTCCTGAGGTCCCTTCCAACCCTGATATTCTATGATTCTAAGTAGAGGTTAAAACTGTGATGTTGCACTATATTGGTGTTGGTGGATGGGTTTAGAAAAAAATACAGCCTGCAAACAAGAAGAAAGTGGATCTGAACAGTTTCTGAATTATCAGAAGATGGGGAAAGATCCTGGTCCTGTCACAATAAACTAAAAGCATTTACTTCTTTAATGTTAGAACATTATAATAGTAAATATTTAAAGATATACTATATTTCTAGTTATAAAATAGATGTCTGCTCAAGGTAGTTCTGAGAAGAGTAAAGTAGAACGGTCTTAGCTGTCTAACATTCAAAATAATGCCTCGTTACGTCAGATTCTAAGCACTCCTGCACACTCGAACCACTAACTAGTCCACAGCATTATCCTTTCTTTGGGATGCCTCTTAGATTGAGTCACGCTGGAGTTTGAAAGTGAGCCCTCTCAAGAAGTGCACTAACATAACAAGTGCATCACTGCAATGGCTTATATCATCACACAATACTCTGAAACAAACAAAAGAAGTGAGGAATCAGCTAAAAAAAGAAAACTCCTATGGGAAGCCCTATAGAAAACTCTGGTGCCCACTTCCCTATTTTATTCTGCAGCAAACTGCTACAAGAGCTCCTCAGGATGAGCCCTCAATACAACCTGAGAGATCAAATGACAATGATTTGTGACTATTTAGCTCCATCTCACCTATGTCAGAGAATTCATATTATGAATGTAACAAATCATTCCTGAACATATAATATGTAAAATTGTGTGATATAAGTAACTGTGCATTAACAAATTAGTGTCAATCTGTGTTAACCCTGTCTAGTTTTGTTTAAAATAATTGCTGCTTGAAACCAGTGTCACCTGTACAAATTGCTGTTTATTTTGAATGGATTTGTGAAATAAAAGTAGCGCATTGCTATAATCAATAACGAGTTTAAGAGCTGCATTTTATGTATGATGTCATCTAAACCACTAGCCACCGTATAGCCAGCGAGGGAAGGAAATCACTCAGATTAACCAGACATCAAAAGCATATTTTTAAAAAATTGCAGTCAGCACGGGATGCCCTCAGTTACATCCGTGCTGCTATTTGATGTGGATGAAGAAGCACAGGTGTAAGGGGATGCAATTGTGTATCTACTTTAAGCAGCAGAACGCGCTCAAGCAGCACCATGAATTACAGACACTTCACTGCAGCTGGACAGTCTAGTTTGGCTAACTGCAGTCTGAAGAGGAAAGGAAAACTGAGGGGGGAAAGTCAAAGTGAATTTTAGCAAAGAAGAAGAGACAAGGAAAGACATGCATACAAATGGCCAGATTCTCTGGCTAGCTCTGGCCTCTGTGCCACTCTGGTGAACTTGACATATGAGTGAAGGGAGAGGGAGACTATTGGACACAGAGGAAATGTAAGTGAGAAAAAGGGAATAGAGTGGAGAAGCACAAGGAATTTGAAGTGAAAAAGGGAGACTGCAAGAGTCTGAGCATGAAAGGGAGGAGCAGAAGTCTTAGAGAAGGGGTAGGTTGCAAAGGAAGTAGGAGTGCAAGAGACAAATTAGGAGAAAGAGAAATGGAACATACAGGAAGGCTATTTTTATTCATAGTGCAAAAGAATGCAGTTAGGGAGAGGGCAAATAGTGTTAATGAGAATTTTTAAAAATGTTAATATTCACAAGGCACTATCATGGGACTTGAACCCAAACCTTTACACACAGAGCTACAACAGCAGCTCTAAACAGCTTCACTGGCTACATACAGGACGTGGTGGACAATGCAATTGTGTCATCACATAAATGGCCTCTAAGGTCATTCTCCATTTGGAGTAAAACTGCATTCTAGAATTAAAGCAGTCATTTTAAAAAGTGTCTAGGCTTTATGGTTGCTAGGATAACCCTCAAAATGTGAGCAAAAGGAGGAGCTCTATCTATTCCTGTAGGACAGGGCCATGTGATTCAGGGGTCACTGCTGAAGAGTAAGACTAATATATTGCACAGACTATGGGCCCTTGGCCACTTATAGTGAAAAAGGGGAAAAAAAGAACTGGTGAGGGTGGAAAATTGGGAGAAGAGAATATAACTTCTGAAATTTTCACTCTAACCCACCCACCTATCCAACATAATTATTCAAACTCATCTCAGTCTGGTTTCTGGGGAAAACCATGCCACCTAATGAGAAACCAGAAGTCCCTGTGATTCACACTTTTTCTTGAATCATATATGTGGGTGCTTGCTGATTTATTGTGTGACATGATATCTGGATGAACTTTCACAATACATTTGGATAGACTATATGAGTGATTGGTTGCTGGCATGAACGGAGTGTGGCTTTAAAGGTAGTAAATTGAACTAAGAGTAAAAATAGTGCTCACATGAAGACTCACCACAACCTATGAAATGATAGTTATACAACTTATAGAATCCAATTGGGCCAAGTTAAACTACAAATATGGGGGAAACACAGAATATCTCCCCTAGGAGAAGCTAATCTTACATTCCACTTCACATTACATGCCAGGGGGCATATATAAAGTGTAAGTAACTTCAAAGTTTGTGTTATTTATTTACCTTGTCACATATATGTATGGGTCCTAGAAGAAGTATCTAATTGTGGCAGGGCTAGTGTCCACACAGCTGGGTGGAAACGCAGAAGGAATCTCAAGTTAGGCTGAAAACAAACTTCGATTTCCTTATCACCAACCTTATCTTTCATACACATTTGAACAAGTCCTCTCCCACCCAGAGCACTTTGCCACTAACCTTTTAGCTCATTCTTGCATGTTTCCATTCTCAGTTCACATTCTTCCATGAGAGAATTATTTAAACAAGCTTAGATCTTCCAGAACTGGAGTGAGATGGAAAAGTCTATGGTACTGCCAGTCAGAAAATTCTCTCTTCATTTTGGTGGAGGTTTCGTGCTCTTTAGAGAGCCTGTGGTTGTGGCTGTCACTCTCTGCCACATACAGAGGCTTTTTTATTGTCCCTGTCAGTTGGCAGCCCAAGGTTACTGCCAGCTCTCTGTCAGTGCTTTGATTTTTGTCAGCTATGGCCAGGTCCTTTTAGTTATCTGCTATCTTTTCAGCTTTGTTCAGTCTGAGCTATACTTGTCTACTAATTAGCTCTATGGAGATTTCCCTTTTAAAACTCACTATCACAGAGGACAGGAACCGTTCAAAAGTTTTGTGCTGCATAGAAATTCCATATTCATCCACATCCCATACAGCCATCTTTTTAAAATTAAAAGTGGCAGGTCAGGCCAATTTAAGGTATATAAGTAATGTAGCCTGTAAAAAGATACCTTCAGGTTCTTGATCAGGTATGTAGATGAATGACAGAAAAAGGAAAAGGTTTCCACCCAAAGGACCAAGGTATACAAATTAAAAAGAAACTATCATTCTGTGTAACATATTCACATTTTCTTTATCTTCTGGTGTGCAAATATTGTGCTAGCTGAATATAAAAGTAGTACAACTTTAGGGTACAAAAAAAAATACACTGTAACAACATCAAGAGTGGTCTTACATCAAGGAGGGCCCTGAGGATGTCTTTGTTGTCAACTTCAGAAGAAAATAAAGGAACAGAAGAGGAAACTGGCAGAAGGAATAGATGCCAAAGAGAACTCAAAGGATTAGGTCCGGGTGAGGTGATCGGTATTCGAAAACAGTCCGCCTTCTTGCTCTGATCTAAGGGAATAGGCTGGCAGCAAAGCCAGAGGGCATAACAGCACAAACACACCTTCAGCACACTGCTGGAGGCTTGCCTCAGTGCCTTAAAAATTGTGCTAGCAATTAGAAATAAAGGTGTATAGGAGCAGTAGGCAAAAAGGCTCTATTTATGAATAAAAGCCAGCTTTTTACATAATACCCTGTCTAGCTCTATCTTCCTCCCCCTCCCCATCCCCTCCTCTTTTTGCCACTAAGTACATTTTTGTTGTGGTAAGTCACCAATGCTGTAAGTTGTGCCTACATTGCACTTACACAGTGTTAATGCCTGGAAGATGAAAGTAAAAACCTTTGAATATATTAAGGTTATACCACAGATGTCTTACTTTTTATACTCTTTTTAGAAATATGGTGTGGTTAATAATGATGCAGATTGTGCTGGACGGATGAGCAGATGAAACAGGGGAATACAGATGAAATAAAAATTTCTTCAAAGCTTATGTTTGCTTCATAATTTAACTTCTATACTTGTCATGATAGCAGTAGCTAGGTGCAACCATGCACACTCACATTGTTCTCAAATATCCTGGTGAAAAAGAACAAACCTAATCTAAACAGCACTGCCACACCTGTTCAGATCACTGTAGAAAAGAATAATTAAAATATGGCTGGCAGCTCAACTCCATGGTTGCTAATAATTAGAGGTAAAGTTAAAGCAGCTGTAGAACTTTTGCCTGTCTTTCTCTAACAGCCAAGCATCTTTTCCTAGATGTTAAGGGACCATTAGATAATCAGGTCTGACCTCCTTTCACACAATACCTGGTTTGGTTTCCGACACTGTGATTACAGCATCATGTTCTCAGCATCATGTGGTTGCAGCTCCGATGGCGACTCATTCTTAGCAAATATAGACAACTGTTGGTCCCTATTATTGTCAACCTTGTCTTCCCCTGCCTCCCTCCTGCCATTACATTCTATACCCACCTGTTGTGTCTTGTCCCTATTTGATTATAAGCACTCTGGAGGATGGACACCTTTTATTTTTTGTGTGCAGAATGCTCAGCAAATGGGACCCTCATCCTGACCAGGCCCTCTGGGTGATATTTATGTTATGTGTAATTACAGAAAGTGTAAGAAAGGGGCCATCACAAAGGTACACCTGCCACCTCCACATACACTCCAGCTGTATATTGCTGAATATACTATTTCCCCTTGTGACGCTATGGGGTTCACCCAGACCAATAAGAGTTTCTGTCACTTCCTGCCCTGTAACCCTGGGTGCTACTGTGCTATGCAGCTTTGGCTCAGAGCCCTGACACCAGCAGTCAGCTCACAGCACAATGGCTTCACACTGGCTTCCACCAGACTGGTCACTCCTTGCAGGGTGACACCAACAGTCCCAAGTCTCCCCAAAACCATCTCCCCTGCAGTGCCCAGTCCCGATCACTGAAGTGATCAAGTTCTCTGCCTCCAAAGAAGCAGAATACACACCAGCCTGTTAATTTGGCTGAGGCTTTTATCCTTCTGTTTGGTAGACAGTACTGACATAGTCTTCTGATAAAACAGTAATAGGTTTATTAACAAAGAGCAGATATTTACATAATAATAAGAAGAGAAGAGACAGATATAGTTAGAAACAAAACAAAACACGCTTTCTAGTGACGAACTTAATTTCAGCAAGTTACTTGATATAGGATAAGGGGGTTTCATCTTAAGTTCACTTAACACTGTCAGAGGCAGTTTGGTAGAACAGGGAGACATGACAATTCAGTGTCATCTACTACTAGATACCGAGCTAGTCCCAAAAATAGGGATGAAATTCAGGCCAAGATTCTAACTACCATAACACTAGTTGAGCTTGGCTAACATTAGAGACTCTGTACTCCCAAAACATCCAGGACAATGTATGGGAACCTCAACACCACATGATTCTCTCGGTCCTTTCCAGGATCCAACTATGTGAACACTAACATTTCAACTGGAGAAAGAACAAAGAGAGCCCCTGCAGGTCCATGGCATCCACCCATTGTATCTTCAGGTCCAGGATAAGAATTAGGCATTCTAGATCTGTGCTTAGATTCAAAAATTTTTGGTGCCTTTGTTTTAAAGTGCTGAGAAACACTGAGTCGGTTTCCCCCACAAAGGTGCTGAGCTCCCACATCTCCAACTAATATTGCCATGAGTTTGTCAGTGCTCAGCATCTCTCAAAAATCAGGCGCAAGATACCTAAAGCTGGCAATCCAAAAATTAAGGTACCAGAAATTACTGGCCACTTCTGAAAACTTGGCTGTAAGTGTCTTAGCCACTGCCAAAATGACAGATTTGTAATTTGCGTGTAGAAGTTTCTTACTACTGGTCCTGCATTTAGGCCACTAGACATCACACTTTCTCTAAATTTGTGAGAGTTTCCCAAGGCACTGTGAAAAACAGAAGAGTGGGAAAAAAGTGGAGATGCATTCTGTGTTGGAGGTTATTTATAACCATTAGCATGAAACTGACTCCAGTCTTCTCCTCTCTGGTACAAGAAATCTACAATGAAAGGCCTCAGTTTGCATGGAAAGAGGGGTAGGAGAGAGGGAAGGCATGTAACATGCTTCCCAACAGCAGCAAAGCTTACATGCTCAGCATGCAGTTAAAAAATGCTCTCAGGTAGCCTGTGCAAGAAAAAGGAGTTCAGACCCATTTGCATACACATTTGTGTATTAACATACTCTACTGGCCCACAGAAAACATGGCTTACCATAGTAGCCATTTGTCTGTCTCTGCTATATTTTTGGTACTGATGTAGCTGCCCCATTTTAGATACATCTGTGCAAACCCCTAGTACAGACAGAATGGCCTAGTGTAGGAAAGGGCTTGAACTGGGGAAACCTGCATCAGTGGAAGTCACGTGCAGCATCCCTACGCTAAGGGTTTGCCCTGCTGCAACTACACCAGAGCAACTACACTGGTGCCAACCCCCTACCCCCACCACTGTAGAAAGGTCAAAGGGTGAAACAGGGTCTGGTTTGACCCTGTACGGGTCTCTTTCTGAAATGATGCACCTGTAAGCAACAGCAGCTGGGAGACCCTCTACCCCCTTCCCACTGCACAGCAGTATGAGCAAAAATAAACTTTCACAGCATTTATAATACTCCCCCTTTTCTGCTTGGTTTCAAACACTTTTTCCCTATGTGAAATAATTTTAACATGTCCTTTTTTCTCTCTAAAAAATATTTTTTTATTTAAAAAAGAATGATGGCAGCTGTATAGGATGAAGGGTTATCGTGGCTGGAAGGGAGAGCAGGAGTTTGTGTGACTTAGGAGTTCTCCATGTCACCATTTCCCCCCCTCACCAAATAATCGAGCTACTTATAATTAATTAAATTTGAATCCGTATAGTTTCAGACTCTGAATGTGTGATTAGTTCTTTCATAGGTTAAAAGGGGTGTTTCACCAGACTGGTATTCAAAAAGTAAAGAGATACATTTGGAGTGGTTAAAAGAAGTCCCCCTGTAAATATACTGTGTATATTTGACTGTTTTTTACTGTCTAAATCAGCTAAACCTCACTCATGTGGCACTGCAAAGCAGGAACTGTTTTCAGAGGTTTATCCCTGCTGACTTAGATAATAAGGGAGGGAGTTCTTCACATTTTTCAGATGGCAGCAAGACTTTAAAAACTCACAGTGATATTACACGGCCCATATGTCAGACTAAATAACACAACACAACTTTAAACCCCAAGCCACCACTGTAGCCGCCTTTAAGTCCCTCCTTAAACCTCACCTCTGTCATAATGTTTACAGATAACTGCAGTCTGATAATGTCTAGGCTGGTAGCGAGTTATTACTCCTACCGACTGGCTACAAATTGTGCACAATTAGTCTGTGGTAAATCATTGAATTATTTGTTACCCCATTCTTCCTATCTTGCCTGCTTGCTTGTTTCATCCATCTGCTATGGCTCATCTTATAGGTTCTGATCCTGCCACTGCATACACATAGACAAACCCCTGTGCCCATGCAGAGCCCACTCACTCTGACTGGATCCACACAGGCCGAGTGATCCACCTCTGTGGAATCGATTGCAGAATCAAAGCCTTAGATTATAAGCATTTTGGGGCAGGGATTGTTATAAATCAACTAAACCTCACTCATGTTGCCCTGCAAAGCAGGAACTGTTTTCAGAGTTTTATCCAAGCAGACTTAGATAATAAGGGAGGGAGTTCTTCACATTTTTCAGATGGCAGAAAGACTTACTATCTCTTTGTCCAGTGCATAGTATCATAGAACCTGACCTGGCTGAGACCTCTGGGTGCTACCACAATATAACTGATTGATAAGAAGACCCTTACTCATACAGTCTTGATTCAGCTAGCAGTACTACACATTGAGTAAGAGTTGTAGAATCCTCAGTGAGCACAGAGCCTGCTGCAGCTTCCACTGAAGTCTACAGCTAACTCCCTGTGACTTCAACAGTGCAAGAAAAGGCATTCACCTTTCAAGTAAATGGAATACCCCTAGTAATAAGTTGTATGCCTTTTAGTATGTACGGGTCAAGGAATTGAAGAGAGAGAGAGAGACTATCCGCTCAGATCTGGCCCAAAAATCTAGGTTTTGTAAAAATAAACTTAAAACTTAAATTCTATAGAGAAGCTTCCATTAATAAATGGACAGAACCCAAACACACACCTCCAACTGTTATGACACCTAATCTTGTCAAGATGGGAAGAGAAAGCAAAGACTGGCACTGGCGTGGTAGGGAAAGATGTGGCTTGCAGAGCATGGTGGAGCCCCAAAGGACAAACAAGAGAGAACAAAAGGAGAGGGAAAACGAGAGAGGGGAACAAAAAGATAAAAGCACATAATTCATGGGAAGTGCAGCGAGAGAAAAAAAAGAAGGAAATGAACAAATGGACAAAGTAAAAAGAGTTAGTATATGTGATTTAATGTAGTCGTGTTCCTATATATTATACTCTTTCTCTGAAAGCTGAATAAGCAATCCGGGGTCCTGATGGGTATGTGACTGTTGACGGTTGAAGGGAGAGTCACTGAACACTGGCAGGGGAGTAAAGCAGGACATGCCAACACTCATTGTGCCAAATGGAACATTTGCCAGTGGATTTTCAAAGACTTTTCACAGCCATAGTGCTAATTCATGTTTTGAATTGTTTCAAACCCTGAATTAAAAGCAGTCAGAACAAGACATTTAAACCATTTAAAAAACATTGTTTTCTAAGCTCCTGAATGACAAACTCAGTAACTGTCAGTTTGTATTTCACTAGGCAGTAGGCACATCTGAATTACAAATTATTGCAATATTTCCATTTGAAATGCAGCAAGAACTTAGGTCTCACAATTTGGAGAACAAAGATATCACACATAACCTGCACATCTGAGCAGAACATGTTAGTGATCTCCAAAAACATAAGGCTGAATCTGCAGAAATATAGCTCCACAATCAGGATTACAATTTGAGATGAGCAAAATACAATGACACTTTTGTAGTCAATTCTCTGCTAAATGCCATTTTAAATAAGCAGCAGAACCAATAGCGAGATTTGGAAGAGCCAATAATACTCTGCTTGGGGCTCTAGTCTAGAGTAATATACTACCATTCAGAGCACTGCATGCAGCTCCTGTATAGAGAATGGACCTGTATCCTGATGTAGTTTTGTATTATTATTTGAAATGTATTGAAACTTGGTGTGAGTATTCTGCAGTAGCCCCCCCCCCTTTTTTTTTTTTTTGGTGTGCATTCCTTTTCTGCAACATTTCTCCTGCAGCTATTCTGAACAGTCATTAAATGGCAGCTGTGATAGGTTATCCATCCTAATCTGAATATTTGCATTCTGGTGTTTTGTTTCTTGGGTCTGTTTGGCTCTTCAGATTATCCAGTTGTCATCCTACCCCAGTAGACCCTGCATGGCTTCTTGCTCAGTGCTAGGATCTAAAAGCAGCAAAGGAACACATTTGCATTTGGCCACAGTAGCAGTTGGGTGCCATAACCTAATGCAGTCACTGCCTTTTCAAAAATCCTAAAAAAACAGACAAAGGGGGAGCGCTAGAGCAAGGGACACCGTTTTCAGAACCGTACCACTGGCTGCCCCAAGTTTTGAAAATTCCTCTAATTTCAAGAGCACTAAAAACCCAGGTGTTAAACTCCCCTGCTGTCTACTCAATTCTCCCTGCACATCTCCTGTTTCTAGTTCCATATGGATATGAGGCAGCATCCAGGAAACCTAGCACTAATCCAGGACTGAAGAGCCCAGTTTGGGCCTCTTGCAGAGGTCATTTTGTGTGAGAGTGTGGGGAAATGAAGAAATATTTGTCTGGCACTCTGTGGAACCACTCATGCATAAAGTTAAGCACATTGGGCACATCAGAAAACAAGTCACATAGAAGAATCAAAGAGAGGAATAAAATCAAAATACATACTGTTTTATATACATTTAAAGAAAATAAAAAATAACGTCAACGTCAGTTATATCTGACTGCCCATCTGCCTAGTCTCAGTTGTCTAAGGACTCAGGAAAGAAGTGGGTTTGAAAGAGGAAAATGTCTTATCACAGAAGTTCTATTCAAACAACCATATATTGCTTAATGTAGAAGATGGATCATATCTGTGGACTCCATCTGCATGACATCCCGGTGACTAATATATATCTGTGCTGAGCAGAATGATAATATTGGACAATAAAATAATTCCGCTTATTCACAAAACCAAACTTTTGGAACATAATGATTTAAGATCTTCCAAAGTTCAGTTCTGGTGGAGTGCAACTTTAAAACATGACTGACTCCTAAAGAGTCGAGTAGAATATGAGTGGGGGGAAACTATAATTAATAACCAAGCAAGATATATAAAAATGCAACTTCTCTGTGCCATAAAAGCAATGAGCGTTCTACCTGGTCCCTTTTGGGCTAAGCTGTTTGATCCGCTTCCTTCAGTCTCTGCGGATGTCCTTATACTAGTATAATTGAAGGACCCCTGTTCTCTTTTTATTTTTGCTCTATGAAAAATGCATTGGAGATGTCTTATAATGAACTTTGATATGGTGAAATGATAATAATGTCCTAATTATATATAAAAATGTAATTACACTTGCTACTATTATAGAAAAAACCTCCCTTTATAATGAAGTGTTATGTTGGAAAAAAGATTTCATTATAGGCAGATTCCTTTACTTGTTAATTTGGCCTGTGATTCATCGCTTTAATATTAAAAAAATTCTTTCGAAGTTACTTTTGATGTTTCTCATTTATGGCTCATTTCACTGCTCTGGTACCTCAAGATGCCAAAATTGCAAACTTATTTAAAAGATACTTAAAAATGCACAGTTCTTTCTTTAGAAGAGGAGAGGAAGTAGAGAGCAAGAGTCCTTGTTTCTTCAGTAAAAGTACTCTCATGGAACATAGACCTGTAGGAAATATCCATGGTTGTATTCTCACTGACCACTTACTCTTTTCGTCAAAGCTTCATTTAGAAACAGACATTGTTCACTACCTAAAACCATTAATGGAAGGGAGGATGATCAAAAAAGATAGAAGGAGCAGTTTGATTAGGACATGAATTTAATCCGTTCTCAGAGTTTCAGCTCTCTCTTCCAAACATCTGTACAAATGAAATTCACTATGAGGCTGGCCTAATGTATTGAAATTGATGTGATCTCAGTTATAAGGCTAGTCTCCTTTCTGTATTCTGAAAAGATGGTAAATATGCTCTTGTGCCGCAAATGTTGTTTTGGGGGGTTTTATTTTGGTGGGGGTGGGAGGGAAGATTCAGCAATCCCTCTACGTATTACACTGTAATTTACAACTAATACATCCTAGTACTGGTTAACTCCAGAAGGGCCTGGGTGGTGGAATAAATATTTCCCACTTATTAAAAAGCCATGAAGGAAATTTTTGGTGTTGGGTGAGAGGATTTCCTAATATAAGACATCATGGATGCAGCCCAAGAATAGGTGTCAATTGATGGAGTCCACAACCAACTCCAATAAACTACATGCTTATTATAAAAGAGTCAAAGTCACCACCTCCAAAGGTTAGTTTTTTATTAATAAAAGGGTTAATCAAAAATAACTTCACATAAACCCTCCAGGCATGGCTGCTCATTCAGGTTGGAGTCTAATGAGCTACCTGCCCCATAGAGTCAGCAGCTCCCTGCAAGGTTCCAGTATTTGCTACTAGGGTGGGGAAGAAGGCAAATCCTGCTACCAGGTTAAAGTGGATTACAAAATAATGTCATCCATAGGCAAGACAGGGAATCATATATAGGTGCTTGGAGCCTGCAAGGCATTCAACTCTTACCCTCTTAAAGTGCAGCCAGATATCTGTGTCAGTCTAGATTGTTGCCAGCAGAGATCCTCAGAGAGACTAACATTTTGAGAGATAGTCACAAAGAAGACAAGTGCCAAGCATTTAAACCCAGATACTCTTTTTTTCTTGTTATTTTTTGTTTTGTTTTATTGCTTGTTTGAGTAAAGCTGGACCCAGACACTCTAATTATTTAACATAACACTGAAAGCCAAGTGTGCCTAAAAGCAAAGAACATAAGTTGATTGAGAGCCCATTTGCCTCTGTGTAATTTTATCAGTATTAACCTTAAATGTTGGGCCCTGTTCTCCTGGCCTCCTATTAAAGTCAACTGGAATTACTTACATCTTGTCCTGGGACAATCAGGATAGACATTTTAGCCATATATAGTTCTAGTTAGTACAATCAATCTGAAATCAGTATAATTCTTAGCCTTTGTGAGAATGTGCCATCTTCTCAGGAATAGGAAAGCAAAAATGAGAGCAAACAGAATAGAAGTTATGAGTACTCACCAGCTAGAAATCAGAGAGATGCACCAAGGAACACCCAGTTGAAAAATGGCCACTTTAGGAGAGCAGCTGCTTGGCTCTGCCAAATTTACAGAGCCAGCTCCTAGAGAAAGCATGCTGGGGAAAAGTTCCTATAATAGGGCAGTCCTGCCCTAAAGAGCCTTAGTAAGGAGCAGGTAGTCATAAAAAAGGTGTTCCTGGGAAAGAGGCCATTTCTCTCTGTTGTATGCCACTGCTATATCATGTTCCTCAGGATGTTGCACTTCAGTGCTCCACTTTGGGTGTTACATTACTATTTAAGATTATATCCTTTCTGCTAAGAGTCAAAATGGCAAAAATTCTTCCCACATGCAAAATAAAAATAAATATAGAAGTAGAGGAGCATTCCTGGAGCCACTAGGAATTATTTTATTTTTAGGTTCAGATAATGCATTCAGATAGTGCTGACATCTGATTCTGATAGTGTAATACTTAGCAACTATGTAGCATCCAGCATACTAAAGCACTATACAAACATTATCTAATAAATTCTCACAACAAGCCAGTGAAGTACATCTTAGTATCTCCACTCTACAGACAGATTCTGATCTAAATTACACCAACATAAATTTAAATTAACTCTATGGAAGCCACAAGTCTAGTTTAGGCTTTGTCTAAACATATGGCAGCGTGTAGAGTACAGACACTGCATGCCTACCTAGCACGAGAAAAATGGCAGTGTAGACAGTGAGGCACTGCTTAGAAAAGTAAAGACACACCAGAATCTTAAGTTTCAGAGTAGCAGCCGTGTTAGTCTGTATTCGCAAAAAGAAAAGGAGTACTTGTGGCACCTTAGAGACTAACCAATTTATTTGTGCATAAATTTCGTGAGCTACACCTCACTTCATCGGATACATGTGGAATGTACTACTGCCTCCCAGTGCTGGAGTATTTCCCCACCACAAAGAAAGGCTCCGGCAACAGGGAAAGGCTACAGTGTGGCTGGGAGCTGCTGGAGCCTTCCTCCGTCACCTCCCTATGGGAGAGTCCTTCCCTGTTGCAGCAAAAGGCTCCAGCATGTGGAAGGCATGCAAAGGAAAGCCTCTGTAACTACACACAACAGTATGGACACAGTCTGCTTGTCATTATGTAGAGTAGCTACATGTACCCTACTCGCAGTGTAGACAAGACCTGTAATCAGACTATGGACTTGAGAATCTAAGAGAGGTTAAGGGACCTGCCCAAGCCTGCAGACCGACGAGGTCAGACTACATTATCACAACGGTCCCTTCTGGTTTTGTAATCTATGAAAACTGGGCTTACAATGGAAAACTAGTTAAAGCCTTAATGATGGAGAGACCCGGTTCTTCCACAACAATTAAAAATAATAGGAATAATTAACACTTGCATAGTGCTTTACACCAGAATATCCTTGTAAGTGTAAGGATTATTATAGACTGGGTTGCACAGAAGTTTTGATGAGGAGGGGATTCCTTAAATGGTTTTCATGACTGTGGTAAGGTCAGTTGCAATATAGCTTTTTTTTTTCTGTTAGGTTAAAAACAAAATACAATACAAACTTTTAAAGAAATATTGGTCCCCCCTCCCTTAATTATGGGTACTCTTGGCTACTCAACTCTTTATTCTGCTTCTGAAAAGACAAAAAATGGTAGAGGCAGTCCTTACCCATCACTATGTCTACCCCCAGGGGTCCCTGTAGCATCTATGACACGTATTCACAATATATAACCTGATGGTCCCCTAGGCAGGCCTGTTGGGCTACACTCCAAAGAGTTAAATAAAACAAAAAGATATTCTGCATTTCCAACTTACTTTATTGACGGAAACTTCTGTAAGATTGAGATACTAATTTTGCTGTATGAAGAGAGAATTTGTCCTATTAGCAAAGTCTAGGATAGGAGAGCAATCATCACTATTTTTGACAGAAGGCACACCTTTGAAGGCTCTAAGATCCTTGCAGCCTTTAAAAATTTCATTCCAGGCTAGCCAGTTGCAAGATATTTCAAAAGCTTAAATTTCCCTTAATCAAAGACACTCCTGAATAATGATATTATGTTCTCCTCCTTAAATTCTGTTTGCTTAGCAGTTTTGGTGAGGAATTCTGTAGTTTTCTCCTTCTGCTAGAGAAGAGCACTACAGAATATAAAGTGAATGCATATCACTCCTTGAGTATGTCATAGGTTTGGTTGATGGCTCAGGCTTTGACAGCCTGGAGTAACGTCTTCTGAAAAAAGAAGAGGAGTACTTGTGGAACCTTAGAGACTAACAAATTTATTTGAGCATAAGCTTTCGTGAGCTACAGCTCACTTCATCAGATGCATGCAGTGGAAAATACAGTGGGGAGATTTTATCTAAACAGAGAACATGAAACAATGGGTGTTAATACATACTGTAATGAGAGTGATTTGGTAAAGTGAGCTATTACCAGCAGGAGAAAAAACCCAAAACCTTTTGCAGTGATAATCAAGGTGGGCCATTTCCAGCAGTTGACAAGAACATGTGAGGAACAGTAGGGGCGGAAATAAACATGTGGAAATAGTTTTACTTTGTGTAATGACACATTCACTCCCAGTCTTTATTTATTGTGTCCCTATCCTTGCAACAAAGCCCATTGCCAACTGTGTCCACATATCTATTCAGGGGACACCATCATAGGGCCCAATCACATCAACCATACTATCAGAGGCTCATTCACCTGCACATCTACCAATGTGATATATGCCATCATGTGCCAGCAATGCCCCCCTGCCATGTACATTGGTCAAACTGGACAGTCTCTACATAAAAGAATAAATGGACACAAATCAGAAGTCAGGAATTATAACATTCAAAAACCAGTTGGAGAACACTTCAATCTCTCTGGTCACTCAATTAGAGACCTAAAAATTGCAATTCTTCAACAAAAAAAACTGCAAAAACAGACTCCAATGAGAGACTGCTGAATTGGAATTAATTTGCAAACTGGACACCATTAAATTAGGCTTGAAAAAAGACTGGGAGTGGATGTGTCATTACACAAAGTAAAACTATTTCCCCATGTTTATTTCCCCTTCCCCTTCCCCACCCCCACTGTTCCTCACACGTTCTTGTCAACTGCTGGAAATGGCACACCTTGATTATCACTGCAAAAGGTTTTTTTTTTCCCCTCTCCTGCTGGTAATAGCTCACTTTACCTGATCACTCTCGTTACAGTGTGTATGGTAACACCCATTGTTTCATGTTCTCTGTGTATATAAAATCTCCCCGCTGTATTTTCCACTGCATGCATCCGATGAAGTGAGCTGTAGCTCACGAAAGCTTATGCTCAAATAAATTTGCTAGTCTCTAAGGTGCCACAAGTACTCCTTTTCTTTTTGCGGATATAGATTAACACAGCCGCTACTCTGAAACCTATCTTCTGAAAAGTAGCTTGTCTACCTATTCTATCATGGGATTTAGAAAATCAGACAGGCAAATGTGGCCAGTAGCACCACTATAGATAACATGACCACACAGAAATGCTGCTTTGTACTCATGTAAATTAAAAATGTTAATTTAAGAATAGGATTGTGGACTAAATTTTCAGCCCTGGTCCTGAAATTCACTTCATTTTTTAATCATGAGCCTGAAAAGGTGGCTATGTACCTATTTAATGTATTCAATCAGCTACTTGCATGTGTAATTTGGGCAACGAGGTACGTAGTTATCAGATTTGTATGTGCAAATACAGATTTTATGTCCGCCCACTGATGTGGGCATGTTCAGTTGTGCTAATAGCAAGGGGATATGCAAAACTGGAGGCCAATTTGTGGCTGGCTGAAAACATGGCTCTTCACATAAGGTTGGTCCTTAATATGTTTTGATCCTTTTTGATACTGTATTTAGAAAAAATAACTGCTGAAATAAATTAGTGAACTTTTTAAAACAAACTTATTGTAAGTGAAACCTTCTTTGGAGTCAGATGCTTTTAATCTCACAGCCACATACAGCAGAGGCAGCATCCATACAAGCTTTCCTACTGAATCCTGTCACACCCCTCTCCTATTTTCATTCTGGTGTCTGTGATGATACCGCCTGTGACAGGTTCGGTCACAGAGACCCCCTTGGGACTGTCCCCTGACATGCTGGAATTACCTCTGAGCCTGTTTTCCCTGCCAGCTTGGGACTCCAAAACCCTGCCTTTTTGAGCCAGACACGCTAGCCTGCTGCAACACAGATCCAGGGTCTGGTCCACCCTCCCAAAGCTGCAGACTTTAACTGAAAACTGCTCAGCAGGTTACTTGCCTCCAGCACCCAGACACCCAGTTCCCAATGGGATCCAAACTCTAAATAAATCCAGTTTGTGCTGTATAAAGCTTACACAGGGTAAACTCATAAATTGTCTGCCCTTTATAACACTGACAGAGAGATATGCACAGCTGTTTGCTCCCCCAGGTGTTAATCACTTACTCTGGGTTCAATAATAAACAAAAAAGTGATTTTATTAAGAATAAAAAGTAGGATTTAAGTGGTTCCAAGTAATAACAGACAGAACAAAGTAAGTCACCAAGCAAAATAAAACAAAACACACAAGTCTAAGCCTAATACATTAAGAAATTGTTTACAGGTAAATCTCACCCTCAGAGATGTTCCAATAAGCTTCTTTCACAGACTAGACTCCTTCCTAGTCTGAGCCCAAACCTTTCCCCTGGTACAGTCCTTGTTAGTTCCAGCAGACATCTTAGGTGGAAACTAGAAATTGCTCATGACTGGCAGCCCCCTTTGTTCTGTTCCACCCCCTTTAATAGCTTTGGCACAAGGTGGGAATCTTTTGTCTCTCTGGGTTCCCACCCATCCTTCTAAATGGAAAAATACCAGGTTTAAGATGGATTCCAGTATCAGGTAACATGTTTACATGTCCTGCGAGATGCCAGCTTCCGTTCTTCCAGGGCTGGCCCACACATACATTAGAAGGTTTGCAAGTAAACAGTAAGCCATTTACAACCAATTGTCCTAGTTAATAAGAGTCATCAAGATTCTAAACCACCATTAGTGGCCCACACTTTGCATAATTACAACAGGACCTCAGAGTTATACTTCATATTTCTTGCTTCAGATACAAGAATGATACATACATACAAATAGCATGAACACACTCAGTAGATTACAAGCTTTGTAATGATACCTTACAAAAGACCTTTTGCACAAAGCATATTCCAGTTACATTATATTCACACTCATAAGCATAATTCCATAAAACATTATGGAGTGCAATGTCACAAAGTGGTGGGATCCCAGAAGGCTCCGCTGCATCCGTTGCCTGACATATAGGAGGGGTTTCAAAGGGTGGCAATGGACATAGTGGGTCCTATGCTGCGCCCCACTTGGAGGGGGAACAAGTATATCTTAGTGGCAGTAGACTTTGCCACTCGGTATCCTGGTATTGTCTGATTGGGGGGCAAATTTTATGTCGCAGTTGTTCAATGAGATATGGAAGGTGTGTGGAGTGAAACCGCTTAAGACCAATGGGCTGGTGGAAAGGTTCAATGGGACCCTAAAATCCATGTTGGGGATGTATGCCAAGAAAAGGGGCCAGAATTGGGATGAGTTATTGCCATTCCTGCTGTATGCCTACACAGAGGTACCCCAGGAGTCCATGGGATTTTCCCCATTTGACATTCTGTATAGGAGGAAAGGGAGTGGACCTCTTGATCTCATTAGGGATACCTGGGAAGTATTCAACAAGGTAAGGGAAGAACCATTGGCTGAGTATGTTCAGAGGTTAAGGAGGGAGTTGAAGGACATGATGGAAATTGTCTAAAACAACCTACAGACCAGTCAGGCCAAGCAAAAGGCGTGGTATGATAACAATAATTTTAAAAGCACTCTTGACATAGGAGATTTGGTCATGGTACTTAGCCCTGTGAAAAAGTTCAAAATGCAAAGCTCCTGGGAGAGGCCCTTTGAAGTGGTGGAAGTGGCGAATGAAGACACTTATAAAAGTTAAAAAGTCCCTTGATGATACTGTTTCCCAATTGGTACAAGTCAAGGAAACTGTGGGCCCCTTACTGAATGAGGGAGGCAACCTGGTGACAGAGGATGTGGAAAAAGCTAATGAACTCTATGCTTTTTTTGCCTTGGTCTTCACAAACAAGGTCAGCTCCCAGACTGCTGCACTGGGCAGCACAGCATGGGGAGGAGGTGACCAGCCCTCTGTGGAGAAAGAAGTGGTTCGGGACTATTTAGAAAAGCTGGACAAGCACAAGTCCATGGGGCTGCATCCGAGAGTGCTAAAGGAGCTGGCAGATGTGATTGCAGAGACATTGGCCATTATCTTTGAAAACTCATGGCGATCGGGGGAAGGCCCGGATGACTGGAAAAAGGCTAATGTAGTGCCCATCTTTAAAAAAGGGAAGGAGGAGGATCCTGGGAACTACAGGCCAGTCAGCCTCACCTCCGTCCCTGGAAAGTCATGGAGCAGGTCCTCAAGGAATCAATTCTGAAGCACCTAGAGGAGAGGAAAGTGATCAGGAAGAGAGTCAGCATGGATTCACCAAGGGCAAGTCATGCCTGACTGATCTAATTGACTTCTAGGACAAGATAACTGGCTCTGTGGACGAGGGGAATGCAGTGGACATATTATTCCTTGACTTTAGCAAAGCTTTTGACACAGTCTCCCACAGTATTCTTGCCAGCAAGTCAAAGAAGTATGGGCTGGATGAATGGACTATAAGGTGGATAGAAAGTTGGCTATATTGTCGGGCTCAACAGGTAGAGATCAATGGCTCCATGTCTAGTTGGCAGCCAGTTTCAAGTGGAGTGCCACAAGGGTCAGTCCTCGGGCCGGTTTTGTTCAATATCTTCATAAATGATCTGGAGGATGGTGTGGATTACACCCTCAGCAAGTTTGCAGATGACACTAAACTAGGAGGAGAGGTAGATACGCTGGAGGGCAGGGATAGGATACAGAAGGACCTAGACAAATTAGAGGATTGGGCCAAAAGAAATCTATGAGGTTCAACAAGGACAAGTGCAGAGTCCTGCACTTAGGACGGAAGAATCCCATGCACCACTACAGATTAGGGACCAAATGGCTACGCAGCAGTTCTGCAGAAAAGGACCTAGGGGTTACAGTGAACGAGAAGCTGGATATGCGTCAACAGTGTGCCCCTGTTGCCAAGAAGGCCAATGGCATTTTGGGATGTATAAGTAGGGGCATTGCCAGCAGATCAAGGGACGTGATCATTCCCCTCTATTCGACACTGGTGAGGCCTCATCTGGAGTACTGTGTCCAGTTTTGGGCCCCACACTACAAGAAGGATGTGAAAAAATTGGAAAACGTCCAGCAGAGGGCAACAAAAACGATTAGGGGACTGGAACACATGACTTATGAGGAGAGGCTGAGGGAACTGGGATTGTTTAGTCTGCGGAAGAGAAGAATGAGGGGGGATTTGATAGCTGCTTTCAACTACCTGAAAGGGGGGTTCCAAAGAGGATGGATCTAGACTGTTCTCAGTGGTAGCAGATGACAGAACAAGGAGTAATGGTCTCAAGTTGCAGTGGCGGAGGTTTAGGTTGGATATTAGGAAAAACTTTTTCACTAGGAGGGTGGTGAAGCACTGGAATTGGTTACCTAGGGAGGTGGTTGAATCTCCTTCCTTAGAAGTTTTTAAGGTCAGGCTTGACAAAGCTCTGGCTGGGATGATTTAGTTGGGGATTGGTCCTGCTTTGAGCAGGGGGTTGGACTAGATGACCTCCTGAGGTCCCTTCCAACCCTGATATTCTATGATTCTATTATTCTAAACAGACTCAAGGTCTATCACAGTACAGTGGCTGGGATAAACATGGTCTGTTGTATGCTTTTACCTTCATCTCAATGGAGAGTTAACTCTGATAATAAGGACATTTACATTTTTAGTTATTTACTGATGATCATTTTAGTAGTGTGCTTCTAACTAGTGTGCTTATCTCATAGTCTCAAACTGCCTGCCAGATATTTTCATGGGTCAAAAGTCATGCCCTGTCCCAGTTTCCACATCTTACAATTTCCCCCGGTGCAGTTATATGCTGACAATGCAAAAACATGGAATACAATAACGACTGAAGAGTGTGGGCTAGCTTAAAATAAACAATTTAATATGAAAATAAATAATGATCAGGCTACTGTATTTCCATTATTATTGTTCATTATTTATATTAGTATAGGAGCACTTAATGGCCTCAGCCAAATCAGGGCCCCCTTGCACTTAGCACTGTACAAACATATAACAAGAAACAGTCCCTGCCCCCCAAAACTTAAAATATACCGAATGTATTATTCATTACTATATTTACTTCAATAAAAGCCCCATTTTTTAATTTACATGGAGCTGCCAGAGAAACCTAGTTTGCTGAATCCAATTGCCACAGACTCCAGAGTGTCCTGCCACAAAATCCACGGACTTTCTGTATAAATTTTTTTTAATTAAAAAGTGTCTGTACACCATTTAAGGCCAGTCCTCCATTCAAAGCTCACCTTGATGTGCCTTGGTTTGACAGCAAAATGATTTATCATCACTGGCCACTAAGACTAGGTCAGGATATTGGTAAGAACCTTAGCTTTTAGTTCCTTTTGCTAATTTAAAACAAATATGTAGATTCAAAAATTTAAAAATAGGCACCTAGGGCCTCAATCAGTAGGATATGGATCAGGCCCTAAAAGCCTATATGCAAAATTTGCATATACTTGAAGCTGATAAATATAAGTGTAAATCTCTATGAATACTTATGTGTTTTGTACACACAAGTATGTAATATGAATACATCATTACCTAATGCATACTTTGTATGTGCCACTTCATTACCAATGTTTGAAAATTTGTATATTTAGTTAACTGTTGATTAATCGCAGTTAACTCACATGATCAACAAAAATTAATTTAAAATATAATTTTCACAATTATTCACAGTTTTAATTGCTCTGTTACACAATAGAATACCAAATTGAAATTTATTAAATATTTTGGATGTTTTTCTACATTTTCATATATATTGTATTCTCTGTTGTAATTGAAATCAGTGTATATTATTTTTATTACGAATACTTGCACTGTAAAAATGACAAACAAAAGAAATAGCATTTTTCAATTCACTTCATAGAAGTACTGTAGTGCAATCTCTTTGTCATGAAAGTGAAGCTTATAAATGTAGATTTTTTTTTGTTGCATAACTGCACTCAAAAACAAAACAATGTAAAACTTCAGCACTTATAAGTTCACACAGTCCTACTTTTTGTTCAGCCAATCACTATGACAAATAAGTTTGTTTACATTTATGGGAGATAATGCTGCCCTCTTCTTATTTACAATGTCACCAGAAAGTGAGAACAGGCATGGGCATGGCACTTTTGCAGCTGGCATTGCAAGGTATTTACATGCCAGATATGCTAAACATTCATATGACCCTTCCTGCTTCGGCCACCATTCCAGAGAACATGCTTCCATGCTGATTATGCTTGTTAAAAAAAAATGGGTTAATTAAATTTGGGACTGAACTCCTTGGGGGAGAATTGCATGTCCCCTGCTCTGTTTCACCTGCATTCTGCCATACATTTCATGTTATAGCAGTCTCGGATGATGACCCAGCACATGTTGTTCATTTTAAGAACACTTTCACTGCAGAATTGACAAAACACAAAGAAGGTACCAATGTGAAATATCCAAAGATAGCAACAGCACTCAACCCAAGTTTTAAGAATCGGAAGTGGCTTCCAAAATCTGAGAGGGATGAGGTGTGGAGCATGCTTTCAGGGGACAAAGTCTTAAAAGAGCAACACTCCAATGTGGAAACTACAGAACCTGAACCACCAAAAAAGAAAATCAACCTTCTGCTGGTGGCATCTGACTCAGATAATGAAAATGAACATGTGTCAGTCCACACTGCTTTGGATTGTTATCGAGCAGAACCTGTCATCAGCATGGACACGTGTCCCCTGGAATGGTGGTTGAAGCATGAAGGGACACATGAATCTTTAGTGCAACTGGCATATAAATATCTTGCAACGCCAGTTACAGCAGTGCCATGAGAATGCCTGTTCTCACATTCAGGTGATGTTGAAGTGGGCAGCACTATCTCCTGAAAATGTAAACAAACTTGTTTGTCTGAGTGATTGGCTGAATAAGATGTAGGACTGAGTGGACTTGCAGGCACTAAAATCTTACATTGTTTTATTTTGGGGGGGGTTTTGTACATAATTCTACATTTGTAAGTTCAACTTTCAATTGTATTAGGTGAATTGAAAAATCCTATTTTTTTAATTTTTTTTACAGTGCAAGTACTTGTAATAAAAATAAATATAAAGTGAGCACTGTATACTTTGTATTCTGTGTTATAATTGAAATCAGTATATTTGAAAACATCCAAAAATATTTAAATAAATGGTATTCTATTATTAATGTTAGGGTCATATTGACAGGTTTCAGAGTAACAGCCGTGTTAGTCTGTATCCTTGCTCATATTTGATAGTCCCTAACTAATGTGACTAGTCACATTAATTTCAGTGGAACATCACATGGAGTACCCTTCCTAAACACAAAGTGTATCGCAGTTTGGCTCTTAATGATACTTACAACAACAGTCTGGTCTCAGCAATCTCCACTGAGTGCCCATGTGGGCCGACTGTAGAGTGACAAGACCCGGAAACTCTCTGCTGGGCCACTGGTCTGGCATTTGAGACATTAAAAGCATTTGATAACTATTACATGTAGAGTGCACTATGAGATTTCACACTCTCCATTCCTCAAGGTAAGGTGTGTAAAAGAGAAACTTCCAGATGAGGTAAGCCTAGCAAAGTTCTTACTGGCTCAGCCATTAAGTTCCCTTTTTCATTTACCTGGAGAAGCTGCTACTTATGGTATTACGAGTAGAGGGGCGAATAATGGATTTTTTCAGTTTGCTTGCAATTAAAAAAATAAAATAAAATAAAGTTTTGTTTAGCATTGAACTGAAAGTGAAATTTTACATTTTTGGTGAATCAAAAAGACAGACGACATTTCAAGTTGGGTAGAATTAAACGTTTTATTCAATTGATGAATTTTTGTTTGTTTCAATTTTAGGCATTCTAATTAAAGCAAAGGACTAAACTCTTTAAACACCTGGAGGAGGAGAGGCAGTGCTGCCCTCCTTATAACTTTTAGGTCAGTGGGAGGGAATTCAGTTGGGACATTGTAGATGAGGTTCAATTCCCCGCTTTGCTTCATGTGGAGAAGGGATTTGCACTTGGGGCTCCCACATTGCAGAAAAATACCCTAACCACTGGGGACTAGGATTTTCTAGTGAGGGGAGAAAGGAAGCAATCAGTCTCTCCTGTGGAAGCTGTTACACTTTGTATACATAATTAAACAGTCATTGGAGCATGAACTTGAGCCTGGGTATCCCACAATGTAGGTAGGTGCCCTAACCACCAAGCCATACAGTCATTCATACTCTCTTTCCCTGGCTCAATGACTATTCATTATCATCATAAATGACTATGAACTGCCACTATGAATGACAATGAATAGTCATTAGGCCAGGGACAGAGAGTGGTAACTACAAGTGCAGTGAAATTCCCACAGTGGTCTCCCACCTGTGATTTTGTGCATACAGAAAATACACCCACGAGAGGGATGGATCTGCTAATCACAGATAATCTACTCTGCATATTTTCTCACAGATAATAGATACAACAGCTATGAGGAAACTGTACAGGACTACATTATGGCA
Source organism: Lepidochelys kempii (assembly GCF_965140285.1). Lineage (NCBI taxonomy): Eukaryota > Metazoa > Chordata > Testudines > Cheloniidae > Lepidochelys > Lepidochelys kempii. The sequence continues at coordinate 54,884,062 of NC_136383.1, forward strand.
ATCACCATACAGGGACTTCTAAGCTGTGGGTTGTTGAACCGACACTCTTATGATAAATGTTTTTAAATGAGATATTGTGGTGTGTCACAGGGTGCACACAGGTTCTCTGCCTCGCGTCCCTGTGCTCTTGTGCTTAGGCTGGTCAATGCCTCTTTCAGTTGTGTCACCAGTGTCTTTTTATTTATAGTGCTTAGGGGTTAGCCCCACTTCCCCCAACACCTATCCCCACACTGACCCTTCCCTGGGTCTTCTGGTCCCTGAGGCTTCCTGCAGTCGGTAGAGACAGAGCTGCAGTCCCCCCGTCTTCCCCCCTGGCTAGCCTCCTCTCTGAGCCTTTCCCCGAGCTTATATCTCTTCCCACTGACCAGCCCAGCTGGCTCCACTGGGCTCAGATGATTCCCCTGAGCCTGCCCTCGTTAGGGTCTACAGCTGAACTCCTCGCTGAGTATCTGGGCCCCTGTACCCGGCTGCTGTGCCGGGAAGCAGGGGGAGCTACTCCTTTAGCAGGACATCCAAGGGGTTTATACCCCTGCCCTGCCATATGGTGTATCATTCAAAATAATCTGGCTAAGTAATCAAACGTTGATATACCATCTGCGGGTAGTCCATGCGTGGAATGCAGAAATTCTGTGATATTTTTGGGAGGAAGTAGACACATCCCTGCAATGATCAGTAGCTAAGTTGATAAATAGGTATTGATATGGCAATAGTAGTTGTATATATTGCAGTGGGGCCAATGGCAGAAGTGTTGTTGTCACCAATGTCCTAGTCTGGGGGAAAGGTACAGGTTGCTCTGGCTGAGCAACAATCAAGGAAACAGCTGGACCCAATGGTCATGGCCTTCTGAGTCACCTGACAGCTCTAAAACACAGCAGTCAGGCAGGGATGATAGGCTCAGTGGGAGTAAAGACATCCCCTTCCCCAGGTCAATCATAAGAGGGAGTGTGGACAGTGAAGACTTACCACAAACACTAACTACCTCAACACACTTTTTTATGTAGGACAGGCTGGCTGAGCTTTCCCAGCCTCATCATCTTCCGTCTCCTCCACAAAGACTGCGCTGTGGGGGTTACTGCAGCCCCACTGTCTCTGTGACCCCCTGCATGGGGGAAACAGAGGAGCAGGATCTAGAAGCATGACCAGAAAGGTGCAATTCAAAGAAACTCCCATAGTGCACTATGATACAATATATCTCTTTGAAGGGGTATATATGGTATCCTCTGACTATTTCCCTCAATTTATATTAATGACCGACATCTGACCATAGAAAAGTCAAAAGGAACATTTTCTTGTTTTGGTGTTCTTGAGGAAATAGTAACTGGCAATGGGCCATAGTTTGCAGATCTAAATTCCAAGTTTTTTAGTTACAACATGATTTCAAGCACATTATTTCCAACATCCAGTCCCCACAAGGGAATGGTTTGGTACAGACAGCAGTACAGATTGCTAAGAGAATTCTAAAATAGAAAGAACCTATATCAGCCTTGTTGAGCTATCCGGCAATCTCTATGTCTGTTCACTAAATAAACCCAGCTCAGTTGCTTATGGATTGAAAGGTCAGAAAAACACTGTCCTGCTTAAAGGATGGGAGGCTCACGGGTTCCAAATATAAGAGTTCTTGGGCTTTCATTAACTATTGGAATGAAGCCCAAAAGTTTACAATAATTTAAACCAGGTGAGCTAGTCCAGATAAAACTGGATGAGAAAACACGTTATCATCAGGTGATGTTACTGGATACAGCTGAACCCTGAAGCATGACATGGGTGAGACTGATGAAGGTACTCGGTGCAGAAGAAACTGGTGGCTGGTTCCAAACCATAACACATGTGACCATAGTAGCAAGGATGCTTACAATATGAGTGAAGAGAGAATCCTAAACCTAATGAATAGCAGCCTACATTCTGGGGATTTCATAATCTGAAATCCCCCACAGGACTAGAAGATGACAAGATCTGGATGAATGGTCAGTTGCTCATTTGGATCTGTAATTTGTTGTTAAATATTAATTCTTGTTAAATATGGTTTATACTTGCAAGCGAAGAGGGAATAGGGAAGAAAATAGAGATATTCTGCTGTTAAACCACTAGCAGAAAATCATGTAGGAGGGGACAGGAAAGGGTCTAAGCAGAAGTTCTACAGTAAAGCAGTCAGACAGACAGACAGACAGAAACTATGTTTAGTCATAATACTATTTTTCTTATTCTAATAAAGTTCCATGTTCAGTGTTGGAAGCAAACGATTCTTTCTATGAGTTCTTATCATGGTTACATGACAGTTTCGCTCTTTGTGGGATGGATGTTGCATGCAACTAATATTTTACACTTGTGGTCAGATTCTGTCTCCCTTATTCACTATGAGTAATACCTTGCTCCAGGAGGAATCTAATTGATTCCAACCTAACTGTATGAAACTACATAAAGTACTAGTCAGTATGGGTAAGGGTAGCAAAACCTAGCCCTATGAAGTTTGCAAAGAAACAAGATTCTGGCTTTGTTATAGTGACAGTTCGACTCAATTGTAGATAGATAAAAATGTAATCAGGAGGCATCTTAAAATAAAATATTACTCAATATTTAAAAAAAACAAATTAGAAACAGCAAGTTTGGTGAAAGTAAATATCATAAATCAAAAAAACAGTGAATGAATAAGACCTTGCTCTGAGTCTGCATGTTGAAAGAGAAGCATCATCAAAAATCATCAGGCTGTATATTGGTGCAGGGCAGAGCCTGTAGTTCATCAGAAAACGGCAATAGTTTTGCAAGGGGAACTGCTTCTGTTTATAGTAATCCAGGAGGCAATGCATTTCTTTTTTTAGTAATTTTTGCAAAATGTTGAATGTGTTTTTCTTTTCACTTCTATATTTACCTAATTAAAATGTAGTTCACTGGTGGGAGGTGAGATGGGGCTCATACAAATACTGATCAAGAAAACAATACCCTTTTTTTTTTTTGGAAGCATTTGTTGGGAAAATCCACTTGATCAGAATCTTTTCAAAGCATCATGTCAGTTTCCTAAACTCTTTTACTTGTTACTAGTCAGATGGTCAATAAACCTGTAGCAAATCTACCTGAAAGGTTTTCTGTCATTTATTTTTTTAAGTATAAAGAATGATCTTGCAAGAGCTAAGAAGTGCAATCCCTAATGGATGTATAAATTGCAGCTTAATGACACATTATGAAATGTATAACATACAGTTGTTTACCCAAAACATTTATCCTGACCATTTTTTTAAATCTTCTTCCTTTCGTATACTACAGACTTCTTCTTATTCAGTATAATGGCAGCTTGAGCCTTAGTCTCTGGGGAATATCTGGAAGACATTTTAGTATAATTCTTCAAGTACCTCATTAGGGTGATGAAAAGCACATGATGAAGGGGCAGTGCCATGTTCGAAGAGCTAGGGGTTCCTGTTGTCTTGAATTATTAACGAGTCATATTCAGTGGCCTGCTACTGTCTGCCTGCCTACAGCAGGTGGTACCCCACTGCCTTTCACTTGGAAAGCATCTACTTGCTCTGAGCATCCCCAGAGCTTGCTACAGTCATTTGTTCGATTTAAGACAGACACTGTCATTATTCTGTGTAGCACTTCACAGAAATACTTCCTACTAAATGCTTGAACCATCTGAGCAGCACCAGGCAGGCTTCATTAATAATGCATCCAGGCTTATCAATAGATTTAGACAACTACTATTTAGAAGCTTCTTCAGAACGAGTGGTTTTTTTCACACCAGTTAGCTTCATTCTGTCAGTTCCTTGATGTAGACATTACATCCAACTGAGTTCTGAAAGCCAGAGGTGCTAAAATTGTATTTGAGCTGCTCCCTTGCTTTGGAGCACTGTTTGACTGATAGAAAAGGAGTACTTGTGGCACCTTAGAGACTAACCAATTTATTTGAGCATGAGCTTTCGTGAGCTACAGCTCACTTCATCAGATGTTTACCGTGGAAACTGTAACTCCTAAGATTATCCCCTCTGTTGCACTCTTCTTTTGTATTTCTTTTTAATTTAGACTATAAAGAAAATTTGCAGTTATCTTGCCTTAAAGTTCATTGCAGCATTGGCTTCACATTCCTAACAACTTAAGCTTCCACCAGCAACTCTCTGGACTCAATTCATTAATAAGATAGAAAATAAAATAATAATTCATAAATATATTTGCACAGTAGTGGCCATCCCCCTTACCACCAAAGCACTCAGGGAGTAAGTGACTGTGTTGCAAAATAAAACAAGAGTACATACAAAAACAACAAAATGCTGCCCCATTCAAATACAAACAAATGAAGGGTCCAAATTAACATAGGGATAGAAAAGAAAAGTGATAAATATATTGTCAAAACTGTCATTTATAAAAACCTGGAATATACATGTTCTGGTTACAGAGCAAGCTGCGTTTAGACTCCTTTTAGTCTCTCACAAGTACACCCCTCTGGTGACTGGTTTTGTGATCTTCACCCTCTCTGGGCTACACAGTCCTACCTCAGTTAGACTGGGCCTCTACTCTGCAGCTCCCTGTTTCTCAGCAGTGTTAACCCCACGTTCCCACCTGCATTTGGTACTTGTAAACCCTTTTCTTCCAGGAGCCTGTGACCAGAGAGCTGGTTAAAGTGACTCAAAAAGAAGCTTCTTCGAAACAAAGCATTATTTATTTACCCAAAGGTACATAGCATGCAGAGCAAAGGGATAAAACAATAAAGGCCTACACACATGGGTCTTACCTACACCATAATCTTTTACTGAAAGCTTTTGTAAGATCTCTTTAGACAAGTTACCACCATTTCTTGGTTGGGAGAATCAGTCTGCTTACTGCAGTTTCTGTCTCTCTCTCAGAGACTCTGCTCCAGCTGCTGCTGATAACCCACTCAACCTCCTTCTCCATATCCTTTTCTAGGCCTGGGATGGTTTTGTATCCCCTTTATCTTAGGAATAGGTCTGGGAAGGGTAAACCTTGCTATGCTGGTAGGAGCCCGACAGGTATATTCCTCAATTCATAGCTCTCGCTGTTGTTCCCATAATGAGCCTGATGTCTCCCATTGTTTTATTTCCTCTTTGCTTCCCTTTAACAACTGCCTTTGATTTAACTCTATGCAATCAGGCATGATTATATCAAAACATTAAACAGAGGTGCATATAATATACACAACTCCCTCATTCTCTACAATATAGAAGGTTTCATTTTTTATTCTAAATATAGGGAGTTGTAATGGAATTCAGTGGAAAATACAAAGACAGGAATAGAAACAGATTAAGGGTCTAGTACTTATAGTCCCAATAACTTTTATGATGCATGGTCAGCCCTTAAAATAACTGGATCATATTTCTTTATTGTACTTGGGGCACAATCCAATTCTTATTAAAGTCAAGGAGAGTCTTTCCATTGATTTCAGTGGCATATGCTTAGATACGTGGGGACTGGAGAACTATATCGCCAGCTGAGCCTTGAACTAATGGATAAGGGCTTTAACGGGCATCCACTGAAGCCATTGGCAAATTCTCATGGTCCTTGGTGGGGCAAGATATGGGCCTAATGAAAGGAACAATAGTCAAGTCAGTTGCGTTAGCGTAAGCACTGCAAGTGTGCCTGAGGCACAGAGGAAGCTGTTGCTGTGCCTATGGTAGAGGTTTCCTTTTCAAGTAGCTGCCAAGAGCAGAACATGCAGCACAACTGTGCAATGCCCCGAAGACTTTTTTGTTTTTTTTTTTTAAAAAAAGAAAGAATATTTTATCCCAATTGTTATATGTAAATATCAGATATACTGTGGAAAAGGCAGGAACTTACTTCAACCATGACTAATCAGGTTCCTCTGAATTTAGTTGTATACAAGATTAAACTTTTCATGAAAAAAAGTTTTTAAAGTGAATTTAGCGCTCATGAAAGTTGACAGGCTGACAGCCTTGAAGAAGTCTGACAGCCTGTATTTACCTACAGAACAGCTCCAGCTCAGGAATCCCACCCGATTGATATACCTTAACCTTGTTCTGGAAGGAACACTCTTGGAGTGAAAAGGGAGTTCAGGATCTTTGCTGAGACTGCTAACAAGGTTCTGCTATGTGCCAGTAGTAATAGTAGCTGTGATTTGGACACCCATGCATCAGCAACTTCACCATGGCCACTAACTCATTAACAAGGGTTTTAAAATTGTGATTTTATCATGACTCTTTGGAGAGGTGTGGGGTGAGGGTGGGGGGTCTTCTGTTCTTGCTGGGGAGAGGAAGGAAATGTGAGATGTTCAAAAGCCATCAGTTAAAACAGGTAAAAAAGGTATAACTGACCACATGGACACTATTTACCCATAGGTTATATAAATGGCCTTTTACAAAGCACTTTCAGGTTATAACGGTTTCAGTTTTGATGACATCAGAATGTATAGGAGTGAATCAGAGTTCTGTAATTCAGTAGCAACTACTGTGGGACCACCACTGTGAAAACATTGGTTAATATTCGTAGTGCTTTTATAAGATGTATATTGCTATACAATACTAGGCGTTGTTTACCAATAATGAATTAGGAATGGGTTAGGCTGAAGGAGAGTTGTGCAGGTGCTGCAAGTCAATGCATTTGTGTTCATTTGTCCCAAGAGAAGAAATCCTCCCTACTACAATTACCTCTATTCATTAGAGCTAAAAGTCATCTGTGGGGTGAAAGACAAGCGCAAGACCAGCCACATCACTTAAGCCTACCACTAGGGATATGGGGTGGGGTGTGTAGGTAGAAAGGCCACACAGCAGAGAAAGTCTCAGCTCTGGTACTACACCAGTGTGAATGGGCAAGAAAGTGAATGTAGGATCCCCTTATCCACTTGGTCCTTATCTTCATGGCATTCCATGGCCTGAGTGCAGCTGGGAGTGACCCTCCCAGCCCAGATAGACAGACTCCCACTATGGGGGCTTGAGCTAGTGCACTAAAAATAGCAGTATAGACATTGCAGCTTGGGCTGGAGCCCAGACTCAAACCTAGGAGGGCAGTTAGGCTTGAGAGCCTGAGCTCCAGCCCAAGCTGCAATGTCTACACTGTTATTTTTAGCCTGCTAGCTCAAGCCCTTCTAGTTCAAGTCTGTCTAAGCAGGCTAGGAGACTTACTACCAGTTGCAGTGTCAACATACCCTAAAAGGCAGACAGATAGACAGCAGATGTGCTCCTCTGGCTCAGTGGAGCTCTCAACAATAAAAGTTAACTTTGTTTGCGCAGGAGACAGAACTTTTTCTAGGGGCGATCTGAGACTGTGGTATTCATCCAGAAGCTAAGAACCATCACAACCCTCACAACTTTCCACACCAAGCACAAGGCACATTTCTTTGACATTGTTTTCTCAACATAAACTGAGACCAACAAATATATATATATATGGAAATGTTATATCAGTTTTTAAATAGGTAGGTAGGTAGTTTTTAAAACAAAGACAAAAAAAACCCATCAAAACAAGACATTCCACTATACACACTTCTCCCCTTGGCGAGAGGAATAGAGAACAACCAACATGTGACAGATGCTTAGTCACATTACTTGATGAACTACTGAAAGGTGTTCACATACTACAGTGATGTTAAATACAGTATAAGAACCTATATAGAATAGAAGTGCAGGAGCAGTGGCCATGGGGCAGTGCTATAGCTCCATGCCTTGACCCTGGGTTAGGGAAATTTCTCCTCCCCAGCCCATCCCCACCTCTCTGGTATATAGCCCAATTACACTTTTGCTCTGGGTGAAGTGATTTCACCCTGAGGCAGTTCTGCTTTTTCTGCTTTCCCTCAAATACGGATAACATCCTAACGTTTTACAATATCTCTTGCTCTCTTGTTTCATGCGCAGTTAAGAAAAAAGAAGCCAATAAAATAAAACTATTTTAATAATTTTTAAAGAGGTTTTAAATGACACACACTTTATCAAGGTCGATGAAAACGACACCAGTGTCAGAGGGCAACAGGTTGCTAATAAATACAATAGTTGAGAAAAATACTATTCTTGTCATGGAAAAAAATGTATTCTGAGAGAAATAATACTTGTATAATTCATTTCTGAAAGCTATGGAGACTTCTTGGATGAGGAATGTAGTTATTAAAGGTAAAAGTACACAATATGTTGTAATGAAATGTTTGCACTACACGTTTCATTAAATGGTTTGTGAGCCATCTGGGAAATTCCATTTCTCCCCCACCAAGAAACTATGTTTATACAGGGTAGTATCACTAGAGGGAGTGCATAGAGCAACACTGGAAAAAAACATCTAGACTTAAAATCACCAAGACTATACGTGAAAACACAGCTCAGAACAAATACATTTAAGACTAACTGCTGGGATAGTACAAGAGGCAGGGTTCATAGGATTTGTTGATTTTGTACCTGAGCAGTTAATACTATAAAAAATAAGTTAAAATAGGAACTTTCAAGTGCCTTCTGAGTGACAGGATTGTACAACACTGAGAGTTTTGTATACATCGTATGTCCAATGGAAAAAAAATTGCTGTCACATGAGACGCTGAAAAGTTTAAAAATTCAGAGGGCACAGCAGGGAGTCTTCCAGAAGAATTCAAAGAACTGACAGATGTTTGGATATGTTGATTATTTGATCTACTATATTTAAAAAGAGAAAATACAGAAAAATAAAAAAAAAATTCACAAAAGGGGTCCTGGACTGTGGGCATTGTACCTAAAAGAAATAGGACATATTCATGAACATTCATCAGTGCATCATTTGGGTAACAAATTCTGCCTTTATATTGGGCAATATCTTGAAATAATATCATTTACTGTGCATGCTTTACTGTTTAAGTTCACCATTCTCTGTGTCAGATGTGCAGTCTACTGCACAAGCTACATTGAAGACAAAAGAACTGATTCAAAAGAAGCTCTCTCATATCACACCCCCCCCCCAAAATAAAACAAGCTAGAAAGCTGTTAGAGGACTTCATCTTCTAAAAAAGAATTTACGATCATGCTGAAGATTATAGACCCAATAGTGTGTACATATAAAGAAAGTTGAAGCCGTGATAGCACTGCAGAAAATTACAGAAATAATGTTTTATATGAATCGCAGGAAACCTTTGTTTATCACATCCTGTAGCCTATTAACTTTAATGGTTTTTCCTAAAACTAGAATTTCAATTAGCTGATTTGAATACTGTAGTATAAAATAAAGATTAAAGTTTTTAAATTCATTATTTTATTTTTATTGTCATAGAATTTTATTAGTTTTCTTTGTGTAATTACAATAATAAATAATTATCTAGGGCCAAATCCTCATTCCTTACTCGAGTAAAATTTCACCAAAGTCAGTGGGAATTTGCCTAAGTAATGTCTGAGAGTGACTGTGGGTACAATTGTGTCCAGGGGAGACACATTCAGAGGGGATGTGCATCTCTGTTGCTTGGTTTGCGGGGGGGGGGGGGTCCACATGCATCCACAGCAACCTATCCTCCCTCCCTCATCCCAGCAGATGGCATTCTGCAGGTCTGGAGATCCAAACATTGGGAGGACAAGTAGTGGGTGGCTGGAAGGAATAGGTAGTGCCAGATCAGGGTTGAGGGGGAATGTACATCATCCTCCTCCGATGCAGAGATCAGGGTGGGAAGATAACACAGCCCCAGGTCATGGCGTTCCTGAGATCATCATCAGCTTCAGAACCCCTGGCAGTGCAACTCCTTGAAGTCACACTTCCAGGGAGCAAGCGTCTGGCAGGGGCACATTAAAGGTGAATCCCCCAAGATCTATAAGTGATCTGCATATCTGAGGAGCTGGTCTGGCAACCTGTTTCTCAGGGGTTGCAGGGAAAAATTCAACCACACTTTTCCCCTTCCCTCCTCTTTTCAATGGAATGACTGGCAATAAATCTCCATGAGGAGACCCTCACAGAGATTTCCCCCTCTTTTAGCATGTATAGCTGTATCATACCTTCTGGTACAACATTTGCTACCAGCAAAGACAATTGAGTATCAAGGTCATTATTGGAGCCTGCTCCTGCTCCTGGCCATGGCAATAGGAATTTTGTGATTGGCTGTCATAGTAGTGGGACTAGGCTCTTTATTGCTAATTTCACAAACGTTATGTACAGTAAATAATATGCTTTATTAAAATCTAATAAATGCAGAGCAGTGTGAATTTCAGAAGTGATACATTCTACTAGGAGCTGATAATGATCTCTTGGGTGCATATAAACCAAGCAGCATTTGGAAGAGATCTGTTTTCCTTTTCCTTTGGCTCCTTTGAAATGGCAGCTGGGAGTTTTAGATGTGAAACATTATTAATGGTCTATAACATTTTTCTGAGAGTCAAGAGGTCAACTATAAAAGGGATTTTCCCCCCAATATAATATGTTAATCCCACCCCCACATTCAGAATGTTGTCTGAATCCAATACTCCCAAAATCTGAAAGCAGACTATGTATGTGTATATTAAGCAGACCAAGATCCTGATTCCGCAATGAGATGCATCCTTGCCTTCATGTGGAAGTGTACTGATGTTAGTGCAGATCTGCAGTGGTTCAGGTTCTGCTTGAATGCATCTCATTGCAGGATGAAGGCCAGAGATTCTATATTTTGAAAGATCTAACAGTCTGTACAGTTCCTATAATGCTCACCACCTTCACTTTTTGTGTACATTTTCCTTCCCTCAGGCTAAGATGCATATCTCAGTTTTTGTATGGTTTCTGTTAGGACATAGTGTGGTTATTTCATTAGTAAAGAGCACCTCTGCTGACATACATGTTGAAACAGGGAAATGTTCCAAGATAAAGGATCACAAGTTTTGTTTCAATCTACCTCCAAGGCACAATCCTTAAGAAGATCTTGAACCAGTGTTCACAGGTGCTTAATGCTGTAGCCCACATAATCAACAGACCACCTCATGACAGGGAAACCATGGGAGATGCTGAAAGCTATTGAACACCGAGTTTTCAGTGTGGATCAGAACACAGCTATTTAGCTAAAGTGTTTCCATAAATTACCATGCATGAAGGGAAATCAGTTTTTAATAGTCCTCAGACACACCCCTGTGAGATGGGAGTGATTTTTACAATTAGTGGAATGGACTATAATAATAAGCAATAATAATTCAAACCTAAAATAAAAATATTGTAGTTTTAAATATAGTAAATATGTAACTATATTACATAAAATTACTACCTTAAAAGACTACTAAGGTTGCAAAGACAAAACACTCAGAAGTTGGGAAATAAGGGTTAAGGGTGACCATGCAATCTTAATTCAGCCTACTTGCATGTATGCATTAATCAGAGTCTTTAATTACATAAATCACAATTTATTTTTCCACAGGACCCCTGCATCATTCAATGTACAATAAATGGGTAATGGTTCAATATTTCTTTTATCCTCCTCATTCATTGTGTGGCTTGCTGCACTTACAGAAAATATTCAGAGACTGGCACCCTTGTGTATGCTTTTTGCAGATGGAGTGCTCAGAGAAGAGCAAAGAGGAAGTAGATGATCTAGAGAGATGGATGGATGTACTTGAAAGAAGTGGCATGAAAATCAGCAGAAAAAACAGAGTCTCTCTCTAGATTTGATTATATCTGACAGGAAGACAAGACTAAGTCTGGAGGTCCAGTCACTACCAAAAATATAGAAATTGAAGTCCCAGGTTTGAGTGCATAGGAGAATGGTGAACTCACCAATGAATTTATGAACAGAACAGGACAGGCATGGACTAAATGGAGAGAAGTGAGTGGAGTGATCTGTAATAGCAGAATGCCTATCATATTGAAAAATAATTGACAAGACAGAAATTTTTGTTTGGCTCCAGATGCTGGGCACTGAGAAAGAAACAGGAGCAGAACTTGAATACAGTGGGAATGAAAATGTTAAGATGGATGCTTGGAGTTACAAGGCTGGACCATGTTTGGAATAAACAAATTAGGGGATGTGTGAAAGTGGTACAAATTATAAAAAAGCTGAGAGAATCCAGGCTTACATGGTTTGGGAATTTGAAAAGAAAAATCAAAAGACTATATTGGAAACAGGGTCTTAAACTCAGAAGTGGAGGGTAAGAGAAGGGTTGGAAGACACAACAAGATGGATGGATGTTGTACAAAAATTATTAGCTGTGGAGTTTGAGGAACTACTGCAAGACAGACTGGAATGGAGAATATGGACACAAAGAGCTAATCCAGTATAGATGGGATTAAGGCTAGAAGAAGACAAAGATTCCATGCGTGTCCCCAGACCTTATTTACCAAACATCATGCAAGCCCTGCTCTGAATACAGAATTAACAACTTCTGTGGTGCTCTCATCACAGTATCTGATGGTTTCACAAACATTAATGAATTTATCTTCAGAATACCACTGTGAGACTATTGGTTCTGATTCTCCCCATGTTAGATGGGAAAAATGAGGAATAGAGAAATTAAGGTCAAAATTGTTGTGTCTCCACTAATTTTGGTTGCCAACTTGAGACACCCAGGGTCTGATTTTTCACAATACTTAGCATTTTATATATTCAAAAGCAGAGCTCCAATCGACATCAGTTGCAATTACGGGTACTCAGCACTTCTGAAAATCAGGTCCCAGGTGCTGGGCACCCAGAAAATTAGGAGAACACAGTTAGTGGGCCACCATGTGAAAGTTTGGTTTAAGTAACTTACTCAGCAAAAAACAGGAAATCTGTGGTAAAAGCAGGGATAGGTAGGTGGCATTCAACTTCCTGAACCATGTGACCATCCTTTCACTACCTGCAAGGCCAGGAGGGACCATCATGATCATTTAGTCTGACCTTCTGCACATCACAGGCTACAGAACCTCACCCACCCACTTCTATAATATCCCATAACCTCTGACTGAGTTACTGAAGTCCTCAAATCTTGATTTGAATACTTCAAGTTACAAAGAATCCACCATTTCCTCTAGTAGTTCAAATCAGTAAGTGACCTGTCCCCCACTCTGTAGAGGAAGGTGAAAGCTCCCCAGGGTCTCTGCCAATCTGACCTGGTGGAAAATTCCTTCCCAATCCCAAATATGGTGATCAGTTAGATCCTGAGCATGTAAGCGACACCCACCAGCCACACACATGGGAAATAATTCTCTGTAGTAACTCAGTCTTCCCCATCTAATGTCCTGTCTCCAGCCATTGGAGATATTTGCTAACAGCAGTCATGGATGGGCCACATGACACTGTTGGCAATATCATACCATCCCCTCAAAAAATTTATCAAGCTCAGTCTTGAATCAAGTTAGGTTTTTTGCCCCCACTGCTCCTCTTGGAAGAAGATTCCAGAACCTCAGTCTTCTGATGGTGAGAAACCTTCATCTAATTTCAAATCTAAACTTATTGATGGCCAGTTTGTATCCATTTGTTCTTGTGCCAGCATTGGCCCTTAACTTAAATAATTTTTCTCCCTCCCTTGTGTTTGTCCCTTTAATTCACAGAGAGCAATCATCTCTCCCTTCAGCCTTTGATTTGTCAGGCTAAACAAGCCAAGCTCCTTAAGTCTCCTCTCAAAAGACAGTTGGCTCCATTCCTCTGATAATCCTCATAGTCCTTCTCTGTACTTGTTCCATTTTGAATTTATCTTTTTTAAACATGGGACCCCATAATTGCAGATGAGGTCTCACCAGTGCCATGTACAATGGTGATAACACTTCCCTAACTCTACTGGAAATACCTCACCTGATGCTTCCTAGGATTCCTAGTCTTTTTCATGGCTGCATCACATGTAATCAACCAATACATCCTGGCCTTTCTACTCCTCTGTCATTTCCAACTGATAAGTCTCCAGCTTATAGAAAAATTCTTGCGGTTAGTCCTTAAGTGCATGACCTTACACTTTGAACTATTACATTTCATCCCATTTTCATTACTCCAGTTTTCAAGGTCATTCAAATCCAAATCACCTTGGATGATATTCTGTTCCTCCTCCATGTTGTTGCCAACATCTATCAACTTTGTGTCATCAGCAAATTTTATGGCTTTTTATGCTAAGGTCATTAATGAAAACATTAAATAAGATTGGTCCCAAGACTGATCCTGAAGGAATTCCCTTTAACCAGTTCCTTACTCATCTTTTGATTCTCTTATTAATCTCCATTGTCTCCTATTTAACCAATAATTTTCCATGTGGAACTGTATCAAATGCTTTATTGAAATCTAGGTAAATTAGATCTGCATTTCCTTCATCTAGACAATTGGTTATCCTCTCAAAGAAGGAGAGGAGACTGCTCTGGCATGATCTACCATTTGTAAAACCATGTTGTATTTTATCCCAATTACCATTTACCTCTATATCTTTAATTACTCTTTCAAATTTGTTTTAAAATCTCACATACAATTGAGGTCAAACTAACAGGCTTGTAGTTTCCCAGATCACTCTCTTTTTTCCTTTCTTAAATATATTTCCTCCTCCACCCCCTCACCTGCCCACTCCTCCTCATGGTTTGCAGTCCCCATCTCAGTTTGCTGCTCCCCAACCCATCTAGTGTGGATTCCCACCCTGACAGTTCACAGCTCCTACCATCTTGTAAGGATCTCCTCACACAGTTTGCCCCCCCCATCTCAGGTGGTTCCCCCTCCCCCTTACTGTTCACTCCCCCCCAACTCAGGTCGTTCTCCTCTTGACGTTCACTGCTACCCCTCACGGTTTGCTGCCCCCCTGTCTTGCATGGTCTCCTTCACCCATGCAATTTACTGCCTCCCACCAGTCTCAGATGGTTCCCCCTCTCCCTTGCAGGTTGCTGCCTTCCCCCCACACCTCCATCTAGCCTGCCATCCCTCCTGTCCAGCTCTTTCCTATATTTTGTCACCTGCTTTCCCTGCCCCTCCCAGGCTTCCCCCCCCCTTATTTGTTCCCCGATTCCCCTGCCCCATCCAGGACCGCCTTGTTGTTTGTTTCCTGCTTCCTCTGCCCCGCCTGGTGCTCCTTTCCCCATGCACCTGCACACTCCCTGTGTTTGTGTTTTTCCCCCGCATTCACTGTACCACCCACCACTCCTATATATCCCCAATTCCCAGTGTAGATGGAGAAGCTGATCTCTAAACACCACTTACCTTTCACCCCCATTTTTCCCATCCCTACATTTTCTGTTGGGGGGGGAGGGCACAATCTAGTGTGGAAGATTCGTTAGCTTATTTTTCCATCCCCAACCCCCTTTATTATCTACACCCTCTGCCTCTGGCAGTTGTTCCCATCAACTGACCTCAATGGTGGTCCACACTTTAGCCACAGGAGACTCTTCTGCCCTGGTGGCTTTGTTTCTGAGGGGAAGGGGAATGAGGAAGGGAGATTCCCAGCCACCATCATAGCCCCATCTCAGATTTCTCCCCCATCCACCTCTGCCAGCACCATCTGCACCCTCACTGGGGCAGTTGCACAGACAGGGACTCCACTGCCAAGTCTTCTACCACCACCAAGGGAGCCACCTCAGTCACCAAAAAGGGTCAAGATAGGGAAAAGGGCAAAAACCACACCAGGAAGGCTACTTCCATGGCAGTGGTTGCTACTGCCATGACCCTGCCATTGGCTGAGGCTCCCCCTCACCCTGCATTCCTTCCACCAGCTCTGGGGGTGCCCATCCTTTATCCCCCAGGACATACTCACAGATGGGACAGCCAGTGGGCAGGGCTCAGGCTGTCCCACCATCTGCTGCGGTGCCTCCATCCACCACTGCTGCCTCCTCCTCGTCTTCCATCTACTGCTGCTGCTGGGCCTTTTCCCCACCCTGACCAGGAGGCACTGCAACCATTGCCTCCTGACCAGGTGGCATCGTGTCCATTGGCATGGGTGGTGGGGCCTTCTGCCATTGTGGCAGCCTCCAAGGTTGTCTTCTTCCTGCCACTGGAGGCCGCCACCCAGGAGGTGGTGGAAAGGGCATCTCAGTGGGGACTATTTTGTCCCCCTCAATCCTTTGGGGGATCTGGATGCAAGGGTGGTACTGACCTCCATCCCACCCTTCCTCCCCCACACTGCCCTTCTGCTCCCCCAGTCCACCTTTCGGAAATTGGTCTCTCTGACCCACCCTCTCCTGCTGGGCTGAAAGGACCTCACCTTCCATCAAATACTGTCCTTCTGCCAGCAAGTCACCCCTCAGCTGCCAGCAGCAGTGAATGAAGAGGAGCTTGGAAGGATCCTTCATGGTGCCTTATCAAAGCTCCCTTTACTGGATCCACTACTTATCAGGAGAGGCTTGGTGCTTCCTCTAAGGAACTTCAAGGCATGTCCAAAGGGACTGTCCCTTGCCCTGGCAAGGAAGGGTGCCCCCAAGACTGAGGTGGGCATGGGCCCTGCCATTACAGTTGAGTCTGTGGACCTCTCAGGCCCTGCTGTGCCTTGGGATGAGCTGTGCCAGTTCCTGGAGGACTTGCAAGGCTCCAAAAGGAAGATGTAGCTCACTCTCCAGGAGCTGGGGAATTTGAATCTAGGACCTTGTTGGTGGAGGGGAAAAGGACCAAGGGACAATGTTCCTCTGCCTAGCAATAGATCTGCAACTTCAACAATTCCCTTGTCACCTATGGGATTGACCACTGGTTGCTGTTTGGTTCCAAAGGGGTGGGCAGTGTCACCAGTGGCCACAAGACTCCTCAGCACCCCTGTTGCTATCACATCTCTGAAAGTGCTATCACTATCACATCTCTGAATATCAGGGGTTGTAGGGAGCCCCTCTGCAGGTGCCAGGCACTCTCCTTCCTTTGGTAGGGGAGGGAGAGAACTCTGATCTTTCTGCATGAGACTCACACTGATCCAGTGTGGGGACAGAGTGTACTTCAGCTACCTCAGCAAGTTCACAGGCAGGGTGGCCACCCTGCTCTCCAGGACCTATGGACAAAGGTGCTGTGGATTGCTGAGGTTGTGCCTGGTCACATACTGCACTTCCAGGTCTGTGCCAAGGGGGCTGATTCTCACTCTTGTTAACATCTCTGCCTCAATACCAGGCCTGAAAACATGTACAGCTCTACCGGCTGGCATCTGCCTTCTTTAGCACCTTGGATCCTCACAAGTGCTTGGTCCTGGGCAGGAATTTTAACACTACCCTGGATGAGTAGGACCACATCAGGAGAGAGAAGTGCCAGGCCACTACAGATGTCCTCAGAGAGATCATTGGCCACCATTCCCTTGTGGATATCTGGAACGACCACCACCTGGACAATTCTACCACCTTTAGGGTATGAGGAGGTATACAGGGCATTCTACAGAAAAACCTATGAATGGTTAAGCTAATGCTGAAGCTTGTTTTATTATTATGATTATGCCAGTTACTCATAAAGCCAAACCCCTGAAAGGGGTAAGTTTGTAATATATCTGTAGTGTATGTACATTCTATTTGGAGCAATCTAAATGCAGGGAAATATTTCTTGAATGTAAATTTTTAAATGAAGGATGAAGAAAGAGGAGGGAGATAAAGATCCAGGGATCTGAAAATAAATGGCATATTTAGGATGAGCATTTTAGATGTGAGTCAGGAAAATCTCTTAATCTTTTTATTATTTTTGCCGAGTCATTTCCACTTTGGGCTCAGCAAACAGGGAATAAGATACTATATGGAGAATTTAGCATCCAGTACTCAAAACTCTACTATTGTTTGTTTTTCAAAAGCAAGTTTAAAAAAGAACTATTTTGGAAAGCCATAGAAGTATAGTTAGAATTGTATCTATTGTGACAGGGTCGGGCCAGATGGCTAGAGAAAAGAAATAGAAGGCAGATATATTAGCCCCAGGCTAAGTAGGTCCCTTTTCCCTGGGTAAGGTGACAGGGAAGGTACCAGAACAATTAGGAACCTTCTGGAGACAATTAAGACAGACTGATTAGAACACCTGCAGCCAATCAAGAAGTTGCTAGAATCAATTAAGGCAGGCTAATAAGGGCACTTGGGTTTAAAAAGGAGCTCACTTCAGTTTGTGGTGCGCGTGTGAGGAGTTGGGAGCAAGAGGCACTAGGAGCTGAAAGTGAGAATGTGGACTGTTGGAGGACTGAGGTGTACAAGCATTATCAGACACTAGGAGGAAGGTCCTGTGGTGAGGATAAAGAAGGTGTTGGGAGGAGGCCATGCGGAAGTAGCCCAGGGAGTTGTAGCTGTCGCACAGCTGTTCCAGGAGGCACTCTAGACAGCTGCATTCCACAGGGCCCTGGGTTGGAACCCAGAGTAGAAGGTGGGCCCGGGTTCTCCCCAAACCTCCCAACTCCTGGTCAGACACAGGAGGAGTTGACCTGGACTGTGGGTTCAGAAAAACGGCCAAGCTGAGGGCTGCCGTGACGCTCCAAGGCGAGCACATCCGCCAATAAGCGCAAGACCCACCAAGGTAGAGCAGGAACTTTGTCACACTGTTTATTTAGTGGTGGGCCTTTCACAAAGTCCCCAGATCCCAACACGACTGAAATTTTGGACCTGGATCTCAGTATTACATCTCAGTCATATCTCTAGTTTTATAAAGTGCGTGTTCATCTATATAAAGTTCACTTGCAGTTGATTATCCCTTTAATTATTTCAGAAGGAACTTGTTTCATATTCGTTGGCCGAGACTATTACAATATATTTGAAAACTTGTACATGGAATGTGGCTGACGTTATATGTTAGTATCCAGTTTGGTTAAGGAATGGGTATCTACAACTCATGCCTCGTTTACATATCACATCAGATCTAGAGAGGATTGTGATGGATCCTTTTTGCCCAGAAGCCAAAACACATGAAGCAAAACTGTATTTTGTTCTGAATCATGTATTGAACAGGCTTCCCTGACTAATCAGGATAAGTTTAAAATAAACCTGCAATCTGACTATGTTCTTCTCCCTTCCCTTCCTTCTGTTACTGTGACATGCTGCAACATATTCCTTTCACTTTTCTAGCTGGACCTTTTTTCCCCCCCACTGATCATACTCAGAGGCCAGAATCCACAGGGCCCTAAATGGATTCCTCAGCAGAAAATATGTAAGGCAGCAGGATATAAACCTGTTGGCAACGTGACATCCTAGCATCACTCTTCATTATATAGGCCACGGTGGACAGAGGAAATTTATCCTGGTAAAACATTAAAAACCTCAAAAGTAAATTGATTTAAATCACAGCATCATACAATGAAACTGAATGTCTTTTGAGAGCCCCAGGATGGAAGAAAGATACACCTGGTGAATCACAATTTAGGTATCAATGAACATGAGCTGCCAGATTATATATTTATATACGGTCTTGTGTCTAAACTATTATAGGAACAGCGCTTACCATATGTTTCTTTAAAAATATATCAAGTCCCTGTTAAAAAGCAATAATGGAGACAGTTCTATAAAACTACAGAAACTAATTTGATAGTGAACGTGAATTAGTATTTTAATATTTCTCAGAGTTACCTTTGAAATCAGGTGTATTACAAAAGCAGAACCCTTTGCACTGCTGTAACTATAAGTGTTAGTGTTTCTAAAAAACCTAATTTTTCTCAGGAGTTCATAGTGCAAATCCACATGTGTTAACTGATCTGAAACTTGGTTCATTGTATAATGTAAATTTTGATCAGTAATGGAGTTCATTTAAATTGGTACAGCCTATGTCTTTTCAATTAAGAGAGGCAAGAATAAAGAATGGTATCCTGGGGTAGGTTTCAATGGCTCTTGCAATCCTTTAGCTAAAAAAAGGATTATTTTTTCTCCCCGGTGCTTAATCCACATTGCAAAATAATTGTTTTTGATATTTACAGGTTGTAACAGGGTAGCTTGTGGGCTTGAGAGTCTGGGCCTAAGCCAACCCCTATTACTGAATTGGGGTGGGCGGGGATTAGGCAACACATAATGCAACTTGGATGCTAAAGCCCACTGAGCAGGAGGCTCCTGAGTGATAGCAGTGGAAGGACCCTGACTGTTTGTGACTGAATGGCAGAGCCCTAGTGAGGGAGAGTTGGGAGATCAGACTGATGGAAGAAAAGCCCTGGAGGGTAAAAGAAAATATCAGAGCTAAGTATGGAGTATCATTTGGATCTGTGAGTTATTGTAAACTGATTCTGGTATTAAACTACTCCTGGATGGGGTACTGTTAAGCAGAGAAAGCCTTTGTGAGTTCTTAAAGGCTCCTGAAGAGAGGAAAAGCAGAAGTTTGAGGAGGGGGGGTCTGCAGAGACCCCCCTGGGCCAGGAGTGGTGCTCAATAAGCAGCAGTTGTGTTTTAAAGATGAACTAAAAAGATCCTGAAAATAAAATAAAATGTCCACATTCTTAACTGACTTACTCCTGTTCCCATTTAAATAAATGGCAACACTCCAATTGACTTGTTATGCAGCACCAGGATGTAAATGCACAGATAGAACTAATGGCAGAATTTATGTCAATGACATATGAATGCAATAGTATCTACAAACAGTTCAGTAGGTACTAAGAATGTCATCACCACACTTGCAAGGGAAAGGATATAAGATTAGGGGGAAAAGGTCCAGGTACTCTACACTAAAGTCCACAATCCCAGCAGCCCAGTTTGTCACTACTACAATCCCAGCATTTGAGGTCTGCCTTGTGAGGTGCTCCCATATTTTTCAGATGGAATTACATGTACATTTCTACCTCCCTGTAAGTAAGCTCTGAAAATGTTTATTAATAACTTGTTAAATGTTTTTTGTGATAGATGTTTTGTCAATCATAATTTATAATGAATGACAATTATTTGTAATTTAGATTTTTTTAAACTGGTAGTTTAGCAATTTTTGTACCAGACAGAAGGAATCATCCCTGGCCTGTACCACTCTGAATTCAAAGGGCGGGGGAAGAGAGCTAGAGTGCTCTTCTAGGACTGCATGAAGAGGACAGAAGGGGCTCATTCTCCCACCAGTTGATCATGCCCTGGTTTCATGTTGGGCCATGTGGTTAGCAGTCCACTCCACATGTAAGGGGGCCTAGAAGGATTGGAAGGTGGGGACTGGCACCAGGCATCCCACTGCTGAAGGGAGAGTATCACTTCATCACCCCCTCAGAGCATTGGGGCAAGGCTTGCTAGGAGATGTTAAGAGAGCGGACAGATTTACAGTTGTTCTGACTAGGTCATTTCCCTCTGATCACACTGGTATAATTTGATATCTTACTACAGCACATATAGAAGACAGACAACTCTCCACAAGCTGATTAAGATCTCTCCATCTACCCCACCCCCAAAAGTAAGCCCTTAAGCCAGGAAGTTGTCCCAGTAATTTGGTGGGGAGATCTTAGTGCATGCTGGCATTGGCAATGAATAGCTTGGCTCTGATGCCACTAATATCAGTCGCTAATGGCATTTATTTCTTGTACAGGAAATTCTCAAGCTAAATGGCTTTAAATTATGAGTAGGCAGTATTGTCTCCAAATTTAGTAATTTGGAGATGAGGAGGGATAGCTCAGTGGTTTGAGCATTGGCCTGCTAAACCCAGGGTTGTGAGTTCAATCCTTGAGGGGGCTGTTTAGGGATCTGGGGCAAAAACTGGGGATTGGTCCTGCTTTGAGCAGGGGGTTGGACTTTATGATCTCTCTTCCAACCCTGATATTCTATGACAGGAATATGAAATCTATCCATTCAGACTGCCAGGGGTTGCCCTGGGGCCCACTCGAGTTCTCTACTAAGCCTTCTGGCCAAGCCCTTGGCAGGCTGTGGTTTGGGCACTGGTCAAAGAGGACAACTCTTAACAGGGATCTCCTGACTCCCAATCAGAATAAAAGGGCAACCTGTAGTCAGAAAGCTAGCAATTCTTGCCTCTTAAGCAAGAACTGGTTTTGGAGTTTTATTTTTTTATTCTTGAATGATTGTGTATCCCAGAAGTCATGGCTTGCACACCATTCAGTTCAACTAATGTAAGCGTATCCTCTTTACAATAAGAAAGAGGATGATACTAAACTGGGAGGAGTGGTAGATACGCTGGAGGGGAGGGATAGGATACAGAAGGACCTAGACAAATTGGAGGATTGGGCCAAAAGAAATCTGATGAGGTTCAATAAGGATAAGTACAGGGTCCTGCACTTAGGACGGAAGAACCCAATGCACAGCTACAGACTAGGGACCGAATGGCTATGCAGCAGTTTTGCGGAAAAGGACCTAGGGGTGACAGTGGATGAGAAGCTGGATATGAGTCAGCAGTGTGCCCTTGTTGCCAAGAAGGCCAATGGCATTTTGGGATGTATAAGTAGGGGCATAGCGAGCAGATCGAGGGACGTGATTGTTCCCCTCTATTCGACATTGGTGAGGCCTCATCTGGAGTACTGTGTCCAGTTTTGGGCCCCACACTTCAAGAAGGATGTGGATAAATTGGAGAGAGTCCAGCGAAGGGCAACAAAAATGATTAGGGGTCTGGAACACATGACTTATGAGGAGAGGCTGAGGGAGCTGAGATTGTTTAGCCTGCAGAAGAGAAGAATGAGGGGGGATTTGATAGCTGCTTTCAACTACCTGAAAGGGGGTTCCAAAGAGGATGGCTCTAGACTGTTCTCAATGGTAGCAGATGACAGAACGAGGAGTAATGGTCTCAAGTTGCAGTGGGGGAGGTTTAGATTGGATATTAGGAAAAACTCTCTCACTAAGAGGGTGGTGAAACACTGGAATATGTTACCTAGGGAGGTGGTAGAATCTCCTTCCTTAGAGGTTTTTAAGGTCAGGCTTGACAAAGCCCTGGCTGGGATGATTTAACTGGGAATTGGTCCTGCTTCAAGCAGGGGGTTGGACTAGATGACCTTCTGGGGTCCCTTCCAACCCTGATATTCTATGATTCTATGAAAAGGAGTACTTGTGGCACCTTAGAGACTAACCAATTTATTTGAGCATAAGCTTTCGTGAGCTACAGCTCACTTCATCGGATGCATGCAGTGGAAAATACAGCGAGGAGATTTATGTACATGGAGAACATGAAACAATGGGTGTTACCATACACACTGTAATCAGAGTGATCACTTGAGGTGAGCTATTACCAGCAGGAGAGCATGGGGGGTGGGAAACCTTTTGTAGTGATAATCAAGGTAGGCCATTTCCTGCAGTTAACAAGAACTTGTGAGAAACAGTAGCGGGGGAGAAATAAACATGGGGAAATATAGTTTCACTTTGTCCACTCCCAGTCTTTTACTACATCCACTCCCAGTCTTTATTCAAGCCTAAATTAATTTGCAAATTAATTCCAATTCAGCAGTCTGAGTCTGTTTTTGAAGTTTTTTTGTTGAAAAATTGCCACTTTTAGGTCTGTAATCGAGTGACCAGAGAGATTGAAGTGTTCTCCAACTGGTTTTTGAATGTTATAATTCTTGATGTCTGATTTGTGTCCATTTATTCTTTTATGTAGAGACTGCCCGGTTTGGCCAATGTACATGGCAGAGGGGCATTGTTGGCACACGATGGCATATATCACATTGGTAGATGTGCAGGTGAATGAGCCTCTGATAGTGTGGCTGATGTGATTAGGCCCCATGATGGTGTCCCCTGAATAGATATGTGGGCACAGTTGGCAACAGGCTTTGTTGCAAGGATAGGTTCCTGGGTTAGTGGTTCTGTTGTGTGGTGTGTGGTTGCTGGTGAGCATTTGCTTCAGGTTGGGGGGCTGTCTGTAAGCAAGGACTGGCCTGTCTCCCAAGATCTGAGAGTGTGATGGATCGTCCTTCAGGATAGGTTGTAGATCCTTGATGATGTGTTGAAGAGGTTTTAGTTGGGGGCTGAAGGTGATGGCTAGTGGCGTTCTGTTATTTTCTTTGTTGGGCCTGTCCTGTAGTAGGTGACTTCTGGGTACTTCAGCAGGTGGGTATTGTAGTTGTAAGAATTCTTGATAGACATCTTGTCGGTATTTGTCTCTGTCTGAGGGGTTGGAACAAATGCGGTTGTATCAGAGAGCTTGGCTGTAGACAATGGATCATGTGGTGTGGTCTGGATGGAAGCTGGAGGAATGTAGGTAGGCATAGCAGTCAGTAGATTTCCAGTACAGGGTGGTGTTTATGTGACCATCGCTTAGCACCGTAGTGTCCAGAAAGTGGATCTCTTCTGTGGACTGGTCCAGGCTGAGGTTGATGGTGGGATGGAAATTGTTGAAATCATAGTGGAATTCCTCAAGGGCTTCTTTTCCAGGGGTCCAGATGATGAATGTCAGTGTAGCGCAAGTTGAGTAGGGGCATTAGGGGACAAGAGCTGAGGAAACATTGATCACTACAAAAGGTTCCCCTTCCCCCTCCCCCCGCTCTCCTGCTGGTAAGAGCTCACCTTACCTGATCACTCTTGTTACAGTGTGTATGGTAACACCCATTGTTTCATGTTCTCTGTGTATATAAATCTCCCCACTGTATTTTCCACTGCATGCATCCGATCACGTGAGCTGTAGCTCACGAAAGCTTATGCTCAAATACATTTCTTAGTCTAAGGTGCCACAAGTACTCTTTCTTTTTGCGGATACAGACTAACACGGCTGCTACACTGAAACCTCTTTACAATGTCTTTCACAAGTGATAGACTTTAGACATGAAGCTCTTCTGACTGGGGACAAAGGCAAGGTCATGCTGAATGAATGGGACAAATCGGAAATCTTGAGACACTTCTGTTTGGCATTAGGAAACCCTGAATTCAGAGAGGTGGAACAGAGAGAGTCAGGCAGATCAGGGAGATTTCTATTTTTGTTCCTTATTGTTAATCTATCATTTTTTTTTAACACCTAGGCAGAAGCATTAGGCAACCTGAGAGCAGTTAAAGCTGCAGTCAATAAAAATATCACTCAGCAGCACAATACAAAAAGAAAAGTTCACATCCCATCCAGTAAGCACAACACAAACCCCCATTCCCACTCTATGCCCAAGCCCCTTACCTTCAGCTCTTCCCCAGTGTCCTTTTCTTTTAAATATGATCCAGGGAACTTATGAATTAGTTCAGCAGTGGGAGAGTTGAGCAACAAACCCAAGGGTAAAAGAAAACCTTGCTTGGAGCAGTAACAAGTCAATACCTTTTCCTTAAAGAACATTAGATGTACTATTTTAATGAGAGCAGGATTTTAGGTAATCATGGGGGATGTGTTTTTATCAATTCATTAAATCTACAAACTGCTCTTAAACTGTTAAAATAAGAATCAGAACTTTTGCAGTTTCATGGAACCTTACATCTCTTTGTGGTATGTCTGTCACTGCTACTGCTGTCCTAAAAGCATTCGCCTTGACATCCCCTCCTGCTGGTGCCACCACACACTCTAAGGCAATAGGGCATACTCTGGGCCTTCAGATGCTGAAACGTGAAAAATCAATTTAATCCCCAGAAGACAGAATCATTAGTGCAGAAGGTGACTAAACACTAGCAGTTGTTCTATGGCAGCAAAGTCTTGAAAGAGGATTCTACACAAAGAAACAAATGGGCTTACTTTGGAATAACACTGCACAGTATCACTGCTCTGGAGCTCTGTGCCCTCCTGTATATAATGATTATTCTTCATTGGCAAATTAAGAGTTTCCCTCCAAACTTACATTGGTTAATATGCATATAACACTGTTAATTTGTACTTTGTCTAGCCCATTATTTCTCTGTCTTGACTTTGTGCTAATTTTTATGCCTCTACATATTTGTATTTAGCAAAAGAAAAGAATTTAAATTATAGGTTTCATAGGCTTACTGAAATTTGAAATGTTTGCTATATATAATTATGAATACATAAACATATATACATTTTATATATTACCACAGATGTGTACAACTTGGGACCTAATCCTGTAGCACCTATGCAAAAATCCCATTGATGTTTATGAGAGCTTTACCTAAGTTAGAACTACAGTATTAGGCCCTTATGTGACATCTCAGAGTCCTATCTTGCCTTGATTATACGACCTATTGTGATTTTCCACTATACTTATTCAGTAATAATAATTTTATTTATTCAACTTTTGGAGCACTATACACAGGCTCCTTCGACCTCTACAATAGTAGGATCAATAAAAAAAGACTCCTTAAATTATTAAGGCAAACCAACATAACAGTCAGAGAAGTATGTCCTTCAATTTACAAATAAGACAAACATAACTAGCAAAATAATGTTCACTTTGATGATGCTGTGATTCTAGGCCACTGTGTATAAACAGAACATGAGAATTCATCAGTGTGATATATCTTGGCACTGGCTCTTTTCCCTCAGTTTATTCTTCCCTGGCTGTCTTTATCCAAAGAAAGAATTTTCCTTTTGGTATTATGAAAAGCCAAATGGCTGTGGCTCCTTAAATATTCTCATTATTTCTACAAATTTTGGGACAATTCACATTCAGAAACAAATGTGTCACATGGTCATAAATAGTTGTAAAACGACCAAAGATATGGATTTTGGAATCTAAGGATGTGTATATAGCAAGGGCTGGGATTCACAAATCCTAAGATACCTGGCTCTTTCATTGACTTACTGTACATGAGTATATTTCTTTCTAAAAGATGTGCTGTAGTTCAAACACAAGTTGTTGGGCCATATGCAAAAATCCCTGGGTGAAACTATGATCTGTGTTATACAGGAGGTCACATTAGATTATTATAATAGTTCATTCAGCTTTAACATGCATTTGTATCTTGGAGGGGTATTATTGGTCCTAACTAATTAACATTTGTAAAGGGTTTTAAGATCCTTGAATAAAAGCTGCTATGTACTGTCATCACTAAGTATTTTATCTATACTTTATAGAATGTCATGGCACTGAAATCTAAGGAAAATGTTTATTCTTTCATCATTGTATGTTGTAAATACATGGTATGACAAAAGTATCTGGATATATCCAGACAGTAAATAAATGTCTTGCCTATATTCCAAACTTGCAGGAACCACTATAATGATTTAGAGGAGGACTCGGTATGCAATGTACCAAACTATGTTCAATTGTTAGTCATGAATTGGAGTTACACTGCACAATTCAGTCCTGGGCTTGTATATTTCCAACTTCATAAAAAACCTCATCCTCCCTTTTGTAACCTCCTTTATCTTTCTTACTTATCTTATCAGTCTTTTTTTCCTCTTCATCTCTAATCCTTTGTCTCTTTCCTTCAATTCACTTACTACACATTAACCTGCATAGTTGGCTTACAAGTACAGCTGATCTATCCTGGGGATTTTGCAGCATGTGATCACCATCAACATATTTTCTATCTGCCTTAGTCCTAATATACCCCAGTGAGGAAGATATAGCAAATTGGAATTCTTTTAAGATAAGAAATTGGCAAGTCATTAACAGTCTCCAATAGATTAAGAATTTAAAATGTATCCTTTAATCACAGTAATAACTATGTATTTATTGGGGGAAAAGAATGGTCTAGCGGTTAAAGCATAGGAATGGCAGTTAAGAAATGCAAGTTCTGTGCCTGGTCCTGATACAGGCATCCAGTGTCACCCTGTTCCTCCGTTTACCTACTTGTAAAAAGAGATTAATAATATTGACCTCCTTGGGTGCTGATTAATTCAATTAATATTTGTTAAGTGCTTTGAAATCCTCAGTTACAAGGTGCTATAGAAGTGGAAAGTATTAGATGTACTATTTTAACTCAGACATCTGTCACTCTATTAACATGCTTGACACCATCATTTATCTATACTGTCCTTTCACTGACAACAAAACAAAAGAAAAAAGTGACATGGCTGTTCTGGGAATGACAAAAGTTGGTATTTTTATCGGTCTTTAACTTGAAAGCAATCCTTGTCAGAGTGTTGATAAAGGTATTATAGAAATGATGCTTTTTATCTGCCTGACACCTAAATCAATAATCCACAAAACAAATCATATAGGTATTTCCAAAAATGAGCACCAAAATGAGCCAGCCAGTCTACAAGTTACATTTATCTTTGACAGAGTAAGTTGCACTGTTTCTCCAGGCACTCACTCACTGCCAAAGCCTCTCTCTCTCGGTTGTTATAACATTGACCCCGCTTAGAGGGCAGAACTGAAGATGTTGTATGAACAGAAACTCAGAAATTGGTAGCCTTTCCCAGGGTGTGAGCTGACTTAATGGGCATCTTTCCTTTCTCTTGGGAGCAACCACTCGCTCCATCACTAGGACAAGTGACCTGTAGGAGAGGCATCCAAAGCTAGAAGCTGTATTTTGTTATAAATGCCAGCTCAGATCATAACATGTTACTGTGACTTGTAGTGTTAATGATCAAAGCCTCTGATTTAAGAGAGGAGAGGAACAATAAAAAAAAGGAAGTATATCAGGCTAAACACAAGCTCCATGAATCTCACACTATCTTCCGAGAGTGCATAGCATGTTTTATTTTAAAAAAACAGTTTTTTCTTTTGGTACCTTTCAAGGAATTATTAGAATTTGCATCTAAAATTCCTATTTAAATATTTATCAAGCCATTCATTTAATTAACAAATGAGGCTGACCCTCATACATTTAAAACATGTTAGTGTAAATTACCATTCTTTGCACCAAGCCAGGGTGGCTTTAAACTGCACTGGGGGTTCTATAGGGTATTTTTCAGCTTGCACTTTTTGGGTGGTGTTTACCCACTTCATCTTCCCCCTGCAGGCAGAAGCTTGTAATTACTTTGTGTCACCACAAACATCCCCTCCTCTTTGAGCCTTTTGTCTTGGAAACCATGGAATTAATCCTCATGCCTCTGAGGCCCTGGCAGTGGGAAAAGTGGCTCCTGTAAGGACCACTATGGACCTGGAAAAGGGAAATGGCTCCTCCACTTCAGGTTTCAATGGACCTGAAAAGGGAACTACACAGTCCTCTTTTACCATTCATGTGTATTTAAGATATTTAGTTTCAGAGTAACAGCCGTGTTAGTCTGTATTCGCAAAAAGAAAAGGAGTACTTGTGGCACCTTAGAGACTAACCAATTTATTTGAGCACGAAAGCTCATGCTCAAATAAATTGGTTAGTCTCTAAGGTGCCACAAGATATTTAGTGTTTCTCCTGGTTTACTTGTTGACATTTTCAGAAACAATTTACTGTATCTATTTCAAGATAGAAATTATGTTAAATTGGAGTTAAGGCTAAGAATATATATGAATAATTTAAGTATAAAAAGGTTACAAGGATGATGTAATTATCCCCCAAACAAGATTTATACAGCTAGTTGGAAAATAGGATTCCCCCGCACCACAGAAAATTCAAAAAAATTTATTGTTGAAATTTTCACCAGAAAATTTTGACTTTTCATTGAAGACATGAAGAAAATTGGTTTTTAGCCAAAGTGTTTTTATAGAAAACTCAAAATATTCTGCAGAATAGACTTTTTTGCAGAAAATGTTGTTTAACTGAAACCCAATTTTCTGTTCAAAAACAGTTTTGACACGTTTTCAATAGGCCCTAATTATATGACTCCCTATCCAGTCAGGGGCCACCATTTTAGCTGAGGGTACTGTAATAACAGTCCTACTAGGACCAGTATGAGGTGGTAGACATTTTGAGAGGGCATCTCTGCTCAAAGGGGTTGTGGCTTCAGTCCCCTTGAGAATAGGAGATGGCAGTCATTTTGAAAGATTTCAGTGTTGTAGACATGTTGGTCCCAGGATAGTAGAGAGACAAGGTGGATGAGGTAATAGCTTTCATTGCACCAACTTCTGAAGAAGTCTGTGTAAGTTCAAAAGCTTGTCTCTAAACAGAAGTTGGTCCAGTAAGAAATATAACCTCATCCACCTTGTGTTTTTAATTTTGAAAGAAGGCAGCTTTCCTGCAGTAGAACATTTACCAGTTCCTGCTGGAGAAATTTATTTATGAAGAAAAGTGGCAGACATTAGGAGTCCCAGCCCCATTTCCCAGCTTTGTTGGGAGATTTCAGTTTATCAAGGAACTGGACCCTCTATGAAAGAATACATGCACTGGACTTCTGCTACAGAAAGGGGTCAGCAATTAGCTTGACTGCCTCCCCTCTAACCTGAGTCAGGGTCCCAGATAGTTAATTCCCTTCCTAAAATCTGCAGAAATATCCACTTCCCAATCAGAGAGGGGAACCCCATCATCCCTGAGAAACTCACGTTCCAAATATGATACTTTGGTGGGTAATTACCAATCCTTCCTATTCCAGATGCTTCATGAATCTTTTGGCGTTGGCATCCCATGGAAGACCTGGCAGCTGCACAGGGGGGTATGCTGAGGAGCATCTCAGACCAGTTTGCAGACCCCACCCCCACAACTACTTTTGTGACACAAAAGTCTGGAGTCAGATCATCAGGTAACATAAGAACGGCCTTACTGGGTCAGACCAAAGGTCCATCTAGACAAGTATCCTGTCTTCCAACAGTGGCCAGTGCCAGGTACCCTAGAGGGAATGAAGAGAACAGGTAACCATCAAGTGATCCATCCCCTGTCACTCATTCCCAGCTTCTGGCAAACAGAGGTTTGGGACACCATTCCTGCCCATCCTAGCTAATACGCTATAATGGACCTATCCTCCAGGAATCTAGTTCTTTTTTTAAACCCTGTTATGGTCTTGGCCTTCATGGCAAGAGAGGTAGTATAAATCTTCACAGTTACAGTGAAATCATGGCAACTACAGAGATCATCATCTGAAGATCTAGCCCTGTCTTGCATATTGATTGAAGGACTGGAAGCCAATTGTCTCCCTGTCACTGACTCTGTGGGGCTTCTCTGCCTTAGCTTCTCAATCACAAAATGGAGATATTAACACCTACTAGTATTCATCTACCTCAGGTGTGTTGTAAAGACTAATAAGTTTATATTTCTAAACTGGTGTGAAGAGGAATAATGTCTGTATAAATCCAAGTATTTGGATTATTATTAATCCTAGCTTTTTCTTCCTCTGAGAAATGTTGGGATATCTCCTGAGTGAACATTGCCTGAATGATAGTTACTTGGTGGGGGAGAATTCTTTGCAAGAGACACTCTTACTTTTTCCTTTCTTCTTTGTGTATTTGAGGGTTTTGCTTAATCATGTGTCTTGATTCTGGTGTTGTGAAAAACACACCCCTTTTTTCATGGTGTGGCACTAGCTTATTGCTCAGGAAACTTCCTTTATATTGTACATTGTCAGTATGCTTCCCTGCGGTGTTAAATAAGCATGTTTTAATACCCATTTGGGCAAGCAGTGAATTTAGTAATGTAGATGGGCCTTAAAGTGTGCATTTAGGACTTCTGTATGGAGTGTCATATTTTGGTTGTAGCCTCCGTTGTCTTAAACACGCTTATTACTGCCTGCTCTGACACTGGTGATCTCTGTGTGATTCTCACAAGACCTTAAGGAAGTAGTTTAGGGCAATGGGGCTTAATAATTAAAACTATTCTGGTAATACAACACTTACCTTCTTTTGGAAGAATATGGTGCAGTGTATTTTCAAGATTAAAATAAATTTCTAATATAGCTCCCAATTCGGCAAAGTACTTAAAATACAGGTTTAGGTTTAAGTATATGTTTACATGCTTTGCTGAATCAGGGCCATAAAAGAGTAACAATATTCAATTTTTTAAAGAGTTGTGTGGGCTACATTTATTTAAAAGACTGAAAACTCTAAGCAGAAGGATTGAGATTTTGAAGCTCTTAAGATTCAGTCCTAGACTGTTTTCAGTGGCTCTTTTTAATTGTACTGTCTTTTTTAGGACTTGGACTCAGACTTCTGTACATATTCACAATTGCACAAAACTGCTGAGCTGAAGTTAATAGCTGCTAGGGCAATCGGCCAAGTATCTTGTCTGACTCCTTCCTGTGCCAGTGATATTAGTCTCCTGTTTATTGTGCTTTTGTCTGTTTGTCTTTTAAGCTAAATGAATTTAAATTATGTTGTTCTCTTTTCCTACTTAGAGTTCCTTAATTCTGTTTCCATCCTATATGACTTCCTCGTGGAGCCCATTTTCTTTTCAATGAGTGTGTCATAAATAAAAGTAGATGGGAAAATGGAACACTTCTAGTAAAGCATGTTATAGCTAGAACACTATCGATGAGAAGGGCTTAGATTTCCCAGCATGAGAAGTTAGGAATCAAAATGGATCTTTTACATATTTATTTTAAACCAACCTTTTTTTAGTTTGCTTTAAAAAAATTACTGGTAAAGATTTTTGTTTACTTGAACCGTACACTATTAAAGGCAATGCAAGAAAATTAGATCAATCATCAGAGCAAGTCTAAACAGACACACGAATCTGCCATAGACAAGTTTCTAGAGTCTTGGAAACAGTTCCACATGCTATACAACAGTGCCAGATGATAAACTATTGAAGCACCTTAGTTTAGTCCAATTATATTGTCATGACTATAAACTGCTATGTTTAATGGCTCATCCCCACTGCTCTCTTAATGTTTGAGAATGGAATTCTCCTACTATTGGATTTACATGGGAAAGTGGATTACTGAAATAACCTTCCACTGCTGGAAACTTGGCTTTCCACAATAAGTATGTTTGGCTTCACAACAGAAGGAAACAAGGCTCAAGCAAATTCATGTAAAAATTTGAATGGAAATTAAAGATATTTTGAAATAGTCATTCAGCTCTGGTAGTTGTATTTACTTTTACTTGCAATTTAATGTCTTTTTTTCCATTTTTTAAAATCCAAACATTAATGAAGGATCACTGGGTGGAAATCAATTGAAGTGTTTATGAGGGTAGAAAAGGCAAGATACTGCACATAAGCCTAGTACAGAATTAGAGGGGATAAAGATTCTCTCTGTCCATACCTGTTACTTGAAGATATCAAGTGTGTGTCTGGAATCAAGCATCATTGTAATTGCTCTTCTCCAGAGTGAGCAGGAACTAAATTCAGCAGTGACATCCGTAGAATATAGAATATGGATCAGACCTTGTTAACTTTGCATTTGACATGAGTGCCATGTTGAAAAAAATGCAGGAGCATAAACTCTCCAGATGATAAGAATGCCGTCAACTCTTTCCCTAAATAGCTCGATGGCATCTCCTTCCAGGCATGATGATGAATCAGTAGCTGCCACCACTGTTGCAGTGAATAGTTCCAGTATTTCATTGCTATCCAATGAGACACGGAAGCAAGCAGGCAAAAGGAAGTGACAGGTCTATGCCTACGACTTCAGACTCTTCTTGGGGAAGGAATGTCCACTTTTCTCCCTACTAAGTTACTGGGTTTTGTTTATACTCAGTCTTTGTATTAATTTGTTCTTATTCTAAATGATTTCATCCATTTTGTTGTACATTATGTCACTATGTAAATACTGGTAGTATATACACGTTTACTATCTTGTATGGATGTGTTACAGTTCATATACAAGTAACAAATCTGTACCCTGAAGCAATGTATTCGTAATCATTTTATATGTTTATTATAAGAACTTATCCTCAAATTATCTAATAGATATTTGATTTTAAGAAGAGAACATTAGCCAATTTCCACCAGCAAAAATTAGACAGATTTATTTATACATTTTAACATAAGGTAGAAAATAGTTCTTTTAAGAATTTGTTACTGTAGTGGTTCAAAGAGCCATCTGCTATCTGAGAAAAATATAAAATTTCATATTGGTGATGTTTTACTATAAAAATAAAAAATTTAACTAAACAAAAGGACAGTAGTTAAAATAACCAGTTATATTTCAATTATAAGAATCCCTCCGATAGGCTTTCCATAGGGAATATTGAAAACATGTGTGTTAATTATGCCAAATTTTGAAAAACAGCATGTATTTTTGTGGAAGGAATGTCCCTTCAACTGTCCTTAAGCTCAATGGGAGATGAGGGCACTTTGAGGAATACAGGGCAGAGACCCAGTAAGTGCAATGGGTTCTAAAAAGCAGACATTCTCAGCTAATGCAACTATGTCTTTTGTTCACTTTATCATGTGGAAGAACGGTAAAACATGCCAAAAATAGAGAGGATAGTAGTGAGGCTGGTTTATTACCAAACATCTGTTCAAACCGGCTTCTGGCAATGCATGCTTCATAACTGTGGACACAGTTGGGGCAAGCAAAGAACTGGTGTTCCAGGAAATGATGTATCCTAGTCAGTACTTGGGAACTGCTCTAGCAAGCATATCTCCAGGAAACAAGGTTCCCCACAGACTTTCCCTTGATCTTAAAGCTTAAGGTGAAACATTTATGTGCACATAGTACCTAGCCAGAAGACATGGGAAGGCACTATCACATCAGCTGCATTTCTTTCTTAAATAGTTTTCTGCTCTCCCTTCACCCCTGGAAATGAATTTTGCACTCAGCTCTGTGTTCTTTTTTCAATTGTCTTGCTGTTCTTAAACTATCTTGAATACCCCTATTAACACCCATCAAATTTTCATATGCTGAATGGGGTCCCAATTTTCAGAAAGCTGAAATATGTAGTCAGAGCCAGTTAATCTGACTCAGTTCAAGAACCCCTTTTTACAAAGTGTTTGGGTTACTTGAATACTAATTGACCCACTCATCTCTAACACCCAACCATGTGTACAAATGACACAGACTAACCTGCTATAACTGTAGATTAATACACAGTATCAGCTGAATTATGGACAGTAGTTTCCCCAAAATCTTTCTGCAGAAGGGAGGAAAAATATTGTGTGAACCTTAAATCACTACTGCAAATGGTTGCCAGTTCTGTAGTAAATTCACTGGTGTCTTATATGGAAGTGTATGTATCTGTATATAGTTATATAAATCTATAGCTATAATATCTATATCTTTGTATGTATTTTAAATTGACTTGTCTGTGCATATATCCTTGGGTAGTGCATTTTATCAATTTAAATAAATCAATCTCTACATTGAAATAGCACATACCAAGTTTTATGGATATAGCATTGATAAAATGTCCAATCCAAAGACAAAACTCCCTTTGATTGAAATGGCAACTCAGTGGAGTCCAATAGCTATTATTTCATATTTGCATTAGTACCATAAATGTAAACTCAGTGGAAATTTGTATGTGGAAAATTGATTTTTAAATTTTAATAACTTTGGGTTTTTTAATGTTTTACATGTAGGCCTGTATACTTATTCTCCATTAAGACCAACACCTGGAAAGATTTCAGCTTGGAAAGTATGTTCATTTTTGTGCATGTAAAACCAGTCTTCATATCTTTTTAAAGTAAAAAAGTTAATTTTTCTCACATAACTCAAAAGTGGGTGAACAGATTTTGTTAAGACTTTCCAAAGAAATCCACCACTTGGGCAGGGTTCAAGCAATGAAAATTTCTGAAGACATCTTCCACAAAGTTGAGAACATTTGAAAGTTCTAATAGAATGCTGAATGCAACCTTACAGTAAGATTAGCCTTAGAAAAGTGAGCAAAAAAATAGCCTTGTGCAGTTACAGGATTTTTGTACTCTTAATGACAGGCACTGCTAACCCTTAAATCTGGCATTTCTTAAGTGGTTGACTGTGCATTCTTACTGTTCTTTCAATGTAGGGGGTTTGTTTTTGTTTTTATCATGTATATTTTAATGGGCATTGTGAAAGATAACCAATTGGTTAGTTCAATGGTCCTTGACATGTAGTCCATGGAGCCCTGTCAGTCTTCAAGAAGTGACATCTTGTTAAATTTTAGCCAGTCCTGGACCATTTTAGGGTTTCCAGAGGCTTTTATGGCCAACTAAACTAAATAAGTCTTGAGTACCTCTGTCCTCTGTGACCACTTCAGGTTTTACAAACACAGGAGGAGAGTGCCAAACCTGGAGAGATTGCCCTCAGGCCCAAAATAAAGGGAAACTTGGCAATAATAAATCTCAAGTCATTCACCCAGAGAGAGAAAGTGAAGGGAAAGGGGCAGATAGCAAACAGCTAGCCAGATCACCTTAAAGCAAGTTCATTTCAAATTTTGTCTACTTACTACTGCATAGAGAGAGAAGTACTATAGTTGCAGCATGAGAAGGGTAGGATTAGGGTTTGGAAGTGGGAGAAGTAGTATTTGTGGAAAGGGTCTCCGCCTGAAGAAGTGCTCCATGATATGAAAAAACTCCTAGGGAATCACTAGGCTCATTGTGGTTAGACTGCATAACTGCCATGACTGTTGTGGTTGTCATCTTTTCCCACAATCATATCATCAGGCCATAAAGTTTAAGAATGAGTTCAGTGACTCTTACAGGGTCTTTTGTAAGGGCTTAATCCAAGGTGTCAAGACCAGAGAGCATCACTTTCCTTACAATATTACATTCAAAAGCATGAGCAGTCTGCCCTTCAAGCAACTTGTAGAGTGGATATAGAGTCTACTCAGATTAAGACTCATGTCTCTGCCCCAGAAAGAGCCCTCAGTATAATCAGCAAAAATGAAGCCAGTAGTCTTAGCCACCATTTTACAAAGAGAAACCAAAAAAGATTTTGTTAAAGACTTGATTCCTTTCCTGGTTAAGCAATCCAAAGTCTGTTTAATGGGATAATGGGAACCAAAAGGGTTCTACTTTGAGTTAACTCAGACCATAAAGATTGGATTTCTAAAAAATAAAATTAGATTATACGTAGGAAATTAGTTAAAGATTGTTCACAGTTCTGAATGAGTGCGCAAGGGGAGAGAGGTTGCAAAGAAACTTCCCCCCATTTTTTACACCCCCATACAGAGACTGGACATGCTAACTTCTGGTAACCTTTTATTTGAAAAGCTCTAGTAATCCTAAACTTTGGGCCAGAGCGCTGAAATTTAGCAAGGGATGGCCTTTGTGTCAAGAATGTTGCCGTTTCTGTGAAAATCCACCCAAATGTGGCCAAGTTATAAGCCAATTGCAGGGGTGGGGGGGGGGAAATCACACTTCACACATGCCTAATAGAAGTCTTAGATTTTTAACTACTGAATTTCTCAAATCCCATCCACCCTGAACATGTTCCAGTGCAAGGTTGAGTAGGACTTTCACTGCATTTGCAGCTCTGGACTGCATCAGGCTGTGCTGACCTCCAGCTGGGCCTGGGCCACATGGAGGATTCTGCTCCTTGATTTGAATGCACAGGGGACAAGACCTGGACCTGTCATGGATATTGGAGGGCAGGGGGAGAAAACTAGACAAAGAGCCTGAGGGGAAACTGGGGCTGGCAGTTGGAGGGCAGAGACTGGGTTTGGAAATTGCTTTGGGGAAGACTGGGAGCCAGAGAGGGCAAGGCTTATAAAATTAATAGATTTTAAGGTCAGAAGTGGCCATTAGATCATCTCACCTAACCTTAGCCAAAACTGGCTTGGCAAGGATACTGTGAGGAAAATGGGAGTTGGGGTGGGGGTAGGAGAGGAGAGGAGAGAGAGGAGGAAAGGAAGGAGAGGAAATCAGACAAGAAGCCAATGGGGGAATCTGGGACTGGTTGGGTAAAGAGACTGGGCCTGAGAACCAGTGCAGCAAGGGGAAAAGAAAGTGAAGGGAAGTAAAGCAAATCTGAGGTAGACTAAGGATGCTGGGGGAGAACTGAGACGGGCTGGGTGAAGGGAATGAGACAAAGAGCTGGGGGGTGGGGAGGAGAAAAAAAAAAAAGATTGGAGAAGGAGTGCAGGGAAGGAAAGTGGACTGGAAGGCCGTGGGATGGGAAACATAGGTGGAAAAAAATATGAGACAGATTTGACAAGGAGCCAGGAATGGGGAAACGGGGAGAAGTTGGGCAAGGATACTGTGGCTGCAAATGGAGGAGAGGAAGCCTAGGACTAGGAGTGAGGGGGGCAGGTTGGAGGGGATGGGGCAGAAGTTGTCAAGTTAGTGGGGCCTGGACAGTAGTATCTGTGCCCACTGGAGCACACTCCCCTCCAGAGCCTAGAATGGAGTCTCACCATTCCTCTGCTGTCAAATATGCATGAAACTCACTAGCAAAGTGTCCCATCCTCCTCTAATGCTGGTTCACACAGAGGATGACAGCCTGTTATTGCTATCAGTTACAGCTCAGTTTGCTTAAGTGGCAGAACTCTGATGGATCTAACAATTGTAAGCCTGCTGATGACCCATGGGGGTGTCAATATGATGCCACATGATGGAATTTCAGTTCTCAGTTTTCTTTTTTAAAAACCTAGGTTATGAAAGAGTGCACGAGAAAAGGGTACTATGCATTTCAGGGACAGGCTGGAGCCTGTAACCTGGGGATAACCACCAAGGCCCTGTCACACCCTAGGGGCCAAGTGCAGAATGAAGGGAAAGTAGAAGTCAGGCAGGCTGTAGTGAATGGCAGTTGCTCCCTGAGGTATCTGGAGATAAGCCTAATTCAAAGTATAAGTTTTGGAGCCCTGAACCTTGGGCCAAATGAAACCATTGTAAGGATTCCTGGACTGAGGAACGGTTAGTGGCAATGCCTACTGAGCTGAAGTTTATTAAAGGGACATGACATTTAATTAACCTATACTGGCTTCTTCTTGCCCTGGGCAGTTAAACCAGAATTGAGTGCTGTTCTGTTTGGGGCACACTTGTAGCACCACACCGGTCATATAACCCACACCGTTGTAGGAGGAAATTACACGCACCCCCCCCCCAATGCTGTGAGAAGAACATGTTGAACTAGTAGTACCATCTATAAATGGGTGGTGGGTATTGCAGGCAAGGGTAGGCTGTGCCCTCCCAAACAGCCTCGCATGGCTCCACCCATGCTCCACCCCCAGGTCAGGCCCCCTCCTGTGGTTCCCAGTACTCTGCCTTGGCTGGCAGGCCTGCCTCCTGCAGGGAGTCAGGGCAGCTGGGGCTGGGGCTGCACTGGGCCTGGGGTGGGGGTGCTCTGGGCTCCTGCAGGGGAGGGAGGGCAGATAGGGAGGGGCAGGGCCTTGGGCACAAGTGGAGGGGGCAGGGGTTAGCCTCCCCCCAACAGCCAGGTCACCTGCTGCCCATGCACCTATACTTAAGTTTGCCCAATATTTCACTATTACTAGGTTCACCAAGTCAGGCTCTCAGAAGCTAGGAAGTGCCAGAATTAAGGTTGCCTGTACAACCTTATTTTGACACTCTTCCACATATTGATGATAGTATAGTATTTCGTTACATGATCACATAATATCTTTTTCCCATATGGCCCCTGCCTCATTCACTGCACAGGATGCATGGGGATAAATCTAGGTTGTGTAATGATGAAGACTACTGTGGTCAGTCAGACCTCTCCTTTATCTGTTGCAGAAGTTGGAAGGTGTGCATAGTGAATGAGGCAGGAGACTGCAGCAAGAGAGGGTCTCATGTTTAAGAGAACTGAATAGTGCCCTGGACAATTGGATTCTCTCTGCCTCTGCCACAGAGTTCCTGTGTGATGCTAGAGAAGTCACTTAAACCAACCTTTTCACAGATGGCCACTACTGGTATGCTCCTCATTTTCTGGATTCCCAATGTGAGACACCTAAGATCTGATTTACAGAAGTGCTGATCACTCCTAGCTGCAACCGAAAACGGGAGCTGTGCTTTGAATGTAACAAAAATGGTAACTACTGTGAAAAATCAAGTTTTAGGTGTCTCAATCTGGGCACCCAAAATTAATGGGCAGATGACAATTTTGGCCTTAATCTCTCTCTACCTCCTTCCCTCCCACCCCCCCCATTTGTAAAATGGGAATAACCACACCTAATCTGACAAGAGGCGTTGCAAAGATAAATCCACAGTGTTTATGAAGCACTCTGACACTATGTGAGAGCACCATAGAAATGCCCATGAAGAAATTAATAATTCTGTCTTCATAGCAGGGTTTGAAATGCATGCAGTAAATAAAGCCTATGACCAAATATTGAACAATGAGGATAAAACTAAATATTGAATAGCTGCTCATTAATTAAAGTACCATTCATTCTGTGTACTGGATGAGGCAGGGGCCCCATAAGAAAAAAAAGTGCAGTAATTAAAGACAGTAACAATGCATACGCAAAAGGGGACTGAATCAAGGTTACTTTTGGCAATTCCTAACTTTGGAATGCTTGACTCTGCAACCTTAATGTCCCTCTAACATAGGGTTTTTGTTTTGGTTTTGTTTATAGATATATTGCATGAATTGATACTATATCAAAGTAGTAATGGACAATAATGAACAAAAGTTAAGTAGAAGCACTTCTTTCTAGCCACAGATTTCAGGAGCAATAACTTATTTCATATTTAGCTTTAACACCCCCATTTAATTATCGTAATACTCTTGCACACTTTTCTAGTTAAAATATAGTTCACTGAATACAAAAAAGAATACTCCCTTCTAATTAAAAAAAGGGGAGAGAAGGTTATTTGTTTGTGGAAACATTACTGACCTATATGTTAGTGTAGAGTGTCTGTCAGAGGTTTCTATGAGTTGTACTAATAACGTAGAAATAAAGCGTTAATATAGCTGTTGCAACTGATTTACTGCCTTTGAACTCATGCTTAACTTAAATGGAAACCAGATCAGAACTATTATGGTTCATTGTATAGACAATTTAAAATCTGCAATCATGGTAACACCTGCTGAATCCAATGTAGGACAGGGATTGTCATATTCTTACCTATGGCCAGGAGCAAGTAATTCCATGATTTACCATGGTTCCATCTTGAGTATGGAAGTATTTGCAGGAATGTTATGGTTTTAGAAATGCTTGTTTGAATTATAATTCCCAGAAGACACCAGTTGAAAGTAGCACTTCTGGGAATCTTATTACCACCTCGCTAATAATGCACAAGCATATGTGAGTAATTGTAATATACGTGGATACTGTGTATTGTAATGACTGTCTCAATCAGATATTAATTCTCAATTTGATATGTAATTTCCTGTAAACATGATTTCATGGAAATACTTTTAGTCAAACAGTGCCTTAGTATTAAATAGTAAGAAAAACAAGAATAATCTGAATTCTCTTTATACACCATTTGCATATAAAACTTTAAGGAAATGTGGCAAAGAACAACAATGACATCTAGTGGGCATATAAGCATACTTACACATTGGCAAGAATATACAAAATGAGTGTATACAGTTTTCAGAGTAACAGCCGTGTTAGTCTGTATTCGCAAAAAGAAAAAGGAGTACTTGTGGCACCTTAGAGACTAACCAATTTATTTGAGCATAAGCTTTCGTGAGCTACAGCTCACTTCATCGGATGCATACTGTGGGAAGTGTAGAAGATCTTTTTATATACACACAAAGCATGAAAAAATACCTCCTCCCACCCCACTCTCCTGCTGCTAATAGCTTATCTAAAGTGATCACTCTCCTTACAATGTGTATGATAATCAAGTTGGGCCATTTCCAATCATACACATTGTAAGGAGAGTGATCACTTTAGATAAGCTATTAGCAGCAGGAGAGTGGGGTGGGAGGAGGTATTTTTTCATGCTTTGTGTGTATATAAAGAGATCTTCTACACTTCCCACAGTATGCATCCGATGAAGTGAGCTGTAGCTCACGAAAGCTTATGCTCAAATAAATTGGTTAGTCTCTAAGGTGCCACAAGTACTCCTTTTCTTTTAGCGTATATAGCGTTTACTTTACAGAATAAAGTGACAGTGATTTTTCTAATAGTTGTCATTAATATTTTGAGGAATCTGGACTTTGACGAGTGATTGCTCCGTCAACTTTGCCATTTGTATGTTTCTCTGTATAGTCTTCAGGGGCTTTTTTAACTTCAAGGATCTAGAATTTTCATTACAACAAAAACAGAGCAAACCAAATTATTAGCAAGACTTGAGGAAAATGTCTGTCAGATGCATGAGTATGCAAGTGTGAGAAAGTACAAATATGTAGAACACACAAAAACCAAACAAAACTCTAGCTTTTTTGGTTTCTGAAGTGGGGTAAAATCATGCACTCCTTACTCAAGTAAAACTCCTAGTAGTTATTGTAAACTGTCCAGCTGTAGACCTTACTCACTGAAACCCCTGACAATGTTAGATAGTACAGAAATTTGTCCCTGAGGAAAAAAAACAAACAACACGTCTCCTTTGCTTTGTGCCCCAGCACAAATCATGTTTCCCTGGATTCCTAGTATTCCCTGGGAGAAGAATCAGTAAATAAGGCATGAGGCAACACATCAAACAATGAGGATAAAAAGTAGTATCAAATAACTACACATTAAGTGATTGTTGTCCATTCTGTTTACTGAATGAGGCAGGGATCCGAGGGGGAAAAAATGTCATCATGCTATTAAAGACTATCAAAGCAAGGGAACCAAAGTGAGGGTGTACAGGAAGCCTTTATTCTGTATTTCCTTTGGAGTGCTTGACTTTGCAAAGGCACAGCTTAGAGTATATCTATACTAAGAACATAGCCATACTGGGTCAGACCAAAGGTCCATCTAGCCCAGCATCCTGTCTTCTGACAGTGGCCAATGGCAGGTACCCCAGAGGGAATGAAGAGAACATGTAATCATCAAGCGATCCAACCCGTCACCCATTCCCAGCTTCTGGCAAACAGAGACTAGGGACACCATTCCTGCCCATCCTAGGGGACACTACTATTTACCTCTCTCCATTCTGAGAACTGACCATTTATTCCTACCCTTTGTTTCTTATCTTTTAACCAGTTACCAATCCATGAGAGAACCTTCCCTCTTATCCTAGGACTGCTTACTTTGCTTAAGAGCCTCTGCTGAGGGACCTTGTCAAAGGCTTTCTAAAAATCTAAGTATACTATATCCACTATATCCCCCTTGTCGACCCCCTCAAAGAATTCTAGTAGATTGGTGAGGCATGATTTCCCTTTACAAAAACCATGTTGACTGTTCCCAAACAAATTATGTTCATGTGTCTGACAATTTTGTTCTTTACTAGTTTCAACCAGTTTGCCTGGTACTGAAGTCAGGCTTACCTGCCTGTAGTTGCCAGGTCACCTGTGGAGCCCTTTTTAAAAATTGGCACCACAGTGGCTATCCTCTAGTCATTCGGTACAGAAGCTGATTTAAATGACAGGTTACAGATGACAGTAGTCCTGAAATTTCACATTTGAGTTCCTTCAGAACTTTTGGGTGAATACCATCAGGTCCTGGAGACTTATTGTTTAGTTTATACATTTGTTCCAAAAACCTCCTCTAATGATGCCTCAATCTGGGACAGTTCCTCAGATTTATCACCTAAAAAGAATGGCTCAGGTTTGGGAATCTCTCTCACATCCTCAACCATGAAGACTGATGTAAAGAATTCATTTAGTTTCTCTGCAATGGCCTTATGCGTGAGTGCTCCTTTAGCATCGTGATCATCCAGTGGCCACACCGGTTGTTTAGCAGGCTTCCTGCTTCTGATGTACTTAAACAAAATTTTGGTATTACTTTGAGTCTTTGGCTAGCTGTTCTTTAAATTCATTTTTGGCCTTCTTAATTATATTTTTACACTTCATTTGCCAGAGTTTATGCTCCTTTCTATTTTCCTCACTAGGATTTAACTTCTACTTTTCAAACAATGCCTTTTTGACTCTCACTGCTTCTTTTACTTTGTTTAGCCAGGGTGGTTTTTTGGTTCTCTTACTATGTTTTTTAATTTGGGGTATACATTTAAGTTGAGCTTTATTATGGTGTCTTTAAAAAGTTTCCATGCAGCTTGCAGGGATTTTATTTTCTGTTTAACTAACCTCCTCATTGTGTAGTTCCCCTTTCTGAAATTAATGCTACAGTGTTGGGCCACTGTGGTATTTTCCACTCCACTAAGATGTTAAATTTAATTATATTATGGTCTGGAACATCTTGCATAACTCAAATTTTGTTTAAGTCAGAAATGTATATCTAACAGTTACGCAAAACCCACACTTATTTCTAGCTTACGGAACTTTTTCTGTAAGTGTGGATTTGCATAGATCGGGTCTTGCATAACTCAGGGAGCATCTGTATTCTTGAATGTCTATGTGCCCCTGCCAGACCCATGCAGGAATCTATTTATAACACTGGGACAGCAGGTTTGGTACCATCACAACACAGTCTCTGTTACTGAGAAAGTTTCTAGCTGATTGCTCAGCTGTAAGTGAGCAACTGACATATCTGAGAAAAAAC
This sequence comes from Lepidochelys kempii, assembly GCF_965140285.1. Classification (NCBI taxonomy): domain Eukaryota; kingdom Metazoa; phylum Chordata; order Testudines; family Cheloniidae; genus Lepidochelys; species Lepidochelys kempii. The sequence continues at coordinate 54,927,687 of NC_136383.1, forward strand.
TCAAATGAGAAACAAAAAGTAACTCTTGAAGAGGAGAAAGATCCCTAATCATATAAGCACTCATATGCCAAATGTGTGACTAACTCAGGAAAAGTGGTGTGTGCACAAAAATTATGCATTGGTACAGATTTGTACCATTTCCAATGTATATCCTGTAATGTACTAGCAGATATTCTGAACCTCCCCCCGCAATTTTTCATCCTTTAAATCTTATTCTCCCTTTGAGTGAGATTGTTTTGCACCAATGCCTATATAAGCTCAAAGAAAGAAAAGGAGTACTTGTGGTACCTTAGAGACTAACCAATTTATTTGAGCATAAGTTTTCGTGAGCTACAGCTCACTTCATCGGATGCATTTGGATGCAGTGAGCTGTAGCTCACGAAAGCTTATGCTCAAATAAATTGGTTAGTCTCTAAGGTACCACAAGTACTCCTCTTCTTTTTGCAAATACAGATGAACACGGCTGCTACTTTGAAACCTACATAAGCTCAGTTCTCCTCAGTTGTACATCAATGTAAGCCTACTGACTTGAGCTTCTGTTTTACACCAGTGTAAATAAGAGAATCAGATCCAACATTTTTATTAGTGCAAAGCTAACTGAAATCTGCCACTTCTCTGTGTAGGGGCTTGTACAGCACTTCTTGACTTGGTGTTACTAGTGAACCCTGTATTAAGACTGAAACAGAAAACTAATTTAGTCTTATGACACTCCTCTTGAAAGAGAAGTATTATCCTCCTTTTACAAATTGGAAACTGGTCTTTCACTGCCCTGTGTCTCAAGCTTTCCAAATCCACTAATTGTGGTTTATAAATTTTTCAGTGTCTTACATGAGATAATAAAGGCACGATTTTCAGAAATGCCTCATGCCAGCACCACCAGTTGAAGATCTCGGTTACTGAAGCAACCAAAACTAGTGACCACTTTTGAAAAGTTTGACCTAAATGATTTGTCCAAGGTCATACAGGAAGTCTGTTGAAGTGCTCGAGTAGAATCCAACCCTGATTACCAGTGCTGTGAATTAGCTAAAATATTCTGCACTGATGTAAATAAATTATGCATCCTTCTTCCCTGCACCCATCCAACTGTATATCCCAACTGAAATAAAAAAATAAAACAAACATTACAATATCAGACAGCTTTGTGTCTTCTGCCTCCTCCCCTTTGCTTTATCCTGGAGCCCGGCATCAGTCAGCACTTCAAAGCCACAGTGCTTTATCAGCAATCAGACAAAAAAGTGTCCATAGCATCTTCTTGTCTGTGGATCAGCAAGTTTGAAACATGTGTCATTTTGGAGATTTGAGGCACTGAGATTTTTGACTCCTTGTATTTCTAAATTTGGGAGCAGATTATCAGCAGCTCTGAATGTTAGGCTATTATACTCCTGTCAACATATAAAGAATCACTTTAGAGGAGAACAGTGTAACGTTACATGTAAAAATTGTAAGGACAATGTCTGTGTAATAGTAAGAAAAAAAGTTGAGCTAGTGTATTAGAGTGTAGCCATGGTGGTATGATATGGTTGGAGTGGTTGCCTTGTTTAGCAATAACAAATATCTTTTTATATACAATGGCATACAGACCTGACTGTATCTGTACAACCCAGGGAGGGAGAAAAAAAATAAGTATTGTACATCCCTCTCAAATTACAAACCACAAGTAGTCTTATTAAAACTTGCCACTTCTCTCAGCTGCCACGTATAACAGCTCTGGCCTCTTTCCCTGTGCCAGAGGCGAGGCAAGAGCTACCCTTACTGCCTAGCTCAATGACATCCTAATCTCACCTGGAGCTAGGAGGACCAGATGGCAAGTGTGAAAAATTGGGATGGGGTGGTGGGTAATAGGCACCTATATAAGAGAAAGCCCAAAACATCAAGACTGTCCCTGTAAAATCGGGACATCTGGTCACCCTACCTGGAGCGTCCAGGTGCAACTGCAATACAAAGAATAATAATTAGGGAGGTTAGAAGACAACTGACAATGAGGCAGAGCACTAAGAATGTGAAGATTGAGAATGGAATCCTTTGGCATTACAGAATTCACTGTTATATAACCGTCTTTAAGATTACCACTGGTAAGAATGTTTCCATATTAACAAGGTATGGTCTGCTCTCCAGCACGGACTTGTTCTGATTAATTACAGTGTGATTGTGGATTTCACAGAATTGAGACAGCCTGAGTTTTGAAACTACCAACTGGTTACTTGTTTTTATATATATTTCTTCTATCAATGTAACAAATCTTTTGATAAACTCCATACTTTTATGAATCTGACCTTTAGTCTGTTGCTATAGGAGTACAGTACTCTTCAGTTTTGTACTGTAGGATTGTTAAGTACAATATGCTCAAACGCCTTTTTAACTGTCTCTAGACAATTCACTCACCCAGTCTGGCAGAGACACCCCTTTTCTAAATATTGCTGCCCCTACCTTCTTGAACTCTTCTGGTAGCTTAAGTCCCAACCAACACCTGACAGCCTTTTACTGCTGCCGGAACCCTTCTTATTCTCCTCCCTCTGAAGATACACACTTAGACGTGACATCCTGCAAGGTGCTTCTTGATGAGCATTAAGATCTATCCCTCTGAGCCTCTAGAAAGCCTCCTGAAAAACCCCACCCCACACGGTTCCCCCTCATCTTTGCAAAGGGTACCAACCTTGATATAAAACTACTTCATCTCCTTTGCATACAAACATTTTAGTGCCTTCTTCCAAGGTTCCCCCTATGCCATGACCTTGCCAAGCCACCACTCTTACCTCTTTCACAGTAAAATCAGTGGGAACTATATAGGCAATGCAGTTGCAGCTGTATCAGTCCAGGATATTAGAGACTAGAGAGACAAGGTGGGTAAGGTAATATCTTATTGGACCAGCTTCTTTTGGTAAGAGAAGCTTTCAAGCAACACAGAGCTCTTCTTTAGATTTTTATTTTATGGGAACTATAGCACCTCAAAATCTAGGGTGAGATTCTGTGCTGCAAGAGGAGTATTGCAGAACTCTCAGTCCACTGCAAGGGGGGCTATGGTGTCTTTAAGCCATTTTTGTGGCCCCTCCCCTCAGTTCTGGCCTGGCCTGGAAGCTGAGAACTGAAGCATGCAGTATAGCTTAGATTGCCACAATTTAGATAGGTACTAAGGCTGTCAGCCTGGGCTGCCCTATGAGCCTCATGCTTATCCATCAAACTCTCTAGAACACTCCTACACCAACATCAAATTCCTGGACACCACAGTCAGCTTCAGCAATGGAACCCTACAGAGAAGTATACACAAGAAACCCCACCATACCTACCGTCATAGGTCCAGTAACCTCCACAAACACACCAAGAAATCTGTTATCTACAGCCTGGCACTCAGATACCACAGAATATGCTCTGAGAAGAAAGTCCAGTATACAAACTTTAACACTTAAAACTGTCTTCATCAAACAAGGACATCCTGAAAGAAGTGTTTGCCAAACCCCCTCTTCTGGCCTTCAGAAATCACTCCCCGACCTCACCTAGCTCATCAGAAGCAAGATCAGGACACACTAACTCAAAGCGGTACCTACCATAACAAATGCAAAACCTGCAGACTTATCTCTATTGCCATGATGATCTGTACCCCCACAACACACCTTTCAAGATCCATAACTTCTACATGCACCTCCACAACATGTGGTATACCTCATCCAGTGCACTAAATGCCCCAACAACTATGTGGATGACACCAGACAACCACTAAACTTTCGACTGAACTCTCGCAGAAAAATTATGACAAAAATATCATATCATCCGTGGGTGAACACTTTAATGATCACTCCATATCTGACCTCTCAGTCCTCATCCTCAAAGGAAACCTGCACAGCACCTCAATAAGATGAGCTTGGGAGCTTAACTTCATAGCTTTGCTAGACACAAAGTCCTGGTCTTAATAAAGACACTGAATTTATGGCTTATTACAATAATCTAACTCCCTAACCCCTGTTTTTTGTCCTATTACTGCAGAGGTTTTAATAGGCCTTTTCACTTTAAGTGGTCTCTATGACCGACAGCACCCTGTATTCACCTCCTATACACTATTGTAATCCTTGTACAAAATATGCCTTGTGAAATATATAACTTGCTGGTCATTATCATCATTGTGAACTGTATGTAGCAACATTATATGGATAGTTTTGAATTCTCTTTGTAAGATGTCATAAGCACATGTTGAAACCCACACATCCCTGATCAGGCAAAAGTTGTTACATAGGTTTATCTTAAACAAAGGAATGTTTACCTCAATTTACATAAGTAGTAAACAGGGTCCTAGAGATATCAAGGGGGGAAATGGCAGGCGACAAGGCAAATCTGCTTTTCAGCATACACAGAGAAGAACAAACATGGTGCCTCCCTCACCACCACACTTCATGTCACCTTCTTTACTGTTTGAATAAATTTTCCTTTGAGGGGTGATCCTCAGAAGAAGAATACACTTCAAAGCGTAACTGGACTATAAAGTGAGGGGCAAAACCACCCCAAGGTATCTCTCTCTCTGTCTTCTTAGGTGAGAGAAAGGAACCAACCCTTTGACTTTGAGGGCAAGATCCTGACCAAATTCTCAGGTCAGCCATGTGGCTGGGAACCAGTGATAAGGATTTTATGTTGAACCAAGTCTAGCTTATTAAGTATTAGCTACTAGAAAGTGTTTTATCTTTATTTCTCTTGTAACCATTTTTGACTAGTGCCTTGGTAGTGCAGCGCAGCCCGACCCCAGAGCGGCCAGGACCCAGCTGTGACCAGGGTAGCTGTCCCCCAGCCCTGACCTGCTGGGGCTGGGAGAGGGGTACCTATCCTGCAGCCCCAGCCCCCCCTGCGGTGGGGAGAGGCACCTCTCCCCCCAAGCCCAGGTGCTGCTGCTGCAGGGAGAGAGCTGGGGGAGTCCTCTCCATGCCATAGGGCCAGAGCACCCTCCTGCACCCCAAACCCCTCATCCACAGCCCCACCCCAGGTCCCGCACCCCCAGCCAGAGCCAGAGCCCTCACCCCCTGCCCCCAACTCTCTGCCCCAGCCCTGAGCTCCCTCCCACACGCCAAACCCCTCAGCCCCACCCCCACCACATGAATTTTGTTATGTGCACCAATATGGAGGTGATGTGTGACACCACCTCCATATTGATGCACATAACAAAATTCATTCTGCACGTGGGTGGGAAAAATTATAGGGAACCGTGTTCTCCACCATAGTTTATCTAGGGATATGCACCCTCATTTCAAAGTTATTCTCACTTTTGCAGACCTGCTTAAGCCCACTAGTTCTAACTGACACCTGGGAAGTATGATACTGGCAGCTTTTGTTCTCATATACACTTAACACAAAAGAATTTAAGCAGTGAAGGGTCAAATGGCTAACAAGGTACTACTGGATGAATGGAGAGTTTCAGGCAAGTGCCAGTAAAATTAAACTCCCAGAAACCATTCCTTTTCCAGTTGTACTAATGTGTTACTGAAGTGGCATGGATTTAATACTTTGTTTGTTTTTTTACAGCAAGAATATGCTAACATGTTTTTAACTTTGCTATTTCTGCTGACATTGTTATGGAAAGAATGCTTTCTTCCAGCTGCCTATGCTAGCACAAATGTCTATCAAATACTTTCTTAAGAAAAGTAGTAAAGGGATTGATCCTGTCCCCATTGAAATTAATGGACTTGCTGCCAATGAATTCCATGGGTACAGCATCAGGTCCAAAGAGAGAAGCTGGAAATGAGCTTTCAGAAATAATTCGACTAAAGGAAAGATCTTTTCCCCCCTCAACTGTCATACTGGGGTTCTCAAATTGCATTGCACTGCAACCCCCTTCTGACAACTAAAATGTCCATCCTGGGGCCAGGATGGCAGGCTGAAGCCTGAGCCCTGCTGCCCCAAGTGGGAGTGGAGAGGGGCCAAAGCCGAAGGGTTTCAGCCCTGGCAGGGGCCCGTAGCCTGAGCTCCACCACCCAGGGCGGGGAAGCCCTTGGGCTTTGGCCCCAGCAACTCTAACACCAGCCCTGGTGACCCCATTAAAATGGAGTCATGACCCACAGTCTGAGAACTGCTTGGAAAAAGGAGAGAGATTGTTATGAGCTGGGTGAAAGCTGTTATGGGTTTCAGATAAAACCTTATCGATAGGTGTGACTGCAACTTTCAATTAGCAATTATAATAAGCCCCCACATAAGAAAAGAAATATGTGATCCATCCAGGAGCTTTTGCCGAGTATTGTTTTGTGTAAACAGAACACAGAGGACAAGAGAGTGAGAGACACGGACAGCAGGAAGGAGCAACTGAAAGCATGGTATCTGACCTGCAAGCAGAGGCACCGGCTTTCTAATGTGCTGGAGGGTGCTTGACCCCAGTTCTGCCCCAGGCCCTGCCCCCACTCCACCCCTTCTCCCAAGCTCCTACCCCTGCCCTGCCCCTTCCCTCCCCTGCTTTGCCCCCACTCCACCACTTCCCCTGAGCTCCCACCCCACCTCTTCCCACCTCCACTCCACCCCGCTTCTTCCTTCCCTGCCCCATTCCACCCCTCCCCTAAACACAGCCCTTCCCCTTCCCACCAGCGCCTCCTGCACACTGCAGGACAGCAGATCATGGCAGGTGGGAAGTGCTGGGAGGGAGTGGGAGGCACTGATTGGTGGGGCTGCTGGCAGGCATGAGGAGCTGAGGAAGGGGGAGGCACTCATGGGGGGGCAGCTGCTGGGTGCTCAGCACCCACCATTTTTTTCCTGTGGGTGCTTCAGTCCTGGGGCACCCACAGAGTCAGCGCTTATGCCTGCAAGAAACCTGGGGAGAAGTTTTTGGGTCAGGTGTGCAGATGAAAAAATAAAAATAAAAAAATGAGTGTTCTTGGTGTTTGTGAACAAGAGAAACACTTTCCTATTAAATGATTCCTTCTGCTTTCAGAGACACAGGGCTGTGTGTGTCTGTAAATAAACAAAACTACTTCAGAGAAATACTTATCACCAACTTCTGCTCCCTACTGGAGCAGCGCCAAGGCCCCAAACTTTTATTAGTAATTCAGGTGGAAAAGAGGTAACAGAGTGTAGAGGAACTCAGAGGTGGATGTGGAGGAACAATTCCAAGTACATTTCTTTCTAAATACGTCTTCCCAACTGCAACTATTTTTGCCTGCTTTCTGTTTTGTGAGTTGTCAAAGAATTGCAACTATCACAATTTACCAGAAATGTGCTCTGTTTTGTTTTGTTTTTGGGTTTTTTTTTGGCAAGAGTAGATTCTTTTTCTAACACATATAAGACTGTATGTGGAAATGTGCATGCATGTTCAAGACAGAGACCTGAGGTCAGACACACAGTTGGTATAAATCAGCATAACTCAACTATGGTCAAATGAGCTACATTGATTCATACCAGCTGAGGATCTGCTCCACTGTCAAGAAGATTGACAATCTTATCATCATTGAACATGCTAGATCCTGAAGAGGATGATAGAGATAAATGTATTACTCTGATTGATGTACAGTGTTATGTTGGAGGTTGGATGGCTCCCAGGGAGCGTGTCTGATCTATGGACAGTCACAAACCTGCCTTCCATTCAGGCTAAATAATTAAAAGCCCCTTTGTTTAGTGATGCTGAAACCGTAGAAGCCACCTCTGAAATCAGAGACCAGCATGGCAAGGCTGGAGTAGGAGTGGAGCATTTTTCCTGCAAGCACGGAGGTTGTGTATTGGTTGGTGGAACTGTGCCGATGAGTCAGAAGTATAAAAGCCAACAGCAAAGGAAGCAGGCAACTAGAAAGACAATAAGAAAAGCACTGGTAATGTGGCCCTGAGAGAAAGCTAAGAGACAGCTTTTGGGGCAGAGTGAAATCTGGGAAGAGGCTTGGAACAATGGGGAAAGATGGTCTGTTTGATTCCCACGGTGTTCATCAAAACAGTATCTTGTAAACAAACAGGTTTGTGACAAAGGAAGATTCATCAATTTCTCCTCCTAATAGAAATCAGCCACAGACATGGCCCTGACTGTTGGCTTACCACTTAGGATAAAAAGGATAGCAATACTACTTTCTTTTTTTAAATGCTTTGCTTTTTTGCTATCTAGATCATATGAACTTCTACTGACAGCAGGACGACTCACAAGCCTGGAGTTATGCATGTGCTTAAGTACTTTACCGAATCACCATATAAGAACATTATGTCCAGGTAGATTTTGGTCTGTGTACTAAGCACTCAAAATAGCCATTTTAGCCTATATTAATGTGCTTTATTAATGTAGCTTTTCAAAGAATTTGAAAGTTTTAGCTGGCATTTTCCCCTATTTTAGTTCCCCATTCGCTACCTGAAAAATAATAGAACCTGAACCACCCCTTTTCACAGTAGTTTGAGCTCTGTGCTCACTTAGTTTAAGTCAGTGTGCAAAGTAAGTCGCTCTAATTTCAAAAGGATACCAACATTGTGTCTAATAAAGCTCCATTTAACTGGCATAGGTTAAGTAAAGCTCCTTTTTTGTTCCCCAGAGATTTCAAAACGGCCAGCTGGGATCTTTGTTCCTAAGGTTAGAATGTGGAATGCACCCCATCAAAGCTGTTTGGCTGGTGGCCATAGCTGACTGGCTGGCATGCATCTCTTCAAATCTGTTTTTGCTCTAAGCACTTTCCACCCATTTCCTGAACAGTACATAAATGAATCTGCTCTGAGAAAGGTCATCCAACAGCTGCTTGAAGAACCTAGCATGGGGAAAAGGATTAGACTCAGAAAACTTCAGAAAGAGGAGATTGCTAAAGGCCCACTCTCTGCCCAGAAGGCTGCCTCAAAAGGTACAGGAAGTCTAAGGCCTCTTGAGGAAAGGAGGAGCCATAAGGAAGGCGAGAACTGCCAATCAGATTCAGCTCAGCCCAAGGTTCACATGAACCTCGCATTTCAACCACAATCAACAAACTATCCCTATTCAGCAATGCACTGGAACATGTTCTTAATGTTAGGTGCATGTTTAAGTCCAACTGACTTTAGTGGGACATTGCTGAATGGGGATGGATTTAAGTACATGCGTAAGTGCTTTAATGAACTAGGCCCATAGTTCACAATGGGAACCAATTAAAAAAAATCTCCCATGAAAAACAAAATTCAAAGCAAAAAGTTTCATTTCATTATAAACTGAAATGTTTTCAAAGATGAATCAGTTTTTGCTTATCAGATTTTTTTCCACCTCCTCTTCTCTCCTTTTTTACCTCTCCTCCCCTTTTCCCTTACAAGAAAAGATAGTGAAAGTAGAAAAGGAGAATTTTTCAGAAGTGTCTCATTTATTCTAAGGCCTCTTTATAGTGCTCTGGCAGTGTAAATCAGAGATCAAATCGGTAGAATTTTGCGTAGAGCTGTAAAAAAAGCTTTAGTGTAAATTAGAATCAAGTAGAGGGAGTTTACTGGAACTCTATATGTGGCGTATATTAACTTCTGGGTCTGCCCAGAACCCATACATGTAAACTGAATGACTGAAGGCAGACCACCATACAGTTTGTTTACTAATAGAATATTTTATATTTGAGCAGACCCTTTCTAAAAGGAAATAGATGCTGGCAGAAATTATTGACAACAACTGCTAGGAGGATGACCTGACTAAAGAACACACATTGGTCATTTTCCTACAGCATCTAATCACTAGATAGTAATATTGTTCCCTACGATCATCAGTGATACACAGATTCTAAACCTGGAATCCACAAAAAAGTTAAAAGTTGATAGGAGCATCAAATAAAGTATTAAAGTAATTAACTTTGTCCAGTTCTACCTCAACTATTTGCTATGAAACTAAAGACTAATATATCGTAGAGGATACTGTATAAGCTAGCTATTTGTTTAAAGGAATTTTTTAAAATGTCAAAATAAGTTTTCCAGTTCTTTTTAAAAACAAAAAAAGTGTTCATTTTAAGCCATGACAGCTAAAATAGAAATGTTTTTAGCACACGCTTAGCTTTCTAGCCTGCGGGCAAAATATAAAATTGTTGTTAAATTGGAGTGGACCAGAAACTGGATGGTAAAACTCATCCATGAAACCTCTGCTAATAATAAACATTTGTCCTATGACATGTACTGTAAGTAATAGCACATGACAAGGTATGTGTTACAGTGTTATAACAGCAGGATGCAGGAGCATTTTGGGGCATGAGGTTGAAGACCAAATTACTCTGGTCCCCAAGATATGCAGTTATTACACCATAAATTTGTGCTGCTTTTATTGATTTTAAGCAATATTTCCACAATTTAAAAGGTCACTTAGTTGATCCTTTAAAATATTTCCTCTACCTTTTCTATATTCAGTCAAATGTACCTGACCATACTTCTTATCAGACCTTTAAATCCATGGCAGCTTTCAGTGAACTGGCTGTTTGAACCTAAACTGTTATACTATTATTTGAAATATATGGCAGTATAAATATAGGAAAAAAGTCTTACAAGTATTTTTTTTAACTACTGTTTTTTCTGACTTGAGCAAATCTTTCAAGAAATCTTAACTCACAGTACCAGCCAGAGCACCACTAAAAGGCATTTAAATAAATACTTTTATTTCAGAATAGGCCTTTTCCCCAAGGCCCATTAACTTCAAAGGCCTCATCCTGTATGCTCTGTGCAAGGAATTCAAAACTGGGTCCATAATATTCTATCTACTAAGTAGCTATGGGTAAAAGGTTTGGGTAAAGTAAGAGCCAACTTAAATCTTCCTCTAAAGCGTGAGCCAAGCATGAGCCTTTTTTGAAGCACATCACTATAACGTTGAATGACTCACCCCTGCAGCGCCTCCTGATTCCTGGGAATTAGCTAGTTTTCCAGCTCCAGAGCGCCCTCTGCAGGCTGGTGTCATCACCGCCGCTGGCCCCCATGTCTCTTCCAGACCCTGTGCCACTTTGTCTGGGGGTTCTGCCCCAGCAGTATCCCCTCAGTCCCTGGGTCTCCCCTCCCCAGGGAACCCCCAACCCCACCTTGCCTCAGTGCCTAGTGCCAGTCATCATTTAGCCCCCGCTCACTGGGACCGACTTTAATAGCCACTCATCATTGGTTGCCCCTGCCTAGCCCCGGGCTGCCCCAGCACCTGGTTTAGGCCCCACACAAGGCCCTGCAGCCTGGAGGGTTGTCAGGCTGGAGCTCCCCAGCCCTGCTTGCCTTTCCCCCAGTGCTGTCCTACCTCAGGTCCCTGCTCAGCTCCCAGGCAGCCAGGTCCTTCCCTCTCAAAAGCTAAAGAATCTTTAGCTCTTGGCTCACTGGCCTTTTATAGGGCCAGCTGCAACCTGATTCAGGCATGGCCCCAGCTGTGTCTGCCTTCCCCAATCAGCGGAGGCTTGCTGCTTTTCTCAGCAGCATCCCTCTTGCAGCCCCAGCCCTCTCCCAGAGGTGGTTTCAAGCCCTTTCAGCTCTGGAGCAGATCACCACCCTGCTACAAACATCCTGGCACTTCTTGCTTTCATGTAAGTCTGAAGTTCCCACTATTGTGGGAAAGGCTGTGCATCTCCATATTAAACCAAGAAATACAGTAATGGGGGTTTTGTGAGACAGCTAGATCTTTGGAGATTTTTCAGCCCAATTTTCAGAACAAAGAATGGATCAGTTTATATAAGCTTCAGACGGATGCGGAGCTGCGCTGTGAATACTATGATGCCTGGGACTCATTCCTCAAGGATTTGGGAGAAGTAGAAATGCCAGGACTAATTTCAGGTTTCAGTTTTAAAAACAGGAAGTTGTTAGGCCTTTTTCTTGCAAATGTATCATTGAAAATATGTCCACACTTTCTGCTCACGAGGACTGAAAGATGATCACTGTTTTTCCTGAAGATCATAGTCATTCATGGTGCTACCTATTTTAACCCAGGGCTATCCATTGGGATCTGTAGAGCCCATGGCCACAAATCTCTTGATTTCTCTGAGCACCCCAAGTAGTTTGTGGTCCTAGGGGCAGTACCAACAGGACTGTCGCTGATTATGCTAGTGCAAGCAACTAATATGACACCTGGCTGCAAGGAAGGGCAGTTAAGTAGCATGAGAAGCAGAATGAACATTGTATATAAAATGAGTCAATTAGTCTGGGGTTCCCCACGGAATCATCTTGTAGACCCTCCCCAAAATCCTCATGTGCTTAAAGTGGTGATCATAATGAAAAGGGATGGGTCCGTTTGTGGGGATATGAAAATTGTGAAAGGAAAGCCAGCTGTGATTGGATGCTTAACTGATGAGCCCTCTGAAGTTCACCTATCACTATTCCCACATCATCACACTATAATTTAGAATGAGGCAGTCACTTTTCTCAGAGCCATAACACCTTTTATGCTCCTGAATTCTATCTTGTATTTATATTGTTAACCCCCGCACACACCCACCAACACACGTTTTAGAAAAACGTGTTCTTCCTTCATTTTCTCCATAATTTTTTCCATAGGTGAAGCACTGATATAATTAATACGAGTTAATGTGGCTAATGAGTTGCAAGTAATATCACCATGTAGAGTTACAGAACAAACTCTCATTGTTTCTTTTTTCCTGCCTATTTTATAAATAAAAATAAAAAGATGCCATGTTCATGGACCCGTTGATCTCTCCTTGCTCTCATGAAGTGTTCTGATGCCAGATGATGTTGCTTTGTGAATGCTATTTTGCCTTTCTCTGGGACATGGTAGTTTACAGAGAGCTCTCATAGGACCATCATTAGTGGTAACTGTTTTGAACTATTTACTCTCTATGGTTTACCATGTTTTCGTTTTCAGGATTCTTCTGCTTTGGCTCCATGCAATTTCAGTGTGGAGTCAGAAACACTATGATCTTTTGGGGCTTACAAAACATGAGTGCCTTGCAAAAATCTAGGCAATTTGCCAGAAACTTTAAGCTTTGTTGAACTATGCTAAAAGGTTAAACATTTCACACAGTTTTAATTCTCCCTTCCCTCACTTTGCCTTGTATTTCATGTCTTCTTGTCAAGCAATGAAATAACTAATAATGGACCAGATGGAACTATTTCAACTATTACACAGTGATGATGGCATTGCTGGAAATCTGAATTAAGTGTTAGTGTTGATCATTGTCCCGGGTTAAAAGACCTCTACAGACATCTAATCTGTTCAATCATCTTTCATACCTTATGATATGAAATTTTCTTCACTGAGAAAACCACTGGTACAAAAGTTGCTCAGAGTCAGTTGGTTGTTTATTGTTTATTTTTCTACTTACCAAACAGATTTGTCCAAAAACAACTTTGTACTTCCCTGAGAACTGGAGTGGGGGGTGGGAGGAATCTACTTGTACCAAAGAGCAGCTTTGCTAATGTTCTATGAGCGGAAAAATGCCTTTTTCTTTTAAACTCTCCAAAAACATTGATTTGTGCATCATGCAGTAAAGGGTCAGTTCCACAGTTATGTCAAATCTCCCTCTCACTAAATGGCAGGGAAGGCCAGTTACGTAAGAGTGCAGAAAAAAAATACATTTTGATGAAAATTAATGTTTAAAAGCCCCAGGCAATATCATGCCATTGATTTTTAAGCTTAAAAAAAAAATCAACAGCACAATACGGTCCCCTCTTTGAAGTGCTCTGAATGATCTATTGCAACAGAGAACTTCTCTAATTGGAACTAGTGACTGGGAGAACCATTGTGAGGGACTGAGTTTTGCAAATTAGCCAATAATGAACAAATACATTAGAACAAGACAGACATATATATAACAATATGTACTCTGTTCATTTCTTTTGACAAGTGTCATTTAGTTTATTTATTTATGATTGCACTTTAAAATGCATTCAAGTGTACTCTAGTCTATTCTGTTAAAAATGTAGTGTTAATGTGAGACATCTCTCATGGTCCCATTGCTGATAAATCTTTACTGAGAAGAGATTAACCTATTTTGTGGAAATTATAAAGTTTATGGATTAATAAATGCAGAGTCACGGGTTCCACTCTATTACATAAAATTACGCTAGTAACTTAATACACAGATTCAGGCTAGGATTTTCAAAGGAGTCTAAGGAAGTTAGCAACCCAAAACACTTCGGGATGTGATGTGGGTGATAAAAATGTACCGAAGGACCCAATGTTTCCTCCTTTAAAGGTAATGAATAAGAACAAATCAAAGGGTAGGGTCAATAATAGCTTTCATTGTGCATCATTCCTTAGAGCAATCCATTACTTTTTAACCTTTCTGTTAAGGTTCCTTCCCCACTCTGAACTTTAGGATGCAGATGTGGGGACCTGCATGAAAGACCCCCAAAGCTTATTCTTACCAGCTTAGGTTAAAAACTTCCCCAAGGTACAAACTTTGCCTTGTCCTTGAACAGTATGCTGCCACCACCAAGCGATTTAAATAAAGAACAGGGAAAGAGACCACTTGGAGATGTTTTCCCCCAAAATATCCCCCCAAGCCCTACATACCCTTTCCTGGGGAAGGATTGATAATAAAATCCTCACCAATTGGTACATGTGAACACAGACCCAAACACTTGGATCTTAAGAGCAATGAAAAAGCAATCAGGTTTTTAAAAGAAGTATTTTATTTAAAGAAAAGGTAAAAGAATAACCTTTGTAAAGTCAAGATGGTAAATACTTTACAGGGTAATCAGATTCAAAACATAGAGAATCCCTCTAGGCAAAACCTTAAGTTACAAAAAGACACAAAAACAGGAATACACATTTCCTCCAGCACAGCGAATTTTACAAGCCATTAAACAAAAGAAAATCTAACGCGTTTTCTACCTAGATTACTTACTAACTTTACAGGAGTTGGAAGGCTTGCATCCTTGATCTGTTCCCGGCAAAGGTATCACACAGATAGACAAAACCCTTTGTGTCCCCCCCTCCAGATTTGGATGAATCTTGTCCCCTCATTGTCCATTTTGGGTCAGGTGCCAGTGGGGTTACCTTAGCTTCTTAACCCTTTACAGGTGAAAGGATTTTTCCTCTGGCCAGGAGGGATTTTATAGCACTGTATACAGAAAGGTGATTACCCTTCCCTTTATATTTATGACACCTTCAGAGCTAGTAGTAGTCACTTTGAGCTTTTACGTTGGTGGGAACTTCAAGTGAGCATCCCGACCTCAAAGTGCCCAAATTTTGTTTGTGGGAATAAGTGTTAGTAATAAAATTAAGGCGAGTGCAACCACCTTCCTCTTTGTTGTGACCCAAAGAGAAAACACGCCATAGGGTTTCATGCTGCCTGAAAAAAAATGGATCAAGATGGAGCCTCACATTCCTGCTGAGATCTGTATTTTGGTGGGACACCTCTATAGCAAAGATTAGGGTGGCCACAGGCCACCCTGCAGCATCCTGGGGACCATGCTTGGCCTATTGGAACACATTTTGGTTACCCCCAACATAAACCGAAAAGAGGAATTCCCTACATCTGCCAAAGCATGTCCTAATGATGAACAGAGAAGTAAAATAGGAAATGCAGTAGTGCCCAAAACAGCTATACAATGAAAAATGATAGGGGGAAGTAGATGCCCGTACTCTGAAGTATGGTTTTCATTGTTGCTCCTGTATCAAGTAAATTATTCTCAGTAAATTTTATATTTCCCTGGTCCTTTTATTATGCAACACTTGGAGAACCTCTGGACAGCCAGCAGTGAGCAGTTACTCAAATGAGTAGTCTCATTGACTTTAGTAGGGACTGCTCATGCAAGTAATCACTGATCAGCAAGAATGACAGACTCTGATCCAGTTTTGATTCCTGAAGTTTCAGTAACCTCAGCTTTCTGAATTATCGGTACCCTTCCCCATACTTATTCCATTTTATTTTTCCTGCTGGTAGTACAAAGTGAAAAATAATGCATGTTTCTTCTCTTGGCTTGTGGCCCACTCAGACCCTTACTCAGATGAATATTTTTACCCATGCGTCCAGTTCTTTTGGTACATTTTCCAAAGCTCTGCTAAATTTCATAGACTTCTGAATTCAGAACACCTGGTGAAAATTTCAGGGCTTCCAGGAACATTTTTAGTTTTCTTTAATTTTTTAACAGAACTATTTAAATTTATTTTAGGAACTAGGGCCCTTATTCTACACCTTTCCTTATAGGAGAACACCCCTGAATATCAATGGGAACTGCAGAATTGGGTTCTGGATATTTATTGACAGGTTTCAGAGTAGCAGCCGCGTTAGTCTGTATCCATAAAAAGAAAAGGAGTACTTGTGGCACCTTAGAGACTAACAAATTTATGAGAGCATAAGCTTTCATGAGCTACAGCTCACTTCATCGGATGCATACAGTGGAAAATATAGTGGGGAGATTTTATATATACAGATGTCATAAATATAAAGGGAAGGGTAAACACCTTTAAAATCCCTCCTGGCCAGAGGAAAAATCCTTTCACCTGTAAAGAGTTAAGAAGCTAGGATAACCTCGCTGGCATCTGACCAAAATGACCAATGAGGAGACAAGATGCTTTCAAAAGCTGGGGGGAGGGAAAAACAAAGCCTCTCTCTCTGTGTCTGTGTGACGCTTTTGCCAGGGACAGAACAGGAATGGAGTCTTAGGATTTAGTAAGTAATCTAGCTAGATATGCATTAGATTCTGTTTGTTTAAATGGCTCAGAAAATAAGCTGTGCTGAATAGAATGGATATTCCTGTCTTTGTATCTTTTTGTAACTTAAGGTTTTGCCTAGAGGGATTCTCTATATTTTGAATCTAATTACCCTGTAAGGTATTTACCATCCTGATTTTACAGAGGTGATTCTTTTTACTTCTATTAAAATTCTTCTTTTAAGAAACTGAATGTTTTTTCATTGTTCTTAAGTTCCAAGGGTTTGGGTCTGTGGTCACCTATGCAAATTGGTGAGGATTTTTATCAAACCTTCCCCAGGAAGTGGGGTGCAAGGTTTTGGGGAGGATTTTGGGGGGAAAGACCTTTCCAAACGGCTCTTTCCAAAAATACTAAACCCGGTTAGACGTTTGGTGGTGGCAGCGAAAGTTCAAGGGCAACAGGTAAAATAGTTTGTACCTTGGGGAAGTTTTAACCTAAGCTGGTAAAAGTAAGCTTAGGAGGTTTTCATGCAGGTCCCCACATCTGTACCCTAGAGTTCAGAGTGGGGAAGGAATCTCGACAACAGAGAACATGAAACAATGGGTGTTACCATACAGACTGTAATAATAGTGATCAGGAAAGGTGAGCTATTACCAGCAGGAGAGCAGGGCGGGGGGGAACCTTTTGTAGTGATAATCAAGGTGGGCCATTTCCAGCACTCACTACAAAAGGTCCTCCCCCCCCACTGGTAATAGCTCACCCTTCCTGATCACTCTTGTTACAGTCTGTATGGTAACACCCATTGTTTCATTTTATCTGTGTATATAAAATCTCCCCACTATATTTTCCACTTCATGCATCCGATGAAGTGAGCTGTAGCTCACGAAAGCTTATGCTCAAATAAATTGGTTAGTCTCTAAGGTGCCACAAGTATTCCTTTTCTTTTTATGGATATTTATTGTGAACTATCGTCTTAGAGTGCGAAAGTTAGAGATGGAAATACCTCCTCATACTAGGTCATTTAGGGTGTAATTCAACTCCCAGTGATTTTGACTGGAGCTGGGTAAAACCCTCTAGTTTAGAATTATTCCTGACCATATTTCCTTCCGCCAACCCCCACCATGCCACTTTGTTCAATCTAGTTTCCAATGTCTCAAACCACAGACTGCCTGTAAAGTAATCGTTTTGTGTTCCATTTCCAACACTAATCTTCAATACACAGACATGGATCAGCATCACATCTTCACTTGCAGCCCAAGTGGAACAGCTGATCTGGGGAAAATACAAAGCTCACATACATTTCTGAGATTGGGGCAATCCCTTAGCATTGCATGAAACACTCACGGAAACACACTTATGCCCAGATCCTCAAAGGTACAGGTGATGGGTGCTATACAAAACTTTAAGACAAATAGATAATATAAAATTGTCAATATTTTGAGATATCTTTTGTTTCAGTGCAAACATTTTAGTACCAAAATCTTTAAGCCTACTTGTTTGTTTAATTTTGATAAATCTGATAACAACTGAAACAATGTGGTATTTTATCGCTTATGTATACAGTAATTCTAAATTTCTTATTGTCGCACTGTATAAAATGGTCACATTTTGGTGAGATGCTAAATCCCTATGCAAGACATCTGATTATATATGTATATTGCCAGGAATAATAATCATAAATATTATATGGCTCAGTGTCTGAAAATAATAATTTGAAGTAAATACATCTGAAGCAAAAGGTTTCAGAATAACTGTATAGCATCAAGTTAAATACATTATGTACAACAGAATTATGTGGTATATATTTCCTCATTGCATTTGCAAATTCTGTTATACAAATGGGTACATGTCACTGAGAAAATAATAGAGCAGCTTTAAACTGTATCAAAAATCCTGATTGTTCTTGTGGATCATTTTATTCAGGCTTCATCACAAAAAAGAGATGCTTATTATATGCTTCCAGAAATTAAAATTACTGATGGAATACTTCAGAGCAGGCATATAAATACTTGCACTAAAGCCTTCTTGTTTAATATTGCATTGGAGGGGAATTAGCTATTAGTCTGAAAGGTTTAACTGCTGTATAAACTCCATCTTCTTAAAGCGGTTTGAGGTTCTGCACAAATGTAAAAGGCTGAGCATTTCTGCTAATCAACACCATTTAGTCACTTGACAGTTATTGGACATGAACATCAAACTGCATTATAGTTGGTTAATGCTGTTGGGTAAAGCCACTAAATTCATAAGATAGACAAATAATTTGCCTAAATAGCTTGTACTGCACACTCATGGCTAAATTGCACCCTCATTTACGTTTAATGTCCCCACTGAGGTCAATATGGTATCACAATTGTAAACAAACCTGGGTTACCAACTTTCTGACTGAACAAAACCAAATACCCTTGCCCCACCCTGTCTCTGAGGCCCCGCCCTGCTCACTCCATCCCCCCTCCCTCTGTCGCTCGCTCATCACCACCCTCACTCACTCGTTTTCACTGGGGCTGGGAAGGGTCCCTTTTTGACCGGGTGTTCGGTTGAAAATTGGACAGCTGGCAACCTTACTGGGGAGTACTGACTATACTCAGTGCAAAGATTTCTTTAATATTAGCAGCCAAATTCAAGATTGATTTTTACTACTTATAGTCCCAATGAAGTTCAGGGAGAAGTGGTGAAAAGTTTCACACAATGGCAAACCATCCTGTGCAGTGGAAAAGACCTCCTTATCTGTCTACCTTAGCTGGAAGGGTGGTGACTGAGATATGTGGTTATAGGGACATAAGTCCCATCCTGCAATTTCAAAAAGAAAAACCCTGTAAGTCCAGCCTATGCGGATACTGAGAATAGGGCTCAAACACCAGAACCAAATACTGTAAATTCAAAAGACTTTTATTCAATTAAAGTTACAAAGCAAGAGCTAATCAAAGTCTTCCAGAAAGAAAAGGCACCACTGAACACACAACATTTCAGCTCCATAGACCTGAAGGGTGTCTTCTAAAAAAAATCATGTCATTTTGTGTTTCACTTTGCAGCATGTTCTTTGTTACTAAACACAACTCCTCTTTCCTCTTGTTAATGAATCTGAGCTCACATCTCTTGATCTTCCTGCTATAGAGGAAACTGTGGAGACTGGGATTTATTTCTCCCATCAAATGGTTTCCTCACTCATATTTCTCCATTCCTTTCCCTGTTGGCATTTTGGGGGAATTTGGAATGTTTTTGCTCTCTGTTCAGTTGTATAACTGGTGTAAAAATATTATACTTTAAGGAAATATAAATATGATGTGATCTTGAATATTTAACTCATTTTAACAGAGTAAAATCTAAAGTTAATTGAAAAAAGTCTTCACTGAAAGTGGTATTTCTCAATACTTCATTGAACACAATAGGAAAATGACATCTTGGCATAAGCAAAATGGGAAATTTCTTCAGATTTACTGTTTGTAAAACCTTTCAAAATACATCTAATATTAGTGACCTGCAGCATTAGCCTCTTCTTAGCAATCAGGATATTTTCTTGTCACAATAAATAAATCTCACAATCCTGAGATCTCACAATCCTCAGGAAGTGAAGTCTATGCTGTGATACAGACACTAAAGGATATTGAGGCAATACAAGAAGTGTTACTGGACAGACTCAGTCACCTGATTTTCCACTTCCCCAGCAACCACTTTTGTGCTGTCTCACATGCCCCTTAGCACAAAACACCCCATTCAAAATCTTTAAAGCCATCCACTTATCCTCCTTCAAGTCCCTCCCCAAAACTCACCCTTTCCATAATGCATACAATAGACTGCTGTTATCAAGTGGCGAGTAATGGGTACTATTCCTGACTTGCAAAGAATTTTGTATTTTCTATTATTTGGTTGATCATGTCTCCCTCCCCCTCGACATATGTTTACTTCATCCACCAGTTATGTTTTGTCTTTAATACTTCAAGTTCTTTGGCGCAGGGACTGTTATTTTCTGTATACCTGCACCAAGTCTGTGGGGCCCAACCTAGTTGTTCTCTAGACACTACCACAATATAAACAACTACAGTAGCAAACAGCACTGGAATATCATTAAAGATTGTTTTAGACAGCTCATAGCTCTTAGGAGATTAAAATCTATCATGACCATGTAATTAGTCCTTTTACAATAAATTTTAAAAAAATCTATTGGTTTCATAGAGTCATTGGATGTTAATTTAACCATGGCAGCCACTAAAGTCTTTACAATTTGCCTTTTGAAATAGATAACTGTACTATAGGATGCCTATATTCAACTAAGGAAATTATTAATATTGCTGTCACATTAATTACTTGCAAAGACTATAGTAAAAATTTTAATAATGATCAACCTTTCTTGTGGTTTCATGCTGATTTTAACAGTAAGATAAGAACAATTATATGACGTAAGCCATTTAAGGATTGATTTTCAATATCTTAGGGTCCCAGAGTCATACCCAATATGCACTAAAATTTGCTCAACTAATTGGTGAGTTTATCTTGAGACGTTAGGGTTGTATGTTGGTTTCCCTGGGCTCTCTGCACAAATGGACTGTTAGACATTTATAGTAGCTGGTGCCTGGCACACAAATACCCAACTTGAACACAATTGAAGTTACTGCACACACAAAATTAGGCATATAATTCCGCCGTGCAGTTTTGTGGGCTTCTGAAGCTTTGAAAAAAGAAATAGTCTTTTAATCTGTATTATTGTAAAAACTCAAATAATTTTACAGCTAGGCTCTGTACAGTACAAACACAATTAATAATTATTTATTTCTGTGTATTGCGCCCTGGTTGAAGTATAACTCATAGCTGCAATTTTACTATAATATGAAGTGGAGTTCCTGAAAAATGTTGCTTGATGGGCACCATGAATTCCCACTCTATCACTCACAGTCTACATTTATATTTTCTTCTCAGAGGAGTGAATTCCCATGACTATTGTTAAAGCTTTAAAAGCTGTGTTTTCACTTGAAAAAGCAATTTCTGAGCATCGACTGTGTTTATGCAGGCTTTTTCAAGCAGAATCAACAACTGAACTTTTCTAGCCTCTCACAATGCCTGTATATCTCAAGGTGCTTTGCAATAATTTTACAATTAAAAAATAAATCAAGCTTCTAGAGCTAATAACTAATCAAAATAAGCTAAAGGCTAGTAAAAATTAATATATTTAAACCTTGTACCAGGTGAAGTCGGCAGCTACAAGGGCGAGGTTCAATATGTAGGGGTTCCTCTCAACAACACAAAACAGAACCAACTCAACCCTTCTCCCAGTAAATCTGGGAAAATTTAACTTACCACCAACCTTAGGTGCCTCTGAGAGGCAATTCTTCCTATCTTTCAAGTACTGAGTCTGTGTACAACAAATAAAAATTGTATTAAAAGGGGAAAGGGGACCCAACATTTAATTTGGGGGGGAAATCATGTGACCAGAGGGAAACATCCACTCCCCCAGTTCTTAGGACAGTGTCCTTTGCCTCAGTTTCTCACCTTGAAGCATGAAAGTCCAACAAATAAACGTGCATTAACATACCACTCCTCTCTGCCTCTGTTGCAGCCCACTCACAGTTGTCGAAGTTAGCTGAAGATTAGTTCAGGGCTGTGTTTGTGGGGATTCACCGGTCACTCTGCAGGGGTGGAGGCCTTTGAGCAATGCTTGTGCCGCTACCATCTCTGCAACCAGCTCACAACTGCCACTGTCTCTCTGCCACTGCTGACCACCTCTGCCTCTCCGCCATATCATGTTCTGAGGTTCTACCACTTAACCCAGCTCTCAGTGATTTCAGCAGATAGCGGGGAACCTCACTGCCAGTGCAGTTTCTGTGTGGTCTTTTGCAGCAACACTGTCCCCACACAAGGTCTAAGGCTTAGCCCCTAGACCTGGTCAGCCATGATGTCAGCTCTAGGAATCACCAACCAGAAACAAAGACTCTCATTGAGTCTTATCAGCGCTGTCTTTAAACACTGGAGAGAAGCCAGACAAATGACATAGAAAACACCTCTCCCCAACCCACTCTCCTCTTCACTGGCATTTAGCCTCCCTATCCCCTGCTTAGGAAGAAAGGTTCAGTTGAGGGTGACCCCCCCTCAATCAGGACAGGCAGGTGCAGAAGAATAACCACCATACTGATATTTTGGCATTGAGCTGTAGAGACAACCTGCTTATCTTAGACGGCAGCAAGTGAGATAAATGAGTCACCAACTCAGTGAGGTAATTTGGCCCTTGTTTGTGAAGAACTTTATAAATTGGCATAAACATAAGCACAGTCTGGCAACTGGTCAAAGATGGGGATTTTACATAATCATGCCTTCCCGCACTAGTGAACATTCTACCAGATGTATTTTGTACTAGCAGCAGCCTATTAATCAAGAACGACGCAAAAACAAATCTTGAAGAGTGGTTTCAGGAATTCATGCCTCAGAGGAATGAATCCACATTGATGGCCAGGATTTTGTGGCTCTAACAGAAACCCACAGAAGTCTGTGGCTGGTAGTCCAACTATTTTCAGGTATCAGCGAGGAAGGATAGCTGTCAGACATGCAAAAATGGGAAGAGAACAAAATGTTCTCAAAACAAGCACCTTTCCACACTGAGCAATAACACAGTTCCATTATCTCAGACAGTATAAAGAAAATTGCCATGTATACGTGCAAGATTTGTTTGCTATTAGAGGACAGCACATACACACAAGCCTCTCTGTCAGATTAGAAGCTGCATTTTTGACCCTGTCCACATGGTTCCTGTTAGATCAGCTATGCTGGCTGTAGTGTGCTAGGCCATGAAGAACAAACTCTTGTTTATGTTAGGAGTCACATCCACAGTTCTGACACTGACAGTGTAAGGAATTACTATTTATCTGTGAGTGCAGGCTGTTTTCTTCTACTCCATGTCATGAACATAATTTGCTAATTTTCAAAGTGATGAAAGGGACCTTAAAACTAATCAGTCATGAATATGACTCCCAGGATTTAACCGTGGGGTTTCCTTTAGATATGCTGCCCTCTGTAATCAGTGTTAGTCACATAGCCTGGGTTAAAGGGTGCAGACTCAGGCTTTTCTTATCTGCTACTAGGAACAGGCTTATTCTGTGATGTTCCAGTGACAAGTTTACAGCTTCTAGAGTACTTTTTCTTGAAATAAGATTCAAAATAAGATCAGACAGTTTCCTTGATTCAACCTTGTTTTTACTGCAACAATTTTATTGTGATGATTGTAGATATTTCTAAATAGTGAGAGCATAAAGCAGCTTGCAGGTAGGATAGATGTTTTCAACCTATATAAATTACTATCTCTAAAATATATTGCTCTAATTCGGTCACTGTCATGTTACGGCTCTTCTGAATCTCTTTCGGCATTCTAGTTACCCCCTGTCTGACATAATCTGGTTCTTTCAGGTGATCAGCTCCCATTACTGTTCTGAAGCTTAGACCTTCCATGTGTACTCTACCTACAAGCTGTCTTTCAAGGGGAAAAAAATTGACACTTCTGGAGGTGTCTGACCAGGCCTAGAAGCAGAAGGACCAGAATTCTTTGAGAAAGGCTATTCCAATAGTCTCAATAGCCTGACCAGAAGCAGCAAAGATGAAAACTCTCACAAGAATCTGTGTTTGTGAAATTTCCAGCCCAGTTTTACAGGCCTTAAAGGTTCAAATAGTTCAGTTTTAAGCATCTACATTTTTGGCTACTTATCCAAACTGAACTCCCAGGCCATTGGAGCTTTACCCATCACTAATACATATAATACAGCAGTTTAGAAGCCACGTAGAGGGTTAGCAACTTTCCCTATTTTTATGAAATACAGAGGAACCTGCCTATGGTGAATATATTTACAGTGAAACTTAATGGACGATGAAGCGGAGTAAGTGTCCTTAACTGCTTTAATACGTTAATGTATTTTCATTCCTCTTCCAATCAAGCTTCACTCCACTATATTCGAGGTTCCACCGTGTGGCTTCCATTTTAATGCAGAAATCATCATTTAAAACATAGGTAGCTAGAAGGAGATTACGAGCAGAAGGCAAGGAAGAATAAGCTTGCTTCTATGCCCTCAGGAGGAAGGTGTATAAAGTGGAATCCCTAGCACCTGTTCTTGGTGCCATTTCTTTCAGTGAAAAGGAGAAGCCACTGATCTTGATATGGGAGTTCCCCAGTGAGAGTGAACATATATGGGCTTTCAGAGACCACCCTACAATCACAGGGGATGAGGAAAAGCTCCATCTGAAGCAGGGTGGTGATGGGAATCTTTTGCCAGGAAGGACCTCTCTAGTCATAATGAAACTGCCTATAGTGAAAGGTTTTAATGTAGAAACACACTTCACTACGATCAGAGCCTGAGTCCAATGCAAGGATGAGTAGCTGGGCCAGGCACTGGGCAGAATCATGGGGGTGAGGGAGAAAAAGAACAAGAAAGAGGTGGTAGTGCTGCCCTGTACAACAGTTAGCTCACAACTGGTTAAGACACACACCTGGGATGTAAGAGACCAAGGTTCAATTTCCCCCTATGCCTAATGTGGAGCAGGGATTTGAATTTGGGTCTCCCACATTACAGAATGTTACCCTAGTTCCTGGGCTATGGGATATTTTCATGCACAGCTCCCTCAATCTCTCCTGTTGAAGATGTTCCCCTGTGCATAATTAGAGAGACACTGGAGTAGAGACATACATAAACTCTGGTTTCCCCACCACAAAGATGAGTGTCCTAACCACCAGGCTACAGAGTCATTCTTACTTACTATCTATGGTGCAGTTACTGTTCAAGTATTTTATACAAACTGGAACAGCTTCAATGGGAGAGACAGAGAGCCTCCACACCAGCCTACTCCATAGGCCAGGGCACTCTGCTGCAATGTGGATGACCCAAGCACAAATTCTTGCTCTGCATCGGGTGGGGTGGGGTAAATTGAACCCAGGTCTCCTGCATCCCAGGTGAGTATCCTAACTACTGGGTTAAAAGTTAAGATGGGCACCACCAGGCATCTCATCCCATTGACACCCTTTTGTGAATCTATCCCTTCATTTCCTTTTCTCTTACGTAAAAAAGCACCCAGAAACAAAACAAGACATTTTGTTCAGGATTGAACAAAATCTTTCATTTAACATGAAACATTTTTGTCAACTTCTGATTTGCCAAAAAATTTTTGAATGTTCAGATTTGGTTCTGATTAACTAAATTATTTTTCATTTTTCCAAACTGCCAGTAAATTGAAAAATCAATTATTCACCCTACTCTACTGCAAAGATACTTCAAAACGGCCCTTTAGCAGTATGGTTGCATTCTCCAGACCCACCCACTCCGCCCCTTAAGTCATGCCCCACTCTTGTGCAACAGAGCTGTAACAGTTCTGTTGTCAAAGCCTTCTGTGACCTTGGAAGCTGGGGCACGATTTGTCTCCACAAAAAGGATTCCACTGTATTTTGTTTGCTGCAAGTGCATCACCCTTGCAGTTTTTCCTGATAGATGCCCTCTCTTACTTTTGAGAGCATGGATTCCAACTCCTCCCTCTCCTAATAAGGGCAGAGAAAGGAGTGATCTGCTAAACCTATACGAGAGATTTCAGAGTAGCAGCCGTGTTAGTCTGTATTCACAAAAAGAAAAGGAGTACTTGTGGCACCTTAGAGACTAACAAATTTATTTGAGCATAAGCTTTCGTGAGCTACAGCTCACTTCGTCGGATGCATTCCTCACCCATAACTGTTTCACATTTGGGGACAATGTATACCTTCAAATCAGCGGCACTGCTATGGGTACCTGCATGGCCCCAAGTATGCCAACATTTTTATGGCTGACTTAGAATAACGCTTCCTCAGCTCTCGTCCCCTAATGCCCCTACTCTACTTGCGCTACATTGATGACAACTTCATCATCTGGACCCATGGAAAAAAAGCCCTTGAAGAATCCCACCATCAACCTCAGCCTGGACCACTTCCTGGACACTACGGTCCTAATAAGCGATGGTCACATAAACACCACCGTATACCGGAAACCTACTGACCGCTATTCCTATCTACATGACTCCAGCTTTCATCCAGACCACGCCACACGATCCATTGTCTACAGCCAAGCTCTACGGTACAACCGCATCTGCTCCAACCCCTCAGACAGAGACAAACACCTACAAAATCTCTATCAAGCGTTCTTACAACTACAATACCCACCTGCTGAAGTGAAGAAACAGATTGACAGAGCCAGAAGAGTACCCAGAAGTCACCTACTACAGGACAGGCCCAACAAAGAAAATAACAGAATGCCACTAGCCGTCACCTTCAGCCCCCAACTAAAACCTCTCCAAAGCATCATCAAGGATCTACAACCTATCCTGAAGGACGACTCATCACTCTCACAGATCTTGGGAGACAGGCCAATCCTTGCTTACAGACAGCCACCCAACCTGAAGCAAATGCTCACCAGCAACCACACACCACACAACAGAACCACTAACCCAGGAACCTCTCCTTGCAACAAAGCCCGTTGCCAACTGTGTCCACGTATCTATTCAGGAGACACCATCATAGGGCCTAATCACATCAGCCACACTATCAGAGGCTCATTCACCTGCACATCCACCAATGTGATATATGCCATCATGTACCAGCAATGCCCCTCTGCCATGTACATTTGTCAAACTGGACAGTCTCTACGTAAAAGAATAAATGGACACAAATCAGATGTCAAGAATTATAACATTCATAAACCAGTTGGAGAACACTTCAATCTCTCTGGTCACTCAATTACAGACCTAAAAGTTGCAATACTTCAACAAAAAAAACTTCAGAAACAGACTCCAACGAGAGACTACTGAATTGGAATTAATTTTCAAACTGGATACAATTAACTTAGGCCTGAATAGAGACTGGGAGTAGATGGGTCATTACACAAAGTAAAACTATTTCCCCATGTTTATCTTTCCCCCCACCCCCACTGTTCCTCAGTTTCAATTGCTGGAAATGGCCCACCTTGATTATCACTACAAAACGTTTCCCCACCCCATCCCCACCCCGCTCTCCTGCTGGTAATAGCTCACCTTAAGTGATCACTCTGGTTACAGTGTGTACAGTAACACCCATTGTTCCATGTTCTTTATGTGTATAAATCTCCCCACTGTATTTTCCACTGAATGCATCCGATGAAGTGAGC
This sequence comes from Lepidochelys kempii, assembly GCF_965140285.1. NCBI lineage: Eukaryota > Metazoa > Chordata > Testudines > Cheloniidae > Lepidochelys > Lepidochelys kempii. The sequence continues at coordinate 54,955,242 of NC_136383.1, forward strand.
TGTAGCTCACGAAAGCTTATGTTCAAATAAATTGGTTAGTCTCTAAGGTGCCACAAGTACTCCTTTTCTTTTTGCGAGTACAGACTAACACGGCTGCTACTCTAAAAACTGAAAGAATAGTTATCAATGGTTCACTGTCAAATGGGGAGGAAGGGTGCCAGGGGGGTCTCTAAAAGGAATGCATCTGATGAACTGAGCTGTAGCTCACAAAAGCTTAAGCTCAAATACATTAGTTAGTCTCTAAAGGTACCACAAATACTCCTTTTCTTTCTATAAGAGAGCGTTTGTGTTATTTTTAGGACATCTGGGACAACTAGAATGATGAAGACACATATAAGAAAGATGCAGTAACTGGGCAAATGGGAATTTGTTGCACATGCTATGGCAATACCCAGCAGTACACTCCTAAAAAGAAGCTGAATAAATATATAATCTTGGACAGTGGAGGTAGTATCACAAACATATAGAAAAGAGATGATTGGGAAATGTTTGTTGCTTAAAAAACAAAACCAAATAACTATCCACATTGTGTTACAAAAGATGAAATTTGCAAGAGGGTTAAATACTGCAGCAAGAGAGAACTGACAAGCTCAGATTCATTTTTCATTTAAATGAAAAACAGGAAAGCTGTGAATAGACAACATACATTTTAGTGGTATATGATTAAATCATTACCATTAAATTATTGCTATTAAGATGTTACACTGCACAATCTATTTTGTTAGTAGGGACACAACTCTAAAATATGTATATTGCTGGAGAATATGTATGTATTTATTGCTATTTTGTAGCATAATATTACCACATTTATCTCTCTTTTTTCCTTCATCTTCTTCTTTTTAGTATTTGAGTTTGTACACGTCTTTGGTACAGACAAATTAATTAATTTCATAATTGTTCACACATATCACTAGGAATCTAAATGTGACAGAAAAGCCATTGTGATTAATTTGTTTTTGTTTTAATGTTTCGCCACTAGAACATCATGCACACAATCTTCATTACCCTTTTGGATGTTCCAAATTCCATCTTTAGCCAGGTCAGATAAAACATGATGTTATCTTTATCTTCAAAGCATCACACCCTACTTTAGAAGCTTCTTCAGCAGGAGCAATTTAAAATATTTTATTTGGGCTTCAGAAGTATTCTGTCCAGGAAAAAAACAACCACCATAATGTTATTCAGCAATGTGTATTAATAAATAGCAGACAGCAACTGGAACATAATTACTCAGGACCTGATTCTGCAAGATACTTACCCACATGCATAACTTTAAGCAAGTTAATAGTCATACTGAACTGAACAGAACTACTCCCATGTTGAAAGTTAGACATGCAGTAAGTATATTGTGTAATCAGGGTCTTGGAATCAAATTCTCCTATCTGCTAAATTCATTCTGCTCATATTTAAGTCGTGCAAAGTCAACTTCAGCTGACCAGAGATTCCCCCTGGAGAATTCCCCTTCTTGCTCTAACTTCTACCAGGGCTGAGCAGCCATGGATTAGGGAAATGTTGCTAGTTCCCTGCAGCTAACCACTGCCCTCTATGTTCGAGTGCATCTTGAAGCAGTGGAAAATCGGGGCCTCAGTATTTAGGAAACAATCCAATGCCTAAGTCAGTCAATGGGGGTCATTTGGGGGTGTTAGATCAGGCCTTTAAGGTGCAGTAGAAGTTAATGAGGAACTTAAAATGGAGGTGGCAGTTGGAGGCTTATCCACATTAAAGCTGTCAGTGTAGTCCTGGTGTTAGCAATGGTGGGAAGTGTTCAGAAAATATGCCTAGTTTAGACAAAGCTGAAGAAAGTCTTGCAGAGAAACAGGACATCTTTTCTGGAACTCTGGAAAAAGAAAAAGGAATCCAACTTCTGTTAGGTATAAAATTCACTCAGCCCTTGCCATCTAATATCCCTGTCCAAGGTTTACATATTTCTAAATAAATTAGAAAGAGATGCAGTAATCTGAATGTGTGTCTTACTCATTACTCCCGTAACAAGGACTTAGTGGAGAGCAGCGGAATGAAAAACTTTCCTACCCGATTGGAAGCAGTGATAAAATAAAGCGCTTCAAAAACATGAAATGATTTCTTCCCCTGAATTTAACTCTTGCTGTAGACCTCCACATTGTTCAGCGTGAAGTGCCATTCTCAACTGAAGGTTGGCTCTGTTCTCTCATCTTATGGAAATGTTCCTAGCATCCACATGGACTGTAAAGAGTAGAATATTGGGAGTCCAGATCAGCCATGCAGATCTGAAGCATAATTTTCTCCTAAAACTGTCTAAGCTATGAACGATTTTTCTTTATGTGCAAGGCTACATATCTCTCTAGCTAATTTTCTTGCTGGCTTTCTGGAGTATCAGAACCGTTTTCAGCATTGAGGCTTCCTCACCCATTACTTTCACCTCTGAAAGATTTTTATAAAATGTAAGGGGCTAGGTTCTTGTACAGTTGTGTATCTTCAGTGTGTGTGCAAGGATAATACAGTTGTCAGCATACTGAAGGTTGATAACAACAGCCCTGGTGACTTTAGTTTTAGAATGAAGACGTCGCAGTTTGAAGAGCTGGCCGTCCATGTGATACTCAATCCCGATTCCAGAAGAAAGGCGGTCATGAGTAAGAATCAAGATTACAGGCTCAAGAGAAGTGTAGAGAACAACACCAGCCATGCCATTGTTTATGGTATTTATTGGCCTAAGTCCTTTGATTCCCTCAATCATGAAGTATTATGGAGATGCTGTCTAGGTTTGTTTGTACATTGAAGTTCATTTGTGTTCTCAGGCTACTTCAGGATGGGATAACCCCACCATCCTCTGTAATGGGTTGGAGACGGACCTGTTCACCATCCATACCGGTGTTAAGCAGGGCTGTGTTATTGCCCCAAACCTTTTTTCCATCTATCCCATCCTGAAGTAGCCTGAGAACACAAATGAACTTCAATGTACAAACAAACCTAGACAGCATCTCCATAATACTTCATGATTGAGGGAATCAAAGGACTTAGTTAGGCCAATAAATGCCATAAACAATGGCATGGCTGGTGTTGTTCTCTACACTTCTCTTGAGCCTGTAGTGCAACAAAAAATATGTCGGTGGTACTCCAAGATGGTCTGAAACCACATTAGGATTCCAGACGGATTTCAGCAAGAGGAAGAAGACTGTTCAAAAGGGTACATGCAAGGATCTTCCCAGAAATGGAGAGGAGGGCAATAATTGGTACTTATTGGTAATTCCCTCACACTGAGTTGTCCCCTTCCTTAAAAATGGTCACAATATTGGTATTCTTTAGGTCAGGTGCAATTTCCTTGTTAACCCAAATTCTAACAAGAAGTTGATGATGTTTTTGCACGAGTGCTATTCTCTCTCACACACACATGAGCCTAATGTGCTGCCAGTAGGCTATGAGCTTGAACAGACTACACTAGAATCTAGGAGATTTTTTTTTAATTTACATTGTGTTCCCATATAATTTTTTACTTTCGAAAACTCTCCATATTCATAACTTGTCTTCTAACTCTGTCATGTGCATACTGCAATAAACATTGTGATATGCAAGTACCCCTCACTGGAAAAGCTGTAGTGACTGAGCTTTGGCATTTTAAATTTTAATGTTCCCCTATCAAACAGGAAGGGGGGGGGAATCAGAGAAAATGGAACCAAATATATCAAATTATTGCCAGCATAGAGCCTGGCAACCTATTCCAGAAGCTTTACTCACAGCACAAAGAATTGTATCATTCACAAACTCCAAAAAGATCAAAGATTTAACATAAGATCAGGAAGTACAAACATTTATTCTTTTGTTTAGTATTTTATACTGTAGCCTTAAAGAGTAATCCCCAAGTGCTGTGTAAAGAAACCCTGATATCCTACCTCACGCATTGGTTGATTATTATGGATCTGGTACGTGAAGGAAGAAGCATGTGGGAGGATATATTCCCCAAGTTTCTTTTATTCGTCTCCTACTTAACGCTGAAAGAGCCCCAGGAAATCTAGAGAATGCCTAGGGGAAAGATACCTATAGAGATGCCCTAAAGGTACCTATAGAGATGCCTCAGATAATTTTTGGTATGCACCTGTATTCAGTTAATGGTTTGGGATGTTAACATAAACATATTTATTTATACATATAAGTATGTCCATTCACCTGAAAAATACAAACTCGGCAAAAGAATCCCAATCTATCTGTTAACACAGAAACTATTTATACCACATGAGAATGCCATTGTGCTGTGCTATTGGCAAACACAGTATTTTCCTTTAAAAGTTCACAATCAATTTTTAAAAGGAAAAGCCTTGTTTATCTTGCTCCTGGTCCCACCTCTGAGGGCTTGTCTTCACTACGGGGGTAAGTCGACCTAAGTTATGCTACTCCAGTTACGTGAATAACGTAGCTGGAGTTGATGTAGCTTAGGTCAACTGACCCCAGTGTCTTCACTGAGCTGCGTCAACAGGAGACACTCTGCAGTCAACTTTCCTTACTCTTCTCGGTTAGCTGGAGTAACGGCGTTGACCGGAAAGCACCATGCCATTGTTTTAGCGGGTCTTCACTATACCCACTAAAATCAATCCCTGCTCCATCGATTGAAGTAGTGTCGATCTCTGTATAGTGAAGACCAGCCCTGAGTCTCAGACTCATAGTGGAAAATCAACCCTTGCTAAAGGTTAGAGAAGGTCAGAGAGACCAATAGGATTTGTGATTCTTCTGTATACACTTATTGTATAAGGACTCCTTTGCTACAGGCCTAATGTAGGCACCTAAATTAGGATACTGAATTCTGCATTCATATGTTCTGATTGGCACTTAAGTACTCACATGTGGAATTGTGTACTCTAACTTAAACAATCAAGTATGGAATTTGTGCTTCAAAAATCTAGAACTGAGGAGACCTCAGAGTAAAGTACAAGAATATGTGAGGTCCCTGTCATTTTTATCTATATATGGGTACATGTGTGCCGTAGTTCATCTACCACCACATCTAAATATCACTGTCAAAAATACCTCTGAATACTGTTGCCATCATTGGCTGCATATCCAGCTGCTTCCGTTTCTCCTGAGGGCACATCTGCTGTTCCTCACTCTCACAGTCTTCCCAAATCATCTCACTGCTGCACTCATCATCCATCTCAGTATCCATAGTCTCCTAGATCCATAGTCATCTCAGGCCAATATCCAAAATAAAACACCAAGGACCATGTGGTCCCAAGGAGACTAGTATCTGATTTAATCTTTTAATAACACAAAGGTTAAACTGACAAGAGCAGCAGGCCACAAAGGCTGTCAAAAGATTGTTCCTAGAGAGAAGGATGGGCCTAGAGCAGCTAGGAGATAAAATAACTTACAGGAAACCTTAAAAGGAAAATATTAACCACCACAATAGCGGAAGGCAAGTCATGCAAACAAGTGCCATACAAGTGGCAAATCCTGCCCTTTCCCCTGCAGCTACACTGGGTGTCCCCTGACAGCAGGACAAGTATGGTTCTGCTGTCCCATTGTGGGGGATGATTTCAAGGGATTGTGCAGAGGGTGTGCTACATCATTGGGGGGTGCTCCTTGCATGACAGTGTGCAGGTGCTGATTGGGGTGGGCTTAGCTAGAAGGTGAAACCAGGCCTGAGGATCCATTCCCATCTTTCAGTCCCTGCAAAGAGAGTGCAGCAGGACTACAGTGGGAGCCATGGAGCTCCATAGCCACTTGGCAAATGGTCAGAGAAAATTCCTTTTGTCCTGTCCTCAATATGCTGCCAGCACCTGACCCATCTACCTTGGCTGATTCTGATCTAAGGATGTGGAAGTAAAAGGCATAAATCCTCTTTTACAATTCAAAATTAGATTAGCAATAAAAAGCATCAGGTAAAAAACATCTCATAGCTGACATTGAGTTAATCCACAGCTGTGGCCTAAGGGAGTTGCCTTCAGTACAAGAACAGCTCAGTTCTTCAGTTCTTCAGCATATTTTTCCTTCAAAGGGCAGTATTGATTACCTTGCAAATACTTTATAACCATTAACATAAACCAGAACAGAGCAGCTGAAACTACAGTTCTCTCTCATTTTTCTAATTTTGTTTACTGGGTTAGGAAACATGTGCCCTCTAACTCTTAAGGCAGATTCATATGGCACTTCAAAACACATAGCCCAGCCATCATTAATGCTGCATTTTACAGCTTAATTTCATATCACTTTCAGAGGTCTAATTCAGCACCAAGTCACTGCAGAAGGCAGGTTCTTGGCCTAGGAAAATTCTCAGCAAACCCTAGCTACCTGGTTAATGCTACCACTAGCTTTTATGTGTACTAGGGGAACAGTTTGGCTCCTACTGGCCTCAGGTCTCAAACTCCTCACTTCAGGAACATAAGAACGGTAGTACTGGGTCAGATTAAAGGTCCATCTAGCCAGTTACAGAAAAGCCTACCTGCTTTCTTTTCTTCTAAGCTCATACTTGTTTCATAATCCTCCTTCCACTCTGACCCATCACTTTCTCTCCTGACTCCTTCCTGCAACTCTGTAAGGCAAATCCTCCACATGACTTGTTCAGTTACTCTGCTTTTTTTTCCCCCAAGTATTTCTCACTAGTGGTCCTTGGCTCCCTTTATCTGCTAACAGATGCACCCTGTGTTGCAATCTATTTCCTCTTCTTTCCAGGGTTTTCCCCTAAATAGACCAGGTTTATTGGGCTATTACATTTTACGTGGGCCCCCCACTGTAATTGTGAGGCCTACTATTATCTCCAGATGCTACATGGGACAGAGCATGAACTGCTTTGTGATGAGAGTTCTGTCATGACAACAGCTTGAGCCCCTAGCCACGTACTTCTAAGCATACACATCTGCCCAGTGCACTCACTATAGCTGGTCTCCGTCTAATTGCTTGTCAACCTGCCTGTCTGCCTCTCCAAACCAGATCCAGATATTGGGGGACTACTGCTATGGCTCTGCAAGAACATACTAAATGTCTTGCTCCTATTCCCAGAGGAAAACAGTTCCCTGAGAGCTGGGGATGGTTTTTACACACACACACATACTTTTATTCAGCTCTGGCAGTGTAAATGCAATGAACTCCCATTTTAAGCCCCTTCACATGGCCAGAATGGTGTAAAGGGGGCTTATTCTATATGAGAATCAGGCCCTCTAAGTGTGCTCTCAGCACCACTCTATATTGAGTATGGTTTAATTTAAGAGCATAACTGTTGGAGTTAGGAAATATAAGATTAGTACCTGTAGTCTGGGCAATTTTGATAATATTACAGCATAGCATTTGGGCAGCTATGGGAGAATATGGTTTTTATTTTGAGCAGACTTTAGAGGTCTTACTTTTTAAAAAAAAATTCTTCATGGTGGGGGACTGCTCAACCCATCCACTGACTGATGATCGGGACCCACTGATGATCAGGACTCAGACTTTTTGGTGCATTTCCCCATTTGTCAAGCTTCTCTCTCTCTCTTCCCCGCAGCCCAGTGACAACTCACATTTTTGTCTGCTGCCTGTACTACATAGTCTCCTCTGCAGTTCATTTTTCTCCCTGGTTATGTTTTTTCCTTCAGCCAGGGGGCAAATGAGCAGTGACCTTTGTAGCTGGCACCAGGGCCTCTCTTGTGGATAGTCCTGAGACAGCCTTTGTGCAAGAGGCAGCCAAGTCCCTCCCTTGGGGAAGATGTTCACCTCTTCACAGCAAGCCTAGTCCACTCTGAGTGAATTAGACTTGGCTGTATTCAGTGATTCATCAATTAACTTAATTTCTTGTTCTTTCTAGAAGAAACAATGGTTTAATACTGTTCACCTCTGAAGCTTGGATTGTACTAAGGAGAGAGAACTGCTTTGGATAAAATAAGAATCCCCCCAACCCTTCACCCTAGACTCAAACTGAACCTTTTAAGAAGTTCCAAAAAAACCTTTGTTTTTATTTTTCATTATACTTTTCCTCTGTGCTCATCTCTGAATTTCTAGGTTCCAGCAGACACGTAACAGTGGAAGTACCATAACAACTGGAGTGGAGCTGGTCAAATAATCAGTTGCAAATACTCACTGTGAATTTGGGGATATTTTTCCATCAAATAATTGTTCAAATAAATGTTTCCATTGTTCAGCCAGGTCCAAACAGGTTGACTGCTACTCTGATTTTATTTCTCGCCAAACTGGAAGAAATTATATTCTGAATTTTAAGGCTCGGGAGCACTGGAGAGTTAAGATTTGCCTTTCCAGGTACATACCATAAAACCTGTCAACCAATCACTGATACCTTAGTCCCCAGTCTTGCAAATATGTACATACATATATAATCCTAGTCAGTTTACTCACACACTTCAGACATATCTTTGCAATAGGACTACTCATACTTAAAGTTATGCATGTGTGCAAGTGCATGATTAGGGCCTTAGACTCACTTGGTTTTAAACATGTAAGTTTATAGACAGTGAAATTCAAACTAAAAAGCAGAACTAAATTTGCCCAAACCTTCCAGCACTCAAGATTCATTTTATCATCTTTCATTTAAATTTAGCACAGCATAATATTAAAACTTGCATTTGGAATCTCAGTCACTCAAATAGAGGGGCCTTATCTGGCAGTGTGCTAGGCACCTTCACATCCCATTGGTTTCAGTGTTTTCTATGTGCTGCGGGCCCTTTTTATTCCAAGGTTAATTTTGACTGCATCAAGTGGAAAACGGGTCACAGTGACATGCAGTGTTAGAGCTGTTCAACTTCATGGGAACTAATTCTGCGAATTATCTTTGCATTACTTTCTCTCTGTTTCTTCTCTTTGTTTGCAAAGTCAATCTAAGCAATCAAGACATGATGAATTCAGTAGCTATCATGCCAAATGATTACAGTGATTTTGTCAGATGACACTTTCTGAGAACTGATTTTGGCTGATATGTGTAGGAATGCCATTTCAGTCCTTGTAAAGGAAAGTGATGAATGGCACGTATGTCTGGAGTGCATGGTGCTGGCTTCCTGTCACAGAAATGCCACACTCCCCAGTGCTAGTACTGTGATAAGCCTGACTATGTTTAGCAGCTTTTGCCAGCAGGCTGTATATCAGAAGAACCAAAGCTGCCATTTAACACATTGGGTGTTCTGTCAGCACAAAATGCTTAAACCATTAATTGGTCTTGCACAGACTGTTAATGTTAGAGCTAAACATAAATCTCAGTGAGTGAAAAAAGTTATAAACTGACTCCAAACTAAATAATGGGTTGTTCTGCGGGAACCTAAAGACATGAATCTCACTGTAGTCTTCTGGTAATGAGAAATGGAGGCCCGTGTTTTTACAACTGTTTTAAAGCCTTGAGGGATTTTCAGTCTCCAAGCTGCTGGAACTGAAGTGTATCAGAATGAAGAACTCTGTAAACAAAGTATTTTTTTAAAACCACTGTGTTATTTCTATGGAGAAGCTGTCCCAGAAGGGCAAGTAAACATCATACTACCACTCAGTCTTAAAGAAATTGGAAGAAAGGGGATAGTGGAAAAACATAAGAAACCCAGAGTAGTTCCTTTGCTTAAAGTTTCTAATTCAGGAATACAGACAGGACTATTTTTTATGTACTGTGTACTGGATAACAATATGAAAGGATTTAATTCTTGTAAAACTAAATTGGATCTTTATTGAGTGTTTTTTTGTTTTTGTTTTTGTTTTGTTTTTTTACAGAGATGCTGCAACTGTAGCTAGCATTCTAGTCTTGTGTACACAGACTGATGCCCTCCTGCAGGCTGTGGTCCTACGCCCAAGTTCCATACAGGTTGCTACAGTACAATAGGCCACAGAGACATCAATGGTCAGATTTCCAGAGGTGATGACCATTCACATTCTATTGCTATGCTCAGCACCTTTAAAAACGAAGCTACAAGTGTGTTCCTTGGATGCCTTCCCCCTATTGGGATGTAGCAGACTGCCCACCCATTACACCAGACTCATCCCGCAGACTGGTGGGGGACCTACCCCACCCTGCCCCCTTTTCGGCTGTGGGGATAGGGACCAGGAGTTCTGCATGTGAGAGGGAGCAGGAATGAGCAGTCCTGCTGTAGTACAGACTCATATATAAGAGGCCTACACACAGCTATATATGGGTGGAAGGAAGTATTTTGCTCACCCTGTGCAGCCACCCTGCACAGAGGCCACTTTCAGCCTGGGGAATGCCTCTGGCACTAGGAAAAACTGTCAGAATAGAAACAAGCACTATGTATTTCTCAGATGCAACACCCACCTCTTGTCAAAAAGATTTGCAAAATATTTGGCAAAAATACAGAGTGCCCTCTTGGAAGCATTTCTGGAAAGTGTTTGAAATCCATAAGCCTCCAATCCAGCTCCTTTGAATTTGCTGAAGATGTTCCTCAAATACCTTTGCAAAGAAAGAACTAGAAAACATTACTGTTGTAATAGGTACCTGAAAATGAGAGTAAGGTTTTCAATAGAGCTCAGCATTAGTTTAGCCTCTCTCTGCTTCCATGGAAAGGAGGACGAGATTTACAATTGACTTCAATGGGATCAGTTAGGGCAATGCAGAGCTCTTTTGAATATTCAAGCATCAACAATCTTAGTCGTGTTTTCTCCTACTTCATTTTCTGTTAATTATTATTTTGGACTGTGAAATTCTTTTCTTACATTATTACCCACATGCTCATGGCATCAGATTAAATTTGCATGGTAGTTGTGCTTCAACCTGAGACTATTGATGTTACCTTATTGCGATTTCTTTGTTTTATTTCATATTTTGCCTTTTGTCCAAGCCCCCAAACCACTGGTCTCTCTGAGTTTTCCCCATTGACTACTGATGGTAGTAAGTGGACTGTTCAGCAGCTGTGCCCTACTGCCTATTGATTAGTTTATCACATGGCTGTTAATAGGTTGTATTGATATTTTGGATTCATTTCATACTGATTGTCAATTTTTCCCATTTTCATGCTCAGGTTCTTTCTTGTTTGAGGAATGGATGCAATTAGTTCAGCTCTTAAAAGCCTAGTTCTCTTATTCGTGATTTAGCCAATGGCTTTATTTACCCAGGCTCCTTCCCATTTCTAATCTCTCTGGTTTTCAAGTGCTCCATCCTATCATCAGGTATATCCATGGTATGATCCCGGTATTGCCTGTGGACTTTTGCATGCAAGCAGATCAGTAGCAAACAAACAGTCTCCAAATTATATACTGGTAGAATTATGGATCTCTCTCAACAAATCTGATTTGGGGTGATTTCCAGATCTGCATTGCTCAAGGAATATATTTTTCTACATATCTAAAAATTCTGGGCCAGACCTTCTGCTGGTGTAAATTTGTGAAACATCTTTGAAATTGATAAATGTATGCAGATTTATGTAAGCCAAGACTCTGGTCCTTCATTGTTAATGAGGAAGGATCCACCAAATCCATTTATTTTAGTCCAGGCTATACTTCATGTCAGCTGCTTTTGGAGAGCAGTACAGAGGTCTGGTGAAGATATTTGGCCCTACACTGTAGAAGACTGAAAATATTCCAGAAGCTGTACATCTTCCAAATGCTGAACTATTTAATGATCATTGTAGGAACTGTACATTCATGAATTGTTGATATGTTTCTAGATTCCTGTTCAGAATTATCCAAAACCAACAGAAATAATCAAGAAGATTAATTCTACATTCACTACTGAAACATGCAATCATAGAAATGTAGGACTGGAAGGGACCTTGATAGGTCATCTAATCCAGTCCCCTGCACTGAGGCAGGACTAGTAACTAGACCATCCTTGACAGGTGTTTGTCTACCCTGTTCTTAAAACCCTCCAGTGACAGAGATGCCACATCCTCCCTAGCCAATTTCCAATGCTTAACTACCCTTACAGGTTAGGAAGTTTTTCTTAACATCTAACTTAAATCTCTTTTGCTACAATTTAAACTAATTACTTCTTGTCCTGTCCTCAGTGGTTAAGGATAACAATTTATCACCTGTAATAACAACCTTTTAATTACTTGAAGACTTATCACGCCCACCTCAGTCTTCTCTTCTCCAGACTAAACAAACCCAATTTTTTCCAATCTTTCCTCATAGGTCAAGTTTTCTAGACTTTTAAATCATTTTTGTTGCTGTCCTCTGGACTTTCTCCTGTTTGTCCACATCTTTCCTGAAGCACGTGCTCAGAACTAGACACAATACTCCAGCTGAGATCTTATCAGCACAAAGCAGAGTGGAAGAATTACTTCTCATGCCTTGCTTACAACATTCCTGCTAATACATCCCAGAATGATGATCGCTTTTTTGCAACAGTGTTACGTTGTTGACTCATATTTGGTTTGTAAACCATATAACCCCCAGATCCCGTTCTGCAGTACTCCTTCCTAGGCAGTCATTTCCCATTTTTTATTTGTGCAGTTCATTATTCCTTGTTAAGCGTAATACTTTGCATTTTTCCTTACTGAATTTCTTCCTATTTTAGACCATTTCTCTAGTTTGTCAAAGTCATTTTGAATTCTAATCCTGTCCTCCAAAGCATTTGCAACCCCTCCCATCTTGGTATCATCACAAACTTTATAAGTGTACTCTATCTGGTTCTGTTTTTGACTGGCTGAGGTATTACTTGTCCCACATACTCAATCTGTTACTCTTGAGAACTAAGCCTAAGGCCTTATCTACATGACAAACCAAGATGTGAATCTACAGTGCGCCAGATTGCCATGCAGTAACGTCCCACGTGGATGCTGCTACAGCACAATGAAATTCCCAGAATCCAGTTTAGCATAGTTAGTATGAGTAACCACATATTCCTTTCACTGGTGCTCTCCAGTGACTGCCAATTATTTGATACATCCACATATGTCTTTTCTTAAATTAGACTGCAAATTCTTCAGGAACAATACAGCATCTAGCACAATGAGACTAGTCCTAACCGAAGTCTCTGGGAACAACTTTATTTGAATTACAGCAAAATGGAAAAAATTTCAATTTTGTTTTGGAGTTCACCATGAACTGTGTAAGAAGATAATCACTGTTTCTATGCATCGAGCAAGGTGTCTTGTATCTATTTCTTGAAAAGTGGTTCACTGGGAGGGAATAGTTATACGCTAGACTGTTTTGATTCAGGTTCAGCTGGAACCAATGCCATGTCTGTCCTTTGTTTAGACAGCGGGACTGTATCAGGAGGATGGAGAGGGGATCCAGGCAGGCAGGCCAAATTACTGGCTGAGGATTACAGAAATAACAGAACAATTTGCTGCAGAAGAGGAAAGGCCTCATAAAAAGCAGATTTCAGAACTGCAAATATGAGGCAGTATGCTAAGCTAAAGCTTGGCAGACTCACTCTGTGGCTATAGTTTCCTTATTTGGAAAAGAACAGTGATGCTAAAAAAAAAAATACAAAAAAAAAAAAACCCAGAGAGAAGGAGGGTGTTTTTTGACAGGACTTAGACCCAGATAAGCAAAGGCAGACGACATATGTTATTAATTGGAAGACCACAACTTTGATAGTCTGATAATTGCTTATTCCAATGGAAAAAAGTTACGATTTATTGAATGATGTTGCTGGCCAATTTAATACATTGTGATGTTTAATATCATATCAAGGGGCTCTCAAACTGTTTTTTTTTTTTTTGAGGGGGCTGCGCCTTCTAAGCTCCAAGTACCTAGGCTGCAAAGGAGTGAAGAACTAGAGAATCTATTAATTTGTTTTCCTATTCTGACAACAAAAACTTCACCCACAAGCAAGGAAAGGAGCAGCACCACATGGCTATCAACTATACACTAAGCTGCACTTTGCTGAAAAAGGTTATGCTTTGTTGAGTGTCTTAGCACAGTGTTTACTGTATATCACTGTGGGGAAATTTGTTGCAATCTGGGCTATTGCCGGAATAGTGCACATTGTGCACTCCCATTGCATGCTGGGGGAGGGGGAGGAGGAAGGAAAAGGAATGACAGTGCAGCTCCAAAGCCTGCACTACTTAGGGGTGTAGCTACTGTAAATGCCATAGGCTAGACATAGGCCTCACTTCAGCAAAGCGCTAAAGGCTGCAGTCAATCAGGCATGAGCATGTGCTTAAGTGCTTTGCTGAATAGGGATGGACATCATCAGATGGTTTACATTAACCATGTGATAAAATGCTTTACTGGATTGGGGCTTGAGTCATGACTCTGGACTACGTACACATTTATTTAATTTTAAAAGAATGAGAAATCCCAGCTGAATGGAATCAACCTCACAACCAGTCCAGAAATCAGTATGAAGTGTGATAAAGGGGGCTCTTCTATTACCATTCTAGTATTTACAATATATGTCATTGCAAAGAGTTCTGGTAATGAGTGCCAGGATCTACTTCACAATAAATATGTTCCATTGACAGACTTTCTTTGCCTATTTCTCTGAGAATATCTGGTCTTCATTAAAGTGGGTTGCACTTTCATTTCTACGTTAGGAGGCAGTGTGTGTTTTTCACTGTATAAACATTTCTCTCTTCCCACAAAAATCTCAGTATTAACATCCTGGCCATGAGGGTTCTTTTACAAACAGTGCAAATGCAGCACTGAAAAACAATGAAATCCACACTTTGCTAATCAACTGTTGCACGTTGCTTTTCTTTATACATGATTTACTTGTACATATTGTAGGTTAACATCTGTCCCATTCCAAAATATATGTTAAGGAACTAGGCAACTTAATGTAATCTGATTGTGTCATGTTTTTGGAATATTGATATGATACATATTGTAAGGTTTAAGTAACAGTATGGTAAAGGTCTTAAGCTTAAAATATATTTCGGTTTAGCAAAGATTTAGGAAAGCAGCAGTATAGTGAATAAATCAGAACTTGTATTTTGTGCCACACTGACTTTAAAATGTCTATCCATTCATCGCCACTGGCATAGAGCAGTGCACACTGCATCTCTGCAGGCTGCACAGCAAGAGGAATTCATTCCTGGGAGAGGACAGCTTTAAATCGACTCATTGGCACAAGGGCCCTCCAACAGGGTCTACACCAGCAGAAGCTGATGCAGACCATGGATGAATTTGGCCCAGTGTCCTTTGTATTATAGGTCATTTCTTCAGACATATGCACCTAAGTTGCATCTACAAAATGTGCGCACAAGCTCAAATAGATAATTGTATACACTACAGATGCAATTGCATCCTCAAAGCACCCCATATTTTGCAGGTACATTTTGAGTTCCTGTGTTTGAAAATGAGATCCTATATGTCTCAGGCAGGTGTCATTTGTAAATACTTTATCAGGTGGCCAAAGAGAGAAGAGAACACACAGTAGCTCTGCTGTTGGCTGCATGATACTCCTCTAAAACGTGAGGTGGAATTGAATATCAAAACTTTCCAGAAAATCTTGGTGATATTGCAGAACAAATGTCTCTGCGGCTACCACAAGACTCCTAGGATGTAGGCTGTTGGATTATTTTAGTTAGGACTAGAACTTTATGAAAATATATAAGGATGATCCACATCAGGGCTTGTACTATTGCTAGCATGGTTAGCAACAACGATAATCCTAAAAAGAGATAAAAGGCATCTTGTAGGTCTCATATCATGATACATTGCACAGAGCCAGTCCAGTCCAGTGCTGCTGTAACAACGCAATACAAAACAAGTTAGTTGCACAATGTGCTTTAAATTATTTCCTGCCTTGTTCTCATGAAATGGCAAGAACAGACTCTAGCTCTGTAAATGGCTGTTCGGCGTTATTAACCTTTGCACAGTACAAAAAGTTCTGACTTAAGTCCAAAACAAATCACAAAAGCCAGCTACAAAGGTACAATGCAAGAAGAGATAAGGCTTCCATGCTCACATTAAAGTGCTGTAATTAAATCCTCAGATACACTGAAAATGGTTTTAAAAATGGACTTTAATAGGTGAGTTAAGCAAAGATTTTTTTTTAAATCAGTGTGGTATGGCTAAAAAGCTTGATAAAAAGGTAACAAGTAAAGCTGCATCATATTCTCAATATTTGCTGCACCGAATGTTGTACATAAATGCCAATTTTACAAGATTGGAACTTTAAATTTTAGGGTTTTTCAGTTCTGCAGGTTTGGTCCAGCCCAACTCAAGTTTTTGTAATAGCAAACAGCAGGAAGGAGATAAAATTAGGGCCCAATTTCCTATAGGAGGTAGCCTCAAAACTTGTACCTGCAAAACCTGGTAAGCACACTTTCATATGCACAGCTGCTCCCCTCCCCCCACCCTCCCAAAAAAACACACATACAAATGGGCATCTTCACATGGAACTTGGAGGGCAGGATTTTAAAGCCCCTTTTGAAAATTTGGTCTTATGTGTCTTTATACACAAGTCTGGACCATGATGCCTCTGTCAGGATCAAAGCTCAGATGCATCTCAAACTTCCAGTGTCAATGATTTGAGGTCAAACAGTATTTAGAGTAAGTGATAAAAGCAAGAGGTCAGAGAGTTTACTAAGGGTCACAGATCAAGATGGATGATACATTAAAATGTGTTGAGCAGAAGAGTTCAGCTGCATCTTAAAAACAAATCCATGCTAGAAGCAGGTATTAATGCTGGTGAATGAGCAGCAGGTCAAATGAATATTATAATTCTCTGTAAGTCTGAAGAAATAAAAAACAGGATTTAAGGATGTTAAGCAAAACAATCATTTGATTATAAATGCTTTGTGTCAAAGCATAAATCAAGAGAGAGCGACTAGCCTTTGGAAAAAATAAACTACAGAGTAAAAAAGAAAATCATATTGCTGAAACATGCTCCACTAATAAAACAAGTGAAATACTGAGATCTGAGGCTGCTCCAGTCAGTGAGCTACATCAGTCACTGCAAATTTTGACTAGCAACTTAAGATGGATTACAAGAGAACAAAGTGATCATTGTATATCACTAGGAAAGCAATTATGGCTCTAAATAAAGTAAAATCTTGAATCCTTTCCACTTGTGCTGTTGCTTTCTTTTCATTACAACAGAAGGCGATTTCAATTAGAGCTGTGCCAACCTTTTGTAGTTAAAGCAAAAACCATGTGAAACTCACCTCTTTTCAATATCCAGGATCTCCAACGATCCCCTTCCCCACAGGCTAGGGCTCCTCCAACCCATTCTTTGTGACAGCTCAGGGGCAAGCTGGATCTGTGATCTCTCCCCCAGTCTCTCTCCATGGGCACTCTTTCCTAGTGACAGGCCTCAGCCTGCACTTTCTCCAGAGAGGAACTCCTTGGTCCATTCCACTTTAGATTGGATCATCGGGCTACAACACTCCCTATTACTGTCTTGCCATAATTCCACAGCGAGTGGTGCCTTGTACCCCCCTGGAAATCTCTCATGAGAGCACCCCTTGGGTAACAAGTTGTTTCTGTCATAGTTTCATTTCTTCCTTGCTCCTTCCCCTCCCCCACAAAAAAAACCCAGCCTCCTTTGACTTAAGTCCATGCAGTCAGCTAGAACAACATAAATCAGATAAACTGAGGTACTTATACTACTGATACAAAATAATACAGATAGTTCCTTCTCCACACCCATATTAAGTTATCTTCTGGGGAGAGGTTGTGGGCCAGAAGTTCCTCCCCACTGTCATCTTCCAGAGACACCTGGCCCATCTGCTTACCACACCCGGCATCTTCAGGAGGCCAGCAAGTTTGGCCTGTTCCATTTTAAAGCCTTCCAGCATCTTTGGGGTGGGGACAGGGGGAACTGTTCCCTCATGAAACAGTCTAAATTTCCAGTTAGTTTGAGACTTGTAGTTTTCACAAGAACCCAAAAGTCAAAGAAAACCTCATGAGCTAGGAACTAGGGCTACCAAGCATTTAAAAAAAATAAATTGTGATTAGTCGCTCAATTAAGCATCTCTCCTCCATTGTTTGCAGTTGTCTGAAATTCATCAGGGGCAGCATACTGGCGGGGGGGGTAGAGTTGTGCCTTTCACTTATCTCATGAAACTCTCTCTAATGAGTAATTCATTTTTGAAGTTTCCCTTCCCTTACTTGCAGGCCACAGAAAAATGTTGGCAGCATGCCAAAACTACAACTATGAATATGTTAAAGTGCTGGACCCATACCACTGCTGTAGACACAGCAGTACACACTGCACTGGGAATGCCTGGGAGCTGCAGGAGCAATGGGGAAGAAAGCTGGACTGGAGTCCCCAACAAACCCTCAGGTCTTGTCTACATTATGGGAACAAGTCGACCTAAATTACGCAACTCCAGCTATGTGAATAACGTAACTGGAATTGACATAGCCGAGGTCAACTGACTGCGGTGTCTACATTCCCCTGTCAATCCAGTGCAAACTCTCCCGTTGACTTACCTTACACTTCTCATTCTAGTGGAGTACCAGAGTAATGGGAGAGCGATATGCAGTCGATTTAGCAAATTTGTACTAGACCCACTAAATTGACCCCCAATGCATTGATCGTAGACATGCCCTCAGACTCAGCACATAACCTCAGCAGCCCCCTTCCCCCACTAAGATAACAGCCTTCTGCTGCCACTAGATGTAATTATTCAAGTAGCTCTATTGTTAAGAGTCTGTGCAGCAATTCTAGAGGTTCAAACATTGTTCATGATGCACAACAGGAAGACTGTCACAGTTATACTTAATGGAATTAGTTTTTACCTTTTTTCTTTTAAAAAATGCCTAGTTATATACAAAAAAGTGCATTGAAAATAACATTATTGAGGTTGCAAATTCAAGCACTTGAAAATTGCAAAGAAATGCCAGATTTACAGTTACCTATGCAATCTTAATTCTGCACCCTTACAAGAATGCATTATACCAATCTTATTACTGATCACATACTATTTTTCCCACAGTACCTGCTTCTTCTTAGAGCCCAGGATGAATACACAAAGGGTCAGAATTAATATTGCTTAGGCAACTCTGATTCTGGCATTCCTTAGCTTTTGAATACTTGACTTTGAAACCTAAATAACATTTAACATTGTGGCTTTTTGTGTGATACCAATATAGTCAAGAGTATCTCCAGTGAAGTCAATAGATTTATATTGTTTTTACATCAGTGTAAGTGAAACCAGAATCAGCCATCCAACATATCCTGCATATATTGTACATCCAACATAGCCTAGCAGATACTTCTATGACTCCTTATCTTCATAACACTCCTGTAAGATAAAGAAAAAAATATCCCCATTTTACAGATTGGGAACTGAGGCACAGAGATCCTGACTTATCCAAGCTCATACAGGACATTTGTGACAGAGCCAAAAGTTGAACCCAGCTCCCCCACCCCAAGTCCCAGTCTAGTGTCATAGACATAAGACCATCCTTCCTCTACATGTCACATCACATCCCACATATGGCAAATAAAAAAAAGAATACCTCCATCCCCCACTGCCCCCAGATGTATTGTCACATCAGTAGGAAACCCAACAAGACATGCTTAATTTTTTATAGTTCTTTCTCAGAATAAACAAATTATTAACAACGTACCAAGCTTTTGAAAAGGCTTCCTGAAATGGAAACTGCTATTGGCAAGATAAATATTTCCCTACAGCCATCCACAAACACTCAGAACCCTTATTAGATTTTTATTTACTGCTGTTTTACTTTCGTTTTGGGTTATTAATCCAATCATTTGACTGGACGCTCTGGAATGTAAATAAAGAATCAGGTAGTAGCTTCAGAATGCTGTGGCTTATGGCTCCATCCTGAAAGGTACTGAGAACACTCATTTCTGACTTACTTCATTCTTGCAGTACCAGGTGATTAGATTGCTTTGAATCTGAATTTAAATGGACAAGTTTGTGGGAACCTTACCGTATTGACAACAGTTTTTTCCAGCTACAGATCATGTAAAAGATGATCATCATCATACATACTAGTAAGCGCTATTAGCTGAAATAGTTGGATAATCTCCTATTCCTTCACCCCTGGTTAGTATTTTATTTGTCACAATATGAGCTTTCCTAGTTCAGGCATAGGGTGGGGTTGCTCAAAGAGCTGCAGTGCTTAGTACTCCATTACCAACAGCTGCTTGTAGGAGCTGTCAAATTGCTTGTCTGGGATATGGGGAATATTTGTGAAGAAGGATACCATAATCCTACTATGTTTCTTTCTGAGTTGGATATATGTTTCTATCATTGTTATTTTTTTCTTCAGCATTGGTTTCAGCTTAAGACCGTTATTAGAGGAATTCATTCTATACATAACAGTCTAAAGAGGGATGTAGGTTGATACTGGAGGGAAATAATTTATTGAGGAAGTTTCCACAATGATCTATGTAGTCCTAAAAGATATTCCATTCTCCTAGAGAACAAAGGTACCTGATTCAGAGCACATGAAGCCAAAAGGAAGTAAATTATTGTTTTTTAAAAAATAAATCAATGCAAAGGGTTACCATAATGGGAAAAGAGCACTGCATTTGCAAAACTCAAAGTACCCATTCTTTAGAGCTGTTGAAACATACAATGAAAGGTGAATAAGGTAACACAGACACTGCCATTTTTGCCAAATGCTGAAGAACAAGTTGTAAAGTGTTAGATAAACATATAGAAACTTCAAAGAAAGCACTGATTAAACCACCAAGAAGATAATTATTCTAATGCTTTGGAACGGAAAAATTTCCAGGGAAAATCAAAAACAAAAATCACAGTTTAAAAATGGTGCTGCATTTGCTTGCTTGATCATAGATGCCCTGTTGTCAATGAGATTTAGAAATGTGAAAGAAAGACAAACACATTTCCCTCACTAAAGACATAACAATACATGACATCACTTTCCTCTGGAAAAGAGCTGAATCCTTTTCATGTAAGTTATTGAAAACATACATAAGAAAAAAAGAGGCCTCGTCACACCAAAGACATAACTGAAAAAGCATGACATGACCTTCAGCAAAATGTTAATTAAAACCAATCCACATTTCTTCCCAAGCCCCTAGCAATGTCCCTTTGTCTGACTTTTTAGATCAATTTGAGGCACCTCTCCCTTTTGACTCCACCACTTGGAAAGCTTTTGTTTATATAACTCAGCACATGAAATTATCTTTTCCTTTTTTGTTCTATTTGCCTAAAATTCAGTACTATTTTGTGACACATTTACAAAATGGTGGAGACTGAGAAAAAATTTATGGGTACAAACGTGTATTTATGCAAAGCAGCAAGTTTGCCGAGTACCCACTGTGTGTGCTATCAGTCAACTTAGCGCACATAGTGGTTTCTGTTTGACCTTTTTTGCATGGAAGCCTCAGCTTTCACCCATTTGAAAGTCTGACCCTTTATTTGTAATATACAGAAACAATGCTATGCTTATTTTCCAATAAGTTCGAGAAAATGCACTAGAAATTTCAATTTCTAACTCAATTCCCTTACTTTATCTCTCTGAAAATGCATTGCCCTTTTTTCCCTTTCAGAAGTTGAAAGAACAACATACCCCTGAAGGCAGAGCCAGGGAAAATGAGACTCGTTTCACTCTCATATTCTTCCAACATCACAGGTTCAACAGACAGGAGATTACCACCATATGAAGTACAAAATTATACAGTCCATTTGATCCCTCTTCCACCACTCTCCCAGACAACTTTTCAGTCTCTGATTTTAAGAGCATTTCTAAATGAAAAGCTAGCATTAAACCATGAAAGATGGACACCGCTTTTCCTTCTTTTCTGTGAGACTGAACTGTTGAGATTATACAATATATTTAGTCTTTAGTAAATCCCACAAATATTTAGCCATGAATTCCCAACATTTGGATAAATTGTCTATACAAATAATTGCAGGCAGAAGACACTGGAGAATTTGTGGTTAACCTGAGATATTTACTATTTATAGTAAAGCCACCTAAATATTCTTACAGGGATTATCTTCTGGTGCAGTTTTTCTCTTGTTAGAGCTCCTGGTGATGTTTCTTATAATGTATAGCATTGCTAGTTGATTTAAGATTTCCATAAAGTAGCTGGTAAACATGTACCTCTGAAACTGGCTGGTTGGTTCAGGAGAGTAGCATTTTGTGTGAGGATGACAGTTTCTAGGATCTCACATCAGAATACAGGGCTGTTCCAGTGAGCCATCCTAAACTCAGATGTTAGAGCCATGTGTAAATGATTATAGCTGACTCATACTGGCAGGTGAAACTCATTAGCTCAAATGAGGCTATAGGGGCTCTGAAGTGTCTCTCTGTGGGAGAGAAATCCAGGGACTAGGATAAAGGAGGGAATGTAAAGGAAAAGCTAAGATTGGAAAGAAAGCTTAGAATGTGATTTATAGTCTGTATTTTGAGTTACCTATCAAGGAAGGCTATAAATCTAGATTACATATAACCTGTATGGCAGGAAATTCCACTTGCTTACATCATGTAATAGGAACATCCTATTTCTGTTCAGTGGAGTACATTTTTTTCCAATCATCTATATGTTCCCATTAATGTTTCATGGGCTGGGGGGTTGGCACCTAAATCCACATTTAGGTACATAAATAAAAAATAGTCTGATTTTCAGAGATGTGGAACACCCACAACTGAAGTCAATGGGAGATGGGGCTGCTGAATACCTCTGAAAGTTAGGTCACTTTTTGGCAGCCATGATATTAAGGAGAACAATAATCTGTAACATTGTGACTTATTTAAGAAAATGTTTTAAATGTCAGTTATTTCACCCAGGGTACATGAAAGTGGTCAGCTTTCCAGCTGGGTGATATCCATCTGTTTTGCATCAAAAATGGGACCACTAGACATCAACTTTTGCTGAACTCTAATGAGATTTTGGCGTTTTTCTTGTCACACCACCTTCCTCCCTGAATTTTCTCACCCGGTGACTTGGCCTTGCAAGGAAAGATAGGAGCTGGACACATCATCCTCTGGTAGAAGCAGTCTCTCTTTCCCAGAAAGGTAAAGAAGGGATAAAATGATCAGGGATTAAAATTTGAAAAGAAGTTTTATTTTAAGATTTTCAACACAATATAAATAATTTACCAAACTATTAGCATTCACATATACTGTAAACTTGCTTTAAAGTCCAGCAGATTTTCACACCCAAACACAAAAAATCTGCAGAATTAGGCAAAATTTCCCATAAATTATTAGGGACTCTAATCACATGCTAATCATTTTACAATAGTACTGTACATAGAAGACCCATTCTGCACATGCAAAGTGCCCTGGAAAACAATTTAATTTTCGGACACAAAATTTGCACTACAGAGTTAGAAAGGCCTAACTAACTTTTGAGACATGAATGGAGACAATGTGACATATGGTAATTCATATGTGATATAAAAGGCTGTCTGTCTGCTGAAATAAACTACTAAATTAGAACTAATCCAAAAAAATTACATTGTGCAGATTGAAGTATTCAGCAGATGCCAGACTGTACAGGAAAGTAACCCAAGAACCAGCAAACAACAGCTACCCAGAGCAGCTTTAAATCTCTGTTACACATCTGATGAGTTGATCCTCTGCATATCATCCAGGTTTGTCCAAAACCACACACTGAACAATGAGAACAATGTCACTTTGGAAACTTTAAAATGATTTTTCCCCCTCTGAAACACTGATTTGACAAATACTTCACACCATAAATAAAAGTGATTTAGGACTCCAAAAAAAAATGTCAGCTGCGATGTGCGCAGCTACTGGAGAAAAGGATTTTCTACAGTAGAACCTCTCTACAATGTGCAGCCTCACTGGGCCAGATCTCAGCTGTGATGCGGTGGTTGTAGAATTTGGCATCCCAATGTACAGAGAATATTAGATTCAGCCTCCCCCTTCCTTAGGCGGATGGCTTACCAATCTACCGGTTCTCTCCTGGTCTTTCTCCCTCTATCCAATTCTGTACCTCAGTTTGCCCCTCTGACATCTCCTGTATGTCTTCCTATCTATTCAAGCTTAACATCAGCAAAACTGAACACATCTTTCCTTCAAGGTGGTCCCTTGATCTCACAGTTGAACGGACAACCATTCAACCTGTCCCTTAGGTCTGCAATCTGGGTGTCCTCTTTTACTTCTATCTCACCCCACGCGTCTGGGCCATGTTCAAAACCTGCCTAAACTGCAAGACCATGCTTTCCCCTCCTGTCTCGCCTCATTCACTACATGTCTTCCAACTTCTGCCACAAATGAGGCACACACCACGGCTTTGTTCACCTGAACCACTCCCTAAGGACTGCCCATCCCGTGCACTGAATAAACAAGCTAGGGGCCTGAGGAAAAAATAGTACGTGGTCATGTATCATGCATACGTACAAGGGGGCTGAATGAAGGTTGCACAGGCAACCCTAATTCTGGCACTTCCTGCTTTGTGAACATTTGACTTTGTACACTTAATATTCTTTTTAACGTAGATTTCTGGTACGTCATTTCCTACATTTTTAAAAAATCAAAATGAAATAGAAATCCATGCCTCATCAGCAAGGCTGGAACGTTTAGAGCTGCAGCACAAACCTCAGTGACTGACTCAACAGAGTAATTAGTAGCAGTAGTAGGCTATTATCCTCTATATGGACCAGCCTGTAGACACAAATGGTACACACACTTTGCCAGTGGGTTTCACAGCTGTTAGCTAGCTAGCAAAGAAATGTAGCGTTTCAGAACTCCTGTTTTCGGTTCCAGGGTCTAGTATACTCTGGTGGTCATTAGAAATCCTCTGCCCCTGTTCCCCTGTACTCTGTCCCCCCTTATCACACCAACTTCTTTCCCTGCTACCTCTCTCCACTCCTGTTCAAACAAGCCTGCTTCTGTCCCCCTCTATGCCTACTCTCCCACCCCCTAACTTGCCCCTGTATACTTTCTTCTCATCATCGCTCTGTGTTCAACTCAGGCTGTTTCCTCCTTCTCCTGGACACCAGCAGATAGAGAATTGGGAGCATAGGAGAGTTGCCCTGCTCCCAGTTCTGATAGCCAGCATGATAGCTGCCTCTGGTAGCCTAAAAGAACAATTGCAGGAAGTGCTCCGGAGTATGCTCACTCCAAGCTGAATCTTCAGAGAGTTTTGCTGTCAAACTCTAACACGTACCTATTAAGCATGTGCAAATGGTGATTATTAAAGGCCTATCATTCAGCCAGATGTTAGGTGATTTGCCCAGGGACAGTAAAAGACACTTCCCTGACCCCAGGCACAACAGCTTCTCAACAATTAATAATAAGAATTTTTATAATTGGAAAAACAATATTTTTCCCCCTAACCCTGATCTCAGCAACAGCTAAGCCATTTTTAGAGAAACTTAAAAAAAAAAAAAAAAAAAAAAACAGACAGAGGCAGATGTGCATTATGGAAAATTTCAGCCCGAATGGTTGAAGCTATAAACTACTGGAAACAAAGTCTGGCAATGGAATGCGTTACGGACCTTTAACTGTAGGCAGTTCTGCGAACTCAACCTATAGCAACAGATTTAAGAATCTTGCCTTTGGTTTTCTCTTGTTATGTGGCTATGATGCTATATTCTGCAAATGGCTAATGCAGGCATTTCTAGATTAACTATTATTTAATGTCTCACAGCAAACTCTGTTCAGGTCTGTTATTATAAGAAAATCGTGGATTCTGAATTATGCTAAAATCGGCAGATTTGTTACAGGGCACATTTTAAACTGTCTTTAGTAAGTTACACACAGCCCAAGTGGGGCCCCCAGATATTTAACTAGCCACATAATACTTTCTGTTTAGCTGGAATTTCTGCAAGGAAATGCTTCCTTCAGAAAGTTTAAGCATCAAAAGAAGTACTGAAGTCCCCCCCTCCCCTCTTTGCAACAGATTTGGGGAGAATGAAGCATTTCTCTTGGAGTATAATTATAACTAATAATCCCCTTCTCCTTGGAGTAACATTCATTGACTTCCCTTCATTTTAGGTTGGTTGGCTGACACAATTCAAATATAATTACTCGTTTTGCATGATAAACTCCAGCCATGTGAGCAAGTATGTCTCGTTTTCAAGTTTGGCTAGACAGCAGCAGTGTAATAAAGACCTTTCAACCACTGCTGCTGCCCGCTGCCTTTGAATCTTTCCTAGACAACACAACTGCCTTCTCTTACCCTCGGACTTTTTCGTACATCCTTATTAAATAAACACCCAAGCCCCAAAAACCTATAAACTTAATCAATTGGCTGCCAATCACAATGTTTCTGCTGTCGTCAGTACTACATGATGCACGACCATAAGATTTAAATGTTAAGGTTGATGGTGGCTTTTAAATTAAGATTTATTAGACAAACTGAATTGTCCCAGCCACGCTAAATACAGGAATAGTGCATAGCTGTTACTATGTAACTATAATCCCACCCCCCGGTATGATTTCCTGAACTCTGATGGGTTGTGGATAATCTCATTGGAATAACCACCAGTAGGCTCCTAGAAAGAAATTTGGGGCCCAAGTACATGTTTGCTGGGACATCACCTCCTCCCATTTCACCCCCATCTCACTCCAGCTACTGATTTTTTGGGGAAGACCTGAACCCAGAGCCTCCTTTCTCCCACCAGCCCTGATCATCAGATCCTGCCACCCATTTAAATAATGCTTGACTCCACAAGCAGTTTCATTTACACCAGTGTGGAGTTAGTTACTACTCAGCACTAGTAAAGAGTGCAGAATTTGGCCTGTTATGCTTACATCTCAATAAGATCTCAATATGGCAATCCTAGTACTCTAACTGGTATTTGGACAGCTCTTAGCAGCCAGTCCGAGTGCAGACACTTGAAAAACTGATAGATTGCAAAGCTCGATACTCTGGCTCCTACAAGGAGTGGGTAAAGGAACTAAGTGGGTTAATGTCTCTTCCACCTATCTCTCCTATATTCTGACAGGTGCTGAGCGCCTGGAACTCCAGTTTACTTCCACATAAATGGGGGAGGGAAGGTTCAGCACTTTTCAGTATTTGCAGTCTCTGAGTCAAAACCAAGACATGCCAAGATGTGTAAATTAAAACTAAAATTGAAGAAAAAGTTTGATTTGAAGTTTAGTTGTCAGGGAGGATTATGTTTCAGAGTGGATAAAATGGGACAAAACGGTTCATCCATCAGTACTTAAGAGACTGGGAAATTCCCAGTGGGAATGCAATAGCAGTTCCATGCACAGAGTGGAAGAAGAATCAGGTTCTTAGACAGGCACAATTATTATATTCACACTTCTGCAGAAGGCAATGTGTTCCCAGCAAAGTGTGTAAGCTATAGTTACTGTAAGTCTGGCTTTCACACGCCACAGACTATTAATGACCTAGTGTTTAACAGAAAGGGCCAAATTCATTACTGCAGTAACACTACTGAAGTCAATGGACTTACATCGGGGATAAATATGCTCCAGAGTGCTTACAAAGCCAGATAATCCACTAATATCTAATCATGGTGTTTTGAACTGAGGCTGGCTGGCTGTGTCAGTGTAACCCAAACCATAAAATAAAATTAGAACAGGAGGTTGAGAGCTCTGAATTCAGGGTGGGGGTTTTTTGTTTGTTCATTTTTTGTGGGTTTTTTTTTTAAATACAAAACCAAACAGCATAGCAGAAAATTCTCCCTGGTTACTTATTTAAACAGGAAATGACTTAGAAGAAGTTGTACAACAATATGGTAGAGAATTCTCCCCTGTTGCCTGTTTAAACAGGGAACTCAGAAGAAGCTGCACAATGTTTTTAATCAGTAGAGATGCAGCATTGAGAGAAAGCATTGTGGAAATAGAAAAAGGCAAAATAGGGTGTATTTGCATATATCACTTGAAATTAGGCTGTGTTGCAGCATCTGGTATACGCATATGCATCGGATGTCAGCTGAGTTACATTTTTCTCAAGGTGACACTGGTGCTTGTCTTACCAAATTTGATACAACTGACAAGCGTTTTCATGTAAGGGGGATATATACCTCCCATCACCTTGTCAGGCTGAGTGAAGGCAAACTCCAACATATTCCCTCTCAAATGATGAGGTGGTTCGGAGTCATTAAAAGCCATAAAAGTTATACTGCAGCAATGTGCCATGCATACTATATGAACTCCACCAAGGCTGTCCTCCTTGAAGCAGGTGAAGGCTCCAGTTCCCAGCCCTCTCAACTCTAACTCAGACAGAGGCCCAAAACCTGGCTGAGCCTGAGCTTTCTAATATATATATATATATATGCCTTTGTAATTTCATGAGAACTGTAAATATCATTTCGGCCAGTCTCCCTGCTCTCTCATTAGACAAACATCTACCAGCTCTCTTATTCACCCAGAGTTTTACCAAACATCTGACCGTGATCAGCACTACCCTACTGTCAGCTATTCTTACAGCTCACTTCATAATGACATTGTTTACCATTGTTAGTAGGAAATTCAACTTTAAACAAAACTTGTTTCTTACACAACACCCAGCTCCTTCCCCAGCCCCAGCTTTCACAACAAAGGGTGTAATTTGTCTTGTCTATGATTTAAAAAAGGCCTCACCGGATGTGGAAGCAGATTCAGAGAGCAATTAAATTCTGGCAGATCATTATAAAGCAATCTGATTAAGAAAAAGAAAAGTAATCCACATGATTCAAAATGAGTAGCAGTGGGGTACTGAGGGGTGTTACCGCTAGTCTTTGCTGCCATTGTAAAATCATGCTGGGCTAGAACTTTTGGCTTGATACCAAGTCACATAATGCTCAGGTACTGTGGTGATGAATGTGCTATAAAGTTCTAGGCAGATAGATAGCGTTACACCATTTTGATATGCCTAAAGATATCTACATTCTAAGGAGCAGTTCCCAGCCCGTGTAAATAGTTACCATGCCACTGACGAAGTTTATTTACCCTAAGAGTTTATTTCTACTGAAGTGGCCATTGGCTTTTGTCACGAGATTTTTGTTCTACGAAAGAGACAACATCTATACTATTGCTGTTTATTAATATTAAATGTAGGTGAGCTGAGCGATAGGAATGTCTTGTGGTTAAGGCACTAAATTGGGACTTTAGTGATGTCCAGTTCACACTTTAGCGATGTCCAGACTTCAGTTGCCAGCTGTGTCGCAGACTTCCAGGGAGACCTTGAACAAATTATATAATCTTTCCCTGACATTGTCCCCCATCTGTAAAATGGAGATAGCAATATTTCCTCTCTTACACCCTTGTCTGATTATAAGCTCATCAGGACAGAAATTGTCTCTTACTGCATGCTTGCCTGGTGCCTAGCACAATGAGGCCTTGATCACAGTTGGGGCCTGTAGACACACTGTAATACAAACACTGAATAATACCAAGATTAATAATGTAAGCATATGCTAGAGCTGAGAATCGTACGACACACTCAAAAGTCAGGAGGTTCCAAAAGTTCAAGATTTTACGAAAATATTACCTCAGCCAAATTGGATAGCTTTGTAGTGCAGATTACATACCAAAGAATGATTTATGAAGGTTTGCATTTAACAGGGCAAATGGAAGTAGCAAGTACTGTATGTACATAATCTAGTCAAGTTAATGTAGTGGATGGTAGGAATCTTTATTGCTGGATTTTTCTAATTTTTGAATGCTTGGTCTCGTGACATTAATAGTGCACAAACACTAGCTCATGTAGATAATTTCCCTGACTGCTTTTAAGGAAGAGAAGAAAATGGGGGCAAATTTGCTTTCAAGATGCCTTAGTGCTGTTAAACTGCTTTAGCAGCATAAATTTAAAGGGATACAATCAACTTGAAATCTAGTTAATTTGTAAAACAATGAGCTAAAAGTAGTTTTAGATATTATACCTGCTCCTGAGTGCTCTTCTAAGTTTAGTTTTAGAAACATTTTCCTGTTTTGAAAAAATGTTTTCCTTTCCTCTGCTGATGTGTGAAAGACCCACACAAACAGGTGAAATAGAAAGTCTACATAGAGAAACAGTAAAAATGATTATGCACAAAGTACTGTCAAATGACTAAGCAAAAGGGTGGAAAACATTGATTTTTTTAAATGCTATGAGTTCATTCAATTGTAGTAATCTTAGGTGTTACTTGTAACAATAGTAGTTTGAAAAACAATTCAGAAGCAGGATTGTGTACTTTGATTGTATCCTTTAAGTTAAGACACACTAAACGTTGGAGGGATTAACTAAAATAGGTCTTAATAAATACATATGTAAAATGTATCTGTATATCTCAGATGGCCTTACCTAATGGTGTTCTTATCCGTTAATGTTCAATATGCTAAATTATTTTACTCATGAAAAAAATTCTACTATGCCTGGGCAAAACCATCAGCCTTAAAAATAATGAACTATTATTTCTAAAATGTAAAGTAATTTTAATTCTCAAATTAGGACTGTAAAACAAGCCTAGTTTGAGATTTATTTATAACAGCAGTTTTGTTTGAGTTATGTAAGCACAAAAATTTCAGTTGGTGTACATGGAGACTATACATGTGCCATACACTTGTAACTCAAACAGCTGAATTGATTTTGCTCAAATTTTCCAAAAACTAGACCACTGGGCTAAGACTAGGCATCACAAATATTAAGCAAGAATTTATCTGAGAAAGGTATAAGCAAATGAACTGGTGAGTTAAAATGGAAACCGTAGCTAAACCTTAACTTCAGCATTCACAACTAGCCAAAGCTGTACCAGGAATTTTTACGATGCTTTAGACTGGAAAGGCTACAAACATTATTTCTTACACGATGACTCCATCCACTGGATGAAGTCATGATATTCAAGCCCTTTTTGCTGGTGTATATTTCTTCCCCTTATGTTTTTTCCATCAGGACAATTTAGGATCGTTTTGACATACATACATTCTTAACAGAGGGTAAGGGCCATTACCAGAGGTCAGTACAACTGGGTAATTCCTTATACCTCATTTAAATCTTCTGGGCCAATAACAGTATTGAAATGGACTGGACTAATATATATAAGGATATTTAAATCCTTGCAGGGACTGATTAGAGTAAAAAAATCTACAAATTCCTTTCTAGAAAAGGAAATAATGTCCCCAAAGTAGTATGCATTAGCTACAAAGGACATAATCTATTAAATATCTCACCAAGTGTAAAAACTTGACTGTCAAGACTATGTATATCATTATGGCTCTAGTCCTCCAATGCAATCTGCTAAGCCTTGCACACATGCAGAGACCCACTGAAACCAACAAGACTCTGCCTAGGTGCAGGAGTCTGTTTTAGTGGGTTACAAAGAGGGACTGGGTCCTTTGTTAGAACAGATTGCTTCCGCTAGAAGGTGTACAATAGCATCTAGGTATACAATTTGGGCCATGTCTACACTTCAGCCGCTAAAGCAGTGCTCCAACTGTGCTGCTATAGCACGGGAGTGTAGACGCTTCCTACAGTGATGGAAGTAGGTTTTCTGTGTATGAACTTAATCCATCTCTCTAAAAGGCAGCAACTGGGTCAACAGAAGAATTAATCTGTTGACCGAGCTGCATCTATACCCAGGCTTAGATCAACCTAACTATGTCTCACAGGGCACAACATTTTTCACAGCCCGAAGTGATGTAGCTTGGTTGATCTGATTTTTAAGTGTAGACCAGATCTCAGTCTCCACACAGATAAAAGAAAGGATTTATGTGGATAATAAAGTGAGTGCAGCATACAGTGTCTTGGTGTGCTTGGGGAGGATAAGGAGCTGTGTGTGTTGTGATCTTTGATAGGCAGCCAGTGAAGTGGCTTTCATTTATAAGAAGGCACAGCACCACTCCCAGTCCTCATACTCTATCACTAAGCCATCCAAATGTTTGTTTTAATCCAGCTCCAAGATAACAGTCACTTTATCAACCAGACCATCATAGTAGGATTCTTTACATTCACAGCATTATAGAGATACAATAAAGTCTCCTGAAAAGACAGCAATACATGAATCAATGTCACATGAACACAACGGAATGAACTTATCATAGCATGCAGCAGTCCTTCCATACTGCATGAAAAGTAGAGACTCTCTTAGAAGAATAGGCTCAGATACCAAGGTATAAATTAACCTAATTCTTAGACTATGAAAATGAAGAAATCAACTATCATATGTACCAGCTTGTTGAACATTGGTTCAATATGACTCACTTTGCAAAAAAAAAACAAAAAAAGTGCTATTCACTCTGCAAAAGGACTACATATTAACAAGGTTTCACAACCATCAGCAACCTAATCCCATCCTATTCATATATTCTTGTTTATTCCATCAAAGAGTTCTGAAACTCTGAACTGATTTCTGCTTTCGCCTTGATCAGACGGTATTAGGATTGGGACTATTTCTTTATGGACATTTATCAGTTAACCAGTTGTGACTCTCAGTGTCCTACAGCTATAAAAACAAGCATCAGGTACTGAGAGCAATCATGATACCAGAATGGTGCATGGGAGTTGGAGAAAAGGACCTATTCAGTGGGAGGATCTGGAAAAGGAGATAGGAAGCAGGCAACAGGAGAGAAAGGTTAGGAGGGTGTCTGGGCCGAAGGCTGAGGTGGAAGGAAGTAGGCCTAGCAGTGAGAGGCAACAAAGAGAAAGCTATATGGTCCTGGCAATTTTAAGAACCCATTAACAGACCAAATTTTGGGAATCAAAGTTGTCTGAATACAAAACCAGAAAAATCACCACATGAATGTACAATCAAGACTGGTTCAGGACTCTTCCCATGTACATCAATGTTTTCATAGTCAACTCTGAAACTGGATGGAGACATTTTTGTTTTATTAAAGTAAATATTTCTTGTTTGAAATATTTTAATACTAGAGCTCAGCAAATAATACATAATAAATTTATTCAATGAATGCAGCCTGCTTTTCTGTTTGCTAATTGTCTGCAAGCAACTTATGACTGTATTGAATTTGTTCATTCTATGAAATCATTTGCCAAATAATTTGTATCAATAATTCTTGATCTGTAGTCTGTCAACAGCTAACTTTGAGGGTTTCAAATTTGAGCTGTGCAAGTTACATTAGGTACAGTTCACATGGTATTGTTCTGATTTCCTAATTAGATGCGTAACTTTTAGTCAGTTTTCTAGTGCTTGAGTGCTCATAAATACTTATGATTTCCAAATTCACTTTCCACAATTATTCTCTAATATTAATTTAAGATTTGCTCTTTCCGTGAACATTCCTGTCAGTTCATGTTCTGGAATATATGAGAAAAAGCAAATGAAATAGGGGTGCAGACATAGCCAAAATACATTTGAGTCTTTATTTGAGAGAATGTTTTCAGAAACACTTTGATTTTATTCAATGCTGCCAACTCTAATGATTTTATTGTGAGTCTTACGATATTTACTGTGCTTCTTAAAGTTAAGGAGTACTTGTGGCACCTTAGAGACTAACCAATTTATTTGAGCATAAGCTTTCGTGAGCTACAGCTCACTTCATCGAATGCATACCTGTAGCTCACGAAAGCTTATGCTCAAATAAATTGGTTAGTCTCTAAGGTGCCACAAATACTCCTTTTCTTTTTGCGAATACAGACTAACACGGCTGTTACTCTGAAACCTTCTTAAAGTTGCAGCTCTTGGAATCAAATGAATACCTGAGAATTTCAGGTTCATTTAAAAAAAAAAAATCTGATCTTCATGGGTGTAAAGAAAAGTTTGAAAATGTCATCCAGCTGTATGTGAAAGTTTCAAAAAATCAGAAGGTGAATGTATTATTTAAATCGTTCATGATTTTGAGGACATAACTCATGATTTTTGAATGACTGGGCTTGTCAATACTGTGTATTGAATCAGCTGAATCTAATACTCATTTAAAAGGAATGTGTGTAAGCAAAGACTAAATCCGTCTTTAAATGGTGTAGGAACAGGAATCAGTTAGAGCCATCATCAGTTATTTGCTATCCAACATGACCCACTCAGTTCAAAGCAAAGGAAAAGGGTGTGGAGTAGATAAACCAAAAGATAAAGAAACATTAGAAAACTAAGGAGCTCCACCCCAAATGAACAATGAATGTGGATTTATCAGAACAAAACACAGACTATTTTCCAAAAGTCAGATGTACAAATTAAAACAGCCCAGTCATCTAATGCAACTGGCTCTTAAACAGCAAAAAAAAAAACAAAAAACCTGCAGATGTCCCTGACCTGGTCTGCATGAAAGAGATAATGTTTATAAAAGAACGAACAACCATCTCCATCCTAAGAGACAGACAGGCTTTTCACCTGCATCTGATGCACCTGTGCTCATGTTGCACATAATTGTTTCTTGAACAGAAATATTTATTGTGTCCAATGCACAGTAGTGGGGTTGGGTAATCAGAGTCTGCATTTCTTCTTGCC
This sequence comes from Lepidochelys kempii, assembly GCF_965140285.1. Taxonomy (NCBI): domain Eukaryota; kingdom Metazoa; phylum Chordata; order Testudines; family Cheloniidae; genus Lepidochelys; species Lepidochelys kempii. The sequence continues at coordinate 54,989,273 of NC_136383.1, forward strand.
TTCTCACATTTACTAGAGTATTGAGTTGGAGCATGTTTCACGATGATGCCCTTTGATTGGATTCCTGTTGTAGACTCCAAGATGCAGAGCTATTGATCAGCTATATTTCTTGGTCTTTATTTGCTCTGTCTTTTGGGGATCAAAATTAATTATTCCATTCTTGTCAGGTGAGGAACCAGACTGTCCCATGCACCACCACTAAACAGTTTGCAGCAGTGTTCACATGTCAGGTTTTAGGATCTGAAAGTGCCAGCATCACACTTACTAGCTTGGAGAGTGTTAAGGAGACCACCACAGCATGATAACCCCTTCCACAGGCTAAATCCATCTCTCATTTACACCACTGCTATTTGTCTTCTGTGTCCTAAACCTTTAAATATCAAGAAGTCTCCATTCCAAGGTGAAGCAGGAATTGCCACTAAGATGCAGTCTGCTACAGTGCAGACACAACCACACTGTGGGGAATGGGATTCCCTAGAACTAATTATTCTTATTATATCATTCAAGACAAACGAGGCAGCAGTAGGGAGGAGGGACAGTGGTGGTGTTACATTTGGACTGTAAACAAGTATCCATGTTGTAGCCAAATGTCAGGTGTAAATCCCTCAAAGTAGCAAAATTCTGACCAGTCAATGGAGCTCCACCCATTTATACCACCAATTGTTTTAGCCTGGAGTTTACAAGGAAACCACCAAAAGACCATGAACTATCACCACTCTGACAAAGTTCCTCCTCTGCCGTGGTGGGTCCTGTGCTTATTGGTGGATTTGCTTGCCTCAGAGATTCACGGCAGCCCTCAGTTTGGCCACTTTTGCTAGTGGCTCAAACCTGCCGTTCACTCAGCTAACCTCATCACTGGCCAGCATGGGAAAAAGGAAGGAGAACAATCCCCGTAGTCTCTGCTGATCCACCATGTGGGTCGGGGAACAGCCCAGAGACCTTCCCCTCTGGTGGAACCCACAGTCCAGGTCAACTCCTCCTGTGTCTGATCAGGAGTTGGGAGGTATGGGGGGAACCCGAGCCCACCCTCTACTCCGGGTTCCAGCCCAGGGCCCCGTGGACTGCAGTTGTCGAGAGCGCCTCCTGGAACAGCTGCGTGACAACTACAACTCCCTGGGCTACTTCCCCATGGCCTCCTCCCAACATCTTCTTTATCCTCACCACAGGATCTTCCTCCTGGTGTCTGATAATGCTTGTATTCCTCAGTCCTCCAGCAGTACACCTTCTCACTCTCAGCTCCTAGTGCCTCTTGCTCCCAGCTCCTCACACGCACGCCACAAACTAAAGTGAGGTCCTTTTTAAACTCGGGTGCCCTGGTTAGCCAGCCTGCCCTAATTGATTCTAGAAGCTTCTTAATTGGCTCCAGGTGTCCTAATTAGCCTGCCTGAATTTGTTCCAGCAAGTTCCGTCTTGTTCTGGAACTGCCCCTGTTACCTTACCCAGGGAAAATGGACCTGCTTAATCTGGGACTAATATATCTGCCTTCTAACACTCTCCTGTAGCCATCTGGCCTGTCACAGCACACTGCTATATAATGAACTTAGGGCATGAAAAAAATCACTACTAACTCTCATTAACAGAGTCTTTCCCCCTCATCCTTAGTAAATACAATAAAACACCTAAAATATAGCATTTATTTTTAACAGGAAAATACTTTTGATTAATAACTAAGTGCCTTTATGACAAGCAAAGAGTAATGTTATCTGTCACAGTGGCCTTCAAAATAAGAGCACAGCAAGGACGAGACGCAAAAGTTAATCAGCCACTGATTAAGCTAAAGGAGGATGATCCGCTTGTAACGGAAACAATTAAAGGAAAACCAGATTTACTATGTAAATAATGTTGTATCATTGTACTACAGCAAAAACAGTCCTGAGTAACAAAATCCCAGCTGAATCCCCCTTCATAAGCTGACTACTGCAGGCCTTGACTTTACTTCATAGAACTGAAGAGTGTTTTTCTTTCCCTAAATTTTAGGCTCTGATATTTTATTACTGAGAAGCAGAGTGGCCTGGTTGCTAAGGCACAGACAGGATTGAGAGTCAGGAGACCTGGGTTCTCTTCCCAGCTCTGCTATTTCTTGTGAGGTTGTGTGAGTCACTGTCTCTCTGTTTCCCCTCCCATCTTTTTTCTGTCTTATCTATTTAAGCTGCACGTTCTTAAGGGCAGTGACTATATGCTTGAACACCACCTAACACAACAGGGCACCAATCTCCTTTGGACTTCCAGTCACTGCTGTAATAAAAATACCCTTTACAAATGATTTTTTTTGTAACACTGTATCTTGCAATAAATTCCAAACAACATAGGAGATAGAAAATGAATATATACAACAGCTATGGGATTCATCATCTAACATCATCAACAGCTAGTGTTCATCATCTAATCCACTTTAAGCAACTGGATTGGAACAATGAAGGAGAAATTATTGAAATCAAATCTAGTTTTTCAAGCTATATTATAACCAGTTATATAAAATTATCATTGGCCCAATGCCTGCTCCAATATCACCAATAAAAATATTCAGCATTAACTTGTTAGTTAATCCTTACTGCAAGAAGACAATGGAATTATGGAATCATCTTCCTTCCCAATCCTCTGTTCAGTGATTTTGCTATGACTTCAGCAAACTTCCAAGGAAATTTTAATATCCATATATAGAAGGAATATCCATAATATCCATATATAGAAGGAATACACTTCTCAGATACAAACAAGACCTCAGTCCCAAATGGTATAATTATGCCTTAACTTGAAAAGGTAACGGAGATTTGAGGATATATAAATGACAAAATACTTCTCATGTCACTCCAGATGACATGGCCTTATGACTTAGACCTTTTTGAAATAGCTGAGACATGCCACTCCATGACCCAAAGCTTTATACCTGTGCAAAATGCTGTGGGCTTTGACATCATACTTCTTGGGTTACCGAATACATTTTGTCAAACTTCAAACTCATTTATTTTGTTGAAATTTCTAAAAATTTAAACATACCTGGAGAATTTTTTTAAAATTTGGCTTTTGAATAAGGAACTGGGAGCTGGGAATAAGGAACCAACTTCAGCCTCGTCAGCAGCACTAGCCTGTCCAAAGGATAAAAAGGTGGCTTGGAAGGAGCAGGACCATGACTGTATTCCCACCCCTTGTGCAATCATCAGGAAAGGTGGCTGGCTTCAGGGAGGAGAACAGGACTGTGTACATCTGCATCCCCTTCCATGCCCAAGAACTTCCAAGCCACGAAGCTGCTGTGGCACATTTCCTGGAGCTTTTGCTGGGGACTAGTATAGACTGTGCTCCAACATTCAGTTGTGACTTTGAGATATAATCAAGTCCTTTCTATTTGTAAAATACCGTAGGCCAATGGGTAGAATCTCCAGCCAAGGAAGATGAATAATAGTCTCCTTAGCAGCAGAGTTTCAGCTCCTTTCTGCTGGGTTTTCATGAGTTGAATCCAGAAATCCAGATAAAACGAAGCTACTCAGAACAGTCCCAACTGCTACAGACCTTTCTAGCTTCGTAACCACCTGGGAGGAGAAAAGACACATCAATCCCCCAGGTAGCCACAACCACAGCCACTTCCCCTCTATCTTTATATCCCCACCTAGTGCACTGGGGCTTGGGAGCGCTCTCCCACCTTATCACATGCACATTGAAAATGCATGCTATATGTCATCATTATGATTAATAATAATACGGGTATGCAAGAGCTGACCTGGACTATTAAAATTGGTTAGTGGATCAACTTTCTAATGAATCCAGGTAACTGACTCCTCTTTTTTGTAAAATTATCTTTAAAGGGGTCCCAGACTCGATCCTTCTATTGCAGTGCACATGAGAACAAAACCAAAGAACTATGAAGAATCTGTGCATGCTAGAGACATTATCCAGATTACAAACCATTCATGTTTACAGAGCTGTCTCCATGTAACTTCTTTCTCAGTGAATCAGACACAAGTGTTTTCATAACCTAAACTTGATCTGCCCTTCATGCAGTTCTAAAGCTGCTGCTGCAGATAAAGTAGAAGATTTAATGACTGCTCACGAGAGTCTGGGAACAGAATGCATTGGTCTGCAGATTCTAGATTACACACATGCCGAGTCCAGACGTTCAACACTGTCTTTTATAGTCAGTGAGTAGCATCTATGGCACATTACATACTTTAAAAAAAAACAAAAAACAGTAGCCTAAACAGAAATATGATCAGAATATTGAGCCCAGGCTGTTCTAAATAGTGAATGACTCAGTTTTTAAACTGTGGTAATTGGAATAAGAATCTAGCTCACTTATTTCTCAATATTCTTATTTGGATTACAGTAGCTCCCAGAGGCCTCACTGAGATAGTGACCTCATTCTGCTGGGTGCTGTACTAACACTCAGGCCTGATCTACACTAGAAGAGTAGGTCGGCATAACTACATCATTTGTGGTGTGAAAAATCCACTCCCTGGAGCGGCGTAGTTAAGCTGACTTAAATCCCCATATAGACAGTGCTAGATCAACAGAAGAATTCTTCCATCTATCTAGCTACCACCTCTCAGGGAGGTGGACTATCTATGCCAACAGGAGAATCCCGCCCATCGGTGTGGATAGTGTCTATACTGAAGCACTACAGCAGTGCAGCTGTGGTGTTTTACGTGTAGACAAGCCCACAGTCGAAGACAGTCCCTGCCCTCAAGAGTTTACAATCTAAGCCCCCAACCCTTCAGACTTGTGCACATGCTTGCATTTCTACCCTATGAGTAGTGTCACATAATTGCAATTTGCCACACACACAAATTTAGTGGGAAAATTAAGTTTTCTTTTGGAGTTCTCTGTGAAGAGCACTTACAGGATCTGCTCGTTAGGGAAACTATAAATAATAAATATCTAACCCCGTGGTATTTTTTATGTAGCTCTCAAATCGCTTTGCAAAGGGACACAGTAACATTATTCCCATTTTACCGATAAGGGAAGAGCTGTAGAGAAGTGCAGTGACTTGCAAGCTGGTGGCAGAGGTGGGACTCAAACATATCAATCAAAACTAAATTGTAAAAAAATATTTAAATCTGAGGTGTGCAGTGATGAAATGGGACATGGTTTTATTTGTTAGGGGGTGTTTAGTTGCTAATATAAAATGGCAATAAATACTACAAGCCTTAGACATTGGAAAGAAATTTGGAGGAAAATGTGGATATAAGTTAAATCATTTCAACTCAGAAGCCCACCACATTTATAGTAGCTCTGCCAGTTTACCTCACTCCTAACCTACAGCATTCTTCATATGACATTGAATTGGCCATTGTAGCAGTCTAAATAAAACATTCTTCCAGTCTCCTTCCTCAGCTCCAGGACTCCATAATTCATAACACCATAGCTGGGAGCTCTAGAAGGGAAACAATACATCCTTAATTCTGTCTTGTTTAATTTGGCTATTTAAATGGGCAGCAGTTTTAAAAATGTGGTACTTATTGAAATATTCCATGATATGGATTGACCCTTATCTCTAAAATGTCTTGATTTATATAGAAGGATGTAAACCTATCATAGAGAAAAATGTTTAAAGAGATAAATTTGGAATTCATTTAAAATACAGTATTAAATCAAATTAGTATAGTCCCTGGCTGGCCACTCAATCTACATGAGGCCTGACTGGCTGATTTGAATATGGTGATTGGCCCCCATCATTTTAAAGGGCGTTCCAAGGAAGAGACAGCCTGACCACTTACCAGGGCCCTTTTAGCATTTCTACCAACCCTACTCTCCATATATGTTGGAAATATCATGTGACCACTGTTCCCTCTAAACTGTGCGCATGTGTGCACACACACAGATCCTAAACCCCACGCACACGGCGAAACACTGCAGGCACAAAAATTTGCACAGAAGCACAACAATTTACACAGAAGAAATTTTTTGCACACACAGCCTGTCACAAATTAGAGGGAACATTGCATGTGACCAAAGTAGGCTGCTGAATTTTTTGATGAGCTGAAGGGTCAGCTAGCTGGTCACCATTTGGAGTCAGGAAGGAACTTTTCTCCCAGAGGTAGACTGGCCCATGCTTTGTTGATTTTTTGCATGCCTCTCAGAACCCAAGAGGATTGGTTGTGGTTTATAGTTTAGTTAGTTTGTCATGACTGAAGCAGGTGTCCAGTGCAGGGTTGTTTGGTTAGCGTGGACCAGGAGTTGAGCCCAATGAACTGATGGGGAGGTCAAAGGCCTATGCAGTGAAGAGTGAGGGTATGAACCTCAATCTCTTGTATAGCCTGTGGTTCTACCAGGCTGACCCTCAAAACTGGTGAGTAAAGAGGTCAGGGGATCTTGGCAGCTAGGTCCAGATTCCAGGTGAAGGCTTGCATCTTTCCTCCCAGTTGAATTGGACTAACCCTTTAATTTTTATCCTTAAAGTTTAATAAAGTTATAGCCATAGTTTAAAGCCAAAATCTTTTCTGTTTCTTATTTCACCTCTGGTCTCAGGGTCAATGTAGCTATGCAATTTTTTCAAAATTTCTGCAGATAAATTCCTTTATATTCACTACAAACTTTGTCATAGACTAACTTCAGGTGAGGTTTGAGCAAAATGAAATTAATCATCTATTTGCTGTTCATAATCTTGAGGGATGTTAATATCATATTTGTTCAATGGGCCTGAGGTCAGAGCTGCAAGTGTTACACTCTCTCCTAATTAATTCCCCAGATACTATTTTTTGTTTAAATAGAGTCTACATAGTTTAGAAGAATGTTTTGCGTCATTATCTCCTTGATAAATTAAGTCTCAGTCAAACAGCTGTTTTCCAACTGGGACTTCACGATACACAAGATTTCTGGTTATATTTTTGGATGAGTTCTTAAGTTTTCCAACACTTTGTAGAAATACAACCTCTAATCGTCAGTGTGCCTCCCATCCTCTCATGATCATTGGTACCAGACATTCACTTTTCAGATGGTAATGAAATATCATCAGCCAGATGCTCAAACAGTGTAGCTGCAATGAAGTCAATGGAGCTATGCTAATTTACAGCTTTGAGAATCTGACCTATTATTATAACTGCTGTGCTTCACAGCATTTAGTAAAAGGGGGGTAATACTTGCCCCCATTGCAAAGGTGTTTTGTGGCTCAACTAAGACAAGATTGGAAAGCTTTTTGGAATCTGTGGATGAAAGAAACCACACAAAGGGACAATTATTAATTTTTATCATGTATTTTAATTTAGTTGTATCGTATTACCATGTTTACAGGTCTGAATGTTTTGCACCAGAATTCTGCACCATCAGCCTTGTTTTAATCGCTTTCTCCAGGCTCCTTGCTCAATCTCAGTATCCCAGCCACACCACTAGTTCTTTATTCCAGTCTTTTTGCTCAGACAGCCCCAGTTCTTCCCCTGCACACTGTCTCCCCTCGTCCCTCACCCGATACCAACCACCCCACTGGCTCTCACTCCTTGCCCTGCCAGCCTCAGTCTTCTCCCACCACACCTCCTAGTCCCTATTTTCCAAACTTCCATCCAGCCTCCAATCCCAGTCTTTCCCACCAGACCTCTTGTCCCAATCTATTTCCCATGCTCCTGCTCACTCTGACGCTTGTCCTCACTGCATTCAAACCAGGCAGCTTCCTCCTCCATGCCACCAGGGCCCAGCTGGCCAGTAACTGAGAGCACAGGAGAGACAGTCTCCCTATTCTCAGTTCAGGTGCCCAGATAGAGACCTGGCACAGCTTGTACCAGCCCCAGGAAAGTCCAGCTCAGCCCTGGCCTAGACCATACCTAGTGTAGACAGAATCTTCAGGAAATGTAGATGCTAAAAATAGAAGAAATGTCTACTGAGCAAATGCAAACTGATTTTTTCAAGGGCTTATAATTTGGCAAAAATTGGGTGGATTTTCATAGGCATATTCCTGACACAAAGACATCCCTCTGTTAAATTTCAATTCCCTGCTCCAAAGCATGAAGGTGGTGGACATTTTCAAAGAAAAGGTTGCCAGAATTTTTAACATGTTCAGAACAATGGATTTTTCCCTAGCCACATTTTTGGAAACAACTGAACTGTTGTGGCTGAAATTTTCCAAAAAAAAAAAAAATAATAATAAAATAAAAAATTCAGCCTGAGAGAGGCACCCAGTATGGAAAATTTCAGCCCAAACAGTTACAGTTGGACAAAGTTATAAGCAACTGAAACCAGGATCTTATCATGGGAAATGCTGACATTATCTTTTATGACTTCAGAGAGATATGTACAATATGGCCAAATTATAGATGTGGGAACTATAATTTACATTTCCTGACTTTTGTGCATTTAAAATCCCAGTCAAATTATTGTATTGCAGGTTTTTGCATTTGGTTTACTAATTTTTTAAAAAAAATCTCAATCCTATCTAAACTACTTTTTAAAACAGATTTCATTATCCCAAAAATGTTGTAAAATATTAGAATTTAGAGATGGAAAAGACTCATTGTTCCTACCACTGCAGGTGCACTCCTTGCCACATATTGTCTTGTGCTTTCTCCAGTGTAGTCCAAAATTAAGTGAGAGGTTATGAATCCATAAAGGAAACAGTACTAATAAAGAGAATTTAGGAAGACATTGACGACAGCTCTGCTTTCTTCAACTTTCCTAACACAAGCAATAGGGAATAAAGACAGCACTGGTAGAATTCCCTAGTTCTCTTAATAGCATTTAGAACAGGAAAGTAAACTATTTAGAGATAGAGGGAGAGATTCACAAATGTTTAACTGTTCTATCAGAGACACAAGATGGGTGAGATGATATCTTTCATGGGACCAGCTTCTGTTGGTGAGAGAGACAAGCTTTCAAATGATACAGAGCTCATCTTCAGGTCTGGAAAAGGTACTCCGAGTATCACAGCTATTTAATACCATTGAAAGTCAATAGAATCTGGGCTCCTAAGCTCTTTAGGTGCTTTTGAAAATTCCCCCCAAAGTTGTTATATTTTGTATAACCTTTTGCTTCTCATCTAAAGGTTTTCTCAATGTATATAGTAATTGTAGTGTATTCATTTTAAAGTCCTGAAGGCAGATCGTCTGCTAATGTAGACGCGTGTGGTTCCATTTGTTTCAGTGGAACTGTACTAAGCCAACCACCTCTCATGTTGGCCAGTGTCGTCTCACTGTTCGCTTGTACCCCACAATTTCTTTCCGTGTCTGTCTATAGCCATCTGTTGTCTCTGCTCTTATGCTTAGATTGCAAGATTTGGTACACGGACCATTTTTTTGTTCTCTGTTTGTACAGCACCCAGTACAATGGGTCCTTGTCCATGACTCGGGCTTCCGAGTGCCATGATAATAAAAATAACTATGATGAATGACAGCAGCTAAGGATCTGGACCCTGCTGTCAGGTACAGTAATCACACATTAGTTGGAATAGACAAACTAATCGGAGCCATACTGAAGTTTTAATTCATATTCTGTGAATGAAAACTAATCTTTAACAGGGAACAGGTTAAAATATTGGAAACAATCACTCAGGCTACACTTCATTGTGCTCATGTTATCATGAGATAATGCAATTATCTTCCAAAAATAAACTTGGAGTTGTTGCTTCCAGATGCCACTACAGAAACAAAGGCTTTAGTTTGCGCTAACTGGAATGACATATGATGTAGAAAATCATATACCACATTGCCCCAGCCTGGAAGATAAGATACAGTGTATTGTATGAACAGAAAGCATATAACCTACAGTTGTAGAAATTATTAGCTGCTCCATTTGTCTGTTCCTTTGGGGGAATCCATAGCGTATGTCATTTGTCTTATGATTTGTGGGATTCCAAGATTCTATTAGATAGGAGACAACTCAGTCAGTCAGTCCCTCACTCTATCTTCACTTAAAGATAAAGATAGGCACCCAGGCACTTTTGAAAATCCTAATAGGTGCCCAACTCTCATTGAAATAAATGGGAGTTAGGTTCCTGGATGCTTTTGAAAATCTCACTAAGCATCCATGCACATCTTTAAGCACCTAAGTATCTTAAAAATCTGGCCCAAAGTCTACTGGCTTTATATTTAGTGTTGCGCCTGAACCAGAAAACTCATTTTTTCTATCATACTCAGAGTTTGGAGGGGACCTGAACTCCAAACCTAGACCAGAATCCCAACTTATAAATGTAGCCACTCTATCCTTACAATAGAACTACATCAGTCCCACAGATTGAAACATCCTGGTTTTTGTAGTGTTCAAATTGAGATCTGGTTCTAGATTTTGCAGCTTGAACCCATCTCTGTATGATTTGTAACAATAAGTCACACCATACAAGAACATGTTTCCTCACAGACAAGAATCAGCTGCTCCTTTAAAGAGTTCTGCTCCTTCCCAGCAAAAAACCAAAGTCATTTCTAGTAAGATATGAAATATTACACATATCTTCTACTGTATGCAAGCAAGTACCTTACTACTCTCAGATAGTGTCGCTTCACTGTATCTGGGTTCAGGCTTCAATACATTAGTGTCAGGTTTATCTGAAATAATTTACTATTATATGAAGTCACAAAGGATTTCAGAGGTTATGAAGCAGAAAAAAGAAGCAGTGGTACTTTAAGATTTATCACCTTTCTTCAGTGTAAGGTCCTGGCAGAATGAGTTCTTAGCACTTACTGAGATGGAGTTAAAGTTTTATTTGTATCTTAGAAGTAGTGTATGTTTAATGTGCTGTTGAGACTGAATTCAAATTGTTTTTCTGTTTAACAGCTAAAGGTGGGAAGTCTGTAATATTATGCAAAAAGAAAAGGAGTACTTGTGGCATATTATGTAATATTATGTTACCCCTTTTTGACCCAAGCCACTAGTCAAACTTTGGAGCCCTGGGGATATTCCAGTTGGAAGTAGAAATAGATGGCGTCATCTGGTATTTCCTTGATGCAATCTTGTTTATTTACAAAGAATGTAAAGAGTCCTATTTCTGTGAATGCAGGAGGAACCAGAAGTTGCTGGGGAGAGAGGGGGGTGATGGGAAGGGAAGGGATAACTCAGTGGTTTGAGCATTGGCCTGCTAAACCCAGGGTTGTGAGTTCAATCCTTGAGGGGGCCATTTAGAGATCTGGAGCAAAAGTTGGAGATTGGTCCTGCTTTGAGCAGGGGGTTGGACTAGATGATCTCCTGAGGTCCCTTCCAACCCTGATATTCTAGAATAATGGAGTGGTTTCTTAACTTATAGGCCTATGCTTTCAGCCAGCCAGCACCCTTGACCCAGAACCTTTCTCTAGGCTTCTCCAGGGTTGCATCATGCTTGCAGTCTGCCACTTTGTTTTTTGTCTGCACCCCAGCTTGCTTTATATTTATTTCAGACACACACCTGGTCAGAACAATACCCATTTAAACCCTCCACCCACATGTTACTTTCTGGGCAAACCCTAGTACACCTTGTTTTAAGGGTGATCCTTTAGCTCTCTCTCACTGCAATCTTAAGTGAAGGGGAGGTTCACACAATTTCAGTGAGGTTTTACCTTAACCCGTAAGAAGATTTAACCCAGCTCATAACAATTTAGTTGTACCATTTGGAAGAGCTGTTTCATTGTTGGCCCCTTCTGAAAGGGCTATCAATCCATTCTTGCAAGTGGGTGTCAGTACTGAAAAGGAAGGAAAAGGAAAATAGATAAAGTGCATAATTTAAAAATTGGGAAAAAGAGGGGGGGGGTAGGATTACAACATGAGATGTGGACTGGATAGCCGGAATTCATTTGGTATGTTTATTAGATGTAGAGAAATGCTAAATAGGGAAAATCTAGATGGTCACTGATGTACTTTAAAAATAAACTGTTAATATCCTAAAGGCACCAGGCAATTTATTATAACAGACTGCCATTAATTCAGGCATCTAAACAGCTCATCCCCTCCAAATCCAACAATTTCCCATCCCTATTTTCCAATATCTGGGATAAGAGATGAGTTTTGCAGCATTACCTGAGAGTTATCAGATTTAGGCTATTTTGGACCAAGAAGAAAGTGAATTCAAAAGCCAAAAAAATTACTTGGGAACATTTCCATCCACTGATAAAGCTGCCAATATGTCTACAGTGGGGGCAATATTTTAAGTTATTCAGAGGGAAAGAACTGAGATTACTAATCAGTTTTAGTCAGGGGGAGTCCTGGCTCAGGAAAGCACCAGCAAGCCCATGAAAGTTTTGGGAAATGGGAAACAGATATATTTTATTCCACTCATGATATAAATTTGTTCTTTAAGAAATACTATACATACTGGCATACACCTCCCTGGCATTTTGCAAAACTGCAGTATCAGCATCTTAATTAAAAAGATCTATTTAATGATTATGCCCCCAATAGTCTCCTATTTCAAAACTGTATTGCTCTCTCAAATTGATTCTTATAACTTTTACTGCTAACACTGGAAGATTATTCCATACCCCCATCACCCAGATTCTGCATCTCCACCTATAGAATCTATACCTCCTTACATTATTTACAGCTGCTAAGCCAGGTCGAGATATTTTTAATGTGCTATATTTTCCCCTCCCCAAATTTTTTCTGTGTTTTAAACTGGTCTCCACTAAAGGCTATGTTTCTGTTTAGTCATTTACCTCTTGTACTCACCTTTTGTAAACTGCACTGCCAAAATTTATCATCTCAATTTATTATCCCATAAATCCATTTGGATTCTTGTTTTTTCCCCTATTAGGCACACCTACACAAAGAAAACCACACTTACCCTACTACCGAGTGTTGTGGCCCCTCACTTGTTATCTATGTGATCCCTGAATTTTTCTGAAAGCAATGCACAAAGATAGCAGTGACTTCAGAATATGTCTTATAAAGACAGGTTCAAGGAACTGTACCTAAATAAATGCTCAGACGAGAATATGATTACTCTGTATAAATACAGGGGCTCAAATTCTCTCTCAGGTACATACATATACATTTCATTGCTCTTAAAATGCTTTTTTGTTGTTGTTCTTAAAGATTAAAAGTGTAAGAGAGAAAAGGGCTACTTACGCCAGACTCTAGAACTAAAACAAAAAGAGTACAGGCTTTATGTTAGTAAAAGATAAATTAATCTAGAAATTAGAAGAAACATGCTAGTGATGTAGATGATTAAGAAGGCTGCCTGCCTGAAGTAATTCACATCAAAATTAGATAAGTATGTGAAGTATGGTGTAGAATACCAAGGGCCTATTTACCTAGAGTCTTTTCTGACTCTCTTCCCTTTTACTGAAAGACATTTCTTTTTTGTGAGGGGGTCAGGAGAATGGTTAAAAACAGTCTGTGTATATCCAAATTTCAGGTGCAACAGATAATACTTAAATAAAAACTCCATAAGACATGTTCAAAAAGGTAAGAAAAGTAAATGAAAAGAACAGAACAATATAAAACAGACTATTTACATACTCAGTCACCAAAAGAGTAAACCACACTAATTGTTCTGACAGTCAGAGCTGACTATATAAGACCTTAGATTCAACCCTAATTATTGTAACCACACCTCTGGGTGGAGCTAATTCTATAAAGGGTCTCTCCTCCATTTTACTTTTTCCCCGCTGTAAACACAGTTCAGCGGAGAGCATCTGAAAGAGAAAGAAAAGGGGATGAAAAAAGGTAAGGGGGAGGAAATAGCTGGGGAAACATTGTGTTTCTATCTGTTCTTGAATTAAAAAGGAACCATAGGCAAGAGAGAAAATTAATCACATCTTTACTACTTAAAGTTTTCTGGGACAGAAGGGTATTTCAAACTTCTGTCGGACACCTCTTCCTTAACGATTTTTTTAATCTGGGTCACTAGTGTTCCTCCATATCATACGTTTGATGATCAACATCACTAACTGCTGTATGGGTACAGTATAATATTGAATGATCTAATTAAATTCAGAAAAAAGTTTATGTTTTTCATTATGTTCTCTAAGAATTCAAGCAGCGTGTCAAATAGGATCTCTCTTTCTGATCCTGAGCTTTCCTTTGGTGACTTACAAGGTTCTAAGTGTTTTGTAAATTTACCTTCTATTAATATTCAAAATCTAGCTCTCAATTGACTTAATGATCCATTGTTCCCAGATCCTCCTTTATTCTACTCTCAGATACAGGAGCTATATGAAGGTCATTCATATTCCTTCTAGTACACTCTGTACTGTGCTATCAAAATAGCAGGTGTTATGCATGGTACAGAAATACAGAAGTAGTCACTGAACAAAGACCAAGCAACTAAAAGCAGTAAGGAATTTCAGTGACCATTAAGGGAAAAGCAGATTGTGCATTTTCTGATTTCACATGCATTTTCTGACTTCAAGTGCTTCTACAAAGGTCAAATAATTTTACAGCAACAAGACTGACCCTCATCTAGCCTAAACACAAGAGCAAAAAGAAATGACCACATAAAGCCAATACTAAAAACTGAACATGTTTTTGGTTTACCTAAAGATACCTTTGTCAAATGCTTTTCCTCTGAGAGAAGACTGTTTTCAGTGCTTGAGGGATGACAGTATCCAGGAAATAACCTAGCTATTGAAATTGCTACACTGCTATTCCCCTCTGACACATCCTTTGGATGGCACCTATAGCAAAAAGACAGCAGTTTTGTTACATTGATTTAAGTCGTGTCACAATTGCAAGTGCTGCACACAGACGGACATTATAATTTTCGTCAATAATAGACCCCACAGACCTTTGACTCCAAAAAATGCAGACTACCTCTTGACCTAAGGCGAATCTGCTCTCTATCAGATGTATTAAAGCTTTTTCTTCTCTGTGCATCAGTCATACTCTCTTAGCCAGTCCATTACATATAGAAACCTGGTACCTCAGTTCATTTTTAAATATTACACAAACGCCTTTTCTGAAACTGACCTCAGCAAAGCAATTGTCAAATGTGTGGAGCAGCATACCCAGTAGTATGGGATGCCCTTTAAAATGAGCTTCTGCAATGGCATATTGAGATTCCTTCCATTGTTTTACCAAGAGGCACACACTGGCAGCTGAACCTGAGGATCACAGGGAAATTAAGAATAGTTATTTGGAACAAAGAAGAATATTGAAAAGAGCAAATAGGAATCAAGGACAGATCTAAGCAGAGGAGGTGTCTTGAGCAATAGTATAATGCTTTTGCATTTACATAGCACATTCCAATATCTGAAGTGCTTTACAAACACTGAGTTACTACACAGTGAGTCATTCATAAGGAATAATTTATTCAATGGGCTTAGCCTGTTTTCCTGCTCAAAGAATATCCACAAGCTGATCATGATCTTTTTATGAATCTGTATTCAATTTTTCTTTTTTGGATTGATCACAAATGCTTGATATTTCGAATTCAAGTTATGGTCGGACAGTCATGCGGCACTGTTCCCCAATAGGTGAGTATATCTAATAAATACTTAAATGTTTAAGTAGAAGAAAAAAAATCATTTAGACTGCAAACTCTTCAGCTGCCTTGTACCAGGCCTACTTCTTTGCACAACATGACTTTCATCCACTCAGGGCCCACGGGTGCTACTATAATAAATAGTGGCAAAGATGTTCCAGGATGAAAAGATTTAGTACTTGTATTACTGTAGTACCTAGGAGGCATAGTCATGAACCATTCTGCTAGGCGCTGTACGAACAGCGAACAAAAAGATAATCCCTGTCCTCAGGAACTTAAAATCTAAATTTAAGACAAAAGAACAGATGGAAACAGATAGACAAAGAAGTTAAAGTGAACAATGAGAAAATGCCAGTTAGCATGATAGACGGTGGTCTTTGCATACCAACAACCTAACCATTGTCAAGTTTTTTGTAGGCAATATGTGCACCTTTCTCAACTATTCTAGTCTTAGTGTAAAGGTGACTAGAATGAGCTGGACTTTCAGAACTGAGAGCAGATGTGAACCAAAAGTGGAAAAATTATTCAAAAACAATATCATATGATTTAGGAGGGTAATTATGTAGCTCAAATAGAGAATTCTAAATATTGAATACCACTAGTAGTACTAAGAGTGAACAACCTATACATGATCTGTTTAGTCACAAATATTTGTCCAAAGCTTTTGAATAATGACTATGTAAAACTAATGGTTTATTCACACAGTTCTCACCTAGAATGAAAATGGCTAAATTCAACACATTGTTCACCATAATTAATTCAACTGATTCTAATCAAGAGTAATGTTCTTTTCTTCTCTCTTTAGTGGGTCTGAATTTGTGGGAAAATTTACATTCCATCTGCAACCTCTTATTCCTGCTGCAGATATTGTAAAATATGATTTTTCTGTCTTCCTTTGACTAGTCCATTTGTCACTGAAATCTCCCACTATGTAGCACATTTGCAATGACTACACACTGGTTTTCCTGTTGCTTAGGACACATAACAAATCACCCACCTCTGGATGGCAATTCTTATAATTTTGAGAAAAATTTTGCTAAATTACCTTCAAACTAAATATAGATGGCATTGGCCTCTCTATGTGCCCTGTACCCATTCATTATCCTATTTTAGTGCAAGCCAGAATCTGCTGCTGCACTGGTTTCCTACCTAACTCTGTGATGGATGCTGGGGAAGAGGTCTGAGCCTCTGGTGTTCCTCTGAGGCTTTGAATTCCTGCTGTAAAGTTTAGGCTGCCACCGAGTTTGAGTTGAGAAAAACGTGCTGACGACTGGCAGGATTGGTGTAGCTGCTTTCTGTCACACAGTGAAGGAATTACTTTTGTTGAGGCCCTGTTGCTTGGTGCAGGGTTCTGAAAGCTATGTTGAAAACTGGGTTTCATGACGTTTATCAACTGTAAATTGTAATTCAAAATAAAAGATTGCAATTAAAGCAGATCTTACAACATCTCTCACTGCTGCTAATCATGTTTCTAGCAACTGGCATCATTTGTGATACAAGCAGCAGCTTTGGAGCCCAGTGCCTTAGGTTGCATAGCAGTATCCATTCTGTCAGAAGAGATTTAATATTTGAACATTTAGTCAGTGTAGTGACACTGGTATAAGACTGGTGCAATGGAGTGGAGAATCAGCACCTTAATATTTAATCTAACATTCAAAATTTAAAAACAGACACGGAGATAGTCTCTGGCTCTGAACATCTACACTGCTGGAGTCACAGATGTCACTTTTCACATTAGTGGCCAATGTGAGCATCAGACTCATTGAAGTGTCAGTAACCATCCCAACTTTGGACCAGATTCACTATCTAGGCTCCTCTAGTTTCTTCTGGAGGAACCTGGGCTACACAGCCTCAGTAGCAGAGTTTTCCCTGCCTGCAAACCCCAATGAGCTGGGGATATGGAACTGAACTGCACAGTCCACAAAATGTATAAGTTTGGCCACGGATAGGATGGGACCAGGGCAGGAGATGAGTTGTTAGTTTATCTCCCAGTGAACTGCTGTGAGCAGGGCTCCTGGGTTTTAAAGTTGCCCATGCCTGATGGAATCGCTTCGAAGAACGTGGCAGTGATATTACTACCTGGCCTCCCCTGTGTTAAAGCTCTCGGAGGTTTTTGCCCTGCAGGCCTAGAGGGTTACAGCCAACCCTTTATTTCAAAACATTATTTATATGTGGTGCAGCTGACACCAGATTTACACTGATGTAAATAAGATCAGAATCAGGTCCCATCAGTGCAGGGTAAGCACTGAATGGAAAAGATTGGCTCTCATGAAGTGAGCTCTCCAGGACTTGTGAGGAGTTCTCAATAAAAGTGTCCTTGTCTTTGGAACTCACTCCACCAGAGCCTTGGTTTGAAAGCCATTGGCACAAAATGCTTTTATGCTTTGTTCACTGCTGGTTAATATTTTGCATGTTTGTTGGGTGCCAGCAATTTAGTGGTTGCTATATCTCTAGCCCCAGCAGTACAACCTCGTTGCTACACCCTGAAAGTGGCTTCTATGTTTATTTTTTGTTAGTGACTACATGCCATAGCAATAGGCAGCCAAAAATATTCAGTAAAATAAATGACATACATTAGCTTCAAATATAAAGTGTTTTCTCAACATTTCTGTGAGCCACAGTACAAAAAGTCATTTTACTTTGTGGTGGTTGTCATGAAAAATATGTAGTAAATAGAAACCACAGTGTACCCTTGTATTGTAATACACACACACACAGAACAAAAGATAAACAAAAACATTTCATATTGTAGAATCTACTGAGAAATCCTCTAAGGGCCTGTCAAGGTTCCTTCCCTACTCTGAACTCTAGGGTACAGATGTGGGGACCTGCATGAAAGACCCCCTAAGCTTATTCTTACCAGCTTAGGTTAAACACTGCCACCACCAAAGTGTTACACAAAGAACAGGGGAAGTGCCTACTTGGAAACGTCTTCCCCCTTCAAATATCCCCCCCCAAGCACTACACCCCCTTTCCTGGGGAAGGCTTGATAAAAATCCTCACCAATTTGCATAGATGAGCACAGACCCAAACCCTTGGATCTTAAGAACAATGAAAAGCAATCAGGTTCTTAAAAGAAGAATTTTAATTGAAGAAAAAGTAAAACGATCACCTCTGTAACATCAGGATGGTAAATACCTTATAGGGTAATATATTCAAAACAGAGAATCCCTCTAGGCAAAACCTTTAGTTGCAAAAAGATACAAAAACAGGCATATATATCCATTCAGCACAACTTATTTTATCAGCCATTTAAACAAAACAGAAGCTAAATACATATCTAACTAGATTGCTTACTGACTCTTTACAGGAGTTCTGACCTGCATTCCTGCTCTGGTCCCAGCAAAAGCATCACACAGACAGAGAGAACCCTTTGTCCCCCCTCCCCCAGGTTTGAAAGTATCTTGTCTCCTCATTGGTCATTTTGGTCAGGTGCCAGCGAGGTTATCTTAGCTTCTTAACCCTTTACAGATGAAAGGGTTAAGACCTCTGGCCAGGAGGGATTTAAAGATGTTTACCCTTCCCTTTATATTTATGACATGCCCCCCAAATCACAGATAGGGGGGAACGCTGGCTGGGATTTCTTCCTGGAGCTCTAGGAGAAAACAGAGTTAATAAAAGACACATGCACCTCTAAATATACTACCAAGTACATAAAGACTAACAATATTTTCCACATCTCAAGGATGATTTTAACCAGTTGATTTTGGGAAACTTTCACAGGAGAGTGCATCAGCCACTTTGTTAGAAGCTTCTGAGATGTGTTGGATGTCGAAATCAAAATCTTGGAGAGCTAAAGTCCACCGAATAAGTTTGTTATTTCCCGTGGCGGTATGAAGCCACTGTAGCGCAGCATGGTCAGTTTGCAGGTGGAAACGCCGTCCCCAAACGTATGGGCGTAGCTTTTCCAGAGCTTATACAATGGCGTAACATTCTTTTAACTGAATGACCAGTTGCTTTCCCTCTCAGACAGCTTCTTGCTGAGAAACACTACAGAATGGAATTCTTGATCCAGTCCTTCCTGCATTAAAACTGCTCCCACACCACGTCTGGACGCATCTGTGGTCACTAGGAACGGTTTGTCAAAGTCTGGAGTCCTTAGCACAGGGTCAGACATGAGTGTTGCTTTAAGCTAGCTAAAGGCCTTCCAACACTCTTTAGTCCACTGAATGGCATTTGGCGGTTTCTTTTTGGTTAGGTCTGTTAGTGTGGCAGCGATTTGGGTTTATTGTAGTACAAAATCACCTGTAATATCTGGCCAAGCCTAAGAAAGATTGGACCTATTTCTTTGATTTTGGGACAGGCCACTTTTGGATAGCATCCACTTTGGCCTGTAGGGGGTTGATAGTTCCTTGATCCACCTGATGTCCAATGTAAGTCACTCTGTTGAGGCCTATTTGACACTTCTTAGCCTTAACAGTTAGTCCTGCCTCCCTTATGCGCTCGAAGACTTTTTGTAGATGTTCCAGGTGTTCTGCCCAGGAATCCGAAAATATGGCCACATCGTCAAGGTAGGCGACTGCATATTCTCCTAATCCCGCTAGGAGACCATCTACAAGTCTTTGGAAGGTGGCAGGTGCATTCTGCAGCCCAAAAGGAAGTACATTAAATTCATACAGCCCGACATGGATGGTGAAGGCTGACCTTTCCTTGGCGGATTCATCTAGCGGTACCTGCCAGTACCCCTTGGTTAAATCCAAGGTAGAGATGAACTGGGCCCGTCCCAGTTTCTCTAATAGTTCATCTGTGCGTGGCATTGGATCATTGTCTGGGCGAGTTACAGCATTTAGCTTACAGTAGTCCATGCAGAAACATATCTCCCCATCTGGTTTGGGAACTAGAACCACTGGAGATGCCCATGCACTGCCAGAGGGGCGGATTACCCCCATCTGTAGCATATCCTGGATCTCCCTTTCTATAGCAGTTTTAGCTTGAGGAGACACCCGGTAAGGTTGGACTTTAATTGGGTGAGCATTACCTGTGTCAATTGGAGTGGTATGCCCGTTCAGTCAGTCCTGGGGTGGCTGAGAACGTCGGCGCGTAGCTAGTGCACAGCTCCTTGATCTGCTTTCGCTGCATATGCCCAAGGGTCATGGAGAGGTTCACCTCTTCCACGCCACCAGCACTTTTCCCTTCGTAGTAGACACCTTCAGGCCACTCAGCATCATCTCCTCCCTGGGCTGTAAACTGACAAACCTTTAATTCTCGGGAATAAAAGGGCTTTAGAGAATTAATATGGTACACCTTAGGCTTTCGGTTGGAGATGGGGAATGCTATGAGATAATTAATATCTCCCAGGCGCTCCTGGACTGTGAATGGCCCTTCCCACGATGCTTCCATTTTATGGGCCTGGAGAGCCTTTAAGACCATAACCTGGTCCCCTACTTCGAAGGAACGCTCTCTGGCATGTTTATCATACCAGGCTTTTTGCTCTTTTTGAGCAACCTTTAGGTTTTCTTTAGCAAGGGCCAAAGAGGATCGGAGGGTGTTTTGTAGGTTGGTTACAAAGTCCCAGAATGTTAGCTCCTGGAGAAGGTGTGAACCCCTCCCATTGCTGCTTCACCAACTGTAATGGCCCCTTAACCTCGTGGCCATATACAAGTTCAAATGGTGAAAACCCTAAACTGGGGTGTGGTACAGCTCTGTAGGCAAGGAGCAACTGCTGCAACACTAGGTCCCAGTCACTGGAGTGCTCATTTAGGAATTTACGTATCATGGCCCCCAAAGTTCCATTACATTTCTCCACCAGGCCATTTGTTTGATGATGGTAAGGGGTGGCAACCAATTGATTCACCCCATGAGCTTCCCAAAGGCTTTCCATAGTTCCTGCCAGGAAATTAATTCCTGCATCTGAGAGGATGTTGGAGGGCCAACCTACCCTGGCAAAAATGTCTGCTAGTGCCTGGCACACACTTTTAGCCCTGGTGTTGCTTAGAGCTACTGCTTCCGGCCATCGGGTGGCAAAATCCATGAAAGTCAGTATGTACTGCTTTCCTCTGGGTGTCTTTTTCGGAAAAGGACCCAGAATATCCACAGCTACTCGCTGAAATGGAACCTCAATGATGGGGAGTGGCTGGAGAGGGGCTTTGACCTGGTCTTGGGGTTTTCCCACTCTTTGGTATACCTCACAAGACCAGACATAGGTAGAAACATCCTTGCCCATTCCCTCCCAGTGGAATGATCTCCCCAAACAGTCTTTGGTCCTGTTCACCCCAGCATGGCCACTAGGGTGATCATGGGCTAAGCTCAAGAGCTTGGCCCGGTATTTAGTTGGAACTACCAACTGTCTCTGAGGATGCCAGTCTTCCTGGTGTCCACCAGAAAGAGTTTCCTTGTATAAAAGTCCTCTTTCTACAACAAACCTGGATTGATTAGAAGAGCTGAGAGGCGGTGGGTTGCTCTGTGCCACTGTCCAAGATCTCTGGAGGCTTTCATTTGCTTCCTGTTTGGTCTGGAACTGTTCCCTTGATGCTGGAGACATCAGTTCCTCATTGGATTGTGGACCTAGGCTTGGTCCCTCTGGAAGTGATGTAGGGGAGGGGGTTGTTTCCGTTGACTGTGAACCGCTCTCCATTGGTGCGCTATGTTGGGATTCAGGCTCCGGCTGAGCCTCATGTGTAGGGTTATGGGCTGCTGCCGGTTCAGGTTCGGTGGGGCCCTCTGGTGCTGAGGTTGCAAGTACTGGATTCAGTGCTGGCAATGGGTCTGGTGTTGGTTGTTCGGCTGGTTCCGGTTCTGGGACTGGTTCCATCTGGGTCTCTGGGACTGGATCCACTACTGCTGTTGCAGACGTTGGCATGGGGTCCAGTTCCATCACCTCTGACTGGTCCTGGTAGAAGTTTCCAGAACAGAGCTAGGCGTGACGGCTTGCTTAGCCTGGCTGCGGGTGACCATTCCCACCCTCTTGGCTAGCTTCACATGATTGGCCAAATCTTCCCCCCAACAGCATGGGGATGGATAATCACCATAGACTGCAAAAATCCATGTTCCTGACCAGCCCTTGTACTGGACAGGCAACTTGGCTGTAGGCAAATTGAAAGTTGGACTTGAAGGGTTGAATTGTCATTTGGATCTCTCGGTCAATTAAATTGGGGTCCACTAAGGAAGCATGGATAGCCGACACTTGTGCTCCAGTGTCCCTCCATGCGGTGACCTTCTTCCCGCCCACACTCACAGTTTCCCTCTGAGCAGAGGGTATCTGGGTGGTATCTGGGCCTGAGGACCTCTGGTGTGATTCCGGTGCAATGAACTGTAATCTGTTGGGGTTCTTGGGGCAGTTGGCCTTTACATGCCCCGGCTCATTACATTTAAAACATCGTCCAGCTGACGGGTCACTGGGGCGAGGTGGGTTGCTGGAGAATGGTGTGGCAGGACGATAAGGTGTCTGGAGTATTCCTTGGTGTGTAGCTGGGGCCTTGGGCTTCCCCTGGTAGTAAGGTGTGGTCTGAGGGTGTCCCTTCTGGTATCCACTCCAACTTTGGCCAGGGTTGTTCCTCTCTCCTCCCTCCACCAGCTTTGTTCCGGCTTGCCGCACCTCTCTGGTGGTCTGGGACTGCTCGTATCAATCAGCATAAGAAGCAAGACTTTCTGCTGAGTCCATTTCCTTATCCCATCAACACTTTTTTTAAACCTGAATAGATATGTGGGCACAGTTGGCAACGGGCTTTGTTGCAAGGATAGGTTCCTGGGTTAGTGGTTCTGTTGTGTGGTATGTGGTTGTTGGTGAGTATTTGCTTCAGGTTGGGGGGCTGTCTGTAGGCAAGGACTGGCCTGTCTCCCGAGATTTGAGAGAGTGTTGGGTCATCCTTCAGGATAGAGAGAACCTGGATTTGTGCTGGAAATGGCCCAACTTGATTAAAGTGATCACTCTCCTTACAATGTGTATGATAGATAAGCTATTACCAGCAGGAGAGTGGGGTGGGAGGAGGTATTGTTTCATGGTCTCTGTGTATATAATGTCTTCTGCAGTTTTCACAGTATGCGTCCGATGAAGCGATCTGTAGCTCACGAAAGCTTATGCTCAAATAAATTGGTTAGTCTCTAAGGTGCCACAAGTACTCCTTTTCTTTTTACAGGGTAATCAGATTCAAAACAGAGAATCCCTTTAGGCAAAATCTTAAGTTACAAAAAGACACAAAAACAGGAATATACATCCCATTCAGCACAACTTATTTTATCAGCCATTTAAACGAAACAGAATCTAATGCATATCTAATTAGATTGCTTACTAACTCTTTACAGGAGTTCTGACCTGCATTCCTGCTCTGGTCCCAGCAAAAGCATCACACAGACAGAGAGAACCCTTTGTCCCCCCTCCCCCAGGTTTGAAAGTATCTTGTCTCCTCATTGGTCATTTTGGTCAGGTGCCAGCGAGGTTATCTTAGCTTCTTAACCCTTCACAGGTGAAAGGATTTTTCCTCTGGCCAGGAGGGATTTAAAGGTGGTTAGCCTTCCCTTTATATTTATGACAGGGCCAGACCCTCACTCAGTGTAAATTGGTGTAGTCCAATTTACTTAAGTGGAGCTATCCTGATTTACACAAGCATTGGATCTGGCCATAAGTTTCCACTCAATATTTTTAATGTTAGCAGAATCCCCTGATGGCAATATGGTGACATCTTGTCTTCATAGAGATGCTGAGAGAAAAACAAAAAATGAAGCTGGACACTTTTAAATCATTATCTATATCTGGGATGGCTCCAGCATGGGCTGCCGTTCAGGCAACCAAGTTTAGATGCCATTCTTAGTTCTGAATGTCCAGGCCAGCAGGCAATGGGAGCACTGTATGGGCATCTCCGGCTCTAGAGGAAGTGAGCACCTTGCATGATGTCATGTCACCCTTTAGCTAGTATAAAGAGTTGCACAAATAGAATGAACCACATCCATCTCTAAACCACAGAAGATGGGCACATTATGGGCCCATAAAGGAATGAGGAGGAAAGATGGAAATGTACTGTGGGGTGGGTAAGGGGTATGGGACAAAGGAGTGGAAGGGAAAGAGATGGTGCCACAATAGGCAAGTAGATTGGAGATGTAGGTAAAGATTGATGATTTATGCCTTATAGATGATGAAATGTAAACTTGACCCAGGGGTCATGGGGGGAATTGGAGATAGTGGCAGAATTCAAAGAGTGATTGGACAAGAAAAATCATTTCAGTGGCCACATTTTGTATGAGTGAGCTCTGAGCAGTCAGAAGGCCAGCGAGGGGGAGGTTGCATTAAGAAAAAGGGAGACAAACAAGGAATAGATGGAAAGTTCTTTAAAATGTTTTGGAGTTTGCCTAAGAAAGGAGTGAGTTAGGATTTGGCCCAGGGAGCAACTGAAGCAGCTGTTAGATTGATGTTGCTCTGTTTCTATTGGGAAGGCAACAACAAGCTTATGACACGTCAGAAGACTACAGCGTTAAGAAAAATGAATTTGTTGTAGTAACCTTCCCACTCTTTCTGTAACTTTTCTATTTTAAAAAGGAATCAGATTTATTTTGTGAACTATTCTCAGCTTTTTTTATGGTCCTAAAATGCATTTAGACCCAAAAGGTGCTCCCTGTGCTACCCAATTTGAGCCCCTTGCATCATGCAGGACTTGCACAAGTCTTCTAATCGGTTTTTGAAGATCAGTCACCACCCTTAGGAGTCTATTCCTGCACACCCAGTTGCTCTTACTGCCTAAATGTTTCCCTTCCTTCAGGTCATTGTTCCTTGTCCAAAAACATTAGAATGTATCATAGCACTCCACATCATGCAAGTGGCATTTCTTTTAAACTGTTGGCTTCTCTTTACTCTTCCTTCCTCCTCCCCTTCAGAATTGGAGAGGAGGCAGTAACAGTGGTCTTTGGATGCTATTGGTTAAAACTGTATCATGGAATTAATTTGCATTCCTGCCATGACTGCTCTTGGGCTTGCTCCTACAATGGGCTAAGAGCCACCAGGAGGTGATTAGTCCCTCCAAGTGACAGGAAGTTGGAAAGATTCAGCATCCTCCACCAGAAGGGCTATGGATCCTCTGGATATCTTTACACCCTAAAATATATATTTAAAAACCACTGCTTTTATTAACTGCTTAATTTATTCAAAATCATGCAATGGGGAAAGCTGTAAACTGTCACTTATAATTTTATTTCTTTTCCAGAATATGCAGAAATGTCAAACAAACAGAAGTGAGTGTGCCAGAGAGGAGCTGACCGTGTGTATTGACTAGGCAAGTATCGGTCAGCAAAAAAACAAAACACACTTCTATGCACTTAGCAAAATAATCCTGCTAGTTTGTGAAAATGTTGACAATAATCTGCTTTTTTCAGCTTGAGTCTGTGGTTTTAAACAGTTTAAAGTCAGATATTCAGTAGGTGAATTTAGAATAGCGTCATTACTAAGGTGAGAAAAATATCACATTTCTTTCCTAAGTTTTGTCTCACTTCTTGAGGATAGAACAACAGGAGAGAAAAATGAGTACACTCCTTTCCTTTCCTAACATCCAGCATCTAAGATACTCAACCCTTCTGGAAACCTGAAGGCACATTAATGCCAATGACTAATTTATTGAGGTTTCCCTCATTGAGGAAGACTACAGTGTTACTATTTGAAGAGACAGACCGGAGTGAATATTAACTATGTTAGAGCTTCTAAAAGGGGATGATAATACTTCCTTTCCCCCATGCTGTCTTAACTGTTTAGATTATAAATTCTTTGGCAAAGGACTGACTCATGTGTTTGTACAGTGTTGACCAGAATGGGCCCCCTATGTGAGTGTTACCATAACAACAACTTGAGAACTAAGTAGTAACATAATAATGTCCACATTTAATGTGGATAATCAGGCACCTGACAGAATGGGAGACAGGATTTGGTCCCCAAAGAAATTACTTCATGAAGTAGAATCAAGATTTTTTCCCCACAAGCTTTTAATAATGCAGCCAGAATATTGAATGAAGGAGTGGGACAATAAAATTTGAGTAAAGGGGGGGGGAGAAGAAGAGGAGAGCGCTTTATCTATGTGCAGTGATCTTACTTTCTTGTTGTTTTTTTCTCTAATGGATAATCCTTCCAACCTTTTCTGAATCAAATGACATGTGAGATGATGCAGAAGGATCAACAGAGGCACATACACAGGGTATGTCTGCACTAGACACTTCACTGAGTGAATTGATTGCCAATGAACTAGAATTTGCTAACATGTCTGAATGCTCCACATTTTAGAATAAATGCTTGCAGATTAGTATGTACAAAGGTGTTTTTAATTTGATAGACTCAGCAAGCAAATAAGAAGAGTTAAATAAAACCTCAAATGTAGATATACTCATAAGTACACATATCCGTGTGTATTTTGTGAATAGTGTTTTGCATTTGCTAGCCAAAAGACTTATATTTTTGCTAGAACCACCTACGTGTTACTAAAATAGTGAAAACAGATAGCACCTGCCTCCTTTTGGCTCTTGTGCTTGCTGACAAACATAAAACACACTTATTGAAATGGTTTGTTAGAAAGTTAGTAGTACAAATCTTACTTTAAAAACATCTCATGAAGAATGAATATGAGGCTGAAGAGATGGCAGCAGTCACACTAGTAGAATCATAGGTAGGGTGCAATTCTGCCTGTAGCCTCAGCAGTGAAGCATCCATATACTTCAGTAAGAGTTTCACCTATACATTAGAAAGCAGAATAAGGACTGTACAGTTCATAATGTCTCTTCATTGTAGAAGTTTTGTGAGCATGTATTTGGAGTTTGAACAAGAAAGAAATTCTACTTGATAGCACTGGCAAGTTGTTTCCCTTGTGGAAGACTTTAGATTTTCATACAGTAGGCAAAGTATTTTCATCTTCCTGTGATTTGACCCCTTGGTACTACTTAAGGTGCTTACATTTTCCCCTCAGTTTTCTATCGTAAAACTTCATTGACTTTTGATCCGGAAAGTGGGCTGCAAATCTTAGGAGAGCAAGCATTCATAGGAGACCACTAGTATTTTTATATAGGCGGGGCTGGAAATATTACCAGAATAGCCTCTTCTTTTTTATAGTATTTCTACTTCCTGTCCTACCCCAAAACAGGAAGTACAGAATTGTACAACCAAAATACATCTTGCAACTTTGACCCTGAGAGACACTGAAAGAAAAACTCTTTCCATTCTTCCTACATGTGCTGCAATTTAAATAAGGAAATAATTGTAACAATTGAGTTTTGTTTTCTCTGATTGAAAAGGTAACATGTGGGACCAAGTTCAGCTGTCAATTGAACCAATGCAATTCCACTGAAGGCAATAAAGTCACACTTGTGAGAGCCCTGCAGGGTTTGGTTGGGGGGGCCTCTTGAATGCACCCTATTCCACATCTAAAAAGTGCCAATTTCTCCTTCTAATAGGTCTGTGAAATGGGTCTACTCTTGCTCCCACTGAAATCAAACAGAACATTGTCAAATACATCAGCGAGAACAGGATGGGTCCCAATGTACAAGTCTTTTTCCATTTCAGCAGGCTCATCTCCCAAGGAAGCACTTGTTTCTTCACATTCCCAATGTAATCAACAATTGTGTATCCAAGTTTCTTAGCACCATCCAGTTAAATAAATATAATCCCTACAGGAATCTGTGTATATCACTGCAACATCCACTCCAGTCTGGAAATATTTAGGTATTAAACAGTCTGACTTTTTCTTCCTAAATTGTGTAACAGGAAGTCAGTCAGAAAACAGATGTCTGATTTCCCTCCCTCCCCTCCAAAAAAGTTCCCCTCATCATTATCTGGGTCCATTTATTTATGTATAGCACATTGGGTCAATAGTTGTTCTGGTCTGCAGTGAAGGTAATGGGACTTACTCATGTGTTCCTACAGCCTGAATAATTGGTGCCCCGCTGCAGCTCACATTCCAGGGAACGTTGAGAGATATGTAAGGCATTCCTGTGTCCTGTCATTTCCTGGCTGCCACAAAGCCCAGGGGCCAACACTGCCAGGGCACAAGCTAAGCCAGCTCCCAGCAGTCCTAACCTTCATTGGGTGCTGAACCAGTGCCAGGATAATGGAAGCATAACTATCCCAACTTGATGCAGAGGCTGGTGCAGGGAACCAACACAGGGGGTGACTCAGGCCCATGCTTTTCACAGCCAAAGGAAAGTCACAATGTTAGTCTTTCTGAACAGATCCTGTTAAAAGCTCCTAAGGGCCCGGAGCATCAGCAAGTAGATTGTGGCCTCCCCAGTTTCTCTATCCCTCTTCTGCTCTGTCCAAAATGGAGTAAGCAAACTATCATCCTCATCCAGAAGTTGAGCTTTGTCACTAGCCAGGTCATACCTTCTTCTCTGGGTAAAGAGAAGACTGTTGATGTAGTACATTTGAGATGCATAACATATACATTAAAAATTCTTAAATATCTGCACAAAAGTAAACCTTTGAGATCTACTGTGTAATTCTAGTAATCTATGAGCAGTAATTAGTCGGTAAGAAACATCAGTAATAGAAGATTTCAGCAATTAGAGAAAGTAAGTTACCATTTCCTCTCATTCTCCCCACATCTTGACATATCCTATAACCTCTTTAGGTTCAGAGACAGTCTTCATTTGTTCCTTGTTGTCAAAAAAGTTAGGTCTCAAGGTCACCCCCTTGCAGTGAGGGCAGGTATCTCGCTTAGCTCATACATCACACCCTGGGTAGCCATAATTCTGTGCTCCAGTTCTGGGATACAGCATACAGCCCTCCAACTGAGCCTTTTAGCAAGCCCACCCACTCCCAGGGGACATAAAGCAGTCCAAACAAAAGAAAAACACTTCTGCCATCCTCAAGAAATCAGCTCTCCTTCTCGTGTAAGGGAGAGGCATTTCTCAGCTCCCACTCTTTTGTGAAGCTAAACACAGGCTTAGTCCTGGGATTTAAAAAACAAACAAAAAAACAGGCCAGCTCATCATGGTCCTCAGAGGGCTGAGGCAGGCAGCATTCTCAAGCTATCCATCAGTTAGTGCTACAGACTGGAAGCCCAATCTCTGCTTGCTTGCTTCCAAATGCCACCCAAACTGTACTGAATTCCTCCCTTTCAAGGACCAGCTCCCAGGCCTGACAAGCCTCAGAGGTGTGGCAGGTTGGGGCGGATTGCAACCACAGGAGTTCTTTAACCTCTGCTTGGCATAGGTGCAGGAACTAAGGGTTCGGGGATGCTTTGCTCCTGGCCATGCACCCATGGCCCTGGCTGCCAGCCCCATGCCTGTGGCCCTGCTCCTGCAGCATCAGGGGGCACAGACAGTGGTAAAGGGGGGGTACAGCACCCCCACTATTAAAAGTGTTCCAATGCCACTGCCCACCACATTCATACAGCAAGTCACATCATCAATGCTTAATAAATAACCACCATAATAGTAGCCCAGGGATACCCTAAACATTCTCTACTCATATGGGTATCTCAAATTTAGTTTCCAGCAACATTTCCAATCAATTTCCACATTACCCTCTTTTATTCTTGTTTTTAACAGTAAATTTCCAACTTCTTCAGTTCTTTAAACATCAGAACGTTTTCCTCAATTAAAGACACTATATCAGCCTTTGCATACTTGGATTTCACTTTTTAAAGTTCCTGCTGTAAACTCTCAAGATTTTACAGTTCCCACAAGGTTCAGTGGGAGAGCATCAGTCTTTACTACATTCTTGACTTAGCAATTCTTATTGCAAATGATAAGCTTCTTGTCAGGGAGATTTCTCTTTCTTCTTGTGATCCTATGAAAGGAAAAAATAGACCTGGACCATGATGACTAAACTCTTGAGTAGACCCATTCTCCCATAATCCATTCTCCACCTGCATCATATCAAGTAATTTTTATTCCCCCCTTGGCTGGGGTTTTGTG
Source organism: Lepidochelys kempii (assembly GCF_965140285.1). Lineage (NCBI taxonomy): Eukaryota > Metazoa > Chordata > Testudines > Cheloniidae > Lepidochelys > Lepidochelys kempii. The sequence goes on from NC_136383.1 coordinate 55,019,388, forward strand.
GATACTTATTTCTGAGTAAGAATCATCTAAATTTACTCTTCCTGCCAAAACAAAGGCATTTGAACAAGGGATGCTAAATTTAAGGTACTCCTCACAAAGCTCTGTATCAGCAATCCAGTGGAGAGAGGAAAGAACCAAACACAGAGCTGATACAGCTCCAAGGCACAGATTCGTTCACTCACCATCTTTTAGTTCCTTTACCCACACTGTGCCACCCCATTTTATTGCATTTTCAAAATGTTGAAAATATTAAATATCAGGGGTTAGCTGTGTTAGTCTGTATCCACAAAAAACCAACAAGGAGTTGTTATTAAAGCAACTTTTTAAAAGTTAAAATAGTAAAATGACTGTTGTAAGATGATGGTTTTAAGCATTATATCTGCTATAAGAAGGGTAATGTGGAAATGGAATTCTGATTGCTATTTCAGTAGAGAATTAACTATATTTGTGCCAAACAAGTTCTTAAGGAAAAAGACTTGACTTTTTTTTTAAATAAAAAATACCTCAATAATTATTCTGCATTTTTATTCATGGGCCAAGCATCAGAATAATTCAGTGGAGAAGCCTTGCATCTCCATACAGCATATTAGAGTCTGCCATCCTCTTACTTCATGTTTTCTCTTCTGTTATATTATTTTCCTCTCCCTCCCCACCTGCAATACCCTCATGTTTCCAGGTCCTGCTTATTTACAATCCATTGCCCGCTTCACTGTAATGGTGATAAGGTGCCAAAAGGCTTTCTCTTCTCACATTTCTCAACAAAAGTGGATGCTCTTCTGGGGGCATATAAGCACAACTGCAAATGGGAACACTTCAGGAAATTATAAAGCTCATGAGTTAATTGATCCCAGATTCAGAGGGAAGTGAGGCTCAACTGCAGGGTGAGAGGACAGGCCAATACTATGGTAGCTTAATTCAGGCAGATGGGCTAGTTATTGAGGGTGCATATTCATCCTTGTAAGCCATTTTCATTTTCCTGATACTACCTTTGATGTTCTCAATTGCAATTTACTTTCAGAATCCACCATGTGTCATGTTGCCTTCTTTAGGCTCCATGTGGGGTTTACCTTCTAACTTTCTTTCTATACTTTATTGGATTCAGTAGTCTAATTCATAAAATTAGATATTTTTGCACTAATTTAAAATCTGTTTTGAGTTACCTGGTCCTATTTGTGACCTCTGTGGGAAAAAAACCCTTGTACAAAAGGAATTTTTGAAATAATCCTATTTACACATTTTAAATGACTGCAGCTTTCCTGCCTCCAATAATACTCCCCAAAACTCACAGTTACTGCTGTCTGTGGCTTTGGACTCTGTCCTTTCCCAAGTATGTAGGTGTTCATGTTGCATCTCATACCATAATTATTTGGCATTATTCAGAGTTAAATCTCTGAGTGCTCACCTTAGCCAATTAGCACTTTGTGCTAGAAAGCTATTCTAATGACTCTTTACTGGGCAGATTTTTAAAGACCTTAAAGAAATGTAGGCAATACATAACAATGCAATACATACATAAGCAAAAACATTCAAATTGGCTTCAGTCCTCTAAGAAAAATGTATTTTCTACTAAAGAAAACATAACAAGTTTGTGCAAAGAGTTTGACATACAGAATTTTGATCTTGCTCACAAAGAATATTTAAGCAGTTATAAAGGATAGTTTAGTGTGCAACTAAGCTGATGTATGAAGTGTTAGGGGTCTGTACTAGTACTTCAGATCTTCTAAAGATTTTCTGTAGCCTTTTCTCTATGTTAACTGCTTTCCAATAGAAATAACACACACTAGTGAATAAAACACCAGTTGAGTCCATTATAAATACTGAGCCCCTTTTGCACAATCAGGTTTTTCTGGACACATACAGTGTACCTAATGTACCCCTGTAATGTCCAGTCCCTGTCACCAGACACTCAGAAATTACCAGTTTTCTGTTGGCAGGGGAACAATATACCCACAGTTTGACTAGTGCAACTCAGGATCAGTTCCTTTATAATATCACAGCACTAAGATGAAGTGAAAATGATTATAAGTTTATGATCAAAGATTTAAGAGATAGTGAATAAGGATAATGGAAAAAGCAATGCTTACATATAGAACTAAAAATATAACATGATTCTTAGAGTCTAAACTTAACTTTAATGGCTACAATCTTTGTCTAAAGTAGGTTCTCACCTAAAGCAATCTCTCAGCATCGCCAGCCAATATGTCTAGGGCACCTCCTCCTGGTTGCTCTGGGGATTAGCTCTTTCAAGATCTGATACCCCTTCTGCTGCTCATTCACATGTCTTGTTGTCTCTCTCTGCGACTCAGGGTGCTCTCTCTTCCTGGCTTGGCCCTCTGGTCAGGTCACGATAGTCCTCCTCTTCCAAGGTATCATAGTCTCTCAATACTCACTGTCTCTAGCAGTCTTCCCATCCACTGTCCAGAGTGCCACTTTCCCACCAGCTGGCGGGGAACCCAGGTTCCAGCTCAGGAACCCTCTAATCAGCAGCCAAGAACTGCACCATATTAAACATCGTTAGCAGCCTCCGCCTCCCTCAAGCAGCTACAGGCTCCCTCATTGCAGCCCCTTGCTGCTTCCAGCTTCTGGCTTTATACTAGCCACACCTGTACCTTCTCAGCTGGGCTCCATTTTCATTTAGGGGATTACTTAGGCCGCCTAATTCCCCTCAGCTGTAGCCTATCTAGTTAATTGGCCCCTAAGCCTTATTAACTCCTTCTAGGCTGGTATGATGAACACCCCATCACAAGTACATATGCACAATTTCTTAAATATTTTCCATACACACATCATACAATGATTGTGAGGATCAGTGTGCTCCTCACTTTCATTTAAGGTCTCACACGACATTCATGACAGATAAATACTCTGACAGCAATATGTTGGATGTAGTGAGCTTGTCAAGCCTGTTGGAGACTACTGTACAGAACAGTGAACCCTTTGCCAGTTGGCACTGATGCATTCTTAGGGTCACATACCAGAACACAAATAAATAATTTGTGCAAACCACTTTAGTATATCTGTCACATACCCCAATGAAGGACAGTCTTGTTCAGTATCCTGAAGAATGAGCATCCATAAAGAATCCTAAAGCATGTTACAATTTCATATTTTCAAAGATAGTGTCTTTACCTGAAAGTCAATGAGACTGAGGCTCCTAAGTAACAGAAGCATTTTTGAAAATTTTTCTCCAAGTGTCCATATTCATGGAGTACTCCATGCTTGTCTAAAAACTTGGCAGGTAACGTGTTGCACTTATCAACCAAAACTTAATAAAAATAAAAGGCCCAACCCATCCTTTGCATCACCTAACCAGTGCAAATGGAGCAGAAACTGCTCAGATATATGTGGAGGAGTCCCCAGCAGGCATACAGCCAACATAGCCAGCACCTATGCCAGCCTCCCACCCTGTGGCAGGATTGATATAAGAAGTGTGGACAGATCAGATTGCATTCCATTCATCCCCAGATGGTCAGTGGTTCCTTGCAAACTATTTTTAGATTGTGGTAGGTTAGAGAAACCAACACTGCTCTAACAAAAGCCAGTCTCAAACCTGAGAGAGAATGCAACCTACTCTTCAGGAAGCCTCTTTGCTGTGCCTAGAAAATCTCAGCTACAGCAGAAAAGCTTGCCAAAAATTTTAAAGCTATCTTAGAACAGGGAAACCAACAAAAATAATCATAAACATGGACACAATAAACTCAGGGTAAAATAATTAAATTCCCTTTGCAACATTTGCATGCTCTATTGCAGGTGCTTTTCTCAACTTTTCTCCCTGGGCAACTGATCTCACCTTTAGCCTGTTAATCAGGGTCAGAGAATCACTGTCTCTCTTAAACTGCAGCTTTCCTGTTTCCTTGGGGAATCACCTTGTCTTCAGATTAGAAACAAAAAGTCACATTGATAACTGTTCATGAAAACATATCAAGGCCCAGTATATGAGATACATTAACTGCAGTCCACTTAATTATATTTGAAGGGTTTTTTTTATTTTTCCAGCTCTCCTCATGATGTCACTTCTCTTTATGCCCATCGGACTAGCTTCTGACTTAACCTTCATGGTGGTGCACAGAGAAAAACTCCACCCATGACTGGATAGTGTTATTTCATGGGAGGATCTGCCCCTCTGACAACCCATAGGAGAAGGCCAGTCAGTCACTGTGAGAGGATAATGTCTTATGTGGGTGAAGTGTTCTGTCAATGGCTTGCTGTCAAACTGGGAGGGTGTATCTAGTAGGGTCCCACAGGAGTCTGTTCTGGGTATTATTCAATACTTTCATTAATGATTTGAATGGAGAATATGCTTACAAAATTTGCAGATGATACCAAGCTGGGAGGGGGTGTTAGCACTATGGCGGACAGAATTAGAATTCAAAATGAACTTGACAAATTGGAGAACTGGTTTGAAATCAACAAGATTATCTTGATCCGGGAATGGAAAATTTTTCAAAATCTCAAAAATTTTCCAAAGATGGGGAAACAGTTTCCCACGCAGCTCTGTGATCTTCTTGCATCACATGCTTGTTATTTTTACTACCCATGCAATAGGGAGAACTACTAATCTTTAAGACTAGTAAAGGAATGCTCATTTAGCTTTTTGTATTCCATAAGAGAGAGGGGCAGGAATAGATTTTCAAACTGATTTGTGTGGAGATTTCACTGACAAATCTCATCGGGATCAATGGGACCTGAAAACTGACTCCCTACATGCTATCCTGAAAATGTACCTGTAAGTGTCTTTAGTTACTAAACAAAATATAGAATTTTGAAAAGAACAAAGAAGCTTGGCCCATTATCAATAGACTGCATCCATGGTATTCAGCATGCCGCTTCTGGTACCATATTCTCCTGGCACAGACAATAAAAAGAACAAAAACTGCAAAACTTGAATCCATTGTCCTGACCAAGATGTAAGAGGGTTTAAAACTGGAACTAGAACAGAGATAACACAATCACTTTTTATAACTTTAAAATTGTATCACTTGACCCATAAAGTAAGAAAAGGAAGATCAAGGTTTCCAGTGCTGCTGTCCTAAAGATAATTTAACTGGTAAATGTTCTAACCTCTTTGAATGTATGTCCTTCTTGTCAATTTCACTTTGGTATGAGTTTAATATCAATTTTCCCCTATAAACCTGTAAAGGTCTCTGAGGATGGGAGTGTTTACATTACAACTTGTTTGGTTTTTTAGATATGGGTAAAATGTGGGTAAATACTCTTGTATAATTTATAGCCAAAAGTCCTTTCCCAAGGAATGTTTATGCTGAGTGTGCTATTACAGGGGTTAATCTTTCATATAGGGAGCATGATTAGAACTCATATCTCACTGGAAGAGAAATGTATGGTTTAACTTTATGGAAGCAAAAAACAGAAAGATGACACTGGAGTTGAGAAAAGTTAAAAAATGTGATCTGCAACGTGACTTTATTGCAAAGCAAACAATAGGAAGGCCTCAGTGGGATAAAATGGCATCATTGAAGGAAATACTGGATATCTTTCCAATGAACTAAGGCATATTAAAATGTGTATATTGAAAACACATCATTGTTGGAAAATTTCAAAATGTTGAAAGTTAATGATGGAAAACTTTGGTTTTTTTTTTTTAACTAATACCAAACACCATCAGCTAGAATAGTAGTTAAAACAACAAGGATCAGATGTGAAAAGCATTTTAGTAGCATTTAAAACTGCATGTGGCATTCATTCCCACTTTTTAAAATACACAGTAAAGTTCTCAACAGTTAGTGGATTTTTAGAAACACCCAGAACAGTTTTGTAAACTGATTTACTGAAGGAGGATGGGAGTTGTTGCAAAAGGAAAAACTAGTAACTATAATAGCAACAATAATAATAATATGTAATGCTTTTCATATAAAGATCTCAAAGTGCTTTATAATTAATTGACCTGCTGCTTACAAACAGGGAACAATTAGTAGGGGAAGCAAAAGTGGATGAGAACCTGGGAGGCAGTGACCGTGGGATGGTCAAGTTCAGGATCCTGACACAAGAAAGAAAGGAGAGCAGGAGAATACAGACTTTGGACTTCAGAAAAGCAGACTTTGACTCCCTCAGGGAACTGATGGGCAGGATCCCCTGGGAGATTAACATGAAGGGGAAAGGAGTCCAGGAGACCTGGCAGTATTTTAAAGAATCCTTATTGAGGCTGCAGGAACAAAGCATCCCAATGTGTAGAAAGAATAGTAAATATGGCAGGTGACCAGCTTGGCTCAACAGGGAAATTATTTCTGATCTTAAACACAAAAAAGAAGCTTACGAGAAGTAGAAGATTGGACAAATGACCAGGGAGGAGTATAAACATATTGCTCAGGCATGCAGGAGTGAAATCAGGAAGGCCAAATCACACTTGGAGTTGCAGCTAGCAAGGGATGCTAAGAGTAACAAGAAGGGTTTCTACAGGTATGTTAGCAACAAGAAGAAGGTCAAGGAAAGTGTGGGCCCCTTACTGAATGGGGGAGGCAACCTAATGACAGAGGATGTGGAAAAAGATAATGTAGTCAATGATTTTTTTGCCTCTGTCTTCACAAACAAGGTCAGCTCCCAGACTGCTGCACTGGGCAGCACAGTATTGGGAGGAGGTGACCAGCCCTCTGTGGAGAAAGAAGTGATTCAGAAGGACAAGGACAAGCACAAGCCCATGGGGCCGGATGCACTGCATCCGAGGGTGCTAAAGGAGTTGGCAGATGTGATTTCAGAGCCATTGGCCATTATCTTTGAAAGCTCATGGCGATCGGGGGAGGTCCCGGATGACTGGAAAAAAGGCTAATGTAGTGCCCATCTTTTAAAAAGGGAAGAAGGAGGATCCGGGGAACAACAGGCCAGTCAGCCTCACCTCAGTCTCTGGAAAAATCATGGAGCAGATCCTCAAGGAATCAATTCTGAAGCACTTAGAGGAGAGGAAAGTGATCAGGAACAGTCAGCATGGATTCACCAAGGGCAAGTCATGCCTGACTAACCTAATTGCCTTCTATGATGAGATAACTGGCTCTGTGGATGAGGGAAAAGCAGTGGATGTGTTATTCCTTGACTTTAGCAAAGCTTTTGATATGGTCTCCGAGAGTATTCTTGCCAGCAAGTTAAAGAAGTATGGGCTGGATGAATGGACTATAAGGTGGATAGAAAGCTGGCTAGATTGTTGGGCTCAACGGGTAGTGATCAATGGCTCAATGTCTAGTTGGCAGTCAGTATCAAGTAGAGTGCCCCAAGGGCCGGTTTTGTTCAATATGTTCATTAATGATCTGGAGGATGGTGTGGATTGCACCCTCAGCAAGTTTGCAGATGACACTGAACTGGGAGGAGTGGTAGATACGCTGGAGGGTAGGGATAGGATACGGAGGGACCTAGACAAATTAGAGGATTGGGCCAAAAGAAATCTGATGAGGTTCACCAAAGACAAGTGCAGAGTCCTGCACTTAGGACGGAAGAATCCCATAGACTGCCACAGACGAGGGACTGAGTGGCTAGGCAGCAGTTCTGCAGAAAAAGACTGAGGGATTACAGTGGACAAGAAGCTGAATATGAGTCAACAGTGTGCCCTTGTTGCCAAGAAGGATAACAGCATTTTGGGCTGTATAAGTAGGAGCATTGCCAGAAGATCGAGGGACGTGATCATTCCCCTTTAGTAGGCATTGGTGAGGCCTCATCTGGAGTACTGTGTCCAGTTTTGGGCCCCACACTTCAAGAAGGATGTGGATAAATTGGAGAGAGTCCAGCGAAGGGCAACAAAAATGATTAGGGCTGGAGCACATGATTTATGAGAAGAGGCTGAGGGAACTGGGATTATTTAGTCTGCAGAAGAGAAGAATGAGGGGGAATTTGATAGCTTCTTTCAACTACCTGAAAGGGGGTCCCACAGATGATGGATCTAGACTGTTCTCAGTGATACCAGATGACAGACCTAGAAGTAATGGTCTCAAGTTGCAGTGGGGGAGGTTTAGGTTGGATATTAGGAAAACTTTTTAACTAGGAGGGTTGTAAAGCACTGGAATGGGGAGGTGGTGGAATCTCCTCCCTTAGAGGTTTTAAGGTCAGGCTTGACAAAACCCTGGCTGGGATGATTTAGTTGGGGATTGGTCCTGCTTTGAGCAGGGGGTTGGACTAGATGACCTCCTGAGGTCCCTTCCAACCCTGATATTCTATGATTCTATCCCCATTTTATAGATGGGGAAACTGGGGCATAGATCAGTGGAGAGACTTAAGAACAGAAATTTGCAATCAAAGATTTTCTGAATTCATTTGCTTCTTCAGCTGATGGTGTTTATTCTCTATTACTGTTGCAGATGTTGAGTTTCTTTACTTAACATGGGATAAAATTTGGCAGTGACTCAGATGACAGTCTGAAAGCCATTCACTTCTAACTTCTTTCTTCTCCTGATAAAATGCAGAATGAGAAGCAAGTGGGACCATTAGGTAAGATCAGCCAAAGTTGCCAGAAAGACACTACCAAAAATTGTTTTGAAGTGCTCCGTGCTCTTCCCCAGTTCTTTTCAGGAAATCTCTTTTTGCCTCAGAAAAGGATCTGACACACATCTCAAGCTAGAAATAGTCAGAAAATGTTATTTCCCTCTGCAGAAAATTTTGGCTTTTCATTGAAAAGTGAAAACCAGTGTTTTGATGAACATTCAACATTTTCTGCAGAAAGCAGTCACCTTTTGAGAAAAAAAATTGTTTTGTTGAAAACCAAAAAACAAATTTGATATAAAATTTAAACCAGCCCTACTCAGAGTTCTTTACTCATTATCTTTGCAAAACACACTTTAAGTCCCCAAAACAATAAGTAAAATCAATTCACCTTTATTGAAGGTCTGAATATTTCATCTGGAAGTACTGGATTAGTAACTGCTTTCGATGTCTCGGCATACATAACAATTGTCCCTTTTTGCTCCCTTAATGTGACTGAAATGATTACTCTTTATTTCTGGTGCTTTTGGAAGTTACCATAAAAGTAGGATTTTATTGTTAAAGAAGGATCAAAAGAAGAGAGACCATAAGAAAGAAGGTTGTACTTCAAATATTCAATTATTAATAAGAATTTGTAAATGATTTATAATTAAACTGTAGGCATTACTTAGAGATATAGGTTGTATTAGCAACAGCAGAAACATTCTTTGATTGACTTGCAGCATTCGTGTACAGCTTACTGACTTTTGATCTGGAGTTCACCGGTTGCTCAAGACAACTGAAAATTATCATAATTTTTTCAAAGGACATTAATCTTTCCATTGATGATGGAAAGATTCAAAAAAGTAAATGAGTATAAACTTTAAAAAAATAGACTAAAGAAATTAGTTCAGTGCTGGAGATGGAAGAAAAATTATTCATAAATACTTGGATACATTAGACATCAAATTTCGATTAGTCGTATCTTCACCCATTTTGTATTCCCTTCTCATGAATCTTCAGACAAACAAAGTTTTGTTCATGTCACTGTTAGCACAAAATGAATGTCAGGCCCATAGCTGAAAGCTGTATGTGATTAAACTAAATTAATTTAATGTGAAAGTAGCATAACAACCATTTCAACTAAGGTCCATAAATTAAGCAAAGGAGCCATGTAACAGCAACAGCAGAAGTAGCATAGTTCAGGCACGGCTGTTATTATTAAAGTTGCCTGACACTTTTCATTATAAGACCCTGTTTTCAGTTACTTATAACTTTGCCAAATTTTAGCTTGAGGCAAACACCAGACATCAAAAATTTCAGTCAAAACAGTTCAGTTGTTTCCAAGAACAAGGCTAGGAAAAAAAACTACACTCTTTTATCAATGTTAAAAAATTCTGACTACTTTTACTTTCAGAAACTCTAGTGCCCCCATGTTTTGGAGCAAGGACTTGAAATTTCAAAGGGGATGATCTTGATGCCAGGGATGTGCCTTTTTGCCATCTCCAGGAAAATCCACCCCAATTTGGTCAGTATATAAGCCTTTGAAGAAATCACAATTCACACATGCTCAGTAGAAACTTTTAGCACAAAGCTCTAACATTTCCCAGAGATTACATCCAATGCTGGGCATGCTCCAGCCCATGGCTGAGCAGAAATTTCTCTGCATTGGGCCTGTAGAGTGCCGTGGGCCTGGCCAATGCTGGGCACTGGAACACAGAACAGGGATCCTGTCTCTCTGGTGCTCTCAGTGATGTCCTTGCTAGGCCCAGACAGTGTGGAGAAAGTAATTTGATTCAACTGAAGAAGGGAAAAGAGCTGAGCCCTGGGGTGGAGGAATGGATGGGGACAAGGAATCTGGGCTGTGGGAGTGAGAAGTTGGTAGGGGAAGAGGGAACCTGGGAGTGAGTGTTGGGATGGTACAGAGACTGAGACCAGGAGCTGGGGGCAGAGACTGGAACTGGGAAATCAGAGGGGTTGTGGGAAGGAAGTGGGAGGTGAGAAGAGACAGATTTGACAGGGAGTCACATTGCAATCAGAGAACTGGAACTGGCTGGGCAAAGTGATTGGGAATGGGAGTGAGGAGTCTGACCAGGATGTGAGGGACAAGAAGTCTGAAACTGGGATGAGAAGTCTGAGAGGTGGAGACTGGGACTAGCTGGATGAGCAGAAGGGGACTGGGATGATTTGCTAACTTTTGAGTGGCTTGATTTTGAAACCTTAACAATGGGCCAGGAGTGGGGAGAGAGAAGACAGGAACAAGGACAGGGTGGAGGGGAAGAGGCAGAATAGAGTAAGACTGGGGGAAGTGGGCAGAAGTATCTGTGCCTACTAGAGCACACTACCTTGCAGAGCCAGGTATGGAACCCAAAATTCCTGGATCTCGTTATTCCTCTGCTATCAGCAAACATCTGTGAAACCCACTGGCAAAACATCCCATCCCCCTCTAGTGTTAGTCCATGTTGGGGATGATAATCTACTGCTGCTGTCAGTTACTCCCTTAGCTCAAGTGTCAGGGATCTGTGCATTGTATCTAAAGATTTCAAACTTGCTGATGACCAGTATGAGTGTCAATATGATACCACAAGGTGGACTTTCTGTTTTCTCAGTTTGCTGTTTAAAAAAAAATCTAGGAAATTACACATGAGACCATTGTTAAATTTGAAAAAAATCAAGCCACTCAAAAGTGAGGAAACACCAGAATTAGAGTTGAATTAAGAAAAAAAAGTATGTGATCATGTAATTAAAGACTTATAATGCATACACAAGGGAGATGAATTAAGGTTGTACAGGCAATCTTAATTCTAGAATTTCCTAACTTTTTGTAGCTTGACTTTGAAACCTTAATAATGATATTTTAAAGTAGTCCTTTTGTGTGTAATTATATGTATAGAGTTCTGAAAGCCACCTGATTCTCCCAGAACTGATTCCTCCTTAATCACGACATCAACATAGACTGGCCTGTTAAACACAGCAAACTACAAATGCTCAAGGGAATACAGATAGATTTCCCACCACTAATCATATGAGCTCTAAAATATTTAAGATGACACAACATACAATGAATAATGGGGCAACTTCCATCCCCTCACCGTCTGCAAATCTTATATGTAAGGTTTTATAGATAATAATAAATATACATATGTATAAAGACACAGACGAATACAACTGTTGTTTATATCTGTAAGCAGTGTCAGGATGAGCTCCACCCTGACATCTGGTGGTGAGGTGTGGCAAGTTGTGGAAAAGAACTTCAGGGGCTGATCTCATTTGCATAGGCACACCCACCCCGCCTAGAATGAGGCCATAGCTGCCCAAATGGTCACTTTGGCTGCTGTGGGATCCCCAGTGTCTCTGTTATTGGGGCAGGAAGAATAAATTGTTATTACCCTGATTATGGGAACTGTGCTTGGAACTGTACTTGGCCTTTTGTTATGATGGAGGGACTCACCATCAACTAAGTAGCACTCGCTAGGCAAGGGTCATTTTAAAACTCTGTGATGGGAGAGAGGCTGGGGACAAGTATTAATGCTTGGTGGCATGGGCCCCTTGGTGAGGGCCTTACATACTAATTGCACTTCCTCCTCTCTCCACTGTGGAATATCAGAGCTAATTTTGATTCCATTAGGAGTCTCGTTACAGGCTGCTGAGCTCACTTTGGGCTAATGGTGCACCAACACTGAGGCTCCCATACTGCAAGCTGAATTCACCAAAGAGCTGAACTGACTAAGAGCTGAAATCACTGAGTGTTGTGTTAAGTAGTGGGGGAGCCTGAAGATATATTGTGGAGCAGTTTGTGGGACGGCTGGAGTGCCTTGTGGACAGGCCGGTGGAGCAGTTCGTAGGACGGTGGGAGCTGCTTGTGGGACGCGGAGCAGTTTGTGGGACGGCGGGAGCTGCTTGTGGGCCACGGAGCGGAGCTGAGCGAAGGAGTTCGTGGGGCGGCTGGTGGAGCGGAGCGGAGCGAAGCGAAGGCCTATGGAGGTGTGGGGCGGTCAGCTTCAGATCATGTAAGGTGCCTCTTACCCCCGTCCCATCTCCACCCAGGTTGGGAGGTAAAGCTCCGCAGATAAACTTTTGAACTCTGGGGCTGCCCTGACCAGGGACCAAGACTTTTGGGTCATTGGACTTTTGGGACTTTGGGTGATTTGGGGTTGCTGGACTCAAGAACCAAAGGGAAAGGACACGCCCCAATTTGCTTGGGGTGGGTTTTTTTGCTCATGGGTTGTGTTATGAATCCTGTTGGTGATGTTTCCCCAACATAATGCCACATTGTTTCTCTCTGTTATTAAAAGGCTTTTTGCTACACTCAGACTATGTGCTTGCGAGAGGGGAAGTATTGCCTCTTGGAGGCGCCCAGCGGGGGTGGTATATATTTGTCCCAGGTCACTGGGTGGGGGCTCGAGCCGGTTTGCATTGTGTTATTGGAATGGATCCCCTAGATATTGAACCCAGCCCTTGTTGCTGCCAACTCTGACAGGCAGAAGGGTTACATATCATATAATCAAATGAAACCAAACAAAAAAAGGTAGTTCTGATACGTGTGCCAATTCCTGAGGACTGAGAGTAGTACTATCTATCATTCTATGCTTTCTCATACACACACACACACACACACGCACATACACACTGTTAACTAATTGAAGTCATATGGTCTTCAGGCAAAAGGCAGTCTGGTTCTGCATTGAAATAAGGCAGTCACTGGCACATTTTCTACTGTGAGCATACTTTGGTGTATATATTATTAGTCCTTAGTCTTCTGTTATCCTCCTCCCCCATGTTCTATTCTTTCCTACCACAACCTTCATATTCCTCTTTCTGTTTCCCCTCAGGAATAACTGGTACAGTGATTTCATCGTCTTCATCTTGTTCCTCAGAAGAAAATTCATGACATTTGTCATCCACAGACATTTGTGGATCTATTGACCTCACCTCCATGATCCCGCAATTAGACAATAACCAGTGTCACATCCTATGTATTCAAAAGTATCCCTCACTTACCTCAGTTCCTGACTGAGGAGTTAAGTGGCAGCACTTCAGCACAGGGATTGGGTCTTCCTGTATGTTTGTACAACTGTGCATATGTTTGGCCCTTAGTTCTCACAGAGACTTCTCTCCAATTATTCCATTTGGGGGACAGTTTATGAGCACATGCACACACACAGGGACACCTGTGGAGCAAATCTTGCAGATGCTCAGGGCCATCTGCAAAGAGGGCTTCTGCCTTCACGCTGGCTCTGTCTCTGGCAGCCCACACGCACACACAAAATATAGCAGTCCAGCTGCAGTAGACTCATGCATGTCACAGCTTCTGCAGCCAGTGTCTGTTCCTGTGACTACTTTAAGAGAGCTCCCCACTACAAAGGAAAGGCCACAAAAGTGTTTTACAGCTTCTGGGTGGATAAAGAGGGTCCAAAAGAAAGTGTGGCCCACATTCCATACAGGAGAGTGTGTCTTCCATGAAGGATTGAGGGATGGGCTATGATCAGGCCCACTGATAAGGATTCATCCATAAGCATCACTTTGAAAATATTTCCTTGTAGGCAAAAATCTTATTTTCCCTAACAAGTGTTAGTGAGTTATCTTTGCTTTTTACAGCACTTTTCTTCCCCAGCAGTTTGCGATAATAAAAATATGAGTGATTTGAGTCCTAACACTTTCAGGCACCAACAACTTAATTATTTAACGATTCCTGGACTGCTGATATTTCCAGCCTGTGGACGTAGTTACAAGCTTCAACCTTGGGAGTTGTATTTCTGAAAACAGATTATTAAATAATGAAATACAGGCTTTGAAAAGCCTCTGAGATTTTTACCTTCAGGAATAAGACCAGCATTAAGAGATTTCTAATAAAATATTGAATGAATTAAGGGACTTCCTTTTTCTGTATGTTGAGGTTACATTTAAATCCCCTTGCTGCATAGCAGCCTTAGGCAACACAACCTTACTTGACATTCTGTTGCCTTGAAAAGGATGAAGAAGTCAGACTTCTCTGCTCGAAAGACAGGCAGGACTCTTCCTTCCACTCCTGACTTTTTCCTCTGGCTCCCTGGTTGAGTAAGGCTATGGTGATTGAACTGAAAACCCTCAAAAGAATTTGCCTTTCATCGCTTTTAGCGTCTGTGTGTCTGTGTCTATTTTCTAGCACTGAAGCTGCAGCAGAGTTAACGTTTGTTTGTGCAGCCCGTGCCGGAAACAGCCTAAAGCTGGGTCAGGCCAGGCAGGTCTTTGTAAGAGCAAAAGGTCCTGACTACCAGTGGGCACAAAGAGAGACTAGAGGCCTTGGGGGTCATTGGCTAATTTGAACAACATTGGGGGAAGTCAGAAAAATATATGCTGCAATGCTGAGCATGAGAACATATGAGAGTTGGGCAAAAAGTGTGGCGGGGGAGGGTGGAATTCTTCAAACATTTTCACAGAATTTGCTTTTTAATTTTCCTTTGAAATGTCAACCTTTTTGAAGTTTTCCAATGACAGAAAGACATAAGAAACATGTGATCTGACTCTGTGATCCCTTAGCACTACCTCACAGATCCTTTAACCAACTGACTTCATCACAATCATGATTCAAATGTCCAAGCCCTGAAGGATGCTGACTTCTAACGTCTTGTTGCCTTTTGTTGGTCTTCTAAAGCCACCCTCTTTCAAGCAGAGGCAGCCAGCATCTGCCTTTGGAATTACCTCAGATCCCCCTGACAGTCATATCCTGAGACCTAAGTCAGGCATTGGCTGATGTAGCTGTGTGATGAGACACAAAGCCATTTCCCACCCTGGGATGTTATGTCAGCAAATTACAGCATCTCATAAGAAGGGAGGATAAACGTAACAGTTCTTCTTGATCTATCTAGCTGTAGGAGAGCTATCCTGCGCCAGGCCTGCCCAGACTTACACTAAGAGATGGAGAAATAATACAAAAACCCACTCAACTATTTTGGTGCAGAAAAATGCCAGGTCCTGAGTGCTGTTCTTTGTGGGCCACATTCTTGGTTCTAAACGAGTATTTGGATATCCATGAAAAGGTTCACCAATCCCAAGAGTTACACAAATGTTAGTGGAATTAATATTTTCCTGAAAGTTCTTATTGGAATGTGTTACCTGCTAGTAGTTATTCACTGAAACAGTCAGTCATCCACCAGCAAGCAGTGCCTTGGTCTCACCAGAGCAGAGAAGTAAGACTCCCAAGACACATAACTAGATCTGGTGGGAAACACAAGACCCCCTTCACAAATACTCCCCACTTCAAGCAAGCAGGAGGGAAGGAGGCAGGGAGAGCAGAGACATGACTCTGCCCCATCACACCACACACACTCTTGTCAGAGTAAAGGAAGGGAAGTAAACTGCATCCTTTCAAGGCTTGCAATAACTTACTGTGCACACACATACACCCTGCTTCCCAAAGGAACAAGATGGAAGCAAAGGAGGAGTTATGTGGATAACTGATGAGGAGAAAGCACAGGTTTATTAATACAAATAAATAATAATAGCAAATTTGAACTAACAGCAACACTATCTTCTTTGCAGAGAGACAACTTCTGCCCTCATATAGGCATATGTAACTCCTTTGAGGTCAATCCATACTATATCAAAGGGCAGAATTTGCTCCATCATATTTTGTCATGTCATGGCATCACTAGGTATCATACTAAACATAAATTAGGGTCCACTTGGGGAAAGTGAATACTCACAAAGTGGGTCACCTAGGAAAGGTGTCATGGTTACTGGGCAAGCTGCACCTTAGATCCTTTTTTGTGTCTTCCCAGTGCATCCCCTCAGGTGACAGGCCTGGTTTCCTGCACCTCGCTCTGGGTGGAAACATGCAGTTCAACCACTCTGAGATTGGGTCTCTGGGTGGCAGCCCTCCTTGCTTCACAATCATGCTAACCTGACAGGCCCAACTGAGTTTGGTACCTCTAAGTCTTTTTCTCCAGAAGCCTGTGACAGTGGCTTATTAGTGACTCAAAAAACAACTTCTTCCAAACAAAGCATTATTTATTCTTTCACCCAAAGGTACATAGCATGCTAAGCAAAGGTTTAAAACAACAAACAGTCCTATATGCATATTTCCCTTTACCTACAGCTTAATCTTTCCTTGCAAGCATTTGTAAATTCCCCTCAGCCCAGCTAACTCCACTTCTCTGAATGGGAGAAGCAGACTGGCCTGCTTGCAGCATGCTCTCTTTGTCTCTGTGTAACTCAGTCAATCTGGATATCATTGTCTGTCTGCTGACAACCCAAACCCCCCACATCATCTTTAGACCAGTATCTTCAAGATTCCCTTTGATCCTGGGTTTTTAGTCTGAGAAGAATACACCAGACTAGCTGAAACTAGGCATTGGGTATTACCCCCAGTTAATGGTTGCCCTTGGGGACTGTTAGTATACCTGTCATAGCACCTCATCTTTGTCATTATTTCATTCCCTGTAGGTTGCTCTTTCAACCTCCTTTGATTTCATATGCATTCAGGCAGGATAATGCCACATAGGTAAACCTGAGGGTCCTATGATACCCATAAAAGGACTCTACATATAACTCACTCATTTTCCACAAAAGATTCTAACTTTGCCTGTTTGATTTCATCATGCTAACCGGTACGTTCAGACCTCATGGATCAACTTGCTCATTCTTACAATGTGCTTATTATCACTGTATTCTTAATTATTTGTTTGTAGTTCCATTCATGCTGTCCTAGTTGTTTTCTAGCCATTCAAGAAGGGAGCTAAGGGTAGACAGACAAGTAGGCAAAGACTGCGGAGAACACACATCCCGTCCCACAGGGAGCCATCTTTTACCCCATATCAACAAAGGCAGGTTGAGAAGTTTCCATCAAAACTGTTTTTTCTCTGGAAAATTGGATTTTTGACTAAACAAAAAATTTGGGGGGGAATGCTTTTCATGGAAAATTTTGAGTTTTCAGGAAAAAACACAGGAAATCTTTGGTTTTCAGTATTTCAATGCTAAGTCAAAATGTTCTATGCATTAAAAACTCCATTTTCCAGCCAGTTCTAAAAAAAGGCCTATACTTGGGAAGTCTTACTAGCCTGAAATCAAACACAAACCAAACAGGGACCATCAAAGAAGAAAACTCTTCCTCCATTTTGGCTTGAGACAATGACCACCTCTCCCCTCCAACCACACCAAACAAACCAAGAAAAGGAATAAAACAAGAGTAAGGATGAAGCCTCTAAACCTGTTATTGTTTGGCAATAAAGGTCATTACTTTGAAAACCAGACTTCTCTGACATCTTTACGGACATCTTGTTCACTTGCTCTCTTTCTAAATCCCTCACCTCCTTTTGCTTTCACTGTAAGAAGTTACTCACATTCCTTGTTTCTGGCTTCAGAACAAAGACTCTGTTCCCCTGGCATAGTCACTATCAGACTTTGCCTCTAAACGCTTCTCCTAAACTGGGATGTAGATTGCCTGGCATTGGATGTGTGACTTGCTATAACATCATTAAATCTGCAAAAACTATTGGTCTTAGCCTGAGCCCAATGACCATATGTTTAACAGAAGAGGAGGAAAAGCAGGCTGTGACACTGCTTTCTTTCTCAGACTGTCATTGAACAACAAATTGGGATAGCCATATAGATAGTGAGCAAGATTATGTCTAGGTTCTGTATGGATTTGCAAACGGGAAGAGAGTAAAGGGAGCTTTTCTCCATTCTATCCCCATACAGTGCTGGACACAATGGCAGTCCTTGTGCTCCTAGAGTGCAAGAGCTGCTCAGTTCTAGCCCCACTGCCTACTCTAGCATCTCCAAAGGAGGTACAGTGCCTTCTGGAGCTCACCCCAGGAGAGTGCAACTGCCTACTGCCCCCCCCCCCACGGGATTGTGCTTTACAAGCACAATAAGGCTCAGTTTCTGAGTAAGGTGAAACAATAAAGAGTGAAGGTTTGCCATGAATCACTCAAGTATTATTTGTAGTAGTAATAAGATGAAAATATTTTACAAGTTTGCCCTTTGATGCATTGAGGGGGCACAGGTCGGTAGCGATATAAATGTATTTTGGGATAGACTAGTCCTTTGTTTTTAATTTTTGTTATTTTAATGTTCTTGTTGTGTTCAATGTTATTTCTTTGGTGGTTTTGTGGTATAGACGAATGTCCAGTGGGGTCTCAGCTGAGACTCACAATGTCATTTCACGTGTTTTAATTTAACCCATAGACATCAGAGGAGTGTTAAACATCTGACCCCTCAGAAGCTCTGATTGCTTCAAAGTGAGATACGAAGTCGAGTGGACTAAAAGTGCAGCTCTGTCTTCTGGGTGTAATGGGATGTGAGAGAGAATTTCACTGGGTCAGATCCAATGGAGCTATGACTGTTTAAACCATCTGAGGATCTGGCCCAATAGTTTCCAAAAGTTCACAGGAAGCACCTGAGGTATAAACACAGCCTGCACTGAGGCCAGAGCTGGAAGGAAATATATAAGCAAGGATTTGTTTAAATTACAGCTGGCCACAGGATGTGATGTACAACCAAAGACCATGTATTTCTCAAGCATTCCTTCCATTTATTCCCCTCCCAGAATCATGAGTGATGGAGATGAACCATGCTGTCCTATCAAGTGTAAATCCACATTGAAAGCTGGAGGTAACATCTGTACCTAAAAGACTGAAGTCTCATGATCCCTCTCTTCACACTCAACACCTGGAGAAGGTGTTTTTGTTTAGAAAATAATAGACATTACTATGAAATCCTAGCTTGTTCAACAAATCAGCTTTCGTTTATAAGGATATTTGCTTACGCTCTCTCTTTTCTCATTTTGTTTTTCACCCAAAGATATGACTTGCATTCCTTCTTTCAGAAAGAACAATTTTTCCTGTGAGTAACTGACATCACAGACAAAATGTATGACTTTTTGAATTAGCTTCAAATATGATGGTTAACATTCCCTACTTCAGAACATTTCTCTCCAAAATTACACACCCAGGAAATAACTGAATCGCAGACACAAAAAAGTAAACAGTTGTTTAAAAATAATAAATAACTTAGCCAGACAGAGTTTGTATGTCAGAAGTACAATTGCACAGGATAAAATCTTGCAAGTGGTTCAAATCTTTATGAGATGAGCATCCAAATAAATCAAGGCGGGGTCTTAGAGCTCTTAGCCTCATAAGAGAGTATTTTTTCATTTGGTGGAATTTTTCCTGAGCTGTCTCTCTGCATTAGCCTGGATTACATCTGTTTTTATTACTAATATCAATGTGTGTGTAGTAGAAGGAGTGGAGATGTGAGGAATGGGCTCATTCATACCTAATAGGCACAGTCCTCTTTGAGGAATGGTGCAGAGTTGTACTGCTTCTTCTGGAGCTGTTGGAAGTATTACATCCCTGGGAGCTCTCATACATGTCCCTTATGTGGGTGCAACTTGTACAACCCTCTGCCCACCCTGCTGTGCTGTCCAGTGCTAGGAGATGGGTGATACAGACATCGCCCCATCTCCCCCAGTCTGTCACTGCCACTTGGTTCTTTGCCAAGTATCAACAGAGCCAAAGAAGGTTCCAGACCCTTGTTCTTGTTTTTACTGTGGGAGGTGCTCAGGGTCCACGTGATGAAGGATATACAAGAAAATATATCGGTAGCACTGTAAACTGATATCCTAAATTTGTCCTTGGTACTTAAAATGTGGGTTGAAAGTGGTTTCCCAATGTTTTAACATAATCCATTTTGTTAAAAATCATCCTCTTGTAACAATGTTCTAGACTTAGTAGTTATGCCTAACACCACACAAACTCAGCGTGGTGTGATTTAACAAAAAGATGACAGGTTTCAGAGTAACAGCCATGTTAGTCTGTATTCGCAAAAAGAAAAGGAGTACTTGTGGCACCTTAGAGACTAACCAATTTATTTGAGCATAAGCTTTCGTGAGCTGAGCTGTAGCTCACGAAAGCTTATGCTCAAATAAATTGGTTAGTCTCTAAGGTGCCACAAGTACTCCTTTTCTTTTAACAAAAAGATGGTTGCTGTAGCCAAAATATATTCAGGAAATTCAATTCAAATGCTGCCAAAATTTCCCCCCCAAAAGTTATAAATTTCCTCTCAGTTCAAAAAGACACAGCAGGAAGTAATCATCAGTATCCTTCATAACTACAGTCCTTGCATACAATTATTTTAAAATATGAATTTATGATGACATTCTTCTTGTTTACATTTCAAAGGAATGACTGCCTTTTAGAGGTGCTGAGTGAGGCCCAACGTTCCTTGGAGTGCTGGGAAGCACAGAGGACTAGCAGCCACTGGTCTGCCTTTTTACAGGATGCAGCATGCACTGATATACTAGGAAACAGTTCCACTGGCCCTTGTGAAAGGGAGTGAGGCTATGACCTTGCCATCAGCTCACTTTAGAGAGTCTAATGCTGAAGTGGTTACTGGCCTCTTGGGTTTCACACTTATATTTCTCAAGGACTGCAATGGTGCCCAGTTCCTGTGCAGGGGAGAAACTGAGCAGGCTGCTTATGCCCTCTTCCTCCACTCAGCTCTTCACAGTTTGGCCCGGAGTCTTCAAGCAAAAAATCCAGGGTCCAATTCCTTTCATGGAATAGCAGTCAGTCGAGACTCCTCACATGACCTGGTGTTGCTCAAGTTGAGTAAAGGGAGTAAAGGGCTTGATTTTCCACTGCCTTCTACCTTATCATTTATACCTGTGCAAAATGGGTACAAAATGCAAGGAGCAGGTCAAAAGAGAATCTGCCCAATAAATCAGCCCAATATAGTACTACTTTTAAAAGCAGAATGATTTATCTTTACTCATTTTGTCTTTTAAATAATGCTAGAACCGTGTACATGTGACTGACAATAGCCACAGAGCCAGATTGTGGCTGACCCTCACATGACGTGGGGGGGGAAGAGTACAAGGAATCTTCCTCACCTTGCACCATCTGCACAAGGTCCAGCCACAATTGTAGACACTGGGCTCAGGGGAGTGTGGATACCACTTTTTCCCCTTTGTCCCCAGGAGTTGAATCCACCCCAAAAGGAAAAGATGGGACAATAGTGGAGCAGGACCACTGCATTTGGGGTGGAGTGGAGGACAGTGGTTATTCTGGACCTGCTGAAGGGCTGCAGCATTTCACATGTTCATGCTGTGCCCTGCAGAGGAATTCTTCCTCCTGGAAGCAGAATTTCTCCCTGCGCTGTCCAATGGGCAGCACAGCACAGCCCTGCCCTGAACTCTGAGGGCTGAACAATTTGCACACAGGAGCCCATGGATATACACTTGATTAATGCTCACCTTTAAAATGAAATGAAATGTTACCCACCTTGGAATGTCCCCTTTCTAGGTGAGGAATCATTTTCTTATCTTTGTATAAGATTATATCCCCTTTAGAAAAAGAATAGACAATATGTGCTTGAGAAAGCAGAAACAAAATGGCTGTCTTGCATTTTAAAGAGATGACTACTGAAACTCCCTGACAAGTTTGAGACTGTTCTCCCCTTTGGTTGATCTTGAGATTGTTTTCATTATGAAACAGCGCAAATGTTTTTCCTTTGCTTGCTTTTTATTTATCCTTTTTGGTGGGTTGGGGCTGGGAGAGAAATAAAACTACTGAAGGTTTCTTAATAGACAAGCTGTTCCATAAATAAGCTTGCTTCCTGCTCTTTTTGGTGTGTTGATCAACTAGAAATAATTGTTCCCAGACTTTCATCCATTGTGGCTCTCTGCTCCCAATACCTTCCTTTAGCCCAAGCTACAAAGGCCAAGAAATTGGCTTTTGCCCTTGCTGACATGAGGTTGAGGAAGCCCATAGAGAGGTCATATTTTGGTAGATAAGGAGTAACCAGAGGACATCAATCCAAGATGACAGTTAAATACAACTATCTCCTGTTATCAGGACAACTGTATGATTCACCCCAAATTGCCAACAAAGATGATTCTTCTGCTTTCAGCAAAGACCACAGACACATTTCATTATAAATGTAAAAGCAGAGGGCCTGAATGTGCTTTCATTGCACAAGTTTAAATCAGGAGTGACTCGACTGAAGAAGCTAACCTGGTGTACTGGCATCAGGACCACATTGCAACTAATCTGGACAGTCTGCTAGACTATTTATGGTATTTTCACTGTGTGGGCCACACTTTGCTTTGTTGCAGTCATCATGGCTACTCGAGTAAGGCAGGCAGAATTTGACAGTACAAATGCAGATGCTGCCAAATTACAACTCCCTGTTTCTGTAATTTTTAATATTGTATATCAAGGGAATTATGTATAGTAAAGAGGGGTTTGCTTTCATACATCTCTATCATTTTCCCCATCTCCTTTCCCCACTGCCTGCAAGCACAGGGAAGGT
Organism: Lepidochelys kempii; assembly: GCF_965140285.1. Taxonomy (NCBI): domain Eukaryota; kingdom Metazoa; phylum Chordata; order Testudines; family Cheloniidae; genus Lepidochelys; species Lepidochelys kempii. The sequence continues at coordinate 55,042,074 of NC_136383.1, forward strand.
ATCTTCTGCGTGGCCTCATGAATGAGAGTTAATCTCTCAGCCCATCACTAAAAAACCATTAAAAACAGCCTTTCACACAGCATGCGAGGCTGAACTAAAGCACAGATTTTGGCCCAGGCGTCAGCTGCTCTCACAAAGGTTCTTTGGTTTCCATTTTGTCCAAACATACCCTAGTTCAGAGGGGATCATTTTTGTTCTTCCAATTAAGCTATTTACTATTGAACAAAGTCCAAGCAGTGTAAAAGAGCACAGGAAACTTCATTACCAAAGTCTTAACATGCTTAGATTAATTCAGTGAAGTACTCATATGACTGAGCACTGCTATGTGGATTCTGATTAAGGAAACAAACTGTCTGTGAACTTTTAAACCTCTGTTTGTAGAGATTAGGGACTTTTTTGTTCCATACTGTTAAAATTGCATGTTCGCCCTGGGGAAAATGGATCTCAGGGAGGATTCACTCCCAAGTTTGCACTGCCACCCATCCGGGTCAATTCTGCTGGGAAGGGCAACTTTAACTTACAGCCTGGGCTCCCTAGAAGTCCTGTCAGCAGAAGCTATTGAAGGAATTCATTGAACCAGTGGATCGACTTATCAGTTTGGCCATGTCCCCTTCATATCCAATGCCACTGATGTTTGGTGCCACCAACCTTCTTTGGGAAGACTTTCTTCACCCAGGGTCCTCATGCATTAAGTGGGAGCTTATCTCTGAGCTCCATCTGGTCCTAGGAGTTTAGTATCTTTGTGTTTAATTGAGGATGGGTCTGAAATGCATGTTAATCTTAAGGAAGAACAACTGTGATGCTATGACTCCTCAGCATAGTCATGTAATTTAGAACAGAGATGGGAAAATTCTTCATAAAATTACCAAGTTTTAGGGGGATAAACCCTATTTATTTGATAATAGTTCAACATAAAACATTAGTTTGTTGTCCTTTGCTGCACATGACTTCTAAATGTAACTGTCCAGCTTTGTAGTCTTTTATAAGAGTAATAGGAATATAATAAACCTGTATGAACCCCATTCCCAGATTGATGGACATTAATCCTATAATCATGCCAAGAAAAACATTTCACATGAACTGCATTGAACAAGAGCTCTTCCTGTGAAGGAAGGAGGAAGTCATTTACCAGATGGTGCTGTTTATTTTGTAAGTCTCTCTTTGACTTTTGCTTATTTTCTCTTGACCTCCTAAGCTTATCCCATATACATTTAGTGTGGAGAAATAAATATAAAGAATCTGAAAGCCTAGTTTATCCAGCTGAATACTTCTCTGAATTTCATCCTACACTGCTGTTTATTAATCCAATAAAACTGCTGATTTATCTGACCAGTTTCATGCTTACATGTCTGAACAATATGAAATGGTCACTGTTGCATATAGATGGCTTTATTAATAGGAAACAATGCCATATACTTTTACACTAAACAATTTTTATGTGGGACTTTTCAGTTTCAAGGCACTGTACAAACACTGATGAATATGATTCTATGAATGAATCAAGTAAAGCCATAATTGTCAAACAGAAATAAATCACCACTCACAAATACAGAAAAAAGAAGAGCATGAGATGGTTGATCTGTGTTCAACTAGGATAATATGCTCTGGCTTTTACAAGTAAAAGAGTCTGGAACAGTAGTATCAGAGGGAGTAGCTCACCAAGAGAAATTAATGTAGGAGTTTCTGTTCTGTTTGCTCACTTCAAACATTTAAAACAACAGTATCCCTTTTCCTCCTACACCAAAATAAACAGGAGACTGCTGGTGCTGCTAAATCTACAGGAGACTTGAAATCCAAGTCGCTTTGTAATATATCTATGGTCACGTATATGCAGACAACCCAGTCACCAGCGGGAATTGACCTCGGACCTTCGCCAGCAGATGCACATGCTTCTATCACTTCAGCTAAAGGAGAACTAACTATGAGTAAGGGTCCGTCCACATTGCAGCTGGTAGTGTGTTTCTTAGTGTGGGCAGACAGACACACCCTACCTCTGCTGAAGCTAGCCTGCTAAAAAAATAGCAGTGTGGCCATGGCAACAAAGGTAGCCAGCCATCAGAGCTATCTGGGCATCCAATAGCACTGAGGAGTCCCAAGAGGACTCCAAGGCTGCAGTCCAACTTGACAATACGACAGCAGATATCTTCAATAGTGGGGAAAATTATAGCATGAGTGAGTTACTAAAGGCACTTCCCTCTTCCAATAGCATTGCCTCAGATGTACCTGGTCTCAGCTTCAGCCATCCAGGGGGGTGATTTCAACTCTGCTCTCTCTTACAGAAGATGGTTGTTGTTTGCAAACTACTAACACCTTAGTCTGTGTATTCTCACCAGCTCTCCCAGCAGCCTTGTATAAATATTGAATAATATCAGAAAGCAGAAATCTGAGTGATGTGGCACCCCACTGCACTGTGAAGGGTACAGCCCTTACTGGAGGAGTCCTGTTTGTATACAAGTGGGTCAGAAAAGGGAGCCAGCTCCCAAGCCGTAGTTTGCTGTAGGGTGAGGAAGAATTCCTGTTGCCAGACTGCCTCCCACGGGGTAAGGACAGGAATGTCACTGCATAGCAGGAGCTCCATCCTGCCCACATAGGGACAGGTAGGTGCAGGCCAGCTGGTTGGGTCTAAGCTAATGAACTTGCACCAGGGTGGGGCTGTAAAGAGGAGATATATGCCTGATGTGAGAGCGTGTGTTGCTGGAGGAGGAGGAGGCAGCCTATATACAGCAGAAGAGCTCTGAACCAACACAGTGAGTGTGTGGATGGACAACAGGCAACACAGCAGAAACTGAGCACCAAGCACCAGTGACTACAAGCAGTAGAAGATACCTGGTTTTTAACAAGAGGCTGTTAGTAGGGTTGGAGAGTATGTACGTGTTGGGGACTCGGTACGTTGTACTATTGCTGTGAGGGAATGCTAATTATATTATATTATAATGTTCAACCACAAGGTGACATGATGTGTAACATACCTTACCTGAGCTATTCACAGCCATACCTGGCAATGCATTAAAATATCTTGAAGAGAACACATCTTGTGTCTCTTTCCATGAAGGAAGCTCTATAGCCAGTCCACATCTGGTACAGCAGCCTGACCTGCTAGTAGCAGCCCTGCAACCGACCATGTACAAGGTGCACATGACAAATACTGGAGCTGGGAGACTCCTCACAGAAGCCCCTGAATGGTCCTTTGTACTAACTGAGGTTTTGTCTCTGGACAGATTAAGGGGATGTCTACACTTCAATTAAAAACCCTGCAGCTGGCCTGTGCCAGCTGACTCATGTTCACAGGGCTGTTTAATTGCGGTGTAGATGTTCAGGCTCGGACTGGAACCTGGGTTCTAGAACCCTGCAAGGTGGGAGGGTCTTAGAGTTCAGGCTGCAGCGTCTACACTGCAATTAAACAGCCCCTTAGCCCGAGCCCCAGTCACCTGATATGGGCCAGCCATGGCTGTCTAATTGCAGCATAAACCAGGGGTCTCACACACGTGGCCCATGGGCGGCATGCAGCCCACAGAGTTATTTCCTGCGGCCCGCCATAGCTCCTCTCCCACCTGAGCGTGCTGTGTCCCCACTCCTCTGCCTACCTCCCAGCGCATCCTGCCACCAAGCAGCTGTTTGGCGGCACTTAGGACTTTCCAGGAGGGATGGGGGAGGAGCAGGCGTGCTAAGAGGAGGAGGCAGACAAGAGGCGGTGCTGGGACGGGGACTTTGAGGAAGGGGTTGGAATGGGGACGGGGAAGGAGTGCAAAGAGGTGGGACAGGGGTGGAGTGGGGGTAGGGCTGAGGGCAGAGCAGAGGGCTTTTGTTTCTTTGTATGAAAAGGTGTCAGTAATGCAGCCCTCGGGCCAATGTACTAGTCCTCATGTGGCCCTCAGGGTGATTTGAGTTTGAGATCCCTGGCATAGACAGAACCAAATTGTTGGTTGGAGTACAGCATTTATTTCTGGGGTTAAATCCTGCTTCCTCAGAAAGGTTATAAAAAGGATCTAAGGGGGTTGAGTGGGAGGCATACAGCTTTCTCTCAGGCATGTGCCTTGGGATTTAGGATCTAATTGATGAAGGTGGGCTGCCAGGAATTCTTTCAAGGTGGGTTCAGAAAGTGGATGAATAGCATTTATACATTTAATAAAATAAGTTTCATACAAGATGTATGGATGGTCAGTGAATTTGCCACTGTCAAACTAATTTATGCATCTGCATAAGGGCTTTGGGTTCAATTCTCTCATCAGTGACCCCTCTTTCACACTACTGTAACGCCATTGTCAACAACCCTCCAACCATGCTCTGAGAGGGTGAACTATTATTCTGAAATACCGTGGCTTTTTAAACAAACAAACAAAAATAGATCTCACATAGATTCAAGCTACCTAACATAACTTGAACAGCCTTTTTACCTTACATATAAATATTTCAGAATGCTTGAAGGAAAAAAAAAAGAAAAAATGGATCAGAGAACCAAACATCGGTTAAATAGAGTTCATCTTTAAAGTTTTCCTGAAATGAATATTTCTCTTAACACAGGTTTCAGAGTAGCAGCCGTGTTAATCTGTATTCGCAAAAAGAAAAGGAGGACTTGTGGCACCTTAGAGACTAACAAATTTATTTGAACATAAGCTTTCGTGAGCTACAGCTCACTTTCCCTTCAATGCCATGTGAAGGAAAGTAAGTTTGCATGAATACTAGTATGAGTCTGTTTCAATAGGAAAATGTTGAAAGGAAGCATAATAATCAAATCATGTAACATTGCCTAAAATGATTAGGAGTCATTTAGATGTAGCAGACAATGGACAGCATTTGGACTCAGTGTCCATTTTATGCACACATATTGTGACAAAGTTCCTCCTCTGCCTTGGTGTGTCCTGCGCTTATTGGCGGATTTTCTTGCCTCAGAGATTCACGGCAGCCCTCAGTTTGGCCACTTTTGCAAGTGGCTCAAACCTGCCATTCACTCAGCTAACCTCATCACTGGCCAGCATGGGGAAAAGGAAGGAGAACAATCCCCACACTCTCTGCTGGTCCACCTAGTGGGTCAGGGGACAGACCAGAGACCTTCCCCTCTGGTGAGACCCACAGTCCAGGTCAACTCCTCCTGTATCCAATAGGGAGTTGGGGAGGATGGGGGGAAACCCGGGCCCGCCCTCTACTCTGGGTTCCAGCCCAGGGACCTGTAGATCACAGCTGTCTATAGTGTTTTCTGTAACACCTGTGTGACAGATACAACTCCGGGCTACTTCCCCATGGCCTCCTCCCAACACCTTCTGTATCCTCACCACAGGACCTTCCTCCTGAGGCCAGATAGCATTCGTACTCCTCAGTCCTCCAGCAGCATGCCCTCTCACTCTCAGCTCCTTGCACGCCCCGCACTGACTGAAGTGAGGTCCTTTTTAAACCAGGTGCCCTGATTAGCCTGCCTTAATTGATTCTAGCAGCTTCTTAATTGGCTCCAGGTGTCCAAATTAGCCTGTCTGCCTTAATTGATTCCAGCAAGTTCCTGATTGTTCTGGAACTGCCCCTGTTACCTTACCCAGGGAAAAGGGACCTGCTTAACCTGGGGCTAATATATCTGCCTTCTATCACTCTCCTGTAGCTATCTGGCCCGACTCTGTCACAATATTTACATGTATACACATTTGTTTCCCCTTCGATCTTTAAAAGCTGCATACAGGTCCTATGCAATATGTATTTTGTCATCCACCAGACCCTGATGGTGTTCAGAAGTTGTGCAAAAAAACAGTGCTGTAATTGGGATAAGTATGTAAAGATCAAAAAGAAAAGAGAAGTCAATAGTGTTGCTACATGGGTCTGCAGTCTCTCAATAACCCACAAATAGATTGATTATTAATGGTTTGTTTTGCATTAAAGTGTGAATTCAGAGAAGGTGGATTTTTTCTCAATAACCTGTGGGCTAATCCTGCAAACGAGTATCCACAAACATTTATGTACATAAGTATCTTTGGATTGCTCTTCCAGATAAGAACTGTGTCTAACTCTGTCTGTACAGCACCTAGTACAATAAAGCCCTGAATGTAACTGCAGCCTCAATGTGTAATAATAATGTGGGAAACCATTTCTATTACATTAAACAAACAGGTAACAGGTAAAAGTTTCTGCAAGAATTTCTTAAACAGCCAACTTTTTTTAATGAAATGTTGGTTGTTTTAAATACTGTATATCAAAGCACCTAGAGCCAACAATAGGCCATGAAAAAAAGTAAAAATAAATGAAATTATAAAAAAGAAAGAATACACCAACCAGAAGTGTGCACTTTTCATGTCCTTCTCTTACCTCATTTAAGATATGCACTAAAAATTAGGTGAGCAAGGATCAATTTAAATACCTTGAACAAGAGCAGACAAAAAATATAATACCCATGTAGTCTTTGACACTTGTGTTGGTTTTTGTTATTTGTGGCAGGGAGTCTGTGCTATTGTGTCCATTTAGGAATTTGACTGAGACCACCAGCTCATTTCATATAGGCTATGAAGCAGCCAACATATGCTAACTATTTTTGGATTTTACCAATCCAATCTTAATTTGAAAAGGCCAAGAATTCATACAGAAAATCCACAGAAAAAGTGCCAAATATATTGATTCTAGTGCTATATCTGAAGATGACTTTTTCAATGCTAAAGCAGGTTCTTTACTGACACCTCACTCAGCTGTTGAACACTGCCTGGGAGATAACTAGTCCTGGAACTCCCATCAACCTCTGTGTATCTAAGGAGTGGGCTCCTATGTAGTGGAATATGGTTTAGGCACTCCTCATTGTCTAGAGTTTGTAGGAATGTCACTTTATGTCTGGTCAACTTAAAAAAAAGGTGTGGGGGGGGTGTCAAAATTCATTTACCTGGTAAGAAGAAAAGGAGGACTTGTGGCACCTTAGAGACTAACAATTTTATTTGAGCATAAGCTTTCGTGAGCTACAGCTCACTTCATCGGATGCATTCAGTGGAAAATACAGTGGGGAAATTTATATACACGAGAACATGGAACAATGGGTGTTACCATACACACTGTAACAAGAGTGATCAGGTAAGGTGAGCTATTACCAGCAGGAGAGCGGGGGAGGGGGGGGAACCTTTTGTAGTGATAATCAAGGTGGGCCACCTTGATTATCACTACAAAAGGTTTTTTCCCCACTGCTCTCCTGCTGATAATAGCTCACCCTACCTGCAAAAAGAAAAGGAGGACTTGTGGCACCTTAGAGACTCTCATTACAGTGTGTATAGTAACACCCGTTGTTTCATGTTCTCTATGTATATAAATCTCCCCACTGTATTTTCCACTGAATGCATCCGATGAAGTGAGCTGTAGCTCACGAAAGCTTATGCTCAAATAAAATTGTTAGTCTCTAAGGTGCCACAAGTGCTCCTTTTCTTTTTGCGAATACAGACTAACACGGCTGCTACTCTGTTACCTAGTAAGATTATTGAAAGAAAAACTGGGCATAGACCAGGCTGTCATCAGAATTTCTTAGCCTCCTAACATATACAGAGCCTGAATGTGTTCCCACTGGAGGACGTTTGCCATTGACTGTAGTGGGAGCAGGACTAGATCCTCTATGGATAACATTTATCATAATTTACCATAATTCAGTAATAGGCTCTTGTTTTTGTCTGTTAAAAATCAGCTGCTGTTTTTGTCAGGGACAATCCAGAGAATTTTTGTCAGGTTTTAAAAAAAAGTTTATAAAAAAAAAAGCAGGGGAAAATGTTGCTTAGAAAAAATATTATGAAAAAACCACACTTCAGCAGTTGTGTGGGAGCAACAGTTCCAAAAAAATTGTAGGACCCCAATAACAACCAAAGTATTAACCAATCAGAATAAAAAAAAAAAAGGATGAAAACTGAAGTTGTTTATGGCTGTGGCTTTGTATGCATGCCATAGGCTACAGAAAGAGAAGTGACCTGCCCTATCCCAATTAGCCACTTGTCAGAGAGAGAAATGCTTCATCCTTTGTATCTTTTTTTACTTCTGATAAGTGACCTCCTTTGTGTTTTCATATGTGCTGTACAGATGGTTATCTGACTTACTGCCCAACTCAAACACTGCTTAGAAAATCAGTCGATGAACGAAGGGAACCATTTGGCAAATAACATGCTGATGCAGGTGGAGGAAGCAATGATTCACCTTTTCTGAATGTACAATACAGTCTTGGGGATCAGGATTCTACTGTATTAGTTCATGACTTGTCAGCACGCACAGCTCAAACCTGGGCTAGTTTGCAGAGGATAAGCGGGAGGGAAATATGAGATGAAGGTACATGGGGGAGTATGGTAATAGAGTAGGCTGAGAACAAAGGTGGCAAAAGATTTTTTTTTTATGTTTTTGTTATTGTTAGTTATTTGTTTATTGCAAAATCTTTACCCTCAAATTGTCTGCTGTCTGGTCCTGATTCAACAGGGTGCCTAAACTTTAAGTACATGAATAGTGTCACTGAAGTCTGTTGTATTCTTTGAACCAATACTTTCTCTAGTTCAGCGTTGACAAAAGTGAGATCGGGGCTGACAGAAGTCTTCGGGGAGTTTGTTACTGTGCTTAGTTACTTGAGCAAGAATCAGATTACATTAGATTTGTAGAGGACTGGAAAGTGTTTCCTGATGTCAGCCCTAGATATTAGGCTTAGAGAGTTAGAACTCTCAGCTCCCTCTCTAGGGGAAAAGCCAGCTCTGGTTAGACTCATTTACATTAATTATAATCAGAGGGGTAGCCATGTTAGGCTGGATCTGTAAAAGCGGCAAAGAGTCCTGTGGCACCTTATAGACTAGGACTCTTTGCCGCTTTTATTAATTATAATGTTGCTGATGCATAGTTCATACAGTGTGTTGCTTTAGTTGGAATGTGTGTATGTTCTGGTCATATAAGTGACACTAGTTTGTTCCTGTAACTGTACTCATGAACGGGCATAGGAAGCGTGCAAGGTAGGCTCTGTAGTGAGTTGAGTGAGTCATCCTGAATGCACAGGTAGTAGACTCTGGTTTAGGAACAGGACTGAAGTTCCACAAGGGAGGGCAGAGGGCTCTGTTACAGGGTCCTGTGTTGTTCAGATTTCCCCACCTGGAATGGTTCTGCAGGACTGGACTAAGCCAAACTGGTGGCAGTACATGTCACAGCAAGGGCACAATCAGACCAGAGGTGGCAAAGCAGAGTAGAATTTACAACAGGCCTTGTGCAGACCAGTGGCAGCGGAGCTGATGTCACAAAACTGTGTCAGGAAGCAGCACATATGAGTGGAATCTTGTGATATGTCCCCCTGCCCTCCCTGCCCCCCATGGTACAAATGCACTTAGCATGAAGCACTTTTTCCCTGCCGCCTGCTGTAGCTCAGCTCCCTGGAACCAACAGCCTGTGGCCACAGACAAGCACAGATTTCCAGGTCTCCACAGACCTCACCTTCTCTGTGGAGGCTAGTGACAGACACACACCAACCCCAGAGCCCATCTGCCAGCCTCCCTACTGCAATATCCAACCCGTCACTGGGCACTCACAGTAATTATTAGGTTCACTATTCCAAAGGGAATACAACAGCCACAAGCTTGTTTGATTCCACGGAGTATGGAATGGCACATCCCTGTAATCTATTTATAGTGAAAATAGATACAATTTTAACAAAGGTTAAGATTAAAAAGAGGGAAAGCATGCAAAGATAATCACAGGTTACATGTAAAACAAAAGATCTCACACAAAACTTGACTCTAACAGGCTAAAATCCTTGTCTTAAGCAATTTCTCACCTAAAACAACATCCCAGCATCACTAGCCACATGGCCAGGATCCAACTTTCATGAATACAGAAAGCACTGTCCTTTTTTGCTTCCTCAGTGAAGGATAAGAAAAGGGGTTTGTCCTTTTTCCTTCCTTCTAGTAAGCCTTTGAAATGCCCATTTTGATTGGGGCACTCCCAGTTAAGACTCTTCTTTCCCACTGCTTGTTCTCTGGTATGCTCTCGTCTGTTAGTTTCACATTCCCTACCCCTCAAGTCAACCTGTTTTTCCTGTGAACTTCATGTACTTTGGATGGAGCTTCCATGGTGTTGACTTAATTCACATGTCAAAGAAAGATACATACATCTTATCTCCTATCTGGAAGAAACTGGTTTGTCAACTCTGCCTTAATACAGACTTTTAAAGAACATATTTCCAGTATATACACATACACAACTCTTTATATGGGAGTGATACCTACATCTTGCAACAATTTTGAAGATTAGTATGACACAAGCTTTTATTAGACATCTTACAAGACACATTTTGGATAAATACCATGAAAGCAACATGTTGAGGATAGTGAGTTTGTCAGGGTTGATATGAGTTGCTGACACAGAGGAGTGAACTATTTGCCAGTTGACACCAATGGGCCTCTGTGTCACAAACATGGCGGTGCCAACTTCTCTGGACAGGGACAGACAGGCAGAGGAAAGCCCCAGACTCTAATGGAACGAGTGAGTAGGGTTTTAGGTGGGTGGAAACTGCCTTGAACAAGACTTCAGCAGTTCAACAAACCAATTATACTTCAAACTATGGGGTTGGCCATACTTCTGACACAGCAAAACCCATCCAGTCAATGTGCAAAATATATCTGGTTTTTCTTTTGTTTTATCTGGAGAAAACTAAAGGTATGCATAGTTCCCTATTCCCAAGGACTTAAGTGCACTTGCAGAGCTAATGGGGGAGGGTACATTTAATTGTCCAAAGGTAGAAGCAGAAGTACAGCTGTGGGTAGGGGGCTTAAGCCATCATTTTGTTTATTTTGGAAAAGGACCTCCAGACCGATTGATTGCAGTCCTTGTTGCTGCCATTAGCACCTAGCAGAAGAGTTACACAACCTAGCAGTTTTGGAAGCTAAGATAGTTGAGGGCATCACACAAGGAATAAAGACAGCATCAGGAGTTGTGGGGAATCAAGGCGGAAAAAAAGTCAAAACAGGCTGACCTGACTTTGGAATATGTCATAGGGAATAGTAGTAGCTCAGCTGAAGTGAAGTCTAGGTTTAGATAGAGTATTTCTCATGGGATTGGGCGACACCAACCACAAATTTCAGCTCTTTTTGCTAGATCTTGTTTTTCTGGATCCCAGAAAAGATTTACTTCAAAGTTTGAGTTTATTTTGAAATATCTCATCAAATTTTACTACTTAGGTTCCAAAAGATTACAGCTCTGTAAAGCTCTTATTGATAGTTTCAGGCAACAATGACTTATTTCAGAGGTATCTATCACGCATGCTGGGATACCAGTCCATGCAGAGCACTAAAAACAGTACTCACAAACTTAGAATGTGACTGTCACCCATTTAGAACACACTGTGGAAACTGAGCTGTGAACTGATGGAACCTGAGTAAGGATTATTCTTAATGAGATCAAGCCAGGTAAATGTGTCAGCACTTTTTATTTCATGATTGACTCTATTCCCATTGTCAATTAAGTCTGTTACTTTTCAAGTTGATCTCTTGTTGCTTGAGACTCTGCAAGAGTTAGAAAGTGAAGTACTAAAAGATACAGCAAGGAGATCATCTTGACTCTTATTTCCAAAATGTTATCTTCAGGGGTGATCTATTTGAAGGCATAAACATATTTTTCACAAACAATGCACATGCACATTTGACAAAACTCCAGATCACTAGGCCACCTGCCTTTCAAGATGTTTTGTGCTAGACATAAATAATGTTCTTACTGTCCTGTATCACTCCTGGGGGGAGAATATAGTTTTTCCATCATGAAAATAATCAAAACAAGCCCCCACACATGCACATGGCAAAACACGCACTAGACTTGGGCCAGTCACTCATATCTGCACCAAGTGCTTTCCAGACTCATCAAGCCATTCTCTCCTGACTTGAAGGGAACCAGCAACAAAACATTGATGAATACAGCAAGCACTGAACAGCAGTGGCAGCAGCAATGCTGGGCTATGTCACTGGATGTAGATTTCAAACTAGATGGACATTATCTATAGCAGTGGTTCTCAACCAGGGGTACATGTACCCCTGGGGGTACACAGAGGTCTTCCAGGGGGTACATCAATTCATCTAGATATTTGTTTAGTTTTACAACAGGCTACATAAAAGCAACTAGCGAAGTCAGTGCAAACTAAAATTTCATACAGACAAAATGAGAAAATAAGTAATTTTCACTAATCGTGTGCTGTGAGGTTTGTCTTTTTTCTGTCTGATTTTGTAAGCACGTAGTTTTTAAGTGAGGTGAAACTTAGGGTATGCAAGACAAAGGGGTACAGTGGTCTGGAAAGGTTGAGGACCACTGAGCTATTAGACTTTTAGCTTGCATTTGAAATAAGTTCTAGTCTCAGTTCTGACTCAGACTGGTATTTTGATTTATATTAAAGCAAGGTCATACTAAACATATTAGACAATATACCAAATTACACTTAACCAAATACACTTAAAAGCCAAGAGAGTAAAAACGGGAAGCCTAGGGAACAGTAGTTCAAAAACAAACAGCATGTGGAGAAATGCCTTAAGACAATTGCTTCAGCAACAATACTTCATTAACTGAGAGAAAAGGAGAATTAACTAGCTGCCCCAAAAATGGGACAATCACATTTTCAGACTTAACTGCCTATGGAGAGGAGACCAGAAAGAGAGTCCCAGCATGTATGGCAACTTTGACCAGTAATTATAGAGATATTTCTGGCTCCTCTGGATTCTGTGGTTAAGATTCACAGAGCAAAAGATAGTGTGTTTTAGGTTCTGTTGTTCACTGTTACTGTTCTGTGCTGCCAACATTGTGCTCAGTGCACCAGAATGCCCATAAAATCCTTAGGGGGATAAGACCTTAACAGTTCTAGAAACCTTGTTGTTTGGAGAATTATCCCTTGAAAATAAAACAGTGTAACTGTTGGCAGTTATTCACAGACCCAAAGAACAGCAGACACTTCTGACACAGAGGAGATGGGTGGCATCCTGAAGATCCCTTAACTTTTATATAAAAGTCAGTTAATTTTGAGAGGGGCCCCAAGGAATCATTTTACTGACCTTTTCCTAAGCCTACTCCTGTGTGTAGTGGTGTACAGTTGGACAGAAGTTAGTTAAGTTTGATGGGAAGCCTGAAGAATAGCTTTACTGGCTCATCCCAAAATGCTGGCATTGTCCTGGATCACATCCTTCTGCAGAGCTCAGAAATGGAAAGCTGATTTTGTGTTGCTGCTGAACACAACAAACAAGCCACTCATCCGGCCAAAGAGTCAGTCCTTATTGTAAATTTAGGGGGATTTAGTGGACAGAGTGTGATTTAGGGCTAGACTTTTGGCACAGCTGGAGTTTGGGAAGAGATTATGCTCTGCTCCCCATGGTATGCCCAGCCAGCTTCACAGGCCAGGGAAGGTCTGTGGACCCAACTCCTCTGCCCCTCCCCTCTGTGCAAACCTCCAAAAGAGGGGTGTGGAGAGATCACAGGATCTTCAAGATAGGGAAAGCTCTTTTCATATTCTTCCTCCCTCCCTCCTTCCCTAAGGACTCATGCAAGTTCCAGGGATAATCTAGGCCTTATTGTAAAGTAGCTTGAGTGCCAAGTTTTTAAATTTCAAAACCTTTTTAAAAACCTTTATCCAGCCTAGACTGCAGCTGGTTTAAACATTTGCCCTCAACACCCTTTCATCTCCAAACTGAAGTTGGTATTCAGTAAGGTACACCAATGTCCAAATCAATGGGGTTTTTAGACACTTTATCCAGTGCTGAAGAGAAAGGAACAATCTGGAAAAAAGCATAGTGAAGTAAAATAAATTGATAAAATCAGAGGCACAGATGGTTTGACTAGTAAAACCAAAAAAGGAAAGATTAAATGAGTGATAATGAGTCTGTAGAGCAAAGCAGTTTTGTACTTGCCACAAACCCATCTGTAAAAAAAAAAAAAATCTCTTCTGCTTCAGCTATAATTCTAAACAGATGGCTGGTGAGGGAGAAGGTTTATTTTAACCCTTCTTTACTGAATATTTTTCAGGAGTTAAAGGGATGGCAGATAAAAAGTTGCAGCTAAAGGAGAATCATAGAATCATAGAATCATAGAATATCAGGGTTGGAAGGGACCCCAGAAGGTCATCTAGTCCAACCCCCTGCTCAAAGCAGGACCAATTCCCAGTTAAATCATCCCAGCCAGGGCTTTGTCAAGCCTGACCTTAAAAACCTCTAAGGAAGGAGATTCTACCACCTCCCTAGGTAACGCATTCCAGTGTTTCACCACCCTCTTAGTGAAAAAGTTTTTCCTAATATCCAATCTAAACCTCCCCCACTGCAACTTGAGACCATTACTCCTCGTTCTGTCATCTGCTACCATTGAGAACAGTCTAGAGCCATCCTCTTTGGAACCCCCTTTCAGGTAGTTGAAAGCAGCTATCAAATCCCCCCTCATTCTTCTCTTCTGCAGGCTAAACTATCCCAGCTCCCTCAGCCTCTCCTCATAACTCATGTGTTCCAGTCCCCTAATCATTTTTGTTGCCCTTCGCTGGACTCTCTCCAATTTATCCACATCCTTCTTGAAGTGTGGGGCCCAAAACTGGACACAGTACTCCAGATGAGGCCTCACCAATGTCGAATAGAGGGGAATGATCACGTCCCTCGATCTGCTCGCTATGCCCCTACTTATACATCCCAAAATGCCATTGGCCTTCTTGGCAACAAGGGCACACTGCTGACTCATATCCAGCTTCTCATCCACTGTCACCCCTAGGTCCTTTTCCGCAGAACTGCTGCCTAGCCATTCGGTCCCTAGTCTGTAGCTGTGCATTGGGTTCTTCCGTCCTAAGTGCAGGACCCTGCACTTATCCTTATTGAACCTCATCAGATTTCTTTTGGCCCAATCCTCCAATTTGTCTAGGTCCTTCTGTATCCTATCCCTCCCCTCCAGCGTATCTACCACTCCTCCCAGTTTAGTATCATCCGCAAATTTGCTGAGAGTGCAATCCACACCATCCTCCAGATCATTTATGAAGATATTGAACAAAACCGGCCCCAGGACCGACCCTTGGGGCACTCCACTTGATACCAGCTGCCAACTAGACATGGAGCCATTGATCACTACCCGTTGAGCCCGACAATCTAGCCAGCTTTCTACCCACCTTATAGTGCATTCATCCAGCCCATACTTCCTTAACTTGCTGACAAGAATACTGTGGGAGACCGTGTCAAAAGCTTTGCTAAAGTCAAGAAACAATACATCCACTGCTTTCCCTTCATCCACAGAACCAGTAATCTCATCATAAAAGGCGAGAAGTAGGAGCAGGAGGCAAGGTGGGACGAATGGACTGTGCAGAGAGCAAGTATAGCAAGACAAAAAGGGTACATAGCAGGATAACCCTGAAGGAGGGCTGGCCAGCTAGACACTATGCACTGAGCAGCTGCAGTTATGAAGACCAGAGCTGTACTTGTGCCAGATGAGCACAGATAGCTGAAGTTGCATCCTACAGAGTGGGGACTCTGAAGGGGCAGGCCCAGAAGGTGACATGAGATAAGTACGGGAAAAGTTGCAGAGCCAGCTGGCAGAGGAGCCATCTGAATAACAGATTTTTCAGATCAGTGGCAATTCTGAAAAAAATAAAATAAAAACCAAGTTGTGTCAAACCCAGAATGAAATTTTTGGCTAACTGGAGAGTCAGAAAAAGTATTCTGGATCAAAGAAAGTGTTTTATTTAACACAAAAATGAAGTGTTTTGTTTCAATTTCAACCATTTTTGAGTTTGCTTTTTAATAATATTGAAGGAAATTTCTACATGAAAACTGATTTTGAACTGAAAAAAAAATCTGAAATATTTTGTTTCTGGAATGCTAAAAAAAAGGGGGGGCGGTGTTTTCTCCAGTGTGAACAATTCAGCAAAACCCACACAAATTCATGAAATGTTTTTGGTGTTGCCAAATCTACATTTTTGCTGAAAAATATTTGACGAAAAATTTTGCCCAGTGCTAGTTGAGAGCCTCCATGACCAAAGCATTTCCAGTCCTCTGAGAACAGGGGAACCTTTTGATCATTGGGTAGTTCACAATGGGCTATTGAGGTAGTTCATTAGAATTAAAGGGTTAAATTACCCTGGGTAACCATTCAGCCCTTGGGATTTGCCAAGGTGCGTTTTCTCCACAGTCTATGCAGGATGGTGCTGACCACTGAAAATAGGAATAAGAGGCATTTTACAAAATGGATCTTTGTATATGGCCCGCTCTTTCTTGAAGCCCTTAAATTCCAACTGTCTTTGAGAAAGTAGTAGCTCATGATCCCCAGAGGGAATAGGTGCCGAACAATACTGCGATAAGAAAGCCTTTAGATGGGGTGCGGGTAGGCTTGGAGAAGGATCATTTTAAGTCTTGCTGCGCTCATAAATGTCAGGTCCCATGCTAACTATGCTGACACACTGACATCTTAGTTGTTGCGTTTTAGTTTAATTTTAACTTTTATGATTTAAAGGGGGGGAAATGCTGCCTCCAGAGGATCTCCACAGTTAGCAGAGCCAGATGAGATTTGCTGTGCAACTGGGGGTGGGTTTGGAAGGCACGCTAGGTGGCATGCCTGCAGTTTGTGCAAAGGTGGGTGGAGGCAGGGCCAAGCCAAGGAGATTGCATTACTATGTGGAGTGTCCACTTGTCCATCCCAGCACTCCTTGTGGGGTGTACAAGAGCACAGGTCATTGGGCAGAAGTAGCTTCCACGCTGCAGCTACACAGCAGATTGTGTTGGTGGGTGGATTGCTCTAATTCTGGCTTTCTGTGCATCTGCCCATCCCAGTTGCTCAGCCTGGACACTACAGTTGAAACAGAGATTCTGGTTTCTGACCAGCAATATGAGAAATCCCAATTGGGGGCGGGGGGTGGGAAGAGAGAAGGAGGAGCAGCTCAGGGGCAGGACCAAATTGGAACCAAAAAGCCAAGTTTTGAAATTACCTGTGAAACAAAAATTCTGAAACATTTTAATAGTGTCAAAACAATAAAATATTAACTATATCTATCACTGTAGAAGAGTAGACTCACCACTAGCACACACCTCTTCCCTGGGGGTGGCATAGCAGTCTCTCCTCCTCTGACACCCCTCTGCTAACAGCCAGTGCAGCTTTATGGTGGTCTGCCTCTTCTTGTGATTTGGCCCTGTACCTAGGTTACATTTAGTTCCCTGCTCCCGCCCTTCAGGGTGAACAAAGGCCAAATAAAATAAACATAACTTCACCCTTTCCCAGGCTCTGCAGGGTTGTCCTCCTGCTCTTGTGGGAATCCAGGGCTTTCTCACGGGAGACCAGGCTCCAAACTCAGTAATTCTCCTTGTACCTCTCCTGGTGGACCGGTAGGGAAACCTAAACACTCCTCTCCTCTGGATTCCAGTCCAGGGACCCTGTGGTAAGCAGCTACGATCTGCTCCTTCAGACTCCTTGCTGCCTCCCTGGACTTCTTCTATCTTGGCCTTCCTTCAGATTCTTTCCCCTGGGTTTTCCATATGTCTGCCTCCATCTAGGCTTTTCCTCCACTCTAGTAACCAGGAGGGGACTGCAGAGCTCTTCCTTTGCCCCTCTGTACCATTTTCTTCTCATCTGGGCTTGCTCCCTTCATGCTCGCAACCCATCTTCTCCCACAGATAAACTTAATCTTCAGTTGGGCCTGGCCCACCCTCCAGGTGCCCCAAGTGCACTAATTGCTCTATTACATGAGATGTATTCAAGCTAATATTTTGACTTTTATTTTAAAGAGTTTCAACATTAAAATGAACATTTTCAAAATGAAAGGATTCAAAACAATTAGACTTTTTTCCTTTGAAAATTTAGTTAAGATCCACACATTCTCAAGAAACATTTCAATTTCAACAAAACTGCATTTCCTGATCCATTCAAAAATTTTCAACTAAACTTACTACAATGAGGATTTGGTCCCCAGAGGAAAAAGGAATAGTTCATTATTTTTATTTAGATAGGTGTATGATAAAGCAGAAATATGAATTCTCTAGCTGCACTCTTATTTGCTGCTGATGTTCTAATCTTAAAATTAAAGTTTTGATGATCTCGGAATGAATACACTATGTAACAAAGTTTTGGTTTTGCTCCTGGGCTTCTGGCCAAACCTTAGAGGAGCTATCATGGCTTCCCAGTCAGACACACAATCCCGCTAGGAATAGAGACCTATCAGTCATGAGGTCATACAAATTTTGTGTTCCAGTTCTCAGAACCACATTTAGCATTCCCTTACATGTTTTCTGCTCATTTAGTACACCAGAACAATAGCCCATTGTTTTATTTACTATGAATTATAGTCTTGGACATACAAGGAACATTCTGTTTCAACTAAAGTTTTTATGAAAGTTTATTAAAACAAAACAGAAAGAAGAAAAAAGGAAAAGAAAATGAACAGGTATATCACAGGCTGATGTCCTTACAGTAAATTAAAACCACTCTTGACTGATGGATTCCTATAACAGTGTCCATTCCAACAGCCTCAATATATTTTAATGAAATTTCAAATCCAGCCCCCATTTTATAAAAATAGTATTGTTAAAGTATGAGAAAATGATCAGCTTTGCCTTGGACTATTTCCCCTCCCCCTTCAAAAGAAACACAATTTTATTAAAGCTGTAAAAATGTTTAGGCAGCAGGGACATGGTTTCCTATGATGAATAACCCTAGTCACCAGGTGAAGAGACTTCGATGTTGCAATTCAGTTAATCAGTTCACACCTTCAGTAGTGATGGACAAAACCCAGAACGTTTAAAAGTTTGGTTTGGTAAAGAACCTTGAAGTTCCTGAAGTTTATCTGAATCAGTTTGCTACACAAAATCGGGCTCAAGCCTCCAGAAAACAGGCTGTTTCCCAAGCATTCCAGCAAGAGAAACATGATCCAGCAGTTACGGTATGGGACTAAGAGTCAGAAGAGCAGAGGTATATCTCCAGCACTGCCATCAACTTGCTGTGTGACATTAAGCAAGTCACTTAACCTCTCTAGGCATCTGTTTCCACACTTACAAAGTGTGGTAATAATACTTATAATTTAGCTATACTGATACAGCCTTCCTTACCACACTTTGTGAACATTAATGAATTTGTCCTCAAAATGTCCCTGTGAGGTACAGAAATATTATCCCCATTTACCAGAGGGGGCACAAAGTGATGAACTGATTTGCCCACAATCACACAGGAAGTCTGTAGCAGAGTCAGGAAGAGAACTCAAGTCACCTTAGTCACAATCTAGTGCTTTAACCACAAGGCCATCCTGCCTCAATTCACTCGTGCTTCTTAATCACTAGCACATCATATGACAGTAAGTACAAGAGGAGTATAAATTATTGTTATAACTTCCAGTTTTTCCTCATGTGGCTGGAAATATGAGATCAGCCTCTCAGACTATTTCAGTGCTTTCAATTCTGGCCCCATCTATATTCAGGAAGTAAAGAGATGGAAGTATATTGGGGGTAGGAGGATGGGAAAGGATGGAACAAAACAAAACAAAACAAAACAAAACAACAAAAACCCTCTTCATTTCAAAAGATGGGCAAAGATATGGGTTGGATTCAGTTTCAACTAGCCCAAACTTGTGGGGGTTTTATTAAGGCAAAAAACTCACTGACCTCCAAATTGAGGTCCAATATCAATAACTATTTGAGAAAGGCTTACCTTTTTCATCTGGGATTATTTCTTTGTGTACCATACGCTCTCTTTGTACTACAACATCTAGTAAAAACAAAACGTGAGAATTACTTTTGGAGTTGACATTATTAACTGCAAGATTAAACCCCTCTCCCCCTAATACCAGATGGAATATTAGCTCTTACCACATTTGCACATTTTTTATTTTACTGAATACATAGATCTTGCTGCAGATTTGTTTGTTTTTAGTATTTTTATGTTGGCAGCAGCAAAGAAAAAACTGTCAACTTCAAAGGTCTCTCATTAGTCAAGCAGCAGTAGCAGTATCAGAATCCGATGGGATTAGTCATGTTTCTTAATGGCCTCATCTACACTTGCACACTTTGTAGCTATAATTCCACCCTCTAGCAAAAGGCAGAAGTGGAGAAAGCTACAGCGTAGACAGGTCTCACACGCTTTTTCCACCATACAGTAGATTAAGATTGTCTGAGTAGGTTTAAGTAGTAACACCTGAACTCTGTCTATACCACAGATTTTATCTTTACTAACATTGGAGCTGCACTGTGAATTGTGATTATAAAGCTTGTTAATATAGATGCAGCTAGACAGTACAAGACTTTTTCTGCTTACTGCATACCAGCCTTTCTGAGCCCCTTTTCTTGTCACAGCATGGAAGGCTAATCAGTCAGCCATACCTGCTATTATAAAAGAAGCTGTTGAACTTTGATTTAACTGCAAAAATATTTTTGTCCCATCAGTGCACACATTGTCAGAGCACTACAGCATTCTCAGATAAGATATGTAGAAAGCTGTTAGGGCCATTGAATGCAAGTCCTTCCCTCAGACTGACCTCACTGGAAACTTGCATCCAGGAGCAGAGTTTGGCCATTAGTTCAGAAACACGCTGAAGAACTCAGAATTGGCACTAATTGTTGGAAGTCTCAGCAG
Source organism: Lepidochelys kempii (assembly GCF_965140285.1). Lineage (NCBI taxonomy): Eukaryota > Metazoa > Chordata > Testudines > Cheloniidae > Lepidochelys > Lepidochelys kempii. The sequence goes on from NC_136383.1 coordinate 55,062,573, forward strand.
ACTGGTCAAAGCTCGCAGGCCCAATCCAACCCCATTTGACAACAATGGCATGGGATAAAACAGTTAAAGAGCAGGGAGGCTGAACTACCCCGCTTACTACTAAAGGTTGTCTCTTCATCTCAGAACACACACATATACTTGGATGAGTGCAAGAAAATGCCATTGCTGTTGCCTTGGCTATATCTGCTTTGGATAGATAGAGGATTTCATTCTTCAGACTCAAGGGCTGTCAGTTCAGCAACTAAATCCACATATACCACTTTGTTAATAGAAAACGAAAGGTAACAAGACAGTCAGATTTATATAGTCTATTGTTCCTTAAGGCTAGCTGAAGAAGAAAAAAAAAGTGTCTCTTGCTTTTCATTCCACACAATAGGTCATAGAACTTGATTTTGCTATAGGCCAACCTATTCAGCTGCAACATATGTCATAAGGGATGCTTTACTGCAATTGAGCTTCACAGACAACTCGTTACACCCTTACATCAGCCGATTTAAAACTCAGCCAAAGTGCTAGACAATGCTAGAGTCCCTGAGTAAGTTCAGCGTATTCCCTCTGCAATTATAGGCAAGTATGTGTTTAAATGTGTGCTCCTGCTCAGACCCCACTTTTGATGCTGCAGAGTGAGATCCTCTTGCAGTGAGACTATTTCTTTTTTCAAAAAAAAGCTTGGATTTATCACAGACAAAAATAACAAGCAATAGACTAAGTATGGAGAGTTCTCATGCTTGAAATATAGTCACACAGCAGATGATACACACAGCCACACTGTGTCAAAGGAAAAAACATACACCAAATACAAACAAAATAATAATAATAATAATAGGGCTGTGTTTTCAAAGTCTGGCACAAAAACTGGGCAAATAAAAATAATTCTTATTTTATTTGAAAAATGTCCTGAAATTTGTCAAATTATTCAGAGATTTTGTTTATGAAAATAATGCAATAGGGACATAGATTAAAATAAGTATCAGTATTAATTGAACAAACCCTTTCATGATTATTCATCCAGATCTAGCTTATATGTAAATAGAACCCACAAAATGTGATGCCCATTCAACATTCTCACACATCCTACATTTGTGTATGAAAATTGTGATTTACAAACAAATTAAGGGTGTGGTCATAGGTTCCGATTTTGCATTTGACAATGTCTTACTACATATCCAATCCACCCAAAAGCACTAGTTCTCCTAAAAGCATCTGAAAAAGTTACCATATTCATTGCACCCAAAAGTCCTACATTTGCAAGTGCAAATGGCCATTTGAAAATGCAGACCAGGTAATAGAGCAGATAGGTAGTTAGATGTGCAGTTAGCTGTACATACATATGCTCACTAGTATTTGAGTGTGGGATTGGGTATGACTTAGATTCCCGTAGTCTACCTTTAACAAAAATTGGCTGATAATGTCTTTTGAGCCACAAATTACCATTTTTCAGTACACCAGCCCTCATTTGTACCCAATGGAAAGTAAAATATCAGGTACTAGAGAGAAAAAAATATAGATCTTCCTTGAATTAACTTTTCCAATACATAACTATCCTTCCCTTTCCACAGGGAAATAAAAATCTCTCAGATTCTCAGCAGAGAGAATTGCAAGGACATCTACTCATGGGATATTTCTGTGGTTTCCCACATAACATAACATAAGGTTTCCCAGACCTGAAGAAGGGCTCTGTGTAAGCTCAAAACCTTGTCTCTCTCATCAGTAGAAGTTGGTCCAATAAAAAGACATTTCCTAACCCATCTTTTCTCTCTAAGGTTTACAGTACAAACCTGAGTACAATGGAAGCTCTCAGTAAAATTCTTTGGGTATTTTTTTTTGCCTATTGCCCACTGAAATTGTGTCTAAAAGTTCCTTATGAAAGAGAAACAGATTTTGTTGTTGTAGCTGCTGTCTTCATAGCAATGACACATTGTCTTTCAACCAACCAAGCCGAGTAGCAGCCGTAAATGTGGGCTGTCTTCTCTGATAAGCTTTAAAAAAAATCACCACATAACAACTCTAGTTGTACCACTCCCCTTCAATACTACATATGCATCTCCCATGTAAAAATCTATTCACTCTTTACCTCAAGGAATGATCCATTAAGAAATATCTCCTATAAAGGGAGAACTGTGACAGGAGAATAAACAAGAGTTTTGAGATCCAATACCTATGGGTATGGAACACTCTGTAGATACCAGATATTTGACCAGACCCAGTATCAGATGTTTAATTCCATTAAGGACATCTGAATATAAAAACACAGAAAGGTTCAGTTTAAAGTTTTGGCCTTACACCAATGCATGCAGGAGAACACATGGTATATGGGAGAGTTGTACCATGCTAACAGATTGATTTCTGTAAGGCGCTCCAATGATTAAAACCACAAAGTAGAATTTCACACGGAACTCCATCTTATTACAAAACTGCAAGTGCCCCCAGACTGCAGCACTTTGGATTTTTATGAGATGATGTTTAAATAGCTCCACATGTGTTGAGTCATCCTCCAACTCTCTGATATTTTACACAGTGGAATAATGGTAGTGTTTGTACTGAATAGTAACAGAAGTGGTTCACTGGAAAATTGCTTCTTGTAAATCCTGCTCACATTTGACTTAGTAAAAGTTGCTATTGCTTTTAATATTCCTACTTAATGAATTATAGGAACACAGAGGTTAGAAAGATATGTAGGCCTTGATCCTACAACCACTTAGTCACATGTTTAACTTCAACTATGAGAGGGCACATCTGCACATACAGATACAGTGCTGAACCAGTGCAGCCACACTGCTGTAGCGCTTTAGTGACACTACGGCCTGGTCTACACTACGAGTTTATGTCAGATTTAGCAGCGTTAAATCTAATTAACCCTGCACCCATCCACACAATGAAGCCATTTTTTTCAACATAAAGGGCTCTTAAAACCGATTTCTGTACTCCTCCCCAATGAGGGGATTAGCGCTGAAATCGACATCGTTTCAAATTAGGGTTAGTGTGGATGGAATTCGAAGGTATTGTCCTCCGGGAGCTATCCCACAGTGCACCATTGTGACTGCTCTGGACAGCACTCTGAACTCGGATGCACTGGCCAGGTACACAGGAAAAGCCCCGGGAACTTTTGAATCTCATTTCCTGTTTGGCCAGGCGAGCTCATCAGCAGAGGTGACCATGCAGAACTCAACAGCACAGGTGACCATGCAGTCCCAGAATCGAAAAAGAGCTCCAGCATGGACCGAATGGGAGGTACTGGATCTTATCGCCGTATGGGGAGAGGAATCCGTGCTATCAGAACTACGTTCCAAAAGACGAAATGCCAAAACATTTCAAAAAATCTCCGAGGCCATGAGGGACAGAGGCTACAGCATGGACCCAACACAGCACCACATGAAACTTAAGGAGCTCAGACAAGCATACCAGAAAACCAAAGAATCAAACGGACGCTCCGGGACAGAGCCCCAGACATGCCGCTTCTACGCTGAGCTGCATGCAATTCTAGGGGGGGGGGCCACGACCACCACCCCACCCCTGTCCGTGAACTCTGATGATAGGGCACTCTCCGCCATGCCTGATGATTTTGCGGACAGGGAAGATGATGAGGAGGAGGACAAGCTTGAGGAGAGCACACAGCACACCGTTCTCCCCAACAGCCAGGATCTTTTTATCACCCTGACTGAAATACCCTCCCAACCCAACAAAGCCAGAGAAGGGACCTCTGGTGAGTGTACCTTTTTAAATATAATACATGTTATAAAAGCAAGTTTTTTTAATGATTAAGTAGCCCTGAGGACTTGGGATGCATTCATGGCCAGTACAGCTACTGGAAAAGTCTGTTAACATGTCTGGGGATGGAGCGGAAATCCTCCAGGGACATCTCCATGAAGCTCTCCTGGAGGTACTCTAAAAGCCTTTACAGAAGGTTTCTGGGGAGAGCAGCCTTATTCCGTCCTCCATGGTAGGACACTTTACCACGCCATGCTAGTAGCAAGTAATCTGGTATCGTTGCATGACAAAGCCTGGCAGTCCCAGTGCAAATGTTTCAAGCCTCCTTCCTCCGTCCCAAAGGCTATCACAGATAAGGCAGCGAAAAAAACGCACGCCCGATGAAATGTTCTCTGAGCTCATGCAGTCGTCCGGCACTGACAGAGCCCAGCAGAATGTGTGGAGGGACACAAGAGCAGAGTACAGGAAAGTGGCCGATGAACGTGAGGAGAGGTGGCGGCAGAAAGATCAGAGGAGGCATGAGGCAATGCTGGGGCTACTGTGGGATCAAACGGACATGCTCCGGAATCTGGTGGAGGTTCATGAATGGCAGCAGAATCACAGACTGCCGCTGCAGCCCCTGTTTAACCACCCTCCCTCCTCCCCAAGGTCCATAGCCTCCTCACCCAGATGCCCAAGAACGTTGGGGGGAGGTTCCAGGCACCCAACCACTCCACCCCAGTGGACAGCCCAAGCAACAGAAGGCTGTCATTCAAGTTTTAAAGTGGCCTTTTCCTTCCCTCCTACTCTCCTCCCACACCCCACCCGGGCTACCTTGTGAGTTATCTCCCTATTTTTATAATCAATTAATAAAGAATACATGTTTTTTAAATTATAGTGACTTTATTTCCTTTGCAAGCAAGCTGTGATCGAAGGGGGGAGGGCGGGTGGCTTACCGGGAATTTAGAGGCACCCAAGGGGGTGGGTTTTCATCACAGAGAAACAAACAGAAGTATCACACAGTACCCTGGCCAGTCATGAAACTGGTTTTCAAAGCTTCTCTGATGCACAGTGCTTCCTGCTGTGCTCTTCTAACCACCCTGGTGTCTGCTGCGTGTATTCAGCAGCCAGGCAATTTGCCTCAATCTCCCACCCCGCCATAAACGTCTCCCCCTTACTCTCACAGAGATTGTGGAACACACAGCAAGCAGCAATAACAATGGGAATATTGGTTTCGCTGAGGTCTGAGTGAGTCAGTAAAAGGCACCAGCGACCCTTTAAACGTCCAAATGCACACTCCACCACCATTCTGCACTTGCTCAGCCTACTGTCCAGTGTGCCTGTGTACGGCTTCATGAGCCAGGGCATTAAGGGGTAGGCTGGGTCCCCATGGATGACTTTAGGCATTTCAACATCCCCAACGGTTATTTTCTGGTCTGGGAAGTAAATCCCTTCCTGCAGCCATTTAAACAGACCAGAGCTCCTGAAGACGTGAGCATCATGAACCTTTCCCGGCCATCCCACGTTGATGTTGGTGAAATGTCCCTTGTGATCCACCAGTGCTTGCAGCACCATTAAAAAGTACCCCTTGCAGTTTATGTACTGGCTGCCCTGGTGATCCTGTCCCAAGATAGGGATATGCATTCCATCTATAGCCACAACACAGTTAGGAAATCCCATTGCAGCAAAGCCATCTAGTATGACCTGCACATTTCCCAGAGTCACTACCTTTCTTAGCAGCAGCTCAATGATTGCATTGGCTACTTACATCACAGCAACCCCCACAGTAGATTTGCCCACTCCAAATTGATTACTGACTGACCAGTAGCTGTCTGGCATTGCAAGCTTCCACAGGGCTGTTGCCACTCGCTTGTGAACTGTGAGGGCTGCTCTCATCTTGGTTTTCTTACACTTCAGGGCAGGGGAAAGCAAATCACAAAGTTCCATGAAAGTGCCCTTACGCATGCGAAAGTTTCGGAGCCACTGGGAATCATCCCAGACCTGCAACACAATGCGGTCCCACCACTCTGTGCTTGTTTTCCGGGCCCAGAATCGCATTCCATGGCATGAGCCTGCCCCAGTAACACCATGATCTCCAAATTGCTGGGGACCGCGGTTTTAGAGAAATCTGTGTTCATGTCCTCATCACCGTGCTGCCGTTGCCTCCTCGCCTGGTTTTTCAGGTGCTGGTTCTGCATAAACTGCACGATAATGCGCAAGGTGTTTACAATGGTCATAACTGCTACGGTGAGCTGAATGAGCTCCATGCTTGCCATGCTATGGCGTCTGCTCGGGCAATCCAAGTGTAAACAGTGTCAGGATGAGCTCCACCCTGACATCTGGTGGTTAGGTGTGGCAAGTTGTGGAAAAGAACTTCAGGGGCCGATCTCATTTGCATAGGCACACCCACCCCGCCTAGAATGAGGCCATAGCTGCCCAAATGGTCACTTTGGCTGCTGTGGGATCCCCAGTGTCTCTGTTATTGGGGCAGGAAGAATAAATTGTTATTACCCTGATTATGGGAACTGTGCTTGGAACTGTACTTGGCCTTTTGTTATGATGGAGGGACTCACCATCAACTAAGGAGCACTTGCTAGGCAAGGGTCTTGGGTTTTAAAACTCTGTGACTGGAGAGAGGCTGGGGACAAGTATTAATGCTTGGTGGCATGGGCCCCTTGGTGAGGGCCTTACATGCTAATTGCACTTCCTCCTCTCTCCACTGTGGAATATCAGAGCTAATTTTGATTCTATTAGGAGTCTAGTTACAGGCTGCTGAGCTCACTTTGGGCTAATGGTGCACCAACACTGAGGCTCCCATACTGGAAGCTGAATTCACCAAAGAGCTGAACTGACTAAGAGCTGAAATCACTGAGTGTTGTGTTAAGTAGTGGGGGAGCCTGAAGATATATTGTGGAGCAGTTTGTGGGACGGCTGGAGTGCCTTGTGGACAGGCCGGTGGAGCAGTTCGTAGGACGGTGGGAGCTGCTTGTGGGACGCGGAGCAGTTTGTGGGACGGCGGGAGCTGCTTGTGGGCCACGGAGCGGAGCTGAGCGAAGGAGTTCGTGGGGCGGCTGGTGGAGCGGAGCGGAGCGAAGCGAAGGCCTATGGAGGTGTGGGGCGGTCAGCTTCAGATCATGTAAGGTGCCTCTTACCCCCGTCCCATCTCCACCCAGGTTGGGAGGTAAAGCTCCGCAGATAAACTTTTGAACTCTGGGGCTGCCCTGACCAGGGACCAAGACTTTTGGGTCATTGGACTTTTGGGACTTTGGGTGATTTGGGGTTGCTGGACTCAAGAACCAAAGGGAAAGGGGCATGCCCCAATTTGCTTGGGGTGGGTTTTTTTGCTCATGGGTTGTGTTATGAATCCTGTTGGTGGTGTTTCCCCAACATAATGCCACATTGTTTCTCTCTGTTATTAAAAGGCTTTTTGCTACACTCAGACTATGTGCTTGCGAGAGGGGAAGTATTGCTTCTTGGAGGCGCCCAGCGGGGGTGGTATATATTTGTCCCAGGTCACTGGGTGGGGGCTCGAGCCGGTTTGCATTGTGTTATTGGAATGGATCTCCTAGATATTGAACCCGGCCCTTGTTGCTGCCAACTCTGATGGGCAGAAGGGTTACACAAGGAAAAGGGCGCGAAATGATTGTCTGCTGTTGCTTTCATGGAGGGAGGGAGGGTCGACTGACGACATTTACCCATAACCACCTGCAACAAATTTTTAGCCCCATCAGGCATTGGGAGCTCAGACCAGAATTTCAATGGGCAGCGGGGACTGCGGGAACTGTGGGATAGCTACCCACAGTGCACTGCTCGGAATGTCGATGCTTGCCACGGTACTGTGGACGCACACCAAATTAATGTGTTTAGTGTGGACGCATGCACTTGACTTTATACAATCTGTTCCCAAAAATTTACTTCTGTAAAATCGGAGTACTTTTGTAGTGTAGACATGGCCTACTATGCCAACGGGAGAGTTTCTCCTGTGGGTGTAATTAATCCACCTCCCTGAGAGGTGGCAGCTATGTCAATGGGAGAAGCCATCCTGTCAACACCAGGTAGGGTGACCAGATGTCTCAATTTTGTATGGACAGTCCCAATTTTTGCGTCTTTTTCTTATATAGACTCCTATTAACCTGCACCCCCATCCTGATTTTTCACACTTGCTGTCTGGTCACCCTAACACCAGAGGTTAGGTTGGTACATTGCTCAGGGGTGTGGATTTTTCACACTCCTGAGCAACATTATAATACCAATGTAAGTTTGTAGTACAGACCTGGCCAGAGCCACACTTAATTCTGTGCTTAGTAAGCGCCTGCAGCAATATCAGGGCTGTACCATATAGTACTAGTCTTTTCTATGGCCCTGATACGCTGTACAAAAAGAGTATTATCGTAGTCATACTAATTTCAAGATTGCTTCAGTAGTAAGATACTACTCAACCTGACCAATCAAGCTGTTGCCCCAGCCTCGGCCCCCTTATCCCTGTTTACATTCCCCCTCCCAAACCACAGCGCTGCTCCCAGGCCCGGCTGTGGGGGAAGGGGGAAGAGACAACACAGACAGGGGTAAGTGGCGGGGCACGCAAGGTAAAAAGTTTGGGGACCACTGGAATAAAAGGTTGTGCCTGCCCAAAATGGCTTACAATGGGACAACAAGCAGATTTAACAAATTATAGAAAAAGATATGAAGCAGCAAAGAATAAGGTAACAGATAATACTAAGTGGTTGAACAAACCAGCAGTGATTTCTGTTGTATTTGGAAAGTTGGAGAGGAGTGGTTGGGATGCTGAGGCAAGTCAGGTTTGGTTGATTGGTGTTCTAAAATTCTGCTTGAGCAGGATATAAAATCCAATGGAAAGGCTCCTTTTGATTCAGTGGGCTTTGGATCAGGCCCCGTATTTCCACTTTATCTAGGTCGAGTTAAGAAATTTCAAAAGCAAAATATACTTATTTCCATTTTTAATTGCAATTTGTGACCAGTTACTGTTTCCATTTGAATTTATATTTTTAACCACAGCCTAGAAGAATTTTTAATTAAATTGGTAACTGGATAGTGAGGATATTAATACCACTGTCCATGAAACTGAACAGATAATAATGAGCCAAATACAACTCTGAGTTGCACTGGTATAAATCGATGGCATTTCTACAGAGCTACACCAGAACACACAAGAGCAAAACTTGGCATAAATCTATATTTCAGATTTGGAACCTTATCCATAGCCCACTGAAAAAGAGTGGAAACACATGCATAAATTTCAATGGGCTTTGGATTAGGCCCTTATGTAAGTGCCTTCCATCCAGTGACTTAAAATAGCATAAATTTAGAGATCATTGTGAGGTGCAAAATTTGGATCTGGGGACTGTAGGGATCAAATGGGAAATTTGGATCTAGATCTTCAGATTCAGAATTTTGGTCCACACCTGTTTCTAGAATAAAGCCTCACAAAACTCCTGTGGTCAAACATTTCAAAAGCAGCTGCTGGCTTTCAATGTCCAACCTGAGACCGGATGTCCATGGGAGCCACAGTGTGCAGTAACTTTGAAAATCAGACCCAAATAATCTTGATACCATACACACTTACCCAAAATTAATTTCTACTTTTGGAAAATTTTTGACTTGTCTAGCCCTGTCTTGTGCTTTAACCACTAGGCCATGCTTTCTTCCTGCAATTTGGTTTTATGTTATCTATATGTAACAAAGTTCATAGAGCTGAGATCTTAATAAATAATATCAAAATAACGTCTAAGATGCCAGGAAATGCTATATTAGAAATTTTTTTAAAAAGACACACGCCCCTTGCTTAATGTTTATGTGCTGAGTATTAACCTGGAATATGTCTATGGGTCCAGTTCCAAGAACCTGGTACATGCCTAGCAGAGGAAGGCTTGTTTGTGTTTGCCCACATAAGAAAGGCTCAGGGAATAGGCTTCAGCTAACAAGGCAGAGAAAGTTTAAGTGCATTGAAAAGAGAGGATCACTCACATATTCAAGGACAAGTCTCATGATGTTTGACAGGAAATTGTCCAGGAAGCTAATTCAGAGAAATCAAAACAAGGGTAGTATGTTCCCAGGACCCAGGGTGAGTCAGAAATCTAACAGCTGAATTTTGTACATATGGTAATTTAAAAAGAGTGGATATAGGGGAGGGGAAACAGCTGATAGAAAATTTAGTGGTTACTGCAAGAAAAAAATTAATGTGGGAAGCAAGAATTTCAGTGTCATTATAAATACAAGATAAGCCAGATAGCTATGACATTTAAATAAAAAACAAATGTAATTTTCAGTAGTAGGGTCAGAAATATTATAATTTGAAATACATATCAGATCTAATCTCTGGATTACACTGACTGGTCATTTAATGTGCAGGACTCTGTCCTCATTTGTCTTCTATGCTGTCCATGACATGCATACCCTGTCTTGGCATTGCACCTCAAAATAACAACATGCAAGAATAGAGCATGTGGATACATGGGAAGTGGACAGGCATCCCCAGTACAGAATCATAGAATCATAGAATATCAGGGTTGGAAGGGACCTCAGGAGGTCATCTAGTCCAACCCCCTGCTCAAAGCAGGACCAATCCCCAACTAAATCATCCCAGCCAGGGCTTTGTCAAGCCTGACCTTAAAAACTTCTAAGGAAGGAGACACCACCATCTCCCTAGGTAACCAATTCCAGTGCTTCACCACCCTCCTAGTGAAAAAGTTTTTCCTAATATCCAACCTAAACCTCCCCCACTGCAACTTGAGACCATTACTCCTTGTTCTGTCATCTGCTACCACTGAGAACAGTCTAGATCCATCCTCTTTGGAACCCCCTTTCAGGTAGCTGAAAGCAGCTATCAAATCCCCCCTCATTCTTCTCTTCCGCAGACTAAACAATCCCAGTTCCCTCAGCCTCTCCACATAAGTCATGTGTTCCAGTCCCCCAATCATTTTTGTTGCCCTCCGCTGGACATTTTCCAATTTTTCCACATCCTTCTTGTAGTGTGGGGCCCAAAACTGGACACAGTACTCCAGATGAGGCCTCATCAATGTCGAATAGAGGGGAACGATCACGTCCCTCGATCTTCTGGCAATGCCCCTACTTATGCATCCCAAAATGCCATTGGCCTTCTTGGCAACAAGGGCACACTATTGACTCATATCCAGTTTCTCGTCCACTGTAACCCTAAGGTCCTTTTCTGCAGAACTGCTGCTGAGCCATTCGATCCCTAGTCTGTAGCGGTGCATGGGATTCTTCTGTCCTAAGTGCAGGACTCTAAACTTGTTCTTGTTGAACCTCAGATTTCTTTTGGCCCAATCCTCTAATTTGTCTAGGTCCCTCTGTATCCTATCCCTACCCTCCAGCGTATCTACCTCTCCTCCCAGTTTAGTGTCATCTGCAAACTTCCTGAGGATGCAATCCACACCATCCTCCAGATCATTAATGAAGATATTGAACAAAATAGCTCCCAGGACTGACCCTGGGGGCACTCCACTTGATACCGGTTGCCAACTAGACATGGAGCCATTGATCACTACCTGTTGAACCCAACAATCTAGCCAGCTTTCTATCTACCTTATAGTCCATTTATCCAGCCCATACTTCTTTAACTTGCTGGCAAGTATACTGTAGGAGACCATGTCAAAAGCTTTGCTAAAGTCAAGGAACACCACATCCACTGCTTTCCCCTCATCCACAGAGCCAGTTATCTCATCATAGAAGGCAATTAGATTAGTCAGGCATGACTTGCCCTTGGTGAATCCATGCTGACTGTTCCTGATCACTTTCCTCTCCTCTAAGTGCTTCAGAATTGATTCCTTGAGGACCTGCTCCATGATTTTTCCAGGGACGGAGGTGAGGCTGACTGGCCTGTAGTTCCCCAGATCCTCCTTCTTCCCTTTTTAAAGATGGGCACTACATTAGCCTTTTTCCAGTCATCCGGGACTTCACCCCCCGATCGCCGTGAGTTTTCAAAGATAATGGCCAATGGCTCTGCAATCACATCCGCCAACGCCTTTAGCACTCTCGGATGCAGTGCATCCGGCCCCATGGACTTGTGCTCGTCCAGCTTTTCTAAATAGTCCCAAACCACTTCTTTCTTCACAGAGGCCTGGTCACCTCCTCCCCATGCTGTGCTGCCCAATGCAGCAGTCTGGGAGCTGGCCTTGTTCGTGAAGACAGAGGCAAAAAGAAGCATAGAGTACATTAGCTTCTTCCATATTCTCTGTCACTAGGTTCCCGCCCTCATTCAGTAAGGGGCCCACACTTTCCTTGACTTTCTTCTTGTTGCTAACATACCTGAAGAAACCCTTTTGTTACTCTTAACATCTCTTGCTAGCTGTAACTCCAGGTGTCATTTGGCCTTCCTGATTTCACTCCTGCATGCCCGAGCAATATTTTTATACTCTTTCCTGGTCATTTGTCCAATCTTCCACTTCTTGTAAGCTTCTTTTTTGTATTTAAGATCAGCAAGGATTTCACTGTTAAGCCACCCTGGTTGCCTGCCATATTTACTATTCTTTCTACACATCAGGATGCTTTGTTCCTGCAACCTCAATAAGGATTCTTTAAAATACATTCAGCTACTCTGGACTCCTTTCCCCCTCATGTTATTCTCCCAGGGGATCCTGCCCATCAGTTCCCTGAGGGAGTCAAAGTCTGCTTTTCTGAAGTCCAGGGTCTGTATTCTGCTGCTCTCCTTTCTTCCCTGTGTCAGGATCCTAAACTTGACCATCTCATGGTCACTGCCTCTCAGGTTCCCATCCACTTTTGCTTCCCCTACTAATTCTTCCCAGTTTGTGAGCAGCAGGTCAAAAAGAGCTCTGCCCCTAGTTGGTTCCTCCAGCACTTGCACCAGGAAATTGTTAGAGAAGTTAGAGAAGAAGTCAGAGCCACAGTCAGGGGCCAGGCGCTAGAGCCAAAGTCAGAAATCAGAGCCAAAGATTGCACCCAGATTAACTGGAGTGACTGGACTAGGGCAGAACTATCACAGCCAGGGCCAAATATTTTGAGTAGCTGCTGTGGCTGGGCTTAAGAGCTGATAAACTGACTCTTACAACCAGTCAGCTGGTGCAGCCAATCAGGCAGCCTACTACAGACCAACTGCGCTCATTAGGTTGCCCAATGCACTGCTGCATGTCCTATTTTCCAATTTCAGAGTAACAGCCGTGTTAGTCTGTCTTTGCAAAAAGAAAAGGAGTACTTGTGGCACCTTAGAGACTAACCAATTTATCTGAGCATGAGCTTTCGTGAGCTACAGCTCACTTCATCAGATGCATTCGATTATTTTCCAATAAGGCTCCACTTCAGGCCCTGATTCCTGACAAACCTTAAATCCTCATGTCATAAATATAAAGGGAAGGGTAAACCCCTTTAAAATCCCTCCTGGCCAGAGGAAAAATCCTCTCACCTGTAAAGGGTTAAGAAGCTAAAGGTAACCTCGCTGGCACCTGACCAAAATGACCAATGAGGAGACAAGATACTTTCAAAAACTGGGAAGGGGGAGAGAAACAAAGGGTCTGTGGGTCTGTCTATATGCTGCTTTTGCTGGGGATAGAACAGGAATGGAGTCTTAGAACTCTTAGTAAGTAATCTAGCTAGGTATGCGTTAGATTATGATTTCTTTAAATGGCTGAGAAAAGAATTGTGCTATTTCTGCACAATGACTATTTCTGCACAATGACAAGAATGACTATTTCTATCTGTGTGTCTTTTTTGTAACTTAAGGTTTTGCCTAGAGGGATTCTCTATGTTTTGAATCTAATTACCCTGTAAGGTATCTACCATCCTGATTTTACAGGGGTGATTCCTTTACTTCTATTTACTCCTATTTCTATTAAAAGTCTTCTTGTAAGAAAACTGAATGCTTTTTCATTGTTCTTAGATCCAAGGGTTTGGGTCTGTGGTCACCTATGCAAATTGGTGAGGATTTTTACCAAACCTTTCCCAGGAAGTGGGGTGCAAGGGTTGGGAGGATTTTGGGGGGAAAGACGTGTCCAAACTACGTTTCCCAGTAAACCCAGTTAGAGTTTGGTGGTGGCAGTGGATATTCCAAGGACAAAGGATAAAATCAATTTGTACCTTGGGGAAGTTTTAACCTAAGCTGGTAAAAGTAAGCTTAGGGGGTTTTCATGCAGGTCCCCACATCTGTACCCTAGAGTTCAGAGTGGGGGAGGAACCTTGACACCTCAGACCAGCCCCATGAGTATTAATTTCCTTGTAACATGGCAGTAAGATAAAAGCTATAGAAAGACCATTGACCTCAGGCCCGTGAATATTTAAAAATGGATTAGCCATTTTGTCATTTAATCATTCCTAGCCAAGTTTTTGTAATGATATATCCACTCAGCAGCTGTGGACCTCCCTCATTTGGAGATCCAGGAAATGTAAAGTTTGTTTTAGAGTACGTTTCTAGCCCTTCTCATTTAAATATGACCTTGAAAACATAAAGTGATGCAAACCAATAACTACGATTGAAAGCTTGTCACTGATGTTGCCTAAAGAAAACAAGTTATTCACAGACAAGTAGAGTGGGCCCTTACAGTACAGAAACTCATGAACAGGGTTGTCAACTCTTGCAATGTTATTGTGAGTCTAGTTCTATTTGGTGTTTTCCTACAAGCTGCAGCTCCTGAAGCCATGCTATTAGAAGAGTATCTCAGCTCTCACTTTAAAAGCGGGAGATTCTAGCCCTCGCGGTTTCAGAGGAAAAAATGAAAACGTGACCCCTACAGGCTCCAACACCAGAAAACACATAAATATTCCTAGATGTAGTTTTTAAATCTCATTTTTAAAGCCAATCTCATAATTTTTAGGGACCTGACTAATTATTTTTGAATACTTGGAGTTGGCAGTACCATCTAACCTGTGATACTTTGATTTTTGGGAAGACCCCAAATCAAGTTAAGAAATGTAAGGAGCAATTCTATACTAGCTGAGCAGATAGCATGACCTCTGATCACAAGGTGAAGATGCTCAATAGCATGAGTTGTAGCGATTGTCTGAGCAAGGACTTAATTCCAGTTGTGACACTGATTTGCTCTGGGACTACTCATAAAGTAAGGTATTACTCAGACTGACTAAAGGTGTGAAAATCTGACCTTTCATTTTCCGGTTTATTTATAGTCAGCAGACAGAACCAGGCCATTATTCTGCTCTGTCAGGCAGCTGAAGATAACAGTAGCTAAATCACACTCTGTTTGAATGACTTCCCATATTTATTGTTCATAAATACAGAATATATTGAGTAACTGAGCTAGAGCTAATGTGGGATTCAGAAGTAATTTGAATTTATACCCACTTTTTCCTTTGAGGGGAGAAAAAAATCCCACCAAAGCTGATAAGCCATATGCCTAGTTCTGTTTCAGGTTATTTATATTAGGGACTATATGTCTTGGATTTCTGAGAGGAGAATCCCAGCAGTCCTTCAGGAAACCTGAAAGGCAGTGAATGGAAAAATGTAAGAGGCTAGATGTTTCCCACAAGCTATAGGATTTCCCAGAGGAGTTTTATACATTCTAGGCCAAATTCTGTGCTGAGTTACATGAGCAGAACCCCTCTGATTTCTGTAGAGCTACAGCTCTGTAAGGGAGAGTGGGATTTGATACCCTGTTTGCACCATTGAATATTGATTCAGAACAGGTCAAAACAATGGAAGGTCAATGCTGAACTAACATTTTAAAGGATAGTAAAAAGAAAAGGAGTACTTGTGGCACCTTAGAGACTAACCAATTTATTAGAGCATAAGCTTTCGTGAGCTACAGCTCACTTCATCGGATTGAAAGCTTATGCTCTAATAAATTGGTTAGTCTCTAAGGTGCCACAAGTACTCCTTTTCTTTTTATGGATACAGACTAACATGGCTGCTACTCTGAAACCTTAAAGGATAGTGTCATCTTCATAAAAAATGACTGCAGGCAGCAATGTACAAAGAATATTTTATAAGATCATGGAAGTTCCTAGAAGATATTTTAAAACAAAAAAAACTGACTATGGCATAGGCCTCAGGAATCCATATGAGAAGAGTGAGGAGTTGAAATCTAATGTAAAGCAAGACAGATAGTAGGCACTGGTGATTCAAGTGAAGAAAAGACATGATAGATTTTATTTCTCATCTTCTCTCATCAGAATATTGGCTGGACACCCCTATTCAAGAAAAATCACTGGATTTATCACCTCATTGCCTCGTTTTCATAGAAAGGAAGGAATCTTCAGTATGCACCTCAGGATTTGTATGCAGAATATGAAAGCCCACGCAGCACTGGCAGCACAAAAGTAATCCCATTAGCAAGAGCTTCACAAAACTCAGTGGGATGGTCAAGATGGGAACTCTCCATGAAATCAAAAGTCTACGACTCCAGAGATGTGACGAGAGATGAGCTGAAGTGGTTTGGAGGAATGTGTGAGTTATGAGGTTGTGGATTTTGGTTTTATTTACAGCAGAAAAGAACTAAGCAAAATTTAATTTTGTGTAGTCTACAGAGAAACTATCAGTCGTCCCCTCAGTTTCAGTCAATCCAATCATCAGCACTCTACTCAGCCAGACCAGGGTGCTGAGTGCTAGTCAGGGCAATGCTCATACCTGTGTTAACAGAAAAAGGAATACACCTATTCAGTACTGAGCTCCACGTGCTGACCACACATTGTGGAAAAAATTACCTGAACAGGTACTGGTGAGAAATTAGAGGAGGCTTGAGAGGAGCAGAAGAAAAGTCCAAGGTGGGACATTTCTGCTTCAGTCAGGTGTCTTGAAAGGCCTACTCAACAGACAGAATTGGGAAGATGATCTTTCTTATTCCTCTTAGTTGTTGTTCTCCTTTCTAATGATCATGCAGCTATTTTTTCTTACCACTCCACAAAGCTAATACCCCTGAAATCTTTTATTGTGATACAATAGTTGCCCTTTTCAGTGCCCTACCCAATTCTCTCCTTTCTGTAATATGGATGCCCTAAATAGTGCATTGTGTGACACATACCGCAACCCCTGCAGTATCTTTGGGGCCCAGTGTATTAATCATACATAAACCTTTCAAAATTTATGTTTTACTTCATGGGGAGGCGTACCACAGCTCCTACAAGAATTAAAAACAATTTGGGGGTGGGGATATTAAGAGACTAAACAACTCTAGAGAGGTACTCCTTCTGGAGTGGTTTGCATATACTGGTTCAAGCTAGGTTTTCCTGAGACTAGGAGACAAAGAAAGGGCTTTTACTATAAAAGTAGGCTTAGAGGAAATCGATTTATATATTTTTTAATAATTTTGACAGATACCAATATTTATCTATTAAGTTTTTAGTTGTGGGAAGTTATGAAGGGGGCAATTTAATGACAGACATTGAGATTCAGAAAGTTAAAGCTTAATAACCATTCAAAACTAAACTGTCAACATCATATCAAAATGTACAAAGTAAATTTCCTTAAATCAAACTCTGATAAGTTCTCAGGCAGCATTTTTCTTTTTGCCCATCTTCAAATTCTGATCATCACAAATGGAAATATTTTTGTCTATGTGTGTATAGTGAAATTGATGTTTACCAACATTTACCAATAAAAATCTAATCCTTTCAAGGCTGTATAAAAGGATGAGCTTGAACTAACACATGACTTCTGTCTGATCAGCAAACAGACAGAACCTTCTGCCCAAAGTGGGATCTCAATCCTTGTAGAAGGGCTGGAAAGTCTTTGACCTATTACAGTCCCATAAGACTAATGGTGTATCAAATGGGTGACCGCTAGTAAGCTATTAGCGCCCACAGAGGAACTTCTATTGGTTTTATGTTTTCTCTGTAATGCTTTTAACTTTAAGAATAAATTTGCTTGCTTAGAAAGATCTGTGTGGTAACATGTAACTGTTGGCAATATGCTGGTCACAGCCCTCAGATTAAACAAAGCACAAGCACCAGCCTTTAAGTAGACTGGCTTTCTGGGGATATTACAGTGTAAGGCAGGGAGCTGTGCCACCCTAAAATCCCCAGTTAGAAGACCGTGGGACAAGGGTCCCTGTCCAGAGACAGGTGATGGCTGGAGACCTGACTGAGCACTCCTGGAGTAGACCACAGGGAGGGGACGGGGAATACAGGTGCAATTACCCTGAAACTGTGCCACACAGCTCTCTAGGGACTTGGTTCTTCACTCTGTCTGAATTTTGCCAAGGGCTGCAAAGCTGGTTTGGAGCCATTCAGCTCCAGCAGAAGTTACGATTGCACAAGGAAAGCCTTAATATACAGCACTGGCATACGAGTCCCAGCCCTGAGGATTTTCCATCAGTGGAGAGTAGGGTGTAGTGGATTTCCACACTGCCTCATCCCCTCATCCCCAGCTCTGCCTACACCCTGTTCCCAACCTGCCTCTTTTTTCCTCTTATATCAGCAGTGCAAGGGGAGGCTGGTGCAGGAAGCAGCAGTGCTGCTTCCACCGAATTTCCACCGGTGGAGAACTTCCTACTGCAAGGGGAATTCTCTACATGCCATTGTACCTGATACAGAGTGGCCTTAGACGAGTGTATCTTGACCTACATGTAAACTCACTTGGCCCTTTAGCACAAGGCCATAGCAACGGTGAGCACAAACCATTAGAGATAAAGAAACAAACATGGAATGTAATTGTTGCCAGGCAGAGGCCCTGCTTCCTTTGTTGTCTAGAATTACTAATGACTTAACTGAAGGGCTGTACTTATGTCCAGGGAAGTTTGAACAGTTCATGAACCCACTAAAAATGAGAAAGGGAATGGGACTGTGAGAATCTGGTGAAAACACTGCAATTCAGTTTGGCATGTTATTATTTATTGTCATTCACAGCAATTGTCTGGAATAGGGTGATATCTGGATCTAGATATTCAGTAAGTTAAACAGCTAGGGCCAAATTCTGTCCTTAGTTAAACCCATAGCAACCCTTTATTATTAATCAGCCTATTGTGATCAATCAAGGGGGTTTCATGTGTGTAAGTAAGTGCCAAATTTGGTCCCTACAAGCCAGGATGCCCACTGCAAGAATAGGGCCTGATTCTGCTCTCATTAACACCAGTATAAGTCAGGAGTATATCAGCTGAAGCCCCGTGTGAAGTACCAAAGTAAGTCAGTTGTAAGTGGGATCAGAATGAAGCTTACTGAAAATAAAACTTTGTCACAATTCAAAAAAAATGCTCACCAAAGAAATAGAAATATTTGTTCCAGCTCAGAGAAATATGAAGATAGGATCCTATTTTTAGGAATAATTGTAAGTGGTAATACAATAAACAGTTTGTGAAGATCAGTAAAAAACTAACTTTGTCCACATCTCTCAGTTCTCAACTATAATTGCCCTCAAAAGTCTTCAGGAGACAGTTATTTCAAGACTCGCATGTACATACAAACATTTAATTCCTGGTTCAGCCAGTCTTTTTTTTTTCCCTGAAAGAGGCATCCGCTACCACTCCGCGATAGATTTTCCTCATGTAATCTAAAAGAAACTACATATTGAATATCTGTCTCCAGACAAGTGCCCAGTTGCAATATTTCATCTCTGGGCAAGTTAATGAAATTGCATTTTTGGATGCATTAAGGCATTTCCCAATACTATCAAAATTCCTTCATTTTATTGCCTAACATAAAACATTTATACACCATCAATTCAGACAGCAGTAAGAAGGGAAAGTAAATTTCAGCTGAAAGTTTGGAAGCATAAACATAACTCACACCTTCTGTTTCACAAGTGCACAGCAAGCATGAAAGGAAATGACAGGAAAAAAAAAACAAAAATAAATATCATTGTATGTGCATGCAGGCAAGCCTAAAACCATCAGGATGAGCTGAGACCATTAGTTTCTCAGAAGTCTCTAAGAGCTTTATCCCACAATGAGCTGAGCACCTCTTGGTAGACAATGAACTCTTAATTCCCACTGACACTGAAGGCAGCTAGTCATGTAGATAATATTGCACCTGTCAGGGTCAAGGTGGTGCAAAGGTTGGAGCCAGTTACCTGCAGATGTTGAGATCAGAGCAGAAGTAGTAAAACAGTGCTTTGTTTGAAGATTTTAACAACAAACATTTTTGGGACTATTCACTTGAAACCCTTTATAAAATGAGTCCTTGAGCCAAAGCTCCAAAGCACAACTGTATCAAAATGAGTACTTGCAAATGGAGGTGACACACTGGACATACTATTGGCCATGAGCCCAAGCCAATCATTTGATTTGCTCATGTACACTTATATTAGCTGTGTACACAGGCCTTTGTAAGTCAGGCCCTTAATCATACCTCCTGTTGAGCCAATTATGGAATTTTTTCATCAGCTTAGACCCTCAGATGACAAAATATTAAAAACTTGCAAGTTTAAGCCTTTCATATAAAAATAATTGTAGCTCAAAACGTTGCCAATCACTATGCCAGACACTCCAGCAGTTTGTAGTACTGTAAGCAGACCAAAGCCATCATGGCACTGATGAAAGCACATAGACCACTCAGCTCCCAATATTGCAGACCACAAACCTCAAGCCATGTTCAGTATTAGAAAACTGCATGTACAGCACAATTCTTTTAGCCATTAGGGTTATATGACCCCATTCTATGGGTAAGATACTACAAACAATAAGCATTGTAAAATATTTGAATGGAAAATACCTGTTATTTAAGTCTATCGTAACTCAATTATAGTACTTTGAAATGCAATATGCAAGTAATGTATACAGGTGTACAGGAGAGGTGAGTTCATGGTGTAAGATTCAGATCTGGATATGAATTTCAGACCGACGTTTGGCAGTGTTTAGATTTGGGGTTTGGTTTGGTCCACTATTGACAAAGGGCCAGATTTTCAAAGGCATTTTGGGACTTTCAAGTGCAGGTAGGCACCTAGTGGGATTTTCAAAAATGCCCAATTTGGTTGGGTGCCAGCGTCCCACTGAAATCAATGGGATTAAGTGCCTAACCATCTTAGGCACCTTTGGAAATCCTAATAGGTGCCTCTCTGCATCTTTAAGTGAGTAAATACCTTTGAAAATCTGGCCCAAAGTGACCATCTGTAAACATTTCTCTTGATCTAGGTGTGGAATTCAAACACTCCTCCTCCCCTTCCCACAAAGTTCAGTTCTTGAATATTGATTCAGGCCCAAGGGTACACAAGGGTAATTAATATGCACAACTATTTTCTTCCTTTAGGATTAAAGCTAAGCACATAAGCCTACACATGCTCATACAGAACTGTTCTCAGACCTTTCTCCCTTAAGGAATATGCAAAGCATGAAGTGAACGAAATATGAGAAGAAAAAAAATGTGAAACAAAAGGCTCATGAGTAAGGTTACTCTCATAGTATTTCCGACCCAGCTGATACATAGAAGTAATAAAAATGAGTAAGAAAGCCTGTTCTTAATTTCCAGAACAACAAAGTCTGGATATACATCCAAAGTTAAACCCTTCAATAACTAGTACTCCATTTCTACCCAAAGGTGTCTCAGTCTATGTAACTAAAGGTATTGTGACACAGAATCATAGAATATCAGGGTTGGAAGGGACCTCAGGAGATCATCTAGTCCAAAAGGGATTTATCGGTACACTGACTATGGTGGGATGATACCTAAGGCCAGAACCATGCTGGAAACAGTGAAAAACACTATTGAAAAGAAAGAGGCTGTCCTTCCAGATGTATAATTCTGGGTGTATCCATACACAAACTCTTTGAAATGAGAAAATCTTACCACACAGAACAACAAATAGCTATTATTTTTATAGCTCTGTGTACAATTATATGCCTCGCAGCTGTGGCATCAGAATGCTTGGATAATTCTATCAATATGTATGGATGATTTTTATTTAATTGTTATGCACATCAAAATCAGAAACATAACTTTACATCTCATGAATCTGACAGATTCTTTAGCATTGTAGCTGTATAACACGGGGGTGAAGAAGAATTTAATGGTGCATACAGCTGAGTGAAATTAGTAATGTGTCTCAGCTGACCTATTACATTATACAAATAGACAGCAGATTTCTCTCTCACCAAATGAAAGAGACAAATGCAAAGTTTAAAGGGTATTGTATATATTTTGATAGATTATAGAGACAAATAATGAGTTAGCAGTAATTGACCTCTGTAATTAAAGCACATTGGCTAATAAAGTTGTTAATGAGATGGAACTATAGTATATTTCAAGTCACGAGATAAGTTCAGATCAGACACTCACAAAATGGGATTTCATGCTACTAATTCATTTATTCATTTCTTGTCTGGATGTGATGCCATTAAGGCTAAAATTTCCAGAAGTGGTTGTCTCAAGTTATGCTCCTAAATCCACACTTAGGCATCTTAATAAAGTGGCCTGATTTTCAGAGTGTATACAATTCCCACGGTCTTCAGTGGAATCTACAAGTGTTCAAAATCTTTGAAAATCACTCCATTTCATTAGAAGTGCCTAAATATGGCTTTAAAGCTCAGCTATAATTGATCAATTCTGAAAATTTGCCTTACAGTGGAACCTCAGAGTTATGAACACCTCGGGAACAGAGGTTGTTCGTAACTCTGACATGTTCATAACTGAACAAAACATTACAGTTATTCCTTCAGAAGTTTACAGCTGAACATTGACTAAATACAGCTTTGAAACTTTACTATGCAGAAGAAAATATAAAGGGAAAGCAGCAGTTTAGTAGTTTACATTTAACACAGTACTGTATTTGCTTTATTTTTTGACTCTGCCGCGGCCTGCTTGTGTACTTCCAGTTCCAAATGAGGTGTGTGGGTGGTCAGTTTGTAACTCTGAGGTTCTACTGTACTTAATTTCAAGTCAGATTCACACTTCAGTTAGGAGGTAACTGCCTTTAGAGGATTTACACAAGTGAAACTGGTATCAGACTCAGGTACTGAGTACATGTAGAAAAACTGACATTTTGAATATGGTATTTCCTCTTTTGTGATCTTTATTTATAAAGATTCTTTACCATTTCTCATTTATACATTAATATGTTGCTGTGAACCTTTCTGCATTTGACACCTCCAGATCTTTAGACATATCTGGTAACTGTACTTTCAAACATCTAGAACACATACAAATGTAATGAATACAGAGGTTAAGAAATATCAGAGGGAGTACACAGATTATCCTACCTATGAATAGATGGGAAGTCTAAGGGAGCATTTTAAAAAGGTACAAGTGATACTAAAACTCCTTAAGGGCCTGATCCAAAGTCCACTGAGTCAACTGAAAGACTCCCATTAACATCAGTGGGGTTTGGATTGCATTCTTTGACAACTAGGCTCTTAAATCTAAAGGAAGATCATTAAAAGTTATAATTACCTTGCAGGGAAATAATATAAGTAGGAGATACCATAAAGGCCTTGATTATAACATTCCTTGCAAGATATAAAAGAAAGTTCAGCATTGTTTCACTCCAGTATAAGTGTGGATTGAGGTTACATACAGACACAAGAAAGGTAGAGCTCTAGATGACATTTGTATTGAGAGGGCTTGATCCCACAGGGTACCTCCACGCAGCAACAAGCCTCCCAGCCCAGGCGGACAGACTTGGGCTAGCAGGGCTCACGCTAGGCCTCTAATAATAGCTGGGGAGACAGTGCTTTGAAGTTGCAGACCAGGCGGGAGCTCAGGCTCTGAAGCCTGTTAGAATGCTAGTGGGAGCTCTGCTAACCTAAGTCTGTCGACCTGGGCTGGGTGAGTCGCTGCCATGAGCTGTGTAGCCAGACCTGTACAGTGCAGGTGGAGTGCTGGGTGTGTAACTTTAGATAAAGAGTGATGTGCAGGACAGGGAGCACACGGAAAGCCAAGCTGTTGTAAATGAGAGTGCTGCTCTACCTAGTAACAGGAATAAAGCTACACACAAGAGTACCCTGGATTGTTTTCTGACTCACCCATCAGGAGAATTGATCATTAAGTTCCAAATGCAGGATCTTGTGTCATTACTACACAAGCCAGACGGAACACAGCTTTATTTACAGATCCCAAGCTGAATTTGCAGGGCTGGCAATTAGAAAAAGTATATTTTTTACTTGTAAATTGAGCAGATTGGATATAGAAGTCATTGAGAGAGAACAGACATGGAACCGTATTTTTTATGGTCACTTTGCAGAGTAACTATACTTTGATTTCTTCACTGTGCCTCCGTTGAAGAGGCAGTTATCCAATAGCTTTTGGGATTCATTAGATATAATGATGATTTCAGCTTATACCTTAAAGACAATGGAACCAAAATATTTTCTTAATGATATTTATTAGACCATCAGATGGACTCCTAAAGGAAGTGGTGGAAACCCCATTGTTTTGATCATTTAAACTTGCAGTAGACAATGTGCTGCACAGAATTCTACAGGGCACAAGCCTGCAAATCCTAATAGGAGGATGGAATAGGTAGTTTAACAAGTATTTCCAGCCACAGTTTATCTAACTCTATTAACTCATTGGTTCAAAAGTTGAACTCTTTAAAAAGAGCTCATTTTCCATGACCCAAGAAATTAAGAGATAAATGAATGAGTGAGAATGATTTATTGTTGACATGCTTGATGTGTGGTTGAGTATCTGTGAAAGGACTACACATGGATATTAATGATGAGATCCAAAGTACAAAGGCTTTGCACTGAACATCAGCTGTTTAAAATATGAGAACATGTACAATATGCCTGCCAAATATATTTTTCTGGTATTAATATCAACATTTGATAAGATATAAGACTAATGGGTCCAAATATTAAAATCACAAAGAGAAGTTATCAAAAGATGCTGGTGAAAAATGACAATTTCCAGACAAGAAAGACAGTATAACTGTACACATACACAAAATATGTAAGCATACATATCTAGATGGAGAGAAGGAGATGTGGGAAGAATTAGATATTAATATACATTGACAAAGTTCCTCCTCTACCTTGGTGGGTCTTGCACTTATTGGCAGATTTGCTCGCCTTGGAGCTTCACTCCAGCCCTCGGCTTGGTCATTTTTCTGAACCCACAGTCCAGGTCCAAGACTCCTGTGTCTGACTAGGATTTGGGAGGTTTGGGGGGAACCCGGGCCCACCCTCTACTCCAGGTTCAAGCCCAGGGCCCTGTGGAATGCAGCTGTCTAGAGTGCCTCCTGGAACAGCTGTGTGACAGCTACAACTCCCTGAGCTACTTCCCCATGGCCTCCTCCCAACACCTTCTTTATTCTCACCATAGGACCTTCCTTCTGGTATCTGATAATGCTTATACTCCTCAGTCCTCCAACAGTCTGCGTTCTCACTCTCAGCTCCTAGTGCCTCTTGCTCCCACCTCCTCACAGGCGTACCACAAACTGAAGTAAGCTCCTTTTTAAACCCAGGTGCCCTGATTAGCCTGCCTTAATTGATTCTATCAGCTTCTTGATTGGCTGCAGGTGTTCTAATCAGTCTGTCTGTCTTAATTGTCTCCAGGAGGTTCCTGATTGTTCTGGAACCTTCCCTGTCACCTTACCCAGGGAAAAGGGACCTACTTAGCCTGGGGCTAATATATCTGCCTTCTATTACTCTCCTGTAGCCATCTGGCCTGATCCTGTCACAATATTGTTACAATACTCAACTCAGTGGGAAACTCCCGATGTTGTTATACTTAGATTACTTCATGATTAGATTCAAATTATTGCCAGTAATATGACTTAAGTCTTCAGAGCATTTTTCATCCATAGATCTCAGTGTGCTGTTCTTACGGCAAGTCTACACTTACCAGTATATCGACACTGCTGCAATCGTGCAGCAAGTCTTGATTTAGTGGGTCTGGTGAAGACACGCTAAATCAATGGGAGAGCACTCGATTTGTGTACTCCACCTCCCCGAGAAGCATAAGGGAAGTCAATGGGAGATGCTCTCCCGTTGACACAGTGCAGTGTAGCCACTGTGGTAACTGGATCTAACTACGTCAACTTCAGTTATGTTATTCACGTAACCGAAGTTGCATAAGTTAGATCCATTTACTGCAGTAGCGTAAACCAGCCCTCATAAATCACATAGGATAGTTGTGCCCACAGGACCCAGTCAGAGCAGCAGCTCATTGTGCTGAGAGCTGTATAATCACATAGAGTATGTGCAAAAGAGTCTTTCTGGGGCAGCTCTTTAGCTGGGTTGGGGCCCTTTGCCACACCCAGATACCACCTGTAGGGTTGCCAATTTTGGTTGGATGTATTCCTGGAGATTTCATCGCATGACATAACGATTAATCTTTAATTAAAGGTTAATTCCTGTATTTCCTGGAGGGCTGGCAACCCTACCACAGGGTCAGCCCAGCCTTGTAATGGGCTCCATCCTTGCAGGTTTTCTTACTTTGTTTACATGTGGGGAAAGCAAAAGTTCAAACTCACAGAACAAGCCCCTCTCAGGGTTAGCAAAAAGAGAAAAAGATGAGTAGCACCACCTTAGTTTAGGAGTGCCTGCCTAGCAGCTTTACTGAGTTCTTCCAGGCAGAGAGCTGGATCAGTTTCTCCCTACCTGATTTGCCTGTGGGGTTGGGCTGGACTCTTCCCAGAGCTGAAGGTTCTCTGACATGGATATTCCAACTTGTGCTTCAGGGCTTCCCCCTTGCTGACTTCAACTTCCTCCTTTTAAAGACCTCCTCCCTACCATGCACAATTGACCACGCTAACTTAGCACACAGAGTGTCCCTAGCCCCTTTCCTGTCAGTGCAGGATTTATATACCCCATTACAATATGCCTTCACTGCAGGGTTAACTACACTCAAAGTTAACTCCTCTTGATTTAGTCTAGCTGGAGTGAGAACAACCAAACTATTAAATGACACTCCAGTGTGCACAGAGTAACTGTATTAGCATCACAGAGTAGCTGCAACCCACTCCATTACTAGCTCCAGCATCTATGGCACTCAAGCGTTCAGCCAACACTCACTGACATGCCAGCCAGCTGGAGTTTAAAGCTCTTACCTGTGCTAGAAATTTGTGTGTGTAAAGGAGCCAGATTAGGGGCAACACTCAAGTTATATCTCAAGCTAACACTGCAGTGAAGACCTGTAGTAAAAGTCCCTGCCCTTAAAAGCTTGCAATCTAAATTAAGACAGATAACATGGGTTTAACAAACAAAAGCCTTGATTCAGGAAAGCATCTGTATTCAGGAAGGAATCTTAAGTATGTGCTTAGCTTTAAGCATATGCTTAAGTGCTTTCCTGAATCAGGACCAAACATTAGGAAAGAGAAGGCTAGGGTTACAGTGACTGGTACATGCAGATACACAGACTAACTATGTGCACATTTTCAAGTCAATATTTTTCAGATGATTAAAAGAAAAGAAGGACTGTTAATGTAACCAGTAATCCTTTCTGATTTCTCTCCCTTCAGGTCTCTGTTCAAGATCAACCTCTGGCATGACATCTATGCAAAAATTATTCAAGTAGGCCCTGCTCCTGCAAACATTTACACAAGTGCTCAACTTTATGACCATTTTATAAGTGTTTGCTAGATTGGGTCATTAATGAGGATTAGGATGAAGTATCTACTTTGTCTATTTATGATATTTTTCAATTGAAAACATATATAAATATATAACAACTGTGTATATTTGTTTGCATCCCTCTCTTCTACTCTCCACAGGTTATTCATCTCTTTATATTGGAAATTGTTCAGAGCAAGGACCATATCTTTGTAAGTGTTAGAACAATGCCTAGCACAATGGAGTCCCAGTCCTGACTGGAATCCCTGAGCACAACAGTAATATAAATATTAAAAAATAAATATTATCCAGGAAAGAGTCCTGTGATGGGTTCTCCCCGGGGTGCACCTGGAACTTGGGTAGCACCAAGCCCTCTGACTCACCAGCCTGGGCTCCCTTTCCCACTGTGCTGCTGTGACAAGCTCCCGGTCCTATACTCCTACCAGCATTCACAGAGGCAGGGACACACCCAGCTGCAGTTACATACAGGCTCCAACCAGCCATTGCATGAACCAACAATAGAGAGGCTATAGCCAAGATAACCCTCAGCTTCCCAACCTAAGACCCTAGAGCTATATTGTCCTGCCCTCGTCAAAACCCAGACCAGTATGAATTTATTACCCAGTTTGCCACTCCCACACTGCGGAGAGGCTATGTGTGATGGATTCGGTCACAGAGACCCCTTTGGGACTGTCAACTGATGTGCTGAAACTACCTCTGAGCCCATTTTCCCTGGTAGCTTGGGACTCCAGAACCCTGCCTTCTTGAGCCAGACATGCTAGCCTGCTGCAACACAGAGCCAGGTCTGAACAATGCCCCCAGAGCTGCAGGCTTTAACAAGTAACCTGCTGAGTGGTTTTCGATCTCCAGAACCCAGTCAAGAATCCCAACCCCAAATAAATATGTTTTACTCTGTATCAAGCTTATACAGGGCAAACTCATAAATTGTTCATCCTCACTGATAGAGAGATATGCACAGGTGTTTGCTCCCCCAAGTATTAATCACTTACTCTGGGTTAATAAAATCACTTTTGTTTATTAATTAAGTATAAAAAGTAGGATTTAAGTGGTTTCAAGAAATAACAGACAGAACAAAGTAAGTCACCAAGCAAAATAAAACAACATACAACTGTAGCCTAATACATTAAGAAACTGTATACAGACAAACCTCACCCTCAGAGATGTTCCAATATGCTTCTTTCACAGACTAGATTCCTTCCTAGTCTGGGCCCAATCCTTCCCCCGGTACAGTCCTTGTTAGTTCCAGCTCAGGTGGTAACTAGGGGATTTCTCATGTCTGCCCCCACCCTTTGTTCTGTTCCACCCCTTTTACAGCTTTTGCTCAAGGCAGGAATCTTTTGTATCTCTGGGTCCCCACCCCTCCTTCTAAATGGAAAAGCACCAGATTTAAGATGGATTCCAGTATCATATTACATGGTCACATATCACTGTAAGACCTCATTCTTCATTACCCACCTCACGTACACAGGAAGGCTTGCAGGTAAATAGACCCATTCAGAACCTATTGTCCTAAACAATGGGAGCCATCAAGATTCCAAGTCACCATTAATGGCCCACACTTTGCATAATTACAATAGAACTTCAGAGTAATACTTCATATTTCTAGTTTCAGATACAAGAATGATACACGCATACAAATAGTTTGAACACACTCAGTAGATTATAAGCTTTGTAATGGTATCTTACATGAGTCTTTTTGCATAAAGCATATTCCAGTTACATTATATTCACACTCATAAGCATATTTCCATAAACATATGGAGTGCAACATCACACTATGCAACAAGCCTGTGTTAACCAAGCTGAGATCTTTTCCCCAGACACTTCACTCAAAGGCACACTGGTTTAGATAAAGCAAAACACAAGTTTATTAACTACAAAAGATAGATTAAGTGATAGCAAACAGATCAAAGCAGATTAACTAGTAAATAAACAAAACTGCAAACTAAGCCTAAAATACTAGAAAGACTGGATCTGAATTAGCAATGTCTCACCCTGGCTGATCATACAAGCAGTCCACCAGGTTTCCATACACCAGCTAGAAATCCTTTTAGCCTGGGACCAACACGTCTCCCAGTTCAGTCTTTGTTTCTCAGACGTTTCCAGAAGTCTTTGTGTGGGGAATGAGGCCACTAGATGATGTCACACCCCACCTTATATAGCTTTAACATATGGGGGGAAACCCATCATTCCAAACTCAGTTCCCATCCAGTTTGAGGAAAAATACAGGAACCCAAAATGGTATCATGTGGTCTGGTCACATGCCCTTGCTGAATCATAGCAGCCGTTACTTACAGGCCTGCTGAAACATTACAGGAAGGCTAAACTCTTCCATAGCCCATTATCTTTGTTGATGAGCCATTAGCACTGTGGCTTCTTCATAGTTGTACCCAAAAGTCTAGCTGTGGATGTTTTCCAGAGTAAGCACATTTGAAATAAAGATATCTAGTCAATATTCATAACTTCAGATACAAAAATGATACATACATACAAATAGGATAATCGTTCAACAAATCATAACTTTTTCAATGACACCTTACATGACCCATCTTGTACAAGATGCATCATAAACAGACAACTATGAAGAATATGGGCTGCAGTGTCACAACTGTCATTGAATTCAATGAAATGTTTAGTTTATTTTGAAATACTGTTGCCTCTGTTTTAGATTAAGTGCCCTGCATTATATTGGTTTTGTTGTAATTAGTTTAGGTGAGTGCTGTCCTCTGGAGACTTTCATCATAATGGGATGTTCTGACAGAGAAAAAATGTAAAAATAACTACATACATTTTAATAAATTGCTGAGGGGATTTATTTATTTATCTCATATCCCAGACAGAGAAGAAATAGGCTCACCACAAAATTTTGTAATCAGAAATCAATATCCAGCCATGACTCATGTAGGTAAGTGATCAAAGCTGGTAATCAGATAATCCACTACCATCTATCATATTGTTTGTTCACTTAAGGGGTAGAATGAGAAGACTGAAACAAAGCTGAAAGTATAAGTAACACCTAGTATTCTGGCACTTGGTAAATATAAGATAAGTAAATATTACAGAAAGCCATTATTTTAAATGGAAGATTTAAAGGATGAAGAGGAAAAGAAAGGATATGGAAAAGTGATGTGTTTGGCTGCACATGTCTCAGAAGAGCAAGTGCTGGCTTCTTCCCAAAGGGAGGAAAGATTCTCCAAATAAGGTATAGCCCAGAAAAAAGTTTACTTAGTAAGCTTTTAGTTAGAGAAGTTGGCACATGTTAAAAAAGGCAAATCCATGAGACTACCACAAGGGGAATTATACACACATGGTAAAGGAGACCACCAAGAGCTTAAACACATGACCCTTCCGCTTATAAAAAGGTCTACATATGATCTAACCTTTCTAAATATTACCATTACTTTACCGGCAGATATAACTTGCACATAAATAACCTGTATTTACATAGAAGAGGGAATTTACCTTCCTATACCTAGATTTAATCTAGACAGATTTAAATCTGTACCTGTTTTAATTCTATTTTTAAAGTGAAACTCATAATCTCTATGGCTGGAATTATGACCCAGCTCAGAGTCCACCAAATGGTGCTAAGACTTCCGTGTCCAGGCTGGTTTAGCACTGTACGCCCTTTCCTGCAAAACAAGGGACAGGGACAGGACCTCAAAAGCCCTCTGTATCTTTAGTTCCCATCTGATGTGCTTCTCTTTGGCTGCTACAGCTCCAGTGTTGTTTGCTTTTCAGTATAGAATACACAGCGCCTATGAAATGTACACCTTTATATTTCTACAAGTCTGCTGGAGGCAGCTGCTATTTTGTGTTCAGTGCAAATTTATCCTGTTACGGGGACACACTCTGGGCTATTGCAGGGAGACTTTAAAGTAAAGTTGATTCTTGTTTGATGTTTTCCTTTGATGTTTTAATCTGAAAGTCATTCCTATGAAAGTATACTATTGCTCTTTGAGTACTAAAAACACAACACTGTGAGAGTGTGACGAATACATAGCACAGATATTGCAAGTCCGCCAGCAATTCCCTGCCATTGCCACCACTGTTCTTCCACAGGCTGGCTACAGCTCATTGCTGGATTCCCTAGTCCTCCTAGGAGACTAAGAATATTAGGGAAATAAAAAAAGTCCCACTTATACATACACACATCTCTCACACATATGTCTCACACACACACACACACACATGTGTATGTGAGTAAAGATATAAATTCAGAGATTTTGAAGGGACCATCGTGATCATCTAGTCTGACCTCCTGTATAACACATGCTATAGAACTTTCCCAAAATAATTCCTAGATCATGACTTTTAGAAAATACATCACATCTTAATTTAAAAATTGTCACTGATGGAGAATACATCATGACCCTGGGTAAATTGTTCCAATGGTTAATTACTCTCACCATTAAAAAAGTTACACCTTATTTGCAGACTGAATTTGTCTAGTGTCAATTTCCAGCCATTGGATCATGCTAGATTGAAGAGCCCTTTATTAAATATTCGTTGCCCATGTAGATACTTACAGGCTGTAATCAAGTCACCCCTTAACCTTGTCTTTGTTAAGCTAAATAGATTGGGCACCATGAGTCTATCACTATGAGTAAGGTTCTATCACAAGTATTTTTAGTAAAAGTCAGGGACAGGTTGCGGGCAATAAACAAAAATTCATAGAAGCCCACAACTTGTCCCTGACTGTTACTAAAAGTACTCTGAGGTGGGGTGGAATGGCGGGACAAACAGAGTGCTGTCAGGGCTTGCAGCTGCTCCAACGCCACCCCCCCCACCCCCCACACCTGCATCCAGGGACCACTGCTCTGGCAGCCCTGGGGCTGACAGCTGCTGCAGCCCGGCCCCAGAAGAAGTCATGGAAGTCCTGAAAAGACACAGAATCCATGACCTCCATGATCTCCGTGACAGAATCATAACTTTCACAATGAGGCATGTTTTCTAATCCATTAATCATTCTTGTGGCTCTTCTCTGAACCCTCCCCAATTTATCCACTTCCTACTTTATCAGTGATGCTTTTGTTTTTTCCCCGCAGGTCATTGATAAAAATGTTAAATAGCACAGGGCCAAGAACTGATCCCTGCAGAACCCCACTGAAAACCCCACTCAGTGACAATTCCCCGTTTATAGTTACATTTTGAGACCTATCAGTTAGCCAGGTTTTAACCCATGAATGTGTGCCATGTTATTTTTATGTTGTTCTAGTTTTTTTAATCAAAATGTCATGTTGTAACAAGTCAACCGCCTTACAGAACTTTAAGTATTTATATGAGTGAGATCTATTTTACTTTTACTGCCTACCACAATAAAAGATTAACAGTGATCCTGATGTTTTGGTTAAAGTGAAGAAAGGGGGGAAGGCAAAGAACATATTCTGTGCCAAGACAAAACAGATTTTCATACTGAACCCCCATCAAAAGATGAAAGGAATGAATCCATTACATGAAGAGTCAGCATTAATTGATTCCCCCCACCCCCAATTTCACTTAAGTTGCTCAAGCAAATGATAACCTTGAGATTTGTAATCTGTATGTAAACCTATCTCAAGAAAAGTATTTACAAAATGGGTTGCAAACAGTTGGCTTTTTGCCAATGACAAAAAGCAAATGAAAAACAGTTAAGGTTTCTGGGGCCCACTTAGACTGAGGATGGGTGCATCTTTCTGATCTGTGAGCAGAGAGCATGCTGTAACTTTGCTAAGTACAGGTAAGCAGCAACTGCAGTGGCCATAGAGAAAGAAAGGTTTCATCACAAATTTTCTGAAGTTCACAGTTTGACAGAAAAATAAAACAAAAACCTTGGAACAGACTAAAAAACAAACAAAAAGTTAAAGCCAAGCAATTTCTCAAAAAAGGGGAAGACTGAAAAATTGCCCAGACTGTCATATACAGTTTTTGATTTCGGGATTTCATGAAGTTTCATCAAATGTTGGGGATAAGGGAGAATCTCCAGAAGCAAGTTTACTACTTCCTTACAACTAGAAAGTTCAGGTTATATATTGTTACCCTTTTTAATCCTAGTGGTTAACCAAAGTTCAGAGCCCTGTGGTTGTTTCTGTTAGGAGGAGAATTTGATGATGAAGTCAGGTATGTCTTTCATGAAATCATGTTTGTTTACAAAGAATAGACGAAGTTCTGTTCCCCTGAAAATAGGAGGAATCAAACAGAAGACAGTTTATTTCCTCACAGCTCCAAGCCACTTTTCAGCCAGCACTCAGACGAGCATTTCTCTCTCTAGGCTTTTCTCAGGTCCATGCTCTCAGGGCTCATTCAGGCTGTCTCTGGCATTTCTGCTCTTTTTCTATTTCTGTGATATTCCTTCTGCATATCCCTCTCACATACACACACCAAGCCCCTCTCACATAATTTAATGTGCCTTTGCTTTGGTCAGTTACATGTGCCTAAGTTTAGTGTGGAGGTCACTATGGTTTCATAAAAGAGCTTAACAGTTACCTATAGCTATCTTAAATGAAAGGCAGTTACACATTCCAGCTTCAGTGACATCTCACCACACCCACAACAGTATCACCCAGAGTAGTAAACATAGTGAAGTGCTAGGTGGCCACGGAATCATCGCAGCTTGCTGCCTGATTGTACAAAGTGGAATCCTGTGAACACCAGATGGTACAGGATGAGCTTTGTTTAACTATGGGAATGTGTCAGCTATTAACTAGCATGTATATAACCATTTTCTTGTACTACATAGAATGTGGGAGCAGTATGCTGGTCCCCCCATGGAGTGCATGATCAGTCCATTCCTTTCAAGGTACAAACATACTAATGTATTGCGAGTCCCTCTTTTGAGAATGAGCTTTCTTTTAGATCAAGAGAACAAGCAATAAATCTAACAGTAAACAAAAGTAAATTCTCTCTGATGAAACCAATGTATGTGTGTTCTCTGTAAAGCAAAATGACTTCCTGTTTCTGCAAACTCCATGGTTGGGATTTTGAAAAGCACAGAAGTGACTTAGGAAGCCTAAGTCCCACTGACTTTCCATCCCAGAGTCCTTAGAGATTTAGGCTAAGATTTTCAAAATGACCTAATTAAGGGGTGTGATTTTCAAGAATGCAGAGTCCTCAACAACTTCCTTTGAGGCCACTAGGAGTTGTTGGGCAATCAGCTCTTTTTTGAAAGTCAAGGTATTTATTTAGGTGCCTCACTGTGGATGTACAAGCCTAAGCCCAGAGTTAGGTTGATGCAAGGCAGCTTGTGTCGACCTAACTCTGTAAGTGTCTACACTAAAATTTCACTCCTGCCAACATAACTCACCTGCTACAGCAACTTAATAATTCTTAATAATTAATAAATAATATTCTTAATATATTCTTAATAAATAACTTAATAATAATGAGAGGCATAGAATCAATGTCAATGTAGTTAGGTTGATGCAGTGTCAGTGTAGATACTACATTGCTTATATTGACTTTTATTGGCTTTCAGAAGCCATCCCACAGTGCCCAACACTGACAGTTCAATCAGTATAAGCGCTCCTGGTGAGGTCACACGCTGCTGACACAAGGAGCAATGTGTAGACATGCACAAGTGATGTACTTACTGAGGCGGCTGTATGCCAACGCAAGTTATAGAATATTAGAGTTGGAAGAGACCTCAGGAGGTCATCTAGTACAACCCCCTGCTCAAAGCAGGACCAATCCCCATCTAAATCATCCCAGCCAGGGCTTTGTCAAGATGGGCCTTAAAAACCTCTAAGAATGGAGACTCCACCAGCTCCCTAGGTAACCCATTCCAGTGCTTCACCAGCCTCCTAGTGAAATAGTTTTTCCTAATATCCAACCTAGACCTCCCCCACTGCAACTTGAGACCATTGCTCCTTGTTCTGTCATCTGTCACTACTGAGAACAACCTAGCTCCATCCTCTTTGGAACCCACCTTAAGGTAGTTGAAGGCTGCTATCAAATCCCCCCTCACTCTTCTCTTCTGCATTTTGTGGCAAAGACATGTCCTAACTCCAGGTACCTATTTTTGAAAATCTTATTTTTAAGAGTATGATACACACGAAAAAGCAAAGACATTATTGTTACATAGCTAAGAAACACCTCAGTAGGAAAATGCAATCTGAATTAAACACCATTGTACACATGTACATGGATTAACCTTAAAATCATGAATAACAGCAAGCAAAGAGACAGAGGTTTTGCCTTATCTGAACCAGACTGACAAAGCGAGTTTAATGAGGCCTCTGAGGTATTTCATTGGCCCAAATAGAAATTTTCAAGTATTAGTCGCTGTTAGTGGACTGTCAGCATTTGCGACACAAAACAGAATTAGCTGAAGGGTTTAGTATAGTCAATGATTTTTGGTGAAATCAAGGGGTTTTAAGTTGAGTTGTTTTAATAATTCTTTGCCAGCAAAAGTAAACTGATATTTCTCAGAAGTATAACCATATAGCTCATGGTCATGTTATCTACCATTATATCTCACTTATTTTCTTCAAATATAGTGTAAACTCAGTCTGCTTAGCACAGGCACAAGTTAAAGGCTAAGTCAGTCAACACAGAGTGAAATAAATGCATTGTGTGTGTTCACATTTGTCTGTTGTGCACCATCTATTAAGGCTTCCAAATGTTAGGAAGAAAACATGGAGTTTGGCTCAGTTAAAACTATAGTCGACAGCTGAGAGAATAAGTCAAAAATAAAACTTAAGAAAAAAGACTGATTCACAGTTCAGTGTGACACTTGTATTCTGCTCTTAACAGAACATAAAGAAGACAATTAAAATATTATTAGGAAAATGAAAATTACTCCGTATTAAACACAGTATCCCCACTGACCCCAAACCTTTGTTCATTTACAGAAGCAAATTTACAGAGGTTCTGATATATTCAGGAAACCTCCCTAGACTGAGCCAGAACAGATGGTGCCAAAATGCTGTAGGAAGGCAGCTCCTATGGCACTTCCAGCTAGGACTGGACACAGAAGTGCCAGAAGTCTTATGAGAAAGCCTTAAGGCTTCCAGCCCAATTTTGCTCATCCAAGAGGTTTGGATGCATTTCAGAGGCACATCCAAAAACTGGTCATTTATCCAAATCAAAGCTGATCTTGGAACTTTTTAAGGGTCACCTTTTACTTGGCTTGCTTCTCTTGTATGCTATGCAGAGATTATTTTTTAAAAATGAGGAACTAGGGAATAATTTTATGTGCAAATCATACCATTCCCTACATTCTTTAAAGTCTCCTCATGCCTAGAAGGCAGTGGTCTCCAACCTTATTATGCCCAAAATCACTTTTTGAATCTAAAGGCAACCCAGGATCTACCTCGCCCCTTCCCCAAGGCCCTGCCCTTCCCCGAAGCCCTGCCCCACTCTCTCCATCCCCCCTCTCTCCGGTGCTCGCTCTCCTCCACCCTCACTCACTTTCACAGGGTTGGGGTTGGGGTTCGGGGGGGGGTGCAGGCTCTGGGCTGAGCCTGTGGCAGGGGGTTGGGGTGCAGGAGGAGGTGAGGGGTGTAAGCTCTAGGAGGGAGTTTGGGCACAGGAGGGGGCTCCAGGCTTGGGCAGAGTGTTGAGGTGCAGAAGGGAGTACAGGGTGCTGGCTCTGGGAGGGGGCGCTGAGCTGGGGCTTGGGGTGCAGGAGGGTGTTCGGAGTGCAGAAGGGGTTTTGGGGTCCTGGCTCTGTGAAGGGGCTCAGGAATGGCGGTTGGGGTGCAGCCTCCCGCTGGGCAGCACTTACCTCCGGCGGCTCCCAGTCAACAGTGGGCACAGAGAGGCTAAGGCAGGCTTCCTGCCTACTCCAGCCCACACCGCTCCCTGAAGGGGCCAACGTGTCCCTGCAGCCCCTGGCGGGAAAGGGGGGGGCACACAGGTCTGCGCGCTGCCCCTCTCTGCAAGCACCAACCCTGCAGTTCTCTTAGCCAATGGGAGCTGCAGGGGCAGTGATTGCAGGCAAGAGCAGTGCAAAGAGAGAGATCCCCTATCCCCCACTTCCAAGGCCATGGGGCTGCGCGGGTCACTTCGGGAGCAGTGTGGGGCTGGGGTAGGCAGGGAATCTGCCTTAGTGGCAGTCACACTGCACTGCCAGAAATCGTGATCGACTGGGAGATCCTCTAGGATCGACTAGTTGATCGCGATCAACTGGTTGGTGACCACTGCTATAGGGATATAGAACAAGTGGGATGCTGGATCCACCATAAGGAGCCAGGCCAACCTATCTCAGGAAAAATCCTTGGAAAGGGGGTTGGGAGAAGGAGAGAAAAATTCCCTGAAGCAATGGGCCTATTTTGCCACTTCCCACCCACACTGTACGGGAATTGGGTAGTATCTCTTTTAATAGTTTGTAAGCCCTTTAGTTCTGTGTTCTACCAGCTAAAGCAGCAGTAGTGTATAGATAGGTAGGCCTTGCATG
This sequence comes from Lepidochelys kempii, assembly GCF_965140285.1. Classification (NCBI taxonomy): domain Eukaryota; kingdom Metazoa; phylum Chordata; order Testudines; family Cheloniidae; genus Lepidochelys; species Lepidochelys kempii. The sequence continues at coordinate 55,100,013 of NC_136383.1, forward strand.
TTGCATATATTTAGCAAACATGGGTATTTAGACCCCACCATCCCCCTGTGTTCCCTTCATATCATATTTGCTGTGTAAAGAACAAAAGTATCATGGCTGGACATACCTAGTAGTCAGAGACACAAGTGAAGATACCTGAAGCAGGAGCCAAACTGGAGGTCAGAACCACAAGTCCAATGCCAGGAGTCACACTGGGACAAGATACCAGGAAATCAAGCCAAGGGGGCACATAGTCCAGAGCAAGGCATAACCCAGTTGTTTAGACAGCCTCTTATTCCTGCTGCTGGCTTAAATAGGGCTAGTGGGCTAATCAGCTGCTTTGGGACTCTGCCAACTGGATCTCAGGGGCGGAGCCTCACACTGGGGATGGTCTTCATGACTCTGAAGTAAGCAATCATAACAGGTTGCTAGCTATAGCGTTAGTACGGGGCTATGCCTATAAACTCTGCAGAGCTGGGTTTGAGACCTGTGGGATCATGACAAAAAGAGGTTCGGGCAGTAGCAGGGTTTCAGTCACCGAACTCTAAAAAGCCCCAATGATCCATACAGATCTCAAACAGTCTGCTAGAAGCACAAGCTCCTTCACATCTTGAAAGGTTTTCACTTGGCTGCATCAAGAACAATTTTTTCAATTTCAAAGCAAAGTTGTGTGAAGCTCAGTTGTTTTAATTAATGTTGGGTTTGGTAAATATTTTTTTCTTTAGATTTTAATCCACAACCCACTGAATTTTGCTTTGATATTTAGGTTCAAACAAAAGTGAAAATCAGCCTAAACTGGTTTCATATGATTTCAGCCTGAAACTAATAAATCCAAACCTGGTACACGTGAAAAAGGATGTCTCAGCCCTGGTTTGCCTGAAATGTTCACAATCCTTGTTCAATTTTTTGTTAAACTTGAATTTCTGGTAGTTAATAAAACCTGAAAATTAGGCAGCATGGGGTTTCATTATGAAGGTCTATTTAAAAGACAGATATCCCCATTCTTGTGATACACATACTGGAACAAATTCTGCTCTCAGTTACCCTGGTATAAATCTAGAATAACCCCATTAATGTCAATGCTGACAGTATTTGGAACATATCTGCAAATTTAGGACCTACCAAGTTAATTTAAGTCAATGGAATTACTCTGGATTTATGCCAGTGTAAGTGAAAGAAGAATTTGGCCTAGTGTGTGTGTGTGATACTTCTGAAATAGCAGCAGAAAATCAATCATTGTTTCATGTTATATATTCCCAGAGTCAGCAATGATGTACACAGCTTCTTTCCTATAGCTGCTCCTGCAATGAAACCTATCACTGCAGCCAATTCATACACCATTCATTGAATTTCAGTATAGTTGTTTATGCTGGTGGTGCCCTCTCCTTTAACCTCTGCCCTGGCTTTGCTGCAGGCTGTGGAACCATGTGCCTTTCTTGTTATTTCCTTTCAGTCCTTCTGAATCATGATGACTTTTGCTCTGTACTGAACATGTGCAATTTAGGTCCCACCACATTTGTATTAAACTCACATGGAATGCTCTTTAATAGTGAGAATGGCTTTCCATGGATTTGACACATTGCATTACTCAATGTCACAATGTCCAAAAATTTCCATGAAAAGGTATTTTATCTGTAAAAGACTGAACACCAAAATGATCACTTCATTAGCAAATAATACTGGTGATCCTTTCTTCTCCCTCCTTGCACCTCCCCAGTTCTCTGGCATTCTCCTAGCAAACTGTTTGGCCACCTGGACCTGAAAAGATAAAGCAATGTGCACTGTTTACTTAATTATTATAGAAGTTCAATGTTGAAGTAGTTCGTTCATAAGATAAATGCTTTCAGATGTCCCTGACTTGAGAACTGAAGTCACCAGTGTATTTATCTTCTCTTGTGTTGTCATTAAAGGCTTATTAACCTTTTACCACAAGTTTCTACAGAGAACAAGAAACATTCCTTCCAACAATGCTGTTACCATTTTGAAAGTATTTGAAATCTTTCACCCTTCAAATTGAAATGCCAATTTCAAGAAACCCACGACGTTGAACTGGAGCAGGATGGGCCCTTTGCATTAATGTTATCTAAGAACCAAAGTGATAACTGAAGGCCTGATTCTTCCATCTTTGCTCTAGAGCGTGTTGCCTTTCCATATATGTCAACACTTCTGGAGTAAGCCAATATTCAGCTTGAGTAAAGAAGGCAGTTTCAGGCTTTAAGATTTTGGTCCTCCAAGGTGCTGAATACTCTCAACTCCTATCGGGAACCAAGGGTATTCAGGAACTCAAGGGACATCCATTGCCCAACACCTGTGATTATTTTTTCATTTAGGACCATATTGTAACCCTGGCTATGGTCCCACTGAGCAGCGGTTCTCAACCAGGGATACAAGGCCCCGTGGGTGGCTGCAAGTAGGTTTCAGGGGGTTCGCCAAGCAGGGCTGGCATTAGACTAATTGGGGCATAGGGCAGAAAGCTGAACCCCCGCCATGCCAAGCCCTGTCACCTGAGCAGTTTAGCTTTGTGAGGCCTCCTGTGCATGGGGATGGAGGGAACTGCCCTGCTTGCTACCCCCTAATGCTGACCCCTGGTTGTTATATGCAAAAAAATAGTTGTGGCACAGGTAGGCCATGGAGTTTTTATAGCCTGTTCTGGAGGCCACGGAAAGAAAAAGGTTGAGAACCCCTGCCATTGAGGACAGAAAAGGGGTGTAAAGCATCCCATACTCCTTTGTGTGGGCTATCAGCAGCATGGATGGTGCTAGGAAGAGAGCATGCAGATGAGTGGAGTGGAACCTTAGTTTCACCACCCCAATGCACTAGCTACTGCAGCTGAGTAAACACAAAGGGGAAAGTAAACTGGACTACAAAAAGAGTTGGCATAGCTTACTGCCTCCATGATGTACGGAGGGGAAAACAAAGACCAAATAATGACTCTCAGTTACAATTCTGTCTCTGCTTTTCTCCTTGGGCAGTGCTACTACACGCTGTCCCTTACTCAGAATTGTTTGCAAGGTACCAATCCAGCCCTTAGTGAATACTGTGGTTCCCACTGAAAAATTGTTACCCATAGATAGGCATGGAAGGATTCGATTTTTATCGGTAAATGTTGCTAAATGTCAATTTCACCACACACACAAACCAACAGAAAAATATTTCCATCAATAATAATTGAAATTTACACATAGCAAAAATGCTGCTTGAGAACTTATTAGAGTTTGATTTAAGGATATTTATTTTGTCTATTTTGACATGTGAGGTTGACAACTTGCCTTTTGATAGTTACAAAGCTTTCCTTTTGGAATCTCAACATCTACGCTTATTAAATAATTATTGTCTGACAACCTCTCCATAATTCCTTACAATTGTGAAAATTTAAATTGATTAAAATTGAAAAAATGCTTTAAAATACACCATGATATTATCATTTGATATATATAATTCTGCTAAACCTACTATAGGTGATGGGTGGAGCCAATTAGATGTGTGTGAGACTCTCACAACGACATCTGATCCTTTCAAAATTTAAAGATTTTCATGTTTCTATTCCAATTTTCAAACAAAAAAAAAAGTTCAGTTTTGCAGTGTTTATACAAAAACCAGATTATTTTTCTGTCAAGGCTCAGAGAGCACTTTCAGCCATGTGGCGCAAATGGTAATATTTACATAGCTAATAATATCTTACATTAACATGCCAGAACTCATTTTAGAAGAAAAATTATAAAAGAAACATTTCTCCTAAATGTAAATTACTGGTTTTCCAATATATTTCACCTTGTTTATTTCTCAAAGCCAGTGACTAAGGCCAGAAGAACTGGAATGAAATATCGTCAGGGTTCAAATTCAGCTCAATTGAGTATATTCATGCAGCTCCTCTGAACTTCATTCTGCCTTATACAGAATTTGGCCCAATGACTTCATTGTGCCTGTAACTGAGCTCTCTAGGCGGCGCCCCCTTATGGCTTATCAGGGCACGATGTCCCCCCTGCAGGTTGGATAGCTGGATAGTTGGGTGTCACCCCTCATAGAGTTGGTGCCATGGTGCCTTTGCCCTCTAGCTAAGGAACATTGAAGTTCTACAGCTTCTTGAATGTTAATGTTAAAAAAAAAAAAAAAGAAAACAGCAAACTAAAAATCAGAGTCATGCTAGAACGCACCAACAGGACTCTACCCTTCTGCTCTAGGCTTGTCTCTGTGCAGTGAATCCTTTACTGTCCATCTTCCTTGGCCTAGTTACCCCATTCACCAAATGTCTCATCCGGGTAACAAGCTGTTTGAGACTTTTAGCTGGAACCAGGCTTCCCTTGTTGAGGGTGTAGGAGAACTTTGCGAGCCTTCCTGGTCAGCCTTGAACTGGGCTAGGTCTCCTCTTTTAACTCCCCTCTCCTTGCCTGACAATGTCTGCAGGTATAGCAGGACAGGGACAACTGGGTCCACAGGCTTTCCTTAACCCTCTTGTTGCCTATCTGCCCCACCAAAGTAGATTTTATGGACTTCTATACTTGTAGTAGGGTGCTGTTTTAGTTAGATGTTTCTACAGTTTTAGCAGCACAACAGTTTGTGAAATATCATTGCAGTTTATTCATGCAATGCATTTCTGATATGCTTCATCAAAAACTCAAAGACAGCAGTGTAGGCTGGTGTGCAGATTCACCAACCAGGGATGGAAAAATTAAGTCCCAACTACAGGTCTCTTCATATCACCTTCCTCAGGGCTTGCTTTATTCCTAAAACACAAACTCAAAACCAGAACAAATCAACTCAAACTAGTGGGTAAGAACCACCCAAGGTCTTCTGGCTTCATGGGGAGAGCACACACCCTTTAGTAGCCCTTCCTGGCAGCTCTCCCATCTGCCGCCCCTGCCTAAGAAGCATAGAATCATAGAATCATAGAATATCAGGGTTGGAAGGGACCCCAGAAGGTCATCTAGTCCAACCCCCTGCTCAAAGCAGGACCAATTCCCAGTTAAATCATCCCAGCCAGGGCTTTGTCAAGCCTGACCTTAAAAACCTCTAAGGAAGGAGATTCTACCACCTCCCTAGGTAACGCATTCCAGTGTTTCACCACCCTCTTAGTGAAAAAGTTTTTCCTAATATCCAATCTAAACCTCCCCCACTGCAACTTGAGTCTTATAACTTCTTTTTCATCTATCTCTCGATGCAAGGATGATGTCTGCCAAGGGGGTTCATTGGTGAGTTTTTAAGTGGCTGAGGAGCCCAATTCTTGCCCTGAAGATTTTCTCACAGAAGTCACGGTGTAATCTTAGAGGAGATAGAGTTGTTGGCTGGAGTGTTGTGCCCTTTCTTTCCTCCTTTGTCATTTCTGTCTCATGAGCATGTCTGTTCTCCTCAAAGTGAGCTGTGGCTTGGTGTATAGCTGGAGTGGGCAAACTTTTTGGTCTGAGGGCCACATCGGGTTTCGGAAATTATATGGAGGGCTGGTTAGGGGAGGCTGTGCCTCCCCAAACAGCCAGGCGTGGCCCAGCCCCTGCTCCTTATTCCCCCTCCCCCTCTTCTCGCTCTCTGATGAGCCCCCCCCGGGACCCTTACCCCATCCACCCCCACCCGCTCCCTGTCCCATGACCGCCCCTGGAACTCCCACCCCTGATTGCCCCCCAGCGCCCCATCCAACCCCTCCTCTCATTCCTGACTGTCCCGACACCAGACCCCTGCCCCATCCAACCACCCCTTCTCCCTGACTGCCCCTGGAACCCCGGCCCCTGACTGCCCCCCGCCGCCCCATCCAACCCCTCCTCCTTCCTGACTGCCCCCCCAGGACCTCTGCCCCCATTCAACCCCCATGTTCCCCACCCTCTGACCACCCCGACCCCTATCCACACCCCCACCCCCTGACCAACTCCCCGGCCCCCTTACCACGCTGCCTGGAGCACCTGGTGGCGGGCAGCACTACAGCCGTGCCTCCCAGCTAGAGCCAGCCACCCCACCGCGCAGCACAGAGCACCGGGTCAGGCTGGGCTCTGCAGCTGCACTGCCCCAGGATCTTGCAGCCCTGCTGCCCAGAGCATTGCGAGGGCAGCAGTGAGCTGAGGCTGCAGGGGAGGGGCTGGGGGCTAGCCTCTGGGGCGAGGAGCTCAGGAGCCGGGCAGGAGGGTCCCATAGTTTGCTCACCTCTGGTGTATGGTGTGGCGCCACTGTGTTCTGTTCCGTGACGAGTCCTCCCAGTTTGTTGGGTTGATGCCTCCCTTTTTAAGATGTACTTTCAGCATGTCTTTGAAACTGACTTCCTGTAAGTCACAGGCTTGCTTCTAGTCATATGCCTGGTAACTACTGCTCCCAGCTTTAAAGGACCCAAGAACCATAATGGACATTGAGATGTATACATGTACCCTAAAGCTCAGTGGCCTCATAAAAAATAACTAAATAAAATTCAAAATTAATATTCAAACGTGAGATCACTAAGAAGGCATGCGTCAACTTTTTAATTCATAAATCCCTCTAAAAGAGAAAAGGCAAAAACTTTCATTAAGGGCTGGAATAAGTGTCCTAAACAGCTGTGCGGGGAAATAAAGGGGGTAAAGCCCAACTGCACCCCATGCATGGCCACTGCATAGGACTTAGCTGAGGTCAGGCCTGGGGAGGAGAACAGGAGTTATGCAGCCAATATTCCTAGAAGGGTGAGGAGATGTGACAAATAGCAGGGAGAAGGCAGATCCATGGCTCAGCCCCCCACTATATATTAGGCAGAAAAGCTAGCAGGATATAATGGTGGGCTGAGGAGAGAGAGAGAGAGAGAGAGAGAGAGAGAGAGAGAGAGAGAGAGAGATTATGCTGTGTCTGGTAGTGGGCTGACGTCATATACTTCCCCTGCGCAAAACAGGAGTAATAGAAAATTTATTACTCAGAGGTGTCTCTGAGTCAGTTTCTTTCCAGAGCAACTCTTGGAATGATAGAGCTCCATGCTGCTCCTTACACAGCTCTGCGAATAATCTCTCAATCTAGCCCTTAGCTAATGAAGTATTAAAGGACTACTACACATTTAGTTCCTCTATATACATTGGGCTATCTTTGGGTATTGGTTTGTAAAGTGGAGATATACTATTTATTTGACCTTCTTAGTAAAAAAAGCTATATATGCACTACTTCTCATAAACACAGGAGAAAGTAGCATACAAAACACATGATTGCTTTGTCTAAAATGGAAGAGCTGTGTTGGTATCTGAGGTTTAAGTTCATAGAATCAAAGCTGTATATTTCTGTTCTGAAGAAAAATTGTGAAAGTCAGTGATGATAACTTAATGGAACATTTCTGAAAAAAAAAGGGATCGTCTAAAAATACCATAAACAGAATTATGGGATTATGATACGTCTTCTTAGCAGAAACTCTGGACACTTTGATATGAATAACTGTAGGAATTTCCTTTGTGTGTTGCCTGTTTTGCCCTTTTCCCATGAGCCAAGTACATTTTGTACCCATATCTTCGTGTCATTTTACCTCGAATAGTGTTTATGTACTAGTTTATTTCTTGTAAAGAATATAAACAACAGCATAGAACTTACAAGAGGCAAGGTCGTGATCTAAAGCCACATATGTGTTTTATATTCAGTGAGTCAGATCATCAGCTGATATAAGTAAGGATAGCTTCACTGAAGTCAATGGAGCTACATCTATTGACCCTAGCTGAGGATCTGGCCCTGAAGATAAGTCTGAAATTATATGCCATAATAATACAATAGCTGCATAATTCAGGAAGAGCTCTAACAAAATTTGGAGTTGTACTGTAAAAGAATCATTATAGTATGGGTACTACATTAGTTCTGTACATTGATAATGTACAAAATTTCAGTAGATTCAATAGCACTGGGTGCTATCCTGCAAAAAAAAAAAGGTACACATTTGAGTAACTATTTGTGTAAGCACCCCATTGGCTATTCACATGTCTTTTCAGGACTGGGCTTTTGGATTCAAGTACATCACAGACTTTTTGATAGTTAACATATCCCACAAATAACATGTTATACACATGCTAATATGCTGTGTATTTTTTCTAAAGAAAAATAAAAATAATGACATAGAAAAGCCAATTGTCCTCAGAAGTTATTGTACCAAATTAGATTCACTCTTTCAACTATAGAATAGGATGATTTTAGTCTCTTCTATCACAGCATTTATCCACCAACAAAGTCCAGTATAATCACCGTGTTCTGTATTTTGGGAATAGTGTTGTAAGATTATTGTAATATTTTATGCTTGTGTATGGTTAGGTGGTTGGCCCTTGAATTGACTTTATATATAATTCCCTTTTTATAAAGACTTAGTTGTTGGATTTGTAGTTTCAGTACTGAAGTTACAGTGATTGAATTACACCTTGTAGGCACTGCTCCCTGTTGGGTAGATACAAAGTCTGCAATAGCTTTTCAGGATGTAGAGGATACTGCATAAAGTCCCCAGTGTTCAGAGGGTACTTAAGAGGGTACTGCACAAACTCCCCTCTGCCAGCCTTCAGTGGAAAGAATGTATTGGCCTTGTCCTCATTTTCTTCTTGGGATGGTTAATATATCTCACAAAATAGCCTGAGCACATGGAGACAACCTGTGCTTGAACCCTGCACTGAGGTTCAAGAGGGCAGGGATTGTATACATATTAAATGATAGAAAATTTCATTAACACAGAGTTAAGGTTGCTTGATGATAGCTTGTGCCCTTCAGAATGTTGAGTTCAGCAAAACTCACATATATGAAAACCAGGAAATGCAGAGTTACGGTACAGGCCCAAGAAACCTTTTCTCAGTCCCCTTGGAGCTTGCAATAGTCACTGGGAATTCTGCATGCACTACAGTTGCATTCACTGTGTAAACTGTAGCTTTATTGAATAGTACAGGAATAAGCTGGAGCAGCTTGGAAGCTTGATATGAGGTGAGTGGAAGGGCTGTCGCTCTCGGGGGGTGGTGGGCGGGGTGAGCCCCTCTCCTTGAGCTCTGTATATGTGAAAGAAGTGCATGGGTACCTTGAGAGAACCAGTATACCTCATTTTCTCACTGCATTGTTTATGCTGTGGCACTAGTAGAACACTGAGGTCTTCCTATTATGGGGGTTGTCAGCAGTTAGTTGGGAGATGAGTTTGATCTGTGAATTTAACAAAGGGTAAGTGAAAGTAGTGTTTGATGATGTCATGTGCATAGTGGTATAGGGGTTGTACAAGGGTTTGAAGGCACTGTAAAATTTAGTATCTGTGTTTTTTTCTGTGGATAAAGCTAAGTGTATGAGTGGAGAGAGCTCAGTAGAGGGCAAAAGAAGAGTGTGAGAATGTGTTATGGACTAAGGCATTTCTCAAAGAGAGCAGAGTTATGGTTGAATGGGCATGTAACTCAACTATGTATTTCCAGGTTTAAGTTTGAGTTTTGCTGAATTCAACTTTCTGGAAGGGCACGAGCTAACTGTGTGCAATCTTAACTCTGTATTAACGAAGCTTTTTGATATTTAATTTCCTAGTTTTTTTAACAGAAAGAGAAATGTTGTTGGTAGGGGTTCATGGTCATTTAAGCAGTTGTAATTATCATGACAATGTGCAGTTCAGAAGCTCTTGTGGACAGGTAATGAAAATACCTAGTTCTTACATAGAGCTTTTCATCAGTAGATCTCAAGGAGGGAAATGTCATTATTCCCCTTGTAGAGATGGGGAAACTGAGGCACAGAAAGACATGACTTGGCCAAATTTACCCAGCAGGCCAGTGGCAGAGCCAGGAATAAAGCCCAGGTTTTCTGAATCCCAGTCCACGGTTCTCTCCACTAGGCCACACCATTCCCATGTGATTCCTAAGCACCCCCCTCCTCACACATGGTACACTTTGTGGTAGTGGAGTGGGAATAATGGTCATGCTTTGAAATGTTTTGATTCTTTAATTGCTAACAGAGCTGGTGAGAGACATCTCAGACATGGTTTATGTCCCAAGAACTTGATGGCTTTAATACATGGTAGTTACAGTAACCTTAAGCATGTGAGAGAAGATTGATGTGTCTCTCTCCTCCTCACCATAACATTTAGCCTCCCTCCCCTGCCACTATTTCCAGAACACCCTCCAGTTCCTGTCCAATTAAACCATTAGCACTTTAAAAGCCATGTGTGCACAAAAAAAGTTGGTAAATCTGTGAATTTTAAGAAAAGCTGGGGTGCTATATCTCAGGAACCTCTTGCTCAAATGACCCCCAATTTGGATCACTAATCCTACCCTGCCCCCTCATAAAACACAGCAAATTTCAAGACAACTAGATATGCATGAAGATTTTTGAATATTTAGAAAAAATTTCCTTTAAACAGAAAAATCTTATCAATCTTAACTGTAGCAAAACTAGTGCTCCTCTGTAGTATTTGTTAAATTAATCATTAGTAATTGCCTTATGCAGTAATATGCAGACCACAGTATAGGATGGTCCTGAAACCATGGGAGGCTCTGAGAGATGTGATAGCCTCAGCAGAATGAGAACAGCCCATGCAGATGAATACAGGCCTCAAAAAATAGCTCAGAGATGCGTGAACTGCCCCATTCATGTGAGTGGGTGTTCCCCTCCCCATCCAGGAGAGCCTGTGATGCCAGTTTGTTTCAATATTCCAGAATCAGGGTGGAGAGGCCATTATAAGAAGGGAGGGAGATGCTTTGGAAGCTGTGGCTGGCTGGTCAATTTTTCTGAATACCAACAGTGAAACCTTGAAATCTCAGTTTCTGATTTCAGTGTAAAAATATGTTGTTGATGACACTCTGTTCTCTCTAAGGAATTGCACCATAGATTGATTTTACAGCCTACACTGTTGCTGTGAAATGCACAAGGGGAAATCATGTTTCTTTTGGGAAGTGTCCTGTCCTGAAACCTTGGAGACTTTACTAATGGTATTGCAAAAGCAGAATCCATTTGACAGTGGACCTTAAAACTTAGGTCGACATAGCTACGGCGATCAAGGATATAAAAAATCCACCTCCCTGAGCACTGTAGCTACGCCATCATAACCGCAGTGTAAACGCAGCTACGGCAATGAAAGAATACTTCCATTGACCTAGCTACCATTGCTCAGGGAGTTGTGGTTCCAAAAATGACAGAGAAATCCCTTCTGTTGCTATAGGCTGCGTCTACACTAGTGGGTTCTGCTGGCAATAGCTACAGTGCTGTAGATGTGTCCTAGTAGTGGAGATGTGGCCTGTATTATGGAGTGTCAGAATACCCGGAGATATACTGAGCCTGATTCTACACTGTATTGTTCCTTTAATGCCATTTTGATCGGGTAGCTTTATACATCCACTTTGCACAGACTATATAACATGCAAAGCAATAGAAGATCAGGCTCAGTGGGTCCGATTTTTATCTCATGCCCATGTAAATGAGAAATAACTCCATTAAAGTCAACAAGTCCACAAGTCCCATGCAAAGGCCTAGTTTTCGACACACCAATTTTTGTTCATTAATTTTCAGTCCCACTTTTTTTTTTTTGTTTATCAATCATGATCTTAACACAGTCCTTGAGTTATACCAGTAGGCCTTTCTGTTTGGACAGATTCAGTTTTTCTGTCTGGTTTTCTTGCACTTATTTATGACATTCTTTATTAAAAATAATTTGACCTCATGATAAATTCCTAAGCAGACAAAAAGTTATATGTGAGGGTCACAGGCACCCTTGCGCCTATTCTTCACCAGTCCTTCTGTCACTCACATTCTCATATCCCCCTTCCCAATATCCCTTCCCTCCCACTCCACCTAGCCCCCAAGCCCTCTCCTATCCACACACTCCATTTATCACACTCCATCCCTCTCTGCACCCAAACCCCTCTCCCCCATTCCCACCTACTTTTCTACCTTTAATCACCCTCCCCTTCCAGTGAGAATTTGTATGTGTAATTATTCTCTTTTCAAAAAGAGTTTCAGCACATTATAAGAATTCTGCTGTACTCAGATTACATTTTCCCCTGCCAAAAACTCCACCACTGTCACTTTGACAGAGGTCAATTGCAGCAAGACACCTCTTTCTTTTATTTCAAATTGCTACCTAAGGTTGGATTTGAACTCCAGTGTCTAGCTGGTACTCAGGTTCCATAAGCATAACATTAACCCTTGAACTATTCAGATTTTGTGAGTTGTAATTGACTTTCAACCCCCTTAGTGTCACTCTCTGCACATGCACAGTGTTATCCATTTGGCATGCGAGCCTTAGAATTGCTTGGCATGCAACTTAACTGGTGAACCAAATTCTTTGGCTAATAAAGTTGCAATTTGATTTCCCCCAAAGGCCTAGTATGTACTATTGGGGTAACTCTCAAGCATTTGAGGCTGTGGTGTGATGATCTCAGCTCTGATTTGATCTCTATCTGTGCACAAAAAGACATTGCCAAAACACATCAACTTTAAAAAGGAATAGGGGAGGGAGCTTCGGAGGTGAGTGTATTTCGGGAACCACTTGGTCAAAAGATCCAAAGTTTATATCAGTAACTTAACCCCATGGCCCCATGAAATATGCCAAATTTCAAGGCAATCTGAGTAACCCTGATAATTTTAGAGCACTTTGAGTCAAATTTTAAACAAAAAGCTGGTCTTAACCTTAAGTGTAGCTGAAGCAGTACTCCACTATAATGATTCTATATAAATAATAATTATTATACATTCAATTATACATTGGCTTTTTGGCAAGCCATCACCTGGCTATTTAGTGGTCTTATTCTAGTTTTGCTTATCCAGGCACTACATTTTTTGGTATACTGCACAATATGTCACGCTGTTGAAAAAAGTGGACTTGTATTAAGTAACACATTATTTTCCCTGCAGAGTTGGAAACAGAAATCACTTTTCTTGCCATGAGACATGCTGTGTTTCTCACCCCCCTACTGAATCTTCGTAGTAGCTTTTGTTTTATTCCTCTAGGTCAACTGAATACGCAGTACTAAAGCTAATGAGAAACACAAATGTATTAATACAGGGTTTTTTATCCTGTACATTTTAGAAATGTTGGGGTTTACTTCCATGTTGAGGAAAAATCTTCCGCATGGTACACCCTTCTAACCCGAGCACAAAACAGACACACAAATACATATCAAGATCTGGGATGGGTTGAAACCTGTAAACTGGGCATAATGTTTGTTTAGGTCCTCACATGTGGGCTATGTCTAAATCATTCTATTCTTGCTGTGTGATATTCTCTAAGATATGGATTTTCCTATCCATCCACACAATTAAAACTCTCATCAAGACTCTCATCATCTTACGTCTTGATTACAGCAACCATCCTTCTCTCTGGCCTTGACAAATGCAACCCTGCACCACACACATTCATTCAGAATACTGCTGCAAAGATAATTTTTCTTGCCTGTTGTTTTGACAATGTCACTCGTATTTTTTAATACCTCCACTGGCTCCCCCTTCTCTATCACATCAAACATAAGCTGTTTGTATTCACTTTATAGGCCCTTCAAAGACAATCACCATCCTACCAATCAACTGTCAGTCACTATTTAGCTGCCGATGCTTGTCTCTGACCTGCCCATGAGGCCAGCCTCCACTGTTCACTTGTTAAATTTTCAAAAAAACTCCTTCAGACTTTTGCCCATGCTGCCCCACATGCTGTGCACCTGCTCCCCCAAAACATCCACAAAGCTCATTATCCACCTTCAAATCCCTCCTCAAAACTCTCCTTTGCTGTAATGCTTTTAAAAAATTGACCACAGTTATCCCACTGGTGTTCAGTGACCACTGCCTAGCATGCTGAAGAATATTGTCTCATTGTTTCTTGGTACTCCCCCATCTGTTCATATCCATCTGTTGTCTCTTGTCTTATACTTAGATTATAAGCTCTTTGGGTCAGGGACTGTCTTTTTGTTCTGTGTTTGTACAGCGCCTAGCACAATGATCCATGACTAGGACTTCTAGATACTATGAGAATGCAAATAATAAACCATAATAATAATGGAATGGGAGTGGAAGGGCATGGAGGAGGTGCATACTCTCTCTGCTCTGAGTGCATACTGCACTAGCCATCAGGGAGGAACTACACAGATAAGGGGAAAGCACATGCATAGAGGTGATTGAAAATCACTCTTATTTTGTTTGTTTCTTGATATTAGAAGGTATAACCGAGACATTGCCTTTCCAATACTGGATAAAACCACAAGTACTGGGAAATAATTCTCCCCAACAAGAGGATCAAAATTAGGAAAACGAAAAAAAAATTGTAAATGAACAGGCATGTCATATGATAAATTGAGACAAGCTACCAAGTCTGTAGCTGCAGGGATCTCAAGCTGGAAAGAGCAGGGAGTAAGAAGTTCAAATGGTGATAATCAATCGATAAACATACCGATGGGCTCCAGACACTTCACAAATATTTCTGACCCCTTGTACAGGCATGTCTCTGTGAAGTCATAAATTTAGTGACCCCTTGCTTTATAAACATTTGATCCATTGACCCATGCCTTTCAATCTAGGATTCTGCAAAATTGGCGTCCTGTCTTCCACAAGCCTTGGAAAGCTGTGGGAGATTCCTGGCAGGAATAAATGCGTAAGCATAGTTATTTCCAGGTCTGGAAATTAAGTAACTGGCATAACAAATGGGGGCATAATAATCAGTTTGGGAGAACAGCATGATGTCTTCTTGACTTCTCCCACCCCTCTAGCCCTTACAAACCTACTTTTGTTGCTCTGCAGGGTACAGCACTGAATAGGTGAGCAAGTCCTTTGCTACCTAGTGCAACATATGGAATAGCCAAGGCTCTACTGACACATTAGAAGTGGCATGTTTTGAGTTGGCTGCTCCTGTGGATGTTTACTGGATAATCTTGATATTTCAGTACACGATCAGTCCCACAGTAAATAATCCTTTCCCGGCAATTATAGGAGCACGGACCCTTCTTTTGACCTCTTTCATCCACTGTAAAACACTAAACTTCCTTACTGGCTCTCAAACATCTATGGATGAGTGGAAGAGCTGAAGTGAGTCACCTATTCTACAACAAGTATGAATACGTTTCAGGTTTTCATTTACTGTAAAGTTTATAACAGGATAATGACATAAAAGGAGAGTCTAACTTCAATCAAAAGATTATTTTCTAAAATAATCTTGGAATACAGTGTGGTATTTCAATCACCTGGGATGAAAACTTGGCTCCTTTGAAGTCAATAGAGTTTTCCCATTGATTTCAAAAGAGACCAGGACTTCACCCCGGTATTTTTCAGATTTTTGTTCTGTGGTGTTAAAACTAAAATGCTGCTTCATTTAGTTCATTTTCAAATGCACTAAGAAGTTAGAAGAGTACCATTCCTCTCTAACAAGGTAAAAATTCTTTGCAATGTGAATTTCAAAAGAATATAAAGAGCTCTTATTAAAGGGTCTTATTTGGCACCATTGAAACTGGACCATGTCTTCCCTTCCCTCACACCCCTCTTATTACTGTTATGTATTACCCTTACTAGGATGTGTTCTATAATTGGATGCTGTCATGGATAGATGGAAAGAGACAAATCTTCCCAATCTGATACCAAGTACATTTTACTGAGCAAAATACTCATTCAAAGAGTAGAAGATTATCTCTTTACTCTCAAATAGTTCTTCAGATTTGACTGATTCTCAACCATGACATTAAAACATTTGAGTCTAGATAAACTTTTAACCTGATGAATCTATGGCATAGGGTTACAGGAAACATCTGTGGAGAAACAAACTAATTTCTATGTAAGGATTTTTTATTTTGTTTTCAAAGCAAATGCAATGGGATTTTAGCCAGACCTAAATGTCATATTCCTTTTTAGGATAATAATGTGAGCAGAACTGCCTCCTATTTGTCCTGCAACGTGACAAAAATAAATGCAGCCCGATACATCCTTGTGGTAGTTAAGAATCAGCTAACGATTATGTGAGGAAGAAGTTTGTGTTCTGATTCAGTGTCTAGTAACAAAGTCCGTTCAACACAAATCTGATCTGACCAACATAGGAAACATTCCCTACATTGAAAAGATGTGTTCCAGAAATACAAGAATCTTCTTAACCAGTTGTTTCCTTGTGTAAATAGCTATTTCCTGCCACCTGTATTCTGGGAAGGCTCTGTAAACTAGTTTACAACTAAATCTTCATATTAAATTATAGTAAAAAAGTAAAAAGGTGCCATCACTAAATGGAGTAACAATTATGAAGCCCTTGATATTATCTATTGCATAAGTATTGGAAATCTGACCCTACAGTACTTACTCACACAAAACTATGACTAATTTCAGTGGCAGTTTTGCCTAAATAAAGACTTCACAACTGGACCCTGTTTACTTAGGGAAATTCTACACCAAATTAAGTGATACAAGTTACATTGACAAACAGCCACCACAGTAATTAAATCACTTTTGCATGTGCACACTATGCTCCTGGTGTCAGCGGTGCGCATTCTCACCAGTTCCACTTGCACCTATTTAACTGTCAGTGTGGACCATTGTGGGCTGGATTCTGAAAGGCAGCAACAACCAACGTAAGGAATGCAGTATATACACTGATGCTGGATCAACCTAACCACATCGACCGAAGTGTTACGCCTCTTGCAGAGGTGGAGTTATTAAGTTGGTGTAGTGAGCGAGTTATATTGGTGGGAACTACATTTTAGTGTAGACAATTACAGAGTTAGAGTGACGTACGCTGCCTTACGCTGACCTAACTCTATAATATATGCCAGTGCTTAGTAAAAGCAGCCAAGATTGTTTGCCTTGCTACTATAATATGTATGTTACTATTCACTGAGGAAGACTTTCTGAAGGCAGTTTTAAGTTACAGCAGTTGTTAGTAGATGTGAATTGCACACATCAATCAGTTTATTAATTAGAGATATCTTTTAAGTGATTTTCTAATCAAATTATACTATTTCACAACTTTTTACCCTTCTTGTAGTTTTTTCTAATTTGAGCTAGGAAAGAAAAGCCATGTCACTGTAAGAAGTCGGATAGCAGATATTTTACACCACTTCTCCAGTGCAACTGTTAACTGTTTGCACTGATCTTATTCTGGGCACCAACCATGTTTGGTCTCAATTTAAAGCTCAGGATCAGCTTGACTTTTATTAAGTGGGTGAAAACAAAGTATCATCCATGAAAACAACCTTTCTCTTTCTTGAAATACTGCAGCTACATTAGACACAAACAGCATATTTTAAAAATGTCAACAGTTTTAACTACTCTGTGTGTGCATATCTGAGAATGAGATATCAGAGGTGACTGAAAAGGTAAACACTTAACAACAGAACTCTGTTTAAATTGGCACTTATCTTATTCTTTTGAAGACTCTCCAGGATAAACCCATTATGTAAGTAGATTTTTGTGTGTGGTTAATTTAGTACTTACAATGCCACACTGACACACCTGGAGAGTGAAACCCGATTTTTATCCACAGAACAAAAACAGAATAGCAGTGACAGTTTAAGCCCACCCACATGGATTTGTCAACAGGCCTCAACCTTGTCCTGGAGGGACCACATCTAGTGATGAGAAGATTGTCAGTTTTTATGCCCATTCAGTCCTTTGTTCTTGGCTCAGCTTGCCAACATGATTATGCCAGTTATATGTTATGTGTATGTGTCAGTTATAATTGATTTATGTAGTAGAAGCTGAGGGAACAAGTGTTGTGTGCAGGAATTTACTTGTGTGACTTTCTTTGACATTTTCTGAAGGCACTGAGGTAGATACCTGCATTCTGCCTAGATAGTGTGGAGGTCATTCTCATTGTAGTAAAGTGGCTATTAAGGGATGGAGGTATGCTTCACCCTTTGATCTTACTTCCTGTTGTTGGTGGGAGTTGCACCACCATTTTGAGTATGTGCTTCCAATAATAAAGCAGCATGTTCTTTAGCCTGCAGTTACTGTACATAGTAACTGTACATCAATAATTATTAGTAGTAATATGACCACCAGTAGAACTTGGTAGATGTAGATAAAGCTCCTTTAAGATGGTTAGTTTTGTTCCTTTGTTAGAGATGCCAGAGTAGAGAAGAGAAACTTGTCCTATTCCTCAAAGGCTCTCACATGTGGAGTCCTTCAGGGATTCATCCTGTTTCCTCTCTATTCATCCTGTTTCCTCTTCAGCATCTATGTGAAGCCATCCTCAACTAGTTCAGACACAGTGATCCCCCTGGCTGTGTGAAATGAGGACTTATATGAAGAGCAGCTAGCTCAAGCATAATCCAGGCCCCATGGACCCCACTTCAGTAGGAAGAAGAATTTTGAGGAACTAGCTTTTAAGATGACCTTTCCTATTATTTCTGGCCCACAGTGATCAAAGGTTTTCCTTAGCTCCTCATTGCTCTTCAGACACTGGTAGCTAGAGTGACCTTAAATACCTTACCTATTATCTGCTCAGAGCAATGAGCCATGCCCATTCCTACCACAATAGACAACTTCTATCATACTGAAGCTGGGCTACTACTATTCCCTCTACTTGGGACTGACCCAAGGGCTATGCAGAAGCTATAGGTGGTGCAACAAGCTATGTTTTATCTTCTAAACAATGCCAACTAGGGTTAAAACCACTGCTCTGCACACTGTATTAGCCGCTAATAGAATTCTGGGACCCTTAAAAGTTTCCCAATCTCATATTCCAAGCCTTGAATAAAACGGGCCCTGTTGTCCCTGGGACAGTCACACACTCCAGTCCCCAACACACTTACTACTTTCTGTCAGGACACTCTGGTAACCAACAGCTCCATTATGATGGTGGAGGTAGGGTCCACCGTTTATAGAACAAATTTCCACAGAGAAACAGGCTGAGCCTGAATTTCATCACCTTTCGAGTAAGATACCAAACACGTCTATTCAAACTAGTATTTCCTCAACATACCATGTTACACAATCCCATCAGGACATAAGGAATTAAACTATTAGCTTCTATTCACTATATTTTAAAAAGTTTTTTTTGTTCTCTGAGATACAACGTTAGATACTGTTAGTTAATGTGCAGACAATGTTATAATAAGAGCAGTTCTTCATTAAAAATAAAAAGCAATTGAGTATTTGTACCCATTAGAAAACTGTACAGACTAGTTACGTGATTTCTGTGGAGGCAACAATTATTGCCACTATCTGTAGAGAGTACTTCGTCAAGACATGTTCATTAATACCACACTCATTATGTTTTGACAGTCAACAGGATATCTGTTTGATTATTTCTCTTTAGTCTAGCCAATGCTAGCAACTACAATCATATAGGCTTTCTTTCTATTTCTGTATAACTTGAGGGGGTATTTTTATATATGAATTTGAACAATAGGCAAGTTCTTCCAATAATCTAGTATTTTTGTACAGATATGCATATTTAAATATACATGGATGTGAATTTAAGTTCTTTAATCTAAGGGAAAGCAATAAACCATGAAAGTAGCTGGAAACGGAATACTGTTTAATAGAAATGGTTAAGATTTCCCAAATATAGAGCTCTTGATTATTTGTTGTTGTTGTTGAAAATTCAATTTTCAATTAAAACAAAAACAAACAAAAAAGAACAAGAAAAAGTGTGTCTAAATATTTTGGGGATTTCAACCAGCTATATGGCTGGTAAATATTTTTTTGACCATAGAAAGATCTTGACATATTAACATTTTTTGAAGTGTCAAGAAAACAGTAAAAAATGTCAAATATATTCTCTCATTTTTACTGCTCCTCCCGCCCCATAAGCTCTATTTTTAACATAGATTCCACAGGTAGAATCAGTATTCAAACCCAGGTCCAGGTAAAGGTTAGGCTTCAGATCTGAGGTGCAGGTTCAAGGCCAAATTGGAGTTAGGGTTCTAGTCTTAATTCAATTTTACCAAAATCTTACAATCTGTTCCCATGAGATTTCAGTCCTAAATGGATTAAACTCTCATGAGATTACTGGTTCTTGTGAGTTTTCCAGTCTTTTTTGCCCAAAATCTCATAAGAAGTGATTTGCACGTGATTTGAGTGCCACAAAACAAGAACTAGAAAATAGGAATTTTCTAAATGGATGCAACACATGATCAAAAACACTAGCTGCAGTTTTTGATCCAGGTATTTGAATCTGAATACTTCTGACACCTATATTCATTCAGATTCAGTCTCAGTTTTGGCCCCTCATCTATTCATGATACAGCTATGCAAATAACAAGTTAATATGGAGATATATAGCTGTCTCATAGAACTGGAAGGGACCTTGAAAGGTCATTGAGTCCAGTTCCCTACCTTCCCAGAAGGATGAAGTACTGTCCCTTATTTTTGCCCCAGATCCCTAAATAGCCCCCTCAATGATTGAGCTCACAGCCCTGGGTTTAAGCAGGCCAAACCACTGAGCTATCCCTCCCCCATGATTTCAATCTCTCCTTTACAAATAACTCATTTAATGAATTTCATCTTTTTGTTTGCTAATTATCTATTAAAATTGTGATTTTTTTCTCAATTCATTATTCTTGTATTCTCATCTCTCATATTCATTTTTAAATGATTGAACAGAAAATATTCTGTAAATACATATTATCAGGGTTCATTCACAGAGTGCTCAGTGCACATATTCACTATTTGAAATTCAAGCTGGTTTGACTGGACCCAGAACACAAGGCAAAAATTTCTGTTTCTTAGAATAAAGTTTCTGGCAGAAACACAGAGATTACCAAAACTTTTCAACGCTATTGATATAGGCAAACGTTTCCAGCCATAATAAATTCATTTGGCAGAACATTCATGAAATATAAACACAAAAGGGTTATGAATGTGGTTGAAGTACATTTATTTAAAAACTGAAATAACTTTGTGTGAAAAACTGTTTGCAGTATTTGACCAGGTCCAAATATATTTACATATATATATGCACACAATGGCGTAGTTCTGAATAAAGTCTTCTTGGCGTGAGTCTGAGATGACCATAATCACTCCAAAGTGGCAAACACATACATAATTGATTCTTTATATGATATATATTTTAAAGAAAAGCGATTTTAGCAATGTTTTACAAAACATATTTTTTAAACTATTGAAACTATATTTTTATCTCTGGGGTTTGTAAATACCAAAAGAGGAAGAGGAAGAATAAATTTTGTAAATCCCTAAAAATTAACCTAAAATTACTTTTCTGCTTATAAAGAAACATTGTCAGCAAATCAGCAAAGTTCCATTTTCTTCAATAGAGTTGTGCCAATTTACACCAACTGAGAATCTGATGATAGTAAGATGTGACATCTCACAACCTACCAGGGTTAGAAGCATAAACTTTGCACCATAAAGATTTCAGTGGGACTTGAGTGAACAACATTTTGAAAAAGGTTTTCAGGGAGGCTAGTGTTTTTATTCCTAATACAGAAGTGGAAATAAGGTGAAACCTCACATTGAGCAAAATATGATTTGGATCTGTATGGTCTTCATATATTCATATTGCTAAAGGCCAGACAGCCAGAGAGCTTGCATCTTGCTAAAGAGAAAATTTAATTCCCACTGCCTTAAATTTGGCCTACTTAAGGTTTAGCATGACATCATTTACTTATGGATTAAGAAAGATGAGTTTTATATTTATGAGGCACTTGAAAGTGTTTTCCCAGATGTTTCTCCTTAGGAAGGTATGATGCAAATTATGAACTCAGTGGTTCAAAGCGTGCATATGCTCATATTTGTGTATTCATTCCTTATATTAAAAAAACCTGCCTTTTAATAAGTTAAGTAGGGCAACACACTAAAGCAATTACTGTTAATAAAATTAAAGTTAGGAACTGAGAAAAATAGAAGTAAAAGTTAATTTTTAAAAAATGTAAGTTATTCTGCTTGTTGTCACATCAAATAAATATACAGTTCTATTTAATTACTAACAATAGCAAAAAAATGGCAGGGCTTTTGACTGTATTCACAATAACTCTGAATAAAGTCGAAAGCTCCTTTCATTATGCAGCCTATTGTGTCCAGGTATTGAACAGGTCCCAACGGTGCCTGATTTTTATTATTATTTTTTTTCTACAGTGAATCAAATTCTTCTCTGTTTCACCCTGACAGACAAATGTGGCCTTGTTTGTGCTGTGAATGTTTTTTCCTGTTTGTGACATGCAAGTCTGTTGCTCTGAAACTGATGTGCTGTCAAAAATGTAATATTATGAGCCTGACTGTAAAGTGCTGGGCTTCAGCAGCTCCTATGGATGTCACCCGGAGTCACAATTGGTTCGTGCCTCTAAAAAAGTCATGCTCATATGACTTCACTGCAGAATCAAATAAGAAGAGGAGACAGACTGGGAAGGAACAGATTTCTTGTTTAAAAACAGTCTTTCTGAGAATTAGCACTTGTGGCAAGAAAAGAATGAAAACCAAATAGAAAGTAAATGATGAGCATATAATTAGGTCTAGTATGGTTAACCATTTTCCTTAGTATGAAAGGCCTTCCATAATTTTCTTTTAATTCTTAAGATACTTTCTAATTCCCAACCGTTTAACACTTGGAAGATTGCTCAGTTTCAAAATACTTTGGGGGAGTGACTAAAGGTGACTGCCCCCAGAGGAGGAAGTGTTTCTGGTCAACGGGAGGCAGGACTAGGTTGGATCTCTTGTTTAGAATGTTTATAACCTCAGTAGAACCTACCACAGGAACCCCACTTCTTCTCTCCTGACTGACTCTACCTCGGTCTTACTGGGAACCCCATTTCTTCCCATGCATGCCTTCCGTATATCCTTGCTTTCCTCCACTGATCATGCCTAACCTAGATAGGCCATTCATCTGGTATTAAACCAGACAGTCCTGCTTTTCTAGAATTTGTCCCCCATACAGTACTCAGACAAAACCAGACATGGTTTTGTCTGGTATTTGATGGGGCATGCCATTTTGAAGAGTGTGCCACTCCACCCTCTCCAGTGTGACCTTGAATGCCAGCAGGGGAGGAGCGGTGCATTCTTCAAAATGGTCCACCCTACTCCCATGGTGTGACATGATGGAGCTTCTTCAGGTCTGTGTAGCTCAAACATTTATCTCTTTCATCAACAGAAGTTGGTCCATTGATTAAAAGATATTACTTCACCCATCTTGTCTCTCTAATATCCTGGGACTAACACAGCTACAACAACACTTCTTAGCAGGATTGTACCATGCCACTCAATGATGGTCTATTCAAGTTAAACACCTTGGGACAATGGGTTTGTTCTAACTGGGAGAAGATACTTCTTCCTCCTCCTGTCTGAAGGGAGGAGGTTTGGAGAGCAGTGGAAAAATCACCAAAAGGCAGAAGAGTAGCAGTCTAATAAAAGGGGGGAACTGGGAGTGAGAGCCATTTTGTACCAGATTAAGATAAGGGAGGCTGCTGCAAGGACAGGATAAGTAAGGGGGCAGAGGACCCTGCCTGCCAGAACACAGATGGTCCCCCAAGAATTCCAAAGGGAAAGGTGAGCTACTGAGGGACATTGCATTTAGGATGTTTTATTGTTTCCTATCATTTCTATTCTCCTCTGCTTCACATGATTAAGGATAAATGAGTATAAAGATGTTACACTGTACAAGTGTGTGCATATTGACTGCTTCACAAATGTTGTTTTCCCCTGAGAGAGTTAAAGCTTCACACCTATTGGGTGGAGTTCTTGGTGTGGGGTGCATTTAAGTACTGGAAAGTCTGAAGGGTCAGTGCTGTGCTCAGAGGGCATCTGGGCGACGGATTCCAATATTCAAAAGAGTGGTGCTAGATAGAAAGTCTGAATCTGGAGACTGTTCCTAGGGTCCTCAAATTTGGGGCAGTGGCTGGTCTCCGTTCAGCCTCCAGGAGCTTGAAACACCCTGAAGATCCAGAGTGACACAGGCTTCGATTCCCCTCCCAGCTATCCTAGTGGCCAGGAAGGCGTAATCTCTAGGATCTGTGACAGACGGAACTGGCACATTTCCAGTGGTGTGAGAGACTGGGAAGAGAAAAGTCATTGGGTCCTCAGCAGAGGGAATGGGGATCAACAATGTGAGGATGTCAGCCAACTGGGGTTGTGGGGCCTTCTGGTACACATATGAAGCAAGAAAAGATATGAGAGGGCCTTGCTAGAGAGAAAGGAGCAGGAAGAGAAACAAGGCTCCTGACGATCTGGGAGGTAGGGAAAAGAAGAGTGAAATGAGAGCCAAGTCTCCTTGACTCCCAACCCCTAGTTTAGA
The DNA here is from genome assembly GCF_965140285.1 of Lepidochelys kempii. Classification (NCBI taxonomy): domain Eukaryota; kingdom Metazoa; phylum Chordata; order Testudines; family Cheloniidae; genus Lepidochelys; species Lepidochelys kempii. The sequence goes on from NC_136383.1 coordinate 55,124,047, forward strand.
ATCCTCAAGATAAGTGCAATTATCCTGAGGGTTCCAAGACTTAACATACATTTTGTTCTGTTAATGTAGCCAAGTACTGATGAGTGAATTAGTTCCATACAAAGCCTGACTTTCATCAGTACTGGGCAGCTCCCAATGGGAAAAAGGCCCATAGCTGCACTGTAAAAATATTGTGGATTGAGTCAATAAAATCCAAACCCATAAAACTTCTGTTACAGTAAATAACCAAGCATAATTCTCTATGGTGTTCATGATCAATGTGGAGGTTCTCAAAATAATTCCTTAATTTTGATCTTATATTATTTATTGTAAATGCATATCATTGTTAATAGGTTTCCAAATGAAATGGCAGTTTAATTTCAAGTATCCAGGAAATGTTTGATTTGATGCAGTAAAAAAGTAAAATGGCGAAACTGTCTCCTGGTTCTTTTTCCTGGAATTACAGTATTAGTATTTCTGTAACATAGAACAAGTAAAGAGGATTTGATGTACAGAGGCACCACCACAATTAGTGGGAGCTGAGAGGGGCATGACCCCTTCAGTGTTCAGGCATTCCCATACTTGGTCTCCCAGCTCTTTGATGTGATTGAATATGTTTTATAGCAATAATAAAAATATCCTTAGTGAACAGTCCCTATGTGGATGAGAAAGGGATACATACTAGATTAACGGAAATTAAATGGAATGAGCCAGACTGAGAAGAAGTAAAACTGCCAAACAATACCAAAGCTTTATAAATCAACTAGGAGACCAATGTATAGAGAACCTATTTCATTTCACTCTGCAAATAAACAATTGTTATGTATTACGTGTATCTGCAATGGCATATGTCTACTTATTAACATACTCTGCAGACAAAAAACATACCAATAAACACAATTTTTAAAAGAAAATAATGATTTTAAACATTGAAACCCACAACATTTAAAAGGTCATTCATATTTATTTTCCTACATCACTTGCATAGACTCAGTCAACACATTGTGCTCTGTGTGACAAGAAACATTTTGCACCCATAGTCGGAGACTTTAACTTAAGAGCTTTATCTACTGGGAAACATTCCAGGTCTTTTATTACTTTCATCCTGAATTAGCTGGTATATCCAGACCCCAATCACTAAAATCTAACCCTACAGAAGAAAAACTCAGGTTGTTGGTTTTTTCAGAGAGAGAGAAAGATCATTTCTGGACTGTGATTTTATGATAAAAGGAACCAAACCTGCTCAATAGAAAAACTCTTACTGCCCTCAAAGGCCCCAATTCAGAAAAGCATATTTAAGTACATACAAAAATTCATCTTAGTTCAGCAAAGAATTTAAGTGCATTGAAGTCAATTGGATTAAAGTCAAACATGTATTTAAATTAGGATGGGCTACTGAATCAGGGCTGAAGGGATTAGGATCAGGCCAGATTGCGCCCAGCTGCTTCACAAGTGTAGAGTAGGGGGAAGCTGGGGGTACTGCAAGAAGCCCCTCCCTTTACATCCCTGCCCAGTAGGGGGGCACAATATCAGTCCTTGAGCCCTCCATGAACCTCCTCAGATATAAGCTACCCTAAAAAGGGTAGGGAGGATGAGTTGTCAGGAGCCTACCATTTCACACATTGGCCACAGAGTTGATCAGCCATTTGGGGGTGAATATGCGGTAATCCTGAAGAGTGTATCAGAAAGCATGCTCTCCTTGGAGCAGTGCAATTTCTTAATGCCCCCAATACATGGCTGTACCTTAAAGACACTAATGATCCCTAAACTCTTTGCTCCATAGCCTGTTAATCCTGAGTCATTAGAACGGTTTTATTCTCCGCTGCATAGTTATGAATTAGGGTATTTAAATAACCATTCGGCCTGACCAACCTAACCTCAAGGCCCTTTAAAAAAAACCTGGCTTCTTGCTGTTAGGAAGTTTTCTACTATTCAAAAACTTTTTGACTCTTAGTCCTGCTCGTCTGAGCATTTGGCTTCTGTACACGGATTTCATCATCTGAACAAGTAAGCTTCTAGTAGAAATCAGTCAAGCATAGGCGAGTCAGAATGTCTCCAAAAGAAACTGCAATTGACTGAATTACAAGTAGCCACAGCAAGCTCCATTTTTCCAGTATACCCTGCATATAATTGATAGAGTCAGTCAAATTGGGGAGAAGGGATAGCTCAGTGGTTTGAGCATTGGCCTGCTAAACCCAGGGTTGTGAGTTCAATCCTTGAGGGGGCCATTTAGGGATCTGGGCCAAAAATTGGGGATTGGTCCTGCTTTGAGCAGGGGGTTGGACTAGATGACCTCCTGAGGTCCCTTTCAACCCTGATATTCTATGATTCTATGAAATTATTCATTGCAAATGATATTCTTTGCAAATTTGCATCAGGAGGATTGGCCATATATACAAGGGCAAAAACGCACAAATGGTCATTTCTGACTGGGAAGAAAAACACTGTAACATAACAAATATGCTCATCATTACACATTAGTGGTATTTTACAGAAGTACCTCAAAAGCAACAACTTTTGTATATGAGACCATGTTGGACCCTAAAAGAATAGCTGTGACTTACGATGAAACCTAACAGAATGATGGGGTGGAAAGCCATTGGCAAAGCACTGGGAGCCACACTAGTGCACATCTCCAAGCCCAGACATTTTTGACTGATAAAAAAGCTCTGTATTACAGTCGAAACAAAACAGTTTTACGTTTGTAGCAATATTTTATAGCTACAAGGTAACTCCACCAAGCTAAACCAATCCACTTCCAAAGTTATTCACTGGTTTATTAATCTGGGTTTGGTTATTTGACTGTTAATCACCTCTCTTGCAATAAAAAGGAAGAAGAATAGAACTATCTGCAAACCAATTACTCTTTCCCCATTTTATTTATCATCATACTGAAGCAGCCCAGAATAATTAATTTTTCTGCACTTGTATAAAACTTTAAATTGTATGGTTCGTTTTGCACAAACTGTAACCTCCAGCTCACACGCATACACAACACCTCTCATCAACATTTTGTCTTAATCTACGAGGAAGAGGTGGTATAAAACAAAAATTCCATCACAATGTTTAAAAGATACATTCTACCAACCTTTAAAAATAGTGTTAGCTTGTTTTTAAAATTTTGCACAGCATGCAAAAAACAAACAAACAAAAAAACAGCCAAACAAAACTTTCTCTAAATACAAAGATAGGAGATAACTGTACTAAAGGCTCACCATTTGTAAATTGTGAAGAAAATTTAAGATTCCGGGGTACAGTGTAAAAAGCCATCCTTTACCCAGGGGTTTTACTATTTAAAAAATAAAAATAAAAAGACAAGTCATAGCTTTGTAACTTCATGAAGGATAGAGGTAAAGGCTGTCCTCCCACACTCCATTCCTCTTTTCCTAAATTCTCTTTTTTAATCAAAAACTTCCATCTGCTCCATATCCTTCTGTTAGACATACTGTTTATCATAAAAGGTCTAATGACCTGCATTAAGGCTTTAGTCACCATTAGTCCTCTTTTTTCAGTAATTTCTCATGTATATTGTATATTGTCTTACATTATTTAACACTGTAAATTAACTAGAGTTACATCTTGTATAAAAGTATAAGGTAAAGTTGTTTATAAGAACTGGAAAAATAATTCTTTAGGGCCCCTTCAGTGTGACGAAAAATAAAACAAAAACAAATAAAATGTAATAGTTGCTTTGCAGGTACTATTACAAAGTATTACCAAGTAGGTCATCTGCCCAGTGCTTTTATTGAATATTATATATTCCATATATATTCTGATAACCTGTGAAAGAGCAATTAGATAGTTTGGCAAAACAATAATGCCTCAGGAAGTTTGGTAGAGTTTCTGCGTGACAAACACTTGTCCATGCTATCGCACGACAACTATGAAAGGATGGGTACAAAACAATGTCAAACCAAAAAAAATTCAATCCGTTGTCAAAGTTTCCCCTAAAATCCAAATCAGCTCTCATATCCCCATACTCTGTTTTTACATGTTAAACTTTCAAAAGTTTAGTATAGTTTATTTTTTAAGACTTTATTTGATGTTTTTTATTTCATAGACATGATTAAAAATTGTATGATTAACAGAAGAAATATGGAAAAAATGGCAGTTTTTAATTTAAAAAAGTCAAGAAAAGATATATAGGATTTTCTGGAGAACATTTTGTATGTATCTACTGCCTCCCAAAAACTAAAATATAGGTTTCCCGAATACTCCATTTTTGTTTTATTACTAAAACGTATGTTGTATATTTTGCTAAAATATTCTTTTAATTTATCTGTCCTTCAAAAACTTTTCTAAAATTAAGAGGCCTCTAATACAGTTGCTAATTTCTAGTAAATATGCAATGTTATGAAGGAAGACATTACTTTGAGTAAATGGAATAAGGGAAATTTGAATAAGGGTTCGGCATGTAACTACATTAGGTTCTCTATCTGTTTTTCAAGACAATTGCTAAAGGAATTGTCTAAAAAGAGGAAATGTTATTCCTGATCCAGAATTAAAAAACAAATAAGGCTAAGTGCTAAATTTGCATAAGTTTTGTAAAAAGTTTTCTAAAGAAATCTACATACATGCTCATTTTGGATGGCATTTTATCTTTCAGTTACAATTTAATGTACCACAATGAATAATTCCACAAAAGGCCATGGGGTTAGAAAAACCTTCATGAAATGTAATGCAATTTCATATTTTATGATATATGATTCCATCTGGTTAAAGAACAGGGATTTCTGTCATTTGGCTAGTAACAGTCTGTGAGGTGAGATGCTTTTCTCTTCTCTCTGCCTTTTTTCCTTTCTGTGCTTTTTAAAAAAAAACTTTCATGGATATATGTATTGACACTTCTCCTTTGTTGACGTTGTACAATTTTAATAACTTTAGATGTGTACTAAATGTATAACAAGCACATGTTCCTCTTAAAATGAGGAAAAGGCATGAAATCTATAGGTATTCATTTATTTTAATGATTCCAGTAAGGATAAATTAAATAAAATCTAAAAATCCCTCCCCCTCAAAATGGCCAATAGTACCAAAAATGCACATATCCAAACATGATACCTGGGGCTCCTGGGACAGGTAAGAGGGACTTTGATACCATACAGTCAACTCTTGGGGCAAAAAGGGGGTGGGACAAAATATAACAGGGGGCATAGAAACCTGTCAAAAATATACAAAGAGTAAAAGTATAGAGATATTACTACTTATATTCTTTCCTAAAATCCCCTCCAGTCTCTGCAAACCATGGATCTTGGATGAAATATGTTTGGCAGGAGGGGACGTGATTTGACACGGTATATTCTTTGTGATGCTGAGACTCTCTGTTTATGATAGTTTTTTTCCAATAAATGAAAAACTACTGTAACAATTTTCAAGTTTAAAGAGAAAAATAAACATAACATTTTGTTTTATATCCCCAATGGTTTGATGCTGACAAACTATAACACAGAGCAGCACTTCCTACCTCTCCCAGACATTGTTTCCTGAGTTTATTCTTAGACTATAATATCAAACAAAATATGCAAAAATATTCCTGGGGGATGCAGAAAGGGTCAGAATTGAAGGCAGGAAAAGATTCAGGTTAGCGATTCTCTAAGCTGCATGCTAAACGGCCAGTGATCTCCTTTCTTATTACAGCTATTGTATCATTCTTCTCTAAAATCATTTCATTTATACACAAATAATGTAATCTATGGGTAACCAAGTTTAGCACAACTGTAATAAGATATATTAAACTGGAGGAGCTTTACATCTTTCAGATAGAGCAGAGGTGAGCAAACTAGGGCCTGCGGGACCATACTGCCCAGCCCCTGAGCTCCTGGCCAGGGAGGCTCGCCCCTGGCCCCTCCCCTGCTGTCCCTCCTCCCCTGCAGCCACGCCACTGTGCGGGCAGCGGGGCTGCGAGCTCCTGCAGCTCTGAGCGGCGTGGTAAGGGGGCAGCTGCGGCGCATGCACACGCCTGCGCAGCAGTGGAGGGGATGGGTAGGGAGTTCGGGGTGGCAGTCAGGGGACAGGGAGCAGTTGGATGGGGCGGAGGTTCTGGGGCGGTTGGGGATGGGGAACAGGGGGGGTTGGATGGGAATCCCGGGGGGCCTGTCAGGGGGCGGGGGTGTGGATAGGTCAGGGCAGTCAGGGGACAGGGAGAAGGGGGGTTGAATAGGGGGTGGGATCCTGGGGGGGGCAGTTTGGGGCAGGGGGGTCCTGGGAGGGGGCAGTCAGGGGACAAGGAGCAGGGGGCATTGGATAGGTCGGGGATTCTGAGGGGGGCAGTCAGGAGGTGGGAAGTGGGAGGGGGTGGATAGGGGGCAGGGGCCAGGCTGTTTGGGGGGGCACAGCCTTCCCTACCCGGCCCTCCATACAGTTTCACACCCCAATGTGGCCCTTGGGCCAAAACATTTGCCCACCGCTGAAATAGAGGGTGAAATCAACTTCACTCACAGAGAGCTGGAGAAGTCACATTCTATACAAGTGGAGTGCACAGAGATTTGGAAGGTAAAATTCACACGCCCCCAAATCAGGATCACTGGGTGAGGCTGTGTGATGGGGTGTATAAACTGTACAGCAACCAAGAGCCCAAGATCTCTTTTAGCCCCATTTTGTTACATCTCGAGGGTGAGACAGACTCAGGAGGGAGGAGTTTAAGGGAAGGAGTTCAGTGCTGTATGAAAAGTAGATCCAGGAAAGAGGTGGCCTGGACTTCTTTTTCTGTGGGAAAGGCCTGATGGAAGCCAGGTAGCCAGATATCTATAGGAAAGGGGTGGAGTTAGCTCTTTGTGGGCCTTGAAACAGTGGCAAGATTCCAAGGATTTAGCCATGTAGGTTGATGTTCTGCAGAAGAGTGGAGCAATGGGAAGAGTGTAAAATGGACTAAAAGCTCAAGACAAAGGGCACCAGAAGAAATGTTTTTGGGGTTTTTTTAAGATTTGATGAGGGACTCCATTACTCTGGAAGAAAAGTGAGGCTGAAGAGGAGCCCAGGAGGGACAGACGAGGTTGTGTAGGTTATCACTATTTGCCAGACACTATTTTTTTGCCACATAAATACCCCAAAAGGGGTGGAACTATAATGTGACCTGGCAGGAGGACCAAGTCACCACTGTACCAGACCACTGAAGTCTTGAGGAGGAGAGCAAAGCAGTGTCTCTGAAATACTGTGTCACACCTTGGGGGGATGCTCTGGGATGGTGAGACCACAACAGGCTGCAACACAGCTCCAAAACCCATTCCACATCCTCAGCCCCTGACTAATATTCTCATCCATGGGCTGGAATAGTAGCTGCAGCTCTTCCAGAACCAGTTGTAGGAAGTGTTGGCTCTACTATGTCATGTAAACATGGATCCTCTATCCCTTCCTCACATTCCACCACAGCCTTTTGCCTAAGCCCATACAAGGTCATCATGGAGAGTCTTCAGTGGCACTACTCTGAACCTCTACCTAATTACGATGATCTAATATAAAAATGTCCTCCTTAGAATTATAAATCAATGTTATTAGTGGCTGTAGTACTCTGGGAACGTGATGAAAGGAGGGAGAGAATAAACTGCACTTGGCACAGGAATAGAGGGTTTATTTGTGCTTATCATTTAGGTGGAGTAGGATTAATAAGTATGTCATTACAGGAACCATACTGTAAATAAAGCACTTACTGGGAAACAGTGACTTTCTGTGTATTTTATGAAAAGCAATCAGATTTTTACAAACTTCAATGAGTATGACATTAGATCAGTTAAAATATTTCATTCTTTGCATCTCTACTAATATACACGTTCCCTCACACATTATATTCAGTTACCTACAATGCTAGCCACAGATAAGGTTGGTTCCCAGAATGTATAATAATGGTTTTGTGAAGGGGTTCACTCATCTAGTGGTCACGCAGGGCATGGCAGGTCCTCTTCTCTCCTGGTACCCCAGTTCACACCTACTGAAGTCTGGGAGCCGAGTAGGCGCAAGCCCATCCACATCTGAAGGCCTCTCCCCCCGCCTAAGTGGAGGAGCTACTGGACCCAGGATTCAAGTGAGGTTGGTGGACAACTAATGAAGAAAAGGGTCAAGAGTCAGCGTTATAAGTAAAAAGTCAGGGATCCAGAGTATGTCCTTTTTGACAGTTGCTCTGGTGCTGCGGATATCTGGTCCTTCCATGACCCGGCCCCCTCTGATCAGGTCACGTGTTTCAGGTCTGCCCCTTTTGGGGTACACAAAGAGTTCAAGAACAGAGTAGCCTTCTGGGTTAATTGAGGGTGTCAGTGTCTTGTCCTTCAGGCTTCAGGACCTTCTCTCCCTTTGACTCATGGTATCAGGGGTCTGCTTCTGTTTTGGCACACCTTAAAGGATGGTAGGAGAACCTAGGCCAATCCTATCCACCGTGTTCCAATGCAGGACCCAGTGTAGGCAGCTACATCCTGCACTACCAAAGTGCTATACTGTTGCCTCCCTAGATCACACTTCCTACCAGTCCTCTCTTTTCCAATGGGTAAAGTAAACACATCAAATAAGTGGAAATCAAAGATAAATTCTCAGACCTTCTACAACTCCTAAGTCTCTTCTCTTTGGGTTTGGCCACACTACAGTCAGGCCTCAGGCTGCAGGAGCTCAGAAATGTAGGTCAGCTCACCTCCACAGTTTGCAGCCTTACTGAGCTGGCCTGCTCCCCTTTAAAGCTCCTCCTCCAAGCCATGCATGCTTTTGCAGGTGTGATGGGTTGGGGCTGTGGAGGCCCAGAGCAGCTGCTTAACCCCTTCCTTGGTGGTACGCGGTTTGTATACCCCATCACAGGTGTAGACTTTGAGGCAGTTGCCATGCTGGATATATGAAAAGGTGGAGATCAGTGCCCAAAGTGGGTTTATGTTACAGCAATTTCATATATAACGTATGAGTGAGGGTGGTTGATAATCACATTTAGGAACATGAATAAATGTATATCTGGCTTATTTTCCTTCAAAAATGGAGGAAAATACTAAAGTCTATGCACCACAAAGTACTGCACTTGCTTAGGGGTGCTGCAAATAGAGATTTCAATGGAGTTTTCAAACGCTTTTTGCTATTGATTATTCTTAAGAGGAATTTTAATGTCTTGAGTGCAGGTTATAGAATTTGGCTTATACACCATTATGTGTTCCTCAGAGATGCAGTTGTACGGGAGAGATAGAAGCTTACATGGGTTAGCCACCATCTTCTAATTGCTTCTTCTTCATTGTTCAGTTTATTCTTTAAATAACCTGGTCTAGGAAGTGTCTAACTCAACCTGTGGCCTGCAAGCCACTTGCGGCCCAATCAACACAGAGCTGCGGCTCATGTGACATGCTGAGGGCAATATAGGTAGTATTGGATGTGGCCCAAAATGGTAAATAGGTTGAGAACTACTGGCTAACTTGTAGATACGCAGAGAAAGCTCAAGAAGGTAGATTAAATTTTATTCTGAGCTGTACAAAATTCTGTTAGTGTTATGCTATAGAAAATATCTCCAATGATTCACAGACCTTTGGCATCTCATCTTTTAAAGCTAGCATCATCTGGTCCTGGAGGAAAACCTGATAGCCCATACACCCAGGAAGCCACTGTGAGTTCTGGCACTACACCAAGGTACCCAATTATTTTTCTCCATATTTGCAGAATGGTCCCTCGGATAGGATTTTGTCTGATCTCCTGAGGGAGACTAGTATCTGTCATAAATCAAGTTGGAAAGAATAAGAGTAACAAGCTGTTTCAATGTTTTGCCCTGGAGGGCTGTTTCGAGTTTCTGTAAAATCCAACCTGTTCCAAACATCTTAAATTACAGTTGTCCAGATTGCAATGACAGGGAGGGTGTTAGTATCCTTGTATGTTTTCTTTATTTTGAACCTCAGCAAATGGATTTGGGGGCACTTTTCAAGCTATAAAAATTGTTGCATATTCATTTTATCTACTCCTTTTTTTATACCAACCAGGTAGCAGTACTAGAAAGATTTGTGGGTACTATAGTACCCAGGTAACATACATTTTAATCCAGTTAACTCATCCAAACATAGATAATGATAAATTATGCCACCTTTGAAGGGCAAGTTTATAAAAGGGGTTGCAGGTTTGGCATTATTAGTTTAGTTAAACTGGGTGAAAGTTGTGCCCCCTTGACACCTGAATTCCTCAGGGGACCATCAGCATAAGAAAGTACTTAGCATCTCATTGAAAGGTCAATCGCATTCAGCTCTCAAAACATAGTCCTTGTACGCCTTTAAGAATTATTTAAGGTATAGAATGAAAGCTTGTGTTTCACTGAAATATAATAGGATGTCTATCAGCACAGCCAATAATTATGTCATCATGAATATTATGATGCGCTGAATCTCTTAAAGCTATTGCAAGTGGTTCAGTGGAGAGAACTGACAGGAGAGGTGAGAGAACATTCCTGCACTGTGCCACTTTTTCAGGAGAAAGTCTCTAATCGGGATCTGTTCAAATAAAGGAATGCATACAGAGACTTACAGATAACAAAGGCCAAAATTTCTCTAGTACTAAAAGAATGTAGGCCCAAAGAACCCTACAGAATACCTTCTCAGCATCTATGGCAGATTGCATTTTGCTTAATGTTGTTTTACTTTGCAGGGTACCTTTCATAGCTAAGGCCCTTCATTTTTGTTTTTTATTTAGTTTAAAATTAGCCATGTCTTGATTACAAAAAATAAAAAATGGATGAAAAACACTACAAAAAATCAACTCAGAGTTTCTGGGCAAATATCAGGGTTAATATTGGGGGATTGGAGAAAAGAAGAAAAGCAACAAACAGGGAAAAGAAAGAGTACTTCTGACTCTGCTACCCATTCCAGAAGGAGAGATGGCAATTTGATAACCTGGGTTGCCCACATCACCAAGCAGCTATCTCCCTTTCCGGGGGGGGGGGGAGGAAGGGAGGGAGGGAGAGCTGGGTATGGGGAAATCTCCCTGGGCTCCCGTAGGGTCTGCCCAAGTTACCAAGCTGCCATCTCTCCTTGCAGCACAGGGAAGCTGGGTCTGGGGAGTTGTTTTTGCCATATGCCTGCATGTGTGTACCTTCCACTACATTTCCTCACTTTACAGACAGCCTCACATTTACAATTAAACTAATTTATTAGCATAAACACATCTACCTACTGTAATCTATTCTATTTTCTTGATATAAGCAGTAATTTCATGTACTTGAGTACATGTATTCAAAATTCAAGTGAAAACTGGTGAAAAGCAAATAACTTTTGCTAACGTTGGGAATTTTCGGTAAAAACAAAAACTTAAGAGCCTTGTCCATAGGTAAACTAGTTGGTAATCGGCTGACTAATTATATGAAACTTCTAAATTAAACCAGATTTTATATACATTAAAACTAAATATACAACTCTGCTGAGGGTAAACTGTCACGATTAAAGACAGAACAAAGGTCCAGTCATTAAAGAACACAGAACCATTATTAACCATACATTAATATTGTCATACTGCATAGTTAACACTAGATAGGCTGACTGGGCAATAATAGAATTATGTCCTATGATAACAGCCCTCTCTCTCTTTTCTCTTTTTATATTTTTATTGTAATTTGTAGGAGAGAGTTTTACAAGTACTATGAATTTTTTTTATTTTGTTTAATATTCAATACATATAATTAAACATGGCATAATTTGGAGTGTGTTGTTTGAACCTTCCAAATTGATTGGATTAGTTATAAATCAGTAAGGTAAGATGTGGGCTTGAATGACAGCAGAAATTCAAGTTTACTCCTATTCAGCAAGTTAGTCATAAGGATCAATAAGCCATAGGAAAGGAACAGGATGTTGAGACTGTTTAGAGGTCTATGAGAAAGATATAAATGATACTCCTTAATGAATGCATAGTCTGTTGATTATATGGAAAGTGCAGACTGCACTCAGTCTGGATCATCAATAATTGTCAATACAATTTTTGCACAAGATGATTCCTAATAAAAACATATCAGTGACTCTAAGTATGTACAATAAAACTAATAAATATGAATTATTTAAATACCTTTCATTTAAACAAACAATATTTCCAGTTTAATTACATAACGGCATTAATTTAATATAAAACATACCTTAAGATATGTTGAGTTAAGCTTTTCTGCTTGACTTTTCAAATTTCAGGCTTTTGAAGAGTTTCTAAACAAGGGATTATGTTTCTTTTAAGATAGTCAGTGTTCTTACTCATCAAGTAAGTGAGCTGGTTTTCTAGGAGATACATAAAAGTGCCTGTCATTTGGACTGATTCAGATGCCACAACTCTTTTTCCCACGGCTGTTAGCCGATTTTGAAATCTATCAATCTTTTCACTTAGTTGGTCTAAAAGAGTATTTTAGAGAAATTTCAGTTTCTGAAAATTTACTATCCAATACTCAGAGCAAGTGTAAATGAATTTCTCATATGACCTGGTTACCAAATCTCCACGTTCTGCAGACTGTGTGGCTCCACCATCTTGATCCATTCTTCCTAATCTGTTCCTAATCTTTTAGAACTGCAAATGTTGACATCAAATTGAGCAGGGTTGTCTTTTAGTGCTCAAAAAGGAGTTCACAAAAGTTTATAAAGCTATTCCTCTGATGTAACCACTTGGGAAGCCAAAATTAGCTCTTGAAATGAAGATCTTAAAATGCTTCAGCCAGGGGTCAAAGACAACACTGGTTAGCTTTCATGGAGTATCAGATCATCTCAGCCAGAGCTGGATGAAAACATGGGCACTACAGGCCTTTGCCTAGACTCAGGCTCTCGGAGTCATGTGATTACATCAAAATCTGAGTTCTCATTTTAAAAATATTTCCAGCTCTCATGGTTTAAAAGAAAAGTTTGAAAACATAAACTAAAATGTAACTGATACTGTGACATCTGCATGAGTCTACAGAGAGCCTGAAACAATAGCTCCAAGAGGAGTAAACTGCCCTATTAATTTAAATGGGGGTGTTAACTCCAAGACCTACTGCTCAGGTTGGGATGGGAAGGCACTATCAGCAATATCCCAGAAGAACATTCTGGGAAGGACCTTCCTACCTACACAATCAGGTGCACCTCAACTGCTGGGGTAAGGACCAGAGTATCAATTCCCACTTCGTCTGCCTCTCTACTGGAGAAAAGAGGACCTTTGCTGCTCCCAAAAAGACATGGGCCTCTCCTTCCATTCGTGGGGGTTGGAGAAAGGCCCTGACACCTCCGTTTTTCTGAGAGAGAAGTGGGCCCCTCTGCTCTTGCCATACCAACCACAGGTGGGGCCTGGACCAGATAGGGTATGTCTACAAAGCAAAGAAAAAACCATGGCTGGCCCATGCCAGCTGACTCAAGCTCGGGCTGCGGGGCTGTTTCATTTCTGTGTAGTCCGGGTTCGGGCTAGAGCTCAGACTCTATGACTCTCTGCAGTGGGAGAGTCCCAGAGCTCAGGTTCCAGCCCATGCCCAGAAGTCTATACAGCAATGAAACAGCCCCACAGCCCAAGCCCAATGAGCCCAAGTTGCCGGGAATGGGCCAGCCGTGGGGTTTTGTTTTTGTTGTTGTGTAGCCATATCCATAGAGCCCTGGGTTGTAGTGTGCTTGCATTCCTGGACTGCTTTAATACGACACTTATCCTAGCCCAAATTTTTTACTGTGCCGAAGGCCCTGTGACTGGAGACAGGTGCCTTCGGTGAGATAATCATACTTTTCTCAGAGTGAAGAAGGTTCATGACCATAAGGTGGGGCTTCTCAAACTTTTGAGAGCATGGATTTCATTTGAATAGAGTGACTGTCTCATGGACACCTCCCCTCTCATCTGCAATTCCATGGACAGTACACCCTCCCATTCACAAATGCTTAACATCTCTGAGGCAACTACACCTACACAAGATATTGCTCACCTGGAAGAATAATACTAGGAAATATTAGGAAACACAGCAATATTAGGAAATATAATGTATTTTCACTGACTTTTTTAATGTTTAGCCGTTGGAAATCGGGAGGAGGAGATATAGCAACATGTGACCACCAAGCTATCCATGGACCACAGTTTGGAGAATTCTGCCTCTGGGCAATCTGACTTTCTGGATCAGGTTTTTTAACACTTTACAAATCATATTTTAGTCACTCTCTTGTAAAAGTCTTTTAATCATAACAAATGGGAAATTACAAAGCAAAGGTTATGGAAATGTTCAAGAGCCAATGTTTTCCCACTGTGCTTATCTGTCTTATGCCTCCTACTTTGCTCTTTTGTCCAGTGTTTCAATGGACTGTCTGGGCTTCTTTAACAGAAAGCTACTGTAGTGGATTTCTATGATCTATTGCTTAAATGAACCCAGCATATTAGGTTAACTCCATTTCAGGGAGGAAATGGTTAAACAACTCACTGTTCCCTTGTGCCCGGGAAGCAGCCTTTGTGTTTAACATTGGCAGGGTCTCAGTCTGGGCTGAAGGTTTGGAGGGGGGGTTAAATGGGGGAGGGGACAGAAAGAGGGGACGTTCTGACATCTCTGTCTCTCTCTCTCTCTCTTGCTGATACAGTGGAGGTGGAGATTTCCAATCCCACCCAGTCACACTGAGAAAGGATTTGGTAAGGCTTCCCCAGAAGAAGCCACACTGAGGAAATTCTCAGCAGCAGCCTGAACTACACTTGGAGTGAGTTTGCAGTCTTCTATGCACGGAATTGGGGGCAGAAGCAGCTGTATGGTTCCTGGATAAGAGCCAAGGGAGCTTCATGGTATGGTTTTAGCACTTATCCTTAACAATTCAGAAAGGGATTGGGTGATGATGATAAAAGTGTGTGTTAGTTATCAGGAATCTTATTTTACCTTTGCAATAAATATTTTTTTAAAAAGTTTAAAATGTATAGAGCATAACAGATACCCAGTACTGAAGGGGAGTTGTGGATGGTAATGCTTTGCCACTTGCATTTTGGAACTGATCTTTTGACAGTGCTAGAAGGGAGGGTGTTTTCTTTTGTGTTGGAAGAAGGGAAAAGGGCAGATATCCCACAACCAATTACACTTTGTTTAGTGAGATCTAACTAGGAGAAAATTATTTTTTTCAGTACTTTTTATTGTAATTGCTTTGAAACTTCTGTCCTAGTTAAGTTTATTAGATCCCATTTTAAACCTCATGTGTCTTTTGGCCTTTTTAATTTAATGAATTAAATGTTTACAAATCTCAATAGTGTTTAATGAATTAAACAATTCATTTCAAACTGCCCGGTTTGGTTTTGAAAATCTTGACATGGGGACTGTCCTGGCTTTACTCTCCCTAGCAGGATATTTGTTGTTGGGAAGTTAGGAGTTTTATTCTCAACGTCCCGTGCTGGTTGTAAGAAATTTTGTGTACCATTGTGTTAGTAAAAAGAAAAGGAGTACTAGTGGCACTTTAGAGACTAACCAATTTATTTGAGCATAAGCTTTCGTGCATCCGATGAAGTGAGCTGTAGTACTAAGTGTACTAAGGTGCCACAAGTCCTCCTTTTCTTTTTGCGAATACAGACTAACACGGCTGCAACTCTGAAACCTGTCATTGTGTCAGTGACACACTGACACCACATGCATATGGCCTGTAAATGCACAGAAATTCCTTAGCTATTCTCGATACTGAGATTATGTAAATACAATGGGCTATTATATTGTATTCTCACAGACAGTTAACACAAGTATTATTATATTGCATGCAGTGGGGTGCTTGTGCACTGCTATTACACACCATACAGGCACTCTGAAAATACGCACATAGTAGTGGAGGATTTGTCAGTGACTCCATATCTTGGAATATGTATATCATGAATCCATGTTCTTGGAATTAGTATATGGGAATTCTTTTCATTTTGATTTTTCTACCTCTTCAGGAAAGGTTTCTTCTTGGGGTCTTGGGTATTCTGTACATCATTCATCCTGTTGTTTGTATGACTACCATGTTGACATCACATTTATGTGGGATATAAGTAATATATCAAATTTGCACATAAAAAGTTCATAAACTGAGAAAGAGAAGGTTAGTGGCATGGTTTAAGCAAAGGACTAGGTATTAGAAAATCTGGATTCTATACCTGGCTGTATCACTGATTTACTGTCTGAACAAGACAAGACGCTGCAATTCTCAGTGACTTAATTTTCCCCATTTGTAAAATTGTTGTTGTAAAATTATTATGAAGTGCTTTAGAATCCTAAACTGAAAGCACTAAACCAGTGCAAAGTATTGCTAGTGGTCCTGAGACACTAGTCGAACAAGCATTTTTAAAGTAAATATCTTAGACAGATACCAGTTAATTGGGTTTGTGATCATATACATAGACTAATATAGTGGGCCGGATTATGGTTTTAGCTACACCAATGAAGCAGGTCAGAATTTGTACCACTGAGGACAAACACAGGCATACTCTATGCAAAATACACGCATACAGATATTAGGGATGTGTATGCTCCTGTTACACACTCAAGACTCTTTACATACCACCTACTGGAATGGAAGAGCATAGTAGGCAGTAGTACTAAATATTTGTATTATGATAGTGCCCAAATGCCCGGTGTCAGTGAACTCTCGTTGCTTTCTACTGTAAATTCTTCACTGTTATTCTGTTTAATAATCCTTTAGGGAAAAATAGGAGGGGAATCTCCACATATTCTGGAATTAATTAACTTAAAAGTACCTCTGCAACTCCTTCATTCAAGTTCTCCGAGTAATATTACGCAGCACTGGACTTTCAAATCTCCAGTTTGGCTCAACACTGCCCTTGACTTTATCCTAGTTCACACAGAGATGTCTTGTGATAGTTTGTCACACTGAGCTGAAGGGAAGGGAAAAAATCTTTGGGGCTTGAGAGTGAGCACTAAACTTCACAAAAGAGAATCCCAGAGTGGTTTCTATGACCTGAAGCATGATGCAGCATTACTAATATTGATGATAACCATCCTCCACTGCAGTAAATAGGCCACAGACTTTTCTGTTACTCAGGGTCACACTTGTGGTGGAAGAATGTCCTACTACTGATGTGCCCTTTAAAAGCAGCAGATTTCATGGGTTATTCCTTGGGATGTCATGCCAAGTATTTAGTATGCAATATCTATCATGTTTGCTTTTTTATACAATTATAATTAACTTATCTACCATTAACATCTGAACATGAGCTGCATTGGAATTCTGAAATATCCAGGATAAATTTCTACTAGCCTACTAGTATATGTAGCAGATTTAAAAGCATTAAGGGCCTGATCCAAAGCCTACTGAAGTCAATATGAGTCTCTCCATTTACTTCTGAGGGCTTTGGATCTGGCACTAAATGAACTACTTATTCATGAACTGGACTTGAAAATGATATATTCAGGGCTTTTAAATTTTAAAAGCCAGCTAATTATTATGGCAAAGAAAAATAGGTCTATAGCATGATTTTTGCAGTACACCAACAAATATTAAAACAAATAATAATAACAATACGTTCTGGCCTTAAATAGAATTTATGAATTTAGGGTTGTGGCTTTGTTATTTAGCAGAACTCCAGCTATGGAAAAATTTAAATTTTCTTTTGATTAAAGTATCAGTAATGCTGCCAAGACACCCCATGCTGATTTACTCAACTGGGAAGCTTAAGTCTTGTGACAAAACTCTTATCCATCACTTGTTGTCTGGAATGCTTTATCCCTTATATAGACAAATACTCCTACACACTTTTGTGATATGGCAGGATTTCTTTAGCACTACCCCTCAGATGCCATGGGGATTTTCTGTCTCATTTTGTAATCTATTATTCAAGATAGCTTAACTAGTATAAAAAACAAGCTGAACAAGCACTTCTTTTGAAATGAGAAATAAGATAATTGTTAATCTGTGTTTTGTTTATGTTTTGTTTCTCCATATAGGTGAAGAAGTGAGAAGGATCACACTGAAATATTGAAAGAACTATTTCATTGAATGTACCTGCTATTCAAGACTTTAGGATGGAAACCTTTTGTTTAAGAGTCTCCTTGCTACTGCTTGTCACTGGATGTGTCCTCAGCGACAGTTCTGACAGATATTACACCAATCTGAGTGATTCTGGAAACTATTTGACCACGTACTCTGGAATAGAGCCCAGCTTACTCCTTACTACTAGCCGACCCATGGTACCCAACAAAACAAACTATTGCTCCCAACGGACTAAAATTGTTGACACTTTCAAATATGTTAACACAGTGATAGCTTGTATTATTTTCATCGTTGGATTGGTTGGGAATGCAACTTTGCTGAGGATCATTTACCAGAACAAGTGTATGAGGAATGGCCCCAATGCGCTGATAGCTAGCCTGGCACTAGGAGATCTTATCTATATTGTCATTGATATTCCTATCAATGTATATAAGGTAGGAAGCAGCAACGGGTACACTTTAACTGCTGTTCTTTAACAGGGTGACAACGTATCAGTGTGTTTGTTTCTAATTACTGCTTTTCTATTTATTAATTATAAAGGAAAGGGAAATTTAACTCAGTCTATGTTCAAAAGCAAATGTCAAGACATCATTTTTAGGTTTTGGATGGTGTCCTTCAGACAACTAGCTGAGGACAGAATTAAACAAATGAAGAGAGCAGCTTTTGAAAAGACGGCTGTTCTCTTTATGGATCAGATTGATAGCTACCATTTGGGGAACATATCCTAGTCTTCCTTTGTTTATACAGAAAATATTTCCTATGATTTACACAGTCTTTATGTGATGATTTATTAGCCCTTCCAGAATGTCAATAGAGTTGAGTGGTAGGGCTTGAATTTAACATTCAGTCATGGCAGAGGCTCAAATCAGTTTATGATTGTTAAGGCCACTTATACATCAGAATAGTGTTTAAGTACTGTTTGGCAGACGGATTTGTCAAAATACATGAAGGATTATAAACAATTCTTTTAAATGTAACTAAATTACGCAGTGCAGCCTTGATTTAATATATAATAAGCAAACCCATAAAAGGCTACTTTTTATATTGAATTGTACATTTACTGGCCCAAATTTGACCATAAACTTGCATGATTATATCATATGATTATACTGGGCCCAAAGAGATCTAGACTTCACTGATATATGCTGTGGGTTGGAAGGACAGAACTACAATTAGAAATAGATTTTAAAAGACACATTTTTTTTAATTAAGCAAAAGACTCCTGTGGGACCTAATATAGCTGCTGTTGATGTGAACAAGAACAGGATTGTACCTTGGTTATTTTCATGGGGATCAAAATATTTGGCTGATCTTGAAACTTGCCTGAATGTGTTTTAGAAACCCTTGAAATATGTTTGTAAAGTTTTTTTCACTTTAGCCTTGTGAGTCTCGAAAGCAAACACACTGCTGAGATTATTATGACTATTCTTTCCCTAGGACCTCAAACAAGGCATAATATTATAAAATACTGGCTTTCAACCTTTTTTTCATTTGCGGACCCCTAAAAACTTTTGAATGGAGGTGTGGGCCCCTTTGGAAATCTCAGACATAGCCTGCAGACCCACAGGGGTCTGCCAACCACAGGTTGAAAACCACTGTTCTATGATAACAACAACCTTTCACGGACCTCTTAGACATAGTCTGTGAACCCCCAACTGTCCATAAACCATAGGTTGAAAACCACTGTTATAAAATAAACAATTTAACCTCCAAAGATTTTTGGCAAATTTCTGATTTTTTCACACTCACATATATATCTTTTTTCATTAATAAAATATATAGTAAATGTTTGCCTATTAGGGCTTAAAAATGGGTTTTAAAATAAAAAGAAAATAGCTCAGATTTTGAAAATCTCTCTCTCTAGAAATGTATACTATAAATTATAATTAGGGGCAGAACTATAATACAGTTGTACATACCACAAGGCTATAAGAAATTCTACTTTGTTTTTTTATAAAACTAATCAAATATATGTGTATATGTATGAAATAAGACACAGGGCCTGTTTCTGATCTCACTTACACTGGTATAGATTAGAGGTTAATAAGTTAATAGCATTATCCTGGTTTTAAACCAGTGAGATCAGAATCAAGCCAAAGTTGTGGTCATAAAAATACATGTGTTGTATTAGAAGCTGGTAGCAACTACAGTGGATGAAAATTTTCCATTAAAATTGTTTTTCAATGGAAAGTGCAAATTCTGAAAAATCAAAATCTTCTGTGGCAAAATTTTAACTTTTCCAAAAATGTTCAATTTTCCATTGGGAAAATCAAAATGAAATATTTTGTTTCAGGCTGAGCTGACCCAAATCAAAATATTTTAGCTTATCGAATAGACTCTAAAGGTTTAGATTTGGGTCAGTTTGACATTAATATACATCTGCCTGAGCTGCTTTAGTGCCTTATGGGAGATGTAATTCAGGTGCCTCATGCTCCCATTCTTCTCCATGGGCTGGACTACATCCTATATGATCTCTAGTCTTTCTCTGGTTGAACTGCCATGGTGCATCTTGGAATATTTTCTATGTTCTGCTTTTGCCTGAGATGGAATTTTACTGGAAAGTTTCAGCAGAAGTGGTACAGGTGTTTTGAGAATGAGCTTAGAGGTAATTTTGATAATATTAAAAATTTTCCTCAAGCTATTTTTTAAAGAGCTCTAGCGCCTCCTTGACTTAGAGCATGAACTTGAAATTTGGGAGGAGGATAGTCCTGGATGAGAGGACATTTTGCCGGTTTTATGAAAATCGATTGAAATGTGGTCAAGCTACAAGCTAGAGAAAGTTGTCATTTTTAGATGCGTCGTAGAACCTGTTAGAGATTTGTTCATTAACTTTCTAAATATTCCATTACTGTGTGCAGTGTAGGTGTAGCCATGTCAGTTCCAGGATATTGGAGGGACAAGGTGGGTGAGGTAATATCTTTTATTGGACCAACTTTCTGTTGGTGATAGAGACTAGCTTTCGAGCCACACAGAGCTCCTCTTCAGACCTGAGATGAGCTCTCCCTGGCTCGAAAGCCTGTGTCTCTCACCAACAGAAGTTGGTCCAATAAAAGATATTACCCGCCCTATATCTCTGAATATTCCACTGGCCCTATGCATGCTTGCTGGCCCTGCTGTATCTCATGCATCATTCTAAAGCAGCCACACAGAATACAAACAAAATGGCCCTCACTCACCCTATCAAAATACCCTTTTGGCACTGTGGAAAAAATAGTATATAATCATGTAATTAAAGACTGTAGTTGAAATCCTGGCCCCACTGAAGTCAGTGGGAGTTTTGCTATTTACTTTTCTGGAGCTAGGATTTCCACCGGTGTTCAATTCATACACACAGGGAGCAGAATTAAAGTTGCATTAAAGTAAATTCTCCTACTTCTTAATTTTTGAGTGCTTGACTTTGCAACCTGAATAAGTTTTTGAAATATAATATATTATATATTTCTATCCCTGAAGTGTACTGTCAGTTGGCTGAGAAGCTTTTATTAGAACTGAGCACTTTGGCAATTCCCCTAACAAATGTTAATGTTATTATAGTACATTTTTAATATAAACCATTCCATGACTTAAAAAACACATGGTGATATTACTAGTCAAAGGAAGAGTTGTTTTTAAATAGTAACTACTTCTAAAAAAATGTTCTATTTTATAATTTAGTTTAAAATACGCTCTGTCTTTAGGACATACAGGAATCCTAAAATCCACAGCAGCATTTAACTGCATTCTGACAGCTGCAACTCATGGCATCTTCTTTGGGACCTGCTGAAAATATTATTGGAACTTGGAAATGGATGTGACTGGTTTTTAATGAAAAATCAGAATTCAGAGAAACAAAGTTTGCTTTCTTCCTCGTGGGTCAAACACCAGTTTAAAGGTTTTCTGCACTCAGTTTTGATCTAAATTTTAAGTGTCTATATTTCAGAAGTCAGCTTCATGCTGAGCCATATAAACTTCAGCAAAGCCAGACCAGTTTGAGTTGGAGGCACCAGAACGGTTTTCTGCTGTAGATAGTATTAATTGTTTCCATTACAAATTAATATAACACAATTGTTTATGTATAAATGATTTCAAATGTTTTGTAAGTTACAGATCCCGCACTGTTTAGTCAGACAAACTTTCCTGGACATCAGAGTTGAAACATTTATCTAGATAATAAGACTTCCACAGTTAGGTAACAGGATAAAAATATATAAGAGACAGAAATTTTCATGATTCAAGACATAAACCATACACTAACTGACTGGGCCTAAGAATAAGCTTCCTCTGTGGGCAGGTTATTTCATTATTGTTTGCTGTATCAAAATCTGTTTCTTTTGTGTTTCTTTGCATTTATAAGGTATATGAAATCATGAAAATATAAATTAACCTAAATGTATTATAGTCATAAAATGTAAATTTCAAATACAGCAAATTTACTAATTGCCAGTCACACACAATCATAAAAAGTGAAGAATATATTCAGAACTTGGGTATATTTTTCCATAAACCTAATCAAAATGCCAGAAAGTGGTTTCCAGGAAATAAATTATGGGATTTACTCTTACAATCTGAACCTTTATCTCTTCTTGAAGAGTCTACCACTATATTACCAATTGAGATCCTTCCTGTAATTCGCAGTTTGAACTAATTAAATGTGAAGCAATACTGCAAACAGACATAGTGGAGTCATATATCAGCTAAGGATCTGGTCCTTTATATTTAAGTTATTTTCTAAACCTGCCTTGTCAGGAAGATGGACTCAAATATCTTCTAGGACTTTTTTGTCTCCAACTACTATTACCCTCTAACCTCTTTTCCTCATGACTGCTACCCCCTAATGATTTACAAAAATGTTCTAGACATTAGCAATATTCACTAATTTGCCTGAGCCATAACAGACTGAAACACTGGTCTTAAGACAACTTTTAGTTTTGTTTTTAATCAAATTTCTATTGTGTTTACACTGCTTGGGCCCAAATCTCCCTGCAAAGGGATCCCTTCCTGATGCCTACAAGTCCATGAGAGTTACTTGAATCCAGCAAGGGAATAAAAAAAACCTATCACTATTTTTTGTAAAAAATTGCTGGAGCAGTGAACATAACATGTAAAATATGGCAAAGTGTTCAGGATTGAGTAATATCTGATGGGGGTTGAAATAGGATTTCATAAATATTTATGATTAAAACATAAATTAAATAGTCTAATGCAACCCAGCTTCCCTGGAAAGCATTAAGTTACAATTTTAACATGAGCTCACCTTCCACCCTGTGTGTGTTTTTAATGTATACTTAAAACAAAGATCTAATCATTCAAATCTAACCTAGGAAATAAGGTTGATGTATGACTCCTTGCCTTACATTTAATAGTTTTAACTCTCTGGACCATTAGGTTACATACAAATAACTGAGGCCAAACTGGCCCCTTCTGTACCTTTCTTCTTTAAATCTGATTAACAGGGTATTTTTCATATTCATTTCATTGGTGGTGAAGTCAATGACCCCAATCCAGAGAGCTGATATATATCTCCAGTGCTCAAGATGAAAAAAAAGAGTGTTATCTTTTATGGACTGAGGTTTTCTGTTGGTAGGTTCATATCCTAGTCACACCAGCAAACCCAAACCTCAGCGGTTCGTGTAGAGTAGCATTAGGCGGAGTATTGTGAATGGCATGCCTCTGGTAAATAGCATGTGACCAGCCTGTGGTAAATTTGCATGAAATCTCTGCCTTTTTCTTTCTGCTGAACGAAGTCTTATGTTGCAGCACTCCTAGTCATTAGCATTTTTGGGCAGCAAAAAGTCTGAATGTGCGGTGAGGAGCTAAACTAACCTATCCCCACCTCCTGCACAAGGATTTAATTAAAAGTCACAATGTTTAACAGTTTGGTACACTTAGCTGGGTTTCTTTTTACCATCACAATTAATATGGATAATAATGAAACAAAATGGACCTGATCCTATCGTCCTTCTAAGCAAGTAGCATCCACTGAAGTCTAAAGGACTTGCATGTGCAAAAGGGGTGTAGAACCAAGCCCACTGCAAACATAAATCTAAACCCCACCATCCATACTCGGATGAGAAACTCCAATTTAAAGCAGGATTTTGCCCATGTGCAGCCGGTGTCAAGTGGAGTGCCCCAGGGGTTGGTCCTGGGGCCGGTTTTGTTCAATATCTTCATAAATGATCTGGAGGATGGTGTGGATTGCACTCTCAGCAAATTTGCGGATGATACTAAACTGGGAGGAGTGGTAGATACGCTGGAGGGCAGGGATAGGATACAGAGGGACCTAGACAAATTGGAGGATTGGGCCAAAAGAAATCTGATGAGGTTCAATAAGGATAATTGCAGAGTCCTGCACTTAGGACGGAAGAACCCAATGCACAGCTACAGACTAGGGACCGAATGGCTAGGCAGCAGTTCTGCGGAAAAGGACCTAGGGGTGACAATGGATGAGAAGCTGGATATGAGTCAGCAGTGTGCCCTTGTTGCCAAGAAGGCCAATGGCATTTTGGGATGTATAAGTAGGGGCATAGCGAGCAGATCGAGGGACGTGATTGTCCCCCTCTATTCGACATTGGTGAGGCCTCATCTGGAGTACTGTGTCCACTTTTGGGCCCCACACTACAAGAAGGATGTGGATAAATTGGAAAGAGTCCAGCAAAGGGCAACAAAAATGATTAGGGGTCTGGAACACATGACTTATGAGGAGAGGCTGAGGGAACTGGGATTGTTTAGTCTGCGGAAGAGAAGAATGAGGGGAGATTTGATAGCTGCTTTCAACTACCTGAGAGGTGGTTCCAGAGAGGATGGTTCTAGACTATTCTCAGTGGTGGAAGAGGACAGGACAAGGAGTAATGGTCTCAAGTTGCAGTGGGGGAGGTTTAGGTTGGATATTAGGAAAAACTTTTTCACTAGGAGGGTGTTGAAACACTGGAATGCGTTGCCTAGGGAGGTGGTGGAATCTCCTTCCTTAGAAGTTTTTAAGGTCAGACTTGACAAAGCCCTGGCTGGGATGATTTAATTGGGGATGGGTCCTGCTTTTGAGCAGGGGGTTGGACTAGATGACCTCCTGAGGTCCCTTCCAACCCTGATATTCTATGATTCTATGATTCTATGAATACATGTTTTCCATTAAGTATTAGCTCCTTCAAGGGTAGATTGCATACAGATTGCATCTGAACTTCCACTCTGTTCAGATCAGTGATTTTAAGAAGTAGTGGCTTGGTACCTGCAAGTTACACAGAACTCAGTACATTAGTGGTAAGAATGTTCTGAGTCTGGGTGTCTGGGAGAGGAGGGGCAAAATGAGTCTTCCCTTCCTGATGCCCACATGCGATGGCTGGGTATAAAAGCAGTCCTGAGAGGATACAGGAATTGCTCCATCCTAACGTACCTGGTGGCACAAATCACCCCAAATGGGGTCAACAGGGGCCAGGAAGAGACAGAAACAAGTACCTGTCTTCCCCATTTGCACTGTGGAAGCAGATTATAGCAACCTAAAAGAAAGTACAACATGTACCTTTGCACTGCACTCCAAAGAGCTGGGGGAAGAGATTTTGCCTCCTGCAGTACAATCCCTACCAGAGCTCCCCCTGTGGTGGTGCAGAGCTGCATCACCTCTTACTCACAGCTGTACCTAGTAGGCAGTATTGAAACCCCTTGAGAGGTAACTTGTCCTCACCCAGCACATAACCAGTTCCTCCCTGCCCTTCCTTCTAATATATGGTGTCTGTGGATCTGCAGTGCATTGATCACTGTAGTAGCTAGGTGCCCTAGGTATAACAAGAATGTTTTAGAATGTTCTCTCTATTCCTTCTTCAATCAGCTGAAATAGACAGATAACAAGGGAGTGTTCTGATTGCACATATCCAGGGTTCAGGAGTTCTGCAGTAGTTGGTTAGCAATACTGTCACTCTCCTTTAGCAACATACAAAAGGCAACACAATTGGAAATAAAATAAAAGAGGCACTTTGCCCAGGGATTGGGAAAAAAATCTTTTCAACAAACCACCATGCACACAAGCATACCTAACAGATAATTCCTCTGAAGAAGAGTAGCACAACTTGAAGTACAGTACACCTCAAAAGAAGAGGACGTTTGCCAACACCACAGACCAAATAAAAAGAGCAACTAATCATACTGTGTAAACAACAAAAATACCACAAGGGAGATGTCTAGAATTGTAAGGAATGCTTTACCACTACGCAGACTTCGTAAAATAATAGTACAAGAATTTTAAAGACAAACTCAAAAACTTTTACCTGCTGTTTGCTTCAGAACCAGGCATTCGTTATCCGAGCTTTCAGCATCTCTGTGAAATGTAACCCTTCTGCTTCACAATGAGGTCTGTACAGCCCCATCCATAGTTACATCTCACTGCCTAAGCGGGAAGAAAAAAACTAGGAATCCAAGGATATTATCGCCAGAGGCCCTGTTGCTCACTCCCACCTCTGCTGAGCAGGACAAAGGGGAGTAAAAGCTGCAGAAAAAACTGTGATGGGACAGTGCAGAGGGGAGAAAATGAAATGGCCTTGCTGATACTCCCTACCTCTCCACAGGACCTTTCACCCCTTACAAAAAAATTGCATTGCCCATTGTTCTCGCAGAAAATCGAATAGGAGGGAGGAGCAAAACTAACAATATGCTCCCCACAAAGAACTGCAATATGCACTGTGGAGAGTTAGTGTTGTTTGAAGCTCCATGCTTTCTGATTCCCTATAACAGGGGTTCTCAACCTTTTTCTTTCTGAGGCCCCCATCAACATGCTATGAAAACTCCACAGCCCACCTGTGCCACAATGACTCGTTTTCTGCATATAAAAGCCATGGCTGGCTATAGGGGGCAGCAAGCAGGGAAATGGCCTGGGGCCCCACTCCACAGGAGTCCTGGCAAAGCTACATTGCTCAGACTTCGGCTTCAGCCCTGGGGGGTGGGACACAGAGACCCGGGCCTCAGTCCCATGTGATGGGGCTTTGGCTTTCTGCCCTGGGCCCCAGCAAGTCTAACATTGGCCCTGCTTGGTGGCCCCCCTGAAACCTGCTCAGGGCCCCCGAGGGGTTCCCGGACTCCTGGTTGAGAATGACTGACCTATAAAACATAAGGGGAGACAACCAGTGATAGCACTGGCCAGAAGTGGCTGGTGGAGGACCAGAGAGACATGTAGAGGGAGTCCCAACACATAGCTGGCTGGGTATCTGCAATATTGAGGCTTGGGATAGCTTGGGTCCCAGACTAACTCCCTGTCTCTCGTCCATACTCCAACACTAACCTCACCGGGGGAGGGTACACCAGGACTGTGGCTCTTGAAGAGCTAAAGATATTTTATATTAGTTTGTCCCCTTCCATCCAGTTTTGGGCAAGAGAGAAATAAGGGCCAAAATCATATTCTTGTACTATACAAACAGCAGAGTTGCAAGCAAAAAATGCATATTGCTCTGCTTCAAGTTGCATGGTTCATTTCAAGGGTTTTGAGACTTTTTCAAAATGAGGGCCATATTAGCAAGTTGCGATAAGCAGATTGCAGTCCCAGAAGTACAGCCGTTGGAGAGTACAATGCCTAACAAAGCTCCATCTAGATATCTTCACTAAGGGGCAAATCCAGCCCCACCTCCACAACAACAAAGGGTCCTTTGGCCATGGAACCTATGCAATTCTACTGCGTAAGGGGAAAGTGTGCTACATAAAAAGCACACACACTCTGTTAAACAGAGCTTAGCTTCAAGAGAGCACGAGGTCATGCTGTCAGGTCCAGGTTGGCATGCTCTGAAAAATGGCATCTTCCATGTGGTGTAACCTTACATGTACCATGTGTATGAGGTCACACCGGCAGGGGAAGGCCCACGCTGTTCCTAGAAATATTGGAATGTCTGGTTTTCTGGGGATGTGGCGGTGGCCACCTGCACCTACAGAGCAGCTTAGAGCCATTTCACATCGAGTATCCAATGCAGCCCATGTACTTGGCTCTAGGTTCAAGATTTTCCTATGTGCATATGTACTGTTGTGTACACATGTAGGAGGACTATAACATTCTGTCTCTTAGATTGTTAGTTGCTTGGGACCTGGATTAGGTGCCTGGGTCTTTATCTGTGTTTCGTACAGCAGCTCGCTCACTAATGGTGCTTAAGAAATAGCAAGAACAGCAAAGTAAAACCAACCGGGTGATATTTAAAAATCATTTCAGTGGAATGTTCTCAACGCTTCTTCCTTGTTTGCGTCAATTCTCCAAAATCTGGGTGGAGAGGCTGTTGTAAGAAGAGAGGGGGATGCTCGGAAGTTGTGGCTGGTTGGTCAATTTTTCTGAATACCAAGAGTAGAACCTTGACATCTCAGTTTCTGATTTCAGTGTAAAAATATGTTGTTGACGACACTCTGTTCTCTCAAAGGAATTGCACCATCGATTGATTTTACAGACTACTCTGTGGCTGTGAAATGCACAAGGGGAAAACATGTTTCTTTTGGGAAGTCTCCTGTCCTGAAACCTTGGAGACTTTACTAATGGTATTGCAAAAGCAGAATCCATTTGATGGTGGGCCTTAAAACTTAGGTCGACATAGCTATGGCAATCAAGGGTAAAAAAATCCACACCCCTGAGTGCTGTAGCTGTGCCGTCATAACCACAGTGTAAACTCACCTATGGCAATGAAAGAATTCTTCCATTGACCTAGCTACCATCGCTCAGGGAGGTGTGGTTCCAACAGTGACAGGGAAATCCCTTCTGTTGCTGTAGGCTGTGTCGACACTAGTGGGTTATGCTGGCATAGCTGTGGTGCTGTAGATGTGTCCCTATAGTTCCTGTGCTGGAGATGTGGCCTGTATTATGGAGTGTCAGAATACCCGGAGAGATACTGAGCCTGATTCTCCACTGTCTTGTTCCTTTGAGTGCCATTTTGATTAGGTAGCATTACACATCCACTGTGCGCAGACTATATAACATGCAAGGCAGTGGAAGATCAGGCTCAGTGGGTCTGATTTTTATCTCATGCCCATGTAAATCAGAAGTAACTCCATTAAAATCAATGGGTCCAAAAGTCCCATGCAAAGGATACAAGTAATTTGTACTGAAGTTTTTAGGAGTTACTTGTACCCTAATGGGAAAATAGAGGACATTGGACTTGCAGTGGTGTAAAACTAATGCAAGTGCTAGCAGGATCAGACCTACTGATTCTAAAGATATTTGAAGAGGAAAAATCTGACACCTTATCCAAAGGAAAGCAATAAATGCATAAGCAGGGCTGAATAATAATGGAAACTACCCACCAAAATAATTGCAAAATTAATCTGAAAAATGAAATAAATTAATTCTGATTCCAGTGATTTTTATTAAAATCAACTTAAAAGGGATGTATAATGATTCAGTACTAGTGTTACTTCAGTTAAGGAAAAAATAGAAAGGACAAAACAAAAGGAATAAAATACTTTTCATCTTGCGAAAGGAGAGATTCCTGGGGTGTCAGGAGGAAGTGTACATGCTGCAACTATGACAGGGTCTCACTGTGAAAACCAGTGACTAAATGAACCTTTTTCAAGTACAAGACTTTTCTTTTTGATGCCAATATTTTCTTTGTAGTAGCAGAGTTTCAGATAGTCACTACAAAGTGCACATACGTTTCCATTGCTTGAAATATGCTGGCGCCATATACAGTGCAAATAAAAGAACAACTGACTTTCTTTCTACTGACTCTTAAGTGTTAACTATAATGGTAAATAAATGTTTGGATGGCTAAGGGGATTGATAACAGCATGCAAAGCCTTTCCCCTTGACAGTGCCACTTCAAATCCTACCTTCAGCAGTAGGAATTGAAAGCAATAGTTATTTGGCCCAGATCCAAATACTGAGCATCTGGAATCAAAACCTAGATCTGAATTTTGCAGCTGGAGCCATGTCTCCATAACTGGCTGGGCAATTATCTTGTGGGGCATTGGAAATCGAAATTTTACAGATTAGGCCCTTCCATCTCTAGCAGCTGTTCTGTGGCCTCTGAAATGAATCAAAGGCCTCAGCCAAGCGAAGGGTTATTGAAAAAACCCAAATATACACCTGGCAAATATTTGTTGGAGTACTGCCAGTCCATATAGAATAGATTCTTGCTGGCTGTAGTAAAGTGGTCATCAAGAAGTTAACTGGGCTACTCAGAGTATAATGAGTGGGAGCCAGACTCCACCCCTCCCTGTTTAATAGATGGGAGTGTAGGTAGAGTGTATTTCTTGTGCACATAATGATCCCTTTACAAAACTCGGGCTTGTAGTTTGTTAAATATATTCTGTAAGTTCAGCTGGAATCAGAGGAACTGATCAATAACTTGCTGGTGAAACATCATCCTATCATTCATTATTCTTTACAATGGTTCAAGCACAAATCCTAGTTAGGATATCAGCAGTTGGTACATAGAGTGTATGTTTTCATCAAAGTGGGAAACCATTGGAAAGATGACAGCATTTTGTCTGCTGTGGTTTGGTTAAATACAAGTATGCTGCTTTACAGATCACACCTGAAAGTGCTGAGCATTTCCTGGGGAAGGTGAAGTGCTCAGCACTCTGTAGAATCATGCCTTTAGTATAATAGCAAGTGAAACCAAACTTATATTCTAACCTCTCCAGAAGTAGGGGGTACTGAGACCTGAGTCTGGGGCCCTCTCTCTCTCTAGTATTTATATATTTTATATACAGTTAAAGAAACAAAATATTCCTGTTAAAACTATATATATCGAATGATGCCTCTTACCATTCAACTTGCAGTTACACGATAAACTTCCTTCAGATGTGAAGGATTTGGATTTATACAGAAACATGTCATTGGCCTTAAACAATGTAAACGTTCGAATGGGCTGAAAGGTATGAACTATCAAAATATCTCTCAAAATCTGAGTAATCCAATTAGAACATGGAGGTGGGCCTGAAATGAAGGAAAGCAGATGTTCCATACACACACTGATTTTTTTCAAATGTTTGAAGGGGCACTTAAAAAAAAAACTATTATGTGCCAAAAAGCATAAATAGAAGCAATTCAAGTATTCTGAGTGACTGTGGCGGATGGGTGTAAACTGGGACAAAATTTCAATGGGACAGATCAGAACTTATCCTTAAAGGACAGGATGAATACCTAAATGCTCAGTATTCAATGAATACTGAATATTTTGCTGTGTCATGCAAACTTTTCCCCACTCAACAGCCAGTAGCTTTGACAACAAGCTGTGAACTTTAATTTAGAAATACTAGATAAGTAGCCTGTACTATAAGTAAGATTAAACCAGATGTAAATTTTGCTGACTCCATAGGAATATTTAATATATCATTTGTCGTATTCTGATTAAATAATTTTTAACAATTGGAACATATTAATAGAGAGAAAAAAGTGTTTACCTTGGATGTCAGAATGCAGAGCTATTACCAGTGTCTATTCTGTAATTCTGCTGCTGCAGAATTTGGTGCAGCGTTCACCCACACATGCTGCAGAATTGTGCTCCAAAATTTAAGCTTTCATTTTTTTAGAAAAAAGGGTTCAAAGCCATATGGCTGCAAAGATAACTTTCAGAATATGAATTTACCATATGCCAAAGTAGTAGAGTCTATCCAAGTATGCAGACAGCCCGAAACAGAAACTGGGTGTTGACTCTGAAACCTAATGACATTGATTGTCAACATTATTAACTATTTTACTGCTTATTATGTTAGAAAAAGCATTCAGGTAATATGCTTATCCCAATATATTAAGCTGCCTCCTGCATTTCCCAGGCAGTAAAACTTCCAACTATCAAAACTTTGAGCTTCCCCCACCCACTTCCCATCCAGCTTCTAAAATGCAGTCAGGGCTGGCTTTACCTTGAGGTGAACTGAGGCAGCCGCCTCAGGTTCCAGACTGTGGGGGGCGCCACTAGGACCCAGAGTGTAGAAAATTGTGTCTGCTGCTGGTGCATATGTATTCTCCCTGCACTAGATGCACAGAGATGGTGGAGTGCTGTGCTGGAGGAAGGAGGCCACAAGAGACATAACAGGCAGGCAGGAGAAAAGGTGAGAGGGAATAACAGAAAGCAGCATGAGCTGCAGGGAGAGAGAGGAGGGGGACCCTCTTATGTACTTCTCTAGCACCCCAGGAGCCTAGACTGATTAACACCAGCTTCTCAGGAAGCTTCCTGTTTCCTGCTGCTTCCCGTAATCCACTTGAGGAGAACAGGCAGTCAACTGAAGTAGTAGGAGTCAGTTAGGCCCTTAAGACACTGACATCTTCCCTCACACAGGCCCTGCTACCACCCTGCTTATTTGTCCCCTTCAACTGAGTGTTGAGAGCCACTATAGCTGACACAGAACAGCAGTCAAGAGTGAAAGAAGAAAACGCCCCTCTGGGGCAGCATTCAGAAAAAGCAAGCAAGCAAAGGAAGCTTTTCTATCTAAGCAGGAAGGAGCTCTCCTGAGATACATAGACACAAATGTTCATGGTGAGCCTTCTGGCCCCAGTGAGGATGTGAGTGGTGAGGAGATGCCTCATCTTCCAGTTAGAGTGCAGGTGACCTGGCAGCTACTGCAGCATCCATATCTCAATCTCAAATGGATGTAACCATGCACATTCCTGAAGAAAAGTGTAGATCAGAGAAGACTGTGGTGGAGGCACAAGAAACAGCAGCTGCTGAGTTTAGTTCCTTAAGTCTAGATGATCCAGGACTGTGGACCCTCTTGAGCAGTAGCCTGAGGGACTTCCTTGTACTGCATGGGCAACAGCAAGTGAAAAATTTCATGTTCCCCAAAGACAATGAAAATAGAAGTTTCCATCCAACACATTACTGGTGTGAAATCCCCAATGGTGACAAAGTGTAGAGGCCATGGCTTATGTACTCAAAATCTCAGAATGCTGCATGCTGTTTTTGTTGCAAACTCTTCCAGTCTAATGTTCCAGCCACATTGCATTCTACAGGAACAAAGGACTGGAAAAATCTGGCTAGAAATCTGGCATGCCCTGAGGAGGCAGCAAATCACCAGAGAGCATTCCATAGGTGGAAAGAGCTTGAGATGAGACTAAGGTATGTTACCCATAACAGTGTTATAGTATAACAAAGGCTTGGTTAACACAGGCTTGGTTAACAAAGGCTTATCATAACACTGTTATGGTAAACTGATGCACAGAGCTGTGCAGTGACTTGCCCAGTTTGCACCGCAGTCAGGGCAGAGCTGGGAATAGAACTAAGGAGTCATGATTCTCAGTCCTGTGCTCAAAACAGCTACATACACACCTTCCCTTTACCAACATTGATGGTCATCCACATCATATGTGGATTCCGGAATGTAATCTTGAAAAAAATGACAGTCCAAATTACTAACCAGATAATCAAGGTGGATAGAAGAATTGATGGCCTGGAAACCAAAGTGCATAGACAGAAGAGACAGATTTTCAAAATATCTCCAAAGATAAAAAGCTTTAGCAACGAAGTAGTGTAGTGGAGAGATGTTTGGAATTGGCTGAGAACAATAGGAATTGCCATACCAGATCAAACCCTGTTGTCCAGTTTATTCCAAGATTTTGTCATTCTTAAGCCAGATGCTTCAAAGGAAGGTGCAAGAAACCCCCTAACAAACAATTATGCACTGATGAGTGACCCAATTAATACCACAGAGTAATCATTTGTCTGGCCTTCAGTCAGGAAACAAGAGGACAGATGTTTATGGACTATCTGATTGTCAAAGCTCTGAATTAGACTTACCCGAGGAGCCAATCTCGGTATAAAAGCACTTCAGGAATAGATGCCTTTATGGTGTCCAGTAATAAACAATAAGGGTTGGAAAAAGTTCCCTGGGCTCCACAGTGACCAGAGTTCTGTTTGGGGCTCACGTGAGGAAAGATGCTGGCTGGGAAGTGTCCAAGATATTCTCTTTCCCCAGATTTCAGGCTGAAAATAAAAAGGAAGAGAGGGGGAAAAAAGAGAATTTGTGGAAATAAACTCAAGATTTTTGTAATCTAAAAACAAGCAAGCTCAAGCTAGCACTCAGACGGTGGGCTGTTGTACAGATAGGCAGTATCAGTTTACAGGGATGAAGTCTCATTCTGCTACCATTTGTACCAATGTAATCAGAGTAATTCCACTGAGTTATAATGATGTAAAACTGGCATAAGAGAGAGCACAAAGAGACCCAAAGGCTCTGCTGGTAATTGGAGAGATTGGGATCTATTCCAATTCTACAAGCACGATCAGAAAAGATGTTATACAATTTTTTTCTCTGAGTGATTTCATCTTGAGAAGATCCTTAAGACATTATACCAAAGACCTCATCGTGTTGCTTTCTTAGTAGCAGAGTTAATATACAAGATTATTCTATGACTTTTAAGCCTACTGCAGCAATGATGGAGTCTTGACCCACTAACACTCACTTTTCCTTTTGTAGTCAAAAGGCAAAAGCACCGAGATTCCAGATAATTCTTGTGTAGCTGTACAAGGGGAAAGGATGACTCCTTGCTCCCACCTTTCACCATTGTGCCCTGGATCAGTGGCAGCCGGAATATGACATTCCACAAATGTTTGATTGGAAATGCCACAGTTGTATCTGTAGGCTATTACGTTGACATTTGAAAATAATATTCTGTGTGCTTAGCAGATATGTAGGAAATGTACACAGCAAAACCTAAATGTCATGAAACTCATGTGGTTTTGGATTTCATTATCAATTCTAATTTGGCACCAGTTCACACTGTGGTTGGCCAATGTTTAGAACAAGGCTGGTCTGATTTAAGGTTTTTGGTCAGACTGTGCCTGACCTGGGTGCTTGTGTGCAGAGAGGAAGAAAAGCACAAGTGCAGGGACTAGTCTTTTCTGAGGTGAAACTTGGGGATATTCAAATCTCAGGGTTTAATTCAGCCATCCACAAAATTAAGATCTAGATCTGGATCTGAACTTCCTCAAATGTTCAGAGGATTAGGACCCATGCGGGCTGGTTGGGCCCATCATTGCTGTTAGTTAAGTTATACACAATGAGAAACTCAGCATAGTCTCTACAAGTCTCCAAAGTAACTGGGTATTACTTCCCACCTTCCCCTGAAACAGATGGAAGACATTTGTGATCACCACTTGCAAAGTGTCATACAAATACTTCCATGCCTTTAGTTAGTAAGCTCAGGTATAAATAAAAAAATGAACGTATTGTTATTATTCTGTACTTCCTTCAAAAAATGCTGTTATGCAGACTTCAGGACATTGACAGAATCTCATCCCAGGCTCAGATGCATTGTCTTTCAATTTTATATATAAGGCTTTGAGTTATATAACCTATTTCATAGATGTGAAAAAACTGTAATACAAGGAGCAAAGCTTTGCATGCATCTTTACTTGTTCAAAGCATAAATGACAGCTGGGATGGAGATTACTGTTGGTTCCCTAATTGTGCTCAAGAATCAATTTATTCACATTTGTTATGTTGATACATCCTAGGGGAGAGAAATGTTAGTCCAAACTGCTGCCACTCATGCATATACTCACTTAAAACTGCCTCTCTATTGTCACCTACCACAGCCCACCTGGGGGATGCCTGCCCTTTAAAATATAACATGGTACTAATTGTATACATGTAATAATGATCTTTCCACAGGTTTCATAATCCAACATCCAAAACTGTCACAAGTTCCAGTGGTAAATTTACAATGATAAGAATCTGTTTGTGTGCAACAATGAGAATTAGGCTCTTAAGTGTCCCATTATGAGGTGTGAGTCATGCCTTGAATGCTAGACTCTGGGCCAAATTCAGCCCTGATGAAAGCAGACACATGGGGTTTGCTCCAGTTTATGCCAGGGTAGGGCTGAATTTGATTTTCTGTGCGCATAACAGTGTCTGAAGCATTTTAGGAAAGGATCCTTTAACAGTGAAACTGTTACTATCTCAGTTGGAGAGGATCAATACATCCTCCCACTGCTTATGTTTAAACACTCTCCTTAATTCCTCCATGTTTCTACGGCAGCAGAATTACCTCCCACTTTCATTCATTACCAAGAGAATTGCTTAAACATGTAGAATTTTGGGCTATCAGGGCTGGATCCGAAGATAGGTCATGATTACAGGTTGTTACATATTCACTGTCTACGTTATCATTTCTGATTATCTTATGTCCTTTCTTTAGCTTCATGCTCAGCGGTGGCCATTTGCGGATTCTGATTTTGGGCTGTTTCTTTGCAAATTCCTCCCCTTTATACAGAAGGCATCAGTGGGCATCACAGTCCTCAATCTCTGTGCCCTTAGTGTGGACAGGTATAGTATCTCTCATCCTTTTGTTGGACACTGTTCTTTGAGACCTCTCACTTGTGCTTGTTCTAAAACTGAGAGCCGTGAATGGTGTGGTTATACCACAGGTATAAGTGCATACCTTAACAATACGTCTTGTTCATACTCTCAAAAACATATAGGATTCAGTTTTACTGTTAAGATTTGTTGTGTGGCAATTTTTCGTCTTTTTTGTATGTATGTACTAAATGTATGTACTAAAATCCCAATTTTTCCTCACTCAAAGGACAAATAGCTTTCTAGGTGCAAGTCATTGTGGGCAATGATCTAAAAGCACAGCACGGGCCAAAGAATCCCTGTGTTCTAATCCTGGCTTGCACTTACTTCCTTTGTAGCCATGGACAAATCACTCATGCCCAGATTTTCAAACCTGGGTGCCTAAGGTCAAGAACCTAAATCCATTCGTAGGCCCCTAAATAAAAGTGTCCTTATTTTTAGGGGTGCACTCAAAAAGCATCCAGTGCTCCTACTGATGACAGTAGATGTCCAATTGACTTAAATAAAGTGGGCCTGGTTTTCAAAAGTGTCGAAGTCAGTGGGAGATCTGAGTGCATCTCTGAAACTCAGGTCACTTTTATGTAAGTATTTAACTTTAGACACCCTCATTTGAAAATTTTGAAAACTGACTCTCTGGGGCAGTTCCTGATTTCACTGGGGTTAATCGAGATTTACTCTGGTGCAACTGAAATTTGAATCGGACCCTACATGTCTGTTTGCCCACAACATATTCCCTGCAAATATTTACTGTAGTAGCGTGAGATGCTAAATAATGTATCCTTGGCAAAGCATATAAAATGGGGATAACAATACCCTTGTGAGGAATGTTAAGTGTTGAGAACTAACACAATACTGATTCTAATCCCACACTAGCTTTATACTTCAATGGAAATAGCATAGGGTTGTTTTGGTGATTAATTAGTTAATGTTTGTAAAGTATTATATATGTGATAATTGACTATAATGAAGTTACTCCCAATTTACTGTAGTATTAGTGAGAGTAGCATAGGGCCCAGTGGGATCGCACTGCTCAGAATGTATCCCATAAACTATACATTCCACATACGTTGTTGATATAGGATCTGTTCCTTAGAGCACTCTCTCACGATCTCACATTTCTACTTCAAAGTTTTACACTGAGGCAAATATCATTCCCACATCTTTTGGGAGATAAAATTATTTTTCCAGTGCTCAGACCCAAAACTTGATGGAGTTTTAAGTTTTTCAGTTTTGGGGTGCAGTTAAAGAAATATGAGGTAATAGCGCAATGTTATGTTCCATTTCAGATACAGATACTACTAAGTTACC
Source organism: Lepidochelys kempii (assembly GCF_965140285.1). NCBI lineage: Eukaryota > Metazoa > Chordata > Testudines > Cheloniidae > Lepidochelys > Lepidochelys kempii. Next base: position 55,161,408 of record NC_136383.1, read on the forward strand.
CATGCTAATTGTGGATTATATAAATTTTTTAATTGTGCATCTTGTTTTCCATGGTGCAAAACTAAGCCAACATAGTTTTTGGAAGTGCTGCTTTGAGCTTGGCATCATTGCATTAACACATCATTTCTTATATTTGTGGACAAATTGTGTATCAAAGTTATCAACATTTTCAACTAGAACTTGAGGAAGTAAAGCAGAGAACAAAATAAGGAAGCCTTTACATAAGTAAAGGTTTCATTTGTTATTGTCAAATTAATTGGTTTTATTGTGCAAAACACAGAAACATGGGTTGGGGGTAAAATAACCGTATTCATAAACATTATAACTATTATCATGTTAAAAGAAAAGGAGTACTTGTGGCACCTTAGAGACTAATACATTTATTAGAGTATAAGCTTTCGTGAGCTACAGCTCACTTCATAAGTAACAAGCTAAAAAACCCAACCCTCCAACCTCCTTTGTCATATTAAAAGCCTTGTTAAAATACAAAATAAATCTGAGATCTTACTGGAAAAGAAGTCTGAACATTGATTCAAACTCCAGTGAAATTCTATCTGAAAGGGAAGTCAAGACAAAGCATTGCTGCTTTAACTACTACTTCTCTAGAGCAATAGGTAATTAAATATCTGAAAAAGTTATACATGGTCATTAATAAAACAGCTTTGTTTTATGCCTCAAGCCCCACAGTTGGTGTCAATTACACATACATCCTTGACTTCAAATGGCAGAACAATCAGAAAAACCCAGTGTTCCACATCTTTGGTCACTGTTGCTCCTCTAATCATCTTTTGTGGATGTTAACCCTGATTTAGGAACCATATGTTTGCTCCTTTTTGCAAGATTGTCCCTGCCTTTAACTGCATCTGTCTATTATGAAACCCTACCCATTACCCAGGCCCACACAGAAACTGGCCTGCATGGATCGTGAACTAAGGTTTAACTGTTTATACCCAGGGGGACAATACTGTTCATATGTGGAGAAGGTTTTTAGAGGCTGACAGACAGTGCCACACCAGTCTTTTACCCTTCAAAGGAAACACACATTTGTTGCAATTCCCTGTCAGGCATTTTTAAATTCTGGTTCATGCTGATGGCTACAGTCTGAGTCTTTTCTACACAGTGCCTGACTGTGACTAAGGCTATGTCTACAGTACTGCCTAATGTTGGGAAAACTTAGGTCACTCAGGGCTTTTTTTTCCCACTGAGTTTTTTACTCTTGCTCATGTCCCAGACAATGATTGTAAGGTGAAGGGTAAAGGTAAGGATCTCATCCCGTATGTGTAAGGTCTTATTTAGCCTTTGCTGCATACTGTACTGTGTGGAACACTAACTCCAGGTTATATGCTTTCATGTGGTAGCCAAGTTTTCAGTATCTATGCAGATGGGCAAGATTATGCCAATAAACCACAGCACTGAGTGGTCACCATAAATATCCTCCCAGCCACCAGCCAGCTGGCTGCAGCTGAGCTGGCTTTTCTAGTGAGCAGTCATTGTGGTCTCTTCCCAAAAAAAACAGATCAATAGCAGAGAACCAATGTGGTTTAGTGGAGTTAGCACAGGATTGAAAGCAAGGGATTATTTCTATTCTAAATTTGATTCTGACAATAACTCGTTCTTTGTCCTTGGTCAAATCACTTCCCCTTTCTGCATTAGTTTCCCCTTCTGTAAAATGGGGATGGTAGTACTTAACTACAATAGGGTTGTTGTGATGATTACATAATGTTTGTTAACTTCTATATAAACATGGAGGAGTGAGTAGGAGCAGATAGATGATTTTACCTCTGTATTCAGCATTGGTGAGACTTATACTGGAATACTGCATACAGTTCTGATGTCTACATTTCAAAAAATTGGAGAGGGTGCAGGAAAAACGCACAAAAATAATTCAAAGCCTCGGGGAAAAGCCTTCCACTGAGACACTCTAAAAACTCTGTCGGTTCAGTTTATCAAACAGAAAATTAAGACTGACTTGATTACAGTGTAGAAGTACCTCTGCAGGAAGAAAATACCGGATACTAAAGGGCTCTTTATTCTAGTGGAGAAAGGCATAAGAACCATTGGCTGGAAGATGAATGAGGCAAATTCCAATCAGAAAGAAGTGAGCTGTAGCTCACGAAAGCTTATGCTCTAATAAATTGGTTAGTCTCTAAGGTGCCACAAGTCCTCCTTTTCTTTTTGCGAATACAGACTAACACGGCTGTTACTCTGAAACCTGACATTTTTAACAGTGAGGGTGATTAACCATTGGAACAAACTGCCAAGGATAGTGGTGGATTCTCCAACTCCTGATGTCTTCAAATGAAGACGGAATGCTTTTTTGGAGCATATACTTTAGCCAAACACAAACTACTGGGCAAACTATTAATGCAGGGGTACCCAGCTAAGTTCCCTGTAAGCTGTGCGGCTGCACAGGTGTGCAGTAGCCTATGAAGTGCCACGCAGGAGCTCAGGGAACCCAGCCAGTCAGGACCTACCACGGACGGGGGAGGGGTGGCCCAAACCCAATCCCAGCCCGGACCTGCTGCGACTGGGGCACCCCTTCCCCAGCCCCAATCTAGCTCCGGACCTGCCGTGACTGGGGCGCCCCTCCCATGGCCCCAACCTAGCCCTGGCTCAGACCTGACGTGGCCAGAGGAGGGGTGCCTATCCCCCCAACACCCACACTCCGAACCCCTTAGCCCCACCCCCGACCCATGAATTTTATTATGTGCACCAATATAAAGGTGATATAACAAAATTCATTCCACACATGTGGGAAAAATTAGAGGGAACACTGATACCTGGGTTATATTTAAAGGTCTGTTATATACAGAAGATCAGACTAGATCAGTGGTGGGCAAACTTTTTGGCTCGAGGGCCACATCTGGGTATGGAAATTGTATGGCAGGCCATGAACGCTCACAAAATTGGGGCTTGGAGTGTGGGAGGGGGTCAGGTGTCCGGCTGGGGGTGCAGGCTCTGGGGTAGGGCCAAAAATGAGGAGTTCAGGGTGCGGGACGGGACTCTGGGCTGGGATAGAGGTTGGGATGCGGGGGGGGGGCGGGGTTCAGCTGGGGTGCGGACTCTGGGGTGGGGCTGGGAATGAGGAGTTGGGGGTGCAGGAGCGTGCTTTGGGCTGTGACCAAGGGGTTTGGAGGGCAGGAGGGGGATCAGGGCTGGGGCACGGGCATGGGAGAGGGGTAGGGGTGCAGGTTCTGGGCAGTGCTTACCTCAAGCAGCTCCCGGAAGCAGAGGCATGTCACCCCTCTGGCTCCTACACAGAGGGGCAACCAGGCAGTTCTGCATGCTGCCCCGTCTGTAGGCACCGCCACTGCAGCTACCATTGGCCGCAGTTCCAGGCCAATGGGAGGTACGGGATTGGGGCGGGGGCAGTGTGTAGAGCTGGAGGGGGGACATGCCGCTGCTTCTGGGAGCCGTGTGGAGGCACGGCATGCACAGAGTGGGGCAAGCCCCAGACCCTGGCTCCCTGGCTGGACTGCTTGAGCAGGGCAAGCCCCAGACCCTGCTCCCCAGCAGGAGCTCGAGAGCTGGATTAAAATGTCTGAAGAGCTGGATGCGGCCCCTGGGCCGTAGTTTGCCCATCCCTGAACTAGATGATTTAATGGTTCCTTGTGGTCTTAAACTCTATGAATCTAAAAGCATTATATACATGCCAAATAGTAGGGAGGACTGGTTAGAGGCAATGAAGACCAAGTGAGGATAAATAATTAAGACTGTGTAGAGTAAAAGAAAGTAGAGAGCACAGGAGAAGGACAGCAAGGGATGGACACAATATGATATAGGAGCAAGCAAGTGGGTAAACAACATAATAGGAAAGCTAAAGATTGAAAAGAAAGAAGATGGGGCTTTTCAAAGAATAGAGAGAATAACAAATGCAGAAAAAGAGAAAAGAAAACAATCTGGAGATGAATAGAATGTGTTGGACATTAATGGCGAGAAAAAGAAAATAAAAACAAAAGAAAAAGAAAAGTCAGAAAACACACACATGGCTTTTAGGTTGGGGAATTTAATGCACTGTATTATGCTCCTTTGTTTTATTATACTTCCCTGATATACATACTATATTTCTGTAAGTTTGAAGGCATCAAACTCTGCAACATTTTCACACACCTAATCATAGGCCATTGGAGGCTAGACAAAGATCCTGTGTATTAAATAGTTCATAGTACACACACTTGTAAAATTAAAGTACCACTATTTTACTGAAGTTATCCTCATACCAATGGAGTACAGCTGACCGTATAATTTCTGTATGAAAATGTATTCAACAAATTCTGATAATCAAATTATTAAATTTCTTCTTTATTTGAAATTATTCACATTCAATAAATAATTCTTGGTCTGATGAGTCGTTTGAATTGTGAGCTGCAAAAATCATAACTGAATATGCAGGACCCAATTCTCCACTGCCCTCCCTCTTGTATAGTGATTTACAGCTGTGCAAAAAGGTTGTAAAACATGACCAAATCTGAATAATAGTTTACTTTGCAGAAGTGTAACTGACGGCACAAAGTGTGGGGAAGTAGAGAATCAGGTTCACAACTTGCAATTCACTCAGTTACAAAAGTTACATGAGTAACTAACAGCATGAACTTCAGATAGTGTAGTTGACTGTAATTTGCAGTTCACAATTACACAATATTGGTTATATACATCATCCAATTGGGGAACTGAAATGATATCACATGACTGAATGAGAATTTTACAACCAAACATACAATTCAAAGTTCAGTTTCTATGAATATTCATGTACATGTGCTGAAATGATCCTGCTAGTAAAATTCAAGCACTTGAAATTTTTTCACAAAACAACATTGAAAAGGGTCAAAGATGTGATCAAACAAACTTGATTTTGAAAGTGAATAAATATTACGGCAACATTTCTTTCGCTATTCAGTCAGCTCTGTTACTGAGGGTAATGTCTTAAATCATTCAAATACAGTTTGCTCAGTTAGATGATCTTATAGCTCTGTCTCATATGCCCTCCAGGGACTGAGCGATCACCTGAAACTCTTAGGGCATTCTCAGAGCATAGGAATACATTTAAAATAAGGGTTTTTTGAGTTTTTCCTCCCTCCACCCCACAAGTCTAAAATGGCCTAGGCTGTTTTAATAGCTTATATAACTTAAGCCTAAGAGCCTTTCCCCAGCATGTCTTGCAAGTATGCTGTATGACCCGGCAGTATACACCAGAGAGAGAGATTCTAGTGTGTATACTATTAAATTGATGAAAAACTGAGCACTTTGCACCTTACCACTTTTATATTCTCTGCTATTATTCTACAGTCCTGCTGTCCAATAGTTTTCCTCTGAGAGTAAGGGCCCAATCCTGCATCCATTGATTCAGTCTATTTCCCAAACATCCTTGCTGTATGAGACTGAATTCATAAGCTGTATGAGACATGAATTCATCACATTAATGAGACTGTATATGGAACATACGCCAGGCCCTACAATGTCTAACAACGTCTCCCATTGGTATTTTTACTGTGTCAGTGGGCCCATATTCATATTGTACATAACTATTGCGTAAGGAGTTGGACAGTATTTCTAGCATTCCTATTTTGTTTTCCAAACTTCAGAAAAATGCTTCTTCAACAGACAGTATGATAAACCCATCTGGAATTATTATACTATATTTATTTATTACTATTTTGGGGAAGTAAACAAACAAATTAAGCATAAACAGTTTGCAAAGCGGAACTGAACAGATTAAAGAATTCTGCCCACCAGGCCACTTTAGATTATTACAGGGGGACAGGTTTCAGAGTAACAGCCGTGTTAGTCTGTATTCGCAAAAAGAAAAGGAGTACTTGTGGCACCTTAGAGACTAACCAATTTATTAGAGCATATACTGTTTGATGAAGTCCAGCTTTTGACATTGCACTGCCTTTGCTAACCTGTTACAAATGCTAAGTATATGTGAATTGCTGCTGCCAGAGAACCACAGCCTGTTTCTGAAAAATAACCTCTTTATTTTTAAATGGATAACGTTATGGAAAAGAGTGTACTGCTTTTAGCATGGATTTTATTTTCAGACTTTCTTACCCTGTGCTGCAGTTTCTCATAGGAAAAATGATGTAGGTACTGAGACTGAACTGACATGCTGTCAATAGCACTATCTAGCACCCTTACTATTTGTATTCTGAGGCCAGGCTAGAAATTGCCCCATACTATAAAACCCAGTATTTTTAGAATTTAAAATATATGGAAGATTGCACTTTAAGCAGAGTAAACAAAACACACGTATTTTCCTGCTTGTGATGAGTTTGTCTGTTTTTTTTTCCCAGTAGTTTAGTCCAGGAAGATTGACAACCCTACTCTGGATATAAAATATTAGTTAACTGCCTGCAGATACAGTGCTGCCCTATGTAAACATTTGCATTCAGCTGTCTACCACCAGCCATCTGATCTGTTCCACAATGCTGCTGGTGACATTATGGGTGGCAGGTTTCCTGGATGAGTAGGGTCCTCTGTTATCACATAGGTAACACAGATCTCAGGCTGCCATTCTGAGGGAGTTTAAGGAATCTAGAACCATTCCTGACATGTTAAGACAACCCAAGAGCTCTAGATCTTAATAAAGAAAATAGTCTGGAATGTCATGCTTATCTCTTTATTTTAGGTACAGAGCAGTTGCCTCCTGGAGTCGTGTTCAGGGAATTGGTATCCCCATGATCACTGCTATTGAAATTTTCTCCATTTGGATTCTCTCCTTTATATTGGCTATTCCAGAAGCAATTGGTTTTGTCATGATACCTTTCAAATACAAAGATGAAGATCATATTACCTGCATGCTCAATGCTACAAACAAGTTTATGATGGTATGTATAATTTTAAAGTAATCAAAGTTCCTTCTTTTGCAATCAACAGATTAGAATATAGACACTTGCAGGATGTCGGACTGAAAAGTGAAACAAAGCTTTATTTATCCATTAAAGTTTAAGACTCATAAAAAAAAGTAGATTAACTGGGATAGGGAACTTCAGTTTTAGTCATGAGTTCCCATATTCAGCCGCAGCTAATAAAAGTAAATCTGACCCCAAAGCATTATCCTTTGAAAGACTTGAAAGACTCGTGTGAGGACATGAATCCCAGGAGGCTGAGAGCATTAGGAAACATGTTTAAAATGCACATTTCCTGTAGAAAACTAGTTCCATGTGGACTTACAAGGCAAACAAAAGGATCCTTATTTCTCTTAAATCAGCCCAGTTTTGTACTTTGTAGTAAGATTCTTGCAGCTCAGATTCCTTAATTAATCATTTACAGACATCTTACTGTAGGTTTTATAACTTGGACATGTCAATAAGTAAATGCTGCATACAGAGTCTACAAGTTGGTCAGGGTTGTGGGGGTATTTTTTGTTGTTCATTTGAACTTTTCTTTTCACACTCAGTAGTCCTCATGGGAGTTGTAGATAGTGAGGTGTTCCTTTTGAGCACAGAACAGGTCCATCATGGGTAACAGCAGTGCAAGTTTTCCTATATTCCCCTACCAAGATGCTTCAAGTATGACCTGGGGGAACGTCCTGGAGCAGGGAAAATAATTCCCTCTGTGTGTGTCTTCTCAGTCCTTGTCTCTCTGCCAAAAAGATGACAAATGGCAATCTCCAAATGCCCAGCCCAGGCAGCAAAAATTTTAAAATGTGAGGCTTGACTCTCTTTTGGGTTTCTGCTACCAGAACCCAGGCTGTGCATCCCTAGTGGTGGAACTTCTGCCCACAGAGAATACAGCTATGCAAAGAGCCCACCATCCTCTCGTTCACATGCTGATGATGAGAAAAGAGCCAACTAACACAATTCAGAAAGTCAGCTGCGGAGGGAGTTTGGCCAATGCACGAGGGGTCTGTGCTGATTCATCATATGCCCTGAGTGGCTTTTCTAGGTGTGCTCCTATGAAGTCCCATCTGGAATGTAAAGTTGTTTCTCTCCCTCCCAATACCACCTCTCAGATCTCAGTTCTGGACTTTATTTTTGCAACAGGAGAAGCAGTAAGTTCACTAAAGTTTGACCTGATTATATCCTAGCCAGTGGGGAGGTCCATTGGAAGGTGGGTGCACTGGGCTTTAAAACCCTACTTAACACCCAAAATCATTCTAAAGGAGAAGTGCTATTGGGCCCATTTCTGAAAATCTTATCCTGACTAGTACTTTCTTACTAACAGTCCCACTGGCTTCAATGGGAATATTTGTGTGATAGTCAACATGCATGAAGGTTTCACAATCAAGCCTATGACCAGTGGTCCCTCCTTTCCTTCTACCTGTCCAAAGAGAAAGCGTTCCCTTAGTAACGTATATTTTCTCTCATGTAACCCATGGCTGTACTGATGGAGTGGATAAAAAATCAACCTCATTAAATTGATGTCAATTAATTTGCAATATAGCTTTGATTTTGTTCCTTTTCAGAAACTGAGCATTGTTCAGAAGTATACGTAAACAAGATCTCAGACCTCTGACTTCTTTCTACAGTAGTTTAGGAGACACATAATCCTCCATTATTAACATCATGATATTTTGGTGTGGGAACTGTGATGTTACAAGTAAGATCACATCCATTAGGAATAAAGAAGCTACGGGAAAGAGTTTGAGAAAGAAGGGGGTGGTCCCCTTTTACACACATCTGGCTCAGCGACTAATAACCTAGAGACAGGAAGTATTTAAAATGTCATATTTCAATGGAGAGTTTTGGTGATTAAAACAGCTCTTCTTTAAAAAGGGAAAATAGAATACAGCATGTCCTCAAGTGTGCAAATATAGCTGCCAACAGAGGAATAAAATATGTAAATGTTTTGTCAAACGTAATATGCCTCCTAAATCACTACCAGCAGTTTACGTAGCAAAATACTGGGAAGTTATTGTTGGGCCTGATTTCCTGTCATGAAAGTCACATAGCACGCGTATCAGGTAAATAAAAGGTAAAACTAACCAGGCAGCTGAAGCCATTGGAAGCAGCCAGTCTTAAGCTTCACATTTTCCAGACAAACACACATTAAGTGGCCTCTATCTGCCCACTACATAAGCACACCAACTAGTAATCTATCCACTGATAGCTGAGGATGATTACACTTACAAGACATTTTTAACCTGCCCATTTTGGAATCCAAAACAGTTTACAGGAGCCTTAAAAGGTAAATTACTTTTGCTGAGAAAGGCTCTTATCAAGACCTGTTATCCTAGAGGTTTCATATGCAGTTTAGTGTTTGTGTTATTATTGGGACTTAGGAGTCAACCTGCAGCTTGTTTCAATGTGGCAAGTCAGTTGTGTGGTAAGCGTTGAGCACTGATTTACATGAATTAGCATAAATACCCAGCAAGCACTTCCTCAAGCAGCAATTTCCAACCCAAGACAGATAGTACCAAAGTTATAGACAGGTTATCACCAGGGTAAATTGAATGTTTATGCTGCCACCAAATGCCTGTTTTATCTCTATAAAGTATTCAAGGCTAAAGGTCATCTCCCTGATTCCTCTATATTAAATATAGAAATAGCATGGTAATCAAGGGCGTAATATGCTAGGTGTAAAGCTTGGTGAAAGAATACCTTGTAACTACTCAGTTTAGCATAAGGGATGTGTTTAGTCACACCATTATGGAGATTAAAATACAGGTTTATGACTAATTCAAACCCTTTAAAACTTCGGGCTAATTAACAAGTGATGATAAATCAGGAGTAGGAATTAGATATATTTATCTAGTTCCCTGAGAAATGTCTTGATGATGCCTCAGAAAAAATCTTCTGCAAACAGTCAGAATCCTACTCCACCACAAACACATCTTAGAAGGAACAAGAATGCACAAAGTTCACTTCAGTTAATAGGCTCAGAAGAATGACTATCAACCACCACATGTTCAGTTATATTTCTGTTGTCTGTTGCATTGCATTTGGAAAAAAATCATTCTCTTTTTTTTTTCTCATCTTCAGTTTTACAAAAACGCAAAGGATTGGTGGCTGTTTGGATTTTATTTCTGCGTGCCACTAGCATGTACGGCTGTCTTTTACACACTAATGACTTGTGAAATGTTAAACAGAAGGAACAGCAATTTGAGAATTGCCCTCAGTGAACATCTTAAGCAGGTAAATATTAGGGAATCCAATGTTGGGAAAACACTGCTGCTGTATCTGCAGTTAGTTTATAAACATTTCAAAACAGGTTTTAATAAAATAAATTCCAGAAATAGAAAGTGAGGCTACCGGTGACTTCTGACCATGAGGTATTCAACCAAACCCAGAACACAAGAGTAATTTATAGACTAGGTAGATATTGGAGATTGCATGTTATTTCCTTTCCTAAGAAAGTGTGAGAGTCTTGCTCACCCTCTCTTTAACCTTAAATCTCTACTGGCTAAATTACTTGGAATGCTGCTACAAAGATTTGGCAAAAATATGTTTTCTGAATTTTTGCCCATAAACATAAAGCTCTGCTGGTCCTTTCCTGGTCCTCAGCTGAATACTTTACATTTCTTGCAAAGAGCTAGAGCTAGGGATCATGCATCCTGGTTATAAACCCTTTGGCCTTGTCTACACTAGACTTTTTGGGGAAATCACCCTTTGTTGTACTGGTGGTAGAAACAGTAAGAGTGCTAGTGTAGACAGGGTTCGGGGTGCCATCAGCATTTTTACCACTCTCTCATCTCTCCTTACTCTGAACAGTTTTAGATAGTGATAAAAACACCCATGTCTTGTTTACACTGATGTTCACATCATTGCAACCATGAGTGGCAAAAAGAAGTCTAGTGTAAACACTGATTACGGTGCAAAGTCACTCACAGTAATATCAGACTGTACTTTGCTTGGTTTGCAGCTCTTTTCTAGATTACCTTCTGGACTGCTGTTTTAAAACCTTCAGGCAAGTCCCTGCAATTATGGTCTGAGAGGAGGCTGCAATTGCTACCTCACCCCCTCAAATCCTGACCCTCTGTCTACAGCTGTGAATGACCCTCTAAAGGCTGTACCTGTGCAGTCTCACTGCACAAGGGGGAGTGCTAGGGCTTATACCCTGTTCATAATACAAAATCAGCTCTATGAGAGTGCTCTCCACAGCTGTGCTTGAAAGGGGATAGAGCCAGAGTCAGGCGGCCCAAAGGAAAGACTGTATCCTCCACCATGCAGATTTCAGACTCCTTCCACCACTTCCCCCTTGCTGTGATCTCCAAAGCTCAGCCAAGATGGATTTGTGCCTCAGTTTATAAAAATGTGTCCTTTCAATTGTCACTTTTGCTCTCTCACTTTCTCCCCTTCCTCACATTAATGCTTAATTGTGCTCATGGCAGCAGCAGCCCCATTCTTAGCACAGAAATCAAAGTTACATCAGATTTCATATTTTGATAACTGCTATTACAAGAAAGAAGCAATAATAATATTAAGTCATATTTGGAGATTAACTGGAGTTACGTGGCTGAAAATTGTAATGACAGAGGCTTAACCTGCATGTTATACTCCAATGGCAGCTGCAGAGGCAACAGCTATATTCTCAACCCCCCCCCCCCCAATTCCTTTCACTAACCCACACCTGTTGGACAGGACCTGTGCATTGACAAGGTGAAACCATTTGTAAAGGCCTGAGCCTGTAGTCTTTGCTCATGAAAAACTCCCACTCAGTGTAATAGTTGTCCCTGAATAAACATGAGTTTTGCATGAGCAAAGACTGCAGGATTGGGCACAAGAAATCTTAAGTGCATGCTTTTATCTAGACTGCCTATTTTTGTGCTGCTATCACTTCCCTGCCCTTACATGTGCAATGTGACTGACATGTATCAGTAATCTTTTTCTTTGCTTTCTTCCTTCAGCGTCGAGAAGTGGCAAAGACAGTTTTCTGTCTGGTAGTGATTTTTGCCCTTTGCTGGTTTCCTCTCCATTTGAGCCGAATTTTGAAGAAAATGGTATACAATGAATTGGACCCTAACAGATGTGAACTGTTCAGGTATTGTATCTTCTTACCTCAACCATTTAGAATGAAAAAATATAGGGTGATATGTTACTTAGAGTTTAATGTGATTGCTCATGCAGCTGTGAGAACTGGTAACTTAAGCAGTCAGAGCCAGACACTAGAAGGTTATAACTGCTGACTCTTCCATTTTCTGATTCTTCCATTATATCCTTCAGTTTTAGGGGATTCCATTCCAATGAGGTTTCATGATAGAGCAGAATTTGGACCACTGCCATTATTTGTTCACCTTCCTCTCATTTTTCCAAACTGGAATGTCTGACTAGCTATTTCAGACAGGCCTTTGCTGACACATTGCCTATGCTAGAAGAAGATCAATATAGACAGTAGAGAATTGGCCTGTGCATTAGAGAAAAGTATTCATGTGCTATGCTTATGCCCTTACAATGTGTAAAGAGTTGTAATTATTTTACTTTCTTTTTCGTTGCCTAGTTTCTTGTTGCCACTGGATTACATCAGCATTAACCTGGCAACCATGAATTCTTGTATAAACCCCATAGCTCTCTATTTTGTGAGCAAGAAGTTTAAAAACTGTTTCCAGGTAAGACTTCTGGCATGAGACATTTTTATGTAGATGTCCCGCAGACATGCTCCATTAATGTACTTAATGATAAATAAAGGTATTTATAAAGTTTAAGGAAGAGCATGTAAAGGTATGAAGTTATCTAATTTATTAGCTAGAAGGTCACATCGTACACATACTAGACTGAGAGCTGGAACTATCCATGCAGTGTTGACACTAAACCAGTAAAACAGAATTTTGACAAACTCCGCCAAGGCAAACATTCAGTGATCTATGCATGTGCATCTTAGGTACTGTCTACCCACTTAATGCGCATACATGGAGTGGAATTCATCTGATCACATTTCTCCCAATATTAGCATCTATTTAGAATGATGAATATGTCTGGCCGAAATCCCAATCTGCCTGTAATCAAGAAACCACACTTTGGCTCAAATTTTCAAATTTGGAAGCCCAAAGTTAGGAAACTAAACCCAAACTTTGGAAGTTATAAAAGTGGAATGGCTTTCAGAGTTGCTGGACAGCTGTATAGTCCATTTTTCACAAGAACTCAAAATGGACACCTGAAAACTTTGGGCTAAAGTAACCTGCTTTACTTATCACACTGTGCCTCCAGATTGCTGTTGTCGGTGTTTCCTAAAGTACCCATTCACAACAAAAGTAGTAAAGTGAGAGAGAAGATGAGAGTGAAGAGCACAGTAGAAAGAAGTAGAATGGTGGGGTGGGGACTGTGAAACCAGCTGATCCTTCAAAATACGTATTGTTTCCTTAGCTGTTAGGATTTCGCTTCCCCTGCTAATTCTTCCCTGTTTGTGAGGAGCAGGTCAAGAAGAGCTCTGCCCCTAGTTGGTTCCTCCAGCACTTGCACCAGGAAATTGTCCCCTACACTTTCCAAAAATTTCCTGGATTGTCTGTGCACTGCGGTATTGCTCTCCCAGCAGATATCGGGGTGACTGAAGTCCCACATGAGAACCAGGGCCTGTGATCTTGTAACTTCTGTTAGTTGCATGAAGGAAGCCTCGTCCACCTCATCCCCCTGGCTGGTGGTCTATAGCAGACTCCCACCACGACATCACCCTTGTTCCTCAAACTTCTAAACCTAATCCAGAGACTCTCAGGTTTTTCTGCAGTTTCATACTGGAGCTCTGAGCAGTCATACTAGTCTCTTACATACAATGCAACTCCCCCTACCTTTTCTGTCCTGCCTGTCCTTCCTGAACAGTTTATATCCATCCATGACAGTACTCCAGTCACGTGAGTTATCCCACCAAGTCTCTGTTATTCCAATCACATAATAATTCCTTGATTGTGCCAGGACTTCCAGTTCTCCCTGCTTGTTTCCCAGGCTTCTTGCATTTGTGTATAGGCACTTAAGATAACTTGCTGATCGTCCTGCTTTCTCAGTATGAGGCAGGAGTCCTCCCCTCTTGTGCTCCCCTGCTTGTGCTTCCTCCTGGTATCCCACTTTCCCACTTACCTCAGGGCTTTGGTCTCCTTCCCCCGGTGAACTTAGTTTAAAGCCCTCCTCACTAGGTTAGCCAGCCAGCTTGTGAAGATGCTCTTCCCTCTCTTCGTTAGGTGGAGCCCGTCTCTGCCTAGCACTCCTTCTTCTTGGAACACCATTCCATGGTCAAAGAATCCAAAGCCTTCTCTCCAACACCACCTGCATAGCCATTCGTTGAATTCCACAATTCGACAGTCTCTACCCAGGCCTGGTATTCTATGAGTCTATGATTATAAGTAAAGGAAAGAAAGCAAACCTGCCAATGTGTGACCCAAGCCAATGAATCATGTGACAAATGGTTACAATGTGGAACACATGTGTTTTGTTCAGCATTACATGCACTAATTTAGAGGGGGGTTTTAGAATACTTCCACACTGTATGAATGAAATAAAACCAAGTTTTCAAGCGGTTACAAATTGCGGGGGGTTGCAAGAGTGATCCCTGCCCAGGGTGCTTGGAGACTGGTGGGTTTGTGGAAAGGATCTTTGCCTGGACCTCTCATTGGATACCTGGAGAAATGGCACTGGAAATAGAGTTGGACCTACCCAGGCTGCCTCCAATATAATTAATTCAGTCCCTCTGCCTGCCCCAATACAATTAGTTCAGGCCAGCCCCCACCCCTGTCAGACAATTAATTTATGCCTCTCATCCCCTCACTACAACCCATCCCCATATCTCCCATACCAAAAACAATAAATTCAATCCACTCTCCCATGTTACAATTAAATTATTCCCCTACCTGAGTATCAATACAATTATTTTACATCCCAACCCACAAATACGCAATACAGTTAACTTGAGTCTAGCTCTGCCTATCTGCAAAGCTCTTTTGCTGCTATGTCCCGGAGAGGTCACTAATCCTGCTATTGCTGCTGGAATCCCAGTCCTCATTCCCCTTCCCTCTCCAGAGCAGTCAGAAATCCCAGCTGCCTAGGATCAGACTTTGTATTTCATGAGAGGGGGAGAAAGCCTGAGGGAGCAGGTTGTGCTGTTGCACTTTTCAAAAGAGGTAATGGAGACTCCCAGCCGGTGCAGAATCCAGCAGCATAGGCTTGAGTCATCATCCTCACCATTCCCCTGGCTAAAAAAAAAAAAGTATGCTCCTGCTCTTACTCTCTCTGCTTCTTAGAAAGGATAGGAGGAAAGAAGAAGGAGGAAAAGAAAGGCAGAGGATGAGGATCTAAAGGTTTCCTCTTGTTTTCCTCATCCCTGCCAGTCTGCTACTACTAGTCCTTGTCTTGGAACACTGCCGTAGTTTGCAGGACTGGAAGGGATGATTTGCTGTAGTGTGGAATGTATCACCCAATGCATTACACTTCAGAAGTGTGGTGGGATCTCAACTTGCACACCTTACTCAGGCAAAATTCCCATTCAGTGAAGTGAAAATTTTGTCTAAATAAGGAGGGTAAGATCAGGCCTTAATTTTGTGGCATAGAGATGGGCAATTACAGAATCACCTGCATTTTTAAGGCCAAACTCTGCCTATGTGCAGCTACCACTTCTTCACTTGGAATCTTATGCACACATCTGAAGACAGAATATAGTTCTATAGAGAGTTGCTAGATTTATGTTATTTCGAACCCTTTTTCTTTCCAGTCATGTCTCTGCTGTTGCTGCTACCAGTCCAAAAGTCTAGTGACGTCAGTGCCAATGAATGGAACAAGCATTCAGTGGAAAAACCATGAACTAAATAACCACAATACAGATCGAAGCAGCCATAAGGACAGCATAAACTGAGACTGAAGGACACTGAGACCACTTCAGAATCCAGGAGGAAAAAAATGTCACATGAAAGCTGTTTAAACAGGAAATCCACTGAGTGTTCCACAAAATATAATCCATTCAGAAGTTCTTTGCCCTTCTACCTAATTTCAGAGGTGATTTAATGGATTTACTATAAATTTAAAGATCTGCAAATTGGGATCCTCTTGACAATGTTGCTGTCTCTGAAAATTACATCACCTTCTTATGAAAATGAAAGTCTCACACAGCACTGTGCAGGATGTTTGCAGTCTTTGACCCAAGCAGGAAGTGTCCCGTATGTACCTGGACCTAGCCATCTTTTTACTTGATGGCCGATTAGAATTAGTCACCATGGGATTTTCAGAAGATGTTGAATATGGAATCTGTGAGGATATAGTTTATCTCTGTCTTTTTGCCACTTTTTAAAGGAAACATTTAACTGAGTGGTGAATATATTCTGTATAAAAGTATGTTTAGCATGAATTTTAAAAGCTTTTATCTGGAAATGTGTCAGTCCACACCTGTATTTTATTTACTTAATTTTACAGAATGAGACAATCCATTAGCTGGGAAATTAGCATTTCACTATTCAAAGATAGGAATAGACCATCTAAAAATAGCACCAACATTAGGCACTTACAGCACAGACTGATACCAAAAGCAGGGTATTATAATGTGCTATTTATTCTAACCCTCTTTACAAAATAAACATATATTTTTCTATATCAGCAAAAGAGCAATCATTTGTAAAAGAGAATCTTGAAGCACATTTATAATTAGCCAGTCATGTTTATCTCTTAGGCTTGTTATTCTGCAGAGACTGTATCTGTTTTGGATTGAAATTGAAGTGGAATGCAGCAATATCAATGGAACACAGTAAAGTGTTACAAAAAGTGTCCAAAACTGTTCCTAGAAGATGGTCACTAAATTACAGATATGCAGAATACTGCTTACAAATTGTGGACCTGAAGTTTAAGTCCATGTGGGCAAAACTCCTGTTGGAGTCCATAGGAGTTGTGCATGCATATGTTCTGAAGTGTGTGTG
The DNA here is from genome assembly GCF_965140285.1 of Lepidochelys kempii. Taxonomy (NCBI): domain Eukaryota; kingdom Metazoa; phylum Chordata; order Testudines; family Cheloniidae; genus Lepidochelys; species Lepidochelys kempii. The sequence goes on from NC_136383.1 coordinate 55,178,167, forward strand.
TGTGTGTGTGTGTGAGAGAGAGAGAGAGAGAGAGATGCTTACAAAGTTCAAACATTTAAAATGAGTTTGATGTTTTTATTGGGGTTATTAACCATATAAATGCAACTGACAATATAATGTATAGATGCTATTGCTCGCATACATGTAAACATGTGACATAACTTTTTCTTTGTTATTGTCGACTTTTTGGTTACATGGCATGAAAATGTACAGCTGTTACATTTGCTGATTAGGTCCCATTTTACTAAATAGTGGAATGAAATATAGCACTATCATATACAATATGCCTGCTGCAGAAATCTGCCATAAGATTTATAGCATCTGTTTTGCCAGGTTGAAAGGTAATAGCCACAGCTACACAATGTAGTTCTTAACATCCAGTTGTGTTTCAAGTGGAAGACATGAGCCTGCACATTATTCACAAAGTCAAAATATTAAGTGACTACAGTGACTTCCACTGCACAATTTCTCAAATGTTTACATGCACAGTGTATATTAAAAAACTGCTCCGTAAATTACTTTATGTATTTTTGTGTGCTTTTGTCTTTATGGCATATTTGCATGTCTATATACACACACATATGAATGTGTGCTAATATATTAAAAACTTAAATATAATCTGACAATGCTCTGTAATGGTGCTCAAGAGCATGCTATTGAATGAGACCTGGATGAATTTCTTTCGAAACAGTCTATCACCCAAACTGTATCAATAATCAGAGGGAACAAGTAATGATAATTCTCTGAGAGTTTTGGCATAGTGGAGTTTCTCTGTACTCTGACATCACCAATGCCACAGTGACTGAATGCATTTTGATGTGACAAAGTTCAACATGAATTGATGTCTCTAGTAAACTCTGTTCTCTTGACCTATACTCCCTTATTTACGATGTCTATCCTGCAGTGAGAGATCTGATTGCCCCTTGTGTAGACACATCCATGCTAGCTCCAGTTTAGCTAGTTTGGCCAATTGCAGTGAAGGTATGGCAGAGTGGGCTCTACAAGCTTGTCCATCTCCCACTGTTTTCATTTTTACTGTAACTTTGTAACTGTATTATTTGTTTCTTATAGCATTGTGGGATACAGTTTGCATGAAGACATGATACAAAATCAAACTCTGTAGAATTATATACAAGCAAAGATTTCTGCTTGAATATTCTGCAATTTCCTCAAGGCATGACAAACATTTTCATTAGAAGACACACTCAGGCCGCATACTAACATTGCCCTGATTCCTTCAAGGGAAGCTGCCATTCAAAACTTGGATCAGCAATTATCCCTAATTTACACTCCTCAGCCTGCCAAAGACTCAACAAGGGCAATTATCTTCAAAATGTGAGTGCGTGAAGCAGCATAAAAGATTTATAAAAACAGAAACCACCATAACTACCACCCCAAACTATATAGAAAAAAAATCATGGAATGTTTATAATGCTGATATAAAATAAACACAGTACAGAGTGGGCAAAGGGAAAGAAAAACGGATCTAAAATGTAGGTTACCTGCACTTTCTCTACAGGAAGACGAAACAAAATGACCTCCGAGACTCCACCTACAGTCAGCAAGACTCTATGCAGACGTGATTGCTGCCAAAATCAATTGCTTCTTGATTTACACTTCTGCAGTCTCATAGGTTACAGTAGCTACTGTTACTCTCGGGTTGTTGTTCTGTCTAAAAATACTGTTTCTAAATTCCAAATTCCTCTGGGCCTTCACAAACATTAAACTGTAGCTCTGTATTTTTCCAGTTCTGTCCATCTTTTACTTGCAACCAGTGAAGTAAGGTAAAGATCATGATGCTCAGGTTTTGTTTACCTGTAAGATTTGGTCATAGCCAGACACCACAAAACTCAAGTAGTCCCAGTGTGACTTGATCAGATTTTCAGCATAGGATACTGTGAACCTTCTCACAAGCTGTCCATATAGTAGTAGCCACTTTCCACTTTTAGACACTAAAGATTAATACCTCCAGCTTTCCTTCCCTCTTTCAAAAAGGCTTCTCCTTGCTGCTTACAAAGCACACTGTCTAAGAGCCCCCTGCACATACAAACACACAGCTCTATGCCAGTAGTGACACGAAATCACTGAGCTGGAAAAGCACTGTACATAAGGGCATGTAAAAGGACACACCAAGCGTTTCACTCTGCTTCTAGAATTCTTATCCTCTGTGCTGCCTCACCACATCTTTTAGAACTGAAGTCAGAAGTGTCAACAGGAGGATAGAGTTGGCCTGGGAACAAATTGCTCCAGTTTGAAAAGGCTGCATACTGTAGTACTGTTGGAAATGCCGATTTAGAAGTAAAGCAAACTGCATACACAGTGTCAGAACAGTGCCACTTTAGATTCATGGAAGTAACCTGAAAAGTTTGTTTCTTCACTTTATTTATTTCATTGTGTACTGCAAGCCATTGCATGGTATTTGATTATGTTGTACTGCCTGTGCATCAACAGAATGTATATCACATCCCTCCTGCAATTGTTACCAAGAGCTGCAAATCCAATTCTCCTTGTCCCTTATATTCAAATGAAAGTATTGCATTACATGTATTCCTGCTAATACACAATTCAGCAAAACAGGTAGGAGTCTCTCTCTCTCTCTCTCTCTGTCTCAAATATTTTCTGCTCTTTAGTAATCTAAAAATATTGTATAAATAAAATCAGCCTATGGTAATTCAATACATCTTGACATAAAATCAGGAAGGAAAGTTGAAACCATGAAAGGGAAAAGCAGAGGGTGAGTTACTATAAGACTTCAGGCCAAATGTGTGCTTCACTGGAGTCCAGCTAACACCCAAAAATAAATTAACATTTATAAGATTAAAATGCATCTTTTAAAAATCCAAATGTTGGACTCCTGGAAGTGAATAGTTATGGAATCAGCCTGTTCCTCAATGACACATAATCCTTCAGCACTTACCACCTAACTTATGACAGGTTTCAGAGGAACAGCCGTGTTAGTCTGTATTCGCAAAAAGAAAAGGAGTACTTGTGGCACCTTAGAGACTAACCAATTTATTTGAGCATGAGCTTTCTGTAGCTCACGAAAGCTCATGCTCAAATAAATTGGTTAGTCTCTAAGGTGCCACAAGTACTCCTTTTCTTTTCACCTAACTTATATGTCTCATCCAACCTTAATATTGTTTCCTAAAATGTGGAAAAATATACACAAAGGTCAAAATAAATTTCTAGGAGATTATAAAATGTATTTGCTATTCAAGGGATCAATTTCTAGTATATTAAAATACTAATATCTACAGTTAGAAGAAAGCTACCTATGTTAGCTGCTACATATTGTAGTTAAAAATATACATTTGAAAGGTCTCTACTGGAGCTGTGTGAGTAACTGATTTTTCAGTTTGGTGGCCAAACTAGGAAAAAAATTGTTTTGGGTAAAACAAACGTTTTGTTTAGCTCCAAATGATACATTTCATTTTGTTCTCAGGTTTTTCACTTTTTCAAAAATAAAACTGCACTAAAATTCAAGTTATTTCCAATCAACAAATAGAAACATTTGATTTTTGTTTCAACATTTTCAAACTTTTCATTTTTCTGGAATTTTTGTTGTTTTTTTCCCCTGCATTTTTTGGCATAAAGTGGGGGTGGGGAATTGCACAAAAAATGTTGCCCAGCTCTAGTCTGCATATGCTTATATAAACCTATAACACTACACAATCAACACACTTCATAACTCCAAAGCAGCTCAATTATCCAAGTCTATTAATAAAGCATTATTCTACGCAGTGAACACATGACATTCAGGAACGCTCACACTCTATTCCTTTTGAAATTTTATACAATCATATTTATTAATTGCTTAATAAAGATTTCAAAAGGAACAAGAATCACTGGTTATGGCTCACATGCACAAGACTCTCCTGCCCTCTCATTACTCATTTCCATGCCACTGACACCTCATATCTCATTTCCCAGATCCACCACCCCACCTTCTTATTTCAGGGCCTCTCTGACACTTTTCTCACCACTCTATTCCCAAGCCCACCACACCCAGTGATTTCAGGTCACATAGGCTAGCCACCTACCCCAGGTCACCCCAAGATGCTGAAGGAATTAGCTGAAGAAATCTTGGTGCCACTGACAATAATATTTGCAAACTCATGGATGACAGAAGAGGTCCCAGAAGACTGGAGAAGGGCTAACGTAGTGCCCATCTTTAAAAAGGGGGGGAAAGAGGAGCTATAGATCAATCAGCCTGACCTCGGTACCTGGGAAGCTACTAGAGCAATACATAAAACATTTAGTTTGTGAACCTGGAGGATGAAGGGTGATCATTGGCATCCAGCATGGATTTACTAGAACAAATCATGCCAACCCAGCTTGATTCCCTTCTTTCACAGGGTAACTGGCTTGGTGGATAGGGGGAATGTGGTGGACATAATATAGCTGGACTTTAGCAAGGCTGTTGACACAGTCCCACATGAAATTCTGATAAGTTAGCTGGAGAAATGCAGGCTCAATGGAATTACCATTAAGTGGATACATAATTGGTTAAACAACCACAAACAAAGAGTGGAATGAATGAAATGATGTCAGATTGGAGGGAGTTCTCAAGTGGGGTTCCACAGGGATCTGTTCTGGGTCCGGTGTCATGTAACATCTTTATTAATGACCTGGATGTAGGAACAGAGAGCAAACTGATCAAATTTGCAGCAAACACAAAGTTGACAGTGTGGGGCTGCCAAGACTTTGGAGGATAGAGCTAAAATTCAGAGGGATCTTGATACATTGGAGAACTGGACTAGAGATAATAAAATGAAATTCAACAAAGACAAATGTAAGGTTCTACACTTAGGGAAGAAAAAACAAATGCACAAATGCAGGATGGGGGATAACTGGCTTGGAGCAGCACTGTTGAGAAGGATCTGGGAGTTGTAGTGGATGACAACTTCATCATGAGTCAACAATGCAATTCTACTGCAAAAAGAGCAAATGCAATTTTAGGCTGCATTAGCAGAGGCATAGCATGCAAGTCTCAGGAAGTGATAGTACCACTCTACTCAGCACTGATTAGGCCTCAGCTGGAGTACTGTGATCAGTTTTGGTCAACAATGTATAGTGAGGATGTAGCTAAACTGGAAAGGATCCAGAGGTGAGTGAAAAAGATGATCAAAGGGATGGAACGCAAGCCATATGAGAAAAGGCTGAAGGAGCTGGGTATGTTTAGTTTGGAAAAGAGGAGATTAAGGGGGGGACATGATAGAGATCTTCAAATACTTGAAAGGCTGTCATAAAAAGATGGAGAAAAGTTGTTCTCTCTTGCCACAGAGAGGAACACAAGAGGCAATGGGTTCAAACTACAGCATAGCAGATTTAGATTAAATCTCAGGAAAAACTTCCTAACTGTATGAAGAGTAGGACAATGGAACAGACTGCCTAGGGAGGTTGTGGAAGCTTCTTCACTGAAAGTTTTCAAAAGAAGGCTGGATAGCCATCTGATGGCTTAGACACAGCAAATCCTGTATTTTGGCAAGGGATTAGACTATATGACCCTTCTAATCCTATGGTTCTATGATTCTATGATTTTAGGGCCTATTAGCCCCACCCTAGGCAGAGGTCTCTGTACAATCTCCAGATAGCAGCAGTTGAACAAGTTGAGACTCCTCTCCTAAACTGCAAAGCAAGGAGGCAACAGCTACAGCTATAGTCATGGGACAAGAGAAGGGACCGCCCATGTGAACTATGTCAACAGCAGCTACAGCAAGCAGGGTCACTGACAAACCTCTTACCTAGATCATAGAATTCATCCTCCAATGCTGCTGTTTCAGAAACATACAAACAAACCTAGTCCAACTCATTTCTTGCCCTTCCATTTATCCCCTGAATCTCATACTCAAACATAGTAATATCACATACTTTTTCTGAGCATTCAGTTAATGTACCAGTGTTATGTCCAGGGCTTCTTAAATTAGTCATAGGAAACCAAAGAGAAAAGGGAAAGAAGGAATTACACCTTTGAATTGTGTTCTGTTAGAATAAAGTACAGATAAAGTCAGTTACCCAAGATATGAATAGAGAGAAACTCAACACTATTAAGCTCTACCAAAGCAGCTTTTAAACTGGGGTTCTTTGATACTTTTACTAAGGTTTCCCTAGGAGTTCAGAATCAAAGCCTGCAGTTTGGTTATCTACAGTAAGTTATCAACATTCTGTCAAACTTCAGTCAGTCAAATGAACATTTCACTTGTGAATTTCACTAAATAATTAAAACTACCAAACCTTTGGTCTAATGACTGAAAATTAGGATCAGGCATTTGGTCAAATGACTGAAGTTACTCACTGAATAAAACCGCCATAAGACTAAACAGTAAAATCCAGTGCATACTGTCAGGAGAATGGCATCCAGTAACTGCAAGTGCCATGTGATTTAGTATCACTACATGACAGAATGACCAATATGTTCCTGTCCATTCTGGCACCCAATAAGTCCATGCAGTAATTAATGTATGATAGGGTTACTTTTTCATTTTTGCTAACTGTGTGCTGCCCATACAAGTGGCCTAGAGGAGTAGCTTCCTTTCAGCTCCACACTACACCATATTGTTGCAATAGCTGTTACATATCACTAGTAGCCCAGAGACAATCCTCATTAATAGTCCAGGCAAGTTGGGAAACTCTGGCTATCATTGTCATTTATGGCTACAGAGTCCATAATTTTCCACATCCTGGAACTGTGCAGAAGTCATAGGAAAGATACTGTACTTTTAAAACCTTTATTTCAGAATAAAGTTAATTACGAATCAGATTTCTGTAGTCACTACCCCATAGCCCCACGTGGATTAAAATTAAATTTACAAAAACCAGGGCAATATTCATGTCCTTGAAGTGGATTAGTGGCAAATAAGCAGCTTTACAACTGCATGTGCAAGTTCAGTGGCAAGTACAGTTAGAGGAATGCACAACTTTGCCACAGTGGGCTACCTATGACCTCTTTAAGCATAAAATCATTGTACAGTGAAGAGAAAATACCAGGATCCAATAATGAAGGTATAACTCACAATCTTCATTTTAAAATTAAAAGTTCTGATACCCTACTATGTAAACAACTCAAATTTGGTTAACCCAACCCCCCCTTTTTTTTAAACCAGTTCAGCAATTGGGAACTCACCCTATAGAACACTGGTGGAAATATCCCATCTCATTCCAATTTGCTAGACATAGAGGGAACCAAGGTTTAAGCTCTTGTAAATATTAAAAGAGACCTCCTCCTGTACAGTGCCTCTGAACAAAGTTCATGTCATTTCTTGTTTTGTTTGGTTTTAAATAGTTACAAAAATATCAATAAAGCATCCATCTTTATGGTCTGTGGTATACTGCAATGTAGAAGCACCGATAAATCACATGACCAGAAAAGTCACATATTCTTAGGATCAGTTTTTAAACAGAAAAGTAATATATGACTCTGGGGACAGATGAATACTACTGTTTGTCACTGGCAGGGGAAATTTACTGATTTCTTCCAGGAAAAGTAACTACTGTCCCTGCCAACATCACTTTTCCCAATTCAGCCAGGATTAAAAAATGAGATTAGACTTTTATATGGACAATGAGAACATCCACAGTTAAATTAGCTATGATAAAAAAATAAGGGATATAAATCCTCATGCTTCAGGACATAAGCCAACTATTAACTTCCTGTGATTAGGAAGAAATTTCCTCTATGGACAAGCACATAAGTGTCCAGTACAGGATTCTTCTACTTTCCTCTCAAGCATCTAGTATTGGCCATTGTCAGAGACAAGATATTGAACAGTGTGGACCACTAATCTGATGGTAGTTCCTGTATTCTGATCCATTTGTGACTTGTCATTAGAGCTGGTCAAATATTATTTTCAAATGCATTATTCAACTAACATTGTCTTTTTTGTACCTGATAAATTATCTGATTAATAACTTTAACAGTATTCAACCAGTCCCCATATCTAACTCACCTTTACCGCAGTGGAAACACAATGGTTCCAATGCCAAGGAGCCCTTCCCCTCAGAGGAAAATGCTGGATTTGTCCCTTTTTGTGAACATTTGCACAAATGAGATTTTCTTTGCACAGTTGTTTAGGGAATGGTTATTCTTCATGCAAATACCTTTTATTCGCATAAAAAACAAGCTCTTTGTGTCTGAACTAAGGTATTACCTGTTCTGATTGTTTAAAAAGTGTCAGTTATTCAGTCAGAGCGCAGGAACAATGCCATGTGACTTAAATGACCAGTCATATACCACAAATAGTAATTAGTTTATGTGAACAGTTCATAGACAGCCAAAAGTCTAAACTTTGTTCATATAAGCTTTTGCTAAGCAAGAAAAAATAGTGAATACATGCATAAAAATCAGTCTGTTTTAATAATTCACAAGACAAAAAAAAATGACTACTATCCTAAGGTAACTTATTCACAATTAATAGTTTGATCACTGCTAGCTAATTTATAAAAGATTATTATCAACAACGTATTTAGTACAAAACCCAGCTGAACAATGATCAGACCCATTTCCAAGACTTCCAAACTCTTTGGGCCATAAATGGCCTAAAATAGTATATCAACTGTATCCTTGTTTTGTGTTGCATAACTAATTTATTTTTTCCAGATAGGGAACATATTACATTTTTAAATCTTTTCTATTTGGAAATGATCAGCCAAAAAAAACCATAAAAAAGTCAGCGGGGTTCAGCCAATCAGGCTGCATTTGTTCAAGATATTTTCATTTTCTTACACAAAGAGCTGCATGCAACCACACTGAATGACATAATTAGCCACATGAGAGATGGAGGGGGGAAGCATGCTGCACCCCTTAAAGGAGGGTCATACATTTCTCTCCAAAGCCTGCATTATCATGAAGCCCCAGGAGGCACTGTAGCCTTTTATATTCCACAGGTAAAGGGTATGGGCCTGATCCTGGAACCCTTACTCACATGAGTAGCCCTTATTTATGCAAATCATCCCATAAACATCACTAGGACTAGTCGTGAGAAGAAGGATTGCAAGATCAGGCTTCAGTATTTGCTGTTGCAGGGGATATAACCTGCTCTATTCCTGAAGCACTTGATACACAAATGAAAAAAAAGCATCTCAGTGGGGTTTTATCCTGTTTTACCATTTCAATTCTGTTGACATAGACCTGACCTCTGGGTTTGGCATCCTTTCAGTTTCCCTATTAAATGTATACAGCACTTTCTGAAAGTTTCATCTCCTGTGGCCGATTATATATTTAGCTGTTCCAAAGATGTGTTATGTAGGCTTTGGGAAAATACAGTTTACGCTAACTAAACATTGCATGAGAACTGAAATGTACAGTCATTCCCACTCTGCAGCTTTTACCATGTGTAAGTGATCTCATAAACCTTGCTTTGTATGCAAGGAAAATTGTCAAGTGGGGAAAGAATTATGCCACACAGAAAATGGCGCTTCCTATGAATTAACCAAACTGACACGCTTCTTACCATATGCCACAGAGTTCTGCTATATACTTTTAAATAATCCTTGGAGTAAAATGGACCTCAGATAAGAACAGAATGTAAAGCAATGTTTCAGTTGCTGGATAATTAACTGCCTTTTTCTCCATTCATTCTCCCAGTTGAATACAAATAGTTATTTTTTAATGGATTATCTGTTTATCTCTGATTTGAAAATATAATTTTAGATCTGCCCTGTGCATTGCTTTGCAACTATGCTGCCATTACAGTGTTTCCTACTATTGGCTAGATTGGTGAGGAGTAATTTATTTACTGTGGGTTCCAGGAGAAAATGGAAAGGCTTATCCTAACTAAATAAACAAACAATGCTGCTCAGGACCAATACTGAACTCACCAGGGACTTTACAAAATGTATTCTAAGTGCTGCTGTGGTTAAAAAATTGCAATACAAATAACAATAAAATCTCTTTCTTTTTGTCTGAATAGTCTATATGCAGCAGAATAGGTGACAAGCTCTGCATTAAATTCAAACTCCTCAGCCTCAAGGCTTTCCCCCAGATTACAACTTGTCTCTCACATCTCCCATTACCTTCTCATTCTACCTGGGATTCATACCAAACCTGTCAGTGTGATATCTAAGCTCCTGCAGGGGCCTCAAACTCCACTAATTCCATGTCCTTTCACACAACTCTTCATTTTCTGTCCCACAGGCATTTCCATGCTGTCCCTCATGGCTGAAATGGCTCCCCAATCCTATACGTCTGAACAGTCTCCTCCTTCAAATCCCTCCTCAAAACTCTTTCCATTTTCTGTCCAACAATAATGCCTGCCATTGAAATTCTAGAGTTGCATTAAATTCCGCCCCACCTTCCTCTTTTCTCCTCCAGCCCACCCCTGAAACACCCCTCTGCTAGGGCCAGCACAGAGCTCTTATCTTAATTCTACATCAACCAGGGAGGGCCCCTTACTCTTGGGTGGCTGTTTCCATCCCCTTTAAGGCTCTTTTATGCTATCAAAATGGCATAAGGAGTCTTAGCGAATTTGGGCTTCATGTCTTTCTTTCCTCTGTAAAGCAACATATCAGAGAATCATAGAAATGTAAGACTGGAAGGGGCCTCGAGAGGTTCTCCAGCCCAGCCCCCTATGTATACCTCTTAGACCATCCCTAACAGATGTTTGTCTAACATGTTCTTAAAAACCTCCAATGAAGCGGATCCCACAACCTTCCTTGGAAGCCTATTCCAGAATTTAACTACCCTTATAGTGGTTGTGTTGTGCATATTCTCCGATTAGGGAGGGAATTTCAGGTTCTAGTGCTGCTTATCTGGCACCTTTCACAAGCACTACATTAATTTAAAAAAGAGGGGTGGAAATATGAAGGATTGAATAAAAACACTGAAATAAGTAAATGAAAGTGGGATTATTTTAGCATCATAGAAGAGATTAGACCTAGAGAAACATGGGCAGAAAATAAAAGGGATTAATTTGGGAAAATGTACACTAATACATTTAGGGGGAAATTAAGTTGCTGTATAATGGAACCTAGGACGTATGTGAAATAGACCTACTGTTGACAGTGAACAGCAAATAACTTATGAGTTTGTAATGGGAGATGGCAGCAAAAAAGACAAATGCAATTTTGAGCTGCATATGCAGAGACATCATGTCTTGGGGCAGGAATTTAAAATATGATTGCAGTGTGACAGTATGTAAAATAATGCATTCAGATCCCTATACCACAGTACCAGACAAACTGGAGGATACAAAGAGAAGAGCAACATATTTTTTAAGGTGGCTGAAGGGATTGATTTATAAAAAAGATTAAAAGCACTGAATATGTTATAACTTAGATAAGTAATGACTAATGGAGGCAACAGTCTCCCAAATACAAGTCCACAAATATTTGAAAGGTGTAAATACCAAAAAGGGATAGGAATTATTTAGGATAATAAAGAGGATATAAGTAGGAACAATGGAATTAAATTAAGAAAAGGAAATGTTTGGCTTATTATGAAGAAAACTTTGTGACAGTATGTATTAGGCTGTTGCACTTATATGCACACATTTTCTTTAAAACTGGAGGATGAAGCCAAGCAGGAGAGGGGCTGGTGAATTTCTAGACAGAAGTTCTACAGTGAATCAGAGAGATACAGCATAGATTTAGAGATAAGATGGCTTTTCCTTGCTTTAATAAAGATTTTTGGTCACAGTGAGAAGAAAGAAACTCTTTCTGTGATTCTTCAGCATTGTTGAACGAAAGCAGTGGAATAGTCTCCCAAGGGAAGTAATGGAAGTCCCATTAGTTTGGCCATTTAGGGCCCCAGCTTTTTTTTTATTAAAGGTTTTTCCACAAGGCCAGTGTGGAAAAATGTGTGTTCAGTTTTATACCCAATTTATATATGCAGTTATCACAACTGTCAGAGCTAGTCCCAGGTGTTTTGTCACTGAGGGCAGAAAATGTTTTTGGCACCATCCCTCCGTACATCCAAAAGATACAAGCAAAAATTTTTTAAAAGAGATAGGATATTTGGTGCCCGCAAATGTTGGTGGCCAGGGCAGCAGCCCTGATCACCCACCTCTAAGGCCAGTCCTGATGGTTGTGTGCGCAGCTTGAGAATTAAGTGTCCAATTAGGCAGTTGAGTTGATCCCTTGATTTGCACATTCAGACATGATAACAGAGAAACTAAGTGTACACCATTTCACAAAGGGGTAGACAAGCTAATCTCCTAATAGGTCTTTTCAATTTATACCTTTTGTGATTCATGAAAAAATTAGGTGAAAGAATAAAACAAGACAATACAGATAAAATGAGTTCTTTAAAAACTGATCATCTGTACATAAAGTTAAACATGCCTCCATGCCAGGACAAATGAGTCATTGGATTAAGTATTGCCATAGTTATATTTTAGTATGGCGCAATCTAATTTGTCCACTCCAGTTTTTTGAGTACAACTAAGTTTTACATTTGAGAACTGACAGTATGCTCATTTGAGATTAATCTTTCCCATCAATCACGTTATGACTTGTGCCATCACCACTAACCAGCAAAAGATCCAGGGATCTGAACAAGGATTATCTGTAAATTAGACATTAAACCACCTCTTGGATTTATATGGGGAGTAGGTTCCATTACAAAAGATCCCTCTGTGTTAAATGTGTGCCTTGCCTATTTAATGATATTATTTAACAGGAGGTGATTTGGGGATGTGAGGGGGATCTCAATGTATTCTGTTAACTAACTATGCTGAATGCAGTCAGTAAATAGAATATGTGGGAAATTGCTGAGAAGTAAAAGCATTATTTTCTGTCTTTTTTTCCTCTCCAAAATAGACATAGAATTCTATGCTCCATTGGCCAAGTAATGTAAACAAATCAATATGTGCAAATAGGTATTTTTTCTAATTCCATTTTTAAAAGCATTCAAAATGCTCTGTGAAGATACTCTTCAAAAGAGAGTGCCACTACACCACTCTAATGTGAAGTGTATATGATGAATCACAGTGAAAATTTAAAGGACGGGGAGTACTTGTGGCACCTTAGAGACTAACAAATTTATTTGAGCATAAGCTTTTGTGGGCTAAAACCCACTTCATCGGATGCATGCAGAGTAAAATACAGTAGGAAGATATAGATATACCCAGAGAACATGAAAAAATGGGTGTTGCCATACCCACTATAAAAAGAGTGATCAGTTAAGGTGAGCTATTATCAGCAGGAGGGAAAAAAAAACCTTTTGTAGTGATAATCAGGATGGCCCATTTCCAACAGTTAACAGGAAGTTGTGAGTAACAGTAGGGGAAAAAAATAAGCATGGGGAAATAGTTTTACTTTGTGTAATGACCCATCCACTCCCAGTCTTTATTTAAGCCTAATTTAATGGTGTCCAGTTTTCAAATTAATTCCAATTCAGCAGTTTCTCACTGGAGTCTGTTTTTGAAGTTGTAGTATTTTTTTGTTGTAGCATTGTGAATTTTAGGTCTGTAATCGAATGACCAGGGAGACTGAAGTGTTCTCCGACTGGTTTTTGAATGTTATAATTCTTGACGGCTGATTTGTGTCCATTTATTCTTTTACGTAGAGATTGTCCGGTTTGGTCAATGTACATGGCAGAGGGCCATTGCTGGCACATGATAGCATATATCACATTGGTAGATGTGCAGGTGAAGGAGCCTCTGATAGTGTGGCTGATGTGATTAGGCCCTATGATGGTGTCCCCTGAATAGATATGTGGACACAATTGGCAACAGGCTTTGTTGCAAGGATAGGTTCCTGGGTTAGTGTTTTTGTTGTGTGGTTGCTGGTGAGTATTTGCTTCAGGTTGGGGGGCTGTCTTTAAGAGAGGACTGGCCTGTCTCCCAAGATCTGTAAGAGTGAGGGATCATCCTTCAGGATAGGTTGTAGATCCTTGATGATGCTCTGGAGAGGTTTTAGTTGGGGTCTGAAGGTGACGGCTAGTGGCGTTCTGTTACTTTCTTTGTTGGGCCTGTCCTTTAGTAGTTGACTTCTGGGTACTCTTCTGGCTCTGTCAATCTGTTTCTTCACTTCAGCAGGTGGGTACTGTAGTTGTAAGAACACTTGATAGAGATCTTGTAGGTGTTTGTCTGAGGGGTTGGAGCAAATGCGGTTATATCTTAGAGCTTGGCGGTAGACAATGGATCGTGTGGTGTGGTCTGGATGGAAGCTAGAGGCATGTAGGTAAGTATAGTGGTCAGTAGGTTTCCAGTATAGGGTGGTGTTTATGTGACCATCGCTTATTAGCACTGTAGTGTCCAGGAAGTGGATCTCTTGTGTGGACTGGTCCAGGCTGAGGTTGATGGTGGGATGGAAATTGTTGAAATCGTGGTGGAATTCCTCAAGGGCTTCTTTTCCATGAGTCCAGATGATGAAGATGTCATCAATGTAGCGCAAGTAGAGTAGGGGCATTAGGGGACGAGAGCTGAGGAAGTGTTGTTCTAAGTCAGCCATAAAAATGTTGGCATACTGTGGGGCCACGCGGGTACCCATAGCAGTGCCACTGACTTGAAGGTGTACATTGTCCCCAAATGTGAAATAGTTATGGGTAAGGACAAAGTCACAAAGTTCAGCCACGAGGTTTGCCATGACATTATCGGGGATACTGTTCCTGACGGCTTATAGTACATCTGTGTGGAATGTTGGTGTGGAGGGCTTCTACATCCATAGTGGCCAGGATGGTGTTTTCTGGAAGATCACCAATGGATTGTAGTTTCCTCAGGAAGTCAGTGGTGTCTCGAAGATAGCTCGGAGTGCTGGTAGCGTAGTGCCTGAAGAGGAAGCCTACATAGCTGGACAATCCTGCTGTCAGGGTGCCAATGCCTGAGATGATGGGGCGTCCAGGATTTCCAGGTTTATGGATCTTGGGTAGCAGATAGAATGGATTGACTTTATCCTCATCTAGATTAAGTTTACACAATAGATATGGAATATCCAGGACTCCCCCTGCTAACAGAACTGTTGCAGTGATGCTGGTAACTGTAATCTGTTGAATAATATGAAAGTATTATTATACTGTACCTTCAAGAGTTACATTATATTTACTCCTAACTAACCATTTTCTCTCTTCCTCATCCCGTCAAGAAAAAAAATCAGTGTTTTTTAAAAAAATATTTGTATATTATGCAGTTCAGGCCTGCTCCTGCTCTACTGAAGTAGATGGAACTTGGTCCGTTGACTTCAATTCAATAGGAGCAAATAGGAGTATCAAACCTTTACTTCTGTAGGTTACTTAATGGATCATCTGCAAGGTAAGAACAGCAAGCGTTTCAGCCTAACACTCTCACCCACCCATATCTGGTTTATTTAAAGCTGATGTAACAGCTGTACACTTATGTTCATCTGCATTCAACATCTTTAGCTGTCAGCCTGGTATTGCAGAAGGCACTGTTGCTTAGAGGGTTACTGGGCGATGCCAAAACCAACAGAATTAAGAAATGAGACAAAAATATAGTAAAAGCCTTTCCCGTTAGATGTCCTGAGCAAGAAGTTGCTGGATCAGCATATTTTAATGAGAGCGTGACATTTCCTCTGAAAAACCAGATCTTTGCAAGAGAATATATGTAACCCACTCTTCAGACTTCACTACCCAGCCTTTTCACTCCATGCATCTGAAGAAGTGGTTTTTTACCCACGAAAGCTTATGCCCAAATAAATGTTAGTCTTTAAGGTGCCACTGGACTCCTTGTTGTTTTTGTGGATACAGACTAACACGGCTACCCCTGATACTTGATACCCAGCCTTTAACTCCACTGAATTCTAGATGATACATTCATTCTTCCTTTCCTATATGATTGACAGGGATTTTTTAGTCTCTTTATTAGCCCACCAATCAGTTATGTGACTCAGCTCTTAAACTGAATATAGCTAGTCTTGTGGTTACAGCCCTGGGCTAAGGTTCAGGAGAACTGGATTCAATTGAAAAAAGAAAAGGAGTACTTGTGGCACCTTAGAGACTAACCAATAAATTGGTTAGTCTCTAAGGTGCCACAAGTATTCCTTTTCTTTTTGCGAATACAGACTAACACGGCTGCTACTCTGAAACCTGGATTCAATTGCTGGCTCTGCCACAGAATTCTATGTGACATTTGGTAACACATTTAGGTCCTGATTCTGTGCTGCACCACATAAAGGTTACTACAGCAGCTCAAGGATTCTGGCCCTAAGTTAGAGCAGTCCATGGGAGTCTTTGAAGAGACACTTATGGATCGCTCCACTGTCCCAGATTAGCTGGAATGTAAAGCAGTCCTGGCATACCCCAGGTGGGAAGAATTCCCCAAGAACTGATTAAACTGACTTTGCAGCATCTTTGCAGCAGCGAATCCACTGTAAAGGGGCACAGAATTGGCCTTAATTTTTCTCTGCTTCTCTTCCCCATCAGTAAAATGGTGATAAATTAATGTTTGTGAGATGCTCTGACACTACAGTGATGGAGAGCCATATAAGTAGCTAGACATACAGTTTTATGCAATTTTTAGTTACATGTTCACAGGATATTTCAAGTTCACTCCTAGGGATGCTGGGTATTTTGAACCAGCTCCTATGATTCGCACTGTCTATCTTTCAGCTCTTTCACTTATTATTCCTCAGGAATTACATGCTGCCTCCAACTCATGGCCCCCAGGCACTCTTGCCATGAGGGGCCAGATTTCTGTTTTGTGGCTGCAGTAATGCTGACACCATTACAGTCTGTGGTTCTGTTTTCTATCACAGTCACAAGGAAGAAGTCAAGAAAGTAATCTTAAAAGGCCCAAAAGAAAATACCTGCAGACTTTACACTGGTATTTGCCTGTAAGTATAACTATGGTTATGATGACCATAATGAATAATTGGTAATTCTTTCCATTAAATTTTTTGGAAAGGAGAATAAGGGTGTTTAATGTATTTGCATCAGCCAGCAAGTTAACAAGTGGTTTCAGATGTCAAATCCTCAACGGTTACAATGACTGACTCCAAATATTCTTTGATGTATTAATCACTAAGGAATTTTGACCTGAAAACTATCATCCTCCAGTAACTGTAAACAGAGCAGCAGCATCTTTGACGTCCACCTCGACAAATACAAAACAGGATGATGAAATCTGGGTTTAGCCTCTCATTCAAGGGACAGGATCTTCAATAATGTAGCAATCTTTTTTTGCCTGGTGGCTCTAGCTCTGGGCTTGAATGCAAGACCTGTTGAACTGATCCAGATGGGAGGGTGCTACACAGATAACATTTTTGTACATATTAATCAGTAAAAATGCACTGGGAGTGGGATGAAGAGCCTGAGATGTGGAAACTGGGACTGGCTAGGTGACCTGAATCAGACTGGAACAAGGAGCCAGGGACGGGGAAGAGAAAGGACTGAGGCAGGGATAAGGTAGAAGGGCTCAAGCTTTAGAGAAACAGGCAAAAGAGTCTGGGCCCACTAGAGCCTGAAACAGAACCTAAGATTTCTCAGTCTTGCCATTCTGCTGCTGTCAGCAAATATCTGTGAAACCTACTTGCAAAGTTCATACGTCAGCCCCCTTAGCACTGGTCCATATAGAGGCTGACAACCTACTACTATGATCAATTACTCCATTAGCTCAAGTGGCAGAGGTCTGTACAGTATATCTAAAGGCTCCAACACTGCATGGGGTGTCACTAAGCTGCCACAGGATAGAATTTTAGATTTTCAGGTTGCTTTTTAAAAATTGCTATGAAATTACTAGACACATGACACTATGTTAAAAGAATATTAAGGTTGCAAAGTCAAGCACTCAAAAGTTAGGAAATGCTACAATTAAGGTTGCCTATGTAACTTTCATTTGGTCCCCTTGTGTGTATGTATTATGATTCTTAATTACATGATCACATACTCTTATTTCCTCAGGACCCTTGCCTCATTCAGTGCCCAGGATGTACTTGCTCTGGGGATGACTCATGGTTGTGTAGTAAAGGAGGCTGTTGTGTGCAGGACCCTGGTTTCCTTTGTTCCAGAAGTTGGAAGCTGTGTAGTGAAAGAGGCATGAGATTACTGGAAGAGAAAGGAGGGTCTCATGGATAAGGCAATTGAATGCTGCCTTGAAGAAGTGGAGTCGATCCCTGCCTCTCTCCTAGAGTTCCTATGTGATGCCTGGTCACTAATTGTTTGTTCCTCTGTTTCTGGGTGCCTGACTTGAGATCCCAGCGTTTGATTTGAAGAAGTACAGTTGAAGTCAATGGAAGCTGTGCTTTGAACATGTAAGTGTTATATAATGCTAAATACTCTTAAAATCCAGTCCTAATGGTCTCACACAGGACACCCAAATTAGTGGATAATTTTATCTTAATCAGTGTTCCTTTGCTTCCCATCTGCAAACCTGGGATAATATGATACATTCATCTCACAGGAGTGTGGAGAAGATAAACTAATCAATGGTAGTGAAGCACTCCGATACCATATTGATGAGTACCATAAAAAAGAAAATTAATAATTCTGTCTTCAGAACAGGTTTCAAATAATGTACAGTAAATAAGACTGAGGCCACACATTGTACAATGAGAAAACAAAATATTGAATAACTATTCATTAAATTAACACTGCCCATCACTGAATGATGCAGCGGTCATATGGAAAAAACAGTAGACGATCATGTAATTAAAGATTTATAGTAATGCAAACACACACAAAAGCAAATTAAGGCTATACAGGTAACCTTAATATTAGTATTGACTAACTTGTGAGTGTCTGACTTTGCAGCTTTAATAATGTTCTTTTAAAATCATTTGTGTGTATAATCCCTATTTAAATTGTCTTAATTAGGCTTCAGAATTAACACGTCCAGCTAAAGGGGACATTTCACACCTCTAGGACCTGAGCTTTCTGGCTCCCTGCGGACTCAGATATTACAGTATCGTGTCACATTCAGTTTACATTTGGAAGGATTTCTTCACAACCACTGTGGCTATCATCTCATTTTTTTCTAAGTGAAAGATAGATTCTTCAAACTTGATATTAAAGATATGGTCCTGTTCACCACCACATTACAGCTCAATCTGACTGCTGTGCAGCACACAGACTCAACTGTTTTTAGAGTTGGCTAATACTCATGCACACAAAAGAATTAATTTAAAAATTTGTATTTTTTCTTCAAAACTACAAAGGTACAACTTCTCACTGAGGAATATCAAATGTGAATTGTGTTCAAGATTGGGTTTTTGTTTGTTTGTTTTTGTAGTATTGGCAAGCAAAAATGTCTTCATTTTTTAAAGCTGAAGGAGTACATTTTATCCTTTGACAATAACGGCAGCTACAGCTGAACGGTTTTCCTCAAACTTTCTCAAAAAAATCATCTGTGGGCTGAAAGAAATATAGAAAGTTTTGACTGCAAAGCATAATTTCTCAGAAATGTATGAACAAATGAAACAGCACTTTACAATGGAAGTGTGTAATCTTTAGGCCAGTCATGCACTCTTAACTCTCACTACATTTGATTTAAATGCAATTTTATACTTCGATTTCAGAGAATCAGACTCAATGGAAGCTTTGCCTGAGTAAAGTAGTGTAGAATCAGACTCTTAGAATTTGAGCCAATTTCTCCTTTCAGATACTGCACTGGTATATCTCAGAGCTGAATTTAGCTTTTTAGCGGTGACATTCACTACTACAAATGCCAAAAGGCCAAATTCCGTTCTCACTTACAGGTGAACAACTTCCAGTGAAATCAGTAGGGACTGTACTCAGGGAACTGACAGTGCTGGTTCAGACAATGCTGTCAAACCCATCACAGCAGTGGGCTCCTGGGTCACGAGGGTATGAAAGCACAAGGGACAAGTTGAAATGTTAATGTTCAATATTCCTTCCCCAATCCTGTGGGGTGTGGAATACAAGCTGTGGCACATTGACTGAGAAGTTAAATTGCCCCTTTGTTGTAGCTGGCTGGGAGCACATCACAGCAACTTCCCTCAATCTATTTAAAAGGAAATTTCCATCCACTGTTACACATACACGCCACATTCCCTGCCACTCCATTGTGGGCTTGAACAGCTCCCTCATTCAGCTGGCATATACATTTGAAGCAAGTGTGGGGGTGCAAATGAAATTACACGTAAATAGCATGATTTTCAGACATGCTGATCACCCATCATTCTTAAGGAAGGTTACTGGGTACTGATCACTTTTGAAAATCTAGTCATAAATCTTAAGACCCATAGCAAGTGGCCCAGCTAAATGCAAGGAGTCTGAGACTTGCTTGAACTAGCCTTGGTAACCGAGAGCAGAATTTGGCCCATAATATTTATAACGTTTCCTCTTTTGTTTGAAGATGAGTTGAAATATTTGTAGTTACACAGCACTTTAATGTGGTTGTAATTACCTCAGAAAGACTTTTAATACTTGATAAAATCAAACCATGTTTTTGATTAAAATAAATGTGTCTGTTTTATCAAACAGGATGGACAGATGAACACATTGCTGATACAATGTAAAGCAATGCAAAAAAAAATTCTTCAGCATGAGCAAGAAAAATACTGAACCAGTACAAGACACAGATATTTAATTTCTTGTATTTATACAAAAACAGAGGAAAAGATCCTTGGGTTCATTTGAAGGCTAATTCCTGTAATTTAGGTATTTTAAAACAATATATTTCTCTTTGGGAAACGTACTACCCTGTTGTCCAGCACTCAAAGTTTACTAGAGTTTTGTGGGAAAAGAGCTGTTTGGCAGCGTCCCAGTCCATAAGGATCTGAGAATGATGTGCCAGAAAGACTCAGGAGGCCCAAAAAGTCACTTTAAAATATTGAAGTTTTCCTTTTCAGGGGCCCAGTTCAGGGGTTTCAATCTGTTTCATAGATTTCTTTACACTGCAGCACAAAAGCTAACAATTTGCTACAGGCTCCCACAAACCCACAAGTATTACTATATTTAATCAGTGTTGCTACTTCAAAAAGGAGGATTTTATTTTTATTTGTTTTCATGGTTACTAAAACTTTTTTCCAGTAACAGCTATTCATTTGAAATGTATTTAGCAAGAATGTCTTCCAGTCACGATTGCTTATACTATATGTTTGCTGGGATCAGAGTCTATTGTCATCCTCATATGGCTTTGGGTTTTTCTATCCTCCTGTTTATAAAGAAAGTGAGCATTTGTCTTTATAATTTTATTCCATAATGAATGATTAAATCTAATCACATGCATAAGCTGTTACAGTATCTTTAGCTAAATAAATCTATGTGAGGATAAAAGAAGAATCATGCACATATACTGAAAACAAAAGCCTTTTTACTTTTCTTGTCCTCTTTTCAGCAGCTCTTTGAGCCACTTTACAGAACACTTCTGGGAAGGATTCAGGTTAAAATTCACAAAGTGATTCCTTTTAATTGATTTGTTTTAAAGTGAAGAGAGCTGCATAGCTTTGGCAGAAATGTAGGAGCCTCAAGAACTAGGTACAAAATGGTATGCCTTCCCCACAGATATACAGTTTCTTCTTTCTTTAACACTCCACTTCCATTGAATTAAAAGGAAGTTTTGCTATTGATTTCAAAGGGAAGGATCAAGACCTTTATCTTTAATAAGCTGTACCTTTTTGGGTGGTGATAGGGAGGGTGATTGGAAGTACTCTATTTTAACATTTTTAAGGGAGTTGTGAAACTAACAGCAGTCAGAGAAACACAGAAATTAAAGACAGAAAAGACCTACTAGGTCATTTTGCCTGTTCTGCCCTCTGCAATATATTAGAGTAATGCAGAACACCACTGACAGGGTTTTGCCACGCTTTATGCTTTTGCTGTATAACTTACAACACTAAGCGAAAGTCCAGAAAGGGAATGAAGTAGTATATTCTCCCCCATGCCATCAGAGGCATTGCATATCCCAAGATTTTCCACAAGCTGAATGTCTCCGGGAACTGATGCTGGTTCAAAGGTCTTTCCAGCCTGTTCACAGCATTGCCGTGGCTTGTAAAGCCATGATAGATCCTTAAATCCTTTTTCTTTTGTGCCGTTGTTTTATTAAAGTTGCTTATTTAAAACAAGTCTAAAGATAGAAGATTGGAAAACAGCACTGAAGATCAGGGATAGAATAAACTAGAAAATAATTCCACTGGTTTTGTAATGAGAAGGTGTCTTATTTTTAAAAACTGTTAAAATATTTCATACCGGAGAGAATAAATATTTTACTTGTATTTTTTGTGTCCCTTTGTATCTTCTTTCTCTATCTATACTGCTTAAAAATGTGTTGTCCACAGCGACAGCATCTAAAATTAACATTGAAGAACTCTAGCATTTTAAACAAACATTCTAGAGATGAATGTACCAAAAACAACACAAATGGGCTAATTCTAAAAACAATACTTCCATCATCACAAATGGTTCCAACATTTTCATTAAAAACACATGAAGTATTTCATAGTCAGTAAGTCAATGTAAACCCATCATAAAAAGAGAAATAATGCTTATGAATATCATTTACAAAACTATTGTTTAATAAATAGTCTTACATTTGGTGCAAACCAGAGAAGACCCACACAACAAAGTTTCTATTATGTCACCTGAAAATTTTGAACACAGAACGCAAATTGAGTTCTCTGCATTATACATATTTGTGCTGATTTACATATGTATGTTATCCAAATTTTTGCCTCTGTTTTGTACACATACATTTGGTTTCCAATGGAGGAATCAATATATTTTCCTAGCATAATGTAATCTGATATATTTACTGTATGTATGTATATTCACATGCAATTTAGGGTATATAATAGGATTAACATTGAATTAATGTCATTACAGCAGTGACCATCCTTTAATAAAAATCCCATTTTAATGCATAACTGCTATACATATCTGTAAAACTAAAAGATTTTCTCAGCAGTCAAATCCTCTATTCCCTTTCCTTATGAAAATCTGTATTCTGTACTTCTTTTCTGAGGTCTCTAAAAGAGACTACTAGTGTATTATGTTTACACTACACTTGAGAATTTCTCAGTATTCACCCCTTGTACATAGACTGGCTTCAATTTTAGAACTATAGCACACCCTAGTGGTTATTACTGCTGTTTTACTGCATTTCTCTTGCATATTATTTGTCACCTTTTCTGCACTAGGAAGGCTTCAGGTCTTTTCCTGTCCTTGCTTTATTAATGAACTAAAAGTAACAAGGGTTAAATGACTGAACTGAGATAATCCAGGAGTATGGAGGTTTTAGATATTGCTGTATTCAGGTCCTTTTATTTGTCTTTTTAAGTTCAAAACACACCTCTCTGTCATATCATTAGTTTTTAAGCAGAATTCACAGTAGTTAGTGGCACAATACACCCAGTAAATTTCATTTTCTCATAAAAGATATCCTTTATATGAGTTTTGTTTCTATCTGAGCATCCTTTTTTAGGTAATTGGGGAGAATGGTTGTACAAGATAGTAATTAAAAGTTCACACCCTGAATAAAACTATAATGCTAACCTCAGGAATGAAGGGTATCAAATGTTTCAATGCATTTTGTAACAGTTAAATCATTGAAATCGGTCTGTTGAAGTGATGAATCATGAGTTATTATGAGAGTTTTAAAAATATTTAATATTTAAAAATATGTTAGTGATCTTTTTAAAATACAAATAAGTGACATCTCTGAATACACCAATTTAGTAGCTTTTTAGCTCTCTTTTATTTTTGAGGTGGGAAACTGTGAATGATAACTAGGTATTTTAATGTTAAACCCACTGAAAATATTGAACATCATGGGCCCAATTCCATTCCAGGTAACTTCGGTGTGATTAGATGGCTGCAAAACGTTCTCCCAGAACAGTATATACCTCAGAGTCTCTGATAACACAGATAATGGTTTTATAAGAGTATTTCTCTTTCCAAAGACTAGCAAGTATACATTTTACCTGGCACAAAGGAACAGATCTGTAAATAGAGTATTATTTATATATTATTATAGGGGCTAAAACTGCCTTCTTTACTTCTGTTGGGCATGTGGGATAGAGGGCATAAGGTGCATCTTCCTCCCATGTAAGTAGTAGGGTAGGACCCTATCATAGTATCCAAGAGAAGGTGACCACAAGAGGTGGGCCTGGCTAACTTGCCAGTTAATGCACCATGGTGGCCCATGTCCCCAGGGGAACGTGGTATCTTTTGTACCCCAGCTGGTTAGTGCCAATCCTGCCATTAGCAGCACACACTAGCCTGGGCTGTGCTTTTACTCCTGTTCAGAGAATTAGCAAAAAGTGTCTTCCACAGCACATTGCCCTGCCCTGTTAAAATGATACCCACAGGTCCCGACTGAGCCACCAGGCCAGCTGGATATTTGCCTGGTAAACGGTCTGCTTCCTGCTGCTACACTTCTGGTCTAGTCCCCTCTCCCAATCTGGTATTAGTTAGCTACAGGAAGACCTTTGCAGCAGGGGCTGCTGCTGTGGAGGAGAAGCAGGTCACTCAGGGACATGACCCTTCCCAGTTGCTGTTCCTTCTTATTTGGATTCCTTGCTGCTCCTTTCTGACTCAATGCTGGCATCCCTTATAATTTTATTGCAAGGCTCATGATATTTAGTGTTTCTTTTAATGTGCTAGCTCCTGGAATCATATTCTTACAGATCAACTTTAATTTTAAACAAGTACATTTCTAATCTTCATGATTTCAGATAAATGATTTAAAAGGTGATTCCTAAAGACTCAAAATCCAGAAAGCAAATAAGACGATAAAAATAAATTATGTCTTTCTTCTCAGACTTTTTAAGCCAGCTTCATGATATTTTTGGTGCCTGACATGTTTTTGAAATATTGGACACTGTCTCTGTTGTACCAATAAAATAAAAACCAGCAGGATCTTATTAAAGGGGAAAAGGCAAAATCCCACATTTATTGTGAATACAGAAAGAATCATAGTAAGCAGTTAGTTATAGCTATAACATTCCATTCAATTTCATATTTATTCACACATTCATTCATACACACACACACACAGGTTCTGCAAGGTTGTTATCATAGTTACCAGCCTTAGAGTTGCTTGTGCCAAGCCACTGGCCAGGCGGCCTGGACACAAGGAGGGAGCAGGACCTTGTCAGATGCTCATCTGATGCTCCTGGAAGTTGGTTTGCAGAATCAGACCCCAAAGTTCTCACTTTCTAGAGTCCATTTTTATAGGAATTTCTTCCTATGCCAGTCTGTGGGAATTGCTTCATCATGCTGTTCCTGAATCAATCAGCAGATGGCACATTCCTGATGGCTCCGTGCTGCCAGATGTTATCTTGTTCTTCAGTTCTCCCATCCTTG
Source organism: Lepidochelys kempii (assembly GCF_965140285.1). Classification (NCBI taxonomy): domain Eukaryota; kingdom Metazoa; phylum Chordata; order Testudines; family Cheloniidae; genus Lepidochelys; species Lepidochelys kempii. The sequence continues at coordinate 55,203,320 of NC_136383.1, forward strand.
AGGCTGTTGGGTGGATTCCAGTCTGCCCTCCGGGGGTCCTCTGGTTGTTTCCACTTGACGCCTTCTTCAGCCGATGGACACTGGATTCTTAGGCTGGCACCTCCCTGATCATTCATTTATTATCCACACCAAGCATCCATCCACATACATCCTCTATCTCTATTTTAATCACAATTGTTAACAAAGCGAGATAAATACAACAAAAGGGCGGGGAGCCTCTTTGTGCTGTTTCTGTTATTACAAAGTAATGCTTTGAGTCTCTCTGTGTGAGTAGTCGTTGTTACAAAGTATTGCTTTGAGAACAGACTCTGTCTTAGAATGTACTAACACAATTAGCAGCCAAAAACCAAGAGACCTCCCTCTTAATTAGTAATACCCTGGAATTTAAACTATGGGGAATCAAACTCATTTGTGATTTTAATACAGAACTTCTTTAATATGATCCAACATCACTGGTATTACCAATCTCTCACCCAATATGGGTGAGGTGAAGGTCGAGCCAACAGCATTCCCTGTTCTAACCCAACAATCTTCTCCTGCAAGCAATCCCATCTGCTTCTATCTGCCACAGATCCCTCTATAGGGCTATGGAATGAAAGAGAAGATCCCCTGCTCATGAGCTCCTTCCAGGGCTGGGAAAGATGTGAAGATCCCACCCACCTGTTCCCTGCCTAGAAAGAGGAATGGGAAATAAAATCCCAGCAGCTCTAATTCCAGCACCAACCATAGGTGGATAGGTGTTCTACTTCCTTAAAACTATAGCAGAAAACCAAGTGGGAGGCAGAAAATAAAATGTTCTAAACAAAAGCTCAACAGTGAATCAAAGGGAGAGAGAGACAGAAACTGCCATCTTCTCAGCAATAAGTACATAACAGGTAATTACTTGTTAGAAGAGGGAGAGCATAGTTTCTGTAGACTAAAAGTTCCTTGTTTAATGTTAGAAAAACAACTGGGGGGGGGGAATTCTTTACTCGTCACATGACCTTGCCAGGTGAGGGGGCAATTATGGTTTATTCCTTCTGCCATAGTTGGTTGAAGACTGTTTGCTGAGGATGTGCTAGACAGCATCGTTTACCCCCTGCCTGTGCTATTCTGGGCAAGATTTCATTCCTTTATATTAAACACCACTCTAACCCAGATCATACCCAACAGTCCTCCTCACTACAGAAAGCATTCCAATGTTCTGTGAATCCTAACTTGTCACTCTTTTGGAGCTGCCTAGGTGACTGTTGGGCTTTGGGCTAAGAGATATATGGGATCAATTAAAAGACATTTGTTCTATGCTGCTAGACATAGATGATGAAATTTTGGAAAGGTTTTCATATTACTGAACTTGACAGGAGTGTGACATTACTTCCTTGGAGCAAGACTTCATAATAAGCTTGCTGAATTTAAGAACACTTGGCACCCATCCTTTGTATATTGTAACAAGTCAGAACATTGATAGATGTGCCCTTCTGAGAGCTGGTGTGAGAGGAGTTATTTATGTTTGATTGCTTTATGGCCACTATTTTCTGTGTTACACAGCCTCTGGTCTTTATGTTCCATAATATACTTTGAGTCACTGTACTTAAATTAAAAAAAAATAAAACTAAGTAAGTGCTGTACCAAGGAAATACAGATGCTCATTCACTATAACAGGAATTCATGATTAAAAGTGTCAATCAACCTAGCAATAATAATAATGAAACAAGTCCCCAGATCAGTGTAACCTTGAGCAAAGGAGCCACACTGGAAATTATCACACAAGCTGCTGGTGAGAGATGCTTCTGGAGTTGACCACCGCCCATTCTCCTCAGTCACCATCCATAAAAAAAACAAGGAAGCAGGTAGGCAAGGATGGCAATTTACCAGATTCTCATAGCAAAGATCAAAACTTTCTGGAACTGGTGTCACTATTGTTATATTCAAACATGACAGAAGCCAGTGATGGGAAAGAATGGGATGGTTTGTGTTGATAAAGAGGGAACCTATGGTACTTTAAAAATTATTTTTGTTTCAGTTTTTAAATGGTTTATGAAGTTTTAATAAAATAAAAATACGATAACAGTGTTCTCTTCTGGATGGAATCAGGACTAATCAACAGCATGTTACAGACTGCACACTACAAAGAATGAATAGAAATTTTCCCCTCGTTTAAAAGAGGTAGGGGGCTTGTTTTTTTGTTGCAGGAGGACCAGAGTTGGGGAAGGGGGAAAAAGATAGTTCTTTACGAGAGAAGGCATGAAACAGTTACAATGGGGTGATGGTGAACTGATTTTCCTCAGCTCCTGCATTAAAGAACAGTGCTTGCTGCAGGTGATCAGTAAGGGAATGACCCCTTGTATTGTTTTAAAAATAAAATGTAGTGGCAGGGAAAAGAAGAATTACACTCCTGAGAATCAAGCAGAAAAAAAGGCATGTGGAACCAAGAGAAACTATGTCATAGTCTGACAGAGATGGAGGCTTGCAAATTAAACAGAACCTCAGAGTCTTCAGGAACAGAGGATGTGCAGGAGGCTATACAGAAAAAGGCTATATAAGTGGCATGGGGCTCTTTGCGTCATAGCCAAGCAGAAGTTTTAAAAGTCAGCTCAGGGAGGAGCTCCCGGCTAGGGAGTAATCAGATCAGCTGTGCCCAGTTAGGCTCAGAACCTTAAAAAGATACTGAATTAGTTCTGGGAGATATTGCTGCCTTGAAGCATGAAACAAAAAGGTACAGAACGGTGAGCAACAGATAAGAACTGCAAGAGCTCAGAATAAAAATTTATGCCAAACCCCGTGAACAGCACAATCCTTGAGGGGTTTTATACCAGTAGGCTCTGCTGCTGAAGAAACCTGAAGGAGTCCACTAGTGACCAGCATCTTTCTCCTTGTTGTAGAATCAGATTATGCCCAAAGACTGCTGGCAGCCTGCTCCCACTCCAGCAGCAGATTTTGAGGGGGCACTGGTGCTGTGCTCTGGTATTAGGAGTAATTTTAAGGAAGACTCATCATAACCAGCTTCTCAGCTTCCTTTAATATCACTAGGCATTGGTGATTTTCCCATTAATAATTCTAAACACCAATTTAACCATACATTTCTTTATTCAATCCAAAGCCAAATGGTACTTTATGCAGTTGCTCTATATATGCTTAAAAAGACCAAACAATAAGCAATTTACTACATCCAAGCAGTAACAAAACATTTAATAGCATTTGATCAAGATACTTACTAATGGGCTAAACCCAGGAGTGCTAGACCCATATTGGTTGACTCCAGCATGGTCAGGCAACTACTAGCAATGAACCCTTTAAGGGTTTACTTTTTATACCCTTTAACAAACTAGTGATGTCACTGCCAATTACTGACTTCAGGTAAGGTGCCACAAGTACTCCTTTTCATTTTATGGATACAGACTAACACGACTGCTACTCTAAAACCAATTGGAGACAGTTCACCCTTATTTCCAGTCTTAATCTAGATAAGATTTACAACCTCCTTTCTTCCTAAGGCCTTTCCTCTCCTCCTTGCTGCCCAATTTTATCTGGGTTCACAGAGGCTTTAACACTAATGTGTGGGTTGGGGAATGGCTGTGTTGGCTCATTTTAAGACAGATTCTCTTTAATTTACAACCATCTGTAGTCACCCCTATTGGCTAGAGGCCTTCATTTTAGAAACTTCCCCTTACCTTGTTAGTTAGTCTTTGAACCAGACATCCTCCCGACTTTATTCCTTCTGTCCTTATTATTTTCAAGGTTTTCCTTCTACTTGTTAGTCAGGGCCTTTCTTTACAACATATATATATTTTCTTAATGAAACAAACTAACTTTAATTTTATACTTATACTACACTAAAACAGGGAGGAGGGTTTGACCTTCAAAGAGCCAAAATGATGGGGAAAATTGTGTTAATTTTTAAATTCATTGTTAAATCATGAATTACCAAGAAATAAAACTGCTTGCTATCAGTTTGTATGTATTTATTATGGAAAATTCACTGTGGAGATTAATATACTCGCAGGTTTGCTTTACCCTAGTTATTCCAGAAACTCTCCTTTTAAATAAATTCCTTAAGAGAACTTTTTCTGTTCAACAGGAGGGATAGTTCAGTGGTTTGAGCACTGGCCTGCTAAACCCAGGCTTGTGAGTTCAATCCTGGAGGGGGCCATTTAGGGATCTGGGGCAAACAGTGGGGACTGGTCCTGCTTTGAGCAGGGGGTTGGACTAGATGACCTCCTGAGGTCCCTTCCAACTCTGATATTCTATGATTCTATGATTTTCTAATAGACAATAGAAAGGAGCATAAATTCTGGCAAGTCAAGTATAAAAACATAATTAGACAAGCAAAAAATAATTGGAAGAGCACCTAGTAGCTGACTCAAAAACTAACAGCAAAAAAAATGTTCACTACATCAGAAACAGGAAACCTGCCAAACAAACAGGTCCCTTCAGAAAGGTCCCTCACCAAAGGTCTTAAGCAAACTAAGCAGTCATGGGATAAGAGGGAAGATCCTCTCACTGGTTAAAAGACAGGAAACAAAGGGTAGGAATAAACTGTCAGTTTTCAGAATGCAGAGAGGTAAATAGTGGTGTCCCCAGGGGTCTGTACTGGGACCAGTGCTGTTCAACGTGTTCATAAATGAGCTGGAAAAGGGGACAAACAACAAGGTGGTAAAATTGGCAGATGATACAAAACTACTCAAGCTAGTTAAGTCCAAAGCAGACTACAAAGAGATCTCACAAAACTCGATGACTGGGCAACAAAATGCAAAATTCAATGTTGATTAATGCAAAGTAATGTACACCGGAAAACATAATCCCAACTACAGTACAATCTCAGAGTTCCAAACACCTCAGGAATGGTGGTTGTTCGTAACTCTGAAATGTTCGTAACTCTGAACAAAACATTATGGCTGTTCTTTCAAAGGTTTACAACTGAACATTGACTTAATACAACTTTGAAACTTTACTATGTAGAAGAAAAATGCTGCTTTAACCATATTAATTTAAATGAAACAAGTACAGAAACAGTTTCCTTACCTTGTCAAATATTTTATTAACTTTCCCTTTATTTTTTTAGTAATTTATGTTTAACACAGTACTGTAGTGTACTTTGCTTTTTTTTTTTGTCTCTGTTTCTGCCTGATTGCACACTTACAGGTCCAAATGAGGTGTGTGGCTGACTGGTCAGTTCGTAACTCTGAGGTTCTACAGAAAAGCTGTTGTCTAGTGACCGCACCAGAGAACAGGATTTTGTTCTGAACTCTGCCTCTGCTTTGATGTGTGACCTTGGGCAAACTACATATCTTTGCTGTGCTTCTGATTTCCCAACTGTAAAACTCAGTGACTGCCTGACAAAATGGCAATGGTGCTGCCAGAATTTTTGTATTAAACCTCCTACTCTCTCTACCCCTATACCTATGAATATGAAGACAGTAGGTTTTTTTGGTTCTGTGTATTTGTTTTTTTAGGGGGAAAGAGGGTTCCTTCGCAGCAGTAGGATCTTTTCAGTCTTGGCTTTATTTTCCACACAAGTCTGGCCATCATCCCTTTTATATGTGTTCTAGGGCTGTAGTATTAGCAGTAGAAACTCAGTAATGGTTATGCCTTAAAGACATAGGGTTGGATCCACAAGGGGTTTTAGGCATTACAAAACTGAGCATCACAGCACCTAGCTTTTAGGTACCTGGAAAATCACTGTGATCCACAAAGCCTGAGTTTGGTGCTTAGGCTCTTATACAATGAATGTGGAGAGACAGGCACACCAGAATGCAAGCTACAAGGGAGCTGCCTAAGCTAGCCAGTGGGAGACATTGACCAGAGGGTGTGTGACAAGCACCCCTGCTCGGAAGGAGGTGCCTAGCTCTGCTAGTGATCCATAACGTGGAGGAAGATGGATGCTTGGCCACCTATGTTGTGTGCAGGACCTGAAACAAAACAGCTGGGGGGAGAGGAAGCTCCCTTGTGATCTCTCACCTCTCAGATGAATGCTCTAGCCACTGTGGGCTATAGGATAGTCTGATGTGAATCTCCCTCAATCTCTGCTATTGAAGTTGTTCCACTTTAACTAAACAATGTTATACTTAAACATGAATTGGGCTAGATAAAGAGTAAGAAGGACACTATAGCCTAGTGGTTGCAGCACTCACCTAAGAGATGGCAAATCCCTGTTAAGCTGGAGGGTCTCTCACATCCTGCGTGGGTGAGTACCCTAACAACTAAGGTAAAGATTATAAAGGGTAAAGACTCCTCTCTCTTTCCCCCCTCCCAAGCTGCTTTGTATGAACTTGCCTGAGGGGCATAATCTAGTAGGCAGGCCCCTGCATACAACTGGAGCAGCTGAACACCTGTCATTCTCAGTTTGTGACTCGCTCTGCAGCTTATGCAGAAGACAGGTGCCTGGGCACCTAAGAGTGAGGCTGTCATACTCATGCCCAGATGGAAAAAAATAGGTGCCAAGTAAGTTTAGGCATCAACAAGTTTAGGTGGTAGCCAAGCAGGAATTTTGTGGATTGCAGAGGCACCTAAAAAAGGGACTTGGATGCCTAAGTACCTTTTTGGATCTTGGAATGTGCAGAACCCTTTTCATTTATCCATTGCGGGGGTTGCTTCTCCCAGTCCACTGCAGAAGCTGCTGGTGATTTTGAACCAAAATGCCTGGATGTTAGTAATCCATATAGTTTGGGGTTTTTTGTGGGGGAGGCATACAGGGAGAGTCATCTGTGTGGAAGCCCCTTACTGCTACTTACCACCCCTTTCTCCTTCCATCCTCTGGACAGCAATGGCTCCTACCTCAGGCCTCAACCCCTCTCTTCTCTTTCCTCTCCTCACGTTAGGAAACCTGTGTAAATTATTGAGATGTAATCTTTGGTATTTTAGGTTGCTTTGTTCCTTAAATCTAGGGTGGTGGGAGGAAAACAGAGCACAACCAAGTATCAGGGGGCAGCTGTGTTAGTCTGTATCCACAAAAACAACAAGGAGTCCAGTGGCACCTTAAAGACTAACAGATTTATCTGAGCATAAGCTTTCATGGGTAAAAATCCCACTTCTTCAGATGCATGGAATGAATATTACAGATGCAGCCAGTTCTCCATATTACTAGCTTGCCCTCTGGCTAAGCAGTCTGACAAGTTTCTGGTTTTCTTGCTGCCATGTTAAGTTGTGAAATGAAATTCTCTCCCTCAATGCCTAAATGCCAGGGAAACATGAGTGTTCGGAAACACAATTTGCACAATGCAAAGCTAGGGTCAAATCCAACCAATCCTTACATATGTAGCTTGAGTGGAAGTATTTATGTGGGTAAATACTTGCAGGATTAATCCCTTAGCGCTTTCCCAGCTCCTGCTCTCTGCGATGCAGGAAAACACATGTCCACAAATTACCAGTAGCGATAAAAAGATTTAGCCCCCAATTTGCTTACCCAGTACCTTTTGTAGTCGTTTAAACATTATCTAATTTAGAATAAAAGGCTGAAAGGTTAGCTGGTGTTAGCTACCACCTTCTAGAAAAGTCAAAGGTAAATAAAGCCTGCCTCCCTTAACATGCTGCACTGCTCAAATTAAAATCTGGCAGGAGTTTAGCATTTAACCCCACCAGTTTAGCATGTGTTTCAAGTACCTTGTCGTCTTGAGCAGAGGGCTAGAAGCTGTTAGTTGGCTAACACAATCTAACACCATACTGCTCAACCCTAATCTAGCCAAGGCTTTTACGGCTGTCTACAGTGCGGGGCAATGGTGATTTGAGCCTGTCTTTTAATAAGAGGACTGAAGCCAGCCCACTTTCTTTTAAACAATGTAAGAATGTTGAAAAACAAAAGCAAAAACACAAAAACAGGTGCCCATAGCGGCACCTCCCTACTACTGAACTGGGCAGTAAGCGAGCACAAGGGATTTAGCCCCGAACAGGCTGTAGAGACCAAGCACCATCCCGGAGGGAAGCGGCCACCATCACCTCTAGCGCTTCTCACTTAACAAGTCACCCCGAGAGCCGGCCCTGCTGCTGGCAGCGCCCGGGGGAATAGGGGCACCCTGGGGCAGGCGCTGCCCTGAGCAACGGCCCGAGAGAACACTCGAGGTCTGCGAGTGGGAGGAGCTAGGAGAGACCATTGTTCTGGAGTGATGGGGGGGGGAAAGCAGGTAGGAGAGACCAGCGTGGAGGGAGGGTAAAAGCACGTATAAACAAATCACTGATTCCTGGATCAATAGAACCCCTCCATCCCAGGGACTGACGTCCGTGCTGCCCAATCAGAGAACTCGAAGGGCGGGCTAGAGACAGGTACACCGCACAGGCAGCCAATCAGCGCTGGGATGTGACGTGGTTGCGCGAGAAGCCGGAAGTGTGGTTAGGCTGCGGGGCGGAAGTGGTGCTAGGGGTTGCTTGGAGCCGAGATCCCGAGTGAGGAGGAGGCGGGACAGGTCCGGGCTGCGCCCCGCAGGGGGCGGTGAGATGGGCCGCCCGCCCGACGAGTCTCGGCCGGGGCTGTCCTCGTCTCTCGCGCGCTCCAGGCCGGCTCCCAGCACCTGAGCCCGCCGCGTCCGGGCCGGGGGTGGGTGCAGGCCGGGAGGCGCCGAGCCCCGCTCCGCTCGCTGCCGGGACCATGCCGTGCACCTGCGGCAATTGGCGGAGGTGGATCCGGCCGCTGGTCGTTGTTCTCTACGTTGTGGGGCTGCTGGTGGCGGTTCCCTTGTGTGTGTGGGAGCTGCAGAAACTGGAGGTAAGCGGCCCTCGCTGCCTGCCTCCCTCCCCCCGGGGAACCGAGGGGCCGGGGTGTGCGGGGCCTGGCTGGGCCGGGCGAGAGTGGCAGCACCGCGGCATGGCTCCGGGCAAGACATAAACAAGGCTGTAGCCGTAGCGTGGGCTCGTCTGGTCTGCGTACACGCCGATGGGCTTCCCCGTTTGGTAGGCTGGCATCAGCATGAGCGCTAGGCTTTGAAAACAAAATTAACGTTCACATCTTCAGCTGCCACGAGTAAAAGTCCTGTCGCTTTCCTGTCCAAAGGGGCACACGCTGAGCGTCTTGGCAACAGGTCTCCTATTTCAGTCTTACATTTGTTCCAGTGACAAATCTAATGTCTTGTTCAAAACAATCATCTTGAGGCTCATTTCCTCTTATTTACTCCTTGTAGTTAAACCTAATGTTGCCTTCATAAATATAAAATCTTATTTATAAACCCTGTCTGTAGACTTATAGTTTGAGTGATGTCATAAAAAGATAGTGACATCAGAAAAGTTAATTGAAAGTTCTCAATGTAAAGCCCATTAACTATGAAGTCCAGCTCTCTTAGAAGTCTGAAATTTCTCTGCGTGGTGCTAGTATCAACTTACTTGAAAGGACACAGACTCAAAATCTAAGTAAAAAAAAAACCTAAAGTTACTCCTTTCTCTTGAGGCTATGCCAATTTTTGTGGCTTTAAAGATAACAAAAACAGTAGCGAATGAATGGAAACTGAAAACTCTGTGTATTCAAGTGCTGATAAAAGCACAAAATAAACAATGGAAAAAAAGATTTTTGTTCCCCTTCAGGATCAATATTCTTAATTATTTTAACAATTGTGGGTTAAACATTCAGGCATAAGTGATTACGTTGACTGTTTCCCTTTAAAAGTGATGTCATGTGCCAGTCAAGCATGGATGGGAGTCTGTCGGTGCAACATGCTTAACAAGTTTCAAAGCTTTTATACTAGTTTAATAGTCTAATCAAACAAATTATTTAAAAAAACTTTTTTAACAAAACATATATTGTATATATGTATAAAAATAAAAACCGTTAATTTAAACTAGAAATGCACTTTAATAAAGACTGATTTCTGTTGAAGCCAAAGCGGGGGGCAACCTGCTGGGAGCTTGTGGGCCAGCCAGGCTCCCAGCTGGGAGTTGCCAGCAGGGCTGGGAGACCAGGGCTTCTCCCCTCTCCGTTCCCTGCCAGGAGCTGAGGGAAGCCACCCTGGGCTTCTTACCCCTGGGGAGTGGGGTCCAGCTGCACCGGCTTCTTGGCCCCTCTACCCTGCTCCCTCTTTCTGAAATTGACAAGGCTGTTCAACTCCCAGCTGAGGATGGGCACTGGGGCTTCTGCCTTGGCTCCCAGCTGGGAGCTGGGTCCAAAGGTGTTGGGGCTGCTTGTTCCCAGCTAGGAGCCGGGGTTGGGGTGCCACCAGGGCTTCTTGCCCCCAACTCTGAGCTGGGAGTGGGGTCCATTCTCACTCCCAGCCCTGAGCAGGGTTCAGCTGGGCTCCAGCTGCCCAGCTTCCTTGTCAATTTCACAGCTCCTGCAGTGAAATTGACAAGAGAACCAACAGCTGATATAAAGGGAGGCAGTCTACACAGACACTGTGTCCTCCTAACTACAGGGACATAAGCCTTATGCCTCTCATGGAGGTGGAGTTATGCTGGTGTAGTCCAGTACTTATATTGGTGGGAGGAAGGCTGTAATGTAGACACTGACATATGTCTTATGTTGACCTAACTGTAGTTTAAACCAGTGCTACTCAAAGTGGTGGTCCGTGGACCGGTGCCAGTCCGCGAGCCATCGGCTGCCGGTCTGCGCGCACGTTGGAAAAAAAATTGCTGGTTCCCCACATCAGATAGCTTGAGAAGCACTGGTTTAGACCATTGCTAAGTGAGTAAGAGACAGGTAATCTCCATTTTTTCCTCCACTTTCACTACCTGCTGTTTATGCTGTGTGTGTGAGAGAAAATAACTTCTCATAATTTCTACCTTATTTCAACCTTATCTGTTTTCCAGATCATGAAATGCTTTCTTCTCTATTTATCTTGTTTATAAGTGTTCCTAACTATCAGAATTCATTCTGAAGTGTGAGTTCTCACTAGTCAGACAGCTGTGTTCCTTCTTAGATTATAACTCAAATTTCCTTGTTCTACCCAAGCTCTGAGAGCAAGTTGCATTTCAGTATTCCTTTTTGCATTTTAAATTTGACCATTCTGTGTTCACACGTAAAAGCTTCTCTCAGAAATGTTATCTTCCTCTCTATATATTCCTGGGACTGCATTGTCTCATCCCACCATTCTCCTTAAGCACACCTCACCTTACTTGACTTAAGCTTCAGCTTTATACCGTTGCATTGGACAGTAACTTCAAACCTTTAACACCTGCTAACTAACCCTGCACAACCTTTATGGTACTGAGGCTCTTCTATTCAATATATATACATCCTGTGGCTGTTGTTATTGAAACAATAATTAGATGTGTGTGCACTAAAATTTTAGCATTGAGCTTAGAGTGACCACCTGATTTAAAGTTGTTTTCTTCAATCTCACAGGCAATGTTAAAAGTGCTTTTCTAAAAGCATTCTCAAAAGTTACCACTTGGCCATACTAAGCTTGTTTGGTTTAATGGTGGTTTTGGCTTTTAGTTTTATTGAATCCCTTTGACTCAGTTTAATGATCTAGTAAAGCTCAACTGCATTAGTGTATGGAAGTGATTTTCAACTTGTGGTCCAGGGCCCCCTATGTCTAAGGTTTCCAAAGAAGTCTGCACCTCCATTTGAAATTTTTTAGGGGTCTGCAAATGAAAAAAGTTGAAAACCAGTAGTGTGTAGAAACCTAGTGGTATGAAGTGAAGTTGCATCCACAAAGTCTATGACTCTGATGCCCCCATCTTAATCTATATTTATCAAACTATACTCATTAATTAAGTATGGTTGTTAAATTACATTAAAGATTTGGAGGGTTGTCTACCTCAGTTGACTACTGTGCTCTTTTAATTGATTCCTTAAAGTGACATGTCATAAATGAAATAGAATAATATTGTTATTTAGTTGTAGTTCTTTGTTGAACATACACTTGCTTTGTGGTATTGTTTCCTCAAATTTTCAATGAATTTTTATGCTAATTTTTATTTTTTGATAGTTTTTTAATTTATTTTTGTTAAATATTTTTATATAATCAACATGTATCATTAATTTTCCTTTTACATTGTGTAATACATCTACTTTCTCTGATAGTTTCAACCATATTTCCCATATTCATTTTAATTTCCTTCCATTATTAATTTTATTAACAACTTTAATTTATTATAAAGTTAAGTTTATTTTGGTTGGTTGGCATCCCCTACTGTATGAGAAGAAGAACTAAAGGAAACTTAATGTGGGATCACTCCCTGGATTAGTCTCATAACTGAACAACTATCAATATTTCTATCTTTGGTTTTGTTTCTCCCATTTATCAATGTTGATGCTCTGATTTTATTTTAGTAATTCTTATTTCCTGATGCTCAACACTTTTAAACACTTAAACACACCAGTTTCACTCTCTCGGATGTTTGCGGAATTCCCGCTCTTAACACTTTATTTTATATGTTCAGTGCGTAATCCTGCTGTATCATGTAAGAGGCTACTCCCATTTAAAAAAACCCATACTTCAAAAACTGCTTAAAATGGTAGCGATACAGGTACAGTAAATAACATTACATTTTTTCTATTTATGCTGTTCTTCCTTCCCTCCCTTCTAAGGTTGGAATTCATACCAAGGCATGGTTTATTGCTGGAATTTTTCTACTGATGACTATACCAATTTCTCTCTGGGATATATTGCAACACTTAGTTCATTATACTCAACCTGAATTACAGAAACCAATAATAAGGTAACACTTTACATATTCTTTGCTGCTAATACTACATTTCATTCCTGGTGATGAAAATACTTGCAGTAATCTCAGATGTTCTTTTGTCATCAATACAGGATTCTATGGATGGTCCCGATTTACAGTTTAGACAGTGTAAGTGTATTCTTTCTAGTCTCTAGTTTGGAGTCACTGAACTAGTGTATTTTGCTTGCTCTGGGGAAAATGGAAACCAGTGTAACACTTCACAGAAACAATGCTAATGTGAAATCATGGCTATAAACCTGACAGTTCTTCAAATGGCCTCTGCACGTTCCTACTCGTGGAGTGTGCCAGCAATGCAGTCTGGTGGTGGAACCTTCTTCTAGCAGTGACTGCTGGAGCACTCTCATGTACCCTCCTAGCCTTCCCCTCACCGTTCCTGAACTTTCTGAGGGCAAGGTTGTAAAAGGGGAATGGTGCTGTGTCCTCGGTTCCTTTCAACTGCAGTACCAGACGGTCCAGGAACCTCTCCAGCCTCGTCAGAGATGCTGTGCCTTAGTTATATTTATTAATAAGTCAGGATTCATAATTTTTGGTAGGATTTTTGTTTTTTATTTATAAAGGTATTTCTTTTAAGCTTTATTAGTTTGTGCACCTTGATATGAGTTCACAGATCCAAAAGAGAGAAGGCCTGGATTCAAGAGGGGTGTTTCTTGTCATGCTGTATTCCCCAATTTGAACACCCATATGAGGTGTCTGGCATGTTTGGAGGAAAAATAGTACCTTTTGCAGCATGCAATCTACAGCACCTTCACTCCAAGAGCTCACAAAGAGTGCTAAATTGGGCCCCAAATCTTGCTGGTTTAGGAGGCTCTAGCAGTTTAACCTGGTTCCAGATACTCAGAATTTGTGAATACTATAAGGTTTTCCTTGGCTCCTTTCACCTTGGAGAATAAAAAGAGCAGCCTAAGATCCCACTGAAAGTACTGTTCTCCATTCCTGGAGTGAAAACAAAACCATCAGTACCAAAGGATCCTAAGCCATCCAATCATGGTATTGGACACAGCAGAATCCTACATGTCAGCCTCTGTTAGCAGAGCCAGTCTTCATGAGTGCACTCCTTTGGTTCCCAATAAGTATATTGCACAATACACCATTTTGTTAGCAGAGCCAAGCAACATTCCAAATCCCTTTCAGATACTACAGGGTCACAATAGCTATTCTAGATCCATCCTGGTAGTACATCGTGTTGCAGTCAAAGAACTTAATTCTTCCATTTCTTAATCTCTCTTCAAGAGAGGAACGTGGAATGACCAAGCAAAGGAGCTAGCTGGCCAAGGGGGGAGGGAACAGCAATAGAGGCTAGCAGGGACATTCTGAGAAGAGGAATAGCATGAAAAGGAGGTGGTAGAGGAAAATTACTGTAGATTTTTGCCTTGCATAAAATCACAAATATGATATTCTTCTGTGAGGACTGTGTTCTTGTCAAGTTTCTTCAGTGTTTTCGATGCACAAAAAATTTAGACGTGGGGGTTTTTTGAATGAGAAGTTGTCTCTTCCCCCTCTTTAACTGAAGGGGATTTTGCTCAGACTTCTACAAAAAATTTGCCTTTGGCTAGAGACCAAGTTTAGAAAACTTCAGTCCAAACATGAATATTTCAGATAGGTTCTGCCTTCCTGCTCTTTGCAGATATAAGCTAATGGAAGTTATTAGTTATTTAAACAAATACTGTTGTTATAGCTCACGTTGTTACGTGACTTGTCTGCTACAAATATGTCTCAGCTGTGTAAAAGGTAGTATCTTTTTAGAAATGTGACTACCATATTTTAAAACTTATACCCACATTATGGATGGTCTAACTGAAGCACAGAGGCTGGCAGCCAAGTGGGTGGCAAAACTGGGGGGAAAAAAACCCAAATAAGTTCATAAGTATGGCTCCCTCTAAGATATAGTTGCATAATTTCTGGTCTAATTCTCTGTCTTTGGTTGCTTATACATTTCTGAAACTTTGTCTTGGAGTCTATCTGAAAGTAAGATTTCTTACTTACTTACATTAAACAAAAATCTTTAATGTGGAGTTATGGGGTTTCTGTGTGAAACATGCTTTTTACATTAAAAACTTGCAACTTTTTAAAGAGCTTCATCCCTGAAACAGGGGAGTAGACAGTTGAAATTTTCATGGAAATAGCTATCACTGCAAAGTGCTTGGGTACATTAGGGGAAATTGTTTTTGTTTTTGAAAGAGCTGTGAACCTCTGAAGGCTGAACTTTGTTCATATATTAAAAAATGCTACTGGTCTATAGAACTTCCTAAAACAGTGAAGTAGGCTACACTAGAATGCATACATACAGCTTCTAAGTCCTCTAGTACTGTAGAACAATTGGGACTTTTCCAAATGTTTGGGGGAATGTCATGCCTGGCAAAAGGGAGCCTGCTACTGCTTACAGTTGGGCAATGAGAAAAAGAATGGGAATCGGGATGTCACAAGTTCTGTTTCAGACTCTCACTGGTTGGCCTTAATTCTCTGCACTTCATAATCTATTTTAGCTCTTTTGAAAAAGAAGGATGCTTTTGTGATTAAATCGCTGGACTGGGACTCAGATCTGGGTTCAGTTCAATGTTCTAACTCTTCCCCTGTGTGACCTTAGGCAAGCTACTTGATCTGTCCCTCGGTTTCCCATATGTAAAATGGCGATAATGCTATTTCTCACAAAGCCCATGGGAGAATAAATCCATATTGTGGGGCTCTCAGACCAGGTGTCCACTAGACAGGAAATTCTAAGCTCTGACCGAGGTGTTAGGCAACAACGGTAGGGCTCCAGTATTGTCTAGCCAATTAGTGGCAGTTTGTAGAATGGAAAACTGCAACTCTCTCCCTTGTATAATACACAGTTTTCAATTACTTTGGCATACTGTTGTTTATATAATTTTCTGCAACCTTAAATACCTATGCATAGCATATGGTAGTGTCTTTGGGTATGCCAGGGATACTGTCCATAAAAGTAATTTATATGAAAAGTATTCAGTCTATACTTGGATTCATTTGTTTTATTTGAATGCAACTTTTTAATGTCTCCATGTTTTCTTATAGTGGATAGCTTTGAAATATCCCAACATTGCAATATATGTGGATACCTGTAGAGAATGCTATGAAGCATACGTCATCTACAATTTTATGGTATTCCTTTCAAATTATTTAACCAACCGGTATCCAAATCTGGTATTAATCATAGAAGCCAAAGATCAGCAGAGACATCTACCTCCCCTTTGTTGTTGTCCATCATGGGCTATGGGAGAGTAAGTATATTATAGTATCTTTATATTAATAATATCTTGAATGTTTAATGCTGTGTACTTTGATACAGAAGATACTGTTGCTCATATTTAGTACTATAGTTGATGCTACCTGGCTAAGTCAATTATAAAGTGCACACAGTACAGAGGGTTTGATTTACCACTTCTGAGCTGGTTGTGGAAAGTCTTTTCAATTAGCTGTAAAAATTACAGAATTAGATGTTTTTAGATGATAAACTAATTAACTTATATGATACTGAAAGAGACTTCCTTATTTTCCAAAAATAGGTATGAAAGCAACATTCATCATGGAGAACAGGTGCTTCTCTTGAATTTGCCTCTTTTTGGGGCACACTATTTTCCAGCAGTACCCTAGAGCAGGGGCCAAATCCTGTTACTGTAGACTTACTCATGCAGTGTAGCTCCATTGACTTCACTTCAACAACTAATGTGAGTAAGATGAGCAGGATTTGGCCCACTAACTGATCATGTTTCTAGTTGCTTCATCTGATGAATAATATGCCCTCCTTCTCCTGTTTGATATTTTGATAAGCTGGAATATCATGAGTTTTTCAGAATGACCTTGTTTTATGACTAAGCAAATGTTTTGATACGTTAGCGAATGTATCCTAAAACACATCGGGAATAGAACTCTATTGTGCTGTGTAATAGGTTTTTTGTGACTGATGGAAAGGAAGCATTAAATATTTCTTTCTATATGTCAGTGTGTTGTTTTACCCTACAGAACAATCTGCCTGTCTATAT
Source organism: Lepidochelys kempii (assembly GCF_965140285.1). Lineage (NCBI taxonomy): Eukaryota > Metazoa > Chordata > Testudines > Cheloniidae > Lepidochelys > Lepidochelys kempii. The sequence continues at coordinate 55,219,900 of NC_136383.1, forward strand.
TCCATAGTGCAGTGGTTCTCAACCAGGGGTACATGTACTCCTGGGGATAATCAGAAGTCTTCCGGGGGTACACCAACACATCTAGATATTTGCCTAGTTTTACAACAGTGTACATAAAAAGCACTAGAGAAGTCAATACAAACCAAAATTTCATAGACAATGAATTGTTTATACTGATTTGTTTACGGTACATGAAATGTAAGACCAGTATTTATATTCCAATTGATTTATTTTATTTTAAATTATTTACATTATTTTATTTTAATTATATGGTAAAAATGAGAAAGTAAGCAATTTTTTCAGTAATAGTGAGCTGTGACACTTTTTTGTATTTTTATGTCTGATTTTACAAGTTTTTAAGTGAGGTGAAACTTGGGGTACACAAGACAAATCAGACTCCTGAAAGGGGTACAGTAGTCTGGAAAGGTTGAGAGGTACCACCATTGTGTAATGTATAATGGCATCACAGAGACATGGTGGGATAAATCTCATGACTGGAATATTGGTGTAGAGAGGTATAACTTTTTCAGAAAAGACAGGCAGGGTAAAATGGAAGGAGGTGTTGGATTATACATCAAAGATATATACATTTGTTCTGAGATCCAGAGGGAGGTGGGAGGCAGACCCGTTGAGAGTCTCTGGATAAAGATAAAAGGGGCTAAAAAATAGGGTGACATCATGGTACAGGTCTACTATAGATCACCAAGTCAGGAAGAGGAGGTGATGAGGCATTTCTAGAACAAATAACAGAAATATCCAAAACATTAGGACCTGATAGTAATGGGGGACTCTAACTACCCAGACATCCACTGAAAAAGTAATAGGGCAAAATGGAAAATTTTTAATAACGTAAATTTTTGGAACGTAATCGGGACAATTTTTTGTTCCAGAAAGTGGCAGAGGTAACTAGGGGGACAGCCATTTTAGACTGGATTCTGGCACAATAGGGAAGAATTGGTAGCAAATCTGAAGGTGGGAAACAATTTGAGTGAAAGTGATTGTGAAAACTCGGAGAACTGAGAGATAAGGGAAGAAAATCTATGGGAAAAGTTGTTCAGGAGACTTGGCAGTTCTAGAAGGAGACAGTATTAAAGGCAAAATTGCAAATTATCCTGATGCGAAGGAAACATAGGAATACCAGTAAGAGGCCAATATGGCTCCATTAGGACCTGAAAAATCCAAAAGGAATCCTAAAAGAAGTGGAAATCAGGACAGATTGCTAAGGAGGAGTACAAAAGTATAGCACAATCACGTCAGTACAAAATGAGGCTAAGACCCAAAAAGTAAGGGACGTAAAAGGCAATAAAAGACCTTCTTTAAATTCATTAGGAGTAAGAGAAACACAAAGGAAAGTGTTGGTCCTCTGCTTAGCAGGGAAGGAGAGCTAATAACTGACGGCATGAAGACAGCTAAGGTGTTTAATGCCTCTTGCTTCAGTCCTCACTAAAAAGGTTAATTGGTGACCACTCAGCACAATTAATTTTAATGATAAGGGGGAAGGAATACGAGTCAAAATAGAGAAAGAACAGGTGAAAGAATATTTAGGTAAGTTAGAATATATTCAGGTCGGCTGGGCCTGATGAAATTCATCTGATGGTACTTTAAGGAAATAGCTGAAGCAATCTCAGAACCTGTAGCAATTAACTTTGAGAGTTATTTGAGGATGAGTGAGGTCCCAAAAGACTAGAGAGAGGAAAACATAGTACCTGTCTTCACCTAGGGAATCCTAGACAAGTCAGTCTAACTACGATATCTGGAAAGATACTGGACCAAATTATTAATCACTTTGTAAACACTTAGAAGATAATAGTGTTATAAGAAGTAGCCAGCATGGATTTGTCAAGAACAAATCATGCCAAAGCAACCTAATTTCCTTCTTTAAGGGGGTTACTGGCCGAGTGGATGGGGGAAAAGTAGTAGTTGTAATTTATCTTCATTTTTAGAAAGACTTTTAACACAGTCCCACATGGTATTCTCATAAGCAAACTATGGGAATGTGGTCTAGATGAAATTACTCTTAAGGTGAGTGTATAGCTGGTACAAAGACCATACTCAAAGAGTAGCTGTCAATGGTTTGCTGTCAAACTGGGCATTTCTAGAACAAATTTAGTGGGATCCCACAGGGGTCAGTCCTGGGTCTGGTACTAGTCAATATTTTCATTAATGACTGGGATAGTGGACTGGAGAGTAAGTTTATAAAATTTGCAGATGACACCAAGCTGGGAGGGTTGCCCAGCCCTTTGGAGGACAGGATGAGAATTCAAAATGATTTCAGACCAATTGGAGAATTAGTCTGAAATCAACAAGATGAAATTCAGTAAAGAGAAGTGCAAAGTACTTCACTTCAGAAGGAAAAATTCAGGTGCACATCTACAGAAGAGAAGATAAGTGGCTATGTGCTAGTACAGCTGAAAAGGCTATATGGGTTACAGTGGATCACAAGTTGAATGATTAAGAAATCATTGAAAAAGACTCATATTATTCTGGGCTGCAGGAAGCAGTTTAAAAGGTAGGAGAGGTAATTGTTCCACTACACTGGGCACTAGTGAGGGCTCAGCTGGAATACTCTGTCGAGATCTGGGGAACAAACTTCAGGAAAGATGTGGACAAATTGGAGAGAGTCCAGAGGAGAGCAACAAAAATGATAAAAGGGTTAGAAAACTTGACCTATAAGGAAAGGAGTATGGTTAGTTTTGAGAAAAGACGACTGGGGGTGGGGAGAGGCGCCTGATAAGTTCTGAAATATGTTATAAAGATGATGATGATCAGTTGTTCTCTGTGTCCATTGAAGGTATGACAAGAAGCGATGGGCTTAGTCTGGAGCAAGAGAGATGCAGGTTAGATATTAGGAAAAACTAGTTAAGCTCTGATATAGATAAGGGAGCTTGTGGAATCCCCATCATTGGAAGTTTTTTAAAAACTGGTTGGACAAACACCTGTCAGGGATGGTCTAGGTTTACTTGGGCCTGTTACCGTGCAGGGGGCTGGTCTGGATGATATCTCAATGTCCTTTCCAGCCCCTACATTTCCATGATTCTCTGAATTGTTGCATGATGGCTGTATGATATTTGAGCTAAATACTGAAACATTCTGGAAGTAGATTAGGTTGAAGTAAAATTTTAATTTAGTGAACACACTAAGGTAAGGAATTTTCATAAATTGATTTTTCTTACGTTTCTTAAGTGATGAATTCTGTGTTTGTTTGCAGAGTTTTATTATTTAGATGTAAACTAGGCGTGCTGCAATACACTGTTGTCAGACCACTTACCACCATTATTGCTCTGTAAGTATGCCCATAAAGAATTTATGTTGTCTTTAGGATATAATCTTTGAGCTACACTGGAGAAGACTTTTTACACAGTTGGTTTTTATATTTGAATTGATGGAATCTAAAAGCATAACTTTTTTGTTTTGCTCTGTTGTAAGTGGAGCTGAAGCTGACTTAACTATATCAACCTGTGACTTCTTTGTGACCCCTGCTCACCATTTCCTGAGCTTTGGTAATGAGTATTTAACTTCTGATTCAGAAAGAAGAAACATATAAAATCTCCCATAAAAACGCTGAATTGAAAAGTCTTAGAGGATGGGCAGGCTTCCCCTTGCTTTTTTGAAAAATGAGTATTTCTCAATCAGATTACATGTTAGTCACTGAAGGTGGGTTAAACTATGCATGCAAGCAATTTGACTGTGTGCCCTCTTGGAGAACTGAAATAATTTTAAATCCTAAATTTAGTCATAACAGAATGATGTCACCTGTAAAAACTGAGTTAACTTGAATTACTGTGTATAATAACTTGAAATACTGTAATTGCTATTAGTGTTGCGTAATTTCCAAATATCTGTGTCCTTTGTGAATTGTAGCATAGCAGAGACCTTATTTAAACCAGCTGTATGTGTGTGGACAGATAAAGGGTGTCAATGTCAGGTTTCACATGGTAACAAATGGGAACTCTTTCTATATGATTATATCCATTTAGTGGTAATGGAATTTCAGTTCAGGCCTCCTGTAATAGGTCTCAAAAGAATTTACTGTGGACCAGAGGTAGATATGAAATATATATTGTTGAGACAGTGGCCAGGTGAAAAGCCAAGCTCCACCAATTTGCTGTGTGACGGGTTGGATCACAGAAACCCCCTTGAGAACTGCCAACTGATGTGGCAAGACTACTTCTGCCCCTGCTTTCCCTGCCAGCTTGGGACTCCAGCACCCTGTCTTGTTGAGCCAGACATGCCAGTCTACTCCAGCACAGACCCAGGGTCTGAATCACGTGCCCTAAAGCTGCAGGCTTAATTGAAAGCAACTTAAGAACTGTTCCTGTCTTTAACACTCAGATGCCCAATTCCCAGTGGGGTCCAAACCCCAAATAAATCTGTGTTTACCCTGTATAAAGCTTATACAGAGTAAACACATAAATTGTTCGCCCTCTATAACGCTGATAGAGAGAGATGCACAGCTTCCCCCTGCTCCCGGTATTAATACGTACTCTGGGTTAATTAATAAGTAAAAAGTGATTTTATTAAATACAGAAAGTAGGATTTAAGTGGTTCCAAGTAATAGCAGACAGAACAAAGTGAATTACCAAGCAAAATAAAATAGAACATGCAAGTCTATGTCTAAGAAAACTGACTACAGATAAAAACCTCACCCAGTAAGCTTCCTTTTACAGATTAGTCTCCTAGTCTGGGTCCAGCAATCACTCACACCCCCTGTAGTTACTGTCCTTTGTTCCAGTTGTTTTCAGGTATCCTTGGGGGTTGAGAGGCTCTCTTTAGCCAGCTGAAGACAAAATGGAGGGGTCTCCCACAGACTTAAATAGACTCTCTCTTGTGGGTGGAGACCCCCTCCTCTCTCCTATGCAAAGTCCAGCTACAAGATGGAGTTTTGGAGTCATATGGGCAAGTCGCATGACTCAGAACTTACAGGTAGTAGCCATGGCTCACATGCTAGCTTGAAAGTCCTCATGTCATGTAGACTTCTTATGTGGATTTGAGCCTCCCAAGATCCATTGTCCCTTAAGTGCTTCTTAATTGGGCACTTAATTTGCACATTCCTTTCTCAAGAAGCTGACCAAATGCTTTACAAAGGCTACTTAAAAATCAAGGCAGTACACAGCCAATATTCCTTCAAAAATTATACTTGCATACAAACAGGATGAATAGAGTCAGTAGATCATAACCTTTACAGAGATATGTTACGTGGCATATGCAGCATAAAACATTCCAGCTATGTCATATATACATTCATAAGCATATTTCCATAAAGGCTTATGCGGGGCACCGTCATATGCTGCTCCGAGGAAAAAGGAGGATGTTGGGATTTTCTTTTTGCTGTTGTTCTTGGATCTTGGTGAGGGAGCTTGGGAAGCCTCAGTCTTTTCAATGTCTTTTACCAATTTAGCTGCTCTTATGCTTGGCAAAAATATGAGCAGCATCAGACAACTCTTCTTCAGTTTAAAGTTGGTTCATATTTGAAAGGTTACCTTCACAACCATAATGGCTAGAAGTTTAATTTCTTTAAATGGAAACAAATTCTGCCAGAAAATTGCTGCCTTCAGCTCCTGTTGCTCACCAGAAAAAACTTGAATGAGTGTTTTTTTTTTTTCCAGATCCGAAGGCGCAGTTCCTTTTCCATTCTAGAAGTACAACTGTAAACTTTGCTGTGTTATGTAAATTTTTGGAAGTTGTAATTTCTTCCATTCTTGTATAGGCTCTCAGCACTGGTATTAGTGAACGTAGGTTTTACATTCTGACAGCTGATCAATGGGATACCAGTTTAGCAGCACTTTTAGAAAAGAGGCTCACTTGTATAATGGTTAATACCAAACTTTCTTCCAGAATCTGTGAGTTGGTTGGTGTATATGATGAAGGAAACTTTAGCTTCAAAAATGCCTGGACTTACTTGGTTATTCTTAACAACATGTCACAACTGGTGAGTACCAAGAATGTCTCTTTTTGGTGTTTTAAAATTACAATTTTAAAATATTGTCAGTATCACCTGAAACTTTTGTTCTGATTCAAGATATTAATAGTAATTATTAAAGTCTTCTCAAAACCATACCTACTAAATCCCCTCTACATGCATAATGGAAGGAAAAAAGTCATTCTCTAGTATTTGATTTCTTCATTATTAAACACTTCTGTAGAAAATATACAAAATATGCCTTTGTGGTTAGGTGGAGAGAGAACTAAAAGGCTTAGTGTTTTAGTAAGGTAATATATAGCCTCTCACCTCTAGGTCACTGGTTCAAGTCCAGTCTGTCCGTAGTCACTGCAAGTCGTGCAACTTTTTTCTCCTTGCAGTTTAAGTTAAATAATTAAAACTCATTCCAGTTTTGGGTGAACATCGTAAAAAACTGCCACATTTGGCATTAATTTACAGCCTTGTTGGCGCTCTCAGCAGAGTCCAACATCTGAATGGGTGTGGCATTGTATCCATGTATCAGTAGAGATGGTCTATCCATGTTAGATTTGTACTGGTGATGAAACACCATGAGGTTTGCATGGCAGCTTCCCGTGCTTTATCTTATTCTTTGGATAGAAGACTTTACTCTTTAGGACTGTCAATATGACACATTTCTTAAACAAATTCTAAGAAGTGTAGTCTTTAAAATGATAAGCAAAGTAGAAGTTCTTAAATCCCCAAAAGAAAAACTCTAATCTGTTTAGCTTTTTTCTTGCATTGTAAAGAAACATATTTTACATAATAAAAACAGTTGCTTTAAAATAACTGCTTGCAAAAGTAAACATAATGATTTAAAAACTGTAAAAAGGTAAGAATTTTTCTTTTCCTCTAGTTTGCGATGTATTGCCTTGTGCTGTTTTATAAAGTACTGCGTGAAGAGCTAAACCCAATCCAGCCTGTTGGCAAGTTTCTTTGTGTGAAGATGGTAGTTTTTGTTTCCTTCTGGTAAGTAAATATTTAATAAGTATTGCTTGTTCCAGAGCTTATTGCAGTAGAACTGAAAATGTTCAGGTCACTGATGTCAGCCAAGACAGTCAGGGATGTAACCTTATGCTCTAGGTGCTCCTAAACCTCTGATTGCCAGAAACTAGGACTGGGCAACAGGGGATGCATCGCTCGATAATTGCCCTGTTCTGCTCATTCCCTCCAAAGCACCTGGCACTAGCCAGTGTTGGAAGGCAGGATACTGGGCTAGATGGACCATTGGTCTGACCCAGTTTGGCCGTTCTTATGTTTAAACCATAAAAATCTACCATTGTTGAAATTCAAAGTTATCTTTTAAATTAGTCTAAAGACTTAACTAGCAAGCATGTTTAAAAGAAATACTGAGTATCTAGGCAAACTTTGTATTGTGGGAGACTAAGATTTGTTACTTTTTATTCACTTACAAAACTAGAATTTTGTATTCAAAGCCTTACGCATGACTCTGTATGCTAGTCAGCAGATCAGTATGAATGCTAGGTCACATAAGGTTAACAAATAACTTGCTCTATTTCTATTATGAGAGGCAGTGTGCTCTAGTGCAGAGGCACTGAATCTGGGACTCTGGGAAGCTTGGGGTTTTTGTCCAGACTCTTCCACTGTTCTTTGGTGTGATCCCATGTGAAAGTGTACTACTTTGTGCCTGTTTCCGCTGTTCTTTGTCTCATCTGTTTAGATCGTAAGCTTCTTAGGACAGGGACTATTTTGAAATGTTTGTACAGTATCTAGTATAATGGGGCCTTTAGGTGCTACTATAATATAAATAATCTTTATAGGCAAGCTGTACTTATTGCACTGCTGGTGAAAATTGGTGTTATTTCTGAAAAACGCACCTGGGAATGGCAAAGTGTGGAAGCCGTGGCCACAGGCCTACAGGTAAGTACAAACAGCTGTTGTTTACAGGGAACTGGTAGAGGGGTGAAGAGAGCATTTCCAAATGAAAGTTACAAACAGGATTGCATGTTCATAGAAACTCATGTTTCCAATGAGAGAGACGAGGTTGCTGCTGCTACTACCAGATAGTATTATGAGTAAGGCTAAGATTTTGTCACGGATATTTTTAGTAAAAGTCACGGACAGGTCACGGGCAGCGTTCCCTTGAATTTTTCCCACCCATGTGCGGAATGAATTTTGTTACGTGCACCAATATGGAGTTGATGTGTGACACATCACTGTCATATTGGCGCACTTAACAAAATTAATGGAGTGGGGGTGGTCTCAGGGCTGGGGCAGAGGGCTGGGGTACAAGGGTGTCAGGGGTCCGGCTTAGGGTGTGGGCTCTGGGGTGGGACCAGTGATGAGGGGCTCAGGGCTGGGGCAGAGGGTTGGGGTGCGGGCTCTGGGGTGAGGCCGGGGATGAAGGGTTTGGGATGCAGGAGGGTGCTCCTGGGCTATGGCAGGGAGAGAGGACTGTCCCAAGCTCTGTCCCCCTGCAGCAGCACCTGGGCTTAGGGGGAGAGAGAGCTCTCCCTGCTGCGGCAGCTTGGGAGCTGGGGCTGCAGGATAAGTGCCCTTCCCCCGGCCCCCACAGATCTGGGCTGGGGCTGGATTCGGGGAGGGGTGCCCCGTGACAGGTCCAGGCCAGGCCACCCTGGCCACGGCAGGGTTCAAGTCCGGGGAAGAGGCGCCCTTCCCACCACCGCAGTGGGTCCTCAGGTGGGTTCCCTGAGCGCCTGCGTGGTACTAAATAGGCTGTGGCGTGGCCATGCAGCTTACAGGGAACTTAGGTCGTGGGCAAAAAGGAAAAATTCATGGACGCCATGACCTGTCTGTGACTTTCACTAAAAAATCTCTCTCACAAAATGGGGATCTGTGGGTCCCCATACTGCCTGAAGTGGGCAGCTGCACAGGGGCTAGGAGCTGCCTGCAGCAGCTGGAGGCTGCAGGGTACCCCTGCTGCCCACAGCTGCGGGGCCCCGCAGCGGCTGGGAACTGAGGGGTTCCCCTCTGCTGTCCCCAGCGCCTGGCGCTCTGGGAGTACCCCACAGCTCCCTGGCCCCATAGGCGGCAGGAGACTCTGCAGCTTCCAACCACTGCAGGCTGAAGTCATGGAGGTTGCTGGAAGTCATGGATTCCGTGACATCCATGACCTCCGTGACTAAATCGTACCCTTAAATATGAGTAAGCAATGCAAGTCATCCTGAATGAGTGCTGAAGAATGTTACACTCAGCACCTTGTCACGTGTCATGTGTATTATAGATATATATATTTTACTTAAATAGTCCCAACTGAGATTTTTTGCACATAAAATACATACATTTTTGAATACTTCATCATAAGATATTCATTGCTGAGTGTCCACTTCCAGCAAGTCAGGATACGGGATTGAATGCCACAAAATGCCAAATTGGAATAGGCTGTAGTAAGCCTGGTTGCCAAAGCAATTTGCCAGACTCACGTGGGCTCTTGAAATGCTGCTGGTTCACAAGGAGCAGCTATCGGTGCCCGAAGTATCAGTCTTTCAGAGCTGAGGGAGTTCCCGCCAGTCTTGCACTGGAAATAGAGATCTAGGAATGCATATTTTGTCATGCTGATGTTCTTTCAGGACTAGATCTGAATAAGTGTCTCTCCTTATTACAGGATTTTATTATCTGTGTGGAAATGTTCTTTGCTGCTATTGCTCATCATTACAGTTTTTCCTATAAACCTTATGTCCAAGAAGCTGAAGAAGGATCATGCTTCGATTCCTTTCTTGCAATGTGGGATATTTCTGATATTAGGGCAGATATATCTGAACAGGTTCGAAATGTTGGTAAGTACTGGGCTGATGCATCAATTTTATAAAATATTTATCTTAGGGATTTGTATTGCTACCTATCAGTGCAATATCTGAACAACTTCTACATGAATTTGATAGCAGTTGAAGGCTTTAGTAGAGTTTTTGGCACTTCTTCCTTGTTGGGATAAAAATTCGGATGGGGTAGGGTTTGTGTGTTTTATTTTGGTTTTTATACTTTGTTTCAGGGTAAATGTTGATTTGAGGGGATGGGAGATAAGGATATGAATATTTAGTGGCATGTTTTAGTTCTGATTCACTGAAGTGATTGTTTTTTCTACTATGGAGTAAGTCTCCCATCTTCAGTGTCTGATATATTAAGACAAAGACCAGTTTCATACAGCACACTTACTATTTTGTACTAAATATCTATAAAGCACCTAGCACACTGTTTGAGCTATAAAAATAATAAATAATACTTTTTAATTTGGCACAACTTTAGGAAGGACAGTTTTGGGCCAACCAAGGAAAATATTTTTTGCTGAGGATCATGAACAAAACGAACATACAAGTTTACTGTCTTCATCTACTCAAGACCCAATTTCTGATGCTGCTTCTATGCCATCTTCACCCATGAGTGGCCACTACCAGGGGTTTGGACACACTGTGACACCTCTGACTACTCCTACAACAACCACAATATCTGATGGCATCTATAACACTATAGTTGCAGAAGAACATGAGGATTACCTTGTTCCAGGGCATGGTACATCTGAGAAGCCTTTGGATAAAAGTTAAACCCATCTCCACTTGAGTGTGCTAAAGAATCTATTCTGTGCTTTCCTGCCACATTGTTTCATGATGATGTATTCCATTGCTCTTGAAGGGGCTGTTAATAGCTGGACAAACTGCAGCATGTCTCACAAACAGGAACAAAGTAAGTGATTGGAATCTCAGTTTTGAATACTGAATTTGTTTAAAAGTCTATAATGGATTTGAATATATAGTGTATCAGTTGAATATAAAACATGTACGCAGTTTTAAATTTCCAGCACAGATTTTAAGAATCCATTTCTTAAGAGGGTTAAAGTATTTAGAAAGCTATATAGTACCTAGCATAAAAAGGGCAGTGTCATACTGAGATTAAACTGGTGTCTCTTAACACAGAAGATATATCTGTAAACAAATACTCTATTGCTCTTCAAATGTTTGGGATATAGGTAGAACTGCTAACTGGGGGACTTGATTTCAGGAATGTAATTTAAGCAACTGAATTGTGGAGACTTCTTATGTTAAGCTTACCTCTCCAATGAGGTGGTGAACAAATACATTTGTGGGTAGTGTGTGGCAGGAGTACTGACTTCTTCACCTTCCTCTATACAACACAATTGAAACTCCTTAATTAAGATACTGTCTCCCATTACAGAGCACCAATGTCTCTGGGCATCAGCCAAAGCATCCTTTTAAAAACTAAGTTCTCCGTACAGGCCAAAGTAGTAAGAGACTGAGCCCAGAACTGCAAATTGCCATCCTTAGCATGGCAGCACTGAGTTGCTGGGCTGCCTCCTTGAGAGGTATGGTCTGAGCACAGGACTGTGAGCCAGAAATGTATTTTAATCACAAATCTAGGCAAGTAATTTACATTTTGTCACCATTTTCTCTGTCTTTAAAATGGGAATAACACCTACTTAACATGCATACTGGTAAGAATAATTACAGTTTGCAAAGTGTCAAACAGGAAAAGCATTTCATAAGTTGAAGGAGAAACTGACTTCTGTACTTAGAACTGCAGTAAACTTACACCTTTCTCTTAAAAATCTTAAACATGTCAAAGTAGGATATTTCCCAACAAAAGGTGTCTAGTTGTCTGTCTATAGATTGTTTGTCAGTATACTGTCATTTTATGCCTCTGCTTTAGCTTAGGTTCAAATTCAGTAGCAAATTTGCCTCCTTACTGGGAGGAAAAGTAAGATATTCACTAAGGAGGAATCAAGTAGCTAGTGTAATACGGAAGACACTAACGTTACAGACTTCAGATCAAGAATAAAGGCATTTATATCAGAGTTCTAAGGATTTTTTTTGCAAATCGGACAAAACCAGGGTTGTTGTTTTCTATCCGAACATCACACTTGCATTTGCATTGCATGCTTGCAATTTGGCATTTATATAGAGAAATAAAACTGGAGCAGCGTAGATGCTTTTTAAAGTGGTATCTGCAACATTCCACCAAAAATTACTCGTAACTTAACTTTTTTTCCAGCATTGATACCCTTTACAGAACAGATTTTTAATTGTAACTTCTTACTCTTACAGCGAATTCATCTTAAAAGTGCTTTTTGCAGTACTAGTGTTATGTAAATATTTTGCCTTATTCACTAGGCTGCATATTTTATAGCCGAAGTGGAGTATGTACTTAATGTATTTGATGTTAGAAAAGAGAGCAAATCACACTTTCAATATGCCGATTCATTGCCTTCATTGTAAATAAGCAAATAAAGATTTTATTTAAACGTGTTCATTGTCTGTTGTATTTATTTCTGTAATCTAGTTAAGAAGTCTTGGATGTATGTGTGGGAGAAGATACCTCCCTCTTTCAAAAAAAGATGTCTTAAATACAACTAATCCAAACACTTGTTCAGCATTTTCAGCATCTTGGGCCTGGCAGTGGAAAAAAGGAATTTTGGCAATAAGATTTCACCTAAATTGAGTTAGTAAACAGAATACCAACCTGCTTATGTACTTTAATTTTGTCCATAAACACCTCACAGGAACATTTTGACATTAAAACCATATTCAAAAAAGAATACATTCACAGATCCTTTAGCTTCCTCCCATTATGTATCCAAGATGAAAGAACGAGTGCTACAGATCAAAGATTCACTCCCCACAGTTCTAAACCTCATCTTTCTCTGCTTAATGGCCTGAGAAAATAGATGGGATTTGTAATCTATCCTAAGTGTTAACCAGTTCAGATTGTTTGGCAGAGAGGAGCGTATTCCAGAAGTGCATGCCTCTCCAAGGGATACCCTTCCAGCAGCCCCCTTCCCTATCCATTGTGGACTCCAGCTCAAGTGCTTCTGGCAGTTTTGAGATGACTAGTATAGGTGATAGAAGAAAGTTGACCTTTTGGAAGATACAATTGCAAGGGCCAGGCCAGACAGATTGTAGGAAAGGCAATTTTGGTCTGTTCATATTTTACTTCACACAAATGTATAGATTATGCAAGGTGCAAAGCAGTGGAGAATCAAGATTTCTGAATTTAACTTCCTGTTTATTTCATTCGTGGGAAGCTGAGAGTGACCTAGGTTTCTCCTTTGTATTTTCCCTGAATTATCACCTTGCTTTTTTCCCTCGTTGAATATTTTCTGCCCTGGGTTCTAATATATATTATATTCTGGATAGCCATCTGTCTTGGATGATTTAGACACAACAAATCCTGTATCTTTGGCAGGAGATTAGACTAAATGACCCTTGCGGTCCCTTCTAACTCTGTCTCTCTATGATTCTATGTTGTTAAATATTTCAGTACCACCCTTGTTTGTTGTCTTGAAAACAATTGCTACAGTAAATTTGATAGCTGCTCTAGAATGTGTGTCACCTGGACTAGCTGGGTTTTTCCCCAACAATTCCTTTACTGTACTACAGACTAAGTAAATGTCCCAGTCTGCTAAATTGCTGTGCTCCAGTCCCAAGATGTTTAAAAGCTATTGATAAATTAGATTGGATTATAATCTGGAATTTCCTTTCTTTATAGGTTTCAGAGTAACAGCCGTGTTAGTCTGTATTCGCAAAAAGAAAAGGAGTACTTGTGGCACCTTAGAGACTAACCAGCATCTGATGAAGTGAGCTGTAGCTCACAAAAGCTTATGCTCAAATAAATTGGTTAGTTTCTAAGGTGCCACAAGTACTCCTTTTCTTTCTTTATAGATTGTTCACTGTCCTACTTTTTCTGGAAGACAGATTCACAAGATTTAACATCAGCTATTTTAAGTCATTCATTTCATCCTCTGATTTATTAAAGGCCACACATTCTTCTTAGTACTTCTTCTTAAACCTCCATTCTGACTATTGTTAACTCATTTTGCTGTCTCTTTGCTGAAAATTAAAGATATGATTGTAACTATTGCTTCCTGTTCATGTTTCTCATAGGATTTTCTTTCAGCATCAGGTGTTGTAGTTTCACAGAGAAGCACTCAACTTGCTGACTTCTTCCATTTTATTTTTTCAGAAAAACTAACACTTCCTCCAGTTTCTTAATATGCTGAATTCAAGTAGCTCATGGTCACACCCTCCAACCTTCCTCCTTTTCCTAATCAGATCCTTTATACTCATTTTTATAAAAAAAATAGATAAAGAACAGATGATATGGAGTCTCTACTTCTGGATCAGAAAGCTGTCTTCAGTGTAAAATGAGGAACCTCTTTCATGCCTGTTGAGTTGTATTGGTCACTGTTTGTTAAGGATTATTAAAATCCTCCTTGAGCAGAGTATTCAGTGACTTAGTCTCTGAGGTTTTGGCTCAGTAACTTTTGTTTCTTACTCGTCTCCCTCTAAGAAGTTGAGATCTATTTAAGGCTATAAAAAAAAGAAAAAAATTAAGGCAGTATTAGCACTGGGTCACAAAAATAGGACAACTACCACACAGCTACTGAACTGAGTACAGTTGGAAGAAAAACCTTTCTTTCCTACATCTTTTAAAAAATATACTAAATGTAAAAAATATCTGCTTACAACAAATGAGCATATATGATAAGCAAATTTTGACTTCAGCATAAAATTGAACTTGAAGGATTGCAGAGAATGAAAAATACACCAATGGAAGATTGTGACTTTGCTGCTCTGTCTAGAGAAGCCCTATGTGCTCTACGGGAGTTTGATTTCTAAAGTGCAATAATGTGGCATATTAATTTGGTCTATGTAGACCATGCTGGTGCTCACTAAATGTACTGACAGCACTATGTTAAAGCACACAAGGGATTCTTTGTGTAGACCATGCTGATGCGCGCTAGACCAATCAATATGCAGCATGTTAGAAATCACAGTCCCATAGGGCATGTAGACAAGCCCTCAATAGTAGGATTGATGCCAACAGCACTAGGGATGTAAAAGGTTAACCAGAAAGTATTAGGCATAATGTTAACCAATCTTAAGCGTTAACACTGGCAGTCCCGTGCTGGCTGGAGCGACCCCAGCGCTGGCTGCCCTGTGCTGGCCGGAGGAGCCCTCATCCCAGCCGTGCCAGAGGGGCCCCAGCCCCTGCCATACCAGGCCAGCTGGAGCGACCTCAGTTAACTGATATAATTTAATTGTTTAACGGTTAACTTTTTAGACCAACATTTACATCCCTAAACAGCACTGCTTTGCTGAAACCTGGTAGACACTAGGGAACATTTCTTAAAAAATATATATAGTTAGCAATAGAGAGACCCTTAGTGTAGACAAGGTTACAGGGGCTGTAGACTTCAGCTGCAGGAGCCTTGTTTAGAGTATGGCTACTGAAGTTGCCAATACTGGTGTAGAAAATCTCCTTGATGAACCTATTTTTAAAGTTTTTTGAATAGGTAGGACTAGAAGTCCAGAGCAGATTATGCATCTGGAACAATTTTGTCCATCATAGTTTTCTCACTGTTTCACTTACTCTTTCCTGTTTTTCTGCATTGGATTTGACTTCCCCAAAAGCATTAGCAGGAGTACCTGAGACCCCTCACCTTCACTGTTAATTTGCTAGGCTATGGGTGAAAGTCTGCAGGAGCAGCTCAGCACTATTCCACTTCTGGTGCACATGTGCTCAAGACTGGAATCATTTGGCTAGCAGTGCCAATGAGGTCATGCATGAACCCTGACTATCATCATGCTCCTGTACTGGGGTGGGCAAACTACATTCATGGGCCAGATCCAGCCATTTTAAGTCAGCCTGCAAGCTCCTACCAGGGAGTCGGGTCAGGGGCTGCACCATGCAGCTCGGCCCTGTTCTTTCACTCCACTTAAAACATGGGCCAGCTTAAAACGCTCCAGGTCGGGGACCGCCCTGCTCCGGTGCTCCAGCTGGGGCGCTGGGTGGGGGGCCACACCATGTGGCTCTGCCCCACTCTGGCTTTCCAGCTGGGGCACCGGGTCAGGGGCCTCACATCTAGGAGCCAGAGAAGGGATATGCCACTGCTTCTGGGAGCTACTTGAGGTAAGTGCTGCTCAGAACCTCCACGCCTGAGCCTCTCCCCAGCCCCAACCCTCTACCCTAGCCCTAATTCCCCTCCTGCTCTCCAAACCTGTCAATCCCAGCATGAAGCACCCTCCTGCACCTCAAACCTCTCATCCCCATCCCAGAGCCTGCACCCCTGATCCCTCTCTGTCCCAGCCCAGAGCCCCCTCCTACATCCCAAACGCCTCATCCCCAGAGCCCTCACCCCCAACTGCACCCCAACCCCAATTTTGTGAGTGTTAATGGCCTGCCATACAATTTCTATTTGCCGATGTGGCTCTTGGGCCAAACTGTTCCTCAATTCCTTCTTACTGCCTATAGTGGCAGGGCAGAACACCAGCAGTGTCTACAGCTTGAAGCACTTCCCCAAAAATCTCTGGCTACAGGTCAAAAGGGATAGCAATACTGAGTAGTTAGCCATCCTTGGGGATCTTCTGGGCTGTTTCCACTAGGAGGAGAAACTGATGATGGAGTCAGGTATTTTCTTTGATGCAGTTCTCTTTTCATGAGGAGGACTTTGGATGTTCTTTGTAAACAAACAGGAGACTTTTTTTTTGCTCATTGTTCCAAGACACTTTCCAGCTAGAAGACTACACAAAAGCTCTTAGCTTTTTCACAATACACAGTCATACTAGATGTGCTCCTGTGACCCTGGTGCTTCCTTGCTGCCTTCTGTGTTTTTCTCAGCTGCTTTTTACACACATCCCCACAATTCCATCCAGCAATACCCAGCACTTAGTTTGCATTCAATCCCCACTGAAACTTCCACCCACATAGCTTAGATGCCTGACTAGCCTTGCATGTGGCATGTGTGTTTCAGGCAGTGGCTCCTATTGTTTTAGCTATTTTCTTCCATAAAGCAGGGGTGGGTAACATATGGCCCATGGGCTATATCTAGCCCATTGCTTAATTTCATTTGGCCTGTAGGTTCCCAACCCCTGCCCCATGGAATGTTTTATATTTCCCTCTCTCCAAAAAAAACCAAACAAATCTAAATTAAGTTGCTTTTTATTTGTGTGGAGCCTGTGATTTGATTTTTTCTGTGGGCCAATGGCCTCTGATAGAAAAAAGGTTCTCCACCCCTGCCATAAAGGATCTTAATTTCTTATATTTATCCTGAATGAAGGGTGGCTGTTACACTCACAAGCTTCATTCAACCCCCAGCATTACAGTACATGAGATATGTTAGGCTTGGTAGTGTAGAGTGTGTGCGCCAACCAGCATTTAGATTTTTTTTTTTTTATTTCTTTGCTCCAGAAGAAACTTTTCCCTTATAGTAGGACTCAGTTAAAACTTAAGTATCCCAGCTTTAAAAACTGGCTTTACTGTGAAATAACTATGCTGCTTAAAGATTGCCACAAGATTTTTTTTCTTGGGTAAGGGACATATAACTGAAAATCTTTCAAAAAGGACACAGAAGGCTAGTGGCACTCACCTCAAATTTTTCTTCTACATCGAGGTTTGTCTCATACCTAGCAAACAAGCCATTCTCTCTCCATTTTGAACGCTCTGGGTCCAAGAGTGCTCTAGTGAAATGTGGCTCCTTTCTCCAAGATGACCCTGGCAAGATAGCCAGGTCCTATTCTAAACCATAAGAGTGGCAGCAAGGAACGTTGTTCCTCCCCCCACAGATGCAAGCTTGAAGAGGCTATGGTCACACCTCACCCCAGTGTAAGGGGACTTTTTGACCTGGAGTGAGTACCACCGGAGTCCTAAAAAAGACCAGTATTAGACTGTAGGCACTGTCTCAGGAAAGGACACTAGCTGCCCCTAATACTGACTCTGTGAGGCTGGCAACTCACTCAATACCAATTGCATTAGTAACACTGACTGGTGCTGCCAACCCCTACTCTGCTTCTCACTTCACCATCCTCTTATTATAAAATCACCCATGGCACTGGAGGATCTCCAAGTGTCTGCTGAACATTTCCTAGGAGTTCATTGTATTAGATGTGCAAATGTTTATGTACTGTGGAAATGTGTGTAACATTTCTCAGGAGACCTGACTAATGTAAACCTTGGGAAATGAGCTTCAAAAACAATGTGCTAGACACTGGGATTCTTAAGAAATACTTGGGTGGTGGGGAAGGCAACTTCTCATCTCCAGATCATATAGTTGCACCCTGAGAGTTTTTGTGCTTCAAGAGGTGGAATCAATTCTATGTCTTGGAGCAGGGAAGAAGTTCCTCTGCAGTACAGAGGGAAGGGGGCTTTATTCCAATTATTTTCTAATTCTGAAGAAATAATGGGTATGGTACCTGATTATGGACTTGAAGGCGAGTCAGTGCCTTCTGTCATGGTCCTGGGATAGACTACCTTGCTGAGACCTCTTTGCCATTCCATCAAGGGGCAAGCTGTTGCCTCCACTTCTCTTTGAAATGCAGTCCCACGGTCCAACCACCCCCTGGCTGGGTCCTTTGACTGCATCCCTCTGGTAGCCAGCCATCATATCTAGCAGGCCCAACGGACTTGTCACCTGCAACAGTTCTCCATTGGGAATCTGTGGACAGAGAGAATATGCAGCGACGCAGAAGCCAAAATGGGATGGCAGTGACTTGGCCAGACTTTTCTTCCACACACCAAGGAGAGCCTTGAACAGTGTTAAAGTCGCAAAGAGTCCTGTGGCACCTTATAAACCAACAGATGTACTGGAGCATAAGCTTTCGTGGGTGAATACCCACTTTGTTGGATGCATGTAGTGGAAATTTCCAGAGGCAGGTATAAATATGCAAGCAAGCTGACACTATGTGCTGACACTATTGGCACAGGTGAAAATCAAACTATAACTGTATCCTTCCCTTGCACAGGAGGAAAGAAGACATCAAGGCAGACTAAGCACTGCAACTTAATCTGTCCATAAAAACTCACTCTCAGACTTCTTTGCTCGGTCGGAATAGCCAGGCTTTGGCAGAGAATTCAGATTTACCTTTAATAAAAGCAGTGTTTTATTGTGCAAAAGCTGCTATTTGTATGGAATGGCTCAGAGCTTGAAGAACTATATCTGGAGCTCTTTCTACTACATAAAAAATGCACTCTTCCCTTTCTTTAAGGTCCACAGTCTGTTTAGAGCAGGAAACAAAGAAATAGTGACAATAGGTTTCGTTTTAGAATCTTAATGTGGAAAAACTGTCTTGGTCTTTGCTTTCTTGCCATCGAATTTGAGAAGACAGCTTATTTTTCTTTCCTACCCTATTTTTTGCCTTTGTTTTTGAAATTTTCTAATTCCCTTCAATTGTACCTCAACTTCTTAATCTTTGCCATGTAACAAAGTTAACATTTCTCAAACTGTAGCTAGTGCATGCGCCTCTTACACAGTAGTGAAGCATTTGTCAAGCGGTGCATTCCAGTGCAGGACTTAAGAGTTTGTAAAACTCTTTTCTAAGCAGCAAAATAACCTCATACAAGAGCACCCACCACCACAGAATCTGAGTATACTGAACATTTAACAATCTTGATGAACTTGGTAGGTAGGGAACTAGTATCCCCATTTTCCAGATGGGTAAAGTGAGACAGAATAAGTGACTCAAAGTTCACAATAGTACAGTTCCTGGTTCATCTAAACTTCCCGAGTCTTGGTTTCTTAACCACATGACTATCCTTCTACCCTGCACAACAGCTTCATGACTTTGACAAGTGTTTCTTAAGAGTAAGTTCAACTGTGAATAAACTTGTGCTGCTGCAATTGTAGGGGTAGTGCAGACTCAGGAGGACAAAACCCAGGGGGCCTGGAGGCAGTGAGAAATAAATGTATACATAGTAAGATCTACAACTGGAGGGGTGTGTGGGGGGGGAGAGTTTAAGAGAAGGGAACATAACCATGTAGGGCATTCACGAGTTTATTTTAAAACTGCCTCCTTAATACAGCTTTATGCAACTTAAAATAGTGGCCACAAACTAGGTGTGGGATTGAGGGGAGGATCTAATTGTGTCACAATATTGCATTCTATGTATGTAGATATTTATACAGTGCTTACTGCTAAGGTATCTGAGCACCTTACACAAAAAGAAAAAATTGTGAGCATCTCTGCAACAAAAATTACAGCTTCCTTTGCAGCTTGTACAAAGGAAAATTGGAGAAATAATCAATTCAGTTAACAATGAAGCTTCCTGCTGCTGAGGAAGACATAACTTCACTATAACAGTTCAAAATGTCCTTGCATAATGGCTTGTAGTTCATCAGTAGGTCCTCTTTTTTTTTTTTTTTTTAAATTAAATCAATTTAAAAAAACCCTCTTGGGCCAAAACATAAAACCTAGATTTTATGCTCTTCTATTAAACACCTTAAATGCTGAGCCATTCTGCTAATGTGCATAGATAATTTTCTTTGATTTGAACATATCAATCAGTTTCCAAGTGACTACTCTTCACTGCTTTACTGTGATGCTGACATTGCTTTTATAGTGCTGAACATTGAGCACAAGTTCATCTCCAAGCTGAACTTGGATCGGTTTGTCAAGAACAACTGCAGCTTGTTTCCAGTGGGAGGAATCACTTGACGTATCCAAATAAATATCTTCATCTAGATGTATATGATACCAAAATGGAATGGCAGTGACTTGGCCAGACTTACAAACTTGCACCTAAAAACGAAAAGAGGTTCTGTAAGGAAGTAGAACTCTAATTTTTCACTGATTTTATTTGTATTATGGCAGTGGCTAGATCACCAAAAAAATCAAATACAGTGGTTCAAACCTGTTCAAATCTACTTCAAATTGGCTTGCATTGAAATAGCTTTTGTACTGAATTTTTCAACCATGGTAATGAGGAATTGAAAAAAAATTGTGCCCGTTCAACTTACCTTTACTTCTCTATTGGAGCTGTTCAAATAGGGATTCATGAGATCTAGTCTTAGCAGCTCTGCTGGCTTGCTTAAGGGCACACATGGTAATGTGGCAAGATCCAAAAATACACAAACAGGCACCTAAGGAGGAATATACCAGGCTTTCAGGCTTAACAATTATACAACAGCAACTTTCAATTTGTGAATTACTGCATTGCTTCCAAAAGGAACTGAACTGTTAAAATAACTATCACTTCTAATCCTTTTTAAAATCTGGCCCTTGTGACACAAGTTGCATAAGAAAACAGTCTCCTACCAAAGCTGTTTTTTTGAACACTGAAGTGTTGGAAGTCATAACTTTTACTGGTTTCAGAGTAGCAGCCGCTTTTACTGCTCTCCATATCAGATCACAAATCACTTCTGTCCTACCTGAAGCATGTGTCTTGACTTCTATTATAGTAAATTTACATCAGTATCTATGCACAGAATTTAAGTTATAAAATATATTGAAGAAATTAATCCAACATCATTAATACTTCCAGCACTGCTTTTTCTTAAATTCCTTATATTGAGGTTATGGCCCTCAGTTGGGCATTTATGGGTTTTGAGAGCTATGCTTGATATTGAAGCATGTTGCTAACTTCCTACCTTGAACTGGTTGATAAAAGGTGCTATATTAAACCCAAGTGTGGGTTCAGTCCCTTGAACTGCACTTTCAAGTACTAAAGATTGCGATTCTACGAGCATCCCATACATCACCACGTATTGTGGGAATATCTTTCCTCCAGAGTGAAGCAAACACCTATAAAGAGAGATAGAGATGTTTATTGCCAAAATGTGTTCTCCTGCTAGTAAGAAACTAAATCAGGGGTGGGCAAACTTTTTGGTCTGAGGGCTACATTGAGGAATAGAAATTGTATGGTGGGCCATGAATGCTCGCAAAATTGGGCCATGAATGCTCGCAAAATTGGGCTCGCAAAATTGGGGTGCAGAAGCTCTGGGTGGGGGTGGGGATGAGGCATTTAGGGTGTAGGAGGGTCTTTGGGCTGGGACCGAGGGGTTCGGAGGGGGATCAGGGCTGGGGGTGTGTGAGCTGGGGTGGGGCTGCGGGTGAGAGGTTTGGGGTGCAGGAGGATGCTCCGTGCTGGGATCAAGAGGTTTGGAGAGCAGGAGGGGGATCAGGGTTGGTGTGTGGGGAGAGGCTCAGGGGTATAGCCTCCACACAGCGCTTACCTCAAGCAACACCCGGAAGCAGTGGCTTATCCCTTCTCTAGCTCCTAGGCACGGAGTGGCCCGTGACCCTCGGAGCGGGGCCATGCCACGGCTTCCAGGAGCCGCATGGTGCGGCCCCTGACCCGGCACCCTGGCTGCAGAGCCAGAGCAGGGCCAAGACGCATGGTGCAGTCCCCGACCCGGTGCCCCGGCTTGAGCACCAGAGCGAGGCTGAGACGCGTGGTGCAGCCCCTGACCCGGCACCCCAGCGAGAGCTCGCAGGCCGGCTTAAAACGGCCCGCGGGCCATAGTTTGCCCATCCCTGAAATAAACTGACTGCATTAAGGTCTTGATTCAGAATGGGTACTTAAGTTCCAATGAAGTCAGAAGTGTTCAAATGCTTCCCCAAATTGGGGCCTAACAGCTTTTCAGATCACTCCTAATCTAAAATACCTTGTCAAATTCCACACTGTATTATACCAGGATTCATTTTCTTTGAAGGCTGGTTGACATTTTATCTTTGACTCGGGGAACTCAAAATATTAAATACCCAGTGAAGAACAGTGACAGGTCAGGTGGAAGAGCACTGGAGACAGGCCATTCTATGTCAGTCCAAGCCCTACCCTTCCAGGCCACTACCCTGCCAGAAGCTGGGATTGGATGACCAGATCACATGATAATTGCTCTGTTCTACTCATTCTCTCTGAAACATCTGGCACCAGCCACTGTCGAAGTCAGGATACTAAATTAGATGGATCACTGTTCTTACCTGGCATGGCCATTCTTATGTAGAATGTAGTTATTTCAGTAAGATGGTGTTATAGGCTATTAAGGCTTCAAATACAAGGTCTGGTTTATTTACAACACTGTGACTCCTGAGACAATACTGAAGGATTGTGAAAAAATGGCAACATAAGCTGGGAAAGAGATCACTAGGGCACTGTTCAGGAAATCCTGCTTGAGAGTCAATCCCTTGTGCAGAATGAAAATGGCAGGAATTCAGTTAATCCATGATGTGCCCAGGATAGTGCTAATTATATTAAATCACCCACATGTGGGATGCCAGCAGTGTTTTAAATATTTAACAAAATCATTCTCAATACACATAAGAAACAAAGTTAACAGTATTCTTGTGCTAGACTCAGAGGCTTCTTCAGTTCCCTGACACAGACTGCTGAGCTGTCAAGAGCAGCAGCAAGTAGGCATTTAATTCTGCATTGACTTTGTGTTCTCCTTGTTTTCTAGCAGAGGTCTCTTTACAAAGGCACTAGCAGGGACAACAAATGGCAAAAAGAGAGAGACTTACTTCCTTAGCCACATCTTCACAGTCTCTGACAACTGATGTGAATGTACATATGACACAATCAGAACCAACTTCCCCAAAAGGGCTGATACAGCAAAATCACGCCCCCTTGATATTATTATCCTGACCTCACTAAAAGTCTGGATGAATAGATGAAAATGTTACACATGCGCACACACCCCGCACCACCCCAACAAAAGCCCTCTAAAACTGAAAATTCATCCTTTCTTTCTCTAATATTCCTCCCACTGTTTGTTTTTGCTCTTCTTGCTATTTTCTATTATTTTGTCTTGTATTTTCTTCATTTCTCTCTAGCTTTGTGTTACCTTTTCGTCTGTTCACTATCCCTTTTTTCCCTCTGTCTCTGTTCTAGCTCACATGTATCTGTCTCCTAAGAATTTCAGTCTGTTCCACAGCAGCTTGAAATGTACAAGATTCTGACCTTGTTCTATCACTCAGATCTCTTAAAATTTCATGCTGCTGATAACAGCATCAGGACAATTGTTGTTTAGATTTCTGGTATGGTAAGCATAAGATCCCCCCCCCCCTTTTTTTTTAAATCACAGTGATAAATTTCTATAAAAATGGAATAATTTAACCGATTGTCTTTGACCAAAATACTTCCAAGCTTCAGTCAGACTGGCTGAAGCTTGGAATTACTGGGGAGGTTCTCTCTCACCTTGAGAAGATTTATAAATGTCATACAGTACCTGGATATTGCTGCCTTTTCCATCACCTCCTGCTGGATTAAACCTGAAGTCTCTATGACATCCAGAATTATAATACTCCACAGTTTGTCTGATTTGGGTCTCTGTAACACCACACTCTCATCCTCCAAGTGGCTGAGCCAAAACTCTAATGTTTCTTTAGGGAAATGGTTGGCTTCTGAAATTATGTTAAGGGCTATTTGATGCTGCTCTTTTTCAACAGAACTGTAAGCTTTAACTGGTCCAAGTTTGCCAGCAATTATTGGCAGAATCGAAAAGCCCTCGGACACATCTAATACATACAAAGGGTCATGAGTTGTATACGAGGAGTTCTTGTTTTGACTCTTTTCAAAGTTCATCTCTCTATCGTGACCATCAACATCCATTGACAGAGATTCTCTCGTTGGGATCAAGGATGACAACACTTTGCCAATGGCAGCATTAAAGCATTCATGGTATGGCACGTTGTTCAGAAGTGCAATTTCAGTGGATTCCAGCATGCACTCCTGCCCCATGCCATCCGGTGTGCTAGTAGTTTGAAGACTAGCCAGAGCACTACATAGTTCAGCCTCATTGCCCAAAGCCAGTGTGTTCTCCCTTTCAATGTCCATCCCATACTCTGAAGTTAAAACAGAAATCTTCTGGATCCTCAAGTAGCAATCTTGGCAGCATACTTCCATCATCACAGTGTCTCCAGGTTTCACAGAATAATCTTATCAAAAAAGTACAAAAAGGTACATTAGTAACTTTCAGAAATTATAAGGGAGTGTTCATACAAATGCCTAATCTGTGGTTTTAGGAAGCAAAACCTACACTAGAGCCATTTTCCATCTACTATGAGGAAACTACTGATATAGCATAAGAGGGAGAGAAGAGGGACAGTGATGGGTGGGGAAAGGCTAACTAAGTTAATAATGAAGTAAGGATTGCGAGGAACACTCAGGGAGACTGAGGAAGAGAAACATGCTGCTATGGTTAGTGATGCATTGTCCTCTTTCCCTAATATGTTCCCCTATCTCTGAGGCAAATTGATAGCATCTTTTTAAGACTAGTTATTATCAAATAAACAAAATATAAAAAAGTTAATAGTATTGCCATGGAAAATCCACATACCAGGAAGGCCCTGCACAGGGTAGACTGCTTGTTCCCAGCAAGTTTCCTCACTGGGACTTGTAGATAGACTGTGCTCATCATCAAGTTGTAGTACAAACCAGACCACAATAGCATCCAGTATACCTCCTTGAGTGACAGGTACGCTGAACTTGCAAGGCTTCCTGGTTGCCAGGCTTTTCAGTTCCTGACCATGATAGCAAATAGAGAAATAAAACTTGAGTACCTCTTCCCCAAGAATGATGGCTGACTAATGTTGAGAATGGAATGTATGTCAGACTCCTTTTTACTGTTGGGAACGTAAATTTAGAGCTTGTTTTTAGAATTAACCCCAGAAGCAGTTAATTGAATTTCTGAATTTTGTACTTTGATATGTAACCCCTGCTCCCAACTGTTAGTGTGTCAACAGTTTTATGTTGTTGTTTTTTTTTAAAAGGGAATATGTTTGAATGACACTATTTAAGAACCAACAGTGGGCATGAGAGGAGAAAAAAACGAGTGAGTTGCCAGTGTATGGAGAGGTAATTCCATTGCCAACAGATTGCTGGTGGCAAAAAGCTGCACAGTCATGAGTATTCACTTGTTCCAAACAAATAAAAATGAATAAATTTGTTTTCACCTACTGTGTATTGTATTTATACCTCTTCACACAGTAAGGCTGGAATCTGCTTTATTTGAAGATCTAGGTCAGTGTTTCCCAAACTTGTTCCGCTGCTTGTTCAGGGAAAGCCCCTGGCAGGCCCAGCCGGTTTGTTTACTTGCCACGTCCGTAGGTTCGGCCAATCACAGCTCCCACTGGCTGCGGTTCGTTGCTCCAGGCCAATGGGGGCTTCGGGAAGCGGCGGACAGTACGTCCCTCGGCCTGCGCCACTTCCCGCAGCCCCCATTGGCCGGGCATAGCGAACTGCGGCCAGTGGGAGCCGCAATCGGCCGAACCTGCGGACGCGGCAGGTAAACAAACCGGTCAGGCCCACCAGGGGCTTTCCCTGCACAAGCAGCGTCCCAAGTTTGGGAAACACTGATCTAGGTAATAAAATGTTTTGAGCGTTTCACATTATTTCTAGGATCTTATCAAATGTATTCTGTAAGATTAAAAACATATATATTGGCACAAGTTGAGAACAATATGTACAAGATTAAGCATTTGACAAGACACTAATCGTTTATCAGAGAAGCCAGAGCTGGAAAAGACATTAGAGATTGTTGCAGCATAGTTCCCTGTAATATATTCAAGTGCTTTGCTTTACTTCATTCGTTGACCTTAGATGTCAGGTAAGGTGAACAGGGAAAGTTACCGATACAGAACATAGCAATTCCCAACCAAATCAGTAGCCAAGAATGATTTTATCTATATAACAATTTATTTTCAGCTTTGGCTCACCACTTTGGTGCAAACTCCTCTCCATGGGTCAACAAGCCAAAAACACACATGCACCAGCATCAAAATGTATCGCCCTTTCAGTCTGCATGGCTATCACTGGCTCAGAGACGTACTCAGCTCTATTTGGTGCATATGTAACCCACACACCTTCTGGGTGTAGTGTTCTGCCCCCTCTAGTGGCACCGAGACCAGAGAGAGAGAGAAAAAATGAGTCTGCTCTACAGCATTAGCTAAGAGCCCGTTGGCTTTTAGCTCATGCGGTAGAGGCTCATGCACTAAGCTCCAGAGGTCCCCAATTCCATCCTGCCCACTGACGACCAGGGTCTGTGGGCGTTACACATACACAAAAATAAACCTATTTACATTGTCAAAATATAGATGTACAAGATGGTTTCCATAGGGGAAATAAATCATGAGTTGTTTAAATGGTGACTTATCCCATTCTCCATTGCAGCCATCTATTAGCAGCTCATTGTTAAGTGGTAATATTTTGACTTTAAATATAAAATACTCTTTCCTGTGTCACCCTCAACAATTCAAATACACTCCTATAATTTTACTTGAAATCTGATCAGTTACAACTCATTTATATATTGCAATTCTAGTGGTAAAAATGAGCCAGTAGGTCAAGGGCATATGGACAAACATGTAACACCACATTTAATAAATTTACTTAGGGTGTCTTTACCGCAGAGTTACCTCAGGATATTTCTTGGATATTATCCCTGTGTCTACTTCTGTTCACACACAAAACCCCCTCACCCAAGTTTACTGGTGCTTTCAACCCAGACCAGCTGGCCTAACTGGGGCTACAGCCAAGAGCTCAGGTGCCACTTTCACTCAGACTGGTAACCTGTTCACTTTGCAGTGAGAATGCAGCTAAATCACTTGAGTGCGGACAGTCCTCCAACACCTTTCCTACAATTCCCTCCTAGAAGGACAGACAAGTTCTTCTATAATTCACTGCAGCACAAGGAAACATGAGATATACCCCCAGAAGTCCTAATGATGCACGTGGGTGAGTGCAGCCCCAGTGAGCACACTAACTCAGGTACGGCTCTGCAGAGTGGCTATTCACACCCAGCACAGGCTAATCTGGGTGCTCATACTCAGATAACTATCACCCAACCTAACGGAAATGAATAAATACCCTTAGAGACAAGCCAGATTTTTGGCTCTGCATCAGCTGCTCTACAGGTTTTCTGTTTGTTTGTTTTTAGGATGTAAGACAGTGAAGAAATCATTACCTCCAGATTGTTGAAATCCACTGTCATGGCCTGAAAGGGTTCTGTCAGTGGCATATAACCCCCAGGAACTCTACTGAGTTTTTCTGTGGTGTAAGGTTCAATAGTTTCCTCTGAGTTCACAGAAGCACGTGTTGGACTACAGAACTCCACTGTTTCTGCCAAATGCACACAGGCAACTTCTTGTACTCCCACCCTAGGGGGGGAGCAGGGAGGAAGAAAACCACAAACAAGCCTAAATCAGATGAATCAAAGCTTAAACACAGTCCTTCCCCTTGAACACTGAACATATTGAGTGCGTAGTGTGATAACAGACATTGTTGGTAGCTGTTCCTGGAATATTAAACATACATCTCTTTCAGGAGTTAAATACAGACCTAAAAGTTAATCAGTACCAGCTCAGTCACTCAACCATACAGAAATTCTGTTCATACTTTGCACAGCTGCTTAAGTTGGTGGTCTCATTTAACTACACACACAATAATACATACAAATATTTGTGTTAAGTGAATGGAAAATAAAAAATATTTCCTTTTTGTTTAAATTGATCACATTTCTTTTCCTAAATCGGTCAAATGTGAGCTCCAAATCCTGTCAAAGTATAAACACACCTGTGATGTCTGCGTATCTCTTTGCATTCCACTGCCATCCCAAATACAATAGCACCTGCAGGAATAACTTGACCATAGTCTTCTGTACCAATGTCTTGATTTTTAGGCTGTGAAAATGTAAATAAATAAGATGGCACAATGAGATGAAGACCTATTTCTACTGGTACTGCTGAGTTTAAGTTTTTTATTTCTCTGTCATTCATTATTATCTCAAAAACTTTAATAAATATTCTCAAGACTAATGACGTTTTTAATTTATTTTTGTAATTGCAGTCAATTCAATTTTTTGTGCAAATGTAGTGAATTAAATTATTCCTTTTTCTTGAAAAAACAGCCAATTGTATACTATATATACACTGAAGGATGAAAAGTCTAGAAGTTGTAGTTATTTTCCCAATTTTTTCATTTCCCAAAGCCTTTCAAATGCTCTTTTGATATTGTTGCATCCACAGTGACCTTTTCTTTGCATACACTTTGATCACAACAAATTGATTAAAGGGTCACTCACTAGGAGGTAGTATTTTTTGTTTTTTCCTAATGTATCTGCCTGACAAATATCCCATTTTCATTTCCAGGCTTAACTGTAAAGTAATATTTTTCCATAACTCCTTATTTCTCAATAATGCCAATCTGTATTATATATGAATTCTGATAGTTTCTAATAAGTCATGCTCTCCAATGTGATTTTATCAGTCTATCCCCTGTTTATTTTGCTACTTCCCAGTAATTAATTTGATAGCTTCAATATATATTTTAAAAATACTTTACTTTTACCACCTATCTTTCAGCATTGGTTGTTTCTCTTGTATCAACTGCATACTTTTTCTCAAATATTTCTTTTCCATACTTAGATTCAGAGATATTTAGGTCAGAAGGGACCATTATGATCATCTAGTCTGACCTGCACAACGCAGGCCACAGAATTTCACCCACCACTCCTGCGAAAAACCTCTCACCTGTGTCTGAGCTACTGAAGTCCTCAAATCGTGGTCTAAAGACTTCAAGATGCAGAGAATCCTCCAGCAAGTGACCCGTGCCCCATGCTACAGAGGAAGGCGAAAAACCTCCAGGGCCTCTTCCAATCTGCCCTGGAGGAAAATTCCTTCCTGACCCCAAACATGGCGATCAGCTAAACCCTGAGCATATGGGCAAGATTCACCAGCCAGACACTATAGAAAATTCTTTCCTGGGTAACTCAGATCCCACCCCATCTAATATCCCATCACAGGCCATTGGGCCTATTTACCATGAATATTTAATTACCAAAACCATGTTATCCCATCATACCATCTCCTCCATAAACTTATCGAGTTTAATCTTGAAGCCAGATAGGTCTTTTCCCCCCACTGCTTCCCTTGGAAGGCTATTCCAAAACTTCACTCCTCTGATGGTTAGAAACTTCATCTAATTTCAAGTCTAAACTTCCTGATGGCCAGTTTATATCCATTTGTTCTTGTGTCCACATTGGTACTGAGCTTAAATAATTCCTCTCCCTCTCCGGTATTTATCCCTCTGATATATTTATAGAGAGCAATCATATCTCCCCTCATCCTTCTTTTGGTTACGCTAAACAAGCCAAGCTCCTTGAGTCTCCTTTCACAGGATAAGTTTTCCATTCTTCAGATCATCCTAGTAGCCCTTCTCTGTACCTGTTCCAGTTTGAATTCATCCTTCTTAAACACGGGAGACAAGAACTGCACACAGTATTCCAGGTGAGGTCTCACCAGTGCCTTGTATAACGGTACTAAAACCTCCTTATCCCTACTGGAAATACCTCTCCTGATGCATCCCAAGACCGCATTAGCTTTTTTCACGGCCATATCACATTGGCAGCTCATAGTCATCCTATGATCAACCAATACTCCAAGGTCCTTCTCCTCCTCCGTTACTTCTAATTGATGCGTCCCTAGTTTATAACTAAAATTCCTGTTATTAATCCCTAAATGCATGACCTTACACTTCTCACTATTAAATTTCATCCTATTACTATTACTCCAGTTTACAAGGTCATCCAGATCCTCCTGTAGGATATCCCTGTCCTTCTCTAAATTGGCAATACCTCCCAGCTTTGTATCATCCGCAAACTTTATTAGCACACTCCCACTTTTTGTGCCAAGGTCAGTAATAAAAAGATTAAATAAGATTGGTCCCAAAACCGATCCTTGAGGAACTCCACTGGTAACCTCCCTCCAGCCTGACAGTTCACCTTTCAGTAGGACCCGTTGTAGTCTCAGCTTTAACCAATTCCTTATCCAACTTTCAATTTTCCTATTGATCCCCATCTTATCCAATTTAACTAATAATTCCCCATGTGGCATGGTATCAAACGCCTTACTGAAATCTAGCTAAATAAGATCCAATGCGTTTCCTTTGTCTAAAAAAATCTGTTAGTTTCTCAAAGAAGGAGATCAGGTTGGTTTGGCACGATCTACCTTTTGTAAAACCATGTTGTATTTTGTCCCATTTACCATTTACCTC
Source organism: Lepidochelys kempii (assembly GCF_965140285.1). NCBI lineage: Eukaryota > Metazoa > Chordata > Testudines > Cheloniidae > Lepidochelys > Lepidochelys kempii. The sequence continues at coordinate 55,250,585 of NC_136383.1, forward strand.
TATGTCCTTAACTACCTTCTCCTTCAAAATTTTTTCCAAGATCTTGCATACTACAGATGCCAAACTAACAGGCCTATAGTTAACCGGGTCACTTTTTTTCCCTTTCTTAAAAGTAGGAACTATGTTAGCAATTCTCCAATCATACGGTACAACCCCTGAGTTTACAGATTCATTAAAAATTCTTGCTAATGGGCTTGCAATTTCATGTGCCAATTCCTTTAATATTCTTGGATGAAGATTATCTGGGCCCCCCGATTTAGTCCCATTAAGCTGTTTGAGTTTCGCTTCTACCTCAGATATGGTGATGTCTACCTCCATATCCTCATTCCCATTTGTCATGCTACCATTATCCCTAAGATCCTCTTTAATCTTATTAACGACTGAGGCAAAGTATTTGTTTAGATATCGGGCCATGCCTAGATTATCCTTGACCTCCACTCCATCCTCAGTGTTTAGCTGTCCCACTTCTTTCTTTCTTTGTTTTCTTCTTATTTATATGGCTATAGAACCTTTTACTATTGCTTTTAATTCCCTTTGCAAGGTCCAACTCTACTTGACTTTTAGCCTGTCTCACTTTATCCCTACATGTTCTGACCTCAATAAGGTAGCTTTCCTTGCTGATCCCTCCCTTCTTCCACTCCCTGTATGCTTTCTGCTTTTTCTTAATCACCTCTCTTCGATGCTTGCTCATCCAGCTTGGTCTACAACTCCTGCCTATGACTTTTTTCCCCTTTCTTGGGATGCAGGCTTCCGATAGCTTCTGCAGCTTTGTTTTAAAATAATCCCAGGCCTCCTCTACTTTTAGATCCATAAATTCTTCAGTCCAATCCACTTCCCTAACTAATTTCCTTAATTTTTGAAAGTCAGCCCTTTTGAAATCAAAAACCCTAGTTGCAGATTTTTGTTAATCCTTCTGTTCAGTTTGAACTGAATTAGCTCATGATCACTTGAGCCAAGATTATCCCCTACAACCATTTCTTCTGTGAGGTCCTCACTACTCAACAAAACCAAATCTAAAATGGCATCCCCTCTAGTCGGTTCAGCAACTGCTTGATGAAGGAATCCATCAGCTATCACATCTAGGAAAATCTGAGCCCTCTTATTATTACTAGCACTTGTCCTCCAGTCTGTATCTGGGAAGTTAAAGTCTCCCATGATCACACAGTTTCCATTAGTATTTACTTTATTAAAAATATTAAAATGGGCTCTATCCATATCCAAATTAGATCCCGGCGGTCTATAGCACACCCCAAGCACTATCCCAGGGGAGGCTCTAATAGTTTTCTTCCCCAATGTAATTTTTGCCCAGATGGACTCTGTCATATCCATTCCATCGCTTCTTATTTCTTTACATTCTACTTCATCATTGATATACATGCTACTCCACCACCTTTACCGTTATTTCTGTCTTTCCTAAACAGCCCATACCCTTCAATACCTGTAGTCCAGTCATGACGACTATTCCACCATGTTTCTCTTATCCCTATAATATCTGGTTTCACTTCCTGCACCAGTAGCTCTAGTTCCTCCATTTTGTTACCTAGGCTCCTCGCATTGGTGTACAAACATCTTAATTTTTGCTGTTTGGCCTCACTTACTTATCTTGTTCTAATCAAGTCTTTGTATTTTAGATATAGGTTGGCTTTCTCTTTATTGTCTTTTTTCTCTCTTCACTGTCTCAACATAAACAAGCTGCTGATCAATAAATATAAACTCACCAAATGAAAACACAGACATGGCAGAAAGAGGGTGAATCGAAAGAAGTAACCTCATAAATAATTCTTATGTTTCAGTACATCTAAAACTACCCTCTCATGGAGCTACACATAAGCTTTCAATTATTTACACACCAGTTGTGTGTGACAGTTCATTGTATTTTCTTGTGTAATTTTAAACCCTGTATTTGATCCTAACTTGAAGGAATACAAGTTAGCTAAAAACATGCATAATGAATAGATCAAACTATTCCTGTTTCATAATACTAGAGGTCATCAATTTCAGTCTAATACAGCAGATAAAAAACCCTTCACCTAGATGGTGATTTTAAGGTAATCTTCTTTTTGTTTGGGAGGAAAACGTGAAAGAAGGAACTAGATCCTGTAACTTTTCACAAACTGCATCCCTTTATTTCATGAGACCTAAACAGAAGTTTATCAGACACAGATAATAAAAAGTAGAGGTGTTTTTGTTTTTTTGGGGGGGAGGGAGGAGTTACATTTACATAGTCTTAAAGGCAAGATGCATCTAGCAACTTCCCCCTTCCTACACCCCCATCCCCCAAAAAAGATGCAGTGGCATCTTCCAGCTTTTCAAATTAATCACCAAGGAATTATTAAATATAAAATAAGGGTGAAATGGAAGATTTAACAGATTGGTAACAGAATGCCCTCTAGTGTTAGAAGCAGATGCATACTAGTTTTTATTAATTGCATATGAGGTGATTTTGGTTTCAGTCACAGTGAACAGGTTTCAGAGTAGCAGCCGTGTTAGTCTGTATTTGCAAAAAGAAAAGGAGTACCAGTGGCACCTTAGAGACTAGAAGCCTTTTCTTTCTAGGCTGCTGTTTCAAATCCAGCCTAGATCTCTACTGACTGCATGGCCTTCTGACAGCTGTTTTGTGTCTTAATATTAAATTAATAGATTTCAGTCTGGTTTGCAATAGACAAGTGTCCACAACACAAAAGTCATCATAATCGGCATCACTGATAGACACAGAGGTCAAGGACTGAAGAGCCATAAAGACTGAATTACCCTCCTTACACTGCTCCTGCCAGGTTAGTGTTGAAAAACATTGATAAGGCAGTGTCATTCACAAGGCGCATTGTCACAGCTTGTCTACTCACATATAACAGGCACGATACAGTACTTCTGCCAACAAGGCTGTCAAATCTCACTTTCACAAGCACTAATGTAACTCAAATTTAGAAATAAAGCATCAATTGTTTAAGCATTAGAAAGAGTGGAACATTCATAATAAGGATGTGTTATGTATGTATGTTTCAATGTGGTTCTGATTTATAAGTATCTGAATATATCACCTACCTTTGGTTGTAAAAGCAAATGCTCCCAAGCATGTATCAAACTCTCCACAATCCCTTCTCCAAACAAACCTGCATCTACCGTTTCTGTGACAACCAGGGAAACCCTATGAAAAATTGTTTTTAAGAAAAGGTAGTTACAGTTATGAGATGGTAATGGGCATTACAAATTTCTGCTAGAAGTCACACCTTTTAAAATAAAATACAAATGTAAACTGAATCTAGAGGCAGCAAATGTTGATAAAAAGCTGTGCTACTAAAGTATTAATTCATGTAAGTGAAAAGCAAAACACATCCAGCAGAGGGACATATTTTAAGTTGTTGTTATAACAAGTTATTTAAACAATGAGCATAAACAATGAGCAAAAATTTTCCATGAAACTTTCCAGACAATGCTTAGGAATCATTAGGTATGGGAAGAACCCAAGACAAACATAAAAATAAATAGGACCTTTCAAACAGACTTGAAATATGGCAGATCATATCCCAGAACACAAGCTTACATGTAAAATAAATTCAACAGTGATTAGCACTTGAAGGAGATTCCATAAAATTTTTGCTCTATCATCAGCTTGTTATGTATTAAGTTAAAGCATGCAAACAGTGCAATTTTATAGTTATACTTTAAATACAACTTCTAAGCAGGACATGAAAGAGATTAGTGCGCACATATTACCTTTAAATTAGTAATCTGAGACTAAAAACTAAGGCACCTATATTAATCTTGGATTAATCTTAAATCTCAATACTACCAACAGCAGCAGGGCTGAAATGACGAATAAGCATCACTAAAATAGTGCTGAGTCTATACCAGCAACCCTTTAATAGATTTCTGAGGTTTAAACTTACAGCTCCCCAGAAGCATCCCATTTGAAAACAACTCTTAACCAGATGTGCTGAAAACTAAAATGCTAAGTCAAACTGTGGTTTGCCAACTGCAACAGTTACATTGTGCTTTCTGGGATGCTGAGTGGACTCAGTAGCCTAATCAACAAAGCTTTTTAAATACATTATAATTTGGTTAAAGTGATACTATTATTTAACCCATAACTGTACAAAAGGACATACTAGCAATAAAGATGAGAGGACAATTTTAAAGAAAATAAATAAATACACCTTTCAAAGCAAAAACAGAAAATAAAGCTGAAAACATACTGATGCTACATGAATACATTTAAGTGTGAATAAAAACAAGATAAAATTACCAAAATTAGAAATCTTATGAACTGAACAAAAAGATGCTGATGTCCTTTTCTGAAAGCTACCAGAGAACCTGAACTTGCTAAGGATGAAATCATTGTGCCAGCTGTCAGCAACCAGTGTGAGGTGCTTCGCAGAGGAATGGGGGGTGGGAGAAATGTGTCAGAACTAGAATCCACTTGGAGCAGTTGTCACATGGCCCTGCAGATAATTACTTCAGCCCAGTGTCTAAAGCAGCCCTCTGTGCTGCTTAAACTTCTCCAACGTCGGGGTGGAGGATCTGCACAAGGGCAATTCCCCACCAACCTCCTAGAGGCCACCAAGTAAGAAATGTCCACCTCATGTGCGGATACCCTTAAATCTTGTCTCACTCCTGAATACAACAGATTTCCTTTGAGTAGTGAAGTTAAAATCCTTTGTTTATGGCATCTCAGACCTACCACAGAAATCAGCGAGATCTTCCAAACTTGACATTATAATTAATTGCAGAATTAAGTACAAGATGTACTGGAGCAAATTACACATGTAAACATATTTGGTAATTAGAAAATATGGCTAAAAAGTTATTAAAAATGTGAAAAAAACAATTTGTATTTAAGCATGGTAAACTTGAAAGTTTTCTTAAGTATAAAAGTCTCTCAAAAGAAACAAAGATGTCAAACTTCTAGGATGCAAGTCCACCAATTGCCATTGTGTCCAATGGCAATCCAATGGCTAGAATCTAAAGCTAGACAAATTCCAATTGGAAATAAGGCCTAAATTTTTAACAGTGAGGATAATTAACAATTGGAACAGCCTACCAAGAGTTGTGGTAGATTTTCAATCACTTGCTAATTTTAAAGCAAGATTGTATGTTGGTTTTTTAAAAGATATTCTCTAGTTCAAAAGGAATTATATTGGAGAAGTTCTATGGGCTGTGGTATACAGGAAGTCAGACTGGATGATCACAGTGGTCCCTTCTGGCTTTGGAATCCATTAATCACATTAAGATTACTCTAGCAGTGAACTATATATATTTTGAGAAACACCAACTGAATAATCATTTTGAAGATACAAAGCTAAATTTTTAAAACACAAATTACTCTGAAGTCTTCGGTTTAACCTGGTATGGTAATTTATCTTCTCACTGCACCTAAAAAAAATATGTGATAGATTTTAAACTTAGTAGACAACTGAACCTTTCGAAATCATAGATATTCATCCCATATTTATACTGGACTTGGTTCCATCTTTTCCTTTTGCTTTATCCCCCTAAACTTATTTTTAGGATCAAGCCATTAGAAAGTGATCCAAAGAGGTGAAGAGTCAATTGATGTAGCACTTTGCAGAATCTAGAATTAGCTTTTTTTCCCCCTTGACTAAGTAGTTAAGCTTTTGTAAAATCTCTAGGACAATAATTTCTTGGAACTGTGGACTTGAAACGCCTACTGTTTGTAGATGTCTATATTGGAACTAATCTGAAAGATAATGATGTAAAATTATTCTCCTGTTACCTTTAGGATGTAAAGAACCTGTCATTAAATAATGGTCTGACATTGTTGCAAATGAATGGACCTAGAGAGCTAACCAGACTTACCAGTCCTGACAGCACACACACAAAAGATACTGCCAAAAAATGTCCAAGAACAGGAGGAGAAAAACCCCTAACTGACAACCAGACACTGACCTAACTGACTGTATTATTGTTCTATTTTTTTCCTCTTTTTGTCTCCTTTCAGGTTTGTCTGTCCCAAATGCTTTACCTGGTAGGTAAATGGTTTGAATGAATGAAGTTTACTCTAATGAACAGTTAAACATTACTTGCGATATAGTTAAATACGGCCTTCTATGACAGAGAAATATTAATCTAACAGACAAATTGTGTGAGAATTTTTAAATACCATCTCAATAAACAATTAGTTTCTATTTTCTAGTGAGTATGTTACATTGTGCAGTTTTTCTCCACTTGCATAAACAAAACTGAATTAAAAAGATATCACAGTAGGCTATTTTAAGCTACCTTTCAGGTATGTGCTTTGGAATTTCTATATCAAGAGACTTCATATGGAGAAGTTTGATTTCTCCTTCCATATTATTTGCTGCTACCACATCACAAGCAAGTTCATACATGGTCTTCGACAACTCACAGGCATAGACACAAGGTGCTCCAGCCTTCTTGGCAAACATACTGCAAAATAACAGAAATCACCATAGGAATTAGTTTATTCTTGTCAAAGTTTCAATTAGAAATTATTAAAGGTAAGAAAAGTCTGAATTTTGTTTTAAGTATATTTACATTTACTGTAGCATTTATTTCATATTCTTAATACTAGTACCTGATATCAGTACTAATACAAACTATAGCACTTGGGTGGATATCAGATTTTCCCAGTATACACTGTATTATCAGCAGTATAGTTTGTCCAGAACTACTACAAAGATAATATGTCTGACATGAAGGCAGTAATTCATACACTATAAAACCAGAGGGACCACTGTGATCATCTAGTCTGACCTCATGTATAAGGCCACAGGACTTCCCTGAACTAATTCCTGTTTGAACTAGAGCATATCTTTTAGGAAAAACATCCAGTCTTGATTTAAAAATTGCGAGTGATGGAGAATCCACCAGAGTCCTTGATAAGATGTTTCATTGGTTAATTATGCTCATTGTTAAAAATTTGCACCTTACATCCAGTTTGAATTTGTCTAGCTTCAGCTTCCAGCCATTGAATCTTACTAAACCTTTATCTGTTACATAGAAGAGCCCATTATCAACTTTTTCTTCCTCACATAGGTACTTATGTACTGTGACCAAATCACTCCTTAACCATCTTTCTGTTAAGACTCCAGGAGCCCAATTTGTTTAGTTTATCTCTACAAGGTATGTTTTCCAATTCAACATTGTCACTGAATGAACATATATTAAATTAGCATATGGATACCAGACATACCATTAGTGAAGCAGTTCTAGGTACTCACTTCACAATAACAACTTTAGTTATGTCTTTCCTTCATTAAGCTTTGTTTTAATATATGAAAATTAATTTTCAGGTTTTTTTACAGAAGATAATTTAAATGTACATGACAATGACTGCTAAAAAGAAAGTATATTTATATTAATATAGTTTACATTAAACATGCATTTTATGACAAACCTCAGTATTCCTGTTCCTGCTCCAATATCTAGAACAGTTCTGCAACCAGAGTGGACCACCTTCTGAATTGCTTTCTGGTAAATCAGATTCCTGTTGGTGTCATTAAGCATGATAAAGTGCCAACGTTCTACCAGCCAGTTTGCAACACGGTAAAAATTCTCCTTTGCATCAGCAAAGTCAGGGTTTAGCTTCAGTGCTTTGTGGAAATATCCAGCTGCTTCATCTCTAAAGCCCATTCTAATAGTAAAAATGACAAATAAATAATAAGCAGGAAGTATGCAGTTGGTTGCCAGATATCTGAAACCTGAAGATTAGGGGGGGAAAAAATCACATTTTTAGACATTCATTACTGAATTGTTAAGTAGTGTTGTTTTTAATAACTGTTATAGTCACAATTTGAAAGCTATTTTGCTTTAAGGGCTATGTCTTTATATATGAGAGAGAGGTACACCTTGGACAAACGATAAAAAAAAGTGAGCTCTAAATAATTTAAGAGGGTTGAAAATAATAATTTTTCATTTACAAGACTGTTTCAGAGAAAGATCCCTTTACAAAATAATGTTTTCACTAGAAAACCAAGCAATGTACTTGGCTAAAATTGAGTTATGAAACACTACTGCACAAAGTCCCTATGTTTTTACATTTTAAGGATATAAACTTAAGTTCCTTAACCAGTGATATGGTAGTTCTGTGTCAAAAAGGATGAAGTTATCTTTACAAAGTAAGATTTATGGTACTACCCTCAGTGATTTAAAATGCAAAAATACATAAAATGTATCATTTATTGTACTCTACTTCTACCTCTCTATTTCATCCATGACTTTGCCGCAGTAAAACAATTGGCGTCTTATAAGGATTATTTGCACGATAAAAACAGCAACGGTGAATCAGAAATGCAAGCCAGAATGGAGACATGTCAAAACTCCAAAAATCAAAGCAAAGTAAGATTTTACCCAATTCAGGTGTAATGTATGACATCACAGCTCATATCAAATTGTCACAGCTTGAGTTACCAGTGTTTCCATTAGATCACAATTTTAAGAAGATTATAATTACCATAAAATATTGCTCTGGGCTGAAATTCTCAATCCGGGAACAATTAAAAATTGAACATTTTTAAAGTTTAAAAAAAATGCAAGGAAAATATAGTCAGAAGGGGTTTTTTGCTCTTTATTTAGAAAAAAGAGAATCAAAGCGGACCACTCTAATAGAAGGGATCTGGATTTCTAGTTAGGAATTAAGGTTTCAAGGCCAGGTCCTATTCTAACATACCACGCTGGCAGGAACTTGAAGCACTGTGGGGGCAGCATGTGCAGCACCTTTTAGGGACTGCACAGCGAAGGGAAATGCCTTATATTGTTAAACAAAGACTAAGGCTCAAACCAATCAAGAAGAGGGAATTTACAGGGTATTCATATTCTGAACCAGCCCTCTTTTATCTGAACTGGTTGTAATGTGGGATCTTTAGGAGGAACAGAACAGAGTAGAGGTAGAGGATCTTCATAACACCTACAGAAACGTGGAACATAACCACTTACAAAAATTAAATTACCCAAAACTACAGCCTTCACACTGGCTTTCAAACATTCTGGTCTAATTTTTTATTAAATAACTACTGCGTGAGCTGGTAAATGACATTTAAAAGGCAGTATTTTTTTATTATTATTTTTAAAGACCAAATGCATTTCTTAGGATTGAATAGTATGTTTAAGCAGTGGCTACTGCACATATATTTATATTGATTTAACAGATTTGAAATTCAGTATTACATACTTAACATTGTGCCCAGGCTCAAAGATACCCCTATTCAGCAAAGCTGAATCAGATCCTTATATGTTTATTACTAATTAATAATAAATAGAAAAGGAGTACTTGTGGCACCTTAGAGACTAACAAATTTATTCGAGCATAAGCTTATGCTCAAATAAATTTGTTTGTCTCTAAGGTGCCACAAGTACTCCTTTTCTTTTTGAGAATACAGACTAAGCTGGCTGCTCCTCTGAAACCTAATAATAAATAGTGCATCTAAAAAAAAAATTGAATATAGATTACTACCAACCTGAAGAGATGTTCCCCCATACTATTACATATTATTTCATCATTAGGAAACAGTTCCAGGGCCTGCTCATAGCAGTTAAATAAATCTTGAATCCGTGCAAGAGAAGCTAGCTCTTCAGCCCATTTGAAGAGGGTAAACTGGAAAGTTTCCTGAAAAGTGACGCAAACATTGCTAAATCAGTAATATGCATATCAAAAGCGGTGAATTGAAGACACTGGAAACTTCAGAGGAGGTAGTATGAAATTAGTCTTGAAATGAACATGAGCACAGTTATTTCCTTAACAGCACATAATGCTGGGAGGCTCACTTAGGTTCTCCAGTGAGGTAGTCTCTTCCTAGTCGTCCAGCTACCCTTACCACTAATCAGCGCACAGCGTAACATGTTACAGAGCTGTATGTAGAAAGTTTGTGCAGTGCAAGCCAGTTGTAATAGAACCTCATTTTTACAAAATCCTAAATTCACTCAGCTTTTAAGATTAAATGAATCAAATCCTATCCCTCAAGCACAAACAGCTCTCGTTAACCAAATTATGGGGTCATCCATAACACTGCTATGTTTCTCTTTAATTCTCCTGTCCATTCTTCAAAATAAGTTACATACAAAATAAAAGCAACATCTGTTCATTAGAAAGTTCTTAAGAGTGAAAAAAATATAATTGAGTTTGGACTGTCTAAAATAATTCAAAAAGCACTCACCCTGACATCACTTTTTAGCTCAGATGCTAGGTTTAGTACCAGGAGATAGTGGGCATATGCAGTTCCAAAATCCTGATTTTCCAGACAATGCTGAGCACTCTGTAAAGATCTGGAAACCAGCTCACGTCTGCCAGCTTCCTGACCACCTGGGTGGCCACGATGAGATTTGGCATTAGAGTTGGGCATTTTGAAGAAAATTAACTGTGCATTCCCATAAACAAAAATAAAGGAAAAAAAAAATCTTATCCTAGAGTAATTGTAACTAGCAAATAAAAGTAACAGTAAAATATTTTAAAATTCTAGTATGCAGTGAAGGCCCCCCCCCCCCCCCGGTCCTACAAAGAGTTGCAGATGTGCTTAACTTTACACATTCTGAGTAGTTCCACTGTTAAACGTGTAAAAACCTTTACAAGGCCTAAAACTGCACAACTTTTTCTGCTAAACTTTTGAAAACCTTTTAGCATGTCTCTGGAGGATCAACTTGTTTTTATAAACTCATATATACACACAGAATTTCATGCTTAACTACCCACAAAAATTACAATTAAACTTTTTCAGTAATACAGCTGGCATAATATATACTCAGAAAAAATAGTCTCCATAAAGTGATACTAAGGAGGACAATCTACTTTGTAGTTAACATCTAAGAGCAACAAGTTATGACAACTTTTTCCAAAACAATAAAATGTTAAAATATCATAGGAATTTGTGTATAATCTTATACCACATTTTGTGAAATAGTGTCCCCTGTAATTTTAAATGCTTACTTCCATATATAGGTCCTGGTCCTGCCTTCAGGATTTTCAGACTATATCCCAGGACTGAAAGATAATACAGAAAGCAAGTTCCCAGCAGAGATGTTCTCAAGATGTATTACACCACAAAGAAATAACAGTAATCCACATGAAAGTTCATCAACTATTCTTCAGTTATGTAATTCCATCTACCTATGTAAGATGAGTATGACACAGATATGACATGATACAGTTATCTGAAGAGATGGCTTAACTAAGGGGAAAACAGAACTGTAAGAGAAAAGTTCAGATGATGGATATACCAATACCAATATAAACATCTGCTGATCAGCTCTTTGGGGGGGGAATATTGTTCCTATTGGAGGAAATGAGTGCCAGACACAGGAAAAGCTGCAACAGCAACATGTTGACATCCATGCACTTTGTGCAGAAGCATTTTCACATGTATCTGGCTGGTGGGATTTCCTTTCTGCCAAACCCTGAGGGAAAACAATTTGCCTTAGTACCTGTTTGTTCTATTTTACGTCTGCTTGGCACCCACGCTACAGGGATCCTCCAACTACTTGTACTGCCTACATTAAATGGGCACAGTGGCCACTTCCTTTTATTTTTGTATTTATTCTTTAAAAATGCCCTGAGTGCCGGGGCATACGAGACAAAGATGTACCCTCTCTGTGACAAAATGAGCATATGTACCCCCTCTGTGAAGGAATGCGGGTATACGGGGGAGCAGAAGCACTGTGAGGGAATGAGTGTGTGTGGGGGGGGTGGGGGGTAAGGGGCAGACGCACCCCGATCTGAGGAACCCGTGCCTGCGACAGGGGAGACGAGCTCCTGTCCGGGAAAAAGCAACCCAGGGCAGTGGGGATGGGTGGGGACATGGCTGAGAGCGATCCAGGAGACGGGACGAGGTGTAACACATGGCGGCGGTGGGGAGCGGGATATGAGGACTGGTCACCTCAGCGATCCTTCCGGCAGGGCCTGGCTGCTTACGGCTCGGCCCACAACACAGCTCCGGAGCCGGCGACGGACACGCCAGCCAGGGGCCGCCATTTTGGCGCCGGGCGGAGACCCTGCCTCGCAGCTACAACCACGGGGTTCGACGCCGGGTCGCCCAGGAGGCCGCACACGTCTCAGCACCGCGATCGCCCACGCGCAAAAGTGAAGCCAGTGAAGCCGCTGCGCGCGCCGCCGCTCACCCGGCCGGCGTGACGTCACTTTGCGCCACCCAACGCGATGGGCAGCCTGGAAGTTCCTGAACATGCGCGGGAGAACTGAGCATGCTCAGTAACATCTGGTGAATCCGCTGCCCTGCCTTGGGGTGGGGTGCGCTCTGCTCTTCTGGGGGTGAAGGGGGCAGTCTGTGCCGGGGGGAGTAGAGCTGGTCACCGCACGGGGTCAGACAGCCGGAGGCAGGGACAGGAGAGGGCTCAGGAGCTAGTGGGGCAGGCGGCGAGGACCTGCTAAGTTCAGGCTACAATTGATTTCAGGCGTGGGGACAATAAATTAACAAATAGGAGGGACAGAGTGAAATGACAGGGTGCAAATGAGGGATCCCCATGGGGGACATCAACTAGAGAGTCCCCAGTAGCGCCCAGTGCTCCTCAAAACCACCTAGGGAGTCAGTGGACCCCTCCCAGAGGCATGATTGGATAAACCCCTGTCCAGCTTCCTCCTCCTGGCGTGATGGAGGATATTGATGAAGGGGGCCCGCAACCCTGTGGGGCTAAGGGCAGGGCTGTCCTTACCCATACGCAAAGTAGACAGCTGAGTAGAGCACCAGGAAGTTTGGGGCACCAAATATCCTGGTGCCCTGCACAACTCCATGCTGCTCCAGGCTCTGTGCTCTGCCATGTCCATAGGCGCCACCCCTGCAGCTCTCATTGGCCGCAGTTCCAGGCCAATGGGAGCTGCACGGCTGGGGCGGGGGCAGTGTGCAGAGCCCCCTGGTTGCCCCTATGTGTAGGAGCCAGAGAGGGGACATGCTGCTGCTGCTGCTTCTGGGAGCTGCATGGAGCCACAGCACACGAAGAACAGGGCAAGACCCTGACCCCGCTCCCTGGCTGAAGTGCTGGAGCAGGGTAAGCTTCCGACCCTGCTCCCCAGCGGGAGCTGAAGGGCTGGATTAAAATGTCTGAAGGGCTGTAGTTTGCCCACCCCTGAGCCAGAACCTCAGTAGAAGGTTCTGGAGGAGCTGGAAGAGGGGCTGACACTGACACACCCTATTTAGATGTGTGCCAGGGTCTCCCTCTCACCACAAAGGGACAGGTGTTGTTAGGGGAATTTGTGAACCATGTCAGGTACATGGCTCCATGGAGCAGCTGCAGCTAATATCCCCAATGGGACATGGAACCAGAGTGGAGTACAGGCTGGTTCACCAGGGGTCCTTGGTGCTGGTGGCCACAGGTATATCCGTTTAGTGTCAGGACAGCACACGAGGGAGAGGAAAAGGATACTTGGAAGCACAAGTGTATACAGATGTTCCCTGGGTGTGATTCAGAAGTGGACCAGCTGGTTATCATGCAGCCAGCTCAGGTGGCTTGTGGGGCCAGGCCGCAGTGGCAAATTTCATAGGGCAAGGGTTGAAGGGGACCATCATCCTACAGGTCCCACTCAAGGAAAGCAAGAAAAGCGGGAGGTAAGGCTGCCCTCACCTCCTTTAACATACGACAGGGGATGCCCAGGGTGGGCCACCCCATGTGCTGGTACCCGGTAGGGTGATCCACTGGCAGTGGTTGAAACAACAGCGCGTGTGAGGCAAAGGGTCCTCCCCTTCCCTCTCCTCAGTTCATCTCAGCACCCACCTCCCAGGGTTGCGTTCTTAAAGACTCAGTGCATCCCAATGCCTAGACAAGACAGTTCTTCCCTATCTGATACAATGTTCTCAGCTGCTAAAGAAAACTTGAGTCACTGAATATTTTACATACCTGCATCCCTCCTCCAGACATTATAATTATCACACATCTTTTTAATGTTTAAAAAATCCCTTCTCAGTTTCTATGTCTGCATAAAGCTTCATGGCAGTTCACAAATTTGTCTGAACTGCAGTTCTGAATGTCTGAACTGGACTGGCTTTTCTTTTCTTTTTTGTAATCCACTGTAAATGTTGTTCCTCCCTAAATTATTTACTTTTTAAAGTGTTCTTTTTATTAATCCTAGCACTTCATCATTTATCTTCACTAACATTTTCCAGATGGATGTCATTGTGCTATTTAGTTTATATTAGCAAAGAATCGTTAAAAATATTAATAGTTGCTAGTAGCTTCAGCAATCACATCTCCCAGTGTTTCTAGTATAACACTTCCTATTTGTAGTGTGCTACTATTCTATTTTTTTTAATACACAAGTTTATTCTTTGGGATTATATGACTTCAAGGCTGACTGATTTCCTGGGTTAGTGTTTTTCAGTTTCCTTTGATCTGTCAATGGGAATTGCCTTTGTCAACTGTTATTTTGCCTCTCTATCCAGCACCCTAGTGCTTTTTCACATGTTGTTATTTGTGTGTAGAACTTGGTTCCCAAATATTATGGTTCCCAAATATTCACTAGAGGCCAGATTTTTAGAATTTGAAAGTAACTAGATGCTTTTGAAAACCCCACTATTCGCTTAACTATACTTTCTTGTATGAAATCCTTCTCAGAAGCAATTTCTACTGTAAATTTTACTAAATAGAGATATAAAAACCCCTGATAGATTGACAACTACAAGTATTCAAAAATCATGAGTTATATACCTCAAATGTATTAAATTTAAAAAAAAAACATTTGGATTCTTTTAATTTCCTTTTTTTTCTTCTGAGCCTCTGAGTGCATTAACTTCATACTTTTGCTGTTACCTCTCGCAAAGAAGCCACATACTTAAAACCGTGATACATTCCTATAACATTCAATACCATTTTGGATTTCCAGTAATATGATTCCCCCCACTTTTGTAACTGAAATCCTTACTTCTGTAAATAATCCTCAATCCTGCACGCTTTACTCTTCAGTTACTTCATTTGTTGCATAAGTAGATGTTGATGTTTCTACTGAATTGTTTATACTTCAAACTGCTTAGGGAAAAATCTCTGACTCTGGTGTATGAGTCACTCCACACACCCAAAGTGGAATGGTATGTGCAATCACTTGAAGAAAAACATAACAAAATATGACAGGTTTCAGAGTAGCAGCCGTGTCAGTCTATATCCGCAAAAAGAAAAGGAGTACTTGTGGCACCTTAGAGACTAACAAATTTATTTGAACATAAGCTTTCATGAGCTACAGCTCACTTCATCGGATGCATGCAGTGGAAAATACAGGGGGGAGATTTTATATACACAGAGAACATGAAACAATGGGTGTTACTATACACACTGTAAGGATAGTGATCAGGTAAGGTGAGTTATTACCAGCAGGAGAGAAAAAAACCCTTTTGTAGTGATAGTCAAGGTGGGCCATTTCCAGCAGTTGACAAGAACGTCTGAGGAACAGTAGAGGGGGAAATAAACATGGGGAAATAGTTTTACTTTGTGTAATGACATCCACTCCCAGTCTTTATTCAAGCCTAATTGAATGGTGTCCAGTTTGCAAATTAATTCCAATTCAGCAGTCTCTCGTTGGAGTCTGTTTTTGAATGTTTTTTGTTGAAGAATTGCAACTTTTAGGTCTGTAATCAAGTGAACAGAGAGATTGAAGTGTTCTCCGACTGGTTTTTGAATGTTATAATTCTTGATGTCTGATTTGTGTCCATTTATTTTACGTAGAGACTGTCCAGTTTGACCAATGTACATGGCAGAGGGGCATTGCTGGCACATGATGGCATATATCACATTGGTAGATGTGCTGGTGAAGGAGCCTCTGATAGTGTGGCTGATGTGATTAGGCCCTATGATGGTGTCCCCTGAATAGATTGTGGACACAGTTGGCAACAAGCTTTGTTGCAAGGATAGGTTCCTATGTTAGTGTTTTTGTTGTGTGGTTGCTGGTGAGTATTTGCTTCAGGTTGGGGGTCTGTCTGTAAGCAAGGACTGGCCTGTCTCCCAAGATCTGTGAGCACACTTAAAAAGCGAGGATACATTTCAGTGCTGTTCTTCATTCTGACATGTGCACTGTTTCATACTGTGATTTATCCTGTTAGTTCTTTGCATTCGATGCCCAGATGGCAAAGTGCTGATCTCACCTTCTGCCTTTTGGTGACATCGCTAAAGTGCCTTGTCTCCACTGTGTTTTTACAGTGGGATAGCTAATGTAAGTTACCCAGTGCCAGAAACACACATTTTCTTAGCACTGAGGATACAGACTATAATGCTGACTGAGATGTTGGCTGAATTATTCATGGCTTGAAAACTCTGCTACTATTATTGTGTAGCTAAAACTGCTCCTTTACCACCAGAGGTATTTGCTGCTGAATGTCTGCAGCTCCCTTCCCCCATTTGCATGGTTATTATGGAAAACCAGTTAAAACATTTTAGACTAAAGGAATTAAAATCAACTTTTTCCCCTCATTCCCTTCCTTTATTAAAGGCTTGTCTGTATAATGTCACACTAAAGCAGGGGTGGCCAACCTGTGGCTCCGGAGCCACATGCGGCTCTTCAGAAGTTAATATGCAGCTCCTTGTGTAGGCACCGGCTCTGGGGCTGGAGCTACAGGTGCCAACTTTCCAATGTGCTGGGAGGTGCTCACTGCTCAACCCCTGGCTCTGCCACGGGCCCTGCCCCCACTCCTTCCCCTGAGCCTGCTGTGCCCTCGCTCCGTGCCCTCGCTCCTCCCCCTCCCCCCCCAACCTCCTGCATGCCAGGAAACAGCTGATTGGGGAGGGAGGAGGAGGTGCTGATCTGTGGGTGGGAGGCGCTGGGAGCAGGAGGGGAGTTGGGGGGGGCTACTGATGTATTACTGTGGCTCTTTGGCAATGTACATTGGTAAATTCTGGCTCCTTCTGAGGCTCAGGTTGGCCACCCCAGCACTAAAGTGTGAAGTTGATGAACGTAAGGTACAGCACCTTAAACGCTTTTGTAGATGCTCATTTTCAGAACTAAAGTGGCCTTAATTCTGACAACAGCAATCAGGGCAACCACAGAAGACTGCAGCATTCCTTCCCAAAAACACTATTAATCATCAACCCTTTGACCTGTCTTGAAGTCCAAATTGTTACAGGTTGGGGTTCACTCAGCCTGGATTCTTTTGCTGCAAACAGTCCTCAGATATACTTGTGGCAAGTTCAACACCATGTGCTTTATTTATAATATGTTTTACAAGTGTTTGATGCCCACAGCATAAAGCTTCTCCCCAAACCTGTACCTGTTACCAAGGCACAGGCCAGAAGGGGAAGGAAGATACCTGCAGCTTTGCCCTTCCAGCCAGCCTTCCTCCCTCCACTGTCTCTTCCTGTCTCTCTTTGAACGGTTTCCACTTGAGGAGCTGAAACATCCAGTTAATTAGTTAATCACTTAGTACTTAAACTATTGCCTCCTCGCTTTACTCCATGTAGAAAGACTTCTAAGTGTGAGGATACAGTCTGAAAAGCAGCAACAAAAATATATTCAGCTCACTTCAAACATTGTGCTGTTTTGTCTCAGCACATGGGCAAAGCTGACCGCCTGGTCCAGAATCATCCACAAAGAGGATGTGGCAGTTATAGACATGCTCTATATTTGGTTCTGAAGCTATATAGGATATTTTCATTGTAGGCAAGTCATCTGGCAGGTCACTTCCTGTTTCCTGAGCCAATCAGAGTGCAAGGGGAGAAATGTTATAAATATATCTGCTTCAGATAGCCCTGTGGCATCAGTGGTTGTTTAATGGAAGAGCACACACGTGTGCTTGCTGATAGCAATGGTTTTGCTGACAACACTGAGAAGTGTTTTGAAAAAAAGATGATGTTCACATTCTTATGAAGATCTAAAGAAGCTAGGCACAATACGTAGTATGGCCACATTATAGAGACTCAGGGCTAGACTCACAAAGGTACTTAGGCACCCAAGTCTGGGTTTAAGTGCCCAAATCCCAGTTTTATTAGCTCCATTGCAATTCCCAAAACTCCAACCAACCCTTTTAGGCACCTAAACTCACTCAGCACCTATGTTTACAAGGTAAAACTTCCCTAGGCACCTAAATTTCTGCCTCTGAAAATGCATTACTCTAGGCATTTGGATGCCTATCTCCTGCCTAAGCCGCAGAGTGATCATGAATCAGAGAAGATAAGCGAATGAATGCCTATCTTGTGTGCAGGGCCTGCTCTGGTAGGCATGTTCAGAGTCCACCTACTGGATTGGGGTCCGTTCAAAATCTGGCTGGAGAAGGACATGGTGTCACCACCTTCCTTGTAACTTCTAGCCCAGTGATTAGCGCACTTGTTTGGTATGTGCGGAGACTGAGGATCAAATCCTCCCTCAGACAGAGAGGGAGAGAGGATTTGAACAGGGGTCTCTCACCTCCCAGATGAGTGCCATAATCACAGGGCTAAAAGGTACACCATGGGCACCACCACCTTCTCCTCTGAATGTTTTCTGTGGAGTTAGGTACTGCCTAGCTCAGTCTTGCAAGAAACAGCTTAGGTGCCTAAGACGCTTGTCAGAAGGGTTCCCATTCATGGATTGCTAGGTACAGGTAGGCACCTACCTGCAGTGGGGTCTTAGGAGATGAACTCTATGAGAGGGGCGGGTTTAGGACACACCTTTCTTGTTGGCATCTCCCATTGGTTATCTTAGGTGGCTCACAGTTTAGCAAACTGACTTGCGTGGATCATATTCTGTCCCATGCACTGTATTGGGAGCTTGGACATAAAATCCAGGCTTTGTGAATCAGTGTTGTTCCTGTGACTTTAGGCACCTGAAAGTTAGGCATTAACACTCAGTATCCCAGCACCTAAGTCCCTTTGTGAATCTAGCCCTTCGGCCTTCTCCTCACTGCTAAAAAAAGATAATTTTTTAACACCTCAGGGTAATGAAGCTGCAGGAGCTATTCTGAGGTAAAAACACAGTGAGGAAATGGTGCTTTGGTTTTTAGCAGTGGGGAAAAGCCTGAGAAAATGTCTACAAATCAGATCAGAAGGTAACCTGCTCATATTTGTGTGCCAAAGTATAGCAGTGCAAATGTTGTATTGAAAACTTGCTCAATATGTGTAAGAGTGACAATGGTGGGGAAGTCTGTATAAGGAACATGTAGATGTGTGGCGGGAGTCCAGAGTCTGGGGCTACTGGCTGCCACCCAGCCCCACAGAGTCCAGGGTCCGGGGCTGCCACTCAGCCCCACAGACTCTGGAGTCCGGGGCTGCCACCCGACCCCACGGGCAGGGTCCGGGATCCTGGGGCATATGTGGCCCACAATGATTGAGAACCACCGCTCTATGGCCTAATCTACAATGGAAAGAGACTAACAATGAAAAACAGTACCTTCAGTCAGGGTTTTACATACAGTAGTCCTGAGGTTAACTCTGTAGAAAGCTTTTCCAAATTACAATAATACCTTGTTTTATTTGTGTCCAAATTTAAAATAGAGATTTCACAATGGTAGGAAATTCTGTCTATCACAACTTGCTACTCCCTGGACCAGGAAGCGGGGATAGGTGCGAGGCAGCAAATTGTGACAGGTGAACCCCTGTCTGTCGCAATTTACTACCCCTGGACCAGAAAATGGGAGAAGGTAGAGATAGAAAATTGAGATTGATAGAGATACGTCTATCACAATTTGCTATCCCTGGACAGGAAGACAGGGAAGGGTTTAGTAGCAAATTATGACAATTCAGCAAGAGAATGCCTAGACATCAGTAACTGCTACCAGTAGCAAATGTAACATTACACTGGCCATTTGCCCTCTTTTTGTCTCACTCCCAAGTGCACTGAGTGAGAAGTGTGGCTGACTATAGACAGTGATTTACTTTTTCCTTTGAGCTTCCTTGTAGGGATTCTGTAATAATATGAGAGATTACAGCTGTGGTAGATAGAGAGAGAGCCCATTTTTATGCAGATATCTGCCCCTGTGGCCCCCACCATGGAGCCTAGACTTGTACTGTACTTCAGTAAGGTATCCAGAGCTTATATTTAACTGTTATATTACTTTTTCCTGAACACACAGTAACCAACCCCTGCTGTCCACAGCAGTTTGCTGTTCCCTCCTCTGTCTCTGCTGTCCAGAGCCCTGCCTTCCAGGATGGAAGTGGAAGATGATCTTTGGTCTCCCAGCCAAACTCCACTTTCTTATATAACAGCTGCTCCACACATAACTTTGGTCAGAGATGACAGGGGGTTTGCTATGTGAAATGGGAAAGTGCGGGGACAGCGGGGTAGTAGGAGGGTGACAAAGAGGGGGACATATTTGGGACAAAGGAGGGCTTTTTGACCAGTATGGGAAGCTTTGCCCCTCCAACTGCCCAGCCCAGGATTTTACCCCGGCCCAGAGGACAGCATATTTTGCCAGGCATGCTGCACAAACACAAATATAGGGCTAATCTTGTAAAAAAAAATCACTTTGTTAAGACGTTTAAATCACGCAAGTGGAATCACTGAAGTGAACTGGACTTCTTGCATGAGTGAAAAACAAATCACATGACAAATTCTTGGCAAGATCTGTCCGTTGATTATCGTCACTTGACTCAAAGATAGGTCCCAGTATTGCCAACTGTAACTGTTCAGAAATTCTAAATAAAACCCCCCAAATCATAAGATTTTATTAAAACATGAGATTTTAAAAATACATTGTGGGTTACTTCTATTTATTTTGTGGGGGTTTTTAACCTTTAGGGTCCACTTGGATTACATTTTCAAGCTTTTCTTCACAACTAAGGTCCAATAACTGTTTTTATGAAAGTTGAGATTCTCAGGTATTCACATTAATCCAGAAGTTGAGGCTTTAAGAAAAATGTGAAATATTGTGAGACTCATAATAAAATCATGGGAGTTGGCAACATTGAGGTACTGTAATGTATCAATATAAGCAAACTTACTCTGATTCACAATTTTAGTAATGGATCAAATGCACACTAGAAAGGCCATGTGTATGAACAAAGTATGTTAAAAACTGCCTATCTCATAGTGGTAGATTTAATTTTTAATGCTGATCTCATCCTTTTAAGGTTATGTTCAATGAGTTCACTGTAACTATTCAGTTTACATCTTTTCCCACCCATTATAGAACTCCCCACCCCTGTTCACATCCATTTAAAGTAATCTAAGTAACCCTTAGAAGGGTTTCTGAGGCTTTCTCCATAATCTTCCACTTTCTTTCTGGTTGCTGGTTTGGTGTGGGTGTAGCTTGGTGGTGTTTAGTAGCCTGTGATGTAGAGGAGATCAAAATAGATGAGCTGGTAGTCCCTTCCGGCCTTAAACTCTGTGTCTCGACTCCTTCCCTTAAAGTCACATATCCCAACTTCCAAATATATAATCATAGCTGCACATAGGTCTCTGTCGTGGTGGTGATCAGAATACATAGTACAAGAAGAAATAGGGTGACCATATGTCCTGTTTTGGCCTTGAAAGTCCCTTTTTAAAGTCCTGTCCCAGATCAGTTGGCAAGAGCAAATGGGACAAATGCCCACTTTTGGCAAAAAAGTGGGGTGCGTAAGAACTTGCGGGTGGGCCAGTGGCAATGTCAGCCCTGTGTGTGTGTGCAGGGGGGGGAGGCAGCAACACCAGCTGTAGCCTCATGTGGCGGGGCAGGCAGGGCTCCAGGAGCAGCAACACCAGCCCCAGCCTCATGTTGGGGAGGGTGAGGGCAGGCAGGCAGGGCTCCAGCGAGCAGCAACACCAGCCTTGTTTGTGGGGGGCAGGACCCTCTGGCTAGTCCCAGGCAGTGTCCTGTTTTCCTTTTTGGAAATATGGTCAACCTAGCAAGAAATGACTTTTGAGTTACACTACTCAATAGTCCTTAATACGTCATTTAGGGTATTTGGAGAGTAAAAAATAGGAATGGTGGATTGTCAGCAGAAAACCTCAGGGTCTCTGCCCTTACTTAATAGGGGCCAGATCTTCCCCTTTTTCTGCCTGGCTGCAAATTACCATGTACCAGTAGAATGTGGTCTGGTTCCACTTTGACAAGGGGTTGGGACAGATTTTTGGGATTCTTGTGCTCATGCATCTCAGTAAACAGTGGAGGCTGAGAAGCAAGGCGAGATTGGGGCTTGTAACAATGCCCAATGGAGTCAACGGATATTGACCTCTTCCATGAGATGGTGTAAAACCTTTTGTAACCATGAGCCATGGAAATAAAGTTTATTCTCTTCCCAGTACTCCTGCGTGTCAATATTTTTTATTACAGAGGAATGTGCTGTCGATCTGCAACTATAGATCCATAAGTCGTTGTTGCTTGTGGAGAAGGTGTGCTGAGAGGCTGAAATACGAGCACTGCTGCTAATGGGAGGAAGGAAGTCTCCAGCACAACTTGCTTATTTGTGCTGATTCCAATATTTGGCCTCACAAATATAAATCTCATGTGGATGATATACCACATTAACCAATGGCCAAAAAGGACTGTGTGGAACTCCTTAGATTTTATCACTGGTGCTTCTAAGTCATCCACTAGGAGTCATTATTACACAGTGATTTTAGACTTGATCCCCTCAGCTGCTTACCTCTAACAGTACTGTTAGTATCTCACGGGGAGCAAGTTTAGGACATTTTTTTAAAATCTTCAGAAACAAGTTTCCTATTGCTTTTCTTTAATGCTGTTATCCCATTCCGTGAAACTTTGACTAAAAAACTCCCTGACCAGTTATAATTGTGCTTTCTTTCATTGTCAAAACTAGTACACCCACTGTACTAAATAAAAATATCTAGGGCAGGATACGGTTTTGAGATTAAGCAGTATTGGTAGTCAGATCTGACATATACCATATGATATGCATTTAACAGTTTGGGTTTTATAACTTTACTTGAAAGAAGAGCAGAACGACTATAAGATATTATTTTAAAAACAATGTGCTTTACAGTGCACATGTGGACAAAAGGGATGACATTACCTGTTCATTAGAACAATGAAATGTTCATGGAATTGACTTTTCTCAAAAGTAATGGCCTCCTCTTGCAATGTAAATTTTATTGAGGCTTTTCTCAACATTTGTTTTCAAAGCAGCATACATTGATTTTGAGCCATGTGTTTCATTGACATTATGATGATGATTGTTACTGGTTTCAGAGTAACAGCCCTGTTAGTCTGTATTTGCAAAAAGAAAAGGAGTACTTGTGGCACCTTAGAGACTTAGAGACCTTAGTCTCTAAGGTGCCACAAGTACTCCTTATGATTGTTACTGTTTTCCACTTCTATTGCACCTTCCACCTGAGGATTTCAAGGACTGTACATTCATTAATAATTAGGGATACATTCCTAGGTTTGACCCCTACCCCTGGGATCTTGAGACTGGCTAGGGGCTGATACAGTCCTTGGCAGAGCCCAGAGCAGTTTCAGGGCTTCTCTGATTTGTGCCCAGCTGCAACAGCTCCCCCAGAGATCATTTTGGTAGCTGCGGATTGCTACAGTTTAGCTGTACTCCAGCCAAGTCCAATGCTTAAATTATGGAGGAGAGGGGGTGAAGGAGCCAGGCCCTCTTACTACTTTAGGGGTTATCTCACTTCTTTTATGGCCCTCTCAGTTCTCACTACTGTTAAAATTAAAACAAGCCACTTGACATTCAGAACCCACCTATGCTTTTCCCATAATTTGAGCACTGGCAATATCCCTTTCCCCAACCACACACTGCATGGTAGGGGGTCTGCAAGAGAGGGTAGCATAATGCTGGCTGCCCCAAACTTACATCACTGGAGGATTCCCCTAAACAAGGATAATCCTCAACTGACATCTTAAATCAGTTTATGTCTATTTTGCACTGCTGTGTGAAACTGAGGTAAGTCACTGCAATGCCATTCACTTTTTACACCACTGCAACACATCTTCTCTTGGAGTTTGCATCAGTTTAGCTACATCACTGTCATTTCCTATGGACTATAAAGATGTGGGTTTGCATAAATGCTATATTTTTGGAAGTATATTATGTGTCTTTTTTATAGCCTCAGTCCACTAGTTTTGGCTATTTTTTCCCAATCTTTATTCCAAAGACAAAGAGCAAAGGTGCCTGTGAAATTCCCTCACATTAAATTTATTAGTATTTTCTAGGCTGCTGGTATAAATATTTTAATTATCTAAAGTGGTCTGAACCAACTTTTCAGTGAGGTGTGGATCCCGAAGACTTTTGCTGGTATTGCTTGTTAGACATGTAATCTTGATTTATGTCTCTCTTTAAACCAGGATGTGATATAGGATTTTCCCCTATATCGCAGAGCTCTTCCGGCTGGATCAGACAGTGTTTTATATTACTGTATGATGTACAGGAAGAGTCACTCGATCATTTGCTTTGGTGGATAGGAACTGAACTGGGAATATCCAAAAAAGTAGTAAATTACTCCATCTAGTAAACATATACAAACCATTTTTGTTGGGGTAATTTGCTGGCAGTTTACATTGTTTTGAAGGATTGACTGTCACTATGATACTTCTGCTGAAGCTGTATATCTGATGGAATGTTTCTCATTATAAAATTCCTAATTGTTAATATAATGGAATGTATTTTCACATCACCAGTTGTGGTATACTGGTTTCCAATAGAGACATTGTCAGATATTAGAATTCTGTATTTTATATATTTTTTATCAGTTGTTTTTAAACTCGGTGCTAACACAAACATTTCAATTATTTTTCCTTGTTAAATGAAAATATTTTGTTTTAATTTAAAAACTTCTTAGTGTATGCAACCCAAATATTGCAATATTTCTAGTGTATGCTAATCAAAGGCATTATAAACAAATAGGGGAAACTACTATTCTAATTTACTTGCTGAAGCAGAGTGAATGGCAATTAAAAAAAACTGGTGAAAGTAAATTTGATTATGAAATTTTAGTTTCAATCTAAATGGCAGTATGGATTTTTTTAATATACAATTTTTTTTTACTAGAAGTGTCCCTTTCAGTGTAATATGGTTCTATATGTCCAGAAACAGAGCTACCTCTCAACTGAAAATAAAATAATCTGAAAAATAACCATCACAGAAGATAACATGATTCGGCAAATCGGACACTGCAGTGAGAGTCAGGATATTTGGATTGTATTTCCAACTCTGCTCCCTGACTTGCTCTGTGATTTCAAATGAATCAATAACTTAGATCCATTTTTTCAAAGTTTGCCACAGATTCTGAGAGCTGCAGCTTTTGGGTGCCCAACCTGAGACAGCGA
Organism: Lepidochelys kempii; assembly: GCF_965140285.1. Lineage (NCBI taxonomy): Eukaryota > Metazoa > Chordata > Testudines > Cheloniidae > Lepidochelys > Lepidochelys kempii. The sequence continues at coordinate 55,275,664 of NC_136383.1, forward strand.
GGCCTGATCTTTTCAAAGGTGATGAACACTCACAACTCCAACTGACTTCTGTTAACTTGGGACTGACTTTCAGAAGAGCCACACTTCTCATTTTGGGTACCAAAAAAACTAAGGCAAGTAAAACATAGAGGCTGCTTTTGAAAATTTCATCTTTAACTACTACAGGCCAGATTTTCAAGAGTTCAGCACCTATATTAGGCAAAAAGAAAAGGAGTACTTGTGGCACCTTAGAGACTAACCAATTTATTTGAGCATAAGCTTTCGTGAGCTACAGCTCACTTCATCGGATGCATACTGTGGAAAGTGTAGAAGATCTTTTTATACACACAAAGCATGAAAAAATACCTCCTCCCACCCCACTCTCTTGCTGGTAATAGCTTATCTAAAGTGACCATTCTCCTTACAATGTGTATGATAATCAAGGTGGGCCATTTCCAGCACAAATCTAGGGTTTAACAAGAATGTCGGGGGGGGGGGTGTTAGGAAAAAACAAGGGGAAATAGGTTACCTTGCATAATGACTTAGCCACTCCCAGTCTCTATTCAAGCCTAAGTTAATTGTATCCAATTTGCAAATGAATTCCAATTCAACAGTTTCTTGCTGGAGTCTGGATTTGAAGTTTTTTTGTTGTAAGGTAGCGACCTTCATGTCTGTGATTGCATGACCAGAGAGACTGAAGTGTTCTCCGACTGTTTATGAATGTTATAATTCTTGACATCTGATTTGTGTCCATTTATTCTTTTACGTAGAGACTGTCCAGTTTGACCAATGTACATGGCAGAGGGGCATTGCTGGCACATTGGTGGATGTGCAGGTGAACGAGCCTCTGATAGTGTGGCTGATGTTATTAGGCCCTGTGATGGTGTCCCCTGAATAGATATGTGGGCACAGTTGGCAACAGGCTTTGTTGCAAGGATAGGTTCCTGGGTTAGTGGTTCTGTTGTGTGGTATGTGGTTGCTGGTGAGTATTTGCTTCAGGTTGGGGGGCTATCTGTAGGCAAGGATTGGCCTGTCTCCCAAGATTTGTGAGAGTGTTGGGTCATCCTTCAGGATAGGTTGTAGATCCTTAATAATGCGTTGGAGGGGTTTTAGTTGGGGGCTGAAGGTGACGGCTAGTGGCGTTCTGTTATTTTCTTTGTTAGGCCTGTCCTGTAGTAGGTGACTTCTGGGAACTCTTCTGGCTCTATCAATCTGTTTCTTCACTTCCGCAGGTGGGTATTGTAGTTGTAAGAATGCTTGATAGAGATCTTGTAGGTGTTTGTCGCTGTCTGAGGGGTTGGAGCAAATGCGGTTGTATCGCAGAGCTTGGCTGTAGACAATGGATCGTGTGGTGTGGTCTGGGTGAAAGCTGGAGGCATGTAGGTAGGAATAGCGGTCAGTAGGTTTCCGGTATAGGGTGGTGTGACCATCGTTTATTAGCACTGTAGTGTCCAGGAAGTGGACCTCTTGTGTGGACTGGACCAGGCTGAGGTTGATGGTGGGATGGAAATTGTTGAAATCATGGTGGAATTCCTCAAGGGCTTCTTTTCCATGGGTCCAGATGATGAAGATGTCATCAATATAGCGCAAGTAGAGTAGGGGCATTAGGGGACGAGAGCTGAGGAAGCGTTGTTCTAAGTCAGCCATAAAAATGATGGCATACTGTCATATTAGGCACTGTCACAGGATACACTCACCACTAGCGTGCCACCTCCTAGCCACATTTGGGGATTATCACGACTGTAGTCCAGTGCTCCTTTCTGCTGCTTGCTGCACACTCTGCTGCCACTCTCTCTCTCTGCAACTCAGGGTGCTGGGTCTTCATGGCCTAGCACTCCCAGCAGCTCACTATATTTTCCCCTTCCAGGGTACCAAAGTCCCACTTGACAACCATCATAGGTAGTCTGTGCTCCACTGCCTGGGTCTGTGCCACTTCCCCAGTAGCTGGTAGGGGAACCCAGGCCCTCCCACTACTCCAGATTTCAGTCCAGGAACCTATACCTGGAAACTGTGGTCTGCTTTCCCTCAGACCTTGTTGTTCTTTCCCTGGACTTCCTCCTACAGCTTCTGGCTCCTCCCTCTCTAGGTGTACCAACTCAAACTCCCTCCTCTTAGAGAGGAGCTATTGAACTCCATAGCCTCAAATACCTCCCTATTCCCAGATAGTGAATACAGCCTACTTCCTCTGCTGCTCCTTTCTGCTGTCAACTTACTGGCTTTATACAACTCCTACTGTTCTTCCCCAGCAGGGCTCCATCTTCAATCAGTCCTTCAGGACCAGGCTCTTCCCCCACTGTAGCCTATCAGGTTAATTATCCAAATTTACTGGCTCTGCCTTGTGTGGGGTGAACACCTTATCACAAAATCACCAAAATAAATGGGAAGATTTTCAACAGAGCTCAGCATGCTGGGGGTGCTGAGTTCTTTTGAAAATCTAATCATAAGTATCACTGTGGGAGTTGTTGCATGCTGATACGTTTTTAAAATCTGGCCTTTATTTAGGCATCTAAAGGGGGAAAGGGATCTTTGAAAATCTGGTCCTGAGCTCTCTTGAAATGTGGTCATCTCTGTTTCTATTTCCCCATAAGAAAAATGTAGATATAAAGTCCTTTGAAATCTTTGGATGAATACCACTATATAGAAGCTAAGCATTAGTTACTGTTATTATTTAATATTATAGGAATTGTATAACATGTATTGAATTTCATGCAACAGAACAGTTTTTGAGAAAGCAGACTTACTGAAGAGCTTTTAACTAACTCACATTTACAGAGCTTTATGACTTTATAAGCTTTGATACAATACTTTGTTATATACCATTCTGACACTATATTACATTTGTAACTATGTCACACATCAACTATTCTGTTGTGTCATATATGATATCAGAAAGATATTATTGAATCTTTTCGACCCAAGTGGCTAGTCAAAGTTCTGGGCTCAGTGGGTGGTCCAGTTGGGAATAGAATGTGGTGGTAGCCAGGTATTTCTTTTATGCAATCTTGTTTATTTACAAGGAATGTACAAAGTCCTGTGTCTCTGACCACAGAAGGATCCAAGGAAAAAAAGGAGCAGCTTCTCAGTTTACCATCCCCACAAGTCCTTGTAGCCAACAGCAGACTCAAAAACTCTCTCTCTAGCTTTTTCCAGGCTCGCACCATGCTTAAAGGCTCCTTCTTGGCTTTTTCATGCCTCTCTTCCTCTGCCTTCTTATCTGTGATCTTTTTGTGTTCTCTCCCACACCCACACACACCTACTCAAAACAATCTAACCCAACCCAGACCAAAAGCTCCTGCGTAAGTTAAAACAAACATTTTGTTTTAGGTGAGGCTTAATCCAAATCATAACAAGGTTTCACCCAGCTCATAACAATATTGTAAATACTGCATGTTTCATTTTAACATTTCCAATAGATGTCTCCAGTGTACTGTGTAAAAGCTTTTAAAAAAAAATAAACAATTGTATATAACCACACTACAAAATAAGAAATGGCATAATTACAAATTACATAATTTGTTTACAAAATTGTATATGAAAAATGATGAATGCATGGAGTCTAATCCACTTTGGAAAGTGGAAACAGAGATGAGCAGAATTTTGGCTATTAGGTTACAGAATTAATACTTCCTAGTTTATGTATCGCCCGTATAGTTACTATGGTGGGATTTTCAAAATCACTCAACACTGAGTTATGCCAATGCTTAGTGCTCCATAATGGGGTTCATGTGATATGGTACAAATGAAGAACACACTATCTTCTCATACATGGTCCCATGATGTACAGTATCCTACTGGTTTCAGAGGGGTAGCCGTGTTGGTCTGTATCAGCAAAAACAACGAGGAGTCCTTGTGGCACTTTAGAGACTAACACATTTATTTGGGCTTTAGCTTTTGTGGGCTAAAACCCACTTAATCAGATGCATGGAGTGAAAAATACAGTAAGCAGTATAAATATTACAGCACATGAAAAGATGGGTGTTGCCTTACCAAGTGGGGGGTACTCTTCTGCAGGGCTAAGAGTATAACTGAATAGATTAACAATATTGTTGGGTGACTTAAGGGAACCACTGTTGTGGCCCCTTGTGGCATGTAGGAGTTTAGATAGTTTAGTGTCCTTTTTCCTCTGTAGAGAAGCAAAGTGTGTGTTGTAAATGGCTTGTCTAGTTTTTGTAAAGTCCAGCCACGAGGCAGTTGTGTGGAAGGTTGTTTTTTTATGAGAGTCTCCAGTTTTGAGAGCTCATTCTTGATCTTCTCCTGTTTGCTGTATAGGATGTTGATCAGGTGGTTCTGCAGGGGAAAAGGCAAAATGCCACATTTATTGTGGATACAGAAAGAATCATAGTAAGCAGTTAGTTATAGCTACAACATTCCATTCAATTTCATATTTATTCACACATTCATTCATACACACACACACACACAGGTTCTGCAAGGTTGTTATCATAGTTACCAGCCTTAGAGTTGCTCATGCCAAGCCACTGGCCAGGTGGCCTGGACATGAGGAGGGAGCAGGGCCTTGTCAGATGTTCATCTGATGCTCCTGGAAGTTGGTTTGCAGAATCGGACCCCAAAGTTCTCACTTTCTGGAGTCCATTTTTATAGGAATTTCTTCCTATGCCAGTCTGTGGGAATTGCTTCATCATGCTGTTCCTGAATCAATCAGCAGATGACACATTCCGGACAGCTCTGTGCTTCCAGATGTTATCTTGTTCTTTGGTTCTCCCATTCTTGAGGCTGTTGGGTGGATTCCAGTCTGCCCTCCGTGCGCCCTCCGCGTTTCCACTTGATGCCTTCTTCAGCTGATGGACATTGGATTCTTAGGCTGGCACCTCCCTGATCATTCATTTATTATCCAAGCATCCATCCACATACATTCTCTTTCTCTATTTTAATCACAATTGTTAACAGAGCGAGATGAATACAACAAAAGGACGGGAGTCTCTAGGTGCTGTTTCTGTTGTTACAGAGTATTGCTTTGAGTCTCTCTCTCTCTGTGAGTAGTTGTTACAAAGAATTGCTTTGAGAAGAGACTTTGTCTTAGAATGTACTAACACAGTTAGCAGCTTGCAAGTTTCACACAGAGAGGGAGAGAAACAGTACCAAAACCCAAGAGACCTCTTAATTAGTAATACCCTGGAATTTAAACTATGGAGAATCAAACTCATGTGTGATTTTAATACAAAACTTCTTTAATATGATCCAACACCTGTCCCAGCCCGGAGCCCCCTCCTGGGCCTTGAACTCCTCATTTTTGGCTCTACCCCAGAGCCTGCACCCCCAGCCAGAGCCCTCCCCCATCCCAACCCCCAATTTCGTGAGCATCCATGGCCCACCATACAATTTCCATACCCAGATGTGGCCCTCGGGCCAAAAAGTTTGCCCACCCCTGTCCTAGCCTGTGTGCTGTAACAGTGCCTGCCAAAGTTATTGCCAACAGGCATGGGAAAGTGTCCAACTGCAGAGGAAGAAATGAGGCTGCCATCTCTAGAAACCTTTGGGAAAGGATTGCAAAGTTCCTCCATGAAAATTTTGAGATCTCTCAGGAGGATTCAAGGGACATCCCCGTGTACATAAAAAATTTGCTCCACATGCCCTCCTTCCCCGCCTAAGTCTGCAGGGGTATGAAAAGCAGATAATAACGCTCCCTCTTTTTGTTATACCAGTATCTCTTCTACCTCTTCATTAAGTAAATTAATGAAAAGTGGATAGCTGTGTCCTGTTTAGTTGGGGGTGCCATCAGTATATCATTGTAATGGGACATACAGTTACATACTTACCCGAGGTTCCTTCCTCTGCATTGGGTTTGACTGTACTCAACTGCCAGGACTGACTGGACTGCGATGACTTGTGGCATTATTGGATCCGGCAGTTGCAAGTCCCTCTTCCTTCTCCTGGTCTTCACTGTTCATGCCGGGGCCTTTAACTTGGGCTCCTTGGTGGTCTGCAATGTGGTGGTGGGGTCTCTGCAAAGTATGGCATGCAGCTCTTTGTAGAAGTGGCAGGTTTGGAACTTGGCATCAGATTGACTGTTGGCCTCCCTGGCTTTCTGATATGCTTGACACAGTTCCTTTGCTTTCACATGGCACCGCTGCTGGTCCCTGTTGTACCCCTTCTCCTGCATCTCCCGTGCAATCTGCTTGTAGATGTCAACATTTCTATGGCTGATCTGTAGCTGTGTCTGCACTGCCTCATCTCCCCACAGGCCCAGGAGATCCAGTATCTCCTGTTTATTCCGAGCGTGTCTGGAGTGTGTAGCTGTCATAGTCAACTAGGCAGTTGTACACAACAATAGAGAGTTGCTAGGTATGCTTGCCAAGCTGTACATTCAGAAAAAGGCATTTAAAAAATTTGCAGGCTTTAAAGGAGAATGGAGGTGTCTTCCAGTCTCTGTGACTGTGGGGCAATGGAATTCACAACTGTGACCAGACTGGTCAGTGTTACTCATTGTGTGACTGCTGCTGGGGGACTTTTAGGGTCAACATAAACAACACAGTCTCTACACTTGCACTGCATCGACCTCGACTATGGCTCAACGCCACTCGGGGAGGTGATATTTGTGTGTCGGCCTAATGGGGTGCTCAGATCAGTGGGAGACAAATTTAAGAGTAGACATGTGCACAACTACATTGACGCAAGGCGGCTTATGTTGACTTAACTTTGTGGTGTAGATCAGGCCTTAGGCAATGTCTAAACTTAAACTGCTGCAGCAGCACAGCTGCAAAGGTGTAGCTGCACTGCTATACTGCTTCAGTGTAAACGCTCCAGCTGTGGGAGGGTTCTCCCGTGGCTGTAGTTAATCCATCACCCTGAGAGGTGGTATATAGGACAACAGAAGAATTCTTCCATCAACCTAGCACTGTCTACGTAAGTTGTCCTAACTATGTTTATCAGGGTTGTGGCGTTTTCACACTCCTAAGTGATGTAGCTGGGTCAACTTAACTTTTCAGTGTAGACCTGGCCTTACACACGTGTAATTTTCTAAATGCAAGAAGACCCATTGAGTTTAATGAGACTCCTAAAATACGTAGTTACTCACATACATAACTGGTTGCAGGATGGAGCCTTGGCGTATACAGTGAAAACAGATAAACTGACTATACCATACACAAAATGCTGTCAAATGCACAAAATAAACAAAGTGAAAAAAATACAGGTTCCCCTCCAATTTTCTTTCAGATTTTTTTTTGTAACAACAATAAGAATTTTTAAAATGACAGTGTCCTTTTTAGTACAGTTCTTCCCAACAAGGTGCTAAGATGATTTCAATACAATTTCCCTGGACAGTGTAGCGTGGGCTTAACTTTGGGCCACATGGTATTGCAATTGAAATCAATTACAAAACTCACTGACTTAAAAGGGAGCAGGATCAGGCCATGTATTATAAATCCTGTCCCAGGCATGGAATTCCTGTGATGAAATTCACAGTTTTGTAGGGACTAAACTGAAGATGAATATGGTAAAATATATAATATGACTAATATATTTTATATTGCAAAATAAACATGTCAGTCTTGGCCTTTAACCAGGGTGTATGGGTGTTACATGTTCTGTCTACCTCACTGAACAGTATTTTAATTTCCTAGAGCCAGCATCTCTGTGCACTGGCAGATTATTTTGTTCTTCATCAAGTTTTTAAATAACATACTTCTAGAAAAGTATCTAATTTCATTTGCTCTGATCATATCAGGAATAACTTTAGGAGATTAAGGATCTAGGGCAGTCACAAAGTAACAAATGTGTATGCACATTTTAAATGGCTTGTTACACTGCTGGTGTTTAGTGCTGCCTTTGAGGAATTTGCAACAATATTCTTTGGCTTGATTGAATTAGATAACACTGGTGATAAGTTGATCACTCCAGAGCTTCCCAAATTCCTTCCTAATCTTTTTATACTCATCTTCTGAGAAAGGACCAGATATCTTTCAACATTATCTCTTACAAAGACAGCCTATACCTTCACCTGATTTGTAACACATTTAAGAAGATCAGAATATTAACCAAATCCTGTGGTATGGCACTGATGTAAATCCAAGGTGAAATAGCTGAGGGAGACCCTTTAAAAGTGACGGCAAAAACAAGCAAAACAAACAAAAACAAAACTTAACACCAACAATTTTCAGATTTCCCTGGACTAACTGCAAACTCCTTTACTGTTCTTCATCTAAAAATATCCCCTAAAATCAAGAATTAATTCCTTGTTATACTTACAAGTAATTTGCAATAGTTAATACCATAGGCAGAGTTATTGGCATCGAAGTGACTACATCCAGTTATTGTACTGTCAGAGCTATTTCACTTCATAAATTTGCACAGTGTTCAGGGGTTGGTGAAGTTCTAACAGACTGAAAAAAACCCAACCCTCTCTGCCCCCAATCAAAATGAAAGCCAAATATAGAAGTCCTCTTGAGGGACTAGTGCTTTGGTATTTGCTCCCAAAAATGATATACTTGAATGGGAGTTTGAAATGAAAGGAATAAATGCGAGGATATAACATGCATTTTGTGATTTGCAACACCAAAGTTACATCCCACCACCGAAACCTTGGTTGATTTAGAGTTTAAGTTGTTTCAGTGCAAAGTCCCTGAAAAGCAGAGAAATGTGCAGCTAGGGAACCTTCCTGAACAAACTTTGACACCCACCCACCTCTACTACAAACTTTATATTTCTAACATTTTTCTAAACTCAGCGCGCAGGTAGGAGAAAACCTGAAGGCCCATCTCAGCACCATTTACCCGATGTACTGCGTACAGACACGAACCGGTTCGATGTAGATAGGATGTGCACCTGGGCGAAGATGAGGCGGCAGTTATGTTCTGATATTAGTATGTGAGGGGCTGGGAGTTCAGAGAGGGGGAAAGCCTGGCTCGCAGTAAAATCAGCATGCAGGGGACAAATAACAGGCCGCGCGGCAACTTGCCGCTGATTCTGCAACGGGCAATAGTGGCAAGGGGACAGCGGGGCTACAGGCTCAGCGCTGGGGGAGGTAGGGTAATTCATGCCCTCCCGGGAGCCACACAACCCCAGCACGCTGGAGAGCCGCACCCCGGGCAGGCGTGCTGCAACCCTCCTTCCTGGCACGTCTCTCGCCTCGTCACAAGTTGCTAATCATGCACCAAGGTCCCTGGAATTTGGGAGCGCACCGAGGTCAGCTCCGCGCGGGGAGGGCGCCCAGCGCCAGCGGCTAGAGACCGGGGCAGCTCAGGCTGAGCCGGGGCGGGGGGTTGGAACTTGGCAGGGTGGAGCCGGGAGCGGGGCGGGGCTGGGATGCCGAGGCTGCCTGTGGTGGAGGCTGCCGGGAGCTGGGCAGCGGCGTCTCCTCAGTCGTCCCAGCTGCTCTCAGGGCGGGAGGCTTCCGCGGCCGCTGCTGAAGCTCTCGGAGTAGCTGCTACTGCTCTGCTCCCTCCTCGCCCTTTGTTTCAAGAGCCCCCAGGCCCGGGGTGCGGCTGGCCTCGGGGACCGCCCTCCCACCCCCCATGCCATGGTTTGAAAGTGCCAGCTGCCTGGTCACCTGGGGGAATCGCTGTGCAGCTGGGAAGCACCGCGGGCCCTGCGCCCTGCTGTCGGCTCTTGAGGCTGCTGCTGCTGCCTGGTGAAGAGGGATTTGCAAGGAGCTGAGCCCTGGTGCAGCTGCAGCAGCCATGGGGCTGCAGCCCTTGGAGTTCAGCGATTGCTACCTGGATAGCCCCTGGTTCAGGGAGAGGATCAGAGCCCATGAGGCCGAACTGGAGAAAACCAACAAGTTCATCAAGGATCTGCTCAAGGATGGAAAGAACCTCATCGCTGCAACCAAAAGTGAGGGGGGGGGGAGGAGGAGGTGTTGGGGGGGGGCAGTGTGTGCAGTGTGGCCACGTAGCCCCTTTTTGTTGCAATAATAAGACCGGTGCGGTGCTTTGCAGGGGCGGGTCCCTGTATGTGGGGCAGTAATCGGCGCTGCATCAAGGAGAGGTTTGCTGAGAGCCTCCTTGCGCAGAACAGGGAGGTTTCCTGCCCTGCAGGCTTTGGGTTGCCCTGCTGTCATCCTGGGTGCGAGCTGCTGCTGTCCTGTGCCGCTAGCAGCTGCTGCTGCAAAGTGGCTTGCCTGAGCTGGGAGGGCAGATGGCGGTGTACCTTGCAGAAAGCCAGGGTTTCCTGCCGCCTGAGGCGCGCAGAGAGAGAGAGTGGTATTTGCAAGAGGTGCCAAGTTGCGTTCAGCTGGGGGAGAGGGGAGCCTGCCGCCTCATGCAGTTTTTAATTTTTTTACGCTTCGTGTAAGGAAAGGCTTTTCTCTGAGTTTAATTTAGTTCATTTCCCTCCTCACCTTTCGCTCTAGTTAGAACCCCCTTATTCCAGCGCGAGGAAACCGCTGTCTTTCTGCCCTTGTCATCGTGGGAAAGTGATAACAGGCCTGCTACTGACAGCAACTCCCTTTTCACAGAACTTTTTGTAACCTCAGTTACATCTCTGTGATTTCCTGGCACAGGCCTTCCTTATTCTATGTCTTTAAAGCCCATAGCATGCTTTGGATACTGTATGTCCACAGAACCATGACACTGACTTTGTGCCACACGCTGCATTTGCTTGTGTATTTTCCATCCTGAAAGGACAATAGGGTGTGTGGTCATAGTAACTCTCTAAATTCCACTGAATGCATCCGATGAAGTGAGCTGTAGCTCACGAAAGCTTATGCTCAAATAAATTTGTTAGTCTCTAAGGTGCCACAAGTACTCCTTTTCTTTTTTTTGTCTAAATCAAATGGCTGAAACATCATGGTTGGGGTTTTAAATGCACAAAGATGGCTACATCATGGTGTGGGGGTACCATACCACTGAGTGGCATGACTACATATTTACATTCTTGTCTGTAGTGTTGCATTCAGATAACTTCTTAAATTTTAAGTTCAAACAGGCTAGTGTAGTTTATAAAAGCTTATTTGAAACCAATGATGATTTAAACAATCAAATGTGTTTATTTCACTTTGATTTTCACATATGCTGGCACTATGTTCCCTAAACCAGTGGTTTTCAAACTGCAGGTCGTGACCCAGTACTGGGTCGCACCGAAGGGGCTGTTAAAAATCCCATCGGTGGTGCTGCTCAGCTAAGGCAGGCTAGTCCCTGCCTGTTCTGACACCACGCTGGTGTGGCAGGTCTGGCACCTAGGCAGAAAGACCACTGGGATCTGCGTGCTGCCCCTGCCCTGAGCACCGGCTCTGTACTTCCACTGGCCAGGAACCAGCCAATGGGAGCTGGGGGAGGGGCAATGTCTGTGGGTGAGAGCTGCTTGTGTACCTCTGCCTAGGAGCTGGACCTGCTGTTGGCTGCTTCCGGGGCACAGCATGGTTTGCAGTGCCAGGACAGTCAGGAAGCCTTTCTTAGCACCCCCTCTGTGCTGCCAACCGGGAGCTGCCCTAACCCCTGCCCCAAATCCCCAGCTCTGACCCCCCCCACCCAAACCTGGAGCCCTTTGCTCCACCTCAAACCCCTCATCCTGGCCCCACCCCAGAGTCTACACCCAGAGCCCTGAGCCCCCCCCAACCCAGAGCCCTGTCCTGCACCCCAAACCCCTCTTCCCCAGCCCCATCCTAGAGCCCTCACTCCCTCCCGCACCCTTGCCCCAGCCCTGAGTCCCTCACCCCCAGCCTTACCCCGCAGCCCTCACCCCCAACACTCTGCCCCAGCCCTGAGCCCCCTCCCACACCCCAAACCCCTCATCCCCAGCTCTGTTGGGTCGTGGGCATCAACAGTTTTCTTCAACTGGGTCTCCAGAAAAAAAGTTTGAAAACCACTGCCCTGAACTATACTGCTCCCTTGAGAGCATGTAAAATTTGAAAATGCAGACAGCAGGGCCCAGCAGCTGTAAATTGGAAGGAATTCATAAGATTATTCATGGGACAGAATAAGTGGCTGCAGCTGGGGAGGCTTCTGTGGCTGAAGATTTTTCAGATATCTCATTCTACCCAAGTAGAAACAGGGCAGAACATGTATGTCTCTGCTTCGTGTTTTCTTAAATGGGTAAAGGGGAGAGCATGCATTATGCCCTTTTCCCTTGTTTATAACACGTCTTTATTTGTTGGGCAACACATTTTCTGCATTTTGATAAGATATGTTCTTTGGAGACTGCATGCATGTCCAAATCATATAGATTTGAAATCCAAAATTCTTTAAAACTGAAGTGTGAAGTAAAAATATTTCTGTGTTCCTAAACTTGTGAAAAATCGTTCTTTTTCCCCTTTGCGTGGATACCTCAAACAGCTGGATGGAATTGTCTAAATCTTTTCCAAAACTTCCATTTCTGGTCTTAATCTACCCACATGAAACTTCATATAAAAAAGTTATATAACTTTTAAGGCGTGCGAAAGGTACTGACAGGAAAGGTACTGAATGAAAGTATGCAGTGTAGTTGTAGCTGTGCTGGTCCCAGGATATTAGAGAGAAAGGTAAGTGAGGTCATATCTTTTATTGAACCAATAGAATTGAGGATATTGCTCACCTTGTCTCTTGAATGAATGTGTTATCTTGATGATAACCACAGTGTTACTTTAATATCCTTAGTTTTAGTAGGTAAATACTTTTGCAGCACAAATTGTGCCTACTGTATGAAATGACATTTCATCCTATTAACTCTTCTGAGTAGAGATATTGTATAGAAGGGGGTGGTGGGTGCCGTTGATTTTATATATCTAGTCAAGAAAATTAGTTGCATTGTGACTTTGCCGATTGTGGATTTTTGCCCCTATGAGAGCTGTTTCAGCTTTTGTCACCCATAAATACTGGAGGCAAAAGGCTATGCCATAGGCATTTCCTGAAGGCTGACACTTAGTATTGGGTAGTAGTTGATTTTCAGCTTAAGAAGAATAAATTAAAATCATTAATATCAGGATTTTTTTTAGATTGAAGTACTCAACTATTTGGATTTTGTTTTTGAATGGGAAATTGTTTTATGGTAAATACAACTTAAGGTATATTAAATGTTATTCTGTAAACTGGGTTATTCAAGATCATTTTTCTCATGCCATCACCTGCAGCATCATATCTGTACCCTCATCATTTATGATAAATACAGAACTTTCCTTTATTTTATTTTTTTTAAAAAAGAAAGGAAAAAAACAAGAGCAACAGCTGACAAAAACTTCATGATGCTCCTCTCCATCTTCTGCTGAATGTGAGGGAAATCCATTTAATTGAATAAGTCCCACTTCCTGTTTAACTGCGAGCACTGTAAATGACTATGACATTTGCATTGGGCCACATCCTGAGAGGTAGTAAGCATATGCCACTTCTCTTGATGACAGTAGGAGTTGTCACTGCCTTTCAGGATCAAGGCGGTAGTATTGTTGTGGTCCCCCTCTTATCTTCTTTATTCTCCTTTCCTTTTCAGTTATACTGGGCAGTGTTTTCTCCCCAGTTCAAACTTGTTTATAAGTAGAAGTTGCAGAGTTAATGTTATTGGTACACAAAAAGAAAAGGAGTACTTGTGGCACCTTAGAGACTAACCAATTTATTTGAGCATAAGCTTTCGTAAGCTACAGCTCACTTCATCGGATGCATTCAGTGGATCCGATGAAGTGAGCTGTAGCTCACGAAAGCTTATGCTCAAATAAATTGGTTAGTCTCTAAGGTGCCACAAGTACTCCTTTTCTTTTTGCAGATACAGACTAACAAGGCCGCTACTCTGAAACCTGTCATTGGTACGCAAGTACATTACCAATAAATAAACCATCTCTGCTGCAGCCTTAACTGAAGTTTCTAGTTTTCCACATAAGCTAGACTTCGTGTTGCTTTAAAACTCCAAGTTTTAATTCTTTCATGAATCTGAAAGGTAACCAGTTCTGACTTGAAGTTCTCTTGTGTTTCCTGTCTAAAACTTTGCATCATTGAGGTGTCGTTTCTTGAAACCAAAGACTGGAAAGAGAAAGAAAGAAAGAATAAACAAACAGTGGTTTTAGCTATTCACTGACCTGTTTTCATTACACTTCCCTTTTTCCATATTTAAGTTGACTTTCTTGGGGGGTTGCTATTAAATGTATGAAACAGTACACACACTTACCATAGAAATATCAATTATTTCTCAAGAAACTCCAACCATTTAGGATGTAAAGTTTGTTTTTTGAAAGGATCGTTTCTGAATAGAGGTAGCCACTGGGGTTTTGAGAGATACTGAATGAAAATGCACTTAATTTGAGATAAAATGTGCATTTGAAAAGTTTGTTTAAAGCTGTTAAACACTGTACGTGATTATAACCTACATAGCCCCAACATAACATGCATTCAGATTAACATTTGAGGAACAAAGTCATGTGACTCTTGATCAACACCAGTTTTTTAAGCTTTCCATGTGAGTGTCAGCTAAACTTGTGTCTCAGTGGCTTGGGCTAGTAGCATTTTGTAACGGATACTAGCCCTCAAAGACTCTGGAATTGTGGCCACTTTAAATAGTTATGATGGAATTAATTTGTAAAATACGTAAGGAAATGGAGAAAGCATTCAATCTGAAAAGTATGTAATTTCTGTAGTTTAAATGAGTGCTCAGTAAATATTTCAAAGAAAGCATCTGATATTGGTTCTCAGCAGGTTTGCTTTTATTTAAAAAAAAAAGAAAAGAAAAGCTGTTCTTTGTTACAAGTAATATTGTAGATTATTTAAACTGATTTATAAATATCTCACTTGCTCTTCAGTAGGATGATTATGCTATTTGTTTACTTTTGAATTTCTCTAAGCTTGCAAAATGGAAAATAACTAGTTCACTTTGTACTTGCATCCCTATGCCCTAGCACAGTGCTATAGTGTTTATTGGAAACGCTGCCAGAGAATGTTTACTAGCTTTTTTTTAAAAAAAATGGAATTTAAAAATATAGTGGAAACGTTTCTGTTGATCTTAAGTTTTGTAATTTTGGGCCATATCTGATGTGACTTTCTTTTAAGAAAGGTTTACACAGAGAGCATAGTCCTCTGCTTCTTTTTAGCCTGTAGCAGCCACACTTCTTAGTGCTCCTTGTAATTAACATACGAATAGCATGACTTCCCTGCTAATGGAAAAAGTTGCTATTGTATAAGAAAGTGGTCTGAGAGTCTTTCCATTCAGCCCCACCCAAAAGAAGGCATTCATCTTTATGTAAATGGAATGGTATTGCTCTATAATAGAAATGTCAAACTAATTCTGTGGGGAGGACCAAATTACAATTTTTAAATGTGGTCTGAACTGGGATTATAAAATTAGTGCCATAGCCTACCTTCTCTCCTCTGCACGTCTTTCACTAATGCCAAGGAGAGGTTTGCCTGAAGATCAAGGATAGCATATTGTCTTTAGTCATCATTGTTGTCTTCTTTCTTGTCACTTCTGTATTTGGGGTTGGCAACTTTTATAGCCTTTTTCCAAAACTAATGATTTTATGCCTGGCTGTCATGCAAATTGGTCTCTCTAAGGTCCGCTGATATCCAGTCCATGTACAAAGTCTTTGGCTTCTCCCTGTACACGCTAATTTCTATGCTACCAGTTTTTTTTGCACTAAATGCATCCGATGAAGTGAGCTGTAGCTCTCGAAAGCTTATGCTCAAATAAATTGGTTAGTCTCTAAGGTGCCACTAGTACTCCTTTTCTTTTTGCGAATACAGACTAACACGGCTGCTACTCTGAAACCTGTCTATCCTACCAGTATAACTCTCGGGGCGACCCGCATTAGGTCCCTCACAATCTCACTTCATTTCCTATCATGGAGCAATAGTCTTTAACTAGTAGCTCAGCTGTCTTATGAAGTTGTTATTGCATTTGGGATCCATTGGTGGTGTGGGGAATGATGTAGGACATTTCTAGGACCATAGCTAATTCTGTCTTTTGATCATTTTGTGCATGCACTAGACCAATTTTTACTTGCAATTCAGAATTTTTACCTGCAATATTTGAGATGCTGGTTGTTAGTGTCATCATTAGGCTTCAGAGTCAATTGAAATGAGTGGTGTAGTTCACACTTTTCAGAGCTGTTGGGTAGATCACATTTGGTAGGCCTCATTCAGTCTTTTTTTTTTTTTTTTTTAATAAATGAAAGCTTATGTTCTGCAGAACTTGAGTCTATCATAGAAGCTGCAAAATAGGCTGGATCTGTTGTGGAGACTGTAGTTTGAATCCCTGGTTTGAAACTAAATTGAGGGTCAAATGAGAGAATTGCTGCTGAGCCTCAGGCAGGAACATTCCACCTTCCAAAATTAAAAGATGCTGACTTCCTACTTTTGGATGACAGTTGATGCTCAAATGGGCATATAACACACCGTAGAGACTTTACTGGTTTTAGAAAGTGAGAAAAAATAGAGAGCGTGCTTCATCTGGGGATGGTCTACACCGGGGTGGCCAACCTGAGCCTGAGGAGGAGCCAGAATTTACCAATGTACATTGCCAAAGAGCCACAGTAATACTTTGGCAGCCCCCCATCACCTTCCCCACCCCCCGCTCCCAGTGCCTCCCACCCACCGATCAGCACCTCCTCCTCCCTCCCCTCACTTTCTGACTTGGAGCGCAAGAGGCTCTGGGGGTGTGGGGGAGGAGCAAAGGCATAGCAGGTTCAGGGGGGGTGGGGCAGGAAGGGGTGGAGTGGGGGCAGGGCCTGTGGCAGAACCAGGGGTTGAGCAGTGAGCACCCCCCAGCACATTGGAAAGTTGAAGCGTGTAGCTCCAGCCCCTAGTCGGTGCCTATATAAGCAGCTGTATATTAACTTCTGAAGAGCCTTATGTGGCTCCGGAGCCACAGGTTGGCCACCCCGGTCTACACTTAGAAGTGGTACTGGTGTGTCTGTTGGTTAGAGGGGTGACTTTTTGCCACCATAACTGCTCTGGAAAAGCCCTAGTTTGGACACAGTCATACTTGTACAAAGGTGCCTTATACTTATACTTTTAGTTCCTGAACCAGATCACTTGAGGGTGTGGGAGTCTAGAAACTCCGAGTCTCTTTTGAGTGACTGACCATTGCCCCGAGCTGGTTTAGAATGAATCCTCTGGGGTTTTAATCTATTCATTCTGGGCAACTGTTCTCCACTGCCTTGTAACTTGTGTAGTCATACCAATGCAAAGTGGGGCTAAAGCAATAAATTCTAAGCTCTTTAGGGAAGAGACTGTCCTGTTGTTCTGTGTTTGAACAGTGGGGTTCCATGATGCTCTGAGGCACTATGGTACTAAAAATAATAAAATACTTCGCAGCATTGTGATTTGGTAGTGTTTTATATCCCCTTTGCACAGACATGAATGAGTACACATGAATCAGGCCCAGTGAATTTACTGCTGGTGTAATCTGTCAGACTGATGGCCCAGAACTTGACATCCTAGAATTCACCTGAAATGTATAGCACAGGCAAGAATAGTGCAGCTTCCTTGCCAGTGTGCTTCTGCCTTCTCCTGAAGGAAAGGTAGAATAGTTACGTCTTTGCTTATTTTGTCCTTGGCCTTTCTACTTGAGACTGTCAGCAGTGGTCTGGTGGTGGTTTTTGTGATGTGTACTAATAATTAGAATAAGAATACCAACTTGCTTCTCACAAGCTACCTGTGGTAACATGTATGGTTGTTGGATCATATTAAAGAAGTTCTGTATTAAAATCACAAATGAGTTTGATTCCCCATAGTTTAAATTCCAGGGTATTACTAATTAAGAGGTCTCTTGGTTTTTGGTACTGTTTCTCTCCCTCCATGTGTGAAACTTGCAAGCTGCTAATTGCGTTAGTACATTCTAAGACAGAGTCTGTTCTCAAAGCAATTCACAGAGAGAGAGACTCAAAGCAATACTCTAACAACAGAAACAGCACCCAGAGACTCCCCGCCCTTTTGTTGTATTAACAATTGTGATTAAAATAGAGATAGAGGATCTATGTGGATGGATGCTTGGTGTGGATAATAACTGAATGGTCAGGGAGGTGCCAGCCTAAGAATCCAGTGTCCATCAGCTGAAGAAGGCGTCAAGTGGAAACAAACAGAGGACACCCCCCCCCCCCCCAGAGGGCAGACTGGAATCCACCCAACAGCCTCAAGAATGGGAGAACCAAAGAACAAGATAACATCTAGCAGCATGGAGCAGTCAGGAACGTGCTATCTGCTGATTGATTCAGCAACAGCATGATGAAGCAATTCCCATAGACTGGCATAGGAAGAAATTCCTATAAAAATAGACTCTAAAAAGTGAGAACTTTGGGGTCCGATTCTGCAAACCAACTTCCAGGAGCATCAGATGAGCATCTGTCAAGGCCCTGCTCCCTCCTCATGTCCAGGCCACCTGGCCAGTGGCTTGGCATGAGCAACTCTAAGGGTGGTAACTATGATAACAACCTTGCAGAACCTGTGTGTGTATGAATGAATGTGTGAATAAATATGAGATTGAATGGAACGTTATAGCTATAACTAACTGCTTGCTATGATTCTTTCTGTATTCACAATAAATGTGGTATTTTGCCTTTTTCCCTTTAATAAGATCCTGCTGGTTTTTAATTTATTGGTATAACATGGTCACTGGTGACCTAGAACCTGGAGCTCTGTATCCTCCTCCCATGCCCCTAGGCATTCCAGTTTCCACCTCTTTGGGTCCTAGAAACAAGCCCATTCTTAATTCCCCATACGTTATTAGTGTCATTGAACTCAGTAGGAATTTTCTGGTACATACAGTTAAGCATGTGTGTTAGTGTTTGCAGGATTTGAGCCAGCACTTGTAATTTCCCCTCTTAATCCTTGGCTGCAAACTTTTTTGTTGTTGTTGAGAGGGTGGTGTAAGTGTTTGCAGAGAGCAACTACAAAGCCTATTCTGTGAATTTGTTAGGAAATTCTGTTGAATTTTATTTAAAAAACAAACAAGTCCCTTTGTTTCTGGTGCTACTTATTGGTAGAAAATATAGAATTAAAATTATTTCTGCTCATTTTCTTGTTTCCCTAAAAGAAATAAAAGAAACAAGGCATTTGAAATGGTAATGTACATTAACATTACATACTTTGAGCCTATGTTTGGTCTTCTGTGCTTGGTGTGAAATGTTAACTTTTTAAAATGAATCAACATATAAAATGTTCCAAAAATATGAAGTGAAGATGCAACATAATTTAAATGAATATTACCAAGCTTAATGCTCTTGGAAGGTAGTTCATAGCTTTATAGAGTAGTTTGTCTGACTGGCAGTTGTTATATTGGGGATTTTCTTTTGGTTTTATCTTGGGATTGTGGTGCTAAAGTCTTCCTCTTACATGACTTCTCTAAATTTCCAAATAAGATTGAGAGAGTTTTATGACAATAGACTAGTAGTGGTAAAAAAAACACAATGAATGTATACTACAGTAAAAGCTCTGTTATCTGACACTCAATTAATGGGTATTTGTGATCTCCCAATAGAAATCTTCAATCTAATAACCGGGACAAGTATATTGCCCAGCACGTAATGCAATTGCACGTTCTGCACTCTACTTTTATGCAAAAGAGGCAGAAGACAAGTAAGCAAGCTGATATCAGGGATTTATTCAGAAAAGCAGCTTCCAGAGTGTCATAGGGTCCTTACAGATTCAGCCCAATCTCCTGCACTTTATACATCTACAGTGATGATTGATGTTGTTGATGATGGCCCTGAGGCATTGCAAGATCCTGAAGTGTCTTCTGAATCATCAAAGAGAGATTAAATTATGTTCAGTATAGTTTTAGTGTGAAGTGTATTTTTAGTGATCTGGGTGTACACCATGCACTGCCCATAGTTATATGTAGCGTCATAAGAGAACCTCATAAGAGAGAACTTTACCTGATTAAACCTAAGTGCTTCAAGAAACCAACTGCACTGCAGTGCAGTACTACTACTGGATTGGTGAGTACCGGTGTACTATTCTATACTTTATTCATTTTATTGTATTCTGATTCTTTGAAAATTGGTATTCCATTGGTAAAGTATAATTCAGAATAGGTATTCCATTGGTAAAGTATAATTCAGAATATTCGATTAACCGGCAAACCCCCCCCCCCCCATTTCCCCAATGTGTCTGATAACAGAGCTTTTACTATAGTATTTTTCAGGTATTTGGAATATTTTGAGGGGGTGGCCTAGTCGCTTCAACTCTGATTGGAAGTAGAACTGTCCAGTGAGTGTAAGAATGCACATTCAGGAGTGTGTTGCAGTCCCCATGCTGCATGGGAATTGGAAAGAGGAAGTAGAGCTGAAGTCCTTTAAGGGAGAGCTGAGATAAGGCATGTGCTTACTACAAGTTCTTGCTTCAGAAAAATGTGTGCTTTAGCGTTTCCGAAAAGCAAACTATGAGTTGGATGGGTGTGAGTTCTCTTTTCATGCCTACTTGTGCAGATGGGGTCATGCTATCATTATGTTTTTGTGAGAATGGCTCTTGTCTTATTCCAGCTAGTCAGTTAACTTTTTGTTTTCCTTTCTATATTTCCTTGTCCCAAGATGGAATATTTTCCCCTGTTGTTCTAACCTTGAGCTATATGCCTGCAATGGCTTTATGCTGAATTGGGGAGTTCTTGCCAGTTGTTTATGGTGAGTTACTCCCTTGTGGGAGAGAAGTAGCAGGAAAAGCTACCTGCAAAAGGGGGGTGGGGGCATAAAGGACTTAAAATAAAACATTTTCTGAATATTTCCATCTCACACCCTTAACTAAGTGTACCCGCCTAAAGCTGGTCTTCAACCTGGGATTCTGTCTGTCTTCCTGGGAAGATTAGCTCAGATGGAGATGAGAGGCTCATTAGAAGGTTCACGTTTTTATTTTCCTATTAGGTTTGATTTGTTTTCCTTGGTACGCCCAAGTCCTGGATTTAAAAACAAAAAGTTGTAACTGGACTCTAATTCTACACCTTTGTATATGCTGAAAGTTTGATTGGATTATTGGTATTGTCCATCATGGAGGATTATCCCAGTTTAAACAAGCAAGGTAAACTGGGTATCTTGCAAAGCGTAAATGTCTGAATAGGGCTCTCCTACCTCAGCAATGAGTTTATCAGAAGTAATAAGATTTTTTGTAGCAGAAATTGGAATGATGTCCTGAAAAAAAGTATGCCAGGAGACAGCATGCTGCTAGCAAGTATTCTCTAATTTTAAAGGTTTCAGAGGAACAGCCGTGTTAGTCTGTATTCGCAAAAAGAAAAGGAGTACTTGTGGCACCTTAGAGACTAACCAATTTATTTGAGCATGAGCTTTCGTGAGCTACAGCTCACTTCATCAGATGTTTACCGTGGAAACTGCAGCAGACTTTATATACACACAGAAATCATGAAACAATACCTCCTCCCACCCCACTGTCCTGCTGGTAATAGCTTATCTAAAGTGATCAACAGGTGGGCCATTTCCAGCACAAATCCAGGTTTTCTCACCCTCCACCCCCCCACACAAATTCACTCTCCTGCTGGTGCTAGCCCATCCAAAGTGACAACTCTTAACATAATCAAGTCGGGCTATTTCCTGCATAGATCAAGGTTTTCTCACATCCCCCCCGCCCCCATACACACACAAACTCACTCTCCTGCTGGTAATAGCTCATCTAAACTGACCATTCTCCAGGTTTAAATCCAAGTTAAACCAGAGCATCGGGGGGGGGGGGGTAGGAAAAAACAAGAGGAAACAGGCTACCTTGCATAATGACTTAGCCACTCCCAGTCTCTATTTAAGCCTAAATTAATAGTATCCAATTTGCAAATGAATTCCAATTCAGCAGTTTCTCGCTGGAGTCTGGATTTGAAGTTTTTTTGTTTTAAGATAGCGACCTTCATGTCTGTGATTGCGTGACCAGAGAGATTGAAGTGTTCTCCGACTGGTTTATGAATGTTATAATTCTTGACATCTGATTTGTGTCCATTTATTCTTTTACGTAGAGACTGTCCAGTTTGACCAATGTACATGGCAGAGGGGCATTGCTGGCACATGATGGCATAGATCACATTGGTGGATGTGCAGGTGAACGAGCCTCTGATAGTGTGGCTGATGTTATTAGGCCCTGTGATGGTGTCCCCTGAATAGATATGTGGGCACAATTGGCAACGGGCTTTGTTGCAAGGATAAGTTCCTGGGTTAGTGGTTCTGTTGTGTATGTGGTTGTTGGTGAGTATTTGCTTCAGGTTGCGGGGCTGTCTGTAGGCAAGGACTGGCCTGTCTCCCAAGACTTGTGAGAGTGTTGGGTCATCCTTTAGGATAGGTTGTAGATCCTTAATAATGCGTTGGAGGGGTTTTAGTTGGGGGCTGAAGGTGACGGCTAGTGGCGTTCTGTTATTTTCTTTGTTAGGCCTGTCCTGTAGTAGGTAACTTCTGGGAACTCTTCTGGCTCTATCAATCTGTTTCTTTACTTCTGCAGGTGGGTATTGTAGTTGTAAGAAAGCTTGACAGAGATCTTGTAGGTGTTTGTCTCTGTCTGAGGGGTTGGAGCAAATGCGGTTGTATCGCAGAGCTTGGCTGTAGACGATGGATCGTGTGGTGTGGTCAGGGTGAAAGCTGGAGGCATGCAGGTAGGAATAGCGGTCAGTAGGTTTACGGTATAGGGTGGTGTTTATGTGGCCATTGTTTATTAGCACTGTAGTGTCCAGGAAGTGGATCTCTTGTGTGGACTGGACCAGGCTGAGGTTGGTGGTGGGATGGAAATTGTTGAAATCATGGTGGAATTCCTCAAGGGCTTCTTTTCCATGGGTCCAGATGATGAAGATGTCATCAATATAGCGCAAGTAGAGTAGGGGCTTTAGGGGACGAGAGCTGAGGAAGCGTTGTTCTAAATCAGCCATAAAAATGTTGGCATACTGTGGGGCCATGCGGGTACCCATAGCAGTGCCGCTGATCTGAAGGTATACATTGTCCCCAAATGTGAAATAGTTATGGGTAAGGACAAAGTCACAAAGTTCAGCCACCAGGTTAGCTGTGACATTATCGGGGATAGTGTTCTTGACGGCTTGTAGTCCATCTTTGTGTGGAATGTTGGTGTAGAGGGCTTCTACATCCATAGTAGCCAGGATGGTGTTATCAGGAAGATCACCGATGGATTGAAGTTTCCTCAGGAAGTCAGTGGTGTCTCGAAGGTAGCTGGGAGTGCTGGTAGCGTAGGGCCTGAGGAGGGAGTCTACATAGCCAGACAATCCTGCTGTCAGGGTGCCAATGCCTGAGATGATGGGGCGCCCAGGATTTCCAGGTTTATGGATCTTGGGTAGTAGATAGAATATCCCAGGTCGGGGTTCCAGGGGTGTGTCTGTGCGGATTTGATCTTGTGCTTTTTCAGGAAGTTTCTTGAGCAAATGCTGTAGTTGCTTTTGGTAACTCTCAGTGGGATCATAGGGTAATGGCTTGTAGAAACTCGTGTTGGAGAGCTGCCGAGCAGCCTCTTGTTCATATTCCGACCTATTCATGATGACAACAGCACCTCCTTTGTCAGCCTTTTTGATTATGATGTCAGAGTTGTTTCTGAGGCTGTGGATGGCATTGCGTTCCGCATGGCTGAGGTTATGGGGCAAGTGATGCTGCTTTTCCACAATTTCAGCCCGTGCACGTCGGCGGAAGCACTCTATGTAGAAGTCCAGTCTGCTGTTTCGACCTTCAGGAGGAGTCCATCTAGAATCCCTCTTTCTGTAGTGTTGGCAGGGAGACCTCTGTGGATTAGTATGTTGTTCAGAGGTATTTTGGAAATATTCCTTGAGACGGAGACGTCGAAAATAGGATTCTAGGTCACCACAGAACTGTATCATGTTCGTGGGGGTGGAGGGGCAGAAGGAGAGGCCCCGAGATAGAACAGCTGCTTCTGCTGGGCTGAGAGTATAGTTGGATAGGTTAACAATATTGCTAGGTGGGGTGAGGGAACCATTGCTGTGGCCCCTTGTAGCATGTAGTAGTTTAGAAAGTTTAGTGTCTTTTTTCTTTTGTAGAGAAGCAAAGTGTGCGTTGTAAATGGCTTGTCTAGTTTTAGTAAAATCCAGCCACGAGGAAGTTTGTGTGGAAGGTTGGTTCTTTATGAGAGTATCCATTTTAAAATTTTAAAAACCAGTTTGTTCCCTGTATTATTTTTTTTTAATTGCATGCTGTGACATTCCCCTATCTGGACCCGTGGTCTGCTAGGTGACTCCAATCCTTGACCCTGGGAGCCAGCCTTACCCTGCACTGCTGTGAGAACCCCCACTCCTGAGCTGTTCACGCACAGCCTCTGGCATGTAAGCTGCTCCTTGGATTGTGCAACCAAATCACAGTAACCAATATTTCTGGTCCCAGACACAACCCTAGGAACCTCCGTCTTGCAATGTCCAGTTATGCCTGCTGGATGCTGCAAGCTTATATAAGTTCGTCAGTTTAACAAAGAAATTGATATGTACCAGGCTCGTTATCCCAACGGGAGCGTCTGGCACACTTCAAACCAAACACACTGCTTCAGGTAGAATAAACAAACAGATTTATTAACTATAAAGATAGATTTTTAAGTGATTATAAGTCAAAGCATAATAAGTCATATTTGGTCAAATGAAATAAAAGCAAGATGCATTCTAAGGTGACCTTAACGCTTTCGATGCCCTTACAAACTTAGATGCTTCTCACCACAGGCTGGCTGATTGCTCTTCAGCCAGCCTCTCCCCTTTGATCAGCACATCAGTCGCTTGGTGTGGTGTCTGTAGATGTAGATGGAAGAGAGAGGAAGAGCATGGCAAACGTTTCTCCCTTTTATCGTGTTCTTTCTTCCCTGTTGGCTCCCCCTCCCCGGTCCCCTTCAGAGTCAGGTGAGCATTACCTCATCGCAGTCCCAAACTGATCAAAGGAAGGGGGTTGGGGTGACTCACTGGAGAGTCCAACAGATCCTTTTGTTGCTGCCAAGGCCAGCGTCCTTTGTTCCTGTGAGGCTGGACTGGGTTTGTCCCATACATGCCCTGGTGAGGTCTGAACTGCCTCTCTGCTCTTGGGAGAGTTTTTGCCTGGGCTTATTTTAAATCATGAGGATACATTTTTAGCCTCATAACTATATACATGAAATTATAACCTATAACATTACTATAACAAGATTACAATGAAACAGTGAATTGTTAGGAAAAGCCTAATTTTAAAAAAGATTAACTTGTAAATAATTGAAGGAACGTGCTGCAATGTAACAATGGAACAGATAAACTTTTTAAGGCCTAGTTTGTAGAGGTGGGGCCACCCGTAACTGTCAGGTGGCTGAGTTAGCAATTGATTAATCCACATAAAATGCAAAGTGAACATTTTGTAGTTTCAAAGCATGTTTGTCTTTAAAGATGTATTTGGTGTAATTTCAAAATAAAACAATACAATTTGATTTTTTGTGCTTTTTATTTTAAAAAGTGAATTTGTAAGCTTTCTGTGCTTGTTTACTGCAGAAATTGACAGGTATAGTTATAATGGAATGATTATTCCACTATAGCTATGCTAGTACAACTCCCCCATGTGGATACTCTTCTTCCAGAATAATTACTCCACTTCCAAACTTTCCTGCTGTTCAGTAGTATTACAATACAATTAACATCCTATGCAGCCCTGGGCAAATCACTTAGGCTCTTTGTGCCTCAGTTCTTCATCTGTAAAATAGGGACAAATAGTACTGTACTTCCCTGCCTCTTAAAGGTGTTGTAAGGATAAATACATTAAAAATTTGGAAGCACTTTGAGATCCACTGATAAGGATATGAGGTAGATGATATTATCTTAGTTCTTTTCTCATGCTTCCATTCCCCTCCCACTGTCCTGTCAAATCTCTTCCCCTAAAATCAACTCCCTGTACTTAAAACAACTTTAAAATTATTTAAAATTCCTATTATACCTCAGACAGTCTGAATAGCTGCTAATTCCTGTTTTATAGCCAACTCAACATTCATGCCACCAAGAAATAGAACTACCTGCTTGGATAGCATTATGTTCCAAAATACATTCATTATTTCTAATAGCAGTGTGTAAAATTGCTTCACTGAATACCTCTAGATTCCCATAGGAAAACAAGAGATTGATTGATATATATCAATCAATAACAGAAACTACTAAATCCAGTACATTGTTAAAATTATGGGCTCCACTCCACACAACATCTCTTCATAACCACCAGTTTGTGCCAGTAATTGAAGTCATCTTCATACATTCCCTCTTGTATCTTTTACTTTTTATTGCTATTGTACACTCTGGACAGCCCTAAAGCACGTTAATATTTCCATATTAGAAAAAATGTTTCTAATGTAGTTTTAATGTAACACAGTATTGAGAAAAAATGCCTGCGACGAAGTGGGAAACGTACCATTTTTTTTCATACATTGAGCTTTCATCTAAAGAGATTTGGTTATTGTATTTCAGGTATGGATTAGAGGACATATGTTACTTCCCCCTCCCACCCCCCACCTCTTTTCTCCCTTATCTGTTCATTTCCTTACAAAACATTCTCTTCTTTATTTTATTTTGTAAAGTAAAAGTTGAGACCACTACAACTGTGAGGAAAGTCTCTAATTTGGTCACGTACATGATTTTAGTGATATATTTGTTAGACGCTTGGTGGTGGCAGCAATAAAGTCCAGGGGCAAAAGGTAAAATAGTTTGTACCTTGGGGAAGTTTTAACCTAAGCTGGTTAAAAATAAGCTTAGGGGTTTTTTCGTGCTGGTCCCCTCATCTGTACCCTGCAGTTCAGAGTGGGGAAGGAATCTTGACAAAATGCTATGAATGACTTGCTGTATGGTTTTGGGCAACTCCCTTCATGTTCCTACTTCCATTACCATCCCATTCTATGAAACTGTTTCTCTCATGGCTATTGGGAGGATTAGTGTTTAAGTACTTTGAATAAGTGAGTGCTGTATGCTAAGTTTACACTACGAGCTAGGGGTGTGATTCCCCTTCTCATGTACACATACTCGCGCTAGTTCTCATTGAGCTAACGTTAGTATAAATAACAGTGTAGCCGTGGTAGCATGGGTTGTGGCAGCAGATGCATAGCTGAGCCATGCCGAGTACCTACCCATTAGGTTTCAGGTGGATTTGTACTTGGCACTGCTCAGTCATACTTCCGTTGTCACTCACGCAGCTATGCTTCTATTTGTGCTAGCTCAATGAGAGCTAGTGTGAGAATGTGTACACGAAAAGGGGAATCGTACTCCCATCTCCTAAGCATAGATGTAGCCATAGAAAAGTGCTCAGTATCAAGTTACTGTGTAAACTTGGAACCTTCATACATCGGCTGCTTTTAATATCTTGTGCAACGATAGTCCTCCAAGACCCCTCTTGTAATGACAGGTTTCAGAGTAGCAGCTGTGTTAGTCTGTATCTGCAAAAAGAAAAGGAGGACTTGTGGCACCTTAGAGACTAACCAATTTATTTGACCATAAGCTTCTGTGAGCTTGCTTCGATCAGATGCATCGATGAAGTGAGCTGTACCTCACGAAATTTGTTAGTCTCTAAGGTGCCACAAGTACTCCTTTTATTTTTTCAAGACCCCTCTGTTACTCTTCACTTCAGACTACCTCTACATTCAGCATTTGAATTAAACCATAATGTTATAAAGCGGAACACATTCCCCTTACAAAGAAATGTGCTAAAAATAGACTGATGGGAGTCAACCTTTATCCTCATACCAGAGAGGTTTTAGATATCCTAGCATGGAGAAAACTGCTCTATGAGCTCACAGAGCAGCTGTACTGCACTCTCTATGCTGATTCTTGGAGTAGAAACTTCAGCCAGCAGTGTTTGGCTTTTGCTATTACCTATTGCAGACAGTGTAAGGAATTTTCTTATGGGAAATACTCATCAGTAATTCAAGAGGAAAAGTTGGGGCATGCTAACCTCTCACTGTAAGCCCTATACACGTTTATTGAAAGCCACACTTCTTTAGCCTCATGGAAAACATAAAAATACCTTCTGTATTTAGAGATGGTGTTGCTTGTTTTCTCTTCCTCTTTGGTGTGTATGTGCATGTGTTCAATCATTGAGAGGATTTGCAAGGAAAATGGCTCTTTGTTTTAAAAGATTAGTTCTTTTCTGCTACTTTATACTGGACATGTCTAAATAACTTCAAGAGGATTTAGTCTTGGTTTGGGTGGAACAAGCAAACTGGAATAGATTACTTTTGTTTATTATTTGATTAATAGTTAAAGAAAATGTGGCTATGTAAGCAGAAATTTCTCTAAATTTCTTTATATTCAGCCCTCCCTAAGTCCCCTAGCCCCTCTCCCCTTTGGGCAGAAGCCAAAGGCAATGCGTTGACCCTGCTTGGTCATGGTGCCACCAGGCCCCCTCCCACATAGCAGATGCGGGAGTGGGCAAACTGGGAGCTGTGGCCATGGGAAGAGGCAGTGGCGACCTGCAGGGAGAGATGCTGTTTTTGTTGCTGTCTCTCCTTGCAGAGCTAAAGCAGCGGCCCCTCCCTGCAGTTCACAGCTGTTTGCCTCTCTCTCTCTACATGGATCTAACACAGGGGTGTGCAAACCTTTTGGCCTGAGGGCCACATCCCCCACATCAGGTAATAGAAATTGTATGGAGGGCCATGAATGCTACCAAAATTGGGGTTGGGTTGTGGGAGGGGGTGCAGGCTCTGGGGTAGGGCTGGGGATGAGGAGTTTGGGGTGTAGGAGAGTGCCCTGGGCTAGGACCGAGGGGTTTGGAGGGCGGGAGGGGGATCAGGGCTGGGGCAGGGGGTTGGGGCATGGGGAGAGGCTCAGGGGTGAAGGCTCTGAGCAGCACTTACCTCAAGCGGACCCGGAAACAGTGGCATGTCCCTTCTCCAGCTCCTATGCCAAGGTGTGGCCAGGCGGCTCTGCATGCTGCCCCATCCACAGGCACTGCCCCTGCAGGTCCCATTGGCATGCTGGAAGGGGCCATTGGAGCACATAGGAGCCAGAGCGGGGCCATGCTGCGGCTTCCGGGAGTCACATGGTGCATCCCCCGACCCTGTGCCCTGGCTGGAACGCTGCAGTGGCCCCGACCCAGCTGCCCGGCCAGAGCGGGGCAAGCCCCAGACCCCGCTCCCCCACAGTAGGCGCCAGTCTCTGGCAGAAGCTCCTATCCCCATCACCGCACCACAGGGCAGAAGCTGCCCCGAGCTTCATCTCCAGTCTGGTAGGTGGAGAATGGGCTGGGCTTGGGGGGCTCTGGGAGCCACGCTTTAACTGTAAAAGAGCCACATGCTGGTCACGAGCCATGGTTTGGCCATCCCTGTCCTCAGAAGTCACTTGGAAGAAATATTCTGCCCACTTAGAGGCTCATGTTTGAAAAGAATTGGACGCTTTAGCCCTAAAGAGAGTTCTAGAATATGGTGTATGAAAGTCATTCTGCCTCACAGACACGTTTGTCTTGGTTCTTCTTTTTTAATGGAAAATTTACATTTTGTTAATGGTCAGGAGTTGGCCTCACATGTCTTGAGGTTATCCAGTGTTGCTCTCATTGGAACGTTGCTTCCTGAAAACTATAATTAGTGTAGTAGTTGAGAGAGATATGAACAGCTGTTGAGATTTCAGTTTGTGTCACTGGATGGGCGGAACTGGATGGAATTCCAGAAGCGATAAGTATAAGGAACTAAGGTGAAGCCATTATGGAACTTTCTTTGAAAACAGTTGACAGTAACCCCGTGGCTTCCAACCTATTTTATTTATTTTATTTTTTGTTGCGGGGGGAGACATGGGAACTCACTCCTGCTAGGCTGGTGATTGGAAATCCCTCTGCTAGCTCCCAGCTCATGTCATTCTTCCTTGTCCCATTTCAATTCACTCCCATCTCTCCATTTAGCTATCTTCTGTGTTCTTCTTCTCTCTAGCTCTCCTCCTCCTTCTTTGATCTATTGGCTCTTTCAGTTTTTTTTAATATATATATTTTTTTCTATTTCTCTTTGGCTTCCTCCCATCTTCCACTCATTGTTTCTCATTCACCAGAAACATATTCTTCTCCCTGTGTGGCCTGGTCTACGAGTCTACATTTTTCTTTGGAAAATCACCGTTACTAACACCAGTGCAGCTTCACCACTAGTACCAATGCAGAGGGTAGCCTAGACAAGATTTTTGCAGTTATCAGCCTCTAATACTGTATGGTTTTGACTTGCTCTGAGAAGAATTAAATGCAAAATGATTGAGCAACTTCCAAGGAAAGCATTGCATAGTTTCCAGCTTTTTATCCTTATTTTGTTCCTGACTCTAAAATGGGGAGGATGGTACTTGCCTTGGGGTTGTTGTGAGGTTGTTCAGTGCTTTTGAGAACCTTTGTGGCACAGAAGTATCAAGTGTTATTACTGTTCTAAGAACATAGGAACATAAGAATGGCCATTCTGGGCCAGACCTGTGGTCCATCTAGCCCAGTATCCTGTCTTTTGGCAGTGGCCAATGCCAGATGCTTTAAAGGGAGTGAACAGAACAGTGTAATCATCAAGTGATCCATCCCCTGTTGTCCAATTCCAGCATCTGATAGTCAGAGGCTTCGGGTCATCCAGAGCATGGGGTTGCATCTCTGACCTTCTTGGCTAATAGCCATTGATGGACCTATTCTCCATGAACATATCTAATTCTTTTTTGGATCCAGTTATAGTTTTGGCCTTCACAACATCCCCTGGCAACGAGTTCTGCAAGCTGATTGTGCGTTGTATGAAGAAGTACTTCCTTTTGTTTGTTTTAAACCTACTGCTATTAATTTCATTTGGGTGACCCCTGGTTCTTGTGTTATGTGAGGGAGTAAATAACACTTCCTTATTCACTTTTTCTACACCATTCATTATTTTGTAGACCTCTATCATATCCCTCTTAGGCCTGATCTACAAAGGGGGGTGGGGAGGGATTGACCTAAGATATGCAACTTCAGCTACAAGAATAGCGTACCTGAAGTTGACATATCTTAGATCGACTTACCTCACATCCTCACGGCGTGGGGTCGACTGCCGCCACTCCCCCATCGACTCTGCTTCTGCCTCTCGCCACGGTGGAGTAGAGGAGTCGACGGTAGAGTGATCGGGGATCGATTTATCCATCTACACTAGATGTGATAAATCGATCCCCGATAGATCGATCACTACCCGCCAATCCAGCGGGTGGTGTAGACATACTCTAAGTTGTCTCTTCCAAGCTGAATTGTCCCAGTCTTTTGAATTTCTCCTCATGAAATCTGTTCCAAAACCCTTAATCGTTTTTGCTGTCCTTCTCTGGACCTTTTCCATTTCTAATATATCTTTTTTTGAGATGGGGTGACCAAAACTGCATGCAGTATTCAAGTGACCTCACACTTGGAAAGGCAACTCACATCCTGCTCCTGTATTTTCCACTCCATGCGTCTGATGAAGTGGGTTCTAGCCCACGAAAGCTTATGCCCAAATAAATTTGTTAGCCTCTAAGGTGGCACAAGGACTCCTTATTGTATTCAAGCTGTGGGCATACCATGGATTTATGATATGTGTTGTCTTTATTATCTGTTCCTTTCCTAATGGTTCCTAACATTGTCAGGTTTTTTTGACTTGTTGCTGAACATAGAGCAGGTGTTTTCAGAGAACTATCCATGACGACGCCAAGATCCTTTTTGAGTGGTAACAGCTAATTTAGACCCCATCATTTTATATGTATTGTTGGAATTATGTTTTCTAGTGTGCATTACTTTGCATTTATCAACATTTGAATTTCATCTGCCATTTTTTTGCCCAGTCAGCTGGTTTCATCTGTTTGGATGCTACAGACATAGCAAATGTTTTCAGCATCTAAAGGGTTAATTAATGGGTAGAAGCCAGGAAATTTGAGTTACTGCACTCATTTTATTCTTTACTTACCCTGTTGGGCCTAGGTATTGTAGGGGTTTTACTAGTCAGCAGTTTGGCATGTTCTGTTATTTAGTACCAATGGGGTGAACTAAAGAAGGAATTTCTGTTTCTCTCTGTTCCCATTTTGATCTGTAATAAAGTAATGTACAGCTTGGAGGTGTGTTTTGGTATTTAAATAAATCTGGCCAGGAAATTACTGTTACCACCAGATAAACCCCATTGGAAGTAATACCAGCCTGAAATGGAAACAAAGTGATTGGTGAGAGAACTTTTTTTAATGGAAACATTTGAGCCAGGATTTTCCTGGTCCCACACCCATTTTAAATTCCTGATAATGACTTTGTTTGTTCCATTTGTACTAATCATGTTATGAATCAAGTACAGTATCCAAAATAGATTATGGCACCGCTTTTTGTCTGAGGATCTTAAAGAACTGTGTTTTTTTTTGTTGATTAGCACATAGAAATGCTAACACAACGTTGTTACCTGCCATTCTTTAAAGTATTTTAGAGATACTGATGAAACCTCTAGCATCCTGTGAGGTAGATTAACTATTAGAGCTATCTTATGGATGGATGAAGTGAGACTCAAAGAAGGTGAGTGAGTAGCTTACCTAGGATCACCCAGCAAGTCTATCAGAGTTGGAGTTAGTAATTAGAAAACACTTCTCATAGTGCACTAGAATACTCTGCCCTGTGAGATCGTTTGAGCTGAAAACATTAGGTTTTAGATTCCCTTCTCTTCCCCTCTGGCTTTCTGGACAAAGTTACAATTTCATGTTAGACCAACACCACATGAGTGGCTGTCACACAAACAGCAAACCATTTTGGTGTAGGCAGGGCTCTCAGTCAGTTTTAAATGAAGGAGACAAAATAATTGTTTTAATTTCAATGTTACACTGGAACATATTACAAACACCTTCCAAGAGGAGGATGATCATTGCTGCCTAAATCCTTAACCCTTGTGCAATGCCAGAGCAAACTGGCTTTGCATATGGAGTGTCTGCAGGAGTAGTTTTCCTGTTTCTCCTCCCTCCCCCACCCCCCACTTTAGTCTCTTCAAATTTGGTCAGACACCAAAGAATTGCCTTGTTGTTAAGACATGTCCAAAGTTTCCAGGCTGACCCTGTGCGTAATAGTATGATCTCAGTGAACAGAAATCTTTC
Source organism: Lepidochelys kempii (assembly GCF_965140285.1). Taxonomy (NCBI): domain Eukaryota; kingdom Metazoa; phylum Chordata; order Testudines; family Cheloniidae; genus Lepidochelys; species Lepidochelys kempii. The sequence goes on from NC_136383.1 coordinate 55,308,451, forward strand.
ACTTGTGTGGGATGACCAAAACATTGTTTTGTATGCCCGCCCAAAAAATTCTAAGGCTGACAGTAACCTGTTATTGTGGTGCTCACCACTGTGGTATCTGTGCTCCACAAGTGGATTTGGCCGGTGGATCCACTCCTAACCTATTCTGTCCTTAACTTCCCTTCCACATGACTGCAGAGAGCCAGCATGGAGAAGAATTCTCTTTCATGGCTTCACCCACCTTAGCCCCTCACAAAAATTTTGCAGCATTTATGGCCTGCCACAGTTTTGCTGGGATGTGAGATTTTGCTTGTGAGATTCATTTTAAGGCAGTTTTTAAAGTGAATGAGACTTGTCAGATCTGTTGCAAAAGTCTGGAGTTCCTTATTTAGTCATCCCTTTGTCCATTGGGGCACAGATGAAGAGAGGGGGAAGTACATATCAAATCAGAGGATGTGGTATATCTAGATTCATTAAACATGGAATAGCTCTTTAGGGTTGGGAGTAACTCCTTCACATTTTATATAGAACTGCTTCAAAATGTGCAAGTCTCACTACAACTTCCTGTGACTTAAGGGAATGAAAGGCCTATCTGCAATACAAATTAAATATGACTTTAAATTTGTGTTATGGGCTGATTTTAAAAGTGGTGATAAGAACCATAGAAATCCCTATAAATAAACCTATTCCATATCACAGTGTAGATCAATAGGATAACAACAGATAGTACTGGACTTTTTCTCATCGTTCTTTGTATCTGACATGGTTCCGAGAAAGGAGGTGGTGATTTCTCACTCCATGCCACCTGAAGCAATATTGTCCCTTCTGCATGAGATCCCACTGGAAAATGCTATCGGATCTGCCCCCAAACTACATGAATCTTGGGAGCCTAGAACCATCTGTGTGGAAGCCCTGTGTTGGGGGTTCTGGCACCATGGCTCCATTAGAGTTGCTCATTCAGACTCCCCTGTCCTGGGGGAGGAAGCAAGGGGTTCTGTCGAAAAGATAGTATAGTGCCAGGTTGTGTGTTTCTCCTGTTTAAATGTCACAGAACCAGAGAGCAGAAGTAGTCGGGGCTCCATGGAAAGGTCTCTTTGGGGTCCATTGGGAAAGGCAGAGTGTATGTGACCGTCTGTGTTTTTGTTTTCTGCAGCCTCTGTTTGTCTGTACCTTCTTCTCTCCTTTCCCTGCCTCCCCGCTTCCCCACCACCCCAAATCTTGCAGTATTTATTCATATGAGCATTCCTATGGACTTCATAAGAATATGGGCTGCAGGGTGGGTCCTCAAGTCATGCTTTGAGTTATATTTCAGGATTTGAAATTGGATTGTTAGGTGTGGCTTAAATCTTATTTATCATAGCATTAGCTGACTGTTGCATTAGATTAGTAATAGCTACAGTACTCAGAATCTATTTACTTTTTCATTGTCACATCCCATGGCAATTTATTTTAGGACCATATCTGTTCCGCCCACATATCTTCCCTGAATCTGTCAATAGAAAGAATAGCTATTATTTCCATTGTACAGATATTTGTATAATCTCTATGTAATCACCAGGTACAACAAATATTCAATATCTCACAATTTTATGAAATTATCTTAACTAAAAATTAATTTTTTAAATGTAGTGTTGTAGCATTAATTGAGCAATGGATAATTTGTATGACAATATTTGTTCTAATGTTCAAAGTGTAGGTATGATGCAGTCCCAGATTTATATAAAGTTTGAGTTTTGCTTTATATCCAGTTTTAAAACCATTGCTGTGTGGGGAAGAGCTTTTTACTACTGTGTGCATGTTCTTGTTTTAGTTGCACCTAGATTATTGCATCCTAACTTGACTGTAATAGCCCATGTTCCAACAAGTTCTTATTGACTGTAAACTTCTCCTTCATGTTTAAGACTTTTGAATGGCTTTGCACCATCATACGTCTTTTTTTTTTCTTTTTTTTTTTTTTCCTTTTCTTCCTTCCAACATATTTTCCAACTTGTTCTTTAAATTGTGCACAGGCCAGCTATTTGTGAGACAGGAGATCTGGAGCTGTCTGTAATTGTCCCTATGTTTAACAGTTTTCCCAGTCTGTCTGTAGTTAGGGAACTTTTAAAAAGTTTACTTTTTTCTTAATTCTTTGTATTTGTATTGTAGAAAGCTACAAAACGTTGGTGCTTGTGTATGGGGCACCTTGTATAAATACAAGATTGTTCTTTTGTAGATGAAGATAACTCACTCATATTAGATTGATTGGCACCCAAGTCAGTGCATGTTGACTGTCTAGGGGTACTTGACATCTGAGAGAAGGAAGTGAATCGTTCTTTTCTTGGTCCAAAAAGACATCAATCATACAAGTGTGGAAATGACCTTACATGAAAAATCTAAAAGAAACAACCAAAAAACCCACAGCATTGTGAAAATCCTGGTGTGCAGATTTGGCTTTCACTTCAGGTAGCTCCGACCCAAAGCAGTCCTTTCTTCAGTTACTGGGAAAATGGCTTCACAAGGATGATTTATTCAAATACATATTTTCCAGTGTCTTAAACATGTACCTTTTCCGTACATCTCAGTTATGAAAGCCCCTCCCTGCCCCCCCCCCCCCCCCCCCCGGGCACAGGTATGTTTATTGTAGCCAAAGCAAAGGAAGCCTGTGGACATTAATGATAATAGAACTTCTGTTCCAGTACGTCCTATTAATGGCTTTTAAATTATAGGCTTGTGTTTTTTCCCCTCTTCTACATGTACAAGGATACAGCATATAGCCCTGGAGTTGCTGTGCCACCTTTCTGTGGTCTGAGCTCACACTTGCTGCCTCAGTTTCCCCGCCTCAGTAACCCCACAAAGACTTTCAGGTGTTCAGTGGCAACACCCTTGCTTGGGTCTTGTTTATTGATATAAAGTTCAAGAGGAAAACAAAACTTCTGGCGGAGGCTTTTCCTTCGGCCAGTTTGTTCTCTGCTTTAGCTGGTATTGTCTCCTGTGTAGGCATCCTGGCTTTCCAGCCTGGTCCCTCTAGATAGAATATCATCCCTTCTTGGGACCACTGTCCTTAGTAAGCACACAGATGTCACCCCAGTCTCCAACAGACTTCCTGAGGGTCTGCCTTCTCAAGTTCTAGACACTTTTCAGCCTACTTTGCTCAGTCTCTCCTGTCAGCCCCTTCTGGGCTCTTTGTGAGGCTCTCCCTTGCCCTTATTATCCAGGGCTTCCTGAAGTCTGTCTTCTCCTTCTGGAGAAGACCCAAGGCCACCTCTTCCCTCTGCTTATTCACAGCTTTCTCTGGTCTACCTCCAGAGGCTTGATTTAGCCATGTGACCTGCCTGTCAGGTAACATTCATTCTCTCCACCAGTGGAGGCGAACTGATTGTGTCACAGGTAGAGCTGGGATCCATCTCCCATAAAGATCCCATCCATTCTGGTCTGTAGTGGAATTTTGCCAGTCAGGCATGCTAATGTACTTTACTCTGAATTACGTTCTGTTTCTGCACTCTTAGGTTGGATCAGTGTGCAAGTTCTAACCTTTAAAATGTCTGTTACAGGCAAATATGTATTTTCAGTTGCAGCCTGTGGCAGTATGGATATACTGTATCTACATTTTACTTTGGGTAAATTTGTATACCTGGATGGGGAAAGAAGCTCTTTGAATAAATGACTTGGAGGGTGGTGTTGTGCAATATGTAAATATGTTAGACTGTATTTCAGCACTCTCACAGTCTAGCAACCGGTAGATCATCCACAAAGATCCAGTAGTTTGATTCCAAAATAAAGAATTTGCTTCTGTATTTCATGAAAGGGGAAATATGACTGGAATTGAAGTATTTTTATACTTGTGCTCTATTAATTGATATTTATATTATGCAGGTCCATATGTATATACTCGTCTTTTGGTTTGGGAATACATACTAAATGCTTCATTGAAAGTTAATAATATATATAGATATTAAATGCAGAGCTATATAGATTTCATTTTTAATGGAAAGTTTTAAAAAGGCATTTATAATATTTCAGATCTATTCCAGACAACTGGATAAAAACATTGGGCCAAATTCAAATATCAGTAATGCATAGGAGACCTTTTTGAAAGATGATCTCCTTGGCTTGTCTTTTTCAAAATATCAGAAAAGTCAGACCAAGTTATAAATACTGAATTGTCTCCACAGATCCCTTTTTTTGAACTTCAAGCACAAATTAAACATATGAAGCTAGAAATTCTATTTTCTGTCTGTGCTTATGTGCTGCAGTTATATTGTTAGTACTGCAGATATAAAGTTCTAATATTGAGCAAAATTTTAATGGGAGAAATCAGGAGAGTGTAATGCAAAATAGAGATACAATGTTAACCACAACAATGCAAGCACTTAGCAACAGTAAGAAGAGTGGTGGAAGTGCCTTCCACTTCTTTCATCAGGTATAACGAAGGAAGGACATATACTCAGAATAATATGTTTGTCCCCCACTTCCTTCTTTTGGTTGGTTGCCAACCACAAAGAAATGTTATCTGTAGAGATTAGTGGCTCAGGACCATAACTACCAACGAGATGTTGAAATAGGGTGACGAATTTACAGTGTTACTTGGAAAATAGCTACTCAGTGCAGTGTCAGAGTCCAGGCAGATCAATGACTTTCACACATTTGTATCCATGGCAAAGGGTGAGGGCAGGAAAAGGGAGGGGAAATGGGTTACTAATGAGAAAAACTACCAGTTTGGAGCACTTTCTTGATATGCAACTGTTGCTAAATAAATTAAATGCAATTAAATGAATAACCATAATTTAAAGCTCAGTAGAATAATATGAAGCAAATATATGCCAGGCTAACTTATTTGCATTGATTGTGCAGGTTTACATATACAATATCATCTCAATGAGGTGATGCTCATGGATGACAGGCTGTAGTTTTTGCACATCACAGGTCACTGAAAACTTGACAGTATACTTAGTGGCTTGTTAGCCAGTGTTTATGGAGCAATGATTTATAGAAAGGGCTGTCAGCAGAAGTACAGGCCTTGCTGACCTGCACAAGATCTGTTACTCACTGTGCCCTATTCTGGGGCCTTTGCAAGTACATTGTTCATTGAATGCTGTGAAGGATCTTGTCAAGCTTTATGTGGTAATTAATTCTGACATAGCTAATACCTGAAATGCAGGCATGGCAGTCATGCATCGAAGACATGGATTACTAGCAGTGAATGTGTTTGTGCACAATGAGCTGGTCGCTTTGCTTAGAGGGAAAAAGGAACACCTCTAAGAATCCTACAAACATAGCTGACTTGTCCCATGATGAAATATTGTATTAACTCGCCATGGTTCCCTTTTGTTAATTGGAGATTTGCACATTTAATTAAAAACCAATAGACAATTACTCATTCAAAAACAAAAGACTACACAGTCTGACAGTACACCCATTGTAGGTTGATTAAATTAACAGCAACTAGTGACAAGAGCCTAGCCTCCTTTACAGGTCTTTCAGTAGGGAATTCTGATATAGGAACACATTAACATTGTCCTTCAGTTAAAAACAAACAAACAAAACTCCAGGAATTTGGTGTTAAACTGGTTATAATGTTATATTCCATCTGTGTTATTTAATCTATTATATACTATTGTTGCCGCTAGTTGCTTTTAATAAGACAACCATGGTGTCAATCAATGACAGTGAAATAAGGCTTGGAGAAGAAAACCTCTAAGCAGGAAAAATCTGCAAGAATATTGGCAAACTTGCTATCTTAAGACTGCACACATTCTCACCATTCCCATTAGACGGCGATTCCTCCAGCAGCCTAAACATCTCACTTCTGTACTTTTGGCAAAAGAAATGCAAAGCCCACAAATGTTGGCTTCCAATTAAAAGCGATACCATCAAGAACTCAGTGTAACAGCCGTGTTAGTCTGTATTCGCAAAAAGAAAAGGAGTACTTGTGGCACCTTAGAGACTAACCAATTTATTTGAGCATAAGCTTTCGTGAGCTACAGCTCACTTCATCGGATGCATACTGTGGAAAGTGTAGAAGATCTTATTTATAGACACATAAAAAGCGTGGGGTGGGAGGAGGTATTTTTTCATGCTTTTTTGTGTCTATAATAAGATCTTCCACACTTTCCACAGTATGCATCCGATGAAGTGAGCTGTAGCTCACGAAAGCTTATGCTCAAATAAATTGGTTAGTCTCTAAGGTGCCCCAAGTACTCCTTTTCTTTCATCAAGAACTCCTCTGTTTCCTTATGAACTTCCTATTACTCAGAAGTCAAAGACAGAGTTTGAGATGAAACAACTTTAGCTGTCCGCATTCTCTTGGCCAGGAACAGCTGAATGGATTGCTGAGTAAATTCCTACAGTCCAATAAATCTTGAAATCTAGTAAGCCCCCAAAAAACAAGCTGTCACCTTGTGACCAGTTCCTTTATTTATAGTCTTCCCCTCCCCATTTTTAGTGGCTCCTTGTTTCTTAAACGTGGGTGTGTAGCCTTGAACTTGTACATTTCAGTCTGTGCCTGAAATCCCCTTGTGCCAGAGAGTAGCCAGATCTGCGGTTGTCTAAAATAACTTCCAACTGCTGGCTTGGGGTATGCACACATTATTCTTCATAATATAAATCTGGCTGCTGGTTTGCCCTGAGCATTGCTGCATAATACAGGCAGCCACAGATTCCTTCCCCCTAGCTTCTGGTAGATTAGGTAGACCTTGCTGGAAAGTGTTAGTTCTGGCTGTCTGTTCTGATGGCTGCTGGCAATGTTTCAAATAAGTGGAAGACTAATGGGAAGGAGTGCTCACACCGCTGTCGGTGGTGTATTGATTGATTTTGCTTGGCTGTAGGGCAAACAAGACTGTTGTTTTTTATTTAAACTGAATCACAGTAACGGGTGTAATTATTGTAAATAATGCTTCAATGTTTTATAGTATCTTTTTGTTGGCTTCTGTTTTATCTCATTTCCACTTCTCCCCTATCACCATGGTCAGTTATAACTTTTAGTACCTGTTTAGACTGCAGATTTCTCAGGGACAGGGAATGTCCCTTTTATTTTGTGGAATGTCAGTGCTTTAAATTAATATAATAATAAAGTAATCTCATTCCACAAACTTTTTTTACTGCTTTTCTGGTGTGTCAAATTTTCCAGCTTTTTGTATTAACTTCTTCTTGCCAGAAGCTCTAGAGAGTTCAAGGACACCTCATGTTCTCTCCAGTTTGTCTCTAACTCCAGTATTGTATCCCTTTCTCGTTCCCTGTTGGAAACCAGAAAAAATTTAGGGATGAGTACTATGAAAGAGTACCTGATGCCAAATGAATCTCAAAAAAGTAAAATAATCACATTTGTGGTGTGTATATAAAGGAAAACTGTGCATTTCTGGAAGTCCTATTCTGTAATCTGACTGCTAAAGAAGATGAATGATGGATGTTTGTAAGGAGATATATTGTACCAGTGATGTAGCATTCTGGTTGTAAGAAGAAAAGGAGTACTTGTGGCACCTTAGAGTACTCCTTTTTCTTTTTGCGAATACAGAGTAACACGGCTGTTACTCTGAAACCTGTCATTCTGGTTGTGAGAGTAGAAAGTAGAAAAACTGGTCAAAGATCAATACTTAGAAAACTCTACAGAAAAGTATGTTTATTGGCCCATCAGTGTGTTTAGCCTTGTTAAGTCATGATGTACTTGTTGTATAGGTGTCGTTCAATATTTTTTTTTAAATTAAATGTTAACTCTAAATCTTCAGCAGTTTTATATTATGAAGTAGAAACTTAATATCTGAACTCTTTCTGTGATTCGGAATGGCCATTGAATGCTTAACAGCTGCTAGTCACTATTGCTCTGGACTGAATTCAAACTGGTGACCTAGAGTTGGAAAAATCCATGTCCAATTACCATGAAACAGAACTTCCTAAAGCCTAGTGTGTTCCCATTTTACTTACTGTTAAAACTTACCACCTGCAGTTGGATAATAAATAAGCTCTTGACAGACTTACTCAGTGCACGGGAGGGATGTCTGGTGGATTAATGTGGCCCAGGAAAATAGAGAATAAAATGTCCCTGCAGAAATTCTGCATGTGTACACTTGCACCAATTTGGGTTGCAAGGTTGAACTTTCTTGGGTATTAAGTGAAAAATGAGTGAAAAGGTGAGTGGTGATGATGATAAATATCTAGCTCTAAATTATTGGTTCTTGCTTCCATTTAGAAGTTGATTTAGAATTAATGACTTCACAATATTTGTTAAAATAGCTTCTGGTGTTTAATATTTTTATATTACAGTAATAACTGGAAGCCCCAATCACTGTTAGGCAAGTGCTTGTACAAACTTTGATACAGAGAGATGTCCCTGATCCTGTCTTTAATTTAAGAAGCTTTTAGTTTAAAAAGCAAAACAAACAAAAAAACTATGCAGGTGCATAAGAGGTTGGTGTTTTCACATACCTTGTGACTTTTCTGTCTGTACATTTTACCTGAAGCACAACAAAGAGCAGAAAGGTAAACATTATGTAAACTATCCATTGTTTGTAAAACTCACGTTTAAGGTTATTTTCTTTATAACTGTGTTATTGTGAAATATCTGTGCAGTATTTCATTATTGAAACACCTGCAACATCTGTGCAGCTAGAGGGAGACTCAGATGTGTGTGTATCTACTTATAAGGCCCTCAGTACTTCAGTAACTGAATGCCTCACAACCATTGATGGGCTTTATCTTTCCAATACTCTAAGAAGGGAAGGAAGTCTTATTCCCTCCTAACTGATGCAGGAACTGAGGCACAATATGATTAAGTGACTTGGCCAAGGACTGTGCCCAAGTCGGTAACTGAACTCGGGCCTCCTGAGTTCTAGTCCAATGTGCTATCCGTTCGGCCAACCTTCCTACCCAAATAAATCAGTAAATATATTTTAGTTTCTCAAACTGTCTTAGGCTTGGTCTACACTAGAATTAAGTCATCATAAGGCAGCTTATGCCAGTGTCTACATTACAGCCTTGCGCCCGCCAATGTAAGTGCCCTACTACACTGACATAGTAACTCCGTCTCTATAAGAGGCACAAGGCTTACCGAACCACGAAATTGACAAGAAAGCTGGCTCTCCAGCTGGGCTGCTGCCAGGTCTTGGCTTCAAGCCAGGCTGCCACACAGACTCTTGGCTTGGGCTGCCATCTGGGCTCCCCAGTGCCCACGTGGTGCCCTGCTATTCCACAGGGAGCACAGCAACCAACTGGACTCCAGGTGCAGATCTACCCACCGGAGGGGAGAAGCCCTGGGCAGCTGCGTCTTCTGCCCCTACTCCCAGCTATGAGTCAGTCACAGAGGACAGCTGGACTCCCAGTGGGGAGCTGCATAGAGCTGAGAGCCCTGTCTCTCAGCCCCCACACACTGCCCCTCTTCAGTCAGTGGAAGTGCTTATGGTGATGACACTCACCACTAACAGAAGGAGGGTAGTGTGGACAGCAGCCACTGCAGTAATTACTGCGGTGGTTGTAAGTCAACCTAACATAGGTCGACTTAAGAGTGTGTACAGTAGACATCCCCTAAAACTGATTAAATGTGTACAGTATTTTAGGAAGTGCAGTGATTGATATGCTTATATAAATAAATGATTTAAGAGTTTGTGCTGTGTGTATATATAACTATGCTTTAAAAGTTTGTGGGGTGTGTGTACGTATATAAATAAATGTTTTAAAATAGTTTGTGCTGTAATTTATCAGTGAACTTCCTAAAATGCTGTACAAATTCAATCAGTTTATGAAAGTTGAGTAATCAATACATGTTGTTGAATGCTTTCAACTATTGCTTCCCGTTCTTTTAAAATTCATATCATAAGCATCCAAATACACGCTAAACAAAACCCATTCCAGCTACAGTCAGCTGCATCATAGTTAATCTGGTACCTTCATTTCCTGTATCCTGTTTATTCTTCAATAATATTTTGAAGCAGTTGTGACTACATCATTTGAAATGTTGGTTTAAGATCATTCATACTAGAAAGAAATGTGATGATTTTGTTGTCTTACTGTAAGCAGAGACTCATTATCCGTAATCAGCATGTAGTCAGATTGGTCTGAATCCAGCTTTTCTTGTAATGCTACTGCAATGTTCTGCCTGTTGTGGCATTTCAAAAAGCATGTAACATGTAGATCACATCCAGAAGGGTTACGCTTCTCCTGGTATGTAGTGAACAACTTTTTTCTGCTGCCTGTATGATTTTGCTAGTGACCTACCTGGGTCCTGGAATAGCTGTTCAAATAGCAAACTACTTCTGTGTCATTTGTGGTAATACTCTTGTTCATGTGGGAGGGTTGTAGAAATGATGATGTTGTCAGCTCCTTCTTAAGGGTTATTGGGTGAGTTAAACAAGTGAGCTTATTGTTTTGTTTTGGATACCCAACCTATTTCAAATATGCAGCTTTTCTTGGAAAACAGGTCCCATTCAGCCGTATATTTGTAGTGCTTGATTATGTCACAGAAAGGAGTGTGATGAGCCTGTTGCTTTAATTTTTTGTTGCTTTTTTTTTTCCAGTTCCTGACTGTTGCGCACAGAGATGTGATTGCCCCCTGTTCCCCTTTTTGTCTTTTGCTGTTACTATTGGTCTTTTGATGTGACTATGATCAGAGCTGATTAGATGGAATGGCGTATTCAGTTTTTAGAAATCTTTTTGAGCAGTAGCCAGCTGTAACAGCCTTGTCTCCATATCTTTCTGCCATGTACATACACATCACATTTAAATAAGTATTCTATATCTAGACAATGTTGTATATCCTATAACTAGACAATGTTGTGCAGCGACTTCCACTTTGAAAACTGGCAAGCCACACACTCAAATAGCTATTCTTTTGTTTACACTGTAGTCATCTGTTTTGGTCTGGTGTCACTTTAGAATGCTTGCTGAAATTGAACAAAGAGAGAATCTTCCTATACAGGCCTTTCTCTGCTTATGTGCTTTCCACTTGTATTTTAACTTTCAGTCCCATGTACAAGGATTATCTTCTCAATTACATTTTCTTCTTCCTTGACATGTCAAACACTTGGGAACTGTAGATAAACTTAACAAGTACAGGGTTTCTACCACCAATATCTACCTGCTTGATGGAAATTGATTGTGCTATAGGAAATGTATTTCATGTAATTTCACAATATAGATCTGCGATGATTTGCTGCACCTGTATTCTGTTGTTATAATAAGCATTAAAAGTTGGCAGATTGCTTTCAGTTTAGTTAATTTATGGGAAATCAACTACTCAGGCTGTTTATGTTCGGTTGCACAAGGACTCTGAGTGAATTTACAAGATTATTAAAATGTTATTCAGTATATTCCATATTAGATGTTTCTGTCAAGGCATCCTGATTAAATAAGACCCCTATTATCTGAGTCTTGATTAATTGGCATTTTCCAGTTTAATAAAAAGAAAATGTTCTTTAAATGTTTTCTAGTATTTTACTACTTTTTAAAGTTGTATTTAATGTATGTAAGATATGAGACTATTATATTGGCATAAAAGATTTACTTAACTTGATTTTCCAGAGTGCATATCTAAATCTATGGTAGCGGAATTTAAATTACATATATTTTGCATATCTAATAACGTGGGTTTTCAGATTGTGCATTCATGACTTCCCTGAAGGTAAAATTCACTTCTGTAGCTTCTGCTTTTGTTATAGATAATATATACTTTTGTGTGTGCATGTAAACATTATCCTCTCAATGTTGAGTCAAATGGGTGTTCTTTAGCTTGTGATTGTCAATTCTGGTTGGATTCTTTTTCTTCTGAAATATTAATTTTCAGCTTTCTTAGTGTGGTCCACAAAACACTCCTTTCCCCCCCCCTGCCCCCATCTTTCTCTGTTCTGTGAAAAGTATTATAGTCCTGGATCAGCTTGCTCTGTAATAACTAAACGCTCACAGGCACTTTTTGGTGTTTGTTGCAATTCAGCTGCTTTGTGTGTTGTTGCAATGTAGATCCTCGTATTGTTCTGTAGCCTAGCTATTCATGCCAGAGATAAAAGAAATCAGGGCAAATATGATAAGTAAGGATAAGACTTCTTGACAGCTCTCTCACTTCTTGAAAAGTGAAGCAATAATGCTGAGTGGGAGGATTTTATAGTAGGCTGGGGAAGAGGAGAGGTTTAATAACCACTGAGATGGGAATTGTTTCCTCATTATAAATACTTTAGTTGATTAACACAAATAGGATAAACAAGAGTGATCAAGTCTGCCTGCATACTGGGTTGCCACACCTTTTGTGTTGGCTGCTGCTTCTTATGGAACTAAACTGCCACATGCCTGGGCTCTGAGAAGGAATGATGTGTCAGAGCACCAGTTCAGGGGATCAAGTACTCCTCTCCTTTGATGTTCATTGCTAAAAGGAAGGATGTAGCTCTTAGGGCATGTCTACAATGGCAGAGTTACAGTGCCAGCAGTTACAGCGCCACTCAGAGAGCACCAGAGGAAAACCACTGTTTTGTGTTCACACTGACAGTTGCCTGCACAATAGCATGTTCACACTTGCGGCACTTGCATTGGCATTCGTAGTGGTGGACTCTGGGCAGCTGTCCCACAGAGCACCTCTCTCTTTTGCCGCTAAGATTTGTGGGAAGGCGGAGGGGATTGTGGGGCATCCTGGGTCCAGTCCCAGTGCCCCACATTAATGCTTGATGCATTGCTTCGCATCCCAGCAATCCCTGTGTTTCCGTCTACATTTGGCGCCATCTTTCAACGGTTTGTGTACTGCGCGCCCTGCCTCTTTCAGGCTTCAGGAATGGATCCTGAACTGCTGACCAGTATGCTGCTCGCTCTGACCAAAGCGTCACGAGTGGCAGTGGAGTTATTCCTTAAACTACAAAGGCAAGAGGAGTGCGACATTGATCTCATCACACGAAGTAGCTATGACACAAGATTGCTTGTGGCATTCACGGAGGTGCTGACCACAGTGTAACGCTGCTTTTGGGCTTGGGAAACCAGCAGTGAGTGGCGGGATCACATCGTGATGCACCTCTGGGATGACGAGCAGTGGCTGCAGAATTTTCGGAAGAGGAAAGCTACATTTATGGGACACTGTGTGAGCTCACCCCAGCCCTGCAAGGACATGAGAATGAGCTGCCCTGTTGTTGGAGAAACACGTGGCGATTGCACTGTAGAAATGGCTACTCCAGACTGCTACTGATTGGTCGCTAACCAGTTCTGAGAGGGAAAGTCGACTGTTGGAGTCATGTTGATGGAAGTGTGCAGGGCCATTAATCGTATCCTGCTCTGAAAAACTGTGACTGGGCAACATGCGTGACATTGTGGATGGCTTTGCACAAATGGGCTTCCCTAACTGCGGAGGGGCGATAGATGGCACACACATTCCAATTCTGGCACCAGACCACCTAGCCACTGAGTACATTAATCTCAAGGGGTATTTGGGGGGAGGGATAGCTCAGTGGTTTGAGCATTGGCCTGCTAAACCCAGGGTTGTGAGTTCAATCCTTGAGGAGGCCATTGAGGGATCTGGTCCTGCTTTGAGCAGGGGGTTGGACTAGATGACCTCCTGAGGTCCCTTCCAACCTGAATATTCTATGATTCTATTTCTCTGTGGTTCTCCAGGCGCTTGTAGATCACTGTAGGCATTTCATGGACATTAATGCAGGCTGGTCTGGAAAGGTGCATGATGCAGGCATCTTTTAGAATACTGGCCTGTTCAGCAAGCTGTAAGCAGGGACTTTCTTCCCGGATTAGAAGATCACCACAGGGGAAGTAGAAATGCCCAATGTGGTCCTGGGCGACACCACCTACCCCTTAATGCCGTGGCTTATGAAGCCATACACGGGAAACCTTGACAGCCGAACAGAACGGTTCAACAGCAGGCTGAACAAGTGAAGATTGACTGAGTGTGCTTTTGGCCACTTAAAGGCCTGCTGGTGCTGCATATATGGGAGGCTGGATGACTATATTCCTATACTTATAGCCATGTGCTGTATGCTCCATAATATTTGTGAAGGGAAGGGTGAAAGCTTTACTCAGGGCTAGACCGCAGAGGCTCTGCACCTGGAGGCTGAATTTGAACAGCTGGAGACCAGGATTATTAGAGGGGTGCAGCACGGGGCCATAAGGATCAGGGATGCCTTGAGGCAGCAATTTGAAGCTGAAAGCCACTAATATTTGCTGCTATGCTCAGGATTGCAGTGCTTGTAATGCTAGGAGGTGACTGGTACACATAATGCAATAAGGGGCTTAACATAATTGCATGTTGCTTTGCAGTGCTCTTTTTGCGTTCACTTAATAGAATAAACATTGCTTTCAAACCATCACAATTCTTTTATTAAAAGACAACAACCAGAGGAGAGAGTCAAATGACAAAAATACATCAGCAGGGAGGGGAATGGCGGAAGGGAAGGTCTCCAGAGGAGGAGGGGTCCCAGGAATGTTACAGATTTGTGTATGTCCAGGGATCATACCCAACCTTCTCCTTTGGAGTACGATGCAGCGGGTGCTGTACTCCAGCAGGACTAAACTGCAGAGGGATGGGTGTTGAGTGCAGTGGGTAATGGGAGTCCACAGTGCTGGACTGTGAAGAGGGAGGAGTGGAATGCCCCTGGTAGAGTGTAGAGCCAGAAGGTTGATAACTGTGTGTTGGCAGGGTGTGTGTGTGGGCATATGGGAAAGAGTTTTGTGACAGTGGCTGCAGGGGAGGGCGGGTTTGGGGCCGCTTGGTTTGAAGAGCTAGTATTGTCTGGAGAGTGTCCATTTGGCGGTCTATAATGTTTAAGAGTGGCTCCGTGGCTTCTTTCTGGTGTGCTGCGTTCTCCTTTCGGTCCCTCTTCTCGCTGTCCCACCTCTCCTTCAATTCCTATTTCTCGGCAGCGATGTGCATCATAACCTCACGGAGAAAGTCCTCTTTAGTTCTTCGTGGCCACTTTCTAATTCTGCGCAGCCGTTCTGCCACCAGTAAGGGAGGCTGGCCTCCCAAGGTCATCTCTGTGAAGTTTAAATGCAACATTTTACAGAAGCAGTATTGTTTGCAACACAGACAACACTGATTCAGTGCTTTAAAACACAGCCAGTACTCTCACACCTGTCACTAACTGGCTGACCCCAGGCAAGCACACATGAGCCACAAGACCCCCAAAATGGTGAGTAGCCACAGGGGCAGGGTAAATCACTCTTCTCGGACCCTGCTGTACACTGGGCATGTGGCTCGTGGGGAGAGCCAGCACTGTAGTGGGGGCTTGATAATCATTCCTGTCCCCATACTTTCCACAGAATGTGATCACTATGGAAGATATCTCACTGCTGAGGGTGATCAGGGAATCAAGGGAATCACCAAGCCTGTGGCTTCCGCACTGGTCCCTCTGTGGCTCGCCTGTGTGCAGCAATGGCTTGGGAAAGTTACCATTAATGGGGCAAGAAACAAAGCAGCTCTGCCGAGGAGCCTGCGACAGCGGATTCCCCAGTATCTCCATGAGACTTACCTGGAGATCTTTGAGGGAGATTCCTGTGAAGTGAGGGATTCTATCAACAGCCTGTTCCGCCACTCAGAATAGGCATGCAGTGGGAGACAAACCCGCTTTCTGCAACCTTCCTGCCCCCCACAAATTGCTTCAGCAATTTCCAAAATCAGATGCACTTACCAGGGGCCTCCTCTCCTGTTTGCGCTTCGCCGAGATCCAAGAGCTGTGACTGGCTAGGCTCCTCTGGGGTGTAAAAGAGTTCCTGACTGCATGCATCTCCGGCCTCCGAGCCATCTTCTGTCTCCCCCTCCCCTTCTTAGTCCAAGATTTCCTCCTCCTGGCTTGCTCCACTCTCAACTGGCACGCAAGCCAATGGAGTGTCCACAGTGGTCTTTGCAGTGGAGGTGGTGTCACCGCAGAGTATTGCGTCTAGCTCTTTGTGGGACTGGCAGCTCGTGGGCACAGCACCGGAGGGGCAGTTTGCCTCCCACGCCTTGTGGTGGGTGTTCCACAGCTCCTTTGCTTTGACCCTGCACTGCAGTGTGTCCCAGTCATGGCCCCTTTCTGTCATGCATCGTGAAATCTGCCCATAGGTATCATAATTCCTACAGCTGGAGTGCAGGTGGGACTGCACAGTCTCCTCTCTCCAAATGCTGATGAGGTCCAGCAGCTCGGCATTGCTCCAAGTGGGGGATCGCCTGGTGCGTGGAGCAGGCATGGCCACCTGGAAAGATGCAGTGAGACCACTGCATGCATCACCGAGCAAACAGGAAGGGGACTTTCAAATTTGCAGAGGAATGTATAGTGTGGGGATGATGGTTGGTCACCTAAGGGCAGGGCAGTAGAGTTCAAACCAATGACCAGAGAGGTGAGGCCAGGCATTGTGGGACACCTCCCGGAGGCCAATCGTAGTGCTGTAATTGCCATGGTGTCTACACTGGCACTGCTGCACTGTAGCCCCAGCGCAGAGAGTTGTACACCTCTTGTTGGGGTGGTTTTTTTAGAGCACTACAACTGTGCAGTTTCTGTGCACTAAGTGGCTTGGCAGTGTGTACGTCTCGGGAGTTACAGTGCAGAAAGCTGCTTTACCATGCAGAAACTTGCCAGTGTAGATGGGGCCTTACTGTGCAGAAACTTGCCAGTGTAGACAAGGCCTGTGTCTTTGAAATGCTATTCTGCAGTCAGTTTTTTAGTCCTGATCCTTCTCTTTAACTGCATTCAAGTCCTTTTTTTAACTAATAGCACCCTTTAGAAATCAGACTTGCCTGATTTCCTGGACCAGAATCTATATTAACATGATGATGTGCTGAGTGCCCTCAACTACCTTTTGGTTTTTGCATGAATTGATGTTGCTCAGCACCACAAAAATATTGAGAAGGAGATGAAGCCCAAAATAAAGGACTTGAATATTTGCTTTTTGTAACTAGCATAAACTTGCTCCTTATGGCATTAAAATATTTTTCATCAATAGCGAACTGGATCTCTGACTTCTTATACACTATGAAAACCAGACCATGTAATTAACAGCCAGTGAACCCTCTTTGAGTAGAGTTAAATAACGTATTGATAAAAATGCCTCCATTCTGTAACCTCCACAATTCAGAAAGAGGTGTGCAATTAAGTTTTTTGCACTTGTTCACTATATGGTGCTTTAAACTGGATGAGGCAAACCGAAAGGTCTCACATGAGCAAAGCATCAGCAGTAGTACAAACCTTTGTTTTGTGAACGTATACAGGTTTTGCATACCACTTCCATTAAGTTCCAGATTGCCCTAAATGGTAGTGATTCTAAATTTATTTCCTTGTTGAAGATGCCCCCTCTTTCTTTGTAAGGGCAGAAATATATAAATTGTCTTGTAAACTACTCAGTGTGAACACTGTTGGAAGCCATGCATCATTGTTCGCTCATTTGTGTAGCCAGGAGAACAAATTAAAGGAACAGAGGCAGCAACAGTAGTACATGGAGTGCTGCTTTTACAATAGCTTCCATTGAACTTGGAATTAGAATGTCTATCTTCCGAGAAGGAAATTGTTAGAGACTGGGGAAACAAAGTGAAAACTGAACTGTAACTAATTCAGGAAGCTCCAGTCTAAGGCCTAGAAACTGGGTGTATCTGCCCATTATTGCGGAACACAATCACAGAAGGGAGACACTTGAAGAGAAGAAAAATGAATATAGGTCTTGAGAGCAGTAGCAGCTAGCCTGCCAAGACAATGAACCACAGAGAGAAATTAAGTGTGTAAGAAGAGGCATCTTATCTTGGAGCAGTGGCATTATCATTTATTTTTGGTCTCCCTTCCCTCCCAAGTAAATGACACATTTTTTGTTTAAAATTAATCTTTGTAACCTTTTTTACATGTTTATCATTGTACTTACTGCCTGTTCCTTTATCCTCCAAAAACTATAGAGTAAGGTAACAAAGGGGAAAAAAAAGAGGGGAAAATGTGGATATAAAATCAGAAGAAAAAAAGTGGCTTGAAGATTTTTTTGGTAGTAGCAGTAATAGGTCTTTATTCCAGCTCCCTCTTTGTCTCCCCTCTTGTGACTGAGTGCTGTTTTTTAACATTTAGACATGCAGGAATACTTTATCCCTACCCTAATTGGAATCTGAGACTGTCTATGCTTGGAAACTGTACCAATGTAGCTATGGTGCTGTAGTCATTCCAATATAATTTCATGGTATAGACTCAGCCAGCACTGATGGAAGAGGTTTTTCCATTTCTGTTGGAACACCACCTCCTCAAGTGATAGTGGCTAGTTCGATGGAAGCATTCTTCTGTTGAACTAGCTGCCTTTGCACTGGGAGGTTAAGTCTGCATAGATACAGCACTATGGGGTGTGGATTTTTCACACATCTGACCAGTGTAGCTGTGTTGGCCAAATTTAAATGTAGACCAAGCCTAAGGGCCTGATACTGCAGTCAATTCCAACAGGCTGTACAAGGATGCACTGGGAGACCCAGAGCTGATGCTAAATGGTTGAGGATTTTTTTTTAGAAAACAACAGTAGTGGTGTGGCAACTTTAACATGGATTAGCAATTGAGAGTCTCAGAGAAGAAATTAAGTAGGAAGAAGTTCAAGATTATGGAAAAATACATTGAACTATGAATCTTCATCTCCTATTAAACTGTGAATATCCAGGGTCAACTTGAGCTAGAGTGGCCCTCACACAAAACCAAAATGTCATAACTTGTGAAATTCTAAACTTCCCAGGTTTTGTGTATGTGTACATACAAATTAAATAATAAATTATTTATATAGCCCCGCTGCAACATTACAAGTGTAATGGGTACGTAAAGAAAAGAGTTTATGGCTTAAAAGAGGGGTTTTTAAATCTGTGGTTTACATAATTTAATTCTAGTTAAACATTCATAAATTGGATGAGCATATATTCTACACTTCATTTCGAAGGGTGGATAATGGAATAAAAGATTAACTGCTTGAATGGGCAAATCAAATAGGAGTCAAAGTCCCAGGCTGCCACTTCCCAAATGAGTTAGGCTTAATGCTGTCATAAGGATCTACTTTATGTGGGACCTCACTAATATATTCAAATGCCCATTCATTTTTATTGCCTTGCATGTTATAAACATTTCTGTTAAAACCTGGACCTAAAATGCACCAATATTGAACAGAGACAAATATACAGATTTTAAAATATTTGAAATAATTCCTACATTAGAACTGTACTTTTTCTATGTTAATTTGGGACTGTGGCAGGGATTCATTTTACATCCATATTTTGAACTAATGTTTTCAGATTGTTGCAGGATACCAGTGTGTGTGTGCGTGTTCATAAAAGGCATTCATTTATAACTTGTATGGTGAGTTAGTGGAAGCTGGGGTGGAGATGGAAGGAAAGGGAAAGAGACTGCCACAAAGACTTACTTATCTTGGGAGACAGGCCAGTCCTTGCCCACAGACAGCCCCCCAACCTGAAGCAAATACTCACCAGCAACCACATACCACACAACAGAACCACTAACCCAGGAACCTATCCTTGCAACAAAACCCATTGCCAACTGTGCCCACATATCTATTCAGGGGACACCATCACAGGGCCTAATAACATCAGCCACACTATCAGAGGCTCGTTCACCTGCACATCCACCAATGTGATATATGCCAGCAATGCCCCTCTGCCATATACATTAGTCAAACTGGACAGTCTCTACGTAAAAGAATAAATGGACACAAATCAGATGTCAAGAATTATAACACTCATAAACCAGTCGGAGAACACTTCAATCTCTCTGGTCACACGATTACAGACATGAAAGTTGCTATATTACAACAAAAAAACTTCAAATCCAGACTCCAGCAAGAGACTGTTGAATTGGAATTCATTTGCAAATTGGATACAATTTACTTAGGCTTGAATAGAGACTGGGAGTGGCTAAGTCATTATGCGAGGTAGCCTATTTCCCCTTGTTTTTTCCTACCCCCCCACCCCCCCCAGACGTTCTTGTTAAACCCTGGATTTTGTGTGTGTGTTGGGGGGGGAGGAGGGGTTGGGGTGAGAAAACCTGGGTTTGTGCTGGAAATGGCCCAACTTGATTATCATACACATCGAAAGGAGAGTGATCACTTTAGATAAGCTATTACCAGCAGGGGAGTGGGGTGGGAGGAGGTATTTTTTCATGCTTTGTGTGTATAAAAAGATCTTCTACACTTTCCACTGTATGCATCTGATGAAGTGAGCTGTAGCTCATGAAAGCTTATGCTCAAATAAATTGGTTAGTCTCTAAGGTGCCACAAGTACTCCTTTTCTTTTTGCGAATACAGACTAACAACGGCTGTTACTCTGAAACCTTGCCATCAACGTTTATTTCAAAATTGTCTTTTTTCCTTCGCCTCCTCCCTCCCTTCCCCCACCAAAAGCAACAACTCAACCAAAACCCAACAATTACCTCAATAGCCTGTTCATGATACCCCTCCCCAACCCTTCCCTCAAGGTCTGCTCTAGAACAATGCTGTTCCTATGTAGGAGGATTGAACTCAATGGTGGAAGTCTTGGGTTGTGCTGTAACAATGCAACATGTCAGCGCTTGGTAGTTTGCAGTAAGAGTCACAAAGTCTGGATCTGAACTGCCCCAAAGTTCAGAAATACCTTGTATAGTTAGTTTAAAAAAAAAAAAAAAAAGAAGTGAAAAACTGGAAGGAGAATTACTATCAGAACTTCAGGAATAGGTTCTGCAAGTGAAGAAATTGCCGCCTCAGTACATGGCATGCTTCCAGAGCAAATCATTAGCCTGAATCCAAACTTGCCAGTTGGTAATCTTGACTGATCTCACATACTCAGCAAAGGTGGGCCTGGTTGTCAGAGAGGTAGAAGATTAAAGCCAATAAGGAACGCTTCTGTGCATTGTGTTGCAGCTGCTGTTTCTTCACCTACAGAACTTGCTCCTTCATTTCTCCTTCCAATTCATCACTTTGATTAAAAACAAACAAACAAACAAAAAAACTCTGAAAGGGAAAAACAAGTTGTCTTATTTTAATTCTCTCAAGAAATTCATTAGTTTCCTTCAGGAAAGTAACTTAACTTTTGCATCTGTTTATTACCTTTACTGAAATATTCAGTAACTAAAAGTGTACAGTAAAAATAGCTGCATAAAAGAGGGAAAAAATTGCGAGTAGGTTTCTCAGATGTAACACATACTGTTCCATTACTTGTTTTTTTAAATCTTTATGTAAGCCATCTAAGGAGATGTAGTCATTATACCAGTCTGTCTCTGCTTATAATCTTAAACTTTTCATACAATGAAAGAAGGTTCCTCTTTTACTTTGACCTGATTGTTGTTAAACGTGTGGTCAAGAACAGAGTGGAGGAAGGAAGATGGACTGATGGCTAATCAGATAACCTTGTCTGCCTGGTACTCCAAAATAATGCCACTTCCCACGCATCTCAGTTAATTTGGCTGTTAAAGTCCAAATTAGTTTTATAGCTAGGCTTTTACAGACAGAACTTTTAAAAAAAGAAGTCCTTAATCATTTGTTTACTCATCTCATGGTTTGTACAGTTCTAAATCATTCAGACAGCTTTGCATGTTAAAAGATTTATCAAGTATTATTGTCTTTCTCTGATTTAGTTGTGCCATTCTGGGCTAGTCAGTGTCTGTGTGCTACAGAAATGAGCTCTTCAACAGGTGTAAGATTGAGCTCCTCCATCAAGCCTCATGCCTAAAATGGATTGATGTTTGAAAAAGGTCACTGTTGTGACCTTGTGAGAACATCACTGGTAGCAGAACAGAACAGAATTAGCTGTGTGACCTTTTAATATAGGTTAAAATAATAAAAAGACTCTCTAACAATCCAAGAAAACACTTGGGAGTAGTGTGTAGATTCTTGAAGTTATCAAATTCTTTCTTTTTAAACCAGCCTTTAACCCTTTGAGTAGGCGTGCAAAAGCAAATGTTGCTGACAGATTTACCCGATTTCCCTCTGTATGAGCATACCACTAGGCACAGGATTGGCCTCAGGATTTTGGGGATGGTTGGTGAGAATTCTTTGGGGTCACCAGATTCATTTTTATTTATTTTTTTTTAAACGTAAAGAGGGGAGGGAAGTCCTCAGGCCTCTACCAGTTTTCTCTGCTTCAGGACAAGTGCTCCACAGCATAGAGAGCTGGGCTACATGCATATTAGTCAAAACTTGTTTTCAGTGAAAGCAAGTCAAGGATTTGGGGACGGCTGGAGTGGTTTTGTTTCTGTTTATGGTGAACTTCAGGTTATTTTCTACTACCTTCTATTGTTTAACAAAACAGAACACAAACCTAGTATCCAGTAATTATATGTAGGGTAGAATCTCTGCCTGCCAGGGAAGTGCAACAAGTGAAGGTGTATAAACTAAGCTTAGTTGTGTGGTGGCTGTGTTGCAGCTTTTCCTTTTTCCATTTATTTAGCCTGCTCTTCTCTCATTCCATCATGGACTTGTTTGTTCCCTTTCATCCCATGTGTCTTTTTAATTAGTCTTTTCTCTGTAGAGTAGTATCTCTTTTCTTTAACTTTTTCTATTGATCTTCATTCTCTGCTGTCCATTCCCTCTGTCTTTCATGTTGTTCCCCCTCCATGTTTTTTTCTTTTTTTTACTCTCCCCACAGTGTGATCTGTCTCCTTTTCTACCACTCATATGTCATCTACACTCCTCTTAGCACTTGTGTAGTGCTTTAATAAAAGCTTCCCATCACCCTTCTACTGTGAAGTAGGTAAATAAATATTATCCCCATTTTATAGATGGGGGTGGGGGTAGGATGGAAAGTTACATGACTTCATCATAGACACAGTCACTCTTGGACCCATGATTAGACTACAGGAAACCATTGTTTATTATGTTAAATGTTGATGACACCCATTACTTCCTCTCCCACCCCCACACACCTTAAAAAGCAGCACAACCCTGCCTGCATAGGAGTTGGCTCAGCTTCAGACAGATTCTGATGGCAGAGGGGAAGTTTGCAGTGAATGAGGTGGCCACAAACTGGTATCGATTCCCTCCCCTCAAAAACTGAAGAGTGGAAAGGGTAGACCATGGTTTCTGTAGGCTTGGAAGTAATGTGCGGGAAAGCCTGTGAATAAGCTGAATTTTTAGGGAAAAATTGCAATAACAGGTTTTCGGTATTCTAAAACGTGCAACAGAAAGGAATACAGCAAATGGGTGCCAGGTTTCCTGGGTAACGAAGGGGCCAGGTCTATGTTACTGAAGATTGTTAGAGCTCTAGAAGGGTTTGGCGGAAGATATATCACTGTAGTGATAAGCAGTGCAGAAAATTACAGTCCCGTCTGACTTTCCTATTTGCACTTAAATACTTTTTCAGTGTTAAAAAGCATTAACTTTTTTACATTAACTCAGCCTCTGACTATTATGAGACACCTAAAATTGAAGTCTTGCCCAATTGCGGTCAGTAAAGATCTGGTGGCCCCCTTTGTAAGAGCAGGGAGATTCACTCCAGTGTCTTGGCTAGTTTCCAGTTTGGTAATTACATTCTGCTGACCCAGAATTTCTCTCTTTTAGGGAATGGGAACTATTCTTCATTCTTCCTGTAAACTGTCATGTAGGCTGCTGACTTCTAACCAGAGAGATTAGATCATGGTCACAGGACAAGCTGCTTTTAGACTTCTTTTAGTCCTTCTTGAGTGTACCACGGTGGAGATGTGGATGGGTTTTGCTACCTTCACTCCTCTCTGGGAAAGGAACCATGTGGTTATCCCACTCTTAAACTGGATCTCTGGGCTGCAGCCCCCTTGTCTACTCATGGTGTTCTCCTGACAGGACCAACTGTATTTTGGCACTTATAAGCCTTTTACCTCCAAGAGCCACTGATAGCAGCTGATTAAAGTGACTCAAAATGCAACTTCTTCAAAGCAAAGCATTTATTCCACCAAAGGTACATAGCATGCAAAGCAAAGGGTTAACACAATAAAGACCTAAATGCATGTTTCCCTCGCCTAAACATGAATTGTTCCTTGGAAGCTTTTTTTAAAAATTTCCCTCTGGCCCAGTTACCTCCATCTCTCAGTTGGTGGAGAGAGACTACTTGCTACAGTTTGTGTGTCTTTCTCACAGTGCATCTCTGTCAGTGTCTCCTCCATGAGCAGCTGGTGGCAACCCACCCCACCCCCTTCTTTTTAGGTCAGCATCTTTTAAGATATTAGTATCCACTTTGATCGTAGGCTCAGGTCTGGGAAGAGTAAACCTTGCCAGCTGGCTGGAGAAAGGTAAAGGTGTTCTCCAATTGATAGCTCCCCTATTATTTCCTCAAGGACCCTTTGGATATGTCTACACAGTATATCTGGTCTCTGGCACATGTTTAAGTCCAAACCTCTCTACCGTCCATACACGTGGCCCTCTGACATTTGGCAGTACCTCCTCAAAACGTGGGTTTGCTGGGTCTCCTAGGCATATAACTATAAACCTGCATTTCACTCAAGCCTGTAACCAAGCCTACCCACTTTGCAATGAGGACCCTGCTGAAGCCTATGTTTGTATTTGGAGAGTCTGCCAATGCTATCCCACGTTCCCTTGGGTCTGTTGTGTCCATGTCCTGGTCCTTCTTGCTCCCAACGTCACACTCGAGTCTCAGGAACTGGAAGCAACCTCCTACTTCAAATACAGCTTCTTGACGTTTAACCCTTCCATGTGGCTGCTTAGCTGTAAACACAAGTAAGCCCAGCTCTTTGGAAAACTTAAAAGATGCCCTGCGCACAGCTAGCTTGCTGGAAGAATGCACTAGGGTTCTAGTCAATATGTGGTGTGATGGCAGCAAGAAACCTGCATGCTTATGAAAGCATATCGGAGGCTGGTGGGGCTGGGGATCAAGTGAACTGGTATTCCACGCTAGGAGTGGATCAAGCACTTCAAGACTGCCTACTGCAAAGTGAAGGATGGGAATGATATAAATCTGGGAACTCCACAGCTATTGCCCATGGTACAGTGAATTCAACCAGGCACTGGGAACTGCACCAAAGTCCTGCATGACAGTCTCCTAAGCAGGGATAGTATGCTTATAACCTCAGAGGCAGTGGGAACAGACACACCACCAAAGGAGAGCCTGGAGTTACTGGAGCAGACCCCTGAATAAACCAGGGTGCTGCTGCCAGGCCCAGATCAGCCTACACAGATGGACCAGCTGGGGAGGTCCTGGGTCTATTGTCGGAGGACCTGTTTGGGGATGGCCCTGGGGAGCAGCCCGCAGAGGAAGCGCCAGAGTCTGGTATGTTATGATCACTATATTTTATTATTGCCATTAAGAATGGGAGGGATTTGCCCAATACAATTATTATTAGATGCAAAGAGTTGTACTTTGCTCCCGGAGAGGACGGAAGCCATGCCATTTCCCTGACTGCCCCTATACCTGACACAAGATGGGAGCCAAGATGGATCCCCAGATGGGGAAAACAAAATTAACCATGTCTCTAGTAAGAGGTTAACGCTAGCTGCTTGTTTATTGCTCAAAAGAGGGTTGGTGGTATTAGCCTTCTTGAGCATAGCTTCATAGATCTGCACATAAAACTCTGTTTATAATGCTGCCATGCCAGAGTGCCCTTCTGGTACAACTGAAGTGTCCCAGGCTAGTGTCTAGACCAGCGGTGGGCAAACTTTTTGGCCTAGGGCCACATCGGGTTTCCAAAATTGTATGGTGGGCCGGTTGAGGGAGGCTGTCTCTCCCCAACAGCCAGGTGTGGCCCAGCCCCCGCCTCCTGTCCGACCTCCCCCACGTCTTGCCCCCTGACGGCTCCCCCCAGGACTCCTGCCCCATCCAACCCCCCTGTTCCCTGCCCTCTGACCTCCCCGACCCCTATCCACACCCCTGACCACTCTTCCCCACCCCCCAACTCCCCTGCCCTCTATCCAACCTCCCCTGCTCCCTGCCCTCTTACTGTGCCACCCAGAGCACCGGGTCAGGCCGCGGCTCTGCAGCTGCCCTGCCCAGCTGTCCAGAGCGTTGTGCTGGCGACACGGCGCGCTGAGGCTGCAGGGGAGTGGGAACAGCAAGGGAGGGGCCGGGGGCTAGCCTCCTGGACCAGGAGCTCAAGAGCCGGGCAGGAGGGTCCTGCGGGCCATAGTTTGCCCACCTCTGGTCTAGACTATCAGTCCCAATGTCAGCAGTGCATGTGTGTAGTCTCCTGGGCCCCTGTCTGGGCTTTGCATGCTGCACAGGGTGGTTTAAAGGGGTTGTAATAAGTCTAAACATCTGCATCTTATTGATTTTCTCCGTGCCCTCCCCCCCACCCCATTCCTGACTGGTTTAGCATTCAAACTTCTTGCAGAGTAGGCAATCTGGACAGTCAGTCAGATTTTGGGGTAAGACATACTTATTACAGCCACTTCTGTAGTTCATGAGTCCTCTCTGTTCATAGAAATACTGGTCAGTCACCACATGTTGAAAAATCTCCTTTGGATAGATGGATGGCAATCCTCTGCTGGCCTGGAATAGGAACTCTCTCCTCTTTGCAGCCACCTCTAGAAAGCTTATGACCACCAAATCTTGTTGTGCCTGAAAGGATGTTAAAATCAAAGCCAGGAACTTGGGCTTTCATAGGAAAACCTTCTCATCCCAGCTTTGTGGGGGGTGTGATGGGAGGGGGAATTAAGGAGATTTTTAAAATATTTAAAATTATTTTTATTATGTTAAGCTTACCAGAATGTATCTGTGCTTGCCCCCTGGCTTGCTGCAGCTTCTGAACAGGCCAGTGATCAAAGGATGAATTAAAAAAAAAACCCAAATGATAAAGATATCAACCTGTTATCTTGTCATGGTGCAGCCCTTGAAGATTTGAATCCCCTTCCCCCAATGTTCAAACAACAATAATATGCTCTTCCATTTTCCTTGGCAGTCTCCTCCATCTCTTCTGAGCATAGACAAGTAACCAGGAGCCTGAAGGACTGGCACTGAACCAATACTGGAGAAGGAAGAGAATCGGGGCTGAAATGCTGCAGGATGTTGTGGCCCAGACAGATGAAGAGCTGGATTTCCAGAGAGAAAGGAAGGAGAGGAGGTTGCAGAGGGAGAATGAGACAGCGCAGCATGAGGAGAGAATGGTTGCACAGTTCCTGGAACGTGACCGGGGGTTCAGGGGAGAGGACAGAGTGCAGCAGAAGGACCTTTTTGAGAGATCGCTTGCTTATATGGCCACCAGGCAACAGGCCCCAGCTGCAGCATCAGCTCCTGTCCAAGGTCCGTCTACAGTATGCGCTGCCTCCCGAGGCTACTATGTCCTGCAGCTGGTGCAGTTACTGGACAATTCTGAGGTTAGCTGGTCCATGACCCATACAATGAACAGTTTGTGGAATAATGTAATATACTATGTGCAGCAGACAATGCCTGAAAAAACCTGGCCCACACAGGCAACGTGCTTCTGAAGGGACAGGGAGTACGGGCATGAAGGAGACATACATTCCACTACAAGTGGAAGCTGAAGTGTTGTCACTGTATATAGTTTGCCAGTTTTGCACTTCTATTAGTGTTTTTTTTGGTCTTTTGCCTCTTGATGGAAGCTGGTCTGCCTATGGTTTTAAAATGTTATGTATATACATGTTTCAAATAAAGTGTTTTGGTTGCAAACAAGAACCAGTCCCAAGGCTACATGAACAGGTTTTGTTAAATTCATAAAAATCAAACTTCATGGCAGCAGTACATAAGATGTGCATAGAGCTACATTAACAGGTTTTATTATATTTGTAGGCTGCAGTGGCTCCCAAAAATTGTGGGATAACTATATTAGTTCATTTTCTGTCATCCGTATCACTGTGCAAACTGATCATGTGGGTGCACAAGGCTTCTCTGACTTCCCTTGTGCATGGGTTCCTGCACCAGTAATGATAGGTGTTCTCTCTGGTTGCATGTACCATTCCTGCAGTCCAGCAGTGTCTTGAATCCACTGCTGACAAAATCGGTCTCCTTTTGCCTCACAGATGTTGTGCAGCGCATAGCTTCCACAATAGTGCAGACAGGGTTGGCAACACTGGTATCCAAATAGTTTTGAAGGCAATGCCAGCTTTGCCTTCAACCTGCCAGATGCACTTTCCATTGCGATCCTTATAGCTAGTGAGCTTGTAACTGAACCTTATTCTGCCAGGCCCTCTGAAGTCAGGATATGGTTTCATAAGCCCTGGCAGGAATGGGTACGCAGTGTCCCCTAGAATAACAGTGGGGACAGACTTCATTTATAAGTGTCATTTGGAGAAAATACAAGTTCCCTGCTTGTCCAAGAAGGTAAAGTCCTGATTTCCAAGGAACCCCTGGCATCTTGCATTGTGCTCATACACTGCACATTGGTGTCCGTGAACCTGCCTCTGTGACTTATCAGTGCCTGCATAATGATGGAATAGTACCCTTTGCAATTTATCTACTCATTTGCTTTTTGTGGAGGATGAATTATGGGGACACGAGTCCCATTGTTGGGCCCCCCCACCACAGTTTTTTTGGAAGCCTACTCTTTCCAAGTTAGTAATTATTTCAGGCACTTTGTTTATGCCCACCACCTTTGTGCACGCAGTCCTAATCATCTAATAGATTTCCACCATCACAAACCTCACAGGTGACTTGCCAACACCATGGTTAGCCATGGGCTGGTGGTAGTCTGGGGTAGCCAGCTTCCAGATGGATACTGTGACCTGCTTCTGGACCAGCATGGCTTCCTTCATGTGTGTGTCTTGATGTCACAAGGGAGGTGCGAGTGGCTCACATGGGTCCAGGATCATCTGCTGCTTCATGCAGAAGTTTTGGAGCCACTGCTGGTCATCCAAGCTTCATATAAACAACGTGATCCCAACAGTCTGTGCTTGAGGCTCTGCTCCAGTATCATTGACCTGAATATGGAGTATCTGTGGCAGTGGGAGGAGACATTTAGCTGCATCATCTGGGTCATGGATGACATGTCTGTACACTCACTCTCTCTATCCCGTCTTGATATCTGCCTTCTATAGGACAGATACTGCTACCAAATTGTCCGCCAGCATCTTGCAGATGTTCTACCTGAATCCTGAAATGGTGTAACTGTGCTGGCTTTGGCAGCAGGGATCCTGCAGATCCAAAATGGCTCAGCTGGATGTGTTGGTGGGCTAAAAGCACTTCCAGTCAAGTGCTGCGGGATGGACAGACAAGTCCCACACTCCAGCATGAACCAAACCCTAGAGAGGCTACAGTTAGATGCTAAAAACCCTGGGATATGCCATCACAAGCCACAGCAGCCGACAATGTCAGTATATCACAGTATGGTCATGCTATCACGGGTATGGGGCATGCATAACAACTCAGTGTGGAGTGCTCAAAGATGAGCTTGAAAAGCACAGGTTTGCATGAAAAGGTACATGGACCTGGGTATACTAAGAAGTGCAGAGAATACTAAGGCTATGTCTAGACTTGACCTTATTTTTGCCATTGTTTTGTTTCCTGTCCAATCAGTCTCCATTGATTTAACTTCTTCCAGTCAGGCAGAGTAATATCAAACAGGTAAACTGAGGTGCATGTGGTATTTATAAAAAAATACACATAACTCCTTCATTCTCCCCAGATGGTTTCACTTCAGTTGTGTAATCCCTGCGTATGTGTATCCCTGTCTATAAAGTTTGTCATGCATTTTGGGATGCTTGGAGGAAAGATGCCATATAAATGTTAGTGGTTTTTGGTGGTGGTTTGTGAATGAGGGGAAGGTGGGAAGTAACTAGAATAGCAAGGCAAATTAGTGAGGTTTTTTGTTTGGTTCAGATAGAGGACTTCAGAATACACCCAACTGTGAAGCTTAACAAGCAGTTTGTTCCTAAGTATGTTGACCTGAAAGATAACTGTATCAGAGACATGGTTTTCTGTACTGGCTTCATTGCAGAACTGCACTGTGGTGTTACTAGCCAGATACTTAAGGGCTAGAAGAGGATAACCAGCAGTCCTAAATAGATTATTGCATCCTTACATTATAAGCTGATGAGATGTCTGTTAATATTCATAAAAAGTATGTATGACTGTTTCCGTGTTCAATTTTGTATTGCTCACTGACAGAATGCATGGAGTTAACTCAAAGGAGGTTTTACAGGGGCTGTTAAGGGGCCCAACAGGAAAGGTAAAACAATGATACAGATAAGATAGCCTCTTAGGTTCCCATCTTTAAAGGAGATACGATAACAATTGCTGGGACATCAGTTGGGAGAAGAATTTACCAAGCTGGCTCCGTCCAGGTTTTACTCTTCCAAGGTTAAGCCTAGAATAAAAAAATCCTCAGAAGTTAAAAAGGCAGAAAGGGAGAGGGGTGGTTGTTTAAACTGAGAGGCTGGTCAGGGTGTGTTAGTGAAAAGGCAGGCTGACTGACTGAGACCAAGGGAGAAGAAGGCTGAAGGTAATGTGGGCTAGTTCTCCCATCTCAGAGATGGGAAATCATCTGGAGCAGCCTCAACTATGGATAGAGAGGTTAAGTTTAGGTAAGAAGTAGGGTCTCTTTGTTACAAAGCATTTAGAGAAGTGGATTTAATGTATGTTGTGGGCGAAATAATCTTCTGTTTTGAAGAAACTGTTTATCTCACGGCAAACATAAGCTGACACAACATCCCAAAGAGAACCCCTTCCAGAGTCCAACCACAGACCTGCTGAATTAGTCACAGTTGGTACTTAGGGGACTGTAACCTTGGTCCTGATGTAAGAGTGGGTGATAACAGAATTCTGCCCTAGAGGAGGCAAAGAACTGGGGTAAGACAGCTGAGGAGGTGCATTCATAGAGACCTCAAAAAGGGGCAACAGACAGCAGACCCAATAATGGGGATACCTTGCATTTTTTGTATAAAATGGAGATGGAACACATCCAGAACCTCTGCAAATGTTCCACTCTAGCTCTGGCTGCGGTAGACAGGAAAAAAATATTTTTTTTTCTGTTGTAAATTGTACCTGTGTCAGACTATCAAACTGCAGTAACATATGGTCTGCAGAGTTCAATGTTCAAGAACTGTTTTGGGGAAGTTTTGAAATATGTGGTATATCAAATATGGTTATTTGCTCATAGATTTGTTTCTCAGCCTTGTTATACTCACTATAGTCAAGTTTTTTGCTTAAGGGCCTACTCAGCAGGTGCGGTGTTACACCAGTGACTCCCATCTCTCTCCCTCTAACATGCTTCTTTCTTGTTTTAGAAATCATACTAATGCTAAAGGTGTTCGGTACAAAAGCTGATAAAATAACCATGATTTTCAGGGGGCCCAGGCCAACTTCTTTTTATTGTGGGAGTTTTTAACAGAAATGATCTTAAATCAGTTGATCACATCTGAGAGGAGGCTAAGGTAGGTGGAAAAAGTACAAACTGTTCTAACGCTCTTGTATTTCAGCAGCAGCAGAGGAGGGGGAACACAGTGACAGATTTTGTAAAATATTATGTTCTCAGGTTTTTCAGAAGTTTTCCACTTCATGCAGTTTTAGTAACGAACTGTCTCCCCTTTAAGGAAAACAGTAACAAATGTTTAGTTGGTGTGACTGGATGTCACAGTGGATCGGAAATGGGATATAGAACCTTTCACCTATATCTGTGTTTCAGCTCCAACCCAGGTGGGAAATAATTGAAAGTTACCAACTAGATGGTACATTAAATGAGTGAGTTGTCTCAGTTCTGTTCCCACAGGATAAGTGAATACTTGAGGGGGGGTAAAAAAATCATGGGCATAAATGGCAACATTGTTGATGACCTCAGTGGAAAGGCCAGGCACTGAAAGGGTATGGGGACTGAACTGTCCCTCCTGTGGAAGTGGGTCCCACAGAGTCAGGTGTAAGACTCTTTTGCAATAGAGAGTGGGGAGCTTGTTCTGCTGCTATCACTGATGTATTTCCACTCCCCTGGATGAATGGAAGACTTAAGGCAATAGGACTATCAGTTCAGCACCTTACAGGGGTACTGAGTTCTAATACCCAAGATATAGACCTAGTCCTGCAGCAAGCCCTTTTCTTTGGCACTAACAGCATCTTGAGAAGAATACTAAACTTCCAGATAATACCTTTTTCCATACAAAGCATGCTTGCCATTCTGATGCTTGTAGTTGTGTTAGTCTGTATCAGCAAAAACGACGAGTCCTTGTGGCACCTTAGAGACTAACAAATGTATTTGGGCATAAGCTTTCGTGGGCTAGAACCCACTTCATCAGATGCATGGAGTGGAAAATACAGGAGCTGGTATAAATACATGAAAGGATGGGAATTGCCTTATCAAGTATGAGGTCAGTCTAACAAGATAATTCACTTAACAGCACGATACCAAGGGAGGAAAAATAACTTTTGAAGTGGTAATGAGAGTGGCCCATTTCAGACAGTTGACAAGAAAGTGTGAGTAACAGTAGGGGAAAATTAGGTTTAGGTTTTGTAATGACCCAACCAATCCCAGTCTTTATTCAGGCCTAATCTGAAGGTGTCCAGTTTGCAAATTAATTCCAGTTCTGCAGTTTCACATTGGAGTCTGTTTCTGAAGTTTTTTTGATGAAGAATTGCCACTTTTAGGTCTGTAATCGAGTGACCAGAGAGATTGAAGTGTTCTCCGACTGGTTTTTGAATGTTATAATTCTTGACATCTGATTTGTGTCCATTTGTTCTTTTACGTAGAGACTGTCTGGTTTGGCCAATGTACATGGCAGAGGGGCATTGCTGGCACATGATGGCGTATATCACACTGGTAGATGTGCAGGTGAACGAGCCCCTGATGGTGTGGCTGATGTGGTTAGGTCCTATGATAGTGTCCCTTGAATAGATATGTGGACAGAGTAGGCACTGGTGTTCGTTGAAGGGTTTGGTTTCTGGGTTGGTGTTTTTGTTGTGTGTTGTGTAGTTGCTGGTGAGTATTGGCTTCAGTTTGGGGGGTTGTCTGTCTCCCAAGATCTGAGAGAGTGAGGGATCGTCCTTCAGAATAGGTTGTAGATCCTTGATGATGCGCTGGAGAGGTTTTAGTTGGGGTCTGAAGGTGACGGCTAGTGGCGCTCTGTTACTTTCTTTGTTGGGCCTGTCCTGTAGTAGGTGACTTCTGGATACCCTTCTGGCTATGTCAGTTCTGTTTCTTCACTTCAGCAGATGGCTATTGTAGTTTTAAGACTGCTTGATAGAGATCCTGTAGGTGTTTGTCTCTGTCTGAGGGGTTGGAGCAAATGCGGTTGCATCGTAGAGCTTGGCTGTAGACAGTGGATCATGTGGTGTGGTCTGGATGAAAGCTGGAGGCATGTAGGTAGAATAGCGGTCAGTAGGTTTCCGGTATAGGGTGGTGTTTATGTGACCATTGCTTATTAGCACTGTAGTGTCTAGGAAGTGGACCTCTTGTGTGAACTGGTCCAGACTGAGGTTGATGGTGGGATGGAAATTGTTGAAATCTTGGAGGAATTCCTCAAGGGCCTCCTTCCCATGGGTCCAGATGATGATGTCATCAGTGTAGTGCTAGTAGAGTAGGGGTTGTCATAAATATAAAGGGAAGCGTAAACCCCTTTAAAATCCCTCCTGGCCAGAGGAAAACTCCTCTCACCTGTAAAGGGTTAAGAAGCTAAAGGTAACCTCGCTGGCACCTGACCAAAATGACCAATGAGGAGACAAGATGCTTTCAAAAGCTGGGAGGAGGGAGAGAAACAAAGGGTCTGTGGGTCTGTCTATATGCTGTTTTTGCCGGGGATAGACCAGGAATGGAGTCTTAGAACTTTTAGTAAGTAATCTAGCTAGGTATGTGTTAGATTATGATTTCTTTAAATGGCTGAGAAAAGAATTGTGCTGAATAGAATAACTATTTCTGTCTGTGTATCTTTTTTGTAACTTAAGGTTTTGCCTAGAGGGATTCTCTGTTTTGAATCTAATTACCCTGTAAGATATCTACCATCCTGATTTTACAGAGGGGATTTCTTTACTTCTATTTACTCCTATTTCTATTAAAAGTCTTCTTGTAAGAAAACTGAATGCTTTTTCATTGTTCTCAGATCCAAGGGTTTGGGTCTGTGGTCACCTATGCAAATTGGTGAGGCTTTTTATCCAACATTTCCCTGGAAAGGGGGGGGTGCAAGTGTTGGGAGGATTGTTCATTGTTCTTAAGATCCAAGGGTCTGGGTCTGTAGTCACCTAGGCAAATTGGTGAGGCTTTTTACCAAACCTTGTCCAGGAAGTGGGGTGCAAGGTTTTGGGAAATATTTGGGGGGAAAGACGTTTCCAAACAGCTCTTCCCCAGTAACCAGTATTTGTTTGGTGGTGGTAGCGGCCAATCCAAGGACAAAGGGTGGAATGTTTTGTACCTTGGTGAAGTTTTGACCTAAGCTGGTAAAGATAAGCTTAGGAGGTTTTCATGCAGGTCCCCACATCTGTACCCTAGCGTTCAGAGTGGGGGAGGAACCTTGACAGGGGTGTAAGGGAATGAGAGCTGAGGAAGCATTGTTCTAAGTCAGCCATAAAAATGTTGGCATACTGTGGGGCCATGTGGTACCCATAGCAGATTTGCTAGCTTGAATGTATAAATTGTCCCCAAATCTGAAATAGCTGTGGGTGAGGACAAAGTCACAAAGTTCAGTCACCAGGTAGTTGTAGTTGTGTTGTTCCTGGAGAGAAGTTAAAAATGGATTCCAATGTGGCTAATTTGGAACTTTCAGCTGTGGGCCCATTCTTGAGCCTGATTTTATTTGCTAGTCACCAGAAAATTTGCTTTGCTTAATAAATTTACCAATCACTGGTTTCGTACTCCTTGATTTTAATTCCAGCCACAGATTATATTTTAGCACTGAAAACTCTTAACCTCTTTTTTTTTTAAAAAATCTCTAGATTACCTGGGATGACAATACAGGACAATAGCTGTTTTGAAGGACTCTTCATTCTCCTGCTACTTTCTTTGTCTCTGGGTTCTAGGCACCTAAAATTCGCAAATCAGAATTGTATCCTACTTCGGATTAGATTAACTCTTGCTGCCCAAGGAATCGAAAATACATCTTCCTGCTCCTGCGGTGGGGTTATTTAGGTGACCTCACGGAAGTGCCTACCCTTTGTTGAAGTTCACTGTGATCAGGAGTAGCTTTAATCTGTTTCAGGGAGTCCAAGCAGTGGAGGCTATAATGGGGGTGTTCTGAATAGTGCATTCCCCAGTTTCTATTGTTATCCCATTCTCTCAGCCTTTAACATCCATTTTTGGGTGCTGGTGGAGAGGTAGCTGTGGATGTCTTGCTCCACTGCAGACACTCTGTGAATGACTTTGCCACTCTCTGGGTCCCTCTGCCATGGTTTGTATATGTTAGACAAACTATGTCAAAGTTGTGGCCACACTGTCTCTGTGCTCAGCAATAGCTATGTGTCATCTCAGCTGCAAAAATTTTCACTGTAACCCAGTCCATTTCATATTCCTGTATGCCAAGCACATTAGCATTTAAATAATGTCTTCAAGAGACTTGTGGACCTGGACAGCTTCCCCCTTCCTTCTCATCCTCCTTTCTTCTTCAGCCTATTTCCTCTCCCTCTCCAATTCCAGAATTTTGTCTGTCCTCCCCCATTTGTTTCTCTACAGTTTCTCTCCTGGGTTGCATTATCATCTAGGACAGCCATCCCCTCTGCTTGTCTGACTCTCAGATCCCATGGCAAGCTTCTGGTTTGTGACTCCTAAACTTGAGCTGTAGCTCACGAAAACTTATGCTCAAATAAATTTGTTAGCCTCTAAGGTGCCACAAGTACTCCTTTTTCTTTTTGCAGATACAGACTAACACGGCTGCTTCTCTGAAACGTAAACTTCTAACTTACCTTGGTGCCATTCTTAACCCTTTCCTCTTTCAAATCTATGTAAGAGCAATCTGTAGCTGAAACTAACATAACATAGATTCCAGTGGGTTCACCCTGGGCAGCCTCTCCATGGTTCACCCAGCAAGTTTGTTTAACCTAAAAAATAAGGCTTGTTGAGGTTTAGTTTTATGTATCCTCAAAACCAGTATTTTCTTAAACATTTTTTATCGGAAAGATGGATTATACATCTGCCTACTAGCCCACAGCAAGCTTAAAGGTATATTTTCACTAGAAATGCTGCAGTGGAACAGCTGTAGCTGTCCTGCTCTAGCACTTCAGTGTAGACGCTCATTATAGAGACGGGAGGGGTTTTCCTGTCCTGGAAGAATTCTTCCGTCGACCTTGCACTGTCTGCACTAAGGATTAGGTTGGCTTAAATACATCACTCACGAGTATGGATTTTTCACCCCTGAGTAGTTATAGCTGGGTCAACCTAACTTTTTAGTGTATACCTGGTCTTAGTGTTTATAGATTTAGATTTGAAATCTTCATAATGATGACTGAAACTTGTGCATGCGGGGTTCTTTTCTCAAATCCTAATATTCAAATTGAATATTTCAAACAGCTTTTTCAATGTGCAAGTCCATAAAAGGCAGAATAGTTTGTTCTGATTAAAAATTGCAATCTCAGAAAGGGCCATTTTGAATGAAAAAGCAGTTTGTTAGTGGCTGTTTTGTTGTCTTTGCGCTCTGAGTAAAATGCGGTAACCCACAATGGAGTTTGGTCAGCTGCAGTGAATTGAATGACATACTCCCACAAAGACACTTTGTTCTTGTTTGTAAATGTACTTGTTAAGAGAACTCATTTAGTTTCAGCCACCAATATGGACAACAGATGCTCCTTCCTTTTACAGGTTACAGAGTAACAGCCATGTTAGTCTGTATTCGCAAAAAGAAAACGAGTACTTGTGGCACCTTAGAGACTAACCAATTTATTTGAGCATAAGCTTTCGTGAGCTACAGCTCACTTCATCGGATGCATACAGTGGAAAGTGTAGAAGATCTTTTTATACACACAAAGCATGAAAAAATACCTCCTCCCACCCCACTCTCCTGCTGGTAATAGCTTATCTAAAGTGATCACTCTCCTTACAATGTGTATGATAATCAAGTTGGGCCATTTCCAGCACAAATCCAGGTTTTCTCCCCCCCTCCTCCCCCCCCGACAAACTCACTCTCCTGCTGGCAATAGCTCATCCAAACTGACCACTCTCCTTACAATGTGTATGATAATCAAGGTGGGCCAATTCCAGCATAAATCCAAGTTTAACCAGAACGTCTGAGGGGGGGTGGGTAGGAAAAAACAAGGGGAAATAGGCTACCTTGCATAATGACTTAGCCACTTCCAGTCTCTATTTAAGCCTAAATTAATAGTATCCAATTTGCAAATGAATTCCAATTCAGCAGTTTCTCGCTGGAGTCTGGATTTGAAGTTTTTTTGTTGTAAGATAGCGACCTTCATGTCCGTAATTGCGTGACCAGAGAGATTGAAGTGTTCTCCGACTGGTTTATGAATGTTATAATTCTTGACATCTGATTTGTGTCCATTTATTCTTTTGCGTAGAGACTGTCCAGTTTGACCAATGTACATGGCAGAGGGGCATTGCTGGCACATGATGGCATATATCACATTGGTGGATGTGCAGGTGAACGAGCCTCTGATAGTGTGGCTGATGTTATTAGGCCCTGTGATGGTGTCCCCTGAATAGATATGTGAGCACAGCTGGCAACGGGCTTTGTTACAAGGATAGGTTCCTGGGTTAGTGGTTCTGTTGTGTGGTATGTGGTTGTTGGTGAGTATTTGCTTCAGGTTGGGGGGCTGTCTGTAGGCAAGGACTGGCCTGTCTCCCAAGATTTGTGAGAGTGTTGGGTCATCCTTCAGGATAGGTTGTAGATCCTTAATAATGCGTTGGAGGAGTTTTAGTTGGGGGCTGAAGGTGACGGCTAGTGGCGTTCTGTTACTTTCTTTATTAGGCCTGTCCTGTAGTAGGTGACTTCTGGGAACTCTTCTGGCTCTACCAATCTGTTTCTTCACTTCTGCAGGTGGGTATTGTAGTTGTAAGAATGCTTGATAGAGATCTTGTAGGTGTTTGTCTCTGTCTGAGGGGTTGGAGGAAATGCGGTTGTATCGCAGAGCTTGGCTGTAGACGATTCATCGTGTGGTGTGGTCAGGGTGAAAGCTGGAGGCATGTAGGTAGGAATAGTGGTCAGTAGGTTTCCGGTATAGGGTGGTGTTTATGTGACCATTGTTTATTAGCACTATACCGGAAACCTACTGACCGCTATTCCTACCTACATGCCTCCAGCTTTCACCCTGACCACACCACACGGAATTCATTTGCAAATTGGATACTATTAATTTAGGCTTAAATAGAGACTGGGAGTGGCTAAGTCATTATGCAAGGTAGCCTATTTCCCCTTGTTTTTTCCTACAAACCCCCCCCCCCCCCCCCGAGACATTCTGGTTAAACTTGGATTTATGCTGGAAATGGCCCACCTTGATTATCATGCACATTGTAAGGAGAGTGGTCAGTTTGGATGAGCTATTGCCAGCAGGAGATAGCTCAGTGGTTTGAGCATTGGCCTGCTAAACCCACGGTTGTGAGAGTGAGTTTGTGTGTGTGTGTTTTGGGGGGGAGGGGGGTGAGAAAACCTGGATTTGTGCTGGAAATGGCCCACCTTGATTATCATACACATTGTAAGGAGAGTGATCACTTTAGATAAGCTATTACCAGCAGGAGAATGGGGTGGGAGGAGGTATTGTTTCATGGTCTCTGTGTATATAATGTCTTCTGCAGTTTCCACAGTATGCATCCGATGAAGTGAGCTGTAGCTCACGAAAGGTTATGCTCAAATAAATTGGTTAGTCTCTAAGGTGCCACAAGTACTCCTTTTCTTCTTCCTTTTACAAGGAGACAGGCAGTAGTATCAACCAAGAGAGGGAACAGATATTTGCTTTGGTATCTACGCTTGAGGGTTGCTTCTCCATAGACTTTAAGGTCAGAAGGGACCATTATGATCATCTAGTCTGACCTCCTGCACAACAGCAGGCCACAGAATCTCACCCACCCACTCCTGCAATAAACTTCTCACCTGTGTCTGAGCTATTGAAGTCCTCAAATCATGGTTTAAAGACTTCAAGGTGCAGAGAATCCTCCTGCAATGCCCCATGCTGCAGAGGAAGGTGAAAAATCCCCAGGGCTTCTTCCAGTCTGCCCCGGAGGAAAATTCCTTCTTCAAGTAGTGTCCCTATGGGTGCTCCAGTTTAGGTGTCCGTGTGCCCCTGCACCTCTAATCAGAGATTTTTGGTAGCAGTGTCCCGTTGAGCCCGGCTCCCTGGTGGTCTGCCTTCAGGCTATTTAGCACTGCACTGTGAACCCCCCTCACTTCCTTCTCTACCACCTTTGGCCTCTGACAGAAGGAGCAGTTGTCCCTTCCTTATCTGTGTCATTAGCATAAGTAGTGTTTGTTTTGTTACCTTTGTTCTCCCTAAAAGTACTCAGGCTAGTATATTTTATTTTATTTTATTTTATTTTATTTCTTTGGTTTAAAAAGAAAAGAGAAAAAGGAAAAGAACTTCACTTTTCTTCCCTGTCTGGGGGCATTCCCCCTCACCCCCCAGGCATCTAGTGGACTCATAATTATTTATTTTTCAGTTTAAAAAAAAAATAAAGAGGATGTTCTTCTGCATATTCCTCCTTGCTAGAGAATGACCCCCCCCCCACCCCCGCCCAGGGGCTTGCCTGGCTCTCTCTGCTCCAAGCGGTGCCTCTCCTGCCAGGAGTCAGTTCCTGTCATGGCTAGACACTCACTGTGCCTGGGAGACCCTCACAGAAGTGCGTTAGCTGCCACACCTGAAACGGCAGCCTCACAGGAGCTGGGAGCAGAAGTAAAAATTCCTCCTTAGAGAGAAAACACTTCAGTCTGCAGGGGACTCGGGTGGGTGTTGACCCCAGATCATCCCCAGAGCCTTCACTTCAAAAGGGGTTGAGTGGTGAAGAGGAGGAGAGAGAGAAAGAAGAAGCTACCAGCAGACTCCCCCTGGAAAGGCTCCTCTGAGCAACTGGCCAGCCAGAGGGGTGTTGCCCAGTGTGACCATCTCCGCAGGGACCCCGGAGCAACTGGCCAGCCAGAGGGGTGTTCCCCAGTGCAGTCATTCTTCTGCTGTGAGCTCAGCTGCCGCTCAGGTTGGGCACTGAAGCTCTGGAAGCTGAAACCTAAGAAGGGGCTTCCTGCTGTGAGCTCTGCCCTGCTCTGAGCTCTGCACCAACAAGGGGCTTCTGTAAGCTCTGTGCTGCTCTGAGTTTTACTCTGGGCAACTACTGCACCGAGAGGGCACAGTTACCGTACCATCGCTAAAAGAGCGACACAGAGAAGCCCTGTTTCAGAGTAGCAGCCGTGTTAGTCTGTATTCGCAAAAAGAAAAGGGGTACTTGTGGCACCTTAGAGACTAACCAATTGATTTGACAGGTTTCAGAGTAACAGCCGTGTTAGTCTGTATTCGCAAAAAGAAAAGGAGTACTTGTGGCACCTTGGAGACTAACCAATTTATTTGAGCATAGGCTTTCTTGAGCTACAGCTCACTTCATCGGATGCATACTGTGGAAAGTTTAGAAGATCCTATTATATACACACAAAGCATGAAAAAATACCTTCTCCCACTCCACTCTCCTGCTGGTATAGTGATCACTTTAGATCACTAAACTTTCCACAGTTTGCATCCGATGAAGTGAGCTGTAGCTCACGAAAGCTTATGCTCAAATAAATTGGTTAGTCTCTAAGGTGCCACAAGTACTCCTTTTCTTTTAACAGAGAAGCCCTGCTGTCAGCTCTGCTTCAGCACCGAAACACCAGAGGCTTCTACCATCATGCTCTGAGGCAACAGTACCCCTCCCCGCCCCAAGGAGAGGAGACAGTTACCATACCATCTCTAAAAGAGCGGCATAGAGAAACCCTTTGGTACCAGATGCAACAAAACTCCCATCTAGGAAGTGTTCTGCACCTTCCCAACCATTGATACCGACTACAGACACTCCTCTGGGGTTCTGGATGAGCCCATGGTAACACAGATACTCTGGTACTCTGGAGACCTGTGGCCTCAGTACCCAGGGAGAGACAATTACCATACTGTCTCCAAAAAAGTCGCACCAACAAACTTTTTGTACTGGGCAAAACTCTCCTTTACGAAGTGTTCTGCCAACTATCAGTAATGACAATGTACCGCAGACCCGCCTCTGTGGTACCAAATGAACCCATGGTACTGCATGAGGTCTGGTAGCCTGGAGACCTGATGATTGGGGAAGAACCACAGTCCCCATTACTTGGTACCAGGACTGCAATATCGAGCACGTCCCGGCACCGAGAATCGCTCTTAGCACTGGGCTGTATACTGCCAATACCCCAGTCAGCGGCACCCTTACCCACTGATAAATCTGACATGGGCCAGGAGAAGATCATTCCCTGGCCCCTCAAGGTGGCCCACCACCACACTACCAGGGTCATTCCCAATTCCATAATGCCAACCACCCGTTCCTGTCTTCCTGCCTCTCCCTCCCAAGGCCATATTGTAACTCTTTGGGTATAGACACACACATGGCGCGACCGTCTCCAGCGTCTCTCAGGGAGAGTCCACCAGATGGTTTGCTACAGCCTGGCACCCGAGCCAGGACAGGAGAAAGCTTTTTCAGAACAGGGGGGAAGGGGAAAAACAAACCAACAAAACAACAACAACAAAAAAACCCCTCCACATCTGAAGAGGAAGCTACTTCTTCAGCACACTTCTCCTCATCTTTCCCAGATGAGACTGTGCTGCCCACCCCTCATCACTAGGTGAAGATTTAAGAACTTTCTGGATCTTACCAAGAGGGTGGCAGACGAGCTGCACATTCCCTTACAGGAGGTGGCAGATACACATCACAAGTTGGTGGAAATTCTGCACACTACCTTCTCATCTAGAACTGTCCTCCCAATTAATGAGCTGATTCTGGATCCTACCAAAATCATCTGTCAGAGCCAGCCTCCATCGCACCAATCAGCAACAGAGTGTAAACAAAAACAACTCTACATCTCTACCCAAAGAGGCAGGCTTTGTTTTCAACATCTGCAACCCAAGTCCATCATAGTGGATGTGGTTAATGCATGAAACAAGCAACATAATGCCAAGTCAACTCCATATGATCAGGCTTCGCAAGATGGTGTATTCATCAACAACATTACTGTTTAGAGTCATAAATTACCAAACTGTTAGGGCCAGAACAATTTTGTTAATCTTGGGAAACCCAGGATGTTTCTGAAACATTACAGGAAACACAAAAAGAAACGATTCAGACCATTCTTAGAGAAGGTCAGTTAATAGCCAGAGTGGTCCTAGAGACACCACTGGATGTAGCTGTTACAGCTGCCCGCCAAGTCTCCATAACAGTGGTACTGAGGTGGGTTGTGGGTGGTTTTTTGTTTTGTTCGCTACACCTCTCTAGATTGCCCAAAGAGCTACAGACTTCCAATTTGAAGGGCCAAACTCTTTGCGGAGAAGACAGATTTTCTCTCCACATCCTGAAGGATTCTCAGACCGCACTACACGCCTTAGGAATCTACGCTGGGGAACAGAAGAGAAGATATACGTCTCAACAACACCACAGATCACAATCTTCTCAATACTCACCATCTCTGTGCTGTTATCAGCCACAGTGTAAGAGGCCCAGGGCTCAAAAGTGAGAACAATCTGCACCCCAGTCCATGACCGCTCAAACTGCCTCTTATAAGCATTTTGATGAGCTGGTCGGGGGCCTGAACAATGATACCTTACAGCATCAACTGCCATCTGTACACCTGTCATGCCTCTCAGAAGTCACCTTACCTTACTTCACAGCAGTTAGGACCAGCTCTAGAGCAAAGAGATTGATTTCTAGCCCTGAACTTACAGGGTGCCGACTTCCATTTCTCAATACAGCCATCGTACAGGAGATTTCCTACTGCTTACCGTTGCGGCAGGATCATTATAGGTACACATTGTTCCACACAGGGTAGTCTCCAAGGTTCACTTCATTGTAGTGGCATACTAACCCTGGTACAATGACTGGACTTTATCAGCACCAACCTGATGCAGTACAAGCGAGAGCGCTCCTCTCACTACCCACATTCACCACCCTAGGACATGTCTCCCTAATATGCTGGGGAGCTCACCTACACAACAACAAGGTTCAGGACAAATGGCCTTCCACAGAAATGACCTTCCATATCACTCTTTTGGGGTTAAGGGCTGTCAGGCGTGCCTGTCCACAAACTCTGCCTTTTATCAAAAACAACACACAAAGGTTATGATGGACTTAATGTGACCTGTATGTTTTGTATAAATTGCCAAGGAGATGCCGGATCTCCCTCCCTCTGCAAGGCACCATTCAGACTTCGGAATTGATGCACCCATGACAATGTGCTCGTCTCAGCTGTCTGTCTGCAAGTGATACAGAACGGGATAACCAACAGTCTCAGTTGGAATTTTCTCACAACAATGAGTGTATACCGAATTCACAGGTGCTTCAAGATATAGCCACCCTTTGGGGAAACATTCATTGGCAGTTGCCCTCATCTTCCCAGAGGACAAGGGCCCACTTATATGTCTTTTCCCAGTTTCCTACCCTATCCAAGATTCTGATGAAAATTCAATGAAACAAAGCAAGAGTTATTGTGATTGCCCCTCTTGACTATGACAAGTCTGGCTCCCTTACCTGATGCAGATGGCAATATGCCCTCCTGTTCCTGTGACTTCAGCCCATTCCTCATCCGCTCTCTCAAAACAATGGCTGACCCTTCACTCCAACCCATGAGTCCTCCGCCTCCAGGCTTGGATCTTTCTTTGTTCCAAGGCTTAGAAGCAGAGTGCTCTGACAAGCTGAAACACATGTTGCAACACAACCACGAGCTGACCACTCCACATACCTGTCTACAAAATGCAAATGACTCCACGTTTGTACCATTCCAAACGGACAGACCCAACCTCATCTTTCCTCCCTCTGATTTTGCACTACATTTTAAACTCTCACTCAGCTCCCTTAAGGTACATCTCATGGCGAAAATGGCTTCCCACTTGGAGTTTGCTCAACCACTAATGTGTAGACTCTTTAAGGGCATTGGGACTCTCTTCTCCCATGTGACACTACCCGCTCTAACCTGGGACTTTAATCTAGTTCTCAGGGCTTGGACTAGACCTCCCTCTGAGTCCAGGGCAACTTGTTCTCTCTTATACCTGGCCATGACGACAGCATTTCTAATTGCCATCACCTCAGCTAGGCACATAGGAGAAATAGCGGCCCTGATGGCACACCCATTATTCATGGCCTTTGTCTTTAAATAAATAAATAACTCTAAGGCCATATCCCAAGTTTCTCCCTACTTTTTCTGCCTTTCTGTATAAATCAACAGATCCATCTCCCTGTTTTTTCCCAAAACCACATTGTGACAACTGGGAGACAATTGTGCATATGCTAGATATTAGAAGGACATTAGCATTCTATTTGGACAGGACTAAGGACTTCAGGAATTCCCCTAAACTCTTCCTTTCGTCCACAGAAAGGTCCAAAAGCTCTGTGATATCTCCTAAAAAGACTATCCAAATGGGTCTCTAGTTGCATTAATCACTTAGCAAGGGTGCAACTTGCTTCTGTCCATACGCACTCCATGAGATCAGTTCCTACCTCAATCACATTCCATAGGGATACCCCATCTCCCCAATCTATAGAGCAATGATTGTGGCCTCTGTCCATACTTTCACAGAACATTATGCGATCACTGAAGATTTGGCCGCTGACACCATCTTCAACTCCACAGTACTCTCTGTAGTAAAAGACTCCACTCCGAAGTCCCAGCCTCTAGTGGTGGGTACTGCTCCGGAGTCACCTAAAGTGGAGTACCCATATGGACATTATTCAAAGAAGAAGAGGAAGTTACTCACCTTGTGCAGTAACGATGGTTCTTCGAGATGTGTGTCCCTATGGGTGCTCCACAACCTGCCCTCCTCCCCTCTATTTCGGAGTTCTCTATGGTAGAGAAGGAAGTGAGGGGGGTTTGCCCGTGCAGTGCTAAATAGCGTTGAGGCAGACCACAAGGGAGGGAGAGCAAATGCGCAGGCTCAGTGGGACACTGCTACGAAAAATCTCCCATTAGAGGTGCAGGGGCACACAGACACCTAAAGTGGAGCACCCATAGGGGGACATATCTTGAAGAACCATCGTTACTGCACAAGGTGAGTAACTTCCTCTTCCTGACCCCAAATATGGTGATCAGCTGAACCCTGAGCATGTGGGCACGACTCACCAGCCAGATACCCAGGAAAGAATTCTC
Source organism: Lepidochelys kempii (assembly GCF_965140285.1). NCBI lineage: Eukaryota > Metazoa > Chordata > Testudines > Cheloniidae > Lepidochelys > Lepidochelys kempii. The sequence goes on from NC_136383.1 coordinate 55,353,394, forward strand.
TGTAGTAACTCAGATCCCATCCCATCCAACATCCCATCACAGGCCATTGGACCTATTTACCACGAATAGTCAAAGATCAATTAATTGCCAAAATCATGTTGTCCTATCATACCATCTCCTCCATAAACTTATCGAGCTTAATCTTGAAACCAGATAGGTCTTTTGCCCTCACTGCCTCCCTTGGAAGGCTGTTCCAGAACTTCACTCCTCTGACAGTTAGAAACCTTCGTCTAATTTCAAGTCTAAACTTCCCGATGGCCAGTTTATATCCATTTGTTCTTGTGTCCACATTGGTACTGAGTTTAAATAATTCTTCTCCCTCCACAGTATTTACCCCTCTGATATATTTATAGGGAGCAATCATATCTCCCCTCAGCCTTCTTTTGGTTAGGCTAAACAAGCCAAGCTCCAGTTCATGCTCCTTCCTTGCTGGACTGCAGTTGCAGCAGCTTTGCACCTTAGGCAATTGAGTGCTTACATATGGCATACACTTTACATTCAAGAGTTGTAATGGACTTTGGGAAAGAAATGGAGAGGAAAAAAACCAATAAAATGGATGAGGATTTGCTTTCTTTATAGTGCACTCTTTTTCATTACCTTTTAATTTACAGAAGTCCTTTGATCCAATGCACTGGCAATAGATGAATGCAGCCAATAGCATTAAAATAATTGATATCAATAGCAACCCACCCCTGCCATGAGTCAGCAAATGGTGATCCCAAGTAAAAACAAAATACTGCGTATGCAAAAGAAGAGGAGAAATGTCATTATTACAACAGGTCGTTTTAAGCGGAGAAATAGGAGGGCTCTGGAAAAGGGATTAAAAGTTATGTGGGGTCAGAGAAGTCACAGTTAGAGCCTGCAGCAAAACGATGATGCATAGTGAGAAGATACATGATGGGAGTGAACAGTAAGGCCCTGAACCAAAGTCCAGTGAAACCAATGGAAAGATTTCTGTTGACTTTAATCTGCTTCCAGTCAGGCCCAAAATGATAAGGAAGGGAAGAAAAATACTATATTAGGCATTGCTGGGACACAGCAGTCTGTCAGCATGAATAATAGTGGCCTTATTGTTCACTGTACAAGAAACTTGAATTGCTCTGTTTCCTTGATGATGGCTCAGGTGCCAATATGTTGGAAAAAAATCACTAGACATGTAAATATGATTGAATTAATTAATCTGTCCCCAACCTAGCACCAAGCCATTCATGAAAAAGAGAAGCTAGACTTAAAATGTTGAGGGCTAGCTAATGTTACCTTTTTTGTGATATTTCCTTTTTTCTTTGTTATGAGTATTAAATATTCTTGCAACTTACATGTATTAAAAGTCAGATCTATAGGCAGTTTTAAAAATGCCTAATTGGCATAATACTCCATTTACAGAGCGATTTTAAAATTAATATTTAGTTAATTCACTTGTGGTCAGTGTGATGGGTTCACCCCGGGGTCCTACCTGGAATGGGGGAACCACTGAGCCCCCTGACTCTCCAGCCTGGGCTCCCTCCACTGTATTGCTGCGACAAGCTGCAAAGCCCTCCAGCCTGCACTTTCACTAGCATACATACAGGTAGGGACACACCCAGCTGCAGTTACATGCAGGTTCTCTGACCAGCCTCTGCATAGTAAGGCTACAGCTAAGGCAACTCCCAGCTTCCCAGGCACGCACCCTTCTGGAGTATAAACTCAAAATTATACCATCTTGCGCTGCACAGGGAACTGTACAATGTAAGCTCATAAAGTTTGCTCCCTCCTGTGACGGTGCACGCCGTAAGGCTTTATGGAAATATGCTTATGAATATATATATGACATAACTGGAATATGTTTTATGCTACATATGCCATGTAACATAGCTTTGTAAAGGTTATGATCTACTGAATCTATTCATCCTATTTGTATGCATGTATCATTTTTGTATTCAAAGTTATGAATATTGGCTGGGTACGTGCTTGATTTTTTAAAGTAGCCTTAGTAAAGCATTTGGTCAGCATCTTTAGAAAGAATTTGCAAGTTAAGTGCCCAATCAAGAAGCACTTAACAATGGATCCTGGAAGGTTCCAATCCACATAAGTAGTCTACATGAGGACGTTCAAGGAAGCATGTGAACCATGGCTGCTACCTGTAAGTTCAGAGTCATTCATGGACGTGTGACTTGCCCATGTGACTCCAAAACTCTATCTTGTAGCTGGAATTCTACATGGTGGAGGGAGGGGTATCCACCCACTAGAAAGTCTATTTAAACACCTGGGAGACCCCTCCATTTTGTCTTCCGCTGGCTCAAGAGATAGCCTCTCCACCCCAAAGGATACCTGAAAGAAACTGGAACAAAGGACAGTAACCACAGGGGGTGTGAGCAATTGCTAGACCCAGTCCAGACGGAGTCTAGTCTGTAAAAGGAAGCTTACTGGAACACCTCTGAGGGTGAGGTTTTATCTGTATTCAGTTTTCATACTGTATTAGACATAGACTTGCGTGTTTTATTTTATTTTGCTTAGTAATTCACTTTGTTCTGTCTATTACTACTTGGAACCACTTAAATCCTACTTTCTGTATTTAATAAAATCACTTTTTACTTATTAATCCAGAGTATTTATTAATACTAATATTAATGGGGGGGGGAACAGCTGTGCATATCTCTCTATCAGTGTTATAGAGGGCGAACGATTTGAGTTTACTCTGTGTAAGCTTTATACAGGGTAAAACAGATTTATTCGGGGTTTGGACCCCATTGGGAGTTGGGCATCTGAGTGTTAAAAACAGGAACACTTCTTAAGCTGCTTTCAATTAAGCCTACAGCTGTTAGGGGATGTGGTTCAGACCTGGGTCTGGGTTTGCAGTGGGTCTGGCTCAAACCAGGCAGGGCACTGAAGTCCCAAGCTGGCAGGGCAGGAAAGCAGGGGCAGAGGTAGTCTTTGGCACATCAGTTGGCAGCCCCAAGTGGGTTTCTGTGATCCAACCCATCACACTTCCCTCAATGTGGAGAGGAAATGCAACAGCCTTTGCCCCTAAGTTGATTCCCCCACACTTCATTCCAATTCAGTGGTTTAGATAAAACAAAAACAAGTTTATTAACTACAAAAGATAGATTTTAAGTGATTATAAGTGATAGCAAACAGATCAAAGCACATTACCTAGCAAATAAACAAAAAATGCAAACTAAGCTTAATATACTAAATAGATTGGATATGAATGAGCAGATTCTCACCCTAAGAGATGATACAAACAGGCTGCAGATTCTTAAGGGGCAAGCTTCACTTGCTTTACAGATTGGAATCCCCAGGTTCTTCACTCACAGACTAGAAATCCCTTTAGCTTGGGTCCAGCACTTCCCCAAGTTCAGTCTTTTTTCCTCAGGTGTTTCCAGGAGTCATCTTGTTTGGGGAGTGAAGATGATGTCACTCCCTTCCTTTATATAGCTTTTGCATAGGGCAGGAATCCTTTGTTCCAAAGTTTGGTTCCCAGACCAGTCTGTGAAAAAATACAGACATCCCAAGATGGAGTCCAGAGGTGTGGTCTGATCACATGTCCTTGTAGAGTCATAGCAACCATTACTTACAGGCTTTTTGTAGCTTCTCAGGAAGGATCCCCAGTTGGGAGATAAGCTTCTCCTAAGGCCTGTTGTTTTTTCCTAATGGCCCATTGCCCTGAATAGGCCCTTCCCCACCTACTATCTAGAGATTGAAAGCATCTTGTCTAGTGCGCGTTACCCAGGTGTAAGTACATTTGAAATAAAGATACATAGTCAATATTTATAACTTCAGATACAAAAATGATAAATGCATACAAATACGATAATCATCTTCAGCAAATCATAACTTTTCCATGTGACCCGTCTTGCATAAAATGCCACTGAACAAAACCCTTTACTCATTTAATGCTACATAATAGGCTACATTTTGCTGTTTACTTGAAATTATTTCAGATTTATATAGTATTTAATGCTTTGTATTTTATGCTAATAGTATTAACTAGTAAGACATGCAGTATACTGTAACCTATAGAAACATTATGCTGCAATATTCTGTTACATAAATGCTGAATTTTGTTAAATAAAACCCCACTCTATTCATTTTGTACATCTCCAGATGAGTCCTGTGGTCCTAATAAATTTCTAGACTAAAATTATGCACTCTTCTTCCTCCTTCAAATTCCGCACCACCACGTGGAGACTGGATAGCATGAAGTGTCTAGACTACTGTTTGCCATGGCAGTCCCTGTTTATGGTAGTCCCTGTTAACAAAGTGCTGCAGACTGGGTTAGATTAGTTTGTTGTAATTTTGCTGCCTGTGATTCACCAGAGTGCTTCTGTTTTCCAGCAGTGCTTTTACTGATGCAGCATTTGTGGTGTCAGAGTGAAATCGTTGCTCGTATCTGTTAAGCGGTGTGCAAACTGGATATCTTGGCAGAAAGCATACTGTAGTTACCCTGCTTTGTATTAATGCCAGTTTATATCCAAAGTAGGACATATGGTGAAGACTTACATAAGGGTGACCATCACTATTCCCCCGCACACTGCCTGAGTCATCTGATTTGGGGTTGGACATAAACTGTGTTGGCATGGATTTCACTCCAAACTCCAAAGCAGTTACCCTGAATTGGGACTACTTCTTTGTGATGCTGTTCCATTTTATGCATTGGAATAGGAGCCACTGGCCCTGTGCACATCCTTTTAGATCTCCATAGTGGCCACTGCCCCACCTATTTAGAACGAGCTAGAGGGTTTTTGCTGCCATTCCTGCACAACTGGTGTGGAAGGCCTAGCATAGCTTTTACGCAGCAAGGTGACTTTTAACTCCATAGAATGTATCTGTACATAAATATACTATATATAATGTCATTTCTATTTTGTACTGGTAAATTATATGCACTGGCAAAGGTAACAACCATTCCTTAGAATTATTGTCCCCATCTTCAAATTGTTGGCAGTTTTATTGTTACTTATCTGTATTGTGGTGGTGGCCCCAAGACCCAGTAAAGACCAGGGCACACTGTGCTAAATATTGTACAGACACAAAACAAAACTATGGTTCCTGCCCTGAAGAGCTCCCAATTTAAATATGTCAGCTGTGTGGAACTTGTAACAGAAACCTTCCAAACACGAACATATTTTAATGAAACTTCTCCTTTCTTTTAATGTATTTACCATTTTTTTTTAAACTACCAAGAGTGAAACTCTTAAACAGTACTTAACAAAAATAACTGCCTGACTCCTACACTATTATGTAACTTGCTCTTTGTTCTCATTACTTTCAGAATACAATCATTACCAAGTCAGAAGCTGTGCTCTAGATTCTGGGGGAGGGTGTAGTTAGTGCACTGCTTAAAACAATGCAACCTGACTTCTGAAAAAAGCAGTCTGTTTTGTCTCTCATGGGAGATCACCATGTTCATAAACCAAGATACCTAATTATGCAGCTGAGATGGAGAGGCTAAGTTAATGATTAACACAAAATATAGGGTAAATAGTACTGGTTGTGCAGAACCTATAGAAATTCTTTTTGGTAACTGTATTAAGCATCAGCTCTTGAAAGTTACTAAATGCAATCCTTATCTAATAGTTAAAAATAGTGTAACAAATACATATTTCAGCAAACCAAAATTAGAGTAAAACTTAACTCCCATGTCTCACACCTCAAACTTTAAGACAAGAAATACAACAGATAGAAACTGGACATTTTGTACAGCTAGAGTTTAAAGAAGTATCTTTGTTAGGCATTTTTCAGACCGCTAAAAAGTACACATGTAATGGAAATGCCATTGGCATGTAACTAGAGGAACAAAGTAAAAATAAAGCTTGTTTATGGCCCCTCACTATGTGTATGTATGTACATTTATGCTTATATGTGTTTGGCTTACTTGCTGATCTTGGACAGAGTAGAGACTACTTTCCGTGTTGGTAGGTGTGCGTGCACCCGCACGCACATGCAACCCCTCCCCCCAACAGTTCCATAGTGAGTAATTTACCTCCACAAGTGCGACAGTAAATTTTAACTATTTCTTGGCAGAAAAATATAAAAGCACAAAAATATATTGCAACAAAATCCTTAGTGTGCTGTTTGTTGTAAGATTTTTTGTTTGGTGTTAACACTGAAACCATTGGTTATTAGAAATAATTAAAACACGAAAGTCACATCATATAAAACTAAACAAACTGCCATTTTCGGAGAGGTTTTGGCTTCTGCTTCCAAAGAATAGTATAATTACATGGGATTTATCCTTTAACAACATACTCCATTCTGGAGAAATTGCTACTATACCCCATTTGCTTCTGATTAGAATGTGGTGGCCATTGGTTATTCGAAGCCACATTTTGATTAGTTGCTTGGGCCAATTTAATGATGTTGCATCTGACAGCCAGCTGTCGTTGGTGCACAATTGGAACCTAATTTCAAAAACGCATGCACAAAATTTATGAAGTAGGGTGTAGAAGAAAAGCTGAAGAATAAACAGTGATAGCTCCCTCCTCATAATTGCCAAACTGCCTTAGCAGCAGCATTTTGTACTGTTCTAACTTATCATTTAAAAACTAAACTGGGAGCTTTTCAGTGTTCCATATTACTATGTAATAAAAAAGCAAGTGAATTGAATGCTGGGCTGCAAACTGCTGCTGAAAGTGCCGCTGGGCTTCTGGGGATTAAGCAATAGGGAAGGTGTCTTGTACAGAGTGCATTAAGAGAGCAAAATTAATAAATGTCCAAAACACTGGAATGAAAATTTAAACTTTTCTGTAACTTATTCTATCAAAAGACTCAGCCATTAAGGTCAGAACGGACCATCATGATAATCTAGTCTGACCTCCAGTACATTGCACGCTACAGAACCTCACTCTCACACTCCTGTAATTGACCTATAGCCTCTGTCTGAGTTATTGAAGTCCTCAAATCATGATTGGAAGATTTCAAGTTGGAGAGAATCCACCAAAAAGAAAAGGAGTACTTGTGGCACCTTAGAGATTAACCAATTTATTTGAGCATGAGCTTTCGTGAGCTACAGCTCACTTCATTGGAAAGCTTATGCTCAAATAAATTGGTTAGTCTCTAAGGTGCTACAAGTATTCCTTTTCTTTTTGCGAATACAGACTAACACGGCTGCTACTCTGAAACCAGAGAATCCACCATTTACACTAGTTTAAACCAGCAAGTGACCTGTACCCCATGCTGCAGAGGATGGTGAAAACCCTCCAGGATCTCTGCTAATCTGACCTGGGGAAAAATTCCCTTCCGACCCCAAATCTAGTGATCAAATAGACCCAGAACACGTGGGGCTGAGCAGGCTTCAGAGCTTGATTTGGAACATCCATGCTTTTATTTTTAACACACTAGCTTGAGCCCTGCTAGCGTGAGTCTGTCTACCCATGCTGGGAGGCTCATTCCCAGTTTCAGAGTCAATATGTCCTTAATATTTTACCTCTTAGAATGCATCAGGTTGCACAGTGAAGCTTTTTCAAAAAATATTTCCTGAGGGAGGCCGCCCTAGAATCCCCAGAGAAGATCTTTTTAAAAAGGTGCAGCTCTGACACCTACTAGACAATGGTTGATACTGGGTAGGAGGTTGCCCTGGACATAAGTGGGGAGAAGAGTCCCGTCTAGGTGGGGGAAACTTTGGCCTGAGTCAGCAGGTGCCAAGCATCTTCTCTTCCCCTCCACCCAGTTACATAGGCTTGGGTAGGGAGAGAAGACACTTCTGGCATGGAGTCAGCTTTTGAGAGCACTGGCAAAGATTTCCCTAGCAGGAAGGAGCACAGGAGGGTGAGAGGGCCCACACATCATGTCAGTGCTGTCACACTCTGTTTTTCGGTTTGCTCCGATGAGGGGTTATAATTTCAGTGCTACTTGGCCTGATCCAACTCATATTAAAGCCAATGGAAAGACTCCCTTCTGGAGCCTGTGTGCTGTGATCTCCTTAGAAATTACTAAGATAGATACGTTAGGCCAGATTTGTAAAGGTTTTTAGATGCCTAAAGATGCAGTTAGGCACCTACTGACATTTTTAAAAGCTATATAATCAGCTGAAACACTCAGATTTTTTTAAAGGTATTTGGGCTCCTGGTATAGCCACAGTCCCTTCTGTGCAGTGCTCTTCCTGGGATTTGTACGTGACATAGCATTTACAGGCTGCCCCCAGGGCAATTATCACTGCAAGTTGTACCTCGGGTTTGTCTATACAGTGTGTTAGTGTGCACCAGCTGGGGTGTGAATTCTAGTGTGTATGGGGTGACCATATTTCCTGAAGAGAAAATGGGACACCCCAGCCGTTTGCCCGAGGTTACCCCTCTCCACGCTGTTGCCGGTTGCTGGAACCTTCCTCTGCCGTGCCAGGCTGTTGCCTGGTCACTGGAACCCTTTGCCTCCCCCTCTCCCCCCCAACACACTGCGAGGCTATTGCTTGGTCACTGGAACTCTGAGAAGGCCCCCTCAAGAGGCTGTTGCTCGGTTGCTGGAACCCTGCTCCCTCCCCCCACCCCTACCTCCCTCTTGCGGGAGGGTTGGCATCTTTGCTTGCCCCCTCTGCGCTGCACCCCACTTTTTTGATAAAAGTGGGCATTTGCCCTGTTTCCTCTTGCCAATGGGAGCTGCAGGGGTGGCACCTGTAGGCACGGGCAGCGTACTGAGCCCCGTAGCCATGCCTCTGCCTAGGAGTCGGACATGCCGGCTGCTTCCGGGAGCAGCGCAGAGCCAGAGCAGGCAGGGAGCCTGCCTTAGCCCTGCTGCACTTCCAACTGGGAACCTCCTGAGGTAAACACCGCCTGGCTGGAGCCTGTACCTCAAACCCCCTCCCATACCCCAACCCCCTGCCCCAGGTTGGGACCCCCTCCCACACCGTAACTCTCTCCTGGGGCTCGCACCCTGCATCCTAACCCCCAGCTGGAGCCCTTACTCCCTCACATACCCCAACCTGGAGCCCCTTCCCACACCATGAACCCCTCATTTATGGCCCCACCCCAGAGCCGCACCCCCAGATGGAGCCCTCACCCCTTCCTGCACCCTAACCTACTGCCCCAGCCCAGTGAAAGTGAGTGTGGGTGGGGGAGAGTGAGGGATGGTGGAGTGAATGGGGGCGGGGCCTCAGGGAAGTGGCAGGGCAGGGCAAAAATGTTTGATTTTGTGCAGTTAGAAAGTTGGCAACCCTATTGCCAACTGATCAAGTCACCAAGAGTAAACAGGACAAATTCTTCCTTTTGGGGAAAAAAAGTTGGGACAGCTGGTACAGGACTTAAAAAAAGGACTGTCCCAGCCAAAGCATGTGGTCAACTTAAGCGTGTACTTGTGTGTTACACTGCAACTGGTTGCATAGATACTGCTTGCATGCACTGAAAGTTCCCAAATACATGTTGACTTAGTCCTGTTTGAAGGAACTTTTAGTGTGTGGCAGAAGGGTCCACACAGCCAGTTAGTGTGTGATATGATGATGCACCCTAATGTCATGTGAAGACAAGACCTCAGTTAAACTGTTTGATTTACTCTTCTCTTGTGTCCTACCTGTTACTGATCCACTCTACGCCCTGGTCTACACGGGGGGAGGATCGATCTAAGTTACGCAACTTCAGCTATGTGAATAATGTAGCTGAAGTCGAAGTACTTAGACCTACTCACCGCAGTGTCTTCACTACAGTGGCTTGACTGCTGCCACTCCCCTGTTGACTCTGCATGCACCTCTAGTGGCGGTGGAGTACAGGAATCGATGGGAGAGCACTCAGAGGTCGATTTATCGCATCTAGACTAGATACAATAAATCGATCACCACTGGATCGATCACTGCCTGTCGATCCAGGTCCCAGGTAGTGTAGGTATACCCTAGGATTCCCTCAACCCTTCAAAAGCCTTATACTGGGTATCTCATTCCCCCATGGAGAGGACTAGATGTAGAGGTCTTTGAAATAGATTGACAAACCTAAAGTTTAATCAGAGGTACTCATCTGAGGCAGAGATCACCTCAGCCAGAGCAGTTTGCAGTTGGATCTGAGGTTCTTCCAAACAGTGACACATTAGGCAGTCAGTTATATATACATTTAAAATCTGAAGTGTTGAGAGAAAATGTAGCCTTTTGTGGAGGTGGGGCACTGGGCAATGATTTTGCTAATCTCTGAATTCCTCGCTTGTGTAATACTTCAGTTTCCTATGTCTGCTTGGATTCCATCTCTCTTAAGGATGAGGCAGAGAGTGAAATTATATCATCTAGGTTCTTTCTCTGGGTATTGGAGGAAATCTGCTTAACTTTCGTGGATCAAATGAATGGGGGGAATGGGTGGAAATATAACTTAGTCTCTGATCCTTTGTGGCTTTAGTATAACACTTAAAGTTCAGCAGATGTGGCCTAGTACTCTGTAACTGTAAATATGCCGGAATGTTGAGTTCATGTTTTGACATGTACAATTGTCTTAATATTTCAGAGTATGTTGCAAGTTTGATCTTCTTGTTGGCTTTGTCTTCACATGCAAAAGATTCCTTGATAGGAAGTGGCTCCATACAGCTGACACTATTTTCAGATGTATGCTGTTCTGAAGGAGGAAAACCTGTTTTGAATGACTTCTTTTTTTTTTTTAAGGGGTTTATTCATATACATACAATATGTTTAATGTTGTAATCTCAGCAGATTTCTTGATATACATCTTTATAGGGTATTTGAAAACATCTCTTGAACTGAATACATTTTAAAGGTAATTTAAGTGTGTGTGTATTTATTATAGGGGGAGCAGGTAGCAATTCCTATGTTTTGGCTGCCTAACACTTTCCAATATAAAATATTTTTGTTACCTCTTTTTGGAAGCATTAATATCTCCATTGTTTGCAGCAGACATTTGTAATTAAGTAGGTGGAAAAATTGGTCATTCTAGATAAGTGCCTTTTCTTTGGCCTGTAAAATTCTGTTTAGGTTTTGCTGAGAGATAAAATGTGGAAAACGGCCATTTCCCTTCTCTTGCTTGCAGAAATCAGGTAAGATTTTGGAAACATGCCAAAATTAATAACTGAACATGAGAATTTTAAGTTTGGGCACATAATGCCAAGATGACAACATTGCGCTGGGAAAAACCTGCAATCTGCTGTGTTAGGCAGATTCCCTTTACCATCCCCTGGTAGAGGGAGCCATACAGAGCCCACATAGCCTGACTCCTTTCCTAGGACAACAGCCTTCTGCTGCTGCCACCAAGTAATCAAGTTAGTCCTGGAGCTAAAGGGGTAGAAGTCTGTGCTGCAGGCTGGAAGGCTCATTGTTCAAATCCTGCTCATGATGCAAGGTTCTTACATTTATACGTTATAGAATTTTTTTTTGATTTTACCTTAAACAAACAAACTGGGAAATTGTATACAAATAAGCAACATTAAAAGAATGGTATTTAAGTTTGAAAAGTCAAACACTGAAAAGGCAGAAATACCTGATTTAAGGTTGCCAGTGAAACACTAGTTCTGCCTCCTTGTATATATGTGTTTGTTATGGTACAGACTCTAGCTACATGATCACTTTTCCCCCTTCCCTCCCCTCCACTCCAGCAGAACCCCTGCATCATTCAGTGCATAACATGAACGCACAGGGGGGAGGGAGGGAGGGAGAGTTAGTTGCTCTCCTGGCTCATGAAGTCAGACACTGGGCACCTGGATACTAGTAAGGAAAGATTTAACTATCACCTGAACAGGTGCAGGATGACTGTGAAATGTGCCTTAGGTAGATTAAAGGGCTGGTGGTGATGTCCTATGAAAAGACTTGATCTTGGTGAGCCAAATGTTCCTGTTGCTGCATGTTGTAGTTTGTATAATATCTGCAAGATGTAGGGGGGAAATGCTACCACCAGGGTACAGGAGGGAAGTGGGCAGATTATCTGCTGATTTTGAGAAGCCTGATCCAAGGCCATTTACTAGAGACCATCCGGTGCTGTGTGGCTGAGAGTAGCCTTGGAAGCACATTTTAAGGATTTGCCTGTGCCAGACAGTTTGTTACTTTGTTATTATACCATATAGTAATTATCTTATTTTACTTAATTTTTTTTTTGGATGCAGGGGGGGCCTTATTGCTTCGGAGGATTTACATCTCTGTACTGTAAGGCAAATAAAATAATGTTTTTTCACAAAGTGGAACTTCATTATGTAATCACACACACACACTACTAAAAAAGGGAAGGTTATTGCATGTTTGCTCCCTTGCAATGTGTATCTTTGTCTTCCCATCCCTCCTTTGCTTTCAGCCTACCCTTGTCAATACACAGTGAACATGGGATCAAATTGACTTTGCTGTAGTGTCTCTGGCAAATTTCTTCCTAACACAGTTCTGTAGTATGAAGCGTCAGATTGTTATAAATGGAATCGTGCTTAAAAACTCCATTTTCATATTTTATTTTTGTGTATTATTGCTTGCAGGGTATTAAATCCCAATTAGATATGCTGCTATCATTGATGACTAAGTGGAGAGCCTGCTGTGTATACAGATAATATGTAGGGTTAATAATTTTGTACAACTTATGCACTTTTCTAAAGGAGTGCGAGCACTTCAAACTGTATACTTAAAAACTTAGCTGGTTTTGTTCCAGCAGGGTATGCCTCTGTCTGTGTTTAATTATTTAATCTCATTTTAAAAATTTCAGGACAGTAGAACCTCAGACATACGAACGCCAGAGTTACGAACTGACTTGTCAGCCACACACATGGGTGTAGTTTTGTGGGGGGGAAGTGGACATTGCTCCCTCCAACAGAGGTGAGGCATGGGGGGGTCTCATGGGGTCAAGTGCCACTGCTCTTCCCCCTACTGCTCTTCTGTGAGCGCCAAGCTGCCCAGGGCTTGTTCTGCTTGGCCTGCCGGGGGAAGGAGGGCTCTGTTGCTCTCATGCCTCGCCCCTGGAACGTTTCCAGCTCGCTTGGCCCCTTTTCCTGCAGTCAGGGCTTGGGTGACAAGCGGAGGGGATGGGACGGACGCACTTCTCCTGCTGGGTGAGGGAGGGTGGCCTCTCCAGCTCATTGCCTCCTGGGTCCTAGTGCTGACCATCTTCCTCTTCTGTGTGCTGGGCCCCCTGCATGGCCACCATCCTGTTTCCTATACAACGGTGAGTGCCTGCAGTGGGGTAGGGCAAGGCGTGTGGGGTGGGGTGGGGCAGGGGAAATGGGGGAAGCAGATTGGTGTGGCGGGTTAGGATTAGCATTTTTCTCTGCATAGTAAAGTTTCAAAGCTGTATTAAGTCAATGTTCAACTGTAAACTTTTGAAAGAATAACCATAATGTTTTGTTCAAAGTTACCAACATTTCAGAGTTACAAACAAACTTCATTCCCCAGGTGTATGTAACTCTGAGATTCTACTGTATATAATATGCTCCAGTTCTTACATGATTCATCAAAAGTAATTTACCCTGCTATTCCTGTTGTCCCATTTATCTCAGAGTTTAAAATTCCTGTTGAATTGTTTATAGACAGGGTAACCTGATTGTTTTGCTAGATTTCAATGCAGCAGTTTCCTCATACATCATATGATTTTGCAGCTGACTTCTTCCAGGTGTTAATTAGTTGGGCAAGTACCAAAACGTAGTGTACACATTATCTTTTCCCTCCAATAATCAAAATATGCAAGTCTAAACAAGCCTCTACAGAGCAGAATATTTAGCGAATATAGTATATATATATTTTCATAAATATGCAAAATATTTCTTAGTTTCTATCATTTGAAATCATAACTTTTTCCACCATGAAAGTCTGCAAGTCTACAGCACTGTTAATGACTTCAAGATGCATTGAAGCTGATAGTATATCTTAATTATGCAACTGTTAGAAATACCATTTGTTTTTAATTAAAAATACAGAAAATAAACCAAAATAGAATTTGGCATGTGATGCATATAGCTACTTACAGATAGATCTCTTCCATCATGATAGCCCACCCTTTTTAGCACTAGCTAGTTCCTGTTAGAGACATTGTTCCTATTGTGTCTTTAGGTAACTAAGAATTAATAAATTTTGATATCGGATGTTCTTTTCACTATTTATGCTGTTTATTTTCTGTAGTTCTCTCAGGTTGGACAGTGAAAATAGACTAGGCAATTTCTCTTGTTTCTAGACTTTCATTTCCAGCCTCTCATGTTATTAGCATCAGGCGGCAATGTTTGGGGTTTTAGATGCAGCAGAATCAAACATTCAAACTGTCATCCATTTAAAAAGAAACACATAGTTAGCCAGTAAACTGTTGTTAAATCCGCTATTTACACCTGAGTTACGTTAGTGTTTCTTCTTAAATACTGTGGTTTCTGGATTTTCAATTTGATGGGTACTTTTGTTGATAGTGGGATACATCAACTTTTTAAAAACATGGTTGTTAACATCTTAAAAGTCCTGTTCTGAGAATAGTACTGTCTATAAAAGGATATTAATCCAGCAAGAAAAATGTCTTTATATGTGAAACTATTTTCTTCATGAGAAATATCCCCTCTTGACGTAAAGAAACTTCAATCTAATGCCAAATATTTTGTTTTTCTTTAATAAGCAGCAAACATGTTTTCACTTGCAAACTTATTGGGATTGACGGGCTGACTTTGAATTTTTTTAAAACCTTTTCTGTTTTGTGAGAAGTGAGAGGAATTAATATTTGTTTGTGACTATCCTAAGTTTGTCATAAGGTAATTAACAAAAATTGGATTGTATTTGTTGTCTAGGCAATTTCTATTAAATTTGTTGCATTTTAAAGAGTCTTGAAGCAAACACAAAACCTGTGTTTAAGAAATCCAAAAAGAGAAGCAGATCTTACAAGAAGAAAATAAAAATTATTACTTTTAATATGTCCTTGTATGTCTGTTGGCGTTAAGGCTGTATGTCAATTGTGAAGCCTTCGGTGTCTTGAAGAAGGAGTAAGAAGAGTTCGAGTTTTGTATTATTGTTGTAGGCAGAGAAACAGAAGTGTGGTTGCTGAGCTACCACAGCTGGTATGTGGTGCCCTTTCAGCATCTGAGGAAAATGTTATTAAGGTAGAACAACACAACCTTAACTAACATTAAACGAAGGTAGTTGTTTTTTGATGTGTGAATTGCCTTATGTTTTAAAGAACCTGCATAAATTGGTGATGTAAAATAAAAAGCAGGTAATACAATTCCTTGCAAAGAATAATGATGTAGTGAACCACTAGAGATTATAGTTTGTTTTTGACTATGAAAACTTAGATTTAATGTGGCTTTTGCAACTTGGTGTGAATGTGCTGTCATGTATAGAAGACCTAGGACATTACCTAGCAGAGAACATTGTCATTACTTAACGCAGCACTTCAGATTGGTGACTCTGAAGTCCCTGTTGACATTAGAGTAAATGGAGCCATTGGAATCTGGTGTCATATGTAGACAGGTCACTGCCTAGAAAGCAGTGTTGTCATAGTGTTCATGGGGTGCTTCCAAACTGGCACAGCTTAAATCAGTTATGAGATAGAACAGTATTTTCTAGAACAGTAAACTGGAAAAATATAGGCGTTATGTGTGAAAATTTTAGGTATACTGTAACCTACATCAGAAGCTTAGTGTAGAATCTCCATTTGTACACTTCGCAAAACTATTTAAAAAAAAAAAAAGTGAGACACCAGGGACCTAATTTCAGAAACATCTGTCTCTTTTCCCCCAGTATTTTAGAATACATTATTTCTATACAAGTTTCAGCTACACAGAAAATGAAAAGCCGTCCAGTGGTCGATTCTGTTAGGTTGTTTTAATTTTTTCCCGCAGTAAAACATTTAGCAGATATTCCCATTCTTTCCCTGCTTACACACAATTCTCTGATGCAACCTTAACTCTGATTTTTGCTGGCAATCTATCATAATTAAAACTGTCTTGGTCCTAATACTGATATTTTGATATTTGACACCTCTCACCAAATGGTTTTAAACAGTGATGTCTAGAGATGTTGCTTGTTTTTTCCTGTTTTCCCATTAGATGGTAGCAGTGACTTTCAGCAACATACAACTCTCTTCCTGGTCTCTGCATGTTTCCTCCTGTCATCATCATGCTATACTGCTGGGAAAATTATAATGAGTAAAGTCTTTGCATTCTACCTTCCTGAATTCCTGGTGCATTGTTAACGGGACCAGAACTTGCAATTTGCTCAGTGACCTCATTTCCCTTTGGCCTTCAAGACAATATTGAAAGATTTGAGGCACCGTGTAGGATTAGTCCCATGCAGGGGTGGCAGGTTTGTATAATTTCTGGTTGTGCTCAGAATGGGTCCAAGTCCTGCCCCACTCCTCCACACCCGCCTTCTATTTTTTAAAATAATGTAAAAATGGACTGGAAACAATAAGCATTTAACAGTTTCCCTATATTGCACAATGTGGGGGTGTGCGGGGGGATGAGGGCTCTGGGGTGGGGCTGGGGATGAGGGGTTTGGGGTGTGGGAGGGGGCTCAGGGGTATGACAGAGGGTTGGGGTGTGGGGCCAGGGATGAGGGGTTCATGGTGTAGGAGGGGGCTCAGTGCTGGGGCAGAGGGTTGGGGTGCGGGGGATGAGGGCTCTGGCTGGGGGTGCAGGCTCTGGGGTGGGTTGGAGATGAGGAGTTTGGGGCGCAGCAGGCTGCCCTGGGGCTGGGGCCAGAGAGGAGGACTCCACAGTCCCCCCAGCTCTCGCCCTGCAGGCAGCACACTCATCCAGCACAATCACTGCATGTGCTCCTAGGGCAGGGGTGGGCAAACTTTTTGGCTCGGGAGCCACATTGGCATTGTGAAACTCCTATGGAGGGCCGGGTAGGGGAGGTTGTGCCTCCCCAAATGGCCTAGCCTCCACCCCTTATCTGCCCCCTCCCACTTCCTACCCCCCGACTGCCCCCCTCAGAACTCCTGACCCATCCGACCCCCTGCTCCTTGTCCCCTAACCGCCCCCCCCAGGACCCCACCCCCTATCCAACCGCCCCGGCTCCCTGTCCCCTAACTGCCCCGACCCCTATCCACACCCCTGCCCTCAGACAGGCCCCCCCGTGACTCCCATGCCTATCCAACCCCCCCTGTTCCCCGTCCCCTGACCGCCTCCCCCCCCCAGAACCTCCGCCCCATCCAACTCCCCCGCTCCCCACCCCCTTACCATGCTGCTCAGAGCGGCAGGAGCTCGCAGCCCCACTATCTTGCTGGAGCCAGCCATGCCGCCTGCGCTGCCCAGCAGGAGCGGCGTGCTGAGGCTGGGGGGGGGGGTGTGGGATAGTGAGGGAGGGGCCGGGGGCTAGCCTCCCTGGCCAGGAGCTCAGGGGCCGGGCAGGATGGTCCCGTGGGCTGTAGTTTGACCACCTCTGTCCTAGGGGCTGGGCCCCCTCTCAGATCCAGGAAGCCCCTTTGCTTCCCTTGTGGTGGGTGCCGGGGGAGGGAGGGAAAGGGCTGCCATCACATGTGCGCCGCCTCCTCCTTCCGCAGGTGGCGGTGCCTCTCCCTTTTGTAACTGGCAGCAGCCAGCGAGGGAGCTCAGCATGGAGCGGCAGGGCAGCTGTCAAGGGCACAGGCAAGGATGCTCCAGGAGAGGCTCTTGGAGCTGGCAGGTGGGGCCGGGCTACGTTCCGGGGGAGGTGCATGGGGCGGCAGGCGGGGCCAGGGGAGAGACCCGGCCCCGAACATTGGTGGAGCTGGACTCCCGTGCCCTGAATTTGCTGGAGCAAGGGCATCACGGGCCCATATAACTCACAGCCCCTGGTCCCATGCGGTTGTGAAATACTCTGGGGGGGTCCTTTGAGGCACAGGTGCTATAAACCCAAGATACTGCTTCTTATTTGAAGTTATAGCAGTAGAATGTTTCCATATAAAGGAAGCTTGTTTTATGAAACAGAACTGAGATGTATTTCTCTACCAAATCATAAAATATCTGGGTATTAACAACTAGGGATATACGGGATATATTCAGATTAGCAAAGTGCTTTTCCTAGCACAGGATGCAAGGAAATGTATATCTGAGAGTTAGTGTCTATGAAGCTTGTAACTTATGGTTTAAATACTGCATGTTGTTGTTTAATAACACAGTACTATATGTGTGTATGGGGGTGGATTGCCACTTTTTGTTTCTGGAGTCACCATATATTTTTATAGAGTTCTATAGTATTTGTGGTAATTACATCAACAACTTTGTTTTTCCTGATTTTAGAAGGGTGAACTGATTGCCTAATGATTTCCAGACAGGATTAAAATGTTTGCCCCTTCAAGCCTCAAATAAATCCTGCACTAAGCTGTCCCTGATCATGGTCTTCAGGTTTTCCCCATGCTGAGCTGACTACGTTCAGTGTCCTGAGTCCAGTGCCTTGGGAATAGCTCTCCATACCCATGTCTATAACTGAGTGCTCAAGCCTGTCACCTAGCCTCAGACCTCTCTGGGAGGTGAGAGGGGCAAAGTTTCCATTTTGTTTCCAGGGAACAACTGTCCCCAGTGACTGTCTCCTATCACAGAAACAAAATCCAAGTATGTTAGGAAAAGATTTATTTGGCATAGGAAAGAAAAATATAAATGAATTTTAACATAAATTAACAGAATAAAATGAGACAGTGCTGGATTCTAGGCAAACCTTCTTGAGATGGGGTAAATCTTGTGGTGACAGTCTATTGACTAAATAGAATTAAAAGCCTTATGTCAACAATGCTTGTATGCTTTGTCTCCTGCAGCCTGTTGAATCATTTAATTCAAACATCCTTTCTGTAGATCAGAATCTCTCTCTCTCTAGTTGTCACCCCCCTTCTGGAAATAATGATTGGTTCTTTCCCAGTTATGTCCTTGTCTTCCCCTCTCCTCCCCACCAATTCCATGGCTTGTGCAGAGGTTTACACATTATTAGATCACTTTGTGGTGATTAATCACTGTGCCCAGCAACGGGGACTACAAATAACCAATCTGTACTGTGATTGTTTTGTTCACGCTGCACTTTTTCCCTCTGTCAGTCTTTAAAGGATTTAGCATCCCTAATATAAAGTTTGGGAGATAGAGGTTACCATAGGGCATGCCTGTCCTGTAAACTCTCTCCCCCCTCCCCCGCCCAGCTGGCTGAGCATGGTGCTGCAGGGGCTTCTTGCCTCACTTTCTCCTCACCTGGGTTTTCTTACTTTCCCAGGGATTCACATGTCTCAGACCTCTGACCGGATAACTGAGTTCAATTCCCTTCTTGGATAACAAAAGTCCAAACAACCAAAAGTTCTTCTGCTCCTCTTGGGCTCTTCTTTAGCCCACCCTCTAGGCTCAGTTCCTAGTCCCTTCTGGATTACCTTTAAGTCTCTGGCACTGGGATAGAGCCCTGACTCTTAGTCTTCTTCCCTAGAGTCCCCTCAGAGTCTGTCCCTTTTGGGCTACCTTTCTATCTTCTCCACTCTGGGATAGTCCACTGAT
The DNA here is from genome assembly GCF_965140285.1 of Lepidochelys kempii. Taxonomy (NCBI): domain Eukaryota; kingdom Metazoa; phylum Chordata; order Testudines; family Cheloniidae; genus Lepidochelys; species Lepidochelys kempii. The sequence continues at coordinate 55,372,678 of NC_136383.1, forward strand.
TTCCAGGTTGCTTTCCAGGGGTCCTCCAGACACTACTTCAGGGCCTTCCACAGGAGCCCAACTTGCTCTCTTGGTTCCTCCTCCAAACTGATTTCTCAGCTCTTTTATGAGGTCAAGGTGTTTCGGGTTGTCACCTGACCCCAATTAATCCAGCCTCCTAAAACTGGGAGACATGTAATTATGATACAAGTGGAGCTGACTAGCCCAGGCCTCCTGGCCCTTAAAGCCCTGTCACAGAGATTTTGTTATCTCTTCAGTCTGTCCTTGTAGAGATGATGGGCACAAATCCCATGCTTACTCATACTCAACCTATAATCCAACCTACTCCATGGCAGAATGCTCCAGTGGGACTCTGTCTGCAGCTCTAGAGCCCTTCTTAGAGGGACTTGACAGAGCACAGGGGGCAGTGCAAAAAACTTAACGTAGCCTTTGGTTTTATTAACCTTTGAGGACTTGCCATTAGTGATGGGATGATATGCATTCTTTTTCCCAGTCTTGGTATTTGAAGTCTTCAGCATCTGGGCCAAAGGGCAAAGAGAAGGAGCTGTAGAGAAGGCATCACTACATAGCTGGTTCCCATCACCCGTAGCTCAACAATACTAAATTATTTTTATACCCTTGTTCCATTAATTCAATGCAACATCGTGACTCCTACTTTCAGTTCTAGTTTTCTGGATCAGACAAATAGTGAGGTGGACTTTATTCTCAATTTGTAAATCGTGCCATATTTTGTCCCAAGCTGCTTGTAACAAAGAAGCATCTGAACTTATGTTGTCCACGCTTTCTACATTACATGCACCCCTGCAGCTAACAGGTTGCATTTTAATTTGAAAATGCCTTCCCCTTTCCCAAGGTGTGGGAGTATTCGTGATGTCGGTCTGTGCCTGCCACCCCCTTCCCCGCCCCCGAGTCTTGATGTTGAAGGGAGAATGCATAGTTGTAGCACCATTCATGGGAGAAAAACCCAGCACTGTGGGATCAACTAGAATGGTTCTGTCGCACAAACTGGGTGGGGAGTGGAAGAGAAGTGTAAGGTGGAGGGGAGAATAGGAATCTGGTGAGAGATGTGAGAGGAAGGGAATGTAAGAGGAAAGGGATCTGAAAATATGTGGCTTTTGTGTCTGTGTCCTGCTAGGGTGAATAGGAATTGGATAGTATCCCTTTAATTAGTTGGCACCACACAGTGCAATGTAGCATTTCGAGTCCGATATATCCTTATCTATGAAATTGGGAAAAACATACAGCAGACTGGAAACAGTATCTGCTAAAAGGGTGTGTAAACAGTTTGTGTTGTTTCAGCTCCAGCTAACCCAGAGAATAAAATGTTTACACAGTGTGTTTTATAATAGTTACTCCTAGCCCTTCTGAATTGCATGAGATAGCTAAAAGATTAACTAAATATATCAAATTGTTCTTAATATTGGCCAAGTATGAAGATGTAAGGAGAATCTTTACTGCAAGTTAAGAGCGTATGGGGACTTTCATCCTTTTCTCCACTGAGACCTGCCTTTTAGGGTCAATGACATTCCAAACTCTCTCATGTACTGTAATCAGACATTACAGGAGACAAGTGTATGTTTTGATGTCAACTTCAATATTAGAAATCTTCATAATAGTTTATAACGTGATATTGTAACTGAGAGCAGAATTTTGGCTAGTTAATATATCTGGTAGCTTCTTGAAGGAAGGAAGTAGTCTGCCCAAAGCAAGAGCAGTTTTGTGCCAATAGTAGTCAAATACTATCAATAAAAGCAGCAGTGAGAAACTGGCTAGGGAAGTCGGAATTATTTCTGTACAAAATATTAGCAGTGCAATGCATTTGTCTTTTTAAATGGAATTTAAGAATTGCATAGCTGTGGAACTTGAGTATAGGACAAGAAATTGCTGAAGTCTATTGAAAGATATAAAAAATTACACATTTCCCGAATATCAAATTCACATGACTTTCAAGTTGCTAAAGGCTTTTGTTTGAATTAAAGACAAATATAGTTTTAAATCCTTGTTGTTTGCCTTGCAGACCTTTCAGCAGCCCAAAGAAAGTTTGCCCACTCTCTGAGGGATTTTAAATTTGAATTCATTGGGGATGCAGAGACAGATGATGAAAGATGTATAGGTATGTAAGAGCTCTGTGTGCGCGCACGTGCGTGTGCATTACTGGTTTTGTTATGCACTCCTATTCCATTATTTCCTTTTTTCTTTTTTGGTGTTACAGATGCATCCCTGCATGAGTTCTCAAATTTCTTAAAAAATCTGGAAGAGCAAAGAGAAATCTTGGTGAGTTGCAACTTACTGTAAACAAATTGTTAAAAGGATTAAGATAAGAGCAAATTAGCATTGTTTGCCACTGTATTAATCAGCAAAGTGTTAGCATCAGTGATTTATTATTGTGCAATCTCTTTTTCACTAATCTGGATTTACAGGTTGCAGTTTCTTCTCACGAAAGGAAACGGCTTTGATAATGAAGACAATGACAAGGAACTGGCCCAGAATTGTAGTAACAGATTAAATGCAAAAACATACACTTATGTAACATTGTTTGCATATTATACTAAAAAACAAAAAATGCAAAATTTGTGAGACCACCTGTAACAACGCCATGGTTGGGTGATCATCAGGGATTGAACCCAGGACCACTATAGCTCCAAAACACAAACCTTAGCCATTTTGCTCAAAGCCTGCCAAATGCTCTATATTCAGCACTGAAACAAGTTCAGCAGTTCAGTTCTCTCCTGCCTGTGTCTCCAGTTTTAATGTCCCTATTTTGTTTCTGGCAATAGCATGTCCAGGGGCAGTCATGGTTTCTCAGGGTGGAAAAATGTGAGGCTCTGCCATTCTGTCCCAGCTTGGAGCCAGGTCTTCTGGCAGAGTTAGGGTCAGTGGGCAGTGAGCAGGCAGTTCTTCCTCTGAATTGCCTAGGGACGCTGCATTATGTATTGAACATGTGTTATGGCAGAGGGATTGCCTGACACGGAGATGCTAAATTGGAGGGCCCATGATAAAAAAAAAGCCTCTATACTCTGCTGTTCCTTGTGCATAGACAGGATGAGAACAAAAGGAAAATGGCATGGCACTGCCTAAAGAAAAGGATAAATTAAAAACAAGTGTGGAAAAGCAGAGAAGAAAGGGAGTTTAATAACCAGATTTGTTCCATGATCGGAGGCAGAACTTTTGGTGGGTAGAAGTGAGGGGCATAGCTTGGTCTTTGCCTTCAGTTGATGAACTTGTTCCATTATAGTTGTGCTGTGCAGCAAGATGTTGGGATTGGCTTTCAGTACATCTTTAAGGAAAATTACACTCTTGGCTGTATAATCTCTGGACACTGCAGTTGTGCAATGGCTATGGTGTTACTTCCTCTTTTCATATGCAGCCCGTTTGCAGGTAAGGAGGTTATTTGACACTATACATGTACTGTATGCTGATTGCCTTATAGAAAACACTAACGGGAATGGAAAAGATCATGTAATGCATGTGTTCAGACAGTGAAAGATCTGATGACAAAGTTCCTCGTGGAGCTAATATTTAATTCCAAATGGAGATTGAATACTTTTCCTGAGATGTGGTTTCTTATATCAGTACTTATATACTCTAGCACAGCGCGCATCAGTTCTTCTGTTTAGGTAGCCTCCTTGCTTACCAAGTAAGCTTATTGGCATGGTTTTTGACTATGCAGGTTGTTGACTTGCATCTCTTCCGTTTAATACAATAGATGAATGATTAAAATGGAGGCTTTGTACTGCTAATTTTTTCCCCCATCTCGTGTGTGGGGTAGGATGGTTGAGAGATCTAGGATGACCTGTCAACTACCCGTATACATGGGAGTATGACACGCCAAGACAAGAGCTGAACAGCATATGAATCTGGTAAGAACAGGGGACTCCACCACAGTGGAATTAATGCTGATTTTGTCTCACAGGACTTACTTTGAGATTTTATGCTCACAATTTTTAACAGTGCTTAAATGCTACCGTAAAAGGGGCTTTAGAAAAACATAAGATATATAGATTCCACTTTAAATGCCTGGCTTTTCTGCTCATAGATTTTGATTTTAAGGTTCAGTACTTATTAGTAATTGCCCCCATTAAATAAATGGTGATGATAGTTAATGGTAACTGGTAAGATTTCACTGTTACTTGTTTTATGCAAGGAATATGGTGTTTTTAAAAGATTAATTTAACTCAAGGTAGTCTGTAGTGGAGTGGTAGGGGAGTGGTGTGAGGGCTTCGGCTGGGGGGTGTGGGCTCTGGGGTGGGGCTGGGGATGAGGGGTTTGGGGTGCAGGAGGGTGCTCCGAGCTGGGATCAAGGGGTTCAGAGGGTGGGAGGGGGATCAGGGCTGGGGTAGGGGGTTGGGGCGTGGGGAGAGGCTCAGGGCTGCAGGCTCCAGGTGGTGCTTACCTCAAGTGGTTCCCGGAAGCAGCGGCACGTTTCTTTCCCGGCTCCTACACGGAGGCACGACGAGGAGCTCTGCACGCTGCCCCATCCGAAGGCAGAGGGGGCCATTGGAGCAGGGCCACTGAAACGTGTAGAAGCTGGAAGGGGGCCATGCCATGGCTTCCGGGAGCCACGTGGGGTGGCCCCTGACCCTGTGCCCCGGCTGGAGCAGGGCAAGCCCCAGACCCCGCTCCCCCACAGGAGCTTGAGGGCTGTCTTAAAACGGCTGGTGGGCCAGATGCAGCCTGCGGGCCGTAGTTTGCTCACCCCTGCTCTAGCAAATATTTTAGAACTGTATCACCATTATAGTGAGCAAGTGGAAAGAGAACCAAGAGGATTAGTTTCTGAAAACATTAATTTGTGTGTTGTTGGGGAGAGATGGACTGCTGATCTGACTCCTTTTCTTTGGCTTCTCAATGAACAGTGTAATCGTGCCAAAGTTACATGGATGTTCTGTTGAAATCAGTGGAATGTTAGGATGCTCTGCACCCACAACGTTTGGCGCCAGAGCTATAAAGATTTTCAGTTGTGGTGCAATGTTTATGCTACACATTTCAAAGCCTTTCACAAAGGAGTTCCTCCCATAACAGCATCCTCTTATCAGGCTTTTTTTCTTCTTCTTTGCTATCCTGAAAGGCAATGTGGAGGCTTGTGACCGGTAGAGTGGCTGTGACTGTGTTGAGAGAATTGCAGATAAGAAATACAGTTACAGATTAGATATACTGTATGAATTCCTTTTGCTTAATTACTGACACACATGTACACTTAATAGGTTGCTGTTTTTTAAAATTTAATTTTGTGTATTCAGCGAATGCAAAAATGATTTTAATATCCATATGGTAAATGCAGTTATTTCAGACTTTGAATTCCAGACTTGGATTAAAAGGTTTTTCAAGTATATTTTACAGAGTTTTCAAAGGCATTTGCAACATGTGTAGATGTGAATCTTAATTTTCCATACTGTCCATCACAAGCGTACTCATTTGGTCTGCTACCATGTTGATCTGGCATGGGTTGGATATTTAATAGCTGCAATCAAGCAGTTTTATTTTTGTTTTCAGTTTAAGGACTTGCATTGGTTGCAAAGGTCATGTTTCTAAATACTGAGGGATTTAGAGGTTTATGAAAAGAAAATCCCGAATTAACTCAAGAATTCAGTTGAATTATAGAGTGGCCCACATAAAACAAATTGAACTTTTCCATAACACTGTAACTTAGTGGAATTCCCTGAGGCAAATATGAAGCAGGATACTTGCCTCTGGAGGCCATTCTGGAAATGTTTGTTATATTAAGGATGAGTGGAATACCAGAAGTCATGTCTAACTGATTCGGCATTACAAAAATATTCTAGTTTAATTAGAGAACTGTAGTCACTCTGAGTCGTCGTCAGCCATTAATGGAAAACTTTCTTTTTAGTTAACTTAAAATTTACTTTAGAATCTTGTTTCCAGTCAACTTACTTTAGGTATGATAGATCCTAACTCTAGGATTGATAGTTAGTTACTATTTCCACTGTAGATCCTATATCTTAGGGAGTTAGAGCTTTAACATTTTTTAAAATTGGCCTGAAATTGAAAATATTTGAAAAATAACAAGGTGTGTAAATTGTGGAGTATTTTCTGCCCATGTTTTGAATTTAATTTATTTTGTCTCTAAGCGTGAGATCCTTACTCTTGTTGTGGCATCTTTATGCCACATGAAAGGGCTGGAGTGGTATAAAGGGCTCCCAGAAGCCCTGGTTGTGGCCAGAGGAGGGCTTCCCTTAGTGCAGGGTTGCAGACGACAGTCATGAAGTTGTCTTCTAAGGACCTGCACACGGATGCTGGTGATGGGAGATGTGGCTAAGGACTGGCAATGATGTTGCAAACAGGACCAGAGCACACATCTCTGCAGTCTGTAGGGCAGCCAGGGAGGGTGCTGTAATTTAATCAAGCTCTCAGGGTGACTTAAAGCCACCTTGGCCACCCCGTAACCCTTGGCTGCGAGTTCAGTGCTGCACCTCAGAACCTTGTCCGTTCTCTCAATAGTGTATGTACCTTCAAATACATGCATGTAGGAACATAGGTAAGTGTGTATATTTTTGGTTGGGCTGATAGCACCACCTGTAATTAAGGTTGGCTATTGCTTCCCCTTACAACACCTTGTTTTCAGTTGCTTATAACCTTTGCCAAACAGCACAGAAAACTTCAGCCCAAATGATTAGTGTGTGTCTGCCTCACACTGAATTTTTTTGGACAATTTCGGCCAAAACTGTTCAGCTGCGTTTGAGACCGAGGCTAGGGAAAAATGTGTTTTGCCAATGTGAAATGTTTGACAACGTTTTCTTTGAGAAGCTCCAGCTTCCCCTTGCCTTCCAGCGGGGACTCAATTTGGTAGTGTGGGGCCTTCATGTCAGGGATGTGCTTTTGGAGACTTGGATGGGGGTGATGGGGAGAGGAGAAGCCTGGGTCAAAGAGACTGGGCTAATGAGTCTTTGGGGAGGGGGATGGGACACGGAGATTGGCTGAGGAGCCCAGGGAGGGAGGCTGGGGTGGAGCAGGCAGTGAGTGTGAGGGTGACTGTAGGCCAAAGGGAGGAGACAGACTGATAGGATGAGGACATGGGAGGGGGGAACTGGTTATGGCTGGGCAAAGCTACTGGGATTGAGTGTGTGGTGAAGGTGAGATGGGGAGTCTGGAGGAGAGTAGGTCTGGCTGGCCAAGGAGATAAGGGTTAGGAGAAAAACCCCAGGAGTGGAAACTGGAACTGGGTAGGGGAAGAGAATGGGACTGGGATGATGAGTCTGGGGCAGGAGGATGACAAACTCAGCTCCTTTGCATATATGTCTTTAATTACATGATTGTATACTAGTTTTTCCCACAGAACCCTCACCTCATTGAGGATGGATCTGCTCTGGGTATGAATCAGGGCTGTGTAGTGAAGGAGACTTGTCTGTAGAACTCATTTGTTGCAACAGTTAGAAGTTGTGTGGTGAATGAGGCAGGGGATTGCAGGAACAAAGAGGAGGGTCTCATGGTTGAGGAAGTCACTAAAACTAAACTTTTCACATATAGTTCTTAACTGAATATACCTCATTTTCTGGGGGCCAGACTCAATATGGGGTCTGATTTGCAGAAGTGCTAGGCATTCACAGCTGCAAGTGAAGTTAACGGGAGCTGTGCTTTGGTTATACAAACTACTATATAATGCTATGTACTTTGAAAAATCAGGTCCTAGTCATCTGAAATTAGTGGATGCTTTAGACCTTAATCTCTCTCTGTCCCAGCCCTCACTCCTTATTGCACAGGGGTGTTGTAAAAATAAATATGTTCTACACTCTGATGCTATAGTAATGAGCACCATAGGAAGGCCTCTGACAAAATTTAATAATTATGTCTTCAGAGCAGGGTTTGAATAGTTTGCAGTGATTAAGGGAGGAGGCACACACTGATCAATGAGGAGAAAACAAAATATTTAAAACCTGCTTGTTAAGTGAGGACCATCCATCCTGTGCCCTGAGTCAGATGGGTCCGGGGGTGGGAGGGATCGTATTTGATGATGTAATTGGAGACTATATCATAATGCATACAAACAAGGGGGCTGAAATAACGCACAATTCTGGCATTATCTCAACTTCTGAGTGCTTGACTTTGCAACTTTAAAGTTGTTTTAACATTTTTTTTGTGTAAAGTATATATGTGCATATGTACAGTTGTGTGTGTATTTGTGTATATATAATATAGAAATGCACAAACCTTAAACACTTTACTCTTCTGTCCCATGCACCACCCCCACTCCCTGGTGATGTTAGCTTTACTGAGAATCTGATCTCTGCCAATCCCTAGGCCAAGATGTTCGGAAAGTGAATAGTGACTTTGTGGTTGCCCACAATGAGACACCTTAAAGAGTCCAACATTTTCTGAAATCAGGCCCCTTTGGGTGCCTAGCTGTTATACCAATAAAATAAAAGCCAGCAGGATCTTATTAAAGGGGATAAGACAAAATGTCACATTTATTGTGAATACAGAAAGAATCCTAGGAGGCAGTCAGTTATATCTATAACATTTTATTCAGTGTCACATTCGTACATACACACACACACATTCTGCAGCTGCTGTATAGTTACCAGTCCTGAATGTAGCTTGAGTTTGTGGCTTGGGTTCATAGCTTGTGGCGGCTAACTAGCCAGAAAAGCCGGGCACAAGGAAGATCTGGGTCTCTGTTGGGCATACACCGATGCCCTTTCATGCTGGCAGCAGAAAGTTACCCTTCAAAGTCTTCCATCTCACCCCTCCTTTTTATAGGCTTCAGTTTGAATCCAGAGTCTATGGGTCTTGCTGTGTCAGGCTGCCTCTGGCTTCAGCGTCATTGATCACCTGTCACTTGCAGACATGACTTTCAGCCTAGGACCTGGCTTTGATATTTCTTCAATTGTACTTTTGTTCTTTTCTTTGGAGGGTGGACTCCTCTGACTTTGTCAGAGCTGTTGTCTGCATCTTCAGCCTTGGGTGTTTACACTTTATTTCATAAGGACAGGCTGGGGTTGGAGGTTGATTCCATCATCCATACATGCCTCATTCACACTTCTAAACTAAACTAATAAGATTACAGCAGGGTTTTACAAAAATGAAGGTTGCAGCAAGCTTTTACAAAATGGAGTGAGCATTTTAAAATGGAGTTTGGGACAAGTTAAAATGGAGTTTGAGTTACAGTATGGACAAGTGTAAGGAATGGCAAACAGGGAACAGAAGTTACAATATAGACAAGTATAATGAATGACAAGCAGTGAGCAGAAGTTACAATGTTGAAACAGTGTAAGTTTCAGCGATTTAAGCAGCAATTGGATTGAAAGTGAAACTCTATTAGCCAGTTATTGGGGTAACCGGTTTTATGAATGAATGTTGTTTCTTTCATAAAACTTTGCTTATGAAGTTATATTAATAAAGTGAACAATTAAAAACAATTTAATTGATCAGTTCTACATAGCCCGAGACTTACATTTACTAAAGAGTTTCAGTCCTAACCTTTAGCTGACTGGTTCTGTTTTTCATTTAAAATTAAAACTTGGTATTAGCTGGTTTGCTGGTAGTTAGTGGTGTTTTTATTAAGTTCTGTGGAAAAGGAGTAAACTGATAAGAATTGAAATGTTGGATCATAAACACTGCAGCTGTCACTGGCACTTGGATTCCTTGCTTTTCAGTGCAGCCGTTTCATCCCCTGATTAATTTTATACTAAACAGGAGAAATGAGTTCCATAATACTGTCTGACTCAAGTATATTACATTTTTGAGAACAAGGAAAAACTAGTTGCTGACTGAAAGGGCAAACTTCAGAGGATTCTCTATTTCCTAAGATCTAGACCTGTTTTCTGATTCACTTCACTGTCTATTTCTCACATCCTACATTTTCCATTTGGAAACTGGTTTTTGGAAGGGATATTTTTCCTCCAACTCTTCCCCTTCCCAGCTGGAAACACTGAATATTTTTGCTTGCAAAGCTAATAGTATCTTAGACTCTTTGAATCCCCATCTTCCCTGATTCCTGTTGCGGTGTAATTGAAAATATTTCTGTTCATAACCAGTTTTGTAGAAGATACTTCTTAAAAAGTGAAAGCTTCCAAAGAAATTGTCCATGGCCTTCTTAATACCATTCCATTGAAAATCACCTCCTTCACTTGTCTTCCCTTTTTAGAAGAAGGACTTCATGAAATATTGTTGCATTTTTGTCCTCTCGGCTGATATTAGGTTACTAACTTTGTGAGACCCACAGTCCCTTTGCCAATAAAATGGATGCAAAGTGTTCTTCCAGAGTGAAACACAGAGCAGCATATAAGTCATTGGAGACATCTCTGAGTGTCTTTTGGACCAGATCATAACCTTCCACTGACTAGAAAATAAATTAAAACTGAAATGAGGACCCAAGAACATGCTGCCAGCATTTTTTCTCTATGCCAAGGGTCTTGCTTTTCAGAATGTTAAATGTGCAAAACCTGATCCTGCTTCCATTTTAGCCCATGGGAGTGTGATTGGACCAAAGCATGTAATTCCATGTAGGGTTGATTTAGAAACAGTTCCCCTTATCAAACCGCTTTGGTAGTTTCTTGAACTTTAAAAAAAAAAAAACATTAGGAGATTGGTTAACTCACTTCAGTTAGGCTGTGATCTCTGATAAAAGGAATGAAATTATATCGTCTCAGGACTGGCTTATGTTTCACTTTGATACAATCCAATAATTTATACTGCTTATTGTCAAATGTTCTAGTGAGCCAGGAAGGGATGTCTGGTCTCCTTTCTCTTGTATATCTTACTTGTAGATTTCTTGTACAAACTTAAAACATCAGAGTATGGAAGAGCAGGGAGCTGCTTGTTAAATGTCCTCTAGTCTAAAGAACCCAGTTTTAATAGACCCACTCCTGGTTCATATTCCCAGTGTGTGGCAGGTAGAAATTCAAAACTAAAGAGCTCTAGAGATGTCTGTGGAGTAGGGAGCATTAGCCAGAGGTTTTTGCAAGGGGACATGGCAGAGTACAGGTTTTAAATGGCAGTGTCGAGCAAGCACTAGTGCTCCAGTTTCAACATAAAAATATCACAGCTGAAAGATGGCTAATTAGAGAGAGAGTCTACCACACTTATGGTACATAGAAGGGGCATTGGGCATATTCAACTCAGATCGTGTTCTTATAACTCTAAGACAGTTAAATTAGACTCATGCAGCAAGGGTAAGATTAATACCTTGCAAGAAAACTGTCCAAGAATTTAGCCGTACTGTCTTATAACATTGGAGGTGGATTGTCCAAGATATAAAATGAAAGTGTTCAGTCAGATATGGTTTTCCAAGGAAATGTCATTCAGCAAACTAGCATGTGAAGCAATAGAAACTTTAGGAGGGACAGAGCTTTCCTTTAAGCTCTAAATCTATAGGATTTACCAGCTGCCTTTACACTGGAAGTGTTGACCTAAGAATATGACTCTTGTACAGTTTGTACTGTCAGAGAACTGCAATTGCAGGTAAATTAGCTTTCTTGTAGGTGAGCAGTATCTTCTCCTATAAGAATATACTGAGTATTTCTCCTTGCTCTACGTTCCTCGTGTTTTTTGATAGTGCAGATCCTTTCTTCATAGATCTATCTTTGTTGGCACTTGTTTTTATTTAAAAAATGTCACCCATTGTCCATATACTTTTTTGGGGTAGGGGTGGGAGGTAGGGTGGCAGCAGGGCGGCAGTGTAACCATGTCCCCTTTCTGCAAATTAACCTTCAGTTCTGTGCGATTGGGTAATGATTGATATATGCAATTAAATGAGGGTAAAATTCTTCTTGCCATGTAGAGGATAAGGAAAGCCTTCTTATCATGAAGGACAAGGGAAACGCTATTTTAAAAAATATAGAAAAAAATCATCAGAGATCAATTTCCTTTACAAGTACTTTACTTTCCATACCCGACCAACATGGGTAAATTATAAGTATTTCATTGTGTCCTTTCTTTTACAATGTGAAACCCTTATTCCAACGAATGCTGGGCTTGGCTCAGAGCTGTTTTAATTGAACTGTTGAAAATGTCATGAGGCCAGTTAACTGTTTACTCACCTGTTTGTTTGAAGTTCCTAATCAGTTTTGATAATTATAATTCTCCTTTGCTGCAACAAGTTGCTGCACCTCAGTTTTGACTTTTATTATTTAATATCCTTATATTTTACGATCTTACTATTGGTGAATAGTGTTTAGCTGCTCATTTGAAGTTTATTTGAACCTATGAGAGCTCCTTAGCTACCTCACAATCGTCTGTACACAGTACTCCCTCATCATGGTGTATTGTCTTCCTGGCAAGCACTGAGCTTCAGGGGATGACTGGGGAGCCCACTTCCCCAAGTCTGGTGCTGGGTTGCTCCAGACTGTGTGTGTATGTGGGAGAGCTGAACTTCTGTCTTGCTCCCTCACTTTGGAATTCTAGAGAGAGTTTGTAGCAAGCTTTACATTTAGGTTGCCTAACATTTTCCATTATAGAAGTTTTGTAGGGCTTTTATGAGAAGCTCTCGCACCTCCATTGTAAACAGCAGGCCTTTAATATTCTGCAGGGACAGAGCCTTGAGGCTAGAGACTTGCCTTTTGCTTGTCCCATGATATTAATTTTAGGGTTCACCCGGTTATAAAGTGTTAAAATTGCCATTTCTTTTCTCTGCTTTCATTTCTCAGAAAAATGTTAGCAGTCTGTCAAAATAACTAAAGACATGAATGTTCTAAAGAGTGAGGCCCACATGGCCACTGCTGCATTGGAAACAGCTGTAGTATCTGTAGTGTGTGTGACGATGTGGACTGAGCCAGGCTCCCCCTCCCTTTAACCTCCCCATCACCCCCATTCCAAGCACTTGACTTCAGCCATTTCCACCTCATGTAGAGCAGGAGCTTATCCAACTTTTGGGGGAGATGACAGAGTTTGGGGCTTGATGTTCCTGTGCAAAAACTGCCGTGTTTCAGTGCACAGCATGAACATGCAGGATGAACATGAAATGAAGGCAACTGTAAATCTATCATTTCCTAAGTTTTGAGAATATGACTTTGCAACCTAAATAATTTTCTTTTAATGTAGGGTGTTTTTTTGTGTACTATTAATCTTAGTACAGTATATGAGAAATATATTGCAAGACTTAATTGGCAGGCGGGTATATGAAGAGTGTATTTGCTATTCAGTTCTGCATTTGTTGCAATAACGTGATCTGATGCCCCTAAGTAAAATTAAATTGTTGGCATTTATAAGGAAAAAATGCAATGAAAGGTTTTGTTAATGAATGGGACAAAGCTCAATTGTTAAGAGACTGTTGCCTTGTTCAGAAAGACTGGAGGAAACCTCAGCCAAACCTTCACTATTGTATTTGCATAGTTCATGATGCTCAACTTTGAAAATATTTTAATGTCTGCTTCAAGATGAGCTGAGGAATAATTTTTTCAAAAGCTCTTAAGTGATTTAGGAGCCATATGGGTTTAGAAAATGGGGCTCAGGCTCCTATCTCATTTAAGTGCTTTTGAAAATGATACTCTGGAGCTTTTAATTTTTTGTACTATTTGCAGTTGGGAGGGTAAAATAAATGACTAGCCTTTCTCCTCTGTGGATAACACACTATATTCTCTGTTGTTTTTCTTTCTCTAGGCACTCAGTGTTACCGAAACTCTGATCAAACCTTTGGAAAAATTTAGGAAGGAGCAGCTAGGAGCTGTAAAGGTTCGTCTCAAATTTATTTGTTTGCCCTTTTTTAAAGAGATGAGTTTAATTTCTCTATTTGGTCAAAGTATCCTCATGACACCAATTTGGCAGCGCACAGAGAAATGCTGGTATTTATATTTTTTTATGTGCCAATTTTTTTCTTTGGGAACTTGGTTCAGAAATGAATGGGAAATATGCCGTGAGAGGGGAGGAATGTGTCCTTTTCTCTCCTTCCCCCTCCCCCCTCCCTTGTCTTTTCTGTCTTGGATAAAAGAAATGCCACAAAGAGCATTCTCGTGTTGCTAATGGATGACCATAATCTTCTGCTGTACGTCCACTTACTTGCATATTTAAAAGCCTGCTACATGTTAACTACCTCAAGAATTTATCCTCATACCCTTTCTTCTTATATTTCCCATTGTTGAAATTAGAACTGATAACTCTTTATTAAAAATAAAATTATTCCAAATTGTTTAGGGTAATGGATTGGGAGGGTGGGTAGTTTAGAGATTGGCTTGTCTCAGCCTGCTCCAAAGAATTCGTGATTCTTTGTGATTAAGGATGTCTGTCTCTCCTGTCTGTATCATATTTATTTTCAATAATGAAGCCTGAACACTATTAAACCATTCTTTAAAGACATTCTTTACAGATGGAAATAGTAGATACAGAGTTTACCTCCTTGTAGCTTTTCCTCCTAAAGACAGTTTTTAAACTCTAACAAAAAAGCCCTAAGAGAAACTCCTTAACACTCTCTTCCGCTGTGTACATTTCCAAAACTCACCTTAATAAACTGTGTAATCGGTCTGCAGATGTCAGAGCTTGACCCTTTTGAGGTTTCACTTGTAAGTGGTATCTAAAAAATACAGGGAAATTTCAATTAAGGTTTAAAATGCTTAAATCTCCCTTACCAGGAACACAGGCATGGTGAATTTTCGAAATAGTTTCTAATACCGAAAACACTTCTAAAACTTTTTCTTCTACAGCAATTGCAGCAAAATGCAAGAACTTGCAAGAAGCCAAATTGTCTGTAAAAACCCCTCCTGAGCCAAAATCTCACCAGCCAAAAGTTAGTGCTTCTGTAATACAATAGGTCCGTTTCCTCCTGACTGAACTTTGGTTGCTGAATTTTTCCATCAGGAAGGTAAAATTCCACTCTGTTCAGCACCAGAGTGAAGAGCTTTTTCTCTTTTATTGAGTCTCTAAATGTTGCTTCCTGATTCACTTTAAACTCAGAACAAGAATACCTCTTCATGGTACACGAGGGGAAAATGTTCTATCTTGGATCGTAAACAATTAAAACAGAACATCAGTTCCACCTTCGCTTAATCTTCTGGGGCCATGAGAGTTTTGTCAGAGCTCACAAGCTTCGAAGGGTTTTTGTCTAGCATATTTTAAAAGTTGTCTCAGTAATTGGGCCTCTTCTAAGGCAAAAAAACAACAAGAAGTTAGTGGTCCCATAGTTAGCCCCTGACTGCCAAAGGGTATTGCTGTCTTTTAGATGAGAGCTCGTTATCATTTATGAATTAAAAATCATTAAAAATCCCATGGCACTTTTCACCAGTGTTTCACCCTTCTGTCCTGTCAACTGGGTAACTGCATTCTGCCCCCCTGAATTTCTCAATACAATTTCATTTGGATACATCATTCCTCACTTCCTGTCTCAACCTCTACAGTATTACTGTGCACTGTTAAACAGAGAACATGTTCCATCCTGGAAGTGGCTGGACTTCAGTTGTGGCCAAAAGGATCCCAGTACATAAGATTTGAGAAATGCTTCAGGATTTTTTTTGGATGAAAAGCTCTGTATAAGTTCAAGGTCATGATAAATATATGAACTGTATCTATAAACACAAAAAGGCTTTCTTCAAGGGAATTGAAACCTGGGTCTCTTAACATTATCAAAAGGGTAATTTCTCCAAAAGCATAATAGCAACATAGATTACCTTGGGCCAAGTTTTAGGCTTTTACTCCATTTTTGTGCAGTCCTTATTTAGGCAAACCTCACATTGACTTTAAATAGTTTTACCAGTGTAAGGACAAAATAAAAATTGTAGGAACTTCAGGATTTGGCCTCTTGATCTAGAATTTTAAATATATTTAGAACAAAACATCTTCTATATTAAGTACTGAATAGTGCTAAATTTTAAGCTTAAAGCAGTTTTATGGAGATCTGAAGAATACTTTTCAGGAATTTTTAAAAAATATCCAGTATAATGGAAGCACTGAAACATTAGCTATGGTATTGGAAAGATAACATTGCATAGTATCAACATCTCCAAGTACAGTTAGAACTGTTACGTCTGAATCTAGAACAGTAAGTATATTTGCTGTAGGAAAAATGCACATGCTCACTACAAAAAGCAAACACTGAATGTTTAGTTCACCTTAAATTACTGCTGCTTAATATTAAACAGCATCACAGTTGAAAAAAAAAACCCAACAACAGCCTGAATTTAACCAGAGTACAGTGGGGTTGTGCATATGGGGAAGGAAGTATCTTTTTGGCAAACCACAAATTCTTAAGCACTCACTTTAATATAATATGTAAACACAATGACATCTTTATCCTCTTTCTTTTCCCCCTCCGTGGCCTCCCATGTGCTAATCTCACATAGTCTATAATGATGCTGAAACCATTTATTATATTGTTTCACTTCAGTAATTTATCAGTTTGGTTTTGGCTTCTTCCTCTCTTTAGAATTCAGTTACATGTTTGGGCTTGACTCTGGTAAAGGATCTGATTGACCCAAACACATCATCATCATCATCATCATCATCTTTAATTTTAGATGAGTTTAATTAAAGGGACGATGTCTAGAATAGTGGTATGCTTAAAGAACCCCATGAGATAGGAAACCTACATTCTAGGTCTAACCTAGGTTTTTTATTAACATTACATTTTGTAAAACCTTGCTTGTGAACAGGTCCTAAACAGATTAAAAGTGTTCCTTTTCAAATAAGACAAAGGTTTCCTCAAAGTCATTCAGCTCAAGGAACAGAATATCATCTGGTGTCATTAAGAACAAAGCAGAAAGAGTGTAAGAGAAAATGTAGTGAGTACTTCAGTGAGTAGATCATAACCAATATGTCTTTGATATAATAGATGAGTGGTTCTCAAACTTCATTGCACCGTGACCCCCTTCTGACAACAAAAATTACTACATGACCCCAGGAGGGGGGACCGAAGACTGAGCCCTCCCGAGCCCTGCCGCCTGAGACCCTGGGCAGGGGGAGGGGCAAAGCTGAAGCCAAGGGCTTCTACCCTGCGCTGGGGGCATGTAACCTTAGCCCTGGGCAGTGGGGCTTGGGTTTCAGCCCCAGGCGGTGTGGCTTGGGCTTCAGACTTGCTGGGGCCCAGGGCCAACACCAGCATTGGTGACCCCATTAAAATGGGGTCACGATCCACTTTGGGGTCCCGACCCACAGTTTGAGAACCCTGTAATAGATTGTTTTCAAAATAATATAGGGTGATAGGAAATTTGAATTCAATTAGCATCTTGTGGTAAAGAACCTGTTATCATTAGAATTTGATCCCAATATTATATTATTAAATTTTAATTTTTACTACTCCTATAACAAGACAGCACAAAAATTGTTCTGATTGCCAGTTGCCCTTGTCTTGACTTGACTCTATAATTAACTGAATCAAGAAAAATAGAAATGATGAAAGGGAAGGATTGTTCTGAAATTGTTTCTGCTACATTAGACCTATAGAATCATATTTCCAACAAATCTAAAATAACTAATACTTAGGCTGTCACTTTTGTAAATGCAGCATCCAAAATACTGCAAAATTTTGATTTGCATGTGTAGATGGCATTTGTGCACACAAATCTAATAGTTAAATTGCTCCTGGTTGCACCTAATTCTGAGATTCAGGAAAAAAAATATTGGCTGTATATACCTGAGCCACAGCCCACTGAAGTCCATGGAAATAATTAAGTAAGCTGTGGATTACGTTGTGTATTAGGAAAAAGACCTATACAGCCATTGAAGGTAGTCAGGATATTGCACTGCCTTAAACATTCCAAAAAGGTCAGTCAATTTAATAGAAAATGAAATGGTGGGCATGACCAGTGGCATCAAGGACTTCAGGGGTTGTTTAATATTGAATTTGCAGATTCCTCAAGTTAGTGCATGATTTTAAAATGTCACTGAATGCTTCTTAGTCCCCCGCTTGCCCTCCCAGGAAATACAAATGAGCTAATGAGATGAGACTTTAGTGGGGACTGTAGGAAGTAGTTCTGTAAGGTGCAACGGGGCATAGATTGAACTACCTGTCTGCTTTTTTTTGAACAAAAGGTCTAAGATTTTATGAAGAGACTTTCAAATACACTTTATAAAAGTACTTTTATCTTTTTCTGTGTGTTTTGCAGGTTTTTAAGGGGAGATCCTCCCAAGCTTGAGGGGCAGTATAGGAGAAAGCACAAATGTGATTGTTAAAAAATTTAACAAGTGGGCTACAGAGGCTGGCATCATGGGCTGATGGAAGGCAAGAGTCAACATTTCAATAGCAAATGAGAGATGGAGAGGGGATAGACCCTGAAAGGTCATGAAAGAGAAGACAAGTAGCTTATGTTTGATGTGATAGGGAAAGGAGAGCCAGTGGAGGAATGCAAAGACAGGGTGATAGGGTCAACATTCTGAATTGATATGAGCAAGGTTAGACTGTGTTTGTCAGGGCAAGAGAGAAGGATGTGCAGTAATCTAGACAGGAGCTGATGAGAGTTTGGACCAGAGTTCTAGCTGATAGGATAGTCCGCATCTTAGAGACGTTTTTCAGAAAGAAGCAGCAAGGTTTAGACATACCCGAGACGTGAGGACTTAGAGACAGGTCTGAGTCAAAAGAGATGCCTAGGTTACAGACCAGAGCAACAGACAGGATTGTGGTGGTGTTCACAGTGCTGGCAGGGCTTTGGTGGGAGAGAGGTGTAGTGGGGATTAGAAGCTGTTTTAGCCGTGTTTAACTTCAGCTGGTGGCTAGACATCTATGAGGAGATGTCAGAGAGACAGGCTGAGATTTTAGTTTGGACCGGAGGACACAGGCCTGGGGTAGAGAGAGAGGTCTGAGAGTCATCAGCGTAGAGATGGTTGTTGAATTTGTGTTTATGGATGACATTTCCCAGAGGTCAGGTGTAGAGGGAGAAGAGAAGGGGACCAAGGACAGAGAGCTTGGTGGAACCCACACAGAAAGTTGAAGGGGGGGAATGAGGAGGCTCCTCCAAAGGACATGCTGAAAGAATGATGAGAGAGGTTGGAGGACTGGGACAGGACAGAATTACAGGTGCCAAGGGAAGACATGATTTCAGAAAGAAGAGCATGGTCCACTGTGTTGAAGGTGGCTGACAGGTCAAGGAGGATGAAAATTGACTATTAGTTCTGAGCTTTGGCTAGGAAGAGGTTATTAGAAACTTTGGTAAGAGTGG
This sequence comes from Lepidochelys kempii, assembly GCF_965140285.1. Lineage (NCBI taxonomy): Eukaryota > Metazoa > Chordata > Testudines > Cheloniidae > Lepidochelys > Lepidochelys kempii. The sequence continues at coordinate 55,391,709 of NC_136383.1, forward strand.
TTTCAGTGGAATACAAGGGCAGAAGCTGGATTGGTCTAAGATGAAGTTGGAGGAGAGGAATTCCAGCAGCGATTGTAGACAACATGTTTAATGAGATTAGAGATGAAAGGGAGAAGGGATGGCTGTGTGTGTATAGTCCCAAATCTAAAGGTGCATTTCCTCTTGAGACTCAACTGATCTCCTTTGGGTGTACATATGGAGTCCTATTTGCTTACTTTGTCTAAATTAAGCAGTTTAGTGCTTTTACTCATATTAGACGCATTGACTCTGCAATGCTGTTAGAGAGTCAAATGGATTCTGTTCTGGCACATGCATAACAAGATTGTTAAATAGGTTTTAGTTGCACAACTTAACTTTAATTCAGCCCAATTTGAGTTTGCTGAGCTAGTAACTAGGAGGGGAAAAAACACTTCCTTTGTAATCTGAGTGGATTTGGTTGGGAAATCATCGAGAGAAAATAAAATATGGATCCTCATGATAGCATTTTAGAGTCATTTTTAAGAGTATGTCTATGCTTTAAACAAAGCGTATAGCAATTTTGACATAAACATATATTTCTATCCTAAAGACTCCCACTATAGTTCTGGGTTTTGAGTTTGCTGAAAATAACTAAACGTGCACCATTCTGGGACAGAAATCTCTGATACTAGACATGTAACAGAATTCCATGAAACCTTATAAACAATTATTACAATAACTAGTAAGACTGTTGGTCAGATCCTGACAACAAAGGTTTAATAATACAACACTTTGTTCTTGTGTTGCTTTGTGCACGTGTGCATGTGTATGGCTGAGGGTACATACAGAATAAAAGATGTACAGACAACCCCAAATTACCCTACTCTAGTACTCAAACAAATAGGTTTTCCAGTGGACAAGCCATTACTGATATAACACTAGTAACTTTAAGGTGGAAAGAAGGCCACTTCTTTCTTGAATGCCCCACAGCATGATGGAGGAATTCAGCACAGAGATCCAGGCTTTAGCTCAAGATTGTCATAAACTTAGCAGTTGGCCTTTTACAACTCCCTATACCCTAGTAACACTCAGTATTGCCAAACCCAGTGATCAAAAATCATGAATCAAGCCAAACAAATTAGATTGCTTTTAAAATACTGAGTTTAAAAAAAAATAATTAATTGAATTTTATTTTCTCGTTTCTGAACCTTTAGAGTATACTTGGGTCATATTTTTAAGCTTTTCTTTACCACCATGAGGGCTAGAAACATACACCATTTTTAAAAATTAAAGATGCGATTCTCATGTAATCATGAAGCAAAGAGCAGGGGCTTTTTAAAAAAATGGCAAGCTTCATGAGATTCACAATAAAATCTCAAGAGTTGGCAACACTAAACATAGTTGTAGATTTGTTTTGTTTTGTTTTTACACTGGAAAAGCTCAGGCATTTGTTAGCATGATAGAGTTTCTGTCATTACAGTGCAACTGGCCTTTATTCAGTTTAGGCCCTCAGACAGGATTTAAAAAAATGATTTAAAGTGTTGCTTGTTCTCATTTATTGGGAGGGGGCATGGCATTTTGTTTTTTACTCCCTTACTGCTGCTGTGCTACACCTCTCACCTACAGTTTTAACAAGCGAACAGACACATTGTTCTCGTATTTTCATATTTAAGTGAATGATATTGAATTTATTGCTTTTTACTTGCAGGAGGAAAAGAAGAAGTTTGATAAGGAGACAGAGAAAAACTACAGCTTTTTAGAGAAACATTTAAATTTATCAGCTAGGAAGAAAGAGCCACAGCTACTAGAGGTACTGCTGCTACTATTTCTTCAGCAATGTTGCTGAAAATGAAGGTCTTTCCTTTTTGTATTGAGTACTTAAATATATTAATGAAAGTACCAAAAGAGCACTTAGGCTGTTGAAGGCAAAATTGCCATCAACCAAGGAAATTTGGTTTTCTTCAAGAAATCAATATCGTTTGAACATTGCCATTGTTTGATGTCTTTTGGATTAAGTGTGAATATTTTTAGTACATATACACAACACTACTGAACTTTGTTACTTTTACAGACAGTTGAAGGAGTAGTAAAGCATGAACATAGTGTGGACACACCTGCATTTATAGTAAGGTTTCACTGCATATATGCTTACACAGTAATATGTAGAATGGGTTGACAGCTGACAATTGATATGATGGAATGGAATGCTAAATGCAAAAGCTTGTTGCATGCTGATATTTTTTAAAACTTGGAGCACCTCTTTATCCAGTGATGCTACACAGGAAGAGGAAAGATTGTTGATGTCTTTATAGCTCAAGACTAACAGACCTTGTTTTTATTGGCATTCCTTCTGTCCCCTCAGTGGTCCATGATAGATTTTGTCAGTTGCTATTTCTCAAGGACCAGTAAGTAAGGTATGAGAAAATGAGCAAAGGAAGTTTGTTCGAGCCTCTGTAGACAGAAGGGTTACCTTACATTAGGAAAATCTCCCAGAATTCTTAATTTTCTGTTTAGCTTCTACATGCTTTACATATATTTAGCAGCACTTAAAAGTCCCCCAAATGTAAGGTTTTTTGAACAAAATGTTCCCATCAGCCTCGTTCATATAAATCATTTTCACAATCAGCCAGTTACCTAATAATTTGAGCACCCAGCATGTATTTGCATTTTATCAGCATATTGACTCTGCATGTTGTGTTACTCAGAAAGTTAGGCCCTGGTTTTGCAAGTCTCCGTGTACTTAACTTTGAACTGGTGAGTAGTCTGATTGAAGTCAATTGGAACTACTCATGTGCTTAACTTTAAGCATGTGCATAAGTGTTTGTAGGATCATGGGTAGAAATTGTTCTTACCAAATTGATTAGATACCATAGAAAACTTGGTACAGAAAAATGAAAGTGTTATTTTCCACCTTTTTATAGGCCTGTAATGGGGCATATCTCAAGGTCAGGAAACTTGTAAACATCTAAAACAGAGATGAGATACCACATGAGTGGAAATGCAGAATACTCCAGAGAGAACAGCCTCAGAGCCATTTTGAACAGAGGTCTAGTAACAGTATCAGCAGCACTTGTTCAAAGTATAGAGAAAGTAAAAGTAGATGTATTTAATTTTCTTTACTGAATTTTCAAATACAAAGTTCACTTACAACAATTCCTTCTATTATAAATTAAAAATATTCTTTAAAACTTGTCAGTTATATCTAACTTCTCATTCCTGTTTTTAGAAATGTTAGAAAACAGAATACTAAACATTTTAACAGCCAAAGCATGCTTTTCTTTAATGCCTATAGGACTTAAAATGGAAAAAGCTTTTGCACAAGCTTAGGAAACATGTATGCATAAAATTGATGGAGTTGGCTACTAAATTAGCCATACACTTGGCTTTCTGTGTCCTTTCCTTTATGCGTACATAGTATGCATTTAAATGAGATAGTTTAAAAGTGAACTTGACAAACCAAGAAAATGTGCTATGTTGTGGTGGAAGCTATATTACTGTGGGAGGGCTCCTGCCTCTGTCAATGTAGGATTGTTCCTGAAACTATAAGGCATGTTGCAGGTATTGTTTGTACAGCACCTCTGATGTACAAACAACATACAGTACCCTAATAAAGTCACAGTTCATACCTCAGAAAGTTTAGGGATATAATCCTTCATTGACAGGGGGATGGACTAGGTGTCTGTTATAATGTGTAGTGCCATCTGGGGCCTTTAACACTAAAAAAATAATAATAATAATAGAGAGCTAGACCTTGGCTCCACCTGGGTAACCTTAGTCCTAAGGGGCAGGTGCCTCATGGGACATAGATAGTAAACCCCATCACAATCACTTAAGAGAACCTTTCCATATCTACATCCTATGATTCTAAATGGCTATGTATTGCATACAATGCATTATAGGCATGACTAATTTTACAAACCATACATAAATTGTATTCCATGCATAAATTAGGTTTCTAGGTACTAACCCACTTATTTTTAAACCTTTTTCCTTAATGTTGCAAACATGCAGATGACTTCAGTGTGTGGTTCTTTTTTAAAATGTGATCATTCAATATGTGTGTCTTCATTCACAAACTATTGGCACAGAGCAATAGAGGATTGATTTTTATTTTTGTTTAAATACAAAACATTTTGAAGCTATTTTTGACTTATGGTCACTTCACAGCACAGTAGTTAATGTTGTACCAGAACCATGTTTTGATATTCTTTTGAGCTGGAGGTTATGGTAAGTCTGGGTTTTCCCTTTCTTTTCCCTTCCCTACCCTTTTTTCCCTCTTTCTCTGGAGTTTGCACTTTTGGGGGATCTGAGGCTTTTATGGAATTCCTGGAAGGCAGTTGATACCATTTCACAGAGGAGGACTTCAGTAATGATCATTTAACAATTGGAATGACACTGTCCTTTCATCAAATTTATTTTAATAAGGGGATGTTAGCCATTGTTCAGTTCCTCTTCAGTTGAAGACTTGGCTTGGACACCTGTATCTTTATTAATAACCTGTACTAATTTCCTAACAGCATGAAGCAGTATTCGTGCTGGTATAGGAATGAATGGTAGCTAAAATGTAATTAGTACATGAGATCAGTATGACATTGGCACTTTATAAAAGCTAAAATATTAATACATCTGCCTGGGTTAGAACTAAGGCTACATATTTTCAGTATTTTGTAGGCTGTATGGTTTGTTTAATACCCAAGATAAAGGTATTATTCTTTTAAACTGTCTTTTATTGCTAGTGGTACACAGTACGGATGCCTGTATAATGCATCAAAGAAACCCTTGACAAATAAGCAAGTAAGATAGGGGCCAGATTATCATCTTACTTGCCATCACAATTCATACATGTTCAGGATGGGCAGGAGAGGAGGAGATGAAACCTTCCAGAGGTTTCAGAGCAACAGCAGTTTTTTGGGGGTGAGGAGCAATACAGACAATGACAGAGAATCTTCAGCGGTAACACTTCCACCCAGGGTTGAATGGAAGCATTTCACATCTCTTAGGTATGAGTCGTCTTATCACCTCTGTGTCCCTGCAGGGCCCTCTTGTGTGATATTAAATAATCAGTGTAAGTTTGCACCGACATGTTTGTGATCTGCATTGCAATTATAATGAAATGTCACGTGAGTTTCCAAAAACACTCCACCTTCTGAAACAAAACACAATCAAGCAAATGGTAAACGGCATTGCTGGTAATGTATCCAAAGTAAGCTACTGTAATGAAAGGTTTCAGAGTAGCAGCCGTGTTAGTCTGTATTCGCAAAAAAAAAAGGAGTACTTGTAGCACTTTAGAGACTAACAAATTTATTTGAGCATAAGCTTTCGTGAGTTACAGCTCACTACAAAAGGTTTTTTCCCCCTCCCTGCTCTCCTGCTGGTAATAGCTCACCTTAGGTGATCACTCTCGTTACAGTGTGTATGGTAACAACCATTGTTTCATGTTCTCTATGTATATAAATCTCCCCACTGTATTTTCCACCGAATGCATCCGATGAAGTGAGCTGTAGCTCACAAAAGCTTATGCTCAGATAAATTTGTTAGTCTTTAAGGTGCCACAAGTACTTCTTTTCTTTTTACTTTAATGAAGTCCTTCGCTAGTCCTTCGCCTAGAGAGTTTTATCACTAACCATCTTCAGCTCTGTATACATGTCATTCTGAAGCTATCGGCATAATGTCTGTGAAACCTAAAACAGCTCTGTTCTGTCTGTAGGCAGATTACCAAGTGGAGCAAAATAGAAAACACTTTTATGAGCTGTCACTTGAATATGTGTGCAAGCTGCAGGAGATACAGGAACGGAAGAAATTTGAGTGTGTGGAACCTGTAAGTACTATAGAATTTATTATATAAGAAAGCAGCACCTGATGGCTTTGACAAGGGGGAGAGATGGAGTGTAAGAGGGTGGAAAACAAAGAGGATCAGTGCTGATTTCTGCTTTCTAAGAAAACTAAGGAACTGGTAACGAAGTAGAATGACAGGTTTCAGAGTAGCAGCCGTGTTCGTCTGTATTCGCAAAAAGAAAAGGAGTACTTGTGGCACCTTAGAGACTAACCAATTAAAGCTTATGCTCAAATAAATTTGTTAGTCTCTAAGGTGCCACAAGTATTCCTTTTCTTTTTAAGTAAAATGAAAAACTATCACGTTACATATATGCAAACTCCTAATATATATAGAGAGAGACAAACTGATTTAGCTTAAAGCCACCAGTGTAACTATAACTGATCAAGTTACTTTGATGCAAGTTTTTGAGTACAGACAAGCCCTGGAAATGTTCTACAGAAGACCCTGTTAAGGGCAGAGGTGTGCAAAACTTGGCAGCTTTTGTTCACAGGGTTTTTGGGCAAACAGTTTGTTTTGATTGAATTCATAGCCCCTGAAATGTAACGTGACTAATCCAAAGAGCATGTTTCCATGCTTGGGTTTGCAGGTTAAGCTCCTATTTACTTAATTTAAAGTTGAGCCCACTCACTAAAAGGTTGAATCTGGTCCAAAATCTCAAAGTGAAATTAGTCTGAAACTACCAAACTTGGCCAGGGTTGAAAGTGTGTAAAACCAATGAGCTTCACTTGGTTTCAAGCTAAACCATAACAATGCTGACCAGGCTTACTCAAAGTTCCTGCGGGGGCTTTCTCTAAAATTTCTCCAAACCTTCACAGATAGTTGAATTAGGTTTGTAACAAAACCTTAAGCTATGCTAGTATCCTCTGGTTTCAGATGTATTTATGAAACATTCATAACCACTCTCATTATGATAGTTATTGAGAGAGTGTGCATGTGTATGGTGTTTTTCAGCAGTGTTTTTCACTCAGCCCGTGCCGCTTCCAGCAGCTCCCATTGGCCTGGAGCAGCAAACCGTGGCCACTGGGAGCCGTGATCGGCTGAACCTGCGGACGTGGCTGGTAAACAAACCGGCCCGGCCCGCCAGGGGCTTTCCCTGCACAAGCGGTGGAACAAGTCTGGGAACCACTGAGCTATGCTGATATAAGCACTGTGATATAAACTATGCCCAAAGTAGGGGGTTTGTACTGGTCTGCTTATACAAGCATATTTGAAGTGGTGGCACAGCTTGTTAGTGGACAAGGCCTTAGGTGTTTTTGCATATGTCCCCTAAGTCCTGTTAAAACAAATTAAAATAAATGAGTCTATGAGCTTACTATTGTGGTATCTAGCGATTCCATAACAAAAGCCATTTATCTTCCTGAAAGCCCAATTAAAATGAGTACCTCTCCAAATTACATTCTCAAACTTCATGCATGCTCTGGTGAACTGGTTCTTTCAGCTGCTTTTCACAACAACCTTTTCCTCTGAAGACTGGGTAAGTTGTATGTGGGAGGAAATTGTTGCTTGATTTGTATCTGAATATAGTGGAGTCTATTATACTCAATATATGCAAATTATATTCCTTTTTTCATTTTAAATTTTCACTGAGGGCGTGAATTGCTCATTCCCATCTCCTTCTTTGCCATGTAGATATTTTATGAGCCTTGCATTTTTTCAAGGGTAGTGAACCACTGTTTTGAAAATAGTTTGCTTAAATGTGGCTTCAAAGTATTGTTACATCATCAGGCTGTGGCTCCTTTTCTCCATAATACAGAGGCCTGCGTCTTTCTGTGGGATTTTCACCCTCGCTTTGCTTTGGGAGTTGCCTATTGTTTTCTTACTAGGGCTGTCAAGCGATTAAAAAAATTAATTGTGATTAATCACACAATTATCAAAAAACAGTCAAGATTAATCTCACAATTAATCACACTGTTAAACGATAATAGAATACTATTTATTTAAATATTTTTGAATGTTTTCTACATTTTCAAATATATTGATTTCAATTACAACACAAAATACAAAGTGTGCAGTGCTCACTTTCTATTTATTTTTAATTACAAATATTTACACCAGTGGTTCCCAAACTTCCGTACTGGTGACCCCTTTCACACAGCAAGCCTCTGAGTGTGACCCTCCCCCATATAAATTTAAAACACCTTTTTTTATATTGAACATTATTATAAATGCTGGAGGTGAAGCGGGGTTTGGGAGTGGAGGCGGACAGCTCGCAGCCCCCCATGTAATAATCTCGTGGCCCCCAGAGGGGTCACAACCCCCAGTTTGAGAACGCCTGATTTACACTGTAAAAAACAAAAGAAATACTATTTTTCAATTCACGTAATATAAGTACTGTAGTGTAATCTCTTTATCATGAAAGTTGAACTTACAGTGTAGAATTGTGTACTTCTGAAAGCATGCTCCACACCTTGTCTCTCTCAGAATTTGGAAGGAGCTTTAGATTCTTAAACCTGGAGTCGAGTGCTGTAGCTATCTTTAGAAATCTTACCAGGACCTTCTTTGTGTTTTGTCAAATCTGCAGTGAAAGTGTTCTTAAAACAAACAACATGTGCGGAGTCATCATCCGAGACTGCTATAATATGAAATATATGGCAGAATGCGGGTAAAACAGAGCAGGAGACATACAATTCTCCCCCAAGGAGTTCAGTCACAAATTTAATTAACACGTTTTTTTTTTTAACAAGCATCATGAGCATGGAAACGTCCTCTGGAGTGGTGGCCAAAGCATGAAGGGGCATACAAATGTTTAGTGTACCTGGCATGTAAATACCTTGCAACACCAGCTACAAAAGTGCCATCCGAATGCCTGTTCTGACTTTCTGGTGACATTGTAAATAAGAAGCGGGCAGCATTTTCTCCCATAAATATAAACAAACTTGTTTGTCTTAGTGATTGGCTGAAAAAGAAGTAGCACTGAGTGGACTTGTAGGCACGAAGTTTTACATTGTTTTGTTTTTGAGTGCAGTTATGTAACAACAAAAATCTTTGTAAGTTGCACTTTGACGATAAAGAGATTGCACAACAGTACTTGTATGAGGTGAATTGAAAATACAATTTCTTTTGTTTATCATTTTTACCGTGCAAATATTCGTAATAAATAATAATATAAAGTGAGCATTGTGCACTTTGTGTTCTGTGTTGTAATTGAAATCAATATTATTTGAGAATGTAGAGAAACATCCAAAATATTTAATAAATTTCAATTGCTATTCTGTTGTTTAACAGTGCAATTTAAAACTGATTAATCGCGATTAATTTTTTTAAACAGTTAATTTTCTTGAGTTAATCGTGTGAGTTAACTGCGATTAATCGTCAGCCCTATTTCTTACTTGTTTGATCAAGTTTAAAATAAAGATAATTTGTAAGAGACTGGAAGCAAGACAGATTCCACAGGTGTTAGTTATGTTGTTAGCCATTTTTAACAAAATAGATTCTTGTGAATAGTAGACATTAGTAAGAATATTTTTATTAAAGAAACCTTATAGTTTTTGTTTACTTGTTCTTTTAAATGCTTCTTTTAAATGCTTAGTAAAGACTAAATGAGAATACAGCAATCTTTGCTGGCAATTGGCGTTCGCCCTGCTAAGAAAGCTCTCCTGCTTGTATTCCAGGTGCTGTCATTTTTTCAGGGTATATTCACTTTCTATCATCAGGGCTATGAACTCGCCAAAGACTTCAATCACTACAAAATGGCTCTGCAGATCAATATCCAGAATGTAAGCTAAGCTGTTTTATATTTAAGCCATTTACAAATTTTTGGAATAAAAAATGTGTACTGTATATTTGGATAACTCGTTTCTAGGTAATGTGAGTTAATCAAGAGAAACTTTGGGGTTATAGTGCCATCTTCTGGCTAACCAATTATGTGACTGAATCATCCATTGTGCAATAATTGAGAATACAGCTAACCCTGCCACCCTAGTGTTCTCTAATACTCTTTAAAATATTTTCTGTCAGCTTTTCATAGTTTGCATTTAAATTCTTTCATGTTCACAGTAGATATGTTTGTTTAATGTAATTAACAGTTTATTTTAATTATGTGCAGTTGGCTGGCTCAGAGGTTTGGCAATGGAATACATCTGAATTCAGGCTGGATTGACTTTAAGTCATTACTACAGAACTACACTGTAGGTAACTGAAAAACATTCAGTGGGACAGCCAGGCTTCCTAACAATTTTTGTCACACTTGTTGGTACTTCCGTTAAAGGGGCCAAAGAAAAAATGACATGGAGGCTCTGAACTAGACTCTCTTCTTCAGAACAATACTTTCAGAAAATAATGTACTTGAAGCACTCAAGTATCGAGCTGTTTAAGGAAACTTAGACAGTGATGGCCTGTGCGACACTTGTTTTGTTGATTGGCTGTTGGTCTCCAGGGTTGTCTGGAATTATGACACAGTACTTCTAGGAGGTTACAGTCTGATTATAGACATGAATTGATGAGTCAGAACAACAGACGGTAGTGGGGAGAAAAGGCGGAAAAGTGTTACAATAATATATGGTTATGTAAGTTAACATCTTTGATAACACACTTGTATTTCCTTTTTGTTTGTGTACATCTTTTCTCCATGCTCATGAATTCTCAACTTGTATTGGGTTGCAGAGGGAATTTTTCGGTTGTGACAGTGGGCTTCCTGGAAGAAGTCACCCTTTCTGAAAGGAATTAAATGAGGGGTCTTTCCCACTGGGATTGGGAGAAGATATAAAAAGCACAGATGGCAGCATAAAAGAAGGCACCAAGGTGCAAATAGGAGAAGGATAGTAAAAGGGCATTGAGTCTGATATTGGTATTAGCGCAAAAAAGCTGAAGTAGGACAAGATAAGAGATAAGATCTGAAATATAGGCCAGGATGAAGTTGTACAGGGCTTTGAAGGTGAAGATGAGGAGTTGAACTTGAAATTGTAGATGAAGGTGACCCAGTGAGATGTTGGAAGAGGGAAATGATGTGGTCAGAGCAATGGGAAAGGAAAACAATCTTTGTAGCAGTATTTTGGATGGACTGAATGGCAGCAATATGTGTATCAGGAAATGCAGAGAGGTTGCAGTAATGAAAGTGTGAGATTACTGTTATAACTGTTGGAATTGAAAGGCTGGGTTGGATTTTCAAAATGCTCTAGGGGAAGGAGTGGCAATGCTTGGTGACAGCCTTGGAGGAGAATGGAAAGAAGAGTCAGAAATGACCCTGAGGTTGAGAGCCCAAAAGACATGGAGGTCAGTGGTGCTGTCCACTGTAAAGTGTCTCTCTATGCCGATTTAGTAATGCCAGCTCCCTGAGTGGCTTAGAATCGTGGTTGATGTAATTTTAAAGTCAAGATTGGATGTTTTTCTAAAAGATCTGCTCTAGGAATTATTTTGGAGAACTTCTATATATGACCTGTTCTATACAGGAGGTCAGACTAGATGATCATAATGGTCCCTTCTGGCCTTAGAATCTATGAATCTGTTTCACACAAGGCTTTTAAGCAGTACAGTTCATGACAATCAACCCCCACCACTCTCATCTTACCTAATGTACTGTAAGAATTGCATAAGCACATTCATAAAAGGTATTATTTTCCATCTTCCATTAGTCCATGATGTGAGAGCACAGAGCATCTCTAATTTCTGTTGCCTGGGTGCATCCTGCTGCAACTGTGGTAGCTGCATTTTGTGGCTGAGGTACTGGCTCAGCAGTCTGTCACTGTCATGTGTCCATTCTGGAGAAATGTCTCATCTTTTTGCTTCCCAAAGATTGTGAAGAGCACAGCAAGCCACAGTAATGCAAACAGCATTGATGACATTGGAATCCAAATGGGTCTCTAGACAGTGCCAGTGGGGTTTCTATCTGCCACACCACATTCAGCCACCATTCTGCACCTTCTAAAGTGTAATTTAACCTTATTTTGCCGGCGCCTCTGAGATCAGGGTATGCTTTCATAAACCAAGACAAAATCGGTTATGTGGGGTCCCCTAGAATAATAGTAGGGAGAGTAACTCCGTTTATGGCAATGTCATCTCATGGGACTAGTGTCCCAGCCTGTCTTTGAATGTAGACTCCCAATTGGCAGAAAACCCTGGCATTATGAACTTTCCAGTGCAGCCCATGTTGATATGGTCTTCAAAGGCCTGCATAACAATGGAGCAGTACCTTTTTTAGTTTACGTACTCACATGCTCCTTTAGGAGGACAAGAAAACTATGGGCACATGAATTCCAGCAATGGCCCCAGCACAGTTTGGAAACCGCATTCTCTCAAAGGCGGGATTTACTTCAGGAATGCCGCAGAAACCTCTGCCACCACTTTATCCACATTCAGCTTTCCAAAGCCAAATTGGTTAGCAACAGACCAGTAGCAGTCAGGGATAGCCGGTTTCCAGATGGTTACAGCAACCTGCTTCTGGACCAGGATGTCTGCTCTCCTTGAGTGTGTGTCTTGATGCTGGAGGGTTGAGGCAGGCTGCTCACAAAGCTTCAGAACGTAGCTTTTCTAGTATTTTTCTATTTTAAATAGCTTTTTTCTTTTCTTTTTTTTTCAATTTAGACAAGAAATCGTTTTGAAGGAACAAGATCGGAGGTGGAGGAGCTCATGAACAAAATCAGGCAGAGTCCTCAGGAACATAAAAGAGCAAATCAGTTTACAATAGAAGGCTACCTTTATGTGCAGGAAAAAAGTAAGATACATTTTTATTTTATTATTTGTATTCCAGTAGTGCCCAAAATCTTCTAAGTGCTATACACATGCCTGTATATGTACTTCGACAAACACACATGCACACACAGAGTTTCTACTCAAAAAGCATTTAGTTTAAGAAAAATGCATTTATAATTCAGTGTTCTCATCTCTTTACAAATTTAATATCATACTTAATATTCTTTCATACAGTGATCTCCAAGCACTATACAAGTATCAATTAAGCAAACCTCCAGTGAGGTAGGGAGGCTGTAATATTCCTGTCTTAGTATTCCAGCGAGGCACAGAAAGGCTCAGTGAGTTGGCCAAGGTTACATAGTGAATCAGTGGCAGAGCTGGGAATAGAGTCTTCAACTGTCTCTCAGTACTGTGCACTAAATATTTTGTTGTTGAATGTAAAGCCCTTTTATAGGAAACGTTTTGTTCTTTTTTGAGGGTGGACCCTATGGTATTCATTGTGGGTGAACATGCATTTCATGTGTTTGGTACTGGAAATTCTTCAATAGCAATGTCTCTTGGTCTGTGCTGATGTACCATGCCTCCTCGTAGGGTGAACTGTAGGCAGACATGGCGATGTGGACCGATCACCTCTTCGGTTCTTTTTCCACCACGTGTGGTCTAGGACAGAACCTCCTGTGTTAGTAGGTTATAGCTTCTTAGGCTCAACTTCCTGTAAAAAATATTGTATATAGTTTTAATAGTTTTGTTAGTTAACAGTTGTCATAAATATAAAGGGAAGGGTAAACCCCTTAGAAATCCCTCCTGGCCAGGGGAAAGCTCCTCTCACCTGTAAAGGGTTAAGAAGCTAAAGGTAACCTCGCTGGCACCTGACCAAAATGACCAATGAGGAGACAAGATACTTTCAAAAGCTGGGAGGAGGGAGAGAAACAAAGGGTCTGTGTCTGTCTGTATGCTGGGTCTTTGCCGGGGATAGACCAGGAATGGAGTCTTAGAACTTTTAGTAAGTAATCTAGCTAGGTATGTGTTAGATTATGATTTCTTTAAATGGCTGAGAAAAGAATTGTGCTGAATAGAATAACTATTTCTGTCTGTGTATCTTTTTTGTAACTTAAGGTTTTGCCTAGAGGGGTTCTCTATGTTTTTGAATCTAATTACCCTGTAAGATATCTACCATCCTGATTTTACAGGGGGGATTTCTTTATTTCTATTTACTTCTATTTTTTATTAAAAGTCTTCTTGTAAAAAACTGAATGCTTTTTCATTGTTCTCAGATCCAAGGGTTTGGGTCTGTGGTCACCTATGCAAATTGGTGAGGCTTTTTATCCAACATTTCCCAGGAAAGGGGGGGTGCAAGTGTTGGGAGGATTGTTCATTGTTCTTAAGATCCAAGGGTCTGGGTCTGTAGTCACCTAGGCAAATTGGTGAGGCTTTTTACCAAACCTTGTCCAGGAAGTGGGGTGCAAGGTTTTGGGAAGTATTTTGGGGGAAAGGACGCGTCCAAACAGCTCTTCCCCAGTAACCAGTATTAGTTTGGTGGTGGTAGCGGCCAGTCCAAGGACAACGGGTGGAATATTTTGTACCTTGGGGAAGTTTTGACCTAAGCTGGTAAAGATAAGCTTAGGAGGTTTTTCATGCAGGTCCCCACATCTGTACCCTAGAGTTCAGAGTGGGGGAGGAACCTTGACATCACCATGAACAATGAACAATCCTCCCAACACTTGCACCCCCCCTTTCCTGGGAAATGTTGGATAAAAAGCCTCACCAATTTGCATAGGTGACCACAGACCCAAACCCTTGGATCTGAGAACAATGAAAAAGCATTCAGTTTTCTTACAAGAAGACTTTTAATAAAAATAGAAGTAAATAGAAATAAAGAAATCCCCCCTGTAAAATCAGGATGGTAGATATCTTACAGGGTAATTAGATTCAAAAACATAGAGAACCCCTCTAGGCAAAACCTTAAGTTACAAAAAAGATACACAGACAGAAATAGTTATTCTATTCAGCACAATTCTTTTCTCAGCCATTTAAAGAAATCATAATCTAACACATACCTAGCTAGATTACTTACTAAAAGTTCTAAGACTCCATTCCTGGTCTATCCCCGGCAGAAACCAGCATATAGACAGACACAGACCCTTTGTTTCTCTCCCTTCTCCCAGCTTTTGAAAGTATCTTGTCTCCTCATTGGTCATTTTGGTCAGGTGCCAGCGAGGTTACCTTTAGCTTCTTAACCCTTTACAGGTGAGAGGAGCTTTCCCCTGGCCAGGAGGAATTTCAAAGGGGTTTACCCTTCCCTTTATATTTATGACAACAGTTTCATAGTTAATTAGTATATAGTTGTAGTTTAGTGAGTGTGGACCAGGGGTTTCCCCCCCATTAATCCCTAGACATTTAGCACCATCGGTTTTGCACAACGCTAAGAATACTGTACCTACACCTACACGATGGATCCAATTCCAGAAACTCCAGTCAGTTCTCCTGCCAGACCTTGGTATTCCCTTATTGAGGATCTGACTATTTACACGCATCCAGAGTCTCCAATCTGATTGAACCTCATGGTCCAATCACAACATTGTCCAGGCGTCACTTGCCAGTCTTGAGCACTGGCAGGGCTATGACACTCCAACACAGTGGGGATGCTATTCACTTGGTTACACCTCTGGTTGAATGCAGCCAGTACCAATGGTTCCACCCTTAGAGTCTGACAACTCTTACTCTGAGGAGGAATGAGTGCTGTCAGTTCCATTGATGATTTGTCCACAGCATGTCAGTTCATACAGGGCCCCCAGAGCCTTTTGAGGACCTCCTCTTCCACAGGACCCTTACCTACCAACCATGGATCCATGGTAATCACCATGGGGTCTGCTGAACTATCAGTATGATCCCATCCACTGGCCTTACTGGAGTGCCTGGGGCCCTACTGTGTGTTGGGATTCCCTCCAAGACTGCTTTCCACTTGGCTTTCCAAGAACTCAGGTATTCATTACTCGGGTATTTTTATTTTGCATACAGCTTAATTCCCTTTTCTACTAGTGTGGTCTGGATAAGCATGCTGTTTAACAATCTTGACGACTCCCCCTGCTTTATTTCTTGTACACCGTAGAGGTCCAGAATTTGAACACTAGGGGCATTGTTCTCACAAAAGATCATCTCCAGCAGAAGATTCCCAACTGCCACAGGAGAGGAAGGAATAAGAGGATTTGGAGCCACTGGAACAGCCTGTACTGCCAGATCCACACATGCCTGCTTCTTCATTCCTTCTAGTTGAAGCATTCCTTCCATTGCTTCTTCATTTCTTCTAGTTGAAGCAGTGGTGCCAGCTTCCCTCCCCCCACCTGATGGTTGCAATACCAAGAGCTGCTAAGAAGGATTGTTAACACCCTCCACATCCTGCTGAAGGAGTTCAGGACCCCCATCACACAAGTTCCTGGACTTTCTTTAGTCAGGAGCTCCCTCCAAAGTAATGCTCCCTATGGAGGCCATTTTGGAGCTTGCTGAAGACACTAGCCATCTGTGCCTCTACGCCCCAGAGGGCTGAAAAGAAATATTTTTTTCTCTCTAAGGCGGTAAAATATTTATTCTCTTCCTCCCAAACCTGAACTCTGGTGGTACAAGCGGTAACGAAGTGGAACAGACTACAACAGCCAAGACCTATTCCTTTAGACAAGGATGTCAAGAGAGAACATTTTATCTGCCAGCTTACTGTTCCTTACTGCAAACTACCAGGCAGTTATGTGGAAGTACGACTTTATTAACTTGTCAGAGTTTGCAGTCAGTTATCACCAGAATGTAGGTCCCAGTTCCAGGATATCCCTGATAAAGGGATATTAGGAGCCAGGTCATCCCTTTAGGCATCACTGGATGCAGGCACCTCAGTTCATGGTGACCTCGGTGTCATGAAGTAGGCCTCCTGGCTCTGGACATTGCCGTAACTTCCTTGGAAAGCCCCAATAGTGGAGGATCTTCCCTTCAGTGGAAATGACCTTTTCAATGAAAAGACTGACAAGTCATTCACTCACTCAAAGACTCCCGGGCCATACTCAGCTCCTTGGGAATATACACCCTGAAACCTCACAGAAGATGCTCTAAGGCATCGCAACATAAGTATCAGCCAGCCCAGTAGCCGTTCTATCAACAGAGGCCTTATGAACCACCACGATAGCACCAGAGAGTACAGCATGGCAGGTACCCCACTGCACCACCATCTCCTCTCCAAAGCCAACTGCCGACCAAGAAGGCATTTTACAGGGATGTATGAGAGATGTCAACCAGTCCCAGCTCATCCAGTCTCCCTCACCTTCTTTGGTGGCTGCCAGGCCAATTTCTTTTTGATGTGGCAATGCCTAACTTCAGACAAATGGGTTTTGGACATCAGCTTAGCCAGCTACCTGATCGAATTCCTGTGTCTGCATTCCCCCAAACACCTTTCCCCGTCCATTTTCAGAGACCCGTCTCACAAGAGAATCCTCATGCAGGAGATAAGAAGCCCTGATCCAGGTAGAGGCAATGGAGCCAGTACCTCCTTGAGATGGGGGAAGGGCTTTTACTCCAAATACTTTCTAATACCCAAAATGACTGGGAGCTGGATCCTGGATCTCAGGCAGTTGAACATCTTCATCCGCCACTCAAGTCAGGATGATCACCTTAGTCTCTATAATACTCTCCCTAAAAATTGACTACTGGTTTGCAGTTCTTGATTTAAGGATGCTTATTTTCATATAGATATCTGCCCACTGCAACCTGCGTTTTATGGTGGGCTCAGAGCAATTCCAGTACAAGGAGCTCCTTTTCAGCCTTTCTATGGCTTCAAGTGTTTTCTCAAAGGTCATGTCTGTAGTAGCAGTGCTACCATATATTTCCCTGCCTGGATGACTGGCTCTTGAATCATAGAATATCAGGGTTGGAAGGGACCTCAGGAGGTCATCCAGTCCAACCCCCTGCTCAAAGCAGGACCAATCGCCAACTAAATCATCCCAGCCAGGGCTTTGTCAAGCCTGACCTTAAAAACCTCAAAGGAAGGAGATTCCACTACCTCCCTAGGTAACCCATTCCAGTGCTTCACCACCCTCCTAGTGAAAACGTTTTTCCTAATATCCAACCTAAACCTCCCCCACTACAACTTGAGACCATTGCTCCATGTTCTGTCATCAGCTACCACTGAGAACAGTCTAGATCCATCCTCTTTGGAACCCCCTTTCAGGTAGTTGAAAGCAGCTATCAAATCCCCCCTCATTCTTCTCTTCCGCAGACTAAACAATCCCAGTTCCCTCAGCCTCTCCTCATAAGTCATGTGTTCCAGACCCCCAATCATTTTTGTTGCCCTCCGCTGGACATTTTCCCACATCCTTCTTGTAGTGTGGGGCCCAAAACTGGACACAGTACTCCAGATGAGGCCTCACCAATGTTGAATAGAGGAGAACGATCATGTCCCTCGATCTGCTGGCAATGCCCCTACTTATACAGCCCAAAATGCTGTTAGCCTTCTTGGCAACAAGGGCACACTGTTGACTCATATCCAGCTTCTCGTCCACTGTAACCCCGAGGTCCTTTTCTGCAGAACTGCTGCCTAGCCATTCGGTCCCTAGTCTGTAGCAGTGCATGGGATTCTTCCGTCCTAAGTGCAGGACTCTGCACATGTCCTTGTTGAACCTCATCAGATTTCTTTTGGCACAATCCTCTAATTTGTCTAGGGCCCTCTGTATCCTATCCCTACCCTCCAGCGTATCTAGCTCTCCTCCCAGTTTAGTGTCATCTGCAAACTTGCTGAGGGTGCAGTCTGCGCCATCCTCCAGCTCATTAATGAAGATATTGAACAAAACTGGCCCCAGGACCAGCCCTTGGGGCACTCAGCTTGATACCGGCTGCCAACTAGACCTGGAGCCATTGATCACTACCTGTTGAGCCCCATGATCTAGCCAGCTTTCTATCCACCTTATAGTCCATCCATCCAGCCCATACTACTTTAACTTGCTGGCAAGAGTGCTGTGGGAGAAAAGCTTTGCTAAAGCCAAGGAATAACATGTCCACAGAGCCAGTTATCTCATCATAGAAGGCAATTAGATTAGTCAGGCATGACTTGCCCTTGGTGAATCCATGCTGAGTATTCCTAAACACTTTCCTCTCCTCTAAGTGCTTCAGAACTGATTCCTTGAGGACCTGCTCCATGATTTTTCCAGGGACTAAGGTGAGGCTGACTGGCCTGTAGTTCCCCGGTCCTCCTCCTTCCCTTTTTTAAAGATGGGCACTACATTAGCCTTTTTCCAGTCGTCCAGGACCTCACCTGATCGCCATGAGTTTTTAAAGACAATGGCCAATGGCTCTGCAATCACATCTGCTAACTCCTTTAGCACTCTCGGATGCAGTGCATCTGGCCCCATGGACTTGTCCTTGTCCAGCTTTTCTAAATAGTCCCGAACCACGTCTTTGTCCACCGAGGGCTGGTCACCTCCTCCCCATGCTCTTCTGCCCAGTGCAGTAGTCTTGGAGCTGACCTTGTTCGTGATGACAGAGGCAAAAAAAGCATTGAGTACATTAGCTTTTTCCATATCGTCTGTCACTAAGTTGCCTCCTTCATTCAGTGAGGGGCCCACACTTTCCTTGACTTTCTTCTTGTTGCTAACATACCTGAAGAAACCCTTCTTGTTACTCTTAACGTCTCTTGCTAGCTGCAACTCTAGGTGTGATTTGGCCTTCCTGATTTCACTGCTGCATGCTCGAGCAATATTTTTATACTCCTCCGTGGTCATTTGTCCAATCTTCCACTTCAGTAAGCTTCTTTTTTGTGTTTAAGGGATGATTGTATAGGAAGTGCAGATAGTACTCCCCAACCTCCTTGACCCTTTGCCAATTCTTGTACAAATAAACTCAGGAAAGTCCATTTTAATACCCACAATGTCTATAACATTTATAGGAACAGTCCTGGATACAGTTGCGGCCGGGGCCTACTTACCACAGGATAGATTCTTGTGATGAAAGACCTTAACATCCAACTTGACTCAGTAGTCAAATGACAGTCCAATCCTGCGTGGTCCTCAGAGGACACATGGCATTATGCACGTGTGACCCCCTTCACCAGGCTTTCCAAACCCCAAGACTCCTTGGATAAGAGAGTCTCACTTCCTCCCTACATCTGGGCATATCTTACCTGGTGGGAGAAGAGCCACAATGTTTGTGTGGGTTTCCTGTATACCTTCATCATGGACGAGTCTCTTCTAGGCTGGGGAGGGCACCTGGATGACCAAGTTGCTCAAAGTTCCCAGACTCCAGAAGAGTCCATGTGCTACATCAACCTCCTTGATCCACAATCAGTATGCCAAGCATGCAAACAATTCTTTTCTACTCAGGTCAGACAATATGACCACTGTTTATTATATAAACAAACAGGAGGGAGCAAGGTCCAACCCACTATGTTGGGAGGCAGTATGACTCTGGAATTGGTATATCCAACATAGATCACCCTTTCTGCAGAGCTACTCCTGGGCATAATGAACTCCCTAGCAGACAATCTTAGCAGGAATTTTCACAAAGAATACAAATCGGTGCTCATGTGTCAGCGGTCCAGCAGATATTTTGTCAATGGGGAATAATATCATCTTGGGACTACTTTGGCACTCAGTCAAACAAGAAGTGTGCTCAGCTTACTGCTCTCAGAACAGCTTGCTGCTGCGTCAGAGGGGATGCCTTCCTAACACAATGGTCAGGCCCATTGATGTATGCCTTCCCTCCCATTCTCCTCCTACCACGTGTTGTGCTCAGGAAGATAAAGATGGGCAAGGTGACAGTAGTCTTAATACCTTCTTGGTGGCCAAGACAGTTCTGGTTCATGATGACTCTCCAGATGTTTTCCCTCCCCTGCATCTACCTACTGTCATAGAATGGGGGTAGGACCAACAATCCAACCCAGCGTTCCTCTCCCTGGCTTTTGGATGGGCAATAAATTTAGAGAGAATCCTGTTTGAAGGTTCAAGCTATCATTCCAAATAGCAAGAATTCATCTTTGAGGAAGTGCTGCCAAATGGAAGCATTTTCCCCCTCAATTTTTGAGGGGTAGGCATTTGACCCGAATTTCAGAAGTGCTGAGCAGTATTGACTCTCATGGAAATTTAATGAGACTAGTCAGTGCTCAGTACCTCTGAAATCAGGCCAGTTAAATTTGAGGATTGCAGCTCTTATTCCATAGTTCAGCTATGTGCTTTCATTCTCTAGCTGTGTTCTTATTGTTTAATAAAGTAGGCTGGATGTTGGACAGCAAATATCATGAATCCTGTTGTGCTGATACACAGATGTTATTCAAAGAACATCCTATTAATGCATTCCAGTACACACAATCCAACTTTCAGTGTACTTAAATTACTAATAAGTTGTAGTGATCTTAATCCTGGACAAATGGCTGTGAATTCAAATGTTGGCTTTTAAACAAGTCTAATCATTTTAAAAAATCTGATTTAAAGTTTTAAAAATATGCACACTCTTAATGTTGAGTTTTATCTAACCTGAGGCTGGTACTCTCTCAATGCGTTAATAATGGTGATTAATTGCATAATCAGAGGAACATCTTGTACGATGCAAATGAGGGCATGTATAAAGTGAGTGTCTCATGTATTGAAGATTCTACATACTCCTTGAAAGGATTCAGAGTCATTGCTTCATACTTCTGACTCTATTACATGCTCGTCCTGAAAAAGTGTTTTAAACTCACCAATAGTGAGGAATCATCCCGATGACTCCATTCTCTAAGAAAACACTGTTTTGGGTCCTTGTTAACTTTCTTTTCCTAGTTTGCCTTAAAAATAATTCTCAAATAAGTTTGTGTATTTTAATTTTTTAAATGCCTTTCCCCCATCCGTAGATCCCAAATGTGTAGATTTATTTTTGTTTCAGTGTAAGCATTGTCAGCTAAACTATAGAAACTATTAAGGCACATCGATTCTTTTATATCAAACCCAAAATCACGTGAAAAGGTTTAGGGGTATTTGTGGGAGTTCAGGAATCTTGGAGAGCTAGTGCTGCCCAGACTGTATCCAGCTGAGTGCTGGATTGGCAGCTGACTAGGAATCTGGGGGCAGCACTTTTTTCCCCCACCTGGTCTCCTCTTTACTATAGGTGTGTAGTCTATGTAGACGGCATATCTGGGCAAACAACATGACCAGCTTACACTTCTGCTCAAATCAGTTTGGAACATTACGTGCTTGGATGTAGTCTCCCTGGACTGCACCCGAATTTAATTGACTGTCCTTTAGGCATTTCTGCTACATGTGTTCAATAATAATGAAGTGCCTATAGTAGATAAATGTGGTACCCAGCTACTTCACAATATCAGAATAACCAAATTTATTAAAAACATCCTGATCCGCATTTAAAAAAATACTCTGTGGTCCGAAACAGTAAAGAAATATAAAAGTATAGTCTCAAGGCTGACTGGACCAAAAAAAGCTATGAATATGAATGTGATCTCACTAAATTTAGGGTTTGACCAGGATCAGATTGGGTGGGAGGAAGGGCTGATTCTCCCAAGCTGTGCTTACTCACCACACTGATATGCTGAGGTCTTGGCTCCCTTGCTAAGATCATATGCTGGGCTGGACTCTTGCCTTCCTGAGTTTCTGTCCCAGCAAATAGTCAGGTTGCAGCAGTAAAGGCTCCTTACTACTGACAAGGCAGGAATTTCTGCAGTGGCAGTTCCTGCTGGTTCCATTGTCAGTTGCTCTCTGCTGGGGGAAGTGATGCAGTAGCAAACTGGGCTTGTTTTTTTATGTTCCAGCTCTGCTGATGAGCTCTGCTGATGAGCTCGCCACGCTGACCAAACAGGAAATGAAATTCAAAAGTTCTTGGTGCTTTTCCTGTGTACCTGGCTCATGCATCTGAGTTGAAAGTGCTGTCCAGAGCGGTCACAGTGGAGCACTCTGGGATAGCTCCCAGAGGGCAATACCGTTGAATTGCATCCACACTACCCCAAATTCGACCCGGCGATGTCGATTTCAGCGCTAATCCCCTCGTTGGGGAGGAGTACAGAAATCGATTTTAAGAGTCCTTTAAGTCGACAAAAATGGCTTTGTCGTGTGGACGAGTGCAGGGTTAAATCGATCTAACACTGCTAAATTCGACCTAAACTCATAGTGTAGACCAGAGCCCAGTTTCTCTTCTAAAAGATGCAGGTGAGCATGAGCCATGTTGTAGTATTCTGTGGTATGTGTTTGACTTGCTGGCATTTCTTGCATTGGATAGAGTGAAAAATACCTATGGAACTAGATGTGCCAAATTCAAGTTACTCAAAATTTGTTTTTGTTTTTTTATCTCTTAATCTGAAATTCATATTGGAACTCAAATTCACTTATTCAAAACAGATTATCCAAAGTTCTGGATACCCTCACTTCCAGGTAGTTGGATAAGCAGAATTTACCTGTATATAATGATGTATCAGACAGCATTTTGTTTTAGAACTAGGATTATATGATGAGTTTACTGCTTAATTGCTTCTGAGCACACCTAATGTGCCCTGAAATTCCTTGATTTCATTCTAAGCAATTGTATGGGCAAAAATGCTTTTGTCTAGCAGTGAAGGAGGTAAGATGGAGATGCATCTAGTAAGAGCTGTTTTCCATTAGATTGTAAATATCAGTGAGAATAGAATACATAATGCAGGAGAGTACAGATCACTAAACACAGGCTAACATTTATTATGATTTGACAGCAATATTGCTCGACTTTGTAACTTGATACATTTAGGAATGTAATGATAGGTTAAGTAGATTTTTGTAACATGGGAAGAGCAGCAAAACATCTTAAATAATAAGACATAGTTAATGGTTTGATTTTTCTTTAAGGGCCTGCCCCATTTGGCTCCAGTTGGGTAAAACATTACTGCATGTATAGGAAGGAAACAAAGAAGTTCACCATGATCCCATTTGAACACAGGTCAGGAGGGAAAATTGTAAGTACATTTCATTATACTTCTTCATGCCCTGTATCTAAATGAGAGGATATGTTAGATAAGATATGTCAAATATATTTTTCATGCAGTTCACAATTTGCCCTCTAATGATATTAAGCTAAAATAATGGAATGGTTTAATAGATAAGGATTCCGTAGAAGTTTTAGTTGCTTAGTGTTGGAAAAGTAGAAAACATATGAGAGCTAAAATACACCTAATGTGCCTTTCATGTGTAGTTTTCACTAAGGGAATTTAAAGTTTTTAGTCTGATTATATCCAAGTGTGAACTGAGACAGTACAGTTGCATTAGGTTTCTCACTTATACTCTCCATCCAAATTTTTCTTCCAAGGCACGTAGACAGGAGAGCTGGCGGTGTGGGGAGGAGAGGTTAGGTTAGGAGGCTTTTAGATAATTCTTAAAATGGAATGCAATTTGCACGGACAATCAGAAAAATAATTTAAGCTTTCCTTGATAGCATCTAGAACATTCAGGGGTCAGTCCTCTGTTGGATGCTAAACCCTTAATTCTCATTGAAGTGATTGGAAATTGAGGGCACTCAGCATCTTTCAGGGCCTGGCATTCAGTGATGGCATTAGTATGAATGAAATATGTTTTTGTTACAGAAATAATAAATTTGAAGATGAAAAAGGCGTTTTAGATCTCCCAGTCAATCTTCCTGCAAATGCAGCATCCTGCCCTGTTTAGTTTTAATAGTCCTCAGGGGTTGGACCTCCATTGAAGATTATATCCATGCATGCTTGGTAGACAGGAGGATCTTTTCATCATTCTTAGTAAAACATATTTCTTTAAATGTGTTGGGAAAATTTTTTTTCATAAGTGCCTACATGACTTAGAAGCTTAAGTGCTCTTGGAAGTCTATAGCACTTAAGCTCCTAAGTCATGTAGGCACTTTTGTAAATTTACACTCTAACTTATTGTGACTGTAATAGGCTATTTTAGTTAACCTATTGAAATATGTAATCATGCACTACAAAGTTTCTAAAGAGACACCAGCAAGGCAGCTAAGCCAAAAAATGTGACCTGTTGTTCTGTCTGGCATTTGTCCTTTTTTGAAGATCTCCCCTTCTTGAACCACACAGTGTAATTTATTCTTTCAAACCAAAGCTTCATGCACCTAGAAATGTTAAAATTAATTAAAATGCATAACGTACTGTCCACCACACAAAACTAATGGCTGCATGTTCTGATACAGGAGAGTGCCTCATATAGCAGCTTATTGAAAATCAGTCACAGTTTATTTCATGTATTTGATTTTTGGATGCTGTATGGATGAGTTTGCAAATGTGCTATGAACACACAGTGGATTTTGAAGATAACACCTGCTATAAAACGCAAATTTCATGGTACTGTAGGTCCCTTTTTTGTCCTAACTACTTTAATTGTAGCCCTTTAAAGTGGAATTTGGAATATTACCACGTCTGGGAAAAAATGTTACAGTGAAAGTTTCTCTTACAATATGTCTGCATTGATGTTGCAATGGGTGCAACGTTCTGATTTTTTTTTTTACAATGTTTTTATTCATTTAAACTACAAAATTTCAAATAAAAGACGCACTGTATTGCTGCAGATGTATAAAATGTATAAAATAGCCTTGGTTTTTGAGGCTTCTGCAGTAACATGTTTAGATTTTAAAGACCTGAATGGCATCCATAACTGAATTCCATTGCATATGTCAGTTTCAGTCCAGCTTTTGCTTTTACTTTAATATAGGTTTATCATATTCAGGTTTCATCACTTGGCTTACAGAAGCTTTGGATTTCAGTTTTGTTATTACATCAAGCATATAAAAAAAATCTCTTTGTTTATAGGGTGACGGGGACATTTTCCTCCTTACATTCTGTACCAAAAGAAATATGGATACTATAGACAGGCGTTTCTGTTTTGACATAGAAGCTGCAGACAGGTAAGCTGGTAAAATACACTAAAGAAAGCATCAGGGTAAATGTTAATAATAACTTGGATTTTATATACTGCCTCTCCTTGCGAGGATCTCAGATGCATAGTAATAAAACGGCTTCCTGCAAGGAAATCATCATTAGAGGAATATCCAAGCGAGGCAGTCCTGGCTTATTGTTTAGCTTGAATTATCCAAAGTTATGAGGCAATAAGAATCTACCTTCAAATGCACGCACTGCCTGAGGTTTTCACTTGGAAGAAAAAGCATAAAAGAAATACATTCTTTCTTGGCTCATGCACTATGGTTCTTTGTGCACACTAGGAATGTGTACAATAATAATGATAAAGTGGTGGCTGTAACCTTATTTGAAGCACATATAGCTGTGATGGAAGACAAGGGTCACTATGGATTATCCATGCATTAATGGCCAAAAGACCAAATATTGGGTGCTCTGTTACTTCAACATTAGAGGGAAGAAGCCCATGGAGAATTACAGTTTCTTGAGATTTGTTGTATGCTGGTCGCTGAAATGAAAGGTATATTACAAAGCTACATTTTGGCTAAGTTAGAACCAGGCAATTTATTCTTATTATGGGATGCAAAGGCAATATAAAAGTAACATACAGTAGCACCTCAGAGTTACAAACATCAGAGTTACAAACTGACTGGTCAACCACACACCTCATTTGGAACCAGAAGTACAAAATCAGGCAGCAGCAGAGGACTCCCCTGCTCACCAGCCCCCCCCCCCCCAAAAAAGCAAATATAGTACAGTATTGTGGTAAACATAAACTATTAAAAAAGGGAAAATTTAAAAAGATTTGACAAGGTAAGAAAACTGTTTCTGTGCTTGTTTCATTTAAATTAAGATGGATAAAAGCAGCATTTTTCTTCTGCATAATAAAGTTTTAAAACTGTATTAAGTCAATGTTAAGTCTTAAACTTTTGAAAGAAGAACCATAACTTTTTGTTCAGAGTTATAAACGACCTCCATTCCCAATGTATTCATAACTCTGAGGTTCTACTGTACTAACTTTTCATTACAGGGCATGATACATCCCATACAGTGCTGCAGCCATCTCTCCTGTGTGATTCCATTTGCGTTCTACTGGGTTATCTCAAACTCAGGAAACTGTGTACTCATTTTGCTTATCAGATAAATCTAATATTTTAAAATATGTCAAATTTTATGTTTTCCACCTCAACTGGTCTTCATTCAGTGTGAGGGTGGGAGAATCCGGTTTAGAAGGCATTGTGATTAAAAATATTTCTTTGATCAAGATGTATTCCATTGGTTAATCAGTTCTCTCTCTGCACTGAACTGGAGTAGGTCTAGTACGAAATGCTACTTGGAATGTAGGAGAGTCTCATCAATTCCCAGTTATGGGTTTCAGGCTCCAAAATACTAAATTTAAACTGCATATTGGAGGTCAGCTTTACAGATGAGATGATCAAATATAACCCAAACTCCCTTACACTGATGCATCATTGGGTATCCTGGGGTAGAGACTTCCCAGTGTGCCTTGTGTCTGTAACACCCTATTAATCAGCATGATTAGAGCCCTGCACAGATACAAAATTTGTATCTGCATCCGATCTGCAAAAATGGTCTGCAGATATAAAATGGATATGATTTGCAGGGCTCTCTCAGCATGATTTAGTGGTTAATATGGAATCTGCATTTGTCTGTCTCTGACACATGCAAATTGTCATCTTTATTAAGCCCTATGCCAGGGTGGAACATGTTTATAATACCCTACCAGGTCACAGGGAATCTACAGTTTTTACTCCTAACTCTCTGTTTACTTCCATGAGTGTGGAGAAATCCATAGATTCTAGAAAAATGTTTTAAAATCAGAGCTGGATTATTTTTTAAAATGTTACTTTGCTCTTTGCCATTCTCTGTCACTCTGGCAAGTCTTCTGATGATGTGACACTGATGCATTCTTTGTGACCTTATGCACAGAGTAATCTGTCACTTTCTGTGATATTTCTCTAACATTTTTCTGACTTTGCCCTTTTGCAGCTCTTTCCTTCTAGGCCATCCAACTTACTCCCTGAGCTTGCCAATTAATGCCATTCTAACCTGGCATATGGTGTGAAAACTTAATTCTTCAAATTCTTCAGTCTTGTGTACTCATTGCCACTGAGCCGGAATGGAGCATGTTTGGCTGATCCTGCAAAACAATGTTTCATACCCATCTTTCCCCTGCAAAATTGAACCAACTCCTGTTCACTGTAACCGGTACACAAGGCTGCCTCTTGTGGTACTGAGATGTAACTGGTTAAAAGATAGGAAACAAAGGGTAGGAATAAATGGTCATTGCGGATAGTTCTCTGAAAACATCCACTCAATGTGCAGCAGCAGTGAAAAAAGCGAAGAAACTGTTGGGAATCATTAAGAAAGGGGTAAATAAGAAGACAGAAAATATCATATTGCTTCTATATAAATCCATGGTACGTCCACCTTTTGAATGCTGTGTGGAGATGTGGTCACCCCATCTCAAAAAGATATATTGGAATTGGAAAAGGTTCAGAAAAGGACAACATAAATGATTAGGGGTATGGAATGGCTGCCATATTAGGAAAGATTAATAAGACTGGGACTTTTCAGCTTGGAAAAGAGATGACTAAGGGGGGCTATGGCAGAGGTCTATAAAATCATGACTGGTGTGGAGTAAGTAAATAAGGAAGCGTTATTTACTCCTCCTCATAACACAAGAACTAGGGGTGACCAAATGAAATTAATAGGCAGCAGGTTTAAAACAAATAAAAGGAAGTATTTTTTCACACAATGCATAGTCAACCTGTGGAACTCCTTGCCAGTGGATGTTGTGAAGGCCAAGTCTATAACAGGTTAAAAAAAAAACTAGATAAGTTCATGGAGGATAGGTCCATCAATGGCCATTAGCCAGGATGGACCCAGATGGTGTCTCTAGCCTCTGTTTGCCAGCATATGGGAATGGATGACAGGGGATGGATCACTTGATTACCTGTTCATTCCCTCTGGGACACCTGGCATTGGCCAGTGTCGGAAGACAGGATATTGGGCTAGATGGATGTTTGGTCTGATCAATATGGCCGTTCTTATGTTCTTGTGTACCCCTTGTGGATGGAGGCTGTGCTGGCTACTCAGTAGAGGCACTGTCTCAGCTGGTGTAGGGGCTTAGCAACTGCCCTAGCTTCATTAGTAGCAGTCTGGACAGCACTGCTGTGTATTTCTCAGACATCTCTCTCACCAAAGTAGTCAAAAGACTAACCATTGGTCCTGGGTTTTGTGTGTCCCCATGCTTTGGATACAGGGAATGACCAATGATTTTTAGGAAAGAGTCTCAGGTTTAGCAATCAGTTGACATCTGTTTGTTTTCAAAGCTCTCGTAACAAGAAACTAACTCTCATTTTCTTTTAATCAGAAAGCTGTGATTGTCCTTTATCCTTATCAGAATCCAAGCTGTAGGTTTTATGGGCTCCAAAACTTGCCTCACGCTAACAACACTAGATACCAATTCTTCTGATTTAATATCTCGTGTCACGTTTGATGCTTTTCTACTTTCAAATATGCGCAACATAAGAATGGGTCTGTGCTATGGGAATCTATTTAATGCTTTGAAGTACTCTAATTTCTTGAGAAATAGTTAAACATTAATGTACTTGTTATGACAGTAACAGTGGAAGATGTGAGTAGTTTGAGTATTTAACATTTTTAGGATCAGTGGACAGATAGTACAAATTTCCTTATTTCATACTGTTTATATGTCTGCAACATGCATGCTTCTTTGACTTTGCAGTGAAACCTACACTTCTCCATAAAAAGATTTATTCTAGCCCACTGTACACTGGTTCATCCTGATAAGAGGCTTTTCATCACTGTAGTCTTATGTCCTGATGATGCAATAGACCTTGCCTGCCCAAGAAATTTTTTTCCCTGCATTATTAGCAGTTGATTTGGTTCCACCAGAAGTGGCAGTGGCGGAAGTTCTTGTGTAGGCTGTGTTCCCTGACTGCACTAACATTCCAGTAGTTTAACTACTTGTGGTGGTGGTGGTGGCAAATTTTAAGAAATGAAACCTTAAATATAGACCACCTTTGTGGAGGAGGGGAAGGAATAAATATCTCTCCGAGACTAGCTTTGTACCAATACAGAACACAGATGATTCTCTTGATACGCTGCTGAGGGTGGGGGAGAGAGTGTGTTTTAGTGCTTTCACTTCACTTTTGTAATTCTAGTGAAGAGGAGGAGCATTTGCATTATGTAAAAGCGATATACTGGGTTTTTACTTTCACTGATAAAATGGAGATAAGAGAAGACGTTGAAATATTATGTGGTCCTTTTGCTAGTTCAGCCATTTCCCTGCTTTTCTTTCCTTGCAGAATTATTCAGTTTTGTACATTTAGCATGGTTGAAACTGAATAATACTAAATGTCCAGTTTAAGCCCTGGAAAGTCTGTTTCTCCCTCCATCTCCCACATCTTACTTCTTCTATTCATATCTGTATTTTCTTATATTTAGCCACAAAGGGTATAAGATGCACACATTTAATGAATTCCTGCAGAAGGCTTTTTTTTTATGGTTTATTTTTATATCTGCTAGGGGGAAGCAGTGTTTTTCAGGAGAGTAGGATACCTCTTGTATGCACAGTGATCGTACCCTCACTTTAATAGATCTAAAGAGAAATGTTTATGCCATTTGCAGTTCGTTTCCATAATTATAATTGGCTCCCCTGAGTCTAGCATTGGCTCAGAGGAAGGACAATTAAAAAAAAAAAAATCTGAGGCAGGAAGCTTCCATTTACTACAGTATCTTGAATCCTTGGATTGTATGGGTATTTTGTCCTGATGTGTAATCCAAAGGGATGCACTGAGCAAGGGAGTAGGGCACCATAATTCCTATCTGCACAGTGCTATGCTGAAATTAATTTGGAAAACCAAAACTTAGTTCAGTAATTGGAAGGCAGAAAGAAAAAGGATTGAGGCATATCATATTTATAAATATGGTATTCAGTGGCAGGGTGTGTTAGGGGGCTTATTCCTTTACCCGCTTACTTCCCTCATCCTTCTCGCATGAACAGAGGGCAACAATACCCAAAGTCCAAAGGTGCAAACAATTTGATGTTCATTGGGGTGAACTTCCAGCAAGCATGATTCCAGTTTCCTTCCTTAGTGTCCCCCTTCCCAGCTCTGACACCACAGAGCCTTACCTGTGTCCCGGTTACCATTCCTCTCCCCCCCCCCCCTTGAAATTTAACTAACCAATCCTAATCATGTTATAACATGATTTTTAACCAATTATATTCCACCACCTTAATTAGTTTACACCCAGCAAAATTAATTATATAGCAGACAGAAACAATCACAGAACCAGACAGAGACCACGCCAATAAACAATAGCAAAGTGGGAACTATAATGACAAAACAATACAGAAGTGAGGATTTCACAACTACATCTATAAAGACATAAGGGTTTCCCAGCTGTGTCTATTGATAAGTGAGTTCTTACTGAACAGAAAACTATTAAACTAAACTTCCTTTTACATCCTCTAGGCTCTTCCCTTTCTCTGGAGGTGATAGATCAAATCACCTTTCTAACAGCCCCAGATTGCCTTATTTCAGTGTGACTAGTTTGGAATGTGAGGTTGTGACCATTCACTTCCCAGCCTGTGGCTGCCTCTGCTGCTTAGCCAAAGGCCTTAGCCTAAGCACAGGGCCTCAGACTGTCACAGTAAGAGAAGGCCCTTACACCAGCAGACAGTGATTTTGATTCTTTCTTGTATACCTCTATTACTAGCTAAGTGATAAGAATACACCTAAATTCTTAGAGTATAGGCCTTTACAGACAGGCCTGAATATCTATATCCTAACAGGGTGAATGTGATACACTGTTTTTAATTGGCAGGAAAGTAATTACTAGCATCACTACTCCTACTTCATTGCAGCTGTTAACTTCCCTTGCATTTGGTTTCTTTAATAAGCTTCACAATTATTTATTTTTAAAAGTTCAATCATACTCTATTAAAAAAAGTTAGATTTACACTAATCTCTATTTACTAATCTCTACATCCCAAAATTCAGACTTTCTTCACTCGTTAGAAAAATTTTAATAGCTGAATTTTGTAATGAGGTATCATATTAAGACTTAATTACTCTTTATAAAATGTACTATAGAATATTTACTAGAATACTCTAGAGTATTGGCACAAATATTTAAAACTGAACTCTACATTTCAAATAAATTAACAAAGTAATATTTTTGTACAATAGCCCTGATCTTATATATCTTGTATATCTTAAAAAGAAAAGGAGTACTTGTGGCACCTTAGAGACTAACCAATTTATTTGAGTATAAGCTTTCGTGAGCTACAGCTCACTTCATCGCATACATACATGCATCCGATGAAGTGAGCTGTAGTTCACAAAAGCTTATGCTCAAATAAATTGGTTAGTCTCTAAGGTGCCACAAGTACTCCTTTTCTTTTTGCAAATACAAACTAACACGGCTGTTACTCTGAATCTTGTATATCTTGTAATTCACAAAATTCAGTAATTCTCAGTTGTTGGTGAAATTAACAAACTTCTAGTTTAAATAAGTAGTTTAAAGTGGATTGTTATTTTTTCTCTGGCTGCCTAATTTGCAGAATGGCTGTTCACTTTGGAGATACAGTTGATTTCTCAGTACATCAATATTAAGGGTGAATAATGTTCTGTAATATAGCACACACAAAAAAGAAGTTTGTTCTTGGACAGTGAATTTTGTGATGGTGATGGGAGTGCCATTCAAAAAAAGGCAAAATTGATGTTATATGTACTGGCTAATAAAAAGACAAATATAGTTATTTTCCTTTATTGGTGTTCCTGTAGATCTGTTACTCCTGTGACCATGCAGGCATTTTCTGAGGATGACAGGAAGCTGTGGATGGAAGCCTTGGATGGAAAAGAAGCTGTAAGAATATAATACATGGATTATTTTTCGCATACAGTTATAGTGTAATGATGATCATGTTTTCTGCAGGGCTTATATGCCAGGATTACGTAGTTCTGCAAAATGATAGATTTACTGAAAGAGAGTATCAGTGAAATAAAACATTAGCACAGGATAGAGGTCTGTAAAGATTGTGGTGAAGCTGTGGTGTTTCATTTTTGTAACAGCAAAAATTGATTTTATAGATTCCATTACAATGATGATATCACTATTCTAGGTAATGGCTAGTGTAGACTTAATCACTTTTCCTGATAACAATCTAAACTATTCAAATAGACTTGCATGAGCAGTCATGTGACAATATTTCTATAAGCTTAAAAATGTACTGTACACTGGAAAATAATAGGTCTTACTTGAAAATGATTTTATTTTTTAATCTGTTCGTGATTGAGTAGTTGTCCTGTTTTTGGTTCATATTAAAATACTTTAAACATGGGATGGAGTTGCAGAGTTAGCATACAGCACTGGATTATTCATGTTATATTTGAGTATTCAGATCTAGGGTTTAGGTTTGTAAGCCGAGAATAGTGGGAATCGATAGTAGGTGGTATTATTTCTGTGTCACAACAGATAGCTCCTGTGAATTTAAAAAATTCTTTTCGTTACCCCTTTTTTGTCAGCATCATAGCAAAAGCTTTTTAAAGTTGTGAATAGTTCCGGTTATAATTCACCAGGACTTGATTTACCCAATAGAATTCAGCAGTTAAATATATATAATGTTGTGCTGCTAATAGTTCTGGAAAATCTAATTGAAAAATGTTGTTTCCGGTTGGGTTGACATTAAAATTTGCATCTACTTCAGCTGCCATTTTGCCACTAGGGAGATGTAATATAAGTGCCTCATGCCTCCAATGTCCTTTCTAGGATGAGCTCTCTGGCCTGATTACATCTTTCATGAATGCACACCAGTCAGCCAGGGAGTCTGCCAATAGAGAAAAATGGGGGGGGGGGGGCACCTTAACTACAGCTCTTGTAAGGCTCTGGGGCAGCTTAAGTGGTTGCAGTTTAATGTTGATCAAACCCAAAATGAAATGTGTCGTTCCAAAAAAGTTTAGATAGTTTGACTCTTCATGCTCTTTGGAACAAACACAAATGTCAAATATCTGAATTCCCCATGGGCTGGAAATTGTTATTCGAGCAGCTCTAGGCTAATGTACTGTATGAAGTGAGGCCCAGTATTTGTTAGCAATCAAGTGCTGCAATTGTGCCTGTTTGGCATTAAGCAGGAAGCATCTTGGTTCTGTTCTTATGAACTTGTTTACTGCAGAGCATTAAATTTTTGTATTTTTCTATTAGCTGTTCATCAATTTGAATAGAGCCAACACAAGACAGGAGGGAAGTAAGTACCTGGAGCTACTATTAAAACTAATATTTATTATATTAAATATGTTAATATTTTAATAATTATCAATTTATTATATTAAAATATAAAATATTTAACATTTTAATTCTGAAATGCATAGATAAAAATGTTTTACAAGAGATTATACACTTTTAAAAAGAACTCAATTTTAATCCCTTTGGCTCCGATTCTGAAAACTCGTATGCACATGCTTAACTTGACTAATATAAATCATCCCACAGAAGTTAATGGTTCCTCTCACAGGAGTAAGCACAGGCATAGATGCGTGCAGTATTGGGGTCTAAGTTCATACCTGCTTTGAGAAAAACTATCCCATTGTTCATGTCAACTCATTTCATACTATAAGTGCCTTAAGGGTACAACTTACTTCTAAACATAACAAAACTTTACTGGTTGAGATTATATTTGTATGGAAATCAGAAAATTAAACGATACGGCATTGGAAACCATAACTTAGTCACATTGCACACATATATAAAAACAGCATAAAGGCTCACTGCTTATATAGTAGTATAAAATACTGTAGATTTGCAAGAGTAGTGAGTTAATGTAGCAGTGAGAATCAAAACTTGTGTGTCCTCAAAATCTGAACCATAACCTGGCATTATAAAAGATATTTTTTTAATTGTTTACTTTTTCCTATGGAGAAAGAGGTAGTGATGAATGTTGAAACGGATATTTAATGGCCCACAGCTGGGCAGATTGTTACAAGTACCAATGAAAATTCGGATTCAATTTGCTCAATGCACAGCAGTTTATTGGAGAAATGATTACACAAGCAGTAAAAGATTATATAGTACGTCTTCCTAATAAGCCTCAATTCCCCAAGCATAAACCCTCAGTAACTATGTTGGCCTTACACAGTATCTTGATTGGCACACAAAGCAGGTGTAGCTACCAGTCCTAGATGGAGACTCGACTCTTATCATCTCTCCTCTCCTCAGTTACTTGGTCTGTCAAATGTCTCCCGAAGCAGGGTCTTGGGTTACCTCAAGGCCCTCTGGTTCAAAAGTCCTACAAAGGTCCCTCATAGCAGGTTGTTGGCTACCCTGAGACCCTCTGTCTTACAGCATCACAGACCTCTTCAGATGTTAATTGGTGAACTAACTCTGCTTAGCATTTATACCTCTTATTCTCAGAGGAGTCACATGTCCCAGAAATGTTTAATTACTAGGGCTGTCAAGTGATTTAAAAAATTAATCGTGATTAATCACACTGTTAAACAATAATAGAATACCATTTATTTAAATACTTTGGGATGTTTTCTACATTTTCAAATATATTGATTTCAATTACAACACAGAATACAAAGTGTACAATGTTCACTTTATATTTATTTTTGATTACAAGTGTTTGCACTGTAAAAAGACAAAAGAAATAGTATTTTTCAGTTCACCTCCTACAAGTACTGTAGTGCAATTTCTTTATCATGAAAATTGAACCTACAATTATAGAATTATGTACAAAAAACTGCATTCAAAAATAAAACAACGTAAAATTTTAGAGCCTACAAGTCCACTCAGTCCTACTTCTTGTTCAGACAAACAAGTTTGTTTACATTTGCAGGAGAAAATGCTGCCTGCTTCTTGTTTACAATGTCACCTGAAAGTGAGAACAGGCATTCTCATTGCACTGTTGTAACCCACATCACAAGATATCTACATGCCAGATGTGCTAAAGATTGATATGTCCCTTCATGCTTCACCGACATGCGTCCGTGCTGATGACGGGTTCTGCTCAATAACAATCCAAAGCAGTATAGACCAACGCATGTTCATTTTCATTATCTGAGTCAGATGCCACCAGCAGAAGGTTGATTTTCACTTTTGATGGTTTGGGTTTTGTAGTATCTGCATCAGAGTGTTGCTCTTTTAAGACTTCTGAAAGCATACTCCCTACCTTGTCCCTCTCAGATTTTGGAAGGCACTTCAGATTCTTAAATCTTGGGTCGAGTGCTGTAGCTATCTTTACAAATCTCACATTGGTACCTTCTTTGTGTTTTGTCAAATCTTCAGTGAAAGTGTTCTTAAAACGAACAACGTGTGTTGGGTCATCATCCGAGATTGGCATAATATGAAATATATGGCAGAATGCGGGTAAAACAGAGCAGGGGAGGTACAATTCTCCCCCAAGGAGTTGAGTCACAAATTTAATTAATGCATTATTTTTTTAACTAGCATCACTAGCATGGAAAATATCATTTGCATACAAAAGTGCCATGCAAATGCCTGTTCTCACTTTCTGGTGACATTGTAAATAAGAGGAGGACAGCGTTATCTCCTGTAAACTTTTTTGTCTTAGCAATTGGCTGAACAAGAAGTAGGACTGAGTGGACGTGTAGGCTCTGAAGTTTTACATGGTTTTGTTTTTGAGTGCAGTTATGTAACAAAAAAAAATCTACATTTGTAAGTTGCACTTTCAGGACAAAGAGATTGCACTATAGTACTTGTATGAGATGAATTGAAAAATATTATTTCTTCTATTTATCATTTTTACATTGAAATATTTGTAATCAAAATATACACTTTATCAATTACAACACAGAATACAAGATATATATAGGAAAACATCCAAAATATTTAATAAATTTCAATTGGCATTCTCTTGTTTAACAGTGCAATTAATACTGCGATTAATTGCAATTAATATTTTAGAGCTTTATTCATTACTAGTTTTTCTAATTAATATTTTAGAAGGGACTGCAAAATGGACAGAGACCAAAGATCAGTTGACGTTTATCCTCTCCTCAATCATTCACTTGAGCTCTT
This sequence comes from Lepidochelys kempii, assembly GCF_965140285.1. Taxonomy (NCBI): domain Eukaryota; kingdom Metazoa; phylum Chordata; order Testudines; family Cheloniidae; genus Lepidochelys; species Lepidochelys kempii. The sequence goes on from NC_136383.1 coordinate 55,428,092, forward strand.
CGTGTGCGGCCATCTTAAAGGGTCATTTTGACCCGGGTCAGCCTGTGCCAACCTCACTGATTGCGTGTTTTTGCATTTTCTTTACTTGGTGAGCTGGCCATTGGGTGATATGTTCCAAAGTTCCATTTTGAATCACACACACAGATAGAGCCTCTGATCACTCTCAATAAATTTCCATACCAACTGTCTGATGCTAAGAGAACCCTGCTCCCAGAATCCTCTAGCAAATTCAAACGTATCAAGCCATACCAAACTCATGTTCACCACATTCATTCATATCAATCACAATAATTCATAATAATTTGGCACCGTCCCAACAATGAAGGCAACTATTCTCCTTGGATTCAGGGGTTAATGCATGTGTTCTTTGTAATCCTGGGGTTTATTCTGCTCCCACTCATGTCAATGGGAAAACTTCCATAAGATTTCATGGTGTAGGAGCAAGCCAACAGTGAAGGTGAAGACCAGATGGTTAGGTGAAATGTGGTTGTGTAACATGAGTTTTGATTTAGCAGAAAAGGGCTTAGACAGTGCCACAAAGATAGTTTTCAGAGGAACAGCCGTGTTAGTCTGTATTCGCAAAAAGAAAAGGAGTACTTGTGGCACCTTAGAGACTAACCAATTTATTTGAGCATGAGCTTTCGTGAGCTACAGCTCACTTCATCAGATGTTTACCGTGGAAACTGCAGCAGACTTTATATACACACAGAAATCATGAAACAATACCTCCTCCCACCCCACTGTCCTGCTGGTAATAGCTTATCTAAAGTGATCAACAGGTGGGCCATTTCCAGCACAAATCCAGGTTTTCTCACCCTCCACCCCCCCACACAAATTCACTCTCCTGCTGGTGCTAGCCCATCCAAAGTGACAACTCTTTACATAATCAAGTCGTCCAAAGTGCTGGAAATGGCCCACCTGTTGATCACTTTAGATAAGCTATTACCAGCAGGACAGTGGGGTGGGAGGAGGTATTGTTTCATGATTTCTGTGTGTATATAAAGTCTGCTGCAGTTTCCACGGTAAACATCTGATGAAGTGAGCTGTAGCTCACGAAAGCTCATGCTCAAATAAATTGGTTAGTCTCTAAGGTGCCACAAGTACTCCTTTTCTTTTTACAAAGATAGTTGGTTCTCGAGTATTATCTTTTGAAAACATCATGTTTTAGGTAGCTCGTTCATCAGCTGCCATGAAGAGATGCACATACATGTCCTAAATCTGTGGTGGGAAAAATCTTTTGGCTTGTGTAGGACATACTTTGTTGGGGATGCTAGAAGAATTCCATAGGGGAGAAGCATTGCAATGTGTTCTGTACGAGTACTCTCTTTTCCAATTGGGTGAACTTTCTTAGATTTTATTCATTCTACATAATACTTTTTTAAAAAGAGACATTGGATCCATTTTTTAGGTTTGTCAAAATATTTAAAGCTAAAAAGTTATAAATAATTATTTTTGATAAACCAGTTTCTTGAAATGACCTCCCGAAGTTTGAAATATTTTAATATAGCTTAAAAAATATAGCTTAAAAATTGATTGTAGTCATATCCTTTATTTAATAAACGACAAGTTCACATGAGGCTTCTCTTCATATGATTTTCACTTTATTTTAAAAGGGAATATCACGGAATTATTTAAACAAGACTGGAAATACAGTTATTGTCTTTTTGGCTGTTAGTTGAGGGTTTTCCATCAGAAAGTCTCCATGCGCATTTTAGTTTTATGGGTGTGTTTTAAGAATTGGGGTTTTCCTTTAAAAATCTGCAGTGGATATAGCTAGTATTCAAATACTCAAGATCTTGCAGGACGTGTTCCAATGAGTTGAAAATTTTTTAGGATTAGTCTGTCTTGCTTTGCAGTAAATAATCTTAAACCACATTCTTTTCCTGCCAACATACGTTTCTAATTAAGGGTCAAATCCCGCAAAGACTTAGTACTGTGAATAGACTCTCTGAAGTCACTATACCTCGTAGCAAGTGCTTGCAGGATTGGTTCTGTACAAATATAAGAGACCAAAAAAGAAAAATGTCTCTAGAAAATTTTACAAAGAATCCTGGAATTCTTCCTCAGTTTTGCCTGAGTGGGTCCTGTCTGTAGGGTTAGGTGCAATCTTACTTTCTACCAAAAAAGCAGCGCTAGATTGGCCTTGTATCTTTGGGCATGTCTACATGAACACTTATGGCACAGCAAGCAGCGGTGTAAATCTGCGGCGTTTCAACGTGCTGCACACTAACTGTCCTGTAGACCCTGCTGATGTGTGCTAAAAGTTCCCTAGTTTGTGTTGACGTACTGTGGCTTGAAACAGAAGTAGGTGAAAATACATTAGGGAATGTTTAGAGCATAGCAGCAGGATCCACACAGAGAGTTGGTGTGAAGCATGCTGGAACGCTGTAAATTTACACCCCAGCTTGCTGCATGTAGTGTTTGTGTAGACATGCCATCGGTGAGAAAAAGACAAATATATTATTAATTGTGCTTAAAACTTTTTGAAATTGTTTTTCCTTTTAGGTGCACAGTTGGATAAGATAGGGTTCACCATTCTGAGAAAATGCATCAGTGCCGTTGAAACTCGAGGTAATGATCAACACAGCCAAATGCTACTGCTCATGAGGGAAGGACAAAGATGACTGAGGCCTGTGAGAAGGTGGGAGTGGGGTGTGTGTGTGTGTATCTGCTATAAAGTCTCACCAGACCCATTGTAGAGCTTGGAGAAGATGGAGGCCAGACTCAGAAGAAGCATCTGTCCAGCCCCTCCATTTTAGCTGTGGCTGTGCTCCAGGTAGAATCATAGAACCATAGGGTTAGAAGGCACTACAAGGGTCATCTCGTCTAACCCCCAGCCAAGATGCAGGATTTGTTGGGTCTAAGGGTGATCTGCTCCTGAGTATACAAAAATGTGTCCTGTACTCCTGAGGAAATCCTGATGGAGGGTCTGTAGGTATATTCTTCCCCACTCTTGTGTCAGGCCTCATGCAGTCCCAGTGTTTGTAAAAAGGAGGTCAGATATTTGCCCATGGTTACTGAAACACCATCAAGGGGTGCGTGCAGTTCCTCACTCTGCAGGCTATAAGGGGCTTAATATGCTGCTAATGAAGCTTTTAATTTTTTAAAAGGTGTCATAAATATAAAGGGAAGGGTAACCACCTTTCTGTATACAGAACTATAAAATCCCACCTGGCCGGAGGCAAAACCCTTTCACCTGTAAAGGGTTAAGAAGCTAAGATAACCTTGCTGGCACCTGACCAAAATGACCAATGAGGAGACAAGATACTTTCCAAGCTGGGGGGAGGGCGGGGCAGGGGCCAGGCAAAGGGTCTGCCTTTCTGTGTGATGCTTTTGCCAGGAACAGATCAGGAATGCTCGTCATAACTCCTTAAGTTAGTAAGTAATCTAGCTAGAAATGCATTAGATTTCCTTTTGTTTAATGGCTGGTAAAATAGCTGTGCTGAATGGAATGTATATTCCTGTTTTTGTATCTTTTTGTAACTTAAGCTTTTGCCTAGAGGGATTCTCTCTGTTTTGAATCTAATTACCCTGTAAGGTATTTACCATCCTGATTTTACAGAGGTTATTGTTTTACTTTTTCTTCAATTAAAATTCTTTTAAGAACCTGATTGCCTCAGGCCGACGGATTGATTGATTTATTGAGCATTTCTTTTAAAATGGTTCAGCTCTTTCCAAGATCAAGGCTAGGAAAAAAATACCTTATTTTGCCTGTGTTAAAAAATTCAAGACCTTTTCTTTGAACAACTCTAGTACTCCCAAGCATTGGTGCAAGGATTTGAAATTTGGCAGGGGAGAGGGAGCATCCTGTGTGTTAGGAATGTGCCTTTTGGCATCCCTGTGGAGATCTGCCCAAATTTGGCCAAGTTATAAGCTTTAGAAAAATCACAGTTTGTACTTGCTGAGTAAAGATTTCTCAGATTTTAGCTACTAAAATCTCTAACAATTCCATCTACAATGAGCATGCTCCAGCCCTAAGATCAGCTGGACTTTCCCTGTAATTTCAGCTTTGGGCTATAGTTGGCTGTACTGGGCCCAGATCTGGACACCTGAACTGTGAGAGCAGGAAAGACTGTCTTGACTGTCCTCTCAGTGACCCTCTGCTGGGTCTAAGCAGTGTGGAGGAGGAGGATGTCTGATTCAAATGTAGAGCGGACAAGAGCTGCACCTGTTGGTGGAAATAGATTGGGATGAGGAGACTGGGACTGAGAACCAAGTGGGAAGTGGAGATGGATCTGAGGTGAAACAGTGTGAAGGGGGAGAACTGGGATTGGCTGGTCAAAGAGACTGAGGCAAGGAGCTGGGGCTATATGTGGTAAGAGTTGTACTGGGAACCAGTAGGTGAATGTGGGCTGGGGATGATGGGAGGCTGTGAAGGGAAATCAGATGAGGAGCTGGGAGGGGAAGACTGGGACTGGGATGTAGCATCCAGAGGGGTGAGATTAGGACTTGCTGGCCAAGGCAATTGGGACTGGGATGAGAAGCCTGAGGAGTGGCTACTGAGGCTGGCTAGGTGAGGCAAGTGTGACTAGGATGAGGATCTTGGGGTGGGGAAGACCAGGAATGAGGACAGGTTGCATGGGGAAGGTGCGAAAGGGTACAAGCTTGGGGAAAATGAGCAGACGTGTCTGTGCCCAGAAGAGTTCACTCCCCACCAGAACCAGAATGGAACCCAAGATTTCCAAGGCTCACCATTCCTCTGCTTTCATCAAATATCTCAGTAACCTACTGGCAAAGTGTCCCATTCTCTTTTAATGCTGGTCTACAATACAGGATGACAACCTACTCCTGCTATCATGTGTACTGTTAGTTCAAGCGGCAGGGATCTGTGTGGTGCATCTGCTAATGAGCCATATGATTGTCAATATGATGCCATGTGAAGCGTTTTATTTTTAAACTAGGAAATTGCACACTCAAAACTATGTTAAAGTAACAGTAAGGTTGCAAAGTCAAGCACTCAAAAATTAACAAATGCTACACATGAAGCAGGAGTCCTGCAGGCAACTGTCGTCTTTTGCTACACAACCCTCATTGATCCCTAGAGCTGGTCTAGTCTGTGCACTGAATGAGGCAGAGTCCTCTAGAAAAAATATTGTGATCATGTAATTGAAGTTATATTGTAATGCATACATACAAGGGGGCTGAATGAATTCTAGCGTTTCCTAACTTTGGAGTGCTTGACTTTGCAACATTGCCAATGTTCTTTTAATGTAGTTACTATATGCTATATATAGTAGATAAAATGAACAATGATAGTTAGTAGGGAAAACAAATGATTTCTTTATTTTAATTTTATTAAGAGTTTTCAAAAAAAATATTCACTTTTATTTGTAGGGTGGGGAATTCAGGTGTGGGTGTAGGCAATATGTCTGCTATCTAGCATTCTGCAATCCACCCAGCCACGGCCTAAGGGAACATGACTTGGAAATAGTATACAAAGCCATGGTTATTGTTTATCTGTTCATTGACTCTGAACATACTTAAGATGTATTTGAAAACAAAATAAAACAAAATCTTGCCTTGTGTATGACATGTGCTGTTGCTCTCATAGGGATAGAAGATCAGTTTCTGCACTGTTACACCCATACATTTCTAATGATGTCTGTTGAGTTGTATGAGCATAAGTGATGAAATAATTTAGGCAAGTCTCCTTGATGTACCTTTATTATAATAATATGAGGAAAACTATTAGGCTTCAAAGCTCCAGATTTTATACCTAGGAAATAGAAGATATACTAAAATAAATCTTATAACAACCTTTACTGTGAATATTTTACAGTAAGTTGCTAAAGGAAGTAATGTTCAATAAAAGAAAATAGAAGACAGATGCTCCTCAGAGTCTGTGTCTGTATGCCATGTTTTATCTCTTTTAATCCTAATGGGTGTGAGGTTGGTGTGGGAGGAAAGAGAGGACAGTCTAGTGTGGGTGGAAACTGAGAATAGTCTTGTCATGTCATAGCAGATAACTCTGGTATGCAAAGGAAAAAAAAGAAAATGAAAACATATTGAGCATTAAATTGTCAATGGCTGAATGACTTTCCCACTTGTGTTATTCATTTTATCAAGCTGAGAAGAAATATTTCACTTTGAATAAAAAAAACTGTTCTTCAATTAAAAGTAGAATTAGGTAGTAGACTAGAATTCTTGTGAGCTCATATATAAGGATATTTACTAATTTACTAGATTAGAAAACTTGAGCTATTAAATCAGCATTATATTTTAAAAACTCTGCGGCCCCATTTTTCTCTGACACGAGTACAATTCTGATGGGATTTTCAACCATATACTGTATTTTAGAGCAAGACTGGATGTTTTTTATTATTCCGTTTTGATTTACAGTTCAGCACCTTAGTGGATAATAAAAATGAGAGAGAAAAGATTATAGAAACATCTGAGTGCTGTTCTTCCAAAAGGAAAAACTAGGTGGGGGTCTGTGTGTGTGTGTGTGTGTGAGGCAGACAGACAGACAGACACTGTACTACTTCCTCTGAGCACTCAGTAGGGCGGCATTTTGTAAAATGCCAGTGCTAAGGGTTAATAACAAATTTCCACTTTGTTAGTAATTGGTACTGCGGCAGCACCTATTCTGAGATGTAGGGACAGATGGCAGCAGTGAGCTGTCATCTCAGTTTTTCCTCAGAATTTTTGTTTCACTGGTGAGAAAATAGGGAACCTTCCCATAGGAACAACCTGGCATTACCTTGATTTGTCAGTATGCGTGTGTGAGCACATCAGTAGTACATAATTGGATAGAAAACTAAGTAAAACATGTTATTTCTGCAGCTGTATTAATAGCCCACATTAGCAATATGTATTAAAAAAAAAACCTCATTTGAGATGTACGTTGTTGGTAGACACACCCTGCTTGCTATGGCATAAGTTTGAAACAGGGGGAATTGTTTTACTTATAGTAAATTTGTTTATTGGCATGCCTAGTAAACCATATGTGTCCAAATCAAGCTCTGGTATTCTGAGAGTCAGTCACCCATAACTCATGTAAATATAAAAAGAATTAGAATATGCACTGCAGAGCCTTGCAGCTCTCAAAGCTGTTAATAGTGCTTGGTTCAAAGGCTGCTACTGCTGGCTGAACCAATCAGAATTTGTATTCTAGTTGGCAATAAGCTAACACTCTAAAATACTCTGCAGTATTTAAATGTTCAGATCTGAAATCACATGATTTCAAACTGTGTTTGTGTTTTATTAAAAATTTCATTAAAATAAAAACGGTATTGAGAAGCATTAATTCCCCTCTGCACCTCTCATTATGCATTAGCAATGAGCTCTGCTTCTTTCAGGTTGATGAATTTGAACTTGATCAATTATCTGATAGTAATTACCAGCACAGAGTGATTACTATTGCTAAAGTGGCATCCTAGTTTCAATATTACTGTCATTTCAGACACTTCACAGCAGCACATCTGTTTTAAAAACCAAACAAGGGTTGCTGTGGTTTGTCCTAAATTATTTTTAAGCATAAGGTCAGCACAATTTTGTTCTTAATAGTTTTAATGTTAGCAGTGCAGTAAATCAATATACAACCTGACAGCTTGAACTTCTGAGATGAGCAAAAACAATAATATAGATTTGATTGTAAGAATGTTGCTTCAACTTTTCCTTGTTTCTTGCATACAATGCAGAAGATTTGTTCTGCAGCACTAGAAACTAAAGTTGGATGCTCCTGCAAAAAGGCCTGGTGCCATTTGGCAAAGCATCAGAAAGTTGAATATGAGAGATCTATATATCTTTGGGCTGGAGTTCCCACGGAATCCCAAGGGAAATTCAAGCAGGAACTGCTCTCTACTTTGCATCCTCTCCAGTCCCCCAAGATTTCCAGGCTTCTTAGTTTTGGGTGGGTCAGAAATTATTTTAATTGTTTCCTGCTGGCAATTTTCTAAGTGATGTGTAGTACATGTGTGGTGATGATCTTAGTCTTAAACATGGGACTCTCTGGAAAACTGAGAGGTATGGGAAGTTTTTGTATATGTAAATTTACATTATATCATTAGATCTGTGGCCATCTAGACAATAAGAAGAAAGCCCAAGAAAAAGAAGAAGAAAATCTAGAAGACCTTTTATTTTTCAAATGTCAAGGTGTTTTGACCACTGAGTATACTAGGTGGTGGTGGTGGTGGTGGTCTCATTTGTGAAGCTGCTAGAGTAATTCATTAAGAATAATATTTATTGTAAATGATACTTACGATTTTTGAAGATATTTATCTAATATTCAGTGTGACAAAGTTCCTCCTCTGCCTTGGTGGGTCCTGCGCTTATTGGCGGATTTGCTTGCTCAGAGATTCACGGCAGCCCTCAGTTTGGCCACTTTTCCAAGTGGCTCAAACCTGCTGTTCACTCAGCTAACTTCATTGCTGGCCAGCATGGGGAAAAGGAAGGAGAACAATCCCCACAGTCTCTGCTGGTCCACCTAGTGGGTTCCACTAGAGATCTTCTCCTCTGGTGAGACCCCCAGTCCAGGTCAGCTCCTCCTGTATCCAATAGGGAGTTGGGGGGATGGGTGGGAACCCGGACCTGCCCTCTACTCTGTGGATCACAGCTGTCTACAGTGTTTTGTGTAACATCTGTGTGACAGTTACAACTCCCTGGGCTACTTCCCCATGACCTCCTCCCAACACCTTCTGTATCCTCACCACAGGACCTATCTCTTGATGCCAGATAGCGTTTGTACTCCTCAGTCCTCCAGCAGCACACCCTCTCACTCTCAGCTTCTTGCACACCCCTCACTCACTGTAATGAGGTCCTTTTTAAACCAGGTGCCCTGATTAGCCTGCCTTAATTGATTCCAGTAGCTTCTTAATTGGTTCTAGGTGTCCTAATTAGCCTGTCTGCCTTAATTGGTTCCAGCAAGTTCGTGATTGTTCAGGAACTGCCCCTGTTACTTTACCCAGGGAAAAGGGACCTGCTTAACCTGGGGCTAATATATCTGCCTTCTATCACTCCCTTGTAGCCATCTGGCCCGACCCTGTCACATCAGGTATAAGCTTTCCATTATTTGACTAGTTCTGCTTGTTTTTTCTTTTGCTTTGTGTTGAAACCATCTACTGTTGAAACTGGGAGATCTCCACAGGTGTTTTCTCTGTATGTTGTATTCTTTAATAATAATAAATAATAATAGTAATTAATAATAATAAAAATATGAAAAATAAAAGCCAATCACAGAAAACCTACCCTGTAGTTACAAAGATAAAATAAAGGTTGTTCTCACAGTATTCATACCTTCCGGCATTTCTGCATTTCCACTTCTAGGTCCATATGAAACCAGGAAGTACTGAGCTTGTTATTGTAAATTGGATTGCATCAGAGCCCCAAAGTCTCAATCAGGTTCACAGCCCTATTGTGCCATGTTGTGTACAGATATATAAAAAAGGATGGGGTAAAGGGGTTCAACATAGAAGCAATGTGATCAGTGTGATGGTGGGCATACAACTTCTGGGTTTTTTTACTTTTTTGATCTTTACATTTTTATTTATGCTAAAAAAAATCTTAGTTTTTTGGAGGGAGGTTATGTGAGATTTCAGTGAGGGGAGAGAGGGAATGTTGTAATGAGAAGGGACTGAATAGAGGGGGAAGGGGCAAAGGGAGAGGGCAAAGAAAAAGAAGGGGGGTGAAAGGAAAGTGAGCAGCATAATGGCATGTTGAGTGAGATTGGGCGGCTAAATGGTTGCAGTGGGAGGAGAGAGGGGTTGGATGGAAGATGAGCAACAATCAATGGCAATACAGAAAACGAGAGTGGGGAACAAGAGAAGATATCCAGTGTCCATGTTCCAGAGATGAGTGAATTAGGATAGTGGGAGGCTGTGAATGCTCAGCTGGCTGTTGAGGTTGCACCGCACAAAAAGGACAGGAGAGAAATTACTGCTCTCAGTCCTGAAGTTGGGTTCCTCAGGCCCTGGGTATACCCAGTGTGGGGAGAACAGTGGGTTGGAATGATGCCTTGTATCTTAAGGAAAGAGCATTGTTTACTGATGTGAAAAAAGTTTGGTTTGAGTTTTTAGGAAAGAGCTCGTAGAACGGGGGGAAAAAACAAACCCTAAAACTATTTCCAAAGTCCTAAATGGGCTGTGTCAGTGCATTGTAAAAAATGTGCATGCACCTTTTTCCTGAAGACCAACATTTTATTTAGCTCGGATTTATTTTAATGGACAGCAAAAAGATGATTGTAGACAGATACTTTATTTGCAGTGTATTCCTCTCGTAGTCATGAGTAACAATGTGGTGAATGCAGCTTTGAGGAAAACTTATTGTTTAGCATTTTAGAAGTTTTTAAAGTTGTATTTGCTGTATATTTGAATGCTCTGGTTGATCTGTTTTCTTCCTCAATAGGTATAAATGACCAAGGATTATACAGAGTTGTGGGGGTGAGTTCAAAGGTCCAGAGACTTCTGAGTTTGCTAATCGGTATGCCTCTATTTTATAACTACTTTTACCATGTTTTCATTTTGATTCATGGCTGATTTAATTTCAGTGTTGATATTTTATGTAATGTTTACATTTACTTTTTCATCATTTTGGGTCAAATTTTAGCTTGCCATACTCATGCATAGAGTTTTGTCCTGCATTCACTGTGGCCTCTTGGCTGAGTAAGGCAAGCAAGTTTTAGCTGTTAGTATAAACAAAGAAAACTGCCAAAAGTATCTGTTGGGACAAATCATGGGTGTGGTATAGGTAGGTTTAAAGGAGCCTGAGTTTAAATTAATCTAATCTACACCCGCAGTCTGGAAGGGTTAGAAAAGTGGGTATATGGGAGAGTCTCCTTTTTTACACCTTCCTGTTTTTTGTCTTGTACCTTTTTTGGCTAATGGTGAGTAAATGACATGAGCTTAAATTCCCTTTGGCCTGGTCTACACACAGGATTTGTATCAGTGTAAATATGTCAATTAGGGATGTGATTTTTTTTTTCCAAATAATATAGTTATCCAGGTACAGGGCCTAGTATGGGCCCAATTATATCAGTATAAATGTGCTTATACCAATATAGCTTTCTTCCATATGGGAAGGGGGGATAAACTATATCAGTATGAGCACATATAGACTAATATAACTGCATCCACACTGGGGTTGGGGGTTGTACCTCTTTACATTCTGGTATACTTAAAGTGGTATAATTCATGTGTGGACAAGGTCTTAAGCTTGGTCTACATTTAAAAGTTAGGCCAACATAGCTACTTTGGTCAGGGATGTGTGGGTGGGGGAGAACAACCCCTGACCAAGGTAGCTATGATGACCTAGTGTAGAGGCAGCTATGTTGATGGAAGAATGCTTCCTTCCACATAACCACTTTCATTGGGGGAGGTAGTATTCCTAGTAGGGCTGTCAATTAATTGCAGTTAACTCACGCGATTAACTCAAAAAAATTAATCACGATTAATCGCAATATTAAACAATAACAGAATACCATTTATTTAAATATTTGTGGATGTTTTCTACATTTTCAAATGTATCAATTTCAGTTACAACACAGAACACAAAGTGTACAGTGCTCACTTTATATTATTTTTGATTGCAAATATTTGCACTGTAAAATGATAAAAGAAATAGTATTTTTCAATTCACCTCATACAAGTACTGTAGTGCAATCTCTTTATCATGAAAGTTCAACTTACAAATGTAGGTTTTTTTGTTACAAAGCTTCATTCAAAAACAAAACAATGTAAAACTTTAGAGCGTACAAGTCCCACAGAACCCAAACCACCAAAAAAAAATCAACCTTCTGCTGGTGGCATCTGACTCAGATGATGAAAATGAACTTGCATCGGTCCACACTGCTTTGGATCATTATCGAGCAGAACCAGTCTTCAGCATGGATGCATGTCCTCTGGAATGGTGGTTGAAGCATCAAGGGACATATGTATCCTTAGTGCATCTGGCATGTAAATATCTTGTGACTCCGGGTACAACAGTGCCATGCAAATTCCTGTTCTCACTTTCAGATGACATTGTAAACAAGAAGCAGGCAGCATAATCTTCTGCAAATATAAACGAACTTGTTTGAGTGATTGGTTGAACAAGAAGTAGGACTGAGTGGACTTGTAGGCGCTAAAGTTTTACATTATTTTGTTTTTGAGTGCAGCTTTGCAACCAAAAACCTACATTTGTAAGTTGAACTTTCATGATAAAGAGATTGCACTACAGTACTTGTATGAAGTGAATTGAAAAGTACTATTTCTTTTTTTTAAAGTGTAAATATTTGTAATCAAAAATAAATATAAAGTGAGCACTGAACACTGTATTCTGTGTTGTAATTGAAATCAATATATTTGAAAATGTAGAAAACACCCCAAAATATTTAAATAAATGGTATTCTATTATTGTTTAACAGTGCGATTAATCACAATTAATTTTTTTAATTGCTTGACAGCCCTAATTCCTATAGCAGTAGAAAAACCGATTTGTGTCTGCACTATGGAGTTATGCCGGTATAGCAACATAGCTATGCTGGTATAGTCTCCATCAACATACATCAACACTTACAATGCTACAGCTGTGCCTCTGTATCACTTCAGTGTAGACCAGCCCTCCAGATGTTTTAATTCGGCCCTCAAGTTCCCGCTGGGGAGTGGGGTCCGGGGCTTGCTGTGCTCCGGCGCTTCAGCCGGGGAGTGGGGTTGGGGGCTTGCCCTGCTCCGTGCGGCTTCCAGAAGCAGCAGCATGTCCCCCCTCCGGCTCCTACACATAGGGGCAGTCAGTGGGCTCCGAACGCTGCCCCTGTCCCAGGCGCTGCTCCCGCAGCTCCCATTGGCTGGGAACTCTATGGTCAATGGGAGCCGCAGGGGCAGTGCCTGCAGACAGGGCAGCGTGCAGAGCTGCTTGGCTGCGCCTCCGTGTAGGAGCCGGGGGAGGGGACGGGGGGACATGATGCTGCTGCTGCTTCTGGGAGCTGCTTAAGGTAAGCGCTGTCTGGAGTCTGCACTCTTGACCCCCTCCCACACCTCAACCCCCTACACCAGCCCTGATCCCCATCCCGCCCTTCGAACCCCTCTGACCCAGCGTGGAACAAAATCCTGCATCCCCAGCCCCACCCCAGAGCCTGCACCCCCAACCGGAGCCCTCCCCCCTGCACCTATCCCCCCTGTCCCAGCCTGGAGCCCCTCCCGCACTCTGAACTCCTCATTTCTGGCCCCACCCCAGAGCCCGCAGCCTGAGTCAGAGCCCTTACCCCCTCTTGTACCCCAACCCCCAATTTTCTGAGAATTCATGGCCCGCCACACAATTTCCATACCCAGATGTGGCCCGAGGGCCAAAAAGTTTGCCCACCCCTAGCGTAGATGCTTACTACAAGGATGGGAGCGGTTCTCCTCTTGCTGTAGGTAATCCATCCCCATGAGAGGCGGTACGGAAGAATTCTTCAGTCGACCTAGTACTGTTTATACTGGAGGTTAGGGTGGCTTAACTACATCTGTCTGGGGTGTTGTTTTTTCACACTGCGCCCCCATCCCTCCTCGAGACATAGCTGTAACTTTTCAGTGTAGACCAGTCCATGATCATAGTCTACACTACAGAGCTATATCTGTATAACTATATCACTCCAGGGTATGGAAAACCCACACTTAGTTATACAGACTTAGTTATACAGTTATACCCCCATGTAGACAGCGCTATGTCGACGGGAGAACTTCTGCCATTGACATAGCAACCGCCTCTCAAGGAGGTGGATTAACTCTGCTGACAGGAGAAGTGCTGTATGTGAAGACAAGCCTTCGTTTAGACTCCGCCTACATGCACTTAGCAGTGGGTAGCTTATATATCATCTGATGTAATCCCTCTTCGCACTAATGCCACCAGAATATTTTTTTCTTTTTCTTCTGGAAAACTTGATACTCATTTAGTCCCAGTAGTCACACTTTTGCTGCCACACCATTGCTTCCAGAAAAGTGCTGGTGTTTGGCTGAATCTCCTCATCTGCCTAGTATCTTGCACCAAATTTATAGCCATGACTGCACAATGTGCAACATTTCCAAATTTCCTGTCCAGAGCACTGATAGTACATGCAGTTGGACAAGACCACAGGGATTAGTTCATTTTTATGGAGCTTCCAAACCTGTCACTTGACAGCAATGGTCTGATTCTCAGGGATTCATTGGTATTCAGAGAAGCTTGTTTGCAGTTTGCACCAGGCTCTTCTCCAGAACCATGCATGCTCCATCTGTGCTGATAACACAGTGTTCTTTGGCACAGAAAACTGGAGGAAACCAGAAAGTGAATTCATTTCATTACCCCAGACATTATGTGAATGACAAAGCGCTTTTATATTATACACTGCTGTCAATTCAGTGCCACCTGTAAGCCTTTTTTTTTTTTTTTTAAAGCAGGCTGTCTCTTCAGGAGTGATGATGAGACTTCAGGCTTGAGGGCCTGTATGTCATATCAATCTGTCATAATGACCTTGCTAAATATTAATTTATATGGTGTCTTACTTTAATTAATCAATATTAACAATGCCCTGAGGTACTCTGTCAATGCATGTAAACTTGTCTGTATTTTAAAGCGTTGTAACAAGAAGGGAGTGTTAGGAATCATAAACCAAAATTAATGTAAACAACCAACACACAACAGATTCTGATGGCTGTTTAGCTGTGTTGGAATTAAAGACTCAGTAAGCAATAACCTTTTTTTAGCCATTAGCCATGGGAACAATTACCTGTCATCAGTTGAAGAACCTCGTTAGAATGCATTTGCTACCATGGGCGGTTTTTGTTTTTCTACTCACTGGTTTATCTAGGGTGTGCAGTTTTGGCAGTCAGATTTTCCTCTTTACCATTAGTGGTTCCAAATTAAATAGACTCAGGTTCCAGTGGTTCAGTAGCAGCTGGAAGAGATTATTGGGGATTCCAGCATCTGCTTTTACTTAATTTTTAAATTAGAAACACTTTTTTGCTCCTTTCCAAGATTCATGTAATGATTGGGAATTGAAAGATTATACTAATGTCAAGACAGCAAGAAACATCAACTAGAGAACATGTACTGTTATAGTCAGGTGCCCCTCCCCTCTCCCAATAGTTCACTGAAAGTATCATGATGTGATCCTGCTTGCATACTTATTTTTATGTGGTCTCAAGGAAGATTAGAGAAGGGTTTCTGTTTGTTATATAGTGCAGAAGGATCTAAAACATCTGATTAATCTATACCCCGTTGTATCTGAGTTTAAATATCCTTGATAAAATCCTCCTTCCAGTGTCATTAAAAATAAAACAAAACCCCATCTCTGATTGTCTCTGATTTAACTTTCAAGGTATTCACTTTTTTTTTTATAAGATCTCAAAGAGTTTTCAAGCTACTTTTATGTGTCATGGGCCATCCAATGTGTGTGGTCCAGAATGCAAAAAGATGAAAATAGACTTCAGATGCTAGGAATGGGTGTTGATCGTATATAGCTTTTTTGTCTCTTTTTGGAAAAGACATAAAACCAGAAGCAGCATAGTGGTGTATTGAAGGAGGGTGGAAAGACCTTAATTATGGGCCGGTTTCTGTAATACCTTATTCTCAAGGAGTCCCACCTGCCAGAGTAAAAATTTGTGGAATCAAGCCTTTCTTATGATCATAAATTAAATTCAGTTAAAGCAAAAAAATGCAGTTCTGTAAAACATAACACTATGTTCATTCTGTATTTGACTTACTTCTTGAATTTGTCTGTAACCTGTATAGGGCCTTGTTGTTCTGCTTTTCAGCAATAGTTTTGTTGAAATATGAATGACAAAGGATAACATTTTGTAAACAAAGGTCTCATTTTTGCATGAAATGGATATTAAATTAATCTTCTAACTTATTATAAACACAGATAGAGAGTCACCAGTTTGAAGGTGTCAGGAGTCTCAGTCTTAAGCCTTTCAGACTGCTCTGTTGTAGTGCAGCCAGCAGAATACTCAGTTCCACTCACTACTTTGTGTATGATTCACAGAATAAATAGTGTGTTATTTAAGTGCAACAATCTACAAAGAAACATGTTTTATAAAGTGACTTTATGATGAGGTGACTGTTAAAGTCTTGTATATTCTATTGATGGGTTCAGTTTTGACTTCTGACAGTGACTATCATGAAAAATGCCAGGCATCATATTTCATAGAAAAGAATTTTGCAAATCCACCTACATTTTAAAACAGCTGTGAAAGTTACTGCTCTGAATCTATTGTTTACCCTATTTTATATACAGCGTATTATAATACATTTAAACTCTCAAAGTGGCCATATTAAAATCAAAACTAGAAACAAAGCTGCTCCTCCTAACCTAGCTCAGTAAGCCCAACTGGTTTGTAACCCTATTTCCATAATATCAGAAATTTTTGGAGATTTAGAGCTGAATTTTCAATAATTTTTTAAATTTGCACACCTTTATTTGTGTGCACACAAATATTTGCATCTGCAGCTGCCATTCTTGTGTGTACATTTAGTTTTTGCATGCACAAACAGTTGTGTGTGCAAAATTGCCAGCATGAATGCCGAAATCCTATTGAGACCCCTTCGCAAATGTGATTCTTAAATGTTTAGGACACAGTGGAATGTAGAAGTAAAGTAGAATAAAGGAAACTGTTTAAATAAAAGACAACAGGCAGAACCAGAGAGTCAAAAAAGTGTTTGATCTCCATTTTTTTTTTGTAGTCTCACTGTTTGTTTTTTGGGGTGGGGCTAATAGGAGGGTAATCTTTGAAAAGTTCTAGTGTTTTGCTCCGGGGTGAATAATGGAATTCTTTCCCACAAATTTTACTATTTTTAAAAAGCAAAAATACATTCTAATATTTTAAGGATGATTATTCACAGTGTTTTCTGAAGTATGAATTTCAAATACGTCATTAACAAATTCCTCACAACCAAGTGCACCTTCTGATTTTGAAGGAGAGTCAGTGATGATTGAGGAGTTATTTGAAAACAGTGAAAATTTAATAGTGGATTACTAACATAGTCACTAGAGTCATTAGTTTCTGATGTGACAGCTGCTTTTTATTGCATGAAGTTAGTAAAAAGATTTCCTTCTCAGTGGAAAGAATGTGATTCTCAGAGCACAGGAATATGTTGGAAAAAAGAAAATAAAAGGTTCCATTTAGACAGTGTTCAGGTTTTTGGTTGATGGTTGGCTGGTAGCAAGTTGACAGAAAATGTTATCTGACTGGTATTTTAAAATAAGATTTAAATAATTGATTTAATGAGAGAGAATATTCAGTTACAGAAATAATTGGTTGGCACAGTCTTTAGAACATAATTATTTAGTCCCAGTTAGAAAGGACTGCACCTTTAATCAGGGTGCCTAATTTGATTTTTTAAATGTATCTGTCGTTTGTCCAACAAGCACAGTAACAAATGAATTCTGAATTGTAGGAACTGATCAAAATGTAATCCACGTTAATTACCATTGTTATAGTTTATTGCATGTTGCTGTCAGTGATTGTAATCAAAAAATGTTAAAGTGCTTAAAGGCACAAGACAATTGGCTATCATTTTATTTGTTCCTCAGTGGCTTTTTCTTTAAAGTGAGTTTGATCTGCATCTTTTCATGAATATTCCCATATTGAAAGCTCCCTGCCTCTTCTAAATAAGGGAGTTTGGAAATACCCCCTTCTATAAAGACAGGTTTCAGAGTAACAGCCGTGTTAGTCTGTCATCGCAAAAAGAAAAGGAGTACTTGTAGGGAGAGTGGTCACTTTGGATAAGCTATTACCAGCAGGAGAGTGAGTTTGTGTGTGTGGTTTTTGGAGGGGGGTGAGGGAGTGAGAGAACCTGGATTTGTGCAGGAAATGGCCCACCTTGATTATCATACACATTGTGAAGAGAGTGGTCACTTTGGATGGGCTTTTACCAGCAGGAGAGTGAGTTTGGTGGGGGGGGGGGGGAGGGTGAGAAAACCTGGATTTGTGCTGGAAATGGCCCAACTTGATGATCACTTTGGATAAGCTATTACGAGCAGGAAAGTGGGGTGGGAGGAGGTATTGTTTCATGGTCTCTGTGTGTATATAATGTCTTCTGCAGTCCCCTTCTATAAAAAAATTTCAAATGAAGCCTAGTTTAATTGTATTGCTCACTAAGGAGAGAAAAATCAGTGAAATAGTTTTAAAAGCACTTATAAGTAAATTTTCAAAAGAGACGGGTGTGTATTTTGGATTTGAAATGCTACTTCCGTTTTAATATTAAGAGGTAGAGGACAATTTTGGATTTAAACTAACAAACGTTTCTAAATTATTGACTCCAAATTTGATATTCTTCCATTCAGGGACCTTGCATTGTGTTGTTTCCTTTAGGATTATTATAATAATGTCTGATTTCACAGATTCTGCCATGAATTTAACTTTGATAAAATCTTTTATGTATGTATAGATTTAGATTTCTTTTTCCTTTATGGTCATTTGCTAGATGCAAAAACCTGCAGTGAAACTGATCTGGAAAACTCTGCAGATTGGGAAGTGAAGACGATTACTAGTGCTATGAAGCAGTACCTGAGGTAAGGGTCCATGTGTTAACTATTCATAATTGAACTCTAATTACCACAGATTGATGACAATGATGTTTTATTGTTGTTTTGGTTACTCGTATTTACTATTGTTTGGATGGAAGTCTACACTGACTACAAATCCACATATTTATTTAAGGCACTATATTTGCTTTGGGCATGGGGGTTTCATAATTTCACAAAGAGTGGATTAAGGTTAGTGACTGGCAAACTTCAAAATGTTCAGAGGGCATAAACACTTAAGTGTTTGGCTGATTCTCTAGAAATCTTGCCTCTGCAGAATTGGCCTTTCTTATAAAATTTGCTGATTCCAATTGGGTTAGGCTGTTCAACAGTATTTCTTGCTTAGGGTACTTTGGTAGAGCTGGTCCAAAAAAGGAGGGAGGAAAAAATCACAAAAATATCATTAAAAATAATTTGAAATGATATTTACATTTTGAAATCTGAAAAATTTGACTAGCTTTATATTTTGCTACTTCTCCTCCTGGTCCCAAGGAGCTGTAAGTTGCCAGGAGAAAAAGTAAGAGAAGTGCATCTTTAGAGGTTTGGGTCTGTTCTGTGTGCAGACCAGTTTTCTGGTTCCCTGTTGAGATATGCAGCTGAATTATGTAAGAATATACATCTTTTTGTGTGTCCATTATGGTTTAATATGAACAAAACATTTTTGTTTTGTTTGTTTTTTCTTGAAACCTAAACAGCGCTGGGTTTTCAGTGATGAAAATCCATTTAAATTCAAATTTAAAATCTTTTATATTAATTTTCCTGGTATCAATAAAGTGAACTAAAAAAAGATGAAGGAATTTTTAAGTATCAAGCTTGGCTCTTGAAGTATAGCTTATAGACTTCAGGGAGGAGAAAAAATATTTATTTAAATGAACAAAATAAAATAATATTGCTGATCCATAAGATCCTGATATTTTCTAAAGTAATTTTAAAACATGAATAAAGTCAACTCAATATACTTGACTTTTTAAAAAATGTTTGTCAAATTTTTCTGTAGTTGCTGTTACTTAATAAGAATTTTATTAGTTGATGGACAATATTTTTTATATGCAAATAACAATTTTAAGACATTTTAAAGGGGCATGATTTTCAGATGGTAGGTACTCAATACTTCCTGGATATTAGACCCCTTAATCCCTAAAAGCTAGAAAGCCAAAAATTGAGGCATCGTAAATCACTAGTCAGTTTTGAAAATTATGGCTATCAGCTCTCCAGCGCTTCCTGAAAGAAAAAGATAGTGTTGAAAAAAAAGTCTCTCTTTCTGTAACCTGAATCCTACAGT
This sequence comes from Lepidochelys kempii, assembly GCF_965140285.1. Lineage (NCBI taxonomy): Eukaryota > Metazoa > Chordata > Testudines > Cheloniidae > Lepidochelys > Lepidochelys kempii. The sequence goes on from NC_136383.1 coordinate 55,447,828, forward strand.
CCTTTGTGCTTACATTGTGACTCGCTAACCAGCGCAACTCAAATAGAAAATACTTGCAAAGAACTGTTGTGATCAGTTCATAGTTAACTGAATTTACAACAAAAATTCATAAAATATTTATGTTCAAATAAATTAAAGGAAATGATGATTTGTTCTTCAATATCTATGAACCAAAAGAAGGCATATTAATGGATAGACTACAGTGAATTATTCATTTAACTCTAGCATAGAGGGTTTTATATATTCCCTTGCATCTGATGTAAAAAAATATTCTGCTGCACTTCCTTATTTTTAAATAAAGGCATCTGGCCACCTGACTCTCTCTACCATCCCTGCCATGCAGGAAGAAAGATGAGATGCAATGGATGTGGTTTAATTGGTCCACAACTTTATTCACTTAAAATATCTGGGAATATCCAGCAATAAATTGTACAGTGCAGATCATCATTCTTTCCTTTATTGTTTTCACCTAAATGGGAGGTCAGCTGTCAGCCCTCCCCCTTTCCAGCCTGGACACAGCCAAACTGTGTCTAGGACCCTGTCTCCCTCTTCTTGTACGAGGGTTAGGAGTGGTAGAAAAAGTGGGCCGTGTGTGTGTCTTCTACCAGATGTTAGAAACCACAAACCCAGCTTCCTTAGGGGATGCATTCCCTAGTCTACTTCCAAGTGGTGGGTGGGAGACTGTTGTCCGGCTTGTTGGGGGAGAAGGTATAGCACTTCCCAGCTAGGAGAGTGAGCAAGGCTCAGAAACAGTTGCAAAAGTGGGGAGTGGGTCAGCATGGTGTGAGTCATCCTCAGGGACTGGAAGGTCTGGAGAGTTCAAGTCCTAGTAGGAGAAGCCCCTTTTCTCTGGACCAGGTAGAGCATCCACCCTCCCTCCCCGTCAGATGGCAAAATGCCAGGTTTAGTCAGGACCTGCTGTGGGCATCAGGCGAGCTGCTCCTTTCTGAGGGGCTGGGAAGGAATTTCCCCCTCACCACCAGATTGGCCTAGGTGGAGTGGGGTTCTTTTGCTTTCCCCCCAGCAGGTTTAGGGAGGGTTTTGTTATGGTGAGTAGGGAAGGGAGTTAGGCTATGATGTTGCAACTCATCATGTAAGTGTGGGGCAGATGTCTAGTGCAGGTACGCCACAGGGAAGTTACACAATGACCAGATATATGGCTTTATGTAGCCTACCTTAACCCTCATTTGAGGTAGGGCGATGGTAAGGTCCTAGCAAGGCAAAAAAACCCCACTCTGACTTGGCCAATCGGGTGAGGAGTGAAAAATTCCTTCTCAGCCCTGAAATAAAAAAGTGACTAGTTCAGTGCCCCGGCAGATCATGAAAAAAAATAGTTCTGTTCTAATCCCATTGGTGGGAAGGTGGGTGTTACTATCCCATGATTGATAAAAGTAAGGGCTTCTTCAGGAATGCACAGGATATGACACCCTGCCCCCAGGGATGGCGGGGGGGCAGAGAGGGGTGCAACTGGAGTGGATACGTGTTCGGCCACATCCTGTTCCTCCCTTACCTCCATTTAAATAAGTTCCTCCCCCCCACCCTTGTAACCCAATTGTACAGGGGTCTCTTAAAGGGGACACAGACCCACAACATTCACTTGCAGTGAGCACATTTTTAAAAGAAACTGATGAACAATTAGTTACACAGCATGCCTATATTTTCATGTGTAAGGCAATCTCAAAATGTACGGAAGGTGTTTATACTGTATTTGAGGCTTCACTTCAACTGGTGGAGTTTAGGTCTTGTGTTTAACCATGTTGTTTCCCTAGGATTGTGCTCTTATATGTCACGCTTCAGTTTGTATTATAAACCATTGAAATCCTTCATGCTGCCCCCACCGGGGGCTCTCCCCAGTGGAAGGTAACACTGCTTCATATTGAAAGACTTTCCTGCTCGGAATAAATACAAATAGAAACAAATGTACATGAACTTAGTGTATTTAGTGATTCCATGTCTTCTTTGTCTTCCAGAAGTCTTCCAGAGCCCCTAATGACGTATGATTTGCATGGAGAGTTCATCGTTCCTGCCAGTAAATATTTGACTACAGTTCAAATAGAACTATTTTATAATAGCACTGTTCTAGCACTCAGAAGCAGACATTGAAAATGTAGTCTCAAATAAATTGCTCATTTCAACTGAATAAATAACAGAGGTATAGGAAAAAATTGTAACCTTTCAAAAAAGAAAGTTGGGGATATTAATATGAAGTTAAATTGGGGTATGCAATATCTATAGATATAGCATATAGAGATCTATATATGTGTAAGCATATAAACCTTCATAGATACATAAATGCACTGTATATTGATAGACTCAATGGGGCAAGTTTTTGCTTGGCTTAGTGCACTTCACTCTGTTTTGATTTATATGAATTTTGTAGTTAGAATTTTAAAGTTCTGGATTTATTTCCTATATCAGTTATACCACAGTGAATATTATATACCCAGTTTTCTTGCAGTAGTTTGGAATGGCAATATTTCCATCTCGTTAAGCCATTTATAAAGAAATGAAATTTAGTAGGATACAGTATGCTTGGGGTGGGGGGAAAGAGAACAAGCTCCCTTGGATCATAAAAGTGACTGCCACTTGATCCTTGTTTTCAGAGCCACCTCTCTGGGAGGCCTGTATCCAAGCTGGGCTAAAGGTGCCTTGTATATTACTAGAAGAAGGGAATGTAAAGGCCAAATTAAAGTAGTTAAAGTAAAGTTAAAGTAAAGATGTAGAGAAGGTAGAGCAGCAGTTGTAGTTCAGCTGCATGATTTCTAATGTAAATGGAATTGTCTGAGGAGTAGAAATTGCATAAGAAAAAATGTTGGCAGAATAGCCAACAAATATTTAGCTGATTTGCTTTCCAGCCTGTGGCACTTCTGGCAATCCATGAGAATTGAAGTTAAAGTAAAATTTTGAGGACAATTGTTTTATCTTGTTGGCTAGTATTAAAGACTGGCAAAAACAGCAGAATGCTAGTTTCTAGTCCTTGCTAGAGTATTTTCATATTTCAAAAAAGAGATAGAACTTTACTGAACAGGTTTAGGTGTATGTGTGTGTGTGTATATATCTATCTATCTATTTGCTTACTCCATCATTGTGGTGATTGGATTTGATAAAACTAGATGTTTTTTTGCAAAATTCACAAGTGGCAACAAAGAGGAAATATTTTCTGACCTAGTACATAGTTAGCCTTGAAATTCACTGCCATACAATGTAATTGAGGTGAAGGGCTTAGTAGAATTCAAGACATTTACATAAATAATGAGTACATACAGAGTTACCTGAGATAGGATTTAAAATATTCCCTTTCCCCAAAGGAGATAACAGTATAAGTTTCTGTATTACCCTCCCCCGCATTTTATTAGGGTCTACTGGAAGATGTTTGTTTACTGGTCTTAAGAATACAATATCCACAAGTACTAAAAAATTGCATAAGCCCACATGTGCAATGGCTAAACTTGTCAAGCAAGGAGAAGAAACTTGAACAACACAACATTAATTTCAGCCATTCAGTTCTTTTTTTAAAAAAGCTTCCAAGTATCTTTCTAACCTAAGGTATAAAAATGTAGTAGATAATAAGGAATGGGCTGTTATTAAATTGCAGCAGAGCGTACTCCACCCCATTTTCTTAACAAGTATTGATTGAGGCAATCAGAAACCATTGACTGTGACACATAACACATTTGATGAAGCGTCACTTCATCTGACATTCAGGATTCCATGGTACTCTGAAGGACTTTTACTTTGAAGAGAGTTTGATTGTTTTTTGGGGGGCTCTCTGAATTTGGCTGATCAGAAGTAAAACTGTTGGCTTGCTGGTGGCATTTTCCTCAGTAAAGTTCCACCAAGTATGTTCTCTACCAAAAATATTTCCAAAGCTATTAAAAGAAACACCTAAGAGAAATGGCGGGTTTTTTTTTTTACAGTAAATACTTAACATCTGGAATAAGTTTAGGATAGTGCTGTCAGAGCAGTAGTATTAATTTCAGAACTTCTCAGGTTCACTGTGTCCTAATGCCCATAATAGTTTTCTGTTATGTACCGTGTCTTCAGTACTAACTTACAAAAAGATATGGTTTTATATACACCTTACTGTAATCCATTCTTCAGACTTAGTTTTATTAAGCCAAACAATAATGTAAAATAAAAAAAGACTGATTTATTTTTTCACATTTTACAAATCTTTTTCAGCTATTTAATCCCTGTTGTGGCCTAAATTGTTTGTTTCTTTGCTATGTACAAGGAAGCCATTGCTTCTTGACACCCAACTGTGCTACCAGTTATAACAGTGAGAGAGAGAGAGTTGATATCAAGAATCCTTTATCCTGGTAATCTAACTCTGCAGCCTTATCAGGGTTATTGGCCTACATCTTAAAAAGGTGTTAGTTTTTCTCTTATGAACCCTTTTCTCCTCTCTGAATGTTATTTTCTGGTGCAGTTTCTAATGGAAGGTGTTCTGAAGCAGTGTCAACAGCTGTCTAGCACCAACAAAACTCAATGTAAATGATAAGGATAATTAATAAGCGATGTCAAAAGGATAAAGAAGCATCCTTTCACACTTGGTTTTCACAATGAGATGCTGTAGCTAGTAACATGACCCCTTGCTTTGCAGTATTTTTCTAAGCATGTGTATGATGCAGTAGAATATCTGCATCTTTTTTTTTAAAATATAGATGAGCAGAAAGAGGCATCCATTTACAAGTGGATTGAAAATCACTTCACAAAATAAGAAATGGGCAGATAGTAGTAGAACAGGATGACTTGAAACACAATGTGCATGTATTCAATTCTGCTCTATTTGGAGATATCTAAGTGCAAAACCAAAGTATGCGAGGAATGTTTTGTTTTGGGGTGGGTGTGTATGGGTGGGGCAGGATTTCTGTCTTTGAGATACAGTTACTTGTTTCTGTTATGTAGAAAGTGGCAGCCCTGAGTCCAGAGTTAATGCTATCCACTTCTTGGTTCATAAACTTCCAGAGAAGAACAAAGAGATGCTGGACATTTTGGTGAAACATTTAGCAAAGTAAGCACCATGGCTTCTTTTATTAAACCCCCCCCCCCGGCACAAAAAAAACCAAACAAAAACTATTTTATCTCTAATTGGGCTCATTAACTGTGGTTGGATCCAAGGCTGGTCATGACGCTATTTGACACAGTACCAGGCACCAAACCTATGGAAGTAGATGAGAAGTTTGACTGTGTGTTTTGTGGAGAAGAGGGCAGAAATCTAATCTGTTAATGAAGTCATATAAGTATTTACTTAGCAATTCTGCCAGCAATTGAGGGCTTGATTGAAGTGAGAAAGTGAATTTATATTTTCTCTTTTTGCAAATTCTGGCAAAGAGAATACTAGAGGTTTGTTAGCAAAATTAGGTTGGTTTCGCACTTACCGAAGTCCAAGGCTAAGTGCATTGTACACATTTAAGTTCAATAAATGACGACTTTTGTTTCTTCTTAAAATGCAGATGGAAGAATGGGTTTCCTACTTTCCACAATTCAACATGGTTTTATTTGGAGAAACTTTGAACAAAATAAACTTCTAAAATATGGATTAGGGAAATGTAATGTTTTCATTTGTAAAGTATACTGCAGTTTCCAAGAGTATTGGCAAATTTTCATAACTTGTTTCCTGTTTTTTTCTTCCAATTCTTTTGAAAAAGCGTTGCAGACCATGCCAAGAAAAATCTAATGACTGTAGCAAATTTAGGAGTAGTATTTGGACCAACCTTAATGAGGCCACAGGAAGAAACTGTGGCAGCTATAATGGACCTAAAGTTTCAGAATATCGTGGTGGAAATCCTTATAGAAAACCATGAGAAGGTGAGACTCTGTGTGTGTTTAAAAATTTGCTTGATAGCATTATTATTATGCATAGAATATGGCATGACCTAAACATTACCTTTTATGGGCATATGATTTTACATATGTACATACAGATTTTTCACACGTGCCCCATTGCCCCCATAATGATCACTTTTGTGTATGTAAATTGACCTATCAACATACACATCAAGCACGTTCAGATGCATATTTACTCAGAATGCACTTACATCTGTGCTATTTGTATACACGTGAGTTTTCGTGAACACTTGCACATGCACAAAGAAAGGGGCTCCTTCTGTCTATTGGATATGACAGCAGACTGGAAGTGAGAGAACCTCTGCTCTGTTTTCAGGTTTGCCATTAATTGTGCCTGAACTTGGATATACCATTAACCTTTCTGTGCCTGTTTTCCTCAGCTGTAAAACAGGACTCATAGACTTTGAGTTTTACAGGAGGAAAGCACTGTTTGAGAGCTAGGTATCGATAATATTCTTATTTAAAAAATTCTAATTTGAAATATGTTTTCATTTTCTCAAGTCTGCTTTCTACTATAAAAGTTACAATGGAAGCTGTTGCTGCCAGTTAAAGTACCCCACACAATGTTCTTCAGAGCAGACATTCGAAATATCATCTTGCATCCTCTCTTGGCTTCCCATCATTGCAGTCTAAACCCAGGGGTTCTGTTAGGCATCCCCTGCTTGACTTCCCCTTAGTGAGTCTTTTCAGCCTAGTTTGGCATCTTGAATTTAATTCCCCTTTTGTGAGGCCTCAGATGTCCTTCTTGGTTCTGTTGGGCTCCTCCTGGGTATAATTCCTTCTTGATTGGAGTGGTTGGGAGAAAAAGGTGGCAAATCCCAAGCCTTCCCACTCACATTGTCAAAATGAGCTGTCACAGTAGATTGTGCAGAAACTGGTATGATCATCTCTCTTTTCTTATGCTCTTTGAGCAGTGAAATAGTTAATACTTGAAATGTCAACATCATTAGCTATCTGAGTTAGACTCCGTTCAGATGAATGGGACAGCCTGCACCCCTTGGAACAATTGTTTCAGGTTCTGCAAAGGAACCCAAATGCAACACTTGGTTCATATTTTTTGAAGCTATCTCAGCAACTGTAACAACTATATATATATATATATATATATATATATATATATATATAGTTATATAGTTATATAGTTATATAGTTATATATATAGTTTTATATATATATATATATAATTTATAGTTTAAATTCTGGAGACCAAAAATAAAAAGTCTTCCTGAAAAAGGTGCTGGTTTGCCATACTGTCACATAAAGGCTGAATCCAAGCCAGGGTCCATTTAATTCCTGTTTATCCAGATCCCTAAAAAACACATTATTGGCAAGCATAACACCAGGCTGGTTCTTTGCCATCTCAGCTGCTTATATTTTTTTAGAAACTGGACACTGGTTGAATGTTCGAACCAGCAATTGTTGTGGTTGTTCTTGTTCCCTGTGAAAAGAAGTGTAGCAGAGAAGTGGGGAATGCAGGGCTGGCCTTGCCATGAGGCGAACTGAGGCGGCCGCCTCAGGTGCCAGACTGGGGTGGGGCACCACTAGGACCCAGAGTGTAGAAAATTGTGTTTGTTGCTGGTGCATATATATTCTCTCTGCTCTAGATGCACAGAGATGGTGGAGTGCTGTGCTGGAGGAAGGAGGGCACAAGAGACATAACAGGCAGGCAGGAGAAAAGGTGAGAGGGAATAACAGAAAGCAGCAGGAGCTGCAGGGAAAGAGAGGAGCGGGGAGCCTCTTATGTACCTATCTAGCACCGCCAGGAGCCTGGATTGATTAACACCAGCTTCTCAGGGCGCTTTCTGTTTCCTGCTGCTTCTCTGAACCCATTTGAGGAGAACAGGCAGTCAACTGAAGTAGTAGGAGCCAGTTAGGCCCTTAAGACGCTGATATCTTCCTTCACTCAGGCCCTGCTACCAGCCTGCTTATTTGTCCCCTTCAGTTGAGTGCTGAGAGCCACTATAGCTGACACAGAACAGCAGTCATGAGTGAAAGAAGAAAACGCCCCTCTGGGGCAGCATTCAGAAAAAGCAAGCAAGCAAAGGAAGCTTTTCTATCTAAGCAGGAAGGAGCTCTCCTGAGATACATAGACACAAATGTTCATGGTGAGCCTTCTGGCCCCAGTGAGGATGTGAATGGTGAGGAGATGCCTGATCTTCCAGTTAGTCAGAGTGCAGGTGACCTGGCAGCTACTGCAGCATCCATATCTCCATCTCAAATGGATATAACCATGCACATTCCTGAAGAAACGTGTAGATCAGAGAAGAGTGTGGTGGATGCGCAAGAAACAGCTGCTGCTGAGTTTAGTTCCTTAAGTCTAGATGATCCAGGACTGTGGACCCACTTGAGCAGTAGCCTGAGGGACTTCCCTGTACTGCATGGGCCACAGCAAGGGAAAAACTTCATGTTCCCCAAAGACAATGAAAATAGAAGTTACCATCCAACACATTACTGGTGTGAAATCCCCAATGGTGACAAAGTGGAGAGGCCATGGCTTATGTATTCAAAACCCCAGAATGCTACATACTGTTTTTGTTGCAAACTCTTCCAGTCTAATGTTCCAGCCACATTGGGTTCTAAGGAGCAAAGGACTGGAAAAATCTGGCTAGAAATCTGGCATGCCATGAGAAGGCAGCAAATCACCAGAGAGCATTCCATAGGTGGAAAGAGCTTGAGATGAGACTAAGGTTACAGGCCACCATAGTTGATCAGCATCAAGAGAAGATTGCATCAGAGTCTCTTTACTGGCAAAATGGTCTAAAAAGGCTCATCGCCATTGTGAGAATACTTGCTACCCAAAACCTAGCACTGTGTGGCACTTCAGATCAGCTGTATGTGCCAACAATGGAAACTTCCTTAAAACTGTGAAGCTGATGGCTGAGTTTGATGCTGTAGTCCAGGAACATCTAAGAAGAGTCACCACCCAAGAAATGTACATACACCACTACCTTGGAAAAACAATTCAAAATGAGATCATACAGTTACTGGCAAGAAAAGTCAAACAGAAGATTGTGGCAGATCTGAAGTCAGCAAGATATTACTCTGTTATTCTGGACTGCACACCTGATATCAGCCATATGGAACAAATAACTTTAATGGTGCGTTTTGTAACAACAACAGAACCTAGTGAAAATGCCCCTGCAATGGTGACTGTCAGAGAGCATTTTCTAGAATTTATTGACATTGATGATACTACAGGAGCTGATATGACAAACGTGCTTCTTAAAAAACTGGAAGACACAGGAGTTGCGATAGCTGACATGAGAGGTTAGGGCGACGATGATGGTGCCAACATGAGAGGAAAGAACAGAGGAGTGCAGACAGGGATCTGAGAGCTTTTTTTGTCCCAGACAGTTCTCATTCATTGAACTTGGTGGTCAGTAATGCAGCATCAGCTTCTAGTGAGGCTGCTGAATTTTTTAATGTAATTCAAAGCATGTATGTATTTTTCTCATCAATGGCAAATTTTGAAGCAACATCTGGGAACATCCTCTCTGACACTGAAACCACTGAGTGCCATACAATGGGAAAGTCGAGTGGAGGCGATAAAGCCTATCAAACACCAAATTGGGAAGATAGATGATGCCATAGTTACCATTATGGAGGATAATGCTATGACAGGAACTGTTCGTGGGAGAACAGTGGCAGAGGGAAATGGAATCACCAGAAACATACATAACTTCAAATTTCTGTGTGGCTTAGTGTTGTGGCATGACATACTGTTTGAAATAAATGTTGTAAGCAAGAGACTCCAAGGTGTTGACCTTGATATATCTGGAGCAATGGAACAACTGGACAAAGCAAAGTCATACCTACAGTCTTACCGGTCAGAAGAGGGATTTCAAAACGTTCTGAAGAGTGCACAGTAGTTGGCATAGGAACTTCACACTGAAGCTATTTTCCCACCCATTCAAGAATACAAGAGTCATAGAAGACAATGACATTTTGATTATGAGGCATGGGATAATCCCATAAGAGACCCCAAACAACAATTCAAATTTAATTCTTTAACCAGGTGTTAGATTGTGCAGTACAGTAAGTTGAAGAACGTTTCATGCAGCTCGAGGAACACAGCAGCATAGTTGTGATGTTGTATAATATTCCAAAACTCCTCACTATACCTGAAGAAGACCTACACCAGCAATGCAGGGCACTAGTGACAGTGCTGACACATGATGACGTGCAATGTTGATGCGAGTGATTTAGGTGATGAACTGAAAGCCCTTTCAAGATACATTTCAGCAGGACCAACTCCAAAGGCTGTTCTGGAATCTATGTGCACAAATAAGATGACCACCCTCTTTCCAAATGCTTTTGTTGCTCTGCGCATACTTCTAACACTTCCTGTAACAGTTGCCAGTGGAGAAAGCAGCTTCTCCAAGCTGAAGTTAATGAAAAGACATCTACTCTCCACAGTGACACAGGAGAGGCTGGTCTGCCTTGCAACCATCTCAACAGAGCATGAGCTGGCCCAGAGTGTGGATCTTCAGCAGGAAGCAGTTCAAATCTTTGCAACCAAGAAGGCATGGAAAGCACCACTTTGATTATTCAAACAGATAAAAATGCCAGTGTTTACTATGCAGACAAGAAAAGTTACATTTGTTGTTCAGGCGTTTGAAGTTAAGTGTTACTTAAAATGTTTGAACAAGGCATTTTAAGTTGTTAGTTCTCCTTTATTGGGGTAGGTTTTAGAGTAGCAGCCGTGTTCGTCTGTATTCGCAAAAAGAAAAGGAGTACTTGTGGCACCTTAGAGACTAACCAATTTATTTGAGCACAAGCTTTCATGAGCTACAGCTCACTTCATTGGATGCATACTGTGGAAAGTATAGAAGATCTTTTTATACACACAAAGCATGAAAAAATGGGTGTTTACCACTACAAAAATTCACCAATGTGATATATGCCATCATGTGCCAGCAATGCCCCTCTGCCATGTACATTGGTCAAACTGGACAGTCTCTATGTAAAAGAATAAATGGACACAAATCAGATGTCAAGAATTATAACATTCATAAAACAGTCGGAGAACACTTCAATTTCTCTGGTCACGCGATTACAGACATGAAAGTTGCGATATTACAACAAAAAAACTTCAAATCCAGACTCCAGCGAGAAACTATTGAATTGGAATTCATTTGCAAATTGGATACAATTAACTTAGGCTTGAATAGAGACTGGGAGTGGCTAAGTCATTATGCAAGGCAACCCCTTGTCCGTCCGTCCGTGTCATCGTCCCCCCACTCCCCCCCCCCCCCCCCCCCCCCCGACGTTCTTGTTAAACCCTGCATTTGTGCTGGAAATGGCCCACCTTGATTATCATACACATTGTAAGGAGAGTGGTCACTTTAGATAAGCTATTACCAGCAGGAGAGTGGGTTTGTGTGTGTGTGTGTGGGGGGGGGGGGGGGGGAGATGAGAAAACCTGGATTTGTGCTGGAAATGGCCCAACTTGATTATCATACACATTGTAAGGAGAGTGATCACTTTAGATATTACCAGCAGGAGAGTGGGGTGGGAGGAGGTATTTTTTCATGCTTTGTGTGTATATAAAAAGAACTTCTACACTTTCCACAGTATGCATCCGATGAAGTGAGCTGTAGCTCACGAAAGCTTATGCTCAAATAAATTGGTTAGTCTCTAAGGTGCCACAAGTACTCCTTTTATTGGGGTAGGTAGCAGAGCAGTACCATGAGAGGAGTAGAACAGGAAGAAGGCAGAATTGAGACTTTTCAAAGTTTTGGCCCAAGCGAGGGAGTATGGAGTGTCATTTGAGCTCCTCGCCTCAGGTACCAAAATGTTGTGGGCCGGTCCTGGGGGAATAGAAAATACACCAAAGTGATACTGCATTAGCTTACACAACTCAATCTTTTATGCTTCCTTAGGATCTTGAAAGGGTTATCATTTATATATTTTTCTAAAGGGGCTTTTCTTGCCAGCAAGGATCTACCTTTCCCACTGACCCTTCTCTGTTGTGCACAGTGTTGGTGTTGCCCAGACTGACAGGAATCTCCAAGTCTGGTGGAGAGTGGACTCAGTGTATGACAGCTAAATGGGCAGGCAGACCCCTGTAGGGGTGCCACAGCCATTACGTAGTCAGACTAAACACATTTTCTTTTAAAAATGAATCTTCTTTCCTTGGCTCTCAACAAGTAGTTGGCAGTATAGGCCAAGAGGTGTATTAGCAGCAAGGTGCTCATTTTTGCATAGATAGTCTTCTTAATAACAATACTTCTACATGTGTCAGACTTTCCATAGAGATTTACATTATTTTTATTTTATTTATAACCTTGGTAAAATCCCAGGAGACAGTCTGCCAGCTGTGGGTACAATCCTGGCATGTTAAACACGTAGAGATGTGACATTTCATTCAGCTGTAAATCTCGCTCCTTGCTAATGATTAGCAGCTTCTGCTTTAGAGACTCTAAAATTGTGATAGTAGCAATTCTGTAGGGTCAAGACTGAGGTGCAGGGAGACGTTTGAAGTAACACTTACCCAGCTGCTGCCGGCCACAAGGCATGCTTCTAGCGTTTCATAGAGAAACCATCCTCTCTTTGGCATCAAATTCGATTCAATATTTAAAAAACAGAACATAACTTCAGAAGGGGATAGTGAACCTATTTTTCTAGTCCAAATTCAATTGGTTCAGTAGGTTTTAGTCAGTGAACAAAGATAAAACTGCACCACCTTTTATGATGCTGTCAAGCTGTCATTAAACATCATTAACGTTCTCTAAGCAGTGCCGTATGGGCAGCTTTGTTGACAGATCGCAACAACCCATTCTTAGTAAGAGAAATAATGAGTTAGGTTACTAGCTTTGAAATAATGGTGCAGTAACAGCCATCATCACTCAACTGAATCCTAATTAAAGAACTTTATACAATTTATGTGTGAAGAAAACTGGCTCTGGATTTGCTCTGGAATAAGAATATATTGCTTAATCCAGAAGCTATTTTTGAAGCTTTGTTAAGTACATTATTTTCTCTTAGCTGGAAAACAATCACTGCAGCTTTCACCTTGTTTACAGACCTTATATGTATTTCCAAGTAGTGGTGGCAAGCCAATTATAGTAGCTTTGTAGCTGTGGGTGTAGCAAATTTAAGTAGACCAGTACTGAGACACTGGAAGCAATGACTGCTGCAGCTACAGGAACCTGAGGGATCAGTAGCCAGCATTAGAATCAAAGTGAGATTAAGGATACAAGGGGTGAATGGGGATTAAGGAAAGATGAGTTAAGTATTCATATTTGTCAAATGTAAATGGGTGTATTAGGGAACACTCTGCTTTTGACACTCTGGCATCTACCCCAGACACCAGCTGGTAGGACCAGCTGCAGAAGGCAGGGACCTTCAAACATTTAGAGAACTTTTTCTGGACTTCCTCTGTTCTGTGCTGATTCGCTATTTGCTTCAACCCTTTCTCTCCCCCCTCTCTCACAATAATTTCACCTCGTTTTCACTCTACACCTGCACTTCTAACCCTTTTCGCCCTTGCCCTGTCCCCCCTCATCCTCTTCAGTATCCCCCTCTTCCTTCATGCTTATTTCTATTTATATTGCCTCATAACAAAACCCACCACCCAAAAATCATGGAACTAATATGATGTTTGCTGCCATCACATTGTTCACTCTGCTTGTGTGTAACACATACCCTGTACCCCATGCTGTGCCTGTTTTGTCTGTAAGCTCTTCAGGGCAAGAACCATCTACTAGTTTGGGTTTGCACAGTGCCTTGCACAATAGTGCTCTGTTCTTGCTTGGTCCTTAGGTACTACTGTAATAAACATGACCAATAATAATATTAACCTTTCATGAAAGAGGCCGTGATGTGTGTCTCCTTTTATTTCTCTTGGAGGGTTAAAGACTATTATTTGACCTTTTCCCAGGAGTTTTAGTGGCCAGGAGTTCCTGGCAATAGTTGCCCTAATGGTCTCTGCTCCTGAGTGCCATTGGAGGTATAGGAACCTGCACTCAGGAAGACTGTTCTTGCATTGCCTAGCAACATGAAGAGAGTAGACATCCTTGTCACCAAGCAGCATAATGTTTTGGCCTGTCATTGGAAAGACTGTCCAGTGAAATGAATGTAACCGTCACCATCCAAAAGTGTTACTTGTGTGCCATGGAGGCATACCTTAATGTGGAGTATTTTGGTTCCTCAACTCCAAAATAAGCTTCCGTTAAAAGAAAAAAAGTTGAAATAAAAAAAAAAAAAGTGAAAAAGAAAATACGATGGGAAAAATGCTGGAAAAGAGGAAAAATCTCAGTGGGAAGAGAATAATTAAGTTTAAGTATGGGGGACGGATGAGAGGAGGACAGAATAGCAAGAAGAAATGGCAAAAACAGGAGGAAATGAAGATTACAAAGGAAAAAAAATTGAAAGATGGGCCAGACAAGAGTCCCATAAGGAAAGAAGGAAACCAGAGTCTACTAAGGAAAGAGTGCAAAGAGGCGAGGAGGAGTAAGGAAAGAATGAGACTCCTCCAAAGAATTTAGAAAAATTAAGTCCAGAGGCAAAAACTATCCAGAAATGTTCATTTTTAAAAGATAAAAGATTGCTGTTGGAAGAGTGAAGAATGTATTAATTCTTTTTCCTTCTTCAGCGTTATAAATGTTAAGTTAACTGGATGTAGCTTAAAATGTATCTTTATATGTCGTTTTGTAGTCTGTTCATATGGGGAACTCATTAAAGTGAAGTACCAATATTTGAATGTATTTTCATCATTTAGGTTTAAAGTAGACATGTATTTTAAAATTAAAAGGTAGTTTAATATAGAGAAGTATTTTAATATTTTTATCTGTCAAGCTAGTAATTATTTCATATAATAAAACTTAGTACTCTTTTGTCTTAAAAGCACTCTGCAGACACTAATCTTCACAATAGTCATGATAGGGGTCAAGGAAATAGCCCCTTCTTACAGATGGGAAAACCAAAGCAAAGAGGTAAAGGTCTGCTCAAGACTGCAGAGTTAGTAAGGTGTGGCCACAAAGCAGCATGTTTAGCAACACTTCTAATTTCTGTTGACAAGTCACTGTTGCTGCAGAATGCTCAAGAATCTCTGGGACAGGGTGATAAAGCCATCTCTGAAGGCTCTTTCCTCCCTCAGCAGACTTCAAGGAGGAGTGGGGAGGCGGATCCTCAAAGAAGGGGAGGGAGGGAACCTTAGACTTAACAGACCTGTCTCAATGTTGGAAAACTTGATGTACCACCCAAGTCCCCTTTGCCATAAAGATTGGAATGGTGGACCAAGATATAGCATAAAACATGGCAGAGCTTCTTGAAACAGCCCATTCTGAATGCCTCTTGCTCTGGCATATGCTCATGCACCCTGCTTCTGGTTAGGGAAGATTTTACAGCAACACTTGGATTTTAATCCATCCAAGCACTTAAGCTTATTCTTAGTGTTAAGCACATGAGTAGTCAGTACCATCAGTGGGACTATACGTGTGCTCAAATGCTTTGCTGGATTGGGACTCCGAAAAGCAACAAAAAAAATAATCCATGCTGTATCCTGGTGGAGGGCAATTTAGCAAGGAGTCCTCTACACTGGGCAGGGCAGGGCTGGGTTTTTAAGTCCTTTCTCCATCCCAATAGATGGTTGTTGTACAGGGGGACCATGGTGGAAAGCAACCTCTGAAGGCAGCCTCATGATGTAGCAATACATTGAAAACAAATCATTGCATTCATTTTTTAAAAAATCTTCTATTTTGTAAGTCTTAAAGGGTAGCTTATAATATAGCGGAGGCTGTGTATCTGATCTTGATCCAATTGTGCAACAGCTGCTGAGATCAAAAGGAACCAAGCACGGTTCTGGGTATTGTAGTACTTGGCTCCAAGAAAATAAAAATTGTGTAAATCATCAGATCAGTGTAAAAAAAAAAAGTCTCAAGGTTTGAAAGCAGCTTGTCAAAACATTGACTACAAATGCATGCAATGCATGTGTGTATGGTCCATGCAGCATGGATGTAAGTGGACAATTCTTCTTTCTGTGTTTTCACATACATTAGATTACTGTGGAATACTTCTTTCAACTCCATATAAAATTTCCAAATGGAGTAGATTTCTGTTCTTTTTGAACAAAATGCAGCATTGACAAAATTCCTAGGCAGGCAAACAGAAATGAGACTAGTAAGTGGAATTCAAATGACTAATACTCTCTGTGGGGCTAGATGGCAAGGCTTGTTGAGGTACTGACTTGCATGTGTTTAGCCTAAGGAGATCACTTTGGAGGGCTCCAGAAGGAATGCTGCCAAATGTATTTGGTAATAAAAGGAAATACCAAGTCAGGAAATTTGACAGAAAATGCTCTATGAGAAAATGTAATCACAGCATTCTTGAAGATGTGAAAAAAGTTAAACCCTTCCATAGACTGAGCATTCCCTTGACTTATCCTCTGCTGCAGCTTCCCTTCATAAACAAAGTGCAGAATTTACAAGATTCCATCTTGTTGTTGTTTGTTGTCTAAACTGATCTAAATTACAAGCTGTCCAGTCTCAGGACTTGTCTTCACTACTGGGCTAAGTCGACCTAAATTATGCTACTCCGGCTACATGAATAACACAGCTGGAGTCAGCGTAGCTTAGGTCGATTTACCCAGTGTATTCCCTGTGCTGCGTCAACGGGAGACGCTCTCCAATTGGCTTAGCTTACTCTTCTCAGGGAGCTGGAGCACCGGGGTTGATCGGAGAGCACTTTGCGGTCCATTTTAGCGGGTCTTCACTAGACCAACTAAATCGACCCCTGTTGTATCGATTGGAGCAGCGTTGATTTTCCCCACAGTGAAGACCAGCCCTCAGCCAAATGGGTGTGAGTACCTAATTTGTCCCAGTGTTTCTGCCTACGTTCTTCATGAATTCTAACCCACCTTTGCTTTATTGAAGTTGTCTTTAGAATCGTGTATAATCCATTTTAGCAGCATTTCCCACCTAGCACAGTCAATATGTATTGCTTTGGTCACAACAGTTGTTTATTTGTATTGTGAAAAGCAAAAGGAGGATTTGTGGCACCGTAGAGACTAACCAATTTATTTGAGCATAAGCTTTCGTGAGCTACAGCTCACTTCCTCAGATGTAGCTCACGAAAGCTTATGCTCAAATAAATTGGTTAGTCTCTAAGGTGCCACAAGTACTCCTTTTCTTTTTGCGAATACAGACTAACACAGCTGTCACTCTGAAACCTGTATTTGTATTGTGGTCATCCCATCTGTCATCAGTCAAGATCAAGGCCTTATTGCGGTAGGTGCTATACAGAACATAATTAAAACATAGTCCCTGCCCCAAAGTACTTTCGAGCTAAGTGTAAAACAAATTACAAGAGATGGGTATAACCAATAGACTGGGGAGCACAAGATATGTATGTTTGTTAAGGAGTTCTGTAGTTGCACACTACAAACTGAATTAAAGATACGAATCCTTATTGTTTCATGGAAGGAAAAATAGTAGCAGGATTCTTACTATGCTAGTCAAGACCTGTTACATATAATTCCACTCTCAAAGATCATACTTCAAACCATTTCATTCCCGTGTTTCATACAACTAAATCTTTGATGGATAGATTGAATGTTGCCTGTATTCTCCATGTATAATTTTTCACAGATGCCCGTGTTTCATTTTGGAGATCTATTTATCTATATTTCTCTCTCATCGCTAAAGATAAAATGGGGGAATTGCCTTGTTAGGTTTGGTGAAGCTATTCTTTGGCTACACCCTAGCTGAGTTTTACAACATTCCCTTTTATCTTTGCAGCTGCCTCTTATTCCCTTTGCCAAGAAAGAGACATTCACATTCTCTTCCGGAATTCTTTATTTGCTCTTTTAGTAACTATATGTATGTTTTATTTGGGAAAGCTGTGAAATAGGATTATGTTGAGTAAATCACCCTCTTGTTTAAAGGCATTAATTGTTCCTTTAAATCTCTCATAACTAAACAAGACATGTAGAGCCTGCTCTACGTGGCTGTGATTTAAAGAGAGACCCCTTCCTTTTTTTTTTTTTATTCTCATTGATGCATTGATTCTCATTTAATTCTCATTCTAGTAGTAAAGTACAGTAATGAGAAGGTGGATTTCTGCTCACACTATGGACAGATGTGTGGCTATTTCAATCCTGGCATATCAGTTGCTAACTCTGTCTCCTCCACCCTTCAAAGAATAGCAACAAAATTTAGTAGTTCAGTGCAGTCTGTTCATTGCTATAAGGAGCATTCATGTCATGAATTGTTAAAATGTGGAACAAGATTAGGATACAGAAGAAGCTGCAGTTTTTGCACTACGAATCCTACTTTTAGAAAAGGCTGAGTCAGCAAACTCATAACTTGCAAGTGATCAGAGGACATAAGCTTTAACCTTGTTTCTCCCCTCCCCCTTTTCACAGCTGGCCTGTTAGACAGCAATCTCTTGTTTTAGAGTCTATGTATAGTTTCTGCATTATAGTACAAATATGAGCCACATAGTTTAAGGAGAAAGGCAGGCCAATTGAATGGTGTAAGAGTATACAGACACCATCATGTGGCACTGAAATTTTGCCCAACTGATAGCTTTTTTGGCAACTTGTCAGGAGCTCAAGGACATTGTATTAAGAGGAGCTGACAGCAGATGTTCCATTTTTAGTATGGTGTTGAGACCCATGGACTCCACAGGTCCCAGCAAGCAGCACTTCATCTGAATATGAGTGGCCAGGCTGCTGGGACAGATTCTCTTTAAACTGCGTCTTTGTAGTGAAGATAAAGATGTGTGGGACTTCCTTTTAGAGCTCCATGGGCAGTCCTTGAAATACAGTGCTCTCAGTGTTGTCTGATTTATTGATTATATATTGATTATTATATTGCTTGCTTAAGAATTCTCATTTAGCATTCTGAGGCTTGATAGGTGCTTGTCCCAAGATCTGGCCCAATATTATTAAAATTACTGTTTAGTTGGGATGTGCATTATTGCAACACTTACAACTATTTATAATAGTTTTATGAATACAGTTAGCAAAGTTACAAACATTCTAACCCAGCAAGGTAAAAAGAGATAATACAATACACCTGAACATCCATATACTCTCACCATCCCTTGCAGAACAACCTAAAATGTTAAGTCATAATCTTCCTCCTCCTCATGTCCTTCCTTATCAGCACCACCAGTGGTTGTCCTCCTGGCATCTCCAAAGACACAAAGGCCAGGATATAAGTTTTATAATGTGTTATTTTAACACCACTAAACCTAATGCATATTCAGTAGGAGTTTCACTCCCTTTTCTTTATAGTTCCTCTCCCTAACTCATGTTGGGGTGCCCTTCTCCCGTACGTTATTAATCCTTGTACCTCAATCTTATTAGTATATACATTTGTTAGTTACCATGGCACACTGGTGATCAGACATCAGCTGATGTCACTAACTTGGAATATTCCAAATTGGTATAAACTAGCATCTTGTAGTTACCTGCCAGCAGTTTTGTCATTCAGCATTCTATGTTATATCTTATGATCTAGGGTTACTCTTGGTTAGCTACTTATGCTAGGACTTTTTTGGGCCTTATGCCTTGATTAGTTTAGCTAGGCCAGGGGCGGGCAAACTTTTTGGCCTAAGGGCCACATCAGCTTTCCGAAATTGTATGGAGGGCCGGTTAGGGGAGGCTGTGCCTCCCCAAACAGCCAGGCGTGGCCCGGTCCCTGCCGCCAGTGTGACCCCTCATGATTCTCGCCCCATGACAGCCCCCCTGGGACTCCTGCCCCATCCACTCCCCCGTCCCCTGACTGCCCCCGGAACCGCACCCCTAACTGCCCCCTTCCGCCCCATCCAACCCCCTCTCTCCTTCCTGGTTGCCCCCTCCCCCGTGACCTCTGCCCCCATTCAACCCCCCTGTTCCCTGCCCTCTCATGGCCCTGACCCCATCCACTCCCCCCACCCACTGACCACCACCCCAAAATCCCTTGCCCTCTAGCCAACCCTGCTGCTCCCTGCTCCCTTACCGTGCTGCCTGGAGCACTGGTGGCTGGCGGTGGTACAGCCGCGCCACCCAGCGCACCAGGACAGGCAGCCCTGCTGCCTGCCTGACCCAGCCACATCACCGCGCAGCACAGAGCACCGGGTCAGGCTGCGGCTCTGCAGCTGCACTGCCCAGCAGGAGCTTGCAGCCCCGCTGCTCAGAGCATTGTGCTGGCGGCGCAGTGAGTTGAGGCTGTCGGGGTGGGGAACAGCGGGGGAGGGGATGGGGCTAGCCTCCCAGACCAGGAGCTCAGGGTCCAGGCAGGAGGGTCCCGTGGGCTGGAAGTGGCCCGTGGGCCATAGTTTGCCCACCTCTGAGCTAGGCTAGAGTCTTACAAGCCTTGAGACTCACTGCATTACTGCCTTTACTTATACCTATGCATTACCTAGTAAATACTTATACCTATAAGCTACATCGGCCAATGATGGTTCCGGTTTCACTCTAGTTATGACTTTTTACCTATTGACTCTTCAGGCACTCCACTTGGTTGCATTGATCAGAAATTTTTTTCAGACTTAAGAATTATGGATACTGTATAATCACATACAATGGTTGCAATATTCGAAGTCCAGAGGTGCACCTTTGCATCCTGCGCAATCCCATGGAAGCCAGTGTATGGAAAGTCACATGACCTATTTCTGCTGGACTGTATGTTAGCGAAGCTGGCTACCTGTATCTGGACCAGCAGAGGGGTGACCCTGGGGAGGTAAGCAACTTTACAATTGCAATTAAATTGTTGCTAAATTTTATTGGACAGTCACATAATTCAGGTTTTGGTAAAAAACCTCTTTTTTTTTTAAAGTTGTACAGATTTAATATTAATAGAACCCTTTTAACCCAAATTAAAACCATATTAAAATAAAAAAAGTTTTGGTTTGAATACAAATATTTCCCTATAGTGTTCATAACACACATCAAATTCTGGAAATAAGAACCAGAAAGTGAAACAATCTCAATTCTGGGGTAAAGACAAAAGTGAAACTGAACTGTTGTCCTCCAGATTGAATGAAATGCAAAAAATAAAAAGTATTATGAAAAAATTGTTTTAAATGTTTAGTTTTAGCAATCTACTAGAGCAATAATTTTGGTGAAGAGATGTGATTTTAAAATAACATTTTTGGCCTGTCCTGCTAAATGTTAATCTTTTACATTAGTTATATAGTACTATAATTTCCATAGCAATGTTTTTAGCTAATAAATAATGTTTAGAATTTGATATGATACTTAATTTTTTCTCATTGTTAGAATTATGAACCATGATTGTGTCTAGAAGATTACTTTGAAGCTTGAGTTCTCCTTTCCATGGATTAATTTATCAGAGGTACATAGCATTATACTCCATATATTTCACCTTGCACGTCCTAACGTGCTTTTGCTTCTCTGTCTACACTAAAGCATTGACTTATCATGCATGCTTTGTTGCTTTACATTGCAGAAAAATGATCCACCGTCTTCATTGCCTCAAGGGATAAACTGGGTGTAGATTCCAGCAGAGTAAGTTCATATTGTGAACCAGTAATGTAATTTGCCTTTTATCCTGAGCATTGGTATGTTTCTAGTAAGTGTTTTTTGTTTTTGTACAGGTTGCTGAGTATAAACCCAGTTCTCTTATCACCATGTCCAAGAAAAGCCAAACCAGCAAAGAAGAATTTGTGGGGGTGATGAGGTTACCCTCGAGTACTATTTACTGTGCAGGGCCGGCTCTAGGCACCAGCTAAGCAAGCTGGTGCCAGGGGCGGCACTCCAGCTGTTCTTGGGGCGGCACTCCGGTAGCAGCCCTGGCGGCAATTCGGCGGCAGCCCCTCTCCATTGTTTCTCGCGTTGGCAATTCAGTGGCGACTCTTATGACTCGGGTCTCGCCGTCGGCAGCAATTCGGCAGCAGCTCCCTCCAATGTTCCTGTTCTCTCCCGCAGCGGCGTATTCAGCGGGTTTTTGGGGGTTTTTGCTGCTTGGGGCGGTAAAAAACATAGAGCCGGCCCTGTTACTGTGTAACATATCCTTAGGCCACCATACATTGGAAAGGCAGGAAGGAGCAGTTGGCATGTAGGGCACATGGGCAGAGCAGTACACTTGACCCAGACGGAGAACTATTGTTCAATAAAGATCACTTGAAATGAATGTGTGTCTTTTTTTCTTTTATTTACCAATTGTAGTGCACCCGTGTACTGAAGGGAAATTACCAAATACAGACTTGTTTCGTTGCACTGAATGTCTTGAGGAGCTCCAAATATAATACTGTAACAGAAATCATTATTCTGGTGTCAGAGAGCCACCAGTCCAGGACCCCAAGTGACCATATTGTTCCGGCATCCTGTACATGGGATTAGATGTCAAATTACAGTATTGTGATTCTTACTTGTACACACAGGGCTGAATTAATTGCTTCCTTGTAGCGAATACTGTGAAAATGGGTGGGTATTCCATGTAGCAAATACTATGAAAATGGGTGGGTTTTTGCCTCATGACAAAAGCCAGGGACAACTTTAAGGTCTTAGAGATTTTCTTTAAGATTCTCCTCCTCCACAATCTTACAGCCAGATTCCCCCATATTCTCTCTTATGTCACCCAGCTTTTCTACTTACTGTTTCCATTCCACTGATTTTGGGTGAAATCGTCACTGCCGCAGTGGGCCAAATAGGAAAGATGGTGTGATGTCCAGGTCTTTTGCTAGAATGGCTCCTGGTAAACATACTAAAGTTCATTTAATTATCTTTGCCTGAGACCAGAGAGACTAGATTGACTAGATCGGTGTCCTAGTATAGCAGCAGTTCCATATATAATTCATGCCTGATTCAAAAATTGTGAATTACCCCAGCTGAATTAGGGGCTTCCTTGGCTGTAGGTTTTGTGGGACCCAGAAGCAAGCACTCTAGTAACAGTTGGGAATCTGGAAACAGAATGAATTAGAGAGGAGTTAGCATTAATCTCATATCATCTCTAACACCATCTGTTGTTCAGTTTGGGGAGTGCAACAAAATGTTTTTGTCTATTGCCATGTGGCATCTCTGTTAGCGCAGTGGTCACCAACTGGTCCATCATGATCGACTGCTCGATCCTGGAGAATCTCCCAGTCGATCATGATCTCTGGTGGTGCAGCGGGGCTGCCGCTAAAGCAGGCTCCCTGCCTGCCGTGGTGCCATGCCACTCCCAGAAGTGGCCAGCACACCCCCAGGGCGGGGGAGGGGCACGCCGGGTTTTCTGCATGCTACTCCTGCCTGCAAGCACTGTTCCTGCAGCTCCCATCGGCCACAGTTCCCCATTCCCAGCCAATGGGAGCTGCAGGGGCAGTGCCTGCAGAGAGAGCAGTGTGTGGAGCCATGTGCCCCCACCAGGGGCCGGAGGGGCACGTTGGCCCCTTCTGAGAGTGGCGAGGGGCCGGGGCAGGCAGGGAGCCTGCCTTAGCCCTGCTGTGCCTTCAACCGGGAGCCTTCTGAGGTAAGCACCTCCCGGCCGGAGCCTGCACCCCAACCCGCTGCCCCAGCCCAGACCCCCCTCCTGCACCCCAATACTGCCACAACCCAAAGCCTCCTCCTGCACCCAAACTCCCTCCCAGAACCCATACCACCTCCTGCACCCCAACACTCTGCCCCAGCCTGGAGCACCCCCAACAGAAACTCCTTTCCAGAGCTTGCACCCTTCACCCCCTCCTGCACCTCACCTCCTGCCCCAGGCTCAGCCTGGAGCCCCCTCCCACACTGCAAACCCCTCAGCCCCAGCCCAGAGCCCGAACCCCCTCCCAACCCTCTTCCCCAGCCCAGTGAAAGTGAGTGAGGGTGGAGGAGAGCGAGTGATGGGGGGAAGAATGGGGGGGTAGGGCTTTGGGGAACAGGGTGTGGGGGGAGATCCTAGGTTGCCCTTAAATTCAAAAAGTGATCTTGGGCATAAAAAGGTTGGAGACCACTGTACTAGCGGAATACAGTTGAAGGAACATGCTGAATTTGGCTTATTACTCTACTAAATGCATCTAGAAACCTTATGGGATCTATGGTTAACAAGCTGAATAACTGCAGTACAGGAACGGTCTTAGCACTGTAGTTATCAAGACTGATTTGTTAGTTGTGGTATGTATCCAAGATTGTTAGTGGTAGATATTACCTGACCAACCTTGTCTCTCTAATATCCTGGAACCGACATGGCTACACCAACACTGCATACAAGGAAAGATGAAGTCAGTTACAGGAACTTGGGGAAAGTGAGAAAAGGGATGTCAATGCAGCCACATGTGCACCTTCGATGGTAGAGTTTGGCCCTTCTGCTTGTTTCTCAAACACTGACTCTGAGAAAGTGTGGTGTGAGCTGCAACTTTGGCCTGCAGAGACAGATTGCTATTGTAGGAAAGACAGATCTAGTTATGAAGGGCTACATTATATATCACATTTGTCTAATAAAAAGAGGAAACGACTAAAAAAAAGCTTGACTAGTTGGCCTACATGAAAAGAGGAAAGATGGACCCCAAAACATATGTTCTAGTGCAGTACATTATGACAGAACTTAGTTTTGTGCTGATCTTATACTAAGTAGTCCCTAACATACATACAGTAACATTTTAGCATATATATATAGAGAGAGAGAGAGAGCCTGATACTGCAAAACTTAATGCTGTGACTTTTGACAAATAGAGTCCTGCAGAACTATTCACACCAAAAAGCACTGAGCACAGGAGTGTCTGGAGGATTGGGCCCATGGTTAAGTGTGAATTGCTATGAGTGGTATGTTGCTGATGGTCAGGAGTTTGAATTTTTCCACTCTCTATGCAACTAGCTTTTTTTTTGTAGATTGGAGAACTCCTGGAAATTTCTAAAGCCCTCTTCCTCAGCAGTGAGGATGGAGGTGACTATGAAATTTGGCAGAAAACACCATATTGCATAAGACCACAGAAACATTGAAATTGTGTTACTTGTACTCATGCTGTAATTCCTGAGTGTAGGGGGTACAAGCTGAATTGTGCTGTCCAAGAGCTCTCTAGAAGTAATTTGTGTTCCCTAGATTAAAAATACACCATTTCTGGAAACGTTCCCTATTGACCTTCCATACCCCAGAAATAAAACCTCCCATCCGACCTGGCCTGAGCAGCTTGGGGAGGTGGATGAAGGAAGAGACGGGGTTGTGGCTTGATGCCCAACTGTATGCCTTCATAAGTGAGACCAGATTTGCTTGAGCTGGCTTTGAGATGGTTACTTAAGTTGCATGATGCCATTATGAAGCAGCAGTGCATAATTTTGCCACTTCACTAGCTAAGTAATTTTAAAACAAGTTATTTAGTGTATAGCACTTTCCTATGCCATAAGGAAGATGATGACACCTTCATGAAGGAGTTAACATTTAGTATTGCTGATTCCAGCCAGAGGATGAAATTGAGTTTTTCAGGGATCCTAGAAGTAAAGAACTTGAGTTGGTATCTGTCTTGTTTATTTTGTGTGCACATGCACATGTCAGGGGCAGTTGTTTAGTAAACAGTATTGATGGGGATCACAACATGACAGTTTGCAGCAGAGAGTCACAATGTGACCACTTCATGTGTTGCTCCGCTTCCCCAGTTCTAAAACAATTTTTTTCCATTATGCTGCTAATTACAGCAGTAGTTATGGATGGGTTCACTTCCTGTATCCACTTCATTAACATACTGCATGTGTTTAGCTCAGTGTTTCACTGAATGTTTTTTTTTTAAATAGTTTGCTTATAGTTTCTGTTTTGATTTTTTGACTTATTTGACTTCTTAGTCCAGTAATTTTACAGGGACATACTGAAATATTTGTGGAGGATCAAAATAGAGAACCGAGGAAATTTAGTACAACTCTTGCAAAGTCAACCTAATATATACAGGCAAGTTGATCTCTTGCAGCACTCCTAGAGAAGGCCTTCTCTTCACACCTAGGGCATCAATTTTGAACTGAGAGGTGTAGATAGGGCTAAACAAACATGCACTGGTGGAATGTAATGTAGTATGTAAGACACTGAATCCTTTAAAAAATTTCTAGGTGGCTCACTGTTTACCAGAGAGCACAAATGCAACAATCAACCCATGGAAATAATGGCATTAGAAGCATTCTCTTTAATTTTTCAGAAGCAAATATTTATCCATAAACTTGTTGAATTCAGCTTTGTTGTATTTACACATAAGAGGGCAGTATGGTACTATTAGCCAAATGCCTTGTGTGAACACATTATATTTTATTATATTATGCATTGCATCATGTTTTAAGAAATGGCTTTAGAACTCTGAGCACAGTTAGAACTTTGTGAGTGGCTCCACAAGTTATAGTGCATCTACACGAGGAACAATGTATAGAGGGAATACTTGGATAGTTTTCTTTTCTACATGTAAATTATGTTGTGCATTTATAGAGCTGTAATTGCAATTGTATGCAGTGTTTTTATTCTCTCAGACAGTCAATATGTATGTATATGTATGTAAAAGAAGAGACAGATTCTCTAAAGCTGGCATGGGGAGGTTTAAATTATGTCATGTTGCATCTCAGAGAAGTCAGACAGTGTTTCCAACATCGCTTTCCCTTGGATGCCCTATGCTCCCTTCCAAGTCAGAAGGGTGGTTCTGACCATTTTGCACCATTGCAGCCACCTCTCCTTGGCAGTAGATAAACCTAAATTGATCCCAGAGAGAAGTCAGTGTAAATGTGGGCTCTTGCCTTGAAGATCCTTTTTGTACAATCTAATTCATATACATGCGATACTCAGGGTAACCAGGCCAGCCATGTAAGAGTTTCTTTTAATTCAAACAACATGGTGCTCTGAGTGGTTTATCTGAGTGACCACTGCACTTCTCAAGTATTTAGTCACTTGGCTTTTAGCCTCATGCCTTATGCACACCTGGGGCATGTTGTAATAATCCAGAAATGTGTACCCGGGAGTCTGTTTGTTTACAACTTCTTAAATTTCTGCTTTGTAAAAGTTTTTTTTCTCTGAAGGCTTATTACAAACTCCCTCTTTATAACCTCTTGCGGTAATATACAAAATGTTTGTCTCTGTATAACTCCAGTACACAGAAACACTGTACACTATTTAATTATGTTGTTTCTTGTTATACCATTATGCTGTGCTGCTGTATGGTGTAATGGAAACACAATACTTCATTTTTGTAAAGCTATGTGCATATTTACTGTCTCATAGCTGTTGTCTTCAGAGAAATCTATAGTATGCTAACTTGCTCACATGAATTTGCCATGATCAAATGTAAAGGGCTGCTATTAAGTGCTGTATAGGCATATTGATCAGCTTTTATAAGTAAATCAGCATCATGGACTAGTAAAAAATGCAGGAAACTTGAACATATGTGCATTGCTGCTTTACCCAGAGAGAAATGATATGATGCTTTATGTTGGATATTGATGTTCTAGAGGTAATGAATCAAAAAATAAAATGACTAAAGGAAATGCAATCTCTTGTGTGTGTCTTTGTGAGTATCATCATGGTTAGTAAAAGTACGCCTAACGACTCATTGTTTAATGGCTAATTGAAAACGTTCTATACAATATGCTTCTCCTGCCGCCCTCACAGCAACTCCACCACACACACACCCTCCAAGAGCATGCTATTTTTTTAGGGATTAATATGATAATATGACTGTCGTAAATTTTGAAAATTAATATGGGTATTATGGCAAAATTACAGGCCCTAAGTGAAATTGTGGAAATTTACTTTTCTGGTTAGTGGTTCGTAGAGTTAATTCATTGTTTTCCCCTAGCTGGCAAGCATGGCTGCACATATTTATTCTTTGGATTAACTGATTTGCTGTCTGGTTAATGTGTAGACAGTGCTTTTGCTTATTTTTATTTTGTATGTATGTATTTATTTAAAAAGCACTCATTAAGGACCCATGACACACTCCCAAAACTTGAAGGAATGGATTTTTGGCTCCTCTCTGCTTTGAATGAAATCCAGAACAAATGTTGTTTGATAATGGTTTATAGTTGCATTGCACAGGTTGCTGTAAATAATTAATACCTCTTGTGTTCTTGATTGCAGATTTTCAGAACCCTGCCTGATGCTACTTTCCCTGAGCCACTCTCTATGTCAATATCTCCTCCAAATGTCCCACCAAGGCAATCAAGAAGACAAGGGCAGCGTAATAAGCGGCCTCTGGCTGTATATAATCTCTGTCTTGAGCTTGATGATGGTAAGATTTTAATTATATTGTCTATCTTGGCAGCAGATGGGTGTTTCTGTATATCTTGTGTGAGTCTACAGTAATTTTCCATTTCACATTTCTGTTTTTTTTCTTTTTGTCATTTGAGACATGGAAAGGAGTAGGGAATATTCTTGTACATATTTGAAACTGGGGAATAATTGCCTAAAGTCCCATTCCTGTCCCCTCCTCTCCCCGCCCTTTAAAAAAAAAGGCCGTTCCCATTTCTTTGGGGAGATCTGTATGACCTCTGCTGAAGATTATGCAACCATAAGATAAATGGAGAGGGAACTAAAATTAAAGCAAATCTTTTATGAGAAGAGCTAATGCACTCTAATGTTAAATTCATCTGGATTAAAGGCTCAGGTCACTCAGTGAACTGCAGAATACTGCTACTGTACTTGAATCTTTAATACCTTGCTGTTCAGTGGCAGTAAATATTTGCATCCTGCTCTGTGCTGCCGAGAAGCAAGAAATCTTGCTGGACATGCAGTGTGCAGCAATATCATATAGTGCAGTATGGTATATACGGTATCCTGCATGTCCTGGCATTTAGCTCAAAACCTGGCCATTTTCTTGAAATCTTCTGGTTTGGTGGCATGTGCAGTTCTAAAAAGGCAAGTAAGTGCTCAGTTTGTATTGCAGCCTGCTCCACTCTAGTCCCTTCCCCTCTCCCTCAGTGTAGTTAGTTAATTATTCCTCCACATGAAGAAGCATGAGATCAAGACACAAAGCCCAGTTAACATTAAAGTGAAGAAAATTAAGACTTGAAGGTTATGTACTAGTATGAGACTTATCGATACACTGTCATTACGCTGCCTTCCTGCCTTGGTGAATTTGGTAGTTAAAAAACAGAGATGCTTACTATAGCTGTACGTGCAAGTTTAATAAACAAGCTCAGCACAACTGTGTCAGACAGCTGGCTCTGAGAAATGTCCGCAAGAGACTCAGCGTGTTGCAGTACTTTTCAGCTCATTGGTGAGATGGGGAAGCTCTGCTTCTTTCTTCTTTCTTTTTTTTTAAAGACGTATGAAACTAGAGGCATATACTAGAAAAGGTTAATACATTGCTGACTGAAGAATATGCTGACAAACTAAAAGACATTGTAAACAGTTTCTCCAATTATAAATTAATCTTCAATTTAAATATTTTTACACAACTTGAATGGCTGCTGAGCATGTTTGAGGCTGCCACTGCCACCATTTTGAATGCAAACTCTGTTTAGACCCATGAATTCCCACCACACAGTGGCAGGAGCTCACATTAAGGAGCTGATCCTGATCCTAGTGCAGTTGATGGGAGTTTTCTTGTTGACTTCATTGGGAACAGGATTAGGCCCTTAAAACAGTGGTATTGGTAACAAAATAATGATAATCTGAAAGAGATAAGGTGTGTGAGGTGATGTCTTTTATTGGACCATCTTCTGTTGGTGGAAGAGAGAAGCTTCTGAGCTTCACAGAGCTCTTCCTCAGGCCTGGGAAAGATAACCAGAGTGTGAGCTAAATACAAGGCGGGGCAGATTGTCTAACCTTGCCATTTAGCTAAAGAAACAGCCCATATTCCCTCCTGATTTGGGTGTTTTGAAATAAGAAAAAGGCTGACATTTTAGAGCTTGAATATTGCTATGTGTAACATGGTAGTTCAGTGCTTGCTGTGATCCCTTCTGAGGCCTGTGGGTTGTGTTGTGGTAATGATTTGATGCAGCATGATAACCTAGTAACATGCCATCGCAGTGGATGGGGATGGGTTCTGTGTTGTCGTGACTCAGATGTCACGATACTGTGATGTAGGGCTTTGTCAGATGATCCTAAAATGTGTTTGGGGGACATTTTTTAAAGCCTGAAAGAATAATTAGGTACCTAACTCCTACCTAGTTAGGGTTGCCAGGTGTCCGGTTTTCAATTGGAACACCCATTTGAAAAGGGACCCTGGCAGCTCCGGTCAGCATCGCTGACTAGGCCATTAAAAGTTCGATCAGCAGCACAGGGGGGGCCCAGGGCTCAGGCAGACTTCCTACCTGTGCTAGCTCTGCGTGGCTCCCAGAAGCGGCCACCAGGTCCTTGCGGCCCTTATATGCATTGTTATACCAATAAATTAAAAACCAGCAGGATCTTATTAAAGAGGAAAAGGCAAAATCCCACATTTATTGTGAATACAGAAAGAATCATAGTAAGCAGTTAGTTATAGCTATAATGTTCCATTATATAAATCTCATATTTATTCACACATTCATTCATACAAACACACACACACAGGTTCTGCAAGGTTGTTATCATAGTTACCAGCCTTAGAGTTGTTCATGCCAAGCCATGTGGCCTGGACATGAGGAGGGAGCAGGGCCTTGTCAGACGCTCATCTGATGCTCCTGGAAGTTGGTTTGCAGAATTGGACCCCCAAAGTTCTCACTTTCTAGAGTCCATTTTTATAGGAGTTTCTTCCTATGCCAGTCTATGGGAATTGCTTCATCATGCTGTTGCTGAATCAATCAGCAGATAGCACATTCCTGACGGCTCCGTGCTGCCAGAAGTTATCTTGTTCTTTGGTTCTCCCATTCTTGAGGCTGTTGGGTGGATTCCAGTCTGCTCTCCGGGGGTCCTCTGGTTATTTCCACTTGACGCCTTCTTCAGCCTATGGACACTGGATTCTTAGGCTGGCACCTCCCTGATCATTCAGTTATTATCCACACCAAGCATCCATCCACATACATCCTCTATCTCTATTTTAATCACAATATCAATACAACAAAAGGGCGGGGAGTCTCTGGGTGCTGTTTCTGTTGTTACAGAGTATTGCTTTGAGTCTCTCTCTGTGTGAATTGCTTTGAGAACGGACTCTGTCTTAGAATGTACTAACACAATTAGCAGCTTGCAAGTTTCACACATAGAGGGAGAGAAACAGTACCAAAAACCAAGAGACCTCTTAATTAGTAATACCCTGGAATTTAAACTATGGGGAATCAAACTCATTTGTGATTTTAATACAGAACTTCTTTAATATGATCCAACAGCATGGGCAGCTAGGGAGGCTCCGCGCGCTGCCCTCGCGCCCATGGGTGCCACCCCCACAGCTCCCATTGGCTGGGAGTCTGAGCGATGGTGGGGGCAAGTGAGCGTCAGAGGGAGGAGGGGATGGAGCGAGTGGGGGTGGGGCCTTGGAGAAAGGGTGAGGCCTCGGGAAGGGGTGGGGAAGGGATGTTCAGTTTTGTGCCATTAAAAAGTTGGCAACCCTATACTTCGTGTCAGTAGGACTTGGGTGTCTAACTTCCTTTTGTGCCTTTGAAAAATTCCCCCCTTAATGTACTACATGCATGTTGAAATCAGTGGTACTCACTCAGGACTCTCAGCACCTTGCTCTTAGGAACTGGCTGTTTGATAGGTGGCTTCTCTGTACAGTGTTGCGTATTAACATTGACTTTTCTTTTCATTTGAATTTAGCTGTTCAGTTTTCTGAGAAACTTTTGTCAGTAGCCAATATCCTAATTATTTGACATTGGGTACAATACATACAGTAACACAGAATGTTTAGCCCAGCTATGTCGTTACCTGAAGGATCATTTTGGTGGATGGGAAGCATAATATGTATTACAGCCTCATTAATTATCTAGTCACTGGTTAGACTTGAATAGCTCTAAATATGTTCTTACAAGCTTTCAGTTACTTCATTCTGTGGGGAAAGGAGAAGGAGCAGAAGTTAGCTTGGGCTTTATTCCATATTTTCCTAGTTTCTTGGCTAACAAATACATGTTTTATAACTGCTCTTGAAAGATTTTATATCGTGTGTGTGTGTGTGTGTGTGTGTGTGTGTGTGTGTGTTGTAACAGGAAATTAAACATTAAACCATTTCTCCCCCGCACACACACACACCTTTTTTTCAAATTCACAATGGCATGAGTTAAGCATAGAGCATTGGCCAATATTTTTTATTTTCAGAATTTGATCAATTTGTCACAACCTTGTTGTTTAAAGAGAGCAGCTAGTTTTTATATATTTATAGAAAAATGTACCTTAAAATTAGTGTGTATGTAATATATTTCTTATTAACAAAATAATGCATTAAAACTCTGAAATCTCAGCAGTGTGTTTGACACGAAGTAAAACTGTCTCTGTGCTGGAAAATTTCTTGAGCATGTTTCGCTTAGAATTGTTATGCAAACCAGGAAATCATTCGGAAAGAGGAAACAAGCCTTTAACTATCAGCTGCTCCAGGGAGTCAACAGGCTGCAGAGTCCACTCAGTGGATTGAAAGCACAAGTTCTAGGACAGTTTTTCTTTTTCAAAAGCACTCTCAAGTCACAAGGATTCTTGAGTGCACCCAAAATGTTTGCGGCAACTACCCAGACATAGGACTGTAACTGAAGTAAATATTGATAGTCGTAACAGGTTGAAAAACACATTGATTAAAATCTTTATTTTGTCTTCAAGTAATTAGCTGCAGTGGGGTCTGATAGCACATGGATTTTCCTTTCACAGGTAATTAGGTGATATTAAACTGTTTGCAAACAATTCAAGTATTATATTTTACCAACTTGTTGCCAGAAAGGCAAACCAATTCACAACAGAAATATTTTTTGTTGGTCTTTTTTTTTTGAGTTTTTCCATGGTAAGGAAATTATGAAAGCTACATGTTGAAGTATTCCATCCTGTCAGTATTTCAAGTAGAACACTGCTTAATGGGGGACTGAGAAGTACTTTGAGATATGGCCTGATCCTCCAGTTTTCACTGAAGAATATTTGTACCAGATTTGCCCGAAAATGTCCTCAGTTTTTACATGGACAGTCAACAAAGTTTCTCAGAAGAAAGCTCTGCTTATATTTCATCCAAGAGACAATTAAAATGTTGTTCCTTCCTAAATTTATTTATTTTTGCATTTTACAGTCCACAGAAAAATGCTCTCAGAGGTAAAATGGGGAAAATCTATTAACCCAGTGCCCCCTCCAACAAATAAAAATAAGAGCCTCGTCCAAAATTATTAAAAATGGAGGTAGGGAATTATCTGTAGCCTGAGAATTGTAATAATCATGGTGGCCTTTAGGACTGGAGAAGCCAAAAGCTACAAGCATGTGGAGTATGGAATGTGGCCCTGAATCATCTCCATTTCTGGCTCTGCTGGTAGAAGTGTTTGTGTAACTGTCAGATGTAAGTTCCCCACACCATGAAGTATCCAATACCACATAAAGAGTCTCTTTCCATGCACATTTTTATTTCCCAAATATAAGCAAAGTGCTCTCTCACTTTCAGTATGCAAAACAGACCTTGTAGGAATATTCAAAAATAAAAATCGAAAAGGGGGACATGACTAAAATGAAAATAATAAAATAATGAGGGGAATAAGAGGACCAGTGAGCCTAGGTAATAGGGTCAATCTTTCCTGGAGAAAGAGCATCATTAAAAGTCAGATCTCCTGCAATATTCCCCTATCTCTGTAATGCTCCACCTTCTGCACATAGACATGCAAGAGCACATAATACTGTAAGCAGGCCAATTTGGCGTACTAAAAGCCATTAATCCCAGGCATGGAAGCGACTGACATGTACCCTTGCTTCATGCCAGCTGTGCACTATCCAACCTCCATTCAAAAGGTAATATTCCTTACTGAGGCATGCAAGGATGCTTGCAGAATAAACAGCTGAAGCAATAGGCTCAAGTCCTATTAATGAGGAATAATACTGGAGTGAATGAGAGAGCATTTCTTTTAATGGGACGTTTTTGTCTCTCTTTTTGGTGGTGTTTAGTGTGAGTGAGAAAAGTCTAGAGATTGGTGTTCTGGATATAAGGGGTTGATGGGAGAGTTAAGGGAGCCTTCCCCTGTTCTGCTCCTGCTCCTCTTTACCCTTTCTCATTCAGTCTTCCAAATTCTGTTCCTGTTCTCCCATTACCTTCTTCCCCTCCTTTTCCCCATTAGATCCTGTCCTTCTGAGACAGCTCCTGGCTTCTCTTTTAGGCTTTTCATTTCCCCCGACAGTGGAAAGCTGAGACAGACAGATTACCTCCTTCCGTAATTCCAACTACAACTGCTCCTTTCTGGCTAGGAACCAACAGCGGGGTAGAATAGCAGAGTGGGTGCCTGATCAGAAGGTGCTATGGTGGGGACCTGGTGGTTAGGAGTTGAAACTGTAGCCATTACCCTGCTGCCTGGCTGGAGCCCAGCAGATAGAAGAGAATTCCGCTGTCCTGTGAGACGGTGTGAGCAGTAACATACAGGCAAAAATGTCATGCAAGATGTGTAACACTTGGGATACACTCTTAGGAAGTGGGCAGTTGTCTTCTACAAAAAGTTCGGTTACTGAATAGATTTAATGTTTAGCTCCTTGAAAAGTGCATTACAATAGACTAATCTCCAAGGCATGGATGATGATAGGGTGGTCCTTGCGTGTAAGAACAGAACATCAACCTCCTGATCATATGGAGGTGGAAAAAGCTGTCTTGGTCATGGCTGCCTTATGTTATCAGCTAGAAACTAGCAAGATGCCGAAATTGTGATCACACATGACAAACACGCACCTTCAGTCACAGGGGCCAATACAAACTTTGCCATGTCCTATAGTTGCTTTCCTTAACCTAACAATGTTACCTCAGTCTTCTGTGGATTGAGCCACAGCCGTGACCCTCTCATCCATTCTCAATGAGCTACTATTCACTGAGACAGACTCCTCTTTAGCTATTGCCATTCAAGAAATAGGTCTTGGAGTCATTGTAGATAGTTCTCTGAAAACATCTGCTCAATATGCAGCTGAAGTGTAAAAGCTAACAGAATCTTAGGAATCATTAGAAAGGGCTAGATAAGACAGAAAATATCATAATACCACTATATAAATCCATGGCATGCCCACACATTGTATACTGTGAGCGTTTCTGGTCCCCCTAAAAAAAGATACACTAGAATTGGGGGGGAATTATGGAGCAAGGCAACAAAAATAATTAAGGGTCTGGAGCAGCTTCTTTATGAGGAGAGATTAAAAAGACTGGTACGGTTTAGCTAGAAAAGAGACAACTAAGAGGGGATATGATAGAGATCTATAAAAATCATAAATTATGTGGAGAAACTAAATAAGGAAGTGTTATGTAACCCGTCACGTGACACAAGAACCAGGAGTCACCCAATGAAATTAATAGATAGCAGGTTTAAAACAAATACAAGGAAGTACTTCTTCACGCAGTGCACAGTCAATCTGTGGAACTCATTGCCAGGGGATGTTGTGAAGGCCAAAAGTATAAGTGGGTTCAGTAAAGAATTAGATAAGTTCATGAGGGATAGGCCCATCAATGGCTTTTAGCTAAGACAGTCAGGGATGCAACCCCCACGCTCTGGGTGTCCCTAAACCTCTGACTGCCAGGATGGCAGGGATTGGATAACTCAATGATTGGCTGCTCTGTTCACTCCCTCTGAAGCACCTGGTATTGGCTACTGTTGGAACACAAGGTACAGGGCTAGAGGGACCACTGGTCTGACCCGGAATGGCCGTTCTCTTCTCCGCACCCTCTAATTCAGACAAAATGGAAACAGAGCTGAGTGTAATTGGCATGTTGAAAACACTTCAACATAGGCCTCCTCATTAACCTTTCCAGCAGTCCCCTATATACTGAAAAGGAGGGGAGATACGGGAAACCATTGTGAGGCATGTTAGGGCTTGTTTTCACAACCAGGGTAAGTCGACCTAAGTTATGCTACTGTAGCTATATGAATAACGTAGCTGGAGTCAACATAGCTTAGGTCGACTTACCCCAGTGTCTTCACTGCACTATGTGGACAGGAGATGCTCTCCAGTCAACTTCCCTTACTCTTCTCAGAGAGGTGGAATACTGCGGTCGACCTGAGAGTGCTCTGCCATCAATTTGGCGGGTCTTCACTAGACCCACTAAATTGATCCCTGTAGTGTTGATCTCCCCATAGTGAAGACGAGCCCTATGTTTTTGTAGCAATATTAGCTTGTTCAATTACTGCTGA
This sequence comes from Lepidochelys kempii, assembly GCF_965140285.1. NCBI lineage: Eukaryota > Metazoa > Chordata > Testudines > Cheloniidae > Lepidochelys > Lepidochelys kempii. The sequence goes on from NC_136383.1 coordinate 55,483,730, forward strand.
TGCTTATGCTTCCTTCTAAATGAAGGCAGGAAAGTATTTGTTTTTTTAATACTAAATAGCAAAAGAAAATTGGATAACAAGGTGATATGGTATCAGTTTGTCAGTTGGGGAGCCTGTATTGAGTGCATGAGCTCTTTCTGCGGTCCATGTCTACCTGGCGCAGGCACTCACAGGAGTTCCACATCGGCCATCTGGCATGACCCCACTAACTGACAGGATTGCCAAACCCAATACTGCAAAACTCAGAAGGAAAGTCAAAATAAACCCATGATGATGATGTCGTCTGACGAGAAAGGCACCGTAAACCCCTTGCCAGTGCATGTGCCTTTGTTTCACAGCCATGCAATATGGCACCGTGTCCTGAAAAGAACAGAAAACTTTTAATAAAATAGCCCTGGGTTTAAGGATATTTGATGCCATATGAGGAGCACTAATGCTTGCCTACAGTGGAGATTTTTGTACTAGTGTAGTCATGGCACTGCTTTCTCTTCTAGCTGTATCTGCCCCCTTTTGGTGACCTATGGCTCTTCTATAGGAGGTTCCCTACGAGCCTCACCATAGTTTTTCATTCTGATTAATAGAGCCTCCTCTTGTCATTGTAATCCTCAAAGAGTAAAGAGAGGAACTCCACACTTTTGTATCTGATTTCTGTTCACACAGTTCTCCTTTGATCTGGCATATCTCAGAATTTAATTATGAGGTCTAAACTGATGCCCCACTCTGGATCTGTGAGTGTGCCTGGAACTGTTTGCCACAGCTTAATGAAGAGATGAAGATTCTTGAAGCATTTCATTTTAAGTTAGCTCAGTGAAAGGTTCACCTACAACTCAGCACATCTATGTGGTTTTTACTAAAGAAATTGGCAATCTAAAAGTTTTTCATCCTACATTTTAAGGGGGAACCTGAAGAGGAACAGATATAAATGAAGGTAATTCCATGATATTCCAGGTGGTAAAAGTGTGGCTGGAAAACCTGTTTTGTTTTATTAAATTTATACAACCACTTTAAAAAAAATTTAAAAGGTTTTGCATGAGTGAGGAAGAAGAAGTGCCCTCAGCTTGTTATGTCTTGCAGATGGAAGACACATTTCCTTTCCCTCACATTTTGGTTGCAGACCTTAAGCTGCATGAACCAATCTTCAGACAGGTTCTGCCTCTTGATGCTGCTTTTCTAGCATTCCTGAATCATTTTGGGGTTGGGGAAAATAATCTCTCTAATAAAACCCTCTACATTGTGTATAATATATACATGCATTCTTACATACGCACGCACGCACTTTTTTAAATCAATCAAAGCTGGTCGGTCTTTAGGAAAAAAGTGAGGTCAGTCATAGCCATATGTTAAAAATTATTTTAGCATAAAGAAAAATTGGCCTACATAATGTTTTGCAACCCTGACTCTTACTGCACGTGTTTGGAAAAGAAGAATTATTCTGATGGATAAACAAGTTATCTACTGCCCATTATCTGACAGAAATCTGTATTGGTTGCAGTGTGCAACAGTCCTTTTTAATATTTTAATTAATGGAAAACCTAATACTTTTTATGTAGTCTAACTTACATACTAAGATAGCAGTAGAATTCTGTGGGATTTGCTACACAATAACAAAAATCTTTCTCATGTAATGACATGCAGTAATAGAGCTGTCTTTCACACAGTGTACAGGAACCTAATATTCAGACACTAGTATCTCAGGATCCCTGAAATTTGTTTTTTGTTTTTGAATCTTAGTGTTATTTGTTAAGGTTTGCTACCAAAATAAAGTAGCTAAATGTCAGCCACCCTTGCTCTGAAGAGTGTCCACATGAGAGGGTTTGGACTGGTTTAATTAAGTCAATTTAGAAACAGATTTAGTGAAATAGGTGCAATTTTTGGGGTGTAGACTGGGTCTGAGTAGTAAGCAGAGTTCTGCTTACACATTTCAGTTGGAAAGAAGATGATTATACTGAGATTACTTTCCTCAGCACTGGATGTTCTTTCTTCAGATCTTAATATAAAAGACTACTCCTGATTTCTGCCATTTGAACATGATCCGTGTGGACTGTAGTGGTGGGAAATCCACCCTTAATGGGAGAGGCATTGGCATAAGAGGCTCACAACCCCTATACTGCTGGAGCTGGCTAGCTAGCACCATCCAAAACTGGGCAGTGTAACGTTGTTGGTTTAGGGGAGTCAAAGCCCTGTTTAGAGATGGGCTGACTTAATATGATCCCAAAGAGCTTCCGTTGTTGAGTCATCTGATGAGCCTTGACCATAATATGAAGCTGCGTTCTTCTGGTCGAATCCCTGAAGTGGGATGTCAGTGCAAACACAGCCACCTTTCCCAGGCTTTCCGGGGTTAGTCTGCCCTTGTTGGCACAGGGGTGCAAATTGCAACAACTGTGCTAATCAAATCCATTATGTGACAGCTGTGGAGGGGGCAAATGGGAGTAGGTTGACTAGTTTTTTCCTCTCTCTTTAGAAGCTTAAATATCTTGTCTCAGAATCTTTTGACTTCTGTTGTGATTATGTAAATGTGAATGTTCTGCTTCAACAGTATAAGGTAATTTGTTTTGACTTTTGTTGACATTGTAACCTAACTGGTCCCCTTCAGTTCATAATCTAATTCACATAAGAATTCCATTGACCTTTTGAAGTAGAGGTGGTGGTTCATGTCATAACGTAATGCCTATTAGCTGCCACTGACTTAATAATGTGATCCGTACTTCATATCATTTGATTCCTTTTAACTTGTATTGACATTGTTAGACAACTGATCCTCTGTCATATTTTTATACCATTTCACTCTGCTGCTGTACATGTTGAAGTTGTAGTGTCAAATGTAATTCTTACTCTTCTGTGAATGTTTATTATGTGCATTGTTTCTGTCTCTAATCTGTGAAGTTTCTCTTTAAATAAAAACATTGAATGTATCCATCATAAATTCACAGACAAATAAGACTACTTTCTACTTAGTTAGATATCTGTATTATTGAGGAAAAATTGTTCCTTATGATGAATGAATATCTCAACTCTATTCGCTCCTTACCTACATTAGACTTTGTTTATTACAATATGCAAGGTGGAAAAAAAAATGAGTGGAGGTCTTTTAACCTCCCAGTTTGGGATATCTGTGCAGCCAACATGACGCCTTCAAATGCATGAAAACGTTTTATTCTTCTTATAATCTATACCGTGCTTGTCATCTTGATATCTTAGGGGAATGTGTGAAGCCTTCACGTTACGTACTGTTACTACAGAATTTTTCATTTTTATAAACTACTTTTGACCCATAGATGTTGTTAGTATGGCTGATCTTAAAGATTACTTTTTCTTTTGATGGTGCAATCTGTAACTCTACTCAAGTTAGTTTGCAGAAAAACTGGTTAATTGCTTGAGAGAGAAGGTGTTAGCTGTCTGGTTTTCTTGGCTCTTGTTACAAGTGGATGTTTTCTTATTTAAAATTCTTGTATTAAAGCCAAGGACTGATTCTTGATGTTTGTCAAGATATTTCAGTTTCTTTCAGGTTTTGAAGCCAACAACAAAATATTCTTTGAACAGAACATGCATTCCAATCACAGCAACAACAAAATTAAAAAAAAAGATAAAATTGGCTGGCCTAGCTGGAAAGTAGAGTTTGGATTCTGATAGGGATAATAATATTACATTTTATATATTTAGAGTCTTCCAACCCTAAGAATCTCTGATTTTGGAGCAGGGGAGGGATGAGAGAGAGTTGGGAAGGTGAAATAACATACAAACTTATTGAACAACATGGTGATAGACACAGTTTTGTTACAGATTTTGTCTGACAAAACTTTTTTTTTTCTTTTTAACTGGGAGTAGAAATAAGGAGAAGGAGAAGGTCAAGAGTATGGGAGGTCAAGAATTAAGGGAGTAAAAAAAGATGAAAGCAAGGACAGGCTTTTATAGATTCCAGTGCCAGAAAGGATCATCATGATCATCTAGTCTGACCTCCTGTATAAAACAAGCCATAGAACTTCCCGGAAATAATTCCCAGATTGTATCTTTTAGAAAAACATCCTGTCTTGATTTAAAAATTGCCAGTGATGGAGACTCCACCGCAACCGTTGGTAAATTGTTCCCATGGTTAATTACCCTGGTTGTTAAAAATTTACGCCTCATTTCCAGTCTGAATTTGTCTAACTTCAACTTCCATCCTTGGAAGAGCCCATTATCAAATATTTTTTGAAGAGCCCATTATGAAATATTTGTTATCCAGGTATATACTTATAAACTGGTTGAGTCATCCCTTAACCTTCTCTTTGATAAGCTAAATAGAGTGAACTCCTTGAGTCTGTTTTCTTATCTTTTTATCATTCTTGTGGGCTCTTTTCTGAACTATCTACAATTTATCAGCATCCCTCTTGAATTGTGGATACCAGAACTGGACCCAGTATTCCAGTAGAACTTGCTCCAATGCAAATAAGGAGATAAAATAACCTCTCTACCCCTGTTTATGTATCCCACTGTAGCATTAGTTCTTTTGGCCACGCTACTGCAATTGGGAGCTCTTGTTCAGCTGATTATCCACCGTTAATTGGTTTTCAGAGTCATTGCTTCTCAGGATAGAATCCTGTAAGTATGGCCTACCTTCTTTGTTCCTAGAGGTATACATTTACCTATATTAAAATGCATATTGTTTACTTACGCCCAGCTATCTCTATCAGTGGCCTGTCCTCTTCATTATTTACCACTTCCCCAATATTTGTGTCACCAGCGAACTTTATCAGTGATGATTTTGTTTTCTTCCAAGACATGGATAAAAACTTTATATCGCATAGGGCCAAGAGCACATCCTGGTGGAACTTCACTAGAAATACACCCACTCCATGATAATTCCCAGATTACAAGTACATTTTGAGACCTATCAGTTAGCCAGTTTTTAACCCATTTAATGTGTCACAATTTTATATTCTAGTTTTTAATCAAAGTATTGTGTGGTATTAAGTCAAATGTCTTACAAATGTCTAAATATATTACGTCAACACCTTTATCAACCAAATTCGTAATTTCATCCAAAAAAGATACAAGTTAGTTTGATGAACTGATGAAGTGAGCTGTAGCTCACGAAAACTCATGCTCAAATAAATTGGTTAGTCTCTAAGGTGCCACAAGTCCTCCTTTTCTTTTTGCGAATACAGACTAACACGGCTGTTCCTCTGAAACCTGAAGTTAGTTTGACAGGATCTATTGCTATAACAGAGGAGAGTCTTAAAAGAGGGTTTTAAAAGACTAGAAGATAGTGTTTTTATGGATTATCTAAGGGAGTTTTCACTGTGTATAGGGGTTGACATGGAAAAAAGTGCAGAGGGTGCTTGAAGGAGAAACTGAATGGTGGACAGTAAAGGCTGGACATAATGGATCAAAGATGAGGGGCAAGAATATGATAAATCACTAGATTTTCTAGATAAGGTTGCGTTAAATTATAAAGGACTATAAACACAAGCTGAAGAGGTGAAGGAAAGCCTGCAGAAAGCCTAAGGGTATTGTGGTTAGAGCACAAGCCAGGAAAATGATCTTGATAGCAACAAATTTTAATGGACTTGAACAGGGAGCAAGGTTTCTGTGGGAAAGGCCATAAAGGAGGGGGAAAAATGAAGTAATCAGAAAGAAAGTGATGAGGGCATGTATAGGCTGCGGTCCTGTTTCCCGCAGCCCAGGAAAGACTAACACCATGGCCAAAGTCTGGATCTGTCCCCAGAGAACAGTTTACTATTTAAAACTCATAAAGGAAAGCTATTCCTCTGACCAAAACAGGCTGCAAGGGCCCAGAGGCCTTTCGCCTTGCATCTCGCCCCCCTGCTTCCGGGCTGCCACACTGGCTTCATACAGCTTTCCCCTTCAATTAAGATCTCTGAGGCTGGACCCCTTTCCTGCTGGGTTGAAACAGGGCTAGCTGTCTAGCTGGACCCAGGACTTCTGGCCCTTAAGGGGGCAGACCATGCTGTTACACAGCTTCCCCCCTTGACTGGCCTGAGGACAATGTCTGTAGTCTATATCCTCACCAGGGTACAGTCCTTTCCTGTAGCTGATTGAATTTCCTCTCTGTTCCAGGGACCAATTGCCTGTCTGCATTCTCCACCACATGTAAGGCTGCTGGCCTGTCTTTCTCAGCATCTTTCCATCAGAGCTCAGTTTATTATTCAAACACAAAACAAAGCTATTCTCCTGATCAAAGCAGTTTGCAGGGGCCCAGAGGTCTTTCCCTTCGTATCTTTCGATGCTGCTCCAGGGCCTTCCACAGAAACCTACTTGCTTCCTGCCATTCTCCTCTTCAGCTGAGCTCTCTCAGCCTTTTATCGGAGTCTCTTGACCCCCTTCTCAGCTGGGTCTGATAATTGAACAGGGTGACTGGCCTGAGGCCCTTTTGTCCTTAGAGTGGCAGATCATGCCATTACAGCACAGAAGCAGAGTTGTAGTTATGTGGACTGAGAGGAAAAGTTGGATCTTGTACCTATGTAGGAAGAAGAGGCAAGATGTAGAAAAAGCCTGTATGTATGGCTCGAGAGAGAAGGCCAAGACAAAAGTGATATGCAAGCTCACAGACTGGGTGACCCAGATGATGGTAGTGTTGCTCATGATTATAGAGAAAAAGGGGTAGGGTATAGTGCTGTGGAAAAGGAGTATCAAGAACTCAGTTTTGGTCTCGTAGAGTTTCAATTGATGTGTGGATGCTTGAGGACAACCCATGCAGAGTTGTCCTAAAGATTGGCTGAGATATTGGAATGGGTGGAGGGAGATTTGTGAGTTATCAGCATAAAGATGATAGTCTAAGTTTGGCTTGCAGATAAGAGCAGCCAGAGATAGGGTGTAGTAAGAGAAAAGAAATTGGGTGGGGATGAAGGCTTTGAGGAACACCCATGAAACGCTCAGAACAACAGTCCACTCAATGATACACTGAAGGAAGTGATCAGAAAGGTAGCCGTCTAGCTAATTTAAGTAATGGCAATGAACTTCAAAAGTAGTAATGTTCTGCCTATTTTTCTGTATAGAAGCTACCTATAATAAAGAGGCTTTGGGAGATGGAGGAGAACTGAAGGTTTCTGGTGCCCCTCTCTAAAAGAATAAAAAATATTAATCCAGTAATGCAATGCCACATTTACACCTACAGAACTTGACAATGTTTCTCAGAGCTTGACAATGTAAAAGAAATGGGGGGGAAACCACAATAGAAAAAAAATTAACAATCTACTGAATCTAGGAATCAATTAATCTACTGAATTAAAAAACAAAACAAAACTGTGGCAGTAAAGTGCTTGACATCATAGATACAGTGGACATCATAATGCTGTCAAGGCTGCTCTGCGCTCTGAACCTTTCTAGAATTTTACTGGCTTTTCAAAGCAATACATAACAAATGGGGGGAAAGAGACTAAATAGATAGCAATCAATATAAATTAAAAGTTCTGAAATGTAGAAAATTGATAAGGAAAGCTAAAGACACCAGGAGAACCTCCATGGCTGGTAGGGCTAAGGATAATAAGGAGTTTTAAAAGCATATTAGCAGCAAAATAAATTCTAGCTAGAATATAGGCCCATTACAAGTAAAATTGTTAATAATGCAGAAAAGACAGAAGTGTTCAATAAATATTTCTGTATTTGGAAAAAAGCAGGATGATGTACTCATATTACTTGAGGATAATGAAATTCTTTCCAGTCCATTAGTAACTAAGGAGGATGTCAAACAACATCTTCTAGGGATAAACATTTTAAAATCAATGGGCCCAAATGAACTTGCACCCAAAAGAGGCCTAAAAGAGTTGGCTGAGGAGAGTGTTGTTAATTCTTAATAAATATTACTATACTGGGGAAATTCCAGAAGACTAGAAGAGTGCTAATGTTCTGTCACTATTCAAACAGGGCAAGCAGAATGACCCAGGAAACTATAGGCTGGTTAGTGCAACATCAATCCCTGGAAAATTAATAGAAAAATTGATGTGGGTTTGTGACAGATATGACAATATCCTGGAAAACCTATTTTGAATTAAGTAAAAGTATCTTAGGAGGTCATTGTGTTAAAAATGCAAATGTTTATGTATTGTTGTGGGATGGTTCTTTTAAGGGGGAGAAAGGATTAATGTAAATACTGGGAAGTGTTATGTGCTTCAAAGGACTCTTTTTAAAAAAACAAAACAAAAGGACCCCAATGGACCAGACAAGACTGAATTTAGTTGAGTGGAGTTCCTAGGAAACAATTGGAAAGAACGGAATCCCCTCCAGAGCCATCCTTTTGAAATTGTGCCTCAAAGAGAAATCCATTATCTGGCTGATTACCTATTCACCTATTCAAAAGCCCAAACTAGATAAAGGAAGGACTCAGTAACTCATGGGGGAGCTAGTTCTGAGTGATAGCTGTTCTGAACTTCAGGAAAAACCTCTGTGTGGGGCATGAAGAACTAATTACCAACCAGAGCCCTTGCTGGAGTTAGGGAGTGGTCTCTGGTAAACTTATTAGCGTGCATGTAGGTTCTTTTATTTTTTTAAATATATTTTCTCTGTAATGCTTCTACTGTAGGAATAAAAGTGCTTGCTTAGAAAGAACTTTGCACTAACTTATAACTTTGTCTTTTCTCTGAGGAAAAAAGTAAAGCAAGCTGGCTTAGGAAGTCTGATTTTTCTGGGGATGCCACAGGATAGGCAGGAAGCTGTGCAGTCTGGAAATCCCAGTCAAGAGTGGGAACAGTGGTGGCTGAGGAGCCTGGTGCCTAGAGTGGGTGCTGGACCATAGAGGTGTAATAAAGGTGCAGTTTCCCTGAACTGTGACAGGATTCACTTGATAAAGAATGAACGGGTTAGAATATAAGTAATGCCTGTATGCTTTTATGTGAGATTGGTTTTGTCAAACAATTCTAATTTCATTCTTTGATGAGATTACACATTTTTAGGAGAGTGGTAGGAAAGAGAAGAAATAAGGTCAGGAAGGAAAAGGACACATGACCAGAGGGAGGAGAAATGAGGGAGACGGCAGTCTCCCATCCCAGATGATATCTGGGATTTAGCCAGAGCTGGTGGAGGTGCTGGTGTCATCCAGGTCCCTCTCTCTCTGTCCTGGTGTGGTAAGGACATCCCTCTGGATTTGGATGATGGACTAACTACACTAATTACACTAATTAACTAAATTAGCTACAACTACACAAATTACAGTAATTAACTAAACTAATTACACTAATTCAGTCTTTTCTTTCTCCCTTTTGCCCCTTTTCCCATCACGGTTTATTGTTATAGGTTATCATGACATTTTTGTGGATTTTTATCCAGTTTCCCCACACTTAGACTCACAACTGAGGTAGGCCTACCAGGCCCCAACTATCACTACATCTCCCTTCTGGCCCTAAACTCTGTGAATCTATGAAAATTAATTTGGAATTTGGGGTACATAACTTAGTCTCCAAAACTAACACTGAGATTATGTATGTGTAGCAAAAAATCTCTTGTGTTACTAGAAGGTAACACTGTAGTATGTTGTTCTAAGCTGATGAAGGCACATCCATATCAACATTTATGCTGTAGGAAAGAAATTGTGACAAACTGTAAAATCTATGTGTAAAATCCTGACCCCATTGACGTCAGTGGGAGTTTTGTCATTGACTTCAGTGGATCCAGGATTTCACCCTGTGTCTGAAGGACTTCATATTGTGCCTGCAACTGATAATATGGAAGCACTGCCAAGCCTACCTGTAAACTAAAACAACCCTCCTCCTGAGTATTTTCATACTCATAGAAGTGCTTTATATTCTTGACCTGTCTGCGTGCATTTATATAGATTATATTCCCATTTGATGGTTTGTGTTTGTAAATGTTTAGCAAATTACAGAAGCAGACAAATCCTCCAAAACGGTTATGTTGACTGAGAATCTTGGTGCTATCAATGTAACTGGGTCTGAAAAGCAAGACTTTGAGGGGAAATGTGCATTATGACTTAGTTTTAGTTTTAGAGAATTAAATTACCTTATGAAGTAAGATTACAATATTACTGTCTAATCTTTAGAATATGTTTCTGATTTTGACATGTATACCTGTAACAGAGATGTAATGAATTAGTTTTTACCTGACACTTGTACAGTTCTCATGGCATGACATACCATGCAAATTAGAATAGCAATATTGAAGAATTATCAGCTCAAAGTATCATTGCAAAGCAGTAACGCAGTGCAGCTGCTCTGTGAGTGAGCAGGATTAGGCTAGAATATGAATGACTCATTTTCTGAGGTTATCATTCTCCTCCTCAGAGTTTCATACTTTGCTACTACAAGCTAATTTAGATCCTTAAATTAGCAGCTACTTTAGGGAGAAATTTTCAGATGATCACTTTTTATCACTTGAGTGTCTTTAGTTGTATGTCATTTTAATCTCTAGGGAAGCTGTTCTTTCAAAGGTTTCAGAGTAGCAGCCATGTTAGTCTGTATTCGCAAAAAGAAAAGGAGTACTTGTGGCACCTTAGAGACTAACCAATTTATTTGAGCATAAGGTTTCGTGAGCTACAGCTCACTTCATCGGATGCATTCAGTGGAAAATACAGCGGGGAGATTTATATACATAGAGAACATGAAACAATGGGTGTTAACATACACACTGTAATGAGAGTGATCACTTAAGGTCACTTAAGCTATTACCAGCAGGAGAGTGAGGGGGGAAAAGACCTTTTGTAGTGATAATCAAGGTGGGCCATTTCCAGCAGTTGACAAGAACATCTGAGGAACAGTCGGGGTGGAGGGGGGGAATAAACATGGGGAAATAGTTTTACTTTGTGTAATGACCCATCTACTCCCAGTCTCTATTCAAGCCTGAATTAATTGTATCCAGTTTGCAAATTAATTCCAATTCAGCCGTCTGTCGTTGGAGTCTGTTTTTGAAGTTTTTTTGTTGAAGAATTGCAACTTTTAGGTCTGTAATCGAGTGACCAGAGAGATTGAAGTGTTCTCCAACTGGTTTTTGAATGTTATAATTCTTGACGTCTGATTTGTGTTAATTTATTCTTTTACGTAGAGATTGTCCAGTTTGACCAATGTACATGGCAGAGGGGCATTGCTGGCACATGATGGCATATATCACATTGGTAGATGTGCAGGTGAATGAGCCTTTGAAAGTGTGGCTGATATGATTAGGCCCTATGATGGTGTCCCCTGAATAGATATGTGGACACAGTTGGCAATGGACTTTGTTGCCAGGAGAGGTTCCTGGGTTAGTATTTCTTTTGTGTGGTTGCTGGTGAGTATTTGCTTCAGGTTGGGGGGCTGTCTGTAAGAGAGGACTGGCCTGTCTCCCAAGATCTGTGAGAGTGATGGGTCATCCTTCAGGATAGGTTGTAGATCCTTGATGATGCATTGGAGAGGTTTTAGTTGGGGGCTGAAGGTGATGGCTAGTGGCATTCTGTTATTTTCTTTGTTGGGCATGTCTTGTAGTAGGTGACTTCTGGGTACTCTTCTGTCTCTGTCAGTCTGTTTCTTCACTTCAGCAGGTGGGTATTGTACTTGTAAGAATGCTTGATAGAGATCTTGTAGGTGTTTGTCTCTGTCTGAGGGGTTGGAGCAAATGCGATTGTATCGGAGAGCTTGGCTGTAGACAATGGATCATGTGGTGTGGTCTGGGTGAAAGCTGGAGGCATGTAGGTAGGAATAGCGGTCAGTAGGTTTCCGGTGTAGGGTAGTGTTTATGTGACCATCACTTATTAGCACTGTAGTGTCCAGGAAGTGGATCTCTTGTGTGGACTGGTCCAGATTGAGGTTGATGGTGGGATGAAAATTGTTGAAATCATGGTGGAATTCCTCAAGGGCTTCTTTTCCATGGGTCCAGATGATGAAGATGTCATCAATATAGCACAAGTAGAGTAGGGGTATTAGGGGACGAGAGCTGAGGAAGCGTTGTTCTAAGTCAGCCATAAAAATGCTGGCATACTGTGGGGCCACATGGGTACCCATAGCAGTGCCGCTGATTTGAAGGTATACATTGTCCCCAAATGTGAAATAGTTGTGGGTGAGGACAAAGTCACAAAGTTCAGCCACCAGGTTGCCGTGACATTATTGGGGATACTGTTCCTGACGGCTTGTAGTCCATCTTTGTGTGGAATGTTGGTGTAGAGGGCTTCTACATCCATAGTGGCCAGGATGGTGTTTTCAGGAAGATCACCGATGGATTGTAGTTTCTTCAGAAAGTCAGTGGTGTCTCGAAGATAGCTGGGAGTGCTGGTAGCTTAGGGCCTGAGGAGGGAGTCTACATAGCCAGACAATCCTGGTTGGGGTTCCAGGGGTGTGTCTGTGTGGATTTGTTCTTGTGCTTTTTCAGGGAGTTTCCTGAGCAAATGGTGTGGTTTCTTTTGGTAACCCTCAGTGGGATCAGAGGGTAATGGCTTGTAGAAAGTGGTGTTGGAGAGATGCCTAGCAGCCTCTTGTTCATATTCCGACCTATTCATGATGACGACAGCACCTCCTTTGCCAGCCTTGTTGATTATGATGTCAGAGTTGTTTCTGAAGCTGTGGTTGGCATTGTGTTCTCCACGGCTGAAGTTATGGGGCAAGTGGTGCTGCTTTTCCACAATTTCAGCCCGTGCACGTCAGCAGAAGCACTCTGTGTAGAAGTCCAGTCTGTTGTTTCGACCTTCAGAAGGAGTCCACCCAGAATCCTTCTTTTTGTAGTCTTGGTAAGAAGGTCTCTGTGGGTTAGTATGTTGTTCAGAGGTGTGTTGGAAATATTCCTTGAGTCGGAGACGTCGAAAATAGGATTCTAGGTTACCACAGAACTGTATCATGTTCGTGGGGGTGGAGGGGCAGAAGGAGAGGCCCCGAGATAGGACAGATTCTTCTGCTGGGCTAAGAGTATAGTTGGATAGATTAACAATATTGCTGGGTGGGTTAAGAGAACCACTGTTGTGGCCCCTTGTGGCATGTAGTAGTTTAGATAGTTTAGTGTCCTTTTTCTTTTGTAGAGAAGCAAAGTGTGTGTTGTAAGAGGCTTGTCTAGTTTTTGTAAAGTCCAGCCACGAGGAAGTTTGTGTGGAAGGGGGATGGTGAAGAGCTGGCTGGGAAAGCAGGAGTTGACTGCTTTGATGAGCGTCTGCTATTTCAGTGGAAGAAGTTGACTTGGATAAAGTAGTTGTGAGGTGGAGGACAATGGCTTTTATCCTCTGAAGGTGTTCCTAGTTGACAATATTCAAATTAAAAAAAAAAAGGGGGGAAAAGGAAATCAGATCAGTGAAACAGTAGAACATTCAACTCAGATTAGATTATATCAAACTGAACTATTCTTTGTGGGGATTAATTACCAGTATGTCAATTATTGAATTAGAACATATTTGTAAGGGTTTTTTTTCATGTAGAGTACTGAGTGCACAATATGCAGCTTCTCAGACTAATGCTACAATTTAGAGACCATTGATCAGATAATTATATAGACATGGAATGGTAGGATATGGGGTTTATAGCTTTTGCCTGAAGGAGTTGAACTTGATGATGAGGTTGAGGGGTCATCACCATATAATATTTTTAATATGGTATTAATCACCACTTCTCTGGGATGTGTTGGCATATGTTAGTAGGAGTAAAATTGAAGTGAGAGAATAAATGAGGTGCATGGAGGGAATCCTGTGAAGATTGTCTTGAATATTTATTATTACTAGTGTATATTTATATTATGGTAGCACCCAAAGGCCACATTGGGGGGTGGGATAGCTCAGTGGTTTGAGCATTGGCCTGCTAAACCCAGGGTTGTGAGTTCAATCCTTGAGGGGGCCATTTAGGGATCTGGGGCAAAAATTGGGGTTTGGTCCTGCTTTGAGCAGGGGGTTGGACTAGATGACCTCCTGAGGTCCCTTCCAATCCTGATATTCTATGAATCTTTATAAATTCACATTTTATACATCCTTCCAGACGTTTCTAACTATACATTTAAAAATCAAAAGCTGTCTTCTAAATAGATAGATCCAAGCAGAACAGCTCAATGTGGGTTGTTTTTTGTCTTGGGGAATCTCATAACTCAGTGGTGCAGCATACCTGTAACTTTATTTGTCATCGTTTGTGATGAAATAGATGCTCTGTTTCTTAAAGGGTCTCTAGTGGCAGAGAAACAAAGGTGCCAGCTAAATAAATCATCTCTGAATATTTTACATGCTAGGTGATATTCTAGGAGCAGCATGTAAACAATCAGATGACCAGAAAATGATGGGGTTAATTACAGATTAGCAGCATCAATACCCTAAAATGTCCTAAAGATATCATGTGTTTCACAACTCTCTGCTTGTTATAGGTTTGTTGCCTGTTGTGACCTTTGTAAATTCCATAGTCTTGTATTTGATACGATTATGATTATTGCATTAGCTTGTGAAAGATCATTTCCCGGAGTTTTTGTGTTACATTATTTGTTTTCAGACTCTTTTATTTAACAAAGCTAAGAAAGATAGGGGACCCAAAGAATCCCAGTCTGAACAGGAAGTCTGTCATAAATTGCCACTCAGAGGAATGCCAGCTTGGTTTGCTTAGCAGAAGTAACCTTCCAACAAAAGTGGAGCAAAACTGTATTCCATAGTTTTTTAAATACTTTAGGGTTATACTAATAACATATATTTGGGTGGGGGATACTTGTAACACTGAAAGTTGTTTCTTGTAAAGGTTTCACTGTAACATACGATGTAGTTTGGATAATTAAGTAATTTACTGTGCACTAGATTATTGTTTTTAATGGTATCTTCCTGTCTTGTTGTATCCTTGTGCTTTCCTCTTCTAGTTGACAACCACAGCCCTCCCAGGGAGGACACACCAACTGGCAGTATGGATTCTCTTTCTTCTCAATCTCCTACAGCTGCAGTCTCCAGTAGCCCCCCTGAGCCAGACAAAAATCACCTTATTCTGGAGAGTGGAGACCTGGCGGACTGGGCAGCCAATCAGTAAGTAACATTATTTCAGTTGGTTTTGAAAGAGGAGACTGTTGCATTTGACACCCTCTCTCTACCTAGTTTGGATGCAACTGAGTAACTTTTTGAAGTGAATATACTTGGTTTCCATTGCTATAACTATGGGGAGCGTAGAAGTAAGTGAATAAAAAATTGATCTGTCTCATGTCTCAAAATGGTTCTCAAAATAAAGTTCTGCATCTGTCAGTTATATCTACTAAATCAGTGACTCTCAATCTTTCCAGATTACTGTACCCCTTTCAGAAGTCTGATTTGTCTTGTGTACCCCAAGTTTCACCTCACTTGAAAGCTACTTGCTTACAAAATCAGACATAAAAATACAAAAGTGTCTCAGCCTGCTATTACTGAAAAATTGCTTACTTTCTCATTTTACCATATAAGAATGGCCATACTGGGTCACACCAAGTATCAAGCCCAGTATCGTGTCCTCTGACAGTGGCCAATGACAGGTGCCCCAAAGGGAATGAACAGACAGGCTCTTCTTCGAGTGATTGCTCATGTGTATTCCACAATAGGTGTGCGTGCTCACCACGTGCACCGGTGATGGAAGTTTTTCCCCAGCGTACCTCTAGGGGGGGAGCACCCCCCACAACCCCTGGAGTGGTGCCTGCCTGGTGTGGTATGAGGGGAGCTTCGCGCTCCCCCACCCTCAGTTCCTTCTTGCCACCAGTGAAGGTGCATCGGAACTGCTCTGCTACAGCTTTGCTGCAGCAGATCTTACACCAGCCCGGTTTCCATTCGTAGCCATCCTTCGATGGGCCAGGCCAGCCAACCCGAATAGCTGGCCCCATCGGTGCCACAGCAGGTGGAGTGGCACCGAGCATTGTGGGCACCGTGGCCTCCAGCGCAGCCCCTGGTGACAGCTCACTTGGTGGCCAGAGCTTTGGAAGCACCGTCGGCGTCCCTCTCCAGACCCCCGAGAAAGGAGTTGGTGGGATGTACATCCTCGGCACCATGCCCAGAGTCTGACCATGTGGTGGACCCTCCGGTGCTGGTGATACCCAGAGCACTGCACGGCCTCCTTGTCCTGCCCGGAGGAGGCGATTGCGGCCCCACCCCCCATCACCCCGGAGGAGGACTTCAGGGCCCACCAAGAACTCTTAAAGAGGGTGGCAGCAAACCTCCACCTCCAAGCAGAGGAGATTGAGGAGCCCTGAGGGGAGTCCCCTCAGACTCCCTATTTAACATGTCCCCATCGGCACCGGGTAGGGTGACCTTACTTCTCCATGAAGGCTAAGATTTCAAATGCCCTGTGGCAAACACCGGCCTCATTGGCCCCCCTCTCTAAAAAGGCAGAACGCAAGTACTTTGTACCCACTAAAGGGAATGAGTACCTGTATACCCACCCAGCTCCCAACTCCCTGGTGGTCGAGTTGGTCAACCACAGGGAACAGCAGGATCAGCCAGCCCCAACCCCAAAGAACAAAGACTCTCGGAGACTGGACTCTTTTGGAAGGAAAATGTATTAGTCTTTGAGCTTCCAGTTACGAGTGGCAAACCATCAGGTTCTCCTGGACCGGTACAAATTCAATCTGTGGGGCTCCCTGCCCAAGTTTGAGGACTCCCTTCAGGAGCGTGATATGAAGGAGTTCAGGGTGCTAGTGGAAGAAGGGGCAGCAGCCGCTAGGTCGTCCTTGCAGGCAGCCTCGGATACTGCTGACAAGGCCGCATGATCAATGGCCTCCGCGGTGTCCAAGACAGGTGTCATGGCTCCTGCTCTCTGGGCTGTCTTGCGAGGTGCAGTCTTCCATGCAGGATCTCCCATTTGACGTGAAGGCTCTGTTGGCAGAGGAAACAGATACGAGGCTGCATGGCATGAAAAACTCCTGCACGACCCTCCAGACTCTGGGCCTCCATGTCCTGGCTCCGGCAAAACCTAAGTTCAAGCTGCAGCAGACTCCCGCCCAGGCCGCCCTCCCAAAGTACGAGGCAACCCATAAGAAACAGTGGGACTATAAGAGATGCCCTCAGAGGCACTCTCGGCCTGCCCTCCAGCCTGGGTCCTCCAAGAGCAAGCAGGCAGGGAAAAGGTGTTTTTGATGGGATGCTTGGGGGCACCCCACCAGTCCTCATCAGGGATCCACCCCCAATAAAGCTTCCCTTCTCCAACTGGTTGTGTGCTTTCCTCCCAGAATGGTTGCAGCTAACCTCAGACCGATGGGTCCTCAACACCATCTCCCGGGGTTACACCCTCCAGTTTACTTCCTCCCCGCCCAACCACCCCGTCCCTCTTGGGGGACCCCTCACACAAAGCTCTGCTTGAGCAGGCGAGGCGGCGAGGATTAGGAGTGATAGAGGCGGTGCCCGAGGAGTTCATGGGCAAGGGGTATTACACCCGTTATTTCCTTATCCCGAAGGCCAAAGGCCCATCCTGGACCTGCAAGGTCTGAACCAGTACATGGTGAAACTCAAGTTGTGCATGGTCTCCCTAGCCTCCATCATCCCCTCCCTGGATCCCAGGGACAGGTACCGCTGCCCTCTATCTACAGGACGTGTACTTCCACATTCACATATTCGAGGGGCACATGTGCTTCCTCCATTTCGTGGTGGGACAGAATCATTACCAATTCACGGTCCTCCTGTTTGGTCTGTCCACTGCCCCCAGGGTGTTTACAAAATATATGTTGGTGGTAGCAGCCTACCTCAGATGACTGGGAGGTCCAGATATTTCCCTATCTGGACGATTGGCTTGTCAAGGGCACCTCACGGTCACAGGTGAGGGATCACATGGCACTCCTCCTGTCCACGTGCACCGCCTTGGGCCTGTTGGTAAACAACACCAAGTCCACGTTAGTCCCGGTCCAACACATAGAGTTTATCGGGGTGCTCCTGGACATAGTGTTGGCCAGGGTCTCGCACCCACCACACAGATTCAAGACCCTGAAAGGTCTCATCGACTCGGTCACAAGGTTCCTGGTGACAACAGCCAGGGTTAGCCTGCAACTCTTGGGTCACATGTCGGTGTGCACGTACATGGTCCATCATGCCAGACTCAGGATGAGACCCCTCCAACTGTGGTTGGCCTTGAAGTTCTCCCAGGCCATGGACAGGATGGACAAGGTCCTCACCATGCCGGACTTTGTGATCACTCCCTACGGTGGTGGTCCGCCCCAAACAACATGCTCCATGAGGTCCTGTTCAGGGACAGGGCCCCGTTGTTGGAGCTGGTGTCTGATGCGTCGGACCTGGGTTGGGGGGCCCATGTGGGGAACTTTCAGACCCAAGGCCTGTGGTTGGCTCAAGACCTGACCCTACATATAAACGTCAAGAAGCTCAGGGCAGTGTGGCTGGCGTGCATGGCCTTCCACTCGCACCTGAAGGGCAAGGTAGTCAGGGTCCTCACAGACAACATGGCCTCGATGTTCTATATCAACAGGCAAGATGGGGCCCGATCCTCCGCACACTGCCATGAAGCCCTCAGGCAGTGGGACTTCTGTATAGCCCATGGTATCCACCTGAAGGCCTTCCACCTACCGGGCGCCCAGAACGAGAGGGTGGATTGCTTGAGCAGGGACTTTTCCCCTCAACACAAGTGGTTCCTCCACCCGGAAGTGGCCCACGGCTCTTCCGAAGGTGGGGAACTCCCCAGGAGGACCCTGACCTCCGAACCACCATACACTGTCTTTCATAAGGACAAGGTCCAGCTCTGCCCACACCCCGTGTTCCTCCCGAAGGTGGTCTCTGCCTATCACATGGGTCGGGACATTTTTTACCGGTCCTCTGCCCCAAGCCTTATTCATCCAGTGAGGAGCGCCGTCTCCACACACTCGATGTGCGGTGGGCTCTGGCTTTCTACCTCGAGCAGACCAAGCTGTTCAGAAAGTCCTTGCAACTGTTCGTCGCCTCGGCTGAGCGTGCGAGGGGCCCGCTGATTTCCACTGAGCAACTTTCCAGTTGGATCACTTTGTGCATCCGCTCCTGCTATGAGCTGGCGGGTGTCCCCCCGCCACCCAATGTGAGGGTACACTCTACTCAGGCGCAGGTCTTGGCTGCCTTCGTGGCCCACGTCCCCATCCAGGACATTTGTAGGGCTGCCATGTGGTCTTTGGTTCACACATTCACCGCGCACTATGTGATTGTCCCCCAAACCAGGGATGACACTGACTTCGGCAGGGCTGTCCTCTGTGCTGGGAACTTGTGAACTCCTACCCACCTCCAACAGATATAGCTTGGAATCACCTATTGTGGAATACACATGAGCAATCACTCGAAGAAGAAAAGACAGTTACCTTTTCCGTAACTGGTGTTCTTCGAGATGTGTTGCTCATGTCTATTCCACATCCCACCCTCCTTCCCCTCTGTCAGAGTTGTCTGGCAAGAAGGAACTGAGGGTTGGGGGAGCACGCAGCTCCCCTTATACCGTGCCAGGCAGGCGCCACTCCAGGGGTTGAGGGGGGCGCTCCCCCCATACGGGTACTGCTAGGGGAAAAACTTCCGGCACTGGTCCACGTGGCAAGTACACACACCTGTTGTGGAATAGACATGAGCAACACATCTCAAAGAACACCAGTTACAAAAAAGGTAACTGTCTTTGAAATCAAGTGATCCATGCCCTGTCACCTAATCCCAGCCTCTGGCAAACAGAGGCTAGGGACACCATCCCTGCTCATCCTGGCTAATAACCATTAGTGGACATATCTTCCATGAATCTATCTAGCTCCCTTTTGAACCCTGTTATAGTATTGGCCTTCACAACACCCTCTGGCAAGGAGTTCCAGCAGTTGACAGTTCCCTCTTAGCCCATGACTGCTTATTTTGCTTAAGAGCCTTTGGTGAGGGGCTTTGTCAAAGGCTTTCTGAAAATCGAAATACACTATATCCACTGGATCTCCTCTGTCTGCATGCTTGTTGACCCCCTCAAAGAATTCTAGTAGATTGGAGAGACATGATTTCCCTTTCAAAAACCATGTTGACTATTTCAACAAATTATGCGTTTGACAATTTTGTTCTTTACGATAGTTTCAACAAATTTGCCCAGTACTGAAGTGAGGCTTACTGGCCTGTAGTTGCCAGGGTCACCTCTGGAGCCCTTTTAAAAAATTGACATCACATTAGCTATCCTCCAGTCATTTGGTACAGAAGCTGATTTAAATGACAGGTTACAGCTGACAGTTAGTAGTCCTGCAATTTCACATTTGAGTTCCTTCAGAACTCTTGGGTGAATACCATCAGGTCCTGGAGACTTACTACTGTTTAGTTTATCAATTTGTTCCAAAACCTCCTCTAATGAACCTCAATTTGGGACAGTTCCTCAGATCTGTCACCAAAAAGAATGGCTCAGGTTTGGGAATCTCCCTCACATCCTCAACAGTGAAGACCGATGCAAAGAATTAATTTAGTTTCTCCGCAATGGCCTTATCATCTTTGAGTGCTCCTTTGGCATCTCGATCGTCCAGTGGCCCCTCTGGTTGTTTAACAGGCTTTCTGCTTCTGATGTATTTAAAAAAATTTTTGCTATTACTTTTGGAGTCTTTGGCTAGCTTTTCTTCAAATTCTTTTTTGGTCTTTCTAATTATATTTTTACACTTTGTTTGCCAGAGTTTATGCTCTTTTCTATTTTCCTTATTAGGATTTACCTTCCACTTTCTAAAGGATGCCTTTTTGCCTCTCTCTGCTTCTTTTACTTGGTTGTTTAACCACAATGGCTCTTTTCTGGTTCTCTTACTATGTTTTTTAAATTGGGGTATACATTTAAGTTGAGCCTCTATTATGGTGTCTTTAAAAATTTTCCACGCAGCTTGCAGGGATTTTACTTTTGGTACTGTACCTCTTAATTTGTGTTTCACTAACCTCCTCATTTTTGTGTAGTTCCCCTTTCTGAAATTAAATGCTACAGTGTTGGGCCACTGTGGAGTTTTCCCCACCACAGGGATGTTAAATTTAATTATATTATGGTCACTATTACCAAGCGGTCCAGCTATATTCACCTCTTGGACCTCTTGGACCAAGGAGCAGCCATTTAAGGTGTCAAGAAACTTTATCGCAGCATCCCTTCCTGAGGTGATATGTACCCAGCCAATACGGGGATAGTTGAAATCACCCATTATTATTATTGAGTTTTTTATTTTAATAGCCTCTCTAATCTCCCTGAGCATTTCAGAGTCACTAACACCATCCTGGTCAAGTGGTCTGTAATATAACCCTACTGCTATATTCTTGTTTTGGGTAGAACTGCTTTGCTTCTATGCTTGGACTTGCTTCTTAATTTGGCTGATCTGGTCATCAGTATACGACTCAAAGAAACAGTGTCTCATGGATCAAAGGACTGGCCTAAAAAGCACATTGCTGTGGAAGACCCTTACTCAGTAAAGAGGAATGTGGCAAGAACAGTCCTATAACAGCTAGTATATAGAATCATAGAATATCAGGGTTGGAAGGGACCTCAGGAGGTCATCTAGTCCAACCCCCTGTTCAAAGCAGGACCAATCCCCAACTAAATCATCCCAGCCAGGGCTTTGTCAAGCCTGACTTTAAAAACTTCTAAGGAAGGAGATTCCACCACCTCCCTAGGCAACGCATTCCAGTGCTTCACCACCCTCCTAGTGAAAACGTTTTTTCCTAATATCCAACCTAAACCTCCCCCACTGCAACTTGAGACCATTACTCCTTGTTCTGTCATCTGCTACCACTGAGAACAGTCTAGATCCATCCTCTTTGGAACCCCCTTTCAGGTAGTTGAAAGCAGCTATCAAATCCCCCCTCATTCTTCTCTTCTGCAGACTAAACAATCCCAGTTCCCTCAGCCTCTCCTCAAAAGTCATGTGTTCCAGTCCCCTAATCATTTCTGTTGCCCTCCGCTGGACGTTTTCCAATTTTTCCACATCCTTCTTGTAGTGTGGGGCCCAAAACTGGACACAGTACTCCAGATGAGGCCTCACCAATGTTGAATAGAGGGGAACTATCATGTCCCTCGATCTCCTGGCAATGCCCCCACTTATACATCCCAAAATGCCATTGGCCTTCTTGGTAACAACAGCACACTGTTGACTCATATCCAGCTTCTCATCCACTGTAACCCTAGGTCCTTTTCTGCAGAACTGCTGCCTAGCTATTCGGTCCCTAGTCTGTAGCGGTGCAAGGGATTCTTCCATCGTAAGTGCAGGACTCTGCACATGTCCTTGTTGAACCTCATCAGATTTCTTTTGGCCCAGTCCTCTAATTTGTCTAGGACCCTCTGTATCCTATCCCTACCTTCCAGTGTATCTACCTCTCCTCCCAGTTTAGTGTCATCTGCAAACTTGCTGAGGGTGCAATCCACACCATCCTCCAGATCATTTATGAAGATATTGAACAAAACTGGCCCGAGGACCGACCCTTTGGGCACTCCACTTGATACCGGCTGCCAGCTAGACATGGAGCCATTGATCACTACCCGTTGAGCCTGACAATCTGGCCAACTTTCTATCCACCTTATCGTCCATTCATCCAGCCCATACTTCTTTAACTTGCTGGCAAGATACCGTGGGAGACCGTGTCAAAAGCTTTGCTAAAGTCAAGGAACACCACGTCCACTACTTTCCCTTCATCCACAGAGCCAGTTATCTTGTCATTAGAAGGCAATTAGATTAGTCAGGCATGACTTGCTCTTGGTGAATCCATGCTGACTGTTCCTGATCACTTTCCTCTCCTCTAAGTGCTTCAGAACTGATTCCTTGAGGACCTGCTCCATGATTTTTCCAGGGACGGAGGTGAGGCTGACTGGCCTGTAGTTCGCAGGATCCTCCTTCTTCCCTTTTTTAAAGATGGGCACTACATTAGCCTTTTTCCAGTCGTCCAGGACCTCCCCCAGTTGCCATGAGTTTTCAAAGATAATGGCCAATGGCTTTGCAATCACATCCACCAACTCCTTTAGCACTCTCGGATGCAGCGCATCTAGCCCCATGGACTTGTGCTCGTCCAGCTTTTCTAAATAGTCCTGAACCACTTCTTTGTCCACCGAGGGCTGGTCACCTCCTCCCCATGCTGTGCTGCCCAGTGCAGCAGTCTGGGAGCTGACCTTGTTCGTGAAGACAGAGGCAAAAAAAGCATTGAGTACATTAGCTTTTTCCACATCCTCTGTCACTCGGTTGCCTCCCTTGTTCAGTAAGGGGCCCACACTTTCCTTGACTTTCTTCTTGTTGCTAACATACCTGAAGAAACTTTTTTTGTTACTCTTAACGTCTCTTGCTAGCTGCAACTCTAGATGTGATTTGGCCTTCCTGATTTCACTCCTGCATGCCCGAGCAATATTTTTATACTCTTCCCTGGTCATTTGTCCAATCTTCCACTTCTTGTAAGCTTCTTTTTTGTGTTTAAGATCAGCAAGGATTTCACTGGTAAGCCAAGCTGGTCGCCTGCCGTATTTATAAATATGAATATATTCTTCACTGCTTAAGGGCAACTTACAAATATTTTGCTTTGCCGCACAAAAACCCTACAAAATTTAGCCCAAAAAAGCCTTTTAATGTCAATGAGGAGACATCACAAAGTTTAGAACCTGAAAAGGATGCCATAAAGCATGATGCCACTGATATGCAAAATGTAGCTGACAAAATGCGGGAAGTGGTAGCAGTTGATTGTATTAATATTACTGATAGAAGTATAGACATGCCTCAGGCATGTACAATTGATCCTTCAGAGGTGTTTGTCTCTGAAAGCCTGACCGAAGAAGAAATGGCAGGTGATATAGGACATTTGGGAATTGCCCAGGAAGATTCCTTTGTAATTGAAGAGATGATTTCTGGTGATAATGAGGACTTTAAACCAAGATGTGTAGATACAGAAAGTGGAAATGAGGAGGAGGAGGAACATGACCAAGATAAGAAATGGCAGAAAAATGTGATACTTTTTGATCAAGACTTGGATGAATACAGTGAAAATGGAGATCTCCCTGTTCCAGCAAGTGAACATGATATTGAAACGTACAGTATGTCAGACTCTGAAGGTGTTCAGAGCACTGTAGTCACAGAGAGTGATGAGTTTGGTTTAGTGCCATGTCATACTTGACAATAAGGCTGACATGGATGAAGAGAGCACAGAGGGGACTGATGAACTGGATGATTCCCTGAACAAATTTGCATCTTCATTACGAGACCAGATATCTGAAATCAATAACTCAGATGAGGAAAGGTGGAAGAAGAGGGAGAACAGAGTCTTCTCCTAAACCAAACAAAATGTGGTGGTATTATGGCTGCTGAAGATGAGCTGGACAATACTTACACTGCATCTGGGGATGAAGATGCACTGCCTGAGGAAGAGGAAGAATTGTCCGTCTCGGTTAAATATGAAGAGACAGAGAGCTTGAAAACATGTAGATAAATCTCTAAGGGTAGATTTGAATGAAGAGGATTTTATAGAGAAAGGAAGCCTTTGTGAAGAGGGCATACTAATAGGACAATTTATGGAATCTGAGCTCTTTTATGAATTTAATATAATTATAAAATTAATTGATTGGAATATAAATATTGTACTTACATTTCAGTGTATCATATATAGAGGAGTACAAATAAGTCATTGTATGAAATTTTAGTTTGTACCGACTTTACTAGTGCTTTTTATGCAGCTTGTTGTAAAATGAGGCAAATATCTAGATGAGTTGAATGCCCCCTGGAAGACCTCTGCGGACCCCCAGGGGCACACATACCCCTGGTTGTGAAACACTGTGCTAAATTATATTTTAGCTTTTTAGTCTGGAAAGTCAAGATGTTTTACTACTAGCAGTTTCATGATTTACACTGTTTTATTTAGGCATTGCATTTGTAAAGTATTCTGTGCAAAATAAATTACAATTGTTTTATTTCAAACCACTGGGTCCCCCATATACCTAACCTGAAGAAGTGTCTACACACTGTAGTAGTTGTGGGTGGTAGTATGTTACCATCAAGATGTATGACCAAATTCTGGCCTTGGATGCATACATACATACAGAACCTATTAAAGTTAATAGGAGCTGAACATTGCTATTCAAGGGCAGGCTTAGATCTGTATAATACATTAACATATAAAAATGCCTGTATTTTCAATTAATTTGCAGTTTGTCACTTGAATAGACTTTGTAGCAGTTAGTGAGCTTGATTCTAGTTCAGCAAAATGTGACATTGCAAGTTTTAGTACACTGGGGCTCAATTCACAACACGGCCAAGCCTGAAACATAAGGAGGCTGACATTTTTTATCGTAAATCAAACTCTGAGTGAATTCCCTGGTTTATTATTCATACAAAATTTAAAATATCATGAAAAAAATCTTTAACCTTGAAAGGCAAAAAGGTGAATGAAGTAAGTCTGGGGAAGAGATTTTGCTTTTTTGTTATAGATATTTTCCTTTATGACATTTTGAGTGGCCTGGCCTGCTTATACGATATATATGCTATATATATATGTCATTGATAAGTACTTATTAATTGTAATAACATATTTCCCAAATGGGGCGAAAGGACAAAAGTCTTTAAAGCGTCCATGTAATTATAGCTGGGTCTATTTGCTCTCGTTTATATGGATGTGCTTTGGGCACTGTTGCCTCTGGATTGGATTGTAATTTTCTCTCCCCCCCCCCTTTTTTTTGCTTGTAGTTAAGTGATGCAGATCCATAATGACTTTCTAAGCAAGTGGTAACTTTCAGTAGAAGCACGAAATCCCTCTTTTGTCTGCAATTTTTCTTCTTGAGGTTTTATGTCAGGAAAGGGGGTGTGTGTGCGTGCATGTGCAGGCTAGCTAGGAAAATTGCATTTTGTAAAAAGAAAAGGAGTGCTTTTGGCACCTTAGAGACTAACCAATTTATTTGAGCATAAGCTTTCGTGAGCTACAGCTCACTTCATCAGACGCATACTGTGGAAAATACAGTGGGGAGATTTATATACACAGAGAACACGAAACAATAATGGGTGTTACCATACACTACTGTAACAAGAGTGATCTGGTAAGGTGAGCTATTACCAGCGGGTGGGGGGTGGGAGGGGACCTTTTGTAGTGATAATCAAGTTGGGCCATTTCCAGCAGTTGACAAGAATGTCTGAGGAAGAGCCGTGGGGGGCGGGCGAAATAAACATGGGGAAATAGTTTTACTTTGTGTAATGACCCGTCCACTCCCAGTCTCTATTCAAGCCTGAATTAATTGTATCCAGTTTGCAAATTAATTCCAATTCAGCAATCTCTCGTTGGAGTCTGTTTTTGAAGTTTTTTTGTTGAAGAATTGCAACTTTTAGGTCTGTAATCGAGTGACCAAAGAGATTGAAGTGTTCTCCGACTGGTTTTTGAATGTTATAATTCTTGACATCTGATTTGTGTCCATTTATTTTTTTAAGTAGAGACTGTCCAGTTTGGCCAGTGTACATGGCAGAGGGGCATTGCTGGCACATGATGGCATATATCACATTGGTAGATGTGCAGGTGAACCTGATAGTGAGGCTGATGTGGCCCTATGATGGTGTCCCCTAAATAGATATGTGGACACAGTTGGCAACAAGCTTCATTGCAAGGGTAGGTTCCTGGGTTAGTGGTTCTGTTGTGTGGTGTGTGGTTGCTGGTGAGCATTTGCTTCAGGTTGGAGGGCTGTCTGTAAGCAAGGCCAACCCCTCAGACAGAGACAAACACCTACAAGATCTCTATCAAACGTTCTTACAACTACAATACCCACCTGCTGAAGTGAAGAAACAGATTGACAGAGCCAGAAGTGTACCCAGAAGTTACCTACTACAGGACAGGCCCAACAAAGAAAACAACAGAACGCCACTAGCCATCACCTTCAGCCCCCAACTAAAACCTCTCCAACACATCATCAAGGATGTACAACCTATCCTGAAAGACGACCCATCACTCTCACAGATCTTGGGAGACAGCCCAGTCCTTGCAGCCCCTTTTCTGGCTCCTCCAGAACCTTTTATTAGGTTTTGGCTGCACTTTTCCCCACACCTCCTGATCTATGCATACCCTGTCCATGGCCCCACAAAGTCATGAGACCTTCTCATCAACCTTTTCCTGGCCCTGGCCAGTGTGGCCATCTATTAAGCAGAAGGAGGATGCTGGATGGGGAGGTGCTCTGCAACTGTGGGGCCTACTTCCATTCCATTCCTCCCTTCGATTACACATCTGGGCAGAGTTCCTCTGGGCTGCGTCCGCTGGCTCCCTAGACACCTTCAAGGAGCAGTGGGCACTGTTCAGGGTTCTCTGCTTGGTGTCCCCCTCTGGATCCTTGCTTATGGCCTTATGACCTCACTCCTGTCCCTGTTTTCTTATTAGATGTCCCCCCAAATCATTTGAGCCCTGGGTTTAGTCAGTCCTCCTTTTAGGCTGGGGAAGGGGCTTTCAGATGTGGGTGGGCAAAGGCCCATCCACCTCCTGGAACTCATAGGTGTTCATTCCCTGCACTGTCACAGGTGCTCTAAGTTAAAATAGCCAAATACTTCTGTTTAAAAACTGTGTTCTCTTTCTCACTGTTCAGGTATTGCAAAGGCAGTTTCTCCAATTCTATCTTTAGTCTGAATTGTAAAATACTTCTTAACATACTTTTAAGTTTGTATTTCTTTCTAAATTTATAACTCATATAACTCCACGCAAAAAAGGGAATTTTCCTTGTGATGTGTCTTCTCCCCTCTGAAACTGGAAGGGAAGTATCTTGTGACTTAAGCCATAGAAATTATAATTGGATCTATTTGATATTCCTGGTTCTGAAACAGACTTTGGTGTGTGACTTCTGTCACTTAATCGCTCAGTCCCTCAGTTTTCTTCACGCCTAAAATGAGGATGATACTTTCCTGCTTCAGTGTGTTGTTTTTTGTAAAGCCCTGTGAGATCCTTGGCTACATGGCATGAAGAAGTGCAAAATATTGTATTGCTTTAATGAAGAAGAACAGCTGACACAATGCGATTTCTTTTTTCTGTGTAGTGTAGACTCTAAAGCTGAGCCAGCCATCTACCTAGTTTCGTCCAGTGATCATTTGAAACAGAGGAATGTGAAATCACTCACAGCTGAAGGTTGAAGATGCATTTGCAATAGTGCTCCTGTAGTGAGTTGCCTAGGCCTGGGAAATGCTCTCTTTGGGGTTAAACCTTTTGTTGATGAAGGTGAAGAACAGTAATATTCAGCCTCGTTAAAGAAGTAAATATTTAAGAACACAGCAAAAAATGCACAGAGCTCCTAAATGTTTGTTTAGTGTGCCAGAGAGCTACTGTTGCTGCTGTTAATTATTTGTATTACAGTTCAGGGACCTCTTGTCCTAGGCACTGTACAGTAGTACTACTCAGACCTCAGCAGTTCAGGAGCCAAGTTAGTGGTCAACATTACCCAAAAGAACCACAGTAGTGTGAATTAATTGTTTCATTTTCTATAGTGCTATAAATTCATATTTAAATGGTATGATGGGAAATATTTAGTTTATATATATTACAGTACCAGTATTATATTATCAATGTCGCTGCATTACAGTAGACACAAACTGTATTTCTGTTTCCCTGTTCTGAAATGCACAAAAGAAGTTTGTATAATAGTGACCAGGGCTACATTTGACCATACTGTTTGTGTTTTGAGTGTGTCTCAGCCCTGGTCAAGAACCCTGTTTTGGAGCCTCATGGTTTCACCAGAATATGGAGTCTCCCTCTCACCTGCAGCCAGTTTCCTTCTCCTCTTGCTGGTTTGGTAGGCAATAAGGTTCCTTATTCCTCCAAAATCCTGTCCCATTTTGTTCCTCTCTCCTTCTAGCTTTGTCACCCTGACTCACCTAATCTCTGTGTTTTTAAACAGCTGAATTAACTCCTCACGTTTGTAGTCTCTTCTGGGGAAATTCCACTGCTCCAAACTCCCCTGCCTGAGATCACCTGGAATTAATTGGATTCTTCCAGCTCAGGCACCCTCTTTAGTATACTTATTGCCTGGCCAGAGAACAGTCATTAGAATGCTAACAACCTCTTTTGTTTGTCTATAGCTTCTTCTAGACAGGGTGTGTGATATATGACACAGTCCTTGTCAGCCCATGGTTACTTTATTACATAATGAGAGTTAGAGTTATACATAGAGCTCATAAAATAAATCAGAATTCATAAGTTGTCCATAGACAGATTCCCCAAATCACCATAGAATGCCTTTCTGGATGTTTGTGAACAGTGGGTTAGGAAACTAATGATCAAAGCAAAGCAACAGTAAATCTCAGGATGGCTGAAATCCTGAAGAGGAAAACCAGTGTCAAAGGAGCTGTCAGGGGAAGGAGGAAATAGCAATGTCCTGAACACAACGAAAGTCTTAGAGATAATTACTCCTATTTGTCTGACTACCAAATGAATTCCCATCAGCCTTGTTATGTCTACAATCAGTCAGCTTATCTCCCTAAAAAACTGAAGTGGTTCCTTTCTGTAGCTTTGGGTGGTGATGCAAATTCGCAATCTCTGTACAGGTGGCAGGTGACTTTAATGACAGTCTTGAACCTTGTTATGTTCCTTCTGTGTGATTATCTGAGGTCTTTAAGTTATTTTAGAGGAAGAACACATTTAAACAGCTTTAAAAAAGACATGATCCAATTGTACAGAAATCATACACACTAGTTGTGCTCATTTTTGTAGCCTGCTATTGTTTCATCATTGTCATCCACTCAGTGACTGCAGTTTTTGGAGGTGTGTGGGGGTATTTGGCACTTGTTTTAATTCTGCCTTTTGTGGTACAAGGGCAGTAATGACCACCATTTTTGCAATTCCATTGAAACAGGCACAATCTAACTCGACGCTGAAGTCGTGTGTTTCCTACATGAAACAGGGTTGGCTATCACTTAGAATGTCTTCAAAAAGTGGTTTAGACAGCTAAAAACAGTGCACTAGAATCACTGTGTCATATTATATGGGATAAACTGTATACATGTTACCAGAGGGAGGGTTATAAAATAATGGGCTCTGCATTGCAGTCTATTATCCTCTTTCTCTTACAGCAGCTCTTTTCAATCCAGGGAATACAATTACTCTTGATTTCTGGAAGAGGAACAGCCTTTGGTCTGCAGTTTGCTGTAGCATACAGATATACATATGCTTTATTTTGTTTTAACTAAATTATAATTTTAAAATGCTTTAGCCTAGGACAGCTGCTGTAGCTGTATGCTTTAGATTTACCAGACTGGCATGAAAGATCATTGCACTAATGTGTTAGCTGCTCCACTGAGACTTCACAGTCTAGGTTTAAAGAAACCTCTGTTCCAGTGTTGGCTGATCCACTTCTGTACAAATGAAGATTTATGCGTGCTGTACACGTTCCTTCCAAGTGGTGGTGGGTCTTTTTTCTTGACCAAAGGAGGGAGTTCCTGCCCTTTGGATGCTGTCCCCTGCTCTGGCTCAAACTACAACAGTAGAAACTGCATCCAGCAGTGTATCTTCCCCCCAACCCTCACCAAAAAGTCTGAGCTTTCATACAGTGAGAAAGTTTAATATGCATGGAGTGTGTTGTCTGGTACTGGAGAATACTGGATGGCATATTGAATCAGAAATAGCCAATATACCTTTTGATATATGTCTTATTGTAATAAAACATTTTATAAGCACTTTTACAGAGTTTTGTGTCAGTAACACAGTGTGATATGACAGACACAGGGCTACCAAACCCTTCTATGAAACAAATCTATTTTCTAAAAAGTTAGAGTGTAGATTCTTTTCACAGGCTCTCTCTCTTGCTTGCTCTCAAGATAAGAGACTCCTCGGTAGCTGTGTTACCTTAGGAACCAGCCAGATAAACATCCAATAAAATCTTGTTTTCAGGAGTTTGTTTCTGAATATCAGTATGAAATCTCTAGCTTATTTTCAGTAAGGCTGTTCCTCCTTCCCCCTTCCCCCTCCCCCCTGATTCTCTATACCAGACAATAACATTTCTTCTCAAAGAGAGATGATTATGTCAGGGTTTTTTTCCACAGGAAACACATTGCATTCATTTCAGCCTTTAGGAGCGTGGATTTCTTTAACAAACTGCCTTAAATTTGAGATAAGGTAAACTAGTAGGTTTTTATTATCATCTTGGTAAACAAGGCTTTTCTTACAACTTTATCTTTAAATATCTTTTTGTGTAAATAACTTTACCACAAATATCCTTTTTTTAAAAAAAATCCTGCAGTAGGGGGCTTGTGCAGCATTGGAAAGATTTTTTGTATTGAGTAAAAACTTCAGTTTAAAAATAGAATCAAATCAGTGGTTCTTTAGGTAGCCAAGTATAGTAAATAAAAAAAGAAAATCTAAAATACAAGTAGGTTAGATGGGTGCTTCATATTTTTGTTATTAGTGATTGTTTTACCATGTTATGTCCAGAAATAGGGTTTTTCATTGCTGCATCATAGACCATGAACTCTTGATCTGTAACCACAAGCTGAAACTGACAGGCGAATTCAAGAGCAGTACCGCAGTGCTTTCTCTACAGCTGAATCGTATTAAGAGAATACATCAAAAAGTGGGGGAGGGAGTAGCACATAGCTCAGAGGTGCCTGCAGTTCTAAAGGTTTTTCCACTGGAAATATTGGATTTACACTAGGCTCCCAGCGAATATATCTACATTTGTATTCAGTTTTACACTGTGCCTCAGGTGAGGAGCAGTGCATTCTTCTTGGTTGATACACTACTGATCATCTTGTGTAGTAATTCACATAACATGAGACATACATATTGATCTGAGCATTTCATTTCTTCCCCTACCCCTCTCTGGACACATTCTTCTCTCTGTCTCCCCCCTCCGCCAACACTCAAAGGGAACCCATCTTTTATGTTGTATTCATCCTTGTGAATTATGTTTCTGGATGAGAGATTTTTAGTAAAAAATGTAAGTTTTGTTTCTAACCCCTCAACCTGTTCTCTTTCTCTCTCTCTCTCTCACACGCACGCATGCACAAAACTAGTTTTTTTCACTGGTACAGCTGGTCAAATAATTAGAAACAGAGTAATACATTTGGTAGGGGGTTTTTTGTTTTGTTTTTTTAACCAAATATTCATGGATGAATATGTTCATTATTCACTGGTTGAGAACCAAGGATGCCAAATCTGAACTGCAATTCGAGAAGGTACTTCATTTGGTAGAACATCCTTGAGTTGTTGGTGGTTGCTACGTTTAGTGGTTTAAGTGGGTGCTGATATACTTTAGTTTTGGTAATAGAGTAAACAAACCCAGAATATTTTTTTCCTTTCTTTATACTTTATATGGGTTTCAGAAATCAGCCTGGCACTGGTTTTAAAGTGGGAAATATTAAAAGTAAATAAAAAACAATCCATATGATGTTTTTAAATGTTGGGCTTATTTAAATACAAACATACTTTAAGACCCTCAGCAGATGTAAATCAGCATTGAGTTATTGAAGTCTGCGAATCGGGACCTTAATATTTTCAGGCATGTACAAGTCTGCACCTTACTTAACCAGTAATGTAGTCAGATTAGCATAGTTAGCCCTGCAGGATGATTGGTGATGATGCCTCAATGAATGTTACCAACATGTTCGTCATTTGAACTGTGTTTTTACATAGGTGTTGCTTGCACTTCAGCGCCTTTATTCCACAAAAGATACGGATGTTCATTTCTTTTAACCACTTTGGCCTTTTTTGTGTATCCTGAAATGAGATTCAAAATAGGGAGAAACTTAAGGTTGTTGTGTCTTTTAGTTTTTTAACATATGAAATTAGAAGTAGTGTGTGTAGTATGTGAGAAGAATGGGAGCTTGTCTGTGTTTTACAGTCACAGAGTTTAAAACAAGTTTAACCCTGGTCAATAGCTATTTCTCCTTCCTGGCACGTGTGCACCTGAGCACGCACACACACAATATATAATATTCTTGGATGGTAAAGTCATTGCGACTTCTCGTCAGTTCTGTTCACAGATGAGCACATTGTTTATGCTCAGCAAATAAGGTTATGAAAAAGGTTTGGGTTTCTTTCTACGCCAGATTTCATTGTGACTCATAAATATAGAAGTTACTGTTTTCCAAAGATTCTGGTTGGTCTGAATCTTCAACAAACTGCCCAGGTTGTGTGGCCTCTCGATCTCAGTCCAGAAGCATCACAGTGAGCATTGTTCTAATATCACCGTTGGGAGGGGCTTTGTTCTCTTGACATCTCCACAACCCCTGACAGAGGCCATGAAGGCTCATGCCGTGCTCAAATGTGACACTAATGCTGAGAGCCAGCATCATGATCCCACCATTGTAATAGCTACAACCTCTTTTGAAAGCCTCCAGCCACACATGGCTTAGTGCAGTACTGAAAAGATCTTAAAATAGATTTGTCAAAACTTGTAAAGGCGTAGGTAGTGGCAGCTCAAATAATAGCCTGCAAGATGTGGTTCCATTGTATCTGCCTTTATTACATAAGGAATTGGAAACGTTTGCATTTTTATCGAGTTTATCATCACTTGGAGAGATGTCTTTGTCCTGGGATATAGGGCATGTAGGAGAAATACTTCGTCAGGACGTTCAGAACCATGGCTGGAAAATCAGTTCAGTGACCCCACTAATCTTGAGTTTTAAGGAGTTCAGTTGTCACAGAGTCCCACATGGAATGTTTCTGATGTGAAAGAGAATTACATGCAAGTTATTAATGTAGC
This sequence comes from Lepidochelys kempii, assembly GCF_965140285.1. NCBI lineage: Eukaryota > Metazoa > Chordata > Testudines > Cheloniidae > Lepidochelys > Lepidochelys kempii. The sequence goes on from NC_136383.1 coordinate 55,517,149, forward strand.
CCTGAAAAATTTCTTCCCTTAGCCCCAGTCAGACTCGTTCACCGATGGTCTCATGGTTGAATACACAGTCCACCACAACACCTACCTCAACTACCAGAACTCCAGCACTGTCATCTTTCCCCTTCCCCACCTCTGCCACAGGGAGTGACAGACCGGCTGAAAGGTACAATGTACACTTCAATTTTTGTTGATGTTTTCTTTACTTCCTTCTCTCTCTATCATTGTCCTAAGGAAAAAAGCAAAGTTGGGTCTTAATGTACAATAGAACCTCAGAGTTAGGAACACCAGAGTTAGGGACTGACCAGTCAACCGCGTACCTCATTTGGAACTGGAAATACACAATAAGGGAGCAGCAGAGATAGCCTTCTCCCCACCCCTCCCAAAAAAGCAAATACAGTACAATACTATGTTAAGTGTAAACTACTGAAAAAAAAACCAAAGGGAAAGCAGCATTTTTCTTCTGCATAGTGAAATTTCAAACCTGTATTAAATCCAATGTTCAGTTGTAAACTGTTGAAAGAACAACTATAATATTTTGTTCAGAGTTATGAACATTTCAGAGTTACAAACAACCTCCATTCCCGAGGTGTTTGTAACTCTGAGGTTCTACTGTAACACAGCAGTGGTTTTCAATCTGGGGGTCTGCAGACCATGTCTAAGGGGTCTGGGACGGGTTCTCATGACCACAGAACAGTGGTTTTCAACCTGTTCTCTGGGGTGTCCACAGACTTTCAATGATTTCCAATGGGGTCTGGACCTCCCTTCAGAAATGTTCAGGAGTCTGCACATGACGAAAGGTTGAAAACCACTGTAATACAGAAACCACCGCAGATTCAAGAATGTAGCCATTTGCAAGCAGAGAGATGCCTCATACTGCTCAAGGTAGTAGTTATAACTGCTTGGGGAATAATGGCAACAGTGTGAACTGTCTTGAGTGGATCTCTACTTCTTGCTTATAATGTATCTTATTTGCTGTTTTCCTCAACTATTTACTATATTACAGGTGGATGGTCCCTAATCAAAACACAACTCCACCTGTATTCCTTTGCCTTCCATATCAAATTCAAGCTTCTTGTCCTTGCCTTCAAGACTCTGCATAATTCTTCCACTCTCCATGTCTCTACTTTCATATTTTTCTCCTCACTCCTTTTGCCCCCTCAATCTCCTCCCACTCTTGTCATTGTGCCGTCTTCTTTGTTTTCCCTCTGCCTTCTGCCCAGGATGCACTAGGCCTCTATCACCTCATCTTTTCCTTCTTAAACAAAGGACTGCTGTACTACTAACTTTGCTAGGGAAAGCAGTCAGACATACTAACAAATCCTCTACGCCACTTTGTCAAAAATTCTGGTTTTGGCCACGTGTTACACTGTGCTACCGCTGTATTGTCCTTTTGACTCTGCACGTTCATTGGGTCAGGGACGGTGTCCCTTCCAATTTTTTTTGTACAGTTTTTTTGCTGTGAGGACTCAACAAATGATGAATTAATAACGTGGTTACTTTGTCAAAATAATGCATTGCAAAGCATCCAGTTACTGTTTATTTAGCCAAAAAAGCTCTAAGATTTCTGGTCATGGTAGCTTCAGAAGTGCGTAGTTATCCTGGAAAAATTTGCAGTGATATTTCATTATCAAACCTCTTAAATACATCTCTAGAATACTATCCAAAATTTTACATAGGACAGAACATATTCTGTGGTTTTCTAGACTGTTGTATGGTAAGAAACTACAAGAACAGTTCAAATACAGGACTGCATACAGGAAGACTGAAAACGTGAAGCTGAAATTCCCTGATTAAATGGGTCTCAATATCTAAAGATTATGATTTTAAGATTAAGTACTCTATCCTTTACCTAATGTTTGTTTCATTGCTGATTTCCTTGGGCAGTGTTTTACATAGTTTGTTTTTAAAAGTGAGATGTGCACAAGTGTGTGTGCATAGCTATGATTAGATGTACAAACTGGATATGCACAAGTTCAGATGGCAAGCTGTGAAATGAAATTGTGCTGTTTGTGTGTGCAAATTAGGAACACGCAATTGTGCACATGAAATTCTGTGCTTAAAGTTCTGAAATTGGGCCCCAAATGTGTTATAAATGGATATTTGTTTCTTTTAGCCATTGATAAGCATATTTCATTTTATGTCACACTTTCAGTGTTCTCAACAGAAGAGCAAGAGCAGTGTACCCTTGTGAGGCAGAACATAGCTCTGAATTATCTTTTCAAATAGGAGCAGTTTTTGAAGATGGTAAGTACTCTGTACACACAAATGTTAAAACAAGCAAACTGAAAACCCTCCTAAATGGCCTCAGACAAAAATACATTCATAACTGTTAGTGGTATGCCAAGGTGGCTGACTACAAATAGTCCGGAACTTAATGGATTTCTGGCGTATTGATATACATTTTCTTGGGCATGTATAAGCACACTGTGGTGATGATACTCTAGGCTCAGGTGAGGAGGCACTTGCAATTGTGTAGAAATGCTGATTTGGCAGCACAGAAAAGCATCTCTGTATGTGAACTTTCTTTTTCACAAACTTAGCTTTGTAAATTCCATGGGGCTTTGTGTTGAGGCATCATTTTCCTAAGTTAACCTCAGGATTTAGAGCAGCATAGGGATTTTTGGGGGGGAGGGGGCAGGGAGGAATGGTGAATATATGTATATAAGGGGTGAGTATGCATTACGTGGGGCCAAGTGATGGTGTATGTCTATGCACATGAATATACAGATAAATATGGGTGTCCATAAAGAGATCCTCATTTTGAGGGTGTACTTGCCAACCATCCTGATTTGTCCTGGGCATCCCAAATTTAGTTCATCTATCCTAGCTTCCCATCAGCTGCTTCTGTCCCAGGGACACTGAGTTGACAGGAGCTTTTCCTGTAGTTCTGCCCTTGTGCTAGCAGGGACTATTATTTAATTCCTGAAGATCTAGGAGGGGACTGGACATGTCATCTACCCCTAAAAATGCCAGAGAAGGAGTAGCCAGCCTGGCTTCTCCTCACCAGGAAGACAGCAGAGCATGCGGGGACATGGAAGCAGGGGCTGTTGTGAAGGATTTTAAATGTTATGTTTGGCAGTTATTGCCCTATGAATGCAATGTACTATGCACTGCTATTAGAAAACATCAAATGATAGCAAGAGTACCCCACAACCTCCTCTGTTACAAGGCCTTGATACATGGTGTCACACTGAAAAAACCCCAAAACTTAAGTTCATCAAAATGCTCACCCAAATTTTGTGCAGTTTGAAGCTCCCAAGTTATTCTCTGAAAATTTTGTAAAAAATGCTGAGATCTGTGTGCTGGAACAAGGGGCACACTGATCCAGAAGAGCCTGGAAATTCTTCCCTTGACCAACATACCTGGTACCTCCTAATTTAGTACCAGTTGTTCAACTTGCTACTAGTGTCAGAAAGTTGATATGTGCTGTGTGACAGATATCGCAACTCTGCTGTCAAACTGGGAGGGCGTATCTAGCATGGTCTCACAGGGGTCAGTCCAGGGTCCAGTCCTAATCAATATTTTTTTATTAATAACTTTTTGGTAATGGAGTCAAGCGTATACTTACAAAATTTGCAGATGACGCCAACCTGGGAGGGGTTGCTAGCACTTTGGAGGACAGGATTAGAATTCAAAACGACCTTAACAAATCAGACAATTGGTCTGAATTCAACAAGATGAAATTCAATAAAGACAAGGGCACTTAAGAAGGAAAAATCAGATGCCAACTACAAAATAGGGAATAACTGGCTATGTGGTAATACTACAGAAAAGGATTTGGGGGATTATAGTGGATCACAAACTGAATATGCAGTTGCAAAAAAGGCTAGTATTGTATTAACAGGAATGTCATATGTAAGACACAGGAGGTAATTGTCTGCTCAGCTGGGCACTGGTGAGGCCTCTGTTGGAGTGTTGTGTCTAGTTCTGGGTGCCCCACCTTAGAAAAGATGTGGACAAACTGGAGAGAGTCCTGAGGAAATCAATAAAAATGATAAAAGATTTAGAAAACCTGACCTATGAGGAAAGGTTAAAAAACTGGGCATACTTAAGTCTTGGGTGGGGGAAGACTGAGGGGGCACCTGATAAGTTCTTCAAATAGTCTGTGAAAAAGAAGACTGTGATCAATTGTTATCCATGTTCACTGAAGGTAGGAGAAGAAGTAACGGGCTGAATCTGCCGCAAGGGAGATTTAGGCTAGACATTAAGAAAAACTTTCTGTCAGGTTAGTAAAGCTTTGAAATAGGCTTCCAAGGGAGGCTGTGAAATTTCCATCAGTGGAGGTTTTTCTGAAGAGGTTGGACAAACACCTGTCATGGACGGTTTAGGTTTACTTGGTCCTGCCTCAGCACAGGGACTGGAACTGATGACTTCTCATAGTCTTTTGCAGCCCTACATTTCTCTGATTCTGTGATCTTTGGGGACCATTGTATTACGTTAATTAATGGTTTATATATGACTGTGTTCTGCTCCATGGGGGAAAGGTAACCACAGCTCCTCCAGGAACTAAAAGACCGTGTGGGTGATGAAGCTGAATCACTGGGACTAAACAATTCCAGAGAAGGTTCACCCTGTGAGGTGGTTTGCATATACTGGGTTTTCCAGAGACTAGGTAAGAAAGAAAGGGCTTTTGGTATAAAACAATGTTTTTTCAATCTTTTTTCATTTTGAATGGAGGTGTGGACCCCTTTGGAAAACTTAGACAGAGTCTGTGAACCACAGATTGAAAAACACTTTCTAGGGTAACAATAGACTTTCACTGACCCCTTAGACATAGTCTGCAGACCCCAGGTTGAAAACCACTGCTATAAAAGGATGAGCTTGAACCAACTACTGGCCTTCTTTCTGATCAGCCAATGGACCGGACCTTCTGCTACAGTGTGTCCCCCAGCCTTTACAGAAGGGTTGGAAAGAATTTGGCCTAGTAAGGACCCATAAGACTGATGGGTGACCCCTGGTACATTTAAATCTGTTTGTGTTTATTGTGTTTTCTCTGTAACCTTACGAATAATTTGCTTGCTTAGAAAGAGCAGAGTGGTGACTTGTAACTATGGGCAATGCACTGTTGTTAGTGAGCCCCTGGAGAGAAAGCAAAGCACAGGCATTGGCCAAGAGGCAGACTGGCTTGCTAGGGATATCATAGTGTAAGGCAGAGAGCTGTGTAGCCTAAAAACCTCTGGTCAGAAGGAGTAGGACTGCCCAGAGTCAGTTGATGGCTGGAGACCAGAGACCTGACTGGGTACTCCTGGAGTGGACCATGGAGGGGGGATACATGTGCAGTTACTCTGAAATTGTGACACACTGTCCTAGGGGAAGGAGGGATTAAATTGTGTGCAGCCAAACTATACTGACTAGTATGTGCTTAGAGTGACACACAGACACCAAGGAAGAGAATCTCTGAAGTGTGCCCCTAACGCAGGGGGAATTCCAAGTTCCCAGCTTAGATCCAGTAGGAAAAGGTAAAAAGTATACAGACTACAGCAGCTAAAAAATCAACGCACAGGCATATTTTTTAAAAAAAAGATAGCTAAATATGGCCCATATATTCAGCAATTCATCCTACTAACTGTTATATTGGACCAAAAAATGTGTGTGGAAAGTTTCTCAGAAACTAAAAGCTTTTCATCACCTCCCTCTCCCCCACCCCACCAGAATGTTTCTTCTGAGTTTTTTAATAAGCTGGAACAAGTGGGGAGTTCAGCAAAATGTTTTTTTCACTGCACAAGAACCCCCTTTCTTCCGCCCCCAGAAAAACAAACTTAATTTAAGCAGACATATCGTATATCACAAACTTTTGTTTGGCTGTGCAGAGACATATTCCCCCAAACAAGCCTGCTCCTGGTTTCAGTTCTGTGTGTTACAGCAGATGAGAAGATCTGGGGCCCCCAGTCACACTCTTCTCCCTCCAGTACTCTCAGTAAAGGAATGTGCTTGGTGGACGTGCTTCCTGTCACAGAGCTGCCTTGCAGGCAGATCACGTCTGCATCAAGTTAGGTGGGAGACCTTTTAAAGAGAAATTAGCTAAATGATTGTTCTCTTCAAAGTCTCTAATGCAAGTTATTTTAATTTACCATTTTTTTTAACATGACTAGGAGGGATCTTTATCAGTCAGAGATCCACATAGAGGAAAAATCTGGGTTTTTGAAGCAAATGGTGTACAGGGTGGGCTTTCTAACACAACACCGAGGGCTGAATCCTGCCCTGTGTTGCACTCTCACCAGCTGAGTGGGGGAGAAGGGACTGTTGGGAGCTTTGTCCCCTCTCTTGTGCACTAATATGGCCACAGGCCAAGATTCTTTCCTAGTGCAAAGGAAGGGTCCTAGGAGTGAGGCCCAGTTGCCCAAATCCAGGGTGCACCCAACAGGGCATGGTGTTTCAGTTACAGTGCATGGCCAGGCCCCCAGCCAGCTGGTACTTTATGTCCAGGGGGATAGTTAGGAGCCAGGAATTATGTTACTGCTTTTTCAGAGCAGCAGTAAAGTTCGTCCAGCAGCACATCCTCTCTCCCTTGGCCTGCTTTGCCCTCCTTCTTTGCACCAGGATAAGAAGAGTTTGGAGCTGAAATCCTTCTCACCCTGGCCGAATTCTGCCCTTTGATAGTAGTACAATTTGGTAGTGCTCTTAGCAGCAGACTGCTTTTGGACTATATCCTTCCTAAAAGTTGGACTATACAGTAATTTGTAGTTAGGGGTGGGGAATAAGAATGGGATCATAGTGAAAGCTAATTATAGCCTCACCAATGGACTCACTGCTTTTTATTTATTTGGTTTGGTATCACGCACAAGGTCCTAGATGCCAGGCAAGCAGAAAAGAGGGCAAAATTTATAATCTAAAAAGCAAGACAGGAAAATGGAAACAACAGAGAAGTCATGTGGTCAGGGTGAGACTAGACATGACATAATGACAGTGTTTCATAACGATTCCCATTTGGACATATCATAAACAGGCTTTGTCAGAATGAAAAGGTATTTAGGGAATCTCATGTTCTTCAAATATTTTAAAGCCATCTCCTTGTATTTAGCCCGTCTTTGAAATTCCTTCAGAGAAGTACCTGTCTCTTCACCTATTATAGTATCTACCCCCTGGTGCATTTATACTGAAATCAGACTCCATTGAATCAATTCAGGTTCTTCACTTACTCAATTTAAATTCCCATATGCCCTAATAAGCCCCCAAATGAAGAATTAAAATAATAATACATCAATTTTGCTGCTCTACCAATAACCTTAACTATCAAAGTGACAATGCATCAATCAAGTTGACATATAGCTAATATCAACCATTAAAGTAACTGTTAAATTAGTGTCTGACAAAAGGTGTTGCTTCCATTAGGGTTTTATGTGTCTCCCCTCCTCCCCCCCAGCTCTGTTTTTCCTGTCTCTCTCCCCCCCCCCGTTCTTCTTTCCTTTTCTCCCCCCTGCTTTTGCTCTTGGCCTCACTGTTATTAATCTAACAATGCTCTCCCATCAATTATTGTCATGGACATGTCCTTTTGCTCAGCCTGGCCCTAGACTGTATTCCATTCTAGGTGCGTGTGCAGTTGTCTGAGACTTTTGCCTTAGCAGTATCCAACTTGCCACAAACTAAATGTTCACACAGACATGACCAACAGTGGGTTAACTATTCCTGTTTTATTCCAGAATAAGAGGATCCACATATGGAGTTAATCAGAAACAGCTATTCGGGAACAACTCTCCATGTGGACAAGCCCTTGTTGACTCAAGCAGGTCTCTGGGTGGGGTTTCTTGCAGGTTCTCAACATAATAAGAACATAAGAAATGGCCATACTGGTCCATGTATTCTGTCTTTTGACAGTGGCCAATGCCAGATGCTTCAAAGAAAACAAACAGAACAGGGCACTTACCAAGTGATCATCCCCTGTCATCCAATCCCAGCATCTGGCAGTCAGAGATGTAGGAATACTCAGACCATGGGCCTAAATAAGTATTTGCAATTAGGGTTGCCAAGCATCTAGTTTCGACCAGAACACCTGGTTGAAAAGGGACACTGGCAGCTCCGGTCAGCACCACTGACTGGGCCATTAAAAGTCCAGTCGCCGGTACTGCGTGGCTAAGGCAGGCTAGTCCGTATCTGTCCTGTCTCTGCGCTGTGCTCCAGAAGCAGCCAGCAGGTCCGGCTCGTAGGCAGGGGGGAGGAGAGTCAGGGGGCTCTGCGCGCTGCCCCCGCCCTAGCACCAACTTTGCACCCCCATTGGCCGATAACCAAGGCCAATGGTTGCCGCAGAGGTGGTCCCTGTGGTGAGAGCAGCGCACAGAGGCTCTTGGCCCCCTCACCTAGGATCTGGACCTGCTGGCCACTTTTGGGGCGCACTGCCTTAGTCTCGCTGTGCCGCTGACCAGGAGCTGCCCAAGGTAAGCCCACATTCCAAATCCCTCAGCCCCACCCCTGAGCCTGGAGCCCCCTCCTGCACCCCAAACCCCTCATCCCTGGCCCCACCCCAGAGCCCATCCTCAGACCCCCCCAACCTGGAGCCCACTCCTGCACCCAAACCCCTCATCCCTGACCCCACCCCAGAACTCTCATCCCCTCCCACACCCCAACCTCCTGCCCCAGCCAGGAGCCCCCTCCTGCACCCTGAACTCTTCATTTCTGGCCCCACCCTGGAGCCCGCAACCCCAGTTAGAGCCCTCATCCCCTCCCGCACCCCAGCCCAGTGAAAGTGAGTGAGAGTGGGGGAGAGCGAGCCACCAAGGGAGGAGGAATGTAATGAGTGGGGCCTTGGGGAAGGGGTGGGTGGGGCAGAGGGCGTGGCCTCAAAAAGGGGGAAGGGCTAGGGTGTTTGGTTTTGTGCAATTAGAAAGTTGGCAAACCTATTTGCAATTAGAAGTAACACCATCTATTTAGCTTACCTAGGTAAAACTGGTAATATTGTTTCTGTGGCACTCCTTAGACCTTCACCCTGGAACCTCTCTCCAAGTTTGTCTCCACTATGAGGTAATGAGGGCAAATTCAGGTACTGCAGTGGGTTTCTCAGCTGGTATTCCCACTGGCCCAGGAGGTGATAGCTTTTGAGAATTAGTCTTCGATCAGCAATGTGGTGCAGTCTTTCCAGGCCATGGTTAATGTCGCTGTGTCATAGTTCATTTTAATTTCTTTGCCCTGTATTTTTTGAACTACACATACTGTCCCTTCCTGTCCCAGGGCAACATAAAACATAACTCCTGTGGGATGCTTGGTCCAGTGATGAGTAGTTTTGAGGCCCCGTGCATAGTCTCTGCAGCAAGGTATTTTTAATAGAGGCAGATTTGAGAAAGTGCTAAGAACTGTAATCATGGTTGATTGAGAAGAAATGACAGAAGGGGGACACCAAAGAGCTGCTCCTGAGCTGGAGATTTTCCTGAAAAATTGGAGCTGAACAACTTGGATTTAAAGAGAACTTTAATGGCACTGTGTATGATCCAGAGCGACTGAGTCTGGTGAGATTGTTAGTGAATGTGTTTGTACAATACATTTAGGAAAAAGATGAATGGAGAAAACGGAGACATCAAAGCAGGTTAAAATTAGGGCCTACTAGTCTGGGCACAGTTTATAAATCTGGATCAACATCAGTGTGGTGATCTCACCATTATACTTACTTTGTCCTTTTCTTTAATCTTCACAGCACCCCTGTGAATTTTATCTTCATGAAAGTGACATACCAATAATTCTGCCTGAGCCAGGTGTAATGCAGATGGATGGTATGCAAACTTCCCAAACACAGAGCTCTCTTGCACCTCGCTACTGATCCTGTAATATCCCTGCTGTTCCATTTCTGGTTTCCTTGGGGTGAAAATGATATTGTTCACTCAAAAATCCCATTTTTAAATGATGGGGTCCGGGGGTTACATCCTAAAGTGCTGTATTGGTTATTTCACACTAAAATCTAAACAACAGTTATTCATAAAGTGGCTTCTAAAATTAACTGCTAGTGCTGCCAATCCAGTGATCTCATGTGGCTCAGCTAAGATCTCCTCTTCTGCAACAGTTTTAGGTCTTCATCCTGTCAGGTGTCCTCAACTCCCAAGTGACTTCAACTCTTTGAATTTGATCTGACTGTATATGTACCCTAATTTGGGGTTGTTAAACTGGGCCTTTGAATTGTATACACTGTATGTCTGACCCCCCCATCCCTCACCCCTGTTGTGTCTATATATTGATTTGCCCAAAATATATTTTAGACTTTGAATTCCAAATTGCAAGGAAGAGTTTCACATTTATAGTTTTTTCTTTGTTTGTGTCCTGAGTTCATGTTCCTTTTTGATAAAAGTGAGTTCTGACTTTCACTCGCCAGTCTTGCGGTTGTGTCCCCCTCAGGAGGAGGGCCGGGTTGTCTCAGCAGTGTGAGTGTTTGCTCACTGTGGTTGAGCCATACTGGGGTGACGAAACTTTTGGAGGGAGGCTCCGTGGTGGTGTCAGGGTTGCATTTATAAGTGAGTGCGCGCGTAGGCTGTAGTCATGGAATGAAAGTGGCAAAGGGCGGGCGGGCATGCTAATTATTAATAGTAATGTAAGTTACTATGTGTGGAGAGATTTAAAAAGGTACTTGTCTATGCACTATTTTTCCTTTGGTAAATTTTAAATGAAAATCTTCCATTACAAAATGTGCTGCCAGATTACTGCTATAACTGTTAAAGCATCATTTTAAAATCTGAAGGCAGTTCTGCTCTCTACATTTTTAAAGTCCTCTTCACACTACAGTCTTTATTTTGACAGCACTTGCCAGAGCAGTGAATAGAATTCACCTTGGGACAGAGGAAAAGAACGTGCACATCGTACATTTTTCAGAAGTACACACGTGCCATTTTTAAGTGACTAAGGAGCCTAAGTTTAATTGAAAGTCAAGGAACCTAAGTGTCTCCTGGCACACCTACACTACAATAAAACACCCGCAGCTGGCCCATGTGAACTTGTGGGCTGCGGGTCTATAAAATTGCAATGTCGATGTTCAGGCTTGGACTGGAACCTGGGCTCTGGTACCCTCTGATGCCCAGGGTGCCAGAGTTCTAGCCTGAGCCCAAATGTCTACATGGCAGTTTTATAGCCCTGCAATCCAAGCCCCATGAGCCAAAGTCACCTGACTTGCGTCTAGCCCCCCCCCAACACTTCACATGCCTTAAACCTCTTGCAGTAAAACCTGATCTGACTTCCCCCACAGCTCCAAGCTTCCAAACTCACCCCCTACACCCAGGACAAGTTTTTGGTCTTGCCCTGTTCTCAACTGCTAAAACTTCCCCTACTGTGCTTGGCAAGAACTGTAACCGCTCCGCACTAAGCTTTTAAACACTGCTATAATCCCTGTTAAGAGTCAAGATCTAACCTTCCTCCTGATATGGTGCCCTGCAAGCACTTTCACTTTGTATCCTTCCCAGACCTTCCTTTCAAACCCCTTCACCATGTCCTGATCTCCTAGGCTGACCACAAAAAATGCCCAATCTTCCTGCAACCAACCAACCCAACCAGATTTGGCTCTCATGCTCAACCATGGCCTCTGGCACAGAGTTTCTCGAATACAGCCACTGGCTGCATGCGGTCACCAGGGGCTTTTCATGTGGCCACAGACTCCTTAGCAGTGACTGGGGGTGGGGGGAAGCAGCAGAGAGACAAACAGGCAGCCAGTTTGAGTTCCCCACCTTCCCAGGGGCGGTCGGGTTCAGGCTTTGGCTCTTGGGTGGTGGACTCTGTCCTCTGGCCCCAGCCCCAGGCTCTCCACCCCATCACCCCGGACCTCCGCTGCTTCCTTAACCACCTCCCCATCCAGGGCTTAATTTGCCCTTTGGCTTACCAGAGCCGAGTAAGTCTGTTGTGAAAAGTGGTATTTGTATGTTTGTTAATATCACTTTTCACAGCAGCAGACTTGATAGGTAGAAGACAGTGAAAAGTGATATTAACAAACGTACAGGAATCACATTTCACAGAAGCAGACTTACTAGCTAGCAAGTCATTAAAAAAGCAACCAAACAAGCAAAAAAAAACCAACCCCCCCAAACAAACGCCCCCAAATAAAATAAAAGACAAGAACATGCAAAGCACCTTATGTGTTTCTATTCTGTTTAGATCCAGTAAAGAATAGAGACAACTGTATATTATTTTTATTATTAGGTTGCAAAAAACCCTCTGTAAATAAATTACACTGATTTGGACCTGTATATGTGCATATTTATTTGTTTTTCCTAAAGGTAATTAAGTATTTTAGGAAAAATTGACACTAGCAAGAGTTGGTGGCTGCGCTCCGAGGTCACCACAATTTTCGTTATGAGAACCCCTGCGAGTCTGGCATGTCCTAACTCCTAGGTGGCACATACCAATATTTAAATGAGTTAATCAGAACCCTCCTCCTTTCCTAGCTATGGTCTCCACACTGGTCTGTGCAAAAGGTTTAATGCTTTGCTGTGCTTTTTTCAGGAAGATACAAGTTGAAGCTGCAAGTTTAATAGAAATACAGTGGAGACTAATAAAACCTTTTTCTTCCTTCTGTAGTGCAATTTTCCAGAGAACCAGGATGGCTTGAAGGAACTCTAAATGGCAGGAGAGGACTTATTCCACAAAACTATGTTCAGTTTCTTTAGCTCTCTGCATTTAACGCCCAGAAGGTGTACATGGTATCCATGGATTTTTGTTGGTCACTTCTCTGCTTTGATGACTGCTTTTAATCAAGGAAGAGCTAGACAATGGGATGAAGAGTTTAATCTGTATAAAGACAAAATGTTGCCAAATAGGAATTGCAGAGATGTGATGTGTAAGGTGTTTTTTTTTAGGGTGGGGGATGGGAGGGGCTGGAGGGGTAGTTTAATTTTATGAACAGGGTTTTACATGTGCAAAGCACAACAGCAATCTGTTTGCAGGATAACCAGAATTTTAAGTTAGATATGTGCTTGAACTCAGACTCCGCTGCCATTTGGAGAAAAGTTTAAAAGTATTTACATTGTCCTGGTGCTGATTAAATTGAAATTTGAAAACTGTATTTATATCCACCATTAAATGTTGGCAATCCTCTATTTTTCTGGTTCTGAAATGTTATTGGGCAAAGAGGCTCTTATGCTGAAGGCAAAGTAATATTCTGAAAGGGGAGGGGAAGTAGCTGGATCAGATTTATCAGATAAATAAAACCCACAGAGAGGGGGAACATGGATTTTCAAGTGTCTTCAAAATGCAGATGCCTTTATGCAATGTGTATAGCTTCATTTATATTATTTTCAAGACAGGACCCATTAACGTTATTACAGGCTCCAGTACCTCCTGGTTCCATATTGTGCAATTTTCAAAGTACAGGTTTGTCATCCAAAAAAAAAAAAAAATCACCGTAAATTAAATGTTGTTTACTATTTGTCTATCTCTCATGTTGTTGGAGAATGATTTGCTCTGTTTCTATAAATCAGTAACTGAAATAAACTTCTCTTAGTTACTGGAAGGTGTGTGTGCAGAATCAGTAAAGAGGAAGGCACTGCTGATTCAGAACAGCTATGAGTTAGGGAGAACATTCCCCACAGCAAACAACTTACTTACTGATTTCATTAACATCTGCTAAATACAACTACAGGGTAACATGCTGCATTGAGTCTGAAGGACGAGCTCATTGCACACAAGAGTTCTCCCTGTGGGCCACCCTTCCATCCCTTGCTATTGCAGGCACTCTGCACCACACACACACCATTCTGCCTCCATGCCAGAAGTTCTGTGTCCCTCTTCTCCCCTTAGCAGGGGCCCCTATTCTCACCCTGCCATGTTACTAGATATGTTTCAGGATGTAAGGTCAGATTCTGAACCATTAAAAGTCAAGGAGGGTTTTACCACTGACTTCAAAGAACATAGAATCAAGCCTTATTCGTCCTACAGGGCCTGTGCAGCCCATAGTTATACTGAGTAGTAGCTAGTTTTACTGAATAGTATCTTATTCCTCAAGTAGCCCCATTTTGAGCAATAAGGTACTCATCAGTGTGCCTGGGAAAGGTATCGGAATCTAGGCCAATCGTGAACTGTATATCTCACAATTCTGTGCCGCATGATAAAAATACGATGAAAGGTAGTTACCATTGTTTTGAGTGCAATTTGTCTTCTCTCTTTCCCCTCTTGTTTAAAAAAATGCACAAATAACACGGCCTTTTAAGATTAATACACTGCATTAAAGTGAGCTTCATGCGGTTTGACTATTTTTGCAAACCAAAAAATATTGCAGATATATTAAGTTACTAGTCTTAAAACAGGAGTAGTTAATGCTCTTTCATTTTCTTTTTAAATAAAAGTTTTCATGCAATGCCATTATCTATTCCTTTGCCCAGATCTTCCGAGTATACACAAATGAACTCCAGATGGTGGGCTGAGTTGGTGTTGTGGTCCAAATGGAACTCTTCCAAGCTATGAGGTTTAGTATATGTCACTGTGTCTGAGGGGGTGGTGAGCTTTGCCAAACAGCTTTAAGGCAATTCTGGATGGGAGGTTATACTGAAGATGGTGTAGGACTACTGTAATGAGATCAAGCACTCTAATCTGTCCCTTTCACAACAGTAAGGAAATAATCCCTCTGATAACACTGAGCAATAGATCATAGGTTTGGAAAGCAGTGTTTGGCTGGGTATTCTGGTCTCTGATCACAACAAAAGGACCAATGGGACTACACCTGCGCAAACTCATTTGCATCCTAAAAGCGTTGGCCATAAATGCAATGCACTGTCTGAATAAGGCTATGCTTTGACTCTGTGTTCCCACTGTGTTCCCACTGATGATTAGTATGGTAAGTGGGACAGCTAAAAGTTGCGTCAAAGTTAAAATCTTTTTAAAGTATGGAGTCAGTCACTCATTTGTGAACAAGCAATAGCACCAAACTGTGCATAATATTTTGGCTCAGTGTGTGTTTGGTCCTGCACTGTCTTCCAAATGCCTTAGTTCTTGGTCTAGCACACAAATGAAGTGGGTTAAAAAAGGTAGAGGAAAAGTAGTAAGAGATTTAACTTGTGGAGTGCCACCTCACCCACTGCTATGATCCAGTTTGCTGCATTGCCTTCAGGTCTGCAGACTCCTGCATAAGCTATTCTGAGCTTCCTCTTATTTCGGGTTCTTTTGCCTCTGGTAGCTCATGTAAATCTATGCCAGTTCCAAGCAACCCTAAGAAGAGGACAAGGACCCTGTTAAGCGTATTAGTTCCTGGTAGGAGAGGTAATGCTAATTTCATTTTTCATTCCTAATTCATTGTGGCTTTTGTAAAAGCAAGGTATGAGTAAGCTGGGCTTGAACTGGGCTGAGTTAAACACACCGCCTACTACTTTTAAGAATTCAGCTCTGGTAATTCTGGCACTGGTGGGAAGGGTCTTCCACCTTGGCTTACACTCTGATTCTTGCTGAGAGAAGCCTATGAAGTATTGGTAGCTCTTGGTAACAGAGCGGTAGCCCCGCTGTCTGTGGTGTTCCCTCTCTCCATCCATCTTGTGTAGGGTGACCAGATGTCCTGATTTTATAGGGACAGTCCAGATTTTGGAGTCTTTTTCTTATATAGGTTCTATTACCCCCATCCCTGTCCCAATTTTTCACAGTTGCTGTCTGGTCACCCTAATCTTGTGCAGTATTTCAGACAATCAGTGTTAGGACATCATGCATCGAAGAGACAAAGAATTGTGAAAGTTAAAAGATACATAAGGAAAGACTTCTTCCAAGCATATAATAATAAAAAAAGCCTCTTTTCCTGGAAGCTTGGGGTCTAGCTCTCAGAATCCAATTCCTCCTTTCCCTCCAAGACCTGCTTAATGACAATGTTGACTCCAGTGACAAGAATAGGGAGAGTCATCTATGAGTGTGCCACTATTTAGCTTTTCGGTGGTTATCCTGCACAATTGCCAGTGCCAGAAGGAGAGCACTTTTCAGGGTAGTCTATGCTAATTGTGCTGATCCCCACTGAAAGATAAAGTGTTCAAGGGAGCCTTCCCCCATTGGGCAAGCTAACAACACTGCCTCTGAGGCCTTTTACTCCCTTCTCCTAAGAGATTTGATTCTAGTCTCATAGATTTAATTGTGGTGTGGGGTTTGGGTTCCACACTGCTTTATTTCAACTCTGTGTCAGCCATTGCAGCCTGATTCCGGGCTTGCTGCTGTCTGCTCCTCCTTCCCGTGGCCATAAGAAATAGCCTGACTGCCCCTTTGTTCCCCGCCCCTCTTCGTAGCTGAACGAAGGCCTATCTTCTCAGGTTTTCAGCACTGCAGCCGTTTTCACTTCTCTTTAGCAGAACACTGCTGGGTTCTCGGCAGCTGGTTCCGCACAGTGGTGGTCTAGTGTTGTAGCATGGGTACTGGTTGTGCTCCTGTTGGAGTCCTAGTTAGTCTATCCTCCTCGCCTGGCAGGTGGGTGAAAGTTCTCTCACACACACACTAACCGTGTTTCTTTTACTTTGGGACCCTCTCAGACCAGTGTTGTCCTCTAGGACAGTGAATCAGGTAGAAAAGAAGGAATTAGCTTTATGTCTCCAGAGATATAAAGTGCTCTGCTCAGTGCTCTGCTCAGACTGTCTTTTTGTCCTCAACAACAAGTGTAAGTGCCTGGACCCTAGGCCAAACAATGAATGCAGGAGCTAGGACCTCTTTGATCAGCAGAAACTTCAGTAATGACAGTAATTAGGCAAAGTTCATCTCCCCTCCCGTGCTGGCAGGCTCTTGCTCCATTATTCTGCCTTGGCTCTAGAAGTTCAGGCTCAGTAGAATCCTCTGTGCTTAACTCTACACAGAGGCCTGAGAAAATCATTTGTCTTAATGCTCTTCATGGCAGGTTTCCCGTCTCCCCCTTCCAGGCGCATTCTTGCTCACATACAGCAGAGGACTCGCTGCAGAGCTTTCAGAACTTGGCTACGTAACTAGAACTGAAATAATCAAATTGGTTGTAATTCACATATTCAGTTACTTCAGTGCAAGTGTGTGTGTGGACACAATGTGTGATCTGTTTTAACATAATAAATCCAGTCTTACTCATGTAATCTTGAAGTAGGGCATTCTTCTTTTGGATTAAGTAACCCCACACAGACGAGCACCAAAATAACTAAAGGGGGGAATGACTGCTGGTTTAGTTACAGTAAATCCTTGCTTAACGTCACATTTTTCAGGAACATAACTACAACGTTAAGCGAATCCAATTTCCCCATAAGAATTAATGTAAATTGGGGGGCGGTGTTTCAGTTCCAGGGAAATTTTTTTCACTAGACCAAAAAAAAAATATATATATATATACACGCACACACACAGAGTACAAGTTTTAAACAAACAATTTAATACTGTACACAGCAATGGTGATTGTGGAGTCAGAGGGTGGGATATTTCCCAGGGAATGCCTTACTGCTAAATGATGAACTAGCACTCGGCTGTTGTTAATGTAGCCTCACACTCTACAAGGCAGCACAAATGGAGGGAGGGGAGACAGCAGACAGAGAGAGATGTGCATTGCCCCTTTAAGTATGCTGACACCATTCTAAGTACATTGCCTTTAAAAAGATCAGAAAGTTGAGACAGCAGCTGTGGCCAGCAAGCTCTCTCCGTCCTGTTCCCACCCTGCTCTATATGGAAGGGGTAAGTGGGGGGAAAGCGTAGGGGGGAGTGGGACACCCTGACATTAGCCCCCTTCTTTCCCCCTCCCCTGCACAGCAAACACAAGGCTCTGGGAAGCAGCACATGGCAATCGGGGGAGGGACAGCTGAACTGCTGGCAATTGATAGCCTGCTGGGCTGTTGCTGCACAGGGAACTTAAGGGAGCTGATAGGGGGGCTGCTGGTTCCACGCCCCCACCAGCTAGCTGCAATGGGTTGCTTTTCCTGCAAGCAGTGGACAAAGCAGATGGCTGTCAAACAATGTTGTAAGGGAGCATTGCACAATTTAAACGAGCATGTTCCCTAACTGATCAGCAACGAAACAACGTTAATCAGGATGACTTTAAGTGAGGAGTTACTGTGGAGACAAGTCCTGCCCTTCCATGCTGGTACATTGCTCTTTACTTCAGCATGGGGGTCTCCACAATTGCACCATGCAGATAATTCAGGCCCCCTTAACTCTCACACACACTCTCTCTTTGGTTTCCCACCCCATCTCCCCCAGTGCCTGCTGTCCCAGTCTCAGCTGCCTTGTCTAATTAAACAGCAAGGCTGCAGCTGTACCAGTGCAGGACTAACTTACCTATGTTCCCTATAATAAACCACACTAAATGGGGCTTGACATGGTTTTCTGAAACAGGGCTGAATGCAGGTCGTCCTGGTCTATATATGTTCAGCACTGAGTCACCCTTGTTGATATTAGCAAACAAAATTTGCCTTTAGTGGCAGTTTAAAAGTAGAGGTAGGACACTTCCCATCTACCCAAAACTTTAAAAGAATGGAAATTAAGGGAAGAGAATTGTACATTTCTTTTCCACAGTTGTATTGGCCACAATGCCCCAAAACACTCCATAAAGCTTTTACTTCCATCTCAAACAGACACCCAAAACCAGCGCTGAGCTCCAGCACCTCTAGGCTTGCCGCATCAGTTACAAATTAAGCACTGCCAATAACCAACATGTACCCCAACTTCATCAAACTGGTACTCCAAAACACACAACCTTCACAGATCAACACAATTGACTGTTGCACCACTCAAGCATTTTGGGAAGGGGCGTGTTATTTTGCCTTACCACTTGTGAGGTCACTGTTATTCTTTGCTGCTGAACGAGTTTCGAAGATGTAGGGTAGGATTAAGATTTCTTGGCACCAAAACATTCTGGTGCAACGTGATTGTTGCTGCTCTTGCCTGAAATTCAGAGGATTAGAGCGCACGCTCCTAGCATTCTGAACTTGTGCAATCAATCATGCACTGGGGAAAATTCTAATTATGTGGACAATAATAAGTAGCCATTGTAGGAGAGTATATTCCAAGTGAAGATACAGGTAAGAGCCTAACTCCAGCTTTTATTGTGCTAAACCTTTTCGTAGTTCATCATTTTGTCTGTCACTCGCGTTTCTTTTGTGTGAGACGTGCTTCACCTTCCGTGTCAGTCTCATGCCAGCTCTCCTGGAAAACACAGTTGCCCAACTTGCTTAAGCAAGCTCCCAAGGTGGGACCTGCCACGCTCCTTGAGCACCTGCCCTCTCAACAGGCAGTGTGTGGATGTTAGCGCCACCACAACCCACCATTATAAAGAGGCTTGTAAAAATAGATTTCAATGTGCATGAAGAATGACAACAATTATGTAACACTGCAATTAATTTCATGTTGTCTAAATAGATTGTTTGGAAGTAAACACAGGCTTGTTTCCAAGGAAATCAATGCACCATCCACTAGTGAAGATTAAAGCGCAAGGAATACTTGCAAACCATTTTAATCCATGTATATTTGTACAATTTATATTAAAAAAGTGTACTTGCAGACATTAACAAAGACCAAACAATATTTTCTATTTATTTAAAAAGCTTTAACCATACAGAAGCAAACCCCTAATTATAAATGCATCATTATGCATAGATTTTACTGTTTACACCAGAGTGCTGACTGCTTTTATTTTTCATCCAAAAATCTATTTAAACTCCAAGAATTCTTAAACATTCCACTGACCTCAGAACTGCTGT
The DNA here is from genome assembly GCF_965140285.1 of Lepidochelys kempii. Taxonomy (NCBI): domain Eukaryota; kingdom Metazoa; phylum Chordata; order Testudines; family Cheloniidae; genus Lepidochelys; species Lepidochelys kempii. Next base: position 55,536,708 of record NC_136383.1, read on the forward strand.
CTATTTTATCAAGTCATTGACCTCCAGCTGAAAACATTGCTCTACAAAAAGAAAGTCAAATCTTTAACAATTAAAAGTGCATTAATTGTAGATTGTTTTAAATTCATACACGTTTATACAAGTCAGTGAAAACACCACCCTATGAATTAGCTTGATTGTAAAGTATCTTTTTAATAAGAATTTGATATTGCAAACTTGAGCCTTTCTATTTTATTTTGTGCAACTGAACATTTGCACAATGTGATCTAGTATTCCTGAAATACCTGCTGCAGTACATTAAAACTATTTTACATTTTATAATGTGTATGCAATGTTCTTGCGGTCTATCCCCATTCTTTCCTTGCAACAACATTATTTAATGCAATCAGCATAAGCCCACTTTTAAAACAGACATTTTGAAATTTCACTGAGTTTGTCTTATATTTTGCAGGAGACAAATGCCTATTTCATTCTAAACAAGTTCAAAATACTTTCATTTCTTTGTTGTAGCTAAAACAGTATTTTATATTTTTTGCTGTAGATTTGGTTAGTTAATGTGAGATGGCTATTCTGCATAAGTATTCTGGAGAAGAGAGTACTGTCTCTTAAAACATCTGTATCCAATTATATCTATTGAATGATTTCTAGCAAAAAAAATCAATGAATGGTTTCATAAACAACAGGTGATTAAAGTAAAGGATTTATTGTAATCTTCTTACAGTTGTTTGCAAAGACAGACATACGTTTTTGCATAAAGATATAAATTGCTTTTTAAAACTAATTTAGTGTGTTTGTAATTATATGAAGTTTCTGTGAATTATGAATTGTACCAAACCAAGATTAAAAGCAATAAGGTACAAAAAAAGAGCAAACAGACAACAATTTGTATTGGGACAGGCATTTAACGGTGAAGTTTAGAATATGGCTTTGCTATTTTAACCAAGCAAAGTTACTTAGAGATAGAAAAGGAGCTAGTAACTTTGTTAATATAAAAAGCTGCTGCAGACTGTATTCACCCCAAACCTGGCTATTTTGAAATTCCATTATCAGTATTTAGAGAGAAAAAAAGTAAAGGATATCTGACCATGTCATTACTGTAAACAACCATTCTGCATGCTGTGTATTTATCACGTTGGACATGTGGCTTTCATATTGCTGTGCAGGTCAGTTGATTGTATTTAAGGATCTACCTATGAATTAGACTTCCAAAATTGCAAATAATATATGTATGTATACATTTATATATAAGATCCCCCTCTCTGAATACAGCCTCTACAGATTACCCATTGCATAAGGCAGGTGTCATTTAAAAAGACAAGCAGTGTTGACTCTATGTTGCATGTGCCAGAAGCACACCTCGGAGTTTTGAATTAGAAAGAGTGGGTGAGTTTATTAGATCACCATTTATAAGAATGCTACATTCTGACTGGTCAAGGGACAGCTGTAGCTCAAAAATGTCACTGTTGCCCAGACAGACAATTTAGGAATCATGACTCTCTGAAAAATTATTCTATTCAAATTAGTGTATATATAATAGTAACAGTGATGTTCAGAAAAGTTCATCTTGTCTCTATTCTACTCCAGAATTTTGTATTTATTTACAAATTGTGAAAGTCACCCCATGAAAGGTGCATCTTCATAGCCTTCCTTACACCAGAGGACATGGTTTTGAGACAAAAATTGATAACTAAGATAGAAATGTTCACAGTGAAAGTATCTGTTTAGATGTAGGTCTGCTTACATTTTTACATTAATGTTTTGAATTTATAACTAAAAACCCCACCAAGATAATCTGCCAGCACCGTACATTCATCCTTCCCAATCAAAATATATACAGTATACTTACTGTAATGATCTGTATGTTCCCTTAACCATTATTGGAATTCACTCTCCTAAATCAGAGGTGACAACTGGACCTTTAAGGTTACGTGCATTCAAAATGAAAAGGAATAACAAAGAATTTGGAAAACTTTAATTTTGAAAAAGAAAAAAAAAATCATTTAACATCCTATGATTTGCTTTTATCTCCTTGAGGAATCTGGAGTAGAGGGCAGAAACTCACCACATCATAAAGCTGGCAAAAGCTTTTGAGAGACTGTAATGTCTTGTTAAATGAAACCACCATAAAGCTGCAAACACAACATAGTGTAGTTTCCTACAGAAATATGAAGCAGTATTCCTAAAATGAGCTGAAGTCACATATACTTGCAAGCAGTTGACAAAAACGGAGAAAAATGTACCGAAAAGTAGGCTTAAATACAACTGAAAAAGGTTGTGTGGTTATTTACAACAGATCGTGTAAAATGGTAAATTAGATATGATGCTAAAAAAAGGCACAGCTTTCCCTTTCTTAAATACACTGTAAACGGTTCATTATGCATGCAGAACATTTCACTTTACAAAAAAAATTACCTTGTTTGTTTAGACAAAGATAGTACTTAAATAGTCTCCAGCAAAATAGAATTCTTTCAAAAATACTTTCCCATTCATCCTAGTAACCATTAAAGATTTTTTTCTCATTTACAAAAGCTCCTTACACCTTATTTCAGGTCCTTCACAATTTATACATACAGCAATGTACAGTACAGCAAAAGACTGCGAAAAATTATTTGTAAAGCCAGCACAATAGATACTATAAACTGAAACTGAGGCATTTGTTTTAACATCTTATCCTTTTTAATTAAATAGTAAATGGACACTTAACACAGTGTGTATCACCTATGATGGATAACATAGGATAACAAATGCCGCAGGTGAGGATAACGAGTATTCCACACCAAATGTTCTGTTATTACTTTACACTTTAGGGGGGTTTTGTATATATTTTTACAAGAAAGGAATATTAATGCCCCATATTGACTTTACGTTTTATGTGCAAACCAAGGGGTAAGCTTTAAAAAGTTTGTATTAGTCCTTGAACCCTTTTAAAACAAGCAAACAATACCAGAAACTACATGGCATATTTAAAACTCCCATCTGTTAAAATATCAAAATCAAAGAGTTATTGACTAGATATGGCTTTTCATCCAGAGGAACAGGAACATTTTCTAAGTGTTTGGAGTAAGGGGGTAATTTTCAAACATCTAGGTCTTGCCAAATCCAGATCAACTGTTTTCCAAACCCTTCACATGATTTGAGACTAGTCAGAGGCTGCTGAACAAGTGTAAATAGCACGTTTAAAATGTGGTTTCTTGGGTCCTTCATGGGTGTGGAATAACACAAGGAAACTTAAGGCAAAGTTCTTCTATTAAGACATTTTCCATCACTTCCTGTGAAAGTACAGGGGCTTGGCATTTCCAGACTCCACCTTTGGTAACTGGTCACTGATGATTTCCACCAGCATGGCCGGAAACTCCACTTTCAGTGCCTGAGACTCTCGGAAGGTGTAGAAACAGAATTCTAACAAGTCACTAACAAGCTGAAATGCAAAAAAGCACACAGGATTATTAAAAAATGTTTTAAATGAATTGTGCCCACAAGTAGACAACAACAGTACCTTGGAATAGTACCAAGAAACATCAGCTCTACTGAGAACTCCTTTTCAGGAAAAAAATAGATAATCAGAACTGCTTCACCCATGCAGTCAAAATCAGCAAATGGGGAATGGAGTGAAACCAAGATACCATAAGTTTGACTTGCAGACGTTCTGAGTAGCTGCACTTTTCTTTGATTTCACTACGGGCCCATTAACCTGCATTCAAGTTTTGGATGCTCAGTGTCTATGAAAATCAAGCCCTCTGCTCTCTTCCTCAGCCCCAAGGAAAATTTTCAGGAAAATCTACCCATATTTTTTGCATCTTACTTTCCAGGTGATCAGAGATTCAGTACATCAATTATCTAGTTAATTTTACTGAGCTACGCAGGGGGCCCAATCCAGAACTCCAATTGAAATTGATAAGTTTTGCCTGATAAGGAGTGAACGCTCAGGCCCTGTGCATATTACTGTACTGACGCAGGGTCTGCAGTATTCATATGCATGTGCTAACTGATAAAGCTATAACATTTAAATGCATCTACTTTTATCCATGTCACTGGCCATCAGTTTACTTCATCCAGCTCACTACTGCAAAGGCAGAATTCAGAGAAATAAATATTTATTTTTCCAATCTTATCACAGAATCATTCGTAACTGCCTTCCCATTTTGATGGGTTACACCTTTCATTATATAAATATATTTCACAACTAATGCCATGCTCCGGGGGTGGGGAATGGATTGAGAGTTTTATACATGAAAATTTCAGAATAGCCCTAAACTGATTAAGGGCAAAGGTGTATTTTCTATAAAACTGCAACTGTAGTTTTCCACATGGTTATCTAGGTAAACGTTGCATCTTACAACTTGTATTTCATCTTGATCACAATACTTCAGCCAACTCTGACCAGTGAGGGCAAGCATGGAGATAACCTTAGCATAGATTCCTCAAAGAGTGGCTTCCATTTTGAAATCCCAATATAACATGGCCCCCTTGAACATTTAAAAGAAGAGCAATTTAGGCTGGGATGCCGAAAGGCAGAAAGCTGTCTTTATTATTTTGGCAATAAAAAAATATAGTACATCTCAAAGCGCTGACGACACTAGTCTGACTATCTCTTAAACTTCCTTTTTCACACAGATTTTTCTTCATTGCAGATTAGATTCTTCATTCTGGTCTATACCTGCGTATATGAATGCTGTGGTCCCCTTCTTGTAATGTATTTAGCTCTGTCCTTCAGACATTTTAAAATGGGATATTTTTCTCTGTCTTTTGCAATTCTATGACAGAAAATCACGAACTGCAATTTCTCTTTGCTATAGAAGAGATGGGCTGGAGGGCAACCAGAAAGCTAAAGATACAATTTATTAAATTGTGCATGCCCTTCTTCTTACAAACAAATACTGGGTTCTAGTAGTAATATTAGAAAAAGAACAGGCATTTCAAAAATAGCAACTGTCTAACTATCTCCTAAAGTCTTACAGTATGTTAAGTTTCAGAGTAGCAGCCGTGTTAGTCTGTATTCACAAAAAGAAAAGGAGGACTAGTCTCTACGGTGCCACTAGTACTCCTTTTCTTTTTACAGTATGTTAAGTCATCTATCATTTCTGCCTTGGACTAACTGACATCACTTGTCAAAGTCAGAATGGTGTGGACAAAATCACAGAATAGATTTGGGCACCTTGTGTTTGCCAGCAAACAAGAGACCTGAATCTTAGCACATTTTCCCACTGCAGTTCATTAAATCATTGTTCCCCATGGCCAGGCACATCTAGCTTTGTACATTCACCTGTCTTCATGTGCTGCTCCATTGACTAAAAGCTACAGAATTTTCTACTTAAAAAAACCTGTTAGAGCAACTTTAAAGTTACAAATGACTAAAAGTTATGCACGACTTAATTCTACTCCCATATGTGCTTGCATTATGATACAGACTTTAATTACATGATCAGAAATGTTCTCAAATACCATAACATATTGTTTAAATTATATATATGTTCATACACACATTTTCATTACTGTATATATCTACTTAAGCCATGCAGACCCCAGTAAAACAACATGAGGGAATAATCCTGCAGAGCCCTACATAATTTTTGAGCATCTTGCACGACTTATTTATATTCTTACCAACAAGTTAGTAAGAAAAAAAGGTGTATTATATTATATAATGTGAGCGAGTACATGATCATGCAATTAAAGACTCTATAGCATGCATATACGCAAGTGGAAAGATTTAAGATTGCGCATGTAATTTGCAGAGCCCTGATTTCTTCAACAGATTTTACCTATTTACACTGGGCTGATTTTAGCCTATTTGACAGGTTTTAGATCAGTGGTCTGAATCTTATTTTCTCTTGTTTAATCACTTATGCCAAGGGGGTGTAAAATATTACTAAATCAGAATTTTCACTCACTTCGTTGGATGGAGGAGAGTGTGTGTGTGAGAGAGAAAGAGAAAATAATACAACTTGGAACTGTTTTCACTCACTTTGTGGGGGGAAGGGGGAAAGAGAGAGAGAGCGAGAGAGTGTGTGTGTGTGAGAGAGAGAAAATATAATACAACTTGGAACTGTATTACTTTTCCAGCTAAGTTCTGTGGGGCTAGGAGGGAAATAATACTAGGCATTTCCTTTTCCACATCACCTCTCCCTCTATGGACAGTGTGGAGAGGTGGCTGGGTAGGGATGGAGGGGAAGTGCCATGGAGATAGCCCACATGGAGGGCCCCTCCCTTTGTTAATGCAGAACGTTCAAATACCACACAGATGAACACAGGATGAGAATCTGAATAGAATGTGCCATGAGTTAAGCAAAGTGTGTAATGTTCACAGTTCTTTTCAGAAAGCTGGATGCAAACTAACTAATCTAAGTAGCTATTAGCGGGCTCAGTCACTTTTCCGCAAAATGATGTCTAACACCGGGAGGCTTGAAAATACTGAATTTTCAATACAATCCACACTGTATGTATCATGTGGGAAGTGCTTCTCACCAGGTGCATTTTCAGGCTACTAGGCTTTTTCTTGTAAGTGGGTATCATTTTTTTTTACCCTGATTTTTTCCTGAGTTGGATTTATTTAGTTTCTACTTGTGTTTAGACTTCCCTGTGTTACAAGCCTCACCCTGGGTCATGGCTCCTCCTTCTTGTGAATAAAGTCTATTGTATATATGAAACACACAACGCAAAATGACACAATGGAAAAGAAGAAAGTAGGGCTCAGAGGGATAATTAGAAGATTGCTGTACAAAGAAAATCTAATGAAAGGGTTGAGGTTTGAAATGTATCAAAATGGTACTGTATATAGAAGTATGCACTTTCTCTAATTCTATTTTCAGTATTTTCACAATGGTCCTTGCAAATATGGAAAGCAGGAGTTTATAATGGAAGTGCTGATACCACCTCTACTAGAGCTATGTGAATGGCAACACACTCAATTAGCCGTGTGAATGAAGGCACCACTGATATCACAAACAGAAAACAGTGAGATCTTAGACAGAAATTATTTATTTTTACAACCATTAATTGTTAAAAAAACTATTAAATTACTAAAGAGTTACTTGGATGTTAAGATTTTGCTTGCTTAGGTGTGAGTATATAGAATAAATAAATTCTACTTCCCTCAAAATTCTTATTAGTCACACTCTTGCCAGAGGAAAAAAACAATAGATCACTCCTACCAATTATATTAAGTTGTTTAGCTCACTTTGATAGAATGCAATAAAATGTGGTTTTGTATCTTGGAGTATGTAACAAACCTTGCTCCATAAGCACCCCTAAATAAATAAATCCCAGGTGGTGGTGCCTACATTGTGTATTTTATTATAAAGACAGAATTCATAATATTTACTTCAATGTCACCTAAACCACAGTAAGACATGAAAAGTTGCTATCCACATAATGAACTAACTATGCTGGCTTTTAAGAGTGATTTGATAATATACTTGGACAGAGATTCTCACTTGAGTGCATTAATCATTAATGAATAATTGTCATTTCTACCTAATTCATGAACAGGCAGGGTGTTTCACAAAAAACACACTGCATTTAAACATTTTTAAGACTAAAGTAGGCTTATTAAGATTCCTGCATCTTTATGTAACGATTACTGTCTCAGTAACCAGTCTTAGCATTTGCACTTTATATTTAAGATCTGTGAAATTCAAAAGATTAATTCCCTATTAACCAAACTTCAATTTGTCATTATTTGTTTTTTCTATGAAACTTTCACCTATATTACTCTTCAAATTCAGAGAAATGAACATCACTCCATCACCAAAGACCACACAGTTATAGTGGACCGCAAGCCAGTGTGGCATTTTCATGGCCAATAGTCACCCAGATTTCAGCCTTCTGATTTTCACCATAACCTTGTACATCCAGGAGTAACAAAAACTGCTTCAGGCTGCAAAGGTGCACATTACCACGCTGAGCCCTTTCCCTACACTGGCAAGATGAGCCAGTGCTTTCACTTAGAAATCCCTCTCAATCTGTGTCTATGGCATGAAATTTTATGGTCACTCCTTGACTCCTCTCAAAGTTTACCTACAGTATCATTATGATTAAGACTACATATATAGAAACCATGATTTCATAATCAACTTAACTAGAAAATTAACAAATTCAAATAATTTAAGGCAGAGTTTGGGTAACAGCACAGTAATTTCTCCCTAGTATTAGTTACAATATCAGGGACAAACGCAAAGCCTCAGTGTTTTCATATAAAGTAATGCTGTGAATTCATGACACACTGTATTGTACCACCAATATCAGCTTTTTTCAAAGAAGTAAAATCTTTGTTCTCACAGCCTGACCGTATGGGAAGATCCACTTCAGCTGTACAGTATTCCCATCAGGAACCGTAAATATTAATAATTCAGCAGCATGGTCCTTAAAGAGTTTATTTTTATCAGGCTGAAAATATCAACAAGCAAACAACAGTGCAATACTCATCATGCCATGCCAAAGGGTATGTTCATGTTAGGGTTTAATGACGCTGCATCGAAACAAAAGCACTTAGAATTCAAAGTCTGTTTAAATATCAGTTAGATTGAAACTGAACTCAACTTTTGTTCTGAGAACTGCTGAAACATACATTAAACTCCTTATATGAAACAAAGATTGTCAAGATACAACCCTTGCCCCCAGAGCAAACTTGCTCCAGGAGATGTTGAAAATCCAAATGAAAATTTTGATAGCATGTGTAATGCACTGTTTATGATGTTCCAGCCTGCTAGTTGTCTGATCAAACAGAGTGGTTCACCTACAAACAAGGTCTCTCTCTCTCTCTCAAATACCCTTGGTCATTCCTTGGTATGAGCCTTACCAATTTGGTTAGGAAGTGGAATCAACTAGCCTCACTGCATTATGGTTCTGAACAAACAACACTGTTTAATGAAATCATTAGAAATTTGCTTATGACAGTCACAATTGTTAAAAAGAAAATCCCTGAAATGAGGATTAACTATGTTGGTCCCCACAACGCTGATAAAACTGTGAGTGTGTATGTTTGTGTTTGTGTATTTCAGCTATCTGATGCATATATCTTCACCTGAACCATTCAGGAATGGTTTTGTTCTTTTGTTCTTCAGTTTTGTTTTCAGTGCTTGAAGGTTTTATGAGCCATTGCTTAAAGTTGCTGATATTTTCAAATACTTTACTGCCTACCTGCTCTTCCTGAAACTTTTTTCCCCACCATCTCAGCACTTTTCTGTCTGCACATATGCTCACCATGTGGATGAAAGGCTGAAAGCACTGAGCAGTATAAAACCATCTAATTGGTTATATGTTATTCATATTATTTAAGCCAAATACAGTATCATTCAGTATTCAAATTTCTTATTTTATATAGTCCTTAAAAAAAGAATATTTAAGAACGAGGTTAATAAAAGCAAGTCTTAAGATACAAAGAAACTATATGATTGTGCAGCACTCCACCAGGGTAAAGTAAACTCCACAAATGATGATACGCTGCCTTGCTCTAATGAAAAAGCTAGAGGCAGCCGCAGGACTGAATAAGCATGAATTCTAGAGAGCTCCCTTCAGGCTTGTGTTGCAAATGCCAATGCTGTATCTGCAGCAGGGATACAAACATGGGATTTCAGCTGTGGTTAGAGAATTCACAGGACTAAGTATATTCTGATCCTTTAAACTTACATGGAATGAAAGTTAAAATTATATTGGTGACAGCTGAAAAGTATTGACCTGTACTGAGGATTTTAGCAAAAAAAAAAAAAAATTTTTTAAAATTGCACCTTCATTTCCATGATAAAAGCTGAGAAATTCCACTCTACAGGGGAAAAGAGCACTTCTCATCTCTTGTCAACCTTACTGTAAAATTATTCTGATGTGCTTTGTCTAAATTAATTTAACATTTGGCCAATTTTGATATTGAGATTAGTCTTGGGAACACACATCCTCGGGAACAATCTAAGCCAATACAAGTAAAAAGTAAATTGTAAGGAAAAAAATAAACAAGTGCTTGACTGGTAAGTCACACAAAATAGCAGTGTTGTGCAGACAACTGGCTGTTTTAAAGAGAATGCTGACAGCAAGACGTTCTTTAAAAATCCCTTAACTTGCTTATACTAAAATAAAAAGTAATATAATAAAAATGGCATCATCAATTCTGATCCTTACTAAAAATTAAGTAAAATACCACGGCATTCTGAAGTGATTGATCAAAACACTATAGGTTACAATACTAATGCAGCGTTTTGGGTAATTACTGTAGAATATTGTATTATTTTAAATAAGTTTGGAATTCTGTCAGCTATTACTTCCCATCCACACAATTCTCCTTATTAAAAAAAGTACAAAAGAATTACCAAATAAAACACAAACTCTATATTTCAGAAGACAATTATGTAACTTTCAATGAAATGTATGAAAAATATTACAAAAGCAGGGGCATGAGAGGACTGTATCAGGTGCTGTGGAGATTCATATGTGAATAACTTGCAAATGACTTTCTTTCCTCACCAAACCCATTCCTTCAAACCAAACAGTAAAACATCCTTCATTGGCAGAATATAAATGAAAATGGATCTCTAAAGAATGAGCTATTACTGCAGTACTAATAATGTCCTTTTCCTCCCACTGAGATTTTAAAAGATTTTAATGAACAACAGAATAATATTTGAAAAATAATTCCATATGTACATTCTGTAAACAGACCTCAGGCGCTCTTATAGATTTGACCTAAACTGCACTGCACTGTACTAAGTCCACAAAAATGAAAACTAAGACAAGTACAAAAGAGAGACATTTATATGCAGCTTCTACAATTAGGGCCCAACATTCTACATGCAGCTCACAACAAAAAATTTTTTTTTTCCACATCAGGATAGAGTGAGGGAGTTTTCTTTCTTTTGCTATACAGTTTAAACAGTGTTTACTGATAGCCTTGACAGTAGGTATGGTATGCCTCTTGTAACTGGTGGTTACAAGGTAAGCCTCTACATCACAAAATACCTTTGAAACAAAATGGAGGGATAGAAATAATTAAAATTCAATTAATGCTGGATTTGGAAGCTCAGCAAAGCTTCAAGGGACCCAAGTTGACCCTAAACCATTAACAAATGTTTTAGAAAGATTGAGTTATGAGATTAGCAGTTGTAATGGGTCACATATTTGTTCAACAATGAAGTAAACATTTTATTAACAAACCAGTTCTTAAATTACAAAAAGCGTGAAACTCTAATCCAACACCTTGTAGTTGAATTGACTCATGGGCGTTCCTTAAGTTTTAACACCACACAGCATATTTCACTAATCTTGCTCTCTGAAAATGAATTGTTTACACCATTCATCTGCTGGTTTAGGGCCAGATTCCAATACTTTTACTCATATTGGGTAACACCTGACTCAATGAATAGTTCTGCTGAGTTCAACATGATTATTTGTGGTGTGAGGTACTATTCACATGAATAAAAGTATCAAAACCTGGCCCTTAAAGGTTTTTATTTTCTAATTTTATGTGCAATTTCCCCCTAAATTTGTCCAGAAACTTCTAACAGACTCTTTAAAAACTGATTACCTATTGCTTCCCTGCTGGTTAATGTAATGAAAAATTATTAGTTTACCTTAAGGGAGAGATTTTTTTCTTTAACCCTTCTTAAAGATGCCACCCTATGTGCTTTAAGATCCCTAATAGATTATACTTACATCGTGCATGGAGTCCAGAAGCTTAGTCAGTTGGTAGAATCGTTGCCAGCTTTGTCCAGAGTTACTTGGACATTTAGTTACCATCTTCCTTAGTTCTTTGATGTAATTTGCCCTCATTTCTTCAAATGCAGCTTGGCTTTTGAGGCCATCCTTGGGAACTACCAGTAAAATGACATCTTCGTATTAATATTCATTTTATTGATTATTCTTATATTATCTACATTATAAAGTTAATGGTTGAAGGGTTATAGAAGTGTCTTTGTGTTGTGTGGGAGCATCATAAACATTTTCAAATGATATAAGAGTCCTTTCCAGATCTGTGTATGTGGATTAGTATATGCAGAAGGGTTAAGTGGGGCAGAATAGCATCTTGAAAATACAGCACACACTAACCACCCAGTGAAATTATTTTTTCATTTGACCTAAGCACAAAGTGATAGCAGAGGGAGCAGGAATCTTTCTCTAGAATTGAGGACACTACATACCATCACTTGTCTGCTATACTATACTTGGGGGGCGGCAATGTACAGCACATACTTGCAATTGCTTTGATATTGTGCTGTACTCAGATTATAACGGCCAGGTGTGGAAAAGCTACATCAAAGAACATATTTCTTATGCAATCAAAGAATGTCGGAAGGTTAGGACATTATTGAGCATGTGTGTAATATCTTAAAGAGAGCCATCATGCTAATGCAGAGCAAAAGAGTATTTTTACTAAGTTCACATTCTGCTTAAAGATTTGACCAGATAATATGTCTGCAGTCTCAACGAAAGCTTTCTTCTTAACACCCCATTATAATTCTGATCAGTACTAGAGAAAGGCCCATTTCTGAAATTCTACTGAGCATACAGTAGAACCTCAGAGTTATGAACACCTGGGGAATGGAGGTTGTTTGGAACTCTGAAATGTTGGTAACACTGAACAAAACTTTATGGTTGTTCTTTCAAAAGTGGACAATGGAACACTGACTTAATACAGCTTTGAAACTTTACTATGCAGAAGGAAAACTGTGCTTTTAATCATCTTAATTTAAATGAAACAAGCACAGAAACAGTTTCCTTACCTTGTCAAAACTTTCTGAACTTTTTCCATTTATTTTTTTAGAAGTTTACATTTAACACAGAACTGCACTGTATTTTCTTTTTTTTTTTTTGTCTCTGCTGCTGTCTGATTGCATCTTTCTGGTTCCAAATGAGGTGTGTGGTTGACCGGTCAGTTCATGACTCTGAGGTTCTACTGTAGTACTGATTTCTGTGAGCAGTTTGACTGACTTCCGTGGAACTAGTACCAATGGTAACGAGCGTACCATTGTCTATTTGGAAACTTCAACCAGATTATTCACTGTAATAGATACTACACCCAGTGGTAAATGTTTGTGGGATCAGACCAAAACTGAATCCTGGACCTGCCCTTGAAAAGGTTACTAATAACTCTCAACAATGTCATGGTGTTTCAGTATTCACTAAATTGTTTAGAACAGATATTGTTGAATCATGAAACAAATGTAAAATCTTGGATGTATTAACTCAGGTCTGCAACAAGAAAATTAAATACTTCAGGTGCAAGAAGTGAGTTTATTTTCTAATAGTTAACTATGGTAGAGGATTACCTAGAACAGGATTTTTTTAAATGTGTGGTTGGCATCTCTACAGAGACTGTCCTGTGAACACCTTCCCTCTTAATCCCACAGTTCACCTTCCTTCCCACTGTGATCACAGAATGTCCATGTGGCTACTACCAAAACTACTTACACGGAATAGAGTTAGGAATGAATTTAATAGTTTTTTAGCTGCCTACTAAAGCAATTTAGCAGTGGGAAATAAGGAAGAGATCTACAATCATGTGACCAGCAAGCATCCTGTGAACAACCACCAAGTGCCCTGGGGACCACAATATGAGAACCTCTGGTTTAGACAAGCTAACAGGTAATGTGTCAATCTGAAAACCAAGAGTAAATAGATTTCTTTACACATTTTCAATTGCAATAATAAACTTGAAGGCACACAACATTCAAAGACAGCTAACACAAAGCAACCATTGTTTTAAATAGATTTGTGAGCAAAGTCCATACCGAATGAATAAACCCAACCACCCTTTTTTGATGGAAATATAAATCACCTTCAGTAAAAAATAAAATAGTTACAATATGCCATGGCACTTGCATAAAATGCAAGGACTTCACAATTTCCTCAATATTTACAAATCCATCCAATTAAAAGTAGGAAAATATAACTTTTGATCAACACTCCTGTATTTCTGATGGCATTATAAAAATGTGAATTAAAGCCATACTTCTATTTCTGTCAAATATTATTTCTTTATTTTACTGTTATATTGGAAAATTATTACACCATCATCTTAGCCAGATTATAAAAAGAAGAAATAAGATCACAAATAAAAGAAAGTCAAGCAAAACACTAAATTTTGGAGGTCTGCCGAGTGTTTCTGATTTTACTTATTAAATGCAGAAGGCATACTGGCAATCATCCAAGATTCATGGGCTGGGGAAAAGCAAGAAAACAATTGAGATGTAATGTGTGGTTTCTTCCACATGTAAATGGAGTGAAACTTCCTTGATGTGGTCATCATAGAAGTTTCAAAGCAAAAACTACACTACATGTGACATGATTCAATAATAATGAAAAATAAAAATAAAAACAAGCATGGTATTTTCTATCAGAATATAGTATCAAGGTGAAGTTATTAGAAACTGGAATTATTGCTGATCACAGAAAATATTCTATATGCATTATCATAATCTTCATTTTATCCTACTTTCTTCCTCCCTATTAAAGTTACACAATGTAAATAAGCGGAATATCCCAAAACTGACAAAAAAATTTCTGTAGATTTTCAAAGGACATCATTGTCCATTTCAGACTGAACCAAGTAATTTAGTTTACCCAACAAGTTCTTGCAATGAACTCTTACAAACCCATTTGTTAATAGTCTAAGAAAAAGGTAGAATAATACACATTTATCTTACTGAAACAACTACCGCCACATTTCTATATGCAATTAAACTATTATTACTTTTCTATAGTTTCTCTCCCTTCACTGCTAATTACAAAAACAGGAGATCCACTTATTTATTCTACTCTGTTCTATCATATATAGTTTCTTATACCACTCTCACAATCATAGATAGTATCTGAGCACGTTCCAGCAGTGCATTAAGCAGCATAACTAATATCTGTCACTTGTGGTTTGTTCTTTCTCTCCTCTTGTTCCCAGGGAGAGAATTGTCCTGTGTCCCTGTTGAGGGGAGGAGACAGAAAGCCGGGTGCTGCTGAGCTCCACTTGGCACTGCACCTGGGAGAGGTTCTAGTATGGAGCTGGCTAAGAGCCGAAGGGTATGTTGACACTGCAGCTGGAAGTGAGCCTCCCACCCTAGGCAGACAGACTTATCCTAGCGAGTCTTGAGTTAGCATGCTAAAAGTAGCAGCATGGACATTGTGTCTTGGCCTGGAGCTTGGGCTCTTATACCTACGAGGTTGGGAGGGCTTGAGATCCCAATTTCCAGCCCAAGCCACAATGTCCACACTGCTATTTTTAGTGCATGAGCTCAAGCCCAGGCCAGGAAGCTCACTACTAGCTGCAACATAGACATGCCTGAAGTGGCCCCTGACCCAGGTCAGAGCAGCCCTCACCTCAGCTGCCAATAGCTCACAAGTAGAAACCAGGAAGAGCTGAAGTGCAGTGAGTCTGAAGGTTCCCCAGATGAGCACCCCACCCCAGAGCTGGTGCATCGGTGACCAGATAAAAGGAAGGCTGTGGGCTGTGAAAGTGGACTCCCTCACATACCACCAGGGGGTTGAGCCACCAGTGGAGAGAGGCAAGGACCCGCTCCAGGACAGTGACTACCATATTCAGGCTGTCGCACCCCGAGCAGTAGACTGAGGTGAGCCATGCTTGGAACAGCCAGAGCTTGGCGTGCCAGGTCATGTACATGTGGCCAAGGAGACTCAGACATCCTCTTGCTGTCGAGGTTGAGAAGCTCTGAAGGCCCTGAATGATGCCCATGATAACTTGAAAACGGGAATCCGGTAGGAGGGCCCATGCCTGAACGGAGTCCAGGACCGCCCTGATGAACTCCATCCTCTGGGTCAGTTCTAGGGTTGACTTCATTACGTTGAGGAGGAGACCCAGCTGTTGGAACATATACCTGACCAGGTGGAAGTGAGACTGCACCTGCTCTCTGGTGCGGCCCCGAAGCAACTGGTCATCGAGGTAAGGATACACTTGCACCTGCCATTGACGGAGGAAGGCAGCCATGACCGACATACACCTGGTAAACACCCGGGGGGCTGTGGAAAGGCCAAGTGGAATGGCCGTAAACTGGTAATGTTCGCGGTTGACCACAAAGCGCAGGAAGCGCCTGTGCACCATATGAATTGCTATGTGGAAGTATGTGTCCTTCATGTTGAGGGCGGCATACCAGTCTCCAGGATCCAGGGAAGGGATAATGGTGCCCAGGGAGACTATGTGGAACTTCAACTTGTCCATGAATTTGTTGACCCCACGCAGGTCCAGAATGGGCCGGAGGCCCCCACTGGCCTTGGGGATTAGGAAATAATGGGAGTAAAATCCTTTGCACCTTAATTCCCGTGGAACCTCCTCTATCACTCCCAGGGTGAGGAGTGCCAGAAACCTCCTGAATAAGGAGTTGCTTGTGAGAGGGGTCCCTGAAGAGGGATGGGGAAGGGGGTGGGAGGGCGGGAAGGATCAAAATTTGAGAGAGTATCCCGCTTCCACTGTGTGAAGGACCCAACGGTCCAAAGTTATTTGAGATCATGCATGGCGGAAATGGGATAAATGATTCAAAAAAGGTGGGGAAGGATCCTGCAGTAAGTCTGGTACACTGTCCTCAGGCGTCCCTTCAAAAGGCCGGCTTGGAACCAGACGATGGTTTGGTCGGGCCCTGGCCTTGTCCAGATGGAGGGTTGGAGGGCTTCCTCATGCCATTCCACCCCTGCCGCCTGTAAAAGTCCTGCCTTGGCCGAGGAGGGTAGGAGTGCTGTTGCGGCTGCTGGCGCTTGAAGTGCTTCCACTGGGTTTCTGGGGTGTGCATACCGAAGGACTTCATGGTCATCCTTGAGTCCTTAAGGCTATGCAACCTAGAGTCAGTCTGCTCCGCGAACAGGCCCTCCCCATCAAAAGGCAAGTCCTGCAGCGTCTGCTGAACCTCAGGGGGCAGGTCAGAGGCTTTCAGCCAGGAGGTGTGCCTCATGGCAATCCTGGAGAACAAGGTACACACGGCCGAGTCCGCAGTGTCCAGTGAGGCCTATAAAGAGGTCCATGCCACGGTCTTGCCCTCATCAACAAGAGCCCCAAACTCCTCCCTGGACTCAGGAGGCACAAGCTCCTTGAACTTCAGCATGGAGTTCCAGGAGGTAAAGTTGTAGCGGCTCAGGAGTGCCTGCTGATTGGCAATCTGGAGCTGGATCCCACCCGTAGAATACACCTTGCAGCCAAAGAAGTCCAGCTGCTGGCATCCTTCGACTTGTGCACAGGGGCCAGCTGTCCATGCCTCTCCTTCTCGTTCATGGCCACAATCACAAACGAGCAGGGCTGTGGGTGCGTGAACAAATAGTCATACCCCTTTGAGGGGACAAAGTATTTACGTTCTACCCCCTTGGCCATAGGGGGAATGGAGGCCGGGGTCTGCCAGATGGTTTTGGCACCGGTCTGGATGGTCTTGATGAGAGGCAGGGCCACCCTTGACGGACCTTCTGGGGCCAAAATGTCCACCACCAAGTCCTCCAATTCCACCATCCTTCTCCGGGTTTCAGTGCCACTTCGGTTCTGGGCAGTGGGAGAGGTGCCGAGTTGATGTTGCTGGCTTCGGTGCTGGGGAGTGGTGGTGCATGGGTCTTGAGCAGAGTCCAACAGCAGCACCGCCTCCACTACCGCTGCCAGGTGCTGCGCACCGAAGAACTCGGTGCTGGGTCCTGAGGAATAAGTGCCGCCTCCATAAAGAGCTGCTTCAGGTGAAAGCCCCACTCATTTTTAGTCCGAGGACAAAATCCCTTGCACTTCTCAGCTTGGTGAGCCTCCCCCAGACACTTTAGACAAAAGTTATGGGGGTCGTCCCTTAGCATGGGCTTAGAGCAGGACCTGCAGGGCTTGAATCCCAGGGACTTGGGCACGAAGCCCTAAAGAAAAATAGTCAGGGTGGAGGGTAACCCCCCAACCTGACTGCCACTAATTAAAACAAAAACAAGAACTACCAACAAAAAACAAACAAAGAACTATCTAACAAAGCTAGGGAAAATGTGAAGACCTTGCAGAGCAAGACGCCATAGTTCCAACAACTATCACGGGCGGTAAGAAGGAACTGAGGGGGCGCTAGGTCAGCTGGGTCATATATTGAGCGCCATGCAGGCACCACTCTAGGGGGTTCCACAGCCGACCCGACGGATGCTGCTAGGGGAAAATCTTTCCAATGGCCGTGCACGCAGCACATGCACACGTAATTGGAATGGATACGAGCAACACATTTCAAAGAACAACAGTTACAAAGGTGAGTAGCCGTTTTTTCCTTGCTTTCCACCCCTTCTCTTGCAAACATATGAACCTCCAGGACAAAATTTGCTTCCTCTTTCGTTACTCCTGTAGTTAAATGCCTTGTATCATTTTATGAATTACAGGTGCTAAATCAATATGCCCTCTAACAATTAGCAAGTGTGCCAGGTAACAATAGGAGCTAACCTACCTGTGCTTAACAGCAGCAAAACTTTCATTATGGTATATTCTTCAAAACTAATCTGCAAGCGAACAAACTGTAGGCTGATCTGGTGCATCCCCTGGCACAGTTCAAACATTGCAGACTGACGCATCCTCTCCCTGCAAAGGAAAAACAGAACAGCAGCATGTGAGAATGCAAATGCATAAGAAAATCCAGAATGGCAACCCATGCATCAGGGAAGCCAAAGTGCAACCTTCCAGTGAAATGCAGCCAAATGCAGAGTTCTACAATAAAGCCTGCCCCTCGTTCTTGTTTAGCAACAGATTTATGGCCTACAGAGACTGTATGTGCTCCATCTTATTGTGAGTGGCAACCTCTTCTATGTGCTCCAGGAATGAGAGAAAACAGAATGCAACCACTTTAAAACCAGCTGACCTTTCCAAATCCTGATCACTGCATTCTGGCCTTGGAGGACCCAGAACAGAGTCCTTTTAAGCTAAGAGGCCCATCACGACCTAGGCACATAAGTCCATTTCAGTGAACCAGGAATTTTCGTTAACTGGGCTTACTATAGGGTAAGCTGGGGTAATACTATACTAGTGGGGGAAAGCTACAGAAATAGAGAGAAATAAAATTTGAAAACAAATTTGAGATTTAAATTTTGAAGATATTCGTAATAACACACTAGTAAAAAAAAAATAAATACAAAATTAGGTTGTCAGTGTCCTTTCAATTTTTTCCTGGCTGAAGGCAACATTGACATGACGGTGTTCCAAAGGAGATGTATTGGCTGTGATATCTGAGCCCATGTTGTGTAATGTTTTGAATCAGTTACACAACTCTGCTCAGAGAATTGGCTAAGTATGCGTGTGTAGTGAGGGGAAGAAATACGGTAACAAGAGGAAGGATAAAGTATATGGTCAGTTTTACACAAAAATGAGGGGCAGTCGAGAGATTCTTTCAGCATACAGGTAGATGTCTTGACTTAGACAACATCATTTTGGATGGTGCTGTATTGTAAAAATACAACCAACAGTTTTAGGAAATGAATGAGAAATGAGGCACAATGGCTTATAAAAATAAAATGAAATTCATGACCGCATGTTATCTCCTTCAAATCACTGGTATATACCACGAAGGAGTTAGCAGCTTAATGCTGTGGACAGACATCTGGGTATTAAAGAGGATATCAGGACTAAATAATAGTGCATCAGCTATTCTAGATTTCTGTGTTGCTAGCTTTAGCATTCGTCCACCCCAAATAACTTCAATTTCCAAAGCTGTTCTAACTATTTTCCTGGCAACATAGAAGGTCAAGCTACAAAGATAAATGTGTGCTACAATAAAAGTGAATCTGATAAATTATTTTCTAGTTATTGAAGTTTATGTTAGAGCTTAGTATAGTTCACTGAACTGCCTAAAGGAAACCATTTTTAAAGTGAACAATGAACTTTTAGGTATTTAGTCAAACTGTTGCAGTTCTGTTATATTAGAATACCAATGGCTGACAAAGCATATATATTTATGATGCCTTTATAAAGAAGAAAATGCCTTTTTGTAATCCCATGAGATGATCTGAAATGAGGAAGTTTATACAAACCAACCTCTTATTAACCAATTTTCTTTTCTATTTTAAGAGAAGTTACATAACAATATGTCAGCATACCACACCATATTAGAGATAAAAATTTCTTAGTCATAGTTTAAAACAAACAAATTCTACTTTCTCTTCATATCTCCAAGTAGCTCTTTTCTTAGGCAATCTCAGACTAAACTATCCTGTATTAAAATTTAAGACAGCGCTAATTAGAACTTTGCTGTGTTTAAGATACTATTGCAAGACAGAAAGGGTAAAAGTAAACAGCCATGAGGACCTGGATTGTTTGCCTCACTTGTAAAATTAGGATATAATACGGGTGTTGTCATAAATATAAAGGGAAGGGTAACCACCTTTCTGTATACAGTGCTATAAAATCCCTCCTGGCCAGAGGCAACATCCTGTTACCTGTAAAGGGTTAAGAAGCTTAGCTAACCTGGCTGGCACCTGACCCAAAGGACCAATAAGGGGACAAGATACTTTCAAATCTTGGGGCTGGAGGGGGGAGGCTTTTGTTTTGTGCTCTTTGTTTACGTGGTTGTTCTCTCTTGGGACTGAGAGACGCCAGACAGAAATCCATCTTCTCCAACCCATCCTAATCCAAGTCTCCAATATCGCAACCAGTATAGGTAAGCCAGGCAAGGCGGATTAGTTTATCTTTTGTTTTATGTGAATTTTCCCTGTGTTAAGAGGGAGGTTTATTCCTGTTTTCTGTAACTTTAGGGTTTTGCCCAGAGGGGGATCCTGTGCGTTTTGAATCTGAATACCCTGCAAAGTATTTTCCATCCTGATTTTACAGAGACGATTTTTACCTTTTTTTTTTTTTTTTTTTTTAAATAAAACCTTTCTTTTAAGAACCTGACTGATTTTACCATTGTTCCAAGATCCAGGGGTTTGGGTCTTTGATGATTTTGTAACCAATCGGTCAGGATATTATTCTCAAGCCTCCCCAGGAAAGGGGGCGTTTAGGGCTTGGGGGGATATTTTGGGGGAGACATCTCCAAGTGGTCTCTTTCCCTGTTCTTTGTTTAAAACGCTTGGTGGTGGCAGCATACTGTTCAAGGACAAGGCAAAGTTTGTACCTTGGGGAAGCTTTTAACCTAAGCTGGTAAGAATAAGCTTAGGGGGTCTTTCATGCGAGTCCCCATATCTGTACCCTGGAGTTCAGAGTGGCGAAGGAACCCTGACAGGTGTATAATAGAGCACTATAATTGTTCAATGATCACTAGCCATTTTTTATTGATCAGCAACACTTTTCTCTACTTATTCAAAATATTTATTCACATAATACAGCAACTGGATTAAGTTCAACTAATTATTTGAACCAAAGAAAATGACTTTTCAAACATACTGTCAAGGTTCCTTCCCCACTCTGAACTCTAGGGTACAGAGGAAAGACCCCCTAAGCTTATTCTTACCAGCTTAGATTAAAAACTTCCTCAAGGTACAAACTTTGCCTTGTCCTTGAACCCTATGCTGCCACCACCACCAGCGTGTTAAACAAAGAACAGGGAAAGAGCCCACTCGGAGATGTCTTCCCCCCAAAATATCCCCCCAAGCCCTACACCCCCTTTCCTGGGGAAGGCTTGATAAAAATCCTCACCAATTTGCATAGGTGAACACAGACCCAAACCCTTGGCTCTTAAGAACAATGAAAAAGCAATCAGGTTCTTAAAAGAAGAATTTTAATTAAAGAAAAAGTAAAAGAATCACCTCTGTAAAATCAGGATGGTAAATACCTTACAGGGTAATCAGATTCAAAACATAGAGAATCCCTCTAGGCAAAACCTTAAGTTACAAAAAGACACAAAAACAGGAATATACATTCCATTCAGCACAACCTATTTTACCAGCCATTTAACAAAAGGAAATCTAATGCATTTCTAGCTAGATTACTTACTAACTTAACAGAAGTTCTGAGGAGTTATGAAGAGCATTCCTGATCTGTTCCTGGCAAAAGCATCCCACAGACAGAGAGACCCTTTGTCCCCCCCTCCAGCTTTGAAAGTATCTTGTCTCCTCATTGGTCATTTTGGTCAGGTGCCAGCGAGGTTATCTTAGCTTCTTAACCCTTTACAGGTGAAAGGGTTTTGCCTCTGGCCAGGAGGGATTTTATAGTTCTGTATACAGAAAGGTGGTTACTCTTCCCTTTATATTTATGACACATACAAACTGGTTGGTGAAAGAGAAGAATCACAGTGTATGCAAACAAAGACTTATTAAAGCTTCCTGGTGTTTTCTCTGTTTCCTTAGCAGATTTTTTTCTTCTTCTGAATGCTAAGAAAATGTTCTCCCCATTATTAGGTGTACTCTACATTCTCTCCTCTTTTCCACCCTCTTCTAGCTTAGTTACAAGTAGCATGCCATGTTATTTTTAATTTGCCATGATCCATCATGGACTAAGGATATGAAAAGGAACAGGAAAATCAAAAGGAAACATTTCCAACATTGAACACTGATTAGAATATTCTTAGACTTTCTCACTAGAAAAGCAAACAAGATCAACTGTTATTATTTATTAAGTATCGAAAGTACAGAATATGGAAAAAGACATAGTCACTGCCCCAAAGAGCTTACAATCTAAGACTGCAACATTTACTCTGATTGAGTATAATTTATTCATACAGCAATCCCTATGACTTGAATTGGACTATTCATGTGAGTAAGCTCTACACACAAGTAAGGATGTGCAGGATCAAGGCACAGAATATTAAATTAAAATAGACATTTTTAAAACTATGGCAAAATGGGTCTACGTTCTAACATTTCCTCTTTTAGTATTGCAGTAATGGCTGAATCTTGATTCTCTGAGCTATTCCACCTGGCTGTCTGGCGACTGTTATACTATTGCTGCACTAGGATGCACATCAAGTATCTCAGCGCCTATAGCAATCACTCTTTAAAACTTTTCTGTTTTCCCTTAGATAGGCAATATTTCCTATAGTTTCCTATAATTTTAAAAGCAATACTTAACAAATGCTGTAAATACTAAGTTAATGTTATTAAGTCACCAAACGCAATTAGGAATTTAAGGATGCCCATTCTATTCCCCGATGCCACAGAGCAATCCATAACTCTTTGGGGCTGTGAGGTGACATAGTTTGTGCATCAAGTCAAGAAAGCTCTGTATCAAACTTCTGCAGAGGAGCAATGGGCAAAGGGAGAAATGAGGAAAAATGGTCCTTA
Source organism: Lepidochelys kempii (assembly GCF_965140285.1). Classification (NCBI taxonomy): domain Eukaryota; kingdom Metazoa; phylum Chordata; order Testudines; family Cheloniidae; genus Lepidochelys; species Lepidochelys kempii. Next base: position 55,559,799 of record NC_136383.1, read on the forward strand.
TGCTACCTGCCCACCCAGAAACTCCATAAGACAAAGCAGAAATTTGCATAGAATAGGAAAAAATGGGCCCAGTTCTGCCTTCACATACATGGGTGCAAGCTCTGGGTGAAGTCAGTGGAAGATCTGCATGTGTATCTAAAGGGAACATTTCATTTATTTTTCACTATTAAATGTGCCTGTGCAAAATATAAAATCACAGATAATTTAATTCTAAAATAATACAATGCAATTTGAAAATCCAGTCCGGAACTCAAATCCCCCACCCCCAAACCCATATCATTAGGCAAAAAGCTGGGTAAATAGAGCCCTAGGGCCTAACCAACTGTTTCTGTTGGACTAGTAGGAAAGTAATATGTCCTACCATCCCATTCTGTCCACATCTAGGGGCTGTTTTTGCCCAAATCAATCTCCATTGTTGTGATAAGGCAAAAAGAGTGAGGGAGTCCCTAAGGTAGCCAAAACCAAAAATACATAGGGATTTGTAGTTCAAAATCTATACCTTGAATTGCAATTCAAAATGAACAGGAAACCACTGTAGCTGAAGTAACTAAATGGCAAACAGCAAAGTGAGCATTACTGCATATTCAGTGCTAACTCAAGTTCCTAAGTGGAGCCCCAAGAAAAGCTCACTGCAGAAATGCAATGTGCAGGTGATGACAACATGGGTAAAAATTGTGAAGTCAGCTTCCAGAAGGAAGAGTTAAAAATCTCTCTGCCAAATGATGATGAAAAAAGCATTCCTGGCTACTAATGCTACTTGGGAATTTTATTCTCTCTCAGTTATATAGCTGACAATATTGTTTAGATTAGACAAAACTAGAGAAGCATCTGGCGAATCAGCAGGAGAAACTAACAAAGCTCAGTGACTGGTCAGAACTATAGCTAATGAAATTCAGTGCATGTAAGGTTAGGGAAATTTCTAGAATCACGGATAAAATTATTTCTATCTACTCATATACATACCTGGGTTCTAAATTAACTGTAACGCCACAGGTAAAAGAGGAAGGACTCAGGATTTCATGACCACCATCACAACCATGAGATTATCCCTGGTGCTGAATGCTCAACCCATGCATCTGGTCACACTTTAGATCTGGTGTGCAGATTAAGGTGAGAGGACTGGATATTATACTGTTGGTTTCTGTGTTGAGTTTAAGGTGCTGGCTTTAACCTATAAATCACTCAATGGCCAGGACCTTCCTACCTGATAGGCTACCTGTCCCTGTGCTATACTGCTGCAGTCAGTCAGCCAAGGCCCAGCTTTGGAATTCACTCACCCTTAATCTGAAATTGCCCAAAACTGAAATAATAGTATTGAAAAGGGACTGAGTTCTCCTATTTATCCACTCTCCTAATACACACAAAAAAGGGATAATGATAGTAAAAGGTAACATTTAAAAATTACAAAATGAAATACATTTTTACACAATGCATATTAATGAGCCATAAGACACCTCTGAGGCCAAGAGCTTAGTAGGATTTTTTTAAAAAACAAATTTGTATGAATCATTAACTCATTATTAAGTAATAATTAACATTTACTAAGATAAAAGTTTTGTAAGGAAAGTAATTCCTCATACTTCAGGACATAAACCAACTACTAACTGCCTTGGGCTACCGAGAAACTTGAAATTCGCCTACAGGTGCCATGAAGTCAGATAAATATACTGATCCACATACACATAAATTATAGATTAGAATCGATGCAGGATCCTTCCCAATTTTAGCTTGACTTGCTTATACACAAGAAATGGACCATGCTGTAACACCCCAGACTTTACATCTAATACCACAAGTCACATCATTATGGATGAGTGAATGAAACATCTTGTGCTCAATGCTGTCTCTGGTTTCTTATTCCTCTACCCTCCCACCTCCTTTAACGGGGAGGACCTTTTGACTGGACAGCAGGAAATGAAAGACGTCCAAAACTCATGAGTGCCAGGAATGGGGGGGGGGGCGCTACTCCCCTGTATTCCTTATCTCCCTTTGGTTCTCTACTTAGTCGTTGGCTGGCTAAGAGGGGAAAGGGCCAGCTGATTGGCTTCCAAGTACCCCCCCACTACCTATTTAAAGTTGACCAGACTTTTCAAAAGCCTCTTAGGGTATGTCTACACTGCAACACCAAGTCTCAGAGCCTGGGTCAATTGACTTGCGCTCACAGGGCTACAAATAGCAGTGTAGATGTTCCTGCTCAGGCTGCAGCCTCAAACCTGGTAAGGAGGAAGGGTTTTGGAGCCCAGGCTCCAGTCCAGATATCTACACTGCTATTTTTAGCCTCACAGCACAAGTCCTGCAAGCCCAAGTCAATTGACCTGGGCTCTGAGATTTGGTGTCATGGGTTTGTCTTTGCAGGGTAGATGTACCTCTACTCTCCAGTTAGCTGCTCCACCCTCCGTTCCCTTAGTTGAAGATTAGAAGCTGTGAGGCTTATGATGCTACGTCCCAGCTCCCAGCCTCTGACACTCCATCCCCCTGGTGTGTCCTTTGGCAGGGCGGGGGGTGTTAGAACAGAACTAAGTCTAGGGTAGACTCTCTTCTGAGTTATTGTTTGGTTTGTGGTTAAAGTCCTGTGATCTGCGTTGGAACCAATTAAATGCTTAGTATTTGAAAGCATGAAAAGGGCAGCGTAGTGCTCCTCCCCAAGGTGTAATTAATACTCATTTAAACCCATCCCATGTGTCTGTCAGACATTTGCCTGTTTGGCCTAGTCAACACCAAAGAGTGTATTGAAACAGTTTGTACCTTTATTAGCATAAAAATGATCGGATTCTAAGCATACATATTGTTACAGTTGTTTTTTGTTTTGGGGTTGTTGGTTTTGGTTTTTTTTACATATTCTTTCTGGTTCTGTCATTGGTGTTTTTCTTTTATTGATGTATGTTTGCTTAAAGGAGAGGCATTTACTAGTTGCGATCTCGATTATTCATGATTGTTATTATTCATCTAGTCTCCTATCCACACTGTGCGCAGATACAGACTTATTTAGTTTACTTCCAGGAATTACTTGCAGATGATGTAACGTAGATAAGCTGAGGATAATGTTGCACAAAAAACTAGTTGCCAAATAGAGAAACAATGTGGGTAAGATAATATATTTTATTGGACCAATTTCTGTTGGTGAGAGAGATAAGCTCTCGAGATAGCTGGAGCAATTCTTCAGATCTGGGACAGGTACTGGATACAGTTTTTAAAGGATGCCTTTTTGTCGCTAAGTGCTTCTTTTACTTGGTTGTTTAGCCATGGTGGCACTTTTTTGGTCCTCTTACTAAGTTTTTTAATTTGGGGCATACATTTAATGTGAGTCTCTATTATGCTGTTTTTTAAAAGTTTCCATGCAGCTTGCAGGCTCTCTCACTTTTGTGACTGCACCTTTTAATTTCTGTTTAACTAGCTTCCTCATTTTTTACTCCTGGGGGAATTCTGCGTTATTGCGCAAACGCAGAATTAATGTCCCTCACAGATCCCTCCCCGTAGAATAATTGATTCTGACAGGAAGGCGAAGGGAAGCCACGAGAGGGGTAACATTGCATTTACACCTTTCACCTACCAGGGGCTGATGTGGCACCAGAAAAGAGGGCAGTTGGCGCTAGGGCCAGAGCAGCCAGTCGTGGAGAAGGAGGTAGAAGCTGCCTTCCTCACAGAGCCCTGTCCATGGGGCCAGGTGAGAAGGCAAAGGATATAGGGGTGATGGACAGAGCAGGGCACACAGGGTTGCTGGGGGGGGGGGAATCACACACTCTGGGGTTCAGAAGGTCTAGTCATGGGAGCATAGGAGTTATTGGGGTGACAACATTGAGCAAGTGGCTGAATGGGAGTGGGGTTGCAGGACCATATGGGGACATGTGCAGATATGTCTGGCTGAATGGGGTGTGGGGGTGCAGGGACACAGCGGGACAGGGACAGATGTGCCTGACTGAATGGGAGAGGCTAGAGGTCAGCCAGAACAATCCTGCACTCTGCCAAAAAAACCCTGTTCCATACTCTCCCACCCATACCCAAAAACCCTCCAGGTTCACTCCTTACCTCCTTCCCAGCAATTATTTCCCTCTCCCTTAGCTCCTCCATACCCCTGATTCCTCCCAGCCTTTGCACTGCTTCTGAGGGTGTGGGAAATATAATTCATTTAAACTACAACACAGAAATGTTACTCAAAAATTCTGTATTAATATGCCTAGTAAAGAATCTATTTGTCAAAACATTTCCTGAATCTTTTTTGTTGTCTGTATTGTTACAGACATACTTGTTGATGGGTGTTTTGAAATAAATTACTAAAATAACTGAAACTGGCATGATTATATTATGTTATTTTGACAAATAAAATACGCAGAATTTTAAAATACTTTGCGTAAAATTTTTAATCTTTTGCTATGGAATTCCCCCAGCAGTAATTTTGGGTAGTTCTGAAGTTAAATGCTACTGTGGTGGGCTTCTTTATTACTTTCCCCTCAGCTCCCACAAGGATGTTAAATTTAATTACATTCTGATCACTATAACCAAGAGGTTCAGCTATATTCACCTCTTGGACCAGATCCTGTGCTCTACTTAGGACCAAATCAAGAATTGCCTCTCCTTTTCTAGGTTCCAGCACGAGCTGCTCCAAGAAGCAGTCATTTATGGTTTGTAGAAACTTTATCTCTGCATCCTTTATCTCTGCATCCTGATGCATCCAATCAATATGGGGATAGTTGAAATCCCCACTATTGAGTTTTCTACTTTTATAGCTTCCCTAATCTTCCAGAGCATTTTACAATCCCCATCACCACCCCGGTCAGGAGGACAGTAGTACATTCCTACTGCCATATTCGTATTATTCAAATATGGAATTTCTATCCAAAGCAGAAACTAAACAATAAAGGCAGATCCTCTAGTCCAGGGGTCAGCAACCTTTCAGAAGTGGTGTGCCGAGTCTTCATCTATTCCCTCTAATTTAAGGTTTCGCGTGCCAGTAATACATTTTAAAGTTTTTAGAAGGTCTCTTTCGATAAGTCTATAATATATAACTAAACTATTGTTGTATGTAAAGTAAGTAAGGTTTTTAAAATGTTTAAGAAGCTTCATTTAAAATTAAATTAAAACGCAGAGCCCCCCAGACCGGTGGCCAGGACCCAGGCAGTGTGAGTGCCACTGAAAATCAGCTTGCGTGCCGCTTTTGGCACACGTGCCATAGGTTGCCTACCTCTGCTCTACTCTAAAAGTATTGAAAAAAAAGTATTTGGTCAACATTTGGAATTCCACCGTGGGTTACACATGCACACCAGGCACCCAGAGTCAGAGAATTTGAAAGTAGTGTCTGTTGGTCCAGGCAAGCACTCTGGCTCACCTCGTGCCTCCTACCAGGGCGATAAAGGGCAGAGTGGACTGATGGCCTCTTCAGTTCCTTCTCATAAGATAAGATCTGAACCAGCAGGGAAAGAGGGTGGGAAGTGGAATACAGATAGGGACCACAAATCTCAAAGAACCTCCAGTTACAGGTAAGTAACCTCCTCTTCTTTTTCGAGGGACGGTCCCTGCTGTATTCCACTGTGGGCAACTGACAAGAAGCACTTAAATAGGAGGAAGGAATGAGGATGGTAGAGTTGAGCAGAGAACTGCTATCCCAAAAAAGGCATCAGCAGCCAAGTCCTGCACCAGGGCATAATGTCTCGGAGGGGTATGTCCTGAAGAGGTGCTATGATTGTTGCAAGAGCTCTTGTGGAATGAGCTTCTACCCCTATAGGCGGAGGGAAGTTTGAGAGCTGATAGCAGAATAAAGCTATGAACTATTTACAGCTGAATTAATGCTGTTTTTCAGAACAGCAGCAGAGCTGAGGACACTAAAGTTTCGGACCCGGACCATGCAGCAGTGAGAAGGACCTGAAGAAGCAGTCAAATGAGAGAATTCAGAGGTGGGTTCAATGGTAGGGGTTGGGCTGCAAGGCCCAACCCTGAATATAGGTTATTTGGCATGGAGGCCATTTTACATTGTCTTGGGTCCAAGAAAATACCTGGTATTTTATAGGAGTTAGTCCCTCCACCCCCTCCCCCGCTTTTTAACTTTAAGTTATTAAAATTGCAGCTTTAAAATCCCTGCATATGTGTTTCATTCTCTTGCATGAATGAGTTCCAGTTTTTTCTTTCTTACAAATGATGCTGATGCAAGCAGGTACCTATTACTTTATTTTCCTTTTCCACCCCAGTCCCTTTACTGTAAAATTATTGGTTTGGCCACTTAAATGTAAATATTCGGAAGAAGCTGTCACCAGTCAGAACTTTTGTTTATAAACAAAGAAAATATTTAACACAAGCAAAGGAACCAACATGTGTATGTACAAACCTAAGTAAATACACGATCTTATTAGTGTAAGCTGTGTCCTCCCACCTCCCCCTACACACTGTATGCTGCTATCTCTGGTGGTGTTATAACTAAATTTAAACATTTTGGGTCAGGGACAATATCTTATTTATCTACAAAACACTCTGTTTGTATATGTGTATAAGCAACATATTAGTGTAATATATGCTTTTCTCCTAGTACTCTAAAATAACAACTTTGGTAATCTATGCAGTGCTTATAATGATAACAAGGTGCTATTTACAAAAAATGTAAACATAAATTGAACCAGTAGCCCACAAAGGTCTTAAATACAAGGCCAGATTTTCCAAGGTGTGCAGGGAAAAGTGCACAGCCAATTTTAGGTGTGCCTGAACTTCATATATGCAAAAGTGCAAGTGTGCTTTTAAAAATCTGGCCCATTACACTGTTATTACCAGGAATAAATTCATACCCAGATTGTGTGAATAAAGTAAACAACAACAAGCCCTCTAAGCTAAATGAATAGGCTTGGCATTGTACTTGAAGTTAAGTGAGTGAATTCTAAAAATTAGGGTTCTCTCCCGAGAAAGCCCTTCTGACAAACCTGGAGAATGAGCCCCAAGAACACACATTCACAGCGAATCACAGCTACCTTAAGGTCTCAGTTAAGTGCCCTCCCTGAAACCACATGCCTATCGGAGAAACTGGCAGCAGCCTATAGTTCTTTGGAAAACAAGAATTTCAGCTCCTAACCCTGTAACAGAAATTACCAAATGAATTGCTGGCTGCTGTTCCTCCTCTAGTTTTCAAGGAAATAGACATAAGATCAGCAACCTCTTGCTTGGCTCAAAAGAAGGTAAAATTCTTAAACTAGTTATTATTCTGAACCACTTGCGCATGGGATTGTGTTCACCAATCAAATGTCTGTTTCTATGCAAATAAAAAAGGAGTAGCAGGCAGCTGCTGAAGAGTTAGAATGCTTGTTAATTCCAGCTGCTGACTGCCAGTTGCCTTTTCTGCTACTATTTTAATGGAAATGGACATTGCTTGGGCAAAATGAAGATAAGTGCTTTAAAATAATGACTTTTACAATAGAATCATAGAATATCAGGGTTGGAAGGGACCCCAGAAGGTCATCTAGTCCAACCCCCTGCTCGAAGCAGGACCAATTCCCAGTTAAATCATCCCAGCCAGGGCTTTGTCAAGCCTGACCTTAAAAACCTCTAAGGAAGGAGATTCTACCACCTCCCTAGGTAACGCATTCCAGTGTTTCACCACCCTTATAGTGAAAAAGTTTTTCCTAATATCCAATCTAAACCTCCCCCACTGCAACTTGAGACCATTACTCCTCGTTCTGTCATCTGCTACCATTGAGAACAGTCTAGAGCCATCCTCTTTGGAACCCCCTTTCAGGTAGTTGAAAGCAGCTATCAAATCCCCCCTCATTCTTCTCTTCTGCAGACTAAACAATCCCAGTTCCCTCAGCCTCTCCTCATAAGTCATGTGTTCCAGACCCCTAATCATTTTTGTTGCCCTTCGCTGGACTCTCTCCAATTTATCCACATCCTTCTTGTAGTGTGGGGCCCAAAACTGGACACAGTACTCCAGATGAGGCCTCACCAATGTCGAATAGAGGGGAACGATCACGTCCCTCGATCTGCTCGCTATGCCCCTACTTATACATCCCAAAATGCCATTGGCCTTCTTGGCAACAAGGGCACACTGCTGACTCATATCCAGCTTCTCATCCACTGTCACCCCTAGGTCCTTTTCCGCAGAACTGCTGCCTAGCCATTCGGCCCCTAGTCTGTAGTGGTGCATTGGATTCTTTCGTCCTAAGTGCAGGACCCTGCACTTATCCTTATTGAACCTCATCAGATTTCTTTTGGCCCAATCCTCCAATTTGTCTAGGTCCTTCTGTATCCTATCCCTCCCCTCCAGCGTATCTACCACTCCTCCCAGTTTAGTATCATCCGCAAATTTTCTGAGAGAGTGCAATCTACACCATCCTCCAGATCATTTATGAAGATATTGAACAAAACCGGCCCCAGGACGACCCCTTCACGTTCAGGCTTCTGTTTTTATGAAAAGGAGGGGAAGCACAGCCCACTGTCAGCAACTGCTGGTGCAGTGGAAGGGCCAGCCAGAGTGGGACTGAGGTGTCCAGACTTTACACATGGCTAGCATTGCCAGCAGCACCAGTCTCTGTGAGTGGAAAGGAATGCTGTACCCTCTTCCAAAATAGTGGAGTTCCATATGGAAGGTGCTCTCCCAGGAAGTCTTCTGGAACAGCCAGCTAAAATTCCTGGGCTTTGTTGCAGCATAGCCCCTTCATATCCATGCAGCATGGGCTGTGACTTTAAGCCACGATCAGCCATGGACTATAGGAAAAAAAATACATTCCCCTGATTTTAAATGAATCTGTCTTCAATGTAGTACGGTTATACCACCATATTAATAATACATTAAGTTTCCCCCTGGAGAAGGTAAAGATATTTGTTCTACAGTGCTAAGAACTGCTAAGGATCACATCAATTTATATGTAACATCACATCACTTTCCATTTTTAAAGCATATTAAATCTGATAAAACTCACATTAGGATTCACATTAAAATAATTAAAATAATCCAATTATTTAAACCTAAAAATTTGTGATAATAAAAGCATACATATGACTAATAAAATCAAATGTCTGACATAAGTAACAATTAAGTATGCAGTTAATGGGAATCGAAGTAGAAGACATGAAAGCACTAATCTTCCCTTCAGTTTATATTCTACTATGGTAAAGGTTCCACATTAAAAATAAAATTACACAAATATTTTCTTCTTATCCAAACTTTTACTTTTGCAGTGCTACATTCAATAATAATAGAAATGTGCCCCTGAACATCACAATGCATACTGGCTCCCCTAGGGTATATAGTCAGTAAAACAGCATTTTGTATCCATTTACATGTCCATCACACAACTACACACAGTCTCCCAAAGTGGCAAAAGTACTGGTTACACTCTCCTGTTCAGTAGTCCCCATCACTCCAAACAGCCTCAAAGATAAGGAGGTTTTGCCTGGGCAGGCAGCGGAACGAAGACCCTTGGGCTGCCTTAAAGAGGGTCTTGCTTTTCCCTCCTCCCCATGGCAGCCCCTCAATCCTCACTCAAGCCGTGCCGGGGCTCTGTGCATACCCCTCTTCCGCCACCATTCCTATTTCTTTTCTTTCTGCCTAGGAGAGAAGTCATTTAATGTGTCAACATTTTAAACTCTACTGGGTAAATGGACAAAGATGATCTGGGGGAATCATCTGATAACTATTATGCTGGAAAGTGCTTGTGGCTGCCATCACCAGTTCTTTGATCTGTAGGCAGTTACAGACCTGGTTGAAGCTGCTGGCTCTGCTAACCAGAGGCCAAGGGCTCCATGTGTGCCCTCATTTTCCCCTTTCTGGTTTTTCCCCTGAAATCAGTAAGGTTTTCTGCTCATTGATGTCTAGAACATTCTGTGAAATTTGGAATCCAAATGCTGGCGGTGGCATTCAAAAGTTACTGCATTTACAGACAAACAGAAAGACAAACACAGAAATGTCTTCTAGTTGAGTGCAGGGCCTTGCTTTGCTTGACCAATAACTATTCTCGAAGACCATCCAGTGAAATAAAACCTACAGAGCAACTGCTGCTTGTTGCATTTTTATAGCAGTATCAGATATAAATCTGCAGGTTTCCTTTTTGTGTACTCCATGAGAATGACACTGGTTTTTGTACACTATACAAAACTAAATGCTTTGATACACTTATCTCAGAAAGCAAAGGAGTACTTGTGGCACCTTAGAGACTAACAAATTTATTTGAGCATAAGCTTTCGTGAGCTACAGCTCACTTCATCTCAGAAAGTGGCCTGAACTGATCTTTAAGGAAAGTAAAGAATTAACATGTATACAAATGTCACTGATAAAGCTGTGGATGTCCACACCCACTTCTCATTGCACCGACGGTTCAGATTTCATGAGCTCAAGTCCTCTCTTGACAGGAGATATATGCAAGCACATAAATATGGACAGAAACATGCTTGCTGATTTTCTAACAGATCAGTGATCACAGGTTTAGCCTTTTATTAGCAAAGTATGAATATTATCAAACTGATAACGAGAAGTGTCTAGACAATAAAGGAAAGAAAAGGGGACTTAATGACTATTAGATTTAAAAGATTACAAGATTGTCCTAAAATTAGACACTATTGGATTAATAGCTTGAAATCTAGACTAGTATCAGTACTGTCAGGGTTATATTCAACCCCATGCAAAATGCTGAATGGAATAGTAATTGTTTAAACACTTTGATAGACATTCAAAATCTAAGGAATCATCTTTTGTCCTCCAAAATATGTATAGTCAAAACATCTCTGGCGCTCTTAAATATGCGTCTTATTTAGTTGCATTTATCCTCCTTACTGTTACTATAGAAATCAGAATACCAGGAAGAATTATAGGCTTCAACATCTAAAGGTCACACAGAGGTAGTTGTATTCTTACAGCATGTTATGCAACACTAATCCTAATGGTCTCAGGTTCCACGAGTATTCTGTGAGAGGATGTTAGGGACGTAATAAAAAGACAATGTATGTTCTGTTTACTAAGAAAATATGTAAAATTAATAAAATTCAGATTTAAAATAAAATCATAGCTACAGTTAAATTCCTATTTACTAGCTTTTAATTTAAAAATTCTGAAGTTCCTTAGTATTGCCAAATCCTCTGCTCAGTCACATAATCTTGTCACTGTTAGTTCAAGAGCTACCTTGGCAGCTCCTGAAATCTGAAACAAGCTTTTCTGCATCACTCCACTTCATCTGCTCACTATCCATTTTCAAATCTCATCTGAAAAATGCTTCTAATTCCTCTCTTACTTCACTTTGCAATTGTGGGAGCCACAAAGCGTTTAGTACAAAGGATGCTATACAAAATTAAGTTATAGTTTATTGAAATTTAGTGTTCTGCTTTAGATTGAGGCCTGAGCTTTGTTTATGGAAATGAATGTATTGTTTTTTATATGGACAAGAGTTAAATTTATATAATGCAAAAATATTTCACAACCACTCAGAACAATGGCTAACAGTGTGATATACTGTCTGAAGCCAAAGACTAAAGGGATTACTACTCACTAGAAATAATTTTTATTTATTTATTGGAGATGTTCCCCTCTGCCCCGAGTAGGTGTGCTCTCAGAATGGCTACCAGATTGGGCCCTGCAGGTGAGATAGGGGGTGGAATGCATATTTCAAGAATGCTGCTGGGGCATACCGTGAGCTAGGGTGCCAAGCAGCTCAGCAGCGTCAGGCTGACTCCCTTTGTGGATCTAGCCCCTAAGTCACTTGGGTGCTTTTGAAAATGTGACCTCTCGTCTATGGTGGGAAAATGCATCATAATAGCTTCACTACTCGTAAGTACTATGGCCAGCTGAAAGGCATGCTACTGATACTGCACCGCACGCATCATTTATTCTCTCTACATATTACAAATACAATGATTTCCATTTAAGTCAACATTTACCAATAGTAACCACTAAGCTGTACCACATATAGCACAATCTTTCACTAGATTTACAGTGGAAAATAATTCTGATGAAGTAATGTTCTATAAATATTCACTTTTAATGGTGACCCCTGTGCTGTGTAATATACACATTCAAGCAGTGTACATGTAGTATATATGCACACACATGAACAAAATATATAGCATTGGTTTAATTAATACCAATTTTAACGTTTTTAGGAATTTCCACAATACATTAAGAGACATAGTTGAAAAGCATTTTATCTTCATTTTATCACTCGGCTTACATCTTGTTCTCTAAGCACAGTCAAAGAGGTGGAATATGTGCATAATTCATAAAGACAAATGGTGCATTTATTCAGGCATGCACCAGAGGCAGATGAAGGTGGGCAAATATTTCTAGTCCTGCGTAACCCTAACATGGAAATCAAATCAAATATAGGCATGGAGGGGCTTGTGGAATATATTTTTCATGATTAAAGGATGTACTTAACAGATAAATAACGGAGATTCTCATTGACTAATCATTTCTTGTAAGCCAGCCATCAGAGTAATAAGAAATGAGTCACAGAAAACAGTCACCATATCACATCATTTCCAACATTTTTAGATGTAGAACTTCCTTTTGCTCACAGTATTTAAGAAAAAAGTGAAAAGATAATATGCTGAATGTCAAAGAAAACAATTTGTTAAAAACTAACAATAAATTTATTATATTAGTTATTTTACCTTATATCGAACAAAAATGCATTTGTGTGTATATAATCCTATACCTTGTTCCTCACTAACTCATGCATCTTATACACTTTCTGGGATTGACACCACCTCCTTTTTATTCAGTTATATTCATTTAATTATTTGTTATTAATTGTTCATCAAAACAAAGTGTCCCGTCCCCCCCCAATGCAGGATAGGTCAACGTCTAAGGACCCGCCTAGCTGTGTGTCCTACTGGACAGAGCACGATCTTGGTAGTCAACAAACCTGGATTCCATTCCCAGAGATAGGGCTCGGTGACCTTGGGAAAGTCACTTCACTGCCCTGTGCCTAAGTTTCCCTTCTGTAAAATGGGGACAATGATAGTTTTGTAAAGCACTTAGAGATCTACTGATGAAAAGGGCTATATTAGAGCTGGGTATTATATTATTTCTTCATTTCTTGTGCAAGGACTGCCACTTAGCCAGTCGGTCCCCAGCCTGTAGCAGTGCATGGATTCTTCCATTCTAAGTGCAGGATTCTGCACTTGTCCTTGTTGAACCTCATCAGTTTTCTTTTTGGCCCAAACCTCCAATTTGTCTAGGTCACTAGGGACCCTATCCCTACCCTCCAGCATATCTACTTCTCCCCCCAGCTTAGTGTCATCCGTGAACTTGCTGTGTGTGCAATCCATCCCATCATTCAGATAATTAATGAAGATGTTGAACAAAACTGGTCCCAGGACTGACCCCCTGGGGCACTCTGCTTAATACCGACTGCCAACTAGATATCGAGTTATTGATCACTACCTGTTGAGCCCAATGATATAGCCAGCTTTCTATCCACCTTATAAACCATTCATCCAATCCATACTTTTGAGCAACTGCTAGAGTTTGATGCTAATTTTACTATTACTTCCCACTGTAAAATGCAAGTACATTTTTGTTTGCAGGTGGGATTCATTTCTACTAATATAAGTTTTGAATTCCCTATTCAATTTCTTCAGCACACAGGCTGAAAATACATTTCTAACCACATTCTCATTGACTAACGCCTTCTCCTTAGTCAAACCTGTTTTGACAACGTTTACCATTATGGGACTGGGTCCAAAGCCTTTTGAAGTAAATGGAAAGACTCTCATTGACTTTAATGGGCTTTGGATCAGGCTGATGATGCCAAAACAGAGCAATAATTAATAAGTACATAAAATGTTAATTGTCTGCACAGTGGCATATGCAGAAATACACCAATAACATTTTGCAGCACACTCTCCAAGATAAATGGTTCAGAATGGTTTAGTGAACTGAGTTGGAAGCTTCTATTTTTTGTCCATTCTTTTCCTGTTTTTTTTTCCCTCATCACTCCTCCTGTTCTATTGGTTGTTCCTCTTTCATACTTTTAGAAAGAGCTCTCTTCTGGAATGAACATGTGATGCTATCCCAATTTGACTGGTTATTTTTATTTCCTGACCCTACCATTCTGAATAAACAAACACAAATTACATCACTAATTCAGCAAGTAAACAGCACTAAAATATTAACTTAAAATAGGAAGGAATACACATGCTTGGAAGGAATAATTCCTTCAGTGTTTTTTTGTTTTTTTTTTTGCATCATACACCTAGGAATGTTTCGTTATAGAAAAACATTTTGACTTCTTTCATGACTGCAAAGAAGGGCAATTATGATGGTCATGAAAACACATTGAGCAGCTGTATACTGTTAACAAAAGAACCATTATCTGAATCTGCTTAGAAAAACTTGCAATTTAAACATTCACATTTTCTGGAAATTAGATATTCTTTCAAGCTATAGTAGATACCAAAAGAGACTGTTTTCTATTAATCTGGGTTATATATCAGTCATATTTCAAAGCCAACATAACATCCTTGTTTTGGGAACATTTCTACATGCACTTGCATACACAAAGAAAATTGGAAGGAATATAATAATAATAATAATATAATATAATAATTGGAAGGAAGGTAATATAGCTTTGTTGAAAGTTTTCACTTGCTCAACTTTCTGTATCTAATTTCAAATTGGGATTAGCAGAATTTTTCATAATCCTTGTATATATTTAAAAATATTACAATATCTGAACTCTATCCATCTTACTTTGAAAAGGCCAATTAATAGATACTTACTCATTGAAGACCAGGTCTGGAGCAAAATAGAGGAATTGGCTGTTTGTATGTTTGTATGATCTCCAGCTCAAGGCAAATGATGATAGACACATCCATGAGTACTGGATTAGAGTAATTTGGTCCTCGAGAGGCAAGTTTCTAAATCCTGAAAAACAAAATGATTAATCACAAACTACAATCAACATTCAGGTGCAATGTAATATGAAGCACCTTAAGCTCAAACTGGAAAAAAAGCTCACCTTTCCCTAACAGTTTATATTTCTCCAAAATATTCAATGAAACAATTATAGCACTGAAACCTATTCTTAGTCTGCACATTTTAAACAATACAGTCCCAAGCAGAACTTAGTTCTAGCAACCCAACATTTATTTTATTTAGGTGGTTATTACTAATACCAACAAGACTTTAAAGTTTTAATTTGCAATCAGAAACACAAGAAACAGTCATTACATTAATGATGCGATACAATATTTATCACCTCCTCCCCTGCAAAAATATCATATTATCTATCTTTAAAATGTATGAAAGAAGATTAATTTTACCTAGACCTGTTGGGCAAATGGCATATTAAGCCACAAATCCTATTTTCAAAAGAAAACACATACAATAAAATACATTCCTACCTGGAAGTATCTTTGCCCACTTCACCACCTGAACCATCTGCTTGCCAGCAAGGCGGTTTAAAGTGGAAAGCAGGTGCTCTGCTGTATCTGGTTTTGAATTATCATATCCTGCATACACTATTTCAGGCTCAATGCTTTCAAGGACCGTAGTGGGTGAAGGAGCAAGTGCTGGTGAAATAGCAGACAGGTGAGGAACGAGTGCTGTGTTTACAGATGGCTCTTTTACTGGAGCAATATATGTAGTCCCTTCCTCTGGGCTTTGGGGTGGCGGCTGTTGCTGTTGTTGCTGTTCCTCATGCATCCCTTTCAATTTTCCCAACTTTTTGGACTTTCGGGCTGAAAAGAAGAACAAGACAATAACAGAAATCTGATACAACCTTTACTTGATGGAGGCATAACAAAGATCATTTCAGTTCTTTAAAATATAAAAATAATATGGAAACCATTTTTACCCAATAGCAAGCATGATGATTTCAGAACACAGTCAACAACGGAACATGGGCCAGGAGAAAAATATATAAGCAGATTCCTACCCACTTAAATCCAGGATATACCAATAAACCTAAATGTCATCTCTATCGCTAAAATGTTCTTCGAAGACACACCCCTTCCCCTCCCCCCCCAATGCAAATAAATTAACAAAAATCAAGTAAGGCTTACCTCTCTTACTTTATAATAATTCTCTTACAACCATGAATCGTTTTTGTTGTTCCCTGTTGTAGCATTTCAATAGTAAAATAATAATGTCTGCTAATTTATTGTTCATGCTTCTGTAAATATACCCGGTTTCCTAGTTACCTTTTTCAATTTACATGAAACGTAAAAATGGTTTTGATTTCTTTTGTAGGTTTTTATCTTAATCATCTATCACCCATACATTTTTTCTTCATGGTCTCTAGTCTCATATTGCATTTGGTAATCAAGATAATTATTTCTGGCCCCTAATCTTATTATTTTCCATTTCTCTACACTGATCACAAGTCACTTATCAACCTATTAGTATAATCTAGTCAAACCACTTTGTCATTGTAATTCTTTTTTTCGACCCTAGTACTGTCTCATCTCACGACTCAGTCTTCTCTTCTGGCTACTTTTGAAATTACACTATGACCATATATAGCCAGTTAAACAAAAAATCCTGAGACTGAGAAGTGTAAAACTTCTCTCTCTCTGCTGTTAATTCACTTCTCCCCACTTCCTGCCGTTAAGCCAATTTTTACATATTTCAGTTATAGTACTGCTTTATTAGAGTGACCTTGACCATACTGAAATTTCATTTTTAAACAGCAAATCCTGTCCTTCCTACTCTCCTCTGGTACATATTCTCAGTCGGAAGATAGCAACAGCAACATGTTTCCACTATGAAAGGATGCAGGTTGCAGAGAGCAGTGCTCCGTATTCTCCATTTACATAATGTAAAGAGGCTGACAGTTCTGTAAATATGAGGAACAATCAGCTACATTTCCCCTTCCCTTGCACAGGGGAACAACTACCACAAAGCTCCACCAGCTGCAAGACTGCAGAATAGCTCTGCTGGTGGTTCACTGCAGGGTAAGAGAGGGAGATTCCTTTCTCCCTCCATCTGCTGCAGAAACCTCATTTTCTTCATTACTTGGACTTTCACAGGGTACAGGATTTGGCTCAGAGTGAAGTAAAATTAATCAAACTTCTACCTTAGGAATTTCCAGAGCATATATTACCGCATTATCTAAGCATAGGGAATAAAGGATCCAGATTATGTCAACATATTACATTGTATAGACTGTGATTCCTGTTAAAAGGTCTGTTAAATCAATAAGTTCAATATTGGGGTGGGGGGTGGCTCTCAAGGGAGAACTTAGATGAATCTCCCAACTTGCAGTGGATCATGAATTGATTCTGTCAACAGCTTCTGTATTAAAGACGAAATGCCATTACTGTGTAGATATCCAAGAAGTAGGGAGAGGTGAAAGAGCATAAAAAGCACCTTTTCCCCACATGAGCAGCAGGAAAGCATCTCTTCTGAATTCTCAAGGCAGTGGAACAAAAAAAAAAAAAACCTGGAAATTTCCCACAAAATGAAATTTGCTTTTTTTGTTTGTTTGTTTCTGGTCGATCAGAACATTTTATTTTGATAAAAGCCCAGACCTGAAAAAAAGTTATTTTACAAACTTAAGTGGGAGTCTTTCCCCATCATTCCTACCTTTTGTAGGAACATTCCTCAAACCTCCAAAATTCCATGATGGTCTGGTGGGGGGAGGAAAAGGGAGGGGGGGGGTCCTGGCACATCTGGGCCAAACATTTATTTTTTAAAAGCCACAATTTCCATATGTGGTGTTGCGTTGGACTCCACAACCCATGCATCCTACTTCATATCTGGAGGTTAGTATGTCAGCCTGAAACATCCAACTGGTCCCTAGATGCCCAGGAGTGAGCCGATTACAAAAGTCCCTGCAGCTCCCATTGGCCGGGAACAGTGAACCGCAACCTCTGGGAGCTGTGGGGGGCCACGTCAACGGACGGCCAACGTCAGCAAAACATCTCACAGCCCGCAATCAGATTACCCTAATGGGCCGCATGCAGCCCGCTGGCCGCAGGTTGCCCACCACTGCCTTAGAATCTAGGATATTTCCCAAATTAGGGAGATGAGCCCACAGTTTATTTGGGGGGGAGGTGCAAAAGTGCTACCCTGACATGACTAGGGATCAATTAAGAGCAACTTCGCTCACTCTCATAGGCTTTAAGATGGGAAGGGACAGTACAGGCCAATGTTTAGCCCTACACTACAGTGAATTCAATCTCTTTGCCTGCTATAGGACTTGGAGATAGAGGTTCATAGATTTCAGGGCCAAAGGGACCATTATGATAATCTAGTGTCTGACCTCCTGTCTGACATAGGCCAAAGAACTCTGTCTCCAGGTAAACACAACAAAAAACAAACCACCATAATAAACTGACAATTGAAAGACTGTCAAAGGCACTGCATTTGTAGCTGAAAACACTCCAATACACTTCCCTTAACATCAGGATGGACTGCATTGAGATACTGTACACATTATTTTAAAACAGAATATGTGATGAAGATAGAAAACTGAAACAAAGGAATAAGAAGATCAAAATGAATAGGATCTGACTAAATATTGGCAATTCTTTCCACATAACATCCCTAAGATACAACTTTTCTTACCCATCCACAGAGCTAAAACTCTTCTCTAAGTTCTCACCATCTCACACCTTTTCTCTGGCCTTGACAAATGCAATCTCACCCTGCAGAGCCATTAAAAATGCTGCTACTAAGATCATTATCCTAGCCCACTGCTTTAAGCATGTTACCTCTGTCATTGCCTCCTTCCACTGGCTACCCCTTCTTTATCACATCAAACGTAAGATGTTTGTGTTGTAACATTCACTTTCAAGACTCTTCTGTGCCTATCCCTACCTTAACTATCATCTCTTATTCACTATCAATATATTGATTCCTGCTTCCGATCAACCCATGATGCCAGCCTATATCACTCATTTGTTAAATTTTCAAAACAAGAACTTTTGTGCTTTCTTCCATGCTGTCCCTCATACTTGAAAGGAGTTCTCCATAAACATCTACAAAGCCACTTCATTATTCTCCTCAAAAACCTCCTTAAAACTCTTTTTCCATGATGGCTACAAAAACAGGCTGCTGGTATGCTTAGACCACTATCATGCTGACCAATACTATTTATTTTTTTGTACTCACCTGTCTGTCTGTAACCATCTGTTGTCGCTCATCTTGTATTTAGATTGCAAGCTCTTTGGGGCACAGATCATCTTTATGTTTTGTGTTTGCACAGTGCCTAGCACAATGGGGGCCTGGGTCATGATGACTGTGCCTCCTAGGCACTATGGTAATAAAATAATATAAAATGCAAGGCCTTCAAGAAACTGGGCCCAACCCTACTGTTAGATCTAGTCCTGAGAGTAGTTTTATTGAAGTCAATAGGATTAGTCACAAGTTCAACAGTGAGCACTATACCCGATAGCAAGTGCATGTTCAGCTCCATTCATGTGACCATTGCAAAACATCCATGTACTCTGCTCCATAAAAAAGTTGCATCCCATTGTTTTTTTCTGTAGAATATCTTTGTACTTTTAGTCCTTACTTATTTCTCTGTAGGTCTGTCTACACAGCAAATCGGACGTGCAGCTGCAGCTTGGCTAGGCAAACCCGCAGTAGCTTTCAGCACGTTAAAACAGCAGTGAAGACACGGCAGCACAGATTAGCAACATAAGTACGTACCCAGGGTTCTGGACAGGCTTGTACAGCACGCACTGGAGCCCGCACCACTGCATCTAGATTAAAGCTAGCATGGGTGTACCTTGCTGCAATCACATGTATATGCCTACCAGAGCTGCAATCTTAGGGATGTTATGCAGAAACTGCAGTGTTAACATAACCATGAGACGCCCACAGGTGTGCAAACCAGAGGGAAATTTTTATAAAAGGAAAAAAATGTAACTAACTATGTATCAGTATTAATCAAAAGCTGCCTGTCATAATTTAGAATTCAATTATTCAAGCAGCCACATGTATAATAGATTGGGAAACTTTATGAAGTGCAAAAACTTAGTCAAATCATTTAGGCCCAATGCCTCTGAGTGGAAGTACAACTGGAGCAGTAAATCCTTTAGTACACTAGTAATGTCCCTCTACGGATGTGGTGACATTAGTATGTCAGTCTGGGACTATCACCAAATTAGATTTTTCAAAAGTAATTGTAATAATCTGATCAAACATTTATGAAGAAAAAAATGGAAAAAAGTAAAATGGGAGACAAGTTTTCTAAAAATAGCCTTATTTATGTATTGCTCACTAGTGTTTAATTCACCGTATCAGTGATTTTTCTATTCTGAAAAATATTCATATTCTCTCTTAATTTACCATATCTTCACTTTACCATAAAAGATGCTCCTACTCCTACATTTCAAGCAGCTCTACAGTACTGTTTAACAGATTATAGTTATTGCTCCATTTTAGTGTTACTACTTGCTTCTTTTTCTTTTTTTTAAATCTTAACCATAATACATTTTCTAATTTCTTTTTGAAAAGGTATACATATGCAACTGATCCAAAACTTTGTTAAACTACACACAACCAGTGCAAATAAAAATAAAATGCCACTGCCTAGTTTAGAACTGTGATGATTAAATGTTCCATGAATCCCATCCGCTAGTCTAACAATCCCAGACCTGATCAAATAACATAAAAATAATATAAAACATGAGGTACATTAAATGGAAAAATAATGTTCTGTGGCTAACTTTGTAGCAGGCACCAAAGAGCAGCAGCACCTTTAGCACTTTTGTCAGCCAGCTAGAGGACATCCATTAGAATAAACCCTACTCGTTTTACTCACAGAGGCATGCCTACTGGTGGCACACAGCCTCTCTTTGAACTTCGTTCCCTATGTGCCTCTGAATGAAATAATTTGGTATCCAGTAGGAGCCCCTATAAAGCAGCAGCTGATCTTACGCTTTGGTAAATATACTTACTCTTTTCCCCACTCCCAATAAACAATGAGTTTCAAACTGGCAATGTTCACAAGCTTATTAAACTTACTGTAAAGTAAGTGAAAATTGATTTGCTCCTTATTGAATGCAGTTATATGTACAGTACTGCACATAGAGGTGGGATCACTATGACTATTAAGTTATTTTAGCAAGCCAAAGCTGAACTAGCACTTTTTGCAACCAAATGTATCCCAAGAGCAGAGCTAGGATGTCCACGTTCAGCAAAATACTTGATAATGAGTTAACAGTGACATGCATCACTGAAAAATGTTAAAAATAGGCCTGAAGGAATAAAAAAGGATCAAATATCACTGCTTATTTTTATTATTCATTTATGTTTTTCAAGCTCCATGTTTTATTTCCATTAGCACAATGAGTCTAAGAACAAGAATTTTATGCGTCTTTCATGTGTGCAGAAGCAGAAACTATATTTTCATCTGGGATCATGCCAGAATGCTAACTGAACTGGTTTGGTAGTTCCCACAAAAATCTAGCAGCTTTGCTAAACTGACAGCCCATTTAACCAAGATATAAATCCTCTGATTTTTCTCTCCATGTATTTTTGTGTTTATTTTTCGTTTTCTTCCATGACAATATCACAAAAAGTGTGTTTCAATTTCATTTTCTTCCGTTATACCATCAAAACGAATCTGAGAAAAATATTACTGCTTTATAGTCATGTTTACAGTGAAAATAACTGTGTTTTTCATTTGGTTTCATGCCAGGACTCTAGCTCAACTGGTTTGGTAATTCCCACAGAAACCAGCAGCCAACTACAGAAGATTCTGAGAACCTCTGAGAAGTAACTACGCTGATCTTAATTTTTTTTAAGGTGTGTTTCACACTTCTTCTTTAATTGGACTACCAAATGTAAAGCTAATAAAGACAACTCAATATTGGAGAGAAAATATATTTCATAGCTCCTTCCTGTACCCCACAATGTCATAAAACTTAACATAGCCACAAGGCAGATCAGCAGGAATTCTGAATAAAGATAACTGCTAATCAAAAGCTCAAATCCTATAATTATTTTCTTTAGAAACATGTGCGTAATTCATATCAAGAAATTCAGCATCTGTATTCTAAGAGTGATTGGACACTTATGTGAATAATAGGAATATCAAAAGCTATAATAGTCTATGCAAAAAAAAAGTTTTGGAAAGGACGTAAAACCTCATGTTCTAGGGCTTAAGCCAATCTCTAACTATTAAGTGTTAGGACAAGATTTTCATAATTCTGATCCTGTACCGCAGTTCCTAAATTCTTATATTCTTAAGGCTTTCTGAAACAGATTAAGAAAGGGGAAGTGTGGTGAAAGATGCCTTGCAAATGGCTCTGGCTTTAACATCTTGAATGTTTTACAAAGGTTTTTTGTTAGATCAGTATTTGTAGATGTCTAATATTCTTAGGTACCAGAATGCAAAATATAAAATAAAATACGAGGGGAAGACGTGGAAAATCATATAATGTTGACTTTTCTAAGCTACAGACAGCAGTACAGCAACAGGAATCCACAGCTCTTGTTGAAAAAGAGGATAATATGCAGAAGTATTGCTGCAGTACACAATAACATTTATATTCTACAATACTAGTCTTCTCTGAAGTGGAGAAACATGGTAGAGATCATATCAGAAAAGTCATCCCTACTTGTTACATGTTCAGCTAAAATGGATGTCCACTTACATAAAACTAAAACGGATAAAATCTACTGGTATTACCACTAATATATTTACAATGGAGAAAGAAATAAAACTAAATGAGAGCCTAGTTAAAATCAATAGGACCAATCCTGATCTGATGGAAGTCAATGATAAAACTTCAGCTGAATTCTATAGGAGCAGGACTAAGCCCACTATCCTAAGCCCTGGTCTACACTATGGGGTTAGGTCGAATTTAGGCACATAGGTCGATTTTAAAATGAATGCGTCTACACAACCAACCCCGTTCCGTCGACCTAAAGGGCTCTTAAAATCAACTTCTGTACTCCTCCCGGGCGAGGGGAGTAGTGCTAAAATCTATCTTGCTGGGTCGAATTTGGGTAAGTGTGGACGCAAGTCGACAGTATTGGCCTCCGGGAGCTGTCCCAGAGTGCTCCAGTGCTACCACTCTGGACAGCACTTTGAACTCCAATGCACTAGCTAGGTACACAGAAAAAGCCCCGGGAAATTTTGAATTTCTTTTCCTGTTTGGTCAGCGTGGCGAGCTCAGCAGCACAGGTGACCATGCAGTCTCCCCAGAATCACAAACGAGCTCCAGCATGGACTGAAAGGGAGACACTGGATCTGACTGCTGGGAGAAGAATCTGTGCAGGCCGAACTCCGACCAAAAGAAGAAATGCTAATATATATGCCAAAATTGCACAGGGCATGGTGGAGAGAGGCCACAACAGGGACACACAGCAGTGCTGCGTGAAAGTTAAGGAATTCAGGCAAGCCTACCAAAAGACAAAGGAGGCAAAGGAGGCAAAAGGTCACTCCCATACATGCCGCTTCTATGATCAGCTGCATGGCATTCTAGGGGGGGACCCTACCACTACCCCACCACTGTCTGTGGACACCTGCAAGGGGGGAGTCTCACACAACAGGGAGGAGGATTTTGTGGATGAGGAAGAGGAGGAGGAGAATGCGCAGCAGGCAAGTGGTGAATCTGTTCTTCCCGGCAGCCAGGATCTTTTCATCACCCTGGAGCCAATACCCTCCCAAGGCGGGATCCCCAACCCTGAAGCTGGAGAAGGCAGCTCTGGTGAGTGCACATTTGTAACTACAGTACAGGGTTTAAAAGCAATAGTGTTTAATGTTTGATTTGCCCTGAAGAATTGGGATGCATTTGCGGCCAGTACAGCTACTGGAAAAGTCTGTTAACATGTCTGGGGATGGAATGGAATCCTCCAGGAACATCGCCATGAAGCTCTCCTGGAGGCACTCTGAAAGCCTTTGCAGAAGGTTTCTGAGGAGGGCTTATTTCGTCCTCCACGGTAGGACACTTTACCATGCCAAGCCAGTAGCATGTAGTCTGGAATCACTGCAGCACAAAGCATGGCAGCGAATGGTCCTGGGTTTTGGTCGCCTTCAAGCAACATTTGGTCTTTATCTTTCTGTGTTAGCCTCAGGAAAGTGATATCATTCATGGCCACCTGGTTCAAATAGGGGAATTTTTGTAGGGAAACAGTAAAAGAACCCCTTTCATGCTGGGTTGTTTGTGCTTGGCTAAAAGGGATCATCCCAGAAAATAGCCACGCAGTGGGGGGAGGGGTGAATGGATCATCCCAGAGAATAGCCACACAGTGGGGGGAGGAGTGAAGGGATCATCCCAGAGAATAGCCATGCAGTGGGGGGAGGGGTGAAGGATCATGCCAGAGAATAGCCACACAGTGGGATGAGGGGAGGTGTGTGCTGCACATCCACATGAAAACCGCAGCCCCTCCTTTTAAACGTTAAACCCAACTGGCATTGCTTGCTTTGGGAAAGGATGGCGCTACAGTTTGAAACCATTCCCATGTGTTATGAAGGCGTAAGAAGCCAACCCCGTGTACCAAAAGGCTTGCCATGGCTGCCTGGAAACTGAATTCTGTTGCCCAACCATTTGTGATGTGTCACCATATCGGCAGATGCTCAATATAAAAGGCAAAATGCGACCTTGTACCTAAAGCACATGTGCTGTCTGCTGTGAATTGCTCGATTCACTGTGAAAGAGTCTCCCTTTTGTTCTCAGAAATGTATCATCTTAAATTTTACTCTCCCTTTTTCTCTCTCTCCCCAGGTGCAAATGTTTCTATGCTCCCCCTATCATTTCCATCCCTAAGGTTATTGCAGATTAGAAGGTGAAAAAAAACGCACTCACAATGACATGTTTTCTGAGCTCATGCAGTCCTCCCACACTGATAGGGCACAGCTTAATGCATGGAGGTATTCAGCGGCAGAGGCCACGAAATCATTAAGTGAGCGTGCAAAGCAGAGGCAGGAGGCAATGCTGAGGTTAATGTGGAAGCAAACGGACATGATGAAGCATCTGCTGGAGCTGTAGGAAAGTCAACAAGAGCACAGACCCTTCACTGCATCCACTCTATAACTGCCTGCCCTCCTCCCCAAGTTCCATATCTTCCTCACCCAGACGCCCAAGAATGCGGGGGTCGGAGAGGCTATGGGCACCCAGCCACTCCACTCCAGAGGATGGCCCAAGCAACAGAAGGCTGTCATTCAAACAGCTTTGATTTGTAGTGTGGCTACAATAAGCAATGTGGCCTTGTCCTTCCCCACACTCCACCCCACCTGGGCTACCTTGTCAGTTATCTCACTTTTTTTTTTAATTAATAAAGAAAGAATGCATGGTTTCAAAACCATAGTTACTTTATTTCCTTTGCCAGCTGTGATCGAAGGGGGAGGGTGGCTGGCTTATAGGGAATTAAAATCAACAAAGGGGACGGGTTTGCAGCAAGGAGAAACACACACAACTGTCACACCGTAGCCTGGCCAGTCATGAAACTGGTTTTCAAAGCCTCTCTGATGTGCAGCACGCCTAGCTGTGCTCTTCTAATCACCCTGGTGCCTGACTGTTCAAAATTGGCCACCAGGTGATTTGCCTCAACCTCCCATCCCGCCATAAATGTCTCCCCCTTACTCTCACAGATATTGTGGAGCACACAGCAAGCAGCAATAACAACGGGAGTGTTGGTTGTGCTGAGGTCTAACCTAGTCAGCAAACAGTGCCAGTGAGCTTTTAAACGTCCAAAGGCACATTCTACCACCATTCTGCACTTGCTCAACCTACAGTTGAACTGCTCCTTACTACTGTCCAGGCTGCCTGTGTACGGCTTCATGAGCCATGGGAGCAAGGGGTAGGCTGGGTCCCCAAGGATAACTATTGGCATTTCAACATCCCCAACGGTAATCTTCTGGTCTGGGAAGTAAGTCCCTTCTTGCAGCTGCTTGAACAGCCCAGAGTTCCTAAAGATGCGAGCGTCATGCACCTTTCCCAACCATCCCATGTTGATGTCGGTGAAACATCCCTTGTGATCCACCAGTGCTTGCAGCACCATTGAGAAGTACCCCTTGCAGTTTACGTACTGGTTGGCAAGGTGGTCCGATGCCAAGATAGGGATATGCATTCTGTCTATCATCCCACCACAGTTAGGGAACCCCATTACAGCAAAGCCATCCAGAGTCTCTACCCTTGATAGCGGAACGTCAGTGATTGCACTGGCTACTTGGATCACAGCAGTCCCCACAGTGGACTTTCCCACTCCAAATTGATTCCCGACTGACGGGTAGCAGTCAGGCATTGCAAGCTTCCACAGGGCTATCGCCACTCACTTCTCAGTTGTCAGGGCAGCTCTTATCTTGGTATTTCTTCCCTTCAGGGCGGGGGGAAGCACCTCACAAAGTTCAAGGAAAGTGGCCTTACGCATGCGAAAGTTTCGCAGCCACTGTGAATCATTCCATACCTGCAACACTATACGGTCCCACCAGTCAATGCTTGTTTGCTAGGCCCATAATTGGCGTTTCACTGTATCAACCAGTCGCACTACCACCATGATGTCCCAATTGCCACAGTCCGTGTTTTCAGGAACATCTGTGTCCATGTCCTCATCACAATCATCCTCGTGCTGGCGTCTCTTAGCCCAGTTCTGCACACACTCCAGGATAATGTGCGAGGTGTTTACAATGCTCACAACAGCAGCGGTGAGCTAAGCGGGCTCCATGCTTGCCGTGGTATGGCGTCCGCATGGGTAACCCAGGAAAAAAGACGCAAAATGATTGTCTGCTGTTGCTTTCACGGAGGGAGGAAGGAAGGGAGGGGCGACTGACGACATGTACCCAAACCCACCCGCAACAATGTTTTTGCCCCATCAGGCATTGGGAGCTTAACCCAGAATTCCAATGGGCAGTGGAGACTGTGGGAACTGTGGGATAGCTACCCACAGTGCACCACTCTGTAAGTTGATGCTAGCCACGGTATTGAGGACACACTCCATGGACTTAATGCACTTAGTGGGGACATACACAATTGACTGTATAAAATCGACTTTCTAAAAATCGACTTCTATAAAATCAACCTAATTTCGTAGTGTAGACATACCCTAAGAGAGATGTTTGGAGAATTTGTAAAACCATGTGAAGACTTTGAATCTAGATGTGAGAATCCTTAAAGTAAGGGAGCCTGATGAGTTGGAGGATATAAGGAGGACTTAATCCTAAAGATCCTTAAATTAAGTATCAACATCTGCCTGGAAATGAGATACAGAATCCCTATGCAAGCTCTGGGGAAGAAGGAAAATAGAAACATTGTATTAAACCTGCTTTTAGCAGGTAGTATAAAATATTGTCAGAGCTACAAGACAGAAGATATTTCTTCCCCTCCCCCACGTCAGCCTTATAACTCAGGCAAGAAGGATGGACCACATTTTCCTAAAATGATTGTTTGGAAGGCCAGCACTGAACAGGGAGCTGGTACCCAGGCATCAGCCTCTCTCTTTTGGGCCTGTGGAATGTAGGTGAAAAACGGGGCCTTGAAAGTTTGAGGGCTAGGGTTTTGTCTTCTTATGATCTGTAAAGCACTTAGTATAATTTTGGTGATAGACAGGTTGTATTTCATATTGTTGAATGTTAATTTATGTAATATGAATTCTAATGAACCCTTATATATGCTTGAAATTAGTAATTTTCATTTTCACCACTGACTTATCATATAACAGTGAGACACAAATGCTGAAAAATAGCATGCTACTACTATTGGATAATACCATACACAAATATTGGACAGTATTAATATGATTAAATTGGTTGTGTTACAATGGTATAGTATTTTGTTTTGCTGTATTTCTTTAGTCTACAAATCTATAGATTACTTTTTTCTTTTCATTCTGAGACACATCTAAGAGTATATTAGATGTGGATCCCTTGTAATTTTCCCCCTACCCTGCTTTTTGCCTTAAATAACCACAAAAGGGTTAGAGCTCCATTTATCTTATCTTAAATTCTGCTGGAATACAAGGACTAAGCTAACCATGGCTAGGAGAATCTTAGCCTCACCCAAATCCTGCAAAAAAACATTTTAGTCAACAGTAATGCACCATCACAGTCTTTTCGGAAAAAGGAGAGGGAGGCACAAACAGCTTTACAGCAACACACTGCCACAGATGTCAGACTCTCTTCCTATAGCCCCACTTAATAGTGCTTGTTAGACTTCTTAAACAACTGCCTGACTTACATAATCAACAAACCAACCAGATTTACTGCCACAAGAAACTTAGGGGGATTTACCAGAGAAGCAGGCAATTGGGATAAGGAAAAGGGAGAGACTACAAAGCAGTGTAGTGGGTGGATCTGGAGAAGAGGAGAACTTATCAGGAGAGGGACCAAAGAAAGGGGAAAACAAGATGGAAATGACTACAGAACAGGTGAAAGATTGAGAATAGGACACAAAAAATAATGAGGACAAAGGGAAGAGAGAAGAAATACAGAATGAAGGGGAAAGGCATGCTGCTCTACTTTAGAAAAAGGTTTAAGAAAAGAGGTGGTGAAATACAAGACAGAGTGAAAAGAACACAGAGAGAAAAGCCATAGGGGGAAAAAAGAGGGGGAAAAGAAAAAGTGGAGTATATGTTAAAAAAAAAAGGAAAGTAAAGAAGTAGAAGAATTTAGGCAGAGCTTCAGCATGAGAGAAGGAAGGAGAGGAGTAGAAAATTATACCAATGCTGTGAGCCCAAAGGATTAGGATAACAGTGGAGTTGCCAACAGTGATTGTTAAATGAGTATTACTGGATACACACTCTGGAACTGTGGTTAAACAATTCTGTAATTAAATAATTGGTGTTGTCTTGGTTTCTAGTTACTCTGGACTCTGTAGTTAAATAACAGGTGTCCTAGTTTTTAGATATTTTGTTTGACTAGCAGTTCTAGTTTATTACTATATTTCTCTTTCTTTAACTAAATTTTCATACTTTCTCAAGCAGATACAGAACCACTGTGTACTTGGGGGCAAATCCTGCCTCCTTTTACAGTGCCTGAAAAATCAAAAGAACTGATAGAGTTCCACTGTACAGTGAGAGGCAGTGGAGAAGCTGCTTGAAAGAAATCTCCATTCTCTGCATTATTGTTCAGTGTCAGCCTGCCTGTGGGGCAGGCAGAGAGATCTGGGGTCAGTAAACCAGCAATATATAGATCCATTGACCAAAACCGCTGTATAGGCAGCTTCTAGAGTTCTGTCAGCTGCTTTTACAGCCACAAGATGCAGTATAAGTGATAATGTTCTTGCAAAGGTCCAGATTCTGTTCCCCTCAAACACCACATAGGTCCCTCATGACTGTGATAGTGTTATTTATGGATAGTTATGATTTACTTCCAATACACATTATTTTATACCTGAACATTCCAAGGGAAAATTTTTGCAGACCTCCATTTTTAGGTTTAAAAAAATTTTATACGTAGATATATTGATAGAACAATATTTATAAAACGACTTCCTTTTCTCCTCTTTTTTACTCAGGATTGGCATGGGAGACAGTATTTGGCCTTCAGTTGGAAGTTAAAATATATATAGTCAGTGCACTAAGGTGTACTAAACCACAGCTTAAATTAAAAAAGGAAAACAAATGGTAGGGTGACCAGACAACAAGTATGAAAAATCGGGACAGGGGCTGGGGAGGTAATAGGAGCTTATATAAGAAAAAGACCCCAAAATCGGGACATCTGGTCACCATAACAAATGGCCACACGGAAGGTAACTTATTTTGAATTCATGTATTAGGTATAGCCAGGTATTAGATATCATAGAATATCAGGGTTGGAAGGGACCTCAGGAGGTCATCTAGTCCAACCCCCTGCTCAAAAACAGGACCAATCCTCAGTTAAATCATCCCAGCCAGGGCTTTGTCAAGCCTGACCTTAAAAACTTCTAAGGAAGGAGATTCCACCACCTCCCTACGTAACGCATTCCAGTGTTTCACCACCCTTCTAGTGAAAAAGTTTTTCCTAATATCCAACCTAAACCTCCCCCACTGCAACTTGAGACCATTATTCTTTGTCCTGTCCTCTTCTACCACTGAGAATAGTCTAGAACCATCCTCTCTGGAACCACCTCTCAGGTAGTTGAAAGCAGCTATCAAATCCTCCCTCATTCTTCTCTTCTGCAGACTAAACAATCCCAGTTCCCTCAGCCTCTCCTCATAAGTCGTGTTCCAGACCCCTAATCATTTTTGTTGCCCTTCGCTGGACTCTTTCCAATTTATCCACATCCTTCTTGTAGTGTGGGGCCCAAAACTGGACACAGTACTCCAGATGAGGCCTCACCAATGTCGAATAGAGGGGGACGATCACGTCCCTCAATCTGCTCGCTATGCCCCTACTTATACAGATCTTAATGTTGGGGAGTTGTTTGCAACTGATGCTACAGTGTAAAAAAAGCCTATTTCCAAAGACACTTTTACAGGAATATTTAGGTTGTCAGAAAAAAAGTCTAATGCATTTGCTTACATTTTAGCAATCGTCAAAGTGATGATTAATTGACAAATAACAGCTTCATAGGATACTACTCTGTGAGGGAACAACTTTTACCAACTGCCAATTAGTAGTTTCCTGGTAAAATAAAAATTAAAAAGCTTTATCCAAAAAAGCTTAATAAGAATTGGCTAGAAGTCTGAAGATTCTGCCCAAATATGATATCTTGGAAAAAACAGCAAAACAGACACAGTGCAAATGTGCTAATATTTTTAGTATATGAAGTGTCTTTCTACGAACTTTCATCAATACCAAGAGAGATGCATTGACTACATTTTAAAATGGCAATCTAATATGCAAAGAATTTAAAAATAACTGTCCGAGAAAGAAAATGTTATCTTTCCTGAAAGCCAGGCTTAAATCATTCTTGTTCAGATATTCATATAATTAATCTATTACTATTTATTTATTCATTCATAAATTATGTGTCACATTTAGTGTTTTTGGAGTTTTGCATTGTATATTAAATACATCATTACACATGTTCATCAAATACTAGAACTAGAAGCAAAACCCAAGTACTAGATTGCCATAAATTAGTCAATTACCATTCTAATGTTTACCATCCACTCCTATTTACCAGTGTACTCTACAGCTCTTCCTTGTGGAAAGAATGCAGTAACTTGAAAAATCATTGCATTACAAAAAGAAAAGGAGTACTTGTGGCACCTTAGAGACTAACCAATTTATTTGAGCATGAGCTTTCGTGAGCTACAGCTCACTTCATCGGATGCTCACGAAAGCTCATGCTCAAATAAATTGGTTAGTCTCTAAGGTGCCACAAGTACTCCTTTTCTTTTTGAGAATACAGACTAACACGGCTGTTACTCTGAAACATTGCATTACAGTAATTTGGGTTAAAAAAATGAAAGCAAAGTTAACACAACTTGAAATAATGCACATACACTGCTAAGAAACAATGTATGAACAATATATTTTGGTTGTGACATTGGTAGAAGGAGCCACTGCACTATTTAGATCAATTTAAATTGTGCAAAACCCAAAGCGGCAGTAAGAGCTCTCTCTCAGGAAAAAGAGCAAAGGGCTCTTTTGGAGTTTCTAGTACCTTAGTTTCCCCAAAAGAGCAACCTCATAGATGGAGGAGGAGGGCATGGATTAATTCATACAGTTATGAGATTGATATCAAGATATAAAAAGACTAACTTTTGTCTCATGAAACTGAGTCTTTACGAGGGTTTTTGTGTCATTACTGACAGATAGCAGTTAATGGAGTTTTGATAGGTCACATAAACATTGGTATGTATGCTTTAACATATTATATTTATACTTTTGGTTTATATAGTATTGTAATGTATTTTCCTGTGCTGCAATAAGTCAAATAAAACTAGAGAAAGAAAATGTAAAGTGCAGAAGATAGTTTCCTCAAAATTAGTTTAAAAATGGATAATTTGCTCATCAGTTAAAGGTCAGATGTCAGCATTTCCCCAAAATCTTGATTTGTTGCCATCATTCTCTAAATACCTTCTTAACAGCTCCAGTAGGTAAATGTGTTTGTAATTATCTTCTGTTGTCTCTTCTAGAAGAGCTAAAACATCACAAATATGCATAGTAAATAGCTACAAATATGGTTATACCTTTCTAGGTAATCAAGTTCTGGATGCCTGAATTCCTGCCATTTGAAGAAGTAGAGTGTCAGAATGATTTGGGGAGGAAGAGCATCTACTCACATGGAGTACATCAGAAAGTGAAGTAGCAGGAAAAGTGGTTCTAACAATGTAAACAAGATCCAGGGGAGAAGATTTTGACTGGCAAAAGGTGCCTTCTAAAGGTTTGTACCAATTATTATTATTATTGTTTTTGCTGATGATGAAATAAGAAGGGCAAGCATAGGAAAAGGACCAAAGAATTTAGTTTACATATCATCCAAGAGATGGCCTCTCTTTATGAGATCTGACAGGATCACAGCACAAGGTAGTATGGTTGCAGGCTACAAAGATTCAAAATTACATTACAAACTGAACATGCCCTCCCAAATGACAACATTGAATGAACATGATCATTGATTTTCTTATTTCTTTTTTTGTCAAGAGAAATGTCTCAGATTTTAAAATTAAACACCATAACTGGTTTGATTTCTGTGAAACCTGAATGTGTTTACTGAGCTAAAACAGGTAAAGTAATATACACATCATGTGAAGCACAACTAACGAGCATCTGAAAATTGGTAAATGTTAAAAACAACAAAACAGCCTAAAATTTAACAAAATACAACTTTCTCATGGAACATAAGGTTGTTGCTTTTTTTAAACCATGCAATCTTCTTGTGTCTTCTTTTGCAAATTAGACTAATTTGCATTTGGAAAATAGGGATAAACCTGATTCTAGTAAATTTTTCATTTCAGTTTGGAAATAAAAGATAGAGTCACTGAAAATTAAATTACCTAAATAAATCCAAATATAAATGACAAAACTAAGGTGTTCATAATTCAGGTGAAAAAGTATTTGGTAATATGCTCGGGTACATTTTTGTTAAATTTAAAACTGTACATTACATAAGGGCAAAAAACTGATTGCATATTTAGTTTCTGTAACTTTTTCCATTCTAACATATAGTTATGCTAAATCAGATTAATCTGCATGTTCAAATTAAACCACTAATACTTTGGAATAGCTATGAAAGTTTTGTTTAATGAAAAAAGGCTCAAATTAGAGGTAATTCTCTCTCTCTGACACAGACACACACACAGACACAGTTAATTCCACATTGTATAGTTTAGGACTTGGAAAAAGCAGGCAACTCTTATGAAACATTTAGGCGGAATTATGGAAATTAAAGATGGAAAAGATGTAGTTGGCCAACTAGTCCATCTCCCTGCTAATGCAGGATTGTTCCCTCTACAGGAACTAGATTTCCTAGTGTTTTGTGAAGTCTAAAGTTTTAAATGCATAATGGGTTTTTTACCACTTCCCTTGAGAAAACGCTCCATGTGTAATGGTGGGCACTAATATGCAGAGTAACTTTAGGTATAAGTTCATGGTGGGATCAACTCATATACTATATGATGGAAATATACAGGGTTTTTGATCAAAATGAAATGTTTGCAGATATTTTTCATTTTGGGAGAAATTTTTCAACAAAAAATAGAAACCTGAAACTTTTCTTGGTTTTCAACTTTAAAAAGTTTCACTTCTCCCCCCATTTCTTTTTCTCCTTCTCCAAAAACTGAAAGTGTTTTCTTTTGAATTTTTCCACAGAAAATAATTACTATTTTCCTATCAGCCCTAATAAATACCTGTATGTCTTTTTTTTCCAGTTAAAACTTAATGAAGTATTCAGAGAATTAATACAAAGCCAGCAGCACAAATATTTTTCACACTGTTTGTTCAGCATGCCTTAACTATGACCTGGAGATATTATTCTATGGGTAAAAAAAAAAAAAATTGTTCAGTCTCCATATACATTGGACTTTATAATCATACTTCTATGAAGGGTGACAATTCATGCCAAATGTAAGGATGATAATTTTGGGGAAAGGATAACACCTATGCACTAAGAACTGAATTGAGACCACATAGACCACCATTTTAAATCAGAGTGTAATTTAGATCCAGACAAAGAAGTGAAAGACTTATCATGTTATCAATAACCTGATCCAATCTTTTTTTCAGATTATCTTGAATACATTAAGAATACTTCAGTAAGTAGACCTAACAGAGTAACAGAATCCCATGGATGAAGTCATCACATATGTAAGTGAATATAAGATCAGGGCCTAACTTACCTATGTATTCTTTATATAAGATTTGTAGTCTCCACAGCCAGAATGGTAAATCATTTGAAAATTGACAATCAATTCTATTTATCTTAAATATATTAACAATATTTCAATAAGCTTTAAGACCATCAAATCCTTGTTGTTGCAAGGGACAAATCTCAATAGACCTCAGCCTACCTTATAACTTTCTGATAGGATTCAAGCAAGAAGAGTATTTTGGGCCTGTACCATAGTATATTCAGGAAGAAAACTTCAGAACTGATTAAATCTTTCTGGCCCATAATTAATTGAAAATTAACTACAGTATCTTGGAAAAAAGCAGACTAAAAAATGGGCCAGCATACATTTTTAACACAGTTGCTTCATCTGAATGTCTTCCAATAATTAAGACTAACATACAGCATTAGAAGCAAAAGAAAAAAAAAACAACCCCAAACAAATAATGGGTCCGGAAAAGGTTCAAAGCAGTACTTGTTGCAGGGAGAGGGAGAGAGAGAGATCTGTGAAGGAGAGGGTTGGACTATGTTAACATTTAGCTACTTTAACTTTTGTAGCAACTACCAATTATCGCCCCTTCTCATAAAATCAGACAGACTTATGAAGTAAATAACCTCACTGAAGAAATCATTATGTGGTGACTTGATGAATAATTGTCCAAAGACCATCAGAATATAAAAGGAGAATGGATGATGTTACAATTTTCATCATATAAAAGAAGGTAAATGATAAAATAGCTCTACTAACTTTGGTGAGTCTTCATGCAAAGATCTGTTCGTTTTTATAAGCATTGTTTTAGATACATTTGTAAAAGGTGCCAAAACAGGGCATGGGTGCTTTAACATAAATCAAAGTACTACATTTTAAAAAAATGTCTGAACACACTATAAAATGTACATGCTCAAAATACACACACAACAGTCTGTATTACTGTAAACACCGGAAAAAATATTTTTTGGGAAAAAAGACCAATGGTGTCAAAAAAGATCAGCAAAATACATGAGGTTCTGCAAAAACTCGCTGCATTTATTGCAGAAAAATGTGGAACATCTACCCTGGATTTTCCATTATTCTGTCAATTTTGTTTGCTATAAAAAAGTTTTCCATTACAGAGATGAAGAAAGAAGTAAGATGGTAGCTAACTTTTACATCATAAAATGTAATGTGCTTTAAAAATTCTTCTACCAAAGAAGAGTTTGAGTTCTCCTATTAAGTAACAGTTTTGGTTCTTTCATTCCGATCAGCAGATCAGGAGGGATACAAAGGAGACCCAATTTCTTTACAAATCCTAGGAAGAGAGGTCCTTGTTCTCCAGAGCAATATCTGGGAACTACAATTTAGAATTTAAAGCAGTTTTCCTATAGATTTCCCTGTCCAAATCATACAACCTATTTGGTTAGAAAATAAGTTCCTTTGGAAGTCCAACACATAAGGCAGCTTTGATTTAGTTTGTGTTTGGGGTTCATCTTTCCTTCAAATTAGATGGTGAGAAATTAAATTGAGTTTATTTCTCTGAGCAAGAGAGCAGAGCCAATGGGAGAATCTCTTCCATTTCTGTAGATAAATAGTACAGGTTGCCCTCTTCCTACTATTCAGTTACACCTCTTTCACTTCCTCAGAGGAGGCGGCATAAGGTGCATGTGTGGGCTGAACAGACACTCCTAGTGGAAAAACTCTGATGAAGGGCTTGAGAGGCTCATCCACACCTGAAATAGAGCAACCATGGGCACGCTATTCGAAGAAGAACTGATTGTTCCAATGCCAATTTGATCTTTACCTTGAGACAGCTATTTGAAAATACTGCTGAATTTAATAAGCCATGTGCACCACTTTTTATTGACTTCTGTCAGGACTTTGATTCAGTGCATTGAGCAAGTTTGTAGGATCTGATGAAGCAACTTGACACTATCTTCCCAGGAATGCCATTGATAGAAGAGCTCTATAATAGAATGGAAAGCTGTGTTTGAGTCACAGATACACAACATGGTTTCCTATTGCCACAGGAATTCATCAAGGCTGCATTCTTTCACCATCATAGTTTGATATTGGCATCGATTGGTTGATGGACAAGACTGAGGGGATAGCTCTTGCCGTGGCACTGAGCTGAACACCATACTGCTTCAAGATTTCAAATATGTCGATCATATTCAGTGAATCACTGCAGCTGATGGATGATCTGGTTTAACAAGAAACAGTGCACACTGGTCTGGTTATTAATCCAGATAAAACAAAGTCTCTGGCTATTACCATCAAGCAGCCTCCAGCTCCTGATTATAACCACCTCAGTGTCAACCTGTCAAGACAGAACATTGAGCAGCTGGCTATTGTCAAACATTTGGGCAGTGTCATAGACAGTACAGGAGGATGCTCGAAAGATGCAGACACTAGTAAGGCAGCAGTTTTGGGCCCTTCAGTTGCCTCTACTGGGATGCTGTGACACCAAAGTTGCTGTGAAGCTGCAGATCTATAGTACTACCGTTATATCATCTCTGTTGCACAGAAGTGAAACTCAGGCACTGAGAAAACCTGAAGAAGACTAGATTGATGTTTTCGATTCTCATCATCTACATCAGCTGCTCCACATCAAGTGGCAGGAAAAGATCAGAAAAGAGGATGCTGAAAGCAGAACCCACCAATCACCTCCATCAGCACAGGTTCAGTTTCAGTGGCAGTCTTGTATGGATATATTGCAACAGAAGACTAATGAATTCCGAAATATGTATACCAAAGAATGCCACTACACATCCAGTGATCACATGGACACCAGCAGCTTCGGTAGAGTGATAAGATCACCAGTGATGGACATACATTGAATATCCAGTCAGACCATTTTAAGGACCTAGCCAGAGATCGATCTGGGTAGTGCTCAATCAGCAAGGAGGCCAAGTCCCTTTGGGATTTGCCATGATGACAATGACAACAACATGATTTTCAGAATATCTGTGGTAATTATATTATGAAGAAAATGTTTTGAGTCCTGTTATTTGAATATGAATTAGGCAGCACTAATCTATCAATATAAATGCTTCAATCCTTACTAGAATGGATACTAACATTAAAGCTGAGAGATATCACTTTGCAAGAACTTGTCTTTTGTTAAGGTGTACAATGTTTTTAAATGATCTCAAGAACATTCCCCACCATCATCACAAAAAATCCCATATACAATTCTTGAGGCTTCCATACTCCTAGCTTTAGTGAAACTCCACTAAAATTACTGTCATCATCAAACACCCACTCTTCTTGTTCTGAGCCATAAAATACATATCTCCCAAAAACTGATTTAGAATGACAGTAGGGTTTATTAACTTTTGTGCATTTCTCTCAGTGTAATTCAACCTGAAAGGTTTGAGATTATGCAGCTATGTATGTAAAAAGCAGCATGTTAAAAATATTTTTGCCTAACAAATTAAAATAAAGAACTATAAATGGTATGCTTACCTCCTAAATTCATTCCAGCTTGTAGACATTTCTGTAATCGGCAAGCTGGGCAGTTCTTCCTTCGAATCTTATCAATAATACAGTCATTTCTTCCTGCACATAGGTAATTGTGCTGCCCTGAATGAACCAAAAACAAAACAGAAAGTTATTTGAATACCATATATATAAATATTTCCCATTCATTCTATTTTCCATCCATTCTGTAGTGATTTTGAGTTTCCTGTTAAAGCACAGAATCTCTCTTCCCAGTCTCTAGCTACCTTGGTGACCCATCATAGAATCTTCCCTCACACTTCCAAAGCGAACAGAAATCACCCCACTATAGACCGTGCTACAGGAAGCAGGACCCTGAGTTTTAATAAGGAGATGAATATTTGCATCACTTATTAGATGGATTTCTTGCCTGTCCTGTGAACAGGATTAAACTGCTTATTTAAAAATGGGTCTCGGATACACTGGGGTTGAGGTTTTTGGGAGCCCCTATAGTTTTATCATCATTACAGGTTATTTAAGACCCATAAGTACAAAGCTCTGCTTTGTACAAAAATAAAGATATAGTCCCTGCCCCAAAGTGTTTACAATCTAAATTAGAAATAGACAATACAGGGCAGATGCAATATAAACTATCACAACAGAGTCCAATCTTTTTTAAAACAAACACACTCTGAACTGCTTAATCAGTCATCTTATATGTGGTTGATTATTTCTGAAAGCTTTGCAAATAAGGTTCTGCTTCACCAATGCATTACTCCAATTGTATGCAGTTATGAATCAAGCCCAAAGGATGGATTTGAATGAAGAGAGGGTAGATATTTGGTTCACAATGAATAAAAGAAAGGAAGAAGGCATGGAGATGAGGGTGTGGGAAGGATACAAAAGGATGTTCAGTTTTTCAAATTGGGAGAACTGTAGATAGTAGGGAAAAAGGAGGAAATAAGAGCAGAATTGTCGGCGGGGCAGAATCATGAAGAGTTTTATGCTTAAATCTGATGTGGAAGGAAAGAGGACAGCAGCAAAGTGCTAATGTAACACAGTCAGAGTGATGTAAGAGAAGATTATTTCACTTGCATCCGTTTATACAGATTAGACTGGAAGGGGCATGATGCAATGTTGGGCACATCAGAAGAGGATGAGTTTGCAGCAGCTGTGGTGACAGATGTCCTGTACATATATAAAAAGGTTTTATGGCATGACTGAGGATAGCTCAGAGAAGGGGTAGAGAAAGAAATGACAGGATTTGCCAAGAGCATGGATTCAAAAGAATAGACAAAAGTCAAATCCAATACTGAGGTGGTCAGTTTGTGCCACAGACATAATAAAAGCAGTAACTGTGAAGGAGAAGCATTTGGGAGAAAAGAGGACAAGTTCAGTTTTCACTTTATTGAGTTTGAGATACCAGTGAAGATGTCAGAGAGGCAAGATGGCTGGGGGGGTGGGGGGAGGGGTAAATGAGAGAGGTAGTTTTGTGAGTTATCACTGTAGAAAAGGTAACAGAAATATGGGAGTGAATGAGGTTATTCACAAAAAGAATATAGAGGGTGAAGAGGAAAGGCCAACAACATCACTGCCGGAAACACGGGCAGATTGTGGCGAAGGGATGAGGAACCACTCAGGCATTGTGGTGAAGTAGTGGTCAGAGAAGTATGAAGAAAATGAAGAGTCAAGAGAACTGACTGTAGCACTGAAACAGTCAACTGTGGCAAAGGAAACAGCTAGATCAAGGAGGCCATTAGTCATGGCTAGGAAGAGCTCTATATTGGTGTCAGTAATCTAGGACTCAGGTGAACTGGGTTCTATTCCTCGCTATTCCACTGACTGGCTGTCTGACCTTGGGCAAGACTTCTGTGACTCTGTTTTCCCTCACACCCTATGTCTGTCTGGTCTACTTAGCATGTAAAGGCAGGGACCTTTTCCATTTGTTCAGCACCTAGCACTGCACGGACCCAGTCTTGCTGGGGGCTGCTAGATGCTGCTGTAAGACAACAAATAAATCATCATAAAATGGTAAATTAAAAACCTAAAGCCCTAGAAGTACTGTATGCCACCTGAAGGTTTTATAAGAACTCTGATCCCTGCAGCAGAACTCTGACAAAAAGACTGGAACTTTGGGGTAGTCCATTCATGAATATATGTCAAAGAAAGAAAACAAATTAAACCTGGATAATATAATGAAACTAGGGCTGTCAAGCGATTAAAAAAAATTAATCGCAATTAATCGCACTGTTAAACAATAGTAGAATACCATTTATTTAAATATTTTGGATGTTTTCTACATTTTCAAATATATTGATTTCAATTACAACACAGAATACAAAGTCTTCACTTACAAAGGGCATACAGTGCTCACTTTCTATTTATTTTTATTACAAATATTTGCACTGTAAAAATCAAAAGAAACACTATTTTTTGATTCACCTAATACAAGTCCTGTAGTGCAATCTCTTTATCATGAAAGTTAAACTCACAAATGTAGAATTATGTACAAAAGATGACTGCGGTCAAAAACAGAACAATGTAAAACTTTAGAGCCCATGAGTCCACTCAGTCCTATTTCTTGTTCAGCCAGTCACTCAGAAAAACAAGTTTGTTTACATTTGTAGGAGATAATGCTGCCCTCTTCTTGTTTACAATGTCACCTGAAAGTGAGAAAAGGCTTTCTCATGGCACTGTTGTAGCCGGTGTAGCAAGATATTTACGTGCCAGATGTGCAAAAGATTCATATGTCCCTTCATGCTTCAACCCCCATTCCAGAGAACATGCATCCATGCTGATGACGGGTTCTGCTTGATAACAATCCAAAGCAGTGCGGACTGATGCATGTTCATTTTAATCATCTGAGTCAGATGCCACCAGCAGAAGGTTGATTTTCTTTTTTGGTGGTTCGGGTTCTGTAGTTTTTGCATCGGAGTGTTGCTCTTTTAAGACTTTTGAAAGCATGTCCTCATCCCTCTCAGATTTTGGAAGGCACTTCAGATTCTTAAACCTTGGTTTGAGTGCTGTAGCTATCTTTAGAAATCTCACATTGGTACTTTCTTTGTGTTTTGTCAAATCTGTAGTGAAAGTGTTCTTAAAACGAACAACATGTGTTATAACACGAAATACATGGCAGAATGACGGTAAAACAGAGTAGGAGACATACAATTCTCCCCCAAGGAGTTTGCTCACTAATTTAATTAACACATTGTTTTTTTGATGAGCATCATCAGCATGGAAGCATGTCCTCTGGAATGGTGGCTGAAGTATGAAGGGGCATACGAATGTTTAGCATATCTGGCACGTAAATACCTTATAATGCCAGTTACAAAAGTGCCATGCAAATGCCTGTTCTCACTTTCAGGTGACATTGTAAATAAGAAGCGGGCAGCATTATCTCCTGTAAATGTATTCAAACTCGTTTCTCTTAGTGTGACTGAACAAGAAGTAGGACTGAGTGGACTTGTAGGCTCTAAAGTTTTACATTGTTTTGTTTTTGAGTTCAGTTCTGTAACAAAAAATCCCTACATTTGTAAGTTGCACTTTCACAATAAAGAGATCACACTATAGTACTTGAATGAGGTGAATTGAAAAATACTGTTTCTTTTGTTTATCATTTTTACAGTGCAAATACTTGTAATAAAATAATAATATAAAGCGAGCACTGTACACTTTGTATTCTGTGTTATAATTGAAATAAATATATTTTAAAATGTAGAAAAACATCCAAAATAGTTAATAAATTTCAATTGGTATTCTACTGTTTAACAGTGAGATTAAAACTGCGATTAATCGAGAGTAATATTTTTGAGTTAATCGCGTGAGTTAAGTGTGATTAATCGACAGCCTTAAATGAAACCGGCTTGAAAATTATCTGATATTTAAATAAGCCTACTAAAATAGTAATTGAAAAGTAAAATCATAATGGGCTAACCTTAAAAGGAAAATCTGCTTAAAATATAATATGTTTGTGCACAAAATCAACCTATGTAACAGAGAGATATCATAATGAAGGTCATTTACGTGACCACCTTGAGAGAAATACTGTATTTAATGCCTATTAATATATTTTCTGTCTACTGATTTAAAAATATTATGCAACAGTACTGCAAATCAGAATGAAAGTCTAAAAATAAAGTGAAAAGTAAGTATTAAAATAATGCTGAATACTAAAAGGGTGTCATTCAAAAACCTAAATTTTGATATAATTTTGAAGAATTTGATATTTTCTGCTGGAAATGTGTGTATGATTGTTCAGTACTGCAGCTTTTCAGTCTCTTGCACAATGTCCTTTTGTACAACATGGAGTACTGCAATTCCATTTTTAGGCTTTCACAGGCGGGTGCAGGCTATTAATATGACAAGTCAGCTCTGATGCTGCAAAATGAACCCCTCTGCAGATTTCCCCTGAAGGCATTTTGTTCTAAGAAATTGTACACCTGTTAAGTCAACATTTTTCATTATGGCTTTCAAAAACTGATGAGCTTAGTAGAAGTAGGTTAACATTTATGTACTTCAGGATAATTACATAGGATATATTTTGTATACGTTGTGGAAATGTTTATTTGATTTAAATCCTTGACTTACTGTTCCCTTCAAAAGACATATTCCTTCTATACCTGAATACTTTCATGAGTCAGATTTAGGATACTTTGGTTAGACTGCAATTACTACATATGCTTTCTGTTGATAAATGTTTACTGAAAATATAATTCAGTAAAGACATATCAATTTTGAAATAATATGTCCTTGAAAACTTCAACTAACATGTGATGCAAACAGCTTTTCTTTTAAATTGCACAGAAATATCCATTGAGAGGCTCTTAAAGTTCTCAATTCCATAGGCCAATTTACTTGGATAAAAATCTAGAAATATTTTAAAACCCTTTACCTGTAGATATTCTTTTTAAGTTCCCACTTAAGTAAAAATTATACAACAAAAGAATTCAAAACCCTCTACATCAACTCCCTATGCACAATTGTTTATTTTTAAATAATTAATAGAACTGTGTTTAGATATATTTGCAACTAAAACTGTGGCATGCTAAAAAAATCCCTAAAGATGTGACACAAACCAACAAAAGCAAGGCAATTCAAAATTATATCACTATTAAATGTAATATCTTATATTTATAAGCACAGCTCTTTCTCAAGTATCCCTAAAAAGCTTTACAATTGATACATAAATTATTATACCCCATCCCACTCCCTTCTTCCCTTTGATTTCAATGGGAATTAGGTGAATAGGCATTTTTGAAAATCCCAAAAGGTGCCTATCTGCATCCTTAGATGCCTAAATGTCTTTGAAAAACTGGCTCTTTCTACCTTCTTTCTTTCTTATCTCCTGATTCTCCAGTTGCCCTTCTCATTATCTCAGCCTTTTCGCTCTGGCTACTACTCCTCCCTTCCCACCCTCTTTCCCTCTTTGAGTTCTGGCCTCTGTCACATGAAGAGGCAACTGGCCCGTTCACTGAAGTGCCACTAGGGCCACTTTGAGTGCTGCGAAAGTTCAACTGAGCCACAATGGTTATTGAAACAGCTGTGTTTTAAAGTACTTTTGTTTCATGTATTGTAGGCTTTGTTTGTTTATTTTTTAATTGGGATGACAGGTAGGGAAGAAAGGAAAAGGAAAAAAAAGAGGAAGAGAAATAGGCACAGCTTGTCACCCATTCAGCCATGATAAGCAGGCTGGGTTTTGTAGCTATTCTGGCACAGGTGAGTCTTTTGGAGAGATTTGAAGGAAGATAAGCTAGTGGTTGTTTGGATATAATCAGGGAGCTTTTCCCATCCATAAAGGACAGTTGGCAGAAAGTGCAGAAGTGTTTAAGGGAGACGCTAACTGGTGGGTGCCTGGGAATACTGGAGAAAGCAGAGGTCAATAACATAATAGGTTACTAGGTCATCTAGGCTGGGTGGGAATAAATTATGAAGGACCCTAAATATAAAGACAAGAGTTTGTATCGGATGTGGAAGTGAAGAGGGAGCCAGTAGCGGGGCTCCAAGAGGGTGCTGATGCAGTCATAGTAATAAGCCAAAATGGTGATTTTAGGAGCAGCATTCTGAAGACACATGAAGAGAGCAAGATTGCATCCTTGATGGCCAGAGAAGAGAGGTTGGAGTAATCAAGATGTGAAA
This sequence comes from Lepidochelys kempii, assembly GCF_965140285.1. Classification (NCBI taxonomy): domain Eukaryota; kingdom Metazoa; phylum Chordata; order Testudines; family Cheloniidae; genus Lepidochelys; species Lepidochelys kempii. Next base: position 55,603,405 of record NC_136383.1, read on the forward strand.
TTATGAGTAGAGCCCTGCAAATCTCTGGATATCCGCTTTATACCCGCAGATATTTGCATCTCTGGATCTTTTTTGTGGATTGCGGATCGGATGTGGATGCAAAAGTAATATGCCTGCAGTGCCCTAATTATGAGATTTTGGCTGAGAAAATAGAGAGGAAAGGATAGCATTGAGAAAAGCACTGAGGTTTAGAAACAAACTCAACATGTGCAATAAGTGAGAGGACTGAGTCAACAATAGCACCCAGATTACGGAACTGAGTGACTAGGAGGATGGTGCTATTGTCCAAGTGATAGAGAAAAGGGAGAAAGCAGGGCTGGCAGGGTGGGAGATCATAAGCTCCATTTGTGCCATACTGAGATTAAGATGACAAATGGACATCCATAAAGAGATATCAGGAACACGGGCCAAGACACTAGACTGGATGAGGGGATAGAGTCGAGAAGGAGATTTGTGAGTCTTCAACGTAACTATGGTAGTTAGAGCCAGGCCTGCAGATAAGAGTATCTGGAGACAGGGAGTAGAGGAAAAGAAGGGGACCAAAGAGTGAGTCTCTCAGGGACACCCACAAGAAAGGGGAGAGGATGACTCAGTAGACGAGCCATTAAAGGAATGATCATAGAGGTCTGAGGAGAACAATAAGATGACAAACAAAAGACAACGAGGAAAACATTTCAACAAATAAGGAGTGGTCCATGGTATCAAAAACTGCAGAGAAATCAAAGAGGACAATGATGGAATATAGGCCCTAAGTTTTGACCAGAAAGAGGTTATTTTAGAGACTTCAGAGCAGTTTCAGTGGAGCACATAAAGTGGAAGTCAGATGGGAGAGGGTGAAGAATGATATTGGAAGAATGGAACTACGGATGACAGTGATAGTAGAGAGCATATGAGTTCTGAAATGGAGGAAAGAAGAGAGATTAGGTGATAGTGTGCAAGAGAGATAGGGTCAAGGCTAGGATTCTTTAAAACAGGGAGACCAAAGCATGCTTGTATTGGAAAGGAAAAGAACCTCATGAGAACGATAGCTTGAGGACAAGAGTTAAATAGCGGATGAGAACAAGGGTGAGGGAGGACAGAAGATGAGATGGGATGGGGCTATCTACTTATGCATATAGAATGTGCTATACTCATCATGTGTTTATGGTATATAAACACCTTGTTACATTCAAAATGAGTCTAATCCCCGGTTCTCTTCTTTCTTCAGGGTTAATTTTTTATTGAAATTTTGAAAAGTTATGTCAATTAAGTTCATTTTACAGTTTGTCCTGAAAGCAGCAAGATGTAAGGTCATTTTCACTCTTGAAAGACAGAGTCCATATTTAGGGCCAGCCACTGAGAAAGCAGGGTCTTACACTCCTGATTTTACTCATATGTTTGACAGCTGCATGATTCCTGAAGACAGAAGCTGACATGAGAGGTCATGAGCCTTAAAAGAGAAGTTCTCTTATATAGGTTTTGGTGAATTCCTTGTATGGTTTTCAGAATTAGAATGGAGACCGTGAATTTGCTTCCATGCTCACTGGGGAGTCAGTGATGTAAACCTGTGCTGCTACAGATGGGTTGTTTCATTCTGAACTAACTGACACTTTTTCAAGGTTGCAGTTTTCTTTCCAAGGTGAACTGGAATAAGCAACCTTAGATATCACAAAAGCATGTAGTAGTATGGCCAATCAACATCTAACACGATAGGATGCAACTTCCTGCCCAACCACAGGTGGAAGAAAACACTTAAAGAAACCATAGATACTAGAGAATCCTACAGCGGTGAGGATTCCAGAATACCTTTGGGGCTCTGGACTATTTTGATGATCTCAACAGAAGACAGCCTCAAAGGAAACTGATGTAATTGAGGTGGCTAGATCTTTAAAGCATATGTCTCTTCCCAGAAACAAATCAGTCTGAGTTTAGCTTAACTCAGCTCTTCTTTTTATTCAGTTTACTCAGCCAATAGTGGGTGGGGAAGTAAGAGAATAGGAATCAAATTCTTGTTTCCCACATAGCAATGCAGTAAGGTAAGAGTAATTTTTAACAAATGCCATTATTGAATTTATACATAGGTAATCCTTGTTTCACTTAAAGTAGTTAAGACAAAATGCCTGGAAAGTTAAATGTTCAACATATAAGATAAAGAGGTACCACAGGGTTACTTATTAAGAAGAATGTAATAGAGTTGTCACATCAGAAGTATAGCTACCAGAATCACTTTGTTTATAGTTCTCAAGTTTAGATAACCGAGACATATAAGATGTACATATGCATGTAAAATATGCACTGTGATTCTTCAAGTGTGACAGGGTGAGTTGAAAATAGTTTCAGACTTGTGAATTTCCTGGATTTTTTCAGTTCTATACGGCACAAAACTGAATGGATATTCTCATTTCCTGCAATTTGTTCTCTCTTACTCTCCTATTATATTTCCTTGAAGAAACAAAATCCAGTAGCAAACAGAAAGGCCAATTGCTACTGATCCAAAGAGTTACAGCACAACTAAAACTCCTGAAAACTTAACACCCTTGGAAACGGTGGCATATTCCCCTCTTTTAAACCTAGTATCCTGACTAATGATTAATCCTGCGAAGTGGTATGCAAGAACTTCAAAAGGGCTCCTCAAAGGTGCAGGGATCTGCCCACATGCATCACTGTGCAGGATCAAGGCCCAATTACTTTTTTAAAATTATAATTGGGAAAAGGCAAAAATTATTAAAGTTGGTAAAATTTTCCATGTTTTCATTCTCCTTCTGTAACATTACATTTTCTTTTTTCAAAGACTGAGCAAAGACATGCACAGAATGTAATTATTTTCCTGGATTTCTTCTGCCTCCAGTCTCAACTGGAACTTCTATAACATTCAAAGAATGTTCAGTTTTGTTGAAACCAATTGGAAAATGTTTGCTTTATCTAGCTCAGTAGACAAAAAGTTTCCTTCCTCTGTTAAAGTTGCAGATTTCATTGCAAGATCTCTCAGAACAAATACAGAGAAAGGTCCGAAACTGCATTAACTACAATTTATTAATCAACAGCGGGGAACCTTGTCTGGTCCAATAACAGAGATGAGGTGATCAAGAAGGCTGTGCTGGGGCTAGGAATGTGATGAAATAGGGATCGCAAGAGAATGACTTCTCCTTGTCTTCCGCCTCCGCACAGCACAAGAGAACAGAACAGAAAAGTACACTTTCAGCAACAACCCTAAACTGCACCTAGGGGACAAGAAAGAGCAGAGCAGAGACTCTCTTCCTCCTCCCACCACACCCCCCAAAAAACAACCATTTTAAAAGATGTCCTACTCCAGCAGCACAGCTAAAAGCAACATCAGTATAGTCCATAATCTCCCTCCTTCACATATGGAATACTTTAATTTTGGCTACAGATTTCATTTTACTAATGGTGGGCAAAATTGACTTCTCCCTCCACAAAGCAAGAGCGATCAGACTTTCTGTTGGGAACTAATTAACGGATCTGACGAAAGAGGGAATAGAATTTGTCTCCAGAACCCCTATGTTGCATGACTGCAAAGCATCCCATCTGCAGCCACTATTCCCGTCTTTGGACCAGTATAAGAGCTTCTGCCCACCTCTCATTCTTCATCTGTAAGTGTGTTTGGCCACTGGATCTGTATAGAATCTAATAGCTTCTTCTCAATCACTGCAAACAACCCGAGCCCGCAGTGAAAAGTTTCATGGTACAGAGTAGGTTATGAAAGCCCCCAAACACCAACCCCTGCACTGGCGGGCATCAGTGGTGTAGAGTGCCTTTCACAGGATCTCCATAGTGAATGAATTTCATCCAATGAAAAGCGCTTTTTACCATGTGAAATTTCAGGCTTTATTCTCCTCTCACTCACAGCAGTGTAACTCCACGACTTCAGTGGAATTACTCCTGATATATACTAGTCTAAGGGAGAGAGGAGAATCAGGCCCACATTATCCTGGGCTCAATGTATGTAGTTCTATATTAAGCTTCCCCCATTCCCATTAATTAGCTCTATTTACTAAATAGACTGAAGCAGTATCTCCATCTCCTGTAACACTTTAGCCTCTCAGTTTTGCACAGATTTTGGTTCCCATATTAATTCTGAAACTAGGTACTGTATTATTTATCCAGCTGAATGGAAGAGAATGAAAATGTGTTTGCTAAAAAAAAATCAATGAAACATAGAATCATAGACTTTAAGGTCAGAAGGGACCATTATGATCATCTAGTCTGACCTCTTGCACAACGCAGGCCACAGAATCTCACCCACCCACTCCTGTAACAAACCCCTAATTTATGTCTGAGCTACTGAAGTCCTCAAATCGTGGTTTAAAGACTTCAAGGAGCAGAGAATCCTCCAGCAAGTGACCCGTGCCCCACACTGCAGAGGAAGGCAAAAAAACCCCAGGGCCTCTTCCAATCTGCCCTGGAGGAAAATTCCTTCCCGACCCCAAATATGGCGATCAGCTAAACCCTGAACATATGAGCAAGACTCACCAGCCAGAGACCCAGGAAAGAATTCTCTGTAGTAACTCAGATCCCACCCCATCTAACATCCCATCACAGGCCATTGGTCATATCTACCGTTAGTAGTCGAAGATCAATTAATTGCCAAAATTAGATATGATGGGATAGCCATCACCTCCATAAACTTATCAAGTTTAGTCTTGAAGCCAGATATGTCTTTTGCCCCCACTGCTTCCCTTGGAAGGTTGTTCCAGAACCTCACTCCTCTGATGGTTAGAAACCTTCATCTAATTTCAAGTCTAAACTTCCTGATGGCCAGTTTATATCCATTTGTTCTTGTGTCCACATTGGTACTGAGCTTAAATAATTCTTCTCCCTCCGTGGTATTTATCCCTCTGATATATTTATAGATAGCAATCATATTTTCTCTCAGCCTTCTTTTGGTTAGGCTAAACAAACCAAGCTCTTCTCTGTACCTGTTCCAGTTTGAATTCATCCTTCTTAAACATGGGAGACCAGACCTGCACACAGTATTCCAGATGAGGTCTCACCAGTACCTTGTATAACGGTACTAACACCTCCTTATCTCTACTGGAAATACCTCGCCTGATGCATTCCAAGACCGCATTATCTTTTTTCACAGCCATAGCACATTGGCAGCTCATAGTCATCCTGTGATCAACAAATACTCTGAGGTCCTTCTCCTCCTCTGTTACTTCCAAGTGATGCGTCCCCAGTTTATAACAGAAATTCTTGTTATTAATCCCTATCAAGGTTCCTTCCTCACTCTCAACTCTAGGGTACAGATGTGGGGACCTGCATGAAAACCCCCTAAGCTTAGTTTTACCAGCTTAGGTTAAAACTTCCCCAAGGTAGAAACTATTTTACCTTTTGCCCTTGGACTTTATCACTGCCACCACCAAACGTCTAACAGATATATAACCGGGAAAGAGCCTGCTTGGAAACGTCTTTCCCCCCAAAATCTTCCCAAACCCTACACCCCCTTTCCCGGGTTAGGCTTGATAAAAATTCTCACCAATTTGTATAGGTGAACACAGACCCAAACCCTTGGATCTTAAGAACAATGAAAAAAGCAATGAGGTTCTTAAAAGCAGGATTTAACAGAAGAAAAAGTAAAAGAATCACCTCTGTAAAATCAGGATGGTAAATACCTTACAGGGTAATCAGATTCAAAACATAGAGAATCCCCCTAGGCAAAACCTTAAGTTACAAAAAGACACAAAAACAGGAATATACATTCCATTCAGCACAGCTTATTTTCTCAGCCATTTAAACAAACAGAATCTAACGCATAACTAGCTAGATTACTTACTAAGTTCTAAGACTCCATTCCTGTTCTGTTCCCGGCAAAAGCATCACACAGACAGAGAGAGCCTTTGTTTCTCCCCCCTCCAGCTTTTGAAAGTATCTTGTCTCCTCATTGGTCATGTGCCAGCGAGGTTATCCTAACTTCTTAACCCTTTACAGGTGAAAGGGTTTTTCCTCTGGCCAGGAGGGATTTTAAAGGTGTTTTACCCTTCCCTTTATATTTATGACAATCCCTAAATGTATGACCTTGCACTTTTCATTATTAAATTTCATCCTACTACTATTACTACAAGGTTATCCAAATCTTCCTGTATAATATCCCGGTCCTTCTCTGTATTGGCAATACCTCCCAGCTTTGTGTCATCTGCAAACTTTATTAGCACATTCCCGCTCCTTGTGCCAAGGTCAGTAATAAAAAGATTAAACAAGATTGGTCCCAAAACCGATCCCTGAGGAACTCCACTAGTAACCTCCTTCCAGCCTGACAATTCACCTTTCAGTGTGACCCGCTGTACTCTCCCGTTTAACCAATTCCTTATCCATCTTTCAGTTTTCATCCCCATCCTTTCCAATTTAACTAATAATTCCCCATGTGGCACCATATCAAATGCCTTATTGAAATCGAGGTAAATTAGATCCACTGCGTTTCCTTTGTCTAAAAAATCAGTTACCTTCTCAAAGAAGATCAGGTTGGTTTGACACAATCTACCTTTTGTAAAGCCATGTTGTATTTTGTCCCAATTACCATTGACCTCAATGTCCTTAACTACTTTCTCCTTCAAAATTTTTTCCAAGACCTTGCATACTACAGATCTCAAACTAACAGGCCTGTAGTTACCCAGATCACTTTTTTTTACCTTTCTTAAAAATAGGAACTATGTTAGCAATTCTCCAATCATACGGTACAACCCCTGAGTTTACAGATTCATTAAAAATTCTTGCTAATGGGCTTGCAATTCCATGTGCCAGTTCCTTTAATATTCTTGGATGAAGATTATCCGGGCCCCCCGATTTAGTCCCATTAAGATGTTCAAGTCTGGCTTCTACTCGGATGTGGTAATATCTACCTCCATATCCTCATTCCCATTTGTCATCCTACCATTATTCCTAAGCTCCTCATTAAAGACTGAGGCAAAGTATTTGTTTAGATATTGGGCCATGCCTAGATTATCCTTAACCTCTACTCCATCCTCAGTGTTAAGCACTCTTCTTTCTTTGTTTTCTTCTTGTTTATATGGCTATAGAACCTTTTACTATTGCTTTTAATTCCCTTTGCAAGGTCCAACTCTTCATGGCTTTTGGCCTTTCTCACTTTATCCCTACCTGTTCTGACCTCAGTAAAGTAGCTTTCCTTGCTAATCCCTCCCATCTTCCACTCCTTGTAGGCTTTCTGCTTTTTCTTAATTACCTCTCTGCGATGCTTGCTCATCCACCTTGGTCTACAACTCCTACCTATGAATTTTTCCCCTTTCTTGGGATGCAGGCTTCTAATAGTTTCTGCAACTTTGACTTGAAGTAATTCCAGGCCTCCTCCGCCTTTAGATCCACAAGTTTAGTCCAATCCACTTCCCTAACTAATTTCCTTAATTTTTTAAAGTTAGCCCTTTTGAAATCAAAAACCCTAGTCACAGATCTATTTTTGTTTATCCTTCCATTTATTTTGAACTGAATTAGCTCATGATTGCTCAAACCAAGATTGTCCCCTGTCAGCTATCATATCCAGGAAAATCTGAGCCCTATTATTATTACTAGCACTTGTCCTCCAGTCTATCTCTGGGAAGTTAAAGTTTCCCATGATCACACAATTATCTCCATTGACTCTTGCCCTCTTCCTATAGGACTATCTGCTCTTCTCTTCTTCCTTGCCCTCTCACCTTCAGTGACCACCTGCTATGCCCCTTCTTTATTTTTCAACTCCGCAAACCTGTTCCTGAGCTCTATTTCTCCTTCACTGGCCTGTCTTTTCCTCTGTCTGGTTCTCTTGGTCACATGCTTCCACTGTCCACTTTCCTCACCCAGCAGTATCCCCTCAGAGTTCTTTGGTCCTGCTTCCATCTGCAAGTATGAGCTTTTCCCTTCAGCCTCCTCATGTCTTTGCTCCATCATCCACTCGAACCCCCTTCTATACTCGACCAGAGTTTCCACCTGCATCTCCAACCCTCTAATCTTTTCTTCCATCAGCTCTATCAGGCGGCACTTCATACAGATGAAATTCTTTTCAAGTATCCCCTCCAGGATCATGTACATGCCACAGCTTCTACATCCAGTCATCTTCATTGTGTCTTCCACTACTTGGGTCACTACCAATGCTGCCTTTGTGTCTGTCATAGCCTTCTCACCTAAGTCCTGTTCATCCGGGAAACACAAACCAAACCAAAACACCACCACCCACAGCAAAACAAACCCCCCAACGAGCACCAAAACACTGCCAGAACATCACACACTCCCTTCACTAGCCTATCTGTTCCTTTGCCTGGCTCTCTTAATCTTCCCCGCAAACTCCCCTTACAAACTCCCACTCAAACTCCCCTGCTTACAGCTCTGTTTGCTGGCTCCTGTGCCACTGCAGCTGTCTGAAGCATAGGAAGAGGGGAGACCACTTATTTCCAGAATATCTGGTTCGCAGACAAAACTGCACCTAACCAGGATTCTCTCCCCTGACCCCTCCCACAACTCCCACTAAAGGGGTTTTCCTCCTGCAGCATGAAATCATGTAATCTGCTCACCTCAACCTCTCATTTGTCACAGACAGCTCTGAAACCTCCATATACTTTGTGAAATCTATGTTATTACGTAACCCTGTCAATTTTTGTTAATTGGTAAAGTATGTTAGTCAATCCTTTTTCCTCTATCATATAATAATTATTATACAAATAAAAATGTTGCTAAAACTTATGAAAATTTGCCACATGTAATAACCAAAATACACATTTAACAAAAGTTATATTACTGTTCCTTTCTAGAAAGTAACTGCATATATCTAACCAATCTTTATTTTATGATGTATAATTGGCATCTGAAGCAAATCAAAATGACAAAGTATGCCATTTTCAATCTCCTCTAAATTTCTATGTTTTAGATGCCTTACACTGACTCCATTTATATCTGGACTGCATTTTCACTGTACTGTTAAAGAATTTTTTTAAAGCAGTTGACAACTGCCCAGCAACAGCAGCCTATGTTTGCAGTCACTATTTTAGGCTACATCACATGTCAATTACATAACCTTGTTTTACTGCTCTTGAACCGGTTAGAACAACCTGGGAAACAGATTAGGGCAGTCCCTCTGAATTCTGTAATCCAAAGTCAATTACATGCACAACTCTTCCATCCCCCTTCTCAAGCACAACAATATTGAACCTACAGTAAGTCACCCTCTCTCAATAACTAGTTACTTATTGTTAGAGCTTACTGAAACATTTGATAATTAACTTCCTCAGTTCTGTTTAAACCAGTCCAGTCTGAACACAATAAAATAATAAACAATGATCCCGGCTGCTGACATTTATGAGTGGTGCAGGATTAAGATGCTTATAAATGCCATGAGAAAAAGCACAGAATTCATATATACATTCATATATATATATATATTACCCTTCCTTTTTAAAAAGAGATTGTGAACATTTAATTTTTTCCAATATTCAGACTAATTCTGGAGTCATAATATGGCACTATATTCTTTATAACTCAATAGGTCTGGTCGTCTGTGTGACCATATCATTTCCAGATCAACATGATGCAGAAAGGCTGTGTTTGCCATTTGTTCAAAAACAATAACGAGGCTAATCTATGCCACTGCAAGAAATGCACTGGTGTCCAAGGCTGAGAACATTTTCCAATTTTTCCTTTTACAAAAAGTAAAAAAAAATTAATTATAAGATTTAAAATATACATTATAAAGCAAATGTATTTACTATGTTGAGCTTGACATTCTTCCTACTTCCTTCCATTTCTGTCTATTATCTACTGTTCCTTCTATCACTTAATGCATCTTTTCTTCCATTTTTTCACTGTTCATATTTCCTCAGACTAATTAGTCTAAGTCTGCTGCCCTGGGCTACTTCCTAGCTATATGCTCCTTCAGTTTTGGGCTTGGCCCCTACAGTTTAAAGTACAGTTGGGCAAACTATGGCCCGCGGGCCACATCCAGCCCACGGGACCGTCCTGCCCGGCCTTTGATCTCCCGGCCAGGGAGGCTAGCCCCCGGCCCCTCCCCTGATGTCCATTCTTCCCCACAGCCTCAGCTCGCTGTGCCGCCAGCACTCTGGGCGGCAGGGCTACGAGCTCCTGCCAGGCAGCATGGCAGTGTGGCTGGCTCAGGCTGCGAGGTGTGGCTGCCAGTCCTGCTGCTCTGAGCGGCATGGTAAGGGGGTAGGCAGCGGGCTGTGAAGGGGGGGTGGATAAGGGGCAGGGAGTCCCGGGAGGCAGTCAGGGGACAGGGGCAGTTGGATGGGGCAGAGGTTCTGGGGGAGGGGCAGTCAGGGGATGGGGAACAGGTGGGTTGGATAGGCGTGGGAGTCCCGGGGGCGCTGTCAGGGGGGAGGGAAAGGATAGGGGTCAGAGCAGTCAGGGGACAGGGAGAAAGGGGGGTGTTGATAGTGGGTCCTTGGGGGTGCAGTTAGGGGTGGGCGGTCCCAGGCGGGGACGGTCAGGGGACAAAGGGCAGGGTGGTTGGGGTCAGTTGGAGAGGGCGGATAGAGGGTTGGGGCCAGGCTGTTTGGGGAGGCATAGCCTTTCCTACCCGACCCTCCATACAGTTTTGAAACCCTGATGTGACCCTCAGGTCAAAAAGTTTGCCCACCCCTGGTTTAAACAATCAATCACTTAACAAAGAATTTTGAGAGCCAGGACTTCCTGGCTCTCCAAAGGGGGTGGCGGTGGTTGGAGAAGTTACTGCCAATTTGCCTTACCGGCTCTATGGCCATCTCTCAGGGTCAACCTTCTGTCTTGCTTCCTGGATAAGTTTCCTCTCTCCTGTCCACCTCCCCTTTGCCTGGGCTGTTTCCGAGCTCCTTTTAACCCACTCCTCCAGATGGAACATGCACAGCAGGGCCGGAGGGGCAACGATATCCGGGCCCAGTATTGCCTTTTAACCCCTTCGGGCCAGTGAGGGGTTTGTATATCCCATCACACTAGGACTCAGAGTGGGAGAATGATAAATCCACTATGACAGCAATAATTAAAAATACTGTCAATAAATGCTCTGGCAACTCTTTTAATCTGGGAACTTTCTTTAAATGTTGCATATAATTCATTAATGATAGTCAGAAACTTTAAAAAATATCTTTTGAGATTCAGAACACGGAACTGTTGACTATCAATCTAACATTAGACTTCAAAACGTGAAATATAACCTGCAGAAAGTTTTTTAAAAGGGGGGCTCATGCTTATTTTGTACTTCTTCAGGATGGATAAAGAAGGTCTGACCATTTTTTTAACCTTAATATCAGGAATGTCATTTCTGGTTTAACCAAATGACTTGTGAGGGGCAGGAGGAGAGAAATCTTCTGAAATGAAACATGGCAAACATTCTGTATCAGTAGAACAAGTTATTCTTTTGTTTGTTCATTTGCTTGCTTAATTCCAGGAGGGTAAGTTATTCTTAACTTATACCTTAAAGGAGAGGAGGAATTTTAATAGCTGTAATGAGCCAGCCTCTCAACTAGTGTAAATCAGCAAACCTCCATTGACCTCGCTGATTACATCTGCTGAGAAGATGGCCTAATCTAGTCATTACTTATGTTGGATTTTGGGAACTCTTACTACACCAGCCCCAGAAGATGAGAAGCTGTGGGGAAGTGCTGCTTTCCCAAGACAGGGCAAGAGGGAGAACTTCCCTGCAATCCATTCCCTAATAATCCCCCTTAGTTTAACCCCTGATCTCATGTCTTATGAAACTTCTGGAATTTTTGTTGTCCACCAGTCATCAAAACCTTAGTTTCACATCTTATACAAGCATCAGAGTGCCACCTAATATTGATCCAAAGAGAAGAGTGCCAGATACTCAGTCACCAACACCACCTCCAGTTCCTGCAGCATGTCAATCTTCTATGGAGGATACCATCAAAGAATTAACAAAATCTACATTCTGGGTTTAGTTTACAAGAACTAACATAACTACAGCTTAAAACAGAATGCATGTGTATACCACATGTTTGATCTTCAGTTTTTAGTGGTGTAAATAAAGGAAGAAACAGTGGAGAGGATACATAGTTCTTAGTTTTTTGTGACAGCACACTTGCCAGAGTCTGGATGGGGTGAATCTGCCAGATGGGCCAGAATCATCCAGAAATTGCGTATGGTGGGCACGAGGTGTGCTCATTCGTTGTTTGAAGCTACTTGGGTGATTTCCATTCTGGGCAAGTATTCTGTCAGGACACACCCAGAGTCACTCTCAGAGTGGAACCACTGAGAACCCAATGGGGTTGGGGGTGAACTTTATAAAGAGTAGGAATGGGAGCCAAACTTAAGAACTCAGCAGAGAGGAACAGCGCAAGGACAAGATGGGTCTCCTGTAAGTATTGCGTTCCAGGGCTTTGCCAGTTTTGTTGGATTAAGACTGCAAGTCCCTTCACTCCACTGAAGAAGAAGAGAACTTAGAACTTGCTGCTGGTGAGGCAAATTGCAGATTGACATTGCGAAGACTCAAGAGGAGTTTGAATGAGAACGTGGGACTATCTCGTCTCCCAACTTTAAGGAGCTGGCATGCCCTACAGAGGATTTGGAACCATTCAACAGAGACTGAGTCGCATCCTGTGGGAGTGTATACATATTCACAATTATATTTGCATTGAACTTGTGATAGTAAAAAGCTGGGGAAACCTGCCTGAAAGTGTTATCTTTAAAAAATAATTGACAATATTTATAATTTTTCATGGGTTACAAGTAAACTATTTTGCATTCCTATCTATCTACAGATATAGATTTAGTAAATATTTATCCTTTAAAGACTGTCACTTTTGTTCTCTCAGAGATATAGCTTTGTTCTCTCTCTCTCTCTTTCTCTGAATGAAGGTCCTGAAAAGACTGAAGTCTGGTCTATACCCCAGTAGAGAGGAAAGATGAGATATAGGAAAGGGGAAAGAAAATATTTATACTTAACATTAGCATAGTGCTTTTTCCAAGCACATTACACGTGTAATGTGGTCAAATTACAATTGCAGTGACAACCATAATTTTCAATTGCCTAAATTCTGGGTGTTTATATTCTCAACATTGCATTAATGAAGATTTTTTCATTTAATTTCATGTTAATTTCTCACAGAGATAAATAATAAAAAAGGGAAAATAGAAAGAAAAAACAATGAATGGCACAATGAAATGATCAGGTTCAGAAAGATTAACAATTGAGTGAAAGTACTGAACTGCACATGTCCCATGTGCAATTTTCAAATAACTATAAAGTCATTGTTCCCAAAATAGATTTCTTCACTCATGTTAAAGTAATTTGTCCTCATTCAGCACTATGAGCCTCTCTCAAGGGTCACTCATGAGTAATTTTACTCATACGAAAGGGTTTACAGAATTCATCCCTAAGTTGTTGCCAAATATGAAGTTTTAAATGTAAACAGTTTTTAAGTTAAAACAACCATCTTAAATTTTCTTAATGTGTTTAAAACATATTTCCATGTTGACATAATTCAGATGGCAAAATGTGCTTTTACAAACTTTCCCCCACCACCACAAAAATTCATACATATGTATGTAATAACAAGCATGAGATATTTTGGCCCAAATTATTGTAATAGTTTAACAAAACCCTGGAAAGCAGGGACTTGGAACAAAGGTACCTTCTCAAAGTATAACCAAAGCATTACCATGGCATAAAAAGACTTATTTCATTTTACTTCCAGAAATCAGTGTGTTTAATTGACAATAACTTTTTCAAAATTTGTTTTTCTTAGTTAAACCAAAAGACCAATTTCAGTGAAACACTATAGTTTATAGCCAGTATTCACTCCAGAACCAAAGAGAATATATAATTTGAAGAAACTGATGTCTATCCCAAATATGCCCATTTATGAAAATCTTAATTTTCTTTAATTTATAAATATTTAGTTTCAAAGAGGAACATGGGTGCTTTTTATAATTTTATTTCAGTTTCATTACTAAAAGCCCAGTAATGCTAAGCAGATTGTATGAAAATGGCTTCTTGCAAGAACTAAGGTAAAAATAATTCACAGTCACATGTGACAGCCTAACAGAAGAGTATGACTAGTATGAAAATGCTCTGGGCCAATTTTAATAAAATTTAGCAATTCCCTTATTAAAATCAGATATGCATTATCCTGTATATACCTACTATCAAATCTAGAATAAAACTGTGAGTAGTCCCATTGAAGTAAATGGAATACTCAAACACTTTGCCAGGTAGAGAGTATTTGGAGAATTGTGCCAATCAATGCCTTTTTATCCCTCAGTTTTACCCAGCCATCTGAGTCCACGGTCAGATATTACAGATAGTAAGCTATGCTGCTGGTATCTATAAAACATTTGACAGTTATGAAAAAGGATGAAGATTAAAACCAGAATTCTAATAACATCCAACATATTTTATAAATAAGAGGAGTGGGGGAAGGATTTGGACCCTATCCCCACAAAAAGCATTAAAAATGAAAGGAAAGTTGCAAATGGACTAAACAAAAATAGTAAGACTCTGATTGTTTCTGTAAGTATACCAGTTTTACACTCTACTGTAACTGAGACACTCCTGACTCATAACTGTGAAAATGGAAGGACAATTAGATCCTATACTTTCTTTGACATAGGAGGAGTACCTTTGCAATATGGCTTAGTGTTGCTGTTTTTAGAAGTAATTCTGAAACTGGTAGACAGCTGTATTAAATGCTACCCTGAAAGGTACATTTGTGTCTGAAGATGAGATTAAACAAACTTAAAAGCTGATGAACTTTGTGTATTAAAAGGTTTTTCCACTTTGGTAAGTGGATTATAATGAAGTGTGGCACTGTGTTTCATACAACTTATTAGTCCAGTCCCACTGATTTACACTCTGAAGCGGTGTAATGATTCCATAATTGGCATATAGCCAAAACTAACATGCAGAAACAATTAAGAAATTATGTGGAAATCATTTTTGTTATTTTTTTTTTAATAGCGAGAGTGACTATTAGTTAGTTACCATAAAGGCCCAAAATTAGAATAATTCAGTTATAGAACATTAAATGGATGCAACTGAAGTAAACTATTTTTTAAAACACAAATGAAAGGACGAATGTATGTAAAAAGTCATCTCAAGCCAGATTCATCCTGTCACTCAGCCCCTTTGTGTATGAAGAGCTAGTAGTGCAAGCATAAAGCCACTCTTGGGAATACCACTGTTCCAGGAAACCACTATGTACAGGTCTAGAGCTGGCTTCATTAGCTGTGCAGCTGCCTAAGATGTAGGATGCATCCCAGGATATGTCAGTAGTAGAGTGGGTGTGTGAGCTGGGGCAAAGTGGAGGCAGGCAGGAGATCGGGAGTATATAGATCAGGGGCAGGAGGGGATGTGTCCAGACCAGATCTGTCCTCCTGCAGTTCTGCATGCCTGCAAGGCCTCAGGGGCCACTGAAACAGGGGCACAATTTAGAGCAGCCTTCAGTGCTTTCTTAGCTTATGTCATGCCCCTCCGGAGCCCCTACAGCAGCACCGTGGCCAGCACAGAGATGAATATGCCTCCTCGCTTAGTCGCTTATACCTATATAAAGTGGGTGTAAAACTCACAAAATAAGATTAGTGGCACTATATTTATACCCATTTTGCACAGGTTTAAATGACTACATAAGGTGAAAGGAGAATCAGGTCATGAAGTCTAAAAATCCATTTTGTAGAATAAATAGTATTTGCTAGCTGTGTCCTTGCAACATCCAGCCTCTGACTTAGCATAGCACAATCATACTAGTTCTGCTACCAAGGACACCTCGAAGACCAAGGAGGTGGAGGATGGATTTGTCCCTGATTGTTGAACTACAGACAGTATCTTAATACAGAGTTTTAAGGGTGGGATTAGAGAGGTATCAAAGAGCAGTCTGAGATGCATGTGTAACACCGACAGACCCCGGTCCTAACGGCAGGCAGGATCGAACCTGGGACCTCTGGAGTTTAGTGCATGAGCTAAAAGCTATGGTTGTTAGCTAAGGCTGTAGAGTAGACTCATTTTATCTCTCTAAGTGGTCTTGGTGGGGTATGGCTTACGTACTTCCCCTTGTTGAGGAAGTGCGTCCCAAGCTTGAGAGTTTTCCCAGTTGAAATCCTGGACAAGCCCCCATGTGTAACACCCCAGTCATCATCGGGCGGGATCAAATTGGGGACCTCTGGAGCTTAGTGCATAAGCCTCTATCGCATGAGCGAAAAGCCAACTGGTTGTTAGCTCAGGCTGTAGAGCAGATTCATTTTATCTCTAAGTGGTCTTGCTCCCACTATATGGGACAGAATACCACACCCAAGAGGTGTGTGGGCTACACATTCAAACAGGAAACCTATTTTATTCATTCACTGATGAACAACTATGCTCAGTTTATTCCCCACTCTGCTGTTCTTATTCATAGGTTAAAAATCGTTACACCTAAGTTCCTACTTCTTATTTGACTACTTGGGCAGGATTTATCTGCTGCATACCAGTCCTGTAAGCGAGAACTTTTATAGTAATGTGATGTTGACTTATCAGAGATAATAAGTCTGCTGAGAATTTGAGTTTGTCACTGGTGATTTACCAGGTTGTAGGAATCTGTCTCGTGGGGTAGCCATGTTTATTCTGGTCTTATTAATTATCTTCATTAGCAGTGTGGAAGCAGGAAGGAGAGTTGCAAGCACTATTGTGGACAGGAAAATTATATGAAATGATATACAGAAATTAGAAACATGGGCAGAAAATAATCAAATGAAGTTCAAGTTTGAAAAAAATGTAAGAAAATCCATCCAGCTAATAATCCACAAAAAAATTTAATAGAGGGAAACTTGGAAAGCAGTAATGAGGAAACCTAGGGATAAGAGGACAAATTAGCCTTAATTATTCAGTGCAAGATGGCAGCACAAACTGTCAATAACATTTTGCGCTGCATATACAGAGGCATTATGATATAGAGCAGGATGGCATAATAGTCTTTTCTCTATGCAGTTCTGTTGAAAATACACCAGGAATACTACAGTCTGTTCAGGCACGTTCATTATGGGAAAGATATAAACAAATTGGAGGGAGTTCAGAGAAGTGGAACAAAAGTGTTTAGGAGTGGGAGACAGTGACTTATGAGGAAAGATTAAAATAACTTCTTTATACAGGAGAGGTGGAAACTATGGGGTGACAGAGGATAGGCAAGGGCGCAAGGGGAGCTACTGAGCCTCAGGGGATGGGCAAGGAGGAAGGCAGCCAGCTCCAGGCTGCAAAGGGGCAACCTGGCAATTCATACTAACATTCCTATGGCAGCTGCTCAGTGGGTTGTGTCCTGTGCTCCATCCTACTCCTCTGTGACTGGCGCCCTGAGCACTGACACCCTTCTATCCCCCACCTGGATGCAGGTGCCCTGTCAGCTGGTGCATGTACTCCTGCCACTATTCCAGAACCCATAGTGGCTGCAAGAGGAGTGCTGTTCCTACTTGCGCCCCAGTGGCGAGCCTAATCTCCAGCACTGTGGCAATTGCTCCAGCCCCTCCTCCAGGTCCCACTCTTGCCTCCATGATATATGGAAGGGCAGGGTGAAAACATACATCAGACCTCCTCCCCCAGTATTTCCATTGTGGAGGTGCTAGTCCCCCTATCCTCCTTTGTTCTGCTTCCCCTCACTTTACATATCTATAATTTGACTAACCTTTGGCTACACTTCAGCTTATATCAGCAGAACTTATGTCGCTCAAGGGTGTGAATAAATCACCACCACCCCCCGAGTGACATAAGTTACATTGACATAAGCACTAGTGTGGACAGCTCTATGTTGGTGGGAGAGCTTCTGCTGCCGACATAGCTTCTGCCACTCGCAGTGGTGGGTTTATTATGCCAATGGGTGAGCTCTCTCCCGTCGGCATAGAACATCTTCACCAGATGCACTACATTGGTGCAGCTGCACCACTACAGCACTGCATGTGTAGACATGCCATAAATGACAACCAAAGTGAATATAAAGTCTAGGTGTACTTGCAGGGTGTCAAGTCCAAGGCCCCAATTCAGCAAGCTACTTAAGCATATGTCTAATTTTAAGCATGTGAGTACTATTTAAAAGAAGGTTTAACTATGAATAATAGTATAAAATTAAGACAGGAAAATGTTAGGCCCCATATAGAAGAAAATTTCCTGACAGTGAATATGTAACAGTCTCTCAAGGGAAATGGTGGAAGTTCCATTGCTTGAGACATTTAAAACTATGGCCCTTGTCCTGGATAGACTTATGCACATTCTTAACTTTACATGTTGTCTCATTGACGTCAGTGGAACAATTCACAGTGCATAACATTAAAGCACATACATAAGTCTTTACAGCATCAGTATCTAAAATTTGACAGTGCACTAAAAATGTACTGCAGCAACCAATCTTGCATTGGCAGGGATTGACTAGATGACCTAACAATGATTTCCATTGTGGGTGACATTAATCAGGTGAGGTGATCATAATTAAAGATCTGACTGGATCCCCTAGCTATTCAGTTCCAAGGGAAGGGAAGTTTAAAGGTGCAGATTTTTCATAAAAGTCATAAAACATAATTCTGAGTTGTTAACTGGCCTCCACTGAAAGACACTTTCATTCTTAAGCAAGTTTCTGCTTGTGAATAAGTTTACCAATTTCTATGATTCACTTATTGTGTTATACATAAGCAAGTTTTAGAGTTCCAAGATCAGAGAAAATAAATACAGAGCTGTTGAAAGAAAGAAGCTCAGAAAGCAATGGCAGCAATTTCAAGAGGTTTACAGGCGGCTTATTATTGAAAGACTCTTGTTTTAAACAAAAGGATAGAAATCTGAAGTGCTTATCTAAAGGACAACACTTTATTACTAAATTATGTTGCACATGCAAATCTGAAAGGTATGCTCAGCTTGGTGCGTTATAGTTTCTCGGTATTCTCATACGTTTACATTTACCTGAAATAGAATTCTGTGTACAAGTGTGAGTACTAGATTTATGGGAATGAGGTAAGAATTGGCATAAAGTTAACAGTTCTCAGTTTTAGTGTATCAATAATTTTGATTTTATATTATAGACCTTTTGCAGTAAAATTTTTAAGTTTCTGGCAGAAGGTAAAATGACTGCATGGTTGATCATCACTTTCATTACTTGCCAGTGCAGTATCTATAGCCCTGGTATTTTAACTTCAGGGAATATTCTTTATTTTCTATAATATATGTCAAAATGAATTGAATAATAATTTACATTTCATATTGCAAACAATATGAAATCTGTCAAAAACAGATTATAGGTGAAAGTGGTGGCACTACATATAGTTAAGGTTGCCCCAATACCTCCCACCATAAAACCTTGTTGGCAAAGTCATAAGCAACTGAAAACCTTTAGCAGTTAGTCTGAAATTTTCCATACCAGATGTCTGCCTCGGGGTGAATTTTAAGTATCAGCTAAAACAGGTCAGCCATTTCTAAGAATGAGGTTAGGGGAAAATATGTTGTTTTGCCCATGGGAAAAAAAATTCTTACAACTGTTTTGTTGAGAAGCACTAGCACCTCCATGCTTTGTTAAAATGTTGTGTCAGAGATGTGCCTTTTGATATCTCCTTGAATTTTTGCCCAAATTTGGCCAAGTTGCAAGTTCTGAAAAAAATCTCTGTTTGCACATGCTTTGTAGAAGTTTGTCAGAGCTTGGTAGCTAAATTCTCTGAGGATTCCTTTTACACAGAGCATGCTCCAACTAAGGGCTGCAGGAGCTCAGCAGAACTTTCCCTATAATTGATCCTCTTGGCTGCCAGGTGATGCTGTGGCATAGGGGGAGACTATCTCCCGTGTCCTTAATAGAGGCAGTCAGGAAATCATGAGAAGGAGGAAGCTACCTAATTACAAGGCAGAGGAGTGAGGAGTACAGGGGCAGATATGAGTTGCAGAATCCAGAGGGTGGGGCAGTGGAACAGGAACTGGAGGAGGGGGAAAGTTGGTGGGGACAGGAACAGGAGTGGGAGGCTGGACAGAAGCAATGGAACGGGAGTGGGAGGGAGGTGGAAGAGTACACAAGAACAGAGTGGGGAAGGGCAGGAAGTGCTGGGGGGGGGGGACAAGAGCTCAGGGATGGAATTGAGCAGGAAAGAAGCAAGAGCCAGGGGGATAGGAGCAAAGTAGGAAGGGGCAGTAACTGTGCCATAGGTGTGTTGAGATGGATAGAAACAGAGAGCAAGAGGAAGTAGGAGATGGGAAGTGATTGGGATTGTATTTTAAAGAAGCCTTATTGAGGGCGCAGGAACAAACCATCCCGAAGTGCAGAAAGAACAGTAAATATGGCACGTGACCAGCTTGGCTTAACAGTGAAATCTTCAGGGAGCCTAAACTCAAAAAGGAAGCTTACAAGAAGTGGAAATTTGGACAGATGACTAGGGAGGAGTATAAAAACATTGCTAGAGCATGCAGGGATGTAATCAGAAAGGCCAAGGCACAACTGGAGTTGCAGCTAGCAAGGGACGTGAAGGGTAACAAGAAGGGTTTCTACAGGTATGTTAGCAACAAGGTGGTGGTCAGGGAAAGTTTGGGACCCTTACTGAATGGGGGAGGCAACATAGTGACAGATGATGTGGAAAAAGCTGAAGTACTCAATGCTTTTTTTGCCTCGGTCTTCACAGACAAGGTCAACTCCCAGACTGCTGCACTGGGCAACACAATATGGGGAGAAGGTGAGCAGCCCTCAGTGGTGAAAGAACAGGTTAAGAACTATTTAGAAAAGCTGGACATGCACAAGCCCATGGGTCCAGATCTAATGCATCCAAGGGGGCTGAGGGAGTTGGCTGATGTGATTGCAGAGCCATTGGCCATTATCTCTGAAAATTCGTGGTGATGGGGGAGATCCCGGACAATTGAAAAAAGGCAAATATAGTGCCCATATATAAAAAAGGGGAGAAAGAAAATCCGGGGAACTATAGATCGGTCAGCCTCACTTCAATCCCCAGCAAAATCATGGAGCAGGTCCTCAAGGAATCCATTTTGAAGCACTTGGAGGAGAGGAAGGTGATCAGGAACAGTCAACATGGATTCACCAAGGGCAAGTCACGCCTGACCAACCTTATTGCATTCTATGATGAGATAACTGGTTCTGTGGATATGGGAAAAGCGGTGGATGTGATATATCTTGACTTTACCAAAGCTTTTGATATGGTCTCCCACAGTATTCTTGCCAGCATGTTAAAGAAGTATGGATTGGATTAATGGACTATAAGGTGGATAGAAAGCTGGCTAGATCGGGGTGGGCAAACTTTTTGACCCGAGGGCCACATCAGGGTGCAAAATTCTATGGAGGGCCGGGTAGGGAAGGCTGTGCCTTCCCAAACAGCCTGGCTCCCGCCCCCTGACTGCCCACCTCCGAACCTCCCACCCATTCAAGACACCCTGTTCCTTGTCCCCTGACCACCCCCTCCCAGGACCCCCCATCCCTAACTGCCCCCCCGGGACCCCACCCCCTATCCAACCCCTCCTGCTCTTTGTCCCCTGACCGCCCCCTCCCAGGACCCCCACCCCTAACTGCCCCCTGGGATCCACCCGCTATCCAATCCCCCCTGTTCCCCATCCCCTGCCACCACCACCCCGCCCCAGAACCTCTGCCCTATCCAACCATCCCCTGCTCCCTGTCCCCTAATTGCCCCCCAGAACCTCCTGCCCCATATCCAATCCCCCAGCCCCCTTACCATGCCACTCAGAGCAGCATGTCTGGGGCCATGCCGCCTGGCTGGAGCCAGACACACTGCCACGCTGCCCTGCATGAGTGTGCAGCACCGCTGCCCAGAGCTGAGGCTGCGGGGGAGGGGAAACAGTGGGGGAGGGGCAGGGGGCTAGCCTCCCTGGCCAGGAGCTCAGGGACCAGGCAGGATGATCCCGTGGGTTGGATGTGGCCCACGGGACATAGTTTGCCCACCTCTGGGCTAGATTGTTGGGCTCAATGGGTAGTGATCAATGGCTCAATGTCTAGTTGGCAGCCGGTATCAAGCAGAGTGCCCCAGGGGTCGGTCCTGGGGCTGGTTTTGTTCAACATCTTTATTAATGGTCTGGATGACGAGATTAATTGCACACTCAGCAAGTCGCAGATGACACTAAACTGTGGGGAGAGGTAGATACACTGGAGGGTAGGGATAGGGTCCAGAGTGACCTAGACAAATTGGACGACTGGGCCAAAAGAAATCTGATGAGGTTCAACAAGGACAAGTGCAGAGTCCTGCATTTAGGAAGGAAGAATCCCATGCACGCTACAGGCTGGGGACCGACTGGCTAAGCAGTAGTTCTGCAGAAAAGGACCTGGGGATTACATTGGGTGAGAAGCTGGATATGAGTCAGCAATGTGCCCTCGTTGCAAAGAAGGCCAACGGCATATTGGGCTGTATTAGTAGGAGCATTGCCAGCAGATCAAGGGAAGTGATTATTCCCCTCTATTCGGCGCTGGTGAGGCCACACCTGGAGTATTGCATCCAGTTTTGGTCCCCGCACTACAGAAGGGATGTGGACAAATTGGAGAGAGTTCAGCGGAGGACAACAAAAATGATTAGGGGGCTGGGGCACATAACTTACGAGGAGAGGCTGAGGGAACTGGGGTTATTTAGTCTGCAGAAGAGAAGAATGAGGGGGGATTTGATAGCAGCCTTCAACTACCTGAAGGGGGGGGTCCCAAAGAGGATGCAGCTTGGCTGTTCTCAGTGGCGGCAGATGACAGAACAAGGAGCAATGGTCTCAAGTTGCAGTGGGGAAGGTCTAGGTTAGATATTAGGAAACACTATTTCACTAGGAGGGTGGTGAAGCACTGGAATGGATTACCTAGGGAGGTGGTGGAATCTCCATCCTTAGAGGTTTTTAAGGCCCGACTTGACAAATCCTTGGCTGGGATGATTTAGTTGGTCTTGGTCCTTCTTTGAGCAGGGGGTTAGACTAGATGACCTCCTGAGGTCTCTTCCAACCCTAATAGTCTATGATTCTATACAGGAGAGGGGGGCAGGAGCTGAGGGAGGGGAAGGATAGGAACTGAGGGAGAGGAGGGTAGGAGCTGGAGAGGCCGGAGTGAATGGTTGCAGGGTGGATAGGAGGAGAGGGTGGGACAGACATAAGAAGAGGGCAGACAAAGACATATTTGGGTAGGATAGGTAGGTCAGAAAGATCTGTAACTGCTAGAGCACACCCCCCTCCACAACCTAGGAGTCCCGAATCTCACCATTCATCTCCTGTCAGCAAACAGCTTTGAAAGCCACTGGCAAAGTGTGTGTCTCGTCCCCCTCTAGTGCTTGGTCCATATAGAGGTTAACAATCTACTACTGCTGCTATCAGTTGCACCATTTGCTCAAGCGGTTGAGGTGTGTGCTGGGGATCTAAAGGCCTGAACTCCGCTCATGACCCACTTTAGAGGGTCTGTATGAATCCACATGGTAGAGTTTGGGTGGGTTTTTTTTTTTCAGTTTGTATTACAAAAACATAGGAAATTAAATCCTAAAAACTATACTAAAAAACTTACTTAAGGTTATAAACTCAAGCACTCAAAAGTGAGGAAATGTCAGACCCTTAATTCAGCTCCTTGTGCACTGAGTATTACATGATCACATACTATTTTTTCTACAGGACCCCTGCCTCATTCAGAGCACAGGATTGGCTTGCTCTGGAAATAAATCAGGTTTCTGCAGTGAATGATGCTGTCCATAGAATTTCTGCTTCTTTTTGCAGAATTTGGAAGGTGTGTAATGAATGAGGCAGAAAATGTAGGTAGAGAAAGGAGGATCTCATGGTTAAGGAAGTTGAATGTCACCATGGAAAACTGGATTCTATCCCTGCCTCTGTCACACAGTTCCTGTATGATGCTTGGTTAGTCAAGTAAATCAAAGCGTTCCCAGTCACTGAGTATTCCTCATTTTCTGTGTGCCCAATGTGAAAGATCTGACCTCTGAAACCCAGGTCTGCCCCTTTCCATCACTGCAGCTGATACATAAACATCTCTATAAATTATCATTGTTACCCTATGGTGCATTGTGAAGTTTAAAACTGCTTTCCTACAACAGCATTTCATGCTGTTTTATATGATTCTGAAGGTCAATTGTGTGTAATGATAATAGGTCAGATTTTGACCTCTAGATCTGTATACAGATTCTTTCCTCTATAAGAGAGAATGGGAGTCAGTTGCATCAATAGCACCTTTCTTGGATCTATGCAGGGCTCCCCGCTAGTTCAGGGATCAGTGAATAGGAAGGAGCTGGAGATATGGATCATGATTCATAGAAATGGTAGCTGCACTACAAAGGAGTTAAGGGCCCCAGCACTTGTGTAGAGGCACTAAGATTCCTGTGGAATCCGCTGCCTCTGTGTGGATCCAGAAAATTCAAGAGACAGCCACCAGCTTAATTGCCTGGAGCGAACCCGGTTCCCCATCCTCATCCCTCTGAGCAAGATGAAGATTTAATAGATTTCAAGGCGAGAAGGGATTATTATGATCATCTAGTCTGACCTCCTGCATAAGAGTATTCATTCACCCATCAATACCTGTATCAAGCCCATAACTTCTGACTGAGCTATAGCGTATCTGGTAGCAAGACACACAATCTTGATTTTAAAATGTCAGGTGATGGAAAATCCACCTTGTCAAGGTTCCTTCCCCATTCTGAACTCTAGGGTACAGATGTGGGGACCTGCATGAAAACCTCCTAAGCTTACTTTTACCAGCTTAGGTTAAAACTTCCCCAAGGTACAAATTAATTTTACCCTTTGCCCTTGGATTTCCACTGCCACCACCAAACTTTATCTGGGTTTACAGGGAAACGTAGTTTGGACATGTCTTTCCCCCCAAAATCCTCCCAACCCTTGCACCCCACTTCCTGGGGAAGGTTTGGTAAAAATCCTCACCAATTTGCATAGGTGACCACAGACCCAAACCCTTGGATCTTAGAACAATGAAAAAGCATTCAGTTTTCTTACAAGAAGACTTTTAATAGAAGTAAAGGAATCACCTCTGTAAAATCAGGATGGTAGATACCTTACAGGGTAATTAGATTCAAAACATAGAGAATCCCTCTAGGCAAAACCTTAAGTTACAAAAAAGACACACAGACAGGAATAGTCATTCTATTCAGCATAGTTCTTTTCTCAGCCATTTAAAGAAATCATAATTTAACACATACCTAGCTAGATTACTTACTAAAAGTTCTAAGACTCCATTCCTGTTCTGTCTCTGGCAAAAGCAGCATACAGACAGACAGACCCTTTGTTTTTCTCCCTCCTCACAGCTTTTGAAAGCATCTCGTCTCCTCATTGGTCATTTTGGTCAGGTGCCAGCGAGGTTACCTTTAGTTTCTTAACCCTTTGCAGGTGAGAGGATTTTTAAGGGGTTTTACCCTTCCCTTTATATTTATGACACACCTCATCTCTTAACAAATTGTTTCAGCAATTAATTATCCTCTCTGTTAAAAGATTTCCTCCCTTTACCCACCTGCTAGTAATGCTCTCCAGATTTCTTTGCAGAAGGGGAATTGAGCTCAACATGCAAGACTGCAGAGGACATAATAGCTAAGGACATATTCCACCCCCTCTTACACCTCACAGATTCTGCAATGCGGAAGTGAGCGAAGTGCATAATAAAGTGAGTTTATGATACCTCTTCCTTACCAAATCTGTGTGTAAGGTAGGTTTGTCAAAGACGACTGCTCACACTCAAGTTCTGAAAAGACAATTTCTCAGCAACTCTAAAGAGAAGAACAGAGACCTGGGTCCCCTGATTTTTCTTTGAAGGGTCTATCTACACACGGTTTCACAACTGCTTCCAAAGACTGAAGTATATTCAAATTTCAATGCTATGCTTATACTGAATTCTCAACTGTTCTCAGTTGCTCTCACTCATTTTCCATAAATTACAACAATAGACATAGATCTTCTCATAAAAACCTACATTAGCCACTTTGACACAGATTATATAGTGCCACCGTTCAATATTTACATCTTCTACTTTCCTAAACACTTGTAAGGGAAAGAAAAAGGGTTTTCAGATAACCACAAACAAGGGAAAAATTCAATTTGATCAAATCTGTTCTAAAATATCCTTGAGAATGGCTATTTGAATCAATTCCATTAGAGTGAATGGATACTTGAATATTATAAAATAGATGCACATTATCAAACAATACATCACCCTGGAGAAATGAAAATACAAACTGAAAGTTTAGAAGTCATGTGAGTTACTGAATGATCATAAAAATTTGCTTTGTCTATGAAGCTAAACTATTACACCCATATATTACAATCAAATTATAGCTATAATCCTTTAATCCTGCAGTAGACATTGCAAAATTGAACACTTGTTCCCTTTTCCTATGGTTGCATTGACTTTAATTAGGTAACTGGTTCAACTGTTTTGATCTTTTCAATTGGGAGTACATGTGATGGGTTGAACTACAATTAAGATGAGCTTTAAAAATAGGTGTCTACATTTTATGGGGTGTGGAGATGAAGTTTGTCCCTTCTTGAGGAAGCAAAGAATATGAGCTATGCAATTCTGTGGCTGTGATGGATTTAAGACAAAGTTGTGAGAGGTCTTTTGTGTTTAATCAGTGATTCCTGACTTCTGTTTTCCACTATTTCTGGGAAGTGGTCAGTTAACCCTCATAATTAAGCAATAAGGCATGACAGTATTATTATTATTATTATATTATTACTGTCAGCTTGCAAACGTAGTGAGGCATAAGGAGAAATCCATGGACATGCTTTTGATACTTTTAAGTGGACCTGCGTTACAAGTTACACAATATGAAATTAATCCAACTAATCAGCCACTTGGGAGCCATGGCTTTGCCAAAAAACTGGGGGTTCTAATAAAGTGAGGGCAGTCTATGCTTATGTACCATGAAAAGTCCCTGGAAAAAAATGAATATTGATAAAGGAATATACAGGAAGAATGGTTTACTGTATTTTATCATGTGACTGAATTGTGAATTAATACAGCAATCAGCTGCACTGTATGCATTAGCAGACAAAAGGGTGGATGTCTCAAACTCACTGTAGAAGCAGAGTTCCTTCAACCACCAGCATGTTAGTCAACAGCCTACTAAATCACACCATGGAGTGGCTGTTATGGTTAGAGAGAATGAGATGCACTTTAGACCCATTTTAGCCCCTCTCAAGTACACCCCTTTGTGGGCAGGTTTCGCTACATTCACATCTCAAGTACACCCCTTTGTGGGCAGGTTTCACTACATTCACATCTCTCCAGGTTCTGTGTTCCTTGACAGATCTAACTGGGTTTGGCACCTATAAGCAATTTTCCTCCAGGAATCTGAGACTACCAAACCAATTAAAGGGGCTCAAAAACACCTTCAAAACTAAACATTATTTATTCACCCAAAAGGTATGCAGCACACAGAACAAAGTGTTTAAACAATAAAGGTCTATACATATATTTCCCCCTTATTAAGATTAAACCTTAATCTTTCTTTGCCAGTTTTGGTGAGTTCTACTCAGAGGAGTTACTTCCATTTCTGGGGTGGGAGAAACAGCCTGTTGCTGCAGCATGCTCTCTGTGTCCCTCTCTGTGTTCCAGATGCGCACATTTTATCCAGTTCAAACATCTTGTCCTGATTTCCCCCTAAGCCCCTTCATTTGCTCTCTGGGCAGAACTGCTTTATTTCTCTCCCTAGAGGTTTCTTTCCCCTCCCCTCCCCTGGAGTTATCAGGGAGACTTCAATTGGAGGTGAAGCTTCCAAGGAATTCATGTGTATTGTCTTTAAAATATGGTGATTGAATTAAAGTCATAGTCTCTGACTTAACCCTTTGAGTCCAGGTAGGCAGCAGTACAAACGGAGCAAGTAAACTGAAGAGCACCTGATATCTATAAAAAATAATACAGAGATTTCACTCATTTTCCACAGTGGCTTATTGTTACATTATGGCTAATGATTTTCATATTTAATTTAAAAGAAAACTCTGGGAGAGAAAGAGAGGGGGCAGAGAGAAGAATTATAAAAAATCATTCAGCAATAAAATGTAGCTCTTAGAAGAACAACAACAAAAAATGATTAGGTGCAGGAGTGACCAGGAGATCAGGCAGAATGAAAGTTAGTAACATAATGCTAAAACACAATAACTGACTCATGAGCAGGGATTTGAAGGACAGTAAAGTTTCCTAGAAACAACTGGAGAAGGGATGCTGTTATTAGAGTGCTTGAAAATGCTCAAGTAAGTGCATCTCTTAGAAGATCATTTTGAAAAACTATTGTTGGTCAGCCACTGTTCAATCTTTATCATAACATAATTTCCTGCCTGTACTAATAAGCATGCTTTGCTGGTCTGTTTATACCCTTTGGAACTTTCTCATGCTTCCAGTCGCAAGATATTGCAGCCTCCTCTTCTTAAATGAACAGTTAAAATAGAGCAATTGGCAGGCATTCTTAGTAAAATTCTGATCTAAAAATGGTTTTGCTTCCCAAAATAAATTGAGACTAGAATACCGCAAGTCAGTGTGGCTATTTGGGCTAGCAATAGCATTATTTGTTTCTAGTGCACTAATTTATAAAAAAGGTTATAGGCAATTTTGTTCTGTTGCATTAAAACATTCACGTAACTGAATTCTCTGTACAGACCTACTGTATTTGAATGTCTTCCAGCTGCCCTACATACTGTACAGCATAGGAGTACCTGCATGATGCCACTGCAGAAGAATGGGAATATGAGAGATCATTTATAGTTCCCAAGGCTCTCTAAAGCATTTGAACACTTGTGAGATCCTGTCATTTGAATTCACCTGTTTGCCATTGCATAATATCATTACAATACCACTGGCAGTAGCAGTCTAATTCAAGAATCTGAGGTTACCACTGCATAAGTATTTTCCTATGGTTAGGCCATCAGTAACATGATAGAAAGTCTAAGTATTATTTTTAAATGGAGTGATGTCTTTTATTGGCATTTCTGATTTTAGATGTTAGTGCATACTAAACAAAAAGTAGTTATTAATTTTCCCTAATAGTCCATCATTATAATTCCACTGTATCAGAGAAAATGAGCAGCTATAATTTTTGTAATTTCAAGCAGCATTGTTAAGAATGGTATTTGCACACATCATATGATATCATAAGCATGACACGAGAAGTAATCCTTCCACTTTACTCAGTACTGATATGGCCTCAGCCAGATTTGTGTGTCCAGTTCTGGGCACCACACTTTGGAAAAGATGTGAACAAATTGGAGGAAGTCTAGCGGAGAGCAAGAAAAAAACATTAAAGGTCTAGAAAAGATGACCTATGAGGAAAAATTGAAAAAAAATTGGGTGTGTTTAATCTGGAGAAGAGAAGACTGAGAAGGGGACATGATAACAGTGTTCAAGTACATAAAAGGACAAGAAGTAATGGGCTGAAATTGCAGCAAGGAGGATTTAGATTGACATTAAGAAAAACGTAACTGTCAGGGTAGTTAAGCACTGGAACAAATTACGGAGGGAGGTTGTGGAATCTCCATCACTGTAGGTTTTTAAGAATAAGTTAGACAAATATCAGTTAGGAATGGACTAGAGAATACTTAGTCCTGCCTTAGTGCAGAGGACTGGACATATCGAGATCCCTTCCAGTCCCACATTTCTATGATTCGGTGATTCTATGCCTGCCAAGATTTTCAGAAATGGATTAATAAAATGTAGATTTAGGAACTTAACTGTAACACTAATAACTGCCTGGTTTTCAAAAGTGCAGAGCACTCTTTTCTCTTTTAAATTAATCCGTGACTAAGATTTAAACTAGTTTCAGAGTAGCAGCCGTGTTGGTCTGTATTTGCAAAACTAGTTAAAACACCTTAGAGACTAACAAATTTATTAAACTGTAGTTCTAGCCTACTAAAATAAAAAATTAAAACAGTACTTTCACTATCTGGCTAGGCAAGCACAAAGTTTTAAGGAAATCTTACAAACTGCAGTTTAAATTGTTCCCTTTAGAAAAAAGTTACAGCTCAGTTCTTTTGATCTATGCCCACACACAGTATCATACAGTGAATCTCTCCAGCAAAGCAACATTACAGTTTTCAATATCATTCATCACCCATTTCTGTAATAAACAGCTGTTTTGACAATTTGAAGAACTGTTTGTCATATGTCTACCTCCAACCTGAGGGATTTTTTTCCTATACAAAACAACTCAGGTTTTTCATTTGTTACAAAGCAGCAAGCAAGCAAGCAGCATATAGAAAACTTGAAACTATAAAATACAAAATATCCAGTCCATCTCTCTTCTGCATTATAAATGTTACATGAGCCAGTTCCCAGATGAATTAAAATGAGCAGCTGGGTATAGTATAAATGAAAAGCTGTATTGTAGTTGTACTGCTTCGTTACAGGTGATGGGCTATACCACTAGCAGAGAAAATATTAGGCTGTAATAGAGGAATGAGTGCAAGTGAACTGAACAAGAAAGAGTGTAAAAAGCATCCTGGATCTAGCTTTCAGTTAAAGTTAAAATGAAGCACAAGCATCAAATGGGGGCAACGTTAGAAATTTGACTTAAGTGCACTGAACCTATGCTAATTACAGATTTTTTTTTGGAAACAGAGGAATAGAATTAAAATGAAAGAAACTCAAAATATTTTGCATATCATAATGTGAGTGTTTTACAAATGACAACAATTTTATTTGATTAGCACTTAGCAAAACCAACTACAAAAATACTACTTTTCAACAAATTGTAAAAAAAAAAAAAATTCAAAAGCACCTAATTCGTGTTCTAAAAACATTTTAAATTGATTTTTGTTTATGGATTTTGAGTTATATTTTGAGATCAGTTTGTTTTTATACCACAGAGGGCACTTCTCTGTTGGTGATTTCCTTGATTTAAATTTTCAAAATGACATGCACCACATTGGGAGCACACAAACTTCAATGCATTCGCACTAACCCTGACTTACTCACATATAGATATTTATATGCAAATTAGGGTTTGCATGCAAGCCCAGGATTTTGGTTATGTGCATGTTGTACATATGCAGCTGAATGTCACTTTTGCAAATGTGGCCTACAGTGTCTTCTTATAATCCATTTCATTTCCAGACACACCAAGATATTTGTTAACACCTTGGCTTTCATCTAACCTACTGTGCATCTCCTCTTTCTAAAATATAACCTTGCCCAAATTCCTTCTCATGATACTCCTTCCATAAGGCATTTCTT
Source organism: Lepidochelys kempii (assembly GCF_965140285.1). Taxonomy (NCBI): domain Eukaryota; kingdom Metazoa; phylum Chordata; order Testudines; family Cheloniidae; genus Lepidochelys; species Lepidochelys kempii. Next base: position 55,634,460 of record NC_136383.1, read on the forward strand.
TTATCTTTTCTGAAATTCTGAAATATTCTTTTCTGAACAATGGTGGGTCTGTACTTCAGTGAATATACATATCTACTGCCTAGGTAATCATTCCATTACAATTTCCTGTTCTCACTATTGGTCACCTATTGTACAATTAAACAAAATCTGTATCTATACTGATTTTTTACATACTAGCTTGCTAAAGTAAATGGAAGTCACTTGTGAGAGATCAGAGGCACTATCAAGGCAGAATGGCTTTCTGTCTTTCTTTTTTGCCACCTTATACATTAACTAGCACTGTGACTCAGCAAGAGATCTACAGTTTGCTTCATACTGAAGGCTGAGCTTAACTCACAAGCAGTCTCTGCTAGGAAAACAGGTGGTGGTATTGTTTTTACGCTACTGTCTTGGTTCATCCTTAGACAGAATAAGGCAACTCCACTAGCAACTCCACTTGCTTACTTTTCTGCTTATAGTTAAGGTGTTGCAAAGCCAGTCAATACAAAATAGGGAATGGAAGCTTAGCAATCAGAGCAAAAGATTGGGAGTCAGGGGCATTCTGGATTCTGTTCCAGCTGGACAACTGACTTATTCTGTGTCCTTGAATATGTTCTTTGATTTCTTTGTACCTCATTAAGATAGGTGGGGATTGAGTAAAAAGCAAAACTTATCTGAAAAACTAATGCTGAGCAGAAGTGTCGTTGATACCTCTCTCTCTCTCTCTCTCTCACACACACACGGTTAATAGTATCTTACTCCAAAGAATTCTGCAAATAACAAAATGTAAACATCCAACATTCACTCAATATTTTTGTAGGCTTCCATTTCCCTTTCATAGTCTTACTATGAACATTTTAAAAAAAGAATAAAAGAGGCACTGGAAAATTGTTATCTAACTTCTTATTTAGTAATTTTAACATCACAACTGACCACACAATTTTCAAAAAATATATATGAAAATATCCAGAAACATAATGTTTTAAATGTACTTAAAATATTTATGTTGATTTGAAACAGTTGACGATTTTAACACTGATTCTTCATTTTATGCATAGGAAATATCTCTGAAATCAGTAAAGCATTAAAACAAGTGAAAATATTTTAATATTTAGAGAACTATAATTCTCTCTGAACCAGACAAAAAATTATCCCATGAAAAACATGGTGCACCTTTGCATAACTTTACTTCAGCACAGCTTTTGATAATTATAAAATATGCTATTATAAGGTGAGTAATTAAAGTGAAGCTTTGTACATTGAGGGCCAAGACACAGCAAGTTGTTTTATATCAGATGGAGTGTTACACCACAAAGCCTGATAAAGGAAGTGGTTCACAGTACAGCATCAGAAATGAATCTCAAATCACATGTGCAACACCTGCAGTGTATTCAGGAAACAAGCAGCACCACAGGACTACAGCAAAATGACAAGTTAACCACATCAACATCAGATGCTGCAACAATCTGCAGATGAAATTTACATAGTAAAAGTTACCAGAGATTCAAAACAGGTAAATCCCCAAACATGTTGGGAACTATTGTGGGCACAAAAGGGGAGAGAGGAGGACACATTCCCACAGATGCCAGGAATCTGTGATTGTGCCTTCCCAAATTCATTTGGTTCTGTGTAGGTACGCACCACTGCCAATGGAAGCCGGGGTAAAATGCTACAATTTAAATCTAAATAGTTAATTAGGTAGGATGTTGTTAGAGTAAAATATGTGCCCTGATACCATAATAAATAATAATTACACACACAAAACATTAAAAGAACACTGTTAAGGTTGCAAAATTGGGCACTCAAAAGTTAGGGAATGCCCAAATTGAGGTTGTCTTTGCCTACATTCTGGGGATGAATAGGGCTGTGTAGTGAAGGTGACTGTTATCTGTAAGACCTCCTGCTTTCACTTGTTGCACAAATTGAAATACGTAGTGAATGAGTGAACATACTAATATTCTTTCCTCCTCTTTTGTGCGTGATTATCAAGGAAACTTCTACTCAGACGCAGGGTTAGGACTATAGGAAGAGAAGGAGGGTTTCATGGTTAAGGCATTTGAATGCTGCATGGACATCTTGATTCTATCCTGACTTTGGCTACTGAATTCCTGTGTGATGTAAGTAAATTACTTCAAACCAACTTTTCACAGGTGGTCACTAATTGTACATTCTGCATTTTCTGGTCACCCAGCTTGATACCTTGCAGCCTGATTTGCAGAAGTGCTGAGCACTCAACTGCAACGGAAGTCAATGGGAGCTGTGCGCTGAACATATATAGTGCTATATAATGGTACGTATTCTGAAAAAATCAGGTCTTCATCTCAAATTGGGTCCCAAAATTAGGGGATGCTTTAGACCTTAATCTCTCTGTGCCTCAGCTCCCAATCTGTAAAATGGGGATAACATCACCACCACCCTCATCTCACAGGATGTTGTGACAATAAATTAATTAATAATAAGTTAATTTGTGAGGCACTCATACCCTATGTTAATGCCACAGAAAAGCTCACAAGGAAATGAATAATTCTATCTTCAGAGCAGGGTTTGCCTATTGTGCAGTAAAGAAGGAAAGGGGCCACACAATGAACAATGAGAATAAAATAAAACTATTGAATAGTTGCTCATTACATGTGCACTGTGGGAGGCACGGATTATGTGGAAAACATTGCATGTGATCATGTAATTAAATACGATCATAATGCATAAGCACATGGTGGCTGAATTAAAGTTGCTTGGGCAACCTTTATTCTGGCATTTCCTAATTCTGGAGAGCTTGACTTTGCAACTTTAATAACGTTCTTTTAACACAGTTTCAGGAAAAGACCTGATCAGCCCTGGGCTAGAGCATGCCCTGTGTGGATGGAATCATTGCTGCAAAGCTTTACACACGCTTGATAGAGACTTGCTAAACTGTGTTCCCCTCCCCCCCGAGGCTTCTAAATTGGCCAAATTTGGACAGATTTTCACAAGAGACACCTTCATTTCACAAAAGCCACCCCTCTCCCTGCCAGATTTTTCAAGTCCCTGTTCCAAAGCCTGGGGACCTAAGAGCTTCTCACAGAAAAGGTCGCCGGGATTTTTTAACATGAGTAAAACAATGTACTTCTTCTTAGCCTCGTTCTCAGAAACGGCTGAACCATTTCGTCTGAAGTTTTCCAAAAATCTTCAACCTGAGGCAGTCACACAGAAAATTTCAACCCCAACAGTTACATTTTGGAAAGTTATAAGTAACTGGCAACAGGGTCTTGTAATTAGAAGTGTCAGTGTCAGGCAATATTAATACCAGGTGGTGATATCAGCATGTAGAACAGTTTATTGTGTTAGTTTTAATATTAAAGCACAGGACACATGGGTTGTCTGTTTGGAGACATTTTTGTTTGCTATTGTTTTCTTTAAAACTTAAGTCTTAGCCTTAGTTCCCATTATCATAGAATCATAGAATATCAGGGTTGGAAGGGACCTCAGGAGGTCATCTAGTCCAACCCCCTGCTCGAAGCAGGACCAATCCCCAACTAAATCATCCCAGACAGGTCTTTGTCAAGCCTGACCTTAAAAACTTCTAAGGAAGGAGATTCCACCACCTCCCTAGGTAACGCATTTCGGTGTTTCACCACCCTCCTAGTGAAAAAGTTTTTCCTAATATCCAACCTAAACCTCCCCCACTGCAACTTGAGAATATTACTCCTTGTCCTGTCCTCTTCTACCACTGAAAATAGTCTAGAACCATCCTCTCTGGAACCACCTCTCAGGTAGTTGAAAGCAGCTATCAAATCCCCCCTCATTCTTCTCTTCTGCAGACTAAACAATCCCAGTTCCCTCAGCCACTCCTCATAACTCATGTGTTCCAGACCCCTAATCATTTTTGTTGCCCTTCGCTGGACTCTCTCCAATTTATCCACATCCTTCTTGTAGTGTGGGGCCCAAAACTGGACACAGTACTCCAGATGAGGCCTCACCAATGTCGAATAGAGGGGAACGATCACGTCCCTCGATCTGCTCGCTATGCCCCTACTTATACATCCCAAAATGCCATTGGCCTTCTTGGCAACCAGGGCACACTGCTGACTCATATCCAGCTTCTCGTCCACTATCACCCCTAGGTCCTTTTCCGCAGAACTGCTGCCTAGCCATTCGGTCCCTAGTCTGTAGCGGTGCATTGGATTCTTCCATCCTAAGTGCAGGACCCTGCACTTATCCTTACTGAACCTCATCAGATTTCTTTTGGCCCAATCCTCCAATTTGTCTAGGTTCCTCTGTATCCTATCCCTGCCCTCCAGCATATCTACCACTCCTCCCAGTTTAGTATTATCCGCAAATTTGCTGAGAGTGCAAACCACACCATCCTCCAGATCATTTATCTGTCCACTTCTACTGTATCAAAAAACTGACTGGGTGTCAAATCAAAATTCAGAATTCCTGGAAAATCCGCCCTTTCAAAACTTATTTAAAGAGACTTGGACGTTAAAAAATATAAAGGCATTGCATAACGTCTACGCTTTGTACTATTAAGTAGGTGGTGGTGGGTGACTGATCCAGGATCCATTTCTTGAGAGGGGAACGACTTACTGGAGACAGACTCAGCAATCCAAACACAAACGCTTTGAACCCTAGCAATGTTGTAGGTTGTTTGATATTTAAACAAATAATAAATGTTAACTTGTAAGGATGGCACATAGTTTTCTCTTTCTTTAAAGATGGTGAATTTTAGGGCCTTAGGGTTGACCTCTTCCCATTGCAAACAATTTATAAAGAGAAATAAAAAGTTTAGGTTAGGACTAGATTACCAAACTAACAAAGGCAGGAAAAACATGAAGCAGTATTACAAAAATAAAAAAGGTGAAATCCTAGCCCCTTTGAAATCAACAAAAATTTGCCTTTTCCCACCACAATTTCACCCACAAAAATTACAGACAAGATGCCAGCATACTTTCCCTTTCCCTCTATCCATAATAGACTGATCTATACACATGAATTTCATTTTTGCCCGAAACCACTTTCCCACTCTTTCATTAAAAATTGAATTAAGTACTACAAAAAGAGTTTGTGTCTGGTTGTGTGTGTATATACATTTATTTTGAAATTTTACTTATTTAGGAGTTTCTTTCAGCTATGAATCCAATTGTAAGAGCAAAATTTCTTATCTATAATTCTGCTTCTCTGGAGATATCTTGCAGGATTCTCTGGGTCTTAGCTATTTAGCCTGAAATTGGCAGAACTCGCCTGGATCCTAAGGTTTTTCTTTTAACCTCGAGGGCAGCAGTAGATGGGCAGAAATTGATTAGGTCCCCTACTGGCTGATACAAGTTACCCAGCACTAAGCATAAATGCTGCTCTTGGAACGTTTCAGTCAGTTCCTTTGACTGAGCAGAATGTGAAACTCCCTGAAAGGTTTATCATCTTAAACTTTTCTAAAATCAAAAATGGGTCAGAGAGAAGAAAAAACAAACCTGAATGGAAAAAGGTAAAAAATAAAATAAAGTTGTAACCTCGAAACTCAGAGGGGAGATTGGGCAGGCAAGCAAATGAGAATTTTGTAAGATGATATCTTCAAAAAAGCAGTATTACAAGTACATAATTTTCTCTTTTTTAAAGATAGCATATGTTTGGGACTCTCACATCTGAAGAGTAAGAAGATGATGGGATGGCTCAAAAGAAAAATGAAAGCGAAGCTTTCCTGAGGTTATATGAAATGCCTCCATTCTTTCCGCATTAGATTACATCTGAAGACTCACGTCTGTCATGATGCTTATGAAAAACAGACACTGAGCCTCTTCAAGAGCAACATGAGCATATTTTACCTCTTCTGATCAGGGCAGGGACCCTGCCTTCTGTTTAGGAATGTGCCTAGAACATTGTTATGTTGCACGCTGCTGGACAACAAATGAAAAGTAATAATAGGCTGAAAGGACACTGCAGTGAGCCAGCTGCAGAAGCAGCATAACAAATACTACTGCACTGGAGCAGAGGGGTAACGTGGAGTCCAGCTAGTGCCCCCCCCCAGCACCCCCTGGACGCAAAAGCGTGGAAGAGAGGTCAATCCACTCTCAGGGCACTAGGACCCATGCAGTGATCCCCATCCTCCACCATGTGAGCTTGGAGGAAGAATTTAAACTGCAGGGATTGAAGTTAATAGGAGCAGCTGCACAAGCAGGTTAAGCGTGGACTGGCAGACAAAAAAATACCCAGTAAAAACTGTAAAAAATATTATTACTGTTCTGTGTTGATTGGTTATGTGCTTCAGCCCCTTCCCAGCTCCTGTCTCAGCCTCTTCATCTCAGCCTCACTCCACACTTGTCCCTCAGACCTTTCTGCCCTGCTCTGTCCTGCTCACCCCCGCCCTTCCCTTGTCTTTCCAATTAGCTAATCCCCTCCTAACTAAAGCTGCTCCCTGAAAATCATGGAACTAACATCACATTTGTTGACATTACATTGGATGCTCTGCTAGGATATTACATCCCTTTCACCCTGGTCTGCTTTGTCTATTTAGATTATAAGCTCTTCAGGCAGGGATTGTCTACTACTCTGTATTTGTGCAGTGCCTAGCGCAATGAGGCTCTGATCTTGGTTGTTCCCTAGGCACTACTGTAATAAACATGATTAATAATAATAAGCAGCAATAACAAGGGCAATAGCAACAATATGAAGGAAGGCTTTCATATATATAAGCAAAAATCAAAGATATAAAAAGAGTAGTAAGATACCTGTGAGAAGAGGAATCCTTTTTCTACAGGGGTGAAGTTGAGTCCCGAGTGAAGTCGATATATGTTTTGCCATTGAGTTCAACAGAGCCAGGATTTCACCCCAAATCTTTGGGGTCTAGATCAGAGAGGATGAGCTCGGAATAAAAGATGAACTCAGTCTGTGAGTTTAAACCATAGCAGGGAAGAAAATAAGATTATCTAATTTACCTAAAAGCTATCAAAGCTGTCTAAAATTGCAATGCTCTAACAGCCTGATAAATCTCTACAGATTTGAGAAGAGACACTCTGCAGCTACTCCATGGAAAGGAAGAAACTGAAGTGATCGGTAACTTCAGCTTGTAACTTGAGCACCTAATGTTCAGTGCTCTCAGGGGAGGGTGAAAGGGTATTTATGCAATCCCAGGAAGGACTGCTTTTCTGGAAGGTTCCAAAGCTCAGAGGTACCCACAAAGACGACTAAGGAAAAAGTGTGTCCTACAAGCGGGAATATGCAGAAGCCACTTGGAGAAGAATTAATTGTTTCACCATACATCCATATGTTTGATCCAGAAAATAATCTTAAATTGTCTGATGCCCTTCCAGGGTTTTTTGCCAAATATTTTTGGACTGCTGAGTCACACAGATCTTCATAAGAAATACAATTCTACACTTCTTCCTCTTCCAAGTTACATGTATTAGTCTGTAAACGTGTGAAGTTCCCACCCTGTTCTGAATGTATATAATCAAAACAGTGCATATAATAAAATTTTGCCTTTAATTTTGGCTTGGAATTTGGATTTTCAAATACAACCTGAACATTAACCTTTCCTTCATCTTTCTCTCTAAACTTGACCATTCTCAGATTTTTTTCCCCCCGCAGAGAATCTTTTGTCCCATCACTAGGCTCCATTTTCTCCAGACAGGCTCCAAGCACTCTACAGCAAGATGATCCAGAGGCAGGATCTGGGAAAATGTCACCATTACTGTTTCACATCCCAAATTTAGATTGGTTGATCCATCCATTCTTTCTGTATCACTGGTTACTTTCATTTCAGTATTAGCAGCTATGTTAACTTTACAAGTTTGAGTTCTTCTTTCTTCACTGTTAATTTATCTCAGTGATGCTATATGCATAAAGTAAGTGCCCATTGTAAATTATTTTCTTTCATTGTTCCCAAAAATGGACATTACTGCTTCTGACAAACTGTAATGCAGTTAGAAAAAATTGGGGTTTTTTTCAGGTGAATACGTTGAAGGTATTCATGTGTACACATTGAACTAATGGCGGAGACTTTTGATCTTGCATATGTTTAGCAGAAAATACAGCTTTGACTTGCCTGTTATTAAAGGAAAGATGCTAGCTTAGGATTTAGGCGGTCTAGGCTCAATGCCCTGCTCTACTTCAGGCTTACTGTGTGACCTTGGGAAAGTCACTTAGGTCCAGATTTGCTCAGCATTGTAGTGCCTGACCAACTCTTAGGCAGTCTGCTGCCTAATGAAATCCTCATCCCTACAACGCATGGGGAGAGTCAGGTGCCTAGGCAAGGGATCCTCAGAAGCCAGCAAGCTGAGCAGGAAGCTGCCTAATCTAGCCATGAATGAAATGTACAGGAAAGGGCTTAGGCACCTGAGATAGGCAAGAGATAGGCACCTCTCCCTGCTCAGGATCGTCAGCGTCCTGGAGGTAGGTGCCTAAGCCAGGTCAGCTGCTTAGGTAGCCCAGGCACTAACAGGTAAAAATGTGCTCACTAGACCTGGTTTTCCCATCCTGTGAGATCTTCCCACTCCACATTAAGATGGTGAGTGAGAGAGAGAGAGAGTGCGCACACATGCATGTCCCTATAACCTGGTAGTTAGGGCACTCATCAGGGACGTGAGAGAGGTTCAAATCCCTGCTTTTCCTGATTCGGAGTTTGGACTTAAATCCACATCACCCTACATTTCCTTGTGTCCCCAGATGTCCTTTCTACAGGTACTGTGTTGCCACTTCACCCTAGTGGTGGCCTGCATCTGGCTTTCCTGCTGTAGGATCTGACAGGTATCAGGTCTTACGCATGTTCAGAGCAGGCCTATAAGATCATCCTCCCGTGGTAAGATCCTACTTTGGGGCTTTGGCTTCAGCTAGGGCTCCAAGCATCTTGTTAGCTGTCAGGGAGCACCAGCGCTCAGTTGGCTTTGTGAATGCTGACAGGCAGAAACTCTACCAAGTTAGCTGGCAGTTGAGTGGCAGTTTTGAGAATGTCAGTGGGTCTTTAGGTGCCTAACTACTTTTGAGGATCTAGGCCTTAGTTTCTCTATGCATCAGTTCCCCATCTGTAAAATGGGAATAGTAGTAGTACCCTACCTCACAGAGGTGCCGTGAGGATAAATATATTAAAGATTGTTATATCTCAGGTAATATGGTTATGGGAGCCATATAAATACCTAAGATCTATAGATCCTCACTATCAGGGTCCAAGGGGTCATTGCTAATTAGAAATTGGGCAAACAGAGAAAGGCTACACTTTTATGAATGTAATTTTAACACTGATACAAACTAACTAGCAGCACTCACAAAACTAAAAAAAAAAAAAAAAAAATCAAATTAGGGCTGATCTTGTGGGATAGTTGTAGTGTTTTTCAGAGCTATGCAGGAGGCCCAAATTTAAATACCTATCTTGGCACCTGTTTGTTGCTCTCTAGGGCAATGCTCAGCCATGGGGAAGGGAATGATTTGAATCATTCAACAGTAACTCATGAACAGATCAGCCAGAAGAATGGGAGTTATAATTTGGAGTCTTAAAGTGGAGAGAATTTAAAGCGACAGAAAATGATGGCACACTTAGCACTAGTTTACTAACACCTGACCTGTACTGAAATCACTGAGAAGTCTTGAAAATGAAATTCAGTCTGAGATATTTTTTTTTAAATTTCTTTAACACACTAGCTGGTTTTTAGATTTGCTTGTTGTGAAAGCATCAGTGTTTTTCCACTGTTCTAGTCATTAACAGCTTCAGTTTGTGGTTCCGTATGGCACTGAAGCTGCTAAAATCGTCACTCGCTCCTTGCTAGTTTTGAAACCAAGAGACTGCATCAGCTAGAGTTTTTCTGGAACATAGCACCAGAATGAGCCTGCTCCATTAGTATTGTACACCTAACATTTATTGCCAAGTTTTCAGTCTCACTGTGCAGTTTGCTATGCAGTTCACACACGTCCACAGCAGCAACAGAACACTTTTTTTCCTCCAATAACTTGTAAACGACCTACTGTAAAATGCCTTGCCTTTAATTAATCTTCTCTCTACTTATGCTAAACATTGCTTTTTCCCCTTTTTCTTTTTGTGGTGCAGCTGTTGCCATTTCTGGCTCCTTTTCCATCAGTCTCCTAAGGTTTCAGCTACTGCAGCCAGTTAGGGGCAGGAAATAACAGTAGCCATTACCCCACTCAGCACTCTTGCCTGCCTGGGAGGAAGGGTGGAGGTATCCTTCCTATTTCTATGAAAAATTGAAATCCGGTGGCACTTTCAAAACCAGGGATGATCAGTAAAATTTTTATTTTGCAGTTGTAAACCATGGCACATCAACTGTATGGAAATACTACACTGGGAACAGGTCAGCTTATACAAGCTCACAAGCACTCAGCAGACTACCCCTCAGTTTGCACTTAAATTCAGGCTGTAAATTCAGATTGGCACAATAGGTCAGAAGCAGACTCAATTTCAGGGATCCTCTGAATACATACAGATTCTGAGATAACGTATGGACATTTGTATAGAACAATGTTGAATTCAGAAAGGTCACTGACCTTGTGAAAGCTGTTAAAATGAAAACTGCAGCCTGTGATGGAAAAATACTGGTTCCAACACTGCAGAATGAATAGGAGAATGCAGAGAAGCACAGGAAAGGATTGTGTATATAATTTATTCTAGAGATGGGGGTGCAGACAAAAGTAATCCTTGCTAGCAAACATCACACAATGGTAGTACAAAGAAATCTCTTAAATTCAGTTTATTCAGCATGGACAAAAATATTGCTTTTTAAGCGACAACACACTTTCCCTCTCTTGTTCATCAAAATAATGTTTCTAATAAACTTCTATTCTCATAGCAAAACTAAAGAGAGAACTTTGTTAACGAAGCAAAGTCTTTAAGAATTTTCTAGCATTTCATTCTGCTTGTTTGGTATGCTTCTCACCATTTTTTAGCCTAGAATTCCTAATTTTAATAAAAGAAAGGCATTGTGACAGAAGCATCACCAGGAAGCATGGAAATTTCAAAAGACTACTACACTGAGGTGTCCCCAATGGTACAGCCTGTAGAATATTCATGGGACTTTTATATCAATACGTGTAATATGTATCTTTGTATTTCTGGCTTGTTAGGTGGGTTTCTTGTGAAATCTGCAATTGGCAGGAGGGGAGGGGAAATTAATGCAAAGTTTCCAAAGCCAGTTATAAAGATACTAGAGTTGAGCGATTTTTTCCCAGTGAATAGAAATTAAGCTGAAAAAAAATCAGCGAATAGTTTTGGTTGAAAAAAAAATAGATTTGGGAAATGTCAAAACAGTTACGACATTTTGTTTCAAAACTAAATTTTTCAAATGCAATAAATCAAATTGACATTTTATTTAGAAAATGCTGACATTTCACTTTGAAATGTAGTTTCGAGTTGACATTCAAATCATTTAGTTCTACATGAATGAATTTTTTTCGGTTTTTCCTTTGTCAAGAACACCAAAAATATTTTATCTCTGATCGAAATGAAAATTTGTTTACGAGTGTTTTTTGGTTTGGTATTCACACAGCTGTAGCAGACACACAGACTTTGAAATTTCACTCCCCGGGGAGTGGGAGCATTGACTGGTTTTACCTGTTTCAGGAAGCAAGGGGAAAACAAAGGTCCACAACTGTATACAATGTCCACCTGAACAGTCTGGTGGCATTTCTCATTATGATCCAAAACTGACATGAGATTGTAACCTAGAGGGCAAACCCTGCTAGCTGGGTTTGAAGAACTTTGAGGCCTACCAGATTCCCCAACATGGAAGACAGTTTGTCTTATGATATGTTTTCTCTGTAATGCTTTTGTCCTAAAATAAATGTACTGTGCTCTATGAAAGCTGGTTGGTCACTAGTGCACATTCTCATAGGCCTTTGTGAGAGAGAGCAAAACTGTGAATTCAGGGCTAAGGTCAGACCTGCTGGGATAAACACAATGAAGCGCAGAGGGAGTGCAAGCCTAAATATCTGATCTGGAGGAAGCGGAACGCAGGTCCCTCCCCAAGAGAGGTGATGGCAAAAACTGAGACCTGACTGGGAGCCTGGGAACTATGACAGACGCACCTTAATTTCTCTTTCATTTCTATTCAGAAGCATGGAACTCTGAGAAATATGTTTTAAATAGCATATGGCAAAGCAATTGGACAACTGCTTAAATCTGAAATATATACTACACACAGCCTCAAAAGAGGAAAGGTGGTAGACTTTCTGGAGAGGGAAACTATAACGTAATTCTGCCAAAAGAATATCATGCATCTGGCCTGATGCTAAATGGCTGCAAAATACCTTTGCCTGCCAGAAGAACTGCATCTGTCCTCCAGCAAATTGGCAGGCTGGCATGTTAAGATGATTCTGCATCATTTTATGGCAAAAAGATTACCCTGGGTGGATTGCACAGGCAGATTTGTAATTCCCTTGAGTAGCTTGTGGATAGGAAGCTTGATCTTTTGGTCCAGTCTGTTATCCCCCATTCTAACGCACAATATGGCAATAAAGAACCATCCATAAACTGGAGTTGATCATCCCCAAGCCCCAGGTTTTGGATGGTCAAAATTCTTTCAGGAGTTCAGAACCTTCAGAAGTTGCCACCAAAGATAATTTTTTTTCCTCAGTGGAAGCCTATTGAGGGGAAGACTTGGAGGATTGATATGCAAACCTATACCAGAGATGATATATCTCTATAAGCTGTTCACTGAGGTACACATCAAATACTTACTGTACAGTATCCAGTGGCCAGTTTAAGCAAAGGAAAGCATATAATTATGCTGGAGGCAATTTCCTCGGGTCAAGAGTGTTTCCTTAGCTTATCAGAGAATCATAGAAATGTAGGGCTGGAAGGGACCTTGAGAAGTCATCCATTCCAGCCCCTGTGCTAAGGCCCAAGTAAACCCAGAACATCCCAGACAGGTGTTTGTCCAATCTGTTCTTAAAAACCTCCAATGATGGAAACTGCATAACCTCCCTTGGAAGATTTTTCAGAGCCCAAGTATCCTTATAGTTAGAAAAATCTTAATATATAACCTACATCTCCCTTGCTGCAGATCAAACCCATTACTTCTTGTTACACCGTCAGTGGACATGGAGAACAATTGATATAGTTCCACTTTGGGACAGTTCTGTGGAATTTAGACAAACTAAAAAGAAAATGGGGCATGGAAATGAAAATCCTGAGACCTCACATTCAGGGCTTGTCTACACAAACTGTTTGTGGCAAGGTGGGGTGTAAATCTACCCTATACTAGCCTGCCACAGACTAAATATCCATGTGGACCCTGCTGCCATCCACTAAAAGTTCTCTAGTGCACTTTGACTTACCTACTTTGAAACCTAAGTAAATCAAAGCACACTAGGGAACTTTTAGAGCATACAGCCCAGTTTCCCTCTCCCTCCTGTCTTTCTAATTCCCCCAAGCCTCTTGCACCTCAGTTCCTTCATTCCCCTGTATACCCTAATTCTCCCCACCCATCTTGCTCCTGTCATCTCATCTGAACCCCCAGTTTCCCCTTTCTATCATCTTTGTTAAATATATCTGGTGCACTAGGTAGCTTTCAAAGAAGTATTTAGGATTTATAATAATTTTTTCCATTAATTTTCATAAATTTCATAAATGAAAGGGTTATCCTTAAGCAGAGGCTGGCATATAAGAATCTTTCCCTTCATTGGAACTCATGAAGAGTTGACCTCTTGGAAAATGGCCACCTTCTCCCACTGTCACAGCGAGAGTGAAGCCAGCAGATATATTTGCGAAGATCAGCGTGTGGTGTAAGTCCTACTGATAACAATTGGAGATGCCCTCCATTTTGAAAGAGCGCAGTTCTATGTGGAATTCTCCTTTGTGAAATTTGTCATCCCCTACTGAAGAAGAAACATTCAGTATAAAAGTAATGGGAAAAAATGTCCATTAATCCTAAAAAAAGCTTCAAATATAGCCTATGTACAAGATTTCTGAGAGTGCTAACAATAAGCAGAGTTAAAAACATCTGCCTTTATTCTGTTTAGGTCATTTAAGAGAAAGAAGGAAACACTGAATTCTAAATATCTTAAAGGATCGTTTTTGAATATTAATTTTAACTCAAAGTAATTAGTCAATTTATTTGTAAATTCTCAGAAAATTCACTCAAAGACTAAGTAATATAATTTTGAGAGGATTGCTGTGTTCTTCATACATAATGAAGTGCCTGAATCCCTGCTTTAAGTGCAAAACTCAACTTTAACTAAGAAACCATGAGTGGCACTTCCATAATTAATATATTTAATATCAAACTTCTGACTTTCTATATTCTACATATATTATATAGAGTTTTACTGCAAATTCTTGCATACATCTTCACACAGATATAATAAGCCAGAGAAGTGAATAAAAATATTTCAATAAAATTAAAAAACTCTCAACTAATGTATGTAAATAGGCACTTATTTTTGTTGTACATCTATCTAAAATTTGCCACATGAAGTGCATTTTAAATGAGTTTTTTAAAAAATGGAGTCGCTCTTCAAGTGATACTAAATTAATATACATTTTTGGTACACTTTTCCAAGCTTCCTTTCTGACACTCCTATAGGACAAAAAGATTTCAGTCATAGAATCATAGAATCATAGAATATCAGGGTTGGAAGGGACCCCAGAAGGTCATCTAGTCCAACCCCCTGCTCGAAGCAGGACCAATTCCCAGTTAAATCATCCCAGCCAGGGCTTTGTCAAGCTTGACCTTAAAAACCTCTAAGGAAGGAGATTCTACCACCTCCCTAGGTAACGCATTCCAGTGTTTCAACACCCTCCTAGTGAAAAAGTTTTTCCTAATATCCAATCTAAACCTCCCCCACTGCAACTTGAGACCATTACTCCTCGTTCTGTCATCTGCTACCATTGAGAACAGTCTAGAGCCATCCTCTTTGGAACCCCCTTTCAGGTAGTTGAAAGCAGCTATCAAATCCCCCCTCATTCTTCTCTTCTGCAGGCTAAACAATCCCAGCTCCCTCAGCCTCTCCTCATAAGTCATGTGTTCCAGTCCCCTAATCATTTTTGTTGCCCTTCGCTGGACTCTCTCCAATTTATCCACATCCTTCTTGAAGTGTGGGGCCCAAAACTGGACACAGTACTCCAGATGAGGCCTCACCAATGTCGAATAGAGGGGAACGATCACGTCCCTCGATCTGCTCGCTATGCCCCTACTTATACAACCCAAAATGCCATTGGCCTTCTTGGCAACCAGGGCACACTGCTGACTCATATCCAGCTTCTCGTCCACTGTCACCCCTAGGTCCTTTTCTGCAGAACTGCTGCCTAGCCATTCGGTCCCTAGTCTGTAGCTGTGCATTGGGTTCTTCCGTCCTAAGTGCAGGACCCTGCACTTATCCTTACTGAACCTCATCAGATTTCTTTTGGCCCAATCCTCCAATTTGTCTAGGTCCTTCTGTACCTAGTCTACCTAGTTAACTCTGAATGCTAATGATTCAGTAATTACTTATACTTGCATTTTAATATTACATTTATTGCTGATTAAGGGGTATTTTTTCCCACCAGAAGTTTGGTTTCTGTGACTTGAAAACCAAATCTCAGTCCCCTGGTACCTCCTAAAATGACTCCTCCACACCTTTCCTTAGAATTGTATGAAGGGATAAGGAAAGCCATCAAATAAGCACACCAAGATGTTAGAAACTTAAAGCTATACAATAGCTTGAAACATTGATTTTAGTGAAATTTTTTACACTAAATTAAAAGCTGGTAGACACTTGCTGGAAAGGGAATATGTGGGAGGAAACTAAAAGTGTGGTGGTGCTTCATACATTAGAGCTATGGGGAAAACCTTGCCACCTAAATATTAGTACTAGAAACCCAGACCAAACTAGCCTCTGGAGTGCCCATCTACTAAGGTTTTATGTTAAAAAAAATTATCCGGTACCATAAATTTGAATCCTCCAATTTAGACAGTAGGAAAACGAGCAGCTAAAAACTGAGGCCAGAGGCTAAGAAACTAGAGTATCAGACCTGGTACTACAGAACGATTAGAGAAAATTTCAAAGCTAGTTCTGAATGCTTTGTAAAGTGATGAATTAATTCCATGCCTTCATAATCCAGCAAGTTTGCTTCAGTGAGGAGGATACCTTTTGACTACAAAAGATGGGTATTACATGAAGACTTGACTTCAGTGAAAAACTTTCTCAGCCCTGTAGGTCTACTTAACACAGGTACAAATCCATTTTGCTATTCTGTTATCAACAAACTGATCTAAGGCCCACACAAAAAAATGTAATCATATGATTAATAGTACACCTCTTCGGTCAGACTCTACTCTTTCCCCAGAACCAGCTGGGCACTGTAGAGAATACATTTCCTCCCAAGATACGCCACTTGTCATAGTCACTGGAGGAGCAGTCTATTTATTCACAAGCTTCTTATTTGCTAAATAGTCAACAAAAAGCCCTACACAAACCGTGGTCCTTAATCACTTATGTTAGTGAAAACCATAACATCTGCCACTTGAAAATATTTTACATTTACAGAGAGTTTGTAAATAACCTTTTTTATTTTATTCAGAGCTCAAACCAATTAATACAAGACAACACCAAGCTCCTGCAGCACTCAAGGTTATCCCCATGAATTCTGTCAGAGGTGCCCTGGCAAGAGCATTTGTATGTTAGCTAGCATAATAAAAGGAAAGGCAACAGCCCAACACCCACTTGGTAATGGAAATGCCATATTTAAAAACACCAATTAAAATGTAGTCTTGGAGAGAAAATCTTAATGCAAGTGCAGACCATCATCATTTACCTCTAAGTAATTTGAGAGCCTCCAATCCAGGCTTTTTCACCAAGATTCACTGGCCTTCAAGCCACCTCTCTTTTTTTGCAGGGGAGGGGGAATATATTAAATGAGTCTATGGTTATATAGCTGGCCTGCGTAAGTCTTACTGTAGCATAGAAGCTACATGTTATAGTAGTAACGGAATTCTGAAGCACAGTGAGACGCTTCCCAGGTTTTATCTAAAATTCTCTTACAGCTCATGAAAGATTTGGGTATATTTGTGGCCAAATAAAATTATTTTCTGTATGTCTAACCAAAAAAATAACTGCGGGATGGAGGAGTGGGAAGCTGGTTTGGTGGATATAAAGCGAAGTGTTTAAGGTGTACATTATCTGGAAAATGCCTGGAAGTTTTTTAAAGCAGTATTTTTCATAACTGCTGAGTTAATTCAACAAATATTTTTTAAGACTAACATTGCAGAATTAATCATGAAAATATAACATCAGAAAGTGAATAAAAGAAGCACCCACATGAACATTTACCTTCCACTGCTCTTTTGAAGAAAACTTTGCAGCTGCCACAGGTAACCACCCCATAATGACATCCAGATGCCTCATCTCCACACACCAAACATACTTTGGAAGGTCTTGAGGATCCAGTTGATACACTTCTAAGTGAGGAGCTAGGGAAAAACAAAATGAAATGATTAATATTTCAAAAAACACTGGCCATAATGTAGAGTTCAATTAATAATTTATAATAAGGTGTACTGCTCGAAATATCTAACAATTAGAGACCCAAAACTCTTTCTGGCACTGCATACAACCACAGTTGCCTTAACTAGTATATGAAATATTTTTGTTGCTCAGTTAAAAATACCCATAAACCTATCAATGCTCAAGTGAGAAACTTCCAAAAGGGCAGTTGTGTTTACTGATAGTAGATGACTAAAATAAATAATAATAAAATAAATAAAACAACAATAACAAATCATCTTTAATTTAGCAATACGAGTGTTCAGTAATGTTTTGGTGATGCACTAAGCAGTTATTTCTACCCTGACTTACCACATTACTCCATAAGTTTACCGTTAGTTAATATTTCTGTTCATATTACATTTCATTAAACAGCCTAATAGCATATATACTTTTAAAGTATGTTATTTCAAAAAAGCACAGAGAATTTTTCTGTAGTATTTTGCATGCCAGAATAGGGGAGAAAATGTTGGAGGCGTAGGCAAAGGGTTCTGAAACTTCACATATGGGCTAGTATCTTTCAGACTTCAAGAACGTGGCACATGGTGGTTTGGGGTTGAATTGGGGTTTTATGCACAACCCTCAGAAGATGGCAATCTTGCGGCATTCCCCCAGGGGAGCTGCAAGTGTCATTGTGTTTCAAGTTTCAGAGTAACAGCCGTGTTAGTCTGTATTCGCAAAAAGAAAAGGAGTACTTGTGGCACCGTAGAGACTAACCAATTTATTTGAGCATGAGCTCATGCTCAAATAAATTGGTTAGTCTCTAAGGTGCCACAAGTACTCCTTTTCTTATTGTGTTTCAAGAATACTTGGAGTCAGTTCTGCTTGCTGGTCTGGAGATTCCTCATCCCCTTTAGGGAAACTTGTGCAACTGGCAGTGCTAGTTCAATTCATTTCTTGTGCTCAAAGAAGCAGTTGCTCAAGAATAAGGAAGGCTTCTGACTCCATCTGCCACTATTGTATACCTATGTCCAGGCACAATCTTGCCCCCTAATATCTCATCGCTTCCCTTGGCAAGCGCAATCAATTGACATTCTTATGCGCTCACCTTTAATGTAACAAGGATAAATTAAAAAGTATCCACAAAGAGTTTTATATTGAGTTTCAAATAATTATACTACAGTATTTCAAAACTGCACATATCTGCTAAAATGGTATTCTACAGTAGCAGGATAATTTGATATTAACAGTGAAAATTTATCTTCTAATGTTCTCAAGCTCAAAAATGTGTATTTATTTGTTCTTCACTGTGAAATAAAAGAGTACTCAGGGATTTTTAATTCATGGTAATATCTTATAAATACATTTTCTCAGTGTAGTTCAACTTTGTCTGAATTTACAGCTTCACTGAATGAGCCACAAGGAGGTCAAGTGATTTATCCAAGGTCACATAATTAATGTCAGTGGCTCAGATTAGATTAGAGACCAGGACTCTACTGGTTCCTAGTGCTTTGCTTTAACATCTAAACTACACTGCCTTTTAAATCACAGCACTCAGATATTAATCACAACACTGGAAATGATATTGCTCCTCCAGTCTCGTCTCTGCTAATCTGTTAAATTTACTAATCCTGCTCATTATGCTATTTATACACAAATGAATAAGAAACATTACATTTTTCTCAAGTTGTAGTCATCCATATAATATATCCCCCTATAACAGCAGAGAACACATACAAGGATGGTCATTTTAATAAATCCTGAGTACACTACACAACCAAAGCTGCATTTATAACTTAATATTTTCAAGCATTATAGTTGGATACATAATCTGCTTCAATAATGAATAGGGCTAGTCGAAAAATTCTGTTAAAACTGTTTCTTGATGAAAATTTGGAGTTCTAACTAAACAAACTTTTTGCAAAAAGTTCTCTGCTTTCACCAGAATATTTCAATTGTTTGTCAAAAAAATGCATGAAAACTGAAAACAAAAATATTTTCATTGACACTGAAAATACTTTTATTCTCAAATGCTGCTGTCCCATTCTCCTGTGTGGCTGTGCTGCCCAGCCAGACTTTACCTCCATGATGCACTATGGAATGTGAATGCCAGCGTGCACTATCTTCCTTCAGGGACGACTGTGGTGCATCATGGCAAACAACCTGATCAGGGAGCGTGGCCTATATAGCAGTATGGGGGCATGAAACACTGCAATTACAATTCCTATGAGGCACTATGGTGGCATTTCAGAATTAAAATATTTTGATTTACAGCCAAAATATTTTTGCTTTAAATTTTTGAGGAAAACTTTAAATTTTCTGTGAGGGAAAAAAGCATTTCCCAACCAATTCTAGTAATGAATTTGAAATTCTGTTCTCACTGGATTCACCAGGTAAAAAAAGAGAAAGCAGACACAGCAGGACAATGGTTGGTTCACGCTTGACGCTACATACTTACACAATGTTTACCTACTAAATACATTCTAAAGCATATATCTACTATATATTTAACTGTGGATTCCTTATGCACCCATAAGCCTCCCACCAATTTCAGTGACAGTTTGGGTCAGGATTGGATTATAAATGAATAACACTACTTTTTTTTAAAAAAATAAGTTTGTTATGTTCCTGCATGTCACACCTTCACCTTTGTTGTTTTAAAAATGATGTTAAATTACTTCATACAGTAGGTACACTTGTATGTGTAATATGGAAAATGTATAAAAGTGATCACTTCTAAAAATTTACTGTAATTCATACTGCAAATCTTGAAGTCAGTCATTCTGTTCATGAAAGCTATTACTTACTCAACAGGGATGCACAGATGGTTACACCTTTTCCTCCTAAAGCACTCTTATAATCAAGTTGTCAAGTTTTTCCTCAATGACTTGACTTAACCATGACAAACAAGATTACTGAAACAAGCACTTTAAAAAATTCCAGACCAAATATTCAGCATTTCACTCCACAGAACTGGATTTCTAAATCTTTCCACCAGATTAAATAATATCTGTCAGATTTTACATTTATTGAAAAAAACAAACAATTTAAGAATGAAAATAAACAGTATATTTCTAAACCAGGAAATAAAGTACATTCACTTTGAAACTGTATTTGCCTTAAGAACTCTCCTAGTTAAGTTTCTCCCTCAACTATAAATTATATGAACAAGGACATTATCTTCCTCTCCTTGTCAATCTGCCATATATTACAATCCCTGTGCTCATGCCAACAAAAATGATACTATGGAAAGGATTGTGATATTTAGAACATGCGGATGAAGAAATCTGGGAAAAGGTATATGGATGTGAGTTAACATTAGACATTCAGAGACTAACATTTATTTGAGCATAAGCTTTCGTGAGCTACAGCTCACTTCATTGGATTTCCACTGAATGCATCCGATGAAGTGAGCTGTAGCTCATGAAAGCTTATGCTCAAATAAATTTGTTAGTCTCTAAGGTGCCACAAGTACTCCTTTTCTTTTTGCGAACACAGACTAACACGGCTGCTACTCTGAAACCTGTCATTAGACATTCAGTTCAATTGATTAGAACATTGATTATTCTTAGCTCTTTTTCTAGTTTCGTTCTTAAAACCACATATCATTTGGCAAAAACTGCTACTTCTATAGGTCAAATGAGACCAAAAATTAGTTTGCTTAGGTAATGAATTCTTTGGGGGGAAAAATGGTAGACTGATCAAATGAAAATGAAATTACCAAAGAAGGGTCGGAGTTTTACCAATGACTTCATTCGGTTAGACCAGTAATTAAATGTTTTCCCTTGCAAAATCTAAGCAATCTTATATCTGGATATGGCTGAAATAAACCTAGTTTTCAGAAAAAAATCATGAAAGGAAAATTGCTAACTTAGGCTCGAACGTCCAAAGGCTTATGCTTATGCTTAATTTTGCGTGTTGAAGAAAGACTACTCACATGCTTAACTATTTTGCTGAATGAAGACATTAGTAAGGCTGCAATTAAACTGATTTTTCCTTTGTTTTCATTAACACACCATTATCCAAATAAACATATTAATTTACCTGTCAATATTCATAGACAAACAACAAATATAATGCAAAATACTGGTTGTCCCCTGGGTAGGGTAGGTGGAAGGAGGTTGGATCAGGGTCCATGTCTCCCGGGCTCTGCACTACCACAATCCTCCTGCTGCCCAGTTCTCATAGGAACCGTGCAAACCCGCAAGATCTCTCTCCCTCACTCCCCTACCCCTATAGCTGTGCTGGGGATCAACATGATGGCACTGTGTTGGCCACTTGTCCAGCACATGCACATGCATACAAGGAGGGGGCAGTTCCACCATGCAGGCACTCAATTTGCCAATCTAGGCAGCTGGGATTTGAATGGGGTGCACATCTTGGTCATGTGGAAATCTACACACACACACACAGGGCTGGAATGGACCTCAAGAAGTCATCAAG
This sequence comes from Lepidochelys kempii, assembly GCF_965140285.1. Classification (NCBI taxonomy): domain Eukaryota; kingdom Metazoa; phylum Chordata; order Testudines; family Cheloniidae; genus Lepidochelys; species Lepidochelys kempii. Next base: position 55,656,258 of record NC_136383.1, read on the forward strand.
TCCAACCCCCTGTGCTGTGGCAGGACCAAGTAAACCTAGACCATCCTCAAAAGGTGTTTGTCCAACTTCTTTTAAAAAGCTTTCAATGATGGTGACTCTATGACCTCACTTGGAAGCCTGTTCTAGTTAGAAATTTTTTCCTAATATATGCACCCTAAATCTCCCTTGCTGTAGATCAGGGGTCGGCAACCTATGGCACGCATGCCAAAGACAGCACATGAGCCGATTTTTAATGGCACGCTGCTCCCTGCCGAGTCCCAGCCATCTGCCCCGCTCAGCCCGCTGCCGAACCCACGCTGAGACCCCGCCAGGCAGCAGCGTGCCATTAAAAATCCTGCCAGCCCCGGCCCGCTCTTCTTCACCCCCCCCCCCCACCGGGGCAGGGTGAAGAAGCTTGGTCCTGCCGGCTGCTGCGGCAGGGCAGGAAAGCTCCCCTCTCCCCCGCCTCTTCCCCCAGTGTGCTGGGTTCCTAGCCCTCCTCCTCTCCTTCCCTGCTGCCGATTAGCTGATGGCCCCTGCGAGGGAGGGGAGAAGCGGAACTGCGTGCTCACTGCTCCGGGGAGGAGGCGGAGAAGAGGTGGGGACAGGGCCTTGGAGAAGGGGGGTGGAATCACCCCATGGAGCACCCCCATGACCCCAGCCCACACCCCCAGCCCTCTGCCCTGACCCTTACACCTCCCTCAACACACACCCCAGCCCCCTGCCCTGATCCCTGCACCCCCCTCACACACACCCAGCCCTCTGCCCTGATCCCTGAACCCCCCCACAACCCCAGCCCTGACTCCAGTACCCCCCCACACATACCCAGCCCCCTCACATCCCATGTCCTGACTCTTGCACCCTCCACATTCCCACCCCCACCCTGAGCACCAAACAGGAGCTCCTGCACCCCCGCCCCACCTTCCCACCTGCACCCCTTGCACCAAATGGGAGCTGCCCAGGTAAGCACTCCACACCCAAACCCCAACCCTGAGCCCCCTCTCTCATTCTAGCTCCTGGCCAGACCCTAAACCCCAACCCCCAGCCTGCTCCTTCACCCCCAGCCCTATGCTCAGTGCAGAGAGAGAGAGGGGAAGAGAATGGGCTAGAACCAGGGAGAAGGTAGGTATCCACTCTATGTGGGCAGGGCTGGGATCTCAGACCGGCAGCAGGCTGAGCGGGGCCAGCAGCCGGAACCCTGGCTGGCAGGAGCTGGTGGACTGAACCCCAGACTGGCAGTGGGCTGAGTGGCAGTGGGCTGAGCTCAGCCCACTGCTGGCCTGGGGTCCCGGCTGCTGGCCCCGCTCAGCCCGCTGCCAGTCTGGGGTTCTGGCTGCCAGCCCCTTGCCAGCCAGGATCCCGGCTGTAGGCCCCGCTCAGCCTGCTGCCGGGATTAAATTAAATTAAAATGCTGATTTTACACCACAGGCCCCACTCAGCCTGCTGCTGGCCTAGGTGAAGAGAACCCCAGGCTGGCAGCGGGCTGGCGGCATAAGATCAGCATTTTAATTTAATTTTAAATGACGCTTCTTAAACATTTTGAAAACCTTGTTTACTTTACATATGACAATTGTTTAGTTATAAAATATAAAGACTTATAGAGACAGACCTTCTAAAAAACATTAAAATGTATTACTGGCACGCGAAACCTTAAATTAAAGTGAATAAATGAAGACACGGCACACCACTTTTGAAAGGTTGCCGACCCCTTCTGTAGATTAAACCCATTACTTCTTGTCCTACCTTCAGTGGACATGGAGAACAATTGATCACCTTCCTCTTTATAACAAACTTTAACATATTGGAAGACTGTTATCAGGTCCCCTCTCAGTAGTCTTAAGAAAAAAGAAGCATGCCCAGGTTTTTAATCTTTCCTCATAGGCCAGGTTTTTTAAAACTTTTACCGTTTTTGTTGCTCTTCTGTGGATTCTTTCCAATTTGTCCTCATCTCTCCTAAACTGTGGTGCCCAGAACTGGATACAGCTGGGGCCTCACTAGTGTGGAGAAGAGTATGACTATTACCTCCTGTTTCTTACATAGGATACTTCTGTTAATACACCCCAGGATCATATTAGCCCTTTTCACAGCTGCATCACTTTCAGGACTCATATTCAGATCCTTTTCAGCAGTACTACTACTTAGCCAGTTATTCCCCATTTTGTACTTGTGCATTTGATTTTTCCTTCCTAAATGAAGTACTTTGTGGTTGCCTTTATTTAATTTCATCTTGTTGAATTCAGACAACCTGTCCTCCAAAGTGCTTGCAACCCCTCCCAGCTTGGTGTCATCTATACTTTTTATAAGCATACTCTATTCCATTATCGATGTCATTAATGAAAATATTGACTAGTACCAGACCGAGGACTGACCCCACTAGATACACCCTCCCAATCTGACAGCAAACCATTGATAACTATTCTGAGTATGGTCTTTCACCTAGCTGTGCACCCACCTTATAGTAATTTTATCTAGATCACACTTCCCTAGGTCAGTAATCCTACCAAAGAAGAAAATTAGGTTGGTTGGCATGACTTGTTCTTAACAAATCAATGTTGACTATTCCTCATAACACAATTATCCTCCAGGTGCTTACAAACTGATTGTTTAATAATTTGCTCCAGTATCTTTTCCAGGTATTCCAATTAGGCTGACTGATCTATAATTCACTAAGTCCTCTTTTTAAAGTTAGGTATTATGTTTGTTCTTCTCCAGTCTCCTGGTACCTCTCATATCCTCCAGGGGTTCTGAAAGATAATTGTTAATGGCTCTGAGATTGATTCAGCTAGTTCCTTAAGTACCTTAGGATGAATTTCATCAGGCCCTGCTGACTTGAATACCTCTACCTCATCTAAATATTCTTTAACCTGTGTTTTTCCCTATTTTGGCTTGCATTCTTTCCCCCTAGTAGTTAATATTGAGTATCTGGCCTTCAATAACTTTTTTAGTGAAGGCTGAAGCAAAATAGATATTTAACACCTCAGCCTTCTTGATGTAATCCTATAATCATAGAATATCAGGGTTGGAAATGACCTCAGGAAGTCATCTAGTCCAACCCCCTGCTCAAAGCAGCACCAATCCCCAACTAAATCATCCCAGCCAGGGCTTTGTCAAGCCTGACCTTAAAAACCTCTAAGGAAGGAGAATCCACCACCTCCCTAGGTAACACACTCCCTCCTAGTGAACCACCCTCCTAGTGAAAAAGTTTTTCCTAATATCCAACCTAAACCTCCCCCACTGCAACTTGAGACCATTACTCCTTGTTCTGTCATCTGCTACCACTAAGAATAGTGTAAACCCATCCTCTTTGGAATCCCCTTTCAGGTCGTTGAAAGCAGCTATCAAATCCCCCCTCATTCTTCTCTTCTGCAGACTAAATAATACCAGTTCCCTCAGCCTCTCCTCATAAGTCATGTGCTCCAGTCCCCAAATCATTTTTGTGGCCCTCCACTGGACTCTTTCCAATTTTTCCACATCCTTCTTGTAGCATGGGGCCCAAAATTGGACACAGTACTCCAGATGAGGCCTCACCAATGCCAAATAGCTGGGAATGATCACATCCCTCGATCTGCTGGCAATGCTCCTACGTATACAGCCCAAAATGCCATTAACCTTCTTGGCAACAAGGGCACACTGTTGACTCATATCCAGCTTCTCATCCACTGTAACCCCTAGGTCTTTTTCTGCAGAACTGCTTCCTAGCCATTCGGCCTCTAGTCTGTAGCGGTGCATGGGATTCTTCCATCCTAGGTGCAGGACTCTGCACTAGTCCTCGTTGAACCTCCTCAGATTTCTTTTGGCCCAATCCTCTAATTTGTCTAGTGCCCTCTGTATCCTATCCCTGCCCTCCAGGGTATCTACCACTCCTCCCAGTTTAGTGTCATCTGTAAACTTGCTGAGGGTGCAATCCACGCCATCCTCCAGATCATTAATGAACATATTGAACAAAACCAGCCCCAGGACCAACCCTTGGGGCACTCTGCTTGATACTGGCTGCCAACTAGACATGGAGCCATTGATCAATATCCATTGAGCCTGACGATCTAGCCAGCTTTCTATCCACCTTATAGTCCATTCATCCAGCCCACACTTCTTTAACTTGCTGGCAAGAATACTGTGGGAGACCATATCAAAAGCTTTGCTAAAGTCAAGGAATAATACGTCCACTGCTTTTCCCTCATCCACAGAGCCAGTTATCTCATCACAGAAGGCAATTAGGTTAATCAGTTATTAGGTCTCCTTTCCCACTTTCCTACATCTTTCTATTGCTCCTTATGTACTTAAAGAATCTCTTCTTATTGCCTTTTATGTCCCTTGCCAGTTGTTACTCATTTTGTGCATTAGCCTTTCTGGCTTTGTACTTGTGAAGTTCTTTTGTACCTCTCCTTATCAATTTGACCATGTTTCCACTTTTTGTAAGATTCTTTTTTGATTTTCAGGTCACACATGGGACGCGAATTTCTGTGGTGGGCACCACAACAAAAAAGTTTGGGAACCTCTTCTCTAGATGGAGTGAAGATGACAACACGATATATTCACTTAAGTCTAATTTTAAAATTAAGAAGCATTATTACACTGACACATAGCAGAGCTGGTGAGTAAAGAGGCCAACTGATCTAGTTAGTAAGACCAGCAATGTTAAAAAGGTGGAACTTTTCATTCACACAGAACCAGCTAGTCCCTGACTCAGAGAACTATTAGCTTAAGTATGGGGGGTTTTTTTGGTAAAAGCTGATGGGGGTATGTGGTAGAGAGCATGCTGTTCCCATTTTTATAACATCAGTGCTTCCTATCAAGTAGGGACAGCAAAGTATCAGAAAATTCCCAAGTATGTAGTAATACAAGACACTCCTTGAAATGTGAAGACCTCAAACTATGGTAAGAGCTTTCTAGAAAATTTTAATCAATGAAAACAGCTTTCCGCTGGAAAATGTTGTTTTCGTAAAAATGAAATTATTCAAGAAATCATGAAGAAGAAATTTCCCGTGGGGAAAAATATTTTAGAAATAAAAGATTTATTTTATGTTATTTTATTTTTATGTTTTCTGGACTGAAATGTCTCCTGTAAGTGTTGTAATTAATCAGTTAAACACTTTGAACAACAAAAGAAGATAAGCACTCAGTCACTAATTATAGGAACAGCTGTTTTCAATATCCTAGAAAAATTATTCCAGGCTGACAAACACTTGTTCAAAGTGTCAAGCTGTTATACTGCAAGATAAAACAGGAGACACTTTGGTCTAGAAAATAAGGGGCCAGATTTTTAAAGGTATTTAGGCATCTTAACTCCCATTGAAATCAGATTCATAATTGTTGTTTAAAACTCCCTCAAATAAAGTGTATTTCAAATGAAGGTTCTATTTTGAAACAAAACTGATATTTTTCCAAAGTGAAATTTTTTTCGGAATTTCTATTTTGTGAAAAATTTCAAAATTCTCTTTTCGCTCCAATTCAGAATTAAAACAAATTTGGAAATACTGTAATTTCTTGTGAAATGAAATCTGAAGTTATTACCAGCTCTAGCTATGGCTGCTATTCATTAGGTTCCACGCCAGGAAGAATGCAGGATTGCTGCAGCATACCTGTATATTAATACTGTATGTGATGGTAGAAATACCAAACGTGATAGAAATAGAAGAGGAAAAGAATTAGATCAGATCCTGTGGGAATGTCATCCATATAAATAAGCCAAATTAACGTTTACATCACTAAAAGATTATTAGCAATGAAAGATATGACAATAGATTTCCTAGTATGATCAACGCTAAAAAAAGCCAACACCAGTGTTTGTCAGAAGTTTAAAGAAAACAATTAAAAACCGCAAGCAAGATGGCTGATATTCAGTACTGTAGTTAAAAATTATTAATAAACTAATGTCAAATTTATATATTTAATGAGATCCAAAGAAGAGGAAAAGGAAACAATGAGATCCTAAACGTTTTCTTTAGGGTAACTGACACTTCTATTTTGATCCTTCCAACCACAAAAAATATTGCACGACTTGAACACAACAGATATAACAGAATACATTTTTATGACTCTTTTATAGGTGTGGTGCTGTAGCCCAGGAAGCTATGAAGCAGTCGTAATCTCAAATGGATATCTATCTTCTTACAGATTTCTAAAGTAGCTGCTCAGAATGTTCCAATATCATTGGTCACATTGCACAGTATGTGGGTGAGAATAAGCCTGTTTTACAGCAGTGTAAATTGGTAGTAGTTAAATACTGACCGGGACCAACCATTGCCATCAAGCTCATTTGTGCCTTTGCATGTTGGCGTAGGTAATAACTTACATGGAATATTAATTAAAAAGAACAGATTTTGTAAAGAAGAGTCAATAAAAATCACAGATAATCCACCATTTAAAAAGGCTGATTATATGGACTATTATCCTTCTCAAACCAGATGTCACATACAGAAATACAGTTTAACAAACTTTACTTCCTTGGTGATAAGCTTATTTGGAATGCTTGCTTTCAAGTTGTAATACTGAACCTGAACTAACTTGTTCCAAATTTTTGATTTAAAAAAAAATCTAAATTATTCATTATAAGTTCGGTTCAGCACAATTGTCTATTGCATTGGTGACCACAGACCCAAACCCTTGGATCTGAGAACAATGAAAAAGCATTCAGTTTCTTACAAGAAGACTTTTAATAAAAATAGAAGTAAATAGAAATGAAGAAATCCCCCCTGTAAAATCAGGATGGTAGATATTTTACAGGGTAATTAGATTCAAAAACATAGAGAACCCCTCTAGGCAAAACCTTAAGTTACAAAAAAGATACACAGACAGAAATAGTTATTCTATTCAGCACAATTCTTTTCTCAGCCATTTAAAGAAATCATAATCTAACACATACCTAGCTAGATTACTTACTAAAAGTTCTAAGACTCCATTCCTGGTCTATCCCCGGCAGAAACCAGCATATAGACAGACCCACAGACCCTTTGTTTCTCTCCCTCCTCCCAGCTTTTGAAAGTATCTTGTCTCCTCATTGGTCATTTTGGTCAGGTGCCAGCAAGGTTACCTTTAGCTTCTTAACCCTTTACAGGTGAGAGGAGCTTTCCCCTGGCCAGGAGGGATTTCAAAGGGGTTTACCCTTCCCTTTATATTTATGACAGAGCTGCAAGTATTTAGCTGTGCAGATTGAAACTGGGGAGTTTTCTCATTTTTAAGTCACCAACGGGACAGCATCTGTGGTCAGGTTAACTTGAAAACTCAAACTGTACTTAACCATTCCTGTTCATAAATGAAGCAAAGAGTTTAATTCTGTGAGGTGCTAACCATCCTCAATTCCTATTTATTTCAGTAGAAGCTGAGGGAATTTGTTACCTACCAAGAGATGACTTTGCAGGATCTGGCCCTACACTTTTACCTTGACATAATGGAGCATCATCATAAATTATCTATTGCATTCTTTAAGCAGTAATTTTAGATGGCCTCAAACAAACATAAGGCCATTCAGATTTTACCTTAAAGTAATCTGTTGACTGCAAGAAAATGTAAACTTAATACGTATAGATAAACAACTTTGGTGGACTGAAACTGAGCACTATGTACCCCAAGAGAATAAATCTAGTTTTCAACAACTGATCAGCTGATCACTGACATTCTGAAGTATAATGTGGGTTCCTAAAATTCTTCCGATATGTACTTTTCTCTAATCACTATTACAATGTAACAAGATCCAACTACCTGAGGAAATAAAATGTATTTGTTCTGCAGTTTTGAGATACATAAATACAGTTATCTGTTAAAATGGAATGGTTAACCTAGGTATGAAACATACAAGTAATAGCAAATCTCCTATCTATGCACACTAGAGAGGAACACTGAAGCATGATAGGACATTTTCTTTGACGTTTTAATACCAGATTCATTTATAGAATTAGTGTAGTTTAAATGCATGCTTTGGCATTTGTTCTGTGCTGATTATAAATTAGCATCTATTGTATGGCAAGATAAGGCAGGAACATCAGTTTATCCATAAAAAGGTTCGAGTTAATTATTGTAAGTTTATTTATGGGGGACTCATTTAACTCCTTCTTAGCCTGCACCACTGCATTCACCACCTCTCTGAAGAAGAGCAAAGAATAAATCTTTGAGAATCCCATGTTTCACTGCACCTTCTCACATTTTACTACTCCCTCAATAAGAAAAAACTAAAAGATTTATTATGCACCCTGGTCACATTTGCACTCTTGCAGAATGTTTTCTTGGTGATGCCATAGTCAGCAATATTTTAGTACTGCAAAATAGATTAAGTCAAATGAGTTTCACCTGCTGATGTTGGCACCACTGAGAAACCATTACTGTGCAGGAGCACAGGAAAAATTAGACTGCATGATCATTTTCTTATGCTGCTGAGGACTCCTGGGAGGAGGAAATATGGAAGCAAAGAGATAGAGGCCTATGTGGAAACCAAGTGTGAAAGAGGTGCTACCATGAATGGAACTAGTTGCTGAAAAGACTTCTAAATTAAAGACTTTCCTTTCCCACAAAAACCTAGCCTCCTTCTTTCACATTCTCACCCCAGTCCTACCCAACCAGTCCACTCATGAACACAACATTTCCCATGTGAAAGAGGACTGGGAGGAAACCTTCACCATTAGCCAACCAGAATTGAAATTAAAGCTTAGATTCATTAACTTGAGAGGTAAAGAAAATTAGCTTTCAATGAAGCAAATATGTACTGGGTATTACTGGCAAGAGCACTGTGTGACCTAATGGAATACCGATTGCAAAGAGACATCAGTTTAAAACAGAAGCATGGAAATACATGAAAGAGTCACTATCTGGTTTAATTTTATTTGTTTAATAATTTACTATGCACACATTGTTTGACTTCTGAGTGCATTATATACTTAAAACCAAAACAACAATCAGTAGTGCCCACAATGAGCAGTAACAATAGCCTTCTCCAGTAACAAAAAATTTTACAAAGGAACTACATTTATAAATGAAAAAAAAATTTAACATACTTCAAAATGGCAAAACAAACCAAAAAAACAACCCTACGCAGAACTTCTGCCCCAGTCTGATGCGGATTAAAACGCCACAACAGAAAAACATCCAAAACAACCATCAAACATGGGGGAAAAAAACGCACCAATGCACAAAAAAGTTACCATGGAAAAACAAACAGTCCTTTCCAACCAGTCAAATGCAAGCCTCAGTTCTGCAAGCCTTATTCATGTGAGTAGTCCCACTGACTTCCAAAACCACTTGCATAAGCATTACTGGAGCTGAAAATCAACCAACCCAAAACAAAAAAAATCTCCATTATTTGTCGGTGCATCAAAGTAAACCTACAACCAACAAAAATGCAAAACTACAGAAAGAAGCCATCTGTGCTGAGAGTTTTATGCATCAGAACAGTAATAATAGTAACAGGAAGTATTATATTCTAATTCCACATATTCTTAGCTATGTGAACTGTCCTTTGGACTTCAAAGGGAAGTTTGCACAGAATGAAAAACTTCATAAACAAATAAGGGAAAAATACTTTAATGTAATCACTGTCAATAAATTATTTCCTTGTAATTTATCATAAGATGTGTTAACACATTATAGATACAGAACTATATAATTATTTGAATTCCAGTTTATAAGCATTTTAAGGCAGGTGGCTATATCATCGCTATCATTTTATATGTCTCTGCAATGTGTTTTATTTTAATATATGTTAATAAAATGTTATTGTAGAAAGAAAGAAGACTCTAAAGGTACTAAAGGTAGGACACACTAGCTTACGTGTTACTGAAAAGAAATAAGAAAATATCTGACTTGCCTTACCTTCTCAAAAGAATGCTTAGAATTAGCATTCCAGCCTCATCTTAAGCTATTATTAGTAGAAGCTCTATCAAAGCACTTCAAAACAATGTCAGGTTTCAGAGTAGCAGCCCTGTTAGTCTGTATCCGCAAAAAGAAAAGGAGTACTTGTGGCACCTTAGAGACTAACAAATTTATTTGAGCATAAGCTTTCGTGAGCCGATGAAGTGAGCTGTAGCTCACGAAAGCTTATGCTCAAATAAATTTCTTAGTCTCTAAGGTGCCACAAGTACGCCTCTTCTTTTTGCAGATAAGGTGAGCTATTACCAGCAGGAGAGAAAAAAAAACCTTTTGTAGTGATAATCAAGATGGGCCATTTCCAGCAGTTGACAAGAACATGTGAGGAACAGTGGGGGGGAGAAATAAACAAGGGGAAATAGTTTTACTTTGTTTATTCCCCCCCCACCACCATTCCTCACACGTTCTTGTCAACTGCTGGAAATGGCCCACCTGGATTATCACTACAAAAGGTTTTTTTTTCTCTCCTGCTGGTAATAGCTCACCTTACCTGATCACTCTCGTTACAGTGTGTATGGTAACACCCATTGTTTCATGTTCTCTGTGTATATAAAATCTCCCCCCTGTATTTTCCACGGCATGCATCTGATGAAGTGAGCTGTAGCTCACGAAAGCTTATGCTCAAATAAATTTGTTTGTCTCTAAGGTGCCACAAGTACTCCTTTTCTTTTTTCAAAACAATGTGTTTCCATACATCATCTGAAATTCTAGGCACATTATGAATTAATGAAAGTATGAGTCTTAAAAAGAAAAAGTGTGACAGTTCTTGGTTTAGTAAAACTATTCATATTATTTTAATGCAGATTATTATTGAATAAAGAAAATATAACCAAAGCTATTTGTTTTCTAAAGCTTCATCTGTGGAAGTAGGAAGTTGCATGAACACACAAACTCATGCTGAACTGTCTGTGCCCAATACATCTCTAGTTGTGTGTGCGCCTGTAGGCTTGAAAGTGCAAATCCATATAAAAACCAATTACAAATTTCTTACAGGTTTAAGGTTTGATTTTGTAAAACAGCTGCTCTGTGCATGGAACTCCAAGTTAATGGGAAAACTATACTCGGGGCAGCTGCAGAATTTGGTCAGTATGCCAGATGACCTGTGTGACAGAAAGAGAGCAAGCGAGAAAGAAGTTGGTACCTGAAAACACACTATCAAGCCAACAGTTAAACCTATGAAGTCCAAGCAAGAGAAAATATCCATGGCATTGCAGGCCACACAAACATCAGAAAGCCATAGATGCTGATTCTCCAGTTGGCCAGCTGCAGAAGGAAGGGGTGTGTGTGTGTGTGTGTGGAGGGGAATCAGTAGCTCTGTGCTGAGGAATTGCTCTTCCCATATTACAGGTTCCAGCACCTCCATAAAGAGCAATCTGGAAAAATAGAGAAGCAAAGTCCAACTTCTACCACATTTTCATTGTTCAACTGCCAGTGGAGTTGGGTGGAGTCCAGTATTAGAAAGCAGGTCTAAATTCCCTTACTCTTGGCTACCACCTTTGCAGTCCCCAGTTTTTCAAGGTGTAGCAGTGATCTTTCAGGCACTTGTTTAGGGTAACACTGTGCTAAATAATTCTGTACTGGCAAGGCAATAAGCCATACCTATCAACCTTTAGAACAAAAGTGAGAGGGACATATCACTTACACAGAAAAAACTAGGATAAGGTCAAGGATGGGAAGATCTTTTCTGCCTTGGCTAAATGTCCAGAAGAGTTTTCAGTTTCCCTCCCTCCTCCCCTCCCCCACACGGTTTAAAGCAAACTTTGTTGTTAAAAACTATTTATTTCAAAATGAACAAAACACAATATGCCTCTTTTTATTCTCTTTTCTCTTCCTATCACCTATGCTTTATTTTGTCACATAGTGAGTCTTCTCTCTCCCTCCAACCCGCCCACCCCTTTTTAACTCTCAAAATTCTTCCCATTTTCTCATTCCCTCTGCTTGGCCTTCCTATTCTCCCCATTCTGCTCTCTCACTCCTGAGCCCATTCCAGCAGCTCTTTGCCTTCCCTCTCCAGAGGTTCTCTTCCCATCATTTCCCCCCTCTTGGGTTCTTCTCTTCCTTCTTCAAGACCCTGTGTTATTCTGGGCTGTGGTCTGGATGATGCAGAGCTGCAGTAAGCAGTCTTCCATTGGGCATGTCCAAACCGCAATCACAGGGTGTGACTGTAGCTCCAGCAGTCATAACTGAGCTAACTTTAATGTAGCTAGCTTGGGTCCTGGAGCCATGGCCTCACTCACTAAGGCATTGATTCGGCAAAGCTCTGAAGCACCTGCTTATTTTAAAGAAAATGAGTTGTAGTGTTGCCAGCAATCACAATTTCTTCACAAGTCACAGGATTTTAGCCAGGGCTGGAGCCAGTCTAGCTATGATGTGGAAAGCTCCAGTCATCACAGGTGGCAAAGGAAAACAAATTTTCTTGAAGGGAGGGTTGAGCAGAGCCATAGCCATGGGTAGGCCTGGGTGGGCTATGGGCCACTCAATCAGTACCCAGGCCCAAGGTGAGGGGCCCCTTTGAGGGTCTCAGCTCCACATTTTTTTTTTCCAAATCGAGCTGGGTCACTGAGGGGTACAGTCTTTTAGTAAAGCTGTTGGTTGCTGCATCATAAACTGTTCTACTCAGCTCTGCTTTCTCACCAACACAGGCTCTGATTCTGCCCACACCACCCAGCTCCAGTTACCACCTTCCCATTGGCTGATTGGCTCTCAGCTCCCAAACAGGTTCTGGCCAGGCCTCTGCTCCCCAGCAGTGGGCAGGGCACACCTTCACCAATGGGGAGGAAGTAACCAGAGCTGGGTAGCATGGGATGGAGCTGGAGCCCGGGACTAAGAGAAGGAGTCTACATGTTAAGTCCCAACACCACTCATTGGCCCAATCACCTTTCTATCACTCATACAGCACCCAGCGCTAGTTACTCACTTCCCATTGGCTCCCAACACCAATCTCATTGTGGCCATCCCCTGCTCTTGCTAGTATGGGCGGGTCAGGGTGCACTTCTGCCAATCGGGGGGCAATTACCAGAGCAGGGCGGCATAATGGAGGGGTGACTGGATCAAATGTGACTGGTGCTGCAACCTAGCACACAGGGTCTTGCTACTCCGAGTCTCTGCCTCCATTCTGGTCTCTAATGGACATAGGCTCCACCACGTAGTAGCAGCCCAGGCCTGGGAGCAGAAGCCCATGTGCCAGATTGCAATGCCACTCAAATTTGGCCTGGTCACCCATCTGTCATACTAGCAGAGAAGGGACTCCACCTGGCAAAGATAGATTTGAGGAGGCTGAGTCCCCTCTAGTCTTAGACACCCACCACCTACCCCAGCCCTCTATTGCATATCAGCCCTGCCAGGGGAACCTGCTCTGATCGACTACGTTCCTCATCTGTCCCAATACAGAAGGAGGAACAGCCAATTAGAGCCACTGCAAGAAACAGGAAAAGGTCTCTCTCCCTCCCCTTGGGAGCCAATCCCATTCATACCAGGCCTGGAAAGGAGCAGAGGTGAATGAAGCTCCTGGAGTTGTCCCTCCCCTCAGCCTGGAAGGGAGCTAACGGGGAACTGGTGCAGCCCCACCACACTGGAGAGAGGGGGTGAGAGCACCTGCAGAAAGGGCCAAAAATAGCCTGATATATTTGGGAATGTTGGCAACATTAATTGTCACAATCTCAGGGAGGGAGGGAGGACATGGGGAATTCAAAAATTAAAAATGACAAAAACACATCATCTTGATTTGTTGAGGTTTGGCACATACATTTTGAAATGTTGCAGTTAATAATACTTGAAGTTTCCCCATCCATGATTGTATGTCATACATCATATGTATGTGCACATTACACACATACACACACACACGTATACATACAAAGTAGCTGAAAGCCCATGCTATTGCATAGGTATTCCCATTGGACCAAGTAATCCACCATCTATGCAGTCTCCCTCATAAAACCAATGAAAGTGTTGCAAGTAAATCAGCTGTAGAGTAAGAGTGGTGATGGAGTTATCTCTGGTACTACAATTGTCCAGGACTCTTGGCCAGGTATAGATACAAGTTTTACAGATTACATCTGTGCAACAGCAAAGTCAAAATGGCTGAGAACTTAAAAATTGGATGGCAACAAAGAAAAATACCAGTGATGATTAAACCTTGTGACATTCAGAACAGAGAGAGGTTTCAACAATGCTTGTAGCTGTTTCCATCACTTCCCACTGACTCAGACATTCTAGCCATTAGAGTGACACACAGAGACAATCTTGGAATCTTATTACATAGATCAGAGGTTCTCAAACTGTGGTCTGAGGACCACCAGTGGTCCGTGAGCTCCATTCAGGTGGTCTGTGGACAGTTTCCTCTAAGGTAGGTACCCAGACCCTGGAGAAGACACACATGTAAGGTGAGGTGGTGGCCTTGGGGGGAATAAGGGGTAGGTGGGAGGGGGAAGTGGGGTGAGAAGAGGGGCTGGGGGAAATTTGGGATGTGCCGGGCTGCGGTGACCAGAGAAAGAGGCGACTTTCCCCAGCTCCAGGGCTGCGGCTGCCGGGGAGAGAGAGCTCTCCTTCCCAGCCTCAGCCTTGTGCCTGTTGCAGGGGGGAGGAGAGAGAGACACCCCCCCCCGCTCCTTCCCAGCCCCAGCTCGGGGGCTGCCACAGTGGGGGAAAGAGGACACATCCATCACATTAGAAAGGTAAGAATAATGATATTAAAATATAAGTTGTGTGCTTTTATTTGTAGAACAAAAAAAGTTAGCTATTGTTTTTTTTATATAGTGCTTTTATCCAAAGTGCTTTACAATAGTTAGCTAACGGCACAAACAACATTTGGAAAGATCATTAAGTGGTCCGCTGAGACCCTCAGCAATTTTGAAGTGGTCTGCGAAAAAAAAGTTTGAGAATCACTGACATAGATATTCATAACGTTGCACTCAGCACTTATGAAAATCTTTAGAGTGTTTTACAAATATTAATCAACCTTTACATGCTACTGTAATCTGGTTAGAATTATACCTATTTTAGAGATGGGGAGACGATGACAAAGAAGGTAAGTGAGTGGGACAAGTTCACATGCCGCAACAGCATCAGAGGCAGGACTCAGGAGTTTCTGATCCTCAAATGCAAGATCAGACCACTACACTATCCTACCACACTAGCTAACAACAGATAGATATATTTCTTACTTCACTTACACTGTGTGGTTCCAACATTTTAAAATAGTGAAATTTAAAATAGTATGTCTCCCAGTTCAAAGCACAAAATATGGGATTGGAAATTAGGATTTGAAACTTTTTGCATAATTCACTATCCTTATTTTTAATTCTTCAGATGCTAATTCAAAACATTTAAAACAATTACAAATAGAACCAGATCCATTCTTAAAATGATTATAATTATGCAGCAGTAAAAAAACCTATCATTAAATAATGTAAAACAAAAAGTACTCTACTAATAAATATTCAAACTTATCACATGCAAGACAAGTAAATTATCAAAAATTATGTTACATGTTTTTAAAGAAACCAAAATTGTAATCTTTCCAAATCTTTTTCTCATTTTTCCATGGCAGGTGCAAACACTGACAGGTAGCAGTTATAGAGTATAAGATTACTCTATTATTTAACTTTTAAATGAACTAAAATATCCTTCTAATATAAATTAGAGTGAGAAATAATAGCCTGCCAACTGCCATGGAAAATTTTGGTGAAATAGTAGACTAGAGCTGAAATCACTGACTGATACCTACAGCAAATACTTTTAGTGATCGCCATTACTGACAAAGTTCAAATTTGTCTTGACAATCCTGTCAAGACAAACTAGAAATATTCACAACCTCAGGTCCAAGAATTTGTTATTCAGTTGAATTTCATTCAATTTATCAAAAATTTATGATATACAGTGCTCTATTTTCACCCTCTCTTTATAGCTGAAGACCTGAACTTTATAGAGAATAGACTCAAAGAAAATGAAAATATAAAACAAAACATGGAAGTTATTTGTTCTGCACCTTACACAACCACTGTTCCCACCCCACCCCCCAAATCCTTCACTGAAGATTATAAAAAAATCAGGGCTAGATTCAAAAGGCTGAGCATTGAATACAAGAATGGCCATACTGGTCCAATGGTCCATCCAGCCCAGCATACGGTCTTCGACAGTGGCCAATGCCAGGTGCTTCAAAAGGGGATGAACAGAACAGGCAATCATCAAGTGATCCATTCCCTGTGGTCCACTCCCAACTTCTGGCGAACAGAGGCTAGAGACACTTCAGAGCATGGTTTTGCATCCCAACCCATTTTGGTTAATCGCCGTTGATGGACCTATCCTCCATGAACTTACCTAGTTTTTTTGGAACCCTGTTATAGTCGTGCCCTTCACCATCTCCTCTGGCAAAGAGTTCCACAGGTTGACTGTGCATTGTGTGAATAAGTACTTCCTTTTTGTTTGTTTTAAACCTGCTGCCTATTTATTTCATTTGGTGACCCCTAGTTCTTGTGTTATGAGGAGTAAATAACACTTCCTTATTTACTTTCTCCACACCATTCATGATTTTATAGACCTCTATCATATCCCCTCTTAGTCGTCTCTTTTCCAAGCTGAAAAGTCCAAGTCTTATTAACCTCTCTTCATATGGAAGCTGTTCTTATTGCAATGCCTAATTTTTAGGTGTCCTTCCATCCAGTGTTAGTCACAACACCAGACTCCCTATGGAATACATGAGGAGAGTTAGGCACCTAAAAATGGATTAACAAAAGCCAGAAAATGGATCAGGGAGCCATATAAGCTATCTATCTAGTGGGAAATGAATAGATGGACAGACTAAGCTCCACCCTTCAAAGAACTTAGGCAGCTACCACCATTCCTAGTTGGATTCAGGCAGATATTTTCACTCAAGTTTTTTTCTCAAGAGAGGAGGAGGAAGTACCCTCCCTTTCCTTTATGCTCAATATCCTAGTGGTCAGAGCACTTCCCCAGTATATCAGAGGCCCAGCTTCAAATCCATCCTCTGACTGATTCTGCAGGAACTTGAATCCAGGTCTTCCTCCACTCTGAGGTGAGTGCCATAACTGTTGGGCTATGGGGTCATACGCACTCTCTTGGTTTGACCAATGCCTATTTAAGTATATGCCAGTGGTCAGGTCATTCACATGGGAGGTGGGAGACCCATGGTTCATGCTCTGAATCAGGCAGAGAAGGGATCTGAACCCATCATGGGAGAGTGGCCTTGCTACTGGGCATAAGACCATCACCTGCTCCTCCTTTCTTTTGTGTGGGTGTTCTCAGAACATGCGTACCATACCTGGTCCCAGTTGGGAGATTGGCAAGAAAATGCCTAATTTGTCCATCTCACCTGATCCAATGTGAGAGTTGGGTGCCAACCAGCTTTGTGGTGTCAGCACTTAGGCAGATGTGCGCATACCCACCAGCAGAAATTTGGATGCCATGGGACTTTACTTGTGGAAACTTAGGCACTTAGAAGCTTTAGGTGTCCAAAGGGTTAGGTAGCAGCTGAGTGGTGGTTTTGTGAATGCTAGTGGCGCCTAAATGTTGGACTTCAGGACCTAAACAGGACAATTAGGCACCTCAGACCCCCTTGTGAATTTAGCTTTCATTAACTAAATAAAATGGGGCCTCATCCTGGGGGAAGCTTTTACTGATTTCAGTGGGGGCAGGAGTAGGACCCATGGATTAATGCCCCCAAATTCCTCCCTTTTCATGTTTGACTGTTAATCCATCAAAATCTGCAACTACATGGTCAAACTGATGCCTGTAAGTGCATATCATGTAAATGTGTGCCTACATATGTATTTATCAATGAAATTAGCAGAATTCTGCATGTAAAAGCAGGTTTTTGGTTAGCACAAGGTGAATGTGCATTATTAAAGGTTTAGCCATTGCCATTACTGCAGCTTAGTTTATGTGCCCTTTATATAATGTGCAAACTTTTAAAATTATTTATATAGCATGATTGTGCAATTTACATTAATTTTGTTAATTCATAGTAAAAATGGCTTGACAAAGATGGCTCTCAGAAAAAGCACAATTAAAACCCTAATAAAGAGCCTGACTACATACATTCTTTGTTCCATTAAGCATTTTATGGTTAACCTCAAAGAAGTTTTGACAATGTGTTTTAGCAAGTGTTGAAATTATTTCTGCTATAAACAGGTATACAATGCGTAATAAGCACTTGAGCAAGAATCAACGTGATAAGAGAAACTCAATAGTCTAAAATTCTGAAACGTGTAGGGCTAGTTAATACTTAGCTCTCTATCTGTATGTCTACACTGGCCCTGTGAGGGTAGAGGGTCCCAGAGCTTGGGCTCCAGACCGAGCCCAAATGTCTACACAACTATTTTTAGCCTCAGAGCCAGAGCCCTGCAAGTCCGAGTCAGATGCCCCATGGGGCTTTTATCCCTGTGTAGATGAGAAATATACGAAGGGATGGTCAAAAGAAGCCACTATCCTACCCCACTTGTGCCCTTCATAGAAGTCAGACACAATCACAGTCCTTGCCTTCCATGACTGCAAATATCAGGGTTCTGCCTGATCCCTGCACAGGAATGTTAGTGGTGGGGAGACTCCTTACACCATCTGCACAGAACCAAGTGCAAACTGTTTCATACTTGCCAAACTGTATCTTCTTTATTTCTGACTAGTGTGAGCAAAATAATAAAACAAGTTGTCAACTCTGACCAATTTCAAGTGCAAAACTTTTTGAGTACTTAAAAATAGCATTTTATCCACTAATTGAATTTGAGATCCAACTCATTTGAATTAATATTAAGATGATCTTCATAACCAGAGCTGGTGAATAGTCTGTCGCCATACTACTGTATCTTGGTCTATGATCTCTTCAGGTCCCAGGCAAACAACCTATAACAGAGCAGCTGTACTGCTCTTGTCAAAAGAGCATCAACCCTGGTGTCCTAAGAGACTGAAACAATCAGAATTTAAGGCCAGCAGGGATCATTGTGATCGTCTAGTCTGACCTCTTACACATCGGAGGCCACAGAACCTCACCCACCCACTCCTGTAATACATTCCATTAATTATACTCTCTCTAGCATTTCATATGAAGAAATTATTCTTCATTTCTTCTAAAAACTTGTATGGAGTGTTAATAAAATGGCATGATTGTCATGTTACATATTACAAGTGGGTACATTTCAGTAGTGATAAAATGAGATCTATGTCTATAAAGTGCTCTGGGATATTTCTGGAAGAAGGGTGTTTTATCATCATTATAAGTATAGTCTAACCTGTCAGGAGAAGGTTGATATATAAATTTTTTCACAATATTTACAAAAGCCCAAGTCTATTATTTTTTTGTACATACTAGTCAGGTCCCAAAAAATTTAAAATTTTCAATCAATTGTGCTTCGAAAGGCACACAGCTGCTACATAAAAATACTAATGATCCTTGAAAAAACAGAAAAATCTAATTGATTTATGAATGAAGGTATGGTATATTGCCAATGGTGACATGCAGTAATTATTCTTGGACGATGAGGTCATAATCACAATTGATGAAACTGCTGAAATAATATTTCTAAAGTTTCATCTTTCCCTCATGCAGAAAATCCTCTGCTAAGACTGCAAAATCTTGACCTTAATTTTAAGGACACTATATTAGTTTAATGAATTATTTAGAGGCTTGTCTTGTGATCAAGAAAATATTAAAGTTCAGACTATATTTTACTTCACACAATTTCTTTACAGAAATTAAGCCCTAAAGAGCTCTAATTAAAAATACAAAAAGTTGATTCACTCTCACATTAACTAACAAAACATCTTATTCATAGACCTTGACTATTAAGATAGACTATGAACTGAATAACTGAAATCCAGTTCCGTGGAAATTGAGATTAGAATTGTAATGTTTTTGTCTGTTTAGATCTTATTCTAACAAGGTCACATATCACCTGAAAATATGAAGGAAAACATAGAATTTTATTAACTTTCTTACACTACTGTCTTTAGTCAACACTTCTTTAATAAATAGCCACATTTCCTCAAGTTCGTCAAAGGCTTCACGTCCCTTCCAAAACTGCGAAATAGTGTGTTCTTCATGATCATACTAGAGTGCACCTAATTCAACATGACTGAAGTTCTCTGTGAAGGGAGCTACTCCAGTGAACAAGTCCAAGTATTTATGGACTGGATCACTGTTCTAGAAAAGTTCACAGTTCAGTTGATATTCTTAGGAAAAAAATCTGCTCGTTAGGAAGTAAAATGTTAAAAGATTTTTTAAATATAACAATGCAATTTCAGCAGATTTATGAGCACAATTTTTTTTTATAGGAATGGACTCATCAGCACTTTATTTTGAACTTCCCCACCAGTTGGGTCATTTAAAACTTTAATGCAGAAAGCACTTAAGATTATATTATAGGGAACAGTAGTATCTTGACAGAAATATGGATAAAATGACGCTATAGACGTTGTCCACCTCATATCTCTATGTCTTTATTCTATATGCATATCTTGCAGTTCACTGAAGATCTTCTATGCAGTTTGATAGGGTTAAGTTTGGAAGACAGTTTGGCGCACACAGGTTTCTAGGCAATGTTTCACTTGAACTGAATTTTATACCATCTGCTTGATGAAAAGACAAGGAGACACACATTTTTCAACTGTTACGGACAGTAGGCCAGATCTAACTTCAGTATTAATTCTTAATATTATTGGAATAGTAAATTAATATGTTTACTTCCCTAAATACTGCTTATTCTCAGAAAGCCTACAAGAGAAAGAGAGGAATGCTCTTTCAAGATGCTTTCATGTATGACAGCAGTCCTTCAAATTCAAAATGTTGCTGCTGCTGAAAGTAACGTCTTCGTTCTGAATCTGAAATTCCAGTCTCTTTGGTGGGAGAAAAATAATTCCAAATTATTTAAGTGAGGGAGCCACATAATGGAGCTCTTCTGTTTAAATTAAATACAGAGTGGAGATAAGGGGACCAATCCACCCTGATCTACAGCCATTAACTTAACTATGTGGGTATTAATCAGAGCAGAATTTGTCCCAACAAGAGTATAAGTGAAAGTAGGAAAGGGCCCTCATTTTCCATTATTTCACATATATAATTTCTGTATCTCCATGCTCTCCACTTTGTTGAACAAGTCTATAACCATAAGCAGAGCATTTGCTTCTGTTTTACGTTGTATTCTATATTTCCATTTTCTACAAGTCCCTTATTAAAGCATCTGGGAAGACATTTTATATTTCTACCAGGCAGCAACCTTTTGGACACAATGCAACAATTCCACACCAGAGTGTTAGTTTGATGGGAGCCATTAAGCAACCCCATCTTACATTGTTATTGATCATCATCTAATATTGCCTATGACTTTCATAATTATATAGATTAGCCAGAGTGAGCTTGCTGTTTAAAATACAATCTTACCCTACTCATTTGCTCTTGGAAAAACATTTTAGTAAACACAATGAATGAGCCCATTGAAACACTATTTTGCACTCTCACCTCATTTGCACATATCCTAAAATTCCACTTCTGCAATATTCACATATAGAGATTTCATAACATTTTTATACAAAAATGATTCACTAAGCATACATGCTATGTATATAAACACACAAGAACTAGATAATAAACTTCAGAACCATGTTATCAATTGCAGGACTCTGATGAGTGAATTTATCGTGCACCCGTGATCTCATCTAACTCCACACTAATCTACCTCCCCTGGGATTTATTCTAATTTTCCAAACCCACAAGCAACTTCTACAGCTGATTTTTATTTTTTTAAAGCAACCCGCCTGAAATTCCCCCTTTTCCAGAAAGGTGTGGAATTTCACCTAAAATAAAATCGTACCTAAAAAAAATTAAGGGAAAGATTCAGACTTGAGCACCAGTAACATAATTATTGAAAATTAAAATGTCAAAACTTCAATATCTGATATCTTGCATCCTTGCTGGGCTAGAAGCGGAAGTTTTATATCACACGATTCCCTGCTTCCCAATGGGGAAACAGCACTCACTCCTAAACTTGTAAAGGAAAAAGTAATCATCTAATCAACTTTAAAGATGCATCATTTTATGTACAGAAAAGTCATTCTAGGTTATTTCTAGAGAACTTTATTGCTCTCTTTGAGCCCTCTAGTGTTGAATTAATGGTGTAAAAAATACACTCTGGCTTTCTGGGAGGAAGGATAATCCAAATACATTTAAAAAAAAATTTTAAACACACGGAAAATAGTTTTCTATTTTAACAGCAGACATATACAGAATCCATGATGATGTGGTGTGATGTAATAAAGATTGTACCAGTGCTCATTAGAGATGAGTAACACCCATGGCTTCATCACTTGTTGTAATGAAAACATCCAAATTCATTTTAATGAACTCTTCATGCCACACCACCATATATATTATTTATAAAGTTCCTCCCGTGTTTCTCAATGTGTTCTGTCATTCTGTCTTTTGAAGAAAATTCTCTTCATCCTTGTGTCTAGTATGGAGCCAAAAACAGTGTCAGAACTTAAACATGGATACCCTGAAATTTCCTAATAGGTTTTGTTGGCAAATAGGCATATAAAGGCCACCTTTACTCTCACCTCTCCATCCACTTCCTGGGGATATGGGGAAACAAATTCCACCCTCGCTATCTATAGGATACTTTGGAAAATCTGAGTATGAACCAAGGAAACTTTCAGAGAAATTTTAGCGCTTCTGCACATTTCCCCATTGGAGGACATGATCTGGTCCCACAATTTCCCCTCTATAAGAGTAACTACACCTCTACCCCAATATAACACGACCCGATATAACGCGAATTCACATGTAACACAGTAAAGCAGCGCTCTGGGGGGGCAGGGCCACGTGCTCCAGTGGATCAAAGCAAGTTTGATATAACGCGGTTTCACCTATAACGTGGTAAGATTTTTTGGCTCCTGAGGACAGCGTTATATCAGGGTAGAGGTGTATCACATGAAATTCGCACAATTTGGTTTTATTCTGAGATTCACACAATATGTAAAATCCTGGCCCCACTGAAATCACTCGGAGTTATGCCATTGACTTCAATAGAGATATGATTTCACCCCATATATACATACGCACACCAAAATAAATATGTTCCTAACTTTCTTAGAATTGGGTTGCTCATATCAAAATCTAAAATTACGAACTGTGGTCTATTTGTTCTTTCTGTGCAATTAACTTTTTGTACTTATAAGTAAATAAACAAACATATATATATATATATATATTACAGTTAAATGCTCCGACATCAGTCTCCTTCAGTGTTCTGTAGTGTGCACTTGATGCATGTCTCATTGTGTTTGTACCTGTCATATTTCCAATGTGTGTGTTGTGGCCTGTATGAGAATAATCAGTTTTGTCAAAAAATTAATAAAAATAGAGCAAGATAGAGTGCTCTGTGCAATAACTGCATAGTCCTTTACTTATATATTTTTTAAATGTTGAATACTATTTCAGTTTGTATGTAAGAGACCCCATACTCCCTTCCCCTATATTAGTTGTTTCACGATAGGATACTTACTAACATTAGGGATCTTTAACTTTAAATCAATTGTTCAAACAGACCACAGTTTCCAGTTCAGTTGGTTCCAAGCAATTCTACATATTTAGGGTATCCAGATAGCAAGTATGAAAAATCGGGACAATTGGTTGGAGGTAATAGGCACCTATATAAGACAAAGCCCTGAATATCGGGACTGTCCCTATAAAATCGGGACATTGTCACCATATTCATAATCTCTTTCCTGCTATCTATTATGCCTTGGATAAAGAAATACACTGTTTTTGTTCTTCCTGTTTTCTTGTCAATCATCATCTTCACATCCCTTTGTATTTAGCCTCTATTTTTGCACTCATACTAAAAGTTCAGCAGTTAAAATTTAAGTTTCCTTTCTTAACATATTTCTTGCATTTTCATAATTAGCTTAGAATCTTTCTTCAGTGACTTTGTTATGCTAAGTTTTATCATCTTATTTCCTGAATTCCTTCTCTAAAAATATCAACTATCAGATCGACGGGTTTTCTTCTCTTTCACTATGTGGTACCTCATCTACAGACAGGATTTACAAAATTCAGATGTCAGATATGTAAACTCCTTCAAGAGCAGCAGCTGGCACATTGGTATCTTCCAAAAACATGTGTGTTTCTGGCTCTAGATTTTCCTCTGGGTTTCATTATCTTCTATCAGCAATGCCACTTTGTTCACTTAACTTAGGTTATGATGAAATAGAAATTCTGTAGTCACTGGTAAAAATCAAGTCTTACAGAAACGTCTCCTGAGGCCTTAGTGTACACTGAGAGGAACAAGAGAGGAAGTACTTTCCTAAGCTCATGTATTTTCCACACATATAGTTGCACGTGTTTCTTCTAGAACAGTTCTCATCACAGTATCTATGACATGAATCTTTTTGAAACAGCTTTTCATTTTCACTTTCAAGCAGAAATACTATATGCACAGTCTGAAAATACTATTTTCGTTCCTCATGGTATGGGATAAAGCCCACCTTTGTGAAATATCCTTAAACATTTTATCCTAGAGATCTATTCAAATTATAGTGACAAAAGTTTAGTCATCCATAATTCAGAAGCAGTCACCTGTTATGTGTTTGTGTTAATGGTTTTTCATATACCATTAAAAAGAACACTGCTGGGCCTGAGCCAGCTAAAATGCTCTCTGCACAAGGAACACAACATTGCCTAAATTATGACCGTGTTTTTATATAATTTTAGCAATGTTTATATATTTAGAAAATGATGATCAATATGGTTTTCTCCAGGCATGATGATCAAAAGTGGTGGTATACACAAAGGAACCCATATCTATATCTATATCTATCTATGTGTGTGTTTACATCAGAGAGATAGGTCTTTTTTTAAAGACTAAAGATATGCAAAAGAAAAAAGTGACCACAGTTTGTCATTTATGAAAGTACTCTTAATTATTGACACCACATACATAACATACATTATCTGGTTCCCAAAACAAGAATTGCACAAACTGGATTGCAGAGGCAACAGTTATGTAATGATTTTGATGTTCTAGGTCTGATCTTGGGCAGCATTAATTTAAAATTTTATTAGTTTTAATTTCATATGGTGTGTACACTGTTGTCATAAATATAAAGGGAAAGGTAACCGCCTTTCTGTATACAGTGCTATAAAATCCCTCCTGGCCAGAGGCAACATCCTGTTACCTGTAAAGGGTTAAGAAGCTCAGCTAACCTGGCTGGCACCTGACCCAAAGGACCAATAAGGGGACAAGATACTTTCAAATCTGGGGGTGGGGGAGGCTTTTGTTTATGTGGTTGTTCTCTCTTGGGACAGAGAGGCCAGACAGAAATCCATCTTCTCCAACCCATCCTAATCCAAGCTTCCAATATTGCAACCAGCATAGATAAACCAAGCAAGGTGGATTAGTTTATCTTTTGTTTTATGTGAATTTTCCCTGTGTTAAGAGGGAGGTTTATTCCTGTTTTCTGTAACTTTAGGGTTTTGCCCAGAGGGGGATCCTCTGTGTTTTAATCTGAATACCCTGTAAAGTATTCTCCATCCTGATTTTACAGAGGTGATTCTTTTACCTTTTCTTTAATTAAAATTCTTCTTTTAAGAACCTGATTGATTTTTCATTGTTCTTAAGATCCAAGGGTTTGGGTCTGTGCTCACTTGTAAAAATTGGTGAGGATTATTATCAAGACTTTCCCAGGAAAGGGGGTGTAGGGCTTGGAGGGATATTTTGGGGGAAGACGTCTCCAAATGGGCTCTTTCCCTGTTCTTTGTTTAAAACGCTTGGTGGTGGCAGCATACTGTTCAAGGACAAGGCAAAGTTTGTACCTTGGGGAAGTTTTTAACGTAAGCTGGTAAGAATAAGCTTAGGGGGTCTTTCATGCAGGTCCCCACATCTGTGAGAATTTATGTGGTCCAAGTTGTACCACTCACTTGTTTTTTCACCACTAAAATTAAAGATGGGAGCTGCGGAGGCCATGCCTGTGGACGGTCAATGTCCACAAAATGTCTTGCTGCCCACCAGTGGATTACCCTGACGGTCCGTGTGAGGCCCACAGACCACAGGTTGCCCACCACTGGGCTAGGACAAAGAGAGACAGTGAAAATCCATGATCCTGCTAAAATTGTTGTTATTAATTTGTATTCCAATAGAGCTCGGTATACTAGGACCAGTTTATAATCTGAATGAGCAACATCTGAAAAGAAACAATGTATAAAACTTTTGATACATATAAATAAACTGAAGTGGCACATGCACTGGGAGAGCAGTATTTGGTTCTAGTTATGGAGCTGATTATTTCTCATACTTCAAAGCACTGGTAGGCATTTTTTTATCGTCAACTCATAGCCTGGGATACAGTAAGATCAAGGGTGAAAACCTGATGCACTGAAATCAATGGGCGTTTTAGCATTGACTTAATAGGGTCAGGATTTCATCTTACAACTTGTGGCAGGCTGATTTGTATAAGGGAGAGACGTGGTCTAAAACCAATCTATAGCTGTCAGCCTGGACTACGTGACCACAATTGGCACTTCCAATCAAGCAGTTATTCACAAGATTAGTCCCCCTGATTTTTGTAGGACTTTTGTAGGATTTTTGTCAGAGTATGTGTGCAACAACATGATTAAGAAGGACCCTACAGAATTATGAAGGTCTTAAAGGATTTAGATTAATCATAAATGGCATTATAAATGTGCAGAATATGATGTAAGAGGTAAGAAATGACAAACAGATGATGGGACTATACCATCACTGGATGCTATTAGTAAGATCAATGAGTGTGATAATATATCTTAATATAATAAAGCCGTAGTTTGCGGCAAGTATGTCAGTAAAAGGCCAAATTATCAAAGAGGCTTGACTCTTTGGTGCCTCTTAGGCCTCAAAAACAAATCTGCATGGATCGACTCCTGCACCCACATGAAGCCCCTCAGATATCACTGTGGGCACGGACACAATGGTCTGGAATCCGCTGCAGGACTGGGACCTAAATTTGCACCTGTAGTTACCTGTAAATGTTCAAAAAGCACACACACAATTATGCATCTACTTGATTTGTGTGTGCACAAATACAGGTGTTTTCATTTGCAAACATGACCCTAATTTCACTTTTATTATTACTGGGAGACACATGGGCCAATTATGTCTTGCACCTATGCTCTATTTCAAAAGCACCTCTTAGATCAAATACATGGCTATCTCCATGATCGTGTCATGCAATATTTACAAAAAACATCCTTTTTTACTACTACTTATTAAAGCTGACATGATATTGTTTGTTTTGTCCTTAAAAATTTAAAAAAAAAAACTTTAAAGAACTACCATGCTAAGCATAATTGCATTTCTCAGTAGAGTCTTAGAGACCTTCTTTGAAAACAAGAACAATGTTTTTTCATTATTTGATTTTAATGAAATTCCAAAACTATGTTCCTTTTCATTCTGAATTCATAAAATCATTTAAATTCTCCAAGTCTAGACAGGGGAAAAAAAACCCTGACATTCCTTCAGGGTTCAGTGTTACTTTAAAGCACATAATCTAATGTGACTTGAAGCTTGTGAATAGTTAAGTTATGATTACAATTTATAGTATAAAAAGAAAACTGTAATAACTGTACATCTGGGCAGTGGGCTTAAGTGGCAGAGACTAAATAAAAGCTGGAGGATGTTTTATTTTGTCTATTTCATATTCTTCAAGGACATGGCAGCTTGCATTAGAGGACAGCAGGAAAGCAAGCATGTGCAGTGTGAGCAAGCTTGCACGTGAACTGCATCTAGTTCTCTTTTCGAATAGAGATCACCAGACAACTTGTCTGCAGAACATATTCCTCCATCAAATGGATATACTGTCATTGTCCACTGGTTGGAAGCCAGAAGTTAAATGCGATCACAACATGTCAAAACACAAGAAATGCACCGTTGCCCTGGTATGCAAGAACTACACTATGCCGTTATGTAAAACAAATCTATTAGATCTCAGAATTACCCTTAATGAATCAGCAATCTGTTTGCTCTCCCCTATGTTATTTACTGCCCCCGGAGGATCTCAAGAGAACCACTGGGTCAGGTGAAGAGAGAGAATTAATTTTTATTAAATCCAATCCATAAATCAGGAAAAAATACTCCTGGTAGAACTCTGATAGCTAGCTATACAATTGTTATTTAGTATTTGTTCTGGGATAAATAAAGTACTGAAAATCATTTTAGAAAATTTCCAAAAGGGTATTTAGTGAACATACACACATTCAGTAAACATGTGATAAATATATAAAATTGGCAGGGCTTGCAGCAACACCTATAGTTAAAGTTGCATGAGACTTCACATTATAAGACTCTGTTTTTCAGTTTCTCATACTTTTTCCAAGCTTTGACTGTTGGGTGTCTGCCTCATGCTGAATGTTTGGGGGATTTTTAAGAGAGTTTCAGCAAAGACTGGGTAGCCATTTCCAAGAACAATATTGCGGAAAAAATAATTTTTTTGCCAATGTTAAAAATTGTTACAACAATTTCCTTGAGAAGCTCTAACACCCCCAGGCTTTGGAGTAGAGAATTGAAATGGTGGGTGGTGGGAAAGGGGAGGAGGGAAAGGACACCGCCCTGGAGTCAAAGAAGATGCTTTGTACAGTCCTGTGAAACTGAGCATGTGCAAACTGCATTTTTTCGAAGGCTTATAACTTTCCTAAACCTCACAGGGACAGCAAAAGTCACATCCCTGATACAAAAGCCATTCCCCTGCTATGTTTCAAGTCCCCGTTCCAAAGCATGAGAGCTCTAGAGTATTCCAAAGAAAAGATTACCAGAATTGTTTTAACAATGAAAAATAACTTAATTTGCCCATGCCTCATTCTCAGAAGTGGCTGAACTGTTTTGGCTGAAATTTTCCAAAAAACATTCAGCCTGAGGAAGACTTCCGGCATGGAAAATTTCACCCCATTTATTTCAAGTTTTGCAGTTATAAGCAACTGAAAAGAGGATCTTACAATGTGAAATGGCAGACAACCTTAATAAGAAGCAGGGTTACAGGCTCCACCTATGCTTTCATGCAAATACACATATTTGCAAACTGTGTACTGAATTTATTAAATACTGACAATTCAAGGAACAATGTAGCCTTTCAATGGCCACACTGATTATACTTTCATTCTTATTGTGTGATTTTTATAACCAAAAAATGCTTTTGGGAAACACTAATTA
This sequence comes from Lepidochelys kempii, assembly GCF_965140285.1. Classification (NCBI taxonomy): domain Eukaryota; kingdom Metazoa; phylum Chordata; order Testudines; family Cheloniidae; genus Lepidochelys; species Lepidochelys kempii. Next base: position 55,685,273 of record NC_136383.1, read on the forward strand.
TACAAAAAGAAAAGGAGTACTTGTGGCACCTTAGAGACTAACCAATTTATTTGAGCATGAGCTTTCGTGAGCTACAGCTCACTTCATCAGATGTTTACCGTGGAAACTGCAGCAGACTTTATATACACACAGAAATCATGAAACAATACCTCCTCCCACCCCACTGTCCTGCTGGTAATAGCTTATCTAAAGTGATCAACAGGTGGGCCATTTCCAGCACAAATCCAGGTTTTCTCACCCTCCACCCCCCCACACAAATTCACTCTCCTGCTGGTGCTAGCCCATCCAAAGTGACAACTCTTTACATAATCAAGTCGGGCTATTTCCTGCATAGATCAAGGTTTTCTCACATCCCCCCCACCCCCATACACACACAAACTCACTCTCCTGCTGGTAATAGCTCATCTAAACTGACCATTCTCCAGGTTTAAATCCAAGTTAAACCAGAACATCTGGGGGGGGGGGGTAGGAAAAAACAAGAGGAAACAGGCTACCTTGCATAATGACTTAGCCACTCCCAGTCTCTATTTAAGCCTAAATTAATAGTATCCAATTTGCAAATGAATTCCAATTCAGCAGTTTCTCGCTGGAGGCACACTTTGCTTCTCTACAAAAGAAAAAAGACACTAAACTTTCTAAACTACTACATGCTACAAGGGGCCACAGCAATGGTTCCCTCACCCCACCTAGCAATATTGTTAACCTATCCAACTATACTCTCAGCCCAGCAGAAGCAGCTGTTCTATCTCGGGGCCTCTCCTTCTGCCCCTCCACCCCCACGAACATGATACAGTTCTGTGGTGACCTAGAATCCTATTTTCGACGTCTCCGTCTCAAGGAATATTTCCAAAATACCTCTGAACAACATACTAATCCACAGAGGTCTCCCTGCCAACACTACAGAAAGAGGGATTCTAGATGGACTCCTCCTGAAGGTCGAAACAGCAGACTGGACTTCTACATAGAGTGCTTCCGCCGACGTGCACGGGCTGAAATTGTGGAAAAGCAGCATCACTTGCCCCATAACCTCAGCCATGCGGAACGCAATGCCATCCACAGCCTCAGAAACAACTCTGACATCATAATCAAAAAGGCTGACAAAGGAGGTGCTGTTGTCATCATGAATAGGTCGGAATATGAACAAGAGGCTGCTCGGCAGCTCTCCAACACGAGTTTCTACAAGCCATTACCCTATGATCCCACTGAGAGTTACCAAAAGCAACTACAGCATTTGCTCAAGAAACTTCCTGAAAAAGCACAAGATCAAATCCGCACAGACACACCCCTGGAACCCCGACCTGGGATATTCTATCTACTACCCAAGATCCATAAACCTGGAAATCCTGGGCGCCCCATCATCTCAGGCATTGGCACCCTGACAGCAGGATTGTCTGGCTATGTAGACTCCCTCCTCAGGCCCTACGCTACCAGCACTCCCAGCTACCTTCGAGACACCACTGACTTCCTGAGGAAACTTCAATCCATCGGTGATCTTCCTGATAACACCATCCTGGCTACTATGGATGTAGAAGCCCTCTACACCAACATTCCACACAAAGATGGACTACAAGCCGTCAAGAACACTATCCCCGATAATGTCACGGCTAACCTGGTGGCTGAACTTTGTGACTTTGTCCTTACCCATAACTATTTCACATTTGGGGACAATATATACCTTCAGATCAGCGGCACTGCTATGGGTACCCGCATGGCCCCACAGTATGCCAACATTTTTATGGCTGATTTAGAACAACGCTTCCTCAGCTCTCGTCCCCTAAAGCCCCTACTCTACTTGCGCTATATTGATGACATCTTCATCATCTGGACCCATGGAAAAGAAGCCCTTGAGGAATTCCACCATGATTTCAACAATTTCCATCCCACCACCAACCTCAGCCTGGTCCAGTCCACACAAGAGATCCACTTCCTGGACACTACAGTGCTAATAAACAATGGCCACATAAACACCACCCTATACCGTAAACCTACTGACCGCTATTCCTACCTGCATGCCTCCAGCTTTCACCCTGACCACACCACACGATCCATCGTCTACAGCCAAGCTCTGCGATACAACCGCATTTGCTCCAACCCCTCAGACAGAGACAAACACCTACAAGATCTCTGTCAAGCTTTCTTACAACTACAATACCCACCTGCAGAAGTAAAGAAACAGATTGATAGAGCCAGAAGAGTTCCCAGAAGTTACCTACTACAGGACAGGCCTAACAAAGAAAATAACAGAACGCCACTAGCCGTCACCTTCAGCCCCCAACTAAAACCCCTCCAACGCATTATTAAGGATCTACAACCTATCCTAAAGGATGACCCAACACTCTCACAAGTCTTGGGAGACAGGCCAGTCCTTGCCTACAGACAGCCCCGCAACCTGAAGCAAATACTCACCAACAACCACATACCACACAACAGAACCACTAACCCAGGAACTTATCCTTGCAACAAAGCCCGTTGCCAATTGTGCCCACATATCTATTCAGGGGACACCATCACAGGGCCTAATAACATCAGCCACACTATCAGAGGCTCGTTCACCTGCACATCCACCAATGTGATCTATGCCATCATGTGCCAGCAATGCCCCTCTGCCATGTACATTGGTCAAACTGGACAGTCTCTACGTAAAAGAATAAATGGACACAAATCAGATGTCAAGAATTATAACATTCATAAACCAGTCGGAGAACACTTCAATCTCTCTGGTCACGCAATCACAGACATGAAGGTCGCTATCTTAAAACAAAAAAACTTCAAATCCAGACTCCAGCGAGAAACTGCTGAATTGGAATTCATTTGCAAATTGGATACTATTAATTTAGGCTTAAATAGAGACTGGGAGTGGCTAAGTCATTATGCAAGGTAGCCTGTTTCCTCTTGTTTTTTCCTACCCCCCCCCCCCAGATGTTCTGGTTTAACTTGGATTTAAACCTGGAGAATGGTCAGTTTAGATGAGCTATTACCAGCAGGAGAGTGAGTTTGTGTGTGTATGGGGGTGGGGGGGATGTGAGAAAACCTTGATCTATGCAGGAAATAGCCCGACTTGATTATGTAAAGAGTTGTCACTTTGGATGGGCTAGCACCAGCAGGAGAGTGAATTTGTGTGGGGGGGTGGAGGGTGAGAAAACCTGGATTTGTGCTGGAAATGGCCCACCTGTTGATCACTTTAGATAAGCTATTACCAGCAGGACAGTGGGGTGGGAGGAGGTATTGTTTCATGATTTCTGTGTGTATATAAAGTCTGCTGCAGTTTCCACGGTAAACATCTGATGAAGTGAGCTGTAGCTCACGAAAGCTCATGCTCAAATAAATTGGTTAGTCTCTAAGGTGCCACAAGTACTCCTTTTCTTTTTGCGAATACAGACTAACACGGCTGTTCCTCTGAAACTAAGTATACAGAAATAACCTCTCTTTGACTACAGACTCTTGGTTGTCACCTACGAACCCACATTGGAAACCACCATCAAAAAACTACAACTCATACCTGATGGGAACCCCTCCTGAAAGAAATATATCTGGACCTTCCCTCTTCTGGCCTTCAAACAACCCCCCAACCTCATCATCAGAAGGAATCTCCCCACAGACCACAAACACCAACTCAAAGCAGCACCTGAATCTGCCAGAACAACATATGCAAAACCTGCAGACTTATCTCCACTGCTGCAATGATCAACACCTCCCACAACATACCTTTCAAGATCCAGGGTTAATATACATGCTTATCACAACATGTGGTGTACATCACCAAAGCACGAAATGCCCCAACAACTATGTAGATGAAAGCTGACGATTACTACGCTCTCAAATGAACTCACCCAGCAAAATGAAAAAAGAAAAACCCTGTATTAGCTGCAGGTGAACACTTTTCACAAAGTGATCACTCTATAGCTGACCTATCAGTTCACATCCTCAAAGGAAACCTGCACAACACTTTCAAAAGACAAGTCTTGGAGCTTAAATTCAAAACTTTGCTAGACACTAAAAATCATGGCCTGAATAGGCACACTGGATTTATGGCTTATTACAAACACACTATAACCCACTAGCAACCCCCCTTCCCCAGCTGCCTTCCTCCTGTCTTCCTTTCCTCCTTATGACTGGAGGGATTTTAAGGGCCATTTCACCTTCATTTCATGTTAACTACTTATAGAATCATAGGACTGGAAGGGACCTGGAGCAGTTATCTAGTCCAGTCCCTACATTCATGACAGGACTAAGTATTACCTAGACCATCCTTAACCGGTATTTGCCTAACTTGTTCTTAAATATCTCCAATGATGGTTTCAGAGTAACAGCCATGATAGTCTGTATTCGCAAAAAGAAAAGGAGTACTTGTGGCACCTTAGAGACTAACCAATTTATTTGAGCCTAAGCTTTCGTGAGCTACAGCTCACTTCATCGGATGCAATGATGGAGATTCCACAACCTCTGTAGGCAATTTATTCCAGTGCTTAACTACCCTGTCTGTTAGGAAAATTTTCCTAATGTCCAACCTAAACCCACTGCTTCTTGTCCTATCCTCAGAGTTTAAGGAGAACAATTTTTCTCCCTCCTCCTGGTAACAACCGTTTAGGTAATTTGAAAAGTGTTATGTCCCCTCTCAGTTTTCTCTTCTCCAGACTAAACAAACCAAATTTTTTCAATATTCTCTCATAGGTCATATTTTCTAGACCTTTAATCATTTTTGTTGCTCTTCTCTGGACTTTCTCCAATTTGTCCACATCTTTCCTGCTAAACTGTCTCTTCCACCTTGTATTTAGCTCTGACACTCGGAGTAAGTTTCCTAGATGTGAAGAACAGCTCTGTGTAAGCTTGAAAGCTTGTCTCTCACCAACAGAAGTTGATCCAATAAAAGATATTACCTCACCTACCCTGGCTCTCTAAAATCCTGGGACCAACATGGCTACAACTACACTGCATAAAACAAATTATTAACCAAGTCCAAAATGATGTACCATTTGTTTAAAATGTACCAAATTATCTTGATTATTCTGGGCCTTATTTTCCGTGGTTCTTGCAGGGGGAGGGAAGTGGCAGGTCAGAAGACACCTTCCACTCCCAATGTATTCTCCACACAAGGGTTACGGAGGGATCAATGACAATCCCTTACTTCCCGTACTTAGGGGAAGGGTAGGAACTGCTTTCCCTCTGCGTACCCTCTTGCAGGTGTAATCCATCAGAAGTTGGTAAGGAGGAGCCAGGGCCATGATCCTGCTCTTCTCCACCTTGGGACACAGCAGTGATAATAGGTGCATCATGCCAAAGAATGGTGGTGCCTGTGTACTCCTGCTACATGCCAGAAAGCTTGCTGAAAGTTAGTTCTTAATAACATGCCTCATGTATAAGACACTGCTAGGATTTATAGTAAAATTTCCATCCAGAATTTTAACAGCACACAAAAATACTCAAACTCTAGTATCATACTTTAGCCTCCACTTCTCTTGGGCATCATGCAAAAAATGGAATTCAAGCCTAAGGGATTTTTTATGTCATAGGAATAGGTTTTCAAGTTCCTATGTTTAGCAGATGGTTGATAACAGATTTCTCTATTTCCTGTTTTTTAATTTTCTTGGATTTTTTTGACAGAATAGATATTTTCCTGAACAACCTGTTGAGTCTCATTGCTTGCCTTTTCTGAATTATATCTAGTACTTATTTATCTTTTGTAGTTTTTCTCTATTACTTTTGAAACATAGAAAATCTTGCCCTATTTAGTCTATTTTTTCTGAGTGAGTGTAAAGTAATGTCTCAAAGGAAACAAACAATGCTCAATTTCTGTCTGGCCTGCTGCTTTTCTCAGGTTATTGGAATTAATTAGGATATGGGAAACCGGAAATGTCTCATTTAAACCCAGAGACAAAAATCCTTCACGCTGAAAAATTAGTTTCCTAACTTTTAATTTTTTCCTTTACAGATTGGCAATTCACTGCTCCATTAAACTTGGTATTGCCGTTTCCCCCAACATTTTCCAAATCTTAGAAGCAGATAAGAGACTCTTCCCTACACCATATTGCAATCTGCCAATCAACATCCTCTACATTCAGGATGGTCTCTATTAGATGCTTTGGGAGCTTGAAAGCTAGTTGACCGACTTTACCTAGATATGGAAGAGACTGATACTTTGCACTAAAGATCCCTATTTAATGCCAACAAAACTAATCTGTCTTCCTCCCTGGTTTAGTTCTATGGATGCAGAAGTTTACTGCCTTGATCACATCTGAAGTGTGTAATTGTTTTTCAGAATATTAGAGGGTTTAGTGCACAAAGACGGCAGAAAAGTCAACTATTGTAAGTGGAAGGCTTTTGGGAAAGGAGATGGGCTGGCCTCACCACCACCTCATCTTGAAATAATCTGAGGTAATGTTGCTTAATGGAAAGTTCCCCAAGAGCACTAAACCTTCAAGCCAATGTGATGACTCTCCAAGAGCCTATACCCTGCATCTGCTCCCACACCCTAACCCCCTGTCCCTGCCCTGAGCCCGCTCCTGCACCCAAACTCCCTCCCAGAGCCTGCACCCTCTCCTGCAACCCAACCCCCTGCCCCAGACCAGAGCCCCCTTGCACACTCCAAACTCATCAGCCCCACCACTCAACCCGCACCCCGCTCCCACACTCCAAGCCCGTGCCCCAGTCCAGTGACAGTGAGGGAGGGAGGGGGAGAGAAAGCAACAGAGGGAGGGGGGATGGAGTGAGCAGGAGTGGGGCAGGGGCATGGCCTCAGGATGGGGCAAGGGTATTTGGGTTTCTGCAATTAGTCAGTTGGCAACCCCAATATTAATGTGCATTTTAAAATATATAGCAAAACACAGTACCCGGGAAGTCAGAAGATTAAAGTAATAAAATATTTTATCATCTGAATGAACAAATTCATGCCTAAAAGATTTTTGTTTACAAGAAGTTTTTACAATAGTATTAACAGATTAAAATTATACCATTTTTTGTTACCATATGGGCTAGAATATTGAGCCTCTCTTACTTTTTTTCTACTTACCTTTCTTTTACTTTGAACACAAGAATACTTTTCTTTTTAGTTTGGTGAAGGATTCTCTTCTCAGTAGGATTAAATGTTTACACTAGCAAAACAAAATTGAACTTGGATACAGCCTTTGTAAGATTTGAACAAGAAGGTTACACATTACTATTAAGAGATGCAGTTGAAGTACTATAAATGAAGCTGCAGAATCTCCTATGAGCAGTTGATTTATCTGTGAAAAATACACATTTAAAATAAAGTCTTTCATTACCACATTCAAAAGTAATGACAAAGGCAAGAAACAAAATTTGGAAGATAGCAACTTTTTTTGCTTTTCAATTGCTATTCCAGTAAGTGAACTCTCCTCTTGTGCATCTCCCAGAAATTATGGGTCTGTGATTCGTTGTTTGCACATGAGAGCAGACTTTGCATATTCAACATGTATACGCAATGGCATATAGCACATACTGGTTCATCTTTTATTTTAAAAAATTGCTTTACAAAATGTTAAAAGACCTCCCTTTGAGAACCAAAACCAAAGAGGTGATAGCTAAGGCAAAGATTTTGTCGCAGATATTTTCAGTAAAAGTCATGGACAAGTCATGGGCAATAAAGAAAAATGCATGGAAGCCTGTGACCTATCTGTGACTTTCATTAAATATATCCGTGATTAAATGGGAAACTCAGCTGCTGGGTCCCCACACCGCCTCCAGTGGCTGGCAGCTGCAGGGCCCACTCGGAGCCCTGGGGGTCCCCACCACCCGTGTGGAGCTTTGAGCTCCAGAGTCCCCTGCTGCCCCCAGCAGCCAGGAGCTGCGGGGTGCCCTGCAGCTCCCAGCTGCTACCCAGGGCGGCAAGGCCCTGCAGCTCCCAATCATCGCAGGCTGAAGTCATGGAGGTCTCTGAAAGTCTCAGATTCTGTGATTTCCGCAACCTCAGTGATAAAATCATCGCCTTAGTGATCGCTAATATCAATCAGTTATTTCATATTGAAGCAAAAATAAAGAGGATAACAGATATCAGCTATATATATCCTCATTGCTCAGTAATGTCAAGACTCTTATTAGACTTGACTAAGGTGGAAAATTTTATCTTCTGTTTTCTACAAACTGCTATGAACTATTTAGAGTAAATATATTACGCCCCCCTCCCCCAGCCCCTTGGAAAAGTCTGCAATATTTGTGAAAGGCAAATGAAAAGCTTGAACTCATGAATAGAAAACGCAAGCACAATTCCTGGAGAGGTGTGTTTCTCCCCTCAAGCATTTTTGATAACTGGACCAGTAATGGGGCCATTTGGCATTTTTAAGTTTGAAATATTGTAATCATATCCTCCTCTCCATCATACACCACTATCATCTCACGCTGATGTATTTTCTCTAACAGAATACTCACTTTCGGGACTACTCTATCATATGAGCCACCACATTATATTTGACAGTCTGTGCCAGATAAAATGAAGGGCATCCAAACAAGGACAAGGTTGTTTGGATTTCTAAATCTTTACAGGAAGCATTTTAAATTGTGTTTTAAGTAGAAAAAGGTACTTAAAACCAAGATTGCATGAAAAGTCCTTTTAAGTCAATATGATTTTGAATAAAATTAGCAAGAAAAGCATCTCTTCCAAGTGCTATTAAAAATAATGATGCAATTATTTTATCCTTTCAAGTCAGCACACATATAGAAATGATTAAAAACATTCTTTTTTATTAATGAATCAATTAAAAGAAATGTTGCAGAGTATATGAAATAGCATCTACCAATTTCACTTGCATTTTATATTGTAGAGAGCTCAGAGAGTTGCAGGTCATCCTGTTCATACAGGTAAGGGAGCTAATCTGAGTTGGAGACTAGCTGGAACTGCCAGGAGGATGTTAAACTAGCAATGCAAAGGGAAGGTACTAAGGTGGCAAATGTGCTATAAACACAAGATCAGCATGTCATGAACAGATTGAACTAATGTGGCAAAGAATATGAAGAGAATATTTTTTTCAATTGCTTTTATACCAATTTAGGAGTCTGGGTAACAAAGCAAGAGCAACTGAACATTCTCATTGATGAGAAAAAAAATTGATCTTTATAGTTATAGAAATTACAGTAATTAGGATTACTGAAATTTGGTGGGATAAGTCGCACGATTAGAATGTTAAAATTACTCGTTATAACCTGTTTAGGAAGGATAGTGTGTGTAAAACAGGTGAGTGTGTTTGGCGTTTCTTTTTGAATTACTTATAATTCAAAACCACTGGATCTTGACTACATATAAATCAATCTGAGTGTGACAGACTGATAATATCTTGTAATATCCTGAACAAACCTTATGGAATTAAGATACATTTTATAAAAAAGAAGGTTTAAATAATTTTTTTGTATGCTCTAACTTGAAAGGATAAGCTTAATGCCTTTGGGTACATAGTGTACAATGCCATATACACAATTGCATTTTTAATATACCTTCTGTAGTTGGATGGAGATTATAATGCACTTCCTCATTTTATCAGTCCTGTGACGTCACCTGCCCTGGAGAGGCGTGCTAATACTAGTTCAAATTAGATTCTCTAGAGACCAACAAACAAAAAGGATTTTTTGAGTAAATAGCCTGGTTTTAAATCTGGCTTAGTGTGTTCTTCCTGATCCAGCAGAGAGGACCCTGGTCCAATCCTTATGGTAGGACTGGGCCTACTGAGACTCCATAGACTGTGTGCATGTTTTGAGCTGAAGCTGTGATGAACTTGTAACCACAAGGAATCCACTTGGGTGGGGATTTGAAGGACTGCTCCTGCAAGAATCCACATTAGGGTTGGGGTGAATTCTGGTAAGTTTATTAGCACGTGCGTAGGTTCTTTTATTGTTTTTAACATGTGTTCTCTGTAGTGCTTTTTACCTTCACAATAAAATAGGCTTCCATAGAAAGACCTGCATTTTACTTATAGTTATAGAAATTACACCTGTTAGTCTCTGAAGAGAAAACAAGGAGGCTTGCTTGGGCAGCTTGTGTCTGCTTGGAATAACACTGAAGACAGGGAACTGTGGAGCCTGGAAATACCCAGGTCAGAAAGGAAAGAGATACCAGTCTTCAACCAGAAAGGCAATGACTGGGGAGCTGAGAGTGAGTGCTCTTGCTGGACCACTGAGGGGAAACAGGTGCAGGTGCCCTGAACTGTGACAGTGATAACTAGAAGTGGGTGCTGTTGGGGGTCTGTAACAAACTGCATCAAACTAGAGAACAGCAGGCGTGACTCCTTAAGCACCTGCCTATAAAGTGTTGAAAGAAAAACGGTTTTGTTTTATAGGACTTAAATTTTGGAGGCATATGGGGGCACATCATGAAGCCATTTGTAAAATATCACTGGAGTTTAAAATGTATAGGTAACACAAGAGGTACTGCACCCAACAGAAGCTAACTATTTTGGACTCTGTCGTGATGGATAAAAATGAATTAATCGCTGGACTGGAAGTTAGTAGTTTCCTAACTTGCCATTTGTAAAACAGGTCAGTCCCAAACAATAATATACTTGGTACTTCAAACAAGCTAATTTCGAAAACCTGGAAAATTATGAAAGAAAATGACTGTGGAAAAATTTAGACACAAAAATGTGACTTCTTTAAGAAGAATTTATTAGTAGGCCACGGTTCCATAATCAAGAAAGAGGACAACTTTGCCTAAAAGCCTATCCTGGTTCAGTGACAAATGAAGGCTGCAATCAGAAATAAAAAGCAACAATACAACCAATAGGAAAAAGGGAAAAAATAGTAATCAATATAAATCAGAAGTTCTGAAGTGTAGGAAAGTGATAAGGAAAGCTAAAGACATCAAGGAAAAATCCATGGTTGACAGGACTAAGCACAATAAGGTGGCCTTTTTTTTTTTTTTTTAAAGTTTACTATAGATTCTGCTTATTAGCAACCTCTCGGAGAAAAGCAAAATGTTTTCACTACAGTTGAAAATAAGCTAAAGGCAGGTTTGCAGGGCTACAGCCAGGGAAGGAAGTACTGGGACAGGCCCATTATTGGATGGAGATGGTAAGATTGTTAATAAAGATGCTGAAAAGGCAGAAGTTTTCAGTAAATATTTCTGTTCTGTATCTGCAGATATGTCTGATGATGTGATGTGAGAATGAGGAAGTACTTTCCAGTCCATTTGTAATCAGTGTTAAACAAAATCTACAAGGAAGAAACCTTTTTAAAATTTAGATAACTTGCACCCAAGAGCTGGCTGAGGATAACTTGCACCCAGAGCTGGCTCTGGCCCACTGATGTTAATTTTCAATAAATCTTGGAATATCAAGGAAATTCCAGAAGACTGGAAGAGTGCTAATGTTGTGCCACTATTCCAAAAGGGAAAGCAGGATGACCCAGGTAACTATAGGCCAAGTAACTATAGGCCAGTTAGCCTGACAACAGTCCCATGCAAAATAATGGAAAAACTGATTCAGGATTTAAGTAATAAAGAATTAAATGATAGGAATGTAATCAATGCCAGTCAACCTGGTTTTATGGAAAATAGCTGTTGTCAAATAAATCTGGTTTCATTCTTTGAGGGGATTTCAAGTTTTGTTCATAAAGGTAATTGCATAGATATAGTATACTTAGGCTTTTATAAGATGTTTGTATAAGATAAGATGTTTTATAAGATGTTAGTATAACATGACAAGTAAAAAGTCAGCAGTATACAATATCAATAAAGTACATGTTAAATGGATTAAGGACTAGCTAGCTGACCGATCTAAAAAGTAGTCATCAATAAGGAATCTTCATGGAATGGGGGGCAGGGGTTCTATAGTGGGGTTCCTCAGGGATCAGAACAAGGCCCAGTGCTATTTAACATTTTCATCAGTGATCTGGAGATAAATATAGAATCATTGCTGATAAAATTTGCGGATTCCACAAAGATTGACAGAATGGTAAATACTGATGAGGACAGTGCAGTCAAGCAGTTAGGTTCACTCGGTAAGCTGAAAGAAAAGGAGTACTTGTGGCACCTTAGAGACTAACCAATTTATTTGAGCATGAGCTTTCGTGAGCTAAGTGAGCTGTAGCTCACGAAAGCTCATGCTCAAATAAATTGGTTAGTCTCTAAGGTGCCACAAGTACTCCTTTTCTTTTTGCGAAGACAGACTAACACGGCTGTTACTCTGAAACCTGTCAGTAAGCTGAGTCCACCCAAAGTACATTTGAATACAGCCAAATGAAAAAATATACATCAAGAAACAATGAATGCAGGTCATGCCTACAGAATAGGAGATTGTATTCTGGAAAAGCAGTGACTCCAAAATGGACCTAATCATCATAATGGACAAGCTCCCAGTGTGATAATGCAATTCTTGGATGTATAAACAGGGGAGTAATAAGTAAGAGCAAGGAGGTGATTTTACTTCTGTATATAGCACTGGTGAGAACAATACTGGAATTCTGGTATCCATCTTTTAAAAAAAGATATTAAAAAATTGGAGAGGGATAAAGACATAAAAATGATTCAAGGGCTGCAGAAAATGCCTTCTAGTGAAAGACTATGAAAGAGATCAACCTGTTTAGTTTACCAAAAAGATTATTGAGTGGTGACTTGATTACAGTGCTTAAGTACCTTCACAGGGAGAAAATACTGAGTACTAAGGGCTCCTTAACCTTAAGGGAAAAGGCCTTACAAGAACCAATGACTGGAAGCTGAAGCCAGACAAATTCAGTGAGGGAGGGTGATTAAAAATTGGAACAAACTACCAGGGAAGTGGTGGAGTCTCCATCTTTTGGAGTCTTCAAATCGATGCATTTCTGGAAAATACACTTTAATCAAACACAAACCATTGGGCTGAATACAGAGGTAACTGTGTGCAATGTAATGGCCTGTGATATACAGGAGATCAGACTAAAATCAGTGGTTTTTAAACTTTTTTCAGTTGCAGACCCCTAAAAATTGTTGAATGAAGGTGTGTACCCCTTTGGAAATTCAACCTCTGGTCCATGGACCATTACCATAGATGTCTTAGACTGAATATGGACTAAATTCCATACATAAATTCAATATATAAAATTCAACTATATATGTTGCAAGCATTTAGCATGCCATTTGATGCAGCGTGAGAAAGGGCGTTAAACTGTGGGCTTCTACAGTAATGACAACACTCCTGAGTTTTGACCCGTAGGTGGAGGTATTCACATACAGTACTTTTGATTGATCAGAATAATGGAATGCATTTTCAGGGATTTGAAACTTTATTTTCATAGTCCCTGGGGGGGGGGGAGGTCACAGACCACAGGCTGAAAACCACTGGACTAGATGATCTATTCCATTAATTAGAATCATATGGTTTTGTGAAATCTCTCGGCTATTAAATGCATTCTTACAAGCGATCATTCAAATCAACTGCAGCAAGCATTTGTGCAGAATAAAATAAAATATCAACTTGTTATTCTTTTTGTTTCCTACTTATATTTAGTATCCAGGTTTTTTTTTAAGGCATAAAAGGCTGTTTAATTCTGCAGGTCCGTAATTAAAGCCCAGTATTATGTCATAGTGCTGTAAATAAACAAACAGAAGCATATTTCTTAATTGCCACTAATAAGGTAAAGTTGTGGCAAATCATTTATTCACAACAAATAAGTTAATACATATCAAAATAAGCAGTTTTATATGACAAGTAGTATTAAACGGCTCCCATAATCATTTGTTTAAATGACCCTTCCTATTTTGTCTATCCAACTATAGGGGTAAAATCATGCTGGCATATAACAAGAATAATTTGCTAAAAAAGGTTTTTGATACCTTGAAAAGCCCGCAGCTAGAGTCCCACAGTGCATGACTTCTAGTTGTTTATGTGAATAGTTTGCTAAGATATGAGGCAGAGATATTGCAAGTCATTGTACAAAAATTACACCATACCAATTCCTTCTTTTTCTAACCTTCTCCCAGCCCCTCAAATTTGTCACAATGGTGGCTGTGAGAGCTGCAGCCCAAAATTATCTGTTATGCTGACCAGAGTTTCTGTTAGAAAGCTTTCACATTTATGTAACAGTTCTTCTGATGCACAGCAACAGACTACATCCCACATAACCTAGTACAGAACAATTATTGACTTGCACCATTCGTATATCAACTAGTTCAAGTCAGTAAATAGATCTTCTGTTTAAGAATTTTAATAGGAGATAGCATCAATATGCAAATCTTAGTCTATTGGAGGAATCACTGTATCCTATTTATTGTCTAAATGCATTTTAAAACAAAAAGCTGAGATCCACTGATATTGAATACTCTCTTTTCCCCCCCTCAAACTGTGCCAACAGATCTTGAAAGCAAAACTGAGTTTAAATCCCATACAGTGCTTCTAAATTTTGCTGACACCTTAACACCAGCAAATGAAACCTGCAACCAGTGCATATTCGTTGTGGTACAAAGAATATCTAACTGCTAACCTTTAATTTAAAACTAACACATTCCTAAAATAAAACACATCAATATGCACTAAATAAGCAAGTATACATAAAGTGTAGATCTTCTCTTAGAAGTGACTATGTAAAAATGACACCTTTCTTACACAACAATTCTGCTTTCTGTGGGCATGATAATATCTGCAAACTTTTGTGAGAATGGGTGTGGAGGGGGCTTGCTGTTTTATTGTTTGTTTTTACTACTTACACTCCTATTGACTGATACAGCTCTGGGGCAATGGCATATTTCTGCTTCACTCACCAACAAAACTGTTAATGAAGTTCCAAATGCAGGGTCAAATTCTGCTGTCAGTTATATCTGTGCAACCACACTGATTGCACATATATAAGTGATGACATAATTTGAAAACAACGGTGCTGAACAGGTGTGACTTAATGCAAAATGTGGTCTGCAGAATTTGTATTACTTATGATGATGCACGAGTCATATAAAAACATCTTGACTTTCAGACCCCAGAGTCTTTCAGCAACAGCAATTTAAAAAAAAACCATTTTACTCACTGAGTAATTTTTTTCTGTAAGTAAATACAACACAGTTAGGACAGAGAAGCAGAATGCCATTTTTACAGAGTCACTTTCAATAGCAGAATTATACATGATTTTGGGGGGGAGGGAGGAAAGGGGGAGAGAGCATAAACAAGTCAGCAAAAACAAAACTTATGATTAATCTCCGCTAAAGAGTAACAGGAAAAAGTTGCATTTTCAATATCTGAAACAACCTATTAAATATAAGAAAATATTTAGCTATTGAAATGCAATATTCTTTATGGACAAAATCATCCGCTCCCACAGAAATATAATATGGGAGAGGGAAATTTATTAGAGAAACCTTGTGATGCTCATCAAGCAATTTCATAGCCATCAACCTTTCAGCTGGAGTGGGACTGTGGGTGAAATCTTTGAGATTAAGAAAGGGAAAGCACTACCTATAATGGATGCTTCCCAGTTTACTCTTCTTCCAGACAACCTCAGAACCTTAGCCTCACTTTGCTCACAGTGGGGGACTACCTTAAGCTCCAAGGAGGCGAAGGAGGGAGTATATTGCCTCTGCTAGAAAAAAAAAGATAGTTTTAAACATGTGTTAGCTGGCCCTATGATTTTAAAGTGCAGAATGACAGTCGTGTTTTGTGATTTAAATATATACTTTTATTTTTATATGTATAAAATTTTTGTAGAAAGTATTTGAAAAAAGAAAATCCTTGCCCTTCAAATGAGATTACATCTTTGCTTGAAAATCCATACATTACATCCACAAGCAAGCCCTGAGTCAGAATGTACAAAGGTCACTTTAGGTGACAGCAGCAATGGAAAAAAAAATCTGGATGTGGATGGACTATTAAAAAACCAAATTTAAGATCTTGATTTGGCAAAAGTTTTCTGAAGATCATTAGGTTACCTCCAGTTGCCATTTTCTTTTAGGTGCCTAGAGGTGGGTGGGTTTTTGCTTTTTAAATACAGGCTGCACATTTTTATTGGCTTCCTTTACCTTATTAGAACTATGAGAAAAGAAAATATAGGTCACTTCTTCAATGCACTTGAATGGCTGCAGGAAAAATACAGCAAGTACAGATCAGAACACTAAGGAAAGTAGGCTTTTCCCTTAAAATTTTAGGTAATGTTGAGAATCCCTACGTGGGAGACATTTATTTATTTTAAAATATGCCATAAATCATTTAGGGCCAAATCTTGCAGTCCTTCCTCAAGCATATCAGCTGACATCAAGGGGATTGTATGTGGGTGTGATGATATGCACAATAATAGTTATTTGCAGGGTCAGGTAATAAAAAAAAAGATGACAGGATTTTAACCCCATTTTGGAATTACCTTAATGTCACTGGGCCTGATTTTGATCTTACACCTGTTTTATACTGGAGTAACTCTAATGATTTCAGTAGACATACAGTACTCCTAATTTTCAGTAGTGTAACAGACAAAATCCAGCCCACTGTACTTAACGGGTAAGAAATTTTTTTCCAGGGAAGTCGGAGTAAAACCATAATAACCAACAATCTTTAGGCCTTTAGGAAAACAATGGGAAAGTTTTCAACAATGGATTGAAAAAATCAGCAAAGGTTAGATGTGAAGACTTGACTGGTATCATAAAATCCTTGGAGAGCATGAGTCCAGTTTTCAAATATATCAGTTCACGTATCTTAGAGCTGCACTCCAGACGTGTCCAAAGATATGCCTGAAATTTCAATATGCTGTAATAGCTGCCTAACTACACTGGAATGGCTGAATTAAATTTGTAAGCATGCATAGAAATAAATCTATCCCATGCCCTTTCCTTGCAAGGGTGCTGGCAATTTACTTACATGGTTCCAGTGATGCCCAAGTGTCAGACAGACATAACAGAATCCAGGCCATTTTCTTCATTAGCATATTATACCTTCATGCTATGTACATAAAAATTGGTATATAAGCCAAGTTTGCAGCAGAAGACAGCTCTAAAAGGTTGCAACACTTCTCATTTTGCAGGCAGTGTTCTCTGTACATGAAAATTACACTTATGTGAGATCTGAACACCTAAGTAACTCCTTAGAGGGTTTTTTTTCCTTTGAAATAGTAAAGCAAAGTACACAGTGATTTGTTTTGAGAGTAATCATAATAAGGCACAGTGCATGTGAAAGTCTGTCAGCCTGTTCAGCTGCTTTCCTTTGATGCTGAACCATGAACATGCAGATGATGAATGATGGAGTTTGACATTTTATGTCCAAACACATCCCAGTCTCTGGATTTTGATTTTTACTTTTAGGCATCCTATTATCCATTATGAATTAGTTTATTAGTAGTAGCATTGCAGTAGTTCCAAAAAGCCACAATCAGGTTGTGGCCTCATTACACTAGTAGCTGTACCAACACACAGACAGACAGTCCCTGCCACAAAGAACATATCTATTACATCAATCAAAATCTCTCCATTAGATGATCCCTATTAAAAATCATGTTTAGATCATTACATTTTTGGCCCATTTCCAATGCCTAAGTACCATTTTTGATGCATGTATCATAAAGGCTTTGAAAATACTTATATCTCTAGAGGCTGATTCTTATATGTCCCATTCCCCGCACAAATACATAATAGTCTCTATAAAAATATTTTCCAGAAATGTACTGTTTGTTGATATTGAAAAATCACTTACATATTGGTGAAATGCCTAGGGAGAAACAAAACATAGCAACATGCAATAATTTTTTTCAGCAGGAGAAAAATCTATATAAATATAGGGCAATATAAGCGAAAAGAGTAACTGTAGGTTTCTGTTCCTACAGTGATTCAGGAGGCTGGTAATCAGTAACTACTAAAGTTAGAAATTTTTAAATCAACAGGTCAGAATACCTTGCGTCCAAGAACTTTAAAATATCTGGCCAAGGAGCTCTCTGGACTTGATTTTGAATAAGTCTTAGAGCGCTGGAGAATATGGAGAGGGCTGGAAGAAAGCTGATATTGTGCTAAGGGTAAACTGGATGATATGGGTAATTATAGGTATATCATTCTGGCAAAATAATGGAAATGACTGAAGGAAGGAAGGAAGGAAAAGGAAGGTAATACAATAATGCCAACCAACATGGATTTATGGAAAACAGATCAAATAAGCTTTATATCTTTTTTGATGGGATTACGCATTTGATTGATAAAAGATAATAGTGTTAATATAATATTTTTAGATTTCTGGAACGCATTGGATTTGGTACCACATGACATTCTGATTAAGAAACTAGAACAATACAAAAATCAACATGGCAATATTAAACGGATTAAAAACTGGCTACCTGATAGGTCTCAAGATTTATTTGTAAACGGGGATCATCACTGAATGGGGGTGTGTTTTGAGAGGGGGGTCTCAGGAATCAGTTCTTGGTCCTACGCTATATAACATTTTTATCAATGACTTGGAAGAAAACAAAATCATTACTGATAAAGTTTGCTGATGTCACCAAGATTTGGAGACTGGTAAAAAATGAAGACAACAGGTCAATGATAGAGAGTGACCTGGATCCATTGGAAAGCTGGCTGCAAGCAAACAATATGCATTTCAATACAGCCAAATGTAAAGTAATATATCTAGCCACAAAGAATGCAGGTCATACTTACAGGATGGTGGATTCTATCCTGAGAAACTGTAACTTAGGAAAAAAAATCTTGGGGGTCATGGTGGATAATCAGCTTAACGTGTGCTCCAAGCAGGATGCTGTAGCTATAGGTATAATGTGAACCTTCAATGTATAAACAGGGGAATCTCGAGTAGGAGTAAAGACGTTATATTACCTTTGTATTTGGCACTGCTAATATGACTGCTACTAGAATACTATGTCCAGTTCAGGTGTCCAACATCCAAAATGCGTGTAGATAAATTGGAAAGGATTCAGAAAACAGCCACAAGAATGATTAAAGAATTAGAAATCATGCTTTACAGCGATAGACTCAAGGATTTCAATCTATTTAGCTTATTAAAGAGAAGATTAAGAGATGATTTGATCAGTCTACAAGTACCTGCGTGGGGAACAGAAATTTGGTTACAGAGGGCTCTTCAATCTAGCAGACAAGGTATAACAAGATCCAGTGCCTAGAAATTGAAGCTAGTCAAATTCGGACTAGAAACAAGGCACCTATGTATCTATGAAGCATACAGTGCCTCTGACCTATCATACCATCTTACAACAACCTACTCTCCTCCCCCCACCCCCACCCTTTTTTTTTTTTTTTTTGGAGCGGATAGAGCAGAAGAAGTTAGGAAAATAGTAAATTTTAAAATGCATTACTCACAAAACAGTTATGCTAAGATTGTCCACATAAGTCAGGGTAACCTACTAATGAAATATAATATTACAAATATAAAAGCTCTTTAAACTTTTGTTTAGGCATGTGATGGGGACAACAGTGCAAATGTTATTTTAGAAAACAGTAAGGAGATTTCTGGGTCAGCAAAGACAATGCTCTGAAAATGCAAGTCTATGTTGCATTTCCATCCTAAGCCCGGATACTCCTCCTTGCAGAAAACCAAATTACCAGAGTAGAAATCTGACAGAAGATGTACCAAAAAAAAAAAAAAAGGGCAGAAAAAAGAAAAGCTGCATCATAATATCTTAAACACATGTATTTCTGGAAGCACAGCAGCAAGGAATCATGGCGACAAAGCTCAATACAAGCAGATCAAACCTGTCATGCTAACTGTAAAGCTGTATGCAGTGTTACTGTAGCTGTGTTGGTCCCAGGATCCAAGAGAGACAAGGTGGGTGAGGGGTAATAGCTTTTACTGGACCAACTTCTCTCTGTTGGTGACAGAGAGAGAAGCTTTTTTCCTTACAGACAGCTCTACTTCCAGTCTGTGTAAGATTGAAAGCTTGTCTCTCACACAATAGAAGTTGGTCCAATAAAAAAATATTACCTCACCCACTCTGTCTCTCTGATAGTAAAGTTGACATAAAGGCCGGAACTACTGTACATCCATAGGTACTATGGGCAAATGTGACAAGGGCAGAGATATATCCATGAAGACAGCTACTAATATCTTTACTGGTCATCAACATGCATTCACCAATAATAATACAAAACCAAAGGGTGCCAGCTGACCTTGAGGGGTCTGGAGCCAGCCACATTTGACGATGAAAGAGATCCAGGTGTCTGCAAATTGCTGATTCCATGAACAATAGTAACTTGCAACTGATTTTCCAACAAAACCAAAATGGTATTACAGAGGAGAAACAAGTGTAATCTGAGCATGGCCAGGACTCTATCCACTTGATTTCTTTATAGACCCATTTATGTTTTCTCCGAAACGTCTACAAATGTTCTGTGTTATGTCCTGAACACAACAGACTACCCAATGGGATTGTGTCACTTAGGCAGCTGCCTTGCCCCTGAGTCAGTTTTCTGTCTACTTTTGTAGCACTCTTAAATTACTATAAAACTACCTCCGCTGCCACTGGATGGACCTGAGTGTTAGACTATAAAACTCATTTTTAAAAAAGTGTTAAAAATAAAGGACACAAGAAGACCTTCCCTTTTGCTTCTCTAATGTGGGTAATATAGTAATTTTTGCTTTCACAATATCTTCTGACTATACCCCCCCAAAAATACTGACAAATAAATATAAAAACTTAAACTCCTCAAAACAAAAACATTAAGTACTTAATCTTTCATAATGCAGGGCAAGATGCAGAATCTTTAGATGGAGACACTGAGAATCAACAGTCCCCATTGACTTCAACACGGGTTTCAAGTTTTCAGCTTCTCTGCACCTACATAACATGGAAAACTGACTCAATCTTTCTCAAAGGCAAAAATTATTTAGATATACTTTTCTAGGGAAAGCTACATTATACTGTACTTATTCTGACTCCCCATACAAACATGCTGCTGTGGATAAAGCAGTGGACAATTTCTTGAAACCTGGCTGCTGCAGTGGTCCTGAATACAAATGGACACAGTATCAGCTCAAGGATTCAGCTTTACAGGTTCAGGAAGTAGCTCACCAGTCTAAATTGTGGGTGTCTGCTCTCATAGCTGAGACGCTATGTTACAGTATGTGTCCCAGCCCAACAAAACCAGCAATGGATTTCCCCCCAACTAATAGTTTTCGGATGAGTTGGGGCAAAGAGTGGCAACCAGACAAGATGAGGAAAAAACCCTAAAAAAGAGAAAACTGAACAAAAAACACAAACAAAAACTAGAGGGCTCACAAAAGAAAAGAGTGAATGGATAGAGAGAAGGAGAGAAAACAACTGTAGCAGGGGCATGTCAAAAGGAGTTATGGGAGTACCCATCCACCAACTTACTGCATGATAAGTTAAAACAAAATAAGTTTGGAACCCACAGCCATTGTATATGGGTGACAAGAAAAAGATTAAATATAATCTCAATATTAGTCTAAGTAATCTATTTAGGCTCTCCCGCTCCATATTTCTGCAAGTACTTCTATTACTTGCTGGGAAGAGGGCTATCTGCTTGTCTGTCTCTCTCATGCATTGCTCCAAAAATATGAACAAACACCAATATGAACAGTAGTAAATTATATATCGTCAGCAACATAGAGTGAACAGAACACTGCTAAAATGAAAGCATCTCAAATTGTATTTATTTGTTATATTTTTATTCTACTATGCCTGTTGGTTATGGGTATTTTGAAGTTAAAAGGTATTTAGCTATAGCAGAATTTTGCTTAGATTGAATAAAATACATGTGTACTCAAGGTATGCCTGTAATATAAACAATCACATGTATAGTGTCTGAGAATATATGAAGTGTGAGCTTGGGAAACTCTTCTTTTATGGTCCATAGATAACCTGCAGTAATTATTTATTTTCACAGGTTGAAGAATATAATTCTTACAATGTCTCTTACTCAACCACTTGCCACAATTTTGGTTCAAGGCTTGAGTGAAACAAATCATCTGCAATACCTAAAATAACTGTAACTTCTTTCACTTTATCCACTGATGGGTAGAGCCTAGAGGCCACGAAAACACATCCACACTACCAAAATAGGAAAAGTATTTTGTTTAAACAAATCAGACCATTTACATTAAAGCTGAATCTTTCCTCAATATTCTTCCCCCTCTCCCTCCAAAATAGTGTCCTTCTGAGTAACTGTGGACCAGATGTTACAAAGAGTAATATTCTCACCCAGAGTTCCTGACACATTTGTGCCACTCTTCTTACGACTGTTACTTAAATAAAAATTAATAAAAAGTAATTAATGTTGTTTGTGACCACTAGTTTCAGAGACATATCCAGAATCAATAAATTTCACCAGAATATTATAAAAAGATTATTCAACCCACCAACCACATATTACTTTAATGTAGGGCTGTCAAATGATTAAAAATATTAATTGAGAGATTAAAAAATAATCACGATTAATCACAGTTTTAATCGCACTATTGAACAATTATAGAACATTTAAATACTTCTGATGTTTTCTAAATTTTCAAATATATTGATTTCAATTACAACACAAAGTACAAATTGAGCACTGTACACTTTGTATTGTTATTTTTGATTACAAATATTTGCACTGTAAAAAATATAAACAAAAAAACCAGTATTTTTCAGTTCACCTCATACAAGTACTGTAGTACAAGCTCCAGGTGTACGTTTGAGAGGACAGAGGCGGGCCAAGGCATCTGGGAGACAGCAGCATCTGAACAGAACAGAATTCAAAGGAATAGAGAAGCATGCATACTCTCTCTGGGCACGGAGAAACTGGGGAAAGGATTGTACAAATTATGGAAAATTCTCAGCCAGAATACTTCCTGGGTCATGCAGATCCTCATTTTTCCTCTACTCTCGGCTGTGGCTAAATGCTACTAATTAGCCCAAAAGCTAAAACTGGCTTTCCATTATAACCTCAGTTTTGGCCACGCCATTCAGAACAAAAAATTTTGCGTGAAATTTCTCATCGTGGTTTGCTGCCAGAAGGATAATATTTGGAGAGTTGAGGTTAACTGGATAAACTAGGTGTTTTGAGTTTGAAAGTGAGGAGTATTTCCACTTTTAAAAGCCTGTGTCTGGTCCAGGGAGTAGCTCTGTGTCATGTTACTTTGTGAGTTTTTATTTAAATTAATAAACTGTCTCCCCCTAGGGAAGGGGCTTGAAAGACACTTTGGCAAGGGGTTAGTCCTTCCTGGGTGAAGGAAACAGAAGAGCAACCCTCCAGTTACTCCTTTTGCTTATGTTGCCTTGTTCAATTTATATTTATATAAATTCTCTCCTGCTGAAAAGACATTACTATTGCTGTGTTTTGTTTCTCCTCAGCCATCTCAATGGAGAGATGGTTTTTGATATTCCCAACAAGCAGTAAATTTCTGGAAAAGATTTTTATACAAATTATTATGTATTTGTATGGGGAAGGGTACATGGAATGTTTTGGCCCAGAAACTTCCAAATATGTTTTATCCCGTGTGGAACATTCCCTTTGAGTACTTTTTGAAATGTTGGGTAGACAATTCTGAAGATGTTCGCTGTGGACTTTTGAAACTTAGAAAAATGGGGAAGTCCCTCGGTGGTTTAAATCTCTGCAATTCACAGTGCTCAGCTGAAATGGTTTAAGAAATCCATAGAGGCAGCTTTTTGAATTTCATAGTCCTGATTTGAACAAACTGGGTCCGCCACAGAAAAACTTTATTGCAGTTTTGAACATGAGAAGAACAAAATATAGCATCATCTATCAGTGAGACATTGTCCAATTTTCATACCTCAACTAGTATGAATAGAACTGATGGAGAGTTGCACAGATGCAACTGTGGAGGAATTTCACAAAAACCTCACACAGTCAGCGTGAAAGGGACCAAACTGTTTAAACACAGGGGTCCAGATATTCTCTGGACAGTCAAACCACGTCTAAATATAGTTCTTTAACTTTGTTTGAAACCTAGTGTAGACACAGCCCTCTGTTATCCCCACTGAACATCTTTCAAACACTCTGGCTGCTAGCCCTCTTACGTCATAGGCTGAAGGCCACTTCCTGCTATTAAAATATATTTCATCTATACAAAAAACTTAGATTTTTTTTATGTGATGTGCAAACAGATTTAGAAAGATCACCGCTGCCCTGTCCCTGCACACCTTGAGCAGGACCTTGTACACCAAGGGGAGCAGGGGGAAGGCATACATCAAGCCCCCTCTCCACAGGATTGCAAATGCGTCTGCGAGTGAGCCCGGGCTGCAGTCCTTGAACGAGCAGAACCCTGGGCACTGGGTGTTGGCCCTGGGGGCAAACAGATCTACCCAGGGAAACCCCCACCTGTGGAAGAGCGAGAGCATGACGTCCGCCCTAAGCGGCCACTTGTGCATGCAGTACGACCTGCTGAGGGAGTCTGCCAGCTCGTTCAGCACCCCTGGGAGATAGGATGCCTCGAGCTGAATCGCATGGGCTATGCAAAGGTCCCAGAGGAGGACAGCCTCGCGACAGAGTGGCGAGGAACGAGCTCCGTCCTGCTTGTTTATATAAAACATGGCAGTAGTGTTGTCTGTCAGAACTGTCACACTGTGACCACTCAGAGTGGCATGAGAGGTCTGGCAGGTGAGACAAACCGCCCTGAGCTCCTTCACGTTGATATGGAGCAACAGCTCTGCCTCAGACCACAACCCTTGCATCATGAGGTCCCCCAGGTGAGCCCCCCATCCGTGGTCTGATGCGTCCATCTCCAGCATCAGGTCCGGAAGTGGGGCGGCAAAGGGGATGCCTTCGCAAACCACAGGCTGGGACTGCCACCACATCAGGGAGTCTAGCATCCAGCCCTTGGGGCTGTCACTGCCAAGTCCAGGGGGTCCCTGCCTGGGCGGTACACCCGAGCGAGCCACCCCTGCAGAGTCCTGAGTCTCAGTCTGGCATGCCTGACCATGAGCGTGCATGCTGCCATGTGGTCCAGCAGCCACAGGCAGCACCTGGCCGTTGTTGGAAACTGGCACAGGGAGGCCACTGCTTGTTGGATAGCCCAGAATCGGGATACCGGAAGGCTTGACCTGGCCTGCACCGTGTCCAGGACCGCCCCTATGAATTCCACTCTCTGTGTGAGAACGAGCATGGACTTGGGGATGTTGACCAGGAGCCCCAGCTCGCAGAACAATCTCAGGGCCCCCTACACATGGCCCTGCACCTCCGCCTCAGATCGGCCCGCCAGGAGCCAGTCGTTGAGGTACGGGTACACCCGAATTCTCTGCCTCCGTAAGAAGGCCTCCACCACCGCCATGCACTTCATGAACACCCTTGGGGCCGCAGCTAGACCGAACAAGAGAACTGCAAACTGATAATGTTCTCGGCCCACGGTGAAGCGTAGGAACTGTCCATGTGCTGGGAAAATGGCAATATGAAAGTATGCGTCCTTCATGTCGAGGGTGGCGTACCAGTCCCCTGGATCCAGGGAAGGGATGATGCTGCCCAGAGAGACCATGGGGAACTGGGCCTTGACCAGGAATTTGTTGAGCTCACGCAGGTCTAGGATTGGGAGAAGGCCCCCTTTGGCCTGGGCGATGAGGAAGTACCAGGAGTAGAACCCTTTTCCCCATAGGCCGTGAGGCACTGCCTCTACCACCCCCGCCTGTAGCAGCGAGCAGACCTCCTCCTCTAGGAGATGCTTGTGAGAGGGGTCCCTGAAGAGGGATGTGGAAGGGGGGGTGAACAGCAATGAGTACCTGTTCCGCACCATGCGTAAGACCTAACGGTCCGACGTAATGGTGGACCACGCACGGGAGAAACGGGACAGGTGGTTCAGGAAACAAAGGGATGGATCCGGTGACTGGTCTGGTACGCTGTCCTCGAGTGCACCTTCAAAAGCCTGGCTTAGTGCCCGGCTGGGGTTTGTGCTGGCCCTGGTTCTGGCCCAGTGCATTATTGTTATTGCGCCGTCACCTGTTATCCCTGCCTCGCCTACAGTAAAGCTCATGCCTATCGCGAGGCTGGTACTGGCGTTGAGGGGGAGGTTGCGGCTTAAAGGGCTTCCTCTGGGTCACCGGGGTGTGCATACCCAGTGACTTGAGCGTAGCCCACGAGTCCTTGAGGCTATGCAGCCTCCCGTCTGTCTGATCTGAGAAGAGCCTGGACCCTTTGAAGGGGAGGTCCTGGAGTGTATTCTGGACCTCGGGGGGTAGGCGTGACTCCTGGAGCCACACCGAGCGCTTCATGACCACCCGACATGATTGTTCTAGCCACCATGTCTGCCGAATCCAAGGAGGCCTGGAGAGAGGTCTTGGCTACTGCCTTGCCCTCGTCCACCAGGGCTGTGAACTCCTGTTGGGAACCTTGATGGAGGTTGTCCTTAAGCTTCCCCACCGCTGCCCAGGAGTTGAAATTGTGCCTGTTGAAGACGGTCTGCTGGTTAGCAATCCTCAACTGAAGGCCCCTCGATGAGTACACCTTTCTACCAAAAAGGTCCAGGCGTTTCGCCTCGTTGGCCTTAGGGGCCAGGGCCTGCTGCCCATGGCACTCCCTTTTGTTCACCGCCGAAACCACTAGGGAGCATGGACTCGGGTGGCAGAATAGAAACTCATAGCCCTTAGATGGGGCAAAGTATTTAGGTTCCACTCCTTTAGCCGTTGGAGCGCTGGAGGCCGGGCTCTACCATATAGACTGAATGGTCTTAATGAGCGGGAACGCTATTCTGGATGGCCCTTCGGGGCTCAAAATGTCCAACATGGGGTCCTCCTGCTCAACCGTCTCCTCGGCCTGCAACCCCAAAGTTTGGGCAACTCTGTGCAGCAGTTCCTGGTGAGCATTACGGTCTATTGGTGGAGGGCCGGATACCTCTGAACCCGCCACCACCTCATTGGGGGAAGACGAGGTGGTTAGCTGCTGCTCAACCCCCTCTGGTTGGTCCTCCTGCTCCCTATCTCCCGTGGCAGGGGCCCCCGGCTCAGGCCCGGGCGGTAGTCCTTGGGATGGCACCAGGCTCGGTGCCGGACTCTCCGGTCTAAGCTGGGGGGATGCTGGAGGCCTGGATACTGTTGCCTCTGGCACAGTCTGGCATTGGTGCGGGGACTGGGACCGCTGCACCGAGTAACTTGCCCTGGAAGGGGCCCCTTGGCACTCCCGATAGGCCCAAGGGGTCCAGAAGGGCCAATGGCCTGGCGGCCCCCATTGAGGATCCCAGCACCTCTGAGGGTCCCTACTATCCAGGCCCCGGTGCGGGTAGCTATAGCGTCTGGAGCCGGCACTGGACTGCGGTGACGCCGATCGCAAAGGCCATGGTGGTGCCAACGATCTGCGCCGACGGTTGAATGAGCGGCTCCTGGCTGAGCGGGACCAGGAGCGGTTCCAGAACCCCTGGGACCGGGACCAGCGCCAGCATTCCCTGGACCAGGACCGTCTGCGGGAGACCTCTGGTGAGGGAAGTCTCAACTCTTCCCGGTGCCGGTCTCTGAGCGGTGCCGGAGAGCGATGTGCCCTTCCTGGCGCTTCTTCGCATCGACCCGCAGCCGGTGCCGCAACCTCCTTCTGGGCCGCTGGCAAGTGAGAGTCTGCGGAGTCGGAGCTTGACCGGGACCAACTCCGGGAGCAGTGCCAGGACGGTGTCTTCAAGCAGCACACCATTGCCAGCTTACCTCTCGACGGCACCCAAGGCATTGGCACCGGAGGATTCTCCCCATATGGGAGGCGACAGCTCAATGAGGTCCTTTGCAGCCTCAAAGGTGCCAGGCGTAGAGGGCTGATCTGTTATGCCCTCGAGCCCATCGTCTGCACTGAGCTCACTTAGGTCTGGGCTCGGTGGGGCTTGTGCCGCCGGGACTGCCTGTATCAGCGCCAGTACCGCGGCCTTCCCGCTCTTGTCGGCGCTCGGGGCCTTGGGAGGCGGCAGCCTCCTGTGTGGGGAACGACCAGGCCTTCCTTTAGGCTGCGCCAGGGGCCGCACCAGGGAGGACGATCGGTGCCGGGGCCTAGCCTGGTGCTCTGGGGCCGATAGTTTACGGTGCTTCACCAGCGCCAGGTCTCCCGATGGCTCTGGGGCACTATGCACCGAGGAAGCCTGAGCCGGCATTGGACGCTCCGGGCCCGGCGGCTGCAACGCAGCCTCCATCAACAGTTGCTTTTGGCGAAAGTCTCTTTCTTTCCTTGTCCTTGGCTTGAATGCCTTGCAAATCCTACACCTTTCAGTTTCATGTCCGTCCCCCAGGCAACGTAGACACAAGTCGTGGGGGTCACTAACTGGCACAGGTTTGCGGCACGTGGCGCAAGCCTTGAAGCCGTGGGCCTGCGGCCAGTGCTGGAAGGCTCCAAGCACCTGATCACTTAAGTGTTCACAATCTATATGTAAATGAACTGATAACAGCTACTCTAAAGCTAAGGGACTGCTCTTCTAAGAGAGAGAGAGTGAGTTCCAACACCGCCACGGACGGTAAGAAGGAACTGGAGGGGGTCGGGCCGGTAGGGGTATATATGCAGGGTGCAGTGGCGCCACTCGGGGGGCCCGCCAACCCAACGGGAGCCGCTAAGGGAAAAGGTTTCTGATGCTCATGCACACCTAACGTGGAATGGATGTGAACAAGCACTCGAAGAAGAAACCAAGATTACCAGGAAGCCTTCGAAAAATGAAATGCAGACATATTAGCACTGCATTGTGGATAGACCTTCAACCCAGAGCCAAAATTCTGTTCAGATGCATAAATTCTATGTCCAAGCCTGAGTTAGCAGCCTTTAAGAGCAACTATTCAGGAAAACCTAGACAAAGGCTTCATCCACAGCTATACCTCCCCCAGAGAAGAAGAAAGATAGCTCTCAGACTTTTCATGGACTACACAGTACTTAACCAAATAACCATACCCAAACCTGTACCCACTGCCATTCATTCTGGAGCTCTTGGATCAGTATGGTGACTCAGGTTTCACCAAACTGGATCTTAGAAGAGCATATAACCTAATTTTCATTAGGGCAGGAAATGAGTGGAAGGTAGCCTTCAGAACTAAGTATGGGTATTTCAAGTACTTAATAATGGTCTCCACCTTATTAACACCGCTGCCACCTTTCAGTAGCTCATTTACAACATACTTCAAGACATACTAGACCAATGTGCAGTCACATATCTGGATTATATCAATGTACTCCAGTGACCAAGCCATGAACATGAACACCGTGTCCAAGAGGTTCCCACAAGATTACAGCAGCATGGGTTATGGGTAAAACTGGAGAAGTGCATGTTCCATCAGTCCTCCACTGAATTTTGGGGGGGTTCATTGTATCAATGGTAGTGTTACGGATGGACCCTTGGAAGATGTCTGCAGTTCCGGTTTGGGCAGAGCCCGAGTACTCGAGACATTTCGAAATTCATGGGGTTTGCTAACTTCTACAGGAGATTTATCCCAAACTTAAAAAAAAAATAAAAAAAAATCATCCCCTCCCTCCATAACTGCCATCCTTTTTAAACCTGCTAAATTTCACTGGCTCCTGAAGGCCCATCAAACTTTTGAATGTCTAGTGGTAGCTTTCACCTCAGCCCCAGTGCTGAACCACTCTGTTCCTGACCAACCCTTTACTCTTGAGGCCAGCACCTCTGACGTAGGCAAAGGAGTCAGATTGTCTCAAAGAATGGGGTACCAGCAAGAGATATAGCCATGTGCATTTTTTTCCCCGAAAAAAACTTATTCAAGCTGAATGCAATTATGAAATAACTGACAAGGAATACCTCACAATCATGACAGAGCTCCAGACATGACACAATGCTACGGGGAGGGGTGGGGTGTGGAGGGCAGGAACCACACAGTAGGTCTTAATAGACCACAAAAACCTGGAATATATATGATTCACCAAGGCACTAAATCCGCAGCAGTTATACTGGGCCCTGTTCTTTTCAAGGTTTGACTTTACGATCATAACAGTAAGGCAGATGCACTTCCATGAAAGGGTGAATACTATATGGAACCCATGAACCCCAAGGAACCACCACCCAGCATTTTGAAACCACACCATTTCCTTTGTGGATCTGTATCATCCAACTTTCTTACCTCGCTTCAAGTAGCAATCCCTAATGATCCTTTTGTAAAGCTCACATAGTCATATTGTCATCCCAGGAGATACTGGCGCTGTTCTCTGCCATTATTCCAGGGTCAACAAACTATTCCCTATAGATGTTAGTTACTATCTATAGGTCCCTGATGGGCTCCCAAGAGTTAAGGTGCTGCTCATGCACCATAACACCCCTTCGAGAATCCAAGACTTGGCGTGTAGTACTCCACTTGTTCTGGTGGCCGCAAAAGCAGGACAATGTCCAATCCTATGTCAAATCCTGCAACACCAGCACTCAAACTAAAACCTCCTGAAGTGAGTCTTTTGGCCTCCTGATACCGTCTGAAACCCCCTCCTGAGGTATAATCCATGATTTTACAGTAGAACTACCAGAATTTGAAGGACACATACTAACCATAGTGGATCAATTCACCAAAATGGGTCATTTTATACCACGTGTGCGTCTTCTGACTACAAAGTTACAGTACAACTCCTTATTGTGTGTGTTTTTTTGCCTCCATGGCCTCCCCGATCATCTTACCACAGTCTGAGGCTCTCAGTTTATCTCTAGGTTCTGGAAGGAGGTGTTTCACATCCTGGACATCTGGTCTCAAACATGCACTGCCCATCACCCCCATATGATCAGCCAGTTGAAAAAGGTCAACCAGGTACTTGAACAGTATCTAAGCCATTTCCTTAACAATTGTCAAAATAATTGGGTTGTGTTACTTCCATTTGCCAAATTTGTTTATATAAACAGAATATACTTCCACCCAAATCAGTCTTCCCCTCCCCCCCCCGAGAAGAAAGGAAAGGGGGCGGTGGCAGCAGACACCGGAGGGCTCAAACCCAGGCCTGCAGTGTTGCTGAAAAAGAGCCTTACCCTCTGTGCCACCACACTGCAAAGCCAGATGAGGAAACTGTAACCAATACCCTACAAAAAGGAGCTAAATCTGTGGACTCAGTGGGATGAGCTGATTAGTAGCAGACTGCTGATTAGACACCTCTTGGCAGAAAGCTTCCTGTTCCTGCCACACCCCTTGTCTGAGCTGCTAGTTGCTAGGCCTCCTCCTGACCAAACCCGAGACCAAGTTCCTGCCTCCTCACCTAGTTCCCACTCCTTGCTCCTGGTTCCTGCTTCCTCATCCTAATTCCAGTTACCCTGGTTTTGACCCTTGCCCTGACTGCTGGCTCTGACTCCAGCTTAACTCTTGGTGTGGCCTGACTCAGACTCCAGCTTTGATCTTTGGCCTGACTTGCGTCTCTGACTCCAGTTTAACCCTTGGCATGGCTTTTTACTCTGGCTATGACCCTTGGCGTGACTCCTGACTGTGACCCCAATTCTACTCTGGGCTCCACTCTAATAGGTTAGACTACTCAACACTGGGCTCTGACAAAGACACCCTTCATGAATTACAGCTTTGCATTCATTCTAGGGTCTTTAATAAATCCATATAAAATAATATTACTATTTCATCAGTTTAACACCAATTGTGTCACAGAACTGTTATTCTTTCAAGTTTCTTGGCAACCCAGAAAAATGAAAACAGACATTTTTAGGGATACAACCATCATTAGGCCCCAAAATGTAATGAACTTTTAATCTGTGCCCATAATTAGCCTTCTATAAATATACTTGTGTAACAATAATTCTACACGTCTCTTGTTCATATAAATTATAATCCAGTTAATTACATGATTATACACTTTTTTTCCACACGATCCCTGTCTCATTGAGAGTACAGGACTCTGAGGCTTTGATCAAAAATAATGGTGATGAAGGGCACAGAGGCCCGCCCCAATTTAGCAAGGTATTTAAGCATTACCAAACTTTAATGGGACTGTTCACATGCCAAAAGTTAGGCTGATGCTTAACTAGCTGAACTGGTGCCAGAATTAACAGAAAGTAGAAGAACTGAGTCAAGTGCACATAGTTTTCTGTTATGCATTTTGTCTGTGATCCCCGTGAAGGTTTCAGTTTGTGTGCAGACTGCTGAAACAAGACACTGATGCAGTGTATGTGCACTGTTAATGGAATCTTAAAAGCATCGGGCATCAAACCAGGACCAATGCATTGTGTGAAACACAGACAGAAAATGGTGGCTTTTAATAGAACTCAACCAAATCAGAACAGAGATTTACATAGGGACAGCACAAGGTATCCCCCTGACTCCAGAATTATCCCTCCTGCCAATTTTTAAAGTCCTGATGAAAACAATGGAAGTGCTAGAGCTCTTCAAAACAAAGTTTCCATGATTATTTTTATAATGAAAATTAATAATCAACCTAAATACCAGGGTCGCTGTTTCTCCCCCTATCAAATGGATAACATTTTAAGAGCTAAGTTAACTCTTGAGCAGCTGAGTAGGCCTAGGTGGTGAGGTATGTGTGTGGGAGGGAGAAATAGCTCTAAGCCATCTTTCCACTGTCTTGATTCCAGGCTGGCATAATTTAAAAAGCAGCCTATGGGGTTGCAATAGTCCCACAGGGACCAGCTAAGGATCAAGTAAAGTGCTGTACATTCCACCTTGTCCTTCTCCCTTCCTGCCCCAGCACACTCCAACACATCTCTCTCCTCCCTCAATGTGTCCGCTACCCAGATGGTAATGGGAGTGGATGGTGTATAAATCAGGTACACAGTCACTCTGTGCCACACAAGGATTTCCTTTTCTCAGGGGAATCCTTGGTTGCCCCTTTAGAGAAGCATTCCCCTGCTTTGTCCTGATGAGGCACCTCAAAGCTGGTGGAACTAGTCTGAGAATCAGGCCCATTATTTTTTTGATTGGTTGGTAATGTCCATTTGAAGCAATGATGCAGAACCAGATTAAAAATGCATGAGCATTCACAACAAAGCATTACAAGCAAACAAAACGATGTGTCTTTTAGCAGTGTTGCTTTTTATATATATCACACACACACACACACATGCAGAGCAACTTTAACAAAATACCATAATACTTTCATTCAAAATAGAAAAAAACAGAATTGCTAAATTCCAGTATCAGACACCCTGAATTGTGCAAAAAAGTATTGCTTCAGATATATATTGTATATCAAAAAGACCTCTGTACTTTCCAAACTCAGCACACACACTGATAAATGAGACTTTTAACCTGAAGACACACAAACAAGAAAGTTGGCCTGGCCCCATACATTTTTTCAGCACTAAGTGGGCCAGGTTCTTTTTTTGGTTTGTTTTTCAAAAATATATAAACCTGATTAAGGGAAAACTACTAAGTAATTTAATGTAACAAGCTTGCAATATGTATCTATTTTGATTTATGGATTGGTTAGTTTCAGTGCTCCAAAAATAGCTTTTAATCTAATCTGTTTTAGCCATCACAACATTTTTTTTTCCAATTGGATTATTATAGTTACATAGGAAATTAAGAGCAAATAATTAGCTTCTTTTACACATTTCTGGTAAAAAAAAAAAGAAAGTTATGTAGAGCTAAACCCTGTTTCCGGGCATGTCCACAGATGGTCATGGTTTAGCAGCCTTAGAGACCATCTCCCATCTTAAGGGAGAAGCACCTCCATGAAGAAGTCGCATAGGACCAGATTTTCAAGAGTATTTAGGTGCCTACTGAAGCAGCTAGGTGACTAGTGGGATTTTCAAGAGTGCCTAAACAGGTTAGGTACCGAACGTTTATTGGCTTCAATGAGAGTGAGGTGCCAAAAATGCTTTTGTAAATCCCACTGGGTACCCCTTAGTGAAATGCTGATTTAAGGAATAGAAAAAATTATAAACACAGCTGAAGATGTTCCAAATATACTACTGCATATTTATGAATGCCTTCTACCAATTCATTTCTGTAACTTGCAGTATTTTATAAGAAGAAAAAAGTTTAGGTATGCTCATGGAGGACCTCTCTCCAGTCTCCAAATGGACTCTCAACAGACACACAGAAAGAAAGCATGTGTCATGTGCAAGACCATCAGCTTGTCTACCAAACTTGTCTTTAGAAGTATTTGCATTAATTCTAAGCTCTGAACAGGTGTCACACATTTCTAAGAGCATTGATGTGAACAGTGTCAAGAGGCAAATGTTGCTTCATGATTCCAATTCAAAGGTGTTGTTAACTGAAATACATATTCTATAAACAGCACGAGCATGTCAAACTTTAAAAGAACAAACTCAAAGTATGATTTGATGGGCTGACTCATTCACTTTACCTTTGACATGGTAGGTAAGAGTGAGCCAGTGAAGGGATTCAAAGAGAAAAGTAATTTGGTCTGACTGACACGCAAAGAAATAATTTTAGCACATAGGAAGATGTTGCAGTAATCAAAGTGCAAGAGGAGTAGGGCATGGACAATTATTTTGGCCATACTTTCTAGACTTGTAGACAAAGAGGCAGCAACACTTGGTAACAGCCTGAACATGGGGAGTGAAGGAGAGGACAGAATCAAATATATACAGAAGCCTGTGTGAAATAGAGATGGAAAAAGGATGGTGGGGATATCTACTTAAGGGAAAAGGTAAAGTTTTAGATGTTTTAAGCTTGTTTTTTCAATGTTAAGACTGACCTGGCAGCAAAACATCTAGGATAATAGAGAAAGTAAAAAATGAGAGATTGGACAGCCCAAGGCAGGACAATAGTGCAGAAGTAGATTCAAGAATCATCCTGATACAGGTGATCATTAATATTGTGTAATTAGATGGGGTGACCCAGAGATTATGTGCAGACAGAAGAGGGGACTAAACTCAGAGCCCTGTGGAACATCAACGCCAGGCTGAAAACACAGTCAGAGTGTAAAGAGAAGAGCTGAGAGCACTGGGCTAGAAAAACAAATGGAGAAAAGGCTGTCAAAGAGGTTTGCTACTGACCGATACACTGATGCTTTTGAGGGTCCAGCTCTATGACCTCCCTATTTGATTGCTATCTATAACCTGGCAGCTGACCCCAATCACCTGGTAACCTGACCTTGCCTGCCACTTGACACTTAACTCTTTGCCCTCTGACCCGTCTCTTTGCCCTCTGACCCCCTTGCATCTGGCCTGGCCTGACCACCGACACCTGCTACAACCACTGGATCAGACAGCCCACATCCCAAGGACGACAGTGTGGATGAGAAAAATTATGTCAGTAAACTCATGAGACCCTGATTTAGGTTTAAATTTAATTATATAATAAATACTATTTTTATCACGAAAGAAAGCCATTCAAAACTACATTAATACACATTTCCAACATCATTGCTATTTCAATGAGTATTTTACTATAACCTCAACTTATTAATGGGGCTCTGCTTAGTGTACATTAACTTGAAATTGACCAAGATCTGGATGCAATTGCTCCTAAGGAATCTATCTAGGCATTTAAAATGTGCTCATTTTCATGGTATTTGAACATCAGAATTTAAAATTCAGTGAATGGACTTAAAAAACCTAAACATCTGATTTGGGACAATTGAAAACTCATGCATGAAGATGATGTTCTAATAAAACATCTGTCTACAGAATATAATTTATTTAGTTTTATTCAAAAAACGTGTGCACACTCATTTTGGATTCTTTCAGTAATATCCCAAATACTCACAGTGTGGAGCAGGAGTTATTTAACTGCATATTCTACTTAAATCCTTATTCATGCCTCAATCCCAACTCAACCAGCACAATTATTTCTTTTGTGGTCTTCCTAAATCCTACAATCTAAAACCTCAAGGATCCAGAATTCTGTTACCAGAGTATTCTCTAACTCCAGAAAGTAAAACCTTATAACATCCATAATTATTTCACTGTAACATACTTATATCTATCACTGAATCCAATTCATGTCACTGGCCTGGTTTTCAAAACTCTCCTTGGAGTCACCTGACCCTAACTCTCTAGTCTTATATCTATCATCCAATTACTCCCCACTCATGCATTCCTGACCATCCTGTTCTGTGACTACCCAGATTACCCGTACTTTCTTTTGTGCTCTCTCTTCTAATTATTCCCCTCAACTTTCACCTTAAAAACTTTTCTGTACACTTTAATCCGACTGACACTAAACTCCACTCACTTTTCCCTTCCTTCATTACTGCATTCTTCCATTCTTCCCTCACTGAGACTAGCAGCTGCTGCAAGAATACTTAAGTCTTTGCTGCTTTTACATTTCATTTCTCTTTTATTCCATTTATTGCGTTGCTTACTTTTTCTTGTGTGTAAGGCAGTTGTTGCACCTACCTCTGAAGTACTGTATCCTACCTACATCTGTATTTGCAGCTTCATACAAATAAACTGTATTGCACGGAATGCAGTAGTTTAAAGGACTATTCTCTTACTATTGAGTCATATTAATAGAATTGTATTAGTCTACTCTACTATAGTGGTAGAATCTTGAAAGACCACCACTGTATTGCTCCAATCTATGTTTCATTCTTCTGCAGCTGAACACAAATGAGGAATGCATTGAGCACTGCCAAGTTTCTCCATGCTGCTCAAAACAACTCTTTGCCCTGGTCTACACTAGGACTTTAGGTCGAATTTAGCAGCGTTAAATCGATGTAAACCTGCACCTGTCCACACAATGAAGCCCTTTATTTCGACTTAAAGGGCTCTTAAAATCAATTTCCTTACTCCACCCCGACAAGTGGATTAGTGCTTAAATCGACGTTGGCGGCTCGAATTTGGGGTACTGTGGACACAATTCGATGGTATTGGCCTCCGGGAGCTATCCCAGAGTGTTCCATTGTGACCGCTCTGGACAGCACTCTCAACTCAGATGCACTGGCCAGGTAGACAGGAAAAGAACCGCGAACTTTTGAATCTCATTTCCTGTTTGGCCAGCGTGGCAAGCTGCAGGTGACCATGCAGAGCTCATCAGCATAGGTGACCATGATGGAGTCCCAGAATCGCAAAAGAGCTCCAGCATGGACCGAACGGGAGGTAAGGGATCTGATCGCTGTTTGGGGAGAGGAATCCATGCTATCAGAACTCCGTTCCAGTTTTCGAAATGCCAAAACCTTTGTCAAAATCTCCCAGGGCATGAAGGACAGAGGCCATAACAGGGACCCGAAGCAGTGCCGCGTGAAACTGAAGGAGCTGAGGCAAGCCTACCAGAAAACCAGAGAGGCGAACGGCCGCTCCGGGTCAGAGCCCCAAACATGCTGCTTCTATGATGAGCTGCATGCCATTTTAGGGGGTTCAGCCACCACTACCCCAGCCGTGTTGTTTGACTCCTTCAATGGAGATGGAGGCAATACGGAAGCAGGTTTTGGGGACGAAGAAGATGATGAGGAGGAGGAGGTTGTAGATAGCTCACAGCAAGCAAGCGGAGAAACCGGTTTTCCCGACAGCCAGGAACTGTTTCTCACCCTAGACCTGGAGCCAGTACCCCCCGAACCCACCCAAGGCTGCCTCCTGGACCCAGCAGGCGGAGAAGGGACCTCTGGTGAGTGCACCTTTTAAAATACTATACATGGTTTAAAAGCAAGCATGTGAAAGGATTACTTTGCCCTGGCATTCGCGGTTCTCCAAGATGTAGTCCTAAAGCCTTTGCAAAAGGTTTCTGGGGAGGGCAGCCTTATTGCGTCCTTCATGGTAGGACACTTTACCACTCCAGGCCAGTAACACGTACTCGGGAATCATTGTAGAACAAAGCATTGCAGTGTATGTTTGCTGGCATTCAAACAACATCCGTTCTTTATCTCTCTGTGTTATCCTCAGGAGAGTGAGATATAATTCATGGTCACCTGGTTGAAATAGAGAGCTTTTCTTCAGGGGACACTCAGAGGAGCCCATTCCTGCTGGGCTGTTTGCCTGTGGCTAAACAGAAATGTTCCCCGCTGTTAGCCACAGGGAGGGGGGAAGGTTGAGGGAGTAGTCACGCGGTGGGAGGAGGCAAAATGCGACCTTGTAACAAAAGCACATGTGCTATGTATGTAATGTTAACAGCAAGGTTTACCCTGAAAGAGTGTAGCCACTGTTTTATAAAATGTGTCTTTTTAAATACCGTTGTCCCTTTTTTTTCTCCACCAGCTGCATGTGTTTCAATGATCACAGGATCTTCTCCTTCCCAGAGGCTAGTGAAGCTTAGAAAGAAAAAAAAACACACTCGCGATGAAATGTTCTCCGAGCTCATGCTGTCCTCCCACACTGACAGAGCACAGACAAATGCGTGGAGGCAAATAATGTCAGAGTGCAGGAAAGCACAAAATGACTGGGAGGAGAGGTGGCGGGCTGAAGAGAGTAAGTGGCGGGCTGAAGAGAGGGCTGAAGCTCAAATGTGGCGGCAGCGTGATGAGAGGAGGCAGGATTCAATGCTGAGGCTGCTGCAGGACCAAACCAGTATGCTCCAGTGTATGGTTGAGCTGCAGCAAAGGCAGCTGGAGCACAGACTGCCACTGCAGCCCCTCTGTTACCAACCGCCCTCCTCCCCAAGTTCCATAGCCTCCACACCCAGACGCCCAAGAACACGGTGGGGGGGCCAACCAGCCACTCCACCACAGAGGATTGCCCAAAAAAAAAAAAAAGGCGGTCATTCAATAAATTTTAAAGTTGTAAACTTTTAACGTGCTGTGTGGCATTTTCCTTCCCTCCTCCACCACCCCTCCTGGGCTACCTTGGTAGTCATCCCCCTATTTGTATGATGAATGAATAAAGAATGCATGAATGTGAAGCAACAATGACTTTATTGCCTCTGCAAGCGGTGATTGAAGGGAGGAGGGGCGGGTGGTTAGCTTACAGGGAAGTTGAGTGAACCAAGGGGCGGGGGGTTTCATCAAGGAGAAACAAACAGAACTTTCACACCATAGCCTGGCCAGTCATGAAACTGGTTTTCAAAGCTTCTCTGATGCGTACCGCACCCTCCTGTGCTCTTCTAACCGCCCTGGTGTCTGGCTGCGCGTAACCAGCAGCCAGGCGATTTGCCTCAACCTCCCATCCCGCCATAAACGTCTCCCCCTTACTCTCACAGATATTGCGGAGCACACAGCAAGTAGTAATAACAGTGGGAATATTGGTTTCGCTGAGGTCTAAGCGAGTCAGTAAACTGCGCCAGCGCACCTTTAAACGTCCAAATGCACATTCTACCACCATTCTGCACTTGCTCAGCCTGTAGTTGAACAGCTCCTGACTACTGTCCAGGCTGCCTGTGTATGGCTTCATGAGCCACGGCATTAAGGGGTAGGCTGGGTCCCCAAGGATACATATAGGCATTTCAACATCCCCAACAGTTATTTTCTGGTCTGGGAATAAAGTCCCTTCCTGCAGCTTTTGAAACAGACCAGAGTTTCTGAAGATGCGAGCATCATGCACCTTTCCCGGCCATCCCACGTTGATGTTGGTGAAACGTCCCTTGTGATCCACTAGAGCTTGCAGCACTATCGAAAAGTACCCCTTGCGGTTTATGTACTCGGCGGCTTGGTGCTCCGGTGCCAAGATAGGGATATGGGTTCTGTCTATGGCCCCACCACAGTTAGGGAATCCCATTGCAGCAAAGCCATCCACTATGACCTGCAGGGTCACTACCCTTGATATCAGCAGATCTTTGATTGCGTGGGCTACTTGCATCACAGCAGCCCCCACAGTAGATTTGCCCACTCCAAATTGATTCCCAACTGACCGGTAGCTGTCTAGCGTTGCAAGCTTCCACGGGGCTATCGCCACTCGCTTCTCAACTGTGAGGGCTGCTCTCATCTTGGTATTCATGCGCCTCAGGGCAGGGGAAAGCAAGTCACAAAGTTCCATGAAAGTGCCCTCACGCATGCGAAAGTTTCGCAGCCACTGGGAATCGTCCCAGACCTGCAACACTATGCGGTCCCACCAGTCTGTGCTTGTTTCCCGAGCCCAGAATCGGCGTTCCACAGCATGAACCTGCCCCATTAGCACCATGATGCATGCATTGGCTTTCAGAGAAATCTGTGTCCATGTCCTGATCACTCACATGACCGCGCTGACGTCGCCTCCTCGCCCAGTATCGCTTTGCCAGGTTCCGGTGCTGCATATACTGCTGGATAATGCGTGTGGTGTTTAATGTGCTCCTAATTGCCAAAGTGAGCTGAGCGGCCTCCATGCTTGCCTTGGTATGGCGTCCGCACAGAAAAAAGGCGCGGAATGATTGTCTGCCGTTGCTCTGATGGAGGGAGGGGCGACTGACGACACGGCTTACAGGGTTGGCTTCAGGGAGCTAAAATCAACAAAGGGGGTGTCTTTACATCAAGGAGTATTTCAGACAGGACTTCACGGAGGGTTCCAATAAGAAATGGTGCACCTAAGTTATTGTTCTTATTGGAACAAGGAGGTTAGCCTGGCCTCTGATTGATACTTGGCTAGATTTACCTCGCTGCACCTTCTCTGTGAGTGACTGCAGTGTGACCTAGAGGAATGAGTCCCCTAGACAGGGGAGGAGGCAAATGAGTACAACACAAATCTGGTCTATTTCTTGTTTTGATCCACTCCATCTATCTTTTACATCTTTGGCTGGCAGCGGACTGTGCAGAAGGACTGCATGCCATCCACATCTCATGGCTGCTCTGCAGAAGATGGTACAGTACGACTGCTAGCCATCCTCATCTCTTGCCTGCCTAGCAGAAGATGGTACAGTACGACTGCTAGCAATCCGTATCGCCTGCCTGCTCACCATAAGACGGTTCAATAGGACTGACTGCAGGACTGAAGAGAATGACCTGGTCAAGTCACTCCAAATTTAGTCCCTGCGCCCATGTCTTCCCAGGCGCTCCCAGCCGACGTGGCCAGGAGCACCTCGGACATGACGAGGACGACTACCAGTCGTATTGCACCGTCTGCTGCCAGAAGGCAATGGGTTGCTGCTACTGTGTAGCAAAGCCGTACCGCGTCTGCCAGCACCCAGGTGACATAGGGTGACGGTTACCTGAGCGGGCTCCATGCTTGCCGTGGTACGGCGTCTGCACTGGTAACTCAGGAAAAAAGGCGCGAAACGATTGTCTGCCCTTGCTTTCACAGAGCGAGGGAGGGAATGGGGGCCTGAAGATATGTACCCAGAACCACCCGCAACAATGTTTTAGCCCCATCAGGCATTGGGATCTCAACCCAGAATTCCAGTGGGCAGCGGAGACTGTGGGAACTGTGGGATAGCTACCCACAGTGCAACGCTCCGGAAGTCTACTCTAGCCTCGGTACTGTGGAAGCGCTCCGCCGAGTTAATGCAGTTAATGCACTTAGAGCATTTTCTGTGGGGACACACACACTCGAATATATAAAACCGATTTCTAAAAAACCGACTTCTATAAATTCGACCTTATTCCGTAGTGTAG
The DNA here is from genome assembly GCF_965140285.1 of Lepidochelys kempii. Lineage (NCBI taxonomy): Eukaryota > Metazoa > Chordata > Testudines > Cheloniidae > Lepidochelys > Lepidochelys kempii. The sequence goes on from NC_136383.1 coordinate 55,726,365, forward strand.
ACATACCCTTTGCTTTTAGGAAGGAAAAAAAATGTCTTGTAGACAGCAACTTAGCACTTTTTTCTAACAGAATTACTTCCATGAAGCACGGGGAGCTATTCTAAGCAGAGAATAGACATTAGAGAAGAGGCAGAACAACGATGGGCTAAGAATCAAATAAGCTGAGTGGCAGAGGAAATTAACAGTGGCAGAGTTGTTCAACGTTCATCAGTAAGGGTATGTCTACATTACACTACAAGCACTACAGTGGCACAGCTATGCCTCTGCAGTGTAGAGTAGGCACTTGCTACAGCAAGGGAGGAGATTTTTCCATCACTGTAGAAAATCCACCCCCTCAAGAGGCAGTAGCTAGATCAATGGAAGAATTCTTCCATCAGCCAAGCTGCATCTACAGTGGAGGTTAGGTCAATCACATAGGGCATGGAATTTTTCACAGAGCTGAGCAACATAACTAGGTCGACCTATGTTTTAGGTGTAGACCAGGACTTTCTTTAAGTTATGCTTACTTTAAATAAAATGTTCTAAATCATCAATGAATCAATTAAGAGATGACTCTTCCATAAATACATGTTATTCTCGTTCCTTTTATGCTTGTTATGAATTCCATTTCACATAAGGCATGGTTGGGTACTATATACACAAAATAAATCCAACTTCGGAAAGCTTTGAATTTCAGCTATTTTTCCTCTTGTCCCACAATAACTAGTTATGATCAGAACATGTGCTCACTTCCTAATATTGCTCCCAATATCTGTTAAATATTAGTTTTAGTAACTCCTAATAGCCTTTAAAAATAAAGTAGCTTTTTCATCATCAGGTACTTTAATCCTCATTTTCTAACGTTATAAAAATTATGAAAACATTTCTTATTTTCTAAATGATAAATCCTAGAACTCCAATATACACAGATAGCTATGCGCCTTTTTTGGTCAATTTCCTGCCCTTTTATTCTAAATGACTGGTGTTGCTGCAGCTTTAATTGGCATCAGGAAGCAGGCTGGAAATTTCATGCTGCTTGAATTGAACCTGCTGCTACTGCAATTGGTTCACATGTAAAATATTTCTACTTTTGGCCCAATAAAGACATATTTTCAACCTGCTCAAGGAAGGAAGGAAGGAAGGAAGAAGCCACTCTAAAGATTATGAAGGAAACATTCCATTCCTCAGGCTCTTCACAATTTTTCCCCAAATAGCACCAACTTAATGCTGTTTTTTGCCTAATCAACCTTAAGAGCGAGCTATTAGGGAACTCAGTATTTATGAGGAACCTTAAAACTTACTTTTAAATGATATATTTTAAGAATTAAGATGTACTGTATGCAAGGAATATGGAGGTACAAGACATACAATAAAGTAGAAAAGTGTCTGTGTGAATTACAATCATCATTAGTGGGTTTTTTATTTTTTTTTTTTTTAATTAAGAGGGCATTTGGGCAAGAATTCTCAACAAAAGAAAGACACACACACTCAGAACATTCTTTCTCACATAAAAGTAATGGCTGCAAATATACATTGACAACATTCCTGAAAATTTATTTTGATGAGTAGGGCGATGATGCTGAAAGGTGCTGTGCTTCCTTCCAGGTCTAGTGTACCTTTTATATCTACAGTGCTAGTAGAAAGTGATCAGCATCTTATGGGAGATACTCAGCCCTTTGCAGGACTAGGACTTTCCACAATGTAGGCAAACACACAATCCACCCCCTGCCTTGGCACCCCTCTGGGGACAGAAAACACCTGCCTCTCTCCAGTTCAGGATTCCCTCAACATGGGGGAGTCCTCAGAATGCACAGGGACAGCCAGCTCCAATGCCACCCTCCTGGCAGATACCAGCACAGGGGGCATACAGGGGAGCTGGGACGGAGGAGGCACACATCGCACTTTAGCATTTCTTCAGCTGGTAAATAGTAAACATGGCAAAGCAGAAAATCTGGCCCTTTACTTACACTCTAAAATGCAATGAATACACCTTGGACGATTAATCAAACTTATTGCTAAAGTCAGAATAATCTTTTTAAACACCTTATTTTCAGTAGTACATTGGTAGGGCAGAAAAGGAAGTCACAAAGTTATAGAACAAATATCATGAATCTGAGCTACTTTATAAACATAGCATTGTTTGATGAGAGCCAAAAATCTTTAGTGTAGTTTAAATACACCACACTGTTTCCAGCAGCAGATACTTAGTTCTCAGTCTTAAAAACAAAGAGCTGTTCTATGTATTCATCTGCAATGTCCTTAATTTAGAATTTATCTCCTTTAACATCAAAAATAAAACTGGCATAGAAAAACCAGCACTATCTATTTGCACCAAATTTTCCAAGGGTTCCAAGCTGGTCTCCCATTTGTATTCATTCAATTTTTAAGCTGTATCACACATGGAAATTGCAATTTATATGGGAAGAGTCCACATGTGCTAGTTTGCATGTGCAAGTTGTGTTTTGCACATGGAAATGTGGGCAAAACGCCATAAGTGATTTTGTACATCAAGTTGTGTGCACAAAAATACTGGCCACATTTAGAAAAAGTAATCTTTTATGTTTAAAGTTCCTGGAGACGCAATGAAATTGTCACCCAAAGAAGTCAAGCCACAGAGGATAAGAAAAAATGGCAGCTAACTCATGCTACAATAATTACACTGACTGCGATCCTCAGGTGTTTAAAAGGATCTTTAATGCCTTAGTACTAGTGTCTAATAATATATGCTCCTCCATGTTGTGCCACTAGTCTCTCTCAAACACATTCTCAAAATTAGATTTCAGTGCAGGTACTTTCATAAGGGATTAATCAACTGGTAAGAGGAGGCAGTGTGGAATGGGCGCTAAACCAGGAGCTGGGAATAGAATCCACATCTCCAAAACCTCTTGCTGACCTACTTGGCGACTTGAGTATGTCACTTCACTTCTCAGTGCCTCAGTTTCCCCAGCAATAGGATACCGACTTCTCTTTATAAACACTTCAAAATCTACTGATGAAAACTGCTACATGACAACGATTAAAGTGGATAGCCTATAACAATTTTCTTTTTGAGCGTCTTCTTTTTAAGTGCATAAGTTGATATAGAAGACCAATTTTTGCTTTAATTTACACATCCATACAACACATTTAAGTCAGTGAGGTAAAATGGATGTAAGTGAGGTTAGAATTTGGCACAAAACATTAAAACAATTATACTCAAAATGGAGTTGCTGTCAGCGATTACAAAGATTTGCATTTGCTTTTGCTTTTCTTCCGACTGAATTTCAACTATGGCTGCAAAGCTGTAACAGAAGTGATTAATCTATTAAACTGGCCAGTCCTCCTTAAATTACTTGTTAAGTACATCTGATGTTAGCAATTCTTTATGTGTGCTTAATCTGCTGTGATTAGACAAGAAATGTTAGATTATGGACACTACTAAGGAAAGGCTGTTAAATAGGCCTTTGTCTTCATACAGAAAAGTTAAAAGCTTTTCTTGATACAATAAAAGTGAGTATTTACATACTGTGTCTCAATAAAGATCTCTCTAATTCTCCTGGAAGAGCCATAAACATTTAGTAAAACAATCCGAATTTATACTGCTTTGTTCTATGCCTTCAAATACTGTACATGGCTGAACTCCAGATCAAGCAGTTGTCCTCAAATGCCTTCCAAAGAGCCCTGCCAGATTCTGTGGTTCAGAAGTAATTTAAAGGCAGAAAGCTGTAGCAAATAGACCTAATGGAAAACAGAGACTGTTCTAGTTCATCCTAGCTGTTTGCAGAAGAGAAATGGAACACCACAAGAAAGAAAAGAAAGAAGGACAAAAAAAGAAAAAGGAAGTGGCAAAATGTTGTAAAACTCTTTACAACTGAAGCTAATAATTCACCAGCACCATCACATGGCATGTGCAGTGCCTTTTGAGAGACTGATGATAAAACTTGAAATTGAAAAACATCCCAATGTTGGAACTCTAATCTATTCCTTAACTGTTTTCCACTTCCATTTTTTCCAAATGCTATATATTATTACCACCTTTGTTCACCTGCTTGTTTGGTAACCATTAACTAAAATAATTGCTACTAGTTAGGACAGAGATGGTTATTAAACTTAGTCAACTGTTCATAGCTCTAGCAGATGGTTCTGTTCTGCTGGCCAATAGCAACTTTATGGTCCTCTTCTCCCCTCCCCCCCTTTTTCCCCCAATAAAAATAGAGGTTCTTTATTTAGAAACTAATAATTCTTGCAACATAGTATGTTTGAGTCTGCCTTATGTATTCTATTTGCAGTTTACTATACTGGTTTTTCTCTTCAAAGTACATTGACAGTATTAATAAAAATGTACTTTTAGCAGGCCTGATTCAAAGTCAACTGAACCCAGTGGGAGTCTTTCCATTCACTTCAATGGATTTTGGATCAGGACCATAGTATTTAAGTAGCAACCAGCCCGTGTGAATTAGAATTGATTTCCAAGTCAGCTGTAATTAGAAAGGGTTAGCTGTTTTCTGTTAGCAGTCACTGTTTTTTTCCCCACACTTATCAGACAAGAAAATGCCATCGCACAGAGTTTGGACTGATATTTTACACATGGCAAATGCTATTTCTACATTGTATATATTACATTCAAATTGAATACAGTGATGTATCTGGATCCAATCAAGATGCTGTTGTACAAAGTATAACAGCATACTGGTATGTCTGGGGCTGGATTGAGACTTGCAAGCAATGTCTTGCACTAGAACAGGATGGAGGTGCCCACCCCAACAAATTCCTTCAGCTTGGCATCAAGGTGGATTGTGAACAATACCTCCTAGAGCTTCTTGGTGCAGTGGGGAAGAGACAGAAGTTTAAGGCCAGAAAGGACCACTAGATCATCTATTCCAGGGGTAGGCAACCTGCGGCACACGAGCTGATTTTCAGTGGCACTCATGCTGCCTGAGTCCTGGCCAGTGGTTCGGGGGTCTCTGCATTTTAAATTTAATTTTAAATGAAGGTTCTTAAACATTTTAAAAACCGTATTTACTTTACATACAACAATAGCTTAGTTCTATATTATAGATTTATAGAAAGACCTTCTTAAAACGTTAAAATGTTATTACTGGCACACAAAACCTTACATTTGAGTGACTAAATGAAGACACGGCACCCACTTCTGAAAGGTTGCTGACCCCTGATCTATTCTGATCGCCTCTGTATCCCAGGTCACCAATATCACCCAGCACCCACACACCAAACCCGACAACTGAAATTAGACCAAGGTATTACAGCCTCAGGAGACTAAACTATTCAGTGCCACAGGCTAAGAATAGGAAGGAGTGAGATGCACCACTGACTGAGGCCTCCACAATGGCAGGAAATTAATCGAGGGCCTGCGCAAGCAATCCGTACTCCATTCTGCACAGAAAGGCAATATCCCCTCCCTCCCCCCCGCAAGGTCACTGCCACTCTGACCTGGGAGAAAATTCCTTCTTGACCCCTCATATGGTCATCAGTTAGAGCCTGACCATGGAAGCACAAACCAGCCAACCAAACCATGGAAGCGCAAACCAGACAACCAAGCCTCAGATAGATAATTCCCTTGTCCAACCTGTCCAATGTCCCATCTCCAGCCGTGGCCATCTCTGATGCTTCAGAGGAAGGAGACAAATAAGCAAGGAAGCAAGCAGACAAAAACCCTGCTACATGGCACACAGAACATACTGGGGGAGGGGGAATCCCTTCCTGATCCCTGCAGGTGGCCAGCTAAAACCCTGAAACATGACCTCTTAGGAACATCCAATATTAACCAGAAGGGACCCTCAAGGCTGTCCCCGAACATCACAAGCAACCCCGCCATACCATCCCACTCAAACTGGTACAGCACTCTCATACAAGTATTGTGACTGCTATTTTTACACATTTTGTAATGTTTCTAAAATGTTTGTTTAGCATGTAGGACTAATACATTTACTGTATTGCCAGATAAAAATTGTTTTGTATGATAGAGCAGGTTACCTAAAATACAGTTTAAAGAACTGTTTTAAATAGATGGGGGAGTCTACCGTGTGGAATTCCACAATTTAAGAGGGCTTATTGTATTGTATTCATCAGCTGATGGCTTTGTATACTACAGATCTATTTTGAAACAGCAAGATTTACATTCAAATAAAGAGAAGCAAAAAAACCCACTATATTCCTTCTTGTCATCTGTTTAGCAGTTGAAGTTTTGGTAGGTTATAAACCCTTTTATGAGGTTTTAGAGGGTGGAGTAAGCAGTCATTTTGTTCATGTTTGGTCAGCCCAGGAGAGCATTTGCAATCCCCTAGACACAGAGTAATCAAGTGATTACTAAGTAAGTTTCCACAATATAATACATGTCCTAGTAACCCATGGAAGTCAGGGCCAATTATCTCAAAGGACTATAATAGATTAGACCACTAGAGATGCTCACTGCTGATAGAATTTTAAAATGTAGAATTTTATCACAAACTTATTTTCAGAGAATCTCAATAATAAACATAAGGACATTAACAGCAGAATTAAATAATCAGGTAAGCTAAAGGCTCTGTCTAGAAGAAAATATAACGTGCTTTCAAGATACTGAAACCCGAGAAGGGTATCTACCCTGGCTCTGCAGTAGGTCTGCAATAGGTCAAAGTATTCCAAATAGGTCAGCATCCTGCACAAGGCAAAAAATAAAAATATCTATGTAGAAAAAGTAGCCATTCCAGGGAAGGGGAGTTCAGTTTAATAAGTTCCCCAACTGTCTAGTTTAAGTCCCATGGAGTCCCAATAGAGTGGACAGGAGTCTTTTACTTACCTGAAACCTGCCTTTCTACACTGGAATCCTGGTGAGAGTTGCAGGAGTTCGGGCTGTTAAGAAAAGAGATTTCCTGCTCAAAGGATCCTCTCTTCAAATTCATTTATTTGAGCATAAGCTTTCGTGAGCAACAGCTCACTTCATCGGATGCATTCAGTGGAAAATACAGTGGGGAGATTTATCGCTACAAAAGGTTCCCACCCCTACCCCCCACCCGCTCTCCTGCTGGTAATAGCTCACCTTAAGTGATCACTCTTGTTACAGTGTGTATGGTAACACCCATTGTTTCATGTTCTCTATATATAAATCTCCCCACTGTATTTTCCACTTAATGCACCCGATGAAGTGAGCTGTAGCTCACGAAAGCTTATGCTCAAATAAATGAGTTAGTCTGTATTCGCAAAAAGAAAAGGAGTACTTGTGGCACCTTAGAGACTAACACAGCTGCTACTCTGAAGATCTTCAAATTCAGTCACTAGTGTTTCTGGTGTGAGAAATATTATGGTCAAGTGACCTGTCTGACTTCCCCTGGCTGAGCTCTGTTTTGGAGAGGTTATCCAGGACTAGGCATTTTAAGTCAAAGGAGTTGCACATATTTACTCCACAGCTGGATTTAGTCCATTTTGTTTACTGCTGAAATCATTTTCTATACACAATTATAGCTAAAATACAGACAGACAATGTAGAATTTTACTCTAGCAGATTCTAAAAATTCAAAGTCAAAAGGTTTAAAATACACTTTTACTTTGTGGAAAAGATTGTTTTGCAAAAATATCTGGAAATTAAAGTAGGAATAGTCATTTGAAATAAAAACAATTTAATGCACATTAAATACAAGTTATACGTATAAAGTTCCAAGCCATTAGACCAAGAAAGGTACATCTTTAAGTACTCCTACGAAGTATTTGGCTGCTCCGAGTACTCTAATAATCAGCTCTTTTCAAGAGGGAGGTCAAAATACTCAAAAATAGTCAAATAATACAATTGTGCATTAAAATGTAAGGAAAATTAATAGTATGTTATCGAACCCATAACTCCCTGAGGAGGGTGGTGGGTGAGTGGTAATCCATTGAGATGTTCTATATTATAGATAAGAGGAAAAAATAAAGTATCTCATAAAACATCACAAGATTTACAAAGCTCCCTACAAACCACACAAGCAACAAGTACATTTCCAAGCAACAAGAGAAGCAACTAAAGCATTATCCTTGAACTTGAGCTTTTTATCCCCCAACATTACTGTATGAAAGTAACGAGCACTTTTACATAACACGAGGGGTTACTTTTTTTGGTGAAATTATGGAAAACACAATGCACATGATAAATATGATTTTCTTACGGATATACACATTCAGCCCAAACACAACTGTGAAAGAGTGCATGTGTGCATCCATCTTTACATATACATATGCAAATTAACTTCCTGAATAAGAAATAAAGTCATATTTTATAAAACAAACTTCTTGACTGGATAGCTTTCATTAAAACAGATAAGTGAAAAAGTATTGCGCCTAAATCAGAAGATTAAACCTGTAACACAATATAAGGGCCTTACCGCTTTGATGTTATTTAAGGCTCTTTTCTTTTAAGTTATGAATTTTGCAAATCTGGACTAACTGATCCACAATCAATACTTTAATCAGCGGAAGAGAGAAATAAATGTTCAAAAGAAGCTATAGTAGTTACTGTAGAACAGTTTGTGAAATTAAGTTATCAATTGGGTAGGTTTCTGCTGTAATAAATTATCTCATGATGGCTCTCTACTAGGACACACAGTTCTAAAGTTCTTGTGGGTTCTGCTGTAATTTCAGTCCTTGTTCTTAAAAATGCTTGGAGTGTGTATAGCATTTAAAATTCTCAATTCGCTTTGCTCTTTTGCTTTATTTTAAAAAGTGACAATAATGCAGTTTTTCCAGACTAATAAAAATGTGGTGAAGTGGGTTGTGAAAATAACTTTTCAATGGAAAGAAGCAATATATTAAAAACACAAATGTTTTGACAGCTTTTGTCATACATTTTGTGAAACTAAATAAAACTTTAATGCACAGCAAGTGTTATAATGCCAATGCTGTATCTGCAAAACAATAGTGCTAATATTCTGAATACTATCCTGTGTGTTCTAATTTCAGCACTATATAATTTCTGAAGAATTGGAAGGATTGCGTGCAGTTGTCACTAAACAACACAGTAGATAATGTTTACCAAGTTGATTATACTAGGGCTAAGCTACAAGATAATATTATGGATAGCATTCCTGACACAAAATATTAGGTACTGTAATTCAGTCTGAATAGGTATACATTACTAACATCTTGTACAAAGTCTCACTGTGACAGAATATATACATTTACATGCTACAGACATGCAGACCAAACAGTTCTCATTCATTTATCAGAATGATGAGAAAAAAGGAAATAATTCTCCTTCTTTATATTGTGAAGCTTATCAAACAAAGAAGAAATAAAAGAAAGCATTGTATTTGGGTGATGAGATCAGCACACCACCACGTCTGGGGAAATTCCATGAAAAATTTACAGTGAATTTCTTGATACAACTATTGAAATACAGTTTTCCTTGTTATCAGTACACAATTTATTGTTGTTGATACCAAATTTATCCTGCAAACTAAAGCTGACCAACAAAGCTGAACCAGAAATGTAAGCAGGTCACCAACTAGATAGTTTTGAATCTGGTCTTATCAAAGGAATCATATTTGCAAAAAACAAGACACATCTTCAGAATACTTATCTAACCATTTACTTACAGTGTAGTGGTTACTTTTATTCTCATTATCATCCACACAAAGAAAACATCCTATAATAAGTTCCCAACGTTGCACAGCACACCTATTTAGAAATCCATCAAAATTCTCCTCTTATTTTAAACTTTATAAAGGTCATCCATAACTAACTGACATTTTAGTATAATCTCTGTATTTATAAGACTGACTAAAGAAATTAAATTTGAATAACCACTTTATAAAAGTTTACTGTATATATGCTCTACTCCAACGTAGGTTCTTATAGGAAATGCTGATGTGGTGGTGTTGAAACCATAAAACTGTATATAATTGCTCCTCAGTGCTGTTTTTCCCCTAACTACTTGTCAAAAATAATGTCCAGAATACAGTTTTCAGAAAAGCTACAATAAACTGTCATTTATTATTGTTATAACGTAAATAGCATGAATTAATTGAAGGATCAAAGAAACTGCTATATGATAAATTTTTTAGTATGAACATATATACATTTCAGATTTCAAAGTAGCAGCCGTGTTAGTCTGTATCCGCAAAAAGAACAGGAGTACTTGTGGCACTTTAGGGACTAACAAATTTATTAGAGCATAAGCTTTTGTGGGCTACAGCCCACTTCATCGGATGCATAGAATGGAACATATAGTAAGAGATACACACACACACACAAATAAGTTGGAAGTTACCATACAAACTGTGAGAGGCTAATTATATAAATTTCAGCATTTTGTGGAACACAGACTCCTGATTAAGCTCCAAGTAGTGCAAGCTGTTTCAGGCAGGCAACCCCATTTGCTATCCCTGAGCCCCATTTGTTTCATTGGAACTACTCACATAGTTAAAGTTAGGAAATCTGGGCCAAATTAAAGTAAATTATGCTTCAAATTCAACAGACATGCATATACTTGTGCTTTTTCACTGGAGCGTATGTCCACATTCAGACATCAGTTTCACAAGAAGGGGTATTTGCTATGCCAAACCCAGAAAGACGACAAAAAGGCTTGGCTGGCATTAAGGATGACACCACCAAGTGCGGAATGAACCACACATGACAGACAATCACATCATATACTTCATGCACTACTGGAAGACACAGGGATAGATTGTCAAAGGTAATTAGGTGCCTAAAAATGTAGATAAGCACATAGTGGGATTTACAAAAGCACTTAAGCACTCCCATTGATCTCAAGGGCAGTTAGACACCTAACTTGCTTAGGTGCTTTTGAAAATCGCATTTGGCACCCATCTACATCTTTAGGCACCAAATACTTCTGAAAATCTGGGGCTCAAATACTATGGTGATGAGGGCAGTGTAAGAACCTACATAGAATAGAATCACCACAATGTCATCTACAGTGTCGGTGGGTGAACACAGAAAAATAATTCAATTTTTTTTTTGTACAACCTTGATATAGAATTTCATTTTTATTGTGTTCATACCTCTTTTTATTCATTTTCACTAACATGTGTGGACAAAGCTTTCTTTGATCAAACCTTTACAGCCAGGGTGACCAGATGAGGAATTTTGGGGGCAGGCTGACTGACGTGTAAGAATAATCCACAGCACAGAGCACTCACCTGGGATGTGGGAGACCTGGGTTCAAGTCCCTGCTCCGTATCAGGCAGAGTGGGGATTTGAAAACAGGCCTCCCACATCCCAGATGAGTGCTCTGAGCTGTGGGTTATTCTTACATGTCAGCCTGCCCCCAAAATTCCTCATCTAGTCACCCTGCCTGATACAGGGCAGGGACTTGAACCCAGGTCTCCCAAATCCCATGAGAGTGTCCTGACCAACAGCCTGTTGGCTCCTGGGAGAAGGGGGGCAGAGGGGGTCTCAATCTTCCGCTTTGTATAAATAACCCTTCACGGCTGTGAATCCCAAGCAGAAACAGGCACCTAGCTACCCTTGAGGGTCAAGGCTTAGGTGTACCGCACTCCTTGACTTTTCCTACTGGCTAGTTTAGGTGGATCCCTGCTCAGATTGCTATCTTCTGAGGGTCCCTTTCTTGGGTGGCTAACTCTCCCCATGCATTGTATAGGGAGCCTAAGCACCTAACTCAGTGCTGACGATTCCACTGGATGGCAGTGCACCTATATCCCTTTGTGGATCTAGCCCCTAAATAGCTTTGTAAATGTATTCCATAGCATCTAATTCACTTTTGAAAATGGGACTTAGGTACTTTTAAAAATTTTAATCAGCATATTTTCAATTTTCATATTCTTTCCTCGATCCAGTCCCAGGACATGCAGAATTGGGTCAGCATTAAGCTTGTTGCTGGTTTGTACATTTCATAAAATAGGTTAGCATTCAATCTTAAAAGTTCTTGATTACTACACATTTCCACAGGTATCGTGTTGCGGCATTGCACTTGGGGCAACAAGTTATGCATGAACTTAAGTACCTTGCTGAATGAGGGCCAGAATGAAGCACTGATGGCTTTGGTACTAGAGGTACTACATTTTAGTTCCAGTAAATCTACTGGCGAAAATTTAGAGATATAGGCCCAGACTTTGAGCATTCTATTCTATTTTTAGTGGATGAAATCTTGCTCATGCCAATAAATATATCAGCAATGATTGTGAGAAACATTAGACATCTAACTACTTGTTGACCATGCAGATTAGAGTTAACCTGATTCTGTTACCCTTATTCAGGTTGTTGTAAAAAACACCAGACAGAACTTTGGCTAGTGCCTTAGTTATGAAAAGACAGAATGATTATATTTTCTTTAGCACAGTTACCTTATTTTTTGAACATCCGTGAAGTGAGCTGTAGCTCACGAAAGTTTTATAGTCAGATAAATTTGTTAGTCTCTAAGGTGCCACAAGTACCACAAGTCTTTTCTTTTTTTGAACAGGAGTTCTCTCATTCCTTAAATTCATTTTCAGATCTCAGAGGAGATCATAAACACACAAACTATTTGATTACCAACAGTGATTCTATGTAATATGTCTTGAAATATCTTAATTCTGTGCCAGTTATGGAAGACAAAGGTAATAGATTAACTAGAGGGATCAATCTGACTTTTTATAGTAGGTCAAGTTGTTCATTTCCAAATGAATACTTTATTTTTTTAAAATATGGGTGAAAAGTGGCTTCTGTAAAACTCCAGCTGGTTAGACTCAAAAAACAGTGTACTGTGGTAACCTTCTTGGATGTTTGCTTTGGAAATGTCAGCAACTTAGTTGCAACTCCAATAACGGTACTATAAAGGTTTGAGCAGTTCCTGCAAGCCTTTTTGCAGCCCAGCATGGTGCTGCAGCTCTGCAAAAAAAGTTATTGGGACGCTGGTTTATGACTCACAAACTTACAGTTCACACCCAAATTTAGAGTCAGGTTAGCCTCATCTCCTGGTATCTGAGGCTACAGCTACACTACAAGCTAGCAGTGAGATTCCTGGCTTGTATACACATACTCACGCTAGCTCTCATCTGAGCTAGCATGCAAGACATAGTAGTGTAACCGTGGTGGCTAGCTGTGCAGAGTACAAACCTGGGCAGTGGGAGCTGCGGAGCCAGTGCTCGGGGCTTCGCTGGCCCCTGCACCTCAGAGCCAGACATGCCAGCTGCTTCCAGGAGCAGCGCGGAGCCAGGGCAGGTAGGGAGCCTGCCTTAGCCCCACTGCACCCCTAACTGGACTTTCAGCAGTGCTGACTGGAGCCACCAGGGTCCCTTTTTGACCATGCATTCTGGTAGAAAACTGGACGCCTGGCAACTCTAGAGCAAGAAGCAGACTAAACCCACTATCTACTTTTTAACATTGGAAACCAACCAACCAAGTCTAACTAGTACCTGGACCAACAAGAGGGAAATTTCTTCACATAAATAATAAGACTATTGTAAAGTTTCAGATTCAGTGGAGTCAATTCAATGTTCATGTGAAATCAGGGGTGCAGCCTTATTCACATAGCTCCCAAAATAGGCCCCCAGTTGGAAAAAAAACATTCAAGTGCTCCCACTTTCTATATCCTATTTCTTTTACCTCACTCATACAAAATGTCCATCCCAACCTATGCTACCTCTCTTCACTTCCTTCCCCGCTCTGTACAAAATCTCTGGTGGCTAATACAACAGAAGCAGAAGAAAGAGCAGCTGGAGCCTGACAATTCCCTATAAGGCCCACTGGACTCATGGGATCTTGGCAAATTTGAGACTAGAGTGAGATGTTTACGGCCCAATATAATGTGTTCTCCTTGTTCACTTTTAGATAAAAAGTGACAATATAGTTGAGTCACATTTCAAGTGTCATATGTTCAGGCTAGCATAGCATATTGCAAAGAAAGCAATTAATGTATAATTAGTTTGTTGAATAACTGTTCCTTAGAACGTGTCTTTCTAATGTAATATAATTACCAAAAATTTTGGAGATAACATCTCACATCACCCTGGCATCCCTCTGAAGTCCGTATTTTATTTCATATTTAAGGTTCCAAGTGCCACATGGCCGTTAGATAAGGAACCATATGCTACTGAAAATATTTATTGTTGATAAGGAGCTACCCTGTCAGTACAATAAACTCCTGCATGGAGGGAAACAGCAAAACAAGAAAAGTGGGTTGCAACCAAATTTTTGTACTGGAGATCATTCAAAGACTTATTTTACGTGCTGAGACCTTGTATAGAACCAAATCGGTCACTTCAATTCCTAACAGTGACAGAAGAAATCAAGGTACAGACAGCTCATTAATACTCTATACGGATGCAAAGATGAAGCAGTGTTGACTGTAGATCCAAAACAGAGTGACATAACTTGGCAGTCATGGAGGAAATAAAAAACAGCATGAGGACAGTACTATACATAAAGGCTAGACTCTGCCAGGGAAAACCCTTCTGCAGCTGGGAAGCAACCTCCTTAGCTGAAAAGAAGACAGTCATTTAGGAGTTAATGGGAAAGGGGAGGAATTTGTTCCACTAAGTCTGACATGCAGTGAAATCATGAACCTGCAAGCAAGAAAACAGTTTGCTTGACTTTAAAGGACAGTCACCTGGCATAGAATAGTCTCTGCAGCCAAAATTTCAAGGTAGTTGTGAAGTTATTGACATGAACTGTGACCATACAGATCATTGTTGCAACCAGGGTCCTATAGTTACACGAGGTCTTGTACAGAGGAGGTCAAGTGGGGTGTCTATGGAAAGGTTGTAGTTTGCTGGTTATGATTATGCTGCCTGTACGTGTGTATCATTTTTGTATTTGAAGTTATGAATATTGGCTAGGTACTTGTATCTCAGTGTGTTTGATTCTAAGTAGCCTCAGTGAAGCATCTGGTCAGCTTCTTGAGAAAGAACTGTTCTCAGTAAGTGCCCAATCAAGAAACACTTAACTGACAATGGACTTTGGGAGACTCCAATCCACATCTAAGCTATCCTGGGAACGTTCAAACTAACATGTAAACAATGGCGTCGGCCTGCAAAAAGCTGAATCATTCATGGACTTGTCACTTGCCCAGGTGGCTACAAACTCTATCTTGTTGTTGTGACTTTGCACAGAAGAACAAAGGGGTTTCTGCCCACAAGAGAGAATATAAAAGGCCCTGGAAGCCTCTCCATTTCGTTTTCAGCTGGCTTAAGAAATGGCCTCTCCACCCCAAAGAGATGCCTGAAAGAAACTGGAACAAAGGACAGTAACTACGGAGTATAAGAGTGATTGCTGGACCCAGACTAGGAAGGAGTCCAGTCTGTGAAAGAAGCTTATTGGAACATCTAAGGGTGAGATTTACCCGTATGCAGTTTCGTAATGTATTAGGCTTAGACTTGCGTGTTTTGTTTCATTTTCCTTGGTAACTTACTTTGTTCTGTCTGTTATTACTTGGAACCACTTAAATCCTACTTTTAATATTAATTAATAAGCAAAAGTGATTTTATTAAATGCAAAGTAATTAATATACGGGGGAGTGAACAGCTGTGCATCTCTATCAGTGTTATAGCGGGCGGACAATTTATGAGTTTACCCTATAAGCTTTACACAGAGTAAAACGGATTTAATTGGGGTTTAGATCCCATTGGGAGCTTGGTGTCAGGGTGCTTGAGACAGGAACACTTGCTAAGCCGTTTTCAGTTAAGTCTGCAGCTTTGGGGTGTGTGGTTTAGACCCTGGCTCTGTGTTGGAACAGACAGATGTGTCTGGCTCAGCAAGGCAGGGTTCTGGAGGACCAAACTGGCAAGGAAAACAGACTCAGAGGTAGTCTCAGCACATCAGGTGACAGTCCCAAGGGGGTTTCTGTGATCAAACCAATCACAGTATTCCCCACAGGATTGTTGGATGGACAACAGTGTATTCTTCCAGCCCCACCTCAACCACACCCAGATCCTGCATCAGGAGATGATCCTCTTTCCACACCAGGGCAAGTCCATGAACACAGGGTGCTCTCTGCACATGTCTGAAGGGGACGAGGGATGCCTTCCAGCTTCTGGTGGTGATAAATCTAATACAACCACCCATTCAGGGTAAAAACACATTTGGTAACTTCTGTTTGATCTATTGGTGCATCTCTACATTATAAATGGAATCAAATTGCCAAATCCTGAGAGGAACTGAGTACTTGCGAGTTCCACAAACATTAAATGTCCATAAACATTTGATTCAATAAGTCTGTACAGTACTAAGTATCAGAGGGGTAGCCGTGTTAGTGTGTATCCACAAAAACAACAAAGAGTAACAGATTTATTTGGGCATAAGCTTTCGTGGGTAAAATACCCACTTTTTACCCACGAAAACTTATGCCCAAAAAATCTGTCAGTCTTTAAGGGTCCACCGGACTCCTCGTTGTTTTCTGTACAGTACTAACTCACACTTTGCTAATCTGTACAGTCAGTCAATAATACACTCTCTCTCTCTCATGGTAATCTCTCTCCATTTCTGAACAGTGATGTAAAAGCAGAGTGTTGTATGGTTTTACATCCCGGCCCATTCTGGCTGTGAAATCTTGTTTTATTAAGATCATATAGCTTTTACAAAATATGATGCAGAACTTTTCTTAGTACAGCATAAACTGTTTTAAATAAACTGTTTGAAAATAAACTCTACTCACATAAATTGAGTATTTTGTTATGCACTACTCTTGATATTTTTATTGTTTGTTCACTAACCAATTTACAAAATTTGCCAGGGTGTCTCAACCATTAGTCCAAATTAGCAAGGTTATTTATTTAAAACAAAAACCAAATATATTAAAAAGCTGAAAAGAGATACTTACAAAAAAATCCAACTCTAATACAAAAAATGCTGAAGTACCAAAAATGATTCTAAGTATGAAGAGTCAAGAATTTACAAGAGGCTGGTGGATTGAATGATGACATCATCAAATTGAGTTCTTCAGTTCATTACCTATCTGAAACTAATTGGAAATATATACCATTTACATCATAAAGGAATTGTGTTTGAGATTATTTGAAAGTGACAGGAGAGGAAGAGGAAGGAAACCACAGATCATACATTCACTACTAAGCAATAAATATGAAACTACTTCTTAAAAATGCCAGCATGATTAAACTATTTCAGTACCATAGGGTAAATACAGAATCAATATATTCAGATTGATGGCTCTACAATAGTTAATATTGCAATACAGCTTTCACTGTCCTCTCAACAATCCATCTGCTAATCACGGTCTCCCCAAAACAGAGACCAATGCACCCATCGCTAGCAGGAGCATTTTCAGGGCCCCCCCAGCTTCTCTGCCAGGGATCTCAGGGCATTCTTTCTGGGCACTTGGTTGGGGCTTTCAGGGCCCATCACCATCCCAGACAGAGAGGACTCTCTTTCCCTCTTTCACTGAGGATCACAGCAATGGTTGCGCACCATTAAAGTTACAAAAAGTAAAAGAAGTAATGTTAACCCAGTCTTTCTGAACATCCTGTATACTTAACAGCATGTGTATAATTTCATCATAAACAGTAATAGGCTCGTCACTGGACTGGGACTCAGGAGATTTGGGTTCAGTTCCAAGCTCTGGCAGAATTCCTAAGTGACCTTGAGCAAGTCACTAGAACTCTTTCCCTCAGTTCTCCACCTGTAAAATGTGGACAATGTTCCCCTTCCTCAGAGGGGTGTAGAGAGGATAAAATTATTCATGTTTGTGAGGTGCTCCACTACTACACTGATGGCATCCATATAAGTTCTAAATGGATAGATAGGTATAACATTGAATATTGAATAAGGAAAAACAGGAATAGAAAATTACGCATATGTGAAATGTGACAGATTCATTGTTGCTACTAGAACCTAAACTTTTGCACTCTAATGTGATTTTTACTATGCAATCATAATGTAGCATTAACACAGGTGTCAATTTAATTTCCTTTCTTTAAAAAGTAACAAAAAATTAAAAGCTTGTAAGTCCTTAAATTCATCAGAGAACACTTGAAATAGGTGCACCTTACATGCACCAAATTGTGTGCTCAACCCTGACCTCAGTTCCAGTCCCTTTGCTCTGCTCTTGTATCACAAGATGACAGGAAGCTGACAGACCTCCTCAACTGGGCAATCCCCTCATGTAAAGGGAACCTCTTGGTAGCCAAACCTGGCATGGCCAGCTTTTATGCCACCCCCATTTTGGCTCCTGGAGTAGGAAGGGTTGCTGGGTGGAGTACAAAGCAGACTGGCAACTGACAGCTGCTGCATTGGCACCTTAGAGCTGTAGCCAATCATGTGTAGTTTAAAAGATGGAGGCTGAAATAGCATCTAGTTGATCTCAAGATCACAGAGCAACAGAAAGCTCCTCTTTGTGACTCCACTCCACTACACTTAATGCTTACTAGGGACAAGATTGAAGCCTTTAAATATTTACCTGTAAACAATGAAACTTTCTATTCTAAGTGTTCAGTAAGCAATTTTCCATCTGCGATATCCTCATATCAAAACCAATTATTTTTTACTTCAAGCACACACACTAATCTGATGAAGAATGTATTTGTACCAACTTTCAAGCTTCAGCCATTTTTGCTGTAGCTATATCTAAAAATGTTTGATTTTTTTAATAATGGAAAAAATAATTTTTCCACTCGCCTCAAAATGCAAAAATAGTTGAAGGGTTTTTTTAATCTTTTGTTTAATCTAATCAAACACACCTTCATACAGAATAAAGCATAGAAAATGCCACTAAAAAGACAAATGTTTCAGAGTTATGAATATGTGAAAAAGATTGTTATAATGGAAACTGTATTGCAACTTTACTGTAGCTACTGTGGTGCTGACCAAGTAACTTTTATAATGTACAGCAGACGGAGCTGAAACTAGTAAACTAAATGAAATGTTCAAAACATTATCTAGATAAATATTTCTTCTAACAATACAACTTTTTATGAAGGTTTATTTTCTACAAACTGAGGCCACCTTTTCAGGCAGGTGAAGGACTAATGGTGTAGGCAAGAAACAGACAATGCGTATACACTCAAAACACATACTACTATGGAAATAAGTCATACATTCTTAATCTTAAAATAAACTTTTTAAGAAGTTCTGGAAAATTACTGAACTTTACATTATAACTAAATAAACCTTTTCATTTACTTCACTCCTTGTGCTCCTCTGCAACAAGATAAGACAATTTCAAGGGTTTTCTCAATCAAACTCTCTAGAAAATTAAAAGTTTTGTCCATTATATTCACATTATATTTTGTGTAAATCTCAAAAGTATACGGTTTCCTCAAACCAAAGGGCTACAAGTTCATTTTTGAGATAGTGACACTTCTCTGACCTTGCTAATTATCAAGCAATCAGTTAATTATCAAGCGATCAGTACCGTAAGTCATTGCAGAAAGCAGCAACAGATGAAGTTGATAGAGCATATCTTAATAAATAAAGCAAGTTAAGATATGCAGGCTAATTCATAAAATAATGCCCTGATCCTGCAAATACTAATACAAGTGCTTAACTTGATACATTGTGAGTAGTCCTATACAACAGAAGCCTAAGTGTATTCAAAAGTAGGGCAAGAAAACATACGTTTTCTTCTCTATTGTTAGCCAGTAATTCAGGTTCAGAATTTCCACTTTAGGTAGTCAGGTAAAAATCTATGAATGTTTCCATTCTGTATATAACACACATTTTATGTTTTATTGATATGCTGAGAGATATCCACATGTATTTTCCTGTCTCAGTCCTTCTACCAGTGAAGAGAAAAACAAAACAAAAATAAACCTGAAATGGATTTCCTCATAGACTAGATATCTGAAAAAATATTGAGAACCACGTGTTAAAACTGAAAAATTATTTGTCCTCCCTTCTTTTACATTCATACAAAAGAAAAGATTGTGTCATCTTGAGAAATAGTGCATCTCATGATAATCTCTTGCTCCTAAAGCACACTGCTTATTGATTTAGGACCTCACCATTGTGTTGTCTCAATGGACATCTGCACAACCTGGTTTGTCATCTGTGACATGAAGACTAGGGGTTTGTGTGTGCCAATTTTATTGCTTGCAGCTCAACGTATTAGATATGGAGGGTTGATTCCTTAACACAGACAGATCCTTGGGTTAGAGGAGTCCCAGAAGTTCTCAAATCCCAAAAATTTGTGTCTAGTAACTACTATTCTTGGAGGATCCCGAGCTTTCTGGAGCAATATGGGATATGGGGGTTCTTCCACCACTAGAGAGTGCCAGAATGTGAGGGTTAGGATGATCTTGGCCTGTAGGTCTCTCTCATGTGGGGTCCAGTGAGCCAGAAAGTGGCAACACAATCGCAGAGTATGTTTTCTGACTCGTGGGAGCAGATCTATTTTAGCAAAGACACGGCTAGCATTTCAAGGATCTTTTATGCTAATTAATCAATCCAACAAAACACCAGTAAATTGCATCCATTATCACATCAGACTACCCTGAGAACATGCTACTGAGGAGACACGGACAAAATTTACTGTAATTAATGGTGTGTAAACAGCAGAATCCTCCACAATTTCCAATGACATTTCAAAAGAAATGCATTTGGTATTTAAAAGATGGCAGTATTTTCTGCTCCCCAGTATGGGCATGTTCCATTTGATTGTGACCTGCAGAGGGAGGAAGATGAAGGGAGCAGAGCAGGGGGTGTTTTTCTATTCATTTCCAGAAGCAGGGGAGTAATGGCAGGAGTTATAGCAGAAGAGCTACTTGTGGGGCTGAATTTATTTACTGGGGGCGAGGGCAGCGGCCCAATTTAGCTGATTTTACTTGAGAGATCAGAACTGATTCTGTGAGGTGTCTTGAATTTTTTTATGGGAGGGGCAGGTATTTCATTGCCAGCCTCACCACTTATTTTGGACATCAGCCACCACTGTGGATTTCACAGGTAATTCTCATTAGGAGGATTTCACAGACTAGTTCCCTGAATAAAGAAGGCCCGGCCCTCGCCTAATCCATAAGGAACCTTGGAGGAGAGGTAAAACTGGCTCATTATAATTGCCTTGGGGATATAAAGGATAACAGACAGTCTCTCAAATACCTCAGTCCTAAATTGTTTAGGTCTATATACATAATCAATAAAACTTTGAACTGAACCTATTCGTTCACTGGCAAACATTGTAATTTTGGAGACATCCACACTAGGCAAAGATTGTTATTAATACTTTACCTATACCCTATACCAGACGCAAGTAAGAAATCTATGTTCTGTTGCTTCCAGATCAATTTTAAGGAAAGCCCAATTAGGAGATAAATACAAAAAATCAAATATGGAGAGCTGGGCAACATGAATAACTGTATGCCCTCATTAAGAAAATCTAGAAATGGCAAAAGACATTGCAAAATTCTGTCATAATATGGTCTTGTGCTAAACAAATCAATCCAATATTTATGTCAAATATTTAATTACTTGGAATTTTCAAAAAGAGCATAAATTGAAATTTGCAGATTATTCCACAAAAATCCAGAAAAATCTGTGCACAGTATCAATAGGAAAAATGTTAGGAATTATTTTAATATAGTGTGATTGAACTCCAAATGATCTGTTCCTCAAAGATATACCCTACCTCAAACTCTGTACAGATATTTCTCTATTTTTTCCTTAATTTAACATGAAAGTAAAACAAATTAGTTAAGATACGAGATGAAATGTCATCACACATTTAACAACAAACAGAAGGGAGTTTAAAATATAAAGACTATAAAGCATTTTAAAAATTGGAATTCACCATTTCCCCCTTTAAGGAGAAAGACGGTTAAAGGAATGAATTCCAATTTTTAGGTGACATGCAGTACTGAAAAAGCTTTTCAAAACAGCTACAAATTTCATAAAAGGGACCTTAAAATGGTAATGGGTTTGTGTCTCCAAGATATTTATATTGATTTTCTTGGGTTAGATTTTGGGCAGGCTAATTAACTTTGAGCCATTTCACCTGAACTATGTGTCATTTTTCAGTACGTTTTTCATACACATTTTGAATGAGCCTGAATTAAAGTTTTGCAATAAAAACAACTAAAGTTAGAGAGGGAGAAATTCCTGATTGATAACTTTTTATGATTTGCACCTTTAAGGGAGAGGGTTTTGTTTGTTTTAATTTTTTTTTCTTTAAGGTGCTCTCATTTTCAGAGCACGTCTATCAAATTCAACTCATTTTGGAGGCAGGTCTTCACATTTTAGTCCCAGTATTCCCGAGGTTGTAAATTTGTTATCCTCTCAATTTCATAGTTAAAAATTATTTACTTCAGAAATAAATTATGCTACACGAATAACAGAGAGTAATTTTCTTTCCAACAAAAGGAAGAAAGGTACTAAAGGAAGGAACCTTGCAGAATTTTAAGCATCCTGCAAGAAAAAATTCTGTCCCTCCCTCCACCCTTCCTCCACTCATTTGTACGCTTCAGACCTGCAATAAATGCCCGTTTTTGGGAGAAGAGAACATTCTAAACACTTCAAGCAAATATAATTTAAAAAACAACTTATACTGTCCCTGTCAAGTAGTATCACAATTCCTCACAAACATTCACAAAGGTATCCCTGCCACACTACTTTGAGGTAGGGAAGTAGTAGTATCCCCCACTTAACAAATGAGGAACTGAGGCATGAATAGATTTTAATGACTTGGCCAATCTGATACAGCAAGTCTGTGGCAGATTCAAAAACTGAATCCAAGTTTCCTGACTTACAGCACCTTGAAAACAGAACTACCCATCCTCCCTTCCCACAAACCCTAGCCCCCCCAAATTTCCAGTGGAAGGTACAATTCGATGTGTAAAAAAGTGACCCTTAAGTACTTAATCAGCCAAAATATATAATTTTATGAAACAGATATTTTTGCTGTTAATGACACCTTTCATAGATCTGTATAAATTTAAACTGTACAATATATTTCAAGGTTCATCACCAGGTAAGAAACAACATATGATAAAGCTATATATTGCCAACTGGGTAATACAATTTAACTGTTAAAGCTAGACATTTGAATGAACTGTAACATACTATGAGATTGGATAGTATTTGTGTCATAAATATAAAGGGAAGGGTAAACCCCTTTGAAATCCCTCCTGGCCAGGGGAAAGCTCCTCTCACCTGTAAAGGGTTAAGAAGCTAAAGGTAACCTCGCTGGCACCTGACCAAAATGACCAATGAGGAGACAAGATACTTTCAAAAGCTGGGAGGAGGGAGAGAAACAAAGGGTCTGTGTCTGTCTGTAGTCGTCTTGGCCGGGGATAGACCAGGAATGGAGTCTTAGAACTTTTAGTAAGTAATCTAGCTAGGTATGTGTTAGATTATGGATTTCTTTAAATGGCTGAGAAAAGAATTGTGCTGAATAGAATAACTATTTCTGTCTGTGTATCTTTTTTGTAACTTAAGGTTTTGCCTAGAGGAGTTCTCTATGTTTTTGAATCTAATTACCCTGTAAGATATCTACCATCCTGATTTTACAGGGGGGATTTCTTTATTTCTATTTACTTCTATTTTTTATTAAAAGTCTTCTTGTAAAAAACTGAATGCTTTTTCATTGTTCTTAAGATCCAAGGGTCTGGATCTGTAGTCACCTAAGCAGATTGGTGAGGCTTTTTACCAAACCTTGTCCAGGAAGTGGGGTGCAAGGTTTTGGGAAGTATTTTGGGGGGAAGGATGCGTCCAAACAGCTCTTCCCCAGTAACCAGTATTAGTTTGGTGGTGGTAGCGGCCAGTCCAAGGATAACGGGTGTAATATTTTGTACCTTGGGGAAGTTTTGACCTAAGCTGGTAAAGATAAGCTTAGGAGGTTTTTCATGCAGGTCCCCACATCTGTACCCTAGAGTTCAGAGTGGGGGAGGAACCTTGACAATTTGTTAAAAATCCCAATTTGTACATAAAATAATATTTAACAAATGCCAAGTTTAATCTTATTTTCAAATTATATCCTTGTAGAACTTTATTTCTCCGCGCATAAACCATGAACATTTTCATAAGCTTTACATAATATCAATAAAAAGTAATTTAATTCCCCTTATTTTTAGTAGGGAATGCCCACTATATTAGCAACACAATTAGACAAAAAACATTTCCTCTTCTCTTCGTGGTATGAAAACAAAAATAAACTTCAAGACATGCCTTGTATTTGGAAACCAGTTGGAGTAACCACACGTTCCTTCCCCACTCTGAACTCTAGGGTACAGATGTGGAGACCTGCATAAAAAAACCTCCTAAGCTTACTTTTACCAGCTTAGGTTAAAACTTCCCCAAGGTACAAACTATTTTACCCTTGGACTTCCACTGCCACCACCAAACTTTATCTGGGTTCCTGAGAAAACGTAGTTTGGACACATCTTTCCCCCCAAAATCCTCCCAACACTTGCTCCCCACTTTCTGGGGAAGGCTTGGTAAAAATCCTCACCAATTTGCATAGGTGACCACAGACCCAAACCCTTGGATCTTAAAACAATGAAAAAGCATTCAGTTTCCTTCCTCCTTACTTTTAATAGAAGTAAAAAAAGAATCACCTCTGTAAAATCAGGATGGTGAATACCTTACAGAGTAATTACATTCAAAACATAGAGAATCCCTCTAGGCAAAACCTTAAGTTACAAAAAAGACACACAGACAGGAATAGTCATTCTATTCAGCACAGCTATTTTCTCAGCCATTTAAAGAAATCATAATCTAACGCATACCTAGCTAGATTACTTACTAAATTTTAAGACTCCATTCGTGTTCTGTCTCCGGCAAAAGCATCACACAGACCGACACAGACCCTTTGTTTTTCTCCCTCCTCCCAGCTTTTGAAAGTATCTTGTCTCCTCATTGGTCATTTTGGTCAGGTGCCAGCGAGGTTACCTTTAGCTTCTCAACCCTTTATAGGTGAGAGGATTTTTCCTCTGGCCAGGAGGCATTTTAAAGGGGTTTACCCTTCCCTTTATATTTATGACGCCCCCCAAATCTCAACTAGGGTGAAACGCTGGCTGGAATTTCTTCCTGGAGCTCTAGGAAAAACAGAGTTAATAAGACACAAGCACCTCTAAATATACTACCAAGTACATAAAGACTAACAATATTTTCCACATCTCAAGGACGATTTTTATTTTCCCTGTACTTCTTTTATATAAAACCACAGAATAGAGAACCCAGGAGCTATTTCAGGAAGCCTCAGTTTACCAGAAAGAAAAACACTTTATAAAACTTCTCTTGGTAGACAAAGTGCATATTATTAATATGAATCTGAAAGAAGTTCACAGAAAGCACACAAGCATCAAGTCAGACGTAGTCAAAGTATTTTGCATTATGCATATGTTATGTTCAGTTCTCATTTAAATCTCTGCATTGCCTTTTCAATTATTTAAACTATTCCAGATGAAGTAATTGATATTTCCAGTTTCATCAAAAAGAAATGGAAAAACCAAATGCAAAAGAAACAGAAACAAAACTTTTTTTTTTTGCAATGATTAGTCAATATGAAACCTTCACTCAACATTTAAGTCAGCAGTGTTTTTCCTCTCTCTCATTCACTGAACTGTAATGCAGATGGAGAAAGTAAATAAAAGGAAGAACTGCAATTCTTGATCTCTTGCCAGTTTACAGTATTAGAAAAAGAATCTGCGCCACAGATTGGCAGCCATCCATATTTACAGTAAGCTATCTACTGTTTCACCCAACAGGAAGGACAAAGGATTCAGTGCGGTGTTACTGGTTTTGTGTGCTTTGAAAGTAGTCAATACGAAAGTAAACTACATACAACAAAACCTATATTTTTTCAGTCCATTTCTTTTTGTGAACTTTAAGAAAAAACTCTTAAATATGTTCATAAAAGAACATGCAAAGGAATGAGAAATGTTAGGGTAGTAGTAATATTAACAATTTAACTTATTAAAGCCAACTACTTGAATAAGAAAGTAATGTACCAGTTAAAGTGGTTTAGTTGATATTTGTATTTCCCCCAAACCTGGAAGCATATACTGTATGATGTTTTACATCACAGAAGGTTAGGAGATACCTACAGCAATTTATATAACAGGGCTGGTTAAAATTGGAACTCCAACCTTAACTCTGAGATCCAAATTCACTGCTAGTGTAATTATACTGGTTTCTATAGAGTTGCACCAGCAGAGAATTCGGCCTTTTGAGGATTTAAACTTCATTCCTGAGAATATATGAACATGGTTATTTTCCTGAAAATGAGATAAACTTTTAACTGCTCTTCTCTGAGGATGTACACTCTTCGGGGTGTCTACACACCTACCTAGAGATGTCATGCACAATTCCGAGATGTTGTTCAAAACCATTTGACCTCCCGAGGATGGATTTTGGTGCTGTCCTTGCTCAGGTACATGGAATACTGCTGGGAGCTTAACAGTTTCTTTGAAATGAGGGGTAAAAATACCTCCATAATAGCAGCCAATTTAAACATCAATAAAATACTAATATGAAATTTCAGCAGCTTCAACTCTATGGGGAGAAGAACTGCGAGTAATTCACTGAGATTTATTTCTTCAAGGATGAGTAACAAGTAAGAAATTGCCTCCTCTTGGAACATATCCACCTCAATGGATACCTACCCTTGAAGCCTAAAAAGCTTCTAGGATGTCTCTTAAAAATATGAGAGACTGCAGGAGGCAGTGAGAAACAGCAAGCAAGACCAAGATGCTTTGAAAAGGAGGTACTCACCTGTGCAGTAGCTGACGTTCTTCGAGATGAGTATCACTGTGGGTGCTCCACTGTAGGTGTCGGTGCTCCCCCGAGCAGTTGTTTGGAGATTTTTATAGCAGTACCCATATCGGCTGTGCATGCGCAGACCCTGCCTCACATACCAGTTTTGTCTTAATAGTTCGCATGCGCAGCCGAATTCCTCAGTTCCTTCTCTACAACGGAGGCCGCCCCAGCTCTGAAGTAGAGGGGAGGAGGGTGGATGGTGGAGGTGGGTGGTGGAGCACCCACAGGGACACTCATCTCGAAGAACATCAGTTACTGCACAGGTGAGTAACCTCCTCTTCTTCTTCAAGAGGTGTCCCTGTGGGTGCTCCACTGCAGGTGACTGAAAAGCAGTATCTCTCAAGGAGGTAGGAACTTTGGATGCAGTAGATAGAACAGCTCTGCCCACATGTGTATCGGTGATGGGTCCCTGTGTAAGAGCATAACGTTTTGCAAACGTATTTTCAGAAGCCCAAATGGCAGCTCTGAAAATGTCCTTAAGGGGGACATTACATAGAAAGGCCACTGATGTTGCCATGAATCTGGTGGAGAGAGTCCTGATAAAAGTAAGGGGAGTCACATTCTGTAATTGATAACAAAGACAAATGCAACTCAAGATCCAGTTGGAAACTCTGTGGTTAGAGATAGATGAGCCCTTAGAGCGTTCTACAATGGGGACGAATAGCTTGTTGGAACGCCTAAAGGTTTTAGTCCTGTCCAAGTAGAAGGACAAAGGTCTGTGCACATCTAAGCGTGCATCGCAGATTCAAAGAAATTTGCATGTGTTTATGGAAAAAAGTAGAGAGATGGATAGGCTAACTGATGTGGAAAGATGAGTGCAACTTCGGTAGAATTCTGGAGAGTAAGTGTAGGGTGATTTTGTGCTTAAAAAATATGGTGTATGGCGGATCTGCATGAGTGCTGCAATTTCTCCTGTGTCTCTCACAGAGGTAATTGCTACTAGAAATGCAGTTTTCATAGAGAGATGTAGGAGGGAACATGTGGCTAATGGTTTAAATGGTTTTTGGATTAGGCATGTTAAGACTAGGAGAAGGTTCCAAGGTGGATTAGGCAGTTTGATGTCTGGGTATAGGGTTTGGGGTCTATCATAAATATAAAGGGAAGGGTAAACACCTTTAAAATCCCTCCTGGCCAGAGGAAAAACCCTTTCACCTGTAAAGGGTTAAGAAGCTAGGATAACCTCGCTGGCACCTGACCACAATGACCAATGAAGAGACAAGATACTTTCAAAGCTGGAGCGGGGGGGCGGGGGGGGGTAAAAAAAGGGTCTGGGTCTGTCCGTGTGATGCTTTTGCCGGGGACAGAACAGGAATGGAGTCTTAGAACTTAGTAAGTAATCTAGCTAGATGTGTGTTAGATTATGATTTCTTTAAATGGCTGAGAAAATAAGCTGTGCTGAATGGAATGGATATTCCTGTTTTTGTGTCTTTTTGTAATTTAAGGTTTTGCCTAGAGGGATTCTCTATGTTTTGAATATAATTACCCTGTAAGGTATTTACCATCCTGATTTTACAGAGGTGATTCTTTTTACTTTTTCTGCTATTAAAATTCTTCTTTTAAGAAACTGAATGCTTTTTCATTGTTCTTAAGATCCAAGGGTTTGGGTCTGTGGTCACCTATGCAAATTGGTAAGGATTTTTATCAAGCCTTCCCCAGGAAAGGGGGTATAAAGGTAAGGGAGCATTTTTGGGGGAAGAGATTTCCAAACGGGCTCTTTCCTAGTAATAATAATACCGGTTAGACATTTGGTGGTGGCAGCGAAAGTCCAAGGGCAAAGGGTAAAATAGTTTGTACCTTGGGGAAGTTTTAACCTAAGCCGGTAAAAGTAAGCTTAGGAGGATGCAGGTCCCCACATCTGTACCCTTAGCGTTCAGAGTGGGGAAGGAACCTTGACAGGGTCCCTTAAGGAATCGCTTACTAACAGGGTGAGCAAAGTTAGGCCTATCATTGGTGGCATCATGGAACATTGTAATTGCGGCCAAGTGGACTTTAATGGAACTCAGGGAGAGTCCAGAGAGTTTAATCTCTAACAGACAGTCGAGGATTAGAGGGAGAGGCATGGAAAAAAGGAGTGGTTTCTGTGGCAGACCACCAGCGTGTAAATCTTGTCCAGTTATGAAGGTAGGTGGTGCATGTACAATTTGTTGTGCTATGAAGGAGTACATTTCAAACCTGCTCCGAGCAAGTTCGCTTGCCATGAGAGAACCATGACGGAGCCAAACCTTGAGGTGTAACATGGTTAAATTTGTGGAGTAGTAGACCGCATTGTTGGGACAAGAGATTCGAGCGGAGGGGTAGTGGGATGGGTGCGCAAAGCGCCATCTTGGCAAGGAAAGGGTACCATGCCTTTCTGGGCCGTGTGAGGGCAATCATTATGACCCTGGCTTGGTCTGTTCATATTTTTATCAGTACTTTGTGTATGAGTGGTGTTGGAGAAATACATACCTTAGGTTGGTGTTCCATGGGAACATGAATGCATCCCCCGAGGAGTGTTTGCCTAGTTCCGTTCTGGAACGGAAGCTTGGGTATTTCTTGTTTGCTGCAGTTGTGAAAAGATCTGTGGTTGGGTATCCCCATGTGTGAAATATGTCTAGAACTATCTCCTTGTTTAGTTCCCATTCGTAGTTTATGGGAAATCATCTGCTGAGGTTGCCTGCGGTGGTATTGAGAGAGCCAGGTAAGTATGCAGCTGATATTCAGACATTGTGTCTGAGACACCAGTTCCATTGTTTCATTGCTTCTGTAGAAAGGGAGTGGGATCACGCCCCCCACCCCTTGCCTGTTCACATGGAACATGCAGACAATGTTGTCAGTCATTATCCTGACATGCTGATTTTGAATGAAGAGGAGAAAATGGAGGCAGGCATTGTGTATCGTTCAGAGCTCTAGACATTGATGTGAAGGGATGTCTCAGCAGGAGACGAAAGCCCTGGGCAGCGTATTGGGGCATGTGTGCTCCCTATCCCATAAGAGATGCTTCAGTAGTTATGATAACCGGTGGGACATCCTGCAGAAGGGGGACCCCGGAGCAAAGGTTGTGAAGCAAGGTCCAACAGTGGAGGGAGTCCTTGACTCAGAGGTATGTATAAAAGGTTGTTCAGACCCTAGACATTCGGTCTGTAAGTAGTGGTTGTCCAACTTTGGAAACACCTCATGAAGATGGAGTGTTCCTGAATACAAAAGTGCAAGAGGCCACGTGGCCTAGGAGTTGTAGGCAATTTCGTGCACTCACCTGTGGACTGTTGTACAGCTTGGCAACCAAAAGATTGATGGTGTTGAGAAAGTGGAGTGAGAGATGTTATTCTTTTGCGTGAGTCAAAATGTGCTCCTATGAACTCGAGTTGTGGGATGGGAGTAAGTGTAGATTTTCTTTGTTCATTTGCAGGCCAAGAGCATGGAAACATTGGACTGTCCGTTGTGTGGACTGAATGGCTTCTTGGAGGGTCCTGGCTTTGAAAAGGCAGTTCTCGAGGTAAGTAAAAAATTATGATTCCCTGCCCTCTGAGATGAGCTGTTACAACTGCAAGGAGTTTGGAAAAGAGACGAGGCGCAGTCAAGAGGCTGAAAGGTAGGACCTTGTACTGGTAGTGCTGTGAGCCCAGAACGAAGCAAATAAAAGTTTTATAGGCAGGATGTATGGTCACATGAACGTAAGCACCCTGCAGGTCAAGGGCTGAAAACCAATCTCCCTGCTTCAGTGGTGGGATTATGGTTACAAGGCTCACCATTTTAAATTTTTTTTAAAAAAAATAATGAATTTGTTGAGGTATCTGAGGTCGAGAATGGGTCACCATCCCCCAGTTTTCTTTTCTGTTAAAAGTAATGGGAGTAGAACTCTTTTCCTCTGTGTTGGTCGGACACTGATTCTACTGATCCTAATTGGCGGAGGTGATGCACCTCTTGGTGGAACAGTTGTTCGTGAGAGGGGGTCCCTGAAAAGCGGCAGGGTGGGGGGCAAAGATAGGAAGGGAATGGGCACTGAAGTAGGGATGATGTTTTCTATACCCTCAACCACATCTTCAAATTTACTTATTAGTGGGAGGGGGTTGACATGGAGCCGATGAATTGGTACAGTGACACTAGTATCTTGGTCGCTGATATTGTTGTCCATATGGTCTATGACTTTGTTGAGTATACATCAGGTATGGCAGGCAACCAGCTTGGCTTAACAGTGAAATCCTTGCTTATCTTAAACACAAAAAAGAAGCTTACAAGAAGTGGAAGACTGGACAAATGACCAGGGAGGAGTATAAAAATATTGCTCAGGCATGCAGGAGTGAAATCAGGAAGGCCAAATCACAACTGGAGTTGCAGCTAGCAAGAGATATTAAGAGTAACAAGAAGGGTTTCTTCAGGTACGTTAGCAACAAGAAGAAAGCCAAAGAAAGTGTGGGCCCCTTACTGAATGAGGGAGGCAACTTAGTGACAAAGGGTGTGGAAAAAGCTAATCTACTCAATGCCTTTTTTTTGCCTCTGTCTTCACAAACAAGGTCAGCTCCCAGACTGCTGCACTGGGCAGCACAGCATGGGGAGGAGGTGACCAGCCCTCTGTGGAGAAAGAAGTGGTTTGGGAATATTTAGAAAAGCTGGACGAGCACAAGTCCATCAGACTGGATGCACTGCATCTGAGGGTGCTAAAGGAGTTGGTGGATGGGATTGCAGAGCCATTATCTTTGAAAACTCATGGTGATAGGGGGAGGTCCCAGATGACTGGAAAAAGGCTAATGTAGTCTTTAAAAAAAGGGAAGGACGAGGATCCAGGGAATTATAGGTCAGTCAGCCTCACCTTAGTCCCTGAAAAAATCATGGAGCAGGTCCTCAAGGAATTAATTCTGAAGCACTTAGAGGAGAGGAAAGTGATCAGGAAGAGAGTCACCATGGATTCACCAAGGGCAAGTCATATCTGACTAACCTAATTGCCTTCTATGACTAGATAAGTGGCTCTGTGGAGGAGGGGAAAGCAGTGGATGTGTTGTTCCTTGACTTTGGCAAAGCTTTTGATATGGTCTCCCACAGTATTCTTGCCAGCAAGTTGAAGTATGGGCTGGATGAATGGACGATAAGGTGGATAGAAAGTTGGCTAGATTGTCGGGCTCAATGGGTAGTGATCAATGGCTCCATGTCTAGTTGGCAACCGGTATCAAGCAGAGTGCCCCAAGGATCGGTCCTGGGGCCGGTTTTGTTCAATATCTTCATTAATGATCTGGAGGATAGTGTGGATTGCACCCTCAGCAAGTTTGCAGGTGACACTGAACTGGGAGGAGAGGTAGATATGCTGGAGGGTAGGAATAGGATACAGAGGGACCTAAACAAATTAGAGGATTGGGCCAAAAGAAATCTGATGAAGTTCAAGAAGGAGAAGTGCAGAGTCCTGCACTTAGGACGGAAAAATCCCATGCACCGCTACAGACTAGGGCCGGCTCTACAGTTTTTGCCACCCCAAGCAGTGAAAAAAACTGCCACCATGAACAGCAAAAGGAAGAAGCTGCCGCCAATTTGCCGCCACGGCGGGCGGAACAGAAAAGCTGCTGCCGAATTGCTGCCGTGGCCAGAGGAACTGCCGCCCCAAGCACCTGCTTGGAATGCTGGCTAGGCAGTAGTTCTGCAGAAAAGGACCTAGGGGTTACAGTGGACGAGAAGCTGGGTATGAGTCAACAGCGTTCCCTTGTTGCCAAGAAGGCCAAAGGCATTTTGGGATGTATAAGTAGGGGCATTGCCAGCAGATCGTGGGACGTGATCATTCCCCTCTATTCGACACTGGTGAGGTCTCATCTGGAGTACTGTGTCCAGTTTTGGGCCCCACACTACAAGAAGGATGTGGAAAAATTGGAGAGAGTCTTGTGGAGGACAACAAAAGTGATTAGGGGTCCGGAGCACATGACTTATGGAGGAGAGGCTGAGGAAACTGGAACTGTTTAGTCTGCAGAAGAGAAGAATGAGGGGGGATTTGATAGCTGCTTTCATCTACCTGAATGGGGGTTCCAAAGAGGATGGATCTAGACTGTTCTCAGTGGTAGCAGATGACAGAACAAGGAGTAATGGTCTCAAGTTGTAATGGGAGAGGTTTAGACTGGATATTAGGAAAAACATTTTCCACTAGGAGGGTGATGAAGCACTGGAATGGGTTACCTAGGGAGGTGGTGGAATCTCCTTCCTTAAGAGGTTTTTAAGGTCAGGCATGATAAAGCCCTCGCTGGGATGATTTAGTTGGAAATTGGTCCTGCTTTGAGCAGAGGGTTGGACTAGATGACTTCCTGAGGTCCCTTCCAACCCCGATATTCTATGATTAAGACAAGATTGGTATGTGAGGCAGACTCCGCGCATGCACAGCCGATACGGGTACTGCTGTAAACATCTCTGAACAACAGCGCAGGGGCACACCAACACCTACAGTGGAGCACCCACAGGGACACCTCTCGAAGAAGAATAGTAAGAACACCCACACGCAAGCGTGCCAGGGTTCTTCACTGATGTGTGCTTAAGTGGCTCCTCTAGAGGTACTTAGCAGGGGATTCCAGCCATTGAAGCTATAGAGCAGGAATCACAGAGCAGGGAATGCAAGAGGAGCCAAGATAACAACAACTGCTTTCTGCTGTACATGCAACTTGACCGGCACATGATCCATACCCTTGGCCCTGGGATAGAATGAGTGAACATCCCCATGGCTCCACTCACCTCAAACCAGCAAGGGGTGAAAGTCTCAGTGCAGCTCCTATCAAGTCCGGGGCAGTCAATATCCCAGCAATGTAGCCCTTCCCCCAGTCCTGTGGGGAGGGGGTGGGGAGGAATGAAGACACCAGTGATTCCCTAATTTCAGATTTAGGAGGGGAAGAGTAGATTATGGCAGTGCCAAATCTCTCAGGCCTACAAGACTATGAAGATCTCATTATCTCCCCACACCCAGACATAGGAGAGTGAAAATCATGACATCTCCTTTCCCAGCTTCAGGCCAGAAGTAAAGGAGAGTGAAGATCCTGGAAGCTCTGAATGACTAAATGTACAGAGAGAACAGATTCAGAGGGGAGTGGTGAGTGAGAATCACACTAGTGATGGGGAGAGAGATGGGATGAGTGAGCAAGAAAGATAAAATGAGAGTGAGGTGAGAAAATGAATGGATGGATGAGACAGGATGAGCAAATGGGACAATGTGAATGAGAGTGGAAAAGGAAAACTGACCAGAAGGAACTGGATTAGGACAGAGAAATAAGAGGAGAGGAAGTGAATAAGGGGGAAAATTAATGAGAAAACTAGTGGGAAAGAGAAAGAAAAGAGTGGATGACAATAAGTGGATTGAATTATGGAAAAGAATGAAAGAGAATCAGTAAGTGGAGTGACTAGACCAAACACGTGAACAAATTTGGGAATAAGGGGTTGCGCTCAGAAGTATTAAACTCCTACTCAGTCAGCCAATCATTTCACTCTCAGAAAGGAGGGAAACCAGACCTCCAGCTATATGCAGGTAATATCAACCCATGTGTTAAGTGGAATTTATCACAACTCTGCAATTTATCATGCACTTTTGATGACCTCACCTGCACTCTGCTCATTAGTCGGTGTCTGGCAACATTCCAAATATCCAAGCAGCTTCAATAAACTATTTAAAAATAAATAAATTAAAGAAACCGACCTGCCTCAAATATTTACCTTTTCCCCCCAAATGTTCACTCTTTGCCCCTTCCCTACACCTCAAGATTACCACCAAAAAAATTTACACTGGTCCAATATTCAGTCCTCAGCCAGTGACAGTTTTAAGTTCCAATATCTAATAGCCTAAAAATGGACTTGAAATTTATACCATTGGAAAGAAAATATTCCCAACTTTTCAGTGGAATACACAGGACTTGCTTCCAATCCTGGATGGGCCTGAAATATTAGATTTAAAATTCAGAACAATTTTATAAATACAAAAATTATTTTAGGTAATTCTTGGCTGATACAGCCTGGATTAGTTTACTTTCTATATATGTTACTGATCTCCTTCATAAAGCGCTTTGAGAGCTACTGATGAAAAAGTGCTCTATAAAAGTGAAGAATTATTACTAAGCTGTGGTAGTGAGAGATACCAACAACCATTAGATAATGTGAAGGTAGACAAGGACTAAACAGGTTTCAGAGTAGCAGCCGTGTTAGTCTGTATCTGCAAAAAGAACAGGAGTACTTTTGGCACCTTAGAGACTAACAAATTTATTTGTTAGTCTCTAAGGTGCCAAAAGTACTCCTGTTCTTTTTAAGGACTAAACAGTTGTCAGATTTAAATGAAAATTATCTTTATCGTGGACTGCAAGATAAAGAAGATATCGGAATACTTTCTGTAGGGGTATATGAAAGAATTCATGTGAGCCTTTCTACACAAGATAGAATATCTTTTGCACTTGCAGTTGAACAGCCTTCCAAGAAACTAGGAGTACTTGAAACAGTTACCGAAACACTGAACCTACTTCCCTGGTTCAGAGATCACATGTAGCCAGACTCTCAATCTCATAGGATCAGCCATTACCATCCCTAACATGACTGAGAACCATATTTGCCTTTGCCCATAAGAGATTGTTAGGATTATCTAACCTTTGTCTTTCCTGAGCTCAGTCAAGAACCTTTTTGCCAAAAGTATTGCTGCAAGACCATATATTAGCTTCTCTTCCTCCAACAGGAAGTCCTACTAAGACAGATACTGACAGTTCGGTTTAAATATACTGGAGAGGGAGGCCAACCAAAAACAAAAAAAAAACCCACAGAAGTTTTTTCTGTTGTTGTGAAGATGGCTTAGAACCCTACAGCTTCTGCTTGAAGTGACACTAATTGCTTTAAACACTAATGTCCCCGATTCACATAAAGTACAAGTTGACATCTTGGGTGGTTTTTCTCTTTTTTGCTTCTTTTACGGGCTGTCATAAATATAAAGGGAAGGGTAAACCCCTTTGAAATCCCTCCTGGCCAGGGGAAAGCTCCTCTCACCTGTAAAGGGTTAAGAAGCTAAAGGTAACCTCGCTGGCACCTGACCAAAATGACCAATGAGGAGACAAGATACTTTCAAAAGCTGGGAGGAGGGAGAGAAACAAAGGGTCTGTGGGTCTGTCTATATGCTGATTTCTGCCGGGGATAGACCAGGAATGGAGTCTTAGAACTTTTAGTAAGTAATCTAGCTAGGTATGTGTTAGATTATGATTTCTTTAAATGGCTGAGAAAAGAATTGTGCTGAATAGAATAACTATTTCTGTCTGTGTATCTTTTTTGTAACTTAAGGTTTTGCCTAGAGGGGTTCTCTATGTTTTTGAATCTAATTACCCTGTAAGATATCTACCATCCTGATTTTACAGGGGGGATTTCTTTATTTCTATTTACTTCTGTTTTTATTAAAAGTCTTCTTGTAAGAAAACTGAATGCTTTTTCATTGTTCTCAGATCCAAGGGTTTGGGTCGGTGGTCACCTATGCAAATTGGTGAGGCTTTTTATCCAACATTTCCCTGGAAAGGGGGGGTGCAAGTGTTGGGAGGATTATTCATTGTTCTTAAGATCCAAGGGTCTGGGTCTGTAGTCACCTAGGCAAATTGGTGAGGCTTTTTACCAAACTTTGTCCAGGAAGTGGGGTGCAAGGTTTTGGGAAGTATTTTGGGGGGAAGGACGTGTCCAAACAGCTCTTCCCCAGTAACCAGTATTAGTTTGGTGGTGGTAGCGGCCAGTCCAAGGACAACGGGTGGAATATTTTGTACCTTGGGGAAGTTTTGACCTAAGCTGGTAAAGATAAGCCTAGGAGGTTTTTCATGCAGGTCCCCACATCTGTACCCTAGAGTTCAGAGTGGGGGAGGAACCTTGACAGGGGTAGAGGAAGAAAGTGGCTCGACAACAAGCCAGAGAGAACAAAGGATGGCTTGTCTTTTTAGTTTTCATTAAACTTGCCTCAATTTTATCATCCCTTTTATTTTTTCTCCATCATAGAGCAGATAATATCTGCTAAATCTAGATATTATAGTCTGACAAATGCAGCCATGCATTTCTGAAAGAATCTATGTCAAAGACTGCTGCCCTTGCTGCCTTTTAGCTGACATCAACAGATGCCAGCCCCTATGACTTCTTGTGTCATAAGTAAGCTTCATAAACTCCTGGTAGCCTCTCTGTTTGGGGAGTAGGTCCCTGTATGTGTGAACCGTCTTCCACAGCTACAACTGGCACCGCCCAAGGCAGTTTCCAATGGAAGCAGCCAGCACTGCAGACTAGTGAACCCTGAGTTCAAGGATATCCAATACTTCAAGTCACAGTCAAGGGCCACGATGCCATATCAGTCAATTTGGGTGCTGTTCACAGCAGCCTCCCTCACTCGACTCTTGTAGAGAAGAATAATAAAGTGGACACTAGATAAAAGATATTTCCAAAAAGAACCTCAGGAGTTAGCCCGGGCAGTCTGAGAATACTGCCACATAACTTTTGCCATGCAGCACAGAATGAGGTTAGTAGGTACTTTCATTCTATTTGTGGGTGAGTCCATTCAAGGTACTTTGATATCATACCCTATGAGTTCTTCTCAACAGATTCCAAATCAAGTGGATGAATGTAGACTTTCTTTTAATAAATTGGGAAAAGGTTCAATCTGTGGATAAACCCTCATCTTTAGTCTCCATAGTAAATAAATACTTTTCTTATGAGAAATCAGCATTGTAGTCGGTATCCAAGTAACAAGCTTATTCGAAAGCAATGGTTAAGAAGAAGGATAGGAGCTCAACCACTATGTCCTGCTGCCTCCATTTCAAAACAATTATCTGGTCTAACATTATTTACATAATAGAGCTGGGGTACCAGAAGCATTTCCACAGGTTGGAGAGGAATGATGTAACATACAGATGCCAGCAACTCACTCTGGTTTTCATGAGTGTTTTGCAGCATTCCTTTATGTTAACCCTTGCTCCACTTTTCTAGCTCATCAATATTTTTTACAGAAATACCTTTCTGCAAACAAGAACACACTCAGAGGCTGCATAGGTCAAGAGGGTTGCAAAGCTTCTCTGGACCAGCTGTCACATACTACATTTTTCTGGAAAGGGCACTAAAAAAACACCCATCTGACCAAAACCATATTTTTCTCTGATTGTCTTTGGCACAGAAAGAAAGATATATTATAAATGCATTCCAGATCAAGTAAAGATTACACTAGTACTAAAGTCTGACAGAAAAATATGACAGCTGTTTCCTGTCAATTAAGTTTAAACACAAAACTTGGCTAGAGACAATTGGCTTTTCTTAGTTTATGATTGGTTGATAAAGCAGCAGTTGAATTAAGAAAGACAACTCGTATGGCACAGTGACATTTGCAGCCGCTAAGAGTTCTACTAATCAAGCAACCACAGTTTCAAGGATGGTGTCTTTTAGCAAAAGATTAAGAACCAAAAGAGCAAATTTTCCACCAGAATACAGACATGGGAGAGAGATAACGAAGCAAAAGGGGGAAATATTTTTGACATCAGTAGTCTTTTTACTCCTCCTCAGAGATGTCCCACTAGTAGGATACAAGTATTGGTTATCAGTGTCTGAAATATTCAAAATATCTTCTAAGTGAAGCAAGTCATGGAAATGATCTCACCTTATAAATATGTGAGTATGTCCAAGTGGATCACCATTTACCTACCTCTTCCTCTGTCTCCCATGATGTGAGCAATTATTTTTGAGCCACTTCCTGATCAGAATAGTATATGCAAGATGTGGTTCTTAAAACACATACTGCACATAATATAGGAGATCAGGAAAAATAGAGATGATCCTAGGCAATTAAAAAAATCAGTTCACCAGTAATCACCCCTGCTGCCAACAGAGATGTATTACACTTTGGTGTGATGCCAGCATGAGACATCTCCTCTCAGTTCCTGATAGTTTGTACACACGCACTCTTTCTCACTCACAGAAAGAAAACCATCACTTTTTACAAAAAACTAAACATGCACTGATGAAAATAAGAAAATATAACAAAATTACTTAAGTTCAGAATGATGATCTGGTAAAAGAACTTCCTTTAAAATCTACTTGTTTCCCACAGAACTAAATACCACACTAAGCAGGTAGTGCTTTATTCTTGTGCTGCGCAATATTTTGAGTAGAAGGAACTATCAGGTCATACACACAAAATAAATCAGTAAATTTTACAAAGTGAAGCAAATTTTCAATATGGAACATGGAAAGTACATCCCTCCGTCACCACTGTACTTACTATACAATAACATTTGTGCATGAACTTTTGGGAAATATATACCCCTTAATATGAATAGTATAATGTAAACTATTTATAGTGGGTTGAATCACACAGTTCTTACTGAGGAAAACTCTTCAAAAAAGTAGGGAAATTTATGCCTGAGAAATGAATGAGACACTTCAGGATGTGGTCCTATGGAGTCATGAAGACAAATGTTTTCATAAGGGACCACAAGTATAGTGTGCCCCAATTCTTGGATGCCCATTTGAGATACTTTTGGAAGTTTTGAAAATCAAGCCAGACAATCAACTCCAATTGGAGGCATGGGAATTCCTCCACCTCCAAGGAGTCTGAAGCTGGGCAACCAAGAACAGAGGCATCCAAATATCAGTGGCCACTTTTGAAATCTTCACTCTTAATCATTGGAATGAGGCTTATTTAAGAGACTTAATTACACAAATGCAACTAAAGTCAAAAGATTATCAGTTAATACCAGCCTCTGTATAGCCAGAGTGAATCACTGAACTTCTACAGGCTAACAGATGTGGAAGATGCCTTTCTTTTTTTAAAAAAGGATCACTAACAATGATACTATGCATTTATCTTATTTACGCTATTTTGAAATGCTCAATAAAACAAGCAAGTAAGCCTTGGAATTTTAAAGGAAGATTTGTAAACTTGAAAAAAAACAAAAACACCACATTTTCTTCCCTAGGGATCATTTCCCCAAGCTGTAAAACTTTAAAAAGGTATCTACACAGCTTTAAATGTTTTCCACTGGTATTAAAAGTAAATTCAATACTCCACTTCCACTACATAACCAGTTACTGACCTTACACTCCCATTTTTTTTTTAAACTGTAGTATGTTTTCGTGCAAGAAATAAAATTTTTGCATGCTTTGTGGTTTTGCATTCATTATTTAAATATTGCCTAGTCTCAGCAGTACCTCTTGAGGGGTGAACTTAATATTTCTGAATCTAATGATAGTATTTATAATTCTAATACCTGATAAATTCTTGTTTGAAATTAATAAAATAGCAAGTTCCTTTTCAGTTAACATCTGGGTTCTTTATAGAAGAATGTTCTACAGAAGGTTTTATACATACTTTGGAGGACTTTGAAGGCCTTGCTTCAGGGGAATGACACACTTCCTGTTCAGACCATGAATGAATAGCCTCTGCAGGCAAAACCACAAAGAAGTAGTTGGAATGGAAAACAGCCTACTTCATAAAAAGAGAGCACTAGAAGCCTTTAAGAGTATGTCTATGCAGCAATGTAAGCCCAGGCTCAAACCTAACCCCCGTGTCCACACACCAATTGTGCTTACTTAGGGCTCAAACATAGGGTCCCAGAACCCTGCAAAACTGGAGGGTTCGAGCCCATGTTAAGCTGGGACCTAGAGTCCAAGCCCTATTGCTTTCCTATGTGCATGCAGCCCCAGCTTCTGAATGTAACCCAGAGTTCCTTGGGGCAACTTCCTTAGTCCTCTTTATGCCAACAATCTCTGGTGCAGTCAAGTGCACTTTATTGCAAACTGAAGCCACACCTGCCTTTTCAAATGGCAGCAACTCAAGTCAGCATTAACCCAGTGTCTACTGAACACTGGTGTGCAAGCACACTATCAGAGAGCCTGCTAGGGTTGCCAGGCAAAAAGGGACCCTGGCAGCTCCGGTCAACATCACTGACCAGGCCATTAAGAGTCTGGTCAGTGGTGCAGCAGGGCTAAGGCAGGCTCCCTGCCTGCCATGGCTCCATGTGGCTCCCGGAAGCAGTGACATGTCCCCCCTCCAGCTCCTAGGCTTAGGGGTAGCCAGGGGACTCCAAGCACTCTCCCTGCCCTAAGCATCGGTTCCGAAGTTCCCATTGGCTCAGAACTGCAGCCAATGAGAGCTGTGGGGGCGGTGCCTTTGGAGCTAGAGGGGGGACATTCCACTGCTTCTGGGAGCCACCTGCACCCCTCCCACACCTCAACTCACTACCCCAGCTCTGATACCCCTCCCACCCTCCAAACCCCTCAGCCCCAGCCCAGAGCCCCCTTCCTGCACTCTGAACCACTCATTTCTGGCCCCATTCCAGCCAGAGCCCATACCCTCTCCCATACCCCAGCCCCCTGCCTCAGCCCAGAGCCCCCTTCCCGTCCACTGAATGCCTCATTTCTGGTCCCACCCCAGAGCCTGCAGCTGGAGCTCTCACCCCTCCCACACCCCCAACCCTGGAGCCAGCCTGATGAAAATGAGTGCTGCACAGTTTTCCCAGAGCACATAGCAAAGCTGAGAGGCAGGAGGCAGCTCCCGGCTACCAGGATATTGTAAGTCATCCCTACTCAGTCTTACTAAACCAGGAGCTCTGCCACTGACCCTCCCTGCAGGGTTGCCACTTGGTCTCTGCTCCATTCGCTAGCCCTTGCTCCTGTGCCTTTCCTGCCCTCCCTAGGGCTGTGTCTGCAGAGGTGCCCAAGCAGCATACACTGTGAAGGCGGTGAGTGGGAGCCAGCCCCAAAACTCCCCCACACAGTCTCCCAGGGATCCCTTATCCCTGCCCCTGCCAGACCCTGGGAGGCAAGGATAAGGGATCCCAGGGGGTGCTGAAGCACAGTGCACCCCAAGCCCTGGGGATGCACTTCACCTCTCTGCAGCTGGCAGCAGACAGGCAAGGCTTTGGTTAGGTTTTTCCTCCCAAACCTACATTATATGTCAAGTTTCAAAAACAGACAAATAAAAAATCAACTAACCAAAAACAGCTTCATTGAACATCCCATTTTAAAAACTAAGAATCGCAAAGTTTCATTTTATTAGTTTGACAGCCCTGGAGACTGATGTGCTAATTATCTTCAGAACAGGTGCACATGGGCATTTTCCAGCCAATGTGACTCAGCCTAGAAGTAGAGAGCGCAATTCTTAGATTAAATAGAAGTTCAAAAGCCTTCTCGAACTGCAGTCCTTCTTAGACAACCATGAAATGAGCTAGTTATCCAGTTTCTGTACTTACGTGCTCCTTATGAGTCTCATCAATAGCACCACCACATTTAGGAAACAGGGTGGGAAGAAGCATTTTCCCCACAGTGCAACACATTCGTAGGGCTACAGTGTCAACACTGGGTGTTGCTGGTGTGGTAGGCACTCTGGGACAGGGTTACTTTGACTCGGGTCTGTGCACTGCAGTGTGGATGCTAGAGCCCTAGCTTCGAGCACAGGTCAGGTAATCCTTAATCTAGGGTTAAAATGCAATGTAGACACTCAAGACCAGGGTTCCCTTACATGGGTCAGCTGACTTGAGTTCCACTAACTCTAGGCTTACACTACTGTGTAGCCATCCCCTTGAGGGCCTGTTACATTCAGGGTTCTTCTTTTGCTGAGGTGACTTGTTTATGCATAACCTCTTGACAATGAATAGTGGGTCTCATGACCTCCTCATGGCAATGGTTAGAATGTCCATCCTCCATTACCACCCCACATTTTAGCTTTTAACAGAGTCTTTCCACAAGGTGCTGGTGACCAACACACGATATAGCAGGAATAGCCAGCAAAGAACTACAAATGGCTTCATTCATTCCTCTCAAACAAGATCTAGAAACAGTGACCATGGGAACTGCTTAACATGCAGAGTCCCACATGTATCTATCCATCTCCTTCTCCTGCTGCAATATCTACATGAAAATTATAGAAGAGGTAATGACACAATACAGTCTCCATTACCTACAGTAAGTTGATATCACTCAGCTGTATATCTTCTTTTCAACACGTGCAACCCATGTCATGACAAATATGTTAAGATGCCTGCAAGATATGAGCACTGAGAGAGAAAAAGGCAGTTAACTGGGGTCACTGACCAGCACTGCCTCCTTTTTCAAAATACTGTCAATTTATCTAAATAACCCTAAACATTTTGTATATTTAAAGACAACGTAAAAATTACACAGAGGATTCACTTAATCCATTACTGAAATACAGCCACCTCTAAAACTAAATAGAGGAACTGTTTAACCCATCTGATGGAATACAGCAATATGAAGGATGAGTTTAGGTTTAACTGAGTTTAGATTAGGTCATCTTTTCCCTGCATTTAATTTAAACTGCAGGGAAGTGGGGGAAATTGAGCAAAACGTAAATGGAATTTCCCACATTGCAAGTTGGTATGAGAACACTCTGGTCATGAGAAAAGACCCAGTCTCTTTAATAAGCACAAGTAGCTAAGATTTCAGTTTTACATCTTACATGAAAGATCATTTTAAAAATGTATTTACTCTCTAACCACACTGAGACAGATTAGTGGAGGTCACTAAACTGATTATGACTAAAAGCAGCAATTTGCATATTCACCTGCAAAATACATTAGAACATTCCTCAAAGCAAGCGAACTTGAACTTCCAGCACTTCAGCATACCCCCTCCACCACCCCACACACCTCCTATGTCAGAACAGGAAATGTGATGGCTGGCTCAGGGGCTAGCTCTGATTATTTTATACCAGTGGAGTAGTTCCCAGGGGCCAGGGAAATTTTTCACTTGCAGACAGAATGTGGCTGCTTTGTGCCATGTGTAGCTCAGAAAGGACTAGACTCTAACTGAACATGTGGTTCAACTTTAAAAAACAAACAAACAAAAAAAAACACTCCTTTTGTTTTCTTCCAGTTTTTATGTCCAAAAATCCTGCTGTTTTCCCTTCTCAATGCAGCTAGAAATAGAACCAGACCTGTTACTCAGGAGCAAGTCCTCACCTCCATGGGAATATCCAGGTGTTAGAGTAAGAGTATTGCATGAAAATAAGGGAACATAGTAAAAAAAATTATGAGTCACAGAATACATCTATAAGTTTATAAAAGTGAACATATATCAGTGATTAACTAGTTTATTTTACTTAATTCATCTTTTTTCAAATAGTTCAGCTGATAACCTAATATAGGAAGCATGTCGTTCTATTTCTTTGAAAAAATCCTTTTGTTCCTTTCAGTCACTTGTATAGTGGGCACTTGTTTTTGCTACAATAGTGATAAAATACATGTATTGGTTGCAATCACCACGATTGTACACTTAATTTAAATAAATCATGATATATCCCCAATGGAAATTTTGAGAAAAGAGCATAAAAATTATTGTTGTTGTGGAGAAGC
The DNA here is from genome assembly GCF_965140285.1 of Lepidochelys kempii. Taxonomy (NCBI): domain Eukaryota; kingdom Metazoa; phylum Chordata; order Testudines; family Cheloniidae; genus Lepidochelys; species Lepidochelys kempii. Next base: position 55,770,227 of record NC_136383.1, read on the forward strand.
AGAACAATTTTGAATTGCCTCCAGAACATGAGACTAACTTGTGAGTTTGAGTGACAGGTCTGCTTCTGACATCAAGCTGCATATAGAAAAAAACCTCATTTTTAAAAAACACAAACGGGCAGGGGAATTGCTTGTGAAATTATTGAGTCTACAAATTATTGAAGACCAAATGAATGCGAGTCTTCTGCAGTAACTATTTAAAAAAAACAGTGTACAACAGTAGAATAGAAACTAGGTGTTTTGTATCCAGCAGACTTTCCTCATTAGAGAATCATCAGCGATAGGTAAAATTTTGATCCAAAAATATGCATAGCGTATTTCTCAGGCCTATGGCTAGTCTTTGTAGTAAAGATTGAAATGAAAATCCAAAGAAATAATTATATTAAATTTTAATGCTATTACCTCACATCATTAATATTGGTGACAAGAGCTAGACTTCATCTTTCGGCAGTAATGTGAGCAAGAATCTCTCCCATGTCAACAATCATTAATCTTCAGTTTGTTCGAATTTATGAAGATAGAACAGGCCAAATATTTTAGCCCAAAAACTGAGGCAACTGAACTGCAGGATTAAAAGCAGCCACATGCAAACACCAAATAATATCCTAAATGAACACATGCACGTGTGGAAACCATGTATCTCCCCCACTAAGCAGGTGTATCTGCTACTTGATCAACAATATATTTAATTGCTGCAAATTTAGAGTAAGATTTGTAAATACTAATCATGGCAATATTTGGTATTTACTTCATATATATTTTTAGCACCTACCTGTGCAAACACTGAAATCATAATACAGAGTTACAGTATATAACTGGCTAAATTTAGCAACACTCAGTTTCTTGAATACAAGCTCTGGAACCTCAGACACCACAGACATTCACTTCAGTGTGGAGAAAACCTACAAACTATATAGATGCTTTCATGAACCAACCAAATAAGGAAAGTCATTATTTGTTTTTGGTATGACACAAATATTACCAGGAGCCAAGAGTCATACTGAGACTTTACAGTACAGTAATATTTTTTAATTGCAAGTCAACTGTTCTTTTTCAGAACCTGTCATAAAATCCCATGGATACTGTCAATGCTTGCTACTATATTTATCTACAGTCATTGTCCTGTGGAAGTGTTCTTTTAAGGTATGATCTGGGGGGGGGGGGTGTTCCAGAAACATGGAGAGCCAGGGCCTAAGAAAACAAACTATTACCACATCAGCATTCTATAATATTAGGAAACTATTTGCATCATGCAGCTTGTGCTAAATTACTTAATGATATCATCCTTACCAGAACAAATTTTCTGCCACAAAAAGACCTTGAAGGTCAACACTGGCAACAATTAAAAAGTAATGAAAAACATTCATCCCTCAGGCAGAGTTACAATTTCTTAGTTTGAAGCAATGTGCTGTATATTTTATTAGCTATCACTTGTTTAATTATTCATTGATGATCCTCTTATATTCCATGCAGCAATCTCAGGTTCTGAAGATTTCCATTTGAAATGCTCATTCCAATTCAAGAACAAAAATATCTTCTACACTAATTTTTGGTGAATGTTATGTTAACAAATTAAGGAGTTTGGCATTGTTTTTGTTTTTAATTCTGAACATTCTCTCTCAGACCTGGACCCCATGCTCTGTCTTTCCAACAAAGACATTTTGTGTGTCCACATTCATCTGGTGCAGTACCCCTGATAGAGAAAACACAAGTTTTCAACCAACGACCTCTCTTCCTTTGCCAGCCAGGATCATTTTTATTCTGGTCTCATAATGCAGTAGCAGCTCACACGAGCACAGTATTTTTTCAAAAAGAAACTCAGTGAATTCAAATAAGGAGATACAGCATAAAATAATTTTATGCTGTAAGTGCCATTTTACTAGTTGAATCTCAGCAAGTAAATAAAATCCTTTCAAAGACTTAATACAGAAATAAGGAGTTGCTAGGAGAAGCAAGGGTTAGATGGGTATTGTCTGAAGTTTTTAACTTATCTTTCCACAAGGACACGTGCATTTATGTCTCAACTGTGGGTCACAGATACTAGGGGAATTAAAATAATTTGAGATGTGAGCAAAACCATATCACTTTGAGGCACGAAGACCTGACCTAGAGTCCCCAGTTAAGAATTTCGTTAATGGAAAATATATTAAAATATTTGAGCATAATTTGTGGGAGGTTGTGTCACCCTCTCCCCCCTCCGGCCCTTTTTTCCCCCCCGCCTTCTCTTTCTTTCCAGATATATACCTCACTTTCTGAAGTATACTTTTATATTAAACTAGTCAGTTATGATGTCAAAGGTTAAAAATTTTAAAAAGCCAGTATACATTAATAAAATAGTGACGTGAGGAAAGAGAAGGTTGCCTAACAAAAACGTACATTCATTTAGAAGTACTCTGAATTTTCTGGTGAACACAGTAAAGTGAGCAGAACCCATAAAATGTGCATTTCTAGCTAATGAGGCAAATCGCATCTAATGCTCTCAGAAAGTATTTATTTGGCCTAATTAAACCCACTAGATCCTGGAAAAAAAAGACAGCACTGTTCTCCAGTAGTCCTTGGTAAAAAACAAGCACATACACAGAGAGTTACGGAAAAATAGAGATTTACAATGCAAGTAACCTTCTTAAAGCACTAAGATGTACTGACACTTCAGGCTTGATCCTGAGATAGCCCTGGTCTACACTAGGACTTCAGGTCGAATTTAGCAGTTTTAAATCGATGTAAACCTACACCTGTCCACACGATGAAGCCCTTTATTTCGACTTAAAGGGCTCTTAAAATCGATTTCCTTACTCCACCCCGACAAGTGGATTAGCGCTTAAATCACCCTTGCCGGGTCGAATTTGGAGTACTGTGGACACAATTCGACGGTATTGGCCTCTGGGAGCTATCCCAGAGTGCTCCATTGTGACTGCTCTGGACAGCACTCTCAACTCAGATGCATGATTGTTTGCCGTTGCTCTGACGCAGGGAGGGGCGACTGATGACATGGCTTACAGGGAGCTTAAATCAACAAAGGGGGTGGCTTTACATCAAGGAGTATTTCAGGCAGGACTTCACGGAGGGTTCCAATAAGAAATGGTGCACCTAAGTTATTGTTCTTATTGGAACAAGGAGGTTAGTCTGACCTCTGATTGATACATGGCTAGATTTACCTCACTGCACCTTCTCTGTGAGTGACTGCAGTGTGACCTAGAGGAATGAGTCCCCTAGACGGGGAGTGGGGGGGGGGGTTTGCAAATGAGTACAAAACAAATCTGGTCTATTTCTTGTTCTGATCCACTCCATCTATCTTTTACATCTTTGGCTGGCAGCAGACGGTGCAGAAGGACTGCATGCCATCCACATCTCATGGCTGCTCGGCAGAAGATGGTACAATAGGACTGCTAGCCATCCTCATCTCTTGCCTGCCCGGCAGTAGATGATGCAATAGGACGGCTAGCAATCCGCATCACCTGCCTGCTCACCATAAGATGGTTCAATAGGACTGACTGCAGGACTAAAGAGAATGACTTGATCAAGTCACTCCAAATTTAGTCCCTGCGCCCATGTCTGCCCAGGTGCTCCTGATCGACCTCACACAGGCGACCAGGAGCACCTCGGACATGATGATGACGGTTACCAGTCCTATTGCACCGTCTGCTGCCACAAGGTAATGGGTTGCTGCTGCTGTGTAGCAATGCAGTACCGCGTCGGCCAGCACCCAGGAGACATATGGTGACAGTGAGCTGAGCGGGCTCCATGCTTGCTGTGGTATGGCGTCTGCACAGGTAACTCAGGAAAAAAGGAGCAAAACGATTGTCTGCCCTTGCTTTCACGGAGGGAGGGAGGGAACGGGGGCCTGACGATATGTACCCAGAACCACCCGCAACAATGTTTTAGCCCCATCAGGCATTGGGATCTCAACCCAGAATTCCAATGGGCAGCGGAGACTGCAGGAACTGTGGGATAGCTACCCACAGTGCAACACTCCGGAAGTCGACTCTAGCCTCGGTACTGTGGAAGCACTCCGCCAAGTTAATGCAGTTAATGCACTTAGAGCATTTTCTGTGGGGACACACACACTCGAATATATAAAACCGATTTCTAAAAAAACGACTTCTATAAATCCGACCTAATTTCGTAGTGTAGACATACCCATATACTCAATACCACCTAGAAGATGGTAGAGCTGAGTAAGTAGCGGGGGGAGGGGATTATTTTCAAAGCATTTATTTTTCACAAACACGTAAAAGCACAGAGTTTATTTTTAATGCAAAACAAATTTCTAGGTTCATAGAGGGAATTCATTTTATGATAAACAATTTGTTCTGGTTTCAGAGTAGCAGCCGTGTTAGTCTGTATTTGCAAAAAGAAAAGGAGTACTTGTGGCACCTTAGAGACTAACCAATTTATCTGAGCACAAGCTTTCGTGAGCTACAGCTCACTTCATCGGATGCATACTGTGGAAAATACAGAAGACGTTTTTATACGCACAAACCATGAAAAAATGGGCGATTATCACTACAAAAGGTTTCCTCTCCCCCCACCCCACTCTCCTGTTGGTAATAGCTTATCTAAAGTGATCACTCTCCTTACAATGTGTATGATAATCAAGGTGGGCCTTCTGTAGAGATAAATCGCCCATTTTTTCATGGTTTGTGCGTATAAAAACGTCTTCTGTATTTTCCACAGTATGCATCCGATGAAGTGAGCTGTAGCTCACAAAAGCTTATGCTCAAATAAATTGGTTAGTCTCCAAGGTGCCACAAGTACTCCTTTTAATTTGTTCTGGGCGGTAGCTAAAGTTATGTAGTAGCCACCCTAGAATATCATTTATGATGTTTAGGAGAGAAAACTGTAGGCTGCAGAGTAGAAGGGAAAGGAAGGCACTGGGGAACTTCAGATCTAAGACTAGACTGAGAACCCCCTATCTGGTACCACAAACAGTAGAAAATATATCCCTATAAAATTCCCCTTCTCTGGCCCTCAAGAACTTTTTGATACCCAGATGGGGTAGGGCATGTCCCATTGCTTCTTGTTCCTCAAGCAGAAAATAAATTGGCATATCGGGCAAGCCTATGAGAATCTGGAAGAATGGAAGTCCAGTAAGTAAACTGAAGAGATCATAAAGAGTATCCAGTGGCACTTTGTATTCTCCCCTCTCACCTCCTGTTGCTTGTGAAAGAAATGGATCTGTGGAGGTTTGCATCCCTCACTTTGGAAAAATTCTCCTTGGCCTTCTTGCTGAACTCAGCCATTTTGAACCCATTCCTTGGGGCTCTTGCTACCAGATGAGGTTCTAGAAGTCCTACTAGGCAAGACCTGAAAGGCTATCCACGAGGACATGAGCAATCCTGGTGAACGAAAGAGAACCATGAAGATTTCTTGGTCTCCACCAAGATGCTCTTTTCAATATGGAGGTTCTATTGAGCTTGAATCAAGGCCCTCCTCTGTGAATGGAGTGGCAATGAGTCTGTCTTTTCTGGCATCATGCCCTTAACTCTGCCTTGTAAACTTACATATTAATAGCAGAGATGCCAGCAGGAATGGTCTAATATTTGTAAAGAAGCCAGTACATTGAAGGACTCTAAGCACTACTGAAATACAAGTAACAACCATCACCACTATACATAAACTTGGAAACCAAACAGAGGTTGGCCCAGACTTTTTTCATTCACTTGTCTGATAAAGAAACTGGAGGTCACAATGGCATGTTGTTCTATCCTATTCTGTATAGGTTATAATATTCAGTTCATCATGGTAGTATCAGAGCACTTTCCAGCAGTGCATTAAGCATCGTGACTTACACCCATCACATTTTGTTTGTTCTCTCCTCCTGCTCCCAGAGGGAAAAGTGGGTGCAGTGGAGTGTCTTGGTTTGGTTGGGTTTTGTTGTTGCTATTGTTGCTTTAAGCTCATGATGCATCCTCAGGTTCCTAGCAGAAAACCACCTTTTAGGATGGGTGACTTCAGTTTTATACACAGGCACAACTCACAGATCTCAGAACATCTTTCAGGGAGGCAGTAAAAATAATGGTTTAGCCCTAAAGAGATTCAAGCATCTGATGATATCCTTGATGTCCTCATGGAAAGAGGAACAGGCAGGGCTTTTGCCCAGACTTCAATGACCTATTGTGTAACAAAATCCAGGATTATTCCATTGTTTCCCAGAGCACATCAAACTCCCCTACTGCCAACGCTCCTTCTGTGAGGAGCACTCAGCCTCCTCAGAACTTTCTAGAACCTTCCAGCTTGCTCCAGAGTGAAGGAAAGGGTCTTCTTCTCTGAGGATCACTCACCCTTCTCACACATTTCTAGAATTTGAGGGTGCCAGATGACCAAAGACTGCCATCCTGTACTAGCTGGAGTTGAATCAATGTGGAGCTTAGAAAGACTGAGACAAGAAGGCATGGTGATGTTTACTAACAGATTTAATCCTGTTCAAGAGAATATTGAATATGGTTCTGGTAAGGAAGTATCATTTATTTGTAAAATGTATTGCACCAATGTTAAATTACCTAAATAGAGGAGCCAGCTCAAAAATTTTCATGGAAGCAGGAGACAATGGCTGATCAATGTATGTGTTTGAACATAAAATACTTGATTTTTTCAAATGGAATACATATGACTACTTTATTTCAAAACAAATCCTAACTCCTACTGCCCACATATTTATTGTAGTTAGTCTTTACAGAACGTTTTCTCTCTATATAATTCACTGTGTTCTAAACCATATCCACTTAAGAAACTAGACTTTCGGTCCAAAAAGTAACACTAATTTGTTGAAGTAAACACTTATCTAAAGGTGATATGGAACTTTCTCTTTGCAAAAAATCTGCAGAACTTTCCTAACAAGCTGGTAGAAGCAATTTAGAATTCCAAAGCAGATCGCTGAAAGTGTGCAAATATTTATCAAATTAGGTACATGGGGAAGCTAGTGCCAAGAATGATACTGACAGTAAACATATTTCTGTTTTTAAAACACTTGTGACCAAATATAAAGCTTATTCTTATCAAGTAAAGGTACTAACAAGACTAGCTCCTTCAAAAGGAGACCAGACAACAGGCTTTTATGAGAAGCAAACATCTACAACAATTCCAGATATTTTATGCATAACGGTACAACTAAAGAGTAGCTTTTAAACCAGTACACTCTAAAAAGTGACGTAAGTACAGAAAAGGTCCTAGTCTTCAAATAGCTTTAAAAACTGACCTTTGGGATTGAAAAGATTGATTTGTGCCATGGATTTATTCACTTACCTATATAAACAAAAAGTAGCTGCTACTCATAATATGACTTTCAAGAATGAAATCAGGGTCTGATTTTATTGGGTACACCACAATAATTTGCTGTGCAGCTTCATGAAACACTTACAAATAGCATTACAGCCAGAAACCAAATGTTGCTGAAATGCATTCAGTAAAATGTAAAATACAAGGAAATAAAACACTAATTGTCTCTCAACCCACATTATAGATAGTGTTCCTAAATTATATAGTATTATAGTTTCTAGTTTTTAATATAGTTTCCCATAGAGGAATTGATAACTTAAGAGACATTCACTGGCCTTTTCTCTACGGAGATCTAACACAATATCTTAAGCAGATTTATAAACCAAATAAGTCTGTAGCCTCTTATTAGATCCCAAGGGATAAAATCTGTTTTACAAAATGACCACATGCAACAATGCATAAAACAGCTAATGCAAACAGCTTCCTTTGCTAATCTATTTCTCACGCACAACGATTTTCTTGTACATAGCTACAGTTGTACTTTACCAGTTGTGATGTTTCCCTCCCGTGTTACCTGGACCGGTGATCTGCTAGGTAACCCCAATCCTTGACTCTGGGAGCCAGCCTTACCCTGCTCTACAGTGAAAACCCCCACTCCTGGGCTGTTCATGCACAGCCTCTAGCATGTAAGCTGCTCCTTGGATTGTGCAACTGAATGACACTAGACACTGCAAGCTTATATGAGTTCATCAATTTAACAAAGAAATGGATATGTACCAGGCTTGTTATCCCAAGGGGAGCCTCTGACACACTTCAAACCAAATGCACTGCTTCAGGTAGAACAAACAGATTTATTAACTACAAAGATAGATTTTAAGTGATTATAAGTGATGGGCAAAAAGTCAGAGTGGTTACCAAAAGAAAATATAAGCATGCAGGCTAAAACTCTCAACTCTATTAGAATGGGCAACATCTAGATTAAGCAGTTTTTCTCACCCCACTGGATATTGCAGTCCTTAATATACAGGTTTGTTCCTTAAACCTGGGCCAATCTCCTCTGTTGGAATCTTGTCTTCTTCTCAGTGTCTTAGTCGCTTGCAGTGAAGGTGGGGGCAGGAGAAGGGCCCAGTATGTGTTCCATTCTGTCTGTTTTATACCCTCAGTCCATGTGCTTGGGGAGCAGAAGTCCAGGCATGTCTGGGGGGCATTGCCGAGTCTCTCCAAGCAAGGCTGAGCAATTCCCCTGGTGTGCTCTCATGAAGATGAGTCATTGTATTGTATTGTAACTCCCTTGCTGGACAATGGATATTGACGGGTTATTCGACATCCCGCCTGGGCTTTGGTTACTTTCCTTTCTGTTGCCTATGGGGTGCGAATATCTGGCTGATTCCCCAACTTACAGCATGTTGATCACCATACAATACAATTCTCATAACTTCATATGCATTAATGATATACATATATAGAGAAATGACTTCAGCAGATCATAACCTTTCCCCTGATACATATAAAGCATGCTTTGTAAGGTAAGATCATGATTCTATGAAAATGCAGAATATGGGGGTTACAGTACACTCCCCCAAGGTATAGAATGTCACACCAGTGTACAAACATTTAAGAGAAAAATCAGACTTTTTGACAATAGAAATCTGTACCAAAACCTATACTGTAATAAATGTACAGATTGGGATACTGTACATCCACCACTTTTTAGATAGATAGATAGATAGATATACACACACACACAATTAATTCCTTATTTAATTCAACATGCAGCCTTGCTGGTTCTCTGAATGCCTGGATCTAAGCAAGGGACAAAGTAACCCATCAGGTTTTCTGTTCTCCAGATATCTCAAAGTATTTCATGGACTTGATCCAAATGTAGCAGGATGTTAAAAAAAAAACACATCCACCAGATAAGTAATTTCTGGGGCAGTTAAATCAAATGTCAGACAGTTCCTTCAAAAGAGGCCTTATGGGGATTTTGATTTGATACTGTTTGTAGCTCCACAATTAATCACAAAATAATGAAAGATTCAAGTCGTTAGAAGCAGGGTTTGGAAGGTTGTAAGGAATTCATGGTATGAACAACAAGAACACAATTTCAACGTGCGAGAAAAGGCAACTCAAATCAGACATACAGGTGATACCAATTATAAAAAAATAGCAGCATTGATTATGCATTTAGGCTCTGATCCTGCAAAGACATAGGTATGTGAGTAAACTATACACACAAGTAGTCCCATTGAGTTTAACGGAAATACTGTATAAAGTCACACAAGTGCTTAAGTCTATGCAAAATCAGGACCCTAGCACCAGACCTTGTGCCAACTGAAGCCTACAGAAGAACTCCCAATGACTTCAATAGACACAGGATTAAGACTCTACCACTAAACATAGGATTCATGGATTCCAAGGCCAAAAGGGATCACTGTGATTATCTTGTCCTGACCTCCCATATATTACAAGCCATAAAAATTTCCCCAACATAATTTCTATTTGAACCAGAGCATATCAATTAGAAAAACATCCCATCTTGTTTTAAAAACTGCCAGAAATGGAGAATCCATCACAACTCTTGCTAAGTTGTTTTTATGGTTAATTACTCAGTGCTATTTTTTTGTGTACACACCTTTTTTCCCCCAGTCTGAAGTTGTCCAGCTTCAACTACCACTCTCAGGATATTTGTAGGCTATGTTATAGCTTTGTGTAATAGTTTGAAGAGCCCATTATCAAATATCTCTCCACATAGGTACTTTTCAACTGTGATCAGGTCACTCCTTAGCCTTTTCACTATTAAGATAAGTAGATTGAGCTCCTGCAATCTATCGCTGCAAGGGATGTTTTCCAGTCCATTCTTGTGGCTCTTCTCTGAACCCTCTCCAATTTATCAACATCCTCCTAGAATTATGGACACCAGAACTGGTCATAATATTCCAACAGAAGTTACAGCAGTGCCAAATGCAGAGCGAATACTACTTCCCTACTTCTACTTGACATTCTCCTGCTTATTCATCCAAAGACTACACATTAGCCTTTCTGTCCTGAAAATTTGAGCAGCCAGTTTTTCAGAAACTGGAAATGATTAAGCACCACTAAATCCAGAGCTGCTGTCTTTTTTTCGGTGTGTGTGTGTGGATACATGACATACATATTAAATGCATTATTTTGAAATGAAACATAGAAAGAAGGAAGAATCCATTTTTATCAGAACTCTTGTATTATGTTAGGGGTCTACCCCGATCTCACTTAAAACCAGTTTCTTGTATTTTTCCCCATCATCTAAATGCTGAGATGGCATAAAAAGACTGGTTAATATAAATCATGCAATGCTGGCATCCTGCTTCCTAAAATGTGGTATACATCTGAGTAAAGTTCCCCAGTACATGACAGAAAAGTAATTGAAAAAGTAAATACATACATTATTTTCTTTCCCAAAATGTCTAGAACTTTGATAAAACTGATCTGTAAGTGAAAATAGCCAACAAAAGTTCTAATATATATATAACTGGTGCTTTCTGTGCATAGTATATGACTCTAGGTCACATCTACCTTGGCAATATTTAAAATCTTACATTTTTACCCATAGACTGAACCATTCTTGAATAGATCTCCAAAGCTTCAAACAGTAAAAGTGAATTATAGTTAATGGCAAAACTCCCACTGACTTAAATGGGGACAGAATTTCACCCTACCAATGCAGGGTGGAATTTTTTTCTTAAGTTGAACGATATTATTACAGTTCTTTTGAGGTTTAGTTTTAATATCTTAGAGTTAAAATATTTTTTCATTATACTTATTGCTTTTTTTCAAATAGCACATCAACTTGTACAATAATCACAATTCATTACAGAATGCATCATTTGAAAGGGAAACACTTGACTATTTAATAAAAAACCTGCCCAATTAATAACTTGTCCATTAGTTTCTTTTAGACAATGCAAGAAAGTCTTAAATTATAATGATTCAGAACTCTCTCACCAGATTTAAAATCTCTCAAAGGTTGCTTGCTTTCACTGTATAAAAGAATTACTCTTCTCCAGTTACTCTCCTCTAACCTCTCTAGTTTTCTACTAAAATAATTCTGAACTCAGACTCAAACTGTAGAATTATTTATGAAAAAATCTTTACTGTATTTACATTACCATATTCTGTGTTCTACTACTATGAACATTCAGATAGTCAAAAAGTGGTTCAGTAGACCTCTCGGCAGACAGATATATTTGTTTCTATTCTGTTCTACACAGATTCTTTTTACTGCGCTCATCACCGTAGTATCCGAGTGCCTTCCAGTGGCATATGAATCATGTTTGTTCTTGCATCCTCTCAGTATATGACCTTATTCTAACTAATGCAGAAAAACTGAAGTATATTACAGCTACCATAAATTGAGAATAAATGTATTAAGGATTTTAGAACTATCATACGAGCACTAAATTGAGCAAAAATTAAGAAGTTTATAATGAAAGAAGATTGTCAGAATTAGGCTATGTCTACACTTGCAGAGTTTTTGCGCTGTCAGTTTCCCCAGTGATAGGAAACAGGTAAAAAAAGCGCTGGTTTGTGTACTCACTTACTTCCACCGGCATCAGACAGTGTTCACATTTGCAGCACTTCCACCTCCAATGAGAGCAACGCACTGAGGGCGGCTACCCCACAGTGCAGCTTTCTCCATTTTGATAGGTCAGGTCTTGTGGGAAGGGGGAAGGGGTTTGATCGCGGGGCATCCTGGGTCCCTGCACAGCTGTCTCTCCCCAAACACTGATCAGCTCCCGTAGCGCAGCATTGCTCCAAGCAGGGAATCCTTTGCTCCCTGGAGCAGCCACTCTCACCTAGACAGATAAGTGAGCAGACAAACAGGAACCAAGAAAGTTTCAAAATTCCCAGGGCTTTACAGGGGGAGGGATGGAGGTCTGTTTACCTGGTGTCAGAGCAACAGAGCTGCTGGCCAGAGTGGTCAGCTGGGCACTATGGGATATGCTCTGGAGGCTAAAAGCTGTGTAAACAGGAAGAACATGTCTTCACTTGCATATCACCGCAAAAGCATCACTGGTAAGAACTGTACACCTCTTGTGGAGGTGGTTTTCTGTTTGCAATGAAATTTCTGAGTTTCACCACAAAAAGTCATTGGCAAATGTAGACACTCCCATGGTTTTGGCGCAAGGGGACTTTTTGCGCTTTAAATGGCAAGTACAGACATGCCCTAAAGAAAAGAAAACTCAGTATTTTATTGTATTTGGTTTGCTATTTGATTTTTTTTTTAATTATAAAACTAAAGCTGCAACTGCAACCAGGCATAGACACTTTGTAATAATTGTCAGCAGACAAACTCTTGAGATCACTCATAGCTCCAGCCTATATTGTTGTTGTCAAGGTTCCTCCCCCACTCTGAACTCCAGGGTACAGATGTGGGGACCTGCATGAAAAACTTCCTAAGCTTATCTTTACCAGCTTAGGTCAGAACTTCCCCAAGGTACAAAATATTCCACCCGTTGTCCTTGGACTGGCCGCTACCACCACCAAACTAATACTGGTTACTGGGGAAGAGCTGTTTGGACGCGTCCTTCCCCCCAAAATACTTCCCAAAACCTTGCACCCCACTTCCTGGACAAGGTTTGGTAAAAAGCCTCACCAATTTGCCTAGGTGACTACAGACCCAGACCCTTGGATCTTAAGAACAATGAACAATCCTCCCAACACTTGCACCCCCCCTTTCCTAGGAAATGTTGGATAAAAAGCCTCACCAATTTGCATAGGTGACCACAGACCCAAACCCTTGGATCTGAGAACAATGAAAAAGCATTCAGTTTCTTACAAGAAGACTTTTAATAAAAACAGAAGTAAATAGAAATAAAGAAATCCCCCCTGTAAAATCAGGATGGTAGATATCTTACAGGGTAATTAGATTCAAAAACATAGAGAACCCCTCTAGGCAAAACCTTAAGTTACAAAAAAGATACACAGACAGAAATAGTTATTCTATTCAACACAATCCTTTTCTCAGCCATTTAAAGAAATCATAATCTAGCACATACCTAGCTAGATTACTTACTAAAAGTTCTAAGACTCCATTCCTGGTCTATCCCCGGCAGAAACCAGCATATAGACCCACAGACCCTTTGTTTCTCTCCCTCCTCCCAGCTTTTGAAAGTATCTTGTCTCCTCATTGGTCATTTTGGTCAGGTGCCAGCGAGGTTACCTTTAGCTTCTTAACCCTTTACAGGTGAGAGGAGCTTTCCCCTGGCCAGGAAGGATTTCAAAGGGGTTTACCCTTCCCTTTATATTTATGACAGTTGTCTTAACAATTCAATATAGAATCAGTATTCTGATATATTACTTGAAAAAACAGTTGACCCGAAGTCAAAACGGCAACAATGTTGTCATTAGTTCTTCCCATCCAGGGCAGACGCACCATTTCTGTGGTTAACATTGTTCTCCACAGACTCATTTACTATACAGAAAATCACAGCAGTTGAAGGCCCCAGTCCTACAAACATTTACGCAAATGAATAACTATTCACCTCAGAAGTCTGGGTCTACTGATATGTAGAGAGTTACTCATATGTACTAAATTACTCACACATTTGCATGATCAAAGCCCAAGTTCACAGTTGTCTGATTGTTTTACCAATGACAAATAATGGAAGCATCTCCTCAACCATAACTGCAGTATCACTAGACTATAGAATAGTTTTAAATATCACAGATAAATCTCCAGTTGGTTAAATTAATTTAACGGTTAAATTAATTTAACTCTTAAATTATCCAAAAAGTTACATTACACTGAACTGGTTTGAAAAGGAAATTTGAGAACCGTTTTGCATAAACTCTCTCAATTATGTCAATATTACTTTTCTAGAAGCTTCCCCTACAATTGCAGAAGTAGAATTTGCCTCTCTGTATATTCCGGTTTCTGGATTCAAAAGATAATTCAACCAGTTTGCATATTAAAATGTCACTGAGTCCTTTCCTTTTTTAAAAACAAAATCCTTAAATTCCAATTCATAAAAAAATTATTTTCCATTATGACTAAAAATTTAGCTTTCAGTTTTATCTCTTTAATTTCCTCTCTCTAATATACTAACACAAAGAAGGCACACTGTACTATAGTCATTCCAACAACTATGTACACCACTGAATGCAGAGTTCTGACTTCTCTCTTGTTATTGCTACTTTTCTGGATCTTTTAAAGGCTTATATCAGACTGCTGATGTGGCTGTTGCTCAGAATACACAGGGCTGACAACAAACTGAAGCCCCAGTGGAGGAAGTTTCTAATTTATTGATTCCACTACTTGGATTTTCAATAGGCCTCCTAGGATTTTTTTTCCCCTCTGGGAGCAGAGCCAATCCCCTTGCATGGCTGCTGACTTTCCCCAGAACTAGCTAGAAATATTCTGCTGGACTCTATTTATAGATTCAAAAACTCAGACATGAACTAGTCAACCCAATTTTTCAATGCCTTGTTCCTCCTCCCTTTACTTACACACACACACACACACAAACTGTGGGCACAATAGACCCCAGAGTTCTGCATTTCTCAGGGAGATAAGACTTCATTCATACTATATACATACCTATATAGTTGAGATTAATGGAGATTCAAATACCAACAAAGGCTGTCTACAAGTGAGTATGTCATTACTGGGCAGGCTGATAGCTCATGGATCTCCTTTTATACAGGAAGTATTGAGCTGAGTTCTCTCACACCAGCCGAGGTACATTTGTGTAAAACCAATGTACGTGAAAGAATCAGGCCACCAACTATAGAGATTTCCCCACCTGTAAGCTAAAGTTCTGTAAGTCAGACACATCAAGATTGATGCACATTCTCTCCCCTTATGCTGGATATCTAGGCAGCCCCAAATTAGAGCTGTTATAAGTTTCACACTGTGGTGTTTAGATGCTGCTTGTAATTATTAGAACTGGGAGCACTGGCTGTTGGGAGTCTGAAAGGACAGGAAACAGGAAGGGGGGGGGAGTTGAGGAGGCTGAGTGAGAGCTACTGAGGGTGCAGCAGCAGCTTGGTAAAGAGGTTTCCACTTTGAAAATAAAGTCCTGTTGAAGTTTGTTAGTACCTTGCCTGGTTGCTACAACATTTTTGGCGATGAGGATGGGATCAGGTAGTATAGATACTGCTGAGCCAGTGTCCAATATTAGCTGAATAGAGTGTGATTTGCCTGAAGGTATGGTGGAAATGTTTACAGTACACTTTATTTGTTCTGGAATATATGCAGTAGTGATTTTGTCCACACTCAGCACAGTAACATCTGGTATTGTAACTGCATGCACCTGTTGATTGAACTGGCTGCTGCGACATACTTCAGCAAAATGCCCAATCTTTTTTGCAATGATTGCACTGAGCTACTTTTGCCGCACATCCTGTGTAGCTTGCAAGGTGTTGTGGAGATCCACAGTGAAAGCATGTTTTTACTGTATTTTGAATTTGCTGATTCAGTGGTTTTCCATTAGTTTTTCACTTGTAATCGTTTGTCTTTAACGATAGTGAACTTTTCTGCAAAGGAGTAATAGCCTGGACTGGGCCTCCTGTATCCATGCTCATTATTTTCGCTTCAGCTGTAGCTGACTCAATCTGAGTGGCAATGGTTATTGCTTTTTCTAGTGTAAGTTGTGGTTCAAGAAATAAGTGTTCTCTTACACGAAGCATGGTTGTTTTCTCAATGAGCTGGTCTTTAATCATCTCATCCCAAAGTCACAAGTTACAATCAGACTCCTCAGTGAAGCAATACACTGCATTGTAGTCTTCCCTGTTTTCTGCTCACACTGGCGAAATCTGTAGCGATTAGCTACTACATTCACTTTTGGCACAAAAAAGTTCTTTAATGCAGTGAGTGCAGTCTCATATTTATCGTCTGCAAGGGGAGAAGTGTAAAATATACACTGCCCTTCTGCTCCAAGGCAGTGGATTAGCAGGGCATGCTTTCTTCAGAAATCTCTGTAGCAGTGATTGCAAGCAGATAAGTCTCAAACATATGGATCCAGGCAGTAAATCCTGAGGCTCACCTGGGCTTTGCAGAAAGAGTGCAGGTGGGTTCAGAGGCAGAAGATCCATCCTCATCACCAAAATGTTATAGGAACCAGGCAAATTACTAAAACTTCAACAGGACTTTATTTTTAAAGTGGAAACCTCTTTACCAAGCTGCTGCTGCACCCTCGGTAGCTCTCACTCAGCCTCCTCAACTTCCCCACCCCTTCCTGTTTCCTGTCCTTTCAGACTCCCAAAAGCCAGTGCTCCCAGTTTAATAATTACAAGCAGCATCTAAACACCACAGTGTGAAACTTATAACAGCAAAATTGTTTAGGACAATTTACACGTAATAGTCAAGGTAACATACAGAACAAAGTCCTGCTGAATTGCATGTTTGTGTGTGTAGCTAATGAAAAAAACATTAGCTCAAGGTTTTCTATTCAGTGGCAGATGACTGTAAAATATTCTTCCATTTAATATATGCCCTTATGAACTAATACACTTGTAGTGCTCCCAATACAGAACATATTAAGGGGTCCTTAACCCAGCCAGGTAAGATATCAGAAGTCAAAGAACAGTACCAAAATCCTCTCTTAGATTTACTGTTGTTCCTTAGATTATAACTACTGAAAGAGATTAACCTATTTTTAAATGTGTTGAACTAAATCCCAAGAGATCTGGGACACAACTCTCAGTGATGTCAACGAGAATGGAGAGTACCTAATACCTTTCAGGATTTTCCCCACTAAATTATATGCCAAATTTTTATGCCAATACCTATCTTGGTTTTCTCCTTCCACATTCTTATTAATTTTCTTTTCTGTTTCATAGTCTCTCATTTCCTTATTCCTTCCTGCTCCTGATACTGTTACTATTCCTGCTATGATCTGAAACATCTAAGCTTCTGCCTCTTCAGTGTGCAAATTACCAGTACATGATGTACACGGATTTTCTGATATGTAACTTATGCCATCACTTAGGTCACCTCTGAATTTGGTGTACTCTGCATAGTGGAAAAAAGGTAATACATCCCCCAACCAAGAATTACTGCCCCAATGCATTTACTTCTTTTAGGAACTTTGGGAATGTAAGGTACCTGTGATGGGGTAGATAAACCCCATACCTACTGAGAGCAGGGAAGACTTAATATAGGTTCAGGAAGTGGATCAGTTGTGTGTATTTACAACTGCAATAGGAGAAGACTTTGTTGTCAGAGTACAGAAGATCTGAGAATAAAGAAAAGGAAACTCTTCCTGAGAGTTTTGTGGAAGGTCTCAAGAACCTAAGAATGACATTATTGGTGTATTAGAAAAACAGACTGCTAGACATACAGAAGAATCAGAACAAAATATCCTAATTTACAAGAACATTTTAATTTTTTTTCTTATTATTTTATCCATTTTCATGTAAAGTAGTAAATAACCAAATTTTAAAATATTAGGAAGCCAGCATGTTGAAAACATTAGAAAAAGGTACCATATTAATTAAAGCAACTTTATATTTTATTTGGAAATAAACTAATTATATTTGACTCAAATAGCATAAGCCTCACGAGTATATAAAGTGCACATAAGGTAAAAAAATTCAATACTTTTGATTCAGTTTCATTCCATGTTCAAATGAATTTATCCGGCCTTTACAATGTATAAGTAGCTGCAATGCAATAAGTTTGCTTTTATAAAGTTGTATTGATCCATAAGATTGCCTTGTATTGAAAAACAAGGCAGTTTGATCTATTAAATTGGTTTGCATAATTTACTACTACTTGGCAGTATCTAACTAAGCTGCCTATACCACCACACACTTTTGCTTTATTTTATTGACAAATCAGTGGTATAATGTGTGCGCACACATGTGTGTGTATACCACATGTGGATGTTTTTACCATCTCAAATGGGGGAAATTTATTCCTGTACAGAAGGACAGCACAAGGTTTATTCATCACTTAAGTTCCATTGTCCCTGTTCTGGTACTTAAACTTTATTTTTATTTATAGCAGTGCTCAAAAGGAAGCCCATCCATTTGTTCTTGGCTCTCCTGATGTAACTTATAAATAAAAAGTGCAACAATTGAAAATAACCCACCTCAAATTTCCCTCCCCCTTGAATAATTTCCCATGGCTACAATTACAATTCCTTTCCTTTTCCAAACACCTGGTATAGAAAAGGAATGCTGCACTTAGTCCTTGAAGGTCATCAGGTTCAGGCCAAAAATGGTGTCAACACTGTTGCTGGCCCTCTGCACAGGGGTGAGTTCATTGATAAAAATATGGCAATCTTAAAATCGATTGTTGTTGCAGACCGGTCCCACTTTAAAAACAAATTTTATATTGCTAATAGTTACATATTCTTTTCACTATATAACTCACTCCTGATTTCTTTTAAATAAATTCAGACTTTTGTACAAAACATATTAAAATGTTAAGGTTAGAGGCCCCTCCCTTCCTCCAAACGTTTAATTTGAAATGAATAACAGCACTTTATATTATCCATTTCTGCAGACTGACACTGTCATTGACCAATATTTAATCAGTCAAAAATGTGGCGTCTAATCTATGTCTTAATGTCAATTCTGGCGTGGGGGGCATGGATCAATGTTCACATTGCGCTCCCTGGACTGGGGAAGCTAATGATGGACCAGTGGACCAAATTTGGTGATAAATCCTGGTCCCGTGCCATCTGAGGCACATTGTGCGTACACTAAGTTGATATCGATTTTTTAAAATGTAAATTTCAAACAGTCTCGAGACATGAAAAGTTTAGTTACAAAACTAGTGCAAATCAAATACATTATTTCATTGCAATTTTTTTTAAAGAGTTAGCTGGCAGTGGTAATAAAATTTTGGGTAGTATCCAATATTTACTTCCATATACTGAATAGAAACTGACATGTCTGACTCCCCCTCCCCCACACACTTTGTTCATCTTCCAGCTAGTTTGCACAAATTCAAATACAGATTTAAGGAATTAGAATTGAATTTATTTAAATTATTCAGTTATTCCACAGTGTATTTGAAGGAATCTGATGGTTCAGTTATACAGGGTTTACACAGCTAATCCTGCTGAAATGTGGTTTTACCTCACGTTTTACAGCATGTTGGTCTATGATAAAGGCTTGGTATAAAGTGTTAACAGGTTACTCATTTAAGTAACTTTTTTGTAAACCAAATCCTTAAAGAATGTTTATTGACCAATATTTGTTTTTAATTATTAACTTAAAAAAGCCTTGGTGCTAAAAATAATTCAAACCAAGGTGCAATCCTCCCCCAGCACACCTGAATAAACACACTATAAACTGAAGAGGTCCGCAGGGGACATGGGGAACAGAATCTTCCCCAGGGCTGCAAAGCTATGAATGGAGCAGCTCTGTGGTCTCTATTGGCATCTCAGGGCTGCACCAGCAGCAGCCTCCAATTGCTGCTGCAATATCCCTATACAGTTCATTGCAGGGAGATGTTTAGCCAGGGAATCCCAGCTCCCTTCCCCCAAGAATTCCCTCCCTGGTTGGGTGCATGAAACTTCCCTGGAACAGGGCAGGTGCAAAACCTCAGTGCAGGCTCTCCGTATCCTCAGTTTAAGAGTAGCAGGACTCATAGATGTAGTGCATATACAAACACATACATAACGTAAATAAGCAAATACACCATGCCTGACTGTACTCTGTAGTACAATTTTGGATACAGTCAGAGTAACAGAATTGACTGCTCATATATACTATTGATAGAACCACATTAACGTAAGTGGGAAATTTGCTCTTAGTTTGCAATAGTCAAACTACTCTACTCCTTAAAAAAAAATAAAAAAGTACCTGACAATTGCACCCTGTTTTGTGATTTTTTTCCCTATAGACAGCATAAATAATGCTAAAATCCTCTTTTGAGCCAAGTCCTCAGTCTGCACAGCTAAAAGGTTATTGTCATGATGCATTGTCTCAGAAGTGCAAGGTCCTCTTCCCCCAGTTTTCATAGTTTCCTTGTAAATACTATCAAAGAGGCCAGTTTTCGTTTCCAGCTTCAATTCTGATGTTTTTCAAATCAGATCGCCAGTTGTCCTTGAACTAGGAATACAGCTTAATCTTAAAATACTCTCTTTATCACCCCATAGTTTATAACAGTGTTAATAAAAGAGCTAAATATACAAACCAAGATTGATTTTTAAAGACAAGATGTTGCCAGAGTAAACTGGGACTTTTAGACTATGACACAAAGTTTCAAAATGGCCTGATTTATGGGAGCAGTGCTGTCAATGTGCACATATACGTGAGGGTTATGAAGTACACAGATGTGTATTTACAAATTTCTGACTTGTGCAAGCACTTCAGGATTTACACACACTATTTAAATGTACATTTTTGAAAATATGGGCTTTTAGTTCTATCTAAATATGAACTAAGCATAACTGCTATCCCTTGTCCTCTGTGGCCTGAATCTGCCATTGTGAAACAAAGCATGATTACAAAAACTCTTTTGAACAGACCACAGCTTTGCCTAGCAAACTGTTCAAACCAATTTAAGGGATTCAGAATCCTACACTGCGATCTCTAAATTTCATGAGCAGCCTCTTTAAAAACATAGCTCAATCTATTCTAAACAATAAATTAACGGAAAAACAGAGATTATGAAGTTTCAGCACCAAAAGATAGTACTTTTTATTTCCATTGATTTGAATTAATGTGTCTCCACCCTTATGAGATAAACAAGCAGGTAAACAGTGCTATTACATAACTTGTTGAACAGTATGTTTCAATAGTCTTAAAAATTAAAGAAAAATAAGCAAAAGAAAAAATATTTAAAAGTTACTTCTACATTCATGCAAGGCATACATTGCAGCATTGCACTCTTGGAATAGCAATGTAGATTTAGGTAGATGCATTAAAAATAAAGTAATTTTTCAATGCCATCTGCATCCTTACCCCTCATAAAAAGGCAGCAGCAACACATGAAAAGACAGACAAAAAAAGAAATGGAAATGTAGTCTATTTACAGGTTCCACATAACTGCAGTATCATGTTAGGATAATATGGAATTCAGAAAAAACATTTGCAAAAAGACTAGAAAGAAAACCTATAGTTTGACAGCCTAGGAAAACTAAAATCCCACTGTGGACAAATTTGATTTACTCCCTGTTACTGGCTTATGCTTAAAAATTCTGAGTCCATTGACTGATGAGCATATCTGAACTGCAGCTACAAAACTGATCTCATGTCTGACAATCTTTTTGCTTATTTTTTAAAAAGCTAAATAAATAATTTACTATCCTGGTAGCTTATACTACCCTCCAGGAGAAGTGTACATATATAATTACATTCACTTTACTCCCAAAGTGCAGTAAAGTAGAAGGTGCAATCTTCGTTTGGTGCCGTTTAAAAAAAAAAAAAGCAAGGAGGTGGAAGGTAAATTTTCAGCCTCAATCTGATGTGCTGGTCATTCAGTGCAACCACAGTTTTTAAATGCGGGTCTAATCAGATATCATCTTGGCCTTGGGTGATGCACAATATTTGCACAAAACAGCTTAATCTTAAAATAAATGAAAGCAGATGCTAATTAATTGTGACAACCATATTTTCTTGTCAGACAACAAAAATTGACATTCAAGTTGTCCTTGGATAATTCACCTTTAAAAACATGCCCTGCCTGTTACCATGGATCACAAAGAGTTAAGATTTCAAATACTAAAAGGTAATTTATAAGAGCAGTGCAATAGAAAAAAAGCCCAAAAGAGATCAGATTATTTCAGAAAAAAGCTTTTAAGTCATAGTTTAATGCATAACTGACTACACTGAATGTTGTCCTAGCAAGTATCTGACTGAAAAATTCTGATCTAGAAGTAAAATGAAATCTAAAACTTAGGTATGTTATCTGTGCAGTCCTTATTTTCTGTATAAAAAATTTGGAAATATTTAGATAATACAATTCATACCAAGGTTATTCCCATATAAAATACGCAGTGCATTCTCTATTAAATTAAATACTCAAAAAAGGTGTTCAAACCCCCCTCACCACCCCCAAAACAGGACACCTTAGTAATTCCCGAACAATGCATAAATATTAAAAAGCATGACAAACTTAGAAGATAGTCACAGTTAGCTACCTTACAGTAGGAGCAGGAATGCCCAAAAGGAAATCAATGGCAAAACTCTCATTCATTTCAGAAAGAGCAGGGTCCAGCCATTTTTTGCAAAAGTTAAAAAAAAAAAAAAAAAAAAAACTTCATTGCATAACAATGCTATAGAAGCAGAAACTTAGTAAGACAAAAAGGTTGCATTTGTTTCAGTTGTTTTTAATTCAGTGTCTATAAAAGGGGCATAGTGAGGTCCTATCAGTATCCTGCTGAAATGCAGTCAAGCCAGGCAAGAAGAGTTTTGATCTTTTTGTCTGCTCAAAGTTCAGCTCTGGGATTCAAACACAGCTGAAAGCAGGACAGACAGAAGAATCAGCACAGACAGAAGTTCCTGTTTGCTCTTCCAGCACCAAACGCCATTCAGTTTCTAAGAGCCTTCTCTGTCTCCTCCCCATGCCTCTGAAGTGAGGAAAGACAGAACCACCCCCTGATTCCCCATCCCCCATTTTCAGTGAGACAGAGGCCATGGTGGCCCCCTAGAGGGGCACATAAGACTGCCATGGTTCTCCATCCCTCATCTGTGAGAGGGGGATAGAAGAACCTCTGGTACTTTCATGGGGAGAATCATTTGAGAATGGAGCATTCCCACTCCCTGGAGTATAATGAGAGATCTTCTTGCCAAACCACCTGCCTACAGCTCATGCTGGTCACAGGATAAAGGTGAGTGCTGATGCTGGTATTTGAGATTGTGATAGTTGATATGTAGGGTGGAAGCAGAGTTGCCTCTGGGCAGGTGTGTGGTCATACAGGCATTGGGGCAGCTAAGAGCAAATGGATATTTTGGTCAGAGAGGGTGGAAAGACAAGGATTGTGGGGAAAAGCAATGTCACCAACTCACAATTTTATCATGAGATGCACAATAGTTGATGATTTTTGTTTTTAAAGTTTCTCATGTTGCATCAGGAAGGAGATGGAGAACAGTCAGGGAAAAGGCAGAACAGAAGGGAGTCTGAGGTTATGATAGGAAATAGGAATGGCAGAGAAGGAGAATGTGAATGGTAGGAAACTGTGAGGAGAAAGGAAGGGAAGTATGGGAAGAAGTGAAAGCTTGGGACAGCCAGGAACATGAAGGGTAGAGCACAAAGGGGGAGACAATAATTACAAGGAGGAAGGATGGAGAAGAACAGATGGTGCCCATACCAGGTAAGTAACTGGATTTCCCTTCTGAGCAGTGAAGTGGGGAAAGTGTTCATTTAAAGTTTCATTTTGAATCTGATATAACCACACATCAAATGAGGAGGAGGGCTTCTCATTAAATTCTCAAAAATCAAAGGTAGATTTTTTAAAAATCTTGCAACTGGAGGGTCTGAATAACAATTTTTAAATATATGCAGAGGTAATGCCAGAAAAGAGGAAAAGAAGTTGTGTGGTAACGGCTGAAGTGCCTATATCAAATTTTTCCATTGGGGGACTATTTAAAAATAGTTACGTTTCTGTACGTAAACAAACAAGTCAAGTCAGAATGTAAACTTGTGGAATGATGGGGAAAAAATTTACCAAAACGTTCAAAAGTTAAATCACAAATTTGCTATTTTTAGGGCCATAAAACACCTTGATCTGTGGTCAACCCTCACTGACCATAACAAGAGTTTTAGATGTGAATCTAGGAGAGCAAAGTTTTCTCCACAGAGCTTTTGTAGTCCATCCATTAATTCTGATCAGTTTTTGTTCAAACATTCCAACTCAAGGAAAAAATACTCTAATTAAATATTTTTGAAAAATTACTTTAAAAGTACTAATCTATTTCCCCATGTTAAGTATCCTCACACCTTCTTGTCAACTGTCTAAATGGGCCATCTTGATCATCACTACAAAAGATTTTTTCTCCTGCTGATAATAGTTCATCTTAATTAATTAGCCTCTTACAGTTTGTATGGCAACTTCCACTTTCTCTGTATGTATATGTCATATAGCCTTAATTTGTTTCACCGAAACCTAAAATGTATAGTATTTTTCCTAAAGCAAAAGATGTAGTACAGTACTTTATAGACTACAGATTTAGAGAGACAGTGAACAGTTAACACATTCTATGTAATTGAAGAAGCTTAATTCACAGTTTAAGAAATTAGGGCTGTCAAGCGATTAAACAACTTAATCACAATTAATCGCACTGTTAATAGAATACCATTTATTTAAATATTTTTGGATGTTTTCTACATTTTCAAATATATTGATTACAACACAAAGTACAAAGTGTACAGTGCTCACTGTATATGGATTCTTGATTACAAATATTTGCACTGTAAAAATAAAATAGTATTTTTCAATTCACCTCATACAAGTACTGTAGTCCAATCTCTATCATGAAAGTTGAACTTACAAATGTAGAATTATGTACAAAAAATGACTGCAGTCAAAAACAAAACAATGTAAAACTTTAGAGCCCATGAGTCCACTCAGTCCTACTTCTTGTTCAGCCAGTCACTCAGAAAAACAAGTTTGTTTACATTTGCAGGAGATAATGCTGCCCTCTTCTTGTTTACAATGTCACCTGAAAGTGAAAACAGCCATTCTCATGGCACTGTTGTAGCCGGTGTCGCAAGATATTTATGTGCCAGATGTGCTAAAGATTTATATGTCCCTTCATCTTCAACCACCATTCCAGAGGACATGCATCCATGCTGATTATGGGTTCTGCTCGATAACAATCCAAAGCAGTGCAGACCGACGCATGTTTGCTTTCATTATCTGAGTCAGATACCACCAGCAGAAGGCTGATTTTCTTTTTTGATGGTTCAGGTTCTGTAGTTTCCGCATCAGAGTGTTGCTCTTTTAAGACTTCTGAAAGCATGCTCCACATCCTGTCCCAATCAGATTTTGGAAGGCACCTCAGATTCTTAAACCTTGGGTTGACTGCTATAGCTATCTTTAGAAATCTCATACTGGTACTTTCTTTGCATTTTGTCATATCTGCAGTGAAAGTGTTCCTAAAACAAACAACATCTGCTGGGTCATCATTCGAGACTGCTAGAATATGAAATACATGGCAAAATGCAGGTAAAAAAAAGAGCAGGAGACATACTATTCTCCCCCAAGGAGTTCCGTCAAAATTTAATTAACACATTTTTTTAAACAAGCATCATCAGCATGGAAGCATGTCCTCTGGAATGGTGGCTGAAGCACGAAAGAGCATGCGAATGTTTAGCATATCTAGCACGTAAATAACTTGCAATGCCGGCTACAAAAGTGCCCTGCGAATGCCTGTTCTCGCTTTCAGATGACATTGTAAATAAGAAGCCAGCAGCATTATCTCCTGTAAACATAAACTAACTTGTTTGACTTAGCGATTGGCTGAATAAGAAGTAGGACTGAGTGGACTTGTAGGCTCTAAAGTTTCACATTGTTTTGGGGGTTTTTTAGTGTAGTTATGTAACAAAAATCTACATTTGTAAGTTAAACGTTCAAGATAAGGAGATTGATTATGGTACTTGTACGAGGGGAATTGAAAAATACTATCTCTTCTGTTTATCTTTTTTATAGTGCAAATATTTGTAATATAAAGTGAGCACTGTATACTTTGTATTTTGTGTTGTAATTTAAAATCAACATATTTGAAAACAGAAAAACATCCAAAGGTAGGTAACAAATTTCAATTGGTATTCTATTAACAGTGCAATTAAAACTGCAATTAATCAAAGGGGGAGGGATAGCTCAGTGGTTTGAGCATTGGCCTGCTAAACCCAGGGTTGTGAGTTCAATCCTTGAGGGAGGCCATTTAGGGATCTGGGGCAAAAATTGGAGATTGGTCCTGCTTTGAGCAGGGGGTTGGACTAGATGACCTCCTGAGGTCCCTTCCAACCCTGATATTCTATGATTCTATGATTCTAAGGATTCTTTTTTTAATCCCGATTAATTTGAGTTAATCGCATGAGTTAACTGCGATTAAATCGACAGTCCTAAAAGGCATAAAAACTCAATTGCAAGTTAGTCTTTTGTGACCTTTGGAACTTCTTTTGTAATATAACTCAATAAAGAAACAGTATCTTGCAAAAATATATAACCAAAGAAACAGTGGGGTTTATCTCAATTTAAACTGAGATATTTTAGTTTATAAAAATGTTCTGAGAATCACAGGAAGAACATTTTATAAACTACATTTATCTTTTTACTATGTGATTTCCTTTTTAATTCCTACAATAATTTTTTCAAGAAGTACTCAAAAACAAACTCATACTGTATCCTTTAATAAAACACCCTCCTATTACTTGTTAAATGTTTTAGTAAACCCTCAGTTGCAAGAAATAACTAGGCCAGAACTACCATTCAAAAGTAAGTTTGTAACCTTATTTGAAAACTTTGTCAGAGTTAATGCCTGTATTTCAAAGAGGTCTCATAGATAATAGGAACTTCCTGAGCTATAGTCCAATCCTGTGCTTTATGTTCCCTCCTAGGCCATAGAAGCTCCAGTCACAGCAAAACCAGTGCAGCTCCACTGCAACAAGGAGCAGGATTTGGTGATGACTGAAAAGGGGTACCCTTCCCCTCCCTTTTGCAGCATGATAAGCTAACCATGAGGCAAATGACGCAGTGTTTTAGTAAGGGCGCATTTAAACACCTCCAATAACAATGCTTAAGTTACTACCATTGATAAATTATGCAGAACTGAATTACTCTTTGATTCCTCTCTTAACACACTGCTTGTCAGTGTTGCTGTAACAAGGGATGCCACATTTCCACCTTGGAGGCACACACATCTCAAATAAAGTAATTCATGTACATACTACTCTGTAATGCAACTGCCAGATGTGAGTGAGGCATATCGAATTAACATTAAATAAACTTCACAACTGGAAGTGGTTTTTGTTTGTTTTGTTTTTTTATATGTCTGCTTTGAATGTCCCCTCTATTCTATCAATGTATTACTTTCACCACCCTTGTCTACCCACATCATAATGTATATTTACCAGATGAGAGAGAGTTAAGTCTCTATGTGCAGCTTTAATGTTTGCATTTTCCAACTTCAGTGCTTGTCCTATCAACCTTAACATTCTGTTAAAATATTTTCCCCAAACAAATTTTTGTTTCAATCAGCCTTACATCAATTCTAGCTTTTACTATTATGATAAGAGCTATAGTGCTTAGGGTAGTTTACAATATATCTTTAAGAAGCATTCCTTACAAATATAGATACTAAGCCCAACAGTAATCTACATAAAGCACTTAAGTATTTAAATCTAACCCTATAGAGCACATGCTTGACTTCCATTAAAGTTAAATGCTTTGCTGAACCCGGATGGTTTACTGACTCTAGGCCTCCCACCCTACTCCCACTGTAGACTATTTCAGTACTGCCTGAGTAAAGGCTTTGCAATGTTAGTCTCACTATTGCAATAAACGTACCAATATGCAAATATCTTTATAACAGTCAAATGTCCAATAATCGAATCACATTTACAGTGCATATATAAAGCTGTAATGGTTTTCATACAGGACATTTCAGAAACCACAGTTTTCCAGTCCTTATTAAAATTATGAATTTGTATTTTCAGTAGAATTTTGCTAATTCAGCTTTCTTTAACCTGCATATTTTAGAATCTGCACACAAAAATTGGTGCCATCTTCTCACTTCTCAGCAAAGATTTAACAGCAGACTTCTGTAATGAGGTCTTATATTACTGAAGTACATGACGAGATTGTATAATACTATGCTATTTTCATATTAAATTAACCAGATAAATTTGTGTTGCAGTATCCTAGTTTTCTGTGTGTTCTTTCAGTTACTCACTAATTTACAAAATTCAGTAATTAGGGAAAATTGTCAAGCTTCCACTGTGTTTCCATATCCCATGACCTTTCTGACCTCCAGATTTTCATAAAAGATAAAAACATTACGTAAAAGAGACAATGTTGTGGATACAGAGATTTAAACACACAGCTCTCTAGGGCACAAACATCCATGTTACATATTTTGCTCCATGTGGACCTTTCACTGACAATTTTCTGGATGCAGCATCCAATAGAAATTATCTTGCATTAATATTTTTTCCATTGAAAATTAAGCCTCAAAAGCCAAATTTTCAGAGGATCTTGTAAATGTTGTGCTAAGTATTTACAAAATCTGAATTTGTGAGCACAAAAAGCCCCCAAACAACTGAGGAAACAAAATAGTGGGCCACTGGACACAAATGCACATAGGTACGGCTGAGGAACACTTTGAAAATTTGGCCTCAAATATTCATATGGTCCTGTAATTTTAATTTACTCTCTTATTGAGGGAAATTTAAAACAAAAAAAAAAAACAATTTACTGCTTTAGCAAGACTACACCAAAAATTATTAGAAAAATAATTTATAAATAAGCTATAAAGATGCATCATTTAAATGCATCATTTAAAAAATGTAAGCAAGCTTAAAACTTTTACATTAAGAATCATTACTTAGCAGCCCTGGTCTACACTGGGGTGTGGGAAATCGATTCAAGTTACGCAACTTCAGCTACGTGAATAATGTAGCTGAAGTCAACGTACTTAGATCGACTTACCATGGTGTCGCCACCGCTGCTGCTCCCCCGTCAACTCTGCCTGTGCCTCTTGCAGTGCTGGAGTACAGGAAAGCGCTCGGGGATCGATTTATCTTGTCTGAACTAGACGCGATAAATCAATCCCCGCTGGATTGATCGCTGCCCACTGATCCAGCAGGTAGTGAAGACCTACCCTTAGTGACAAACTTTTCATACTAATACATGTGGGAAGCTAAGGTAGGGAAAAATCCTGCCAAGTTTGGAGAACATTTTTGCAGCTTGGCACTTTTCTATAATGTCTTCTAGTACGAGGTTCTCAACCTTTTTCTTTCTGAGCCCTCCTCCCTGCCCCCCAATCATGATATAAAAAACTTACTCCTGAGGGCATTCTGCACCAAAAAAGTAAAAATTCTGCACACAATATTTTACAAATTTTAATTTGTCAAATAAACGTGGAGGCTCCAGCATGGCATTCGGGAGCACAGGCCACTGGCTCCACAGAGGTGGGAGATCACTGTGCAGCTCTCCGCCAGAACACTGACTCAGTGGTTATGCTGCACCCAACCCTGACACAGCGCAAGGACCAGACCTGCCCCAGAAACACACCAGGGCGCTGCCCCCTCCATGCCAGGTGCACCAGGTGTGGGCAGGCGGGCTCAGCAAGGCAGGATCCAAGTGGGCTTAGTATGGGGGGTGGGATCTACATGTGGGTTGAGAAGGTTCTGTCTGGGGCAATCTGGATACACAGGGGCTTTTGGGGGGGGATTCTTGGGGCAACAGTAATGGGAGTCTGCATGGGTGTCCAGGTGAAGGTAGTTGGGGCTCAGTGGGGGGGGGGGGGGAAGAGGGTGTCTGGGAATGATAGAGCTCAGCAGGGGGCCTAGGTATGGGGGCCTCAGTGGGGGGTTAGATTCTGGGGGAGTGGGGCTCAGTGGGGTGGGGGTGATCCAGGTGCAGGGAGAGTGAGGCTCACCGGGGAGGAGGGGGGTGAGGCTCGGTAGGAGGGACTGGGTATGAGGGGGTCTGGATGCACAGGAGTTGGGCAGAGGGGGGAGCAGCTCCCTATACAGGGATTCCTCCTCCTACAGCTGAGGAGAGATGGGTGCAGGAAGCGGGGGGGGGGGGGGCGCGGTGGGAGGGAGAGTTTGCAGAGATTCCTACAGCTGGATGAGAGTTCTGGGGGTGGGTCTGACCTGGCCCCGGATACCGTGCAGAGGAAGAGGCAGTCCTATCCTCCCCACCCTAGCCAGGACTACCAGTCAGGTCTTCCCCAGTCCCGCCCCCTGCCCCACAGTGATTTACCTCTCTGCCAACTGCCCTGGGCACCCAAAACATACTGCTGTGGAGGGTCGCATGACTGCTCTTGTGGCTTCCCTTTGCTTCCCCATCAGAAAGTCATTTTTCTGAAGGGATACAAAGAAATCTGTGGGGGACATGAAATCTGCGCATGTTAATCAATTTATTAGTGGTAAACCTATAGAAATATTGGTTGCTTGTTTGCACCAAGAGGACTAAGAAAAAAATAAAATAAAATGGAGAGCATATTCGTGTCAGGTGTAAAAACTCCACAGCGCACCTGTGCCACAACGGTTTTCTGCATATAAAAAGCCAGAGCCAGCATTAGGGGGTGGCAAGCAGGGCAGTTGCCTAAGGCTCCATGCCACAGGGTGCCCCACGAAGCTAAGTTGCTCAGGCTTCTGCTTCAGGGCCAGGTGGTGGAGCTCAGGGCCCTGGCTTACAGCCCTGCATGGGAGGAGGAGGAGAGGGGATTCGACTTTCTGCCCTGGGCCCCAGTGAGTCTAACACTGGCCCTGCTTGGGGGACCCTCTGAAACCTGCTTACAGCCCCCACGGGGCCCCAGACTCCTGGTTGAGAACCACTGCTCTAGTAAACAAAAAAACAAAAAACCAAACAGAGGTTGAGTCGGATTATAAATTGAAAAAATATTTGCTAGGTCATTATTTCTGTGTCAGATAAGAGTTAAATATTATCTAGAACAGTCACTTATTGAAAACAAAGTTTATTTACAAAATATTTGTGATATTGTGACATCAGATTTTAACCAGAACTATCCATTTAAAATCATTGATGATTTTACTCAAACCATCGTGGCACAATCTGGGTTTTCTTTTTAGCACTCTATATAGCAGAGACACAAAGTGGATATGTTGCTGACCCTGCAGAGCATTCTGGAGAAGCAGACCCCTATGGTTGCAGACAGCAGCTTTTCAGGACTGGGGCCATGTTACGTATTCCAGTCTGTCTACTCTGACAGACTCCACAGTTTTAAGCATACAACTATTGCTACAAATGAATGAATATACACATCTAACTTTAATACACATCTTTTTAAAATATAATCAGCCACTAACATTTTAAAGGTCATACACACATTCTGCAGGGTTTGTTTGTTTAACATCAGCAAGGGCTTGACTGAAAGCTCACTAAAGTCAGTTAAAGTTTCTTACAGTTAAGCACCTGCTTAACTACAAGCATTTGGCTAAGTTCCTTAACTTCAGTGGAATTTAACTGCAATCCTGACTAGGGATGCTTTCCTGAATCAAGGCCAAAAAAGAAAAAACTTTAAAATAATAAAACAAGGCAAGAAAGGTTTGCCTCTTCAATGAGTGGTGCTAAACTCCTCACAATAGTCAGGAAAAAAACTAAAAAGTTAAAAATGGAACCCATCAAATTGAAATGGCATTGGCCAAAAATGTCACTCAAATCACTGAAAAATAAAAAAAGTTATACCTGAGTACTTTCTTTTATCACCTGTCTGAACAAGTAACCCTTTTGAATCACAAATCTAAGGCAATGCCCCAGGGCTGTTTCCTCAACCATCTGTGCATGCATCTTCCCACTCTTGCACGGGAAGGGGATGTGACCACATTCCACTTGGGAACTATATTTGGGGAGGAAGTAGAAACTGGGCAGTTTGGGGAGAGATACATTGTCCCTCTCCAGCCCCACTGAGGCTGTATTATCTTTCTGCAGTATCCTCTTCCCAACCCCTGCTATACTTGGGGGCCCCAAAGACAGCAACTATGAGTCCCCAGTAGTATAGCTACCATACAGCCACTCTGCCATAGAGTCAGGGAACTTTTTTTTGTGGGGAGGGGAATGGAACATGCAAATCCCTCCACTGGGATGGTGTTGGGGGATTGCACAAAGGATTTTACCATGTAAGGGGATGAACTGGCCCAATATGTGAATTTTAATTACTATCCAAATTACTATTAATAGCTGTTAGTGGTAAACCTATAGAAATATTGGTTGCTTGTTTGCACCAAGAGGACTAAGAAAAAAATAAAATGAGAGCATATTCGTGTCAGGTGTTCTGGTAAGTTGCTGGGAAAAGGCACATTTGATGAAAAGAGCCTCAGCACCAGACTTTTCAGTTTTACTGTTGTTTCAAGCAACCATGACATGTTCCTTAACCATTTTGAAAGTGACACAGCTGTCATGATCATGGGACTTAGAACTGCATTTTGCCTCAGATGAGCAATCAATCACTTTTAAAAAAAAAAAAATCTTATTTTCCATTCTGAGTGCACATTTCTCACAATGAAGTCATACAACTAAACGTAAGTGATTGCTATTTACTTTAACATTTCTTAGAGATACCATTCCTTTTGAAAAAATATATTTAAATGTGTGGTGCACACAAACATTTTATGCACATTTTTTTTTAAAGAAAAAGACATGCTGTACACACTAGCATAAAATTCAAAAGAAAATGTATTTTTGCATGGGAAAACCACTTCTTTCCTCATATTAAGTACTAGTTCTACAAATAATAAACCCTTATTGACTAAACATCAAAAGAGCAACAATTATGAAAGACAAAATAAATGAGGAGAAAAGGGAAATGTTCCGGATGATGGTTTGTACTGGGTATAATCAGCATGGTGGCAAGAATCTGTCATGTCTGGATAATGTTTATTAGATCTCGTTAGCAAGAACAATTGACTTGTGATACCTATTAAACTGGGGTTTTCATTCTCATTAACGGTCTCAAGATTAATGCTCAAAACCTAAATTTAACTCTGCTCCATGCCCAGCCATCCTATGCCTTTACCATGTAAGGCAGCTGTAAGTTAGAGGGTATCTTAGTGTTCATTATATGTGTGCTGAAGAGAAATGGTGTGAGGTTCTCCCCTCTCCTCCCATTAATAGGGTGGACAGGGACTGAGAAAGAGTTAAGGTTGTGAATTGAGACTTAATTGAGATATTCCTAAAATAGTTCCTAAAATACAACTCTTTTTATATAAGAGTTTCTGCACTTACATTTTGACATCTGAACAGATCTCTTTCGGCACTAACGAGATTAGTTTCTCTGTGGCAAATAGATTCCTATCTCCATGAAACACCACACACAATATAAGCAAATAGACAAAAGTTCTTATGTTTTGAATTTTTCCTTCAAAAACAATCCTAAGTAACAAATACTAAGAAAACTACAATACATTTTAAGTAAAAAATGCAAGCCATTTCTGAATTAAGAAAGTATTCAAGAGAATCTACTCTACTTTCAAAATGGAGCTATGACATTTACTAATCTATAATGTGAAAATGACCTCTGAAATTTCTTTCAAACTTCATACAAAGAATAAAATCTTCTCCATCCTAAGAACAATTTTTTTTCCAGGTCAGATTGTTTCCCTTAAAAAAATTATAGAAAGGGGGTTTGTAAAGAAGGCTTATGATGGAACCACGATTGCACCTGTAATTATGGAGCCATTCCAAACAGCTAAAAAGCTGTAGTATTGTTTTAACACCACAATAGGGTTATGCTGTGAAAATGAAAATATATGCTCCCACTCTGAAATATACAACAGATGGGTGGACGCTATGCCCAGGGAAAGCCCCACATCTTCAATGTGCCTCTGAACAGATGCAGCAGTATATGTACATGTTAAAAATTTCAGGATCTGGGTCACATACATAGTAAGGACGACAATGACACCCATACCAAACATGCATCAAGAGTTTGGATTTCAGTCTGAGGGCACTGATTATTTACCTATTGGTCTAAATAGAGGCAAATAAGTGGATAGAGCTATCCTTGACTAGCATGACAGGCAGATCACAAGGCATTCTTACCAGTCTTGTAGAAACAAATTGTCAATTAACATTTCGTATGTCCCTACAGAGCAGTTTAGGCATTTAATTGTTGGTGAACATGCTCATAACAATAAATGTATAAAATATGTCACAAAGTGAAACATACCAAAAAAAGTCATTGTAACATATGAGCGTGCGCAACCCTTACTCATGATGAGTAGCACTTAGCCATGAGAGTACTTGCATGAGTGTCACTAGGACTACTTACAGAAGTAATGACCTCAATGTGATTTCCTCCCCCCCCCTTAAATATTTCACTAATCCTCTAATGAACTTTATTCTAGGATACAGAAAACTATAGTTTAAACTTAAATGTACGGGACTGCAGTATACCCAAGTTTTGTATTTGGGGTAGAATTTTCTAGTTGAGACAGATACCAAAAAAAATTTGTATTATGTCAGCAGAATATGTGCTTTATGGAATAGCCAAAGCAAACATGAAATATGGCTTGGAAAATGATAGGGTAGATGAAGAATGACTGGATTGGTGTTTATTTACATGTTTATTAGGCTTGGGGAAGAACATTTTCGTATTTCTTTAATTCTATCTTTTGCCCAATAGGCTTCATGTAGGCAGATTTCCATCCTTCTTTCAGTCACAAGTAGTATATTCTAGTTTGCTTTTTTTAAATTAGAACATTCTTTATTTTTCAGATTTTTAACAATTGTATAACTACAATATATTTTTCTGTGATTTTCCCCCCCATGAAGGAAAAAGATAGATGTTGCATTCCCAAAAGGTAGTGAAACTACCTATCAGAGCAAGGTACCTGAGGTGGGAAAACCTGAGTTCTGTCCCCAACTCTTCAATTGACTACTCTGTACAATCTTCAGCAAATTATTCTGGCTGCATCTACACTGTCAAAAACTGGACATTTGATTCACCAAAAAGAGAGTCCACCAGTGCAGCTCTCCTGGCAAGTAGTAACAGTGCAAGCTGTAATGTAGACAGGGCTCAGGTGTGCTCTGAGCAAGGTTAGATAGATAACACAATGAAAATGCTTAAGTCCTGTTTACAGTACAATTTCCACCATCACTATCATCAGTATAGCTGCACCAGTGCTTAATTATAGTTCTCATCATTACCTCTGTCGAGTAGGCCTTCAAAATCTCTATTCCCAGTGTCCCCACTTATAAAATTGGCACAATAATACCCATTTTTATGAAATTCACTGAGACCCCAGGTTGAAGAGCTTTACATTAGTGCAAAGTATTATTACTACTCACTTGTGGTGTTCCTACAAAACTATGATAAATGCATACTATCAACAATTCTAAGGTCAATTATTTGCACTTACTTGCAGGCTTCTTTTATACCTTCTCTATTCTAAATACCCACACCATCGCATCTGAAGTATATGGATACGCCATTTGTTAATAAAGCATGACTACTTATGATTCAGAAAAGTAGTACACAATTCAAATGATATTGGCATATTTCACTTCACCAGAAGTGAGGAAATCAGATTGTAGTTGTTTCAAATGTGTCAAGTCTTTAAAGCCCTCCTCAGTTTAGGAGACATTTCTCTGTCTGTGTAAACCACAATGTTCATACAATTACGATTCAGAAATAACATGTTTGCCACAGATCCTCACGCTTAGTTTTTAAATTTAGTCAATTAAAGACAGATACAAAGTTCATAACACAAAACTTAAAAGTCCCTAATGTACCATTTCCATTTTGTTTACTTCCTTCTGACCATCACCAACAGTACAAAGCATTAAAGCAACAATTAAGAAAGAACAGCCAGCCTATATGGCACATGAAAGTAATGGCAACAAGCTCCATTATTAAAAATACTTATGGTAGAAGCTCAAAACATACTAAGTAGCACTATCACATCAAATGATAATATATTCTGTATTTAAATACTGAATATGAAACATGCAGGTTGTTCTTATTAAAACCAGAATCAAAAAGCTAGCAAGGTTAATGGAGAAACTGACTAATAAATCATTGAAATGCACCTAGAAAAGAAATATGTATGCAGCTTTAGAAATTAAAAAGAAAATATAAAGCCTAAATTGTGCAAAAAAATAATAATCATTATTATTCATAGAGAGTCATATTTAGACACTGGGTAGTATGAAAAAAACCAAAACAAAAAACAAAACAGAATTTCAGTTTGCTCACCTTGACACATTTTCTGGAATGTATTCTAAAACTGGATACCCGTCATGTCTTCTGGATGCTAAGTCAGTATGTGATTTCCATGTCTCAACTAGTGTACTGACTGGAGGAAATGAGCTCACATGCTGAAAAGTCTGCTCTCTAGCAACAGGTCGTGATAAAGATATTGTGCCTTGAGCTCCAATCCTGTAGTGAAATGATTGTCCACCTGAATTCACACCAACAATGGCAGAGGATGGCATACTGTTCTCTTGATAATAGCTGCCATCATCAGGCTCCTGTTTAATACCCACAGGTAGGCCTGGATTTGGAAACACACTACCTTCACAATTGCCATCAAATGATGAAACAGGTGGTCCTAAAATCCCAGAAAGAGAATAATAGTCTTTGTCGTCCATAAATGAAAAATATGAACCATCCATAAATGGAAATGGATTTACTGCTTGATTCCCTTTAAAAGAGGCACCAGAACAAGAATGTTTAGCGGATTCCTGTTTTACTGGTACAGAAAATGGGGAATCAGAGTTGATTTTACTGTTTTCTCCAATACATGAACTACTGAATTCTCCATCTGGGTCAGGCTTTATAAACTGAACAAGATTCATCTGACCAGCTACACAATTGTTTGAGATGGCATTCTCCATTTCCTCCATTTTAGGAAATGTGATTTCTTGAGTACCTTTGTCTTTTGTTTCTGGACTAGGAATAGTATCTTGGCCTGTGCTAGGTCCAGCAGGTGTGCCAGAAGTAGGGAAGCTTAGGGCATTGTTTACTGGGCTACAGATAGAAGATCCCACAGTGCTAACAGCTGGACTAGAAAGACTGGACCTATTATTTGTATTGGAAGGGCTGGCAATAGAGCACCTTGAGTTCATGTTTGCAGGACTGGACACAGAGGATCTCATAGTGATATTATTAGGACTTGAAACTGGAGATTTCACACTGCAGTGACTAGGAGGGCTTGAGATTGGTGATTTCATGCTACTTATAGAAAGAGGAGATCCCACATTACTAACATGTGCAGGACTGTGCAATCTAGAGCTCCGGTTTTCAATGTTAGGTGAGCATGACAAAGGAGTTCCCTGGCTGACTGGACTGTGCGCTGGAAAATGTACAAAATTAGTAGAAGTAGTTGAGGATACACAGTTAATGCCAGGTGGGCTACAAACTGAAGGAGTCATGTTCTGAGGACTACCGCCAGAAGGAGTTTTCTCAGGACACATTATAGGGCTTTTGACAATAGTGCGCATGAGACCACCATTCGTAGAACTTCCAGAGTCTGATATCAAAGATATCAAGGGCCTATTTGCACTCTTTAAGGGAGAGGCACAATGGCCATTTTCCTTGTAGAACTTTACCAGCTGCTCAACATTTTGGTAAGTCTTCCCAGGACTTATGCTCCCTTGTTGATCATAGGTATAATCAGCATCTCGTATGGAATCCATGTATAAACCCATAGATTCAGCTACAGTTGTTGAAAGTTCCTTTGAGTCTGACTCACTCTTGATGTCAGAGTTTAAAATACCAAGCTGATTATTATCTTGCTGCAGGCTAGGGAGTAGTTCAGGTTTTTCTTTGCTGTTTCCTTGAGCACTGCTGTTTGGAAAAGCACCAGATACACAGCTTACGTTTACAATCTCCATATAGTTACTCTCATCAGTCCGTTCTCCAGCACCTGAAGAAGAATACTTCACAGATTGAGAAACTTGACCCCACCGTTTCTCCATGTCTAAGCCTTCTGGGTAACTGTAGTATCCTTTTGTCTCCATAACTAGGAAAAAAATACAAAAAAGTAAAATTCATAAATGATAGGCTTTTTATGATTCCATATTACAATTCAGAGATGTTAAGAAATCTAAGATAACATCACATGATAAAAGTATTTCCTATATATAATCTAATATCATAAATGCTGTTTTAAAACAGCAACCATAGATTCTGATTAGCCATAACATAACCATGCAGACAAATAGGAGGTGTACAGATCACCTCTGCCTATGCAATTACTTTAGAGGACTATTAAACCTTACCTCTGGGAGCTGAGGGAAGCACAAAGGCTGCACAGCTAATGCTTCCTCCAGAGAAGCAATGAGTAAATAGTGGGAGGAGGGGGACAGGCAGTGAATGGACCCATGATTCCACACTCCCCTCTATGCCAGCCAGCCCAGGTAGAAAATGAGCTGTACCGTGAAAAAAGGCTGTAAGCAAAATACTCCTCACCTAGCACAGTCGCTTACTCACTGCTGTGCATAAAACATACAAATTTAGTCTTAGATGATTTTGAAAAATCTAACAAAGACTTTACTGAATTAAATGTTAGTTCAATGACTATTAGTGATTTTAAAAGTTATGCACAAAATGAAGCGTAAATGCTTATAAACCTTACAGTACACAAATTTTTTTTAGTTTGATCAATATATTGAGTGTTCAGTTTTCAATGTGAATGTCTAATCTATTTAAAACTGTAACACTTTTTTCTTCCCAATTTTTTAAAAAGTTTGTAGTCAACCTAAACAAAAGAATTTGAAAGCAGGATTTATGCTTTTTGCTTAAAAATATAGTCCTGACCCTGAATTTCTTCTTTTTTCAGCCAAAAGCATCTTTGCAGACACAGGGAGCAGTATTGCATCACCACTAAATCCTATCCCCAGCTTGTTCCTTCATTAAGGCCTGCCTGCTCATGTCCCTGCATACAATGTCCCACCATCTAGTCAGTGGTCAGCTTCTAGGTTGGACTGACTGTGGTGGCATTTGCATTATTTTCTTTGGCATCTTAAGAGTTTGTCTTCTGCAGTGTCCCCACCAGTGTAATCTTTTCCAAATTGCAGCCAATCCTCCTCTCCTTCTAATTTCTTTATTTGTCTTAAAATCATTGAACTTTACACCTGCCACCTTTGGAAGAACTCTCATCTGTAATGCCTTCAGATGTCTACTTAATTGAATCAGCTGCTTCCAGACCAGAGAGTAATACTGTTTGGAAGGAAACAGTATGGAAAGTAGCAAAATCATATGAAGTTTCATATAAGATAATTACAATTATAAAAGCTATGTACGAAGACTCCTGCAGTGCCATAAGAATCATTGGAAAAGCAAGCAACTGGTTCAAGTCAAAGTTTGGTGTAAGGCAAGGGGGCATGGAATCACGATCGCTTTTCATCATGTTCTTAAACTGGACATTAAGAAAGGAAGACAAGTTGGAGACCGTGATATTGGACGATCGTGAGTTAAGCTCCTTAGTTTATGCAGATGACATCATACAACTAGCACACATTTGAATGAATGGTTAGACTCCTTGCTACCTAGGAAAATTGATGTAGTCCGTTTGAATATATAATAAATGCCAAGACGACGACATGCATCTTGAAAAAGGGACAATACATAAAAAGTGTTGAAACGCTGCTGCAGTGAAGTCACAGAACAGGTAGAAACTTATGTGTACCTATCAGTGTTGACATTCTGTCAAGGATGAGGTTAAAAGCAGACAGCTGTGTCTTAGTCACAAGTGCTGCACAAAAATTTACAAAATTATGGACTAATAAAAGCACTATGTTTGGTATCAAATTGAATTCCTTGCACAACCAAAATTTTGATTGTCTTCAATAAACCAGTGTCCTACATGTCAAACAGTATTCATATAGGTTAAAATTTTCAAACATAAATGCCTAAAGTTAAACATGTAAACCAATATTTAGACTCCAAAAGAAACATATTTTAAATGTGTTGAGCACCCCCCAATACTCACTGAAACCAAATGAAGCCATGAGTATTCAGCATTTCTAAAAATGAGAACACTCATTTAGAGGCATAAATATGGATTTAGAGTGAATTTTAATCTTGAGCAGAGGCCCAGCAGAATATTGTGCACCACTTCTGTCCCATTTAAGCCACAGAACTTAAGTCATGCATACATACCACTGCACAGGGGTAAATTTCATCTTTAGTGCCTAAGCATTAGGCACAAACTTTTCAAGCTTAACAAATCAAAGCCTATAGCAGTCTAAGTGGCAAACTCCCTGATCCAGCAGCTATAGGAAGAGGTCCATTCTTTGAAAGATACATTTTGGGAGGGTAAAAAGCCTGGAAAGATTTATATATCGCCTGTTATAAGCTAAGTCTAAAAGTACCAGTAAAAACACGTGACAACAGGTTCCTTGGTGGTGCTGATTATTGCCACTAATAAGTGTTGCAGTGGGTACTAATGCTAAGAAGTCTATAGGATCAGGTTTTGGTTTTTGTTTTTTAAAAGCAAAAATTGATAAAAGAATCCATTGACTTTCATGTATGCACATCGTATCTCTACCTGATGTACTGTACAGACATTTATTTTTACAAATCTCTAAAAAGTTTTAGCTCAGGGTCTAATTCACAACTGACGACAATGGAGGGAGGGACTGTATTTATATTGGAAATTATATTTTTATGCATTTGCAATTTTATAAATGTTTATATTATGAAGAAACCTGTTCCCCAAACCTCAAAAATGTACTTGAACATTAACACTTGTGACCTAAGTGTTTCACCACCGAACAGATCAACAAATGTAGTCTTTGCAGTCCAAGTCTCCAGACAATCAGGCATAAAACCCGTTTCTCTGCAACGGTCAAATAAAAATAAAAATTACATGGTACCTGGAATCCCTGTACTGGGAAGGTCACCTAGGTATAAGAAAATCAGAACTAAATCCAGTTTTTTGAATTCCAATATCTAAATCTGTGACTAACTTGGAAATATGTTTGGTTTTTTGCTGTTATTTGAGTTTTCTTTAAATATCATTCATCTGTGTGCCACTTTGATGACCTAGATGTAATACTACTCAGGAGATCCAGGTTTTATCCTCAGACCTGAATGTCCCAAGTCAGTGAAGTACCAATTACAAATGAAAGCAGATTGAGAAGGACTGGACTAAACAGACTGCTGCAAATCTTAAATGCAAAGTTAAGGACATTGGACCATATTCTTCTATCAATTACTCCCAGGCAATCACAGTTACTTCAGCAGCACTGCACAGGGTAACAGAGCAGAAAATGGCTCACATTCTCTTTCTTTTGCAGAATTCCCATTAATGGTAAAGGGTGTTTCATATGCAAAACAAGAGTAGTATATGCCCCTTGAAGAGGAAAAAAAGTAGTGGATATAATTATTTTTCTATTTGTCCTAAGACATGGAGCATTACATGGGATTTTGTGCGTGCATGCACACAGGGTGGGAGTGTAGCATGTTCCTAGTTGCTGAATTGTTTTAAAATCTCTACTTATAATTCTTCTATTTTTTATTTCTTTAAGTTATTTAATTTTTTTTTATTTAAGATTAAATTCAATCCATGTTTTCAAAATATTTTATTTACCTATTTGCATTCAGGATTAAAAGTGAACTTTTGCTCTGAAAAAAAACAGAAAAGAGACAGCCATTTGTCTTTCATCTAATTCTTATTTGCTTGGCCATGTGTGTTAATTAACAAAGATATCTTTGCTTAATTTAGAATTTTCTCCCTTAATACCCATCACCTCCTCTCACTTATCCTACAGTGATAGAATGCTTAATTTATGATTTCTTAATTATTTTCAAGACAGCAT
Organism: Lepidochelys kempii; assembly: GCF_965140285.1. Classification (NCBI taxonomy): domain Eukaryota; kingdom Metazoa; phylum Chordata; order Testudines; family Cheloniidae; genus Lepidochelys; species Lepidochelys kempii. The sequence goes on from NC_136383.1 coordinate 55,811,836, forward strand.
TCTGTGATGGCCAACGCAGACTTAAGACTTCAGAATAGGATCACACAGCTAGAGAAAGCTCTTATTACACAAATATGAATAATTACCAAGATAGTAAATGGCGCATGGAAAGTTATATGTAATCTTTATGTTTTAATGTTCTCTTTTTCGCACATCCCGCTCCCCTCCCTTCCCTTCCCCCCTACTAAACAGTCTAGCTTTATTTTTTCCATGGGAAAATTAGATATTCTGTACTGGCTTATAAAATATAGGCAAAGTTAGCTAAATTTGAGAGACATACAATTCTAATTTAGAGTATGAAAATGATTAGACTACAATACACAAATGGATTTGTACAGTACATCTGAAAAAAAGGCCAAGAATGGAACAAAAGGAATAGTCTCTTTGACTAACCTTACAAAACAAAATGATGCCAGAAAAATCAAGGAAACATTGAGGATGTTTGTCATTGAAACCAAATAACCATGAAATGTAGCTAACTAATTGATTACTTACTATATATATGAAGCCACTGATTACAGAGGGATGAGCATTAAACAGATCACTGCATTTAGTCAGTTTGACTTCCACCTAGATTTAAGACAGCTGGTTTTATATTGGAAGTTGTTGAAACTTATTGACCTATTCCTGACAATTACAAATCTGATCTGTGGATTTACTTTTTAAAATGCAACAAACAAAACTTGGGGGGGGGGGCAGGAAGAAGGGGAGACTCTCTCTTGGTGTGGGAAAGCTTGGGTACAAGACACACTTGTAAATGTCCATATGCATTCCAAACACAAAGAGCCTAACCTCAAATCATAAAATAATAAAAACATGCAGCATCTCCTGCTCTAAAAAGGGACATCTGAAGACCCATCTCCCCTTACAAAAACAAAACAACGCACAAAGCCCTACCTCCTTTGCAAAGTGGATACAACGACACAGCCATAAGAGGACAAGAACTGCCAGTGCTTCCCCCGGACACCTGCGCTGTCTGTCTCTACCTGTTGCTACAGTCTGCATTTCCATTAAAGTGTAACCCACCTAAATCCAACCTCCAGGCCAGAAAATGCGGATGGTTTCACATTAGAACAAGAAATAATTATTCGCCAGCAGGTAAATCCGCTGGCTTCCCTCTTAACCTGAAGTTCGCTACGTCGCCCAATGACACTGAGCAGGGCAGAAGAAGAAGAAAAAAAAGGTGCCAAGTCCTTTTAAAAACATGTCACATGCTCAGATAAAGTTCAAGTTAATATCCCACCCTTCGGTTGCCTCCACTGGCGGAGGGAAAGAAAAGAGACGCGCTATTGGGCTCAGGCGGGTTTCTCATTGGTCGAAAGCCGTTTCAGTCAGCGGGCGGGCGACATGACTGATACAAAGTTGCTGCGACACAGGCTGGAAAATGTATCTCTCCTTAAAGCCACAGAAGCTGGTTAAGAGCGCAGAGCCTGGGACAGAACTACCTCTCCTAATGCAACATGCAGCCCTCCAAACATCCCTCTAGTCCAGTTCCCCAGCCGGAGTGGAGTCAGGACAGTGGCCAGCTGCTAGCGACTGGAGGAATTAAACACACCTCATTACAAACTAACAAGGGAAATACTTTTAAAAAGTGCCTTTAAATGAATCCAGAAGGAGGGAGGCCCCCTCCAAACGGAGTCTTGGCGGGGCTGTGCTGGAGAACGTGCCCTCCCCGCTGGGGTTTCTGTCCATTTCACTCCCCACCCCTTTGTCTGAAGGCGGGGGTGGGGGTGGTTCCTCTCCTCAGGTGGAACTAGAGACTAGGGTCTATAAAAAGGGAGCCTTTGTCCCCGCCCACCGCAGTCTCCCGGAGACAAAGTTAACTCCACCTGTGCCAAGGTGAGCAGCTTCGCTGGCCAGGGAGCAAATTTGGAAGGACGCAGCCTTTTCCTTTCTGTGCTTACAATCATCGCTTCTTACCAGTGCAGCAAGACTATCACGTTTCCATTTCAATTTCCGTGTTTAAACAATGCATGAATGGGCATGTTATCGATGCGGTAATGATTTAAAACAGAGAAACTCACTAAGGTTCAAGGACTTGTCCTTTGCTTGCCTCTGGGTTTCATTTTATTGCGCCTGGTGTAGTCTTTGTAAATGGTGCGCACAGATTTTGTCTCTTTCCTCCTTTTCAAGTGAGGGTAAATGATAAATGGGGGACAATAAAACAGTTTCAAAATTCGAGACACTGTCTGGAGCCCGAAGCCTTTAATTTCACCCTCCTTGTTTGCTTGCTTCCAAAGTTTATAAATATTTTTAAAAGAAAAGAATACAATGTAAACTTTAAAAAATGATACACTCCTCAGGAGTTCTATACCAATATCCTTTAACCCTGGGCTTAAAAATCAGTAATAATGATGGGCACTCCTAAACATCAATCAATGAAAAATGTAGGTTTCCCCTTCTCCAGATTTTGACACCAGCAGCAATGGTGTAGAGAGCCTCTCTTTCTCGCCAGCTAAAACCTGACACAGACACCCACCCATCCCTTCTTGATCCCATTTCTCTCCATTTAATTCCCAGACAAGAATACACTCCCTCACGCCCCGACCAAATCCTATAAAATTAGAGGTACCCTGGGAAAAAAGGGGGGAACCTGCAGAAGAATCGTGCAATAAAAGCGGTTTAAGAGTAGACAAATACATTTAAATATTCCGTGGCATTTATGGTTTTAGAAAGCTGGGGATTACATGTTTTAGCAGACGGGCGCAGTAAGATATTTACCTTTAGGATTTTTATTTAAAGTCACGTGTCTTCCATGTTTTAATATTCTTCCAAAAATTGATCTCCACTTCCAGACCCCGCAGTAGACATGGGCCGAGGAATGAGCCAGGCTCCCAGACCCAGCAGAGCTACCCAGAGACACAACTGCTAATGAGTTATTATTTAAGCAATGGACATGGGGGGTTTTAAACATAAGTTTTAAATGATATGAATAGGATCGATTTTGACCTGGACACACAATCTGTTAAAAATCTCTGTAGACACAGTTATTAGTTCTCCCCGCTCAACACATTTCCCTCCAAACTAACATATCTGGTCCTTGCTTTTTTGCTCTATTGCTTTCCCCATAAAGAAACGCTCTCTACCCGCCCTTTCCCCCAGGACTCTGTGCAAGTGATTTGACTGCACTCACCTTTTCTAGGACATGGTGGGGCGGTGGAGGAGGCAAGACCCCTGGCTACTGCCAACAAGCCATCCAACAAGCAGCAATCGCAAGAATTAGGAGGAAACAATGATGTAGATGCGACTGAAAATGCTCGAGGTGGTTTTAGTTATATCCTGGAAGAAGGGGGCTGTAACACTCTCACACACAAACCCCAGCGGCAGCAGTTCCTCTCTGACTCCAGTTCCACGGGAGGCTGCAGCACTGTAACAGTGGAGCTGGAAACAGTGAAGTCCACCCGGATCAGCTCCTCTCTGCTCTTGGTGACAGCTCCCACCATAGAGGGTTAGATGGGGGGGGGCGGGTTCCCCCTTGTGTCACACCCTCATCCGCTGCTGAAGGGGGGAGTCGGATCCAGCAGCGTGGAAAGAGAAAGAACCACCCTGAAAAAACTTGTCATTCCAGGTAAAACTCCCAGCGACGCCACCCAGGAAGAGGGAGGCGAGAGTAACACGGGTGTAAACTTTTTCCTCCCTTTTATGCTGACAAGCCCTCTGTGCTTCCCCTCCTGCGTCCGTCCTCCTTCACCTTCCTTCTCCTCCTGGCGCTGCTCCGCACTCCCGGTTTGGCTTCCCCGTGTTTTTCTCACGCACAGGAGGCTGTAGCTGGCTCTTGTTCCTGGTTTGTGGAGCTGCTGGAGGAGAGGGAGGGAGGAAGGAGGGAGGCAGGCCGGGGTGGCGGTGGGGGGAGGAGTATCGCTCCCTCCCTTCTCCCCAGGCGGAGCGTGTCTCTCGGCTCTGACAGCAGCAGTCTGAAGCGCCCGAGCCCACCCCCGCCCTCCCGGCGGCGGCGGCGGCAGGAGGAGCAGCGAGCGCCGCAAGGACTCAGAGTCGCCCTGCTCTGGCTGGCCGTACCGCGCGTTCGCCCAGACACCGAGCGGGGCTGAGGGAGGCGAGCGGAGCAGGCCCGGCCAGCGGGCAGGGCCACTCCGCAGCCGTCAGGCGGAGAGCAGCGCTAGCTGCTGCCGCCGCCGCCCGCGAATGGAGGGCAGAGGCGGCGGCTGCCACTGCCGGGGCTCTGTGCGGTGACGCACGGCGGGAGCCACCTTCTGCCCTGGCTGGCAGGGTCATGACGGGGTCGCGCTGGCCGGCGGCCGCAGCGCTGGTGCTGCCCGGTGGGCCCACGGGGACTAGCGCTGCCCTGGTTAAAGCCCGGCCGGGGGACACCTCCGCGGCTCCAGTTGGCGAGTAAAATCCGGATCCGCTGTAGCTGCGCTGAAGTGATTAAAGTTACGTGGGGCTGACTCCGGGCCAGCCTGACACAGCCCAGCTGGTCTTCTTCCCGCAGGTGTGCGCTGATTAGCTTCAGGTGTGGGAGCCGGCCTTCGCCCTCCCTAGGGGGAATGTCAGCTTCCCCCCGAGAAGCCCTTTCTTTCCACCCCCGCCTTGTGCCCACAGAGCCTGTGGAACTAGGGGTGCTGACACCCGGCCCTGGAAGTGGTTTCCATCCTATACAGTGTGAATGTGTTCAATGGCTCTCAGCACCCCCATTATGCAAATTGTTTCAGCACCCATGGGCTCAAACCAGTCATGGGGGGGGGGGGATGAAAGCCTGTTACAGGTTTTTTTCCTACGGTTCCCTCCTTCATGGTTACACCCCAGAGTTGGCCTCTGGGGTCCTGAAAACCCATAGCCCTAGTTGCTTGATTTTTCTTGGGGGGGAGGGGACCTCCAGCATCATTTCACCCTTGTAGGAGCCAGCTCTAGCCCAACACACAAGTGGTGCTAAAACCAGTACAAACTGCCTGCAGCTGAACCATCTCTGCTGAGCATCCAACCATTGGCTGCAAGAGGAAGCTCAAGTGTGTGAGAACCAGTATGGTCTAAGCGAGGACTGAATGCACAAAGGGCTAATCTCAGCTCAGAGACTGACATCCACATTGCTCAGATGGCCCGCAGCTTGAGTGCAATCACTCATTTTAGACCCAGAGTTACCAATGAGATATACAAAAGTGAGGGTTGCAAACTTATGACTGAAAGTTATTTACATCAGCATTGAAGAATCATGTAACTGAAGGTACAGAGTTATTTACACTAAACAAAAGAATTTCATAACTTAAGTTTCCTGCATTCCACATTTGGGCTTTGGCTAGTTAAGATAGATGTTAGCCTCTGCTAAGTCACAAGGATCAAAATTTAGCTCCCTAAATCCTGAGGTACTGAGCACCCATAGCTACCATGAACTTCAACAGGAGCTTTAGAAGGGTCATGCTTGCACAATCAGGCCATTTATGTAAGTACCTAAATTTGGATGCTTAACTTTATACAAACATCTGAAAATTTTTGCTTTAACCTCTGTGCCTTATTTTCAACATCTGTGAAATAGGAATACTAATATCCCATATACTGCATGCAAGGATGACAAGCAGTTAATAGGGGTAAAGTGTTACCCTTTGCCTTCATGACCCACTCACAGCTTTCAAACACAGAAAAACGTTCATGTATTTAAAAGTGAACACTAAAGCTAATAAATGACAGATTAAAATTTCACTTACAGCTGGAATTTTAGCAGTTTGATTTTATTTTAAGATGTTAAATACATTCTAATTTTATTTTCTCAATGAAAAATCAAGTCTGAAGAGGTGGCTGTCCCTTAAGGCCCTGACTCAGTGAGGTGCTTAAGAACATGCCCAGGTTTATGCATGGTCATTTTGGAGCTCAGGGTTGTGATCATAATCGTGCAAAGACATGCAGGAGTAATTTTCCAGATGTCAGTTGACCCACAACACTACTCATAAAAGTAAAGTTATGCAGGTGCATAAACCTAAGCAGGCATTGGGCCCTGCTTTTTAATTAAGTTATTGTCTACTCTATCCAATCATCCATCTAAAGTTTATGATGAACTTGATAATATTAAGTAGAGAATCCTAAGACATTTGTAAGGCCAGACTTTAGGATGACAGAATTCAATAGCAGAATTAGAGTTTTTTAATTGTAAACCAATCTTTCACTTTGCCTACACTAGCAGTCTATATTCACCCATGACGTAGCTGAAAAAGGAGAAATGTACTGATATGTATTTTAACAAAAATTAGGAACCTTCTGTTCTCTTTTTTCCTTGCCTGTCAAGTCTGGTTTGGAATACAGATAATTTGTTTAAACAGAGCTACAAAGTATGGGCTACAATTTGCAGTTCATAGGCAGGTAAAACCCTCTATTTAATCAGTTAAGTAATCCTGCAAATCACAATAATGTGATTGTATACTACACCATTGATACTATCACCTTGTATACTAATGACTCCCTTCTTTTGTATAAGTTACTTTATTCTTTTAAAAAGAGATTGTTTGCAATTAAATTTTCTTTTCCCATAATAAGAGCGTAAAAGAAAGAAAGCCCCTGAAGTTATTGGTGGGGGGGGGGGGGAATGTTGACATCACGATTGTATTTTTTTTAAATCAGGTATTTCTTCATATTAGAAGATTTATCTTGTGTATTAATTGTGTGTCTGTTTTCTATCATACTATATGTAGTGATGGCTGCAGGAAAAATAAAGCACTCTGGGAGGGGAGGTACAGGATGCTCACAAATTTTCCACAAATTCAAGAGAAACTCCACTTGTTTTCTGCTTGTGGCTCATAGGAGCATGTCACTTGTCAGTTGTTGGCACTATATGTATTTTAGCAGCATTTTAACAGCTATTACTAGCAAAGATAACATATTGAACAAGAAAATATAATCCTATTTTTTTAATTTAAAGAGCCAAACTAGAACAAGAAATACAATGCAATTTGGAATTTTTATCCAGTCAAGAGAAACACTTGTGACTATGTACACTATAAAAAACAGGAGCCTATAAATACTATGGTGAAATGATAAATATGGAATTAGTAAAATTTTTAAAATGTGCATATAAATATGTAATCAGCATTCAAAATTCTGTGATGGGCTCCCACAGCAATGTAGAAATAAGCAAACACAGAACATTGTCATAATTTGTCAAGGAGGTCAAGAGCAGCAATGTGGACACCTTAGATGAGAAATTCTCTTCCCTTGCATTAGATGAGAGGTCCACTCATGTCATGAGATTGAAAGCAGCAGATAGCCAAAGGTAAGTCACTCTGTAGCAGTTGTCATCTTTGTTCCTAAAGATGGGGTAAATTTGCTAATTTGTATTGCTAAAAAAAAACAACCCATCACCAAAGCTCTGCAAGTGTCACATTTCTCACCCACCAATGGTCTCTAAATTGAGAGTGTGTTTTGGGAGCTACAGAAGTAATGGTGCAGTCTAAATTCAGCCTACTTTAAAATAAATAAATAAATAAAATAAAAAAGTAGCGGAGGACTGTGCCCTATTTTGAGAACTGAATCAAAGCAGATGAAGTTTTGTGTTGGTTCCAGCTGAGGCAGCTGGGCATTTCTCATTTCACTCTTTCTTGCTGAAAGACAAACAAACTCATGCCTCAAAAATATTATTCCTTTAACTGTATTTATTCACTATAGATCCAATTTCTATTGGCATAAGGCTCATAAATTTGAGGTTTGTAATTGCTTAGTAGTTACCTTTTAGGAAAGTATTACTAATTAAAAAAAAGTTTGGCTTGATAGATTAGAGTTTACTTTCCCCTGTCAAACATGTGCAGTCCTTTAGGGAGAGGGAAATACAAATCTTCTCTAACCCACTGGTTAATTAATAAAATTCAAGTTCTTGATACATGATCAAAATACTTTAAAGTCTTTATGAGCAATAAAAACACTTTCTGTATGGTATGGTTATTTTCTACGAGATATTAATAATTAATCTGCAGTCTATTTTGAACAATTTTATACTAATTATAGATATACTTGAATGTTTTAGCCGAACAGGACATATTCCGTTTTACCTAGTTTATTTCTTTTCTTTTTTTAAAAATGCTCTTTAATGGCTCAGCCCATAGATGTGGTTCAACCACATCTAAGTATAGTACAATTCCATTGCTAATGCATGTTGACATTAGCAACCACACACTTGTGTGGAGGGCCAGGACATGCATTTTGAAAATACATGTTTCCATCATATTTCAAGTCATGATTTTTACGGATAGTTTAGTTCCAAATGCAAGGAGCTATATATTTAAAATATTAGGTCTTGTTGGCAATGGTATGGTAGAGTAGCAGAACTAATAACACATGCAGAACTTTGTGTTTCTTGTAGCTTTAATATTTCCATATCAATTTATGTACCTTATTTTCAACTTCCAGTTTGTATACTACATGCACTAATATTTGCATGAAAGTGTAAATTATAAATACAAGAACTCAAGAAAATTAGTAGAACACTGACTTAGTTTAGTATTAAATTTCCAAACAACTTATTGTGCAGCTAATTGAATATTAATATTTATCTACTGGCACTGTTATAGTATCAAATGTAACAGTAATCTGATTAAAGTTTTTTATTAACTGCAATAGTACTCCACTTAAACCCTGTGTCTGAGTTTGTGGTGTAACAATAAAAAAATTAAAAAAACCCATCTTCCACCATATAATATATCAAATGCAAGTTAGAGACACTTTAATCACTTTATAGGCTAGTAAATTTACTTGCTGTTCACAACTCTAGAGGAAGCACTCATTTGAGGAACAGAAATGTCATAATAATTTGGATAACAAGGTCAAGTCTAATTCAAGACTCTTGAAATCCAAGGAAAAAGTTCTCTTTACAGTGGCATACTACATGTACAATCTTACATTCCTTATCGTATGAGGAATTCATATCCACTTATCATTTAGAATTCCAAATTTATATATGGTAAGATATTATATAAATAGCAAAGTAAGGAACTGCACCACAGTAATATTGAGGCTTGAAGATCTTTTTCAAGAGTTAAAAATTTAGTTTTTGGAAGAGAGAGGAAAGTTAAGATAGGACCTAACTGAAGTGTAGTGTTCTACAGAGATACTGGATGAAATGAACATTTTATAGTTAAGGAAAAGTGATGGGAGGTGCAGTGTGCCCTATGTTAAATGAGAGAGTCCCATTGACTTCAGGGGATTTTGGATTGGTCTGAGTTTTAAATATGCAATTCCTGTGTAGGTTGTCCCCTAGCAGAAGCAGCTCATGCAGCATGCCAACTTCCATAAAATAACCTGGGGGCTGGGCCACATGATTCTAACTTTAGATTAATCCTGCATATATTAGAGGGTTGGGCCATTTAAATCTTTCTTCCCTGGATGAGGGATTATGAAAGATGGGTACTTCACACATGTTTGATTGGGCGGAAAAAAAAGAGCAGTATTTTTGTCTCACTGTAACCCTATTCTGCATCCTACCATCACAACCCTGGCTGAAATGAAGGTTGTATCAAGTCCTAATGATATACGTAGCAGCTGTTCATTAGTTATTCAGCCTATATCAGATATGAAGCCACTATGAAGACAATTGGCTATACCTGTGCTCTTGGGACACATAAACTAGCGTAAGGGTCCAAGTCAATATTACCAATCCAGAACATTATGTTGAATTTGGACACTCAGAGGTAAGATGTTCCAATGTTTTCCCTATTCCGTCCTCCTGCACCTTCCCACACAAAACAAGGTGCGTGTTTTGTGACAGATTTGGGGGAAGGGGATATGCCAATTTATGAACTTCATTTTGGCTCTGTGAATGGCTTGTTATATTTCAACCTCCAAGTTGAAATATAACCTGTGTGGGGCTTGGAGCATTTATTTTATATTAGGAACTTAGACACCTACTGGAAAAACTGTCTAAGAAGCTGTGACAGAGCAATCAAGGACCACCACATGATTCTACACAGGTGAAAATTGATTTGCTACCAGCAGTTATTGAATTTGAATGTCTTTGTCTAGAAGTCTATAGGTGGTATGGGGGGAAATGCCCAGTGGAAGCATAGGGACAAGAAACTTGTAAGAAATATACTAAGATAAGGGATCTATTTCATTATCAGAAACAGAAGACCAGTCTGGAGAGAATGGAGGGACTGTGCATCCCCCAAGGATGTGATATCAGACTAAAGGGATTGTATTCAGGAGTTGGCACTTTCAAGAAAAGAGTTAAAGTGAGTAAGAATTTGCTAAGTTGGTTTTTCCTTGCTACATTGTCCCCAAATGGTGGGTAACTAAAAATCCAGTGCTCCCATAGCCAGGTGGACCCTTGGGGAAAGAGCATGTCTAAATAAGTGTGTGTAGGGGGTGTGTGGGGTTAGGAGAGCAGAGGTCAGGGTCTAGGCACCAAAACTGTGGAGGTCCCTCTGCCAAAGAAGTGAGAGAGAAGGGGTCTGTATCTGAGAGCATGCTCGAGACCCAGAACTAGGAACCATGACCAGTCATTTCCCAGAGTCAGGGTGTCTGTAATCCAGACGTTAAAAAAAAAAAAAAACCTCCCCCATGGGATAATGGAGTGAGTGGATGTAATCATAACAGATGGGAGTCCATGCAGGGACATGAACAAAGTCACCTCCAAGTTCTGTTGTGAACTCACAAGAAATGCATCCTCATCAGGAGCATCTGCTTTGAAGAAAATGTAGGATGGTTTGATAAGCGATAGAGGAGTAGTCAAATTTGTATGTGGCTAGAAGGGAGGAAATCAGGGACATGCCAGGAAGGGGCGAGATTGTCTGTAGCAGGAAAGTTGGAGCCTTGTCACTGGTATAAGAATTAATACAGGTGTTGGCATTCTAAGAATCACACTACTGCCTGACCATGCTAGTGTGGTTATTAATTCCTCATGCCTGCTGAGAACTACATAGCTGGTTTCATCATGAAAGTTAAGGTTTAAAACACACACACACACAGTTTGAGCAGACTAGAATGGATTTTGCATCCTAAACTATGGTGTCATTCCCATCACTCCCCATTAAGATTAGCTAACATGTTAGATTGGGAACACCCTCCAGCATGCCCTGAAGACCTCAGATATACATAACATGCAACCCCTACACTCATCACCCATACCAGTTATTGCCAACTACTCACCCTCATGCCCATGTCTGCTCACATGTATTAAAAAAGTGAGCATGATGGGAGAAGGAAGTGACAGAAATGGGATTATGGTCACTAGGTCCTACAAGTAGCTTATGCTTTTAGAGGTTCAAGTTTTGTGGGCAGTAAACAGGCTGTTTCAGACAATTTGACATGAGCGTGATTGTGTGATTAAGTGTGTTTGATTGTTGTACAGGGAAAGCAAACAGCTCATGCTTCTCTCAGTTTGTTATTCAAGTATATTTTCGGGTTTTTTTTTTTAACGTCTATGGACTAGCCACAGCTATTCCAGGATCAAACTGCATTGCATAGCTGTGCCCAATCAGATAAGTCACAGTAGCCCAGAGCCTCAGAGCATTTGGTGCCTAACTCCACTATGGCCCTTGTTCTCTGTTCTTATACTGGAGGAGGGTGTACATGCATGTTTGAAGTTTGGCTTCTGACCCATACTTACATATGCAACTTTGAGATCTGCTTTTCATTACCAATTTTGACGGTAAAATCCAGGTTACTCAAGTGTTCCTGGAAAGTAAACACAAAAGGGGAAATGAACATGGCCAGTTGCAGTCCATTTAAAAATTCAGATCTGTACAAATATTCCATGTAAATGTAATAATTGATTTATTCAGCATTATTTTCTCAGCAGTGACTGGAAGTTAGCAACTGTGCACCAAATTTAGAAATATTGCCATATTATTTATCAGCAGAAGCAACAGTGTAACTAATATCCTTCAGCCTACTCTTATTTTCCTGATTGTGGTTATTCACTTCTACCTCTTCAGTGAGAAGCAGGTAAGTATTTTCTCCCTTTGAGACCATTAGATCTGACACGTCTACTAAAGCTGCTGTTGAAGCAGAATCTCAGGAAGGGAATGGAATAAGACCATGCTGAGTCTAACACTTACATTATTTGTCCAGAGTCTAAATGAGGTAGACAGACCTGTGACTCACTATGCTTGATAAATTGCAAACAAGATGACAAAAAGATAGTAATTCATTCTCTAATGATACAAGCTTCTGATACTGTACAGTATGCTTTCTCCAGAGAAACAGGATAGGGGATGGGGACAAAAGCAAGGAGGTTATCCTGAAGAGTGATTTAGAATTCACCCTATCTAATCTAGTTGTAGATAAATGATCCAATAATATTAAGGATGTCATCTAGGACTGAAGCGTTGATCTTTGAGATCTTTTCAAGTGAAAGATGACATACTGGAGACAAAATCTGGACAGAAGAGTTTTGAATTCATGGATCAGTGGAATGCTGTCTAAAGTCTAATCCAGATGATCTCCATATAAGCAAATAATATATGGATTTGAATTCAGAACTGGCAGGGCTTGTTACGAAGGCTTTAAACCAGATCTGAAGTGAGGAACGGGAAACTGGTACTTCCAATATGCAAAAAAGTCTGAAGGAGTTTTACTTCAACAGAAGAATAAGAACTGTACACCAATGTCTATAAGATAGAAGGAAAATGGAAAACAAGGTGAACTAGAAGTGATAGAAAATGAAGGCGATTAGGATTTAAGAGGCATAATGAAACCTGGTAGGATGATTTACTAGGTGGAACATCAATAGAGAGAAGACTAGTCTATGCTGGGAGACACAAAGCGGTGATTACTTGTTAAAAAAAATTATCTACTGCACACCGCCAATGAGAGTTTGACAATGAAGAAGATAGTGGTTAATTTCTTAGGGTAAGAATACAGGAATAAAAGACAAAAAGTAAATTGTAGTGGACATCTGCTACAGACTATTCGGAGATGGAGGAGAGAAAGATTCTTGAACCAGTTTTCCAGGTACTTGAAGCCTCAAGATACCATGTTTGTGGCAGATTATTAGACTCAAGATTGGTAGGACAAGGAAACATTAGAATTTCTGTTTTATGCAGAGAAAAAAGTATGAACCAAAAGCAGAGAAGTCATTCTTCATTTACATCTTACTGATAAAGATGAGAATACTAGAGAAGCAGGCTACAGTATCATGACCACAAAAATACTTTAACATTGTAAGGAATAGGTTCAGAATAAAAGGTATTAAATTTCAAGAAAGCTGATTTTGGAAAGTTAATAACTCTAACAACGTGCAACAGGAGGAACTATTAGAATCCATCAGTGTGACAGAATGCTTGAGGATTCTAAAAGCTACCATAATTAGAGCACACAGCACTTCCTGAAGAAAAATAAATAAATCAGGGAACAAAACGAATGGCTTATGTGACTTCATAAGGGACAACTCAGATTGAGGTGAGCTGGACTGGGACCCTCTACTGGAAATGGAAGAGCATAGTGGCAACCAAACAATATGGAGAGTCTATCACGGTTGGCAGGGAATAGATCCTTGGCATCAGAAGAACACAATGTGTTGGGCTAACCCAGTAAGATAAAAAGGTACTTTTACAAAAGAGACTATAGGAAAAAGTAGTAGCTAATAAGGTCATAATAAGTGAGGGAGAGTTTGAAATTAATGATGCCAACCTTTAGAAGAGACTAAATGCCTTTTTTAAGTCTGTCTTTGGCAAGAAAAGTGAAGTGGAGAAGTAGGATATAAAACCCTTGTAAGACAGCTACCAAAAAAAAAAAAAAAGTCATTCATGACTCTCTCCTCCCCCCAACCCTTCCCAGAACAAAACAGCAGTTCTGCCCTGAAATGCTGTTGATCCTGTTGCAGCTGCAATAGGTGAGAGCAAGCCTCATAGACACACTGTGCTGGCTCTAGAACTCTTGCCATCTTGTCCCTAGGTAATATAGCCCCCCCATTAGGGCAGGGAATTGGTGGCTTCTTTGATGATATCTGTTTATGCAGGAGGATCAGGCAAGGGGGAGAAGAGCACAGCTTAATCTGTTCCAAGGTCCTGGTAGTTTAGCTTTAACTACACAGTACTAAAAATGCATTATGTGTAACTGTCCTTAGAAGTCATTCCGTACATAGCGTGCATAAAATCATTGTAGTAAACTGTGTTGTCCCTTTCCTGTGATGATTATTGCATTTTAATTTATCATTTCATAAGTAAGCAGGCAGATTGAACAGACTTCATTTAAATTTGGGGCATTTTATTTAAGGCAACCCCTGAAGTGGATGGGGCTAGCCCATAATTTAAAATGGTTCTTCACCCAATTTCTAGAGGTTCAGTGTTCCTCAAATAAAAGGAGTGTGCAGCTCCCCAGATCTCCTTTCAGTTGTCTATCTTGAAGCTGAAACTTGTGACCTAATGATACAGGCTTGATTATTCAGACACTGAGAAAGGGTTTCAAAATTCACTAGTGTTAAAGAAATATTAATTACAGCTGCAGTCACTCAACTGGAAAAGATAATAGTTTCTACTGAGTTTGGTTTTGTTCTGTTGCACATCATTCAGTGTTCTGGTGATCTAGAATACAATAGTTAATATTTTATGAACATTGAGCAATAGACATGTCACCTTAAAAAACCAAGCCACTATATATTTGTTTTTCTTGATATATATTTGCACTAACCAGACACTGTGATGGATACAGAGAAAGGATTAAGTATCTTCAAGAGGCAAACTGAAGATACATTCTTTTAAAGTTGGAGATCATCTGCAGCTTGTGGGGAAAACAAGTGAGGGACTGATTCAGGTGAGTAAAGGAAGGTAGAGGTTGTTTGGAATATGTGGGATGACACTTCTTTATTTTAGGAGGATCCATATTAGATTAAGAAGCAGAAAAGATTTCTTCAGTGAACCCAGGAAAGCAGACTATGAGCGTGATACTGTGGGAGCCTCAAATAATATAAGGTATTATACTTGTTGGAAATTAAAATGAGATTTCACAGCTGAGACCCCCCCTAATAAATATTTAAGTAATCTCTGTAGTCCAAAGAAGCATAGCTTTATTTTTAAAAATCTTTTAGTCAGGCTGTACAATATTAGGGATGGGGATGTCCCCCACCCTCAAAAATCAGGACAATCACTAAATGGTATCCAATAGGACTGAATTCTTCCCATTGGGAAGAAAGTGTCAAATTAAGGCAAATAGCGCAGTAGATACTTGGGAAAACTAATTTTTGTGCAAATGCTTTGATTGAAGTTACTGCATCCTCAGAATAATGGAAAATAAAAAATTTAATTGGAAAAAGGACAGATGCTGAAGTGACTGAAACTGCATTTTCGAGATTTGCCACTAGATCTAGTAGCTATGTTAAATCATAAACTGGACCTGTCAAGAGAAAAATAGTAGTGTTGAACTGAGTGTACCAAGTTTGTTTCCCTTTTTTTGAACCCCCCCAAGACTTTTGGGGTTTCAAAATAAACCCTCTCCTGGACTGATCAGGGAATTTTTGTGGGAATCTTCTACTGACAGCCTTGAGTCTAGAAACTGTTGCAACTAAAGTGTTACAGTTTATCTAGATAACTTCCAAGGACAGTTCAGCAGGTGCAGAGAAGTTGTACTGTATACTAGTTTGAGCGCCACCAGAAATATTCAGATTTCAAAAAACAAACCATGATTTACAGATTGCTGCATAGTTATGGAGTGTCTTGGGTGAGCTTTGTTTTTGGTGGACTAAAGTGTAAAGCTGACTACTATATACTCTGCAATAGCATCTCATATAGGCTTGACTATTGCCGCCATCAAGAGATCTGATGAACAGGAAAGGCAGAAATTATGGGCTTTCTGATCTTCACTCCAGCTCCAAGCAAGTAGTATCACATATCTGAAAGAGTAGGAAATCCATAGGGAGGACCATTTTCTGAAGCAGGCTCCTTAAAAAAAACCCCATGAAAAATAAGGTAGCTGTAATCAAGTGTGAGATCACAAGATCCACTTTTGCAGATGGAGTTTTGTGCTACCATGGGACTGTGAGCTAACCACCAAGATGTACATTTAATCCATGTGACCATTCTTTGCTATAGGAGACAGCTGTATGTCCTTCCACTCCCTTTTGTTCATTGTCAGCACATGAGCCATAATTTAGCTCCAGAGATATTCCAAGATACTGGTGAGTCAGGTACTGAAGTAAATCATGTGTCCATACCCAGCTTTACTCTTTGGATCAGATGAAAGAACCACTTTTTAAAGGCAGAAATTCACCTTTCCTTTAGAAGTATTTCCAAGTCATGTTACATTTAAGCTACAGCTCCAAGTGACAGGTGAGCAGTTATTCATGAAAAATAATAATTGGTTTCTGGCCAGGCACAACCATTTGTTTTAATGGATTCACTTCAGAGTTACTTTTAGGAAAGTATTAAATCTAGTGCAAAATAAAGTTACATACTCAGACTTTTTTTCAATGCTAGCAAGGTCAGTATAGGTAGCTGCATGTGTGTGTATGTTAATACAGAATTTCTGGTTAAAGATGGGCTGATGCAACCCCCCCCCCCCCATTGGAATCTCTCAATTTTGAGTGATTTTTCAAAATCCAGCCTCATAACCAAGTTCTGATTAATTGGTCTATCATCATTTGCAACATTGGAAATCTGAACACAGCTCAAGTTGTGGGTGGAGTTTGAAAACAACCTGAACTCAGATTTGAGTTTTGCAGCTGGGGCCCACCCCTGACCCTGCAGAGTATATGAAGAAGTTCTCCTCCCATAGCCTCTTATAGGCTTCATATTGTATTTTGTAGTAAGGTCATGTTTCGTAATAATGGACCTAGGCCAGCTTTTTTTTTAAGTTGATTGCAGGGATAAGTGATGGTGTATACTTTTTATTAGATGGCCCATTCCTCACTATTTTCATATTGGCATCACTATCAGTCTTACACAAGTGGGATGTGCAGGGAAGAGTTAGAATGTAAGAGGAAACTGAGACTGTTTCTCCAAGGTTGGGAGATTGCTTAGACTATAGCATATGGGCAGCACTAGATTTTTCTCATGGGAACCCATAAAGGAAAGATATTTGAGTAAAGAGACAGCATAGAAGAGCAACTCACCAGCTAGCATACCCCCTCGTTGGTGGGCAAACCACAATAGTCTCCTCCTCCAGTGCCCCCTTGTCCAGGAGTCTGCTTCTTCTCATTCCAGCTCTCCAGCCAGGTCACATTCAGTCTCATCCTTTCTGGGGTAAGAGAAAGCCCCACAGAACAGTAGTCTAATGACTTTATGCCAGGTCTTCACACCAGAGGGCTCTCATACCACCTCTCAGTAGTCACTAAGTGAAAGCAAGCCGTTCCTCAATTCTGGGCCCCAATCCAGAGACCCTGTAGCAAGCAACTAAGCTTTGCTCCCTCAGATTCTTTACAGGAATGCTACCTACCTAACTTTGCCCTTAGGCCCTTTACCTCAGCCCCTTTCTGGGCTCTTTCCTCCACAGATGCTTCACCCCCTCCCCAGCTCTACAGAGTTCTTTCTGGAAGAAAATACCTCCTAGGGCTTTCTCGCTAAAAGCCCATCTATTGTTTACCTCCCCGCACAAGGCTCTCAATAAAAAAACCCACCCAAACTCCAGTCTGCCTCCTGGCACCTAATCCTTTTGTCAAGACTCACCACAGACATCCACTCTACTTCTGTAACTTTCCACAATCTCACTTAGCCATTTACTGGTATTTCGCTTCTTAGGGGTTGATCTCAGGCCCTACTATATCACCCGCAGCTTCCTGCCTTTTTTTCTACTGCCAGGAAGTTCTTCCTTTATTAGTCACCAGTGCTCCTCTCAGATGGGACTCATCCTTAATTCAGACATCTAATTTCCCCCCACTGGGCCTAATCCTAAATTACTCCCCACTCCTCTGTGCAACCAGGTACACTAATGGTTTTTGGCTCCATTTAACTCTTTCTATGCCTGTGTGGACTTTACACTCCATCACAGATGGGAGAGCTCATTTTGGCAAACACAAGAAAAATCACCTGTCACCTGTGAAATCATGGTAATGTATAGCTCATTTATCTTTTGTAGGCTATGTTTACCATGAAACTGTTTAACTGTACTGTTTTCTCTCCTCATGATTTAAGCCACATGCTATGAGGAGGGAATGCTATCATGATTCTGGTGAGAAGAGCAATTACAATAGTAATATTCTCTTTTTCTAGGAACTACAGAGTAAACCCTAATAAATAACTGGCTTAGTCTCAAAATAACAAATATGACAGGATATGAAAATCACATCTTTCTGTAAATATTAAGGGAAAGTATGATTTCATATTTTGGGTGCATGAGCAACATCCAGAATCACCCACAGTAAACTATTTCATTATTACAGTACTGCACAGGATGTAGTATCAAGGACAGGAAAGCCAAAAATATGTCCATGACAAAGATTTTTCAAGTATCTGTCTTCATTTTTCATATCTACATATTGATTTTTGTTTCATTTTTAGGATTACTTAGCTGCTTAAGTACTTTAATGCCCTCAGCCCTCATTGCAAAACACTATTAAGGGAGAGGTTTTAGATATGCCAGTGACTCCCACATAAGAAGCATGTGATAGCCAAGAGTGTTGAGACTATAAATGTCTGCTGCAAATCTCTGAAAATACCCTGAAAAACTAAAGCATGAAAGAAATGTCTGCTTACTAGTATAACTTGTTGCACAACATTCATTCCCCAAGTGGTCTAATGGAACCCAAGTTTGTTGATCTTCTAGATATTCTCTTTTGCCTAAGTAGAGTGACTGTGGAAACTAAGAATTAAAGGAGGTTCATTTGTTAAAATGCCTCTTTGTATTTGTGCTTTTATAAATATATGTATGCACACTCAGAAGATGATTTAATAAATGTTATTTTTCTATGCACTCAATTGTTTCTCTTGTACACATGCAGGCAGAGCAATATGTCCAAATTAGAGTATGGTGAATAACTGATTTTTTGGTTCATTGAAAGTTCTGAAAAATTGAACAACAAATTGATTTGAACGGAACCTGAAAACTCCAAAAGATTTTGGCAAATCAAAAAAGTCAGCAAAAATTTCATTTTGGTCAAACAGAACATTTCATTTCTGGGCACTTTTTAAAAGAAAAGGAAAGGAAATGAAGGGCTAGATTCACAAAACAGCTGGAAGATGCAGGAATAAAAAGACTTGAGTCCTATTTTCCCAAGAAGTGTCCTAACTACTGGGTTACAGAATCATTCTCATGCTCATTTTTCTGGATCAATGACTAGTCAAGTATTTTATAGAGAGAGGAACAGCTTCAACAGGAGAGAGGTTCACCTCCAGAATATCTCATAGCTCTCTCCTGTAGAGATGGAGATCCAACTTCAGATTCTTTCTCCACAGATGAGAGGATTGAACCCATCCCAGATGAGCACCCTAATCACTGGGCTAAAGCTTATAAAGAAGACAAGTGCAGCTTCTATCGCCGGCAGGGGCGCGTGACGGAGAGGCGCTCGAGGGGTCTTTCCTAGTCCCCTACCAGGGAGCCCGCTATCGGGTCTTTTACTCCACCGGAGAGGCCCGGTGCTACCTCTGCTGCTCAGCGGGGCATGTCCGCAGAGACTGCCCTTTGGCCCGGGGAGGGAGGGGCACCCGAAACCTGGCAGGACATCGGCCCTGTCGCTGCCGACGCCCCTGGCTGCCCGGCCCCTGAAACCAACCCTCCTCCTACTCGACCCATCGCTGCTCCCGTCCGGGCCCAAGAGATACCTTCCCTACAACGCCCGGGCAAGCAAGGGAGTTCCACCCTTGCTATTACCAATCCAGCAGAGCCTATGGAGGAGGGTGTGGCAAGGATATTACCGGGTATAGGAGAGGGCCCGCCCCAAGGAGAAACCCCTGCCCCTCATGCTGCCTCACCGCTACCCCCCCGAACCCCTGAACCATCGCCTCCGCCCCCCAACACGACCCCTGCTAACCAACCCCCAGATGACGCTGTGGAGGGCTGGACCCTAGTTCAGGGGAAGCGAGGCAAGCGGAAGGCTCGAGCTCCGCTGCATCCATCCGACGCGGAAGCCCCCCGGAAGACCAGGAAAGGAGGCACTGATATTGAGCCTCCCACTACGGCCACGAGTGAGATCCATCCGCTGGTGTTGGGAGGGGAAGACGGACTGGCATTGGAGGGCAGAATCCCCCCTTCATGGGAGACCCTCCCCTCCGAAACTCCTGAGGACGCCCCTTCTGCCTGGATACCACCCGAACCCCCCGCGGACCCCGAGGCGACCGTTGAGGCGGGCCCTAGAGGAGAGGCCCCCGGGGTAGCAGGAGCTGGCCTCTCCCCCGTGTATGCGGAGATTGAGGCCCTAGATTTGACCCCGGTCACCCAGGGAGAGGATGATCTACTGCCAGCTGGCCTCGAGCTGGGCAACCTTACCCCAGCCCCCTTTTCCCCATGCTCCCTCCCCCTAATTGCCTTCCCGGGCGAGCACCCTGCAGAAGGTGGTCCACCACCTGATGCCGTGGCCGCTAAGACCACCATGGAGCCAGTGCCTAGCATTATTGGGAGCCCCCTCCCTTACCCCTTAACCCTTGACTCTGCTCAGGAGGCACTTTCCTTTAGCTGCTCGCCTCCTGAAGCCCAGAGCCTTACCCCTGCCCCTGCCCCCACCCCGTCCCTGCCCAAGTCCCCTCTTCCTGCAATGCTAATGCTGCCGCTGGGGTCATTTCCTTCCCGCCTTTCGCGGATTCCCCCCAGGGAGCAGTCTTTGCACTTTCTAGCCGCGACCCATTAGGAGTTGCAATTTTTTCCCCGCCATCCCCCTCCACCCCAAGGCATGAAATGAATTTAATAACCCCAGCCTGTCAGATGCCCCGTCGGTGGTCCGCACCCTGTCTACCCGCCTTAGCGGACCACGAGGCTGTATTAAGAGTCCCACCAGGGAACACCCCGGAAATTGTAACCCCACCCCCCCATGAGCTGCGGCATGCACTACGGAAGTTCCTAGAACACACCCGTGGTGCCCGCAATAGGGTACAGCTGGCTCTTCAGCTATGGGGGGACTTTGACCAAATCCTCCAGGCCACAAGGGCCCTTATACAGGAGGGCAGGGGGCAAGGAAGGCGCGGTGCTGCGGCCTACGAGCGAGCCCGCGGCTTCCGACACTATCTACTCATCCACGGGATGGGTCATGGGTTGCTGCGCAACCCGCCGGGGGGCCCTGAACACCCCCGCCAACAAGAACCCCCCCCCCAGCCCTCTGCATGACGCCTCTTATTATTGCGACCCTGAATACCAGGGGCTGTAGGATGGCTCTCCGCAGGTCCCAGGTGCTCTCTTACCTTCGGGAAGGGGGGTACTCTGTAGTTTTCCTGCAGGAGACCCATACGGACCCGACCGCCAAGGACAGGTGGCAGCTGGAGTGGGGGGAAGGGGCATACTTTAGCCACTTCACGACTTGGCAAGCTGGAGTGGTGACCCTGTTCTCCCCCAACCTACGGCCTGAGGTGCTAGGGGTCACTGAGGCCGTGCCGGGCCACCTGCTGCACCTTCGAGTCCGTATGGAGGGGCTCGTGGTCAATCTTGTTAACATCTATGCCCCGCAAATCAGCTCAAGGCGGCCACAATTCTATCAGCGGGTGTCCGACTTTCTCGGCACCCTAGATTCACACGAGTGCCTGGTCCTGTGAGGGGACTTTAACACCACTCTCGAGGAACAGGACCACTCAGGGGCCGAGCCGAGCCCGGCCGGCGCGAATATTCTCTGAGGGATAGTTGAACATCACTCCCTAGTGGACGTCTGGCGTGACCATCACCCAGATGACACTTCCACGTTCACTTTTGTCTGGGTGGAGGCCCATCGGTCACACCACTCTCGGTTGGACCATATTTACTTATCCCGCTTCTTCTATGCCCTGGAGAAAATGAGGGGGGCCAAGAAAAACGTCACCTGCCTTCTTGCGGAAGACGGCACCCCCCTCACGGATCCAGAGGAGATGTGTGGGAGGGCCCGTGACTTCTACACAAGCCTTTTCTCCCTGAATCCGACCGATCCTGGAGCTTGCGGGGTGCTCTGGGAGGAACTCCCCACGGTCAGCGTGGGCGACCGAGACTGACTAGAGCTGCCTCTCACCCTGGCTGAGTTCTCGGAAGCCCTCCATCGCATGCCCACCAATAAATCTCCGGGCATGGATGGGCTGACTGTGGAGTTTTACCGCACGTTCTGGGACATCCTCGGCCCAGACCTAGTCACCGTCTGGGCTGAGTTCTTGCAGAGCAGGGTCCTCCCTCTGTCGTGCAGGCGAGGGTGCTTGCCTTGCTGCCGAAGAAGGGGGACCTCCGCGATTTACAAAACTGGCGTCCCGTCTCACTCCCTAGCATGGATTAAAAAATCGTAGCGAAAGCAATCTCGCTGCGGCTAGGGTCCATGATGGCGGACGTGATCCACCCAGACCAGACCTATACTGTCCCGGGTCGCAGCATTTTTGACAACCTATTTCTAGTCCGAGACCTTTTGGAACTCGGGCGTCGAGACGGTCTGTCGTTTGCCCTCCTGTCTCTTGATCAGGAGAAGGTGTTCGATAGAGTAGACCATGGGTACCTCCTGAGCACTCTGCAGGCGTTTGGATTCAGACCTCAGTTTGTGAGTTTTCTCCGGGTGCTGTATGCCTCCGCGGAGTGTTTGGTTAGGCTCAACTGGACCCTGACTGAACCGGTCAGCTTCGGGCGAGGAGTGCGGCAGGGGTGCCCCCTCTCGGGCCAGTTGTACGCTCTGGCGATCGAGCCTTTCCTCTGTCTCCTCCGCAGGAGGATGACAGGGTTGGTGCTGCGGGAGCCGGACCTGTGGCTGGTCCTGTCGGTGTACGCCGATGACGTACTCCTCGTGGTCCAGGACCCGGGCGACTTGGCGCGAGTGGAGGCATGCCAGGCCATCTATTCGGCAGCCTACTCTACCCGAGTCAACTGGGTCAAGAGCTCTGGCTTGGCGGTGGGGGACTGGCGGCAGGTGAGCTCCCTCCCACCCGCGCTTCAGACCATCCGGTGGAGTGCGGGTCCACTGCTCTCTCTCAGCGTTTATCTTTCCGCCACGCACCCTTCCTCACTGGAGAACTGGCAAAATTTAGAGGGCGGGGTGATAGAGCGGATCAGGAAATGGACGAGGCTACTCCGATGTCTCTCCCTCCGAGGGAGAGCACTGGTGCTTAACCAACTAGTCCTGTCCATGCTCTGGTACCGGCTCAACACCCTGGCCCTGGCCCCGGGTTTCCTGACCAACCTCCGGAGACTGATTCTAGAGTTCTTCTGGTCAGGAATGCATTGGGCCCCTGTTGGAGTTCTTCATCTACCCCTGAAGGAAGGAGGGCAGGGCCTGAAGTGTCTGTACACTCAGGTCCGCGTTTTCCGCCTCCAGGCCCTGCAGAGGCTCTTTTATAGTGCAAGTAGTTCGGCGTGGAGCATACTGGCGCACGCCTTCCTGTGCCGCTTCCAAGGGCTCCGATACGACCAGCAGCTCTTTTATCTTTGTCCGAGGGGTTTTCCACGAGACCTCTCTGGGCTGCCGGTCTTCTACCAGGACCTCCTCCAGACCTGGAAACTGTTTCTAATGACCAGGTCCATGGCGGCCACCGTGGGAGCAGATCTCCTCACGGAGCCCCTGCTACACAACCCCCAGCTCCGTGTGCAGGTGGCGGAGTCCCGCTCGGTGCGCCAGAAGTCACGAGGGTCGGAGACCTCCTAGACTATGACCGGAGAGACTGGCTGGATCCCCTGACGCTCGCTCGGTGCATGGGGCTCTCCAGCCCCCGTACTCCCCGGCGCGTACTTCAGGAGGTGAAGTCTGCCTTGACCCCCGCTGCTCGGGCTTATGTCAACCGAGCCTTGCACGAGGGCGCACCCCGCCCATCCTCTACCCCAGGCCTGCCGGACCTTTCCATTGGGCCCCTACCCCGTAGATCCCAACAAACCCCTCACCCTTTCACTGCAAGCCGGCTGCATGAACTACAGCCGGTCAGTTTTCAAATTGCACCACGGAAATATTTATACACACTCACGCTTCACACCCTTCACGCCCACACGCTGGTGTCCCGCCCCAATACAAAGTGGCAGGACCTCCTGCCACCTTTGGAGGGTGAGCAACCTCGATGGGCCAGCCTGTATTCCACCTTGGTCCCAAGGCCCATCGGGGACATCAGTTGGCAGCTCCTTCACGGAGCTGTGAGCACGGGCGTGTTTCTGACATGGTTTACCCCCATCCTGGATACTTGCCCTTTTTGTAATGTGAGGGAAACCCTGGCGCACGTATATTTAGAGTGTGCCAGATTGCAGCCCCTTTTTCGGCTCCTCACAAATATTCTATTGCGCTTCTGGCTTCATTTCTCCCCTCACCTTTTTATTTATACACTTCCCATCCGTGGCCCCACTAAGTCACGGGATCTCCTGGTCAACCTCCTCCTAGCCTTGGCTAAAACAGCCATTTATAAAACCAGAGAGAGGAGGTTGGCCCATGAAACGCCCTGCGATTGTAGGGCCTTTTTCCGATCCTCAGTACATTCACGTATCCAGGCAGAGTTCCTCTGGGCAGCGTCCACCGACTCCCTTGACGCTTTCGAGGAGCAGTGGGCGCTGTCCGGGGTTCTCTGCTCGGTGACCCCGTCCGGTTCCCTCCGTCTGACCCTTTGATTGAAGGGAAGAGCGAGAGACGCCAGCCCCAGCCGTTGCCACTGTGGATACCATCATTGCTGTCATCTAGGGAGGGTCCTATAATACATGGGTGTCTACCCCCCCACCCCAAACCGCCCACCCCGCAGCGGTGCCCATCTTGCCGGGCACTCTCAGGAGAGGGAGGATCGGTGACACTGGGCGCGGCCCTAGGTAACTCGAGGGGGTGGAAGACCACGAGTGTCGAGGAAGCCCCTCCGCTCTGGGCCCAGGCTAGCCTGAACACTTCTCCCTCCTGAAAGCTGCTGTGTTATACCTTCTGTTTGTGTTGTTTTGTTGCATAGTTGTTTTGTTTCCTTTGGTAATTTTGTAAGTGTTACCAATAAACTTCTTTTCTGTTTAAAAAAAAAAACAAAAAAAACCTTCCCTGTCACCTTACCCAGGGAAAAGGGACCTACTTAGCCTGCTCTCCTGCTGCTGCCCTCTGGTCTGGGCTTTCCTTGCTTTTTGCCCCTTCTTTTGGCTTCCCCCCCCACTGGGCCAGACGCTCTCCCCCCTTTCTTTTCGTTGTTTTTTTTTTTTTCTTTCTCTGCTGCTGCTAGAGTGCTGGCTGGCTGCCAGCTGGCTGTTAGCCCCCCCGCCCGCCATCGGATGCTGCTGCCGCTCCAGCTGAAACTCCCCCCCCCCCCGAGAGAGGGGGGGCTGCCGGCCTGCTTCCCCAGAGGGGGGGAGTGGAAGGCCCCAGCCCCCAGACCCAGCCGTTTGCTGTGGACCCGTCTCCGGTTGAGAGGAATCTTATCACTTGCTCTGGCATTTCTGGAATGCAAAAAAGAAAACCCGGAACAGACAGAGAAAAAGCAGTCCCCCAGAGGAACACCGCCCGGGGAAATCTACAAATCGCTGTGGAGGGGGCCCAAGACTGAGTAATTTTCGAACTGTGCTCTCGTGTGGGGGGAGGCCTTGACTGTGTCGTGACTGTATTTGTAGGGACACAGGGGGTGTGGCACGGAGCTACCCCCAATCCATCTGTGTCCTCCCAACCCCCACACTACTATCCTCCTCACTGCCCCCTCCATCGTCATTGCTGTCTGTTTAACATCTGCCTCTGGACTTAGCTGCTCGCCTTGATTCCACCGTGTGGGCCAGAAGCACCAGCCAACCAAACAGGACTCTCTGGACAAGCATACGGTGATTCATGGCCCCATCCCACAGCCTGTCCCTTTTTACCTGACCCCAACTCCTGTTAACCACCTGCCACCGCCACCGCTGAGGCATCGGCAATGGAGGGCACCGGGGTAACCTCCGCAGCTGCCATGCCCACCATCTCCCTAAACTCAAGGGGACCCCCCCAGCTGGCGGGAAAGGCCAGGGCAAGAAGAAGGGGAAGGGCCCCACTAAAACCACCGGGCCCTCCATGGCAGGGGCCACCCCCACTGTTGCGGCCCCGCTACCGACCACGGCATCCCCCCCTGCTGCCCCCTCCACCAGCTCTGCAGATGTCCCTCCCTCAGCCCCGGGCATCAGCAGCCCCCCCGCCTGCCACCTCGTCATCTCTCCAGCCCACCGCCTCCGACACCATCAACAGCGGCCAGGGCCCCTTCCCCACCATGACAAGGAAGCACGGTGTCCAATGCCTCCTGGTGCCCGCCTCGCCCCACATAGAGACCTATGTGCAGGCGTTGGCGAGGGTGGTGGGGCCCTTGGCCATTGTGGCGGCCTTCAAAATGTATGGGAAGGTCGTCTTCTTCTTAGCTGCCACCCAGGAGGCATTGGAGAGGGGCCTGGCGGTGGGGGGGGTGGGTGTTTGTCCCCCTAGAGCTGCTAGAAGACCTGGGCATCCACCTGGTCCTGGCCACTGTCCCTCCTTTTCTCCCCAGAGCTGCCCTGTTACCCACCCTTTCCACTCTGGGGAAACCTGTTTCTGTCATCAACCCTCTCCTGTTGGGCTGCAAGGACCCCACCCTCCGTCAGATCTTTTCCTTCTGCTGGCAAGTACAGCTTCTACTGCTGTCAGCGGCACATGACGGAGAGGCTCTTGAGGGGTCCTTCCTAGTCCCCCACCAGGGGGCCCATTACCGGGTGTATTTCTCCACGGGGGAGACCCGGTGCTACCTCTGCCGGGCGTCAGGGCATGTCCGGAAAGACTGCCCCTTAGCCCGGCAAGAAGGGGCACCTGGGATCCCCGAGACTCGGCAGGACATCGGCCCCATCATTACCAACGCCCCTGGCCGCCCGATACCCGAACCCGCCCACCCTCCTCTTTGGACCACTACTTCTCCCACTCAGGCCCAAGGGGCACCTCCTCTACAATGCCCAAATGAGCGGGAGAGCCCTGCCCTCGCTGCTGACAATCTGGCAGGGCCTATGGAGGAGGGTGTGGCAGAGATACCACCAGGCATGGAAGAGAGCCTGCCCCAGGGAGAATCCTCCCTCCCTTATGCCACCCCACCATCCCCCCCCCAAGTCCCTGAGCCATCGCCTTTACACCTGACACGACCCCTGCTAACCAGTCACCAGATGATGCCATGGAGGGCTGGGCCCTAGTCCAAGGGAAGCGAGGCAAGCGGATGGCTCGAGCTCCGCCTCATCTACCCAAGGCAGAGGCCCCCCGGAAGACCAGGAAGGGGGGCACTGATGCTGAACCTTCCGCTTTGTCCACGAGTGCGTCCCATCCACCGGTGTCAGCCGGGAAAGACGTGGTAGCACCGGAAGGTAGTGTCTCCCCTCCGAGACCCTCGAGGAAGCCCCTTCTGTCCTGCCACTACCTGAAGCCCCCGTGAACCCCGAGGCAACTGTCATGGCGGGTGCCAGTGGGGAGAACCCCGGGGCAACGGAAAGTGTCCTCTCCTCCATGTTCGAGGAGATAGAGGCCCTAGATCTGACCCCGGTCGCCCAGGGGGAGGATGACCTTTTGCCAGCAAACCTCGATTTGGGCGACCTCACTCCACCCCTCTTTTCCCCATGCTCCTTCCCCCTAACTGCTGCTTCTGCTCCCACCTTCGAGGAGCCCCTGGACTCCTCCATCGACCCGGCCGCTGATGGCACCCTGCTGACGACCACCGAGCCTGCTCAAGTGACAGCCGGCGCCACGTGGCCAGGACACGAGTTGCCAGGGGCACCCCCTGTTGGTGCAGAGCAATCGATTTCCTTCCCGGGCGGGGGCCCAAAAGAAGATAGTCCACCTCCTGATGCTGTGGCCGCTAAATCCACCATAGAGCCCGTGCCCAGCATCACTGAGAGCTCCCTTCCCAACCCCTTAACCCTCGAGTCTGATCAGGAGGCACCACCATCCAGCTGCTTGCCTCCTGAAACCCAGAACCTCGCCTCTGCCCCTGCCCCTGCCCCTGCCCCTACCCCTATCCAATTTACCTCCTACAATGTCATTGCCGCCACCGGGGCTGTCTCCTTCCCTTTCCCAACTGATGACCCCCAAGGAGCGGCCTTTGTGTTCTCCTGCCCTGACCCATTAGGAGCTGCTATCTTCCCTCCACCGCCCCCTATTGCCCCAGAGCTTGAGGCGGGCCTTGAAGCTCCAGCCCATCAGGCACTCCGTCAGGGGTCCGCACCTTGCTTGTCTGTTTTAGTGGACCACAGGGCTGCACCAAGGGCCCCGCCGGGGAACAACCAGGAAACCGTAACCCCACCCCCCCATGAGCTGCGAGGAGAGCTGCGGAAGTTTTTAGAGGATGTCTGTGGCTCCCACAACAAGATACAGCTTGCTCTCCAGCGATGGGGGGATTTTTTTCAAATCCTCCGGGCTACAAGGGCCCTCATGGGGGAAGGTAAAGGTATGGGGAAGCAGGATGCTGCGGCCTACTGGCGGGTCCGTGTCTTCCGTGACCAATTATTCACCTACAGGATGAGTCAAGGACTGTTGCGTGGCCCACTGGGGGATGCGAGCATCCCTGCCAGTGAGGATCCCCCTTGGCCCCCCCATGACACCTCTCACCATCGCAACGTCGAACACCCGGGGTTGTAGGATGGCTCTCTGCAGGTCCCAGGTGCTCTCCTTCCTTCGGGAGGGAGGGTACTCTGTGATTTTCCAGGAGGAGACCCATACGGATCCGATCGCCGAAGACAGTTGGCGGCTGGAGTGGGGGGACAGGGTCTACTTTAGCCATTCCACGATTCGGCAGGCTGGAGTGGCGACCCTGTTCTCCCCCGACCTACGGCCTGAGATGCTAGGGGTCGCTGAGGCCGTACCGGATCACCTGCTGCATCTCCGGATCCATATAGAGGGGCTCGTGGCTAACCTCGTTAACATTATGCCCCGACATCAGTCCTGGAGCGGCTGCAATTCTATCAGCAGACATCTGCTTTCCTCTGCACCTTAGATTCTCACGAGGGCCTGGTCCTGGGAGGGGATTTTAATACCACCCTTGAGGAGCGAGACCGCTCGGGGACCGAGCAGAGCCCGGCCACCGTGGACACCCTCCAGGAGATAGTTGAACATTACTCCCTAGTGAACATCTGGCGTGACCACCACCCGGATGACACTTCCACGTTCACCTTTGTCCGGGTGGAAGCCCATCGGTTGAGCCACTCCCAGTTGGACCGCATTTATTTATCATGCTTCCATCTCTTACGAGCCCACTCCTCCAGCATTCGGCTGGCCCCATTTTCTGACCATCACCTAGCCACCGTGACAGCCTCCCTCTGTGCGGAGAGGCCGAGGCCGGCCTACTGGCATTTTAACAACAGCCTGTTGGAGGATGAGGGCTTCATGACGTCCTTCCAGAAATTCTGGCTGGCCTGGGAGGGCAGTGGCGTGCCTTTCCCTCGGCGCGGCAATGGTGGGACCTGGGGATGGTGCGCGCCAGGCTTTTCTGCCGCAACTACACCCAGAGCACCAGCCGACGGAGAAATGTGACGATAGAGCAGTTGGAACTGGAGGTCTTAGAGCTGGAGAGGCGTCTGGCTACCAGCCCCGAAGACCTGCTCCTCTGTGGAGTGTGCCAGGAGAAGCAGGAGGAGCTCCGGGCCCTCGAGGACCATTGGGCCTGGGGCGCCTTTGTTCAATCCCGCATCCGCCTCCTTTGGGAGATGGATTGAGGCTCCCACTTCTATGCCCTGGAGAAAATGAGGGGGGCCAAGAAACACATCACTTGCCTCCTGCCTCACGGAACTGGCGGAGATGCGCGGGAGGGCCTGAGCCTTCTACTCAAGTCTTTTCTCCCCGATCCAACCGACCCTAGCACTTGCAGAGTGCTTTGGGAGGAGCTCCCTACAGTCAGCACGAGCGACCGAGACAGGCTAGAGTTGCCTCTCACTCTGGCCGAGTTCTCAGAAGCCCTCCGTCGTATCCCCACTAATAAGTCTCCAGGCATGGGACGGGATGACCGTGGAGTTCTACCGCGTGTTTTGGGACGTCCTTGGCCCAGACCTAGTCACTGTCTGGGCCGAGTCTCTGCAGAGCGGGGTCCTCCCTTTTTCGTGCAGGCGAGCTGTGCTCGCCTTATTGCTGAAGAAGGGGGACCTCCACGATTTACGAAATTGGCATCCCGTCTCGCTCCTCAGCACGGACTACAAAATCGTAGCGAAAGCAATCTCACTGCGGCTAGGGTCTGTGCTGGCAGACGTGATCCACCCAGACCAGACCTACACCGTCCCGGACCGCAGTATCTTTAATAACCTATTTATGGTTCGGGACCTTTTGGAACTCGGGCGTAGAGACGGTCTGTCATTCGCCCTCCTGTCCCTAGATCAGGAGAAGGCATTCGATAGGGTGGACCACGGGTACCTCCTGAGCACTCTGCAGGCATTTGGCTTCGGACCCCAGTTTGTGGGTTTTCTCCGGGTGCTGTACACTTCTGTAGAGTGTCTGATTAAGCTCAACTTGACCCTGACCGAACCAGTCAGCTTCGGGCGAGGAGTACGGCAGGGGTGCCCCCTCTCGGGCCAGCTGTACACTCTGGTGATCGAGCCCTTCCTCTGTCTCCTCCGCAGGAGGTTGACTGGATTGGTGCTGCGGGAGCCGGAGCTGCAGCTGGTCCTGTCGGCGTACGCTGATGACATGCTCCTCGTGATCCAGGACCCCGGCGACTTGGGGTGGGTGGAGGCTTGCCAGGCCATCTATTCGGCAGCCTCCTCCACCTGGGTCAACTGGGTCAAGAGCTCTGGCTTGGCGGTAGGAGACTGGCGGCAGGCGAGCTCCCTCCCACTTGCGCTTCAGACCATCCGGTGGAGCGCGGGTCCACTGCTCTACCTCGGCATTTATCTTTCTGCCACACATCCCTCTCCACCAGAAAACTGGGAAAATTTAGAGGGCGGGGTGATAGAGCAACTCCGGAAATGGACGGGACTACTCCGATGTCTCTCCCTCCAAGGGAGAGCGCTGGTGCTTAATCAACTAGTCCTGTCCATGCTCTGGTACCAGCTCAACACCCCGGTCCTGGCCCCGGGTTTCCTGACCAACCTCCGGACATCGATTCTGGGGTTCTTTTGGTCAGGAACGCACTGGGTCCCTGAAGGGGTTCTTCATCTACCCCTGAAGGAAGGAGGACAGGGCCTGAAGTGTCTACACACTCAGGTCCATGTCTTCCACCTCCAGGTCCTACAGAGGCTCCTCTATGGTGCAGGCAGTTCGGGGTGGAGCACACTGGTGCATGCCATCCTGCGCCGCATTCAAGAGCTCCGATATGACCGGCAGCTCTTTTATCTCCATCTGGGAGGTCTTCTGTGAGACCTCTCGGGGCTGCTGGTCTTCTACCAGGACCTCCTCCAGACTTGGAAACTGTTTTTAATGACCAGGTCCATGGCGGCCACCGAGGGGGTAGATCTCCTTGCGGAGCCCCTGCTACACAACCCCCAGCTCCGTGTGCAGGTGGCGGAGTCCTGCTCGGTGCACCAGACCTTGATCCTGGCAGAAGTCACGAGAATCAGAGACCTGGACTACGACCAGGGAGACTGGCTGGATCCCCTGACGCTTGCCCGGCGCATGGGGCTCTCCAGACCTCTCACCCCCCGGCGCGTACTTCAGGAGGTGAAGGCCGCTTTGCCACCCACTGCTCGAGCTTACCTCGACCGGGTCCTGCTTGAGGGAACACCCCACCCACCCTCTACCCCAGGCCCGCCGGACCTTTTAATTGGACTCCTGCCCCGCAGACCCAATCAAGCCTCTCACCCCTTCACTGCAAGCCGGCTGCATGAACTGCAGCTGGTACACTTCCAAACCGCGGCAAGGAAACATCTATACGCGCTCGTGTTCCACACCCTTCATGCCCTACCCTAGTGTCCTGCCCCGACACAAAGTGGTGAGACCTTCTGCCACCTTTGGAGGGTGAGCAGCCCCAGTGGGCCAGCCTATATTCCACCTTGGTTCTGAAGCCCGTCGGGGACATCAGTTGGCGGCTCCTTCATGGAGCTGTGAATGTGGGCACATACTTGGCGTGGTTCACCCCCATCCCAGATACTTGTCACTTTTGTGGTGTGAGGGAAACCCTGGCGCACGTATATTAGGAGTGCGACAGGCTGCAGCCCCTGTTCCAGCTCCTCACAAATCTCCTATTACGTTTTTGGTTGCATTTTTCCCCTCACCTTTTTATTTATGCACTCCCCATCCGTGGCCTCACAAAGTCATGGGATCTCCTAGTTAACCTCCTCCTGGCCCTGGCTAAAATGGCTATCTATAAAACCAGAGAGAGGAGGTTGCTGATGGAGTTTCCTGTGACTGTGGGGCCATTTTCCGATCCTCGGTCCATTCACGTATCCGGGCGGAGTTCCTCTGGGTGGCGTCCACCGACTCCCTTGATGCTTCTGAGGAGCGGTGGGCGCTGTACGAGGTTCTCTGCTCGGTGTCCCCGTCCGGGTCCCTTTGTCTGACCCTTTGATTGGGGAAGAGAGTAAGGGACCCCAGCCCCAGCCATTGCTGCTGCGGACACCACCACCTTAGAGGGGTCCTTTCACATGTGGGTGCACGTGCCCCCCCCGGATTGTCCACCCCACAGCCTGCCCCTCTTGTTGGGTGCTTTCAGAGGAGGGAATTGTTGGTGACACTCGGGTGTGGCGCCAGGTAACTTGGAAGGGTGGAAGACCACGAGAGTCAAGGAAATCCCTCGCTCTGGGCCCAGGAAAGCTTGAACACTTCCCTCCCCTGAAGCTAATGAGAAAACAGTTGTGATTGGTAGCTGTGTTACACATTGCATATGCTGCTGTTTTTACTTTGTAAGTGTGTGTTATGCAAATAAAAACATCTTTTGCTTAAAAAAAAAATTACTCTCCTATAGCCATCTGTCCCGACCCGGTCACACTATGCTTCCAAATTTTTTTGGTGAGCTCTAATCAGACTCTGTTTTTAAATGTATGCTACAGCTGAGTATTGGGTTGTGCCAATCAGATGCTCTAAAACTTTTTCCATTTGCTTAGACAGTTCTTTTGGTTGCCATTACTTCAGCACATGTAAGGCAGGAGGATATGGTACATTATCATTTGCAATACGTGCTATACTTTGATGAATTTTCTCCCAAAATACATGTATAAAGGAAGATGATTAGTGACAATAAAATGCATGTGGAATTCTACAAATCTGTACCTCATCCAGGCAGGAATGGGGCTTTATAGTGTATAATGACTAGGTCTGATTGTGATGGGAATTAGAGAAGATGGGTTACCAGCAAAACAGATTATGGCAATGAGCAGATGATTCCTTCTATCACAGAGGAATTTTGGGCAGATGAATTTTAATTGTCCTTAGAGTTAGGTTGATGAAGAAGCAACATGGTTACCATTGTGTTCATGAAGATAAGTCACTGAGTAATAAACCTGAATAATATTCATTTTCGTTTGAAATGATTCCAGTTAATAAATCCACAAAGTATAAAAAGGTGGAAGCAATGGCACTAGCTTTACACCTCACAGAACATTATAATGAAGAACCTTCTAAAGAAGGCAGAATAGTATGTTTATTATACCTTTAAAAGAATTTCCTTCTGTTGTCTCATTTACGAGCACCAAGTTAGGTGGTAATTGTAAGATGATTCAGTAACACTCTAAAATGATGATTCAGCTAATTAATGCTGAATTACAGAGGCAGCCCTACACAGATACTCATAACATCCACATTAGCACTGATTGAGTGCATCATGATTAATCTTATTACAGCAAGCACCAAAGGAACGGAACATGATTAGACCATTTCTTGAAAGTATTTACTGAAATTAGTTTATAAAACTGTGGGCTTTATCCTATTTTGTTCTTCTCAGGTTCACTAGGGCATAGTAAGCCTGTTCTCCCATGCAGCAGCAGCAGCAGCACAAGATTCCCAAGAGAATTCTGGAGAGCAGGTTCTGATAATACGCTGGCTAGAGAACCATGACCCCAAAAGTGTTGTGGTCTGTTGGCTAGAAGGCATAGCCAGGTCTCAGCTGGCAACATGCACACTGACAATCTGCAGCACCCGAAGCAATGTGCATCCCACCAAGAGGGGGAGCTTCTTGCTCAGAGTCAGCCGTGAAGTTCTTGTAACCAACACAAGGCTCAGTTCTGTTCTCTCCATCAGGACTTCAACCAATAAAGGCAAGATTTCATCATTTGTCTTTGGAGTTTCATAGAAATTCTGGATGATAGTTTTGTATGCATCCCTCTACTAGCCTATTGGCTTCTTTTGTATAAGAAGTAACCGGGCTATGCAAAGGTTTTGAAAGTAGATTTGGCTCTCTCTTTTAAGACAGGATAGAAAGTTATTAATAAATATGGCACAGAGTTAGTCTTTTCATTTACACACAGGAAACTAGGCAAGGTTACTGTGGTTCAGAAAATTTCAGGTATTTCTAAGACAGTATGTTCAGAGGTCCCAAGAAAACTTAGCTGATTTGAATACATGTGAACTGATGTCTGTCACCATTTTTTAAGATGATGGAAGTATCACTCACTCCTGAAAGTAGTGATTCTGGCAATGACATTGATATGTTTCCTAATGCCAACTGGAGTGATCCTTTCAGAGGCAATACGTCTAAGAAGCATGTAAAGTCATGGCATCCTCCTCCTTCTTTTTCAGAGATTGGCATGCCCATGTCCAAAAACATGGCAGAGAATTAGGAAATTGAATATAAGCACAATGTAAGGTAACTGGGAAACTGAAAACAAACTCATCTTCATTTAAAGGGTACCCGCAAGTTCTTTAAGGCCATAGTTGTTATTTTTTCTTTTAAATAGTGTAATGGGTGAAAATTCCCATGGGGCAGAGCACAAAGCCCTACACATAATTTAACATCTTTGCCTTAATTTGTCTTCTGAGCTAGATGTTGGGGCCTCTTCATGAATGGTGTAGGTATTGTGGTGTGAAGTAGCAGCAGAGCCCACTCTATAGTCAAGATTAAAATATTCTGGGTCTGTGGCCTTTGCATCACTTCTCTACAGGGGGCAATGGTTGATGGATCTGTGTCCTGGCATACGATTGACCCGGACTCTACCAAACCTTCTGTCATAAATATAAAGGGAAGGCTAACCACCTTTAAATCCCTTCTGGCCAGAGGAAAAACCCTTTCACCTGTAAAGGGTTAAGAAGCTAAAGATAACCTTGCTGGCACCTGACCAAAATGACCAATGAGGAGACAAGATACTTTCAAAGTTGGGGGGGGGGGGGGAGAGAACAAAGGGTTCTCTCTGTCTGTGTTGCTGCTTTTGCTGGGACAAGAGCAGGAATGCAGGTCAGAACTCCTGTAAAGGGTTAATAAGCAATCTAGTTAGATATGCATTAGATTCTGTTTTGTTTAAATGGCTGATAAAATAAGTTGTGCTGGATGGAATGTATATTCCTGTTTTTTGTCTTTTTGTAACTTAAGGTTTTGCCTAGAGGGATTCTCTATGTTTTGAATCTGATTACCCTGTAAGGTATTTACAATCCTGATTTCACAGAGGTGATTCTTTTACTTTTTTTTCTATTAAAATTCTTCTTTTAAGAACCTGATTGCTTTTTCCTTGTTCTTAAGATCCAAGGGTTTGGGTCTGTGTTCACCTATGCAAATTGGTGAGGATTTTTATCAAGCCTTCCCCAGGAAAGGGGGTGTAGGGCTTGGGGGGATTTTGGTGGAAAAGATGTTTCCAAGTGGGCTCTTTCCCGGTTATATTTTGTTAGACGCTTGGTGGTGGCAGCAATAAAGTCCAGGGACAAAAGGTAAAATAGGTTTCTACCTTGGGGAAGTTTTAACATAAGCTGGTAAAAATAAGCTTAGGGGGGTTTTCATGCAGGTCCCCACATCTGTACCCTAGAGTTCAGAGTGGGGAAGGAACCTTGACACCTTCCCATTGGCCCTTTTGGTTCTAAGACCTCATGTATGACAGTGTCTAAGAAGCTGCTGTAGAGCTGGATTCTATGGTATTCACTGGGTGCAATTTACCAAAAAGCTTCTCATCCTATTCAGCAGAATGGTAAAATAAAAATACAGCACTATGGATACAGAGGCAAATTCAGCCTTGGCATAGCCCAGTTGCTCCCACTTATGTCAGGAATAAATCTGTTCCACAATGTTTTCATGACCAGACACTGCCTATACTGCCCCTAAATTGCTGGCTATGCTGTAGGAAGCACATTGAATCAGCAGTCCACTGTCAGACAGAATTGGAGTGAATAAGGAGAAGGAGGAAGGATGGATATCAATCTGATTCTCCACTCTGGCACTCTGAATGCAGAAGGTGGGGGCCCACAAGGATTCTAAAAATTAATACTGGCCACTCCAGGCTTGTATTAAACTCCCAAGTTTCTTTCTGACCTTGGATGGGTAGATGCTGCTACCACCCAAATGTAAAACCCCTTGGAACCCAGGAAGGCACACTTGGGAATTCCTTCCTGTGGAATACCCTACCCTCAAGCCCTTTCACCCCCCACCCCCTCCCCAGGAAGGGCTGAGAAAGGAAAACAAAGGAAATCAGCTGTTACCACCAGCTAATTAACAAATGTGCACAAACCTCTTAAGACACAAAAATCCAAATCCTGTTCTTAAAAAAGGTAAATTTTATTTAAAAAAAAAAAAAAACATCTGAAAACTCAGGCTATTGCTAAATTTTAAAAGAGCTATTCCAAAAATTAAGCACCCAAAATAGCTTTCTTGGGGGTTCAGCTTAAAGGTTACAAGCAAACAAAAGCTGGGGTTAGCACAGAGGAGTCCACAAGCCAATAAGAAATAAACAGAAATAACCCTAATTGCATCTTTCTAAACATTCCTGATCTACTTACATATCTGGGTGGTTAAATAAGTAGTTCTAGTATGATCTGATGATTTTCATATCTGGCCTTCAGCTTCTCACAGCATAACTGCTCCCTGTTCCCCCTCTTTCCCAGAGAACAACCACAGACACAAGGGGGAAGTTTTTTCCCCATTTTAAAAAGTTCTAGTCTTCCTATTGGCTCTTTTGGTCAGGTGCCTTAACAACCCCTTTCCTTTACCTGGTGGACTTTTTTAACCCTTTACAGGTAAGGCAAGCAGAGAACAGCCAACAAGAGGAACTTTATAGCTAACTGATTGGCTGGGTGTCCATAAGAGGGAGCTACCCCCTCTTCATTTATCACAGGTTGTCTTGTGGTTAGGGTACTCAACAGGGACTCAGAAGATTAGTGTTCAATTTCTGGTGCTGCTACAGACTTTTTTCTGTAACTTTGAATTAATTACTTAATTTCTCTGTGCCTCACTTACCCATCTGTAAGTAGGAATAATAATACCTTCTCAGTTAAAAACTTCCTGTAGAGGCAAGCATGGAAATCTCATTCATATCCCTAAACCCAGGGGTTGTAGTGAAAGTCACCCTCAGCTACAGAAATGGAAGAAGTTGGGAAGAGAAGGGAGATCATTCTTTCCCAGGAGAAGAGTTTTTTGATGGGTCACAAGTAGGAAAGGGGTGTACTTTGACATACACAGTGTATTTTCATAAGAGCAGCTGGAGCTGAGTTGAAAGATGGCCACCCTAAATGACTGAGCTCTTGGAAATGCCACTGAAGAATTCCCTGAGTTGCTTAGCAATACCCCAACATAGGGATGGGTTTGTTCCCTGATGAATGAACACCAGTCAGCCTAGAAAGAATTTTAAAGAGACTGTGTCTTTGTTTTAGAAATTAGCTAGAGAGGGGAAAGAAACAGGTCCACCAGGCAAAAGATTCACTCTTTTTCCAAAATAAACAGTGATCAGAGAGAGAAAGCAAACCATAGAACAAACCTGATTTGGCAAGAGACCATGACCATTATGCCTTCCAACCTCTGTGTGTACTCAGCCCCTAACCAAAAATAACTCCAGTGGGAAGTTTCCCATCAGAAAATTGCAAGTATATTTTTAAAGCAGATTCTAAGCTCTTTGGGGTAAGTCCCTTGTCTGGCCCTTTGGCACTAAATAAATAATATCTATCTAAGACTTATATGAATCCCGTTACTATAGCATCTGAGTGCCTCTCAGTCTTTAAAATATTTATCCTCACAACATCTCTGACGTAGGGTGGTGCTGTTATCCCCAGTTTATACAAGGAACAGAGGCCTAGGTCATCAAAAGTTGCACCTAACTCCCATTGATTTCAATGCAAGTTAGACACCTAAATATCTTTGAGCAGGTGGGCCAGAGAGACTAAGTGATTTGGTCATACAGTAAGTCTGTGGGAGAGCAAAGAACTGAACTCAACCCTTCCAGTTCCTAGGCTATTTCCCTAACTACTGGATCTTTTCTGTCTGGTAATAACAGCACAGTAATAATAATAATGGTACATGGGCTTGCTACACTAACATGCTTTATACATGATACAGTAATAAATAATCAGAACATACCTATACCAAAATCCATGGATCCTCTCCTGTGTCTCAGATGTCCCTGTAGTAGCTCTTCTGGATTACATGGCTCTAGGTGTGTTGAGCTATATCCAAGAGTAGGGAACTGTGGAGCACAAGAGGTGGGGAGATCATTTGTATAAAATGAGCTATCTTCTGCAAGCAGTTCTTTATTTTTCCATTGTGGAGCAGGTTTTTTCCTTCTGTATGAGGTTTCCATTGTAGGCTGACCTTTCTGCTGAACAGGTCATCTTGCTGTTGAGCCAGTGCTGGACCCTTACTGATAGCTCTTTCTGTGTGTGTTTGAAAAATGTTAAATATGTGACCATCTTATCAAGCTAACTCTTTAATAGATCCTGAGCAACTCCTTGGAACAATATGTCAACTTCAGTGGAAATGCTTGCTTCAATGGGGCTTAAAGATTTTGTGCCTTAAGGGTTGTATGACTCCTTGTGGATTCACCAAAGAATTTCAAGTGGGATATTATTGCTCTGTGCAGATTACCCATTTGTTTTCTGTTGGATCAAACTGTTTGTCAGTGGGAGAGCTTCAACTTCAGGAGAATGTATGCACAGAAATATGAGGCTTGGCTGGTCCTAGGGAGCAGGAGTGATTTTCAGTGGCTGGTGACATCAGAGAGAAGCTGTCCTTATTCAGACTGAAGCTGCTGAACTGTAAATAAAACTCTGGAGAAAACTAAAGCAGACTGTGCATCTTTCTTTTTAGAGTTACCACAGAGTAGTTTGTCCATAGTTGTGTAGCAAACAGTAGAATAAGCATTTATAACTGTTTCCTTTTTTAAAATAGTAATTCTTTTTTTTTTTCAAAGAGGCCTTGTTTTAATTATATATTTATATGCACTAGCCACTTGCAAATTAGATGGTCTTGTGCTTCTTGGCTCTGCTCCTCACGAATAGCTCTGAGCCCCTTTCTTACTTTTAAGTTTAAGGATTTTAACTGATATAGGCCCTTGTAAAGGCTGTGCAAGGTCAGGAGACCCCTGGCACCTATAAATATGTAGCCAAAATCCATTTAAAAAATAATTATTATTTCTCACTCTATAAACCTGTTCTGTAGTGGTACCTTTCCAATGCTGTATGATATATAACATTTTGGAAAAAACTATGCAGAAATTTCTGTTTGTGAGAAGAAGTGGTATACCTCTACAGGAGGGATACTCAAGAGAACAATTTTTGGGTCCAATACATTTTTTTCATTTTGTTCCAACAATAAAATAATTAGCCAGAATATACTATTGTAGTGGACTATATACATGCACACTTTTAAACACAAAGTCTTAGAATTATAGAGTTGTTTCCTGGCTTGATGTTTCTGCCTTCCTAGCCCCCCAAAAACATTCTCTGCACTCAAAAAGGCTAAAATGGTTGTGCTCATATTTAAAAACCAATAAACAAAATACCCAAACAAAACACAAAACAAAAAATCAAAACAATAAAGTTGCTTTTGATTAGAGATCAATTGTGGAGACTTTCAGACCTATTAGAGAATGTTTTGGAAACGTGTAAGTCTGTAAGCAGTTCACACTTGTTTTACTACAGAGTAACTCCATTGACTTCATGGAGTTACTCCTGATTTGTCATTATAAGCTGATATCAGAATCAAACTGTGGGTTAGAATGAAATCTGCTTTGTAGTCACAGCTATAACAGTTGGCACTCGTGTGTAAGAGAGATGCTTATCTTAACCAAACCTATTTGGTCTTCAAAATTTCTTTCTTCTGCTATTTCAGTATATCAGAACCAGAAGTGTGTGGAAATGAAAATAATGTTACCCAGTTTTATCTGAACTAAATCACAAATCCCTTGCTATCATAACAACCATCCATTTCAAAAAAACAATGGTGTAAATGCCAAAGCAGCTTGGTTACTATGTGTCATGTTGCAGCATCATGAGTAGCTAAAAAGTCCAATTCTTGAGTGACAGTACGTACCATAGATAATACAGGTGTAAAGCACAGGGTCAGATGAAACTGGCACCATGCTAATGCTCGAGGCCTGCGGTGCTTCCCTCTTTGCTCTCTTCACTTTCCTCTCTCTCAACCACATCTCTTCAGTCTCTTTGACTTCCTGATGCAGCACAGTCCTCCAATGTAGCCTGTTACTTGCTGCATCTTGCCAGAGTCCTGTATTGATGCTGAAAGTTTTTAAGTCCCTCTTGCAAACATTCTTCAACCTGAGCCTCAGTCAGCCTAGTGGCCTTGGACTAAATACAAGTTCTTCATGCAGGAAATCCTTTGGAATGCATCCATTGTCTATCTGGTGAAGCCAACAGAGAACATGCATCCATTGTCTATCTTGATCAAGCCAACGGAGAAGTCTGTGTTTAAGAATAGTGACTAACCTTGGTAATTTTGCTTTCTTAAGTACTTCAGCGTCAGGAACTTTGGTTTCCGACGTGACAGTTACAATACAGTGAAGACAGTGGTAATGGCAGGCGTTAGCTTTCTCTAGTGCCTGCTGTAGTTGGTCCAAGTCTCGCCACCATACAGCAGTGTGCTCAAAACACACTCCT
This sequence comes from Lepidochelys kempii, assembly GCF_965140285.1. Lineage (NCBI taxonomy): Eukaryota > Metazoa > Chordata > Testudines > Cheloniidae > Lepidochelys > Lepidochelys kempii. Next base: position 55,852,613 of record NC_136383.1, read on the forward strand.
GGAAGACCCGTATCGTGGTGTTCAATTCAGTTTCCTGTTACCTCACACTTGCTTGGTCAGCTGGCCAAATGTGGTGGTTGTCTTTTCGGTATGGTTGTCATCTAGAGTTCGATTATCCAGTACAATTGATCCTAGTTAGCAGAATTTGTGCACAGCTTCGAGTGCTAGCTATTAAAACTTCTGATGTAGTCAACACCCCATAATCAATGTTGTTTGTAGACTGATGGTTAGTTCAAAGTCATTACAAGCTAGCACAAAGCTACTGCGAGGTTGCTGGAGGTCCTCTTCACTGGGTACAATAAGGATTGCATCCTCAGTGAAAAGGAACTGCTTTATGAGCAGGTATTTAACTTTGTATTTTGCTTGTAAACATGGGGTGAAGAATTTTCGATCTGATCTTGTATGGAGATGTACACCCTCTGTGCCAGAAGAAAAAGCATGATTGAAACAGCACAGAGAAGAATATACCAAAGAGTATCAGTGCCAAAACTATTTGACACCACTGTGGATTCCAAAGCTGTCAGATTAATCACTGTCCTCTGGTCTGTAGCCTTTATGCCTTTATCATGGAAGGATCAAATCAAACTGAGGATGGATGGAGGACAACCAACTATTGTCTAGCAATTGGGAAAGGCCTTGTCTGCTGATGAGGTCACAGGCCTTTGTAAAATCTATGAAGGCCCTATGGAGAGATTTTCCTTGTTATTGATACTCTTCTTGATACTTTAGCTTCTTGCCTTAGTGTAAAGGTCATGCCAACAGTTGATCTACTGGCATGAAAGCTGTGCTGACTCTCTGGATATACATGTTCAACAAGAACTTGCAGTCTTTTGAGAATGACCTGTGCAAATACCTTGCCAGCGACATTGAGTTTCTCTGTAGTTGTTACAACCACTCCGATTTCCTTTGTTTTTATATAACACTATGATGTTGGCCTCCTTCACATCTGGTGGCCCCCCTTCTTTCCTCCAGCAGGCAAGCAAGACGTTGTACAGATGTTTAAGCATAACCTATCCCCTTTCTTTCATCACTTCCGCTGAAATTCCATATTTTTCTGTAGCCCTTTCCTGGTGCTAGGATGATGATTCCCTTTCCAAGCTCATTTATAGATGGTTCTATATCAAGCTGTTTGATAATCTGGAGCCTGGAAATCAGATTGAGCATCGCTTCAGAAACAGTGGTTTCATGTGAACAGTTTGTGATAAAGTCCCACCCTGCATTGCATCTGTTTGTTTTGTTCAGTGATTATATCTCCATTTATAAGCCTATGAATATAAACATTGATGGGTTCTGATAACATGGCTATCGTGAAATTTGGAATTTTGAGTACATAGTGATGTGACTAATAACAATGGCCAGTAAAAAGGGGAGTTTCTGTGATTGAAAAAATGTATTTCAAGGGTAGAAACACTTTCAATAACCCTTTTTATTTGGGGCTAATCATGGCCCAGCTGGGATGGTAGCACAAAGGTGTATGGGTGTGCAAGGCGTCTCCTTATGCCCCTGCACCAGCTACCCCTATCACCGATAGCAGTGCAGAAGAGAAAAGAGCCTCCACATAATGTTTATTTTAAGGGGGATGGAAGGGGATGGAAGTTATATAACACCTCAGTTTGAAGGCGTTCCCCACTCTACTTCCTTCCACCCAATGTAGCAGGTGTAGCTAACATTGCACCAGCTCTACATCCAGCACAGTTTACTCTCTTCTCAGAGCAGCATGAAGACTGGACTCCTCCAGAGGCAAGGCAACAATTCTCGTGAGTTTTACACAGGCCACATTGTAATGTCACAATGTAGGTCCTGAAGAGTGAAGATAATCCTCTGGTAAACAATTCATTGCATCTGAATTTTTGATAATTACATATTTTTTTCACTCACAACAATAAATCTGTGTTTGCTTTAAATGAAATGGGTTCCAAACACTGAAAATAACATCAGATATTTAACCTATACCTCTAAAGAGTTTTACATTTACTTACTATGAACATTTTTGATAATGAAATATGTCTGTAAAGGTGGGTCCTCAACTGTTTTCCTGCACTGTGAAAAGTTGGGACCCATTTTTTAAAAAGGAACATTTGTATTTGTAAAAAGAAAAGGAGTAGTTGTAGCACCTTAGAGACTAACAAATTTATTTGAGCATAAGCTTTCGTGAGCTACAGCTCACTTCATCGGATGCATGCCCGAGTTTTTTCACTCCATACGACTAAATTCAGTGCCTTGCAATAATGACAGGTTTCAAGTAGCAGCCGTGTTAGTCTGTATCCGCAAAAAGAAAAGGAGTACTTGTGGCACCTTAGAGACTAACCAATTTATTTGAGCATGCCGATGAAGTGAGCTGTAGCTCACGAAAGCTTATGCTCAAATAAATTTGTTAGTCTCTAAGGTGCCACAAGTCCTTTTCTTTTTGCAGATACAGACTAACACGGCTGCTACTCTGAAATTTGTATTGGTATATTTTTAGTAAAACAGACATCAAAAGTCATCTGGCTTTCTTTTGTTTTGGTTAAACTGTACTTAGCACTACTGTTGTATTATCCAAGATATAAAATAATTATTCTTCAATATTGACTGTCCCCTCGATAAGGAACTTGGGTAGCTAAATCAAACAGATCCACTTATGAATTCCAGTCGCCTGAAGATTCCATTTATGCCAGGAGGTATGCCTGAATGTGTCTGGAAAATAATGTGACAAAAGAAAGTTGCTAATAACTCATGAACTCAGAAATATTTGCCTGAGGGCACAGACTATATTTGATATTTTGATATTTGATATTTTTTAAATTTTTTTTAAATTAACTGAAAAAGACATTTTCTTTCTTTCTTTCTTTCTTTCTTTCTTTCTTTCTTTCTTTCTTTCTTTCTTTCTTTCTTTCTTTCTTTCTACAAAGGTCTATTCAAAGTTTGACTCAGTGTGTGTACAGTAAAATGTAACCATTTTGTGCTGTGAGTAGATGTCAAAATTGACTTCTTAGTAATCACAGGAAATCCCAAAGCCCCTGAAAAATGCATAATACACTGTAAATGAAAATCCAAAACTTCTCAGCCTTTTGTAGCTAATAAAATGTTGTCTAACAATATTAATTATCTTACATTTTTAACTCATTAGTGATGAAGCTACTAGCTTTAGAAGCATTGCAAGTGCTCTGGAAGCTGTGGAAAACTGCAAATGTTATTAATTCTCACTGGTAAATTAAATCTGCAAAATTGAAATGCAGATGTTGTATGCAAAGACCATTTAGTGACATGTCAATCTACTTTTGCTATTAAATCCCTTTGAAAGAGAATCATCCTTAGCTCTTTCAGACTGTAGATTCTGAAAAATTACAATGAAAAGAATTCATTTAATGGGCCAGACCTTCAGCTAGGATAAATCAGTGGGGCTAGGCTAGCGTCATGAACTCTGTGGAGGTTGATGAATAATAATACTGAGTGCTTTTAATTCAAAGCACTTTGGAAAGTAAGTCATTATCATTAGCTCCATTTTACAAATTTGGAAACTGAGTCACAGAGAGACAAAGTCATTTGTCCAAGCTCGTCCAGCAGGCCATTGACACAGCCAGGATTAGAACCCAGGGCTCTTGAATTCTAGTGTTCTATCCAAATTGCATACACCAATTTCTCATATTCACATCATGGAAAACATCAGAAGTTCAATTTTTCTTATTCACTTGAAATATTATTGAAATATTGTTTCTGTGCTATTTCTTGACCAAATAGATAAATGATGGGGAGACAAATACACAATAAAGATGAAGAGGTGGATGGAACTATCTGCAAGGGGAAAGAGAGAAAAACACCAAAGGCCCAGATTGTGGAGCCCTTACATATGCCAACAAGCATTTAGGAATTCAGTGGGACTGCTTGTATAAATATATGCTCAATGATTTGAGTAGGAGATCGACAACCTAGGCCTAAAGAGAGAAAAACAATGCAGAAGAAAAGAAGCAATCAGTAGATAAAAGAACGGGGGAGAGAACAATATACCCAGAGAGAAACGAAACAGAAAAAGAAAAAAGAAAAAAAAGAAAAAGACCAAAAAAAAAAAAGAGAGAGAAATAGAGATATAAAACCTGGTGCATTGATTCCACTACCCAGGGGCCATCCAGATGTGGAGATCAGGATTGCTTCTAAGTGCCCATACAGGGGACAATCCTGTACCACAGTCAAAGTACAGTCTCCAAAGTACAGTGTAGGGTCTGCCATATCCAGGCTGTTATGTGTTTGTGGGCTAATACGACTACCGTAACTGCACAAATCTAACTAGTTGTGTATGGTAGCAGTTGGGAATTGTATATTCCATAAATATATATTCTTTGATGGAAGTGATCTATATTTTGATCTTCTTTGAAGGTGGTTCTTCAATAGCTATTGTGGTAAACCCAGGACAAACAGCTACAAAAGGGGGGTAGTAATTAGTCCCAGGGATTAAAAGGCCCCTCCCTATCCACTGAGGAGAGAGAACCACCGGGCAATAAAGTTCAGCTGGAAAAGGGGTTGCTAGCGAACCAATTAGGTTCAGCTGACTCCAACTACTTGGGACCTTTTTAAACCCTCCCCTGGTGGTAGGAGGGTGAGGGAAGTTGTTAGTAGGCTGTTTGCAGCAAGACATCAGATCTTCCCAGAAGGGAAGGAAAACAAGCACAAGGCACTGACTGAGAAGAGGAGTAGCAGGACCCTGTGCCACCTGTAAGGATTTGCCTTGCCCCAAACCTGAGTCTCTAAGGCTAAAAAGGACTGAGCCTCCTGAGGTGAACAAGGTATTTTGCCACACTATGCATATGCAGAATTCTTTATTGTACCTGTTTGTAATAAAACTGTTGTTACTGTGCATTTCTCTGGGTTTATATGTTAAACTTGTACCAGTGCTAGCATGCACAATACAGCAATTGGCACACAGGTCCCCATGTGTGAATATGTATCTTTCCCAATCTAGTCCAGAGCTATGATAGTTCTGTGGATCCTATGTTTATGTGGTTAAGGGTGGATGAGGGTTAATTGACTGAGACAGCTCAGAAAAGACCAGGGTGATATTGTTTGGCTTGAGGGAGCAACCAGAAGGAATGTCAGGAGCTATTCCTTCCTCTCTGACTGAGTGTGTACCCAACTATGTGTGGTGTTTAGATGTTGCTTGTAATTATTAGAATTGGGAGCACTGGCTGTTGGGAGTCTGAAAGAATAGGAAGGAGGGGGAGGAGTTGAGAGGCTGGGAGAAAGCCACAGAGGGTGCTGTAGAAGCTTGGTAAAGAGGTTTCCACTTTGAAAATAAAGTCCTGGTGAAGCTTGTTAGTACCTTGCCTGGTTGATACAACACTTTGGCTGATTGGGCTAGTAATAAGGAGGCTGGATAGTCTAGCAGCTGTTACTGGATCAGGTGGCAGCTATACCCAAGTCAGCCATTTTACATCTAAAGCAAGCTGGTAGCTTGCATCTATTTCTTTCAGTGTGGACTTTGCAGCTGTCATTCCTACCTTTTGTCTCCTTAAGATTAGACTACTGTCAGCTGGTGCAGAATTTGGCATCTCACTTACTGAGCGATGTCTTTTTCTATGAATATATTAAATTTGAACTTTACAAACTGCATTGGCTGCCTATTAGTTTCTGGATTTATTTTAAGTTGTTTTTGACAGAGAGCCTAAATGGCCTGGGACCTAGCTATCCAAGAGTCTGTTTCTCTCTCCCTGTAACATATTGCAACAGTTATGGTCAGCAGAAGTACCTGTGGTGAAGCCCCTTTGCTATAAGAATGACCTTTGGAAATCATTTCCTTCCCACAGCCTTGATTTTGCCCCATTGAAAATCAATTGCAGTTTTCACTTCAATGCAGGCAGGATCAGAATCCAGGTCCAAAACAACCCGAGTTTGTCAGCCTTCTGAACATGCTGCAAAATCTATCTTTTCTCCATGGCTTGTTAGGAAATAGGTGTTGAGTAAAGCTGGGGATTCTGTGTGAGAAGAAATTAACTTCAGTTATTTCTGTTATTGCTGTGTATGTGTACGTGGCCGCAGGGGAGTGGGGGGGGAGAAGAGAGATACCAGCAAAAGGAGGACATGCAGGCCTAAGAATAGTAAACTATCCTTTATTGAAGGAAGGACAAACTTATGCTCCAATCTGCGCAGGGAGCCCCTAGGACATGTGGAGGGGCTGCAGGGGACTCTAGCCATTTGGGACAGCTGACCAGGCAGGACTCCGCTTGGGGGGGAGAGTCCTCTGTGGTGCTATATTCTCCACACTTATCTTGGGGTTACATGGGGTCAACAGCTGGCTACATTCTTGTATGTACAATTTATGCTTATTACATAAATTGACTCATTTACAGGCAAAAATATGCTGAGCTATGCTACAGTGTCTTTTGGCAGGGTCTGTTGGACAAAGTTCATTGAAACTGCCAGCATCCTCCGCTTTCATCGAGTCACATACTCAGTCCACCACTTAGCTCCTCGCCAATCTTCAGCAACCTTGCCCCTACGCTCCACCCCTTGGCAGACTGAGGTGTATTAGTTACTGCCACCAGCGCACTTGGAGCGTGCGCACTAGTTTGGAGGTTGCCAGTTGGGCCAGGAGGGCAGAGGAGCAATTCACGCAGCATTGAAGAATGACAAACACACACAGCCCAGTAATCCAATCAATAGTAGGAGCCCAATGCATCTTCCCCCAGGCACCAAGATCCGGAAGCTAGAAGGTTAGCCACTGCCAAGGGCCATCCCATACAGATGCCTCAGCCTATGTCATGTAACACCTTCAAGTGGTCCATCATATTATGAACATCAATCTCGATGTGCTTATCCTGATTTGAGTAAAAACAACAACTTTCATTAATCAAGGCACAAATGCCACCTTGAGCAGCTAATAAGTAGTCCAATGCCATACAATTCTGTAATACAACTTGCAACAAAGAAGCTACTTCTAATTGCAGGGCCTGGATTGCATCTATGGTAGTATTCTCTATAATCTCTAATGTGGCTGAAATATTTACAATAGCCTGCTCCAGTTCAGCCACCCCTAGCCAGGGGAGGAAAGCGCAGACAAACTGATAGAAGCCCATGGGTCTCTGCACAATGGGATGTGGACTCCGTCGTTGACGTGCCACCAATATGTAATTATGCACTGCATGAGCATGCATGGTTTGCATTCCATACGTCTAGGGGAGGAGCCGTCCCAATGTGCACCGTCCACACCATTGGTTGGGTAGGGTTTTATGTGTCCAATGGCCACATAGCCAGTACAGCCCCGGCAATCCTGCCATGGGGAGCCATGTGCTACCTGAGGCATTGCGACACCAACTATCAGAGCTTTGGTCGCACTGAGACCAGTAATGTGCACACAGGGTTTGCCCATGCCTAATTGTGCTGAGGGGTGTTCTCCAAACGGAGGCACTGGCATTGTAGGAATACAGAAAATCATGGGTATGTAGTCCCCACTCGCCCCAACGCCACCACTGATGGCAGAGGGTGGCGCCACTGGTATAAGTAAAATTGGTTTCAGAGGAACTGGAGCAATTGTCATTCAAGATCCACGCCTCTCTGGCCATCCACTCACTGTGCATTTCCGGTGGGCCAGCAGTAACGTTAAACTGCCTGGTGTCTGGCAGGTACTCTGCTATGACTGTGCACGAGGAACAGGGATGTTTTCCGACAGGGATGAGAGGTATCCACCACTGAAGGCTACTAAACACACCAAGACGCGTCCCCCAGTATGACTACCAGTGTCCCTTGGAGCCAGTAAGGGAGCGTTTCATTATTCTTAGTGAGGGGAAAAATGATGTCGTTAAGGGCCCAGGATTCATTCCACGGCACTGCAGCCCATGGAATGCTGGTGTTTACCAATTGGGGAGCATGTGCACAGGACCAATAGTCCGACTCGTTACCTGTGCCACCGATTGCATCCACTGGATGGCCAAGTTGTGGTGCCACGTGGCTTGGGCACCTATTGCAGCTAAAGTTAGTTCGAGAATCACACTGTAGGGCCATCACAGGTGTCAGCCCTCAGGTGGCATGACCAGGATGCTCCATGGACCCGCCCAAACTGCAGTGCAGCCATTATGGTTGTCTGGAAGAAAGATGCTTAGAGGGCCCATACATTGGGATGTCTTCCCCTTTTAGTAGTATGAGGTGAATGTGCCCGGGACCATCAGCTAGGATTTCCCCTTCGAGCGGGTTATGTTTGGTGGGGTTGTAGATGCAAACTGCACATTCAGTTGAGCCGAACCCTCCTGCTCGAATGGTGGGTGCAAGCACCTCCACCTCCTGGACATCAGGCAACCCAATGCGCTCGCAAATCAACTCTGCAATAAGTTCGCCTTGGGGGAACGCTACTGCCTGCGGGCCATTGTTAACCAACAGCACCTTAACCTCCCCGGTATAGTCAGTGTCGATTTACTCCCACCGCAACATCTATGCCCTTAAGGGCCAGACTGCTGCATGGGGCAATGCGCCTACAATAGCTTTGTGGGAGCCCTATGGCTAAGCCAGTACTTACAAGGTTCCGGCTATTGGGCTGTAGAGTGAGGCCCTCTTGAAGGACCTGCAGATCAAGACCAGCGCTTCCTGGGGTGGCCCGAATGGGGAGGTGGGCTTGCAGGTGCAGGCATTGCACTCATAACACATGGGCCCGCTCGATGATCTCCCCCTTGAATCTAGCGTACGGGGTGGAGCCCTACAGAGGGCAGTCATTGAGTGCAGCCGTGGCCTGGTGGAGATTACAGCTCCACCCGGCCAGGGACTCAGTGGGAGATAGTTTGCATAACTGTTCTTTAAGCAAGCTATTCATGCATTCGATGAGCCCGGCGCCCTGCAGGTGATATGCGATGTGGAACACTCACACAATCCCCCGTCCCCTAGCCCATTCTCTTACTTCCATTCCTGTAAAATGGGTTCCTTGGTCACTTTGCAACTCAAGGGGGGGATCCGCAGTAGCAGATGAGTTCCTCCAACCCCTTTATAGTCTGCTCCTGTGTCCACAAGGGCCATTACTCATTGTCGCCCCCCGCTAGGCCAGTAGATCTCTATTGGGACATAGGGGCAGTGGTCCCCCACTACATAGCGCCTTACCTCTAGGGCAGGGGGCGAGGGAGACCCACCATCCCACCAGTACTGGGCTGGCAGCTTCCATTCAACATAATCTGCTGGTGGGGCAGATGGCTGGGGTTGCTGGGGGGTACCACCTACCTTGTTTTGGGGCCCCCCGTCATCGGAGCCCCTACCCTCTCCTTTTGCTTCACATTCACCTGTTGTGGCTTTGTGGTTTTAGTCATACTGTCAATTTCCATTAATTGCCTCATGAGCTGCGCTGCATCCCCCATCGACCCTATGGCCCCCCCCAGCCATCGGCAGGATCATCACATTGAGGTTGGGGGGGGGGCATTGTGCAGCTCCATGATGTCAGGCCCTTTGAAATGCTCAGCAAAGATGCCGGTGAGCATGCCCAGCTGCTAGAGGGGGTTAGCCAGCTCCAGGAGGGAGGCCCACTGTTCCAACCCATCATCCATGTCTGCAGGCGAGCTCCAGATGGTTTTGACAGCCATGGTCAACCATGCCAGGGATATGGATAATTTGTCTCCGATTTGGCCCCTATCTTGAGAATCCTATGAAGGAGGGGGTCTGTGGTGAGCAAGCCCATCCTGCCTAGCTCAGCGGGGGTAAGGGTAATTGCATCCGCTCCATCGTCCCACAACAGTAGCAGCGACTCCTTGATGCTGCTTGAAATGCTGCACAAAATCCTGTATCTCAGAGGACTTGTATTCCTAGATAAAATCCCTTCCTACCATTTGATTATTCTTCCCATGCAGTCCCTTGTATTGTGTCTCGACAACAGGCCGTAGTTTTGGGTACAGTTCTGCCATCCCCCTCCCTGGGGGACTTGTCCTCGCTTATCTCCCAAATGTCCCCATCCAGGTCTCTGGATCCCAGTCACTTTTGTGTACCAGTGCACATACAGCAAGGGGACACACATCTTGCCGTCCTCCCTTTCGCCGCTGGCGGCTCAAAATGCGAGCCACCATCACTGCACAGCGGTGCTCTAACCGATTGGCCCATTTGGCCATACTAGTGATGACTTCTTGGGTTAATGAATGGGCCTGGTTTGCTTGCTGCAAATCAGCCTCTAATCTTCTTATCCTCTGGTGCTGAACCAGCAGTTCCTTGTCCACTGCGCAGAGTGCGGTCAGGAAGACCCATCCCAGGTCCCGCTCCGCAGGTCCTACTTTGTCCAAATGGAGCTTGGATATCCATTCCTCCAGCCTAACTGGGGTAACCCCCTGGCTCCTGCTCTAGTTCCGGCCATGTGGCGGGGGCAACCAACCCCACCAGCTTGCAAGCCACCAGTGCCCACCATCCCATGGAGCCACCCGGGGATGTGGCTCTTTCCCTCCCCCTTATCCTTCCTTCCTTCTCCAAAGAGGCATCCCTTTGCTAGTATCATGTTTGTGATGCCAGTTGTGCCCACAAGGGCTGGGGGCGGGGAAGATTCCAGTGAAAGGAGGACACTCAGGCCTAAGAATAGTAAACTATGCTTTATTGAAGGAAGGAAGAACTTACACTCCAATCTGTGTGGGGAGCCCCTAGGATGTGTGGAGGGGCTGCAGGGGACTCTAGCCATTCGGGACAGCGGACCAGGCAGGACTCCGCAGGGGGGTCCTCTGCGGCGCTATATTCTCCATGCTTATCTTGGGGTTACATGGGGTCAACAGCTGGCTACACTCTTATATGTACAATTTATGCTTATTACATAAACTGACTCGTTTACAGGCAAAAATATGCTGAGCTATGCTACAATGTCTTTTGGCAGGGTCTGTTGGACAAAATTCATTGAAACTGCCAGCATCCTCCGCTTACATCGAGTCACATACTCAGTCCACCACTTAGCTTCTTGCCAATCTTCCACAACCTTGTCCCTACAGTGTATGTGAGTTGATCTGGGGGAACTGATGGGTCTGTTTAATTTAGGTACTTTAGGTTTGTGCCTTGTTTAGGGTAAGCCACTTGCAGGCCACGAGATGCTTGTTTACCTGAGCATCCACAGGCATAGCTGCTTGTGGCTCCCAGTGGCTGCGGTTCACCATTCCTGGCCAATGGTAGCCACAGGAAGTGGTGCGGGCCAGGCCACCACTTCCCACAGTTCCCATTGGCCGGGAGCGGTGAACCACGGTTACTGGGAGCTGCGAGCGGCCATACCTGCGGATGCTCAGGTAAGCAAAGCATCTCGTGGCCCGGCAAGGGCTTGCCATGAACAAGGCATGAACCAAGTTTGGGAACCCCTGCTCTAGAGCATTGGATTGTTCCTCTTTTATGACACTGAACAAATGGTGGGGTCTATGGCTGTTCCTTATACTGCCACAGTAAATGTCCTCTGCTAGTGCATGTTATGATCAACACACTTCCTCACATGTGTGCACCTTACTCCTCCCTGTGGATATACATATTTGATTTCCAGAGCATGTTTGAGATGATGCAGAAGCCTCAACCCATGTTTTCAAACTATACATATCATACAACAGATTAGGCAGTGGCCTGGAGTTTTTATGCACCATGCTAATCTTAGATGGCACATGATCATTACTACATTCATGGCAGCAACTAATCTATCTTCTGTGGCACCTGTTTGATATGATGTGCTCAAAAGTATGTGAGGTGTAATCAGCTTTAAGTTACACCCTACATATGTAGGGTGTAACTTGCAAAAGCACGCAGCACTGACACAACTGCTCCCGGACAAGCAACGGGAACTTTAAAGAATGTTAATGCTGATATGAATATATAAAGCAGAAGGAAGGCAGGTAGCAGAATGATAACAGATTTGATGATTGGCCCTTTTTTTTTTTTCCCACAAAGGAAAATTGGAGATGACACCTAATTCTGTTTGTCTCTCAATAGATATATAAGCCTTATGTGGTTTGGGGGTGGTGTGGTCTCATATATATTATGGGGTAAAGATGGACTGTTTTCATAGCCCTATTTATCAGACAAAATGAGAAGCACAAGACATTAACTGTTCACAGCTAACGTGTACCTGAATTATAAAGCATATTTGCTCTAGAAGATACAGTTAACTGTATCTATGATGTGTTCATGCTCCTCCAGTAGCTCTACTTCTCCTCCTCTTAATGACTCAACTGGTGCCTAATTATTCTTCAAGCCAGGGCATGTGTCTGTACTATCCATTAATTGGAACCAATGACATGGTGGGGATCTCCATGGAAGGAAGACACCATCTGCCTGTGTGGAATAAATTGTGAAGAACATTTACAGTATAGCAATGATGTGCTGATCCTACCCATATTTGTTCTGCTATTATAGTGGCTGAGGACACTACTCAATATGTGATAATGTAGGGGTAAGAAAATGGAGAGTATGAGTATGAACATACTTTTGCTATTTGACCTCTTGAATGTCTCATATATATAATCTTGGCTTCCATGTTGCTTATTTGTTAGAGGCAACTGAAAAACTGGTAACAACCATGTGAATTTGGGCTCTTTAATTTTGCAGATAAAGGAAAAACAAATTCCAGTAGCTAGAAGTTGAAGAGAGAACAATTCAAACTGAGAAGACTCAAATTTTTAACAAGCATTGCAACAATTACCAAAAGATATGGTTTTTAGATCAAAACTGGATATGTCTCTGTTCAGTCCTTCCAGGTTGGCAAACCCTTATCTGAAGTCAAAAAGATTTGTGACTGCCATACATTTACTTTAAAAGTATGAGTAAAAAATGAATGATATAGGTTTATCATTATTACCATACATACATTTATGTGTGTCTTTCCAAAGGCTGACAGAATACTTGACCTTGAAGGGTAAGGGGTGTGTGTGGAGTAGGGAGTTTTTTTTCTTTGCTTTAGATTCTAATACAACACCTAATTCTAATTTCAACACCTCTTAAGCCCCCCCCCACCCACAACACACACTCATTGTCTTTTTGTGATACCCTCCTCCCCAGTCATGACACACCTGTTGAGATACACTGCTCTAAAAGATATGCACAAGTTCAATTACAAGTCATTGGGAAAGATACAGGTATTACTAGGTGAAGTTCGATGGCCTGTGCTATGAAACAGGTCAAATTAGGTTATTGTTCTAGTCTGTAGTTGACACACAATCCATGAATAATTGAAAAGTTGAGCTCTAGTTCTGCTGTGGCTGGAAATGCCGCAGGTAAACAGTATGGCCATTTACTTTTGTTAGCTGCACACTCACTGGAGATAATCAAAATAAACCCATTTAGAGGATGTCAGTCTCTTTTGGCAGAGGAAGTGGCTTCCTCTCATGGTATTATTCAGATACTCATAATCTCGATGCCGTTTGTAAAATCTTATATCTCAATTTTTGTGGGGAAGGGCCTGCATTTGATTGAGTCTAAATATTTTGTGTGAATATATGAGGACTGTTTCTGTCTATGCTACACATATACAATTATGTATAGTGAGGCAGTGTTTTTATGGGTGTGGACCTACATATAGCCTATATGAGTCTCACACTGATGGGTTATCATTTGGCAGGCTCTCAGTGCCAGATATTTCATGGTGTTTTCCTATGACATTTGCAGCTTGTTGGGTATTCAGTGAGATGCTGCATACTTAAATTTTCTTTGGCATGGATCATGTAGTTTGACATGGTTGATACCTGTTGAACTACTCATTACTTTCCTTGTTAGTGACTCAGGAACTCAAGACATTGGTGCACGGCCACTTATTGTGATTTTGGTCTGTATGACTGCCTCTAGCAACAGCCACTCTTGTGTAATTTAACTGGTCAAAAGGCACTCATTAGTTTCAGGGTGTGGATGATATAATCTGATTCCCATGAAGATGTGACTAGTTGGTATGACCACGTGTGAAGCACTTGCTATTATAGCATTGTATGGAGTTACAACAAAAGGGATTGCATGTCCAGTTTTCACTTGTAAACTGGTTTCTAGCAAAGTCTTATGCAAATAGCTGACTATGATTGCTATGTTCATTTGACACTGCTATGTAGCCATTTTCCTGCACCACGTATGGAGCCATGTATGGCTGTGCCAGGCATCCTGTGTGATACAGCATTACTCATATACCACTGATAACCTTGGCATGCTTAATTCAGATCACACTTCTGCATCCTCTTGCTCTCTTGTTATTGAAACTGCATGATGACAGATAGCTGCTGTCACCATGTGAGCATAGCCTTCATCTTCAACAACCAGGTGAAAAAGGCAATATCGGTGAACTGATAATTGATCACTTCATTCTCTGTAGGGCAGCCTTTTAGTGGTCATATCCTCCTGTGGGATTGGCATGAAGGGCCAGATATTCAAGGGGGGGCTCAACCCTGTATGCATTTGTGCACATGCAACTCTGTGCAATTTTATTATTTTGTATTTGCATACTATAGCTAGACATTATGGCCCAAATCCTTGGCCCCTGTTCTAGATGCTTTCCATTGCTGAAGCAGCTCCAGTCAGTCACAAAGCCGGGATAACAGGCCAACCGAGAACTCCTCCATTGTGAGCAAGTTCCAGGGGTGCATTGAGCCAGTGAAGCTGTGCCGTCTCTTGGCTTTGGGGTTAGAAGAAAGGGGGATGGGTCAAAGTACCTAGAAAGTCCTGGAAAGTAAACTGGCTTCTTAATGCCATAACCAGCTGCTAAAAACTGGTTCCATAGTAGGGAAGCCACTAATGTCTGTTTTGCAGCTTTCCTCTGCACCTCTGTCTCACAAACACTGGCCACAGCTAAGAATCTTTGCCTCCACCCACACAATCCGTAACTGACAGATTTACATACCTAAACTCTGTGTGTGTGTGTGTGTGTGTGTGTGTGTGTGTGTGGTTGCATGTATGCTTTTGACCAGAAGCAGTGTAGATATATATATTTATACAGTTTTCTAAATATTATTTTCATTTTCTGAGATTTTTCACTTTAAAGTTTCAAAATCTAGGCAGGCTGTAATTAAAATAATTAACTAAGACCCAATGAAAGATGCTTGGAGAAAGAAGTTGCTATGTAAGCAAAATCAGAAGCTTGTTTCCTAAGACTTGTTTTAGTCTTAAATTCTCATTCTATTCTGATGAAAACAGAGAACCTTTCCTTAGGACCATTTTTCTTATTTGTCGACGCATTAAAATTCTTAATGTAAAGTTTGGATCCTAAAAAGTAAAATCAAGGGACTCTACAGGGGCACATGACATAGATAATATGTATATGTGTGTACATATGTAGCCCACTTTCCAAGAAGAGGTAACTCTCTTTCTTTTTATGTTTAATTGTTAGTTTCTAGTCCACATTAGACTGGTCTACTAGCCAAGGCCATAGCCTCGGGAGACCTGGGTTGATGCCTCTGCTCTCCCAGAGACTTTGTGTGTGACATCAGGCAAGTCACTTAACCTGTCTATGCCTCAGTTCCCAGCTGTGAAATTGAGATAATAGCAGTGCTCTACCACACATGGGTGTTGTGAGAATAAAAACATGAAAGATTTTGAGACACTCATACTATAGTAATGAGTGCCATATAAGTACCTAAAATAGAATACAATTCTTTAAAACATTAAGCTATGTAAAAATAAACTCTAGTTATTAAAAATGTACAATGTCCAATTTTATAAATGAAAAATAACCAAATGGATTTTATCATAATTATGTTGCTATACTAACACCAATAGTCTCCAGTCATGGCACATTGGGCTAGGTCCTGTATAAAGCTGTAGGAAGACCCAGGTACCACCCTAAAGTCTAAAAAAGGTCAAGGCAGACAAACAATAGTAGACAAACAATATAAGCAAATTATCCAAGGAGATATTAGATACATGCCTTGTAACTTCCCCGTCCCATTTTTGCTCCCCAGGCCATACCGCCTCCCATCCTCCTACCACTCCTGCTGTTCCCAGGTGTTCCAGCCAACATGCACTATTGCTGCCTGAATGTTTTCTCCTTCCACCCTGAAATTGCTCCCAGGCTGAGAACCTGCATAACAAGTTTCTGCTCAAAACAAACATTCATGGCTGAGTTATGAACCCCCAGAGGGATAAGTGGTAAAGTAGATTAAAACACCAACTTCGTGCCTTTAGTTAAAGCCTCATTAGGCCAAAAGTTAGTCAGTTCTGTAATGAACTTTTATTTACCAATCTGACTTGGAGTGATATACCAAAAAAGGCTCAGGCATAATATGGTAGAAGAGATACAAATTGGCAGTGAGGTGCCCTGGCAAAGTTTCAGGGGAAGCTAATCTAGTGCTCTAGTCAGTGTGACCTATTTAGTCTCTGACAGGTTTTTGGATAGCATTTCAGGATAACACTAACTTAGGAGGAGATAACCCACATACATGGAAAAATCACATAAGAAAGGGATAGTGGGGAAAAGAAAACACCCTGTGATTCCCTTGACAATACTTTCATTAGAGGGGTGGGATTTGCAAAATGAAGGGGCTTCTCAAACCCAAACTTCATAAATTCCTGAATTCTTAGTGAGTCTGTTGTAGACACAAGGACATGTGCCCAGAGACACTATATCTTCACATTGACTCCACTGGAGCCAAGCGGCCAAGGAAGCCTGCACAGATGGCTATTTCTTGAACCACCCCTTTAAGGTCTTCTTCCCCTGTAAAGACATGTGCATTATCCTTTGCAAGCATTCTTTGCCCCTCACTCAATCCACATACAGCTTATGGGCCCCACTGAGATTCTTTGTAGGAGCCCAGGAACAGATTGTGCTTCAGTGGTAGCTCACCCCTAATTTTATGTGGGCTCCCTCATGCATGAATCAAGCAGAATGATCAGGCCCTTAACTCTGAGTACAGAGTTGGGGTAAAAGGTAACCTTTGTTCTTAGATTCTCATTGCACAAGTAAGAGTTGTGTATTGCTCAAAGGTTTTAATTTAAAATGTCATGGTTTACTAAGGCAGAATAAGTAAAAGCAATAAAGTGCATGACAGAATAGAATATATATTGATTGTTAAATGCATAAGAGAATTTTTTTACACAATTCAGTGTTTGCATTTCCTTTCTCTCACTGACAGTTGTCAGAGTTTAATTCACTTTGTCCTTTGTAAATGCTAAACACAAAGATAAGAGATTTAAGCAAGGGAATACTTGTTTAATAATTTTTTTCTCAGGCTGAATAAGAACCCACTTTAAATGTTCATGGTACACAGCACTTGAGAACTTCATAAGAAAACATTATGGGGTAGATTTTTCTGTAGTGTCCTCTTCCTTTTACAGCTCACAGGCAGTGCAAATGGCCAGAGCCCCAGCAGGGAATTCCCCAGCATCTGCTGTGGGTGAAGAGCTAGCTTAACTAGCTCCTCTCCTATTCTACTCTTGGCTCAGGGTGTGTGTCAGGGATGGGGAGGGGTGTGTCAGGGCAGGGAGAAGGAGTGGCTGGAGAGGATGCTCTAACCTCTGCTATGGCAGAGAGCTGGATAGAGAATCAAGGAGGTATAGCTGGCCCCTGATCAGCTCCCTCTCTCTACTTATTTACATAATAACAAGCAGGTATGCTAAAAACCTATTTAGGCTCTTTTTGATTATTCAAATACTCTAAAGCAGAGGATACTTAATTCATCACTGTCCATATTGGGGGTGAGGATTTAGAACTGGCTTATACTGGACCAATTTTCATGGGCAAGGTGTCTTAAAATACTGTACTCACAGGAGGCTGACTTTATAGTTCTCCCACAGCTTTCAATGGTCCTCATAATGGTTGTTATAACCTTTTACCTGAATGGAGATTGGGTTGGTTGAAGTGATGCCTTGCTCAAGGTTCTTCATTCAGTGAGTAGAATTTAAGGACAAGGTGGGGGCTTTTCTGGGTTTCTCACTGAAGTCAAAGCAGCCTGTTTTTGCATGGGGAAAAAAATTCTTGATGATAAAACTAAAGAGAGGCTTATGAATAGCTTAGGGATTTTTTTTTCCCCGTCTAATCACAAATACACTCAAACTGAGGTTTAGAAGGAAACTCCATCCTTAAAATGAAAAGGAGTACTTGTTGTTAGTCTCTAAGGTGCCACAAGTACTCCTTTTCTTTTTGCAGATACAGACTAACACGGCTGCCACTCTGAAACCTGTCATTATTAAAATGGTTGTTCTTTTCAGAAAAGTGAGGATCATGGTAGATAAGCAAACAGTCTGAAAACCTGATGAGTGGAGAGTAAAATGCCCCCCCCCAAACTGAATGGAAAGCTAAGGGTGGGGTGACCATACGTCCAGTTTTGGCTGGGACAGTCCCCTTTTTAAACCCTGTCCCAGACATCCTGCCTTTTTCCAAAAAAAAAAAAAAAAAAGACTAGGCCTTTATCCCACTTGGTCTTGCCAACTGGTCATCTATTGGCAAAAGCAAACAGGACAAAGGTCTGGTTTTGCCAAAAAAGTGGGGCATGCCCTTCTAGGAGGGCACAGAGGAACATTTGGGTAGTGGGGAAGAGATAGCAGCAATGGCAGGTGGCTTGGGCCAGTCTTACATTAGGGGGGAGGAGGCCCTCAGGCCAGCCCCATGTGGTGTCCCATTTTCACTTTGGGAAATATTGTCATCCTAGCTAAGAAGGGGTTGGGGGGGGGGTAGGAGAAGCTATGCCTCATTGCTAATCTCCTTCTTACTTCCCTGAAGAGATTTCAGTGATTGCCAGAATGGCCACTATTCTCCTTCAGGAGGGCCTTTGACCAGCCGCTGGTAGGCAATCAGTTCCATCTCTTACCTTGTTCCCCTTTCAGAATGGAGAATTTGCCCTGTTTGGGGTGACTCTGCTATTTCTTTCCCCAGACCTCTTTCTCACCCAAGTCAGATCAAAGAGCTCTGGGGGAAAATGCTATGGCAGTCCAACAGCTGCTACAATCTCTTCATGGAGAGCTCAGTGACATGTAGCTTCATTATCTGCTAGACCTTCTGTTCCTGAGTCCAAGTACTGCTGCCCCATCTTCCTCAGTACAGTTGTTCCTGCCACCTCCACTCCTCAGCCAAAGAGATCCTCCCATTCCCCAGTTTTCCATTATGGGGTTGGTCTAGAGGGCTGGGGGATGGGACACAGTATTTCTCCTCTTTAAATTTGTTTAGGCTGCTGCTGCTTTTTGAACCTTCAACAATTTGCTTCAGGCAGGTCTTGCTGGTACTTCCTCCTGTTGTTGAAGTACAAAAATATTGAGCTAGAAAAGGGAAGAGAAAGGGAAAGTTAGTCAGGAGTCCCCAAATGAGTTTAATTACTGTCAGTCTCCTTCTCCCCCGCCCCCCACATGAAAACAAATGTATTTGTTGGTCAAGACACTTATTTCCAGGGAAGGAAAATGAAACAAATACAAAGTTCCTTGTGAGAGAATATAGTGGCTCACTCTGAAACATTCAGCATTTGAGCTGAAACACAAAATGGCAGGTGTCTCATAGCTGCCTCTCTAGCATGAAGGGACTAGTTTGCATTCAAAAGTAGAGTAACACAGCAAACAGAATATTTCCTTTCAGCTGAGTACCTACATACACCCAGCTTAAAGTACAGCAACACTTTGTTGCTGAGACAGCTTTTACAGTAGATAGCTTTGAACATTCATTGTTTGTTTGTCCTGAGTAAGATTACTGTTCTAATGTTTAATAATAAAGATTGGTCAAGAGAAAGGACCCAGTACTCTTTTTTGTTAAGTCCATTTAGTTCACTCCAGCTCAGCTTAGGCTTCTTGAAACATTTAGCTCACACTGGGCATGGTCAGAGTCTTAACAAAAGCCCATAGTTAGGCCCATTCTTGTAAGATAAGAACTACAGTACATGCATATTTACAAATGTAAAGGTCCCAATACAAATGATTACTCCCAAGAATATGATTTGGATTTTGTTTGATACTTGGCGTCACTTGATTCTACAGAAGCAAAAAAAGCAACCATATAGCACACATGGTAAAACCCTTCTCTCATATATCTCAGACTGCTTATATGAAAACTGCACTTACCTGCCTTGTACCAGCAGTTTGAGATCACATAAGAAACACAATGCAGCATGAATTAAACCCTCAGTATGAATCTATCATCTAGACTTACATTGCTATATAATAATTTAGCATCATATTTTTGAAATGTCAAACTTTAAAAATGAACAAAATGGGTACAAGACAAGATGGGTGAGGTAAAATCTTTTACTGGACCAATTTCCGTTGGTGAGAGAGACAAGCTGCAAAGCTTACACAGATCTGGTCTGGGGAAACACAGCTACAACAACACTGCATACAAAATGGGTTCAGTTGTTTTTAACAGTTTATATACACCATGAGACAAATTTAGTCAGGGTGTAAAAACATTGTCAGTGGATTTACTGCAGGAGTGAATCTGGCCACAGGAGTGAGAGAACAAAACTGAATATAACATATAAAAGGCAATGAAGCATTTTTTTTTTAAATGTGACAAGTGTGTGTTTTGAAGTAATAGACATATCACACTCTTGCTTTTGAAATGTGACATATTAAAAGCTAGCAGCTGATATAGCACAGCTTGGCACCCACAGTCAAAAAGCAGTTATGTGACATACCTTTCCACACAGGGCTTCTGTTTTTCAGGGTTTATAAATTTCAATTTTGTTTGTTTTTTTTTTTTTTAAAACATTTGAGTTCTGTGCAGATGTCCAAAAAAAAATCAGAATTTTTCTGGGTTTGTGTGTGTACCCCACACACACACTTCTGCCCCAATAGAATGCAACCCGATAGAACGCGGTAAAGCAGCGCTCTGTGGGTGCGGGGCTGCACGCTCCGGTGAATCAAAGCAAGTTCACCTATAACATGGTAAGACTTTTTTTGGCTCCCGAGGACAGCGTTGTATTGGGGGTAGAGGTGTATTTGTAATGAGTAATCTCTTTGTAATGTTCTCTTGTGCCCGTTAATATAGTACTGTTTCAAACAGCACTATGTTAAAGTGCACTAGGGAAGCTTTAGTATGCACCAGCCGGGGCTACACAGACTAAGTGTGCAACATGTTAGTGCACTTTGGAAGTCACACCCCTGTAGTCCACATTACTACTCAATGTAGACAAAGTCTGAGATACAAGTAACTATTTCTGGTGTTTTTCTAGAGTTTAATTGGATAAACCCAACTTTCCCCCCGCCCTTTTTGTAAATCAGGATGTTTTATCAGTTAAACTAAAATCAGAAGCCTTACTCTTACATCAAAGACATGGAGGCCACAAATTTTGTAACCTGTTGTGTTTTGGAATATAACCTCTTGAAGAAAGCAGACATCACTGAGAATGTCTAGCATGTGATATCTGACTTACTCTATTAATAAAGTGGCAGTTTTCAAAATATTCAGCATTGTGAAGTAATCTTTTGAATTCTGGCAGGAACAACTGTGCACCATTTGGTAGGAAAATGATCTATATAATTCAGTTAATGAAGTAACTGGGGGCCTGTTTCTGGAAACCAGAAACATGCACTTTGAACTCTTTATCTATATACATAGTGTATTTCTAGGCCACCAATCACTCTGTTCTCTAGGCACCCTTAATAAAACATTCTTAAAATGTAGCCCCTGTAGTGGCTGTTATCAGCTGAATCCAAACCATGTGCTTCTGTAGTCTGAATTTTCAGACCTCTCCCTGTGCCAGTCACACGTTGGGAATAAATGTTTGTGGTATAAAAGAATTTAGTAAAAGCTGTGCCGCTTTGTCACTTTTAGGGAACGACATCAAAATAGCAGTTAAGAGCAAGAATCTCTAGCAAGAAGAATTTTGCCCTGGCAGAAATAGAACACAGGTTTTTTTCAATCACTCAGAATCCACAGTCTACAGTTTTTTCCTTTGTACATAGCAATGTCCCATCTGAAAACTATATATTTTGAGGGCTCTTATGCAGAGTTCAGATGGTTATACCTATTGTCCTCATAATACTGAAGTGTATATGGTACTATGTAATATACTGTACTTACATGTCACTATGGGTTCAGAAATATCTGATTTGACTTCTCTGCAATCATTTCTACACTGAATTTTTTTCTGATGACAGTCACTGAAACCTGTTCTTTCCTGAATCCTTCTGAAGCAATGTATTTAAGATATTTCTGATGCACAGTAATACCGTCTTACTTTGAGAGCAGATGGATTACAATACCAACAGTTATTCACAACAACATTTGTTTATCTTAGAAATATGTATCTTTTAGTTTGGTACACATATACATGTGCTGTATGAAACATTTGTTCACAGCTTTATTGTATTTGGCTCTTTGCACTTAACATTTATTTCTTTTAGAAGTGGCTTCATGGTGCTATTATGTGGAACATTTAAAGAAAATAAAAAATAGGGTAAGTATTTCTTCAACAGCTACTTATTTGTGAAACAAGGCCCAGTTTGAAAAGACTTGTGCTGTGTCAAACACAAGGCTGACTTTCATAGAAACCTTGGGCAACACAACTACTTATTAAATGAAAATGATATATAGCTTCATGAATTACCTGTAGTGTATTCTTCCAGAATGCATTAGGAAGGGAAGAGGTAAGCATGTACAAATACAAAAGAGACACCAGTCAGAGGGGAGAGAACACTTGATATTGGCAAAGAATGAAGCATCACTGCATGTACAACACCCACACAACAATTCTGGAAAGGCAGGAATGCATGAGTTAGAACGGTCACCTGGTTGATGTACTTTAAATGCACTTATGTTACTGATGACTACAGCTGATAAAAATTTAAAATTTTTGTCCCACAGGAAATTCCATTATTTCAAAATTTGGTTTCACCTGGAATGGGCCAAAGTTGAAATCTCAAATATTTTTGCAAAATGAAATATTTTCATTTTGATCTTATTGAAATGTTTGATTTTGATAAGGTCAAAATATTTCATTTAGATTTGTCTTTTATAATATATTACTATTTTATTAATATAGGTTTCAGAGTAGCAGCCCTGTTAGTCTGTATTTTGCAAAAAGAAAAGGAGGACTTGTGGCACCTTAGAGACTAACCAATTTATTTGAGCATAAGCTTTCGTGAGCTACAGCTCACTTCATCGGATGCATACTGTGGAAAATACAGTGGGGAGATTTATATACACATAGAACATGAAACAATGGGTGTTACCATACACACTGTAACCAGAGTGATCACTTAAGGTGAACTATTACCAGCATATATAGCCTTTCATTGCAGTTCAGTAATTTTCCACACAGCCTGATAAAATCAGTACATTCCTATGAAAAGTTTTGATTTTGTTGAATCAGTATTTGCCAACCACAAACTGTTCTGTTGGAAACTTTTCAACCATCTCTACTGACCCAAGGGAAAAGAAGGTGCCCAATGCTGCTTCCACTGAAGTCTCACTGAAGTCAGTGGCAAAGCTCCCTTCTATTTAAATGATTTGCTTCAGTAAGAACAGTTAGTGACTGGATCTGGGGAAAGCTATAAAGCATTACTTTCACCAAGACAAATTATTATTTGATTTTTCTAAAGTTGGATCTATGATTTGATACCAAATAACCCATTATTTGTAGATATGCGCTTTCAGGAGACCACCAAACAGTCACAATTAGTGACAAGTGACACAACATTCTCTTTTAATAATCCCAGTAGCTGAAATCCTGATTTTGCAATTCTGAAACTTTGAAAATAAAGCCTTTTTACATTCTTAATAAGTCAGATGCCTGACTTGCTCAGTATTCCAACAATTTTCTTTCCTCATTTGCTACAACAAATGCCTAGTACTATAGTCGCATTTCTTTAGTGCTTTCCATCTTTCTTCACAAACATAATTAATATAACCTTACAATACCCATGAGAGTTTTAAAGCATTTTATAGATGATGAAACTAAGGTACAGAGACATTAAGGCCCTGATTCAGCAAAGCACTTAAACAGGCTTTAAGTCCCAATTAGTCATTAAAGGCAGTGGGACCGCTTACATGCGGGGCTGGCCATAGGAAAAATGGCACCCTGGGTGAACTTGTATTTTGGCACCCCTGTCCTCCCAACTCCTGAGCACCTGCTACCTCCCTCTCCCCTTGCCCCAAGCTTCCTTCTGCAGCCTTGCACCCCAGGCCTCTTGACCATGACACTCCCCCTGACCATGGTGCTCTGGGTGGTCACCCACCCATAAGGCCAACTCTACTTACATGTTTTGCTGAATAGGAATGGACATAAGCACATGTTTAAGTTCTTTGCTGAATCAAGGCCTTAGGGCAGGGATTGTCAATTATTTTTGGTCAAGGTTCAAATTTCTTGGTCAAGGTATAGTCAAAGTCCAGACTCCAGAGGAAATAATAAAAAAAATTATAATAGTAAATAAAATTTATTATATACCAAAACTGCTTGGTGGTCCAGATTTGGCCTGTGGTCTCCCTATTGACTACCCCTTCCTTAAGGTATATCTACAGGGTAATTAAACACCCACAGCTGGTCCATGTCAGCCGACTCAGGCTTGTGCTAAGGGGCTGTTTAATTGCAGTATAGACATTTGGGCTCAGGCCAGTGCCTGAGCTCTGGGACCCTCCCCCGTGATGGGGGTCCTAGAGGCCAAGCTCCAGACTGAGCCCAAACACTTACACCAGAATTAAACAGTCCCTTAGCCCAAGCCCCATGAGCCCAAGTCAGCTAACATGGGCCAACCATGGGTTTTTAATTGTAGTGTAGACAGATTCTCGGCCAAGATTGCATACATAGGAAGCCCAAGGTAGAACTGGAAATACAACCTAGATCTCCTGATTTCTTTCCTCCCCTGTTCTTATCTGTGATGTTCAACCATTCAAAGGACTGTAGCCATTGGTCTGTTGCAGGCCACAAAGAATCCAGATGGGTCTAGTTTAATGCTTCAAATGCAGTGATATATGCTAAGGGGTCCAATTAAGAGCCCCATGCTTCAAAGATAGTTACAAGCAAGGAATATCTTTTTATAGTGATTAGTAGGGCATTATACCTTTCTTTTTAAATCTTCTGTTTTGGGGATTTTCTTTTTCAGTATTCTCTATTGGGATTTTAGATCTCTTGATGCTGGTGTTAGGTTTCCTCATTTGGTCTTTGACACAGTGCTGGAACAAACAGGGTTTTTGCTATGAACATATTGGCATGGCATCATGTTTTATCTCTTGTTTTAATCAGATGAAACATTTTTCCATCTTAATTCCCTTCAGAAAAATGTTTCATTTCAGTTTCTCTACAGTATGACATACTGTAATTACTGTCACAATAGTAATTGCCTGGAAAAAGGGATTGCATTTCCTTTTGGTTTTGAAGGACTTGTCTTCAGACCTCCAGTGCATTATGGTGGCTGGCAGCATTTAATAACCTTCTGCTGCAATAGTTAGGTTTTTTTTTTTGTAGGGACATTAAAATTGATTTTCTGCACCTTGGCATATACAAAGAATCAAGATGTGTGTTATGCCCTATTGCCCAAAAAGATGTAGTCACAGAGCAAAGCTCTCAATGATTGAGGGTTTTATGGTATCTGGAGGAACAGAATTATTTAGACATACATCATATAAAATCCCTGTGGAGTTGGCCTATCTCACAACTGGCTACCCAGATCTTGTAACTGAGGAAGCTAGTCTCATGATGGGAGGGGACCAAGGATGTCGAGGAGTGACAAACTCCCTTAGATGGAACCAACCTTTTGATAAAGGTAGAGCAGGCTGGTCACTCTTCAGAATATACATCATCTTTGCATTACTCTTTACCACACAGAGGATTTTAGAGGAGATGCTCCCTGTTCTCTGGTAGTAAAGACAAGGCACTATTAAAATCTGAGTTATTAAAAGAATGCATGCTGGCAGAAACTGATAAATTAAAGAGCAACAAGTCATCAGAACCTGACAGAAGAATTTGAGAATGAAGCAGCTGAGCTACGAACAAACTCTGACTCAGATAAGCTACAGGTTTTATGCCTCTATTTAAAAAAAGATTCTAGCGGTGACCCCAAGAATTATCAGTCAGTGAGGATGATTTCAATCCCAGGAAAACTGATTGAAACAATAATGTAAAATAATATAAAAACACCAAGATAAAGATGATATGAGAAGGGCAATCTATCATGACTACTGAATGAAAATCTGTATTCTCTAATCTACCAGAATTCTTGGAGCATATCAACAAAATAGTGGATAAAAGAACGGTCCTTCAGTATTCAGTTTTTGGTTATAATTATGGAAAATGTTGTGACAAGAAAACTCAGATTATCTGGATGCCTGAGCAATTGGAATCCTGACTTGGTTATAGCTTAAAGATTGTTTTTGTTGCATCGGTTGATGATTTCCTCACCCCCACCCCAGAGATGGATAAAGGGGTGAAAAAATGTCTCCATTGAAGTCAATGGCAAAACTCCTATTGACTTCAGCGATGCCAGGATTTCATACCAGCTGTCAATACTGATATTGCTAGAACTATTGCTGTCTTTGACACTTATGAGGTGGTGTTGATGGGCTTTGTCTCTTTCAGGAGATGGGGCTATGCTTCAGTGGCTTTGGTCCTTTTTCACAGAGAGGTTCCAGGGTTGATTGCTTCTGTGCTGAGGGCATAATCATGTAGAATGCTATAAGAATCTACTGTCACCCCTCTGATTCCGCGTGTGTGTGTGTATAATACACAAGTTGGAGAGTTAAGGCCTGATGAGTCTTTCCACTGATCTCAGTTGGTACTGGAGCAGGCCCTTAACGACAAGATTTGGGCTGAAACGTTTTCAGCATGCTGATACCCCACTGTACATTTCTGTCTCATCCAATCCAGAGAGTTTAGTTGATTGCATTTCTCTGTCTGGGTACATCTGGGATTTGGGTGATAGTGAACAGGCTGAAGCTAAGTCCAGTGAAGACTGAGGTGATGATGGCAGCTGTCAGGTGTTATAACTGGCCCACTGATTGAAGCTATAATTTGAAGCTAACATTTTGTGACCAAAGTCGGCAATTTGGAGGTCTGGTTAGACTCTCAGTTGCTGTGGAATGATCAGATAGGTACAGCAGCAAAGACAGATTAATTTCTTCTGATCTGGTCAAGAGGTGGTGGCCTTTGATTTAGAATCTGGATCTTGCACCATGATTCATATTTTCATCACCTCTAGACTAGACTACTTCACAAGGGCTATGCCTTGAATTGATGTGGAAACTGACACTAGTGCAAAATGTGGCATCATGCTTGATAAGAGGAGTATTTTACCATGAGCACATAATACCTGTGCTAACAGGATCTGCACTAGCTTATTTGGCTTCTGGACAGTGTTCTTGGTGATGGTATTGACCTACACAGCTCAGTGGAAGACTTTTAATAAAAAAAAAAAGTGGAAGACCGGTCAGTTTTGCAAGCAGCAGCAAAGACTTGCCAAAATGCTTGAAAGAAAAACTAAGGAAAGCAAAAAAACTAAGTGGATGAAACCAAGACGCAAAGTAGGTACAACTGATGAACCAAATTATTTGAACATCATTCAAATAAAAACGAGTAAAGAGGAGAGGAGACAGGCATGGTGTTGTGGCTGTTCGGTGTGTGGTTTTTTTTTTTTTTTTTTTTTTTTTGAGGCAGCCTGATATATTGGGATAACAGCTGTAAAACACAAGTAATGAGAAGCTCTGGATTAGCCAGTCAGTACTTTGGAATGTTTTGTTCCTTTAGCTTCTAGCTAGAGGATCACAGTCTTGCTCAGACACAAAATGAAGTTTTTAGTGCTTATATCATCTGACATGCAGACGTGACTAAGCACAAAAATTACAGAAGGATTTTTTTAATGTATTTATTAATCCTGGGGAGGATTAATGAAGATAAAGTGGACATATGGAGTGAAGAATATAGCTGTGAGGGAGACAGCAAGCTGATATGGCTGTCGGAATGAGTAGATAATCTAAAACAGTGGTCTCCAATATTTCTACACCCAAGATCACTTTTTGAATTTAAGGACAACCTCGGATCTGCCTTGCCCCACTCACTCCATCCCACTCCCCCTCAGTTGCTCACTCTTCCCCCACTCTCACTCACTTTCACCAGGACTGGGGCAGGGGTTTGGGAGTGATTATGGGCTCTGGGCTGGGGCCAAGGGGTTTGCAGTGTGGGAGGGGGTTCCAGGCTGAGCCTGGGGCAGGAGGTTGTGGGGGGGCCAGGGGAGGTTGGGTGCAGGAGGGGGATCCAGGCTGGAGCAGTGTTAGGGTGCAGGAGGGGGTAAGGGGTGCTGCCTCTGGGAGGGGGTCAGGGCTGAGGCAGGGGGTTGGGGTGCAGGAGGGATTATGGGGTGCTGGCTTTGGGAGGGGGGTTGGGGTGCAGGGTCCAGCCAGGAGGTGCTTACCTCAGGCAGCTCCCAGTTGGAGGTGCAGTGGGGCTAAGGCAGGCTCTCTGCCTGCCCCAGCCCCATGCCACTCCTGGAAGGGGCCAACATGCCCCTCTGACCCTGGGTTGGGGGAAGGGCACATGGCTCCAGGCACTGCCTCTCTTTATAGGCTCCACTGGCCACAGTTCCCAGTTCCTGGCCAATGGGAGCTGCAGGGTGGTGATTGCAGGCAGGAGCAGCATGTGGAGACCCCTGCGCACCCTTCCACCCTGGGCCACGTGTTGTGCTGGCCGCTTCTGGGAGCGGTGTGGGGCCGGGACAGCCAGGAAACCTGCCTTAGCGGCTGCCTCGCTACACTGCCAGAGATCCTGATCGACTGGGAGAGTCTCCAGAATCGACTGATCACCAAAGAGACTTCTATAGGGGAAATTTTGGGGTAGAAGGGGGTAACTGAATTTCAGATTTAAGGAAGAAGGACATGGATAAAACAGCAGGAAAGATGCCTTAGAAAAACTGGAGAAGTGAAATGTAAGTAGAAAGAGTATATTGATCATTTAGGGCTCTCCTTGTGTAGTTATCACTATTATTCAATAAATAACTGTTATGGTTAAGCTGGTTGTCTGTGTCTCTACTTTTTTGTTTTTTTTAGCTTCCCCTATTTACTCTGCAGCAACCCTTCTTCTACCCAAGCTAAAGATCCCTGCAGAGCCCAAAATACTGTGGGCTTTACTCATCAAGTGGGTTACTACCAGCACAATTGTGATGTGAAAGTGGGGATAGGGATGTGTTAAACCTGTGGCACATACAGGTGGCAGCTTGAAAGTGCTTCTTGACCCAGCCCATTGAGTACAGGGACATATAAGGAGGTCAGCTTGAGAGTGCTGATTGACCTGGTCCTCTCAGACTTGCTCTGTTAGTGTGTGTGCAAGTGTGTTCATCTGGTTCTAGGGCTGGAGGAACCCAGTCTTGGGGAACCTAGATCCTGCAGGATAGCTCTATTGGGAGGGGACTTACAGAAGGAAGGAGTAGAGCTCCATATGAACACCAAGTGACACAAGCAGTACATTCATAGAATTACAGAACCCCCCGCCCCCTTGCCCAGAAGAGTAACCCTAATAAATGAGCATACCCCAAAGTAACAGTCACATCTGGTAACAAGGACTACCATAAATCTTCTGTATGTTCTTTATCTTTTGCACTTGTTATAAACACAGAGGTCATATCCTACCTCAGCAGGCCTGGAATTAGTCCTGGCAGGGTGACTGGTGCAGTTCCCCAGTGCAAGGCCAGGGTGTGGGAAACAAGATTTCAGGAAGGTATCCTTGTGTGCTGCAGAGTTCAGATGTGTTAGGGTTATCTTTATCTATTCTTGTAGATGGGTTTAGAAATGGACAGAGGAAGGGTAGAGTGGAGGATTGGGTAAGCTATGGCTGCAGAAGCAACTTTGACTGGCTATTGGGCTGTAGAAGTGTCTGTAGAATGACACTGCATGGGTATTTTTTTAAAAGTGGTTTTCAGTTGCAAGTGGGGTAATACACTTTAAACCTATACCTACTGGAGCAGATCTGGGTGATACTTTTTGTCATCATCCCCCATGTGCAGAACTGGTTCCTAAGAGAACAACTCAACTTCTTATTTTGTAAGTTCCTTGTTGCAGAGACCCATCACTAGAGCTGGCTGAAGTTTTCAAATGTTGATGAGGAAATTTTAACCAGCTCTAGTCACTTTTTTATTTTTCTGCAAAGTTCCCTCCACACCAATCAAAAATAATGGAACTATCTGTGGAGCTAATATAATAAGGGGCAGTTCCACCAGTAAGCTCCAGCTGCATTTTACTGCTCCTTACTACAAAGCTGTAAGTCTGTCTTAACTAGTTTGTTAGGCCAGGTTTAGAGCTATTCTGCATCACTGGACCAGTGCAAGCCACCTAGAATGTACTGATGAATCTGGACCTCCATTTCTAAAATATCTAGTGTGGGTAAGCACCCATCTTGTCAGAACAAACCTGGGAATGACTCACAAGAAATCAGATTATGCTTTCCTGGGTGTGGTTTGAAGAGTATGTCAGACAGTTGGGTTTTCAATAAAACTTTGTCTGGCAGGAGGGAAAGCTAATAAATATTTGAACTACCCATCATTGCAGTATTATCTAGAGGTATTTGTCAGTGACTGTTGTCCTAGACACTATATATACTATGAGGAAAAGAGGGTACCTGCCCCAAAAGCTTACAATCTAGGTATATGATGAAAGACAACAAACAGACCAAGGTAACAGTAAGGTGATTATGATGCAGTATTAACTAGCATCAGATTACAATAAGAGTAGGACCAGATAAAGCAGGGATAAAAGTACCTCCCAACCCTGTAGAGATTCCACAGATTTTGGAAAAAAATCTCTTCATATTTTGTCAGAATTACCAACACATTCTTACTGTCTGTGGTCATGCCTTAAATCCAAAAATACCTAGAAAGGCTTAAAAAGTTGCCACTTAATGCAGTTAATTTCTAAACCTCACTCAGTCTATCACTGACTTCCTGGTTCCTCATCCAACCTAAGGAACAGACTACAGCAGGCCAGAATGGACTAGCTGGATCACAGAAACAAGCCAGTGGAGAGTAGCAAGAGCATTAATTTTAATTAACAGTTCCAAACAAAGTTGTACAACAAGGTCATTTTTCTTTAAATAAATTTTGAAAGCTGTATGGAATATACCTCCTCAAGCACTATTGTATAACTTCAAAGAATGTCTGCCTTCCCGATCTAGATTCCTTTTCAATGCTGCTAAATAAATACCCACTGAAGCCACACCCACAAAAAAATCAAAGAGTCGTGACCTAACTTTCTTTCCTCCATCCCCCAAAATCATAAAGTGGACATAGCTCAAAGCCTAAGAGAGAGGCTAGGCAGCTCAATGTGGAAGGAAAGACATCAATTAGTACAAAGAGCAAAACAGAAAGATAATTCTGTTCTCTTTAGAACTAAGGCAGCTTATTTTTTTTTAATTAATAAAGGGTCAGATCCTGGCCTCACTCTGCGCTGTGGCACAAAGATGGTGGAAACTCCTCAGATCAGTCTGATGCCACTGATATGGAGTGGAGCTGAAATCTTGAGGATGATTTCTCCCTGTTTAGAGGCTGCCACAAAGCAACTATGTGGGGACAGACAGTCTTTGCCACTTGAACCTGGGGAAGAGTTAATGAGCAATTCCTTCCCTCTCCCACCCCATCCCTAGCCTTTGGAGATGGCCAAATCATCATGAGAGAGCTAGATTCTGACTACTCCTGTATGGAGACATAAAGATGGCTGGAAATAGGGTTCAAGGGGCTCTATCCCTCTTTTGTACACCTGCAAAGGAGAGAGTCAAAATTCTGGTTCTTGCTCCCCTGTGAGCATAAGTTGCAGGGAGTCTTAATTCAACAGGAACACTACACACTTTTCAGGAGGGGATGGCTTGGTGGGGGCTCAACTACAGCCTCTTCCTCTCTGTCCACCTGATGATAATCTGAGGCTGCTTCCACCCTTCAGGTGGTGAACTGCACCTCCATGCCACCTTTCATCCATCTTCAATATAGCTTAAAATCATGATCTAGCCCATGAGAAATAAAATTCTCTCTCATCAGGAGGCTGCTTTCCTGAGGTTCAGGTGTTGGAGGACATTTTAGAACACAATCACAGACCTGCATAAAATTAAATGTCCGTTTAAACAAACATTTCACCTAACTGTCTGCTTTGGAGTTCTACCAGCTGACCAAGGGCACACACTCTGCTGTAATGTCTGGCTAAAGTTTTATTCAAAGCTACTTTAACAACATGAGGACAAAACAATGTGAAAATCAGACAAAGCTTCTGAGCTAGATCCTTAAACTTAAAAGGGATATGGCACAGAGAACTACAAGGGTAGAGCAAAACACATAGTGTTAGGCTTTTTCTAGAGCTTGATGGAAGCTATCAGCGAACAGAACAGAATTTTATGTAATCTCTTAATGCAGAAATCGGGTAAGCCTCTAGTGTGTTATTCTTAACCAGTGCTATGATTTTACCCCTCCGTTTTGATTTGTTTTATACTACTTTGCCTCACCTTCATCCACAGGAGATAGCCATCATTGGATATCCTCCCTTCACGAGTTAATTTTACAGTGAAGAAACCTGTGAATCAGGAAGCTTTTCTGAGAACTGAAACATATGTAAGAAAACTAATATAAAACATTAGGCATAAACTAATAGCTTCTGATAGTTATTGTGAAGAAGTATTTGGTTGTAAAGCTGTATTTTAAAAACCTGTACTTTTATTGAGCTGTTTGTCTCAGACTGGCTGAAGCCATATATGATCCTCGCATTTGCACTCTCAGTGTAGTTTTGGCATGGACTGAGGATAGAATATGGCCCTTTGGCTGCTCTATACATCATTTAGCATGCTGGTATTCAGTAATGACACTGAGAGCTTTTATCGTTTTAAAGCAATTTTCATCAAACTGAGAGCCAAATCCTCTCATGGGAGTCACAAGGTAAATTTGAGATATTGAAAATTGATTTATCTTAGTTACAATGATAAACTATTCCTTCTGTGTGTGTGCACACGCGCACACACACACACACACACATATATATCCAAAGAGAAGTTTGATAGCAGGAGTAACACGTCTTCGTTGCCCCCAATGGGTCAACAAAAGTGCTATTTTTAGCTTGCAACACCATTAGAACAGATTCTACACTCACAGAATTTGTGCCATGTCTTATGAGAAAGATCTTCTACCCCGTAAGTAACTAATCCAATGGTTAAGGCAGATGGAGAGACACTGGGCAATTGTATGTATAATGTCAGAATGAAACACTAGCTATTAGGAATATCAAACTGATTATGAGAATTCTCAGGACACCAGACTAAGCTTCTTTAAAAAGGATATAATATAATATAGCCCCCATATCTCCTACTCTAAAGCAGAGGAAAATGTACCCATTTATCTGACATCAGGACTCAGAATACCCAAACTCAGGGCATCAAGACACCCACCTAAACCATTTAAATGATTGTGCACTGCCACTGTAGTCACACCTAATTGAGGAGTCTCATTGGGACAGTGTCCACATGTCATTGTCAGATATCATGTACGGGGAAATCCCACTGTTTGACACATATTATCACCATTATGTACATTTCCAGCCACAGACATACTTGGGTGGCATGCATAGCAGTGAATTACCCACTGGCATGCATAGTTGTGTGTAGATGGAGTCAGAGGTGGGTTTCTTGTGTAGTGATTAATGAACAGTGTTATTGTGATACGTGGTATGTATTGTCCTGTTGCCCAGGTTCTCAGTTTTGTTTTACTAAAGCAGGCATCTGTTATAGTATATTGCTATTGTGTGTAACTTTTTCTAAGACTGGGCCTGAGTTGTTTGGGTCTGATTTGCATAAATTTAGCCATGCAATTGCATATGCAAATATGTAAGTGAAACTACATGTCTAATTTGCCATGGCTAACATGGTGATTGCATATACAAACTGGGGATTTGCATATTTAGGTGGTCACCCACTTAGACCTATAAATAGTTGGCTTTTTTCATTTCCTGATATTTGTGTAAGTTCAGATATGGTACATTTGATCATTTGTTCAAGGAGGAGATCTGAAATGATCTTTTGGCCCCATTATTTCCTCACTTAGACAACAACAACAACAGAATCTGCATGCATGAGTTTGGAAAATAAATCTGTGTACACACAGCTGGGTGAAAGGGAAAATAGTGTGTGAGATCTGTGTTTACCATCTGAAACACAGCATCTCATCATTAACACACTCAAACCTATGGCAAGATACTGTATGGTGTAGCTATTGGCTGACTTCTGACATGTGATGAAGGAGTGCAGTCTTAGAGTGAAAGGCACATTAAGTCCATGGGAATTTTGCCAGGACATCACCCTTAGAATCCACATTCTCACTTACCCCTAGATACACACACAGTCAGGTCTGCAACAACCGAACTAGAAAGCAGAAGAAAAATAGGAATTACTTTTTGCAGTCTTGCAGATGATGATTTTATAATATTTTTAAAGTTAAAGTAATGCTTGTGAGAAGTGCTGTTTGATAGCCCTAGAGACAAGTCCCTTATCCAAAGAATAGATCTTGCCTGGGGAGGGAGTAGCAGTGATAGCTTTGTTTCCCCTATACTGTCTCAACAATGTGCTTTAATCATCACTTTGAGGGATCACCTCTAGAAACCAGTGGACAGTTCGGTCACCATGCCAGTTTTTTCAATCCCTGATTTCTCTGCTGTGACTGCCAACAAGGATGCCAACTGATGGCAAAATGGATGTAGTTTTTGGGATGAAGACACTTGGGGCCAAATTTTTAGGTTAGTTACACCTGTGCATCTCCATGGAAACCACCAGGGTTACTCAGGCAGAAGTAGTGGCAGAATTTGTTTTTCAAAAACAGCAGCTTATTACACTGACATCAGATACCTATCAAATCACTAATCACTGCCAGGTGGGTACACATTTGAATCAGTGACATAGAAGTGAAAGGTTTACTCCTTAGGTCCCATTCATGAGGCTTTCCACCTGCAGGAGGATTGCAAAAGCTGTCCTCAGGAGGCATGGTGGAGGTGTAGGGAAGAGGACTATGTTGCCTCCTTAATGGCTATTTTGGAGGAGGAAAGGTGGCAACCTCTCCAGCCAAAAGGTATGGATTTGGATTGGATATTGAATAAGTCACACTTCCCTTTTTGCAACATTCAGAAACACAGAACCTTGAAATTCTCCTTTCAGGATCCATACTCATCATACACAAGGAGAGTGGGAGTCCAGATTGCTGAAGCCTTTACTCAGTTATATTCAAACATCCATTTCTCCATGGAGATGATAATCAAACTCTAGTCCTAGACTTGCCTGCAACTTTTGGGGTTGCTATAGGTCTCAGAAGGAGAGTACTTTTCACTCTACTAAACATATGCAAGTCAAAATAGGGAGCACTGGGTAAACAGGACTGGAGCCACTGGAATCCTTTCCCTTATTAATTTTAATTATTTGTATTACTGTAGCTGCTAAAAGTCCTAGCCAGGACCCCACTGTGCTCCAAATAGCTAGAAAAGTGACAGCTGAACAGAAGAGGAACACCTTTTTCACTTCCTCCCTTTAGCTGGGGTTAGGGAAGAAAAGTGGGAGAGAGTGGACGTATTGGACCAAATTCAGCTGTAGGGTAAGTAGCAATGCACCTGCTTGCTCAGAGAGCCACAAAATGCTTAGACTGTGATGTCCAACCGTGGTACACTACACTGTAAACATAGTGGATTCAATGCATTTATATATGAAGTCTTATTTTATCTTTTCTAATGCAACAGAGTTTGAGCCAAACACACTCAATTCACACCAGTTGAAGTGCTTTGCCGCACAGGTTTTAGAACATTTCATGCCTCCTAATCTCTCTCCTATCTCTTGCTAAAATAACTACTTGGATTAAATACCCCCCTTTAATTTACCTGGGTAAATTTATGACAAGGTACAAAGTAATTTTTCACATAAAATTGCATTCCCTGGAGTATTCCAATATTTTTACTCAAATTTTCTTAGAGGGGGAGAAAACAGTTACCTTCAGTATAAACATAGTGGTGGACTGAACGACTGAAACCAAATGAGAGTGTATATATAATAATGCTGAAATAATATATAACTGCATTT
This sequence comes from Lepidochelys kempii, assembly GCF_965140285.1. Classification (NCBI taxonomy): domain Eukaryota; kingdom Metazoa; phylum Chordata; order Testudines; family Cheloniidae; genus Lepidochelys; species Lepidochelys kempii. The sequence continues at coordinate 55,888,441 of NC_136383.1, forward strand.
AATAGAAAAGGATATAAGGCACTTTTTATCTTCAGAGTGCTTCACAAACAACAATCCTGTGAACATTGTTGGTGGAGACAAACTCCTTGTTTGCTATTGTATTAAATATTTACATGGTTTCCAAATGGTCAAGAAAATCTGATCTCTGGGAAAGAGTTAATTCTTTTCTTAGTAAATTAATATTTTCCACAGGATACTGTACCCTTTCCTAAATTTATAAACAAGTATGTGCACTTTTGGCTGCAAATTCTGTTATGTGACCAAAATAAAGCTAATAACTTCCTGATGCAGAATGCAACTTTTAGAATTCCAGCAAACAGCTCTGGAGCGATTCCCAAGTAGACCATTTCAAGATGTCAGCCAGACTGCTTCTGATTGCTAGTTCTTCAAACTCTTCCAGCTGTTCCCTCAGGTGAAATATGGTTCAGTTCTAAGAAACTCCTCCCTATCACACAGTATTCCTTTGTTCATAATGCTGAATGGGCTCAGATATGTGGCTTGGGAGGTTGGACTAGAACGCTTACTCTTTGCTTCTTGATGCTTTGAAACAAAAAGGAACCTGTTCAAACTTCTATGTCCCTCTTAATTAACAGCAGGCTCTTCAGCATTTGTAATTATCCATCCTGTCAGATGGAATCTGTTGTTTCCCTTTAAATGCTTCATTTACTTCAACTTCAGACCCAGCTACTGTAAATGCATTTGCAGTGGCTGTTAACCCTTTATTTAAATTAATATTTGAAACCCTAATTTTTAAGTTATTTTTCTACTTTTGCTACATACTGTCCCTTGAAAGACTAGAAGATAAAGAAGGGACATAGCATTTCAGGCAGGGTTATTTATGACCTGCTATGAAATTTGCCTCAAGATATTCCCAACACCTTAAAGAAAAAGTTAAATCACTAACTGTCAAGATAAAGGTTACAAAGAAACCTCTCCCATACTCTCAAATGTCTCTCATTTCAAAGGATGCCACCCATTTTAGTCCCTAAATTAGTAACATTTCGCACAAATTTGGTGTCTGGTCAGTAATGTCGTAGGAAATTATTTACATCAGAAACGAAGAATCCTGAAACTGAGGGTGCAGAAAGAGAAACAAACTAAAGGAATGAATCTGACAGCATTTTAAGTTTCCTGATTATTTTTGTAAAATTTCCTTCCTTTTAAGTCTTTGTCATGCACTGGATTCTATATCAGGGCCTTGGTAATCAAAATATATGTACTCTATCTTGTACATTATAAAGATTATGCTACTACTGCACATATTTGCAAGCAAACATGATCTGTGAATTTTTAAAGTATGCTGAATGTGGAAATGAAACTTTTGGGCCTGATTCTCCATTCTGGTAATGTCAAGGGTCTTTAAAAGGGTGTAAATGTAATCTGCACTCATACTAATGCCACTTATCCATAGCATGTTGAAGGGCCCTAGTGTAAATAAGAATCTAACCTGTTGAGAGATTCTCTGCTGCACCACCCAGAGGTTTAGCACAGAATTCATAGCCTAGGAGGGCTAAAGTGGTTTGAAGCCCCCTTTACACTTCCAGGCGTCTGGTGTGAATGAGCAAGAACAGCGGTGAGAATCTCAACCTTTTAAAAAGTATATTTTAGAATTAACAACAGATGCCCCTAGAGTGAGTAAATGCTTAATTATCTCTCTGGGCTTATTTACCCTCCCCCTCACTGAATTTTTGCAACACCTTATGCTTTATTTTGACTAAGCACTGTTTTCAAAAATCTGCAATGTGACTGCTATGGAAAGTTTATTACAAAATCTTGCTGCCTCCCTAAATTGCTACTGTAAGTTATTCCCTCCCACAATGTCTGTTTTGTATGCACGTTGCAATCATCGTAACAATGATATGCTTCAAAAGGTAACAGCACAGAATTAAAGGCTATGCTGTACAGAAAGACAACACAAGATCAGAGTAATTTACTTGTATATTTTCATGATAATATCTGTACCAATTGTAAATCATTCAAATATACAAATTAACTGAGGTCTATTATGTAAAGTAGCATTTTCATAATATTGCATAATTTCTCAAAGGAAACATTTAAGCTACACCCAAGACTTTGCATAATGCATTTGTAAGTTGCAAAGTAATTATATGAAAGTTCATAAGTATTTTGGAGGAAATTTCTTCTTTCAGGATAGATATTCTCTGGTGGGAAGATAAGGTAGGCCTCACTTATGGGCCTATTTTCTTCCAAGCACTAATTGAACTTCTATTGATTGTAACTGGAGTTACATGGGTGCTTGAAAGAAAATTAATGCCTTTTGAGGATTTTTTCCCCAAATATAGAAAACCTCACATGCAGCAGAAGCTACAAATCTAGAACAGTTCTCTGACTTGTTTCTCTGAAATTCCTGCAGGCCTTTAAGCTCTTGTTGTCATTGTTTTGTTGGTCAGCCTCAGAAATTTGATCAAGGATGGAGGCTTCATGTTTGTCACCACTATCAGCTTTCTGCTTTGCCCAATTCCTGGTATCCAAAAACTGCAAAACCATGGAGATTATTTATTTAAATGTTAAAGCTAACTCTGCTTGGAATTAGCTGCTGGGGAAGCCTCCAATTACCAGCCTAGTGTCTGCACTTGGCTAGAAAAATCTCTGATATAGTTTTTTATTTTTGAAAATTATTTCTGTAAACCAGAGTCCGACTCCCTTCAGCTGAAGGTAACGGAATTTCTCTCTCTTTTAACATGTTGAATGGCTACTATCTTTTAAGCCAGGGGTTCTCAATGTTTTTGTTTCTGAGGCTCCCCTCCCCCCAACATGCTATAAAAACTCTACAGCCCAACTGTGCCATAACAACTGTTTTTCTGCATATAAAAGCCAGGGTCAGCATTTGAGGGTAACAAGCAGGGCAATTGCTCAGAACCCTATGCCATAGGGGGCACTGCAAAGCTAAGTTGCTAAAGCTTTGGCTTTGGCTTCACCCAGGGGTGGTGGGTCTCGGTGCCCCGGTCTGCTGTCCCATGTGGTGGGGCTTCGGCTTTCTGCCCTGGGCCCTAGCGAGTCTGACGCTGGCTATGCTTGGTGGACCCCCTGAAACTTGCTTGCAGTCCCTCCAGAGGTGCCAGGCTGGTTGAGAACCACAGCTTTAAGCATCTCACTGCTTATATATCCCCCTCTAATGCAAATAACAATACCTGTGCCAAAATTGTACCCTTACTTATGAGTCTTATAAGCTGGTCTGAATGCTTCAGGGATTTTTTTCATGATAAAAACCTGTATTTTCTCCTTTTTCAGTATATTGTGTGACCGATCTATGCCATCCCATATTTTAATTAATTGTTTCTATTATTACTATTCTACATTTGTCCATACTGAATTGTATATTTCCAATTATATTGCATTTTAAGCCACCTAGATTAGTCTTCCTTTGGATCTATTTTAATTCTTCCTTGCTGTTTGCCATATTTACAATTTTGGCATCTTCAGAATTTTGCAGTCAACCATTTAGATGGATATATATTTTGCCAATGAACTGTCCTGAAGTGGGAATTAATATCCAAAGTTATTTTTTCAGATCAATGATAAGGAAATAGGATTTCCCCATCCTACTAAATGCTTTGAGACCATTTTATAGGCATCATGCGTGGCAGAGAGAGAGACAGACAGACAGACAGGCTACCAATTCTTTTTAAAAATAATTATCTCCCACCACACTGCACTGAAAATGTATCTCCAAGAACTAATTTCCTGGTGGCAAGTTATTGGCTAAAAAGTATCAGTACAGATGGCTGTCTGGAATGAAGTGATGCTAGCCATGTGTCACCATGATGTGGGAGATCATTAAGAATGGAATATTGTAGCCGAAATTACAGAATGTCTATATAATATAGGTGGTGTTCTGCTGCCGTTTGACACTGAATTCTTAAATTTCCCATTAAAAATCATTATTTTTATGCAGATATTATGTACGGTACCTTGTCCATTTCAGAATGAGATTAAGCATTTAATCAGAATTACAAGAAGGAAAAAATATCTCCAAGTTTGGGATAGGAAGGAGCTACTGTTTTAGGTCCATCATCTTCATGTTTGTTATGTGGGTTTTGTTCTGAAGAATAAGGAATCCGGCAAGAGAGTTCTGTCTACAGTCAGAGGTTAGACTTCGACCGATATGCTGTTTAACCAATGATTGGATATTGGTGGCCAGCAGCATGTGCCAGGCAATCACCGACTAGATTTGCCAGAGTGACAGCTAAGCCAAGTCTTCTGCTTAAAGCAGAAAAATCAACGTTTCTTGTGGTGAGGAAGGAGCCATCTAGAATGACACTGTGAGAATTTCTGGCAGTAATATTTCCTACTCTGAAGCAAAGGCCTATAAAAAGAACATGGCAGAGAATACAGTGAATGCTAAGGTGAAGTGAGATGTGGTAGGTGATTACATAAAACACTAGAAAAGAGATCCTTTAAAATTGTTGAAATGGGGCTAAGAGTCAGGCATAAAAAAAAAATGAAAATAAAGGGAAAGCCATGGAATAGGGAGCAGCGGGTCAGTAGATATATATACGGGTGACGTGATAACTCACGTTACACAAATCCTCTTGTATTTGTAATATATGGATTTATTAGTTCTTATTAAAAATACTGTGGCAGAGCCTACAATATGCACCAACAGTGGAAGTTCACTCCTGTAGCAGATAACTGAAGCCCTTAAAACAAATGGTAAATAGATCTTGTGCTGGCTCTGTGTACAGCATGAATTTCATTCCTAGCATGTAACTTCATAGAAGGCCCAGTTTAGACAAATAGCTCTCTTTTGTGTAATCAGAACACCACCACTAACCACATTCCCTTCAGTTAGTTTAAATCCTTAAATACCAAAAATTACTTGTAAACACAAGCAGGTCAGATATCCTCTCTCAAGAGCACCATATTCAAGCTTCTAAATAACCTCCAAAGTTACCCCTGAGAGCAGCACCACCTCATTTTAACATTCTAAGCCTAACTAGACTTAGCTGCACGTGATCTCAAAGAGGCACTCCCAGATGTGAAGTGGTGACTGTGAACACACTTTCAGGGATTTAACTACAAAAACTCAACACTACCTGGCTTGGTGGGGCTTACCCTTCAAGACTGCTATGCCCCTTCTCAGAGTCACTGAAAGATATGTTTACTCTGTCACAAATTATAAATGTTAGTATTTTTAATTAATTTTCAATTTCAGGTACATTTAACCATTCAACACTATGTATGTAAATACATAAATATTATCCATACACACTATGTGGAGTGAGGCATGAATGAGAGCTAGCTGGCTGAGACATATTGCAGATAAAATTGAAGTGATGTTGGTAGGTTGGAGAAAGGAACCGGAAGACTTGGAGTGGGTTATACTCACCTTTTTCAGTGAGGATGTATGCACATCAGTTGTTACCCAAGTGTGCAGTTTGGGGGTCTCGTTCAGCTCCTCTGCTGATTTTAAATGATCAGGTAGGAGCAGTGGCCAAGACAGATATTTTGTATCTTGTCTTGGCCAGGTGGTTGCTTCCTCTCCTTTCAACGGCCAACCTCATAATCATCATCTAGTGATTAGATCATTGTAATAAGCTCTATGTAAAAAGCTGAGTCTGGGGCAGAATGTGGCTGGCTAGTTATTAAGTGGTGTGTTAGGCTATGAGCAAAATACAGTTCTCTGGGATCTGCACTTATTAGGTTCAAGATATTGGTTTTAACCTATAAATATAGCCCTACCAAATTCACAACCATGGAAAAACACGCCACAGACTGTGAAATCTGGTCTTTTGTGTGCTTTTACCCTATACTATACTGATTTCCTGGGGAAGACCAGCGTTTTGCAAATTGGGGGTTCTGACCAAAAAAGGGGATCGTGGGGGATGGGTGTGGGTTTGCAAGGTTATTTTTTGGGGGGGTCACATCATTGCCATCCTTACTTCTCCACTGCCTTCAGAACTAGGCAGCTGGAGAGCAGTGCTGGTGGCCAGATGCCTAGCTCTGAAGGCAGCACCCCGCTAGAAGCAGCACAGAAGTAAGGATGGCAATACCATACCACGCCATCCTTACTTCTGGGCTGCTGCTGGCAGCGGCTCTGCCGCCTTCAGAGCTGGGCTCCCTGTCAGCAGCTGCCGATCTCCAGCTGCCAAGTTCTGAAGGCAGCGTCACTAGCAGCAGCAACCAGCAGCAGTGCAGAAGTAAAGGTAGCAGTACCGCAACCTGCCCTACAAGAACCTTGTGACCTCCCCCCCCACTCCTTTTTCGGGTCAGGATCCCTACAATTACCACGCCATGAAATTTCAGATTTAAATAGCTGAAATCATGAAATGCACGATTTAAAAAATTGTATGACCATGAAGTTGACCAAAATAGACCGTGAATTTGGTAAGGCCCTACCTATAAAGCCTGGCTGAAATGGTTTGGGACATACCTACCTGACAGATTGCCTCTCTTTTTCCTGTGATGCTGCTACAGCTGTGGTCAGCTGGAGTGGTTGAACTGATAGTCCTTTAGGCTTACAGCAAAATGGATGGCGGACAGAGTATTCTTTCTGAGGGGTCTCAGCCAGTGGAGTTTACTTTCTTATTGGTCTGAAATAAACTGAATGTATTGACTTTCAAGGAATGCTACATGGCCATGTACTAGGCTTTTGGGAAAGTCATAGGCAGCTAGATCCAAAGTGACTTAGGTGGCTAAAGTGGCAATTAGGCTCCCAAGTCTAACTTTTAGGTGCCACTGAGATCCACAAAACCCCTGATCAGATACCACCTAACCCCGTAGGTGTCTAAATTCTTGAGGTGCCTAAATTTCTGACAGTGGGCATGCACAAAACTGCCTCAGTTCTGATGCTGCTGAGTGCTTGATACCCTTGTTCATGTCTAAGACCTGGTGGGATTCTTGAACTACGTGTACTCCTCTCTACTTTATCTGTGGGGCCTAACCCAGTAGGTGCGCTCAGTGCATGGCTACTGGATGGGGTCACACACAAAAGGCAGCTAGACAAATGTAAGTCAGGAATTTTTAGAGCCAGTAGGGTGGTGAGTGTGTCCCCCAATCGCCTGGTGGCTAGAGCCCTCAGCTGGGATGTTGGAGACCTAGGTTTGAATCCCTGAGTTGGGGCTGGGACTTACATCTAGGTCTTCCACATCCCAACTGCATTCTCTAAGCATAATATATTTTTGGGGTGAGTCTCTCTCAATCTCTGCCATTGAAACTTTGAATAAAGTGAGTATTTGAAAACAGGTCTACTACATTTCAGGGGAGTGCCCTAACCACCAGTCTACTGGGAGTATCTCTGTCTTTCTCTGCTTTCCGTGAGAAAGGGTGTTAGGATATAGATATTCAGGCCTGTCTGCAAAGGCCTGTACTCTAAGAATTTAGGTGTATTCTTATCACTTGGCTAGTGATAGAGGTATAAAAGAAAGAATCAAAATCACTGTCTGCTGGTGTAAGGGCCTTCTCTTACTGTGACAGTTTGTGGCCCTGTGCTTAGGCTCAGGCCTTTGGCTAAGCAGCAGAGGCAGCCATAAGCTGGGAAGCGAACGGTCACATCCTCACATTCCAAACTAGTCACATTGAAATAAGGTGCTATTGGGCTGTTAGGCACTATCAGGACAGGATTGTATTCCTATCACCTCCAGAGAAAGGGAAGTGCCTAGAAAATGTAAAAGGAAACTTAGTTTGATAGCATCCTGTCTGGCAAGAACTCATTTATCAATAGCTGGGATGTGAAATCCTCACTTCTGTATTGTTTTGTCATTATAGTTCCCATTTTGCTGTTGTTTGTCTGTATAATCTCTGTCTGGTTCTGTGATTGTTCCTGTCTGCTGTATAATTAATTTTGCTGGGTGTAAACTAATTGAGGTGGTGGGATATAATTGGGTACATAATCATGTTACAATATGTTAGGATTGGTTAGTTAAATTTCAGGAAAATGATTGGTTAAGGTATAGCTAAGCAGAACTCAAGTTTTACTATATAATCTGTAGTCAATGAGGAAGTGAGTGGGTGTGGGTGTGGGTGGGGGTGGGCATGGGCATGTGGGTGTGTGAGATGGGAACAGGGAATGGGGGTAAGAAAATTGGAATCATGTTTTGCTAAAGGGGGAGATGGGAACAGGGAATGGGGGTAAGAAAATTGGAATCATGTTTTGCTAAAGGGGGAAATGGGAACAGGGAATGGGGGTAAGGAAGTTGGAATCATGTTTGGCTAAGGGCAGGAATGGGAACAGGGACACAGGTGTAAGGCTTTGTGGTGTCAGAGCTGGGAAGGAGGATACTAAGGAAGGAAACTGGAATCATGCTTGCTGGAAGTTCACCCCAATAAACATCGAATTGTTTGCACCTTTGGACTTCGGGTATTGTTGCTCTCTGTTCATGCGAGAAGGACCAGGGAAGTAAGTGGGTGAAGGAATAAGCCCCCTAACAAAGGGTTTATCTGGCATAGGCATCTAATGCTAGAAGAGGGTTCACAGCTGAGAATCCAAACCAGAGGGAGGCCCTGCTATCCATCCCACAGTTAGGTGCCTAACAACCTCTCCTTGACATTTCCTATTGACTAGCTTAAGTGGCTCCCCTTTCAGCTTGCTTGGGTCTGTGTATCCTTTCTTAGGTGCCTAACTCTCCCTATGCAATGCATGGGGAGTCTGGGGGCCTGATCTGGGGGTTGTAATTCCACTGGTGAGCAGGGCAACTAGGGTTTAGTTGCAGTTTTATGGACCTAGCCCAGGGACATTGGGATTTTTAGGTTGGGTGGAGCAGCCATATGTGTGTTTGTTCTAACGGATCAAAATTGAAACAAACAAACAAACAAGTACAGTCCTTAGTGGGCATGTTTCTTCTCTAGTACACATCCTGCATTGGCCTCTTCATCTGGCTGGTATTTTTGCCTGGGTAGACAAAATTAAATATTTAAATAACCAGGCTAACCACAAGCTATCAATCAAAGAAAGCTTCTCAAGCAGCCTAGGCCAGTCTTCTCCCCAATCAATGCTGATGCTCCAAAACAGCAAGTTCTACAAGGGTTTACTCTGATGACTGCAGGAAGTTGTGGATTTTCTTTGAGTCCTTCATTGCAATGAATTGTAATTTATTGTGGAGTTCCTTGATTTTAATGCAACCCCCTTCCCCACAGACATTATACTACTCAGTTTGGTTTGAAGGGACAATCCCATTGAAGGCTAGAAACAAAAGCAGGATATGAAAGAATGTCTTCAAGGGATTGGAGGAAACAATTCTTCAGACACTTTGCCAGTGTTCATTTGGTGTTAGGCTCAAAAAGCATTCCTTGTGTTTTTTGCCATGTGTCATTACATCTTTGATACCCCATGGACGCTTAAATTACTCACTGCACTCAGGATCAGTAATGAAACACTTGTTTAAACTCTTGAGAGCCCTAGTCTAAAGGACCATATGGCTGATTTTGAGTTTAGAAGAAACCTTTTGATGGTCTGAGTAAGAATGAATAATGGGGCACTTACAGCTGTAGGACTTTACAGTTCCTAAAGCTCTTTGGTGATACCACACAATTGATAATTATTTGCTGTGTGAAATGTATTGGCTTTCTCCTTTTTCTTCTTTCTGCTATTGAATGTTTATGACCCTTTGTGTAAAAATAGGAGTTTTAAAATAAATAGATATGGAGAGAGAGAGAGGAGGATGGAATCAAATTCATGCTTTGTAGAAATCAAGGCCCTGATCTTGCATGGCATATAAGCAAAATGTCCAGGGAGCCTCATTAAGTTCAGTGGGGCTCCATCCAGGTACAGGGGACCACCAATGTGCCAATGCAATGTTACCAGCTCCTGTGATTTTTATCCCAGATCTCCTGATAGTTGGTTTTTCTTAAAGACCATGTTCCTGGAGACCTGTGATTATGTAAATCTCAGCTTAAAAGAGTAATAAGTTTCTAGCGCTCATAGTTGAACAGAAAAGCTGTAAAACTTGATCTGAGGGCACCCTAAAGACCCAGAAACTAGAAGGCAAATAAAAAGAACAGAGTGTATGACTTTAAAAAAAAATCTCCTGGATTTTAAACCAGTCTTGTGATTTTGTGTGTGCCTGATTCATGATTTTTGAACACTACACACATTATAGGATAATGGTCCTGGAATTTGTCTGAGGAAGAGTAAGGAGTTGTTCCTGCAAACCCTTAGCCACTTGCTCATCATCATAGCTGCCAGTAGAGCTCAATGGGATTACTTATATGAGCAAGCATTTCTAGGATCAGGCCCAACATTGTACAAAAGAAGAGAAGAAAAATATTTGATTTAGAGAGGTATTGACAATAAGGAAATAACGTCTGTTTTATTATCTTCCAAAATGTCTTTATCATGTGTCCCAAAGGAAGAAAGCAAAAGAGGCAAGGCAGGTACTCACATATCACAGGGATTGGTGTGATCTACAGATCTAAATAGAATAGAAAAAAGTCTGAAAAAGTGGAAATTTGCTCTGACATCACTTTGAAAATACAATTATTGATCAAACAGGAAATCAATAATAACTTTTTTAGAGAAAGTACAAAACACTAATATCTTATACCAGGTTGTCTATGTTATCGTTATTTAAAGATAAAAGGTCCCTGATGTCTAAAGATCAGCATATTATCTTTATGACAGAGAAAATTATCTCTATAAGAGGCTCAACATAAATGCATCCCCCAAATTAAAAAATATAGTAAGAGAAGCAAAAAAGTGGCACCATGGCTAAAAAACAATGTAAAAGAAGCAGTGAGAGGCAAAAAGGCATCCTTTAAAAAGTGGAAGTTAAATCCTAGTGAAGAAAATAGAAAGGAGCATAAACTATGGCAAATGAAGTGTAAAAATATAATTAGGAATGCCAAAAAAGAATTTGAAGAATAGCTAGCCAAAGACTCAAAAAGTAATAGCAAAATTTTGTTTAAATACATCAGAAGCAGGAAGCCTGTTAAACAACCACTGGGGCCACTAGATGATTGAGATGCTAAAGGAGCACTCAAGGACGATAAGACCATTGTGGAGAAACTAAATGAATTCTTTGCATCGGTCTTCATGGCTGAGGATGTGAGGGAAATTTCCAAACCTGAACCATTCTTTTCAGGTGACTAATCTGAGGAATTGTCCCAGATTGAGATGTCATTAGAACAGGTTTTGGAACAAATTGATAAACTAAACAGTAATAAGTCACCAGGACCAGATGGTATTCACCCAAGAGTTCTGAAAGAACTCAAATGTGAAATTGAAGAACTACTAACTGTAGTTTGTAACCTATCATTTAAATCAGCTTCCGTAACAATGACTGGAGCATAGCTAATGTGACACCAATTTTTAAAAAGGGCTCCAGAGGTGATCCTGGCAATTACAGGCCAGTAAGCCTGACTTCAGTACTGGGCAAATTAGTTGAAACTATAGTAAAGAACAGAATTGTCAGCCACATAGCATGTGGACAAAGGGGATCCAATGGATATTGTGTACTTAGATTTTAGAAAGCTATTGACAAGGTTCCTCACCAAAGGCTCTTAAGTAAAGTAAGCTGTCAGAGGTCTGTACTAGGTCACTACTATTCAACATATTCATAAATTATCTGGAAAAAGGGATAAACAGTGAGGTGGCAAAATTTGCAGATGATACAAAACTACTCAAGATAATTAAGTCCAAAGCAGATTGTGAAGAGCTACAAAGGGATCTCACAAAACTGGGTGACTGGGCAACAAAATGGCAGATGAAATTCAATGTTGATAAATGCAAAGTAATGTACATTGGAAATCATAACCCAAACTATGCATATAAAATGATGGGGTCTAAATTAGCTGTTACCACTCCAGAGAGAGATCTTGGAGTCATTGTGGATAGTTATCTGAAAACATCCACTCAATCTACAGTGGCAGTCAAAAATGCTAACAGAATGTTGGGAATGATTAAAAAAGGGAAAGATAATAAGACAGAATATATCGTATTGCCTCTCTATAAATCCATTATATGCCCAGATCTTGAATACTGCGTGGCGATGTGATTGCCCCTTCTCAAAAAAGATATATTGGAATTGGAAAAGATTCAGAAAAGGGCAACAAAAATGATTAGGTGTATGGAACGGCTGCCATATGAGGAGAGATTAATAAGATTGGGACTTTTCAGCTTGGAAAAGAGACGACTAAGGGGGGATATAATAGAGGTCTATAAAATCATGACTGGTGTGGTGAAAGTAAATAAGGAAGTGTTATTTGTGCCTTCTCATAACACAAGAACTAGGGGTCACAAAATGAAATGAATAGGCAGCAGGTTTAAAACAAGCAAAATGAAGAATTGCTTTCTCACAGAATGTTGAACTCTATGCCAGAGGATGTTGTGAAGGCCAAGACTATAACAGGGTTCAGAAAAGAACTAGATAAATTCATGGAGGATAAATTCATGGAGATTACGTCCATGAATGGCTATTATCCAGGATGGGCAGGGATGGTGTCCCTAGCCTCTATTTGCCAGAAGTTGGGAACAGATGACAGGGGATGGAACACTTGATGATTACCTGCTCTGTTCATTCCCTCTGGGGCACCTGACATTGGCCACTGTCAGAAGACAGGATATTGGGCTAGATGGACCTTTGGTCTGACCCAGTATGGCCATTCTTATGTTAAAACAGAGATCTGCCAGACAATTTATTTGTAGGCATGTCTGTAGTTATTGAAAATGTAGATACTTAGCATCAAATTCTGAAATCCATGGAAATCAATTGCAGAATTTTGCCCTTGTATATCTGTTCAGAATCAAGTAATGGATTTGGATTCAGTCTGCTTTTTGGAAAATCACATAAGGATGGCAATGCAGTAAAGAAGTTTAAAATAATTTAAACATAGTTCAGCCAAAGGAAAGAGTCTTACCAAAACTCATTTTTTTTCTAAGTACCCATGAAGGTTTATTCTTAGAGTGTAACAAAGCACAATATGAAAAAACAAGAATTCATAATATACCTAGTAAAAGCAATAATAATTGTTTTCCTCATTCTGTGTATACACTCATGCATACACATGTGATACAGTACATCTATTTCTTTCAGATAAGAAACTAGACTGACCTTCATATCTTTGTGTGAATGTTCTGCCTGAGGATAAAAACATTTTAACACTCTTGGTAAAGTCTTATACTCAGTTAGGTTAAAGCAATTTATATTGTTAATGCAAATAAATACTATTTCTCATGTAAGCACAAGAAGATTAAATCAAGTCAAGAAATCTACAGTTGTCTGTTTCAAATGTAAATTATTTTCTGTCCTAAAATATTTTTTCATATATAAAATTAATAATACTTTTAAGTGTTAGACAATAAAAGATGAAATATTACCCTTATTTCCTATGTCATCAAAAGTATGTTACTTCTGACTTTTACAAGTTTAATTTCAAAGTCAATTGAATTGTGACTCTAAAGGCTATTAAGGTATTCTGGCTTGGATTTAGGTAGGATGAGAGAGGCTTTAATGAGTTGGAAATGGGTCAAAAATCATTTACTACTCATTAAAAAATGTTCCTAATTTATTATGTCTTTTTTCTCCAACACTTTCAAAGATCGTCTGCTAGTTGGATTAAACCCAATTAGTTGATTGACTACTGTCTTAATTTATAAGTAGTCAAATCTTTTTCAAGGGACATGTCTGGACATTTAAAGATAATGTATAGAACTCTCAAATGTTTCTTGAAAAGTCTTAGACTTTAAGAAATCCTTGGAATGGAGAAATCTTGAAAATACTAATAAAACTGCACCTCTCTCACACACAAAATGTGGGTTAGACCCTTAGATGGTGTAAATTGGCATAAACCTGTGGAAGTCAATGGAGTTACACTGACATACAGAAAGTTTGAAATTCTTTTATAGTACCCTTTCCATATGGTGGTGTATGATTAAGTCAGGTCTTTTTTAATCATATGATTGTTCTGTAAACAAAAACACAATAAGGGGCCATTGCATCTAGTTCAAAGGACCCCTTTCTAGTGTTCCAGCTGAAGAATCACAGGAACTTAAATCAGGTATTACCCCTTATTTTCACACACACAAAAAAGTGACCACCTGCATTAAAAGTATCTCACTAATATGAATGGAATGTATATGCTTCAGCTGAAAGAATAATTCAGTGTAATGTGTAAGGAAGTTAACCAGATACACTGTATTCTTCAGTGCATGGCTGAAATATTTGTAAATATAAGAAGAAAGTAACCCTACATGAAAACTTTCCTTACTTACACCATACTATGGATCTTCATTCCTTCCTCATTGGCTTTAACCGGAGTTTTGTCCTAGTACCAGATTGAGCAGTATTTAGTGCAGACTGAAGGGTAATTAAACTGTTGTGCACTGACATGGTAAAAATTCCATTATTCCAACAGTATTCTGCAACATTTACTATGCTACTAATTTCTTTTCCTTGTGGGTGCAACTGTTTAATTGCTTCAAAAGCTCCTAACTATACTGAGTCACTACTGAACAGGTACATGTAATTTATGCGGTGTCCTCAATTCCTCTTATGACTCACTATATTTCAGGAGCTGTAGCACCAATGCTACTTTTGACAAAATTATCATGACCATTCACTTTACCATTATCTGCTAAGATTATAGTTAGATGGTAAGCTCTTGGGGCAGGGACATTCTTTTTGTTAGGTATTTCTACAGTCCAAGGGTCCTGGTCCATTATAGAGGTTCCCAAGTGCTACTACAAAACAAATAGTACAGGGGGGCAGGTGACCAAAGCCCACAGGTAAGTCAAAAACATGGAGACCTGGGAGAAGGGTCAGAATCTGTGGGGAGCATGGGCAGTTACAGCAGAAATAAGGGAGAGAGAAAACAGAATGTGGGGGGGAATCAAATCAGTATCTTAGATGTTTGTACACTAATGCAAGAAGTATAGGAAATGAGCAAGAAGAACTTGACATGCTAGTAAATAAACACAGTAGAAGCAAGAGGAAGACCAAGGACAGGGTAGGCCTGTTACTCAATGGCGGGGGAAAGACAATAACAGAAAATGTGGAAGTGGCAGAGGTGCTTAATGACTTCTTTCAGTTTTCACCAAGAAGGTTGGTGGTGATTGGATGTCTAACATAGTGGATGCCACTGAAAATGAGTAGGATCAGAGTCTAAAATAGGAAAAGAACAAGTCAAAAATTACTTAGACAAGTTAGATGTCTTCAAATCACCAGGGCCTGATGAAATGCATCCTAGAGTACTCAAGGAGCTGACTGAGGAGATATTTGAGCCATTAGCAATTATCTTTGAAAAGTCATGCAAGATGGGAGACATTTCCAGAAGACTGGAAAAGTGCAAATACACTGCCCATCTATAAAAAGGGAAATAAGGACAACCCAGGGAATTATAGACCAGTCAGCTTAACTTCTGTACCCGGAAAGATAATGGAGCAAATAATTAAGAGATCAATTTGTAAACACCTAGAATGAGGTGATAAGTAACAGTCAGCATGAATTTGTCAAGAACAAATTGTGTCAAACCAACCTGATAGCTTTCTTTGACAGGGTAACAAGCCTTGTGGATAGGGGGAAGTGGTAGATGTGATGTATCTTGATTTTAGTAAGGCTTTTGATACTGTCTCGCGTATGAACTTTGGTACTTTCTCATAAATGAACTAGGGAAATACAACCTAGATGGAGCTACTATAAGGTGGGTGCATAACTGGTTTGAAAATCATTCCCAGAGAGTAGTTATCAGTGGTTCACAGTCATGCTGGAAGGGCATAACGAGTGGGGTCCCACAGGGATCGGTTCTGGATCCGGTTCTGTTCAATATCTTCATCAATGATTTAGATAATGGCATAGAGTACACTTATAAAGTTTATGGATGATACCAAGCTGGGAGGGGTTGCAAGTGCTTTGGAGGATAGGATTAATATTCAAAATGATTTGGACAAACTGAAGTAAATAGGATGAAATTCAATAAGGACAAATGGAAAGTACTCCACTTAGGAAGGAAAAATCAGTTGCACATATACAAAATGGGAAATGACTGCTTAGGAAGGAGTACTGCGGAAAGGGATCTATGCATCATAGTGGATCACAAGCTAAATATGAGTCAACAGTGTAACACTGTTGCAAAAAAAAGCAAACATCATTCTGAGATGTATCAGTAGGAGTATTGTAAGCAAGACACAAGAAGTAATTCTGCTCTACTCCACGCTGATTATGCCTCAACTAGAGTATGGTATCCAGTTCTGAGCGCCACATTTCAGGAAAGATGTGGACAAATTGGAGAAAGTCCAGAGAAGAGCAACAAAAATGATTAAAGGTCTAGAAATTATGACCTATGAGGGAAGATTGAAAAAATTGGGTTTGTTTAGTCTGGAGAGGAGAAGACACTGAGGGGACATGATAACAGTTTTCAAGTACACATAAAAGGTTGTTACATGGAGGAGGGAGAAAAACTGTTCTTCTTAACCTCTGAGGCTAGGACAAGAAACAATGGGCTTAAATTGCAGCAAGGACAGTTTAGGTTGGACATTAGGAAAAAACTTCCTAACTGTCAGAGTGGTTAAGCACTGGAATAAATTGCCTGGGGAGGTTGTGGAATCTCCATCATTGGGGATTTTTAAGAATAGGTTGGACAAACACCTATCAGGGATGGTCTAGATCAGTGGTTCCCAAACTTGTTCCGCCGCTTGTGGAGGGAAAGCCCCTGGCAGGCCGGGCCAGTTTGTTTACCTGCCGCATCCGCAGGTTCAGCCAATCACAGTTCCTAGTGGCCACAGTTCATTGCTCCAGGCCAATGGGAGCTGCTGGAAGCAGCAGCCAGTACGTGCCTTGGCCCGTGCTGCTTCCAGCAGCTCCCATTGGCCTCGAGCAGCGAACCGTGACCACTGGGAACTGCGATCGGCTGAACCTGCTGGTGCGGCTGGTTAACAAACCGGCCCAGCCACCCAGGGCTTTCTCTGCACAAGCGGCAGAACAAGTTTGGGAACCACTGGTCTAGATAATACTTAGTCCTGCCATGAATGCAGGGGACTGGACTAGATGACCTCTCGAGGTCCCTTCCAGTTCTATGATTCTATAAGGTTGTCATCACCAGCTCCATTCTAGTCAATGGAAAGCGTTCCATTGACTTCAATGGACTCTGGATTAGATTCTATGTACACATAATTTATGGACCAGATTCTCACTTTTATTAAGACCCCTTTACATCATTGTGGTCATGTCAAGATGCCTTAAAGTGGGTGTAAGTCTCATGTACTTTATTGCAGTATAAATGGGCCTTAAAGTAGGAGTAAATGTAACTAAGTCCCATATAGGTACAGAATGGATCATATTCAAATGTAAGTGTGGACACTTGGGTGTGCTAACTTCTAAATGCAAATACCCAATATGGTGTGCAAAATATGGTGTTGTTTGATAAGGATATTGATGTTCACAATAGTTTAAAAATGAGGAAAGAACTAAACAGTTAAATTCTATCTTCTTTTGGAAGGTACAAAAAATCTGTGCAAAAAAACATTGTGGGTGAGGCTAAGATTTTGTCAGGGTTATTTTTAGTAAGTCACAGACAAGTCATGGGCAATAAACAAAAATTCACAGAAGCTGTGACCTGTCTGTGACTTTTGCTGCTGCGGCTCCATGATTTCCCCAGCCACCGTGGGTCTGGGAGCTGTGGGGTTCCTCCTCTGCCCCCAGCATCTAGGAGCTGCAGGGTGACCATATTTCCCAAAGGGAAAATGGGACACCCGCAGCCGCTCACCTGAGGTGTCCCCATCCCCCTGTACGAGGCTGTCACCTGTTGCTGGAACCCTGAGGAGCACCGCCTCAGGAGTCTATCACGTGTCACTGGAACCTTGCAGGGGGCCCCCTGTCACCGAAACCCTGCCAGGGCCTCACTGGCTGCCAGCTCCAGAGTCCTGCAGCCCCTGGTGCTGAAGCACAGACTGTCACAGAGGTCTCAGGAAGTCACGGATTCCATGACCTCCATGATATAAATGTAGCCTTAATCATGGGTCAGATCTTTACAAGGTGTAAATCACCATAGCTCCACTGTCTTCAAAAGAGCAATACTAATATACACCTGATGAGTCATCTTCTGCAATCAGTAATGTGTATACAACCTCAGAGTAAATAGGGTTGCAGATCTTTAACACATAGCAGAATTTGGCTGTGTAATTTTGGATTATCCTTGATTAATAGGTGTGGTATCTTCACAAACACTGGAATGTGGTTCTATGATTATGTCATAATTGACCTTCAGTTGTTCCAAATGTCGGTGTGCATAGTCAGTCTGTCCCTGGTATCAAGAATAATTGCAAAGGACTGGAAGGTTGCTCACGTTACCCTCACCTTTCAAAAGGAAAATAATCAGGAAGCTATAAACCAGTTAGCGCAACTTAAGGCTCAAGTAAAAGTCTGCAAACTGCCACAAAGGACAGAGTGAGGAAATAGATTTTTACATTATAATTGCTTGCCAAAATGATTTCACAAAGATGTAGATCATGCTAGAGCAATCTAAACTCTTTGATTGAGGATGTAAATAGGCAATTGACAAAAAGCAGTGCATATGATTCCTACCTAGGCACTAGTAAAGCTTTTAACAGCATACTACATACATGTTTGGTTCTTAGAATCAGTTGGATGGTGTACAGGGAGGAGGCAGCTGTGCAACATTTATTTATAGACAGCTTATTAGGAAAGGAGAGGAAAGCTGCATGCGGTGCAATTTCAGACTGGCAACTCAAAATAAAAATAACCAGCTTTCTGGGTGGAAATTTAATTTAATACTTATTTTGAAATTTTTTTTAAAAAAATCATTAATTATTTCTAAATGGATAGTTGTTTATTAAAAGTAATTGCCTTCATTGTAATGGAGTGCTTCGTTCTGGGCCTGATCCAAAGCCCAACACACCATGCAATCTGAACTCTAAGGGTGAAATGGACTCCATACAGAGGACCAGCACAAAGCCTATATATCATTTAAATCCCACATAAGCCTTCAAATAGACCTATATGGTATTTAAGTAGTGCAAAGGACATGTGCTGGCCCTCTGCACAAGGGCAGATTTACCTTGAATGAAATAATAGTCCTGTACCCAGCTTTTAGGGCTCTGCTTATGGAACGTAAGGCCTGTTGCTGACCTTCCCCTTCGTTTCCACTTCCCCAGTAGATGCTGGGAAGGGTTAATGGAATTTCTTTTCCCATCTTATCTCTGATTGATGGCAGATATGTAGGTATGAATTTAGAATGACTGGGTGTGCTTGTGGAATGAATGAGTGCCAATCAAATGAGTGTGGGAGAAACAGGTATGAGTTTGTGTCTGAGGACTGAATAACTCGAGTTCAGGAGTTTTGGATCAAGTCTGAGTGTGTAGTATGGTTAGTGTGTGTACTCGATATGAATGGATATGGGAGAGTGTGTATGGAATGAGTGAGCTGTGGGGATACCAGGGTAGATTGAATAACTATGTAGTGGTGGGAAGAACATGGGGAGCATGTGAATGAGAGTGGAGTAGGGGGTGAATGGATAAGTGTGGAAACGTGGAGAGTGGAAAACTGGATGTGGAATGTGGAACTTGGTGTGAAATAAATGTATGGAGCATCAGACAGTGAGTTATGTGCAGGAGTGGAGAAAAAAAAAACAATGTGAGCGGATATAGGTGTGTTAAAATAAAGGGGAGTGGGTGCAAGTGGGAAATGGATAAAGGTTGCCTGTAGCATGTGGGAAAGAATTAATATCAACTGTGTGGGTGTGGCACACTACCTCAAAGCAGCACCCTGTAACCCCGATATTCATCATTCATATATTGTTGTGATATTTCATACAAAGCATGGCATGCGAGATATCCTAGGAAAGGTCATGATATGCTGAAACCCACTGTTCTGTCAAAATATGTATATCATTAGTGCATATGAAGTAATGAGATTTTGCTCTGTGGTTGTTATTAAAATATGTTGTCAGTTTGAGAGTCGCACGATGCTAGCTCTCCAATGACAACAACAAAGGAGGTGACCGGGTGGGTGTTGAACAATCATCATCAGCCATTACCAGCAGGGGAATAGTAAATAAGGGATTTACAAATCAATAACAGTTGCACAAGCACCACACAGTGGGGACTGTCAACGCTGTGACTTAACAAGTCCCACCAGGCATGCCTGGACTAGTGTCTTCCAGGCACATAGACCGAGAATATAAAATATGGGATAGTGGCATCATGGTTTTGCCTTTTTCCTCCTCCATCTATGCTGGAAGCAACAAGTATGCTGGGCAGACAAAGACTTGAAATGAGGAGACTGGTCCCAGGCTTACAAGGGGAAGTCTGTGCATTAAGAACTGCAACATCCAGTGCGGTGAGAAAAATTGCTTGATCCAAATACTGCCTAGTCTAATAAGGCTTAAGATTTAGACTTACCTTTTATTTTCTTTGGCAACTATCTTTGATCTTTTGTGCCTACCACTTATAATCACTTAAAATCTGTCTGTAGTTAAATCTGTTTTATGTTTTATGTGCTTGGGAAATCTCAGCTCAGTTTACAAAGGCTGGTGTGTGTCCTCTCCACATCAAGGGAGGGGTGGACTGGATAATGAACTGACCCTGGTCAGGCTTCTGACCAGGGCAAGATGGAACAGTTCTGGAATGAAAGGCTCGGGGTGTGGGAGATTTGCTGGTGCCTCTCTCTGTGTGATTTGTTAGTGTCTCAGGGAGCATTCATGCAACTTAGCTGGATGTAGGGCTCCATATGCTGTTGGACTAGGTGATAACAGCACCTGGAGAGGTTTGCTGCTTGTCACTATCAAAGCACTGTGAGAGACAACCCAGGCTGGAGAGTTAATAAGGCATAGTGGTACCACAGTTCTAGGTTGCATCCTGGGGACCCTATCACTATGGGTAAGTACTGAATAAGTGTAGAAGTGGGAAGTGAGTATAGAATGAATGAGTAAGAGAATGCAGAATATGGAATGAATAAATCTGAGGTGTGAATGTGTTGGAGAGAGTAGAGTGTAGAGTAAGTGGGGTTGTGGTTGACTGTGCTATTGCTGAGTCTCAATCATGTCAATTACTCCATAGCCCTATTTCCCTTTGCCATTCCCTGTGATGTTAAGCTTGACTGTCTATCTCAACATGTACTAGTATTAATCACTGGAGTATCTAAACCTTCTGAAAATGCTGAGAATGCTAAGGTGGGAAAGAGCTTTCTGAGGGAGCTGAATCCCAATAAGGAAGTTTGATGCAGAAAGATACAATTTTCCTTGGACACTAGCAGAACTACTAACACAAATTTATACATTCTTCTGAATACATTCTTGTTTGAAGTTGTTGGTAGGGACAGAACAGGGTACTGGGTGTCAGGAGACCAAAATTCTGTTCCCACTCCTCCCACTAACTAGTGGGACCTTGCGATATTCACTTAATCTCTATGCCTCAGTTTCGTCCTCCTTATAAAAATAAAGTATAATGCTTAGCCACCTTTATGAAATAGTTTGAGATGCTTGGATAAAAGAAGCCTTAGAAGTGCAAAACATTATCTATTTTTATAATATTTCAGGCATTTTAGGTCTTTTCTAATTGTTTATTCCAAAAATATGAATTTGTCAAAATTAAAGGGCAAATTATTGTCCTGATGTACATCCTGTAGTACCTTGTTAAAGTATGTGTGCTTGCTTAGCTTAGCTTAGGGCAAAATTTGTTCAGGGACTTCTAGCTTTTGGAACTATATCTAAATACATTGGCTCGCATTCTCAACTGGTGAGATCAAAATAGTCCCATTAACTTCAGTGGAAGTCTCTGATTTACACCAGGCCATTAGGTATTTCCAAGGTGCCTGTCACCTTGTTATCCAAGTACACTGTAGTTATCCTGATAAATGTATTAATCAATTATTACTGACTGTCATCAAGCCTTCAGTCAGCTGACCATGATTCATGAAGGAAAAATCACTCATAATTAATTAAGCACTCAGCTAATTACTTTTTCCGGAAACAAATGAAATATGCAACCAATCCATTCTGTAACAGTTTCAGAAGAGTACCACTAGGGATTGTGAAGTCAGTTGACTGAATGCACAAGGACACTTTTCAGCATATGCTATGTGAGAAAATTAACCCTCCTTTTAAACTCTGCTGAAAATTTCAAAACAAATATTATTTAATGTAAAATTAATCAGAGCAAAGTACGTGGATGGCTATAGTGCTTGATCTTTGGGAGAACAGATTTATTTGACTGACAACACTTTTTCTAATCCCAGGTGTAATACTGCCTTGTAAAAAGCTTCACTTTTAAACAAACAGAACTTTTCAGTAGTTCAGGTAAAAATTCCTAATAAAGGCTCAGACATATATTTTTGTGTTTGTGATTATTAAAGATTATTTTACTATAACTTGTTTTTGCTGTGTGTCATTGTCTATCTGGTCTGTGCATGTCTAATGAGTGGGGGTAACTGAACCTCTATAGAATGACATCAAAAAGGAAGAGATTTACAGTTCACATGACAGAGTATAAATCTAATCCAGGGATGGCCAACCTGAGCCTGAGAAGGAGCCAGAATTTACCAATGTACATTCCCAAAGACCATCTGTAAGTCCACGTTTAGTATATCCAAATGCAGCAGCATGTCTGCAAGAAATGCCAAGTCTAGAACCCATCCAGGATCTGTAAGCTCAGAGTGTATTCTGTGCTTCTCCTCCATAAACAATTTTACTGGTTCCAGGAGCTCGAAAAAATGGGAAATAACTACCTCTTGAGAGCTATCAAACTGCGCAGTGAAATGGCAGATTGGTAGGGGAATTGTCTTCATCCAGTTCTTCAATTAGATTTTGAAATTGTCTGTGATTGAGTGTATTTGAGAGAATGGATTTCACAATGTGCAAGACAGGTTTCATGACATGATCAAATTTGAGATTTTTTAGATACCAGTTGCTCCCAATGTATAATATAGTGAAATGTCCAAAATTCGAGAAAGCTCTCGTCAGACTTACAAAGCCCTACTAATCCATTCGCAGATCCTCACACGGACGGAGCCCCATCCATTGCAATGGCACGGAGTTTCTGTAAAGGCAAGTGGCTTTTTGCAACTACCAACAACTACCATCAACGCTCCCTTTCGATGTCATCCACGAGTTCTGTCCTTTAATGACACAATATTAAGGAGTTCTTCCTTTACAAGACAGTCCTCAGACACAGTACGGACAAATACTGATCAGGTTTATCCTGTGCATGGCATGACTCATCCAAAGTGATGCTCAAACACTCATGCCGCTGAAGTTGCGAGTGCAGTTGCGATTTGATGTCACTGTTCAGGTCAGTGATTCTGCGTTCTATTGTGTGATGTGAAAGCTGCAGGCCAGAAATTTTCTTCTGTAGATTCTCATTCTCTGGCAGCAGGATTGAAATCACATCAGCGAGACACGTTTTTATAAGCTCTACTTCAGAGCACGTTCTTTTCACATCAGCTAACGTTACAGTCTGTAATTGGTTGGCAAATCTGGTGAAGAACTGGGTTTCTATATTTGTTGGTTTTTTCAAAGTTTTTAGTTTTAAAGTGCGTTGTTCAGAACCTTGTGGGAATTCTTGATCCATATGTGCACGGCTAGAAGCGAAACGACGCTGCAAGTTTTGAAGATTTGCACTGAGAGATACATGTCTGGTAAAGAAGACACATGGCCTTACCATTATGTTCAACAAGAAAGTACTTATTCTCCCATTCCTGTTGGAAGCCTCAATTTTCATCTGTGTATTTTCTTTCCTGTTTGCACTTGCCTTCCATTTTTAGATGGTGTAAGAAAAATTTTGATTAAAAATTTCCACACCAGCTAGTCACTGTGCTTTATTCAAGGAGACACTGATGTTGGCATGGGGGTGCTGGACCCCTGGCTCTGTCCCAAGCCCCGACCCCCACTCCACCCCTTTCCCCAAGTCCCCACCCACACCTCCTGCGTGTCACAAAACAGCTGATCACAGTGGGCGGGGGGCACAGGGAGGGAGGAGGAGGTGCTGGAGGAGAGAGGGGTGAGGCTGCACACTGCATCTTCACTTATCTGCCCTTCGTCCCTCCCCAAGAGCCTCCTGAATACTGCGAAACAGCTGATCATGGCGGGCGGGAGGTGCTAGGGGAGGGAGTGGGGGCTGATAGGGTTGCCGGTGGGTGCTGAGCACCCACCATTTTCCCCAGAGTCGGCTTCTAGCAGGAGCCACATATTAACTTCTGAAGAATCGCATGTGGCTCTGGAGCCACAGGTTGGCCACCCCTGATCTAATCATTGATTGCCGGGAATAGTTTTGTGTGTGTTGTAAATTTCCCTCTTCCCCTAACTTAATTTTGGATGATGCACTCCTAAATACGTGGCTGTTAAAAGGTTTTTCCGATCAATGAACCAGCTTCTACTCTCACTCATGATTTACATCAGTATGAATAACTCCCTTGAAATCAATGGAGCTATAGTGGTATAAAACTGGTGTAAGTCAGAGGAGAGTTAGGAATGAGGTTTAGAAACATTTGCCCTGCTGAAAATGACAAATATCTGATATGAATTATCCAACCCTATCACAAAGTTACTCTAGATGTCTGGCCCTTACTCGTTTTTGCTTCTGCATAGTGCCAATAACAGTTATCAGACCAGCTGCCAAAGGGTATAGCAACTTCATTTACGAAGGTACAATATTGCCACTAAATTCACTATATCTATACACAGTTTTAATAAATACAATTTTTTTTTTGTTAAGAAGCTTCATCCTCAGTGTGGGGAAAATGCAACATTAGAACTATAGGAAAATAAAAGCAATTTGTGGTTGTTTTTATGATGTTCAAATTGGCGGCAAAATCCTTAGCAAATCCTTATCTATTTTTGATACCATTACACCTGCAGTTTATCAGGTTTCTGGTAGAATATGTCTCCATTATTACGATTCAAAACTCAGATTTCAAAAGTGTTGGTGTTGCAGGATGATATTGGAGTCTGAATTCTCTTCCCAGCTCTGCCAAAAGCTTTATGTGTACATGTGATAAATGAAGGGGGGGAGGGTGGAAGGTAACTCCCTTTTATGGACACCCAACTGGCCAGCCAGTAGCTATAAAATCCCTCTTAGTAGCTGTTCTCTAATTGCTCAACCTGTAAAGGGTTAAAAAGTCTCACTGCTATGCATAGGTAAAAGGAAGTGAGTGGGCACCTGGCCAAAAGAGCCAATAGGAAGGTTAGAACTTTTTAAAATTGAAAGGACTACCCTTTTGTCTGTCTGTTGTTGTTCCCCGGGGGGAGAGATGGACAGGGCAGCAGCCATGCTGTAAGATGATTGGGTCAAGTATGAAAAAATCATCCGTATCATACCTAGAAACTACTCATTTAAAACCCTAGATATATATGTAGATTAGGAAATGTCTAGGAAGATGCAATTAGGTTTATCCCTTTTATTTCGTTATGGCTTGTGGACTCCTCTGTGCTAACCCCAGGTTCTTTTGTTTTGCTTGTAACCTTTAAGATGGACCTCAAGAAAGCTATTCTTCGTGCTTAATCTTCGTAGTTGCTCTTTTAAAAATCTAGCAATAGCCTGAGTTCCTAGATGTAGTTTTTTTCTTTATTAATAAAATCTACCATTTTTAAGAACAGAACTGGATTTTTGTGTCTTAAGAGGTTTGTGCACATGTTATTTAATTAGCTGGTGGCAACACCTAATTTCCTTCTTTTTTTTTCTTAGCTCTTCCCCGGAGGGGGGCATGAAAGGGCTTGAGGGTACCCCACAGGAAGGAATTCTCAAGTGTGCCTTCCTGGGCTCTCAGGGGGGTTCTGCACTTGTGTGGTGGCAGCATCTACCAATCTAAGGTCAGAGAAAAGCTGTAACCTTGGGTGTTTAATACAAGCCTGGAGTGGCCAGTATTAATTTTTAGAATCCTTGCAGGCCCCCACCTTCTGCACTCGAAGTGCCAGAGTGGGGAATTTATCTTGACAGTAAGTCACTTATCCTCTCTGCTACTAGTACTACTACATGCCAGAAGAAAACAATGAAATCTCTAATATGGTTTGGAGTACTATATTTAATATGACTATCTGGGACAGACCCAGTTTTTCATAGGATATCTTGGTGTGCCAGGGACTTCTTTCAGGAAACCTGAAATGTCCCAGGTTTTCATTTAATCTAATTTTTTAATAACTACAAAATGTAATTCAAGACATACTGCAATATTAAGTAGAATTTGCTCTGTATTCACCAGGAACAGGTTGTTCAGTGGGACAATGGTCAATGTGGTGAACAGTGTTTGGAGTGAAGAGAAAAATGCAATGAGTGTATAAGCTGTCCAAGTTGTTCATTTGCTCAGAGTAATGTCAGTTACACTTGTTCAGTGGTTCAAGACAAACTCATTAAATCAGTAAATTACTGGAAAAAATGTAACCACTCCAAGAACTGTGTCACAGCAGTAGCATCAGCACATTTTTAAAAATAAGTATATATTTTATCTTGAATATGAATTTCAGTACAAAAGTATCCTTTTTTATTTAGAAAATATGGTCATTCTAACTATATTATCAGTCACCATAATCAGATATTACCAATGATATTAGCACACCAGATTCCTCTACCTTCCCACATTCACCAGACTAGTCATTCCAATATTCCCATCTTTAACTGTCTCTTTCTTGATTTCCTAGTTAGTATCTTACTCGCTTTAATGTTGTTGCAAAATAAACAAAAACTTTTTGTATACATTACCAAAATTGCCCAAGGAACTGTCCACTAGAGAGTAAATGTTAGCAGACACTGATGGAAATCACTACTACTGCTATTTGCTATGAATTCTCTTCTGGGATATTTTTTGCTTTAATATTTACTACAGTGTTGTTATGGTGACCCACATCTGTAATGCAGAATGGGTGTCTTTTAACAGCTGGTTCTCATTTTTTCAAGGTTTATTTTCCTGTACATCTATTGAATTTGGATGGTGACTCATAGATAATACTTTCTTGTTATTGGTATATTAGATATCTACTTAAGCAGCATTTAAAATACATATTTATTATTTTTACAAACCTTCATGCTGGCTTGTAAATAGGATTCAGCTTTTCGTTATTTGTTGTTGCTTTTTTTTGTTTCAGAACTGGCTAATTGCTAAATTCTTACTTATTTTCAGTTTTGCCAATTAACCTTAGTAGTTAGGAAAACCAGTACAAATGCATTTATTCTAAGTCATTACCAATTACTTTGGAACATTGAACATCTAACTGTGCTTGCTCTCAGTTACTAGCAATGAAACAGTAATTAACTGAGGTAGTTGCTGCTTTCCCTTGAAAACTAAAGTATAGGATTATACTCCTTTGATAAACTAATAGATTTACATCAGTTTAATGTACTTAATAGCATCCTTGATACCAGGAAGACACCTTAGAACCCTCAATACGATCTTTTTCTGTTCCTTCAAAATTATAGACAATGAAAATAAATCAAATTGAAGCTCATTAGCTGTAATAAAAATAGTAATGAATCAAATCTCCTTAGAAGCAAAAATTAATCTTGAATTATAATAAATTTCTAATTAATGATAATTCCTCCATGGATCAGTAAGTCTTTGCAAACTTTGATTAAGCCTCAGCACTCTTGTGATGTAGGCATGTTTTTATCCTCATTTTACAGATAGGAAAACTGAGATAAGAAGAGTTTAATTTTCCAAACTTGAGTGCTTAGTATGATTGGGGCCCAGATCCTTGAAGGTATTTTCCACAATGGAAGTAAGGAGCCTAAATACCTTAGAGGATCTGGGCCAGGGAGCTGCAAGGATCAGGTACCTCCAGATCAGGTTTCTTGTTCCCTGCAGTAACCATTAGAGAAATTGAGCCAAATTCATCCCTGGAATACTTCCACTGGTTTTTGTGAGCTTACATTAGAGATGAATTTAGCTCACTAAGTGAGTTTTGTTAAACAAAAATCTTGACTAAATCATACTAATTTCATTCTGCTTCATTAAAAGTACAACATTGCTAGAATATGATTTATCTTTAATTGCATTTTGTTTAACTACAGTAATTACTGTATTTACTTATTGAGAGTGCTATAAATGACATATGTCTGATCATGAATTTTTATTTGGTTATATTGCCCAACATTTTCAAGCCTGAGAGCCTAAAGTTAGATTCTTAAATCCATATTTAAACTGCTAAACAAAGTGGCCTGACATTCAGAAGTGTCGCCCACTCACTGCTCTTAGGATACTCATCACTGTACTCAGCAATCCTCTATATGTTATATGATGCTCTTGTAACATCTGTGACATACATTTAGTCATTTGTTTGTTATTTTCTTGTCCGTTATTCTGTCTGCTTACATGCTGTTGTTTTTCTTTGGTAATTCTTTGTTTTATTTGCCCATGGGATGTTTCCCTTTCAATAAGGGGTCAAATCCTGACGGCTGTGTAAAGTCCATTTATTCAGGCTTTGCACATGGGTATTAAGCAGCGTCAACGGGAATATTTCCACAATCCATTCAGGTCTCCAGCAAAACTTCTCTGTGGATTCAGAGCTTTTTTTATTAGGGCCACAGTAACATCCGCAACATTTGTGGCCCCTGACACACTGGTTTTTGGTCAAAAGAATCTATTACAGGTCCACTCCTCCACAACTCCCTCAATCTGGCTCCATATTCAAAAAGCCCCTGCATGGTGGTGTTGAGACCTATTACTGTGAGACCACTGTGCTGTGGTTATAGATGGAGCAGAATCCCCTTGTGGCCTAGGACACTCACCCTATGCAGTTGAACTTCATCAGTTTTTCTGCCTCTGATGCCTTCCACAAGACTTCCTCTGATGCCTTCTGTTGGCTGCAGGGTTTAACTCACATGGTGTCAAGGTTCCTTCCTCACTCTGAACTCTAGGGTACAGATATGGGGACCTGCATGAAAAACCTCCTAAGCTTATCTTTACCAGCTTAAGTCAAAACTTCCCCAAGGTACAAAATATTCCACCCTTTGTCCTTGGTTTGGCCGCTACCACCACCAAACAAATACTGGTTACTGGGGAAGAGCTGTTTGGACACGTCTTTCCCCCCCAAATACTACCCAAAACCTTGCACCCCACTTTCTGGACAAGGTTTGGTAAAAAGCCTCACCAATTTGCCTAGGTGACTACAGACCCAGACCCTTGGATCTTAAGAACAATGAACAATCCTCCCAACACTTGCACCCCCCCTTTCCAGGGAAATGTTGGATAAAAAGCCTCACCAATTTGCATAGGTGAGCACAGACCCAAACCCTTGGATCTGAGAACAATGAAAAAGCATTCAGTTTTCTTACAAGAAGACTTTTAATAGAAATAGAAGTAAATAGAAATAAAGAAATCCCCCCTGTAAAATCAGGATGGTAGATACCTTACAGGGTAATTAGATTCAAAACATAGAGAACCCCTCTAGGCAAAACCTTAAGTTACAAAAAAGATACACAGACAGAAATAGTTATTCTATTCAGCACAATTCTTTTCTCAGCCATTTAAAGAAATCATAATCTAACACATACCTAGCTAGATTACTTACTAAAAGTTCTAAGACTCCATTCCTGGTCTATCTCCGGCAGAAACCAGCATATAGACAGCCATACAGACCCTTTGTTTCTCTCCCTCCTCCCAGCTTTTGAAAGTATCTTGTCTCCTCATTGGTCATTTTGGTCAGGTGCCAGTGAGGTTACCTTTAGCTTCTTAACCCTTTACAGGTGAGAGGATTTTTTTCTCTGGCTAGGAAGGATTTTAAAGGGGTTTACCCTTCCCTTTATATTTATGACACATGGTATAAATGGAAATTTGGGCTGTCTGCTTCTATGGATTATGACTTGTCTTAATGTAAAATGGAACTGTTCATGCCAAAATAACAATGACCGTGATATGCACCCTTTTATTGTTATGTAAACATGAAGTGTGCAGTTTTATATTTTAAATTGTTAGGAAATACAAAATCTTTTAAAATAATAATTACCACAGGTAATAAATGTATATTAATGAAAACTGATTTGATTAAATTGTTTTATGTGCAGAATGAAATATTTACATATAAACCAAAACCAGAATTACTTAATAATATTTACTGCCTTTCTATTCAACATGCCTGATGAGCATGTTTGCCATTTTGTCAGAACTCAATATTTTCTTTTATATATGATCTCTCTGGAAAGAATTATACTACTATGGTTGATAAAGTCAAGGTCATAAAAATGTAATCTTCCCACTTATTATGCTTTCGTTGTCATGAGGGAGGTAGGATCTGCAATCTAGAGTAGATATAGAAAAGATTTAGAAATTACCCTATAATAGTTTAGGAGCATGAAAACTCATGTCAATTCAGTTTTAAAGGAGCCTGATTGGAAGGATTTGATTGTGGTTACAGCTTTGGACTGGGACTGTATTCAATTCTTAGCTCTGACACAGACTTTCTGTGTAACCTTGGCAAGTCACCTTCTCCTCAGTGCCTCATCTCCCCATTCCAATTTCACAGATAATAATAGTTCCCTGCTTCACAGAGGTGGTGTGAAGATAAATTCAGTAATGTTTGTGGGGTGCTCAGCTACCACTGGGACAGGAACCAGTAGAGAAATAGATACAAATATATGAATATGACTATAATATATTGCATACACATTTCCATGGATTACTTGGTAAGCAATGGACCAAATTCTACTCTCCATCACACTCCTTCAGCCCCAGAATTTGTCCTACTTTCTGTGGTAAGGTAACATTGTATTGGAAGAAACTTAGTACCCTCCAGCAACCTCAGTGGAACTTATACAGCATCGGGGACCTGCTTATGTTCTGGGGTGCTCCCCTACCCAGATCCTTCCAGTGTCAGAGCCCAGCCACCTCATCTCTTCTTCTCACAAGCAGGGCCAGAGAATGCTTGCAAGCTACTGAAGAAGAGCTTCTATAAGCATACATATTTCACATATTTCAGTCGCTTCCATCTTAAAAAAACCCACCCTTGACTCCACTTGCCTCTCCAACATTGAGTATGCTTTTTACAATCACTGTCTGGAGTTTGGTTGCTCCCATTCTTTCCTGAGCTGCTTTAATCTGGCTTTCATCCCTTGCACTCAACTGAATCTGCTCTTGCCAAAGTCTCTAATGAGCTCTTCTCAGCAAAATCTCAGAACCAGTACTCCATCCTCATCCTCCTTGACCTGTCTACCTTCTACACTGTTGACCATGCTCCTGTTTTTGAAATCTTCTCTGTCGTCTGCTGGTTCTCCTCTTACCTTTCTACTTACTCCTTCACCATGGCCTTTGGAGGTTCCTTCTCACCCCCCCCCCCAACCTTCTGTGGGGGCTTTCACATGTCCTTCGTTTCCATCTTTTCTCCCTCTACATCTTATCTCTGGATAATCTCACCCACTAACAGAAATTCAACTACCATTTCTATGCTGATTCTTCACAGATCTACCTCTCTACTCCAGACCTGTCTCTTCCTATCCAAACTAAAATCTCAGCCTGTCTCTCTGACATTTCCTCATGGATGTTCAGATGTCAGCTGAAACAGAGCTCTTAATCTTTTCCTCAGACTCTCACTTCTACCTCCTTTCTTGATCACTGCGGACAACACCACCATCCTGCTTGTCACTGAGGCCCATAACCTGGGCACCATTTTCAACTCAGCCCTCTCTCTGTAGGACCTCATTCAGGCAATGTTAAAATCTTGCATAATCCTTCCATATAACATCTAAGAAACAGCCTTTCTTATCCATCCATACAGCTAAAACTCTTGTTCAGGCTCTCACCATCTCATGCTTCGATTACTGCAACATTCTCTTCTCTGGGCTTGAAAAATGCAATCTAACTCCACCCATAGCCATTTAGAATGCTGCTCAAAGATCATATTCCTAGCTTGTCACTTTGACCATTGGGGATGCAGGAGTGAAATCCAGAGGGCCAAATCACACCTGGAGTTGCAGCTAGCAAGAGATGTTAAGAGTAACAAGAAGGGTTTCTTCAGGTATGTTAGCAACAAGAAAAAAGTCAAGGAAAGTGTGGGCCCCTTACTGAATGAGGGAGGCAACCGAGTGACAGAGGATGTGGAAAAAGCTAATGTACTCAATGCTTTTTTTGTCTCTGTCTTCACGAACAAGGTCAGCTCCCAGACTACTGCACTGGGCAGCACAGCATGGGGAGGAGGTGACCAGCCCTCTGTGGAGAAAGAGGTGGTTCGGGACTATTTAGAAAAGCTGGACGAGCACAAGTCCATGGGGCCGGATGTGCTGCATCAGAGAGTGCTAAAGGAGTTGGCGGATGTGATTGCAGAGCCATTGGCCATTATCTTTGAAAACTCATGGCGATCGGGGGAAGTCCTGGATGACTGGAAAAAGGCTAATGTAGTGCCCATCTTTAAAAAAGGTAAGAAGGAGGATCCTGGGAACTACAGGCCAGTCAGCCTCACCTTAGTCCCTGGAAAAATCATGGAGCAGGTCCTCAAGGAATCAATTCTGAAGCACTTAGAGGAGAGGAAAGTGATCAGGAACAGTCAGCATGGATTCACCAAGGGCAAGTCATGCCTGACTAATCTAATTGCCTTCTATGACAAGATAACTGGCTCTGTGGATCAGCGGAAAGCGGTGGAGGTGTTGTTCCTGGACTTTAGCAAAGCTTTTGACACGGTCTCCCACAGTATTCTTGCCAGCAAGTTAAAGAAGTATGGGCTGGATGAATGGACGATAAGGTGGATAGAAAGTTGGTTAGATTGTCGGGCTCAACAGGTAGTGATCAATGGCTCCATGTCTAGTTGGCAGCCGGTATCAGTGGAATGCCCCAAGGGTCGGTCCTGGGGCCGGTTTTGTTCAATATCTTCATAAATGATCTGGAGGATGGTGTGGATTGCACCCTCAGCAAGTTTGCAGATGACACTAAACTGGGAGGAGAGGTCGATACGCTGGAGGGTAGGGATAGGATACAGAGGGCCCTAGACAAATTAGAGGATTGGGGCAAAAGAAATCTGATGAGGTTCAACAAGGACAAGTGCAGAGTTCTGCACTTAGGACGGAAGAATCCCATGCACCGCTACAGACCAGGGACCGAATGGCTCGGCAGCAGTTCTGCAGAAAGGGACCTAGGGGTTACAGTGGACGAGAAGCTGGATATGAGTCAACAGTGTGCTGTTGTTGCCAAGAAGGCCAATGGCATTTTGGGATGTATAAGTAGGGGCATTGCCAGCAGATTGAGGGACGTGATCGTTCCCCTCTATTCGGCATTGGTGAGGCCTCATCTGGAGTACTGTGTCCAGTTTTGGGCCCCACACTACAGGAAGGATGTGGAAAAATTGGAAAGAGTCCAGCAGAGGGCAACAAAAATGATTAGGGGACTGGAGCACTTGACTTATGAGGAGAGGCTGAGGGAACTGGGGTTGTTTAGTCTGCGGAAGAGAAGAATGAGGGGGGATTTGATAGCTGTTTTCAATGACCTGAAAGGGGGTTCCAAAGAGGATGGATCTAGACTGTTCTCCGTGGTAGCTGATAACAGAACAAGGAGTAATGGTCTCAAGTTGCAGTGGGGGAGGTTTCGGTTGGATATTAGGAAAAACTTTTTCACTAGGAGGGTGGTGAAACACCGAAATGCGTTACCTAGGGAGGTGGTGGAATTTCCTTTCTTAGATAATTTTAAGGTCAGGCTTGACAAAGCCCTGTCTGGGATGATTTAGTTGGGGATTGGTCATGCTTTGAGCAGGGGATTGGACTAGATGACCTCCTGAGGTCCCTTCCAACCCTGATATTCTCTGATTCTATGACCCCTCTCTTTGCATCCCTCCACTGCCTTCCCCTCCTCTTTCACATCAAACATAAGCTTCTTTTCTTCACTTTCAAGGCCCTTCACTGCCTAAATCTATTCTACCTATCCTCTTTCATTTAGTATCGAAAAATTGACTCCCACCTCTGATCAGTCCATGATGCCAGTGTCCCTCACCCACTTCTTAAGAAACAAGCACCTTCATACTTTCTCCCATGCTGCTCCTTGTAAGCATCCACAAAACTATCTTATCCTCCTTCAAATCTCTCCTTAAAACTCTCTTTTGGTGTGACGCCTACAAAAAACCGACATTGGGTAGGGTGAGGAGGGCCGCCCGTGCCGCAGCAGGTAACCCGGGGGGGCGCACAGGGGAACCGCTTCCTGCCCCAGCCCACCTCTGCCTCCCTGGGCCTGAGCACGAAGCCTCCGCCTGCTTCTCAGCCTGCCCGGGCTTCCCGCACAAACAGCTGATTTGTGGGAAACTGGGGGAGGGGGCGGAGAAGCAGAGTGGGGCGGTGCATTCAGGGGAGGAGGCGGAGTGGAGGTGAGGTGAGCTGGGGCCGGGCGCAGGGCGGGGAGGTGCCGGTGGGTGCTCTGCACCCACCAAATTTTCCCCGTGGGTGCTCCAGCCCCGGAGCACCCACAGAGTCAGTACCTAAGGCGCCACTTTGATGTGATCAGTGAGAGGAGCGGCTGCTCCCCCGCTCCCCTCCCCAGCTATGCTACCCTGCCCCTAGGAGCCAGAGGGACCTGCCGGATGCTTCATGGGAGCTGCCCCAGGTAAGCATCGCGAGGACACCCCACCTCGCCCCCCAGCAGGTCCCTCTGGCTGTTGGGGTGGGGTGGGCACCCACTATAGTGGCCCATGAGACCCTTCTGCCCAGTTCTGGGGGCAGTCGGGGACAGGGGAGATGGATGGGGCAGGGGTTCGGGGGGGGGCGTCAAAGAACCCGGGGGGTTGGATGGGGCACGAGTCCCTGGGGCGGGGGTTGGCCACGACCCTCTCGTGGGGTGAGGAGGGAATCAGTTGTTAAGATTTTGGCAGCTCATCACTGGATATATCCTCTTTTTAATTTTGCTTGTAATAGGGGGAAAAAACTTGACAAGTTTAACCTAATTCAAGATTCAGTCAGGTTCCTTTGTCTTTGTCCTGCTTGCTACCACTGGTTGCTTTTTGTATCTGGACACCAGGCACAACTAATTCCTCTGTTTAGAGCAAAGTGCCACCCTGCCTTCTGGGCAAAAAAGTAGGTGTTATAAGCAGCAACATTAAATGAGTAACAGCAATTCCTTCTTTAGCATAAGTATAAAGACCACCTACTAGTAAGGGTCTGAATTGTTACAAAGTGCTGTTTTTGTTAGTGTTGAAGGGAGTTAATGTTTGTACATCTTAATGTTAGGCTTTTTGCAACACGTTACCATTTTTGGATCCTGCAGTCTGAGGTACAGTAGGGCAGTACAGTGAACATAAACAGGAACTCCCATACGGCTAACAAATAAGCCTTTTTTTGTGTTTCTCCATATTGTTGATATATTTATTTTAATTTCTCTAAAAGGAGATGCTTTAGCTTATCACAGCCAAGTAAATTAATATTTTAAGGCATCTTCTCCCTTCCCCTCTCCTCCCCCCCCCCCCCACTGGTAGAGATATTTTTTAAATAAGGCTGTCTAGAATTGAAAGACATGGTTGCTAGGTGGCCACTGTCATGATAGCTGAAGGTACCAATGAGACATACAGAGGTGAGTCTCTCATAATAGAAGAGATCCATTTTTCATTCTCCTTGAAAATAAGTCTCTTTTATAGACAGATGACAAGATCACAAACTCAGCAGGAATAAGTCTGCAGAACAAATGCATAGGGTTTTAATACTTCTCTTAAGAGGTAAAAGACTTTGAAGAGGTTTTTTGGAAGTGGTTTGGATGATGGGGGGGCGGGGGATGACTGCTTCCACTTTAATTATGGAGGAAAAAAGCTTTTAGAAAAAATGGGTGACATACAAATTTTTGTTCATAGATTGTAAGGTTTGACAGATCTGCAGTACTAACCCACAAAGCAAGAATAAAATATGAAAATGCAATATAAAGTATGAAAATTACTCTTGCTTAAATACATATGGAACTAATGTCTGCTCTGTGGCTCAGGGGCCACATTTGGCTTCAAGGCTCTGACTTGTGCCCCTAAAGGGCAACTGTGTTAATAAGAAAGTATGTATTTAATTGTGAAAAAGAACTGTGTTCCTTGAGTCGTACTCTGTTATTTTTAAATGGAAGTGTTTGAATCAGCATCATGGCTAGACATAGGAGTTAATTGGTGCCCCCTCCCAACTGCCTTTTGCCTCCCATTCTGCAACTGACTATGATTAGAGCTAGTCAAAACTTGGAATTTCCATTTAATGGGAAACTTTGATGTTTTGACATTTGTTTTTGTGCTGAACTGGAATGAAAACAAATGTTGAAATTTCCCACAGAACAAAAATTCCACAAAAATTGTTCAGAATATTTTGTTCTGTAAAATTTTTGAAATTTAATTTTAACATGTAACTTTGATTTAACTTTTTTATTTTTGCAATATTTTGATTATGTTTGCATTAGTTTGTGATATGCCAAAAGTAGCGATGCAAAATGTGGCATGGTGTGTCATCTCATCCTTTAGTAGGACATGACATTATGACATCATATAAGTCAAAATATTCTGTTTCATTTATATATCTATATCTAGTTTTCCATTACCAATCCTCTAAGCCATCCAATTGCCAAAACCCCACTTTATAACTGGGTTGGTGATGCTGAGCAGGAAACTTCACACTGGGGGGAAGGCAGCAGTCACATGGCAAGATGGAAGCAACCATGAGGAAGTGGTGCAGACTGCAGCAGAAGCTGGCAAGCCAGGCCTGGACAAACTGTGACTGGCAGACATTGCTACCAGATTCAGATCTATGCAGCAGGTGTGGGAAGCAGCAGGGGCCTTACAGCTAGAAGAATGAGCTCAGAGAAGTGGGAAGGGAACTCTTGGGTACACAGAGCCAGAGGTAGAGGCTATAGGGCCTGGAACCTCAAGCGCTTTCAGTGTTTGTCTCTGAGTCACAATGCACTTGGTGCACTGGTGAATAACTGAAGAGGTTTGGTGTGCATCAGCACTGCAGCAGTTTATAGTTACATAACATTTAAAATACCTGTCTCTTAAAGGTATTTTTTTAGGAGGCTCAGTAATGACCAACTCCATGATAGTCAATTATTCACAAATTCAAAAGCCTTGAAGTCAAACCTTGGTGACCAAGCTGTCTTAATTTTTCTGTTTAGCAAATATTGAATGGGATTTGTTAAAACAATTGCTATGTTTGGATTTTTTTTTAAATGCAAGAATTTATAACCACTAATGCCATTTATAACTAAGAAAATTTAGGTAATGACAATGATATTAGTATCTCATGCTTCTTGGCATAAACTGGTTGCATCTGAAGTCTGGAAGGAATTATTCTCTGATGTGCAGCATTTTATGTATTATAGTAGGTTTTCCCACCTTTCCTGAGGCAGCAGACAATTGCTGAAGCAGAGCACCAAAGAGCATGTGAGTTCCACAGCTGATATAGTTATAATTTCTCCCTCAGAAATTGTAGATTGCATTTCAGATAAACAAATCAACATGTTGGTTCTGATTTCAGAGGTTGACGGGGGAAATCTGAGGCCAACTTTTCAGAAGGAGAGGCCCAAGGTCAATGTAGCCACCTGACTAGCTGTTTGTATGCAAACATCGCATTTGTAATGCAACTCTGTAAGCAGATCTTGGCTTTCTTTTTGCAGATTTGGCATTTGATGTTGAAAGTTCCATCAGGGTGCATTAAGTGCCTTACACGTAAATAAGAGATGAAGAAGAGCTCTGTGTAGCTCGAAAACTTTGGGGGCACTGTGGGATAGACAGGAGCTCAAAGATCTCTGAGATAAGCGGCAGATTTGAAAGATAAGAGTTGTAGCTGAATCTGTTGGGCAAAACTACATGTCAGACATGTGGCTCCATCACATGGAAGCCTTTGATCTCAACACAGCATAAGAACAATCATTTATATAAAGACCTTTAAATGTTCAAAGCATTACAGGAATATTGACTGAGTAACGTTCACTACACCCATGCAAAAAGGTAAATAAAAATTATCATCTCTATGTTATAGGTGGGAATAGAAGGCAGAGAGATACAGTGTCTTGTGTAAGGCTAAACAGCAAGTCAGTAGCAGAACTGGTGTTAAAAATTAGGAGTTCTTGACTCCTAACTCTGTGCTCATCCCTGAAAACCACCCTGCCTACGTGAAATGGAAACTGGTATGTAATATTGCACAATATTGTTTCTGATTTTATCAACTTCCTAGGTATGTTTTAATACATCAAAGCTGACTTTCTGTGTGTCAATTTCATACACAAAGTTTAAAGGAAATGTTAACATTAATCTGTTTAATTTGGGTTGCTCAGCAATAATAAATAAAAGCTTTTGATTATCTCATGAGGAAGCTCTTTCTTTAGGTTTGTTCAGATTAGAAAAAGTGATGATTTGTACTGTATAGGCAGTCACAATACAAATACTGAGAAACCTGTTTTAGTCTCCAGTCCAGCCAAGTACTTAAGCACATGCTTAGCTTTAAGCACATTAGTCACATTGAAGTTTAATACTAGTGACTTCCCAATATTATTTGCCTAAGGTTTTAATCAAAGGTAGCATAAAATTGCACTGGAAACCTTAGTGGTTCTCCAGAGTGATCAATTTAGGCCCTGTCCACATAGCCAAAACCACCCATTTCTTTCTTCTTACCTTCTTTACCAATCTAGCTATGTATTAAAAGCCTAATTCTGAGAGATGCAGATAACCTACAATTCTTACAGAATTCAGTGGGAATTAGAGGTACTCAGCATCTGTCAGGATCAAGTCATTATCTCCTATTCATTACCACTGTGGTATCTGAGCACCTTTCCTGTGGAATACAGGAAAGATCATTTTAAATTTACAATGAAATCTGCCTGAAGCATGGTGGGTCAAAAGTAATTTTCGCTTGTTGTGGAACTGTTATTGGATAGTGTCACACCTAGAATTATGCAAAGTACCATACCTGGGGAAGTAGCAAATAGGTGCTGATAACTGAAGTATGGTGCCTTTATGTTCTTCTCATGGATCACAAGTTATGTGATCTCTTCCACATCAGCCATACAAAACTATCAGAATCATATCCCCCAGTGCCGAACTGCCGTCAACATTTTGCAGCAGGTTCCATGTCTATCATGTACTCAGGCCAACAGGCTGTCATAGATGATATAGTGATACTCAATGATGAATTAATCCCATCCAGAAAGTATTATAAGGGAAGTCTCTTTATGATAATCAAAAAGCCCCTCATCAGATCACTTTCAATCTGACTGTTAATCTTCATAAGTTTCTTTGACTAAGCCTGATATTGCCTGACACAGAATCATGAAAACCTTTCTCAGACAGATTGGGCAAAGTGAAGAAGCATCATGCAGTCTGACAGCAGGCTCAGTGACAAATAGCACATTTTGTATTGACTTGTTAACAGTGTTGAATCTCTGCTGAATTGAATCTCAAGTGATAATTGTTAGTCAAGCACAGAGCATATTCATTTTAAGTAGAAGTCTACATGCTTCAACTAAGAAGGAAGAAGTGTTATGAATATTTTGATTTTTCTTTGCCTTTAGAAATAACTAGAAAATATTTTAACAGCAACATTTTTGATTGTGCCTCCTTACAGATGACCAATGCAATTTCTTCAGAATTACTTAATGAGAATAACAGAAACTATACACAATATGAAAATTGTTGCACTGGTTAAGATTAAAAAGTATAACACTTGTTAGCCCACATGCATCAGGACATAAGCACTAAAGGCCAGATCCAAAGTCCACTGGTGTTAACAGAAATTCTCCCACAGGACTGGCTCTAGCTACCTGGGGGAAAAAATCACCTTTTCTGCCACAATCAGGACCTCCCACAGCAGCTAGCATTGCACTAGAATAATGAAACAATCGTCTAAAGTGGAAGGCTTGTGATGGTTGGAGACAGAAATTTCAGTAACTGGACAGAGGCTAGAGAACTTGCCCCCACAAAGAGATAAGAATAAGCACTGACCTCACCACATTCAGAAGTAAATGCAATACTCTTCTCTAAGTGCAAAACTCATCTGTGTCCAATTCTGGTGCCCACAAATCAAGAAGGATGTTGATAAATTGGAGAGAGTTCAGAGAAGAGCCACACAAATGACTAAAGGATTAGAAAACATGCCTTTATAGTAATATGCTAAGTGGAGTGAGCTCCTTGAATCTAACAAAGAGAAGGTCAAGGGGTGACTTGAGTACAGTCTGTAAGTATCTGCCTGGGGAACAAATATTTGATTATGGGCTCTTCACTCTAGCAGAGAAAGGTATAACAGTCCAGTAATTGGAAGTTTAGGCTAGACAATTTTAAAATCAAGATTGGACGTTTTTCCAATGTTTTTCTGGAGCACCCACAGGAAAAAAATGGTAGGTGTTCAGCAGCCACCGGCAGCCCACCTACCAGAACCTCCCCCTCTCCCCAGCACCTCCTGCCCGCCAGCGGGCCCCGCAGATCAGCACCTCCCCCTCCCTCCCAGCACCTACCACCTGCTGCAGATCATCTGTTTCGTGGCATCAGGAGGTGCTGGGGGGAAGGAGAAGGAGCGAGGGCACAGCACTCGGGGGAGGGGGCAGAACTGGGTGGAGTGGGGAAGGGGCAGGAAGAGGCAGGGAAGGGGTGGGGGCTGGACGGGGTGGGAAGAATCAGGGTAGGGGCAGGGCCTGGGTGGAGCACCCCCCGGCAGATTAGAAACTCGGTGCCAATGTAACAGATCTGCTTTAGGAATTATTTTGCGGAAGTTCTATGGCCTATGTTATGTAGGAGGTCAGACTAGATGATCACAGGGCTCCCTTCTGGTTTTGGACCCTGTGAAAATCTAAGAGTCTTAGACTAAGTTTTCCACACAAGGAGCTCACAAACAAATGAGAGAGCGAAAAGAAAAGTAACAAAAAATTTACTCCTACTGGTTGGGGAGGGAAAGAGAGTGAGAAATATTCCTATTTATATTTCTATTTGTATATACTTCTAGGTGCTCAGATACAATGGTGACGGTGGCTGTATAAGAGCCAAGATAGAGAATGTTTTTGCATAATTGTCCATTGTGTATTTTTTTTTTTTTTAAACACAGTCTGCACTGTTTCCCTCCATCTAATCCCATATTGGAGCCTTTCTCCCGACATTGCCTCATCAATGTCTGATCATGAATTTAAACTTAATATAGCCAAAACTGAATTGAATATGTTCAAGCCCTCCCAACTCCTGCCATTTTCTGTCAACACTGAAACCACACCATCAGACCTGTAATCCGAGGGTCATCTTTTTCCTCACTCCTCATCTAGGTCATCTCCTAAAGTGGCTAATATCTTACCACTATTTCCTACAAACATTTCTCAGATACAACCTTTTTTTCCTGTCTACACAGTGAAACAGGAAAGCAACAAGCAAAGAATAAGGAATAGAGACTCGGAATAATGCGCTTTTGATGTGAATTCTTAGATAGATAATAAGTAAGGCTGCGAGTTTGTCAGGGCGCATGACTTTCCGTGACTGCTGTGATTTTTGCAGCGGCTAATGTGCCTGGCTCCGGGGCAGCTCAGGCAACCCCTGCACCAGTTGCATCGTCCACCACTGGGGCCGTCTCAGACCACTGCCCCCTCCCATCCCCCCGCAGCGGAGTTTGGATGTGGGAGGGGTCAGGGGATTGGGGCATGGGACAAGGTGAGGCAGGCTCTGAGCGGTGCTTACCTAGAGGCTCCCCAGAAGCAGCGACATCCCCCTTGCTCGCTCCTAGGCTAAGGCATGGCTTGGCAGCTCTACGTACTGCCTCCACCTGCAGGCACTGCCCCGGCAACTCCCACTGGCCGCAATTCCCGGCCAATTGGCACAGCAAAGCCAGCGCTCTGGGTGGAAGTAGTGTGCAGCACTGCCTGGCCACGCCTCCGCCTATTAGCTGAGTGAGGGGAATGTTGCCGCTTCTGGGGAGCCCCCACAGGTAAGCGCCGCCCAGAGCCGGCCTCATCCCGTCCTGTGACCCAACCCCCTGCCCCTTCCCACACCCAAACTGTGTTGCTGCTGGGGAGGAGGGGGGAAAGGCGTGGAACCAGGCAAGAAGCCTGTCTACTGGCTCCTGTCTACTGGCTCTGCCCCCCCCAGGAACAGCGGGGGTCCTGGGCCTTGTGCCGCCCTCACCCCCGCAGCACCTGGGCTGCCCTCCCCCAGCATCCTCGGCACCCCCAGGCAGCCCTCCCAAGTTTTTGTGAGGGGTATATAGTAAAAGTCATAGACAGGTCATGGGCCGAGAATTTTTGTTTACTGCTCTTGACCTGACCGTGACTAAAACGTAGCCTTAATAATAAGTGGTGCTAAATCCATGCAAACCTGAAATTCACAGTCCTTTTTAAAAGTGGCTGTCTGAATACATGCAAATAATTAATGTCATAACTCTTCAAATAACATCAAGCCAAATTTACTGCTTTTATTCATAAAAATATTCATGCAGCCCTTTTAATATTAGTTAACCAGTTCTAGTGGTGACTATGTAACACAGATGCAACAGAGCAGGAGGAGCCTTTGAGGGGAATCACAGACATGCCAAATAGTATTCATTCTACGAAAGAATATATCAAATAAATTGAATTAAAATCAGATAACATGAACAAGTCACTGCACAATCCTTAAATGACCAAAAAAACCCCTCTGCAAATGGGAGTGGCAGAAAAATATGCAGCTCTCAGAATACTGCTATAGACATATAACACTTGAGCAGGAAACAAATACTGAAGTGAGTCACAGCAGTAGGCCTGTGTCTGCCTTTCAATAATAGGGACACAGTTTGTGATTATGAAAACATTTCATATCCAGAGTCATCCTTAAGCATACACGGGGCTGCGTAGGGTACCCAAAAAATTGAGGACACCACTGAGTCTTAGTGTCCACCCTGCTGCCTCTTTTTATCCCTGTTTTGACCCATCCTGCAGGCTCCCACAGCTAGCTGCTGCAGCTAGTACTTAAAAGTGAGAGAGCCTTCCTGCCTGCCAGACCTATTAGCACAACAATGAAACTGTTTAGAGCCATTCAAGTGGTAATAAGAAAAGGAGTACTTGTGGCACCTTAGAGACTAACCAATTTATTAGTAATTGGTTAGTCTCTAAGGTGCCACAAGTACTCCTTTTCTTTTTGCGAATACAGACTAATACGGCTGTTACTCTGAAACCTGTCAAGTGGTAATGAAGCCATTTACCAGGCATTTGCCAACCCCAAGGTATATACTGTCAGTTTCTGAATTTACTGACAAACATTTGTGCATTACTGTGATATTTACTCAGAACATGTTAGTTTACAGGACCTTAGTTTAAAATTTGCTTTAAAAATATTTCATTAGAAGATTGCTAAAGATTATAAAATCACATCTCTAAAAAACCCTTGCACAGATTTTTAGATGCACAATCTGAGTTTTCATCTTTAGCCTTAAATGCTTGGACATATAGTTTTTAAAATAAATCCTTCAAAAGATCACCCTTATCTAAAATACACATTTTAATATTAATTACTAGAGTACAAAAAACTTGCTTCCAAAGTTTTCCTGTCCTTTCTGTCCATCCTTTTCTCCCTTCACCCCCCTGTTGGAGACAGGTGTTAAAGGGACAACACCCCTTTCCTTCCAGATAGCTGGACAACCGAGTTTCCCTTTCTTTACTTCTGACTATTTGATGAACTAGTTTTAAGAGAAAAGAAAAGGA
The DNA here is from genome assembly GCF_965140285.1 of Lepidochelys kempii. NCBI lineage: Eukaryota > Metazoa > Chordata > Testudines > Cheloniidae > Lepidochelys > Lepidochelys kempii. Next base: position 55,931,889 of record NC_136383.1, read on the forward strand.
GTACTTGTGGCACCTTAGAGACTAACCAATTTATTAGAGCATAAGCTTTCGTGAGCTACAGCTCACTTCCTCAGATGCATATCATGGAAACTGCAGCAGGCTTTATATATACACAGAGAATATGAAACAATACCTACTCCCACCCCACTGTCCTGCTGGTAATAGCTTATCTAAAGTGATCATCAGGTGGGCCATTTCCAGCACAAATCCAGGTTTTCTCACCCTCCACCCCCCCACACAAATTCACTCTCCTGCTGGTGCAGTTTCCATGATATGCATCTGAGGAAGTGAGCTGTAGCTCACGAAAGCTTATGCTTTAATAAATTGGTTAGTCTCTAAGGTGCCACAAGTACTCCTTTTCTTTTTGCGAATACAGACTAACACGGCTGTTACTCTGAAACCTAGTTTTAAGAGAACCCTCCAGCAAAATCAGTACCTTAGTAAGATATGAAATCCTTTGTTATGCCTAAAAATCTTTGGAAACATTTTTAAAGTTGGTGAAATTTCATAAACATGTCAATTTTTATGGAGGTCACACAAAGTAAATTAGTGTTCCCTGTTTGTAAAAGCAATGAACATGGTTATGAACACACTAAACCTCTGTGACTGATTAATTTAAAATAGTGTCTTTGTTTCAGTGAGTTAAATATGTAGTCATCCGGAATGATTACTTTATGAAGGCTAAAGAGTACATTTAAAATATAAAATCAACTTAGAAATACGGATTAAGAAAATGTAAAATAGAGAAGAGCTGTATCATGTATTCCATAATATTTAATGTTGTATTCAGCAGGACAGCTGACTTGCCATTACTACAAAGCTTTTGCAAATAAAATCTCTGACAAACTTCAGGGTATTTCAATATACCTGTGACTGACATTTTTTATTCCCAAGTATAGTGCTTTTCATTGGGTACCTTCTGCATGTCCAATCTTCACCATCTGGCATGCAATGGAAAACATGCTCCATTTTCTTTTGAAAAAAAGCTTTTCTGCAATTTCTTTCTAATGTCATTTGCTTCATTTGGTTTCAGGGATTTGGCTGGAAGGGGTGAGCAGGGACGGGGAGGAAAGAGAGAAGGGAGAGAGTGGGGAGGGGCAGGCCCTGGAGGGAGTGGGGGCGGGGCCAGGAGCAGAGGAGGGGTGGAGTATGGGCAGGGTCACAGGCAGAAGAGGTGGGCTGGGGAGCTAGCCTCCCCAAGCGGCAACTTCACCCACTGCCCATGACAGCAGGTAAGAGCGGGCCAGCTCCTGCACACCCAGCGTGTGCTGCAGTCCCTTTAGGCAGGGGCTGTATTCACAAAGCCGAATGCATTGGTCGGATACGGGGGTCTCTGCGGGGAACTGTGATTCTCCACTACCCTGAGATGGGCTGGGTGGCTCGATATCCTTTGCTGACTCATCCCTCCCCCCCCCCCCCCCCCCCCCGAGCTTCCAGCCCAGGCTGCCGTTGGGCATAGGAGCACCAGTTTAATAATACCGCATACAGCCCCATAAATCCTAAGGAGGGCCCTGTTCAGACCTATCAGAATAAGAACACCCATAATGAACCAGACCTATTCTAGACATAGTTATGCAACTAATATTGAAGCTGAGAAGCAAATGCAGAACTGAGTCACTATGCTCGAGCAGGCTGATGTTGTCCCCTTTGCAAAGGGATGTACGTATAGTGACAACAGACATTCTACATAGAATATTCTAAGAGTAAAAATGTGTGTAGGCGCCTTAGTCATTGGTGGCAGTCCCTGTCAATTCTGCATAGTAAACTAACTAATGTGAATGCCTGATATTTGCTCCTCCTCCCAAATGGCTGACTGATTCTGGAGTTTGTGCCCTGAATTCTGAATACCTCTCCCTACAGCTTTTCTCTGATGCAGCATTTTGGTGATGAGGCTTATTCTTAGTTTAGCCTAAGTTGCTGTGGCTTCATGGTGTGCAGTTTAGTGATACATTCTTCTTTCTAAATATGATACTCAAAAGTAGCTCCACTAACCAGGGTCCTTTCTTTTCTTTCTACAGGAATAACTCCAGTAGAGTTGAGGTTGAATACATGCTACATGATGAGCAACTCTAACAACAACACGTTTCCAGTCAGAGGTCATCAAAGCCTCTTTTTCAAATACAGCAAAATTTAAAAAGACAGATTAAGATTGCCTAGGCAGTTCTGTCATGTTTTGGACAATATATACATACCCACGAGGGCAGTTTCTAGTCTCAGCTAGATTCCTTTGACTTTGGTAGAGTTACTCCAGTTACTGTTGAAACTAAGATCAGACCCTGGCCCATAATGTTCATTGTACTAACATTTGGAAGTCTGCCTCTGGTTTAATTGTGTTTCTTACTCTTATCAATTTCTTTTACTTTCCCTAATGTGCTGAGAGATGTTGCATTTCATGAAATACACTTAGCTCATATTATTTCAGTAGCAGGAGACAGAGTTTCCAGCAAAATCTCCTGCAATTTCCCTATGAAACATCCTTTCAGCAATCTGTGATTGCAGGGGTTAGATGTACTGTATGGGCCAGATTTTCAAAACTGCTCAGCATACTCAGGGCCAGATTTTGAAAAGAGTTCAATACATAATGGGAGCTGAGTGGTTCTGAAAATCAAAGTTCATGCCGAGGTGCCTCAATGGCAGCTGAGCTCTTCTGAAAAATCCGGTTCTGTGTTGGAACATAGAAATGGATACCAGACTGTTATTCGCATACAGTTTTCCCATTCAGCTATTCCTAAGACTTTTCCTTCTACAGAATACATTTTCTACAAGGGTAGCTGATGCATTTTAAATGGCAGCACCAGAACATATGTTACAACCTCTCTCTTCTCCAGTGACCATTGCAAATGATCTGGAAGCTGTTAACTAAGTGCCAGATTGGACCTGGCTGCTTATTAGGTGGGCAGATGATGTAGGGCTGAAGAAGAGAGCACAAAGAGCCTCCCCCCTTGCATATCTGTGTTGAAGCAGGGCATGCAGGCCTTGTGCTCCCAGGGGAACAGGAACTGATCCTTCCATATGGAGCCGGAGATACAGAATCCTCAAACGGGGCAGGGAACTGCAGAGGTGCAGAAGGGCTGTTGCTGAAGTCCATATGCATCAGCTGGCAGTACAAGTCAGGCAATGCAAGGAATAGACTACCAGAGAGGCCCTAAAGACACAACTAAGCCCTGCAAATGCAATAAGTGGGGAAAGCCAACATGTTGTCTTTATGAGATACTTGCTAATCTGTAGGCAGCTCTGACTCTTTAATATCCTGAAAATTTCTAAAGAATAAATATAATGGGCCATGTTTATAAAGAGGTATTCTCTGATGTGCAGAAATTGGTACACATACATATCCATTTGTGCACTTGATTATTTCATTTACATGCACAAATCTTTCAATTAAATGCACATTTATTCAGTGTCAGCATGCAAATTATTGGTTAAGCTGGTCAGACATATACTGGAGAATCTTTATTATTGGTGATGTCAGAGCCAGAGCATATACTGTGATTCTCAGAGCTCAGTTTGAGTTTGCAAAGATGACAGCAAAAATATCATTTGATTTGTACACTGAAAAAAATATAGTCTGGAAGTTATTGAAAGATAACAAACAATCACCACAATGATGTTCTTACTGCGCCACTTTTTCAGAGTATAAGCATACTTTAAAACAAATCTAGCAGCTTGCTTCTGGATAGCCTCCAGGAAGAAAAATGAAGAAACATGCCAATTCTATAAGCTTTTTATTACCTAAATTTATTGCTATATTATTAACTTTTAAAAAGTTTGTTATTGCATTCCATTTATTTCCCTTTCAAATGGCACACATTCAAATCAAAGGCAAAGGGCCCATAGACTTCAATGGTTTAGTTTGCTTTGGTGTATCTATATCGGTATCTGTTTATTTAGCTATAGATACTTTTGGCCCTGACCTAGCAAGCAAGCAGATCAATGATCCTAGCACTGATTGACTTGAGGGGGTCTCTGCATGGGGGCACGAGGGTTCACCAGTTTAATTTCAATTGCAGAATCTAGCCAAGTATCTTTATAAATAGAGAGAGAGATAGTCACTGAAGTTTTTTGCTTTTTTTTAAACTCCTGGAGTAGAGGACTGCACTGTGCTATATGTAAACTATGTAGTGAACCTAGAGCTGAGCTAATGCTTTGTTTTTGGTTTGGGGGACAAATTGTTAACATTTCAGTTTGGTTCAAACCAAAACAATTTTTTCGTATTTGTTTTTCAAAAAAACTGGGGAGAAAAAAACATTAGGGTCAAACAAAATTTTTTTTTCCCTACCTGAAACTATTCAAACCTCCACCCCGCCCCAATTTTCTGTTTAGTTTCAGGTCATTTTATGAATGAGTTTCACCCTTACAAGATTAGCTAAATTCAAAAGGAAATGCTGTTTCTAAATAGAAAGACAAAACTTGTCAAAACAAAATGTTTCATTTCAAAATGTCATTTTGTTTTGACATAAAAAAAAGAATTATGAGGTTTTTTTAGCTGAAACTATTTGCTGAATTCAACCTGAATTTGCAAATAGTTTTGGTGCCCCCCAAAAAGGCATTTTTCACTGACGTTACTACTCGCTGAAAAAATTTCACCCAGCTCTAAGTGAATCTGCTAAAAGGTTTTACTGACAAAAGTTTTATTATTTTGAAATGTATTAAACTTTAGAAAATAGAAAATTCCAGTGGATTAAAAGTAATAACTGAATACAAATAAAATACATCCAAAGTAGACCAGAAAACTACTGTACTATGAAAATTAAAATAATAAAAACCTTATATGGGGTTCAGAAAAAAACAGGCACTCACAAGCCTTTGAATTCAATTTCAATTAGGGTTATAGGTTTTACTTAAAGTTACTATTTGTATTTACTGTGCTTCTCTAAAGTGGCACTATGTTAAAATGATGGCTGTGGCAGAAAAAAAAAACCTCTGTGATGATTCACAGAGTTATGAGCGTATAGTTGCTTTATATTCCAAGCTCCACGAAGCACTACACCTGGTGACAAGGGTTTAAGAACCTTATGCTTGGAGAAAAGGAACCCAACCTCACAGATTTTACTTTTGTGTGATACAGCCTGCTGCTGTCTCTTCAATTTCTACCTGAGCAGCATTAGACATGTGGTGTGGATACTATAACTTGCTCAGCTGCACAGAGAGCATGTCAAGAAATACTGCAAAAATGGATACACCTTTTTGATAGTGCTCTCTAGAGAAGCCTGGCCAACACAGGCTGAAGCAATATTTTGAAGTTAATGAGATAGTACAAGAGAAGAGTGCCGGCTCAGCTGGGTTTAAGGGGAGTAAAAACTGTGCACTGTCCGCTTTGAAGGTTTCACAGAACCCTGATGATGAAAGATTTGCACAACTTATAACATTTCTGTATGAACATTTATCATCCAGTTCATAAAAGAAATCAACATGAAGGTGAATCCGTTTCCTCTGATGTGGCTCAATTAAGAAAGTTGTCACAATGCTACCAGTTTTACAGTTATATATCATTGAAGTAAGTTACACATTAATATATAGAATCCACACTGAACATATAGAGGCTGTTGTCTGAGGAAGGCCTCACATTTCACTGCGGCTTTGAAACTGCAGAGAGAGAGAGACAGAGTGTAAGAGTGACAGTGAGTGAGTGTGGGCGCGTGCACGCACAAAAAGCAATCCCCCTACCAAACTGTTAGAGGCAGAGCTCTAAGCAGGCCAACACATGTTGATTATAGGAGAGGTAGCCATAATCTTTCTGAATGAATTAAAGGTAATTAAGGGCAGAAGTCTATAACAGAAAGGGGCACATTAAAAAAATTTGCCTTTGAGAGAAAAGTAAAGAAAAATCAAAATAATGAGCTTTCCTAAAGGAAAGAAAAAGCAACCAGGATATACATGTCATGAATAGAGACAATAGAAGAGTTGGTCAACATATTTTTGTCAGTTTTTTTGAGGAAAAATGGCTTTTCCATCAACAGAAATTATCTTGTGAAAATGTCCATTTTCTTTTTAAATGAAAATTTCTAAATAAAGTGTTTTGAAATGTTTTGTTACATGTTGGTGGGAAAACCCAACTCTCTCTCTCTCTGTCTCTCTTTTAAAAACTTCTCCTCCCTTTCTTGCAGTGTAAAAAAGTGTGGGTGTGTTGGGGGAAAGGAGAGAGAAACACCTCTTATTTTTTTAAACTTTCCCTCCTTTTTCCAGTAGAAAAAAATGTGTTAGTGAGAGAAAATGTTTTACCCATTGAAACAAAATAATCCTGTGATTCAGAATTTTGTCTTCACAAACAAAAATACTAAAAAATGAAGAAAAAGAATCAATCCCCCCCCAAGTTCATTTCTTTTAAATTTTTAATAAAATATTACTTTTCTCAACCAGCTCTTGGTGACAGTGACATAGGCCTAGATATACAAAGGGATTTAGGTGCCAGATTTGGCTACTACTGAGATCCATAAACCGTCCACTCAGCTGCCTCCTAACTCTGTAGGTGCCTTAATTCACTTGGCCCCTAAACGTTTGCTGTAAAAGTCCCCATGGAACCTAAGTTTCTGCCTCTGAGCATGCACATTGATGCCTCAGGCAGAATGTGGACATCTATCTTATGCTTAAGACTCAGTGCAATCCTCACACCAGGGAAAGATAGTTGTTCTCCTCCATCCCCCAATCTTGGCAGGAGGACTTGATCTGCTAAGAGGGCTTGGAGCATACCTAAATCCACACAAAAAGGGTAGGGGCAGGGAGAAGATCAAGTGGCTCCTGCCTCCCTTATAACCTTTAGCCCAGTGATTATGGTACTCATCCAGAAGGTCGGGGGAGACTACAGTTTAATTCCTCCTTCTGCGTGATGTACAGAAGGGATCTGAACAGGGGTTTCCCACCTCTCAGGAGAGTGCCCACATCTACTGGGCTATAGGGGAGCTTCTCAATCTTTACTGCTGAAGTTGTTCTACTTTGTATAAATAATTAAATATGTATTGGCTACAGACAGAGTGAGAATGACTCCAGGAGCTCTGGCACTCACCTAAGAGGTAGGAAACTCCTGTTCAGATCTCTTCTCCGTGTTAGTCAGAGGGAGGAATTGAGTCTGGGTTTCCCACAGCCTGAGTGAGTACCCTCACCACGAGGCCAACCATTATAAGGAAGTCTTCCTCCTCTATCAGCCATTTTGTGTAGAGTTAGGCATGTGTTGCTACTGTTCTTGCAAGAAACAGCTTAGGCACTTCCCTTCCAGGAGAGGATTGTGTTTAGGACATACCTCTGTCAGAAGCATCTGCTATCAGCTAGCTTAAGCGCATGCTGGTTTTTGTGGATCCTGTTCTCCTCCGGCATCGTATAGGGAACCTAAGTCCCTTTGTAGATCTGGTCCCTAACTCTTACAGCCAGTTAATCATTTTTAGAGAGAAGTATCTTAAACAGAAGTGACTGACAATCTGGTAAAGGCAGAAGCCAGACTCTACTGGTGGTGCTGGATCCCAGTGGCCTGGTTCTCCATTGCCTTGCACCTTATGTAGTCATGGGTGTTGTCAAGGTTCCCTCCCCACTCTGAACTCTGAGGTACAGATGTAGGGACCCACATGAAAGACCCCCTAAGCTTATTTCTACCAGCTTAGGTTAAAAACTTCCCCAAGGCACAAATCCTTTTCTTGTCCTTGGACAGTATTGCTGCCACCAGCAAGAGATTTATACAAAGATTCAGGAAAAGGACCACTTGGAGTTCCTATTTCCCCAAAATATCCCCCCCAAGCTCCTTTACCCCCTTTCTTGGGGAAGGTTGAGAATAATATACCAACCAATTGCCTTTAATAAAAAGACCCTTTCTTTAGGACACTAAAACCAATCAGGTTCTTAAAAGAAGAACTTTATTATAAAGAAAAAAGTAAAAGAAGCACCTCTATAAAATCAGGATAAAAGGTAATTTTACAGGGTAATAAAAAGATTTAAAACACAGAGGATTCCCCTCTAGGCTCAACTTCAAAGTTACAAAACACAGGAATAAACCTCCCTCTTAGCATAGGGAAAATTCACAAAGTAAAACAAAAGATAATCTAATGCATTTCCTTGCTTTACTTACAATTTTTGTAACCTTAGATGCTTATTTCAGGTAGGGTTTTAGGAAATGTTTTTTTTTCTGCCCTGGTCCCTCTCTGTCCGAGAGAACAACAAAGAGAGCACAAACAAAACCTCCCCCCACAGATTTGAAAGGATCTTCTTCCCTTATTGGTCCTTTTGGTCAGGTGCCAACCAGGTTATTTGAGCTTCTTAACCCCTTACAGGTAAAGGAGGGATTTTATGATACCCTTAGCTGTATGTTTATGGGAGGTGTAAATCACTATTAGTCTTACACTAATTTTGCATAGGTCTAAATGAATACACAACAGACAAAGCGGGGAAGATCAGGCACAGAATCGTTAATATTCATCATTCTAACAGCAAGACAATAAAAATAATTTCAGTGTGTTACTCTTATGTTGAAGCATATATCATATTATTAAAGGCTTCTAATGGCAAAGCAATAGTTCCTGTAATGATGATTCTAGTTAGTGCAGAACACTGCAGCCACTGTTATTTATCTGGTCTATGTGGAATTGAGAAGGGAAGCCCAGCTGTATTGGGCCATAAGTGCTAAAATTCAGCAAAAGTGGCATTTTGTTAAGAAGTTTCAGTCACCCTTGAAACTTCAGTTTATTCTTCTTGGGTTGCCACTGAACAAACATACCCCAACATACTTCAAGGTGCACATTTTAACAATGAGGTTAATTAACAATCAGAATGATCTATCAAGGGTCATGGTGAATTCTTTATCAGTGGCAATTTTTAAATCAAGACTGGATATTTTTCTAAAAGATATTCTCTCATTCAAATGGGATTAATTCAGGGAAGTCCTATGGCGTATGTTATGCAGGACATCAGACTAAATGACCACAATCATCCCTTCTTGCTATATAATCTATTAATTGAACCTCAACACAAAATGAGCACAAACAATTCCTTTTGCCCTTCCAGGCACATGTAATCCTTCCCAAGTCCATTTTAGCACACAGGTCCTCCATTGCATAGATTTGGGCTCAACAGAATGAGGTTATAGGTTCCTTCCTTGTTCCTGCTACCATTTGACTCTTCCCAGAACCCCATACAATCTATTTAACTCTTCTCTGGGCTCAAATAGGCCCTTGTTTTAGGGCTTCTCACTCCAAGTCCTTTTGGCCCCTGGGCATCAACTGATGGCTTCCTGGTATTCCTAGCCCCTTCTCTTTGGCTCACCATGGCAAGCATCCCCGCACTTCCTACTCCCTGCAACAAAAGGTGTAATGACTTAAATGGAGCTACATCAATTTACACCACTGAGAAGATGGCACATGCAATTTAAAACATGTTTACAAGAATGAGGAATATGATAAATCCATGATATAGTAACTATAGACACATCTCAAATCTGCAGTCTTCTGGGGTCCTTGAGTTTACTTCCGATACCAGGGTCAGGCTAGGTACTCTCAGCTGCAACAGCTGCCAACAGCCCTCTGTGATTATTCTAGTTGTCAGGGATCCTTAGGGCATTACACATAGACATAGAATGCTCCAATAATACACCCAATGTTATCAGTCAGAAGGAATGAAAGCATAGAAGCCCCTGTAGCAACTGTACACCGCCTGAGAATCCCCTTACGCAAGGAGAATCCCCAAGTGATGGATTTCTCGGGTTTAAATCTGGTTTGTTCCAGGGGGAATGGCAATAAGTAGATGAAATGCACTAGACAAATCAAGGCCAATATTGTGCTTTGTTACAGCTGCTACATACTCTACATTGACATAATTATTGCAACAATCTCTCTAGTAATCACATGACTATTTATATATTCTAACCATTGATGTAGCTCATAAACAACTTAGCATGAAGCTGCCTTAAAAAAGATCCATCTGACAGACCTCCTCTCCTCCTTGCTTTGTTGCTTCTATGGCTGTGCAGGCTTTTGCTTCAAAAGTTCTTGGTACAAGTGGAAAAAAGTTCTATGATTGTACTGATTGTATCTCTTTTAATTTTTTTAAATGATGTACATTACTTATATCTTTTGAAATGCAGGATGCATTGTTATGGAAAATAGAAAACGTATTTAAATTTAATATTTCCCAAATGTTGCAGTTTTAGAAGTTAGTCCCCTGAGGACAAATTAGATGGTTGCAAACCTTGCTGACGTATAACGCAGGCTGATCTAATCAGTCCATGGCATTAGGTGAGTTGAAAAGGAAAGAAAGATTAAATGTTAAATATGTTCTACATTAATATACAATACCTTGTCTAAATATTTATTTTTCATGAAATATTTGTGTTAATATTGGGAAATTGTTAGATATGTGCAATTTAAAATACCAGGGGCTAAAATACTCTGTTAACAAACACACTAAGGGCTTGATCCTGGAAGAATTACTTCTGCTGGCTTCAATGAGGATTCATACTTGTATGAGTAAGACTTGCAGGATGGCTCTAATATAGTATAATTAGAACACAGGCTCCTTTCCTGCTTCTTTCCTATAACACAGTAAAACTATAGCATAAAATTATTTAACAGGGTCAATCTTACACAAAATAATGATTTTAACCCTGTTCATTTTTTTACATATGTCTTTCATTTTCTAAAATTCATTCATGTTTTGGGTTGGTGCAATGCCCATGTATTCATGTTACCAAAGTACAGTAACAGCCCAACAGCCTATTCTGTGTATATTTTTGGTACCGTGCAAAATGTGTTTCATCTGATTGATTTCACTAGACAGTATTCTTTTGAAAGTGCATGTTGTATGCTGGCTTGCTGCATGGAAGCATTATGCTTTTTACAAATAACCTTTTTAGTGAATTCCACTATAAATGCTCAACTGGTTCTAATGGGCATACCTTAGTGCCAGGCACTAGGGAGATATACAGAGAAACCAGGAGCAGGAATCATTTCTCACAGGACATAGAGCAGCTGTAGAGTCCTGCTGTGAATGCTGCTTCAGTCCAATAGCTAAGTAGAATATGAATTCCCATATGAGATGTCTAGATAGATGGTGGGAACTGGTGGATCCATTAGGGAAGGACCCCTGGACTTATTCCTGCCCTGTCCTGCTTTTTGTGTGGGGACAATGCAGTAGGAAAGCAAAAAGGGTGTAGTAGGGGTCTGTTTATTTCAGTCCTGAACAACTCACAAACTTGGGAAGGTTAGTTCAACCTTGTTTCTGTGCTGACCACACTCCAGCACTTGATTAGTAGAGACATACTATTAATTTAGGCTTAAATAGAGACTTGGAGTGGCTAAGTCATTATGCAAGGTAGCCTGTTTCCTCTTGTTTTTTCCTACCCCCCCCCCCCCAGATGTTCTGGTTTAACTTGGATTTTAACTTGAAGAGTGGTCAGTTTGGATGAGCTATTACCAGCAGGAGAGTGAGTTTGTGTGTGTATGGGGGTGGGGGGGATGTGAGAACCTGGATTTATGCAGGAAATAGCCCAGCTTAATTGTCATGCACATTGTTATCACTTTGGATGGGCTATCAACAGCAGGAGAGTGAATTTGTGTGGGGGGGTGGAGGGTGAGAAAACCTGGATTTGTGCTGGAAATCACTTTAGATAAGCTATTACCAGCAGGACAGTGGGGTGGGAATAGGTATTGTTTCATATTCTCTGTGTATATATAAAGCCTGCTGCAGTTTCCACGATATGCATCTGAAGAAGTGAGCTGTAGCTCACGAAAGCTTATGCTCTAATAAATTGGTTAGTCTCTAAGGTGCCACAAGTCCTCCTTTTCATTCAGCACAGTGCAATTTTCATTTTTACATGGCATTTCACCTTTAACACCTTATGAGGTGTTACCTCCATTCAACTGATATTTCTGCATTCTGAAACGTAATCAGCACTTGACATTTGGATAGTCTGGCTCATCAAAAGGGATCATACCAGCATAATTAATAAAGCTTTAACAAATAATGGCGTGGGTTAGGGAGCTGATCTATATTAAAGTCTTTACATGTGTTTTATTCATTTAACAACTGCAGCTATCACAGCTAGGTATATAGAAAGGTGTGATTTGTAAATAATTCATTAAAAGATTTTATTAGTTATTTATTCTCTTAAATGGGCTTCAATATAAGGACCCTCTTTGTTATGTTTATATGGAGGGGTGCTCTCAAATCATGTGTCAATCCAACCAGTAAGAAAGTATTCAAGAAACCCACTATGAAAAAGTCTTTCAAATCTGCTACTCATTCTAGGGGTGGGGTATGTTACATGTAAGCAATTCATTTTATATCCTTTTCCAAAAAGATTAAGATTTCGTCAGCCCTTTCTGAGAAGCCCTTCTGAAATTTGTCAGAACATTGCACAGATGTTGTTTCCCAATTTAATTCCTGTAAGTAGCAGGGAAGTTAAATAATTTTTTAAAAGTAATTTTTATTACTTTTCCCAAATTCTATACGAGCTTGGGCTTCAATAAATGGATGTAAATCAGGTGTTAGATTAAGAAATGTAGGCACTTCATTTAAAACAAACTAACTTTTGCATTATAAGTTTTATATCTGTAGTGGGGACAACCCAACTGAAGAACCAAGGAAAAAGTTATGGCATATTAGCATCTGATTTTACACTCTTTGACATCATTGACTTTAGTGGAGTTACTTCTGATTTACTCTAGTGTAAATGAAATTACAACAGATCCATACAGTTCACTCCTATATATATGTGTGTGTTTGTGTGTATGTGAAAGTGGATATTGATTTAGTCCTGTGTATGTCTGAAACTCCCTCAGATCCTGTTAAAGCAAAACATTTAAACTGACACTTATTAACACTGTGCTTAGATTTTGTTTCCCAAGCACATGGTGATTGGTTCATTGGCTCAGATCTTTGTCATAGACATAAATTAACTGAGATCTTCTTGTGTTAGAATCCACTGAATATTGGAGTTTCTATTTATTTTGACAGAAGTCAATGAAGAGAGACCACTTTAATCCTAAGCCTCCAACTTTATCTTAGCACTATTATGTATCCTTATTTAATGGAATCCAGTGCAACCATCTCATAGGATCGAATTCAGACCCAACTGGTGCTATTTGCATTGAGGATGGATGTGGTCCAAATATGTAGACACAGAAAAATAAAAAATGTTCAATCATATTGCCAACAAGAAGGTTGCCTGACTGTGTCTGGTTATCCTTTCTGCCATTGCAATTCCGTTGATTGCAATGGAATTCTCTTGCTGTTTTCACTTACAAAAATCTTTGAGGGAGTTATAATTGCTGTTAGACAACAGTGCCTTTTTCAGTTCATACCCTTGTGGGATCTAGGACAACAAAACCCCACATCAGATTGTAGAAAACCAGGAAATGCTCAGTTAAAATCTCCCCACAAATCTCCCAAAGAATGTTATTGTTACAAGAATAAACAAACCACAAATGTACAAAAACAAGGAAATGCACAGCCCTTTCACACACAACCACTCAACCTTAACTTTCCCTCAGTAAAAAACCACCTTGTATCATTCTTTTGGGAGCAGGGAGTTTTTTTCTAGGAAATCCCCATCAGCATTAATTCTTTAATTTTGCAGCTAGAAAACAAGAAGAGGCAGTTCAATGTGTTCAGGCTAATCTCTGTCAGCCAGCAGAAATTACTCCCCATATCACAACTGCTACACAATCACACAGTATCTGGCTGGACTGTCTGAATAGGAGTCCTGATATAGAGTTGAGGTGGACACAGAGAAAATCACATTTGTTTTAGGAAGAGTAAGGTACTGTGACGTTTTTAGTTCCTACTGTCACACCTATGGGGGCAAAGCTCGGTTTATGTTGCTGTGTTATGTGTGAAGAGCTTGTTACAAAAGCACCCCAGGGAGCCATTACACTAGTCAGGGATAACCAGAGGCTAGCCGTTCTCCATCTATGCTGTTTATGCTCTGCAGTGAGCATTGAAGTGGTGCAACCTATTGCTGGCTATGCTGACTCTACACTCCCTTGGGATTCCCCATCTTGGGGGACTATACAGCTAGCTGGTTAAATCAGCTTGACAGCCCCTTTGTGCAGTTAGATTGCTGGAGCCAAGGATCATAGCAGGAGCCACAGATCTGGCTCTAATGCAGGAATGAAATGGTACCATTGAGGCAGATAAGTGGAGAATTTTGATATGGTGGTGGAGAATCAGTTACAAATACCACAGCCAGGAAATAATAGTAGGCTAAACTCGACAGTTTATTTCCCAGTCATTATGCAGGAACAATTCTCTTGGAAGTTAAAAGGAGTTTTGTATTAGTAAGGATTGCATGATTTCTTATTAGCATTTACATTGCACCAGTACCTAAAGGCTCCAGCCAAGTTGGGCCTCATACTAGGCACTGGACAAACATTTAGTAAATGAGTCCTTGCTCCAAAGAGCTTACAGCTTAAGAACAGTGCAGGCCTGGTAAGTCTCCCTGTTCTCCCAGGGAGCCTTCCGATTTTTTGCAGTCCTCTCCTCTGCTCCTGAGCTGGTGTCTGAACCTCCTGGGAAAATAGGGTTGGTGTTTTGAGGTTTGATTTGGTGTGCATATTTTATTTCCATAAAGGTGATGCAACCAAATATTTTTCTGCTAAGATCTCTGGGCAAAGCAATACTCACATAGGTAGAGGACATTTTATATTAAGCTTCAAAATGTAGAAATTCTACATTTTCAAGTAAATAGCAAATTCATTTACTAAGTGTTTATTACAAATACTTCAATCAGATACATCTGGACAACTCCAGCAATCAGTGGGGTTGCACAGGTGAACAGGGAAGATTTTGGCCCTTGATGTTTAGTGATAAAGTTACAAAAACCTCAAGTTCAAAGTGAGAATACTTGAAACTGATAAAGGGCTTGATGCTGAAGCTGCTTTGGACATAGTCAATGGGATTTTTGATTTCAGAGTGGCTGCAGGATTGGGCCCATAGCCATAGTTTCTTTTCAAATTCCCTAGGGATGGGCAAAGTGGAATCTATTTCAAATGTGTGCTAGGAATGGCTGGTTTCTCAGAAGATATCACATAGAATAGTGTCAATTTTATTAAGGAGTCTGGTGATTCTTTTCCTAACTTTTCCCTTGGTTCTCTTGCATTACCAAGGCTTACAGTTATGTTTTTTAGAAGCAAGAAAGATTGGTCATCAAAAATGACTCTTTTCTCGCAAGGGAGGCAATCTGGAAAGTAATTTCATGGAAAGCAAATATGTTTCTGCTACCCTCAGACATTTCTGCAGCTGCCCTCTTAGTTTAGTAAAAAGAGACTTTAAGAGTTGGCTAAGGACTTATTTAGATACTCAGGTATCAAAAGTACTTTGATCCAGCTGGACACATCAATTAAGAATATACATTATATACGCTGGACTTAGTTACTGTTTAAAGAACTTCTGCATTTTGCAACACCAGCAGGACATACCAGGTAGACTGAGCCTGAGAAGTTTATAGCATCAAACTGCCATATCAGCATCAACTTGATTACTCCTGCATAGGGGTCTGGAAGGCGTAGGTCATGCCATTTATGGACAGGACTTTTGGGGTACTCTGTGCCTACAAGATACTAGGAACAGTGCAGCCATGTGATCCACAGAATGCAGGGACTGAATTTCTTTTTAGCTTTTGTCACAGAGTCACCGGGGTGATGCTCTGGAACTGCTCCCTATGAAGCCAGTCAGGACTCTGTAGGAGCCTCCTCTCTCTGAGCAGACTGTTTTCAGGGCAAGAAGCGTACACAGCTTCCACCTTCCTGGGTCTGACTTTGGAGCATTCAGCATCCCCTTCCACACTGTGCACCTCCTGCAGCAAATCCGCCCAGGCAGGGCTCCTGGGGAAGCCAGAGCCCTGGACCCCAACTCCGCAGTCAGCAGTGACTCTCAGCCAGCCGGTATAACAGAAGGTTTATTAGTCGACAGGAACACAGCGTAGGGCAGAACTTATTAGCACGGAAATCAGTGACCTTTCAGCCAAGTCCATCTTGGTGGCAGGGGACCCCAGAGCCAGGGCTCTGGTCCTCCCCCAGCCCAAAGCCAGCTAAGACTGACTCGCTTCCAGCTGCCTGGCCCCTGCCCTGCTCATTGCTCCTCCTCCATCCTTTGTCTCGCTTCCTGGGCCAGAGTCACCTGGTCGCATCCCTCTCCTGCATCTCAGGTTACGAAGGGGTGGGCATAGCAGCCATACAGGCAGCTGGAGCAGCCGCTACAAAAGTCACACACAGCATCCATGCAAAACAGCAGGACACACACAACATAACAAGGGAAAATCCCCACTTTGTCACAGCTTTATGCAGGCTACACAAGGAATCAAGGCAGAAGCTCTACACAGCCTTCTTCTTCCGTTTGACTTCCTCCTTGCAGAAGCAGCATGGGATTTTGCTTCAAATACCAGCTGACTCCACCAAATCAGCACAAAACCTAGGGACTTGTGGATGCCAAAGCTCAACATGGAGACGTTTTCTTTTACCCTATTTTGGGACTTACCTGGCCTCTCAACTCCTTTACAACCTGCCTCAGGGAAACATACTGCCAGGGGCTTCCCTACAGGCTGCTGCTCCCAAAAATCTCTCTTTAGTGTAAGAGGAAATGAGGGGTAGGAAAGATGACACCACAGCAAACAGCCCTTTTTCTAATCCACTGATACTGACCTCTCTTTAGCTGTAAAACTTGAACCTTTGAAATCTTCATGGGGGGGGGGGGGGCTCTTCTCGTAGGGTTGATTGACGGTGGAAATGATGCCTTGGAAGGGGATCTCTCCTTCAGCCCCTCACAAACCTGGCAGAAATGTTGTCACCTCCATCCAAGAAAGTGGAAGAGAAAATAGGACTCCAAGATGGTACAGTGTCTATTGGTTAACCATATATATGTTGTCCACCCAAAGTACATTGATGAATAACTAGTATAGTCCAAGGAAGACAAATGCAGTAATGGCTGTACACTCAAAGACAAAGAATTTGTAGGAGAAAGAATGTTGGTATTCACACTTCAAAAATTAAACTACCTAAGATCTGAGGGATGCCAGACATACAAGGGGAAAAATGTATTTCCCTCCTCCTTTGAGCCCAATTAAGTGAGAATAATGCATGCAGAACAACTACAGGAGCTAGCCTAGTTAATAACTCAGAAAGGAAACTATTATTTTGTTAGAAAAATAGCAAGGACAAAAATAACAATTCACAAGGTGAAGGCAAAATTGTGGTGGGCAAAACAGTTGGATAACAATGCTTTATAATAGTAAATTATACTTACTATTTCTACCACTTTTCATCCCAGGATTTCCAAGTGCATTAATTAATTAAGCCTCACAACATATCTGTGAGATATCTAAACACTATTACATCTATTGTGTACATAGGTAAACTGGAGCATGAGAGGTCAAATGACTTTCCCAAGGTCGTAGAGTGATTCGGTGTTAGAACCAAGAACAGAACGCAGGAATTCTGACTCTCAGTCCTCTGTTCAAAGACAACATTTCCACCATCAAGAATTCCAGTGTTGCAGATGCTGTTCCAATAATTATGGCAAAATTAAAGACAATCACATCAAAGCCGTACAGAGAAAAGGGCAACTCAAGCATGAGAGATCCAGTTTCAATCTCATGTTTTCTATGAGGAGATAATTGTAAACCAGGAGAATTAAATAAAATGTATTGATCTTCTCCTAATATTCTGGAAAAGCTCAGAAAATACATCTTAGACTAGAGGATGAATCTGAAGATATAGGTGAGGAACTGGAGGGGGAGCAAGTGCTAAGCATCCTACATGGCAGGCACCACTGTAAACATTGACCTTCCACAGGACTAAACTAAACTGTGGGGGATGTGTATATCTATGAAACTAAGCACTTTCCCCTTTTTCAGAGTTCCACATCTACTTTGTTCCCAGATCACAGTTCTGACTGTTGATGGAATCACACACTGTCATCTCATGGAGCCCGATACTTCTCCTATAAAGTGCTCTGCCATTGATTTCAATAGAAGCATGATTGGACCCAAGGAGACTTTGCTTTTGTTCTTTCCTGTTTTATTTGCCTTTATCTAAAACAGAGGCCATTATGATTGAAAATACCCGTGTTGGCACCTGGTGTTTGGAAAAACATAATACAACTTTCTTTAAAAATTCTGAAAAAAAGATACTCACTAGTGACCACTCTGAAAAGAAAACTCTTAGGGTTAGATCCTGATTTCAGTTATAATGGTGTAAATGCAAGGTCATGCACTCAGGGACTAACAACAAGAATTTCTGCTATAAGCTAGGACTCATCAGTTGAAAGAGACAAGGGAAGAGAGAACCTCAGTGTGCTGATCACCTATGAGCCACCAAAGTGATGCAGCTGTAAAAAAAGTAAATGCGATCCTAGAATGTATTAGTAGAGCTAGGAAAATATCAATGCTATTGTACAAGGCATTGGTAAGATCTTGTCTGGAATACTGTGTGCAATTCTGGTTACTCATGTTGAAGGAAGATGAATACAAACTAGAACAGGTGCAGAGAAGGGCTGCTAGGATAGTCAGGGGGATGGGAGCATGTCTTATGGAAAAAAACCTAAATGAGCTTGGCTTATTTAGCCTGGCAAAACAAAGACTGAACAGGGATATGATTGCTCTCTATAAATACATCCACGGGCTAAACACCAGAGAGTGAGAAGAGCTATTTAAGCTAACGGACAATGTTGGCACAAGAACAAATGTGTATAAAATAGCCATGAAAAAATTCAGGCTCCAAATTAGAAGTTTTCTAACAATTGGAGAAGTGAGGTCCTGGAAAAGCATTCCAATAGGAGTTATGGGGGGAAACAATTAGATTTAAGAAAGAGCTGCAATTGTATGGCACAGTTGCTTGTGATGGCAGGGGGCAGGACTCAGCAACTCTGGGGCTCACTTCCAGTTTATGTTTTATGTTTCTAAAAGCTCAGGCTTCAGGGTTGCAGATGGCCACCTGCAGGGCTTTCCCCCAGTGTATTCTGGGTTGTTTTTTGCCTCCTTCCTCTGAAGCATCAGAGATGGCCACAGCTGGAAATGGATCATTGGGTGGGGTGGGCTGGGAGTCTGAGATAGCACCAAGCATTCTCTCTCTGAGGTACTTGGCTGGCTGGCTGGCTCTTTCTCACATGCTTAGGGTGTACCTGAGTGCCATCTGGTACTGGGAAGGAATTTTCCCCAAGGTCAGATTGGCAGTAACCTTGGGATTTGTTTATTTTTTTGCCTTCCTCTGCAGTATGAGGTGTGGGTCACTTGCCAGAATTATCCAAATATATCTCACTTAATCATTTCTTGCCACTGCAGTGGCCTTAGACATTGGTGCACCTTGGTCCTTCCTATTCTCTTTACATGAAGTTTAGTCAATACTTTGGTCTAATTTTGGTTGGATTTAGTGTGTGGTTGCTGGTGATTAGCAACCTATGATATATGAGAGGTCAGAGTAGATGATCTGTTGGTTCCTTCTAGCCTTAAACTCTATGATTCTGTGACTCTATGGCTACATCTACACTGTACAGTTCTTGTGGTGGCATCTAGGGTTCAGGTAGCTTCATCCCACAGTGAAAAGCAGATTATGTACACACTGCAGTATGTAGCTACCTGTGTCAGTGAAAGGCTCTGGCAGGCAGGGAGGCAGCAAGGAGCTGCCAGATTCTTTTACTGCAGAGAGGACAGGTTTGGGCAGCAACCTTTGGCCAGAGTCTTTTCCTTCCACCTGAGCCTCATTCTGCAGCGGAGAAAGACTACAGCAGTGTAAGAGGCAGTGGGATATTACACTTCTAAAAACAGCAGTGTGGATGGGGAGGCACTACTTGGGCAAGCAGAGATCCCTGTAGGGTAAATATCCAGTTGCATATCCACAGTTTCAAGAGTGTCTTTACTCACTTGAGCAGTGCCCCACTGTCTACACTGCTATTTATATCCATGCTGGGGGAGCTAGACCTGTATGTACTCTACATCCTGCCAAAAGGAGTGTGCAGCATAGACATATCCTATGAAATCCAGAGAAAATCTATTTGTGTCACTGTGCCAATTCCACTTTTACTTGCACAGTATAAATAAGGAGGAACTCAACTGAAATCAACCAAGTTACGATGGTTTACTCTAATGTGAGAAGAGAATCAAGCCCAGTGGATTTACATTGATATATCTGGGAATTTGTCCCTCTGTGTCTTTTTTTATTTACTGAATATAAAAACAAAAGAACCAATCACTAAGGCCTGTGTAGTTATTCAACATTTCATAATAATCACCGTTGCATCCATTAAAATGCTATGGAAAAGTTAAAATTTTAATTCCAAGATTGTGATGTTAGACACGGATCACCATTTTAAAAAGTGCTCCATGTCGTAGGTATAAATCTCTCTAGTTAAAAGCATAATAATAATAATTCTGTCTTTTGTATCAACAGAACCAACAAATGACTTAAAATGATGTGGCTGTTTGTATTCCAATTTCTCCTTCTTTCTTGAATCAGTGCATTTTAAGAGCGAGAAAGTTTAACACGCCTCTATTATTTGCATTTGTGTTGGATCTGTATGACCTACCATTACTACGGGGTCCTTCATCAAATGGACTGTATGATGACAAAGGATGTTTAGAAGTTTAGAGCCTGTTACATAATTACAAAAGAGGGCCCTGATCCTGAAAGTTTGTATGTCTGCATGAACCTAATTGACTTCAGTGGGATGTAGGAGTATGCCGTGTGTATGAGACAGCAGGATCTGGATTGTATACTGTATAGGGTTAAAATGTCTTTATATACAGCTGCTGCAAAAAACTGATTGGCTAAAGAACTTTTGCAGAACATTACTGGAAATTATGAAATGTAGACAGATACATTTGGTATCTTCAAATCCAAATTATGAATACAAAAAGGAACTGTTTTTGACGTATACATAAAAAAACATAGTGATTCATTATATATTTATGATAAACGGGATTGTCTGTTCCTAAAATCAAAGCTAATATGTCTTACATAAAAATGTCAGCTAACACAAATTTGCATACAGTAAACACTGGTGACAAAATCCTACACACAAAATTTTCTCTTTGTAGATTCCTAGAAATGTGTTATTGATCATTCATACAAGTGCTCATTGGCAGTTCATACAATACATTTCCACATTTGCTCCCTTGATCCACCTATGATATGTGTCCCACCTTATAAACAAACAAGTTAGCACCCGTTTGTTGTTTCTGGCACTGTCCAGTAATATCTAGATTTGACATTATTTTGTGGTTTTAATGGACTTACTGATGTATTTAGAGCCCAATCCTGCTGCCATTGCAGACAGAAGCAAAATCTCCCAGGACTCCACTGGAAGGAGGATCACATCCTTAATATGCATGTAATTAAATCCAGTCTTCCAGTTCTTTTTAGGCCAAACCCTGAGAGATGCTGATATGGTTGCAAACTTTCTAATTGCACAAAACCAAACACCCCACCCCTTCCCGAAGGCCCCACACGCCACTCATTACATTCCTCTTTCCTCAGTGGCTCACTGTTCCCTCCCACACTCAGTTTTACTGGGATGGGGCAGGGGGTTGGGGTCAGGAGGGGGTGAGGACTGTAACTGGGCCTCCAGGGTGGGGCCAGAAATGAGGGGTGCAGGGTGCTGGAGGGGGCTCTGAGCTGGGGCAGGGAGTTGGGGTGCAGGAGGGGGTGAGGGGTCTGTCTGGGGGTGCTGTCTCTGGGGTGGGGCTGGGGATGAAAGTTTTGGGATGCAGGAGGGGGTTCCAGGCTGGGGGGTGGGGCCAAGGGATTCAGAATATGGGTGGGGGCTGCAGGTTGAGGCAGGGATTTGGGATGTGGGAGTGGGTATGGGCTCTGGGCTGGTGGTGAGGAATCTGAGGTGGGGCTGGACATGAAGGGTTTGGAGTGAAGGAGGGGCTTTGAGTTTGGGGGGCTTCAGGGCTGGGGCAGGGGGTTGGGGCTCAGGGTTGGGGTGCGAGCTTATGTCAGGTGGCTCCTGGTCAGCAGTGCAGTGGGGCTAAGGCAGGCTCCCTGCCTGTCCTGGCTCCACTTGTGCCCTGGAAGTGGCCAGCCGGTCTGGCTTCTAGGTGGGGGAGCCAGGAGGCTCTGTGCGCTGCTCTTGCCTGTGGGCACCACCATCCCCCCCAGCTCCCATTGGCCATGGTACTTGGCCAAAGGGAGTGTAGAGCTGGTGCTCGGGGCAGGTCAGCACACGAAGCCCTGTGGCCTCCTCACCCAGGAGCTGGACCTGCTGGCTGCTCTGGGGTGCACTGTGGTGCCAAGACAGGTAGGGAATAGCCTGCCTTAGCCCTGCAGCACTGCCGACTGGACTTTTAATGGCCTGGTCAGAGGTGCTGACCGGAGCCACCAGAGTCCCTTTTCGACCAGACGTTCTGGTCGAAAACCAGACACGTGGCAACCCTATTATGCTGAGTGACTGCAGCTCCTGAAGAAGTAATAATTTCTGCTTAAAGTGTTAATTACTACGTTACTGGAGGATTAATATCATGAAACCAATTTATGAAACTTGATTATGCACTTGTGCTCACTGCAATCAATGAAAAATCTTCCATTGATTTAATTGGAACTGGATCAGGCTCTATACGCAGAGAGAGAGAAGCTTCCCTGTGCTTATAAACAAGTTTCACTTCTTCTTAGAGGAGTGAAATGCCATGGAAGAAATTTGGGACTTACACCCCATTGAAGAGAACCCACATCAGGCATTATAACACACACAATTCAACTTAAATGGTGTGTCACAGTATACAAGTTCACTATAAGCAGGTTCTACTGTATACAAAGCCATATGTCCATATGGGTTGGATAAATCAGTTACCTCCTTTTTATGATTACATCCATGAAAATGCATTTATTTATTCTGAATTATATATAATAGCTACACTAAATGTTTTAGGAATCTTTGGGATCCCAAAGCCAGTATCAACTTGCACTATTTTAGCTGTTTACACCTGAACTGATTTTGCCAAAGACTGAACTTGCCACAGCTTGGAAGAAACCTGGCTTTTATAGGAAAGCCAGCAATTTTTGGGGGAAAGAGTTTTTATTTTCTCCTCAGATCTATGACTTTTATTCAACATGACCTTTATGGAAAAAGTAAAAAAAAAGTTAATATTAAACAAACCAGTAGTGGCCCATAGAAATGTAGCAGGTTTTAAAAGAAACAAACCTAAAATCCTATAGAATTTAATAAAGAATTATGTCTTCAATCTAGATTTGTTAAACCATTTTATAGAACTCTACAGCAGTCATATAACTTTCTATTAAGTTCTATGTGGTGCTTTAAAAAAGTCTATGGGAAAGTTTTCATTTTCTATTAAATCTTATAGCAGTTTCCCATAAAGACGGGCATTCTTGTGCTTCCTTTGTTCTATTTTTTTTCTCCCAGTAAACACATTTATGGCTCATAAAGTTAGTCTGATTGACACCAGCTGAGAATCCAGCCCATTTCTTGTAAAACTGCAAGGAAAATAGTAAGTTTCAGTTCCAGTAAGTGGGTCCAATGGAGTACTAATCCTTATACCAAATCTGAATTTTTATCTGTAGCGTATGGAATATTAAGATAATGAGTAAAACTGTGTATGACTTTCATTTTTAAAGAACCCACAAACCTCCAGACTATATGAATTTTGCCTGGTTTTTTTGTGTTTATTATAAAATCTAAACATTAGCCAGGGTTACTGAATATTTCATAAGAAAACTAGCAAATCAGATCTTACATATAACATCTTACTCGCCTTTATGCATGGAAAGTGACAGACACTTGTGCTGTTTGATACAAAATGGCTGAACTTCATCTTCAGACGACTAAACCCAACATCAGAACATGCCAATATAAACATCAAAACAAAAAATATATTCTAACCAACCACGGGAAACATTCTGGTATCAGGAAAAGCAACAAGGATTACACACATTTATAAACCAGCACACAAAGGTTTACAACAGTTCTGAAAATGAAGTCAGCTGTCTTGAGTCGAGGGATAAAGAAAGTCAGTATTGACCATTTACAATCTCTGACCTTTGCGGAGACTGTAAGAATCTGTTGTAGTGCAGCTACATACAGTACAATTCAGGCAATTTTTTTCACTTGGGTTCAGATTGCAAAATTCATTGTTGTGAGACAAAATGAGGAGGTAAATTTGAGCAGCAACCTCCACTAGACTGCTTGATGGAGCACTCTGGTGCAGCTGCATACTTTTGTGCAGCTGTATACTTGGCCTCTTGAGTTGCTGCTGAGCGTGCTCACTGGGAATGCTTGTGTTGATGTATAGTGTGGTGCACCATGGGTAGTCTTAAGGGTGGTTTTGGCAATGCAATGTTATCCATCCTATAGTATCATCTCTATCCCATAATTTTTGTGCCTATTCTCAATTTCCCATGAATCCATGCAGGACTTGTTGTCTGCCATCTCTGACAGAAGCATGGAGCTTGCACAGCCCTGAACTATTGTCATGTGCATTGCAAGCACAGGACGCATGATCCTCCAGTATTTGCAGGGCTGCAAGAAGAACTGTGGGGAATATGATGATTTCCTATCAGTTGGTTTGCTGTGAGACATAGCAAGAACCAATTCCAGGTTATTGATGGCGTTCATGGAGCTGCTGCAGAAGGTGGAGCACCAATTCTAATCCTGAGAATCAAGCCCTGACTGGTGGGATCACATCGTAACGCAGGTTTGGGATGCCAAGCAGTGGCTACACTTTTGGATGTGTAAGCCCACATCCTGGATCTGTGTGCTGTGCTTGCCCCAGCCATCCAATGCAGGGACACCAAATTGAGAGCTGAACTGACAGTGGAGAAGGGAATGGCAATCACAAGGTGTAATCTTGCAATGCCTGATTGCTATCAGTCAATGGGAAATGATTTTGGAGTGGGAAAATGCACTGTGGGGGGCCACTGTCATGTAAGTGTGCAGGACCATTAGTCATTTGCTATGCAGGACTGTGACTCTTGGCAATGTGCAGGATGTAATGGATGGCTTTGCAGCAATGTGGTTCCTGAACTATGATGAAGGAATAGATGGCACACACATCCCCATTTTGGCCCCAGAAATGGAAAGGACTACTTTTCTTTGGTTATGCAAGCACTCATGGATCACCAGGGTTGCTTCATTGACATCAGTGTTGACTTGTCAAGGAAGGTGCATGATGCTAACATCTTTAAGAACACAGGACTGTTCAGAAATCTACAAGGAGGGACCTTCTTTCCTAATCAGTGGGTTTCCATTGGCAATGTTAAAATGCCAATAATGATCCTGGGGGACCCAGCCTACCCCTTATACCCCCGGCTCATGAAGTGGTACGTTGGCCACCTTGTCAGCACCAAGGAAAGATTCAATTACAGACTCAGCAGGTGCAGAATGACAGTTGAATGAGCTTTTAGTAAATTGAGTTTAGGACCAGACTTCAAAGAGAAACTGCTGAGCTTCAGTTCATTTGCAAATTTGACACCATCAGCTCAGGATTAAACAAAGACTGTGAATGGCTAGCCAACTACAAAAGCAGTTTCTCCTCCCTTAGTGTTCACACCTCAACTGTTAAAGTAGGGCCTCATCCTCCCTAGCCTGATTCTTGCTTGCATATTTATACTTGCCCCTGAAAATTTCCACTACATGCACCTGATGAAGTGGGTATTCACCCACGAAAGCTTATGCTCCAGTACGTCTGTTAGTCTATAAGGTGCCACAGGATTCTTTGCCGCTTTTACAGATCCAGACTAACACGGCTACCCCTCTGATAGTAAATTGAAGCGATCCTGTTATTGTTTACTCACCAAATTGGATCTCTATGCAAAAAATATCCCAGTGGTTATTAAATAACCCCTGTTGTGTCCTGCCTAATATTTGTGAAGCAAAAGGGGAAAACTTGCCACGGGGGTGGAGATGGAGCAGCTGTTTGCTGAGTTTGAACAGACAATCATAAGGGCTATCAGATGAGCACACAGGAGGAGCTATACAGCTTCAAGTGCTCTTTCAAAGTCTCCCTAAGAGCGAGCCACAGTAACGTGCTATGGTCTGCTGTGCTCAACCTTGGGCAGCAGGTTGGGGGCCTGTTAGGAACTGTGTGGTGTATGCTGAATAGCTCATATATCAATGACAGTGCTCCAATTAATGTTGAGGGGTTCCTGCACATTTATGACAACTACAGTATCTAGCACTGAGCCGATGGGTTGTAAGTTTACAAGACCACAACTTTCACGGCCAGCAGTCATGATTTGCCAATCTTTGTAAGCTAATAAAGATGAATAACTTTCAAAACAAAAGAGTTTTATTCACTTAAGAAAACAGCTCCAAAAATAATCTGAAAAATTTACGAGTAAGTGTGTAACTTTAAAAAAATTAGGAACATTAATAAATAAACCAGAGGAAGTAAGTCTGATGTCCATTGTAGTTATGCATACATCAACCATGACTCTCACAGATTAGCATAGGTGAAGCTGTGGCGGTCCATGCTTTTCCCTGGTGTGGAATTGTAGGGGAGGCGTGCTGGCCCTGAGGCCATAAGGAATGCTGATGGGGGGATGTTGGGAGGCACTATGCTGCAGCTCCCAACAGACTGAAATGGCATTCAGGCCTGGGATTGTTAAACCTGGAGGTCCACAAGAGTTGGCAGCATCTGAGTTTGCTGTCGGAGGAGCCCCATTATGCCCTGGTGCATCTCTCCCTCCTCCCCCTGCTTTTCTGTGCCTCCTGTCTGCTCTTTCCTTTTCTATACAGTCTGCAATATTCACTCTCCAAGTCCCCTGTTCAAGGTACCATTGTCACTAGTGTAGGAATGGAAAGCGAAATTTAGGATTGAGAACTTCTCTTGGTTGCCTAAAGAGTAAAACAAGACAAGCTTATTGACGCTTCTGCTTTGGAGATCATGATCCGTGGTGCCACTCTCAGCTCAAGCCATGGTGACTATGACCTACCAAGAGTACGGCAATTGCTTGGTTGCATGAAATTATGAGTATAGGGCACTAACACTGGATACTGGCACCATTTTCCACAGCTAGGGGTGGTTTCAGCTGATCTCACTCCTGAGGGTAACAAAGACACAGAGAGCACAGCTGCTGCTGGTGTCCTGAATCCACCCAGGCCCTTATGATGTAATGGTCTGCAGAAATTAGCACCACATGGCAACATTTAAGAACATAAGAATGGCCATACTGGGTCAAAGCAAAGGTCCATCCAGCCCAGTATCCTGTCTACCGATAGTGGTCAATGCCAGGTGCCCCAGAGGGAGTGAACCTAACAGGTAATGATCTAGTGATCTCTCTCCTGCCATCCATCTCCACCCTCTGACAAACAGAGGCTAGGGACACCATTCCTTACCCATCCTGGCTAATAGTAATTAACGGACTTAACCTCCATGAATTTATCCAGTTCGCTTTTAAACCCTGTTATACTCCTAGCCTTCACAACCTCCTCAGGCAAGGAGTTCCACAGGTTGACTGTGCGCTGAGTGAAGAAGAACTTCCTCTTATTTGTTTTAAACCTGCTACCCATTAATTTCATTTGGTGGCCCCTAGTTCTTATATTATGGGAACAAGTAAATAACTTTTCCTTATTCACTTTCTCCACACCACTCATGATTTTATATACCTCTATCATATCCCCCCTTGGTCTCCTCTTTTCCAAGCTGAAAAGTCCTAGTCTCTTTAATCTCTCCCCATATGGGACCCATTCCAAACCCCTAATCATTTTAGTTGCCCTTTTCTGAACCTTTTCTAATGCCAGTATATCTTTTTTGAGATGAGGGGACCACATCTGTATGCAGTATTCAAGATGTGGGCGTACCATGGATTTATAGAAGGGCAATAAGATATTCTCCGTCTTATTCTCTATGCCTTTTTTAATGATTCCTAACATCCCGTTTGCTTTTTTGACTGCCGCTGCACGCTCCATGGACGTCTTCAGAGTACTATCTACGATGACTCCAAGATCTTTCTCCTGATTAGTTGTAGCTAAATTATCCCCCATCGTATTGTATGTATAGTTTTGGGTTTATTTTTTCCAATGTGCATTACTTTACATTTATCCACATTAAATTTCATTTGCCATTTTGTTGCCCAATCCCTTAGTTTTGTGAGATCTTTTTGAAGTTCTTCACAGTCTGCTTTGGTCTTAACTATCTTGAGCAGTTTAGAATCATCCGCAAACTTTGCCACCTCGCTGTTTACCCCTTTCTCCAGATCATTTATGAATAGAATTGTTCCTCGGACTGACCCTTGGGGAACACCACTAGTTACCCCTCTCCATTCTGAATTTGTTCTATCCAGAGAAAGAAATAAGATTTCTATCTTTAGAAACCTTCAGGAGATGACTGTGGTGTACCAGTGAGGACTGCCTGATACTGCTGGTGCAGAAGGCCTTTGAAAGACCCCCAAGAAGGGGAATCAAAATATGACCTGGTCAGAGGGCCACATCACAAAGAGGAAGCAGCAGCTACTGGAGCGAGAGACAGGCCGCAGACAGAGACAATCACTGGAGTGCAACCAGGGACATCAGTCAGACAGAGCTAATCCCCAGAACAACCAGGAGGAGGCGCAGTCATGCGGTGAGTAGAGCACACCATGACGGTAATGTAATTTCTATACTTATACTGCATCAACCTCTGTACATCGACCGTGAGTCAATGCCACTTGAGGAGCTCGTGTTACTGTCAGCATAATGGGGCACTTACATAGAGAACACAAATTTAAGTGTAGATACATACACAACTAGGTCCATGCAAGACTTATATCACCCTAACTTTGAAGTATGGACCAGGCCCAGTTTAAACTTGGCTCAAGAAGAGGCTCACGTTCATGAATTCCTATGAACTGATCCTGTTGTGTTCAGCTTTAATAGTTAGGTTGTGGATCTTGATAGACATTTGTTTTTATTTTTGGAAGAAACCTGTTCAAAGCCCCCATGGAAGAGCAATGGGGGTTTATGACTTTTCGTCATCAAAGGATCTGCTTCATTAGGAGAATATTTTTCCTCATCTCAGGGAGGTTTTTCTTTTTTTACTTATTAGCCATAAATCCAAGCAGTTACTGCACTGCCAATAAGAGGAAGGGCCCCCCTCTATGGACTTCATTACACCCTGAAGTACGGTGGTTGCTCTGTGAGGGAAGTAATTTGCTACACACCTTTACATGATACAGAATTTTGCCCCTTGCACAGTTGGCCAGCTCTGCTAGCTGGACTATGATGAGGGGAAAGAACTATGGTCCCCTTTCTGCCCTCTTTCCAGAGAGTTACTCCCAGTGTAAAGCAGGGAAGACTGTGGGTAGCCTGAGTAGTTCTAGTGCCTAAGCAATGTTGGCAGTTCTTTGAGCATGGGGGCTCTACTTTTGTTCACAGGCCATGTAGGAAAAGCCTCCCATGCATCTCACACACAACTATGTAAGGTAGCCATAACCTAATTGCATTAAGATACAGCTAAGAAAATGATTCATAACAAATCATTTATCTAACAAACTTCATTTCTTTTAGTTTGCAAATTTCTTACCAGCAGCTTACAATTCAGGTTTTTTTTTTTCTTATCCAGAGATATTTATGGCACGGTTTCTAGGGACAATACCTGGACTGCAGATTGTGAGCTATTGTTACATGTATTCAACAACCACAATTTGAGCTGAGTTACTTAGCTAGTTTTGATCACATGGTATGTTCTGCTCCCTGAATGGATGAGGATACCTTTTTGGAACAGATTTCTGGTGCAAACATTCATGTTTTCAAATTAAAAATTAATTTTCCACATATTCTCTCATATTTACTTAAAATTTGCTGTTTCTACAAACATTCTTGCCAGTGAACTCAGTTGCTAGAATATTCACAATATGCAAACACAGAGTCATTGACACAAAAGGTGAGTGTTCAGAAATTGCAATGAATATTAATTGCAATTTTTCTACAGTATTCACCAAATTATATATTGAAATAGTGTGTAAATTTTCCATTGCACATAAAGACTCGTGATGTTCCCTGATGAACTACATCTGTTCCAATGTCTCCATATGAGATATTTTCATTTTTTAGAAATATCATCTGCCAAATGTGGGACTTCCTGGTTATATATTCTGGATGTTCTGTGGTTAGAAAACTTTGGAGCCACATTACATGTCCTATCATGCAGAACATCTCTGCAAGTAAGTAGGACAACATGATAAAATGACAAAAAAGCTCAATTTGTATTTAAAAATGTAACCGTTATACTTTATAGAGACACCTTTAAATTTCCCTTTTTTT
The DNA here is from genome assembly GCF_965140285.1 of Lepidochelys kempii. NCBI lineage: Eukaryota > Metazoa > Chordata > Testudines > Cheloniidae > Lepidochelys > Lepidochelys kempii. The sequence continues at coordinate 55,962,048 of NC_136383.1, forward strand.
TAAATTTAAATATTTTTGCATGCCATTGTGTTGCTCTGTGCGAGATTCATTCCCCCTCCCTCTGTCAGCATTCTGGTTCATCCAGGGCCAAACCAGTTTCAAATGTTTCCTGCCTGCCTGCGGGCTTTTTTGGCAGTGTTCATGTTGGGCGGCACACCTAAATCCAGGATCAGTGCTAGTCATAAACCATAAACTGGTTTGACTTTAACTTTTTTTTCCCCTCCAGGTTTATACAACACAATGAAAGCACACAGGTAAGTTAAAAAATAGCTTTCACTAGATCTTAGTTTACTGTGGTAAGAGTTCCTGTGTGGCAGTTTGCCACAGCTTCTTTCATGGGAACATTAGCTTAAAAACAAATTGGGTGAGAGGGTGAATAGGATAGTCTGGAAGCAAATGGAATATCTACGATATTTTACATTCAGTAAAATGTGCACAAAACGTTTGTGCCAAACCATCTAATCCCTGAAAAAAGGTGTAGATTTGGGTTGTAGTCTCAGGTCTGCTGGGGCTCTTGACAAGAACTTGACTTCTCTGTGCTTCAAATTTCCTCATGTATAGAACTTGGATAATGCTCATCTATCTCACATTTGATGTGAGACTTTATCCTTTGTTACTCATCAAGCACTTTCAGAGCCTCAAATAGTTGTGTAGATGCCGTATGGAGATTTAATAAATAAATTAAAATGGCACTTCAAATTAAAAAGAGTAAAAATGTTACATACAATGAAACCAGTCCTGCTGCACTGATGGAGGCAAAACTCCTGTTAAAATCAAATGGATATTTGCCTGAGCTAGGCCTGAAGGATCAGTCCCAACCGGGATGGTAAATGCTTAAATATGAAGCAAAATCTGTTTTCCTCAGTTACTTCTGGTGGAAGCTTAAAGTCTTAATGAGAGTTGCAACATCCAGTATGCAAGAGGGGAAAGCTGTTGTGATTAGTCACAACTAAGGGGCTATTCCTACCAACACATATTAATTAGTAACTTTCTTTATGTGAATAGTCTTAAAGAGATTAATGGATCCTCCTCACACATACATGTTTGCAGGCTCAAATCCTAAAGCTATAGGTTTGCCATGACTGTAACTTTCATGACAACACCTTTGATTTTAGGATTATTCACAGAAAGTCATGTTTTTTCAATGCAACTATGTACCTTGAAACAACTTTACAAGTAAGCACAGACTTAAACTGGAAGTGCATTTCTGAGCATAGTCTCCAATTAAACTAAAAGTGGTGAGGAAGTTTTCATTTTGAAGCCATGATCTGAAACGCTTTGCAGTTTTGGTGCAAATCCCAAAACACAGGGTTCCCCATTTCTATATCTCATTGGATCCTTAACACTGGGAAGTGAGTCGCCACTCTTGAAGATACTTAGATATTCCCCATTCCAGCAGTGTCTGAATACTTAACAATCATTAAATGTGTTTATCCTCACAACATCCATGCAAGGTAGTACAATACTCCAATCCATATTTTAGAAAAGGGGAACTAAGGCCCAGAGAGAGTAGGTGACCTGCCCAAGGTCACACCGGAAGCCAAAGGTATAGTGAAAACTTGAACCTAGGCACTCATGGGCAAGCTCCCCCATTCCCTGCTGTCCCATGCAAGAGTAACCCCTCTGGTGAGGTCAGGTTCCTTCCAACTTGGCAAGTGGAAATGTGGGGCTCCTTTGATTACACAACAGTTGCATTAGTAAAGAGATTTCACACTAAGTTCATGTCCTGTTATCCATTACAAGTGAGGGATGATTGAGAACTCTCATACATAGCTCCCTCCAACCTGGCTTCCCTTTCCTGGCCTGGGAGGAGTGGGAAGAAGGATGGGGTAGGCTACTTGGGCATCCACTCCTTTTCTCTTCCTTCACACCCAAAAAGATTGTACCCCAGCTATCACCAGGAAGATGTCCCTTCTCTTCCTGCTCTAATTTCTAGCTGGGACATGTCATAAAGTAGGGGAGAATGCTTCTATTTCCTCTCCTCCCCCTTCATTTCTAGAGGACAAGATCCTCCTTCCACCTTCCCATTGCCTCTATTCTCCCTGAACAAATCAGTGAAGGTTCCTCACTTCCTTCCTTCACGCCTTCTTGAGCCCATTCTCAGGAGATGAGAGGGCTTGCTTAGGAGATCCCCCACTTCTCCCAGACAGTGAGGCTCCTAGTTCAAGTGTCGCAAATCATCATTAGGTCACCCCGCTCCCCAAAATATTGATTATGAAAGGGAGCGTATATATAGACCCCCTCAGTGAGAGAGGAAGGGATACTAAAAAGGTTAACCAAATTTCTAAAAACCTACCCAATTTTGACACTTCTCTTTTATACATACTGGTGTGAAAGCATTTCCATTATAAGGACAGTACATATTTTACCACACCACAATTCCACAGGAGAAATCACATTTTTTCAATAATGTGTAAAACCAAAGTCTGGCTGCTAGCAAGAAAATAAATTAATTTGTCATGCTGTTTAAAACACAGATTCTTCACTGGAGGATTAAGCAAGCAAGTCAGGGGACCCCAGGGAGCAGGTATTTTGTCATAAGATGAATCTGCTTAATAATTTCTTCTCCAAACTATCTAATTCCTGGGCATAACTACCACATGTGCAAGTATGTGTCTCTTTCCTTGTAACCCCTCCAACAGAATGCCTCCCTAGCAGCAAAAATATGATGGATCTTTACTTAAATCAAATGCCACCTAACAGTAATTTATACAAAAAATTATTTAAGCTACATAAATGGAAGATGTATATCCCCTTTCCCATACTGACTGACTCATCCAGATCTATTTCTTGTCCAAATCCCTCCCTCATCATTTCAACTGGGCTGTTTTCTTATCAAGATCTTATTCAATCAAAATTGTATATATCTTAGAAATTAACCTTTTTGTTCCAGCGTACTCTTGGGTCACTCGAGGAGGAGTTTGCAGAACCAATATGCTTGTAGAAAACTGATTTCCAAAACCAAACCTTACCAAATTAGCCTGAGGTACTCCTACTCTAGGCAGTCGAAGGTTTCTCAGCATCCAAAGAAAGCAGCTCATAGGAAAGATTGCTAAAATTAACATTATAGATCAAATTATGAGCTCTTCTGATATTATCAGATACATGCCTGCCAGCAACTAACCCAGATATGACAAGGTGAACATATTTGGGCATTGATGCCACTCAATCTTTTTGCTAGCATCTTGGCATATATTTTAGCATCCACATTAATTATAGAAATAGGTCTGTATGGTGCACAATTGTAAGATCTTTTCCTTCTTTAGGAATGACCACAATTTTTGTCTCTTTAATTTTGTCTCTTTAATTCAGGATAACCAGATTCATGAAACAATTCAGTTAAAATAGGGATCAACACTTGCTTTCCAGCTCTAAAATACTACTCAGAAAACCCATCAGGACCTGGAGCTTTATTGGATATTAAATTCTTAATTACAACTTCAACTTCCTCTGCAGCAATTTACTTATCAAGAGCTGCCACATCATCCTCTGATAGCTGAGAAGGTTGCACACTTCAAAACATCCAAATCCTGAAATTAGAAAATTTGAGAAATGTACAGGTATGGAAAAAGTTGGGATTAGAGATCTGTGTGATCCCCCACTGCAACTTGAGACCATTACTCCTCATTCTCTCATCTGCTACCATTGAGAACAGTCTAGAGCCATCCTCTTTGGAACCCCCTTTCAGGTAGTTGAAAGCAGCTATCAAATCCCCCCTCATTCTTCTCTTCTGCAGGCTAAACAATCCCAGCTCCCTCAGCCTCTCCTAATAAGTCATGTGTTCCAGGCCCCTAATCATTTTTGTTGCCCTTCGCTGGACTCTTTCCAATTTATCCACATCCTTCTTGTAGTGTGGGGCCCAAAACTGGACACAGTACTCCAGATGAGGCCTCACCAATGTCGAATAGAGGGGAACGATCACGTCCTTCGATCTGCTCGCTATGCCCCTACTTATACATCCCAAAATGCCATTGGCCTTCTTGGCTACAAGGGCATACTGCTGACTCATATCCAGCTTCTCGTCCACTGTCACCCCTAGGTCCTTTTCCGCAGAACTGCTGCCTAGCCATTCGGTCCCTAGTCTGTAGCTGTGCATTGGGTTCTTCCGTCCTAAGTGCAGGACCCTGCACTTATCCTTATTGAACCTCATCAGATTTCTTTTGGCCCAATCCTCCAATTTGTCTAGGTCCTTCTGTATCCTATCCCTCCCCTCCAGCGTATCTACCACTCCTCCCAGTTTAGTATCATCCGCAAACTTGCAGAGAGTGCAATCCACACCATCCTCCAGATCATTTATGAAGATATTGAACAAAACCAGCCCCAGGACCGACCCTTGGGGCACTCCACTTGATACCGGCTGCCAACTAGACATGGAGCCATTGATCACTACCCGTTGAGCCCGACAATCTAGCCAGCTTTCTACCCACCTTATAGTGCATTCATCCAGCCCATAATTCCTTAACTTGCTGAGAAGAATACTGTGGGAGACCGTGTCAAAAGCTTTGCTAAAGTCAAGAAACAATACATCCACTGCTTTCCCTTCATCCACAGAACCAGTAATCTCATCATAAAAGGCGATTAGATTAGTCAGGCATGACCTTCCCTTGGTGAATCCATGCTGGCTGTTCCTGATCACTTTCCTCTCATGCAAGTGCTTCAGGATTGATTCTTTGAGGACCTGCTCCATGATTTTTCCAGGGACTGAGGTGAGGCTGACTGGCCTGTAGTTCCCAGGATCCTCCTTCTTCCCTTTTTTAAAGATTGGCACTACATTAGCCTTTTTCCAGTCATCCGGGACTTCCCCGGTTCGCCACGAGTTTTCAAAGATAATGGCCAATGGCTCTGCAATCACAGCCGCCAATTCCTTCAGCACTCTCTGATGCAACTCGTCCGGCCCCATGGACTTGTGCACGTCCAGCTTTTCTAAATAGTCCCTAACCACCTCTATCTCCACAGAGGGCTGGCCATCTCTTCCCCATTTTGTGATGCCCAGCGCAGCAGTCTGGGAGCTGACCTTGTTAGTGAAAACAGAGGCAAAAAAAGCATTGAGTACATTAGCTTTTTCCACATCCTCTGTCACTAGGTTGCCTCCCTCATTCAGTAAGGGGCCCACACTTTCCTTGGCTTTCTTCTTGTTGCCAACATACCTGAAGAAACCCTTCTTGTTACTCTTAACATCTCTTGCTAGCTGCAGCTCCAGGTGCGATTTGGCCCTCCTGATATCATTCCTACATGCCCGAGCAATATTTTTATACTCTTCCCCGGTCATATGTCCAACCTTCCACTTCTTGTAAGCTTCTTTTTTATGTTTAAGATCCGCTAGGATTTCACCATTAAGCCAAGCTGGTCGCCTGCCATATTTACTATTCTTTCGACTCATTGGGATGGTTTGTCCCTGTAACCTCAACAGGGATTCCTTGAAATACAGCCAGCTCTCCTGGACTCCTTTCCCCTTCAAGTTAGTCTCCCAGGGGATCCTGGCCATCCGTTTCCTGAGGGAGTCGAAGTCTGCTTTCCTGACGTCCAGGGTCCGTATCCTGCTGCTTACCTTTCTTCCCTGTGTCAGGATCCTGAACTCAACCAACTCATGGTCACTGCCTCCCAGATTCCCATCCACTTTTGCTTCCCCCACTAATTCTACCCAGTTTGTGAGCAGCAGGTCAAGAAAAGCACCCCCCCGCCAGTTGGCTCCTCTAGCACTTGCGCCAGGAAATTGTCCCCTACGCTTTCCAAAAACTTCCTGGATTGTCTATGCACCGCTGTATTCCTTCCTAGAGTTAGATGTGGTAGGACTGTGGGGCCTCCTGCAAGGACCTGCAAAGGCCAGGTATAACCTGTCACAAAGGTGAAATTCATCCCTCTGCAAAGAGCCCGCCCAGGGATGTAAATGTAACTTCAGTCAAGTGTGGCCCACTGCTCAGGGGTGAATTTTGCATTTAAAAAGTGCATAAATCATTTTCATTTCCCCAGGTGGCTTAGGACATTATCCTACAAACACTTCTTACTATTGGCCATAATAGTTGCTACCATGATAGTCTCACTGAAGTCAATAAGACTACTCATTGCAATAAGCTATGCTTGTTAGAAAATTTTAGTTGGAAAACTTCTGATGAAAAATAGGAAACTATTTCAACCAAATTTCTCCCCTCACCTCAAACATTCCAGTTTTCTGACCATATCTAATAGAAAACATCATGTACAGTAGCAAGTACTTGTAGAGAAGAACCTTTGGGTGGAATTCAATCAATGACTGCTATGCTGGTGACTGTGAGGAGAGATTACTATAACTTCCAGGCAGCCAACGGGCTAAGAAACTAAACTCAGCTTCAACAAATCTTTTCTTGCCGTTGAACCTTGCACTTAGCACCATTTTGGCCCTTAATGAACAAATAACCAATCATAATATACAATTAATAATGGTATTGGGGATGCCAGGGGACTTTAATTGATGTACTGGGTATGAGACCTGAGCTGCCATTATTATTAGTTATTGTGGTAATGCCCAAAATGTGATATATACTTTCCAAACACAGAGGAAAACAGCCCCTGCCCTAAAGAGTGAGGCACCAATAGTCAGTGAAGAAGTTTGAGGCTTTCCAGATAAATGACTTTTTGCTCCTGTGGTTGGGCCATAAGGTCCTTGACAGAATATTTTCTGTCTTGAAGCTTCATAACCAATAACATCTACCAATTCTAAGCATTTTGTGAGTCCCCCACCCTTCATCTCCTTCTTCTTCCTTAACTGGACAGAAAGACAGCTTTACAAAACTGGTTTTTCTTCCTAATGAAAAACTTAAGCCAGAAATACCAGAATTTTTACATTTCTGCTCAATACTGTAGTAATTTGGAAGCAAATGTTTGAGGATGAAACAAATTTCAGTTGATGAACAGCAAATGTCCTTTTGAATTCTTCTGAGGAAATACAATTATTGTACCATGTAAACACTACCTAATATGCATACTGTAGCCTATCTCTTCTAGGTTTGGGATTTTCTAGTACCAATTACCAATGATACATATGCATTTTAACTTTGTTCCCTTGTTTTATTTTGGCTTAAAAATCATATTTTAAAAATACTGTTTCTTTTTGTCTTCTAGTCTAAAGCTTTTATGCTTCATGATTTCAAGGTTTTTCAAAACCATCAAGACTAGAAACTTTTTAAAAAAACCCGAAAGCTGAGATTCTCACATAACTGGATAACTCCAGGAAAAAACAAAACCAAAAATACCCCCGATCCCCACCAAATACCATGAGATTTCCAGTAAAATCATGAGTTGGCAACAGTCAGTATACTGTTAATTTTATATATTGTTTATTAAATGTGTAGCAAAGCTTTTGAAAGGAATATAACTGAGTTCTATTGTTTTTATACTGTGATGTAGTGTTGGAGTCGAAAAACATTTTTATGAATAGAATTGGATTGATTGATCTGTTTGTGTTGATTATATGGTGTTGTTACAGGTTTACGTAAATGTATGTAGACCTTGCAATTTTGTTGTTTAACTATAATGTGTAGCTACTAACATATGCAGTTTTTTACTGTGAGTAATGTTGTAGCATATGTTCATGTTTTAGTACTTTGGAAATAGATTCCTTGTAGAGGAAATGGGATTTTATGGTCTTCTAGGCTTTCGTAATGTTGACCTTTACATGTAATTTTACCAAATTGTAGGGGCAAAGTGAAGGTAATATAAATTGTGTGGGATGATAGTGAATGATGAACAATTACACAGCAGTAGGAAACTGGCCAAATCCCTAAGATGCTCATTTCCATACTTTCCAATGATGGGACTTTTAAAAAGATGTGAAATTTGTAAACAGAGAATGTTGGTAACATTATTTTGTGGATTTGCTGGATTGTGTTGAAACACTTACAAAAACTTTGTTGCAAAAACCTTAACTATTTTGTACTTTTGTTCCCCAATGAGCACCAATATAAGCTGTGCTGTGACAGCATTTATAAGGCCCACCATTGTGGGGCTCCCCTCCTGCAGAGTTTAATAAGGTCATAGGGGATAGACTGTATGTGTGATATATATCCGACTGGAATGTGTGTGTAGTAATGATGGAGGTGGAGGCTTTTATCCAATTTTAAATCTACAACTTTAAATGCATGAAGGTTTGTATCTAAAACATTTTAACCTTTTGCAATTTAATAGAGCTCTGCCTTTTCTTGTCTTATTCCTGTCACTTTCTAGATCTCCCCTGATGCATCACTCCTTCAAGCATGTCTCTGGAACTTGATCTGAGCCAGAGAGAATCCTGACCCAGGATTCAGGAACAAAGTGTTTCCTATGTCACATCTTTATACCATTGCTGTAATGAGCTGCTAGCTCTCCACCAACCTGATTGTGGGGTATGCTCATTCCACCTCTCTCTTCTTTCTCTAATCCCTTTGTAATTCTCCTACTGTTCTCTTCTGCCCCAAAAGGGACACAGTGAAAGGTAACTTTGTTGAACAAAAAGAAAAGGAGTACTTGTGGCACCTTAGAGATTAACAAATTTATATGAGCATAAGCTTTCCTGAGCTACAGCTCACTTCATCGGATGCATGCCGTGGAAAATACCGTGGGGAGATTTTATATACACAGAGAACATGAAACAATGGGTGTTACCGTACACACTGTAACCCATTGTTTCATGTTCTCTGTGTATATAAAATCTCCCCACGGTATTTTCCACGGCATGCATCCGATGAAGTGAGCTGTAGCTCAGGAAAGCCTTATGCTCAAATAAATTTGTTTGTCTCTAAGGCGCCACAAGTATTCCTTTTCTTTTTGAGGATAGAGACTAACATGGCTGCTACTCTGAAATTTGTTGAACAAAGTCAACATGGAGTTCATAAGCCAAAACTATATTGAAGATAGGATAAGAAAAGGAAAGGTAGGAACTTTTTAAAAAAAAAATCAATGAGAGGGAATTATTTCAAGCCCCGTAACTTTGAAATTCCTATTTGAATATTTTACCAGACTTCTCAGAAAGACTGTACCCTGAGACATGCTGTAGTAATTTCAAGTGGATTCATTTATACCTGGGAAAGTTAGATTGTAGGCTGAATATCCGACTCCTAAAAGGAATCTGGTTAAAATTAAAAATGAAGCCATTATTGCTGCATTCTATTACAGTAGAAATTTATAAACAAGTAATCTTTGGCTATTTAGTTAAAGCACTTAGGACTTTATCCTTAGCATCCAATATATGAATGCCAACCAACTCAATTATACAGTGATTTGAGCTGTATTAATCTCCATTTGCAAAATAGAGATGCATTATGGATCTCTAATTTAGGCTTTAGATATCCATTCTAGCACTTGTGGTTAATTTTTGCTTCAGCTTGATCCCTTAACTAATTATTTTACAATAATACATTTACATCAAATATTTTACAAGGCATAATATGGGCTGATAATAAAAAGAAACCACCCTGATGAAGTGCTCAGTCATTAATCTTATAATACCATAACTATTTAACTCATATTCCATATGACTTTCATATCTCCTGTTATGATTACTGATGACTTAATGGCACTGCTAACGCTACCAGATAATGAAAACAGTAACTGAAATTACTTTGACTGGCTACTAGGATGTGAAGATGCAACTATGTCTCTTGGAGCAGTGCATTGGAGAATTTATTTTTCACAAGAAAGCAGAAGACTAACTGTTCCCACATTGTGCAGATCAATCTGTTTAATCAGTTGTTACACAATGAAAGTGAAGGAGAAACCTTGGCGTGGATTCATTGATTAATCTCTGAAATCTGTCTCTAGGTGTCCATGTTCCTATCTGGCTTAGATTTCCATGGCACTATATCCTAACATAACTAAACCTGAAGCTGCCTGGGGAACAGCTTCCTTCCTGTGGGCAAGCTCTTCAGACAGACTATGTTGTGCAAGACAGTAAAAGCTGCAGTGCACTTTTTTGGGGCCATATTTCTATCATATGGTGCTCCGCTTTATTAAGGCCCTTAATTCTCCTCTGCAACTAGAAATGTAGCTGCTTGATTGTTTTCCTTTAGGCTTGCAGAGCTTTCTTACATTAAATTTATGATTTTTAGGGAAGAAATTAATGAAAACCAGTAACAGAGAGACAAAGGGAGTAGAGGAGTAAAACTGGTTACTAGGTAGTCCTAATACACAAGGAAGAAAAAGTATATAGTTGCACAGTTGGTGAAGCTAAGGGCATTATTTGTAATGCCTAGTAAAAGTATCCGTAAACTATAAATTGAGCTGATCCACAATAGATGTGGTTGTTCAGCAAGAGACCAGCACCAGAAAAATGACAAGAGGGGAAACAGCAGTAGTGCATCCCTGATAGGGAAAATTGGTCTCAAAATGGCTCTTTGTAGGAGGGATCAGATTAGGCCAATGGAGATGGCAGTTGTGTAAAGTTTGCTGGTCCACTGGGAAGGAAAAGCCAACTCAAGAACTGTAAATCTGATAAAACTATGTAGAGAGGGGGACTCCAATAAATCCTGAGCAGGACATCTTACTTGGTAAGTTATTAGGGAGAGTCTGAATTAAGGAGGGAGACGTGTGTAGAGATGAGAATTTCTGTCCAGTTTTCAATAAGGATTCTTCCCCTCTTTCCATCCCGTAGGGAAAAAATATATCAGTGAAAGCTATATCATATTGCATGCACACAAGGGGGCATTTGCTATCTTTTGAGTTGATTTTGCAACTGTAAACATGTTCTTGCGACATAGCTTGTGAATGTATTTTCCTAGGTTTTTTACGACGTTTATTTTAAAAATAAACAAAAAAATTGATTCCATCATGTGACATATTGACACCTACCTGGGTCATCAGAAGGGCTGGATCTTTAGATCCACCACAAGAGATATCATCTTCATAGCTTTTCCCAAAATGGAAGTGAGAACAGATGGTACAGTTAAGCTGACAGACACAGGATTGCAAGGGAGACCCTTGAGTTTAGCCCCAAAGCCTTCAAAGCTTAGCAGTTTCCCAGACTCACTCACTCTGTGTACGTGTGTATGTGTGTCTCATGTGCACATATACATGCGTGCGCACACACACTTTCTGCAGCTAAGAGCTTGTCGGTATGGCAAGTTACTGCTTGACTGTACATCTACAGCGCACCAGCTTGCCACACAGTAACATTCTATGTGGACACTGCTACAGTGCAGTGAAAGTCCTGGAGTGTGGTTTGGCTTACTACTACTGAAAGCACAGTATGCCAAGCCACACTCCAGGACTTTCATTGTGCTGTAGCAGTGTCCATGTGGAACGTTACTGCATGGCAGGCTTGTGCAGAGTAGATGCACACCCTGACTTCCTGTGTAGTAACTTGCTATGTAGATAAGTCCTTCAGTATTACTGGTCAGGCCTGAAATGAGAGAGGGATAACACACTACTTCTGAATTGAATCCACTGGAAAAATAAATGTTTCCATTCCTTAGTACAGTACCAAATATTTTTAATGTCCATTAAACAACTAGATATAGTCATGAAAACTTGTGTAAAAAAGAAGACAGACCTGGAAAAGTAGGGTTTCCCTGAAGAATAGGATAAGATGTGACAAGATTAAAACGTTCCCAATCAATATAGGAAACAAGATAGTTTTACAGTGTAAATCACTTTATTGATTTCAGACAAATGCAAAGTACTACACTTCAGAAAGAAAAAAATTAAATGCACAATTACGAAATGGAGAATAACTGGCTAGATGCTGGTACTGCTGAAAAGGATCTGGGGTTACAGTGGTTCACGAAATTGAATCAGTCAACAATGTGATGCAGTTTCCAAAAAGGCTAATATTATTCTGGGATTTAACACATGTCCCATGTAAGACATGGGAGATAATTGTCCTTTTCAGCACTGATGAGGCCTCAGCTGGAGTATTAAGTCCAATTTTGGTGCCACACTTTGAGAAAGATGTGGACAAATTGGGAAGAGTCTATAGGAGAGCAACAAAACTGATAAAGGGTTTAGAAAACCCTGACTGGGAGGAAATGTTAAAAAACTGGGCATATTTAGTATTGAGAAAAGAACATGGACTGGGGGACCTGATAAGTCTGCAAGTATGTTAATGGCTGTTATAAAGATGATTATTAGTTGTTCTCCTTGTCCACTGAAGGTAAGACAAGAAGTAAACTGTTTTATCTGCAGCAAGGGAGATTTAGGTTAGAAATTAGGAAAAACATTCTAAACTATAAGGGTAGTTAAGGTCTAAAATAGGGTTCCAAGGGAATCCTTGTCATTGGAGGTTTTTAGGAACTGGTTTGACAAACACCTGCTAGGGATGGTCTAGGGCTTGGTCATGCCTCAGTGTGAGGGGATGGAGTAGAAGACCTCATTAGGTCCCTTCTAGCCCCATATTTCTATGATTATGAAGAAAAAGCAGAAAGAAGAAATAAACAAAAACCTAAGTCAGGGGTGGGCAAACTTTTTGGCCTGAGGGCCATATCCGGGTGGGGAAATTGCATGCAGGGCCATGAATGTAGGGCTGGGCAGGGGGTTGGGGTGCGGGAGGGACTGCGGGGTGTGGGAGGGGGTGCGGTGTGCAGGAAGGGGCTCAGGGGAAGGGGTTGGGGTTCAGGAGGGGTCCAGGTGTACAAGGGAGCTCAGGGCAAGGGGTTGGGGGGCAGGAAGGGGGCAGCAGGGGGCTGGGATGTGGGAGGGTGCACGGTGCAGGGGGTGGTTCAGGGCAGGGAGTTGTGGTGTGGGAGGGGGTGCAGCAGGGGGCTCAGGGCAGGGGGTTGGAGTGCAAGAGGGGTGCGGTAGGGGCTCAAGGCAGGGGCTTAGGGGGGCTCAGTGCAGGGTACAGAGGGGTTTGGGGTGCAGGTTCCAGCCTGGCGCCACTTACCTGGAGCGGCTCCAGGGTGGGGCTAAGGCAGGCTCTCTGCCTGCCCTGGCCCTGTGCTGCTCCCGGAAGTGGCCAGCACCACATCCCTGCGGCCCCTAGGGGAGCGGGGGTAGAGGGCTCCATGTGCTGCCCTCACCTGCGGGTACCTCCCCCGAAGCTCCCATTGGCCGTGGTTGTTAGGCTTATACAAAGCACACAAGATCTTTTTATAGAGGAAAAGGCAATGGGAGCTTCAGGGGAGGTACCCGGAGGTGAGGGCAGCAGGGAACTGTTCCTGGCCAATGGGAGCTGCGGGGAGCAGTGCCTGAAGGCGAGAGCAGCGCACGGAGCCCTCTGCCATCCCCGCCCCCAGGGACCACAGGAACGTGGTACCGGCTGCTTCCAGCAACGGTGTCGGGCCCGTGGTGCCACGGGGGTGGCAATCCCACGGGCCGGATCCAAAGCCTTCATGGGCTGGATCCAGCCTGCAGGCCATAGTTTGCCTGCCCCTGACCTGAGTTCTTTATGAAGAAAGAGAACATAAAGGGAGAAAAGGTGCCTGATCTAATGAATTTACAGACCTAATCCTACAAATGGATCCAATGGGGCATAAGGACCTGCCCACATGGTACCCTTTGCAGGATCATGGCCTAAACAGATGAGTATACAAAGCACATAAGAAACATGGAATAGAATGTGACAAAAAAAAAAACAACAAAACCATGGAGATTACAAATACTTCCCATAAATGTAGTGTTAAAGTAAAGGATCTCTGGCACTTTATTTGGCACAACATCTAACAAATTTTATGGGCATAGCCCACACAGGGCCATGCCCAAAGTGATACACTGTATTGCAGTGCAATGGTCTAAGGATGCTGTCTCGACTGCAAAGGACTTGACTGAAGGAGTCAAAGGGAATTCCAGGGTAATGGTGAAGAAAACTAATGCCAAGATTAAAGATCACTAGCTTTTTCTATAACTGGCCACTAAACATGTGGTCTGTGAACCATTTGCTTGTCTGACTGACTACCTTTATAAGGTGAAAATCTGTCCATCTTGAAAGATGCATAGTGTTCTCTAAGGCAGCTGGGGGATGCAGTGACTTAGTCGACCTCCTGTGGACGCATCTGTGTAATGCCCCTAACTACTACATCCTCCTCTGCTAGTGAACTCCCTCCTGCATGTGTAACCCAGTCTGAAAGAGTGTGCAGGTCTTTGGACAGCTTTAATGCCTGATCCACTATGAAAAATAAGGGTCTACTAGAGCTGCTAATGGAGTTACTCATAGGCTCTTGCTTTCAGTGCTGAAGATCTTGGGTTTGATCCCCTCTGATGATCCAAAAAGGGTCATTGTTAAATATGCCGTCTCTGGGCTGCTGATGTTTTTGGGTGTAATATCTGTAATAGCTGCATTATTCAAAGGGGCAGAGCTCTTGGCACATCATCCTCAGTGGTGCAAAGGGAACAAAGTGGTGCAAAGCTACTGTTATGGATATCTGGCCTTGTTTTAATGCTTGTTCTGATCAGACAGCTTTTCTCACCATTGCTACGCTCAGGTAAAATACTCAGTGTGCAATCAGTCCCAGAAGTGCTGGTTAGACAACCTCTAGCTACAAGTTACTCTCAGAAAAGGAGAAAGATTTAAAGAGACAAGAATGTATTCTTAAAATATAAGTAGCTTTCAGGTTGCTAAATAGTGAGCTTACTTAAATGAACCAGGAGCTTCTTAAACAGCTCCAACAGACACTTCATCATGTGCGTTTGCTCCCCCAACAGACACTTCATCATGTCCATTTGCTCCCCCATTAGCCTCAGCATCGCGCCCTGCCTCCGCTCTTCGTGCTCACTGAATTCTTTGCTGGCCTCTGCCACTGAATGCCTCCATGCATTAAGCTGTGCCTAGTGCGGGAGGACTTCATGAGCTCAGAAAACATGTCATCGCTAGTGCATTTTTTTTTGCCTTCTAATCTGCAATAACCTCAGAGATGGAGATGGTAGGGGGAAACATAGAAACATTCTACGCTCTACGATTCTGGGGGGACTGCACGGTCACCTGTGCTGCTGAGTTCACCACGCTGACCAAACAGGAAATGAAATTCAAAAGTTCCTGGGGTTTTTCCTGTGCACCTGGCTAGTGCATCGAAGTTCAAAGTGCTGTCCAGAGCAGTCACACTGGAGCACTCTGGGATAGCTCCTGGAGGCCGATACCGTTGATTTGCATCCGCACTACCCCAAAGTCGACCCAGCAAGCTCGATTTTAGCACTACTCCCCTCCTCGGGGAGGAGTACAGAAGTCGATTTTAGGAGTCCTTTAGGTCGATGGAATGGGGTTGGTTGTGTTGACGCAGTCATTTTAAAATCGACCTAACGCAGCTAAATTTGACCTAACCCCATAGTGCAGACCAGGCCTAGGTTTCCTTCTTATTTCTCCTGAGCGAGTTGAGGATTTGTATCCAAATCTCAAACCAAACTCAGACTAAAAACTTGAGTGTTTTGTTATTATAGTTATTTGTTTCAGTTTGTTCTGGCTGAAAGGTTTCTACAAATTTGAATTTTTTTCCAAACATTTCTCAAAATGGGAAGCTCATTGAAGCTAACTGCATCCCATTAATGGTTTCAACAAATTGGTATTTTCTGATGGGAAAAAATGGTTCATTGAAAAATTTGTGACCAGCTATACTAAAGTGCACCTAAATTATTTCCAGAGGAAAGTGGAGTCCAAGTTTTTGAATTTGGATTCAAATATGTTTGAGGTTCCTAAAGTTTGACAAATGTTGCCCCTTATTTAAAGTAATTTTCCCTGCCCCAGCATTTTGTTTTCAGACAGAAGAAGAAACAGAGAGAAATATAGGAAAATACTGAAGGGGGGGAGGAGGAGAAGCCTATTGTTGCAGTATTTCGGATCTGAACAAAAGCAGGAACTACTGAAAATCTTAAGAATGGTGTGTGTGTGTGTGTGTGTGTGTGTGTGTGTGTGTGTGAGATTCTCCGACTGAAGAGGCACAGATAATATGGATAAGCTTTGAATTTTTGAATGCTCTGTCCAAACAACCTCTGAACTTCTCAAGGTTTGTTCATTGCTAGCTGTAACATTATTTTAAAGCTACTCAACTGTCCTGAAATGACCTGGGAAAGCACTCCCAACAAAACATGGGAGATTTTATTAGATCAGTTTCAATCATAATCAGGCAGTTATTCTGAACACACTTATCTCCGAGTGTGGTATCTAGTGTGTGAAGAAATTTAATTTGTGTTCTGTAATATACTCAGATCTTTAATAAATATTTTTAGAAAATGCCTTCTTACCTATAGAAGTCATAACACTGACTTGTGTTTTAACCACCAGATCGCTCACTCTTCCTTATAATTTGTGCAATAAATGGTGTTATTATAACATGAGCTAATAAGAGGAAAGTTACATTGTGTTAAATAATAATAATATTGCAGACTTTAAAGCAAATATTTCTCTATAAGTGTGCAGCTGATCATTGTAAATGAATTGAAATCTGCATATGTTGATCACAGCCATGATCAGTTTTTAAAGCGAGACACTTAGAAGAAAAATGTTTATTCAAATTAAAACAAAATATTTTCTTCTTTACTGTTCCTGTACTTTATTTCTGAAGCAAACAGATGCTAATTCTAAAAGAAATACTATATCATTTTTTTCCAATCTCCATATAAATTCTGAATGTTAGTTCCCCAGGGTTTTAGTTTCATCTTTGTCATGAAATAATATCTTTACAACAAACAAAAAATTTCCACTTAACAGGAATTAATTGCCTTCAACTATAGTGTAGTAACTATTGAGGGCTCAGTTGGGTCATTTCAGCACAGACCAGCAATGGGAGCAACAGAGAGCCACTTTACAACAGAGAGAATTTCAGGAAGGATTATACCTCAAGGATAATCTCTCCCCAAGTGGTCTGATATCCAGGGCGATTGCACAGGCTGCATTATTTTTTAGTGTACCTTGCCTTCTCTCTGGGTCAGTACTATGGAAAAGGTCAATGCAATGGCAAAAGACTAGGAAACAAAAGCAAAAGGTAACAATTTTTGAGGCTGCTGGTGAAAATTAGAGCCATTGTAAGTCTTGAGAATTTAAAAACAAAGAATTAGAGAAATGGCGGAGTACAGAAGCTGTAATCAGACCACAAAAGTTGCCAGATCAGAAAGGCAGATGATAAGTAAGAAGCCTTGCTCTACTATGCTAGCAAGTACTGAATATCATCATGCCTATTAGCCATCCAGTGTTGGGGAAAGCTGAGAATGCAGTTTTTAGTTAGTGTTCTCAGATTTTGTGGCAACTAATGGGTGGCTTGAGAGATGAAGACTAATGTAATACAATTAAAGTGACAGCATTGTGAATAAACAAGAGGCTGATGAATTTTCTGTTAGACAATGGAAATTCTCCATGAGGTCATGAAAGTCTAATTATGAATCTAATTCAGATGAGACAGACCAGTACCAATATGCAATTCTTCCTAGGGTAATAACTTTTAGTCATATTGTTACTGAGCCAAAGCAGACAGACAGCTCTTCTACCAGTGGTAAATATGGAGAGCAATGACAAATTGTATCCTGTGGTCATTAGAAAAAAACCTAAGAATCCCAGTTATGAAAAATGTAAAGATACTGCTCATACTAGAGGATAGTAACAAATGCATGCATGACTGGAGCTATATTATCTTAAAAAGTTAAAGAAAAAGTTAAAAAGAAGCATTATCTTAAAAAGTTAAAGAAAAAGATTCAGTATGAAGAGAGTTTCTGCTCATGTGGTGCACAATATATAGATGACAGGAAAATAACACTCTACAGTCTACCAATGAACATGTCTTCATTGAGAAAGCAAATGAACCAAAGGATTATAGCTACCTTCATACACAGAATAATTCTTGGTTCTTGTGAAGTTGTGCGCTCTACTGAAGCTAGGAGGGATGAACATACAGTCGGTGATGGCAAGACACTAAAACTGTTCAACTCATCAGTTCGCAGGAGATAGTTGCTGTAACTGTTAGATAGGTGTAACTACAAAAAGAGAGATTTTGCTAAAATACTTCCTCTGCTGGCCTGCATTATATAAAGTGGGTCAGTTGACACAGATTTAAAAGTTTATGTACCTCCTGGATTGGCACAACAATGTTATGACTCATATGCAGAGAATGGGGACCAAATTCAGAGAGACTCCTGAGGGAACTTAAACTGGTGCCATAGAGGTTCAAGAAATTGTTATAGCTCTTCTAACTAAAATAATGGTAATTATAAATTTTATTGACACTTCTGTTTCTCCAAGTTAGCAAAGAAATATCAGAACTCTTAGTAAACTGTGAAAATACCTGGCTTTAGCATTGCCTCTGTTCCATTTTAGCAGAAAGAAAAATGTTACATGAAGTTTCTTCTCGGAACAAAATAGGAACAGTTTCAAATAGTTTCAGAAGACAGCTTTCCTTCTTGGGCCTGACTAGGATGTAGAACTCTCAATGGCATATAAGCCAAATATCTATCTATGGTACTTACATGGCCTCCATTGCTGTAACATCTGAGCATCTTCACATCTTTAACCTATTTATCCTTACAATACCCTAGTGAGTAGGGAAGTACTATTATCCCCAGGTTACTGATGGGGAACTGCGGCACAGAGAGGCTAAATGACTTGCCCAAGGTCACACAGAAAGTCTGTAGTGGAGCAGAGAATTGGACCCAGGTCCTGTGCTAGTGCCCTAACCACTGGACCATTCTACTCACCTTTAGGTTCCTAAAGATACAGATATACATTTATTGATTTTTGAAAGTGCATAGGCACCCAACTCCCACTGATTTCAAGGACTACTTCATGAAAATGCTGCTTCTCTGTAAGACTAATAAAGAGATGAAATGCCTGATTCTCCTCTTATTTAGACCACCTTTATTACCTTTTTTACCACAGGAATGTATTTATAATTGCTGTCCAGGCAATTAATTTAAACTTTTATGATCAAAATATGTCAGTTTGTCCAAAAAATTGTATTTCCAAATGAACTGTTGTGTGATGAGTGAAGAACTCAGAGAAGCATCCCTGGTTCACACTTGTGTGACATCCTGTAATGTAAGTCAATGTAAGTCAGAGGGGAATCAGCCCTGAAGAGTGTAAATACATTAAATAAGCACAATAATGCAAAACAGTCTGTGCCCAATGGCATCCTAGTCTCCCAGTGAGAAAGTCACAGGTCTGTTGTGTTTCTGGCCTATGGAAAATTAAAAGGATTTCCCTCTATGATGCTCTCAATCAGTTAACTTGTCTTGACAATCAATAGTAGGCTTGCAACACTATATGTTCAATAATAAAAGAATGAAATAGAATAATTTACATTGTGTGGTACTGTATAAAATACAGTACAAACTTTGGGCCAGTATCCTGCAAGATACTGACTGCCTTCTGGGATTTCAATGAATGTTGAGTGTTTCTGAATTTAACTGCATTTTCTGTTTGTGACGTGGCTTCCAGCAACTTATAATTTTGTCAAATTTATTCGCTATTAAAATAAATATTTTTTTTTATTTTTTTTGGTCTCTTCCCCCACCTCTTCCTACCATGAATATTTTTTATATTTTATTAAGTTTGAACTGTTTTGGTTAGTTCTGACTACACAGGTCATATGGCACAGTTTCTGTTCATGGATGGAATGAATATAACCCCTATAATGAAGCTCCTGGTGCAAACTTTTACACTTGTTATCTCAAAATACATTAAATATTAATATTCGCTAATATTTACTTAAGAGTGGTTCTTTCTATGAACATTTCTGTTAATAAAACTGAAATAAAAAGTTGTGTGAACTCAGCTAAATAGAGATCAGGTTTTTTTATTCAACAGATATTTTCAGATGCATTTGGTCATCTCTATCACCCACTCCTAGCCTTCCTTCTTCCCACCTTTCCCACCAGTTTCCCCTCCTGGTCTCTTGGTTTCCATCAATGTATCCTTGCTGCCTTTGCTCCATACTCATTCAGCTGCTCAGAATCTCTATTATAAGCCCTCTTTCATGTTACCTCATAACCTCATTTAGCCCCAGCCTCATAACACATGTAAGCACATGTTTAGCTTTAAGCATGTGAGTAGTCCCATTTCACATGTAAATGCTTTGCTTGGTCAGGCCTTTATGATTATGCTGTCTACACCCATTCAGCTATGTTACATATAGTAAACAGTGTGAAAATTTTCACCCAGCGAATGAAACCCCCATGTTCTGGGATCATGGTAGGATGCTTAAGAGAGAGGGAATGGAGTCCTAAGTTTTTCTATTTTTGAACTATTCAAGGTCCATAGTTGTCAAATTGTAGCCTGCTGACTGAAGACATGTTTTTAAGGGTATAGGAATTATTAGTGTTTTACAAAGCATAATTGAGGAATTGACAACTTTTTAATATGGACATCTGAAGGCTCCATATTTAAAGCATAGTTAAGAGACTGGATGGGGGATGGAAAAGGTGCTGCATTCAGACAATAGCATTGTGTGGCGGAGTTCCTCAGTGGTTGTGCAACAGTTACAAATAAAACAAACAGAAAAGTACTGTAGTCTGATGTTCTATAGCTGTGCATTAAGAATACCTGTTATTCTAGTTCTACATTGGGTGCTATCAGGGGTGTCTGGGTGCCCTGGGCCAGCAGTATCGCCTAATGGGGATACTCTGGGGTGTAACGCCTACTGGCAAGGGTTCAAAGTGGCCACTTCACCTAGCAGCAATATCAGAGGAAGAGAGAGTCCAATGGGCTGCTCCGCCTACTGCCAGTTTCAGGGAAGTGCTGCCTAGCAGCGAGAGTGGGGAGGGAAGGGGAACCCCAGCCCACCCTACTCCACGAGGTTCTGACCCAGGCCCTTCAAAAGAAGGTACCGTGACACAGGGTTCAGGTACAAGTGCGTCCCCAGGTCACTTCCTACCCTCACCCCAGTCCCTCTGGCAGCACCTCTGGGGTTCGATGTCGGGTCCCTCTCACGTCCCTTCTGCTTTATCTCTGGCAGTTCCTCTGCTGGCAACAGCAAGTTGTCCCCTTCAGTTCTCACGTTTGGTTGGCTTCCCGCAGTGCAGCTAGGAGACTCAACCCCGACAGCTTTGCATCCCAGTGGCTTTCCAGCAGGAGGCTTCTGCACACAACCGCTCTCATCCTCAGTCAGCTCAGACTGAGCTGAGCTGCTCCCTTGTGAATGCTCCCTCCACTGGGAGCATGCCCAGCAGGGGTGGGGTTGGGTGGGGTGGGGGTGACCTCTTGGGCCAAAAACTGCTTTTTAACCCTTGCTCCGTCAAAAGGTGCATCATTCTGGCATTTTCCCCAAAGCAGCAGAACCACAATGTGACTGGCTTGCTGACTGGTGGTGGTGAACTGATGGGGAAAATGAATAGTGACTTCAGCCTCTTCTTCCTTTATAGCCAAACTAGGTCATATTTGAGTTCTGTTTGTCACTCTACCACTGTTCATTTTTAATCCAAAAACTTGAGAGGCTTTACTACTTTCCCAAAAAGCATTATTTACTTCTCTCTGAGCAGTTATAAAACTGCATTTTTTTAATTCCAGAGGATGTGTTTAATTAAAAGAAAGCAATCAAAATGCACTACTCATATTTTAATACTTAAATTTGAAACCTTACCTTACCCCAAATACAAAACAAGCATATTCCAATAGTTATCTATATTTGCAATCTATATTTGCAGTCAACTGGAATGAACTTAATCTGTCCTTTGATTAACTTTTTTTTACAGTTCCATTCATGTATTTTTTTACTTCACTGATTTTGACAGTAAATATACTTAACACAATTAATGTATACATCCACAGTACCACAGGATTCTTGTGCACTACCAAACAAAGAAAGTGAATTAGGACTGATGTTCCCGATATGAAACTGTAAAGTTTGTAAAGAGTGTTTGCAAGCACAATTATGACTTGAGAATTAGATCAATCCTTGACACCTGAAACTAGTTACTGAAAAATGTTGTGAAGGTATCTTTTTGAAATAAATTTAAAGTAGCAGCCTATGTCTCCTGCTGCCTGGGTCTCAATCTTAGTGATCTGCAAGAAAGTTCTACAACTCTACTAGTAATAGTGTTAATTAATTTTAAATGGTAAAATATTAAGTCATCTAAATTCTTAATGTAAGATAAAATATTAACTATAATCTGTACTGAAGTTGTAATTCTTTAGATACAAGTACAAAAAAATGGAATAAAGGTGGTTTTGAAAACTGAAAGCAATAGTAAATTGACTAGTCTTCTATCAAGACTGTAAATCTGTTAGATTAAACTGTTCTGCAAACAGAACTTTGTGCTCTATCAGGTAGCATTTAGTTATTTTTCACTGAACAACAGGACCATTTCTGAGTGTAAATTATTATGAATTATAAGCAGTCTCACAAGCTGAATCACAACCTGCTTCTCAGGCTGTTCTGGGGGCAGTGCAACAAAGTGCTACCCTTTACTGAGGGCAGCTCACAAAGTGATGATCAAGCCGTCTGCTAGTGAATTCAGAAATCTTATGCTATTATATGATTCAGTGCTGGTTTGAAAAAAGAGTTAGGATCTACCAGCTTCTTGGTTTCCAGAATGTATGTACTTAGCAATGGCTGCCAATTTCTTCTTCCTTTCAGTGTTCCTATACTCTCCAATCTCCTAAATTTAAATTTAAAATTTTCAAGATTAAATACATCTTTTTTAGAGTAGAACTAACAGATACTTGTAGTTCACAATCAGTGATAATCAAAAGCACTGACATTCAACTAGCTTACCATCATGGCATAGCAAATCCAATGGATTCTTCATTTTAAAAAAGATAAAGAAGACTGGCTCCTTTGATTACAATGCTTTAAGTAAGATATTAAAATGTATTGGCTTTTGTTTAGCTTTTATTTATTTAAGTAAAAGAGCTGTTTTTTCCCCTCCTCTGGAACAATGCATTCTCTTGCTACATCTCACACTGAGCATATTTCACAAAGTATTTCTGACAAGTATTTTCTTAGAATCTGCTCTGAGATTCTAAAAAAGTCTTCTGGTGGTCAGATTTCCACACAAAAACTATCCATTTACATGGAATTAACTATGAAAATTCATAGGCCAATTCATTCAAGAGAATAAAGACAAGGAAGAGAAAGTCTGTTATCCTACTATCCTTTTATAACACCAAGACACAATATGTGAAAATAGATGTTCAAAAATGTATTGTAATCAGGCCCCCAAACCAGGTATTCTTTCATCATATCTAAAGGAAGTTGGGTCCCTTTATAATAATATTAGGAGTGAGATCTATGGGCAGAAACCCATCCTAAAGCTTTTATGATAAATGAGAGGTAAATTAATTCTCCTGTTCTTCAGCAGAAGAGCATAAAGTAACTGATGGGACTTTTGGTATACAAAAGGCTGGAATATATAATATAATGTTGGATACCAAGTTGGATACAGTCACTGCTTTGATTAAAGCACACCCTGTTTTAGACCATAATCATTATGTATTGAGAAGTAAAAGAACTCCACAATAGTACATAGGCTATGATGTCAACCTGTTTGTCCTCTTTTTCTTCCACTTTTCTCTGGTTTCCATACATTCTTATGGAGGGCTTTTGATCCACTAACTACTCAGTAAATCAGAGGAGTAATTCATATCACATCAGTGTAAAATTTACTTATTGGTTTTAATTGCATCTTGCCAATGCAGAGAGACAGATTTGTGTAATTTATAGCTAAAATGGCCAACTAGTTTCTGCTGCTTCAGGAAAAAAAAGCCTGCCAATCCCTTCTGCCTCATCTCAGTTTATGCACTCAAGCACTAGTTGTCAGGCACAAGAGCAAGTGCTATCTGGTATATTTATCCACAATGGCTGTCCAGGCCTCTTCAGATGAGAGCCCCTACTGATAGATGCAATTATGTTTTAAACACAGATTCTGCACACCATAGATTCCTGTAAGCCTCCATCCTGATACACATGAACAAAATAGAGATATCAGGTTACATAGATGATTAGGTAGCTGGCTGTATTTTAAAGAATCCTTATTGAGGTTACAGGAACAAACCATCCCGACGTGTAGAAAGAATAGTAAATATGGCAGGGACCAGCTTGGCTTAACAGTGAAATCCTTGCTGATCTTAAACACAAAAAAGAAGCTTACAAGACGTGGAAGATTGGACAAATGACCAGGGAAGAGTATAAAAATATTGCTTGGGCATGCAGGAGTGAAGTCAGGAAGGCCAAAATCACACCTAGAGTTGCAGCTAGCAAGGGATTTTAAGAGTAACAAGAAGGGTTTCTTCAGGTATGTTAGCAACAAAAAGAAAGTCAAGGAAAGTGTGGGCCCCTTACTGAACGAGGGAGGCAACCTAGTGACAGAGGATGTGGAAAAAGCTAATGTACTCAATGCTTTTTTTGCCTCTGTCTTCACAAACAAGGTCAGCTCTCAGACTACTGCACTGGGCAGCACAGCATGGGGAGGAGGTGACCAGCCCTCTGTGGAGAAAGAAGTGGTTCGGGACTATTTAGAAAAGCTGGACAAGCACAAGTCCATGGGGCCGGATGCGCTGCATCAGAGAGTGCTAAAGGAGTTGGTGGATGTGATTGCAAAGCCATTGGCCATTATCTTTGAAAACTCACAGCGATCGGGGGGGGGGGGTCCCGGATGGCTGGAAAAAGGCTAATGTAGTGCCCATCTTTAAACAGGGAAGAAGGAGGATCCGGGGAACTACAGGCCAGTCAGACTTACCTTAGTCCCTGGAAAAATCATGGAGCAGGTCCTCAAGGAATCAATTCTGAAGCACTTAGAGGAGAGGAAGGTGATCAGGAAGAGAGTCAGCATGGATTCACCAAAGGCAAGTCATGTCTGACTAATCTAATTGCCTTCTATGATGAAATAACTGGCTCTGTGGATGAGGGGAAAGCAGTGGACGTGTTGTTCCTTGACTTTAACAAAGCTTTTGACACGGTCTCCCACAGTATTCTTGCCAGCAAGTTAAAGAAGTATGGGCTGGATGAATGGACTATAAGGTGGACAGAAAGTTGGCTAGATTGTCAGGCTCAATGGGTAGTGATCAATGGCTCCATGTCTAGTTGGCAACCGGTATCCAGCAGAGTGCCCCAAGGATTGGTCCTGGGGCCAGTTTTGTCAATATCTTCATTAATGATCTGGAGGATGTCGTGGATTGCACACTCAGCAAGTTTGCAGATGACACTAAACTAGAGGGCCCTAGACAAATTAGAGGATTGGGCCAAAAGAAATCTGATGAGGTTCAACAAGGACAAGTGCAGAGTCCTACACTTAGGACGGAAGAATCCCATGCACCACTACAGACCAGGGCCTGAATGGCTAGGCAGCAGTTCTGCAGAAAAGGACCTAGGGGTTACAGTGGATGAGAAACTGGATATGAATCAATAGTGTGCCCTTGTTGCCAAGAAGGCTAACAGCATTTTGGGCTATATAAGTAGGAGCATTGCCAGCAGATTGAGGGACGTGATCATTCCCCTCTATTCAGCATTGGTGAGGTCTCATCTGGAGTACTGTGTCCAGTTTTGGGCCCCACACTACAAGAGGGATGTGGAAAAATTGGAAAACGTCCAGTGGAGGGCAACAAAAATGATTAGGGGACTGGAACACATGACTTATGAGGAGAGGCTGAGGGAACTGGGATTGTTTAGTCTGCGGAAGAGAAGAATGAGGGGGGATTCGATAGCTGCTTTCAACTACCTGAAAAGAGGTTCCAAAGAAGATGGATCTAGACTGTTCTCAGTGGTAGCAGATGACAGAACAAGGAGTAATGGTCTCAAGTTGCAGTGGGGGAGGTTTCAGTTGGATATTAGGAAAAACTTTTTCACTAGGAGGGTGGTGAAGCACTGGAATGCATTACCTAGGGAGGTGGTGGAATCTCCTTCCTTAGAAGTTTTTAAGGTCAGGCTTGCCAAAGCTCTGGCTGGGATGATTTAGTTGGGGATTGGTCCTGCTTTGAGCAGGGGGTTGGACTAGATGATCTCCTGAGGTCCCTTCCAACCCTGATATTCTATGACTTTCTTCAATGTGTAAACATTCTCATACACTTGGAGGCGGTCAATTGGGAGATGAAATCTCAATTCAAGGAATTTTCCACTTCCACTTAAACTGTATTAAATATAGGTTTCAGAGTAACAGCCGTGTTAGTCTGTATTCGCAAAAAGAAAAGGAGTACTTGTGGCACCTTAGAAACTAACCAATTTATTTGAGCATAAGCTTTCGTGAGCTACAGCTCACTTAAATATAGTACTTTATTCTCATTAGCTGCTGAAAGGAGGTTTTATATTCCAACAAAACAACTCAGAAGTCAGAAAATCTTAAAATATTGCAATGCTCTTACCTCTACTGGTCATTGCAAAGTCATTTTTTCAGAAACCAATCCTTGGAATAGAACCCCAAGCCTTAAGCAGAGGAATGCATTTAATACTTTGGTATCTACCACACATGTGGTGTTTAGCTCTTGTTTACAATACAATAACCAGTACCCACCACCTAGTCCTGAGGATCTATCTTGAATCAGCTCCACTAACGCTTAGATGTTTGGTTTATCATTATGCAAGTATTAATATCATCAGTATTAAATCCTGGTGCCTATTAGGGCTAAATCCTGCCCTCTTCAACTCAAAGAAGGGGAGCACAGAGTTAGTTGCATTGTTTGCTAATGGTTACTATGGGGTGGGAGAGTTACTGTAGATTTGAACATACAATGCTGCTCCACTGAAGAGGAGTGAAATGTGTACCTTTCCATTACCTCTTAGTGCTTGATGATGACTACACCATCAAACAGAGTTCATCCCTTTGTTTATAAATGAGCACGTATGGATAGTTCGATGTTTTGAAGCCAGTATATATGGCAGTGAGCTAGATAAGTGAGCTTTGTACTGGGCTCTGGAGAAACGCAGCTTGGTGCTTATGGAATGGAAGAGGGGGGAACATCACTTGTGCCATGAGTTGGAGCTACAGAACAGTTTTAGAGTCTGCAGATTACCTTCCCCTTCCCTCCTGCACTCAAGCAGTTTAACACATACAGCTCCAGCAGCAAGAAGAAAGGGTGCTGAGGGGAGGGTAAGGAATGTGGGACGGGCTGTAGACTTAGGGCAACAGATTGTAATTACACCATGGTGTCTGCCTAAACGTCATACATTTGTAAAGAATCATTTATAAATTATGTGAGTAAAGAGCAGGAAGGCCTGTATCTAGGTTTCAGCCTGTTCACTACAGAGTACCATCTTGGATTCAAAGGGTTTGAGAATCCTGTAGAAGGTTAGAAATATGCAGATGCTCTGTGAGAACTGTCAAGAATTTAAGAGGGCTAGTTAACCAGCCAGTAGTCAACTATACAGGGCTGCTGCCTCATGCAGCAAGGAAGCTAAAGCTATGCACACCGGGCCCACACTTGGACATAATACCATCCATGTGACGAAGCCTGAGTGCAGAAGTGCTTGGCAAGCTTGGAGTCTGCACTGCCGAGAAAGGAGAGCGGACCCTGAGATGCTGCATACAGGTTAAACAGATTCCTAACTCCTCCCCCTGGCCGGGGCAGAGTCTGAGACATTAGATTCTGAATCTAGTTCAAGGTCCAAGTCCTAATAAACAAAACCTTTTAGAGAGTCTGCCCACTTCAGGAATTCTCTTTTTATATACTATTGCTAGAAGTCAAAAAACTGGGATTTATGGCTAAGAAAGTCCAGGATGAAATCATCAGAGATTCAGATGTGGGAGCAGATTATTTTTGGTAAAGGGCTCCTGACTATGGAACTCCCTGCCACCAGAATTAGGATTAACTCATCTCCCATTTCTTTTAGAGTGCAATGCAAAACACAACCAGAAATATCTTCCTTTCACCAAGAGACTATTCTCCAAAGGACATGCAAAATATGAGCAAACTGAGGGAGGAGAAGAGAAAACTTTATCTGGACTTCAAGAGAAATTTTATGTTATGCTTTCTAGATGCTATTCTGAGGAGCATGTTACAAGTAGAGACATTGAAAAATTGAGTGTCTGAGTGATTAAATCAAGGCAGGACAGAGGTCAGTGGCAGAGTATGAAGTAGGACTCAGAAGCCGTGTACTTCCAGTCACCTGTTCTAACACTAAATCACGTTCCACAATAAAATTCTGTGAATCTTACAAAAGTAAATGTGTAACAGTATGCAGGAACATTTTATTGTATCCACTATTTTAATGAAACTTCATTTTCTTATTAAGATGATATATTCTTAAATAGAATACACAGACACAAGAAGATTGTGAATAGAATTGTCATTCAAAACTGAAAATATGTGCATAACTTACTCATGTGCTTACTGTAACACTAATGTCTGCTATGTACACCAATTCCTCTCTTTATTACAGTTGTATGTCAGTTCCATGTGACAGTATTCCATGCTAAATGGGAAATCATAAATTGTTTTAGTATTCAATGGACTACAATTAATCATGATTATTTGCAGTGGCACATGTGAATGTAATAAGTAGTTTAATAAGAATTCTAAGGTAACTGAGCAATAATTGAAGTCCACTTAGTATAAAACTATTGTGACAGCTTCATAGTGATAGTTTTCAAAGGTTAGCTGTGTGTACTAGATAACAGGTTGATCCTTAAATGAAAAGCTCAGCTCTGCATATAGAATATTAGGGTTGGAAGAGACCTCAGCAGCTCATCTAGTCTAATTCCCTGCTCAAAGCAGGACCAACACCAACTAAATCATCCCAGCCAAGGCTTTGTCAAGCCTGACCTTAAAAACCTCTAAGGATGGAGATTCCACCACCTCCCTAGGTAACCAATTCCAGTGCTTCACCATCCTCCTAGTAAAATAGTGTTTCCTAATATCCAACCTAGACCTCCCGCACTGCAACTTGAGACCACTGGTCCTTGTTCGGTCATCTGCCACCACAGAGAACAGCCTAGCTCCATCCTCTTTGGAACCCCGCTTCAGTTGAAGGCTATCAAATCCCCCCTCACTCTTCTGCAGACTAAATAACCCCAGTTCCCTCAGCCTCTCCTTGTAGTCATGCGCCCCAGACCCCTAATAAATTTTTGTTGCCCTCTGCTGGACTGTCTCCAATTTGTCCACATCCCTTCTGTAGTGCGGGGACCAAAACGGGATGCAATACTCCAGGTGTGGCCTCACCAGTGCTGAATAGAGGGGAATAATCACTTCCCTCAATCTGCTGGCAATGCTCCTACTAATATATAAGCCTGCATACTTCTGCATACTCCCATTGTTTGTCCCCACAGCCAAGGCCAGCAGTGAAAGACAACAATGATGACACTAATATGTGACCAAAGTAATATCAACAGTTAATACACTGAATCAATTTTGTGTTCCATCATTGTAAGATTAATATTTATTCTAAACTATTCTTAACCTTCTCCTGTCCTGGAAACATTGTGTAACCTACACTAACACTGCATCTTTTAATCCCTCCCAGGGGGACACCACATATATAGTTTCATGAGCCTGCTAATTCCTCTAAACATGCAGTCCTTGTCCTTTAATTTTAGCAATAAAGGACCCTGCTTTTAGTCCCAGAAGTGGCCTACATACTCCCTCTGGCTGGGAAAGCTAGCTCCAAGCTTCAGAAGTCAATATCAACAGCAGTTCCAAATTCCACAGGAGCCTCATGCTTTTAGGTCCAGGACCTCTGAACCTAAAAGCATGAGTCTCTACAGTTGAGCTATAGGGCCAGGTATATTAGTTTATTGAATAAAAGCTTAAATCTTTCAGTACATATTGAGTCAAAGCCTACTGTCCATGCTTCATTCCCAAGGATTGTAGGATTTGGTCCATAGGAAATGCCAATCAGCAGAGTTACCATCAGCCACCCATGCTGCAGTATAGGCTCCTATTTCCAGGGACCATTGACATTATAAAGGCAGAGCTCTAGCCACCACCCCTCCTCAAATGATGTATAAATATCAACAGTACTAGTAGCCACACTGTACTGTATTCATTTCAGTTGTGATAAACTTTGACACAGAACTGGCAGTAGCTCTTTTTTCTAGGTATTCTAATATTTTGTTCCTTTATAAAAATATAAATTTGGTCACCGAATAGGTCCAGTTGTCATCACAATTGAGATATATGTATGTCCTGCTCTGGCCCATTATCCCCATGTTCATTCTGATATCCTGCATGATTTCTGGCTTTTCTTCCTTGCTCAGACATTTATTTTATTAGCTCATTGCAAATCCTGTCATTGCTTGCTCCATACTTTTCCACTTGACCTGCATCTGTAGCTTGGTGTGTTTCATAAACATTGGTGGGCCCCATTCAGCACTGGCATATGCAGGCACAACTTGACTGTGTCAACAAATCCATCCCTGGTATTATTGGATATATCTTTAGCACTATGGGTGAATTTCTGGGTCCAGTGAAATCAGTGGCAAAGCTCCCATTAGCTGAAATTCCAATTCTGAAGAACTCAGTGTCTTCATTACAACCTTTACTGGTTTCCCATGGTAGCCATCTCTAACTCCAATAAAAAATTGCCTTCCTGGTTTTGAAAACTTTTAATGCATTGTTTCCTATTATAAAACTTACCATCCTCAAGGTAACTGCTCACAGCAAGACATAGCATTGCAGTAACTCCATTTCATCTCCTCCTTCAGCCCCAAGTGAGTTGCCTCTTCAGCCACATCACATTCAGTTCTATCCCCCCATTTCAGGTTAAAGAAAACCCAAATCAAGTAGTGGCTCACAAATCAAAAGCAATAAACACAAAATCCTCCATTCCAGAGGGGCTCATCTTCAGTTCTGCTCTCCAAAGTGGAAAGTAAATATAACAGAGCATATAATCTACCACACTTCTTGGGCTCAATTCTCCACAGACATTTCATACTGCTCTCAGGCTTTGCACAGTTCTTCCTTGTTCTTTTAGCAGAACACTGCCTCCTAAGGCTTTCTCACTGGAGGCTCAGTTATTCTCAAGCCACGGACTCTCCAGACTTCTTCCCTGGAGACCTTCCCATGTCTAGCTCTTCCCAGGCAAAATCTTTACCCACCCATCTCTCACTGGACGTGTATTTTTCAGAGCTGCCTTCAAGACAAGCTACAGAAAACACCTTCTCTAGCAACTCCCCCAATTAATTTAGCCTCCTTCTGCACCTCTTTATAGAGAACACCTATTCCCCCAACTTCTTCTCAACTTTATCTGATTAGTAAACAGGGCTGGCTGACCCCAGATTGCTGGCCCTTAAAGGGGCAGCCCACCCTGATACAGTTCCACTGTACTTTGCTGACTTCATAGCTGCCAACTCCATCCCCTCTGTATGCACGTCTCCCACGTTGGCCTTATTTCTTTCCCTTCCTTCAGATTCTGTATATCTAGGGATCACTGTTTGACTTCTGTTGCCATATTTAACTGGGACTTCTTTTTATCTCTCAGCCATTAATTATTATGAACCCCGCCACCCGCCCCAGAATCAACAGAAGCTAAACTTTCCTGGAATTTATGGTTTTCTCACATATTTATGGTAGAATCTCTGGCTGAGGTTTCTTGTCCTTGTTGCTGCAAAAGTGTCCATTATAATAGGCTGTTCACTTTCTGAGTCTACAGGGAACCTGAAACTACAGCACTACAAGAATTCCCCCATTAATCTGGAAAGGATAAGCATTTTGAAGTCTAATTGCAACATTTTACATACAAAAATAGCCAAGCTTTTCATGGCTGATTGATATACTAGAAACAACAAGGTAACATGCTTCTCTGGTGTAGCTGGATATGTTTGTTACATATTGGTAATTCCTTTGTTTGAAAGAACATTCTATAAGGCTGCAGGACTTGAATTTGCAAAGCAGTGAATATTCTATGTTTTGTTTGCTAGGACACTTCAAATTTAGATTTAACAGAGTCATCACAAGAGGGTGAGATTATCAGGTGCAGCTTTGTGGTTTTATGTGGTTTCTGTTAAACTTGATCTAGTAGCAACAAAGGCAGTCAGTTTGGTGTAATAAGTAAGCTACAGTGATAAATATATTGGAATGACCCTATTTGCATCTCACAATGATTTCTGATGTTCAGATACAAAAGCAGAGATGGATAGAGTAGAAAACACAGAGAAAAATCTGCAGATTCTTTTGGGAGGAGTGGAGAGCAGGAAACTTTTGTATACTTTTACCACAATTACCTGTGGATATTTCTGCCCTCATGGATTCCTTTTCTCTATATTCTTTCTATCCCTGTGGCTACCTTG
Source organism: Lepidochelys kempii (assembly GCF_965140285.1). Taxonomy (NCBI): domain Eukaryota; kingdom Metazoa; phylum Chordata; order Testudines; family Cheloniidae; genus Lepidochelys; species Lepidochelys kempii. Next base: position 55,994,052 of record NC_136383.1, read on the forward strand.
TCTGACTCTCCATATAAAGCATTTTATGAGATGTGTTAAGTATTCTATATAAAAAAGTGAATTGCACTGCACTGCCTTGTAGGACAGGGCAGGAATGACATGCAGGCTGAATAGCTAGTTAATCTCTTTCATCTTTCTCATGCTGTAGTTAATACTTATCTGCTCCCATAGGTATTGCAAAGTCATCTGTTTCACCAGTACAAAAATGAAAACTTTTGATTTGATGTGCTCATTGTTTATGATTCTGGTTTTATTCACGTTGAATCTGAGGTCAGACTTTGTGCTTTCTGGTCTGTAATGTTTTTGTGACATTCTCTAGCTTTACTTTTTATGGGAATTCAGGAGTTTATTTAGTTTCACATTTTTGTCATCTCCCTCTGTTAGAGTGGTTTGATGTTGATGGACATGATGCACCTGCACTATTCTCAGATTATACTACTTAAAGATCCTGGGAATTAGGTGGCAAAGTTTGCAGACAATAAAATTTTTCTCAAGATAGTTAAGTCCAAAGCTGACTGGAAAGTGTTACAAAGGGATCTCACAAAATTGGTTGACTGGGCGACAAAATAGCAGATGAAATTCAATGTTGATAAATGCAAAGTAATGCACGTTGGCAAACATAACCCCAACTATGCATACAAAATGATGGGGTCTAAATAAGCTGTTACATCTCAAGAAAGAGATCTCTTAGTCATTGTGGATAGTGCTCTGAAAACATCTGCACATTGTGCAGTGGCAGTCAAAAATGCTAACAGACTGGTAGGAAGCATTAAGAAAGGGATAGCTAATACTACAGAAAATGTCACAGTGCCACTATATAAACCTATGGTACGCTTACACCTTGAATATTGTGCACAATTCTGGTTGCCGCATCTGAAAAATGATATATCACAATTGGAAAAAGTACAGAGAAGGGCAACAAAAGTTATTAGGGGTTTTGAGCAACTTCCATATGAGGAGAGATTAAAAAAATTGGGACAGTTCATCTTAGAAAAGAGATGACTAAGGGGGAAATATGGTAGAGGTCTATAAAATCATAACTGGTGTGGAGAAAGTGAGAATGTTGTTTACCCCTTCACATAACACACAAATCAGGGGTCACCCAAGGAAATTATTAGGCAACAGGTTTAAAAGAAACGTGAGGAAGTACTTCTTCACACAACACACAGTCAACCTGTGGAACTTGTTGCCAGGGGATGTTGTGAAGGCCCAAAGTAGAACTGGGTTAAAAAAAGAATGATATAAGTTCATGGAAGATATGTCCATTAATGGCTATTAGCCAAGACGGTCAGAATGCAGCCTAATGTTCTGGGTGTCCCCAAGCTGTTAACTACCAGAAGCTGGGATTGGACGATAGGGGATGGGTCACTCAATAAATTGCCCTGTTCTGTTCATTCCTTCTGAAGTATCTGGCAACAGCCACTGTCAGAAGATGGACCTGGTCTGATCCAGTATGGCCATTCTTATGTTTAAGAACTTGTGTCTGTGAATGAGAATTTGTGTCCTTATGCTGTTTAATGGCTTACGAAGGGACTGAAATGGAATATTTTTAACATGGTTCAGTGAAATTAATTTATTATGTTTATCTTATCCTATTCAGATATTTAAACATTCAAAGCACTTATTTAGTCTCTCTAAGACTTTGATCCTTTAGTTAACTATGACTAATTAAACTGTGATGCCAATTTGGATTACAGTATCAGCACACAATATATGTTCATTATGCTTATACAATACATAAACTGAAGCTTAAACATACAATTCTTAAAATATTTTAAGATTGGGGATAATGTTATATGAATGGCTCAAAAGATTACTGAGTGTTTTGAAATGTGTCTGTTTGCTGTTTCTGTGTTTCCATTTGTGTCCTGGATAAACTGAAGAACTGAACGTTGCTTCTATTTGTGATTGGACTTTTGGTTGCTAAGGTTTTATATGTAATTAAAGGCTAGTTATGAGATTGATTTCTCTTTTTATGAAGGAGTGATTGTGAGAAACCTCTGTGAGAGAACACAGCACATGAAAAGAATGAATCAGAATGAGTTTTACTGCTTTTATTAAGTTTTTACACATTAGTTTTCTTTGAAGTGACTAAGTGCATAAATAAAGAAGGAGATACTGCCTGAGATGCCAGGAAAAAGAAAGTTCATGGTGTAAGTTCTAGAAAGGAGGCAAAACCAATGACCACGACTTTCAGAATACTGCTGGGTTTGTTAAAGCATTGTCAAATGGCCTATATCTATAGAAACATTTTCAGACTTGCATGCAAGCAAATCCAGATATGTATACGATTCTGTTTGGGTGCCCCAAACAGAAAGGAGGCATGCACATAATATTCAGAAGAGCTATTTGGGCACATGCAAACCATATGCAAGTTAGACTCATGGTTTCTTGTCTGTGATTTAGGCAAAGGCAACTTAACACTAATTTTTTCATGTCTAAATTTTGGGAGTCTTTTGTTGGGTAAGCTTTCTAGTGAGCTGCTTGTAGACTTTCCTGTTAGCCTGCTGCCATAAAAAAGAGACAGCTGATGTGGATGAGGCAGGTTCAGTACTCAAATATGAGAGAAAAAGAATGAAGGAAAGGTTCAAAGAGTTTGAGAGGAGAAGAGCCAGGACATTAGGGGGAGAGAGGAAGAGGAGGAGAAAGTTAGCAGGCAGAGAGAAGCAGAAGTGATTAACCTGTTTACTCAGGCAGAGGAGGGAGAGCCACACATTAGCTATCTGAACTTGTCAGAGAAACCAATGTTCCAGAGGTACTGACTGGATACATGCACAACAGCTCCAAGCAGCTGGGCTCATTGGACTCAAATTCTGCTTATGGTGATCAAGGTATCTTTTAACTCCATGTTTCTAAACCACAGTGGCATTCGAGGGCACTATTGGAGACACAAAGAGTATGTCAGCCAGCCAGCCACCTCCAGGTGCATATACCAATTCTGTGCACACACCTCAGGAGAACTAAACACTGTTAGTTAACCCAGAGAGAGCGAGAGCCCCTAATCTGAGGTCTCCCAGCAGTCCCCTCACCACATTGAACTTTGGGTTCTTTTAGGCCTCTCCCCTTCTACTGCCAGTACCTCTGTCGAATCCCACTCATCCTCCTACAGCAGCAATACCAGCGGCAACTTTTCTACAGGTTTGACAGTATGGGCAGTGGGTAGCTTGACCTCTTATAAAGGGTGTATTTTTATGCATACAGAATGTGATAAGTTATTAAAAGTTAACAAGTAATAATGGTGAACAATTATAAGCTAATGTACCTAGAATGGGCTATGGCTGAGCACACCTTATGCCTAAAGTGATAGGCATGCATATATTGAAAATCACCATTAGACTCTTGTGAAAAGGCATGAGCAAATCTGTACATTCATGTGCACCAGCTTACTTAGCTCTAGACATGGTATTAGTCCTGGGAGAATTTAGGCATCTGCCTTGTGCTAGCGTTTGGGAGGCCTCTGAACCTAATTTTGCAGCATAAGCCCTGCAGGCACCTAGCAATACCTAGGGCTTCATGTGGATCTAATTTAACAGGATACAACCAGCTGGTATCTATGCTCTCCAGGGGCTAAGTCCTGTATCCAAATATATGTGGTGTGATACAGGAGGACTAGGAAACAGTGGTAGAGTGCTAGAGGGGAAATATATAAGCCCAAGGCTAATTAAGGCATAGTTCCCTGTAGACTAGGGAGGGTGGCTATGGGTTAATTGGAGCACCTGCAGTCAATTAAGGCACTGTAAGGAACCTAATAAACCCCCTGCTTCAAGCAGTCAGGGGGAAGGAGAGAGGACTGGAGCTTAGAAGTGTGCTATGAGACCAGAAAGATCAGAGAACTGAAGTAAGGGAGACCCTACCCCAGCAGGGGAGGGAGACTCCCTTCCCCATATCTAAGGACTGAAGGTACCTCACCCAAGGGGGAAGAGGGTAAGAACCTGTAGGGGTTGAGAGGGGCTTGGGCTCAGATTGAGGAGCAAACCTAGACCACTCCCCCTCTTCCCTCCTTTACCACCTTCCTGGGCCACTAGTGGGGACCTCAGAAGCCCAAGAGCAGGGGTAAAGGGTGGTGTCTTAACCTCCCTGCCAAGAAAAGCACAGGACCCACCATACTAACATTGGCCATCTTGTCACAGTGGGTATGAGCATCCCTTAGTGCACACACCTGAGAGTTTCAGAGTAGCACCTGTGTTAGTCTGTGTTTGCAAAAAGGAATACTTGTGGCACCTTAAACTAAAAATTAGATGCATCTGATGAAGTGAGCTGTAGCTCACGAAAGCTTGTGTGCAAATAAATTGGTTAGTTTCTAAGGTGCCACAAGTCCTCCTGTTCCTTTTTATACCCGAGAGTGATTTTTCACCACTTGGTATGACTGAGAAGAGTCTGACAACATGGTTAGAACATGGGTTACTCCCATCTGCACAGGCAATACTAAACCACAATATGGTAACATGTACTGGTTAGAGGAGACTTAAGAAAATTACTTTTCATTGAAGTACAGTAAGTATCTTCATGACTTAATACCTAAAGTTCTCTTCATAAAGAGTTCCTTTTCTCACTCGCCTTTATCTGTCTTCTGTTAGATATCCTCACCATACCCCACCTCACCAACTGCTTGCTCTTCACAGTGAAGTCCATTTTCTTGAAGTCTTTACTGAATATAGGTCATAGGACTTATCTGCACAATTTTTGTACTGTTTGAATGATCTTGATTTGAGACCAATAAAGGTAAATCTCTGGAACCCCCTAATGTGGATGCAACTAAACTGGAATAAAGGTGCTTCTCTCAAAGAAGCTTATATCCATACATTTTGGGCCGTTTTGATCTCAATTCTTTTACTTTATTCCTGGTTCTGCTACATCCTTTGTATTGCTATTCTCACCCCCTTCTAGTCATGTCAAGGGTAGATTATACATGGCTCAGTTGTACGAATGGAAAATGAGTTGCTACTAAACAAGGCAGCAAACCATTTGTGTGACCCTCAGTTGAGTGTTTTTGAAATGTCCTTGCTACATGACTTTTGCTGTACATTTTGTGTTTTAAAATGAGAAAAAATAAAGAAAAGCAAGTTCCTATATTTGCAGCACTCCATATTACAGTCAAATGTGACTGTAGGAATTTGAGATTTTCTATACACAAGCATCTAGAGATTCCTTGGTCGTCTTTATACCAGCGGGCTCATGTTTGTGAATCTAGTCAGGCAACTGTAACCCTGGCTGCAGCTTCAGGGTTGTACTAACTCTAATTATTGGTTCTGCATTGGTTGCACCCATCAGCTGCCTTCAGTTGTGTCTGCATATCTAACCTGCTGAAGCAGTGGCACATGGCTTTTCGTAGCTGCTTATCACTATTGCTACTCCTGTCCATCAGTGAGCATTAGTACGGGCTGACTGGGATTGAGAACTGGACAATACCACCCTGGGTTAGATGACCCAAGATCCAGTCCTCCATTTTCTTCAAAATTTGTGATCTCATGTAAATGGTACATCTGAAGACCTGTGTTCAAATAATGCTTAATGTGTATGAAGTGATTTTTGTAGTCTCAGTAGAGTCTCTCCAGTGGGTGGGTGTTCACATTACAAAATCACCTCACAATTTCCCTTAATTCTACTTGATTTGCAATCTCTGCCAAGGAGAGCCCCAGAACTAGAACAGGATGGATTTTGTAGTTGAGGTTGAGGTGCAGTAGCAGAGTTGTGTAGTTAGCTTGCCTACCTGCAACTACTCTTTGATTATTGTTTATGCATATGCATCTAATTCAACCAGTTCTTAAAATAAAGAGCACTTTTAAAACTTTTCAATTGGACCAAACATCCTCTTGAAAGTGAAACAAGAAGCTAAATCCAAACCAAATTGATTCCTTCTACCTCACCCCTATTTTACAACACTTAAGACAAGAATGTTAGCTTTCTACAACATTCTGCTTAGCATGCTAGCTTATGGTATACACAAATGTGTGTTTTTTCTGGTCACATTCATACACTTTTTCCCTGTCATCCTTCCTCTTTTCAGAACCAATCTTGTTTCTCTGAGGTTTCTTGATGGCACAGGGGCATAATGCCATAGACTCTCTCTCTAAGGGCATGGCTACACTTGCAGATGTAGAGCGCTTTGAGTTAAACCAGCCTTTGTAGAGCACAGTAGGGAAAGCGCTGCAGTCTGTCCACACTGACAACTGCAAGCACACAGCACACTGGTGTGGCCACATTAGCTCCTCTTGCAATGGCCACAGAGAGCAGTGCATTGTGGTAGCTATTCCAGCATGCAAGTGGCTGCAACATCCTTTTCAAATGGAAGGGGGTGGAGTGTGACAGGGAGTGTTGTGTGTATGTAGGGGGAGAGAGTGGGTTTTGAGGGGCTGAGAACATGTCAGCATGCTGTCTTGTAAGGTCAGACAACAGCAGACCCCCCCCCACCCTGCCCGCCTCTCTCTCTCACACACCCCATTCCACAGTAATGGTTTGCTTTGTCCTTGAGTAGATAAGCATGCCAGCTGTCAGAAACAGAGCTTTCAAAGGGCATATCTGCATTCCTGTGGCAATTCCAAAACAATGACAAGAGTGGCCACTTGATTTAACAGGATTATGGGATGTTTCCAGAGGCTGATCAGAGTGTAGTAATGCAACATCTCATTCACTCTGACACCCAGTCATTTCAGCTAAGGCACACCAAGCCAAGGTGGAGTACCAGGAGCACTCTAGCTGCAGAATCAGTGCTCTATGTGCCTTGCCAGTGTGGACTGGTGGTGAGCTAGGGCTCCTGGATCTGCTTTAATGCACTCTAACTTGCAAGTGTAGCCAAGTCCTAAGTCTTATTAGAATTCAGTACTATTACTTAGTACTTAGAAGAGAATATATGCAAGACCCACTAAGGAATAAGTGCAGGACATACAGTACTAAGTCCTGAGGTGGATAACTAAGATGAGGATATGTTTTTAGTGCCTTTGCATTTTTATTTTTAAGACATTGCGGTGGACTATTTTACTATTGTGTAAACAGGGCTGGTAGAGTAGTGTAAATAGAGCAGTAAAAATGCATCACTTAATGAGTCAGTTTTTTTGCAAGCAACAGAAGAGGCACAATGTTACAAGGCACACTGCAAAATTACAGCTGGTCAAGAAAATACTCAGTAAAGAAAATTATATCAGAGGTGATATTACACACAAACCTTTAGGGCTAGGATACCTATCCCTCCCGCAAATCCCTGAGTGGCTTTCTTTTTCTAGAGCTCAGAGAAAAATCTCCTGGATACATTGCAGTCTTTTCAGCCCATTTGATTTATTTTTGCCTTGAATTGTGATTTGTATGTGTTAATGCCTTGCTCCAGTTCTTTCTGCATTTCAGCCTGTAGCCATTACCAGCTCTGCATGCTTCCCTTGTTATATATCAGTTTCATTTTGTTAGTTAAGTTGATTGTGAACTTCAGGTCAAGAACAGATGAGTCATGTGATTTGAATGAGGTATAACTGCCTTTTCCTGTTTTTTCCACTGCATTGTCTAGGGTTTGGGGAGCACCACCTAATATACTGTGCAGAAGCAAAGTTCACAGTTCAGTGGTTAGGTCTGAAGTGGGCTCATGAATTAATGTCTTCAAGGAAGCCAAGGCAGGAGAACCACTGTGGCTAGATCAATCACTTTAAGTTATGCTTTTAAGGGCATGAAGGCTCATTTTGAAAATTATATTGATTAAATCCCCCTCATTTAATATATGTTTTGGACAGATCTGAAAATGTGTGCTAGTTAAGGCAGTATAAAGCATTTACAAAGGTACTAGCCTGGGTCTGGGTTTGCACAAAGCAAATGAATCACCAGGGCTTTGTTCAAAATATTCTGTCTAGGCCAATATTTTGCCAGAACTGAATTCAGGTTATGCTTAAACCTTGCAAGGCTGATATTTGTCTGGCTTTGCTGGGCAGGCTCACATGGGATAGAAGTCACCTATTATGTGTCCTAGTTCCCCAATTGGCTGATCCCAAGCCACATAATTGGGACCATCAAAAGAAGCTACCTGCAGCTGGGCATGTAGATGAAGAAGCTCTGTTAGTTTGGAAGCTGTGTAAACACTATAGTGCTCTAATTTGATTTGACTGAACACATCCAGGAGGAATCCCTCACAGGGATACAAGAATGGGAACAGGATGTTGTGCTGCACACATTCTGTTTTCCCAGTACATAAGTCTCCCTGTAGTACTATTAAGATACCTTGTCATTTCTTTGCTCATAGTGAGACAACACAGAACTTTTTCTAGCAGTCAGATGAAACGTATCATTGGGCTGATGAAAGCCTGGCTTGGCTGCCAGCTGACATCCAGGCCAAAATCTAAGGGGATGGTTCTGACTGGGGGGGATGTGAGAAAACCTTGATCTATGCAGGAAATAGCCCGACTTGATTATGTAAAGAGTTGTCACTTTGGATGGGCTAGCACCAGCAGGAGAGTGAATTTGTGTGGGGGGGTGGAGGGTGAGAAAACCTGGATTTGTGCTGGAAATGGCCCACCTGTTGATCACTTTAGATAAGCTATTACCAGCAGGACAGTGGGGTGGGAGGAGGTATTGTTTCATGATTTCTGTGTGTATATAAAGTCTGCTGCAGTTTCCACGGTAAACATCTGATGAAGTGAGCTGTAGCTCACGAAAGCTCATGCTCAAATAAATTGGTTAGTCTCTAAGGTGCCACAAGTACTCCTTTTCTTTTTGCGAATACAGACTAACACGGCTGTTCCTCTGAAACCTGTAAATAGGTCCTGACTACCTTAGAATCCACCTACCTCCAAACTAATATGAGGATCAGCCAAGACACTAGTATTCCTTTGTTTATACAATCGGGACGGGGGATGCTGGGAGAGTGCACTCAGTGAGATGTCCTTTGGAACTCACTCGACTTACTACAGCCCAGATCTGATGACACTCAATGCAAGGCCTACTTTTTTCCAATGGCAAGGTTAGCAAGGGACCTTTTTCTGGTGCATTTTCAAGCTAAAATGCCATTTATTCAGCTTCTCTTTCCATAGTTCATTATTAATTTTAATAACAGAACATTTGATACATGGCTGGACTTTGATACACAAATGAATGTCCACATAGATGGATGGAAGTCTCCCCATTCATTGACTTGTTTCATTTTCAGCTTACAATTTTAAAATATAATTCACACAACCAATCTTTAAACATTGCTTGCTCCCAGTTAACATTACAACTAGCACTAGTTGTGCAAGTAACTGATTTTCTGATTCTTTGGGAATTCAGAAAAAAACAATTTAAAATTTTCAGCAAATCAAAGTTGAGAAATTCATTCAGTTTGAACATTTGTAACATTAATTTTTTAGAATTGAAATACATTTCAAAATAAAAGGTTATTTGGAATTCTAAAAGCAACATTTTTTGGGGGTGGAAACTGACTATTTTTATTTTGGTCTGACAATTTGGCAAAAGCCAGATGAACTTGTACAATGTTTTGGTGCCACTGAATCTGCAGTTTTTTCTCTGGAAAAAAAATGTCTAAAGTCAAAGTGTAACAACCATCTTTGCATAAATTGATATTATCTTCAGTTTCATAAACCAAAATAGCTTGCATGATACAGGGAGCTTTATTAAAAGAATTACCATACAGTGCAAAACGCATTTGTTTCTAGCATATTTTTTAACTTCTGCCTCATACCTCTGACATTTGAAAGTTTTTAAATAATTAGTACAAGTATCCTTTTTTACATCTCATGCATTTTACTGAACTGAGACATTTCAAAATCTCTATCAGTTAATTATAAGCAAACATCTTGTCTAACTACTTTAAGACCTATTATGGTTTACAGGATCTGGTAATTAATAATAAAAAAGCTAGAACTAAAGTCAGATTTAGAATTGCAACATGAGTAAATCCCATTTTGTGTCCTCCATGTCTGATGAAGAATCACTTAAAATAATGGGGGCATGGAACCATGGTGATTTTGGTATTTTCATTTTAAACACCATTTCTTTTGAGGTGTTTACTATAGACCTATTATGTAACAGGTTAAAACTTGTCACCCAGGTTCTCTGTAGTATCTAAAGATGACTTACAATTAAAAAGGAATGAAACCAAATAAATAATAGAGGTGGACTGTAATCAAGTGTCGCAGCAAACATAGGGCTAAATACTGCAGAGCTTTATTCACATGAGGAACTACTACTCATAAATAAGCTGGCAAATTCTGGCTCATAACAATCACTTACTCAACTGCAAGATTAATTATCAAGCCCTAAAGAGAAGTTGAAAAATCATTTCTTTCTGAAAAATTTGAACCTACAATAGTTACAAGTAACACCTAAGTTTATTATAACTGAAATAAGTTTGAGAAAATACAGAAAACTCTTTTAATTTCTTTTGTGTTCATTTGGCAAAATTTTGTACCGAATTCAGTTTTACTGTTTCACGTGTATAGAAAACCTGATCCAAAGCCCACTGAAGTTAATGCAGTTATTCCCACTGACCACAGATCATGCCTTGCTTGACTGCAAAGATCTGTATAATTATCCACAAGGGTGCAAAACAAAGGAATTTTGAAAAAAATCCATGATATAAAAATTGTATTAAAGCTAATGTTAAAAAAATTATATAACCCATAGGTTGGAGAAAAAGAATGTCTGTACATCTTGGTATATTGCTTAGATTATCCACAAATGCAAAGTTTGTTTTTAAAGTCATATGCAATACATCATCAGCAATAACCCAAATTTAGGTGAATAGATTTAACAATAGAGTTTAGATATTAGAATCAGAATACTTGAGTACATAACTCATGAAAAGTTGTACAGAGATTTGGTTGTGGAAAGCAAAATATATCAATGAGTGGAGATTGTCCCTCAATAATTGAGAATTAGAATAGGTTGTCCCTTTAGAGTACTTAAAAGCCACCCTCTCCAAATTATTTTAAAAAAAAAAAAAGAGAACCCAAAAAACAAATAAAACCTCATCCATTTTATAAAGTTCCAGTTGACCACATTCCTAATTCAGAATTCAACTAGAAGCAGACTTAATTCAGACTTAGCTACAATCCATCGGTGATCTTCCTGAAAACACCATCCTGGCCACTGTGGATGTAGAAGCCCTCTACACCAACATTCCACACAAAGATGGATTACAAGCCGCCAGGAACACTATCCCCAATAATGTCACGGCAAACCTGGTGGCTGAACTTTGACTTTGTCCTTACCCATCACTATTTCACGTTTGGGGACAATGTATACCTTCAAATCAGCGGCACTGGTATGGGTACCCGCATGGCCCCACAGTATGCCAACATTTTTATGGCTGATTTAGAACAACGCTTCCTCAGCTCTCATCGCCTAATGGCCCTACTCTACTTGTACTATATTGATGACATCTTCATCATCTGGACCCATGGAAAAGAAACCCTTGAGGAATTCCACCATGATTTCAACAATTTCCATCCCACCATCAACCTCAGCCTGGACCAGTCCACACAAGAGATCCACTTCCTGGACACTACGGTGCTAATAAGCAATGGTCATGTAAACACCACCCTATGCCGGAAACCTACTGACCGCTATTCCTACCTACATGCCTCCAGCTTTCACCCAGACCACACCACACGATCCATTGTCTATAGCCAAGCTCTATGATACAACCGCATTTGCTCCAATCCCTCAGACAGAGACAAACACCTACAAGATCTCTATCAAGCATTCTTACAACTACAATACCCACCTGCTGAAGTGAAGAAACAGATTGACAGAGCCAGAAGAGTACCCAGAAGTCACCTACTACAGGACAGGCCCGACAAAGAAAATAACAGAACGTCACTAGCCGTCACCTTCAGCCCCCAACTAAAACCTCTCCAATGCGTCATCAAGGATCTACAACCTATCCTGAAGGACGACCCATTGCTCTCACAAATCTTGGGATACAGACCAGCCCTTGCCTACAGACAGCCCCCCAACCTGAAGCAAATACTCAGCAGCAACCACACAACAGAACCACTAACCCAGGAACCTATCCTTGCAACAAAGCCCGTTGCCAACTGTGCCCACATATCTATTCAGGGGACACCATCATAGGGCCTAATCACATCAGCCACACTATTAGAGGCTCGTTCACCTGCACATTTACCAATGTGATATGTGCCAGCAATGCCCCTCTGCCATGTACATTGGTCAAACTGGACAGTCTCTACATAAAAGACTAAATGGACACAAATCAGATGTCAAGAATTATAACATTCATAAACCAGTCGGAGAACACTTCAATCTCTGGTCACTCGATTTCTGACCTAAAAGTGGCTATTCTTCAACAAAAAGACTTCAAAAACAGACTCCAAGGAGAGACTGCTGAATTGGAATTAATTTGCAAATTGGATACAATTAACTTAAGCTTGAATAGAGACTGGGAGTGGTTGAGTCGTTACACAAAGTAAAACTATTTCCCCTTGTTTGTTCCCGCCCCCCCTCCTCCCCTGCACTGTTCCTCAGATGTTCTTGCTAACTGTTGGAAATGGCCCCTTGATTATCACTACAAAAGGTTTTCTGCCCCACTCTCCTGCTGGTAATAGCTCATCTTAAGTGATCACTCTCCTTACAGTGTGCATGATAAACACCCATTTTTTCATGTTCTGTGTGTATATAAATCTCCTCACTGTATTTTCCACTGAATGCATCCGATGAAGTGAGCTGTAGCTCAAGAAAGCTTATGCTCAGATAAATTGGTAGTCTATAAGGTGCCACAAGTACTCCTTTTCTTAATTCAGAACATTTTTCCTTTTATGAGTTTAATCAGAGCCTAATGCTAATTTAGGCGGTTTTGTTGTATTTAATGTTACCTACATTTTGTTATCACTTGGCTCAATGCCTCAAGAATCTGAGCCAAAGCTATTAAACTGTAATATCCATGAGGTTCAGGTTTTTCACATGCAATACTGTACTCTGTGTTATGCTAATGCATCTCCTGTAGTATAACAAAGAACCCGTAATGACAGAAGTACAGAGGCCTGAATGTCATTTACACCTATTTGTTATAGTCAAGGTCATCAAGAATGCACCTGGAAAATGCTGGCACTGAAACCAAGGCAGTCAACATGCAAATGATTTTCTCTGATTAGCTTATTTTGAACAGTGTTTTTGTGTGTGTGTGTGTGGGGGGGGGGGGGGGGGTTAGGCTTCATAATAAAGACACTCTTAAAGGTCTTGCACAAAAATCATAATCAGATATTCATTTAAATAAGCATATCTTTCCTGTGGTAACAATCAGACATTTTGGAGCAATTAGAAAGAATTGACAAATTAGTTTTAAAATAAATGAATGTATTTGTAAATAAATTGGTTGAAACATTTTTATTACAATAGGTTTCCTACACTGCCTTTTGTTTAAAGGATGGACTTTTTATTAAGAGATACAAAATAATTTTGGATTGTTTTTAACTGTTGCTACCAATGTGATTAATCAGGAAACAAGGCATTCATTGGTTTTACTGCATGGAGTGGAGTCTTGTAAATAGTATTAAGAGTGAACTGTGCCATGTTCCTAGGCAGTATGCTTTATTAAAGTAAAATATATTGAAAGACATCATAAATGTGTTTTTTAAAATCAACATTTTGTATCCCTATTTTTTTTATTCTCTGTACCAGTCCAGATCCTTGGATAGTCCTCCCAGCCACCCAACAGAATAACTAAGGGCTTTTCTACACAGCGCAGCAAAGACCGCTAGAGGGGCCTGACTTATAAAGCTCTTTAATGAGCTACACTTTAGCCTCCCCAGATAGACCCTGCTGGTGCACTCTAAAAGGCACTTAGTTCACGTCAACATCTATGTTAATGCGAACTAAGTACCTTTTTGGAGCACACCAACAGGGTCTCTAACATGCTGTGCAGTTACAGCAGAGCATGTTATAGATCCACATACTGCACTTCTGGCTCCAGCAGATGGCCGGACAGCCTGAACAAGAGAATGGAGAAGGCTTCAGAGACCTAACATTTTATACACCCACTATTGCCTTTGTAGCACCATGTGATGTGAAGCACCAACATTAGGCTGGCCTGAATTCTCACAGGCAACCGTCCAACCTTTGTAGGCATGTAGCACAACTGATTCCTATAGGAGTTCCAAGGCTAAGAGGTGTCCATGTTGCCATGTTTTTTAAACAGACAGCAATCACAGAGCCCTTCTGTTTGACCTATTCGGAGATTCCTTAGAGTCAAATGCACCTAAGAAAGGAAAGTTTTTAGGGGGTGGAAGTGAAGTAAGAGTCATCAGTTTCACTATCCTCTAGCATGGGGGGACTGCTCCAGAGAAAAGCCTGCAAATGTTTTTATACATCTAAATAAATGTAATATTTTAAACTCTATGCGGGCGTAGCCTGTAGGCAGCATCTGCATCTAAGAAATGATTCTTAGACTTAGGTAGGATAGACATTACCAGTAATATGCTCAGCTTCTAAAATTTGCCCCACAACTGACAATAAGCATTTCTCCTCTATGTTCACATATACAAAACTGACCGCACTATGGTTGTGCCAGTAATAAGACTATCTAGTATGTCCCAATAACATTACATCCCCCATTTATACAGAAGAAGAAGATTCTTTTCAGGGCAGCTCTTCGCAGATGTAAGTTGTCACAGGTTCAGGATCTTGGGGTCTGGTCCCTCAAGTTTATAGTTAAAACAGATTTGAAAACATTGCTTTAGTTAATATTCAGAACACTACTTTTTAACTTCCAGAACCACTATTTAACTTCCAGAACTCACAAATCTTGGGAGACAGGCCAGTTCTTGCCTACAGCCAGCCCCCCAACCTGAAGCAAATACTCACCAAGCACCACATACCACACAACAGAACCACTAACCCAGGAACCTATCCTTGCAACAAAGCCCGTTGCCAACTGTGCCCACATATCTATTCAGGGGACACCATCATAGGGCCTAATCACATCAGCCACACTATCAGAGGCTCGTTCACCTGCACATTTACCAATGTGATATATGCCATCATGTGCCAGCAATGCCCCTCTGCCATGTACATTGGTCAAACTGGACAGTCTCTACGTAAAAGAATAAATGGACACAAATCAGATATCAAGAATTATAACATTCATAAACCAGTCGGAGAACACTTCAATCTCTCTGGTCACGTGATTACAGACATGAAAGTTGCGATATTACAACAAAAAAAACTTCAAGACCAGACTCCAGCGAGAGACTGTTGAATTGAAATTCATTTGTAAATTGGATACAATTAACTTAGGCTTCGTTCTTCCATTTGTACATTAATAGCAGGCCAAAATAGTAAATCTATGGTTCTATGCTTATATTTTTTCAGCTCAGAATGTCCTAAATGAGTTATTTTTGTCATTTCTGATTTTAGTGATCATGGAATAACAAGTCATTCACCTTTAAAGGAAAGGAGTACTTGTGGCACCTTAGAGACTAAAATTTATTTGAGCATAAGCTTTCGTGAGCTACAGCTCACTTCATCGGATGCATTCAGTGGAAAAATACAGTGGGGAGATTTATATACATAGAGAACATGAAACAATGGGTGTTACCATACACACTGTAATGAGAATGATCACTTCCCTAGTCAGGAAGACAATGAGGAGTCCAGTGGCACCTTAAAGGCTAACAGATTAGCCTCTCATTAGTCACTTGGCTATTCAGGAAGGACCTGTAAGCATCTGTTTAAGAATGTGCTTGAGTCCCATTGACTTCAACGGCACTGAAACACATGCCTAAAAAAAGTTAAGGACATGAGTGAGTATTTTTGAATGGGGATGGGCATGATCTTGAGTTTAAGTGATCAGGATACAGGGATTTATTTTGATCAGCCACCAAAGACAATTTCCAGCAATATGGATAACTAAGGATATGGTTTAGCTTTAACCCTTAGTTGTGTCAAGTTCATCTTGTGCCTCAAATGACTTTGCCATATCATCCCAGTCTGCCAGAAATATCTGTTCACGTGCCAACAAATGGCATATCCTCACCTGATCTTAGTTTATCCACAATATTGCATTTCTGCAGGCACAACACCATTCTGTGTAGCCTTGGTGATGCTGCCACAGCATTAACGAGTTTCAACACAGAACTCCATTGTAACTTTTTTCTCATACATGTACTGATGGAAGCACTTCCAGCTAAACCATACTGGGTATATCTCTTGATTTGTGCATAGTTTATTTTCATGAAAATAAGAGGCCTGGAT
Source organism: Lepidochelys kempii (assembly GCF_965140285.1). Lineage (NCBI taxonomy): Eukaryota > Metazoa > Chordata > Testudines > Cheloniidae > Lepidochelys > Lepidochelys kempii. The sequence continues at coordinate 56,010,234 of NC_136383.1, forward strand.
GCATAAACTACTATTTATTTGGGGTTACACAGCCCAAGCCCTCACTTGACTAACTGTCACATCCCCTCTTTAGTTATCATATATAGTGCCTGCTCTGGCAACTTATGGCTTCGTTTTGCAGGATCTTGTTGGGTCTCTCATTTAAACTCTGAGTTTCATTTACGGGTGCCAAAACTTCTGTGAGCTGTAGTTTAAAACTGGCATGGTAAATCACCAACACTGAATTCTTTTCTAACTTGGCATGAGTGTTTGGTGGCCTTGTTTCAGAGACTGCTGATATTTTTTCCAGGTTGGGTCTGATGCCCTTAGCTGAGAAAATGTGACTGAAATACTTAAATGGATCATCAGAGCAATTGAATTAATCACATTTTAACTTAACCTCCCCCTTTTTTTTCTAGTTCTTTGGATCATGACATGTAGAATGTTCTTCTGTGATAGTTCCAGACACCAATAATTCATTCACAATTGCTACAAATCCATGGAGTCCGACATATTTTGCAGATTTGCTTTTAAAGTGCATTCTGAGCTTAATGAATACCAATGGTTTAGTGGGCAAATCTGTATCTCCCCAGTGGGTTATTAAACAGAGTTATCAATGAACTTGGTTTGTACAGTTTTATCTATCAGTACCTAGTTGGAGCATCCAGGATATTGAAAAACTAAGCATTAGTTAATTTACTTGTCATCAAATACAAGTAATGCTCTTCCTTGATTGCCAAATTCAGATCTCCTGAATCTAGATAGTCACAGCTCTGCCATGCATGGTTTTTCCACTCCGCCATGGAGTTTATATACTGTTTTCCTACATTTTTTCATTGTCAATCTCTTTAGCCAATATATCTTCCAGTGCAATTTGGATTTTTCATGGAGCATGTACAACAGGATTCACTTTAATTTTGTATTCAGCAGAAACTGCTCTGTTTCATGAAATGCATCTTTATCGTCTTCCATTAATCTTTTAGCTTAGCAAGCATTAGTGGCCCTAGAACTAGGTTGTCTCCCAGAGTTATCAGTGTGATCAATTTAAGATTCATACATGCTCTGAAACCAAACACTGGTAGTATCTCTGTGTCTACAAGATAGAATTTTAAATATTTCATCTTTGTGCTTACATATTATAGTGCATCCACATAGCTTGCACATCCAGTGAGTCAGCTCCACAGCCAAACATTTCTTAGGTAGGATGTATAAGGAGCTTTGAGAGCTTTATCTGTTCAAATTCTTTAGTGGGTATTACACCAGTGATCAATTTATACTTAACCTGGTGACATTTCTCCCTATTGGTAACCTCTGTGAACATGGCTCCATTGGGCGGTTGCAGTCAAAGCTCTCCTTATTCCTGTCATGGGCATATGTCCACAAATACATCATCTATTCTGTACTGGGACTGCTGAACCATCACATGCATTCTTTTGGATTTGCACATTTGTGGATTTCCCTTTTTACATCTGCAACATCCTGGGGGGCTGGATGTTCATCTGGCTTTTGACATGTGACACAGCTTCTCCCCTTTCCTTAGGCTTTTGCCTGCTTGCTTGTTGACATTAGATACTTGTTTTTTTATCTGCATGAAAGCATGGTGAAGTTTTGCTACTCCAAATATTGCCTCGTCCTGAGAGAGGGATTTGTGGGTGGGCATGTGCCATTTTTTGAGTGCCAGCAAGGACTACTGCTTTACTTAAATCAAGCTCAGCTCCATGATTTATCAGCTTTTCATGGATTTTTGGTGGACTTCTCTCAAACATTATTGGGAAGAGGGCAAGCTTCTCCCCTGTTCTGAGATCCCTCATAAAGCTGTGGACACCTTTTCATTGGTTATCACCTCTCTGAGTTTTAATAATTACTAGGGTGACTAGATAGAAAGTATGAAAGTCGGGACAGGGAGCAATAGCTGCCTATATAAGAAAAAAGCCCCAAATATCAGGACTGTCCCTATAAAATCAGGACATCTGGTCACCCTATTCATTACCTTCACCAAATCACCATCACAATCCTGTGCAGCAAGTCTTCAACTTTCTCTAATCCTCAGGTCTTTTCTTCGGCAGGGGGCTCTCACCATCTTGAGACTGTTCTTCCTCTGAGCTCTGCTAGCCCTTTGCACTTCCTTCTTGTGCTTTTAACTAGTTTCCCCAGCTGGTAGAATAATTAGCTCCTTAGCTCATCAACTCCCAGTTTGTTTAGGCAAATAAGTACTTTCCTCCTCCATCAGGCCATTCTTGGTGGAGCTAATTAAAGCTTTAATTAATCAGAGAGCTGGGTCAGGTACTGACTCTCAAAACTCTGTAGCAACTCCTCCTGTCACAAAACCTTTCACCTATGTCCGTCAATGCACAGTCCTTATCTAGCAACTTTAACACTGTTACAAATATGGTTTCACTTGGACCCTGCCCTCACTGTTACAGAATTTTAGCATGCAGACAATAGGTTTGTTTGGGGAGACATATTTAGCAAACCTATAGTAGTATATCATTTTTTCCTTCTCAACTAACCTAGTTATCCAAGCATTACATATGACTCTACCTTTCTCTTCAACCCAGATTAGCCAATAGCATTTTCCGCTTCCCAGCTGTGGATTTCAAGGGACTCTTGAAAATATGTTCTGAATGTTTCTTTGAGTTTCCAACACTGCTTATGTAGTTTCATACTTTCCTAATTAATTCTGAGCAACTGAACTCCAGCAAGCATCAGGACTGTGGCCTATCATCCTTTCTTAGGCCGCTTTGTCTTGATGGTACTTCTGACGCGAAGTGATCTTTCTGACATTATGCAATGTTTTTGTTTGCTTGCATAAATATAACCTGTAGGCAGCAGCTACACCTAAGAAACTATTCTTGGCCAGCGAGAAAGGAGAGATTTAGACCAGATTTTTCTGGTGGAATCTCATTTAGTCTCTGAGAGGGAGTGAGTACCTTATGTTATCCAACATTAACTCATGTGACCTGGAGAAAGAATGTGATAAAGAAGGATTTGACAGGAAAGAAGAAGGGAATTTAAAGTTATAAAACAAGTGGTAGGGGGATGAATCTTGCAGCTACAACAAAGACTTAGAAAAATTTAGGAACTAAATCAGGGTAATTTTTCTTGGGGAAATATGACCAAGACAAATTAGGAATAAATCATATGACATTTAATAATTCTTAAGACAGTACCACAACTTCTCCACTTCAAGACCCTGTAAAAATTATTTGAGCACTGTATTTGAATAAGCTTTTAAAATACTTTCATGGGGGGGGGGAGAGACTAAGAAACAAAAATAATATAAGCTCCCCACCTCTTTCCCCCAGGTATCTATTTGTGACTCAGAGCTGAGGGGTGAGGATCTTTGAACATGTTTTTTTTGTAAGCCTACAAGTGCAGGCAGGTGTTTGTTATTATTCTCTGCACCCTCTTGAAAGTAATAAATGCAAACTGAAACATCAGCATACTGTTGCATCCCCTAAAACCCACAAGGAGAGAGAACCTCTGAATGTTTCATTACATTTTTTTATTTTATATTTCATAAGATGCTGCAGGGTATGAAAAGGAAATCAAAAATAAAGGTTAAAAAATGGAAGCGCAAGAGAGGGATCATACCTGAAATTGAAAATAAGAAAATAATGGTGTCCATCCATTCTTGTAGAGAAACAAAATAATAGAAAATCCTTTAAAAATCATTAGTTGGGGGAAAATTATTTAACTGAAAACCTAACTGATGAATTATATTAGATCTGTAAATCATAGGATCAAATCAATTCTGCAAGTGTGTCAAATTGAGGGAAGGGGCTGATGATTTTACATAGCAATAGAGAGGAAGGATGGCACTATGGTTAAAGCACAACACTGAGATGTGAGAGACCTGGATTCTCTTTCCTGTTTGGTCGTACACTTTGTGTGTAATGTTGTGCACACACTTGCCTACCTCCCAGGGGATAAATTCATTAGTGAGGTGCTGTTGAGTGCCAAAGAAAATCCTATAAATTAAAATAATTTTACTTTAATACAAGAAACACAAAGGATGACAAATGGGCTGATTCTTGGCCCTGTTAACCTGCTTTTCATAAATCTTGTAAAATAAAGAAGGTAAATGCAGCATTTCCAGCTGGTAAGGGACTCCTACGGTGAAGGGGAATCTTGTTTGTAACATAGAGCTGCTGTAGTGACTCCCATGACACTCTCTTCCCAGTTCCAGTGTTGGGGGTGTGTCAGAGAAGAAGGGGGTGTGACGTGAGCCTCACCTATCCGGAGTTATTGAAATGGACCCATGGAGCTGTTTGGTAGCTAGTATATCACCCTTGCCAGTTTTCTAATTGGCCAATTGCAGAACCAGCCCAATGATTTGGTTGGGGAAAGGAAAATGGCTTCTTTGCACTCCTTTTTACTGGCAAGTGAAAGACAACTTTTGTCATTCAGAGGTGTTTTTTTAAAAAAAAGAAAAAAAACCCAAAAGACAAAAGTTTTGTCACTGAAAAGCGCCGGTGTGAACAGTGCTTTGTCGGCAGGAGAGCTCTCTCCTGCCAACAAACAGCAGCTACAATGAGCCTTTTAGCAGGTGTTGTTAAAAGCTGCGTAGCTTAGACATAGCCTGAGTCAGATGCATGGAGTGATCCTTGAGTGATGCTCAGAAACAAGGCCAAAGTTTCCTAGCAAAGGCTCCATACAACAAAAGTGATACTATTATTAATGACATAGTAATATAATGTGTATTACACACAGCTGACATATTAGATCTATTAATAAGGCCTGCACAGTACTGCATTTATCTTCCCTTAATAATACAAACTACTACTGAGGCCACCTCTCTGCTGTGAGATTCTCGGGCACGGAGAAAGAAAGTTGTACTGGACTAACATAGTCCAGCAGATTCCCTGGTCAGCTTATTCCGTCCATTTCAGTGGAGCTGCCTGAAAACATGTAAAACACTTCTAAAAAACAATGCTCATACTAACAGGAAATTTCATATCCATTTGTCTTTAATATCAGTCATGGGTTTTTCATAATTTTGGCATATTTAAAAATCAGAGAAATTTGTTTCAGGAAGGCCTTTTTCCTTCACATCCTATCATTTTACTTGCTTTGTTTGGAAAAATGTTACCCAATTTCTCACAAACTGCTTACGTGACTGAAGAGCCTAAAGTCCCATTTTCAAAAATGAATTAGCCATTTAGGAACCTATAATCAAACTAACTTTCAATGGGCTAAAAAATTTCATATTTAGCTGTTGATGTGTCTTGTAATGGGTGCAGCATATTTTGGGTTCTAATAGCAGATAATGAATGCTTTAAAATTATAGTCCACATACATGTATGTTTGCAGGTTGCACAGGTAAAGGAGGTTAAAAGAGAAAAATGCACATGGAATGTAGGGTAAAACTACTCCCTACTCTACAATGACAATTTCTGACAGTAATTAGGAATAATTTAAGAATTTTACTTTGCTTGCCCAGTTTGGATCATTCATTCTTTGGATTGTCTATAAAAAACGTAGAATTTTCTATATCTTTGCTAGGAAAATTCTGAAATTTGGAAATGATGAATAGGACATGATTTTCATAAATATGGCATGTCAAATATAATTCAAATGTGGACTGTATAAAGTAAATCTATTGTGCATTTTGGTATAATCATATTTAAATTCTTACTGATGTTTCTACTATAGTGAAGATATCGTGTTAGAATTTTATTCCTAAACTGTCTTATGTAATTTCAGAATCACAAAAGTGCAAAATGCTAGAAGGCAGTAGTCTCCCTTGTAGGCTGTGCCTTTTTATAGGAAATTTTTCATTTTTAAAAAATTACTTTGCATGGGGAAATGATCAAAACTCCAGAGCAAACGAAATCTGCCAGACAAATGATGTCTTGATGTTTGTTTGATCAAGTTCAAGGCATTAGCAATATCATGCAGCATAATTTCTGCTTTTTGAAAAACAATGGAGTTTGTTTAGAAATTGGGATTCCCTAGAGAATGCCAAATGACTGTAGGCTATTAATTATGATGATCTATTGTTATCTTTTGTTCAGAACAATAGCGTTCCTGAGGTCCTGTGGAATTTTTCTCCCATGGAAGGTGTCAGGTTTTGATTAAGCATCATTACATACAGTTCATTAACAACGTATCTTAAAATGAGTTCTTGATTGAACATTTTTATCGGCCATTTAATATAATTTATAGTTTCTGTTGAAATTTCACATACAACATTTGCCAAGCTAGTTGTTATATTTTTTTCATTAAACCATGGCAATAAGGGAAAAGATCTCATTTTTAAACAGAAGAATGGACTATTCAAAGAATTGATTTTTGAATACAGTATATCTTAAAAATCATTAGCAGAATAATTGTTTTCACTAATGGTGCTACCACGCATGGGTATAGGAGTGCCAATATGAATGTCCCAGTTCAGGGTTGTTGCACCTAAGGTACCTAATGTTTTAAATCTGACCATCAGTACAAACACACTACATTTTGGAAATTAGTTTTTGCTAATAGTTTTATCATTGTAAATTAATCAAATTCTAGCAAATCTATAAAAGAAGCCTATAAAGAGCGTGTTCCCTATACGTAGTAATCAGGCAAACATAAACATTCTCAAACATATAGATCAAAGGCCAAACTCAAGACATAAAATTGTAAATCCAGAGGACATTATCTTTTGAAAGATTTACCATATGATTCGTCCTTCAGCTTCCAGTAATCTAGGAGGAGTTCAAATAGGACCATTCAACATTCAGAGTACTTTGACTGTAGGATAATATTTTGCATATATTATTGCATGCAGAATACATAGTTAATGAAAAAACTATGCATTGTGAATTTTAATTACATTTGACTTGTTTCAGTTCTATACACAGATTTTTGCCTTCGGGTATTCTCTTGCTCTAGAAAATAGCTCTATATGAAACAGTCATTTTTCATTTAAAAAAATTGGGGTGTGTCTTGAGGTCTAATGTAGAATAGGACATAATAATTTTTTAATATTGTTGAAATGGCATCTTAAGTGGGGCACCTGCAAGAAGCCAAATGTACTTGGAAACAAAACATTAGTCAGTTGGAATTTGTCTCCAAGGGAAATTGATAAGACATGCCTTTATTTTTCAAGGTTTTCCCCCTTGGGACACATGCATAATAATGCAGAGAAACCACTCTAGCCATGAAAGTTTGTCAGTATAGCACATGAATTGGTTGGGATGAAATGAGAAGCAGCCCAACTCTTCATCCCCATATTCAAACCAAAACTAAACAGAATTCTTTGCTGAGACTTCCATTTGGATAAATCCTCCCATAATTCTTCTTTTGCTTCACTTCTCTACTTCCTAGTTCTGGCAGGGATTAGAAGCAGAAAAGCTAAAATACCATCAGAGAAGCTGTTTTCTTGATACGTTTGGCCTGCTCATAATTAGGAAGCACAAAAATCTTTGAGAAAGCTCAAGCATATAGATCCTAGAGATCTAGATTGTTCAGGTAAAGTTCAGAAAGATATCTGAACTTTTGGATGCTTATTCAAACAAAACCAGCTATCCTTTTGAATAGAGATGGGCCTGAACCACAACATTTGGATTCAGCACTAGACCACCTACCAAACATTTGGGAGGTATTTCAATCCATGTTGACAGGTTTCAGAGGAACAGCCGTGTTAGTCTGTATTCGCAAAAAGAAAAGGAGTACTTGTGGCACCTTAGAGACTAACCAATTTATTTGAGCATGAGCTTTCGTGAGCTACAGCTCACTTCATCAGATGTTTACCGTGGAAACTGCAGCAGACTTTATATACACACAGAAATCATGAAACAATACCTCCTCCCACCCCACTGTCCTGCTGGTAATAGCTTATCTAAAGTGATCAACAGGTGGGCCATTTCCAGCACAAATCCAGGTTTTCTCACCCTCCACCCCCCCACACAAATTCACTCTCCTGCTGGTGCTAGCCCATCCAAAGTGACAACTCTTTACATAATCAAGTCGGGCTATTTCCTGCATAGATCAAGGTTTTCTCACATCCCCCCCACCCCCATGTGGGGGGGATGTGAGAAAACCTTGATCTATGCAGGAAATAGCCCGACTTGATTATGTAAAGAGTTGTCACTTTGGATGGGCTAGCACCAGCAGGAGAGTGAATTTGTGTGGGGGGGTGGAGGGTGAGAAAACCTGGATTTGTGCTGGAAATGGCCCACCTGTTGATCACTTTAGATAAGCTATTACCAGCAGGACAGTGGGGTGGGAGGAGGTATTGTTTCATGATTTCTGTGTGTATATAAAGTCTGCTGCAGTTTCCACGGTAAACATCTGATGAAGTGAGCTGTAGCTCATGAAAGCTCATGCTCAAATAAATTGGTTAGTCTCTAAGGTGCCACAAGTACTCCTTTTCAATCCATGTTGTTTGCCTATTACAGAAAAACTGTCAGCTGTGAAATTTGGATTTGAATCCGTGGTTGGATTTCAACTCACCACTAAATGTGAGCTGTTTGGTTTTAGGATTTGGGCCTCTCTTTTCTTTTCTTTTCTTTTCTTTTCTCTTTTCTTTTCTTTTTTTTTCTTTCCTCTCTGTTCATGATTTGTCACTAGAAACAACCAGAACTAAGAAGCTCTGATTTGTTGAAGTGCCCCTACTCCCTTTCTCGTGTGTGGATTGAGTACTTGCCTTTCAATAATGACTTACCTGGTTTTATCACCCACTAATCTCCTCACATGGTGATGTCACTCATTTTGATATCTATTCAAAGTAGATAACTTTTTGGAGAGTATTTCCCCATAACTTACCTCATAAATGGGGTGCTCTAATTGACCATATTTTCCTATTTTTGAATCCCTCCATTGCCTTCCCTTTTCCAACACTGACAAATATGATTTTAAAGTTGATGGTAACCCTTTAAATTGATTTTGCTCACCTACTATTGCTATTGCTAACATTACTATATTTGAAAGAGATGAGAGAGAAATATTCTCAATTTTTTTCAGTTTTTTATACTTTGTGCACTTGATAGCACCTTATTCCTCACTCTTTCTTCCATGTAGTCTGTTAGTCAGTTTTCCCTGCTGCTTGTGGTGGTCTTTCACACAGCAACACAAGAGCAAAAAAACATATTTATAAAACAGGAACTGTGAGTGTAAAACCAGAGCACTATAAAACAGGAACTGTGAGTGTAAAACCAGAGCACATGGTAATTTATTCATTTTTAAACTCCTTGTCCTTTCCTTCAAGACCCTACATAACTGTCCATCGCAAACTTAGACTGATATCATGCCACCCTCTGTCCCTTCTCTCTGCTATAATGCCAGCCTCAATGTCCCACTGATTCTGCCGCAGCTACCTCCATTCCTTTTTCTACACTGTCTCCTATTCATGGAATGCCCTTCGAATCCTGATCTGTCCAATCATTACCCATTTTACATAGAAATCTTTCCCTAGGGGTCACTCTTTCCATGCTGTGCACAAGTAGTTGGTCAATAATTACTACTATTATTCTAAACAAAACCAAAGATCACACAACAGCAACAAAAAACCCATTATACTTTTAATTGAGTTGTCAAAATTTGCAGATCCCTAAACTGAGCAATAGCGTCATCTTAGTTGTAACCCGTATCCTTCCTTGCCGCATTTGCTCCCTACGGTTTGTTACCTTCACTTGTCACATGGGGCTAGAGTCAAAAAGAAATTTAAGCAGCCTGATGCTAAGCACTGCAACACCTAATTTTTAGGTGTCTAGAAAAATCAGATTCACAAAGCCTAGGTTAGGAGCTGAGGGCCCCTATACAATGGATGGGTAGAGATGGGTGCCTTAGAATGGAATTAGATTAGATTGCAAGCTCTTTAGGGCAGGGATAATGTCTTTGTATGTGTTCTGGAAAGAGCCTAACAGACTTAGAGCACTGTAAATAGAATAATAATAATAAATCACTGTTTGTGCTTGTTATTTACAGTATCAGCAATTTTTTTTTTAAATAAACTGTGACTTAAAAAGAAACAAGTGAAATTGTCAGGTGCCTCTGACCACGAACCTCATTTGTGTCCCACACCCTCTGTCATTGGGTGTGTTTGTATGTTTGCAAAAGCCTCAAAAAATCCAAGGTTTTTTTAAAACAAACAAACAAACAAACAAACAAACAAAACCAATTCACAGAAAGCCTTTAGCTTAAAAATCACAGAACTTGAACCAAGATTCAAAGAAATTACAATTCTCTGAAGAGTTTACAGTCGAAACAGACAAGACAGATGAAGGTTAGCGAAAGGCAGTATTATGATTATTCACCATTTTACAATGGGGAACTGAAGCACAGATGAAACAGGTGACTTGCCCAAGGTCACACAGGAACTCTGTAATAGCGCTGGGAACTGAATGTAGAGACCTTAAATCCTGGGCCTGTGCCTTAATCACAATGCTACTTCTCCTCCCTACCAAAGTAAGGTTATTACAGTAGGCTAGCTGCCACCTTCTTTCCATACACCCACCGAAGGCATGTCATATATACATCGCCAGGCACCTATAACCTAAAAGGCTTAAATCCTCATTTATGTGGAGATGCCAGTATAGATTAACAGTTAAATTTTCAAAGGTTTTAGGTCACTAAATTTGGCTTTTTTGTCTGTAAAACAGATGTAAGTGGTTTTTCTGCCCATGGAGCAACAATAAAGGAGTGTGCAAGTGGATCTTCGGTGAGCTGTGTCCATTAAAGCTTGCGCATGACAGAGGGGGGAAATTGGAGCTGAGTGGGGGGCTGGGGAATGCAGAAATAGGAACTAAAGCCCTAAATACTTTGCACAAAATATATGCCTGTTAGTATGGAATATAGCTTCTGTGTTGCATGGTCATGCAGGGTGAGGAGGTCTCTCATATACCATAGGCCAGTCCCATGGAGGACTTTGAAGATGAGGACCAAAACCGTGAATTTAACCTGCGAGTCATATAAAGTCTTATAAAGCCAGAAAGGACCAATATTCTCATCTAGTTCGACCTTTTGTATAACACCAGACTTCCTTAAAATTAACCCCCCAATTGAACAAGAGTATCTTCTTTTTTTTTAAAACAATATTCAATCTTGAAATTTCCACGACAACCTTTCAAAGGTTGTTCCAATGGTTAATTACCCTCACTTAAAAATGTGTACCTTATTTCTAGTCTGAATTCACCTAGCTTCAACTTCCAGCCATTGGATCTTGCTATACCTTTGCTAAACTGAAAAGCCTACTATTATCAATTTTCTGTTCCCATGTAGGTACTTAAAGATGGTGATCAAATCACCCCATAGCCTTATTAAGCAAAATACATTGAGTTCCGTGAGTCTTTCACTATCAGGCATGTTTTCTAACCCTTTAATCATTCTCCTGGCTCCGAATCCTCTCCAATTTATCAACTTTCTTCTTGAATTGTGGACACCAGAACTGGACACAGCATTCCATTAGTGACAGTACCAGTACCAAATACAGCAGTAACATAACTTCTCTACTCCTAGTAAATATTCCCTCATTTTCACATCCAAGGATCACATTAACCCTTTGGCCTCAATGTGTCACAGGGAACTCCCATTCAGCTGATTATCCATCATGACCCCAAAGTCCTTTAGAGATGCACTATTTCCCAGGATAGAGCCCCCTCATTTTGAAGGGTCTAAAAGTCTTTTCTTAGATGTATACATCTGCATTTGGCCACATTATATACACACATGTTGTGTGTCTGAGCCCAGCTTACCAACTGATCCAGATCTCTCCCTTGCGTTTATCTGTCCTCTTATTATTTACCACTCTCACAATCTTTGGGTCAGCTGGATACTTTTATCTGTGGGGACCCAGTGAAAAGAGTGGGTTGCTGGGGTGATATGCTCTTAGTGGTCTGTGTTGTTGAACCAACTGGAGCTTTTTTAAGGTTAGCAGTATCATTCCTAGTGTGTTACAGTAATTAAGCTCTGAGGTCACGAATGAATGGATAAGGTGAAGTCTCCGAGCCAGATGGAGGAGGAAAGGGACATTTTTCACACTTGGGTATTCAGAAGCATGGAAGAGTCTAGGGTAAGACTGATACTGCAGATTGTCTCATTTCTAAAAAAAAAAAAAAAAAAAAATCTTTAACATATAGTCCCCCTTTTCCATCTTCAAAAATTATTGGCTCCTCCGTGCCTCTGTAGATTGCAGGCACATGACTGTGGAGACACTTCTGCACTTCTCAAAATGTATTACTATGGATCTGAAATGAAACAATAAAAATCAAGGCTGCTAAAGCACTTTCCCTGCACCACTTGGTATTCCCATCTTCTGGCTCACAGGCTGTGCTGCCATAAGGTGGAAAGGGTTCCAATACCTTTTTCTCTTGTACAAAGGGATCACCTCTTTCTCCTCACTTTCTGTTTCCCAAGGCATAAATGAAGGGCTTTTCCAAAACTACTCACAAGCAGATTAAGAGGCATTGAGACGCCAATAAGCACGCGCCATATATCACTGTATATTTGCTATTTTAGTTCTCTAAATGTATACGCAGCATATAATTTTGTCATGTCTTTAAGGCAAAGGACAAAGGGGAAGGACTGAGAGAATTGTTAACAGTGTTCTTGCCAGGGTAAGGTTTGTTTTTCCCCCATTTGACCTTAAACTCAGGTTTCCTGAGAGTTGAACTGCTTTGATTTACTCTTATAATAAGGTGATCGATTAATGTGAAAGGCAGGCTTTATGAGGTCTGTCCTCAAATGGTCTTGGAGCCTGAGTATTATACTACCATACTCTGAAAAAGGCCACATGAAAGGAATCAAAGACAAGATAAATGATGGTTTACACATCACAAAAGCTCTTTGTAGTACAGACAAGAGAATGTAGAACATAATGCATCTCAGGGTTCTCTGCAGATGGTATATAGTAAATATAGTCTGAGCTGCCTCCTGACAAATTGTTGTTGTTTTTTTTCCTTTTCCTTTTGAACAAACCTATGTTCTTGAACCTCTTGTCACATGAACAGCCTTTGGCTAAGGTCAAATTCCAACAAATGAAAAGGACTGACAGATCTTAATATGGTGCCCTGGTGAATTTCCATATCCAGAAATTAGCAGTTTGATTTATCATTTTCTGTCCTCAGGTTTCAAAATCATAGTCAAGTTTTTTTTTTAGCTGGACATCATGGGGTGGGTGGATTCTTAGAGAAATGTGAACTGGACTAAATAAAATAAGAACTCATCTTAAAAAAGATCATGTTTTCTCAAGTTCCAAACTGTATCCTTTTTTCTCCTTTATTTTTAATTTTGGACCATCTCTGAAATTCGTGAAGCAGGAAGCATGAGAGATTGTGCGAAAGCACATTCTTCTGATTTCCACCCTAATTTTAAGAACTGTTCATTATATTCTACTCTAAGTAGCTTCCTTGACTTCAACAGTTACTCCCGATTTATCCTGGTGTAAATGAGAGCAGGCCCATATATCGTAAGGAACAGCTATAGCTGTACAAGCAATTTTGTACTTACTTCTGAGCTTTTATGTAATTTATGTGGATGAAATTCACTTCCCATGCATACAGCCCCTGTTCTTAGGCTTTATGTGGGTGAAATGCAGCGGCTGGGGGAGGAAGACAGGATACTGAGCTAGAAGGACTTTTGGTCTGACCCAGTATGGCCATTGTTATGTAAATTCCTCCCTTCACGCCAGGGCTAGGGCAGCTGTATCCCCAACAATATTCTAATCAATGCAGCTCTTCCGTGGCTGTTAGTGTGGTTTATAAAAATAAAATGGTGGATGCAGCCCCTATTTGCCACTTATGCAGGTTGTTAGGGTCACTCAGTCAGCACAACTAGAGATTCCCATGAAGCCTTCTGGCCTGCCCCAGGCCTACAGCCAGTACTGCCCATGATGTCATCCCATGCAAGTCAAATATCCCTCTGCAGCATGCAAGAGGTGTGGAGACTATCCTAAAGGCTGAACTGTCTGTGGTGTCCTAACTAGCCACACTGCATGGCTGAAGTCGTGTGGAGGACCTTCCAGCAGTACCTCAGACCTGGGTGAGTGTTAAGCATATGACTGACTTGTACTTTTGCAGTGGAGGAAAAGGGGGTAACAAAGAGTGTGTCTAGCTAACATACCTGGATGTGTATTTTCAATTATGAGAAGTCTTTGTGGGACACAAGACCAATCTCAGTGTTATGTGCTCTAAAAATCATATGCTTCATGCAAGAGAAAAAGACTGACCGTATCTGGTTTCAAAAGATGCCTGTCACAGTTTCAGGTAACTGGAGCTATTCCGCACCTCTGTGGTCCCTCAAGGACACCCACTTAAAATTTTAGGCTCCCAGCCATCATCCACATCCTACTCCCTCCTGACTGGTATTTTTCAGGCTGCACAGCCCCCCTCCCATCCACTGTGATATCCCCAGCAAGCCAGTTTGCCCAAAGGCCAGCACCTGCTCTTTATTTTCTCTCATAGGGCTATGAACAGTGTATTGCCAGCAGTTATAAGTTACCACACAGCTCTTTCTAAGCAAGCACATTTATTCTTAAGGTAAAGGCATTACAGAGAAAAAAAGGAAAAAAAATAAAACAATGAAAGTTCCTATACACATGCTAAAAGCTTATCAGAGTTACCCATAAGTCTTATGGGGCCCAAGTAGGCCAAAGCCTTTCCAAAACTTCTACAAGAGTTGGGGCCCCCTTTTCATTTGCTGGATTGGAAAGAAGGCCTTGAATCAGCTTAAACTCAGCCTTTTCAATATCAAAAGTCCTTTCTTTGTCTGTTTTCTGGAAAACCCATTTTGAACCAGTATAAGCAAGACTGCCTAGAGGGGTGGTACCTCTCTGGAGGTGTTTACAACCTAGGTGATTCACCATAATCACTCTTCTCTCACTGTGTTTTGGTTCCTGGAAGAGATGTGATTATAGTCCCTCCTGGAGTTGCATCTAATCCCTGGCCCACAACGATACATAAATTTAATTCAACATGATCCCCACAGATATTGCCTGGAATTGCATCCAATATCTGTCACAATGACATTTGAGGAAAATATATGTAATGAGCTTTTCAGATATTTTGTAAGACCAGGACAGTTTGAAGAGGCATTTGGAGTCCCCCTCTGAAAACTAAAAAAAAATTGCAATCATTTTATAGAAGGATAAACTGAAATTAAAAAAAAACTAATAGAAATTATAGATGGGGAAAATGTAATCTATAATGTCATCTAGTCCATTCTCCTGGAAGATTGTGTTTGCAAGTACATTTAAAACTTGAATAATAAAGATGGCTACCCTTTAGAAATGGGGTTTCCTTCCACTCTGGTCACTGGAAATATTTTTCTCAATCTTTTAGGGCAGCAACCAGTTAACATTCTGCTTGGCCTGTGGGAAGGATCCTAGCCTGGTGCCATTGCATGAATTTCTCTTCACATTCAGTATAATCTGACTAGACACTACAGTTGGCAGACACCAGATGGGTGATGGTGGCCTCTAGTCAGAGTGTGCAATTGCCTAAGCCTTAGGGATATAATCTCAAGGAAATAAGATTTTATATGATCATGAATCACTTCTGGGGCCTAAGTAGATAACTTAAGATGGGAGTCATTCAGGTCACCTTCTCAAAGCTCCTTCTCATACCAAGGGCAAACAATGAGAGGAGAAATTTGATGTTGGAGATCAAGTGATGGATGCATTAGTTGTGTGGTTTGGGATTTACTGAGGCCCTTTGTATGAGACAGGATACATTAGCAGAAGGGGTATTAACCTCCCAAGGTCAAAAATGGTTGACCTTGTTAAGATAGAAAAGGAAAGAAATGGGTGCTTTTGCTTAAAGCAAATTATTTGGCATGTACTTCCAACAACAAAGTATCATATGGTTGTTCAAAAACAAGAGATGGGCAACATGAAAACTTTCACATTAGAATTGGATTAACATCGTACAAAAATTGTCCAGTTGTTGAAATTTTAAAATAAATTTACTGCAGCTACACTCATATTACTTTTCATGAACATTTGTGTTGCTGATTTTTACTCTCTCAAATCTTCATGGAGAGCAAGTTTTAAGCTGTATGCTCAAGACCCCTGTCTTTTTTCACAGGAAGTGTATAATTTATATGGGACACAGTTTTGCACAATCAAGGGGATAGGGTTTCTAAAACCCTGGGCTAGAGCACTCTCTCAGTGGCTATTAAACTCAAGCCAGACAAGGATCTGACTACACTTTTTGCTACTAGGACCACACTCAAATGCAATTATTTTTGTCATTTTAACAAAAGAAAATTACATATAAATTATGCACCAAGCCAATAAATCTATAGTAGTACAATATATATAAGAATGATACTTCAGGCCAGGGCTGCATAACACAGAGAAAGGAAGTAGTTTACAATTAAAAAAATTCCCATATGCTGCCTATGTTCTACTTCCTCACAAACTGCCGTGAAAGATTCATAGCCCCAATGGCTTCCTCAGGCTCTTTCCTGATTATGGTACTTTTCTCAAATTAGTGATCAGGAGCTAAATCATGTGATTTATGACTCCAGTTACAACTAATTGACGCAGCATTCTTTTCCAATATTGACTGTAGAACACTTAGTGAAGTATGTTTATGATCAGACCATGCAGTACATAGATCAGGGCTTTACGTGTTGAGAGAAAAATGGGCTTTTTGTAGTTTTCCCTGCTAGAGGTTTGGTCTATTTTGGGAAGGTGAGTAATTTTCAAAGTCAGAGGTCCCTTAAGGAAAGCACCATATGGAAACCAGGGAGCTGGGAGGTGTATTTCGGATGACATAATAAGCCTTTTCCGTCTCTAATTTCTATGATTCCTCAGTACTACAAGTTTAAATTTCTGTTACTATAATGACTTGTGCAGAATACTAGGACAGAGCTTTCATTAGGACCTATTATAAGCTTATTGTGTTTGGGAATTTTCACATCTATATTGTATACATAGGGAACCTTGGAAAAATATCTGTTGTAAATTGCTGTAGCTCCATTTATTACACTGATGTGTGCTAGATACAGATTTGTGGGTTTGGAAAAATATCAAAGCCAAACTGGAAATGTTTCTCAATTGCAGAATTTTGAGGAGATCATAGCATAAGTTATAATTGGTGTAGCAGAGCAGCAGTTTAATAAATAAAGCCACCTGTAATCAATACACTTAATAATTTTCCATGTCTGTGAAAATGCAGTATTATGAACATACGACAATGGGATTTGTGTTCCTAAATCCCTTAGGTGCTTTTGAAAATGTTGCCCTAAATCTTTTGTGTTGTAGTTGCTAATGAAGAGGGTGGGACTTGAATATATGATAACTTTCTGGGTCTCCTTGATCTTTACCCATAATACCTTGCACTTTACAACACTGCTTAGCCACTGGAACCACCAAGTGGAGTCCTGGCAACTGAGTTTTCAATACTAACTCTGCTTTCATTAATTAAAAAACAAACTCCTTCTTACTCAATTACATATAACAACCATCAAGAAGGCCCAGCTCTGAGTCAGAGTACCCAAACTGATGAAACATGATGCAAGTCATGCAGGCTAGGGGGGAAAAGACCAAACAGATGTGGCTGGGCTGCTAAGTGAGTTTTCAGAGATCTTTGTGGAATCAGTTTGCCATTTACTAGCCTTGTGTATGTTCAATACACCTCCCACATTTATCATTTAATAAAATCTTGATACCATTCTTTCTACAACACACTAAACTCCCAGCAGCACTTCATAAAAGCTTCCTCCAGATCACACTATGCTTATCAGTCCAGTTAAAGCAGAACACACCAAGGGATGGGAAAATTCCTGTCAATGAGAAAAATGTCCCCATGCTATGTATAATTTATTGGTCTAGTCAATTATAGTTGTGATTCATCCCACAAGGAATACAACTTGGCTTTCATTATTTTGCAGCTAATGTGACATACAGCACTGTACTGTACAAACCATCTTTAGTTTCAAACAAACTTCTCATGTTTTACTTGCACCTGTAATAGTCTAGTGATTGCACATAAGGAAGGAATGATTTTTTTAAAAATCACTTTCCTGTACTTAATCCCTCTCTATGATGCAGTTGAGGGTGGTTTATATAATGTACACTCTCATCCTTTTAACATTGCTCATTGGCAATTCAAAAGCTAAAGTCTTCCTTCCCACCTTTGATGAACCAGCCTGCCAGAAAACATTCCCCCGAACGGAGATAGTTCAGTTCCTAGTATTCTCTGCTTTGTACGCTCTTTTACGAGGCCCCAAACTTCTGAATATGCTCATTAAGAGAGAAACAAGTTTGAAGAGAAGAAATATATAGATGGGTTACCAGAGGGAAGAGGAGACCAACAAGAGAAAGAAGGAACACAATAACAAGACAGAGTAATAAGAAGAGTGTGGAAGCAGGAATAAGGTAGAATAAAAACACAGGAATATGAGAATAGGAATGAAAAGAAAGTAGAAGGGAAAGGGATGGAAACACTCTGAAGAAAGTTATAAAACAAAATACCATTTGCAGAAAAACACTAGATGAAATGGTATCTGTATCTTATTTTTGCAAGTTATTTTGTTTAGCATAATATGAGGGAAACAGGTCCGTTCCATTCTTTGTTTCCAGTTACTGTTTCCTTCCTTCCTCCAGCTTCTTCCCATCTTTGCCTGTCTTCAATTCTTTTCTTCTCTCTCTCTTCTTTCTTTGGAGGAAACTAAATATGGCTCTCAAGTGGGGCCTATCTAACTTTTTTGCCCATCGGCCTAGCTTGTCCTATTATATACAAACTTGTACCAGATGTTCAATACGTACATGTGCATATTCAAGATGAAAACATGGGTAAAAGAAAACACAACACATTGCAGCAATTTACATCAAATACTTCAGGAATCATCCATTCGCCCTTTCTCCCAGATCCCCCATAGAGGAGTTGTCATGTTTGCTTACTCATTTGCAGATGTCACCAGCCTCCACTGCAGTAGGATACCACTGAAGTCACTGAGAGCTGAATCCAAGAGCAGAAGTTGGCCTTTCAGATTCACTTCCTTATAACATATGGTACTGTATTTTATACCAAGAAACCTAACTGAGAAGAAGCATGATATTTACAGTATATTAGATTTAACTCTTACAGTAGCCTTGCAAAGTCTCTGGGCTAAATCCTGAATTCTTTAACTCAGTCTTTCTTTCCAGCAAAACTCCCATTGCTGAGGAATGATTGAGTAAAATGTGAGTAAGGACTTCAGTATTTGGCCCTGTGCCTTCAACAATTTAGACAGGCTGATGGTGACTCATTTCCTTAATGAATTGTGTCTGCAGGGCTGCGAGATGAGATTGGTTATAACGATGGGATATTTGTTAGCTGCTTTTTTAATTTTTGGTAGCAATGTCAGAGAACTCACAAAGAGATCAATAGGCTATTAGATATTAAAATATTATTTTAAATATTGAAAAGCAGCAACACATTTACTCTGACAATTAAAGGAGCAAAACTGAAGTGGAAATATGCTGGGTTCTGGAGATCACTGCAAAAAATGGGTTGGTCTATTATCCTTTTAAAATGACACTGTATTGCAGAATCACCAGTGCAGAAATGAATTGACAGCAAATTAGCTGAACTCCAAAGCAAAGTCAAAAATGATTCAGGGTCAGATCCCTTCAGCCTAGTGCTGAAATATGCCATTCTTTGCACTGATTATATATACACTCACAAAGCAAGTAATAAGGTAATATTCATCATGACAAAGTGTGTCAAAATCCGGCTCACTGTTTCCTTGTCTCCTGGTCTATATATCTGTGTGACAATGTACTGCATGCATGCCTGTGTCCTTGCATCCTTCTGTCTGTATTACAATTTTGTAGCAACAGGACTGGAACAGATTGCTGACACTATGGCAGCAAGGATATTGTTGGGAGTAACTTGGCAACACTTGTAGATGTTGTGACACTGGCTCTTTGCTCAAGGGCAAGGACAACGGAGGGAACGTTGAATACAAAATGGTGAGAAAAATGATGTCAGGAAAGTTCAGAAGATGAAAGCAGCAGCAGTAAATAAGTCTGAAATTATTTTAGGTTTACATACTTTAAGTCCTTAGTGACTGAAAACACAGCCAAGAATTGCTTCAGCAATATTCCTTCATAAATCTGCATAATAATCTCTCAGAGGGGCTTTGGTGAAATTACAAGTATTCATTTACTAAATTGGGTTCAGTGTCTGTATCATATATGCCATATGAATATTCAGTGCTATGAATTCTTCCAAACTAGGGTGAAGTTAGCACACGGTCTGTAAGTCTCTCAAATAGAGAGTACAGTACTGGACTTAAATAAAGGGAACATAATTATTTTAATCTCTTTCCATTAAGGATCTAGTGGGAAAAAAAAATCTTTAAAGGACAGGTCTCCTACAGTAATTCAATAACTCATACACAAGTTAGTCCTTCAAAATGTGGCACTTCTGATTATATATATCTGATTTTGGAATAAAATTTCCTTCACAATACAAGACCACAAGAATAATACAGTGTGTTTATAAATTATTTCTGAAATAATAGAATGATAGTTGCTAAGCCGATACAGAAAGACTGTTTAATTACTATGCATAGTTATGATAAAGGAAACGTTGAAAAAGAAGAAACAACTGTCTTAGAAGACCATGACCTGTGTTAGCTGACTGAAAATGCTTTCCAGAGAGTGAGGATTTATATCTGGAGTTGCCATAAGCTCTGCTTCTGAAGGATCCCAAAATGTTTTACAGGTGAGATTTTCAGAAGTGCTTAAAGGAGTTAGGTGCCCAACTCCAGTAGAAAGACAGTGAGTTAGGTGTGTAAGGGATTTAAAAGTGTCCAATTTCAGCTGGGCTTAAGTTAGTTTTTTTACTGATTTAAGGAATATTGCAAAAGGGTGCTTTTAGCCTAAAATAAGAGAAATCATGCATAGACTTCCACTAATTAATAAAGATGTGAGTTATACTTAATTATTTTGCTCCCAGTCTGTGTATAGACAAGCCCTTACTCTTAGACTGTGTTACCCATAGTGAACATGAGAGGATATTTCTACACTTCATGAATAAAACACCCCTGGCAGATATAGCGGACAGAACAGGCCATGCGGGCGTCAGAAATTAACAGGTACAGTGACTAGAGTGAAATCCCTGCAAGCTGCATGGACGCTTTTTAAAGACACCATAATAGAGGCTCAACTTAAATGTATACCCCAAATTAAAAAACACAGTAAAAGAACTAAAAAAGAGCCACCATGGTTTAACAACCATGTAAAAGAAGCAGTGAGAAATAAAAAGTTGAAGTCAAATCCCAGTGAGGTAAATAGAAAGGAGCATAAACACTGCCAAATTAAATGTAAAAATGTAATAAGAAAAGCAAAAAGGAGTTTGAAGAACAGCTAGCCAAAAACTCAAAAGGTAATAATAATGTTTTTTAAGTACATCAGAAGCAGGAAGCCTGCTAAACAACCAGTGGGGCCCCTGGACGATGGAGATACAAAAGAAGCACTTAAAGACAACAGTCATCGCACAGAAACTAAATGAATTCTTTGCTTCAGTCTTCACAGCAGAGGATGTTAGGCAGATCCCCAAACCTGAGATGTCTTTTGTAGGTGACAAATCTGAGGAATTGTCACAGATTGAAGTGTCACTAGAGGTGGTTTTGGAATTAACTGAGAAATTTAACAGTTACAAGTCACCGGGACCAGATGGCATTCACCCAAGAGTTCTGAAAGTCGCTCACCAAAGGCTCTTAGGTAAATTAAGTTGTGATGGGATAAGAGGGAAGATCCTTTCATGGATTGAGAACTTGTTAAAAGACAGTGAATGAAGGGCAGGAATAAATGGTAAATTTTCAGAATGGAGAGGGGTAACTAGTGGTGTTCCCCACGGGTCAGTCCTAGGAACAATCCTATTCAACTTATTCATAAATGATTGGGAGAAAGGGGTAAACAGTGAGGTGGCAAAGTTTGCAGAGGATACTAAACTTCTCAAGATAGTTAAGACCAAAAACAGCCTGTGAAGAACTTCAAAAAGATCTCACAAAACTAAGTGATTGGGCAACAAAATGGCAAATGAAATTTAATGTGGATAAATGTAAAGTAATGCACATTGGAAAAAATAAACCCAACTATACATACAATATGATGGGGGATAATTTAGCTACAGCTAATCAGGAGAAAGATCTTGGAGTCATCGTGGATAGTACTCTGAAGACATCCACGCAGTGTGTAGCGGCAATCAAAAATGCAAACGGGATGTTAGGAATCATTAAAAAAGGGATCGAGAATAAGATGGAGAATATCTTGTTGCCCTTATATAAATCCAGGGTATGCCCACATCTTGAATACTGCGTCCAGATGTGGTCCCCTCATCTCAAAAAAGATATACTGGCATTAGAAAAGGTTCAGAAAAGGGCAACTAAAATGATTAGGGGTTTGGAACGGGTCCCATATGAGGAGAGATTAAAGAGGTTAGGACTTTTCATCTTGGAAAAAGAGGAGACTAAGGGGGGATATAAAATCATGAGTGGTGTGGAGAAAGTGAATAAGGAAAAGTTATTTACTTGTTCCCATAATATAAGAACTAGGGGCCACCAAATGAAATTAATGGGTAGCAGGTTTAAAACAAATAAAAGGAAGTTCTTCTTCACTCAGCACACAGTCAACCTATGGAACTCCTTGCCTGAGGAGGTTGTAAAGGCTAGGAGTATAACAGGGTTTAAAAGCAAACTGGATAAATTCATGGAGGTTAAGTCCATTAATGGCTATTAGCCAGGATGGGTAAGGAATGGTGTCCCTAGCCTCTGTTTGTCAGAAGGTGGAGATGGATGGCAAAAGAGAGATCACTAGATCATTACCTGTTAGGTTCACTTCCTCTGGGGCACCTGGCATTGACCACTGTCGGTAGACAGGATACTGGGCTGGATGGACCTTTGCTGTGACCCAGCATGGCCATTCTTGTGTTCTTATGGCTGGGGCTTGGGCTAAGGGACTATACAATTTCAGTGTAGGAGTTCAGGCCAGCTACAGGTGTTTTATTGAACTGTAGACAGACCCTCAAGGTCCAGTTATACTCTGTGACCTAGGATTCAAAGCTTTTTATGTGTAGGTTGTTGGTTCAAATTTAAGATGTTGCACCCACTCCACAGAAGAAAAGGGGTAAACTCCTAACCTGGAAGTTCTCCCAGATACTGGTGACAAAATTCACAAGATGAAACTTCATCTGTGGCCCATTGAAGAATGCAGCGTTCACAGCATCTAAGTGATCAGAGAACTACCCTGGGGAGGGCCCACAGTGAAATGTAAAATCCAGACCAGGTCAGTAATTATTAAAAGCTATTACTATCTGATAGTTTCTTTGTAGCTCATGTCAAATAAATTTGTGGTCTCAGTCTATTTCCCATTGGAGAGCCATTCACATTATCAACTCCCAGGCAAAAGGAACATTAACTAGTACCTTTGTCAGCAGTCTTAGCAGAGAGGCCAGGATATGATTAATAACATCTCCTCCCTCTGTTTTCTTTTTCTTTCTTCCTGACCTCCAGTGTTTGTTTGTTTTCCTCCTAACAATTTAGATTTTTTATTTCTACTGTATCATATTCATGCTTCAGAAGAGAGATTATTTAAATGTAGCCCAAGTGTTACAATCTACAGTTTATATACCTTTAAAATTTTTATATAAGAAAAGTTTGTAACCTCTTAAGGCTAAATCTGTGTCTTTATGCTTTAAATGTGGAAAAAAATACAAATTTTTAAAAAATGATTAGGCATAGAGACTGAGCTAACCTTTCAGTATGAGTTGAATCCTTCAGCATAGGATTGAGATACGCTGGAGGGGTGTTTGGGGGAAAACTAGCTCTTCAGTATCATACTGACCATTCAATATCTGTACTAACTGCTCTGGGGATTAATTAAGGTCTTCAAGTTCCATGTCTGCCAATTTAGCACCTAGTAATAAATTTACTTTAAAATGTTTAAGTAAATTTGTAATGTCTTATTAGCTCTTGCATCTTTCCTTAACCTTTATCACTCTAGCAGGATGGAAAAAAATTATTGCAAAGTTTGCAAAATGTGATGGGCAAGGAATGATGAAGTTTATTAGAAGAAGACGACCCCCTCCCGCCCTATATATGATAAGCTCTGGGCACTGTATGTTTAAAAGGGAGTTTGTGAATCATTCAAAGAAATGAATTTGCGACATGTCAGGAAAGTGTTCCAAGAATCTACAAAGGGGGTAGAACTTGGTATCAGACAAGAATTATGATTCAGCAAGCTTGAGGGGAATAGCAGGGTAGAGAGCTTGGTGAGGAGATTGGGGTGGACGATTTTCTATTGTCCTGAGTGAAATGAAAGACGTCTCACCCCAGTCCACTCCACAGAAAGGAAGTAAAAACTTGCATTCACCACCTAGGGGCTTTCTAGGGTAATACTACCAAATGTAGCAAACAAACAAAACTTCATGTACAGTTTATGCAAGAATGTACTGACAGGGCCTGAACCATAGAATAGAGTTGGAAGGGACCTCAGGAGGTCATCTAGTCCAACCCCCTGCTCAAAGCAGGACCAATCCCCAATTTTGCCTCAGAACCCCCTAAATAGCCCCCTTAAGGATTGAACTCACAACCTTGGGTTTATAGCAGGCCAATGCTCAAACCACTGAGCTATCCCTCCCCCATTAAAGTCACCAGCTCCCATTAAAGTCAGCAGAAGCACTCCTATTGGCTTCATTGGGAGTTATATCAGACTCGCCATAACCATGGGATCGGAGATCCAGTGAGTCAAACTGAAACATGTAAATGAGTTAAAGAAAACCCAGATAGAGAAGTGTTATGAAAAATATCCCTTTATCTCTTTTCTTTTGATCACTGGATGTTGCTACTGCATTTTATGTTGCCCCTGTCATTGGGCCCATCCATCACATAGATAGATGTATCGCTGCTCCAAAGGTAAGGAGAGTACCACTGATTCAGGATGTTCTTAAGCACACTGAAAATAGAACATCTGGATTTCAGCATACTACAGCATGGAGGATCATTCAACAGAAAGGCAGAGACACAGAAGGTAACGGGAATGAATTAGTCAGGAATATCTCAGTCAAGTCAGGTCCTGAATTCTGAGTCTGGGGCTTGTTACCTTCAGTCTCTTCTCATTTTGTAAAACTGTTCATCCATTTTAAAATGGAATGAATGAAATGAAAAAAACCAGCTATTACTTTCTTCACTTAGTAATACTTTGAAAAACCAAGGGCTTTTCAGCTTTCTTCACTTGAACATCCTCCACCCAGACCCAGCTAATTTTCTGTGGGTGGATGAGTGATCAGCAAACCCTGAACCTTAACAAATGCAAACAGAAAAGCAGGCTTTGAAAAGGTAGACTTGCTTACCTTAGTTTCCTGCAAAGGATACATCTTAAAAAAAAACAAAAAACTGAATTTAGTGTTTGTGAAAGATGTTGTGTTAACCGAAGTGGAAACTGAATCCCTCTTGTTATCATACACAGAACAGGTAGACAAAGGGGCAACAGTGTAAGCTTCTTCACACTGCCCCATGCATATATTTCAGACTTTAGAGGTTCTTGATTTTTTTTCTGAGAATTTCAAAAAAGGTGCCAAAAGTGCTGTCTTTTTGTGATGTAGACATTGGTCTGATAAATCTAACTCCAACAAGCCATTTCACATACATCGCTGAACAAGCATCAGATGACAATTAATTTCATTCACTACTGTATAGCAAACTGAATCAAATTGGAAGTTGTTACCAGACATGCAGAGATGAGAGGCTAAGGCCCTCTGCTTCCATTTGAATGAAACAACATAGATAAATAAATCAAATATAGCCTCATTTTGTTGTTGAGCTTTTAAAACATTTTTGCAATACTTTCTTTCATATTGGGTTATATGTTCACTTTATTAGTTATTATTAAACATACATATTTATATCACAGGAGTGCCCAAAGGACCAATCAGGATCAGGGCCCCATTGTACTAATTGGTGTACAAATATATGCAAAGACATGGTCCCAGACCCAAAAAGCTTATGTTATATCATCACATACATATCATATTATTCAAAAGGCATAATGAATAATAACCAGTTCTATAATACATTATAATATTTTGCTGCTTAGTGAGAACATTGATTATGCTTAGTATAAGTTTGAGGAACAGCTTTCTTTAGTCTCAAATTTGCGACAGTTCCCCTTCTATTTGGCAGCACATTAATGGAAATGGAAATTTGCCTCATTCTAAATGTCAGAATAATAGAGCACCAAAAACAATTCAGTCATGTCTTTCAAACCACGCACATATGGTTCAGCACCAAATGTCATTATTCTTCCCCACTTCTTTTCCATTTGTCGCTGTCTTTGTTGATTGTCATTGTTTGGGTTACAATTTTCTCAAAGGCTTAGTGCATAACCTATCTTGGCACTGCCTAGGGCTATCTCTTCTAGCCAAAGGCCTGATATTCTGTGCTCAATAGCCTAAATGAGATCCCCCAATTGCAAGAGTCCCAAGATTTAGATGTCAAACAATGCCTGTTTTTAAATGCTCCTTCAAAGTTCAATGAAGTTCTTTTCCATTACATTTTTTCTCATACAACTCAGAACTTGTCATTCCCTACGCTGGCTTCATACACAATCTTAACCAACTTAAGTTACGCTGATATGGAAAAATGGTTTCAGAGTAGCAGCCGTGTTAGTCTGTATTTGCAAAAAGAAAAGGAGTACTTGTGGCACCTTAGAGACTAGAGTACTCCTTTTCTTTTTGATATGGAAAAAGTTATATATATTAACTACACTTTTTCTTGCCATACACAGAGACCCTCAAATAAAACTTTAGAACCAGTTTAATTAGCAACTATCCAGCCTTAATGTCAAGTTTTCTTTGTTTCTCTTCCCTTCTTCATTAGTACTAAGATTTAGTGCATGAAAAGAGTACTGTAATTTTGCTCTTCTCAAGTTCTATTCCATCTGTCATACAAAATCATATATATTTCTGAAGTGCCTAAAAATGTGCCAGCAGCTTTCTAGACTTAAAGGTAGATACATGCCCTGTCCAAAAAAGATTACATTCAAATGGTAGAAATCATGCAACAAGTAAGAGCTACAAGAAGTGGGGAAAACATGCAAGAGTCATAAAAATCTCACACACACAAACTATTTTGAAAAAACTTTATTAAGGTTGCAAAGTCAATCATTTCAAAGATAGGAAACACCAGAATTAAAGTTGCCTCTGCAACCTTAATTCTCCGCTTTGAATGAATGCATTATGATACAGTCTTTAATGACATGATCACATACTATTTTTTCCAGAGAATCCCTGTCTTATTCAGTGCCCGGGATGGATGGTATATAATAAATAAGTAACTATATTTTACTCAGTGTGTGCCCTATGCTTTATTTACTACCATGTATATTAGACAAACCATGCTCTTAAGACAGAATTATTAATTTCCTCATGGGCTTTTCCATGACACTTATCACTTTAGTGTCTGAATGCTACACCAAGAAAATTAGTTTAGCTTCTTAAAACGCTCCTGTGAGGGCTTGAGGAGCTATTACAGGTTTGGGGTTTACTCTGTACTCCGACCCCTCAGCTGCCAGTAGCATGCCCAGTGTACTAGGACTCGGAGGAAAGCAGCACAGGTGCTACAGCAGCCAGACCGTGTAGGAGCTAACCCTGGCGAGCGCTAATAACCACTCAAACACATGGCTAAGGGAGAGGTTTTTAGAGTTGCTAGAAAGGGGAAGGTTGCGACTACCCTAGGTAAGGAGACTGAACCAGTTACAGTTCAAACCATTTGCGTACCTGTGACAGTCCAACTGAGAGTCAGGGCTCTTCAGGCCTATGACTTCAGGTGCCGTCCCCAATTCAGTCTCTATTGAAGGAAATAAGCATTTGCAGGTTTCCAAGCCAGGCTCAGAGTATCTCATTGAGGACCCTTTGCACTGGTTCCCTTCCCAGCTGCTGCTGCTCCCCCATTAGTCCCACACAGACCTGCACCCACCTGTGCTGTCAGGCAGTCACAACCTGTTCCACGTGCAGCTCTGCCCACAGTTCCTCTGGCTTCTCTCTAGCTCCCTGCTGCCCTGTGGTTCCCCTCTCATTGCCAAAGAACCCGGCCACTTCCTTGTTCATGACCTTTCTCTGGTCAGGGGAAGGGGAAGTGCAATAGGCTGAGGGGGACTGATGGGAGTTGTATCCCTGCTTTGCAGATACATCACAGTATTATTCTCATTTTACAGATAGGGAGGGAGATATTGAATGGAGAGATTAATGTCAGAAGTATCCACTAATTTTGAGTAGCCAATCTGAGATATCCAGGACCAAATTTTTCAAAGCACTTCGCATTATATAGCACTTTATATATTCAAGAACAGTTCACATTGACTTCAGTTGCAGTTCTGAGCACTGAGCACTTCTGCGAATCACATCCTATTAATGACCAACTGTACAATGTTTGGTTTAAGTAACTTGCTTAGCATCACACAGGAACTCTGTGATACAGGCAGGCATAGAATCGAGTTCCCTAGTGCAGCATTCAAATATCTTAACCATGAGACCGTTCCTTTTCTTGCTGCAGCCTCCTGCCTCATTCACTACACACACCTTCCAACTTCTGCAACAAAGGAGGCAGAATACCAATGGACAACAGCCTTCTTCCTCAAACAAGCCTGATTCAGGCTGAAAGCAAGTCCAGCCTGTGTACTGAATGGGGAAGGGGCCATGTAGAACAAAAAGTAGTATGCGATTGTGTAATTAAAGACAATTCATAAATTATTAATCATAATGCATAAAAAGAGGGTGAATTAAGGTTGCACAGGCAGCCTTGATTCTGACTTTTCCTAACTTTTGAGTGCTTGACTTTGCAATCTTAATAATTGTTTTAATACATATTTTTGTGTGTCATTTCCTAGGTTTTTAAAAAGCAAATTGAAAAAAACCAGAAATTTCACGATGTGGCATCTTATTGACAATCATGTGGGTCATCAAGGGACTTGAACGTTTAGATCTACTGCACAGACATCTGCCACTTGATCTAACAGAC
Source organism: Lepidochelys kempii (assembly GCF_965140285.1). Taxonomy (NCBI): domain Eukaryota; kingdom Metazoa; phylum Chordata; order Testudines; family Cheloniidae; genus Lepidochelys; species Lepidochelys kempii. The sequence goes on from NC_136383.1 coordinate 56,039,145, forward strand.
TAGATTATAGCAATAGTATGTTGTCATGCTCTGAGTTGACCAGCACTGGAGGGCAATGAGATGGTTTCACAGTTAGCAGAGGAATAGTGAGACTCAGGAATCTTGGATTCCATTTTAGGATCTGGAGGGGAATGTTCTCTAGTGGACACAGACTCTTCTGCCTGTTTCTTCCAAGTATTACTCCTTCTGTCCTATCCCCTTCAGCCTTCCCTGTCCTGTCTCTTTCCCACCCCTGGCTCCTTGTTACAGTCCCATCTCAGGCTCAGTCTCCTTGTCCAGTCACCCTCATCTCCCCTCTGAACTTGACAGTCTAGGATCATGTCCCAGTCTCCTCCCAATTCCCAATCTTTTCCCCTCCCATTCTCACTCTCCTTGCCCAGACAGTCCCAGTTTTCCCCTCCTACCTTCTTATACAATCTGTCTCTCCTTCCTGGTTCTCAGTCCTGGTCTCCTTCCCCAGTTTTCTTATCCAATCTGTCTCCCCACCACTTCCATGGCTCATTTTCACAGTCTCTTTGTTCAGCCAGTGCCAGTTCTCCATCCCTCATCCCAGCTGCTTGTCACATCTGTCTCTCTTTCTCCCTCCTCCTGTTCCCCTCACTGCTTCCTAATCCTAGTCTCCTTGTTCAACCAGTTCCAGTCTCTCTCTCTACTGCCAGTTCCTCAGGCAACTGGCTTCCAGTCCCAGACCCCAATCCCCAGCTTCCAGTCCCAGTTTAGCTGACCAGTCAGTCCCATTCTCCCCCTTCCTGTCATAGTTTCTCTCTCACCTCTCCAGTCCTAGTCTCGCCAGACTCGTTGTCTCAGTCTTCTCTTATCACTTCCACTGGTCTGGCTTTTGTCCACTCTGCATTCAGATCATATGGCTGTCTCTTCCGTGATGCCTGGGTGCCAGGCAGGAGTCACTGAGAACACAGGAGAGGCAGGCTTAGAGCATCACCAGCTCAGAGCAGCTGGGAGCAATAAAAGTCCATCTGAAAGTCCTTCTGAGCCCCCCTATTCCTGGGCTGGCGAATGCTTAGTCGGTCTGTGGGGATGGCATATACACAGTCTGGTCAGCACTAGGAACTGTCAGAGGCTCAAGCATGCTCTGTGTGGAAGGAATCTTTGGTGATCTTAGCTACTAAAATCTAAGAAGTCACTACTGAGCAAGTGCAAATCATGATTCTTCAGAGGTTCCTAACTTGGTCTAATTTGGGTGGATTTTCAGAGGACTGACAAAAGGCACACACTGGCACAAAGGAACCCCCTCCTTTCAAATTTCAAGTCCCTGCTCCAGCATGAGGGGATGCTAGAGCATTTAAAAGGTAAGATCTCAATAATATTTTTAACATGAGCAAAACAATATATTTGCCCCTAGCCTTGTTCTCAGAAGTGGCTGAACAACAACAAAAGAAGCAAAAAATCAGCCTGAGACATACACCCACCCAGCATGGAAAATTTTGGAGCAAATGATTACAGTTTCACAAAATTACAAACAAATGCAAGCGGGTCAGATGACAGTTGAGCACCCATAGCATAGGTGGAGCAACTAGCCCCACCTATAATAATATTATGCAGTTACTTACACAGCAGCCATGAGACGCAGCAGCTGCATTGCCACAGGAACCATCAACAGCGGTTCCATCTTCCTGCTGCTTCTCCAATATCTCAGCCGTTATCCCCTCTCCCCACTCCTTCCCATGGGTGGGAGACTATCAGTGGTGATTACTGCAGCCTATTCTTGCCTTTTCTCAGCTTTGCCCACAGTGCTATAGCAGAAGCAGTTAAAGGCACCATTTACACTGAGTGGTGTGATTCCCCTTCTCGTGTACACATACCTGTGCTAGCTCTCATTGGGCTAACATGAGTATAAATAGCTGTGTAGCCAACGTAGCACCAGCAGCTGAGCCATGCTGAGTACAAACCTGCCTGAATCCCATGGGTACATACCCGGGACTGCTAAAACATGCCTCTGCTGCTGCTACCTGGGCTACACAGCTATTCATACTCATGTTAGTGCGATGAGAGCTAGTGAATCCTACCCCTAACTCATAGAGTAGCGGGCATGGGCAGGTTTAAGCATTGGTATGGCACAAATCTGAATTTTGAAACCAACCTGAATCTGTTTTGAAGGGTCAAAAAGTTGGCATCAAACTTTGGCTGGTGATTTTATGCTTATTTTCACAAAGCTTTTTTCTTTCTTATCTCAGTCAGGGCTTGGAACACACGTATCAAAATGTAGTAAGAAAAGGACTTGCCAGAAATCTTTGCAAAAAAACCCAACAACAACAAAAAACTGGATCTCTTTAGTTATCCAGTATGATTCTCTGAACTAAGTGCTTCAGATAATCTTCTGAACTTTTGGATGCTTTCCTGTATCTGTATGAACCTTTTGAGCAACACCTGTCTCTAGTAAAAACCTCATTTCTGCATACATTTCACAATGAGAAGTACTTCACAATCGGAAAGTTCAAAAGGTAAGAGGCTGCTGTTTCATATTAGCAAAAGAAACATAATTTTGATGGTCTCAGTCTATGCTAGATAGGTGTCCACATCATACTACCTGTGCTGTAACTGTTGTGTGAATAAATAGAGCTCTTCTGTCTCCAATTCAGTCATTCAGACACCTTTCAAAATCAGTACAATGAAATGAAAAATATATTGGAGAACTAGAATTTGAAACTTATTCTAGGAGGATCATTATTTTAAACAATCTCTGCCCAGTCTTGCAGACACTTACATGGCTAAAGTTTTGTATCATTGGGCCCTTAGCTATTCCTATCTTTAAAAAGCTATTGGGTCCGATTAAAATTTATACAAAGACCCTATTACACTAATCTAGCAGTGTAAAGGGCCTTAAAATGGGGAGCGGGTGTCAATGTAATTTATACCCCTTTTAAGGCCCCTCTACACTTTCAGATTTGTAAAATGGGTTTTTAGCATTATTCTCAAACTGAAATGATCAATTGTTGCAGAAATTACTGCGATATAAAATATATTTATCAACAGTTTTGTTATCCTAGCCATTTGTTTATGGATTGAGTAGAGATTTTATACATGATATAAAATTTGTAATCCAATATTCAAAATTTTTGATCCATCCCATTTTAACAATGCATAGGAAACTAATTTATGAACATTTACATTCTGCCAGCAGTTCATTTTAATAATCTGATATATGTTTTAATGTCTCTCTTTGTGTCAGGCATTAACTTTTAGAAGTGGTAAGAAGAACTGAAAACACAATTCTTCTCTGAACATTCTGCAGAACAGGTCTTAATGTCATTTAATCTAAAGCCCCTTTTATGCCACTCTGACAATATAAAGGGTCCAAAATGGGTTTAAATGTAATTTACACACATCTTAAGGCCGCAATATACTCCTGGAGCAGTGTAAAGGGACGGTATGCCCATTATGTATAAAATCACCACAGGCTTGTCAAGATTTTTTGCATAATTCTATTATATTCTAATAAATAGTGACAGAAGAAAAATAGTAAACATGTACATACACGCAGATTGGTTTTACAAAGAATATTCTTCTGTTTTTAATGAGATGTCAGCTACTCTTGAGACGTTCTTAAAGGTGTTTTATGGCAATTATATAGATTTTGCTGCATACATTGAAATAAAGTAATCAATATGTAAGTAATTTTACTATAGAACAGACTCAGTAGGTATGAAAAGCCTAATTAAGAGCACTGTCTGCTGTACTTCATATTAATGATTCTCTAAGAACTGATTTTATTTGTGAATTTGCTTAATCACAAAGGAATTAAAGAGGACAAACTTATTTATGTGAAACTAGTACTCTAAATGCATGAAGAGTAGACAGGAAAAGTGTCCAGAGTAATTTCTATATCTGATCTACTGGCTTGTCTAATCCATTTTACTGTGGATAGTTGGCCTGACGTGACTTCAGATTAGTTTAATAGGGATTAAAGAGGCATGAGTGTATAAATCTATGAATTCGCAAGTACAAACATGTGTAGGAATTCAGATATCTTTAAGGGCAGGAGAGAAGGAGAAAGTTCAATGTAAAATCTGGATACATTTGTAAACAAGGGTAATTTTCTGGGAAATATTGAAAACAGCTCACAACTGTGCAATTATAGGGCCAAATCCTAATCTCTTTATACAGTCATTACCCACACTGAAATCAAGGAGCAAAGACTTCAAGATTTGGCCCCTGGAAAATAAATGTACATGTCTCTGTGTAAACCTACAAGTCCCCTTGATTGCTGCCCAAACAAAGGAGGCCCCTGGCATTCAGCTTTCTGAGCTGGCATGATCTGTGCATAATATTTTTAGAGCAAGAGCTGCCAAGTGAAGGGGGTCAAAGACCGCCACATTATGATATCACAGCAATAAAACCTCATCGTAGTGACATAGATAAAACACTCTGTAAATTGCTTTTGTTAGTTTTAATTTATTAAGAGCTTTTGAACTATGGGTTTCATTCCGTGACATGCTTTCGTTTATCTCTCATGTCCTTCATTAATTTGTTTCCTCTTTTAAAAATAATACCACATTTTTGGCAGTTTGAAACTGCTGAAACTATACATGAAGTAGCTTTGCCAGAGATTCAGGAAACTACAGTATTCTGAAAAGCTAGGCTAGACTTTTTTACTAGATTTTTCTAGTTGCTGGCTGGAGTGGAATTGCCTCCCTGTCATGACTAAGGCTAAGATTTTGTCACAGATATTTTTAGTAAAAGTCACGGACAGGCAACGGGCAAAAAAGAAAAATTCAGGGAAGCTGTGACCTGTCCGTGACTTTTACTAAAAATATTCCTGACAAAATGGGGATCTGTGGGTCCCCACACCACCTGAAGTGGGGCAGCTGCTCAGGGGTTATGAGCTGCCTGCAGTAGCTGTGGGCTGTGGGGTACCCCTACTGCCTACAGGTCTGGGGGTCCCCAGCTGCCCATGGAAGCTGGGAGCTGTGGGGTGCCCCCACCTCCCATGTCAGCTGGGAGCTGCGGGGCTCCCCTGCCACCTGCAGCTCTAGGGGCTGGGGTGGCCTGGAGCTTGGGGGTACCCCCACGGTGGCCAGGAGCTCACGGGTTCCCCCGACACCCCCCCAGTGGCTGGGAGGCTTCCTCCGCAAGGTAGCTGGGAGTTGGGGGGTTCCTCCCCGGCCAACGGGAGCTAGGGGGTTCCCCTGCAGTGGCCAGGAGCTCAGGGGTTCCCCCACAGCATCCGGGAGCTCTGGGGTTCCCCTGTGGCCTCTGTCGACCAGGAGCTCAGGGGTTCCCACACCGCCCACAGCAGCTTGGAGATCCAGGGGCCACCAGAGGTGGCGGGGTATGCCATAGCTCCATGTGGGCGGCAGGGTACCCTGCAATTCCCGACCACCACAGGCTGAAGTCATGGAGGTTGCTGGAAGTAATGGATTCTGTTACTTACATGACCTCCATGACTAATCATAGCCTTAGTCATGATGAATAGGTGGCCCATCTTTAAGACCAGTCTGCTTTTCCTGTGGACATTGGTGGTTTGTGGAATTGTGACACATTCATTCTGGGGAGGATGGGTATGCATAGGAACTTACTGGAAATAATAAAAGATATTGGGGTTGTTTCTTTCTGCAAGTGGAACATGTTAAGAGTACACACTGTCCTTAAGAGCAGAGTACAAGTTAGAGGGGGCTGGATTGGAAGCACTGGTGGCAGCTTCACCAGATATACATCTAGGAGCACATGGCTTTCCTTTGTCTTATATAACTCTGTTTTAGTTCTAATAAAACCTTATTTCCGAGTCCAGACTGTGCCTTCCTTCTTATGAATACATAAGACAACACATGGTATCACAGTGAGGTGTAAGTGAGGATAGACAAAAGAAGACTGTATGAAGGAGTAAAGGAGTTATCATGAAGATAGAGCAAGTAAAAGCCTCCAAGGAGCTGAAACTCTCAGATAATGCAGCAAACTCCTGGAAGAGATTCAAACCGTGTTCATATGTATATATGCAAGCAGCTGGCTTTGATGAAAAAGAAGATCACCAGAAAGCAGAAATCTTCTTAAACATTGCAGGACTTGAGGCAGTTGCTGTCTTTAATAGCATGCAACTAAATCAGGCAGAGAGAGCAAGTTATGACACAATTTTGCAGAAATTTGAAGACTATTGTATACCTTTAAAAAGTGAGAGATTTGAAAGGTAAAAGTTTCATCGTGGAAGACAAAAGGAAGGAGAGACCTCTGAAAAATTCCTAACACAGCTGAAAGTAATGAGCCAAACTTCCCACTAAGAACAGTTAACAGATTACAAGGAATCAAATTGGAATTGGAATCAGAGATCCAAAGCTGCAAAAAAACCCCAACAACAACAAAACCTATTGGAAGATATGGATTTCACTTTGGAAAAAGCAGTAAGACTGGTCATGCAGCAGAAATCACTCTGAATGGAATAAAAATAATGGAAGGAGAACAGGAAACTGCCATTCTGGATAAACTGACGAGGGGGCAGGGGGAAACCTGGCAAACAGTAAGTCAGTAAGGAACAAAAACACAAAGAAGCCTGAAAAAACAAAGCATGAGAGTTTGCAAGGGACAGCTTCTAGGTCTGCACAAGAGGTGGACACAAACACATACCTCAGCAATGCACAGCTTTTGGTGAATGCTGCAATATTTGTAAGAAATACAATAATTTTGCCAAAGTCTGCAACCAGGATAAACAACTGCAGAAGAGGAAGCAAAAGCCTGCATGCTGATGCAGGAATCCAGGAAAAGAGCACGGACAGCAACTAGGGTGACCAGATGTCCTGATTTTATAGGGACAGTCCTGATTTTTGGGTTCTTTTTTTATATGGGCTCCTATTACCCTCCACCCCCATCCCGATTTTTCACACTTCTTGTCTGGTCACCCTAACAGCAACACAGAAGAGGTGTTCTACGTAGGAGCTATATCTGAAGAGGAAGGAACAGATGAATGGACAATTTCCTTAGAGACTAATGGGACTTTTATAACCTACAAATTTGACACTGGTGCTCAGGTAAATGTTGTTTCAGATATTAATGTTAAAAGGTTGAAGAAAAAAACAAGGAACATGGTGAGCAAACAGGTTGAATGGAAAGCTTATAATAGGGACCCTGTTCCTACTAGTACATGTGTACTGGAAGTAAAGACAAAAAATCAAATAGAATTGGTAAACTTTGTGATAGTTAAAGGGAATGAAGCACCTATATTGGGTTTAAAAACATGTCAAACCCTTGGGCTGATACAAAGAATTCACATGGTAGAGGAGATAAGGGCCATAGACATAGAGGAACAGTATCAGGATGTTTTTGGAGGCACAGAAAAACTAGCAACTGAATAGAAAATTGAACTAACAGAAGCAAATTGTCCTATCATACATGTCCCTAGAAATATTACTCTAAGTATGAGGGAGGAAAAACTCAAAGAAGAACTGGATCATTTAGTAACAACAGACATTGTTAGAAAAGCCAAAGAGCCTACAGAATGGGTGCATTCATTAGTAATAGTAGAAAAAAGGATGTAACATTGAGATTATGCCTAAAGATCTTAACAAATATATCAAAAGAGAACCTTTTCAGTTATCTACCAGGGAAGACATTTTTGGGGATATGACTGGTGCAAAGTATTTTACTACTTTAGACGCATTGTCTGAGCTTGGGCAGATTCCCTTAGATGAGAGGTGCCCCAAATTATGAAAGGTATTGCTTTCTTAGATTACCGTTTGATCTAAAATCCACTCCAGATGTCTTTCATAGAACTGTGCAGCAAATATTGAGGAAATTGAAAGAACAAAAGTATTTTTAGATGATAATCTCATCTGGGGCAGCACAATAAAGGAACATAATTACGGGTTAAAGAGAGCATTGGATGGGCTAAAGCAGTAGGCCTGAAGCAAAATAAAAATGTAAATTCATGTAAATCCAGTTCTCAGAAAAATTACCTGATTAGGAGGCAGGTTAATTGAGACAAGGGGTATATATTGATTCTATCAGAACACAAGCTATAACAAATATGCCACACTCAGAAAATGAGGAGGTAATATAGAGGTTCGTAGGAATGGTTAATTATGTTGGTAAATTTATACCTAATTTGGCTGTACAAACTAGCAACTTCCATGTAATCATGCAAAAGCATAGTCTATGGATATGGGATGCTAACCAGGACAAAGAGTTTGATAACTTTAAAACAATTGAATCAGAAAACCGCTGTCCTAAGGTATTTTGGCAGCAGGAGGCAGACCAAATTGTCCATTGATGCCTCCAAAGAAGGAATAAGGACGGCACTGCTACAAAAACATGATGACCATTGGAGACCTGAGGTGTATACATCCCGGGCTTTTATAAAAACAGAAGCTTTAGTTGTGGTGCATGGTTTGAAAAAAAAATTCCATGTATTCATTTATGGAAGACCAATTGTTGCAGAAACAGACCATAAGCCTCTGATAATCAATTGCAAAGAAGGGGCTAGCTGACACTCCACCCAAAATACAACTGTTTTTTCAGATCCAATTGTATGGTTTAACAATAGAATACAAAACAGGAAAAGAGGTGGGGATAGTGGACACATTGTCCAGAGCCTTTCATAAAATTGTAGTAAAAACAAAGGTGGAAACTGACATAGTGCATGTCAACCTAACAAAAAAAGAATTGTCCTGTCTCAGAAAGGAAGTAGACTGAATTTGCCGAGGCTACAGCTAATGATGAGACTTTACAGAGGGTAATTAAGGCAATGACCCGTTGACCAGGACATTACATACCAAGTCCATATTTCCAGTTCAAAGCAGAACTGTGTTGTCGACGGCATATAGAAAATAGAACAGTAGTGCCTCAGATGTTACACGCTGACGTGCTCGCAAGACTACAGGAAGGACAATTTGCAGGGAGAAAAGTAAATGCAGAGTCAGAGATACTCGATTGGCCATAAATGTGAACAATGAGATACAGAAAACGGTTAAAATGTATGACACGTTTCAAAAATACCAACCTAAACAGAAAAAAGAGCCTATGTTGATAAACAATGAACAGTGAAGGCCATAGTCTAAAGTTGGCGTGGATTTATTTACATATGTAGGTGAAGACTATGTTTTCATTTATTCTCTTTATCCAGAGGTTTTTTCATTAGCAAATATCACATAAAACATGTTATAACGTTTATAAAACCCATATTTTTCAGGCATGGAATCCCTGAAGTTATCATGTCTGATGATGATCCACAGTTTGATGGACATGAATTAAAAAAATTGCAAGGCAGTATGGTTTAAGCCTGTAACTTCAAGTCCCAAGTATCCTCAATCCAATGGTCTTGTAGAGAATGGTGTGAAAATTGTTAAATGACTTTTGAAAGCAGCCACTGGCTGGTATATTTGGTTATACTGAACTGTAGAGTAGCACCAGTGAATCATGAACTGTCAGATGCAGATATATTATTTGGCAGGAAGTTTAGAATAGGACTCCCTAATTTAGTAATAATCCCTCAGAGCAATACTGATTTAGATGTCTATAAACAACATGATAAGTGTCAGCAAAAGATGTATTATGATGGAGGGTCCAGTGTGTTGAAGCCTTTGAAGCCTAGAGATGCAGTGTGGATTCATGATGGCACTTGCTGGGCCCAGAGGGCACTAGAGACTTGTGATGTTACCTCACAATCTCATGAAGTACAGACTCCTAAGGGGCATACATTTGAGAAGAACAGGAGACACCTGAATCTTCCTGAAGAGCAGGATAAGGAGGCAAATACATCAGCTACAGGACAAAGCACTGAGAAAACCACAGAGTATCCTTCAGCTCGGCAAACAGAGCGGTCTGTGGAGTCAGCTCATGCAAGGACGGAAGTGGTGCCTCGTAGATCTAACAGGCTGCGCAGAGCACCTGACAGATTCATTGACCACTGCTAACAAAGTTGAGTATGATATGGTATTTATACAGAAACAGTAAAAATGTTAAATTGTTTGGGATTGTGTTTGCTGGAAAGGGGAGATGTTAGGAGTATGTACTGTGCGTTTAAGAGCAGAGCACATGTTAAAGGGAATTGGATTGGGACAAGTGAGAACCAGTTGGAAGTAGTCTAGTGGTAGCTTCACCAGATACATAGCTGGGAGTACACAGCTCTCCTTTGCCTTATGTACGTCTGTTTTAGTTCTAATAAAGCCTTACTTCTGAGTCCAGACTGTGTCTCTTCCTTATGAATCCACAAGACAACACAGAAGGGATTGAGAATTAGTAGATCTCTTCACTCGATCCAAAAAAGATAATTCCATTTTTATAGAATAATTCTTTGCCAATTGCAGATCTTTCTGTGCCACAAGTTCATGAGGGTGGCTTAGAATCGTTTTGGGAGTGAGACCAAGGACATAAAGGGAGGGAGAAAAGGACTAATTAATCTGTACAGCATCATCTGTAGCTGACTCTACAGATTTCCATGCATCAGTCCAATCAGGAGTCAGTTCTACTTCAAGCAGTTAATGCTCTGAACATTTCTCTAACTGCTACTGCACGATGAGGAAAGGCTGAACCAATGGGAACAAAGTTCCTGAAAGAGTCCTGCTTAGTTGCCAGTGAATATGGCGGCCCAGCAGAGCAGCAGGATGGGTAGATCCTCAACGCAGATAACTCTGCCTTATGGGTGAGGACTTCCCTTCACCACTGTGGAGAATATGGCATTTATTTGTATATTTTAATGAATATCATGTGCCTCAGTTTACCTGCTTAATGACAACCTGTCTGCCTGGAGTTAAATCAAAGGAGGCTGTGTGTGTGTGTGTGTGAGAGAGAGAGAATGAAATAATGGTAGAAATGTACCAGAGATCACTGGGCTTACCTACCTTTGAGAGAAGTGGTGAGCTGCAGGCAAGCTCCAGGCATCCAAGCCTATTGTGGATTTACCCCTTTCTCTCTGCTTGCTGCTTACCTTTCGCCAATAAACAATACATCTGTTTAGAAGGAGCTGTTTTGTGTCACTTTAATAAGCCACTGGTCACAGGCACGCAGAATGACTTGCAGGTATCAATTGCTGCCACCCTGATATCCAGTGTAAGACTGATAGATCTGTGGGTTCTAGTCTGAGAGAGGTGAGTTAGTGGAACTTGTCACTTGAGAGTGTGCATTCATGAGGGACTACAAGGGAGTATTAGCCACCACTCACACGGTACATGTGGCAGATGGTGGGAATATGGTGTGTTGTAGCCTGGTGATCCAATCTTAAGTAGGGTGAACTATGGGGTTCCACTCTGAGAAGAGTGTATATTGAAGCCTGTCACTTGGAAAGAGTGTCCACCAGGAAGATCAGAGATGCAGCTCATCCCTGAGCCATCACAACCACAGATCCCTACGATCTGCCAATTTTGGAGGCAGTGCCCCCTCATACTCTGCATCACTTCAAAACATCTCACAGCTGATGGGACAACTATGGTGAAATTCTATGTTCCTTTTTCCACTCTCCTGCAGGTTTCTCTGAGGAGGTGATGATGTAGCCCATTAAATAAGTGGAGGAAGAGAAAGGAAAGTGGATGAGTTAGAAAGAGATGGGGAGGGGAGAAATGAGAAGTAGTGGGAGGAGGAGGAGGAGGAAGGGACCAGTAATGAATGAATGAGGTTGAAAAGGCCAAAGAAAATATTTAAGGGAATGAGAGAAAAAAAGAGACACAAAACAAAACACAAACACACAAAAAAACACCCAAGCTAACCCTTCAGTTTCAATTCCCCTCTTCAAAACAACCTGTGTCTATATTTTAAAGTGCCTTTAAAACTAACACCTAGTCCCCAGTTGTACAGGCAATCCTATTTAAAAGCAACAGAGATGTAATTTTGGAATAGAGCCAAATAATACTGATGAAAATAATAATACACCTCTACCCCAGCATAATGCGACCTGATATAACACGAATTCGGATATAATGCAGTAAAGCAGTGCTCCGGGGTGGTGGGGCTGCGCGCTCCGGTAGATCAAAACAAGTTCGATATAATACGGTTTCACCTATAACGCGGTAAGATTTTTTGGCTCCCGAGGACAGGGTTATATCAGGGTAGAGGTGTACCACATTGCTGGCAGAGTTTGAAACTGCTGAAAATATATATCATACCCCACTGGAAAGATAACAACTCTGATCTCCTGTATTTTATTTGGCTTTTCAGTCCATTTTTCTTTTAGTTTTTGGTGTTGGGGAAGACAGTAATGGGAAATTCAGGTAACTAGCTGCTACCCCAATCTCTCTGGAAGATGAGTACAATATGTCAGAAGAATTAAAGACTCTTTTTGGATGTTTTGTAAGCCATAAAAGCAACAAAGAGATGCACAAAAAAGTAAGGAAATCAAGCATGAAACTAGCTGCACTTTCCCCCCTCATTCTGGAACGTTATACTCAGGCCAAAAGGTGAGCTAGCCTTCTTTTGAAGATGACCTCTCAAGACCAGACCACTCAGGTGTATGAATATTTCTAGCCAATCTTTGAGCTAAACACCATAGGAGGGGGAAAGAATACTTGAAATTTGGTACACTGAATCCAAAGAGGCTTTTGGAATGGATTGATGGGCATGGCTTAAATGCACTCAGAAACGATTTCACACAGTTCATGTGGCAGACAAAGAAGACAAGATCTTAGGAGAGTGGCAGGGGCCAAAGGTTTTGTGATGAAAACTGGGGCAAAGAAGAAAAAAGCAAAAACAGCTTATTTTTTTCCTTCCATGATTCAACTGGATTTTGAAATGAAGCCCGCTGGGTAGGAAGTTCATACAGTAATATCAAAGGACATTGAATGCCTACTTGTTAAAGCACATGGATTTTAAAAGTTGTACTTCTGGGAGAAAAATTCAACCACTGAGACATACAAAATATGAATGAACACTGCACAATTAGACCTACTTTATCTAGGGAAGGAACTTGGAATCCAAGCTCCATAAACATAAGAGGAACCCCAGAGAACTCAGAAGGCAGAACTTTCATCAGATCATTGTGGGCTCAATCCTTCAATGTTCTGAGAGCTCTGGCCATGAGCCAGCAAATCACTTGCTATGGCATGGAAGGACTCCTTTCAGGATTAAATCAGGCTGAATTAAGCCCTGAATGGATGTTACACAGATTTGGTGTGTGTATGGTGTTTACCTCCCAACCCAACATTTGTCAACCTCCTTCCCATTCGCTGATCCATTGAGAGCTCTTCCAATGGTTCAGTGAAAATGGATGCTGATAGAGGCAACTACCCCTACAGCACGCATGCAACCCCTCCCCGCCTCCCCACACCACACAGACACACCCCGTTTCTCTTCAGGGGAAGAGCTTCACATAAATCCTGGGAGGATGATATGGCTCTTGGTTAACTGTACTGCGCTGTTATATTGTTTTTTGTGAAGGCCTTTTATATATCATCATATATTTAAATATGAATTGTATGAATTATTATTCTGATGGTAATGTGAATGCACAAAATGTAGTTATATTGCTGTCTAGGATGGTAGATATTTTCTTCCAGTACAGATGATAAATTAATGTTTGTGGCTATTAACTCACCTAGATCATGGAAACTGTTGTCAGATCCAGTTGACATGATTTAATTGTACTTACTCTACGCATTATCCTGGAATGTTCAATTTGTGTCTCTTTCTCTCTTCTCTTCTTTTACATATGTTATTGACTTTAGACCTGGTGTAAATACTAATATCAAATCTTATTCAGTATAAATTTAGTTCCTCTTTTGGTTAGTGAATCATTACAGAACCAAACCTGATTTCTGTAGATATGTTTGATTTTCCTAAGTATGGGATGAATGATTTCAGCAAATAAGTTTCAGCCTATGAGATGTTCATGAGTTGGTTGCTTTGACTCTTCATTATTTGTGTTGTGTGATAGATCATATGATATAGTTTCTGCTCCCGGATTGGATACCTAACAATTTTAATGTAGGTAAATAACATGTAAATAAAGAATAACATTAGCTAGTCTTTACATTATTCATACCAACTTCCAGTAGGAATTCTTTTTGCATGAGTAAAACATTCATGTTAAAATTCTTGAAAGTTAAGTCAAGTAACTTATATGAATACGTCTGCAAAATTGGCCCCTTAATTTGCTTCGTCTGATAGTGACTTCTGATCTGATGGTTAAGTGTTCGTTTTTATTTTATTTAAAACATTTGAAAATATCTTTAGAAATGTATTCATTTTTGTAATTAAATGGAATGATTGAAGTATCCTTCATATTTACACTGGAATGTGATAATGATAATAAAGAATAAATGTATTCAGATAAAGTACAATAAATATTTAAGAAAATTATGCAAACTGTACTGCATATATGCAAAGTGAATTTTCAAAACTGCTTTTACAGATAGCTGTCAGTCTTCTGAACTTCTCTACAGCTATATCTCAGTGGAAGCTGCTATTTTACTCACACTTCCCAGTAGGAAGATTTAGTATGCAGGACTGGGAGAAGGCAGAACCCATTCATATATCTGGGAAAGCCAGGGACTGTGAAGTTGTCTGTGAAGGTTCTAGTCTGAAAAGTGGCTGTGAAAAAATGGCACTTTCTTGTCATGGGATAAGAGGGAAGATCCTTTCATGGACTGAGAACTGGTTGAAAGACAGGGAATAAAGGGTAGGAATAAGTGGTCAATTTTCAGAATGGAGAGGGGTAACTAGTGGTGTTCCCCAAGGGTCAGTCCTAGGAACAATCCTATTCAACTTATTCATAAATGATCGGGAGAAAGGGGTAAACAGTGAGGTGGCAAAGTTTGCAGAGGATACTAAACTGCTCAAGATAGTTAAGACCAAAAACAGCCTGTGAAGAACTTCAAAAAGATCTCACAAAACTAAGTGACTGGGCAACAAAATGGCAAATGAAATTTAATATGGATAAATGTAAAGTAATGCACATTGGAAAAAATAAACCCAACTATACATACAATATGATGGGGGATAATTTAGCTACAACTAATCAGGAGAAAGATCTTGGAGTCATCGTGGATAGTACTCTGAAGACGTCCATGGAGTGTGCAGCGGCAGTTAAAAAAGCAAACGGGATGTTAGGAACCATTAAAAAAGGGATAGAGAATAAGACGGAGAATATCTTATTGCCCTTATATAAATCCATGGTACGCCCACATCTTGAATACTGCATACAGATGTGGTCCTATCATCTCAAAAAAGATATACTGGCATTAGAAAAGGTTCAGAAAAGGGCAACTAAAATGATTAGGGGTTTGGAACGGGTCCCATATGAGGAGAGATTAAAGAGGCTAGGACTTTTTGGCTTGGAAAAGAGGAGACCAAGGGGGATATGATAGAGGTATATAAAATCATGAGTGGTGTGGAGAAAGTGAATAAGGAAAAGTTATTTACTTGTTCCCATAATATAAGAACTAGGGGCCACCAAATGAAATTAATGGGTAGCAGGTTTAAAACAAATAAAAGGAAGTTGTTCTTCACTCAGCGCACAGTCAACCTGTGGAACTCCTTGCCTGAGGAGGTTGTAAAGGCTAGGAGTATAACAGGGTTTAAAAGTGAACTGGATAAATTCATGGAGGTTAAGTCCGTTAATTACTATTAGCCAGGATGGGTAAGGAATGGTGTCCCTAGTCTCTGTTTGTCAGAGAGTGGAGATGGATGGCAGGAGAGAGATTACTAGATCATTACCTGTTAGGTTCACTCCCTCTGGGGTACCTAGCATAGGCCACTGTCGGTAGACAGCATACTGGGCTGGATGGACCTTTGATCTGACCCAGTATGGCCATTCTTATGTTCTTCCTCAAAGCTGCTCCCTGTGTGTATTCAGAGTCATATCTGCTGAATTCAGTGACAAAAATAGATTTTACTGATCTTTAATCCCATTAGCCCCAAATAACCAGCACAGCCAAGAAAGCCTGAGCTGGATTCTATTTCTTCAAGTGCATCATCATCAACAGAATTGTTTGCTGTATTCCACTTAGTGGTGTAATCAGTTACAAACTCACTATTGGCAATTAGATTGCACAGGTATCGCTGAGAACATAACCTGGAGGCAGTGGGGTTCCCTCAACCCACCTAGCAATATTGTTAACCTATCCAACTATACTCTCAGCCCAGCAGAAGCAGCTGTTCTATCTCGGGGCCTCTCCTTTTGCCCCTCCACCCCCATGAACATGATACAGTTCTGTGGTGACCTAGAATCCTATTTTCGACGTCTCCGACTCAAGGAATATTTCCAAAATACCTCTGAACAGCATACTAATCCACAGAGGTCTCCCTACCAACACTACAGAAAGAGGGATTCTAGGTGGACTCCTCCTGAAGGTCGAAACAGCAGACTGGACTTCTACATAGAGTGCTTCTGCCGACGTGCACGGGCTGAAATTGTGGAAAAGCAGCATCACTTGCCCCATAACCTCAGCCATGCGGAACGCAATGCCATCCACAGCCTCAGAAACAACTCTGACCTCATAATCAAAAAGGCTGACAAAGGAGGTGCTGTTGTCATCATGAATAGGTCGGAATATGAACAAGAGGCTGCTCGGCAGCTCTCCAACATGAGTTTCTACAAGCCATTACCCTCTGATCCCACTGAGAGTTACCAAAAGCAACTACAGCATTTGCTCAAGAAACTTCCTGAAAAAGCACAAGATCAAATCCGCACAGACACACCCCTGGAACCCCGACCTGGGATATTCTATCTACTACCCAAGATCCATAAACCTGGAAATCCTGGGCGCCCCATCATCTCAGGCATTGGCACCCTGACAGCAGGATTGTCTAGCTATGTAGACTCCCTCCTCAGGCCCTACGCTACCAGCACTCCCAGCTACCTTCGAGACACCACTGACTTCCTGAGGAAACTTCAATCCATCGGTGATCTTCCTGATAACACCATCCTGGCCACTATGGATGTAGAAGCCCTCTACACCAACATTCCACACAAAGATGGACTACAAGCCGTCAAGAACACTATCCCCGATAATGTCACGGGTAACCTGGTGGCTGAACTTTGTGACTTTGTCCTTACCCATAACTACTTCACATTTGGGGACAATGTATACCTTCAGATCAGCGGCAGTGCTATGGGTACCCGCATGGCCCCACAGTATGCCAACATTTTTATGGCTGATTTAGAACAACGCTTCCTCAGCTCTCGTCCCCTAAAGCCCCTACTCTACTTGCGCTATATTGATGACATCTTCATCATCTGGACCCATGGAAAAGAAGCCCTTGAGGAATTCCACCATGATTTCAACAATTTCCATCCCACCACCAACCTCAGCCTGGTCCAGTCCACACAAGAGATCCACTTCCTGGACACTACAGTGCTAATAAACAATGGTCACATAAACACCACCCTATACCGGAAACCTACTGACCGCTATTCCTACCTGCATGCCTCCAGCTTTCACCCTGACCACACCACACGATCCATCGTCTACAGCCAAGCTCTGCGATACAACCGCATTTGCTCCAACCCCTCAGACAGAGACAAACACCTACAAGATCTCTGTCAAGCTTTCTTACAACTACAGTACCCACCTGCAGAAGTAAAGAAACAGATTGATAGAGCCAGAAGAGTTCCCAGAAGTTACCTACTACAGGACAGGCCTAACAAAGAAAATAACAGAACGCCACTAGCCGTCACCTTCAGCCCCCAACTAAAACCCCTCCAACACATTATTAAGGATCTACAACCTATCCTAAAGGATGACCCAACACTCTCACAAATCTTGGGAGACAGGCCAGTCCTTGCCTACAGACAGCCCCGCAACCTGAAGCAAATACTCACCAACAACCACATACCACACAACAGAACCACTAACCCAGGAACTTATCCTTGCAACAAAGCCCGTTGCCAATTGTGCCCACATATCTATTCAGGGGACACCATCACAGGGCCTAATAACATCAGCCACACTATCAGAGGCTCGTTCACCTGCACATCCACCAATGTGATATATGCCATCATGTGCCAGCAATGCCCCTCTGCCATGTACATTGGTCAAACTGGACAGTCTCTACGTAAAAGAATAAATGGACACAAATCAGATGTCAAGAATTATAACATTCATAAACCAGTCGGAGAACACTTCAATCTCTCTGGTCACGCAATCACAGACATGAAGGTCGCTATCTTAAAACAAAAAAATTTCAAATCCAGACTCCAGCGAGAAACTGCTGAATTGGAATTCATTTGCAAATTGGATACTATTAATTTAGGCTTAAATAGAGACTTGGAGTGGCTAAGTCATTATGCAAGGTAGCCTGTTTCCTCTTGTTTTTTCCTACCCCCCCCCCCAGATGTTCTGGTTTAACTTGGATTTTAACTTGAAGAGTGGTCAGTTTGAATGAGCTATTACCAGCAGGAGAGTGAGTTTGTGTGTGTATGGGGGTGGGGGGGATGTGAGAAAACCTGGATTTGTGCAGGAAATAGCCCAACTTGATTGTCATGCACATTGTGTAAAGAGTTGTCACTTTGGATGGGCTATCACCAGCAGGAGAGTGAATTTGTGTGGGGGGGTGGAGGGTGAGAAAACCTGGATTTGTGCTGGAAATGGCCCACCTGATGATCACTTTAGATAAGCTATTACCAGCAGGACAGTGGGGTGGGAGGAGGTATTGTTTCATATTCTCTGTGTATATATAAAGTCTGCTGCAGTTTCCACGATATGCATCTGAGGAAGTGAGCTGTAGCTCACGAAAGCTTATGCTCTAATAAATTGGTTAGTCTCTAAGGTGCCACAAGTACTCCTTTTCTTTTTACTGAGCACATAATTTGTCTTGCAGAATCTTAAGCACTAATGATAATAAAATGAAGAAAAGAACCCACTTTGACATCTTTCACCTTTCTGCTTGAGTTTGTCGGGTTAAGAGTTAGAAAAAGAGATCTTTTTATCTGTAAATTGAGCATATTTGAAACAAAAATCATTGAAGTACAATAAAAATGGATCCCTCATAATTTGAAAGGGTCAATTTTCAATGTAAAACTGCACTTTTAGGTTAAAAAACGGTTGTTGAAAAGTATAGCCTTGGGCAGGCAGGTGCGCCACCACTGAGCAGGCAGTAGGACTCTCAAACCTATTCAGTGTTTGGCCTGCTCAAAAGGAGAACCCAAAGTACTACTACTCATGCAGTTCTTTTTCTTTCTGGCAGAGTTCGCTTCATCGGCATGTCACTTTTTTCCTACTTTGTACCTCCATTAGAAGTATGGGGAGGGAGGAGACAATATGCCAGAATAAAGATAATCATCATAGAAACTATTTGCAGGACCAGATCATACATATATGAAAGGGATCTGTGGGTCATAGTGGATGACAAGCGAAATATCAGTCAATGGTGTAACACTGTTCAGTATAAATTTAGTTATTTAGTTATTAAACTGGTGCAAAAAAAAGCAAACTTCATTCTGGGATGTATTAAAAGGAGTTTTGTAAGCAAGACATGAGAAGTAATTCTTCCGCTCTACTCTGTGCTGATTAGGCTCAACTGGAGGTCTGTGTCCAGTTCTGGGGGCTACATTTCAGGAAAGATGTTGGACAAAGTCCAGAGAAGAGCAACAAAAATGATTAAAGGTCTAGAAAACATTACCTATGAGGGAAAATTGAAATTGGGTTTGTTTAGTCTGGAGAAGAGCTGGCTGAAAAGGAACATAACAGTTTTCAAGTACATAAAAAGTTGTGACAAGGAGGAGGGAGAAAAACTGTTCTCCTGAACCTCTGAGGATAGGACAAGAAGAATTGGGTTTAAATTGCAGCAAGGGTAGTTTGGGTTGAACATTAAGAAAAACTTCCTAACTGTCAGGGTGGTTAAGCACTGGAATAAATTGCCTAGGGAGGTTGTGTAATCACCATCATTGAAGATTTTTAAGAGCAGGTTCGACAAACTCCTGTCAGGAATGGTCTAGATAATACTTATTCCTGCCATGAGTGCAGGGGACTTGATTACATGACCTCTCAAGGTCCCTTGCAGTCCTATGATTCGATGACCTGATGCTCAGATTCTCCTCTGGATTGCAGAGACTTTACACCTCATTGCCAGTGTAAAGCAGTTCTATAGCTGATGTAGTCAGCCACAAGAGAATTGTCTTATTGCAGGGGGATCTTCTGGTGGGAGAGAAATGAAACAGCAGTTCTTGCATTACTCCCTTCATACTACCGGGCAGTGGATATGGCTAAAGTGCTCCTATTCCCTGATGATTCCTGGCTGGGGCCATTGGCACTAAGTGTAACTAACAGCAGCATGAGGTTTGCACTATATCAAAGGACTGGCTTGGTATATAGCCAGGTCAGGATGAGGGAAAAGGCCACCTCCTGCATTGTGTGACCCTCACTCTCAGCTGATGGTCTGGGCCTGATGCTTTACACAGTGACAGGCCAATTTTTCTTCTATAGTCCCTGGAATTTATCAGGATCACTTTGCAAAGATGGCACAATTGTGCAGAAAGTTTTCAAAATTTTGTGCTATAAAACGGAGATAGCTTTGTGCATTCGGAGTTATCCTCTTTTTTTTCTCCTCAGGAGCTGGGAGATGAGGAGGCGGGTTTGTACTTGCAAGCCTTCCTTCCAAGTCCCAGACTCCCATATGGATAGTATTGCCAAGTGTAGTCGCACCCGTTAGAGCCTTAACTCAAACAGACTTCATTGACTCATCTGCTGTTACATTGTTGCTGGGTTGTTGGATTTTTTTTCTTTACTTCTCACTCTCTTATTGTTTCTTTGGCACCTCTATCATCGTGCTGAGGGCTGTAAGATGCCAGGACAGGATGATGTGTGGTGTGAGGATATTGAAACCAACTGTGCTTATTGTACTGGCACATATACCACAAATCTTCTCAACCTGGTAGGCTCATCTAGTAGCCTATCCTTCTAGGTCATGTAGTATGTTTATTATAATCCCTTCAAGACAAAAGGTAGGAGGACCATGGATGGAGACAAAAATTGTGATGATCTGTACTGCCCACTAGGAATTGCCTTGTACCCTCCCTCTGCACCGCCCCAAAACAATTAAAAACAATAAAAACATGGCACATTAAAATAACAGATTCCTTCAATAATCCTCTATCAATTTAGGCTCTATACACCTTTGCCATGAAAATGACCGGTATTTTTCTGGATTGGCAGAAAGATTAACAGCTGTGTCAGCTGTGTGATCTCAGTGATTTGTTCTATTATTTTGTCAGTTGGAACTAATAAAGCTTCTTATGGGACAGATATGACTTTATTTTTTAACTAGAATAATTAGTTAATGATTGTAAAATGCTTTGAACTAAAACATACTACGGAAGTTCTTATTTACTAATAACAGTTTTAATAATAATAGTTCTACTCTGCATGCATAAATATGTATACAAGATTTGTACTGACTAATTTATCAGTTCTTCGTATGTCTTCGATGCAGCAATAAGAAATTTTGTCATGTGTCTGAAGTTTCTATTGCTCTGGAAAAGCAAACTAAAAAAGTGTTGGAAAAATGTGTATATACAATAAAGGAACATAAGGAACTCTGTTCACTACTTCCATATACTTGTCATCTACAGCATCTGACTCTATTACCACTTTCTATTGCCATTAGATCTAGACTTTCAGCCAGAATACTCGTTGTGACAAATGGTGTATGAAAGGTGTACATCATCCGATGGCAACCAAGGGACATTTGCTTTGTTCACTTAAAGATGTTAAAGAGATCAGTAAGGTCAGAATAGCAGATGCCATATTCTGATTGCTTCATCTACTCTGACATTGACTTATGTGGAGGAGAGGGGTTCACCATGTAGTGAGAGATTTAGGCACCCCATAATGAACTGCTGTAGTGCACATATGTTAGATCAGCACCATTTTCACCATTGCATGATAAACTTGAAACAATCACATATATGGTCTAGTGTCCATTTCTTTATTGGTAGTGATTCATTCATTTTCTTCCCAGTTGTAGATAGATAGATAGATAGTAGTCAGAAAATCATAATCTATCTATGTGTCTTTGAGACTAGCAGGCACAGGGACTGATAATTGTCACCAGTTCACCACCAGTCCAGATGCAGTAGTGGCAAAAAGCAACTCTCCGGGATTGGAAGAACAGTAGATCACTTATTGGTACATTGAAACCAATGAGAGTCTTTCCATTGGCTTTAAATAGAATTGGATTGACACTACTGTCTCTCAAAAGAAGCATTGTATCTCTCTTCAGCTCTTTCACGTAGCAAACATTAATGGTCTCTGAAGGGAGCTGTTTGCAGCTGGTGAGGGTCACACTATAATATTTAGGCTTAGGAGAATGTAAGGGTGAACATTTAGGGAATTCTACTGGACCATCCAAAAATGTTCCAGATTGACTTTCCATAATGTGACAGAATCTAGAACCAGCTCCCCAATTTAAGTGCAGGATTCAAAACCTCCTGAAAATTCAGCTGCTTTCCTTGGCAGCTTTTCAGCTTCCTCTCTCTTTCTTTACAATCTTTCTAAATTAGTTGCAGTGGTGGTGCCAATTTCTGCCTATAGCTCTCTACAAAGGCTTTGTTGTTGGTATCTACTGAGTCCTAAACAGCCATGAGAACCTCATCTAAATAAGGTTACCTTTTGTTATGGACCCTCCTGCAACTAAAATTCAGACTGCATATGTAACTGCACAGGGAATTAGTAAACTATAGGAAATATGCAGTACAATGTGATATGGTGAAACTGTTTCTCAAACTGTTCTCAAAACAAAGCTCACTGCAAAGGACACAGTAGGAACCATAGTATTCTTGTATGATGACACCTTTCTGTGCAAGATTATGGACCAAATGTTTGGCTACTATTCTTAGTAAGCCAAGCGCCTTTGCAATCAAATATACAAATAGCCTATCCGTGTCAGAATATGCAAATAACAAACTCTACTGCCAAGATGCCTCACAAAATGCAGCTCTTTTTTACATATAAGCATATTATTATTACTCAGAAGTAACTTTTATATAATATTACTTCTTATCATTATGCAGTATTTATTTGTATATTATTCTTACTATACTAGTCCGTTTGCTCTTTTCTTTTCCCCTGGTTGATTTCCCCAGAACTGAAATGTTCAGCTCTGATAAAGCATCAGGCTTTCAGCAAAGTTCTGCTTTTACTTAGTATTATATCAGAGTGCACTGAGGCACAGAGCGGTTAAGTGACTTGCCTGATGTCACACGAAGAGATAGTTGCTTAGAACAAATTTGAACCCTACCCAGGGCCCTGCTGTTTTCAGACCTTTAGCTCTAAACATGGAGCACCTATGTCAATTAGTTTATTCAGTTACTCTGGTGTGATTTGCACCAGTTTTACACTAAAATAACTCCACTAAGTTAAGTGGAGTTACTCCTGATTTACACCAGTGTAACTATGAACAGAATCACTCCTGTAGTAACTCTCCCCTGCAATGGTACCATAGGCAGCTTAATGCAGTACTGCCATTGCTCCATGCTTATGCCAACAGAGTTTACAATACCTGGTTGGGAACTACACAAACAGTTTTTGGATCCTGTCACAGGGCAAGCACACCCACCCCCTTTTGGAGTGGGGTGAGAGTTATTATTTCCCATGGCTGAGTCTGTGTGATCACTCTTTGTCTCAGGATAGCATGGCCTAGGGGCAAAAGTCAGTATGACTACCCTCTCTCAGGGCTGTGTGGCCCAAAGGCCAGAGTGAATGTAACTATCCTCTCCCTCAGGGGTGCATGGCCCAATGGCCGGTCAGTAGGGCTGCCCTCTTCAGCAGGGCTGTATGGCCTAAAGGCCTGAGTCAATATAGCTGTGTGACCTAGTGGTCAGAGTCAGTATGGCTTCCTCTTCAGCTGGATTGGTTGGCCCAATGGCCGGTCAGGGGAGTGTGTCGCCACCTGGGGGTGGGTGGCAGACAGGTAGGGGGACTCAGGCTCTCCCTGCTCCACCAGATCCCAGCTCAGAGCCGTGGCATTGGCAAGTGCGCTTGCTGCTGGGTCAGCAGGGGACCCTTCCAAAACACAGACACCACCTGGCACAAGGACTAATTCCGCCTGAGCTACTTCCTACCCAGTCCCTGATACAGTGGTCCTGGCATCTCTGAGGTCTTTGGGCTCCTCAGCCTGTGTTGTTCTCAGCAGCTCCACTGCTCCTTGGGCATTTGGAGGAGCTTGGGCGTTCACTTGGGACTCGGCATCTCCTGCTTCTGCCACCTGGGGCCTCAGCAGTTTCCAGGCTGGAGCATGCAGTGTGCATCCTCTCTCCTTGGCAGTCAGCCCTGAATCAGCTGAGCTGCTACCTTTTATACCTGGTGTCCAGCTGGAGCATGCCCAGCAGGGTCAAGGGGCGTGGCTTCCTCAGCCCAAAGGGTGGACTTAGCCCTTGCAGTACCAGTGCAGGGCAAGCACACCCCATCACAGATCCCTTTTTGAGCCTGAGATATGAGTACCTAACTTTGCGCAGGTGACACCATACTTTGCAGTTGACAGTATTAAAAACTGAAGGACAAATACTGTCCTTAGATGCATGCAGGCAGCTCCTTAATCTCTGAAAATGAGGCTAAGGAAGCTTGCTCCTGGCAGTACCCCTTCTCCTCCAGCAACCATGCGTATGGTGAAGAAGAGCCTTGGGGGTGCATTAATTTTAGTAGTCCTTTTTGTATTCTGTGCATTTTTCACATGGAAACACAAAGCTGTTGTGTTTCTCCCCAAGCTCCTGGATCCTGATCCTAATTGCAGTCAATGGGGGGCGGAGGGGTGTCTGTTCATTTCTCTCAAAAGGCTTTGGATCAGGCCCAAAGTCCAGTGCCTAGACTAATTTCTGGTGGAGGACTACTTGAAGATGTTGGGAATGTGAGGGAGAATATCGGGTTTAGCATATCCTTATTATAGGGACTGCAATGCTGCCTAGCACACAAGATAGGAGGGAATGCTCCTGGTGACACTGGCCTGGTACTTGGCAGGACAAATCTGGCCTCAAATACAATGTTTCAGTCATTCCACAGTCAGAACTTTCAGTAACATGAATGGAGCTTTGAGGCCTAAAGCAGGTGCTAAATAATATACCTTTTGCATATACATAGTGTTCAAGATTCAATCTGTTTGGTCTTGAGATTAATAAAATTAAAAAACAAACAAACAAAAAAATAACCAGTGAGTATTGGAACTTATGGCAATATTTATGTTCGAAATAGTTGAGGGTTTATTTGTCATCCTGACTACTATTTTAAAGCAAAGTTTTATCATTCAGAATAATGTGTTTCCTGTAGAATAGGTTCAAAACTTCTGAAATAGCTGCCACCCACACAATTCTCTATTTACCATATGCATGGTTGCTGGAGGGATGGGGGATTATTGCCAACAGAAAGCTTCCTAAACCAAATTTTCAGGGCCTAGGCATGTACGCCTATGAGGACAGTATTTGGCCTTCATGTTCTCAACTGCGAAGTGTGGTGGCACTTTGCAAAATTGGGTATTCTGATCTCAGGCTCAGTAAAGAGATCCAAAAACTGTTGGTATAAGTCTACAGAAATCCTGCCAAGTTCCACTCAGACTCAGGCAGTGGTACAGTGGCTGCAGGATCCCACAAACTGCACTGTAGAAACCCAGCTCTTTTAGTTAACAGCATTACTAGAATTCAGATTTCTATAGATTATATAGCTATATTTTAACCTTTCTATTTGTGCATTTGTTGTTAATGAACCTTCACTGTGCTATCTGGATTCTGACCTAGAAACTCATTGCATGTTCTTAGATTCTGCTTTCTCACATTGAAGGCCATGAGGCTTCTCTGGGGAGCACTGAGTTATGCTTACGGAGAGCCTGGCTGCCATGCAGCTACAGTAAATATGAAATCTCCTATATTTAGGACACTACCAAATTCACGGCTGTAAGAAACACGTCACAGACCATGAAATCTAGTCTCCCCCCATGAAATCTGGTCAGATTTCATGGGGGAGATCAGTGTTTCTCAAATTGGGGGTCCTGGGAGTTGCTGGGGGGTTGCAAGCTTATTTTAAGGGGGAGAGGGGAGTTGCAGTATTGCCCTCCTTAGTTCTGTGCTGCCTTCTGAGCTGGGTGGCTGGACAGCAGTGGCTGTTGGTCAGACGCCCAGCTCTGAAGGCAGCACCCCCACCAGCAGCAGTGCAGAAGTAAGGGTGGCAACACCATACCATGCCATGCCATCCTTAATTCTGGGCTGCTGCTGGTGGGGGCTCTGCCTTCAGAGCTGGGCTCCCAGCCAGCAGCCACCGCTTTCTAGCTGCCCAGCTCTGAAGGCAGAGCAGCAGTGCAGAAGTCAGGGTAGCAGTACCGCCACCCCCCCTACAATAACCTTGTGACCCCCTCCCTCAAGAACTCCTTTTTGGGTCAGGATCCCTACAATTACAACACCCTGACATTTCCGATTTAAATAGCTGAAATCATGCAATTTGCAATTTAAAAAATCCTATGACCATGAAATTGACCAAAATGGACCGTAAATTTGGTAGGGCCCTACCTATATTGCTAAAAGTTTATGGAAGCTTTATTTTTAATGAAAAAATGTATAAGGAACCAGGGCATACCTTTGGTTTGAGTAAAACACTGCTAATTCAAACTATTTCTTATTACAGCTTAATTAGCCTCATTAGATATTAGACACCATATGAGTATGTAAAAGTAGGTGAGAAGTAGCCTTCGCTCCTTGTGCTTACTGTGCAGGGATTGTGCTCCCGTGTGTTCAAGGATTGCTACTGGGCAGCACCACTGGCATTGCTAGCTACCTCCAAAGAAACAGGGAAAAGATGAAGCTATGGCCCTTTCCCCATCCTGTACTGGCCAGCAGATCTGTCTGGCTGAAGAAGACAGCCTTAGTTAATGGGCATAGCAGTGACCACCTGAAAGCTCCTGGAGGCATTGGGCCTCTTGTACCGTGCCTCTCAGAAATCCTGCTGCTGTGGTATGGTTCTGCATTGCCCTTGCCTTAGAGAGAAAGCTAGGCCCCTAGACTAGAGGATGGCTTGTTGCTATGAAACAGGACAAAGTGAAAATATATCAACACAAACATCTTTTAAAGGATTTCCATACACGGTATTTAATTGCTTCACCCCACAGTGATAGGTACAAACAGGTTGCTGCTTTTTTGCCTTATTATTATTCCTGGGAAATAGTTGACATTATTATGTCCTCGGACCATCACTGGTCCGTATCTTTTAATTCGCTTTCTTGCTTTGTGGTGTAATAAAGGTTAATTGCTGGGACTGGTTCATCTCAAGTTTCAAGAGAGTTCAGCACTTCGGGCGAGAGCAATGCTGGAAGTGACATGGCAGCTAGCTCAGTGCTGCCTGTCCAGAAAGCACTGCTATAGGGAATCTTTTGTAATTACGTGGGAAAACAGGAGTTGAATTGAGAATCCAGTCAGTTGATGGGCACTTAATGTGGAACAGCAGCTACTCTGTCTTCGAACTTTATTAGAATAATCTATCACAGTATTTTGTTTGCAATGAGAGCTGGGTAGAAAGTGCTTAATGCAAATTCTATCCCCTTTTTAAAGACCTCAGATTTCCTGGGTCATTCTTTCTTTCTTTCAGACACTTGAATCAAATATTTATACTTCTTAAAATATCTTTATATCTCATTGTCAATTGAGAAATACTTCCAGAATATCACCTTAGTTCACCTTTGGACCCTGTGATTGCACTCACTGTAATGTTTTCAGCATCAGGACTAAAGGTTTAGTGAGTGTGACTGTGTATGTCTATGCAAATCAAACAACTGGCCAAACATCCTTTGCTCGGTCCTGTTCACTATAGTATACAGAAATGCCTTTTCTTTCTCTCTATTTAAAATTATATTTATGGTACTCCTTCATGCTAATACTATTTTCGGTAATAAACACAGCTGTTCAAATGATAAAGTGAAGCAATCATAAAGCTATCAAACTATTAATATTATATACACACACACATACACACAAACTTTGCAAAGAAAGTGTACACAATGAAAGCATATTGGTTTAGGCAATTTTGAAAGAGATTCTATTATAGTGTGTTAATGTTTTCCCCTATTAAATGCTGCTTCTAATTAAACAAACTCCCTACCTTAGAGAAGCAAATTGATTTTGTGCTTCAGATACTGTCAGTAAAATGATGGGGATTAGTGAGATTCGCAGTTAATAAGTAATAATGTACAGATGTAACTTTAAGGCAATTAATTGTCAAATAATGACAATTATGACAATGACAATCAGAACAGCCAGGTTTACTGAGAACTTCAACGCACAAACTATTCATTATCTAATTATTTTGTTCTTATGACTTAACAATTTTGTATTATTATGACATCCATTTTAGTTGGAAGATATCTGTGGTCATATTGATCCTAAAAGCAAACAAAGGTAGACAATGTGATATTGTGGACCAATAATAATACCAATAATATTACACAAGTTTTGGCACTCAGAGTTCATATCGTTATATGTTGGCATATAAACCCCAAGTTTTCATTTTAGTTGAACAGCTGTGTCTCTTTCAGGATTTCCCATAATTCAAACTAGTGACTGGGTAAACCTCAAACACAAAGCTACCACCCATCCCTCCCCAGGCTTCGTTGGCTGGTCAATTTTGTTGTCCTTTTCTCTAGAAAATGATATCTATCTGCTTTGATTTATTGCTGAAAAGGTTAAAAAAATATTTTATTACCACTGGGCAGAGAAGGTACCATGATTGATTTTTTAAATCATCCTTGCCAGAGTTTTAGCCAGAATTCTCTCTCTCTCTCATACTCACACACACAAAAGTTCTTTTGTCCTTATCATGCAGTTTGCCCGTGGTGAAACGTCTCACAGTCAAGATACAGCTGAAGGCCAAAGTGCCCTCACTTATTGAATCACATGATTTTGATTTGACCTTTAGTCACGTGAACTGCAGCCCTCACATTCACAGTAAGGAGTCTGTGGAGAGGGAAACAGGGCATGTGGATCTGAGGAAGAAAGTTTATGAAAAATACTTTCACAAGTCACCCATTTTGGGAAAAATGGCTAATTTAGTTTTGTTCATGCTGAGTTTAAAGAGTTTCTGCCATAGTCCAAGAAACTTGAAAGAAAATATCAGGGAAGGAAGGATTCATCCTTGCAACTTTTAAACCCAATCCATGATGAGGGATTCTAGTGTTATCCCCTTTAAGATTTGAATTCTGTTTGGGCAGCTGGAACATGGCTTCAAGCTTCAGCATCTTCTGGCACATATTTCATCTAGCCCTGCCTCAGATCAACATTATTCACTCTCTGACCACTTAAGGGTGCTTTGTTCGGTGGATAAAGAGCTCAATTTCTACTGCAGCCTGTTGCTGTTATGCTGTAGCTGGATTTAAAACCTTCTATTACAGCAGAATGTGCAATATTGGAACTATGCTAACTAGAATAGCTTTTTTTGTGTCAGTGGTGTTCCAGGAACTGGCTCCTACCTACTGCAACTGACTTGTGCAGAATCCACTGGTGGAGAGACCTGGCTTGGACCAGGAAATAGAATTTGCTTTGTTAACTCAGGAAGCAAAAAGCAAGGAAAGGTGATAGAAGATAGCGTGGTCCTGTCTACATGACAAGTCCTCATTTGGGGACCCTAATCCAAGACAGTTCTCCTATATCTTGTTTGCCACATTTCTATTTTGTAGTGGAGCTGGTACTTTAACTATGTTCCTGAGTCATGCTAAGACTTGGACGTGACTGGATTGCTGATGAGAGGTATAGTAGCACCTTTTCCAAGTAGTATGTCAGCCTGTGTGCAGCAACATTCACATGACTCATTAGGGCTTGTTGCTGCACATATTTTCTATCTTTACATCATCTAGGTCACCTGAGGCCCATGTGCTGCGTAGCTAGAAACCAAAGAAACAGGTTTCAAAAGGAATAACAAGACTCATGTTGGTGCTTTAGGAAGTTCTGGTAAGAGAGGTAACAGAAGGTGTGGGTGACATTGTAGGCAGCGATTAGAATGGGAATGAGAAGCAGTAAATCTGTCACACTATCCATTGACTATATTTATGTTGCAGAACCAGTCTTACGACTTTTCCAAGGACATGCCAGAATCACCTAGAGGGAGCCAGTTTGTTGACAAAGCAGTCAGAAAGTAAATTAAATGCAAGGAGGCATGTTGTGCAGCTGCTTGTGTTTCACAGGCCTAAGAACAGCTAGTCTTTGTTGCCCTAAGAGGATATGCTGCGGGGGCTGGGAAAATACCATCACATTAATTCTTTAGTTACATTTTGAATATAATTCCTATCAACTGGGTTTGCATCCTTCTGTGTTCACTTTCCACCAATCTTCTAGCAAGTGGATTTACTGGCAGGAAGGTTTGCCAAAGTGCTGAATATTGCAACATTTTTGTGAACTTCAGCTTAGGTGTATGAATTTCCAGGGGGGATCCTAATTTTGTAAGAGTTCCATTCATCCAGCCAGGTAATAAGAGACATACCACACAACATTCGTGTCCCATAAAAACCAGCCTATTTAAATTGCAGTAGCACGCAAAATGTGCTAAGCACTGTGCAAAGAGAAACACAAACCCTGCCCCAAAACTTGTACTCAGAATGCAAAAAAGAAAAAAGGAAACAAACAAAGAAAAAACACCCAAGCAAGTAAATAGGGGGTGAAGAAATATATGGCCTTATACAAACAAGCAGGATAGCCATGGTGATGATTGGCATATGTAATACAAGTTCTTCTTTTTAAAATGTATTTGTTTATCAATTTGTTTTAATTTGGATAATAAAATCTCACAATGAACTGCTCATGACCAATCTACAGACCAAGAATTATTCACAAACAGAATTTCATACAACAAATACATTCATGAACATACGTCACATACAGATATTTTGCAAATTAAAAAAGAAGCAAAAAAGTTATCAAATAAGTTATTCACTATGAGTTCTGATCCTGGTCCAAAGCCAATTGAACCCTGTGGGTGTCGTCAGTGGATTTGAATCAGGCCCATTTTTAAAATGTTCTTTTTTCTGCTTTTTCAACTAATAGTTACTTAAAAATAAAAATAAACTAAAGGAAATCAGGGAACCATTTTGTTTTCTTAGGGCTTTGCTGATGGCCTCTAACAGCATTAATAGTGCCAGCTCCTAATTAGTTTGGTTGTTGTTTATTTTACAGTTACATATGGGTAGACAGACGGGAGAGACCCAGCTTCAAAGTTTCTGTTATATTTATTATTTCATAACTTTGTTTTCAGTTAAAAACTCATCTTCTTCAGATTTGTTTCTGACTGAAATATACACTTCTCTAGTTAGGTTTCAAATGGCCACCTATAGCTCTACTTGTCAGTGATGCAGTTCTCTTTGAATTTGGAAAGACTTATCTCCCTTTCAAATGCAAACATTCTTTAGATCTGTGATCCCATACATGACATGCTTTGCAGATAGCTATATCAGGGAGCACTACATTTAAAGGCATCACAAAACTTTACACAAGTAAAGATAGATTGCATATTCTAAAACTGAAAACAGATAATATATTGAGCTTATAGACATGGCTAATATTTGGCACTTAGGACTTGCCTTTACTCCAGTGCTAGCTCAAGGTATAATTTTAAAATTGTCTGTAACCTGACTCCTGTCCACCCACCTCTCTAGCTAGAGACAAATGGTGTTTCAAACCCAAGCTAGTTGGCCCATGGAGGACCTGGGTCGAAGCTTCAGTGCTGCTAAGGCTCCAGCAAGTAATGCCGTGGAGATGTAGTTAAAGGCTATAGCTCAAATTAGCATAACTCATCAAATGCTAATCCAAACCCTCTGCTCACCCAGTCACTCTGTACTGCTAGTCAAATCACTCTGTGTAGGTCCAGTGTCATTCTGTAGTGTGGCTGCTCTCAGTTGAGCTAGGCTATCTTGAGTGGAATAACTTGAGCTAACTGTTGCATGAAGACAAGTCTGTAGATAATGCCTTTCACTTTATAAGCATTTAGGGCCAGATTTTTAAAGGTATTTAGGTGCCTAGAGATGCAGGCATCTAATGAAACTTTCCAAATGCATAGGCACCTAAATTCCACTGAGTTGGACGCTTAGGTGCTTTAGAAAATCCTCCTGGATATCTCTATGCAGCTTTAGGTGCCTAAATATCTTTAAAACTCCTGTTCTTGGAGCAGGTCAAACTATTAGTGGTAAAATGTGTTTCTCAAATCTTGACCTTTTTTTTTCCCCCTAACTGGAAATTGTCCATGGATAAATCACGCTTTTAGTCATTTATTAATGTTTCAGTGAATAGTTTTGATGAACATATTTGAGGTACGAATTGTTATTTGCAAGCTGTGATGCAGTGCGTGTTTGGCTGATTATTTGCTATTCAAGCTTTGTGACTAGTTTCTAAATTCAAAAGGTGTGTTTTATTTTCCTGGGATGGATGAGGTAACCTTTATAAAAGACTTCTGCTTTTTTCCAAAATGAATTTTGTTCCCTCACATAATATATTCTGTGTATAGCTTAAATTAATTTCAGTGGGGGGCCTTAAATTAGCTGTTTGTGAACGTTGTAAGAAGGGAACTTCAGTTGTATGCATGTTTGCAAACAATCAAGAACAAAGAGACCTGGACAGCTGATTCAAAACCTTTTTTCTCTTTTGGCAAACTCTTTGCAAAAAGATTTTTATGTTATATGACCAGTGCTATTAGTGCTTTACAAACATTAACTAATTGATCTTCACAGCCACCTGTGAAGCAGGTACAGTATTCATCCAGTTTGTTATCCACATTTACAGGAGAAAACATTGAGACAATGATAAGGGAAGTCCCCACACTCAGAGAGTTACAGAGCCAGCATGAGAACATAGAACACAAGTGTCATGTCCACTCCATCAGGGAATACCACCATGCTAGAGCACAGTAAGTATCTCTGGCTACTTGTGATTATATTCACAAAAATATTCTGCTGGCAGTCTTTTCTTTCTGTTCTTGAAACAGTCATTGTCCAAGTTTTTGGGCACTGCTCAACAGAAAAGGATGAGCATCCATTGTAAACGGAAATCATTTTGCTCTTTTAAAACAATATTTTATACTGGTATTTCAGTAGATATAAAAATGAGACCACTAGCCTTTTACAACACACATGGAGAAGATTAATCTTTGAATCATTTAATTTCTAAGAATCAATCATAATCCAATTTCAATGCCAGTATCTATTTACACATTTCCCACAAAGAAATTAAAATCACAGAACATATTGTTCCCCAAATAATGATTTGTAAGCTTGGTTTTTGAGAGACTCCACCAGAATCTGCCCCATCATAGGAAAAATATCAACATAGTTCAGTGACATTTGCTTTATTTTATGCAATGTCAAGTTGACCTTGAAATCTTCAGGGGACAAAAAGGAAATGGTTACTAAAACACAGAAAGAGGGTTTCACTGGCTAGAAAGAACTGTAATTTATTTTACATAAATTAGAACACTGGCATTTGGATTTCTTTATTACAAAATATGTTGAACTTGGTACAAAAGCTGTGCTATAGTTCAAGACTTTGAATTTAAAATTTCATTGTAAGAAATCTGGAGGGCGTTATTCTCCTCTCATTTACACTGGTGGAAATCCAGAGTAAATCCACTGCAATGGAGATCGAAATATGGCCTTGTTTCTTTAAGCTACAGTAGGAGGGAAATTATAGCATGTAGCTTGTTTGGTGTGGGTTTTTTGTTTTTTTTTGGTGCTCAGCAGTGTGTGTCCTTTTACTGTATAGGTTTTCCTGCAGGTACTGCTTGTTTATTTATAGCACTGCTAATGGTGTGCTTACTGACAACATAAACAGCCCTGCCTCCTGAATACGGGGAATGACTCACATTCATTAAAATGTATCTGGATACATTTGGCTACTCGTATAAAAGAGATGCATAAGCAGGGGGAATTAGAGGACATGGAATTCATTAATCCATGAGGTGGCAGTGATGCCAAGCAGAGACAGGCCTACATTTATCATATAGGTCTTGTCGGCAAAGTGATTGTTTCTTAAAAAGGCCTAGAATTTGTGAACATTTAACTCTTGGATGAGCGTGTTCCACAACTTGGAGAAAAATGGTCTCTAGAAATAGAGCTGATAGAAATATCTGTTTAAAATCTATGTGCCATCCGGCCAATTCTTCATTACATTTTGAATTTTGTTAAGC
The DNA here is from genome assembly GCF_965140285.1 of Lepidochelys kempii. Classification (NCBI taxonomy): domain Eukaryota; kingdom Metazoa; phylum Chordata; order Testudines; family Cheloniidae; genus Lepidochelys; species Lepidochelys kempii. The sequence goes on from NC_136383.1 coordinate 56,073,137, forward strand.
TTTCAGTTCATGTTGAGTCAGCAGTTTTTCTCATTCAGATCATGGATTTAGCTAGTGTTGTGATGCACAGATCAAGACTAGAATACACTACTAGCAGCGGGTGGTGGCTTTGTTTTTCTGTGGCTGTGGTGATTCTGTCTGTGGTATGGGCAACACACAGGCCTCATCCCCTTTGATTTAACATAACTGTGGCCAATACAATAGTTGCCTTTGCAGACTCTTGGGGAAACAGATGAGATGTGTAAGAAACACAAGGAGAAAGATCTCTGTGAAACTATAATGTAATAAATAACCACACCCAATCCAGTCTTCCTTATATGTCTCAAAACACATACTGACTTCAATGAGAGTATATGCAAGGAATGGAAGTTTGGGCCCATATTTGGAAACTGGGAGGCCTTCCATAACCGTTTTCCTTCAAGACTTTGTTAGTGTGGGAAAGGGTCACTTTGTTCAAACACACTTGGTCACATGATTGAAACAGAATATTTGATCTGGTTAACTTTGTTGCCAAACACGTGATGCACATATTTTATAAAAATGGCTAACCTGAGTAGACCTCTCACATCCTCCAGTAGCTTTCACAATATGTTCAGTGTTGATTATTTCTAATATGGAAATAATAATTTGCATGTAAGTGACACTTTTCATGCAATGTTTTCAAAGATTTCAAAGAATGTTACAAATATTAATAAAGCCTCACCTCTGAGGCAGGGTAAATAAATGCTGACATTTTCAAACTGTGGGTGTGTAAGGTTAGGCACTGAAATCCATAACAAGATCCTAACTAATAAGTGGTCTGACTTTCAGAAGTGCTGAGCTCCTGCAGCTTCTACTGCCTGCAATGTTACTCAAAGTCATAGAGCAAGTCATGGATAGAGCAGGAAAAAAAATACAGGAAAAATCTCACACCTAGATCAAACTCCTTTACATGCACCCATATTGTGCAGCATGTGCGTCCTGAAATAACACAGACGGGGTACACAAGCCACTTCACAGTCCTACTGGTTTCCTCTAAGAATTTACTAAAGTAATATCAAGTTGGGTGCCAGGGTCACAAACTCATTGTCTTAGGGGACTTCAGCATTACATGGAAGATATTTCTAAACCCAAGACCTGATGACTATTTTGGCAACACTGGTCTTTTCCCAGTTGCTCTTTGGACCCGTATACATCCATGGACATATTCATGGCTTGATCTTTAGCCCGGTAACTGACACTGGGGGTGTAAAAACACTTCTCTGTTAAGGGCTGACTATCCCTCTGCACCTTTCTATATTCCAAAGAGAGACAGCTGGGGGAAGAGAGCTCTGCATTTGAATGATACAGCAATAATGGTGTTCTTGGTGGAAGGCTCTTGGGTGTGGAACTCACTTCCACCACAAATCACTCTGAACTCAAGCCTTGCATCCTTCAAATTGCAGTCTAAGACTCATCTCTGTGGCATGCATTTCACTAAAAGTCTAGTGGTCATAGAAAGGGGCACCTGAACTGAAGCGCATAGATCCAGATATCTTTAATTTAGCATTATAAAAGCATGGGAGATAAAGGAATCATGGGTCTTTCTCCTGAAAGATAATTGTTTCTGTTATTTTAAATGTATGTAATGAGTTCTAGATATCTGCAGTGATGGGTACCCTGTGGCTTGTCAACACAGTGAGGCAATGCGCAGTAGAGGCGTGTTGTCAAGGTTCCTTCCCCACTCTGAACTCTAGGGTACAGATGTGGGGACCTGCATGAAAACCCCCTATGCTTATTTTTACCAGCTTAGGTTAAAACTTCCCCAAGGTATAAATTATTTTACCTTTTGCTCTTGGACTTTTTTTTGCTGCCACCACCAAGCATCTAACAAATATATAATCAGGAAAGAGCCCACTTGGAAATGTCTTTCCCCCCAAAATCCTCCCCAAACCCTACACCCCCTTTCCTGGGGAAGGGCTTAATAAAAATCCTCACCAATTTGCATAGGTGAACACAGATCCAAACCGTTGGATCTTAAGAACAATGAAAAAGCATTCAGGTTCTTAAAAGAAGAATTTTAATTGAAGAAAAAAAATAAAAGAATCACCTCTGTAAAATCAGGATGGTAAATACCTTACAGGGTAATCAGATTCAAAATATAGAGAATCCCTCTAGGCAAAACCTTAAGTTACAAAAAGACAAAAAACAGGAATATACATTCCATTCAGTACAGCTATTTTATCAGCCATTTAAACAAAACAGAATCTAACGCATATCTAGCTAGATTACTTACTAAGTTCAAAGACTCCATTCCTGTTCCGTTCCCGGCAAAAGCATCACACAGACAGAGAGAACCTTTGTTTCTCCCCCCCTCCAGCTTTGAAAGTATCTTGTCTCCTCATTGATCATTTTGGTCAGGTGCCAGTGAGGTTATCTTAGCTTCTTAACCCTGTACAGGTGAAAGGGTTTTTGCTCTGGCCAGGAGGGATTTTAAAAGAGTTTACCCTTCCCTTTATATTTATGACAGGTGTGTTTTCTAAAGTGCACCAATGTGATGCACAGTAACTGGCCTGTGTAGACCCTGCTGGAGAAAACTAAAAAATCTCTGCTGTGCATTAAGACAGTCCCATTTCAAACAGCGCTACATTAATTTGAACTAGGAAAGCTATGGGTGGTGTCAGCAGGGTCTACAGGGGCTAATTAGTGTGCAACACATAGGTGCACTTTAGAAATCACACTCCTCTAGTGTGCATTGCTGCGCCACGATGACAAACCTATGGTAATAATATAATTCCCCTTTTATTGTGGCTCTCTAGGATGCTTTAACTCGTTAACTCTGTATGGCTTTCCCAGTTCCAAATGCAGCTAGTGGATGGATTAGTTGCCATTCCCCATACTACCAGTGCCTGACCCCCTGCAAGTCGTGATAGAATGTCCACAGCCTGAGCAAATCACCACTGATAACTGAGGAGTTAATCTCCAACAGAGTGGAACACCCTCCCCCACTTTATATCCCACTTAATGTTTTTCCTGGCCCAAGCCACCATGTCAAACCACCGGCCTCCCTCCAACCTACTGAGAAAGGAAGTCAGAATCACAGCAGGATGATTCAAGATAACAGTCACATAAATTCCACCCAGCCTACTTAATCTTATTGAAAAAGGCTGACACTAGTTCTGACTGCCAAGTCTATCTCACTGAGATGTATATTTTAGCATCTAGAGAGGTGAAGCAGAGTCTGATCATGTGTCAAGGGCAAGAGCAGATTCTCTTCCTACTGAAGACAAGAAATATCAAAGCCTAGCTGGGAGTGAGGTTACCTCTACTCTATTCTGCATTGAGTTTGCTTTTGTACCAAGAGCCGGTCCTGGGATTTCAACAGTAGCGCCTCTGGCAGCAGTTAGCCCTACATCTAGTGTGCCCTTGAGAAGCAGATGCTATGTAGAGCTGTTGGTGTTCAAAGTGCAGCCAGAGGTGATAACGACAACCTGAGAAAACACTACCAGACTCTCAGTGATTGAACATGCTGCTACAGTGGGTGACCCGCCCCGGTACTCCTTGGAGCTGCAAGAGGCTTATATCTTCCTAGGGATTAATGTCTTCCCAAGCTACAACTGAGGCAATGCAGGTTTACACTTTCCTCTACATGGCATTATGCCACAATCTAGCCCTTGCTTTGTTCCCAGAGCTCAAGGCCAGCACCACTATGATTTTATGCTGTGTCTAAACAAAACATTTCTTAGAAAGGACATGCAAGTAAACACACCAAGTATCAATTCTATCCTCTGATAAAGGCCTGGATATCCTATAATAGTCACAGGCAAGAGTGGGAAGTGTTTTCTCCCAAAGGCTCTAATGGTAGTGATGTACCTCTCTGTCTGTTTATTACTCTATTTTATAGGTGTGATGGTCTGTACCCATGTTTACCTCTGTCACAGGATTATGATACATTTTGTATAAAGTATGCCTTGTGAGGTATCATTTGAAAACTCATAATTTGCTGTTTGTTATTCTCCTGGTAAAATATGTGTGGCACCATTGTATGTAAAGTTATAAGATTCCCCTTTATGGTATACCTAAGACATGTTCCAAGTCTGGGAAGCAGCCACAAACCTGTTCCCCAGAGACAAAAGGCAAGCTCAGCCAGGTGTCAGCAAAATCAGAGGGACCATCACCTGGGTAAGTGGCCACTCTTTGACAGGAAAGAGGGTGTGGGTGAAAAAATCTACATCTTGACAAAGAAGCAGGTTGGTGTTCCAGTCCACAAACCTTTTGGTCTCCTGAACCTCAACTGGAGCTGCTTCTTTAAGAAGAGAAAGAGCTATAAGAAAGGAAAGCAGATGCCCCAAATGGTTCCTCCTTTTCTCTCTGCCCATGGTATCCACAACACCTGAAGAACAAAGGAAGCAGCTTTGGACTGGGGGAGGGATACTGACTGAAAGAAGTTCAGCTAGTAAGACTGCTGAAACATGTGGTTAGAGAGATCTTTGCTTTGAATTTACTCTAGCTTAAATTAGGCATTAGTTGTGTTTTACTTTTATTTTTCTTGTAACAAGTTCTGACTTTTATACCTCATTACTTGTGTTCACTTAAAATCTCCCTTTATAGTTAATAAACTTGTTTCATTGTTTTATTTAAATCAGCGTGTTTGGACTGAAGTGTTTGGGAAACTCCATTAGGGATAACAGGATTTGTGCATATAATTTTCTATTAATAAAATGACAGACTTTATATGAGCTTGTATTGTCCGGGGGAGAATTGGGCAGTGCAAGATGTACATTGCTGTGGAAAGTCTGGGACTGGGAGTTTGCAGGTGTCATTCTGCAACATAATTCAAGGGTGACTGGCTACAACACTCATACACTATAACTGGGGGCAACTTACATGCTGGAGGCTGTGTGTGAGCAGCCCAGGAATGGTAGCTCTCAAGCAAAGCAGTGTAAAAGGCACCCCAGGTTAGAGAAATGAAGGGACATAGCTATTCCTCAGTCCAGGTGGTACCTTGAATATATCTCAACAGGAAAAGGCTTTTTTTGTAAAAGGACAAAAATACATTTTTAAAAAGTGCTTGGCCAAATACAGCCCTGGTGTAAGAAGCTGCAACTCACATCACTTTAACAGAGTTATGCCATTTACTCCAGGATTTATTTGATCCATTGTATTTTTCTTGGTTTTGGTCTTTGAGTCTTCTGAGTTTGTCAGATTTTTATATTTGTGTCTGAGCAGAATGTAAAATTCTGTGCTGAGCTCAAGAAGAACTAAAAAAAAAAAACCCTACAAATAAAATATGAATTTTCTGACATTTTGAGTACATGGGACAGTAGAGAGCATTTCTGAACAAAGACTGATATTATTTAAAATTTATTTAGGTATTTATGAATAATAGTATCTGTAGTCACACTAGCTAGGACAAAATTACAAAGACTGTCATTCCTCAAGTTCTGAGGCATTGTCCGATGCTTCCACCATTCCCATCCCTCCAAACACTAAGATATTATGTCTATATATATATATATATATATGAGAAAAGAAAGGGCAGAGGAAACTAGGCAAACATATATCCTTCCTAAGGCACATTCCACCACCATTTGAATCCTGATGTGCTGATAGTTAAAGTGACACTTATTTATGCTACCCTAGTATGGGAAATATTTCGTTAGTTAAAGAAGCAAGGGAAAGTCTGGATCACCAAGAATCACAGTAGGTCCAGAAACACTGTTATTAACTCTAGCATGGGGCGGAGAATAATGTGCCATTTTATCCCATGATATGTAAACTGGAGTGTAGCCATTCTTCAAGGTGTCAATGAGAGCAACCAGGACTGGGTTCAATATGTCCAGGGAACCTTTCCATCCCCCGCCTCCAGCTCCCCCGAAAACCCTTTTCCCGTCCAGGTTTTAGAAACTAGATATCTAACCACACACAAGCGTGGTCACCTGTGCAGATGTTTATTCTCTCACTCACCGCCGCCCCCAGGCACACTGGAGTTCCTGAAAATTCATATATCTTACACTTTGCTTAGTTGCTGAACAGTTTCCTTAGTCTAGTAACTGCAGCCTACCTGGCTTGCATCATAATCGAGTAATAGCTTTTGAAGTTGTACTACGCAGTAGTTTGAATGGATAAGTTGGAAAGTGTGTTCTGCCACTCTGGTAAAGGATGGGAAATTCTCACTCACACAGAGTCCTTCTCTCTGGGACATTTTTTTGTTGTAACAACACATTCCAGAACAACAGGGCAGATGGTAGGATCCCCTTATTGTGGGGAGGGAAAAAGGGAAGCGGAAGTGAGTATTTTGGAGCCCTGACTGTTGCTATATAAAAAAACAACTTCTCAGGAATCCAGGGGCTAGTTAGACCCCTTGCAAATGTTGGATTTTAAGCATTAAAAAAAAAAGAAAAAAAAAAAAAAAAAAAAAAAAAAAAAAAAAAAAAAAAAAAAAGAAAAAAAAAAAAAAAAAAAAAAAAAAAAAAAAAAAAAGAAAAAAAAAAAAAAAAAAAAAAAAAAAAAAAAAAAAAAAAAAAAAAAAAAAAAAAAAAAAAAAAAAAAAAAAAAAAAAAAAAAGAAAAATAAAAAAAAAAAAAAAAAAAAAAAAAAAAAAAAAAAAAAAAATAAAAAAAAAGAAAAAAAAAAAAAAAAAAAAAATAAAAAAAAAAAAAAAAAAGAAAAAAAAAAAAAAAAAAAAATAAAATAAAAAAAAAAAAAAAAAATAAATATATAAAAAAAGAAAAGATAAATAGTAATCTTTTTTGTGGAAATGACCCCTTTGCCCTCTCCCAGCAGCCACTGGGCTGCAGTCCGGACTTTGTTTATGGGCCAGCCCCCAGTAACTCAACAACTGGGGAGAAAGGTGTATTTCAGTTGTCGCCAGACTCTTCAGGCCAGCCCCCCTACCCCCCCATTGTACTTACATGTTGTATGCACTGTTTTTGTAGCCATATTTGTCCCAGGATATTAGACGCACAAGCTGGACCTCTCGGGACCTGAAAAGGAGCTCTGTGTAAGCTCGGAAGTTTGTCTCTCTCACCAACAGAACTTGGTCCAATAAAAGATATTACCTCACCCACCTTGTCCCTCCTCAAAACAAGAGCAGTTCTATTGTCCCTAGGGATTGCAGCTCACATGCAAGTAGAAGGGAGATGCAATGTGAGGTCAAGCTCCAGTAAAAATTAGTCTTCTTCATGTAGACATTTTCCAGCTATTCTTCCCCTAATCCAGGGCTGAAATTCTACCCACAACTGTGTTGAGTTCATTAGGTTCAATTATGCATGCCACCTGGAAGCTATGTTGTGCCAGATACTAGCATTGTGTCAACATGCTGAACTGTGTTCAGCCTGGATTTTTGGAAATATTATCCCACGCAATTAGAAAATGACAGGGCCTTAATTTTTATAGTACTCTCACTGATGTGAAAAGCACTATGCAATTTGGTATGACTTGTAGTCTCTCATCAAGAAAAGCTTAGGACTGGAATAATAAGGAAGTTTCAAATCAGAGTAAAGATGCATTGCAAGAATTGCGATGGAAAGCTTAAACATTACCATATACATGTACCATATACATGGGATGAGCCAGTGTGATCAGTTCCCTGTATTCATGACAACTAAAATTCATCCACAAAAATGTTAAAGACAAAAAATATAATTCACAACTAATTTCAACCCAAGAGTGATTTCCAGAATTAAGATTTCTGCATACTACATCTAGGACAAGTTCATAATAATACCTGTTTGTAATAGGATATGATGGCAGGTAATACCCCAATATCCCTATTATTTTGGTTCAGGAAATGAAGTTTAATTTAGCATAATGTTTTAATGGCAAGTGACGGGGGCGGGGGGAGGGAGGGAGAGGAGATGGCTGGGGAGGGGAGGGAAGGGAAAAGAGACTTCCTTAATCTTATCAGATATGGTTTTCTCAGAATTATTCCTGTAGTCAGTGCAGTCAGTCAAAGTCACATTAACTGAATGTCAGGGATTGAACATGACCGAATTCCTGTAAGTGTTTGAGGTATTAATCGGGAGAGTGCAATTCAAAATCAAGCAAGATGACGGTTCCTTAGAGGAGTTTTAAATTATATGTTTGTTATTATCTAAACAAACTACTTACTATTCCAAAAGTGTCATTTCAGCTTGTGTGTTCTACTGCACTTGCACAACATTCAACGTATAGAGTCTGCTTTAGCTCTGCTTTTCATGACAGGGTATCTTTTGCTCTTCAGTGTTACTTCAGAAAAGAATTGTGAAAGATACTCCACAAGGGAGAAGATGTCTCTCTTTCTTTGCGGCTGTCCCTTTGGATAAACGCAATACAGTAAACTCACTTCATATGTGGTGATAAGATGCTTTAGAATTTATACATGTCAGTATGTGTTATAGTTATCCATCATCCACACATCAGGATGTGCTTGATGTAGTGTGAACAGCTTATACTTGGACCTCTGTTTTGAAAAGTCTGTATGTGTTGCATAAAAAGATTTGGAGGGCAGCTAGTCTTCACCACTGTCTCTCAGTTTACCCATCTGTAAAATGGAGATAATGGTACTTACCACTTTTGTAAAGCACTTTGAGATCTACTGATGAAAAACACTATATCAGAACTAGATGATATTAATAAAATAAAAATAAATAATAAATAATAATAATAATTAATAAATGCTACATTATAAATACTGCCAGACATCTCACTGCACTATTAAGGAACAAGGGGAAATTCTATGGAGCTACTAAGCAAAAAGTGAATGAAAAAAATAAAATTATATTGGGCTCATTCCCCTGTACATGATGTAAATCCAGAGAAATTCAAATGAAGTCATTTCCATTACTCTGATTTTAAATGTGCCCCATTGATTTGAAGCCAAAATGTAGATATCATAGGACCTGAAAGTTAGTTACTGTTCTAGTATACTTGTGAGATTTCTCCTAACATTCTTATTGGCTATGCATTCTATTATGTCTTTTATATTAAAAGGAGGTGTCATAAATATAAAGGAAGGGTAAACCCCTTTAAAATCCCTCCTGGCCAGAGGAAAAATCCTCTCACCTGTAAAGGGTTAAGAAGCTAAAGGTAACCTCGCTGGCACCTGACCAAAATGACCACTGAGGAGACAAGATACTTTCAAAAGCTGGGAGGAGGGAGAAAAACAAAGGGTCTGTGTCTGTCGGTATGCTGCTTTAGCCGGGGACAGAACAGGAATGGAGTCTTAGAACTTTTAGTAAGTAATCTTGCTAGGTATGTGTTAGATTATGATTTCTTTAAATGGCTGAGAAAAGAGCTGTGCTGAATAGAATGACTATTCCTGTCTGTGTGTCTTTTTTGTAACTTAAGGTTTTGCCTAGAGGGATTCTCTAATGTTTTGAAGTCAATGGTAAATGGGACAAAATACAACATGGTTTTACAAAAGGTAGATCGTGCCAAACCAACCTGATCTCCTTCTTTGAGAAAATAACAGATTTTTTAGACAAAGGAAACACAGTGGATCTAATTTACCTAGATTTTAGTAAGGCGTTTGATACCGTGCCACATGGGGAATTATTAGTTAAATTGGATAAGATGGGGATCAATAGGAAAATTGAAAAGTGGATAAGGAATTGGTTAAAGGGGAGACTACAATGGGTCCTACTGAAAGGTGAACTGTCAGGCTGGAGGGAGGTTACAAGTGGAGTTCCTCAAGGATCGGTTTTGGGACCAATCTTATTTAATCTTTTTATTACTGACCTTGGCACAAAAAGTGGGAGTGTGCTAAAGTTTGCAGATGATACAAAGCTGGGAGGTATTGCCAATTTAGAGAAGGACAGGGATATCCTACAGGAGGATCTGGATGACCTACAGGAGGATCTGGATGACCTTGTAAACTGGAGTAATAGTAATAGGATGAAATTTAATAGTGAGAAGTGTTAGGTCATGCATTTAGGGATTAATAACAAGAATTTTAGTTATAAGCTAGGGACGCATCAATTAGAAGTAACGGAGGAGGAAAAGGACCTTGGAGTATTGGTTGATCATAGGATGACTATGAAGTGCCAATGTGATATGGCTGTGAAAAAAGCTAATGCGGTCTTGGGATGCATCAGGAGAGGTATTTCCAGTAGGGATAAGGAGGTTTTAGTAGTGTTATACAAGGCACTGGTGAGACCTCACCTGGAATACTGTGTGCAGTTCTGGTCTCCCATGTTTAATAAGGATGAATTCAAACTGGAACAGGTACGGAGAAGGGCTACTAGGATGATCCGAGGAATGGAAAACTTGTCTTATGAAAGGAGGCTCAAGGAGCTTGGCTTGTTTAGCCTAACTAAAAGAAGGTTCAGGGGAGATATGATTGCTCTCTATAAATATATCAGAGGGATAAATACCGGAGAGGGAGAGGAATTATTTAAGCTCAGTACCAATGTGGACACAAGAACAAATGGATATAAACTGGCCACCAGGAAATTTAGACTAGAAATTAAACGAAGGTTTCTAACCATCAGAGGAGTGAAGTTTTGGAATAGCCTTCCAAGGGAAGCAGTGGGGGCAAAAGATCTATCTGGCTTTAAGATTAAACTCGATAAGTTTATGGAGGAGATGGTATGATGGGATAACATGGTTTTGGTAATTAAATATTCATGGTAAATAGGCCCAATGGCCTGTGATGGGATATTACATGGGGTGGGATCCGAGTTACCCAGGAAAGAATTTTCTGTAGTATCTGGCTGATGAATCTTGCCCATATGCTCAGGGTTTAGCTGATCGCCATATTTGGGGCCAGGAAGGAATTTTCCTCCAGGACAGATTGGAAGAGGCCTTGGAGGTTTTTCACCTTCCTCTGTAGCATGGGGCACGGGTCACTTGAAATCTTTAAACTACAATTTGAGGACTTCAGTAGCACTGTCATAAAAATAAAGGGAAGGGTAAACCCCTTTGAAATCCCTCCTGGCCAGGGGAAGGCTCCTCTCGCCTGTAAAGGGTTAAGAAGCTAAAGGTGGCCTCACTGGCACCTGACCAAAGTGACCAGTGAGGAGACAAGATACTTTCAAAAGCTGGGAGGAGGGAGAGAAACAAAGGGTCTGTGTCTGTCTGTAGTCGTCTTGGCCAGGGACAGAACAGGAATGGAGTCTTAGAACTTTTAGTAAGTAATCTAGCTAGGTATGTGTTAGATTATGATTTCTTTAAATGGCTGAGAAAATAATTGTGCTGAATAGAATAACTATTTCTGTCTGTGTATCTTTTTTGTAACTTAAGGTTTTGCCTAGAGGGGTTCTCTATGTTTTTGAATCTAATTACCCTGTAAGATATCTACCATCCTGATTTTACAGGGGGGATTTCTTCATTTCTATTTACTTCTATTTTTTATTAAAAGTCTTCTTGTAAAACACTGAATGCTTTTTCATTGTTCTCAGATCCAAGGGTTTGGGTCTGTGGTCACCTATGCAAATTGGTGAGGCTTTTTATCCAACATTTCCCAGGAAAGGGGGGGTGCAAGTGTTGGGAGGATTGTTCATTGTTCTTAAGATCCAAGGGTCTGGGTCTGTAGTCACCTAAGCAAATTGGTGAGGCTTTTTACCAAACCTTGTCCAGGAAGTGGGGTGCAAGGTTTTGGGAAGTATTTTGGGGGGAAGGACGCGTCCAAACAGCTCTTCCCCAGTAACCAGTATTAGTTTGGTGGTGGTAGCGGCCAGTCCAAGGATAACGGGAGTAATATTTTGTACCTTGGGGAAGTTTTGACCTAAGCTGGTAAAGATAAGCTTAGGAGGTTTTTCATGCAGGTCCCCACATCTGTACCCTAGAGTTCAGAGTGGGGGAGGAACCTTGACAAGCACAGATATAGATGTGAGGTTTTTTGCAGGAGTGGTGGGTGAAATTCTGTGGCTTGCGTTGTGCAGAAGGTCAGACTAGATGATCATAATGGTCCCTTCTGACCTCAATATCTATACCTGTAAGGTATCTACCATCCTGATTTTACAGAGGTGATTCCTTTACTTCTATTAAAAGTCTTCTTGTAAGAAAACTGAATGCTTTTTCATTGTTCTAAGATCCAAGGATTTGAGTCTTGGTCACCTGTGCAAATTGGTGAGGATTTTTACCAAACCTTCCCCAGGAAGTGGGGTGCAAGGATTGGGAGGATTTTGGGGGGAAAGACGTGTCCAAACTACGTTTCCCAGTAAACCCAGATAAAGTTTGGTGGTGGCAGTGGAAATCCAAGGGCAAAGGGTAAAATTAATTTGTACCTTGGGGAAGTTTTAACCTAAGCTGGTAAAAGTAAGCTTAGGAGGTTTTCATGCAGGTCCCCACATCTGTACCCTAGAGTTCAGAGTGGGGAAGGAACCTTGACAGGAGGGAACCCCAAAGCAAAATATTTTCATTTGGAGTTTTATTAAATCAAGAAGCAGGGTAATCACTTTATGACAGTATCTGTTACAAACCTATATCCATTTTGCACTAAGCTAGATTCCAGCAACTGCTCCAAAGCAACAAGGCATGTTTTATCCTAAAGAAAGTAGTGTTCCACGTGCCGAAGAAATACATCTCCCACTGCCAAGAGCAAAGCAACTGAGCGTACCTGTTCCATCATGTAGTTCAAAGGGAGCCATTCTCACAATGCTACTCAAGGAATAATCCAGAAAAATATATAGTGCTGTACCTTTCAGCCCTCTTTGTCTAGAACACTCTTCATGAAATAATGGTGATTATAGCACCACAAAGACAAGATTATCTGTCACAGCTTGGCTGGCATGTTATTCACAGGTAAAAATATCTCATTATAAACAGAGATTTTACATCAGAAACATGTATAACCATATATGCTGATGAGCCATCTTTCAATACATGTGTAGCCAGTACACATCATTTGATTCCATATTAAAATCTTCTCGTGATGAAATGGATTTTTTCATTAAATGCGTATTTTAAAAAGGTCTGGAAACAAATGAAACTTTCTAATTGGTTATCAGTAATGTTTTCCTTTTATATCTGTGTACCCTTACTACCAGGTAAATTAATAGATTATGCATTTCAAGGCAAGTGTTAAATTTCTCTAATGGTTATTACTGTTATTTATTTGCACAGTGCCCAAAGTATGTTAGCCACTTTATTAAAAACAACCAAAACAAAGAATCTGACACATACAATCCACCAAAAAGTGCTTGCAGTTAAATTGCAGACACGGCATTATGAGTGAGTTTCCAATAGTATTGTAAAAGTTATTGGCTGTCTTACATGTCATTAATACCTCTTGCAGGAATACTTTGACACAGGAAGATCACAGATTTTACCATAGGAAGTCAGATCAGTGGTGCATCAAGTATCCACTATCTATGCTTGGCAGAGGCTTGATATTACCCAGTAATTTAGAAGAAGGTGGCAAATAGGCCTTGGTTTTGCACCCACTGAAGTCAGTAGTAAAGGATCAGGCATATAAAGAATAAATCATCATTCACCCAGTGAATTTTGCAATGACATACTGGGGAGATGGGTATCATAAAAATCACCCAACTCTTTTTAAAAATCTAACTATATTATTTAACTCTATGCCCTCCAGCAGCAATAAATTCCATAGGCACAAGGAGGAAGTGGCCATATTCTGTTTGGTTTATTTCTAGTTTGAGGTCATGTGTCAGGTTTTCGTATTTATGGTATAACAATCATAGGTACAACATGTGCCATTAAAATCTCAACATTTGCCATTCTGCGGTGATTAAATACCATGTTAATATCCATTATAAGGACAGGAACATTTGTGAATTAATATACCTTGAGTGTAGGATGTTGAGTTTTCAAATGACATCTACTTTATCACATTTAAATTCAAATAAGCTGTGGAATTTCAAAGACATTTTTCTCTTGGAGGAGAGAAGAAGAGAAATCAGCTTGTTATCTGGAACTATTTCAACAAGTTCTATCAGCTTTATAATTTGTGTGACATTAACCAACAAGTTACATAGGCATTTGCAATTTATATTCCATAATCCACCAGTCATGACTCACAGAAAGTATCCAAATGGACTCTCACTATGTGATAATGGTATTATATAATTAATTAGATCTTGCATGACAGCTTAATTCAATATTTTTCTTTATTCGGATTATATTTACTTGTGTGGAGGTTGCCCCCGATAGATTACAGTAGCGTATTTCCTGAGGTGATTCTGTTATTTGCTTTGAAGACAAATGAAAGGACAAGGGAACAAATGTTTTCCCAGTATTTTAGCTCTCCCTCTCCCCTACCAGTTCTACACTTGCATGGTTTTTAGCTATATGACTGCTAAACAGAGGCAATTTATTAGTAAATCCAGTATAACAGTTGTCACTTAGCTGATAATTTGCATTCCTAATGCTTCTACTCTCAGTCATCATTATTCAAGTGGACCTTCACAATATTAGGGCACTTGTGTGATTTGGAGTATTTAACCTCTCGGCTCAAGGGAAGTGAAGCACTGAATCTGAAACAGAAAAAAGAAACCTTGCTAAGATTAAGCCAACTGTGGGTACAAGATACAAAAACCATTTGTATTAAGCTCTGTTTCCTTTCCATTGAGGATATACTCTGGGAACAGTTTTCTCAGCACTCTGTATTGTTGTGTCTATGTAGCATACTTCCCTGGGGAGAGATGCTACCTGTGATTTACTTCCAGTTTTACAGTTCTGGTATCTGTTTACAGATTTGAAGTATGCTGATCTCACACCATCTTAACAGCAGCATAAACCCATTGACTTAACAAAGAGCAGCAGAAGTGAGATCAGAATTCAGCCCCGGCTATGGTTTTTCTACATCTGACTTTTGTAAGTCCCAAACATTTCAGAAAGCTTAAACAAAAGTGTTCCTCCTCCCCAAAATGTCACCTAATTTTTAAGCATGCTTAGATTTTTTAAAATGTATTTTAATATTGTTTCCTTAATGAATATAATAATATCACAATTGGGGTTAATTGGAAACACAAATGGGGCAAATAAACCTTCACATGCAGATAAATATAACTGTAGTTTATGGAATACTGGTGTAAAAAAGAAGATGCTCATTAGAGGGATATTTTAGTAACATCTTAAGACCAGTGAATTGCTTTAACCTTGGTAGAAAAGTGTCAACTGGGATTATACTTATCATAATGATAATATGATACAGCCAGAGTCGTTTCTCCCATTTCTGCAGTATATGTTATGTAAGCCACTGTTTATCTATTATGAATTCCCCAGAGTACTTTGGGATTTTTTTCTCCCTTCAGTAAAGTGACAGGTTCTGAATCAGGTGAACCTGGGGGAGGTAAAGCAAGAAGGCAGCCTCCAGCATGCAGACAGCACAACATCAGAGTGACTTTTCTCTTTGATTACAGAGTCAAAGAAGGTCACTCTGATGTACTTTTCTTTTTCTTTTTTTAAAAAAACAACCTTTTATAATAAGTTCACAAGCTTGGGGACTTTTCACGTTTGATTTAAGTTTTTAAAAACATGGATGAGAGGTTTAGCAGGACCTAGGCACTGTAGTGTCTATCAGGCACATGGGAGCAGGTGCAAGGCATTCAGTCTTGACTGAGGGAGCCACTTGTAGTATGGCAACCAGACGAATTGCTGAATTAATCTTTCATCAGCAGTGGGATTTCCCTGTGTAATAAGAGTGTTTGAAGGTCACTCCAACAAACCAGCAGTGCTGCAGTACTCAGACATTCTCCAGAGATGTCTTTCCCTTTGAGGAAGCTTTACTGTTCATCAGTAATATTTTCTTAAGAGGCTTTTTCTCAAGTCTTTCTGTAACCTCTAGTTCTTGGCAGGTGTGGAAGTGGATCGCTCAATTTTTTTGAAGTTGTATGTTACCAATTATTCCCTGAGTTGAGTGTAGCTGTTGGTATCTATCTTTTTTATTTCCAAATTATATTTCTACAAGACCCAGATGGGTTGGAGAAAAACTTCCATAACCTATTGCAGGAGGTGGCATCAAAAAACATGTACTTATACTTGGAGCTTAAATTATATTCTATAGCGTCAGAGAATTTTAGAAGCCATGAATCCACACAATAGCCCTGTGAAATAGATAAATATTACTGTCCCTATAGTACAAATAGGGAAACTGCCACAGAGTGCCAGGTTTACTTTGCTAGTGCAGCCTGCTAGGAGCTTGTGTGTGCTCAACACAATGCCAAAAGTGGGAGGTGCTGGAGCCTTTGCCAGATGAGCTCCTGTGGTATCCCAGTTAGATCTGAAAGCTGACTTTCTCCAGCAGCCCTCCAGAGAGGCTGATGGTGACAGCATTGCTTTGCTACCCTCTAGAATATATCCTTCCTGGGGTGCAGTGGGCCGGACTAGCAATTTGCACTATTTTATACCAGCAGGGGTGAACCTAACTCAGAGGCCTTATCTAGAGTAGGATTTAAAGGCATGTTGTTAAAACAAACATGTTCTAATTAATACAGTTGGAAAGTCTGGTGTAGACAAGGCAGTGTAGGCTTTCAACATGCTAAACTGGTTGAGATAAACATTCCCCCTAGGCTTTTCTTGACCATCTTAGAACAAATTAAAGGCCTTGTCTACACTAGACTTTTAAAGTGCATCAGTTGACCTCTTCTGACAACACATTCTTTTATCCCAGTCTAGACAAGACCAGAGAGTTTAAATAATTTACCTAAAACCACATAGAAAGTAGTGGCCAACCAAAGGTTAGGATTCAGGAGTTCTTGACCTCCAGTTCTGTATTCATTCCTTTGAACCCCTTTATCAGTCATAGTCCTTGCTGGGCTTTCAGGTGGACTTAAGCGTTTATGCTAATTATTTTCTGAGCTCCATATGTCCACTGCTCATTCAATTTTCACAAATCAAAAATATTTAGGTGCAGCAGGATGTGCAAACAGAGACAGTGCCTTTCTTTGGTTCCTTCATTTTGATTCAAAGTGTTGCAACATCTAGCAGCCAGAGTTACAAGGCCTGATTCTCCACTCCCGTACACTTTGTTTGGCCACTCACACCAGTGCCAAATAGTAATCTCCTGGAGTGATCCTTGTTGATTACGCCCACTTCACACACACCAACTAACACACACACTCTGGCTTTCCTGGTTTGAGAAAAAAAAAATTAAAATAGTGTAACGGGGATTGGTCTACTCACTGCCTGGCGGTACCTTCTTGTGGTTCATCTGGGGAATTAGTTCTGCCACCTAGCTGGACTCCCCTGCCTGCAGTTTCTCAGTCCATCATTTCATTCCCTCCACAGCCTCTTATGTTCCTGGAGCTGCAGCACTTTCCTCTTCATAGCTTAGCCCTCTGACCAAGTCACATTAAAGTTCTTCCCCCTTCCAGGCTATCGTAAACCCTTTGAGACAAACTATCTCAGGCAGTCCCCTTCCCACTGCCTGGTCTGTGCCACTCCCCCAGTGGCTGGTAGGGGAACCCAGGCTCACCCTCTACACCAGGTTCCAGTCCAGGAACCTTCAAGCCAGCAGCTCTCGGCTTTTACTCTCCCAGCCTTTACTGCTCCTTCCCTGGACTGCTTCCTACTCTCCCCTTACAGCTTCCTGCTCTTCCCCCTTGTATCAGGTAGTGGAACTGCAGATTTCCTGCCCTAGCCTGGGAACTTCCTCTCGTTATAGATCCTGCCCAACTCCTCTCCACCTCTGCAATTTAATCTCCAGTTAGACTCTAGCACACCCTAGGTATCCTCCAGGTGCAGCCTAATGTTAATTGGTCTAATTTGCCCCTTCAGACCTTCTGTGGGATGGACACCCCACCACAAATAGTCTAGCTATTTTATGTCAAATAAATGTCAAGCATATTCAGTCTCCTGTTTCTTCTTCCCCTGAGAATGGGTCAAAATCAACGGAATGATAAACTAATACTTTTGGACAAGGTATAAACCAATTTAGAACTTTTGTGCTATAAAGGAAAAAAATCACTTTTAAACTGGTATTTTTGTGTAAGTAATTAATAGCAATGAAGGCCTCTTTTTGCAAAATAAGCCTAGAGTGCACAACAAAACTGTAGGCTTCCTCCCACTGCCCCACCACTGTGCCTTAAGCATGTACTGGAAGGGTTCTCTCTAAGGCTGAGAACATAGGCTTTCTGCTGTTATTGCCAACAGAAATGCCAGCTAGTATGATATATCATGTGGTGGATTGGTGGTCTCAGTCCAGGTCCTTGCAAACTGGTGTGTACACCACATTACAGATAGGACACTGAACATCTATCAGAAGACAACTGTTGGTTGTAATTGACTTGGGTAGAGTTTAAACTAGGGAGAAGTGAAAGGTTCAGGATCCCATTCTATATCCCCCTAACTGGTCATGATTTTAATGTCCATGACTTTTTTGAGAGTTAGAAAAAATTGGAACCTCTTTCTGTCCTTTTGGAATAATGTTGTTGAGGAATCTAATGATGTAGTTCTTCAGTGAGATAACAGATGAAGGACTTTCACTGGTAAACACACCCACAGTCTCAGTAACTCTGGTTATGTTTACTGCAAGTGAAGGAAAGTTACCCCTGTGCTTAGTCACACTTACATAATACAATGGTTAATTGCTAGGCCCAGTCCCTCTCCCCTTTGTATCTTTGAGGGCTTGTTTTGCCTCTTAATGCTTCAAATTGTTTTCACTGCAAGATCAGAGTGCAAAAGTCCCAGGAAAGATGACATCATTGCTTTCTCTGTACACAGACCTCAAGTCTGAACCAGTGACAGACAGGAAGAGGACTGCCTCAGTCTGTGTGTTTCTTCAGAATCATTTATTAGTAGACACTTTTCACCTGTGACAGTGACAAGTGAACCCCACAGTAGAGCGTTTTGTCCAGTCTAACTGGATTCTAGTTTCTCCCTTACTAGTCTTTTTGGCAGCCTTTTAGTGACATTTGCTAAACTTTATAAGTAGTCACTGGTTAGCTACATTTCCAGTTACCTTAAATCTGTCACATAGTATAGAACAGTGGCTTAATGACAAGCACAGAAGATAAAAAATAACCCATCGGGGTAAATCGTTGGGTTCTGAGAGAGCAAGAAGGTGAGATCCCAAATCCAACATTCAGTTAGAATGAGACAGGAAAAGTTTGCTCTAAGCATTCTTAATGGCTCATTGAGGTCTTGACTGGATGCTGGGCCAGATTCTCAGATGGTGACAATTGATACAGCTCCATTGACTCCACCAACTGAGGATTTGGTCTGCATTGTTGGCTGGCAAGGTAGTGGTTTGGATTGCTAGCTACACAATGTACATCTTATTTTGGATGGCAATGATATGAGTGCAACAAGGTTTCCTTGCAACCTGAGAGCTTTAAACATCACCTCTAAGGAGCTTAATTCTGCAGTGGTCCAGGACATAGAATCTATACTTCTTGTGTGTATAGGCTGCAGTAAAATTATTGAGCTGTGAACATTTCTTCATAGAAGAGAATGAAAATCAACATCTGGCAAAGTACTAGAATCTTCTCCTCTTCTCTGTGACTAGGACAGAAGGAGAGACAAGATGGGTGAGCAAATGTTTTTATTAGACCAACTTCTGTTCGTGAGAGTGGCAGACCGAAGAAAAGGGAGAAAGAAATATATGATAAAGTAGAAATGTACATGCACAGAGGTCCATTTCAGCTAAACATCTAGCCAGAGACCAAACCTAGTTCTAAGGCCCCAGTATAAACCATAAAATGTTCCTCTGCAGTAACACAAGAAACTCTCATTCTCAAAGAGGCCTCATTTAGTAGTTCTAGATGTCACCAAAAAAGCAAACAAAACAGACTCAGATGTCCTGCCCAATGCTTCTGAGATGGCTATTTGCTACTCAAAGAAAAGCAAAGTATATATAAACAAATAAATATTACAACTTACATAGCAGAGCTTGAATCAGGTTTGCATTAGTAGACTCCCCCAAACACCTGCAGAAATAGGGTGAGGTTCCCTTTGCCAATGCCCCTTTCCTAGAGATTGAACTATCTTATTTAAGCACTGCAAAATGCAGCAAAGCTGCCTTCAGTAAGCCAGGCTCAAAGGTCCTTTTCTCCAATTCCCCTCAGCTATCTGTGGATCTTCCCTGAGTCCTGACTTCCATTAGAATCCATCAGTTCCAATATCTAGACCAGTGGTTCTCAAACTTTTGCACTGGTGACCCCTTTCACACAGCAAGCTTCTGAGTGTGACGCCCCTTATACCTTAAAAACATATTTTTTATATTTAACTCTATTATAAATGCTGGTGGTGAAGCTGGGCGAGGTGTGGGGGGGCTGATGGCTTGTGATGCCCCCACATGTAATAATCTTGCAACCCTGCAGTTTGAGAACCCTTGATCTAGACTGATCCTTTTGTTCAGAAATATGGGAAGGGGGTGTATCAGGCTTGTGGAGACACCAAGGAGTCTGTATGTTCGGTCCCACCATCTTTCTTGACAACATTCCAGAATGTTGCACCTGTAGAATTTAGTTCATTTTCTATAGTACTTTGGTGTTATTCCTGAAGGTATCTCCTTCCTCCTCCTCCTCCATCCAAGGAAGATTATGGAAAACATTGCAGAGCATCTGTGGCACTGTAAAACATGGTAATAAAAATACAAGTTTCAGTCCTGAATTGTTCCATTTCCCCACAATTAAAATGGGTCTGGTCTCTTTACAATGTTATTTCACATAATTATATGTTATATAAAACTTGGTGAAAAGGAAAAAAAGTACATCAAAATCATATTTTAACTTAGGGTTGTGCTTTTTAAAAAAAAAAAAAACAGGTGAACACCTGTGGTGAATTCCAGAACATATGGTGCAGACTGAAACTGGTCAGGTGATGCTGCTGTTTGTATAATTATGCAACCTGTCATTCTAATTTTAAGTGCAAGAATGTTTATCTTTTTATAATCACATTGTATACATCATGCTTTTCACCAGAGGTATAAGGACAAAGTCCCTTTTCCAAACTATATGATTGTTGATCTAACTGGGGCAGGGAGTTTCTCTGTCTATATCCTCCACTGCACTTGGAGTGATTTGATTTTTAATTTGGAGATTCACATTCCCTTGGGTCAGCCTGTATGCTTTTAGTTAAACTTATTAGCAGTGTTATCGTCCTGCTATATTGTTCAAGAGGATGACAATATGAAAGAGCAGAGAGCTGCAAAGTCTATTCCATTCACTTTTTAACTAGTAATGGGAATCACAGATTCACAGGTTTGGCTTAAGTAGTGTGAATATCCAGAAGACTGGATAGTTATTCTAACTGATCTGAATTTCTGTAGTCTAGATAGTTGGCTGAAAATCTCACTCCTTCTTTCTTACCTATTTATCAATTTTTAACTTGCGTGTCCCCATGGCACCTGGGTACATTTACATAAGAACTGATTTTCAGTCCAGACTTTCACAATCAGGATGGAAATATTTTGTTTTAATACTTTACTATACCTAACCAATATATACTATTTCTGGTCCCAGACAAAAAAAAAGTTTAAATCTGCATGGAAAAGGAATTAAAAGAATGCTCAGTCTGAGACCAAGGTGATGGTTTAAGTTGGTTTTTTTATTATTAAAGAATCATCATTATGGATTATCATTTTTTAAGTGCTCCCAGAAGAAGATCTTTGGAGTGGAGCACAACAATTAAAATGCACACAGCAACAATATAGAGAATAAACCAAATAATGTGGGTCGAGGATGGGATTTTCAAAGGGGCCTAAGGGCATTAAGAACCTAACTTTCACTGATTTTCAGCAGGAGTTGGGCACTGTAGGTCTCTCTGAACATCTTAAAACATGTAAGAAGCAGGAGGTCAGGCAAAGTTCATTCCACTATATCTGCATCTTTAGCTCAGTTTTTACTTTCTCTCTCAGGCCTGGTCTACCCTTGGTATTTGTGCCATATCTATATCAGTTAGGGGGGTGAATTTTAGCAATATAGTTATATGGTATAAGTGCATCCACAGTAAGGGGAGAGTTGTATCACTTTAACTATACTAGTATATTAGAGCAGTACAACTTTTATGCGTAGATAAGCTTTAAGCCAGTTCATCGATCCTTATCTTTCTCATCAGGAAGGCATACATGTTTCAGAGCCCTGTTGCTCTATTGCCTCCCATTGCCATTTACAAAGAGGGCAAAGTGGATGTATTCATGGTAACACGGATGGAAGCGAGGGGACAATTCTTATTTGATAGCTTGTTATAACCCCTTTGGACTCACTTGACTTAGTATTATAATTTTGTATTACCATAGCCTCCTAAAAGCTCTAGTCCTGGACCAGAATGCTATTGTGCTAGGTGCTGTATAAACTCAGAACAATAAGATGGTCCCTGGATACAGACAGATTGGGGGGTGCAAGGGAACAATGAGATAATACTAGTCAGCAAGACAGGCAGTGTTTGCAGCACACCAGTGGCCTAACCATGTCAAGTTTTTTGTAGGCGTCATGGCAAAGGAGAGTTTTAAAGGAGGGTGTGATGGGTTCAGTCACAGAGATCCCCTTGGGACTGTCACCTGATGTGCTGAAATTACCTCTGAGCCCATTTTCTCTGCCAGCTTGGGACTTCCAGAACCCTGCCTTGTTGAGCCAGACATGCTAGCCTGCTGCAACACAGACCAAGGTCTGGTCCAAGCCCCAAAGCTGCAGACTTTAACTAAAAACAGCTCAGCACCTGTCTCCAGCACCCAGACACCCAGCTCCCAATGGGATCCAAACCCCAAATAAATCTGTTTTACACTGTATAAAGCTTATACATAAATTGTTCACCCTCTATATCACTGATAGAGAGATATGCACACCGGTTTGCTCCCCCAGGTATTAATCATTTAGTCCTGGTTTATTAATAAACAAAAGTGATTTTATTAAGTATAAAAAAGTGGGATTTAAGTGGTTTCAAGTAATAATAGACAGAACAAAGTAAGTCACTAAGCAAAATAAAGCAAAAACACTGAAGTCTAAGCCTAACACATTAAGAAATTGATTACAGGTAATGTCTCACCCTCAGAGATATTCCAATAAGCTTCTTTCACAGACTAGATGCCTTCCTAGTCTGTGCCCAATCCTTTCCCCTGGTACAGTCCTTGTTAGTTCCAGCAGACATCTCAGGTGGTAAGCAGGGGTTTTCTCATGACTGGCCCCCCTTTGTCCTGCTCCACCCCCTTTTATAGCTTTGGCACAAGGCGGGAATCTTTTGTCTCTCTGGATCCCCACCCCTCCTTCTAAATGGAAAAGTACCAGATTTAAGATGGATTCCAGCATCATGTGGCATGATGATCCCTAGTCTCCATTCTTCCTTGGTTGGCTCACATATACACAGGAAGGTTTGCAGGTAAATAAACCATTTACAACCAATTGTCCTAGTCAGTGGGAACCATCAAGATTCTAAACCACCATTAGTGGTCCACACTTTGCATAATTACAGTAGGACCTCAGGGTTATACTTCATATTTCTAGCTTCAGATACAAGATTGATACATGCATACAAATAGGAAGGAATATATTCAGTAGGTTATAACCTTTGTTATGTTTCAGAGTAGCAGGCATGTTAGTCTGTATCCGCAAAAAGAAAAAGGGTACTTGTAGCACCTTAGAGACTAACAAATTTATTTGAGCATAAGCTTTCGTGAACTACAGCTCACTTCATCGGATGCATGCAGTGGAAAATACAGTGGGGAGATTTATATACACAGAGAACATGAAACAATGGGTGTTACCGTACACACTGTAACGAGTGTGTATCGTTACAGTGTGTACGGTAACACCCATTGTTATGATACCTTACAAGAGACCTTTTGCATAAAGCATATTCCAGTTACTTCATATTCACACTCATAAGCCTATTTCCATAAAACATATGGAATGCAACGTCACAGAGGGATTGAAGTAGGATTATGAGGTAGTTTAGCACATGTTTTTGGGGCATGCCAATTGACTATGTAAGCTGTGAGGCAGTGGAGAATCAGGCCCACTGATAGTAGCTAGACACAAACTGAATACATGTTAGGTGAATCATTCAGTTCATGTAGGAAGTCCTATAAGTCATAAGGGGCAGGGGAGCCACTGCACTACCTCCAATATATATTTATTTATATCTATAGGAAAAAAGTGGCCATTCAAATATAGAAGAAAATCAGATAAAAAATAACTCTGGTGCACACAGCTCATTGCGTGTGTCCTCAATACCTATTTCCATAACCTGGTTTGGAGTTGTCAGGTCCTGTAGAGATAACAATAGCTCCTTGCAAATACTTCAAGTGTTACAGTTCAGCTTGTTATATAAGGTAGCTCTTCATCCTGCTCCATCTCAGGAACAAGTCAGCTAGAAAGGACATAGTGTCATGTACTTGATGGTGCTCCCTGACCCTATTTTAGAAGCCAGTATTGTAGCATGGAATTTCCATTGGTTATCAGGATTAACCCCTCTGGGAAGGCCATCCTTTAGCCCCTAGTATCCCACTATGTTTCTGATGTGTTCCCCAGTTTCTTTCACTTTTCTCCTTCGTTCAACTCCTCTTCTACTTGTACATCCAGTGAGATAACCCTTTATAATACACATGCTTTTTTATACTTGCAGTCACATTGAATCAGTATGCTCTTTTACTCAAACTCAGCCATATTGAATCAGTCACTCAGTCACACTGCATCAGATTCATGCTCAGCAGCCAGACATATTTACTTCCCGACATACTCCCACTCACATTTCTTGTTCTGTTTGCTTGTGCTCCTTCATTACCACTACCCTCGAAGCAACAGCACTAAGGAGCTCAGAGGAACTTAGAGTCACAGAATTACTTTACCAACGAGTATCTTTCTCAGTTATTTTTCTGAGGCTTTCACAAAATATAGATTAATGTTTTGAAGTTCTCTCACTCCCCTTTCTTTGTATTCCTCCGAAGTGATGTGTGGATTTATACTTGCAGAATTTAATAAGGCACCTAACTAGTGGTTTTCATCACTGCTTGCATGTTGTTTTTGTAGCACTGAAGTGTGCAGAGATACAGGCCATGTGACTGTTGTCCCACTGAAATCCTCATGAAACCAAGATTTTGTCTTATGGTTATCCCTGCAAGAACATTTTGAAATGAATAAGTTAGTTCACTGAGTGGGAAGAATGTTTCCTCCTAAAAGATACAGCCACAGCAGATGTGTGGCAGCAATTCTCTTCTTCGAGGTTTATCACATTCCACTTTGTTTTTAAACAACTACTCTGGTATAATACAATACACTATATCCCAAATTATCTGAAAGCATAAAATTTCTACCAAGGTTAACATTTATAGGTGCCATATTTAGCATCAGCGACAACTTTACCAGGCAACTAAAGCCTCTGAAAGTTGTTGTTTTTCCCTCTATCTTGTGCTTTGTCCATCTATCGCATCGTGGCAAATGCTGTGATCACACCCATTTGGCAGCCTTAATTTCTCTTCTCTATCCACAGCTGCTTTCTATGATTCAGTTTTGTCCACTGAGTACCAGAGAACAGGCCATGGGCAGTTATACCTAGTGGTCTGAGCAGGAGTCAGCAGCCAGGAATCAGAGCCCTGAGGCTGAGCTATAGTCAGAGGCCAGGCGCCAGTGTTATACCAATAAAATAAAAACCAGCAGGATTTTATTAAAGGGGAAAAGGCAAAATACCACATTTATTTATTGTGAATACAGACAGAATCATAGTAAGCAGTTAGTTATAGCTATAACATTCCATTCAATCTCATATTTATTCACACATTCATTCATACACACACACACAAGTTCTGCAAGTTTGTTATCATAGTTACCAGCCTTAGAGTTGCTCATGCTAAGCCACTGGCCAGATGGCCTGGACATGAGGAGGGAGCAGGGCCTTGTCAGATGCACATCTGATGCTCCTGGAAGTTGGTTTGCAGAATCAGACCCCAAAGTTCTCACTTTCTAGAGTCCATTTTTATAGGAATTTCTTCCTATGCCAGTCTATGGGAATTGCTTCATCACGCTGTTGCTGAATCAATCAGCAGATAGCACATTCCTGACGGCTCCGTGCTGCTAGATGTTATCTTGTTCTTTGGTTCTCCCATTCTTGAGGCTGTTGGGTGGATTTCAGTCTGCCCTCCGGGGGTCCACTTGACTCCTTCTTCAGCCGATGGACACTGGATTCTTAGGCTGGCACCTCCTTGATCATTCAGTTATTATCCACACCAAGCATCCATCCACATACATCCTCTATCTCTATTTTAATCACAATTGTTAATACAACAAAAGGGCGGGGAGTCTCTGGGTGCTGTTTCTGTTGTTACAGAGTATTGCTTTGAGTCTCTCTCTGTGTGAATTGCTTTGAGAACAGACTCTGTCTTAGAATGTACTAACACAATTAGCAGCTTGCAAGTTTCACACATAGAGGGAGAGAAACAGTGCCAAAAACCAAGAGACCTCTTAATTAGTAATACCCTGGAATTTAAACTATGGGGAATCAAACTCATTTGTGATTTTAATACAGAACTTCTTTAATATGATCCAACATAATCAGAGCCAGAGGTTAGGAATTGGAACTGAGGGTCAGAAATGAGTTACCTGGAGCGAGGCAAGGCTAAGTCTAAGGCAGGGAAAGGGCTGGGAACACACAGGTGCTATTACAGCTGTGGGCAAATGTTTTAAGCAGCCCCTGAAGTGTTGTTGCAACTGGGCTTAAGAGCTGGTCTGCTGACTTTTTCAGCCAATCAGGTGGTATAGCTCATGAGAGAGCCTACTACTGGTTATCTGTGTTCATTAGGATGCCCAAAGACTAGATGTGCTGCAGATACTGCTTCCTGACACTGAGTGTCCTGTTTTTTTGGGTTTTTTTTGAGCTAGCTATCCTATTTAGCACCATTTACTGCTCTAAATTTCAGCTATGAATAATCTCCTGAACGACTGCTTGGCATAATTGATGTTCTTGACTCTCTTTGAAATATCAAATACCTTCTGCACTTCCCCATAATCCTCTCTGTGGAGTCCTGCATTTCTGCTCCCCTTCATCATTGTTAGCAGAATATCTTTATTAAATACCTGAAGAACCAGCAGAGTCAATTTGTCAGAAAATTGTAGAATTTATAAGAGTGCGCCAATCCAGTTTTGTTTTCTGATTTTCCTTCTCTCAGGACTTGCCCTCTGTTCTCACAGTAGCTACGCTGAATACATATATTAAATTCATCAACATCTTTTACCAGAGTGTTTCTTTTAGCAGGAGGCACTATTTCTGATCAGCTGCAGCTGACATTATATTTGCTTGCTTCATGTTCATAGTTCAACCTTTGCATTTTCTTGCTGCAGTTCTCTTACTGTGGACATTAATCCCCCAAGATTATCTCATCTGATATAAGCACACTGTTGTCTCTAAATCTCATGTGTCTAAACCTTTTGACATTTTTATTCCATTTGTGGAAATCTTCCTTCAGACAGGCTGTAAGCAGTTTAGGTGGTATTGCCTAACTTTTCTGCTTACATTTATTTAACTATTGTCTGTCTTCTGTTGTCTGGCATCACTGGGACAGATTCATCACTGGTACAACTCCAGTAGCTTTCGAACCCCAAACCAGAATGTTTGAAGTACATATTTTAAAGGAATAATATCAGTAAATCACAACCAATATATATACATAAGAAAGAAATAGTTGCAATTCAAGATTGCACAATATTGGTCAACCTGGGCAAGATTGCACCTGGTTCTCCAGCCACGTACAAAGGAGGGACAAGTTGCAAAGACCTTTCCCACATCTCATGCCCCTCTACAGAGGCCAGTACCAGTCTTGGAGGGGAAGATCCTGGCTAGCTCCTCTTTCTAGTACTAGCTTCTTAAAAGGGTTGGGGAGAGACAGAATGAATGCAAGGCCATGTCTGGCACCCTCAACACCACCTAATATTATGCTAGTGGAGCTTTCAGTGAAATATGTATGCCACCTGAGCTCCAAGAGGAATTCTGGCTGAGTCACCCTGAATTCCTCCTGCAGTTTCAGCTGTAGAGCAGCCCGCCCTACAACCCCATTCCAATGCAGACAATGGGCTAGACTCTGAGCTGATGTAAATCAATTTCAGCTAAAACAGATTACACCAGCTGATACCCTCAGTAAAATGTCTCCTCTCAAGGAATTGGCACAGATCTACACAAAATAAGAAGCACATCTATACACATTTCCCTGCCTCCAGTTCCTCACAACTCTGCAGAGTCCTCATAGAGGCATTCCATGATACAACAATTCTCATAACAACTTCCCTAACATCAACCAGTAATCATAAGTTTTTAAGACAAGATTCCTGAAATTGTTACAGCCTATTTCCTAGGATTATATACTTGCATATAAGAGTAATATATGTAAGCTGACACTTTTAAAAATCATGGCGAAGGCTTGGCCTATGATATAAAGAAATCAATTGTTAGTTACGAGAAAATACCCATTAAAAAATATAACATTACATTGTTTCCAGAATGAAACCAATAGTAGTGACAGAGTAATTTTTTAACCATTATTTCTCAAATAGACTAAGAAATGTCTGACTGTATATGTGCCCATGGCCCTCAGGGAACAGCAATAGATTGATATATTTATCATCACAATCAAGGGGCAAAAGGATTGCAAACTATTCACAGGTTTTAGAATTCCAGCTGTCACACAATGTGGCTAGTCTCCCTTGTGCAGTAGCAATTGCTGAATTTTTGGGTGGGAGGAGATGGTAACAAAGTGTCCAAGTAAATTGTAGCTGATTATTTGTTTATTAGGGATTTACAGACATAAAAATGCTTATCCATGCACCAGACAATTATTAAATATCAGATCAATCAATCAGATCAAAATAACAGACCAATGTGGTATGTATCAGTTTTTTCCATTGCAACCACCTACCAGATTTTGCAAGCCATTTGCTGATTGTTGGGATAACTGGCTCATATCTGGCAACAGCAATAATAACTCTTCCTGCAAGTAAAAAAGAACTCCAAAGTTCATTAAACTTTATGAGAACCCACAGTTTGTTTTCCTTTGCAGAAAATAGATGTACAATTGGCATTATTATAACCTTGGGGATTTCTTTCTATTTGATGTATGGCATACAGAGCTTTGCCATTCTCCCAGTGATTAGTTGTTAGCATCTCCCCTCTCTTGGCTATGTAAACTGGTTATTTGGTCACGAGTTGAAAAATTTGCTTCCTTTTATTAATAAAAATATGAAAGAAACCTAACCCTAAACAAATATTTAATGACACAGAGTTTTGAATAAGCAAATACATGAAGATTTGGGCTTTGTAACCAAAAACCATCCTATCCAAACCAGAAATCAAAAAAACATTCAGTGCCCCCCAGACCCAGAACTGTGAAGGGTGGACTTTCCCTCTGGGGGCACCCTAGCCCATGTTGCCCCCTCACCGCCTCCACACAATGTGAGCTTTGGGAAGAAATAGAAACTGCTGGTAGGGGCACCCCAGACACATAAGAGTAGAGACAAGTGTCTGCAGCAAAGACTTTTAGACATGGATGAAGTCATCAGTGCACAACTGCTTTTTTCAGTTTTTACTCTGGACATTCTCTCCTCTGTCTTGATTGGCTATTTGCTCCAACTCCCTCACAGTCCCTCTCTCACAGTCCCTTCACTTCACCCTCATTCCACCTGCCCTATATGGTCCTCCTCTGCTCCCTCCCCCGCTACCTCTACCACCTTCCTTCTGTGCGGAACTTAGAACTCACTCAAAAATCATGGAATGCAGATATGTCTGAAATGTCTGAGGTTCAAACTGTTGACTGTAGCAAGGTACAAAGAGTGGGCTTCTGCATGGTATTGTTTCATGTATTTCTCTAGGTGGTTTAGCTAGCAAAGTTTAGATTGTATGCTGTTCCGGGCAGGGACCATGCATTCCTGCTTATTCTGTAAAGTGCCATGTACACCCCTGGGAGCTGTAATAACTAATAAACACAGCAGTCCTAAAAGCAGGGCAAGAGAATTGTTCTCAAACCAGGATCTTTATTGTTTGCACAGCACAGGCTTCCATATGTTTCCTCAAAGGTTTCCTTGTAAATCATGTTGTCTTTGATAATTACATTGCAGGAAAAAGAAACAATATTGAGCTGACTACAGTGCAAATGTAAGCTAACCTGTAATAAATGGAGTCTTTCTCTCATACACACTACTTTTACAGCATCCTCCTGACCAGTTTATATGCTGCTGCTGCGCTAGTAGCTTCTATCCTGAGGTAAATTACCATTGAATAATTGTAGTTCATGGTGAAAAAAATCAATTAAATGGAAATTACAGTTATTTATTTAAAAAGTTCAAGTAATATTTTACATCACAAATCTCTTAGGTGACAGGCCATATGGGTTAATAAGCAACCAATTTTCATTGCGGTCATGACTCAAATCTGCTTTCAACAGGACTGATCAGAAAAAAACCTCATGAACTGTTCACTCCTGATCGGTGACATACTGTAGGGGGTTTAGGTACTTACAAGAGTCTCTTGGTACTATAATTCTCCACCATTTCCATCGCAATGCTCCTTATTGCACCATGCATTTTAAAATAATATACTGGGGGAGGAGGGAGTATACAGTGGACTCCTGCAAGATCTTCACTAGCTCCCTGCCCAACCCCTTCTCCCATTTAAAGTATCACAGGCTGAGCCTCGTGATACACCATCAACAAATTTGATATATTTTTCAGAAACAAAGTATACACTTTTTCAGCAAATGCACCTAATATAAGTTTGTTTGTAAAGTGATCCTTAGTTGTTATGAGCAGATGTCCTAGTTTAAATTATCCTCCCCAGATGAATAGCTTCTCCACCCACCACTCCTCATCTTTGCACGTACATAGTTGTGGGACATTTATGGTACCTACAGTAGCAAAATTTATAGCTGTCATTGTAAAATACAGAATAAAATATCCATGGCATCCATAGTTAAAGACTAATAGGAATTTTGCTAACCTTGGTGTTTGGCCTGAGGGGTAAATGCATCTCAAGCAGTATTTTGTTGAGGAAATTTAGGGAGTATTGCCGCCCATGGAAATGTAATTCAAAATAAAATGTAAAAATTGTCCAGAGCAAATATAACATATTTCTATGGAATATTGTAACTGAATTTTGGTTTAACATTTCTATCCCTTCCCTAAAAACCCCCAAACCCTACTGTTTTAAACAAGGAACCCAGCAGTAGATCTGCCACGACTTTTTGCATGACTGATCCTTTAATATCAGCCCTAAGTAAATTTCAAATAAACATCAACATGCTGCATATTATCTTAAAGGAAAACCACATGGCTTTTGTTTATGATCCCAAACATTATGGGACAAACTCTAAGCTCAGGGCAGAGCTTAGGTAATTGGGGTGGGTTCTGGGAGTTCTCTGAAAAAGTGAAAGGGGAGGGACTCTTACCACACAGGCTGGTGAGTGGCAACGGAACTGGTCCACAGCAGCTACCTCAAATGGACTACAAACTATAGTCCATAAAACTTAATGAGGCACAAAATCAGAACAAGTAGATTAAACAACATTGATTTTTGGGATAATATTTATTTGCAAAAATAAGTCTTTGATTAGTTCTGTGACCATCTGGCATCTCCCCCCAATTTACCCAGTAGACCTTTAAAATATGCCATAGGCCAAATCTTTCCCACACTTAATCCCCGATCCTGCTATACCACCTTACTTATGTCAATGTGCTTCTAGAGTGTGTAAGTCAGGGAAGAACATGGCTCTGCCTATTAAACATTATAATTATCACTGACAGGCCCTTTAGTGGCTACATGGGAATCATGGGCAATTGCTCCTCATCTCACATGTGTGGTGCCGCTCCTGTTCATTGTGTATTTGAGGGTTATAAGGAGGCATGTGGTGCAATGTTTTCAGTCTGCTTGTGTCACCCAGATGTCTATCTCTCCTCTGACTCCAATGATGTGGTTCAGTGCCTCAGCCAATGGCTTGTTGGGATTGGGGTATGGATAAGAGTGAGCTGGCTGAAACTCAACCCAAACAAGACCGAAGTGATGTTGGGTGATTGGAGGAAGCAGACAGAGGAGAACGTGGAGGTAAAATCAGCTCCTTTGATTGAGTGTTTACCCAGAGCTCACAACTGCTGGCAAATTTAGGCCTCAAGCTGTTGGACAATGCATAACCAACTCAGTTTTTTACAGTCTGCACCTGCCTGGGGGTTATGATATTTCCTTTCAGGTGCAGACGTTGTGGCAGCTATCCATGTCTTTGTCACATCCGGATTAGACTACTGGAATGTGCTGTACATGGGGGTACACCTCAAAACTGTTCAGAAACAGAAGCTGATGAAAAATTCATCCTTTCACTTATTAAGCAGGGGTTGTTGCTGGGAGTATGACACCTGTGCTCTGGGATCAGCACTGGGAACCTATTGGTCTCAGGGCACAGTTTTAGGTGATGGTCATGACCTACAGAGCTCCAAGTAAACTGGTCCTACCTACCTCACAGATGATGTGCTTAACAGTTGTGGTCAGCCAAGAGATTCAAGCTGCATACTGTTGGTTATAAACGAGAGGGGGCTGCCAGCAGGACATTCTCAATGTGAGCTCTCGGACTGTGAAAATTGCTTCCTTCCATGGTCCAAAGTTGATGGACAGTATAGGCACTCTGCAAAAGCAATTAATCAAACAGAATTTTCAGGGGAAGGTTGAAGGTGGGTTTTAAAGCGGGTTTTTGGCTACTTTGATTTATTGGCTAGCTGAATTAATCCATTATTCGTATAAGATTATTTTTTGCTTAGAACATTAATATGAGCATTTTTATCATTATTTAATCTAAATAAATAAGCTATGGAAACCGTACCCTTACTTTCCTGTATTGTAGCTTATTTCAGCTGTTGCTCCTTGTGTACTTTTACCACACAGTATGAAGTCTCTGGATTTATCTCCAGACTAGAAGCTTTCATTGGTGACATCATTCTCTGCTTGGGAGAATGATCTGAAGTAAAAGTACCACATCACAGTCTGCTGCTGTCAGTAGCACCCTGAAGTATCATAAAGCCTGCACCACTGACTTCTTCTGCTTTGTTTCTGTTGAGAATTTATGTAGTAGAACAGAGCAAATGCTGCAAAAAGTGTCTGTGGCTGCTTGATCCAATAAAAACCATGAATTTGCTTCAGTGGTACCACGAACCCTTTTATTAACATTCTGGGGATATTTATAGAGATGAATTCTTGTCTGCAAATTACGTACATCCATTGTTTAAGCAATCTAGACTTTGTTGCTGAGATAAAAACATTAGCTTCTAATGTCCAGGAGATGCCATTATTGCAGCACAAGAAAGAAATGTCCATCTCTTTCATACAATATCTTATGTACAATGAAATACTTGATCAGAATGTTTTGTAGTATACAAATCCCACATAAAAAACCAAAACAAATGATAAAATCATCTTGATACCCCTTTCACCACCAGTTAAATGGTAATAAAACTTGTTAATTCAAAAATGGAAAGATATTTTCGTACCCCAAGTGCAAGTACACAAATATGTGTGTCTTACACTGGTGGCATTCCTCTGCCAGTAAGTGGTGAAATCATAGACAGGTGCAAGACCTCAGAATCATATGAAATACAGTATTGCCCAACGAGGGTCTGTGAAAGTAGACATCAAATTATTTAAAGGCTAGCAATACATCTACCATGATCACTAAAGCCAGTCATTCTGAAATAACCATCTATAGTATATGAGATCAGTCTTTGGCATGGAGTTGTTTTTTTTCTCCTGGGCCATCGCACAAACAGCCATTTGAAAACTTTACAGAGAATGAACTTTATAGCGTATGCCTAATGAATTTGGACTCCCTGAACTTCTCATCTGACTCAGTAGTAGGAGGCTATTCACACAGCAACAGATGACTATTGGTATCACATGAAATGGGGAAAGAATATTAATGCCTTTAATGACAGGGACAAAATAATTCAAAGATTTGTGGCTTCAGAGATTTGATATTAGCCTGCATTATTGATCAACCAGATGCAGAGCTATGACTTTCTGCCTGCTGGGAGAAACAAGTCGATTTAGATACCTATTGTGCTTTCCTTTCTACCTCATGTTACATTTACAGCTACTTTACTTGGTACAGTTTGAAAAACACCCTCCATGCATAAAACTGCAGAGATCCATGCAAAAAGAGATTCTACAATTTATTCTGAGAATATGAATCAGCTGAAGATTTCTGCCTTTATTAGCAAGAAAGAAAGCTGACATCTGCATGCAGGTATATAACCTAAACTGCCTGGTTTTACCTGGTTTAAGATTGAAATCATGCAAAGTTCCTGAGTCTGCAAGCATTTTGGCTAATCTGCCTAAATGTGCGGGAGAGGGGAGTTTATAATGAATCTCCAAACCAATCTGGCTTTGTTTTGAAAGTTTCACACATCATTGTTCACACTGTGGGAAATACAGAGGACTTTGATTATTATCATTATTTATTTGTACTGCAGTAGCTTCCAAAAATCCATGATCAGGATCAGGGCCCCACCATGTAGGCACTGTACAAACACACAAAAGACACAGTCAAAAATCTTACCATCTAATTTGAAACAAGATGCTACAAGCAACAGGTGGGAGCTGGGGAAGGAAGATAAAAATAACAGTAATAAGATCAAGGTGTGTGAGGAAATATCTTTTAATGGACCAACTTCTGCTGGTGAGAGAGACAAAATTTCAAACTTACACAGAACTCTTCTTCAGGTAATAATAGTAATAAGATCATGCAGTTAACTGGGCTAATTATGTACACAGTTCGACTGTTCCAACTTGATGCAAGAAACAAAAACATTTGATACAGCATGGGTTAGGCCAGATGCTATCCAATTGTATTGTTCAATAGAGTTCATATCCAGGCAGATTGTAGGGGTCTTTTGGTGTGTGTGTGTGGGTAAAATCAGTGCCTAAATTTGAAAATTAAGGTGCTACTTCACACCTCCCTTTATCTATAGCCTGAACCCCATCTACTTTCTCCAGAATCATGCCGTTATTTCATTTCTTCTTTCCTGCCAGAGACATAGGCTCAAATGTGGCTTGTAATTCATTGGTTACTATCAAGCTAAGAGACCTTATAAATGGGTAGCAGATTTAGATATTCATCCATTGGGATGACTCAGGAATTTTGATGGTTGTTTAAATATTAAGGGTAATGTTCCTAGATTCCATGGCTATTTTTCCCCAGACATCTCTTTCTCTTTCTGGCTCTCCTTTTTCTTTGAAAAATATAACTCAGACCTTTTCTTCTCTTTCTTTCTTCTACTTTTCCATTCCCTTTGTTTCTGCTGCCTCTTCTGTACCACAGTCTGGTATCTCTCCCACCTTGCTTTGCTCCAATCTGTTCCGTCCTTTCCATTCTGCCTGTCTGCTCAGTTGGAAGGAGAAGAAAGAGAATGTATGTGGGCAGGGTAAGGGAAAGGAAACAAGAGGGCAAGAAATGTTGGCATAAATTCTTTACCTGCTCAGTTTGAGATCTGCCTAGATATAAAGGGGAACTACAAAAAAATCAAATTCTTTGCTTTGTCCTTCATTCAGCTACCCACACACTGGCAGGCAAAAATGTTAAAATGTCACCGTCTCCATCTACCCCTTCAAACATGTAAGATCCATAACAAAAGAATACTAAGAACTTATTCTTGCAAATATTTCTTTTCAGCTATCATTTTATCAATGAGGCAGAGAGCATTTTATTATTATTTGTTTTCCTAAACATATATTATGTTAGCAACTACTAAGTAAAGTAAAAAACTAACAAGGCCCTCTGATTACTGCAAAGTGACCTATAGCTTATTATATTGGAGTAAATTATATTAACTAAGGCTAAGTAGTTACAGATATTGAATCCAACATCTCCTTAATGAAGCAAGGACTAGAGAACTAAACCTACCTATTGTAACCCAACTGAGGTTGCTGTCGTTTGGATACTGGGATTGGACTACCTTCCCCCACTCCCAAGAATAGTCTTTTCCCAAAATACACTAGAAATCAGGGGCAGAAACATAAGGAAAAATACTAACCACAAACTTTGAGGTGGAGACAAATAGCCCCTTTCCAAATGTTATACATGTTATTGTTGTAAAAAACATCAGCTCTTACTTTTTTTTTTTTTTTTGCATTCAGAACAATGGCTTGATAGAAATTGCAAAAGCTCCCACCAGTTAAGAGAGGCCACAATGTCACTAGTGTGCTGAGAATGATGGCACTTGAAATGGCATTGTGTGGTTCCAGGCGGTACATCTGTCACAGCAGAAGGCATTTACTGCTTGTCGTAACACCAATAAGTAAAGCAGAAGAGATTTAAATGAACACTTTATCTGTTTAAAGAATACATTTTCTGTGCACTAGACCATAGAGAGAAATACAATGAAACCTTTTTATGTGAATTCTCAATAAAAGAATAGAACTGTTAAAATAAGTTATTACCAGGATACCAGCAGGTAAAGTATAGTAGGAAAATGAACCCATTCAAAGAATTGCCTGAAAATATATATATTTCACATAACAGTGGGGGGAATTCTTTAATGAAAATTAGTTTTGTGCAGCATGCTACTTTGTGTAGAACAAATTTCTAATGTACTCTGGCTTTAAAAATATTATTCACTGTTTGCTAGTACAAAGCCCCAGCAGGCATGCACTTGGCTAACAAGTAAAGAACTCTGCCCCAGTTTTCCATAATACATTCATGAAGGGATTTGTAACAACCAGTGGTTATTGCAGCAGAAAGACTAAAATGTTGTACCATGGCATTTTTGAAACAAAGACAAAAGTTCAATCACTATAGCTCTTACAACCTAATGAGGTGCTATAAACACTGGCATTTTACTAACAATGTATATAATCCATACTCAAAGTTGTTGCACATCAGGACTCATAACTTCACTTTTATATACTCTGCTCATCAGGATAAAACTATTGATTACAGAACCATACATCGATGACTAAATATCATTGTAACACATGCTCTGCACCCTGTAGCACTCAGTTGAGTGATTTTATTTTTTTTCTTTGATCACCTGCCCCCGGTCCTCTATATCTCTTCACCATCTTTTGAGTGGAGCAGCTGTTGTGTAAGTATGTATGCTGTGGCTGCAGAGATCAAAGGGGTCAGCTGCCACGTTGAAAGGGAGACTCCAGACATCAAGGACAGGGAGCAGAGATGCAGGCTTCAGTGAACAGCAAGCTCTGGTTTCAGTTGTGTTGGGTTATGTAATCAGTAAGTAAAAATAATGTAGTTGCTAAATGCACACTCTTGTTGCTTTAATATGAAGAACAACACATCTCCAGTCCCAGTATAACTTCCCGTGTCTGTGTCCTCTCCGACCCTCTCTGCTTCTCTCTGCTTCTATTTAATCTGGCTCAAATGTGGCTTGTAATTCACTGGTTATTGCCATTGGTTCTATTTTCCTCCCTTCTGTGACCTATTTCTGTCTGTCCACTGGTTCCCAAGCCCCTTTTCTTGGGCTCCCAGTCCCTTTCCTGGCTCTCAGCCCTCCTTGCTATCTTTCTTCTTATAATGTATACTTGTGGCCTTAAACTATATGCAGGAAGCAAGAGGAAAAGGCAGATGAAAAAATCATGCAAGAGATTATGTTCACATATATACATTATACACAGAAAGATATTATATATATATATATATATATATATACAGAGAAATAAGTGTCTTAGTGGAATGTCTCTCTTAAATTTAGATTAAATGTAGACCTTTCCCTTTGGCTCCCATCTCCAGAGATGCAGCTCTGGAGTCAGAAGAACAGATAGCTAGTAAATCCCTAAAGAGATGTTATAGTACGCAGAATTATAGGAGTCCATGTCGTTCAGAATTATAGAGTTGATATGCTTCATGGCTGCAACCTCAAATGATTGGGAAATCCACAAGGTGATGGGCGGCAGCTCTTCTATAAGTAGCTTCTGGAATTTCTGTTCTCAAGCCACAGACCAGAACATCTTCTGCCCTGGGAGGATTTTCACCACTATTCAGAGCAGTGAGAAACCAGATCTGAGTGAAACTCTATCAATCTAAAGTATTGTGTGAGAAGATGTGATCAGGTTTGGATATGCCATGGATATACACTGTTCCCCACACCAGCAGACAGTCATTTCTGTTGCACTGAATCAGACTTTTCTTAAAAGAAGCTAACAATAAGCACTGTGTGATTCAATTAATGCAAGAGGATCTAATTAGTGCATTGCCCATGTCAATGTTGCACTTGCAAATCAGGGGATTATGTGCATGAGAAATACATTTATTTCTGATTAGTCTGCAGTAAATATTGAACAACAGCTCCCATCTACCCATTTTTATGTAGCAGTTTCAGTCCACATATTCTAAATCTCTTGATTACCCAGCACCTACATTTAGGACATAACATATTGAAAGAACTGGAAGCACTGAATTCTCATCTGATTGGTTAAAAAACAAAAACAAAAAAACTCCAAACTTAACAAAAATCCATGCATGCACAACAGAAGATCTGATATAGAAAATTCTTCTAAGAATTTCAAGTATTTGTACATCTTTTGAAAATGGGGCCACATTTTTCCTCTAGACTTTCCAAGGAAAGAGTGTTTCTTCTTTTTCCCCAAATGGACGGGGGAGAGGGTCATGGAATTAGCACAGAAGTTAATATGTTAAAGCTATATAAGTAGTATATTTTTACATACTGGATTTAGGAGTTCATATATGGACTATTTCATGAACAAAAATGAAATGTGATCATTTTGTATATTACAATTCACACATAAAAATAACATTGGCCATACTATTTGCATATATGGACCATATGTCTTTTCCACATAGGCTGATCCACATCTGAAGGCTGTATATGGCTATAACCTTTATTTTTATGGTGGAATGAGAATTAAGATACTGTATAAAACAATTTCCTGGGATATTGTTGCATACACTGTGTCCAACTTTTAGTCATGCTATTTAAAGGGGAAATTACAGGAAAAAGTTTTGCTATCTAAAAGACCAACTGAGGCATCTTAGTGTACTGTAATACAAATAAATAATAACAAAAACATGAACAAGCTGAAAAGAGTGTCAGTCACCCCACAGCAGGCCTAGAAAGTTGTTAATTTGATTTTCAGTGACTTAAAAGTCCAAATATATCTGAAAAATTGCCTGGATGGATCCAGCAGGAGGCTCAAGCAAGTGCATGTAGTTAGTGTAGACCTCTGGAAATGTATAGCCCTATGTGATTGCACATGTTGCAGGGACTGAAGGCTACCACTGCATGGAAATTAAGTTAACTTTTGCATAATCATCTAAACATTTAGATGCTTCTCTGAACGGAACCTCTGAAACTTTTTTTATTTGCCCCTAATAATTAAAAACTCACTTGACATTGTTCTGTTGATTGTTTTAAAGGCCATCTCCTAAGATTAGTAAAGCTGAAAAATATAAGGAAATGTTTCTGAAAAAGGGCAGTTTGACATTGCACTATTCTAAAGGATTTGCTGGTTATTTAAAAACACCCAACACCACCAGTAATTTTTCTCTCTCATTCTTTTTCCTCCTTTGGTAGGTCTGAAGTCTGTCACCCTGAGTTCCCTTCTTTCCAAAGTGAAGTAAAGAATCCCCTAGTACTGCAGCTCAACAGAAACAATACAACATTTGGATTGGATTTTTTTTTTCTAAAATTACTCCTTACCTCTGTACTTCCTACACAAATAGCTGTGATATTGTAAATATGACAAACCACTCTATGTGAGCTGAATTAATTGATTTATTAGCCGCAAAATAGCCATGTGGGTTGGACTAAATTGGCTTATTAAGGATTCAATAGCTAATTGCCGACACAGTGGGACAAAAGGAGGAACAAAAAGAAGAGGAAGAAAGACGAACAGAGAGAGAAATATATGTTTGTTTGTGGAACAATTGATGGGCTGCTGGCCAGGACAGGCTGAAAAAGACTGCAAGGATTTTGTGTACTTTGAAAGACTTTACCAGTGGCTGGCACAAAGCAGCCTTCAGAGGAAGGAGTACACACATTCAAGTGTCTGTAACAATGTAGTTGTGGTTCAACTGTGGTTCAACTCTTTTATGTCCCAATTATAAATGCAATATAATAATAATAATAATAATTAATAATTAGCACCTTATACTTGCATAGTACCTTTAATCCAATGATTTCAAAGCACTTTACAAACTGCATTTAATTAAGGCAAAGATACTTGACCCGGGAATAAAACCCATGAGGAGGTATTCCTAGTCCCCTACTCTAATTACTAGACCACACTCCCTTTATATTGGCATGAACAATTCTAGTTACGCCCATGTTTATTAGATAGAGTAACCAAGCTTCTTGGCAGCTAATTAATTGCTTAAACATTATGTGTATGTGGGGAAAAAAAGGAGGGTCTTGTACTTTGGGGTGATAATGTGTAACATGGGAAACAACTAAACAAGAATACAGAGTCATCTAATAGGTGCAGCAAAGGTTAAAGGCTGCAAGAAGCAGAACAAGTTAATTTTAGTCAAAGGGTTAGGAAGAGATTTGACAGCCTGCTTGGTGTATGAAAGTACAGTGGACAGCTAGGTGTGGTGTGTAGTATGCTTTATCATAAAACTGAAGAATAAATGTGAAGACTATCTTGCCCCCTTGGAGAGAGAAACAAATGTAATAGGACTTTCCCCATCTAGATAAATGTTTAGGCATAACTCCCTTCAGCCAAGTCCAAAGCAAAATTCCTAAGTGTGGCTCTGTTCAGCCAAGCTACAGAGCAAAAAAGAAAGACCAAACCTCTAAACAGACACCCAGCTACCCTCCTGAAACATATCCATTTTATACATAGCTGGCAGCACTAGATAGATTAGTTAACTAACTCCTTCCCAACAGGTGCACAGTCCTATTACCATGCAAAATCCTTGCAATCAGGGAAGCAACTGTGGTCCTTCCACTAGCTGGAGTGAATGAGTTAGTTAACCCTGCTCTTGTTGACATCTGGGCAGGGTCTATTCATAGAGAATAAGAATGAATTGTAAAA
The DNA here is from genome assembly GCF_965140285.1 of Lepidochelys kempii. Classification (NCBI taxonomy): domain Eukaryota; kingdom Metazoa; phylum Chordata; order Testudines; family Cheloniidae; genus Lepidochelys; species Lepidochelys kempii. The sequence goes on from NC_136383.1 coordinate 56,113,934, forward strand.
ATGAATAAACTAGAAAGGAAGCCGGTCTGTTAATAAATGAGAAGGGGGAATAAAATGATAATAGCACAATAGTGGCTGAGCTATTATGACTTTTTAAAATTAATTATCACAAGTAAAAGAAAAAATAGAACTCTGGACAATTATGAAGTTATGTAGACAGTGTGAAAATAAGTATTGCAGATACGCAGGTAAGGGACTATTTGAAAATTTTAAACACTTACTAATCAACTGACCTGGATAGCGTGCATCCCGGGTTATTAATGAACTCATTGTACCACTGACAATTATTTTTGAAAAACATGGAGAAATGAACAAAAGTACATGTAATACCAATTTACCTACATTATTGTCCCAAGGCCAAATCTTGCATGATTTACTTATGCTAATAGTCCCATTGAAGCCACTACTTATATGAATAAGACAACGCAGGGCATAGACACCATATATTTCACTTTATTCCAGTTAAAATAATGTAAGAAATATTAGGATGAAAAATATTACTAAACATCTAGAGCATATTTGGAACCATGAACAGTAGGGAACATGGGATTATAAAGACTAAGGGTGGGCTAGACAAAGGGATTTAGGACTTGTGATGCTGAGTTTTGAGGCACCTAACTTTTAGGGGCTTAGAAAACCACAGGACCAACACTGAAATCTACAAAGCCTGAATTAGGTGCCTAGGCTCCTATTCAATGAATGGGGAGAGATGGGTGCCAGAGACTGTGATCCACAAAGGCAGCACTTTAGGTGGGGAGCTGCCTAAGGTAGCCAATGAGAGATGCTAGCGAGAAGTGTGAGTGCTAAACCCCGCCCTCTCGCAGGGAAAGGCACCTAAGTCTGAGCTACAGGGAGGCGCCTAGCTCTGCTAGTGATCCATGAACTGGGGTGGGGGGAAGATAGGCATTTGGCTGCCTAAGTTGTGTGTGGGCCCTGAAACAAAACAGCAGAGGTTGGGGAGAAGTAGGAGCCCATCTTCAGCCTAGGGGACAGGGTACTCATCTACAATTTGGGAGACCCCCAGGGTCCTCCTGATAAGGAGAAGGATTTGAAGAGAGATGCGCCACCGCTCAGCTGTGTGCCCTAACCCCCAGCCTATGAGATATTCTAACATGGGTCTCCTTCAATCTCATCTATTGAAGTTGTTCCACTTTAAATAATTAAATAATTAAGTATTACTTGGGCCCATGAAAGAGTTAAATTGTCTCTGTAGCCTAAAAACAGGACTTGGCACCTGAGTACCTTCATGGATCCCACCCTAAATCCTGTCAAAATATTTATAGTGGGTTTTTAATCAAATAAAATTAGTGGATCAAGAAAGAGCCCAAGATGTAATATGCTGTACTGGATTCTCAGTCAATCATTTAATACAGTGTCTCATGAAATCGTACCTAAATTATTCCCAATTAGAATATTGTCATATGGACTGAAAACTGGTTGAATGACATAACACTAGAATGTAATGGAGCCCTGCTGCCTGGGAAGGAGCCAGGGGAATGTGGGGCAGATAGAGGCACAGGGCCTCTGTGCAAGATGCCCTTGGTCTCCTTGTTCAATGTGGATCCATCAGGTTTGGGATATGGTTTTGCAGCCTGAGTGATGAGGGGCAAACGCTAACCTTCCCAATGGAACAACTGGAGAGGAAGTCCACAAGTAGATCCTCATGAATATTTTCTTCTGGAGAGCATCTGCCTGCAGCTTCTTTCATGGGGTAGGGGATGTGATCTGAGCCAATAATAGGAAGCTGTGCCATGTAGTACAGTAAGGTTTGCTTCATTAATGATTGTAAAACGCTTTGAAATCCTTGATACAAGAAGCTATGCTATATAAATGCAAAATATTAGTATTGTCCATTATATTGATTTGTTAAATTTAATGACAACACTTGAGGGACTCCTAATCCTAACCACAGTCCTAAAGTCTCAACATTTTCTTGATTAAGCTATTGAAAATGTAGCAGCTTTGAGTGCCTCACATTATTTCACCATTGGATTAAGTGCACTCCGAATACATCTGAATTTACTTATTACGCAGGAATTCTATTCAGTAACATTCTTTTCTGTTCAATTTCTTTCACAGTAAAGGAATATAACACTACATACAGTCCTCAAATATATTTTTTCCAATAACACTTTGCATTAAGGGTACATTAATTCATACTAAATTACAGTGGAACTTCTATGGAACTGTGCATTACAGCTATATGAACACCATGAGAGTTCATCATGATTAATGTTATTATCACAATGAATGGCACAGGAAGTAATGTCATTTGCTACTAACTATACATTGTTATCATTTTTTATAATAGATCAGCATGTTAAACTCATTTTTTTAAAGCAACATTCCTTTCCCCCCACCGCATAGAAACCTCTTTCCACCTTTTAGATGAGAAGACTGGAAGTGATATCTGACTTACTAAGGATTAAGGTTTTTGCACTTGTAATTTGGCCTGGCCTTTTTGTGATCAAATAGTGAACACATGAGATCAGTTCCCCATTAAAAAGTGCTTTATACTTTGATGGTTTGAAGCATGTTATATTATGAAGTTTACCTTTGCTTGCAAATTAATTGCAGGGAAGTTTCACTAACACATCTACAAATAGTAATAATGGCTTCTTCCGTTTTTTATTAAACATTTTGTAAGGTGTGAACAAAAATTGAAATTAGGTACAATCAGAAAGTATAAATAAAAAGAAAAACAATACAAAAATAAATCTTAATGGACTTATAGGCAGAAACACTTCCCAGTAATTATTTGTGTAATTATTAATTATTTATGTGATAGTAGCATATAAAGTCCCAATCAGGACTTGATGTTAACCATATGTTAAGTACAGTACAAACACATAAATGACTTAAAAATCTAAGAAGATGAGCATCTTAAGAAGGTTGAAAGAAAGGAATATGATGTATACATAACAGTGCCCAATCAGCTGGGAGTAAGAATTTAATCAGAAAAATGTGAATGATAATTGGGAATCATTTAAGAACACCCTGCTAGATGCCCCCAAAATGCAATTGAGGAAGAAGGCTGTTCTGGTTCAAAAACCAACCTAGTTTAGAAGGGAAGTGAAGGCAGCTGTAAAAAATTAGTTATATATATATATATATATATATATATATATATATATATATATATATATATATAACTAATGGAAGAAAGGGGAAGGTGACAGGAATGAATGTAAATCAGAAGTTAGGAATTGTAGAAAATGGATAAGGGAAGCCAAGGTATACATGGAGAAATCTATGGGCACCAGAGTTAAGGACAATAAAATTGAATTTTTAAAATATATTAGCAACAAAAAGAATCTGAACAATGGTATTGGTCCATTGCTAGATGGAAATGGTGGGATTATCATTAATAATGAAGAAAAGGCAGAGGTGCTCAACAAATATTTCTGTCCTGTGTTTGGGGAAAAAACAGATGATGCAGTTTCATCATAACACTCTTTTCATTTCACTGGGGAATGATGTAAAACAGAAATTACTAAAGTTAGACATTTTAAAATTAGCAGGTCCAGATAATTTTCATCCAAGAGTTTTAAAATAGCTGGCTGAGGAGCTCACTGTACATTAATGTTGACTTTTGATAACAGTATGGGCTTCCAGCTATTAGTATATAAATAAGTTAACAACCTCCCTTTTGAGACCATAGAATGCACCTTCTGATATGGTTAACTATGGTCACAATCCCAAAAAGTTTCACACACAAGTAACTTTAAATGAGTGGGGCTACTCATAAGCTTAAATCTTTGCTAGTCTGAGTTCTATATATTACCATACACAAATTATTAAAATGGAATTAAGATTAATGTTAATACCTAAGGGGTGTAAAACATAAACAGCTTTAAAAAAGCAACTGTAGAAAGCCAATAAATTTTAAGTTAATGATATATATAAATTAATAGAAATGCGTATATAAGGTACCCTTAATTTTTTCACTCACCTAGTTTTGCACATTTTGGGGTCAAACCACCAAGATACAATGAACAGAGTTTAAGAGGCATACAGGTGTTAGCTCTGTATTTACCAGACACTCATCTATCTCTGTAGACAGACACCAGAGACCAAAGTGGCAAGGGACAGAGTTAAAATTATGTGTGGTACCTTAACATTTCCCAAGCCCATACCTTCTTATTTTCAATTTTTTAAATCTTAATTTATTAAAACGTTGCAGAATTCTAATATCCCATTTGCCTGGGATGAGCCACTTCTGAAATGGATGCTTAAAGTATCATTAGTTCTTCCATTAATTGCCATCATATTATGGAAAGATGGATTTGTATATTTTGACCCTGGACCAGTATATTTTCATGATCACTTTAAAAGTCTGAGTTCTAATTTCCTGTAACTCTTCAATGCTTTTTTTTGTGGTGGGGCTGGTGGGGGATGTTCCTTGTATAGCCTATTGACCTGCATTTATCACCTTCACTCCAATTTAATTAATTTTATTTTGTCTGGGAATACATACTGTATGTATGGACAGTAGAAGTCATTATAATGTCAGCCTTTGCAGCAATCACCACACAGCAGCAATATAGTTCTCACAGATATCTCTTTTTCTAAGTATAGGGCAAAACTGGGGTAAGGTTCTTTATTACCATGTAGTCACTATTAACAGATGGTGATTTTTTTTAAAATGGTGACTACTATTCAATAGTGAATGTTTTTTAAACCCAAGTAACAGGAATTTAAAATTGTACTGCAGCCAGCTGTTTGCTACAAATATAAGATCTCCTGAACAAAGACCTTGTTTAGCTCCTTAGGTATGTCTCATTCATTGATGCCTTTAGTCTCTCAAAGCAACATTTACACAGGAGCTGTGATATTTTTTAGTTGCAGCACATAACTGTAAATTAAGCTGCCCATAGGCTCCTGAGATTGAAGAGCTTGGGGGTTTAATTTTAGGATTATTTTTTTTTAGGCAGCAGCAGAAGACAGCTTATTTATATGGCAGAGCTTTGCAAGCTATCTCAGCTGTAGTTAAAATATTTCAACAAAATGTTCCTACATCTAAGGAAATAGAGAAATAGGCAGCCAGCAGAGTGTTGTCTGCATGGGGTTACCCAAATATTTGTTATATATTACCTATGTAAAACTGGCACAGCATGTAATAAAGGGGGACTGTTCCTTGTCACTAGTTTTCTGGGATTTCTTGGTTAAGAAGTGTTCTTAATTTATATTGTATAACTGTTTTACTTTTCAGAATAGCTATGAGGACTGTACAATATGTAAAAAAAAAAGGGGGGGAAGCTACATTGTTTTTTATTTGTCAATAAGTTATAGCACTTTTTAGAAGGATATGTAATCTAACTATACCACGCCTTAAAGTTAACTAATCAGAGTCCTCTGTTAACCACATGATCTTAACTCCCTGATCTATATCTGAAAGAGTACCTTCTTGTTCTTTTATAGGGACTGAAGGAGGTGACAGGATGTGGCATGTCTACATGATGAAACAGAAAATAAGATAAGGTAATTATATATCCTATGCAGAGTCAAAGCAGTTAGGGACAATAACCTTTAGAATAAAATCAGAGCGCAAATGAGCAACTTTTCTTATTTCCAAATATATGCCACTTAGCACAGCTGTGCTCCAAGAAGGCACAGTATTCATTTTCATATTTTCCTGGATGCCATTCTCTCCACTTCTCCTTCTAGAGAGGCTTCTACTGTCTTTTCAGAGACAGTGATGGTCTTGTCTCCCTGTTTTCCCCCAAAGGTTTGCTCTTTGGAGCTCCTTTGCTAGGAAAGTCAATAAGATTCATGGTGACAATCAGCCATCCACTTCCAACCTCAAAAAGGTTTGCTGCATTCATCTAGCAACCTGCTTTGTAACTACAGGCAGGATGCTGCTACTGATAATTGCGTAATAAAAAAATCCAGAACACTCACAAAGGTGATGTGGTATTTCTGATATTGATAGACAAACATCCCAACATTAGTATTTTGGTTATATAATAGTCAGATGTTCTACTATCCATCCTCGGAATACAAACATTCTTCCACCTGCCTTCCACGTCCTTTCTCTTCAAGATGTTAATGCCTTCAAGATGCCCTGGGCTCCCTACTGTATAGCCTTCTTCTGTCAGGCAGCCACTTCTACTCATCAAATTTCCCACTGCTGGCTTTGGAGACAGCTGTGCAGCCACTTCCAGTTCTAAAAGGAGCTTCCCCTATTTTACTTCCCCTGAGCAGGTACTGCTGAAGGTTAGCAAGACGCATCCACTTCTCAATGAAAAAAAAATCTACTTGGAAAGGATTGGGTTTTTTTTTCATGGGGAAGCAGTATCTCAGAGCAGCAGGATTTAGATGCTCACTGCTGATTCTGCTGCTACTGTTAGACCTTTAAAATTTGTACTCTTGAAACCTGATTCTAATTTCTACTGATATCACTTTGCACTATGGAACAGCCAGGTTGGGGCCAGAGGGTTTCAAGGGGGGGGGTAGGATTATATTTACTGCCAAAGTGGTGTAAACTGGCCTTACTGTAAATGAGAATGAGGCTGCATGTGCCCTGTGCTGTGGGAAATCTTATTCCTCAGTCAGTGCCCAGTGCCTCAGTCCAGCACTCTGCTCTGAAGCATGACAGCATCAGAGTGTAGATTAAAGGGGAAATGGCAACAGTGTGAGTTTGAGTGCCCCATTGCTGATGGAAGAAGAGTTGAACAGGTGGCATAACCCCAGAAGATCCTAACCAGGCTGGCATCTTCTTCTTCCCCTGGAAAGGGGAATACTTTGGGGGCACTTTTACTTCCATTCCAAAATTCTGCTGATCTGCACTCCTAGTTCCTCTCAGCTGTGGTCAGCAGTGCACTGCAAAGTATTAATGGTCAGCCAGGTTTCTTAAACTACTAAAGTGAAATGATGAGAGTTATTTATATTCATTGAAAGGGGCCCTCTTTAATTCTCCACCTTTGATGAACTTATTGCATTCTTTGGTGGCAACTAATCTCTGTCCCTCCCTGATAAAAGTCTTGGAAAATTAGTAGATAAGTCTTGGGAAGGTGATTATCATGATGTCTGCCTTCTGGTTAAGCTTATTTAGGTTCTCCCATGCTTACAGAAATAGCTTCTTTTTATAAAGACAGGGAGAAGCAAACACAGAAGAAAAAGAAACTAAATAAGTTTTTATCTCTGATTTATCCATATCATCTGGTTACTCTGAGAAAACAAAAACTGATTTTCCCTACTGCCATTACAACATGTAGGAGGCTGTAGACATCAAGAAAAGCAGGTAATTGAAGTCAATGGGGTACAGTAAACCAGGGATGAAATTTGCCCGTCCTCTGGGCAGGTGTCAACCTTTGTATTAGGACTGCTTAGACACTTTGACCCCTGGTAGGATGGGGTTAAAGAAAGACTTCCGGAATGTAACCTTGTGGTGACTTGGAAAAGCTTCCCAAGGAAATACAAATCAACAAAGTATTCAGCTTGCTTTCAAGATTAATGGCCATAAACTCTGTGGCACTGAAATAAAACATGCAGAGCATTCACAGGTTTTGCTTCTCTGTCTCTTTATCTTTCTGAGGTGAGCACACTATTTATTTGTCCTTATAGAGATTAGAGAATTGTCACCTGCTAAAAGAGATATCCTTTAATTCCACCTCTCACTACTTATCTTTTGGATCATGATGGGTATTCGAGTGAGTTAAGTCCTCTGTGCTTAATGCCAACAGAATTCTGGTATGTTCCTTTATCAACATGTGTTTGTGCAGTTGAGTTTTTGCCTTAAATATCTTCTTACAGAAAAGTCAAGAAACTCTTTAAAAATGATATCTCCATTCACCAATAAGGTAAGAAACCCACAACAATGCATTTTCTCAATAATAACTTTGTCCTTACCTTTTACCACTGTCTGACTTCGGAGGCATGATTAAAAGGGTTGAATATGTACACTGCAACATGGGTAAGCAACAACTAGAAGGGCACATGAGGATAGTCTTCATATATTTGAATGCTAAGGATGTAGAGGAAGTGTTTAGAATGGCAAATAGGGGTTGAAATTAAGAAAGGGATAAATTAAGGCTGAATATCAGGAGGCAGTTCCTGACAGTGAAACATAACAGGCTGTGGAAAAATGGGTAAAAGCACCATTGTTTGAGAGTTTTACACTGGACTGAATAAAACATTACATAATTTGATGTAAGGAACAAACCTGCACTGTCAGAGAGATGGATGCAGTGTGTCTTTTCTACCATGAACTTTGAATCTATGATTGCTTCTTCTTTTGGCTATGAGGGAATGAGGTATGGTTTAGAAAATCCCATTTACAGTACATAGGATCATAGAATCATAGAATCATAGAATATCAGGGTTGGAAGGGACCTCAGGAGGTCATCTAGTCCAACCTCCTGCTCAAAGCAGGACCAATCCCCAATTAAATCATCCCGACCAGGGCTTTGTCAAGCCTGACCTTAAAAACTTCTAAGGAAGGAGACTCTACCACCTCCCTAGGTAACGCATTCCAGTGTTTCACCACCCTCCTAGTGAAAAAGTTTTTCCTAATATCCAACCTAAACCTCCCCCACTGCAACTTGAGACCATTACTCCTTGTCCTGTCCTCTTCTACCACTGAGAATAGTCTAGAACCATCCTCTCTGGAACCACCTCTCAGGTAGCTGAAAGCAGCTATCAAATCCCCCCTCATTCTTCTCTTCTGCAGACTAAACAATCCCAGTTCCCTCAGCCTCTCCTCATAAGTCATGTGTTCCAGACCCCTAATAATTTTTGTTGCCCTTCGCTGGACTCTCTCCAATTTATCCACATCCTTCTTGTAGTGTGGGGCCCAAAACTGGACACAGTACTCCAGATGAGGCCTCACCAATGTCGAATAGAGGGGAACGATCACGTCCCTCAATCTGCTCGCTATGCCCCTACTTATACATCCCAAAATGCCATTGGCCTTCTTGGCAACAAGGGCACACTGCTGACTCATATCCAGCTTCTCGTCCACTGTCACCCCTAGGTCCTTTTCCGCAGAACTGCTGCCTAGCCATTCGGTCCCTAGTCTGTAGCTGTGCATTGGGTTCTTCCGTCATAAGTGCAGGACCCTGCACTTATCCTTATTGAACCTCATCAGATTTCTTTTGGCCCAATCCTCCAATTTGTCTAGGTCCTTCTGTATCCTATCCCTGCCCTCCAGCGTATCTACCACTCCTCCCAGTTTAGTATCATCCGCAAACTTGCAGAGGGTGCAATCCACACCATCCTCCAGATCATTTATGAAGATATTGAACAAAACCGGCCCCAGGACCGACCCCTGGGGCACTCCACTTGACACCGGCTGCCAACTTGACATGGAGCCATTGATCACTACCCGTTGAGCCCGACAATCTAGTCAACTTTCTACCCACCTTATAGTGCATTCATCCAGCCCATACTTCTTTAACTTGCTGACAAGAATACTGTGGGAGACCATGTCAAAAGCTTTGCTAAAGTCAAGAAACAATACATCCACTGCTTTCCCTTCATCCACAGAACCAGTAATCTCATCATAGAAGGCGATTAGATTAGTCAGGCATGACCTTCCCTTGGTGAATCCATGCTGACTGTTCCTGATCACTTTCCTCTCATGTAAGTACTTCAGGATTGACTCCTTGAGGACCTGCTCCATGATTTTTCCGGGGACTGAGGTGAGGCTGACTGGCCTGTAGTTCCCAGGATCCTCCTTCTTCCCTTTTTAAAGATTGGCACTACATTAGCCTTTTTCCAGTCATCCGGGATTTCCCCCGTTTGCCACGAGTTTTCAAAGATAATGGCCAATGGCTCTGCAATCACAGCCGCCAATTCCTTTAGCACTCTCGGATGCAACTCGTCCGGCCCCACGGACTTGTGCATGTCCAGCTTTTCTAAATAGTCCCTAACCACCTCTTTCTCCACAGAGGGCTGGCCATCTACTCCCCATGTTGTGATGCCCAGCGCAGCAGTCTGGGAGCTGTCCTTGTTAGTGAAGACAGAGGCAAAAAAAGCATTGAGCACATTAGCTTTCTCCACATCCTCTGTCACTAGGTTGCCTCCCTCATTCAGTAAGGGGCCCACACTTTCCTTGGCTTTCTTCTTGTTGCCAACATACCTGAAGAAACCCTTCTTGTTACTCTTGACATCTCTTGCTAGCTGCAGCTCCAGGTGCGATTTGGCCCTACTGATTTCATTCCTACATGCCCGAGCAATATTTTTATACTCTTCCCTGGTCATATGTCCAACCTTCCACTTCTTGTAAACTTCTTTTTTATGTTTAAGATCCATTAGGATTTCACCGTTAAGGCAAGCTAGTCGCCTGCCATATTTACTATTCTTTCGACTCATCGGGATGGTTTGTCCCTGTAACCTCAACAGGGATTCCTTGAAATACAGCCAGCTCTCCTGGACTCCTTTCCCCTTCATGTTAGTCCCCCAGGGGATCCTACCCATCCGTTCCCTGAGGGAGTCGAAGTCTGCTTTCCTGAAGTCCAGGGTCCGTATCCTGCTGCTTACCTTTCTTCCCTGTGTCAGGATCCTGAACTCAACCAACTCATGGTCACTGCCTCCCAGATTCCCATCCACTTTTGCTTCCCCCACTAATTCTTCCCTGTTTGTGAGCAGCAGGTCAAGAAAAGCTCCCCCCCCAAGTTGGCTCGTCTAGCACTTGCACCAGGAAATTGTCCCCTACGCTTTCCAAAACCTTCCTGGATTGTCTATGCACCACTGTATTGCTCTCCTAGCAGATATCAGGAAAATTAAAGTCACCCATGAGAACCAGGGCGTGCGATCTAGTAGCTTCTGCGAGTTGCCGGAAGAAAGCCTCATCCACCTCATCCCCCTGGTCCGGTGGTCTATAGCAGACTCCCACCACTACATCACTCTTGTTGCTCACACTTCTAAACTTAATCCAGAGACACTCAGGTTTTTCTGCAGTTTCGTACCGGAGCTCTGAGCAGTCATACTGCTCCCTTACATACAGTGCTACTCCCCCACCTTTTCTGCCCTGCCTGTCCTTCCTGAACAGTTTATAACCATCCATGACAGTACTCCAGTCATGCGAGTTATCCCACCAAGTCTCTGTTATTCCAATCACGTCATAATTCCTTGACATCACCAGGACCTCCAGTTCTCCCTGCTTGTTTCCAAGGCTTTGTGCATTCGTATATAAGCACTTGAGATAACCTGCTGATCGCCCCTCATTCTCAGTATGAGGCAGGAGCCCTCCCCTCACAGACGTTCCTGCCTGTGCTTCCTCCCGGTATCCCACTTTCCCATTTACCTCAGGGCTTTGGTATCCTTCCCCCGGTGAACCTAGTTTAAAGCCCTCCTCATTAGGTTAGCCAGCCTGCTCGCAAAGATGCTCTTCCCTCTCTTAGTAAGATGGAGCCCGTCTCTGCCCAGCACTCCTCCTTCAAGGAACACCATCCCATGGTCAAAGAATCCAAAGCCTTCTCTCCGACACCACCTGTGTAGCCATTCGTTGACTTCCACGATTCGACGGTCCCTGCCCCGGCCTTTTCCTTCCACGGGGAGGATGGACGAGAACACCACTTGCACCTCAATCTCCTTTATCCTTCTTCCCAGAGCCACGTAGTCCGCAGTGATCCGCTCAAGGTCATTCTTGGCAGTATCATTGGTGCCCACGTGGAGAAGCAGGAAGGGGTAGCGATCCGAGGGCTTGATGAGTCTCAGCAGTCTCTCCATCACATCGCGAATCTTAGCCCCTTGCAAGCAGCAGACTTCTCGGATCTGCTGGATGTCTTTGTATTGAATTCAGTAGGCATTAGATCAGGCCTTTAGACTTTGGAATGGATAAATGGGCTGCTTCTCCTCTGTCTCTAGACTGCTGTTTATATTTGTCACAGAAAATGCAGAGAATAGCCTCTATCAAAGAATAGCTTAGCATAGATCTCAAAGACTCAGCCAAGAGAATGAGACTCATCTGGTTTCCTTCCTACCAATCATGAGCCCCTGGGTTTGAGTCTTAGCTATCAGAATATACAAGTCACAAAACCATAATAAAATATATCAGAGGCGGTTGCTAGCTGGTTAACTCTGTTCTAATATTTAGCCACCAGATGCAGATGGATTTCTCTTTACATACAGACCAAGCTAGTCTGCACACTCAGGTACGTAAGTCAAGACTAAGCCAGATCTCCTCTTTGTGCAATAAGGCATTCAAATCCCAGCTGCTTCAAAGATATACAAATCTTGGTTTAAATTGCTAAGTTTGCAAATGACGTGAACTGACTCTGACTCCATGCTCTTTGTTTTCTCTCTATTAGAGTCTGTATTTCAGGTTGTTTTTTGTTCGTTTTTCATGTAAAGCATGTGTAAATGATATATGTGTATATGATGTATAGCATGCTGGAAAAAAGATTAAGGGCTTAACAGGCAAAATAAATCTTATTTCATTAAAATTGTCTTTTGCCCACCTGTATTTCTGTAATAACTGGTATTATATATATTTATTAATTAATAGCAATGAATAGTAATTCACTTAGCATTGGCCCTTTTATGGGGAGTCTTATTCATAAGGATGTTTACTAAGCAGGCATATAGTGAGAAAACACAAAACCAAAGCATGCACATCATCATCCAAAATTATTATTATTCGTCAGGAAACAAATGAGTAATCCCAACCTTAAAACCAGATCTGTAGTCACATTTGCCAATTACACATCACCATTTGTAATAACAACAGGGCTGCAGCTAATAATTTAAAGATTTGAGTCTGCAAGTCCTTTACATGTTGTATTCCCAGTGAAGTCAATAGCCCTTAAATGTGTAAACACAAAGGCCAATCCATATACCTCACCCATACACACATCTATATCTCCCAAGGTAGATCTGACATTACACACAGGAGGAACATTGACACAGCAGTTGCTGTTTTTGAGACACAGCAGTACATAAAAGACCGAATGAAGAACTAAAGTCTGCTAGTTACCATAAAAAATATTGCAGGAGGAAATTCAATATTCAAAACCCTGGTGTGCATGGCGTATGCGTACCTATAACAATGTATAATTCAAGTATTTCATGTCCCATAGGGACGTCACCTGTTCCTCAAGGGACAACCAACAAATGTTAGAGTATAAATAATATAAGAGCATGAGTGCCTGTGAATCTGTGCAGCACACTGAGTTATTTACTAAAAAGAAAAGGAGGACTTGTGGCACCTTAGAGACTAACCAATTTATTTGAGCATAAGCTTTCGTGAGCTACAGCTCACTTCATCGGATGCATTCAGTGGAAAACACAGTGGGGAGATTTATATACACAGAGAACATGAAACAATGGGTGTTACCGTACACACTGTAAGGAGAGTGATCACTTAAGATGAGCTAATACCAGCAGGAGAGCGGGAGGGGGCGGGGGAGAAAACCTTTTGTAGTAATAATCAGGGTGGACCATTTCCAGCAGTTGACAAGAACGTCTGAGGAACATTGTGTGTGTGTGGGTCCACCTTGATTATTACTACAAAAGGTTTACTCCCCCTCCCCCCCGCTCTCCTGCTGGTATTAGCTCATCTTAAGTGATCACTCTCCTTACAGTGTGTACGGTAACACCCATTGTTTCATGTTCTCTGTGTATATAAATCTCCCCACTGTATTTTCCACTGAATGCATCCGATGAAGTGAGCTGTAGCTCACAAAAGCTTATGCTCAAATAAATTGGTTAGTCTCTAAGGTGCCACAAGTACTCCTTTTCTTTTTGTGAATACAGACTAACACAGCTGCTACTCTGAAACGAGTTATTTACTGTTACACCACACTTCTATCTATTGGCAGCTTTATATTAGTCAATACTGAGTAAGACGGAATATTTACCCTATTAATTTTAAAATTCAGAAGCAACTTTCACTTTGCTCTCTTTATTGCTCCACCATAATCAGAATGGTGACAAAAGCTGTGTAACAATCAGGAGTCTGCTAGTAGCTCAAAGCAAAGATTATGGTTTTAATGCCAAACAAAAATATTTTTGTTTAGATGTGGACTCCTTCTTTGTTCCTGAAATAAATCTGAGTGCAAATAGTTATGGGTGCAATCACTGTCATTTAGATGTATAACTAGGTGATTATGCCTGCATAAAGGAACATGGGAGTTGTCATATGGGCTATGAGGCTTGAAATCATATCTATAATAGTACCTAGTGCCAAAGAAAGTGCAATTCCCCAAAATGGAAAAGTATGCGATTATATGCCTATGGAAAAAGTTTCTTCTTAACTTCAGACAGCTAGGGATTTTATCTTAGCTAATATAACTTTAAATATTCTTAGAATTCACATAAATGTCTAATCTTACTAACTTCTTTCCCTCAATAATATCTTGTGGCATTGAGCCCAAAGTTAATTAAGTGTTATACAAAAATGCATTTTGTTCTGTTTTAAATTTGTAGTCTTTAATATCTTTGGGTGTCCTCTGCTTCTTGTAGTATGAGAAAGGGTAAGTAAGAACAGGCAAATTAACTTTAATATGTATTAAATTTTTCATATACATCTATCATGCATTTCTTGCTCATCCTCTCTCCAAATTAAATAGTCCAATATTTTAAAACTCTCCTCATATGGGAAGATTTCCATGCATCCAATAATTTTTGTGATTTCTTTTATATCATTTTTGAGATAGGGAGCCCAAAAGTGAAAAAATATTCATAGTGAAGGCATGAGAAATACAATAGCATTGTTGTGATGAGCACCATCCAATAACCTATATAACAGATATATTATGACATTTACAGTATTAGGGTCCCATCCTACAAAAAATCTGCTATTAGGAATAGGGCTTACTGACATGTTAATGTCGTGAAGATTACATCCAGCGTAAAGCCCTGATCCAACACAGCTCTTATGAACAAGTGTAACTTTAATCACCTGAGTAGTACCATTGTCATGCATGTGGTTAAAGTTATACACAAGCTTAAGAGCTGTGCTGATCAGGTTTGAAAGAACAAGTTCTTCTCCTTTCTTTTTGAATATGTCCTAATATCTTATTTACTTTCTTTAGCCTATTGAGCAAATATTAATTAGGCTTCTTAAATTATATCAGTTTTGCCAACGGACTGCAAACAAAAGGGAGACTGTTTCAAAACTGGGTCCTTAATACTTCGTTGTTAATAATTGTCCCAGGCTAAAATCTGGGATCTAAGTTGCTAGCTGCTAGGATTATTATGAGTATTATTGTGGTAGAAAAACTATTTAAATTACTTCATCTGATTTTGGTTTATACAGATTGCTGAATAACAGAGAGACATACGCATGATTTCACTTTTTGTTTGTTTTCTAGCCAAGCTGTCAATATAAAAAAAGTTATAGTTTTCAAAATTAAAATTATGCAATTTAGACCTTATTTTGGTCGGAATGAGTCATTTGCAGTTTTCAGAAAAAAATTATTGAGATATTCAGCATAAAATATGTGAAGTGTTGAGAGCATTTGCAGGAACTTGCATGTCTGATTCAGACAAAAAAATTCCCATGAGCCCCCAGTAGGATGCCACTTGGCCAGAATTTTTCCTAGCTCAGCTGGTTTTTTCTATATAAATGCCAGCTGAAGCTCAGCAGAATTGAAGGGGTTTTTTTAATGTACTATAATCATTAAATACAAACAATGATTATGTATGTGAATAACAGTCTCTTGGGATGTTTTTAAGTCTTCCAAAAATAGTGCCAAATTAATATAGTCATAATTTTGATGGAAAGCAGGCTAGCTGTTATCCGGCAATTTAAAATGTGCAAAATCAGACCAGTGTAAATCCCAGACATGGTGGGTGCCCAGAATGGAACCATGTGACTGACAGGAGTTTTGCACAACTTTACTGGCAGGAGCCAATAGGAAAGCTGTTCAGTGACACAGCAGACAAGCAACCAGATAAACCCAGAGGAACCAAGAAGAAACAGAAAAAGCAATGTTTGCAGCTGCTCAGGTCACAGAAAATTTGCAGGACAACCATAATCCCCCATATGGGAGAAGCACATATTATAGAGAACTTCCCAGCATGCAGATGGAGAGTGCATTCTGTACCATCTCTTAGTTAACTGTTAAGAGGCATTTTTTGTTAAAATTTGGTAACAAGTCTTTTAAAGATAATTTGGGCATACTGAATCCAAGTATGGCTGTTACCAAGCTGTATGTTGTGTATAATGGCCTCTACAAAGGGAACAAAGTAACACATGGAAATCACTGAAGTGTAAATCTTTATTTCCTTTTCATTTTGGATTAACATATTTCACTGAGCTGTAGGATGTAATAAAAATGATCAAATAATATGTACAACCTTTTAATAAAGCTATTGAATTTCACTTTCTTATTTGCAAGAGGTACTAGAAATATTTTTGTATGTTACCATGAAAGAGTATGTTGACATGGCTCTCATAACTCGATCATTAGCACTTTGAAACAAAAATATACAAGCCAATTTAACTATCAGAAATACAAAACACAATCAGAAAACACCTTTTTTATAACAAACATTTTAATGCATACATGTTAAGCACACATTGTGACGTTGCACTCCATATGATTTTATAAAAATATGCTAATGAGTGTGAATATAATGTAACTGGAATACGCTTCATGCAAAAGGTCCCTTGTAAGGTATCATTACAAAGCTTATTATCTACTGAGTGTGATCATCCTATTTGTATGAATGTATCACTCTTGTATCTGAAACTAGAAATATGAAATATAACTCTGAGGTCCTATTGTAGTTATGCAAAGTGTGGGCCATTAATGGTGGTTTAGAATCTTAATGGCTCCTATTAACCAGGACAATTACCTGTAGATGGCTCTGTTTTACTTGTAAGTCTTCCTATAAACCTGTGGGCTGGCAAGTGGGTAACGAAGTCTTACAGTGACGTGTGATCATGTCACCTGAACTGGAATCCATCTTTAACCTGGTGCTTATCCATTGAGAAGGAGGGGTGGGTACCCAGAGGGACAAAGGATTCCCGCCTTATGCAAAAGATATATAAGTGGGTGGAACAGAACAAAGGGGGTGGCCATCGTGAGACATCCCCTAGCTACCACCTGAGCTGGAACAAGGTCTGTACCAGGGGAAAGGATTGTGCCCAGACTAGGAAGGCGTCCAGTCTGCGAAAGAAACTTATTGAAACACCTCTGAGGGTGATATTTTATCTGTATTCAGTTTTATTACTGTTCTAGGCTTAGACTTGCTTGTTTTATTTTATTTTGCTTGGTAATTCACTTTGTTCTGTCTGTTACTACTTGTAACCACTTAAATCTTACTTTCTGTATTTAATAAAATCACTTTTTACTTATTAATTAACCCAGAGTAGGCATTAATACCTGGGAGTGGGGAGGGGGGCACAAACAGTTGTGCATCTCTCTCTGTCAGTGTTATAGAAGGTGAACAATTTATGAGTTTACCCTGTATAAGCTTTATACAGGGTAAAATGGATTTATTTGGGGTTTGGACCCCATTGGGAGTTGGACATCTGACTGTTAAAGACAGAAACACTTCTGTAAGCTGCTTTCAGTTAAGCCTACAGCTGTTAGGGGACATGGTTCAGACATGGGTCTGGGTTTGCAGGAGGCTAGCGGGTCTGGCTCAAACCAGGCAGGGCACTGAAGTCCTAAGCTGACAGGGCAGGAAAGCAGGAGCAGAAGTAGTCTTGACTCATCAGGTGGCAGTCCCAAGGGGGTTTCTGTGATCCAACCTGTCACACACGTTTAACATACTGTTTTAGGAAACTCTGCAGTGTTACAGTGATACAGTGGAAGTGTGAATCACTTTTTATCTACTTACTTGATAATACTGTCCTTTAAGCACTGTCAGGTACATTGACACAACCATGTTCCAATTCTCTACATTTGCATACTCCTGTACAAATAAATCATGCTATTTTGCATTTGTGTCACTGACTTCTTCACCTTGTTGTGCAGCTACAGAATACTGCTTCCATGCATTCTGTTGGTATTGGTGACTACATGAGCTCTGGCACCAGACCTCCATTCTCCTGTTTCCTACCCATTATACTGGGAGGAGGGAGTATTGGATTTGGACAGTGGGCATGTCTTCAAATTAGTGCCTGGTAATGAGCTCTCTGTATGCAGAAGAAAAGAGCATAATTTGTTGAGGGTACAGAAACATGTGAACAAAGTGGAACTTTGGCAAGCCATACAGCTTACAAATAAACTCTTCTGCACTTTTCACCTTCCCTGAGTCCAGGTCACACTGTCCATGGTGTGTTTGAAGCAGATAGTGTCACTGAAAAACTTCCCATGTGGTTTTTTTGCTGTGTCCAGCTATAAAAGAATTAGCTTCACAACCAGTCAGAGCATGAAATGAGAGAAGAGTTTCTCAGAAATGGCATGAATAGAAAGTATTGTAGTTCCTTTGATGTGCCAACTTTCATCCAAAGCTGTCTACATGTCATTTTGCTGTAGTGAGCCAGCAAAAGAATAAGCAAATAGTTCCCCTGACTGCAACAACTATATTGATGACATCACTGTGGACACAGAGTAAAATCATTCTTAGTTTACTCCTTCCTGATGACCACACAGCTGATTGGTGTCAACTGTTACTGTTGAGCACCATACTTCAGCCTTATCTTGAAAACCACCAGAATGATCATAGAATCATAGAACTGGAAGAGACCTCGAGAGGTCATCTAGTCCAGTCTCCTTTACTCATGGCAGGAATAAGTATTATCTAGACCATTCCTGACAGGGGTTTGTCTAACCTGCTCTTAAAAATCCCCAATGATGGAGATTCCACAGCCTCCCTAGGCAATTTATTCCAGTGCTTAACCACCCTGACAGTTAGGACATTTTTCCTAATGTCCAACCTAAACCTCCCTTGCTGTAATTTAAGCCCATTGCTTCTTGTCCTATCCTCAGAGGTTAAGAAAAACAATTTTTTTTCCTTGTAACAACCTCTGACATTCTTGAAAACTGTTATCATGTCCCCTCTCAGTCTTCTCTTTTCCAGACTAAACAAACCCAATTTTTTCAATCTTCCCTCATAGGTCATGTTTTCTAGACCTTTAATCATGATGATCTTATCTGTCACGTGGTGCTTGTGTCATTAGCCGTTCAGATAAAAATATTGTGAGATTCTCCTTATTTTTTGGAAGTACAATAAAATTCATTGAGTTACTTAGAAGAGGCACACATCTGCCTTCTACCACTTCTTTGGATGGGTCTTGTACCTCTTGAATATTTATGTATTGTACGACACTTAATAGATTCCTTGCAGTACCTGTCAAGCACAATATCTATTCCATGGGTGTCTGCTCCAGATCTATGTACTCTTTTTACAAATGTGTCTGCAAGGTCTCCAAATGTTTTGGCTCCAGATAGCTTTACTATGACTTGTGCATCTATCACAACACATCCTTTTTAGAAAACCTTTGACAAGGTTCCTCACATCAAAGGCTCTTAAACTAATTAAGTAATCATGGGCTAAGAGGGAAGGTCCTCTCATGGATCAGTAACTGGTTAAAAAATAGGAAACAAAAAAAAGGAATAAATTATGATTTTTCACAGCGAAGATAGGTAAATAGCAGGGTCCCCCAAGGATCTGGACTGGGACCAGTGCTGTTCAACATATTCATAAATGATCTGGGAGAAGGGCTAAACAGTGAAGTGGCAAAGTCTGCAGCCGATACAAAACTACTCAAGATAGATAATCTTCCCAGTCAGCTTTGGATTTACAAAGGGATATCACAAAACTTGGTGATTAGGCAACAAAATTCAGTGTTGCTAAATGCAAAATAATGAACATAAACATAATCCCAACTATACATACAAAATGATGGGGTCTAAATAAGCTGTTACCACTCAAGAAGGATCTTGGAGTCATTGTGGGTCGTTCTCTGAAGACATCTGCTCAATGTGCAGTGACAGTCAAAAAAGCTAACAGAATGGGATAGATAATAAGATAGAAAATATCATAATGCTGCTATATACATGTATGGTATGACCACACCTTGAATACTGTATGCAGTTCTGATCATCCAATATTTAAAAAAAATTAAATTGGAAAAGGTGTAGGGAAAGGGAACAACAATGATTAGGGGTATGAAAGAGCTTCCATATGAGGAAAGCTTAAAAAGACTACCTGGGACTGTTCATCTTAGAAAAGAGATGACTAAGTGGGGGATACAATAGAGGTGTATCAAATCATTAATGGTGTGGAGACAGTGAGCACACAGTCAAGCTGTGGAACTCATTGCCAGTGGATGTTGTGAAGGCCAAAAATAAAACTGGGTTCAAAAAATAATTAGATAATTTCATGGAGGATAGGTCCATCAATGGCTATTAGACAAGATGGTCAAAAATTCAACACTCTCCCATCGGCCTATTGTGTCTTCACCAGACCCGCTAAATTGATGCCACTACATCAATCATAGTGGTGCCAATTTATCACCATAGTGAAGACAAACCCTGTACCACTAAGCCATTCTTGGAGCTGATCACGGTCCACTTGGCTGAACTTCTGACAGGACCTCTTGACAACAAAGTTCCCTTGCTGGAACTTCTTGAACATGCAGCATCTCCAGTCCATAAGTTTCACAGAACTGGACTATCTTGTATTACAGACATTACAGCTTGCCACACATGATACATCACTTGTAGATGCTCTTGTGTTCTCTCACCTCTGGATTTTGATTTTTTTAAAATCAATAGCAACTTCTGTGCCACCTGACTGATACTGTCTGCTCTGAATGAAAGATGGACTCAGTTCTGTCAATGACCTCTCTGTATTTGACATATTGCAGTTTCTTTCTAATGGCCATTGCCTCCATTATTCTATGCAGTCCTTCTTCACCTGCTTCATGCACATCTTCTTTACTTAATCCTTGGCAAATAATACAGAGATATCTTGAGACTTACTACCAATTCCATAGTTTACTTACAATTGTAACTAATATGAGTGTCACAAACTACAACCTCATCTGACCACTGTTGTTCTCTCTATTTGTAAAAAAATACCATCATCATCATTTATATGTTAATTCTACTCTAACTACAACACATTATGTACTGTAAAACAAATACAAAGCATGCAAGAAAATTATTTCACAAATTACAGGAAAAATAACTGGTGTTATGATTAAGTCTAAGATTAGGATACATTGATGACTAAATGCTATACAAAGTTGAATATTAGGGTGCAATAAAACCATGAAGTGCGTCTCCTCATTTCAATTCTTAATAGACTGAAAATGAATTATGCCAAACAATGTGATTTTGCAGACAAGTTCATGAACATGCTGTTGATATATGAAACATTTCTGGTGAATTTTGTCATCCATATTTATTTGCAAGTTTGAGAATCTAAACATCAAAACTTAGCTTGGTTACAACCATTTTTGAAATCAGCAGGTTCAAATTATGTTAGAAAAAATTGTTACCAACTTTTTTAAAAAATCCCTTATAGAAGATTGAGTCTGAAATTTCTATCTAGTCTATTTTAATCTGGCTAGTTCCACTGGTGCTTTTGGAGGGAATTTGGGGCCATGTGCCTGCCTCCTTTTGATGCTCTTTGTGGCGGTTTGCATTTCTGTGGCACTAGGGAAAGCAGTCAGTGCACTCCACTGAGAGCAAGTGTTCTGATTTTGTCCGGTGCCAACACAAGAGGAGTCATGGAGCAAGTAAGGCTCCTTGTGTTCTTTCTCAGCCCCAACATATATGCACAGAGCCAGAGCAGAGTTTATTAGAGCTAGCTGGAAAAATTCCAGCAAAATATTTTTTGTTGGAATTTCTCTGTTCATCAGAATTGAAACATTCTGTGGAGATGGTTCAATTTTGACAAAATTCTGATGGAATTGTGCCTGCCGGACATGTTTCCATTGTAAAACTGCCTGGCTTCCAATTCGCCTACCTGATTCCTCAGCAGCCCTGCCAGGCCTCAGAGTTAGGTGACCCCAAGACTTCTAGGATCCAAACCACCAAAGATGGCCTGCCAGGTAGACTTCCGCACCATCAAGGCTCCATTCCACTTCAGAGAAACTTAAAATAGGAATGAAAACAAATTTAGAAATATCAAAATCCTTTACAGTACAGAATTACCTTTCTCCATGCAGTTCTATCTCTAGCCTTTAGTACACAGTGTATCAGATTATAAAATAAAATTGCATTGTAAACAGTGAAAAATATTTTGCATAAAAATATTGCAATGTAACATATACTGAATACAAATAGTGAAAAGATATTTTGCATATATGTGGTCATATCCTTTGTACACTATTTCAATATTATACTGGGCGCCTTATTTTGCTGAGTTTCTGACCATCCACAACTCCTGTAGTCAGTGTTAACTATAGGCACCTGTCACCTCTGAACCTCAGGCCGGTAAGTTTAAAAATGTTGGGCTGTGCACATAGAAACTTCAGGCAAAAATACACACTCTAACGTGTGCAAGTGAAGAAACAGTATATGATCATGTAATTAAAACTATGTATTATAGTGCTTATGTGCAATGGGGCAGAGTTAGCATGGCAAGTTCAAGGGTAAATTGACATTTTCTGACTATAGCACGCTTAAACACATAACCTGTATGTTGCACACATTAACTTTTTTTTCCTTTTGCATTTCATTTTCTAGTTTATTTTTAAATGAAAAAGGAGGAGAGAAGTGAAAAATCTAAAAAAAAAAAAAAAAAAAAAATCAGCTATTTTCTCTAAAGCTTTCAAGCTCTCCTTGCTGCAAAACATTTAATAGAGCATGTAAATTCCTTACTCTAGATCGACATAACTAGGTAGCAACAGAACTTTGCCACCAAACCCCAAGCAACCTTTGATCCAGGCCTTCCGAATACCAGGAAAAGCAGGTTTAGTAATCTTTGGCAATTTGTATGTCAAAAGATCAGAGTGTAGAATTTCACACTTATGTAACATCTAGTTAGTCATCATTAAAATACTTTGCACTAGCTAAATTTATTCTAAAAATCATCCCAATTAAGCAGCAGTCACTATCGTTCACTATCATTAGATTGAATCATTTTCCTGGGAGATGTCCCAGCAAAACAGCTGTCCCAAGATATCATGTCCCAGTGAAGCAGTGCATACTAAAATAAGATTTTACATTTACATAACATGTTGCATCCCAAAGCACTTTACACATTAGCAGGGTAGAGTTTCAGAAGTGTGGCTTCCCATTAGGCTATGGGGGCAATTTGTACCTACAAAATTTGCACATAGGAAGGCCAGATATCTCTATGACTGTACAGATACAAAGAGCACCATGAAACTGCAGCAGCTTCTGGGATAGGGAAGAGGGGTATATGCCAAGTAGTTTTACTCTCTGTCATAGCTTCTCCAGCCTGATTAACCAATGCAAGCTCCCCTGCACTCTCAGAAGCTGAGGGGAACATTGAAGGCCTGTTTTTTATTGACATTTTCATTTGGCAACTGGACTTATTCTGTGCACATCTTATGTGCTTCAGTAACAAGTATAAACCTTGAGATTTGTCAGCTGTAACTCACCCATGTCAGGCAAATGTCACCTCAGTCTCGCTGGGTAGGAAACTTGATTGGACTTCAGCATGGTAGACAACACAGAATGGGATAGGCATGCCTGGGAATGTAGGCAGGGGGTCCTCCTTCTCCAAGGACTCATCACTTCTGCTTGGCCAGCTGGGTGGAGATGGGACCTGATTGGACCTGTGAGGCCCACCATTAATTTAAACCTCTGCCTGGGGCATTTGAAAGCTTTAGCTGTCCCACCCTCCTTCCTTGTAGTTGTAGTATAGGAAGAGTGTGTTTAGAATGCAGTGGGTATGAACAATCGCTTGTTTTGGGATCAGGAAGGAATTTTTCCTACTAGCACAAGTTGGCAGAAGTCTGGGGAGGTTTTTTTACCTTCCTCCTAGAATCATGGAGGCACAGTAGGATTAAAAGGAATAGGACTTAAAAATGAATATTAGGCATTTGTAGGAAGGCTTAGTTCAACACACCATGCCACTGGTGTTCAGAGCAGGTAAAAGCTAAAAGAGTCAGTTCCCAGAGGTAGAGGAGACCTGAGGTTTCGCTTATAGTGCATATGGGAGAAGGGGAGAGCTGATGTCCTTGCAGACCCAGGTCCTCCTTTGGTTCTTTCTGTCCACTTGCTGGAGGGTGAGGATTCAGAAGTGAGCAGAGTCCTAGTTGTAGGCTGAAGAGCGTCTACTCTGAGTTATGGGTTAGCCCTGTATCCTCTGCACTGGCACCATTTAAATGAGAGACAGGTGAAGTGGGGCAGATAGCATACCTCCCCTATTTTAACTTAATGAACTTGTGGTTTGCCACTTAAATCTATTCGCCTGCATGTACTAATCAATGGGAGCCCCCTCTAGCCAAGTCTATACTTAGACTGTTATGGCTATAACAGGTGAGATATAAGCAGCAAGGAATTGGAAGGCGAGGTTGTAAAAAGGTGCTTGTCTTAACTGGAAGTCACTTTCTGCATATCTCATACTGATCCTTAACATTATTTTAGCTGAGTTCTATTCTATTTATGTTGTGATTAAACCAATCTTATAGCTTTCAAGTTTAGCATGTCAACAATAGAAAATCTGTGCACTGGGAATGTTCTGTTTTCAGCACATCAATTTGTTGGCACTGGAGAGATGGAAAGCAGGTGTACAGTGAGAGAAACTAAAATATAGCCAGTGAATGTAGATAGGACCTTAGCCTGAAATTTGGGATACCTGAGTTCTCTTCCTGGTGTTGTCATTGATCTGAACTTATCCTTGGACTTCACTTCTGCTTCCACTCCTAGTCTTTGTCTATCTTGTCTATTTAGATTGTACATTCGGGGGGTTGGGGGGGCTGAGATTATCCCTTACAATGTGACTAGCACATTGGGACGCAATCTTGGTTGAGGCCTGTAGGTACTGATGTAATACAAATAAAAATAACAATGGTTCATATTGTATGCTTACTAATGTTTTGTCTAGTCTAATCTAAACGACCAAGTGATGCGGTTCCCATCACTTCCCTTTGGAGACGATTTCACAGCCTAATAGATCTCACTGTCAAGAAGATTTTTTTATATAGAGGTTTGCTCCTGTGGAGCAGTTTGCAGAATTGGGGAAAATTTTGTAATTCTATCCCTGAACATTCAATTTTGTCTGGCAAGATTTATTCTTTGTAAACTCATTCTGCTTACCACTCATGTTTCCAGGATCCTCTAGATGTTTAATAATTTTTCCTTTCAGTATTTGTTCCCGTATTTTACTGGACACAGGAGTTAGAGTTATGGGATTTACGTAATTGGATGTGCATACATAGAACTGAAAATATTTTTTGCTAATTTGCATCTTCCCAAGAACTGTTACTATAGAGGAAAATTAATTATTCTTCTTCTGCGGCTTATGTCGAGTGTTTTTAATTATGTGATTTTAGGTCTTTCTTCTTTCTCTGCTTTATTTTGGATCAGTTAATTAATTTTAAAAATAGTCTCCATTACATGCCAAGCACTGGAAGAAGGATAGCAGAGGCCAAAGGGTTGACTACAACAAGAATTATATTACATGCCAGTATAGAAGGAATCACATGGACTAAGTGCGGAAAGACTAATTTAAAAGGGTGTGCCTTCCCAAACATGCTCTTTAAATGTCGTGAGATCTAGTTGAAATCTAGGTTCTATCAACCAATGTGTCCTTGTTTATATATGCTTAATTCCCTGAAGGGAATTAAAAATTGTAACTAGTCAGATGGTTCTCGATTAAGAAATGTTGTGCTAATATTAAAGTGCCAAGGATCTAAGACTTTCTGGACTTGTGGCTCTGTTACTTTGTGCAGGTGACAATGCTTTTGTTTCCTGAATTATTTTAAAATAAGTAACTTTAAAATAAGAAAGCTCAAGAACTCTCAAGGACAGCTCAGTGGTTTCATAACAATATGAACTAATATAATCTTTTTTGTGCTAAAAATAGGTGGATGCCAGTGTCTGCTAAACTTTTTATGGGGAGTGTGCATTTTTCATTTATGAGCATTCATCATTAAGTGGCTTTATATTGAAAACAATATCTAATGGAGTTGGAAGTCAAAATATAGACATGTTTCAGAGCTGTTTGATTTATGAGATAGCAGTCCTATTTAAATGTATACATGTGTAGTGTGTCCTGACACATTAAGTGCTCTAGCTTAATTTCCTTTTCGATATGTACCTTTACTATTTTATCACCATGCCAGTATCTCTACTGTGTCAATGATCCATGGATCATGTAACCTTGTCACAGTCAAAGGACACGACAAACTCTCAGTAGGATTATTTTTCTCTTACTATACTTACAATACACACACACAAATACTAATAGCATTGAAAATGGAACCAGAAAAAAATATGTTAACCTCTTTTAAAAATTCTGGTCTCTGAACAATGTATGATATGTTATATCTTGTGTGGTGTTAGTCTTATGGTAGGCTCAGGAGTGTGTATTAAGGATAAAGTGGATGCCTCAATTCTGTAAATCAGACCTATGATCTTAATTAAAGTTTTTTGTGGTGTATTTTTTCTCTATATATTCATATACATGTATACAGTGTATATATCAATATATTATGTGTATAAACCTATTACTCATATTTTTCTATCTTACCATTTGAGTTACTCTACAACTTCAAACTCACAGCATGGCACAAACTATCTTGTCTCTCAGTTCTTCAATATTATTAATAATAGTGGTAAGGAGACACATGGTCAGCAAAAAGAAAAGGAGTACTTGTGGCACCTTAGAGACTAACCAATTTATTTGAGCATGAGCTTTCGTGAGCTACAGCTCACTTCATCGGATGCATACCGTGGAAACTGCAGCAGACTTTATATACACACAGAGATCATAAAACAATGTGTGTATATAAAGTCTGCTGCAGTTTCCACGGTATGCATCCGATGAAGTGAGCTGTAGCTCACGAAAGCTCATGCTCAAATAAATTGGTTAGTCTCTAAGGTGCCACAAGTACTCCTTTTCTTTTTGCGAATACAGACTAACACGGCTGTTACTCTGAAACATGGTCAGCAGGTTAACAAGCTTTCAATGGAAGACAGGAATAGTTTGTGCTATAAAGTTAACCACACACCTCCTGTTCAGCTATGGGAAGGTACTGACTATATGGGGGGATTAACACCCTGCAGTTATGAGGGTTACCCTTCCTCATACAGAGGGCTGGCAGGTAATCAGCATGTTCTACAGCACACCTAGCTATCCTCCATCCCATACAGAGCATGTTTCAAATGGCTGAAAAGCAACTTTTCAATCACTCAGCAGATCACAGGCCACTGGAATGAGCTGAAGAAGCCATGGAAATATGTGGATTAAGTTTCTCCCTTTCACAGAGACATAAACTGTTCATGTACATGGGATTCCTACAGAAACAAAGCAATAATTTATAATCATGGTAGAGAATAGTCCATAGATGTATTGGTGGGATAGTGTAATGTATTATGGAAGCAGGCAGACTGATGAAAGATGGAGTTAGTGAGATTCCTGTGAACTTTAGGTAATGTGTGAAGATAACAGGCATGTAACTTGGCAGTGCCACTGGAGGTAAGGACTTGCCCACATTTTTATAATAAAAATGTCCTCCAGTTCTCAGCTGAGGCCAGGAAGGAAATTTGGTTAAACCAAGATTTAAAAATGTAGCTTAAGTCAGACATACTCCAATGTTTCCCCTTCTCATTCTCCTCCTCCAAATATGGAGAAAGGAGCCACCAGGAGCAACAATTAATCTGGAGACTAGAGCTGATCAGAACATTTTTGACAAAGTTTTCAGTGTGAAGGTTGAGAAAGCAAGACTCTCACATGCTAACTTAATGGATGATACACTGACCTGGGATGTGGGAGACTCAGGTTCAAGTCCAGTGTAGAATAAAACCAAATTTCAAAACTTTGACTATTGCCAAGAAACATAATTGTCCTCTGGACAGCTCTCTCTGTGATCGAATGTCTACAGTCAGCTATATTCAGGCTATTGCCAACTGGAAGTAGGAAAGTATACCAGTGGAAGAACTTGTACCAATTTAAAATTGGGGAAGAGGGAACACGCTGAATCTCTGGATTTTCATGAATCCTCAGGAAAAATGTAAAAGGCGAAGTGTTTCATAAAATAACTAAAAACATTGTTTTATTAAGGGGAATTTCACAGAATTCAAATATCACAATATTTACTCCCACATTCGACAAACTTCAAAGGTCACTTGGGGACAGAAATTAGT
Organism: Lepidochelys kempii; assembly: GCF_965140285.1. Taxonomy (NCBI): domain Eukaryota; kingdom Metazoa; phylum Chordata; order Testudines; family Cheloniidae; genus Lepidochelys; species Lepidochelys kempii. Next base: position 56,142,070 of record NC_136383.1, read on the forward strand.
GGCTGTCATCATTATCACTAATTGAGGTGAGAAGTGGAAAACAGGATCTCAAGATACCCAAATGGCACTGTAATTTTAAAGAGGTTTATTCTGTTACTACGTTTCAAATAAGCAATGTTTGAGAGGATATGAAGTTTAGTAATTAGCCCACTAATTTTCTGCATGCACAGGAGTGCTAGATGCATCTAGTTATAGTTCATACACTTCACTTAAAAAAAATCTCATTACTCAACTTGGAAGTTTAAGGATTCATTTCAGAAAAAGCGAATAGAAAGATATTACACTTGGGCAACAAAATAAAAGGAATAAGGATCCTCTGAGATTATTTAATCATTTGATTTATCCACATGGATACAATTCACTCTAGTGCAGAAGATTCAGCCAAGGCTTTACACATCAGTTAAGCCCCTGGTAAAAAATGTAAGTGGAGTTTATATGGTGCACAGGGCCTTGTGTCAGTCCTCTGTGCTGGGATGATGCTTACACAATACCGTCTAAACAGCATTTTATAAGGACAGTACAGTGGTTTCCACTATAAAGGCAACACTGATCCCTTTACTTAGAAAACTAACTCTGATATCTCCACTATCACCATGTAACTGTTGGGAAATAATGACATTTTAATGACCACCATAGTATTTGGTGAACTGTATCCAGAGATATGTATCTATGGCTGGAGAAGTGATGATTCTGATTCCAATCCATGCTACCGAGATATGCCACTATTAACTAAGCCACCTATTTTAAAAGCCCGTTCTCAAGCTGTTGATTGTCTAATGCAGACACCTGTACTCTGTGCTAAGTGCAAGCATTAACAATAAAACTTACAAGAGTAGGCTGATGTGAATAGGCACAAAAGTCAAACCGAGCCATATCTAATTTTATCTGGCTGTCATCTTGTGGTGCGTTCTCGGTGATGCAATAATAAGGAGCACAGAGAGAAGGCTCAGAATAGATGAGAATGATACATTGTTTTCTGACAGCTGGCTTCTGATTTAAAGTTCCATCCCACCCTCCCCATCGCTCATGAACATGCACTTATTGCACTCAATGTATAAGAAGTTAAGACAATATTTTTCTGAAGCAGATAATGTAACAAGGACCTGTACTCAAGGTTGTTGCTAATGGAAAAGCCCAATAGGAATTTTCAGTACCTATATTTTTTTAATGATTTCTTCATTGTTTTGGGGTTCTTTATTGTGGTCAATAGCTCCTCCTCTGTTAGCTTTGAGTTTGGCACTGAAAGCTCTATAAAATGCCCTAATGGTCCTCAACAGTGCTGTTGTAGTACAGGATCTGGTTGTGTTTCCATTATGAATCTAGTTTCAAAGATATTTATATCTCAGCCATTTTAATTTGCATTAGGTTGTGGAGAATTTGGTTCACAGTCAGTGTGTGATGTAATTTTTGGTGCATATGTGTGTGTGTGTGTGTATTTGAAAAGATGTCTTTTAGCTCAAAAACTTTCAAACAAACATATCTTTAATTAAAATAAAACGTGCATATGACTATGAAACCACTGTATAGTCTAATGTCTGAACAATGTTTTATCTTATTCAGAAACAACTTTTCATGCTTTGAAAATATCTACACAGTGAAAAATATATTGCACATAAGTTCATTTAAAATTTTGAAATGTCATAAAATTGCTTGATTTTGCATACTTTTCATAAAGTTTAAAATAGGTAAACGTTGACAGAGGTCCTGTGGAAAACTAATATTAGATTCTGTAAGTAATAACTGTATCATAAGGAGACAGAATTAAATTCTGGCATTTTCTAACTTATAATGCTTGACTTTGCAACCTAAATAACATTTTTTATGTAGTATTGTATATTCTTTGTGTAGTGCATATAGACAGAATGCTTTTACCATCAGTATACATTACATTCTGTCTTTGGCATCCTTATACAGGTGGTCAAAGTTTACATTTCCTTATAAATTTCTGTTTGCGTGCAGGGTTACCGAAGGATATTGGAGCAGTATATTTATATGTAACTCATTCAAGGCCTTGTTTGAGTATTCAGCGATGTTGCCTTTTTGGCAGATATTATTTTAACTTATATTTCTGTTAATTTGTTCAGGTATTAGAGCATGAGAATTGAATAAACATAATTCCTATTCTACAAAACCACATTCAGCATCTCCTCCTTATTCATGTTTTGTATTGTGCAACTGTTAGATGTATATATTTCATTTCTGTCATGTAATTAATAGTATTAGCTTGTGTTGAATTCTATTGTCTCTAGTCTATCCAAGTCATTCTGAATACTCTTAGTTTGTAATTGACTACCAGTCTTTCACCCCACTTCATGAGCAAATTGTACCTTACTGCATTTCTCTCTCTTGTAGGTCATTGTTATATAAACTGAACAAGATCATTCCTAATTACTTATTCTTGTAGCAGTCCATTACTTATACTCCTCTTCCTGAAATGTTACCATTCTCAATTTCCCAATGTCTTCGGTGTTTGAGCCAATTTTGTACCCATTCAAATTCAAACATCACACCCCTTTCACCGTACTTGCTGACCTTTTAGATTAGCTTTTTTTAATAAAATGTACGAATAGCTTCCTCAAAGCACAAGTAAATATGTTCACTTCTACCACCCCCCAACTCCTACCCTCTCTTTTTGTGACATTCTCAAAAAATCTATCAGCTTTCTAAGAAAGAGATCTTTTGTGAAGACATCTTAATTATCTTTAACAAAATCCTAACTTCCTAGATGCTCCCTTGTTTTGTTGCTAGGCATTTACCCGACAAAGCACTTGAGAATTTGAGCACATATTTATTGTTAAGCATACCCGTTGAAGAAACTGGGACTGCTCATTTGCTTAAAGTTAAGCTGGTGATTAAGTGCTGGTTGAGGCCCTAATACAATTAGGAAACTTAATCTGCCATTCCATACATTGGTTACACTGGCCATAAAATGTGTTGAATATGTATATTTAAAACATACTTGAAAATATATACATGTAAAATATTAGTAATTTGATTCATTTTCATGATATTTTAAATATGGGACAATACAATTTACATATTTATAATTTAGTATCATTTTATATTAAATCTATTGTTCTGCAAATTGGCCAGCTTTGTAATATTTAAATATATATTATATATTTTCTCAACTATTTTCAATCTATATGCAATATATTTTACTCGCTTAGGCGCCAATCCTGCAAACACTTACATATGTATTTAACTTTGGGCATTCAAGTAGCCTCTCCAATCCCCATGCATGTGTGTGGGTGCCCAGGGGAGTTGGGCAGGAATGACTACTCTGCAAATTTTGCCTAATTCTACCATGAGAAAATCGTATCCATAATGATGACAAGGGTCACTTTATCTTCAGAAATCCCATTTCCAATATGGTTTTAAAATCTTTCTCCTTTGCCAATTTCTTTTGAAGTAAAATCATAGAGCTTCAAGAGTATTACAAAACTTGCCTGACCAAAAAGAGTTAAATTTTGCAGTCTCTCAGATTAGCTGGCCTACTGTATCTTCTTAGCCATTCCCCCCAACTGCATAAAGACATTGGTGGCATAAAGGAGGCAATAGATTTTAAAAAAAATACTAACCATGATTCTTTCCACTCTATGACTATAATAAATGAGTCTGCTGTAAGTGAGATCTGTATCTATTGAATGAGTGGTCTGTGTCATAATTGTGACACCACTGAAAAACTGTATTGAAGGAGATCAAAAAAGTCAGAGCGAAGAAATGCCTACTGTACATGTTTGAAGTTTCTCTAAAAGGAATACAAATAGTCAAGGCAAAAAATTTTATAAGCTAGTGGGTTTGACCTCAGCAATGAGCTACTGGACCACCCAGGGTCAAATATTACATAACACATTCTGAGGCATATGTGTTGTATAAAATCCTTAAATCTGGAATGCATCTACCACACAAAGTTTGACCACAGAAAGGATTGCTGCTACGCTCACTAACACCCACACACACATAGATAGGAATAATTAGCAGTGTACAGTATATATAATGCTGGTGGGAGGAGGGGAAGAGAATTGCCCACCTGATGTCATCTGCAGCCTAATATCTGATAAATTATGCAGCAGGTTAATATTTAAATACCCAGTTTACCTGAATTGCAACTCCAGCTCAAACAGTAATATTTATCTTTATATAAAACACTACAGAAAGGCAAACACTACAGCTACTCTCTCATGTTATTTCCTAGCCTACAAAAATAATAATCACCTGTTCACTGCTGATGGATAGCTATGGGATGGGCTGGTATTCAGTGCAATGTTCACAGGAACACAAAAATATGGAGTCAAGAGTGAAGGAGTTAAAAAGCAAATCATTTAAAAATAAAATACCTTTAAAAATAGCTGAGACAAAAAGTACTCTCAAGTGCTGCCCCTGCCTGAATATTACGAAACCCTTCCTTTGAACCATGCCCCCTAGAAAGGAGCATTCAAACCTTGGAGAAGGAGAGAAATGCAGCAAAGTACCAAAATATTATCCTGGGAACTAAGCCCAATCTCAAACCTCTTAATAAAAAGACATGACGGACATCACAGAAAAGAAAATTAGAGATAAATGAAACTCTAACGCTAAGTAGCAAGCAGGAAACACAACATGCAAACCCTAACCCTCAAAAAACTCGTCTATATCAAACACATGATACCACGTGAACAGACAACCTGATTTATTATGTCATGAGCAGGCTTTACTCATGGTTTTACCTTTTGTATACTATGGGGTAGCCTAAATACGGACATTGACCATTGACTTACCATTTCAAAATGCCAACTTTTCAGCAACAAGTGGCTTTCATCTTGAATACATGTCACTCTGAAATTTTCCTCCTAGGCACATGGTCATAATGCCAAACAGCTGATGCTCCTAGGAGATAGCAGGGGTAAGAATTCCTCTAGCCCTCCATCAATACTAAGTCCAGCCTCCCTTTCTCATATGTACGGTGTATTCTATTGGAGTTCTATATAAATTTATGCAAAATAAAATCTACTAACACACATGCAACTACAGTGATATTACTATAAAAACAAGCCCAGTCACACATCTCCTGTTCCTGGTCATTGAATCATCGATTCATAAGCTGTACTGTATACATTTTGCACAGGACATTTTTCAATGTTGTTGCAAACCTCATTTTTAATTACATTTTCAACAGACTTCTACCTGTCAGTATCAAATGTATACTGTTTTCCTTTGAATATTTGGACTGTTTCTTCAGACAAATAGAGCATACCTGGAAATATCCAGTATGTAAATAATATACTGCACTTCAGGCAAAATCACTCTTTGTGATAAACTTGACCTTGTTGTTTGTTTGTGGCTGCAATATTCATGAGTAGTGCTGTCACTATAACTTGTGAAAACAACATATGAACAGTGTACAATCCACAAGGTGATGACAAACTCTCTCATTTGCACCCGCACACCCACAGGCTCAAATGATACAAATATAAGTGACGATTGTAGCTAACTTTCCGTAATAAGCCTGATTTTGACACAGATTTTCCAAAACTGAATCATTCTATCTGATATTTCAGTTGTGTGAGAGGACTCCAGGCAGAATATATCTGGAAAGTTTGGATAAACCAGGCAAGATATTGGAGAAAAATGAGAAGTCACAAACTGAGATGGGTTTAATAGATTTCCTTCTTTTCTGGTACATACTGGGATCTGCAAAAGAAGATTAACATCAACTTGGAGTTCAACACTCATCTATTGTTCCAGGTTAAATATAGTCCTCATGGGGTCTTCATGGCAGGTATGGGAAGAGCGCATCTGGGCCTTATACACATATGTAGAATAGGTGTGAAAGAAGCCAGACACAGTTATAGCCCCTGAGCTTGAGGGTTCACAAAAGGCCTGCTGCCTTATTACTCCTATGAAGATGCACAGTGCCCAAAGGGGGCAGGGAGTGGTCATGCCATATGCCACAACTACCAGCTTGCAGTGAGGGATTAGCACTGTGAGAATAGCATGCTGCACTCCCACAGGGATATAGCAGTGGGAGTACTGCCCTCTGCCCACCGGAGAGCTTGGGAAGGTATTCTGCCTTTAATGCTCTGCTTGATATACCTCTGCTCTCATCACAAACTGTGTACACTTCACCAAGCCTCTCTTTTGTGCAACCCTTTTGTCTCTTTTGCCCACAAAAGTGAGTGTCAAATCCTCATTTATGAACGAGGAGCACCCAATGTGAAGATCACCCTTGCATGGCCCAATGCTTGCTCAGCAGTGTGTCAGGCTAGTTATCAGGCTGTAGGAAGCTCTAAATTACACCTGCTCACAAAAGCCTCAATGGCCCAAATAGCAGCTGGAGAACATGGAGTTGAATAGAAGTCCTGGGCACACCCTCTTTATCCAGTCACACCCCTTCCATCATCATCAGCAAGATATGATGTAGGAGGCATTCTGTTGGCTTTACACCAAGGGTGGGTCCCCTTGCACTGGTGCTTTCCTCCCATGGCTGGTTAGGGAAGCTTTTGGGCCAGTTTTTGCAAGCAATGCAGTTGCAGAGCAGATGTTCCCAACAATCTGGCTGTATGGTTGGAATGTGCTTCCTGTGTCTTATTTAGCTCATTGGCACTTCATGGCAGGGACATTTTATTCTTTTCTATGTTTTTATAGCGGCCTGAACCCACTGTTAACTCTCAATATACTAAATTAATTATAGGTAGATCCAAGATGGAAAGATTAGATCGATCACAAACATCTCAAAATTTTGGAATAGTAAGTTCTGGGTTCTGGCCTTTCTCCGTATCTCGTAATAACAACGTTTAATGACAGTATGACTTTTTAAAATGAATTTTGAAATGTGGATTAAAATAAACCAATGGCCACATTTATCACCCAAAATCTCCAGTGTTACAGGATAGTCAGATTATCACTGGAGAGAAGTAATCTCAGCAAACTGTCTGTTCATTCTATTAAAATTATGGAAGTGACGAGTACTTATACATTGACAGGAATGCTTCTGAAAGCAATAGTTAGTCAGAGCATGTTGTTTTTCTACTGCTACTGATGGCTGAGAAGTATTTTGCTTTCAAAAAGAGAATATACATCAATGATTTTATGAAAGTTATATGTCTTTCTCTTATTTCAATCAAGTGTTTTCCTATCACTTTGATCAAACTAAGTGGCTGCTCTGTATGACCACCATGGTGTATAACACATCTTGAAGAGCTCTTAATGCCGCTTGTAATCTCAGCAGCAATGTCTAAACAAGAAGCTTTTAGCTGCCATTTTCTTTTTTCACATGGGCTCTTTTTCTGTCTCGTTCGTGACCTTCCTTATTAATTAAATGGCACATTACAAAAGTGACTGGTTATGGAATTATTCTAAATTGATTAAAATTATAATATTACAGTAATAATATGACAGTAATTCATTACTCTTGAATTCATATTACTTGAATATTGTGGATCTAGTTTTCCTCTGTCTTGCACAGTGTCATGATTTATATATGTGCGAAATGTGTGTAAAGTGCTACCAAAGTAGAACAGGTTTCAGAGTGGTAGCTGTGTTAGTCTGTATCAGCAAAAACAACGAGGAGTCCTTGTGGCACCTTAGAGACTAACAAATGTATTTGGGTCAGAATTTCTTATTTGGCTAAATGCTCCCAACTCCCACTGATGCCACTGAAAGTGGAGAGCCCTCAGAAGTTCCGAGGATTTGAAACCAGTATGTTATGGTATAAAGCTGAATGTGACCTTGAGAAAGATATATGCAGAATGTCTGATTCAATAAGTGCTTATGGTCAAAAATTGTAATATGTATCGCTTGCATAATTTGAAAATAATTGGAAAAGAAGATTTCCTGACAACTTTTAAAGTTTTTGATGTAAGTATAAAATGTCAAATAGTGTTCAGAGCCTGCTAGGTTTCACACACTTGCATGATTTTAATCCAACCTGAGGCCTCTGCTTTTGGATATTTTTGAAGTGTGTCACAGAGAAGCCAAATTGTTCAGTTCCCCTCCACCCCCTCTTCCTTTTGTAACTATACAAATATGAGATTTGTATTTTTGAACCAAAATCTAAAGAACATTCAAATGAGTCTGAGAAATGCACATTTGCAAATGTTTCCTCCAGTATTTGTCTGAGAGAAAGGAGACAGTAAAGCATCTCTTTTAATTTAGTCTCAGCAGTGGCTGCATGGTATTCAGGAAATACAAATGTGAAAGCGGTGCTGAGCAAATAAGAGAACAGAATAGCTTCTGAATTGTTCTTTAAAGAGGAGGCACAAAGCTTTCTACCTGCCAAGACTAGACATGAGAGAAACTGATTCAGACAAACTATCTAAACTCAACCCCAAACTCTAAATCACTCTTTTTTGAAGTTTTAAAAAGTTAGGTGAATGTTTCCTGCTTAGTTTATTTGTTGTTTATTTGTATTTTCAGGTTTCTCTGCAGGAGTGGAAACAGAAGTACCAAAAAAAATCAGCTAGAAAAGCTCTGCATTCATCTTTTTTTTTCATACTTGTTCCTTCATTTGCATCCTGCACTTCACATGCAACTCAAGCTGCACACATCTGTTTCTCCTGCTCTTATCTCTGTGCCTGCTACATGGAGCCTGCTATGCCTGGAATTCTCCTCCTGACCTGATCTAGTATGCTTCCACCCTCTCTTCTTTCAAGTCCCTTCTTGAAACCCTCTTCTTCCAAGAAGCCTATTAACCATATTCCTCTCAACTCTGTCAAAAAAGTACTGATAAAAATCAAGCAACCCCCTACAGACCGAAGACATGGACATGTGCCCGTCATCACTGCTCAGTCACTTTCCCTTTTCTAGCTTCCTTCTTCCAACCTTTGACTGTTTTTAATCTAATTAGCTTGTATGTTCCCCAAAGTAAAGTCCTTATTCAATACATTATACTCGTAAAGCACTAGGCATCCTTTTGGCACAATAGTAATAAATATTAATATTCTCTAACCTGTCATCCAATGCCAAGAAGGACTGAAAATCTCACAAAGGTCTATTACCACAAGGTTTCTAACCCAATTTCTAGAGCAAAGAGGTTTAGATAAATATCTGGACTTTTGGACGCTTCTTGACAGAAAGAATCAGATTCAGCAGTACACTCTGGCTGCTGAGTGACTCAAAGCAACCATAAACCCCATTTTATGGCTGGTTGAACAGAGTCACAGCTGCTTTGGCCTTGCCAGGATAATGCAAAGCAGCCAGCGCATATGGGTAAATCTGGCCACAAATCTTCTGAGGTTCATGAATTACTAGACTTAACTTGGACAGCTGTAGACTTAGACATCTGCAGATTTAAAACTACTTTTTAAGTTTGCAGAGACTCAGCCAGGGGTTTATGTGAGATGTGATGCACAGGCCCTGTGCTGGCCCTATGCGTAGGGTGAATTTCACCCTATGTGAACTGGAGCTTTGGCTCTGACATGAATACCCATTTGGATTGAGAGCATGATGCTGTGATCTTACTTGACATTGGATGGTAGTTTATGAATGTGAGAAGCTTTGTGTCTCCTGCATTTGAAACAATTGAACTTCCTAGTAGCTATATATCACAATTTTAAAACTATGATTATTTGTTCATTGCTATTAGAATGATAGGAAAAGTCATGAGTTACAATGAAGAGAAAACCTAAAGAGAGAAAAGACTGCTGCAAAGAAACGTTTTTTTGTTTTGACTTCTGAAAGGCAGACTAACACTAATGTAGTCTATTTCAAAAAATGTGTTAAAAGTAGTTTCAAATTACATCTGCCCCTGACTCCCTCGGACAATATTTGTGGCATTAAAAGGTTGTTTTCCTATTTTAGAAATATTTCGCACCTCTCTGCTGCTGTGTGACAGACCCACACTAATGAAAGGGGAACCTAAACAACTAAATATGCAGGAAAAACAGTGAAATTGGCCATATACAACCTTTACAATGGGAACAAACTTTTAAAAATATTTTCATTTTCATAGATTCATAGATTCATAGATATTTAGGTCAGAAGGGACCATCATGATCATCTAGTCTGACCGCCTGCACAACGCAGGCCACAGAATTTCACCCACCACTCCTACAAAAAAACCCCTCACACCTATATCTGTGCTATTGAAGTCCTCAAATCATAATTTAAAGACTTCAAGGAGCAGAGAATCCTCCAACAAGTGACCCGTGCCCCATGCTACAGAGGAAGGCGAAAAACCTCCAGGGCCTCTTCCAATCTGCCCTGGAGGAAAATTCCTTCCCGACCCCAAATATGGCGATCAGCTAAACCCTGAGCATATGGGCAAGATTCATCAGCCAAATACTACAGAAAGTTCTTTCCTGGGTAACTCGGATCTCACCCCATCTAATAGCCCATCACAGGCTATTGGGCCTATTTACCATGAATATTTAATTACCAAAACCATGTTATCCCATCATACCATCTCCTCCATAAACTTATTGAGTTTAATCTTAAAGCCAGATAGATCTTTTGCCCCCACTGCTTCCCTTGGAAGGCTATTCCAAAATTTCACTCCTCTGATAGTTACAAACCTTCGTCTAATTTCTAGTCTAAATTTTCTAGTGGCCAGTTTTATATCCATTTGTTCTTGTGTCCACATTGGTACTGAGCTTAAATAATTCCTCTCCCTCTCCGATATTTATCCCTCTGATATATTTATAGAGAGCAATCATATCTCCCCTCAACCTTCTTTTAGTTAGGCTAAACAAGCCAAGCTCCCTGAGTCTCCTTTCATAAGACAAGTTTTCCATTCCTCAGATCATCCTAGTAGCCCTTCTCTGTACCTGTTCCAGTTTGAATTCATCCTTCTTAAACATGGGAGACCAGAACTGCACACAGTATTCCAGGTGAGGTCTCACCAGTGCCTTGTATAACAGTACTAAAACCTTCTTATCCCTACTGGAAATACCTCTCCTGATGCATCCCAAGACCGCATTAGCTTTTTTCACGGCCATATCACATTGGCGGCTCATAGTCATCCTATGATCAACGAATACTCCAAGGTCCTTTTCCTCCTCCGTTACTTCTAATTGATGCGTCCCTAGCTTATAACTAAAATTTTTGTTGTTAATTCCTAAATGCATGACCTTTTTTTTCAGTAATCCCAGGTACTAGTTGTAACACTAGTAGGTACAATATTTTCAGATAGAAGTGTGATTTTAAGTTTATGGGGTCCCTTTAGTTATATGCTAAATTATTTATTACATTGGCTGTTAACAATTACTGTAAAATCTTTTTTTTCTTCTTTTATGGGTTCAGAAACTGGAAGTATGGAGGAGCTAGCATGCCAGGCTTTTAGCCTGAACCTATGGTGAACACCCTGTTGCAATATGAATCTGATTTTCTTTAGGATTTCCAGCCCATTTGTGGTTGGAATTAAATTATCTGCACATGTGACTCTCAAAAAGATTGTGGCTTCAGTTCATTTGGGATAACCAGTTAAATGTTCTTGGCCCTGATCATTCCTTCAGTTGCACATCTGCCGCCATCCTCAAGTCAAATGACATAGTAACAACCATCTGCCTGGGGAATAAGAGGGACACGCTCCCCACAGCCTTTTACTATCCTATGAGCCTCAATGTGGCTGCAGAACTGACACTTTCCCACTCCTGGTCCTTCCATGCCTCTTGTTTGGTTGCACCACGTTTCAGAGGATGAACATAAATGACGGGTAAGCAGGTCCCAGATGCTTATTCAAATCTGATCCATCCACTCCAATCCTCTGGGCTCTTTGGGGGGTTCCTAATGATTGGCCAGGCTTCCTGTTCCTGCTCAGGAGAGAAAGTCCTTCCTCACAGTATTTCAACATTGCCAGCTGCAACCAGGAAGTTAAGACATAAGTACAAAGTTTTTCCAAAATAGTTGTTTTTCACCTCCAAAAGAGATTCATTTGGGGTGAAGATTCAGATCACTTTCCATTTTCTCTGTAACCAGTTTGCTGAAACATACTCAGAATCTCTGGTTTTCATTAGGATTAATTTCATTCAGTTTCAGTCTTTTTCTTACAGACACATAGGTGATGGAATGTGGATTTTGCCCGAAACTGAATGTGCCCAAATCAGAGATGGGATTGTAAAGCACCAACACATAACCATGGAAAACCTGAGGTGAAGTCAAATGAAGGTTGAGAAGATGACACTCTCCTGCATAAGTGTCCTATTCACAGTCTACCACTGACTGTTGGCCAAATATATGCCAGTAAAATTTTGACATTAGACAGAAGGCTGAGTTCCGCGTATAACTGAGTAATTGGTCTGCCCACCCTGATAATTATCACTCTGTCGGTCTATCTTTAGAAGCTGATGAATTTATATGGCAATTCAAGATACCAATTTTAAGGGAGAGGTTGTTTACCATTATGGGCCAACTGCTTCGTCCAGCTGACTAGTCAACCTACAGACTGTCACTGGTAAACTGAACTGACATTGTGTGTTCTTTGTAAAGATAGTTTTCAAAGGAATGTACTCACTCAATATGTGCCAGCAGCAAAGAAATAGGTGTACTACATATCTTGTGCAACTAACCTGTTGATCCACATACCACAAAGTTAAAGACTGACACTTTATTAAAATACTGTGTGCAAAGAAAAATGTAGATTCTAGCTTAGCCCTCTTTCCATCTCACATTCTTTCTTGTCATTCTTCATGTTCTCTTTAATTACATTTTCCTAATGAACCTCTTTCTCTAATCTCCATTGCTATTTAAAAAGGTGCTTTTTAAAGCACCTGTTAGAAACACAGGTAAGTTTTGTTTATACACAAATTCTGCTTTTGGTTGTAGGCAACTCCATTGTCCTCACTGAGCTTTCAGTGGCTTAATTGAGAGCAGAATTCAACACAAAAGATTGTGCCTGGCTGTTGATTTTCTGTCTGTCTGTCGGGGGTGGGCTGTGGTGTTCTGCAGTGGGAGATAGTGGATTGCCACCTGTGTGCGTGTGTACACACACACACACACACACTGAATCAATCTATAATCACAGACCTTGCATGCTGGGGTGCTCCAGGAGGCATTGAGGGGATACAGCTACTGGACTCCTCTGGCTTCACAGCAGCCCGCCACTGGGCTATGAGTATCTTGCACTATTGAGCCCAAAGTAATTTTTCTCAATTTACCCTGCAAATTGGCCATGCAATGATATTAAAGCTTTCAGAACCCAGCTCAATGCAAAGTCCTACCTTGCCATGGTAGAGGGCAACGAAACCCTTTCTCTGTGCTTTGTATTTAATTAACATTTTGCATTTTTCATGAAATTTCTTTCTTTTTTTTTTATTTACAGCCAAGGGAGAGTGTTTTGCAGTTCTACCCCTGGGCAAGTTTGTAGCATAAATCCTTTTTCACTGCCAGGCAGGTCTGCCTTCCTTACACAACAAAAGAGTAGAGATTCTGATTAGCTAAAAATCTAATAATGGTAGCTATAGACCAGCTGCTGCAACCTTCTAAGCCTACAGCAGCTGCTCTACTATGGAAAAATCCAAGTGTTTCAATTTTTTTATTCTATATCAATGGCTTCTGTGCAACTCATATGGTTGCTGCATTTAGTTAGTCCTGCTGGTACCTCTTGCACAATTGTATTCAAGCATGTATGGAAATCGAAACATATTTTTCTAGTGAGTGGGAGGAGCCAGAGTAACCATAAAATAATAAATAATAGGAATGAGAATACCGAACTCTTAAAGTTATGAAGCTTTAGCTATGTAGTGATCAGCTCCCCTTAAAAGGTTTACCTAATAGTTCAAGAATCTGCTGAGTGAAAGGTCATTTTTTAAACAATAACCATATCTCTGAAAAATATCCTATCAACTTTCACACTTGTATTTGGTTATAACTGTGCAGAATGTGTTGAAACCATCAGCTGTTTACCCTACCTTTCCATTGCATTTTTCACCTACTTGTTTTCCCATTTCTTTCCTTCTAGCACATCCCTACAGTCTATGTGTCAAATTTATAGCTGGCATAATGGCACTCATCTCCATTTCAGTCAACAGAGACCAGAATCTCCCTTTTTGTGTTGTTGTTTTGCTTTACCTGTTCTTTTCTCTTTCCTGTTAGGCCCAATTTGTGCTAATTACCACTCAGCTATGGTGTAGAGTTTTACCACAGCAGGGAGAGCTCTGGGAAATATAGTTCCTCTCAGTTCCCTGTTACATGACATAGTGGGAAGCAGCATGCACTTCCCTCCACACCTATACACCTTTGATGGCCAGTGCAAGGGGAAGGGCCATGGATTAGCCCTGTAATAAAAGTGTGCAACAGATGAGAGGGCCCTGATAAGAGTCTAATCTTTATTTTCTAGCCCCAGTCATATGTCATGGGTCGGGGTTACAAAAGGTTATACCCAAATTACCCACAGGAGCCAGAGACTACTGTTATAAGTCCTACCTCCTCCCTGCCCCATTTGAGAAACACGGGGACTGCAACTGTGAAAAGATCCTTTTCAAGGATTCCATCCCAGAAGGGAAACCTTTGTGAACATCCCCCTCTCTTATATACCCATGCAGGGGCCAGCCACGATCTTGTCTTTGATGGTTAGAAGCACATGTAATTTAAAGCTATTGTTGAGATCGCCATCTTTAATCTGGCTGAGTAGAATATTGTTAATTTATTTATTGACCACCATCAATAGGCTCAAGAGCAAAATACCATGCCTGCCCAGGGGAAAAATATATATATAACATACTTTTAAATTTATTTATATTTTATTGTGCTAGCACCTAGAGACCCCAGACAGGGATGGATTGTGCCTGCCAATGCACACACATATATTTTTAAAAATAGTCCTAGCTTCAAAGAGCTTACTGTCTATGAAGAGAGACAACAGCTGGAGATAAATTGAGAGGGGAGAGAAGGGCCAGGTAACAGACAAATGATCATGTTTGGTATAATAAACAGTAGTCGTTTGTCCCTGTGTGTAAACTCAAAAGGTACAGGGACAGATTTTTTAAAGAGTGGCCTCACTTTTTGCAGACGCAATTTGTGCTTGTAATTTTGCAGATGCATTTGCACTCTGCAGGAAAATATGACTGCTTGCACCTATAATTGTCTGATTAGTGGAATGAATCAGGGTCCTGGAGGCATAATTACTGATTTGCACTATCAGTTCAGACAGTGTGAGCACAGGCTTACAACCATTGAACCTGAAAAAATGGTGTTTGAGCCCCAGCTGATTATGTCAGTCACCTTTGCTTCATTTTGTATGTGAACAATCCCAGAACTGAAACAGCAGACACTCTGAAACAGCAGTCACTTCATCCCCTTCATAGGGAGCGTTAGGAGATGCTGTGATATGTTGGTTTTTTTAAGCCAATGCAAATCCCATTAGCAGATTAAAACTCCACAGTGCAGATTTAAAGGAGCCTAGGCAGCAGCTACAGCCAACTTGTCTTCCCTCTTCAACGAGATGCATAGATTGCCTAAGAAAAGGTTTTGTAATGTTAATTTACTATAAAGTGAGTTCTGAATGCCATTTTATTCATCTTTTAATTAGACTGGATAAATCTAGTCAGCTTTATTCTACTTAATCCTATCGCATAAAGAATTAGGACCTGATACTCCTCTCACTTACACCAGTTTTACTCTGCTTTCACACCACTGATTTCAGCATTCACTCCTTATTTACACTGGTGAAAATAAGAGGAGAAAAAGGTCCTTAATGTGTACATAGAGAAGCTGGCAAAGACATTGTGTTAGATCTTCTGGTCTAGCTCAGGACCTGAGGTGAATATAAGAACCACCATACTGGATCAGACCAATGCTCCCTCTGACCTCCTATCCTGTCTTCCAACAGTGACTGGTGCCAGATGGTTCTGAGGGAGTGAACAGAACAGAGCAATATATTGAGTGATCCATTCCCTGTCATGCAGTTCCTGCTTCTGGCACCCAGAGGAAGGGGCTGTCCCAGACCATTTTGTCTAATAACCATTGATGGCCCTGTCTTCCACGAACTTATCTAGTTCTTTTTTTAACATTTTTTAAAAGGGTTTTTTTTGGGGAGGGGAGGGAGGAGGGGGTGCAAAGGTGCTTCACACTACTTGTATGTCTCTCTAGCCCAGAGCTGCTCTAATTTGTGCCCCAGAGACAAAATTCCAGCTGCCAATAATCACTTGATCTACAAAATCTTATATCCAGCCATGACCCTTCTACCAGGGATAGGGAAGAGGATAGTGGAGGGAGAGTTGGCTATGCCAGACCTACATCACCCAGGGATTCCTCAGGTAACTATGTAAATCAGTTTTATAGGGGTGGTGGACTGGAACAAAGAAGCTACTGCATGGTCCAATATCTGGTCTGTGAGGCTGTATTCCTTTCAGCTTTGCAGTTTTCGTAGCCATTGGCTTCTGTACAAAGCAGGTGTAAAACACAACTGCTAGTTTGAGAGGAAAATTCTGATTTGCACCACTGCATAGGTGTAAATGAAAACATAATGTGCAAGGAACTGGAGCATCAATCCTATAACACATTATAATTCATTTCCTGATACTCAAGTATCTCCTGTTTCCTGTGCCACAGGCAGAGGATGAATATTTGTTTCTGTATATTTAGGCTTCATAGCCAGCATCCAGCCTATGACTTTTGGTAAATAATAAATGTTTTAACAGGCATTAGTATAAAACCATGAGTCAAAATAAATCCCATAGACCTCTTGCATAGTCATTTACAACTGAGCAAAGTGAGTGTAAAATGGAATGATCTTGCTGATGTAAATGAATGGAAAATTCTGTTTTGGTTGAATTTAACGCCCCTTTTGCATTGGTGTAAATAGCTTTTCAAAGCACAAGGCCATGGAGAATCAAGTGAATGATACCAAGAAACACTCTTTGGTTGATACATCAGGTTGGTTTGTTTCCACCTTTTGCTTTCAGTTAAGGAATAAAATATAATGTGATCTTTCTAGTGATGCATTATAAGCAGGACCCTAAGAATTTTGAAGTAATATTAGGCCAGTTTCTATGGCAAAGTTAAGAATTCTGTATCTGATTTCTGTATATTCTGTAGCATTTGAATCCACTGATGGGTTGTACAGTTCCAGCATTCCTACAAATATCCTATGTACTCTGGGACAAATTCTGTCCTCAGGTATATGCAAAAGATTCCCTGATCTATTGTCAACGGAGGGTTAAACTTTAATTTTTCCTCCATTCTTATAGGCAATGCAGGTAACAATGCAAATTATGGTTCCTTAACCCTTTCCATTATAAGACCCTGTTTTCAGTTGCTTATAACTATGCCAGAGTTACACCATTTCATCTGTAGTTTTCCATGCCATATGTCTACCTCAGGCTGAATGTTTTGAGAAAGTTTCAGCTAAAATGGGTCAGTGATTTCTGAGTGATTAAGGAAAAATATAAAAGGAGTACTTGTGGCACCTTAGAGACTAACCAATTTATTAGAGCATAAGCTTTCGTGAGCTACAGCTCACTTCCTCAGATG
This sequence comes from Lepidochelys kempii, assembly GCF_965140285.1. NCBI lineage: Eukaryota > Metazoa > Chordata > Testudines > Cheloniidae > Lepidochelys > Lepidochelys kempii. Next base: position 56,159,458 of record NC_136383.1, read on the forward strand.
CATATCGTGGAAACTGCAGCAGACTTTATATATACACAGGGAATATGAAACAATACCTCCTCCCACCCCACTGTCCTGCTGGTAATAGCTTATCTAAAGTGATCATCAGGTGGGCCATTTCCAGCACAAATCCAGGTTTTCTCACCCTCCACCCCCCCACACAAATTCACTCTCCTGCTGGTGATAGCCCATCCAAAGTGACAACTCTTTACACAATGTGCATGACAATCAAGTTGGGCTATTTCCTGCACAAATCCAGGTTTTCTCACATCCCACCACACAACAGAACCACTAACCCAGGAACTTATCCTTGCAACAAAGCCCGTTGCCAATTGTGCCCACATATCTATTCAGGGGACACCATCACAGGGCCTAATAACATCAGCCACACTATCAGAGGCTCGTTCACCTGCACATCCACCAATGTGATATATGCCATCATGTGCCAGCAATGCCCCTCTGCCATGTACATTGGTCAAACTGGACAGTCTCTACGTAAAAGAATAAATGGACACAAATCAGATGTCAAGAATTATAACATTCATAAACCAGTCGGAGAACACTTCAATCTCTCTGGTCACGCAATCACAGACATGAAGGTCGCTATCTTAAAACAAAAAAACTTCAAATCCAGACTCCAGCGAGAAACTGCTGAATTGGAATTCATTTGCAAATTGGATACTATTAATTTAGGCTTAAATAGAGACTGGGAGTGGCTAAGTCATTATGCAAGGTAGCCTGTTTCCTCTTGTTTTTTCCTACCCCCCCCCACCCGCCCCCCAGATGTTCTGGTTTAACTTGGATTTAAACTTGAAGAGTGGTCAGTTTGGATCAGCTATTACCAGCAGGAGAGTGAGTTTGTGTGTGTATGGGGGTGGGGGGGATGTGAGAAAACCTGGATTTGTGCAGGAAATAGCCCAACTTGATTGTCATGCACATTGTGTAAAGAGTTGTCACTTTGGATGGGCTATCACCAGCAGGAGAGTGAATTTGTGTGGGGGGGTGGAGGGTGAGAAAACCTGGATTTGTGCTGGAAATGGCCCACCTGATGATCACTTTAGATAAGCTATTACCAGCAGGACAGTGGGGTGGGAGGAGGTATTGTTTCATATTCTCTGTGTATATATAAAGTCTGCTGCAGTTTCCACGATATGCATCTGAGGAAGTGAGCTGTAGCTCACGAAAGCTTATGCTCTAATAAATTGGTTAGTCTCTAAGGTGCCACAAGTACTCCTTTTCTTTTTGCGAATACAGACTAACACGGCTGTTACTCTGAAACCTAAGGAAAAATATGTTGCTTTTCCAAAGTAAAAAATGTTATTTGAGAAACTCTAGTGCTTCTAGGCTTTGGAGCAGAGTCTTGAAATTTGGCAGGGTTGTTGCCCTGGTGTCAGGGATGTGCCTTTCACTGTTACCAGGAAAAACTTTCCAAATGTATAAGCCTTTGAACAATCCCAGTTTGCACATGCTCAGTCAGTTGAAGCTTGTTAAGAGATTGGAAGTTACATTTTCTAAAGATTCCATCTCCACTGGGCATGCGCCATCTCCTCATGGCTGCTACTTGCTGACAAGATTGCACATATGCCATCCCCACAAAATGACTGTGAATGTTCCATCCCAGGGCTGCCAGGGTTGAGCAGAACTTTCCCTGAAATTGCTCTTCCTGACAGCCAAGGGCACCAGAACTGAAATCAGAGAGATTGGCTGTCCTATGCACTCAACACTCCCTTTGTTGTGCCCACACAGCATTGAGGAGAAGGAAACAGCTTGACCCAAATGCAGAGGGGTGGGGAGGGAAGAAAGTTTGGAGTTATGGGCATGTGGGAGGATGGAAGGGAGGCGGGAAGTGGGAGATGTAGTATATCTTGACTTTAGTAAGACTTTTGATACCATCTTGCATGACCTTCTCATAAACAAACTAGGGAAATACAACCTAGATGGAGCTACTATAAGGTGGGTGCAAAACTGGTTGGAAAATCATTCCCAAAGAGTGGTTATCAGTGGTTCACAGTCAAGCTGGAAGGATCCCACTAGGGATCAGTTATTGGTCTGGTTCCATTCAGTATCTTCATCAGTGATTTAGATAATGGTATAGAGAGTACACTTAGAAAGTTTGTAAACAATACCAAGATGGGAAGGGTTACAAGTGCTTTGGAGGATAGGATTAAAATTCAAAATAATCTCGACAAACTGGAGAAATGGTCTGAAGTAAATAGGATGAAATGCAATAAGGACTAATGCAAAGTATTCCACTTAGGAAAGAACAATCAGTTGCACACATACAAAATGGGAAATGACTGGCTAGGAAGGAGTACTGCAGAAAGGAACTGGAGGGTCATAGTGGCTCACAAGCTAAAAATGAGTCAACAGTGTAACATTGTTGAAAAAAAAGCAAATATCATTCTGGGATGTATTAGCAGGAGTGTTGTAAGCAAGACATGAGAAGTAATTCTTCCGCTCTACTCCGTACTGATTAGGCCTCAACTAGAGTATTGTGTCCATTTCTGGGTGCCACATTTCATGAAAGATGTGGACAAACTGGAGAAAGTCCAGAGAAGAGCAACACAAATGATTAAAGGTCTAGAAAACAGGACCTATGAGGGAAGACTGAAAAAACTGGGTTTGTTTAGTTTGGAGAAGAGAAGACTGAGAGGGGACATTCTTCTTAGCATATGCACAATGTGCTTCAGGTGGCATGTGACCAGGATTCATTACCAAATTTGGTCTGCTGGTTGGATCATTAGCTTCCCCATCCCAGGCCAGTTGCTGATGGGGAGCACGACATGCTGATCCATACTCCCCAGAGGGGACATGATAATTTTCAAGTACATAAAAGATTATTACAAGGAGGAGGGAGAAAAATTGTTCTCCTTAGCTTCTGAGGATAGTTGATTTAGTTGGGGATTAGGTCCTGCTTTGAGAAGGGGGTTGGACTAGATGACCTCCTGAGGTCCCTTCCAACCCTGATATTCTATGATTCTATGATAGGACAAGAAACAATGGGCTTAAATTGCAGCAAAAGTGGTTTAGGTTGGACATTAGGAAAAACTTTCTAACCGTCAGAGTAGTTAAGCACTGGAATAAATTGCCTAGGGAGGTTGTGGAGTCGCCATCATTGAATATTTTTAAAAGCGGGCTAGACAAACACCTGTCAGAGATGATCTAGATAATACTTATTCTTGCCATGAGTGCAGGGGACTGGACTAGATGACCTCCCAAAAGTCTTTCCATCTTACGATTCTTTGATTCTAAGAGCAGGGAATAGGGAGAAAAGGGCAGAGGGAAAGCAGAAGCCTGGGGGTAGGGAGATAGGAATGAGGATGGCTGGGAGAGGAGCAGGAACCAAGGACAGAGTTTTGAAATGGATATAATTAAACTGGTGCAGACCCCTGTTAGGGGATGAGGAATGTTGGGGGAGAACAGGATCAGGAGCTTAGGGAAAGGTTGTGGGAGAGAACAGGAGATCGGGGGTGGGGGTGCCGAGAAAGGAGGTGGAATAGGAGCCTGGGTGGGAGGTATGTTAGGAGCAGGAGACAAGGATGCTGGGGGGTGGAAGCTGTGAAGAAAGGAACACAGATAGACACTGGGGCAAGGGCAGGAGCTGAGTGAGTGAGAGAATATCGGCAGTGTAGGGGACCGAGGCAGAATCTGGGGAAGAGAGGAGCAGAGGAAGAGGGGCAGGAGCCATGGAGGGGAAGTAGAGGAGAGGGGTTTCGGGAAACCGGCAGGAGATGTAGATGGGGCACAAATTAGAGAGAGTGGGACAGGGAGGAACTTGGAGAGAATACTACCAGGGGAGGGGACAGGGCAGGAGCTGGCTAGGGGGATAGGAGCAGAAAGGATAATGGAGAGGTTGGAGGATTCAGGGACACTGGACCATACTTCCACACAGAATCTGGAATTGAACCCAGGAATTCTAAGTCCCGACATTTCTTTACTATCTAGGAAATAGCTATAGAACCCACTGGCAAAATGTGTGTCTCTAGCCCCCTCCAGTGGCAGGTCCACACAGAAGATAATAGCTTTCTTTTGTAATCAGATCTCCCTTGGCTCAAGTGGCAGAGCACTCTGCTGTGGAGCTAAAGACCCCAACCCTGCTGATGACATCCATGGGGGTTTAGTAAGGTTCCACAGGATGAAATTTTTTTTTTTTTTCAATGTTTAAGTTTTACGTGTACATAGGAAATTACATTAAAACAAACAAAAGAACAAGTTAAAAGATTGTGACAAAGTTCCTGCTCTACCGTGGTGGGTCTTGCGCTTATTGGTGAATTTGCTCGCCTTGGAGCTTCACGGCAGCCCTCAGCTTGGCTGTTTTTCTGAACCCACAGTCCAGGTCAGCTCCTCCTGTGTCTGACCAGGAGTTGGGGGAATGGGGGGAACCCGGGCCCACCTTCTACTCCGGGTTCCAGCCCAGGGCCCTGTGGAATGCAGCTGTCTAGAGTGCCTCCTGGAACAGCTGTGCGACAGCTACAACTCCCTGGGCTACTTCCCCATGGCCTCCTTCCAACACCTTCTTTATCCTCACCATAGGACCTTCCTCCTGGTGTCTGATAATGCTTGTACACCTCAGTCCTCCAACAGTCCGCGTTCTCACTCTCAGCTCCTACTGCCTCTTGCTCCCAGCTCCTCACACACACACCACAAGCTGAAGAGCAGAGTTAGCAGAGAACAAAATCTGCCCACTTTCGGGGGGAGTTGGGGAGGAGGAGGCAGATCATCTTTTAGAATTTCTTCATACACCATAAAGAAGCAGAAAAGGGAAGAGCCCAATCTCTTAAAACTTTTGCAGGTCACCTTTCCATTATTTTTAACCCCACTCCTTTTATAATGACCCTTCTAGAAGGTTAAAACCTGTGTCCTTAACAACTCTTTGTATTCAATACAAAACATGCATGTTGAGTGGTTGTGCCCTTGGCTTTTAAGGTGAAGAGGAGAGGGATGCTAGGGGAAATACATCACTGAAACATTATTTGTTACAAAGAACTGGGTGAACATTGAAAATGACAAAAGTAAAATAACTCAAAATTTTGGCCTCCCGACCTTTACTGTGATCTTGGTAGATGCTACTGCAAGACCCGAACTGTGTGCAGGTCTGACTGCAAATTGCATTACATAGTAATCTGCATACTTTACAATTCACAACCAAACTATAATGCTGTCCCACATGTCAAAGGCGCAGCCACACTTTGAGTTGGGGGTGTAATTCCAATGTCCAGCTAGCATGCTAAAAATAGAGCATAGTTATGGCAGCATGCCTGATGGGATGGGCTAGCAGTGCCAAGTACACCCCTAGTATATTGAAGGGGTAAGTACACTTGATCAGAGCTAGCCCTGTGTGTTAACAGCAGCTACCAATGGTGTCAGCGTGTCCTTCCTGTCAGTTGTTCCTCCCTGAGACTTATCTTGATATGCCTGCCATCTGTGGTTGTCTCATCAAATTCCTCACTCTGCTTGAAGCTGATCTTTTGCTCTTGAAGGTGTTCTGGACCTTCATGGTGACTGTATCACCCTCTGCAATGCTGGTGGACTTGGTCAGGTTTACCATCTTTCTTGTGGAAAAGTCCATACCTGCAGGACAAACGTGACCAAACTCACTTAGTGGGAGCTGCAGGCTGATGGCTCAGAGCCCACCCATGGGGCAGCAAGAGGAACAGATTATCACCTGGGGTAAACTAGTCCCAGTAAAGCCACATTGATTTACAGCAGCTGAGGTTCTGGCCCAAGATCTTCCTTCTCCATTTTAATCCCAAGCCTTTGTTATTCATGTGGGATGTGTCCATGTGAAGATGGTACAAAATGTTTCACTAATTAGTTCTGTGTGATTTTGCACCCTGAAATTCCAGTTCCCCACTCCAGATTGGAAAAATTTCAGTGACAGGTGTATTTGATGACAATGGTTTCTGGGACTAGGAGGGAGATTTCGTGAGCTCCTCTTGAGAGAGCAACCATTTTATTTAGCACACACCACAGTTTGATTGGGGAGAGGTGGTAGCATCTGCTCACCATCCTTGTTAGATTCCTTTCCTAACTGGGACAGAGGCTTCTGCTCCATTTGCACACTCTGATGTGGGAAAAGAAATTGGCCACATCTTCCCTGCTACTGATTTCCCAACGGAGGTAGAGTCAACACAGCAAACTCTTTCAGCACCAGCCTTCAGCCCTGGCATAGATAGGATATCAGAGGAAGAGGCAATTGGGAGGGTGGTTTGAACTTGGTGCATTTCATCTATTTTCAGCTGGTGGATTGGCCCTAAGGGACTATTACCAGCTGGTGAAATTTAGAGCAGCCTTCACTGAGGTTATTGTCTAAAAATGGTTTTAATAACACTCCTTTTCATACTTCTGTTCTGCCTTTATTCCCACTGATTTTAGTTCCTCTTCTCCATTCCTAACATGTTACTGACTGTTAATGAACCTCTCCAAAGCAAACAAAAGAAGGGGGAAAAAATGGGGGGAGAAGTAGGTGTGCAATAGTGCAGGGTATTTTCTATAACGCTGGTAAAAGGAGCCACTGCAGGAGACGGATGTCCTGTGTTTCTCTATAGAACATGGCCAGGGCAATGAAGGCTAAACATTCCCCAGCATGCTTCAGATTTACATTACATTACAGAGCCAGACTTGATCTGTTTCTAGCCTGAAATTCCTTAACAATTGACATGACCACTGAAAGAATGGGATCTAAATAACCACATGATGGCTTTATGAGCTCAGGTGTCAAGAAAAGACACTTTCACACCTCTAGAACATTGCACAATTCATCGGGAGTCCTGAGGGGTTTTAGTAGCTTTTCTTTAAAAATCAAAGGTCCCCTACTTTGCACCTTGTGTGGTCCTTTACACCTGAGCAAAACAGGTGTGAAATGCTCTCAAATCAGAATTCTCCACCCACTTAAGCCAGTGCTAGCACATACATTTACACCTGTCTGAGTTAATGATCACACAAGGTGAAAAGCAGTAGACAATAAGGCTACACTATTTTCCATCTTTGGAGACGGTTTACTAGATCTGCTTGGCAAATAAACCTATTTTACATACCCTTTGTTATCTTCCCCAAATCAAGATGTCAGATACTTGCTACCCCAACTCTTTTTATGGAGTAGTATAGCAGGCCCTATTTTTTTCTGGCCATAGTCATTAAATGGCTCAGTCCTCATTTATGTAAAGTTTCTACTAGGGGCATAGAATCATAGAACATCAGGGTTGGAAGGGACCCCAGAAGGTCATCTAGTCCAACCCCCTGCTCGAAGCAGGACCAATTCCCAGTTAAATCATCCCAGCCAGGGCTTTGTCAAGCCTGACCTTAAAAACCTCTAAGGAAGGAGATTCTACCACCTCCCTAGGTAACACATTCCAGTATTTCACCACCCTCTTAGTGAAAAAGTTTTTCCTAATATCCAATCTAAACCTCCCGCACTGCAACTTGAGACCATTACTCCTCGTTCTGTCATCTGCTACCATTGAGAACAGTCTAGAGCCATCCTCTTTGGAACCCCCTTTCAGGTAGTTGAAAGCAGCTATCAAATCCCCCCTCATTCTTCTCTTCTGCAGGCTAAACAATCCCAGCTCCCTCAGCCTCTCCTCATAAGTCATGTGTTCTAGACCCCTAATCATTTTTGTTGCCCTTCGCTGGACTCTCTCCAATTTATCCACATCCTTCTTGTAGTGTGGGGCCCAAATCTGGACACAGTACTCCAGATGAGGCCTCACCAATGTCAAATAGAGGGGAACGATCACGTCCCTTGATCTGCTCGCTATGCCCCTACTTATACATCCCAAAATGCCATTGGCCTTCTTGGCAGCTGAAGACAGATGGAGAAATGTCATTCTAAGCCATTTTGCCTTCCCTCCAGTTCTTCCTCTAAGTTATGACAGCTGCAGCCAAGGATATGACAGGTTTCAGAGTAACAGCCGTGTTAGTCTGTAATCGCAAAAAGAAAAGGAGTACTTGTGGCACCTTAGAGACTAACTAATTTATTTGAGCATAAGCTTTCGTGAGCTACAGCTCACTTCATCGGATGCATACTGTGGAAAGTACAGAAGATGTTTTTATACACACAAACCATGAAAAAATGGGTGTTTACCACTACAAAAGGTTTTCTTTCCCCCCCACACCCCACTCTCCTGCTGGTAATAGCTTATCTAAAGTGATCACTCTCCTTACAATGTGTATGATAATCAAGTTGGGCCATTTCCAGCACAAATCCAGGTTTTCTCCCCACCCCCACCCCACAAACCCACTCTCCTGTTGGTAATAGCTTATCTAAAGTGATCACTCTCCTTACAATGTGTATGATAATCAAGGTGGGCCATTTCCAGCACAAATCCAGGGTTTAACAAGAACATCTGGGGGGGTAGGAAAAAACAAGGGGAAATAGGTTACCTTGCATTATGACTTAGCCACTCCCAGTCTCTATTCAAGCCTAAGTTAATTGTATCCAATTTGCAAATGAATTCCAATTCAACAGTCTCTCACTGGAGTCTGGTTTTGAAGTTTTTCTGTTGTAATATCGCAACTCTCATGCCTGTAATCGCGAGACCAGAGAGATTGAAGTGTTCTCCGACTGATTTATGAATGTTATAATTCTTGACATCTGACATGGATTTGTGTCCATTTATTCTTTTACGTAGAGACTGTCCAGTTTGACCAATGTACATGGCAGAGGGGCATTGCTGGCACATATCACATTGGTGGATGTGCTGGAAATGGCCCAACTTGATTATCATACACATTGTAAGGAGAGTGATCACTTTAGATAAGCTATTCCCAGCAGGAGAGTGGGGTGTGGGGGGAAAGAAAACCTTTTGTAGTGGTAAACACCCATTTTTTCATGGTTTGTGTGTATAAAAAGATCTTCTGTATTTTCCACAGTATGCATCCGATGAAGTGAGCTGTAGCTCACGAAAGCTTATGCTCAAATAAATTGGTTAGTCTCTAAGGTGCCACAAGTACTCCTTTTCTTTTTAAGGATATGACAGAATACTCCGCACCCTGCCCTACTCCATTCCCCTCTTTTCTCCCCCAATATGCCCCATTCACAGGAAAGGCACAGATGGGTGGTGCAGAGTTAGCTAGGCTGGCTTTATGCCACCAAAGATTCCCTTGTGTCAAAGGGAATCCTCAGTTGCCCTAAAGGGACATCCTTCCAGATGCTTTGTGCTGCCTCAGCAGCTTAAAATAGCTTGACAAGGACTGGCGGATAGAGACCCAAATCTTTACGGTTTTCAGGAAGATAATATTACTGTAATATAGGCAGTATTTTTTATATGTACACCTAGGGTATACCATGAAGACCACAGGAACCCTAAATACATGTATGCAAGTGCTTCTAAATTTGAAGGTTTCGAGTAGCAGCCGTGTTCGTCTGTATCCGCAAAAAGAACAGGAGTACTTGTGGCACCTTAGAAACTAACACATTTACTAAAGCATAAGCTTTCGAGGGCTACAGCCCACTTCATCGGATGCATAGTCCCCTTTATAACTATTATTTGCTTCTCGTTCAGCAGCAGCGTATCTCTAGGGTCCCAGTCTTGTAAACACTTAGGGTGCAATCCACAAAGATACTTAAAAAGAAAAGGAGTACTTGTGGCACCTTAGAGACTAACCAATTTATTTGAGCATAAGTTAGTTAGTCTCTAAGGTGCCACAATTACTCCTTTTCTTTTTGCAAATACAGACTAACACGGCTGCTACTCTGAAAGATACTTAGGTGCCTAACTCCTGTTTTTGGCACCACTGCAATCCACAAATCTTCCACTTGTGTGCTGCCTAACTTCATACAGCACCAGGGGTTTTGCCTCTATACTACAACCTCACACTAGGTACCCAGGCCTAAGCCTCAGAATAATTCACAAACCAAGAAAGACAGGCATTCAGCTGCCTAAAGTCACATGCAGGGCCCAATCCGGTAGGCACGCTTACAGAGTGCCTACTGGAGCAGCCCCCGAGGTAAGTTTATGAAAACCTGCTAGATGAGGGGAGGAACAGCTCCTTCCTAACTGTGGCCTAGTAGGACGTGCGAGACCCTGGTTCAAGTTACCCCTCCTCCTGTGGGAGAGAAGGGATTTGAACAGGAATCAGCCATCTCTTAACTGCTAGGCTATGGAATATTCTGATGTGGGTTTCCCTCATCCTCTCCTACTGAAGTTGTTGCACTTTAATTAAATAATTGAATATTACTTGGGCGAGTGACAGAGTTAAAAGGATTCTGTAGCCTAGTGGTTAGCGCACTCACTTCAGGGGTGGTATTTGAACTAGGTTTCTCCCTCATCCTGGATGAGTATCCTATCCACTAGGCTAAAGTTTATAAGGGAGCTCTGCCCCCCCCTAAGCTATTTTGCTTTGGGCCCTGCCTGCAACTTACTTCCTAACCTTGTGGCTGCCTTTGTGGATTGCAGTCTACAGTGCCTATCTCTCCCTTCATCATATAGGAGCCTAGGTGCCCAACTCAGGCCATACTCTGAACTATAGGGACTATAGCAGTATAGCTATGGCACCGTAGTTATACCAGCATAAGCCTGTAGTGTAGACACAGCCTACAGTTACAAGAAGAGTGTTTTATGTCCCGGAAGGAACACCACCTCCCTGAGCAATGGTAGCTAAGTTAACAGAAGTATTCTTCCTCTGACTGAGCTGCATCTGGTTCAGGGGTTAGAGCAACATAGCTACTACTGTTCGCACCCCTGAGCACGACTGCTATGTCAACCTAAGTTTTAAGCGTAGACTGGGCCTCAGGCTTTGTGGGTCACAGTGTTGTTCCTATGATTTTCTAGGTGCCATCAACATTGCAATGCCTAAGACCCTTCATGAATCTGAACCATGCAGACCCATTGCAGTAAAAGTGTGCAGGATTAGGGTCCAAGATAGGTTTGAGCCTTGAATGTTTAATGAAGAGAAACACTGTATCCTGAGAAAGAAAATATGATTTGTGTGCATAGACAGTTCCTGGTGGACAGGAACTATGTTTTCTACTTGAATTTGAAACTGAATTTTTAAAAAATAGTGCTCTCCAGCGTTGAGAGCTACACTATCTGGTTTCCATAATGTTCCTTTGAGACGAGAAGCAATTTGTACATACTAAATACAAGTTTTACATCATGTTAATGAATTCTCAACATTCAAAACCACTCTACACATAATAGATCTGAAAAAGCAAAATATATAACATTAATATATTTTATAGTAAAAGAATCTTGCAAATCATTATCTAATTGAACGTAATAGTCTAAAGAGTTTCACAAGGATGCTTTTGACAATATTTTCCAGAAATTTTAATTTTAATTATTTTTGCATACTTACTTTGTCAAGACAGAGCCTGAGACTTGCACCTTGTGGGGCTAATATATCTGCCTTCTATCACTGTCCTGTAGCCCGGATCCCAATAGGATCACTGTCCTGTAACCATCTGGCCCGACCCTGTCACACAACCTAATTTCAGCTGATGCTCATCTGAAAAATCAGTTGATTTCCTTGTAACTTCAAAAACCTCTTCATTTGCAGTATGACCTCATAATCTCTTAACTAGAACATATAGAGGAAAAAAGATGCACCTGTGGGGTTATTTTAATGTGCATTTATTCTGAGTTGGAAAACATTTCGGATAAATGCATTTCTCCTTCAAAAATAAAATAAAAACCCTGAATATATAGCTCAACCTTATTTACTAGAAAGAAGAACAGGAGTACTGTGGCACCTTAGAGACTAACAAATTTATTAGAGATAAGCTTTCGTGAGCTACAGCTCACTTCATCGGATGCATAGAATGGAACATATAGTAAGATATACATACAAATAAGTTGGAAGTTACCATGCAAACTGTGAGAGGCTAATTAGTTAAGATGGACTATTATCAGCAGGAGAAAAAAACTTTTGTAGGGATAATCAAGATGGCCCATTTAGACAGTTGACAAGAAGGTGTGAGGATACTTAACTTAAGAAAACAGATTCAATATGTGTAATAACCCAGCCACTCCCAGTCTCTATTCAAACCCAAGTTAATGGTATCTAGTTTGCATATTAATTCAAGCTCAACTGTTTCTCCTTGGAGTCTGTTTTTGAAGCTTTTCTGTCGCAAAATTGCCACCCTTAAATCTTTTACTGAGTGGCCACAGAGGTTGAAGTGTTCTCCTACCGGTTTTTGAATGTTATGATTTCTGATGTCAGATTTCTGTCCATTTATTCTTTTACGTAGAGACTGTCCGGTTTGGCCAATGTACATGGCAGAGGGGCATTGCTGGCACATGATGACATATATCACATTGGTAGATGTGCAGGTGAATGAGCCCCTGATGGCGTGGCTAATGTGATTAGGTCCTAGGATGGTGTCACTTGAATAAATATGTGGACAGAGTTGGCATTGGGCTTTATTGCAAGGATAGATTCCTGGGTTAGTGTTTTTGTTGTGTGGTGTGTGATTGCTGGTGAGTATTTGCTTCAGTTTGGGGGGCTGTCTAAAGGCGAGGACTAGTCTGTCTCCCAAGATCTGTGAGAGTGAGTGATCATTTTTCAGGATAGGTTGTAAATCTTTGATGATGTGCTGGAGAGGTTTTAGTTGGGGGCTGAAGGTGACAGCTAGTGGCGTTCTGTTATTTTCTTTGTTGGGACTGTCCTGTAGTAGGTGACTTCTGGGTACTCTTCTGGCTCTGTCCATCTGTTTCTTCACTTCAGCAGGTGGGTATTGTAGTTTTATGAATGCTTGATAGAGATCTTGTAGGTGTTTGTCTCTGTCTGAGGGATTGGAGCAAATGCGGTTGTATCTTAGAGCTTGGCTGTAGACAATGGATCGTGTGGTGTGTCCTGGATGGAAGCTGGAGACATATAGGTAAGTATAGCGGTCAGTAGGTTTCCAGTAAACATCCTCCTGGCCACTATGGATGTAGAAGCCCTCTACACCAACATTCCACACAAAGATGGACTACAAGCTATCAGGAACAGTATCCCCAATAATGTCATGGCAAACCTGGTGGCTGACCTTTGTGACTTTGTCCTCACCCACAACTATTATTTCACATTTGGGGACAATATATATCTTCAAGTCAGCGGCACTGCTATGGGTACCCTTATGGCCCCACAGTATGCTAACATTTTTATGGCTGACTTAGAACAACGCTTCCTTAGCTCTGGTCCCTTAACACCCCTACTCTACTTGCACTACATTGATGACATCTTCATCATCTGGACCCATGGAAAAGAAGCCCTTGAGGAAGTCCACTATGACTTCAACAATTTCGATCCCACCATCAACCTCAGCCTAGACCAGTCCACACAAGTGGTCCATTTCCTGGACACTACTGTGCTAATAAGCAATGGTCACATAAACACCACCCTATACTGGAAACCTACTGACCGCTACACTTACCTACATGCCTCCAGCTTCCATCCAGGACACACCACACGATCTGTTGTCTACAGCCAAGCTCTAAGATACAACTGCATTTGCTCCAATCCCTCAGACAGAGACAAACACCTACAAGATCTCTATCAAACATTCTTAAAACTACAATACCCACCTGCTGAAGTGAAAAAACAGATTGTCAGAGCCAGAAGAGTACCCAGAAGTGGGTTTGTGGTTTACTGTGGAGTCTAAAACTGGGACTTGGGGGCCAAAGTCTGAGGTGTAGGTGCCTAAGTACCTTTATGGATGGAGCCTAGGAGACTCCATCACTATCATGTCTGAAAACTGCATATTATCCTTGAAGCTAATCAAGCAAATAAAGGTGATTGAGCTCACATTATAAATAAATAGCTATTGTAGATCAAGAAGCCTACCCCATTTCCCACTGGTGATCTTCATTGCTGTTGTACATTCATATATAAGTGGACTCACTGCTTTAGTCCTTTCACTAACACAGCAGTCTTTAGCTGTTGGTGTAGCTCTGTTTCTCACAGGCTTTAATTCATGAATCTTTTCACTGATTATGGCTTTCATTGGAAAAACAAATCTTCACTTTTTGCCATGGAAATATTTAGCAGAGGTATGCCAAGAAATTGAGCAAATGGGAAATGCTTTCCTAATAATTAGCTTTTTGACAGACCATTTGCATTTGTGTAAGTGCTCTAGTCTGAATTAAAATGTGATGGCTATATCTCTCATTTTACACTAGTAAAAATGGTGTTTAAATATAAGTTTTCAATACCCTTTGCAGGGGGAATATATTGCAATCTAATATATAATTTAATAAGGAATATAAGAATTGCCATAGAGGAATGAAAAAATGGCACTTTTACATTTTAAATTACATCAGTTTATGTACTTATACTGGTTTATGCTGATTTGCCAATCTCTAATTTACACTACTATCATGCTATCTGGAGTGGTTCACAACCATGAGTGCCAGCCTAAAGAGAGACTATCAAGAAGTGGGACTGAGACCCCAACTGGTTGTATGTTTTATAATTAGATTTCACCAAAGCAATAACAAATGTGAACTCCTGAACCACTATACTGGTCTTTCCATGGAGACACAGACAGTCCCCTGGGGCTCTCCAGTCTATCTTGCCACCCAAGCAAGATGGATTTAGTGATAGTTGGTTGCTATGCACCAAAGATCATAAAAGATTCAGGTTGCTTCCAATCCCAAGAGACTAGTCACTTATCCATGGTCAATTTGGACCTCCAATCTCACTCCAAAGACAACACTTGTAGCCAATCCTATAGTAAACCCATGAAGGATTTATTAACTAAGAAAATAAATCAGAGAGTTATTTATAGGTTAAAGTAGGCAAACATATACACAAATGAGTTAGTCTATGATTCCAAAAGGTGACAGAGTTGTAGTAATCTGTCAGGATTGAATGTCTTTCAGCGCTAACTCAGGTTGACCTTAGTGATCTTAGAATCATAGAACTGGAAGGGATCTCAAGAGGCCATCTAATCCAGTCCCCTGCACTCAAAGCTGGATTAAGTATTATAAAAAGAAAAGGAGTACTTGTGGCACCTTAGAGACTAACCAATTTATTAGAGCATAAGCTTTCGTGAGCTACAGCTCACTTCCTCAGATGCATATCGTGGAAACTGCAGCAGGCTTTATATATACACAGAGAATATGAAACAATACCTCCTCCCACCCCACTGTCCTGCTGGTAATAGCTTATCTAAAGTGATCATCAGGTGGGCCATTTCCAGCACAAATCCAGGTTTTCTCACCCTCCAACCCCCACACAAATTCACTCTCCTGCTGGTGATAGCCCATCCAAAGTGACAACTCTTTACACAATGTGCATGACAATCAAGTTGGGCTATTTCCTGCACAAATCCAGGTTTTCTCACATCCCCCCCACACCCCCATACACACACAAACTCACTCTCCTGCTGGTAATAGCTCATCCAAACTGACCACTCTTCAAGTTTAAATCCAAGTTAAACCAGAACATCTGAGGGGTGGGGGGGGGTTTCCTCGCTGGAGTCTGGATTTGAAGTTTTTTTGTTTTAAGATAGCGACCTTCATGTCTGTGATTGCGTGACCAGAGAGATTGAAGTGTTCTCCGACTGGTTTATGAATGTTATAATTCTTGACATCTGATCTTATCCTTGCAACAAAGCCCGTTGTCAATTGTGCCCACATATCTATTCAGGGGACACCATCACAGGGCCTAACAACATCAGCCACACTATCAGAGGCTCGTTCACCTGCACATCCACCAATGTGATATATGCCATCATGTGCCAGCAATGCCCCTCTGCCATATACATTGGTCAAACTGGACAGTCTCTACGTAAAAGAATAAATGGACACAAATCAGATGTCAAGAATTATAACATTCATAAACCAGTCGGAGAACACTTCAATCTCTCTGGTCACGCAATCACAGACATGAAGGTCGCTATCTTAAAACAAAAAAACTTCAAATCCAGACTCCAGCGAGAAACCGCTGAATTGGAATTCATTTGCAAATTGGATACTATTAATTTAGGCTTAAATAGAGACTGGGAGTGGCTAAGTCATTATGCAAGGTAGCCTGTTTCCTCTTGTTTTTTCCTACCCCCCCCCCCCGCCCCTCAGATGTTCTGGTTTAACTTGGATTTAAACTTGAAGAGTGGTCAGTTTGGATGAGCTATTACCAGCAGGAGAGTGAGTTTGTGTGTGTATGGGGGTGTTGGGGGGATGTGAGAAAACCTGGATTTGTGCAGGAAATAGCCCAACTTGATTGTCATGCACATTGTGTAAAGAGTTGTCACTTTGGATGGGCTATCACCAGCAGGAGAGTGAATTTGTGTGGGGGGGTGGAGGGTGAGAAAACCTGGATTTGTGCTGGAAATGGCCCACCTGATGATCACTTTAGATAAGCTATTACCAGCAGGACAGTGGGGTGGGAGGAGGTATTGTTTCATATTCTCTGTGTATATATAAAGCCTGCTGCAGTTTCCACGATATGCATCTGAGGAAGTGAGCTGTAGCTCACGAAAGCTTATACTCTAATAAATTGGTTAGTCTCTAAGGTGCCACAAGTACTCCTTTTCTTTTTGCGAATACAGACTAACACGGCTGTTACTCTGAAACCTGTCATTAAGTATTATAGTGATCTCTCTTTCTATTTCATAGGTCCAGCTCTGGGAGAGTCTAAACAACCAAAGAGATGAAAAATTTTTTGTTCACTATCTTTATTTCCTTTTTCTAGAATTTCAGAGGATGGAATGAGCCCTTTTGCATATTGCCTTTCCATGGGTGTGAAAGGGCAATTAACAAAGTCTTTGTATTGTGATGTCCCACTGTGATGCATGCCCAGAAAGGGTTAAGCATCCTGCAGAATAAATTACTCAAATTCAACCCTTAAAAACATGTGGGGAGACAATGTTTGTCTTTTTGTGTATATACGTATATATTGATAGAGGTCAACAATGTAATCAAACAGTCCCTGTCTATGGTGTACTGTATTCCATTAATTCAGAGATCAAAAGAACATCTTAATATTTAAATGAACTGTAAACACAAGATATCACTGTATTCGTCTCTCTTTGAAATGTATAGCTAATCATCTGTGAATGGTGGAAAAACAGGAAATTGCCTTATGTTAATTTGTGTAGCTAATTACCAGTGATAGACCTACTTCAAAGTCACCCTGATTGCCTATTGTAAGCCGAGGGACACCAACCTGTCAAAGAAGGCCTGGAATTGTATAAAAGATCCTTGGGTCCTGATCCTGTCATCTCAGATCTGCTTGAGGTTTCATGAAGGGGCAGCCTAAGCCACAAGGACTGAGATCCCAGTTCTGACTGGACCGCCCTGGAATATAAACATTGGACTATAACCTTTGAATTATTTCTGAAAGAATTCTTTGCATCTACAAAGCTCACCATCTCTGCTATGAATCTGCATCTCAAGATTGACTCATGTCTGTATTTATACTGTTCTTTTAAACAATTCTCTCTCCCTTTTCTTTTTAAATAAATTTTAGTTTAGTTAATAAGAATTTGCTGTATTTGGGTAAGATCTGGAATATTCATTCACCTGGAAGGTAATGTGTCTGATCCTTTGGGATTGGTAGAACCTTTTCTTTTATATGATGAATAAGATTTTCATTAATCCTCATCCTATTTGACTTGGGTGACTAGGTGGAGGCCTGAGGCTGGGTTGCTTTAAGGGACCTGTGTTGTTGACTTCTGAGTAACCAGTGAGGTATTATAGAAGCTGTTTTTTGCTGGCTTGTTAAATCTAAGTATTAGAATATCCACCAGCTTTGGGGATTGCCTGCCCCATTCTTTGCACTTCACCCTAATTGAGTGACCTCAGCTGGCTCCCCTGGGATTCCGGTCACACACACAATGGTCCATTTGGCTTTGATAGGTCTTCTTAATGAGCAGGAGATAATCTCTCCTGAAAGGTTTGCAGTTTCAGGGCAAACATTTTTTACAGTTATAAAGCAAAAAAAAATTAAATATTACCTTATAGCATGTGATAAAGATATTATAAGTGAGATTACTCCATGCAGCAACTTACAGGCATTTCATAAAGTCTAAACCAGTGGTAGGTAACCTGCGTCCCGTCAGAGTAATCCACTGGCTGGCCGCGAGGCAGTTTGCTTACATTGACCATCTGCAGCCATGGCCACCTGCAGCTCCCTGTGGCCACGGTTCACCATTCCTGGCCAATGGGAGCTGCCGGAAGTGGTGGCCCCTGGATTGCCCGTGGGCCGCAGGTTGCCCATCACTGGTCTAAATACATTGTTATAAATCCAATGCCCATCTTAACAATACTAACAAAGGTGATACAGACTGGTTTTCAGCAATCAATTTGTCAGTGCTGGGCTGATGCCTAAAGCCTTGGCAAGAGCTGGCACCTGTTTGCCAGTCTCACAACCACCAGTCACATTCCCATGGAATTTGAAGTCAGTAATTTCCACTATATTAAATGTAATTATCATACCTGGGTACAGATTTCATAATTTTTATTTATGGTTGATAAGTAATCACCCAGTTTTTCCAGTATTCTTCTCTTTCTGCTCAAAGGCATTTTTTTAGTCATTTTGCCTGTCTTGGGTGAACTATTTTCTCAGGAACCTTCTTCACTATCTACCTATGACCTGTGGCTGAGAAATTCCTTCTGTGTCTTGCTTGTTCTTGTTGATTATAACTCAGTACCGTACTTAGATGAAGTACTGTTTTAAGAGTAGATTGGATTGATGTTCTTGAATTTCTTGAAACATTTCATTTAGTTTTCCCTTCTTATGAAATAATGTCACCAAAGTAGTGTTTCAGCAGCAGACCAAGTGTGACCTTCTTCTTGCTCTGCAGAGTATGGAGAGGTAGAAATATTAGAGGCTAGAGATGCAAAAGCTCTTATAGCATTGCCACTGGCAAGACAGTAGTATCTGCATGAATGGACAATGGTGAGGCAGTTCTACCCCCCAGTTCCATAAATACATGCAGTTCCTGTGCAATTACACATCCACAGGAGCTCCTTCTTAATGAGACATTGATACTGTTGCCATCTCAGGACCACAGAGTAGGAATCCTTTCTCCTTTATTTACAGATCTAAAACTAGATCCTCAGCTGGTATAAATTAGCATAGATCAATTTAAGTTATTATCTGTTTATCCCACAGACCCAAGCTATGGAGTTTATATTCAAATCGGTATCTGAAAAAGTCCAGGGGTGTCAAGAATCACATTTTTATTCTTTATTTATTTCAAATATCTATTCAAATACACACTCCTCCTCCCCACTAAAACCCATTCAGAGTCAGTGTGCAGTACCGGGAAATGGTAGCAAAGCAGCAACTTGACTGCTACTGTGTGAAATTTTGTTAAATCTAAACCCAACATTTTATCTGATTAATGCAAAGCTATTGTGAGATTTCATGCTTAACCCCTCAAAATCATAATAAATTCCATGACAGTTGAAATTGAATTTTCTGTCACCAGAGTATTTTGTTTGTGCATTAGGGTAGAATAGCTTTAGCATTTCATCTAAAGCCACCCAAAAGATGGGAGCAGGGAAGGATACACAAGTGTAAGTCCTAAATTTGTAAAAGACTTGGCATCCATCAAGTATTGTGTGGGTAGACAGTCTCTCTCTTTATGAATTAGGAACATGGATTAATGATTAGGCTTCTGTTTTCTTCACTCAGTTATGCTGGCTTGTTGGTACTGAACATGTGCTGAAGTAGTGTAGTGCTTTAAGCATAAGGAGTCAACTGTGTGTTTTGTTAATCTCTGTCATGTCACAGATGTCATTTGACCTGAAATTACCCAGTGTAATGCAATGCCAGTATCATACTGTGGTAGAGATTTAAAGACACAGGATTTTTCTTATCTTCCCTTTTTGCTGGTAGGAGAAATATAGTAAGTGGCACTAGGTCTACTGAAGGGCTGGTTGACACTGTAAACTGGTTACAGGATATTTAACTACGCAGAAAAGCCTTTCTTTTAACTTATATTTTCAGTAGACAGGGATCACAGCTGGAACTTTGACTCTAACCCTTATGAATTTTGGATTGAGCCACACATCTGAATCTGACCCTAAGTTGTAGGTTCCAAAGTCAGACAGTGCCTGTTTTCTAGTTCCAGTTTAGTTCAAATGTGACTGAATTATTACAGGAGCTCCTCATGAGCTTTCATTGCTGTTGAATCCAATGCTGATCCCTAAACACTAGTCATAACGTAATCCAGAACTAGATTTGAAAATTTCCCTTTTGTATTTTTCTAGTCTTAGAATTGGAATTTTACCATATTAATAATACTGAGAGGAAACAACAGCCATTGGCCACAGCGGTATTCTGGATCTGGAACATGCAGCTGGAATGCTTTCCCATAGTACAGTGGTCCTCAACCTTTCTTGTGGGAATAGCAATATGCTATTATAATAGCAATATATAGAATAATAATACAATAATAGCAATATATAGAAGACTGGGGCGGGCGCCGTATACCCCGCTGCCGAAATGCCGCCGAGGAATGGCACCGCGTTGGGGACCCCTGCCATAGTACATACCCACTAAACTGATATTTTTGTGGCTTTCCTTCTCCCTACATATTTTTCACTCCCACTTATTCCAGCATTCCACAACATCCAAAGATTTAACTATATTGTCAACTTTTCATGTACTGAGTTCTTGATCTCAACAATTTTACTCATTTTATGCTAAGGTACTATCGTGCCGTACAGTTAATGTGTTGCTATTCTGGGGGTAACATAAGAATATAAACTAGGTGGGGGTTTTTTCTAATTTCTCATCCAGGTTCCATTCTTTGTTCTTGCACTCTACATGTTCTATAGAGATATTGCCATACAAACACACATTCCAGGCTATACCATCCACATGCTTCTCCTGACAGGTAAAATTTTGGAGGGGTGTAATTCAGTAACTTTCTAGACTGTGCCTATTTTTCAAAGTCTATGCAAATGCAAATACAAACTTGTGACTATTATCGCACATGGAAATTCCTGATTAAGGGAAAATTCCTGCTGCTGCCTCCACACACATGGAGGCTCCTTCTCTATAGATCTGAGGTTGTTCTGTTGCTCCAGGGGGATCATAGGCTTCCAGGGGACACAGCTTTGCATAGGCCCTTGGCACAGCAGCACAAAGGTTAAAGAAGGTGAATGGCCCAGAGTAGTTAGAGGAAGGGGCATGACCAGAGGATTCGCTGATTAATCGATTCTCACCTCCCCACTCCCTGAATGGGGGCTGAAGGAAGCTATTCTAGCTTTTAAGAGCTCTAAAGTTACTCTATGGCATTGGGAGCAAGGACTCCTCTTTGCATGTCTGCTTAGCACCCACACTGGCTACTCAGATCACATTCTGGCCAGAGAATTTTCTGCAGAGTGTACAAATCCTTTAAAGATGTAGACCTGCATCAGCAGAAATTTAATAAAAGATACTGTAGCAGGGCAGGCTGTGCTCCTGCCTTTTCACACCACAGAAACTGGAGTGGATTCTACTGGTTGTGTATCCATCCTGCCATTATATAAGCTCCTTCCACCAACGCTCTTACAGTCCCATGCAGCAGTATGATTTACAAGATCCCCTATGACCTCAGGAGAGGAGCAGAGGTCTCCTGTCCCTCAGGCCTCTGTGAGAGTGGGCTCAGCAAGTAGCCCTGTTCCTCTCTTCCCCTTGCACTACCTTCCTCTTTATCATTCTTGAGGTGATGAGCTAATTGGGTAATTAGCAAAGTACCCTGATCAGCTTTTTCAAAGAGAACTAACTGGTGTCAGAGTGCAGACCCACCTGTTAACTCCCTGCACTCTGTCACAGTTATAGCTGTCTATTTCTGACAACAATATCAAATAATTACTTGCCTATTTTAATCCAACTGCTCTGGAGAGGAGGTAGGTCACTCTGTAATGATATGTTTTTGTGAGTTTTGCAATGTTTCCTGCTATTTATTTCTTTGTTCATGAGATACATATATTACCTCTCTCTTTCGATCATTTCCGTTATTTCATGGTATTTACCCCGTACAGTGCCACACAACTATCATCTGTGGTTCTTGTTTCCGTCGCTCTTTTCTTGGGAGTAGGATCTCTATGGTGGCACATGGGAAAGGGAAAGTAAGCTAACTCCAGCAGTGACATTGTGCACGTACATTAGTGGGCTGATAGCTGGAAACATAGACCTCTAGGCAAATTCAATATTAATGAAGAATTCCAGCTGCAATTTATATGTTATAAAAAAGAAAGAGGAAGCATTACAATCAATGTGTATTCTATAATATATGATTTTGAAAAATCCCCTATACAGCAGCCGATAAAGTGTGTGTATTTTTGAAGTATTGCATGGGATTTTATCCACTGATTTTAATGTGAGTCAGGACAAAAAGCCATGTATAAGAAAGTAAAGGTTTTAAGTAGCCCAGCTTCATTGTGGCTACAGGCTGAGAGGGTGGTGACCATTCCTCAATTAAGTTTATTTGGTAACACTCACAAGTGACTTCATGTCAGAGGGAACTACAGCACTTCTCCTCCAACCTAGACAGCAGATCAGCATTTCAAAAGACAGTTGAGTCACATTAGTATTTCATAACTCTCAATTCAGTTTCTTAAGTAGTAGAAACATTTTAAAGGACCCCTGCTGTCTGGAAAGTGCAGTAGCTAAGCTGGAGGGGAAACAGGAACAAACTAATGACAAAGGCTGGGAAGGACTAAAGAACTTGGCTGATTTTATAGTGCAAACATTAAAAGTTTTAGATATCTCAGCTAAATAAGAGGGGAATATATTTTTACAGTTCTTGTGCACGTGAATCAGTTGATGTGCACAAAAACTGCATTTGGACACCAAAAAGTCAAATCACCTAATTTGCAAGCAAAACACCAATTTTGTGGCCATAAAATTTACAAAACCCAGTTTGAACATTTTCCAAAGCCAAACTCTAAAATACTGTAGGAACTGGGAAACCATCACACTAAAAAAGCATGCTCAACCAGACAAAGAAGCTATGATTTATATATATTGTAAGGAAACACAAAATAAACCTCTGACATCAATCACACCAATCTGGCCCTAATGTTAAGGAAGATTAATATAGTGAAATTTAGCTAACAGCAGGAGTAACAGTGTTTTAAATGGTTTCTTAATTAATGACACCAGTTCACACTGATGCAGATTAGAAAACTGTTCCAAAGAGCAGGAGGAGAACAGCAAGAGATCTCTGAAATCATACACTCAGACATTTTATGGTCAAAAGGCACCATTGTGATCATCTAGTCTGACCTCCTGCACATTGCAGACCAAAAACCTCACCCACCCACTCTGGAAACAGACCACTAAACTCTGGCTGAGTTACTGAAGTCCTGAAATCCTAGTTTAAAGACTTAGTTCAAGTTCCAGAGAATTCACCATTTACACTGTAAGTGACCCATGCCCGATGCTGCTGAGGAAGGTGAATCCCTTCCCTTCCCCCAGGGTTTCTGCCAGTCTGATCTGGGGGGGGGAATTGCTGCCCAACCCCAAATATGGCAATCAGCTAGATCCTGAGCATGTGGGCAAGATCCACTAGGCAGATACCTGGGAAAGAAGTCTCTGTAGTAACTCAGAGCCCTCCCCATCTAGTGTCCCACCAGTAGCAGTTGGGGATTTTTGCTACTGGCAGTTGCTGATGGGCTACACGCCATTGTAGGCAGTCTCATCATACCATCCCTTCCATAAATGTATCAAGCTCAGTCTTGAAGCCAGTTAGGTGTTTTGCCCCCACTGCTTGCCTTGGAAAGATGTTCCAGAACTTCACTCATACACAGAAAATAAAAAACAATCAATGTTGTTAGATTTTGAAAGAAAACTAATTTACTTGATTTTTATAAATATTTCCTGTTGTATACAAAATATTCAAAATTATACAAAATGCCGTGGTAACCACATTAGGGACATATCCCCTAATGTCTATTAATTATACTGAAAATTCACTCAGCCCTGGTTATTGAAAGTGATTCTCTTTCTCCCATGCCAATAGGGAAACGTGGGTGGGATAGCTGACCTAGTAATTTATTTTGAGGTTTATTGTGTAAATCAATCTCGAGACATTTACAGTTTTTTAAAAACATAACATGCAAAATCAGACATTAAAAAAAGATAAAAGGATCTGCATAAGAGGCTTCCGAGACCTAATCCAATCCCCACTCCCACTTCTACATTTCTCCTACAGGATCTAAAGACACCTACAAACCAACAAATAACTCTAAAAAGTCTCCCTGGCCATCAAATAAATTTCCTCTAAGAGCCACCGCAACAGACCAATAAAAACCTCATCAAAGCTCCTCCCAAGGAAAAGCTTCGGACAGCTGGGTGCCCTTGCAGCATTTCCAAATCTGTGCTGTGCTGAACCAAGGAGGGAAGCTAATTCCAGCCCCAAGGAGATTGCTCTGCCACCAGCAACCTTGCTTCTAAACCAGGAAAATATGTATTTAAATGCCTCAGATTATCACAACAGCTTCAGTTTCAAATAGGGACCAAAATAGTTTTGCTTTTCTTTTTTGAATAACAAGGACCCAGCACATAAATGCAGGCCAGCATTTAAGGTTCTATGGGCTTGGTCCTACACCGCTGGAGCCAGTGGGAGCTTTGTCATTGACTTCAACAGGCACAGGATCGGGCAGTGAACCAGTAAACAATGAATCCCTCATGTTTCACCTGGAAATAATTTGGCAGCTCTTGAAAGTCATTGAGCCCTGATTAATAAGTGAGCTGCACGAGCTGCCGTTTTTCTCACAGTCATTCTGTCAAACTAGTCATTTGGTGAAATGACTGAAATTTACACATTTGGCTAAGGGGCCATTTCACGTAGGCTTTTAACCATATGAATAGAACCTCCAGGTATTAGGTCAAATGAGAATGAAATAAAATGACAATAAGAGCTTGATTCCAGGCTGATGTCTCTTTTACAAAAGTCTGTGCAGGCAATCAGGACAAACTTATTAATCTTATGTAATTAAACCAAGAGTGGAGCTTCACTATTACCAGACCCTACCTTTATACAAGTAGCACAATTTAATCCTTTTTTTAAAAAACAGTGCGTCTCTGCAGTTGGATGGTGGGGCATGTGCAGTATCTTGTATTCACTCCATTACTTTATGGGGACTGAAAATGCACCAGAACTCTTTCCTTCACCCCACACTACTGCAGGAAGTTCTGCGAAGACTGAGGTTTCTGACAGGGATGACCCTTCATTCTTGACACAGTGAAGGCCACTAGAAGTATGTATTTTCAGCATAGCAACTAGAGGTTCTAGCTGAAAATATCTACAGCTCCTGCTCCCACCTGGAAAGATACATCTTCACCACCATCGATGTAAGCCTTCTTTTCTCTTTCCACTCATGTGGCTGGAACAAAAAAACAACCAAACGCAACCAACCTACCACAACAGTTTTACCAGTAATCTGTGTGTCACACCTTCATTACATGAGATCATTACAAGATCAATTCTCAGTTCCTGCAGAGAGGGCTGACTGAAGGGAAGTACCCCTTGGATGACTGCTGCCTGGCCGCCACATGCTAATCCTCCTTGCATCACGCAAGAGGTTTTTTCATAATGAGTTTGATATATATCACATTAACTCAACAGCCTCTGTGAGCTTAAGTCTTTAGAAGATTGTATCTTTGAGAGACTATGTTCAATGACCATCTTTTTCTGGTGGTCCAGGGTTCCTTAAACATAACTTCTAACAGTTCAAGAAGTGCAAAACCAGTAAGATGGTGGAATGGAAGAGCCACACATCAGTTCTTCCACTAAGAAGGCAAATGCTGATACAAAATTACCCATCATTTACAGTTACTGGATGATAGATGCTCTCTTACATGTGATATTGTACAATAAAGAATAATATGTTTAATGCTGTGGTTGCTAACTAAGCAAGCACCATTAGGTATTTGATTAAACACCTGGTCCTAACATTGTCATGCTACTAAATGATAAATAATGTGGTTACATGCCTGAACCTTTAACTAACTTATTAGAGGCAAATTTGACCTCTCGTTGCAGACAAAATTCCTCATAGTAGTATTTTATTTTATTTATACTTTTATAAATATAAATAAACTTCAATAAGAGCACCCTGTCAGTGCTCTGGACACCCTTGACAAAAATATAGTAATAAATAAATAGAGTCATCAGGTACTCCAGTCACAGGGACAACAAACTAATCAACATCTGTACAAAATGCACACCAGAATTCCACACCAACCACAACTACCCGGCCCTGCCCAACACCCATCTACTAACAGATAAGGGTGAAAAGGTGGGACATACGGAGTGAGCCGACAAAGTCCACTGTTATGGACATGAGGAGGAAATGAATTCCAAAGGTCTGGGGTCATAAGCGAGAACACACTGCCAGCTGCCCCCCCATACCAGTGGGGCTTCAGCTCAGGCACCTGTTCTGACTGCAGCAGTATGCCTGGAGAGAGAGAGAGTCTCTGAGATTGTCAGGTCCCAGCTCATTTAAGGCTTGATATGTGAAAGTCATTCTGGAAACCAATAAGAAGCCAGTGCAGATCACAGAGCACATGTTTAATATGCTCCTAGAGAACACACTGTTTACCAAACAAGCAGTCAAATGCTGCACACCTGGTAGGCACATAACTACTAAGATTCAACCCTGCATTTCATCTGTGGCACACATTTCTGTGGGTGTAATTTGTGGCTGTGCTTGAATTCAGCTGATGATTACCCCATGTGCAAAACATAGTTTCCACAACCATTTCTTATAGTTCTTTAAAGGATTCAGATCTAACGAAACAGCAGCTTCTAGAGCACATTCCTTTCAAAGCAAAATGGCAGTGATTAGTTCTAACACATTACATGAAAGATTAATTCTTGTAAATATTCATCTAATGTATTAGAACTAATCACTGCCATTTTGCTTTAAAAGGAAAGTTATGTGGAAGCTGCTGGCTAAAGAATCTCAATTAATATAAGAAGATGACTGGAATAAAAGGCCTTTGAGAGTTGGAGTAGGCTGGACATTGTGATTAAAAACTAGAATAAAGCTCAGACAACAATCTTAGTTAAAAGAGGAAATAGATTTGTTAGGTGACCATAACCTGGCCACTACAATCAGGTACAATACAGCCACCAAGGTTTGGAAACTCTGCAGTCTAGATTTCAGAGTAACAGCGTGTTAGTCTGTATTCGTAAAAAGAAAAGGAGTACTTGTGGCACCTTAGAGACTAACCAATTTATTTGAGCATAAGCTTTCGTGTGCTACAGATCACTTCATCGGATGCATACTGTGGAAAATACAGAAGATGTTTTTATACACACAGACCATAAAAAAATGGGTGTTTATCACTACAAAAGATTTTCTCTCCCCCCACCCCACTCTCCTGCTGGTAATAGCTTATCTACCGTGATCACTCTCCTTACAATGTGTATGATAATCAAGGTGAGCCTTTTCCAGCACAAATCCAGGTTTTCTCCCCCCCACTCCCCAAACCCACTCTCCTATTGGTGATGAATCCGATGAAGTGAGCTGTAGCTCACGAAAGCTTATGCTCAAATAAATTTGCTAGTCTCTAAGGTGCCACAAGTACTCCTTTTCTTTTTGCGAATACAGACTAACACGGCTGTTACTCTGAAACCTGTCTTTGTGCACTGTCACTCTTCACAGAGATTTAGGTGATCTGAAAATATTGTATGCTTTGAGATTATTCTTAAGAAGGAATTTGGGCGTTTCTTTCACCCTCCTGTGGTGAGATTTCTTATTTCTATTGATCATAGTAATCTATTGACTATAGCAATCAACTAGGGCAAGGTGTACCTCTGTTTACACAGCTATGCAGGGGACCAAGGCTCCGCTCTTATTTTCCTCAACAGCCCAGATCAGTAATGGAACACAGCCCCTGCATGCCACACAGTCCTGATTTTGAGCTAGAGGGAAGGGTGAATGGGGAGTGAGTGTAACCTAAACTCCATCGTCAACATACTGGCCAGGAGAGCTAGGCTGCCATGAGCAGGAGAACTAAGCTACATATTGTAAAGAGATAACATCATTTATTTGCTCCAGGAACAATTTAGGGAGCAATCAATATCAAGTCTAAATCCAACAGTTATAAAACATAGAAGAGAAGACTACAGCATGCCTGACCTTTATCTTAGTCTGCAGCTTTATGTCCTTGACTCTGTCCTAAAGAGACAAAAGAAACTGTTGTACATATGTGATGGTTCACATTGGTCAACAGAGAAGTTCGTATAAAGAATGCTACTTATATAGGTGAATCAGATCATAGGATCTACAATGACCAAATATCATCAATATGAACAGTTGGCAGAAGGCAAAGGTGTTCCTGTGATTAGTTGGTGCATTGCTACAAATTTGGTCAGGCTGGTGGTAGGATAGACACATTCTGCAAGGGTGAAGGATTGGTTTGTAATAACTTGGAAAACTTTTTAAAATGAGTTATTAAAACTAATCTTTATAACAAATTCTTGGTGATCCGTATTTATCCTCCTTCAAAAAAAATTTTTTAAAGGGATACTGAAATTCTTACTCATGTGAGTAGACCTTAGTCATACAAGTAGTCCCTAGCCACATGAATAGTTGTATTGACTTTAATGGCACTGCTCATTTGAGTCGGGTGGGTGGGAGTGGGTGCAGTCAAAGAATCAGGCAGTAGCTCACTGGCATATAGTCCCCTCTCCTCTTCCCCCACTTGTGTGTGGAGACAGAGTCCCTTCTAAATGAATATAAAAATCCTTCCATGGGCTTTGAACCTTCCTTCAGATTCCAAGGAGGGTGCTCACTAGCGTTGAGGGGAATGGGGCCAACAGGGATATAGGTTGTATCCCCAGGTGACTCCAGAGGGCCGTACTTGGTTGTGAGCCCTGTCATTGTAGCTCCATTGAAGATAGGCTGGCAGAAAGCAGGAACTATAAAAATGGCCCAAAGATTGGAGCTGGGCCTGTTATACAGTGCTGCAAAACTCCACCTTCCGAGCAGAACCATTCTCCACTAGTAAAGTTTCTTCCATTTTACCATGGAGTGATTGGGGTCTCACTTAATAGGTTGAAACATGTTCAGTTTTAAGCCCAGACCTGTTCCCACTGGAATCAACAACAGAACTTCCCATTGTTTTCAATGGGAGCAGAGAGCAACCACCCCTGCTATGTGAAAATCAAATAATTTTCTTTCTGTTTTGTATACTGATCACTAATAATAAAGATCCTGGACTCCGAACATAGAAGGTAATTTTTGGTGTAGAAAAATTGAACAACTCTCATGATTTCACTGCTTGTCTGTAAAACTATAGAGCTAAAACTCAAAGAACACAGACAGCAGATAGATTTAGTAACAAGGTGCCACTTACAATCATTCTTTTAATCATATCTTTACTTTTAAGCTGTAAGACCCTAGCTAATAAGAACTAGCTGCAAGATTAGATAAAGTGACAGAAATTATGGCTGAATATTCCTTCAAGGTGGAATATTCCTTCCTTCCTTCAAGTTCTAACAGTAATTGATTTTAGACTAAAGGCAAGGCATGTGATATCCAGTTTACAAGAAATTAAAAAAGGAGTAAAAACCAACATCTCCAACTATTAAATCACATGGAAGCCTTTAGACAGAAGACTCTCATTTTCATGAAATGGAGATTAAAGTCACTAAGCAAATCATGTGTGCCTACAGGCCTAGAAATGTCAGCTAAAGTTGAAAATATGTCAAATTTTCCTACAAGTGGTCTATAAATTATGATTATTTTTGTAACACAAGATATAGTACTGTAAGTGGAAATAGTCCATATCCTTAGCTACTGTAAATCAGAAAGCTTCATTAAAGCTCCCTGGAGCTATCCCAATTTATTACAGCTGAAGATCTAACCTAAAGTCTATTATTCATCTAGAGGATTGTATCATGGTTACAAGGTGAGCTTCACTGTAGGCCCTTTTTATTCCCTTTCAAGTACACCACTATGGTGACAAGTTTCACTGCCTTAACTCCTCTCTGGATGGAACCATGTTGTCCTACCACTGTTAGACTGGGTATCTTGTTGCAGCCCCCAGTTTACTACCCATGAAAAAACAGCAGGCCCACCTATATTCAACATCCGCAAGACCTTTCCCTACCGAGCCTGACTCCAAACAGCTTCTTCAAAACAAAGTATTACTTATTCACTCAAAAATATGTATCATTCAGAGAAGTGAATTAAAACAATACAAGGTCTACATGCCTGGGTCTTACCTACACTTCATTCTTTTCTATTCTAAATTCCACTCAGCTCAGACCCCCTAACACCTGGGCTGAAAGAGACAGATAGCGCCTTTCCCTCTTTGTGTGTCTCCCATAGTGCTTCCCTGCCCATTTACCTCCAACCTTCCTCTCTAGGAAAGTGTTTTTAATAGTTACATTTTCTTTTGATCTTAGGCTCAGGCTTGAGAAAAATAAATCCAAAGCCAGGCAGGTGAGCATTTTCCAATTCATAACCCCCTTTCCTATTATTTCCCTGATAACCCTGGAGATAATTTCTCTCTGCCATTGTTTCATTTCCTGTTTGGTTTTCCCTAACAGCTTCCTTTGAGTTAACTCTCTGTAATCACACAGAATGAGGTACCTAAAATATTCACACAGAATGATACAGATATAGCCCTCATTCTCCACAGATTGTATTAACACTTTGGTAGACATCAGCAAGCTACAATGTTCAGAAATGTATAGAATCATTACAAATAATTTCCATGTACTTAATCTAAGGTCATTTATATGTCACTCTTCAATAGCCACAGTCAATAGGTTCAGACTATTTTAAGATTAGCCATGTATACTAAAGTGTACTTTCTGAATATATTGCTATGCAACTTTGATATAAATTAGACATTTTGAAAAAGCGTTTCTTCTAAACTGAAAAGCCTCAAATCTTTGATTTTTATAGGTTTAATGTAAATCCATTTGGCTGATGTATCCAAGCATTTACAGGTAATGTGATGGAGCATGAAGGCAGGAGGTTGTACAAATGATTTGCATTAAAAAGTCTCAGTATAAACATTGAATCAGACATCTCAGATGTGTTCTGGGAAGATCACACAAATGGTAGGTTAAGGGCTTAAAACAAGTGTAACTGATTATCAGCCAATAGGCTAAATGAGGAATCGTGATTTTGAACAGAATATAAATTAGTAAAACAGATGTAGGACCTTAGAATGTGCTGTTTTTAAATTAACCCCCTCAAAGTTTCACATAAAAAGCGGATATATTGAAAAGGAATGGACCAGAGACACCATTTACTTCATCAGTGATTACAAACAACAATGCAGTGCTTGAGCTGTGCAGAATAGGTAGCATAGCAATAAAATTGAAATAAAATGTGGTAAGAGTACTCACAGATAACAACTGAGACATACAATATGAAGCAAAAGGGAAATGAGAGAATTAAGGAGGAAATGTTATCGCTAATCAACAGAACTCATAAGCATACCCTACCTGTAAACAGTGGGTTTGATCATGCCTAGTTTATTTATTTATGTTAGGGTGAGCTGTATGTTTGGGCTCCCTAACACTTCCCATTTTAAAAGAATATGGGACCATCTTTGGACACTCCAACACCTTCACTGTTTGCAGCAGGCCTTTGAATTTTAGAAGCAAGAGAGCCCAGAGGCTCAAGAAGTACTGTGACCCTAAGAGCCCCTTTGTGCCAACTGGCACAGGCTTCACGGTTCTGTGGCAAACCTGACAAACTCACTATACCTAGTACACAGCTTTCTTGGTATTTATCCATAAAGAATGTTATGTGAGGTCTTTGATAAAAGCCAAGGTGTCACCCCTTATTAATATCTTTGTGAAATATATGTACAAATACCATGTAAGAAATTATGTGTACATATATACTGAAAATATGTTCCTAAGAAGTCTGAATCAAGGCAGGATTGACAAGTAAATTAACCGTTGTAAGTCAACACATTGGAAGTCCCTGTGACACTGAGCCAGTGAGGGTTAAGTAACCAGCAGGCTAAGTGACACAAAATCAACCTTTAAGAACGTCTTAGGGAAGTATTGCAATGGTAAACAGGGCCATTTCTTGTAGGTAGTTATCAAAGCCATATAGGTAGACTAAATTCTTTGAAATGTAAAAACAAAAACAACGAGGAATACTAGTGGCCCCTTAGAGACTAACAAATTTATTTGGAGATAAGCTTTCATGGGCTAAAAGCCACCTCAGACTGGTTTTTGAAGGAGTTGTTCACCTGCACATCTACCAATGTGATATATGCCATCATGTCCCAGCAATGCCCCTCTGCCATGTACATTGGCCAAACCGGACAGTCTCTATGCAAAAGAATAAAGGGACACAAATCAGACATCAAAAATTGTAACATTCAAAAACCAGTTGGAGAACACTTCAACCTCCCTGGACATTCAATAACAGGCTTAAAAGCAGCAATTCTTCAACAGAAAAACTCCAAAAACAGACTCCAATGAAAAACTGCAGAACTGGAATTAATTTGCAAACTGGACACCATCAAATTAGGCCTGAAAAAAGACTGGGAGTGGATGAGACATTACAAGAACTAAAAAATTTCCCCCTACTGTTACTCACACCTTTTTGTCAACTGTTTGAAATGAGCCACCCTGATTACCATTACAAAAGTGATTTTTCGTCCTTTTGATAATAGCCCACTTTAATTGAATTGTCTCGACCCCCCCACTTGGTAAGGCAACTCCCATCTTTTCATGTACTGTTATATATATCTTCCTTCTGTATTTTCCACTCAATGCATCTGATGAAGTGGGTTTTAACCATGAAAGTTTATGCCCAAATAAATTTGCTAGTCTTTATGGTACCACTAGTACTCCTCATTGTTTTTGCTGATAGAGACTAACACGGCTACCACTTTGAAATGTAACTCTGTATTGTCAGAGAATTAGAAATAAATACTAATTGTATTTGTCTATGTTTACCTATATCTGTTAGAAGCATCACAATGTGATCTCGTTAGCTTGTAGATGATAAACTCCTATTCCTGTTGTTACTATATTCTACTGAGTCAGAGATCAAAAGGAAATATTAGCAATTAGATGAAACATGATTAAATTATATCATTGTTTTTCACTTTGAAGGTTGAATAAACTACCTGTGAACCTTTGAATGGTTAATTGTCTTATGGTAATCAATGCAACTAATTACTGGTGTATACATAGGAAATAGGAATGGACTTCAAAGCAACAACGTACATTATCTGTTTTTCATCTAAGGAATGCCTGCTGTGAAAAGAAGTGTATCAACTGAGCTTTGGCTATAAAAGAACTTGGGGACCTGATCCTGTTCATCTCAGATCTGCTTGAACTTTGTCAGGGAAGTTTAAGTCGCAAGACTGAGGTCTCCAGCTCCATTCTGGATTACCATGCAATTTCTCATGGAAGAATTTAAAGAGACTCTGCACATGAACTGCCTATTGGACTATAACCTATAGAATTGATTCTGGAAGAGCTTTTTAAAACTCAGCAGTTTCTCTCTATCTCTGCTATGAAACTGACCTAAGAACTTTATTCATATCTATATGTATAAAGATCATTAACCCAGTATTCTTTTTTTCTTTTTAAATAAATCTTAGATTAGCTAATAAGAATTGGCTATAAGTGTGTATTTGGATAAAATCTGAATTATTCATTGACCTGGTGGGTAATTTGTCCGATCTCTTGGGATTGGTAGAACACTATATTTTATATAAGATTTTAAGTAATCTTATAATCTTTCATTTGGCTGTCTGGGTGGGAGCCCAGTGCTGGATTGCTTTAGGAGAGCTGCCAGAGCAATTTTAGTGGAGGGTGGGGAAAGGAAGAGAGCCACACAGGGTGCCTCTCCCTCATTCCTCAGCTGCACCAATTCTAGATCCAAACATAGTTTCAGCATCCCATCCCTCTCACTGGACATACCACATAGAAGAGGAAGCCCTCACCTGCCTAGGAGAGGAGAAAAGAGATGGAACATGCACACCAGGCTAGGCTTCCCCCAACCACTTCTTGAACCATGCACACAGCATCAATGGTCCACACCTGAGATAATACCCTTCTCCTGCTGCTCACATGCTCAAAGTCTATGTTGCAGGGCTGAAGATTCATGGGCAAGCTCTGCTGGAGATGCATTATATGGAATATATTACAATTGTAAACAATACAATGTTTTTACTTTTTCCTCTTTAAAAATACATTTAAAAGATGTTATTTATGTTGCAAAGTCAAGCACTCAAATTAGGAAATGACAGATTTATGGTTGCCCTTGCAATCTTAATTCAGCCCCCCTTGTGTGTACAGTCTTTAATTACAGGTTCACAATGTATTTTTTTCCACAGGACTCCTACCTCATTCAGAGTACAGGATGGACACACAAGGGAGTGGGATTATGGTTGCAGGTTGTCCAGGGATTTACTTTACAATTTAAACAACATTCTTTTAACATGATCTTTTTTTTTAAAAAAGAGCCTGAGTTTGGATTAATCAATATGAAAAACTCACAAGCTGTTCTCATGAGATTTTTATTCCAAAATATCATAAATTCCTCAAGGACAGTTTTTCTCATGGACCATATTTTCCTGAAATCTCATAAGAACAGCTCTTGTCACAAGTGTTTGCCCAGGTCAGGATTTGAACCAAATAGTCTTTCGAGATTGGGATCTGATTGAGAATGTTTAGATCAGGGTCCGTCTGTAGTCAACTCCAATCTGAAATTCAAAGAGATTCTATTTAAAGAGATCCAATTTTGCTCATCTTATATAAAAATGAAAACTAGGGGCAATTTAAGTGTTGCACTTTGGAAATACAGTAAAGATGACTCCTATTGTCACTCATCCAAAACACACTATTATTTAGTGACTATCTGAAAGGTGATAAGCTGAAAAGTGAAGCCACAATATATAGTGAATTTGTTTTTATTGGAAACATCAGGATTCTAGTGTTACATATTAAAATTACAGCATGGTGAATAACAAACAGATTTTTCAGTTTGCTGGTAATTTCAAAGAAGCAGGAAAAAATTGTTTTAGGTTGAACTGAAAACAACACTTAAAATTTTCAATGAATTGGAGAGTAAAACGTTTCATAGTTTTTTTAAAAATAAAATTAAAGGAGATTTTGAAACAAATTTACTTTGAATAAAAAATGAAGCTCTCTCTTTTGAAAATATCAATGAAACATTTCTATTTTTTCAGAACTTTGACCAAAACAACTTTGCAAAATTGACACAATTTTACAAAATGTCTTGCTGTTGCTGAACCTGCATTTTTTGCCAAAAAAGTTTCAGTTGAAAAAATTTGCCCAGCTCTAATGCAAATGCCTGTGCTCCAGCAAGAGCCATCCCTCAATCCTGCCCATACCCCGGCCTATACTCACCGAAGAACGGAATGCTTTGCTAAAGGAGAAGTACATTAGTACAATCTTATGTTCTCTCCTTCAAAGTTCCTTTTGTGTTCAAGAGTGCTTCTCTGGAAAATAGTACAGTGTAATTAGGCCCACAACACTCGGATTAGATGGGCATTCTGGGCTTTAGATTAAACCTCCATTATAACTACAACTGGTAGCGTGTGCCATGGGGCAGAGCAAAAAAGACAGTAGAAGCAGAAACCAGGCCTTTTTTCTTCTAGAACTCTTTCAGAATGGTGGAGTTGCTGTGGTGTCATCTCTTTACTGTAAACCAACATATATTGTAATTTTACTAGACATAGGCCAGTTTCATTCATTGTCCTCAATCATTGTCATTGCCATCTAGGCAAATCCCAAGGGACATAGCCTCCTCACAGATCGCATGCCATTCAGATTGATGTCTCGCCTGATCCTGAAAATGGTCTGGCAGGACAGGCAGCCTATGGCCATCACTGGCTATCTTGTCACAATACTGAAGGTTTTGGTGCCCACATGACCTCATCATATACTAAGGATGAATTTAGCTGTGAGACATAGAACAAATCCTAATCAACGTGTAATACATAGCCCTTTATTTCTGTTAGGTTTAAAAACAAAGTATTTTAACAAATCAACATTACAGTCATGCTGTCACAAAATAATATTAATAATTGTACTGCTCACAAACTATCCACATCTAAGGCCAGCACTTACGTCAGCAATACAACTGTTGCTCAAGAGAGTGTCAGCACTATGTTAGCAGAAGATGCTCATTCTGTCAACATCTAGCCCTGAAGCTCCAGGCCTCCTATTAGCCTCGAACAAGTCCTGCTAGCATGGCTTCAGCTGTGTTAGCCTGCATCTTAATGAGGCTTTTCAATGATGTTAAGATCACTCAGTTGAACTAACCTGACTGAAAGACACCCCCATTTTGCTTGCCAGAACACACACACTAAAAGTCAAAAGCCTGGCCTGCAGTGGCCTTACTCACACTATGAAAGATAAAGAATAAAAACTGAAATAATAATAATCAGGGTTACAACACAGCTGCTCTGACTTCACATGTCTTTGCAACAGGGTCCTCTTCTGATTCCAGACCCAGTTGGTTGTAATGCAAGTACTCTAGCCATGAATTATTAATGATGATTTGTTCGCACCCATCCATCATCAAAACACGGCAGGCCACATTTACCTGCCAAACACAAAGCAATTTGGCTACACTGTGAAAGGCTTTAGGAAGAAATGTGCAGTATAGTATTTAAAAGAGAGAGAGAGAGAGGGAGGGAGCGAAAGAGAGACACTTTCCACATTTATTTCACGTCTTCTGCTCTTCCTACCTTATCCCTTTACATTTTGTACCTCCTTTACCAATGCATTTTTTCCGTGAAAGATTTTCATGAGAGCCCTTCTGACATTGATTAGAGTGAGGAAGCAGGGTTGCTGGGTTTCATAAGAGGCTGATCATATTTATGTTATCTGTTCACACATATTAATGATTTCAGTTTAATGCTTGGTTTTTGGCCTTCCTCCTGACAAGAGATTAAGCGCCAAAAGGGTGGCAGCTGAGGAGGCAGGGACACGGACTCGACTAGCAGGTCAGACTAATTGTACTTGTCACATAGCATGGCTGAGATCATGCCTGCTTAAAACTGCAAATTAAAAATAGTGTTCAACCATTAGTGTTCACACCAAGAAACTACAAGGCACAGAAGGAACAGAGGTGCCAGTTCATAACAGCACAAAGTGTCATCAGGAAAAAGAAGGTTCCCTTGGGACAAATGGAGTAAGAGGCAAAAAGAAATCTGTTTTAAAATTACCATAATGTTTAGGACCAATCATTATTTCATATTCAAGCATTTTGCAAACAAAAAAGAGTACTGCAGCAAGAGGTAGAAAAACCTGTGTGTGTGCACGTGTATGCTACCCTCCTGGATAATGGCAATCCAGCACTCCTGAGTGATAGTGTCTAGTTAATGGAATCGCTTGGTGCTAATAACAGAT
This sequence comes from Lepidochelys kempii, assembly GCF_965140285.1. NCBI lineage: Eukaryota > Metazoa > Chordata > Testudines > Cheloniidae > Lepidochelys > Lepidochelys kempii. The sequence goes on from NC_136383.1 coordinate 56,196,713, forward strand.
AGAGACAGAACAGTATTTGAAAAGTAGGCCAGTGTAGCTAGCCACTGCCATTTTTAAAATTTGTCTCCTTCTGAATACCTAAAACCTCCTCAGTGATTTCTAGTAACTACAATAAGTGGCAGTTAGGAGAAAAGAAAAAATCTTTTATATCTGACCGAATCAGACCTACTCGGTAGATTTTGGTGTAATACTGCAGAATAACTATTTCCTCAAACCAAATAACTTAATGTTTCCAGTGGTGATTAATTTTGTTGTCTCTGGCTGCAAACCCAGGTTATAGAAACCTCAGTGGGTTTGACATACATATAAAAATGAATATATCCAAAACTCCATTTGTTATTAAATGCAGCTGTTGACTAACTAAAAGTGCATAAATAGATTACTTTTTTTCTGTCCATTGTGGTGCTTAATGCATTAGATGCATAGCTTTATTGTACATAACTGAGCACGGTTGCAAACCTATAATAAATAAACTATGGCTTTGTAAAGTGAATAATTTGACTTTTAAATTTAATTCGCTGAACTGGTGTCAAACCTGACATTGGCTAAGTTGCATCAATATGTGTGGTGGAATCATTGGGGCAGACTAGACACCCTGGTCCAGTCTAAAAGGTAGCTGTAAGCATCTTTGTGACTCTCTGTTTCTTGCCTTGCTGGACAGCAGTTTGGTCCCAAATTTCAATGTAGAGCAGTCCTGAGATTTTTTTTAAGTTACACAGGTGCAATGAAGCTATTGTAGCAGACAAGGATCATGGAAGCGCCACAGCATTTCAGTTACTTTTCCTCATCCCCAGCCATACAAAGGGAATCCCAAGTAGCCAGTTAAAACAGCTTAACACAGTTTTTTTGCATCTTAAAAATCACTTTAGCTTGAGCTCTCTTGAAAGTATTTTCTGTTCTTGTCTACCACATACATAGATAGTTCATTTTGTGTCTATCATTGAGCACTCGCACTTACAACAATGATATTTCTTTATAGTCTTTGATTTTATATTAAAAGTACCCCAAGAGAACGTTTACAATGAGTGAGCCTACATTAATGTAACTAGTGTGAAAGAATATGCATCAGTCATTATATGCTCTGAAACAGTTCCCACATAACCTAAAGCCAACTTCGCCCTCCTCTCTGTGCTGACAGTAGCTTGCCAGACTGTAGAATCCAGGCCATAGAGTGAACTATGGATTCTGAGCTCATTCTCAGTGCTCACCCCAGACTAATAAAGCTAACATGACAAAGTGATTATTGTGCTTTCTCTAATCTAAAAATAAACTAGAGGACTCCCACTTCTACTAACCTATGCTCTAACCTGGCCCTGAACAGTGCATGAAACTTTTTGAAAAACAGTCAGTAATTGCCTAAACAGAGCTGAAAGCTCTGAATTTTCTTAAGTCAATAGGACTTTTCCTGCATAAGGTATGCAGAACTGAGCCCAATGAAAACACTTAGCCCCATACAAATGGTCTTTTATATTAAAATATATTTTAAAATGTTGCTAACCTTTAGATCTACATCTACATACTCTGTAACATTACAATTCACATGTAATATTTTTAATGAAACATGAAACACTTCCCAAGACATACCTACCGTTCTTTTGAATGGCCCACAACAAGATAGATGTAGTATACATCATAGAAAAGATCCACATTTCACACAAAAACTGACATGCTGTACAGGGCCAGAATTGTTATCCTTGTTGAAATTCACAGTTGAAATAGACATGGGCATTTGGGTTTGAAAAAGAGGTTTGACAACTTCTAAGACCAAGATAGCTGGCAACTGGGGAACAAAATGAGCTGTGTTTCTTTCCATGTCAAGTATGAGTGGTTCTAAGAAATCTCCAGTTATTAACTACTAACAACCCAATTCCAGACTGTGGGACCAAGTCACTCAGATTCTGCCTCCAGCTATAGTCTGTTAGGATGGGAAGCATAGAAGTACAAACCATCTGTGATTCCCTGTCCATCCCTCCTCACCTCACCATTGGGGCAGGAACCAGCCAGCGCAGTCTACCATGTAGGTGGTACTAGATGAAGAGGTAACAGGGCTAGGTTGGGCAGATTTGCTGGTATGTTTTCACTGCAGAGTTAATCTAGGGTCTTACTCTGGTGTTGCCCCTCCCCACCTACAAAACTCTCTGACCTGAGTCTGGTGGAATTTTCAACCCAGGCTAGCTGGTCTGTCTGGGGCGATGCCGAATGAGGCTTTCACTAGAGCTGGTAACGAGCCCACTTTACAGTGAGTATACAGGCTGAATGACTCAAGTGCTAGTCCTCCAATGCCTTCCCACAATTCCGCCCGTGTGCCCAGAAGGACAAACAAGATCTCCCAGAATTCACTGAGAAAGAATCATAGCATTCAGCTTTCTGCAGCACAGAGAACCATGGGATATACCCCACGGTTTACTAGCAACACACATGGGTGAGCGCAGCACCAGTGAGGACATGGTAACTCTGACAGAGCTGTGCAGTGTGGCTGCTCAGACCCAGGCGAGGCTAACTTGGTTGCTCTGACCCAACTACCAATCACCTGAATTAACTCTGCAGTGAAAATATACCCTTAGTGCATCTCATGGGCAGACCTGCACTGGGGTTCTGATGGTGACCAAGTCACATTGTAAAGTTGCCCTCTGTTGATGGAGCCCTCAGGGAAGGCAGCACCAGTTCTTTGGGGTAAGCCAGCCGTACATCTCCATTCCACTTCAGTTACTACTGTAGGCACAATGAGATGCAGTTTGTATCCCTGTACAACTGAGAGGTGACACACACATTTACACGGAACTAGGACTTAATGGTGACTTAAAGGATTACTTCTACTGAAGGGCTACCAGGATTTCCACTAGCACAGGAGTCTCTGTTTGACTAAGCCAATGCCACTCTTGAGCCACACCTGACTCTAGTTTCACCTTGCTCAATCAGCTTAATGTTGTCAGCATGTTCATCCTTAGCTCAAACATCCCATTCCTAGCAGGCATTTATAATTACCCTCACAACTGGGTGCTGATCACAGCCTGTTCCCTGGGGAATGTTTGCACAGACCTCACTCTGCTTCCTGATGTCAGGGAACAAGAAGAGCAATGCAAGTAGCTGTTCACCCTTAAGGAATCTATTTCCACACTGTCAAGTGATTGAATCTAGTGTTCCTCTGAAAGCACCAAGGAAAGTGTATGTTTCTAGATTCCGGTCACCTCTAAACACGCTTTATACATGTATTCAAATCCAATTTGCTATTTGCCTAACATAATTAAATACTACCTCAATATTTACAGTGTTTGCCACAGTAAACATAGGGAAGCATAAGGAATACTGCAAATACTGAGATAACTTTAAGGAAAATTGGCAAGTATTTTAAGTGCAACCACTGTGGACAAGAATAAAGATAGAAGGAAACTTTGTTTTTCAAAAAAAAAAAAAAATCAATATTTTACCTCCACTAGGCTTCCCACCAGGGGCCTAATACTACAACTAGTAGGCTGGGTTATTTTCCAGGCTCTTTAAAGGGTAGACTCCATATCACAGTTAGGAAATTCTTACTGCCAGAGCCATAAATATTCCAGCAAGTCTGCTAACCTAACATGTTATAAATAATATATTGAAAAAGGAAAACCAAAATCTTGTGTGGAAAACCCCAATGCAGCTGTTTGTAGCCAGCTGTAAACTCCAGGCCACTGGGTCCAGCTTGAGAAGTAGCCTGAGAGGATTACTGGCCATGCAGTATCAGAGGCCCTAATGATAGCAATGGTATACTTCCTCCTAATAATACGTATGATTTCTCTTCCTACTCTCACTATTGTTTCTGTCCATTTTCTGAAATGATTCCTTTCTAATGAGGGTGCAGCTGCTGGTAACTTTGAATTCTTGATGCATGCTCAAGTTGCATGGCTGAGCCACAAGATGAGACATGAATTTTTTGTTTCCCTGTCTGCCGCTGGCAATTCTCCTGTGTTTTTGCCATCACACCACAACTCTGGAGTAGAGCAGTTTGTTCTCTTTCAATTCTCAGGGAGGTTTGGTCATATCCAAGAAAAAAATGAAAAACTGAAGTATGGAGAGCAAAGAATCAATGTAATATTTTTATTGTACAGTATAAGAACTCTGGTAACAGTATTCAATGTGAGAGTAATTCAGATCAATTCAATTCACATCTGCCAAGCCTTCATTCAATCGATGTGCCAAATCTTTGACAGAATAGTGATGAATGCACAATGAGAATGTTTAGAAAACATACCAAAATAGTTTATTCTGAGATCAGCTCAGGATATAGAGAAAGCAGCTGTAACTTGAAAGAGCACCAGTCCTGAAAAACGATGACTCATCATGCTTCTCAAGTGCTCCACAATGTGTGAAAGCCATTGGGTACTAAGAAACCATTTGTCACGCAGGCTGCGTGAGGAATTAGGATGGGGAACAGACATGTTTTTGTAATGCACTATTTCTTTTAGATGTTAGGATCCGGTTGTACTTAACGAGTCGCTAAACACATTTTGTGGGGAAATTATGAAGCATGCAGGCTAAAGCCATCCTTGGTTTATACTATCTTCAGGGGCATAAACAAGGGTGCAGAGACCCCAGCAGAATAAAGGCTGTGGTGAGGGGCTGTCATAAACATAAAGAGAAGGGTAGCATAAAATCCCTCCTGGGAGCTGTACGGAATCACTTTACCTGTAAGGGGCTAAGAAGTTCAAACAACCGGGTTTGCACCTGACCAAAAGGACCAACAAGGAAAGAAAATACTTTCAAATCTGGGGGCGGGGGAGGTTTTGTTTGTGCTCTCTTGTGTTTGTGCCCTCTCCAGATGAAGAGAGAACCTAAGGGAGAGGGATAACATCTCCTGAAAACATACTTGGAATAACCCATTGAAGAATTACAGAAATTTTAAGTGAGACAAGGAAATGCGTTAGATTATCTTTTGTTTTAGCTTGTGAATTTTCCCTGTGCTAAGAGATAGTTTTATTCCTGTTTTGTAACTGTGAAGCTGAGTCCAGAGGGGAGTCCTCTGTGTTTTAAATCTTTTTATTACCCTGTAAAGTTACCTTCCATCCTGATTTTGCAGATGTGATTCTTTTACTTTTTTCTTTATAATAAAATTCTTCTTTTAAGAACCTGATTAATTTTCAGTGTCCTAAAAACCAAAGGGTTCGGTCTGTGCTCACATTGTAACCAATTGGTTAGTATATTATTCTCAAGCCTCCCCAGAAAAGGGGGTGAAGGGGTTTGGGGGATATTTTGGGGGAATAGGAACTCCAAGTGACCCCTTCCTGAATTTTTGTATGAATCACTTGGTTGTGGCAGCAATATGTCCAAGGACAAGGAAAGGAATTTGTTCCTTGGGGAAGTTTTTAACCTAAACTGGTAGAATATAAGCTTAGGGGGTCTTTCATGCAGGTCCCCACATCTGTACCCCAGAGTTCAGAGTAGGGAGGGAACCCTGACAGGGGCATTGTAGTGGTGTAAAATGGCTGCAATCTCCCCTCTGCTGTCAGGCCCAAAAGGGTACAACACAGCCCAAAGATGGATAATGGTAGCCCTGGAGGGGACATGGCCAGGGCAGCAAAGGACTGGGCTCATTCAATTGCTTGTGCAAACACTGAGAGTGGGGGGCTGCGGAAACATATCTGAACCTACTACAGGAGCGAATTACCCCTGGAGTTTGGCGGGTCCTTACTGCTGCAGGGAGGTAACATTTCAAACTATCGGAGATGAAAGTGACCTACTAACCTGAATGGAGTTTAATCTGGGGTTACTATGACCAACTATATAGAAACAATGGGACAAATTCTGACCAGATGAAACTCTACATACATCAGGTCTGTATCTGACGATAGTTGTACATCCCGTATATAAACAGAAATACCAAAGGCCTGGCTGTTCAGTCTCTTGCACCTTGTATCCATTAGCATCTGCTTGAAGTGAGTGCAAAATACCACCCACTCAGATTAGCAGGAATTTACACCCACTTTGAGCAGGTGTAGATGGCTACACTATGTCTAAGACAATGACAGCTCAAACCCTCTACAGTTGTCACAGGTTTCTTCCTTGTTGTTTGCGCCTAATGATAGTTTTATGTAAAATGAATTGTTTTAAAGTGCATCATTTCCTGCTCATGCAGCCAGAACCCTCCTTTTCCTGATATCATAATGTGGTGGCTCTGGAAGAGATGTGGCTGTCACAAAGAAAATAACGTGCAAGGATTATAAAGAGCTGGAATTTGTTATAGCAGGGATTCATTTGTCTCTAGAAGTTGAGTGATTATGAGTGAAAATTACCACCTGTGGAATACAAGTTGGACTCTTTGCTGGAACTGGGAAAATAAAAATGATGGGGTAGAGAATGAGAGAACAATGCTTCTTCCTTCCCACCACTCCAACTTCCTTCCCTCTTTTCAATTCTTTCCCCACTGGTGTGTGTCAGAAGCATGGATATGACCTACTCATCAAATTTGAATGCCCATAGTTCTTCATAAACTCCTGAGATATAGCAAAACTAAAACAAAACAATCCACACACACCTAACATTTCAGGCATTGGGAGGAGGAGGGGGGAAAACCAAACAGAATTCCACAGCACTGATTTTGGCCTTTTGAATGTACATTAGGGAATGCCTCTTCTTCTTGTTTACTTTCCTGTTATCATGTTAGTAGCCCTGTGAGGTTTGTAACATGTTTATTTAAGTAAATCTTCCTTCAGACAAACACATGGCACATTATTATTCTTAAGAATATTGCATAAACATTGTGTACTTTCTATAATTATACACCTAAGTAGTTAGGGTGCCTGCTTGTGTGAGCAGATTGATAAATGAATAACAGTAAACAATCTTTTTATTTCAATAATTTTTAATAATGATGTGCTCTTATTCTAATACAGTACAAGATGCATGCTTGGAGGAGCAGATTGTTGACTGCTCTGCTTTAATAAATATTTTTATTGAGAATTTATATCAGTACATACTCTTTTACTAATACAGAAGAATGTTAATTTCAAAAATAACTGGCCAACTGTAACAAAACATAAGCCACATCAAGTTTATGGCAGTATCTTCAGTTACAGTAGTATTTGACTTATTAGACATGAAGTTGCAGCACTGTGGTGACATGGTACTTACAGTACCTGTCAGGGAAGTGAATGTGACACATCTGTGCTGTGCCATGCTGTCTAGGTATGTTACATCTGTCTTGTGAAAAAAATACATAGATGAATGTACTTCATTCATTGAATTCTTTAACTTTATTCATTGATTTCAGGATCCCAGATTGCTCAGGGGTATCAGATACCATGTGATGTTCAGAGCTGGAGTTTACATTTGGATCTCCAAGTTAGCTAAAGTTATTTTGTTCATTTTTTTTAAAAATGGGCAGAAGGGGAGGGAAAAGAAATAAAACATCAAAATTAATTCCCCTTCCCCCCTCTAGGTTTTTTTCCCCAGGGCCTCATAGGTTCTTTCTCTGCTTATCTTTTAAACTCTGATCCTGCCAAAGGATCAACATGCACAGATGCTTACTCCTAGGCAAAGTCCCACTGACTCCACTGGAACTTCACATGGTCAGTATGTCCAGATACCCTTGCAAGATCAGAGCTTTAGAATGCAAGTATTATGGGACAGGGACTTTCTTAATCACTTTTATATCTTGTAGGGTACTGAGCACATTGTTAGCACTTAATAAAATTAATAATGATATATTGCCAAGAAAGCTTATGGACATTGTTGTCGTCCTTGCTTCACTTGGGATCCCAGGAAAGGAAGTTGCCTTCTTTCCCTCTCACACCTGGGAGTAAGAGACCAAAATGGTATAATTCTGCTTTGTGATATTTAGGTGCAATATGGTGGGTCAGAAGGCTCGACTATCTCCCCCCACCCTCCCACCAACCCAGCACTCCTAAACGTGTTAGGAATTCAAACTGGCTACCTCAGAGGGAAGCACACTCTGCCCTCAAGTTAGAATGGTCTAGTAGCTTCTGGGCATGTTGGAGTCACCACCCTATGCTCGTTGATATTCACACTGCTGCAGCTCTGAAAAGGAACCTAGTGAATGGAGGAACATGTCCATCCTGCTCCATCTTAGTTTGCAAATGGAAGATGGCTCTATCTAGCGCAAGCTGGCCTTTCTGCATTACTTCTGTCTCCCCACCTTGGGTGGCCCCATAAGGGTAAGGACTGGATTTTGCCCAAAGAGATTAAAAGCTATCTGCCTTTACTGTTTGGGGTATTAGGGGTTGTTCCTTTAAAGATTAACTTTCCAAACAAAGAGTATGGGTAGAGTGCTGAGAAGATCTTATTGGAAACACACTCCAAATAAAGCAAAGCTCTTACATGCATTTTAAGCACTGTGTGATTACTGAACATCATACTGTCTTACCCCTGGATTGGCATATTACACAATCTGAAAAGCACTGGGCTAATTTGGATAACATAGAGGAATACATTAAAGTGTTCTTAGTTATTAGCAAAGATTAAAAGAAGAAAAGACTTGCTATCAGAACAATGTTCAGTCTTTCTTATAGCTCTCTACTGAGCACATAACAGAAAGTGATGTCAAGCTTTGGGAGGAGGAAAGCGTAGTCCCAGATCCTGCACAGCCATTAGAAACAACAATCAACAAATTGTATGGATGCAGTGATAATTAGAACTGGTCAAAAAATGTAGGCAAAGTTTTTTTAAAACACAAATGGCTTTTCAGTAAAATGGAAATGTGATTAATGTTTTTGGTTTTGACTACATTTTTTTAAATTACAAATTTCAGAGTTTTTCAAAATTGTTCATTTTATTTTGCTGGGAAAACTCTCACTTTCCCCCACTGGAAAGAGGCAGGAAGGAGAAGTAAAAAGTGAGTGGTATTTTTCACCCCAAATGAAAACACATATTTTTGATTAAATTTTTCTAAAAATAGTTTATTAAAAAATTAAGAAAATTGCTTCTTTAGAAGTTGTTCACAACCTATATTTACCTTTTCCCAAACAGCTTACTTACAGAGATACTGACACAACTGAATAGACAGTAAGGAGGAGTATTTCCACTTTTTTGGCCTGAGCAGTTAGCCAATATCCACAGTCTTACTGGGTCATTTTTGTTAGAAGAAGAAATTAATGATACAGGTCAGGTTACAGTATCCTTTAGTTCAGTCCTACTTCTCTACAAAGAACATACATGAGGTCTTGTTTCCCTGAATGCAGTGGGAACAAACAACAGGAAACAATGTCTTTGTTTAGAAATCCAAGTCTACCTTTCCAGTGAGTACTATTGCCGCAAGAAGCTCTGGCTTTTGGTTTCTTCCCAGGGCCACATTCCACAGCTTTGCTGCCTTCTGCTTGCTACCTTCAGGCTTGCTGCTAACACACAGCTGAAGCTAATCAATCCCCAAGTCCCTGCATTTGCAATCAGTCCCCGAGGAACCTTTCCATCTACACTGATTGGCCTTGCCATGCGTGATGCCTTGCTTCAAGTGGTGCCTGGCAATTGTTTCAGCTATCACTACGAAAAGGCATTTAGTTGCTCTTTCCCTTTCAACTGACTGAAAAGAGGGGAGTGCACCAGCACCTATTAACTTCAACCAGATCTAGGACTGATCTGTACAGCACAGCAATGCTTAATGGCAGTCATTAACACCTGCCAGCATAACAGGCAGAAAAAATATCCAGCCAAATCACAGTTGATTTTCATGTCACATTTTCAAATGAAGGACTCAGTCATTGCTCTGCCAACACCCCCAGCATTGTTGTACATTGCAATTTTGTACTGCCACGGGAGCAGAGTGAGAGGCAGATTGTGACTTGGAGAGTTACTATCTGCTTCTCGGGCTCTCCCTTGCTCTGGGTCAGTACACTGCACCAAGTCTATACAGGTTTCTTGTACAAGCTCCACCCTTGCCTACCCACTCCTACCCTCATGGGTGTGTAGGGGGGGATAACGTAGCATCTCCACTGAGGTTGCTTTTGTCTCTGCATTACTACCCATACTAGCAATAGTCCATGCAGAGGTGCATCGCAGTACCTTGCAGGCCCTTGCTCCACTGCACAGTCATGCATGTTGGGTATGATTTGGCCCCAAACATGCACAAGGGCTTGTGAATGTATTTGGAAAAGAAATTGGCAATGCACAAGGAAGAGTGTGGTAAAAGCCTTAATTCGTCTGGGATTACAGAAACCACTAGAAACGCCTCAATTTAAAATTTTTCACAGATGTCAACTATACTTGTTCTTACTGTATTTAATTTAATGTCTGGAATATTGTAGTCATGTAATTCGGAGTCCATATGACTGGGAAACAGCCAGCCCAACAGATTTGAGAAATTTTCTTTTTATGTTAGGTTTAAATAAAAGAATGATCTCTCGTGCGAGTTTTTGTACCCTGCTGTGTAAGGAAATGCAGTGGAAAGCTATGAAAGATGTCTGTGTAATGTACTTTAAATGTCTGTGAACTGAATGAGCAGCTGAGAAGTATTGTATCAATTGTAGCAGCTGCCATTTCATCTTGATTAATCATAAGGGTGGGCAAACTCTGCTTATTTTTGTTCCCACTCAAACATTGCACGTGCAAAATCAGGCAAATGCATGAAGGCTTGTTCATGTTCTGTTAGGAACTTGTGCTAAGCTAGTACCTAATTGATACTGTCAGCATCTCCACGCTAGGAGTACATGTACTCCTAACTCAGACACAGCATTATGCCCACCCCCAACCTCTTTCCACTAGGCAAAGGAAGGAGCAAAATATATGCATGCTGTGTTATCTGCCTCCTCTGGCCCTTTCTTATTCTTCATCTCAAGAATTAGGGTTGAACCCAATACCCCCACTGCCAACAATTCCTGGCTCAAACTTACTTTTCACATGCTCTAGTGGAGCCTAGTCGCCAACTAACTCCCTACTCCATTATTTTGGTAGGTGTCTGCTCCCACCCCCGTCTTCTGATTCCTTGGGAGTGGACGGATCAGCAAGGTAGACCACTCTTCCCCAATAAAGGGAACAATCTTCACCTGCTCCTTTCATGTGGGCCATTTCCCATCCAGCAGCAAAGGCCAAGGAAATGATTGCCTCTGGTCCTGCTGCACCAGTCCTTTAAGTGCTATGAACAGAAACCCCACAGTTCACTGGGATAAGAGAAACCCTGTGAAGGCTAGCGGAAGCCTACCCAGACTTCCTAGAATAGACCTGGCCACTAGTCAAGTCCTGGGTGAAGTTTCTCTTGATGCTGGGTGTGGCCTAGGTAGCTTTCCCTTCACCAAGATTTTTCCCTCTGCTAGGATAGGGATTCCTTCCCACCATCCAGTGCACGCTGGAGCATTCCTGCCTTTCTATTTTATTTTCTGAATTCTTAAACGTTAAAAGTAGTTGGAAAGACTCACAAAGCTTCAAACTCCTTATGAATATGTAGTTTAATATGTTAGGGTTGCTCTGGATGTGTGTGGCACTGAAATCATGAATCTCTAATAACTTATACTTTAAATCTGTATGAGACTTTTGGTCAAGCAACACAGGTATATCTGGGTCAGGACAAGGTGAACTGCATTTGTCCAGCTCTCTGACTGATCCTTGGCTATTACTCAGCAGACAGCAGTCAAGTAGAACTTACACCCACCCTGATTTGGAGTGGGTTCACTGGTTTAGCTGAACTTTTCAGGCAGCTCACCTGCTAATTTACAGAAGCAGTTTCAAAGATTGCTTCTAACAAATTAAGAAATCGGATTACATGACAGGATTCTCTATCCTGTTCAATATTTTTTAGACGTGTGATTGGTTTTAAAAAGCTGTTTGAAGTCCTTAATTTTTCCTTGCCTGTTCTTTTTTAGTCCCCGTCAACTCTTCCATAATTTAATTGGTTATGAAGCATTTTGGAGGGGATCATTGTGTTTGGAGTGGTAATACCAATATATAAGAGGCTGGAGGTAAATTGGAAAAATAACAGAAAAAAACTATTATGGGCCAGATCTCTCAAACTCTATGAGCAGCTCCATTGATTTCATTGGGACTACTCTTTGTGTATGGTACTAGTCGACATGAGTAAGGGTATCAGAATATGGCCCTGAGAGATTAAAGACCTTATTGTCCTCCAAATGGCACACTTCAATATATGAGTTTGTGGTCCTCCTGACCCCTTGAGTGCTGGCTGCAAAGGTGTAGCAGGAGCTACTTCCTAGCACACTCCCTTCGGTACCAGCATTACACCTTTTAAAAGCATAATGCCTTGAGGTGCAGATGCCTGGCAACATACCTTCTCCCCCCACCTGGTGAACTATTGCACCGTAGCAGTTTAGGAAATTTACACTTACTTTAAATATTCTAAAATTAAAATGTTCAGCCTAAATCTAGCCTTGCAGCGTATGAAGAGTAAAAGAATAAACCATGTAATCTCTGGAATTTATTTGCATTATGTATCTGTAAAAACTCAAATTTCCTCTCAGAATACATATTTGAGCTCTGCCCAAGTGCAGCAAAAGGGCACTGAGAAAACTGTAGGTAACTTCTTGATAAACACTGCTTCCCTGCTTTTTTTTGAGTTATGTCCTGCTTCATATTACTTTAAAAGGAAATTTATTAATGATGGTTATGTTGTTTGTTGTTTCTGATCTTCTTGCTACTATTTCAAAAACTGTCATGCTTCAAAAAGCAGCTGTCTAGTGAAAACCATAGAAAAGCCATGCATCTCTTTGTAGATGTCTTACAACAAAATGTAATATACACAGTGGTCAGGGCCGCTTTAAGGCCTATGCTGTTACTTCAAGAAATTCTCCCTTTTTGCCACATTAGAGTAGGTCTACATGCACAAATGTTTTCATAAGGAATGGTGACGTGGCTCTATTCATAAACATAAGGATGTCATTCTCTTTTTGCTCAGAGGCACTGATGCAACTGAACAAAAACATTAAGTTTTTGGAGACAGTCCAATCTGAATGGAAGAACTGTCGCATACGTGGCTTTTCCATATACAGTACCTCCATTGAGGTCAGATCTGGAAACTGATCAGATACGAATGGAAGACCCATAGTAAATCAAGTTTTCATGTAGACCTCCATTAATTCTGGATCAGATCCAGGAGCTAATGTGATGCCAGTGAAAGAACTGCACTGTATTCACTTTCAGATACTTTTGCTGTAAAATGAGATTGGCTGGATTTTAATCTGCAAACTAAAACCAAACAAGATGGATTTTAATTGTTTTAATGTATCCATCAAGACTTCATTAAAAGACTGTTAAGACAGTCACAGAAGACAACCAAAGCTCAGAAATCCAGGCTTACATGGGACACTACCACAGACCTTTTTTAGATTTTACACTTTCTGTAATAACAGTTTTGTCCTTTTCTGTTTGGCAAACTTGTTTATTTCCAGCCAGGCTTTGCATTATTTTCTTTTTGCTTCTTATTGTCAGTGTCAGTTTTGTTTTATTCCTTGGTTACAGGCTGGTGAATTAATAGATACCTGGAATCCAAAGGACATTCCCTTTGGGATTAGGCCACATTAAAGACGAACTGCAAGGAGATTTCTTTGACAGCAACTTTCAACTTTTAGTATATCGAGTACACCTATACATTGTTTCTTTTTTTAAAAAAGCTTTGCTTTCATTTATCTCTGAAATTTACATTTCTGACAAACTTCCCCCCCCCCAGTTTCTATGCAACCTTCAGTGAGCCCTGTAGTACCATAGATATGAACATGATTCATCTGTAATCTGAACTACCCACACAGTTTCCTCATCTCTTTCACCCCAAATCCTGTGAATGTTAGAAGTGTAAGGAAAGCAAGGTATAGAGGACAGGAAGAAATAAAACCAGTCTGATTGCCCAGTTGAATCCCATCCCATCTTCTCCTGTTGGCCTGTGGGGAAAACAGAATACAAACTACCATCCCCCGCCAACCCAAGGCAGGTCATAAGAACTATGTTGCCAGAATCGTAGCTTTACTGGCACAGGGAAGAACCCTGCTTCTTCTTATGAGCCTTTTCCTAGTGCTGGTAACCTCAAGGGCCCTATACACTGGTCTCTTTCCTTTTCTGTTGATTAATGACGAGAGGGCTAAGAAGCTTAACTGCCATTCAGGCAGGAAGTCCAACCTGCTACTAGCTGCTGCTTATACAGAAGCTCCATTGTTCCCTTAACAGTCCCTCCTATGTTCCCCTAACACACACTAGAGTATAGATCTCATTCTGGTTCCCTCCAGTGCTATATCCCAGGACATTCTGAAATTGATGCTTGTTTTTATGTGCCAGGCACCCATTGTGAGTGATTGTATTACACAATATCAAAATAACTGGAATATCTATTTTAGTACATAGCATGATACAAATCTAGTGTATCTAATGTGTCTTTTACTAACTTTGCAAGCACTCAGCTTACTCTGAATCTGCTTGGGCTTTGGGAAGCATCTAATGCATACTGGACACGTTCAGAGGCTTACAAATAAGCAGGATAGTGACTCCCATACTACCAGTACACTGAGTATGTGAGACCTTCAAGCCCCAAACATGTACACAGGGACACATGCTGCTCAGTCAGGCTGAGGAAACTGTTGTGCTTCTCATGTACCCTCTTCTTGGGTCACTCTTATCTCTAGTCTCTGATTTGCCTCAGTATAGATGGATGTAATATTGCTCCCTTTCTGTGCCTACTGATACTCCAAGTCCCAAGGCCTGTGTCTGTGTGCTCTGTCTCTGGGGCTTCCTTTTTCAGTAAAGCAATTGACTTAACAGATGATTGATGGCTGTGCTGGAACTGGCTGTGTGGAAAACAGCCCCCCCAACCTGAAGCAAAACTCACCAGCAACTACACATCACACAACAGAAACACTAAACCAGGAGCCAATCCCTGCAACAAACCCTGTTGCCAACTCTGTCCGCATATCTATTCAAAGGACATCGTCATAGGACCTAACCACATCAGCCACACCATCAGGAGCTCGTTCACCTGCACATCGACCAATATGATATACGCCATCATGTGCCAGCAATGCCCATCTGCCATGTACATTGGCCAAACCGGACAGTCTCTATGCAAAAGAATAGATGGACACAAATCAGACATCAAGAATTGTAACATTCAAAAACCAGTAGGAGAGCACTTCAATCTCCCTGGACACTCAATAACAGACTTAAAAGTGGCCATTTTTCAAAAAAAATTTCAAAAACAGACTTCAATGAGAAACTGCAGAACTGGAATTAATTTGCAAACTTGACACCATTAAATGAGGCCTGAATAAAGACTGGGAGTGGCTGGGTCCCTACAAAAAGTAATTTTCCCTCTGTTGATATTTACCTCTTCTTGTCAACTGTTGGGGATGGGCCACATCCACCCTGACTGAATTGGCCTCGTTAGCACTGACCCCCCACTTGGTAAGGCAACTCCCATCTTCTCATGTGCTGTATATTTATACCTGCCTACTGTATTTTTCACTGCATGCATCTGATGAAGTGGGTTATAGCGCATGAAAGCTTATTCCCAAATAAATTTGTTAGTCTTTAAGGTGCCACAAGGACTCCTCATTGTTTTTGCTGATACAGACTAACAAGGCTACCCCTCTGAAATCTAAAACTCTGGGTAGGGATGCAGGACTCCGTTGAGCCATCCTGTGCTCAGATCCTTGCATCCTGTATAAATATGCAAGGTAGAACTTTGCCCTTAGGGTATATTCTAACTGAATCAATAAATTCTAACTGAATAAATATATATTCTATCTGAATAAGATATATTCTAACTGAATAAATACATTTCAAAAAGTTATTCAACCAGCTATAACACTCCTTTTAAAAAAAACTCTGTGACCATGACAAATGGCTTAAATATTAGCTTCAGTCTTGCTCACTTTAGGACTACTACATTTATTTATTTTGGCTCTTAATTCCACTATCTTGTAAACACACTCCTTCTGTAGAGCTCGTCTCTTTATATAGAGTTGGGGCCCTCTGCTATTTCTAATATGTGACTATATGGGGTACGTTGACTTTTTCCCCACTAGATTCATGAATTGTTTTCTGGTGCATAGGAAAGGTAAATTCTGTTACTGAAGACTTCAATATAATGCCTATGAAAAGCATATTGTACAAATATTTATTGTTTTTAATGGATATGCTAAACAGAAATTTCCACCCCAGTGAAAACAGTATACTTTTATTATGTATCAACCAGAAGGATGTGTACCTTTTAACCCTGTCTTCTTAAGTTTGAGAAGATACGGACTGTCTTGTTCATGTGAACTTTCCTGTAAATGGGACTAAGCCCATGATTAAAATTTGCAGGATTAGCCCCCCCTAGAAATTGATTATGCATTTAGGCATGGATTGCTAGTGTTACTGAGACAAGCAGACATGAGCTACCTTTATTTCCAGTGGCACAGAGATGAGAGAGAGAGATCTACATGTTGTTATTAACAATCTTCTTTTTATGCTCTGTGCAAAAATAAATGAAATTAAATGTTGAATTTCTGCATTGTATTTGTTATTTTCAGTACATATTATAAAATATCAGACTCCACTGGAAGTTTCACCTAACTCCCTTTATTTACCCACTCCCTTTATGCACTGTAGGCTCAATGATACCTTCCCTTATGTAGATGAATTTCCAAAGGGAGACCGTGTCCACGTTCCTTTTCCCCAGTGTGCCAGAGTAGGGGCAGCCCTAATCTGATTCCTCGTCTGGGGATCATAGGGGAAGACCAGCTAGTGCTGCCTGATGTGCTAATGGTAGCACTCCTCCAACTTCTCCCTTTGCACTAAGATGGCTGTGCTGATGGAGTACAGACAAACATAGCAAGAGGCGTCCCAATCCATATTTCCCCCAGCTTTGGGTAGGCATGATGTACATTAAAGGAACAGTATCTCCTGCCATCTCTCCTATGCAGTGCACCATCTCCTCCTCCTCCTCCTCCCTGTGGCTCAGGCTCATAAGAGCCACAACTGAGCCCTGAATTTGTGCAAGGTTGATTCTCATACAGGAACATATAGGTAGTTGTAGGATCAGGGTAGGCATACACATGGTATTAGTCCCATTGAAGCCAATGATTTCAGTGAGTCTATTCATGTGAATAAGGACTGCAACATCCGGTCCTTGATCTATTTGTCTGTGCTTGGATCTCATGCTCTGTAACATGCAAAATATTTGTCACCTAAAGAAATAGTTGGGATAAGATTCTGTTCTCCTCTATATCTGTGTTACCTAGAGGAGCTCATTGTATCCCATACATTACTCTTGATTAACACCAATATGAATGAGAGGAAAAACTGACCTTGGAATCAACGGTTGTAAATGGCATTCACCTGGTGCACCTGAAAGGAGAATTTTTGTTTAGCAGGGCTTAGTTTTTTTACTTTGATTTTGAAAGTCATTTTGATAATATGCACAATGAAAAGTGTGATAGGAACATAAAAAATACAACTTGCAACCTTTCAGTGTTCCAAACATTGCATTATGTTTATTGTATTATCTGATGCACAGAACTAATGATCATTTAAGATGCTGTCAGACAAGGAGGAAATAAGTGAGTGAAGGTGATTCAGGTATGCAACATTTTTTAAAATCTGTAATCCAGCATTAGGCCCTGATCCTGCAAACATTTACCCACATGCTTAATTGCATGAATTTCAGTGTAACTATGCAGCTGATAAGAGTTAAGCACATGTAGAATCACAAACACTTGCTAGTGAAAGGAGAGCAGACAATCACTGACCAACAGAAATTTCTTTCAAATAAAGCAGTTCAGCTAAGATATAGGACTTTAACATATAGAGCCAAATTCTTTGGTATAAATTGGTGCAGACCCAGACTTCAATAGAGGTGCACCAATTTACACCAGCAGATAATCTAGTCCAGAAAAAGCAAACAATTCTCCATATGGTTAGTCAAACATGATATATATTCTCAGTAGTTCACCTTTGGGAATTAATATATCCAATATTACCAAGGCATCTGAGTTTGATAAATCACAGAGGAGTCATAAAAAATTCTAACATTAATTATGTTATGGCATTGCCATTAATCTCTAAAATATACCATGTACCTGTATTTATCCCTAAAACAAATGGATTTTCCATTAGTGGAGCAATATCAATTAGTTCACTGATAGTGTTGCTAATATAATTTGGACCTTCAGACGCTAGCATATCAACAGATACGTTGATTATTTTAAAAAGAGGTGTTTGTGAACAGTCACTAAAATGGTTCGATTGTAATATTTGTTATTGATTTGAGGGATTTCTGGAGGCCTGAATGGAAAAGAGGAGGCAAGGAGGCAAGGATCCAGGCATCAATCCTTATAAAAACACTTTAAACAATGTGCTTTCACAGTTGCTTAAAAGTCATGGAGCAGATGCGTTGAAATTGTAAAATCTGCAGTTTTATTATGCCAATGACTTTCTATTGGCCTCAGTCATAAAATAACACGCTCCTCACTGAAGTTCTCTGCTAAATAAAAAACACAACCAGACTGACTAAAATCAAACTCAGACAAGCAAAAAACAATTTTGTCTTCATCTAAGAGGACTTGTTTAGTTCAATAATAATAATAAAAAAATTCTACTTCGCTATAATTAAGTTCTTCCCAAGGAAAAAACAGTGCATTGAAAAGTGATTTGACTAAATTGTTGCTTAAAAGAATTTGAGAATCAGCTCTTCCCCCACCCCCACCCTCCACCACCCTGAAGGCATTAATTGCATGTTTAAAATGTTCAAATATTTTCATTTTTAAAGATATGGAATTTCCTCATTGAAGCAGAGTATCTGCTGAGCTAACTCTATCCCTATAGAGAACCTGAGCTGCCTAAACTACACACTGTGGCTTTGGAATTCAGGGAATATTTTAAAAAAATGAATTAGTATATTTCTGGGATCTAAGCCATATTTATCTCACATTTTTTGTTTCTATTGTCTCTATATAAAAGGTTTGTTAAATTCTCATGTACTGTACTCTTTAGGCAGAATAAAAAAATAGATTCTAAACATAGCACCTTCTTGAACACAAGGTAGATTTTCCAGATAACACTTCAGCCAGTGAAATATAACAACAATGTAGTGCTAGTAGATACAATGTCAAGGAATCAATGGCAAACCTCTTTATGTAATTTCTCTCACAACAGGTATGTTTTCCAAACCAAGAAGTACATAGATATTAACACAGTCTTTGTCTCAGTATACTGACATTTTCTGTCTGTTTTCTCCAAGCTTCTTAAAATCAATTTTCTACTACTGAATGTGTTTCTCATGCTTTGTGCTCTATCTCTGGTAATAGTGACTTTGTTGGTCATGTTAAATATTCAATAGATTTGTATACATAGAAGGAAGATGGGAACTCCTTGAAGACGCTGTAAATAATCTACAATTATTGGCACCAGAAAGTACTTTCACTTGGATTACATGTGTTTATTTTGTACTCATATTGATTATAGGGCATGATAAAAGATAACATGAAAAAACATATTGTGGCTATGATCAACATATATGATAAAGTTGACTGGATGGAAATGCACCCCAAAAATTCTGATTACCCCTTCACATTTCATAAGGTTTAACATACTTTGTTATTAAGCATATATTTAGAACCTAACAATAATATATATTAATCTTCTGAAAATTATATAGTAAGTGGATCTGTCATATTTCAGAGGGCTATTTACAGTGATCACTGTAATCTATAGCACGAAACAGGTATCAGATTTCTGTGCAATAAAACTTATTTTTTGTGAAGCCACAGCAAATGTTGCCTTAGTGCTAACAATATAGGCCATTTGACCTTACGCCATATATTTATATTAGAAGGGAACTAAAAACCCACTCCAAGAGCAGCTAGTGGACTACTTGAGTGCACAAGCATTAAATTGAATCCACACTTCTGTGCATTCCACAGGACTAGGAAGAGTGTAGATTTGTGCACCACTGGCAACTATGTAAGTATTTTTCTAATGGCCACAGCAGTATGTGTTGAAAAGTTTTATTAAAGAAAGGCTGTCAACATGTTTAGGCTCTGAATTATACAAAAATAGTTTAATAGTTATATTTTTTAATGATTGCTTTGGTCCTCGGCATCTGAAACAGAACAATTGTGCTGAGAACCCAAACAATGAGTGGGTGAGGGAATATCTTCTGAGATGATATCTTCAAAGAAGCAGAATTACATCTGCACAGAAGAATAAATTGCTCAAGGATATCTCAAAATAAAGATATCATCTGCATAGAAGAGTATAAATAGTTCAAGGGATATCTTAAAATAACTGGGATAAAATTCTGTAACAGGGAGTTTGAAAAAAAAAAAGGCCAGTGACCAACATGGAAATCACATTTAAAAAATTTTTTTAATAGAAATGATAAAATATCTCTACTGACAGAGAGGAGGGAAAAAAAACCAACCTAGCTTCATGGATATGCTCTCATAAAGAAAAACGCTTTCACACACTGGCCACTTTAAATTCAGCCTCCCCAAAGTAAAAACAAATCTATAGAGCAAGATAATTTGAGCAATCCCACTTTGGGAACAGGATCTGAAGCACTGAAAGACCAAACTGCAATTCTTCCCTAGAGGCTGAAATGAAGTAATGGTGCAGTGTAAATACATGTACTAGGGAGGTCCTTCTTTCAGCCTTGTGCATGTTATGAACTGAAACATCCTCAGCGTTCACAAAGGAAGCTGCTATACCCTGGATGGTATGAGCAGTAACATGATCTTTAGTTGCAGGCTTGCCAGGTCTGAGTAGTGAGAAATTAATCAGACAACCATAGAGGCATGATCCTTTTCATGACAGCAGTTCCTGTTGAATTGGCATCAAAAGAAACAAAAAGCTGGGTGGACTTGCAGAGATCTTTAGCCCACTTCAAACAAAAACTCAAAGATCTTTTCACACTCATTTTGGGGTGAAGGTCCTCACCAGAATAGATATGAAGGGCTGGGAATTCCTTTGGCAGTATGATAAATTCATTGAGATGGAATACCTTCACTACCCTGGCTCTGGGATAAGTCCAAAGCACCACCTGATCCTTGTTAAAAATCTGTTATAAGGTGTAAGCTGAATTCTGTGAGCTGAATTCATTGCTATCAGCAAAATTACTAATAGGTAGAAAATCTGAATTCATAGCAGTTCAAGAGGAGCTTTCATCAGGACCATGACTACATTAATAATCCATGAGGCAGAGAGGTTTTGTATTGTTTTTATTGAAGTTTTTTTATTAATTTTTGTTGGTATTTTTAGTGTAGTCTTCACATGCATCAAGCCCATCAAAGGACCTGAAAACAAGGGGCTGAAGAGATGCTTGTCATCTCTCTCATCTAGTTCACAATAGGCCAACATGTGAATGTATATTGAAAGTGCAGAAAGTCACTCTAGAATGTGGCAGGAGCAATCTAGAGGTTTTGGCAGCTGGGTGGGGTACTTTAGGCCTCTGGCAACCATGAAAGCATGGGAGGAGGTTTGAGTTTTGGAAACTGGGAGATAATTGAGATTTTTTGGTACAGAGAAGGCTTCTCCTCTTTCCCTCCCCTTTTATGAATGGAGCAGACATGACATTTTGAGGGGTTTGAATTCCTAGTTACCACTGAAAGCCACAATTGCCCTAATATCTATCACTAGTGCATCCTACAACAATTAATAATGGAGTTGGCTGGAAAATCAAAATTTTCCTGTGAGAAATTTTGAACAAAATAATCATTCAAAAATTTATTTTCTGTAGTAAATTTTGAAATTATCTGGAACTACACATTTGTTTTGAGTTGACCTTTCAATTTTTGGTTTTCTTTTTTATCTAAATTGTCATTTTATTTGGATATTCTGTATTTGGGATCTGGGGGACAATGTCTTCTCCTTTGTACTCTTTTCCCCCTACTTTTTTTCCACTGAGAAAAGTAAAAAGGGAGAGAAGAGCCAAAAAATCCAAAAATAGAAAATACACAATTTTTCATTTCCAAAAAACACTTTTATTTAAAAATATGTTCAAAATGCAGTGTTTTGTTTCTAAACCAAATTTTTTCATTTACAACTTTTCCATAGGAGAACCAAAATTTTTCATTGAATTCAACATTTTCCCATCAAAAAAATAAGTTACATATAAACCTCATTTTTTGACAGGATACTGTTCCATGTGAACATTTTTTACTTGCTCTAATGGATAAGCACATTAACTGGATGCTTCCACTTTAGCATTCAGCAGTAAAAGAATAATTATTATTGATTATCAAATTTCCATTGCTAGGTTTCAGAGCCAACAGCATATTGAGATGAAGGGGGAAATTCTCACCTCCCAAATATATACTTTCCAGTTGCCTGCAGAGCATAGAATCATAGAATATCAGGGTTGGAAGGGACCTCAGGAGGTCATCTAGTCCAACCCCCTGCGCAAAGCAGGACCAATCCCCAACTAAATCATCCAGTCAAGTAGCCCCGCCCCCCTAAACTAATCCAGAAATGTATTCCAATGGTACTGGCAGACAGATTTCCTCTCTCTGGGGAGCAGAATTCACTTAGCCCCCTACTTGGATCTCACTGACCTGACACTCTAAAACTTCAGTTACAAAATATGATTCCTGAGGGAGCAGCCAGGATGTCACAGTGTCAGTACTCGCCCAAGCACCACCAACCTGAGCTGCTAAAATGAGATCTCACTAATCATTAACAGTATTGATCTGAAAAGCATCATTGATCATCTAAGGTAACATCTCATTTAGATTAATGGGACAGTTCACACCTCTCAGAATTATTGTTTAAGGCTACTGTAAACTCATATAGATATCACTGCCTTAGTTACACTTGGTTCACACTTTCAAAAATGTATTCACATAACAGCCAGTGACTTATTTGTTTTTTAATGAAATCCAAGATTCTGATGCTAGGCAGCTTGAGAGAAGTGCTGGTAGGTATATTGCCATGTATCTCAATTTGAGCTCTGTGTATAGGGAAGGGAGGGAGACTAGGGGCTTGATGGTGGGGGGGGGGGGGAGAGTGTGGTGCAGTGCCTCAAAGGCTTGGATAATTCACATCATGTCTTCATTTCAAACTCTTGGGACAGAAATTGGGTGAAATCCTGGTTCCATCAAAGTCAATGGCAAAGCTCTCATCAACTTATATGGGGTCAGAATTTCACCCCTTGTCTTTCTCTTTCTCCTATAACATATCTGGCAACCTTTCAGGCAATATGAAAATTGCAAATGATAATATATAAATAAAATAAAATAATAATAATACTAATAATAAAATCAGTTAAATATGAATATGTAGAAAGGCCAGATTCTGATCTCATACACATAAGTATATATACACTTACTTCATTGACTTTATTGGAGATAATCTGGTGTAAATCTGGATTGAAAGCAGAACTTGGTCCATTAACTTCTTGATGTTTAGCTGAATCAAACCTTTGAAATTTGCCCATCTCTACCAGAAATGTTGAATGATTTACCTTCCTTAAAATGAGATATATATCTCAACCAAAGCAGGTTGTCAGTTTCATTGATAATTTTTCCCCAAGATGTAATAATTCATACAACCCATTTCTTTATATACTGTCTTATTTTCAGTCATTTGTAGTGAAAGGCCTATATATCGGAAAGTTCTGTAAAGCAGTCTGTCACCTAATACAATACATCTTAATATGTTGGTTTTTAAACCAATCACATTTAATACTGAATTGCAAAAGGTGACAGAACGTTGTCAGAAATAATGTAACATTTTGGAAACTCTAGAAGATGTAATGTTGACCTTGTGCATCTGTTCTTTTCTTCCTTTCTTTTTCTGAATGATTATGAACTTACTCTGAAAGTAGGTGTTTTATGGATCAGTTTGAAGCAGTGTTTTTTTTAAAACTCAGATGGGTCACAGGAATTTTCTCAGCACTCTATTCTAATTTGCAGTTTTGCTTTAATAAAAGCCCCAAATATATTGCTACTGTCTAGACATTTTATCTGAAACAAGTGTCCTTTGTAGTCTCAGAGGACTTTTCTGTTTTATTTCCAGTAAATCAAAGTCTGTGAAGAGCTTTGGTTCTTATTAAGACATACCCTTCATAGTCCAGTGATTGCCAACGATGGCAAGCCATTGACAGTTCATTTACATATAAGTGATGACTTCCATCAAGGAGCTGGCTCAAAAATACAATGGACATTTAGAGCATATCCAATATTTCTTGTTCTTTGATGAGCATCAAGTGCCAATTTATAACAGAAACTGACTATTGGGAAGTGAAAGCTTCTCTTTACTAACCTTACACTGCCTTCTACAGATCTGGACTGACATATTGTCACTGAACTAAAAAGCAAGTTCATTTTTCTGAAGAGGTATGTAGAACAAGTTGAGATCAAGAAGCATCAATACAGTTATAAGTTTTATAGACAACAAATCCAGCCAGATTCATTGGTAGCATGAGTTACCCAACTATAAGCTAGGCACACGAGGGCAGTATCTAAACCTGGCAAAAATGTGATCTTTAATTCATCACCAGTACCCACTGGTACAGTCTGATTGGTAGAGATGTGGTATGTTTTTATCATCATGCCATCAAACCCCATTCTGAACAGGGTAGACAACTCAATTATGCTGTTGCTCCTACTGGTGGCAAATTATGAGTCCCATTTTTGCCTGTGAAGACAAGACCTATAAGAGAACCTGCCTGGAGAGTGTAAAGTGGATGCTCTTATAATTCATTAACAACATGTGTTTGTCTTAAATCCCTCTAGTAGCTAGGAGTGTGAAGGGGCTGATGTAGGTAGAAACTTGGCGATGGTAAATGCAAATTTGGATGCAGTCTCAAGGACTACATTTATACTAATGCTCCGGTGATTATACTATGCCTAAGAGTTACTAACAGGGAGATCTACATTAAACTGCCCCCCCCCAGCATCCCCTCCCCTCGAAAAAACAACTATTGAAATATTGCACACACAATTGTCCCCCTGCAGAGATGAGAATGACTGAACCATGCATGACAGATGTTAGTCACCTCACTTAATACGCTACTGGGAGGAGCTTACATACAAGGTGATGAAGGCAATACAAGAACACATATTGAACACAAACAAACAAACTTTAAAAGCCTCTCAGTGTTCAGAAACAGCCATAGGGGAATGTCCAGTCCTGTTCATTCCTTCAGCTGCTGGTGGCTGCTGGATTATATGACCTGCAGACACATCTATTGTCAGAATCATTTTAATTGATTCTGTGAGAAGCTAGGGAAAGGAGAGAGAAATAGTTCCCCTCCCAGTCCATGGAGCAGCAGCCGAGCTTCACCAGGGAGGACACTTAAGCCTAACAGCTGGAATCATTTCTATGGCTCTACTGTGTGGGAGAAAGGCCAGGAGGATCAATGTAGCTTCCCCTTTCTAAGGATGACTCTGCAGCCAGACTCCCACGGGCACTGCTGCTCAAGAAGGTCATATGGAGGTTTCACATCATGCAGTGGGTCTGCAGCCCTGCACAACATACCTAAATCCTACAGTGCACAGTGGAATCATACTGGCTCCATTGACAGAGGCCCCCCCTGCACTCACAGGGAGGATGGGGAAGCAAGATATTTCCCTTTTAGGGCCAAATTCTGAAATGCTTACTCAATTACTAGACAAACTTTCATTGAAATCAATGGGAGATTTGCCAGAGTAAAGACTAAGGACGTGAGGATCTTGCCCCAGTTTTAAGAAAATGTTTAAATACTCTTTAAATAAAATCACTGGCTGATGTGTCTACATTTTCCCCACAAATTAAAATAACTTTTCTTTCTCAGTTGTGAAGATTTTATTGTGTTGGTTTGTTCCTTTAAAGCATTTGTACATGCTTCCTATACTGTTACCATATATCCTGTGACATGCATACCAACATATATACTTCAGAAATAGAGCCTGAGTAACATAGCTTACTGGATTTTCAAAAAATAGCTTTAAGAGCCTAACTGATGATGTTTGTCAGCTTGTAGAATTTCTATGTATTGTGTATACACAGATGTAGTAGTTTTGTTTCTCTTCTGCCTATAACAGAATTCTTACAGTCAAACTCCTTGCTTTTGGACACCTGCAGAAGAATTTGACATTTAAAGATTGTCGGCTACTTTCCATCCATCATCGCTAGGAATTCTGAGCAGAAAGGTTTTTCATTTTCCACTCTCTCATTGATGACGCTACTAATTCTCCTGTCACTCGAATGTCAGCTGCCTTTAATGCTGGATGTCCACTCACTATAACACAAAATGAACAGATTTGTTTGTAAAATTAGAAGTCCATAAATAAAGATTACTCAAACTGCAGACAGCATGACCAAAATCAGCCCTTATGAGACAAGATTTGACATCTTACCACACGGTAAACTATTAGTTAAATCAGAGAAGATGGGGATTAGTATAAGAACTGGAACTGGCTAAAGGGAAGACAACAAGGGGTAGGGTAACCAGACAGCAAATGTGAAAAATCGGGATGGGAGTGGCGGGTAATAGGCGCCTATATAAGAAAAAGACCCAAAAATCGGGACTGTCCCTATAAAATCGGGACATCTGGTCACCCTAAAACAGGCTATGGTGAAAGGTGAATGATCAGACTGGAAGAAGGTGATCAGTGGAGTTGCTCAAGGCTCTGTCTTGGGATCAATGTTATTCAATATTTTACTTAATGACTTGGCACAAAAAGTACAAAAGTGCTAATGAAATTTGCCAGTGACACAAAGTTGGGTGGCATCATCAATACAGAGGATATAAGACCATCACTGAGGAACATCTGGATGACCTTGAAGACTGGAGTACAGAAATGGGATGAAACCCAATTGTATGAAGTGCAAGGTCATGCACTTAGGGTCTAATAATAAGAATTTCTGCTTCAGGCTGGGAGCTCATGTGTTGGAAAAAACAGAGGAGGAGAAAGACTTTGGGGTGTGGGTTGATCACAGGATGATTTTCAGCCACCACTGTGATGTAGTTGTGAAAAAGGCAAATGTAATCCTAGGCTGTATCAGCCAAGGTATTTCCAGTGGAGAAGGCGTATTAATGCTATTGTACAAGACACTGGTAAGAGTCTGTTTGTAATACTATATAAAGTACTGGTCACCCATGCTGAAGAAAGATGGACTGGAGGACTTGTCTTACGCGAGGAGACTGGAAAAATTTAGCTTGTTTAGCCTAGCCCCCAAAAAAAAGACTGAGAGGGGATATGGTGGCTCTTTATAAGTACCTCAGAGGTGGGGAGGGAAACAACAAGGAGAATGACGAGGTATTTAAGCTAAAGGACAATGTTGACATAAGAACAAATGGGTATAAACTGGCCCTGAACAAATTCAGACTAGATAAAGGTGTCTAACGATCAGAGGAATGAGGTTCTGGAACAGCTTCCCAATGGGGGTTGTGGGGGGAAACAATTTAATTAGTTTTAAGACAGAGCTTGACAAATTTGACTGTGATTGTAGAAGGGGTTGCTTGCGCTGGTAGGAGGCAGAGCTCAGCAGCCTGGAGATCATCATCAGTTTATGCCTTACATTCCTAAAAGCTCCTGTTTCAGGACTTCAGCCAGCCACCCTCACGGGTTAGATAGGGATTCTCCCACCTCTAACACCTTTAATGTACTCTGACTTTTGTGAGTGGATTTTTGGTCTCCTTCCACTGAAGCATCAGAGATGGCCATGCCTGGAGATGGGACACTGGAGCAGGGTGGGCCAGAACTCTGATGCGGCTCTAAGTATTCTCTCTCTCAGGTGCTTGGCTGGCTGGTTCTTGCTCACGTAATCAGTGTCTAACTAATGGCCAAATGTAGGACCAGGAAGGAATTTTGCCCCAGGTCAGATCGTAGTGATTTTGGGTGTGTGTGGGAGGGTCACCTTCCTCTGCAGCATGTGGGTGTGGGTCACTTGCTAGGATATGGGTATATTTAACACAGTCATTTACCTGCCATTACAGGGGCCTCGGACATTGGAGCACCTCCATCACTCCTATTTCCTCCCTATAACACATAATAGTCTGATCTCCTGTGGGCAGTAATATCTTAGTCTAATTCAGTTGTTGGGTTTAGTGTACAGGTACTGGGTGGTATTGTTGGCCTCAGATATGCAGGAGGTCAGGCTAGATGATCTGGAGGTCCTTCTTGCCTTAAACTCTGTGACTGCAAGATTGATATCTGAAGGTGAATGTGCATCCCAGTAAAGACATCTACCTATAATTCACTGACAGAAAACCTTGTTAATGCAGAGTTAAGGATGCCTGATAGTATCTCTTACAGCCTGCCTCAGAGATAAAGTCCCCGCACATTGAGCCCTGAAGATCAGACTTGAGGTCAGGAGAGGACATTGCCCGGCCATTGTACTGGCAGCAGCCTTGCACTCATCCATGATTAACCTGACTGCACCAGATCAGTAATAACACTGGGGAGCTTCTAGAAGCCTGGACTAAAGCCACACAGTGTAGCTATGGACATTCAGGGCTGTAGACTTTTGCTAAGTGTATAGTTGTTGTGATATCTCTGCCCTTCCAGATTGTTTAGTTCTGCAAAACCAGGAAATACTGAGATAAGGTACATGCACATGCAACTGTAACTCTTCCCCCCCTGTGGAGCTGGCAACAGCATAGAATTATCTGCATGGACTCTAGCTGCATTCACTGTGGTAGATATAACTGTACTGAATGGTGAAAGGATTATATGGAGCAGTTTTGCAGAGCTGTGATTGTGATGTGAGGTATTCCTGTGAGCCTCTCTCCCTGACCTCCATGTATGCAATCAATGAAAGAGGTTCACGTGTATCTTGAGAAATCTAGTATGCCAATTTCAGCAATGAGTTCTGTAGGTTACATCAGTAGCAAGACACAGGGGTCTTCTTTCCATGGGAATTGTCAGCAGCTAGGTAAGAGATAAGTGTGGTCTGTGGGATTAATGCGGGATAAGTGAAAATATAGTGTTAGATGGCATTGTGTGCATAAGATTGTGAAAGGGAGCATAGGAGCTACAAAATTTAGCAATTGTGGTATTTTCTGTGAAGTAGACTCCGCGTTTCAGTGTAGGGCAGGTGTAGGAAGCTCCTGTTTAACAAAGACAGAGTATTAGTATTGATATGTGTGTTATAGACATACTGGGGGCATTGCTCAAAGGGGCCAGATAATCTGACTAAGCATGAGAATTTTAGAGCGCTGGAAGAATAGACCTTTAAACAGAAAAGTTTTCTCAACCTTGTCTGTAGGAGAGCTGATGCTCTGCTATAATTTGTACAACATTAATAATCAGCAACTGCTTTGCTATATCCAGATCACTAGCACAGTATAAACCTGAAAGCACAGGAGGCCCTGAGGGGGAAAGGGCCACCCATTTCCTAGCTCCCAGATGAGGGGTTGGGGGTAGGCAGAAGTGTTTAGACATCCCCAGAGGGACAAGCCCCTTTCCCAAATCCCAGTACACAAAAGGAAGGAGAATGTGGGGCTGATAGACAGCTCCCTTACATCTAATCTCCCATATTGCCTGCCCTCCTCAATGTTACCCCTCCCAAGGTCCATTCCCACTCTCCCTAATCCCCAATCCCACTCCCTGATCCAAACCCCCAATCCTTCTCCCCTCCTCTACCAGGGGGATCCCCATAATCCCCCTCTCCCTGCGGCAGTCGGTAACTCCTCTCCCCCATTCCTCCAGTCCCTAATCCCTCCACCCTTCCCAGCAAGCATTCACGTGAGTAATTTATTTTGTTTTTTAATGTAGTTTGATCACCTGAATTTTTTGCAGCACTCAGATCACATTTCCCAACAAAACAAAACAAAACAAAAACAAAAACAAAACAACACAACCCTTTGACAAACGCAGATTGTAGCAACATGGCTATCTTTTATTTTCCTATTTCTGCCAAGGGTTAGGTTCACACAAAGTGCTCAAATGTAGTTCAGATTTAATGGCCACATCACATCCCCTTGAGCCACCCAGCTCCAATGAATACTGACTAGCTATACCCTTCTTGAGTATTCTATCTGCATATGAGCAGTATAATCTGGTTGGGGTGCGTGTGTGTGGGTGTACGTTTTGTCCATTAATGTTTCCAATATTTCTTCCTCAAAGGGGATGTGCTTGCCTTGCACTATCTGGGGTAAATGTTGAGTGACAGACTCTTTGGGGCCCAACCAGAGCTATGGGTTGATCCCTAGGCCTGTACAAAAAAAAGTTGGTTGAATGTGTCAACCTTCAGAAAAGTTTTTTTTTTCTTGTGAGAGGGCCGTATCTTGGAAGCTGTGTGGTCAAATAACCCCAATTTTGGATCATTAGTCCTACACCATGCCCTCATGAGGCATACCCAATTTCAAAGCAATCTGAGGAAACATGCAGATTTTAGGGCACTGTGAATAGTCATCCTTTAAACAGAAAGGGTTTCCCAACCTTAACTGTAGTAGATCTGGTGCTCCCCTATAATAAAGGGATAATGCTAGATTACACACAAAAAATCAGCAAGATGGAGTTTTACAACATATATTTTTCTCAGAGATGCTTACAGAATTATACCCTCCTCACAAACAAAGCTCGCTGAATGTGTCCAAATTGTTGAGGGACTTTATCCTCACAAGTTTGATCTTGCAGCCATTGAATTCCCAAAACTCTAGTCCATAAAGGAGTTTGGGAGTGCAAGCAATGCAGAATCAGGCCCCATGGGATACAAGAGAATGATTGCTGCTTTTGCTTATTTTTAGTTCTTTACAAAGACAAAATCAGAAAAACAACAAACACCATTATGCCTCCTGAACATGGCCAAGAGGTGCAGTTTTTAAAACGGTTTGTAATAATTACTTGTACAAGTATTCAGTAAATATTTTTAGATTTTTTTTTAAAAAAATGATGAAAAATTAAAACAAATGTATAAATACAATCCTTACGAGAACAGCAAAAGCAACTTTCACATGCTTATAAAACAAAAGATGAAATTAAAAAGATGTAAGGGCCAGGCAGAATTACAGCACCTGCATTCTGGGTAGTGAAAAGACTGCATGGTACCCCAAAGGAGGAAGGAAAGAGGTGTGATCTGAGATCCACTCTTCTACACCAGCCAGCTCAGAAGCTCAGCAAGTTCCACTGCAGAGAGGGGTGCAGTAGTGGGCATGTGGCCTCTGTATGCCCAGAAGCCAAAGGCAAAATACTTCCTGGAGTTCCCCACACACCCAGCAGTGGCACCTCTATGGAGGAGCTCAAAGCATAGGGCGCATAGGGAGTCACGTGGCTCTTGATCTGGATCAGGTAAACACAGGAGTGACCATGCTTAGTTGGGAGAAGCTCTGCCACCTTTAGTACATTTATAACACAGCACTTAGCATCCTGTAGTGTCACCTAGCAATGCCTCACAGACAGAATATTTATTTTAAAACAAGACAGCCACAATACACAGCTATGTTGCTGGTATGTTAACTTTAAAATAAACACTATGTAACACCTATTTGGCATAATGTGATGAATGCAACTTTTCTAGATGGCCATAAATTTTCAACAGATAAAATTAACACCAGGAAGTTTTTAATTTATTCCAAATAGGGAAAAACAAGCAAAGACCCCCATCCTGCTAACATCTACACATATCTGAGCAAATTACATGTCACTGACTTGAAGTCAATGGGACCACTCAGATGAGTAAAGCTACAAGGGAAAGCATTTGCAGCAGTGATCCCCACACCACTGCTGATCCAGCTAAAGTTATTCCAGTAAAAGGTAACCAAACGTCTCCAAAAGATCAAAAAACTGCAGCTGCTTCTTTTCCTTCTAAGTCTATATACTAACAATACCCCATGAGAAGTAGATCCATCATATTGCTTATGATTTTATTGATACAAGCAAAGTCGTGCTACGTTTGAGAACTGAACATACTCCTTGTAAATCTTTCAAAACTCTTATTTTCACCTTTAACAGATTTGAATGAGCAACACACTCCCCAGCTTAATGATTGCCTCAAACTGGAGAGTAAACTCAAAATACATTAAAAAGAGGATAAAAATAAAAAATAAAAACAAATAATTGCTAAGACCATTTACATTACAATTTCTATGTATATAAAAGAGAAGAGACACAACCATCAGTAGGAAAACGAACACAGGAGGAGAACAGCAGAAGGGATAGGAAAGAGAAGCAGCTGGAAGAAATAAGCAGGAAGCCCCAAAATGGAAACTCTCTTTGGCAGGATCTGTGGAAAATAGGCATACATCCCTAGAACTGAACTGCATAAAACAGTCCATTACCAATTAAGGGTTGAAACTGTATGTAATTTGTTACCACCTTCTATTCTGTTTAAAAAATGGGGCTCTTGAGAGTTTTTCAGATCAGTCCCAATAACAATAATCAGCACTTCTGAAAGGAACTGATTTCAATTCTGACTTGCTATTCATTTGGTGGGCCAGGGCTCTTTATGATGATTTGTTCTTGAGAGTTTGATTATTTAAGAGTTGTCCCTCCAAAAGTGTCTCTTGTTTTGACTGAGTGCTTGTGACTCCTTAAAAATTTTAGTCCTGAGGTTAATATTTATTTATTTAACCCCTCTCATTCTGCCAAAGCTTCTAAACATAAAAAATAAAGCTGGAAGACGTTTTCCACACAATGGGGGAGAAGAACCAGAGGGTCAAACCTACCATGACCCCCAGTCTGCATTTACAAAGCATCCCTAACAATCACTTTGCAAAGCACTGAACAATTATCCACCAAGCACATATGAGCATTAGAAAGCTATGCTAAGCCGGCTCTCAAAGATAGATATTCCCCTCTTGAGCCAGATGTGTGTTAACCATTCATAAGGCTGTACCTTCATGCTATGAAGGACAGCCATTTTTTTTTGCAAAATGTTTGTCAAATTGTGATGAGACATTGGCTTAGGGCATTCCTCAGTACAAAATAATGAGAGGAAAGCATAAATGGACAATTAAAAACAGAAATACTTGTTGGAGTAGAGACTCAGAACAGTTCAGTGTCCTGAGAAATGATTGTGAAGAATGCCTTGTAAATATGGCAACATACTGCAACAAGTCACTACGCTGCTCTGTGCCTGTTTCCTCACTTGTAAAACATGAATAATGCTACTTTCTTCCTTTGTAAAGTGCTTTGAAATCTACTGATGAAAACTGCTATATAAGAGCTTGGTATTAATTATTATTATTTTATTTACTATTAAGTGTCACAGGAGAACACATACTTGATACATCAGTCAGAGGTATTTTGCTCCAGACACCTCGTACATCTCAAGCATCTGTGAAATGGATAAATGTGAGGCAGTTGTCCTTTTACAGTATAACTGTAGGCAACAAAGCACTGGAAAAACAGTAAACCCCCATTCAAAAGAGAAAACACTGCAAGTGGGTCTGGAAAGAAAGCTTACTTCTCCCACACACATAGGTTTTATGAAATCACAAAACATGTTCAGATCTAGGCATAGCAAACAATTATGAAACATTGGCTGTGCACCTCTGAAGACGACGATGAACTCATGCATGAACTGGATGGAACACTGAGAGATTTCAATCAGAGAGGGTAACAGAAAGGGAGGGATTTATGGTTCCTTCCACTGGAAAATAATTTGGGCGAGTCAAAAATGACAGAACATAAAAACAAGCCATCTTGTCTTCTCCGAGAGATGACACTGGGGATGTGTATTGTAATGTACTTCAGACTTTCCAAGTGTGGTTACAATCAGAAAAATGATTATGTCAATGTCCCACCTTGTTTTTCAACTAATTATTTCCCTGCACATGCTAGGGATCATATCTGCAGTGAGATATTTTCTGACAAAAATATAAGTTTGTACTACTTTCCGTTAGTCCCATAGAGGCAATACACTGGGGAAGAGCAGGCTGGAGCCTATTCTTACTCATGTGCCATCAGCAGTACTGTAAGTTCCAGGTCCAGAAAATGCAACGTGGCAACTCGACTAAGGTCACAGGCGGAGTTTGTAGGGCTGGCATTTAACAAAAACAGCAGCTTTTTACATTTGATTTCGAAGTCTCTGTGGGGATGTCTATACTGCAGCTTGTAGTTTTTGGTACCAGCATAGGTA
Organism: Lepidochelys kempii; assembly: GCF_965140285.1. Taxonomy (NCBI): domain Eukaryota; kingdom Metazoa; phylum Chordata; order Testudines; family Cheloniidae; genus Lepidochelys; species Lepidochelys kempii. Next base: position 56,230,613 of record NC_136383.1, read on the forward strand.
GACAGACTCGTGCTAGAGCTAGAATCTAGCTCTGCTCAACCTAGCACACCAAAAATAACATTGTGGATATTGCGGCACAAGTAGCAGCTTGGGCCAGCCACCCAAGCTTGGACCCAACAGATCTAGTGGGAGTCTGTCTACCCATGCTGGGAATCACAGCTCCCAGCTGCAGCTACAATGCCATTTTTAGAATCAGTCTTCAGACTGGAACCACAAGGAAAATGAAATAATCATGAAAGCAGATCTCTAACGAAGGTTGCATATCTTTTCGGAAGAGATCACTCTTCCAGACTACAGTGTATTCTTCTCACTGCATAAGTCTGCACCTCCTTTCAGGGGTGTTATTATATCATGCCAGTTTATACATCCTATTAATTTAACAAGTCTTAGGTGCTCTATAAACATGCAACACAAATAAAAAGAAGGTGAGCAGAGGGATCTGGAAGAAAATAAGAAACAGAAGAACCTTACTAGACAGTGGACATGATCCATAATGATGGGTGAACATTAAAAGGTTTGGAAATTCGGCTAGATTAATCACTGAGAGTTCAAATACTTGTCTGCCCTCTGGGATGTTGCTGCCAGAGAACCCCTTGAGTGCAACAGCAGTGGGATGCCAGCAAAAGTTTTGGGACTGGGGAGAGAGGAGGAAAAGGACTTACTCAAACCTAAAAGATTGTTGAGTTTAGTTCCATTCAAGAGATGGACAAATATCTGGAGAAGCAGAGAGATGTTCTTATTTAACAAACAAATTTGCCCATCTCAGGGGGATAACCCCTACAGACCTACAATACACCTGGACTGTCACCCCAAGCCAGGTATAGATGGAAGATCCAAACACAGAAAGGAAAGTCAATTGCCTCTGTCAAACCATCCCCACTTTGTTAAAGCCCTGTCAAGGGTGCTTAGTAGATCTGGAGTTTGTTGGTGGAGAGGGAGCAGAGACTGAGCAGACTAGGAGAAGAGTCAGTAGGAAACGGAGATAGGACTGGGAAAGACACATCTGTTGGTGTCCTCCACCACTCCTCCAGCAGTGTGGAAAATCTCCAGAAAAGATAATACACCCTGAACTATATTATCTTTTCTCCAGATCCCTCCCACAGAGTGTTCCTTAAGGTGGCCATGAGCACTGAGGAATCCAATGGGTACCCAGGCATTCCCGAGGGAATAGAGCTGGTGTGGCGGCATTGTGCTACTGCATAAATGGCCTGGTCTCTCAGAGATCCCCTGCTCCCAGGACTTGCTGGTTTTTTGAGTGAGCCAGCAGCCTCTCTGAGCTGGGGGAACAAAGCCTGCCCCAGCAGAATGATACTGGAGGAACTCCATGAGGGGATCCTGCTTGTGCATCCAGATTCTCTCTTAGCCATTTCATTGCACTAAGAGCTCATGTTTATTTGGTAATCCACCATGATCCATGTATCACTACTTTCCAAAATATATGTCCTCCATCCTATAAATGTTTCTTGGTTCCTAGATGTATGATCTTGCATTTAAACTGTATTAAAACACATTGTTTAAGTGACCCCATCTTACCAAGTGATCCAGATTGCTCTATTGAACTGACCTGTCCTTATAATTATTTACAACTCTGACAATTTTTGTGTCATCTGAAAACTTTACCAGCATTAATTTATATTTTCCCCCAGGCAAAGATAAGAACAGATCCCAGTGAGACTCCACTAGAAATGTTCTGATTGGATGATGATTCTCCCTTTACAATTACTTTTGAAATCTGTCAGCCAATTTTTAATCCATTGCACATATGTTATATTGATTTGTATACTGCTTAAGTAGAATATTATGCAGTACTAAGTCAAATGCCTTACAGAAGACTAAATATATTATGTTAACATAGTTAACTTTTGTCAACCCAATTTGTAATCTCATTAAAAATAACATCCAGTTTGTTTGATAAGATGTATTTTTCATTAATCATGCAGACAGGTATACATTATAGAACCTCTTTCTTTCTTTACTGAATGCATCCATTTTCAGCTTTTCTGTGATTTTGCCCAGGATTAATGTCAAGCTAACTGGCCTATAGTTACCCAGCTCCTGCATTAAATGTGGAATGATACCACTGACTGAAAGTTTAGGAGCTAATCTGCCTCAGTAAAATGGATTTATCTATCTGTTATAAATTTAACATTGCAGAGTTACAAAACAGCTTGGTTTTAGGTTGGCAAATCTAAAAGAGTAGCAGTGACAAAGAAAATTCTCAGTTTTCTGCTTATTAAAATGATTTTAGATGCAGTGCGTACTTAATGTCAGAAGCTTATTTTATGTTCACAAAACCTGCTTTTAACATGAACACAGGACAAAATTGAAAAAACTCTAGTTTATAATGCACAGTATAATATTTATAACGTAATGTAGTCCTTTCAAAATATTATCTGAAATATTTGCACTTGAAGCTCAGCTCTCTCCTTCACAGTCCCATTCCTTCAAATTGGTCCTGCAGTTGTCATAATCTTATATTTATCACATTTAAATGGCATTAGATTGTAAAGTCTGATGTCACATATTCAGCATTATGATTAAGTTTAAAACAATACAAATTTAAACAAAGAATGCACTTTTATAATCGGTAAAGGTAGCAAGGGCAACTAATAATGAAAGAAAGGTACAAAAGGGTTTTAAAGTTTCTCCAAAGTGCAAATATTTCTTTAAATAAACTATATGAATGTGTTTAATCAATTCACAGTTAGATTTCCTCATATTGTAGCGATAGTATATTGATACTTGTATATGATCATGTTCTGCGCATCATGATAGTTATATATTTCTCAAAAGTTAACCCACTTGAAAGTTTATTAAGCAGTAAAACTAAAATTCTATTAACCTTAATGGGATTTACACAAGAAAATTCACACTTAATATGGATGTAGCACTGCTGCTTAAAATTGTTGCCAGGAGAAAAAAGCAGGCTTACTGTAGTTAAAACACAGCCATCACATTTTCTATTTATGTCGTCCTTCACAAGGGTAATCCTCTGTGTATTAGGGAGAGAGGAAAAAGCCAGAGACTGGTTAGTCTTTAAGCTTCTCAGATGTAAGATAAGATAACTGCATTTGCCCATGAAGGATGATCTTGCCTGTGACAGAATAACAAATCACCACTGGTATTAGAGCTGTGTAAATAAAATTGTTCAGTTCAGTGGCTGAACCAGAAAAAAAATGTAAGTTTGGGTAGACTCAAAATTAATTTTTTTTAAAAAAAATTGGTGAACCAAAAAAAGTAAAGAAAAATTCATGGAAATATTTTGTTCTACTTGAAACATGATTTGCTATGTTTTTGAGGGACTTTTTCTTCTATTTCATTTTTTTACCTTTTAATTTTTTTAAAAATAAAACCCAGGTAAAAATGCAAAACAGAAAGCCAATATCAAAATGAAACATTTCAACTTTTTGAAATTGTTTTTGTGGGGGTTTTTTCAGAAGAAACAATTCAGCAAATTTGACATGAATTTGTGAAATGTTTCAGTCTACTCGAATTGGCATTTTTCAGCCAAAAAAAATAAAAATAAAATAAATTCATCCAATTCTAACAGGAATAGGGACAGGAACACATTATGTTTGGTGCAAGAGCAACCATTATCTTCTCAGGTCCTGAAGTTTCTGTTGCCTATATTTATGCCGTAAATTCCTGCCGCTGCCAAATTGCTCCTTAGTGTACTATCTTTAACAAAAATTCAGACTCTTTGTACTCCCACACTCCCCACAACCAAAAGAAATAAACACACAAACAAACAAAACCACCTTTTTCTTTTGCCATTTATGGCAAGCGAGCTTGATCCTGTCAACATTTACTGATGCATTTCAATAACCACTGGAGCAGTCCTGCTGAATATTCAGGTGTGTAAAGTTGAATTCAGTGATGCTGCTCACAGGTGAATTTCACCCCGATGCAGAGAACCAGAATGAGACCTATGAAACACTGAAGTCTTTTTGCAGACCTCAAAAAAGGTGGGATTTAATGGTACAAGGGACTTCAGTGGTTCGTAGGTCTCATTCTGGTTCTCTGCACAGGGGTGAATTTCACCCTAAGTGAGTGAAATTATTCATAAGGGTTATGGAGGATCAGGCTATATTTTAGCAGAATGCCTCGTAGGCCACAATGAAAATATTTTTGTGGAAATTAGCTCTATTCTTTCCCACATTCCCATGGTTAACATTTTAAACTAAGTGTTTCTCAGCAACAGACTTTAGCTTCATCTATTTGAGAATGCACAATATGCACCACCATTGTGAACAGCCTACAGCATGAAGCAGTTCGAAAGCTCTTTCCATAGACTTTACATCAAAAGATTAGGGTCTGATATTCAGAAGTAATAATAAACAGGAGCTATGGGTGTTCTTCTTTATTTATTCCCATTTATTTCAGCTGCAGTTCAATGTTCAGCATCTTTGCAAATCAGTCCAAAAATGTACAGTACTGTCTTTTATTCCGTTTCTGAAAATGGAGGAAACATTCCAAGGAGAAGGTTCTCTCTTTACAAGGTGGGGCAGTCAACACAGAGTAACTGTTACAAACTGTATCATCCACTTCTCTACTGTCCACATTTCTCTTATCCATCATGAATTCAAAGTTCAATTAAAAAAATATATATTTATAAAGTCACAGAATACAATAAACATCATGGCAGGCTATGTGATGCCCTCCATGTTTGCCCCAATATAAAAATAACAAGCTAAAACACAAACTATTGGAATTGTACTGTGGCCTAAATGTGCTTGTACTTCCTCCAGAAACCATACCGTATGTTGACTTGGATCTTTCAGTAATGACATACAATCTGGGATTGTTAAGAAAATATACATGCAACAGAGCACGAAAGACTGAGATAATAAATACATTGCTGTCCTTAATTTTGGTGTCATGCCTGTAATAGACAGGATGTCAAAATCCAGCATTTCTTCACCTCAGTCATATTCTCCAAAACGAAAATAACACATTGTACAAAGCAAGAAGTTGTGTTCTGAAAATGATGAAAGTGAGACACTTGCTATCTTACACTTCTTTTATTCACTAGGAGTTAAAAAAGTCACAAAATAATGCCCATGGGCTAGGCACCTTTGCCATCAACTGAAAATGCAATCCTTACATACTAAAACGAATGCACAAGTTTTCTAATACAGAATTGCAACCTAGAACTTTTAGTTAATGTTGTATTGCCCCTATGTTCCCTCCACTCCACTGAACAGTGAAGAAGGGATGAAGACCTGTGGAAAAAACACAGAGGTCTCATGAAAGAGAAAGGTAGTTCTGCTCAGAGCTCCCTCATTACCACCATCTGCTTTTATTCTTTCTGCAAAATACCCACATTGCTGTTGGGCCACTTGCAAGAGAGGAAAGTGGTGAAGGCAAGGAGAGAGAAGCCAGGAAAAAGACAAAGGAAGAGCAAATCTAAAATGTATGTGCACCTTAAAACCTGTGCAGAACGGAGGGGGTCACATCTCAATCATAATATATTAACCTTCTCCTCTGCTACAGGACTCTGTTGTGAGTTCAGAAAGAACCATTTTGGGCCAGACAGTTAACAGCAGCCCCTTTCTGGCCCCTTGTCCCGTGGTCATTCTGTACTCTGGTTGGGCGCAGTCTATCCCCACCAAAATGTTTTTTTCGAGATCCATATAAAGAAAAAGGTCTGTGCATATCATAGTCTACCATATCAAAAGAGTATGCAAATTCTTTACAATTCCATATTCTGCTCAGCCTCCCACCCCAATTATTAAATTACAGGGTATTAAGAGAAACTACATAAAGCACTCTGAAAAGACAAATTTCAGAGACACAAAATGCTATTGCCAAAAAAGAGAGCATGCAATTAAGTTTTTAAATAATTCTTATCACATTTCATACTAAAATTAGCACTTTCAAAAAAACAATAGCAAACTGCAATATTCCCAAAGATGCTCAGCTGAGGTAGCGTAGCAATGCACAGAGACAGAATCCTGATCGTTCCTTAAATTTTGATGTTATGCACAAATAGCACTCATCGTCTCCTTAATTATTAAAATAATTCTGTAACTCTAAAGTGAATATAGATTAATATTTATATAAAAAGATTGAGAAGAATTTCATGTTTCCTTTTTGTACTAGTGCAATAACAAAAATGTATGCTATTCTGCTTGATTTTCAGTGAGAATACATTAGCACAAACTTTTTGTTAATTGGGCTCTCAGAGTAAGTACACAGCAATGAACATTAGTCTCTCCTCATTGCTTTTTAAAACCTTTATGTCTACCCAGGTCTCATAGCCTTACAGATTGTAATGGCCTTAATGAAGAAAAAGGGCATTGTTATTCAATTTGATTCAAGCTGATCTCCATTCAGAATGACAATGTCGCCATTCACAATGCTATTGTTAGGGTTGTCTCATCATTTCTATTTTAAATCCTGTTTATCAGGAATTTTTAATTTGGCAATAAATTTCCTTTCTCAGGTCTGAAATATGGCACACAAAGCATATAATCTACTCCCTCAAACCAACTTCTGCACACAAACCAATTGTCAAACACATACATTTGACCAGTTATTCAAAATCACAGCTCATATCTCTCAAAACCAGCATCGACCTAAAAACTGAAATTTGGCAATACAATACTCCACAATACAATCAAATTGCTTTGATTTCCTGACTGTAAGAAACAAAATTAAAAATGTTTGCAAAACTGAGCTTCAAATATTTCCTTCGCATACGCATGGGTGCTTTGTATGTAATTGGTCTCCAAGATTTTTAGCACACAAAATTAATACCTGCAGGGGTATCTCAAGTTGGGCACCCGAGTTGTTAGCCACCTTAGAAAATGTAGGCCCCATGATACATTGAGCCCTTTTAACACATTCAGGGGCATATTCAATATTGTGAATTACAGGGATAATTGCAAATTACAACAAATTAACAAAAAAGTGTGAATACCTTTCACACAGGTACACATTGCACATCAAAGCCAAAATCCTCACGTGTGCACACACCCCAAGGAGTTGATAGGTACTAGACACATGTCAACAGGTAAGAGGGGAGAGCAATCCTTCCCCAATGCCTCAGAGAGACTGCAGAGCTACTCCATCAAATCTGCATCCTTTATATAAGGTGAATGACCACAACATCTGCTTAGCCATACATCTCATAACCTTTGCCACAGTTCCTCTGGGCCATCACTCAAATGCCCATTGTGTACAGTCATCCAAGGAGCCGCAACAGAGCCAGGATTTTTATCACACAAGATCAGTGCAGTATTTGAGCACATTTGGAGTACAACCCAATCCCCCTACAAAACACCTTCTCCATAAAATTTGTTAAATGCCCTGAACAAGATTCTCCTCAGCTGTCCAACTTGTCAATGTTCCCCACGCACGCTGCCTATGATGTGAATATTAAGAATGTTTCCTGATTTTCTGTTTCACAAATGTGGTCATCCTACTCTCACTCGTACATGTAAATGTGGCTAGAGTGGTTGCTTGAATATATAACTTCAGTATTGTCTCTTTGGTTGACAAGTGCAGCATAGGTGGCCATGAATGAATGGGCTTTTTTGTATTCTGATCCAAAATTGATCATTAAATGGAACTGCATTTAAAATAGACTTTTCCTTCTCCTCTTCCCATTGCTACCCTGCTATAAAATACCCATGTGAGGGTATGGAGGATGAGGTAATCAACAGTGATGGGGAACATGGAGAGTTGGCTGAAGCAAGAACACAAGTGGATCCTGAGATTATTACATTTTAAATGAAAATTATTTTTTTCTAAATCCTGGTTCTCCTATTGGGGGTAAAAAAAAACAAGAAGAGGAACAGAGGGGTACCTCTCAGCCAGCAGCTGTAACAGGAAGTTGAAGGATGATAGTGGGTCAAAAAGGGCAGGCAAAAGAAGTGAGATCTGCAAAACATCTACAGAGAAACCCAGTCATAAGAGTAGGGGGAAAAGTGATCTGGCTGTAAGAATCACAGATGGACCACAGGCGCCTGGATAAAAAGCATTCAATCCTTGAGAAACTGCACCCAGGAGCCAGACTGGACCAATCCAAGATGCCAGTAAGTGCAAATGGGTTTCTGGAAGAAAAGAATTACCTATTGATTTAGGCTAGTTCCCAAGTCTGGAGACAGCATTAGAGGTCAGACTAGTTATAAAGATTTCTGTACATATTTTCGTGCATTTAAGAGGTATCTGGAAGATGGAGAAGTGGCAAATAACAACAACTTCTTCTTAACAGTTACTAATCAATAAATCAGATGGATTAACAACATGTTATACATAGGTATAACTTCCTAAAGGGAAAGGGAAACTTTAAATGCAGTTTCTTTGCTCTAACATGAGCTGGTGAAATCATACTTAAATTTTCTGGAAGGGAAAAAACTACCTGTTAACTGTACTGTTTTGGAGCTGCCAGTAGGACATCAGACATTATTGGGTAACCAATGGAAAATTATGTTTCTTTATGCAAAGAGAATTACTAGTGAAGATTGGCAAGTGCTGAAATTTTGCTACTCTGTGAGTAACTGCAGCATGTTATTCAAGACTAGAAGTATTTATGCAAATATGGCAACTACCTGAGATCATTCAAGGAAACAAATTAGACACAATAATAAGACCTGGCAACAATGGTTCTTCCTTACTTCATTTTCTGAGAGAAGTGAATGTCCATTCCCTTAGTCCTTGATCAAAAACTGTCTTCTCAGAGGTCTAGTCCTTTTTCCATAATGTAGTCAGTACTTTATTGATCTATGATTCTGATAAACCCAGAGCCTGCATGTAGCAATAAAAATAACTGCTAATGAACAGCTTTTTAAATTTCTACTAATAATGCATCATATCCACCAACCCAAATTGAGGCACCATCAAAGCCTGGAAAAATCAGGACCTGTGATGGAAAATATAAACCCCACACTGGGATAGAAGGTTTTAAGGAGCAGTTCTGGGCCCAGGTGGCTCTGCCTAGCCACATGTGCAGAGCCTACACAAAGAGGAGCTTAAAAGAGAGTCAAGACAGCTCAGAAGGCAGGCAATAACCAGAGGAGGAGGAGTCTCTATAGTTATAAAAGAAGGTCTTATGTCAAAATAGGCATACAGAACTTATGTTTTGAGAACAACACTGTTGAGATTCCTATGCAGAATAACAACACCTTTAAATAAATCTATAATGTTTACAACACATGTAAAAAACACAACAATCTAGAATTGGAAGAGTTAGTGAAGGGTAGCAAAGGCCTGTACATTATTTGTGGCGACCTTAATAGCCATAATGAATTATGGAGAAGCAGAAAACTGACTCTAAGGGCAAACACCTCGAATGATTCATTGACATGCACAACCTGATATTTTTAAACACTGGGTTTAATTTGGTGGATGGAATCTTTTCATGTTTAGATCTGGAATTGCAACAAGTAATATAACAAGGAAATGCAGATGGAAAATCTATAAAGAAGATGGAATGAAAGGTGATCACTTTCCTATACTAATTATCACAGTTAACTCACGCGATTAACTCAAAAAAATTAATTGAGATTAAAAAAATTAATCGGAATTAATTGCAGTTTTAATTGTACTGTTAAACAATAGAATACCAATTGACATTTATTAAATATTATGGATGTTTTTCTACATTTTCAAATATATTGATTTCAATTACAATACAGAATATAAAGTGTACAATGCTCAATTTATATTATTCTTATTGCAGATATTACCACTGTAAAAATGGTAAACAAAAGAAATAGTATTTTTCAGTTCACCTCATACAAGTACTGTGTGCAATATCTTTGTCACGAAAGCGCAACATACAAATGTAGAATTTTTTTGTTACATAACTGCACTCAAAACCAAAACAATGTAAAACTTTAGAGCCTACAAGTCCACTCCATCCTACTTCCTGTGCAGCCAATCTCTAAAACAAACAAGTTTGTTTACATTTGCAGGAGATAATACTGCCCACTTCTTAATTACAATGTCACCTGCAAGTGAGAACAGACATTCACATGGCACTTTAGCAGTTGGCATTGCAAGGTATTTACGTGCCATTTATGCTAAACATTCGTATGCCCCTTCATGCTTTGGCCACCATTCCAGAGGACATGCTTTCATGCTGATGATGCTCATTAAAAAAAACAATGCATTAATTAAATTTGTGACTGAACTCCTTGGTGGAGAATTGTATGTCTCCTGCTCTGTTTTACCCACATTCTGCCATATATTTCATGTTATAGCATATTGTTCATTTTAAGAACACTTTCACTGCAGATTTGACAAAATGCAAAAAAGGTACCAATGTGAGATTTCTAAAGATGTCTAGAGCACTCAACCCAACGTTTAAGAATCTGAAGTGCCTTCCAAAATCTGAGAGGGCTGGATTATGGAGCATGCTTTCAGAAGTCTTAAAAGGGCAACACTCCAATGTGGAAACTACGGAAACCTAACCATTAAAAAAAAGAAAATCAACCTTCTACTGGTGGCATCTGACTCAGATGATGAAAAGGGACATGCATTGGTCGGCACTGCTTTGGATTGTCATTGAGCAGAACCCATCATCAGCGTGGACGCTTGTCCTCTGGAATGGTGGTTGAAGCATGAAGGGACATAACAATCTTTAGCGCATCTGGCAAGTAAATATATTGCAACGCCAGTTAAAACAGTGCCACGTGAATGCCTGTTCTCACTTTCATGTGATACTGTAAACAAGAAGCAGGCAGCATTATCATCTGCAAATGTAAACAAACTTGTCTGTCTGAGCAACTGGCTGAACATGAAGTAGGACTGAGTGGACTTGTAGGCTCTAAAGTTTTACATTGTTTTGTTTTTGAATGCAGTTATTTGTTTTACATAATTCTACATTTGCAAATTCAACTTTCATGATGAAGAGTTTGCACTACAGTACTTGTATTAAGTGAATTGAAATACTGTTTCTTTTTTACAATGCAAATATTTGTAATAAAAAAAATAAACTGAACATTGTACACTTTGTATTCTGTGTTATAACTGAAATCAATATATTTGGAAATGTGGAAAACATCCAAAGATATTTATATAAATGGTATTCTATTATTGTTTAACAGCGCGATTAATTGCGGTTAATTATTTTAAGAGTAAGTGTGATAAGTATCTAAGTACCAATTTCATAAGTGATAATTTAGAGGAATTTCATGGTAATATAATAAAGGAAGCTGTAGCGGCAGCCAACCTAGCTATAAAATATTGAATTTCCACAAACTCAGAAATCCAGTTCCCTGGTGAAATGAAGAATGCAAATCAGCAATTAAAGAAAGAAATACAGCAGACAAACAAGCAAAAAATACAATGAATAGCAAGGACTTAATGAACTATAAAATATGTAAAGCAGTGGCACAAGGACTATTAATAAAGCAAAAACAGATTTGGAGAAAGTAAAGTGGGAAAATTACTTAACAAGTTGGTCTTCAAGTCACCAGAGCTTGATGAAATACATCCTAGGCTGCTCAAGGAGCTGACTGAGGAGGTATCTGAGCCATTAGTGATTATCTTCCAAAAGTCATGGAAGACAGGAGAGATTCTAGAGGACTGGAAAAGGGCAAATATAGCACCCATCTAAAAAAAGGGAAATAAGGACAACCCGGAAAATTTATAGACTAGTCAGCTTAACTTCAGTACCCAGAAAGACAATAGAGTAAATAATTAAGCAATCAATTTGCAAACACCTAGAAGATAATAAGGTGATAAGTAACAGTCAGCATGGATTTGTCAAGAACAAATCATGTCAAAGAAACCTAATAGCTTTCTTTGAATGGGTAACATGCCTTGTGGATGGGGAGCGGGAATGGTAAATGTGGTATAGCTTGACTTTAGTAAGGCTTTTGACACTATCTCACATGACCTTCTCAAACAAACTAGGGAAATACGTGGACCTACTATAAAGTCGGCGGGTAACTGATTGGAAAACAGTTCCTAGAGAGTTATCAGTAGTTCACAGTCAAGCTGGAAGGCCATAATGAGTGGGATCCCGCAGGGATTAGTTCTGGGTCCAGTTCTGTTCAATATCTTCATCAATGATTTAGATAATGGCATAGAGAGTATATTTATAAAGTTTGCGGATGATACCAAGTTGGGAGGTGTTGCAAGTGCTTTGAATAATAGGATTAAAATTCAAAATGATCTGGACAAACTGGAGAAAGGTCTGAAGTAAACAGAATGAAAATCAATATGGACAAATGCAAAGTACTTCACTTAGGAAGAAAATATCAGTTGCCCACATACAAAATGGGAAATGACTGCCTAGGAAGGAGTACTGCAGAAAGAGATCTGGGGGCATAGTGGATCACAAAAAAAAGCAAACATCATTCTGGGCTATATTAGCAGGAGTCTTGTAAGCAAGACATGAGACATAATTCTTCCACTCTACTCCACACCGATTAGGCCTCAACTACAGTATTATGTCCAGTTCTGGGTGCAACATTTCAGGAAAGATGTGGAAAAATTGGAGAAAGTACAAGAAGAGCAACAAAAAATTATTAAAGGTCTAGAAAACATGACCTGTGAGGGAAGATTGGGTTTGTTTAGTCTGGAGAAGAGAAGACTGAGAGGGGACATAAGTTTTAAAGTACATAAAAGGTTGTTACAAGGAGAAGGGAGAAAAATTGTTCTCCTTAACCTCTGAGGATAGAACAAGAAGGAATGGGCTTAGATTGTAGGAAGGGTGGTTTAGGTTGGACATTAAGAAAAACTTTGTAACTGACAGGGTGGTTAAAAACTGGAATAAATTGCACAGGGATGTTGTGGAATCTCCATCACTGGAGATTTTTAAGAGCAGGTTAGACAAACACCTGTCAGGGATGGTCTAGATAATACTTAGTCCTGCCATGGGTGCAAGGGCTGGCCTAGATGACCTCTTGCAGTCCCTTCCAGTTCTACAATTCTATGAAAATGAACAAAGATTCCAGGGACTCAGAAATATATAAACTAGTTAAAAGACTGAATGGGATACAGCGTAAAAACAAAATTTATACCTAGACTTATAGTAAATGATAAAGTTTAAAGTTCTAATTTAGGAAAAATTGGAAATTATAGCAAAAGCATTCCAAAAAGTTAGTAGCGATACAAACTGCTACTTCGTTGAATATTTATAAAAATTTTTAAGGATAAAGGACAGGGTGAGAGGCTATAGATTTCGATTATGCAAAAACTGTGATAGGTGGTGGTCATAGCCTTACATGCTGAATTTATGGCTGCAGTGCCATAAAGTGACAGGAAAAGAAAAAGAAAGAAGGGGGTCAGACAGGATAGGAGGTGCAAACTACCTTGGGAACTCCTGAGTAAGCGTACAGCTGGAGTCCAGGCTGCAAGTGGCATCTGCCAGAGGCTTAGAGGAGGAACTAGCCTTTACCTAGCAATAGGGAACCTTTCGTGCCATCTTCTTGTGGATCATCTGCAAGGCTTTTGACCACACCCTAGACTGGAAAGGTCAGTAGTACCAAGTGACTCAGGGAGGCAGCCCTGAAGCACTCCTAGATGTTTGACATTGCTGCCTTTCATAGGGTCCTGGGCTGGAGCCTGGTTGTGAGGGAGGGCCCAGGTTCCCCTACTAGCCCCACCTTCCACAATGGGGCATATGTCCCTTCCTCCCAAGAGGTAAGGGGGATAGTGACATTGTAAGCCCCAAGACAAGAGCACGCAACCCACAGAGACCTGGATGTGGGCTGAAGACTCTTTTGTGCAGGACATTGGACTTTTATATTTTGATGGATTCTGTTAATCTTTGAGAAGGGGGCGGCAGACTCAATTGGTGACCTGGCCAGAGGGCCAAGTGCTGGAACAATTTGTATAGTGGGGGTACTGAGAGTCATCGAACCAAACTATAAACACTGCATTTAATGGAAACCACTTCAAACCAAGGAGTGCAGTAGCACCCCTAGCACCCTCATTTCCAGTACCTGTGCGTTTGTTTTGAATGAAACTCCATTTTTTGGTGAATAAACTATATTGCCATATTCCTATGCTATTAGAAAATACATATATATATATATACATTTTGCTTTATTACTTTGAAAATATTTGCACTGAATTTGTGAATCCAGGGATGGAAATCCCCTTCTCCTCCCCAGCCATTCCCATTTGTTACTGCTTGGTGAAATCTAATTATAGAACATACCACCAATTGGTGGTGTCTGCCCTGTTTTTGGCAGTCTGCTCCGAGGTAGGCACACACAGACATGAGCCACACCAGGCAGTGTGACAGTTATGTAATCAACTTTGTATATTTTTCTTGTTTTTCTTAAATGTTAGAGAAATACCAGTATAAACATAACTGGAAAAACTACCATGCTAGCTAGTTAAATCAGACAAGCCTAATGTAAGTAATATATAGTAATAGAATAATAAATAGAAAGTATGTTTCAAAGAACAAGAAAATAAAGCTTAAGAAATTTACAGTTTCCTAAAATGTTTTTAGAAATGTATTGTATCAGTTGTTTTCATATTCAAACGACTGCAAGTATGAATCACAGATTTGACATTATTGAGTTTCTTGACTGCAAGCATGAAGCTGTTCTTCTGGTTCATTAGTCAATAAAGAATTGTCCCAGAAAAAAAAATCCAAGTCTTGCATCTGTTAAAATTATAAATAATTACTATCACAAGGGCACCAAGACAGTGTGTTCAAGTAAGGTATTAAAAACCAAATATTTTCATTTTAAACTTTTAGCGGTCTTGCTTGGATCTGCCATTTTTAATATCTTTCTCTATGGACCCAATACTACAATCTCATCTGGGTGCATGGACCTTTGTGCTTACCTGGATCAGACTTATGTAATTCCAACAGACTTTCATCAGAAAATGTTGGTTTGTCAAGCATGAAATTACTTGTAGAGGAACAGGAAGCATGAGACGGTATCTACACAGTATTTTGGAGCGAGCAGCCCAGCCCAGCCCCATCCCTAGGCTTCAGTGTCCAAACTCCAGCCTAAGCCTCAATTTCAGTCCTAGCTATATAGCTATTTTTAGAGCACTAGTACAAGCCCTACTAACCCAAGTCTGTCAGCCTAAATTGGGAGGCTTCCTCCAAAATGCTGTGTACACACACCCTGGACTCCTCTCATGGCTCCACCAGGGTTTTCAGGGCTTCCAGGATCCCTAATAATAGAATCATAGAATATCAGGGTTGGAAGGGACCTCAGGAGGTCATCTAGTCCAACCCCCTGCTCAAGGCAGGACCAGTCCCCAATTAAATCATCCCAGCCAGGGCTTTGTCAAGCCTGACCTTAAAAATATCTAAGGAAGAAGATTCCACCACCTCCCTAGGTAACCCATTCCAGTGTTTCACCACCCTCCTAGTGAAAAAGTTTTTCCTAATATCTAACTGAAACCTCCCCCACTGCAAGTTGAGACCATTACTCCTTGTTCTGTCACCAGCTACCACTGAGAACAGTCTAGATCCATCCTCTTTGGAATCCCCTTTCAGGTCGTTGAAAGCAGCTATCAAATCCCCCCTCATTCTTCTCTTCTGCAGACTACACAATCCCAGTTCCCTCAGCCTCTCCTCATAAGTCATGTGTTCCAGTCCCCTAATCATTTTTGTTGCCCTCTGCTGGACTCTTTCCAATTTATCCACATCCTTCTTGTAGTGTGGGGCCCAAAACTGGACACAGTACTCCAGATGAGGCCTCACCAATGTCGAATAGAGGGGAACGATCACGTCCTTCAATCTGCTGGCAATGCCCCTACATATACAACCCAAAATGCCATTGGCCTTCTTGGCAACAAGGGCACACTGTTGACTCATATCCAGCTTCTCGTCCACTGTAACTGCTGCCGAGCCATTTGGTCTCTAGTCTGTAGCGGTGCATGGGATTCTTCTGTCCTAAGTGCAGGACTCTGCACTTGTCCTTGTTGAACCTCATCAGATTTCTTTTGGCCCAATCCTCTAATTTGTCCCCAACCCCCCAGTTTAGTGTCATCTGCAAACTTGCAGAGAGTGCAATCCACACCATCCTCCAGATCATTAATGAAAATATTGAACAAAACTGGCCCGAGGACCGATCCTTGGGGCACTCCACTTGATACTGGCTGCCAACTAGACATGGAGCCATTGATCACTACCCATTGAGCCCGACAATCTAGCCAACTTTCTATCCACCTTATAGTCCATTCATCCAGCCCATACTTCTTTAACTTGCAGGCAAGAATACTGTGGGAGACTGTGTCAAAAGCTTTGCTAAAGTCAAGGAACAACACGTCCACTGCTTTCCCCTCATCCACAGAGCCAGTTATCTCATCATAGAAGGCAATTAGATTAGTCAGGTATGACTGGCCCTTGGTGAATCCATGCGGACTGTTCTTGATCACTTTCTTCTCCTCTAAGTGCTTCAGAATTGATTCCTTGAGGACCTGCTCCATGATTTTTCCAGGGACTGAGGTGAGGCTGACTGGCCTGTAGTTCCCAGGATCCTCTTTCTTCCCTTTTTTAAAGATGGGCGCTACATTAGCCTTTTCCCAGTTGTCTGGGACTTCCCCGATCAGCATGAGTTTTCAAAGATAATGGCCAATGGCTCTGCAATCACATCCGCCAACTCCTTTAGCACTCTCGGATGCAGCACATCCGGCCCCATGGACTTGTGCTCGTCCAGCATTTCTAAATAGTCCCGAACCACTTCTTTCTCCACAGAGGGCTGGTCACCTCCTCCCCATGCTGTGCTGCCCAGTGCAGTAGTCTGGGAGCTGACCTTGTTTGTGAAGACAGAGGCAAAAAAAGCATTGAGCACATTAGCTTTTTCCACGTCCTCTGTCACTAGGTTGCCTCCCTCATTCAGTAAGGGCCCACACTACCCTTGACTTTCTTCTTGTTGCTAACATACCTGAAGAAACCCTTCTTGTTACTCTTAACATCGCTTGCTAGCTGCAACTCCAGGTGTGATTTGGCCTTCCTGATTTCACTCCTACATGCCCGAGCAATATTTTTATACTCTTTCCTGGTCATTTGTCCAATCTTCCACTTCTTGTAAGCTTCTTTTTTTGTGTTTAAGATCAGCAAGGATTTCACTGTTAAGCCAAGCTGGTCACCTGCCATATTTACTATTCTTTCTACACATCAGGATGGTTTGTCCCTGTAACCTCAATAAGGATTCTTTAAAATACAGCCAGCTCTCCTGGACTCTTTTCCCCCTCATGTTATTCTCCCAGGGGATCCTGCCCATCAATTCCCTGAGGGAGTCAAAGTCTGCTTTTCTGAAGTCCAGGGTTCGTATTCTGCTGCTCTCCTTTCTTCCCTGTGTCAGGATCCTGAACTCGACCATGTCATGGTCACTGCCTCCCAGGTTCCCATCCACTTTAGCTTCCCCTACTAATTCTTCCCGGTTTGTGAGCAGCAGGTCAAGAAGAGCTCTGCCCCTAGTTGGTTCCTCCAGCACTTGCACCAGGAAATTGTCCCCTACACTTTCCAAAAACTTCCTGGATTGTCTGTGCACCGCTGTATTGCTCTCCCAGCAGATATCAGGGTGATTGAAGTCTCCTATGAGAACCAGGCCTGTGATCTAGTAACTTCTGTGAGTTGCTGGAAGAAAGCCTCGTCCACCTCATCCCCGTGGTCCAGTGGTCTATAGCAGACTCCCACCACGACATCACCCTTGTTGCTTACACTTCTAAACTTAATCCAGACACACTCAGGTTTTTCTGCAGTTTCATACTTGAGCTCTGAGCAGTCATACTCATTAGATACAATGCAACTCCCCCACCTTTTCTGCCCTGCCTGTCCTTCCTGAGCAGTTTATATCCATCCATGACAGTACTCCAGTCATGTGAGTTATCCCACCAAGTCTCTGTTATTCCAGTCACATCATAAATCCTTGACTGTGCCAGGACTTCCAGTTCTCCCTGCTTGTTTCCCAGGCTTCTTGCATTTGTGTATAGGCACTTGAGATAACTCACTGATCGTCCCTCTTTCTCAGTATGAGGTAGGAGCCCTGCCCTCTCGCGTGCTCCTGCTCGTGCTTCTTCCCGGTATCTCACTTCCCCATTTACCTCAGGGCTTTGGTCTCCTTCCCCCAGTGAACTTAGTTTAAAGCCCTCCTAACTAGGTTAGCCAGCCTTCTTGCGAAGATGCTCTTCCCTCTCTTCGTTAGTTGGAGCCCGTCTCTGCCTAGCACTCCTCCTTCTTGGAACACTCCCATGGTCAAAGAATCCAAAGCCTTCTCTCTGACACCACCTGTGTAGCCATTCGTTGACTTCCACGATTCGACGGTCTCTACCCAGGCCTTTTCCTTCCACAGGGAGGATGGACGAGAAGACCACTTGCGCCTCAAACTCCTTTATCCTTCTTCCCAGAGCCACGTAGTCTGCAGTGATCCACTCAAGGTCATTCTTGGCAGTATTCGTGCCCACGTGGAGAAACAGGAAGGGGTAGCGATCCGAGGGCTTGATGACTCTTGGCAGTCTCTCTGTCACATCGTGAATCCTAGCTCCTGGCAAGCAGCAGACTTCTCGGTTTTCCCGGTTGGGGCGGCAGATAGATGCCTCAGTCCCCCTGAGGAGAGAGTCCCTGACAACCACCACCTGCCTCCTTCTCCTGGGAGCGGTGGTCGTGGAACCCCCAACCCTAGGACAATGCATCTCATGCCTTCCAATCGGCGGAGTCTCCTTCTGTTCCTTCCCTCAGACGTATCATCTAGTCCACTCTCCGCATTAGTACCTGTGGAGAGAACATGAAGATGCAGGCAAGCTGTGGCTCTCAAAGTTGAGGCTCTCAGCTCTGCCATTTTGGTGTTTTGAAGTTTCCTAAATGAAATTTGTCAGAATCTCCAGTTCAGAAGAAATGTCTACAAAATTTAAACTCAGTCTGAATCACCAAAACCATATTTTGAAATGTCTAAATTTCCCATGCACAGGAAATTCCCAATTTGAGTCAGCTCTATTCCCAACAGAATCTCAAACTATATATCTCTGTTGTGGGAATCCCATAGTTTAAGTATTCAATATTGTATGTATGGTATAGGGACTATGCACATAATAGAGTGTAATGATTCCTTTGAGACAATTATGGTCTACTGTGTTGAACTCTACTGTACAATTATGGTCTTGTGCTGAACTCAAGACTTCAATTGCACCCACTACGGTCAGGGCTGACTATATTTTTTCATTTGCACATACCTTTTTTTTTTACATACTTCTTTAATTAGATTGAGTAAATAATATTTGTAAAATGACTTACTACATATTTAAATAAAACAATTTAGCTTGATTAATCCCAAAGACTATGTTTTTCCTTTAAATTTACAAGTATCAGAGGGGTAGCTGTATTAGTCTGGATCTGTAAAAGCGGCAGAGAGTCCTGTGGCACCTTATAGACTAACAGACGTATTGGAGCATAAGCTTTCGTGGGCGAATACCCACTTCGTCAGATGCATCTGACGAAGTGGTTATTCACCCATCTGCATCTGACAAAGTGGGTATTCACCCACGAAAGCTTATGCTCCAGTACATCTGTTAGTCTATAAAGTACCACAGGACTTTGCCGCCTTTAAATTTACAGTTTTTAATACAGGAAAAAAGGAAATACATGAACACAAAAATGTACTGAGAACATTAGAGGGCTGACAAACTGATCCAGAATAAGATTTTCTGAAGTGTTTAAGTGACTTGGGAGATAAAGTCCCATTTACAAAAGAGATTTAGGCACTTAGGGACACATTTTAAAGGTATTTATGTACTTAAAGATTCAGATGGGCACCTAATGAGATTTTCAAAAGTGCCTACTTGCCTAACTCACATTGATTTCCATGTGAGCTAGGCACCTAGGGTTGGAGCTGCATAAATGGGTCATTTGACCCAGTTTAGAACTGAGTGAAATTTTTTCAGTAAATAGCAAATGCATTAGTTACAGTAATGCATTTTGGGGGGCATTGAAATCATTTGTGAATTCTAATCAAATTGGCTAATAGTTATGGCCAAAAAAAGAAAAAAAAATCAGAAATGCCCATTTAAAATGGGGATCAAAACCTTTTGTTCAACCCAGACAAAAGTTTTTTTGGTTTTTCATTTTGGCTAATCAAAAATCAATTATTTGCTCAGCTCTAGCCAGGTCTCCCACATCCTAGGATGACCCTTCGGAGTCAATGTCCCGTTAATTTTCAGTGAGATTTAGGCTACTACAGGCTGAGAAATTTTTGAAACTTAGGCAATTTGAAAAATTTACCTGCAGTCCTTAACCTACTCCTCTGTGCATAGGAAATATAGTACAATGCTAACCTGCCCATTATTTTGAGACTTTTCATGTAACTACTGTGTGTATTCTATATTTTCTGCTGATACATAACTGCATTCATTTTAACATTTCTTATGAACTACTTATTCAGCATAAATCTGAAATGATATGTATTGTTCAAGATCTGTGACAAAAACATGTCATTTGCAAGCATTTTTAATGAATGGGACTCAGTAAATATACTTAATTAATGGGACATTTTGATTAATTTTTATGTATTAGATTGTTCAGTGGATGAATTTCACTCTGTAGACAATTTATTGAAAACAGGAGGCTGTTCGAAACACATCATTAGAAGCTTTTATTCCAAACTGACACTATGTAGAGTTTTCCTTGTTAGCTCTATAATATCTACTTCTTTTATTTTTGAGGCTACACCATGTAAATTAAATCATGCTGTTAAACAGCTCAGTAATCAAGATAGTAATATCAAAGCTAAAATAAAGAGGTAATCTATACTACATATATACATTCAAACAACATCTGAAATATCCCCCTCTTCTCTTGTTCTTATTCAGAATGGTCAGAGCTGTTCCCTTATTTTATAAGTGTTTTAACCCTCCCATTTTGTCCCCTGTGTTGCTGAACGCCCTCCATTTATTCTTTTCTTTTGAAATTTCATGAATACCTTTCTAATTCCATTATGTTTGCAGTATACTACTGCACAACAGTACAGTTCCCCAAGTCAGTGACAGAGGGTACACATGGAACCATTTGTTAGAATACCATTATAATATTAAGGGAAGATTACGGTGATTTCCCACCTTCTGATGGAGTCATCCCCCTCCCTACCTCACTGAATTCTGCTACTAAATCATCCTTGAAATCCTTAAATCATCCCCCATGAAATAATTACTGAAGTGCAAAGTGTTCATGCTTGGAATGCACCAAGGGCCTGATCCAAGTTCTCATTGAAGTCAATGGAAAGACTTTGGACCAGAACACAAAATGTTTGTTTTGTAAATTAATTTTCCAGGAAAGGCTTTACCCCCCAACCCCCAAAAAAATCTTCCTCAACTCTTCCCTCCACATTCAAGTTATACATGCTAAACACTGTGCTATGCTGTCAATATATTTTATATTTTTCAAGAAAAAAATATACGTATTTCCAGCAAGTACAGTGACTCTAGGATTGTTTGCTCTGATGTGTTGCCTGCTTGCTTGGTTATTATATTGAGAAAATGGCTTTGTTCCAGTGTAAAAATAATTATATAGGTTTCCTAGTCATAGACCTCACTTCTCTGCAAACATACATACCACTGGTTCAAGGATTTTGTCACAAGGAAAGGAAAATTGCAATGGGAACCCCTTATTAAGTGATTGGCAGCATATCATTGTTCCATAGGGCTTTTGGAGAAAAGGATGCTTAATAAATATAATTATTACTTATTATTAATCCCATCTAAATACAAACTGAGGTTAATTGCTGACACATCAAAAAAGTTTACTAATAATACTACTACTGATTAGTATTTCCATGGATAGTTCTTCATCTGCCCATCTCAAAGTGCTTTACAAAAGTGGGTATATAACATTATCCTTATTTTACAAATGGGAAAACAGGCACAGAGAGTTGAAGTGATTTGGCCAAGGTGACACAGCAAGTCAGTGTGAATAAAACCTAGATCTCCTGTCCTAGCTTAATTGATCTATCAATTGAAATACACTGGATCTCCCCCCACCACTCCGTGTAGGGAGTAGTTTAGGGCAGAATGACCCAAATGCATGTGCTTAATACTACAGGAGCTGGTAGTGAGAGCAAATTTTCATTCTCTCACAGGACTCCTTTTGTAGCATGGTAGTCCTTACAAACCCTACCAGCTTCCATGGGGAGATTAGAGGAATATGGAATATGAGATTATGGAATATGGGAACCAAATCAGCCCAGAAACCCCATTTCCAGAAATATACAGACCTAACTGGGAACACCAACCATCGCCCCCTGCATCCAAGACCAAGAAAAAAAAAGAAAATTAAGGTGAGTAATATTGTTTATTTAGTTAGCCACTCTCTCACTTTCAAGTGGCCTTTATTTACATAAAAGGATCGTTTTGGCCCTGTGAAAAATTAATACAATTTCCTTAGAAAAGATTGCTTTTAAATCTTTATTGTATATTAAATTATTTCTGCAATGTTTATTCATCTTGAGAGAAAAGTAATTACTTTTGAGAAAACAATATAATTAGTTTTGCTAATGTTTAATAGTGTTCTTAGTTAAGTTATTCTATTGATTTGTCCCAACAAGATAATCGATAATTCACCCCCACCAAGGTGGCCTTCCTCAGATCCTAGAGAGAAAACCAGAAGTTCAAAGAATTCTAACCTTAAGTGCATCTCTACCTTGAGAACTGATTCTAAAAATGGCATTGCTTAATTCCATGTTTATGGTGTCCAAGTGATTTCTTTATCAAATCTGCCCAGTTCACAATTAAAGACTAAAGGTTTTATTAATTAAAATTAATATAAATGATTGCTGGTCCTGCAAAGAACGCGGAAGATAAGCATTAAGCTTCATTTTCTGGCTCATACATTGCCAGTGATAAAAATTCTAAAATCAAAACATAGCTATCACTCACTAGATAAGGGGAGAGTAGAGGGGATTTATCAGACTCTTTAATCAGAAAAGTAATCAGATATAACTCTGAATATGCAAGATAGCAAATACATTGAGCTGGAAAAGTCACTATACAAAAATAGCACATTCTAAGTAGAATTGCATATTTTCTGCCATTTTCCAATGCAAAAATTCAATGAAGGTCACTCGTCCTTAACAAAAGAGATGTTGAAACATTACCAATAGGAAATGGCGGGGGGAGGGGGGAATATCAGTTAATATAAATGAAGAAGCTTTATGGAATGGCCTCCCAAAAACATGCCATATAGATCAATGAGATGAATAAAGCTACTGTACTCTGAAAATACAGAGAGGTTCTCAAACTTTTGTACTGGGGACCCCTTTCACACAGAAAGCCTCTGAGTGTGACCCCCCCTTATAAATTAAAAACACTTTTATATATTTAACACCATTATAAATGCTGGAGGCAAAGCAGGGCTTGGGGTGGAGGCTGACAGCTCATGACCCCCCATGTAATAACCTCAAAACCCCGAGGGGTCACGACCCCCAGTTTGAGAACCCCTGCTTTAAAAAGTCCATTTCTGTTTATTTAAATCGCATGAATCTTTACTTCCTGTAAACCAGCAGATAACTGCTACTCAATTATCTGATGAAAGTTCAACACATCTCAGAAGCCACAGAAACAGAATCAATAGTAAAAAGAGTTATGTCTGGATTCTGTACCAGTTTTTATGAGTATACACACACACAATAAATTTCCAGGGCTATTTTTCCTAAAATGTTTATAGGAAGGGGAGTCACTGAGCTACAGAAAGTCCTCCTTTAATAGACTAATCTCTTTTCAAGGCTACTGCTGCCTCTTACTTGTCAACTGGTTTAATGACCATGGTAACTCAAAAAGATGCAATATGCCGGTCACTTAGAAAAAACTATAAAGGCTTTCAGAAGTAGCCTTTACTATATACAACATAATCTCATTTGAAGATCCACTTTTGTCTTCTCTTCTATATAATGTAGATAAGAACGATAATCCAAATTCAACACACTAATGTTCTATCAAAGATCTAAATAAGCATTTTAGAAGTGAAGTTATTGGCTAGAAAATCAATCAACTCATGGACAAGCATTTAAATACTACAGATGCTGGCAGGTTTAATTACCCTAACAAAAAAGGCCCCAATCCACAGTTGGCGTAAATTGACCTAGCTCTGCTGAAGTCAATGGAGCTATGACAATTTACATCAGCTAAAAATCTGGCCAAATCAAAAGATCAGGCATCACTTTATAGCAATAATTCAAGCATATTTAAAAACAGTGCTAGTTTATGCGTTTGGTGCAGAAACAGCGATGCATCTACAGGTTAAAAAGAATCCTCTCACAATTTGTTTTCAGCAACAAGCTTGTAACTGTTAATTGTCATGCAATATCATCCTATGAAAATAGTCATATAATAAATGGAATTCAGTTTTAATAAAGACCTTGTAACTTAAGGCATGGCTGAGATATGAAGCATATAAAGCATGAAAATAATAGGATTATGTCTGCATCACTTTGGCTGTCAGTGGGAACACTGTTGTAATAAGGCAGTTATAAAAAAAGGAAGTGTGTATTGTTAAAATGTCAAGGCTCATTGCAACTTAGTTTCAGTTCAACTTTTTGTTGTTTCAATGCACCACCAGACAATGGGATGTTGGTTGGAAAGGAGAGGAGCGACTCCCACCCATGTCCATTTACTTCTCCTCCAATCTTCTGCTTTAAATGTGTTATTTTAAAAGGCCCAACCATGCAGCAGCATACAATCTTCTTTCTGTGCCCTTAATTTCAGCTCCTCTGTGCAACATACTTGCTGTCCACTTCAGGCCAAATCTTGGAAATGGGCTCACAGCCTAATTAATAAGCTCAGGAAATTTCTCATAAAGCGTGTGGGAGGGAATGGCAAGATATTCAGCACTAACATGCAGTTTCCAACAGATAGTTGGGCTGCTGCTGCATGATGCACTATGAGAAAAGGCAATAGCAGATGTGAGCCATGTGGAATTTTAGCTTTGTGGATTCTCACTCAGAGCCAAAACTACAAATGCTTTGTACAGGGGATCTCCACAGGGGATGAGTAAAGGAAGACTTCCTCCTTCCCAGGCTTCAGAGTACCAGCAAAAATTCTCTGAAACTGCTACTATACTCCATAGTCAGTAAAAAAGATTGCTCTTTTTGCCTTTGCAATTCCTTTTCCCCTGCTAGGGGTTTCAGCCAATGCATTCACATACCCACAAATTGACGAGCTGCAGTCACATCCCCCCTCAGGCCCACTCCTCTGCTGTCATGGAAAGCCACCACCCTGCTCTGAGGCACGCTAAGCCCTTTTGGTTGACTTTGCAATGGTATTGTGGCGTTACCACAGCAGCCAGGCATCTCTGTCCCCATAAACACAATGCTAGCAGACGCCAAAGATACCCATTCTACTTCTTCTCCCTTCCCAACATTCCATTGTGGAGAGATGCTACACAGCTGTACTCCATGGTGTGCAGAGATCCTCTGTATGGGTTCTCTACTGTCTGACCCACCCAGAGGTAGAAATATGGCATTTTTACTGATAAGGGTCTCACATAGATGCACAGGCACACTATAGATTGGTCCTTCGTAATGTTAGACCTATTAAAATCATTACCAAAATGCTGAGTAAATATATTTGGTAGCAGGTTCTCCTATAAGCCAGCACTTTTAACTCAAAATGTTGACATCACTTCTATCAAATATTTGGTTTATTTAGAAAGTTTATATCTATTATTCAGCATTTCTATAGAGATATAGCCTACACACAACTTATACCACATATTGCTGAAGCAAAATACCCTCATCCACCTGACTATATTCATAGCCTAATATGGCTTTTAAAATTTTACCTAAATATATGTATCCATCTTCTCCATCCACTATAGGTTGCACCCAGGTTGACCTCACAGGAACTACAGTACTCTGCTTTGCACCAGCAGGAGGATATAGTGTGAAAGCCATTTCGAGTGCTTGATGCTGCTTGATGGTTGTTACTTCAGAAGGGTGACCTGGGAACAAATAAACAGCATTCATATAGTGCCCTACAACTACACTTCAAATACTGAGGTGTATCCTTTCTTTTGATACATGTATGCAATTCACATTAACATTAATGGTAGTTGCACATGGATATTTGGCTTCAGCACACACTTCGGGATTGTTTCATACCCTAAATTGGACTCCTGAGCCTGTGCAGGCTGAACCATTGAAGTACCATAGGCTACGCAGTTAATGCATGTGATTTCACAATCATTGTAAAAGTGTATAATTTGGATAGCTTCACCTTATGATGATCTTGGCCATTAAGCATTATATAGCACAATGTTAGGATTCTTCATAGGGATATTTTATTAGTAGTATTCGAATAATTAAACTGGTATTATATACAGAAGCTTATTCCGTAATGATGCTCACTAGTAGATAGTACGATTGAATATGTTTCCTCACACAATACTAATTTTCAGGACTGAGATTTTCAAAGGGGTTGAACATCTCTGAGGGTTGGGTGCATAACTCCCTTTGAAAGTCCCAGGCTAGATGCTTTCTATGAATTGGTCATGAACAGCACTACCTCAAGCTTCAGCCTGTAAATTATTTGAGAAAATGAAAGATAAGCTACAACTTCAAGCAAGCAGTCAGTCTCTTCAATGATTTAAAATGGGCAGTTGCTGACAAGATATGGTAAGAACAAAATGAAATAACACTGACATCAAAAAGACCAACAGTATTTGGTCCTATAACGGTCTCATACAAGTTCTTCTGTTGAAGTCAATAGGCATGGGCACTTTTAATGGGGTGGCCCCCACCTCTTTCAAGTACCCCCTGGTTGAGTGTGTGTGCCTGCCTCAATCAGTTTTTCCTCAATTTCTAGGCTCCTGGTGCCCCACCGGCTGCTGCACTTGTCAGGCAGATCTTTGGTGACTCAGCCCTCTGGCCGAGTCTCACACAGTTCTTGTGAAAACAAACAAACCCATTCTAGGGTATAAGTCCAGAATGTCCTGCAGCCCTCCCTGGCTCAGTCCTTTAGCAGTCCAACTTGGCCCATTGATTTTGGTGTAAGGGAGGTCAAGGGTGTTCTGGGGGTTCAGAAGGGATGTCATCAGGGGAGTAGGTGTGACAGAGTGAAGCTCCAATGCACCCAATTCTCCACTGATTTAAGGTACTTGAGGAACCTTAAATCAATGGCGTACGTTAAAGCTTCCACCTTGTAGCTTTAACTTATATTGGGCATGGCAGCTGAGAATGAAGGAGCTGTGACCAGTTCTTTGACACACCCCACACCTTGGCACAGTGCAGAATCAAGTCCATGGTGTTTAATGAATATTGCCAAAAAACGCTAACCATACAGTAGACAAAACACCTGCAAAAGAGGGCTGAGGGTATCACAACTCATGTGGCTGAACTGACGGTGCTTCAGTTCACTGATCTTTACAGCAGGGTGCAAGAGCTCTCTTCTATTCTCATTGTGGAATTCCAGCCTCCGAACATTCAAACACCATGAGTAAGGCCCTCCCCCAAAATCACGATATTGACTTAAATACCGTGAGATTTATTAATATTGGTTTCTTCTTATTTGACGTCTGTTTGTTTGTTTGTTTTTACCCTTTAGAGTGCACTTGCTTGTTGTTTTCCAGCTTTTCTCTTCAACCATGAGGGCTAGATGCTTACTTTCTTTTTTAATAAAAGCTGAGATTCTCATGCAATCTCTTAAAGCCATCACCTTTATGAAATACAGAACATCATGCCATCATGGTAAAATCATTGGAGTTGGCAACATTGGAGTTGGTATTCAGTTTGAGGAGAAAGACTTCTTTTGTGTTTAAAGTTAGAGAAACGATGGGGCAGATGTTTCAGATACTGTGAATGCACTTTGTTTTTTATAATATTAAGCATATTGTGTAAATTCTAGAAAAAGAAAAGTAATAAATCCTAAAATGATAACTCAATGGTTTAAGACACAATAATTCACAGAATTATACATTATTAAAATACGTTGGGAACTATTTCCTACCAGCTTATTTTTTAAGTGAACTTGATGCTTGTTGAAAGCATTAGACTGACAGTTCAGGAAACTACAATCCTATCTTTGCATACAGTACAGGCAAGTGGTGTAAGTTTCTCCATATTAGATTGGCAGTATTGGCCAGGAGGAAACACATCTAAGTACTGCGAGGGATATTTCACTCCCCATACCAGTTAGTCTCCAGACACAACCCACCTTCAAGACTATCAACTGTGGTAATATTGGGCTTCTAGGTGTGAACAACTTTGGCATCCACTAGAAAGCATCTCATGCCACTGCACAGCCATCCACCATTGATAATTTTTGGTTGTTAGCCATCTGAGCTATACTGAAACCAAGATCAGAGGCAAAAAAATCTGTATCCGGTTAACAATTAAACTCCACGGCATCACAGCTCTCAAATCTGAGCTTTTAAAATTTGTGGTCACAGTTCAGTAAACTCACTTCATGTTGCATTCATTTTCTTCAGTATGAAATAAGTGTATGTCACACTTTTTTGTCATACCATTTTTATTTAACAAATTATTTTCTATTCATTAGTAAAAAAAATTATAAACAAGGCAGCTCATTTATCAAAATGAAAAATGTTCTCCTCCTTGAACAAGGAAAGGGGACTCTAAATAGACTGTCCCTATTCCTAAATTAATGGAACTATCTTACATGTAATATTTTCTTTTAAGCATTAATGTAAGCACTCCAAGATCATTAATGAAGAAGTAGAGGAACAGGAGTTACAGTTGAAGGGCAAAACTGCTAAGAAAGCGTTTCAGAGGGATGTCACTGAGTGATACGATCTAGGAAAATAAATATAAGGATCATTGATATCATAATTAAATGCCTATAGTACATGACGAGGAAAAAGGACAAAACGTTTATTAAAACTTGACTAAGAACATGACCTGCAGGACTAATCAAGCAGGTATACTGAGAGGCCATGCAAAGGGTTACAGTCAATAACGCTGTATTTTAAAATGGCTTTATGACTTAAGAAACAACATTGAATAAAACTTCCTGGTTACTATTTACAAATTCCTTTGTACTTAACAATCCAAAATTTGAAACCCAGCATCAGATCATCAGCTGGTGTAAACTGTCACAACTCCAGTGACTTAAATAGAGCTACCACAATTTATACCAGCTGAGGATCTTCCCACAGGAGTAATTATTATTAATTGCACAGCCAGGTCTTATTTTTTTCACTTCAGTGAACGGCAACATATTAAAAATATAGAAACCATGAGTTCTGGGATGTTTACTCATTTTTAATATAGAGACAACAACATGTTAACATTTCAGACTATTCTGGCAGTCCTCATCACGTACCAGTATAAACATTTAAAAATATTGCAGTCTATAAAGTGATCGATGGAGACTATCAGTTCCTATCCAGACTAACAACACCTACTTCACCCAAACTCATACACACCTTTCTAAAAAGTAAAGGAGAACAGAATTATCCAGGCTAAGCTGAATAAGAAGAACAATAGCTGATCTTGTAATATACACCAGATTTATTGTAACAGAAGAAAGTTCACTAAATCAGATGGAATTCATCTCAGAGAGCTAATGAAACTAGCAGCAGTAGTATGAAAGTGACTGTGTATTATTACTGAAAACTAACAAAGTACAGCCAGGATCCCAGAACTGGAAAAATGACAAAACATATTACCTATTTTAAAGGAGAGGAAAAAACAAATACCAGGGGAACTGCAGAACAGACAATTCAAATTCAAATTGCTAGCTAGCAAAGAAGTCAATTTGTAAGCAGCTCCCAAACCTTTGGCAAAGGCGATAAATAGTAAAAATTTGGATTGGCAGGGACAAAACATGTCTATCACATATATTAACTTGCATGAGCCTCCTGCTCAGTGCCATCACTACCATTAACCACCCTAACACAATGTAACTTCCCCACAGGCACTCTCAATTTGTACTGGAAAATACAATACCCAGCGCTTATCAAACTTCAAGACGAATGATCCATTCTTCCATTCCCTCATTGCCTCCCAGCTCTCGGGGTGGCAAACTTAATTTTTGTAATGCCCCTTCACACCATTCATACAGTAAACAACATTAGGTCCATCTCTCTGCATCTGTTAAATATTAGACTTTAAACTGAAGGCATAGCACACTAAGAAAGTTTACAACATACAGCAGAAGACAAAAATAGATTGATGCGTGTGTATGAGAATATTTCTTGTTTATAATTGTAGCAGTTATACAAATCATTTAAGCACCAATTGCCTGTTTATTATACCAAACATTCTGATTTCTATTGGTTCAGACAGCTAGAAAAATCCTTTCCCTGTCAGGAAGTTCTCCCATGTTGAAAGCAACACTAGTAACTGCTGACGTGCTCAGGCTTGTGAGATTACAAAACAACATTCCCTTTGTTCCCTCCAGGATGTGGAGACCAGGAAACCATATTTTTCTCTAATCAAACATCTAAATGCTTGGCACAGATGGGTTCATTAGGAAATCTAAAATTGGATTCCCTGACCATTCTGTTCCTAAAACTCTTTGATAAAGAATGGGTTAATTAAATTATTCTCACAATACTGGTAAGAAATTTCCATTATTTTGATGTTCTGTGAAACAACACACTTTCTACATCTTTATAAATAAAGATTGCTCTTTCAGGAAGCCCAACAGTTAAATTGTCTTTTGTTTTGAAAGCCATTTTTTAAATTTGAACCCAGATAGGTAATACCAATCTTCCATTTCTTTCTTTGAAAAGGCCAAGCCAACTAAATTACTCTTCTTGCTAGTCGCCCATGTTTTGTTTTCTGTCATGGTGGGAAAATAATTGTATATGGCATAAGGAAAAGCTGTATGTAGCATATCACTATAGAACAAACAAACACGTGTATGTGAATTACAGTATCAGCACACTTTTGGATGAGAATCTCCCTGCCTCTTTGCTGATATACATGGGGGGGGAGAAAGAGGGAACAGGGAGCCCCTCCTGATCTCTTGCATACTTATGGAGGAAGCCGTCAGAATGTTAATGCTTGTGCTTCTCATGTACAGCGGACACAGGCGAGTCCAGCCACAAGCACCCCACGTTCCAGAGGAAACATGACTAGGATAGGAGGTTAGTGATCATTGCCTATGCCCACCAGTTGGTGGTTGGAGGATGGTGCTAGGGGAAATGCTACACCTCTAAAAACTTATAAGACCAGATTCTGAGTTCTCTCCTACTTTGCCTGCTCCAGCACTCTGCAGGTAGAGTGCCTCCAGCTACTGCTGCTGTATCTCCATTACTCTGGCCCGGACTGTAAAATCCACAATAGAATCTTTTACTTAATTTGTTGACAAGAAAACACATTTAGTGGAGAAAGGGAGGACATGGCATTTTGTACAGTGGAGGCAGTGTCGCTCAGTGGATGGACCACTGGATGATAGGTTGGGAGACCTGGGTTATATCCACAGCTCTGCCACTAGCCTACTGGGTGACTTCAGGAGGGTCACTTCCCCTCTTTGTGCCTGATTCCCCATCTGTAAATGAGGGTGATGACACTTGCATCCTTTGTGAAGTGCTTTGAGATCTACTGATGAAAAATGCTATTTAAGAGCTAGGTATTGTTATTACAGGGCTTAATTCTGTTTCAGTTACAGCCACTAGTTCAACCCTGCAAACCCCATTTGAACTCAGTGGGACCAACAAAATGTGGCCCCTTTATTTACCATAGTAAGGCAAGAGATACTGTTCCACACAACAATTTCAAAATGTAGATCACCATTTTGCTAAAAAAAAAATGAACATATTTTAGTAATGGCTCATGTCAAGGTGAAAGGAGAGGACAGTTGGACCATTTGGTGTTCAATATATTTTCTTAATAGCTTGGAGGATACAGTGGTGAGTACATCGTTCATATCTATGTATGGCATGAAGCTATGAAGAATCACAAAGGGCTTGATAATGCACAGCACAGATGTGGAACTGCATGTGCAAACACTAAGTAAAAGGAATGGTTGGGTCAAATAGTTCAGGAGAACACAATCCTATATTAATGAAGGCATTAGGGTATATCCATCAAATTACTCCTGCCTAGTGCCAGTGAAAAAAGAGTGAATAGCTTTTTGCATGACATAAGATCAGACTTAAGTCAATGTCTCTACAGACACCCATCCTCTGCCCCTTTTATACCCTACATTCCTGAGAACAGGGTAGTGTGGGTACAGAAAGCTGGAGATTAATTTCTGCTCAGTGAAGTCAATGGGAGTTTTGCTTTTCACTATAATGGGAGCAGGATCATTCATCTGCTTAATTCACACTTGTGCTGGACTGCAGCAACCTTACGCTCACTGCTGTATACCACACAAGGACTTGCAGGATAAGGCCAAACAGCATTATAAGCCATCTTGAATCATGGACAAAAAGATCAATAAAATAAGATTCATTAAAGACAAATATAATGTGGTTCACACAGGAAGGGATACTCAAATTCACAAGTATAGAATGGCAGACAAATTGAATGCGAGTCAACAATACAAAGCTTTTGTCAAACCACAAAATGTTGAGTTAGATTCTGTTAATATAATAAAATATTATATGTAAATTAAGAGAAGTAAAATTACCATACAATGGGTTATAATTGCTTTAAAAACACTTTAATTATATTCAGGCAATGTACAATCAGAGGAAAAATATTTTGACAGTAATTACCTATATTTAATTCAGTTTAATGGTGTGCTACTAGCTGGGATGGGTAAGAAAGATTTAATTTGAGCTACTTTTCCTGAAATGCAGAAAGTGCCAAAGATACTATAATCGGACATAGGAATTACCCATTTTATAGGAATATTAGCAACTCCAGTTGGTTTGACCACAAAATTAAGTACTATAATCAATTTTGATTACAAAAGACAGACTGGAGAGAATTCAGATAGTCACGCAAATTATAAAACATCTAAAAAATTAAAATGATGGGGAAAACAATAAAGAGAACTGGATATGTTCACTTCAGAGAAAAGATGACTCAGGTTCTTTCCATTGACTTAAATAAGAGCTGGATTGGACTGCTAATCTTTCACTCTCTTTTAGGCTGTCCAAAGAAAATGTTACAGTTAATAAAGGAATAGCTATAAAAAAAGATTTCCAGATGTTTATGAGGTGATCGAGAAGGTATGTAATAGTATACAGAGTGACATCAAGTAGTGGTGAACATCCAGAGTTATTATCCCTTGAAGTAAATACTGATCTCTGCATTGCCTTGGTCACAATTTGCCTCTAAAAACAATAAATCTTTATAGCCTCAACATAAGTCAATATCTGAGTTTCTTTTTACAGAGAAGAAGCTCGAAAATGAGGGCTACAGTCTTAGATTTGGTAGGGCATTTGTATAAATATCTAAATGCATAATAATAAGTATTATTTTTATTATTACTGAATTATGGAGAAGGGGACTATTCTCCTTTTTGTAGTAATTACAAAAACACCAAAGTCTTGATCCTGCAAACGATCTGCACATTTACTTTGTTTTATATGTGGTGGCTTTAGTTAAACAAAACCATACCTATTCAGCACAACACTTAAGCACATGCTTAACTTTAACTTTATGCTGAAGGCCATTAACCTTAGTGGGACTTAAGCAGATACTTAGGTGTTTTGCTGAATAGCATGTGCTAAAATGGATTGTTGAATTGGGGCTTGCAAGTAGGCCCATTAAAGTCAATGGAACTACTTACAATGTATATCATGAGGCACCTGTATAAATCTTTGCAGGATTGGGGCCTAAAAGGAGAACAGATCACACCCAAAAGAACCTTAAGAGGTGATTTGCAAAGCACCTAAGGATTTAGAAGTGCAAGCCTAATTGAAAATGTGCTCCTAAACCCTTATAGGTTTTTTAAAAAATCTCTTCCTTAATTTATCCTGTTGGTTTCTGATCAAATAAAAATCATATTTAATTTGTGACCTATCCTTTTCTGTTAAGATCTAATACACGGTTTCTCAAACTTTTGTACTGGGGACCCCTTTCACACAGAAAGCCTCTGAGTGTGATTCCCCTTATAAATTAAAAACATGTTTTTATATATTTAACACCATTATAAATGCTGGAGGCAAAGCGGGGTTTGGGGTGGATGCTGACAGCTCATGACCCCCCCCATGTAATAACCTCATGACCCCCTGTTTGAGATCCCCTGATCTAATATGAACATAACAGGCATCTCAAGAAGATTAATCAGAATACAGGGGTAATCATTTTGTTTTGCTTTTTATTAATATTATCTGTATTTTTGTAAATAATCTTTCAAAACAGCATTGGAATCAAAAGATGTTTGTTCATGTTCAATACCTCTTTGTAAACCAAAGATCTAGATTTTTTTCAAGTAAAGACTCAAATTTATGCTACCGTGAAATTAACTAGTTGCTGTAATTTTATTCTAAAGTGTTTACCTATCCCTGCTGTTCTGTAGTCAATGAAATGATCTAAAAAT
Source organism: Lepidochelys kempii (assembly GCF_965140285.1). Lineage (NCBI taxonomy): Eukaryota > Metazoa > Chordata > Testudines > Cheloniidae > Lepidochelys > Lepidochelys kempii. The sequence goes on from NC_136383.1 coordinate 56,264,927, forward strand.
TGTTCACAGAGCATTCATAGTTAGCTTCTACTGGAAACAACTGAGACGGGGAAAATCAAGCCAACTTAGTTCCAAATGTTTATCATTATTAATAATACAATTAAGATAATATTGAATGTAGGTAATTATTCTTAATATCAGATTTCTCAAAAGAAACAAAAACAATGTTAATAATATATTTGAACTTGTGCTCAGTATTGAATAAAATATTAAATTTTTCATACTCCTCCTATAGCTGAATTAATATTATGTAATTTCATGTTTTTGCTTTGTAAAACTGCTTAGAAACTTGTTTTTCTATGTGTATTAGTGTGTTTTGGACTTCTGCAGCAATATACCATATATTATTGTGTATTTTCTGTCCGTTGTGTTTATTCAATGTCTTTTTTGTTTCACAAAGGCAAAAGAAAAGGAATAATACTGGGGGATTTCAACTATCCTCATATTGACTGGGTATGTCACCTCAGGAATGGATGCATAGATAACATTTCTAGACACATTAAATGGCTGCTTCTTGGAGTAGCTTGTGCTGGAACCCACAAGGGGAGAAGCAATTCTTGATTTAGTCCTAAGTGGCACACAGGATTTGGTGCAAGAGGTAAATATAGCTGCACCACTTAGTAAGAGCAACCACAGTGTAATTAAATTTAACATATCTGAAGGGGGGAAATGCCAAAATAACCCATCACAGTTGCATTTAACTTCAAAAAGAGGAACTACACAGAAATGAGGAAGCCAGTTAAACGGAAATTAAAAGGAACAGTCACAAGAGTGACAGTACTGTAAACTGCATGGAAACTATTTAAAAACACCATAATAGAGGCTCAAACTAAATGAATACGCCAAATAAATTAAAAACAAAACAAAATAGTAAGAGGACCAAAAAATTCCATCATGTCTAAATAGCAGAGTAAAAGAGACAGAGCCGAAAGGCATCCTGTAAAAACTGGAAGTCAAATCCTAGTGAAGAAAATAGAAAGAAGCAAACTCTGGCAAGTGTAATAAGGCAGGCCAAGAAGAATTTGAAGAGCAGCTAGCTAAGGACACAAAAACTAACAGCAAAAAAATATTTGAAGTACATCAGATGCAGGAAGCCTGCCATGCAATCAGTGGGGCCCCTGGATGATTGAGGTGCTAGAGAAGCACTCAGGAAAGACAAGACTCTTACAGAGAAACTAAAAAAATTCTTTGTATCAGTCTTCATTGAAGAGGATATGGGGAAGATCCCCACATCCAGGGGTCATTCTTTTTAGGTGACAAATCTGAGGAACTGTTCCAGATTGATGTGTCAACAGAGGAGGTTTTGGAACAAATTGATAAATTAAATCATAATAAGCACTACGGAACAATTAGGAACTCAGATATGAAACTGAAAAGCTACTAACTGTGATATATAACCTATTGGAGGGTACCTAATGTAATGTCAATTTTTAAAAAAGGATCCAGAGATGATTCTGGTAATTACAGGCCAGAAGTACTAACTTCAGTACCAAGAAATTGGTTGAATTAAGAACAAAATTATCAGACATATGGACAAACACAGTATGATGAGGAAAGAGTCAAGACTTGTGTAAAGAGAAGTCACGCCTCACTAATCTATTAGAATTCTTTGAGAGTCCACGTGGACAAGGATGATCCAGTTGATACAGCTGCTTAGTCTTTCAGAAAGCTTTGACAAGGTCCTAAACCAAGGGCTCTGAAGCAAAGTAAGCAGTTCTGGCATAAGGGGAAGGTCTTCTCATGGATCAGTAACTAGTTAAAAAGATAAGAAACAAAGGGGAGGAATAAATGGTCAGTTTTCACAATGGAGTGAGGTAAATGGCGGGGTCCCTCAACGATCTGTACTGGGACCATTGCTGCTCAACATATTCATAAATGGTCTGAAAAAGGAGATAAACAATGGTGGCAAAATTTGCAGATGATACAAAATTACGCAAGATATACAAGTCCAAAGCTGACTGTGAAGAATTACAAAGGGATCTCACTAAACTGGGTAACTGGGCAACAAAATGACAGATGAAATTCAATACTGATTAGTCCAAAGAAATGCACTTTGGAAAACAATCCCAACTGCACAAACAAAATGATGGGATCTAAATTAGCTGTTATCACTCAACAAAGAGATCTTGGAGCCATCGTGGATACTTCCCAGAAAACTTCTGTACAATGCATAGCAGCAATCAAAAAAGCTAACAGAACGTTAGGAGCCATTGAGAAAGGAATAGATAATAAAAAGAAAATATAATAATGCCACTATATAAATCCATGGTATGTCCATACCTGGAATGCTGCACTCAGTTCTGGTCACCCCATCTCAAGAAAGAGATATTAGAATTGGAAACAGTACAAAAAAGATCACAAAAATTATTAGTGGTATAGAACAGCTTCCATCAGCAGAGAAATTAAAAAGACTGGGACCATTCATCTTAGAAAAGAGATGACTAATTGGGGGTATGATAGAAGTCTATCAAATCATGAAGAAAGTGAATAGGAAAATGTTATTTACCCTTTCATATAACTTAAGAACTAGGGGTCACCCAGTGCAATTAAGAGGCAGCAGGTTTAAAGAAACATAAGGAAGTACTTCACACAATGCATAGTCAATCCATGGGTCTCATTGCCATTGGATGTTGTGAAAGCCAAAAGTAAAACTGGGTTCAAAAAAGAACTAGACCTATCATCCATGAACTTATCTATCAACAGTTCTTAGCCAAGATGGTCAGGGATCTAACCCCATGCTCTGGGTGTTACTAAGACTCCAATTGCCAGAAGCTGGGACTGGACAACAGGGGATGGATCGCTTGATAATTGTCCTGTTCTGTTCATTCCCTCTGAAGCATCTTGCACTGGTCACTGTCAGAGACAGATACTGGGATATATGTACCATTGGTCCACCCACTATGGCTGTTCTTATGCATTAAACATAGACCACCACAATGACTGTTTTACAGGATACTAATCAATGGAAGAGGCATGTACTCAGTACATCTCTTAAAAGTTAGACTCCAAAAGAAGGGTAAACATCAGGAGCATGGGGAAGCCAAGATAAGAACAATCATAGATATGATAAAGGGAGACAACTGGACACAGAGTGATCGGGAGCTCCTGATAAGCTGCGTGCAATCAAACAATATGTGCTTTAGTGTGCAAATGTAAACTTATACATGTAGGAGCAAAGAACATAGACCATACTTCCAGGACGGGGGATTCTATCCTGGAAAGAGTGACTCTGTAAAGGACATAGGGATCATGGTGGATAATCAGCTGAAGAGGAGCTCCCAATGCAAGGCTCTGGTCAAAACTGCTAATGCAATCCCTGGATGTATAAACAGGAATCTTGAGTATGAGTAAAGAGTTTATATTATCTATTTGGAACTGGGGAAACAGCTACAGAATACTCTGTTCAGTTCACAATTCAGTTCACAGTTCAGGTGTTCACAATTCAAGAAGGGTATTGACAAAAGTAGAGAGGGTTTAGAGAAGAGCCACAAGAATGATTAAAGGATTAGAAAGCATGCCTTATAGTCAGAGACTCAATCTGTTTAGTTTAACAAAGAGAAGGTTAAGGGGCCACAATCTGTAACTACCTATATAGAAACAAAAATCTAATAATGGTCTCTTAATCTAGCACACAAAAGTATAAAAATCCAATGACAAAGCTGAAGCTAGATAAATTCAGACTGGAAATAAGGTTCAAATTTTTCATAGTGAGGATAATTGACCATTGGAACCAAGGAGTATTTATGGATTCTCCATCACTGGCAATTTTAAAATCAAGATTGGATTTTATTTATTTATTTTGTGAAATATGGTCTAATTCAAACAGGAATTAATTCAGATAAATCCTATGGCCTGTGTTATACAGGAGGTCAGGCTAGATTATCACAATGGTCCTTTCTGGCCTCATAATCAATGAATCTATTAATATAATTAAATATACTTTCATTTCATAAGTATTTTATGAAATTTGCACTTCAGATCTCCTAGCATGGTTAAAATTTGTACTTAATGTACTTTTTAAATGTTGTACATAACTCTAAAATATACTTTCACATTGTAGATTATGAGATAGTTGGCAAATATATCCTATATAATATGCTTTTAAATGGATTATGCTATTAAAGCTCTGTTACAATTAATAGCATAATCCATTTAAACCATCTATCAAAATAGATGACTTGTCTCATTACCCAGATTAATACTTGGAATCCAGTGGATTTCAATAGCAAGTGTTTGGTATACAGTAATTTGAAAAAGCATGTGTGAAAGAGAAGAAGAAAAATTAATCATGCCCTTAATATAGATACATGGTGGCTGGAAGTGCTGTAAAGTTTGGGGTGACTATATTAACAAGTAGCATACCAACAAGTGAGATATATGTATCTTTCTAAATTAGAGACCAAACTTTATAAAATATTACACACCCCAAAAAAAACCTGGGTTAAACTAACATTATTAAAATTGCAAATTAAAACACCCAAAAGTTAAGAAAGTCCAGAATTAAGGTTGCCCGTGAAACTTTAATTTGGCCCTCTTGTTCATATGCATTATGGTGCAGTCTTTAAATATTTGATCATATATAAGGCTACAAGTAGGTCACGGAGGGTATGGAAGTCACGGATTCCGTGACTTTCTGTGACCTCCATAACATTGGGGCCCCGCAGCAGCCGAGCCCCTGCTGGTAGTGGGGGGACCCTCCTACAGCTCCCCAGCCCCCACAGGTGGCGGGGGACCCCCCCCTCCAATCTAGCTCCCAGCCCTACAGGGCGGCAGGGGATCCCCCAGAGCTCTCCAGCCCAGGAGTCCATCCCAGCTCCCAGCCACATTAAATCATCAAAGTATGGCCTGTTAATGGTTTACTAGTAGCACAACAAAACCTGAAGGACATAAAGGACATTCTTATTCCTCTAAAGGCACTTGCATAGGACACCTGTTACAGCCAGAGATGTGCAGAATGATCAATAGACAAAAGGATACCAATGAAAGGAAATAGAAATGGGAACAATATGAAAATCATTTAGTGTAATGGAAAGATATTGCAGGTGTTGGCTAATATGGAAATGGAGTTTATCAGAAAAGTTTTATATAGAGAGAGACAATAAAACTATATATAGTTTTTATTTAACATCTTTTTGGGTGTAGAACTATCATTAAGAAATAATAATTATGTGTAATGTATAACATATAATTATATAAATAATTAGTATAATCCTGGGATGAAATGAGGGCTATTAGTGGCAGTGGATACTTTGAACCTTGCACATTTAGTCAAGAAGACCAATGACACCCAATCAAACTACTTTAAAATGAATTACAACAAACAATGGCAGCACAGCTGCTATTAGGACTATAATTAAGTTTAAGAGGGAAACAGCAGCTGAATGCAATCAGATAATTAAGGAGCAAGCTTTTGTTAACACTGAGTATCAGTAGGGTCATGATTCGGCAGATTTTGAATGTATTATGGCTCAACAGACTAATCTATTTTTATACCAGAGGTATATTTCTATTTCTTTTACCAATCAAGTATATTTCTGACTAGCAGCCAGTTGGTCATTTATTTATTTAAAGTATTTACCATCCATTTAGGGGAGAAATTTAACATTTACCAAATCTAAGATTACCATGGAAACCTTACTCTTAATCCCTAAATGCTGTGGCAACACTTAGTGATACAATTGTGATGGCTGAATAACAAGCCATGAGTACTATAAAGACTGTAGTTATAAAATTATTGTAAGTAATGTCTCAGTTCCAAGCCTAAGCATATTTTTCTGTAGTAGTTCCAGCTGTGAAACCCAGTCCTAGAAGGGAAATCTCCCTATTGAATAGAATAAAAACACAAATATTTTAAAATAGCATTTGAAAAATACAGAATAAACATCATCATAGTTAAGGAACTCAAAAAAGTGATCAACAGTTAGAATTTCCTAGTGCATGTCCATCTTTAAAGAAGAATACTGGAGTTTTACCAATCAGAGAGTTTTGGTGCCAAAAGGGTATGGATCTATTTTCTGTAGGCTACAAATATATTGGTTCAGGTCTTTGGGATATGAATTAAGTTCAAGGATCCCAAAACCTGGGCTAGAACTTCCAAGGTTTAGTCCTTCAGATGAGCTGTCAGTTCAGTTTCTCATCATCCACAGTGATTGCACTGGTAGGATTTACACATTTTATGGCACGCATACACAAGTCAAAGAGAAAAGGGGATAACTTCAGAGTCCTAAGTAACTGTCTCAGAAAAATATTCTTCTGAGTTGAAAGCATGTCCCTATTGAAGGGAATAGGAATTTTGCCATTTACTTCAACAGAGCCAGGATTTCACCCTTACTGTTTAATGGTATTTCTGAGTATATAATGGCTGCTCATTGCCACCTATTTGTTTACATTGCCAGTAGCTAACACATAATAATTGCTTCATAAAGCATTTGGAATCATTGAGAATGGAAGATATCACATGAAACCAAACTCTTCTGTTAAAAGAAGTAATAATTTTTAAAATATGTAAAAATAATATTCTATACTATTAGAAACTCAGGGTCTATAACCTCAGCTGGTGTGAAATGAGATCACGCCATTAACTTCAATAGAGCTGTGCTGATTTACAGTAGCTTAGTATCTGGCATTAGGAATTTTTACCAAAAGGTCAAACTGGGAAGTTCACTGATGTGTGCTGTACCTTTCCCCCTTTCTCCTTTAGTTATATTAGTCATTAAGGACAAGAAACCCTAAGGAGAAAAGAATAGTAATTGAGTCTATGTCCATCAAAACAGTAAATCATTAGCAACAGAAAAGTTGTGAGTGACACTTCTACTATAGTTAAAATTTCAAACTTGACTGCAGCATCTGACTTCTTTAGTAAAACATTCTAACCACTGAAGAAAATAACTCGCATCCCTGCAGCAGAAAAAAAAAGGAGAACAGGAGTGGAAACTTCTTGGTTAACTGTGGCTCTTGACTCTACATCTTGGCTCCAGAATGAGGTGATATGAGACCTTGGACCATTTGTAATTAGGTCCAGGAGTAGATGTTCAAAAGATGGAAAAGCAGTCAGTAAAATGACAAATCAACATTAATGTAGTTTTTTATGTAGTTTTTCTGTGTAAGGTTAAAAAAAAGTTCATATTTTGAGTTTCTGACCAAACAATTTGTTGACAATTTTATTTTTGACCAAATTCCAAACATTTTTTTTCCAATCAAAATGTTTATGATCAGTTCTAGGAGCTACAAAAGTAGACATCTTGACACAAACTATTTAAAATAATTTCCATTTGTTTGTAGGAAGTCATTTTAATGGCCTTTCTCCAATCTCTGGTTCTGTGTGGTCCAAAGTTTCATTTCATCTGTAGATCAACAAAGTGTATGTCTAATCTTACCTACAGGGTGCTATTTTTTTTCCTTTTCTTCTTCAGGAAATCCATTCCTAGACTCTATAAAAGGCAAACAGAATTTGGTTTTTAGGGTATGTCTACACTGCAGCTGGGAGTGTGCTTCCCAGTGTAGGCCGACAGACACATGCTAGCTAACATGGTAAAAATAGCAGTGTAGGTGGGGTAGCAGGCTACCTGTCCAAATACATAGGCATTAACTCCGTGGGTGCTTCGGGGATTAGTGGGTGCTCTGCACCCACCAGCAGCCAAGATCCCCTCACCCGCTGCCCCACCTTCTCCTCCCCGCCCCGAGGGCACCGTGTCCCCACTTCTCCGCCTACCTCCCAGCATTTCCCGCCCGTCCACCACCAAACAGCTGTTTGGCAGCATTAGCATGCTCTGGGAGGGAGGGAGAGGAGCGGGAATATGGTGTGCTCAGGGGAGGAGGTGGGGAAGAGGTGGGGATTTGTGGAAGGAGTTGGAATACTGGCAGGAAGGGGGCAGAGTTGGGGCAGGGACTTTGGGAAAGGAGTTGGAATGAGGGCGGGGTCGGGGCCTCATGAAAGGGCTGGAGTGTGGGTGGGGCCAGTGGCAGGGTCGATGTCGAGCATGGGTGTGAGGGGAAGTTGGCGCCTATACACAAGTATGTACCCAGGGGTTCTGGGCAGGTATGTACTCAGGTGTCTAGCCCAAGCTGCTGCCCATGCTATCACAGCTCCACTGCCGTTTTTAGCATGCTAGCTCAAGCAGAGCTACCAAATGTCGGTCTATGCTCCCTAGGAAGCATGCTCCCAGCTGCAGTGTAGACCTACCCATAGTGATATTGCACCTGGAACCAAATATCATTCAAAGATATTTATGAATGGGATAGTAGCCTGCCAATCCCAATCCCTTTTACAGTAATCTGGAAAAAAAATAGATACTAGGGGGAGGGGATCAGGGAATAGATGTTTTTGTATACTGAGTATTCCTTGCAACAAGAATCCTCAGCTGTACCTTAACATCTCACCAAATGTCTGCCAAAACCCCAAGCATATCTTTAGCTTTATAAAGTGTACAATGCTAACCATTTTTTTGAAAGTCTCTCCAAGATCTGATACTTGTCATACTGGTGTTATTGCAATTCAGGATATTACTTTAAAACATAGTGAACCATAAATTACAGGGATGGGCATTATAGTAAACTCTAAACTCAAGACAGACATTAAATAGATTTGCTAGTTTTAGAAAATATATGATAATGGTCACCATTAAAATCAATATTTGTCAATTGTTATGACACTGGCATCTGAGATTACCACAATTTCTCCTATATTTATATGTAGGATCTCAGTGTTAAAGGTTGGGAAATACTGACTTTTTAATGTCTTAACTGTGAATAGAACAAGAGAGGCCTGCTACCCTGCAGAATCCAGAGCCTAATTCAAAGTGACCACCAGTAACTTCAAGATGAGGACCAACTTCCTAGTTTATTTCTAAAAAACCTTTGGAATCACAGAAATCCTAAGGACTTTGTGGTGTTTGACTTGTAGGCATATTCTGGAATACACCTTTGAGACACAGAGGTTCCTCAATATTAATTGAGTAGACAGACCATGAGCAGAATATTTTGCTCTTCTCATTACATCCCTTTCAGCAACAAGGATGCTAATCTAGATGAAAGAAGGTACCCTGGTTCAGTAACCATGTCTAAGCAGAAACCTGTGTGGAGAAATTATTGACATTTGCAACAACTTAGAACATCAGGACCTTCAGGACTAGTAAATGCGGGGAGGCATCAAAACGACTAACATGTTTTCCTTTATTTTATGAACATAGCACAAGAGTAATGGGAGTGGGACAACAGCGAACAGCAGATGAGATGAATATTTTTTTGGAAAGGGCATCTATAGATCAATTCTTGTACTCCTTTTGTATGGAGAAACAGAGTAGAAACTTTCATCGAGGCAAATAGACCCTCCTAGGATGCATCCGATGAAGTGAGCTGTAGCTCACGAAAGCTTATGCTCAAATAAATTTGTTAGTCTCTAAGGTGCCACAAGTACCCCTTTTCTTACTACAATGGAAGAGCCTCCAAACAGAGATCCCAAAGTCTCTGGTAAAGATATGGCCTGCTGTTCCAGTTTGTCATTACATTTATCATTGCTGTTGTGTATTGCCCTCAGAGATTTTACATCCTTTACTGCTCAACAGAACTGCGGTATTACCTCCCTTAAGAGAGCAAAGCTGCTTCTTCCTCCTGCTTGTTTAAAGGAGACACTATAGATATTATTAAACTGTAAGCATCTACAGTAGAAAGTAGTGTTGCAGAGCTAGTAAAGGGATAGTGCTGTGCTGCTCTCAACTCCAGTAGAATTTTGCTTTATTTGCTTTAACGTAATGACCATTTTCCCTTGGACAGAAAGGTGAAGTATTTGCACATCTCAAATCAAGAAGCTAGCTGGCTTTGAGTCACATTTTTGCCAGCAAGCTACTAGTCTAGTAGGTTTCATGTTTCTGTTACACTCCTAGACCAGTGTGTTGTTTAAAATGTGAGAATGATATTAAACTTTTGCCATAATAACAGTCCACTAAGCTCCATCCAATGTCAGCCTGGCACCACAATGTGATCATGCCAGAGAGAGTAGCTGAGTTGTATAAGTATTACTGAGGGAAGAATTTGGCCTGGAGGATCTTTACTATTACTGCTAATAGTGAGAAGGAGGAGGAAAACACTCAGCTTGATTTTCAAGAACCCAGGCAGAGTTTGCTGTGCTGGTAGAAAAAAATACTTTTTACACTTAAATTGACAAATATTTGATAAGAGGTAATTGATACTCTTTAAACACAGAAGCCCCCTCAATACACTTTTATAGAATGACTTTTCAGAGAAGAATTCCACTTTAAAACTACCATCATCATCCTTCAGGCCAGACACACTACTTTTTCAATGGTCAAAAGGGGTCATCATAAAAGCACTACCTTACTCTCTTGCTGGGATTGAGCACATTCTTTCCATAGTGCTCTATTTGCTACCTAAGGAGTGAGAGATTGGAACTGAACCCAAGTCTTCCAGAACAAAGTATTCAACACTGCCACCATACTGACCCTATTGTGTGTCTACTTTATACCCTAAGAGAGATCTGGATGTATGTATTCATTTATAAAACACATTCATATTGAAATGAATGCTGTGTAAGTCTTATTGCACACAATCCAAATCCATTATGATGATGAGCTATAGCACAGTACTTTTCAAAACACTTTAGGAATATTGACTAAGCAATCCTCTTAACCCCTTTCAGGGAGCCTAGTTCCCGCAGTACTTCTCATTGTATTTGAGTGGCCTATAACTCTGAATATAATTTATTCTAATATTTATTAATGACATTGAATTCTATACTAAGTTTCAGCTTCTTAGACCTCCTATATCAAAAAACTATCGAGGTGCCTTCCAGGAGTTCATTAAATGATGTGACTAGCATTTGTCCCTTGGGTCTTTTTCTCTCTAATGGGAAGGAGATTTTTTAAAATTATTTTTCATTTGTTTATTTTATGTTGGCTGTGCTCTGTGTGTTTATTATTGAAGGTAAAGTCAACGAAATGCAACTTGCATTTGGACTAGAAAGTGGTGCTGTTTGAGATGGTTCTTAGATCCTGTGGGTATATTGTCCATATTGCCAGGATAGGGAACAGAGATATTAAATTATGCTTATCAAACATAAATTTATACTCAGTTTTGCCTGTCTGTGCAAATTGACTGGATTCATAGCATAAAGGAGGCTGTATCTGTATTTTGCAAACAGTAGTTGTTCAGGGTCAAGATCTGAAGTCTTTCTTGAGACAAAACTCTCATGGAGTCAGTTACAGTTTTGTCTGAAGTAGTACTTCAGGTTTTGACCTTGTGCAACTATTATATCTTGTCCATGAGTGAAGGATGGGTAGACAGGGTGCTTGACTGATTTAAGAGATCTTTAAAATATTTTGGCCTGGAAATGTTATAAAACCTCTTGCTACAATTACAGAAAATTGATGATTGTCCCTACATGTGGAAATGAATCTCAGGGAAAGGGAGGAAAGGGGAGGAGAGTGAAAACTAAGTTTAAATTGAGTGAGGACTTAATAATTTGACTTATATTTTGGAACATATAACTATTTTTTTAAAATAAGAATGATGGCAAATATAAGAACATTCTTCCTCTCAGTATTTAAGACCTTAGATTGGAACTCAGAAGAACTGAGTTCAATTCCAGTCTCTATTGCAGTTTTCTCATGTGACCTTTGGTAAACAAGCTAGTCATGGTGTGCTTCAATTTCCCATTTGTCAAACAGGCATAATTACACTTCCCTGCCTCAGAGGGACATTGTGAAGATAAATGCAATAGTGTTTGTGAAGTGTTCAGAAACTATAATGATGGAGGATGGGTATATAAGTAGCTAGACAGACAGTTTTTCAGTGGAACGAATGTGAAGTATGACTGACATCCAAGAAATGTCTGTAAGCCGACAAGCTCACATTGGGCAAATGTGGCCTAGCCCACTGCATAGCTCAGTTATAAAGCATACTGACCTATGTCACAGTTTCAGAATAAACTGCACCAGTGTTCCCCCTCTGTGGTCCCTTGACGGTACCCACTTAAGGTTTCCAGCCCCAGCTGTCACCTGTCTTGTTGGAGACAGGCATCTCCCTCCCTTCCAACCAGGGGTATTAAGGCTGCAGTGTAAGGCAGGTTGCTATGCAAGCCAGTCCGCCTAAAGCTCACGTGCTTTGCTTTCTCTAAAGGCTATGAGCAGAGTGCTGCTAGCAGTTAAAAGTTATCACATAGCTCTTTCTGAGCAAGCACATTTATTCTTAAGGTAAAAGCATTATAGAGAAAATATATTAAAACAATAGAAGTTCCTATGTGCATGCTCAAAGTTTACCAGAGGTCACCCACCAGTGTATGGGGCCCTAGTAGGTCAAAGTCCTTCCAACTCTTCTGCAAAAGTTAAGGGCACCCCTTGGACAGAAGGTCCTGCCCATTTGCTAGATCAGAGAGAGGGGGCCCTGAGTCAGTTTAACCACAGTCTTTTTATGACAAAAGCCCTTTCTTTATCTGTTTGTCTCTGAAAACCCAGTCTGAGGCAGAGTATGCAAAACTCCCCATAGTGGCACCTCTCTGGGTGTGTTTGCAACCAAGTGATTCACCTGAATCACCACCACACCCAATTACACATATGGTTTTTGGTCCCTGGAGGAGCTGTGATAATCTTCCCCCCAGACTAGAACACAATGATACATGGAATCTCTGGCCCAAAGCGATATATAAACTTAATACAATATTGTTTCCCCAAAGATACAGTTGCAATATCTGCCACAACCTACACAGCAAAGAGGTCAGCTGAATAAATAAAAATAATAATAATAAAAATGAATTTCTCTGTTGGAAGGCTTCATAATCCCTTTTTTGTTGTTACTGCTTGAGTCCCAAATGTCCATCATAATCTCCTCTCTTTTACTGCATTGTTTGTTGGGAACAAGAATGCTTTTTCATGGCTTCATGAATCCTTGTTTTATTACATAATGTGCCTAAAAAGCAACCCACTGGAAACTGGTAGGCATTTATTTACCATAGTGGGTTAATCTCATTCAGGGAAGTATAGAAAGTCAGTAATGAGAGCTACAGTATATAAGCTAATTGCCAGGATAAAACCAAATGAATAATTACTTAACTCCAGAATGAGACCTGGGGGAATTTTTCTTTAATAAAGGTTTAATTCACCAGTGATAATGAATGCAATCTCACGTACTACTGAAAAACGCCATTAGCATAATGGCTGAGATACAAAAACTATAATTAGAACTAAAAATGTTAATTATATCCACTAAGGTACTGAATGAAAAGGGAATTTTCCCCCTACCTGTAAAATGGGTTTCTATGAGTGTAGCTCCAGTAATCCATACTAAGGGGCCCTCCTTCTGCACAGGTGATTGGCAGGCAGAAGTTAGAATCAGAAGATATCTTCCCTTCCCTTTTCATCCCAGAGAATGTTGTGATCTCTGTAGGGCACTTTGATAGCCAGAGTAAGACTGAGGGCAATACAGATTGTACCTCTGATCACAAAGCTTACAAAATGAGCCCCCAAATACCTGATTCAGATAGTTTAATTCCCCTTCAAAGTAAGTAATCACTTCCCAACTTGTAGGCAGACGAATCACAAGTGGTCAGCAGCATTCAATATCTTTCAGCTAATTTTGCCACTTACAAAGAGGTTTGACACTATGCCATTTGACATATGTAATTGTATGCAACTGTGCATGCAAATATGGGCATGCAATTGGCTAGGCAGGCGGTAAGCTGACGCTACTGATCTGCTCAATTTTCTCTACTAACAACAAGAAAGCCTCTACACCTAAAAAATGGTGCATGCAGCTGTCTTGTCTTAGAGACCATGCAAGAATGGTCTTTTACTAGATTTCTGTATTCTATTTTTAAAAAACTGAGTTAAAAGACCATTAAGTTTGCACATTCAAGCACTCAAAAGTTGTGAAATACCAGAATTAAGGTACTATTTATTCCACAGGACTCATTCAGTGTACAAAATGAACTACGTTCACTGAATGGTTAGCTATTCAATATTTCTTTTTATTGTCATCATTCACTGTGTGATCTCAGGCTTTATTTACCACACAACACGAAAACCCTGCACTGAATACAAAATTATTAATTACTACATGGGATTTCTGCAGTGATCCCACCAAAGTATCTGAGTGCTTCACAAAAATGAATGAATTTATCTTCACAACACCCCTAAGAGGTGATATTACCGAGGCAGAGAGAGATTAAAGCCAAAGTTAAATGTTCACTAATTTTGAGTGCCGAACTTGAGATACCTAGCACCCGATTTTTCAGAGTACTTAATATTTTATAGCATTTTTTATGTTCAAAGAACAGCACCAATTTACTTCAGTTGCAGTTGTGACTCTGCATGTCTGCAAATGGGCAGCCAGAAAACGAGGAACACATCATTACAAGCCACCTGTTTACATTTTGGTTTTAATGACTTGCCCCTAGGAACCCTGGGCCAGATTCACAAGGGGGCTTAGGGGCCTATCTAAATCCAATATATAGGCATCACTGACATTAACAAAACCCCTGCTCAGGAGCCACCTAACCCTGTAGGTGGCCTAAGTTTCCACTGGTAAAGTCTCCATGGTGCTTAAATTTCTGCTGCTGGGCATGAGCAAAGCTGCCTCAGTCTTGACACTGCCAAGAAGCTCGGCACCTAACTCATACCTGAGACCTGGCAGGATTCATAAAGTAGGATCTCTTCCCCCACTCCCGCCCTGCATATCTCATCCAGTAGATGTGCTCAGATGCTGTCTTGGAGCACATATCCTAGATAGGGCGCAGCACAAAACACAGCAGGAGGTGGTGGTGTTGCCACCACCCTTTTACCCAAACCCAAGTGGTTAGAGCACACAACCAGGAGGAGAAAAACCTAGGTTCAAATCCCTGCTTTGTATTGAGTCACAGGCGGTGGCTCCTCCTCTGCTTTTCTGGAGAAAGGACCGACCATGCTTAGGCACACAGCTCCAGGCACTTAACTCCAGAATGAGACTTGGGGAAATTTTTCTTTAATAAAGGTTTAATTCACCAGTGATAATTAATGCAATCTCATGTACTACTGAATAACACCAGGAGAGATTTTTCATGAGTATGAATCCTGAGAAGAGGGAGATACCTTCCTCCAGCCTGGATTTAGGTGCCTTCCTCCCTTTGAGGGGTGGGGCTTAGGCCTTACCCCTTGTTTTGGAATTTCCTACTGGCTAGCTTAAGTGACTCCCCACTCAGCTTGCTGGATTCTGCAAAACCCTGTTTTAGGTGCCTAACTCTCCCTATACATTCTAGAGAGCCTAGGTGCCTGACAAGGGATTGGGGATTCCACTTCATGGCAGGGCACCTAAAAGTTAAGCACTCCAATACGCAGCCTAAGTTCCTCTTGGGAATCTAGCTCCCTGTGGCAGCTGGCTGTATAGAATCCAGTTGTCCACAGTTGCAGTCAACCTCTTTAACCATGAAACCAACTTATCATTTTTATCCCAAAACTGAAAAACAACTATAAAAATCTAGTCTTTTGGAGGATGTGCAAGAGCACCCGAAGTAGGAGCACGGCACTGTAGCCAAAGTAGTGATTTTAATGCCAGGATTGCAGAGGTAAAAGGAGTAAATTAGAAATTTTCTACAAAAGCTACATAGCAAAATTGCCTTCAAATAGTCTCCCCAGACACTGGGTGAGAATAAAACAAACGGCTATGAGTTAAAACAACTACAGTAGGTACTTGAATTAATGGCATCAAGAAATGTTTGAAGCTACTACAACCTAAGATTAAAGTACACGATAGACTTTTATGAACTCAGCTTTGTTAAAACTATGCAACAGAACATATATGCCAACAATCAAACAGCTGGAATTGCTTGTATATATAGTATAAAAAAATTGTTCATTCCGTATCCCTGTGAGCTTGGGAGAAAGAGGGCGGGGACCACCAGCAAACCAAACCAAACCAAAGAATTCATTGTAACAATGCCTTTTTAAAAAATTGGAAATTTATGTGAACATTTTTTTACTTTTTCAAAATTTTCCATTTTAGCAATAAAAATGGAAAGTAAAAAAAATTATTTTTTCAGATTTCAGTGTTTCAGTTTATCATTTTTCCTTGCCCCCACCCCTTTTGTAAGACCTGTGATTCATCTGTTGCAGAAGATGCAAAGTGTGTAGTGAATAAAGGGAGGGAACAGTAGGAAGAGGCTTATTAGTTAGCCTGTCCATCGCATACGAATGCTGTGTGACTTTAACAGGATTTGAATTCACTCAGTTTAAATTATGATGCACGGAACTAAATAATCTTTTGAATTTATATGTCATGCAAAGCAAGGTTTCTGGAAAAAATATTCTGTTTAACTAACAGAAAAGAATAAAGAAACAGCTGTAAATCAAGAGTCGTTATGCCAACATACTGTACAGCTGGATTCCACATTACTTTGCATCCCCCACATCATACCGATTATAAACTTAGTGCTAATGTTTTCATTTAATTCATTTTTTGAATATTTTAAATTCATAGTATTTAGTGAACACTTGGTCTGAAACAAAACAAACAAACAAAACCTGACCTGCAGGTGCAAGGAATTTGAATAACCACATAATTGCTGACCCTCAAACCAACTGAGTCTCCTGGCACCTTTTTAAATGTGTAAGGAAACAAAATGTCCATATTACTCAAAACAATTGTGAGATAACAGAGCTGAAATAAAGCAGTTAATTAAAACATTATTATTTATATTTCAGTAGTGACTACAGTCCCCAGCTGAGATCGCAGCCCATTGTGTTGGGCACTGTAAAAACACACAGCTAAAGAAGTCACTGCCTAGAATCTTGATCTCCCATTGACTTCAGTGGTCCAGGAAGATAGAGGGTTGGATGAGAAACAAAGATATTAAGTGACTTCGCAATGCTATAATGCAGGGCAATGGCAGAGCTGAAAATAAAACTGAGGTATCACTATCCACTGGATCACATACAGTCACTCAACTGAATATATCCCAACCCATGTCTTTCAGGAAGCCGTGGCTGCTAAGCACTGAGAGTCTATAACAAATTTTGCTACTTTCTGAGTACTTTAATTTTCCATGACTATTGCCTTTCATAAGAGTTATTTATGTTAACGTATTCTCGCCTTAATTTACAAGGGTATTTTTGTCATCAATATTAGTTTTCCATTGAAAATTAGTATAACCTCAAAAAAGTGATATAAACTAACAATTGTCTTATATGAAGCTTCTACCAGTATATAAGGCTATGCATCAATGAAGATATGGCTCTAAAAAATTAAATAACAGTCACACACAACAGAACAACATAAATTATGCACATAACATATTTCACTTCTGAGATGTAATAAGTTGATTCATGTACTCTGCACACAGCTATCCACAGAACTTCAAGTGATCTCAGAGACATGTTGCATCTGTCATCATCCCACCATGGAATCTGATTATTTTGTACAATAGCAATTTTAGGCTCAGACATCTTGTTTAAATATATTTTTAATGCTAGCTCCTCATATGGGAGTTGGTGGAAGGAAGTTTTTTAACTTATATAGCAGAAACAAAGTATGGTAAAAGCATCAGAATTACCCAATCAAAGAGTAATGTCTGACTGCATGGACCTGTTTAGAGGCTATCCAAGTTTAGGCCTACATTAGTGATGCAGCAGAGTCTAACCTGACATTTCCCAGTTACCAGATGGAAATATCCAAGAGTTAAAATATCAGAGAACAAATCAAAATAAGATTTTTTTTCAAACCAGAACTGAACACAAACTCATTTCCAAGTGCACATGCCCTAGTCCTGTTTATATGCATTCCAGAAAAAAGTAGGAAATGTACATGATAATTACCTGGGTGATACCCATTGCTGTGTTCCCCGTGTAATCAGAAAGTATTTCTTGAGATGCAGCTGCAGTCACTGCCCTTTTACCAGTGACTGTCCTACCTAAGACAGACCTCTTAATACTTCTGGCTGAATCAATGAGTCAAAGAGAACGAACTAATTTAACTCTTTACTATCTGCCTGGTTTGTGAGCCAGGACATACCTTCACAGTTTTCTAGCCATACCAGACCAAATTTTATCCATCCAAATCACTCCTATTTATACTGCTTAGTGCTTTCATTCACACATCACATTTAGTTATGACTTTCTTCTAGGTCTTTTTTGTTTTGGGGGGATTTTTCTGAGGGAGGAAAGTTGGCATGAGTATTTTTTGCTCTGAAATAGTTCACAACAAGTAAGGATAGAAGCCTAAAAATAATCCTGTACATCTATATTTCTGTTTATTTTATTATTTAAATAAATGCCTTGATCAGGTACTGAGCACTTTTGAAAATAAGGCAGGTCCTTAAATATGAAGTCAGGAGTCTAAATTTTGGCTTCTGAATCTTGTCCATGTTTGCCTGTCTGATTCAGAAGCCAGAATTTGGCACAAATCCATCCTTTTAGCATCTGTGTTCCGCTCCATTGCTTTCACCTTCACCAGCAGTGAATATAGCCCTAAGAATAAACAGATTTGGAAATGCTGTGTACCAACATGTCATTGTAATGTTCTGATAATATTTTTGATAATGAAACTTTGTCTTCTGTCAGTTTTCCATAACTTTTTTAACATTTTAATTAAAAATACCCTTCACAGTAGCTCTAGTTGGTTTACGTTAGTTTCTCCTTAGTAATGAAGCTTGCAACGATACCAATATTGCTTGGCTTGGGAAATATACTGAACATATATTTATTGACTAATCAAATATACAGTAAAACCAGAAAAACACAGCAATATTTAAAATCTAGCTGATTACACTTTCGTGGCAGATGACTAACAGCTTACTTCAGCAAAGCAAAAAATGCTGCCAAAGGTTTCTTCATAGAAATGATCCTTATTTATTATCCAAGTTCACAGCTGTATACACTGCAGGCAGCAACTAAAAACACTTAAAAAGCATAATGCTAAAAAACAAACCCAAAGCTTATGTGACTGTGATGCTCATTAAGGGTCCAATTTTGCCTCATTAAAGCCAATATGAGGGTTTTTTCCTCCCAGTCATTTCAGTGGGAGCAGAAATAGGCTCTGTAAGCAGTATTCAGATAAATTATGGCTGCATTCTGCTCTTTAGCACTGAAATGATTCTCTTGGACATGAACAGCAGCTCTAGGAGGTTACTCAGTACTCTCCTTTTTGAAGGGACAGAATCAGAGAAGATGCTGTTAAAGGTCATGTCCTAATAACAGCCATATTCTGCTCTGAATCTATACACAGAATTCTACCTCACTGAAGTCCGGTGGTTCTGTGAGAAAAACAGAGTGCTACATGACTATTTCAACTGCCTTTAGGCCCAGTTCTACAAACCTTACATCGGGTAGTATTTACTTACATGAAAAGCTTCATCAAACTCAATAAGGCCTCATGTGAATGCTATTCAGTGTTGATAAGAGATTGCAGAATCAGGTCTTGTGAAAGCAGTAATATTTAATTGGCTAATATGGCTGCTTAAATTCTTCATTTGGATGGAAGAACAGAGTGAAGTTTCCCAAGATTATCTCCTCATATCCATCCCACCCTCTCTGCAAAACCTTTTTTCCTCTTCCTCATTTCATAAAGCCAAAACTTTTCAGCTGAGAGAAAGCACCTCTCTCCGATGCTCCGACCTGAGAGATGGTGGTTACAGCATTGCCCTGGGATGTCAAAGACCCAAATTCAAGTCCCTTCTCTGCTTGATTCAGACTGACCTAGCATGAAAAACTCTGCTGAGTCAGGCAGGATAGAAACTTGAACCTGGGCCTCCCAAGATCCAGGCCAGTGCCCTTACTATTATGTTTTACACACACACACACACACACAAAACCTGAGCTTGTTGTTCCAAAAAGAGACATTGTGACAAAATTCAATTTTTATGAAAATATTCAAAGGGTTTTCGTTTTGTTCCTGTGCAGAACAGCAACAAATTTTGAAACCTCATAATTTGCCACAAAACAGTGTTATCCTCCAGAGAGCTCTGCCCAGAGTACACCAGAAGCGAGAAAGGAAATTAAATGTTGCTCATCCTGGCAGAACAAATGGGGGCTGCTACATGTCCGAGGGCCCAAAAACCCAGACTTTGGCAAACTGATTATGGAAATAAAATACACAATGATAAAAGACCTCTATCTGTCCCCTTAAGATAAAATCTGGGGACAGTTAGTTCAAGCACTTCAGATCCCTACCACAGGATCACACCAGGAGACAGGCAATCAAGCCATTTAAAGCTCTACAGGTTAAAACCGACACCTTTAACTACACTCCAGTACAAACTGGATATCGTGAAGATCATGGATCAGAGGTGCAATGTGCCCTCTATGAGAAACACTCCTTATTAGGTCCAGACTGGCAGGCACAGGTAGCCCGAGTACAAGAACTTCTATTTTTAAGCATCACAGCTTTGCACTCACCCCAAGAATCTAGTCATTTAGAATCTCGTACAGAGGTATAATTAGATATTTTATTTATGTGCAAATACAAATAATTGTATAAATTATCACGTGTGGGTATAACACAGCAGTCCTTGGTATTCTGTGGTAACATTTAGGTATATTAGATTTATGGGTCAGTTCCTCAGCTGGTGTTAATTGACATAGCTCCAACTCAGTCATCAAAGTTACACTAATTTACACTAAATGAAGGTCTGACCTTCAGTGAAATTAATTAGTTTTTAAAAATTAACCAACTTTGTTTCCCTTTTGTTCTTGTACTGATTTTCTTTTCCATTCCTTCACCACATTGTTTCTGTCCTCCACTACCAAACAGTATATCTGAAGTATTTTCCTCCACCTTTTCCAATTTCTGTTTTCTCTTAGACTAATTACCATAGAATATCAAATCATAGGAATGTAGGACTGGCAGGGACCATGAGAAAATTCTAGTCCAGCCTCCTGCACTGAGGCAGGACCAAGTTTACCTAGACTATCACTGGTGTTTGTCTAATCTGTTCTTATAAACCTCCAAAGATGGGGATTCCACAGTCTTTCTTGGTATTCTATGCTATTCTAATAGTTAAGAAAGTTTTTCCTAATATCTAACCTAAATTCCCCTTGCTGCAGATTAAGCCCATTACTTCTCATCCCACCTTCACTGGACACAGAGAACAATGGATCACTGTCCTCTTTATAACAATCCTCAACTTATTTGAAGACTATTATCAGCTTCCCCTTTAGTCTTCTTTTCTCAAGACTAAATATATCCAGTCTTTTCAACCTTTCTTCACAGGTCAGGTTTTCTAAACCTTTTATCATTTTTCTTTCTCTCCTCTGAACTCTCTCCAATTTATCTACATCTTTCCTAAAATGTAGCACTCAGAACTGGACACAGTACTCCAGCCAAGTGCCGAGCGTAGCAGGACACTTACCTCCTGTATCTTGCATATAGAATAGGAGTACTTGTGGCACCTTAGAGACAAATTTATTAGAGCATAAGCTTTCATGGGCTACAGCCCACTTCATTGGATGCACAGAATGGAACATATAGTAAGTATATATATATACACACACACACACATACAGAGAAGGTGGAAGTTGCCATACAAACTGTAAGAGGCTAACTAGTTAAGATGAGCTATTATCAGCAGGAGAAAAAAACTTTTGTAGGGATAATCAAGATGGCCCATTTAGATATTTGACAAGAAGGTGTGAGGATACTTAACATAGGGAAATAGATTCAATATGTGTAATGACCCAGCCACTCCCAGTCTCTATTCAAACCCAAGTTAATGGTATCTAGTTTGCATATTAATTCAAGCTCAGCAGTTTCTCCTTGGAGTCTGTTTTTGAAGCTTTTCTGTCGCAAAATTGCCACCCTTAAATCTTTTACTGAGTGGCCACAGAGGTTGAAGTGTTCTCTTACTGGTTTTTGAATATTATGATTCCTGATGTCAGATTTGTGTCCATTTATTCTTTTGCATAGAGACTGTCTGGTTTGGCCAATGTACATGGCAGAGGGGCATTGCTGGCACTTGATGGCATATATCACATTGGTAGATGGGCAGGTAAACGAGCCCGTTGATGGTGTGGCTAATGTGATTAGGCCCTATGATGGTGTCACTTGAATAAATATGTGGACAGAGTTGGCATCAGGCTTTGTTGCAAGGATAGGTTCCTGGGTTAGTGTTTTTGTTGTGTGGTGTGTGGTTGCTGCTGAGTATTTGCTTCAGGTTGGGGGGCTGTCTGTAAGTCAGGACAGGTCTGTCTCCCAAGATTTGTGAGAGTGATGGCTCGTCCTTCAGGATAGGTTGTAGATCCTTGATAATGCGTTGGAGAGGTTTTAGTTGGGGGCTGAAGGTGATGGCTAGTGGCGTTCTGTTATTTTCTTTGTTGGGCCTGTCCTGTAGTAGGTGACTTCTGGGTACTCTTCTGGCTCTGTCAATCGGTTTCTTCACTTCAGCAGATGGGTATTGTAGTTTTAAGAATGCTTGATAGAGATCTTGTAGGTGTTTGTCTCTGTCTGAGGGATTGGAGCAAATGCGGTTATATCTTAGAGCTTGGCTGTAGAGACAATGGATCGTGTGGTGTGTCCTGGATGGAAGCTGGAGGCACGTAGGGAAGTATAGTAGTCAGTAGGTTTCCAGTATGGGGTGGTGTTTATGTGACCATTGCTTATTAGCACAGTAGTGTCCAGAAAATGGACCGCTTGTGTGGATTGGTCTGGTCTGAGGTTGATGGTGGGATGATTTCAACAATTTCCATTCTCCCCCCCCTACTTTACCCGCTCCTGTGACCTGTCCATGACTTTTACTAAAAATACCTATGACAAAATTGTAGCCTTAGCTATTACATAAAACACTATTATCCTGTAGGTACTTATAAATTAATTGTTTAATCGTTATTTCCAGTTATCAAAGTTAGGCTGAACACTCTACAATTCCCCAAGTCCTCTTTCTTCCCCTGTTTAAAGATAAGTTCTGTGTATGCTCTTTTCCAGACCTCCTCCATTCTCCAAGATATCTCAAAGATAATCTCCAATGGTTCCAAGATTGCTTCAGCTACTTTCTTAAGTACTCTAGGATGAATTTTAGCAGGCCCTGCCAACTCGAAATACTTGTAACTGATCTAAATATTCTTTAATTTGTTATTTCCCTAGTCTAGCTTGTGTTCCTTCCCCTTTGTTTTTAATATTAATTGTGTTGAGTATTGGTCACAATTAACCTTTGTAGTGAAGACCGAAGCACAAGAAGCATTAAAAACCTCTGCTTTCTTATTGCCTTTTAGGTCTTTTACTAGGTGGAACTCATTTAGGGTCTTGGCCTTTTTTTTAACTGCACAGTTTAACAATTTTTCAACCTATATTATAATGTCAAAATGTCCCTCAGTTCTGCAACTCAATTTACTGTAGTACCAGCTGCAAAGTGCTGTGCCGTGGTTTATGGCCAGTGAATCATAAACCTCCTTAGTGTTCTTGCAGAGGAACCCACTAATGAACCTTTGCTGGGCTGTGGAGTCTCCTGAACAGCAACACCGCAGCAAAACTGATGTACTTTGGGACTTCCACAACTCCAGAAATGCCAGGACCCTTTCAGTCTATCTGTAAGTTATTCCTTGCACTCTCTCGCATTTCTGCCAAGGTATTGTTGCAATTTCTGAATTGTAGATAATCCTACATATGGAATACATGCTTCATTTGTTACCCAAAGGGGTAAATACTTGTACCTTGGCTAAAAATATATGACAAGTACTTCAGTTAAAGAGTAATTTGTGTGTTTTAGCTATGTAGGTGGAGGGGCATGGGAGAGCTTATCAGTCAGTACTTGTAAGTAAAGGATACATTGATTGGTTATTAAACTAATTTTGAACAGAAAAGTTAATCATAAATTCTTATCGTTCAACTCTTGCATGAAGCAATACCTAAACTGTGTCTGTGGTGCTCAACCAAGACATACATTTGAAAACATCAATACATATTTCTTCTCAAACGATAAATATCAACCAAATGAGGTGGGGGATTAAAGTCACATTTATTCATTCAGTTATTATAAATGATGTGATCTTTCCAAATACAAGCATTGGAATAATTAAACTAATTTTCCAAAATTATTCTAGTGTATTCAATTACAGATTTTAATTATTTTAGAGAAATAATCCACAGTGTTAATGAAAGAGACAGTAGTAAGAATCATGGCAGGGTATGGGTTTCATGTGCCTGCATTCCATAAGCCTTATTAGAAAATGTAAATCAAATATTTGATGAATACTAAGAGCCTATTGGGACACTAAAATGAATATTACCATTGTGACTCTGAGAATCAGGTTGAAGTATAACAGAAGTCAGTTAAGGTAAGTGGATTTCAGTGCCAAAGGGAACATTAGCTGTTTTGAAGAGGCCTCTAGAGACTTATCCAGTGTTAAATAATAATAAAAAAGACGTTTAAATAACATTCAGATTGTGACACAAAAAACAAAAACTACCAGAAATTCAAAAGTTATAACTGATATACAACCTCAGCTCTCATATCTATAAAAATAACGTAAGCACACCCAAGAGAAGTGTGGATGGCATATGAACATTAACTGTGAATTTCCTGTTTTAGCACTTGATCCTGCACCATTAAAGTCAATGGGAGCCTTGACATTGACATTATTGAGAGGAAGATCAAGCTCTTATGCTGGTTTATACTATACTATCCTTATAGCTTTATTTAAATATACAGTTTTGTATTCAATTTCTTTTAAAAATAAACAATCCATGGCATTCTGCGGAATTCATATTGTTAGCCTAAAAGGCTAAATAGCTTTCAAGTATTATATATGATCATCTCAACAACTTAGTGTTTATATAGCACTTTGTTTTGTACGTGCTTCACAAATACTAGCTAATTCTTTTTAGCAAATGCCTTGTTTTAGAGGCAAGGAAAGTGAAAGACTCAGAGGTTAGGTGAATTTCCAAAGACCACAAAGAGAAAGATATTACTCAGAAAATCCCATCACAACTCAACTCACTACAGCACACTGTCCCTAGTGCAGGCTTATGTAGACGTCTACAGTATTTTTAGGTTAAGTTAATGGTGTATAGGAGTTATAGCCTACCAGAAGCACTATAAAAATTCAGTGTAGTTAAAATTATATTGTAGAAAAGGTTAATATGTAGTCATTTTAAGTAGAGCTGGGGTGAGAAGACAGTGTTTGGAGATAGAATATGTTAGGCCTGGGGATTTGGCTTGAAGCTGAATCAGGACGATGTTTCGATTTGACAGCACTAAGATCTTGCAAGTGGTTCCTGCAAGGTTTTTCCCCAAATGGAAAAAATGTGCAAGATCAATGGCTCTCATAAGATTTTTGCCTTCATGAAAAATGGAAATTTCATGAAATCAGCTATTATGGAGTTTTCCACCCCATGGGGCTGAATTTTCATGAGGATGACTGTTCTTGTGAGATTTCAGGTATGCTGGAAGCGGAGGGGGGGGGGGGAGGAAGCTTTTTCTTGTTTTGATTTAGACCTAGAACAAGAACAAATAAGGTGTTTGTGGGGACGGGGGCTGGATCTCAGAATCTGCAATCAAAAAGGCTTGGAGGGGAGGTTCAGGTTATGATTAGGTTAGGTTCTCTCTAATTATTTGATCTTCATTATCTGGTTCACTCCTCTTCCTCTATTTTCTGTATAATTACACTAAATGTATATTTCTGGAAGTACATTTTAGTGATAGGACAAAATATATGGTAATGACCTATGTGCAAGTAGATTGCTCTGTTTGCCTCACATAGTTTCCTTTGCTTCCAGATAAGTATTCTACAAGATACAACTCTATTCAAGTCAAAGGGGAAAAGAGTGCAATAGGTACTCCAGTACCTAAGCCTCTGGACCAGAAGCGTTATCCCGCTCTCATCAATGTCAATGGCAAATTCAACTGACTTCAATAAGAGCAGGACTGACCCTATGTTACAATCACTACCATGTTCTTTCACAATAGTTCTTGAAGTTTTCTCTTAATAAATATTTCTAATTCTTTAGCTCCAGTACGCTATATGAATGATGTAAATGTCCACAGTCACTCAAAGCTTGAAGCTTCACTAGATAAAACAAGAAATTGAATCCCTTTTTGATAAAATATCTTTCTGATACAGAATCTCTCTCATCAGTCATATAATCTTTCCTGAGAAAAATGAAGTGCACTTTATGAAACATGTCCTTTTCCTGTTCTCTATATTTGTACACTTACATGAGGAAAATATTCAGAAAACTCTGGGTGACTGGATTTCAGATCCAAAAATTGGAACATTTTTTGCCACCATCTGTAAGATTGAATATATAAATCTATTTTTCAAAACCCAATCTACTTAATAAAATATGTTCTGTAAATTCAGGAGGACACCCAGGTCTCAAAACATCTATACAAAAGAGGGAGGATCAAAAACATGATTTAAGAAAAATAACAATAAAATTCAATTTTGTATTTATATCACTTTATTTTAAATCAATTATTTCTATTTATATCTGGATTTATTTACTTGTGGCTACCTCTTCACCCACACACACAGGCCAGAAATTTGCTAGACATTCTTTTGAGCTACAGGGCAGAGGTAACATCTTGGACCTTATCCTTCACCTATGGTCAAAGACTATTTGTTTGCAAGAAGTTTGGTGGTAATCACAACATGATGCACAGGCATCCAGCGCAAGGAGTGCAGGATCACACACACAGTAAAAGGAAATATTTTACCACAAGTATGTCACTCTCAGCACAAATTGCAAAGTAATAAAAAAACCAAAATACATTCATGAACATACAGCTGGAGGACAAAGCAGCAATAATGATAATTGTGACAGAAGTTTCTGATGCAGAAATTGTGTTTACTGTTGTGTCTTAGACAGCAGACTGGTCTGCGACATTGGCAATAATGAACAAAAAGTGAATTTCAAAACAGATACCAAACTGAGTGCATTGGAATCACAGCAAGTGACCAAGTATAGATTCTGTATTTTTTCCAGCTGTCTCAGGGGAGTCTCTAATTATTGTTATTTTTTTTAGGATTACAGATATATCAATTGATGTGATCCATTCCTTTGGAGTTGGCAACGATTTTTTTTTTTGTGTGTGATGCATAATACATAGTCTTGCAATGGAGAGTACTGCACAGATAAATCTTTTCTTGTACTTCTCCAGAGGAAGCTTAGATAAATCATGTAAAAGACATCTTTGTGGCTGTAATAAATTGTGAACATTTAATATATCTCCCCTATATCTCATTGATATTTGACTCCAGAATTCTTGAACTTTTTAATATCTCCATAATCTCCACGTTTGGATTTTCAATGGCTACATTTATTCTTTTTATTTATTATAATTATTCTTACTGCAATCGCTCCCCTAAGTCCCCATTGTACTAGGCTCTGTGCAAGTACATAAAAGATACAGCCTCTGCCTTGAAGAGCTTGCAATCTAGTTTAAGACAAGCTATAACAAGTGAGCATAACAAATAAGATGGAGGAGGAGGGAGGACTACATAGTCTGTGTGCAGTGTAAATGTTCAAAAACCACGGGTGTGATCCTCCACACTTCCACAGGTATGTTTATATATGTGAGCAGTTTCATGTGTATCAAGCTTCTCATGTGTAAGTTCGCTGGATGGTGTCCCATGTTTTTATATTATACAGACAGATATATTCAGCACTTGTGGCTATTTTTAAATATCTGTTTGTGTTATAATAATTCTTTATTAATTTAGTATGCTAAACATCTGCTCAATTCTTTTTCCCCTTTTTATATCTTGACCAATTTCTATTCTTTTTAACATTATTCTATTGCTTGTTATGTATATTACTGTAGCATCTAGAGGCCTCAATCAGGAATAAGAAGCCCCATCTGCTTATTAAAACACTTTTTCTTTATTTCTCCTTTTTAGACCTATATCTTTAAAAAAAATTAATTCCCTCTTCGCCCCGCCCCCTACCTTTCTATTAGCCAGGATGGGTAGGGGTGGTGTCCCTAGCCTTTGTTTGCCAGAAGCTGGGAATGGGTGACAGGGGATGGATCACTTGATGATTACCTGTTCTGTTCATTCCCTCTGGGGTACCTGGCATTGGCCACTGTCAGAAGACAGGATACTGGGCTAGATGGACTTTTGGTCTGACCCAGTATGGCCGTTCTTATTAAACCTCTATTATTTTTAAGCATATATCTATATATTTCTGTGAGTTTTCTGCTACTGGACACTAGAAAATTGGGAGAAAAACACAGGAGGAAGGAAGAATACAAGAGAGCAGAAGTGTTGGCATAGGTTAGGAGGAGTGGGGACAAGGAAGAGGCAAGTCAATCATAGCAGCAGCAACCACAGTATGCTGTGCCAATGTCCACACAAACCTCAACTAAGCAAAACACCGAATCATGTGCTTAATTTTGCACTTGCTTTTATGCCCAATTGATGTCAGTGGAATTTAAGTACAAAAACAAAAGTTGTGTGTGTTCACTGCTTAAGTGCTTTGCCGTTTTGGGACCATATACAGGAAGACACAGTACCTGCTCCAAAGAGTGTACGGTCATGCATCCCAATCCTACAAGCATGTGGGTGAGTAACTTTACACAGGCGAGTAGTCCCAGTGAAGCTAGTGGAACTACTCACACACATGTATAAAGTTATGTTTATAAGCATGTGTAGGGACATGGCCGAAATAATTTTGTATTTAATTAAAAATGTGCACAAGTACACATCAGCTATAGCCAACCACCTCTTAGCCTAGCTATTCTTATTTGGCCAGTTTTCTGTAGGTGCCCCTGGAGAAGCAAGTCTTGAGGAGAGATTTATCATTATATTCGGCATTTGCTGTTTTGTGCCTTGTAGAGGTAATATGAATGTTACATTCTATATGAATAGAGTTTAAGAAATAATTCTGCCTCCCATAAAAAATATTGTTGCAAGAAAAAAAGTGAGCTTGATGTTTGCAAATTTCATTTATGAATAAAAAGGACTTAAATTGTTTATGTAACTTGGATACTGACATGCAAGAGATTTCAGCAGATGAAGAGGTGCTAGCCATAGCAAAGAGAGAAAATGAGACTAAAGACAGATGATAATGAGTTGGAGAAAAATCAGCAAGTGCACATTGCTGAAGCATTTTCATATTTGTCCATAGCAATGAAAAGGGGACAGCCTACGTATACCAGTTGGCGATTTGGAAAGTCTCCTAGATAAAGTCTGCAAATACAAAATATACCCAGCAGAATTGCAGATATTTTTTAATGAATTGAATACAGCATACACGCTAATATCATTATAACTTTTAAACAAGTTTGTACTGTATACTGAATTTTATAAAGTTAATGAATTGTATTTTATTAAATGTTATTGAATTGATCCACTAATACAACAAATTAAAAACTGAAGTCCCTGAAGTGATGGTATTGAAAACACAGTCGGTCAGATGGAATTGGCTGTGACTTGGTGAGCTTAGTCTCTTTGGGATGGAACAAATCAGAATCTAATGAGACAGCCTGATTAAACAGTTTCTTCTCTTTTATGATCCTATTGCTGTGTTCATTGTGGTGTGCTGAAAATCTTCCAAAGCTAAAAAATCACTCCCCTAGCTCATAGTATAAATGTAGCCTTGTCTGTGTTTTGTACATACATTGAACTCAATGTGTTAGAGACAAAGTCATATGTACCTGTTCATAATTAATTTACAGACGGCTAATATTTAAAAACTAGTGTGATATAGTGTCTTCATCAGCATGTATTTCAGTGGTGATATAGTTTCTACTACTTTTGCTACTGAGTCTTTAGAATCTCATTTCACATTCTTGTAAGCAATTCTTGACGAACACACACACACACACACACACACACACACAAAACACTACAAGCAACTTTAGATGTCTTGTATTTTAAAAGATAAAACT
This sequence comes from Lepidochelys kempii, assembly GCF_965140285.1. Lineage (NCBI taxonomy): Eukaryota > Metazoa > Chordata > Testudines > Cheloniidae > Lepidochelys > Lepidochelys kempii. Next base: position 56,294,721 of record NC_136383.1, read on the forward strand.
CTCTTTCAGGAATTATAACATTACTAAAATAACTAGAGGCCCCAGCCCTCCAAATACTTACACATGAAAGTAACTTAGACACATGTATAGTTCCACTGAACTTAAATGTACTCATCTGCATATGTGCTTGCAGGATCAGATCCTGATGATGTACTTTGTATCAAATTATGGAAAAAACAGAAGTGAAATAGCAAATTTTCTGCTCTCTCTAATATATATATATATTCTATGACCTCCTTGGAATAGTTTTCAAGATGTAATTTTGGTACCAACTGCTAACTATAATTCCTATGGATGCATCCAATGTACAGCCAATAAATAAAAATTAATTGATTTAAATAAAAATATACTGGATTACCAAAGAAAATATATGACGTTGCATTTACTCTTTTTCTGACTGCATAATGAAGTCTACAATATATTGCAGAATGAAGTGACAGCTAGTACTGGTCTATAAAGTCATGATATAATATATTTATTGGTTTACAAAATCTAGAAATGGGTCCCAGATATCCTTAAATTTAATCTGCTTTTTTTCTTGAAGCCACCAGGGTGCCGTTGCCATAGATATGCTATTCAGGTTTTTTAGCCAATCCTTAACTTTTCAATAACTTAGAATAATGTATTTAGCTACTATCAAACCATTGTCACCTATTTTTCTTTAGGATGTAGAGAAAAGGTATTTCTGAGCACCATTTAAGATCTAGCTCTCATCTGACTTCAGTGGCCGAGCAAACTTGATCCCCCAGAAACTAAAAAAACAGATTTCAGAAGGAAATCTCGCACATTAACACACTTCATTTTGTGTCTGAGTTCAAACCAATGGTTTGGTAGGTACCACTGTATGTGCCTGTATCTGTTTTTTGACAGTGCCAACACTCATTCAGTGGAGTCTCGCTCTCTGTAATATATATTATTTAAGGAGTAGTGATTTTAAAGTGACATCTCTAGTAGCCCTGTATCCTTATATTAACAGAGTTAGCTATGCAGTATTCTATGTTATATTTCATATTCATATGCTGTTCATACCTTGCAATCTACAATTTTCCTTCCAATTTGCTATAAAGCTCACTACTGCATACTTTTAGCTAGTTAACATGCTGTTGCATATATCCCAATTCTAGGCTTGTATTTCACTCACATACCTTTATTACACGGAAATAACTTACAGTATTTTAAAGAAGAAATAGATCCATTCCGAGTACTACAAGCAAGATTTGAAATTACGTAAAACTGCTGTAATTAAATGAGAATACGAAAGAGCTGCAGGGATAATAATGGGACATGGAAGCTTTCACTCCCAGGTTATTACTAGTTTAACAGCAACCAAAGATGGCACTGACAAAAAGTTGCTACTGGAGATGAGTGAACCACGCTCGTTGAAGTCCAGTGACACTTATTTTCAGAGGCCCCATTGCCTTGATATTTGGATTCAGACAAAAATACAAAATTAGATACTAGAGGTAAAATTAGATGGCAAGCTGCTCAGGACAGGCATTATGTCTTCTTCACATTTGTTCTCAGAAGCACCTGGCATGCTTTTGGCTGCTGTATAAATAAAGTAAAATAATAATAAATGAAGTGTGAGCAGGGAAGTGAAAGAAGCAGTGTCACAGGAGCAGACAGAGAGGAGTGAGATTTTTAAAAACAGTTTTTGTTTTTTCCTCATATATTCCAGGCATTTCTGGCAGCAGTCTGAGACAAGCAGTAATTGGTGGGCACAGCAGCAGCAAATGGCAATGACTCAGAGGCTGGATAGCAACATATTGGCTGGCAGGGAGACAGCCCTGTACAGCTCCTGCAATATTAGGAAATGGGAATCAAAATGGACACCTGAGCACTGTATTGGTGGGAAGGCAGCTGGAGTACAACACCCGTTGCAACAATCAGCAGACAGGAACAGCTAGACGACCGGCAGCAGCAGCAGAAAAGGAGACAGAGAAGAGAGATCTTTCTTCTTTATTGTATTCATTGAGGGTGGCAGGCATGATGATCCAATCATTCTACCACTTGATCACACAGTCATACAGGATGCAACGTCCATCCCATAGATTTACAGCAATATTAAAAGCAGGATGACACAAGACAAGATTCTATCATGCCATCCCACCACTGCCATATCACTCCTCTTCTGAGCACATAATCAGGCAGGATGGTTGTCTTTCCACTGACAGAGGATAGCCGGATTACTTTGCAATTCACAACATTCAGTCATTCACAATGTGTCTCCCTGGCAATCTGGTGAGGTTATATTCTGTTTATAACTAATCTTTAGAAATAAATGTTATTTGTGTTACAAATCAGAAAAAAAAGTGGGTACTTTACAGATAAGTGAAAATTTATTTAAAACACATGCATGATGGAAATAATTTGGTGGGTGTCCTGTTGTCAGACATACATTTCCACGTCTCAGAAAATATTTCATGATCTACATGTTTATACTTTGGTAAAACTTTGAACTAGTAATAGCAAAGAAGTCTATTCTCTGCCCAGTCCATCCCCTGGCAGCAAACTGGTGAAGCTAAGGTTGAAACTATGCAATGACTGAGAGTTGCTAAATAAATGAAATAATGAATGGGGGAACATTAACCTTTGCTGGCCTGTCTGTGAGCATAGTGAATAGTAGCAATACTTTCCAAAAGCTAGGATATTAGACTAAAAATATGTCTCACAGTTATAAAACCTCTTGTTACCATAGCAATGAGGACTGAGCAAATGATTAAAAATACCTGGTCTTATTCAGATTGTCTTAGGAATGTGATCTAAATGGCATATAATGCATGATTTTCCATGAGAAATTAATTAAGTTTACTAGAAGTAAACATTATTGCAATATACTATTGTGTAAGGTGGAATGTGGGGTCAGATACTCAGAGGAAAACCTACTACCCAAAGATTCAACTTCTGAAGGCTAAAAATCTCAACAAATTATCCCACTGATAATAGTAAGTCATTAACAAACCAAAGGAGATACAATTGAACATGAGTTTATCACACTGTGGCAAACCTAAAGAAGTTTCCACCTGAATTTCATGGACCTTAAATCTATTGTTATCCAAAACACGGTCATTGTCCCCAAATGTTTGACTACCCTGGCTGACCCCAAAATTAGGGAGCCACAAAGGAGGTATAAAACCTCCTTTTGGGTGCAATGCCAAGTACGGTTTAGCTGCACCCAAAACTTGTGGCCAACATCTCATTCATCTCAATAATGTGTTGGTGCTGTAGCCTAATAACAATATAATTGCAACTACCGACAGTTCTTTCACTGCCATTTTATCAGAAATATCCAGGTCTCACACCTACCCCCAGCTGCTGGATGTACTGGCAAACCTGGGTCAGGATGGCCACAAACACCATGAATTTAAAACAAAAGTGCATTGCTGCACAATGGAATTTGGAAATGCCACCTGTCCTTTCTCCATCTCTCAGTGTCTGAGGGTGGGTCCAGAGGTCCACTCACAGAATTCTCTGCTGCTGCCGCCCAGAAGAGGAGATCAGGGAAGAGATCAAGCTGTTCCAAGACTGTTTCATTCTCTTCCCCAGAAGAGGGAGATGGAAAAAGAGAGGCTTTTTACCCATGAAAGCTTATGTCCAAATAAATCTGTTAGTCTTTCAGGTGCCACCAGACTCTACGTTGTTTTTGTGCATACAGACTAACACAGCTGCCCCTTTGATAAAAGAGAGGGGAGATTTGATTTACTTGAAGTCTTTTTCTTCATTTTTGATCACCTATTTATACTGCAGCATAACATTATTCTCCTCTTATAACATTTTATTCCATTGACCTGCTCTCTTAAATAATATAAATGCACAAAAAACTTCATTGTGAAGCAGTAGTGTTGCTATATACACGGCATTTGACATAAACCCAAAAAGCAGACAATGAAAAGTTAAACCACTTAACAGTACATCCCTTCTGATCCTCCATCCACAAGCACACATGTTACCATTTCCACAACTACCATACACCACAGATCAGGCACTTCAAACTTAACTCTGCCCCCTTTTGTCTTCTATACGTACCCCTTTGCCAGATTATACTGACACACACATGCACACACTAGTTGTTGTGGATGTTTGGTGTAGTATGATGATTGTTGCACTGAGTTGTAAAGAGTTGTGTGCAGAAGGGTGTTTAAAAGGGGACGGTGGAAGGCTGGCACCCCTGTGATGCAAAGTAGGGAAGGAAGCAAGTGCCTTGCATGCAGATATCTGAAATGATTGAGCAGCAAACTAGAGTGCACTAAGTTTCTCTATACTCTTCTGAATGCCATACAAGGTGGTGAAGGATCAGTGCCTTGCATTATTGAAACAATGAAACTCTACAAAGTGTATTTTCATTTGAAGTTGTAAAACACTATGAGGAAAAATTTGAGCAGGCTTTGTCTAATCTATTTTTAATAACAGCAGCTCCTGTACTGTCTCTACACAAAGACATTACAAAATTGTAATGGATGTTTCCTGACCATTGTGAAAACATTAAAAAAAAAAAAAGACACTTACCTGGACAGACCAGATGCAAAACCTTATCTATTTGCTGCTGGGGTAGTAATTGTCCACAGTCTTTGAAAAATGCCTGCAGATCATTTTTATCCATCTCTTTCCAGAACTCCCTCTTGGCAAACATTGTTTCATAAACTAAAAGAAAAAAGTTTCATAGTTTCATTTACAGAAATTAAAAAAAAAAATCTTACTAGGTCTATTATATATGTTGGAACGTTTTGTATTGCCCTAGAAGTGTCTTATTTAGAAGCAGGTTTACATACAGTACAAATACCATACACATATACAGTACAATGAATGGCTAATGAAATTATTAAGTGCCTTAATGAGGCCTTTGGACCTGCAAAGCAAAATGGCTGCCAAAAAGGAACTAGAAGATTTGAAAATTGGTACATTTTTTCCAAACAGGAAAGAACATTAATCCTGAAAAGTGTAATTATTGTACATCATAAAACAATGAAACAATTGTTATGAGGAGGAAAAAAATCACTCTAGATGATAATTGAACTAAGAGCAGTAAATAGGTTGGATTTATTTTAAAAAAAACAAATATTTCCAGACAAACGTGATTACTTTGAAAGAATTACAAAAATTAGGGTATAGAGGGAAAGTGGTAGATGTAATAATATTTAGATTTTAGTAGAAGAGGGAAAGTATTTGGCATTGAGTAGTTTGAAAAAATTAATTTCTTCTTCTGTCTGTGAGCTGTCTACAAACATGAACAGTTTTTAATTTTATTGCCTAAAAATGGTGGAGAGTTGTGGAAGTAAAATTATGGAAGACAGGACAGCTGAATTCAGATATTTGTCACTTTTAAAAAAGACCCTTATTCCCATCCAATGAGTTCAGCATCACATGTTTTAACATGTCCAGATTGTGTTGGTCAAATCTCCACAGTAGGCTACAAGCTAAAAAGGCAAATAATTATGCAACATATAAAAATGTCTGCATAATCTTCTACATTTGCAAATCTAAACATCATTTTAGGTAATCTACCATAGCTCAAAGACTTTTGCAGTGTCTGTGCCAGACAATCTTCCTCCTCAGTAAGCAATTTCAGTCTAGCTAACAGAATGAATGGTTTACTAGTTATTAATGTAACCATTAATTTGAACTTTATGTAAAAGTTAATAGAAATTGACTGTATTAAGTATTGACATTAAAAACGCAAATACATATAGTAGGACTATTTCTCTCCCATCTTCAAACGCAGCATAAATTTATCACTTTAACGTATAAGAAAACTAACATCATCTGGCTTCTAAACTGGACTTCTCTCTCTACATGTTTAAGGACTAGGAAGACAAGAGGATGACAAGAAACCAAATGTCAGGATGTAACATCTTACGTCTGCAAAGAAGCTTTAAAGGGGTACATTTTTATGTCTTCGTATTAAAGTCTCAGTGTCTCAAAAAGCCATGAAATACTACACAGTATGTGAAACTGTAAAGAAGATTCTTAGTGTAAAGGAGCCTTAAATTAGGTATACATTCCAAAGTAGAGTAAAAGGGACATAGTGTAAATGAGAATTAAGCTCTACCTGATAAATACATATGGAGGTTCAAAGGAAGCCAAACAGGCTGGAATCTAGTTCCTATCTTTATCTGGTGGCCCCTTTAGCTTCTTCAGAATTTACATGTTCCTTTGAAAACATGTTTCTAACCCTAGGGTTTGAAGATAGTGTATACTGTTGCTTTCTTGAGACTTCAGAAAGACAAAATGAACCAATAACTCAGAGGCACAAACTGCACCCATTCATACCAACGGTGAGTTAACTCTAAAACCTGATGAGTGCAATTTAATTACCAACATTAACAATGCTACCCATCTTGAAGAAACATCCAGTCAATATATTCCTCCAGCATGGCTGGATATCACAGGGCAGATACTGAAAAGTTCTGCTGGGCAGTACTGCTCCCACCTACCACAGCAGTCGCTACAGTAGGTCAGCCCTTCAGTGCTTTTGCCAGTCTAATTTTACATACTCATTGAGATAGGTCTGTGATCACTTCCTTGGGGATTATTCTGCAGTATAACAGATCTCACTATGAGGAAGTTTTGATGATTTTTTTCTCCAGTCTAAAATTTTCTCTCTTAAATTCATCCAATTACTCTTTTGTTATGCCCCAAGGATTGATCCAGTAGTGATATGCAAAACAGTGCAGAAGAGAGTGAAAAGAACAGCAGCAAGGATGCACTGCTGCTACCCAACAAATATATCCCACCCTGTTGGTGTTCCTCTGCACTTAATGGCGTGGATCAAGAGAAGTAAAATCCCCCCTCCCCCTAAAAAAATAAGACCACTTGTTTGGCTTTAGTCTCAACCTATCATCATCATGCCGAGTTTCTCCGCTGCACATACTGCACACCCCAGTACATGCATAGGGTCTATGATGGCTCCACACTGTGCTACATAACAGCGCCTCTCAAGTACAAACATACAGCCATTCCACAGCCTATGCTCTTCTATGGAGTAGCCACCAGACCGGAACTAAAGTGAGCTCATAGTAAAGGCAATATAGAGTATAACAATAGTTATGTGAATAAAATGTCTGAAAAATGAAACATTCAAAAATGCAGAGATCCTTCCACCAAAAGCTCTTTATATACACAAGTAATTTTCTTTTATTTTGGATGATATTACTAGTTTGACAGAGATTCACTATACTTGAAATGGGGCATAATGGTAATAATTCTCAAACCAGTAGGAATTTTTAAATGCAATCACTGTTAGTGAAGAGAATATAGTAAGTACTAAAATGATTTGCAAATTTGTCCTCTGTCACCTGCCAGCTCATTAAGAATTCCTTCTCCCTGACAGTGTACAACCCTATCCATTATCTGAAAGTTACAAAGCAAAAAATCAAATCTCAGTAGTGCAATGACTATGTCACAAAATGTAGTACCCACACTGACATAAATCCCACAGTTCTAAGAACTGAAGGCCAGAATGACGTCTTACAAAAGCAGCTGTGCATATAGTAACATGCAATATCCTTTGCACAAAGGAGCAATTTAAAATGCTGAAGTTATAAATGAGCAGTATTACTTCAGAACAGACAACCATTGAAATTAGAATAAAAGATTACTCTGTACAAAAATGTTAACAGCACTCACATTTTTTCTTGTCCAACCACTCCTCTAGTTCTGAATACCGTAGTGGTGTGGATGGATTCAAAACACCAGCTCGACGTTGAATGCGATTCATCATTTTACGGTAGGCCTTTACAACTGCTAAAAGGGATGGTCCATGACTTTTAGCCTGTAATTACAGATATATTTCATTTTCATTACTTTTAGAAATAGTGAAGGATGACTAAAGAAAGCAGATGAGGAGGTGAAATTGTTAGATGTGCAGAGTAAAATAAGATCTTAAAAGAGGGTGAAGAGAGGTAATTTTATTGCCACAAATAAGTAAGTGTAGATCTGAAAAACTGTTATGCATCATGTGATATATAAAAAATAGTGTACAAGACCTGATTTCAGTCTGCAGTGCTAATAAGGGCTGGTCCTTTCAAAAGATGTTGAGGTGGAAATATCTGGGGATGTGTGCGGCACATGAAGACTACAAGAACAGAGCTGGAATAATGAAGAGCAGCAGATGTTTTTATTTGTCAGAATTGGGGATCTGACTAGGAAGACAAAATTCGGTATCCAAACAGAGGAGTACTATGGGAATGCTGGGGAAAGAGGAACAGTGGGATGGAGTAATCACCAAGGAACAGGGGAAACTTCTCAGAAGCATCAGTATGACAGGGTCATGTGATTGACAACATACTACATCAGCAGTGTGATAATCTCAAGTGCCCAATGAAATAATGCTGAGATTTCAAGAAACAATAGATATGGGGCATGAGCCAAAGCCCATTGAAATCAATACAAGCCTTTCCAGGGACTTCAGTGGGCATTGGAATGGAGCCACAGTTAATAAATATCAATGCTGCAAAAAGATTAAAAATGGATGTTATAATTTATATCATTACATAGATTTCCAGAAACATGAAGGATTAATAAATGCAAACAAAACCTTAATCACTGACTGAATCACAGCAATGCTTACCTGTGGACTCATTAATGGTGATCAGGATAACAGCAGCCACTGCATTGCATCAGATACCACAGTTCTCATCAGATACAATTATAGAAAAATAATGTGATATCTCAGATTCCCTGGTACAGTAACAGCTGACTTTTAAATGCCAATCACTGAACCTAACAATCAGTGTTCAGTTCAAAGTATAGCCCTGTAAGGAAAAATATGCCCCATTCTCTTTGGTCCAACAACCAATTTCAAAACTATGCAAGTTCAGTTCATCGTTAATCATATAAACAAGGCAGCCACTTTTTGTAGCATATAAAGCAGCATACTCACAGGGGAATTTTAGGACAGTGACAACTATAGAATATTTTTATCTGGTTTGTATTCACTCTATTTAAGGATTTTTGGAAATCCTTTAACTATGGTTTTCAATTTGATTTATAAATTCATATAATAAACAGGTTAATGAAGGCCCGTTTATAATAGACTATCTATTTGAGTCAGGTACAGGTTAGGCTATGGAATACTTATTAGATTACAGGGCTGCATATTGCCCAGAGATTGAAATCCTGATGAGGTGGAGCTGTGTTATCTCTATAGCCAGCAGTAAGCAAGACCTCTGTTAATGTGCTGTACATATTGAAATGGAAGGCAAAAGTAAACATTCTAGCGCTTTCTGACCCTATGTGCAGGAGCTCATATTTGACTCTGGCTGAAAAAGAAGCAAACTTCAAAAAGGACAATTTTATGACATACTCTATGCATGCTTAGCTCAAGTGTTTGATATTTAAAATGGGGGCGAGTAAAGAAGAGAGATAATGAACAGCTTGTTAAACCTATGCTGTTTTTATATGTGAAAAAGAAATCCTGGAATTAACTGATTAGCATGTAAGTGTGCCATAGTTCTCTTCAGGACAGAATTAAAAAGGGATCAGATGTGAACCACAGCCCCTTTACTCCAAAAGCTAATGGAGGTTCTCATTAAGCTCAAGTGACGAAGATCTGTCCATTTAGAGCAGGAAGGTTCAGATACTATCTTCATTTTCACTGAATTTCCAAACAGCCCACGGTGTGCTACATGGTGGTTACAATGGAGAGCTAACTGGGCATGGGCATACAACAAATATTTCATATTAAAATCATAAAAAGCAGTAGTGCTTAGGCTACTGTGACAGATTGGATCACAGAAACCCCCTGGGAGCTGCCACCTGATGTGTGAAGACTTCTTCTGTTCGTGCTTTCCTGCCCAGTCAGCTTAGGACTCCAGCACCCTGCCTGCTTTGAGCCAGACCCAGGTCTGAACCATGTCCCCTAACAGCTGTAGGGTTAACTGAAAGCAGCTTACTGAAGTGTGCCTGTCTTTAACACTCAGATGCCCAACTCCCAATGGGGTCCAAACCCTGAATAAATCCATTTTACCCTGTATAAAGCTTATACAGGGTAAACTCATAAATTGTTCACCCTCTATAACACTGATAGAGAGATATGCGCAGCTGTTTCTCTCCCCCCCCCCCCGCAAGTATTAATACATACTCTGGGTTAATTAATAAGTAAGTAAAAAGTGATATTATTAAATACAGAAAGGATTTAAGTGGTTCCAAGTAATAACAGACAGACAGACCAAAGTGAATTACCAAGCAAAATAAAATAAAACCCGCAAGTCTATGTCTAATAAAACTGAATACAGACAAAACCGCACCAGTTCCAGTAAGCTTCCTTTTACAAACTAATCTCCTTCTAGTCTGGGTCCAGCAATCTCTCACACCCCCTGTAGTTACTGTCCTTTGTTCCAGTTTCTTTCTAGGGGGTGGAGAGGCTCTCTCTTTAGCCAGCTGAAGACAAAATGGAGGGGTCTCCCCCGGGCTTAAATAGACTTTCTCTGAGGGTGAAGACCCCCTCCTCTCTCCTATGCAAAGTCCAGCTCCAAGATGGAGTTCTGGATTCACTTAGACAAGTCACATGTCCATGCATGACTCACAGTTTCTTACCAGGTAGCAGCCATGGGTCACATGCTACCTTGAATGTCCTCAAGTAGACTTCTTATGTGGATTGGAGCATTCCAAGATCCATTGTACTTTAAGTGCTTCTTGATTTGCACATTCCTTTCTCAATAAGCTGACCAAATGCTTTACAAAGGTTACTTAAAAATCAAGCCAGTACACAGCCAATATTCATAACTTCGAATACAAAAACGACACACACATACAAATAGGATTAATAGATTCAGGAGACCGTAACCTCTACAGAGATATGTTACATGGCATGTGTATCATAAAACATATTCTAGTTATGTCATATATACATTCATAAGCATATCTCCATAAAGCCTTATGGGGGGGCACTGTCATAGCTACTTTCCAAGAATTTTAACACTACCCAGATACAGTGAATTACAGTATGTGAAATTAACATCTGACACATTACCTTGGTCTTTATTCTGTTGAATCTGGTACGTTCAAGCCATCCTCTGACATATTTCTGAATATAAATGGATGCTCTAATTACTTTTCTGCAGCTAGGGTCCTTTCTGGCATGAAAAGCCTCAAAGACTTCTAAGTGTGGTCCAATTCTTTTGACCTTTTCCTGAGTTTTAATGACAATACATTTTCCACTAGAAATTAAAACATAAAAGATTTTTTTAATTTATTTTTCAATAGTGTAGAGCATGCAACACAAACTATAAAATCAAAATTCTAGCAAAGGAATTGATATAATTTGAATCTAAAATAATTGTAGAATGCATTCAAGGCTTTAAAATAAGTATTTAGCCATTTACCATCCACTATTACTAAATTAGCATCCAAAATTTGTTGTGTTTTACAGACATGTAGATCAGCACATTCCCTACTAGGCTGCAAATATTAAAGGATTTTTTTAAAAATGTTACATGTCAAAAAACATATTTTTCAGTTTTCAAGTTTTTGTATTTGATTACAAAACATAGTAAATGAAAAAGAGTACTAGATTCAATACAAGAATGTGTCCTTTTCAATCAAGGATCTGAGTAAGATGAAAATAAACATTGTAAATCTTCCTTTTTCTGAAGGTATAATCATGAGTGGAAATAATCATTTCATAGTTAAAGTCATAACTAGCTTTGTATTATAAAGCCAACTGTGATTCTATTTCCCACACCTAGACTGTGCCAAGACTAAACTACTCCACCAGAAATATAATTGAGTACCTTTGTCACAGGAAAATGTTTTTTTTTTTAATTTGGTATTAATTGAACAAAATGCTAGTAAGATATGAAAGTTTGAAAAACTGAGCTTCTCCCATTTGAATGTTTCCTCTGTGTGTGTGGTTTGTTTTGGGGGTATGTTTGTTTTGGAGAGGGTTTAGCCCAATGAAGCTGAAATGTGTCTTGTCCTGCCCATCATACCTTCTCCCTATATTCAAGTCATTACAGCATTTTCACATTATACCCTCTACGTATAATCCACAAACACAACCTACCCTTATCTACCATATGCCGCAAAACCCAATCAGCCATTCTCTCTCTCTCTCTGTTAGAAACACTTTTGATTTATTGTATTCACCTTTCCAAAGTGGATCTGTGACTCCACCACTCACATACAATCAGATACACTTCCATTCTACAAATAATAAAATAATAATAATAATAATACCTAGCTCTTATACAAGATTTTTCACAAGATACTGATCAATACTGGCCCGGATTCACTCATGCACCAGCAGGGGCAGTTTACTCAAATAAAGGGCAAGTAGCGTTTACATCGCTGTCCTCCACACAGGTTTTTTCTAGGGGATGGCAGCTTTAATTTGCCATTGAGATTCCACAGCAATTGTAACATAAAAAGCTTCTTAAGAAATATATTGAATCCATTCATTCCCATGACATCCTGGCTCCAACCCTTTCCTAGACAGTGTTGCCCATTTTGCAGGCAGTTCTGGTCTGCACTGCGACATCAGATGGAGCAGAGGCTAAGGGTGGCCTCTTATCATACTTTTCACCACCAGCTGCCAATAGCCCTAAGATGGTTTGATCCACTGGCCACAAAGCCCAGAGTGCATCATTCTCTCAAACAGGCTAGACAGAAAGAGCCTCACCTATGCGCTATGCTACAGGTAAAGGGGAACTGACAGGCAGAATGTACTGTTTTTTTCTTGTTCATCCTTTCAAAACTTTGAAAAATGTCAGAAATGTTTATCATAGACCCTTATCTACATCATGAGGATGATTCATACTGTGGCGTCACTTGAGATGGAGTTAAGATTGCCTGGGTTCTCTCACCTCTACTTTCAGACTTACAAACATTAAGGTTACATTTTAGATTTTCTAACTTTCTGGGTTTCTTTCCCCCAAAGTAAGATTTGTAAGGGTTCTTTTTCTCATAAAAGTTATCCTGAACTCCAACTTAATACTGTTGTCTGGGGAAATCATTTATAATTGTGTTCATTCCACTCACACTTGGTCAACATTCACTCTGGGTCAACTCATATCCTTTTGGGGGCTTTTACAACACAAATATGGAAGATATGAGGACCTGGAGATCAGCCCTATTTAGAAGATGGGAATATACAAGCAAATCCTCAGTAGGTGCAGGGGCAGCTGTCAGCTCCTTAAACTTCTATGTAAAGCCAAATGTGAGTGAACTGCAGTGCAGATCTAAGGGCAATATATTGCATAACTTTCACTATCTAAAGTTTTGAGGTTTACATGGGCTCATAATGGGGATTAGAAAATTGAATCACATGTTTTCTGATTTTTTAAATAATCTTTTAATTTAATAATATGCCATTTACATGTGCCTATTTATAACTCTGTACAAAAGTACAATATTGTGAATTGGCACTGGAAGACAGGCAACCTATTATGATTATACCAGTATTTTGTATTGGCCTTAATGACATGAAAATAACAAAATGCTATTTTCATGTTACACTGTTCTTTCTTATATGTGTCATTGCTTAATATGAAAGTTTGATATTTATGTTAATTCCTGGATTATGTGATTTCTATTATTTATACCACCTCTAATACTTTTCTTTTTTTATGAGAAAATATGTTCCCTGTTCTTAATAGAGAAGAAGAATAAATTAAGAGTGATTTTTACTATTTCAAGTTTAGAATACACCAGATAAAAAAAAATTAGGTATGATGTTTGAAAAGAAACTGCTATTAAACTATAATCTTATCAGCATTAATACATATTACACCAGTTATAAATTTTGGTTCAGATATTGCTACTAATTAGTTTTGGCTGATATTGAAGTATTTTGCATGCCCCATGTATAAAAGCTGTTGGCCCATCTGTTAATAGGTTGGAAATGATTAAGGGATACTTATTTTCGCTGTTGTAAAGGCCAAATAGTTTTCAAGCTGCAAATGTGTGACAAAAAACTAACAGGGTTGCCAAGTTCAGGACCTGATTTTGCAGAAAAGTTTTGATGTCTGATACTGCCTTGGGCCACCATATCATCTACAAACCTACAGTATGTATAGGCAAATATCCACCCTCCTTTGACAGGACCAGCCTACCTACTTTGTTCAAACGTAATTTATAATAGAGTTGCAATTTATTTTGATTTGGTTGATCTGCTATCAACCCAAGTCAAGAGGTTTCTGCTTCACATATATTGACCTGCGGTTCCCTGATACTCATATCTGGGTAGCTAGTGATATACAAGTTTGTGAAAAGAAAAGGAGGACTTGTGGCACCTTAGAGACTAACCAATTTCTCTGAGCATAAGCTTTCGTGAGCTACAGCTCACTTCATCGGATGCATCCGATGAAGTGAGCTGTAGCTCACGAAAGCTTATGCTCAAAGAAATTGGTTAGTCTCTAAGGTGCCACAAGTCCTCCTTTTCTTTTTGCGGATACAGACTAACATGGCTGCTACTCTGATACAAGTATGTGGTTTCAGTTTAGTCTCCAAGAAATATTTTTACTATTTTAATATTTCATGTTATAAATTCACCAAGTAATTTCCAGGACTGGCATTCTGCATCAACACCACTACAACAGAGTTTTATCAAGGCCCTGTAGCTGCCCCTGGAGCTGAGAGCATGCCGGCCTTGTCAGTGTGCCTAGTTCCACATCTACATGTAATATCTGAAAATCGTTCCAGGACTCCATGCAGATGAAGAAAAGTCAACATTAATTATTATTTAATATCTGTATTGTTATAGCACCTAGATTCCTCCACCAGATTCCCACTGTTATAGGCACTATGGAAACATCTAGGACTAGATGATCCCATCCCTTACTTGGCCATGCAGGGAAGAGAGAGGGACTAAGACCCACTTTCTCTCTTACATCCCTGCTTGGATTGCATTGCAAATCTACCTATAGTGAGGAGAGCAAGTGGACAACCATGAAGAGTGGTGGAGAGTGGGAGGACACTGGTTCTTCTTCCCTCTGGTCAGGGGGTCCATCTTAACCTATTTTTTCTACAGAGCAATGGAGGAACTCAAGAAGGAATTGTGGTTCTGAGTCACAATTGGTTCTGTGGTTTGCTCTTGGTATGAGACAGCTTCTCAGGACAAGTTGTAAACTTACAATGTAGCCCAGGGTAAATTATAGTTCCTGTCCTAAATTATTATTTATTATTTGTATTATCATAGCCCTATGTGCCATAGTCGTGGAGCAGAACCTCACTGCGCTAGGTGCTGTACAGACACAGAACAAAAGATGGTCCCTTCCCCAAATTGCTTACTATCTGAGTATAAGACAAGAGACACATGGATACAAACAGATAGAAAGGGAAGTACATGAAAACAATGAGACAATATTGGTCAGTATGACAGGCAATGGTCTTGATACAGTAGTGACCTGTTAAATTTTATTATAGGCATCACACCAAAGGAGAATTTTAAATAGGTTTTGAAGGAGATTAATGAGATGGCTTTGCAGATGTTTATGTGGAGCTGCACCCAAGAGTGAGGGGTAGCATAGCAGAAACTAAAAAGTTGGAAAATGTAAAAAGTGCGTGATGGAGGCTGGCATAAAGAGCCAATCAAATGGGAGTAGATATTTCAATAGTGAATGAGAGATGATAGATAAAGGGGGAAAAGGCTGCAAAAGTCCTTGGAAGTGAAGACAAGTAGTTTATGTTTGATAAAATAAAGAAGGGGGAGCCAGTGAAGGGATGCAAAAAAGGGATGACAAAGTAATGGGCTAGGATAATGGACTTTACAGCAGCATTCTAAATCGATATCAGATGGACAAGATTGCATTTGTCAAGCCCAGAGAAAAGAATGTTGCAGAAATCAAGATGCAAGATGATTAGAGCTAGATGAGAATTTGAGCTGTGTGGTTGCATAGGAAAGGCCATATCTTAAAGATGTTATGAAAAAAGAATTAGCAAGATTTAAATATAGCCGTGATGTAAGTGCCAAGAGATGTCCTAAAGAGTTTGCATTTTGCAAGTCTATAGAATTGTCCATCAGATGATCCCCAACTATTTCAGACACTCTTTGCAGTGTCCTTGAGCCATGAGAAACCTCAGAGAAAGAATGTGGGAATGTAGTGAGGTATACTGGTATGGAGAAGGGGGGGGAGGAGAGGGGATAAATCAACAACAAAAAATCTCCATCAACCCAAATCCCTAGTCACAAGGAACTTCCCTATAGTTCTACCATATAATCTCAGTCCTCCATTCCATCTGGACGAGGAATATTTCAGCCTAAGCTTTTCTCAAACAAACTAGACAATATATCCCTGTGCAGAGGACCAGAACAAGATCTACATCCCATTTAAATATCAATTATGTGTGATATTTAAGGGATGCACAGGCCCTTTGTTGGACCTCTTCGTTTGGTGAATCTCACCTATTACATCATATCCTGCCATTTTCTCATATATACAGTTCCATACATTGCAGCCAAAGCTGATGGAAAGATATGACTCAAACTTTCAGTTGTCACAGATGAAGAGTTCTTTGGAGATATATAAAAAGCATTCAAATAAAATATTTAGGGCTGTCAATTAATCACAGTTAATGGATGCAATTAAATAAAAACAAATTAACTTTTTTTTTAAATTAGCGTTAATCGCACACCTCTGGCTGTGGCCAGAGAGAAAGGGAGACATGGCTGGCCTTATAGGTGTGTGAGGGGGACCACAACCCAGACTGCTGTGCTCAGGGGGGTGCCGCTGCATGCCTCAGGGCAGGGGTGCCAGTCTTCCTGCCACCCTGCTCCACTGCTGCTCCTGCCTCCTCCGCCCCCACTCCACCCCCCCCAGCTAAGCTGCTCTGGACTGGGAGCCTGCCTCCTGAGCAGAGAGGGGGTGGGGGCTGATGTTGGGTTGTTCCCCTCCATCCACCCATGTACCTGGTTGCTGATGCCCACTCAGGAATGAGTGCTGCTGCCTGCAACTACTGCTGCTGGCTGAAAATGCATCCAAGCTCTTAAGTGCTCTGCTTAAAGAGACAACGCTCCCCTTCTCCCCTACACACACACACGCTCTCACACCAAACCAAAATCTAAAATGGGGCCCCTGGGGCCCCAGAGGTGGCCAGAGGTCTGCAAGATGGCAGTAGGCTCCGGCAAGATGCAATCCCCATGAGACAGCACGGAGCCCTCCTTGAGCTGCAAGCTGAGTGCCAGGTACCATGAGCTGCAGCAGCGGCGCAGAAGTAAGTCCATCCAAAATATTTAAATAAATGGCATTCTATTGTGGTTTAACAGCGCAATTAAAATTGCAATTAATTGCAACTATTTTTTAAGCTCGTGATTAATTTTTTTAATATCATTTGACAACCCTAAAAATATTCTATACTGGTTGTGTCTCTGGCTCATGAAATAATTTTTCTTGGTTGGATTTAGATTTAAACTGTGACACCAAGGGGGAAAGATGAGTAACTAACCCTGGATCTATTTACTTCATCTGCAAATTTAATTTTTAAATGAATAATATAGAGTGCTACCAACATGAACTTTCCTGGAAAATCTGTCAAGCACTTTCTCTAATGATTATACATCTTAGAAGTACAATAAATGAAAGGATTACCACTGAAATCATATTAATCTACAAAGGATTAACAGCATACTGTTGAAAGACTTCAATAGAGAATAAGTGATTTATTAATGAACTGCAATAGCACACTATCTGAGATTTTAAGAATGCAACGAACTATTCGTATATATTGTGCTGAAGGAGAGTATAGAAGCTGGAGCAACAAAAGTTCAAAAGGACTCTAAGAAAGAATGTTTATATAAAGAAAACACTTCACACTGTAGAGAATAAAATGGTTAGATAGTAACCGTGGAGTATAATATATCATATTATTTAGTCTTACTCCCTAGATATTATTTACTCATTTTCTCTCTGAGTTCTTGCCAGTTGTGTTCTCATTTTAATTTAGAATTTTAAACTTTTAGATACGTTATATGAAAGGTTTCATGTTACAAAAAGGAATTGAATCGTATTGAACTTCTGAACCTATTGGAATAGAGAATGAAGCGCCGATTTCCTACTGGTACTGGGTGTTCTCTCTAAATATGAAAAACACTCCTACTGCATATAGAGCCCCTTCTCTTTGGCAATATGCAGCTTAGCTTTTAAAATTTCAACACAAAACTGGAAATTATTTTCCCAGTATATTTCCCCTGTTTATAGCAGCAGCAATTATAGATAGCAAATATAGCAGTCAGGCATTTCAAGTTAATTACAAGCTGAGTTCACCTCTTCAAGGCAATCATCAGGGCTCTAGATTCAGTAGCCAGGCCTATTCATCTAATCACTTAAGCACATGCTCAACTTTAACTTGACTTAACTTTAAATCAATGGGATTTTAAAACATGCTTAAATGCTTTGAAGTTAAAATTAAGCAAGTGCTTAAGTGCTTTACTGAATATGGATGCAGTAATGAATCAGGACCCCTTGATGACTTCTAAGTTATTGCATAAATAAAAGCACACACACACACACACACTGTATGGATGAGAGGAATTTTGATTACCAGGTTATTATAATTCAAACTGACAAAATATGGATATGAAAAAACAATATTTAAACACAAAAATCCATCTCAAATTGTTCACTGTTTGAATGTTCATGGATTGTAACTTATAATTAGGCCCATACCAAATTCATGGTTCATTATGGTCAATTTCATGGTCAGAGGATTTTTAAAATTGTAATTTTCACAACTTCAGCTATTTAAATCTGATATTTCAAGGTGTTGTAATTGTAGGGGTCCTGACCCAAAAAAGGAGTTGTGGAGCAGTCACCAGGTTCTTGTAGGGTGGATTGCAGTACTGCTACCCTTACTTCTACATTGCTGTTGGCGATGGCGCTGCCTTCAGAGCTGGGCAGCTGGAGATCGGGGGCTGCTGGCCAGGAGCCCAGCTCTGAAGGCAGCACCGCTGCCAGCAGCAGTGCAGAAGTAAGGATGGCATGGTATGGTATTGCCACCCTTACTGCTGTGCTGCTGCCTGCAGAGCTAGACCCTCAGTCAGCAGCTGCCACTGTCTGGCCACCCAGCTCTGAAGGCAGTGCAGAAGTAAGGGTAGCAATACTGTGACTCCCATAAAATAATCTTGCGACCCGCCCCCCTCAAGTTCCTTTTGGGTCAGGACCCCCAGTTTGAGAAATTCTCGTCTCCTCTGTGATATCTGTACAGTATAGCGTAAAAGCACATAAAAGACCAGATTTCATAGGGGGAGACCAGATTTTACCATCCCAGACACGTTTTTCATGGCCATAAATTTGGTAGAGCCCTCCTTATAATACTCTAGGGAAACAAAGTGCTACTTTAAGACCAGCTGCTAAAGTTGGCTCAAGAACAGTTCCAACTTCAAGCTAGAAGACAAAGCAATTCAATGGATTGAGCCCCCAGGGCTAATCCTACAATTCGTTTCATGCTCTCAGTGCCCACTGGTGCTAGTGGGAGTTGAGGATGCTGAGCAACTGAAAGGATTATGCTGTTGGACCAAAACTGTGGAGTTTTACATCATAATATTCAAAATCTAGGATGTTTGCTTCTTTTCTGGAAATCATTTAACCTCTAATTAAGGCAAATAAAAGCTCTCTCTTCCATCTCACCTTTACAAAATAACCAGAAAAACAATACAAAAACAACAATTGGCTATGACTTTCCAGAAAGATTTGTACAAAAGAAGCACCTGCTAATCTTCCTTTTTGATTCAGGAGCAATAGTTACAGCTTTCTTTAATTTGTCATCTTGTAAATCTGTTGTTATCTAGAAAGACAGAGATAAAACTAGTGAACTCTACAGGAGAAATCCATGACAATTCATACTGCCAAATATTTTTAAAAAAATATAAATATTAAAACGTTTAATTTACACAGGACTTTGTTGAAAGAACCTATGCTGCTAAAATAGATAAACCTAGTCTAACCATAGCAGTGAATGGTAGTAATGAGCCCATCAACAGTCTGCCTTGTTTCTAGATTGCAGATTCAGAAAAGTCTTTTCTTTCTTGCCCCCACAAAACAGTGGAACAGAGGGAAAATTCATTTGAATAAAATTCTACAAATAATTAAATTAAGACAAGACAAAAAAAGGATAGAGATTGACTACCACATTTTTCTTTTTAAGCCAGTTAGTTATATATTACAGGATGACATCAGGCTCTATATTTTCTTTAAGATCCAGCTCTAGTGTTGCACCATGGTTATTTTCATCTTCTTTAATGGGATAAGTTACTTGTGAAAGGCTTTCATATAATATGGTCCACCAAAGATACTGCATGCAGTTGCAATATCTGTCACACTGGGCTCTCCACATATAGGTGAGCACACTCTGAATCTTTGGGAGTGGAGATTGGTATGTTAGAGAGACAGAGAGAGAGGGGGATTCTCCTTTGTCAGGACCAGACCAGTTCACAACTAAGTGTCGAGAGAGCAAAGGTGAGCTATCACATTTGTAGAAGATATGTAGAGGAGAGATTTGTTTTTTCCCCTGAAAAATACTTTTCTAAACATAAATAACTGCCACGTTGCTAACTATTCATTTCAAAACTAAACATTAACATAAATTATAACATTTTGATGAACAGGACTGCTAATAAAACAGTAACACCCTTGGGACTTAGTAATATCATCTCAAATATTTTGTACTTTCAGAATGAACTGATCCCTTAAGTACTTTTTTACTGAGTATCCTGAAGTATGCTACTTTCCCTCGATTTGTAGGTCAGAGTCACCCCTTAGAATGTAAAAGGGGCAGGGGTGAGGAGCACATCATAAAGTTTTGTTGTTAAAAGTTTGCACAATGGTACTCTTTGCTACACTCTCACAGCAAGAGATTTAAAAGCCAGCTTTATCTTCCCAATACCTTCACAGTGCAGCAAAGCATGTGTTTGACTCAGAAAGAACTGTACCTACATCACACTATGATGATCCACTTGCCAGTTCGTTCATTCTGTCTCTCAGTTACAAGATGAATTTAACTGGCTGTTATAGCAATATGCACTGTGCTGTTTAGAGAAGAAATTGTCTCACCTAGATATCTTATACTGAGTTTCCCTTCCACAGCCCTCCAATAATAGTGTTCTCCCATCACCGTCTGCCACCACTCTTCAAGGCCAGTTCCTCTCTACAGCCTTCCGAAGGTCCTTCAACCTTATGATTATCCAACAATCACAGCTCCTTTCCTCCACTTCTCATTTTACCTTTAAAGATCCAGTCATGCGGTTCAGCAAGTCTTGCAATCTTTCTTCTTGGCTTGACCCCTGCTAAATTCAAAGCCTTCTGTCTGAAACAGGAACACCCTACAATAAAGACCTTCCTCCATTTTATAAGCCACCTGTTATCTTCTTCACCAGCACAATCAACTCCTCTACTGCTTCCCAGTCCTGTTGCTCCCCAACCCACTCTGCCATCTGCATGGCAGGAATTCAGAGAAAAGCTTACTAAGTGTTATAAGTCTCAGCTTTGTCTCACAGGCAGTGATGCTTTGTGAGCAGAGTAATTATTCCAGACTAAAGCCACTTTTATTCCAAAATAGAGTGTCCACACAAGAAGCTATTCTGTAATAACTTATTCCACTGTACGTATGCCAATTTTCCCTTGTAGACTAAGCATAAGGGGTTATTCAGTAAGAGTTTAAGGTTCTTTATCCAGAGCAAGAATTTCAGTCCTTTTATTGTACCTCAAAAACAACAGCTTTAGCTTTAAATTAATCTAAAATGGAATGAAAAGGTTTCAAAATGTCACTTTAAACAGCTCCAAATTGTGTGAAATACGGAGATTTGGGGGGATTTTTTTTTTTTTAAGACCAACAACATTTCAGGAATTTGACTGAGAAAGTCATGAGAGACTGAAAAAAGGTGAGTGGGTTAGAATAAAAGCTGAAAGTCAACACTAACTATTGGATAGCTGACGCTGTGCTCTCACCCGCTACATTTTTTCATGTGAGCTATCTCAGGCTTTGTTCAGTTCAGAATATCACATAAGCCAGTTTGTATAGGGAAATTCAAAACTATGGAGCCACTTTGTTTAGATAGTACTATTGTTTGCCAGCCTTGAACCACAGTGCAAGAGTGCAAGTGCTTGCTCATAACTAAAAGTGTATTCGTTTTAAAGAACGCTCTTCCTCCTGTTGAAGGTCATGGAAATAACCCTACTGAAATAAGAATTGTGAGCAAACCATAACTACATCCTATACTGGCTCAATGAAAACAACTCAATCCAAAATAATGGCACTCTAGTAAAGCTACAGTTCGCCTATACAATCCATTATCCACTTTCCCATATGCCTTTTAGTGAAAAATGTTGTCAAATATATTTAAAAGTTTAATGAACCCATTTAACTTTTTTGTTTCTTAATTTTCCAAAGAGTACATTAAAGCCATTCTAAACAAACAACAACAATACCCCTTGTGTGTAGATGTAAGTGAGGCTACCGGCACTTTCTGGGTCTGCTCATTGTTTTCTCAAAATTTGTATTCTATGTCTGGTGCATTTTCTGTCATAAAATGAAAGCAATTAGAACTGTAAAAATATTCTACAAGCTGGTTTTATTTCTATGTGAAACATGTTCACTACCAAAAGCTTGTCTTTTCAGATGGCTTTATTTTTGGTTATGGTTTAGGTTTAGTTTGTGTTTCAGTTTTTCCTCTGTTAATTTGGACTGTTCCCTTTTAATTGGATTACCTATTGTAACTAAATTCCATGCAAGTGAAAATGCCAAAAGTTAAACACACCTTGCTTAAACACTAACTTACTCACCTGAGACTTGCCTGTTTAAGGCCTACATAGAACATTAACCCAGTGTTCACAACAGTTGTTAGCAATGGGTTCCCCAACCCAATTGTGAAAACTGCTTAACTGCACTGTAGAAAGGACAGAACAATTTTCAGAACCGTTATAGAAAGTATCTCAATCATGTTCTGTAACAGGAAAATGGTTTTGTCCCATACAAGATAATCAAACTGTCTTCACCACAAGCTCAGGAGCACCTGTTGCTCACAACCATTGTCCACAATGGGTCAATTCTATAATGTAGAGTAGGGTTTAGAGTCAATGCCATCTTCTATGGGTCTCCCAAGAAAGCTTTTTTAATCACCGTTTCTGATATGATAAAGGGCAATACTGGAGATTTACTGGCAATTATATTCCCTATGAGAGGCCATTTGTAAAATACAAAAATGAAGACTAGTGGCATGAGCAAGAGATCCCAAAATACCTTCATATGTGTATGTATAGATTGATACTTTACGCCGACATCTACATTAGAAGCTAGGGATGTGATTTCCTGGCTCATGTACACATACTCATGCTAGTTCTCATCAAACTAGCAACAGTATAAATAATGCAGCTGTAGTAGCGTTGGTACCTGCAGTGATGGCGTGGCTTAGCCGTGCTGAGTACAAACCTGCCTGAAACCAGTGAGTATGTACTCTGCAGGGTTAAGCCTTGCCTTTGCTGCTGCTACCCACGCTACCATGGCTACACTATTTATATTCGCTTGTAGCTCGATAAGAGCTTGCACGAATATGTGTACACGAGCAAGGGAATCACCCCCCTGGTTAGTGGTGTAGACATAGCCTACGACACATATCTGCATGGATATTTTGTCTTCTCTCTTTTGTTTTACATTCCATGTCTTATTTTAAGTATTGTGACTATTTAATTTAGCAATAATCCTATATTCAATATTATCTACCTCCAGCTGAAATACACTCCCCAGTTGTGGTTCTCACTATTGTCTTTGAGAATCAACTGACTCATAGGGTAATTCACAATTCTGACCAAAAAAACAAGACAAGAGGGAGAGTGCTTATGGCACAAAGGCTGGATTCAAAGCATTTTCCAAAGGATACACAAAACAATTGACTATATCCACCTGAAAGTTTCATTTACTTGAGTCACCATCATTAAGAGAGACATTTAACGATAACATCATGAAATTGCAGAGTTGCTAGGGTTCCAGCTGCGACTACCCAGAATCCTGTCCAAATCAACTTAAGCTATCAAACCTCTGCCCTTCTTTCATAATTTGTTTTATTCACAGATCGAGCCCCTCCTTTTAAGAACAAAAGGAACATTTAAAGAAAAGAAACCCTCCCACTTTTCATACTGCAAGCCTTTCAACCTTCACAGGAATTCCCAGATAAGCTGAAATATGTAAGAAAACAAAGATTTTATGAAGTAGAATAATATATTCAGCTCTAAAAGTTAAAGATACTTGCTACTGTAAATACTATAAATAACCTGTAACACACTGTACCTCCTAACCATTTTTGCTAAGAAATAAAATATATTTAACTTTTGTTAAATGATTTCATTTCATTTCAGACTTCGCATCAGTTGTAACTGTACAGACTGGAGTAAACATCACCCTTTGGAGTGCTGCATGTTTTTCAGTATTTAATGTCTAAGCATTGTTTTTAAAATCACTGAGACTTGAATTGTTACAGTCCTATTGCTACACCTCATTTCAGAGGGCTGGATCAGTTTCTGCATTTTTTTTTTAAGCCCAGTAGAGGAAGCCTCATATTGATGAAGAGTACAGTGTAAGATAAATTTGGCAAAAAAAAAAATGATTGTGGTAACAAATGATGTGAATAACAAACTGGAAATAGATCTAATTCCTTCTCTCAAAGAAAGTTTGGATTGTCTAGAAAAAGGGATTTAAACATGAGATGATAGCATGTATTAGCTAACACATGCTAATTAACATGCTTTAAATGTCTAGTGTAGAAAGACCTTTAACACATGCGACACTGGTCAAGTTTAAGCCTAGTCTCCCTGGATACATGGAAGCATTTGAAAGATTTTGGTGAAATTAGAAACATGACTAGTATAGCCTTCTAATGAGAAGCCTCAAAAGAAAAACACCATTAAGTGTACATATTTCTCATGCAATACTGTATTAGAAGTGATTCTTCATTTATCAGCTGAGAGCAGTTTTACATACCTCCTTGTCCGATTCTTTTATTATTGGCCTCTTTTGCTTCGCTTGTTTTTGCACATTTAAAGGTTTCTGTGATACCTCCCCTCTCCAGTCCTGGTATGCTTTGCCTATAGAAAGATCAACACAGTTTAGAATAATACATTATTTACCCAAATTAAGTGTCCACTAATCCTACTGGGCCAAATACAGCCCTCATATTAGTAGGTGCAACTCCCAAAGATATCTATGGGAATGGCACCCACTTACTACAGGATCAATCTTGTAAGCGGGAACTACTTCCACAGCAAACTTCAGATAATTCTCACCCTGCCTGGGATCTGGTTGAATGACAACAAAAGTAGTAAAATCTCAAACATTGTTCCCCATGGGATCTGGTTTAATCCAGTCTCCCAAATAGTTTTCAGACAATTATAGAGAAAACTCCATTTCTGCAAGCCTTCTCCTCGGGCTTAGCTCAACATTCTGTCACAAACTAGCAACAAAGATCCCCCCAATAGCCTCTCTCTCTCCAGGTATTCTACAGGGAGATGCCCACAAGAAGTTCTCCAAATATCCCATCAGACCAAGGAAAAGGAAACTCCTGTATATTCCTGCTTCCTTTTCCAAGCATGCATTACTGCAAGATTTATGGTTCTCATGTGTCCTGAAATTACCAGCCAGAATGCCTCTATACAGGGCAAAAACCAGAAATGGGGCTGAGGTGGGCCTGGAATCCATTATAGAATGTCAGCTTGCTCTGTGATACATCTATGTGTCTGTCTAGATCAACACAGGGTATGTCTATATTGCAGCAGGAAGTGTGCCTCCCAGCCTGGGTAGACAGACTCGCAAGAGCTAGGCTCTAGCTAGCATGCTAAAAATAACAGTGCAGACACTGCTGCATGGACTAGCTACCCAAGTACAAATCTGTCTGACCATCTTAGGGGCTGGCACATGCCAAATGTCCACAGTGCTATTTTTAGCATGCTAGCTTGAGCAGTGTTTGTCTACCCAGGCTGGGAGGCACACTGCCAGCTCCAGTGTACATACCCCGGGAGCCTTGTGCCAGATCTCTATTTAGTTCATAATCTAGTATAATCGTATACTATATTTAAAATGTCCTAACAAGTAATTATTTTTATAAACATACTTTTCTGTCTTAAAAACAAAAGAAAGGCTATGCATCAGCTTGTGTTGAGTTACATATAATATGATTTTTTCCACTACTCTATGTTGGCTCTGAACAAACCTTTACCTGTCAGTTTTACCTGCCTTTTTTTTTTTTTTTAAGATGTTATGAGCCTCCACAGTTTTGAAAGTAGCAGAGTTTTGATTACATAACCGGGGCATCATTTGCTATGGGGCAGGGGTGGCAGTGGTCCTTGCAGACCTTGGTTTGTATTCCCAAATTTTAATCGCTCTTAGGCAGCTGGCATTGTGGTGTCTCCTCCAGGCCCGTGGGGGCAGTTCTGGGGCAGGCCAGGCCGGGGCTCCTAATCACCACATTTCTGCATCTTCCCTTCCCCCCGTTTGCTGGACAGGAAGTAGCAGATGAAGCCTGGGCCAGAGCTGAGCATGAAACAAGGTAGGCCCCAATCCCAGCTCGAGGCTGGCCTTTGGTGAGACTCAGCCCACTGCCCCAGCACAGTGCCCATCCCTATTCCCAGGACAGGACTGGGACACCACCTTTCTGCCCTCTCTGGGATTAGACCAGCCTGCTAAACCTCCCTGAGCAACTGCAGCCTTAGCGGGAAGGTGTAAGCGGGGATGCTGACACAACTTTGCCCACAACAAAATTTTTCTGAAATGATGCCCCTGTTAACTTAAAGCTTAATTCAGTGAAAACTACTATACATTTACTCTAGATCATAAGTCCATCACAAATCTACCTAGGTGACTCCCAAAACTACTGGGCTAAAAACTATGTAGGGGTTAGGGAGGGGGCACCATTACCACCACCTCAGTTTTTCTTGAACAAGGATTGACCTGGCTTAGGCACACAATTCCAGGAGAGGTTTCACAGCTGTGAATCGCAAGTGAAGACAGGCATCTCTTTCTGAGCCAGACTTAGATGCCCAAGTCCTTCTGAGACGTGGGGCATAAGCCACGACCCTCTCCTTAGCATTTCCTACTTCCTAGTTTAGGTGATTCCCAACTTGTTTCATTCACAAAAGAGATGCTGAATGCAGGTTAAGTTGAACAAGTGGAAATGTATTAAGCCCATTCGACTGCTCTGTTCATGTGGCTAAGAAGCTTCCAGCCTAACTCACCAGTGTTCCCCATTACCCTGGTGTCCCATCAATAATAGTCCTTCCAGGGAACACTGGCCTTCTGATTCCAGTTCCATTTATCAGGATTCATCCTTCCTATTTGATAAACATTTTAATATAAACATTAAAACAAATAATTGACATCCAAACCCTCATCCCCTGTCCCCTCCAGTGGAGAATGCTAGCATTTAGCCAATTTGGGGTCTCATGTTTATCACAGACTGGTTACATAGTTTGGGGTTTGTGGTCTGATTACATCGATGGTCACCCAGTAATAGTGCAGTGATGGAATCACTCTACTCCAAAAACCACAACCAGAAGCTCTCTCTCTATTGGGGTGTAACCCTGTTCAGTTTCTGACATGGCTCTGCTGGCATAAGTGACCAGCTGCTCCTGCAAAAGAGCTAAACCAATTCTTTCTCAAATTAATCATGCTGGAGTGTCAGTGGCTCTCCTGGCTGGTAGTACTTCAGGATGAGGGCATCTGTTATTGTTTGTTTAAGCCTGTCAAATACTTGAAGTTGGGGACCTGTCTAGTCACACTCAAGATCCTGCCTTCTGAGCTGACTATAGGTTTCGCCAATGCAGCCAAGTGAAGACAGAAAATGTATCATTCTTATGAAGCAATGTGCCCCTTTCACATCCATTGGAGCTGGCAAGTTTCTGACTGCCTTGAACTTGTTTGGATCTGCTTTCTGTCTCTCTGCTGTGAACCAATGTCCAATGTATGTCACTTCATGCTGTTTGAATTGCATTTTTTCTGTATTGAGTTCAATGTTCCTGTCCCTGCATTGCTGTAGAAAAGCTTGTTTTCTTTCATGGTCCCATTGAGCTTCTGTATCATTGCTCCTTTCACCTGTAACAAGCATATCATCTACAATTTTCTGAATCCCAGCACTCCTTCCAGAGCTTGGGAGAGTCTTCTCTGGAACACCTCTGGTATTGGACTAATGCTCATTGGCATGCTCAGCCATCTGTAGTGAATAAATGGTGTTGCAAAGTTTGTCAGCATGCTGGACTCTTGATCCAGGCTTGTGTGCTAAAACCCGTTCCTCACATCATAGATCATGACAAGTCTGGCTTTGGAAAGTTCTGGCAAGATATCATCAATTCTGGGCATTGGATACTGGAAATGGTTCAATGCACAATTCAATGGGTTTAGATCTATGCAAATGTGTAATTGGCCTGATGGCTTCTTTACCACCATCATGCCGCTTACTCAGGCTGTGCTGGTTTCTACAGGTGCTATGAAACCCCTGCTTTCCAGCTCCTTGCATACTGGATTACATAGTGCCACTGTAATTTCCGACATAGTAAGAACACAGGTTCCTTTGTGGAGCCTACTTCCAGTTTCTGTTTTCCTTTGAGGCACCCCTCATCTTTGAAAACATCCCCATATGCTCTAAAATTGCCTCTGTTGTCCAGGAGACTTCCCCTTTTGCTTTTTGCACTGTAGCTATAAAATTCTAATGCTGAACCCTGATCAGATCCAGGATTTGTATTGCTGTATTCCCTAAGAGAGGTCTGTGGTGCTTACTATCCACCAGCACAAAACTTCAGTTGGTCCCATATGTTGTTTTTCAGGAAAGTTGTTATGAGGTCAGTTTCCTATGGCCTGCATTATTCTCTCATTGTACATAATTAGAGTGTGCCTGCTCAATCTGTGTTCACGTCAAATTCAACCTGAGGAATCACACTGCAGAAGGCCCCACTCTCCAGCTGAAATCACACAGCACATTTCCCTATTAAAATTGTTGTATGCATGGAGGTTGGCATTGCCCCTTGTTGCTTGCCTGTCCCAACAGCTTGAACTTGATATGCTCTCAGACTCTAAGAGAAAGCCACAATGTCATTGCAGTTATTTGATGTGCTATCCTCCACTTGTACAAGTCTGACCAAATTGTCCTGGGACCTTTCTCTGCTCTTGCACACACTGTTAAATGGTTCACCTCGCCGCATTCTTGCAATGATGTCCTAGTTGGGCCTGTTCTCTTTTATCCAATCATGCTGTCTCCCACAAAAAATGCATCTCACTGTGGGTATGGAACCCTGGCCACCTGCTCTCCTTCTCACTGCATGTACTTTGTGGGGTATTGTGCCTCCTAGGGCTTTCATCCTCTCTTGAGGCTTCCACAGCATACCAAGCATCTGTATAATGTAAGATCAACTTCCTAGAGCAACCGGTCCCAAGGTGGTGATCCCAAGTGCTGGAGACTATCCTGTCCTGAATCCGGGACTCTGCAAGGTCCCCAAAATTGCATGTAGCAGCCAGTGTGTGTAAGGCAGTAACATAAAGGTTATCCCTTCCCTTTCAGAAAGGTCTCTTGTGAATAATCTGTGTCGCTCCACAGTTGCATTCTGATTAGAGGAGCAATACCTCCCCGCGGCTCCAATGGCTACTATAAGGATTGAGGCAATAGTGAACAGCAGCCCTCTCTGCTTTGTCCCCCAAATAGATAAAATAATAGTTTTACTTTCCTGACATTGATCCCTCCTGCCTGGCCAGGTCTGCATACAGTTCAAACATCTCCTTCCACTGGGTCCATCACCGGGTTAAGTTTAGATCTGCAAAATTCAGGGCTTCAGGGGCTTCACAGTGATTATCATGACTCATGCTGCCAGCTGCTGCACTTCAGAGAACTCACAGCTCAGATGCTGTCACCATGTTTCATTCACAATGAGTGAAGCTGAATGCAAGTTAAGTTGAACAAGTGGAATTTTATGTCCTTTGGACAGCTGTGTCCATGTAGCTGAGTTGCTTCCAGCCTAATTCTCCAGTGTTCCCTGTTATCCGGGGGTCCCATCAATAACAGGTCACTCCAGGGAATATGGGTCCTCCGACTCCAGTGCTACTGATCATGATACACCTCTCAGCATGCTGGCTTCCATGAATGCCATTCTTCTGTGCCTAACGCTCCCCATGGATTTATGGGGAGCCTGGTCACCTAACTCAAGGCTGTGAATTGCACTTAGCAGCAGGACACTTAAAAGTTAGGCACTGCCACACTAATGTAGCAATGCCTAAGTCCCCTTTGTGAATTCCTCCCTATCCCTCCCTTCCCACCTTTTGTGCCACTTCTTACAAACAAACAGCTGGCCCTTTTATTTCCCATTCTCCACCTTGGTAGGAAGATATCTTTATCTTGCCCTTTACCATAAACAACCTTTCAGTGAGGCCAGTCAGGAGTTGTTCCATTGACTTCTACTTAAAAACCAAACAAAGAAGAAATTAAGAGCTAGCAAGGTTGATGCTGAGATCCTGTGGAAGCTATAAAAAGATGGGGAAAAGTAATATTTATAATCATGATTCTCAGCAGCACTCTCATCCCTAATGACCATTTAATTCAAAACTTGTGTTATCTTTTTATAAACTCTCAACTGTTTAATGCCTTTTTTTAATTGGACATTCAGTTTTAATCTTCAGGTACTTACAAACAATTAATAGCTGAAAGATAGAATTAGCACTTCATACTTTGATTAGCAGGGTAATTAAAAAAAGAGGAGGATCCTAGTAGTCAATTTAAATCCTAATTGTTTGAATAATTAACTGTTGGAGGGTTGATCTGAACTGTTAGATTTCATCTGTTATATCAATTTAAAATTGCAGAAGCTAACTAAACAGGTAAAAACACTGGATCAGATTGTTAGTTCCACTGAATCCCCTTTGCACCATTCTGGCCATGTAAAGGGGCCTTAGCGTGAGCATGAATGTAATTATGCCCACTTTAAGCCTTTTACACTGCCAGAAATGGTGTAAATAGGCTCCAGTGTAAATAAGAATCAGGCTTATTAGGAGAACCTGCCTATGTGATTACACTGTCCATATTTTAAGGTTTATAATTAAAAAAAAAAGCCACCAACACTTAAATAAGTTTTACACCAACATTCCTGTATTTGTCAGGTGACCAAGGGATTCAGCAATAATCAAATATGTCCCATAGGACAGGGGGCTGTTATATTATTACAAACAGTGCCAAACTCAGATGCTGTGCAGCGAAGAATACGTAAGTTGCTCTAATTTACAAGGCTATGATGTCATTGAGAGTTCTCAGTTAAGATAAGGTGCAAGAGCATTTAGGGTGTCATAAGAAATCCTAGTTGCTATTATGTACTGGTTTTAAAAGATATCTTAACACACTATGTTAATATGATGTGACTTTCTTCTTTTTTAAAAAATGTGTTTCATCTCAAGGAAGAACAGGACTCTTGTGTCTCAAGCACTGGGCCCATGCTCAGGAGATTTGGGTTAAATTCTGGTTCTGCCACAGATCTCCTGTATGACCTTGAGCAGATCAGTGAGGCCCAGATTTTTAAAGGTATGTTTAGGTGTTGCAGCATTCATCGTTACAATGCCTAACTGATTTAGGTACCTAATTTTTCAGTAGGACACATCTCGATCTTCCCTGCCTGTTTTAGCTGCCCACATACATAAGGCACTGGTAGAAATAAAGGCACAAGCTGACCCCTTTATTTAGCCTCCCCCTTTTAAGAACAGCAGCTCAGGTACTGTTTCTAAGATTGCCGTTATTGTTAGTGATATGTTTCCAGTGCCTAATGGCCAACTTAATGTGAAATGGTTCATATTACAGATACAGCCACTCAATCAGTACTAATTGTACCTTTGTTGTCAGCCTCAGCAGCACGCCCACATACTCAGTGGGTATGTGGAATATATCCCCACTCCCAGAGATGGTCCCTGCAGAGCAAGGTTGAGCGATACTGACAGTTGAATGAGTGTATCCACTTTAAGGCTATTCTAAAATATTGCCACTTAGTTTGGAATTGGAATAGATTCTGCATTTCTTTTAATTAAAGAATTTATGAAACATCCTCAAAGAGACCAACCAGACTTAAATTTTTAGCTACTACTTTAGTGTCCAAGTGAAATCCTCATTTTGTTTACTTAGTAGAAATGTACCAGACAGACTACAAACAGAGAAGAACAAAGCCTCAGAAAATGCATTTACAAAGGTTTGCTTTTCAGGATTGATATTACAAGTAATTAGCGTGACATTTAATAAATGACATTTCTAAGAACTGCTAAAGCTAACTTAACAGGCAAATAAAACAGCCTTGTTTTGTTTTTAAAAAGCTATTTGCATTGTAGCACATTTTATGCAAAGTGTTTTTGCAAACACATGTTTAAAACATCCTTTGTATACATCAAGCTTACTATTACAGTGTTCTCAACTTAGCACAAACTCCGATTAAATGAATTGTGATAAAAAAGGAAATATATTTCCATATCCCAATTCAGTCAGTATATACTGTAACTGAATGGACTCATTCTATAGTTAAAATAGATTAATCCTTGCTTAATGTAATGCAGTTTTTCTAAACATAATTCAAGCAGTAAACAATTCAGTCTCCACTTTAGTTTTTCTTTGAATAAAGAAGAGTGAGATATGGTATAATCACATTTTGTACAACTTTCTCTAATCCTCAATATCCAGTTAGGATAGTAGGAAATAATGGTAGCTGCTTTGAACAATCTGGATTTATCCTTGAGCCCTGCTACCCAGTGCTGAAGATACATTTGTTTATATAAACCATATTTTAGTGCCTTAAAAAAAACAAGGCGATCCAGGATATTAATTAGAAATTTGGTTGTCTTTGCTGATCTAAAAGTTTCGCCATGTTAAGGAGAAAGTTAAGTGTCCTACCTACATCATGGATTCATCAGCGTTGTTTTAGTACTTAAGAAATCTTGAAGCCTCTTCACTAGCCTAACAAATTTCACTGTCACTTGCCTCACTCTGTTTAGCTAGCATAATTAAAATTGACAGCACAGGAGAGAGGGCGGAGCGGTCAATCTGGACTGCTACATACAAACTGAGCTCCCACAAAATGGCCTTATAAACCATTTTTTGGCAGGAAGTGCATGATTTGGGAGCCTGAGTGAAATCCTGGCCCCATTGAAGTCAATTGGAGTTTTGCCATTGTTTACAATGGGCCCAGCATTTCACCCAATCTCTCTGCTATGGAATTGTGGCTAAACGGCATGGCTCCACCTATAGTAAAGTATACAAACTTATAAAAGCTAAGGGAAAGGAACTGTGAGATAGCTGAACAACAGAGGTAAGAGATAGTAAATAATATTAGAGTGAGTGTCCTTGAGGCAGGAATAAAATAGGATATTTAAAACTATTTGTAAAGCTGGTTAAAAAACAACAGCTTTTGTGACATTAAAAAAGGAAATTTTTATTCCAAAGGTTTAAAAAGGGAATATTTTATCTGAAATTTATCATAAAAAGAATTATTGAAAAATTTCATTTAGAAAATTTTCAGGAGGGCAGGCTTCTTCCTCTTCCCCCCGCCCTTCTATTAATTTTGCAACCCACCTCCCACCCCACCCCAAAAAAAAAAAAGAGGTGGTAGGGAAAGGAAATAGAAAATGAAAAATAAAACTCCATTGTCAGGTTTTGTCAAAAATAAAATGGAAAATTTTGGAAAAAACTAGAATTTCTCATGAAAATTTCCATTTCCTGTAAAAGGCCATTTTTCAAATTTTTTTTTCAATTTTGACTAACTTTACTATTTTGGCATAGCATGGGAACTAGGGATTGTGGGGGTGCTGCAGCACCCCCAGGTTTTATGCAGGTCTCCACTCTGGTCCCACATGCATGGTCCTGGCTGCCGGCCCTGTGCCCAGGCTCTGCTCCTGGCCCCGCCCCCACCTGTTGCTCCAGCCTCAGCCCCCTTACAGTCCAGGTCCCCCCTTCCCAGAGACACAGTCCTGCTCCTGGCCCCAGTTGGGGTGGGGGGGGCAGACAGGGGTAAGGAGGCTGGCTTTCAGGACCTCCACTATTAAAAATGTTCCAGCACTACTGTATTTGGGCCACATTTTTGAAGATTTAGAAATATCCACTAAGATTGGTAGAGCATACATAGAGCCTTCCATTGCCCATCACTGCACAATTACAGTATGGAAATGAAGATTATGACAGTAACTAGGATTCAACCTCACTGAAGTAACACTGGAACTGCAAAATCCTACAGAGGCAGGAACAGTGGCAAAAATACCAGCAGCTTTTATGTACCAGGCTGCTTCTAGGGCTATCACCTGTGGAGTTGGACCAGTGTGGGAGCAATCATGGGAGATTTCCCTAAAAGTCTTTAGCACAAAGATCTTAGATTTCCACACACCCTCCATAGGGCTTTCTCCATCTCTCCTTCTTTTATTGGTGTTTCTTTTCTCTCCCTTTTCTCTTAGGGTCTCAACCCAAGGTTTTTCTTACCACAGAGCTCTCCCTTTCCCTCTCCCTCTCCCCACCTTTTCCTGCTTACCTCAAGTCTCACTTCCCATCCATCCTCAGAGTGTCTCTTTCTTGCACTGGTGTGTCTAGCTCACTCTGATCCCAACCTTCATGCTCAAGTAAACTCAGGCAAAAGGGAACCCATTCCTAACTCCCCAATCAGGCCCTATTCCATGGATGTCCTTTGCCTTGATCATACAAGTCTTTCCATGATTTAAAGTACTCAGTCTGACCCCTAGACGCACATGGACAAGTTCCATAATAGTGAAAATGCAAAGAAAAGGTGGGGAAAGAGTCCTGTATACATATAAATGTATCATGCTCCCTTAGAAAAAGCCCTTTGAATTGCAGACTCTTCCCTTCCCCTACTCTTGCCACCATAGGTTATTTTTTAAATGTGTTTTTGCAGCAGTTCTTCACTGAAGTGAGCAGTGCTACTTTGGGACCTTGGTACTTGTGCAGTAATTACTATTCTTCAGTTCTGTATTTAATAGGCAAGTGAGAGTACTACTAAAAATATAGCAGTGCTCATAAAGATTGTCTACTGGATCCTTGTAGAAATACATCTGAAGATGCCATCCCAAAACAAGCTCTGTTCACTTCGGTGGTGTTTTTTGTTAAGGGCTGTTGCAAATGAGAAGAAAAAAAAACAGGACAGAAAGTACAGAGGAAGGAACGAAACCTGTGGTTCAGAATGTCTCTGCCTTTGCTACAGCAGCAAAAGTCTATTTTATCATATATGCAGAATGAGATTATTTACTCAAATACTTCAGAAACTATGACCGCTCTAAGGGCTCTAAACTACCCTTGATTTCATTGTCAACAGAATATTTAAATGCCACAAGCAATGTAGTATGAATGTCTTTATTAAAGGTCAGATTCTGTTCCTGTCCGATGAGATCTTGCTGCCTCTTTCCTTTTTATGCTACAAGTAGTTCTTGTAAGTGCTCTGCTTATTTGAACCACTGTGTTTTTTCTCTTTTTCCCACTGCATGACACAATTTCAGTCAGTACCCTCCTTTACAAAATGAAGGGACACTTTAGATCCTTTCCCCATGAACCAGCTCCATTAGATGAGTATTTTCATATTATCAAACAAGTGTGTTTGTATGATAGATCTATTTACATGAACTGTGGGGAATCTAGCAAGAAAAATAATTTTTTCTATCTGCTTCCTGTTATAAAGTGGAAATGAACCAGAAGCACAAAGCATAACACCCACAAATTGCATAAGATATCTTGAAAATGTAGTGGAACTAGTGCTAATTACCACAACACCACCATTTTATAAAACAACAAAGTGACTGAAAAGGAAACTACATTGGAAACTAAAGATGACAGCATATCTTCATCTAATACTATTCCCTTCCCTTTGAAAATTTGGTCATATCCTTAATACACAAAATCAAGAGGTCTGAAGTCTATTGCTAGATCTGCCACAATTCCAAAAAGCAAGACACTTATTCTCCCTATGCCTCAGTCTTAACATCTATAAAAGGGACTGATGATACATACCTACCTCATTAATGTATATCAAATTATTTGAGACCTTCAGATGTTAGGTACTAGAGAAGTACAGATATTATTGTGATTAGTAGTTAAAATGTATCTCCCTACTGCAGATCAGAATGCATAAAAATAATACATAAAAAATGATAGGTTCTAAATTAGCTGTTACACAAAGAGATCTTGGGAGTCTTCATGAATAGTTCTCTGAAAAAGATCAGCTCAAATGTGCAGCATCAGTCAAAAAAAAAAAGCTAAAAGAATGTTAGCAATCATTAGGAAAAGGATAGATAAGGCAGAAAATATCAAAATGCCACTATATAAATCCATGGTACACCGACACCTTGAATCCCACATGCAGTTCTGGGTCACCCCATCGCAAAAACGATATACTGTATTAGAACTGGAAAACATATAGAGAAGGGCAACAAAAATTATTAGGGGTATGGAACAGCATCCATATGAGGAGAGACTGGAACTGTTCAGCTTAGAAAAGAGATGACTAAGGGGGGGGATATGATAGAGGCAGATAAAATCATGAATGATGCAGAGAAAAAAAGCATTATTCACCCCTTCACATAACCCAAGAACCATGGGTCACCCAATAAAATTAACAGGTAAAAGGTTAAAACAAACAAAAGGAAGTACTTCTTCAATTAACAGCTTGTTGTCATGGGATGTTGTAAAGGCCAAAGGTAGAACTGGGTTCAAAAAAAGGAATAGATAAATTCATGGAGGATAGGTCCATCAATGGCTGTTAGCTAAGATGGTCAGAGTTGCAAGCCCATGCTCTGATGTTCCTAAGCTGGGCCTCAGGGGAAGAGGTGGGGCAGTGGTGGGGCCTTGGAGAAAGAGGCAGGGGAAGGGGCCAGGGTGTTCTTTTTTCAGCAATTAGAAAGTTAGCAACCCTACCTAGGTATGAAATGAGTAGGGAAGAAAAATGGATTAGGGACAGAAAATCTTTTGCAAAACACACACGTTGGACTTGACTCACTGTAAATTCTGTGCCATCAGAGGGACATTAGCAGTGGAAAGTCTATGTGGAGGTTAGTTAGAGGGGAAAGCTGAACCAAGTTCAAGTCAATGCTTAGCTGTGACTCATCTTTGTTAATGAATAAGGATGAACAAAGTCAATGGGAACTTTCTGGCATTACTTCCTGATCAAATGTGTTTGACTTTTCATACATTTATCATTATTTCCTTTGGCTTGGATTGTTTTTGACTGATATAGGGCTATCTTTAACTCACCAGTTGGTCTAGGTAAAACATTTTGGGTTCAATCATCCTTGTGTTGGGAATATCCTTGAGCAGGAGTTAAAGGTCAAGAATTTTTCAAGATTTCAAGATTTCACCTTTAGAATAGGAGGAAGGGACAGAGACTTGTCCTCCAGCAAAACATGCCAGAAGACCAACCCACAAATCCCACAGATCCTTGAAGACCCCAGGGGACATCCAACAGGCCAGAACCACCTTCAGGGATGTTCTGTGGCTCCCACTGGTTGTGTCCCAAAGAGTTCCTCCATGCTACCCATCCCAACCCCTCATCTCTGATAGCAGTGCTCCATTGGAGTTCTGACACCAGGCTTTCCCTAGCCAGTGACTGCTACCAGGTCCCCCCACCGCATTGAAGAGGGATTCCCACTAGGAAGGAAGTACCAAAGTCTGTAATATCTTTACTTCACAAGGAGAGATTAAGAATATTATATACCACCCAGGTTCCTCCCACGAGCCTACTCCATCCCCTATGCCTACTTACAGATCCCTTGACCTGCAGAACACCCCTTTTGGATTCTGAGGCAAGAGTGGAAATGCTGACAAGAATGGGTGGTCCATTCAAGCAGGAAGGGGATAATCCACGTGTTGGTCATAGGAGCACATTCATAAGAACAGCCATACTGGGTCAGAGTAAAGGTCCATCTAGCTGAGCATCCTGTCTTCCAACAGTGGTCAATGCCAGGTGCCCCAGAGGGAATGAACAGAACAGACAATCATCAAGTGATCCATCCCCTATCATCCATTCCCAGCTTCTGGCAAACAGAGGCTAGAGACACCCCTGCCCATCCTGGCTAATAGTCATTGATGGACCTATCCTCCCTGAATTTATCTAGTTCTTTTTTGAAGATCTTTTCAGAATTACCAAGCTAGTGTTAAAAGGTGGGGGGGGGGGGCTGACACAAATACCTTTTATTTTTGTTCACTTTTGGCAAAAGATAGGCTGATATTTCTGCCATAAATTATGAAATGGACCATGCCCAGTCTTTACTGTCAACCTAAGTTATGTCTCTACTGCAAAATGGGACAACACTTTTCAAAAAAGCATGTGCACTTTTGTGCATGCCCTACTTGGCACATGCACAAGCACTGCTGTTTGTATATAAAGTTTTGGAATCACTGCTCCATATCAAGCAATTTTCTTAGTTGTATAAATTATTCGTCCTTCATAACAACACATTAGCCTCTTCTAATTAACAATGAGTAAATTACCTTCACAAGAACTACTATTTATTGTTTAAAATAAAGCTCGGACTGGGGGAAATATCTGAAAGAACACTTCAAACATTTGGCAATTTCCATTCCGAGAGGATATTAGAAAATCTTTTCCCCCCTTACTTTACAACAGAACCAGTCAAATGATACCTGCCAGATGGTGAATATAGCTTTTTCCATCAAATAAATTTATTTGTTTGATGTAGTCAGGTATTCGAATGCTCTTTGATTAATAGTGGCAATATTAATTGACTAAATTAGACAAAACATTTCTCTTATATGTTCCTGACCATTTCCACCACCACCTCTTATCAGTGCCTATTTACCAATGATAAAAGCTATCATAATCTAAGACGGAATCCCTTTGAGCTCAAAACTGTCTGTACAACTTGTAGATAACAGTGCCTTTTTTACTAATGGAACAAAACCTGCATTGTACAAAAAAATAACGAAATATGAAAATGTAAAAATTTACAGGAAATGTTAAACATTTGTTCTTGAAAGAAAGTTTATACAGATAACCATGTATTTATGTTGATCCATTAGCAGAGAAGAAATGACAGGTAGAGTTTTTGTGATGTATAACATGTAGTGTGCTTAAGATCAGCTTTCTGTCAATTCTATAAAATTATGAGTACAGAAAAGCTGGTACTAACAAAATGATCAATAAGTTAGTTTTAAACAGTCCTACAATCCAATCAGCACAGACCCATACTTAAGTCCACATGGAGTACCAGCAATGAAATCTCTGGAGCACCACATAAGCTCCCGCCATGCACATCAGACACTACATTTCAGAGCAATAGTCTCCAACAAAGACAGTATCCACAGACTGAGAACTACTGCATTGCAGGTTTATTCACAACAGGATTGGATATTTTTC
This sequence comes from Lepidochelys kempii, assembly GCF_965140285.1. NCBI lineage: Eukaryota > Metazoa > Chordata > Testudines > Cheloniidae > Lepidochelys > Lepidochelys kempii. The sequence continues at coordinate 56,333,999 of NC_136383.1, forward strand.
TTTAACCTCTGCAGTTTACTATTTGTATTACAATTACATTACAATTTTTAACATTCTTCTATGCTACTAATAAAGAGCAAGATTATCTTGTCCTATGCCCCCGACTCTATTGTATGGGCTACAGACATCCTAGGTCACAGGGAGTGGGGGAGGGAAGGCACTAAAGGCCTGCTATTCCCCTCCTGCACAGGTTGGGACAGAGTGGGTGGTAGAAGCAGGGAACAGGTAGAGCATAAACTAACCTCCTCCCCCTCAATATGTTGGCCAGCAGAGCTCAGCCAGATTGAAGAGGAAAGTAGTCCAAAACTGGGATAGACAGCAGCAAATTGTTTTCTCCCTGCAACAAGGGGTGGACCAGAGAGGGACTTGGAATCAAGAGTCACAATTCCCTCCCTGACCTTCAAGGATTATACATAATCTAGAGCAGATTGTTATATTGCAATCTAGACCCAAAGAACAACAAAATAAAGCTGTTAGTGCTTCATTATCAGCACATCGTAGATATGCTCAAAATATGCCTGATGTTTATCTACAGGGCAAATACTGTTCTGTAGCTTTTCTGGGGTTTTTTTCTATAGTATGAAAAAATTAAGATTGTGCATGTGCAGCTATCTCGACAACAATTAACAGAAAGAATGGATTTCTATTCATTCTGAATGTCTGATGCTTCCAGAACTCAGCGTTGCCTTTTTTCTTTTTTAAATAGCCTTATCTTTTCCCATGCTAAGACTGTCTGGTGCACAGAAAAAAAAAGGTAAGATCAAAACAGACAGATACATGGGCTGACTGTTGCTAAGTACAGTAGAACAACAAAATGTTTTGTGACTATCATGATTCAAAGTCTGGTAATCTCTGTTAGAGCCCTCAATGTAGGTCTACACTGCAATTAAACACCCATGGCTGGCACATGCAAACTCACTCGGGATTATGGGGCTCGAGCTGAGAGGCTGCTTAATTGCAGTGTAAACATTCAGGCTTGGGCTGCAGGTTGAGCTCTGGGACTCTCCCATCTCTCACGGTTCTAGAGCCTGGGCTCCACCCTGAGCCGGAATGTCTATCCCACAGTTAAACAACCCCTTAGCCCGAGCTCCCTGGGCCCGGGTCAGCTGGCACAAGCCAGCCACAGGTTTCTAATTTCAGTGCAGACATACCCAGTGAGGCAATTATAGCAAACACATTTTTCCTTGATTAGCAGAAACAGTAACAAACTCAATTCAGACAAACATCTCATTTGCAGAAAGGTCCAGCAATTTTACCCAGTTTTCAGTGCACACTGACTGATGAAAAAGTTCAAAGAGTCAGTGATTAAATCTCCAGTCCCCCATCAGGATCCATTAGTGTAGACCCCTTCAGCCATGCAGAGTCACATCATTGTCAATGGGTATCCGTAAAGGTGCAGGGGTGCCTGCTACCAGATTCTGATGCAGAACTAGGAGTCTAAAATGGTACAAGAATGCAATTCATCCTGACTCCCGCCCCCATTACTCTGTTATAGTCAGTGACTATACAGGATTGTTAACAGCAATGGTATTGTCAATCAACCAACAAGAGTTCTTACCTATGTGCAGTCACCAAAGCTTTCTTGCCACAGGGTTGACAGAATCTTTCATATGTATTCAGCATATATGTAGTATATTGCAGCAGAAAGATAGGAATCAAAGCATTGGTGCAGGTAAACCATCCTGTAACTGCATTTTCTGATTCAGGATCAGGCTACACAGTAACTTCCTTCTATCAGTTCTAATGACACATACAGGATTCAAGGCAGCTCACAAAGCTTGACCACCGGGATTTCAAAGGATATCTACTCAATGGTATCCTTGGAATACATGAACACTTAGGCTTACAGTGAATTATTAACTAGCCAAGATTAATGTCTTTATTTCCTTCTACCTTTCCCCGGAACTTCTAAACTCAAAGTGAGATATTGCTTCAAAATACTTGCATCATAACATTTAAAAATATAAAGAAAAGAAAGAACTTTTATAATGAATGCAACATAATGCAAATAAAATCTAATGCCATTAAAAAGAACAACATTTACCTTTGTACTGCACCTGAAGCCAAGGAATGTCATCATGCACGCATGTGGAAACACTGGGTAAATTGAAGGCCTCACTTGAAAATGCAAGATAAATTCACATCATTTAGCTTTTATATATTCCCTATATTACAGGCTTAAATGATGAGATCAACTACTATACAGTATAAATTGTCATTTTTTCAGTGTTTAAAATATTATTTAAGGAGGAATCACATTTTCTTAAAAAAAATAATCCATTATCAACGGAACTGGGTGGCTTTGGGACTTTCTAATGGGATGGAGTATTTAATTTCTAGATTAGATGTTCTGCTCCCAATCTGTTATGCCCTAAAGTTATTACCATCCAACAGCTGTTTGGCGTCAATGTGAAATAAGTAAATGGACTCAGTCCAAGCTCTCCAGCTCCTAGTGGACAGGCTTCCTACATCACAAAAATCAACACAACTGCCACCCTTTTTGGTAGTGTCAATAGAGAAGCCAAGGAGTGAATGAGCATGGAGACACAATTACCATGTCAACCCTGGAAATTACAGCATTTATGCATATTGGCAGAGAAGAAGAGGATCTTGTGATGCCTATGTGCATGCTATCCTGTAAGATGGGCTTTTATGCAAGACTACCATAAGCACTAAAAGAGAAATCACTTAAAACAGAAAACATCCCACACCGTTCAACACTGATTGTTGTAGTCATTCTCCTCACTATGAACCAAACTATGGTCTGGCTTGTGTGACTGCCCAAGGCTGTAAGAGGGGATAAGAGGTACCCTTATGCCCCCATGCTGGCTACCCAGGCCTCAGGTAGCAGCCTGAGGAGAACAACCTCCCACAACATCCCCCTCCCAAACAAATGAGTGAGAGTAGCCGGACCTTTGGCTTATTCCTTCCTCCCAACACTGCCAAACTGCCTTTTGGTCTGTTTCAGGGTTGTTTTTCTGAAGAATCCCATTCATTTTAAATGTTACATTCAAAGTAGTTTATTAATAAGCCTTTCTGAGGTGTCATGCAGGATGTTTTTCAGAAATTTTAAAAAAAATGCACGTTCTAGTCTGAACATGAAGTATGGGGAGATAGTCATTGCTCAGCTATTCACATGTTCTCTGAATTAGTTAAAGTGTGAACTTGGTCACAATAACGTGTGGTTTCAGTCTCAGTCCAGTAAGCAAACATCCCACCCATTTGATTTGTCCCATTTTAATCAATGTTGTTGCACTACCATTTAGTTTTACATATTGACTGCTATGGAAAAGTTACATGCCAGACAGTGACACAGTGCATGTTTGTCCCAGAGCTCAGTTCCCAGCATTACTATAAAATGACTGTGAGCTGCAAGAGCATCAGCACAAGAGCAGCTCGGATTCAAACATGGATGTTGGCATGCAAATGCACCCACCAGGAATTCCCATAGCCAGTAATAACACAAGGAACTTTTAAACCCAGAGCAGCATTTTTATGCCTAATGTGTAACCAGGGATATGAGCGTGCATATATTAGCAACAAGTCAATAGAAAATTCAGAGGGAGGGTACCAGTACTATAGTACGTGTATATTTTCGCCTTAGGCGTTTTAGATTTGTTAGTATCCCAACTTATACAAAAATTTAGATATGGCTTTAGGACTCTGGACAGAAATGGAGCGGTCTACCTTGCTCTCTGTTAGTGCTTTTATGCCCATATCAGTAATATTGAGAGCATTCGTAGTTCTATTTGGTTTTGTGATGGGGCGGACTGGCCCCACACTGGGAATGAGAAGGTCAACGCTTCCCTGCTGGCAGAGGAAGCCATGCCCCTGAGGCTCTGCTGGGCATGCTCCAACAGAGAGTCAAGTATAAAAACTGGCAGAGCCTCAGGGGCATAGAACCGGCAAAGAAGCCGGGAGGAGGGATAACCTCACCCCGCCCCGGAATCAAAGGGGTTGACGAGGTACAAAACCCGCCACAAGTGGTGGAGAATGTGGGCATTGACCAGGGCCTACTAGAAGGACCCACCTGTACAAGATGGAGACTGACAAGCTCCTAAAATGGCTGCTGGAAAACCAGCAGCAACAGGCTGTACAACAGCAACAACAGCAGACTCACCTGTTACAGCAGCAACTGCAGGCAGCAAAGCCACAAAAATCCCAGCAACAGCTGGTTCGGGAGTTAGCCGCCCAGCAGCAAGGGAGTCAAGATTTACTCTTTCAACAGATGGCAACCTTGTTGAAAACGGCAGCCACTCCTCCCCCCAACCCAGCTGGAGGAGGGTCAGGGGAGGGCTGCGAGGGACTACCGGTGCGGCTGTCGAAGATGGGGCCTGGGAACGACCCCGAGCCTTCCTAGTAACTTTTGAATGTGTAACTACAGCCACTCAGTGGCCCCTCAAGCATTGGGCCACTATTCTCGCCCTGTATTTAACGGGACCCACGCAGGACGCTTATCGCAATCTTGACCCACAGGAGGCACTGCAATATGAGAAGGTTAAGGCCACCATCCTAGACCAGATGGGCATCAGTCCGGAGACGTATCGACAGAGGCTGCGTCGAGAGAAATATCCGCCAGGGGCCAGAACACAGGCCATAGCCCAGGTCTGCAACCTCTGTTGGAGGTGGCTAGAGCCTGATTGCCATACTAGTTGCCAGGTGGCCGAGGCTGTGGCGCTGGAGCAGTTCCTCCGGATCCTTCCCACCGGGGAGAAGGAGTGGGTGCAGCAACACTGGCCGAAGACCCTCGCAGAGGCTATGTCCCTCATCGAAGACTTCATGACGGCAGAGCCAGAAGAGCGAGCGGGTCTTAAGATAAGGACTTCAAGGGGGGAGACCGACTCCCAGAAGGAGCGGCGCATAAGACCGGCGGGGGAGATGCCCATTTGCTTGCCCAGCAACCCCCAAGATCCGGGCCCCTCAGCAGCGTGTCCTGGGACCAAGAGGACCCTTCTGGGGAGTCAAACGTACTGCAAGGCACCCTACCCACGGAGTGGAATCACGATAGATGCTACCAGTGCGGACAAAGGGGGCATTTCAGGAGAGAGTGCCCCTACATGGACTGTAATTATGGACAGGTCCTGATGGAAGACCAATGAGCCCAGAAGGATGGGCCATCGAAGATGGTGATCCCAGTGCAAGTGGAGGGAACCCCAACCTTAGCACTGGTGGACTCGGGTTGCAGCCAGACTGTCATTCGCATGGGACTGGTAGAGGATTCCCTTCCCACTGGGGCCCCGATAAAGTTACAACATATACATGGGGATGTGAAGTCTTACCCCACCATCTGGGTACAACTGGAAGTCTCCCAAAGGGAGGTGCATTGCTTAGTGGGGGTGGCCCCTAGACTAGCGTACCCCATGGTCTTGGGTTGCGACTGGCTGGGTTTCACCAGTCTTATGCGGGGTGGAGCAGGCAGCCCGTGAAGAGGAAGAGAGCCCACTATGGGAGGTATGGTTTGTTGGGCCAACCTGGGCCACAAGACCCCTTGGAGGGGACATTGAGAGGGCCTGAAGTAACCGAAGGGAGCCAAGCCCTGACCGATGGTTCGACAGGGGAAGAGACGAGGTGGCTGGATGTTGATGGAGATTTCCTGGAGGAACAGAGAGGGGACTCCAGCCTTAGTCGAGCCTGGGAACAAGCGATCAGCCAGGATGGAGAGGCCCAGTCTCGGCAATATCGGCCCCAAGGCCCCCATTTTGAAATCTACAAAGACTTACTTTGTTAAGTGGCCCAGGAGCCAGAGACACGAGCCAAGGTGCGCCAATTGTTGGTCCCCCAAAGGTTCCAAAGAGCACTGCTCCGCCTGACCCATGTGGTCCCCTGGGTGGGACATTTGAGGCGAGAAAAGACCTTCCTATGAGTTGCCCAACTGTTTTTCTGGCCAGGCATACACCAAGAGGTCCAGGATTACTGCGCCTTTTGCCCAGAGTGCCAGAAGGCCAACCCAAAGGGGGTACCCAGGGCCCCCCTGGTGCCTCTACCAGTGATTGGCACTTCTTTCAAATGGCCTCGACCTGGTGGGGCCCCTGGAGAAAAGTAGCTCAGGGCATAGATACATCCTGGTCGTAGTAGACTATGCAACTAGGTATCCAGAGGCAGTACCCTTACGAACAACTATGGGCCCCGTGATCGCCAATGAGCTATTACAGATATTTTCCTGGGTGGGATTGCCATGAGAGATATTGACAGACCAGGGGACTAATGTAACCTCCAAGTTGATGGCAGAGCTCTGCAGACTACTGAACATCCGGGCCCTTAAAACCTCTGTCCACCATCCCCAGACAGACGGATTGGTAGAACGCTTTAATAGGACCCTGAAGGCAATCCTGCGGAAATTCATGGGGGACGACCCCCACCAGTGGGACAAGTACCTGCCAGCACTCCTCTTCACCATACGCAAGGTTCCACAGGCTTCCACCGGGTTCTCCCCATTTAAGCTCCTCTACGGGAGACGACCCCGGGGGATTTTGGACCTCTTGAAAGAAACCTGGGAGGAGCAAGAGACCCAGGTCAAAAGTTCGGTCCAGTATATCCTCCATTTGAGGGATCGGCTTCGGGAACTGGGCACCCTAGCGAGGGAGAACCTGTTACAAGTACAACGCAACCAGCAGATCCAGTACAATCGAGGGACGAAGATGAAGAACTTCGAACCGGGGGACCGAGTTCTGCTGTTACTGCCCTCCTCTAAGTCTAAATTATTAGCCAAGTGGCAAGGACTGTTCAAGGTGGTTCTGCAGGTGGGGCCCACTGATTATGAGATCCGGCTGTCCGGACGACGAAGGGACACCCAAATATACCATATGAACCTGCTGAAGGCATGGAAGGACCGAGAGAGTGTTTTATGATTGCCCCATACCCCCCAGAGCCCAAACTTGGGCCCTTAGCCAGAGAGTGTAAGGAGCCGGGCATGGTAGCCATTGGCCAAGAGCTCAACCCTACGCAGCAAGAACAGATATGGCAGGTGGTGGCCGCATTCCCCATGGTACTGTCCGCTCAACCAGGGAAAACGACGGTGACCAGCCACCACATCGCCGCTATCCCCAGCCAAAAGGTGAGAGAGAACCACAGCCCGCTCCCTAAGAAAATGTGGGAGACTGTGTGGAAGAAGTTGGAATTGATGTTAACCCTGGGGGTGGTGGAAGAATCGAGGAGTGACTGGAGAAGTCCCATAGTACTGGTCCCCAAGCCAGACAGTTCAGTGAGATTTTGCATAAACTTTCGCAAAGTGAATGCCATCTCTCACTTTGACGCCTACCCCATGCCACGGGTGGATGAGTTACTGGAGAGACTAGGACAGGCAGAATTTATCTCCACCCTGGATTTGACCAAAGGGTACTGGCAGATCTCTCTGACACCTACCTCACAAGGAAAGACAGCCTTTCCTACGCCATTCAGTCTTTTCCAATTTACAGTGATGCCCTTGGGGTTACATGGTGCCGAGGCTACATTCCAGTGGCTCGTAAACCAGGTACTGAGCCCCCACAGTTTGTATGCCGCGGCATACATTGATGACTTTGTTTATAGCTCCAGCTGGGGAGACCATATTCGGCACCTAACCAAGGTACTACAAGCCCTGGGCAACGCAGGCCTCACGGCGAATCCGGCCAAGTGCCATTTAGGACAGAGGGAGGTGACTTATTTAGGCTATACGGTAGGGCAAGGGAAATTATGCTCCATGGTAGATAAGGTATGGGCTTTGAAGGACTACCCCACCCCTAAATCCAAAAAAACAGGTACAACAGTTCTTAGGGTTGGCGGGGTATTATCAGCGATTTGTCCCTAATTTCTCGACACTGGCTGCCCCCTTGACGGGCCTAACAAAGAAAACACAGCCCCAGGAGGTCCAATGGACAGAGGAACGTGAGGGCGCCTTTCATGCACTCTGAGAACAACTGACCTGGGAGCCTGTGTTAACCCAACTAGACTTTACGAACCCCTTCATTCTCCAGACGGACACATCTGGAGTAGGTATAGGAGCTGTCACAAGAGGTAGAGGGGGAAGACCACCGCATTTTGTACCTCAGCCAGAAACTCTTTCCACGCAAGACATACTACTCTACCATAGAACGGGAGGCCCTCACAGTTAAGTGGTCAGTTGACACACTGCGATACTACTTGCTGGGGAACCACTTCTTCTTAGTGACTGATCATGCCCCCTCTCCGCTGGATCAACAGCATGAAAGAAACAAATGACCAAATTATGAGGTGGTATTTGTGCCTCCAGCCCTATTCCTTTCAAGTGCTGCACAGGCCAGGTAAGGCCCAAGGAAATGCGCATTTTTTCTCCCAGATAGGAGAAGAGAAGGACAAGGAAGGGGACGGGGCAGTGGAAACCCCTACCATTGTTCTAAGGGGGAGGGTGTGTGAGGGGGCAGACTGGCTCCAAACTGGGAATGAGAGGGTCAACCCTTCCCTGCTGGCAGAGGAAGCCAGGCCCCTGAGGCTCTGCTGGGCATGCTCCAACAGACAGTCAAGTATAAAAGCCTGCAGAGCTGCTCAGTCAGGGCTGGTGGCTGAGGAAGGAGGACACCCAGCGGAAGCTCCAGCCCAGGAACAGTGGCAACTCGTACAGGAGGGAGCCGAGGGGCCAGGAAGTGGGACCAGAGACTGGCAGCTGTGGGAGCCCCAGGGGCTGAGGAACCTGAAGGCCCTGATACCACAGGGACTGCTATGTTTGGAGAACTGGTAGGAAGTGACCCAGGAAAGGGAAGGGAGTGGTATCTCCCACCACTCTCAGAGCAGTGTGTTGCAGTAGGATTCTCCACTGACCCGGGGCAGATCACGTCATCAATAACAAGGCCTTTGGTTGGAGCCCGGTAAAGATGGGTGGCCCAGGCTCCCTTACCGGGGGGTCTCCCCCCCACTTTTGTGATTACGACCCCTCTCTTACCTCAAAGGAGATAGATGAACTCTGGCCACTGGGCAGCACGATCCTATGAGGGGAAGAGGACTTAGAGGGATTCTCGCCCTCAGGCCACACTGTTTTAGGAGTGCACTATAGAGACTCTGGCTATCCCACCAGAGGAAGAGAGTTTCAGAAGACTCTGGCCATTGGGCCATGCTGCTTTAGGAGTGCACTATAGGGACTCCAGCCGCTAGGCCGCACTATACCAGGGGAAGAAGATTTAGAGGGACTCTGGCCATTGGGCCATACAGCCCTGACTACCAGGGAGTTTGTAGAACTGGCGTAGAAGCCAGGAAGTAGGATTAACCTCACCACCACCCCGGAATCAAATGGGTTGACGAGGTACAAAACCCGCTATAGGTTTATTTTACAAATTTGTTTTCATATTAGTATTGTGGCAAATTGCCGGCACTACTATGATGGGTCTCGTGCCCCAGGGGTCGGTCCTGGGGCCGGTTTTGTTCAATATCTTCATAAATGATCTGGAGGATGGTGTGGATTGCACTCTCAGCAAATTTGCGGATGATACTAAACTGGGAGGAGTGGTAGATACGCTGGAGGGCAGGGATAGGATACAGAGGGACCTAGACAAATTGGAGGATTGGGCCAAAAGAAATCTGATGAGGTTCAATAAGGATAAGTGCAGGGTCCTGCACTTAGGACGGAAGAACCCAATGCACAGCTACAGACTAGGGACCGAATGGCTAGGCAGCAGTTCTGCAGAAAAGGACCTAGGGATGACAGTGGACGAGAAGCTGGATATGAGTCAGCAGTGTGCCCTTGTTGCCAAGAAGGCCAATGGCATTTTGGGATGTATAAGTAAGGGCATAGCGAGCAGATTGAGGGACGTGATTGTCCCCCTCTATTCAACATTGGTGAGGCCTCATCTGGAATACTGTGTCCAGTTTTGGGCCCCACACTACAAGAAGGATGTGGATAAATTGGAAAGAGTCCAGCGAAGGGCAACAAAAATGATTAGGGGTCTGGAACACATGACTTATGAGGAGAGGCTGAGGGAACTGGGATTGTTTAGTCTGCAGAAGAGAAGAATGAGGGAGGATTTGATAGCTACTTTCAACTACCTGAGAGGTGGTTCCAGAGAGGATGGTTCTAAACTATTCTCAGTGGTAGAAGAGGACAGGACAAGGAGTAATAGTCTCAAGTTGCAGTGGGGGAGGTTTAGGTTGGATATTAGGAAAAACTTTTTCACTAGGAGGGTGGTGAAACACTGGAATGCGTTGCCTAGGGAGGTGGTGGAATCTCCTTCCTTAGAAGTTTTTAAGGTCAGGCTTGACAAAGCCCTGGCTGGGATGATTTAATTGGGGATTGGTCCTGCTTTTGAGCAGGGGGTTGGACTAGATGACCTCCTGAGGTCCCTTCCAACCCTGATATTCTCTGATTCTATGACCCCACCCTCCGTCACGTCCTTTTGTTCTGCCGGCAAGTACAGCTTTTACCGCCGCTGCTGGCACGTGACGGAGAGGTACTTGAGGGGTCCTTCCTAGTCCCCTACCAGGGAGCCCGCTATCGGGTCTACTATTCCACAGGAGGGGCCCGGTGCTACCTCTGCCGATCAGCGGGGCATGTCCGAAGAGACTGCCCCTTGGCCCGGCGAGGAGGGGCACCTGAGACCCCCAAAACCCGGCAGGACATCGGCTCCGTCATTGCTGATGCCCCTGGCCACCCGAGATCTGCAACCACCTCTCCTCCTGCTCGGTCCACCGCTGCTTCTGCCCAGGCCCAAGAGATACCTCCCCTACAACGCCCAAACAAGCGAGGGAGCCCCACCCTTGCTGTTAACAATCCAGCAGAGCCTATGGAGGAGGGTGCAGCAAAGATATTACCGGGCATAGGAGAGGGCCCGCCCCAAGGAGAACCGCCCCCCCCATGTTGCCTCATCGTTACCCCCCCGAGCCCCTGAACTACCGCCTCTGCTCCCCGACACGACCCCTACTAACCAGCCCCCGGACGATGCTATGGAGGGCTGGACCCTAGTCCAGGGAAAGCGAGGCAAGCGGAAGTCCCGAGCTCCACTGCACCCATCCAATGCGGAGGCCCTCCGGAAGACCAGGAAGGGAGGCACTGACACTGAGCCTTCCGCTATGCCCACGAGAGAGATCCATCTGCCGGTGTCAGGAGGGAAAGATAAAATAGCACTGGAAGGTAGAATCTCCCCTCCACGGGAGACCCTCCCCTCCGAGACCCCTGAGGAAGCCCCTTCTGCCCGAATATCACCCGAACCCCCCGCGAACCCTGAAGCGACTGTCGTAGCGGACGCCAGAGGGGAGTCCCCCGGGGTGGCAGAAGACGACCTTTCCTCCATGTATGAGGAGATCGAGGCCCTAGGTTTGACCCCGGTCACCCAGGGAGAGAATGACCTACTGCCGGCTGGCCTCGATCTGGGCAACCTTACCCCAGTCCCCCTTTCCCCATGCTTCCTCCCCCTAACCGCCTTCCCAGGTGAGCACCCTGCAGAAGGTGGTCCACCACCTGAAGCCATGGCTGCCAAATCCACCACAGAGCCTGCGCCTAGCATCACTGGGAGCCCCCTCCCCACTCCCTTAACCCTCGAATCTGTTCGGGAGGCACCACCTCTCAGCTGCTTGCCTCTCGAAGCCCAGAGCCTCGCCTCTGCCCCCACCCCCACCCCTGTCCCTGCCCAATCCACCTCCTCCTGCAATGCCATTGCTACCCCTGGGGTTATTTCTTTCCCGTTTTTTGCGGATCCCCCCCAAGGAGCAGTCTTTGGGTTTTCCTGCCGTGACTCATTAGGAGCTGCAATTTTCCCTCCGCCATCCTCTTCTACCCCAAGGCTTGAGACGGACCTAATAACTTTAACCTGTCAGACGCCCCATCGATGGTCTGCACCCTGCCTGCCCACCTCAGCGGACCATGAGGCTGCACCAAGAGCCTCACCAAGGAATAACCCAGAAATCGCAACACCAACCCCCCATAAGCTGCGAAAAGCGTTGCAACCAGTTTTTAGAAGACATCCGTGGCTCCCGTAACAGGGTACGGCTAGCTCTCCAGCTATGGGGGGACTTTGATCACATCCTCCAGGCCACAAGGGCCCTTATAAAGGAGGGTAAAGGGAAAGGAAGGCACAGCGCCGCGGCCTACGGGTGGGCCCGCAGCTTCCGTGATTATTTACTCACTTACGGGATGGGTCACGGATTGTTGCGTGACCCGCCGGGGGCTGCGAACACCCCCACCAACAAGGAACCCCCACCCCCCCAGCCCTCCGCATGACGCCCCTCATCATTGCAACTTTGAACACCAGGGGTTGTAGGATGGCTCTCCGCAGGTCCCAGGTGCTCTCTTACCTTCAGGAAGGGGGGTACTCTGTGGTTTTCCTGCAGGAGACCCATACGGATCCGACTGCCGAGGACAGCTGGCGGCTGGAGTGGGGGGACGGGGTCTACTTCAGCCACTTCACGATTCGACAAGCTGGAGTGGCAACCCTGTTCTCCCCCAACCTACGGCCCGAGGTGCTAGGCTGAGGCTGTGCCGGGCCACCTGCTGCATCTCCGAATCCGTATGGAGGGGATCATGGTCACCCTCGTCAACATCTATGCCCCGGCAATGAGCCTGAAGCAGCCGCAATTCTATCAGCGGGTGTCCGACTTCCTCAGCACCCTAGATTCTCACGAGTGCTTAGTCCTGGGAGGGGACTTTAACACCACCCTCGAGGAACAGGAGCGCTAAGGGGCCGAGCTGAGCCTGGCCGCTGCGAAAATTCTCTGAGAAATAGTCTAACATCACTCCCTAGTAGACGTCTGGCGTGACCACCACCCAGATGACACTTCCATGTTCACCTTTGTCCGGGTGGAGGCCCATCGGTCACACCACTCTCAGTTGGACCGTATTTATTTATTCTGTTTCCATCTTTCACAGGCCCACTCCTCCAACGTTCGGCCAGCCCCATTCTCCGATCATCATCTAGCCACCATAACAGCCTCCCTCCGTGCAGAGAGGCCGGGGCCAGCCTATTGGCACTTTAACAACAGCCTGTTGGAGGATGAGGGCTTTGTGACATCCTTCTGGCGAGAGCAGCGGCGTGCCTTTCCCTCGGCGCGGCGATGGTGGGATCTAGGGAAGGTGCGCGCCAAGCTCTTCTGCCATGACTACAGCTGACGGAGAAATGCAGTGATAGAGCAGTTGGAACAGGAGGTCTTAGAGATGGAGAGGCGTCTGGCCACCAGCCCAGAGGACCTGTCCCTCTGCGGAGCGTGCCGGGAGAAGCGGGAGGAGCTCCGGGCCCTCGAGGACCATCGGGCCCGAGGTGCCTTTATTCGATCCCACATCCACCTCCTTCAGGAGATGGATCGCGGCTCCCATTTCTTCTACGCCCTGGAGAAAATGAGGGGGGCCAAGAAACACGTCACCTGCCTTCTATCAGAAGACGGCGCCCCCCCTCACGGATCCAGTGGAGATGTGTGGGAGGGCCCGTGACTTCTACACAAGCCTTTTCTCCCCGGATCTGACCGATCCTGGCGCTTGCAGGGTGCTCTGGGAGGAACTTCCCACGGACAGTGTGGGCGACCGAGACTGGCTAGAGCTGCCTCTCACCCTGGCCGAGTTCTCGGAAGCCCTCTGTCACATGCCCACCAATAAATCTCCGGGCATGGACGGGCTGACCGTGGAGTTCTACCGCACGTTCTGGGACATCCTTGGCCCAGACCTAGCCACTGTCTGGGCTGAGTCTTTGCAGGGAGGGGTCCTCCCCCTTTCGTGTAGGCGAGCAGTGCTCACCTTGTTGCTGAAGAAGGGGGACCTCTGCAATTTACGAAACTGGTGTCCCGTCTCGCTCCTTAGCATGGACTACAAAATCGTAGCAAAAGCAATCTCGCTGCGGCTAGGGTCCGTGATGGTGGACGTGATCCACCCAGACCAGACCTATACTGTCCCGGGTCACAGCATTTTTGACAACCTATTTCTAGTCCGAGATCTTTTGGAACTCGGGCGTAGAGACTGTCTGTCGTTCGCCCTCCTGTCTGTTGATCAAGAGAAGGCGTTCGATAGAGTGGACCATGGGTACCTCCTGGGCACTCTGCAGGCGTTTGGATTCGGACCTCAGTTTGTGAGTTTCCTCCAGGTGCTGTACGCTTCCGCGAAGTGTCTGGTTAGGCTCAACTGGACCCTGACTGAACCGGTCAGCTTTGGGCGAGGAGTACGGCAGGGGTGCCCCCTCTCGGGCCAGCTGTACGCTCTGGTGATTGAGCCCTTCCTCTGTCTCCTCCGCAGGAGGTTGACAGGGTTGGTGCTGCGGGAGCCGGAGCTGTGGCTGGTCCTGTCGGCGTACGCCGATGACGTGCTCCTCGTAGTCCAGGACCCGGGGGACTTGGCCTGGCAAGCCTCCACCCGCGCCATCTATTTGGCAGCCTCGTCCGCCCGAGTCAACCTGGTCAAGAGCTCTGGCTTGGCGGTGGGGGACTGGCGGCAGGTGAGCTCCCTCCCACCCGTGCTTCAGACCATCCGGTAGAGCGCAGGCCCACTGCTCTACCTAGGCGTTTACCTTTCTGCCATGCACCCTTCTCCACCGGAGAACTGGCAAAATTTAGAAGGCGGGGTGATAGAGCGGCTCTGGAAATGGATGAGGCTACTCCAATGTCTCTCCCTCCGAGGGAGAGCACTGGTGCTTAACCAACTAGTTCTGTCCACGCTCTGGTACCGGCTCAACACCCTGGTCCCAGCCCCGGGTTTCCTGACTGACCTCCGGACATTGATTCTAGAGTTCTTTTGGTCAGGAATGCACTGGGCCCCTGTTGGGGTTCTTCATCTACCCCGGAAGGAAGGAGGGCAGGGCCTGAAGTGTGTGTACACTCAGGTCCGTGTCTTCCGCCTCCAGGCCCTACAGAGGCTCCTTTATAGTACAGGTAGTTCGACGTGGAGCATATTGGCGCACGCCTTCCTGCGCCATTTCCAAGGGCTCCGATACGACCGGCAGCTCTTTTATCTTTGTCCGAGAGATTTTCCCGTGAGACCTCTCCGGGCTGCCAGTCTTCTACCAGGACCTCCTCCGGACCTGGAAACTGTTTTCAACGGCCAGGTCCGTGGCGGCCACCGTGGGAGCAGACCTCCTCGCGGAGCCCCTGCTACACAACCCCCAGCTCTGTGTGCAGGTGGCGGAGTCCCGCTCGGTGCGCCAGAGTTTGGTCCTGGCGGAAGTCATGAGAGTCGGAGACCTCCTGGACTATGACTGGGGAGACTGGCTGGATCCCGTGACGCTCGCTCGGCGCGTGGGGCTCTCCAGACCTCATACCCCCCCCCGGCGTGTACTTCAGGAGGTGAAGGCTGCCTTGACGCCCGCTGCTCGGGCTTATCTCAACCGAGCCCTGCGCAAGGGCGCACCCCACCCACCCTCTACCCCAGGCCCACTGGACCTTTCAATTGGGCCCCTACCCCGTAGATCCCAACAAACCCCTCACCCTTTCATGCAGCCGGCTGCATGAACTGCAGCCGGTCAGCTTCCAAATCGCACCACGGAAATATCTATACACACTCACGCTTCACACCCTTCACTCCCACACCCTGGTGTCCCGCCCTGATACAAAGTGGCGGCACCTCCTGCCACCTTTAGAGGGTGAGCAACCTTGATGGGCCAGCCTGTATTCCACCTTGGTCCCGAGGCCCGTCGGGGACGTTAGTTGGCGGCTCCTTCATGGGGCTGTGAGCACGGGCATGTTTTTGAAACGGTTCACCCCCATCCCGGATACTTGCCCTTTTTGCAATATGAGGGAAACCCTGGCACACGTATATTTGGAGTGTGCCAGTCTGCAACCCCTTTTCTGGCTCCTCACAAATATTTTATTACACTTTTGGCTACACTTTTCCCCTCACCTTTTTATCTACACACTCCCCATCCGTGGCCCCACAAAATCGCGAGATCTCCTGGTTAACCTCCTCCTAGCCCTAGCTAAAACAGCCATTTATAAAACCAGAAAGAGGAGGTTGGCTAATGAAACATCCTGCAATTGTAGGGCCGTATTCCGATCCTCAGTACATTCACATATCCGGGCGGAGTTCCTCTGGGCGGCGTCCACCGACTCCCTTGACATCTTCGAGGAGTGGTGGGCGCTGTCAGAGGTTCTCTGCTCGGTGACCCCATCCGGTTCCCTCCATCTGACCCTTTGATTGAGGGGAAGAGCGAGAGACCCCAGCCCCAGCCGTTGCCGCTGTGGATACCATCATCACTGTCACCTAGGGGGGTCCTATCACACGTGGTGTACGTCCCCCCCACCCCCAAACTGCCCACCCTGCAGCCGTGCCCATCTTGTCGGGCACCCTCAGGAGAGGGATAATCGGTGACAACTGGGCGTGGCACTAGGTAACTCGAGGGGGTGGAAGACCACGAGTGTCGAGGAAACCCCCTGGCTCTGGGCCCAGGCTAGCCTGAACACTTCTCCCTCCTGAAGGCTGCTGTGTTATACCTTGTTTTTGCTTTTGTTTTGTTGCATAGTTTTGCTTTATCCTTTTTTGGTGATTCATTGTAAGTGTTACACAAATAGAATTCTTTTCTGCTTCAAAAAAAACATTCTCCTGCTGCCCCTCTGGCCATGCTGTATCACAGTATCAAGATGTTCCAGTAAATGCATTTCTAGAGGTTTGATACATTTCATTGGTGTTAAAGGTACTCATCGTACAGCCACGTGCCTTGTAACACCATCTAAGGAAACTATCATCACCCAAAATACACTGCCTATGCACATCTTATTGCCTAGATTTTAGATACAGTTTTCAAAAGTAAAAATTAGAATTCTGTGCATGCTCTCATTTTCCTTACAGCTCACCCAAAATGTTTGTGAACAAGACCCAATTCTTCTTACATCCCTAAAGTTACTCGATTTCAATGGGAGCATGGTCTTTAGTATTAAACAGTGTTTATAAATTTTGATATAAACCTTGTTGGTCAAAGTTATACAAGATCATTCTGATATTCAGACGCATTGTATGAAGTGGTTAGTGAAAGCAACACAAAATGAGATCAAACTTGATTATAAAGTTTTGACAAAAAAAAAAAGTGTCCCCACTAGAACTTAAACAAATTCACCAGGATTTTGGGTATGTTGATGGGCTGCTAAGCAATGCCAGAAGTATCTGAAAATCCTAGAGTAACCATATTTAGGAAGCAAGAGAAATTATGGCAAAGTTTTCCCCAGGATCTTTCAATTTAGGATACTCATCCATGGTGCGCTGCAGAGCATAAATATTACAATCAATCCCTAAATCTTTGTGTACCTAATAGGATTCTTTTTCAGCCAGGCCTCTACTTGTCCTCTAATTGTGCACATACAGTTTGATGGATACGCATACTTCATGAGCTCTTGCACATGTCCTTTGAATTACCAAATAATTGCACATGTGCAAGTGTCAACATCTGCACATATTTTTATTAATATAAAGCATTGAAGGGTTCAAATGCAAACACTTGCAAGTGTAGTGTATATAAATGGCACACACAGTTAGCAGGTATTCACACATTTTCATCTGCAAAATGCTGGCACAAGGATGAGTGTGACCTCAAGAGAAGCTAGAAGTCTGAAAATTTGGGCCTATAAAGCTCAACATGAAATAACCCACTTGGTAACAACCATTTTCCCTTTTATATTTAACTTCATTTTGGTGGTCTCTTTTTGTTTGTCATGCTGCCTCAAAATTAGTATTCTGAACCTCTCTTCTATCTACATTTATGTGAGACTGTGACAAGGCTACCTTCTCCATCCTTTAGACCACCACAAACAAGCTAGATGCTTTCCAGGTTTTATAGCAAATTAATGACTGTGCAGGCTTTCCAGAGCTTCACTGTGTTATATACTGTGTCCTCTTTGCCAGTTCATTGGTACAGCCTTGAGCAGCAACATTCACATGGACATAAACTTCTCCCTTAGCCTACTCTCCGAGGAGAGAGAGGGAAAGATCTCCTCATTCTGAGATCCTGTGTCCCCTGGCTCCTGCCATCCTCATCCTTGCACTTTATTCCTGTCTTTTAACTGTTCCCAGCTGATGAGTTGGATTGATTGCTCTCACTAGCTCATGAGCTCCCAGCCTCATTAATGGCTCATTAAGCCATTCAGCACCCATCTCCCAGTTAGTCCTCACTAGTGGAATAGCTAGTACTTTAGTGACCAGAGTGCTGGGTCAGCTCTAGGATATTAGTATTCAATCAATGAGACTGAACAAATGAAGTGGTGGAAAGCCTGCACAGTCCTTAAAACCTGACATTTTAAAGAGGAGATTGAGCTATATGCTGTAAACTCAGTAAAAATATTTCCTTATAGTTCTTGTTTCTGGGTGTCACTATAATGTTTTGCTGTATAAGTTCTGCTCCTGCACCACTGAAGTTAGAGTTTTGCCATTGATTTCAATGGAAGATGAATCAGGACCTTAAAGTGTATAAACAAACAGTCAAACTCAATCCCCTCTTAAAAGAGGTATGTAGCATATATCATTGAAAAGAGAGTTTATCCTACATGGGCAATAAGATCTTAGTTTTGGATATAAACTATGTCCTTGTGAAGGATGATGGCTCCATATATGTAACACTGTTTATAGGCAAACAAAGCCTCCCCCCCCCCCGATTTGTTACAATTTCATTAATTCAAAAGCACAGATAAACCCATTCGTTTCTAAAATTTAAGCAATTTACAGTAAACATACCTTTTACAAAAGTTATTCCCTATCAGAAGACAAGGTCACTTTCATATATAGCATTGAGAGGGGATGGGGAATAAATGGCAAAATGGAGAAGATATTCATGGTCTTTCACCCAGTTATAATGAAGTTTTACCTGAGAGATGCACAGTGTTTACTTTTCTTACGCTTCATAGCTCTATTCATAGTTTCAATCCTGGCCAATAGATCACTTAGGCTAATTGTTTCTATTAAAAACAAAAAAGAAAAACACTTAAAAGTAATTAGCTGTATATCTGTATATACACTTTCAACAAACTAAATGGGACACCCGATGCTTTCCGACAACAAAGGGTTTGTGAAACCACTAATACGTGCACGCACTGCCAACACAGGGCATTTTCTCATCGGTTGCTCTACAATTAATTTTCACTCAAACTCTAGGCAAGTGGACCACACACAGTGCATAGCTCGGTTTTATATTTGTGAGCACAAAGAAAACCAGACTACTTTTAACTGTATAAACTTCTTCAGAAAAGGATCTTGCTAGGAACGTAGATATGCAGTGCAATGTTTCTAAGTACAACAGGTAGCAAAAACACTTGGCAGATTTCAACAGGCTGGCCAAATGGCAATGACTCCTATTCTCCCCACTTCTTCACTTCACCCACCCAAAAATAAAGACTTCTGGAAGAGAAATATCTATCTTCGTGTCTATTCCCCAAAATTAACAGACTCACAAACTTTAAGGCCAGAAGGGATCATCTAGTTTGACCTCCTGCACATTGCAGGCCACAGAACCTCACCCACCCAGTCCTATAATAGACCCATGACCTCTGGCTGAATTACTGAAGTCCTCAAATCATGATTTAAAGATTCAAGTTGCAGAGAATCCACCATTTACTCAAGTTTTGACCAGCAAGTGATAAATGCCCCATATGCTGCAGAGGAAGGCAAGGAGCCCTCATGGTCTCTGCCAATCTGATCTGGGGAAAAATTCCTTCCCGACCCCAAATATGAAGATCAGTTAGATCCTGAGGATGTTGGTAAGATCCACCACCCAAATACCTGGGAAAGAATTCTATGTAGTAACTGAGACTCTTCCATATCTAATGTCAAATCTCTAGCTGTCGAGGATAGTTGCTACTGACTGTCTCAGATAGGTCACATGCCATTATAAGCAATCTCATCATACTATCCTCACCATAAACTTTATGCTTTTATAGTTTTACACTATGTTCATTTGGAAACAAGATTTTTATTTATTTTAATACCCATGTAAACATATTATAAAACATTATTGGCCAAGGCAAAACTGTTAACACTTGGTAGCCTGGTTTTCATATTTTCAGCTCTCATTGATGCTAATTCAGCACCTCTGGAAATCACCTGATTTGAGTGCCTACAGTGAGTGAGTGAGAAGTTTTGAAAGATAAATAAAACATAGAAAGAATGATAGAAATAGGTTATATATATATATATATATATATATATATATATATATATATATATATATATATATATATATATATATATATATGGAATCTTAAAAATGCAGGAGTTCTAACCCACTAGTAGAAAAATACAGGAAGATTTAGCAAACTCATATTGATCTTATGAGCTATGCTTTTCTGATGCCAGTGGATGCAACCTGTTCAGCATTTCAGATGAAGGCCCAAAACATTCTGGTAGTTCACCCAAGGAAAATCAGTCCCCAAATCCAAATATGTCCCCCCCCCCCAAAAAAAATGTAATCCTGGGAAGATAAGCAAGACTCATGATAGTTGTGCACAAAGGGAAAAATCTTTTGCCCAGTACATAGTTTGGATCAAGCTACGGAGTAGCCTCCATATTCCCTTCACACACCCAGCCTTCTACTCCCCCTCACCCACACGAGCACAAAGGCAAAGAGAAGCCATGGGATGCGTGTAGCTACAGATATCCTGGGCTGTCGCTGCCTATGAATTCCTTCTCTGAATTAACTTGTAGAGATCCCTTTTACAGTTTATCTTGCCCTCATATGCCCAAAAGAACCCATACAAGAGGGACCCTGGCACCCTCAGAGAGGATGGCCAACTACTGATCTTCCCTTCTGTGGAAGTATGGGCTATATTAGCTTCTTATGCCTATTTATAACAGCCTAGTCTGGCCAGATTAGTCCTGAGGATACTCAGGCCAGTGCAGGATGACGTGTAGGGTGGCTACACAGCAGCAGATCGGTGGTCTGGAGCCCTAGAACTGCTTCAGGAGTCTCATATGTGAGCTCCCTCTCCTCTGACTTGCCTTCTGCATATCCAGCACTAGAGCTGCAGTAACTCCCAGAGAATAGTTGCAGGGGGAAGAGAAGATACCATTAATGATGGAAGAAAATTGTCTCTCAGATGGTTTAGAGGATCTTGCGGAGCTGGGTGCTGAGATTGAGAGTAACTACTGAGTGTTATTTTCTCTCAGTAGTAGTTCTCCCCTCCACACTGTGGCCAGATCTGATTTGTCCTCATTTGTACCATGGAATAGGCCTAAACCAGACTTTTGCATTTAATCTATTTTACTATAAAGGTATCTTTGTGGCTATGTAATTCTGATTTCTGTTTCTTTACCTAATTTATAGGCAAGGATAAATTAAGGCAATCCCTGGCTGTAGGCACAGACCCATGCCATGGATCCTTGCCCTTTCATGGGAGTGGCAGCATGTTTGATGAATGAGGTAGTTCACACTTCTTGGAGCTATTGTTTGTTGTTTGCAGACTGAGACAGGAATTAACTACACTCAGGTGACATTTTCAAGCTTTTCTTTACATCTGTGAGAGCTAGAGACATTTATTTTTTAAATGAAGTTAAAAATCATCACATCATATGACTCCTGGAAGTGGGGCCTAGGCATGGGACCATCACACCTATGCCTTAATCCATCCCTTTCTATAGGTTTAATATGCCTCATGAATTTTTAATCCATGTTTCACTTTACGTTTTTATAAGTTAAAGAGTATCAGGCATTTCAGAGACCACACCTTTACTAGGTTTAAAATATGTATATAATCAATTTAACAAGACACAACAGAATTTTCAGTTTTGCTGTGATCAGCAAGTTTCCACACTCCACAGGGAGAGCCTTACACTCACTGCATTGATAGCTTAAAGGATCTTCTCCAAAAATCTTCTCTTCTCCAAAAATCTGTACAGTCAGTACATAGGGTAGGAAGACAGCAAAGGGCTTTGGAGTGAACAGCTGTGCATTTTGGTTTCTTCAATCTTGCATTCAATAGGTTCAAGTATTTTGCAAACTTTCTTTTAAACAGTCTGACCACAAATCCTTTCCCATCCAAGTTGTTCAATTTTCAGTCTCTCAGTTCTTGTGTTATCATTTCACCACCTCCCCAGTCACTATAGAGTTTTCCAGGGTAGGAAGAGTTGAATTTCTAATGTAAAAACAAGCAGCAAAAGTCTCTTTGGCTTAAACTTTTCAAGTCTTCTTTGTATATAGTAAAGAACCAAAAAAGGCTTTACAGGTTACCTTTCACCTTACACAGGGAGAGGCACTACCGTTCCAGATCCTAGTTAGGCATATTCTTCAAAGAAGATGTTTTATTAGTACTGCCATTCCTCTTTGCATGAAATACTTTGCAATGTCTCTCTCATTCTGACACTTTCATTCATACTTCACCATTTTACTAACACATTGAGCTTTGAAAGATAGCACAGTTATTTGCAATGTTCACATCCACCAAATTTTGAACACACTATATAAAGATGTTCAGCGACACTGATAGAGTAGGTTCAGGCGTAGCTGATTATCCTGCTAACATTCTGGGACTGATTGAACATAATTGTCCTTTGAATAGACTACCAAAACCATGAGTCCTGCCTGATAGCGTCTTTCCAAAATATTGCTGACAACCTGCACACCATATTGTTGATTCAGATGTCAGTTATTCTGAAGTTCATGCATAAAAGACTACACCAATCCATAAAAATTTCTACTGGTCTACATTTGTTTTTCCCTTTCAACCAAGCAAGCATGATAGCCCAATGCCATCGTAAAGGTCCTAAAACAACTGTAGACCAGAGGGTTGGGTTGTTGCTCCTGCATCCAACTGCAGGCTCTCTCAGGCTCCTCCATCCAGGTTGCTTCTCTCTGACCCCACTGGGACCTTCTTTTGGGGTTTCTTTCCCCTTTTGGCTGTTGCCTCTTAGCTAGGGGTTATATTCCAGCTTTCCTTTCCCAACCTTTTCATGTCTCCACAAATGGGAAGTGCTTTAGGGGTTCCCCCACAGCTGCTGGTGGTTCCGGTCTCTTCCTTTCCTTGTATTCCTGGCCCCAGCCAGCCTGTACCTGTTTCTATTTTTCTCTCCCGCCCTGGCATTCTGCAATCTTTTATCATTTTTGTTGCTGTGGATAAATTGGAGAGAAGGCAGATTTTTCCTTAAGTGTGGTGCCCAGAATTGGGCACAGCACTCCAACTGAGACCTCAACAGTGCACAGTAGATAGAACAATTATCTCCTGTGTTTTACATACAATACTTCTGTTAGTGCATCCCAGAATTTTAGCCTTTTTCACAACCACATCACATTGACTCATTCAATTTGTGATCCACTATACCCTTCCCACCCCAATCCTTTTCTGCAGTACTACTGCCTAGCCAGTTATTCTGCATTTTGTAGTTGTGCATTTCATTTTTCTTCCTAGATGTAGTACTTGTGCTTGTCGTTATTTACTTTTATTTTGAATTCATACCAAATCTCTAATTTGTCAAGGCCATTTAAAATTCTAATCCTGTCCTTCAAAGTGCTTGCGACCCCTCCCAGCTTGGTGTTATCCACAAATTTTGTAAGCGTATTCTCCACCCCATTATCCAAGTCATTAACAAAAGTATTGAATTTTACTGGACCCAGGACTGACTCTTATGGCTACAAAGAAACTAGATACGCCCTCCAAGTTTGAAAGCAAACCATTGGTAACCACTCTCTGAGTATGGTCTTTCAACCAGTTTTGTCCGCACCTTACACTAATTTCATCTAGACCACATTTCCCTCATTTGTTTAAGAGAATGTAATGTGGGACTGTGTCAAAAGCTTTTACTAAAGATCAAGATATATCATGTCTACCCCATCCTCTAGGCTTGTAACGCTGACAAGAGAGGAAATTAGGTTAGTTTGGCTTGACTTGTTCCTGACAAATCCAAGTTAGCTATTCCTTATAGCCCTATTATTCTCTAGATGCTTACAAGTTGATTGATCAATAATTTGTTCCAGTGTCTTTCCAGGAATCAAAGTTAGTCTGACTGGTCTATAATTGCCCACATCCTCTTTGTTCCCCTTTTTAAAGATAGGTATTATGTTTGCTCTTCCCCAGTCCTCTGGGTCCTCACCCACCCTCTGAACTCAATCTATGCCAGTGGTGCCCAAAATTTTCCAGTTGCACCCCCCTCTGACCATTAACGGAATCCGTCTGCATTCCCCAACCCCGCATTAATGCACAGCCAAGGCTTCCTCAGCAGCAGAGCTTAGGCTGAAGGTGGAGCAGGAGGAAGAACTGGGGATGGGGGTGGAGCTGGTCTGGAGGCAGAGAGGGAATGAGGCCAGAGGTTGGTTGGTGGCAGAGCAGAGTTGGGGGTGGAGTGGGGATCGAAGTGTGATGCTCAGTCTGTCCCCCATAGGGACTGGCCCAAGCTCTACCACATGCTCCCCCAAATGTTCTCCATGACCCCCTTAGGGGGCACACGCCACCACTTGGGGACCACTGATATGCACACTGTAGTTAGGCCAAACTTTATCCCTCCCTTCCTAGGTTATGGGTGTATTGGTAATGCAAGGAATAACAGCAAAAATGTAAGCTTCAGCCTAAGATTTTTCCTTAATTTTGGTTGTTCCGAGAGTTTCCCTGCAGAGACCTCTCTGTCCTAGACCCTAGTTCCTTCTGTCCAGTGAGACATTCCAATTTTCCTTATATCCAGGGTGGAGTTAATGAAACAAACGTGCCCAAATGAGCCAGCAGGAATCAATCAGCTTCTCTTTGCAGGATTCCAACTTCTGCTAATGCAATGAGTCAATGTAAGAATCCTGCTCCCCTGTTACAAGGAGTAATATGCAGTAGGTGAGTGAATATATCTGTTTCAGTGTACTGAACCTATTCATATTAAGTGTAGTTTGAGTTTTGGGATGCCTATATAGATATTTATGCAGGAGCTGTTTTATGCAGGAGTATCTGAAATGAGGTGCCATCTGGCAAATCTAGGTGAATTCTTTCATGGCTGAGAAAGAAATAAATTTCCTCTCAGTAAACAATTTTGAATGTAAAAATGGGCCTTTGTGGCCTCAGAATTGCCAGTTAGACCTTTTCTACAGAGTACACTATTCATAGGAGATCATCATTGTATCTCTCTTAGATCTCTCTCTGGCATTATGGGACTTGTGACACCTGTTCAGAGAAAAAATAAAAGTTCAATGGGGTAAAAAATTATAGGAAGTTGGATTTGGTTTATAGCATGTAGCCTGTGGTGGTTTTGTTCCTTTTATGTCTGAACAATTGTTTGTCACAAACCACAAGAGAAAAGTCTCATGGCATTTTCCCAGATATGCAAACAAAATTCTAACACCATGAGATAGCACTGACTCCATTTCCCCAGTAAAGGACAAATTTAAGCTTCTGGATTCCTTCTCTTAGAGAGAGAGAAAGCCCTCCTCAGAATGAGTTTTGTTATACCTCAAGTGGCACTAGTAGCAGTTGTAATTTACCAGGCAAGGATATGCACAGTGGTTAGGTTTGGCACCGTTTCTGTAGAGGCTCATCATTATAGTGTATGTATCTTTTTGTAGTAATGGCTTTTTGTACTGCAACAGAACTTTACACACAACACTAAAACATTCAAGTACCACATCTAAGAAGATGCTAAGCTCCAAACTAGATGATAAAGTGAAATCAGGTATAGGCAGAGAATATGATTTCTCTTCTGAGATGCAAGGTCTGAGGTCTTTGGAAGGAAGAAATGTGGTTCTGAGATTGCAGTGAGAACATCAGGGAATGAAATATGATGAGCTCAGGC
This sequence comes from Lepidochelys kempii, assembly GCF_965140285.1. Taxonomy (NCBI): domain Eukaryota; kingdom Metazoa; phylum Chordata; order Testudines; family Cheloniidae; genus Lepidochelys; species Lepidochelys kempii. The sequence continues at coordinate 56,359,578 of NC_136383.1, forward strand.
CAAGGCTATGCAGGCAACATCAGTTCCATCTAGCTTCTACTTCTTGATTACACAAGGGAGCAGAGAAGTTAGCATGAAGGCACACATGAGGTTCAGTTTAGGGTTGGTCCAAAAAATTACACAGAAATTTTTTTGATGGAAAATTGGGTTTTTGACAAGACAAAATTCCTGAAGGTGTCTCCTTTCTGTGGAAAATTTCAACTTTTCTGTCAAAAAAACTGAAAACCCAAAAGAATTTGCAGCTAAAACTGAAGACACATTTGAAACGAACAATATTTCTCACCATTTGGTAACACTTACTATTCGTAAACCCAGTTGTGCCACCCTTGCTCACACTGAGCCGTACATTGACTCCCTGAGCATTCCCCGTCCAGTTCATAAGCCAGATCTGCCATGGTGTTATGCCAATTTATACCCTCTGAGAATCAGGCCACTATGAGAGAACAAGGCAGAACTGAGCCCAAAGTAAGGAGTTACTTTTTCCCCCTTTCTAAAAATTATATATAAATGAATGTGATTTGGGGGGGGGGGGGAATTGCACAGAGGAGCCTGCCAAAGACTCCGGCCAGCAGGAGCAGAAAATGAGGGGGTAAAATGGGGCCCATACAAGGCCCCTCCCACTCCCAGCACCCTCTGGACCCAGAACTGTGCAAGGTAGACACTATCCACATGCACTCCGGGGGAACTATGATACACGAGGGACCCCTCACCACATGGACTTGGCAGAAAATTAGAGATAGCCAGAGATGCCAGGCAGAAGAAACAGAAGCAGCCAAAAGCAGGGACCTCTTTACTGTCAGACAATCCAGTCAAAACTATAGAAAGTTTTGACTTTCTCTGCCCTGCATTGATTGGCTGTTTTCTCCATCCCTTCCCCATACCTTCCCTCACAGTCTCTTTACTTCGGTTGTACTGAACACCTAACCCTCACCTGTCCTGTCCCCTTCACACTCCTTCCCTTCTTTTCTTTCCAACTGATCCCCTTCTAAACAAATCCCCACAACTACACACTAAAAAAAAATTGTGGAACATACATGTTTGCTGACATTACATTGTTCATTCTGCTTGTACATTATACCTCTTCTCCCCCCCCTGTCTTGTCTATCGATTTAGACAATTTTTCTCATTGTTTTCTAGCACTTCCCTGTGGCAGTATCCATCTGTCTTATCTTCTACTTAGATGATAAACTCTTTGGGGGAAGGGACTGTCTTTGTCTTCTGTTTGTACAGTGGCTAGCACAATCAGGTCCTGGTCTCTGACCGGGGTACTAGGCACTATCGTAATACAAATAACAATAAATTAAAAACATCTTTCTCACCTTCTTCTTTCAGGATACATTGTGGAGATGGTTGGACTAATATCTTAGATTTCTCAGGATATGTTTTGAAGCACTTGGATATGAATCCATTTACAGAGCTTGGTCTTTCAAGTGGCTGTTTTAATCCTTCTAAAAGAGAGATTCTGAGAAAATTCTTTTTAAGATTTGTTGTCTGAATAGGAATACAGTTATAAGGAGAGGCATTTTTTGCTAAAATAGGAGGGGCACTATCAGAAGTCCTTGTTGGTTCCCATGTGGAAGGTGGTACAGGTCTATCATATTCCTGTTGACAAAATAAATACATTATTAAACTGGCCACAACTAAAATCTGTCAACTGTTGTCTCTGTTGTGCTGAGCATAACTGCAGACCATGCTTCTACTATATTTTTAAAAATAAGAATCTGGGGTTACTGAGAGATAATTGCATGACTATGCATGTAACTCATTTATTTCAGAAGTTCCAGAAACCCTAGAGGATGTTATTCTTTTTATAAGATGAAACTTTTGGCATTTCCCAACTTTTGAGTACCTGACTACACAATGTTAAGCAAGATAAGCAAATTCCATGCCATAAACTGTTTATTTTTAAAAAATAAGAGGTTGGGGAATAGTAGATGAGCAAAGTCTTCATGGCTTCAAAACTCTGCTGGCTTACAAAAACTAGCAAATAGTTTAATTTTATGGGATTTACAAAACCTCTTTGGCCAGATATCACCAGAACCTTGCCAGTCTTGACCAAGGTCTCAGTCAGAGCTTAGAATTTCATATTTAATAGCTAGACACCTACTACCAGTAAACTATTCTACACTAGCCTATTTTATGCTAATATTTTCCTAGTTAAACAAAGTCATTTCCATTTACCATCATTAGACTCATTCAGTTTCCTCAGGACAGCCTAATATAGTTTTCTCAATATGCTGTGAACCAGTCTAGCATATTATTTTATAAAAATATTTTAAATGTATATGTTATTGCTATGTACTATTTTATAGCATCCATGAGTCTATTAGGTGGCTCACATCTAGCCTGAAGAGAGATAGGTCCATTACCCAAACTGTAAGAATTCATTCTTGCAATTGGATCTGTATTAGTATAGCTTGTGATGCCCACGCAGATCCAATTACAGGGGCCATAATTAAGAAAAGTTACAGACAAACTGAGACTGACTCCTCATTAAGTAATAAAATATTTTTAAAAATTGATTTGACCCCATATTTAATTCACATTTTTATTGAACCTTCACCCTATGCTAAACATCCATCATTTGGTTGTATCCTTAAGACACTTTTACACACTGGGCCAAGTTTATTCTCTGGGTTGCTCAAGTCAATGTCAGCTTTGCACAGCTGTCTATTGGCTGCTCTACAACTCAGAACAGCTGGAGAACAAAGCGCTCCAACCACTTCCACTAACAACCCTCCCATTCCTGCACTCCTACCCTGGAACAGTGTATACCTCAACAACAGTATAGGGCTACACCAGCTCTAAACCACTCCAGCACTGGGGGGCATTCCCCAAGAATTTGTTACAGACCTTTAGCCCTGCAAGAGCAGAGCAGTGTAAAGGGGCGGCAGAGGTGACCAGAATCTGGCCCATGGAATAAATACAGCATCATGGAACTGCAGCAGCCTTTAAGGAGGAAGGCAACAGCTAACCAGCACAGATGAAAGTGCACAATAGAGGGAAGAAACATTCTATAAAATGACACTAGGACATGTGTATCATGTTCTCTTTAGTGGTCACACAACCACCAGAGTTTGATTCTGCTCTGAAATAATCTACACAGCAAACCTTATGGTACACACTATATCTATCTTGAGGAAAAAAACTTGAGCCAAGCCAGACTAGAATTGAATCAGTGGCTAACAACATCAAACTCATCTTTAGACACTCATCCATCCCTGTTAGCAAAGCTCTCTAATGCCAGTATTACTACCTCACTCTCGTTTTCTTTAAAATCAAATTCTCTTTGCAAAAACACTGATGTCAAACAATGCCCGACTCCAATGCCCTCTCTACACTGTGTCCTGAGAAGCCCCGGTGGGCTTTGTAGAGACCAGTAGACCTACAGGTAGGAGTGTTTGCTATGCTCCTGCAGTGCTTTATGCTGGAGGAAGCAGATGATGAGCTGTATCTCTTCAGACAACTGTACAAAAATTCTAGATTAATATACACACAATTCCCCTCCACCTCCATTCTCCACCCTGGAAAGGTAGATAAATATTAATATTTATCAACATTTAGGAGACAAATCATAATCTGGTATAAACTAACAAAGCTGCATGAAAGTAAATGGAGCTACAACAACTGACACCAATTGAGGATCTCCCTCAAAATGCTTATCCAAGCTCTGTGTATTTACAGCACGCTTCACGATGCACATGGCCCTCCCTCCCCACAAAATCTTTCTGCCTCAATCATAGGCACCAACTCCGTGGGTGCTCCGGGGCTGGAGCACCCATGGAAAAAAAATAGTGGGTGCTCAGCACCCACCGGCAGCCCCATGGATCAGCTCCTCCACCTGCCACTGAGCCCTACCAATCAGCTCCTCCCAGTGCCTCCCAGCCGCCACAATCATCTGTTCAGCGGTGTGCAGAAGGCACTGGGAATATGGGAAGGAGCAGGGGGGCAGTAAGAGGCGAGGGAGGGGCAGAACAAGTGGGAAGAGGCAGGAAGAGACTGGGCAAGGGTGGGGGCTTCAGGGAAGGGATGGAGTGGGGACAGGGCATGGGGGGGGTCAGGGTATGGGGCACAGTGGAGGTTGGGCCTGGTGTTCCTGCCTGCTCACCCTTATGGGATCTTTCAGTGACACATCCCCTCCTTTATCCCCTCTACTAATTCCAATATGAAAACACTATCCCCAAATGTTTATATTACAGACAACTGATAATACTTACCCCGCAAGCGCTTATTGGCCTATCACTACCTATTTGGAATAAAAATTGGGAAAATTAGTTTAAAAATGATAATTTAGATACAACAATAAACCACTGTTCCGTGCAATTAGCTAAAAAAGGTTTGATATAGTCACTGTTAGGAAGTTTCTAGGATCCCACAGTGAGAAGTAAATTTTTAAATACACATGCCAGTGACAGGGATTTTTGTTCATTAGAAACTAAGAATAATTTACAGTGTATTATTTGTATCCTGTAATACCCACAATGGGCTAGGCACTATCCAAACATATATACAGACACAGTCTCCACCTCAAAGAGCTTCCAGTCTAAGAAAAGCAGCATACAGGCAGAGGGAGGGAGGGATAAAAACACATAATGAAAATATATACATTTTTCCCCTGTAATAAATATCAACTATCCCCAACTGCCTTCTTTCTAGACATTATTAATTGATTTATTTATTGTAAGCATCATGGTAGAAGATCTTCAGGAGGGATCTGAAAGAGGGCATAGTTGTTCTGTCCAGATTGGTTCAGGGAGGGTATGCTATGCAACTGGATACACAAGGGGATGGCATGGAGAAATGATTACACCAGCTATGGGAAAGCAAAAAAATAGTCTGGATCAAATCTTGTGTCACTGGTGGAGCAGAGGGTGTGAAGAGGATCCAACAGAGGACAAAAATAGATAAGGCAAAGGTAGGGTTGTGAAAGGTCTTGAAGGCATTGACATAAAGCAGCTTAATTATGTAGAAGAGGGAAAGACAGTAAAAGGATTCAATGAGGATAACAACAAAGGTGATCTTAGCAGCTGCATTTTGTATGGATTGAAGGGACACAATGTGGATGTCAGGGAAGATAGAGAGGAGGTGGCTAGAGTAATGAAGATGAGAGATAAGAACCTGAATAGCAAACAAGTCATGGACGAAGGGAGATAGATATCTATTTCTATAGTTGTGCCCTAAGTCATCACAGAATCACAGAAATGTTGGGCTGGAAGGGACCTTGACAGGTCCTCTCGTCCATCCTCCAACATGGAGGCAGGATCAAGTATACCTAGACCATCCCTGACAGGTGTTTGTTCAACCTGTTCTGAGAAACCTCCAACGGCAGGGATTCCATAATTTCCCTTGAAAGCCCATTCCAGTATTTAACTATCCTTATAGTTAGAGTTGTTTTTGTAATATCTAACCCAAACCTCCCTTGCTGCAGATTAAGCCCATTACTTCTTGTCCTACCTTCAATGGACATCTAGAACAATTGATCACCATCCTTTTTATAACATTAACATATTTCAACACTTACCAGGTCCCTCCTCAGTCTTTTTTTCTCAAGATTAAAAATACCCAATAGTTTTAGCCTTTCCTCATATGTCAGATTTTCTAAACCTTTTATCATTTTTGTTCCTCTCCTCTGGACTCTGTCCACATGTTATTTCATGTGTGGCAGCCAGAACTAGACAATATTCCAGCTGTGGCCTCACCAGTGCTGAGTGGAGCAGAACACTTACCTCCCACGTTTTATATATATGACACGCCACATTGTTGAATCATTCAATTTGTGATCCACTATAATCCCCCAGTATTACCACCCAGCCCGTTATTTCCTATTTTGAAATTGTGCAGCTGGTTTTTCCTTCCTAAATATAACACTTCACACTTCTCTTTACTGAATTTCATCTTGTTGAATTCATACCAATTTTCCCAATTTGTCAAGGTCCTTTTGAATTCTTATCCTGTCCTCCAAAGTGCCTATAACCCATCCCATCTTGGTATTAGCCACAAATTTTATAAACTTACTTTCCACCCCATTAGCTAAATCATGAATAAAAATATTGTATAGTACCAAAAACAGACAACCCTGCAGAACCCTACTAGATACACCCTCCCACTTTGACAATGAACCATGGCTAACTATGCTTTGAATGTGGTTTTTCACCCAGCTGTACAGACACTTTATAGTAATTTCATCTAGACCATATTTCATATGGGATTGTGTCAAAAGCTTTACTAAAATCAAGCTCCGTCATATCTACTATTTCTCCCCTACCTCCTAAGGCCATTAACCCTGTAAAAGAAGGAAAACAGGTGGGTTTGGCATAATTGTTTCCTGACAAATCTATGCTGGCTATTCCTTATAACCCTATAATCCTCTAGAAGCTTACAAATTGATTGTTTAATGACTTGTTCCAGTATCTTTTCAGGTATCAAAGTTAGACTGACTAGCCTATAATTTCTGGGTACTCATTGTTCCCCTTTGTAAAGATAGGTACTGTGTTTGCCCTTCTCCAATCCTCTGGGATCTCATCCTTCCTCCATGAATTCTCATAATCACTAATGCTTCTGAGATTACTTTAACTAGTTCCCTTTTGTACCTTAAGATGAATTTCATCAGGTCCTGCCAATTTGAGCACATCCAACTTACGCAAATATTCTTTAACCTTTTTGTCCCTATTCTGGCTTGTATTCCTTTCCCCTTGTAGTTGTGTTGAGTATCTGGTCACAATTCACTTTTTTAAAATGAAAAAAAAAAAAACCTTGATGATTGAAGCAAAATGGGCATCAAACGCCTCAGGCCTTCTGGGTGTCATCTGTTATTAGCTTCCCTACCCTGATAAGTAGTCACTTTCCTTTATCCTTCTCTTGTTTCTAATATATTTAAATAGCCTCTTTTTATGTCCCTTGCTAATTGTAACTAATTTTATGCTTTAGCCATTCTGATTTGGTCCCTACATACTTGTGCTATTTTTTTGTATTTGTCTTTAGCAATTTGTCCATGTTTCCACTTTTTGTAAGATTCCTTTTTAATGTTCAGGTCATTCAAGAGTGCCTGCTGTGGCCATAATGGCCTTTTAACTATTCTTCTATCTTTCCTTTGCATTGGGATAATTTGATTTGTGCCTTTAATATTGTCTCTTAAGAAACTGCCAGCTCTCCTAAACTCCTTTCTCCTTTGATTTTCTTCCCATGAGTCTCTTTCAACCAGTTCTGAGTTTCTTAAAATCTGGTTTTTAAAGTCCATTGTCCTTCTTCTCTTGCTAGGACTCCTTTCTTTCCTTAGAATCATGAAATCTATCATTTCATCATCACTTTCATACAAGTTGTCTTCCACCTTCACAGTCACAACCAATTCCTCCCTGTTAGTCAGAATCAAGACCAAAGTGGCTGGCGGCAGGTTACTTCCTTATCTCCAACACATTCTAAAAACTTTTTGCATATTTTGTATTTTGCCACACTACTTTTCCAACAGATATCTCAGTAAACTCCTCCATCACTACCAGATCTCTTGAAAAAGTAAAAGTAATATGAATGGATGAGATCACTCAGAGAGGGTTTAAAGTGGAAAAAAAGGGAGGGTCCAATGTCCTCAGGGACCCCAAAGGAAGTGGAAGAGAGCCCACTGAAACAGGTGCTGAAGGCATAATCAGAAAAATAGGTACAGAATCAGGAGAGTGTCACGAAAGTCAGTGGAAGACAAGATTTTCAGAAGGGAGGTCTGATTGTGGGTGTCTATAGCAGCAAGAAGAACAGGGATCAATAAATAGAGGCCCTAAGAGTTAGCCAGGTGAGAGCAGTTCCTGTGGAGTGCAGAGGATGGCAGCCCAATCAGAGATTATTCAGGATGGAGCTGTAGAAGAACTGAAGGCAACATTTCCAAATCTTGCATGCCATGAGTTTAGAGGTAAAAAGAGATGGAGCAGCAGAAAGGAGAGGGGGATTTAGAGGGTATGTCTACACAGCTCACAGAAGCAAACTCACACTCCAAGCTCACACTAGTGCTCTAAAAAATAGCTGCATAGCAGCACTTTGAAATTGCAGCACCAAGTCTGTTGATCCAGGCTGGGAGGCTCAGTTCCCTGGTATGACTACATAGCCCACAACCATCTGAATGTGCTACAGGATAAAGTACCATAAAGATAATTACAGTGTCCACAACATCACAGTTGTTTGATCTGGTCTTAGTATCCTTTTCACAGTCTATTCATTTGGGAAACAGGCATGTAACTAAGTTTCAGTAATTTATCTTTATTAAGAATTCTCTCTAAACACCTGTCTCTATGCTCTGTAAATACCTGAATGATATATTACACATCGCTGCATGTTTATTTTATGTCTTTATTCATGTAACATAGTTTTGTAATTATATATAAAAAATGAATCCCCATCTAGTCAGGTACTACATGGTAAAAATGAACATATTGTAATGAAAGAGCCATTCATTTATTTTTTCTCCCTTTGATTAAACAACTGGAATTATTTTTCTAAACAGGAGCTCTCTAGAGTCCATTATAATTCAGTAGAACTGATTTTTTTAAAAAAATTTCAGGGAGAATGCACACTGGGCCAAATCCAGCCTTGGCAAGAGTACAACTCCTGCTGACTTCAGTGGAAAGAAAGTAAGGCCAATGATGAGCACTTTGGAAGATCCCAGCCTTCAGAGTCAGCAAAATTCAGCTAAGTAACACATACCCCAATTCCCACTTCTCGAATGAATGGGTGAATCCCCCTAAACACTATAACGGTCTTCGGGTCTTGCAGGTATTAAGATACAGGGAGCACAAAGAAGGCACCTGCATATAGCTGTTGTGTCAGTCATGTGGCTGCTCTGAAATAATTTATGAATAATATATGTGAGCTGGTTATTGGGATGTTTACTCTACGAGTAGGTTGGTTTCATTTAATAGCAGGCTGTAAGGAGAACAAGAAGAATGACTCAACATAAACCAATCTCCCAATAAACAGTTATTAAGAAACAATGCCTGAGCTATTAACTGTGAAGATCCTATTTCTGTGCGTCATCTAACTTACATAATTTATTTTGCCACCAGGGGGCCAATTCTGGGAGCCAGCAGAGTAAAAGATCCATAAACAGTTTAAAAGACTCCCTATCCAGAGGCAAGGCAATTACTATTGTGGACCAGTTCATTCTCACACCCCAAACCCACTGGGATATCTAAAAAAGATAGCCCTGATTGATCCACCCATCACAAGATGGTAGGGCTTTAGTTAAGATAGATATGCATGTAGATTGTTTGTTATTTTAAAATCCTTTGCTCTAAAGGCTTTGTTCCTATAGTTAAGGTTAAATACATTGATTTAAGAAGGCTGTCTGGTCACTATATTCAACACTTAGCCTAGGCTCCTGAAGAGACGAAATGGAGGTGCTGAGCCCAATTGGACCTGCTGGGTAAGCACAGTTGTTAGACTGGGTACTGTAATTCAGGGCCTGGTTTAAGAGTGGGAAAACTGTCTGATTCCACCCTAGTAGGATAAAGCCACGAGGCCTGACACCTGAGCTGATGGCTTCAGAAAGAACAGATAGGCACAGAGGAGTAGCTAGCCCTGCAACAGCAACACCAGTTCCCATCCTTCAGCATCAAGTCTCAGTCTTCCCACTGAGGACAGCAGGACTCAGTAACTCCCATCCGCACCAGCTCAGGCTGATATGGTATTTTTAAATTTGAAAAGCACTTTGGAGCTTAAACCCAAGTACACAGTGGAATACAACTTCCTTACCTTTCCCATAAGATTAATTGATATTATGGAAATGGAAGATTGGATTTTGAGCACCTACTGTAAGCTTCAGAGGTTATTTTTTGAAAAAGAGAAATTTGATTAAGATAACCATGTTGACATAATATACTTACACTTCTGTAAGTATTTGACTCATTACCACGACATTTTGATTTTAAAAAATATAGCATGTAATAAATTTATTAAAAAGCCAGCTAACAGAGACCTCAAACTAATTATAAATTGGGAAGTATCATCCAATAGAGCTGTTTCTAGTAGGGTCATGTAAAAAGCTCTCTTGTGGCCCAATACTATTCAAAGTTTGTCAATGTTATGGAAGAAAGTAAAGAATTATTGTTGGTAAAGTCTGTAGATCGCAAAAAAAAAATGGTGTAGTGGCAAATAATAAAGACATGTCAGTTCAACAGAGCAATGTGTAAGGTAGTTTCATTTGAACAAAATGAGCTTTAATACAGCTAAATGTAAGGTCAAATCTAGAAACAAAAAGTAGGTCACACAAGATGAAGGACTGTATTCTGTAAAGTGATTCTGAAATGAATTGAGGAATCACAGTGCACAGCTAACTGTAAATGAGTTCCCAGTGTGAAGTTGTGTCTAAGAGGACTAATGCAGTCCTTGCATGTACAAGCTGGGGAATATAGAAGTATGATGAGTTGTATTATATCCATATAGAACATCAGTATCAGGGAAAATAGTATCTTACTGTAAGGTAGCTTTCAAAGAAGGTCAATCTATTTGATTAATTCAAGAGAAGGTTAAAGTTGACTTAATCATAGTCTATAAGTACCTACATGAAAAGAAAATTTCAAATAGCAAAGGGTTTTTTAGAGTAGCGGAGAGAGGTATACTGGAATCCAATGGGTAGAAGCTGAAGTTAGACCAATTCAAAGTAGAAATAATGCTCAATTTATTTATTTATTTTAACAGTGAGGGCACTTATTGGAGTAACTTACTTAGGGAAGTGGCAAAGTCTTTAAGATTGGATGTCTTTCTAAAATATATGTTTTATCTAATCTAAACTTTATGGGCTTGATTCAAAAATGACCAGGTGAAATTCTCTAGCCTATGTTTTGCAGGATGTCAGATATTCATAATAGTCCCAGCTGACCATAAATGCTATGAAATTATGAAGTATCAGCTCTGTTGAGATGAAAGATATTACTGGGTCCCATTACAACAGGGCAAGAGCAAGCTGCAGCAGATAATAAAACCTAATGCTAGAAGAGAGCAAATGCCAGCATAAGGGAGCAAGCTGTCTGAAATAATCCTATTCTGGCAGAGAGTAGTGTGTTGCTCAGCTCTGTGGGGAAGTAGCAGGCTACTGGGTCTCCTGAAAAAGAGAACTAGTAGAGAGGAGATGGGAAAGGAAGGCTCACAGGGTGAACAAAGAGAGGCTCAGATTCAGAAAAACATTCCCATATCTGCATGTTTCTACAAACTGCATTTATGTATGATACAGGGATACAGGCAGCTCATAATGCTGTACACACATTAAGCAATAATCTAGAAATAATTCCCATCTGATAGGGTTTCAACATCATCTCCATTTCTGGAGGCTATGAAGCATGAATATTTTTAAGCTTTAAAAAGATAAAAGTCTGCTACTTACCAGTGAGAGAGAGAACCAAAAGATTTTCTTCCATTTATTAAGTACCATTGCAATACACAGAACAATATGAAGTATTAAGTTGTAATAAAAGATTATGCAGCGTTTTCATTTGGAAAAACACACATTTTTCTCTAAGCAATGTTTTGTCAGTAGTGTAACAGTGCATTAGTGGAAATTACTTTGTATAAGTTTTATTGTAACAGTTCAAAGCACGTGCTCTGCTGAAGTCAGTAGGGAATTTTCAATAATTTTTGCACAGAATAATGTGTATGGAGAAGAAAACCTCAACCTTGTAAAAATGTTTTTCATGAGGGTGGGCACAGTGATGTATGGTTCAATGGGAGCCAGACTGAAGGGAGTCAAAGAGGAAGTTGGAGGAGAAACTGTCAGGACACTTAAGGAAGCGCTTGCACAGTTCATTTATGAGTATGCACCGCTGTTTGTTTTTCAAATACAAGAGTCGATCAAAATTTTTCCTGAATCTTAAGCTTCCCAAGCATAAATGTTTTTTTCCTTAAAAGTTGTCTCAGAATTATAGCTCAAATGAAAACATGATGGGGCAATGCGGAGTATTAAAATGGGTTACAGAGTTCACTTTCAACTCACCACACTATGCAAGACTAGCCAAAACCATTATCTCAAGGTATATACTAAAGAGCCTTTATTTCTCTTTTCTCAAAGATGTCCAGAAATATAATTTATTCCTTTATCCTTTTATCTGAACAAAAAAGTAATCCTGTTTTCTTAAGACACCAATTTTTCACCTCTTTCATGATGATTTAGAAGGTTGCAGGTTTCCTTTTTTTTCCTATCACAGAGGCTTCTGTATTCTCACTGCAGCTGACCTCTGAATGCACCATAGGAAGTAGAAAAGTTTGATACATCACTGCAGGGTTATTTCTGGTGATTGAAACAATGACTAGTGGAGCAGCAGGATACGCAGGAAGAAGCCTCTTAATTCTAATCATTGAAAATATTTCTTCCTCATCAAAATGACACTGGAGCTCCTAATCCAGTTCTTGAAAATGACTATGTTCAAGTAGCTACAGTTAGTCAGGGGAGCATTTTGTTTTCATACTACACAAAATAGAATCATTTTTCAGAGACAGTGTATGAAAAGTATTTCTGTAATTCTTTAAAAATCCTCCAGATTGTTTCTCTGAACTGTTGTTTCTACCAAGAATGACCTCTGGGTACCTGCTCCCTACTGTGCCATTACCTTTTACTAAAAAGCAAGAAATAACCTTGCAGTGTTGACATTAAGGATCTTACTTCATAGAGTATGTTCAGAAGTCAGCTGTTATGAGGATAAACAACATTCCACGATGGAAGTAGAAGAAGGTCTTTGAGCAGAGGAGTGAGTCCTTCCCTCTGAATAACAGTTCACATAAGAAAAGGACAGGTTTCAGAGTAACAGCCGTGTTAGTCTGTATTCGCAAAAAGAAAAGGAGTACTTGTGGCACCTTAGAGACTAACCAATTTATTTGAGCATAAGCTTTCGTGAGCTACAGCTCACTTCATCGGATGCTGTAGCTCACGAAAGCTTATGCTCAAATAAATTGGTTAGTCTCTAAGGTGCCACAAGTACTCCTTTTCTTTTTGCGGATACAGACTAACATGGCTGCTACTCTGAAAAAAGTTCACATAAGGTAGCTTTCATTTGGAAAAGTCTCATTTCACTTTGAAATTTAATAAAAATGTACAGTAGCTACAGTATAATATATAAAAATCTTCTGGGATGTAGATAGCATATTTTTCTCTGCCACCTTAGGCTGATAAGATGCAATAGTGGTGTGAAAGTAATGGTGCTTAATATTAAGTGGTGTGCTCTGAGCACAGGACTACGAACCATTAACTTCTAGATTTCTCACTCCAGCTCTGACACTGTTTCCCTTTGCCTTTGGCAAATCGCGAAAGCTCCCTGACTCAGCTTCCTCGTCTGTAAAGTTGTTAAGAATAATAATCCACTACACAGAACTATTGTCAAAATTAGTTAGGATCTATATAGCACTCTGTTGATGCTACAATGATAATATAGTACTACAACTCTATTTTCTCCTTTATTATCTTGTTATATTTAAACATACAAGTGTGTGACTATTGCTTATATATGTGCACACTTACATTTTGTTTCAGTAGTGTTCATGAAATTCAGTAGTGGATGGCTCAACAACAATTAATGAGTTTCTGTATTCTGTTATGTGCAGTTCCAGTCCAAGACAAATATTTGTTTCCCTAAATAAAAATATTTAATGAGAATGTGTCTTGTAAGTGAATATACAAAATTGACCCATAAATGTGAAGTGAGCAGCCTGATGACTCTCTGGACCATGTCACGGCTTCACTAACACACACACACACACTTACTTCAGTTTGCTATATTCCATGAAGCGTGCGGTTAGTCTGCTACATTTACAAGTGTTATTTTGTTCACAGATATAAGCTTTGTACTTGAAAGACAAAATTTCTTTTAACTGTTAATTCATGTTCTTGGAAGAGATCCATCCTCCAAGTGCTATTTACAGTGGGAGAAGAGAATGCCCTCCGGCTGCTGTAGAAAAGAAGTAGCTGTACGAGAAGATGACATCTCGAAAGGCCACCCCTTGGAAAGCTCCAGAACAATCAATTCCAAAACTATATAAGCTCTAACAGCCACTTGAGAATTAAAGGTATCAGATTAACTCATAACCACAAACATTAAGGGTTCAGAAATAATACAGGAAAATACAGGATCAACAGCAAATATTTAGTCTCCTGGAGGGGAAAGGCAGTATGAAAATATTGCATGACCAAAAACTGCCAGTGAATATTAAATCTTGTCGATCTCAGATTGGACCATGGTTCCTTTCCAAGAATAGAAATTAACAAGTAAGATAGTTAATTGGCAAAGAGAGAAATTATCCTCTGGTCCTCATTTATTGGTTATAGCTAGCATTAAGCAAAGGAAAAAAGATATTTTCAGCTGGAGAGAGTGTCAAGAAGGCACAATCAGATATACTCTTCTGCAGATACAACTAACACCTCCTCCATACCCTGGTAGCATTTGATAGCAGAGGTAGCAGCTGAAGTCATGAAATGGACTGAAGTGAAAAAATCCAGTTGCTTGGTTCCAATTCTTCTCAAGGCCACTATCTAAACCTTTTGTCCCTGAATGCTAATTCTAGTGAGACACAAGTGTGCACCTCCCATATGAAATACAATCAAGTCAAGCAAAAACTCCAGATACTGTGGGATGGTAAAGTCCTTAGCACTATGAGCATCCAGCATACCATGGGGGTGGTCACATTAAACTGACAAAGAGAAAATAAGAAGTTGAAAGAGTGAACTCCAGGAACTGTGTATTCCAGAAATTGTCCAATACAAAATGGGGACTTGGCAATTAAGTAAAACAAGACAAGACTGATTGCTCAGAATGTTTTGGGAGTCAAGTACTGTCCCACAGTATAGACACACTTGAGCCAAGCACACAAAATTGATACTGAACTCAATCAATCCTGTAGCATTATGACAGGGACTTTGAAACCAACCCCTACAATGTCATGGGGATTACACCATCATCAGTGAGGTGGGATGCCTTCCCCAGAAAGGGGACACAAAAACTGATGCATGATCCAAGACACACACTGTATGGACACAGACCACCACCCAAGAAGCAGAAGTCCAGAAAGATATTTGCCCCCGAGAATCCCTTACCCCAAAATACCAGAAGGCAACAAAGTCACAAAACAGAGAGCTCCTTCAGAGCTCCACCCTCCAGCACTGACCTCAAACGGGAAATACTGGTGTAGTGTAAATCGTGTGAGAGCTAAGGTGGCAAAGACTGGTGACAATATGACCAAGTGGCAGTTGAGCAATGACCCCAAATGTGAAGAGACTACACAAACACTTTAACACTTCCTGATGCCCTCTGTCATCCCCCGAGGAACTATTTGAGGTAAATGAAAACACCAGGTGTTGGTTTCAGTTTGGAAGCAACAAGCTATGATGATGATGACCATATGCTTCAAAAGAAGATCCATGCCTTTATAATCCCATGTTAGCTTTCTCTGGCTGTTTCTGGGGAGGTAAAGATTTCTTTGTTGTTTGATAGAATGACCACCTTATCAAGGAGTATATCAAAAATTGCCACCTGCTAATTTGTAAGTGGATAGAAGCTTTTTCAAATGCCCTTTCAACTGTGCCAAGCCACAGCTAGCTACAAAAATCTGAATTTGATACTATAGACTTTTCTGGGACATCCACTGTATCAAGAGAGGTGTCAGCAACCAGTGATTACTGAATATTTGAGAAAAGGCAAAAAGTGAAAGAACAGGGAGGAAACTATAGCAAATATAATAAAGAGAGATGAAAAAGAGCAACAAAAAGCTGCTACCAGGGTCCTCAAATAAAAAAACAAACAAACAATCAAAGCCACTGAACACATTGGCAGGAGTTTTGTGCCGCTAACTCTATTCTGCCACAGAGAGAACTTCTGGGACTTTCCCGATGGTGAACCTGAAATGGCACAATTCTCACATACAGATCAACTACCTCCATTCTGCAACAAGTAGAGAGCACATCCATATAAATTCAAGGATAGGCAGATGCGTCCTTAATAAAGAAATATTATGGTGAACATTTTCAAAAGTTACCACTGATATTTAGGTGCCCAACATAAGACTTACTATTCCCATTTTCCAAAATGCTGAGGACCCACGATTATCTGAAGAGAATGGGAGTTGGGGTGCTGAGCACCCTTAGAATGAGATCTGAGATCTCAATCTGGGTAAACAAAAACTAAGGCACATCACACCAGTTTCGAAAAAGGTTGGCCTTGTTATGCCTAGTTTGTTTTAAGCCTCTAAAATTAGCTTTTTATCTGACTAGCCTGACTGACCATCAAACTATGAATTCAGTAAACAATTTAAGAACTGTGGAACAATGATATGGAGATAATTCCAAAAAGCATTAAATGTGTACAGCTCTCTCTGTAGTGAGATCTCAGCCGTAACACATCTTTGCAATTTCTGGGCAACAGGCAACTCTGCCTGCAAAAAAATGAGTTTCCCCTAATCATTTTGTTAGTGGGACGAGAGAGTCCACTACCTTCAACTGCTACAGCAGATCTGGAGCCCCACAGATGTTGCAAGATCTGCATGAATCACAGGTCACCCGCAAAGGCAGTCCCTGGGCTCCTAACTCCTACGTTAGCACTAACACAGCCCCCCCTTCTCCCTTCCAAGACAATGCCATGGAAATCAAAACTTCCCCTCACAGAGACCATTACTAATGGTTCAACTAGAAAGAACTTTTAAACAGATTTCAGCTGCCTCCCCAGCTTCTCCTCCAGCCCTGTACCACTCCGAGGGATTGATCTTTTTCTGAATAGAGGGGTTTACCCTAAACTCTGGAAGCAGGGGCTGAATGCTGTGGAGCCTAGATTTTCCCCCAGTGCGCAGGTTTAGCTCCTGATTTTGCTGCCCACCACAGCGGAATACAGCCCAATGGTTTAAAATCAAACTGCTTCACAACAATGAAAAATATTACCTCTTCAGAGAGCATTATACTGAAGATGGCATACAGCAGCAGAGCATATTCCTTCATCTAAGTTCTGGAAATGAGAAACAGATTAAAATACTTCCTCTCCCAACTGTTAGAACTCATCTTTTTAAGCTTTAATCACTGTTTCCTTTCCAATTCACATTCATTATACTAAAATAAGATTGGAACACACTAACTGTACATGATATCTATCAGTCCATGTTGGTGGTATGACTTCAGTAAACTATTCAAAGCTTTGCTCTTGTGGTTTATGATGTCATCAGAACTCAGTGAAATCAGTGAATCATCACTTATGTACAGCTGGAAGTTTTGAGCTGGGGAAGATGGCATGGTTGTAGCTGCTTAATCAGCAGTTTGATTTCTCATAATGATGTATACATTCACAAAAGAACAATTAAGTTCAGTCTTCTTCTAAATTGTAATCTTGTATAAATAAAGCTTATTTAATGTGAAGCAGCATTTAGTTCAAAACTCAGAAATACATATAGTGCAGCTATATTGTTCAACATTACTTTTAATATATGAAAAGTTAAGACATGAACACAGTATATTGCTTAGCTATCAAATCCTAAAATATACTATGCATCTTTCATACACATAATATTTAAATGAATGTTTCACCTGTTGCAATAAATAATTTTTCACTTATTAATAGGCCATTTATCAGAACAGATACATTGCTTTTGGAAAATGACATACATCATTGTAAGCCAGATCAATTCAACATAAGATGACTTCAAGTCAGCACCTACCAAATCTAATACATCTTTTGAATCAGATAGATCTAGTAAATCATATCCATATTATGTATAGTGCATGCAGTTGATGACTCACTAGATAAATTAGATAACAAATGCTATATTATCATGCATTTGTTAAAATAGATCAGTGAGTCATTTAAGCTCAGCTCCTAGAACTTGACACATCATCAACTTCTGAAGAATTCTTTGGAGCTAGAGAGCATTTAGGAGAATGACTGCACTGCACCTAAAGCGGGGATGGGTAGAAGGAACGCTGTCCGGGCTCGCCGGAGGAAGGGTAGCAGTACTTTACAGGTGTTGGGGTTGGGAGGGGGAGAAAGAGGTCAGAAACTACTACAAAAGATGGGTGAGGGTCAGCTTGGCGATGCTGACTCATCCCCAGGAACATAAGGGTGGAAGGTTTTAAAAGGTGCAAAGCCGGGCAGTAGAAGCCCTTTCTCAAGGCAGCCAGCAAGGCAGCCCCCACCCTCCCACCCCTTGAGGTGGGAGTATCAGGTTTGGTAGGGACTTGCTGTGGGCATTGTGCTAGTTCCTCTTTTTACAGGGGCTGGAAAGGAATTTTTCCCTCACCACTATATTGGTTTAGGTGGAGTGGGTTTATTTTTGCCTTCCCCACAGCAGGTGTCAGGGAGAACCTATTATGGTGAGGAGGGAAGGGTGTTAGGCCATATGTCTCAACTCATTTTGTAAGTGTGGGGCATATGTCCAGTGCAGGTAGTCCATAGGAAAGGCATCTAGTGACCAGATAAATGGCCTGGTAAGGGACTTTAAAAGGAGGTGCTGGTTAAAGGAATGGAATGGTGAAGGGTAGGGTTTAGGGCTCCTATGATTGGTATGGCAGGGAGCCAACCCCCCTTTCTTATAGCCCACCTTAACCCTCCTATGTGGGGGAAGGGGAGGATGGTAAGGTCCAAGCCATGGGTTAGCTGGGGAGACCTGAATGGAAAATGAAAGGGGGCTGGTGATAGCCCTGGGTAGTTATTTGAATGAACATGGTGTTACCTGCACTGTACACTCTTATCTGCTGGATAGTCCCAGACATCTAATAATAAAGTTGCAGCCTGATTAAATCCATATCAAGTGTCTCCTGCCCTCCTTTCAGTATAGCCAGACAAAGGTGAAAGAGTCAGGTAAAATATACCCGAAAAGAGCAGAATGTGTCTACAATATAACACTGTCACCAGAAAAAGAAATCTTACATTGCATTGTGGTTTTGGGGTGGAGGAAGTAGGGGATGTGTAAAATAATAGAAGTAATTACTCCTCTCATAGCTGGAGTTAGTCCCAACTGAATGAGTATTTCAATTCTAACATAGACAGCCAAATTGCTGAAAATTAAGACAATTAAAAGTTTGGAGAAATAAAACCTCTGATGAAAAGGTTGAACTGAGTATATTCAGTCAAGACTGTTTGACTGAGGTGAGGCATTGTGACTATCTACATACTCACTTTTTATTTATATTATTTTATTTATATTATTACTTTAGATTCAGTGTTCATCAAGAGCTCTAGGTTATGTGCACAAATTAAAAACATACCAAAAAAGTTACCAGTGGGTTCAAAATCTCTCTCAACTCCAATTCCTACATAAAACTATCTTACCCCAAAACCCCTTTCCCCACTACACCATTCAGCCTCCCCAACTCCCACTGCAGGAAAGCCTTGAGAACAGATGTACCTGAAGATATATAATGAAGGCTAACAAATCTAGGCTCTGTCAGACCAGAGGTGAAAAGCAGATTCATGAGCTTTGAAGTCAAAAGGTAAAACAAGGCTGTAAATAGGACATGGATCAAATACTTTCACTAGTCAAGAAGGATAAGGAACAAATATTAATGAGTCTGAGATGTAGCAGGGTAAATGTAAGTTGAATATTTAAAAAAAAAAACTTTACAATGGAACGAGTTAGACAAGGTGGATGATCTTTTATTGGGCCAAGTTCTGTTGCTGAGACACAAGTTATGAGGACAGGTTCAACATTATCTTTAAATCAACTGTGAATTCCCTAGAAAAGTTCAAATCTTCACTAAAAACAAAGTCAAGTGATTATGCTACCAAAAATGACAAAATGACAGAAAATAAATTAATAAATGACCTTTCACAAAATCTACTTATCACCAACTTCTACATGCACTGGCTGCCCCATTCCTCTCCTGAGAATGATGACACATCTGAAGAAAACCGGTTAAATACCCACCTGTTTCAATCTCTATTGCACTGGAACTCCTCAACACAGCAGAAATAGGAGGGAAAGAGTGTCTGAAAAGTTTAAACTTTTTAAAAATTAAAGAAAATAGAAGGAAGACTCCCTCAGATAATGAAATGCATTAGTGTTTGTGAGTATATCATTAAAGAACTGCATCTGAGAATATTAAATTAAATAAAGGGCTCTAGAATTTTCAAGAACATTTGGAAGATGAGTGGAATGTTAGTTCCCCTGGATCCCCAGAAGAGGAAATAACATGATGGAATTCACTGAAGTATTATTGGTTCCATATTCCTTACAGATTAGCTTGACTATAATAAAGCAGGAATTGACAGAGCACTCATTCAGGAGTGATATCCATCACACTTATTTATTTTTGGTGCCAGTTTAGGACTAATTGTGTCTTTAGGCACAGCCGTGATGTACTGGTGGTGCATAAGATGTACCAGGCTACTCTCAAAGCAGGCCAGGAGGCACTATGCCTCCAAGCCACAATTCCTCTCTAGTGCCCCTTTTGCACTAAGGGTAGGTAAGGGAAAGTATTTTACTGCAAGCCCTTAAAAAGATGTAATTTACTTCCTCCCTAACATTGGCACTCTGACCAGCAAGTGGGGAGGAAGAGAGAGAAGGGGGCTCTCCCTGTTCCCCACACACTTGCTTGCAGGGGGAAAAAATGTATCCTGAGAGCAGGAGTTGTGCTCACAACAGATCCATAACCAAGATCTTGGTAGACAAAGCAGAGAGAGAGAGAGTAGGTTTACTCCTCCTTACTTCCTTGCTTGGCTGAGTAAGACAAAGGCACAACCTAGGAATGAGACCACATACTGAAGTTAGCCAGAAATAACCTTGATGCTCATTATTATTTTTTCAAACAAAGAAAAACTTAAGACAGAGGATCAGATTGTGAAGCCCCTTACACACACTAGTGAACACTCACACAAAAGGAGTAGTCCTACTGAGTGACTGTAGTATGGTCCTTCACAATTTAAGGGACCCTCTTCTCTCCAACTTCAAATCCCTTCCTGACACCCATTTCTTGCAGGAAGTCTCTCTCTTCCCCCCTCTCCCTTTCATCTCTACCACTAATCTCGCTGCACCATTTTTATACAGTCAATAGGAAAACAAATCTCTATTAAAAAAAAAAAAAAAGAGCGTGAGCTCCTTAGGGAAAGAAATGTCTCTTTCCTTGTACTTTGTAACCTACTCCAACATCTGCAGCATTATACAACTAATAAAAAAAATTACAATATGTTTACAATTTGTTGCAACCCAATATACAAGATACATTTAAAAGATGGTAGCATCACACACCATATGCAGAATTTCTGCAAAAGAAAATCATCATGAACAAAATACCAGAACAACGGAGTGGTTCATATAGTTCTTCCTCCATATATAGATCCACTAAGCACGTAGGCTCAAAACCCATCATAAAGAGCCTAATGTTTAAAATCCTTGTGATTGTAGCCAAGGAATGTATTTTAGCACGATAATCACAATGCACACTGCAATCAATATGACCGTGGGTGAGGAGCAGCCCCCTTAAAAAAAAAAAAAAAAATCAGGCCATTTTACTAAGATGCCTAAATATGCAACGACTTCGGGTCTCCCCTTTCTCTGGTAGGTACAAGACCCACCAGCAAAATCCCAGGTCTTATTTACTTCTGGGAGCTAAACCTTTTAGGCTTTATCTTCACTGGCTACTGGAGGCACCAGCAACTAGACTGGTCAAACCCAGAGTGCCTAATAGCTATTCCCCACCTGATCCATTCTCTCCAATTCCCATACAAAATGATAGCCCTAGTGTCTGACAAGTGCACTCCATCACCCCTAAAAAAGCCCTGTATCCACACAGCATATAGATGTGACTGGGATCAGTAATTCATATACCCTTTTCTCCAGGCTTCCAGTAATCTGTACCCCTTTTTAAGGGCTTCATACAATTTTACCAGTGTTTGGTAGGGAAACCCAGTTCCACCCTCTACCTTGGGCTCCAGTCCATGGACCCTAAGACAGGCAGTCAAGATTCACTCCATTAGATTTCTTGATATTACCTCCCTGGACTTCTTTCTCCTCGCCCGCAACAGCCATCAGATTCCTTACAGATCTCTTCATTCTCTATTAGAAGAGTAACTGCTGAGTTTTACCTTATAGTCCCTTTCTGCTCCAAACTTCCCCTGTTTTATACCACCTAACTTCTCCCCTGCTGAGTTTCATCATTAATTAGGTCTGACTCTGGCCCACCCACCAGGTACAAGTAGGTGGGTAAATTGGCCTCTCAGACTCACATTAACCTTTCACCAGCTGTGTGGAATAGACACCCCATCACAAAAAGTTTTAAAGCGAACTGTACTTCTATACACTAGAAAAATATTTAAATGATTATCTTGTTTGTTTGCAGAAAATAGACATATGTAAATAAAAGATATGTCCCTTTAATATCACCATTCCTCTTTCTCCCCTTTGAGAATTAGGAGCAAAAGGTACTGTGCTATCCCACAAAGGAGTAGAAAGTCATTAAGTATTGTAAAGGACTCTGATAGCCTCTGATAGAAAGCATTTCTAAAAGTGCAAAGTATTTTATTGTTCTTGCTGTAGAGCATCAAGGCTTTTATAGGTTTGTCTGCTTTAAAACCCATGTTTTCATTTTTCTGTGTGTGTACATCTATGACTGTGTGTAGATTTTTGCTATACTAGGTAAGCAGTATGCCACATCTTACAGTATTATAAATAGGAGATAAGGGAGAACAATAGCTATCTCAATGGTTCCAATCTCTCCCAAATCTGGAATTTAACTTTCTCAAAACCACAACACTGAAAATACAGTGAGAAGAAGCAGAAAGATGAAAGATAGGAGGAGTGCTATGGCCCTGACTGCCAATATATCTCCCTAGGTTTCCATATGTGACTGCATTTATCTTCCTCATTTTGCAATATTTGTGTTATCTCTTGGAATGAAGCAGCTTCTATTAGAAAAGAATACATTCATTCTCGTACTGTTGGATTCACATTAGCTTTCCATGTCACAGAGTATTTCTGGCTGCTAAGATGACCCAAGAGATGTTTTCTTTTGACAACTTTTAAAGCCTAGTAACAGTGTTTAAGAGGCATAGACTTGGCGTGCAAGGCAGTTATACTGTAATGTTCACTTTAGTCAATATCTTTTCCACAAATGTAATGTTCAGCCAGTTCCAGAATATATAGCAAATGGTCATCTCCAAACAGGTGAGAATTACATGAGCAGGGCATTAGAATTAGAATGGAGACACTTAGGCCAAATTAACAATAGCTAGTTACCAGAATCAATGTCCTTCAGAACAAATTATTTTAATAAACAACAGTATAGGTATCAATATTGCTGATTGTGATACCGTAATCTGGATACAAATTATGGTTTTATATTAAACTTCATAGTCAGCTTTAATTTGTATCAAGAAAAGTGTGCAGCTGGTCTTGGGTGTGGACAGTTTGTCTTTAAAGGTGTGGAACTGAAATTGTTGCATAAATAACTGATGAGATTACATAGGATGAAATCAAGAAAGTGGCTATTTAATGAGAATATTAATTGAGTTCATAAGTTTGGGAACAGAAAAAAAATTAGCCTAAAGTAACATCTCAACCTGAAGATGTTTCAATTTGTTGATCAATAAATAAGCAGAATTTCCATGATGAAAACAGCCACTCTGAGGGATCAGTACAAAGTCTGAATCATCCATACTGGATTCAAACAGATGTTATGAACTCTGGTTTGGTTTCAGTGGTTATTGTAGCAGATAGTTAAGTTCAAACAGCTCTGGAGTCCATTATATTAAATGCAAAGGTTATATATTATCGTGGGGCTGGTTATGCTTAGTTCTGGTAGGAGTCAGTCCTTCAAACCCCTCCAAGGAGTTTTCCCGTGGTTACAAGTGAAGGACGTTATGAATTTATAATCCCAGGAAAACCCCTTAGTGGAGACTGAAGGACTGACTCCTACCAGAGCCCTTGTTGGAGTTAGCTATGATCTCTGGTAAACTCATTAACATGCATGTAGGTTCTTTTATTTTTTTAAAAATTGTTTCTCTGTGCTGCTGTCACCTGAAGAATAAAAGTATTTGCTTAGAAAGAGCTGTGTGGTAACTTGTGACTGCTGTCAATTATAGTTGTTCATAGCCCTCTGAGAGAAAGCAAAGCACAGATGCTGGCCTATTTCATCAGTCTGAATTGCTGGTAATATCACAGTGTAGGCAGGGAACTGTGCAGCCAGAAAAAAATCCTGGTCAGGAGGGAGAGGGACACAAGTCTCTGCCCAAAAGAGGTGACATCTGGGAGCCAGAAGCCTTGGTGGACTATGGAGGAGGGGGGAACAGGTGCAGTTGCCCTGAATGGTGACCATCTTGATAATGGCAATTACCCTAATTTGGATTTGCATGTGACAGCCAAGAGGAATGCTATGAAACAGAGACCCACTGTGGCATAGGGAGAATCATTTTCTTGAGATATGTGATATCTCAATTTGAGAGACACATATAGTTTGCTGCTGTCAAGCCAGACCAAAGACATTTCTGGTATCTTAAAACAATACTGTATGATTTATGTTCAGGGATGACCATCCCCTCCCCCAATATTGAGTAGAATCTAAATCCTGCAAAGATTTACCTACATGCTTAATTTTATGCATTCCAAATAAAGTGAAGCATTTGTACAAGTTTTTGCAGGATCACAGCCTAGGCAAGGATATTTTCCCCCTCTTTTTGTTTTATGACTTCACCTTTGTTTCAACAATTTGTCATCAATATCTGCTTTAATTTAAGCCTGAAATGCCTTCTGAATCCTATTGGTTGGGATGAAAAGTGATAATGGATGCCTTGTAAAGAAATTGAACTCCAGCTTCAGGAAAGGCAAAAATCAGAAGAAAACAACAAGGTATTTGTGATCCCCTCCTCAGTATAGTGTTGGAAAGGGGCTAGTGAGTCATATGTGTTGTAATATCACCTTTTACCACAGCAATCTGTTGGTTTTAGCCTAAGTTTTGTTCTAACTATGTAATTGCAAGGTCTTCTTCACATTTAGAGTAGCTGTAAATTTTCAAAAGTGTCTGAGGTACTTAAGTTCCATTTTCAAAAGTGCTTTAGGAAGCGTAGACTTCCAAAGAGACATAGGGATCTAAATCATTTTTGAAACTGGGATTTAGGCTCCTACATTGTTCTTGGTATATTTACACTCTGACATTTATGGCAGTGAGAATATTTTCCATATTACTATCACTTAATGCACTGTACACTTGGTGCTTAAGTAGTTTTAATTATTTAAATTAACAAATAATAAGTTTACCATGTGGATGTTAAGAGAGAATAGCATGTTCAGAGGTGCACCGAATACATATGAAGATGAAGTTCTTGTCCACTGGATCTTACCCTTCAAGGGGACTACCAAACAATACAGATGCAAACTGCTGAGGATGACCAAAGGAAGCTGATCAGTGAATTACAGGTTTTTATGTTCTTTTTTAACAAGTCCCCACCATAAATTATTTTATTAAATTACCACAAGTAGTTCAGTAGAATGTAGTTCTATAGGGGAGATTTGTCTCTCATTTATATGTTACTTTTCAAAATAACTCTATACTACATATAGATTAAAACATAAACCATCATGATTTAGCTGAGATGAAATATCACAACGACAAAGTCCTTAACAATGTTCTAACTGGAATAACTGCAGTACCAGCAGATGAAGTGACCTTGCCAAGTTTACAGAGTGTGCCAATAACAGAGCTGGGATTAGAAAACTGATTAAAATTTTGCTCACTAGGATAAAACACTTGAAATGAATCACCTCATTTTCCAGCATGTCCTCGGATTGCTGCAGGCACAATAAATTACTGTCATATAATGGCAAACAACTATAAAAAATTAGAGTTAAACATTTCATATAGTGCAATGCCATAGCCTATATTTAAAAATCCTCAATCTAGTTAAAATTTGATGGTCATAGATAATAAAATCTATGACAAGCAGCTTTCAGGGTAAAATTTCAGAATTATAGGCCTGATCTGAGTGTACTGAAGTCAACTGGAGTCTGAATAGACTCTGAATCAGACCTTATGTGCACATTTCTCATTAGCATTAACTGTCGTTCATTGTCCCAGGTATATCCACTCAGAACACACTTGCGGCATTGCTGAATGTTCTGGTTATAACCTTGCACTCCAATGTAGTGAATTAAATTTTAATGGACAACAGCAGCAAGCAGTTGAGTGGAAAACTATCAGTAAATGGGATAGCAGAATTAGTGGGAGCTGCGGCCTTGAGCATCATGCTAGAAATACAGTCTTTACAGAGCAGTGTTTGTCACTCTAAGACTGTCTTCATAGTACAGTTAACCCGGGTGATTGGCACCCAGGGTGGAGCATCCAGGTTAGCCTAGGCCAGGTGCAAGTGTCTCCACTGCAAAGCCCTAACCACATTATTGTTTTGCACTCACCAGTGTGTGTTGGGGGGTGGGGGAGGGAAGGGGGAAGGCGTATCCCATGGATCTTTGTGCTGAGACATGCTAGGATTCTTTCATAGTCAATTGTGTCAACTGCAGGAGAACTTGTCTCACCTTCAGGGGAAATTGCGAAAAGGGCACTGGAGGATTGTCAACACTCAAGTGATTTAGCCTTCATCCTCATTGAAGAGTGGCTGGGTCCAGCCTGAGTTAAACCAGACACAAGGTTCTAACCCACACCCCCAGCCAGGTAAGCCAGCAGAGGCTTAAACCTCCTCAAAGTACCCTTGAGTAAACATAACGTTACTCAAGCAAACAGTCCCACTGAAATCAATCTACTTGCCTGAGCAAGTGTTGAATGTATTGACTGTTGGTCCTGACCTGGTCTGGGAGGGTATATGGTTTTCAATAAAAATATAATCTTTTCTAACCATATATCTAGAAACAATAATGGAAGTTATGGAAGCTTTAACTGCAAGTAGAATAACCTAAATATATGCATTACAGATAGACTTAGCTATAGATTTTAAGTGTTAAACATTGAGGACTTAAAGTGAGGCCCAGTAGAAGTTGGCAGTTGCATAAGCTAATATGAATATTAGGTGCTTGATCTAAGGTTATAAATTTTAGCAATACATATCTTTTGATAATTTAGCCAATGTACTGTGTGTGATAAATAGGAAAATCACAAATGAATATATCGTAACATCTTAGGGCATATTTGCTATAAGGTAACCATGAAGGTTGACATATTGAAACTATTGGGACATTAATTGACACAAATGGTTTGCATCAGTAGTCAGAATCTTAACTACAGTTAGCCAGAATACCACACATATTCAAGGGCCCAAACCTTATCAAATATGGTGCTGGATGTGCGAGAGTGGTATAGGAAAAGGTGAATAAAAGATGTGGTTATCCAACCTATTGTTGGGACGCTGGGAGATGACATGGGACAGCTGGGTGTGCGGCCTGACCCAGTGCCCTCCTCTTGGGATGACCTTCACTTTCTTTTCCTTTCATATTTATTTCTAATGTTCTCTGTGAAATTGTAAGTATGCACAATGTAAGACTAAGTATGAATAATGCAGAAAACCACTTTACTGTACTTTTCTTTTTCTTATACTTATGTATATTGATTTTTCCTATGATTTAAATTATATTTGTCAATATTAATTAAAGCTCAATGTTTGTGTGTGCTTCACCAATTTCATCTTCTAAATTAACTCTAAGTAACCACCTGAAAAGGAATCTAATTTATGCATGTTGCACCCAAATAAATAATTTTATAATTGATCAGGCTACAATGGTTTAGCTCCAAACTTAAGAACAGCTTTAAAACTTTTGTGGAAGATACTGGGTCACCTACTCAGATGTTTTGCCAGTGATCCACTTAATCAAAGTGGTCTAGACATACCATTCTTTATAGGTAGTTATGTGGGATTATAATAGCATATATTTAGATTATTATATAGAGCTGTGTGGGAACAGGAATTTCCATCCTTCAGTAAATTTAGCATTCCAAAATAAAATAATAATAATAATAATAATAATAATAATAATGAATTTATTCCAAGTCACAACAGAGACAGAATTTTTGCCAGAGATGGAAAATTTCAAAAAATTCTGTTTCAAGACTGAAATGGAATTTTTGGAAAATTTCTGGTTACCAAGTAAGCTCCCAAACTGCCTAGTCAGCTTGCCGGACAGATAGCCTGGGAGCCAGCCAGCCCACCTACCTCCTCAGCAGGTAGCTGAGGGAGTTGGCCAACCAGCCCACTCTCAAGGTGAGTGGCCCAGGGATTCCGAGAGCCTGCCAGGTAGGCTGCCACAGATCCATGCAGGCTAGTGGGTTGGTTAGCAGGAAATCAGGCAGGTGAGCATACCTGCTTTCCACCAAAATTTCTGACATAACAGACGTATCTGTGGAACATCAACTCCTTGGAATCAGTATTTTCCAATGTAGAACTGTTCTATCAGAAAATTTTCAGCCATCTCTATTATTAAGACCGTTAGAATTAAAAAACAGAATTCCTGTGTATCAGTAGAATCAAAATATTATTTTCTACATTCTCTATTATAATTATTTATTATTATTTCTGCTGAACTAGCCCCCAAAGGCCTCAATGAGGATTGGGGCCCCATAGTGCTAGGTTCTACACAAACACATTTCCCCTGAACCATCTCCCCTTTTCTCCACTGACACAGTGCCCCAGCCAACCTGCACCACACCACTGCTGATGCAATATGCCACACAGAATTGCATATTAAGCAGCTTTGAAACTATTTGAATATACATGTGTGTCAAAATGCCAGGAGCAGCCCAGCCATGAGACCAGTGTGGGAAATTTTGTACCTTGTACAGTTGATACAACAACAACAAAAAGAGAGAACTTTTGCTGCTGTTCTAGAGGTGTCTAGTGTTTGTAACAAGTTTTTTTGACAACAGATTAATATTGATACCACTTATGAACAGAAAAAAATTGTTCAGTAACTGTCAAGTTTCCTTCCCCACTCTGAACTCTAGGGTACAGATGTGGGGACCTGCATGAAAACCTCCTAAGCTTACTTTTACCAGCTTAGGTTAAAACTTCCCCAAGGTACAAACTATTTTACCTTTTGCCCTTGGATTTTATCACTGCCACCACCAAACGTCTAACAAGTATATAATTGGGAAAGAGCCCGTTTGGAAACTTCTTTCTCCCAAAAATCCTCCCAACCCTTTCACCCCCTTTCCTGGGGAAGGCTTGATAAAAATCCTCACCAATTTGCATAGGTGAACACAGACCCAAACCCTTGGATCTTAAGAACAATGAAAAAGCAATCAGGTTCTTAAAAGAAGAATTTTAATTGAAGAAAAAAGTAAAAAGAATCACCTTGGTAAAATCAGGATGGTAAATACCTTACAGGGTAATTAGATTCAAAACATAGAGAATCCCTCTAGGCAAAACCTTAAGTTACAAAAAGACACAAAAACAGGAATATACATTCCATTCAGCACAGCTTATTTTCCTCAGCCATTTAAAGGAATCAGAATATAACACATACCTAACTAGATTACTTACTAAGTTCTAAGACTCCATTCCTGTTCTGTCCCCAGCAAAAGCATCACACAGAAAGAGAGAGAGGCTTTGTTTCTCCCTCCCCCCAGCTTTTGAAAGTATCTTGTCTCCTCATTGGTCATTTTGGTCAGGTGCCAGCGAGGTTATCCTAGCTTCTTAACCCTTTACAGGTGAAAGGGTTTTTCCTCTGGCCAGGAGGGATTTTAAAGGTGTTTACCCTTCCCTTTATATTTATGACAGTAACCGTCTGAAATTGGAGTAGTGTCCTCCAGAAGAGAATCTCATCATACCATCTCCAAGTCTACTGGATCCTAGTATGCCTGGGTTGTTTTAAGGTCCCAATGTCTCTCATGGACTGCTGGCCTTGAAATATATCCTAAAAACAGTCTGTTATCATGCCAGCAAATGGCCGTGAAGAAAGAAACCAGATTAAGGTAAGTAATTGTTCTGAAAACTGAAAATACAAATTCTGATATAAACAGTATGATATAATATCCTGTGTTGTATGTTCATCACAATCTGTGGTCCCAAGCCTCAGAGAAAATAAAAAGACAACAGTTTGTTTTTATTTTTCACTTTCTGCAGAGAATGCAAATTATTAATATTAATAATCTTCAGCTAACGGAAATCTCATATAAGCACAAACTGGAGCCTACTGCACTACTACGTCTACTGAGTAGTACTATAGCTAGTGTACTCTCTAGTAATCATTGAGACAACCACATTAGAGTTTCATTGCTGGTTTTAAGATGTCCTGACTAATCAATTCTTACAGAGAGCATTACAATTTTCAAGGAACTGCTCCCACAGATTCTCACCTTGGGAACATAGGGTATAAGACTGGAAGGTACCTCTGGGATCATTAAGTCCCTATTCCCTACTATTTCAGGTAACCACATTACATAATCCATTCATAAAATAATCAAATCTATCTTAAAACTAGTTAGGTTGCTTGCCCTCATTATTCCTATTAGAAATAAGACACTCAGAAATAATGGTTCTCAAACCATTGTCTGTAATTTCTTCTTAGTAAGAGGGAATTTAATTCATTTGTCTATTACAAGTTAATTTATAATGGAAAATGCACTTTATGAAAAATAAATATTCATAATACAAAATATCATACATATTTTTTAAATAATCTGTTCTTAGGAGATTGTTAGAATCCAGGTGTATTTGAAATGTTTTTGAATGCATAACTGATGTTATGTAAAGCCTCCGCTCAATCCGGGAGAATGCAATTGTAAGATTTGTAACTTTTCAGTCCTTGCCAGTATGATCGTTAAGTTCTGTAACCTTTTGCAAACTTTGTATCTTTAGTTATTCTTAGCATAGCCTTTTAAGTTTTGTAACTCTTGCAAGCTTTGTAACCTTTTCAGTTACCACTTGTATAAACCTCCAAGCTTTGCAATACCCCATCACACAATCAGAGAGAGTGTGAACAAGGGAGTGTGTGGGGCAGATAAGGGAGTGTGAAAAAGGGAGTGTATGTGGAACTGGACGGAGAGGACCGGCAAGGAGAATAGAGACCGGAGACAGGTGTGTCTGATGTAATCTGCCCTGAGAAGGCAATCATGGGGTGCTGTAAAGAAAAGAAGAACCTGGTATGCATGAAAGGAACGAGGCCTGGGAATGCTTCTCAGTGACAGACACAGAAGGGAAACTCAATGGTGACAAAGTGGAGAGGCCATGGTTTATGTACTCAAAAACCCAGAATGCTGCTGTGACGAACGGGGACTGTTCTTAATGTTTCCTCTGAATATTGTGGGGGTGCCTCAGTTTCCCCTATGCAGTTCTTAAGTATCTAGGTAGTGGGATAAGGGTGTATGATCATTGCAGAGCCCTAGAGGGCAGGTGTATGCAGGGATCTGGACACAGAGAATGGCCAACACCCTGTTTCCTGGCAACTGATGGCCTGGGCCCTTCTCCCCCCCGCAAGGTGAGAGCTAAAGGGTTGGAGAACAAAGGAATCAGGTGACCTTCTGGCCTGGGAAAGGGACAAAGCCCAGAGGAGGAGGAGGGGCTGGAGAGAGTTTCAGTTTGGGGCTGGCTGGGGACATGGAGTGAAGTGCAGACGTGGTTGTCTGGCTCACTGCCCCCAAAATGGACCCAGCTGAGGGGTCCTGTTCTCTGCACCTACAAGCTCTGTGTTAAACCATGTCCCTGTCGTCTAATAAACCTTCTGTTTTACTGGCTGTCTGAGAGTCATGTCTGACTGTGAAGTTGGGGTGCAGGATCCTCTCGCTTCCCCAGGACCCCGCCTGGGCGGACTCATTGTGGGAAGCGCATGGAGGGAGAGGATGCTGAATGCTCTGAGGTCAGACCCAGGAAGGTGGAAGCTGTGTGAGCTTTTTGCCCTGCAGACAGTCTGTTCCCAGAGAGGAGACTTCCCCAGAGTCCTGGCTTCATAGGGAGCAGTTCCAGAGCATCGCCCAGGGACTCCGTGACAGCTGCATACTGTTTTTGTTGCAAACTCTTCCAGTCTAATCTTCCAGCCACATTGGGTTCTACAGGAACAAAGGACTGGAAAAATCTGGCTAGAAATCTGGCATGCCATGAGAAGGCAGCAAATCACCTGAAAGCACTACATAGGTGGAAAGAGCTTGAGATGAGACTAAGGTTAAAGGCCACCATAGATGATCAGTATCAAGAGAAGATTGCATCAGTCTCTCTTTACTGGAAAAATGTTCTGAAAAGGCTCATTGTCATTGTGAGAATGCTTGCTACCCAAAACCCATCACTGCGTGGCACTTCAGATCAGCTGTATGTGCCAAACATTGGAAACTTCCTTAAAATTGTGGAGCTGATGGCTGAGTTTGATGCTCTACTCCAGAAGCATCTAAGAAGAGTCACCACCCAAGAAATATACACACACCACTACCTTGGAAAAACAATTCAAAATGAGATCATACAGTTACTGGCAACAAAAGTCAAATAGAAGATTGTGGCAGATCTGAAGTTAGCAAGATATTACTCTGTTATTCTGGACTGCACACCTGACATCAGCCATACGGAACAAATGACTTTAATCGTGCATTTTGTAACAACAGAACCTAGTGAAAATGTCCCTGCAATGGTGACTGTCAGAGAGCATTTTCTAGAATTTATTGACATTGATGATACTACTACAGGAGCTGGTATGACAAAATGCACTTCTTAAAAAGCTGGAAGATACGGGAATTGCGATAGCTGACATGAGAGGTCAGGGTTACGATAATGGTGCCAACATGAGAGGAAAGAACAGAGGAGTGCAGATATGGATCCGAGAGTTAAACCCTCGAGCTTTTTTTGTCCCATGCAGTTCTCATTCATTGAACTTGGTGGTCAGTGATGCAGCATCAGCTTCTAGTGAGGCTGCTGAATTTTTTAATGTAATTCAAAGCATCTATGTATTTTTCTCTGCATCAACTCATCGATGGCAAATTTTGAAGAAACATCTGGGAACGTCCTCTCTGAGACTGAAACCACTGAGTGCCACACGATGGGAAAGTCAAGTAGAGGCGATAAAGCCTAACACACACCAAATTGGGAAGATAGATGATGCCATAGTTGCCATTATGGAGGATAATGCTAAGACAGGAACTGTTTGTGGGAGAACAGTGGCATAGGGAAATGGAATCACCAGAAACATACATAACTTCAAATTTCTGTGTGGCTTAGTGTTGTGGCATGACGTACTGTTTGAAATAAATGTTGTAAGCAAGAGACTCCAAGGTATTGACCTTGATATATCCAGAGCAATGGAACAACCGGACAAAGCAAAGTCCATACCTACAGTCTTACCAGTCAGAAGAGGGATTTCAAAATATTCTGAAGAGTGCACAGAAGTTGGAAGAGGAACTTCACACTGAAGCTATTCTCCCAGCCATTCAAGAATAAAAGAGTTACCAAAGAAAATGACATTTTGATTACGAGGCATGGGATAATCCCATAAGAGACCCAAACAACAATTCGAAGTTGAATTCTTTAACCATGTGCTAGATTGTGCAATACAGTCAGTTGAACATTTCATGCAGCTCAAGGAACACAGCAGTATATTTGGGATGTTGCATGATATTCCAAAACTCCTCACAAAACCTGAAGAAGACCTACACCAGCAATGCAGGGCACTAGAGACAGTGTTGACACATGATGACATGTGCGATATTGATGCACATGATTTAGGTGATGAACTGAAAGGCCCAAAGGCTGTTCTGGAATCTATGTGCACAAATAAGATGACCACTCTCTTTCCAAATGCTTTTGTTGCTCTGCGCATACTTCTAATACTTCCTGTAACAGTTGCCAGTGGAGAACGCAGCTTCTCCAAGCTGAATGTAATAAAAACACATCTACACTCCACAACGACACAGGAGAGGCTGGTCGGCCTTGCAACCATCTCAACAGAGCATGAGCTGGCCCAGACTGTAGACCTTCAGCAGGAAGCAGTTCAAATCTTTGCAACCAAGAAGGCACGGAAAGCACCACTTTGATTATTCAAACAGATAAAAATGCCAGTGTTTACTGTGCAGACAAGAAAAGTCACATTTGCTGTTCAGGCGTTTGAAGTTAAGTGTTACTTAAAATTTTTGAACAAGGCATTTTAAGTTGTTAGTTCTCCTTTATTAGGGTAGGTAGCAGAGCAGTACCATGAGAGGAGTAGAACAAGAAGAAGGCAGAATGGAGACCTTTCAAAGTTTTGGTCCAAGCGAGGGGGCATGGGGGCATCATTTGAGCTCCCCACCTCAGGTGCCAAAATGTTGTGGGCTGGCCCTGTTCCTAACTGGAATCTCCCCACTTCACTCTTCTCTTTCCTCCTCCCCCCCCCCCCCCCCCCCAATTTTTGAACTTCCAAGAAAAAAATTATCTCTAACAAACCCAGTTTGCAGAGGGTTTTTTTTTGGGGGGGGGGGTTGGTTTTTTTTTGTTTTGTTTTGTTTTGTTTTTTGTATTGTTTTGATTCTATGGAGAAGAATGAATTCCCTTTTCTGAATAGATGTGTTTACAGAGAAAAGACTGCTGTTGGAATAAACACAGATTTTATATCAAATAGTTTTAAGGGATAAGTCTTTCACATGAGTCACAAACATTAGAAATGAGGTGAGTTTTTTGTTTTGTTTTTTAACAGGGAAGTTGATTAGCCATTAGAAAAAACTACCAAGGGATGAGGTGGAAAAGACTGGATGCCATCAAAACAAGACTGGATGCCTTTTTGGAAGATAGTATTATGATGGTGGTTAGATGAAACCTTACTGAAGCCGGTGGTGTGATAATGCCTCTTCATTCAGGATAAATTTAAGCTCCTTTCTGGAATAAGATAGTGATACAATAAGAGCCACCACCCAGAACACATGCCACGTGCAAGGCTGGTAAGAAGCTAAGGTATGTGAGCTGAGGGATTTTGCTGGTGGATGTGTGTGTCGATCTGTGAGCAGAAGCATCCAGAAAACTAAGGGGACAACAAAAGAAGCACTTAGTGTGACTCTGAGAGAAAACAAAGAGAGGGGGTTTGGGAGGCAGAGTGCTGGCTGGAAATAGGCTTAGAACTGCAAGCAAAGGAACTGTCTTCTGTTGGATTCCTACTGTGTTTAGAGAAACAGGACATTGTGTTCATTCTTTCTAAATAAACAGGATTGCATCAAAAAAATACCCGATTCCATCACCAATTTCTCCTCCTACTGGAAATAGCCCATAAGATTCTGAAAATTGGCTAACTGTTTGTTTGGCTACAATGGGATAATAATGTGCTTTTGCCAAACACAAGTTATAGGGCTCAATCAAGGGGAACTGGGTGAAATTTGATGGCCTGTGTTATAGAGGAGGTCAGACCAGATGATATAATGGTCTCATCTGACCTTTGAATCTATGAAGACATAAACATTGCAAATCTAAGTCCTTCCTCCAAACCAGAGGGCACTGAATGGGAGCAGAACTGAAACTTGGAGAAACAGGCATGTTTTGGCAAGAGGAAAGGCAGAGAAGTAGAATCTGCACAGATCCTCCTATTTTCCTCCTCCTGTGAGGAACCAAATGAGGTCTGAAGTAGCCTCTGTAGAGTAACTACAGCCATTCTGAGATCTGGCCAAGAGATTCCTCTTCCTATTATGCAATAGCCTCATGCCCAGCCAGCTACTCAAAGTAGGCATGGATTTCCGAATTAGGCCTTAGTGACCTTTCTTTAAATGCATTCCCTCTGGGAAACTCATGGTAATTCAGATTTTAAATAAATTATGCTATTAATTGTGTTTTAATAACACAGAAAATAACCTGCATATGAACAAAGTCAAAAACTAGTGCCCTCCCCAGCTCACCTCCGCTCCGTCTCCTCCCCTGAACACGCCGCTGCTCCGCTTCTCCCCCCTCCCTCCCAAGCCTGGGAGGGAGGAGGGGAAATGCTTTACCGTGTTATATCCGAATTCGCATTATATCGGATTGCGTTAAATCGGAGTAGAGGTGTATGAAAAATGAGTCTAAATTAAAGCTGCCAGAATGAGTATAAGGGCAACTTGTACAAAAGTGTTCCGCTGCTAACCCATGCGAGATGCACTGGCAAGCCTGGTCCCATCCTACTGCAGGTGCACAGGTTTGCTTCACTTCCTTGGTCTCCATCCTCTTACTACCGTTTTAATGGCCATTTGAGTTTATGTCCCCTGCTCCATTGATAATTTTCATGTAACTTTTGTCAACCTGCACATTGATCAGTGGGAGGAAACATGTCCTTTGGGGTGGGGGGAGGAATCTAGTAACTTTAGAATTATATATCGAATGCTCAAAATAACCAAGGTTAGAGGGCTAGTCATAATAATAACTTAAATTGGTATTAATGGAGGAAATATTTTTGAGGGAAGGGGGGTTGGAATTTTTTTTTTCAGGGTGTGAGTAGAGGAGTGCAGAGCTTGGGTTGGTGCTGTTTTATACAGTGTTAGGTGTGTAATGTCCAGACTGCAAAAATATCTGCATGTGGTTTCTAAAGATAAGGCAAGTCTTTTTTCCCCCTTCTTATTTTTATTATAGTAAGGCCTAGATGTGTCCCCCTGCCCCCCATTATTGCGTGCCCATTGTACTAGGTGCTGTACATACACATAGTAAGAGATAGTCCCTTCCCCCAAAGAGCTCACGTTCTAAATAGATATGACAGCAAATTATAGAAGAGAGGAAGTGATGGGATACTGAGGCAGAGAGCAATTAAGGGACTAGCCCAAGGTCACACACAAAGTCACACACCATGGAAGAAAATTTAGAATTACACCTCTGTAAAAAGAAAAAAAAACAGTAAAGGGGCCAGGAGCAGAAGCTGGAATGCTGCTGGGTAGGCCAGGTGGCAAGCTGGGACCAGAGCATGGAAGCAGGGCAAGTGAGGAATCACAGACAGAACAGGAATACAACCAAGGGAGGAGAACCTGAGGAGTAGGCTGTGAGTGGCAAACTTTGCAACAGGATATAGATCCGTGCAGCTGTATAGCAACAACTTATACAGCAATACAAACCCTATATAAAATTAGCATTCTATGTGTTAAGTGGATTTCACCTTGATAGATGTTAAAGTAACTTTTCTCTGTCAAGATGAAGATTCCAGATAATAAGTGGTTTCATCTGTAGTCCACTTCCAAAACAGAAAGATTATTGTAAAATGCCTCATTTCTAATTAGAAAATGGAGATGATGAAATTGAACATAAATCTGAACTTATTTTTAATTTTTCTGATAAATCAATGTTGAGTTGCTGGTTTTGTTGCTAGGGTTTTTCCAATTAGCCATTTTTATATTCAACTTTCCCTAAACTAGTGACATAATGTCATCTTAAGACCCTTCACTAGATAAGACCCTGCCAGCTTCCTCAAAAGTGATATCATGTATTCCGTTTTATTTGGGGGGCGGGGGGAGAGGGTGAACATGGCTGTGAGGTGTATCACAGACTTGCAGTCACTCTCACTATTTTTAAAGTTGATTCTAATTTAAAAAAGAGGACCAAATTCAAACCTGACTGGACCATGTTGCCTGGCTCCAAGGCAGGTCTCACACCTGATTTCTCCAAAGACCTTGGAGGGAGAAGCTGCAAGGTAAAATAAACTATTTCACAAGCTATAAGAACCAAGGGTGAGACTAAGCCTCACCTTTCAGATGTGCAAGCCACCTGAGGAAAGACTGACATTCCAAACAGGCTACACCAGCCTTTGACCAATCTTCCTGCACCTAAACATCTGCTAGCGAGAAGTGTTTTGCCAGCAGAACATCACCATCTGACTCCTTGTCCAGAGTCTAGAAGATTGCAAGAGCTGAGAGTTTGTGAACCCTCTGTTATCTTGTTTTTCCTTTTTCCATTTTTGTCTTGTGGGGGATCAGGGGGGTTAAGCTGGGAGATGTCCTACTGTTTTTATATTCTCTAGTTCATGGATGTGAAATGGTGGCTGTGAGAGCATGTGTGTATGAGCACCATAAACTACACACACAGGGAAGAACACTAGAAAGAAAGTTCCCTGGATCTAGAGAGCCCTATATATTGTCTTGCAACTATTCATTAGAGTGTCTTTAATATTTAACAGTCTTGAGAGACTTGAAATAATCATCTGTAATTACTGGTAAACAATAATTGTCACACTTCTGTTTATCAAAAGTGTTCTGTTAAAGTCTGTATTGTATTATCTCAGTGGGGGGAAGGGAGGAAAGGGTTAACCATCACACATGACTTGCAGTCTAAGGAGGAAGATTTAAAATTGGCTCTGATGTTGTGGACATTAGGTAGTGATTTGGTTTCAGTATTAATATATTTAACCATTCAAATTATATATTTGATTTATTATAGATCCCAACTAGAGAATATTACCAAAAGATAGCCACCTCCTTAGAATTTATTGTTGAGATTAATTTCTTTAGGTGTCAATTTGATGTTTTTAACTAATCTGATAATTTAGTTCCAATCCCCTATTGAGAGTAATTTGTTGATTTGACCTGGATTTGATAATCATATTGCTTTATTCTTAGTTTAGTATTAACAGTAGCTCAGCTTTGGTTACATGTTTTCTTGATTTAATTTTAGTTTGTTTAATGGACTTTTAAACAAGTGTATAAACCTGACAGAGTCATACATATTTCAATAAGCAGCATTGGTCCAAAGCCTTTAAAGACTTCAGTAGATATTAGCCATTCAAGCTAAAGGCCTGACCAGCTTCCCCTCATTAGACGTGGTTCTCAAAAAGAATTTGTGGGAAGCAGCAGAGAATAAGCACCAGTTCTGTAGCCAGATGTCTGAGTAGAGAGGGGCCTAAAAGAAACTAACTGGAGCACTGCATCAATGGCTGGTCCAGCCTCCTAAAAGGGACAGGAGTCTGAAGAAGTTGGAGGGGGGAGGGCCAGCTCAGTGGTTTGAGCATTGGCTTGCTAAACCCAAGGTTGTGAGTTCAATCCCTGAGGGGGCCATTTAGGGATCTGGGGCAAAAATTGGGGATTGGTCCTACTTTGAGCAGGGCGTTAGACTAGATGACCTCCTGAGGTCCCTTCCAACCCTCATATTCTATGATCTGAAGAAGGCTATTGTTGCCGAACTGTCCAGACACATGGTATCAGCCTGGGAAGTGAGCAGCAGATAGCATTGGGCTCAAAGAGCTATCAACCTTGTAAAAGGTAACTGAATACAACTAGGGACAGTGGCAAGGGGGACACCTTGTAGCCTAACTACTATTTGGAGCAGCCCTCTAGCAGCAGCTGTGCTGGAAGTGTTGCCACAATGGCAGGGGAGAGACAATGCAGAGGGGACCCCAATGGAACACAACATTGGCTGATATATTGTGACCAGGAAACCTGGAGGCTAACTGCCTCTAATAGGAGGAATGGGCTGGACAGAACACCCCAGGCACGAGGCAAGCAGAGCCCTAACTCTCTATTGGGCTGCTCCCCAATGGCCAAACTGGGAACTGCTGCATTTTAACTTGAAATATAACTGCTTATGCCACTGTACATAGCATATTTGTAACTTTTCCATTTTCTGACAGCCCTAGCAAATACACAGAACTAGGGGAACACTTTCTGATGGAATGCTGATTCAACCAAATGAAGACGTTTCACGGGAATGTACCAATTTAATCAACATTTTTGATTGGTGCTTGGATAATCATTTCAAAAAGGTTGTTTTGATATTTCTTAACTGAAATGTTTTAGAATTTTTGTTTTGAGAAATTTTCAACTTTTTGTTTCAAATTGGAATTAAAAGATATGTTGAAATGAGAATTTTCCCATGGCAAGGAAATTCTGAGTATTGACCAGTTCAAAAAGATATCCCTTCATTTCAGCCTTGTATCTGAGTGCTAGAGCCTAAGATCTAGCAGATGAAGCACATTCAGCATTTGGCTTCAAGTCATAGTATACCTTGTTCTGCTGAGTATCTTTAGAGGTTTGGTGCACCACAGTACTAACAGCCTACTAGTTCACCTTTCCTTTTACCAACTCAGTTTTACTGACCTATACCAATGAACCATGATTTTCCAAGTCCATTATTTCTCCAACTGTTCTGAATTTTAAGCTGCAATTCAATGTCAAAGTGGTGAGAACTAATAAAAAATTTGCAAGAACTCAGCACAAGACTTCCCCATCCCACGCCAAGGATGTACTGCAGTAATTTATGACATTTGATTTGTATTATTTTCAGTTCAGCTCCACTACATTCTGCATTTACTTAAACCTTAAAGAGGCAATGTTTATCAAGTACTGGACTTGTTTAAAAAAAGGAACCTTGGAAGGTTCCTTCATTTCAGAAGAGACACTTTAAAAAAAAATATGCTCTCTGCATGGCATGGATATGGTACTCAGAAAAAATAAAGCTTTGCCATACTGGTGTCCTTGGCCAAATTTTCACTCTCCCAACAAAGCACCAGCTGATTGTCAGTGGTGGGGAAGGCTATTTCAGTTTTGCTGTTTATATGTATAGTTTATAAAGTACTCTGGATCTTTCAGGATGAGAAGTGCAAAACATAATGCAGAGCTTTAAGCCTGAAAATTTTATAGAACACCCAAGTCAAGCACAGAGGTATGGATAACCAGGGAAGCTAGCTCGCCTGCACAGAATCCCCTGGACAGTTCCTCTGCAAAGAGATCCCTGCAAGCCAAGAATCAGGGAGTGCCAAGACCACTTGAAAAGGAAGCAGTTTAGTTAAGACAGTCTCACTGAACAACTTTACGTGAGACTGGGCATTCAAGTATTATAACACAGGTCCTGGCCAATTAAAAAATAGTTATGGCCTGATCCCATCATATTTACATGAGGACTCCTTACTCTGGTGAGTACTGCCATCAAAGTCACATATTCCTATGAGTAAGCGACGCAGGGTTCATCCCAAAGCCTATAATTTTCAAACCTGCCGAAGGGTATTGGTCACCCAGTTCCCATTAATTTTAAAAAGTAACAGTAATTTTAATAGTAAGAAGCATGTCTAACTCATCTGAAGTATTGTTAAGACTTAAACACCAAATCAAGTTCAGAAAGCCAAAACAAAGTGGCATTGGTTTAAAAAGGAAGTGTAATAAATAATTATCTTTAGTAAGATGCAGGGCTTTGGAGCGGAGCCCGCAAAGCAGCTCCGCAGCAGTGGAGCTGCAGGTTTTTGCCTGGAGCTGGAGCGGAGTCGGAGCACAGCTCCTAAGCCCTGGTAAGATGTTTTTCTCCATTTCCCTCTCACTGATTCTAACAGACTCTCCTTGTGAAAAGAGAGCAAAAAATCAATGTCTATCTATAGCTGTACTACTGGATGTGAGGTATCCTTTTAAAAGCTTCACTGGGCATCAGAAGCATATAGTCATACTTCAGATGATGTCCTTATTTTACACCACAGGAATGGCAGGATGCAGAGACTATAAAGTATAAGAAGCAAAACCCAAGATCCCCATGATATTGTTTAGAAGCTGTCATTGTTGCACACAAGATTTTATACGATCGTACTGGAGTCCAAATTTTACAGTTCAATGAAACCTAAAATACCAGAACAGAAGATACAGAAACTCCGAAGCACAATTTATTTACTTCCATTATATTGTCCTAGGAGGGTATCAAGGATGAGTTAGCTAAAGCTCTTTTGAAGTAGTCTTCTGAACCAGCATGTATTCAATAGCCATCAAAGGGGGCTGACTAACCAGAGAATGAAGTGATGTAAATGAGATGCCAAGCAAAACTATGTTTCACTGCCAAAGGTTTTCCCCAAGAGGTGAATAACATTTTCCATAAGTCTGTGGAAATTACTGAATTAGTTTGGTAATGAAATACTCATAGCTACTTTCTATGTATGATTCAACATTTCAGTTCTCTACTGAATAGTATGGGTTGCATTAATTACATAAGATGGAAATTCATATTTGTTATTCAATAAAAAGACTAACAGTCTAAAATACAATATTTTAATTCACTAGAGAATATTTATCTTAATGTTTAAAACATGAAATTTGCTTATTTTAACCTACTTTGATTCTGTAAGACTATTTATATTACAGTGTAATTTTACAGAATTTCAGCTACATATAAAATGTATTGGGTACATTTTGTATTAAGCAGTGCTAATTACAGTGACTGCTTTGCAATTAAAATTGCTTCACTGTAATTTTCATACAGTTTCATACATGGGCCAAACAAACAACAAAAATTATCTACCCACTACTATTGGATTTAGGGACAGCATTTTCTTCTTAAATGTTGTTCTTTTCCCGGAAAGATTCTTTCAGACAGCCAAGTGTATGAAAAGTCTGACTTCATTTAGGGATCTCTGCTTTCCCCTTTGACCTCTCCATGCCTTACTGAGAGCTGCTCAATCAAAACTTGAATTTATACTTAACCTGAAAGCCTATAATTAGCATAATAAAACTTAATTTGCCTTTTTCCTGAAACCCAGGAGTACTTAGTAGGTCTGAAGGGTTACCAAAGTCCAAAACAACAGAGAAAAAGTGTGTGTGGGGAGGGGGGGAATCTTAAAATAAAACTAGAAATGGTACTGTCTTCTGAGGGTTCAATAAGCTGTTTCATTTCAGCTTTTTGATCACTTTCATACTAACCTGCCTGCATATCTGAGCTTCACTACTGAGGTTGACAATTCTATTGTTCCAGTGGAATATAGTGATCACAGGAGATTATGATCATGAAGGATAAAGCAGTTCCTCTGGTAGCTTGGGCCAATCCCATGGAAAACTTTGAATATGAAGACCCAAACCTTCAATTTGACTCAGTATTCCACAGGGAGTGAGTTAAGGGACAAGAGCATTCAGGTGATGTACTCTCAGTGGACTCCAATGTTGAGCAGATGAGCTGGGCTGCAATGCTATGAATTGTAGTATTATTTATTTATTTAGATCTGAGTTTGATTGCTACAGTAGATACATAGACAGACCTAATCAAGCCTGCAGATTACAATTGTGTGGATCATGGTGGAAATCCAACAAAGGGGATCTTTTTGTCAATCCCAGAATGTGGCATTTGTAACAGCTGTGGATATTTGGTTATCCAGAAGGAGCGAGAAGTCCATATGAACACTAAGGCTAGGTCTTAGTGATCGGAGGACAAACGACTTCAATGGAGAAAGGTAGTATAGATCCAGCAAGTCCTCTGAAGAATCAAGACAGCATTACCTCAGTTTTGCTCCTGATTAGCTTTAGCCAGTTGTGCCTCATTCAGTGGCTGATATCAGTTCTTGAATCGCTGGAAGATTATTGTTTATTTTAGGATTTCACCAAAGCTCCTGTAACAAGGTATACTGCCTCTTTACGGTTCAGGAGGGGAACCATTTTCAGTCAGCCTAGAGCTGCCGTGACTGTGGGGAAAGTAGTGGTCTTGAGGAAACCATCTGGGAAAACTCATAATGCTAACACTTTCAGGGGCCAAGCGCAGAGTTCCATGAGCACAGTGAGTTGCAACTGCCCTCTTTATGCAGTGCGGAGAGACCAAGCTGGCTCCTTGTGGTTTTGGCCAGCCTCCCTCTGCAGCACTAGGAGAGCAGGGCAGTCTGGGAGTTGTACTATCCAAGGCACCAAGGACTATAGTCCAGGGCTCAGGCACAGCCTGTCAGGAAATGGATTTGGTTATATAAAGAGTTTCTTTCCCAGAGAAGAGACCTGGAGGGAGCCAGAGAATCTCTGCAAGAAGCTCAGGACAAGTTATTACTTTTGAGATTTATCCCCCTCTATTTTGTTCTTTATGCAACTATGCTTATTTGAGGTAGATCCCTCTGGGAAAGGGCTGAGCCAACACCTGCTATAGTTAAGTTATGTCTGATCCAAAATCTGTTGATGGCAGTGGTATTCTTGGTGTGATGACCCCCTTTTGGGCGTGGGTAGGACACTTTTCTTTGTTCCTGACATCTTCCTTTGGCTACAGAGGTTGTTCTAGAGTTGGTCTGAAGAGGTGCTGTGTCTTTCCAGCTACAAATATCAGCAGCATAGTTCAGCCCTCCCCCAACAGTAGCCCAAGTAAACACAACAAAGTAGACCAATCCTGCAAATCCAAAGCATTCTGGGCCCACCCAGCTCGCCTTGCAAGACAAACAGGCCAGTAGTCTCTGAGTTAGGGCTGGATTTCTCTAACCCCTGGTCAGTCTGAGGGGCCTAGCACAGGAAAACAATTTAATAAAGATATAAGAACTTAAGAGCATAAGAATGGCCATACTGGGTTAGATCAAAGTTCCATCTAGCCCAGTCTTCTGTCTTCTGACAGTGGTCAATGCCAGGTGCTTCAGAGGGAATGAACAGATCAAGTAATCCATCCCGTCACCCATTTCCAGCTTCTGGTACCCAGCAGATAGGGACACTTCAGAACATGGTTTTGCATCCCTGCCATCTTGGCTAATAGCCGTTGATGGACCTACCCTCCATGAACTTATCTAGTTCTTTTTTAAACCTTGTTAGTGCCTTGGCCATCACAACATCCTCTGGCAATGAGATCCACAGGTTGACAGTGCATTGTGTGAAGAAATACTTCCTTTTGTTTGTTTTAAACCTGCTGCCTATTAATTTCATTGGGTGACCCCTAATTCCTGTGTTATGAGAAGGAGTAAATAACACTTCCTTATTTACTTTCTCCACACCAGTCATGATTTTATACACCTTTATTATATTTCCCTCCCCCCTCCCCCCTGTCATCTCTTTTCCAAGTTGAAAAATCCTAGTTTTATTTCTCTCTCCTCATATGGAAGCCGTTCCATACTCCTAATCATTTTTGTTGCCTTTTTCTATACCTTTTCCAATCCCATATATCTTTTTTGAGATGGGGCAACCAGCCCTTCGCCCAGTATTCAAAATGTGGGCATACCATGGATTTACACAGAGGTTCCTCTACTTATCCAGAGTATCAAGGCAGCAGAGCATCTTCAACAGCCTTTGTAGTCAGCATTCCC
Organism: Lepidochelys kempii; assembly: GCF_965140285.1. Taxonomy (NCBI): domain Eukaryota; kingdom Metazoa; phylum Chordata; order Testudines; family Cheloniidae; genus Lepidochelys; species Lepidochelys kempii. Next base: position 56,404,314 of record NC_136383.1, read on the forward strand.
TATTCTGTGGATTCAGGGAGCTTTGGCTCTTTTCCCCCTCAGAGCACAACCCCTAACTAGGATTGGTTCCTGTCTTTTAAGGAGCTGATCTCTCCTAATACTGCAGCCTTCCCAGGGTACTGGGCTGGGGAGGAGCTCATTAAGCCCTTCTTGGCCAGAGTAGGCACTTGTCCCACCGATAGGGACCATTTAAGTTTTTCAGCATGCACCATGTACTTAATCATGTGCTTCCTTTCCCCTTTCAAACAAAATTAATCTGGTTAATTTAGTTCATTAGTTATTTTGTTAATCCATAATTTAGGGAGTTATACATTTATACAGTGTCCTGAGGGTAACAAGTTTATCATACAGCATGTCATTCAAGAAAAAGATAGTAATTTTTACACTGGGATACTACTGCCTGGTATAAGATCTGGCCGTGAGCCACCCTGAAGTACAAATAGAGGCATCTTCATGGCTTCATATTCATTTATGAAAAATGGACAATATCAAAAGAGAAATATCAACAGCAGCACACTTCTGGTTCAGCTATCTTCATGAAATATGAAAGAGCTAAAGTAACTTTGAGCAATATCGCAAATATATGTGCTGAAAGCTATTCAAATATAAAATAAGCACCAACAAGTGGGCAACCTTGTCAGTTGCAATGCTAATAAATCAAATTCACCAAGGTAAGTTAGCTGCATTTTCAGTGCAAGTGGATCTATCAAAGGGCTGATAATGCTATAACCACCAGAAAAATAAATGTGCTTTCTCTGACCTTGACTATAATTCACTAGCAGCTTGCCTTACTGTTTTTCTAATATTGAGCTCCTCTTCAGATGCTAACTAAAAAGAGTTTATATTCCTGTAGGTGTGAACTTTCATTTGTGTCATCAGTACTCTATTTGATTTTGCCGCAGTGTATTAAGGTAAATTTTACAAAATAATATTTCAGGGTAACATTTTGTGAAGCTACTTAAAGAGGATTTGTGGTTTAAAAAAAAAGGAGAAGGAAGGGTGAAGACTGATCTGATCGTCTTTTGATAGTGTTCTGCATTGTACTGGTTTCTTGCTCCCTCGTCTGACAATGGTTACGATTGCCACTGATCCTGGAAGAAGGAGAGTGCCCTGCAAATGTGTTATTCTGTACTAAATCCCAGCTATATTCATTTGGAAGAGTGGTGGCCTCAACATGAGCTTCCAAATCAGGGGTGCAGGGTGAAAGAGTAAGACAGTGCATTTCCAGCATTCTTCAGAGTTTATCAGGGTTGAAGAGAGGTTTCTTTTGTTCACTAAAATAGGCATTTTCCCTAATAATTTCTTTCCTTGTTGGTACATCAGTACAGAACACAAACAAACAAGCAGCAGCTCTTCATAGCTACAAGGCAGAAACTACTACCATTACAAACAATCTCTGGCACCCTATGCTCATCCCTCTTTTTAGGACATCCTGTTGACAACTGATACTTCTAGAGTGGACTCCTATGACACCATGGTTTGCAACCTTTCTGAATTCATGACCAGTAAATAACATATACACACACAAACAAAACCACACCACACCAAACCACCAAATAATCATTGAAAATATATATCCCACAATCCTTTAGGGATTCTGTCAAAGACAGAAACAATGGGGAAGGGGATCTGGGTGCTAGGTGTAAGGCTAATGTGAATGTTAGCTGTGGCTGGAATGCTTGTGCTAGGGGCACTCCTCCTCTCACGCTCTTGTCTCCTACTCTCCTCCCACCCGCACCTGCACAGCACTGTCCCGAAGACTGAAACTGGCTTCTCTTTCCCCTCCCCCAGAGCTGAACACTGTGTGGGGGAGCCCTATTTGGATTAGGTTTGATATGTGAGATGGGGAAAAGCAACATCAGCTGCAGAAGCAGGGAAGATGATGGGCCTTCCCTGCACTCCCCTAGCTCCTTCTGGATCCTCGCAGCCAAACAAATTTACAGATTCACTCCCCCCCTCTAATCATGGAGTGTAACCTATTACGTAACCCCACTTCCAGCTCACCTCAGGAGCATGCCCCATGAGTTGAGAAATGCTGCTACAACATATGCTCATATATATATATAGTAGCTTTGTGAAACTGTACTCACCCAGGGTGAATTTTTTTTAATAACTGAGTAAGATCATTGACATATTTATCATCCTTTGTGCCTGGGCCAGAAATGTTTATAATCATTTAGCAAATCTGTCACACCCAAATCAAATATTTTTCCAAACCTGAACAACATCAATTACAAGTTTAGGTCTAATTATTTGATGCAAGAAAAGCAGGCTCAGATGCATGGGCGAGGCTATTAGAATTAGACCTTTTTTTTTAAATTAACACCCATCAATGTCATACCTCAGCATCTTAGAAATATTAGAGAATTTAACTTATCTTCACAACACCTTTCAGGCACAAGGAGGTAGGTAGTTCCTTCCTTTTGCAGATGGGAACTGAGGCAGAGAAAGTAAGTAAACTTCCCCAAATCATAGCAGGGAACAGAACCTAGCTCTGAGTCAGAGTCCCAAGATACCTCTCCCAAACATACTCATTAAGAAGCACCTTCAAACCGTTTCCAGGATAACATGTTCTGACTTGGTATACAGGGTGGCAGAAAGAGATCGGTCTTGGGCTTCTATACGACAGTGATGGGCAGAAGTATGAGTGTCTAGCAAAGTCCCCAGTGGATTTCATGGAGACTCTGGCACTTTTCCCTTTTGGGAGCAAAATCTCTGCATGGGGTAGAGACTGTGGTTTGATTTCTTAGGAATCACTGAGTTACTGTTTTAGGTTGATATGTTTTAATTATATTTTATATAAACAGAAAATATTTTTATTTCTGCACTCTCACAGCTCTTGTTGGGAACAAATTAGATGTGTAGCAATCCCCAAAATCAGAGGGCAGAGGCCTGAAGTCAGAAAATCCTAGGAGCAAATCCATTTTCTAAACCACCTCAACGGGGGGAGGGAGGGAAAACCCTGAACAGCATTTCTCTGGCTTCATAGAGAGAATGATCTTCCCAAAAAGGCAGCTCTTTCTGACTTATCTGGAAATAAATGAAATTGCAGAACTTACTTGGAGGAGGGGACTAGAATGGAGCTATAAAGGAAAGCTTGACCCACTTTACTTTGATTTTATGTTGCCTAAGAATCAAAGGTCGGGGGTGAGGCAGGAAAGAAAAGCATGCAAAGATCAGTAATTCCACATCTGAAAGCAAACATCAACCCTCTGTGATTAGGGTTCCCTGAATCTGGTGAAGGATTTGATACTAATGCTTTTCTTTCAATCATGGTTATATCAAAACTTAAAGCTAGTTTATGATAAGTTGGTGAATTTTCCTACCGGGTGGTCATGCTCACTTTGTTAGGACTTTTAACTTAAACTTGAAGAGCCATAATAGGGGGAAAAAAATCTTTAAAAGAAATAACAAGAACATTTTTTTAAGTAATCTTTGTAAATATATATGTATTATAAGTAAAGTATAATTTTACTTTTTAAAGTATAATTAAAGTATAATTTTACTTATAATAAAGTATAATTATACTTTATTATAAGTAAAGGTACTATAGATAAAGATTCAAATAGCCTTATAGGGTCAAGCACTCATTGCCACAATTTACCCATTAACGTTAAATATTGTAACACCCACCTTCATACTGAAGCTCAAACATAGTACTTCAATTTTTGAAATACAGGAAAAAAAAGATTTAAAAACCCTTGTTTCAACTCAAAGTGTTAATACCTACAGTAAAAATAATAATGAGTCCGGTGGCACCTTAAAGACTAACAGATTTATTTGGACATAAGCTTTCCTGGGTAAAAAAAACAAAAAAACACTTCTTCAGATGCATGGAGTCACGCAGAAGAACTGAAGAAGTGTTTTTTTACCCACAAAAGCTTATGCCCAAATAAATCTGTTAGACTTTAAGGTGCCACCAGATTCCTCTTTGTTTTTGTGGATACAGACTAACCCTCTGATACTTAATAGAATATCAGGGTTGGAAGGGACCTCAGGAGGTCATCTAGTCCAACCCCCTGCTCAAAGCAGGACCAATCCTCAATTAAATCATCCCAGCCAGAGCTTTGTCAAGCCTGACCTTAAAAACCTCTAAGGAAGGAGATTCCAGCAGCTCCCTAGGTAACCCATTCCAGTGTTTCACCACTCTCCTAGTGAAAAAGTTTTTCCTAATATCCAACCTAAACCTCCCGCACTGCAACTTGAGACCATTACTCCTTGTTCTGTCATCTACTACCACTGAGAACAGTCTAGATCCATCCTCTTTGGAACCCCCTTTCAAGTAGTTGAAAGCAGCTATCAAATCCCCCCTCATTCTTCTCTTCTGCAGACTAAATAATCCCAGTTCCTCAGCCTCTCCTCATAAAGCATGTGCTTCAGCCCCCTAATCATTTTGTTGCCCTCCACTGGCCCCTACAGGTTTCAGAGGGGTCCAAGTTTTCTTGCACCAAACTACATGGACAATGTCCTTCAAGGGCTATTTCACACAACTGCTCAGTACTGACATTTTCTTTATTGAATTATGTACACATTAACTATTTTTGTATGTAATATTAATGTGTAACTAAGACATCTTCCTATCCTTCCTGATACATATGCAATGCTTAGAACAGCATAGTGCACTTGCATTATTTGTCTTTATTCAACTGACGTCCTATGCCATACCATAGCTATTATCCAAATTTAACAACTGTATTACCCACAGAAAAAGAAAAATGGTCAGAATTAAAGTTGTAAGAATCTTTGCATATCTACATTACCTTAACTTATTTCCAGTTTAAAATTTTGGTCATATGTTTGTTCTATTAAACTGAATATTTTCATTAATAACTTGAATCATGGACTTGCGAGTATGCTTACAAAATTTGAAGATGTCAACAAACTAGGTGTGGTTGCAAGCACTTTGGAGGAATGGATTAGAATTCAAAACAACCTTGACAATTAGAGAATTGGTCTGAATTCAACAAGATGAAATTCAATAAAGACAAGTGCAAAGTACTCCACTTAGGAAGAAAAAAACAAATCCACAACTACAAAATGGGGAATAACCGGGTAGGTGGTAGTACTACAGAAAAGGATCTGGTGAGTTTATAGTGGATCAAATATTGAATAAATCAATGTGATGCTGCTGTCAAAAAGGCTAATAATCTGTGGTGCATCAACAGGAATGTCATATTAAAGCAGGGGAGGTAACTGTTCCACTCTACTCAGGACTAGTGAGGTCTCAGCTGGAGTACTATGTCCAGTCTGGATGCCACACTTTAGGAAAGATATGGACAAATTGGAGAGTCCAGAGGAGAGCTCCAAAAAATAATAAATAATAATAATAAAAGGTTTAGTAAACCTGACCTTGAGAAAAAGTTTTTTTTAAAAACTGGTCTTTTTTAATCTGGAGAGGGGAAAAACACTGGGGGGTGGGGGACCTGATAGCAGCCTTCAAATACATGAAAGGCCATTATAAAGAGGACTATGATCAATTGTTCCCCATGTCAACTGAAGATAGGGTAAGAAGTAATGGGGTTAATCTGCAGCGAGAGATTTATTTTAGAATATTAGGAAAAAAATTCTAATTATCAGGGTTAAATTCTGGAATAGGTTTCTAAGGGAGGCTGTGAAATCCGCATCACTGGACAAACACCAGACAGTGATGGTCTAGATTTACTTGATCCTGCCACAGCACAGCGGTCTGGACTTGACAACTTTGAGGTCCCTTCCAGAACCTATACTTGCAACAAAGCCGGTTGCCAACTGTGTCCACATATCTATTCAGGGGACACCATCATAGGGCCTAATCACATCAGCCACACTATCAGAGGCTCACTCATCTGCACATCTACCAACGTGATATATGCCATCATGTGCCAGCAATGCCCCTCTGCCATGTACATTGGCCAAACCAGACAGTCTCTACGTAAAAGAATAAATGGACACAAGTCAGATGTCAAGAACTGTAACATTCAAAAACCCCAGTCGGAGAACACTTCAATCTCTCTGGTCACTCGATTACAGACCTAAAAGTCGCAATTCTTCAACAGAAAAACCTTCAAAAACAGACTCCAACAAGAGTCTGCTGAATTGGAATTAATTTGCAAACTGGACACCATTAAATTAGGCTTCAATAAAGACTGGGAGTGGATGGGTCATTACACAAAGTAATACTATTTCCCCATGTTTATTTCTCCCCCTACTGTTCCTTCACATGTTCTTGTCAACTACAGGAAATGGCCCATCTTGATTATCACTACAAACGGGGTTTTTTTCTCCTGCTGGTAATAGCTCACCTTACCTGATCTCTCTCGTTACAGTGTGTTGGTAACACCGATTGTTTCATGTTCTCTGTGTATATAAAATCTCCCTACTTTATTTTCCACTGCATGCATCCGATGAAGTGAGCTGTAGCTCACGAAAGCTTATGCGCAAATAAATTTGTTAGTCTCTAAGATGCCACAAGTACTCCTTTTCTTTTTATGGTAAGAGAGTTCAGTGGTAACAGTTTAGGTACCTGAATTGAATTGTATCTAATCATCCCTCCCAGCTGACACAAACATGAAATCCTGGGTCCACATTCTCTCCCCGCTACTGCAATATTCGTGAAGATGGAAAACTAACCATTGACCAACACTGATCTCAGAACACAGCATTGATCAATTCCACTGAGCTTTAAATACTGTAATTGTCCCTGTGGGTCTGAGAAGCATTGGATGTGCTGGGTCCAGGGAGAAGAGGGAGGGAATGAGGATCAGCAGCCTAGACTTGGTTTTGTCTGAGTTGAGAAGTAGTGCTTTTTAAGTGAGAGGTGAATTATAACTGTTCAGCAAATGCATTGTGCGTAGGAGTCAACTCACGTAGAAAGTGGTTCCCTGATCATAACAGATGGCATGCTGGCAGGATAAGTTTTAAATGGCAGAGTGTTAATGTCGAAAGATTTCAACAGCAGCTTCCATGACAAGGACAGACATAAATGAAAAATATGAAGACATTTCAATAACTTACTGGAGTATCACTTCTTGTTTAATATTTCTATCTCAACTCCCAAACTGCTAGATGGAGTTTTCTTGGCTGTGGGTAAAATATTAGGTTCCAACTCAGCAAGTCTGATCCTGTCAGAAAAAAAAAAAGGGGGAAATCTATTTTTAGGGAAATCAAGAGTGAAAACCAGGATTTTATCAGATCAGGAAAGAAATGAGTTGGATCTTTGAATGGTATACAATAAACGCCTTGCAGAAACTACTGAGCAACCAAAGGAGACTCCTCTTGACTTGCTGGTTTTATGAAAAGGTCTCTTGGAAGAAGGTCAGAACACAAGCCTCTCTCTCTGAGCTGCAATTAGGACTTTGGTTACATACGTCTCAGTTTCTTAACCAGCCAACATGTGTGACACTATAAGCCTAAAAACCATCCAGACACTCATATACAACTTTTAATGTGTAATGATTTCATATTTTACAAAAACTGAGGAAACTAAACTGGATAAAAAACACAACAATTTTGGCCACCCAGCTTCTCATCTCTCCTGGTTTGTTTTCTTTTACTCCTTTCACTTTCCTTGTCTACATTTTTGTTCAATATTTCTTATAAATATTTTTAAGAAGTTCTTATTGATGTCAGTTGTTCTCTAATCATTTTCTCACTTACTCTTCTGCTCATCCTGTCTTTTCTCCATTCTTGTAATCTTTCCTTTCACTCATCTTTCTTTTCTCCCAGCCTCTGGTTCAGACCGCAGTTTCCCCTGCTTTTGCGTTCAGGCTCAGATTTAGGCTCCTCTTTCATCCCAAATATTTACTCCTGTGCCACCTTGTTTCTTCAGCCTGCCTATTGCAGGGTGGCTGCTGCTACCACCACCTGGTCATTCTTCCCCTTACCAGGACCTGTGTAGCATAGAGCTCTCCCTGCAGCAGCTGCTATTAGCATGGGTATAACTGAAAGCCTTGCAGAGAACTCTGTAGCTCTGGCTGAAGGTGGAAAAGGTAAAGAGAAGTAATGGAGCACTGATTCCACTCCCTATTGCAGCAGAGGTCAACATGAGGTGGTGGCATCAATACATAAGGTAACCAACAGTATTATGGAAAACCTAGGAGATCTGGATATTTGAGGAAGACTCAGAGGCAATAAGTGTTAAGGGTTAAAATATTTTCCTCAAAAGCCAATCTTAGCAGTGTCCTCTGTGAATGCCTGATGGGAACAGGAGGGTAAGGAAGTGTCCCTTGGTAATTTCCAAACAGAATGGGAGTGTGGGGGGGGAGGGAAGGGTGCTGATAAACTTATTCCCAGTCTTGAACACTGGTAAAGCACAGGGACCAAACTGAATAGCAAGCAGATGCTATAGAATCTCTGAGGTTCTTGCTTTTATGGCTGCTATTCTCCACAGCCTTTATTCTTCAGAGCCTGTCTTCCAAGAAATAAGCTACAACACTCTTCCTGAATGAAAAACAAACAAACCCCACAACCATTAATTGTTAAGTTCAAAGCAGATTGTGCAGAGTTACAAAGGGATCTCTGAAAACTGGGTGACTGAGCAACAAAATAGCAGATGAAGTTCAGAGTTGATAAAGGCAAAGTAATGTACATTGGAAAACATAATCCCAATTATTCATGTAGAATGATGGGGTCTAAATTAGCTGTTACCACTCAAGAAAAATGTTGGAGTCATTGTGAATAGTTCTTTGAAAATGTGCAGCAACAGTCAAAAAAGATAACAGAATATTAGGAACCATTAGAAAAGGGATAGATGATAAAACAGAAAATATGATAATGCTGCTATATAAAGGTATACCCACACCTGGAATACTGCATGCAGTTCTGGTATCCCCACCTCAAAAAAGATATTAGAATTAGAGAAAGAAAGGATAGAGAGGGGCAAACAAACATGATTAGGCATATGGAACAGCTTCCATATGAGGAGAGTTTGATAACACTAGGACTAAGGGGGGATACGATAGAGAATTATAAAATCAAGACTGGTGTGGAGAAAGTGAAAGTGTTACTTACCCCTTCACACAACACAAGAACCAATTAAATTAATAGGCAGCAGGTTTAAAACAAAAGGAAGTATGTCACACTATGCACAGTCAACCTGTGGAACTCATTACCAGGAATGTAATGAAGGTCAAAAGAATAATTCGGTTAAAAAAAGAAGAATTTCATGGAGGATAGGTCCATCAGTGGCTATTAGCCAAGGTAATCAGGGATGCAACTCCATGCTCCGGCTGTCCCTAAACCTCTGACTCCTAGAAACTAGGACTGGATGACAGGGGATGGAACTGTCTATAAATTGCCTTATTTTGTTCTCTCCCTCTAAAGCATCTGGCTCCTACCACAGTCAGAAGACAGGATACTGTGCTAGATGTACCATTGGCCTGACCCCATCGGGACATTTTTGTGTTCTTATGTTCTCTGCTTGCCTGATTAGTACTGCAGGAGTATTCACATCTTTCTACTCCATTGATATTAACTTGACACAAGTGAGCATGTTTAATAACTGAAACAGGAAATCTTCTCAGAGGCTGATTACTAATGTCACTACTAAAGAACACAATGATTCTAATTTAAAATGGCTATCAAAGGCTTATACAGGCACGTTGTTGTAATTCTGATGGACTACATGTAGCCAGAGAGTCAAACAAGTTATCATGACCCTGGTCACTGTTCTTCATTAAACAGATTTAAGCAAGGTTCAGGGTTTGCTTTACAAATACCTCAGCCTGCTTAGTACCACGGCAAACACACAATTAAACATAATTTTACCCTTTTATTAAAGATATAGAAAAGGAGGGAAAAACAGTTAAAGCATTTGAAGTGTAAGGTATTAAATAAAGGTTTAATTTTAACAATATCCTTTGTTCCCTTTCTTTTTAACTGGAGAGAGTTTGTTAAAAGTAACCATACTCCCTATTTGCTGGTCTCTTAGATGGTATTAAAAATGGTAAAAATTGTCATTTTGGGGGAAAAGAGAAGTTAGCGGAGACGGGCTGGAGTTGTTATCACTATTATTTCTAAAGTCCAGTCCTGTTTCCTAAAAGTCAAAATGAAAAACACCCACAAAAGGGGAAAGAAAATAACAGCAAAGAGAGAAAATGCAGCTTCCATCTCTTGCATTAACTTTCACTTGCAACTTCACTGCAGGAGGAACACAGGCATGGCACATGGTCTTATCACCCCCCTGGGAGACTGGGATAATTTGTACCAGCATTGAACTGTTTAGAGCACTGCTTTTAGCTGCCTTTTTACACCAGTGCCATGGACATGGATGTAGGCGGTCAGAACAGTGGTGGTCATGCCTCATGGTCAGAGCAGGAGTCAGGCACCGAGCCCAGGGTCAGAGCTGGAGCTATGATCTGGCACAAGGCAGAAGGGAAGGAACGAGGTACAAGACAAGACAGGAAGGCAGGAATCAGGAGGCACTCAGGGCTCTGGAGGCAAACGAGAAGGCAGGGATTCACTTAGTTGCTCAGACAACTTCTTTTGCCTCCTTCTGGCTTAAATAGTGAGTCAGACAGAGAGAGGCTGGACATCTCCTCCAAGGAAGAGAGCTGGGGAGCTTCATGGGCGGTGACTATGGTGAGCTAGGGTCCAACAGCCCATGCTCCCTGCTGGTATCAGTGAGCTGCTGGATGGTGGCTGTGGTGTGAGGACTGCCTAGGGACCTGCGTTTGAGACCTGCAATCCCTCAATACCAGTAGTTTTAGCCAGCTAAGACAGAAGGCAAAGAGGAGGGATGGAAAAGAAAGAAAGCACTGAAGGTGGAGGCTTGGGTGGTACGTGCGTGACAAAGTCTGACATCCCCGTTGGTGGAGTTGTGATGTTTTCTGGGTCCCTCTCTTTGGCCAAGTCTGGTCAACAACAAAAAGGCACAATAATGTTAGGGTGGATCCCAGAGTCCCAGGAGATGGTGAGGGTGGCAACCATGCTAAAGAAGATTACTCTTCTTGTTCTCCCATCTTTCCGTTGGGCAATTTTTCCCCCGAAGTCTCTTTTTGAGAACCCTAAAAGTGGAAATGTAGGTGGAATAGCTCATTATTTTGTCCACAAATTAGGCCTAATTTCTGACCTAACAATTTTGATCCATTGATTTCTGATCCCATACTTCTCTTGTTTACCAGGCATGATCATACCACAGTCCTTGAGTTATATCTGTAGGCTTTTTTGTTTAGATTAGGGCTCTTAATTAATCGCAGTTAACTCATGCAATTAAATTCAAAAAAATTAATCACAATTAAAAAAATAATCACGATTAATCATCATTTTGATCACACTGTTAAACAATAGAATACCAATTTAAATTTATTAAATATTTTGGATGTTTTTGTACATTTTCAAATATATCAATCTGAGTTACAACATAGAATACCAAGTGTACAGTGCTCACTATTTTTGACTGCAAATATTTGCACTGTAAAATGATAAAATAGTATTTTTCAATTCACCTCATACAAGCACTGTAGTGCAATCTCCTTATTGTGAAAGTTCAGCTTACAAATATAGATTGTTTTGTTACATAACTGCACTCAAAAACAAAACAATGTAAAGCTTCAGAGTCTCCAAGTCCACTCAGTCCTACTTCTTGTTCAGCCAATTGCGAAGACAAACAAGTTTGTTTACATTTACAGGAGATAATGCTGCCCGCTTCTTATTTATGAAAGTGAGACTAGTTTTAGAGTGCAGTTATGTAATAAAAAAACCAAAAACAAACAAACAAAAAATCTACATTTGTAAGTTTAACTTTCATGATAATTTATTGCACTACAGTACTTATGTGAGGTGAATTGAAAAATATTATTTCTTTTATTTTACAGTGCAAATATTTGTAATAAAACTATAGAGTAAGAATTGCACACTTGGTATTCTGTGTTTAATTGAAATCAATATATTTGAAAATATAGAAAACATCAAAAAATATTTAAATAAATGGTATTCTATTATTGTTTAATAGCGTGATTAATCACGATTAATTTTTTTAATCACTTGACAGCCCTACTTTAGATTAATGCAGTCTGACTCCCCTTTGCACCTTTTCCCATCAACATGTATTGTAGTAGGTTATCATAACATGAATTTCTATCCGCTTTCCCACAATTGAGTTCACAATTAGGGTAAATTTGCTGGCCCAATTACCTACAACAGGAAACACCTTTAAAATGAATAAACTGGGAGATTGAGAGGCTACATTTTCTTGGCAGGGCAAAATATGTAGTCTCTTCTGGAAGCCACCATTAGTAACATTCCATAAGTTAACCTAAGCACATGCATCTGAAGCACTATCTTCTCTACCGATCTAGAAACATAACACAAAGGTACATATTCATTGGGCTACCTGGATTTCTTTCTTTGTGGGTCAATTTGTCAATTGCTGCCAAAGCCCGATGTACAGTTTCTTGAACACTAGTGTCTGATTAATACATTCAGTATATGTATTAAACACCACTAAGGCCTGGTTTACACTTAAAGTTTAAGTCAAAATAGCTGGGTCAGTCAGGGGTTCGGAAAATCCGCATCCCTGGCTGGTGTAGCTACCCCAGTGTAGAAGCAGCTTTCCAGTGGAAGAATGCTTCTGTAAATGCAACTACTGGGGAGGTGGCATTCCTACATCAATAGAAAAACCCCTTCCGCCAGCATAGCCTACACTATGGGGTTATGCTGGCATAGCTACTGAAACATAGCTATATCAGTATAGTCCCCATAGTGTAGACAAACCCTAAGTAATTAGAGGACATCATGGTGGCAATTAGAACTCTGCCACCAGAATTTTCAAACTTGGTTTCCTAAAGTTAGGCACCTAAGCTTAATAAATATCACACCACATATTTAAGTTCCTAACTGTGGATGTAATAGCGTAATGGTCAGGCAGATTTGAACATTTTGGCCTGTGTTTTCATTTCACTGCTCAGTTATTCTGTTCTGGACATGAAAGCCCAGATTTCAAAATGCAGTCACCCTTTTTCCAGACACAATCCGAACCCACAAAAAATTGCACACATATTAAGTAGCTGAAACCAGAACATGATTTTTTTAATGTTATGCACAAAAAGCATTTCCAGTTGGATTCATGTAACTTTACAATATAGTTTTATTTTCACCGATAGTTTGTTTTTATGTCAAACAGTTTTATTGAAGTTAAATGGGAATTAGTTATGATGCTCTGGCTTTACTGCTACTGTAGTCTACAGGACTAACCTGCTTGCTTGCATATACATCTTTTCTTATAGTTTAAGTATTTGGTTTATTGTAATAGATGTATAGATTTATATTAAACTAAGTTTGGCTGTAATGCAAGAGCCCTACAGGTCATATCCTGTATGTTAAGCTAAGACAAAGTTAGCATATCTATATTAAGACCTTTTACTCAGAAAGCAAAGTTGACCTATAGCTTGTTACCTACATAGATAAGTATCCACGCATATGTCGAGGACCTTTTACCTAGACCAATAGACAATGGAAGAATGGCTTGGGGGGGTTCAATTTGTACCCACAGACTTAACATGTACACTACATGAAAACTTACGCACAAACATACTAGCCTACGGGGTAAGCATACGCCAACATTTTGTGGGTGGGGAATGAAATTTGGGCATAGGAGGAAGGTTTTCCGGCACTTGTGCCCTATAAAAGAGGTGACCCACCTCGCTAGAGTGTGTTGGTTTGCGGGTTTTTTTTTTCCTTCTCTCTCTCTCATATATATAAGTAGGCTATACTTGTTCTACTTAAACTAAGTTTCAAGGGAACTAGGCTAAGCTTGTTTTCCATACATTTTTATTCTTAGTTTATTAGGTTTTGATTTTAAAGTTTAAGTTAGTCAAGTAAACCCTAAGTTAGTTGTGATAGCTCTTAGCATTAGGTTGTTTTTTTTAAGCACTGCATCCCTCACTCAAGAATTGAGAAACCTGAACTGCAAGGCTGGTCCTAGATTTCAGAGTAACAGCCATGTTAGTCTGTATTCGCAAAAAGAAAAGGAGTACTTGTGGCACCTTAGAGACTAACCAATTTATTTGAGCATGAGCTTTCGTGAGCTACAGCTCACTTCATCGGATGCATACCGTGGAAACTGCAGCAGACTTTATTGTGTGTGGTTTTTGGGAGGGGGGTGGGGGGGTGAGAGAACCTGGATTTGTGCAGGAAATGGCCCAACTTGATTGTCATGCACATTGTGTGGAGAGTTGTCACTTTGGATGGGCTATCACCAGCAGGAGAGTGAATTTGTGTAGGGGGGTGGAGGGCGAGAAAACCTGGATTTGTGCTGGAAATGGCCCAACTTGATGATCACTTTAGATAAGCTATTACCAGCAGGACAGTGGGGTGGGAGGAGGTATTGTTTCATATTCTCTGTGTGTATATAAAGTCTGCTGCAGTTTCCACGGTATGCATCCGATGAAGTGAGCTGTAGCTCACGAAAGCTCATGTTCAAATAAATTGGTTAGTCTCTAAGGTGCCACAAGTACTCCTTTTCTTTTTGCAAGGCTGGTCCTGTGTCTCTTACCACCAGGTTATCAAGGAAGGATGTAAGTATATTAACCAAAGCTTTGTTGCATATAATACTATATTATCATATGTATCTTTTGAATAGCGGTAATGCAATTGTCACTTTGTAACTCTGCGTGTTTTACCATTTACTTACTATTTCATTAATTTTAATAAAAAGTCTTTAAGGCTATATCTGTCTCAGTGTGAGCTTCCTGTCATACCCCCGAGGGTCCTTTGTAAATTCTATGGAGCCTGATTTGGGACAAGAACTTTTAACTTCTGATCAAACAGATTGGCGAGCCTAAAACCCATATGATTAATAATAATAATTGTTAATATTGGTAATTGATTGTTAATTATATTAATTAAAATACATTAAAATTAAATTAAAATATTAGGGCACCCTAAATCAGGCTACACTACAAACTGTCCTGAGAAGAAGCAAAATTATTTGCTGAGCAGAATTTAAAGGTAGAAATGGGGGGGGGGCGGGAAGAAATCAGTGGTGCCAAATAACTACAGTTTACCACAAGGGTCCACAGCTTATCCTGTGTTCATCTGACAACAGTCCAGTTTGGCAAGGACAGTCTTGGGTTCTGAACATCCAATCCAAAAGCTGGTGTCCCAGTCAGTGTCCCGCTATCATTGCCAGGTATCTTTCTCACTTGCTTCCAGAGTCAGGCCCCAAAAGCCATGAGACTTATTTTTTTTTTAAAATGATGAGATTTAACATAAATAATCAAATAAATAAATAAATAAAAACCCACCACGCACACCACTTGGGGGCTCTTTTTATTTACCTTCAAGTTTCTAAACATGGGTGATCGCCTGAAGCGTTCACAATTACCAGTCTATAAGAATGCATGTTACAGGACATTTACAGGGAGCTGTACTCTTTGTAGCTTCACAGGCAGGCAGTGTCAATATCTACCTCACGTAGCGAAAGCACAAACCAAACTTCTTTCCCTGTAACCACTGTCTCACACTTTTGCATTTTGCATGAAAGAATGTTTTCCTTATTCAGTCAAAAAAGCTAACAATGTTGGAAATCATTAAAAAAGGGATATATAATAAAACAGAAAATATCATCGTGCCTCTATATAAATCCATGTTACTCCCACACCTTGAATATTGCATGCAATTGGAAAAGGTACAAAAAAGGGCAACAGAAATGATTAGGGGGAGAGAACAGGTTCCAGATGAGGAGAGATTAATAAGACTAGGACTTTTCAGCTTGGAAAAAGAGAGATGACAAGGGGTGATATGATAGAAGTCTATAAAATCATGACTGGTGTGGAGAAAGTAAATAAAGAAGAGTCATTTACTCCTTCACATAACACAAGAACTAGTGACCAAATGAAATTAATAGGCAGCAGGTTTAAAACAAACAAAAAGCAGTATTTCTTCACACAACACACAGTCAACCTGTGGAACTCATTGCCAGAGGATGTTGTGAAGGCCAAGACTGTAACGGGGTTTCAAAAAGAACTAGATAAATTCATGGAGGATAGGTCCATCAATGGCTATGAGCCAGGATGGGCCGGGATGAAAAAATCATGGAGCAGGTCCTCAAAGAATCAATCCTGAAGCACTTGCATGAGAGGAAAGTGATCAGGAACAGCCAGCATGGATTCACCAAGGGAAGGTCATGCCTGACTAATCTAATCGCCTTTTATGATGAGATTACTGGTTCTGTGGATGAAGGGAAAGCAGTGGATGTATTGTTTCTTGACTTTAGCAAAGCTTTTGACACGGTCTCCCATAGTATTCTTGTCAGCAAGTTAAGGAAGTATGGGCTGGATGAATGCACCATAAGGTGGGTAGAAAGCTGGCTAAATTGTCGGGCTCAACGGGTAGTGATCAATGGCTCCATGTCTAGTTGGCAGCCGGTATCAAGTGGAGTGCCCCAGGGGTCGGTCCTGGGGCCGGTTTTATTCAATATCTTCATAAATGATCTGGAGGATGGTGTGGATTGCACTCTCAGCAAATTTGCGGATGATACTAAACTGGGAGGAGTGGTAGATACGCTGGAGGGGAGGGATAGGATACAGAAGGACCTAGACCAATTGGAAGATTGGGCCAAAAGGAATCTGATGAGGTTCAATAAGGATAAGTGCAGGGTCCTGCACTTAGGACGGAAGAACCCAATGCACAGCTACAGACTAGGGACCGAATGGCTAGGCAGCAGTTCTGCAGAAAAGGACCTAGGGGTGACAGTGGACGAGAAGCTGGATATGAGTCAGCAGTGTGCCCTTGTTGCCAAGAAGGCCAATGGCATTTTGGGATGTATAAGTAGGGGCATAGCGAGCAGATCGAGGGACGTGATCGTTCCCCTCTATTCGACATTGGTGAGGCCTCATCTGGAGTACTGTGTCCAGTTTTGGGCCCCACACTTCAAGAAGGATGTGGATAAATTGGAGAGAGTCCAGCGAAGGGCAACAAAAATGATTAGGGGACTGGAACACATGAGTTATGAGGAGAGGCTGAGGGAGCTGGGATTGTTTAGCCTGCAGAAGAGAAGAATGAGGGGGGATTTGATAGCTGCTTTCAACTACCTGAAAGGGGGTTCCAAAGAGGATGGCTCTAGACTGTTCTCAATGGTAGCAGATGACAGAACGAGGAGTAATGGTCTCAAGTTGCAGTGGGGGAGGTTTAGATTGGATATTAGGAAAAACTTTTTCACTAAGAGGGTGGTGAAACACTGGAATGCGTTACCTAGGGAGGTGGTAGAATCTCCTTCCTTAGAGGTTTTTAAGGTCAGGCTTGACAAAGCCCTGGCTGGGATGATTTAACTGGGAATTGGTCCTGCTTTGAGCAGGGGGTTGGACTAGATGACCTTCTGGGGTCCCTTCCAACCCTGATATTCTATGATTCTATGATTCTATGATGTTCCTAGCCTCTGTTTGCCAGAAGCTGGGAATGGATGACCGAGGATGGATCACTTGATGATTTCCTGTTCTGTTCATTCCCTCTGAAACACCTGGCATTGTCCACTGTCAGAAGACAAGATACTGGGCTAGATGGACCTTCGGTCTGACCCAGTATGGACGTTCTTACATTCTCATTTGATCCTGGCCTTGGAGAGACTAAGGTGTAGACTATGCTGCCAGTGGCCATTTTTGGGGCAGCAGGTGAGATAGGGAGGAGGGGATATTTGCCAGGCAGGACAGCTGAGGGAAGGGGAAAGGAAAATAAGTACATGTGCATGGGCCTTCAACAGTGTGGGCCTGGAAACAGTCAACAGCTGGGACTTTAGCATGAGACAGAGGTCAATTGTCTACCTAGAGTAGCCACCATTTTGGAAAGGTGTACAGGGTGGGGGAGCAAACAGGCAGCATGGGCCAGCGGAGGGAGGAAAGGAGAGAGAGAGGCTGGAAAGGACCTTGATCTCAGAAAAGCTTCTAGCTCACATCCACCTACAGTGGCTGCAGCCAGAACAGAAGCTAGTATGACAAAATAGCATAACAAATTAAGAAGTTAGAGTAATTAAAAAAAAAATGACCACACACCTTAGATGTCAAGGTTCCCTCTGTAGGATCAGTCTCATTCCCAGTCCAGGTAGCAATGAGGCTCACCTTCTGCCTGGTTGGCATCATGGTGCCGAGACCCAAAAGAGCTCCTGGCTTTCTGTGGAGATCTCTTCACTGGCCTCCTTGTTCTCATCCCCCAAGGAGTCTTGCTTCTCATACTCGGCTGAGGTTGGGGAAAGAGAAGGCAGCCAGAAGGCTCCACAAGGGTTGGGTTTTCATGTCATTACCTAATATCACGTCCAGTGCCTCAAAAAAACAAAACAAAACAAAAACAAACGTCAGGTTACATGTCCCCTGCTGGGTGTTTTTCCTGTTGTCCCTCATTTTAATGTAAGTGCTCCTGACCTGTTTGCTCTTTCTCTGGTACTGTTCAGCATTTATGGCCACTTTCAGACAACTGTTTAGTAATGTCCACAAAAAGGTCTTAATTCCAGTTACTGGTCACAAGAGTTTCCTGCACTTATGCTTCTCCCCAGATGGTGATGAGATGCAGGGTCTCAGCACAGCTCCAAAAGGCTGCTCAAGGCATGTTGCAGAATTTCTGGAGCAATCACAGAAGTTGGGGGACAGTAGTATGGGGGAAGGGGAGAAGGAATGGAGTGGGAAGAGAGGACACACAGAGCCCCTGGCATGTGGGGGAGGGGAGTATGGGGGTTGCAGGGAGTTCCTGAAAGAGAGAGGGATGGAAGGATGGCACACAGGGAGCTGTGGGTGGGGGAAATGGAGCAATGTAAAGAGGCTCTAGTAGCGGCAATGAGCTCAGCCTACAGAAGCAACAAAGCATGCAACCTTCTAATTATAAATATGCTTCCTGATGGATTTTACAATGGTATGTGAGACTGAGCAATTCCTTGATTGTTTCACTTCTTATTGACCTAAGTGTCTATAAGCTGGTGGGCTGTCTCACCAGCCCAGGAAGGATCGATATCATGGCAGAGTCTGTTTCAGGCCATTGCCTCCTGTCAAGGTTCCTCCCCCACTCTGAACTCTAGGGTACAGATGTGGGGACCTGCATGAAAAACCTCCTAAGCTTATCTTTACCAGCTTAGGTCAAAACTTCCCCAAGGTACAAAATATTACCCCCGTTATCCTTGGAATGGCCGCTACCACCACCAAACTAATACTGGTTACTGGGGAAGAGCTGTTTGGACGCGTCCTTCCCCCCAAAATACTTCCCAAAACCTTGCACCCCACTTCCTGGACAAGGTTTGGTAAAAAGCCTCACCAATTTGCCTAGGTGACTACAGATCCAGACCCTTGGATCTTAAGAACAATGAACAATCCTCCCAACACTTGCACCCCCCCTTTCCTGGGAAATGTTGGATAAAAAGCCTCACCAATTTGCATAGGTGACCACAGACCCAAACCCTTGGATCTGAGAACAATGAAAAAGCATTCAGTGTTTTACAAGAAGACTTTTAATAAAAAATAGAAGTAAATAGAAATAAAGAAATCCCCCCTGTAAAATCAGGATGGTAGATATCTTACAGGGTAATTAGATTCAAAAACATAGAGAACCCCTCTAGGCAAAACCTTAAGTTACAAAAAAGATACACAGTCAGAAATAGTTATTCTATTCAGCACAATTCTTTTCTCAGCCATTTAAAGAAATCATAATCTAACACATACCTAGCTAGATTACTTACTAAAAGTTCTAAGACTCCATTCCTGTTCTGTCCCCGGCCAAGACGACTACAGACAGACACACAAACCCTTTGTTTCTCTCCCTCCTCCCAGCTTTTGAAAGTATCTTGTCTCCTCATTGGTCATTTTGGTCAGGTGCCAGCGAGGTTACCTTTAGCTTCTTAACCCTTTACAGGTGAGAGGAGCTTTCCCCTGGCCAGGAGGGATTTCAAAGGGGTTTACCCTTCCCTTTATATTTATGACACGCCCCACAAATCTCAGCTAGGGTGAAACACTGGCTGGGATTTCTTCCTGGAGCTCTAGGAAAACAGAGTTAATAAGACACATGCATCTCTAAATATACTACCAAGTACATAAAGACTAACAATATTTTCCACATCTCAAGGACGATTTTAACCAGTTGATTCTGGGAAACTTTCACGGGAGAGTGCATCAGCCACTTTGTTAGAAGCTCCTGAGATGTGTTGGATGTCGAAATCAAAATCTTGGAGAGCTAAACTCCACCGAAGAAGTTTTCTGTTAGTTTCTTTGACGGTGTGAAGCCACTTTAGTGCAGCATGGTCGGTTTGCAGGTGGAAACGCCGTCCCCAAACATATGGGCGTAGCTTTTCCAGAGCGTAGACAATGGCATAACATTCTTTTCAGTGACTGACCAGTTGCTTTCCCTCTCAGACAGTTTTTTGCTGAGAAACACTACAGGGTGGAATTCTTGATCAGGTCCTTTCTGCATTAAAACTGCTCCCACACCACGCTCGGATGCATCTGTGGTTACCAGGAACGGTTTGTCAAAGTCTGGGGCCCTTAGTACAGGGTCAGACATGAGTGTCGCTTTAAGCTTGTTAAAGGCCTTCTGACACTTTCCGGTCCACTGAACAGCATTTGGCTGTTTCTTTTTGGTTAGGTCTGTCAGTGGGGCAGCGATTTGGCTGTAGTGTGGTACAAATCGTCTGTAATAACCGGCCAAGCCTAAGAAGGATTGAACCTGTTTCTTTGACTTTGGGACAGGCCACTTTTGGATAGCATCCACTTTGGCCTGTAGGGGGCTGATAGTTCCTTGACCCACCTGGTGTCCAAGGTAAGTCACTCTGTTTAGGCCTATTTGACACTTCTTAGCCTTAACAGTTAGTCCTGCCTCCCTTATGCGCTCAAGGACTTTTTGTAGATGTTCCAGGTGGTCTGCCCAGGAATCCGAAAATATGGCCACATCGTCAAGGTAGGCGACTGCATATTCTCCTAATCCCGCTAGGAGACCATCTACAAGTCTTTGGAAAGTGGCGGGTGCATTTCGCAGCCCGAAAGGGAGTACATTAAATTCATACAGCCCGAGATGTGTGATGAAGGCTGACCTTTCCTTGGCAGATTCATCTAGCGGTACCTGCCAGTACCCCTTGGTTAAGTCCAAGGTAGAGATGAACTGGGCCCTTCCCAGTTTCTCTAATAGTTCATCTGTGCGTGGCATGGGATAGTTGTCTGGGCGAGTTACAGCATTTAGCTTACGGTAGTCCACGCAAAAACGTATTTCCCCATCTGGTTTGGGAACTAGAACCACTGGAGATGCCCATGCACTTTCAGAGGGGCGGATTACACCCATCTGTAACATATCCTGGATCTCCCGTTCTATAGCAGTTTTAGCTTGAGGAGACACCCGGTAAGGTTGGACCCTAATTGGGTGAGCATTACCTGTGTCAATGGAGTGGTATGCCCGTTCAGTCAGTCCTGGGGTGGCTGAGAACGTTGGCGCGTAGCTAGTGCACAGCTCCTGGATCTGCTGTCGCTGCATACGCCCAAGGGTCATGGAGAGGTTCACCTCTTCCACACCACCAGCACATTTCCCTTCGTAGTAGACACCTTCAGGCCACTCAGCGTCGTCTCCTCCCTGGGCTGTAAACTGACAAACCTTTAATTCTCTGGAATAAAAGGGCTTTAGAGAATTAATATGATACACCTTAGGCTTTCGGTTGGAGGTGGGGAATGCTATGAGATAATTAACAGCTCCCAGGCGCTCCTGGACCACGAATGGCCCTTCCCACGATGCTTCCATTTTATGGGCCTGGAGCGCCTTTAAGACCATGACCTGGTCTCCTACTTTGAAGGAACGCTCTCTGGCATGTTTATCATACCAGGCTTTTTGCTCTTTTTGAGCATCCTGTAAGTTTTCTCTAGCAAGGGCTAAAGAGGTTCGGAGGGTGGTTTGTAGGTTGGTTACAAAGTCCAGAATGTTAGTTCCTGGAGAAGGTGTAAATCCCTCCCATTGCTGCTTCACCAACTGCAATGGCCCCTTAACCTCACGGCCATATACAAGTTCAAATGGGGAAAACCCTAAACTGGGATGTGGTACAGCTCTGTAGGCAAAGAGCAACTGCTGCAATACTAGGTCCCAATCATTGGAGTGCTCATTTACGAATTTACGTATCATGGCCCCCAAAGTTCCATTAAACTTCTCCACCATGCCATTTGTTTGATGATGGTAAGGAGTGGCAACCAAGTGATTTACCCCATGAGCTTCCCAAAGGTTTTTCATAGTTCCTGCCAGGAAATTAGTCCCTGCATCTGTGAGGATGTCGGAGGGCCAACCTACCCTGGCAAAAATGTCTGCTAGTGCCTGGCACACACTTTTAGCCCTGGTGTTGCTTAGAGCTACTGCTTCCGGCCATCGGGTGGCAAAATCCATGAAAGTCAGTATGTACTGCTTTCCTCTGGGTGTCTTTTTCGGAAAAGGACCCAGAATATCCACAGCTACTCGCTGAAATGGAACTTCAATGATGGGGAGTGGCTGGAGAGGAGCTTTGACCTGGTCTTGGGGTTTTCCCACTCTTTGGCACACCTCACAAGACTGGACATAGGTAGAAACATCCTTGCCCATTCCCTCCCAGTGGAATGACCCCCCCAAACGGTCTTTGGTCCTGTTCACCCCAGCATGGCCACTAGGGTGATCATGGGCTAAGTTCAAGAGCTTGGCCCGGTATTTAGTTGGAACTACCAACTGTCTCTGAGGATGCCAGTCTTCCTGGTGTCCCCCAGAAAGAGTTTCCTTGTATAAAAGTCCTCTTTCTACAACAAACCTGGATCGATTAGAAGAGCTGAGAGGCGGTGGGTTGCTCCGTGCCGCCGTCCAAGCTCTCTGGAGGCTTTCATCTGCTTCCTGTTCGGTCTGGAACTGTTCCCTTGATGCTGGAGACATCAGTTCCTCATGGGATTGTGGACCTAGGCTTGGTCCCTCTGGAAGCGATATAGGGGATGGAGCTGTTTCTGTTGACTGTGAACCGCTCTCCGCTGGTGCACTATGTTGGGATTCAGGCTCCGGCTGAGCCTCTTGTGTAGGGTTATCGGCTGCTGCCAGTTCAGGTTCGGTGGGGCCCTCTGGTGTTGAGGTTGCCAGTACTGGATTCAGTGCTGACACGGGGTCTGGTGTTGGTTGTTCGGCTGGTTCCGGTTCTGGGACTGGTTCCGTCTGGGTCTCTGGGACTGGATCCACTACTGCTGTTGCAGACATTGGCCTGGGGTCCAGGTCCATCACCTCTGACTGGGTCCTGATAGAAGTTTCCGGAACAGAGCTAGGCCTCACGGCTTGTTTAGCCTGGTTGCGGGTGACCATTCCCACCCTCTTGGCCTGCTTCACATGATTGGCCAAGTCTTCCCCCAACAGCATGGGGATGGGATAATCATCATAGACTGCAAAAGTCCACATTCCTGACCAGCCCTTGTACTGGACAGGCAACTTGGCTGTAGGCAAATTGAAAGAGTTGGACTTGAAGGGTTGAATCGTCACTTGGATCTCTGGGTTGATTAAATTGGGGTCCACTAAGGAAGCATGGATAGCTGACACTTGTGCTCCGGTGTCCCTCCACGCGGTGACCTTCTTCCCACCCACACTCACAGTTTCCCTCCGCTCCAAGGGTATCTGGGAGGTATCTGGGCCTGTGGACCTCTGGTGTGATTCCGGTGCAATGAACTGTAATCTGTTGGGGTTCTTGGGGCAGTTGGCCTTTACATGCCCCAGCTCGTTACACTTAAAACATCGTCCAGCTGACGGGTCACTGGGGCGAGGAGGGTTGCTGGAGAACGGGGTGGTGGGACGATAAGGGGTCTGGAGGGTTCTTTGGGAGGTAGGTGGGGCTTTGGGCGGCCCCCGGTAATAGGGTGTGGTCTGGGGTGGTCCCTTCTGGTCTCCGCTCCAACTGCGACCAGTTTTCTTCTTCTCTGCCACCTCCACCCATCTGGCTCCAATCTCTCCTGCCTCAATTACAGTTTTGGGTTTCCCATCTAGGATGTATCTTTCTATTTCCTCAGGAACACCCACTAAGAATTGTTCCATTTGCATTAGGAAGGGCAAATTTACTGGAGATTCAACACTTGCTCCTGATATCCAGGCATCCCAATGTTTTACAATGTGGTAGGCATGTCGGGTAAATGACATGTCTGGTTTCCACCTTAGGGCTCTGAACCTCCGACGAGACTGCTCGGGTGTTATCCCCATTCTGACTCTCGCCTTGGATTTAAACAGTTCATACTTGTTCATGTGTTCTTTAGGCATTTCAGCTGCCACCTCAGCTAAGGGTCCACTGAGCTGCGGCCTCAGCTCTACCATGTATTGGTCAGTAGAGATGTTGTACCCAAGGCAGGCCCTTTCGAAGTTTTCTAAGAAGGCCTCAGTATCATCACCTGCCTTGTAGGTGGGGAACTTTCTGGGATGGGAAGTGGTACCTGGAGAAGGATTGCTAGGGTTTGTTGGTATATTCTGCTGGGCCTTTATCCTCTCCATCTCCTCCAAATGCTTCCTCTCTTTTTCCCTCTCCTCCTCCACATGCTTCCTTGCCTCCATTTCCCTCTTGTGGGCAGCCTCTTGGTGTTGTTCTGCCTCCCTTTCTTGTTCCTTCTTCAGCTGCATGAGTTCTATCTGTCTTTCATGTTCCCTTTGTTTTTCCTCAGCCTGAAATTTGGCTAATTCCAGCTGTAGTCGAGCTGAGGATTTGGCCATTCTAACCTCTCTGTTTTTAACTAACTTTACACCCGAGGTTTAGAAATAAACAAACAAAACTTGGCTGTAAAATTTTGCTGTGCTGGAATAGAATACCTATTCTCTGATAGTGATTGTCAGCCTACAGAAAAAGACAATTCCCTTGTCTCTGCTCTGGGCCCAAATTAAAGCAAAAACCCTCCAACTACTTGGAAACCTGCTTACCCAGCCCAAAGAAGAAAAAAAATTTCTTTTCAAACCTGTGCTCCTTGTAAAACAAAAAAAAAATCAAAATCCTAAAAAAAACCCTGCCACTTTTGTCTCCAGGCAAATGGGTAGAGCACACACCCCCTATTTACTTTTAGGAAGAAAAGAAAAAAAACAAACCTCTGGGTTGGAAGACTGTGAATTTCCCTGCAGGAGTTAAGTACCCTGCCTCCAGGCAAAGAAAACCTGCAATTCACAAGATAATCCCCTTTTGTCTCTGCTTGGCCACAAAGCAGAGAGAAACCAAGCTGCTTTCAGTTTCAAAGCTGCCTTCTGGACTTCCTAAAAATTCCTTTTTAAAATCTGTATTTCTAGTTCAAAAAATCTCAACTGGATCTCAAAATGATTTCAGGTTAATCATCCCACCGCTGCCACCATGTCAAGGTTCCTCCCCCACTCTGAACTCTAGGGTACAGATGTGGGGACCTGCATGAAAAACCTCCTAAGCTTATCTTTACCAGCTTAGGTCAAAACTTCCCCAAGGTACAAAATATTACCCCCGTTATCCTTGGAATGGCCGCTACCACCACCAAACTAATACTGGTTACTGGGGAAGAGCTGTTTGGACGCGTCCTTCCCCCCAAAATACTTCCCAAAACCTTGCACCCCACTTCCTGGACAAGGTTTGGTAAAAAGCCTCACCAATTTGCTTAGGCGACTACAGATCCAGACCCTTGGATCTTAAGAACAATGAACAATCCTCCCAACACTTGCACCCCCCCTTTCCTGGGAAATGTTGGATAAAAAGCCTCACCAATTTGCATAGGTGACCACAGACCCAAACCCTTGGATCTGAGAACAATGAAAAAGCATTCAGTGTTTTACAAGAAGACTTTTAATAAAAAATAGAAGTAAATAGAAATAAAGAAATCCCCCCTGTAAAATCAGGATGGTAGATATCTTACAGGGTAATTAGATTCAAAAACATAGAGAACCCCTCTAGGCAAAACCTTAAGTTACAAAAAAGATACACAGTCAGAAATAGTTATTCTATTCAGCACAATTCTTTTCTCAGCCATTTAAAGAAATCATAATCTAACACATACCTAGCTAGATTACTTACTAAAAGTTCTAAGACTCCATTCCTGTTCTGTCCCCGGCCAAGACGACTACAGACAGACACACAAACCCTTTGTTTCTCTCCCTCCTCCCAGCTTTTGAAAGTATCTTGTCTCCTCATTGGTCATTTTGGTCAGGTGCCAGCGAGGTTACCTTTAGCTTCTTAACCCTTTACAGGTGAGAGGAGCTTTCCCCTGGCCAGGAGGGATTTCAAAGGGGTTTACCCTTCCCTTTATATTTATGACACCTCCAGGCACAATTTTTTGGGTAATATCAAAATAAAACATGGACTACAGTTCCCAGAGACTTCTCTCTCCCCTTCTCAGTCCTCCTAGTTCCTTGCCTTGACCCAGGGACTCCTGCAGGAGTCCACCTTCTCCCTGCACGTCTTATTCCCCTGGCTGTCTACTTGAAAACCACCTAATAGCTTGGTTCTTTCACCTACCACAGGAGCCTGACTGTTCCATATAGTTCTCCAGATCAGTGGAGCACTTGCTGGCCTTTGTAGAGAGCCACGTGCTCTTCAGTCTATCACCTGACCCCTCACCTGACAGTCTGAACTTTGAGGCAGATGACTAGTTACAGATGGGACTGGGCCCAGATCCCATTGAAGGGGCTAGCCACCCTGTGACAATGTTGTAAGAAACTTTCACAACAAGAAACCGTCAATTCTGCATATAGTCTAGCTTTAAAATACAACAAAATACAAAGATGCTCTTTAAGCATGCAGAAAACTACGAAGTACTGCAACAGTGTAAAAGTGAGGGAGTAACAGGTGAGGACAATACAATTTAAGAAGAACACACTCCATATGACTCACATGACCAGAAAAGAAAATGACACACACACACACACACACACACACACACACAAATGATTTTAAAAAAGAAACACAGTCAAGTTGTAGCATCAGTTTCATGTTAAGTGTTAGAAATCAGTTCATCTCCTCGAAGTTTCCACTAAAAACACATCTTTATATGAAACATGGCAGTACACAGCAGTAGCGTTGGAACAATTTTTATAGTGAAGGGGGCTGAAAGCCATTGAACAAAAACGGTAAATCTTGTATGTGATGGAAATCACTTCAAGCCAGGGGCTGCTACCACACCCCCAGCACCACTCGTTCCAGCATCCCTGGCGTGCAGAGATTTAATATCAGTACAAAGCAAGCCCAGTGATAATAAAAGGGAAGAAATCTACACAAAATCAATATTAGAAACAGACTCATTGATATTTTATGTCAGGCTGATTATCATATCCAGGCCACTAAAGCACCTAGTCTACAGTGAGACTTTTGAACACTTTTCCTACAACTGGGCTTGCACCAGTACAGTTGCATTGGTAGTAGCTCTGGCACCAGTGCTCGTGGACTCTGGGCACAGGCATTTTTAAGACCATGCCAGGTAACCTTGCTCACAACGGTAAAAAACTCCCACACTCATCTAAGACTACTAGTGCTTCCCCCAGCAGAGATACACGATGCTACACCAGCACTGAGAAAAATTCTAGTCTAAACAATGCTTTAGTGTAATGTCGTGGGCCACATATTCCTGCTTCTGCCATAACAGTTTCCGTCACACCATAGTTTTACTATGAAATGGGCAATTAAAAAAAATAGGTTTTTTCATGCAAAAAATTATTCCTCTGATATTCCTATTCTGCAATCAGTATTTTAAAAAGCTAATTTAATAAGCAAAAAACTGCAGCCTTGAGCTAGGTACAGTGTGCATCAATTTCTACACATACTCTCCAGGCAAGTAGTCTATTACAAAAGAAGCCTTGTTCATGACTCACGGTACATAATAAGTACTTACAATGACACAATATATTTCTCTGATAAGATTATAAATGCAATATCAGAAGGAAATCCATACAAATCTAATCAAGAACACACAACAGGGTTACAAAATAAAAAGCTAAAGTATTTAGACTGAAGGTTTAAAATCATAATTAATTTTAAACTTTAACACTAGTGGTGGACCTAATTCCTGCAGGAATTTAATTTTAAACCTTTACTACTACATTCTGATTGTAATAGAGATTCAAGGCCAAGAGGCTTTTAGTATTGCCTTGAATTTAATACAGATGTCTAGTGCAAGCCTAGCTCAAGTTAGCAGAAATAGAATGTTTAAGAGCTTATTGAAAGCTACATAAATGAACTACTATATGGAGTTGAGTCTGCAAAAAGCCTTTCAGATACTACCCCTGAAAAGTTCATAACAGTTGAAGCACAGAATACAGCTCAATCAGAACTGAATTGTTTACAGCAGAAGACATGATAATAGAATGGATTTGTCACTCACGTAGGGACCAGGGCATGGGAGGTCAATCCTAATGGTTAGAGTGAATAGCCTGGAACCAAGGTCAGAGTTGGGTGCCAAGCCAAAGGTCAGAGCCAGAGCCCGGAGTAAAGCTAAGGGTCAAAGCCAGAATCAGCACCAGGGGTATAGCATAGGATCAGGGTCCCAGAAAAAGGCAGTAACTGGGAACAGAGGGGATCTGAAGCAAGGAGAGTTAGGAGACAGGCAAATAGGCAGCGTTCATAGTAGCTGCCAGCTAACAATTCACCTAGTTGCTCAGACAATGTCCTTTGCCTCTTTCTGGTTTAAGCAGATCTTACCAGCCAACCAGTGGGGCTAGACACTTCCTCCAAGCAATAATTTTGTGGCTGGTGCTCTTTGTGAGCTAGAGCTTCACTGGCCCCATTCTCCACTAGTTCAGATGAGTTGCTGGATGGCAGCAATAGTCAGAGCACTGTGTGGGGCTCTATAGCCTGGTTTGAGGCCCACAGTCCCTCACATCATGCTGACAGAATCATAAAACTCACTATCTCAGTGAGGTCTAGCCATATTACTGTGATCACCAACTGATGCTCATTTTACATGAAGGAACCAAAATACAACATTCAAAATGAGAGCTAGATGACTCAGAAGGATTGGGGAGGGGGCAGGCCTTTCACCTCTAGGTCATGACTATGAACCCAGCTCATATCAGTAATAACCAAAAGTCTGGACAGAAGATTAATGTAACACAGCATATTAAGCATCTCTCAGAACAGCATGCTAGCCACTCCCTCGCTCAGCTTCTCCACCCCAATGATAACAAGAATTGTAATGTTGAATTGGATTCAAAGATTGAAAGAGAGCCAATAAAATTGATGATATAAACTAAGCCAATAAAGTCTGATGATATAAACTAAGAGCAGGGTTAAAGGAAGACTATTGAGAGAATGTCAGTTGTTAAGACGGAACTAACTAAAGCATAAAAAAGAATTTTAGCATAATTAGACTAACATCAAGGACAGGTTCTAACCACATTCTACAACCATTGGTAGTAATTGGTGAAGAAATAGGTGAAGAAAGAGGTGAGAGGAAAAAATGTTTGAGGTCAAGTGTGATACCATGATTTCTGGCCTTGCTGAAAAGTTTGAGGTCTTTCTTCTAGGTAAAAAGTCCTCTCTGCTCCTTGCCAATAACCCTGCTATCACTCTTCTGAACTCTGAGCTTATATTTAAATAAATTATTTTAAAATATTTAAATATGAATTTAATAGGAAGTTTGGGTGTGTTCTGGCAATGAGAAGAGACAAGATATAACAGAGAGATCAGGTAATTTGGTTAAGGGGCAGTACAACTGGGTGTCACTTCTGAAGTGAGCTGTAGCTCACGAAAGCTTATGCTCAGACAAATTGGTTAGTCTCTAAGGTGCCACAAGTACTCCATATCTTATTTAAGCTAACCTAAACCAGACCTGGGAAAGTATTAAAGAATCTTATGAAAGACATCTGGTGTAACTCTCTGGGAAGGAACCTCTGTAGTTAGTCCATATGAGATAGAGAAGCCTGACCTGCCCCACCACCTACCATATACAAGAAATATATGACATGGTGTCTGGAATAAACTATGATTAGAAGATGGGGGTATACATTTCTATTCCATAGTAAATAAAAACAGAAAAACACTTGGGGGGAGGGGGGGAATAGAGTATGCACCTTCTCAGTCACTTCTTGAGGTTAAAGATCTCAGCAATTTCTCCCATCAAAATGACAAATGTTGGTAGACCACAAAATGGTGAATTTCCAAACTTTTTTGGAAAAAAAATAATCAACTGCCCAACGAATTTTTGCAAAATGTCTCAGTCCAAAGTGTCTGACTGAGGTATGTCACCCGAACATAAAAGAGAATTTATCATGATGGTGATGAGGTAATCGAATAAGGAGTCTCCCCTATATTGTGTAGCCCATGTAAGAGTAGAGAACAATCACAGTCAGCGCTCTCTGGCAAGCACACAGACTGTTCCCCAAACTGCTCTCTCCCTGGGCTCATGGCACCCCAAAGGAGGCAGGGAGAAATATAGAATAGGCAGAGCTATGGAGCCCCTCTCTCTCACACACACACACACACACCCCTACCTGCCAGCTACAGCTGTGTGAGATATGCTGTACCCTTGAAGCATAGCAGCTTGTGCACACCTCTGCATATTAGAGAGCTCCAGGAAACATGCTGCTTGTCCCATTTTTTGTAAAGTGCTTTGTATGCTTGTGGGTGCCATAAAAGAAATAATAATCAGTCTCTCCCCTATTCAGACGCATGCATACAGTGACACCTTCTCACGTCCATCCATACACTCCTCATAGATACTCCTTTTATGGTCCAACAGCAAATGGACAGGGACTGTTTCTTTGCAGACTGTGGAAGATAGTATTGCATCTTCTCACACTTAGGTCTCATTTAGAAGTTTTCCCTCACAACCACAAAAACATAATTAATGCTTCAGCCCCCAAGTAATAGCTTAGATTTTTGCAGAAGTTGATACTCACCCAGGAAAGATTCCTATTCACCATGAGCAAGTAGCTTTAATAATTATTCTTTATTCAAAATAAGCTCTGAGCTTGGCATAACTGCTACATTTATGTGGGATTTAGGTGATTACTTTGGAGTCTGCCTGACTTCACAATGAAGCAATGTTATGCAAACTGATTTGTTCAGCCGAAGAAAAAAAAATTAGTAGGAATAAGGTTCTCTTTTATATTTAATTAATGGTTTGTCATTAACTTGCTACAGCACTACTTTATCCAAGCAAAACAGCATTCATATCAATATTTACTATCATTCTAATTTTCTACTTGTTTTCTTCATCAACGCTGCCACCTTCTGGCAGCCACAAGAGATTCAGTCCAGTTCTCTCAATCTAATGGAAGTAGGATTACATCACCCTGGATGGTCTCAAAATTGTACTATTATTACTATCTTAGGGCTCAGTCCTACAAACCCTTGCTCACATCTATAGGCCCATCAACTTCAGTGGGACTACTCACATGCAGGATCAATGCCTAACACTGAAAATAGTTAATACATGTAGGAGACCAAAACAACTAGTTATAGCCATCTGTTTATCTGTCTTGGTTCTTAAATGGGCCCCATCATCACCAGAACCTTTCAACACTCTTTCTTCCTTCCTTGCCTATAGGGGAAATGGCTTAGCTAATTGTGTGAGAGTGTGAGTGTGAGAGAGACACAGGTTATATTGTGTGTCCATCCATCTATGAAGGATTTACTGAGGAAAGGCTAAACTGAAGAAAGAAGTTTTAACCCATGGTCATTATTCTCTATTGTGAGAGTTAGTTACCTAGTCTAGGTATAGCTCCTGTGAAAGTTCTGTCACCTGAGCCTTCCTAGTTTGGCCAACTCTTTAATTGTTCCATCTATCCTGTGAGATCAAGGTTGTAGAGGGAGAAATTTTCCTCACGTGGTTAGGGCCAATCCCTTGAAGAGCTTAGAATATCAGGACAGGGACCCTGAAATAGACTTTCTTTATTGGGAGGTGTCAAAGTTCCTTCCCCACTCTGAACTCTAGGGTACAGATGTGGGGACCTGCATGAAAACCTCCTAAGCTTACTTTTACCAGCTTAGGTTAAAACTTCCCCAAGGTACAAACTATTTTACCTTTTGCCCTTGGACTTTATCACTGCCACCACCAAACATCTATCAAGTATATAATTGGGAAAGAGCCTGTTTGGAAACTTCTTTCTCCCAAAAATCCTCCCAACCCTTTCACCCCCTTTCCTGGGGAAGGCTTGATAAAAATCCTCACCAATTTGCATAGGTGAACACAGACCCAAACCTTTGGATCTTAAGAACAATGAAAAAGCAATCAGGTTCTTAAAAGAAGAATTTTAATAGAAGAAAAAAGTAAAAAGAATCACCTTGGTAAAATCAGGATGGTAAATACCTTACAGGGTAATTAGATTCAAAACATAGAGAATCCCTCTAGGCAAAACCTTAAGTTTCAAAAAGACACAAAAACAGGAATATACATTCCATTCAGCACAGCTTATTTTCTCAGCCATTTAAAGGAATCAGAATCTAACACATATCTAACTAGATTACTTACTAAGTTCTAAGACTCCATTCCTGTTCTGTCCCCAGCAAAAGCATCACACAGAAAGAGAGAGAGGCTTTGTTTCTCCCTCCCCCCAGCTTTTGAAAGTATCTTGTCTCCTCATTGGTCATTTTGGTCAGGTGCCAGCGAGATCATCCTAGCTTTTTAACCCTTTACAGGTGAAAGGGTTTTTCCTCTGGCCAGGAAGGATTTTAAAGGTGTTTACCCTTCCCTTTACATTTATGACATGCCCCCCAAATCACAGATAGGGTGAAACACTGGCTGGGATTTCTTCCTGGAGCTCTAGGAAAAAACAGAGTTAATAAGACACATGCACCTCTAAATATACTACCAAGTATATAAAGATGAACAATATTTTCCACATCTCAAGGACGATTTTAACCAGTTGATTCTGGGAAACTTTCACGGGAGAGTGCATCAGCCACTTTGTTAGAAGTTCCTGAGATGTGTTAGATGTCGAAATCAAAATCTTGGAGAGCTAAACTCCACCGAAAAAGTTTTTTGTTATTTCCCGTGGTGGTATGAAGCCACTGTAGTGCAGCATGGTAGGTTTGCAGGTGGAAACGCCGTCCCCAAACATATGGGTGTAGCTTTTCCAGAACGTAGACAATGGCATAACATTCTTTTTCAGTGACTGACCAGTTGCTTTCCCTCTCAGACAGCTTCTTGCTGAGAAACATTACAGGGTGGAATTCTTGATCCGGTCCTTCCTGCATTAAAACTGCTCCCACACCACGCTCAGACACATCTGTGGTTACTAGGAATGGTTTGTCAAAGTCTGGGGCCCTTAGCACAGGGTCAGAAATGAGTGTCACTTTAAGCTGGTTAAAGGCCTTCTGACACTCTTCGGTCCACTGAATGGCATTTGGCTGTTTCTTTTTGGTTAGGTCTGTCAGTGGGGCGGCGATCTGGCTGTATTGTGGTACAAATCGTCTGTAATAACCAGCCAAGCCTAAGAAGGATTGAACCTGTTTTTTTGACTTTGGGACATGCCACTTTTGAATAGCATCCACTTTGCCCTGTAGGGGGTTGATAGTTCCTTGACCCACATGGTGTCCAAGATAAGTCACTCTGTTTAGGCCTGTTTGACACTTCTTAGCCTTAACAGTTAGTCCTGCCTCCCTTATGCGCTTGAAGATTTTTTGTAGATGTTCCAGGTGTTCTGCCCTGGAATCCGAAAATATGACCAGATCGTCAAGGTAGGCGACTGCATATTCTCCTAATCCCGCTAGGAGACCATCTACAAGTCTTTGGAAGGTGGCGGGTGCATTCCGCAGCCCAAAAGGGAGTACTTTAAATTCATACAGCCCGACATGGGTGGTGAAGGCTGACCTTTCCTTGGCGGATTCATCTAGCGGTACCTGCCAGTACTCCTTGGTTAAGTCCAAGGTAGAGATGAACTGGGCCTGTCCCGGTTTCTCTAATAGTTCATCTGTGCATGGCATTGGATAGTTCTCTGGGTGAGTTACAGCATTTAGCTTATGGTAGTCCACGCAAAAACGTATCTCCCCATCTGGTTTGGGAACTAGAACCACTGGAGATGCCCATGCACTTTCAGAGGGGCGGATTACACCCATCTGTAACATATCCTGGATCTCCCGTTCTGTAGCAGTTTTCGCTTAAGGAGACACCCGGTAAGGTTGGACTTTAATTGGGTGAGCATTACCTGTGTCAATGGAGTGGTGTGCCCATTCAGTCAGTCCTGGGGTGGCTGAGAACATCAGCACATAGCTAGTGCACAGCTCCTTGATCTGCTGTCGCTGCATACGTCCAAGGGTCATGGAGAGGTTCACCTCTTCCACGCCACCAGCACTTTTCCCTTCATAGTAGACACCTTCAGGCCACTCTGCTTCTTCTCCTCCCTGGGCTGTAAACTGGCAAACCTTTAATTCTCTGGAATAAAAGGGCTTTAGGGAATTAATATGGCACACCTTAGGCTTTCGGTTGGAGGTGGGGAATGCTATGAGATAATTAACAGCTTCCAGGCACTCCTGGACCATGAATGGCCCTTCCCACGACGCTTCCATTTTATGGGCCTGGAGCGCCTTTAAGACCATGACCTGGTCCCCTACTTTGAAGGAACGCTCTCTGGCATGTTTATCATACCAGGCTTTTTGCTCTTTTTGAGCATCCTGTAGGTTTTCTTTAGCAAGGGCTAAAGAGGTTCAGAGGGTGTTTTGTAGGTTGGTTACAAAGTCCAGAATGTTAGCTCCTGGAGCTGGTGTAAACCCCTCCCATTGCTGCTTCACCAACTGTAATGGACCCTTAACCTGGCGGCCATATACAAGTTCAAATGGTGAAAACCCTAAACTAGGATGTGGTACAGCTCTGTAGGCAAAGAGCAACTGCTGCAACACTAGGTCCCAGTCATTGGAGTGCTCATTTACGAATTTATGTATCATGGCCCCCAAAGTCCCATTAAATTTCTCCACCAGGCCATTTGTTTGATGGTGGTAAGGGGTGGCAACCAGGTGATTCACCCCATGAGCTTCCCAAAGGCTTTCCATAATTCCTGCCAGGAAATTAGTTCCTGCATCTGTGAGGATGTAGGAGGGCCAACCTACCCTGGCAAAAATGTCTGCTAGTGCCTGGCACACACTTTTAGCCCTGGTGTTGCTTAGAGCTACTGCTTCCAGCCATCGGGTGGCAAAATCCATGAAAGTCAGTATGTACTGCTTTCCTCTGGGTGTCTTTTTCAGAAAAGGACCCAGAATATCCACAGCTACTCGCTGAAATGGAACTTCAATGATGGGGAGTGGCTGGAGAGAGGCTTTGACCTGGTCTTGGGGTTTTCCCATTCTTTGGCATACCTGACAAGACTGGACGTAGGTAGAAACATCCTTGCCCAATCCATCCCAGTGGAATGACCTCCCCAAACGGTCTTTGGTTCTGTTCAGCCCAGCATGGCCACTAGGGTGATCGTGGGCTAAGCCCAAGAGTTTGGCCCGCTACTTAGTTGGAACTACCAACCGTCTGTGAGGATGCCAGTCTCCCTGGTGTCCACCAGAAAGAGTTTGCTTGTATAAAAGTCCTCTTTCTACAACAAACCTGGATCGATTAGAAGAGCTGAGAGGCGGTGGGTTGCTCCGTGCTGCTGACCAAGCTCTCTGGAGGCTTTCATCTTCTTCCTGTTGGGTCTGGAACTGTTCTCTTGATGCTGGAGACATCAGTTCCTCATTGGATTGTGGACCTAGGCTTGGTCCCTCTGGAAGCGATGTAGGGGATGGGGCTGTTTCCATTGAGTGTGAACCGCTCTCCGCTGGTGCACTATGTTGGGATTCAGGCCCCAGCTGAGCCTCTTGGATGGGGTTATTGGCTGCTGCCAGTTCAGGTTTGGTGGGGCCCTCTGGTGTTGGGGTTGCAAGTATTGGGTTCAGTGCTGGCAATGGGTCTCGTGCTAGTTGTTCCGCCAGTTCCGATTCTGGGACTGGCTCTGTCTGGGTCTCTGGGACTGGATTCACTACTGCTGTTGCAGACATTGGCCTGGGGTCCAGGTCCATCACCTCTGACCGGGTCCTGGTAGAAGTTTCCGGAACAGAGCTTGGCTTGACGGCTGGTTTAGCCTGGCTGTGGGTGACCATTCCCACCATCTTGGCTAGCTTCACACGATTGGCCAAGTCTTCCCCCAACAGCATGGGGATAGGATAATCATCATAGACTGCAAAAGTCCACGTTCCTGACCAGCCCTTGTACTGGACAGGCAACTTGGCTGTAGGCAAATTGAAAGAGTTTGACTTGAAGGGTTGAATTGTCACTTGGATCTCTGGGTTAATTAAATTGGGGTCCACTAAGGAAGCATGGATAGCCAACACTTGTGTTCCGGTGTCTCTCCACGCGGTGACCTTCTTCCCACCCACACTCACAGTTTCCCACTGCTCCAAGGGTATCTGGGAGGTATCTGGGCCTGAGGACCTCTGGTGTGATTCCGGTGCAATGAACTGTAATCTGTTGGGGTTCTTTGGGCAGTTGGCCTTTACATGCCCCGGCTAGTTACATTTAAAACATCGTCCAGCTGACGGGTCACTAGGGCAAGGTGGGTTGCTGGAGAACGGGTTGGCAGGATGATAAGGTGTCTGAAGGTTCCTTGGGGGGTAGCTGGGGCCTTGGCCTGCCC
The DNA here is from genome assembly GCF_965140285.1 of Lepidochelys kempii. Taxonomy (NCBI): domain Eukaryota; kingdom Metazoa; phylum Chordata; order Testudines; family Cheloniidae; genus Lepidochelys; species Lepidochelys kempii. The sequence goes on from NC_136383.1 coordinate 56,440,740, forward strand.
CCGGTAGTAGGGTGTGGTCTGAGGTTGTCCCTTCTGGTATCCTCTCCAACTGCGACAAGTTTTTTTCTTTTCTGCCACCTCCACCCATTTGGCTCCAATCTCCCCTGCCTCGATTACAGTTTTGGGCTTCCCATCTAGGATGTATCTTTCTATTTCCTCAGGAACACCCACTAAGAACTGCTCCATTTGCATTAGGAAGGACAAATCTTCTGGAGATTTAACACTTGCTCCTGATATCCAGGCATCCCAGTGTTTCACAATGTGGTAGGCATGTTGGGTAAATGACACGTCTGGTTTCCACCTTAGGGCTCTGAACCGCCGATGGGAATGCTCGGGTGTTAGCCCCATTCTGACTCTCGCCTTGGTTTTAAACAGTTCATACTGGTTCATTTGTTCCTTAGGCATCTCAGCTGCCACCTCAGCTAAGGGTCCACTGAGCTGAGGCCTCAGTTCTACCATGTATTGGTCTGTAGAGATGCTGTACCCAAGGCAGGCCCTTTCGAAGTTTTCTAAGAAGGCCTCGGTATCATCGCCTGCCTTGTAGGTGGGGAACTTTCTGGGATGGGAAGTGGTACCTGGAGAAGGATTGCTAGGGTTTGTTGGTATATTCTGCTGAGCCTTTGCCTTCTCCATCTCCAGTGCATGCTTCCTCTCTTTTTCCTTCTTCTCCTCCACATGCTTCCTCTCTTTTTCCTTCTCCTCCAGTTCTTTGGCCCTTGCCTCCATAGCTCTCCTGTGGTCAGCCTCTTGGTTCTTTTCTGCCTCTTTTGCTGCCTCCATTTCTTTGTCCTTTGCCTCCATTTCTCTCCTGTGGGAAGCTTCTAGGGCTTTTTCGGCCTCTTTCACTGCCTCCAGTCTGGCTAACTCCAATTTGTGTTGTGTCTTGGTTTCTGTCATCTTTGCCTCTCTGTTTTTAACTAACTTTACACCCGAGAGATAGAAATAAAACAAACAAACAAAAAAAACCTTGGCTTGTAAAATTTTGCTGTGCTGTAATTCTATATTCTATATATATAGAACACCTATATTCTCTGATAGTGATTGTTGTGATAGTGATTGTTGTGCTGTTACCTATGTTCTCTGATAGTGGTTGTCACCATACAGAAAAATCCTTAAAAAAACAAACAAACCCTAACACCTTTGTCTCCAGGCAAATAGGCAGAAAACCCCTCTAGTTGCTCTTAGGTAAAAAAAAAAAAAAAAACTTCTTAAGGTCTGTGAAGACTTGTGAATTTCCCTGCAGGAGGTTAACTACCCTGTCTTTAGGTAGAGAAAACTCCAGCTCACAAAAGACAATTCCCTTTTGTCTCTGCTCTGGCCCCAAAGCACAGGGGAAAAAAAACTAACTGCTTTCAGCTGAAAACCTGCTTTTCAGCAGCCCAAAGGGGAAAAAAAATTCCTTTTTAAGATCTGTGCTTCTTGTTCAAAAAATCAAAATCCTAAAAAAAACCCCAAAAACTAACACCTTTGTCTCCAGGCAAATAGACAGAAAACCTCTCTAGTTGCTAAAGGTGTTTACCCTTCCCTTTATATTTATGACAGGAGGCTTGCCAGTTTCAGATGCTCCCACGCTTTTCAACCTCTTCAACAAAAATGGCTTAATTCTGCATATTCACTGGCACAGTCCTCAGCATGAAACAAGCAACACAGAATTTAATGTAGTTCCAGTAACATGGTTTGATCTGAACTTTATAAACTAGTGTGTCAGTGTAGTCCCATTTGGCGGCAATTAAAATATCAAGTTCAAAAATTAAGAACTTGATCACACTGCCTATAGACCATCATTAGCGAGAGCCCAACAGATAATCATAATAATAGTAACTTCAAATAGTCAGATCCCTCCCATTCTGCACATCAACCAACCTTTTCAACAGAATGAAAAGAGATGGTGTGACCAGCCCGTAAAGTTAACAAATAGGTTCTGATGGACCAAGTGATCCACCACAGAGTCCCCTGGTCAGCAGCCCCCACCTTTTACGGAAAGAATACATTCCTACATGAGGAGCAGGCACAGAGTTCAGGTGTAGCAACATGTACTACAGAGCAGAAGCACAGAGCAGAACAAGGGGTTTGGAACACTGAAGGAAATCCCAGAACTCTTGATTTGACCCAGACTATTTACATAGGTATTTACATCACATTCATCATCAATTATCCTGGCTCTGGCCATTGACCACTGTAAAATTGTGCAGGTAATGCACAGCCAGTGTGAGTTACGTTGCCTAGGAGAATTTAGGATATTTTTATGGCTGTTAACGTTCTGCAAAGTATACAGTTCTATGGAATGGAAGAAAGGTGCTCTGGTGCCCCTATCAAATGCATGGTATCTTACTAACATGCAATAAATTCTATAGATCTGACAAGATGTGCCCATCCAAGAGTTGGGCCATAAAAATGGGGGAAACAGAGTTGAAAAGACATGTTCCCAAAAGGCTCACCAGTATATTAGGAACCACATATTCTATTACTTGTGTACATGGTTATAATGCATGACCATGTGATAGGATCATAACCTGTTGAGCATTGCTACTATGATTAATTTTTTTAATGATCCATTAGGGTAGTGCATTGTATTAGCTTGCAAAATCACAGTTGTTTAGCAATAGGGTGCAATATTATGGTTAATTGCTCATCAAGGTCAAACATGCTGAGTACGCTAGGACATCTGTCATGCAGAAATTCCCAAAGAGTTTAGCAAGCCAAAAATCTCGCTGAGAAGTCTTTGCTACCAGATATTCCAACTGGTTTGTGACACAACAAATCACCACAGTTGATTACAGTAGAATACTTGACTGATCAGTTCTTACAGAAAACTTTAACCAAGGATCATGACGTAATATGTAGGGCATGTCACTTCTGCCAGCTGCCTCATTACATTGAAAACTTAGAGACCCAGAGTTTCTACAAACTACAGTTGATAACTGGGGTGGCAGGATCAGGCCCTATGGTACTTTCAAATAGTATTAGTAACATTACTTTTAAGAATTGTGCCACAGATTTTTAATCAGAATGTCCCACTGAAATCACTGGCAAATTTGCTTAAAATCCAATGGCATAATATAGCTTCTTGGTATTTAAGCTTTTCCCAAACTCCTTTACCTCCCATATTTTAAACTTATTCACAAAGAACCAGATTCTGATATTAGGAAGAGATGGTCTCCTCAAATAGTCCCAATAAAATAAATGGAAAGAATAAGGTACTGTTTCACATGAATAATGGTTGCAGAATCTGACCCAAAGGCAGTACAAAAGCAAATGTATTATCTTACTGGCCCAAAACTACCATAGGTAGTCCAGAAGAAACACAGGAAGCATGTGCGTTACTGTGCACATCACCGTACATCAAAAGAGCCTGATCCACAGATGTCTGTCAGTACCAGCTCATGCCTGAAATGTATTAAATGTATAATGCTGGTTGGAAAATAAAGTGTGGCAGCCCTCAATTTGCAGAGCCAATTCTCTTCCTCAAAGGACTGTTTTAAATATATGTAATTTTAGGATAGGTGACAGGGCCAAAATTGAAACTGACAGTGTCCTCAAACTATTTAAAGCTTAATTGTTTGGGGGTTGGAAGGTATTTAAATTTTGAGTAGTAAAAGGAATAGCCTTGATAATGCAATGGGTGAAACCAACTATAAAATACTTTCATTTCATTTTTAAAGTATTTCTTTGAAATGTACATTAATTTGTTTGATCTTTTAAAACATTTTGGGAGCACACTGCATTTTCTTTGCTTCAAGGAAAAAAATAATTTCCAAAAGATCCCTGTGAGAAACACAAAGAATTATACCAGACTGAAATAGCTTTGAGGGAGATGAACAAAAATTGGCAGCTAGCAATGAAGGTAAATCCTGCTACTGGAGGAAAAGGGGCTAAGGTCTGAGCCTGTGAGTCTTCCTCATACAATTTATCTTTTCACTACTAATCACATGTGGAAAGAGGAAGGATCTGCAGAAGCAGGATTAAATGTGAAAAAAAACACTTATGATAAAGGGGGATTAGAAAAAAACCTGAAGAATGGGAAAATGAGTTTAGCAGAGATGGAAAGGGGATAGAATGAATGAGAAAATAGAGGGGTTAGAGATGAAAATAAAGATATAAGTTTCACACTACACCCAAATCAAGTCAAATCTCAGGGCTAGATTACTGGACCCCTTACTCACTTTGGTGAGCAGTTACTTCCATAAGTGAACCAATCAGAGTCCATGAGAGTGCTAGTATAAATAAAGTAAGGTTTTCATAATCTGGCTTTCTAAACAGGTGAGCACTTAGAACATGAAATACACAATCACCAGGATCAAAATATTGTCAGTAGGTTGCACCTGTTACCAAAGAAGTTACTAGTGTCTTTTAATATTATACTCAGAGAGCAATCATGACCACTTCAACTCTTGAGAAGTTGAAGCGAACGATCTGTCTCATACATGACATGATTCAGTGAGAGAAAGGAGCCAAAATGTGATCGGATGAGATCCTAGCAGTCCTCTGATTTCCCATACTTGCCAGTACAGACATAATCAAAGCAGCGGGGAAAAGTCTAAGAGTTTGTACTTGGTTTCCTTTTAATTCTTTCACCAAAAGACCCATAGAATCTGGATCTGAAAAAGGCCAGAGCCTAATGCACAGATGCCCTATCCCTCTACACTGTCCCCCAGAGTCCCCTTAGAAGAACATTTTTGGGATCTCCTTCCACTGCTGCATCCTGAATCTCCATCAGAAGGATTGCACAGCATGTAAGGAGAATCAGCACTAGTTAATCGATAAGCATTAACTTGTGTTGATTTAACATGTAGACTGAAGGGGGTAATGGGAAGAATGTAGCTGAGATCCCCAACTCCACCCCTCTCCACCTATAAAACACAAATCTCACAGAGCAGCTTCTACAAGAAGTATGCCACAGAGATATCACTCCCTCTTCTGTACCAGTTCAGGCTCCCCTCTGCTCATGTAAATAGGGGAACATTTGTCCCTATGTTTGTAACCCTTATTATTGTTAAGAAAATCTTTCTAATAGCGAACTGATGCAGTACAGTCTGCCTGATTCTCCATACAGACTCAGCTAACTATAGACTCATTCATTTCAATGGGGTGTTGTATTGTTATTTATTAAGCAGCAGTAGTGCACTAGCTGGGAGCAAGCACAAAAGAAACTCTCTCTCTCTATCTCTCTCTCTCTGCCCCAAGGAGCTTACAGAGTTAATCGAGAACCCAAAACACAATGGAAGCAAAGGTGGAGACCAAAGCAAGACAACATGAGTGAGTAGGAAAGGGAGTAAGGAGATGGAATAAATTATTTATTTTCTGGACTGAATTTTTGCAAACCAGGTTCTCTCTCCCCCTTAAGAGATTGACTTTGATTTTAGTTCACTTGTTCCCCTTTTCATAGAATCATGGAACATTAGAGGTGGAGAGGTCTCTGCCTTTCTTCCTTTTCCCAACCTTTCCCTCTCACTTTGACGACAATTGCTGTATCAAAGTACACTCTTCCTCCCACCTCCCTGAGCTGGTTCCTCAGACACTGATACTTGTATTTCCCAAACCTTGCACTGCTCCCAGCATTGCTGCTGCAACTGCCAGCAAAATCTCTGAGAGGAGGAAAAGCAGCACTCCCAGTTACCAAGGCAACAGCCAGCCTTTGTTATACTGGGCTCTGACAAGGTGCAGCTTTGCTGCTGCTTCTACTCTTGCTCTATGGAGGAGTTCACTGAACAGCAGTTGCAGCTACCAAAAGCAGCAATTGCACAATGACTATTACTGTGCTAGGTGCTTTATAAAGGAGTATTCAAATCCATCTCTAACCTCCTAATTTCTGAGCAAAGGTTACAGCAGGAGACAAGAATAGGATGGCCAAAGAATTAAAGTGCACGAAGAAATGTTTTTAAATGGTTATTGGAATAACTACATGGTTGTGTGTAATGAACAAGGGTATCTAAAATCAGTAAAAGCAAATCCCATGCTTTGCCATACGAGCTGATTACCACAGGAGTGGTGAAAGAATAATTTCCCCCTTAGTTGCAATACAGCATTGTTCAGTTGATCACGCACATGATCACTTGTACTGTGCAAAACTCCACACTTCCAGTTCATGAGCGTGGAGATGGGTATGGTTGTATAGACCTCTTGTTTCAGTTCATGTGGGTTTTCATCCTCTTTTAGTGTACAGGCTAAGCCAAAACCTCAGTCAAACCCACTGGAGTTTCCAATGCTTTGCACTAGAAACCATATAATTCAGCCCAGTTTCACTCATTTAACCCTCTGCAAAATTTTAGTGAGCATATTTTAACAACACCCAAACCCAGGAGGCTCTTATAAGTCAAATCATAGAAGTTTGTTACCTTCCTCTGAAGCTTTAGCTGTTGACTACTTTGTATCAGACTGAAGCACTTACCAATCTAATCTGCTATAGCAAATCAGAAATAAGTAAACCAGTGGACAGTGTGGGCTCTCTGCTGCCATCTATTGATGAACTGGAGGAAAAGACCTTATTTGCATAAACACATGCTTTGCCAAGGTGATCGATTTGGGGTTAAAATTCACTTATATCTTGGTTGTAGGGGTAATCAAACGTTATCCTTCTTGGTAATTATTAAAGCTGAAATCACTGATAAGCTGGTTGATGGGGGCAGCCTTAGACCTGGTGTGGAGACCGTGTTTGTGGTGAAAGACAAGACACAAGCAGTGATGGTAGCAGTGAGGTTCCTTATTACCCAGGTAAATCACTACAGCTGAAAATCACAGAGAACTGAGCTAAGTGGTAGAACCTCCGAACACAGCATTGTGCCAGAAAGGTAGCATGGTGAGAGAGACGGCAACATCAAAAGCACCCTCTCCTTATCAAGTCCTACAGCTGTGATTACTAATAGCTCGGCTAAGTAGTTATGGTGTTGTAGGACATTAGACCAAGGACAGGGTAACAACAGAGACAGAAGAGGAACTACTCATCCCCATCCAAGTGAACTTACCTCAATGTGCCCCTGGATTCTGGGACTTTGCTGACCTCAGACAACACACATGGCAGCAGAGGGAAAGGAGGAGTGAAAGAGGGAAACCCACAGTGTGGGGACCACTGGTGTAAGGGATGGGACTTGAGTTCTGGCTCAGAATACTAGACCACTATCGTCTGCAATTTATAAGATGCCTTTCAAATATTTTCTCTGTGACTTCCATGCCATCCACATCACGCATTGCATTCAAAATGCAGCTGCTAAAATCTTTGCCTGCTGTTCTGACCACATTACTCTTAATCTCCCACCCACTCACACACAGTCTCCTACTTTTCCAACACATCAAGTTCAAGCTTCTTGTCCTCATGTTCAAGGCCCTTGACATCTCTTCTCCTTCCTGGCTACGCAACTGATCTAGTATCTTATCACATCAGCCGCCCATGCTCTCTGCTCAGCCAACACTGCCAGCTTTAAATGTCCACTTGTCCCACAAACGTGTCTGTGCTTTCTTCCATGCTGCCACTTATGCACAGCACCTCCTCCTCCCCCCACCCCAAAACCAGTCTGACTTGTAAGACTGCCTCCCTCTCCTTCAAACCACTTCAAAGAAGTATGGTCAACCCACTACTTGTAGGTCATCTGTGTAGTCTTTGGATTGTAAGCTCTTTTGGCAAGGGCTTTCTTTCTATGTGTATGAGCAAAGCCTAACAGAATGGGACTCCCAATCCTGAACTGGGCCTCTGAGTTTTTCTTCTATGTATAATACATTTCAATGTAAGCATAAACTATACTTTTTTTCTTTAAAATGTCCACGTCCAATATGGAAACTCTGTGCTTATCTTCCTGAGAAGTCTGTAGTCCCTATGTCAAGCAACACAACTCCATGTACTTAACAAAGTACTGAACCTTTCCCTAAAAGAAACCTACCCCCCCAAAAATGGCCAGTCAGGCATTAACACAGACAGATACATTTAGAGAATAGTGCACCAGATTCTCCCCGCTCTCTCTTGCTCCAGGGACACGAAAGGGGATTACAAAACCAATCTGATTGTTTTTTCTAAAGGTGGCACTTAGGACCCAAAAGATGATATCTATTTTCCCCAGGTTTGCCCATGTATTTTTTGCTGACTATTTAAGCAATGCAAATACATTAGCTCCATAGTTTAGGTGCAAAATGCACTTCAAAACTTCCATGTTTAAGGAACTATTGGATAGATTATCAAGGAATGTATGTTATAGGAAAGTGTGTACATGTACACACACACACACAATTGTTTTCATTGTCACTAGGTGCTTCAAGAAGGAGTCTGGTGGCACCTTAAAGACTAACAGATTTATTTGAGCATAAGCTTTCATGGGTAAAAACCCCACGTCTTCACCCACAAAAGCTTATGCTCAAATAAATCTGTTAGTCTTTAAGGTGCCACCGGACTCCTTGTTGTTTTTGTGGATACAGATTAACATGGCTACCCCCTGATACTAGGTGTTTCAATAGCAATAGCAATAGCAATGTTTTTGCATGCTTAAATATGCATTCAATTCCAACGGGTCACCTGATGACAGCAAAGACATCATTTAGCGACTGTTTTCTGTAATCCTACAACACTCAAATCACCATTCAAAATTGTAAGAAATGTCTATTACCATACTGCTTGAAAAGAAGGGCCCCAACACATTACACTGAATACAGATACTGTATAGTCTCAAGGGCCATTAAGATTCTGAGAAGTCTATGGAAATATACCTGCAAACAACCTGCGATCGCCTCTCTGACTACAATGATACCAAAAATCAGCTGTCCTGAAAGGTTCACAGGGAGACAGTCACTTCACAAAGTAAGTTGAGTCAATGCTCCCAGACCAAGAAGTTTTAGAAGCCAGCACTTCAGGTGAATAATATGTTGCACAATGGAAAGGGTTGGGATTTCTCTGAATTTTAGCCCTACGAGCTATCTGCATAAAATCATCCCATACAAAAACCAATAAAAAAAGGTTATCAGATGCTGGAATTATATCTTTGCCTTTGCAATGTTTTTCTGGGTTATGTGAAAACAAAGAGCTGTTTCCAAATATGAAAAGTTGATCTCACCAAGAAAAAGATATTTTATTGCTCCTAGAAGCCATTTTGTTTCTACCATACAAAACTGAAAATATTACAGAACAGGAGAAAGCTAGTGGATTTTACCTGCTTTTTGCTTTCTCTGTTAACAAGATGTGAGAAACAGTTTGCTCGAGTTCACAGCCTGAGAAGCATCTTTGACCTCACACTGACTATTTCAAATTTCATGGGATGTTACTCATTTTAGTCCCCACTCTATTGTTGAAAATTATTTACATCAGAAATAAAGAATTGTGAAGCTGAAGGCAGAGAGTGTTATTTACACTAAAGGAAGAAATCCCACAATGATTAAACGCTTCACCTCTGAAGCATTTGGCAGTTGCTGTCTATTTGTTTGGAGTGACCTCACTATGGTGACTCATGCCTTTGTGATTTCTAGGCTAATTTTCTGTAACGTGTTTTATTTGAGGCTTTCCTGAAGACTCGTTCCTAGGTTCTACTGTTGCAGGATGAGAGAGCACAACGCCTTTTCCTATGAGAGTAGATGACACACACTCTGAATTGTATTGGCTGCTTAGTGCGTACATACTAAGGTTTACAGCCTTAAAACAAAATTCTTATTAATCTGATTCTCCATCACACATTTTTCCAATTGAACCAACCTAAAGGTGACATAAACCCATCACAAGGCCATGATCAATAGATTTTTAAAGTAGCCCTCATTTTGCCAAAATCAGTCAACTGACAACTTGATGATAGTCCTACATACTGCTCACCAGAAGGGAAGTTTGTTTGTTTACTTTGCACAACTTTCCCAGGCACCAGTTTGCTAAGCAAAAACTAAAGATGGCTGCAAGTGAAGTTTATTAACGAGCGCCTCGGTCTGTTTCCTTTCTTTGGCAGAAACAGATGGAAATTTGATTTTCCTCACAATTTGTGGGAGCTCAGAATAGCTAAGTTGTTGCTATGGAAGTGGAAAGGTACAATAAAATACATAAAACTAACAAACAGTCTCATTGCTGAATTGTAGAAATATGGCTTCACATAGAGGCTCACCACAAATAGCACCTTACTGTAAATCATAGGATGATTCCAATGAGCTACATTATGGGCATAGGCTAGCTAAGCCCTAAAATTAAATTTGTGGTCTTTTGCTATTCAGTTCCTTTGTGCACCATAATACTAGTATGGCTTTGCCTGACATATCACTCTGACCTGGTTTAAAACAGAGGCAACTGCTGTTAAGTGTTTTATTCATAACTAGCCAAGTTGTTTCGCCATCTTTTTAATTCCCCACATCCTTCCTTTCAGCTATGTATCTGTAAAACATTCAAGTCCTTCCCCACTTTTTAAACCAGTTTTTCAATGTCCATTCACAGAACAATTACAAATTGGGCTTCTTGCTTTTGGCACATCAATTGTTCTACGTGATTATACAGTTTCACTTTTTATGTATGGGGCCTTTCTTTGACAATTAATTCCATGTGCAGCACCTAGTTAGATAACACAAATTACTCCAATCAGTTTGGATGCAGTGTTGTTGTAGCCATGTTGGTCCCAGGATATTAGAGAGACAAGGTCAATGATGTAACATCATCTATTGGACCAACTTTTGTTAGTGAACGAGAGATGCTTTTGAGTTATAGAGCTCTTCCTCTGAGGAGCTCGAAAGCCTCTCTCTCTCACCAACAGAAGTCGGTCCAATAACATCACTCACCTTGTCCCTCCAATCAGTTTATAATTTAACTGAATGCAGCTCCATTCATACTTATTTAACAAATAGTGTCCCACTGAGGGAGCTTTGACTTCATTGGAACTAGGATTTGGCCTTAAGAGTGTAATAGAAGTTCTTTTAAATACTATTAGAATTATCCAATTGAGGGGAACAAGGACAAAGGGCCCCCCCCCCCCCAAAAAAAAATCATTGAAAAAACTGAGGTATTCATTACTTTTAGAGAGGTCATATTAGCTAACCTCAAATTACCCTAGTATAGGCGTATATTAATGAAATCTTCAATAAGACATTAGGCCAAAATGCTGAGGATACGCTAGAGTTTTTCTATACAATCTCATCTTCTCTAGTAGCAAGATCTTTCTGGATGAAGGGCCCTGAACAGGTTCTCATTCCGACAACCAGATTACTTGGAAATAGCTATTTGCAAACAGGAAAAACATCAAGCTTAAGGTAAGTTCTAAACTGGCTAAAGTGAGGTTTAAGTTTTTGGAATAAATGCAAGGAATCATATGGAAAAATTAAGGCCATCCTAGATTCCACTTATTTTAAATAACCTAAATTATAACTCGTATACCATTTCCTAGCTACAGGATTTCTCCATATAGCAATGGGTTGGAAGTAGAAAAAATTAAACACAGGACCGAATGGAAATTTTATTGGAAGGTTTTCCTCTTGAAACACCAATCAGAAGCTTGCATATCTGAGGTACCATGAGTTCCAATGCAAAATAAGATCTAGTACTGCAGGTGATAGTCCTGAAAAGTATAATCAGATTTGTTCATATCTAGAAGCAGGGACTCAAATTTTATTTGAGCCCAATTCCTTATACGCAAAGTGCAAGCATGTAGTACAAAAAAAAAATTAAAAAAAAATCTGCCCTTTTGGGGCTCCTGGGGGCAAAGAGGTTTCTTAGTAGCTGGTGTATCTGAGACTTTTTCAACTGAAGACCACTTCTCTCTTGAAAAATGAAAAGGAGTACTTGTGGCACCTTAGAGACTAACAAATTTATTTGAGCATAAACTTTCATGAGCTGCTACTCTGAATTCTCTCTTGAAAGTATTTCTTCACCTTTGTTCTTCAACCAGAGAAACAAAAATGATTAAATTTAAGGGTTGAGATTAGGTGGATGGGCCCTTGCATCCACTCTCATCCCTATACTTCTGCACCCTATAGCATGCATCTTCTGTGATCCTCCTACCAACCACTCCTTGAAAGCCTGTTTTAGTTAATTTTCAGCCATTTTCTTGTAGTATAATATAAAAGAGCCTCATTCCTGTTTGGGATCTCTGGATGCTACTGTACCAGTATTTTAAGTATTCAATAACAGTCTCACTTTTTACTTATAAGATGTGCTGTCTTTAGTACACAGAACTATAATAAAAAATGTCAGAATATTAACTAGCTTTCTAATCATCCATTTATGGCTCTTTTTACAAATAAATGTTGAGTTCTGTTTTGGCTCAGTTGTAGCTCTCAGTTCCTCAGCCCAACTATAAAATCTCTAGTCAGAACAATATTAAATCCAGAGCAGGTGAATATAACAACAAGAATATTAATTTCAAATAGGCATAATCAAGAAGGCAGGAATCAGACATGAGGCATGTAAAAATGTAAAGCCTTTATGTATATTCTGTATATTCTTTACATTTATTTTATAAATACACTAAACAGGATTCTTGTCAGAGATTTTCTGCCAGAACAATTTACACGACCATCTGTGGTATGAGAGAAGCTTCCAGAATGTTCTGCCACCTCACCTAAATCCCTGAAGCTTCTCACATGCTTTTGCCAATTTTCATCCATACTATGTCTGTTTCAAACACCAGAAACCTACAAAAAGTGATAAATGTAGCCAAGGTACCGGACTGTATATTGTGTCTCAATAATGGGACCAAAAATAGAGGTGTCACTGGGGATTAAAGGCCAAGAACTGAATTCTTATTGCACATAATATGTTATAGCAAGAAAGCTACTGTATCAGCTGTGGGTTAACAGCACAAACTTGCTGTCATTTAATTTTAGTACAAATAGGAGATGAAAAACAGGGAGTCAGACAACCTGGGCTCTATTCTTGCTCTGCCACAGGCTTGTTTTATGACCTTAGGCGCTTAGCCTTTCAGTGTTTGTTTCTGCATGTATAAAATGGAGACGTTACTGCATGCAGAGAGACAAAATTGGCCAACCACATTTTGGGATCCTCATATGGAAGGTGCCATAGAAGTACAAAGTGGCAGCATTACATGAATATTGGGAACTGAACACACATGCACAAATAATCACTGTCCTGCATTCCATAGGTACTATAAACCATGATTCAGGAAAGCACTGAATATATGCTTATGTCTAACCTAGCAGAGAAACAGACTAATCACATATATGTATAAGTGAGTTGAATCAGGTCCTTAAAGGCTAAATTGCATTTACTATGTCTACAAGAAATTTCTCAGAGATGAACCTGCTCAGCCCTTCAACATCTAAAAATAAATCTCTCCGCTCTCAAAGAGATTCAGTTCAGCTGTTTCTGTCCAATTCCATTTGTTAGACATCTGCTAAAATACACATATCTGAATCCAAATGAAGTTTTTGTTCAGTTGTATCTTCAACCATTTGCGAAACACTTTTCTGATGGTCCCGAAATATGTGCCTACATTTATCAGTGTCTCTGGCATATGTTTTGGTTGAATAATGCCAGAGGTACTTATACTGACAACCGTCCAGTAAAGATTATGAAAGTGTTTAAACCACATAAGATTTAAATCAGCATATTTCATTAGCTTTTCCACAGCACTCATTTTCTGAACATCCCTTGCAATACAATAAATAGAATGATACGGATTCTACATATTTAACTTTGGAGTGCATCATTCTTGTCTAAAGATTGTTTTAGCCCCAAATATTCTGGCTGTGCATGCTTATGCAACTCTGCGAAACTCAAAATCTCTCTTAAAGATCTGAGAATTTGCAAATAAAGTTTTCCTTCCACTTCTCCCCATATATCCTTTGACTTTTTATTATGAATGATGAATTGCCTCAGCCATTCCTTTAGATTAACTTCTGATATAAGGAGCACCACCCCTGTCACTCTTTGCTAGACACCATGCAACACACCAGACCTGCTTCACATTGTGCAGGTATGCCTGGGGAATGTAATAGCTAGTAGTTCCAGTTCTGAATCCTGTGTTGATCACTTCCACACCAACTGTTTAGTTGTCCCTCACCTAAACAGTATATGTACTGGTTGATCTGTCCCTGTCTTCAGATTGCTCTCTCTTACTGATGTCCTTACTCATATTCCCCACCGCATCCTCATTCCCTCCCCTCCCAATCACTCAGTACTACAATTTCAACATGATCTTCATACACATTGTCGTCCTTCCTGCTGCTTCCTATTTTCTCTTTCCTCCCACATTCCCTCTTCTACCCTTCCCCACTAGTATCCCACTGTCCCATCTCTGCTACCACAAATTTTACCAGTCTGTGATGCCCTTCAGCGTTGCTCCAGCTTCAGCCTCCAGTTATTCTTTAAAGTTCACCACTCACACTATTTTTTCCTTGCTGCTGGTGACTTCTCCCCTGAACCTTCTAACTTTTCTTATTTCACTCATCTTTTTACAGTTAAACACTGTTGCCCTCTACACTGGTTGCCAACATGTCCTGGCTAGTTCAACAGCTAGAATTGTAGGGGTTCAGGAATACCTGAGTTATGCCCTTTTGTTCCAGCACCTATGCCAGCAGTCAGGACTGGAGATGGTGTAAAAGCCACCACAGTAGCTCTTCCTTCTACATAATGGAGATATTCAGGGGCCAGGTCTGTAAGGTGTATTTTGGGGGGCAGGGGCTCACAGAATAAAATACCGTAGGACACAACAGTAACTGGAACCTAATGTTTCCTACTAATCAATGTATCTTCTTTCTCCATTGTCATCAACATGTTTCCCAGCTCCACTAGATTGCAGTCTTCCCATCTTTGAGACTTCTGTTTCCTTCCCTCACATCCAGGTCGTTCCTGAATGCTACAGTGACTTTCATTACATATCCAAAATGCACCTCTGTCTACCAAGACATTAGTTCATGCTTTCACAATCCCTTGTCTTGATTGTTGCAAATATTTTTCCTGGATATTCCTGCTTACATTATTCCCTTGCATCTTCCTACACCTGCTCCAGATCATTGATTCCACTCCAAGCTCCACTCCTCACTGCTTCAAATTAAGGAGAGCTCAGAGTTAATCAATTATCCTTCTATAAAAAGACATTTCTCACAACCAGATCAAACTGATGCATACTTCATGTCAATGAATGAAATTAGAGACAAAACCCCAAACTTTTGTGTAACTATAAACAGTGACTTCAGCACCTTCTAAACTTTATGTAAGTACCATCTGTACTTCAGAACGCATCAAGTCAGTCACTTAATTAAGTACAACTGAAAAAACTACAGTGACTTTTTAAAATTTTAGCTTTGAAATTCACCAAGAATCACTTTTGAGAATAAATGGGAGTGCATTATATACTGTAACAGGTCAAAGCCAAAACTAACAAGATCTTTGAATGTCTTGAATAGTCCATTTTCAGTGAAGTCAGGAGTCTCCCTGACTTGTTACCTAGTAGAATTACTGTACAGTCAGTGCTCATGAACAGATTGTGAGATCTGCAATTTCCTAGGCAACTTTTTGTATTGCAATCTCCCCTGATTTTTTTCCTGTTGTCAGCTGCTCACTTCTCATACCAGCTGCTCCACCCACCTGTTCTGCATATAACTTAATATCTCCATCTGATATAAACTAGAGCAGACTAAAGCAGTGTAAACTCTCCATGTAAGATGATGGCATAGGGTGAATTTGGGGGAGCAGAATGTCTGGCTGCAGTACTACCCGTACAAGATTTCAATCAAGAGAAATGCAATAAAGAAGAACTGGGATAAAGCTGAAAAGATAGGACATTATGTGGAGATTGATTCTGCAAGGTGCTGAAGACTGTCAAATCCCATTGACTTGGTTGACCAGACGAGGGCCCTCAAGGGCTCTCTCAGGATCAGGTCTGATATGATGGGCACCTTCCTAAGTCCATTTTCTGGAAAGACATCTCCAGGGTAAGAATCATTTTCAGTAAAAAACAAAAAATAACTCTTCCCCCACCCCCGCGACACACACGCGCACAACTTGCTCCAAAGTCTTTTGATTTGTTTTTCCTTTGTCAGAGTTTTGTATTATTTATAGGTTTCCACCCAGTAATATGAACTATTTGCCTAGTAAGAAGGACAAGTCAATACCTCAATCGGTCAAACTTAAGTTAGTATTGCCATTATAAAGCATAAAATCTTCAAAAATGAAGAAATAAGTGCACAGTATTTTCAAAGTTATCTTTGAGTGATTTATTAGTTAAGTGAGAAGAGAAAATATTCATGATTCTCCCAATTTGGTGGTGAATTTCCTCCTCCCCCGCAAAAAAAGCAGGAAGCATGGAATGTACCACCAATGCATTTACTACTTTTAGATTTTGCATAGATTAATTTTTTTTTTATGTTTAAGTTTTGCTTTGAATTTGGTGAAGATCCTAAATCTTGTACAAAAACTGGGGGGCATTGTTTAATTGTGCATTATCCGTCTAGCCAAATCCTGCTAAACTTATTTATGCAAGTAATCCCACTGCTTTCATGGGAAGTAAATAAGCAGGATTTGGCTGTGCCTCTATTGCGTGAAGAATCCATCTAAGGGTACATCTACACAGTTGCTAGGAGATGTGATTCCCAGCTCAGGTAGACATACATATGCTGGCTCATCTTGAGCTAGCAGGCTAAAAACAGTCGTGTAGCCACACCAGGTGGCCACCCGAGCACAATCCAGCCTGACCCCCTAGGGTCCTACTCAAACCACCTGAACCACCACCTGTGCTGCACCAGCCACACTGCTATTTTTAGCATGCTAGCTCAAGGAGAGCTAGCACATGGATCTTTCCTGGTGCTGGGCACCATCCTCTCACTGACTTCAGTAGGAGCCAACGGTGTTCAGCACTTCACAGCTCCAACTCTAAAAATGAGCTCAGCTGAATATTGGCTGGCTTGGGCGGGGAAAAGACAGGAGAGTTTAGTATTAGTGGTTTGCAACCCACCTAAGTTAAGCGTTGGGCTCTAAAAACAGAAGTAGGAAACGTATGCAAAGGCAGGATAAATAGAGTTCATTTTAGGATAGTGGAAGCATAGAAGCAGAGGTACAGTCAAGATGAGCAGAAGAAGGTTTTTGGGGGAAATTAGCATACATTTAAATTAGAAGGTAAAACATACACTGTAAGGCAGAGTAGGGAGAATCTCGAGTAAAAACACACTCATTTCCCCAATAGTTGTGATGGTACACAGAGCCGCATACTTTCTTTACAAGGAAAGAAAAACTACTAACACTGTATAGGGGATTGAACACATGCCAGCTCATTTCAGGCCTTTTCCTGTTCCCATTAAAGTCAATTATGAGATTCCCATTTACTTCAGCTGGGAGCACGCTTGTGCTCTGTGAGCAATATGTTTAACATAAATCTTAAAATCAAATTATGAATTAAAAAAATTAACCTCTCCATAAAAATTAAATCTTATATTAAAACAAACATTAGGCCGGACTGAGGCATTTAGACATTCTAGCCAACCTTCTCCAGACTTTTGTGTTTTACACCAACTTTAACACAGCTGGAAATGGCTGCATTAAGTGCAAGAAAGGCCCAAAAACATTGACCTCCTACAGACTTAGGTTTGGTTTGGATTTTTTTGAGTGGAGGGAGAGAAACCTCCACTGTCAGGGCTTTTTTATTATTTAAAATAGACTGCAACTTTATAAACATCACCTCGTGAATAAGAATTTTGTCAACTGGTAGCTCAAAGCAGTCTACGTTGCAAGAATAAAATTATTCTTTATTATATAGAGACCAACTCCTGCTTATCTAGAAAGTGGTGTTAAGAATTCGTTTGCAGCAGGAGGATATTGACGTTGTGGTATCCCTCCATTTTGTAATGAGAGCAATTTAATTTCAGAAAAATCCTGTTTATTTTTTTGGCTCAGTACACAGTGCTGTGTTTTAGCATTGTTACACCAGATGGCAGACATGAGCTCTATTTAAAGTAAGAAACCCAGAGAGAGAATTTTAGTTTTTGCAACTGAGACAAAATGTAGTCCTAAAATCCCAGCACTTCACTTAAAATAAGCTGAAAAGATAAATTACAAATTCCAGCCAGTTTCACCATACAAAATACACTGAGTGGTCCCAAAAGCACGCACAACTTTACCCTGTTACATTTAACATGGTTTTATCTATAGCACTATTTGAAATATCAGTGATTTCACCATGGCAGTGATGTCACAGCTACTATATCATACCAATGGAGCAGGTCTACAGGGCCCTGCTAAGTGTAATTTCTTAAATATATGGCATAGTTTTGGAGGGTATTTTACTGTTTTATACTCATAAAGTTGCCAGTCCTTTCAAACACTTATTTACATGCTTAACTTTACTACCCTGAGTAATCCTGCACGTGGATACAGGCTTGCAGGACTGGAACTTAGCGCTCATATGCAATAACTTTGGAGTAAGTATGCCTTTAAAAAAAAAATCAAATAGCACTTGCCACATCCAAGCTCTAGTGAGATTTCATGATTAATATCAGTACCACAGTAGATGAACATGGAACACTCAGAGTAGAAGCTGGCCAGCCAAAAGGGAGAAAGAGGCCCTAAGACTTAAAAGATGAACAAAATCAGTTTAAAAGTAACATGGTTTTAGTTGCTGCAATTTTGTGATTTACTTTTGGAGGCCAGCTTTTTAAAAACTGTCTTTTTTGGCAATACAGTCCTACACACAAGCAAGGCAGCTGGACTGGAACTTGGTGCTAGACATATTTTAGCCCACTTTTTTTGGAACCGTGGTATCATCTTCCGAAATTGACACCTGACTAGATCATTATGAAATTATTTCGTATATCTAACAGCAAAAACAGATGTTTAAGACTCTCTTTGCTGTCAGCTTGGTGGGAAAAATATGGGACAAGATATAGTTTAAAGCCTATTAACAGAGAATCTCACACTGCTTCTAATGACCAACATTGAGAAGGGCGGGGGGGGGGACAAAAAACAAATCAGATCTTTACCAGAATTATTTCAAATGTGAGTGAACATGGTGCAGCTATGTCCCAGAGTAGTTGGCCTTTTAGGGGCATTTGGTCCAGCTTCATCTGTGACTGATCAGCTGATTTCCAGCTGAGAGGTTGGGATTAGGTGATGGTTTGAAGATCACCTGGTCTTTATAAGAGTCAGCAAGTGTTCAGATGCTTGAGATAGCACCTCAGTTGAACAAATCCAATCTGTATGTGATTCACAGTTTTGTTGTTTTTTAAACATTCAGGAAAGCTTAAAACACACACACACACCACAGTGGTGCCAAGTGACTTGGAAAAGCAAAATTGGGGCAAGCTAAAAAAAAGCTTAAGTGCACTTAGCGGAACAAATGGAAACATTTTCAAAATATGCCTTCCACATGCTTCTCTTTAAAAATGTATGTATTTCAAGTGTATGTAGGTGAAACCACAACGAGAGATGCACAGGTTTCAGTATATGCATGTACATTCAACCAGAGGATGAAAGATCCTAAGGGCAGATTGGGTAGAAATTGTGTATAGTGCACATCAGTTCACTAAGGGCAGATACTTTAGTACATGTTCTTATAAAGAATTAATGTTTCACTCACATTCAGTACAGCTGACCTGCTCCACTTGTAATGGACCTGGATACCTATGTAACCCTTCTGCCAGGTGGAGCCATCAGCAATGCGGGCCGGGTTCAATATCTAGGGGTTCCTCTCCATCGATACAACACAGAACTGGCTTGAGCCCGCACCCAGTAACCTGGGAAAATTACACACCATGCCTGGGCACCTCCAAGAGACAATACTTCCCCACTCGCAAGCACAGACTCCAAGTGTAGAAAAGAAAACTTTTAATAAAAGGAGGGAAGTAACTCAGAGATAATTTGGGAAAACACCACGAACAGGGTTCATAAACACAAACCATGAGTAAAAGACCCACCCCCAAGTAGATTGAGCAGTGCCCTTTTCCCCTCAGCAACCCCAAAGTCCCTTTCACATGCCCGACCCTTCTCTAAACCCCATTCATAGTTGCTGTCCTTGGTCAGTGCAGACCCAGAGTTCAGAGGTGCATCTGCAGAGTTCACCTCCCAGCCTGGGTTGGGGGATAAAGAGACATCTTACCCATGCCACTCCCCTCTGACGGCCACCCTGAGGGCTGTCAGTCACCTTCTGCCTCTCTGCTGTAACCTCTGTACATCAGTCTCTGTGATTTTCTGCTCTTTCAAACGCTGCCCCATCTCAAGTGATTTCAGCTCTTAGCAGACAGGGCAGAAACACAGTCCTACCACAACTGGTTTCAACTCTGATTGAGCAATTAAAATAACAAAAGAGGCTCCTAATGAAGCCTATTTTGCTCTATTATTTGAACAGTGAGGAAGAACAGGTTAAGCCAATCCAGAGAGGACCCCAGGAGGTAAGGGTGGGAGGGATGTACAGTCTTCTGACCAGGACTCTTATCCCCACCTCTTCTACTTTGACAGGACTCTGACATTCGAGCCCCTGCTTAACGACATTCTTACAACTGACGGTGTCCCCTCTCATTTGGGACAAGTTAAGTACAGTCCTGTTTTCCTATATTCCTACAATAATTACAACATTGGTAACTATATTTCACTACCCCTGCATTCAGTACTAAGGTCATTTGTACCCAACAGCCACCAAAGTTGATCCTTTGACACAGCTGTAAATGAGGAATATGTAAACAGAGCAGGAGCAAACTGTTTTTACATAAACACACCCATAGTCTCTTCCCCTCCCAACTAGCTGTCAGGGAAGCATTCATTCAGACCCTGCTTACAGATATTTGGGATTTGAAGTGACTAATCCAGTGCCCCATGCTCTGCAGCAACAATAATGTTTAGGTTGTTCTAGGAGTCCTCTTAGAGCATGACAGATATCAGGTTTAAACATGAAGCTGTACCTTGAAATGCAGATTTATTCTGATCCTCCCGAACTTTGGCACTTACCTAGTGGAAATAACAGAGGATTTTGTTTTCCCTTGGTCTAAAGTACATGTAACCTAGAACTCTTCTTAGATACACTATACAGATTATCACCTCATGAAAGGCCATTGAAAGCTTGGCTGCAATCTGTCCCTTGACATCAAGTCTTGTGCAGATAAGGAGGGCCAGCTACAATGTAAAAGTGATCCCGGTCTTCTATCTATAAACACTGGCCAAAAGCAACACCATATTTTCCCCTTTGTATTCTGTCCCTACCTCTCCATCCACCACATACTGAGGAAAGGAAGGACACTGCAATTCCTTCAAATTATTCCATGGGGTAGAATTTGGCCCCCTTCCCCTATGTAACTGGCAGGATGATCAGTCCCCCAAACCACCAAGTCCCCTAAGTTAGAATTTTAAGGGGAATCCAATTAAAATCCTCTTGCTAGAAGGGCTAAAGTGAGCTCTTTCATAGCTAGTCAAGAAGAACTAGCCATTCACTGCAGAGCTCACCTTCCTCCTAGATGCACATCCTTGCCAGCTCTTGGGGTATGAACCCCATCCGAGGTGCAGACACCCAGTTGGCTCTTTTACTTAGTTATTTTAAAATAAAGCATCTTTAGCGGGTGTATGCTGGTGGCAGGGTGGGGGTTACCTACTGAAGAAAAAGAACTCTTGTCAGAAAAATGTAGGTGTCAGTATTGCCCTTTTTGTTGTATATATAAAATGTCAGTGATTTAATGTACACCAGACAGACAAACTCAATTACAGATTATAGCCAAGGATAGCCCTTCTTGCTGGAGCTAAAGCTCTGGCAGGAATGAAGAGATTTTTTTCCCTTATTTGGAGTGTGCAGGGTTCAGACGCCGGCCACAGTGAAAAACACAAACGTAATCCTCTTTATTTCACAACAGATGACTAGCTATTTGCATGACTAAAAATACCAGAGTTTTCCCTGGGTAATCCACTAGCCAGTCTGGTCTACTTGTTTCCCCACAACTCTAGGTCACTTGGATTAAAGACAGAAACTGGACCCTGATTGGAATTCTGTGCTCTAAGATCACACTTTAAATAAAAAGGGGGGCGGGGCTAGATTATTCCAATTCATTTATTGTGTTTATCTTTCATTTGTTAGCATGTTTAAAGTTATGCTTTTATAGCCCATACAGTAAACTTGCTTCAGCTGGTATTTTTACTCTCACTTTCCTCACTTCTGAGCAAGTGTTGACATATTTCAGTGCTCTCTTCCAGAATAATTAGGCTTGCTGCTGGCACAAACCTGGGGGACACCATGATGGTAGCATGTGCACTGGGGGGATTGTGAGAAACTGGCTACAGCCTCCAAACATTGAATGTACTGTAAGGAACCAGTACCGCCCACAGAGTGGGAAGTCCTTGTTGCCAAGCAGACATGGCAAGGGCAACTAGGTAGGTGCACTTATTCAGCACATCACCTTAGCAACTTCTCTCAGCAGGGCTCCTTTGGATCCCCAACTGTAGTTAAAACTGCCACCCCCTAGCATCTGGTAGTACCACCACCAGCCTTCCTTTGTGGTTCACCTGGCCAAGTGATTTTAGGGAAGTATAATTTACATTGTCATGTGAGACCTTATCCAAGGTGTGGCAAGAGATATTTTAGTAGGGACAGTTGGATCAGATCAAACAACTTTCCCTTCCCTCAGAATTCACTAAAGCTCACACTGAATTCATTCTGAGGCTTAATAAAAGAGGGAGTTTTTTTGGTTTTGGTTTTTTAACTTTCACTTTTGGCAAGCTGCCACAGGAACTCCTGGTCCATGATAGATCCAGCTGTACTAGAAGCAGGAAGTCTCATCAGAAGTCCTAGTTTCATATGATGTTCAGCACAGTTTTGCAGATTGAAGTTGTTCAGAAGGTGCCCATCCACATCCGAAAAACTGTTGTAATAATCCAGATTCAAAAATTACTCAACTTTGAGGTTTTCACATCACTAGAATCAACCCCTCCCCCTTCCTTTAGATGTCTCAGAACTATAGCAAAGTGACTGTGTCAAAACAACAAATTTAAATTTAATAGTTGGGGGGAGGGAGTTAAGATTTCTGCCCTCTAACTCCGCAATTTACGCACGACACGACGTAATGGAGTTACACAGGGATGAAGTTATCTTTATAGACGATCACATCAGGAATTAATTTAATCTACAAGGTTTACAATTTTTGTTATCTCAGGAGTCTTTCTGGTGTGGGTTAATGGGGATAGTAAATATCCAGAATCTGTTCATTTTAAAAATACTTCCTTCTACATTGTTGTGACATTATCTGATTAAACTACGACCATACAACTTATTTATTGCAATTATACAACAGTCTTTTACAACGTGTAATGTATGGCCAGAAAGGGTTAAGCATCCTGCAGGATAATTGACCCAGTGTCAACCACTAGAGAAATGTTAGAACAGTATATAAATGGTAATTAAGGCCATTCCATGGTAGATAGGCTAGAACTTTGAAGTGCAAACCTGTATGGTTAGAGAATTAGAGGTGATACTAATTGTACGTGTTTACTTATTTGTTGGTGTTAGCCATGTAAACAGACAGTTCCTGTCTCACTATAGTTATTGAATCAGTGATCAAAAGGACTTAACATTTAGATGAACTGTAAACATAGTAACATCACTGTGTTAGTCTCTTTGAAATTTACAGTAAATCAGCTGAGAATGATGGAAAAGGGCCAACTGCCTTATGTTAATCTGTGTGAATAATTACCAGTGATGCTTAGGAAATGGATCTACTTCAAAAGTCCCAATACTTGCCTATTGTTCACTGAAGGACTCAGAGCTGTCACAAGAAGGCCTGAAACTATATAAAGATGCTTTGGGTCCCAATCCTTTTTATCTCAGATCTGCTTAATGCTTCATGAAGGGGAAGCTCAAGTCCAAGGCTGAGATCTCCAGTCTTAATCTGGAATCACTAACCTATGGACTGTTTCTGAAAGAACTCTTTGCAACTACAAAGAGCACCATCTCTACTATGAATCTAATCTCAAGAACTGTACTCATGTCTGTATTTTTAATAAATTTTACTTTAGTTAATAAGAATTGGCTGGAAGTGTGTATTTGGGTAAGATCTGAAATATTCATTAACCTGGGAGGTAATGTGTCTGATCGTTCGGGATTGGTAGAACTTTTTTACATGACGAATAAGGTTTTCAGTAATCCTCATCATATGTGACTTGGTGTCTGGGTGGAGGCCTAAGACTGGGTTACTCTAAGGGGGACTTTATTGTTGGCTTCTAGGTAACCAGTGAGCTATTATAGAAGCTGTTTTGTGCTGGTTTGGTAAATCTAAGTATTAGAATATCCACCAGCTCTGGGGATTGTCTGCCCCATTCTTTGCAGTTCACCCTAATTGAGTGACCGCAGTTGGCGCCCCAGGACTCCCATCACAATTGTGTGTAATTTATACTGACTTTTTATAGATCATCATTTATACCTATACATTGAGGCCAACTGTAAAAAACTAAGTAGTTTGAATACCACACCACAGAGATACAGTTTCAGAAATGAGATGATTAGTCTCATACAGGCTCAGGGAAAAGAAGAAAAACAGACACTAGTACTGTTTATCTCATGGTAAATAGTAGATGTTCAGAGGGTCATCCAGCAAAATGCCTTGCCTGTGTGTTAGGAGATGTTGCCCCTTTTCCTTCACTCATATCTGATTACAGGTGATATTCATGGAGTAGTCAGTCTGATTTCACATGAGCATGGCAAGCAGAATGTGGCCTAATATTTGGAAGGGGGAAGGAAAAAAAAGAAAGAAAGAAAAACACACACGCACTCAGGTTTAGTATCATCCTGGCCTAAATTGCCAATGAGCAATTAGAATCTTACTTTTATTCACACCCCTTTAAACTGCCATGTGCCATTTGCAATGTGGCTTATTTTTCCCAAAATGTATGGGATAAACATTGATAGACCATAATAAAACTACTGAATATACAATATGTTTGGGGAAAATGTTGTGTTTCTTAAATGTAGACAATATTAAACTTAAAATATCAAAATTCTGCTTCTCTTATGCAGCTTCAGAAATAGTACCATGGTGTCTAACTCTAGACTTTCTCAGTCACCAAACAGCATCATTTTTAAACCCCAGAATCAAGTTTAATTTGTGGCAAAAGCTCCTCTCTAATAAAGTAGTTTAGATGAAATATTTTCTGCCCTCAAACATTTTAATTGGTTGCACCTAGCACATTAGGGCTGCTTCTTTTTGCACAACAACATCTCCAATACCCAACCTTTCCTCTTTGCCTCCACTGACTAAACTCTTCTCAAAGCCCTCATCTCTTCTCTGCCCTCAGTGCCTTGCCCCTCTTAAATTTGTGCAGTAGTAATCCAGCGTGTAAGGTAATTGTGGTAAATGACAGAATGTGCACTTGTGGTTGAAGGAGTAGAGGGTTTATATTGGTAGGTGACTTAGGAATTCATTTAAGGGATAATGTGGGGGAGGAGAGAATGAATATGTCAAATGTACTGTGTATTGTTGCAAGCCTAAGTACATGACAAAGATCTTTTATGTATTAATTGTCCGCGGGAGAGGGGGGTTCAAAGATTTGGATGAGGTGTATGCATACTTGTGGGAGGTATAAATGTAGGTGCTGACCAAGAATATCTTATCCTTTCCAGCTGGGCACTAACCTTTTTCTGCTGTAGGATAAAGTCTGACAGAGAAGCAAAGCTCTTGACAGGAAAGGTTTTACATGCTTATAGGCGTCTATCAAATCAACCTTGCATGCACCTAGCCCCAAGCAACCAATCAGGCTAATGCGCTATACACAAAAACTCTCAGTTATAACAAACAGCTAAAAATAGAACCTAAATCCAACTTTAAAAAAAAATTAGTGCACCAGATCCACCTCTCTATCACCAAGGTATGTAGACAGACTACATTTGTGTTTTTAAAATGATTCAGTCATTGAATGATAGCTTGCCAAGGAAAAGCTTCAGCCAGAGCTTAAACATTTATGAAAAGAAATCAAACCAAAATTATACTGAAAATTCAAAACTAGATCAGAAAAATTGCACAGCATGAAAACTAATCCTCCATGAAATTTCACAGTGATCAGCCACTGATTTTGTAGAGGAAAAAAAACAAAAATAAAACAAAAACAAAACAAAAACCACAGGAATTTAAGCCACAACCCTGTCAAAAGCAGGCCCCTCTAACTCTGTTCTTATACAGAACTCTAGTAACAACAACAGCGATAGTCTACTGTAAGGAGGGAGCAAGAGGGAGACCATGAGCGGCAGCACAGGAAGGCTGAGCAGGCTACAAAATGCTCTTACCAAGTCTTGGTCTACACTAAGAGTTGAGGTCGAATTTAGCAGCAGCAAATCAATTTAACCCTGCATCCGTCCACACGATGAAACCCTTTTTTTTTACTTAAAGGGCTCTTAAAATTGATTTCCTTACTTCACCCCCGACAAGGGGATTAGCGCTGAAATCGGCCTTGCCGGCTCAAATTTGGGGTACTGTGGACACAACTAGACAGTATTGGCCTCCGGGAGCTATCCCAGAGTGCTCCATTGTGACCGCTCTGGACAGCACTCTCAACTCAGATGCACTGGCCAGGTAGACAGGAAAAGGCCTGCGAATTTTTGAATTTCAATTTCCTGTTTAGTCAGCATGGCAAGCTGCAGGTGACCAAGCAGAACTCAGCAGCAGAGGTGACCATGATGGAGTCCCAGAATCGCAAAAGAGCTCCAGCATGGACCAAACGGGAGGTACGGGATCTGATCGCTGTATGGGGAGAGGAATCCGTGCTATCAGAACGATGTTCCAGTTTTCGAAATGCCAAAACATTTGTCAAAATCTCCCAGGGCATGAAGGACAGAGGCCATAACAGGGACCCGAAGCAGTGCCACGTGAAACTTAAGGAGCTGAGGCAAGCCTACCAGAAAACCAGAGACACGAACGGTCGCTCCAGGTCAGAGCCAAAACATGCCGCTTCTATGATGAGCTGCATGCCATTTTAGGGGGTTCAGCCACCACTACCCCAGCTGTGTTGTTTGACTCCTTCAATAGAGATGGAGGCAACACGGAAGCAGGTTTTGGGGGATGAGGAAGATAGCTCACAGCAAGCAAGCGGAGAAACCAGTTTTCCTGACAGCCAGGAACTGTTTCTCACCCTGGACCTGGAGGCAGTCCCCCCCGAACCCACCCAAGGCTGCCTCCCAGACCTGCCAGGTGGAGAAGGGACCTCTGGTGAGTGTACCTTTTTAAAATACTATACATGGTTTAAAAGCAAGCATATTTAATGATTAATTTGCCCTGGCATTCGCAGCTCTCCTGGATGTACTCCCAAAGCCTTTGCAAAAGGTTTCTAGGGAGGGCAGCCTTATTCCATCCACCATGGTAGGACACTTTACCACACCAGGCCAGTAGCACGTACTCGGGAATCATTGTAGAACAAAGCATTGCAGTGTATGTTTGCTGGCGTTCAAACAACATCCGTTCTTTATCTCTCTGTGTTATCCTCAGGAGTGATATCATTCATGGTCAGCTGGTTGAAATAGGGTGCTCTTCTTAAGGGGACATTCAGAGGTGCCCGTTCCTTCTGGGCTATTTGCCTGTAGCTGAACAGAAATGTTCCCCGCTGTTAGCAACGGGGAGGGGGGAGGGGCTAGCCACGTGCTGGGGGGGAGGCAAAATGCGACCTTGGAATGAAAGCACATGTGCTATGTATGTAATGTTAACAGCAAGGTTTACTGTAAACGAGTGTAGCCATTGTTCTAGAAAATGTGTCTTTTTAAATACCACTGTCCCTTTTTTTTTTTCTCCACCAGCTGCATGTGTTTCAAGGATCACAGGATATTCTCCTTCCCAGAGGCTAGCGAAGATTAGAAGGCGAAAAAAACGCACTCGCGATTAAATGTTCTCTGAGCTCATGCTGTCCTCCCACACTGACAGAGCACAGACAAATGCATGGAGGCAGACAACGTCAGAGTGCAGGAAAGCATAAAATGACCGGGAGGAGAGGTGGCGGGCTGAAGAGAGTAAGTGGCGGGCTGAAGAGAGGGCTGAAGCTGAAAGGTGGCAGCAGCGTGATGAGAGGATGCAGGATTCAATGCTGAGGCTGCTGGAGGATCAAACTAATATGCTCCAGCATATGATTGAGCTGCAGGAAAGGCAGCAGGAGCACAGGCTGCCACTACAGCTCCTGTGTAACCAATCGCCCTCCTCCCCAAGTTCCATAGCCTCCTCACCCAGACACCCAAGAACACGGTGGTGGGGCCTCCGGCCACCCAGCCACTGTACCCGAGGATTGCCCAAGCAACAGAAGGCTGGCATTCAATAAGTTTTAAAGTTTTAAACTTTTAAAGTGCTGTGTGGCCTTGTCCTTCCCTCCTCCACCACCCCTCCTGGTGCTTCTCTCCTCCACCACCCCTCCTGGGCTACCTTAGTAGTTATCCCCCTACTTGTGGGATGAATTAATAAAGAATGCATGAATGTGAAGCAACAATGACTTTATTGCCTCTGCAAGCAGTGATCAAAGGGAGGAGGGGAGGGTGGTTAGCTTAAAGGGAAGTACAGTGAACCAAGGGGCGGGGGGTTTCATCAAGGAGAAACCAACAGAACTTTCACACCGTAGCCTGGCCAGTCATGAAACTGGTTTTCAAAGCTCCTCTGATGCACACCGCACCCTCCTGTGCTCTTCTAGCTGCCCTGGTGTCTGGCTGTGTGTAACCAGCAGCCACGCGATTTGCCTCAACCTCCTACGCCGCCATAAACGTCTCCCCCTTACTCTCATAGATATTGTGGAGCGCTCAGCAAGCAGCAATAACAGTGGGAATATTGGTTTTGCTGAGGTCTAACCGAGTCAGTAAACTGCACCAGCACGCTTTTAAATGTCCAAATGCACATTCTACCACCATTCTGCACTTGCTCAACCTGTAGTTGAACAGCTCCTGACTACTGTCCAGGCTGCCTGTGTATGGCTTCATGAGCCATGGCATTAAGGGGTAGGCTGGGTCCCAAAGGATAACTATAGGCATTTCAACATCCCCAACAGTTATTTTCTGGTCTGGGAATAAAGTCCCTTCCTGC
The DNA here is from genome assembly GCF_965140285.1 of Lepidochelys kempii. Lineage (NCBI taxonomy): Eukaryota > Metazoa > Chordata > Testudines > Cheloniidae > Lepidochelys > Lepidochelys kempii. The sequence continues at coordinate 56,469,630 of NC_136383.1, forward strand.
AGCTTTTGAAACAGACCAGAGTTTCTGAAGATGCGAGCGTCATGTACCTTTCCCAGCCATCCCACGTTGATGTTGGTGAAACATCCCTTGTGATCCACCAGTGCTTGCAGCACTATTGAAAAGTACCCCTTGCGGTTTATGTACTCGCTGCCTTGGTGCTCCGGTGCCAAGATAGGGATATGGGTTCCGTTTATGGCCCCACAACAGTTAGGGAATCCCATTGCAGCAAAGCCATCCACTATGACCTGCATGTTTCCCAGGGTCACTACCCTTGATATCAGCAGATCTTTGATTGTGTTGGCTACTTGCATCACAGCAGCCCCCACAGTAGATTTGCCCACTCCAAATTGATTACTGACTGACCGGTAGCTGTCTGGCGTTGCAAGCTTCCACAGGGCTATTGCCACTCGCTACTCAACTATGAGGGCTGCTCTCATCTTGGTATTATTGCGCCTCAGGGCAGGGGAAAGCAAGTCACAAAGTTCCATGAAAGTACCCTCAGGCATGCGAAAGTTTCACAGCCACTGGGAATCGTCCCAGACCAGCAACACTATGCAGTCCCACCAGTCTGTGCTTGTTTCCCGGGCCCAGAATCAGCATTCCACCGCATGAACCTGCACCATTAGCACCATGACGCCCGCATTGCCAGGGCCCGTGATTTGAGAGAAGTCTGTGTCCATGTCCTCATCACTCTTGTCACCACACTGATATTGCCTACTCGCCCGGTTTCGCTTTGCCAGGTTCCGGTGCTGCATATACTGCTGGATAATGCCTGTGGTGTTTAATGTGCTCCTAATTGCCAAAGTGATCTGAGCGGGCTCCATGCTTGCTGTGTCATGGCGTCTGCACAGAAAAAAGGCGCGGAACAATTGTCTGCCATTGCCCTGACGGAGGGAAGGGCGACTGATGACATGGCTTACATGGGTTGGCTTGCAGGGAATTAAAATCAACAAAGGGGGTGGCTTTGTGAGAAACAGAATGGCCCCCTCAAGGATAGAACTCAAAACCTCAAGGATAGAACTCAAAACTGGGTTTAGCAGGCCATTGATTTCACGGAGGGAGGTAGGAGAAAATGAATACAAAACAAATCTGGTCTATTTCTTGTTTTGATCCACTTGATTTATCTTTATACATCTTGCTGGCAGCAGACTGTGCAGTACGACTGCTAGCCATCGACATCTCCTGGGTGCTCAGCAGAAAACGGTGCAGTATGACTGCTGGCCATCGTCTTCTGCTGCCTACAGATTAAAAGACAGTGCACTGCCGGTAGGACTGAATCGCCATGAGACAAAACTTAAAAGGGAAATGACCTGGCTGAATCACTCCCATGTTTGCCCAGGTGCCCCTGACCTCATCGAGGTCGGTTAAAAGAGCACTCAGGACTACGTCGACAACGGCTACCCATCATACTGCACTGTCTGCTGCCAAACGGCAATAAACTGCTGCTGTGTAGCAATGCAGTACCACGTCTGCCAGCACCCAGGAGACATACGGTGATGGTTAGCTGAGCGGGCTCCATGCTTGCCATGGTATGGCGTCTGCACAGATAACTCAAGAAAAAAGGCGCAAAACAATTGTCTGCCCTTGCTTTCATGGAGGGAGGGAGGGAACGGGGGCCTGACAATATGTACCCAGAACCACCCGCGACAATGTTTTAGCCCCATCAGGCACTGAGATTTCTACCCAGAATTCAAATGGGCGGTGGAGACTGCGGGAACTGTGGGATAGCTACCCACAGTGCAATGCTCCAGAAGTCAATGGTTGCCTCAGTACTGTGGACACACTCTGCTGACTACATGCACTTAGAGCATTTGTGTGGGGGGACACTCAATCGACTGTATAAAAATGCTTTCCTCAAAACCAACTTCTATAAATTTGACCTAATTTCGTAGTGTAGACATACCCCAAGAGTCCTGAAGCAGCAATAGCATGTCACAGGGAACGGAGCCACCACAGAACGCACAGGGAGCCAAAAATGAACTTGTCACTATTTACCACTGTCAGGGTTCACTTCATATCTAAGGGAGAGTGAAGGAAGAAACATTCCCCACAGGGAATAAACAGAAGTGCTAACTATAGGGTTCTCTGTTTCTCCCATTCTGCTCAAGATTAAAGATTCCCTACAGAAAAAGACTGAAGGCAGAGAGGTTGCTTGAGTGGTTCACCATGCAACAGAGAAATTTGGCTGAGAAAATGTAGTTTCTGCTAATCATTAACTGAGGCTTCAAGTGCCAAAAAATATCAGCACAGCTGCTTCCATTACCACCTGATGGGGAAATCATCCACCTTTGTCCTCCAGTTGGTCAACAGCCTGGTTCTGAAAAAAACACCAATAATTGAACAGCTCAGGTGCTGCTCTTTCCGGCAATACAGCTTTTCCTTTAAAAATGTAAAAGAATTTTAAAAACTGTAAGACTTTAAGACCTGGCCCAGTGGTGCTGTATTTGACCCCACACAACCTCCCTTGGAAAAGGAATTCCTCCAACAACTCCATGAGATTCACCTTCCAAGCTGGAGCCATTCTTTTTCCTCAGAGAGAAGTCGATTGCAACTTCCATGAGTCTTAAAGAGACCACAGCCTGCAAACCCTGCAGATCCTAGGCTCTCCCTAGGGATGGCTTTGCCACACATTGTGCTCTCTTATGGCCTCCACTCCATTAAGCAGCATGGTTCTGGTAACCATTAGCTGCTTCCCTGGTTAGCTTGCCTGTGAGTCTCCGCATATACACTCAGCGGCATCACCTCTTGACACACGTTGCATACAGAGACCCTTTCAAAGGAGTTCCACTGGTTCACAGTTGGGCCTGAAAGAGAGAACCACAGAGCCACTGTTCTTTCATTTGCAAATTGGATACTATTAATTTAGGCTTAAATAGAGACTGGGAGTGGCTAAGTCATTATGCAAGGTAGCCTGTGTCCTCTTGTTTTTTCCTACCCCCCCCCCCAGATGTTCTGGTTTAACTTGGATTTAAACTTGGAGAGTGGTCAGTTTGGATGAGCTATTACCAGCAGGAGAGTGAGTTTGTGTGTGTATGGGGGTGGGGGGGATGTGAGAAAACCTGGATTTGTGCAGGAAATAGCCCAACTTGATTGTCATGCACATTGTGTAAAGAGTTGTCACTTTGGATGGGCTATCACCAGCAGGAGAGTGAATTTGTGTGGGGGGGTGGAGGGTGAGAAAACCTGGATTTGTGCTGGAAATGGCCCACCTGATGATCACTTTAGATAAGCTATTACCAGCAGGACAGTGGGGTGGGAGGAGGTATTGTTTCATATTCTCTGTGTATATATAAAGTCTGCTGCAGTTTCCACGGTATGCATCCGATGAAGTGAGCTGTAGCTCACGAAAGCTTATGCTCAAATAAATTGGTTAGTCTCTAAGGTGCCACAAGTACTACTGTTCTTTCAGGCTCTCTTATCCAGTTCTGCCCCTCCTTTCTATACTCAGACAACCCCTGTTGATCTCAGCAAAGCGTTTTACCTGAATGAGACTTAAGCAAGGATTTGTAGGATTTGACCTCCAGTCACAGCCTTTGCCATTCTTGCAAGTCTTCCTTACCTTATCATATGGGGAAGTGGGGGGGGGGAGGGAAGAGGAGGGGTGTGCGCGTGCATGTCCATCCATGTCCCAGAATATAACATCCTCCTGTTTCAGTGTCTTAATCTTACTAACTGTTAAATTACCAAAGGGGTCATTAAGCTTTCTTCTAGGTCACCTATTACACAAGCTAGAGTTAACAGCTTGCAAAAATAGCCATGCAATCTTGCAATAGTTACTTACATTGCTTATTTCTCCCTGTTACAAAATATCACAGCTTTGAATCTATCCTTGCAGTCCACCATCTAGGGAACTTATCCGTCATTTTATTTGGATTACACATTCTGTACCTCAGAGGAACACACAGCACCCCCATGTTCATCCTTATAATAGGATTGTGTGGTATCTAATGCAAAGTTTGTCATGTTGGGTGTCTTCGGAAGGCTCATGATGCACTAAGCACAATCCAAGGAGCAGCTTACATGCCAGAGGCTATGTATGAACAGCCCAGGAGTGGGGTTTCTCACAGCAGAGCAGGGTAAGGCTGGCTCCCAGAGTCAAGGATTAGAGTGACCTAGCAGATCACCGGTTCAGATAACACCAGAGGGGAACATCACAAATAGCACTTGGAGTACCATTCATGTACTAAGCCCCCTACCCCCGTGCTGGGTCCTTAAAAACAGGTCAAAAAGACAGTCCCTGTCCCAAAGAGCCTACAGTCTAAGTATAAGACAAGAGACAAATGGATACAGATACAGGGGAGTAACAAGGAAACAATAAGACAACATTGGGTAATAGACATAACAGACACAGGATAGGGGAAGGGACAGGACAAAAGCAGAGTTAACAATGTGATAGCAGCAAACATATTAGTTCCATCTTTTTTCATGATGGATTTATTTTACCACCTTCTCCCTAGTGCAGCATTCCCTGCTTTGACTGCTGCTGTTCCCAGTCCTGGCTGAAGTTCTCCCCTGAGGCTACGTGGTGGAGAGGCTACTGCTTGTGAATAAGACTGATTGACATCACTGAAGTCCCTCTCATCTTGCACAGAACAGGTTCGGGGAATGAAATTGCCAAAGGATCAGAGTTAACTGCAACAGTAATGACCAAAAGTACTATCTGCTGTGAAGTGGACAAAGGCAAACCCATCTCACACAATTAGCTGAAGAGCCATAATACATTAGTGACTTTTCATGTCTGGCCAGGTTTGGTAGTTATATAGTGTGTGATCTAATTTTTAACTGTTTATAATGCAGATTTCTTTTTTAAAAAATAGGGTAAATTTTCAAAGCCATTGACTTTCAATGGGAATTGGGTACCTACCTCCCCTCTGTGCCTTTGAAAAGCTCCCCTGTAATGTTTATAGTTTTAAGAGGCAAGAAAATAAAAAAAAAAGTGCATCTTTATAACTGTACAATGAACATAAGCAAGATAGTATTTACAATCTCATAACAATGACAGTCTCATAACAGTAACACCGAATACCACCATCTCAGGTTGATTGCTAGATTTGGCTCTTTAATGCCATCAAGTAACTGCTAAGACAACATTTCTGAATGTAGTATTTATTATATTATACAGAAACCCACAAAGTGCCAGAATTTTATCAATGCCAGCAAAAATATTAGACCAGTTATACCTATATTTTAGATTACATAATAGCAATTTGGGATTTGAGCTGCTCAGATCTCATACGGTAAACAGAGTTGGGCCTGTACCGTATTTTACAAATCTCCAAGGAAACCTGCTGGAAACAACAGGAAGCAGTTGTTAATGACATTCTTCTCCAGAGTCAAGGGGGCACTGTTATATTAGAGATGTAATGTTTTAGATTACCACTTGAGGTTGTGCAAACCAATGGTATTATAAAGTTATTACCAGAGTACAAGTCAATTTTGGAAACTCTAGAAGTATAAGCTGCTGCATCCTTGCCAAATTACAAGATGGATAATTATTTTCTGCTAAAATGCCCCATATGCTTTCAATGAGTTAACTTGTTTTTTCTCTATACAGCGTGTATTGCTACAGGAGGACATAACCCCTGAACAAATGGCTGTGTGATCCACATTTTATGTTACACACACACGTCAGTAAAAAGAAAAGGAGTACTTGTGGCACCTTAGAGACTAACCAATTTATTTGAGCATAAGCTTTCGTGAGCTACAGCTCACTTCATCGGATGCATTCAGTGGAAAGTGTAGAAGATCTTTTTATACACACAAAGCATGAAAAAATACCTCCCCCCACCCCACTCTCCTGTTGGTAATAGCTTATCTAAAGTGATCACTCTCCTTACATTGAAGGAGAGTGATCACTTTAGATAAGCTATTACCAGCAGGAGAGTGGGGTGGGGGGAGGTATTTTTTCATGCTTTGTGTGTATAAAAAGATCTTCTACACTTTCCACAGTATGCATCCGATGAAGTGAGCTGTAGCTCACGAAAGCTTATGCTCAAATAAATTGGTTAGTCTCTAAGGTGCCACAAGTACTCCTTTTCTTTTTGCGAATACAGACTAACACGGCTGTTACTCTGAAACACACATCAGTGATATCCACATAGTCAATTGCATATGTCACCACCTCATCTACACCCTGCCTACTAACCCATCTCTATCATCAGTATTTGACATTCCAAACCTGAGAGATTAAAACAGCCACTTAAAATCTTTACACTATTTTTGAAAACAGGGGTTTCATAGCTTTCTAATAGCTTAAACCTCTCATTTCTGTCCTGCGGGATCATAAAATCTTGGACTTCAAACCTGTTACTGGTCTAGGACTGCATATTGCCAGTCCTGCACCTCAAACAAGAATGAATGACACCTGCCAGCCACGTGTTCGCATATGTGGTCGTGGGATTTTTGTTTGTTTTGTTTCCAGGCCTATTAGATTACAAGATATTGATATTTAAAACTGATTGGTGTGTGGGTGTGTGTACAAGAGCTATATTAGAGGGTTTGTAGATTTGTTAAAAATTGTGATACTAAAATAGGCTAGCTTTCTATGCAGAGGGGTATGATAGAGCCCATGCAAGTTTTAGAAACTCAAAAACATTACTAAAATGGCTACCCTTCAATAAATAGAGCAAGGATACACAAAAACAGAAATGGAATAGTGAAATATACTTTTGCTATAGAACTCTATAGCATGGTTAAAAAAACCTACAGAAAGAATCTTTTTTAATAAACTGTAAATTCTTAAATTGTAATATACATGTTAGGATTCTATAGAATAAATTCTATAGGCTTCCTGCCTAGTAAATACTAAAAGCAAACAGTGTATGCAGTTAATTTAGTCTTGTGTTTGATGGAGGAGTGAGAGAGATGGTTATAAAAGAATAGGTTATATAGGAGTATGTGTCTGCTCCCTGTCACCCAAAGTATCCATTCATAAATTTGCTGGTACTTCTGAGTGGAAAAGGCCTCTTCATAATTCTGTAGTAGAGGGGACAATGTTATCTAATCTGTAAGCAACTGGGTGAATAATTGAACATGTAAAAGGAAAAATCCCTGGTGTAAAACTTGAAGTTCCATCCCATGCAGTGTGGAACACTAAACAGCAAGGATGGCATGCTCCCTTATCTTCTAGCTTCAGGTTGCCCTAATAGCAGCTGACTGCAGCACAGAGACTACAGGGCCTCCAGCAACTGCTTGGGGTGCACTCACTAACTCCAGCCTGGGAAATTTACATAACTGTTAACTGCCTCCTCCAGCCCCCAGATTGCCAAACCAAAAGAGTGAGCAGAAAAACTTTATGGAGCAGCAATGTTTTTAAAATAGTAAATCTGTGTTGACAGTCTTCCTTTTAATCAGAGGTTTTCTGCAACAAAAAGAAATTTTAAACCTGGTTATTCAGCTGGAATCTGAAGTCCATTTTGCTGATTTATTTCAGTGTTTTTGATGTCCCTCTCACTGGACACTAGTTACAGGAATAATTTACTCTTAAAAACGTATGGAAATGTATCCACTGTCTTCAATGAATTCCCTAAACCCCAAAATCCAACCCCTTTCCCCACTGAGCCTGACCGCTCAGGCCCAGATGCCTATCCAGTTCCAGCGAAACAGCTCTCAGTAAACTATAAATGCCTTTCCAGAGCCACCCTCAATAGCAAGTAAAAGATCTTCTCAGAGATGCTTAGGGTCTTGCTTCCATCCTACTCTCCACATCTCAGTGAGGCACTCCAGGTGTGGCACCCATTCCCACATCTTCACCACCGGCATAAATGCCCCAGCCACCAGCAGGCCTTCCTGAGCTGTTTTTGAAGCACCTTTTATGACTGGGGGCAGGCCTTCACCCCTCCACCAGCCTTGCAGTGCTTTTCCTAAAGCAAAATGCACTATGTCCATGTACTCTGCTCTAGGGATAAGTGCTACATATTTTAAATTGTAATCATGTTTAATAATTCTTGGCCTACCACCATACTCAAGCGCTCTCCCCTAACTTGCCTTCAGTAATATGCCACCTCGTGGTAGATTTAGCAGTGGTGACACCCAGTGACACCCATAGATTGTAGTGCCATGCTCAGTTTGAAAACTGGAGCTAGTGGCACAAAGAAATTGATGTAGATCCTCCAGTCACTCCTCTGGTTGTGTGTTTATGCAGCTGCAGAGTGAGCCTCTCTTTACCTGAGCATGCTACCACCATCTGCAGCTGCCAGAAGAGAGAGATGAGGGAAGGAGATGGAGATGGAAGGAAGGAAGCCAGGAAAAGGTGGAGATGGAAAGAGAAATATTATGGGCCAGATTTACTTGAGTTCAACTGATAGCAGCTGGACCCTGGGAATCTGACTAGGGTTGCCAGGTGTCTGATTTTCAAATTGGAAAGTCTGGTATAAAATATTTTTAAAAAAGGAGGGGGGGCGGGGGGAGAGACCTGGCAGTTTCCAGTCAGTACAAAGTCTGGTTACCTCAGGGCAGAGGGAAGTACCAGGTCATTAATCCACACCAGCCCCTACTCAGCCAGCACTGCCTCCTACCTGCAGGCAGGCTCCTTGTCAGGCTGCAATAGCTCCCATCCCAGCCCTGGAACAGAAGGACCCTGGCCGGGGGTGGGGTGCAGTGGGGTGGGGGAGAAGAGGTGGAGATAATCCAGCAGGACAGGGAGGGAGATGACTGAGCAACATGGGCAGGGCCTTGGGGCAGGGAAGAGGTGGAGAAGGGCAGGTCCTCAGGAGTCCAATTACCAATCATTAGAAAGGTGACAACCCTCACTCTGTCTGAATGTTTGCTTTTCTTGCACATTAAATGGAAGCCTCCCAGCATCCCCTTTCTGCTTGGGACCTGAAGCCAGCAGGTTCCATTTCCAAAAGTGAGTATGGCAGACCCACACTGGCCAGAGGATACAATGGTTCAGTGCATCTCTCAGAAAGTCGCTGAGAGCAAAGCACCAAATGGAATTTAAAATTAAAACTGCTTTCATAAGGTAGAAAATCTGTGGGAGGAAGATGGCAGTACCAGGCCCTTGACCTCCCCTCCAGTGCAGCTGCCCATCTACATCCACAGGAGTGAATCTGGCACAATAATTGTTTGTATTACCATAGCATCCAGAGGTACCAATCATGATCAGAAACCCATTGTGCCAGGCACTCTAGATACAGATAGTAAGAAACAATCCCCACCCCACCTTGAAGAGCTTACAACCCAATTTAATTTAAGCATGAGATGCGACAAGTAGATTTAAACAGATAGTGTTAGTAGAGGGAGGACAGAAAAAAAGCGCACATGGTTACATAGACTAGTGATGGAACTATTAGCTGGTTTCAAACCATTTAAAGTCTTGTTAGTTTAGACCCAAAAACTGAAAAACAAGAAATACAAATAATCCCTACTGGCCACCTGCCTAGCCATTAGGATTTACTGATTCATAGGGCTCAAAATTTGAAGTCTCCACAATTTTTCATTGAAGTTGTGACAAAATTTTATCCTGCTTTTCAACCAGCTCTACCTTATTAGTATTGCAGATCATACTTCTGAAAAAGGAGTGCCAGTAACAAGCAGCAACAAGGGACTGCTCAGGGACTTGAGAGTAAGAGAAAAAATGGAGAAAGAAAGGCAACTAAATAAGACTATACAGTCTCAGTTAATACTGCAGGGGAAAGAGAAGGGCAGACAAAAATGCAGAATGAATGAATGCAGCCAAAGCCGTGAGAGAATGAGTTAGGCCTCAACAAATGTATCAGGGGAAAAGTAGTACTGGAGACAAAACATCTTTTAGTTTAAAAAAAAAGGGGGTGGGTGCTGAAGTCAATAAGGCACATCAAATGTGTAATGTAAAAAGAATCTGAGTTCAGCAAGGAAAGCAAAAGAACTGGCAAATTAAGAAGTTGTGAAGACCTCGTAAGGAGTTGTATTGACTGCAGGTAAGGAAAGCCTTGAAAAATGTGAATATAAATACCTAAGCATGACAGACAGGTTGAGTTTTTTTAAAGAAAATAGTTATGGGTAATTAGGGAGGTATCAAATACAGGAAAAGGAGCAAATGTGACACCATTTTCCAAAAAGAGAGACAGATAAGAAATCCTGGCATTTATTGCCCAGTAAATTTAACTTTGATCCCTAGTAAAATGGTGGTGAAGAACTTCATATATAAATAAGAGAAAGAGAGAGATAAGTGTAGCATGAGCAACAAACAGCACGGTTTATAACTATCTTAATTGTCTTTTTTAAAGGGACGATTACAGGTTTGATGGAGAAATAGGTGGTAGATATATTTGGATTTTAATAAGGCACTTGATAGTGCCTCCTGACACCTTGCAAAATTAAATCAAGTTGGCTTGGATGTGCACACTGCCTTGTGGATTGAAAGCCAGTGATGGAAAGCAAACAGAAAGCGTAATCATAAATTAAGCTGCAATGTACTGAGCTGGGAATGTGTCTCAGAAGATACTATGGAGTTAGAGCCAAGCTTTAACATCTGATTGATCATCGGAGTTAGAAATGGAAGAGACCCATTGTATCCATCTTCACTAATGGGCCAGAAAAGAAGTAAAATAGCATGATAATTGAGTTAGCAGATGAAAGTAAGTTAGATGTTACAAACACCCATAAAGGACAAAAGATAAGCAGGAAATAAAATGAGATTCAGTGTCACACAGAGCCATAGGTTGTCAGGGGAAACTCATGGAGTCACCAGTTTCAACTCAACATATATGTACCAGTTATAGGTGTTCCCAATCTAAACCTTCTTGTGCAGTCTTGCCCTGACACCACTCCTCCCAATTCCTTCCAGTTGTCACAATGAATGCCCGGCCCTCAGTCCTACCCTGCAACTTCCCCTGTTAGTCCAAGTGCCTACCCAAGCCCAGCTCTGCCAATGCATTTTGGGAAAGTGATCTACAGGTTAGTAGAGCTACTGGGAGTGAGAGGATCAGGGTTCTATTCTGGACAGTCACTGATTCACCTTATGACCCTCAGACAAGTTACTTACCCTCTTTTCCACAGGAAAGCAATACTGTATACAGTTTAGAGTAGTGTAGGAATTAATGTAATGATTGCATTTCTATAGCACTCACTGCAAAGCTGAGTATTCATATAGCTCAATTCATACAGTAATCATATAGCTAGTCCAAATGTCAATTTGGAGTGACTTCAGTTGGCCCTATTTAACTAAGGCTGAATATTGCTTTTGCTTTATTATTATTATGCCATGTTCACTCATGTGCACCATCCACGTCTCCTTATTTGGCCATTAGTTTCCAGGGAAGAGAAAGCTGAAGTCAACATGACCAGAATATGACTGTTTTAGTTTATGTAAATAAAATAATGACATCATATTGTTGCTTCCCCGATGTGATATAATTGCACAGTTTCAAGAAAGCAAATTGAAACAGAAGCTTTCAAAACCTCCGAGTCAGTCCCATCTACTGTAAGTGGCAAAACAAGAAAATAAAGAGGGCAATACAACAGCCAAAGAACAAAAATCCTAGAAAGGTGAATCCAACCATTTCATACCCTGAAAGGAACATCAGGATCAATTATCCTAGAGATACAATTCCATCATTAGTATTGAATGGAAATTTAAACATTTCTCCTTTACCTTCTTCCTCATCTTAAAACAACGTGAGAGAAGAGCTCACTTTATCCTAGTACTGAAGTGGACCAGTAAGAATCCTGTTCTTTTACTAAGGTACATATGAGCGATATTTTATTTATGGAGAATGAGGCACAGACAGGTTTGAATGATTTACTCAGTACCACAATATCAGACAAGTGACAGAATTCTCGTCCTTACTATACTCCTGACGCTGTGTGGCCTGGGCCAAGACCACTTCATCTTCCTACCTCAGCTTCACGACCTGTACAAAATGGGAACTCTTAACCACTTATTTCACAGGTGTTGTTAGGGTTAATTAACGTCTGTATAAGACTTTGAATACAAAGTGCTATACAAATGATAAGCATGAGTGTCCTCAATAGCAGCCATTCTGAGGGGAGTAGCCACCAGCGTTCCTCAAATGGGAGAAGACTGACTCATTTCAATGGGACCAGGATTTCCCCCTTGATGAACATGGTAATCTTTTTGTACAGGTCCAGATTTGTTAGAAGTTAAAGATCACAAACCTAAATTTTGAAACAATTTTCATATTAAAAATCTAGGCTTCTGCAGTAAAATCAGAATTCCAAAACATCTTTGCAAATTTTGTTTTGCCTTCTGACTGTTTTACCATTAAGTGTTTATAGTCTTTCCTCAGAGAAAAAACAAAAGTGTAGAAACAAACCCTTAGATAAAAATAGAGTGGATATGACAGATACTTTAAGCCGAAGAGAAAGATGACCTTGTGTTAGGCAGACACCTAAGACAGCTGAGCACCTTATTAGACGTTTGGTCTTGCTATGAGACTTTCTTTAAAAGTGCTTTTAATTCATATGCAATATGATTTTAAAAAGTTGACATTGAAGAGCAGCACACAGGATGACCAACACTAGCATCCTTATCATGTTACACAACATTGCTGCAATTAAGTGGCTTCCAATCCAGTTCTTTAACTGGGTGTGTTTGCACTAATTCTGCACAGCTGCTTTCCAAGTGTTCTGACACTAGTAGATGTGGCTCTATTTTCATAATTCTCTTTGCCTTTTAGCAAGGACACATCTTTGTGACAATATTTTACCTCAGGGTATTTGCTGACAGTCCTCTAGTATCAACATTCTTGCTTCAGCAGGAGTTGCTTTCTTTATAATATTTGCTACCAAATCTTAAATCCTTGAAGATATTTGCAACTACAGCAATTCTTTATTTGCTTCAGTTGTCCCCACCTTTCCCTAATGTTATTTTTTTTAAAAGAGTTCCATCCAAAGTTCATCTTGGAGCTTCTGAGGTTCCAGTGGTCTCTAAGATTCTTTGGATCTATAGTCTGACCTGCTACCTCAGAAGTGTTGGGTTCCCCCCGCCCCCCGCCACTTCCAGCCATGTTTTCTATTAGATGTTGAACAAAGGGTCAAAAATAAAAATCTTACTTCACTGAAACCTAACATTGCCTCTGTGCTGAGAAAGAGCAGACCTTTGGGATCTTGCAGGTGAATTCCCCATTTGAATCTAAATATCAATGCCAGGTTTTTTTTATATAATTTGTTTATAGATAAAATGTATACCAGTCCTGTTTTCTTGAAAAAAGGTGGTAACAAAAGGCACACAGACAGACAACTCCCTTCTCAGGTAAGGCACCTCTGGCCTGTCCCCAGAAGCAGCTGCCTTGTACCTCCATCTCTCTCCAGGGCCCTACTCAGGTCTAATTACTTTACATACTCTGACAGGTTTCAGAATGGTAGCTATCTTAGTCTGAATCAGCAAAAACAAAAACAACAAAGCATACTAGTGGCACCTTAGAGACTAACAAATTTATTTGGGCATAAGCTTTTATGGGCTAAAACCCACTTCATCAGGTGCATGGAATGGAAAATACAGTAGGAAGGTATATAAAACAGTCCATGAAAAGATTAATGTTTTCAATGTCAAGAATTATAACATTCAAAAACCAGTTGGAGAACACTTCAACCTCCCTGGACACTCAATAACAGACCTAAAAGTGGCAATTCTTCAATAAAAAGACTTCAAAAACAGATTCCAACAAGAAACTGCAGAACTGGAATTAATTTGCAAACTGAAGACCCTCAAATTAGGCCTGAATAAAGACTGGGAGTGGAGGAGTTATTACAAGAACTAAAAACTAATTTTCTCCTACTGTTACTCACACCTTCTTGTCAGCTGTTTGAAATGAGCCACTCTGATTACCACTACAAAAGTGATTTTTTTGTCCTGTTGATAATAGCCCACTTTAATTGAATTGTCTCGACCCCCCAACTTGGTAAGGCAACTCCCATCTTCTCGTGTACTGTCAGATAGATATTATATATCTATATCGTCCTCCTGTATTTTCCACTGCATGCATCTGATGAAGTGGGTTTTAGCCCACAAAAGCTTATGCTCAAATAAATTTGTTAGTTTCTAAGGTGCCACTAGTACTCCTTGTTGTTTTGTTTTTACATACTCTGGCCTCCTTTTTCTCTCTCAGACCCCGTACTTTTCATCTGAGAAACTGCTAGTCAAGGCTGCTTACAGAGACCCACTGTAGAGACTTGTCTACAGGGGACAGTTATTTCTGATGAAAACCATGTGTGCTTATTCCAGAATAATCCATTAGTAGATCAAACAAATTCAGAAAAAAGGCACTCTTATTCCAGAAGAAGAGCATCCACACAGAGTTAATCAGGAATAGCTAGTCCACTTTAAATTCACACCCCACCTTAATCTCAATTAAATTCCCAGTTTATATAAACCATTCCTTTTGTACTAGTTGCTGTTCAAAACACATACAATCTCAGCTGGGGCCTCTAGGGGTTTGTCTACACTGCAAAAATAACCCACTGCAATGAGTTTCAGAGCCTGGGTCAACTAAGTTAGGCTTGTGTTATGGGACTAAAAATAGCTGTGTTGACATTCCCTCTTGGGCTGGAGGTCCAGCTCTGAAACCCAGCAAGAGGAATGGGTCTCAGAGCCTTAGCAGGGAACATCTTCATTGCTATTTTTAGCACAAGTTGAAGTCAGCTGAGCTCTGAGACTTGCTGCCATGGTGTATTTTTTATTTTATTTATTTTGGGGCGGGTGGGGGGCAGTGTAAACATACCGTAAGTGTTACTGTAATACAAATAGTAACACCACAAGATGCAAAACTATTGTAGATAATTAAAGACATCTTCTGAGTAAAAATAAGCCACTCATATCTTCAGGGTGCTATTTTCCTGAATTGTGCACAACCCAAGCCTAATCAATCAGGAATCAGCATTAGCAAGTAGAAAACGAGTACTTGTGGCACCTTAGAGACTAACAAATTTATTTGACAGGTTTCAGAGCAGCAGCCGTGTTAGTCTGTATTCGCAAAAATTTATCTGAGCATTTTAGCAGTGCACTCAGCAAGTACCTTCAAGGCATCCTTTTGTTTGACCAGCACGGCAGACAGGGCCAGTGCCCCTGAGAATGAAAAAGACAAAGGTATGTTTCTATTGGTACAGGTTGGCACATAGCCCAGGCTGGATGCTAGAACACGTTGGCCAGATCTTGCCCTATGTTCCAGCTGCTTTGAACAACTCTGGTCATGGTGCAACGATGGAGCCGAACTGCTGCACTGGCTCCTGTGCCACCCCCTACCTAGTCCCCGGTACAGGGGATGTTCCCAGGAAGTGGGAGTGGACAGGGCATCACTATGCTGCAGTAACTTATGTTGGGGACTGGCCCAGTCTCCAGGTAGCCCCAGAACTGGGGAAAGCATAAAGGACACCCAACTCAGTGAAGGAGGAATAATGCACCATGCAGCCACTCTACTCTAGAAGGAAGCAATATTTTATAGTTTATATCCCTATAGCAGTGTTGACAAAGCCCATGAAGTTAGTGTAGTGGCAAGCCAAGGTGCAACTCTACAGCATACTAGCTTGCCACACAAACTCTCCTTGTAGATGAGCCATAAATGTTACAGGCTTTAGGAGTCCTAGAACCACCTTTTTTTTTTTGGTGGATGGCCAGACAAATAATTGCACTCCCATCCGGTGAGTGAGAGGGGAAAAAAAAAAAAAGCATCAGGAACACTGCAAGTTAAAGCCATAGTTCCATAATGAAAGAAACAGCAAATATGGAGAAAATGTAGAAGCTATGTGGAAGAAACCATATGAACGTGGTATAGATCAGTGGTTTCCAAACTGTGGTTCGTGAACCCTTGGGGATTTGCAAAATGTTACAGGGGAGTCTTGGAAAAAATTTTGTAATGGCAGACAGAGCTGTCCCTAGGGACCGCAGGCTTGGGGGGCAGCAGCTGGGACACGGTAGGCCTGGTGGCAGCCCGGGACCCTGCCCATGGTGGGTGGAGGAAATTGGGCAGCATGAGGGCAGCCACACTGTACCTGGGGGGCCATCCAGGCTAATTTTTCCCTGGCCCTGCACCCCCCTAGGGACAGCCCTGACGGCAGAAGAAAAAAAAAAGTCTTTGCACTCCAAACCAGCTAGAACCAAGGTCATTATCGACTAACGGAGGGATGTTACTGCTGCTATATTGGCTACACTCAGTCATTCTCTGTGGAGTGCTGTTTTGCTCCAGTGAGACGCTGTGAATCTTCTCATTTACTAGTTTGTTCATTTGTTAGTGTTCTCAGTGTGTTTTTATTTGAACTGTTGTACACCCAATAATGGACAAGTGGCTAAAAACACAAGTAAAGACACAAGAAAACAAACATTCAACTTTAGCTAGTGTTTTGTCAAGTCCAAAGTGTGGAAAATCTAAGTCAAATTATCACGATGGTCCTGGAAAGTCACTTATGAAGAAAAGAAAATATGACGATAATATAAAATATGGCTTTACATGCATTGGTGATCAAGAGAGTGTCCAAAAATCACAGTGTGTAATTTGTGGTGATATTCTAGCAAACAGCAGCCTCAAACCTTTTCTGCTTCTGCACCACTTAGAAACTAGGTACCCCACACAACTCGACAAGCCTGTTGATTTTTTTCAAGTGAAAATTATCTGAGTGGAAAAGCAACATTACCAGTTTTGTATCCAAAGCAAGTATTGATAAGAAAAATGCACCTGAAGCATCGTACCAAGGAGCAAAAGCATCAGAAGCCCATACCGTAGCGGAGAGCTTGATTGGTACATGTATAAAAGACACAGTTCATTGCACGTTCGGAGAAAAGGCTGCAAAAAGGATTGACATAGTACCTTTGTCCAATAATACGTTGTCACGAAGAATTAATGACATGTCAAGTAACGTAGAGACCACAATTGTACACAGTGAAAAATAGTCCATATTATGCTCTACTGACGTTGCTACCGTTTGTACATTACGTGAATGAAGGTATGGTTGAAGAAGACTTGTTGTTTTGCCGACCACTGAAAGAATGTACAACTGGAGAAGATATCTTCAATCTGACTAATGCATATTTTCAAGAAAAGGAAATAGATTGGTCTCATTGCCTAGGCATTTGCACTGATGGGGCCTCATCAATGATGGGGAAATATACTGGATTTGTAGCTCAAAGAAAAAAAGTTGCATCAAATGTCTCTTTGACTCATTGCAGTATCCATAGACAAGCCCTCACAGCAAAATGCATGCCTGACGGACTGAAGGAAGTGCTGGACAATGCAGTGAAAATGGTGAATTTCATAAAATCAAGGCCAACAAATTCCAGAATATTTCACGTACTTTGTGAAGAAATGGATTGCGTACACAACTGTCCGTTGACCCATACCAAAGTTAGATAGCTTGCACTGGGCAAAAATCCTTGTGCGCTTGTTTGAGCATATAATGGAAATCCTAGTTGTTGTTGTTTTCCAACAGCCACCCTTTCCACCTCAGCAGCTGTAGGGAAAATCATGTCTGGCTCCAGAGCCTAGCTTATTTAGCAGACATTTTCTTGAGGATTAATTACCTAAATTTCTCTCTTTGAGGCCTCAATATAACAGTTTTCAATGTGCAAGACCGAGTTGAATCCATGATAAAGAAGTTGCAGTTCTGGGGAAAGGTGTTTGGAAAACAAGCAAACTGAGTGTTTCAGTACTCTTCATGACTTCCTGGCAGAACATAAACTTCAGTTGGATCAGTGCACTAAAACCAATATAACTGCACACCTAAAAGAACTTTGTACTATGTTCAGGGAATACTTTCCAACTACGTCAGGCGATAAATGACTGGATTTGAACTAGGGTGACCAGATGACAAGAACAAAATATCGGGACACATCGGGGGGGAACAGCCACAGGCTTCCCCCCTCCCCGCCCCCAGGGCTGGCTCTAGGTTTTTTGCCACCCCAAGAAAAAAAAAAAAAGCACCAGAGTGCTGCCAAAGCAAAATATTGGGACAAATGGCGTCCTGACCATACATCAGTTGGGATGCGGGACAAACTACTAAATATCGGGACAGACCCGATTTTATCAGGATGTCTGGTCACCCTATTCGCAACCCCTTTGATGATACCACTTTCTCAATGCAGATACTGAGCACTGAGGAAAAAGAGAAATTAATTGAGATCTCCTGTGATTACGAACTGAAAAGGAGTTTCAGAAATCAGTCATTGATCAACTTTTGGATGAGTTTAAGAAATGAGTACCCCCTTCTGCCAGAGGGAAAAAAAACAAACAAAACAAAACAAAAACCACACACTACTACAGTTTTGTTACCGTTTTCAACAACAGACTTATGCAAGAAACCCTTTTCCTTATATACACATCTGAAAACCAAATACAGAAGCAGACTCAATGCCAAACCAGACCTGAGACTTTATCTTTCTCCAGTGGTTCCAGACTTCCAAGAACTATGCAGATCAAAGCAAGCGCATCCGTCACACTGAGGCCATTTAAATTTCAAGACTCCTAATGAGAAATGGAAAGGGAGGTAGATTTTGTTGCTGTTTTAAAAATTATTCTGAAGAACAAGTTTAAGCTTTGGTGTAGTCACGCATTGTGTGCCTGGACTGCCCAAGACCTGAATGCTTGTGTAGGAGGAACTCTATTTGAGTTGGCTTTTTATATACCCTCATGCTGTTTCACGTCTGATACTCCTTGGTGAAACATAGGAGCCTTGTCCTATAACAGGCTTAATCAAAGTGATACAAGCTATGAAAGTGAAATCTTGGAAAAGCATTACTCTTTTCATAATGTAATAAAATGAATACTGTAATGATAAAATAATAAAGTGTGTAATAAGCATGTCATAAAACATTTTTATGTCCAAGATCACTGCTTTTATAGTTCATACTCAGGTAAGAGAGAAAATCCTTGGAAATATTCATTTTTAGGAGGGGGTTCACAAGATTTGACATTTTTGTGAAAGGTTTTGCGGGGTTGTTAAAGTTTGGGAACCCCTGGTATAGATATACATCATGTGATTTGATAGTTATGTTGTTCTGCACTGCTGTAAGCTATTTTCTCTTTTTTACTTTTTAATACTCCATGTTTACAACAGTACTGAAACCCTCTACTGTGTAATCACATCTTAATTTGTCCCCTTTTGAGTTATAGATACAACCAGGGTTTAAAATAAATTCTCAAAACTCTATAACCATCCACCAGGTGGCAGTGCTTGCATCATATAATACTCAGTAGAAATTGCTACAATTACTTTCCCTGAACAATAGGGATGACTGTTGGAAGATGGTATTTTGTTCAGTATGCAAACTCCTACCATTCAGCAACTGGCAGGTTAAAATTTTGCATGCTGTGCTGTAAACCAGTCATTAGTTTTGCAGCACAGTGACTCCAAGCTGATGAGCTTGGTGAGGCCGATTCTAGTTTGAGTGTATTGTGAACATACTGGGAAACAGAATTAAAATGTTTATATATTATATATAATCCTAGTTTCCTGCTCACTGAATCTTCTCCCCAGTACAAAAAGCAATCTACAGGACTGGTAAAATGATCAGTTCAGCTCCACCCACCAGCTGGCTAGCTACCTGAGCCAACCTCAGCAACTTAATCCAGAATGGGGATGAATACTAATACTCAGCATTCAGTGTTTTTAAACCATCCAGATTTACCCACATTTGATCCCAAAAAAGTGAATAAATGTTCTGCAGACAGGGAAATCAAAGCACAGAACCAGACTCCTGAGCCTATTGTCAAACTGGCACTGCTCTGCTGCTGTTCCCTATTCCTCCAGCCCTGATCTCTTCTACCTAATTTAAAGCTGGCACCACTCTGCTCTTCACCTATCCCCTCATGGCTCAGATAAGTCAGAGCAAGATTGTTACCCTTACACTGTATAGTAGGTTGAGGCCCCAAAACTGGCTTCTCCCAGATGGCCCCTTTAAATTACCTTCACCTAGTTCCTCTCAGGTTAGCAGCAAAATCTTTCAAATAAATAGAAACAGAACTCAAAACGCTTTCATCACCAAGTCCTTTCCTCTCAGGCATCTCTGCTGGAGTGCAGCCTTCTAATTTTCCTCCACCACCTGGAGATCAGGTCAATCCATCTCAATACCTTCTGTCATAAATATAAAGGGAAGGGTAAAAACCTTTAAAATCCCTCCTGGCCAGAGGAAAAACCCTTTCACCTGTAAAGGGTTAAGAAGCTAGGATAACCTCGCTGGCACCTGACCAAAATGACCAATGAGGAGACAAGATACTTTCAAAGCTGGAGTGGGGGAGAAACAAAGGTTCTCTCTGTCTGTGTGTTGTTTTTTGCCAGGAACAGAACAGGAATGGCGTCTTAGAACTTAATAAGTAATCTAGTTAGATATGCGTTAGATTCTGTTTTGTTTAAATGGGTGATAAAATAAGCTGTGCTGAATGGAATGTATATTCCTGGTTTTGTGTCTTTTTGTAACTTAAGGTTTTGCCTAGAGGGATTCTCTATGTTTTGAATCTGATTACCCTGTAAGGTATTTACCATCCTGATTTTACAGAGGTGATCCTTTTACTTTTTTCTTCAATTAAAATTCTTCTTTTAAGAACCTGATTGCTTTTTCATTGTTCTTAAGATCCAAGGGTTTGGGTCTGTGTTCACCTATGCAAATTGGTGAGGATTTTTATCAAGCCTTCCCCAGGAAAGGGGGCGTAGGGCTTGGGAGGCTTTTTGGGGGAAAGAAGTTTCCAAACGGGCTCTTTCCCTGTTATATATTTGTTAGACCCTTGGTGGTGGCAGCAATAAAGTCCAAGGGCAAAAGGTAAAATAGTTTGTACCTTGGGGAAGTTTTAACCTAAGCTGGTAAAAATAAGCTTAGGGGGGTTTTCATGCATGTCCCCACATCTAGAGTTCAGAGTGGGGAAGGAACCTTGACACTTCTGACCTCTCCTGAGCCAGGAGAGAAAGTAAGTAGTCCTTCTTCTATATCTTCTCACTCAGATTGAATCTCCTGACCTCCCAGCCTGCTTGGTTTCTGCAGTGACTTGACCCTCTGGCTAAATAGTTACACAAAAAGTTCACCCCTCCCATGCTTGGTAACTCCAAAACCACACATCCATTCTCTTCTACCTCAGTCTCAAGCTGAACCCAGCCCCGCCTTCCTGCAGATCTAGCTTCTCTTCTTAGCCCTGGTCTACACTATGAGTTTAGGTCGAATTTAGCAGCATTAGATTGCTTTGACCCTGCACCCGTCCACACCATGAAGCTATTTTTGTCGACTTAAAGGGCTCTTAAAATCAATTTCTGTACTCCTCCCCGACGAGGGGATTAGTGGGTCAAGATTGCTGGGTCGAATTTGGGGGTAGTGTGGACGCAATTCGACGGTATTGGCCTCCGGGAGCTATCCCAGAGTGCTCCATTGAGACCACTCTGGACAGCACTCTCAACTCAGATGCACTGGCCAGATAGACAGGAAAAGCCCTGCGAACTTTTGAATTTCATTTCCTGTTTGGCCAGAGTAGCAAACTGATCAGCACAGGTGACCATGCACTGGTGACCATGGAGTTCCAGAATCACAAAAGAGCTCCAGCATGGACTGAACGGGAGGTACTGGATCTGATTGTTGTATGGGGAGAGGAATCTGTGCTATCAGAACTCCGTTCCAAAAGACAAAATGCCAAAATATTTGAAAAAATCCCCAAGGGCATGAAGGAAAAAGGTTATAACAGGGACCCGCAGCAGTGCCGCGTGAAACTTAAGGAGCTCAGGGAAGCCTACCAAAAAACCAGAGGCAAACGGCCACTCTGGGTCAGACCCCCAGACATGCCTCTTCTATGATGAGCTGCATGCCATTCTAGGGGGTGCCCCTATAACTACTCCACCCTGTATGTGGACTCCTGCAAGGGAGTCTCACACAACAGGGATGAGGATTTTGGGGACAAGGAAGATGAGGAGGAGGACGAGGTTGAAGATAGAGCACAGCAGGCAAGCGGAGAAACCTGACAGCCAGGAACTGTTTATCACCCTGGAGACAATACCCTCCTGGACCTTGAAGGCGGAGAAGGCATTTCTGGTGAGTGTACCTTTGTAAATATAATACATGGTTTAAAAGCAAGCATGTTTAATGATTAATTTGCCCTGAAGACTTGGGATGCATTCGCGGCCAGTACAGCTACTGGAAAAGTCTGTTAACGTGTCTGGGGATGGAACGGAAATCCTCCAGGGACATCTCCATGAAGCTCTCCTGGAAGTATTTCCCAAAGCCTTTGCAAAAGGTTTCTGGGGAGGGCAGCCTTATTGCCGCCTTCATGGTAGGACACTTTACCACGCCAGGCCAGTAGAACGTAGTCTGGAATCATTGCATAAGAAAGCATGGCAGCATATGGTCCTGGTGTTTGCTGGCATTCAAGCAACATCTGTTCTTTATCTCTCTGTGTTATCCTCAGGAGTGATATCATTCATGGTCACCTGGTTGAAATAGGGGGATTTTATTAAGGGGACATTCAGAGATGGCCGTTCCTGCTGTGCTGTGTGCCTGTGGCTAAAATCATCCATGCTGTTAGCCATATGGTAGGGGGAGGGGTGAAGCACTCATCCCAGAGAATTGGGTGTGAGGGGGGGTTTAGTTGGGTTTGTGCTGCATGTTAACGCAAAAACCGCAGCCCCTCCTTTTAAATGGCCAACCCAATGGGTGCTTGGTATGGGAAATGAGGGTGCTGCTGTTTGAAACCATTCCCACACATGTTATGAAGGTTAAAGAAGCCAAAAGACTGTGGCTTACCATGGCTGCCTGAAAGCTGAAGTCTGTTGCCTAGCCCTGCATGTATGATCTCTCACACCAAACTGGCAGGTACTCAATATAAGAGGCAAAATCCGACCTTGTAAAGAAAGCACATGTGCTATGTAATGTTAACAGTTTGGTTCACCATGAAAGGGTCTACCCGTTGTTCTCTAAAATGTGTCTTTTTAAATACTACTCCCCGGTTTTTTCCTCCCGCAGCTGCAAATGTTTCAGCACTCCCCCTATCCTCTCCGTCCCAGAGGCTAGCGCAGACAAGAAGATGAAAAAAAATGCACTTGTGATGAAATGTTCTCTGAACTCATGCAGTCCTTCCACACTGAAAGAGCCCAGCAGAATGCGTGGAGGCAGACAATGTCAGAGTTCAGGAAAGCACAAAATGAACACGAGGACAGGAGGGACACGCAAGAGGATAGATGGCTGGAGTAAGAGAAGTGGTGGCAGCAGGGTAATGAGAGGAGGCAGGAAGCAATGCTGAGGCTACTGGAGGATCAAACTGATATGCTCCAGTGTATGATTGAGGTGCAGAAAAGGCAGCAGGAGCACAAACCGCCATTGCAGCTCCTGTGTAACCAACCACCCTCCTCCCCAAGTTCCATAGCCTCCTCACCCGGACACCCAAGAATGCGGGGGCGGGGGGAGGAGGGTGCCTCCGAGCACCCAACCACTCCACCCCAGAGGACTGCCCAGGCAACAGAAGGCTGGTATTCAATAAGTTTTGAAGTTCTGTGTGGCCTGGTCCTTCCCTCCTCCCCCACTCCTCCTGGGCTACCTTGGCAGTTATCCCCCTATTTGTGTGATGAATTAATACAGAATGCATGAATTTGAAACAATGACTTTATTGCCTCCACAAGTGGTGATCGAAGCTTCCATTGGCTTACAGGGAAGTAGAGTGAACCAAGGGGGCAGGTTTTCATCAAGGAGAAACAAACAGAACTGTCACACCGTAGCCTGGCCAGTCATGAAACTGGTTTTCAAAGCTTCTCTGATGCGCAGCGCACCCTGCTGTACTCTAACCGCCCTGGTGTCTGGCTGTGTGTAATCAGCGGCCAGGTGATTTGCCTCAACCTCCCACCCCGCCATAAACGTCTCCCCCTTACTCTCACAGATATTGTGGAGCACACAGCAAGCAGTAACAACAATGGGAATATTGGTTTCGCTGAGGTCTAAGCGAGTCAGCAAACCGTGCCAGTGCGCTTTTAAATGTCCAAATGCACATTCTACCACCATTCCGCACTTGCTTGGCCTACAGTTGAACTGCTCCTTACTACTGTCCAGGGTGCCTGTGTATGGCTTCATGAGCCATGGCATTAAGGGGTAGGCTGGGTCCCCAAGGATAACTATAGGCATTTCAACATCATCAACAGTTATTTTCTGGTCTGGAAAGTAAACCTCTTGCTGCAGCCATTCAGACAGACCAGAGTTCCTGAAGATGCGAGCGTCATGTACCCTTCCCGGCCATCCCACATTGATGTTGGTGAAACATCCCTTGTGATCCACCAGTGTTTGCAGCACCATTGAAAAGTACCTCTTTTGGTTTATGTACCGGCTGCCTTGGTGCTCCAGTCCCAAGATAGAGGAACGCATATCCCCATCGCCCCACCACAGTTAGGGAATCCCATTGCAGCAAAGCCATCCACTATAACCTGCACTTTTCCCAGAGTCACTACCCTTGATAGCAGCAGGTCAGTGATTGTGTTGCTTACTTGGATCACAGCAGCCCCCACAGTAGATTTGCGCACTGCAAATTGATTCCCAGCTGGCCAGTAGCTGTCTGGCATTGCAAGCTTCCAGAGGGCTATTGCCACTCGCTTCTGAATTCTGAGGGCTGCTCTCATCTTGGTATTCTTGTGCTTCAGAGCAGGGGAAAGCAAGTCACAAAGTTCTATGAAAGTGCCCTTACGCATGTGAAAGTTTCAGAGCCACTGGGAATCATCCCAGACCTGCAACACTATGTGGTCTCACCAGTCTGTGCTTGTTTCCCAGGCCCAGAATTGTCGTTCCACAGCATGAGCCTGCCCCATTACCACCATGATGTCCAAATTGCCAGGGCCCATGCTTTGAGAGAAGTCTGTGTCCATGTCCTCATCACTCTCGTCTCCGCACTGCCGTCGCTTTCTTGCCTGCCATTGCAGGTTCTAGTGCTGCATATACTGCAGGATAATGTGTGAGGTGTTTACAGTGCTCATAACTGCTGCGGTGATCTGAGCGGGCTCCATGCTTGCCGTGGTATGGTGTCTGAGTGGAAAAAAGGCGCAAAACGATTGTCTGCCGTTGCTCTCACGGAGGGAGGGGCAACTGACGATATGTACCCCAAACCACCCGCGACAATGTTTTTGCCCCATCAGGCATTGGGAACTCAACCCAGAATTCCAATGGGTGGCAGAGACTGCGGGAACTGTGGGATAGCTACCCACAGTGCAATGCTCTAGAAGTCGACGCTAGCGTCGGTACTGCGGACGCACTCCACTGACTTAATGCACTTAGTGGGGACACACGCAATCGACTGTATAAAATCACTTCCTAAAAAAATCGACTTCTATAAATTCGACCTAATTTTGTAGTATAGACATATCCTCAGTGATCATTATACTCCCTTGATTCTCTTCATACTTTCTATTTACAGCAATTCCCAAGGCGTTCCCCAATTCTCCTCATGCTTGTCTTCTGTCTAAACCCAGATGGTCTGATTTAGTGACACAGGTTGCTGTCATGTGACCTTGCTCACTTTCTCACCTGAGGAGGCTAAGTGTTCACCGGTGGGATTAGACCCATCTCCCCTTCAAGGGCCAGTCACCATGTCACTGGGAAAAGTTCACACATAAGGTGTATTTTTCTTTCCCATTCCCTTTAGCAAAGGGGTGGGCAAACGTTTTGGTCCGAGGCCAACATCGGGGTTGCAAAACTATATGGAGGGCTGGGTAGGGAAGGCTGTGCCTCCCCAAACAGCCTGCCCCCTCCTACCTCCTGTCCCCTGACTGCCCCCCTCAGAATCCTGACCCATCCAACCCCCCCTGCTCCTTGTCCCCTGACTACCTCCTCCTGGGACCCCCACCCCTAATTGCCCCCCTCAGGACCCCACCCCTTATCCAACCCCCCCTTCTCCCTGTCCCCTGACTTCCCCATCCCCTATCCCTCAACCCCTGACAGGTCCCCAGGGACTCCCACATCTATCCAACCCCCCCTGTTCCGCATCCCCTGACCACTGCCCCCCCAAAACCACCATGCCATCCAATTGCCCCCCGCTCCCTGTCCCCTGACTGCCCCCCTGAACCCCCAACTGCCCCCCTCCTGAACCCACGATCCATTCAACTACCTTCTGTCAAATTCTGAATGGGCTCCAATCCAGTAGGCAATCACTGAACACACCTACTGGGTCAGGTCCAACATGCAAATTAGGCGGGCAAATGCCTCTCTTCTCCCACTTCATGGATCACTCTGGGGCTTAGACAGGATATTGGACATGGGGACTGATGCCTGAGGCAGAAACATAGGAGCAGTGGGAACTTGTAGACACCAAGTGAGTTTAGGGACCCACAGGATTTCTCAGGAATTTTGTAGCTTAGAGTGGAGCTTAAAACTGGAACTTTGGCACCCTAAGTCTGGGGTTTAGGCCTCTAAATAAATTTGTGGATCTGGCTTCACTGTCTACTAACCTGAATGCAGGGTCAAGATTGGGGCCTTCACCTATAAACCCTTTAGAGCAGGGACCATGGCCCAGATCCCCAAAGCATCGGTCAGTAACATGTAGACCACCACAGAATTTAGACTATGGTCTTTAAGACTTGTGTGTCAAACTAAGCATGCATTTATTTGTTCACAGGGTCAAGGTTTAAACTGGTCATTATTTCAACTTTGAAAAAACAAATGCAAGAGTCCTGTGCTGCTGCACATTGGTGCAAAGAGGTTTTCTTAACATTTGGCTAAAGTAGGGTGTGTTTATATTAGGTTTTTACCAAGAATGCAAGTGGCCATGTGATTTTGCTGACTGAGGGGCCTGTATGCTGACCCACAACTAAGGTAGCTACAGGTCATCAGTGAAAGGCAGAGGGGACTGAAAATTATTTCATAGTGAAAGATTTGCAATCTCAAAGCCCCTTGTGTTCAAAAAATTGTTCTTGGAAGTGGTCAGTAAGGACATTTGGACAAAAGTGGTATTAGGTAGAGAAATGGGCACAGGATTGGAGCCAGGGAAATATGATAACCTCTTACTTGCACAAGTTTCACACCAGTGAAAGGCTGTTGACTTTAGTTTCCTCTAATTTCTCAAATAAATAAGGAATGAAAAAAACTTCAATGAATTTGCCAACAAATCTTGTCTTTCTGATGTATGGAATTTATATATTATGACTTGTTTTTGATACCCTGTGCCCTTTAATAGAAAGAAGTCCTCCTGTGCTTGTAAAAAAATTACCAAAGTCCATAAAAATTACCAAAGTCCCATATTAAAGTATTTTCACTCAGAAAGGAAGAGTAATGGAAATTCTGAAGAAATCAACCAATAACTAAGTTAAACTAAGTGTTCAAATAATAGTACACACTGAATGTAGACAATAACACCTAATATGTATGACATGATTTAATACAGCAGTTATAACAACTACAGACTTTACTGCATTTTCTCAAGCAGGTAAGATTGAAAATTTACCTATACTTAACTAAAACTTTGCAAAACTTTACCTGACAGAGTGAGTAACGTTCCTTGACAGGAGAGTAAAAATTGATTAGTTTCTTTGTCACTAATCATTGCAGAAAAAGGCAAATGAATAGACTTTGTGTCTAGACTATTAAATTTTCAAAACAATTTCCCAACACTCTTTAATGAGAGTTTTGTGAACACCAACTCTGTGGTGGTTGTATAGAAATTAAGGACAGAAGGATCCTGCAGACAGTGTAAAGAAAGCCCTTTAAGAGTTCAAGGACAGCTGTGCCTCTATGCTTTATAAATATACCCAAGTTGCAGAAATTAATAATTCTGAGGTCTTTTGAATGCTGTGAATTTTTAGAGTGGTTCAGTAGAGATATTTAATACAGATGATTCTCTAATTGTGATACACTGAGGTAATTCCATGTTCAGTGAGCACAAACCTCACATTACCAGCTGTGCAGCAAGTGTTAACATAACTAACATCCAACATATAGAAAATAATGCTGGCTATCTAAAAGCTAATGCATTTTTCTTATGCTTATTTATTTACTGGCATTTTTCTGCATATCTGTCTATATGTACATATGCTTTTCAAAAGGCAATAGAGGGGAATATATTATATACATGAATTACAGAGAAAGTGATTTTAATGGTTAGAATAAGGGTCTTGGAGTCAGGGCTCTGAATTCTATTCTCAAGACAACTGACTTTCTGTGTCACTTGGCCAAGACACTTTACCACTCTGTGTCTCCTTTTACACATTTGTAAAATGAGGATAAGAATATCTTTGCATAGCACCTCACGGGGATATTGTGAAGCTTTAATGTATTCACATTTAAAAGCATGAGAGATGAAAGTAAATCATTACAAGTAACCATTCAAATTTAGGGCATCCCAGGGGCTCTCCTGGGAACCGCAGCAGGGAAAGGAGCTGAACATGGGCCACCGTGCAGCCTCATGCCTGCAGCTCCTCCAGCATGGCTGTACCGCCCCCAGCCCTGTCCTCTAGCAGGGCTGCTGTACAGACAGAGGAGACCCTGTGTGGAAGGGCTGGGGTCAGTACAGCTGTGCTGAAGGAGCTGCTGGCGTGGAGCATATTCCTGTGTAAATATTCCCAGCCACCTTCTGACCATGTAAGATTCAGAGGTTTAGAGCAGGTCCTGCATGGAGGCCAATCCTATTGCCCAGGAAAACTTGGGATCAACTGTGCAAGGACCTCACCAAGTTGCCCACATCCTCCACTCCTTCTAAAGATTTTAACCACTGGAGAGGGCAAACCAGCTCCACATGATTATCAGTTCCCTCTGCTTGTGGAGCTTTCCTTTTACCAGACATCCCTGGATTTTCTCTCTTCAGGACAGAGTGGAGTTCCCCCATATCTTTTTATGTCTTTCTTTGATATACAGTACATCAAAGGTGGACCAAATCAAACTTGACAGTACATCTTTTGTGTACCTCTTTTACACATTTACTTACCAGCAACAGTCTCTCTTGGTAACAAATCACTGACAGTTTTATCGCTATTTCAAAATATTAGTAAAGGAACAAACAACATACACATGAAAACAATATTTAAAAAAAAAACCTGTTGAAACATGAAGATATAGGCACATTCTTGACCCTTACCAAAATCCCTTCAACTTCCTGATATGTCAGAATAAATGGTTGGGTCCTCAGCACCTAGACATTTCAGAATTTGCCTCTGCTGCAGTGTGGATCAATGTGCAGAGAAGGGAGTCCCCCAAAGAAGAGCAGTTGGAAGTACTTCTACACTCCTTTGGGCATCTCTGCCAGTCAGCAGTTTAATTTCCATTTGCAGAAGCTGCATCAGGGTTGTGCTTAATCAGACTGAATTCCTAATCATACCCCGTCTCCAACCACCATTGATGAGCATCTGTTTTATTTCCTCTTTTAATTTCATCTAGAGTTGG
The DNA here is from genome assembly GCF_965140285.1 of Lepidochelys kempii. Taxonomy (NCBI): domain Eukaryota; kingdom Metazoa; phylum Chordata; order Testudines; family Cheloniidae; genus Lepidochelys; species Lepidochelys kempii. The sequence goes on from NC_136383.1 coordinate 56,498,869, forward strand.
TGCAAATGGCTTACAGGCATGCCTTTTGGCTTGGATATAACAATGTCACAACAATTTCCAATGGGCCACACTGTAGAAAACATTGTACCTAAAGAATCAGTGCACCATTTATTTCTACATGTAAATATTTATTAACAGTGTAAGAAATTAGTAATTTTAGTGTATCTAGCTGTAAATGCCTTTTAAAATACTAACAGTTATATTTTATATTTATAAAGTGGAAAGAGGACAAATTCTCTGCTGGTATAAAAGGGTGAAACTGCATTGAAGGCAATGCAACAGCATTCATTACAAGAGCAGGGAATTTAACCCACAGTGTGTGAAATATATGAGGCAAAGTCGAGAGAGTATTTAAAACACACACACACACACACACACACACACAATTAGGGCAATTTTGAACTGGGTCCTAAAGTGCATGGGGAATAGAGTTAGCAGAGTTTTAAAGAATGAGAGTAATGTGGGTGTGCTTCTTTGTACATGTGAGAAGGTGGGTAACATGGTACCTAGATACTACTGATGACCATATTTAAAAATGCAACAGATAAATTAGAAAAATCTTGCATATTCTGTAATCTGGACATCTTGGATTTGGGGAGGTCAGAGATATGTAATTGTCAAACCTAGAGGAGAGGATTTCAGCCTAGGAAGAATCAAGGCAATGACATCAGAATTTGCCTCTGCTGCAGAGTGGACCACTGGACAAATGCGCCACAGAATCAAGGATACACCTGAGATACGCTGATGATATTTTCATCCTTTGGACAGATGACTTAAACTCCCTCATAGGTTTCCACCACAACTTCAACAACCACCACCCATCCATTAAACTTCACCTGGACACCATGATCAGCCTCATCAATGGAACCCATCAGACAACTATATACAAGAAACCCATGGATCACCAGACTACCTTCATAGATCCATTAACCTCTCCCCACACACTAAGAAATCTGTTATCTACCGCCAGACACTCAGATACCACAGAATATGCTCCGAGGAGAAAGTCCAGGATATACACCTGAACACACTCAAAACCACCTTCACCAAACAAGACTCCACCAGAGAAGTAGATCAGATCATGGAATGGGCCACCCAAATACCCTGAGAGAACCCGCCTCAATACAGAAATAAAACCACCCTCTGACCGCACGCCCCTAGTTGTCACTTATCACTCCACACTGCAACCCATACAGGGAAAATCATCAAACAACTATAACCCATATTAATGGGGACCCCATCCTTAAAGAAGTCTTTCCTGCATCCCCTATTCCAGCGTTCAAACAACCCCCCAACCTCTCCAAGCTCAATAACAGAAACAAGCTCCCCACAGATCAGGACACACCAACTCAAAGCAGCACCAGACCTGCCAGAATAACAGACGCAAAACTTGAAGACATATCTCCACTGCTACAATGATCATTCCTTTCAAGATCCATGGGTCCTACACATGCTAACACAACATGTGATGTACCTCATCCAGTGCCCTAATTGCCCCAGTAACTATGTGGATGAAACCAGACACTCTTGAATGAACTCACACAGGAAAATGATAAAAGACAAAAACACCATATCAGCTGGGGATGAATAATGTTCACAAAGCGATCACTCTATATCTGACCTATCAGTCCACATCCTCAAAGGAAACCTGCACAACACTTTCAAAAGATGTGCCCGAGAGCTTAAATTCATAAGTTTGTTATACACTAAAAATCATGGTTTGAACAGAGACACTGGATTTATGGCTTATTACAATAATCTATAACTCACTAACAACCCCCACCCCCAGCTGCCTTCCTCCCTCTCACCCTCCCCCCACACTTCCTTTTCCTCCTGTGACTGGGGGGGTGTTAACAGGCCACTGCACCTTGAATGGTCCCTTGAAATGTGTGTTAACTACTTATGCTAAACAATGGGTTTCAGAGTAGCAGCTGTGTTAGTCTGTATTTGCAAAAATAAAAGGAGTACTAGTGGCACCTTAGAGACTAACCAATTTATTTGAGCATAAGCTTTCGTGAGCTACAGCTCACTTCATCGGATGCCACTAGTACTCCTTTTCTTTATGCTAAACAATGTGTTCCACCTTGTATTTAACTGTGACATTCTGCATACGTTTCTCAGACCTGAAGAAAAGCTCTGTGTAAGTTTAAAAGCTTGTCTCTCTCACCAACAGAAATGGGTCCAATAAAAGATATTACCTCACCCATCTTGTTTCTCTAATATTCTGGGACCAACACAGCTACAACAACACTGCATATATAGAAACCTTAGGTGAGTCATACAGAAGTATCAAGTTAAAAAGAAACAATATGTTGCAGAGAAATAGAATTCATGGCATATTTCTTAAGGGAATAACAGCAGAAAAGAATATGTATTTCTCTAAGATATTAACCTAGCTATTAATTTAGACTTTATTACACATGATAATGGAAGAGTGAAGTCATTAAGAAATAAGCACTTGTGGATCTGCTTGAAAAATGAAAGGACTGAAAGAAATTCCCTTGAATATTTTATCCTCTCTAAATTTTATTTAAACTGGACCATAATACTTATTTAGCATACGTAGTATGTAAGTTAAATATAGATAAAAGCATCCCCATCATATTTCTAATGCCACAGAGTTCAGTCACACACAGCAGCATGAACAATGACCAAAATGATAAAAGATACAGAAACTGAAGGCTTGATCTCAACAGGGGCATAAGAAAGATTTTCATAATATACTTAAATATTTTATTTATAATTGCATTAGAATGTTCTTGTATTCTTTAAGAGACTTTCTTGTATTGTTTAAATGCAAGCATTCAATAACAGACAACACCTAATTTTTGAAAGATTAAAGTGAATGTTTCAGTTGTGAGCCTTACTGAAAAAGTAATATTAATGAAATAGTTTTGAGTATACTGCTGTACGTATATGAAAATGCTACTTTAACACAGACAGCAAAGAGGTGCAATGCAAGAGAATACAGAAATGAAAGAAACAGATTAACTGGTTTTGGATGACCTTCTAACAACTTCTTAAAAGTAACAATTAGATAAATGTAACACCTTGGGCATGATTTACTAAGTGCCAAGCAACATTAAAAACACCTGCTTCTGTTCAAAATGTCTAATGTAAACAACAAGAAATGTTTTTATTCATTTGACTGTCTCAATATACACAGCAATAGACCGTTCTCATTTGTTTCATATCCTTCTCATCCATAAAAATAGGCAATGAATTCAACACTCAACTTAAGTTAGAAAATACTACTCACTGATTTGTAATTAATAAGCACAGCAGAGCCCCATACATACATGGAGATCAGGGCAGGACTTGGCTGGATTGAGGCAATCTGCAGCCCTAAAGACAAGTCCTATCATGACTATACTCCTGTAACTCCCCACCACACCTGGAATAGTGGCAGTGGGGGAGACCCTCAGCTCCTAGAGCCAGGAACAGCAGTAGAGGGGGGACACTTTTTTCTCTCCAGGAGTGGCACAGGGATCCCCTCTCCCTCCCAACAGGCAGCATCAGGGCTCCCTAGTATTTGCCTTAGAAGTTGGGACATATCTATTAGAGTGGGGATGGGTTGAGCCCTCTGCACTGTTCCCCTCTATCACAGGAAATCTCTGGTGGAGCTTTCCTGAGAGGTGGGATTTGGAGTTCTAATACCCCATTGAGAAACCTGGAGGAACTCACAAATCTTAAAGCTACTATTTCAGACTGACTTCACACTTTTAAGGAATATATTACTTTTTCAAGGTTGTTTTTTGACAACTGTAAGGATTAGAAACTCTTTTTAAAATGAAATCTTAGCTTATCTAGTCACATGATTCCAGGGACCGGGACTCTAGGTACTGGTTTATAACAAAAATCCAGATCTGGGACTAAAATTAGTAACCTAGGTAAGGAAACGTTTTAAAAATATTAATATTTTATCCTGTCCTCAATGACAATATTTATTTCAAAACAATAAAGAAACCAAGCAACCTGAAGCTAACTGGGCTTGTGACCTAAAACACAAAGCCCAAATTCTAGGATCAATTACACAAGTAAAAAAAAACCCAGAATAATTCCATGGAGGTCATTGTTGTTACAATGTAACTAAAAGGAGAACTCAGACATAAATACTTAAGACAAATACGTTCTGAGCAATAATATACTTTTTATCGAGATAGTGAACTGGATTCTGATTTCACTTACACCACTGAAATACCATTAACTTACAAAGATCTGGCCTGGTGTCCTTGTGGCTTGAGAGGATGTTTTACCACAAGAAGGTAATGTATTTTCCAACTATGCAATTTAATTTTCCTCCAGGACATACAGTAGGTGCGTGCATCAGCAATACGAAGGCACAAAACAAGTGGAAGAATGAAGAGATCCTTAGTTCTTCTCTTGATTTTCCCTGCTTTTGCCAGGTTTGAGTGACAGGGCTTGTCTTCACTGAAGTTAACTGGCTTTGACCAGGGAGCTGCTTCAACCTCCTTCCCATCCACACACACAACTTTCCTTCCTCTGCGATGGTGCTTTACACACTAGCTGGCTGACCCCTACCAAATTCACAGTCCATTTTGGTCAATTTCATGGTCATAGGATTTTAAAAATTGTAATTTTCATGATTTCAGCTATTTAAATCTGAAATTTCAAGGTATTGTAATTGTAGGTGCTCTGACCCCAAAAGGAGTTGTAGGGTGGGTTGCAACACTGCTACCCTTACTTCTGCGCTGCTGCTGGCAGTGATGCTATCTTCAGAACTGGGCAGCTGGAAAGCAGCGGCTGCTGGCCACCCCGTTGCTGCCAGCAGCAGTGCAGAAGTAAAGATAGCATGGTATGGTATTGCCACCCTTACTTCTGCACTCCTGTAGGGTGCTGCCTTCAGAGCTGGTCATCTGGCCAACAGCTGCCGCTCTCCAGCCACGCAGTACAGAAGTAAGGGTGGCAATACCATGACCTCCCATAAAATAATCTTGCACCCCACCTGCAACTGCCGTTTGGGTCAAGCCCCCCCCAGTTGAAGAAACACTGTATTTGTGCTGGAAATGGCCCATCTTGATTTTCATACACATTGTGAGGAGAGTGGTCACTTTGGATAAGCTATTACCAGCAGGAGAGTGAGTTTGTGTGTGTGGTTTTTGGAGGGGGGTGAGAAAACCTGGATTTGTGCTGGAAATGGCCCACCTTGATTATCATACACATTGTGAAGAGAGTGGTCACTTTGGATGAGCTATTACCAGCAGGAGAGTGAGTTTATGTGTGTGTGTGTGGGGGGGGGGGGGGGCGGAGGGTGAGAAAACCTGGATTTGTGCTGGAAATGGCCCACCTTGATGATCACTTTAGATAAGCTATTACCAGCAGGACAGTGGGGTGGGAGGAGGTATTGTTTCATGGTCTCTGTGTATATAATGTCTTCTGCAGTTTCCACGGTATGCATCCGATGAAGTGAGCTGTAGCTCAGGAAAGCTCATGCTCAGATGAATTGGTTAGTCTCTAAGGTGCCACAAGTACTCCTTTTCTTTTTTGCGAATACAGACTAACACGGCTCTTACTCTGAAAACTGTGAAACCTGTATAGTGTAAAGTAAAAACACACAAAAGATCAGAATTCACTGAGGTCCCTGAGGTGTTGTCCACCGCGATGAATTTGGTAGGGCCCTAGGTATAAGCTGCAGCCTAAGTGCTGCTTACAATGGGGCTGATAACAGGCAGCTCTTGCTCAAACCCAGCTGGGCTCATTAGGGCAGGAGATGGTGTCTGTCTAGGACCGGGGAGAAGCCCTCGCCTGCCTCACACGCTGCATTGCCATGAGTGCGGAGTGGCTGGGTTGCCGCCGCAGCTCGCTCCTCCTGTTGGATCCTGTGCGCCGGGCTATAGAAGTGGCCGGTATAGAAAGGCGTAGGGGGGAGGGAAGCTAGGGGGCCGGGCGTTTGCTTTTTCACAGGGTAGTTCCACTAACAGCCTTCCCCAGCTGCTGCTCCTACCCGCTGGAGCCGTGCAGGGCGGGGCCGCTGACTCGGGGGCTGATTGTTGCAGGGCTGTCCGCCCCCGGAGGAGCCTGGATTCGTGCCTCTCCTCTGCGCCTTGTGGGCGAGCGGCGAATGCGCGGTAGCCGCGCGAGGCATCCCCCTGCCTGCGGGCCGCCCATGTGATCCGAGCCCCGCGGGCTCCCGGCGCGCTGTGGCGGGCGATTGGAGCTGGGCATTCCGGATTGGGAGACGCTGGGAGCGGGCGGGAGAGACATGCCTTCCCCACCCCCACCTCCTCCGCAGAGAATGGCCTGATTGGGGACATCATGGCTAGCCGCATCCTCTTTATTGTGTGAGGCGGCGTGGCCACAGCTGGGAGGCGGCTGCCCCCGCCAGCAACTCCTCAGCCTCCCGAAGTTTGTGCCCTGTGTCCTAGCTGCTGCTGCTGCGTGTGGCCGCGAGATGCTGAGTTAGGCTTTCCTTGGGCAGCCAGCAGGGATGCGTCTGTGAGGGGGTGCATGTGTGCCGTGAGAGGGGGCAAAGATCAGCACACCGCAGGACAGTTAGTCCCCAGGGCAACGCTGGCGCTCAGGGGTGTAAATACTGAGCAGGGTCGGCGCCGCTCTCTCGCCAGATCCTTCCAGGCGGGGTGGCTCGGAGTGATGCGAAATTAGGTGTGCGCTGTATTTGCATGCCCTGAGCCCGGTTTAGCGGCAGGTTTCTGGAGACTCGGCTCCGTGGAGTCTGGGGGGAAAGCAGGGGGATTAGCTGTTGGAAGGGGCGAGGGTGCAATAAATAAAGCAATAAATGGCCAGCAACAGGAGCATTGAGCTGGAGCACTTTGAGGAGCGGGACAAAAGGCAGCAGCGCTCGGGGGCCCGCAGAGCGGGGACCGGCTCGAGTTGCAGCAGCAGCTCCGGGCCCAAGGGGAACGGGCTCATCCCAAGCCCCGCGCATAGCGCCCACTGCAGCTTCTACCGCACGCGGACGCTGCAGGCCCTCAGCTCGGAGAAGAAAGCAAAGAAAGCCCGGTTCTACCGCAATGGGGACAGGTACTTCAAGGGCTTGGTGTTTGCCATTTCCAGCGACCGCTTTCGCTCCTTCGATGCTCTCCTGATCGAACTCACCAGGTCGCTGTCGGACAATGTGAACCTGCCCCAGGGGGTCCGCATCATCTATACCATTGATGGCAGCAGGAAACTCACCAGCCTGGAGGAGCTAGTGGAAGGTAAGAGAGACACCTGCAGGAGCTGAGGAGTAAAGTCCAGGATGGCTGGCTCCTAAGAGGGGCATTGCTGAGGCTGGTATGACCTCTTACCTTGTATTCCTGTAAGGCACCTTCTCTTGTTATTCCCCCAGCATGTTGTGCCTTCCCAGTCCCACCCCATCTCCACAAGGCATTTGCATTCTCCCATTGCGTTTTCTTCTGTCTAAACCCACAAGGCACCTTAACAAGAGTAAAAAGAAAAGGAGGACTTGTGGCACCTTAGAGACTAACCAATTTATTAGAGCATAAGCTTTCGTGAGCTACAGCTCACTTCTTCAGATGCATATCGTGGAAACTGCAGCAGGCTTTATATATACACAGAGAATATGAAACAATACCTATTCCCACCCCACTGTCCTGCTGGTAATAGCTTATCTAAAGTGATTTCCAGCACAAATCCAGGTTTTCTCACCCTCCACCCCCCCCCACAAATTCACTCTCCTGCTGGTGATAGCCCATCCAAAGTGATAACTCTTTACACAATGTGCATGACAATTAAGCTGGGCTATTTCCTGCATAAATCCAGATTCTCACATCACCCCCACCCCCATACACACACAAACTCACTCTCCTGCTGGTAATAGCTCATCCAAACTGACCACTCAAGAGTAGTTACTTAGGGTTGAATTCTAACGCCATTGGCTTCAATCCAGCATTAGTCTGGATTTACACTGGTGTAACTGGGTGGAATTTGGCTCCTTTGCATCTGCAAAGGGCAGTTTAAAAAACAAAAACTAATGCATCTTCCAGGTAAGGAAGTATTAACCTTGTTTTAGAGGCACAAAGAGGACACAGGCACAGAAAAGCTGAGTGGTTTGCCCAAAACCACAGGCCTAGACAGTGGAACAGCTAGGTTTATAACTCCATTTTTTATTCCCCTACTTACACCATTCTCCTTCCTTCCTATCCCCAGTCTTTTCTCACTGGTGTTTCCCTGAGGCTTACCCAGAGGCACTCTGTGGTGGTGGTTTATTTGATCAGATGTGACTAGCTAATTGTCTGATAGTTTGTTTCAGCAGTAGGATTAGTAATAAATTTTCTGGATGTATTCCAGATATCTTTTTATTTGTTTGGGAAGGGAAATGTTTTAATTTAACTCCCATAACACTGTTATGTTAATATTGCTGTTTCACCTATAGTGATGCAGGCTTGTTCAGAACAAGAGAAAGCTCTTGCATTGTAAAATACTCTGAAAACAGTCATCCTGTAGGAGGCTTGATATTTATATTTTGGCATTTAATGGATCAAACTGGAGGCGTAAATCCCTTTTTCAGAAGTGATTTAGGGCTAAGGCCCTAATGACTTTCAGTGACACTTACGATGAGCCAAACTTTTAAAGGTGTTTTAAAGGTTGGCATCCAGTGGAATATTAAAAAAGTGCCTAATTCCCATTAAAATTTATGGGAGCTAGGAGCTGAGGCACTTTTGAAAATCTCATTGGGCAGCCATCTGCATTCTAAGTGCCTAAATACATTTTAAAAATATGGGCCATTGCTCTTATTGAAGAAGACTCCTTCTCTGATTTGTAAGGCAATGGCTCTTGCCTTAAGCAGGGATAGGAGAATCTTGTGGAGTTCTTGCAGGCCAGTCCTTGTTTTTGCAAGCCTTCTCTATAACTTAACACCCATAATCATCCTCCAATCTCCTTTTTAAACAAAAGGGACTATTCAGTTAAAAAAAATTCTACTTAAAAGGTGCCTATGCTACATATTTGGGTGTGCAATAGCCAGACTGGTACAAGTGGGTGCTCTGCATATGATACATAAATATACTGAAACTATGTTTTCATTAGTTGCGTGCTCTCTACTCATTTTTTCCATTTTTTAAAGAATTGGACTTTATTCTCCATGTAGTCTCTCTTTCATGGTCTTGTCTAAGCAGAATTTTCAGTATCATTTGAGTCACTCTTTTTCAAATGCCAGGAGCGAAATCCTGGCCCTGTTGAAATCAATGTGGCCCGAATGTCACCTCAGATGTTTAAGTCAATATGAAATTAGACAAAAGAAGTTTTCCCATCCCTAGTCTAGGTCACCTTGAAGACCATCAAAATGGGGACCTAGTAAAAGTAATCTTTTAAATAATAGTTAAATACATTTAATGCCAAAAACTTTGGGTGCTTATTAAAGTGGTTTCATGAAGGAGGTATTGCCTGTTGTAGGTGGCTTTTAGTACGGTTATTATTAAAACTGATTGATTCCTATCAGGATCATTATAAACTTTCATCCATAGTATCTTTTTTTTTTTTTTTTTTCCATGTACTGGTTAGACTCATCAGGACAAATTCTGTTTCTATACCTCTGCAGTCTTATTAACTTAAGTGGGGTTTTAAGGGTGCAAATGATGTCAGCATTTGGCTCACTGTGTCTCTCTTGTTATATGCTCATTGAGTGTGCCCGTTTGCTCTATTCATCAGATGCACAGCAACAACAATAATACCGCTATTGAAGCATCACTTTCATGGTTCTCTCGGTAGAATAAAAGGAAAAAAGATTCCCAATAATTTGCTCATTTATCCATGATCAACAGAGTTTACAGGAATATTCAAAAAGTCCTTCAGCATCATGATTGGATTAGCATATGCTCCAATTAGCATATACACCAAATTTCACCAACATTAGCTTCTGTTATAGATCTGTTTACCATGCATATAGAGGAGAGCAAACCCTGGGGCAGAAAGCATGCAGGGACAGGGAAGAGTACAAAAAATGACTCTACCATCCATAAGAGCCCATAGAAACCCTCCTTTGCGGTCAGGACTCCATCAGTTTGTGGAGAAACACTTATTCTTTACTTGCTCTTCCCTTCTGACTAAGCAGACTCGAATGGAAATCAACAGAGGACGTTGGCAGTAGGCTTGAATTGTCTCTACACCATTAGTGGAGGTGCGTATGTTGTAAATACAGTGGAAGGCTCTTGTGTATGGTGCCTGACCATCAGGTACCATACCACAGCCAGCGTAGCCACCTACCTCAGTCCTTCATGTCTCTGTTGGCAGGACAAGCTGTTTGTACTTCCTGCCCGTTACTTCAGCTGATACTTGGAACCACAAGAGTTCTGATTTGGTGGCTGCAGCAGCCACTGTATCAGGTGAGCTGAAAGAGAGCCCTCAGCCTCTGTGACCAAGCCAGTAGGTGCTGTGTTAAGCTTGTCTCAGCTCTGAGTCACTCTTTACAGCTCTTGGAAATAGACCAATCCAGTGCAGATGAGCACTTTAAGGCAAATTTGCTGTTTGTCAGTTAAATGTCTGTTTGGCATATAAGAACTGGCTGATCAAACCCTGTGTCATGATATGCTGAATCCGCTAAATTCAGACACTACATACTTTGTTATGGGTTTGGCCACATACAGTAAGAAATTCTATTGACATTTTAAAAAATATCAGTCAATCTATTGTTTTTTAATGTATATAGAGTGCTTATAACTTATCTATAGCCACAAACAAATTCAACAGCACACATCACAGCAATAAATATAACCTAACAACTGCCACTTAAAAATTTCACATCCTTCGACAAGTCTGGTTAAACATGCTTTGCATCATGTCCTGAAGGGCATGCAAACTCATGCTCTGCTGGATCAGAGATGCTGAGGACATTCCACAGAGAGTGGTCTGTCCCCAGCTCCAATATATGTAACTATCTCTGGATTGTCAATTTGACAACTCAGCTACCTGCAAAGAACGTGAAGAGAGAGGAATCTCTTAAGTTCTGCTTCTGCTTCTTGGAGTTAATGGAAGCAGGACTGTGTCCTTTTAATATATAGGACCCAAATGTGCGTGGCAAATTCATCCATAGTGTGATGAGCTGTTGGGAATAGGGAGAATAAGATTTTATTTGGGATACACCCTCTTGCTAAACCCATGTTTCTAACCTCTAGTATTTATCCTTGTTTAAGCACAGCAGGATATTGTGTGTATGTGTAAATTTCCCCCCTCCTTCTGCTGTAAATGTGATGCACGCATTTGCTATGTGTTACACCAACAAAATATTCTTGGATTGGGATAACAGGATTCCCATGTGCATTTTTATGTTTCACCTTTACATAGCCATAGTGAAGCAACCTTTTTTTTTTTTTTTTTTAAACTTTCGCTCCCTTCCCACTCCCAATGCTTAATTGGTTGAGTGCGGGACATAAGATTCGTTTACAGAAACTGAGGTATATCTGAGATGTCTAGATAAGTATCTAGTTTTTTAATTCTTGAAATTACTTTGTATTACCACTGTTGTCCAGGCACTAGGAATGGGGTGGAAACACAAGATAGTTCTTCACAATGGCAGAAACTGGTGCTCATGACTGTTTCTTTAGCATCTTCTGTTTTACTTTTTATTAGTCATGCAACCTCTCATGATCTCATACTTAGATTTTTCTGGAACTAGGAAAATATTGAGGCTCCTTGGCCTTAACCAGGAGATTATTTTGGACTTCTGGAAGAACCAGGAAAAAGTGGTCTTCATCACTGATGAAACAGGAATTCTGATGTGGCAAGTGATAGGGCATCTTTAGCGCTCTGCTCTTAGTAGTGTTTTCTTTCAACAGCTATAGTTAAACCTCTTGTGATATGTCAGCACTATTGGCAACACACTGTAAGTTGTCAAAGATGCTAGGAACATGTACGGAAGCCCTTTGGAAGGATGTAGAAAGATTCTCAGTAGGGCTGTCTTTCTGCATGGCAGGGAGCAATGTCCCAGTACATTGTTTTATCTGTCCTGAGGAGATAGCAGTTTCATGTTAAGCAGGGTGAAAAAGAAAGTGTTGGTGGGAACCAATTAGTGTGTGATCCAAGTACTTACTGCTTTTGAATATTATTACTGCAATATCAGGTTAATCCTATTAAAGTACTCAAGATTATAACTGAAGTATGCTTTTACCAAGTAGGTCAAGAATATCTTTCCTTGTGCCAGAACAACCAGATGCTAGCACCAGCTGGCAATTTGTATCTTCACTGCTTACCAAAGGCACAATTATCTTCTTGCATTGAAGCCAAAAGCCAGGGCACCTCAGAAATCATAAAGAACGTGAAGGGCAGGGATGATCTCACTGGTGGAAGGCAGGGGTTTTTTTGGTTTTGTTTGTTTTTTAAACAATGCTTCTAAAATATTTTGCATCTCTCAAATATATGTTAACTGTCTTAGAGAGATGCAGTGTTTTCAGTTTACATAGGAAATGTTAGGTTTCAGAGTGGCAGCCGTGTAAGTCTGTATTTGCAAGATCGCCTTAGTAGGAAAAAATTGTAGTTTATGGGAGTGTCTCTCAGGGTAGGTGTTTACTTCTTGTGGATAAGCCAAATGATAGAATCAGCAAGTTTGATAACCTGTGGCCTTAATCCTGCCTTTCAGAAAACTCTCATCTGTACCCCCTTACAAAATGGAAGGTGAGAGCAGGGACAAGCAGAGAAAGGAGTTGGTGACACTGAGTAAGCGTGGCATCCTAGCTTCTCAAAGGGTATGTATCTGAGGAGTTTAAGTAGCTTGAGGACAAGAGCATGATCATTGTAGGTGGTCCAAGGACCTAAGAAATCAGGAAGGAAGGAAAATGAAGTTTACCAGAGCTTTGGAAATCTCTTCTCCTTGTGGTATGAAGCACAGAAAGGATACTCTCTAATGATTCTTTAAATTGAAAGATCAGAGGGAATAGTCATCAGTAGTATCTCGCACTACGAAAGAGTCAGGCAGAAAGAGTTTGAACAGGGAACTGTCTGCATGCTTATAAGAAGTAATGGATGCTGTGAGAATGAGCTGAGGCTTATGAGACTGAAACATGAAGGGCAACCAGATGCCTGCTTTGACCTATGTGCCTCGAAGTGGCACGCTTGTAAAAAATGGGGACTGATGGTCTAGTGGCTCTTTGTCTAGGGACACTCATAACTGTGTCAGCTATTCTACTCTGTTGTGTAGTTTCTCACTGAGAAGCAGGACACTTTATCTCAGCCTCAGGATATAATAGAAGCCCATTAACCTCACAAAGGCAGACCAAGGGCCATATCTCAACCCAAGACTCTTGTTCCAAATCTACTGTTCAGAGATTGAGTAGAATACACTTGTCTCCTACACCTCTCATATTGTCATCTCCCAGGAGTGCACATAGGTTTTTTTAACCTAATGCTATCGTTAGACTGAAAATGCTGCTTATCTATAAGCTGACATCTCAGGAGTCTGTACGTTTGCAGAAAAAATAGCCTTTTGGGATGCTTTTTCATATTGTACTCTGCTCAAAGGCAGATTATTTGAAAATTTCAATAACTTTAGTTTAGCCACTTTTGTTGCCTGAACTTAGGCCTGAATCCACAAAGGGACTTGGCACTGCATTACCTAACTTCTAGGTGCTAGGAAAATCACTGAAACAACAACTGGGATTCACAAAGCTTGTGTTAGAAACCTAGACTCCCTGGCCTATACAATACGTAGAGAGAGAGAGAGGTGTTTAAGGGCTTGTCTACCCACTGGATCGGTGGGCAGTGTTCGATCCAGCGGGGTCAATTTATCACATCTGTAGACGCGATAAATCAACCGCTGAGCACTCTCCCTTCTACTCTGGTACTCCACCAGAACGAGAAGTGCAAGCAGAGTTGACGGGAGAGCGTCAGCTATTCACTTACCGCAGTGAAGACACCGCGATAAGAAGACCTAAGTACCTCGACTTCAGCTACTCTATTCATGTAGACAAAGGATTTGCACAGGGGGTCTCCAACACTGTAGAAGAGTGCTCTGACTACCGAGCTATGTAACATCCTGACTCTCCCTCAGTTTCTCCTGTTGAAGCTGTTTCACTTTGTAACAATAAAGAGTGATTGAAGTAAGGGGAGTGGGCTCTGGGTCTTGGACCGCTGAAGTGGATGCCCTGACCGCTGAAGTGGAAGCCCTAACCACTGAACTCTACAGTCTATTCACTCTCTGGCCCAATGACTTTTGAAGCTATTCCACTGTGTATAAATACTTAAATAAGAGAGATTGAGATGTTCTCCCACCAACATAGCTGCCACCGCTTGTGGGGGTTGGTTTAATTATGCCAATGGGAGAGCTCTCTCCTGTCAGCATAGAGTGGCAACGTGGGAGAATTTATGGTGGTGCAGCTGCAGCGGTACAGTTCTGCCGCTGTAAGGTCTCTAGTGTAGACATAGCCTAAATTAGGTGTCCAGGGAACTTTTTTACCCTGAAAATTTAGGCACTGAGTCAATTTAGGTGCCTGCAGGGTTAAGCGGCAGCTGAGCAGGAGTTTTGTGAATCACAGTGAAGTGTAACACTGGAACTGAAGTGATTAAATCAGAGGTTTAAACACCTAAGGCCCTTGGTGAATCTGGGCCTCCATATTCTCTCCATGTGTTGGCATTCTGAGAACTCAAGCTTTTTTGTTTTAAAAATTTAGCATGTACTTAATCCTCAGTCAGGAATGTAAACTTTATGGACTTTGAGAGAAAAAAGATTACTTATTGAGAAATGTTGTAAGCATTTGAAAATAGTGGACTGCACATACACAATGTAGCTTATCAATTTAAGTATGGGTATTCACATATTCATATCTAATTTTTTTCATATATAGACACGCATTCAAATAAACACAGATAACTTTTGTTTGTCTAATATTTGAGTAAATGGACTAGCCTTTGCTCTATATCTGGAGCAGTTCAGTCTTGAATCTCATGTGATGATTTAAAATAAGGGATATTTATAACCAAGGAAGAGAAGCATGAAAAGCTCCATTATTGCAATATTATGGTTGAAGTTTTAACGGCATTTAAAAAGGAAACTGAACTATGAGGTTCTCGAAATTATGAAAAAAGATTCTGATCTCAGTTACCTTAATGTAAATCTGGTGTAAATGAGTGTAAATCTGGTGTAAACTGAATCTGGCCCATGCATTTCTTGAATTCCCTGAACTTTGTGTGGTTAAAATTTCCATCATAACTTTATTTATTACTTGATCATTGTTGTTTTTACTGTAATTCGGGGTCAGGAAAGAGGAATGCTATTAAATATTAGTATGTGTAAAATTGGAGACAACTTATGGTGTCTAGGAGAACTAGATGGAAGCATCTTGTGATAGTGGATGCTGGTTCATACTTCGTTTCCCACTAGATTGTTATGCAGCTTCCAACATATAGGAAGTATGGCAAAGCACTTACTGTAAGCATTTTATCCTGAGGCCTCTAAGACGCTTCAACAATCCCAAGATAAACTCATTGACGCTCCAGGAAGTACAGTGAACTGCATTACGTCTATTCTGAACTGAGAGAGCTGAATGGGATCATCATATCTTGTGAATACAGAGGGTCAGATTTTGCTGTTATTACTAGAGTAAAACTTGTATTGAAGTCTGGGGGAATCTAGAACTGTAAGGCTGAACTGTAAGGTTCAGAATGGCGAGGTTTAAATGGAATATCTGTAACTCTTCCTTTGGCAACCTGTGTTTTTGATCATGAGACATCAGAACACTTTTGGCTTGCTTCTTAAATGTGTAGCCAGTTGGCTGTGATGTATAATGTTCATGCCATGAAAGGCACTGAGATATTTGGCAGCTACTTTACTCATGAACATGTATAATCATAAGTCACATACATTTTTATTTTGTGGTGCTGTTCAAGATTGTTTTTTTCTTCATTTCATGAAGTCAGAATATTTACATAGCCAGATATAAATATATTATAAAGTATTTATTAATTATAAGGATATATTTAATAAGTATATCTGCTTAAAATAAAAAAAAATAGTATATCCCAATTTTACATGAAGGCAGAAAATAGTTGGTCTCAAGAACTCTCTTGATAATCATAAGGACAGGACCCATCTCTCTCATTTTTTCTCTAATCTGTGCAGTATCAGTTTTTACAGCTGCACAGCCAAATGCCCTGAGATTTTGTAGGTTGCTCTGAAAACTGTTCCTCAAAAGTTTGAGTCTTGATCCCAAAGCCTTGGGTTAGGTTGTGACCGGTTTTTCTGTGAAGAATACAATGTTGGGAAAATTTTTAGTTTCCCAACCCAAGGGCAAACTACTTAGGAATTTGGGTTTTACAGGCAGGTAACATTTCTTCTTCATGTGTAACACTCCAAACTCTGAGGCAGAGAGTAAGAAACCAGTTAAATTATTTGTTGATTGTATAATGATCCAAAATGTCAACAGATGTTCACCAGGAGGATTTCTGCACAGAAAAGATGTCACTTCTTGATTGCTGTAAACACTATTCTAAATCTCTGTATTTTACATATGCCCCATTGATATTAGAATGCCAACTTGTGAGGCGCTTTCATACTTCTGACAAAATAGTTCTGCAGCCTGGCTGAGCTTCCTGCAGAATAGTTTGGCTGGTTACAGAAGCCAGACCGTAACCTACTTCAGTAGCGCTCATATTATTTCTGCCTAATACGCCTCTTATTGCTTAATGAAATTTCCTTTTCATCAGAGTATAGTTCACTTTTTTTATATTTGTAAACAACCATGTAATATCTACATAACCAATTTCATATTACAATCTAATATCTGGAGAGTTGATGGATTTATGCTGAATACCAATGTTGTACATCAGAGGTTCCCAGTTTTTGTTTGTTTCGCTGTGCCCCCCCTTTGGAGAGTGATGTGCCATACGCATCACATTTTTCTAAGAAAGAGTATTTCCGTGGATGCCTAGGGTCAGGGAGTCCATCCTGGCTAGGTGCCCAACTGCTCCCTGGCCTGTGAGCATCCCCTGCTTGGGACATGCTCCAGGAAGGTGGCCCCAACTGGATGCAGACATCCATGCTGTGCACCTCTCCTCATGCTCCTGTCCCTGGGATCCCCCAGAATCATTCACAGGCCACAGGTTCCTCTGGTCCTGGCGCAATCACCAGCACGCAGGCGCAAGAGCCTGTGTGGGTAGGCAGGAACTACCTCCCAAGGGGTTGCATATGTATTTGCCCCTGAAGAGTGAGTGACCTGGTATGGCATCCTTCCCCTCCACCTCTGGCACTGGGAGAGGCCACCAAGTTCCCTTGTTCCTCATCCCTTCCCCATTCCACCAGCCTGACAGCGGCAGGAGCTGGAGCAGGACACTCAGCTAGTGAGAGAAATTATGTTATCAACAATATTTTGAAGAAACAAGAAAAAATTCTTAACCAGTCTCCTGTCCCACAGCTTGAAAAGACTCCTGCTTTGTATTTTTAGCAAGGCAATTGCTATATGTATATGCCATTTGAGGTTGTTATGCATTAGCTTAAAAGTATTTCAAAATGTAGAGCAATGTAAAGTTCATGACATATTAAAGTCAACAGCATGTTTACATACTTGGAAATACAGCTACTATATGTATGTGGAATCACGCTAATCCTCTAGGGATGATACGTTTATGAGTGACTTTGAAACTTAGGGTCTGATCCAAAGGATTCCCATGATTTCTGTGGGCTTCATATCTGGCCCTTCATCTCCAGTTTAGATGATATGTATACACAGCTGAAATGGGAAAACCTTCTATAGGAAGGTTGAAAAAGCAGCTAAACTTATGTTCTATCAGGCTGGAATTGCACTTTTATGCATTTGTTACATTGTGTTGAATGATATATAGAAACTATTTCATTAATATGGGTTTAAATATAGAATGTAACCCTGGAGGGAAATATTTCTACACATCAATGTTTGTATTTAGTGGGAGCTAATCAGAGGATTTTTTGTTGTTCAGGAAATCAAAACTCTTTTGAGTTCAAATGGATTTAAAATCCGTTGGTGTAATGGTAAATATAGCAACATATCAAATTCACTGGTTTTATACATACAGAGTGATCAGTGATCACATAATGTAAAATGCTTTCAGGCAAGTCCTACTCTTTCCGCAAAAGAAAGCTACAGAGACAAAAAGGTTCTTAACACAGGAGAGTGACCTTGCTAGAATACATGGTGTTCGTAGAATGTTGCTCAAAAATTAATGCTTCCCTATCTGGATGGTAGTGTTCTTTCTTATTTTACAGATGTGGGAAATGGGTGAAGAGAACTAGAGTTTGTGCTGTCTTTTAGAAATTCCATCTGTCCTCCTGCTGAAGTGAATCCTATTTGCAGGGCAGCACTCATTGCTGGAGTGAGGGGTTGCAATTTGCACTTAAACTTCTGCTAGCACACGTAACCTGCTGGTTTGTCCAAGCAAATCAGTGGCAGATCCAAGATTATTGTTTGAGAGTTCCTGGCTCCCAGTTCCATGCATAACCCATCAGAACATGCAAAATGGTGTCTTAATGATCTTTAATTATACCAACTATCAGAACATTTAGCAAGGTCTCTGATGGTATTTAGGAACCTTGGATGAAATCCTGGCCCCATGGAAGTCAATGGAAGTTTTGTCATTGAACTCTCAATGGAGCCAAGATTTCAATCCTTGTCTCTTAAATTACTTAACCAAGCACACACTCACTCATTTATTTTAAAGAGAGAATGAGAGGGGTTTTTTCCATTTTTAAATAGTCATTTCTCTCTTCTGCTCTTATCTTTGATTTTTCCAGATGTGCAGGCATGCAAGTGTGGTAGCCCAATCTGTACCCACGTGAAGAGACGCTACCATAAATAGTATAAGAAAGCAGGCATAGAACTGAAACAATTGACAAATATCTGTAATACACTAAGGTGACCAAATAATAAGTCTGTCGTGTATCAAACTGCTTGTCAGATCAGTGTTCGTGATTGTCAAGGTTCCTTCCCCACTTTGAACTCTAGGATACAGATGTGGGGACCTGCATGAAAACCCCCTAAGCTTATTTTTACCAGCTTAGGTTAAAACTTCCCCAAGGTACAAACTATTTTACCTTTTGCCCTTGGACTTTATCACTGCCACCACCAAGCGTCAAACAGATATATAACTGGGAAAGAGCCCGCTTGGAAACGTCTTTCCCCCCAAAATCCTCCCCAAACCCTACACCCCTTTTCCTGGGGAAGGCTTGATAAAAATCCTCACCAATTTGCATAGGTGAACACAGACCCAAACCCTTGGATCTTAAGAACAATGAAAAATCAATCAGGTTCTTAAAAGAAGAATTTTAATTGAAGAAAAAAGTAAAAGAATCACCTCTGTAAAATCAGGATGGTAAGTACCTTACAGGGTAATCGGATTCAAAACATAGAGAATCCCTCTAGGCAAAACCTTAAGTTACAAAAAGACACAAAACCAGGAATATACATTCCATTCAGCACAGCTTATTTTATCACCCATTTAAACAAAACAGAATCTAACGCATATCTAACTAGATTACTTATTAAGTTCTAAGACGCCATTCCTGTTCTGTTCCTGGCAAAAAACAACACACAGACAGAGAGGGCCTTTGTTTCTTCCCCGCTCCAGCTTTGAAAGTATCTTGTCTCCTCATTGGTCATTTTGGTCAGGTGCCAGCGAGGTTATCCTAGCTTCTTAACCCTTTACAGGTGAAAGGGTTTTTTCTTCTGGCCAGGAGGGATTTTAAAGGTGTTTACCCTTCCCTTTATATTTATGATAGTGATCTATGCCAGTTTTTGCCTGTGTATGTCGGCTATTCTTTCAAATTCATGAACCTGTATGCAGCCTGTGTTTTGAAATGGAGTAGAGCTAAAATATTGAATTTCACACAATCTGAAATGGATTCTGTAACTCCTTAAAATTTTCGTTAAAAATACCTCCCTGCCCCTTTCTATCAAAGGAAGAAAATCATAACTTGACCCACCTTCTCAGAAAAAATCCTAGTAAATAGACCCCATGACTTCCCCAGATTTTCAAGAGACTTGGCCTTATTCAGACCTTGGAAAAAGGATCTGATTAAAAAAAAAATTTCATTGTTCTGGTAGATTAATATATATTTAAAATATTATAGGAGGACTCTCACTGTTGTGACGGGTATTCCATTATAAATCTGATAAACTGTGTGTCACATTAACTAGCGTATCCTGTAAATAAAATATCCTGTAATGATGAGCATCTGTAATGGCAATGTTGAGGTAGCACTGGGAAGATCTATAATGGTAAACATTCTAAGAACAGGAAGTCCCTTTCTGTTCTGTTGTCCTTTAATTACATTATAAAAACTAATACATGGATTTCAACCAGGGAACCTGTTTCTGTCCCATTTTCTTTCCTCCAGCCTCTTTAATTTAAGCCTTGGCCATCAGGCTTTTGTTTATTTTTTAGCATTGGATACATGAATGTTATTGAAAGGAAGCAAATATCACGTGAATTAGCATTTTGTAGCCAAAGGCCCTTCCTCTTTTCCTATTGGATTAACTCACATTAATATTGAAACCTCTATCTTTCTTCAAAGCATCTGTCACTCAAATTCCAAGTGATTTAGAAAATAAAAGCTTTTTGGGTGAAACTGTAATCACTAAAGTTCTATCTGCTTTTGGTACATTTGTGAAGATCTCATGGCACTACTTCTAAGAATTTTCCCTTCTTGTGGCACTGTAGTGCAAGAGTTATATAGCTGCTTGATGTACTTTACCCCAGAGGTTGCTGATTTCAATGGTTTTATGTAATATCACTTTTGGGATATTGGAAATATTAGTATTTCTGTAATGGTTACAAGATATCTACTCTGATGTTGTTCAGTTAAGGATAAGTTCCTTCATATAAAAAGTTGGTAGAAAATTAAAAAATGATAAGTGAACTGAACCCAAATGTGGCTAATAAAATATTTTCCAACTTGCGTGCCTAAAGTTAGGCACGTAAATGAATGGCAGATTATTTTTCCTTCTTCCACAGAAGGTGGATGGGAGACGGTTCACTTCTGAAAAACAAGCCACAGATTAAGTGCCTAAATATTGATTTTAAGTTACTAAAATTTGAAAATGCTGCCCCAAGTGACTTACCCAAGATCACATAGTAAAAAGTTTGCTGAACTGAGAGTAGAAAACTGGTAATTGGGATTCCTGGGTTCTGCTTTAATCATTCAAAACATTCCCTTTCATGCAAAATATTAATATTTCCTTTTGTCCCACTATACTCTGCCCCTTCCTCAGCAATTTCACAAAGAAATCTGCTCCTTTTAAAACAGCTTCAAGAAAAAAAAATTGGTCTGTAAAAAATGTAGTTCTGTAACTTAACCATGGGGGAGAGTGTTTTTTATCTGCTAACATCTGTTTTTACAGCTCATTTAGAAGTGTGTTTTCCTTTAGCTGCTTGGCATCTATAATTTTAATAAGCTTATTGGCAAGGGTTAAGATAGATCTCCCAAATCACTGGGCGTTTCTATTTGGCAATCCAATATTTAGAGACAGAGTAGCCTTATAGCACAATAGGAGTCTAGCAGAAAATAAGTATGTACCCCTGAATCTAGTAGAGTAAAGACTTAGTAGTTTCTGCAAACTTAATGTGAAAATATTGCTGGAAGAGAATGATAATTCTTAAACTAGTTCACAAATTTCTTTATGATGGGTAAAACAGTGATGTGATCTTGCCAGAAAATTGATATGACCGCTTAGTTTAAAACTCTTGTTATATCAGAGTCCAGATCTGCCCTCTGATATGCACGCTTTGTTCT
Organism: Lepidochelys kempii; assembly: GCF_965140285.1. Lineage (NCBI taxonomy): Eukaryota > Metazoa > Chordata > Testudines > Cheloniidae > Lepidochelys > Lepidochelys kempii. The sequence continues at coordinate 56,520,536 of NC_136383.1, forward strand.
CATTAAAATCAGTGGAAGCTCCATGCAGGTATTCAAATGATGAACTAATCATACAGAAAAATGAAGAGAATGGGCCAGATTCTTTCCTGCAACTAAGCTGTGCTTGTTGGACGTAGAGGCATGGGGTTTCAGGGAGCTGGTTTCAGTCCCTGATTCTTATAGACTCATAGGCTTTAAGTCCAGAAGGGACCATTGTGATCATCTAGCCTGATCTCCCGCACATATCAGGCCACAGAACCTCACTCCAATGGTAGATCTATAACCTCTGGCTGAGTTACTGAAACCTTCAAATCATAATTTAAAGACTTCAACTTACAGAGAATCCATCTTTTACTCTAATTCAAACCAGCAAGTGACCTGTGTCCCATGCTGCAGAAGAAAATGAAGAACCCCCATGGTCTCTGTCAATCTGACCTGGGGGAAAATTCCTGACCCCCCAAATATGGTGATCAGTTAGGGCCTGAGCATGTCTGCAGGACCCACCGGGCTGACAATGGGGAAAGAATTCACTGTAGTAACTCAGAGCCCTCACCATCTATGGCCACCGGAGATGTTTGCAAGATATTCTGATAATTGATGTGCATAAGCCCTAGTACCAATGGCGAGGGCCCTATCAAATTCATGGTCCATTTTGATCAATTCCATGGCCAGAGGGCTTTAAAATTGGTCAATTTCACGTGTTCAGACTTTTACATCTGAAATTTGAGTGTTGTGACTGTGGGGCTCCCTTTTCTGGCAGCGGGGACTCACAGCTAGGAGCCCCCCGGCTGGGGCACTCCCAGCAGCAGGGGAAGATTGGACCCACATCCAAAACCTCCTCTAGCTGCAGGAACCTTTGAGGCCCATCACTGGCGCTTCCTGCAGCAGGGGGATGCACTCAGATGTGGGTCTGATCTACCCCTGAGAGTGGCCATGTAGGAGAAGGACAAGTCCTGTCTCTCCCCAGCCTGGCAGGGACTTGCAGCTAGGAGTCCCCTATCTGGGGTGCTCCCCACAGCAAGGGGAAGATCAGATTTCATGGAGAAGGGCTTATTTTACAGTCTGTGACGTGTGTGTGTATGTGTGGGATATTGGGGCTCCTATGAATGATGCGACAAGGAACCAACCTCCCCTTTCTTATAGCCTACTGTAACCCTCCTAGGGGGTAGGGATGGGGAGTGGATGGTAAGGTCCCAGCAATGGGTTGACTGGAGGACCTGGATGGAAAATGAAGTGGGGGCTCGTGGAAGCCCCGGGTAGTTATTTGGATGATCATGGAGTTGCCTGCACTGTAGACTTTTATCTGCCGAGTACTCCCAGACATCTAATAATAAAGTTGTGGCCTGATTAAATCCATATCAAGAGTCTCCTATCCTTCTTTCGGTATAGACGGTTAATGGGGCTGGGTTAGATAATTATTTAATGATAATGTTGAGATTCAAGAAGTTAAAGCTTTATAACCCTTAAAGCACAAATTGTCAACATCATATATCAAAGTATACAAAGTAAATATTTTTTAAACTCTACGTTCTCAAGAAACAATTTTCCTTGACTATCTGTAAATTTTGATGATTATCAATGAAAATATTTTTTGTGTGTGTGTATAGTGAAATCCAAGCCTATGTATTAAATATCTCCAACTGATACATTTCATAGACACACTGCAGACATTGACTCTGTCTTATCCTTTTAGTATGAAATATCGTATATAACACCTTTTGGTATTAACAGAGATTTTCAAACTGTCAGCTATAAAAGGACTCTAAACTGCAATCTGCCAGTGCATAGTGTCTGATATGTTCCTGTTGACCTCAATGGGATCAATTCCCAATGACATCAATAAGCAGAACTGGGTTCCAAATTATCCAGAACAAAAATAACTAATAATGTATTTTCTTCAAATATAGCAAGTTAAATAAGCTTCCTGGGAGATTTAGATATATAGTAAACTAGAAAGGGAAAAGTCACTTCGACTAGATTAAGAAAACAAATAAATTTCATATCATAGTAACTCAAAGGCAATCTGCAGGTTTCTGCAACCTGTGAAGGAAATTTACAGTTTCTTTTGCTATTAGGGTAAACAATGCAACTTTCAGGCCAGGTCAGGGTTTTTTGTTTTTGTTTTTGTTTTGTTTTTTGAATCAAAGTTATAGAGGAGCAAAGAAGAGGGTTTTGTAATGGAAATTAGTTAACTATGGATATGCTAACACGCTTATGCAAAGTGTAACATCATGTATCTAATTTTCTTCACTTTTGAATTCTCTACATGTATCATGATTATCAGTCATCATTTATTAATAAAACTAGATTAAACATTTACAAACATTTTATTATAGGTTGCATGTTCATTCCAAATTAGAAAAAGGCCCATTGGGAGCAAATTTAAAACCTAGGTTTTAGCACAGAATATTCTGAAACCTTTTGAATAGATCTACTGAAAACTGGCTGTTCTGTATCCAGTGTTAATTTAGCATACTAATACAACCCCAGAGAATTATCATTATTCAGTCTAGAGTTCTGTTGCTGTTACTTTATAACTCCCTCCAGCAGTTTTTCCATTTCTCTGGTGTGTGAAATGATCCAACAAAATTCTGTCAACCATGTGACACTGCTTTTCTGTTAGTTTGCATAAGAGTCGTATATACAGCATATATGGGTTTTTTTCCCCCATGAATGATTAAAGATGATTGAAATTCTGGAAACTGCTGGGCTTTCTTTGCATTTATTGCCTTAAAGAGTAGGGTATACATATTTTACAGGCCATATGCTGTCAATGTTTTAACTAGAGGCTTTTATAAAATTCCCCCCTAACCACAAAGCCTAGAGTGTTTGGGCTTCAAGAGAGGGAGGAAGGACTAGATAATCTATTAATTTGTTTTCCTATTTAAATATTTAAAATGTTTCCAATAACCTGAGGTGGTAGGGAGGCAACATCACAAAGCAAGGTAACTAATATTGATGTACACTTTTTCTGCAAATTCTTAAACTTTTTCTCCTGAAAATTATCTAGTATATTACTAAAATATCAGTGTACAACTTGTCTCTGTAGGAAAGCCCAGTTCATCCTATTGGGTATATTCTACAGGGTGGGATGAGGGGAGGGTGGTGTTTTTTGTGAGCCCCACAAATGTAATATTTTGCAGAGATAATATAGAAAAGGAGCTCCGAGAGAATGAGAAACCTCTCCAACTCTCCCTTCAGTTTGGGTTAGCAGACTTTTTAACAAAAAAAAAAAAACCTCTACTCTAGCATATCACTGTGGTTTAGATTGGAGTCAATTGGACAGGTGGATTGTATTGGAAACCAAACACATAGCGCTGCTTCAGACAAGAAATTGTCAGTTTGTTCAACTATTCCATATATTCTCCAATCTGCTTAACATAAAACCCTTAATCACAATGTCTTTCTTATTTTTTTTTTCTTCAGGTGAAAGTTATGTATGCGCATCCAATGAACCATATCGCAAGGTTGATTATACCAAGAATGTCAATCCAAACTGGTCTGTGAATATTAAGGCTGGGTCTGCTCGATCCTTGACATCTCTGACATCTATGAAAAGCGAAGTAAAGGAGAGTAAAGATTTCATTAAACCCAAACTGGTGACTGTTATTCGGAGTGGAGTGAAGCCACGGAAAGCTGTGAGAATTCTGCTGAATAAAAAGACTGCTCATTCCTTTGAACAGGTTTTGACTGACATCACAGAAGCCATTAAGTTAGATTCAGGCATTGTCAAGAGACTTGTAACACTAGATGGGAAGCAGGTAAGAGAACAAACCAACTTGGATATTGAATATTGGGTACAAATTAAGCTGCCTCTACTTTTCTATTCTGTCATCATTTTCAGTTTTTCTTAACATCTAAGTTCTACCCTGCTTATGAATATTTAGTGTATTTTAACAGTCATTAATTTTTCCAAAGCCTTCCTTTATCATCCTAGAAAAGTAGGTTTGATATTTCTCAACCAGCAGATGTAATCACAATTTGAGAGGCTGGAATGGGGAAAAGTTTAAAAAAAAGTATACCCTCCCTCTCCCTTCCCAAATCCAGGTTTCCTGTCTCCAGTAGATGACTGCTTCCACCTACAGGATATTATAGTACAAATTCACTAGTTGATACCAGCGTGTGCATGTGGGAGGGGGCCCTCAGGGAAAATGAAAATATCATCTTGTAGTCTTGCTACCTCCTCCCCCTGCTTATTTATTTCACCCACCTGTTACCTCTTGTCTTTGACTTTTGCAGGGTCTTTGGGATGGACTAGTTTGTGTAGTGTCTAGCACAACAGGACTTCAATCTATTTCAGGCTGTTAGCCATTTCTATAATATAGATTATTAAAACTCCAGGGTACATTTATGACCTCAGCACATTAGGGATGGGGACATTTTGGGTGATGTTATGCTGTGGACTGAGGAGAGTCTTCAGTTCTTGGCCTTCTATGGCACTTGGGAATGCTCTGAAACAGGGCAAAACACATTTGGCTGCTGCATTGACTTTTCCTCATGGTCTTGGGAAGTGGGTATGGCCAGGCTATGATTAGAGTGGTAGTGAGGAGGAAGCAGTAAGTGTTCTCAGGCAGGGTAAGCAAACTTCTAGAAAAGCTTTCACTTCTCAGGTCTACAGCTAAGGAACAAAGCAGCAGATTAGGAGAGCTGTTACTGTTACCTCTCCATTACTGTGCAGTTTGTTTCAACTGTGGAGGAGAGTAAAGATGGCAACTGCTCTGTTAAGGAAGGGAGATTCAGAACGTTACCCCAGCACAGACTGAGAATTGCCCTACAGGACAGTAATGTACCCAGATGGCTGGGGACAGTAATATCAGTCATTTCATGCTGAAATTCTGTTTCTGTATATGCATTTCCCTTTTCAAAATGAAGCTGTGGAAGCAGATATTTCCAGCACAACCTGCTCGTAAAAGCTATCTCTTCTCCTTCCCTGTTCTCCACCCCCAATAAACATAAAGCATGGAGCTAACTAAGGTCCTTAGCTGATACAATTGAATCTGAGTAGGCTTTGCTCTATTGACAGAACTATCCTTCACAGTGCAGCGTTTGTCCATACGTACAAGTGGAAAAAACAAAACAAAGGTAACACTGAGCCCAAATGCCACTTAACCAATTCCTGACTTCTTTGCAGGTGCAGCATTAGATTGGCCCATCATGCATTTGAGGAAGAAGTGGGGGCTGGGAAGCAGTAAGTTTAGAGTAACTAGCTGTTTCCCAACAGATAATGGTTCCTTCATCTCATGCTGTAGCAGTGTTTCTGCAAGCCTCAGTTATTTCTAGTGGGGGAAATAGCCTGTTGCCTAGCTCTGCTTCCACCCGAGTCATATTCTTGGTGATTAGCTAATGTGGATGGTTGCACAGGTAACCCTACGGGGGCGCTGTCTTCATGCACACTGATTAGCAGAAAGGCTCCTTTGCTTTGGCAGGTAACTGCTCCACCCCCTTAGAGGGGGAGAGATGCTTCTGCCTTTCCTGCAGTAATGGCCTGACTCTCTCACTCATATAACTGTGTGCATACGGGTTTTTGGTTTTTTGTCTGTCCTTTGTTGGTATACATAGAAGTTGGCACCAAGGGCATTTGTATGGTTTGGCGGATGGAGAGGCGCTTTGGTTCCAATTAGCAGTTGATGGAGATTTCTGAGCCCATTTTCCCGAATGTGGTAATTACTTATTCTTCCAAATTTGCTAGGAAGGCAATTCTTTTGTGTTGATGTCATATTGCTGGCAAAACTTGAAAGGCAACTTTAAAAAAAAAAAAAAGGTATTTTGTAATTGTAAAATGCAACTGCTGTTGTGTTTTTTATCTTACTTATCTCCTATAAAATACTCTACTAACCCTTCTGGCTTCTCAAAAATTAAGAAAAGTATAAATTGTGCTCTGCTAATTTGGAATTGATATAGGATGTTTGTTTTAAGTTAAGACATACAGCTATTAGTGGCAAAATAATAGTTTTCGTCACAACGTTCCTCTTCATTTCAAAGGGAATCCTTAGTTTACTTGTTAATTTATTTAATTTTTTTATTTTCAGTTGAGAGATTTACACTCTGAGGGGGAGATGATCATTAAATTAATGATCTTTTGAATAAAACTTCCTTTTAATTTTAAGCAGTACATTGGAAACAAAAGTCTCAAAATAATTTTGTCTAATATTTTTCATCTATACATCAGACTATTATTCTTTTACTATAGCAACAACATGACTGTAGTTATGCATAGAGAGAAGCATTTCTTGAGCTTTGTATATTATGAGACAGTTGTGTATTTTAAGCCATAATTTATAACATCCAATTAAACGTTCTTCATTCCTTTAAACACCAATGACCTGTAGTTACAACAATAAGATCTGGTCTTTAGATTGTTAGATTCTGTTGAGAGTTGAACAACTAGTTCCTGTTTCCCAGATTCTGACAGGGCAACTGAGCAAGACACAAAGCTCTGGTAAAAGTACCCTGGTCTAGACTTTCTTTTCCTCTATTCTGGGGGATTTGCCGGATGTCTTCCTACAACCAGAGTGAGAGCTGTGTGTTTCCTCTTCATTCTTTGCCGGAATCCCTCATTCCTACTCTGAAGTGAGGCTAGACAGACTAAACTTTGTTTAGAAAGTTAATCCTCTGTGCCCCAAATAAAGGATGGAGTGTTTAGATCTTGTTAAAGGAGCTCAAAGTCGTTACCAGCACAGACTGGATATTGCCCTACAGGTCAGCAATGTATTCAGATGACTGGGGACAGTAACCTCATGCTGAAATTCTGTTTCCTTATATGTTCAAGAAAGCTCATTCTCTTGTCAGCTGCATGGTATAGAAATAGAAAGCACATATCGTTCACACAATGGACATAAAATATTGTTTGTCCATCCTCATCTTGACTCACCTCTCTTTCTCCTTCATACCAACTGCTTGGTGGTTTTTATTAACAGTATTATTGGGAATTTCCGTAACAATTCAACAAGACTAAAAAGTTGGGATCCTCCCCCAAAAGTACAAGATAACGAATTATACTGACTGAAAGAACATGCCTCAAACAATAGTTAATGCTTTTAGCTTACCTTTAGTCCCTGAAAACCAATGTTATCAAGGTAGCTATCTCCATGCTGCTGAGTTGAAACAAATTCTCTACACTGTTCTTTTAGAACAGCTCAACATAAGAGTCCCATAACTTTATCTGGTGTTAAGTGACCTTCGATGTATAAATAAATGTTTCTAGTGGGAGGCTTGTCTTGGAGAATTTATGAAGAAGGCCAAATGTACCTGTTAAAACTGCCTTATTGATGTGAGATTAGGCAGCATTTCTTGATGGCAGAAGAAATGAATGGGCAAGAGCAAGAGGAGTAGGATTAGCAGTACAGCTGGTATCCAAGATTTGTTCCTTCATTTCTCATCATCTGGTTTCCCCAGGGAATCTGAGAACCCCAGTATAATTCCCATCTGATTTGGGATTGATGCTTTGGCACAAAGCCTAATAAATAACCTTTCAATTTACAGAACATAGTGTAAAATAATTATTTTCTAGCTTTATTAAAATAATGGTGCTTGATGAGAGGAAAAAATGAGAATTTTATAACTTTGAGAATGTAATTTCAACAAATAACTGGTTACCTATGGGTGGGGAAGGAACTGAACCAATGATAGTGCAGGGCTGTTTCTTTAAGACTACATCAATTTTTCAGTTTAAAAATAAACATTTTTAATCATCAGTAACGCTTTACAATGAAGAAACTAGGCATAAGTTAATGTATAGTGTTGTAGTGACTCTCACCCCCTCTGTATTTTAAGCATATTTTAATTGCATCATTACATTGCTGTCAGACATCTTACTGCAGGTGTTAGAAATGACTATAATAGAGATTTGCCTCCACATTAGCTGGCATTGTAAGTACTCAAAAGCTATTGAAATTTGGAACATCCCCCATAAAAAGAGTGCTTTATCTTTCCTCTTACGTTTCAGGCTCTAAGCCAGTGGTGCCGACACTCACAGATTTATTGTGAATAGTACAATTTTGACCCCCTGCTGCAGGCGGTCTCATGAAGATGCAATTTTGGATGAACTGAGAAAGAGAGATGGAGAAACTCCCCATCACATTGCCCTGTAAGCTGGGCAAGTTTCAGTAAACTGAAGCCCAAAGACAAGTTTTAGTCCCAGCTCTTCAACTGATTGCTAAGAGTTGTGAAGGGCACAGAAATAGTGTAGTGATGATGTACCCTCATGTGGCTACTGTGGTGGGGTTAACTCTCACTCATCCATTTTGCAGATAGATGATTGCAAACTTCACTTTCATGTAAGAGGTGCTGCTGCTTGCCTGAGTGGCAAGGGAGACTCCCAGTCTGAATATGATCCAAGCAATCTCAATGCAGTTTCATCACCATGAACCTGCCACAAGGGAAGTCACACAGTCACACTTGTGGCTTCTCTGGCTGGTTGGTTGCTCCATGAGGAGACGGAGGTGTCTGCCTGAAGACAAGGCAATAGTAGATGTATGTAAAGTAGTGTGGGAGTCAGCCTGCAGAAGAAACACTGTTGGGTCAGGAGAAGAATCTTGGGAGCTGGTGATGGTCACTCTGCCTGATTGGCTCAAAGAGCAGAAAACATGGAGAGAGAGTGTTTTTCATTTAAAAAGTTAATCATTTTTGTCAGTGTTTTATTAATAAAACCTCTAAGGATAATGGGCCAAAGTTTGCCCCAAAGTTTGCTATTGAAATTGTGCTGCAGTAACTTGTGACAGTGTCTGCTATACTGCATTTTTTCTTTTTTTGTTGTTCACATTTGATAAAATAATCCATCCTTTCACAGAAACTGACCAAAGTACCACCACATATGTAGCACAGAGTTGCTATTTAAACAGTTCAGTTTGCTTGCACTTCAAACAGTGACATTTTATGGCTAATTTTTTGATGAGAGATGTTTAGTTTAGTTTTATTAATATTCCAGAGCCTATCTTAATGACAATTGCTTTAATGACAGCAATTTAAGTAGTGATTTGCAGAAATGGACTTAGTAGCTAGCATGGTAAATGAAAGGCATGCGATTATGGTCTGCCACCTGCCATTCTGAGATGAAATCACAGAGCTGAGAATCTAAACCTTGGGAATTTGTTGTGTCCCACTGACTCTGATCATTAACAGATAATTAGTCTGGTAAAAGCTTTAGAATTTATCCTGCAGCTGTCCTATATCAGATTAGGATTGGTGTCAACTGCTGACTGTCAGATTCTTAAAGGGCCATAATTAGAACCTTTCCACCAGTAGGGAAGCCTGTCCCTGATTGCGACTTGAACCTTGTGCTGTCAGCTCTTACTAGGCCTCCCTTTGAGCCATTAGCTACCTTGAACACGTATCACTTGTCCATGAAAGTTGCATTCTTTGTGGCCATTACCTCAGTCAGGACAGTAGATGAATTGGGAGCCCTAATGGTGGATCCCCCATGCACTATATCCTAGAAGGACACAGTCTCATTACAGCTACATCCCCAAGGTGGCTTCAGAGTTCTGCATATATCAACCTATGCACTTACCTGTTCTTCACCCCTTCCTTCCCAAACCGCATGAGTCAGAGAGGCGAGAAGGCTTCATCCCCTTGACGTACAACATGTTCTCACCTTCTATCTGCAAAGGACAAGATTGATCTGAAAATTTCCCAGACTTTGCCATAGCTGGACCTCAGACTCTTTCTGCTGTCTCCTCTGAGAGGATCTCAAAGTGGATCATGGGTGTATCTTACTCTATCAATTGTCTCACATTTCTCCCCAACAAGGAGCAAGTACTCACGCTACAGGAGCACAAGCGACATCGATAGCATTGCTTCAGGAAATACCTTTGCTTGACATTTCTAAGGCAGCTATGTAGACTTCCATCCATATGTTCATGAGACATTATACTCTAGGACTGGACTCCACTGCTGACACATCCTTTGGGACAGCAGTCCTTTTGTGTGGCTCTGCAAACTGCATCCTTGCACCCTCTGCCTGCTTGAGTACTGCTTATCAGTCACCCACAGTGCAATACACCTAGGGACCAACACTCGAAGAAGAGGAAGTTACTTACCCTGTAGTAAGCGGAGGCTCTTTGAGAAGTGTGGTCCCTCTCTGTATTCCGCTACCCACCCTCCTTCCCTTCTGCTTCGGACTTTGCTTGGATTCGCAGTAAAGAAGGAACTGGAGAGGCGGTCAGCCCACACTGCTCTTTATTATCTTGTTTGGAGGCACAAGGAGAGCCAGGGCACACTTAGGCAAACAGATACTGCTTTCAAAATTCTTTGATTCTGGGCACATGAAGCATATGCATATCATAGAATCATAAAATATCAGGGTTGGAAGGGACCTCAGGAGGTCATCTAGTCCAACCTCCTGCTCAAAGCAGGACCAATCCCTAATTTTTGCCCTGATCCCTAAATGGCCCCCTCACGGATTGAACTCACAACCCTGGGTATAGCAGGCCAATGCTCAAACCACTGAGCTATCCCTCCCACCACAGAGGCATTCAGATAGGGATCACACATCTCAAAAAGATCCAGTTACTACAAGGTAAATAACTTTTTCCCTCCCCATCCCCCCGCTTTCTGTCACCACTGCTACACACACAAAAGAAGTTAATGAGATATGGTGAGTGGGTGGTTGTGAGATTTTTGTTTGTGATTGGTTTTTAAGTTATAAGTGTTCAAAATTCAGTTAGGATTCCCAAAGTAACTGTAATGTAGCCTGTTGGAGTTTTACAGTATCTGTGTTTGGTAACTTTATGAATTAATATTTATAATATGAGAAGTGGGGTTGTGTTGTACCAATAAAATAAAAACCAGCAGGATCTTATTAAAGGGAAAAAGGCAAAATACCACATTTATTGTGAATACAGAAAGAATCATAGTAAGCAGTTAGTTATAGCTATAACATTCCATTCAATCTCATATTTATTCACACATTCATTCATACAACACACACACACACACACACACACACACACACACACACACACACACACACACACACACACACACACACACACACACACAGGTTCTGCAAGGTTGTTATCATAATTACCAGCCTTAGAGTTGCTCATGCCAAGCCACTGGCCAGGTGGCCTGGACATGAGGAGGGAGCAGGGCCTTGTCAGATGCTCATCTGATGCTCCTGGAAGTTGGTTTGCAGAATCAGACCCCAAAGTTCTCACTTTTTAGAGTCTATTTTTATAGGAATTTCTTCCTATGCCAGTCTATGGGAATTGCTTCATCATGCTGTTGCTGAATCAATCAGCAGATAGCACATTCCTGATGGCTCTAAGATGTTATCTTGTTCTTTGGTTCTCCCATTCTTGAGGCTGTTGGGTGGATTCCAGTCTGCCCTCCGGGGGGTCCTCTGGTTATTTCCACTTGACGCCTTCTTCAGCCGATGGACACTGGATTCTTAGGCTGGCACCTCCCTGATCATTCAGTTATTATCCACACCAAGCATCCATCTACATACATCCTCTATCTCTATTTTAATCACAATTGTTAATACAACAAAAGGGCGGGGAGTCTCTGGGTGCTGTTTCTGTTGTTAGAGTATTGCTTTGAGTCTCTCCCTCTTGTGAATTGCTTTGAGAACAGACTCTGTCTTAGAATGTACTAACACAATTAGCAGCTTGCAAGTTTCACACACAGAGGGAGAGAAATAGTACCAAAAACCAAGAGACCTCTTAATTAGTAATACCCTGGAATTTGAACTATGGGGAATCAAACTCATTTGTGATTTTAATACAGAACTTCTTTAATATGATCCAACAGTTGTGTAATGGTTGCTTTGGAAACCGTATCTTTGAATAGCCTGACTTTCTTGTGTGTGATCTTCTGGGAGAGGAGGGGGGAACAAATCTGCAAGATTAATTTATTTGAATTTGCAATTACTGTACTATACATTGAAAGAAACACATGTTGAGACTCGGAATCAGATGCATTGAGGTTTTTTGCATTGATGCAGTGGATTTTTTTGTTTTTTAAATCTTGAATCATCCATCAGTTTTACAATTTATAACAGAACATCAGCAGTCTACACTGGATTCTGCACAGAGGGTACAAGGTGTATAGATTATGCCAATCAGTGTGTTTTAAATTGCTAGAAAGCTTGTCACCCTGTTTTAATGCATATATAAGAGAATACATAATTTGTACAGTCAACCATTCTATTTATGTTCAATAAAAATAAGTAATGAAAATTAGTTGGAAAATGAATTTCTAACTCCTAACTATTCTTTATCTTGGTGTCTATCCAAAGCATGAGGTGGAGATTCTCCAAGGCAAAATTGAGAGTTTGGCATCAAACTCCTACTAAAGGCAATGGGAGTTCAGTGAACAACTCTTACGTGTGCCTTTGAAAATGTTCTCCTACCTTGTGCTCATAAGGAATAAGCCCAGGGCAAGTTTCTGAAGTTTGAGAATCAATTTCTGTCATATTACGTGAATTTTTTTTTAAAAGTGTCTGAAAATCTTTCTAACTGGTGTGTTTTAAAAAACAAAACAAAACAAAAATGCACCAGCTTATGATTGAGTAAAATATTAGTCGCTGCCAGTGCTGCAACATCCATGCGGATATTTCTAGCACGCAAGCTTCAGCTGAGCTAATGTGAGTGTGTCTACCCACATGGGGAATTACATCTCCCACCTGCAATGTAGGCCTACCCACAGGCTAAAACTGGAGATAGCCAGGCAAGGAAAGGATTTTTCTTAAGGTGCCTCTTACAACTTTAAAAACACACTTGTGCAAGGAAGGAACAGATTAGAAGAACGACTCTTAGACCTACAATGACAACATAAGAATGGCCAAACTCTGTCAGACCAATGGTCTAGGTAGCCCAGTATCTTGTCTTCCAACAGTGAGTGATGCTAGATGCTTCAGAGGGAATGAACAGAACAGGGCAATTTATCAAGTGATCCATCCCTTCTCATTCAGTCAGATGTTTAGGGATACCCAGAACATGGGGTTGTGTCCCTGACCATGTTGGCTAACAGCCATTGATGGGCCTATTCTCCATGAATTTATTTAAATTTTTTTAAACCAGTTTATACTTTTGATCCTCACAGCATCCCTGACCATGAGTGACTGGTGATGAACATTGAGCCATGATGACTCCAAAATCTTTGTTCAATGGTATATTTCCTGTCTTATCTATCAACTATGAAAGGAGAAATGTTCAGAGATCTTAGGGTGCCCTTAAAATATTTTAAGGGTACTCTGTTTCTCTAAAGGGAAGAATTGGGCTTCTGAAAACTAAGAATTTAAAAAAAAAAAAATTGCGGGAGGTGACCCCAAACACCTAGTGAAGTGAAGAATCTGTTCAATGAAGAAAAGACCCAAAAGAATAGGGGAAAATACATTGGGTGCAAACTAGATTGTAAGCTTTTAGGAGCAGGGACTGCAGCTTTCAGTCTTTTTGTTCATCACTTTTTACAAGGATGCCCTGTTTCTGATTGGGACCTGTGTGTTACTACAAACAGTAAATGGGAAGAATAATCTTTTTTCCTTCTACTCACTTATTCCCCGCCTGTAAGCATCAGCGTTTATTAATCTGGTTAGATTTAACAGAAATGAGCTCTAAGCAGGGCTGTATTTTTGTCATGGTATGTTTAGGGAAAGGTCAGCATAACAATGTCAAGTCATACAAACCATGGTAAAAATTAAACATAGTTGCTATAAAATAATGGACTTACGCAGAATTTACTTGTATCCTGGAAGGTGAGGCATAGCAATTTTGTATACCTCTTACACGCTGAAACCTCCTGTTTGATTGATTTATTCTCAATGCATCCATGTTGCTCAGCTGTTGCTCTTGGTTTTATCATGTATCAGTAAAAGCGTATGATGTCAGAGCCTATTTCTGTTACTCGCAACAGCGAACAATACTTTTCAAAATACTGTGTGCTTGTGTTTGGATGTAATGTGGAATAAAATTAAACTGGGCTGTTTGTACAGTGTGTATTACACAGTATTCATAAATTAATGTGCACATACTTCAATATTTGTTTCATTGGGGTGGTTTATTATGAGAATATTGCAGTTGTGATTTTAATGTGGAAAGATTTCTTGTTTTTAAATTGTAATAGATTATGAAACTATTGTATTCCAATTAGCGCAAATACACAGAATTCCATTGTACTACATGGGAAAACTTCTTTTACGCATATTTCCCACTGGAGTCAATGAGAGTTGTACTTCTCTGCTCCAGGGCTGAATTTGGCACATCATGTTTAATGTTAGTAAAGCATGAAGTAATTGCATTTCCAGTAATTGCAAACTGTATTTTTTGATACAATGGAGACAGGAGAAGGGCAACATGAAATAGACTAAATGCACTGTCGGGATGTTTCTTTTATAGGACATCTGTTGAACAGTTTTATCCAAAGCTGAAACAGTTTCACCAAGTACAGCATACTCTACGTCACCTCCAAATATTGGGAAACAAATCTCAAAAATCACTTTTGGCAGCATGTAGATAGGGGGATTGATTTTTACAGTACAATCATCCTATCTTCCTGTGTAAGGACTGTAGGGTGGCAAATGCTACTGACAAAGGGAACAAGGGTTTTTTTTCCTTTCTACAGTGATTCTACTTGAATGTGTCTTCTGGGGGCTCTCTCCTATTTCGATTTTTCACCTAGTTGCTCTGTTATTATGATCGCCAAATAATCTCATTTTAATCACACACCATGTTTTCATAGATATTTAGGTCAGAAGGGACCATTATGATCATCTAGTCTGACCTCCAGCACAATATTTCATACCGACACTCTTATATTTCAAGTGCTAAAAATCATCCAATATTTAAAAACAGAATTGTATTGAATACTTGGTCATGCAATATGTCTATTCGTGTATGGATTACGGCAAAGACTGTGCGTGTAATCACAGGGTCTTGTTTTGCACTAATTTTTTGGGCAAAAGTGTTTTTACTGTGTTTATACCATGTTTCCAAACGCCACACAAAATGAATCTGTTTCTGTAAATCATTGGCCTCTCCCCAGGGGTTCCACAAGATTTGTAAGGTACTTAGGTGACATTTGGTGACGTTATTTGCATTCTCCATTATGCAAGTAATGGTGAGCAAAGCCCTGAATGAATTAACTTCATGTTCTACTTCCTAGTTTCTTTGGGTATGTCTACACTACGGAATAAGGTCGAATTTATAGAAGTCGGTTTTTTAGAAATCTGTTTTATATATTCGAGTGTGTGTGTCCCCACAGAAAATGCTCTCAGTGCATTAAGTGCATTAACTCGGCGGAGTGCTTCCACAGTACCGAGGCTAGAGTAGACTTCCGGAGCGTTGCACTGTGGGTAGCTATCCCACAGTTCCCGCAGTCTTCGCTGCCCATTGGAATTCTGGGTTGAGATCCCAATGCCTGATGGGGCTAAAACATTGTCACGGGTGGTTCTGGGTACATATCGTCAGGCCCCCCTTCCTTCCCTCCCTCCCTCCGTGAAAGCAAGGGCAGACAATCGTTTCATGCCTTTTTTCCTGAGTTACCTGTGCAGATGCCATACCACGGCAAGCATGGAGCCCGCTCAGGTAACCGTCACCGTATGTCTCCTGGATGCTGGCAGATGCGGTACGGCATTGCTACACAGTAGCAGCAACCCATTGCCTTGTGGCAGCAGACGGTGCAATACGACTGGTAGCCATCATCGTCGTGTCCGAGGTGCTCCTGGCCACGTCGGCTAGGAGCGTCTGGGCAGACATGGGCGCAGGGACTAAATTTGGAGTGACATGA
The DNA here is from genome assembly GCF_965140285.1 of Lepidochelys kempii. NCBI lineage: Eukaryota > Metazoa > Chordata > Testudines > Cheloniidae > Lepidochelys > Lepidochelys kempii. Next base: position 56,536,241 of record NC_136383.1, read on the forward strand.
CCAGGTCATTCTCTTTAGTCCTGCAGTCAGTCCTATTGAACCGTCTTATGGTGAGCAGGCAGGCGATACGGATTGCTAGCAATCCTATTGCATCATCTTCTGCCGGGCAGGCAAGAGATGAGGATGGCTAGCAGTCGTATTGTACCATCTTCTGCCGAGCAGCCATGAGATGTGGATGGCATGCAGTCCTTCTGCACTGTCTGCTGCCAGCCAAAGATGTAAAAGATAGATGGAGTGGATCAAAACAAGAAATAGACCAGATTTGTTTTGTACTCATTTGCCTCCTCCCCCGTCTAGAGGACTCATTCCTCTAGGTCACACTGCAGTCACTCACAGAGAAGGTGCAGCGAGGTAAATCTAGCCATGTATCAGAGGCCAGACTAACCTCCTTGTTCCAATAAGAACAATAACTTAGGTGCACCATTTCTTATTGGAACCTTCCGTGAAGTCCTGCCTGAAATACTCCTTGATGTAAAGCCACCCCCTTTGTTGATTTTAGCTCCCTGAAGCCAACCCTGTAAGCCGTGTCGTCAGTCGCCCCTCCCTCTGTCAGAGCAACGGCAGACAATCGTTCCGCACCTTTTTTCTGTGCGGACGCCATACCAAGGCAAGCATGGAGACCGCTCAGCTCACTTTGGCAATTAGGAGCACATTAAACACCACGCGCATTATCCAGCAGTATATGCAGCACCAGAACCTGGCAAAGCGATACTGGGTGAGGAGGCGACGTCGGCGTGGTCACGTGAGTGATGAGTACATGGAGACAGATTTCTCTGAAAGCATGGGCCCTGCCAATGCATGCATCATGGTGCTAATGGGGCAGGTTCATGCTGTGGAACGCCGATTCTGGGCTTGGGAAACAAGCACAGACTGGTGGGACCGCATAGTGTTGCAGGTCTGGGACGATTCCCAATGGCTGCGAAACTTTCGCATGCGTAAGGGCACTTTCATGGAACTTTGTGACTTGCTTTCCCCTGCCCTGAAGCGCATGCATACCAAGATGAGAGCAGCCCTCACAGTTGAGAAGCGAGTGGCGATAGCTTGCAACGCCAGACAGCTACCGGTCAGTTGGGAATCAATTTGGAGTGGGCAAATCTACTGTTGGGGCTGCTGTGATGCAAGTAGCCCACGCAATCAAAGATCTGCTGATATCAAGGGTAGTGACCCTGGGAAATGTGCAGGTCATAGTGGATGGCTTTGCTGCAATGGGATTCCCTAACTGTGGTGGGGCCATAGACGGAACCCATATCCCTATCTTGGCACCGGAGCACCAAGCCGCCGAGTACATAAACTGCAAGGGGTACTTTTCAATAGTGCTGCAAGCTCTGGTGGATCACAAGGGACATTTCACCAACATCAACGTGGGATGGCCGGGAAAGGTACATGACGCTCGCATCTTCAGGAACTCTGGTCTGTTTCAAAAGCTGCAGGAAGGGACTTTATTCCCAGACCAGAAAATAACTGTTGGGGACGTTGAAATGCCTATATGTATCCTTGGGGACCCAGCCTACCCCTTAATGCCATGGCTCATGAAGCCGTACACAGGCAGCCTGGACAGTAGTCAGGAGCTGTTCAACTACAGGCTGAGCAAGTGCAGAATGGTGGTAGAATGTGCATTTGGACGTTTAAAAGCGCGCTGGCGCAGTTTACTGACTCTGTTAGACCTCAGCAAAACCAATATTCCCACTGTTATTACTGCTTGCTGTGTGCTCCACAATCTCTGTGAGAGTAAGGGGGAGCCGTTTATGGTGGGGTGGGAGGTTGAGGCAAATTGCCTGGCTGCTGGTTACGCGCAGCCAGACACGAGGGCGGTTAGAAGAGCACAGGAGGGCGCGGTACGCATCAGAGAAGCTTTGAAAACCAGTTTCATGACTGGCCAGGCTACGGTGTGAAAGTTCTGTTTGTTTCTCCTGGATGAAACCCCCTGCCCCTTGGTTCACTCTACTTCCCTATAAGCTAACCACCGTCCCCTCCTCCCTTCGATCACCGCTTGCAGAGGCAATAAAAGTCATTGTTGCTTCACATTCATGCATCACACAAATAGGGGGATGACTACCAAGGTAGCCCAGGAAGGGTGGTGGAGGAGGGAAGGAAAATGCCACACAGCACTTTAAAGTTTACAACTTTAAAATTTATTGAATGCCAGCCGCCTTTTTTTGGGCAATCCTCTGTGGCGGAGTGGCTGGTTGGCCGGTGGCCCCCCCCCCCCCCGCGTTCTTGGGCGTCTGGGTGTGGAGGCTATGGAACTTGGGGAGGAGGGCGGTTGGTTATACAGGGGCTGTGGTGGCAGTCTGTGCTCCAGCTGCCTTTGCTGCAGCTCAACCATACACTGGAGCAAACTGGTTTGGTCCTCCAGTAGCCTCAGCATTGAATCCTGCCTCCTCTCATCACGCTGCCACCACATTTGAGCTTCAGCCCTCTCTTCAGCCCGCCACCTCTCCTCCCGGTCATTTTATGCTTTCCTGCACCCTGACATTATTTGCCTCCACGCATTCGTCTGTGCTCTGTCAGTGTGGGAGGACAGCATGAGCTCGGAGAACATTTCATCTCGAGTGCGTTTTTTTTTCTTTCTAATCTTCACTAGTCTCTGGGAAGGAGAAGATCCTGTGATCATTGAAACACATGCAGCTGGTAGAGGAAAGAAAAGGACAGCGGTATTTAAAAAGACACATTTTATAAAACAGTGGCTACAGTCTTTCAGGGTAAACCTTGCTGTTAACATTACATACATAGCACATGTGCTTTCGTTACAAGGTCGCATTTTGCTTCCCCCCACCGTGTGGCTACCCCCTCAACCCTCCCCACTCCCCGTGGCTAACAGCGGGGAACATTTCTGTTCAGTCACAGGCAAACAGCCCAGCAGGAACGGGCTCCTCTGAGTATCCCCTGAAGAAAAGCACTCTATTTCAACCAGGTGACCATGAATTATATCTCTCTCTCTCCTAAGGATAACACAGAGAGATAAAGAATGGATGTTGTTTGAACGCCAGCAAACATACACTGCAATGCTTTGTTGTAGAATGATTCCCGAGTACGTGTTACTGGCCTGGAGTGGTAAAGTGTCCTACCATGAAGGACGCAGTAAGGCTGCCCTCCCCAGAAACCTTTTGCAAAGGCTTTGGGAGTACATCCAGGAGAGCCGCGAATGCCAGGGCAAAGTAATCCTTTCACATGCTTGCTTTTAAACTATGTATAGTATTTTAAAAGGTACATTCACCGGAGGTCTCTTCTCTGCCTGCCGGGTCCAGGAAGCAGCCTTGGGTGGGTTCAGGGGGTACTGGCTCCAGGTCCAGGGTGAGAAACAGTTCCTGGCTGTCGGGAAAACCGGTTTCTCCGCTTGCTTGCTATGAGCTATCTACAACCTCCTCATCATCTTCGTCCCCAAAACCTGCTTCCGTGTTGCCTCCATCTCCATTGAAGGAGTCAAACAACACGGCTGGGGTAGTGGTGGCTGAACCCCCTAAAATGGCATGCAGCTCATCATAGAAGCGGCACGTTTGGGGCTCTGACCCGGAGCAGCTGTTCGCCTCTCTGGTTTTCTGGTAGGCTTGCCTCAGCTCCTTAAGTTTCACGCGGCACTGCTTCGGGTCCCTGTTATGGCCTCTGTCCTTCATGCCCTGGGAGATTTTGACAAAGGTTTTGGCATTTCGAAAACTGGAACATCGTTCTGATAGCATGGATTCCTCTCCCCATACGGCAATCGGATCCCGTACCTCCCGTTCGGTCCATGCTGGAGCTCTTTTGCGATTCTGGGACTCCATCACCGTCCCCTCTGCTGATGAGCTCTGCATGGTCACCTGCAGCTTGCCACGCTGGCCAAACAGGAAATGAGATTCAAAAGTTCGTGGTTCTTTTCCTGTCTACCTGGCCAGTGCATCTGAGTTGAGAGTGCTGTCCAGAGCGGTCACAATGGAGCACTCTGAGAGAGCTCCTGGAGGCCAATACCGTCGAATTGTGTCCACAGTACCCCCAAATTCGAGCCAGCAAGACCGATTTAAGTGCTAATCCACTTGTCAGGGGTGGAGTAAGGAAATCGATTTTAAGAGCCCTTTAAGTCAAAATCCAAGGGCTTCATCGTGTGGACGGGTGCAGGTTTACATCGATTTAACGCTGCTAAATTCGACCTAAAGTCCTAGTGTAGACCAGGGCTTTGAATTCAGTGTAGTTTCCTGTGCCACTTCTAAGACCACTTCCCCCTCCAGCTCTTGACCCTTCATTAGTAAACTTTTGCAGTGTTCTGTGATGCGTAACGTGGTGCTTGGCTTCCCAATGAATCCCGCCTTTGTAATGTATTTCAGCTCTGCAAGACCCTTGGTTGGTCTTCTTGGTACAGGCACATTTGCCTTCCAAAAGACGTGATCTTCCTGTCTAGCTGAGGTTGCCAACTTTGTGGTGTTGTAGAATTTGTACAGCAGTCCCTATTACCTGAAGCAACAATTTCAGTAGCCCCAGTTTCCCTCTTTTTGATATTGTTTTTGTGATGATAAAGGACAAAAAGTGTCCTGAAAAAAGAATAATCTCATGGAAAGTTAACACCATTTTATTCATTAGCTACCAACAGTGATATTGGAAGGGAAAAATTCATGTTCTCATTCAGAAACTGTTAGTGTGTGTGCATGTGGTTGGAACTGGTATATTCATTTGGATGACTAGATGCTAGAATTGGCTGGGCACAAAATGGTGGGTGTCTTTCTCCCCCTTTCAGAACACTAGAATGGCCATACTGGTTCAGACCAATGGTCCACCTAGCCCAGGATCTTGTTTTCTGACAGTGTCCAGTGTCAGATGCCTCAGAGGGAATGAACAGAACAGGGCAACCATCAAGTGATCCATCCTCTGTCGTCCAGTCCTAGCGTCTGGTAGTCAGAGGCTTAGGGACACCCAGAGCATGGGGTTGCATCCATGACCATCTTGGCTAATAGCCATTGATAGACCTATCCTTCATGAATTTATCTAATTCTTTTTATGAACCCTATTACAGTTTTGATCTTTACAATATCCCCTGGGAACAAATTCCACAGGTTGATTGTGCATTGTGTGCCTTTTGTTTGTTTTAAACCTGCTGTCTATTAATGTCAATGGGTGACCCCTGGTTCTTGTGAAGGGGGGAATAACATTTCCTTACTCACTTTTTCCACACTTGCCATGATTTTATAGACCTCTATCATAACCCCCCTTAGTCATCTCTTTTCCACGCTGACTAGTTGCAGTCTCTTTAATCTCTCCTTATATGGAAGCTGTTCCAGACCCTAATTCATTTTGTTGCCCTTCTCTGTATCTTTTCCGTTTCTCACATATCGTTTTCAAGATGGGGTGAGCAGAACTGCATGCTGGATTCAAGGTGTGGGCGTACCATAGATTTATATAGTGTCATTAAGATATTTATTGTCTTATCCATCCCTTTCCTAATGGATCCTACTGGTCCATTAGCTTTTTTGACTGCTGCTGCACATTGAGCAGATGTTTGCAGAGAACTATACACAATGACTCCAAGATCTTTCTTGAGTGGTAGTAGCCAATTTAGACCCCATCATTTTATAAATACAGTTGGAATTATATTTTTCCAATAAGTATTAATTCACATTTATCAACATTGAATTTTATCTGCCATTTTGTTGTCTAGTAACTCAGTTTTTTGAGATCCCTTTTTAACTCTTTGCAGTCTTCTTCAGATTTAACTATCTTGAGTAATTTTGTATCATTTGCAAACTTTGCCACCTCACTGTTTATTCCTTTTTCCTTTCTTCTTTCTGTTGCAATTCATAAACAGATTTTTTTTTTTGTATGTGGTCAAGATCAAGAACAGCAACAGATCAGTTCGCAAGTTGGGGTGCCCAACTTATGGCCTGCGGGCTGTACATAGCCCACAGATCATAAGGCCTATGACCTGCTTCAACACAACATATTAATGACCGATTCATTAGCATTTTGTCATCATGTTTACATCATTTTAGTTTAGTTATGTGTTCTTTACTGTTTCTTCCTGTTGTTGTTTGTTTGTTTGTTTGTTTATAATTCTGATACATGTTTTAAGCAAAAAGAAAAGGAGTACTTGTGGCACCTTAGAGACTAACCAATTTATTTGAGCATGAGCTTTCGTGAGCTACAGCTCACTTCATCGGATGCATACCGTGATCTGCTGCAGTTTCCACGGTATGCATCCGATGAAGTGAGCTGTAGCTCACGAAAGCTCATGCTCAAATAAATTGGTTAGTCTCTAAGGTGCCACAAGTACTCCTTTTCTTTTTGCGAATACAGACTAACATGGCTGTTACTCTGAAACACATTTTAAGCAATGATTTCTTTGTTTTTAAATAGAAACAACCTACGTACAGTTTTGTCTATCTAAATACATATGACACAGAATCTGTTTGGCCCACACAAGGTTGTGCTTAGGTTTATGTGGCCTTCCTGTGTAATAAGGTTGAGCACCTGTGCAAAAATGTTTTTTTCCCATGAGCAGTGAAACCAAAATATGCTCTTCTCTTCAGCTCTGCATAACTTCCTGTTAAGGATTTGTAAAATAAAATGTGCAAACTGATACTGTATGCAGTGTAGTTGTAGCTGTGTTGGTTCTAAACAGCGTGGTTTACCTTGCATTTTGCTGTGGTGCTGAGTACCTTTCCCAGACCTGCCAACCAGCTGTGTGTGGCTTGAAAGCTTCTCTCTCTCTTCCCCCTCCCCCCAACAGAAGTTGGTCCAATAAAAGATATTACTTCATGCAAACTGATACTGGATTTTCAGGAAATCAGTGTCTTTTTGGGAAACATTTACCATAGTTGTTTTATGTGTTTCATATAAAACAATGTATACAAATCTATATTACAAGAAAGTTAAGGTTGCAAAAACTCGGAAATGCCAGGATTAAGGTTGCCCATGCAATCTTAATTTGGCCTTCTGGATTGAATAGATGCTTAGTAAGTGAGCACTATCCATCCTGTACTGAACTGAATGAGTGTGTTTTCTGCAAAAGGTAGTATGTGATTATGTAATTAAAAACTCTCATAATGCGTACACACAAGGGAGCCAACTTAAGGTTGCAACTGAGCTGAGAGAGGCTTGAGGATGTTCAGTGAAGACAGAATCTTTAGAGAGTTTGATACAACTATAGCAACTCTGCTGAGCATGTGCAAACTGTGATTTCACTCCCCTTCCCCCCCTCACTAGTTTATAACTTGGCCAGATTTGGGCAGATTTTCACAAGGATGATAAAAGGCACATCCCTGACAAGAAGGTCACCCCTCTGCCAGATTTTAAGTCTCTGCTACAAAACATGGGCACGCTGGAGCTCTTCAAATAATAGGTCTCAATTTTTTTTAACATTGGAAAACTAATGTTTTTCATTCTTGTTCTCTGAAGCTGTCATAAATATAAAGGGAAGGGTAAACCCCTTTGAAATCCCTCCTGGCCAGGGGAAAGCTCCTCTCACCTGTAAAGGGTTAAGAAGCTAAAGGTAACCTCGCTGGCACCTGGCCAAAATGACCAATGAGGAGACAAGATACTTTCAAAAGCTGGGAGGAGGGAGAGAAACAAAGGGTCTGTGTGTCTGTCTATATGCTGGTCTTTGTCGGGGATAGACCAGGAATGGAGTCTTAGAACTTTTAGTAAGTAATCTAGCTAGGTATGTGTTAGATTATGATTTCTTTAAATGGCTGAGAAAAGAATTGTGCTGAATAGAATAACTATTTCTGTCTGTGTATCTTTTTTGTAACTTAAGGTTTTGCCTAGAGGGTTTCTCTATGTTTTTGAATCTAATTACCCTGTAAGATATCTACCATCCTGATTTTACAGGGGGGATTTCTTCATTTCTATTTACTTCTATTTTTATTAAAAGTCTTCTTGTAAGAAACTGAATGCTTTTTCATTGTTCTCAGATCCAAGGGTTTGGGTCTGTGGTCACCTATGCAAATTGGTGAGGCTTTTTATCCAACATTTCCCAGGAAAGGGGAGGTGCAAGTGTTGGGAGGATTGTTCATTGTTCTTAAGATCCAAGGGTCTGGGTCTGTAGTCACCTAGGCAGATTGGTGAGGCTTTTTACCAAACCTTGTCCAGGAAGTGGGGTGCAAGGTTTTGGGAAGTATTTTGGGGGGAAAGACGCGTCCAAACAGCTCTTCCCCAGTAACCAGTATTAGTTTGGTGGTGGTAGCAGCCAGTCCAAGGACAACGGGTGGAATATTTTGTACCTTGGGGAAGTTTTGACCTAAGCTGGTAAAGATAAGCTTAGGAGGTTTTTCATGCAGGTCCCCACATCTGTACCCTAGAGTTCAGAGTGGGGGAGGAACCTTGACAGAAGCAAATGAAGTGTTTTGGCTGGAAATTAAATTAAATAAAAAAAAATCAGCTGGAGGCAAACATCCAGCATGGAAAATCTCAGACCAAACGGTTGAAGTTTGGCAAACTTATTAGAAACTGAAAATAGGATTTTGTAAAGGGAAGTGGCAGCCAACCTTAATTATAGGTGGTGCGGTCAACCCAGCCTGTGTATAGTATGTGTGTTGCTGGATAATAACTGCTTCTTTTCTTGCTCCATTCAAGATGTGTCCTAAATTCTTGCCATGTCCGTTATGTTCAGCTGTTGACCAGGCAGCATCAGTTTCTCACAGCATAAACTTTTCTTGTTTTCCTCTATAACCTAGTTTTGAAACATGCTCTTTAAAGTAAAGCACTTTCACGCCACAGGCATCACTTCGGGTTCCTGGAAGTTGTAATTAAGTGCATGACAATTCCATAGTGGGCAGACAACCATCTGCAAAGCTCTTGGGGGACACCTCACCAACCCATCCGCCAGAGGATTGTGATGGAGCTTTTAAGAGGCCTGATCCAAAGCCCATTGAAACCAATATGACTTTGGCCAGTGACCTCAGTGGAATTTGGATCAGACCCATGAAGACTCTGGGGCTATAAGGTCCCACAGAAATCACTGTTTTGTTTTGCGGGTGGGTTGCACTTCACTTAATTTAATTTCTGTGCTCAGTTAGGTTGGGAAAGGGAGGATGCACTAATAAACTTCATGAAACAATATATTAGTATAGCTTTTACTTTGACAGAAGTATTTTCACTTTTGCTTTTAAAGCAAACAGTCTGAACCTTCCAAAACTTAATGCTGGATATAAGCCAGGATTCCTGGTAAAATCTCTGACTTGGGCAAATGATTGAGAGAACTCTTTTGTGAAGAGCTGAATGACAAAATATATTGATAAGGGGACTGTGTGATGCATGCCTGAGGATAGATGCATTTGACTTGAGCGCTGTTATGGTATGCTAAAATTAGTCCGATTTGCATTTATAATGTTGATGGTTTGCTAACAGAAATTACTAACAGTCATGGATAGTTTTCCTCTTCTCCTAAAAAAAAAAAAAAAAAAAAAAAAAAAATTGAATAAAACAAGTTGGAGATCACGTAGAGAGAAGATGAAATTGTGTGATTTTTAAAAAATAAATCTATTTGATAACAGCACGGGACTCCAAAATTTGTTACACTTCTGCACCCACTGCATCTGTAAGTAGGTTAGAAATCTGGGTATATAATATACAATAATTGTTAATCTTACTCCCCTTTAACCTGACTCTTTGCTGATGCACAAGCCAAGACTTTGATTTTTCAGAAAGCAATGTGCAAAGTCAAACTCAGGGCTGCTGTATTTATTTAAATCCTGAACTTTAAGGCACACAACCAATTTAAAAAATGCACCTGGTGTTACTAGTAAATGAAATAAGATCAGGGAAAACATGAACTTTCCTTCTGTTTTCAGTGTGTTTACTTTTCTGCATTTGCCAGCATTTTGTGTGATCATTTTCACCATTTCTCTTTTAATATCAGTTGGATCTGATCCTGCAAGGAGAACCTATATAGGTCAGCCCTATTGAATTCACTGTGGCTCAGCACTGGCATAGGGATTTGCCCATGAGTGTTACTTGCAGGAGCTAGACCTTGATTTTTGTTTTGTTTGGGCCTTTCACACAGCAACAGGATTAACATAAAATTACAAACATTGCTACGTGGACTTCATGTATGTACATGAAACTCCTTTTAACTGACTTGGTATAACTCATAACCAGATTTCAAGGTGACAATGGTCCCTTTAAGTTTTATTAATAGCTCCCAGTCACCTTGAGAAAGAGATTACTACAGAACTGCTTGTTGTTATACAAATATTTGCATTTAATACATACAAACTAGCAAGAATTTTCAACACTGCTGAAAATATTTAAATAATTTTAGAACAAAAACTAATGAGCAATTTCAGATATTGCCTTTGATAAAATTAATATGGTATTCCCTACAGTTAGTGTAGAGAACATCTAGGAAATACTGAGTAAGTGCAGAAGGGAGCATGGGGACCCTAAACAGCCACACTTCACTTCTACTGTAATACCATATAGCTTACAAATATTTTTCTAATACAATACATTTTTATAAAAACATGCTAATATCATTCCCTTAGTTGGGAATAAACAGGCCATCAAATGGCAGTGCCTCTGGGGTTTTCCAGATATAACTGCATTCAGAAAGACTATTATTATTTGCTTTATAAAATGGAAATCAGTATCAATGTGGATCCATATCTTTCTGCTTTGTTGCTCATGGGATAGCCTCTTTTGGGGGTAAGGGGCCCTCAGGACTCATACAATTGTGTTCTTAACCATGTTAATACACTGCAGACAATAAGTGCAGGGTACTCCAAAAGAAGAACTAGCAGATAATTACTCTTCTGTACTCTGGATCTGGATAAGACCGAAGACTCTTGCAGTGAATCAGCTAAAAGAGTTAGGCTGGGGATTCTAAATGTGGGAAAAATAAATACTCAATCAGTGGGTCACTGATGGGGCCCCAAGGAGATCCACTTCACTCAGAGTGAAACTGTACCTAGAGCTAGTAAAAACAGCATATGTTCTCAAAAGCTGCTTAGAAAGCTTCTTTTAAGAGCTGGGGCATAAATAAAGAATAATTTTAGACTTTGAGAGTAAAAGTAAGTACAGTAGTAACCTCCTAAGGTGCCACAAGTACTTCTTTTCTTTTTTCTCCTAAGGAAGGAATGGTTGTTGGAACTACACCCTCAATTAGGGTAGCTGCCAAATGGATTCAAGTTAATACTGTATTAAACAATTACAAAACTTGCTGGAACTTAAAGAAATGGCAAGGGCTTTCTCTGTGGGAAGAATCTGAGAAAAGGGGAGAGTATAAAAAGAATCTGTAGGTATAGTTGGCACTTAGATTTTGAGACAATTTGCTGACACTTTTCCATATATACTATTTATTTTGTTACCCATCTGACCATTTTCACTGTAACATAACTTGAGCAGTATTTCTGTGTCGGTGAAGAAAACAGTAAGTTGTTCAAAGGCACTCTTTTTCTGCTACCAGAAAACACTGCATACTTGTAGTGAGGAGGATGAGGAGGACAACAGTCCTGGAATTTCTATGTCTGATCCAAAGTCCCTGCCAAATGTCATGTTTATGAATAATCAAAGTGCAAATGAATTAATTTCACCATGTACAGTATTTATTTACACTCTGTAGTGGAGGGCTAAGTGTGTGTTTGCCCAACTTTCTGCAACATCATCTAGAGTTTGGACTTAGTTGTGGAAGACTGACTCTCTGCTGCATGCATGCACGCTGTATTGAGGTACCCTTGTGGGCATGCTAGGCTAACAGTTTAGAAACTTCAAAATGTTGTCTAGCAGCCCTTTCTAGTTGAAGCAAAGTGGTATTAACAAGCTCCAAAGAACCTTATTTAGCCTTGTGCTGGAGAGGGTGTGCTGCAGCATAGTGCATGGAGAGGGGTGTAGAGCCTGATTTTAGCATCTATGGAAGTCATTAGAAAGACATCCACTGACTGCCTTGGTAATTGGATGGGGGCTTAAATATGAAGGCACTTTAAGATTCATTTGGGGAAGAAGTTATCAAATAGAATGTGTTGGTTTTGTTTTTTAACTTTATTTTGGATTCCTTATGTTATGTTTCTATAGATTTTCATTTGGGGGGTGTGTGTGTATTGGTCTAACTATACTCCCATTGTAATATCTTAAAGAAATGATAGACCATAAATATTTAGCAATAAATATTTTTATTTGTTTAAATAGCTTGCATGCTTCAAAATAGTTGGCTGGTTTATTTTTTATTTTCCCCAAAATACAAAAACCCTAGCTTACCTTTGTAGACTACATTTTTTTAAAAAGGAAAAAAACTAAAATTGACAAACTCTTAAGGGAAGCTGCCTACAATATTTTATTTCTCTAAAGCATTTGAAAACTACATCCACATATTTTTCTTTAGATTTCAGAGTAGTGTTAGTCTGTATTCGCAAAAAGAAAAGGAGTACTTGTGGCACCTTAGAGACTAACCAATTTATTTGAGCATAAGCTTTCGTGAGCTACAGCTCACTTCATCGGATGCATATTTTTTATTTGCCACTCTAATTGGAAAAAAACCCTTAAAACTCTTTTCTAAAGAGAATAAAATATTTAGGTATGCAGTTTTATCAAAATGCATCGATTTGGAACAGTCAAGCTATAAAACCTTGAAAAACTAATGTTTATTCTGGCTGCTCAGATTTAAACTACACTAGCACTATAGTTGCCCAAATCTTGGGTTTCTGAAAAAAGCAAACTTAAGCCCAGTGTTCTAAAAGGACCCAAAAACTTTCTGTGGGCATGTTGTAGTGGAAAGCAACATGTAGGGAAATGACAAAAAAATCAAGCACTTTAAAAAGCCATAGCATGGTTTTCAGATTGATATTCTAGTATGATCTCTTTTGGTTCACAAATATTATATATGAAGTCAATGTTCTGAAACTGAATTATTGGAAGTGTCCAAAATAAACCCCAAACAAAGCAAGAAAAATGACAAGTCAGTTGGCTCTCAGTTCAGAAATGTGGCTTTGATTGGTTGTCAAGGCCATTGATATATTTGGTTGGTTTGGGCCCTGAATTTGGAATAGGTTTTGGTTTTTTTTTTTTTTTAAACCTCTACAAATGTGTTCTACCATTTATACTTTGTTTTTCTTTTATCATGTCTCTCCCCTTCAGGTGGATAATGAAGATAAACTGTCCGGTTCCAGTTTTGTTGCTATTCAGTTTCCTTTTGTGCTGCTTCTTCACTAGCACAATAGCATTGTTGATTGTATTTATAATTCTACAGATGAAAGCTGACTTTAATAATAATAATAAAAAAAACAACTTTTCATTCAAATCAACAATTTGCTATTCCATTCATATTTTAATATCCAGATATAGGGCCGAACACACACTCGAGTGCTACTGTTCAGATGTGAGCAGTGACAAAAATGATGACTTTACCAGCATTTTTATGTATTCCAGTGCTATGTTCTGTTCTTTATTTTAGCCTTTGATAGCAAATGTTCATGTCTCCAATTCTTGCCAGAGATGAGAATTCTCTAATTTCTATCTGTAAGGTTTTTGCTCATTGTGTATTCATAGATTCATAGATTCATAGATATTTAGGTCAGAAGGGACCATTATGATCATCTAGTCCGACCTCCTGCACAATGCAGGCCACAGAATTTCACCCACCACTCCTAAAAAAGACCTCACACCTATATCTGTGCTATTGAAGTCCTCAAATTGTAGTTTGAAGACCTCAAGGAGCAGAGAATCCTCCAGCAAGTGACCCGTGCCCCATGCTACAGAGGAAGGCGAAAAACCTCCAGGGCCTTCCAATCTGCCCTGGAGGAAAATTCCTTCCCGACCCCAAATATGGCGATCAGCTAAACCCTGAGCATATGGGCAAGATTCATCAGCCAGATACTACAGAAAATTCTTTCCCGGGTAACTTGGATCTTACCCCATCTAAAAACCCATCACAGGCCATTGGGCCTATTTACCACGAATATTTAATTACCAAAACCATGTTATCCCATCATACCATCTCCTCCATAAACTTATCGAGTTTAATCTTAAAGCAAGATAGATCTTTTGCCCCCACTACTTCCCTCGGAAGGCTATTCCAAAACTTCACTCCTCTGATGGTTAGAAACCTTCGTCTAATTTCTAATCTAAATTTCCTAGTGGCCAGTTTATATCCATTTGTTCTTGTGTCCACATTGGTATTGAGTTTAAATAATTCCTCTCCCTCTCTGGTATTTATCCCTCTGATATATTTATAGAGAGCAATCATATCTCCCCTCAACCTTCTTTTAGTTAGGCTAAACAAGCCAAGCTCCCTGAGTCTCCTTTCATAAGACAAGTTTTCCATTCCTCGGATCATCCTAGTAGCCCTTCTCTGTACCTGTTCCAGTTTGAATTCATCCTTCTTAAACATGGGAGACCAGAACTGCACACAGTATTCCAGGTGAGGTCTCACCAGTGCCTTATATAACGGTACTAAAACCTCCTTATCCCTACTGGAAATACCTCTCCTGATGCATCCCAAGACGACATTAGCTTTTTTCACAGCCATATCACATTGGCAGCTCATAGTCAACCTATGATCAACCAATACTCCAAGGTCCTTTTCCTCCTCCGTTACTTCTAGTTGATGCGTCCCTAGCTTATAACTAAAATTCTTGTTATTAATCCCTAAATGCATGACCTTACACTTCTCACTATTAAATTTCATCCTATTCCTATTACTCCAGTTTACAAGGTCATCCAGATCCTCCTGTAGGGTATCCCTGTCCTTCTCTAAATTAGCAATACCTCCCAGCTTTGTATCATCTGCAAACTTTATTAGCACACTCCCACTTTTTGTGCCCAGGTCAGTAATAAAAAGATTAAATAAGATTGGTCCCAAAACTGATCCTTGAGGAACTCCACTGGTAACCTCCCTCCAACTTGACAGTTCACCTTTCAGTAGGACCCGTTGTAGTCTCCCCTTTAACCAATTCCCTATCCACCTTTCAATTTTCCTATTGATGCCCATCTTATCCAATTTAACTAATAATTCCCCATGTGGCACAGTATCAAACGCCTTACTAAAATCTAAGTAAATTAGATCCACTGCGTTTCCTTTATCTAAAAGATCTGTTACTCTCTCAAAGAAGGAAATCAGGTTGGTTTGGCACGATCTACCTTTTGTAAAACCATGTTGTATTTTGTCCCATTTACCATTGACTTCAATGTCCTTAACTACCTTCTCCTTCAAAATTTTTTCCAAGACCTTGCATACTACAGATGTCAAACTAACAGGCCTATAATTACTTGGATCACTTTTTTTCCCTTTCTTAAAAATAGGAACTATGTTAGCAATTCTCCAATCATATGGTACAACCCCTGAATTTACAGATTCATTAAAAATTCTTGCTAATGGGCTTGCAATTTCTTGTGCCAATTCTTTTAATATTCTTGGATGAAGATTATCTGGGCCCCCCGATTTAGCCCCATTAAGCTGTTTGAGTTTCGCTTCTACCTCAGATATGGTGATGTCTACCTCCATATCCTCATTCCCATTTATCATGCTACCATTATCCCTAAGATCCTCTTTAGTCTTATTAAAGACTGAGGCAAAGTATTTGTTTAGATATTGGGCCATGCCTAGATTATCCTTGACCTCCACTCCATCCTCAGTTTTTAGCGGTCCCACTTCTTCTTTCTTTGTTTTCTTCCTATTTATATGACTATAGAACCTTTTACTATTGGTTTTATTGAATACAGAAGGTTTTTTTTTTTTTTTTTCTTATTTCCGGATATACTGATTCTCAGTCTGTAAATGTTTTCTCAGTGCACTGAAGATGGTGTAGATGTCTGATCAGATCTGGCATATATAGTTCAGGCATGATAGAGATTAAGCATGATGAAGTGCCTGGTGAACTGGTGAATTTTAACCTAAAAATTAACTGGTGTGCAAAAAGTGGTCGTTCCCCTTTTTTTCCCCCACTCATACATTTTTTTTTGTTAAGTTTAAATTGTTTTCAGTAATATTTTGAGGCTTCTAAACAATGTTAGGTGTAGAAAAATGTGTATCTGAAACAATTGCCATTGGGTGAAAAATATGCTTAGTGAACTGTGACTTCACTGCAGCATACACACAAACTCAGGAGATTGTCAGTAACTGTTATTGCCTCAAGTAGAATTTGGGGGAAGTAGAATAAATACAATCATTGAGAAGACCGGATCAGCCAAAGAATGGCCAAATGTAGGTGTCACATTGTTCCTCATGAAATGTAAATTGTTTTAAGATTACATAGAATTTTAATGTTTTTAAGTCTGAAGGATCTTGTATGACAGGAGTAACTCTGTTTTCCATTTGCTCTTCAGTGGGTGTGTAATTTTAAAACAAACCACAATATTGCTGAATAGAAGATAGTGGAAGAAAATAAAAAACCTTACTGATATCACTATCCGAGTGTGTGCTGTTTTTGTGTGTTCAGAGTATAGAACAATAAATAAACTACTTATTTTCTAGCATTTTTTTTCACTTCAGTTCACGTAATGATGTGAAACTGAGCAAACCCAGCATGACGCATCCTGATTCACTGCCTCACAGAAACAGATCTGAAAAGAACTTTCTTTTCATATTGGGGTGGAGAGAACTTGTTTCTAAAATTGTTTCTCTTTGTATACATCAACTGTTACCTAGCTTTCTAGGTTTATTATCTTCAGATATTGATGGTTCATGAATTCTCCAGAGCAGGGATCATCATTCTTAAGTGTATGGAAAGCATCTAGTACATAGTAGGTACTAGTGCTTTAAAAAAAAACGTAATTGGAGCCTGGTACCAGATCTAAACACCTCTGAACTTCAGACCGATGTTTAGATCCAGATATTTAATGTGCTCACAGGTGCTGTATGTGGTGGATTCTTTATCCAGCTAGCTGTAAGGAGACATTGTGGCTCTATAGAGGGCTTCTTCTGCAATTGGTGGGAGAGAGGGAGGACAGAGAATTTACCTGGACAGAGCAGGAAGTAGCTGAACCAGGTGTGAGTGGGTGGAGGGGAGGGCACTGCCCTTCTAGGTGGCTGAAGATGAGGGGGGACATACTGCAGACAGTTATGAAGAAGCCCTCTCTTGCTGCAGTCGGGCGAGCAATTCCCACCTTTGGAATCAGAGTAGGGCTGGTTTTCTTCATGACGTGCTTTGGGCATTACACTAGTTGCCTTTATACTTGGGGGGTGGGAAGGAATTTTTCCCTTGGTGTCAGACTGGCTGAGGCAGGATGTGGATTTTTGCCTTTCCACAGCACATCAAGGAGCCTTGGGGGAGTCAGGGAGGTTAGGTTAAAACATTGTAACTTAATAATTTAAAAAATGGTGCAGATTTTCAGTGCAGGCACTTGTTACAGATAGGATACAGTTATCAGATATCATGGATTGGAGGGAGATTTAGAGGAAACTATCCCTGAAGGAACCTGGGGAAGGGGGGTTCTGGGCTCCTAACATCTAGTATAGCAGGAAGCCAACCCCTTTCCTTTTATAGCCCTCTTAACCCGCTAGCTGTGACCAGTTTGGGAAGGGGATGATCTGATGGCGTCCCTCCCAGATAGGTGAAAAGGATTTAGGAAAGAGTGATGACAGGTGCTGTATGATTTATTGCAGGGTATTCCCAGATGTTTTAAGTGAATAAACTTGTGGCTTAATTAAACCCCACCCATTGTCTCCTGTCTGTCTTCTGGTGTAGCCGGACAGTGACCCTTGCCCTTTAGGCTGACCAGCAGCCATGGTCCAAACAATCCTGAACTTCGGGTTGAGTGAGTTTTGCCACTGGTTCCAGACTTTGACCTTTGAGCTCATTTCTAATTCACTACGCTTTCTGTAGGTAATAAGCAGGTAATCAGTTGTGTTTTCCTACTATGTGTATATAGAAGGAGATGGCAAGCATTTGTGATGATCATATCTGAAGCTTTAAGATTGTGTTTTATTTCCACTAAGCTTTTTTTCTTCTCTATATAACATGCATTCATACATTTTTGTTAAAATACTTTTTTTTTTTTTAACCATGTATCAAGAGTGAATGTGTTGGTGTCTACTATGCTGGTTAATGAAAGCTATCTTTTTAATCTTGTTCAAAAAGACCATTTACATTTTTTGCAATAAACGGATCAGAAGAACTTTTTTTGTTACGCTGTAGTCAAGGAAGTGTGTTTTACGAGAAAAGTTATAACTCCAAGCTGCACTGAACTAATATTCTGTACAAATTAAACTGATTGCATTACAGTGCCCTGGAAACAGTAATGTTTGAACCAATACTTTATATCAGTTTATTGGAACAGTCATCTTTTTGTGCTTATCCTTGCTTCCCTCTGTGTTTTTTGTATTAACAGTTACATGGAGTAACTATTAACTCTGGGCTGTTAGCATCTAAAACTTGATGTTTTTTTCCCCCATAGTTTACTTTTTAATTTGAGAGGGCCAGAATCCCAAAGCATATTTTGCAGTATGCATTGAACAGTTTAAGAATACTTCTTTGGATTGGAAGTTAGAATTTGAGCTGCTTGCATTGTTGTCATTTCCACGCGGGGACTAAATCTGTAAGGGAAGACTCACCCACAGGAAGAGGAGGAGGAGGATCAGTTGGATGGGCCCTAAAATTGACATTTATAAATGTTATGTCATCTTTAAAATGAGTTATTTTAAAGACCATATTTGATCATCTACTCATGCCTAGCCCTCACTTTGTGAAAGACAAAAATCAGTGGATCCACATCTCTGGAAGAATTCATTACTGGGACACTAATTTCTTTGTAAGGCTATGCAGGAAAGAAAACTTTTCTATAATTGAAAATATGACTGGATATCCAGCTATGACATGGTCGTACATAACAGCATACCACATACTTGTATTAGGCATACCACAAAAACTTAGGTTATATTATTGAGTTACCTGAATCAGAAGCACAAACACTATATTTGTGTTTGAGCAAATTGAGGTGAAAGCATCATGATGAGCAAAACAAGGAAGGTGATAGAAAACACCTGCTGAATACTCTTAGATTAGCCACCCATGATTGATCAGGACATGCAGAAGAATGAAATGCATGCATGGATGGATTTTTAGAGCAGAAAGCTGCAACTTTATCATCTTTAATGAAGGGGACTAACTCTGATCCCCAAAATATCAGGTATGTACTTGGTCTGATGCTATATTATTTGGCTTCCATGCCAAATAATTAATATTCAGGGTTGGTCCCTTTCAGCCTAAGCCCTAGGATTCAACCCACATCTGAGTCCTTTTGCCCTCCTTCTGAAAGGGGAAAGGAGGATACATATGACGGGTACTTCAGTCTGCAAAGATGTAAGGTCTCCACTTTTCCCTGAGGCCTAATAGATCAACTAGCCATTTCCTTGGTTTCTTACTCTGACAGCTGGTCCCTTTGAACATCTCCCCTGCATTAGCTACAAGTTGTGACAAAATTGTATTTACATGTTTTAAAAAAAAAACAACCCTGAATATTGTTCCAGGGTGCACAGCAAGCAAATGCAAGTCCCTGACAGCGAATACCCAAACTACTATTAATATTATGGTAGGAAAAATGTAATGCACAGTGTAATTTAAAAATGACATTTGAAAAACCCAATCCAGTTCTTAAAACAGAGAGATTGTTTGAGCAATGAGGTTTATAGTGTGCTCCTTTTTCCTAACTTGGCTCTTTTTCTGTAATTTGTAATACTTTGTTCGAAAGGAGGACTAGGGTTTCTAGGCATCATGGAAGAAGTGTATTTTAAAGAGCGGCTGGTGGAAGCATAGCAAACAAGTTCCAGGCATAGATCTGACACTTTTGTTCCTGTATTGGCTTATGAAAAGATGTTACTTCTCCCCACCTCTGTAAGTACATGCTGATTCATTTGTCTGCATGTGCAATTTGAAAGATTCCTGAATCTTAAAATGATTTTATATGGGTTTTCTGCCTTCTCAGTAAAGCAGTTCAGAGAGCCCTAAGAGGCAGTAATTAGGATTGCTTATTAGTTCTGTTGCATGTCAAGGTGACTGAATGAGAAACTAATCCAAACTGAATTGCTGAAATCCTGTTATCAGGTACAATGTTTGTTTTCTGTATTCCCAATTTGTCTTTCCTGTTTTTAAAATGTGTTAATCTAATGAGCTGTCTGCAGTATCCCCATTCATTATACTATATACAAATAGTCCAGTTTCAGTTAGTTGGCTGCCATAGCACATGTGACTGGCAGACCTGTATGGGAATATGGTGCGCAAGTATACCTTGGGTATGTTAATGAGTATGGATGTTTACTCTTTGAGTAGTACAGCATTCATAATGCATGACAGTATTCCAGTGCTGATTTTCTTTTATGTTTATCACACTGCCATTAGGTAAGGTGAAGAGAGCATCCCCAGGCTCCATTTCCCTCTTTGCATTCTTTACAATTCACAATTAAGAGAGTATCTTTAAATTTTTAAGTACTTTGGAGGGGAGTGCATACCATTTAAAGGATGTTTGGTAATTTCCATTTATTTGCATTGCAAAACCTTTCAGTGAATGTTATAAAAATAGAACACCTTTGTGGGTTAAAAATGTAGCCATTGTGATGATGGCATTTAGAGACAAAATACTGATAAAAGTAAATGTTAGGATATTTCCATCAGAAAATATTAAAACACTGAGATCCATAAAGGGCCCAGTTCTGCCACACTTACTCACATAGAGTAATATTACTCCATAGATAGTTCCATTGATTATTCCACAATAAATCTCAGTGAAAAGTACTACTCCCCAGGGTTAAAGATGGCAGAATCAATTACATGTAGGGTTGCCATTTTGGTTGGACGTATTCCTGGAGGTTTCATCACATGACAGCTTTAATTAAAGATAAATCTTTAATTCCTGGAGACTTCAGGACAATCCTGGAGGGTTGGCAACTCTAAGGGACAACATGGAGGAAAAAAATACATCCTGGATCCTTTGCACACCCAGCTCTCCCAATCAAGGGGAATTTGAGGGGCAGTCTTGGGTGCACAAGGACAACAGCTGTGATGTGTCATTCCATATTTTTTATGAAAATTATGATATGAATGACAGAACTGCAATACTTTATGCAAGATGGCTAATGTGAGATATAATTGGAAAGGTTATGATTTACTGAATGTGATTATACAATGTGTATGCCTGTATAATTTCTAAAAAAAAAAAAAAAAGAGGAGTCCTTGTGGCACCTTAGAGACTAACAAATTTATTTGGGCATAAGCTTTCGTGGGCTAGAACCCACTTCATCAGATGTATGAAGTAAAAGATACAGGAGCAGGTATAAATACATGAAAGGATATGGGTTGCTTTACCAAGTATTAGGTCAGTCTAACAAGATAAATCAATTAACAGCAGGATACCAAGGGAGGAGAAATAACTTTTGAAGTGGTAAGAGAGTGGCCCATTACAGACCGTTGACAGGAAGGTGTGAATAACAGTAGGGAGAAATTAGTATTGGGGAAATTTAAGTTTAGGTTTTCTAATGACCCAACCATTCCCAGTCTTTATTCAGGCCTAATCTGATGGTATCTAGTTTGCAAATTAATTCCAGTTCTGCAGCTTCACATTGGAGTCTGTTTTTGAAGTCTTTTTTTGTTGAAGAATTGCCACTTCCAGGTTTGTTATTGAGTGACCAGAGAGATTGAAGTGTTCTCCTGCTTGTTTTTGAATGTTATGATTCCTGATGTCAGATTAGTGTCCATTTATTCTTTTGCATAGAAACTGTCCGGTTTGGCCAATGTACATGGCAGAGGGCTTTGCTGGTACATGATGCCATATATCACATTGGTAGATATGCAGGTGAATGAGCCCTGTATGGTGTGGCTGATGTGGTTAGGTCCTATGATGGAGTCCTTTGAATAGATATGTGGACAGAGTTGGCACCAGGATTTGTAGCAGGGTTTGATCCTTGGGTTGGTGTTTTTGTTGTGTGGTGTGTAGTTGCTGGTGAGTATTTGCTTCAGGTTGGGGGGCTGTCTATAAGCAAGTCCTGGCCTGTCTCACTGGTGGGAGTGAGGGGTTGTCCTTCAGGATAGGTTGTAGATCTTTGATGATGCACTGGAGAGGTTTTAGTTGGGGGCTGTAGGTGACAGCTAGTGGTGTTCTGTTACTTTCTTTGTTGGGCTTGTCTTGTAATAGGTGACTTCTCAGTACCCTTCTGGCACTGTCAATCTGTTTCTTCACTTCACCAGGTGGGTATTGCAGTTTTAAGAATGCTTGATAGAGATTCTGTAGGTGTTGGTCTCTGTCTGAGGGATCAGAGCAAATGCGGTTGTATCTTAGAGCTTGGCTGTAGACAATGGATCGTGTGCTGTGGTCTGAATGAAAGCTGGAGGCATGTAGGTAAGTATAGTGGTCAGTGGGTTTCCGGTATAGGGTGGTGTTTATGTGACCGTTGCTTATTAGCACTTATTAGCTTATTAGCACTGCCTATTAGTGTCTAGGAAGTGGACCTCTTGTGTAGACTGGTCCAGGCTGAGGTTGATGGTAGGGTGGAAATCGTTGAAATCTTGGTGGAATTCCTCAAGGGCCTCCTTCCCATGGGTCCAGATGATGAAGATGTCATCAATGTAGCGTAAGTAGAGTAGGGGCGTTAGGGATGAGAGTTGAGGAAGTATTGATCTAAGTCAGCCATAAACATGTTAGCATATTAAGGGGCCAAGCGGGTACCCATAGCAGTCCCACTGACTTGAAGGTATAAATTGTCCCCCATATGAAATAGTTGTGGGTGAGGACAAAGTTCAGCCATCAGGTTTGCCGTGATGGTATCGGGGATGCTATTCCTGATGGCGTGTAGTCCATCTTTGTGTGGAATGTTGGTGTAGAGGGCTTCTACATCCAGAGTGGCCAGGATGGTGTTTTCTGTATCTGAAGTTAGGAATGTTGGCTATGTATCTGTATTTCAACTATGCTACTTGGCCTTCCTGTGGACCCTCCATACTGCCACTGACTCATGGATGCTGTGATCTTACAGGGTCAGGTGGTCTTGTCACCTGATACTAAACACATTACTTAGGACTTCTTGTAACTTTCCACTGTAAGAGAAGGGGAGTCAAACTAGGAAACAAAGGACTCCTGCCTTATGCAACTCCTATTTAAGGGTGGGGAGTGAGGTAATCCAGGTAGTCAGTTCTCCCCTGCTACCCCACCCAAGGTGACTGCTGGCAACAACTAAGACTGAACAGGGGGAAATGACTGAACTCAGGCTGGAAGGGCATCTGGCCTGTGAAGAAGATTATTAAAACCACATTTAGGGTGAGAACTTGCATGTAACCGGTTTCTTTAGTGCATTAAGCTTAGTTTGCATGCTCTGTTTTATTTTCTTAGTAATCTGCCTTGTTCTGTCTGCTACCTTCTTAACTACTTAAAATACACCTGTTTATAGTTAATAAATGTATTTCTGGTTTACAATATAACCTAGTTTATGTGGTTTCTAACTGGAGGAGGAGGGGCAAGAAGTTGTGTACGCCCTCCTCCACATTGACGGAAGAGGTGAATTTCATAATATATCTTTGGGTCTGTACTCCGAGGGAGGTGGACATCTGACTGCTGGAGCAAGTCCCTTAAACCGAGTCTTCCCAGAGCTGATCTGCAGCTGGATTTGGCCCTGCCTGTGTATGTGTGTTAGAGGAGGTTTTAAGAGCTTGGCTCAGCAAGACAAGCTAAAGAGGGCCCATGCTGGCAGAACAGGTAGACTCAGTGGTATCTCAAAGCATCAGGTGGCTTCCCAGAGCTTTGGCACAGCAACACAGATATCTGTATTTAAAGTATTACTTAACACCACAAAATCACTTTGGCTTCTGAACCTCCTGATAGATTTTAAAAAAATTAATTATAACTTAATTTTTATTTCTTTATAGTAATCTGAATGTACATTTTCTTGTACTCATTTGAATTTAGCAGATCAAATAGAAAGCCATAAAAATTAAACTTCAAAAAACCTCCCAATTAATTGTAAAAATGTTACATTAACTACCTTTAAATGACAAAGGGTCTCCCTGGGTTTCCACCTCTTTTTTTCTTTTGTTGTTGGTCTCAGTTTATTCTTGTTTCTGTGCTGACCTGAACCAACCATTCCAAGGTTTGTATAACTGTGTGGAAGCACAGCCTTTGCCTGGAAGACCACTGTTTGTGTAATGTCTCCAGGGGGCAGTGTACATTTGCAAGCTCCAGGTACTTAGTATGGCAGAAGACTGTAGTGATGTTACATGTGCCACCTAAAGGAACTTGAAAGGAAATCAAGTCAGCCAAGTTCATGCTCACGTGCTTTCATTCTTTAGAACACGGGGTGAAAGCTTCTGGTGTTTTAAAAGTACCTTGTTCTTGCTAAAGGCAAAGGGACCATTGTATGCCTCCCCTCCCCCATCCTACTGTGTATTCTTATGTCACAATGGTGTAGTTCAAGTTTTCCTTTTAAGGGAGGGAGATCTTAAACTTATGACTCCACTGAACTGTATGATTCATCTTTCTGTATTTACACGTTTTATCTTTTAATTTTCTTTCTTAGTGTAAATAACTCTTATTTTTAGACTAGCCACTCCAGTAGTAAGATGAAATGTTGTTGTGCAAAGTCCAACAGTATTTCTTGATCTGCATTGGGCTCTGCATTTAAAGCACTTTTGGAAAGAATCTGCTATGCTGTGAATTTTTTCCCCCATGTACTGCTGTGACTAAAAGTACCTAAAGAGAAGGACAAAACACAATGTCTTGGGAACATAGTTTTCAGGGACTTTTTTTATGGCCAATGAGCATGAGCTACATTTTGTTTAATTCTCCACATTTTCTAGTCTGCACTTGTTTCTAGGTTTTGCTGTAATCGTCTGTTTCCTTTGTGTAACACAAGCTGCTGGAAAACATGGTGTTAACTTTTATTGGAGCTTTTAAAACTAATGACTAAAGAGAGGTGATTAATATTACCCACTACTCAAAAATAACATGAGTTTAATTTTTTCCAGAGTATGATGATAAATTAGAGGGTTTATCCCAGATGATCAAAACTGCTTTAAAATGTGAAAAATTTCAGTCTTTCCTTATAGAGCTCCAGTTGGTGCAATTTCTAAACAGCTGCACGTGTTAATATACAATAAGCATTGTATTGCTTGGCATATGCAGACAGATCAGGATTGCTCACAGGAGGATTGGTGGATTGACCTGTCCAGAGCTTCCTATAATGTTTGGAGAGTTTGAGAGCTAGATATGCATAGGGTCACACTTAGAAATCTGTGTATTTTATTAGGGTTTGTTTTTCTTAATGCTGCTCACAGCTATAGTGAGAAATAGTGTGTCTGGTATACATCCTCCCATTTCCACACATAAGTGTTTGTGGTCTGGAGCAAGCTCAAAGATGCTTGCAAAATATATGTATAAAATCATCTGTTTTAAATTTGAAACAAATACTACAATGTGAAATGCACTGTGTTTTGGCATGTATTCCTAATTACAGTGCATCTCTCTGAGCAATGATGACCAACCATTCTGCTCATGAAATCCTTCTGCATTGTCATAATGTGTTAGGAACTTCCTGGGCTCATTGCCAGGCTTTTCCTGATGATCAGACAGCAGGCAACAAAGATTCAGCATTTGTTTAATTTCTTACTCATTTTAGATTCCCCGCAGAATAGCAGGAGTTGTCTCCTCCCTTCCCCTGCTGTTCCTCATCATGGGTATTAATGGAAGGAGATTCATTTTCTAATGATGACTGTAATAATGTGACACAACCATTGATTAAATAGTCACTTTGGAGGCTTGCCTGGATGTATTATTCTCAATATACTCTTTGTTCCAGTATTCGTCTTTTCTTTGCTTTTTTAAATTTTTTTTACTTGAGAATGAGACAATGGGCTGAATTCATCTAGAGAAGTCAGTGATTACTGATTTACTTTTAGAACATCTATTTAAGAAATATTTTTTTTCAAAATTAAATAACTGCTGAAAATTCTATAGCAATAAGTCCATGAAAGTCCATTTTGACTATGAAAATTTACAAGACTCCTTAAGACCGTTCCCTCATTAAGTCTCACTTACCTCTGCCACGATGATTATAAGATGTAAGTCAGTTATGTATTTTGTGTGTGCACGATGTGATGAAGTGGGACTGTTCTTAATGTTTCTTCTGAATACTGTAGGAGTGCCTCAGTTTCTCCTATGCATTTCTTAAGTCTCTAGGTGGTGGGATAAGGGGGTGTAATTGTTGCAGAGCAAAGGGCCAGTGTACAGAAATGGCCAACACTCTGTCTCCTGGCAACTGATGGTCTGGGCCCTTCCTCCCTGCAAGTTATTCTCTGAATATTGTGGGGGTGCCTCAGTTTCCCCTATGCAGTTCTTAAGTATCTAGGTGGTGGAATAAGGGTGTATGATCGTTGCAGAGCCCTAGAGGGCAGGTATGTGCAGGGGTCTGGACACAGAGAATGGCCAACACCCTGTTTCCTGGCAACTGATGGCCTGGCCCTCCCCCCCCCCCTTACAAGGTGATAGCTAAAGGGTTGGAGAACAAAGGAATCAGGTGAGCTTCTGGCCTGGGAAAGGGACAAAGCCCAGAGGAGGAGGGGCTGGCGGGTGAGTCAGTTGGGGCTGGCTGGGGATGTGGAGTGAAGTGCAGACGTGGTTGTCTGGCTCACTACCCCCCAAAATGGACCCGGCTGAGGGGTCCTGTTCTCTGTACCTACAAGCTGTGTTTTAGACAGTGTTCCTGTCATCTAATAAACCTCTGTTTACTGGCTGGCTAAGAGTCACATCTGGCTGCAAAGTTGGGGTGCAGGACCCTCTGGCTTCCCCAGGACCCCGCCTGGGTGGACTCGCTGTGGGAAGCGCACGGAGGGGCAGAGGATACTGAATGCTGCAAGGTCAGACCCAGGAAGGTGGAAGCTGTGTGAGCTTTTTACCCTGAAGACAGTCTGCTCACAGAGAGGAGACTTCACCAGAGTCCTGACTGGCTTCATAGGGAGCAGTTCCAGAGCATTACCCGGGGACTCTGTGACACACGCATGCGTGTTTTCATTTAAAACACAAATTCTTGTTCTATCAAGAAGATCATGGGGTTTAACTGAGTAACTGTGGTGTTGCTGAATCTCCTGTCACTTTCCACTTCAGACCACTGGCCTGATCCGGTAGGTTGATTTTTTTTTTTTAATAGATAGAAGATTTTTGTACCATAATGTTGTCATGACCAAATTAGTTACATAGAATATAAAAATCTTCACTTCTGTGCTCCACCCTTTCCTTGCCAGTGAGACAGGAAGAGGCATGTTCGTAAAGTTAGGTTTTTTAACATAGTGTGAAATATTAAGCTAAGATGACTTATCAAAATTGCAACAGTGGTGCACATTTATCCAACATCTTCCTGAGTCAGCTCTGAGAGAAGACCATCATTTTTTAGGACAGTATCCTGATTTGATATTATGTAACTATAACAGGATGCTCCATGGAAAAGCATCCTCATGTCCACAATGTGGTAGGAGACCGCTTTAGTCTAGGCCAGGAGGTTTCTCTGCCTGTTGAGTGACTTTCTCCAAAACTTGAGAGGAGATACAAAGGAAATCTTAGATGTTAAGGGGGCAGTTAGGAATGACCTTAATGAGAACTTGGCCAGATCAGATATTTGATCATCATTAGTTTACCCCTTTAAGGGCCCACAAGAAAGAATAAACAACCTTTGCATAATAAATTAAAATTACATACATCTCTGAAGTTTTGGCATCTGTAGCTGAGTCAGAAAGGTACCCCTGAGATTATCAAAGCCTATCTCATATGGTCCTGACCGATTAAATTGTCAGAAAATATAATAATTTTTCTGGAAACATGTACAGCCACCAGTTATTGTATCCTTTTGCTCATCATCGTCATGATGTTGTTACCCATTTTTGAAGGAAGTTCTTTGTGACAGTTTCTTATTAGCAGTTTGATATTATGATTAATCTGGGCCAGTGGAGAAGGATGTTGGGGGAAGAGACTATTATTGGTTAATTTGATTTCCCCATGTTCTGAAATACCAATCTCGACAATATCCTCTCTCTCTCTGAGGTGGAAATTCTAACCTAATTGTGAGAGCTAGTCTGTTAATTTTGTTGCTTTAGAAGTATCCAGAGGAGCTGAAAGAAGCTAGCAAGTCCTTCCTATTGTCCTTGAGTGTTCTTTACTTAATGTGCATGTGTTTCTACTGACTTCACTGGAACTACTCACATACTTAAAGTTTACATGCTTAAATGCTTTGCTGGATTGGGACCATAAAACAGTGATGTTGCAAAATTTTTTTGATTGTTCCTTTCTCCTACTGCTGCTGGATGAAATAACCCCATTAATCCTAGGCTGTTATGAAGGATTTTGAAAACGAAGCAAATTGATACAATATTGCCTTTTTTTAACACTGTGTGTCCAAAAATCTAAGTGTTCGAAGAAACAGACATAAAGGACACTTGGGGTCAAATTCTTCTCTCAGGCTAGAGTAACTCCACAGATTTTAGTGGAGTTACTCTGGATTTACAATGGTGAGCACAGAATTTGGCCCCTGACCTCTATAGATCGGGCTACAGATTTTGTCCACCCCTGGAACAGAACATTGATACTTTCATGTGTTCTTCCCATTTTCTTCCTGAAAACTGATCTCGTTTCTGTGACTACAGTCTATCACCATATTATACATATATATGCAAAATTTGTAATTTGCACTCCAACATCACTGATTGAAAAGACATCGAACCTAATTTTAACATTTAAAAAAAACAACAGAAAAATGAAGTATTTTTGCTTAATAACCTTAA
This sequence comes from Lepidochelys kempii, assembly GCF_965140285.1. Classification (NCBI taxonomy): domain Eukaryota; kingdom Metazoa; phylum Chordata; order Testudines; family Cheloniidae; genus Lepidochelys; species Lepidochelys kempii. The sequence continues at coordinate 56,564,872 of NC_136383.1, forward strand.
AAAGATAACCCTGACTGCAAGGGCAGAAAGTTCATCACTGACTTTCCCAGATAGCATGTATTATTTATTTCACCATCTACAATCAACAGGGATGGCCTTTAATGCAGGGGTGGGCAAACTAAGGCCCGGGTGTCGCATCCGGCCCTTCAGACCTTTTAATTTGGCCCTTGAGCTCCCGCTAGCGAGCAGGGTCAGGGGCTTCCCCTGCTCCTTGTGTACCATGGCTCTGCGCGGCTCCCGGAAGTGGTGGCATGACCCCCTATGGCTCCTACACGTAGGGGCAGCCAAGGGGCTCGGCATGCTGCCCCCGCTCCAAGTGCTGCCCCCACAGCTCCTATTGGCCGAGAACCACAGCCGATGGGAGCTGCAGGGGCGGCGTCTGCGGATGGGGCAGCATGCAGAGCTGCCTGGCTGCGCCTCCGCGTAGGAGCCGGAGGGGGGACATGCCGCTGCTTCTAGGAGCTTCTTGAGGTAAGCGCTGCCTGGAGCCTGCACCCATGACCCCCTCCCACGCCCCAACCCCCTGCCCCTGCCCACATCCCCCCCCAACCTACAAAGTCCTTAATCCCAGCCTGGAGCACCCTCCTGCACCTCCAACCCCTCATCCCCAGCCCCACTCCAGAGCCTGCACCCCCAGCCAGAGCCCTTACCCCCCCCCCATGCACCCAACTGCCTGCCCCAGCCTGGAGCCCCCTCCCGCACACTAAACTCCTCATTTCTGGACCCACCACAGAGCCCGCACTCCCCAGCTGGAGCCCTTGCCCCTCCTGCACCCCAATTTTGTGAGCATTCATGGCCCACCATACAATTTCCATACCCCGATGTGGCCCTAGGGCTAAAAAGTTTGCACACCCCTGCTTTAATGCCTGTGAAATACTTAGCTACAGGTTCCCCAATTTTTAGGGTGTCCCAAACTAGATGGTGGCAATTGTGGGCATTGCTGCCACCAGTGTCTTTTGGGGGGGGGGAGGCTTTTACAGGCTCCCTCCCTCCCTCCCAACCAGTCACTTGAAGCTGGTGACCAGAAAATCTCACTCTGGTTTTTGTACTGCATACATCTGTTTTGCTCACATTTCCCCAAATCCTCAGTCTGACCCTCTTTAATGTAGTGATCATGGTAGTTGAAGTTGGTTACTTTTGGGAGAGACAGAGTGTTGCAGTCCTACCCAAAAATTCTATGGCTGATTGTGTGTGTAGTCAAATGTCTGTTCTCTGTAGCATCAAGAAACTAGTTACTCAAGATGAGTTTGCAGGTAACTGCATAGATATTCCTCCTCTTTCCCTTTTTTTGCAGGCTTCCAGACTTGTCTGCCTGTTACACGCTTTCTTTTTTACCTTCTAGTAAATCTTGGTGCAGTGGTTTTATTTAAACATTATAGAACACTTTAACCCTGTATGGTCTACAGAATCTACTAAATGAATGAATTGTTAATGAAAAAGAAATGTTAGGAACTTCACAGCAGTCTTCAGATAGGGATAGGGCAAATGTTCAGCCAATTCCTGGTATACCCTGGCTATCAATTTGGCTGGTCTCTCATTACTTATTGAATCAAATTTCTGGATAATATTTATTTAGTAAAAAGAAAAGGAGTACTTGTGGCACCTTCGAGACTAACCAGTTTATTTGAGCATAAGCTTTTGTTTGCATTGCATTTCGTTTTCGGATTCATTGCATCCGATGAAGTGAGCTGTAGCTCACGAAAGCTTATGCTCAAATAAATTGGTTAGTCTCTAAGGTGCCACAAGTACTCCTTTTCTTTTTGTGAATACAAACTAACACGGCTGCTACTCTGAAACCATTTATTTAGTAATTGTAGACCCGTTGGTTGCTTTTAAGCTGATGTTGAATCTCCTTTGGTCTCAGTTTCAGCTGTTAGTCTGGTGGCTTAGTGTTTAAGAACAATAATTAAATACACAAACATCCCCTTTTCTAGGTCAGGTCGATTTATGAAAGTAGAGGCAACTGAATAAAGCTTTGAGGTGAGCGAAGCTGTTGTGTGTGAGGGAGTCCATTGCTTAGCAGGAAACGGTTGAAATGTTCTTTTCACCTCCTTTTTAATGCTAGAGGCTGCCCAGAGGAAATTTTCCTTTTTGAAGGACAGGTCTGTCCCATTGGTGGTAGTTCTGTAATAGAGAACAGGAGGCTGACCTATTTCTGTAGGAGTGCTTATCTTGCATTTTGCTTTTTGAGGCATCAGGAAAACCCTTGAACTGTAAACCTGACAGCTACAGTCATGAATTTTAATGTAACTGTCGGCATTGTGGTGGGCAGGAGATGGCAATCGATAGTTTAAATGAAGAAAAAACCCCAAAAAACTAAGGATGATGATTACAGAGATAACGTATTCAGATAAATAGACAAAATTATTGTTTCTCTCAAAAATGAAGGGCGATGTAAGGGAAAAGGTAATGAACAATGCAGTGGTGTAACTGCAATGCATCTTGTTCAGAATGGAGTGGAATTGCCCAGCAGGATTGTAGACACCCATCATATTGGTGGGAGGGGGAGGATGGTCTAAATCAACACGCTGACCCCAACAGGTTATTGACATTTCTTTGCAGCAGTGCACGGAGAACGAACACTGCTTCACTGTGAGTGTTTCTGCTTCAACTGGTTGTCATTACTAGTCAGTTTAAAAGACACACACAATTCCAGTTATTACTGGGTGTGCTGTACACCCAGGCTTCCTTTCTTTTGTCCCCTATGTCATATGCTTCCTCTTTCCAGTATTTATACCATATCCTGTTTTTTTGAAGCTGGCAGTGTTGAAACTTGTTAGTATTGTTAAAACCTGTGCAAACAGAATTTTGCTATATCCTTTCTAGCTTTGATGTTTCAATTCAATTTGCAACTGTAGTAGAGGTTTTGTTTTCTTTTCCATAGACGCTTTCTTCACAGTGAAGAGGAACTGCTATCCAGTGCTTGTCTCTAAACAGTGCAGTCCTGTTGCCCTTTATTTGAAGTGGGCCAGCCATGCTAAATTGAACCAAACTGTGTTTACAGATCTGCGAGACTGCACTTTGGAAGAAGTGTGGCTCCAGAGCTGAAACAGACATAGTTTATCCGCTGATTCCCCAGCTGCAGGATGTTTATATGGTCCTTAAAGTTGCTTTAGAATGCATTCACTGGACTAAAACAATTGATCTGGGTCAATTTTTTTTTAAGTTTGCGTCATAAATGAGATCAACTGTGGTGTCTTGTCCAAATATAACATAGATGTATTTGAAAATTGAATTCTAAATCTTTAGTGTAGTTTAAAACCACTAAATAAAACCTTTCAAGTTGTCACAATTTCCAAGATTTACTTTTGCATGCTGCACTTTAGTGTACCATACAGCCACTTCTAGGGTCAATTCACTATTCCAGTGCTTCACATGCTATTTTCTCTTGTTTGAGCTGTTTGGGAAAAAATAAATAAGACGAAGATAAAAATTACCTTGACATTTACAATGCTGTGGAGTGGGAGATAAAATAGTGTTACAGATTTAGATGTACAGATTTGCCAAAGGGAGGGGGGAGTGCTCATTTGGCTTCCCGCTTTGTTTGTTCAGTCATCACTTTCTGCCTGTGATTTTTCCTTTCTTAAATCACTGAGTGTCATATACAGAGCTACACTGGATATATAAGTATGAGTCCATTGACAGATTCTGGTAAAAACATAGGAGCAGCCATACTGGGTCAGACTAAAGGTCCATCTAGCTGAGTATCCTGTCCTCCAACAGTGGCCAACGCCAGATGCCCCGGAGGGAATGAACAGAACAGGTAATCATCAAGTGATCCATCCCCTGTCGCCCATTCCCAGCTTCTGGCAAACAGAGGCTAAGGACACTTCAGAGCATGGTTTTGCATCGCTGCCCATCCTGGTTAATAGCTATTGATGGACTTATGCTCCAGGAACTTATCTGGTTCTTTTTTGAACCCTGTTATAGTCTTCACATACAGTGTGTGTCATAAGTGGGTATAGGTGCATTCCCTAATGAAAAAAATCCTATAGAAATTTTTTGAAGCATTCTACAGAATAATAGAAAACTAAACCATGCTACAGAATTCTAATAGCACGCTTTAAAAAAATGTAGAGAGAGGTTAAATTCTTCAGAAATTTCTAAAGAGATTTCTACAAAACTTCATTACATTTCTATAGAGCCTTAATGGTCTAATTCCTATTAAATGCTATAGGATTTTCCCAGAAGAGAGAGAGAGAGAAGGACACTGAAGTAATATCCTGTGAGTAATGATGTCACTGGATGTTTCTCTGCTGCTCTAAGTTAATCACAAAGGATAGTTATTCAGCCCCTATTTTACAGACTAAACATCATTTTCTTGATCTTCTGGAAGAAAAGATAGTCTCAGGTTCAGCTCTAACACTGTGATGTAGTTACAAATTATATTTTTCCCTTCTGATGACTCTGGGGGAAGCAATGTACTTAAAGGCAGCAGGTTATATGTGCTGGCACTGTAGCTTGATGGTTGTCATACTGACTGAAGAAGCTTCCCTATGGGAGGAGCAAACTTCCCTCGTTTGAATGTAAACACTTCTCAGAAATATATTTCTTATGGTTAGATATTTAGGCAAATCCATTATGTTTGCTTTCCTTTTTAAAAGCTACACACTGCAGCATTTCAGAGTAACAGCTGTGTTAGTCTGTTATCGCAAAAAGAAAAGGAGTACTTGTGGCACCTTAGAGACTAACCAATTTATTTGAGCATGAGCTTTCGTGAGCGACAGCTCACTTCATCGGATGCATACTGTGGAAACTGCAGAAGACATTATATACACAGAGACCATGAAACAATACCTCCCCACACCCCACTCTCCTGCTGGTAATAGCTTGTCTAAAGTGATCACTCTCGGGAGTGATCACTTTAGATAAGCTATTACCAGCAGGAGAGTGGGGTGGGGGGAGGTATTTTTTCATGCTTTGTGTGTATAAAAAGATCTTCTACACTTTCCACAGTGTGCATCCGATGAGGTGAGCTGTAGCTCACGAAAGCTTATGCTCAAATAAATTGGTTAGTCTCTAAGGTGCCACAAGTACTCCTTTTCTTTTCACACTGCAGCATGTGTTATGTATATGTATTAAATGACTTGAGAGGCAGTAGGGTCAGTCTGAAAGCTGGAGCAGGCAGCGGATATGCAGGAGACCTGCATTCTTTTTCTGACTCTGCCACTGCCTAACTGATGTTTTTGGCCCAGTTCCTTGACTTTGTGCTTTTGTTTCTCCATCTCTAAAATGATTAGAAGAACTTTAGAATGGTGGATAAGTTACATAAATTATGAGAATGCAAATTATTACTACCATTAATAGTGTTTCCAATTTCTATTTATCCTGCATAGCATATATTACTGCTGCTAAAAGGGAGTTTTCTGTATAGTGTTATCTATTTCATGTCCTGAGAATTTTCAGAATTTCTAGCTCATACTGTAATTAGTTCTCTCAGGGATCTGTTCAGCAAACAGGTCAGTTTTTGGTTAGTTGGCTTTTGGAGCATCTTACAGGCTTGTTTGGTTTAGCTGTAGTTGAAGCCAGTTATATTTTAAGAAAGTTAAGTCTCTGGGTGCTGCTATTGGATCATGCTTTCCTCTAGACTGAAGATGACCATAATCATACCTTTCTTGTGGTCATCTGAAAGGTGTCCTCCACTTTGAAGTGATGAAATACTGATTTATTTTGAGCCTGCTCAGGGTAGGGATGTAAATCTTGGTTTAAAAAGTTAACCAGTTAAACAATTAAAATTATATTGCTTAACCGTTTAACCACTAACCAAGGTAGCTCCAACAGGGGTGGAAGTTGCTCCGACTGGCCGCTGGGGTCTGCTCCAGGCTGCCAGCCTGCCTGATGCGGCCGAGGTTGGGGTCCCTCCGGCCCTCACGGGGCTGCTGGGTTAATAATTAAGGTTAACCAGTTACATCCCTAGCTCAGGGACACCTGTGATAACACAAGTGAAAAGGCTCTCTGAAAGAAATGATAGTCTGCATATTTTTATTTAAAAAAAAAAAAGTGTTGACTTTTACTCTAACAGGATTTCCAGCACTGGATATTTTTGCTTCTTCACACCACCATATTGACCTATTATGAGCCACAGGCTAAAAAGTCCAGTCTATAGCACACAGCCTCTAATCCACTCTGCTTTGTGGGAATGCACATTTTGAATAGAGGCAGTACAGTAGCACAGGTCTGGTGCCATTGTCAGAGAGGCACCACTAGACAGTTGTTTCCTCCTGGCATATTCTCCTCAGGGAAGATGGCAGACATGCACGGGCAGTGTCTAGGCTAGGCAAATTGATTATATTTAAGCACGTAGACAGGGTTTTAAAATGTACTAGTTAAAATGTGACCATGACCCAACAGCTAATGTTTTAAAAGAAGTTAAATGCTGTCTAAACTAGCATTTAAAACATGTTATCTAACACATTTTAAACATTTATTTTCCTAAGCCTAAGCACGACCTGTGAGGTAGACCATCCTTGAAACCTTTAAAGTGTTTTTTTAAGTCCTTGTGGTGCACACCTCAATATTATCGGTTATGATAATTAGCTCCTGTGCAGTTTTACGCATGACCAAGAAAATACTTTATAAAAACTTGCTTCTGTAGACACAAAAAGAGAGCCATCTGCTATTGTCACAACCATGCAGCAGCTGGAGAAACTTTCTAAGATGACTTTCTACAAGGTTTTTATACAAGACTTTATATAATGGAAATGTATATTCGGAATACTCATATAGAGCCCTTGCGTGTTGAGCTAGAAAACAGCCAGCCAAGACTTTCAAAAGTGACTAGTGATTTGAAAACTCCAATTTTTGGCTGCCAATCTGAGACATCTTAAAAGGGGGCCTGATTTTCAGACAGTGTTGATTATTCTTTTAGGTGTCTCAAGTTAGGCACCCAAAATGACTAATTACTTTTGAAAGAGCTATTCCTTGGACAATATAACAGGGTTAATGAAAGAATTATTACTTAACCCATGGGAGTTTTCACAGTTTGCCAGCACATCATGCATTGCTACGAGTTGCTTATGTGCAGCTCTGTTGATGCCATCTTCATTGAATTGAATGACTGCACACTGTCTGACCTTCTGTTGTTAATAAATTTTTTTTAATTGAACACTGGTTTTCACTGACACCCAGGTTTGCATAACAGGCATTTGTTCCCACAGCCAGACTGTTATCCAAGTAACAGGTGTGCATTTAACAAATGAAATGAGCTAATCTAATCATAGTATTTTTCCAGAGCCAAAACCACTTTCACAGACCACATTTTGATGCTTAAATAATGTGAATAGCTGACATGCTTTTCATATTGGACTACCCACCAACACATTTCATTCAAAGGATTTTCTGCATAGTAAATGCATGAGTTTTACATGCTGAGGAAACTGGGGAAAGTAACTTTTAAGAAAATCTCTAGGTTGATGAATCTCTTTCAAAACTGCAAATGGTTGAGATATAATTAAAAAAATTAAACTGTATATTTGACTTTTGGACCTGGCAGCATTCAAACTAAACACAAACCATTTATTTGACTTACCTTTCCCTCAATAGCTCTTCTTAGTCAAGATCACCTACTTAAACTCCTTTGTATTAGAAAAGTCAAAAATTTCTTCTACAGGTCATGGGTTTATTTTAGTATTGTTTTTTTGGGAGCAGTTTGGATATTATGGTGACAAGGGCCATAAAAATAACTAAGTAGACAGAAAAGAAATTAACTCAACTTTCCAGGAAAACAGGATCATTCCAGAATTTTTATTTTTAAATATTTAGCCTTTAACTCACTATTTGATTGTTTGGACTGGACAAGTGATAAGACTTTCAATTCTTGCTAAATAAATAGTTGGTCTTCTCACTCTTTTTAAATTTTGTAAACAAGGTAGGGTTAGACCAGCCCCTTTGATTGGGGGTGGGGTTGAGGGGAGGAGTCATTATTCCAGATGTGTCTCAGCCATATGCTAATACAGTGGTTCTCAAACTGTGGGTTGGGACCCCCAAAGTGGGTCATGGCCCTATTTTAATGGCGTCGCCCGGGCTGGCTTAGAGTTGCAGGGGCCCGAAGACCAAGAGTTTCAACCCTGGGCAGCAGGGCTAGGTTATAGGCCCCCTGCCTGGGGCTGAAGCCCTGGATGCTGGGGCTCAGGCTTCAGTCCCTGCTTCTGGGGTCATGCAGTAATTTTTGTTGTCAGAAGTGGGTCACGGTGCAATGAAGTTTGAGAACCGCTGTGCTAATAGATAATTGAAGGTTGTTACTTTGAATCTCTCACTGTTGGATTATAATATTCACCTGTGTAGCGGAATGAATATCTACTATACTTGTGTTTATGTATCCATATTCGTAATTGTGACTTGATTGTGCACCTACCAGTGAATAAAAATAAACAGTGTACATTGAAACAAAATTGCTGTAGTGCTTCAGTCCCTTCTGTGACCTACGGTTGGAGGCACCATAGAAGAGGCAGGCATGCTGTGCCTGTGTAGGCCAGGCATCTGCTTCAGACTTTGGCTCAAGATGCATAGCTCCCTGACCAAATACACGGAGCTGAAGTCTCTCTACCTGATTCCTGCATGACCCTGCCACCAGCATGGTAGCTGATTTATGGTGCCATGCATCCTGCCACAGTTGCTGTTAATTCCTAATCCGTTCAGAGATGAGGGAATTAATACTGTTTAACCAGCATTAACCATGACAGCATTTTAATCCTTCCTTCCCAGATAAGAAAATGGATCCCCCAACCTCTGATTTGTGCACAGGAAGGATCTTTTCATGTAGATCTTCCACTGTAAACAAGGAAGGAGAGTGTCTTGTCTGTGCGGCACTAACCCCCTCCCCCCCACATTTCCCATAATCCCACAGAAGTCCATCCACAGGGTGCAGGATCCAGATTTGGGGAGTCTGGCCCCTGGGGTGGGGGCAGGAAGATATGTGGTGTTCCTCTAGCCACCAATGATAATTTTTAATGAAAAGTTAATGCAGCCTGAACTGCAATACCAGGAAGGAACTCAAAATAGGGGAGGAGGAATAGGGCCTCTGTGTGGGTGGCGTGGTATCTGTAGCAAATTCCTATAAGATGTGAGGTTTAGGGTGTAAACTTCTGTTCAGTTGTGGGGAAGGGGCAACTTTTCCCCCCAGGCCAGAACTGAAAACTCTGAAGGGTTTTCTTGCAACTGCTGTTTCACCCAGAGACCCTTCCATATTTTTCCATGGAGGAATGATTCCCCCCAATGGGAAGGATTTATGTTAAAGATGGTGGTCTCTTAAAAACTTATTTTGTATCAAAAGTCTGGGCAAAGAAGCAACTTCTACCTTTTGGCATAGGTATTTATTTAAAAAGATAAGAAAGAAGAGGAAAATCAGTACCATCTTAAAAAAACTACTTTCTGAAATTTTCAGTCATTGTGATTCCAGGTGTCATTGCCTTTTCATTTAAACTAAAAGCATCAGTATTAAGTACCGGTCAAATAGTCTCCAGTCAACGACACTAGATTAGATTGTTATCATGGTGATAAAGGAAAGATAAATAGGTTGTGTCATTTGGTGGAGGGAGTGTTGTACAACTGAGCTTTGTAATAGAATCAAACAAATGTTCTCGACAGCATGTTTTAGTGTACTGAGAATCTCTTACTGTAAGAGCAACATGCTGTTATCCCTGTTTTAGCTGCCATGACAACTGCACAGTTTGTGAATGCCTTGTTTGAATGATCTTGCAGGCAGCTGACTCATTGATATTCTGAGTGTCTTTCTACTGCAGGCACTAGAAACCCTCCCTGTACATCAGCCAATATTTACTATTATCACAGTGGCCAATATATGCAAACTTTATTGTTGGGCAGCTGGACCAGAAGGAAAAAATCCATTCCTTAGTAACGGTAGTTTTTGAGTTCTTTATTACCAGTACAAAATTATTTTGGTCTTGCTAAATGGTTACAGCTTTCCTACCTGATGCAGGGTTTGTAATGTTAAAGAGAGACTTATTCTTCAGAGCTCTTCTCACTTTTCCTTTCTGTGTTTGCAAATGAACATTGCTTGGAATTTCCCTCTGTGTTGTTTGTTTTTTAAAAGAGAGCTTGTTTTTTGTCAAGCCATCCTCTCCTGATCTTTGAATGTGTAATGAAGTCCTAATATTTTTATTCATAATACCATAGCCCTTTCCCTGCTAATAGATTGTGTTGCAATTAATGCAAGGACTTTGTCTTGACTTTGGGATCAGAGTGAAGCAAAGCTGTGAGGGGCATGGGGAGAAACTTCTTAAACAGTGTTGCTTTAATAACAGCATAAGGAATACAGAAAAATACTAGCCATGTAAACTTCATTTCGTATGAATGTTTGTTCTTAAATATGTTTCAAAGGCTTTCCTCCCTGCCTCCCCCTGTAATACTTAAGGTTGCTCAGGATAGGCCTAACTCAACTCCCATTTAAGTCAGTGATTCCATTGATTTCTGTGGGAGCAAAGACAGACCAATGCTGAACACATCTGAAAATCTCTCCCTATATTTTTACTTGGTTACTAGATCTGATTATTTACCTCTGACATTAGGATTCTGGATGTGAGTAAAAGGACAGGATTTAAAATGCACCGTAGCAACTTCTAAAGTCCCAGTGACACACATCTATATAATGATTATAAGTTTATCTAAAGAGAATACTCTCACATGGAGTTGCTCCCCACTACAGATAATAGTTTAGATCCTTCCCCCGTTGAAATCAACAGGAACTTTATTTTGATTCTGATAGAAACAGAATTAGACCTAAGGCACCTGAATCTGCAGAAGAGCCTGTTGTCCTGTACCTACTTTGTCCACATGTATTTCTTGCACTCAAAGTCCTTTTTCTTTCCCTCTGCTTCTCAGGATCTGAAAGGAGCACTGCCTCGATACATATTGCCATTTTCAATGCAATGGGCCATAGCTGAAGATTTGGCAATATTTACTTTACAGGCACATATACTATTAGTTTTTATTTGTACGCTGTACCTCTATTATTGTACTCTACCGAATGTTTTGGAATACAGTTTATTTCGTACAATACCTTCCACACACAGAACGGTTTTTGTTTTTGTATGGTATTTTTCATACTAAATTGCATTGTTTAACAAATAGCTATTTATCTGAAATCTGAGCAAGGAATAAAGTGTTTAGTATGAATACTGCTAAGAAATGTTAACTCCCTCAATATCTGTCTATAACACTTAGTTCTTCTAGTGCTTTGCATCCATAGAGATCACACTGCTGATATTTGAATTTTTTTAAAGTTTTTTTTTTTTTAGTACAAAGCATCACTCAGTCTAACTTGTATTTATGATTTGCATATTATTGTACTAGTGAATAGATTTTAGTAAAAAGGAAACAATTTTTAATTTGTTATAACTATTTGGTAAAAACATACTTTAATAATCTTTTATATTATTAAAATGCTCCTTTGAAAACAAGCAGAAATGTAGGGGTACTTTGCTTATAATGGGAGTAATATGAGTAATTTTGGAAGAAGGATTTTCCCATAAAGAATTAATTTGGAAATTTTAATATAAATGTCAACTTTGACACTTCAGTAATGTCTTAGTCATTTCTGTCAAAGCCATAAATATTTACACCCAATTATAAATGATGATATGTATGCTAGTGTCAGTGAAGACTACTTATTTAAAAATTGTGTAGTATTTTACATTTTTGACATTGAAGTTTTATGGCGTGTTTACTTTAAGGATGACTTTACAGCAGCAGTTCTCAACCTTTCCAGACTACTGAACCCCTTTCAGGAGTTGGATTTGTCTTGTGTACACCCAAATTTCAACTCACTTAAAAACTACTTGCTTACAAAATCAGACATAAAAATACAAAAGTGTCAAAGCACACTATTACTGAAAAATTGCTTACTTTCTCATTTTGTCTGTATGAAATTTTAGTTTGTACTGACTTTTTATGTAGCCTATTGTAAAACTAGGCAAATATCTGGATGAGTTGATGTACCTCCTGAAAGACCTCTGTGTACCCCCAAGGGGACACATACCCCTGGTTGAAAACCATTGCTCTACAGTACTTGAAAACTGGTAAGCGTCTGTCATTGTGAAAAAAACATATGATACCCAGTGTTGTAGGGAGTCACAGAACTGTGAAAAGAAAGCACAAATCTGTTGGGTTTCTAGCTACTGTCTAGCTATTGATTTCATCTTGGAAATATTTTGCACACATTCTTACTTATTTTGGCTTTTAGGTTACCTGCTTGCAGGACTTTTTTGAAGATGATGATGTTTTCATTGCATGCGGACCTGAGAAATATCGTTATGCTCAAGATGACTTTGTACTGGATCATAGTGGTAAGACACTAATTTAAACTATTGAAATGTTCAATTCTCCCTGAACTCCACCCTTTTTTCCCCTTCCTGATCCCCTTCCTGTGTTTTTTGGAGAAACTTATTGAAATAATTTTTCCAACCAAACATGTTTCTTTAATAAAATAATTTTCCAAACAATAGTTTAGCTCCAGTCCATTTCTCAGTGTGTTTTGTAAATCTGGTTTATTTTTCATGGGCAATGGACCTTGTACTTAAAAGAATATAGTGAACGGCAGTGAACTTTGAAAAAGGTGCTTTTAATCTGCTCCAAGGGCCTGATCACTGAAGTCAATAACAATATTTCCACTGACTTTGATGGGTTCTAACTTGGTCCCCATTATCTTGTTTTGAGTTTTTTCAAAAATCACATATGTAGCTGCTGTTTGCAGACCTACAAGAATCATCCCATTCATTCCAAACGTCTATTAAAGACATGCTGCTTAGTCAGTTTATATGAACAGAACTGATTTATTATTTTGTTGTAAAACTCATAAAGAAGAATGAGCTTGTGCACGCATGCTTTCTTTACCTCAGTAGATATTTATATCATGGCTCTGTATTAGCTGCTAAAAGTTGTTTTCCAATAAAGAGAGAAACTCTATAATGTAAATTCAAAGGGAGTTTTAGAATTTCTGTAAAGATTATTCAATTTGGAATCTCAAGTAATGTGAAATTATTTATGATGAAATTTGAGACAGATTTACAATATTTATTGCACAGTTTCTCTCACCAGCACATCTCATTATGCATCTTTAATATTAGAAATATTCCAAGGAAATGCGGTGATCAGAATCTAGGAGAGTACTGTAGCCAGATCCAGTGTTAGGTTGACAAAGTTTAGTTTCTAATTATTTATTCTCCTTATTGTGAGTGATCTGCCTCCTTGGTTCGTCCAGTGTATTGACACTGGTTCAGCTACTGAACCAAATTATCCTCCCTTGAATGAAAATACTTGTGAAGAGAGGATGCTTGGCATTGGTCTCCTTATGAAATGCCCACAGATCATTCAGGCTGTGGGGATAAGGGGGAGGAGGGAACTTTTTTCCTCTCTCTCAATTTTTTTTCTATAAACACCTGAATTATTTTTGACAAAAATGAAAATTTTATTGTTGTAAGGAAAAATTGCAACCAACTCTAGTCCTGGTGGCCTTTCCCATCAGGTCTGCTCTCAGGCCTATGTAAGACTGACAGGCCTGCACTGGTAATGCAAAAAGCCTGAATACAGTGTTGAGATCTAAAAGTGGTTTCCTCACCCCCAACTATTAGTCTTATTTTAGTTATCTCATTTTCATCGAACGCATTAATTCTATCTCTCCTTGATTTCCGTTGGTCCCTCTCCCCTGAATCCATTAGGACTTGTCTGGGCTTGGATTTGGAAAGTATTTAGCCTAGGGTAGACAAGGCAGCATGCCTTTAATGTGGATTGAACAGGTTGAGCTTGAAGCTTTAACCTCACACAGGCCTGAGAGGAGAGCTGACGTGTTAGCTAATATCTTCCAAATCATAGTCTAGACAAGGCCATAGTTTACCTTCCAGCCCCAGTCCATCAGTTCTCCTTCTTCCCAGTACCTCACACCCAGGCTATCTGGGTTGGGCTCTTCGCTTAGAAGCTGCAGTAGCTCTGGGGGTTTCAGTGGAAGAGAAGGGTAGCTCAAGGTCAGCAATAGAACTTAATTGTCTGGCTGGGTGGAGGGGCAGTCACTAATCCTATCCACCCTTGGTAGCTGGTCAAATGCTGAAGACTCAGCAGGGGAGGCAGGAGTCTGAGAATAGACCCAAAAGCTGGACGTTAGGTGGTCTGGTGTGAGAACTAAATGGCTGTGTCTCCCTCGAAGCAAGTGGTGGAAAGAGTATAGGGATCCTAGTCTAAGCCCTGCCACCCTTGCCTGGAGCATGTAAAGGGAAGCAGCTGAAGCCATGGAGAGGCCATGTGAATTAGGTGGGAGGGGACAATCTTAATTGGTTTGGAGAGAAGTAGTAATGTATCAGGGGACAGAATAGCCTGAGGATGGTAAAATGGGGGCACAGAGAAATGAAAAGAGAAGGAAGGTTTGAATTGATTTGGTAATATGGGAGGAGGGTTGTTTGGCATAAGCAGGGTTGAATTTGTTTTGTGGGGATTTGAATCATTTTGTATTTGATTTTTATAAATTGATCCAGTGGCATGTGTGAATTCATTTGTTGGTGGGTTGGATTGAATTGATGGCATTGGTGGGAAATGGGGAGGAAAACTGGTCTAATTGGGAGAGATGATGAAAGTTTAGTAATGGGTGTTAACTGCAAGAATGAAAAACTTCCCAAGATGGCAATGTGTGTGACTATTGGTTGCTTTCGTCTTTGGCTTCCCTTTTATTAATAGATGTATGTGAGGTGGGTGGGAGAAGATAACTTTATTGGCTCTGCCCTTTGATGCCCGCAGGCATTTCTCACTTCCTCTGAAAATTGGTAGGAATGGCACTGCACTTCTGGCAAAAATAACCCAACTGCCTTAGAGTTAGGCTAAAATGAAATTGGCTTGAAGAGGCAGAAGGTGCAGGTTTCCATCCAGTTAACAAGATTTCCAGTGTGTCAGCATGTGCTCCAGCATGTCTGATGCTGCATTATATATAACTGTCATTACAACTACAGAGGTTGGTGAGGCGTCAGAAGAACCCCCGTACCACTTCATCCATTTCACTGTCTCATATATGTCTAGATACAAATTTGAATTGTACTATGAATCCAACTTCAAGGCACGGAGAAGTACTGCATTCAGAATATTTCAGTATTTGGCCAGCTCAAAACAGAATTTATATAGTATGTGGGTTAAAGTTTTTTGGATTCTTCTATAAATTAGTTTTATTTAATTTGGCAGAAATGTTGGAAAATGTCAGAGTTTGTTTCCTGAGCAATAAACAGCTGCCGTAGGTGGTCTGATTTAGAATTGAATCTGTATACTTTAATATTTTCCAAACTCAATCTGTTTCCTTCCAGAATGTCGTGTTATGAAGTCATCTTATTCCCGTTCACCTGGTACACCAAGGCAATCTGGATCCAAAAGCCCAGGACCCTCACGTCGAAGCAAGTCACCTGCTTCAGGTACAATTATAAGGAAATAGCTGAATAGTCAGAGCATAATTTGTTGAATGGACTGAAAAGATTGCCATCTTTTTATGAAGTGCAAATGTCATGTATTTCATGAATTAGAACCTAAAATGCCAAGTTATGCCACACAGATTTTATATGCCAATTGATGGCATGAAATGCATTTATTCTGAACCCTGCAAAGAAAAGAGATTCTTTTTCATTACAAGCCAAAAAGGTTTGAATTTGTGAATGTTTACAGTGGTTTGTGCTAATTGTACATTTTAAGGATAAACTTCAGCATGGGGTTGGATTTGCTGAAGACTCCTGTTTACTGAAATGGGATCATCTGGTTAAATCCTCATTCATTACACTAAAAATAAACCTTTCTGTGGTTCGAATTTAGGGTTTTCCCCTTTCATATGTTGAACACTGTCAAAATATAGCAGTTTGCTTCTTTGAGCTGTTGTATATTGCCCTGTGAAATTACATAAACATGTTTTCTTCTCATACTTCCTGTCATTTTATAGTAATGTCCAAATTGTCTCTTCACCTGCTGCTAGTCTGACTGAATTGCACATTTCCAAGCATTGGGTCATTTTACTTGAAAATGAGAAAAATGGGAAAATTTTTGCTTTTGCTTTTTACCTCACAAGTTATTGTGGTTTTCCCTCACCTCCACCCCAAAATACAGCAAAACTCAAATGTTTTTTCTCTCCACTGGGGAAAAGCGACACTGACATTGAGCCATTGAATATAAAAATATATGATGCCATGTTCTGATTGTGGCTATATGTGCAGCTCCTCTATGCGTATCAAAACCAGAATATGATCATGTTTTATTATTTTCAAATCAATATTTACTGCCTTGATAGAGTGATTTTCATTGTCATTTTGTGTCTTTTGTGTCACAAGTAAAAGTAGGATATTTTTTAGTTTCAGAGAACAACTGTAATCATAAGAAAGGGCCGTACACAAAAGGCTGATTTCATAACTGATATACACATAGGTCATGTAAGCCTGTTAACTTCATTGAAATTGTATGGGGTGTAACTCTTCAATTAATTTAGTTCAAAATGTAGTGATTAGTACTAATATTTTCATTTTATGTTTTATTTATATTCTAGTAAAGCTCAGAATGTGCTAAGCAATGTCCACACACCCAAGAAGACAGGCCTTGAACCAAAGTTTTCAGTCTAAAACTTTATTCTGCTCAAACCTTTACATGAAAACAAAGGGTATACATTTCAAAAGCGCTTAAGTGATTGAGGTGCCAAATGTTTCATTTTCAAAAGTGACATAGGAGCCTCAGTCCTACTGAATGTCTTTTCATGGGACTCTGGGCTCTGAAATCATGACTGGGACTTGGGCACTTCGATCGCTTAGGTCATTTGAGGATTTTACGCCAAATTGTCTGGTATTTATGCTTATACTTATCATATTTTCCCTTTCAGTTTTTGGTGGTGATTGTTGCTTGTGCATTTACCCTTCTTCCTTTGTGTGTATGCTGAATAACTTCTCTCCTTAATGTCTTTCTCCTTTGTGTCAAATGAATGAGTGCAGTAAAGAGGGGTGGCCACTACTTCAGTGCTTTTTCTACAGCAAAATCCCCAGGTGAGCCATTATTATTATGGCTTTATCTCACCATTGTGCCTCTTACCTTTCCATTTACCCTTCTCTCCATATCCATGAATGTATTACAGTTTGCCACACACATTTTATGCTCTGGAAAACAAAAGCATGTTGGATCTATCCTACTTGTTACTGTAGGTCTTTGGGTGGGCGAGAGAGCGAGAGTGTGAGTGATGTTTGTAACTGCCAGACATCTACAGACAGTGCAGTAAAATTAGATTTATTAAGGTATAATTTAACTACATATAGAGAAGCATCTTTATAAGCTATGAATGTATATAGGCATTCTAGAGAGTGTGATAATGAGAAATTTTAACCAACACCACCAGAAAAGATTAGCTGGAGCTGAGTCACTGAGAATTACTGAAAATGTAGCTAAATTCACAATAATGTAGGACTGATTTGCTTCTAACTTACACCAGAACAAGTCAGGCCCTATATGTTTTCCAACTCTTTGTGAAGCAAATGAAATAAATGTAGTTTTTTTCTTGGATCTCTGCTATTTAAGGCTAAGTCCTAGATCTACAATCTGGCAATGTATTTATGTGGAAAAATGGGACACCATGTCCTTAAAAAAACCAGAAAAACCAACTACCTCCATTTCCCACGTAAATATATGTATTCTTAATTGGCAAGTGGCTTACAATATTGGACTACGCTGAAAATACAAATTTTAAAAATCTTTTAGTGTTGTTTAACAACCTCATATGCTAATGAATTGTGGCATTGTATATTCCATTTAAGGAACTGGGGAAAAGGAAATGTATTTATTTGTATTATAACTCTCACTCAAAATGTGCTTACTGCTCCCCCATATATATAGAAAGACACCAAACCCTTCTCCTAAAGTGCCTGCAACTGGAGAACTGATTTAGAAAGGAAAAGCTTTGTGTGTATGTGCAACAATCAGCGGCAAGTTACAAATACATCAAAGTATGACTGAGTCTTTTTATTGAGAATGTCAAAGGAAGGTTTTGCAGTTTTAACTGGCAGCTGCTTTCCTCCTTTTCCTTAAAGTCTGTCCGTGTGAGATCTCTACTTCTTGGGAGCTGAGGGGGCTCAGCCCCTCCCAGGATTGGGTCCTACGGGTCTGTCCTCACTACAGTTACAGCTATGTTCTAGCACTCATCCAGACTGGTTGCAGAAAACATGGTTGAGATCTATCCTCAGATCAGTCTCTTCTTGTGTTGTCTCCAGCACAATACCATGTAGCTACGAAACATCTCTGGGCAGCTGTCCTATACTGCCTCCGCAAGGGATTAGAGTCAGGGGAGAGCAGCATACAGAGCAACACCAGCAGCCCAGGGGGCAAGGTACTCTGGGATGTCTTTCTTCACAGATTGCTGGAAGGAAGGAAAACCAGTTGGCCAAACCATTGCACAGACCTGGTTAGGGGTCCTTTCCACACCTGAGTTTTATGAACGAGTTAGAGGGAGACAGCCATGTCCAGGCCTAGGCCTCTGACAATTATGGCCAGCTGTCACAGTGACTAACAGTGTTTACCATGTTGTGCATTTAGTGGTTTAGAGATAAATATGGTACTAACTGGTTACAAACCTATGTAAAAGTTATCACATAGGCAGGGCCTACCCAAACATACCATGGCAGGCACAAGATAGGGAGCTTCTGATGAACTATGTAAAATGAGTTTATGAATAAAAGTGACAATTTCTGCTCCTATAGCACTACTTAGTTGATTTCAGGCAGAATTCTCTAGACAACCTTCTTTTATGTTCTCAAGCTGTTTTTTTGTTTTTGTTTTTTGTTTTACCAGTAGAATTTTAAAATCAAAGTTCTTATATGGCTTTCCAGGAAGTACAATATAAAATAATAACTAACACTTAAGCCTTTTCATACAATTTACAAAGTTAACGAAGCATTATTCTCCCCATTTTACAGAAGGGATGTCTGAGACACACAGAGAGAGGAGATCTTCCAAAGAGCCTAAGGGACATTCAGTGGGACTTGTGTTCCATTTAGATGCTTTTGAAAATCTCCCTCAGAGTGACTTGTCCTTTATCATAAGGTGCTCAGTCCTGCTCTCATTAAAGCCAATTGTAAAACTTTCATTGATGTTAGCAGTGCAGGATCAACCCCTTAGTGAATCAATAGCAGAGCCAGGAATAGAACTGGGATGGTCATCAGATTCCAAGAAGACTGATTCCCTAGATAAATGGTGCTTCATTTTTAACCTAGCATCATGCACATTCAGGAGGATCATTTGTTAAGGCTGTGGAGCTGCTGTGTAATCACAGTAACCACTGAGATCACAACTATTCAAGCATTACAAAATAAAATAGAGCCTGTGTAGGAAGACTCCTCAATTCCCAGAGAAGTTCAGTATTGTATGTTGGCTGGCATTTGCACAGCAAAAAACAATGGTGGTGCTTAAAAGAGTAGTGCATAGCGAGATTAGAGAGATTCTTCACACATCTGAAAAAGTGTAGGTGGTTACTTGTGTTTCCATGGAAACAAAATGTCTTGTTGGCAGGTTTTTGCTTTTCTTAAAGGAGAAACTTCCTCCCACTGTGAAGCTTTCTTTCTTTTTTTTTTTTTTTTTTGCTGTTTAGTTCCCTGATCAGTTTTTCCTCTCCTCAGGCAAACAAGGATTGGATGCAGAAGCAATACATTGCATCATTTAATAGACTCCCTTGGTCAATCTTATGAATGACACCGATTTAGCCCTTTTTTTGGAAGAATGTAGGACCTGATCTAACTGCCCCTCAAGCCAATAGGAGTACAGTGGAGGTTTTATTAGGCCCTGAATAGTTAGAGGGGTTAAAATGGATAGATTCTTGACATCAGGGGTTGGGGGAGGGAGAATTTTTCTGTCCCCTGAGAATTTTCTAATTGATACTTATAGTAACTCCTTGAAAGTTCAAAAATGAAATGTTAACTTTTTTGAAAATATTTTTCCGACGCACAATACTCTATTATTAAGGATTCATTTGAGAACCTGTAGTCTAGTACTGTTTAGTCCCCCAAACACACACATTTTAATTTAAATGAAAACACAAATCATCAATAAAGTATTAAGTTGACTTTGTAAATGGGAAAGAGGGAAAGGGAGGTCAAATTTTGGAAACCTGAATTGTATCTCTCTAATATTTTGTTATGATATCACAATAAATTATGCAACTTAAAGATCCAATCCTGCAATCTTTGTGTACCCAAACCTCCCACTGGCAACGGGCAGACTGGCTCTCATGAAACTGGAATAGAAATGCAGTGTTTTGTATGTGCAAAGGGTGCAGCGAATTGCCAGCCAATGGGAGTTTGAGTGAGCAAAGGATACAGTACTGGACCTTATGATTCTTTCTGAGATTCTGGTGTTGGGCCTGTTTGGTCTTTATGTGAGTAAACTCAGGTAATACCTCAGAGAGGCACGTTATATTGCAACAGGCATTAGTGTTTTTATCTGTTAATAATCTTTTCTTCCTCTTGGTTGCCTTTGTTGCTCTGGACAGTCAATGGAACACCCAGCAGCCAGATATCCACTCCAAAATCTACCAAGTCCTCCAGCTCTTCACCAACCAGTCCGGGGAGCTTTCGTGGACTCAAGGTAGGTGTTGCACACCTGGATCTTTTGCAACAGAAACTGAAACTTTCATGCTTATAACCAAACCCTTATTAATTGGACAAAGTTCTAGGTGGTGCTCAAGAATAAAAATCAAAAGTATGTAGATACCCACAAGAAATCAAAAAACATTTCTAGTCCATAAGCCATTTTTGCTGGTTTAATTATTGAATTAAGTTGGGTGGGAGATTTGGGGTGAGATTCTGTGATGTCTGTTTCAGAGGTGCTGCACAGAACTCTGAGTCTATGGGAAGGGGGGCGCTGGTGGCTTTGAGCCATCTTTGTGCCTACTTGATCCCTCCCTTCCCATGCAACTTAGAAAGCCTAAAGCTACAGTAACCTCCCAGGGCTGCTCTATGGGCTGCAACACTGCATGCTGCTGCCCCACCCCTGACATGCCCCTCTCGCCCCCGGCATATTCTTCCTGCCCCTGGTATTAGGGCTTTCTCTGAGGGCAGCTGGCGGGCTTCTGCAGTGCCTGCACCAAGAGAATCATCCCCCAGTGAAACCATGGCTTTCCCTTTACCAGGGCTCTGACCCTGTTATCTTCTGTCTGGGGCTAGAATGGGTGGTGAGACTTTTTTGCTGCTGTCTTTTGTAGGAGAATTTTCTAGTGAATACATAAATTACAGCATTTCTCCAAGTTCACTAGAGGATTCACTCCCTGATCATTTCAAGTTGCAGCTCCTATTGTTGAAAATAATGGTTGTAAACAGGATGCATAATTTCATCAAAAATTGTCTCAATGTAGAGAGCATAGAAAGGACAGACCACAATTAGAGTGGTACTCAGGTTTGGGTTTTTTGACCTACTAATTATTATTGAATCTTTGTATATTTCAACTGCATATTGCACTGCTTTCTAGCAGGCTTCCCCAGTGAGCCTGCTAGAAAAGAATTTTGATTGACGTGATAAGTTCCAATATATTCTTAAACAGGGTGGATTTGATTTAAATCAAATTGATTTAAATCACTAGTCAGAAGACTCGCTTTAATCATGGTTTTCTACATAAAAGTGCATTCTTGTTGGTTGTTATAACCTTAATACATATTCTTCACAACTCAGAGATAGATGTAGGTTTCATTTCAGAAGGTACACACTAAACATTTTTAAAAGGTGATTTATTTTGAAAACTTTTCAGATGAGTTTTACAGCTATATCAGAAAATGAATGATTGTTTGGTTATTTCATTTACCAAAGGTAATAGAAGCAGATATTTATGAAGTCATTGGGAGGTGAACTATCTCCAATTCAACAGGTTAATCATTATTCTTTTTTCAAGGATTTTCTTGCCATGCTGTATTAGGCTGTGAATATCACCAGACAGACATTTAAGTTGTTTTATTTAACTAAAACAACAACCTTAAGTGTTCTGGATTTTTTTCTTCAACAGCAAGCATATAATATTTTAACAAAACAAGCATATGTCCCTCGCTTCTTACATTTATCTCCAGACTTCTTCTCCTTGTCCAGATCTATTCCGCCCCCAACAATCTTCTATTCATTGAACTTTTTGAAACTTTGCACTTTAGAGAGAGGTAAGGGATTGACTCTGTGTACACAAATTTTCAGAGGGACAATAGAGTTGAGGTCTGTTATTTCTCACCGCTATATATTATTATGTAAAAACATTTTTGCTGTTAACAAGCATGTTACCTCTGGAAACAGAAATCCACAGTTTGAGAACTGCGAAACTAAGCATCTCTGATGGTATCTTCTAGACTGAGCACCGAGTCCCATTGGGTAGATAGAAAGATTAACCTAAATAATCTATACAGAAGCCTGTGGAACCCCATAAAATTGGGTCCCTAATCCATGAACTATTGGAACTCCATTTACAAAACTTTTCTTAAACATTACATGACTATATTATCTCATACTAGAGAATTAGAATTTATAATCCCTATTCCATGAGGAGATATCTTTGAGCTGTAACGTATCTTAATTAAAACTATCTTTAGATAGGTTTTTTTTTTTTCCCCTCATAAAGCTTTTTATCCACCCTGGACTTAAACTACTTGGTTCTTGGTAGTAATTTTGATGTGCTTCTCTTGCACTGAGGCCACAGTGCTGAGCTATACTAGTTCCTCTTCACACACAGGCTTAGATTGATCTCTTGCTATGCAGTCTGTCTTGAAAAAACGGGGTGTGTGTGTGTGTGTGTGGGAGCAATAGCAGTTTTTACTTGTGAAAACATGAACTGTGTAACTTAAATCAGAATTTGGCTCAAAAAATCTCCAGTATTGTATGCCGAAGTTGCTTATGGTATAAACACCAATATTGGTGGAATTGAGGGTATCTTATTTATAAGATTTTTCGGCTCCTACATTTTAACAATTTCTTCTGCTTTATCTCATTTACCTCAACAAAATGACTAATGCAGAATTATAAATGACTATCCTGATTGCTTTTAAGAGAGACAATTTCTGATAGTAGCAAGCTATTTTTAATCAAGTGGAAAGTCCTTTCTCCCTTTCACTGTTAGTTTCACTCAAGTAGCTTCTGCAGTAATTTTCTATTTTTGACTTCAATTGATACTTGGTACTAATGGATTTTTCATGTCAAATAAGCCATGCATGCTCCATCAGAGAGTTGGAAAATGGCAAAAACAAACTAATCATCCAAAAAAGTATAAAATACCTACCAAAGTAGTAGCTACCTCTCATTTTTCCCACTGGTATGCAGCTATTCAGAAGTAGACTCCAGCTGTGTTTTGGTCACTAGAGAGATGGGTATGGTTAGCCGGTTCATCTTGAGGTCAATGCCAAAAGGAGTTAATGCATTCTGTCACAACACTTGTTTCTGTTTCTGGGATGCATTTCCAACACTTATCTATTCCTGGGAAGTACTCCAACAAGCATGCATGAGGGTCAAAGAATTGACATAAAAATCGTAAGAGGAATATTCGCAAAAAGAACAGGAGGACTTGTGGAACCTTAGAGACGAACCAATTTATTTGAGCATGAGCCTTCGTGAGCCACAGCTCACTTCACTGGACGCAGTTATACCTGTGCTTTTTAGGAAGCCGTTATATTTGTGGTGTTTGGTTTGACCTGTCCATCTATGAAAAAGAAAAAATCAATTTTATTATTTTGTAGGGCCTTTGTAGTCCTTACCTTATCCCACTGGTGATGTCCCCTTTTGCACACTGTGCTCTTACATGCACAGGCTGGCTTCCTGCACTTGTATAAAGCTGCAAGGAATTGCTGTCCAGGAAGTGACGGTAATTGCAGCTGAGAGAAAATGCAAATGTTGAAACCATGGAAGAACACTTATCACATTGAAGGCACAAGACGATATGCTGAGGGTTGGTTTGTTTGAAAAGTTAATGTTTTGGCTGCAGATTTAATTGTAGGCATGTGTATGATTATGTAGAATATTAACAGACAGAACTAAGAAGGTATTAAAAAAATTGCTGGTGGTTTTGTGTGAGTGCACGTGCAACAATTCATGCAATAGCTCTCATGAAATTCAAAGGGCAGTGTTCTCCTATTACACTTTCCTTTTTGTTTGTTTGTTTAAGGTTTTTAAAAACCAGACCCAAATGCTCATTCTAATCCACAGTTTTTTTAAAAAAAAAGAGAAGTTATGGTTACATCTGAATTCTGTACTGCTGATTGAGCTCCCCTTTTCAATGGCAATTGATATTCTGTATAGCAAATAAACTGTCATTTCTTTGATTAAAGTGGATAACAATTCTGGTAACCGTGTCTAGTGTTGCATAATTATTGGAGACAATTATGATGAGGTTGTTTTGTCTGGAAGAAGAGAACAAATCAGGGTTGATTTTCAACTTATTTAAATGATCATGCAGGAACAGCAGCTGCAAACACATTACCCTTGCAACACCAATATCTTCTCAACCTCCAGAGCAAAGTATATGGCGAATTAAGTACATGGCATATTTCAGCACAGGATTGAAGCTGGATAATAAATGCTAACGACCAGGGCAGCGCTTGAGTGATAATTCCAGACATCAGGGCAGAAAAATAGCAAATCATAGTGACTTTAGTGGCAATTTTTCTTTCTTGGTCACAGACCTTGACCCTTACATCATATTCTCTTCATGCCACTTTTCCTTCAAAGCAAAATGAAGAGTTGTTTCACTCCCCAAGGATTTCCCTCTCCTTCTCAGTGTACTGGATCCATGGAAATGGTACTCTCAGGGACAGAAAACCAATCACAGGAAACAAACTCTTGAAGGAAGAACAGCTTATCTTTTATAGAGGGGCTTTTTTCTGCCCTGATAAACTTTCATCCAGAATGTCATTGTGCTACTAATTCAGTGAGCAAACCGTCCAAATCAGGATGCTGTTGTAAGTCCCCATCCTGCAGTGTTTGTTCAGGCAAAACTTACACTGGAATCTGTGGGATGATATTGCAGTCAATAGGAATTGAACCTAAGTAAAGATTGCAGGATCGGGCCCTTTCACAAATAGGTGAATTTGTTCCTTGATTGAAGGAAGGTTACTGTGACGCGGTGGTTTTGTGAGGATGGGTTAGTGAATGGCTGGGGTACCCATGAAAACAACACATGCTATCACACACTACTGGATATTAATATGAGTTTTAACTAGGGCTGTCAAGCGATTAAAGAATAATAAATACCATTTATTTAAATATTTTTGGATGTCATTTTCCAGTATATTGGTTTCAATTACAGTAGAGTGCTCTCTTTATTTTTGATTACAAATATTTTCTGTAAAAAACAAAAAAAATAGTATTTTTCAATTTACCTCATAGAAGTACTGTAATGCAGTCTGTTTATCATGAAAGTTGAACTTACAAATGTAGAATTCTGTACAAAAAACCGCCAGCATTCAAAAACAAAACTTTAGAGCCTACATGTCCATTCAGTCCTACTTCTTGTTCAGCCAGTCACTCAGACAAGCAAGTTTGTTTACATTTTCAGGAGATAATGCTGCCAGCTTCTTGTTTACAATATCACCTGAAAGTGAGAACAGGCGTTCATGTGGCACTGTTGTAGCTGGTGTTGCAAGATATTTACGTTCCAGATGCACTAATGATTCATATGTCTCTTCATGCTTCAACCACCGTACCAGGGGACATGAGTCCACGCTGATGACAGGGTCTGTTTGATAACTATCCAAAGCTGAGCAGGCTGATGCATGTTCACTTTCATCATCCGAGTCAGATGCCAACAGGAGAAGGTTGATTTTCTTTTTTGGTGGTTTGGGTTCTGTAGTTTTCACATTGGAGTGTTGCTCTTCTAAGACTTCTGAAAGCATGCTCCACACCTCATCCCTCTCAGATTTTGGAATGCACTTCAGATTCTTAAATCTTGGGTCGAGTGCTGTAGCTATCTTTAGAAATCTCACATTGGTACCTTCTTTGCGTTTTGTCAATTAAAGTGTTCTTAAAACAAACAAACATGTGCTGGGTCATTATCTGAGACTGCTATAACATTAAATATATGGCAGAATGCGGGTAAAACAGAGCAGAAGACCTACTATTCTCCCCCAAGGAGCTCAGTCAAAATATAATTAATGCATATTTTTAACAAACGTCATCAGCATGGAAGCATGTCCTCTCAAATGGTGGCCGAAGCATGAAGGAGCATATGAATGTTTAGCATATCTGGCACATAAATTCTGGCTAGAAAAGTGCCATGTGAATGCCTCTTCTCACTTTCAGGTGACTTAAATAAGACGAGGGCAGCATTATCTCCTGTAAATGTAAACAAATTTGTTTGTCTTAGCGACTGGCTGAATAAGAAGTAGAACTGAGTGGACTTATCGGCTCTAAAGTTTTACATTGTTTTTTGTTTTTGAGTGTATTATGTAGCTATCTACATTTGTAAGTTGCACTTTCACGATAAAGAGATTGCACTACAGTATTTGTATGATGTGAATTGAAAAATATTTCTTCATATTATTTTTATTACAAATATTTGCATTGTAAAATTGATAAAAGTGAGCATTGTACACTTCGTATTCTGTGTTGTAATTTAAATCAATATATTTGAAAATGTAGAAACATCCAAAAATATTTAATAAATTTCAATTGGTATTCTGTTTATCAGTGTGATTAAAACAGCAATTAATAGTGATTAATTTTTAAAAGCATGATTACTTTTTTTGTTAGTTGTGTCAGTTAACTGTGATTAATCGACAGCCCTAGTTTTAATCAAACCTCTGAACTTTTTGCACATCACTAGAAGTTCAGTTTACCAGGGACGGGAGAGTGTTGTTGCAGGCCCTGCATTTTGAAATGAAAGGTAGTAATTGCGGGCACCAAATGGAAGATCATTGTGCATAATGTGAGAGTTGGGGAGAGGCTTACTTTATCTTTTCAGCATAGATGCTGATTTGCTGAGTCATTCAGAAATTTGACAGTCAAACAAACCATGATAGTGTCTTGGATAATGCAGGATGACTTAACAAGGAGGACAGTGTTCTTTTTTAGTCTTCTGTAAGTTGATGACTGACAGTTGAAAAGTGCAACTCTTCTCGTTGGCATCTCCAGTGACCCAGATCTATAATGCTCTTAAAATACATGTTTTCTCCTTGGCTCCAGCAGATCCACTATATCTGCTGCTACTAAAGAGCACTGCACCATTTTTTTTTTAAAAAAAAAAGCAAACTCCCAATTTGAAAGGGTTAATCAAATCTGTCAGAAACATTCGTTTAGGGAAAAAGTGGAATAAAGTACTTAACATTATGAGATTTTTAAGCTTGGTCTCAGACTTTCCAATGCTCCCTTATGTGTGTTTGTTTGGTTATTAATAGACATCAGGATTTGTGAAGTGTTTTTGAAACTCATCTCAGACTGGTTAATTCAGCTAAAATGTTTCATTTTCTGTCTGACACTTAAAACTGTTCTTACAATCCATATGGTGAAAACCATGGTAGCAAACTGGTTTAGGTGATTGGTGTGTCCAGCAGATGTTTTGTGTCTCTCTTCTGAAATTAAGGTCCGTAAAACCCAGCCTTGCTTCGTAAATTTCTGTAAATAAACAGGCTTTAACTTTGAGGGATAGTTTTGGAAACTGGATTAAGCAACTAAATAGCACTGTGCTCTAGTGTGTGTGTGTGTGTGTGTGTGTGTGTGTGTGTGTGTTTCAATGTGTTGAGACCAAATGACTACGGTCAAAGGGCATTATGGCCCTCATTCAGCAAATCACTTATGTGCATGCTTAACTCATTGACACCAGTGGGACTAGTCTCATGCTTAAAGTTAAGAATGCACTTACGTGATTTGCTGGATCAGAGCCTATATTCTTCTGGGGTTAATTTTTTTTAAATTTTCCTTTAATCATGCTAGCATGTTCAATTTTAAAAATATATACTTCCACAAAGTTTATCATTTTATCCTAGTGAAATAAAAATAATAGAGCTTGTGAGAGGAATCCTTAGACACTGCCTTCAGATATTTACATTTAGATAGAAAGATTTAGCCTGTCTGTGCTAGAAAGGGAAACATGAGCTTGATACTTAGTGTAAAGCCCATTTACAGCTATCATAGATGGGATCGGAATGCTGAACGCTCTTGCTGAAGAGATTTTTGAGCTGCATGACAGTAATGTGAGTAAAAAGAAAAAGAGTACTTGTGGCACCTTAAAGACTAACATTTATTTGAGCATAAGCTTTCGTCTGATGCATTCAGTGGAAAATACAGTGGGGAGATTTATATACACAGAGAACATGAAACAATGGGTGTTACCAATGCTTTAAATTGCCCACCTTGATTATCACTACAAAAGATCTCCCCCCGCCCCGCCCCCCCCCCCCCCCCCCGCTCTCCTGCTGGTAATAGCTCACCTTACCTGATCACTCTCGTTACAGTGTGTATGGTAACACCCATTGTTTCATGTTCTCTGTGTATATAAATCTCTCCACTGTATTTTCCACTGAATGCATCCTTTGAAGTGAGCTGTAGTTCATGAAAGCTTATGCTCAAATAAATTTGTTCGTCTCTAAGGTGCAACAAGTACTCCTTTTCTTTTGGCGGATACAGACTAACACGGCTGCTACTCTGAAACCTGAGTAATGTCAGTGTAGTTCTTCAACATTTCTAATGCAGCCCAGCCAAGTACTCGACATTACAGTAGAAAGTGAAGAACTTAATATTTAGTGCACCAGCCAAATGTGGGACTGCTGGGTCCCATTTATATCAGGCTATCTCCCACTGAGTTAATGATGAGAACCTGAAATAAGCAGAAGACCAAACAAAAATAATGGAGTCTTTCACTGTAGCATGGGCTTCTGGGACAAGAACTGCAATGAGTGAGCAAATATAAAGCAATATGTCAGTGACAGTGAGGATTTTGTCCTGGGACTGTCCTGGCTCAGAGCCTCAGGTTTTTTTTTTAGTCTTGTCCAATGAATCAAAATGGATTAGAGCTTAAGTGTGCAATAGGCTTTATTATTATTATTTTTTAAAGTGGGAAAACCTAAAATAACACTATGGTGGCTATTTCACTGCCCCTTTTTAGCACCATGCTTCCATATGCATATGTTCAGTCATGGTGGTTATCTTGTCACCTTCTGTCATGATGAAGACGTTCTTGTAATCCTCAGACACTCCCTCATAGCCTTTAACAAATGAGCCTCCTACAGTGCCATACTACATATTGTCTATTTCAATATTCTATTTCATATCTATCACACTATATATGCCAAAAGTTAAAATAGTCAAATTCAAATAGTTGGCCACCAACTAGACCATGCTTTCCACTGACTATTAGGTGGGTAGCCCTCACAGACATTAAACATCTAGTTGGAATAGATACATCTTCGCCTAAAAGCTGCTGAATTAAGGCTGACTCATCCCTGGAGGGAACAAATTCTAGAGATGAGGACTCTTCATAGAGAATGCTTTATTGAGCAACCTGTAGGTGCATTATAGCCATTTTCTAGTCACTTCATGTAGCCATGTAGGGGAATTAAATATAGGAATAATATTCCAGATCCTCAGCTGCATAGTGAAGACCTTATCACTCATTTCTGTTCAAGACAGCATCCAATTTACATGTCGTGTTCAAGTTTAAAGTAAACACCTTCGTTTCTAACACCGTAAAGAAAAGTTGATGCGTCAGTGAGACGTATATAAAATTGCAGTACTTTTCTCATAGCCTCTTTCGAGAAAATCTAAACTTGGTTTTGTTTTCTGGGTGAGGGCAAGGGGAGAGAAAAGAAGGGTTTGGGGTTTTTTTTCATCTCATCAGCAGGTATCTGCTCATCTTATCCCACATATTCTCTTGTTGGAGTGACTGACTGCATAAGAGACCTATATCCAGAATTAGATATTTACCCATAACTGGGTATGGAAAAAGTTGTGAGGGAGGGGCTATGGAAGTAGTGATAGGTAATTTCATTGCAGCTGTCTGGCCCTCTTGTAATTCTGTAAGTCTTATTTTGGGTTATCTCAATGGTACCTGGCCAGGTTTAAAACAGCTTTATGAAGTACCACTGACTTTTTTTGTCACTCCCATCGTGTTCTGTCCTTGTATTGCTGTGGTAGTCATGCAGTTGACTGTTTGAAAGAGTGTGGGGAACACTTATGTCTTTGGAAAAGCCCAGTGCTTGTCTTCACAAAGATGCTTCCTTTCCTTTATAGAAATAATATATTTAAACTCATTAAGAAGCAGATTGAAGAATATCAAGAACTGTGTAGTCTTACAGACAACCTCAAAACAATATCAGCTTATGGGAATCAGAGGGTTCCTCTTAGGTCTTTTGGAAACATTCACCATTTCACCATAATAATTTTTATGGCATGGCTGCTGCCAGGGAAGGGAAAAGGATTTCTTACAATGTAAATTAAATGTTGTTCTTTGTACAGTATTTCTTATGAAATACTGTTAGCAGATTTATGATGACATTGTAATACAAATTATAAACTGTAAAGATGCAAACCACATCCAATTCCACGTGACTCACTTGTCTCCTGGCTACTGCAAATTATTATTTTAAATTTCTAGAGCCACTTCTTATGGACTTACACAGTGGAACTATTCACTGTAATATAGTACATAGAATGTAATCAAATGATTTCACTAGCATTAATTTGCCGCAGACTATAACTGTCAGTATTATTAACTCAGCTGCAAATGTAGTCATAATGCAATTGTATAGTGTAGTGGCTTACTAAACACTTTCTGTACAAGATTTCCTTAGGGATGAACTTAGTGGTGCAGAAATAGTACTGTATGCTGTGGGTCCTATCTCTCTCTAATAAATATTTTACTGTTATAAGCTTAATTTTTCTGAGTCTTCAGTTAATTTAAAATTTCAGGTGATAAGCTACAAGATGTGACCAAAAGTGACAGGTTTTTGGGAAGCTGCTGTATTAGAAAAGAAATTAGTTCCTTTAAGTTAGTTTTAAAATGAGGTTTCCCATGCTTTGTACACAGTACTGGTTTCTTTTGGATGGAGGTCTCTCTCTTGACATTAATGAATGACTGGGAATTTGATTGATGGCGAGATAGGTTAGTCATGCCATACTCTTTAGGCTAAATTTAATGTGTTCATTGCATCTTGTCACACTGAGCAACAAAATACATGCTTTAAATTCACAGGCAGATCTGCCATGAGTGTCCTTGTTGCAAAGCCATATATCAGAATGTCACCCAACTTCTCCAGCTTTGTCAAACAGCCACTATAAAATAATTCCATATACAGAACAGCATGTTGGATGTTTGTGAAGCTGTGGAAAATTAATACTCTTCCACAGAGGTTTTGGTTTTGCACATTTCTGCCTGACGAACCTAAAATGTTAGTTGGACAGGGTTATGATTTTTAGAACAGATTTTGTGGTGTGGTTTGTTTTTTGACAGTATAAGTAATACTATATTTGACTAGTTTTGTAAATTGTGTATTTGTTGTAAAGTGTCTTCTGTGTGTCACTGAATGCTCTGTTGCTTTGGTTTAGTGTTGATTTTGCTCTGGATGTTATGTGAAAACATGAATTGAGGATGCGACTTCAGGAAGGCAGAGGTGAAGATTGCTAAACTGCACAAAAAAAGAAAAGTGCTAACTGTCACTGTGCCTCAGTGGGTCACAGCTGAGAATACCAGACTCAGGACAAACTGCTGAGAAATAGGACAGACTCACCCCTCATCTGGTGGTTATTCTAAACCTCTGTCTTACTACACTGGTTAACAGCAAGTCATAAATGCAGTCTCCTTAGGCATTCCAGCCCTTGCTTCACCACCCAGCCACTGAACTTTATGATGAGTAGTTACTGAAAACTAATTTCATCAAACAAAGGGTTCTTCTGGTCTCAAAAGATCAGCTACATACTCCCAGCACTAGGGTAGCCATGTGTCTGGTTTTTGACCAGAACACCCGGTCGAAAAGGGACCCTGGCAGCTCTGGTAAGCACTGCTGGCTGGGCCATTGACTGTCCTGTTGGTGGCATGGCGCAGCAGGGCAGGCAGGCTCCCGGGAAGCAGCCAGCATGTTCCCCCCTCCGGCTCTTATGTGTAGGGGCAGCAAGAGGGCTCCGCATGCTGCTCCCACCCCAAGCACTGTCCCCGCAGCTCCCATTGGCCAGGAGCTGCGGGGGTGGCACCTGCTGACAGGGCAGCGCACACAGCCACCTGGCCATGCCTCTGCATAGGAGCTGCAGGGGGGATATGCCGCTGCTTCCAAGAGCTGCTTGAACTAAGCGCCACTCGGAGCCTGCACTCCTGACCCCCTCCCGGGCCTCAACCCCCTGCCCCAGCCCTGAACCCCCTCCTACCTTCCAAACCCCTCAGTCCCAGCCTAGAGCACCCTCCTGCACCTCAAACCCCTCATCTCCAGCCACCCCAGAACCTGAACCTCCAGCCAGAGCCCTCACAACCCCCCGAACCCCTAGCCTGGAGCCCCCTCCTGCACTCTGAACTCCTCAGCCCGGAGCCCCCTTCTATACTCCAAATCCCTCATCCCCAGCCCCACATCAGAGCCTGCACCCCCATCTGCAGCCCTCACCTCCCCACACAACTCCTTGACCCAGCTTGGAGCCCCCTCCTCACCCTGAACCCGTTATTTCTGGCCCCACACCGGAACTCACACACCCAGCCCAGAGCCCCCTTCCATAGTCCTAACCCTCGGCTCCACCCCAAGCTGGAGCTCCTCCTGCACCCCAACCCCTTCATCCCTGGCCCTACCCCAGAGCTCGCACCCCAACCCACTGCGTCAGCCTGGAGCCCTCTCCCACACTCTGAACTCCTCATTTCTGGCCCCACCCTGGAGCCCGCACCCCTAACCAGAGGCCTCACCCCCTCCCACACCTCAGTCCCCTGAGCCAGCCTGCTGAAAATGAGCGAGTGAAGGAGGGGACAGCGAGCGACAGAGAGGGGAATGGAGTGAGCAGGGGCAGAGCCTCGGAGAAGGGGCAGGACATGGGCTGGGCCTTGGAGGAGAGGCGGGGCAGAGGGTGAGGCAAGGGTGTTCGGTTTTGTGCGAGTAGAAAGTTGGCAACCCTAGCCAGTGCATAGCCAATATTTATAACTTCAGATACAAAAATGAGCCATGCATATCAACAGGATAATTATATTTAGTATATCATAACTTTGCCATTGACACCTTACAGGATATACTTTGTACAAGATGTGTTGCAATTGTTTAAATGGCAATATTAATGGCCATATCTCAATCATACAGCATCACACTAACGTACGGTACTTTTAACTAAAAGCAGAAGTCATCATTAGATACAGGAATGGAGCCTAGAGTCTAAAGTGTTGGATGTATTCACAATTTTTAAGAGAGCCAAGATATTTCTACTCTTTTAGTTAGCAGCATAAGATTAAGCTACTGCATGGTCACCGTAGAAACTAGAGCCAAATTCTGCCTTTCAGTATGAATTCTTTGACAGGTGTTGCAGAAATTGGAGATCAGAATAGAGTCCTCTGGGCCAAATCCTTCTCCTCAGAGCATGGTCCATGTGATTGCACTGTGTAAGGGGAACAAGAAGTGGGGAGTTTGTGTGGGCTGGGAGTAGATGAGGATTTCTTCCCATTTCCAGGCTGCAAAACGATAATATATCCACTATATTAACTAATATAGTCTCAGAGTTACAGGACCCTGCAGTAGTTTCTGTGCCTGTTTTTTCCCTTATTACATAGGGAATGGCTGGTAGACTGGTGAGTCTTCTTGCAAGTCCAGTGTCCTGACTCTTCACCCATTTCACCTCCAAAATCTCCATGTGCATTGTGGTGCAGGGAGTGCTTATGGAGCTATGCCTGCCAGCTTAATTTGGGTAGCTGGCTGCTGGAATTGTCCCTAAACTCTTCACAGAATAGAAAAATAGCTTCCTAATCTGTGACAGTTTTAAAAAAAATAATCTCTTTAACAAGACTGCCCGCAGTATAGCTATTCTATCATTTTGCTGGATAAAAAGAAATTCAAGGGATATTGCAAATGCTGGTCATCCTAAAACATAAATGTAGTTGCTCTGCTTTGTAAGTATATGCACATAGACTATCTGCTTATGTCCCTTCTCTTCTTCATCAACTTAGTGTCTGGGAAGCATTGAGGAATTGTTTCCCTACCTCACCAGAACGCTGCAAGGATTATTACCCCAATTTTACTGCTGAGGAATTGAGGCACAGAGGATCTGATCCACAACACACAAACTCCCATTGATTTCAGTGGGTATTGGATTAGGTCTAAAGAAGTTATGACTTGCCCAAAGTCATGCAGTAAGTGTGGCAGAGCTGGAGCTAAAACCCTGAGTCCTAGTCTAGTGCCTTAATCACAGACACCACCATCCTTCCTCTTGCCTTTCCACTATTCTTGCCTGCATCTTTCTAGCCCAGTTCACTAGAGAGTAAGATTCTAGTACACTTCACTATCCTGCCTCTCACAAGGATGAAGCAGTCTAGAATTGTGGATTGGAGGATGTGCTATTTTCGCCTATTATCACTTATTCAATGACATCTTTGAATCATAACCAAAAGAGAGATTAGATATTTTTGCTGATGACTCACTTCGCAGTTGTACAAAGGTGGCTCAACGTTGTTATCCCCATTTTACGTTTGGAGAAGCTGTGGTTAAGTGACTGACTGAATTACGATCTTCTGTCAGTGACATAAACAGGACACCTGGATTCAGTTCCTAACTCCTTTATAGCAACTAGATAATGCTGCTTTCATTATGAATTAACTTATGCTGTTTAAAAGTTGTTATTAGGAAGTGGTAACTATCCAGTTGCTGCTGACACTGTCTGACAAGCAGCATTGTTTCTGCGGCTTCATAAAATTAAGTTGCACTGTATCTAGTTACTTTAGCTGTTTTGTACCTTTAGCACTTTAGCACTTTTTTGGCACTTTAGATGCCACTGGAAACTTGAGCACTTATTAGCATTATGTGAGACTTTAACAAAATCTTTCTGACAATAGTGTTAATGACTTAAAATATTCAGTAATGTAACAAGATAATGTTAGCTGAACTTGAAAATGCTGCACTTGCATTCCCAGGTGTTGTGCAAAGCCTTGTTTCAGCAGATACTGAGCTTCAGGCAGAGAAGCATTTTAATCCTTTGTGGTGAATGGTGAGAACTGTATTAACTCATGAAATAAGCAAGGAAAAGAGCCCCAGGGAACAGGTAGAAGTGTCTTGTAAAGAAGGAAGGAAGGTGCTTTTAAATACCTATTAATAGAGCACCATATGTTTTGAACTGAAATGGGAAGAGGTACATAGAACATTTTCACTGTTCAATTGCTTTCAGTTTATTCATTGCACAAGTCCCTGCCCCCTTTTACAATAACA
The DNA here is from genome assembly GCF_965140285.1 of Lepidochelys kempii. Taxonomy (NCBI): domain Eukaryota; kingdom Metazoa; phylum Chordata; order Testudines; family Cheloniidae; genus Lepidochelys; species Lepidochelys kempii. The sequence continues at coordinate 56,600,184 of NC_136383.1, forward strand.
CTGCACTGCTTTATATATCACTGTGTGATGTGAGGAAAGAACTTTTCTTAATTAGTTGTGAAGATCCTGTTAACATATAGTACCTGTAAAAGGGAGTTACTTTGGGAAATGTCATCTTGTCTGAATTTCTCCTTAAAAATTTGTTTACTCTTTATTTTTATATATAATAGTTATTAAAATCTGCATTGTACAGCTGGGATGCAGAACAGTTATCTGACTTCAGTTTCTCTGAATTCTAAGCATTCACTTCAGTGACAGTATAAAAAAACCACCACTAAATTTAAAGCTAATTTTAGTGTTCGTAGAGGTGCCAGACTGCCAGCCCTAGATATCGAAGTTCTCCTTTTAGACATAGAAATTAGTGGTGGCAATGGAAGCCTCCATACACCACCCTCCCAGCATGCCTCAGTGCTAATCTAAAGAGACTATGCATCAGGGTGAGAGGGAAATTCTATTAATGAAACTACAAACAGTACCAGTTGTGATGGTGGATTTTAGGTTATGGCCTGAGACCACCAATTCGTTGTGTATTGGCCTCTGAACTATGTGTAGTAATGACTCTTGGCTACTACTGGTTTTGAATCTGGCTTAGATGTGAAAATTTTTGTAGTCCTTACTGGTCCCTTGGTTTGGGGGAGGATGGAATTTCCCTTCCCACACTAACTCCATAAAGCCCAAGTATCACTTCACAAAAGTAGAAAGAATGTCCCTCACAGTGATTATTCCCAGTGAAATAACTGGTGTGACTCCTCGCACAAACAGGGCCTCAGGACTGGGATCCCAGTTGTTAAGGGCAGCCCTAGTGCAAGATAACAATGTTGAATAAGTATAAAAAATTAATATATATAAAAATTAAATTGAGGGAAGATAAGACTCGTTTTCTTGTTATTCATTTTACTAACTTTAGTAACTTTCGTAACTCAGAAATAATGGACTTATGCATATTTCCATAGATTCCTCCACACTGTGGCTCTTCTTCCAATGTCAATGGTGTGCCTGAACTATTCCATTGCATAAGTCTTGAAGGTAAGCACTTAAACCGCTGTTTGTTTGCTACTAACCTTCACAAACTTTGTTCACATTTCAGTGACTTGTTAGCTCAGTGATACTAGACAACTGCTAGCACTCTGTCAGATTTTAATCTTAGATCAGGGGTGGGCAAACTTTTTGGCCTGAGGGCCACATCAGGGTGCGAAACTGTATAGAGGGCCGGGTAGGGAAGGCTGTGCCTCCCCAAACAGCCTGCCCCCTCCCACTCTTCACCCCCTTACCATGCAGCTCAGAGCAGCAGGAGGTCGCAGCCCCACTGCCCGGCCAGAGCCAGCCACACTGCCAGCGTGGCTGCAGAGGAGGGGGGACAGCAGGGGAGGGGCTGGGGGCTAGCATCCCCATCCAGGAGCTCAAGGGCCGGGCAGGATTGTCCTGCAGGCTGGATGTGGCCTGTGGGACGTAGTTTGCCCACCTCTGTCTTAAATCCTTGACATTCCTTACTTGGTACTGAATGTTGGATTCAGTACTAGGTACTGAATGTTCGTTACTGCACTTGCTATATCAAATCTGTACAGTGAGAGAGATGAATTTGATTTTCAATTTTATTGATGCTTTACCAAATGGTAGCAGACTTTTAGACCTTATAGGTCAGTTTCCCATTGGAAGACAAATCAATGTCCAGCTATTGTCACAGTGTTTATTTACAAAATGTACCTACACTCTGTTTCCTTTAACAAAATGTACGTAGGCAAATCCCTCTTTCAGAACTGTGAGCTGAAGCACCACTGTCTTCTTACAAAGAGGTAGCTGTCTTGAGCCTCTTTCTCTTCTGAGTTCCCCTGGAATCTCACTGCCCAAAACATTATTGGCTCAGCTCCCTGGAATTTAGATTAGAGGATTTGGATTAGAGGGAACCTGGGAAACCCTCTAATCCAAAGCTAGATCACAACCCCAAAGCTACGTCTTGCAATATGGCCTGGCCATTTATCCTTCTTTTATGCTGTTATGCAACCCACACACAGGAATTTCGGAAAAGGTTTCACTGTCCAGAACATGCTTTAATCCACACAGTCCCATTAACGACTGCCTGGATACAGAGAGAGTTTCATCCTGAGTTTAACCTCAACAACTCAAAACGTGCATGCCATAGCAATATCTTCATTAATACACTCCTCTTATAACTTGATTTAATATGTTACAAGTGGCAGCTCTGGTCTAAAATTTTTTTTATATATTGACTTCAGGATTGAGGCCCCCTTTACAAGAAGATTTCTTTGTTTCTAAAGATCTGACCTTCGGTATTCAACCTGCCAGCATTCAAGGTTTTTCACCCAGTCCATCTTTATAGCATTATACTAGTCCATATTTATAATCATCTCCTTGCTCCCAAGCAACATTATCCCCAGCAGCAGCTTCACCAGTCATTCTGGAGAAAGCTGTAGGGTGCAAAACAAATATAAAACCCTGCTCTTCAGTCAAATCCCAGTGGGCACTTTAGAGTGATACAGTCAGCCCATTAATGGAAATTATGAACATTGTGTCTATGGTGACCCCTCCAAAGTAAGGTGTTTGCAGTTGAACTGGAACTGTAGGTTTCCTCATGATAGCCCATTTTGCTGCAAGTGGAGCCTATCAGACCAGCCAGCCCACCTATTCTAAACTTACCTTTTTAGTTCTGTAGGAGATCATCTTATGGATAAATCTCTGTGACCATTGTGGGGACTTTATTAATCTTTTTGTTTTTTATTACAAAATAATCTGTTGAGAATAGGGAGGCTAGTAAAGCATTGATGATCTTGTTCCTACAAAAATACTTGCAAATTGATGTCTCTTTATGTGTGTGAAAGAGTGGCTGTAGCCAGGGTGGGAGAGCAAGGTAAGAAACTTAATAAAGAACAGTGTTTTAAGGCCATGATCTTGTTTGTTCATACTTTACTTGAAGTCTATTTCCAGTGTAGACAGAAGTGTTGGCTATGATCTAAAACTAGTTCTTGTCTCCCTTTAATAAAGCGATTAAGTCTTTAAAGTGGGATGACACTATTATACTGTAGAATTAACTGGTTTTAAGGAAAGATACAATGTTATTAAAAAAACCCTAACATTAGCAGTTATAAAACTTATCTGAAGTTTGGCACTATGACAAGAAATTTCGTACATAGAATTTCAGTGCCAAATTTTCTAGACGTCTGGGACCAGAGTTGCTCTTTAATGAAACAAATCAAAGACGATGAGATCCATAGGCAATATTGTCAGTAAAATGTAATGTCTCTTAAATGTTTTTGGTTTAATTGTAATACACAAGAAAAGTGTAATAGCAGTCTTCAGTATTTGGTTGGATATGTTGTTGCACCTTAGAAAAAGTCTTGCATAGGTGGTTTAGCCAAGAGACTTGTATGATAGCTGCTGTCTGTGCTAAGCAAGAAGGAGTCAAGAGTTGAGTTCAATTTTTTTATGGTATAAGAAGGGCCTCAAACAACACAAAATATGTTTCATAAGTCATCTGAAATTTTCCTCATTAGTTAAATACATAAATAGTTGTCTTTTTTCATTACCAAATTTCTACAGTTTTTCATGAATTATAATTCCGTTCCTTTTGAGCATGAAAAAAGGAAAATGCCAATGAAAGATAAGATATTTTAAAACGAAAGCCCTCTTAATAAAAAGCTAAACGTGTCAGGACATAGCTGGAGTTAAACATTTAACTAGAATTTCTGTCACCTTTGGGATTTGTCAACATAGAAATGATAATATATTAATGTTTTTCCTATATGTTAACGAGGACAAGAAGGTCACACAGCTCTGATTAAGCTTTACCAGTTCTTTTTGCTGTTTTGAAATAAAAACAAAGGGACAAACTGTAATGAACACAGTTTATTTTTACATTCCTATTTTGTATCCAGGAATATATACACTGTACTCTTGAAGTCTGTGGGGATATGCCACATTGCTGATGTCTCTCTCCACCTTACATTATTGTCCTTGCTGTTTGTGCAGGTGTGAATGGAAACAAGTGCTCAGGGTCATCCACTATTCTTGAGAAATACAGAGTGGGAAAGGTGATTGGTGATGGCAATTTTGCTGTAGTAAAGGAGTGCGTAGAACGGTAAGCAAGGAAGTTTTTTAGCTATTTTTCAGTTCTATTTCTTGTAAGCTGTTGATTTAATTAAACAAAATCCAGTGTGTACGTCTGAGACAGTGTGTGTGTATATGTAGAAAATGTACACAGGTGTACATAGTATAAATGTATGGCATAACAAAAAAAATTCACAAAAAGTCATGATAGTGCAAAAATGAGAAATAAATATGTCATCTTCTTCTTTGAGCGATTGCTCATGTCCATTCAACTTAGGTGTGTGTGCTCGCCATGTGCACTGGTGCTGGAAGTTTTTCTCTCAGCAATATCTGTAGGGGACCGGCTCTGGCACCCCCTGGAGTGGTGCGTATATGCCGCGGCATATAGGGCACTGCCGACCCCCTTCACCCTTAGTTCCCTCTTGCTGCCATTGATGGTGCATGGAACTGGTGCTGCTTCAGCTAGAGCTGTTGCTTTTCGTTCATTTGAATGCATTTGCCTCTTGCAAATATTACTGTATTTGGTTTCCCTCTAGTTTAGTTCAACCTATTTGTTAAGTTAGAGACTTAGTAGGTCCCTAAAGGGACTTCACCTCGGGATGGGGCATGCCCTGGTCCCCAGGCTTTAAATCCTGCGATTGCTGTAAAAGGCCCATGCCCATTAGCGATCCACATAATAGTTGTTTACGGTGCTTGAGCGAAGGTCACATTAGTGATAAGTGCAAAATCTTCAAGCTCGGGATGAAGAAAGAGCATGCCATTCATTTGAAGGCACTCCTGATACAGTCTGCCCTTACCCTGATGCTGGAGCAGTGCTCCGATTCGGCACTGAGCACTGTGGCCTCGGTGCGCAGTGCCCCGCTGGTATTGTCTACGAGCTGGCTCCAGTCTCGTTCCGTGTCCCCAGCCAATAAGCCCAGGAAGATGGGGCAAAGAAGGTCTCCAGCTTCCTGCGAGGGAAAGGACAAGTCTGGGGTGGACCAAGGCCCTGTCTCTGGTCCCTCTTCACCCCCTTGGGGATCCGGGCTTCAGCTCAGGTTGAGCGGTGTAGCCCAGCCCGCTCCCCGCCAGCTATCCCAGATAGCGGCAGAGGTCCTCGTTATCTCTGAGTGCCGTCCAAAGCGAAAGCCCTCAAAGCGGCACAAGACATTATGTCCCTCCCAGTGCTGCCCACTCCAGCCCCTGTGGGGTCCTGGCTCCAAGGTAAACTGGCGTTGGGACTACCACAGTCTCCACCTTTCTGGCGGCATTCCCTGTCGCAGGAGACATCCCACCAACAGTCGCCCTCTCGCAGCTGACACGCTTCTGACCATGATAGGCAGAAGCTTCATAGCTCCATCCAGTCTCCGGACCTAGGACAAAGGCAGAGAGGCTCAAGGCGTGTCTTGCTGGTAACCGGGCACGGACTCTGGAGGCATGCGCCCCCCGGTGCCTGGAATCTCCGCGGCACCAGTACTGCTCCAGGGACAGGTCGAGGGACCGATGATGCCAATCCCCCAGGGTGGTGTCACTGCATGCGGTTACATTTTCATGACGCCAAGCCCACTCTAGTTCCCAATCCTGCTCCACATCCCGGTACCATTCATTAAGCTTGAGGCATAGATCGCTGGCCCGGGGCCATCGTGGCTCCACCGAGCGCCACTGGTCACTGAGGCCCCGATTCAGACGCTTGTCAAGGTCAGCCAGATCCACCTCTGGGAGGGGCAACTGGTACCGATCGGGACAGAGTCTCCAATCAGCCCTGTCTTGGTCACAGGGAAGCGACCGCTCGGAGTCGAGCTCAGGTTCGGAGCAAGTTCCCTAGTAGCGGGGCAGACTCCGGCAATTATGGTGCAGACTACGTTGGCTGCACTGCAGCAGGGCTTGTGGCCTCAGACTCTGTGGACAGCACAGTGGTACCCATAGAACCCTTGGGGGTTCATTCAGCCCCCTCAGCCCACCTGCTTGGTATCCAGAGCTTTGGAGAGACCAGCTACCACCCCCCTCCAGCCCAAGAGGCCTCAGCTGCAGGCATCCCACAGGCACAGGAGGAAGTGGGCGAGCAAGCCACTGGGCCACCTATGGTTGCAGAGGACCCCATGGTACTGGCTTCCTCCTCCTCGTCTCCAGAGGAGGCCATGGTGGGGCTCCCTCCACCAGTGCCCCAGGATGATGCTAAGGTGCATCAGGAGCTGTTAAAGAGGATTGCTACCAACTTGGGCCTCCAGGCAGAGGAGTTAGAGGAACCGGCAGATTCCCCCTTTTAATGTTCTCTGCCCCGTGGCCCCAGCTAGGGTAGCTTTGCCCCTACATGAGGTGGTCACTAAAATTACAAATGCCCTCTGGCAAAACCCCTTCTTCTTGCCTCTGATCTCCAAGAAGGCAGAGTGCAAGTACTTTGTGCCATCTAAGGGCCCCAAGTACCTTTATACCCACCCTGCTGCCTAGTGGTAGAGGTGGTCAACCAGAGGGAGAGACTGGGTCAACCAGGGGGCCACCCCTAAGAATAAAGACTAAAGGAGACTGGACTTGTTTGGACGTAAAGTTTATTCATCCTCCAGTCTACAGTTGCAGGTGGCCAACCGTCAGGCCTTAGTAGGCCGCTATGATTTTAATATGTGGCAGGCCATGACCAAGTTCAAGAGCGCCCTTCCTGAGGCTTCTAGGAAGGTGTTCCGGGCAATCCTGGATGAGGGCTTGACTGCAGCCAGAGCAGCTCTCCAGGTGGCGTCAGATGCTGCGGACACCGCCGCCCATACCATGGCATCGGCTGTCTGATTGCACAGGGGTTCGTGTCTGCTCCTCGGAGGCTCAGCAGTCAATGCAAGATCTCCCTTTTGATTGGCACGTCCTGTTCGCAGAACAGAGGGACATTAAGCTCCATGGTCTGAAAGATTCCCGTACAACCCTAAAAACACTGGGCCTGTATGTCCTTGGACCTGCCTGCAAGCGGTTAAGCCACAGCAGCCTCAGAGCTAGGGGAACCACCCTCACCAGGAGTCTCCCCACAAAAGATCCAGGTGCTACAAGAAGCACCCTGGCGACTAACCCCTGTCTACATCCCAGGTGGGCTTGACCCACAGTAAGCAGACTGGCAAGCACCCGTTTTGAGGGTATGCCTGTGGGCGACCTACCAGACTGACCCCAGATCCTTCCTCCCCTTTGTTTGCCAACTGCCTTTCTTCCTTCCTCCCTGTGTGGGCGTCTATGACCTCAGACCGGTGGGTCCTCAATATGGTGGCACAGGGTTACAGTGTTCAGTTACTTTCTGAGTGCCATCCAAAGCGGAAGCCCTCAAAGCGACACAGATTTTGCTCCAGATGGGGTCTGTGCAAAGGCTCCCTTATGATGCCTTCCTCCTGCCACGGGCCGGAAGCCTGATGTATTTCGTGTTCCCTCCAATTCCGCGCATCAGCAAAGTCCTAGTGAAAATCAAGAGAGACAAGGCTCAGGTTCTCATGCTTGCCCCAGCATAGCCTCGCCAGCACTGGTTTGGGATGCTATCAAGCTTGTCTGCGATCCCTCTCTGGCCCCTGCCGAACCGACCAGACCTGTTGTCACGGGATCATGACCAACTCTTGCACCCCAACCTCGCCCCCATCCACCTGACAGCGTGGATGTTGTGTGGTTGAACCTGGATGAATGGGCCTATTTGGGAGTTGTGCAGAAGGTCCTCCTCGAAAGTAGAAAGCCCTCAACTAGGCAGATCTACCTGGAAAAGGTTTCAGAGTAACAGCCGTGTTAGTCTGTATTCGCAAAAAGAAAAGGAGTACTTGTGGCACCTTAGAGACTAACCAACTTATTTGAGCATAAGCTTTCGTGAGCTACAGCTCACTTCATCCGGATGCTTACTGTGGAAAGTGTAGAAGATCTTTTATACACACAAAGCATGAAAAAATACCTCCCCCCACCCCACTCTCCTGCTGGCAATAGCTTATCTAAAGTGATCACTCTCCTTATAATGTGTATGATAATCAAGTTGGGCCATTTCCAGCACAAATCCAGGTTATCATACACATTATAAGGAGAGTGATCACTTTAGATAAGCTATTGCCAGCAGGAGAGGGGGGTGGGGGGAGGTATTTTTTCATGCTTTGTGTGTATAAAAGATCTTCTACACTTTCCACAGTATGCATCCGGATGAAGTGAGCTGTAGCTCACGAAAGCTTATGCTCAAATAAATTGGTTAATCTCTAAGGTGCCACAAGTACTCCTTTTCTACCTGGAAAAGTGGACGAGGTACTTCTGCTGGGTGGAATGGGGCATCTCCCCTTCGTATTCTTTGGTGCAGTCGATCTTAGACTACCTGCTTCATTTAAGGAACCAGGGCCTAATGCACTACTCCATTTCGGCCCTTAATCCACCAATCCAGGGGCAGACAGTGTTCTCCCATGATATGACGGTCAGGTTCCTTAGAGGCTTCGAGAGGCTCTTTCCTCAAGTTGGTTCCTGGCCCCTCAGTGGGATCTCAGTTTGGTTCTGCCCAGGCTCACAGGCCCGCCCTTTGAGCCTTTGGCCTCGTGCTCCCTGTCTCACCTATCATGGAAGGTAGTTTTCCTGGTGGCAGTGACGTTCGTGAGGCGAGTCTCCAAGCTGCGAGCCCTGACCTCAGAACTGCTGTACATGGCCTTCTATAAGGACAAGGTCCAGCTCCGGCCCCACCCGGCTTTCCTTCCCAAGATTGTGTCCGCTTTCCACGTGAGCCAGGACATCTTCCTTCTGGTCTTCTGCCCTAAGCCCCATGAGACTAGTGAAGAGAGGCATCTTCACACTTTGGACGTAAGAAGGGCCCTGGCTTTCTACCTAGATTGGACAAAACCTTTCTGTAGGTTGACTCAGCTTTTCATCTCTACAGCTGGTAGGATGAAGGGCCTCCCAGTGTCCATGAAAAGGATTTCTAACTGGATCACATCTTGCATTCGGATCTGCTAGGAGTTAACGGGAGTCCCTCCGCCGCCAATCGTCAGAGCCCACTCAACTAGAGTGCAGACATCCTCAGTGGCCTTCCTGGCACAAGTTCTGATCCAGGATATCTGTAAAGCCATGATGTGGTCCTCGGTATACATGTTCATGGTTCTCTATGCCTTCACACAACAGGCCAGGGATGATGCTGTGTTTGGCAGAGCTGTATTGCAATCTACATGTCAGTGAACTCCTTACCCACCTCCAGGGGTACATCTGGGGGTCACCTAAGTTGAATTACATGAGCAATCACTTGAAGAAGAACAGGCTGTTATCTTTTTCTGTAACTGGTCTTCTTCAAGATGTGTTGCTCATGTCCATTCCACAATCCACCCTCTTTTCCTACTGTCAGAGTTTCCAGCAAGAAGGAACTGAGGGTGGAGGGGGCTGGTGGTGCTCTATATGCCGGGGCATACACGTGCCACTCCAGGGGGTGCCAGAGCTGGTCCCCTACAGATACTGTTGAGGGAAAAACTTCTGGCACCAGTGCATGTGGCAAGCACACACGCCTAAGATGAATGGACATGAGCAACAGATCTCAAAAAACACAGTTATGGAAAAAGGTAACTGTCTTTTATAATGTCTATAGCAAAGCGAGTTTGTGGAGAGAGAAAATGGAGAGTGAAAACAATTAAAAAAAAATTAACTGTTACAGTCCTGAGATTGCTAGTTATCCATATACTGTAATAGTCCATATCTACTACCCACATAGATATGTTTATGCTGTCTATAATGTATAGAAGAAAATTTTTAAGCTTTACTTTATGAATATGAGACAGCGAGAGAGGGAAAATATCATCCAAAACATTAGAAGAAATTAGGTAAGCAAGAACTATTTAGTAAGTTTGTCACATGTAAAAAGTGTGTGTATGTGTATATTTGGCCACGATTGCTAGTGGAGGGGGGACTAACTGCTAACAATATTTCTTAGAATCATCTGACATGGGCCACTGATACAATTACATGGGTTTCTTTGATTAATATTATTTTGAAGAGTCTCCAACTTTGCCCATAGCAATGTTTTCTGTTCCAACAAATGCCTGTGAGACCCTTGGGGCTCACAGAAACAATTTTCAGTGTTTAATCACTATTTGCAGGTTTCTTTTTAAGAATTCATGGGAGGCTTTATATTCAGAAGCTCCTGGAGCAAAGGAGTCTTAATTATGAAGTGAAATGTCTCTTCATAGTCTTAGCCAGCAGAAGCATCTTCAAAAACTCTCTCTTTAGCAGTTATGTCTGAGTCTGACTCATCTAAGGAAATATCAGAACATGCTGGCTACCACTGCTGAACTAGTACCTGCATTCTCCTCCTCTTGGATTCAAGTATGTTGATCTTAAAAAATGACCCATAACTCTGCTGCCACTATTACGGTTTCCCAGGAGTTTTGTTTCTTGTTGCTATATCCAGTTAATTCCTCTCCATTAACCAAACAAGTACTGGCAGCCAGTACACCAAAATCCTTAAGACCTTTTCAACCTGATCTAGCCCCCAAAATAGGCATTGACTACTTGCAAATCCTCCACACTCTTCCCAGTTAGCTTTCTCTGCTTTCCAAAAAAGCTTTTAAATGTAAATGCATTTGGAGTCTCGGGGCTTTTCTCTGCTCAAAACTTTCTCTACGAATGCAGGTTTCAGAGTAACAGCCGTGTTAGTCTGTATTCGCAAAAAGAAAAGGAGTACTTGTGGCACCTTAGAGACTAACCAATTTATTGGAGCATGAGCTTTCGTGAGCTACAGCTCACCCCTCAGGCAATGAAAATGAAACAAAAAACTGGCAGAGACTAATAACAAATGAAGCAAAAAAGCAGAGCAAAAGCACACTCTTGCCATTGTGCCTTTCTTATCTGTCACGTGATGGGGTGATTCACCTTAATGGCAATTTCATGCTTAGTTTTAATGCTTAGTATTAAGTAACTTTTTGTTGTCTTCTTTTTACTCATCAGGGAAATCTATCGTTCAAGTATCCAGGCTTATGCATTAAAGAATAAGAGTTAGAGGACTTCTGATGGAATTATTTCCTAAACCAAGCCAGATAGCTAAATTTGACCCCAGTGTGTATCGTTACTACTTTAAAGGAGCTTTTTGTCATTCATTGAAGTACATTAGGGTTTAGGCTTAATGCTATCTCTGAACATTAACATCACAATTCTTGAACACTTGAATAACAATTCTTCCAAAATCCTAGGTTTTTAATAAGCTTCACCAGCTCAATGGGGAAATCAGTGTGGTGCTGCTTAGAAAGCTTGAGGCAAATATACAATCCAAAGAACTTTTAAAATTTATAAAATGAGATAGCCAGTCTTCCATTAGATTTCCATCCAGCTCACTTGGCAGGAAACTAACCGTGAAAGACTTGGGTCATAATAACTGGACAGTGTTTTATGGTGTGAAGGCACAAAATTGCTGTACTGGATGTACCCTGAATCGGAAAGCATTTCAGTGGCTGCACATAGATTCAACAGTACTTGAAAAATGTTTTGAGATCTCAGGATAAAGATGCCTGATAATATTTTTGCAAGTTTCTAGATTTCATTTTCAGAATCACCTACATCCTGGTGAAAGTCACTTAGACTTGGGCTCCTAAGTGACTTACGTGCTTTTGAAAATGGGACATAGGCTCCTAAGCGACTTAGACACTTCGATAGTTTTACCTGAATGCTTTAGAAAGCAAGGCTCAGATAAAAGAAAGAGCCCTCTAGTTATAAAGGAAATAGTAGCTAGAAATAAACTGTAAAATAAATAAATAAATAAATAATCCCACTTTTTCTGCAGAAAACTTCATCTTCACATCTAATGATCAGAAATATTATTCAAATCATCTGCTGATCAAAAATATCCAATCTATAATACTATTGGGAAAGGAAATGCTAATTATAAACACTCCTCGGTTTGCTGTTTTCTTATTTTGTATGACATAGCACCTAGAAGCCTTAGTCATGGACCAGGACCCCACTGTACTAGGTGCTGTACAGACAAAACAAAACAGTCCTTGCCCCCCAAAGAATTTACAATCTAAGACAACAGATGGATACAGAGATGCAAGGAAACAATGAAACAGTATGGTCAGCATGATAAGCAGTGGTAGGAGTACACCAGTGGGCTAGTCATTGTCAAGGTTATTACAGGGATCATGACACAGGAGAATTTTAAGGAGGGATTTGAAGAAGGATAATGAGCTAGCTTTGTGGATGTTTACAAGGATCTACTCCCTGTTATGTGACAAGCTCTGAAAATTTTGCACATATCTTAAATGGATTTTGCAGTGTGTTTATCATCAGGCTTTTGGATAATTTACTTAATGTATCATCATACATAGATTGCAATTCTGAATTACATGCAGTGCCCATAATACAGTTTTACATGGCTCTGTATAAGAAGATAGTATTTAAATCTCAAATGCTGTTTAGATGGAATTTCTTATGTGCTACACTGAATCAGGTTGTAACTATGACAACCTAGCAGACACAGCTGTACTTTTAGAGCAGAGGTGCTCTTAATATACTGCTATGTTTAGTCGGGAATAGGTTTAATGTATGAAATTTAATTCCTTTTGTGACACATTAGTCTTTATTAGCTGTATCTGAAACAAAAAATGTTTGTTGGCTATAGTTAGCTATGAACTTAATAAAATATACCTGATATTTCTTATTGAGATACAAAAGCTTGTTACAAAGCAGAATTTGTATAGCACCCCTTACATTAGGTCTGATCTTGCCTGGGGCTTCCAGGTGCAATTGCAATACAAATAATAAATAGGAATAGGAATGGGCTTATTGCATTTCCCTTGCTATTTGTAGCATGTTAACTGAAGGTCATTCACAACAATGAACGGCAGTGTTTTCTTTATAGACACCAAACCAGCTTGTTCTTGTTGCTTTTCTCCATTTCATGTGGAGAACATGTTTAGATCTGGATGTGGGTGACCAAGTATAAAAGCTTGAGTAAGCTCCTACCTTACGGGAGGAAAAGTCCTCTCGCATATACCAGAAAATGATCATCTCAGTCACTCTAGGTTTTGCAGAACCATCCTGTAAAATTCTGTCAGATAGTTCTAAAATCCTATAGAATTTAATAGCCACTGATGTCTCTTATATAGTAATTGTTATAGAACCCTATAGTTTTCTTCCCTACTAACTTCTATGGGACTTTTTCCATAAAGGCCATCGATATTCATGGCTGCCTTCTTGCTGCTCATCCTATACATGAGCTGACAAGCAAACCTGCAGTCTGATCTGTCTTCAAAGTGTGGTTACAGGCTGCCAGTTGAACAGAGCTACATGAAGGATTTGGGGGCAAATTTTGCATATGGAATTAGAGTAATGGCAGAGTGTATATTAGGTCATATTAGAGTCACTGCCATGGTCCTAGGATTAATGCACACAATAAGCTAGGTACTGTAATGGTAGTCAGGGAAACAGCAGTCAGGACTGTTACTTGGAGAGAGGAGAAACAAAATGAAATAATTTCTGCCATCTTTCTGTCAGATGTTCCCCTGGGTGAAAAGATTATATTATGATTACATGTATTCTCACAGATAACCAGAAAATGGGCTGGAATTTCTGGCATTAATGAATGTTTCTCCAATTTTTCTTCTTAGATACACTGGAAAGGAGTTTGCACTGAAGATTATAGACAAGGCAAAGTGCTGTGGAAAGGTAGTGTACACCCATTTACATGTGAAAAGAGTAAAAATAACATTCACAGCTGCTCATTAGTCAAAGTGGTATGTGTTGGGGGGGGCGGTGTTTGGGTTTGATAGAACTGTGACTGCTTTCAGAATTATCTGTTTAGCATTAGCAGGATTATTTTCCATCCAAAATGCAAACAATAGAAGTAGTAACTGTGTTAATCTAGTAGATAATGGAACAAAAACAAAGATTGTAATTTATTCTATTGAACGAACAAAGAAAATGTGCAGTATTTCCACAATTGTTCTCCCTTCATTGGGCCAAAATGGAACAAAAAGAGAAATGTGAAAGTACAGCACAGTGACTATGACTGTAAAATCTTTGAAGGATGAAACGCGTGTGTGTGTGTGTGTGTGTGCGTGCAGCACCTAGCATAATGGGACCCAGTACTGATTATGAAGGGAATTAAAACTATAAAGGCCCCAAAGTATGTCATGACCCATATCAACATTAGTAACCATTGTAAGCAAAGTTAATATGGGATAAATTCCTGCAGTCCTTATTCAGTCAAAATACCCTGTTCTTTTTTGAGTGCTTGCTCATGTCGATTCCATTTTAGGTGTACGTGCGTCCACATGCACAGTCGTCTAAGATTTTTGCCTTTGCGGTATCTGTAGGGTTGGCTGTGGCACCCCCTTGTGCTGGTATATAGGCGCCACCGACCCTACGCCCTCTCAGTTCCTTCTCGCTGCCCGTGACGGTTGGTCGGTGTGCCTTCTCTTGCAATCGCAAGAGCGATAGTGGTTCTTCAACAGCCCGTTGTCTGTCAACTTTATATATAGTTTAGGTATTTAGTTAGCTTTTAAGTTAAGAGTTAGGTTAGTCTGGTAGTTGGAGTCCAGGCTGGGACTTCGCCACAGAGTGGGGCACGCCCCATTCTCCCAGCTTCAAACCATGCTTGTCCTACAACAGGCCGATGCCTATTAGTGACCCCCCCATGGTAGTTGTCTGAAGCGCTAAAGAACAAGCAGGTGCACTGGCACTGCAGACACTGCGTAAGGCGCCGGACCTGGTGACTGCCCCAATGCCTAAGGGTAAGCTGGTCATGGATGGCCCCATAGGGCAGTGGATCACTCTTGGTCCCCGGACTGCAGGTGTAGATCCCCATCTCTGCGGCCTAGGACCCTGGCACCACATTCCTGGTCTCCGGTCAAAAGGCCCAGGTCCCCGACACCGTGTTCTCTCACTACGAGCCGTGGGACACTGGAGTTGAGGCACTGGTGCCTGTACCACCGGTACCAGCAAGCTTCTCATCAAAGATCACCACGGTGCAAATCACCCTTGCCCAGACGGTCTTCCAGACATCCGTTCCCACTGGGGCGGGATTGCTCCCGGTCGTGGCACTGGTCTCCATTCCCCGGTTCTGCTCATTGGGCAGGCACCGATCCTCGCCTCGCTGGTCGCCAACCAGGGTGAATCGGCAGACTCATACCTCAATGGCTCCGCACTGGTCACTGGAAGGGCAGTGGTCAGACTCCGACTGGAAGTTCAGCCCCTCGCCAAGGAGGGGTGATTCGCCACTGACCCAGGAAGCTGGTGCAGCACCCATGGCAGCAGGGACAGTGGCCTGCTCAGTGGCCATACTGGAACCCATGGGGTGTGCCTGTAATGTCGGTCCCGTATTCCCACCAGTCCTCCCTGGCAGCCTTGGACAAACTGCCCCCCGGCACTGGAGTTGGAACTTGGTACTAAATCCAACACGGGGAGCAGCACATCGGACTTCAGCACCTAAGGAGCCATCCCTCCCCTGGCAGTGCACTTGTCCCTGTTGTCTCCAGACGAAGTGGTGGTGGGTCCCTCCCAAGCGGGCAGTCCCCCATCCCCAACAACTTCAAGGAGCACAGGTCCTCCTTAAGAGGGTGGCTACCAACTTGAACTTATAAATTGAAGAGGTCGCAGAGGAGTCAGACTTCTTTAACATATTCTCCTCCAACAGGGCCCGGATTGCGCTGTCTGTCCACCCAGGGGTCCTTAAGATTGCCAAATTGCTGTGGCAGACCCCCTCTTCCATTCCACCTACTTCTTAGAAGGTGGAAAATAACTATTACGTCCCTGCAAAAGGGTTCAAATACCTGAATGCACACCTTCCAGCAGTGTCACTGGTCGTGTCCGCTGTTAATGAAAGGGACAGGCAGGGCCAAGTCAGTGGCAAACTGAAAAGCAAAGATGCCTGGAGGCTGGACTTATTTGGCAGAAAGATTTATTCGATGGCAAGACTGCAATTTTGGGTATCTCACCATCAGGCCCTGTTAGGCAGGTACAATTTTATGCTGTGGGACTCCTTAACGAATTCGAGGCTCTCCTGCAGGATTGAGCCCAGGAGTTTGCTGCTTTGGTGGATGAAGGCACAGCAGTGGCAAGGGGGTCCTTCAGATGGCCTGGGACGCTACTGACTCAGCGGCCAGGGTGGTCACCTCCTCAGTAGCCAGGAGGCGCAGCTCCTGCTTGCAGTCCTCCAGGTTACCCCAGGAGATACAGGCCATTCTACAAGACCTCCCTTTTGAGGGGATGGGCCTCATCTCCGAGCTCATGGACTAGAGACTCCATGGCCTTAAAGACAGGTTTCAGAGTAGCAGCCGTGTTAGTCTGTATCCACAAAAAGAAAAGGAGAACTTGTGGCACCTTAGAGACTAACAAATTTATTTGAACATAGGCTTTTGTGAGCTACAGCTCACTTCATCGTATGCATTCAGTGGGAAATACATGGCCTTAAAGACTCCCTTGCCACCCTCTGCTACTTTGGCAACCATACTCCTCAGCAGGCCAGGAAGCTGTTACGCCCTCACTTTCAAGACCAGGTCTTGGGGGACTCCCCAGGTGGGCACCTACAGGAGAAAGGATAGAGGCAAGGGGTTTAAGTGGAGACACCCATTGTCTTCCCATTCGTCTGCTCATCCTGGGCGTTCCACATTTTGAGAGTGTGCTCAAGGGCGACACCCTAGTTGCTTCTCAGGATCCACCCTCCCACTCTTTCCTCAACCACCTCCATCCCTTCCAGTCAGTCTGGTATCAGTTGACCTCGGACCGTTTGGTTTTCAAAGTAAAATCATCATGTTACACCCTGCAGTTCATCGCCGACCCTCCCTCCCACCCCCTTCCCCTCCTCCTTCAGGTGCTCTTCTCAAGAGCAGCTAGTGGAGGAGGAGGTTCCTTGAGAAAGGGGTTCTACTCCCATTACTTCTTGATCCTGAAAGCAAAAGGGGGCCTTAGACCTATCTTGGACCTGCGTCGCCTCAACAAGTCTCTCAAAAAGTTGAAGTTTCGCATGGTCTCCCTGACCTCCATCATCCTCTCCATGGACTGGGAAGACTGGTACGCTGCCCTCGACTTGTACGTATTTCCACATTTCCATTTTCCCGGGGCACAGGCGCTTCCTGCATTTTACTCTGGGCCAGCGCCATTTCCAGTTCATGGCATTGCCATTCAGTCTCTGGTCAGCCCTGAGAGTGTTCACAAAGTGCATAGCACCAGTGGCCGCTTACCTGAGGCCCCGGGGTGTTCAAATTTACCCGTACCTCAATGACTGGCTAATAAAGGGTCAGTCCTGGAATCAGGTGCGGCAGCATCTTGATCTGGTTTGTTCCACCTGTCGCGACCCGGGGCTCTTAATAAACAAGAAAAAGTTGACCTTAAGTCAAATGTAACGCATAGAGTTTGTTGGAGCGGCCCTCTACTCCACTCAGGCCAAAGCCTTCCTCCCCGAGGCACAGTTCCAAGCCATGGCGGACCTGATCTCATGCATTCAAGCCCACCTGCTCACCACTGCTCACACGTGCCTACGATTGTTGGGCCACATGGCTGTCTGCATTTATGCGGTCTGACACGCACGGCTCAGTCTGAGGCCCCTGCTTGCGTCAGTCTACATCCCCAACAGACACAGCATGGACCGAGTTGTCAGGGTCCCAGACCATGTACTGTCATCACTCACTGGGTGGCAGAATCAAACATTGATGTTGGAGGGGGTTCCCTTTGCGGCTTCATCACCATCTGTGACCCTCATCTCGTAGCCACACATCTCCCTGGAGCCAGGGACACTTTGGCAGATCGCCTCAGCAGGGCCTTCTCGTCTCGCCACGAGTGGTCCTGCCGTCCGGAAGTGATCAGCATCATCTTCCAGAAGTGGAGCGCTCCCCAGGTGGACCTGTTCATGTCCAGGCAGAACAAGAAATGCCCCGTTTTCTGCACAATTTGGGGGATTGACAGAGGCTCCCTGTCAGATACTTTTCTACTCCCATGGTTGGGGGCTCTGTTGTACACCTTCCCCCTCAGTGTCGTTAATTCACAAGGTCCTCATGAAGATCAAGCAGGACAAGGCAAAGGTGATTCTCATAGCACTGGCCTGGCCACACCAGCCCTGGTTTGGCACGCTTCTGGACCTCTTGTTGGATGCTCCATTACAGCTGCCACTCAGGCTGGACCTGCTGTCCCAAAACCACAGCAGTCTTCTGCATCTGAACCTGGTGGCACTGCACTTGATGACTTGGCTGCTGCATAGTTAAATGCAGAGGAGCAGGAGTGCTCAGCCGGTGTCCAACTGGTCCTGTTGGGCAGCAGAAAATGGTCTACCAGAGTGACCTACCTGGCCAAATGGAAGTGGTTGGCTTGTTAGACCTCAAATAAAGGCATTTGGCCTTGCTGCAGTTAATCCTGGGCTACTTTCTGCATCTCAAGCTCCAAGACCCGCCCCTTTCATCTATCAAGGTCCACTTGGCTGCTATCTCGGCCTGCCATCTGTCGCTTGAGGGTAGGTTGGTTTTCGCCCGGGACATGACTGCCAGGTTCCTCATGGGCCCCGAGCGTGCCTACCCGCACATCAGGAGACCCGTACTTCCGTGGGACCTGAACCTTGTGCTGTCATGGCTCATGAGGCCCACTTCGAGCCTCTGGCTTCCTGTTCTCTTCTCCTCCTTTCCTGGAAGGTCATGTTCTTAGTTGCATTAACATCTGCCCACCAGATCTCTGAGATTAGGGCACTTACCTCGGAGCTGCCCTATACAGTCTTTTTTACAAAGACAAGATCCAGCTTCGGCCTCACCCAGATTTCCTGCCCAAGGTGGTCTCAGTTTCATATGGGCCAGGACATTTACTTACTTGCCTTTTTTCTAAAGCCACATAACTTGGAGGAGGAGCATAGATTGCATTCCCTAGATGTCAGGAGGGTGCTAGCTTCCTACATTGAAAGGATCAAGCCATTCCACAAGTCAACGCAATTGTTCATCGCAGTGTCTGACAGGATGAAAGATCATCCAGTGTCCACTCAAAGAATTTCTTCTTGGATTACTGCCTGCATTCGCTGCTGCTACGATTGGACACAGGTGTCCCCTCCAGCAATTGTTACCACCCACTCAACCAGGGCCCAAGCCTCTTCGGCAGCTTTCCTAGTCAAGTGCCTAACCAGGACATCTGTAGGGCGGCCACCTGGTTGTCCATCCACATGTTCACATCTCATTACTCACTTACCCAGCAGGCCTAGGACTATGCAGGCTTCGGTAGAGCCATACTGCCAGCCGCTACAGCTAGACTGTGAAATCTGAGCCCACCTCCATTGATACTGCTTGTGAATCAACTAGAATGGAATCAACATGAGCAAGCACTCGAAGAAAAAATGGTTACCTACCTTTTCATAACTGTTCTTCAAGATTTGTTGCTCATATCCATTGCATTCCCCACCCTCCTATCCCTCCGTCGGAATTGCTGGCAAGAAGGAGCTGAGAGGGCATAGGATCAGCGGCACTTGATATACCGCCATATGTGCACAGCACCCAAAGGGATGCCAGGGCCAACCCTACGGACACCACTAAGGCAAAAATCTCTGACTCTGCACGTGATTGCGCACACACATAGAATGGAATGAACATGAGCATCACATCTCGAAGAACAACAGCTACGAAGGCAGGTAACTGTTTGGGGTTTTTTTTTTCCTTTGGGGCTAAAAGACTGTTGGAGTTACCCCCCAGTGATTTGGCAAGCATGGAAGTTTTAAAATAAATAAGACATCTTACTTATATTTCCTATTTTACCTAAAACTTCTGCCTTGTCCCTTATTTTTCCCTCTTGGTTGGAGCACCCCTTCCTTGACCTGTATACAGCTGGACTTTCAAAAACAGCATTTTATTGACTAGTGACAACATCCCTATCCCTTACAAATGACATTTATTACAAAATTGTTGTTTAAGCTTTAAGTGGTGAATTTAAAAAGTTCGGAGTCAGTCAGCTGGAAAACGCATCAAACCCCTTTCCTGTCTTATTCCCACATGTCACAAGCAAATGTTACAGAATTGAGGCCAGTGTCTTTATGAGCATTGCAGGCAGAAATAGGGAGGATTCTCTTGGCTGTTTTCTCTTTCCCACTAGGGTGGGAGACTTTCCTGGGAGTTTGTACTGCTATACGGATCCTACCCAAGATCTGTTGATCTTGCCGTGTCTGGTTGTCTAGTGGGTGAAAAAGAATAGTATACAGGTGTTTCAGACTGAAGCATTATAAACACCAGCCTATTGGACTGACTGTGGGACAATTCCTAAGCAGAGAGCCTGAAAGAAACAGAATCTGGATCTACAAAAAGTTATTGGACTAAATTTTTGAAAGTATAGATAATAATTAACTATAAATAAAACATTTCTGGGGGAGCAAGGCTGGTCCAGTGGTTGGGGCACTGGCCTGGGATATGGGAGATCCAGATTCAATTCTCTGTTCTACCACAGACTTCCTGTGTGACTCTGGGCAAGTCACTTAGAAAAGTAAGAAGCAACAGATATAAAACAGTAGAAGTTCTTTTTCTAATGCAATTTAATTAACCCCTGGAACTCGCTGTTGCAATCTATCAAGTTTTGAGAAAGGTTTAGACACTTTTATCGTAACTATGTGCTTGTAGATGCTATTCTTATCCACATAAAGATGTCAGCCCTTATGCTACAGGCACTGATCATCACTTGGGGTCAGGCAGGAATTTACTCAAGACATAGTATTATGGATAAATGACCAGATGCGTGATGGAAGCCACTTACCTTTCTCTGAAGGTAAGAAGTATAGGACACTCTCACAGGCAGGATCTGGGGAAGATAAAATGGTCTGGTCTGGTATGGCAGTGTTTGTGTAGGTAGCCCAGTATTTATGGGATATTGCACAAAACTCTTTTTTGATGCAACCCTGCCTGAGACTACAATATCCAGGGATATTTGAAGGGATGAGCTATAGTACAATAAAATTATAAATCGCAAATGCTGCATACCATATTACAGTGTTCTGCGAGAGATTTAGATAACATTCCTTCTGTTAGGCAGGAAGGTAGCAGCTGTAACAGTGTACATGTCAATGTGCATTACCTGCTAAATGCATTAATCCTAAACTGTCTATCAGGAACTAGGAATTTAATCTTGCCCCTACCCCATTAAATAGACACAGAATATGAGATAAGTTAGGATCTAGTAAGGAGACTTAATAATGAATGACCATGGGGAAAACAGTGCTCAAATTGCTTCTGTGAGCTGAATGTATCTGCACCCATTCCCACATGGCACAAGCCTTAAAACAACCATCTGGTCCAAATATGCACAACTTCTGCATTGAGGATGGTCACTCTTGTCCAACACAAGTTTACTGTCCAGCAATTTGTATCTTGAGTGTCCTACAAATTTTTAATTAAACTAGCTGATCTGTTCTTATTCATCAGTA
Source organism: Lepidochelys kempii (assembly GCF_965140285.1). NCBI lineage: Eukaryota > Metazoa > Chordata > Testudines > Cheloniidae > Lepidochelys > Lepidochelys kempii. Next base: position 56,621,548 of record NC_136383.1, read on the forward strand.
TACATGTTAATAGTACAATCATTTCTACATAAATAAATCCATTTAAACTTAGACTAAAATCTATTACAGCAATCTCCCTGAGGAAGAGGTTGAGGTAGTTGTGGAAACTGATATATATAAAAAGTTTAATGGAATACAGCAAGGACAAGATGATTACAAATGAATAACCATAAATAGGTCAGCATTTCACAGGACATGTATCAGGACAGTGATGCAAGAGCATTTTGTAATCTTTTATAGAAAGGTTAATTACAGTAGATTGTCACCTAAACCTGTCTAAAAAGAACAATTTAACGGCTCAGATGAGGCCAAGATAACAAAGATGGTTCTGTGCTGCAGAGATCAGAATTAAATTGTGTAATTAATTGATTATGTTAGCTATTTGCTCCTAAAGCTGAGATCTTGTTTATAGTAGGATTCCAGATTTCACTTGGTTCCTTGGCCCTGCTTTATTTAGGTTTTTTCATGAATCCCAATAACCAGCATCTTACAATGGCTCCTTTCTGTGGGTAAAGGACAACCTTTTTAAACAAAATTGGTTCGTTTGTTTTTCTTTTCTCCAGAGCAGGTTTGCTTGGAGCAGACTTAAGTTAGGTTTCAGAGTAGCAGCCGTGTTAGTCTGTATCCACAAAAAGAAAAAGAGTATTTGTGGCACCTTAGAGACTAACAAATTTATTTGAGCATAAACTTTCGTGAGCTACAGCTCACTTCGTCAGACTTAAGTTAGCTGCTGAATGACAATTGATGTTCTTGCAAATTGCGTTTCAAAGGTGCGACCTTTTTAACCAATATATGCTGCACCACTCTCGGAGATGCATGCCTTGTATGTGGGTTCTGGGAAATAGACCCATTAATTAAAATTTACGAATTACACAGCCATGTAACTGAGCTTTGACCAGAAAACAGGACATCTTTATATAGCCCTGCAGACAAATGATGAAATAGTGTGAGGTTTTCAGTCACTGTTCATGTACAGTCTTTCATAATATGTACACATCTACTTCCAGTAATTCTGCTCACAAATACATGAGGTGCTTGTTACTAGTTGGTGTTTTTAATGTGAGTAAGTTCAGACTCCCAGTGAGGTGATTTATCTCCCAAAGTACAAATAACCTCTTGTTTTACACAGAGATGATTATTAGATTTACAATGAACTGAAAGGTCCCTGTGGAATGTTTTCAGATATTTTAAAAAGGAAAAACATTCATGAATGAAAGGGAATGTATGACTTTCTTTAATCTCCAGCATGCATTTTAGTGGATGGGTGTCTTGAATTTAAAACAAAAAGGAAAAAAAACAACCCTAGAATGAACTTATTTTAAAGCCTTTGTACCTTCATAGAAGGGGGGGAGGAGCAGGAGAAGGGGATTAGATTAAAATCTAACCCTAGCACAATATCAAGTTGTTGGAGCCAAACAATTTTTGTACTTAAATGGGTAAGTTAAGTAGTTTTCAGGTTCTAAATATAAATATTAAACCAAACAAAAATAAAACCCATGAAGTTGGCAGCTATTTTGTAAGAGATAAGGTCTGGAAGGAAATACAGTGGTATTAAGTGAAGGTTCAAATGTGTCATTTCACCACAGCTCTGCAATATAAATAATATAGTGAAAAACGTGTGTGTGTGTGTGTAGATAGATAGATAGTTTTCTTGTTTATCTATCACCTGGAAGCTTTACTGGGAGTTCATTGTCATTTAAAATAAACTTTCTTTCCTCCTTTTCCTGACTAAACAGGAGCACCTGATAGAGAATGAGGTATCCATACTGCGCCAAGTGAAACACCCCAATATTATCATGCTGATCGAGGAGATGGACACTCCGACAGAACTCTATCTGGTGATGGAGTTAGTCAAGGCAAGACTCTTTCAAGGAATTTTCTTTTTCATTTTATCTACACATAATGTGGAGTCTAGGAAGATTCCAATACCACATGTCTCTCCGGAGACATAATCAGATAAGCATTTTGATGAGAACTTCCAATTAATCATGCAAATACTGTTGTTAAATTCCATTAAAATGAAAAATTGTTACCATATTTCACCTGGCATTATACTATTCACATAGCAGGGATTTAAGGTGCTTTTTGTAAGGTAAGTGCCCGGTCTAAAGGGAAATACAGATAACTTCTTGTTCCATATTTGGAACTTTTAAAATTACATTGTTATATCATCACAACATGCACAGTAAACATGTCACCAGCTTCCAACATTTTTCTCCATCAGCTTTTCTTATTTAATCATTCACATGCAGCTATGTGAATTACTCGGTTTGCAATTAATCTATATCCTGTAGACAATAGACACAATTACTAAATATGTTACACTCCTCTTCACACACACAGTCCTGTTTCTTCAGTCCAAAAGCACAAATCTCTACACTTCAGCTAGAGGAGATATCCAACTGCTGGCAGATCTACAGCTGGTGGTAGTAATGTTGCTTATCTTCTGTGGACTGAATGCTAGATGTGCTGTCACAGAGAGAAAAATCTTGTGAGCTCCACTTTGCTGGCATTGGAGAGTGATACTGCACTCTTGTCAATTACCAAGCCAAAGGCATTATGAAGCACCTCTGTAGAAACATTTTAATGCATAGCATAGACATGTTACACAAACCAGGGGTTTTTGGCATATTACTCAGGCAATTCTGCGCCACTGCGCAAGCGCAGACTTAATGTCCCTGCAGATTTTACTCTTTCCCCCACAGAAAAATTGATTCATGCTTCCCTCCCAGGTCAGGGGGCAGGAGGGAGTCTGGTTTGGCCATCAGGAGCAGCAGGGGGAGATGCAAGTCACCGCCTTGGGGTCTGGGGCTGGGCTCTCTCTGTCCCTCTCGTCGCTATCATGGTGCACCCAGAGCTGGGAGGGGCAGGGCTAGGGGAGACTGGGCAAGTGGCACCTACCCTGCGCTGGACTCCAGCTGCTAATCCCAGCTGGGCTGAGGGAATGGGACTTCCTCTGACCCTGCATAGGCCAGGGCCAGGTCAGACCCATCCCCAGGAACTTTCCTGGGCTGCTGGAAGTTCCGCCCCTACTTTCTGCCATCATTGCACTCCAGCTGTGGGGGAGGGGGTCATTGTACAGAGAGCTGCACCTCCCAATGCCCAACCACCAGGCATCTGAACTCCCCCTCACCCCCTGTACCCAGACCACCCCCTGGTGAGTCACCTGCACCTCAAATCCCCACCATGCTGAGACCCACCCACCCTGCACCAAAATAATTGAAAATGGTGTGATTTATATTGTTGTTTTGACAAAATGTGCACAATTTTGCAAGAATTTTATTTTTTGGATGCAGAACTCCCTCAGGAATAGCAAATGGCGCAGCAAAGGAGGCAGAATGACGTGCACAATTATTGTTTAAAAGGAAACACCTGAAAAATATTATATAGAAGAAAAATAGATTCCGTGTTACAATACTTAGCATATTTTCCCCATCATAAATAAGAAAATATACAAATATACTGAAACAATCCAGAAATTTCTATGTGGCATAGGTCTGATATTTCTTAGTCGTTTGTTTTGTGACAAGATAACTAATAATTTGAGTGTCTATGCCATTTGAGTTAGATTTGTAAACCCATATCAAATATGAGACTTCTCACATGTGTTTGCACACGAATGTACATTCTTATCTCCCGTACAGGAACAATAGCAAACATGCAAACTAGTCTGTATGTTAAAACAACAGCAGTATACCCAGACTTTATCAGCATATTGGATAAAAGTATAAATCAACATTTCAGATTGTATTGCTATCTACAAATTTCACTGTACTCAAGAACCTTTTCCACAACAACTGTTTGCTTGAAACCCCCTGGTTAGGGTCTGTAGCTGCTGGTTCAGTACCACTGCTTCATTTCTGGCTATCTCTAGAAACAGTTTTTATGTGGCAGATGGCTTTTTTGTTTTTAAGATGCAACTTTTCCTCTTTTTATAAGTGTTTTTTAAAAAAAAAAAAAAAGGGGGGGGGGGAAGGGATAATCTTTGCATATATATCCTGAATTGCTGCTGCTTTCACATGTGCTGCAATGCTTGGAATTCCACCTCCAGCCCAGCCAAGTCACTCCCCCACTTGTATCCAAGGTAACCATCATAGTGGCACACAACTTAAATTAACTGCGGCACGTGGAAATGCCATATAAATAAAAATATTTCTTTACTACTGTTTTTAAAAATGCTGTTACATACCCCTGAGCTATAATGGATGCTGGTAGGATATTGCACAACAGGTATGCTCAAAAAACACCAGGCAGACTCTATGCCATATATTACATGAGGCAAATATGCTGTAGAATGCAGCACTGTTGTCCTGCCTCATCCTTATTTATTTTTACTTTTCATAATGTTTGCACTAAGTATTTCTAACATGTAATTTATTATGTAATTATTATTGAGTATTTGCATTACAGCATCACCTAGAGGCTCCAGCTGCTAGGCACTGTATGAACAAATAGGTCTGTAGTACTCTGATGAGTTTATAATGTAAATAGACACAACAGTAAAAAGCAGGGAGAAAGGAAGTGGTGGTATCCTCCTCTTACTGCTGGGGAACTGAAGAGCAGAGTGGTGAAGTGACTTGCCTAACGACCCACACAAGCCTGTCGAGAATAGAACCCAGTTACCCTGAGTCCCAGTGCCTGAGCCTACAAGTTCATCCTTCCCTACCATGATAGCTGTTTCCAAGGGCTTGTCTACATGAGGAAAAAGCCTGTAATAGCTGGTGCACTTTGGAAATGTACAAAGCTAAACCATGTGAGGCCACTCTCAGTAAGTGGGTCCACACAGGGAGTTAGTGAGGAGTTGCTAGTGTGCTTTAAACTTACACCCTAGCTTACTGTTCATCAACTTCTCCATGTAGACAAGCCTCAAGTTGTGCAGCCTATCTTTCCCATATAATACATGACATAGGTTTTTGAGTATGCCTCGAGTGCAAGGATGTTGAAGTATGGCTTTCTCTGACATCTTTTCAGCAGTCTGACTAGGGTACTGACACCTGATGATTTTTCTTGTCATTGCCTTTGATGTTTTCCCTTACTTTAGGGAGGCGACCTGTTTGATGCTATCACTTCTTCAACAAAGTATACAGAGAGAGATGGTAGCGCAATGGTCTACAACCTAGCCAGTGCACTGAAATACCTCCATGGTCTCAACATTGTGCACAGAGACATTAAGCCAGAGAATCTCCTGGTATGTCACTTGTTTTATCATGCTTTCCATTGCCTCATCCCCCACCAGATGTAAATGTTCGTATGTAAATGTTAAGAATCCAAGGAGCTGAACAATCACACATAGAACATGAATTTAGAATGACTGCATGCTTAAAATAAATCTCTTTCCATTAAATATTAATAGACATAGGGACAGTGATCTGTGCTTAATGTGCACTAGACTCTAGACCCTCCTATCATTTACATTTTGATTGCTGGCTCTGACTTGGATAAGCACAAAAGAGGGTTTAAAATGTGTTAATGAATTGTTTACAATCCTAGTTTCAATTCAAAACAACGGTTTTAATTCCTTTCTGAAGATCCCAGGGTTATTTCAGGTAAAATATTTCCCCTCCCATTGCCACATCAGGTAAAGTCTTTTTGATGACTTCTCAGTATCCTAGCTATAAACTCTGAGAGTATGTTTATTTCCTCAGAAGGAACTATATTTCATTTCCATTAATTCCCATCAGGGACATAAATATCTACTACCTGGTAGCAACAAATATTGTGGATTCTGTTTTACAAACTCCAAGTGGAAATTGGCAGTGGAGTGAATGCGTTATTCTCTGCTGCTTTGTACCTTATATAGGCAGAGTATGCAAAAGGTTACTAAGTCACTGACAGCAGAGGTAGTGTTTAACAACCACATTGCACAGGTGTAAATAACTACCTACAATGCAAGGCATTGGACAACCAAGTCCAGAATCCACATCACAGGCACAGTGTCATCAGTAACTGGAAGCCTTATGTGATGGGTTATTTAAGCTCTCTTTAAAAATAAAAGGAGTACTTGTGGCACCTTAGAGACTAACCAATTTATTTGAGCATGAGCTTTCGTGAGCTACAGCTCACTTCATCGGATGCATACTGTGGAAACTGCAGAAGACATTATATATACACAGAGACCATGAAACAATACCTCCTCCCACCCCACTCTCCTGCTGGTAATAGCTTATCTAAAGTGATCATCAAGGTGGGCCATTTCCAGCACAAATCCCGGTTTTCTCACCCTCCGCCCCCCAGTGAGTTTGTGTGTGGGGGGTGGGGGGGCGGAGGGTGAGAAAACCTGGATTTGTGCTGGAAATGGCCCACCTTGATGATCACTTTAGATAAGCTATTACCAGCAGGAGAGTGGGGTGGGAGGAGGTATTGTTTCATGGTCTCTGTGTATATATAATGTCTTCTGCAGTTTCCACAGTATGCATCCGATGAAGTGAGCTGTAGCTCATGAAAGCTCATGCTCAGATGAATTGGTTAGTCTCTAAGGTGCCACAAGTACTCCTTTTCTTTTTGCGAATACAGACTAAGAGGGCTGATACTCTGAAACCTGTCATTAAGCTCTCTTTGTTTGTCAGTCCTGTTAATGGTTTAATGAGAGTGCACCACAGGGGAAGCTGATAGAAGGGATTTATGTCTCTTACTCCATCAGCGGCATTTGAACAAACACAGACAACAGGGCTGGAATTTGCAAACTCTTAAGCTATGGCTACACTACGCAGCTTTTAGTGACGTGGCTATGCTGCTACAACCCTGCCACTAAAAGCCACACATTGTAGCTGCTGTTTGTTGGCAGGAGAGAACTCTCCTGTGGACAAAAAAACTTCCACCCGCCCCACAAGCGGCCGTGGCTTTGTCAGCAGGAGAGAGCTCCTGCCAACAAAGCGCGGTTCACACTGGTGCTTTTTGTCAGTAAAACTTTTGTCGTTCAGGGGGTGTATTTTTTTTTTAACACCCCTGAATGACAAAACTTTTGCCGACAAAGTTCTGGTGTGGACAAACCCTTACTAAATTAAAGAGTCCTTTCTTACCCCAGCAGTCCCATTGACGACAGCGAGTAAGGATTTCCAGGACTGGGTCCTTCCTTTAGCAGTGAAATTTGAGGGGGGAAAAATGTATTCAGACCTTAGTTTGATACATTTTTAGTTGCAAGGTATGTGGACACTGGGTTGTTAAGCTGTGGATACAGGGATTCTAACATGGGTTTTGTATTATTATTACTACTATTATTATTGATTATTTATTTGGTACCCTTTATTTTGTGCAAGTATTGCTATTCTTCATGGATGATACTGATTTAAAATTTTATACTAAATATGTTACTTTATGTGAAGTGGCTAGAATGTTGTATAGACACTGCAATCTAAATGAATAGTGACCCTTTAACAATAGGACCTGAAAGTTTTCTGGCAGAAAAAAACACCCTTGGCAGCTATGAGGTAAGGGAGAGAAAAATAGAGACGACCATGGTCTTATCTTCAAGTGTATCTCAAAGCTTAGCCACTCTGAAGATTGCATGTTCGTGCTGAATTAATTTCAATATAGTGTGCTGGTCCAAAAGCAAACAAGAGTGTGTACAGTTTTAGTGGCAGCCCCTGGCATGCCATAGTTGATCTTGTTCATTTAAAAATAATAATGTGGTGACATCAGGATCTTGGGTGGATTGGAGTTCTGAGGCTAATCTGACATTTTAAGCCTCCATGAGTAATGGAATCAGGTATAAATAGGCACAAACACCCTTTTTGCCTAGAAAGCTTAACGAAATTACTCAACAGTTGCAAGTCTTATTCATTGTGATTGACATTGGCATGCATGTTAAAATAACATAATAGAAGGGCATGTAAATGTAAATGTGTCAATTGCTTCTTATACTATCCAGCAATTCAGTTCTTTAACCTGAGATCATCCAGATGTTTGATTTTCATTCTTTTTACCAGTCATACACTAATAAATACGAACTGTGTCGTCATTGACATGTGAAATTATATCAGGGAGCGCAAAGGTTTCCATTAGAGCTGTGAATTATAACAGGGCGATGACTAAGGCTATGTTTTAGTAAAAGTCATGGACAGGTCGTGGGCAGTAAACAAAAATTCATGGACCGTGACCTAAATTCCCTGTGAGCTGCATGGCCATGCAGCAGCCTGTTTAGCACCATGCAGACGCTCAGGAAACCAGCCCAGCCGGGACCTGCTGGGGCACACCTCCCCCAGCCCCAACTCAGCCCCAGACCTGTTGTGGCAGGGGAGGGGCAGCCTGAACGCAGCATGGAGCGGCCAGGGCAGGAGCTAATTGATCCAAATCCTCGCACCAACTTGGGCACTGTTTGGTCCATAGTCTCGCGCCTCGTGGTGGAGAGGGCTCTGGTTGGTTTAGAGCCGTGAAGGAGCACGGACTATCAAGCATTAGTGGGCGGGCTGGCCCCCCCTCCACCAGCCCGGACCTGTTGTGGCCGGGGGAGGGGCGCCTATCCTGCTGTCCCAGCCCAGAGCTGCTGTGGCAGGAAGGGACACCTCTGCCTCCCAGGTGCTGCTGTGGGGAGAGAGAGCTGGGGGGAGTCCTTTCTCCCTGCTGTAGCCCCGGGGCACCCTCCTGCACCCGAAACCCTTCATCCCCGGCCCCACCCTCCACCCCCAGCCGGAGCCCTCACCCCCTGCACCCCAGCCCTGAGCCCCTCATCCCTGAGCCCACCCCAGAGCCTGCATCCCCAGCTGGAACTCCTAACCCTCTGCTCCAGCCCTGAGCCCCTCATCCCTGGCCCCAGCCGCAGCCCTCACACCCCTGCACCAGCCCTGAGCCCCTTCCCACACTCCAAACCCCTTGGCCCCATCCCCACCACATGAATTTTGTTATGTGCACCAGTATGAAGGTGATGTGTGACACTCCAATTTTAAAATCTAGCTGTGCTCATGTCTCTTGTATTCATTTTGCTGTGGACATTCAGGTTTTACTTGCAGAAAGCAAATCTGAAGCTAACATTGAGTTGTTATAAGAGAGACGCTTACAATCACAACAAGTAACACCATGTGACTTGTGACCGATAACAATTCAGATATAGAATACTTGTAGCAAGCTGTTCACAGGCATAGAAGATGAAAAAATCACGCTAGAAATCAGTCAGTATACAATTGAGGAAATGCCAGCTGCGTGTGAACATTCCACAGGCCATAAAAAGCTGTATTTGTCATGAATTAGTCACTCTGCTCTAGTAGTTGATTGGGGTTGAGTAGATTAGCTGTGCGTCATTGTGTTTCTTGGTAGGTTGGAGTAGTTGTTCATTCCAATTTTGGTATTCCTGGTGTTTCCTTTCTAACTCCGTTGGTTTGACTCACAGACTTCAGTACAGGTAGCCTGGTGTGGTATAGTTGGAGTTAGTTGAGGACAGTCGTCTTTGTTGCTATGTACCATGGGATAGAATAACTACAGGTCACAGATTTTTAGAAGTAATCTAGAGGAGCTCCTGTTTCCCAGATTGGGAATCTGAGTTTCAGAAAGATTGTGACTTTCCACTTGATTCTAAATAGATTTAAAACAAACAAAAACCAATGTATCACCATGAGAATTTTGTTTTTCAAACTACCACTTTTGTGAGAATTCTATAACTCATGTTTCTGGGCCTTTTGCTGGCTCTGCAAAAACAATTAACTAACAAATATTACTTGTGCTGACAATCAGCAATCCAGCTGTACAAAACTGGAAAGAAGCAAAACTTCTTTGTTCGGTTCTGAACACGGGTGGGGAAAAAAACCCTCCTCCATGCTTGTTAAATTGAAAAGGACAAATTGGAAAATAAAGATTTATCTTCAAACCTATAACCAGTAATTCCAAATCATGGGTAGTGTGTGTTTTTTTTGTTTTTTTGTTTTTAGAAAAATCACTTGACAATATACTTTAAATAGGATCCTACTGATCTGCTGCTTGTAACACTTCACTGAAAATTTGAAAATAAAATGTTCTCCCCACTGAATGTCTCTCTCTATTTTGCAGAATTGTCCTCTTGCTACTTTTTTCCTTTTTTTTTTTTATTGTCACAAATTGACTTCATTTTGTTTGATTCCTTCCTGCATGCACCAGTATAACATATATCATAGGTGATGCTCGCAGGAATATGTACCAGTTAGTTGCCATTATTGGAATCCTGAGATGATTATTTAGTCAACACTAGTTTATTTAAGAAATTTAATAATCTGTAATATATGTTAGTAGGTGGAAAAATGAGTGGGTTTTAAAACACACTGACTTGGCAAATAAAAACATGTAGTTATATAAGTAAAGGTTGAGTATGGCATACTAATTTGTTTAACTTGCTCTCTTCCTCAGTTGATAGGGTTTTTTTTGTTTTGTTTTGTTTTGTTTTTTACCGTAATCTTATTCACTAGTGTAAGCAAACAGAAAGGAGTAGAGTGGGCATAGTTATCACTTACAACAATGGGCCCAATTCTGGCCACTCTTGCATAGGTGTGATTTCTCTCTGAAGCTCCAACGCCGCTAACACACTCATGTAACTCTGCCCACTTGAGTTGTTCCATTGGCTTCAGTAGGACTAGCTGCAGGAGTAAAGATATGCACATATATAAGAATTTGCAAGATTGGTCAGTCCTTACTCATTTTAGTCATTATTACTGCTTACATCAGTGAAGAGAGGGAAAAATTAGGCCCAGTTTTTAGGAAAAACCAATAGACATTTTGTTAAACTACGTAAAGCAATAGTTCACCCTTTAGCTACATAAGGATGGGCAGGGATGGTGTCCCTAGCCTCCGTTTGCCAGAAGCTGGGAATGGGCAACATCATCAATCACTTGATGATTACCTGTTCTGTTCATTCCCTCTGGGGCACCTGGTATTGGCCACCATCGGAATACAGGATACTGGTAGTGTGACCAGATAGCAACTGTGAAAAAACGGGATGGGGTGGGGGGTAATAGGCGCCTATATAAGAAAAAAGTCCCCTAAAACTGGACTGTCCCTTTAAAAATGGGACATCTGGTCACCCTAGATACTGGGCTAGATGGACCTTTGGTCTGACACAGTATGGCCATTCTTATGTTCTTAACATCCTGTCATCTGTAACAATATTATTTGTGCTATACATGGCAGCACAAGTAACTAGGTAGAGACTTTTATGTCCAATCCGGATCAAGAATAGGGCTAAATTCTTTAACCTTTAGAAGATTTTCATGACTTTTGATAACTCGGGGATAAAGAAATGTGAGTTCAGCTCTTGTTGTAGGGGCCATAGAAGCTGGTAGTGTGTTTCATTAGTCCCAACTAGAGTAGCTTTTATATATACGATGAACATTAATAGTTAGAAATGCTTTATTATTGCTATAATTTTAGCCAGATTCCAAAAAGAACCCTCACAACATTATAAGGCTTATTATACATTTCAGAAATTTCTGTGTACAGAAATGATTAGAGGAACGACATGCAGGAATTTGCTCAGAGGCTGAATGTAATGAGTAAGTGAGCTGTAGCTCACGAAAGCTTATGCTCAAATAAATTGGTTAGTCTCTAAGGTGCCACAAGTTCTCCTTTTCTTTTTGCGAATACAGACTAACACGGCTGCTACTCTGAAACCTGAGTAATTTTAAACACCAATACTTCTAAATCAGATTTAAGGGCAATTTGTAAACACAATGGGCCAATCTCTGTTTCAGTTTACTCTGGTAAATTTGGTATTTACAGTAACTGAAGACTAACTCCATTTAAGTTAAAGTAGTTACTCGAGGCTTACACTGCTGTAAGTGAAAACAGAGTCTGGCACAGATTATTCTCATCTGCAAGAATAATAAAGTGTTACTGTTGTGCCTGTATATTTATTCCAGTCACTTTGAGAAGTTATTGTGTATTACTGCCTCGGTGACTTGGAAGATTTACAACAAATGTGGCAATTCCTGTTTTATAAATCAACTGTCAGCAATCCAGGGAGCAGTTCTAATAATGCTCCAGAGTGTCTGTATACAGTGTAATGTGTTAGGGGCTCCTCTTTTCAAGTAGTCTGGTAATAGGCTTTTATTGCAATTTTGAATGGTGATTTGAATGTGGTGGATTACAGGAAACAGTTGCTAAATGATGACTTTGATACTATCTTTAGGTGACCCATTGGGATTGAATGCATATTAAGCATGCAAAAATTTTGCTATATTTTTAGAACTGTCCCTGAAGCACCTAGTGCAAATGAAAACTATTGTGTGTACACATTTCCACATAACATACATTTCTTGATAATCTATCCAATAATTCCATAAACATGGAAGTTTAGACATGCATTTTGCACCTAAACTATGGATATAATGCATTGCATGCTTAAGTAGTCAGCAAAAAATACGTGGGCAAACCTGTGGACATCCTCTTTATGTCCTCCGTAGGGTCTGCATTCCTAAGTGCCACCTTTAGAAAATGCAATTAAATCGCTTGTGTAATTACCTTTGGCGTCCTTTGAGCAAGAGAGAGTGGGGAGAGTCCAGTGCACTGCTCTCTAAATCAGAGGTTCTCAAAGTGGGGGATGGGCCCCGCTGGAGGGCACAGAATGTATTCTAGCGGGGTGTGAGAAACTTTAGGGAAAAGAAACTTACTGCACACATTTTACCCACAGCAATCACACCATTTTTGTGGGTTTGGCATGGCATAAAAGCAAATTTCACAAATGTGTTACACATCTGTGAAATTTGCTGTTTATGCCATGACAAACCCATGAATAATGTGTGATATCGCCACAGAGTTTCTCAAACTAGGGGCCTGGACTTGAAAGGGGGTCAAAAGCCTGTTGGGGGATTGCGATATTGCTACCCTTCCTTTTGTGTTGCTGCTGGCAGGCAGTGCTGCCTTCAGAGCTGGGTGCCCAGCCAGCAGCCATGGCTTTCTGGCTGCCCAGCTGTGAAGGCAGAGCAGCAATACCATGCCACCCTTACTTCTGTATTGCTGTTGGTGGGAGGCTCTGTCTCCAGAGCTGGGCACCTGGGTAGCTGGGCACTGCTCTCCGCTCTGCCTTCAGAGATGGGCCAGAGAGACCAGAATTCACAGGGGAGACCATATTTCACAGTCTGATGTAATTTTTCGTGGCCACAAATTTGGTACATATAGAGTGTTCAGCTGGCACTTTGCATTTGACTCGAGATGGTGCTGTGCATTTTGACAGATTTCTGTTAAGCTTGCATAGCGTTATACAAAGTTGTTGCCATCTGTACGTTAATCCACTTGCTACGACATGGTGTGCACACTTAACTGAAGGTAGAAAGGGATCTCTGGACAGCTGTCTCAAGCATCCAACCCAGGGTGGAATTGCTGTGCTCCAAAAAACAGGCACACCCATCACGTTAGTAACAACAGTTTGAGGCAAGTTAGCAATATCTCACTTAAAATTTACAGTACTATATATTTAAATGGCTCTTTTTGAATCTGTGCATTACTGTTTTTAATGTTTAGTGAAAGTTGTATCGTGGTTTTTTTATCGGTATAGGTACTTGTGTGGTGGGGGAAGGGGATAAACTACTACAGACACAAAGAAAGGGCTGTGATCAAATAAGTTTGAGAACCACTGCTCTTAAATGGATCTGTGTTTATGGCTGTTTTTCGGGTAGGTTTCTTTTAGGGAGAGGTTCAGTACTTTGGCAAATATGTGGAGTTGTGTTGCTTGACATAGGGAATACAGACTTCTGAGAAAGATAAGCACAGAGTTTCCATATTGGATATGGACTCTTTGAAGAAAAAGTACAGTTCAAATACCTAAATTTAAATATATTATACACAGAAGGCAAACTCAGAGGCCCAATTCAGGATTGGGAGTTCCATTGTGGTAGGCACTGTACGTACACATAATAAGAGAGAGTACTTGCTCAGAGTTTACAATCTAAAGACAACAAAGATGGCATACAAGTAAAGCGATCAGGTTGGTGATGGGTCTTGAGCGTTTGAAGGCAAGGGAGGCAGGCTTACAGGTCAGACTGGTGGGGGGAGGCTCTGTGCGTAAGTGGCAGCATGGAAGGAAGCACAGACACATTTGTGGGACAAGTGGACACTTAAAGCTGGCAGTGTTGGCTGAGTGAGGGCAGGGGCGGCTGATGTGTTGAGATACTAGATCAGTTGAGTAGCCAGGAAGGAGCAAAGATGTCAAAAGCCTTGAACGTGAAGACAAGAAGCTTGAACTTGGTGTGTTGGGGGGAGGAGGGGGCAGTGTGTGTTGGGGGGGAGGGGAGATTGATTAATGTGATCAGAACAGCAGGAAAAGATTTTAGCAGCTGCATTTTGAATGCAGTGGGTGATGTGGATGGCAGGGAGGCCACAGAGAAGATATTAGAAAGGCATTTTATAAAATGCAGAGCATAGTGGTCTAGTATTCTGAGGAAGAATTCCAGAACTCTAGTCCTGTCCATTATACTAACCATTGCTCTGGCCTTGGGCAATAAACACCTTGTAAGGGTGTTATGAAAATTTAATATTTAAACCTTAATTTAGAGTGTAATCTTCTCCAGGCAGGAACTTATCAACTACATCTGTCCTTCAGCATGAGTAATGCATCATTCTAAAGCATGCTCAGGATGGAAAGCACTATGTAAGTGAATAGTATTACTAAAAGCAATAGGAAATTGGTTCTAGATTTTTTAAGAGAAGGTGGGGACTAGATCTATCAAAAACAGAGCAAAATCTATTTTAAACATCATTTAGATTTATTTCCTTTCTCAAATTGAGTCTCATCCCATCAAAACTTTCCAAGAGAGAATTAAAGTTCCTTAAGCACAAAGATGAATCACTGGAAGTCAAAGCCTTCAAGAATCATGGAACAAAACCAATGAAGTGGATAGCTTAAGAATCTCTCTTCTCATCACATTATATCAAGTTCAGCCTTTGCTGTTTTACTCCCTCATGTACTGGAAAATAACCTTCAATCCCTGTTGTGTTTTTGCTAACCCCAGGTATGCGAGTATTCAGATGGAACAAAGTCCTTGAAGCTAGGGGACTTTGGACTGGCCACAGTGGTTGAAGGACCCTTATTTACAGTTTGTGGCACCCCTACATACGTGGCTCCAGAAATCATTGCAGAGACAGGGTGAGGATACAGCAATTTTGTCTCCTATGTTGGCCTGTGAAAGACTGTTTATTAGTGTGTGTGTGTGTGTGTGTGTGTGTGTGTGTGTGTGTGTGTAAGGGTCAAATTTTGACCCCTAGTAAATATTTGATTTCACTGCTCTGTGGGTATGAGTCATTTAAATAGGTCTTCAGCTGCTGGTCTGATGAGTGCAATATATCAGCCTCTTCCATATATATTTCCTCTGATACCACTCTGCAAAATATTTGTGTGCGCACATGTAACTTAGATAAGAGATGCCGCTGCAGCTAACTGCTTAATTGGGAAGGTGGCTCTGACTCTGTCACAAAGATCCTGGAAGTAAATCACAGACCTCTTGAGTGGGGAGGAGGTGATAGATGGCATGAATAATTTGGATTTTCTAATATCAGATTGTTTGATGCACTGCTGCTCTTGCATATCACAATTGTTGAAAAGTATTTTTGAGAGCTGTGAGAGACCATGATGTGAAAGGGTATTTGATCCACCTGCAGATCTAGAAAAATCAGACCAAATGTGACATGTTTTGACCTGCAATATTTTTATTCATATGTTTAAAAAGAAAAGTCCTGGTTCTTCTTCCTAGTGTTACTCATTCATACAGGAGACTCAAGACCTGGAAGCTTGCTCCCCAGTTTGGCAGTGTCTGGGAATGATGCAGAGGCAGTTTGTCCACTGTGGCAGGAGAGGGAAAGGATTTCCCCTTCCCTCCCAACAATATCCTCCTTTGATTATTATGGGCTGGTGCTGAAAAGAATCTGAATCAGACTAGAAAGCTATTGACTGTTCCATGGAGACTGGGGCATTGAGAACTAAAAACAAAGGAAAATGTGGGATCCTCAGGGCTCTCAGTACTCTGGAGGACACCAAGAAAAATATTGACTAGATGCCCCTCTTGTTATATTCCATGGTATTAATTGAAGGACAAACTCCACTCCTATGAAATGCCAATACATCTGCCTTTGGCAGACTCTCAGTATGTATTAATTTAAAAAACAGCTAACTAGAAGTGACACATTTTGGAAGCTTGCACAAGTAACACGTTCTCTTATTTTACAGATATGGCTTAAAGGTGGATATTTGGGCTGCAGGTGTGATCACATACATACTGCTTTGTGGATTCCCACCTTTTCGCAGGTGAGTTTAGTTCCAGGTCAAAGGGAAGATAGTAAAGAATTAATTACCTGAAGAATTGTTCAAATAAGGGGCGGGGGGAATCTGATTTTCTCACCCCCCCCACCCCCCCATCTAGCAATAGTTGGCTCCAGCTGTTTCCAAACTATTATTTCCCCCAAGATTTTTTCTCCTTTTCTAACTGGCTTAAGCTTCCCATAGTTTAGCTATCACCCTGCCCTTTTGATAGCTGTCATTTTTTCAATATTTTTCTGTGCACGAGAGAGAGAAGTGCAGTCCTGCCTATTTAAAAAAACAAAACCAAAAACCAGGTCCGGGTGACCAGCTGTCAGGTGTTTAGGGGGGTCTTCCTGTGAGAAGCCAGCTTTCTCGGTCCCTTTGTCCTCCAATCCCATATGCCACAGCAAGAGCTCAGTGCAGTGAGCATGTATTGTACACCCTCTAGTGTTTGCAGCTGGCAAGTTCAACTTACTGTTTTTATCTTGGAGAAATGGTCACAGGTAAGTGATTCCAGTTACAGAGTAGCAGCCGTGTTAGTGTGTATCCGTAAAAAGAAAAGGAGTACTTGTGGCACCTTAGAGACTAACAAATTTATTAGAGCATAAGCTTTCGTGAACTACAGCTCACTTCATTGGATGCCAGTCCTTGCTTACAGACAGCTCCCCAACCTGAAGCAAATACTCACCAGCAACCACACAACAAAAACACTAACCCAGTAACCTATCCTTGCAACAAAGCCCGTTGCCAACTGTGTCCACATATCTATTCAGGGGACACCATCATAGGGCCTAATCACATCAGCCACACTATCAGAGCTCGTTCACCTGCGCATCTACCAATGTGATATATGCCATTGTGCCAGCAATGCCCCTCTGCCATGTACATTGGCCAAACTGGACAGTCTCTACGTAAAAGAATAAATGGACACAAATCAGACATCAAGAATTATAACATTCAAAAACCAGTCGGAGAACACTTCAATCTCTCTGGTCACTCGATTACAGACCTAAAAGTGGCAATTCTTCAACAAAAAAACTTCAAAAACAGACTCCGAGAGACTGCTGAATTGGAATTAATTTGCAAACTGGATACAATTAACTTAGGCTTGAATAAAGAATGGGAGTGGATGTGTCATTACACAAAGTAAAACTATTTCCCCTTGTTTATTTCCCCTCCTACTGTTCTTGTAAAGTGCTGGAAATAGCCCACCTTGATTATCGCTATAAAAGGACCCCACCCCACCCCACCCTGCTCTTCTGCTGGTAATAGCTCACCTTTCTTGATCACTCTCTTGTTACAGTGTGTATGGTAACACCCATTGTTTCATGTTCTCTGTGTATATTAAATCTCCCCACTATATTTTCCACTGTATGCATCCGATGAAGTGAGCTGTAGCTCACGAAAGCTTATGCTCTAATAAATTTGTTAGTCTCTAAGGTGCCAAAAGTACTCCTTTTCTGATTCCAGTTAGCAATGTTCATTTAAATATCTTATTTCTGATACTTGAGCTCTGTAGATATCAACTGTTTTCAGTCTCATTACAAACTCAGTGCCCATCATATGACAGGTTTTGTAATCAGTGAATCAAAAATTTATGGTTACTCTGCATGTCCCGCATGTAATATCCATACTTAGATTTAATATCAAATCACTTTTCTTTTCTGAGATTGTTTGGGATGGGAGTAAAATAAAGTAACTGGAACTTTGGGAGGGAAGGAATCAGAAACCACATTTTAATCAGGAAGTATCTAATTTTTATGATCAGGTGACCAGAGTTATCCATTATGTATCGTTGCCTGTGTTTTTTCAAGGGCATGGGATACAATTACACAACAAAGGGCACATTTAGATTAGCTTTACTAAAAGTTAAAATTCGCCACTCTCTGTGGCTAAGTTGTTCCTCCCGGGTTGTTTTTAAATAATTGTGGAAAGGCAGAGAAGTTGCCATATAGTGCTACAATTTGTTTTTCAGACACAATTGACTGGCTAGCAATGTTTAGCTCACCCTTCAAAGATGTACCATATCCATTATAATTTTTCTGCCATGCTTCTGACTGCAACAATCAGGCATGAACAAATGTAAGAGAATCTGAGCAGTATTGTTAGAGATTTAAACCACTAATCAGAAGTGAGTACAATTGTAAAATTGGTCCCATATTGTTCAACAGATCTGCTCTGTGCGTATATTCTGTTTCTGCCCCCCCCCACACACACCTCTTTTTTTTTTTGGCACTATAGGAGCTATCTGTTCCTTTCACTGTTATGGATTATGCCAGTGGCACAGGTTGTTAAATTCAGCATGTGAGTGAATGTATCCCAGGTTTTCCTGATCTTCTCTGTGTACTTAAAAAAATGTCAGATTGGCTCACAGGAGAGGATCACATCACTGCTGCTAGTGTGCCCACACACATCACTTGCCTATTGTGGCTGGTCCTCTGGAGCAATGGGGATGCTCGGACAAAAGAAAAGACTAACTTGATTTACTTTTCCTCCCCAGCACCAGCAGCAGATTGTGCCTTGTCTGTTACTGCACAGATTATTGTCCTCATGTTACCAATGCAATCCCTGCTTGAATGGAAGACAGATTGAGGCCTTTCTCCTGTGTATTGTCTCCCCATCCTCACCACTACTGCCACCATAACTATGGTGTAATACTGCAAACTTACACTCCTAGAGTACAGGGTGGCAAACTGGTGGCAAAATTCTGTAATAGTTGATGTGAATTTTGCTTCTCCACCACCTCAAAAATGTAACTTTAATGCCTGTGACAAAAATTACACCTTTCTCTTGTTCTCTTCCATTGTTACTCATCCACAGCGAGAACAATCTTCAGGAAGATCTCTTTGATCAGATCCTCATTGGAAAGCTAGAGTTTCCCTCTCCGTACTGGGATAACATCACTGACTCAGCTAAGGTACTGAAATAAGTTAGGAGCCCAGGGCTTCAAGATGTGAAATTGTTTGACAAGCCAGTGGGAGTATTGTGCCCTCCTGACTCCACAGAATCTATGCTATCGTACTATTGCTGACTATATTCCAAACCATAATACTCTTCAGAGCATGGCAGTGATGAAAATGCAGGTCTCACAACCCTACTTTCATGTTATTTTCTGGGTGAATGATTATAACAGAATGTTGATTACATGCAGTGAGCATTGCATGTAGATTGGCTTATTTAATGATGACTGTTATACTAGGTTCAGTGCTTCAGCTGCATTGTAAGTAAGTATCTCTCTCTCCAAATTTTCCCCCTCATCACCCTTTTGAGAGAGGGTGCCTTGCTACGTGGACTGGACACTGTTCATTTCACCTGTTCCTGTTTCACCTTTGGACTAGAGGCATTAAGCTGGCTAGAGCTCATTCAGGTGCAAATAGCTGATTTGCCAGTTAAGTAAAAAAGTATTAGTAAGATACCACTTCCTTTTGATTTCATAGATTCAATTATTTAAAGGCAATGTTTGAAATTCTAACCCTAACTCCTACAGAGGCCCAACTGCTATAGTTAGGGCTCTACCAAATTCATGGTCATGAGATTTTAAAAATCATAAATTTCATTATTTCAGCTATTTAAATCTAAAATGTCACAGTGTTGTAATTGTAGGGGTCCTGACCCAAAAAGGAGTTATGGGGGGGTCGCCAGGTTATTGTAGGGGGGGTTGCGGTACTGCTACCCTTGCCTTCTGCACAGCTGCTGCTGCTGCCTTCAGAGCTGGGCAGCTGGGGAGTGAGCCTCTGAAGGCAGAGCTGGTGCCTGCAGAAGTAAGGATGGCATGGTATTGCCAGCCTTACTTCTGCGCTGCTGCTGGTGAGGTGCTTCCTTCAGAGCTGGGCATCTGGCCACCAGCCACCACTCTCTGGCTGCCCAGCTCTGAAGGCAGTGCAGAAGTAAGGGTGGCAAAACAGTGACTCCCCTAAAATAACCTTCTGACCCTCCTGCAACTCCCTTTTGGGTCAGGACCCCCAATTTGAGAACTGCTGGTCTGCCCCATGAAATCTGTATAGCATAGGGTAAAAACACACAAAAGACCAGATTTCATGGTCCATGATGCATTTGTTATTCGTGGCCATGAATTTGGTAGCGCCCTAGCTATAGTAGTGTGCCCGAGAGTGATATGTGAATGATTGTTCACAGGATTCATTCCAGAGTCCAGGGGCAGGTAGGTGCATTGTAGATGAAAATCACAGTTATCGAAGAAAGAAATCGGCTCCAGTTCTCTCAATCTCCTAATGGCCCTTTGCTAGAGTGGCATTGGTAGTAGCCTCATAAAAGACCACAGTCCCAATTCTTCCTTAAGGTAAACTTGTCTTGCACTGCTCTGAGAGCCAAAGCAACCCTAAAGCCAGCAAGTCTAGTTCCAGCCTAGGAGCACATTCACACAGCTTACAGTTTTCATAGCAGTGCCTTCCCCTTTTCTGGATGTTAGTATAGAAGTGTGGCCAGGGGTTCCCAGTTTTCAGCTACGAAAATGGTTCCTTCCTCAGGTCAATTGGCAATTTGCATAAAAGAGAGCAGCTTTCAGATCAGCACCAAGCAGCCTTAGAGGTGGCCCTCCTGCTCCAAACTTGCACTGAGTACAGTTTGACTAGCATGAAGCATCTAACCCCCTATCCCTCATATTCTTGCTGGGTAATTTGCTGAGAGAGTCATTTTCCAGAACTGGAGGATGAACAAAAGCCTCCTAATTGCACATGTATTGTTTCTCCAGAGAAGTTGCTGTCTACTAGAATAAGTTTCATTGGCATGTTCTTCATTCAGACATAAAGCAAGAGACATCCCTGAGGCTACAGAAACTTTCCCCCCAAAAAATGGGGCAGTTGGGTTTTAATTATGGGAATTATTTGACATTAATTAGTTTCTTCATGAGTGTTGTTTTGTGTCTGGAACCTGCATCTACACCAGCCAGTTGCAAAGGAGGAACTTGAATTAATAAATTCAATAAAAGTTTGAGATGAAAAGTTACACCTAGTGTTCATAACTTCACTGGCTGCCTTTTGTGTGACTAACCTCTTAAGATTTACTATGGCTACAGACCCACTTGTGATAGTACTAAACAGAAGTGTCATAGAAATATGCAGTGAACCTAAGGTCATCTATTGTATAGCCTCTGAACATTTGAAAGGCCTCGATTCAACAAAGCAGTTAAGCATATACTTACAGTTAAATGTATGGTGAAATCCCAGTGACTTCCATGAAACCTCAGTAAGCACATCAGCCATCTAGACAATGCCCCCAGACAGAGCTAGGCCAGGAAAAAAGGGGATTCCCCTTTCATGGCAGGAGTGGGAGGGACGGAGGGATCTGTAGAAGATTGGTCAGCTGGCTAAAGACCCCTTTGTGCTTCTGGAGCAACACAAAGTAGCCATACCAAGGCGCATAATCTAGCCATAGTATAGATGATTAAAACAAACTAACACTGGGTGCTGTCAGTCATTCCTTTTGAATAGAATTCTTAAGTGCTCTGTGCTGATGGGTAGCTTTAATTTTCTAGCTATAACGGAATGATATCATCATAAATTTTTACAGATAGTTCTAGTGATAGCACTTAACATAAAAAAGTATCTCTATGGATTAGTTTACTCTATACAGTTAAAACATCCCTGCTAGTAATAGCTTTAAAATTTCAGGCTCATAAATGCCCTTGGCTTTTGGTACAAGCTGGTGCTCTTGGCAGGTCCCTTCTGCTCTGCTATCGTCCTCATCCCCACTGAGTCCCTTCAGCAGCTTTATCCTCTGTAAATTACTCAAACACTATGTGCCCTGTCACTTGATGGTTATAAAACATTATGGGACTTTATTTTTGCATGAGAGTATCTGCACGTGTGCTGTACTCAGAGGGTTTAGCAAGGATGCAATTCCATTCTGACTGTTCTGTCCATGCTGCCTGCACGTCTGTACAGAAGAATAAACATTTTATATTACAGCTGCAATTTAGAGTGTGCAGGTGAAATCCTGTCCCTGTGGGAGTCAAAAAGGAGTTTTGCCATTGACTTCAACAGGGCCAGAATTTCACCCAGGTTGTGGAGAAACACCACTTTGAATGCTGGGAAGAATTCAATGCAAAAGCTGCTTCACATTTTAATATTAATGTTCCCTCTCTTCTCACTCTTTTATTTTTTAGGAGTTAATTAGTCTGATGCTACAGGTAAACGTAGAAGCTCGATATACAGCAGCACAGATCCTAGGCCATCCCTGGGTGTCCGTGAGTAAACTCTTGATTGTACTTGTCGCTAATTAGATATTTAATATTAAGATCTAACTGTAATAGTGCTGTCAGAAGTAGTGACAGAACTCCGCTTGCCCAGTTCTGTTTATCAGGCAACTTCCGTGTCTCCTCATCAACATAGAATGAATTGCCTATAAATGACACAGCAGAGGGCAGTTATACTCTGAAGTCTACCTTTCTGCTGCACAGAGGTTATTGTGGGCTGTCTTTGAAGCAAATGAAACTGTATTTCCAAAAAAGCTCACAAGAATAAGGGATGGAGAGGATTCAACTGGGCAAGTTCTTTTGCTAACATGATTTTGCAGTGAACATGAGGATGCTTTAGAGACACAGCTAATGTAGGTAGCCAATATGTTGGCTGTTGACTCATAGCATAGGATTTTATCATTCTGTACCGCTACACAAGGAGATGGGCCGCAACTTTATATTCCAGTCGAGCAGGGTGAAGGGTTTTTTTTTTTTCCCCCTAACAGAAAATAGGTTGGAAGGCATTGATTGGGTAGCTGCTCTGACCCCCTCTGTAGCACCAAAAAGGCCCTCCATCCCAGACAGGCTTGCTTATGGCAGAGGGGCCTTATGGATAACTCAAGTGCCTGTTTTTGAAATTTGGCCCATAACCTGGTGCTCACAAAATACGTACATGGCAGCACCAGCACCTGCTTTGGTGTATATGTAGTCAGTGACATACTTTACATGCACAGTTAACCTGTGTGTAAAATGGAGAGGCACAATGTAGGGTCCCATTTTCAAAAATGTAACTTAACACGGCTTTTGTGTCTATAGGGAGAGACTCCCCTGAGGTCCATCTTTTGTGATACTAAACTGATCTCACCTACCAACAGTAATAATCAAACATTTATTTTCAAATTAATTTCACAGTGTGTCATTCTGTGAACTTTCAAGCTGGAGCACTAAGCAAAATTAGTGCAATTTGCCTTGAAAGAGAAGAACTCAAATTAAAAATCCTGGTTTTCTGAGGATATAAAAGAAGTGTGTTGCTGGTGAATAACTATCCCCATTTGTTTAGCCACTTGACTATTTATGTCCATACAATATTCGTTAATGATATGATGCACAATGAATGGAAATAAAGATCATCATTAGGCGTTATGTAAATACTCTTAGGTCATCATTTTAATGGCTATTACTTTTCCTTTGCAATGTTGCTGTTTGTGTAAAATCATACATGTTGTTGTTAGCAGGTGTCTTGTCATGGCACACTCCTAATATAGTGTCCTCCCTTAACCTGAAAAACAAAATGCCACATTTTAAGCCAAAGTTTCTCCTTCCATATGCAGCTCACTTGTTCCTCAGCAGCAGAGGACTTTAAAAAGAAAAAACAAGGTTGACTCTCTCTCTATGCAGCCCAACAGTTAAATTTTCTATATCCTCCTTAGCATGAGCAGGGATCCCAGGATGAGGGAAAATCCCTTCTGTTGATTTATTTGTAATTTTTCCATTTCCAAACACTTTTTTTTTTTTAACCCCAAACCTGAGGAGTAGCAGGTGTGTGTCTTGTTTACACAGGATGATGCCTCGCAGGAGACTAATATGCAAGTTGAAGTAACAGGTAAACTGAAGCAGCACTTTAACAACATGCTATCCAAGCAGAACAGTACGACTGCTGGGGTCTCTGTCATCATGGTAAGCAGATGTAGCACTTTTATATGTCGATATGACTTTGTGTCTATTTGTCTAACATGTTTTAACCCAGGAGTGATTATGTAAAGAACAGAGTGGTACAAATGCATTAGCAAAAACAAACATGCTATTGTGTGTGTGTGTGTGTGTGTGTAATTCTAGTCTATACATTATGTACTATGTCCCCCAGGTCAATCTGAGTTGGTCACTGCTCAGGAGCAGCCAGATCTGTATTGAGGTGCATTAACTGAGCTGTAGATATTTCTTTTAAACACACACACTCTCTCAATGCAAAAATAATTCATAAAGCTCACCTGCTAGTTTGAAAATCACTGAAATCCTTTCCATTATCATTTTAATGGTGGTTTTCTTGTAGCACCTTTTGTCCCCAAGACTAAATTTGCTGGAGCAAATAGTCTATCTAAAACCCACTTCCTCCTCATAAACTGGGTTAACTCTGGGAAACATCCAAAAAAATTAATGATTGGCCCCATCTAATCTCTGCTAATGAACGTGATCAGAAGCCAGACTTGATGGGAAACATGGGTGCATTAAGATTCTTCTATATAAAATTCATCTAAGTTGAATTTACAAAAGTTGTGCAAAAAAATACTATACAACAACAGTGAGCTGTGTTGGTGGGCTCAGCCCAGCTCCATTTCCTAGCAAATACAAGCACACACCACAATTCACCAGTAAACTTGTTACTGACTAGTCATCACTGCAGTGCTCCACCAGCTATGCAGACTGTTCTCACTCCTGCAAGTGGTTTGTCTTTTTTCCATCCCAGGGATGTGTCTTCAGATACCCTAAAGAAGTTATATTGTACAGCTATATATTTGCTGTACTGAATATACCACTCTGGCAACTTAAAGTTGACACAGTTAGTAGCCAGAGGTTTTTCCCCCACTGTATCAATTATATACGATGGCCTAGTAAATGTAGTGTCACTGTCCCACTTTTAAATAAATTTTCCACATGTAGACAACTACAAATATTTATTAATCTGCCCACTTACATTGTTCATGTACATATATATGAATTGAACAGGTGACAAGTTCAAAAGTAGGGATTGTAGTAACATCAGAATACTCACAAGAGTGAAGACCATATTGATTTCAGGTTGATGCTGTTATCTACATTTCATTGGACAGTTTGAGAGGGACTTCAGAGCTTCATTTTTATAGAGTTGAGACCGGATAAGCCTGAAGCTGAAAGCTGGTACAAAATTTAATAAGAGCAATTTTAATTCTAACTCTCAGCCCCTCTCCAATTTGCATGCCACTTAAGCTTGTCTCAGATCTCTGAAACAGTACAGCATCTGGCTGCTTCTTGGTGTGGGTTTTTTCTGTTACCTATGTAGCCAGTGAAAACTTATTTTTGTTTATCTCCCTTTAACAAGTAGTAAGGAAAACTCATATCTGCCTAGTTCTGTAACTGAATATGCAGAGAAGACTAGGGATAATGTCTGAGTCTTCGATTAAGATACTTAGTGGAAAAAGGAACCTTATAAGAATTTAGTCCCAAACCTTTTTTCTTCCTCATCTTTGTGCTGGTTTATCCACAGTTCAGAGTTTGTTTTTTCAAGTCCCTTAAATGAAATGTAGCATCACAAAGCCACATCACTTTCTCTTTCACATGTGAGGAAACTGTTCAGTAAAAACCGTCTCTAGCATGCTGTAGCCCATGGGTTGGCAACCTGCGGCACGTGAGCCGATTTTTACTGGCACGCTGCTGCTGGCCTGGGTGAACGGACTGAGTGGGGCCAGCGGCTGGGACCCCGGCTGGCAGGAGCAGGCGGATGGAACCCCAGACTGGCAGTGGGCTGAGTCACTCAGCCCACCGCTGGTCTGGGGTTCTGTCCTCCAGTGTGGTGTATTAAATTTCTCCCTGTAGGAATGTGCTACTTGCGGAGCACTAGGACTGGCAGCAGTAAGTAGTACTTTCCTCCAGGGAGAAGTTTAATACGCTACACTGGCGTAGGGAAGGTTGTGCCTCCCCAAACAGCTGGCCCACTTCCCACCCCCTGACCGCCCTGCTCAGAACCCTCCACCCATCCAACCCCCCCTGCTCCTTGTCTCCTGCCTGCCCCCTTTTGGGACCCCCCAACCCCCTGGACCCCACCCCACCACCCCTGTTCCCTGTCCCTTTACCATGCTGCTCAGAGCATCAGGACTGGCAGCCCTAAGTAGCACACCGTAAGTAGCACGTTCCTATGGGGAGCAATTTAATACACTACACCTGTCCCTGCTCAGCCTGCTGCTGGTCTTGAGTTCTCAAAATATGTTCTCTCACCCCTTATCAAAAATTACACTACAATTAGCTTAAAAACGTTATTTGTATATTACAGTAATCATTACAAAAATGTTAATAAATACATCGGTTTGATGAAACAAAGTAGTTGTACTTATGTGCCTGTGCTTAATTTGTTTTTTCCATGATTTACCTTCTAAAAAAAATCTCGCCCCCCAGGTTAAGAACTACTGCACTAAGCTGATAAGATCTGCATTTTAATTTAATTTTAAATGAAGCTTCTTAAACATTTTAAAAACCTTGTTTACTTTACATATGACAATAGTTTAGTCAGAGAGAGACCATCTAAAAATGTTAAAATGCATTACTGGCACGCGAAACCTTACATTAGAGTGAATAAATGAAGACTCGGCACACCGCTTCTGAAAGGTTGCTGACCCCTGATGTAGCCACTTAGTTCTAATACAGGTTCTTTGAAAACCTTAGAGAAGAATTTCAGCCACAGTTAATGCAAATGACACCATCATGTGGTAGATAAGTGGAACTGCACAAGAAATCTGGTTCCTGCTGCCTTCTACAGGGCGAGCACGACTTCTGCTGCTAAGAATGTCTTGCTGTACAATCCTTTTATTTATAGACTTTTTTTTAAGAATTTCAGTATGATTTTTAAATCTAAATTTGCTTCAATGATGATAGTTCTGCTTAAAAGTAAGTGTAGTTTCTATCCCTTGCTTCCTTCCTTTCCCCATGCCTGCATTGCTTTCCTCTGAGTAGGTCCAAGGAAATGGTATGTACTAACTGCAATGTTTCGTTCTGCTGCACAAAATACATGTTCTGAGTTTGACAAAAAGAGAAAAGGAGAAATAACAGCTATCCTGAAATAGGCAGAATTTTAGAACTGCATAAAAGTGAAAGAACATCTTTCAGTGATGTTCCAGATAAACATTTATATCATTTTACTTAGTGACTTTTGTATCTCTGAAAATTTTCTGCAAATCTAGGCAGAGTGGTTATTTTTCACCTTACAAAACATCAGATTTTGTGAAAGGGAAGGTTGGAGGCAAGATGGCCCATACTGTTTCCAAGTAAATGGCTATCTTTGTGCCTTCGAGCTTGTCTACACATTAAAGCTAGTCCAGAGTGACTGACTATTCCTGATTTATTCTGGACTAACTTTCACATGTTCACAAGAGGGCTTGTGAAATGAGCAGTGTTACCCAAACAACTCCCCAAGCCACCCAATTATAGCTTTGGGACTATATAGCAGAATGTAGGGGAGGAAAGAAAAAGATCAGCAGCACTGAAGTGGGCAAGCCATCTCATGAGAGTCAGCACCCAGTAAGCTGGATCCTGTCATGCACCATTGATGCTTATGGCCTCTATGCTGCTCAGAACCAGTCACTGGAGTGATCAGCAGTATAGAATGATCTCCCTCAGGAAAAACAGCATTAAACCTCCTGAGCTGGGCCCCAGCCAGTTGCAAATAGGTAACCGAATACTAAGTCAGCCCTGTTCACACAGTATTGAAGCCTAACTGAAGATGTTCCCTTCTCTAAGGACCTGCTTAGGGACAGGTACTTCTGTAAATTAAACATTTCGTTACAGTTTGATTTATCTTGCAGAGGCTTTTAGCAGAAGCATCAGGTACTTTAAAAAAAAAAAATTTCAGGGCGGATACTTCACAATTCCCCTAGTACATCTTAATCCCCCATGCTTCTGCTGCTACATTGTTAATTATCCCACAACTATTTCCAGTAAAATGCAGCTTCATGCAAATTTAACACCCATAACAAAGTATGAGAGGAAAAGTGTTCTAGTTTAAATGAGGAAACAGATTCCCGAGACCTCAATTGCAGCTACCTGGGATTTGTCACAGGCTAGAAATGGTTGTATTCCTTGTTAAAATATTGGTAGCACAGCCACACAAGGAATTTTGGTGAAAATGAATCCTTAGAAATTCTTCCCCAGATGGTGGTGTAACACAAAGTTTTAACCTTTTTTTTTTTAAAAGTACTTCATCAAACTTGGTTCTATTAATGACCTGCTGGATGCCGTGGCATGCATAGGAGCTAAGCTATCCCTCTGATCACCAAAACCCCCTACAATTCATTAAGATTTCTGATGTTATTTCTCCTTTTTCTGAGTCTAATGCATGCCCCAAAGGTGTGTGTTGTGCAATGGTTTAAGGGGGCAGGTAATGTGTGTCATTTGATGTAACGGTTTTTGTCTTTTACCTTCCTTTTTAGAACACAGCTCTAGATAAGGAAATTCAGATTTTCTGCAACAAGCGCTCTCAGGACTCTAGTAGAGCTGGTATGCAGAAAACTTCTGTGATTATTGCTGCAGCTGAAGAGCCTCATGTGGCTGGGTCCAAGAACCTCTCCCCTGCTTCTTCTGAGCCAATCAAATCCCCCACACAGCCTGTCTCGGCATGTCATGACAATGCTGGGGAACAGCTCGCTCTATAGAAGTGATTTAAACCAAAGCCCACTTCTAGGCCAGTAGACCCCTTCAACTTAAGGAACATCCATCACAGCTGTGGTTTTTCAGTTTGCTTCCACTCTCTTGTGGTAAGCCCCAGGCAGACTGTCAATAGGTGGATGGGTGAAGTGTGTGCTGTAGCTTTGAGTGCTCTTCCAGCCTTTGCCTTCTGAATCTTTAGATTTGTTTTTATCATTGGAGTTGGTTTAATGAAATGCATTTCTCACACCCTAGGAATCTGAATAGCTTAAACTAACACACAGATGAACAGTTATGAGGCCTCACTTGTGCACAAACAGACTCTCTAAGTCAACAGAACTTGTTCGCAGAAAAGGGGTATGCCCCCACAAAAAGCTGTATTTGTCTCCTGTCCCAGTGAGTTGAGTTTAGCTGAGCTGAAGAGGCAAGTTTCCATGAAAAACTGCAATGGATTAACTGTACAATATTGAAAGACAAGCTTCTCAAAGGAAAAGGACCCCTTCTCTAATACCAGACTTCAAGATAGTGTTTAGATAATATGAACTTCAAGTGACTTTGGATGTAATAACAGGAACTCTGGGCATTTATTGGGCCGAAGACTGCAGTCAAGGAAGCCTTTTCATTCTAGCTATTGTGTATCCTCCCCCCACCACTACAGTATGTATTAGAAACAATAAAACTTCTTTGAATGGAAAGCTTGCTGCATGTTACATAAGCTAGGATGGAGCAGTTCTAGGGCAAGCTGACTAATAGAAGAACTACCACTAGCTACCATAAATAGCTGCCAATATTTTATTACCATCCCCCTCTTCATCTAGTGTAGGAACTGAAAACCATAATGGGGGAGGCACGGATCTGTAATCAAGGATGGAAGGTGTTTTATCTTTATCATACTGCTGCATTCAATAGTGTATTTCCTCTGCTTTGTCCTAGTTCATTTTCTTTGTTAGCTTTTACTTTCTACTAGAATTGTAACAGACCTGCAATAATAAACTTTCTTTATGAAAAGACTATTGAGTCATTTATTCCTGTGAGAACTCAATTTCCGGACAAGGCTGAGCGGATCAGTAAGGAACAACTGTCCCTCTTGAGACACTTATTCTGAGCTAACGAGAGAACAACTCAAACCATTCATAAAAGAACAATTGACTCAAGATGTGCTGGTTTCTTTTGGAGCCCATCACCTATCCAGTCCTCCGTTTTCAAAGATAACTTGAGTTTAGGACACAGCCTATTGCTGGAAAGGACTGGTGTAATTTGGTCTCAGAAAAAGTGTTGGCTGGTTAAGATGTAGAGCAAACGCTAAGACCGTGTCTATAGTTCATTAAAACGTAGTTCTGTTAAACTTGGTTTTGGAGTCAGTTTTGTTACTGGGATAAGTTGGCTTCGCCTGGACTCTGTGTTATACCCTCATTTTAAAAAAAGACCTAGATTAAAGTACTGCTACGAACACAGTTTGACCCCATCCACACCATTGTATTACACAAAAAGTATACTAAGATAACATCTCAGCCTCAGAAACTAGTCAAACACCATGAAGACAGTGATGTTTAGTATACATCTTGTAAATTTTACATTTAACATGTCTTAGGTAAGGCCTAGAGGAAGAAGTGTGATTTTTAGATGAGCTGGCTATAATGCAATGTAGGGTGTCTCTAGCATAG
The DNA here is from genome assembly GCF_965140285.1 of Lepidochelys kempii. Taxonomy (NCBI): domain Eukaryota; kingdom Metazoa; phylum Chordata; order Testudines; family Cheloniidae; genus Lepidochelys; species Lepidochelys kempii. Next base: position 56,651,975 of record NC_136383.1, read on the forward strand.
GGGGCAGTATGCTGAAAGTGACAGATGAGTAGGACAAAGTGAATGAATTGGGTGATTGTGCAGAGTGAAGGAGGGAAAGAGGAAGAACCAATAAAGGGCTAGACAGTTGGAGTAGCAATCAAGGAGTGCAGGGAGACCCAAAGAAGTTGAAAAGTGGTAAGGACCTAGCTGATTATTTTAGGTCACAGGTGGGTTCTGAAGGTAGCAACAGTATTGAAGTAGCAGAAGTTGTCTTCATAAAAAATGACATTATGGTTTTTACCCCTTATCAGCAATAGTGATGGTTGAGCTTGAGTGGTTAGTGAAACATCCAGAAACCAATGTCAGGGAGGCATATGGAAAGGTAAATTGGTCTGTCATCATTGTAGTGGCAGCCATGCAACTAAATGGTATTGCCAAGGACAGAGTCCTGAGAGAGACTGATGGAAAGAGGAAGCATGAAAGTAGTTGGAAAGAGAGACAACGACAAGAGAAGAAAATAATCTGTTTTGAAGATGGTGGTTGTAGTGAGGATTGAGACTAACAGCTGGTGCCAGGTTAAAACTGGTAGCTTTTGAAGTGTTGGCAAGGGCAATAAAGAGATGATGTTCCTAAAGGATGCAAATGGAAACACCAAAAATCAGAAGGGAATGAGGAAAATTGAAAGACAAACATACCATGAGAAAGCATAGCTCTGAGGCAAACTCTCCCCCTAAACACTTATTTCTACAATGAAATCATAGAGGAAAACAATATCAGTGGCAGGAAAAAGTATAAAATTTCATAGAACAAACGTGCATGCTGTATTGGTCGCAGGATATGAGAGAGACAAGGTGGCTGAGGTAATATCTTTTTTGGACCAGCTGCTGTTGGTGAGAGAGAGAAGTTTTCAAGCTTACACAGAACTATTCTTCAGGCCTGTACCATCTCTCTCCTATAGAACAAACCTGGCCTACATACTGATTTGTCCTCTAAAAAAGGTATTGCATTTATCAGCAGATGCCTGTTGATAAATTAGGAATTACATTTCCTAATTTATCAACTGTGGGTGGTTGTTAGAACGGATAGTTATTTGCCTGCTTTTAAATGGTACTTGAATAGGAATGCTAATTCTTCTGTAGCCTGATCTATAGATTAGAGTACTTAAGAATTCCCAGTTGTCACTCAGGTGTAACAGGTTCTTGTCCCAAGATCAGGCCCAATATTTTAAAATTATTGTGGAGTTGGGAACCCTGATGTGCATAGTTGCAACGCTCACACTACGGGAACTATATTTACAATAGTTTATCTTACTGGGCTAGAGTGTTTGTGACTGATAGACAGAAATAATACAAAATGTACATTTGAAAATCAATATACTCATCACTTGCGGAACAACCTGAAATATTAGCTATTATCTTCCTCATCACTAGTGACCAGCATTCTGGCACCGCCCAAGGGCTACCTCCCTCTCTCCTCCTTCACACAGGCTGGGATACAACTTTTATATTTTGCTTATATATATATATATGCCTAGTGCATATTCAGTAGGGGTTTCTTATTTGAATTTCCTCCTCCTACTAAGATGGGGGTGTCCTCCTTCTATAGGTTAATATATTAATGATTTCAACCTATTATCATATAGGTCAATTAGTTGCCATGGTACTCTTGTGCTTAGACATCTGAGAGTGTTCTAACCAAAAGCTGGTGTTAGCTCGTGTTCCTGCAGTTGGCTGGTGTCATTATGCACAGAAATCTCCCTTATACACACTATTTTCAGTTCTCCAAAACTTAGGGCTGACGGTTGGCCATTTATCTGTGCCAAAGTCGATAAGCCTCAAGCCTTATGCTAACTGCTGAAATGAATACCTCACAGGATACAGGTCTGTAGGTTCCTTACATTATTGCTGAATAAAATAAATGCTAAAACTAGCTAGCTCTATGGACTACAATGCTTCATCCTTCGAACTTGAACAGGTGCATATATATCCTATAAGTACCTATCTGGGGACAAAAGCACTCATTTCTAGATGTAATATCTCTCCCCCTCCAAAGCTAAACAGTCATAGCCAAATTCTCAGCTCGTGTAAGTCATCATTACTCTACCTCCAGTTGAAACCACAATGATTTACACTTGCTGAGGATCTGGCTCCCATTCTTTAATATGAATTAAATTAGTTACTGTTAATATAGCATTAAGATACAAGATGATTTATCTACCAGTCACCATTGACTCATGCCTATCAGTATCTAGTAAGTATTTCAATAGCCTAGTAAAAACACTTTGACTATCTTAAATGTAGATATACACTTTTCCATTTCACTGAACTACTGATGAACAGAAAATGGGAAAGACCAATTGCTGAAGTTAGGTATTCAAAATTAACAGATGTTTAGAACAGCTTATCCCTTTGCACCTTCCCTAGTGTTATAAATTATGCATTAGAAAATTAACTTACCAATTTTTTTATTCCTGTTCCTCATTTAGATTCAGATGATACAAGGCAGCGACTGCTGTCAGCCCCTGTTGGTTTCATGCTATTCACTGGATGTACACTTGAGATTGGAGGAAACTCAGCAGCTAGCATGATTATGCTGTTTCTAGAGATAAAAGCCAAGCTGACATATTTGCAGAACATTCTACAGCAAGTGTTCTACATTGTTTGGTGACTAAAGTGTATCCTCATGGTGAGGCCATTGTGAAGCTCCCAGACATTTCTGAATTAATTATAAAATAATACATTCATTAAAATCATTAGAGAGGTAGCACTGGGGGAAACTTCTTCTCTGTACTAAGTTGCTATCAAAGACTAATTGTGATTTTACTGTGGTGCTTTGGAGAATAAACTGAGCTTACATATAGCCTTGGAATTTACTTCTCTTGACCTCTGGGAACTCAAAACAGTTGCAGAGTTCTGAAGTTAATACAAACTCATTGTAGAAGAAGTGAGATGAGCAAATTGCATCAGACATTTTTTTCTACTTGTGCTCCTTTCAATGTGAATACAGGTCATGTTTGGGGCCTGACTGAGTGCTGTCCACAGTGCAAATACTTAAAGGGGGGAGAAAAAAAACTGTCTCAGAATTTAGACAAACCAACCACTTGTTTATATCAGAGTGAGAAAACTCTGTTCCCTTCTGTTAATCAGCAGACATTAGCTACTCCTATGCGCTGACATAAAACAAATAGGAAAGCCAATAGAACAAGAGCCTTGCTGGCTTGTGTTACATAAGAATGATGGGGGAAGTCATTGTTTGTGACATGGAGAAGCTGAAAGAGGAAGACCTCTCTCCAAAGGTCCCAGCTGCACAGGGTCTGTGCTCTTGACTATAAGATGGGGGGAGGAGGGGTTCTGCCTGCCTAACTCTAAAGGAGTTTGGAGTATTAAGGGCAGCAGTAGGCCCCCTGCTTTGTGGTCACATGCTGCACCAGAACTTAATCACCACCCTTGAAACCTTCCCATCAGGTCCTTCTTGGCTATTGTGAGTGAAAACCTTCTCTACAGAATCTGTGCTCTATCATCTGGTTCCACTTTGCATCTTTTTTGCTGGCCCCTGCCTGTTAGAGCCAGTCTTTTATTATTTTGGTAACCATGTGGCTCTTTGGCACATGACTGCTGAGGAGCACCAAAGGGGCAGCACTGTCCAGGCTTTGGTTACCTTGGACTCTGCGCCCCAGACCTTCTGTTTAGCACCTCTTGGTGCTTTGGTGCCCTGAGCGCTTCATAAGATGCATGTCTCAGGGATGCTTCCATTATAGACCTAAGGAAGGCAGCCACACAGTTCTTGCTCCATGCATTTACAAAGCACTGTGGCTTTGATTTTGCCTCTAGAAAGGAATCTTACTTCCAGTTCTGCAGAAGTGGTTTTCAACAGGGATGCACAAGCTTCTTCAACCACCTGGCAATTTTTTTTTATATGTCCAGAAATGTGGAAATTTTAGGTGCTACTCACCTGTTCAGACCTGGGAGGTTTTACCACACACTTATATTCAAATAAAACCACACAAAAAACATTTTTGTTGGCTTTGCTCTGAGGCAGTTATGGTTTCAGTTAGTTGCTCATTTTATTTTGCAACATCCTTCAAGCAGGGTACTCTTCAGAAGTAAAATTCCTGCACAGATTGTACCTTCAGAGAAGAGGATTTGCTTTCCTGAAATTCTCTATCTCTGAGCTCTTCTAGGATTCTCACTCATTCACACACACACCCTCCTTCTTTCAGAGTTCAGAAAAAACCTCTTGTGATTGTGGTTATATTTACATGTTCATTGCTCTACCTATTGAGGTACTAATGAGAGGTGACTTGCCAGTAACTGTTGGGTAGTCACAATTGTGGAATATGGCGCCCTGGCATCAAGCTGTGGATCTGCCTTGAAAAGTTGTGTCCGAGGGAAAGAGCAGGAGCAGTCCATCTCTGCAGCCGCAGAGCTTGATATATGGAAGAGGGAAAGGTGGGCAGCAGTGTAAATGCATAGAGGCAACTCTCAAAGAACAACGGTTGCTAGTAAGTAACCTCTCTTCTTCGAGGACCTCTGTGCATCATACTTGTGGGAGATTAGCAAGCAGTGCCCCACTAGGAGGATGGTGGATGAGGAGTTCTTAGCCAAATATGAATAGCAGCACCACTCTCCCAAACTAGGCTAAATGGAGCACAATAATAAATTCAATGAGTAATGTTTGGTGAAAGCATGCACCAAACTTCAAGATGCTACTTTCATATCTCCACCAGGGGAACCTGCCTTATGGTATGTCTACACTACGGAATTAGGTCAAATTTATAGAAGTCGTTTTTTTAGAAATCGGTTTTATATATTCAAGTGTGTGTGTCCCCACAGAAAATGCTCTTAAGTGCATTAAGTGCATTAACTCGGTGGAGTGCTTCCACAGTACCGAGGCTAGAGTAGACTTCCAGAGCGTTGCACTCCCTCCCTCCCTCCCTCCGTGAAAGCAAGGGCAGACAATCATTTTGCGCCTTTTTTGCTGAGTTACCTGTGCAGATGCCATACCACGGCAAGCATGGAGCCCTCTCAGGTAACCATCACCCTATGTCTCCAGGGTGCTGGCAGATGCGGTACTGCATTGCTACACAGTAGCAGGAACCCATTGCCTTGTGGCAGCAGATGGTGCAATACGACTGGTAGCCGTCATCGTCATGTCCGAGGTGCTCCTGGCCACGTCGGCCAGGAGCGCCTGGGCAGACATGGGCACAGGGACTAAATTTGGAGTGACTTGACCAGGTCATTCTCTTCAGTCCTGCAGTCAGTCCTATTGAACTGTCTTATGGTGAGCAGGCAGGCGATACGGATTGCTAGCAGTCCTATTGCATCATCTTCTGCCGGGCAGCCATGTGATGTGGATGGCATGCAGTCCTGCACTGTCTGCTGCCAGCCAAAGATGTAAAAGATAGATGGAGTGGATCAAAACAAGAAATAGACCAGATTTGTTTTGTACTCATTTGCTTCCCCCCCCCCACATCTGGGGGACTCATTCCTCTAGGTCACACTGCAGTCACTCACAGAGAAGGTGCAGCGAGATAAATCTAGCCACGTATCAATCAGAGGCCAGACTAACCTCCTTGTTCCAATAAGAACAATAACTTAGGTGCACCATTTCTTATTGGAACCCTCCGTGAAGTCCTACCTGAAATACTCCTTGATGTAAAGCCACCCCCTTTGTTGATTTTAGCTCCCTGAAGCCAACCCTGTAAGCCGTGTCGTCAGTCGCCCCTCCCTCCGTCAGAGCAACGGCAAACAATCGTTCCGCGCCTTTTTTCTGTGCGGACGCCACACCAAGGCAAGCATGGAGGCCGCTCAGATCACTTTGGCAATTAGGAGCACATTAAACACCACACGCATTATCCAGCAGTATATGCAGCACCAGAACATGGCAAAGCGATACCGGGCGAGGAGGCAACATCAGCACGGTCACGTGAGTGATCAGGACATGGACACAGATTTCTCTGAAAGCATGGGCCCTGCCAATGCATGCATCATGATGCTAATGGGGCAGGTTCATGCTGTGGAATGCCGATTCTGGGCTCGGGAAACAAGCACAGACTGGTGGGACCGCATAGTGTTGCAGCTCTGGGACGATTCCCAGTGGCTGCGAAACTTTCGCATGCGTAAGGGCACTTTCATGGAACTTTGTGACTTGCTTTCCCCTGCCCTGAAGCGCATGAATACCAAGATGAGAGCAGCCCTCACAGTTGAGAAGCGAGTGGTGATAGCCCTGTGGAAGCTTGCAACACCAGACAGCTACCGGTCAGTTGGGAATCAATTTGGAGTGGGCAAATCTACTGTTGGGACTGCTGTGATGCAAGTAGCCCACGCAATCAAAGATCTGCTGATATCAAGGGTAGTGACCCTGGGAAATGTGCAGGTCATAGTGGATGGCTTTGCTGCAATGGGATTCCCTAACTGTGGTGGGGCCATAGACGGAACCCATATCCCTATCTTGGCACCGGAGCACCAAGCCGCCGAGTACATAAACCGCAAGGGGTACTTTTCAATAGTGCTGCAAGCTCTGGTGGATCACAAGGGACATTTCATCAACATCAACGTGGGATGGCCGGGAAAGGTACATGACGCTTGCATCTTCAGGAACTCTGGTCTGTTTCAAAAGCTGCAGGAAGGGACTTTATTCCCAGACCAGAAAATTGAAATGCCTATAGTTATCCTTGGGGACCCAGCCTACCCCTTAATGCCATGGCTCATGAAGCCTGGCAGCCTGGACAGTAGTCAGGAGCTGTTCAACTACAGGCTGAGCAAGTGCAGAATGGTGGTAGAATGTGCATTTGGATGTTTAAAGGCGCGCTGGCGCAGTTTACTGTCTCGCTTAGACCTCAGCGAAACCAATATTCCCACTGTTGTTACTGCTTGCTGTGTGCTCCACAATATCTGTGAGAGTAAGGGGGAGACGTTTATGGTGGGGTGGGAGGTTGAGGCAAATCGCCTGGCTGCTGGTTACGCGCAGCCAGACACCAGGGCGGTTAGAAGAGCACAGGGGGGCGCGGTACTCATCAGAAAAACTTTGAAAACCAGTTTCATGACTGGGCAGGCTATGGTGTGAAAGTTCTCTTTGTTTCTCCTTGATGAAACCCCCCGCCCCTTGGTTCACTCTACTTCTCTGTAAGCTAACCACCCTCCTCTCCTCCCTTCGATCACCGCTTGCAGAGGCAATAAAGTCATTGTTGCTTCACATTCATGCATTCTTTATTCATTCATCACACAAATAGGGGGATGACTACCAAGGTAGCCCAGGAGGGGTGGTGGAGGAAGGAAGGAAAATGCCACACAGCACTTTAAAAGTTTACAACTTTAAAATTTATTCAATGTCAGCCACCTTTTTTTTGGGCAATCCTCTGTGGCGGAGTGGCTGGTTGGCCGGTGGGCCCCCCCCCCACCGCGTTCTTGGGCGTCTGGGTGTGGAGGCTATGGAACTTGGGGAGGAGGGCGGTTGGTTACACAGGGGCTGTAGTGGCAGTCTGTGCTCCAGCTGCCTTTGCTGCAGCTCAACCATACACTGGAGCATACTGGTTTGGTCCTCCAGCAGCCTCAGCATTGAATCCTGCCTCCTGTCATCACGCTGCCGCCACGTTTGAGCTTCAGCCCTCTCTTCAGCCCGCCACCTCTCCTCCCGGTCATTTTATGCTTTCCTGCACCCTGACATTATTTGCCTCCACGCATTCGTCTGTGCTCTGTCAGTGTGGGAGGACAGCATGAGCTTGGAGAACATTTCATCTCGAGTGCGTTTTTTTTTCTTTCTAATCTTCACTAGTCTCTGGGAAGGAGAAGATCCTGTGATCATTGAAACACATGCAGCTGGTGGAGAAAAAAAAAGGGACAGTGGTATTTAAAAAGACACATTTTATAAAACAGTGGCTACAGTCTTTCAGGGTAAACCTTGCTGTTAACATTACATACATAGCACATGTGCTTTCGTTACAAGGTCGCATTTTGCCTCCCCCCACCGTGTGACTAACCTCTCAACCCTCCCCACTCCCCGTGGCTAACAGCGGGGAACATTTCTGTTCAGCCACAGGCAAACAGCCCAGCAGGAATGGGCTCCTCTGAGTGTCCCCTGAAGAAAAGCACCCTATTTCAACCAGGTGACCATGAATGATACCTCACTCTCCTGAGGATAACACACAGAGATAAAGAACGGATGTTGTTTGAACGCCAGCAAACATACACTGCACTGCTTTGTTGTACAATGATTCCCAAGTACGTGTTACTGGCCTGGAGTGGTAAAGTGTCCTACCATGAAGGATGCAATAAGGCTGCCCTCCCCAGAAACCTTTTGCAAAGGCTTTGGGAGTACATCCAGGAGAGCCGCGAATGCCAGGGCAAAGTAATCCTTTCACATGCTTGCTTTTAAACCATGTATAGTATTTTAAAAGGTACACTCATCAGAGGTTCCTTCTCCGCCTGCCAGGTCCAGGAGGCAGCTTTGGGTAGGTTCGGGGGGTACTGGCTCCAGGTCCAGGGTGAGAAACAGTTCCTGGCTGTCGGGAAAAGCGGTTTCTCCGCTTGCTTGCTGTGAGCTATCTACAACTTCATCATAATCATCATCTTCTTCATCCCCAAAACCTGCTTCCATGTTGCCTCCATCTCCATTGAAGGAGTCAAACAACACGGCTGGGGTAGTGGTGGCTGAACCTCCTAAAATGGCATGCAGCTCATCATAGAAGCAGCATGTTTGGGGCTCTGACCCGGAGCGGCCATTTGCCTCTCTGGTTTTCTGGTAGGCTCATTAAGTTTCATGCGGCACTGCTTCAGGTCCCTGTTATGGCCTCTGTCCTTCATGCCCTGGGAGATTTTCACAAAGGTTTTGGCATTTCGAAAACTGGAACAGAGTTCTGATGGCACGGATTCCTCTCCCCATACAGCGATCAGATCCCGTACCTCCCGTTCAGTCCATGCTGGAGCTCTTTTGCGATTCTGGGACTCCATCACGGTCACCTCTGCTGATGAGCTCTGCATGGTCACCTGCAGATTGCCAGGCTGGCCAAACAGGAAATGAGATTCAAAAGTTTGCGGTTCTTTTCCTGTCTACCTGGCCAGTGCATCTGAGTTGAGAGTGCTGTCCAGAGCGGTCACAATGGAGCACACTGGGATAGCTCCCGGAGGCCAATACTGTCGAATTGTGTCCACAGTACCCCAAATTTGAGCCGGCAAGGCCGATTTAAGCGCTAATCCACTTGTCGGGGTGGAGTAAGGAAATCGATTTTAAGAGCCCTTTAAGTCGAAATAAAGGGCTTCATTGTGTGGACGGGTGCAGGTTTACATCGATTTAACGCTGCTAAATTCGACCTAAAGTCCTAGGGTAGACCAGGGCTTAGGCATACTGCTGAAACTTCAGAGGTTCTCATAGGATGAGTCTTTAAACCAGGAGGTAGTGATTTCCTAGCTAAAATGTAACATTGTTCTACGCATTTCCTAATCCTGTAAGAGAGTTTGCTTTGTAGTAGGTTCTTCCTGGCATATCTCCCCATGTGCTACAAACAACATACTGGATTTTCTAAAGGGCTTGTTTTCATGCAGGTAAAAAACAGAGCACCTTCTTTACCTCTAAGGTACAGAGATGAGTTTCCCTGGGCATGAATGCAGTTAAGGGAAGGTTAGAGAGGGAAATACAGATGGGTCCTAGTGCCAGTCGTGCTCCCCTTCTGTGTGCTGGGAGCCGTCCTGTTTTCTGTGCCACAGTGAGTGCCACCAGTGGGACTGGGTAAGGGGGGGGAATGAGGGAAGGGGAGTGAGGGAAGAGGCAGTGGGGAAGGAAGGGGGTGGAATGCGGGAGTGAGGGGAGAGGGATGGAAAAGAAAAGGGGATAGGGGAATTGCAGGTGGAAGGAGGGAGAGCGGGAGCCCAGCATGTGGCATCACCTTGGCAGCAGCTGGGGCTCCCACATTAAGCAGGCCCATCAAACCTCCACACCCAGAGCCCACTTATCCCCAAGCAGCTGCACCCAGACCCCCCCACCAAGCCCCATCTCCCCAAACCCAACCCCCCCAACCACCTTCACCTGGATCCCCTGCAAAGTCTCATTGCCCCTGCACCGGGAACCTCCCAACAAGTCCCTGTGCATCCAGATCTTCCCACAGAGCCACCCGCACCCAGATTGCCCCACACAGAAACCTCTGGATCCCCCCACTCTAAACCCCTCTACACTTGGATCCTGCTGGGCTGAGCCTGCCCACCCACCCCTGGTGCACCTGGCACAGAGGAGCAGGGCCCCGAGGTATTTCTGGGGCAGGCCTGGCCCAGCCCTTGCACTGTGTCAGGGTCAGGTGCAGCCTCACTGCGAACATCCTGTACTGGGGGAGGTGGGTGCTTCAGGGTGATCTTCCACCTCATTGCAGCCAGTGGCCTGTGCTCCCCACTGCCATGCTGGAGCCACATTTATTTATTGACAGATACAATTTGCACAATTTTAAAATAGCGTGCACATAATTTCAAAATTTTTGGTGTGGAATTCCCTCAGGAGTAACACAGGCTCACAGCATGGGTCTTGCCCAGAAACAGAAGGCTTTGACAGGGGCATCTATCTTTGATATGATTGACAGGCAGGAGGTGCATCTCTTGAAACCCTTACAAGGTTTGGGCCCTAATATGATCCAAGTGAGGGTTCAAAGGCCTTTGGGACACAGCCAGGTTATGTATGCTAAGATCTCTTCTAACTCTCTACACTATTTACAAGAAAATAATAAGCTAAACTATGGAAGGTGTAGCCTGAAGACATGAAAGTGAGTTCCATTTGTTCTTTGTGGTGGTACAGAAGGAATGGAAGCAATTGTGGGGATGCAGTCCTTTATACAGAGTAGGGTGATAATGTCACTCTCATTCACCCCCAAAAGATATAGCTTTTAAAGACATTTACGCAGCCCAATGCCAAGGGGGCTTTAAGAACCAAGGTGGCATGCAATGACCAGTGCGGTAGGGTGGTGCTTCTACCCACAATTGTTTCTATTCTTAATTAAAAAATCTGTTGGAACATGGGGAGTTTTACTTGAGACAAAGGAGTGAGAATCCTGTAAGATATTATCTTCAGAAAAAGCAGACCAATGCAAATAATTCCCCCTTTCTTTTCAAGAGTTTTAGTTGGTATTATGAACGAGAAAAGAGTAAGCACACTGGTTTACACACCATTTAGAAAGGTCACAGACTGTTTTTCACATAGCCCTATCCCTTTAGCAATCAGAACTACTACTTCGCCTTCAGACTTCTGCTCTCATAGGCTGCATGTGATCTGCAGGATGTGATCAGAACTTTGCTGAATAAAGCCTTAATTTTCTTCCTCTCGCACCTTTTGCATAACAAATGGTCTCTGTGTATATAATGTCTTCTGCAGTTTCCACAGTATGCATCCGATGAAGTGAGCTGTAGCTCACGAAAGCTTATGCTCAAATAAATTGGTTAGTCTCTAAGGTGCCACAAGTACTCCTTTTCTTTTTGCGAATACAGACTAACACGGCTGTTACTCTGAAACCCCAGAAGGTATGTTTCACAATAGGTGGGGTGTGCAAGTCTAATTCAACTTGGAAAAGTTGGTCTTGAAGTGAACTATGCCCTCACGGCACTCAACCCTGCAAGGCACTGAGCCTACTGCCCTGACCTAGCCAAGCACTTAAGCACATGCTCAACTTTAAACACTTGAGTAGTCTGTTAACTGTTTTGCTGGATGAGACCAGAAAGCTCAGCACCTTGCAGAACTGTGCCCAGGATAAACAGCACACACATTCCTAATGGGGAGAAGAGGGAAAACAGAAAATCCAGAAGAAAATGGTAAATAACCTAACCTAAAACTTGTTCCCTTAGGCAGACAGAAAATAACAGAAAACAACCAGATCCCAAAAGCATCTGTTCTTTTTATATTCCTGTGCAATGCTGTATTACTGCCAGAGAAAACCATGTTGGAAAGTTTTTAATCTGCTGTGCTACCTGGAATGCTATCATCAATTAAACCTGTATTTTCATATGCTGCACATTTTATAAGATGTAAAAACTTCTTTGTAGTCCATGGGCATCAATTCTTGTGGAGAACGCTAAGTACATGCTGGTATCTGGATAAACTCCTTTTACAAAAAAAATTTATTACTAAATTTCCCCCATAAATGTATATTTATTATAAGGCTTATTAGTGTCATTAAAATCTCTCTCTAAAATTTACACACATTTATACTAATAAGTCTCATCTAAAAATAAACTGCTTACAAGAGAGCATTTGTTCTTTTTGGACCAGCTTTTCAATTTCGTATATTCTACCCCTTGCTTTTCCCACAGGAGTAGCTGTACTTCTTAAATTACAGAGCCTTAGGCCACGTGCAGTTAAATTTCAATCAACATAAACAAAAATCAAGAACAATCTCCTATAGTTTTTGATCCAGGGCTTTTACAGATCAGTCGTAGATTTTGACATATAAACAAACAATGATTTGGACCTTCAACTATATCAGTTTCCCAAGTACATACTAAATTAGGTCCACCCAAAAATAAACTATTTGGCATTCCATACTAACACCATTACTACACAGGAATTGATGAGGGTATTCAGTTCAGGACTTACAAGATTTCCAACATGCCAAACCTGTGGAAAAAAAACACAGAAATTGGGCTTGTTTTTTGGCTTACTTGGCTTGTGAGTTGCTTGTTTGCTCCATCTGGATATTCACCATTTCTATCTCATTCTAAAACAATATGTCTAAATACAGAAATTGATAGGAGGTATGTCCCAGCCAAAATCACAATGAACTATGTTCCTTTCTGTACACCTGGTTTTGGAATAACTCAATTTACTTTTTCTGCTAAAAGAAAGAAAAATTGATTACCAGTCTGCTGACACGAGCTGGTGCTTGGAAAAATAGCCCGCTTTGTGCACGGATGTAGAAGAAATGGAGCAGCCTCTCTTTGTTTGTTTGCTGGAAACCCTCAGCTTGAGCTGCGCTGAGAACACTACACCCCACAGCAGGAAGGAATCTCCAGAATGTTTCCAAATAAAATACCAACCTGAACACTTTTAGAATTAGAATGTGGAACTCAACAATCATACCAATTTCCTATTGAGAAGAGCTCTAAGGATTTCCATGCTACTAAGACAACTTCAAGTTCCCTTTTCAAAGTAAGCCATAGCTGCTTTTAGTGGAACATAAAAATCACTGGTTCTTAACATTTTTATTTATTTATTACAATAGCACTGATGGGCCCCAAGCAGGTTAGGGATCTATTGTGCTGGGTGCTATGCAGATTTAATAAAAGTCCCTTCCCCAAAGAGACTGCAATCTTAGGTTAAGACAGAGCACTACGGGTCGGTGAGGCAGACAAACTGGAGGAATGCCAGGGATGCGGGACAGGATAACTGTAATACAAACATATTTTCCATAGACTAGCTGAATGCACAATTTGTAGACAGAGGGGTTCTTTTAATTATATAATGTAATAGTTGCTGACTGCTCAGGAAAGGCTCTCAGATTGACATTACGTTCATTTACCTTTGAATAGAGTACACTGCTGCAGTTCTCAGATTTCAGCATTCCTTATAAAAACATAATGGCTACTCACATACTGTAACATTCAGGCCATGGGCTTATAAGAAACATAACTGATATGAAGCCGCTGAAGATGAGTAATCTACAATAAACTGAAATCTCTAACTTATTTCTAATCATTCTCAGTGTTACTGGCCTTACTTTCATCAAAAGTTCATATAAGACATTGATTGGGGTAAGTCAGAGATCACATCCATTTCTATGAGAAAATATGTTAATATGAAATTACCAGAGTTTGAGAGAGTCTGTGAACCATGCTTGACCTTTCTGAATTTAAAAGTTGACCTCTTGGCAAAAATGGAAACTCACTTTCCACCTTGTAGCAGCTCCCTTCTCCCTCAGCAGCGTTCTGGAAAAAAAAATAATACAGCTCAAAATTGTTTAATTGTAATTTAATCTCTGGCACCAGTTTACTAAATTGTGTCTAATCAAGAGGGCTAGCACAGACTTTGCATTGGTTACACTAATGGATAAATAGTATTTGGGAATTTAACTCTCTGTTTGCACACAATATCATACTGGAGGTTAAAGAAGTGTGTGTTAACAACAACCTGTGTTAAGCAGGATTAATTCAACCAAGCATAAAACTTTCTCCCCTAGCCCCCACCCCCAAGTGAAAGCATTTGATTTGGCCACACAATACAGTGCCTGAGAATTAAATATGTAGTCTGGTACCCCCACAACTTTGACACAGCCTCCTCTGCCAGCTGGCAGAAAGGATGTTCAAGCCCACCAGAGGCAACAGGGAAGGTGTCTAGAACTGATGTAACACAGCTACAACACTGCAGATCTAGAATTAAAGTGTGTCTGTGGAAGCAGTTAGGAGAACAGTGGGTGGAGATTTCTTCTTACATAGGTGGGGTGTGACAAACCTCAAAGCTTGTGCTCAAAGCAGGGCTGTAATAAAGGGAGACATCCTGATTCCCCAGGAGGCTCCATGTTACCACCACAGACCACCCAGTGTACATGCAGCAGCTTGGACTCCACCCCAAAGAGCACTGGAACATGAGCAATAAATATCATATGAATGTTCCAGTTGGGGAAGGACTCTCCTGACCAACAAGGCCCTAGCAGCTACAGGTCTGACAGTGTTGTCTGAGATAGCTTAGGTGTTGGGACAGAATCCCAGCATGGTATCCCAATGTAAGGGCTCCTACTGCACCAATGCCTATTGCCTATGCTGAAACCCACCAACCATTTTAAAATAAAGGCTGAAATCTCTACCATTTCAAGTGCCCATGAAATAGTTTAAGAGCCATACCTTCTTGTCAACTGTTGGTAATGGGCCATCCTGATCATCACTACAAAAGGTTTTTTTCTCCTGCTGATAATAGCTCACCTTAATTGATCACTCTCGTTAGAGTATGTATGGCAACACCCATTTTTTCATGTTCTCTGTGTATATCTATATCTTCCTACTGTATTTTCCACTGTATGCATCCGATGAAGTGGGTTTTTGCCCATGAAAGCTTATGCTCAAATAAATTTGTTAGTCTCTAAGGTGCCACAAGTACTCCTTGTTCTTTTTATTATTTCAGTGAGTAATTTTTAGTGTTACTGAATTCAGTTCTAAATTAACTAAGAAAACTAAAGTAGAAAGTTTTAAATTCTGTATTTTGCACCTGGATAATATGATAGATGATGGAGATTCATCAGACCCTCACTGCAGACATTAGTAACCAACTCATTACACAGCACTTATATATTCATTACGAACATATACAGAGAATATTCCTCCTTAGAAAAACTTCAAGTTCATATCTATGTCTGCTTAAAATCTATTTATAAAGAGATATGAATTTTGCAAATAGCAAAAGTTTGTAAAGTACATTATTTTTATACAACCTCATTCTCAATTCAAGGCATTTTATTAGTGGGTGACTGTTCCGCACTTCATCAGGTGGAGATAATGACTACCACATTTCATTAACCAGATTTTCCATTCTGTTACACCTTAGTGTGTAACTCCACTGACATCAATATAGATATACTGTACCAGCATAAAAATGGTATAACACAATGGAAAATCAGGCCATTATTGTCTCAAAACCCTGTGTTTGCTTTGTATTTGCAAATGCATTGGGTGATGGTGGCTGTTTTCTCTTTTGTATGTACATATGGAAAACACAGCAGCCCAATGCACTGCATTGAAGGTCTCAATTACAAATGCCATTTTATTTAATTTCTTCACTCAAACTGAGTTTTCTCATTCAAATCTTTGCTTAAAGAGAAAAATGGGAACTGCTCCAGTAGGCAGCTAGATAAATTGATACAGATATGGAATGTAAGTTTTAACTCATGTAGATCACAACATACAAACAATTATTTATGCAATACAGACTTACAAAACAATACAGTTCTTTTCACAAATATTTTCACAGAATTCTGCACAGCAATTTTGTAGAAAAGTAGAATTATGCAACACCAAAATAACTTATTGTTCCTTAGTATAAATTATTTTTCATTTCCTAAGGGAGGAGATAATTTATTAACATGATTGGACAAGATTGGATTGGATTTGGTGATAGCAGAAACTGAACAGTTTTGTTGCCATACACAGCACAAGATATGGAATCTGCTATATAACTATGGTGGTTAGTCCTCTGAAGAAAAAAACTAAAAAATGGGAAAGAAGTTTGCAAGTCTAGAGCTTCTGCAAAGATGTAGAGGCTGTGAACATTTGAATGCCTGCCTCTTAGTGCTTTCATAATCAAGCAGCAGAAGTGTGCTTCGGTTAAAAATTAAAAAGAAATATTGTGTAGGTTGCTAGTTTGAGGACGTGTCCAAACTCCCCAAGTTGAAGTTTTGATTTTGAGGAACAATGCACATTTTGGTGTGCTCTGAAGAAGATATCAGGTAAAAACTAGTAGGATTCACATTTGATGTAACACAGACTCTGTTGATGATTTCTCCCTCTTAACTGCACAACAAAAACATATAACTAAAAAAAGAATTAATTGTCTAGGTCTAGAAACATGCTTGAATAGTAATATTGATGGAAACAATTCCTTGTCATGTTTAAAATTACATTTATCATAATTTAAATATCATTATTGATTCCCAGAAACTTCAGTGCTGAAGAAGTACAATCATTTGGAAAAGTACATCAAGACAAAGTGTAGCACAAATTAAAATCCCCAGTATTATAACCCACTTTCAATTTGTTAAAATCATATATTCCTCAAGGTTATAGATAAAGCTTTAGATGGGAAATGTATTTCTTCATAATATAGCTAGAATAAGAGATTTAACCATCTTTATCTTAAGTTTCTTTCCATACATGAATCAAAATAGACTTCTCAAAATGACTAAAAATATAGATTTTTAACTACAGAACGCAGCAGCCATTTTTCTGCTTCTTTGCCCTTTGCCCCCAAAAAATCATGCAAGGTCTACAAAAATAGCAATTAAGTTTAAAAAATAGTTTGCTTCTTCGAGCAAATTTAAGTTACATTCAGATGTAATACAGCTATTTATACAGAACAATGCTGCGGCATGATACTGAATAGAGGCTTCCTATGTTCAGTTTCATTCTGACAGCAGCTGCCCATGTCAGTGCTAGTTCTCGTCTGCTGCAACATCAGTATCTGGTTTGATATTCATGATGCCATCGGTTGAAATCATTGTAGAAAAGCACTATGCTCCCAGAAGCCATGCCAGTCATTATACACCTATGAAAAGCACAAAATTCAGTTAAAAGGTTAGCCACTTTACATTCAAACACAGCTGACTTACCTTTCTTGGACAGACTTCTTCCACCAGATCTAGCACCACCTCTGTAAATCAAATGTCTAAGGATACGTCTACATTTGTGCTTCCCAGCTCATGTAGACATACTCGCACTAGCTCTCATCAAACGAGCATGTGACGTAGCTGTGCTAGCATGGGCAGCAGAGAACAGTGACATGGGTTAGCTGCCCTGAGCATCAATCCATGGGTTTGCACTTGGGCTGGCTAGCCCCTGCCACCAGTGGCTGATTAATGATTCTGCCGCCCCTAGGCCCTGAAATAATTGCCGCCCCCATATGAACTTGTTTTTAGTTATTTTACAAATTCGTGCCGTCATTGGTGGTTTCAATACACGCTATGATTGGTAGAATCGCGGCATCCATAGATGCTGACTCTGTGGGTGCTCTGGGGCTGGAGCACCCATGGAGAAAAATTGGTGGGTACAGAGCACCCACTGGCAGCTCCCTGCCCCGCCCCAGCTCACCTCCGCTCTGACTCCGCCTCCTCCCCTGAGCGTGCCGCTGGGTCCTGCTTTTCCCCGCTCCCTGCCAGCGCTTGTGTGCAAAACAGCTTCGCACGGCTGGGAGGGAGGAGGGAATGCCACATGCTCAGGGGAGGAGGCAGGGATTTGGGGAAGGGGACCAACAGGGGCAGGGAGGGGGTGAGTTGGGGCGGGGACTTTAGGGAAGGGGTGGGAATGGGGGCGGGAAAGGGGTGGAGTTGGGGTCGGGCTGGGGGCCCACAAGCACTCCCCAGCGCTAAGGGAAGTTGGCGCCTCTGGCTGCTCTTATAAATTTGCTGCCCCTGCAAATTTGTCGCCCTAGGTGATAATACACCGCTGACTGCCACCACTCCCCACTGCCTGTGCTACTTCTGCTACGCTACTGTTTTTAGTGCAGTAGCTCCATGAGAGTTAGCATACGTCTGCACGAGCTAGAGCTCATATCCCTAGCTCGTAGCATAGATATTGCCAAAGAATGCCACCCACTCAAACATTAAGAACCTGATGCGATTCCTATTGAAGTTAATGGAAAGACTCCCATTGACTTCAACGGGCTTTGGATTAGGTCTTAAAATTTCCACAGCAATCATGCAGTGTATTTAAAGCATTTTATTTCCTATATGATTTTACTCTACTGTATCTGATCTGAACTGAATCAGACTTCAGGGAAAGAGTGACTAATACCATTTTGAAGAATGTATTACTTACCTTCCTTTCCAGATTGAAGTAATATGGGGGAAAAGAATAATTAAGGTCTAAATTTTTAATGTAGGGGTGTACAATTCTAACACTTATGGTCTCATTTCCAAAGGTGCTTAACACTCAACTCCAGCAGGAGACAACTGGAGCTGCAGGTGCTTAGCACCAGTGAAAATCAAGTCCCATAGGCTCTAATTTTGGGACCCTAATAACTGAGGGACTCAGATTAGTGGGCACATTTGAAATTGTAGGGCAAGTTGTTTTGCTACTGGTCTAACACATAGAATTATGGATCAGAGGGGGATCAAGCTCAAAGAAATTGTCCTGGCACATCTGGGCACCAAAAGGGGCTCAAGACTTAGATAACAAGAACAATTAACCTTGTATAAAACCAGGGTCACCACACACAGACCACTTCTGATTTTGTTTTCATAATGGCTTTAACTCTGCTGGTGAGAGTGCTAATGAAATAGCAAAATGGAGGGGATCCCGGATGTGCAGATTTCAATTCTTCCTTCCCGAGTTCAAGAGGGATTTAGCACAGGATCTTCATCAAAGAACCAGATGTGCATACAGAATTGCAACATCTCTATTGTTTATACATATGTGCAGCTTCATTTCATGGGCATGTAAACAACCAGAGTGCTGGTATTTGGTATTTAGCACTAAGTAGGAGTATTATTCATGCCATCCACCACAGAGATATTCTGTATTTCCACATCTTTACTGTGAGGGAGCTGACTGTTGGAGACATTTTAGCTCTATTTGAACAGCTATGATCCCACTTGAGATTTGAGAGCAATCATGGCTGCTGAAGTGACATCTTGGCTTGTAATGTATCAGGAGTTGTTATGACAGTCATGTTTATTGTCTCATTTTGTGACATTACTCTTAGAGCTGGTTGGAAACCAGACTCTCTGTTCAATGAGAAATTCTTGCATTTTGTAGGAAAAAAATTGTTCTGATTTGTTATGAAAAGCCAAAATTTCTAATTTGAGACAGTCAAAACATTTTGTCTGTGTCAAAACATTTTGATAGTGGTGTTTCAATTAATTTCATTTAGATGTTTACATTATATTAAATATACTATAAATGTATACATAATATTAAATCAAATATATAATACTAAAACTAAATTTGATTATAATATAAAAGTCAAAACAAAATGAATCACAATGACACTAAAGAAATGAGATATTTCAACCTTTTCCTGTTTAAAATCTTCATCAAAATCAACACGTCCATCCTACGTTTCAATTGTGATTAAACTGCATTTTTGATGAAAGACTGTTGTTAAAAATTGTGATCAGCTCTAATTATAGTTATTAACACACTATTTCATCATATACCGAAGTGATCCAACAGGTACATCAGAAAGCCATGCGAGTAGGGCCTCAAAGGTAGAATTTGGCTCCAGCGAAAAATGACGGTACCAGTCATTTTAATATCTAGAAAGCTGTCATTTTCCAGAGTGATTGCTTATGAGAAAATGTACAAGGATGAAGAGGACATGATTCAAGGAGACTGAAGGTTTGCAGAAGTTGAGATGGGCAGGGTTTCAAATTGGTAAGAAGTAGTGGGTTAAAATCTTGATTAAAATCCATAGTCGTCACTGTTTTTGTTTTAAAGAGTATTCGATGTAACATTTTGAAATGTGGATTGTGTTAAGATCGACATAATGAACATATGACAGGAATCTATCTATCTATCTAAAAACACAAAGAGGATGCCTAAATTTTCGCTCTTGCATCCATATTTAGGCAATTCTATAAGCTGTCTGATTCTTAAAGGCATTGAAGGATTTCATATTTCATTTTTAATGATTACCATTACTATAAAAGACTCTACTTCCTGTTTAATCAAGATTTAAAATTGAGCTTTACCTTTGGTTTGTGAGGTTCCTAGTGAATGGTTGACTAGCTACAGGATATGGCCGGCCTCTGCCTGTCTTTGGCACGCTTGAGATTTCAGTCCAATTTTGTGTAACAGCTAAAAACACTTAGTCTAATTTCTTTATTCCCCACTTGGATGCTCATTTGTTTAGAAAAATTTTGTTTGTCCCAGTGGGAGACTAAGAGGACCTGCCTCATTTCATGAACGCTCAGTTTAACAGTCGTCTCTTTCTTTAATCTCCAACATCCCAGACAAGCCGAAGATATTTTGCCCTAATTTGGCTGAGTGTTGGATGAGCACAAATTTTCTAATTCTCTGCTGGTGAAAATGTGTAAAACTCTATTGACAATAATGGAGTAGAGGCATTTACATCAGCAGAGAATTTGGCCCCTTATTGTTAATAATTTATTTATTATTATTATTAGGGTAGCACCTAGAGGGCTGAGCCAGGATCTGGCCCTACTGTGTTAGGCACATAGTAGGAGAGAGTTCCTGCTCCAAAGATTATTAATGACAAATACAATTATATATAGGAGTCAAAATAGTCAAAGGTGACCAAGTGACTTAGGGCCTGAGGGTATGTCTACACTACACGTGTTATAGCTACACTGCTGTACTATTGACACAGAGACAGAAGGGGTTTTTCCTGTTACTGTAGTAAATCCAGCCCCTTGAGAAATGGTAGCTAGATCAATGAAAGAATGCTTCCATCAACCTACCTTCATCTACAGTGGAGGCTGGGTCAACCTAACTATGTTACACAGGGTGTGAAATTTTTCATAGCCTGTTGCAATGTACCTAGGTCAACCTGTGTTTTAGGTGTAGTCAGGGCAGAGTCCCATTTTAAAAGTGCCTAGGATCCGAAATGACTTTTGATAAGATTTAGTGACTTAGATGCTTTTGTAATGTTATCAGGGATAAACAAAAGTCTAGGTAGTAGTCTGTGAGCTAAAGACAAGCTGGATACAACTATAAACACCCAAGTTATAAACCGGAGAGAGCTATGTGCCAAAAATGAATAAAGACCTTTAACCATAGTGGAGTTGGTAGGTGTAATATAGGCAGTAGTAAATATGTTTACTGTTTTATCCTTTGTAAGAGAAAACAAAATGTAAAAGATTGATGGGAATCTGAGTGAGTGTCTACTTTCTTTTTGTTAATGGCTTTGAAGACCTATAGTTAGGAATATTTTTTTCCTCTGAGGAAAGAAAAAACAGTACATATTAAAAGTTCGTCAGAGTCAGATTTCCCGGAATGAGTGTTAATTTACCCACCAAGAGCTGCAACTCTGAAAAAGATTATCAGACCTAAACCATAACCTTTCAATACTAAAACAGTGCACAGAATTCTCCATATTATCACTGGCACCTGTGATCAAAGTAAATACAATATTGAAAGGAAAACAAATGGTTTTCCCATAATGACGTTCCTTTTGTAGTTTCTTTATAATAGTACATTCTATGAAATACTTCTGACCTCCAACTGTAATCTCACCTTTGGTCATATGACAGGGCCATGGAACGGATTCCAGCGTCACAGCCGGGGTAAGCAAAAAGTTGCTTGAGGTCACACACTTGCCATACTATGATGACCCCATTGTCTCCGCCCGTAAGGAGATACTGTCCATCACGGCTCAGCTGGATTGCCTAAAGGGATATTACATTAATATTTCTGTTAAAACAACTTGCATTGCTTTTATTCCCCCTCTCACCTCCAGAACACCCCATCTGCACCATCGCAGCTTTATCTCTGAAGACACTTCGTATCAGTAGATATAGCTTTTGAGAAGCAAAGAAGTCAATTACAACTTAAATGTAGGGTAAACATTGAAATCTACAGAATATACCAGTTTCTTTACAAGAATTACAATAGAAATGATGGTCAAGTGGCCTAAGTTTATTTCATCTATCAACTATTCCACACACCAAAAATCAAGTATGAGGGCAACTCAGGAGATTTGATTTTCTAATCAAACACAGGAGGCTGCAGTACTTGCACCTCATATTCACCCAAACAGCTTTAACCTCAGATAGTTGCCCTCATTTTTTTTATATAGGCCATATTTGGAGGTCTGTTTATCGGCTTTTGTTTTTCTTTCCCCCTGAGCCCTGCACTGTTGGACACATAGAACTAAGTTGCCTGGCCTTATAGGTGGAGTGATACAAAAAACAGTATGAATGAAAAGAAAATTTTTAATACTCTTTTAATACTTCTAAAAAGGTATGTTTAGCTAATGTGTCAGACACAGAATAAATGATAGTGTGCTCTAAAGGTTGACCCCCATTTGGGATGAACTGGGGAATTTACTCATACTTTCACTACTTGTGAGAAATAGGCCATCCCAAACTCATATTTACATAACAGAGTATTGATATTACATATAAAAACTACATTAAAAGAACATTTAAGTTGCAAAATGAAGCATTTAAACACTAGGAATTTACAGAATGAAGGCTGTTTGTGCACGGGCAACTTTAATTGTGGCATTTCCTAAACTTGAGTGTTGACTTGGCAGCCTTAATGTTCTTTAATATGGGGGAAAGATGGGTTATTATAATTTCCTACCTTTTTTAAGAAGCAAAATGAAAAAAACAGTGATTGTATCACGTGGCTCCATAGTGACCCCCACACTGGTAGACCATCAGCAAGTTTGGGACCTTTGGACCTAAAGCACAGATCTTTACCACTAACTGCTGCACCTTCCCCTCTGCTTTCCCCCTCCCTGCTCTCACCCCTCTGCATTCTAGTTAAGCTGCTGCTTCTCCTCCTCCTCCAATAGCAGGCTGTTATCTTCTATTGGGCCCAGCCAGAAGGATATGAGAAACACTTTTCTAATGAGTTCCACAGTTATTTTCCTCACAGCTTCCTGGCTGAAACCCTGGCTTCTATTCCAGTTTCTGAAAGGTAGTATATTCCAGTACTTATAAACCCTTCTGTCCAATTCTCCATTGGGGCTCCCATCCCCCTCTGCTCCTATTCACTCCTCCCCATCACTCTGACTCATGCCTCAACCTTCACCCCCATCTACTATCCATCCCCCCCACCCTGGCTCCTACTTCCCTCCCTTCATCCCCACACCTCCTGGCTTCTTCCCCTCTTCCTCTCTGTTTCCTGGCTCCTACTGTTCTCCAACAAGCTCCTGCAAAATTGAGCTGCCAAGCTCTGACAAGCCTAAGAAGTCTCCATCATACATGTATGACCTGAGATTTTTCAGAGTCTTCCAAAATTCACCAAATTTGGGGAGATTTTCACAAAGACAACAAAAAGCACATCCCTGATACTAGAATGACATCTTTGCCAAATTTAGAGTTTCTGATCCAAAGCATAGAGATACTAAAGTTTTTCAACAAAACAGCTGTAAGAATTTAACGTGGTCAAAACAATACATTTCCCCCAAAACCTGTTTTTTCAGACAGCTGAATCATTTTAAATGCAACTTTAAAAAAAAAAAATCAGCCTGAAGCTGACACCCAGCATTGGAAATGCCAGCCAAAGGGTTAAAGTGAGGCAAAAGTTATAAGTAAATGAAAACACAGTCTTATAATGAAAAATATTAGGCAACCTTTCTTACAGGGAAGCTTTGCTTATAATAATGAAGTCCTAACTATTTTAAAATGTGTATGCATAATATTAGAAACTCAAGGTGGGTGAGGCAATATCTTTTATTTGAAAAACTTCTGTTGGTGAACGAGACAAGCTTTCCAGTTTACACAGAGCTCTCCTTCAAGTCTGTGTAATCTCGAGAGCTTATCTCTTTCACCAACAGAAGTTGGTCCAATAAAAGATATTACCTCACCCATCTTGTGTCTCTAATATCCTGGGACCAAAAAGCTACAGCAACCATCCATAATACAACTTTATTGTTTAGTTCTACAATCCCATCACAATATCTTAGAACATTTTCTTCATAAACAGTTTTGAAAACCAAAATAGTTTCTTTTGCACTTAAAGATTTCATCCACAGTTTTCAACACAGAAAACTATGGGTGAGGTCTTCACACACATGGAAGTTTTCAAAAACTATTACACAGAAAGCTTTATGCTATGGTCCCTTTAAGATCTTGTGGCAATCACAAGTATTGTACACTATAATCTATGTTTCTGCGGTGCTCATAATTTGCAGAATTTTTAACATATGCAGCACCTGCTCACAAAAACAGGAGGAATTAAAATTAAAATACTAAATACACCATTAATGCAATATTAAAGTAGTTATGTTGAACACTGACAGTGTAGGAACTAAAATATTATGGTCTTCATAGTAATAATTAGTTAACCGTATATTTTCCATTTTTGTGCCTTATTACTGTTATGATGATGCTAAAAATACTCTACAAATTACAGGAAGTGCAGCAGCACTGAGTTAGGGTTCTTATCAAATAACTAACTTTTCATAACCTTAGTTTTGAGTGTTTATTATGATGACATCTTGTTATTATGGGACAAACCCTTTTGTTTAACATTTTATTTAACAAAATAGTTTCAGGACTAATGCTTTTTTTTTTTAAATTAAAGATAATCAATAACATTTTGTATTTACAAGCTATGAAGGAAATGGTGATCAACCCATTCCAGGCAACTGTATTTTGAACTAGGATTGTGACAAATGTACCCAATGCTTAAAAAAGGTAGTGGGCACGGTAAATCATTTCCAAGCCATATATAAATATGGCATAATTAAATGCTCAAACATTCTGAATTGAAACTTGTTCTGAATGGTATAAATGTTCCAACCATCAATTATTATTTTTGTCATTTCTTATTTCCCTCTGAACACAAAGATGTGTGACGCACCTCCCAAACCAGGAAGAAGGCATGTTTGCTGCCCCAAGGAGCTTAGAATCTAAATTACACACAATATAACCAGGGTGCAACAAGGCAATAAGCTAGGGACAGAGAGAAGAATGAGGTAAGATAATAAAATCTGTAGAAGAGAAAATTGCATATACCAAGATAGCTCATCATGAGCTCTAGCAAACCAAATAAAATTATTAAAAAGATTATTCATTAGAAGTAAAATCAATATCAATTTTTTTCATTCCACAAATGGCAATCTCCTGAGGGTATTCTGAAATTGCAATGAAGGCATGACAAATAATTATTTGTTACACTTATAAAATTCAGCTGATGAAAATCCATTAACCTTATGGTCATGGTTCACTTGTGTTTTATACTTGAGGCTTTTTACTGGAGAAATGCTATATTACAAGGCAAATTAAAGCCATTAATCTTTAACTCTTCCACTACCTGCAAATTTCAATGATTTCTGTGATCTCTTGATTAAATAAAGAACAGTCTTTGAGGTTTTGCCAATATCTATGCCATTTTCCTAAGTCACCTGCTTTTCAAGAAGACAAATAGTTGATATATATATATGACAAAGGTCACCCTGTCAAAATTTCAGTTTAATGACATGGCCCATAGGAGTTAACAAACTAAAGGATGCATTTACTCTCAAGTACTCCAACTATTATGGGGAAGGCATGAATCAATTTTACTGTTCAGTTTTTCTCCCAGTGAAAGTTATCCAGGATTCTAATAAGTATAAGCTCAAACAGTTCTGTCATCTAATCTTTCCCACAACATAAGATTCAGACATGCAAACGAAGCCCCATAGCACTCAATTCAAGCAATGTTCTAAAAGCTTCATTTCTGACTTGTATTTCCTTGAAAAGTCTCAGAAGTTTGTCCAAACCCTTTAACCTCTCAGATTCTTGAAAGGCAGTGCTTCTTAAAAAGTAGAGCTGTCACCATGACAGCACTGGCTTACGGCAGCAAGAGGCTGTTGGGCACTTCCCCATCTCAGGACTCAGGAAAGGAAAATAAATTGGTTCCTTTGGGTGAATTAGTGCACTGTCTTTGTTTAGGATAAAATAACTTTACTTCTCTGAACCGGCTGCCCACTTAGATTTAAATTATTCATTAAGACAACTAAACATTACATGGTAGATGTGCTGGGATATGCTGTTAGCCTAAGCTGCATGAAGCAGTATTTAAAACAAACACAGGTGGAAAGTGTTGATTATACCCTGAGTTTCCCCTGACAGTCAAATTTTTCTGGTAGTTGTAGAACGTTGTTCGGAATGTAACTGTAAACTGTTATTTTCATCAACTATATCTTGCAGTCTAAGCCCAAAATGACATGTGAAAACACATCAGAATTTTACTTTACATAAGCAACTGCATTTCTGAGCCACTATTCCTCCATCTTCTCTTGGCAAGAAATAGTGATATCGTCAGTCTGCACAGCCTGTAGGCAGGTCCTACTCATTTTAAATGCCCCTACTTTAATCACACAGTTGCCACTTGCCTTCTAGTATGATAAAGTGCAGAAGCCCTGGGAAGAAGGTTGTGGATTATTTAAACCTAAAATCCTCGTGGGACTGCTGAGGGAAAAACAACAGTGTGTACTACTGGCCTACAGAGAGCGGAACATTCGCTGCCTCAAGCAATATTCTCCAAGCCGTGGGTACTGACTGAAACACCACAGAAATTGTTTTACCCAGCAAGGGATTTCTAGATATTTTACAGATTTACTATCATAGCTGACAATATAATCACAACCTGAAAGTGACATATTATCAACTTTATTATTGTAAAAAGAAAAGCAAAAGAAAACACTCTGATGTGTACTTGCTTTAAATGAAGTATTGGGGCAGAGGCTAGGGTGGGAAACTCACGAGCACGCATGCAAGGATAGCAAAAGGTGAAACTTGAGCTAAGAGAAGAAAGACTAAAAATGAAGCAAGAATCTATATCAATTTGGAAAAAAGGCCTGGGACAGGGCCATGCAAATTCTCATGACATATCTCCGACCTCAAACAAATCTGCATTTACAGTGTATTAAGTAATAAATGTGTGTAATTCAGCATTTTGTGACTACTAATCCACTGCAGAACTGGCTATGGAAAACACACCAAATAATACAGCTATTTTAAATTGCATACTCAACAACCTATATATCCAAAATTTCAAGAAAATTAGGATAGTGGATTAACAGAATTTAATTTACACAAGAGTTTGATGTCAACTTCTAAAAGAAGGAGAAAGGCATAACTGAAGCTCCAGTGTTAACATTAAAACATTTTGTCCCAGCTGCATATGAAATCATAAAATGCTAGTTCCTGTCATGGAAAGAGTTAAGGCTAGTAACATTCTTTTATAATATATTTCAATATTTTCTACCTGTTTGGAAGCTAGTTTCCTTCATTTTGCTCTCTTTTGCAACACAAGTTTTAACAAAATTATGTATCTGTGGGAGCCAGGTGAGGACAAAGGATGCAAATTTAACACTGCTCACAGTTGGATGAAAAACACAGGTAAAGAATTCTTGAAAGACTGAAGGACAGGTGTGTGAGGGTAAGAACAACTCAGGAAGGATATCTTAAATATTGCACAAGGAGGAAAAGAGACAGTGCCAAAATATCCTTGCCTGCATTAACAACACTTCAGAATTGTTATTATTTTATTATGTACAGATTGTGGTAATCAACTCTTCACCATTTAGGTTGTTACTTTTTTCCATTGCATTCAGTTTGGAAAATGAAACTACAATGGTCAGTTATATTGTGGTCAATTTCATTTCTTATAGTGCTGCCAACTGCTCTACAAACAAGAAAGAAGACAGGGCTCTTCCTTCTTTAACGAGTTTGTAATCTAATTAGACAACAGAGTAGGATGGGTTGCGTGACTGAGCAGTGCAAATTAACACCTGTATTGTTAGCTCTTCAAGTTTTGTTTAGTGGTGGGGTTATCTTTAATTTTTATTTTATTTCAGCTCTTTTGTTTACAGTTCTTCAGTGGCTGTTGCAAGGTTTTAGGCTTTTTGGAAGAAGAGTATTTTAGGGAGGGAGATGAGAACCACTTTCTGGTTCTCATGTATTAGCATAATGCTGTTGTGTTGGGATTTTAGAATGGCAGGAGAATATTTATATTGACATTAAAATAAGTCCATACAGTTATTTTATTAAGCATTTCCTCCACTCCCATTTTTCTTTTAAATACAAAAAACCTACTCTATTTTGGATTTAACTAAAGCAGCAGTGTTCTTCTGCTTCATCTTTTAAATTTCTACTTAATTTTTTCTCTCTTTTTAAGTAGTTAAATTAAAAATATTCTTCCCTTTTCTTGTTTCGGCTTAGTTCTACCACAGCTGCCAAGTTTTGTTCTGTTCCATATCACATTTTATGAAAATTTTTGAATGTGTGATTTTGCATATTAGCAAAAAGTCTTCCTGAAACTCAGCCTTTGCATAATATCTCAAATGAGATGCAGGAATATGGACAGTGCTAATGACACACCGTAGTCCTCCCACTGCTGGAGTGACTGGTCATCTTGACTCTTTAGAGGCTGACAAAAATGTAACATCCTGAATTCTCCTGTGCGTGCACACCAGGTATTATTTGTATGTCCTTTTATTCCGAGGGGAAAAAACCCACAATATATTGCTGGCTACCTAAGCAGCGCCACTGTTAAACATGATTCCATGAGCAATATCTGATCCCTCAACTACATATTTCTTGGAGCTCTTCTAAATGTAGCAGTCATTAGTGAAATTGCACAGGTTTCATTCACCGTTTGCATGGAAAGAAACCCTGAGCAATTCCAAAATCTCAGAATTCTCCTAAGTTTATTTTAAATACTGACATACACAACCTTAGAATATATTTCTGCACACTCACCCTTATTTTGTCATCTGTTTCCATAGTGGCTTGAAGTTTCCCATTCACACTGAATACACAGAAAAGGCCATTTTCATAGTATATGATACAGTGGCCCTCTCTTGAAGCCTGGATAAGTTTTGGTCTCAAGCAGTTTTCAGGACCTTCTAATGTCCTCAATAGGTCTCCATTCATAGAATGTATGAGACATGGTCCTTCTGATGAAACAGAATTAAAAGCACTTGTTATTTTCATATCAAATCCATCCAAAGACATTAAAGAACAATGAGTAATGGCTTTTATTGAATTAACTCAAAATGTGTTATAAATGGAAAATTTAAGGTACATTCTTGTAATACTAAAGTTCTTCACATTGGTAGTCTCATCTCCTAAAAGTCTAGAGTTGCACTAGGGTAACTAAAGCAATCACCTACTTTAAGGCAACGTCCACACTACCACTTATGTCATTATAACCTAAGCGCTGGACAGTGTTATGTAGGTTGGAGAGCTTCTCCCACTAACATTGGGGGTGGATTAATTAAGTAGATGGGAGAGCTCTCCCCTGTCATCTTAGAGCAGCTCCACTAGAGAGTTTACAGGGGCGCGGCTGCACCAATGCAGCCGCGCCCCTGTAAGCTCTCTAGTGTAGCCATAACCTTAGTCTCTTTAGGAGCTTCCCTGAAAGCTTGATAGTTACCAAATTTTTCTGCTGAATGCAACAAAATAAGTCTGTACTGAATCTGAAGGCTAGATTTTCACGGTAAGATGCACTTATTTGCATCCTCACAATTGCAGCACCTAACTTAGGTGTGCAAATTCCTGATATGCATTCACAAATCAGATGTGTACCCATATATGACTAGCTACATTCTTCATTGGTAATGAACATGGACAAAAACTTAATTAGTATGCAGGTATACATCAGGTATTCCCTTATGTAAGTTACGAGCATACAAAGCGTGTGCAGTTTTGAGTGCCAAACTTGGAAAATGCAGCCTATGATAGCAACTTTTGAAACACTGAAGAAGGAAGGTCTCTGTTCCAAGGAGGACAGATCAATAGACAAAGGTAGGGAAGGGGGACAACTACAGGCAATTTATGTACAAGTGAACACAATTCATTGTAAGCAACCCAGCAGAAACGGGTCTTTAAGAAAGATTTAAAGTAGGGACCTTATAGATGAGCTCAGAGAAGCTGAACCTAACCACTGCAAATTTTAGTTGGGAATGCAAATATATCTTTAAATAACTACAACACAAATCGCTGCTTTTCCCCCTGAGGAGTTATCCATAACAAAAACAAAGCACATAATTACATTACATTCTTGATAGTCTCAGCAAAGAGCCAGGAACACATAAAGGATAGTTTGCTCTGTATTGTCTAATAACTTCTGAATAAACAAAAACAAGGTAACTGGAAGACCCGCATGGGGAAGATGTCTGTGCTGTACTTCTATAGATACACGTGAATCGGCTTCAATTTTAATGTGTTATGGTCAAAAGATGTTTTTAAAATTGACTTAAAAGGAAAACCTGTGCCAATTAAAACAAGGGTTTTTTTATATGAATCATACATAATTAATATGATCTCCATCATCGTAGACTGTATTCACCTTTAAACTAGGAGAATAACTTTATGACCAAAATACAGTTTTAAAAAGATAACAGAAAACCTTCTACCTTTAGCACCACTTATTACCAGACCAAGTTCAGCACAAACTGTAGCACAAACGATCTCATAGTCATGTCCTGTCAAGATGGCTCGGGGAGTGGCAAAATCACCTTCAAGGAAACAAGAAAAAAGGAATCTTCAGTTACAATTCATCTCTAAAAGCAGTGTTTACAGTAATTCACATATTTATTTTCTTTGCCATTGGAGTTTACACTTTCGAAAACAGATACTCATGATATGGACTATACTTTTTATGTTACACTTGAGATTGACTTCTTCCATACTGCTGAGCAACAGTACACTAGTAGCACTGCCTTTCAGAAATTCAGCCTGGCCATTTACTAATGAAGAGACACATAACTCAACTGTATATAGACAAGAGCTAGTTTGAACATAAAGGATTCTACTCCCTCTCAGTGGACAAAGTTCATGTCAATAAATATTCTGTAAATAAGTGTAGATGTCACTACGATAAGTAACAAGGGAAAACATTTATAATGTCCAAGTTGAAGGAAGGAGTCCACCTACTGATTTCACTGTAACCTGTTTCCAGTATTGAAACCACAACTATGAGGCTTAACTGAGTTCCTCATAGCCAGTTGGTGCTTTGTCCAAAGCAATTATTTTTTCCAGAATCTGTCTTTAGAGACCAAATCAAACACTTAGGAATGTTGTCAATAGAGGAAAATTGTAAGCAGACATATTGTTATGAACTGTTGAACTGGTCAGACTTAAACCTTTTGTCACGACAAATATGGGTAATTAACTTTATTCTCAAAGATCAGACACAGAAAGTGTATGCATGTGTTATCATAAACTTCTTTAAAAATACTTCAGACCTCATCTCATGGATTTTCACTAGCTCACTTTCCCAGAATGCTAGTAGTCCATGGAAAGCACAATGTTATTTTTGCAATTACTGTCTAATTATTTCAGTTGGAAGCCTTTTATGAAGAGTTAAAATCATTAAAGTTTTAAGTAATATGTTTTTGATGAGGTTATCACACTTAGCTTAATAAAAGAGAACTACAAATAAGCTTTTTGTAGCAGGAAATATTTTTAATTTAAATTAAATGATGACTTTTTTTTCTCCTGTGGAATGCCAGGGCTATAGAGAAAGATGGTGGTGAAAATCAAATGTTATTTTAATTTTAAAAAATAGTACATGGATTTGCAAAGACACAGTAAGAAGTAATAGTGTCAAGTGATTCCAGCAAGGATAAAGCAGCACGTTTAGATAGCATGATTCAAAAAGTTTTGAAGTCGAAATTTTTAAAAAACCAAATATTAATAAGCACAATCTAATTAATGTGTCTATTCATTTATACTGCACTCTCCAAAGTAGTGTCTGCATAATTTCTAATAAAACACTCAGATTGTTAGAACAGACCCTGCAAACAGAGAATGTTTTCACAGGCACAATGAGTTTTCTCTATGCAGGACTGGACATGTGAAAGTAAAGTTAAAAAGACTTTTCTTACTCTTACCAGTGTGCGCTTTAACTCTGATCATTTGCAACAATTCTGAGAATGTCCACATAGCTGTCATGTTCAAATGGTCTTTTTAAAAAGGTCATAATCTATGATCCCGTATCAAACCAGGGATTATGACCTTTCAAAATACGATTTATTCTGCAATTACTGCTACAATACATAATTTATATTATTGTAACATACAAATGTTGCGAAGTAAACAGTATTTTTTCTTAATAAATCAGGAAAATATCATTCATATATATAAATACTTTGGAGCAGCTCAGTAAGTGATCCCTAATCCCCAAATATATAACCACGAAATGCTACAGCTTTTGTTTCATATGGAGTTTGGCAAAACACACTCAAAATCAGGAAGCATGGCAGACAGTTCAGAAAAAAAATTAAAAGCATAAGGAATAGACTTATGATCAGTAGGTACTTCTCAGCTGACTGATTTTACAGAAATATGGCTATATTGAACTTTCCTCACCTAAACACGGAACA
This sequence comes from Lepidochelys kempii, assembly GCF_965140285.1. Taxonomy (NCBI): domain Eukaryota; kingdom Metazoa; phylum Chordata; order Testudines; family Cheloniidae; genus Lepidochelys; species Lepidochelys kempii. The sequence goes on from NC_136383.1 coordinate 56,684,609, forward strand.
AGCACTTTTAAAAGTGAATGAAACAATGAAGACAATCCATGACTTTGCACAAATGGATAGAAAAAAGTTCTATAAACTTTAATGGTAACACTGGAATCTACTTTAACAGCCTCATTACCCAGTATCAAATTCTATTTTGTAGACCCATACTCTGTCCTATTGTCCCCAAATGAAATGTAAGGCAGTTTTGCAGTTTCTGGTTTGGAGTATTTTTTAATTGAGATGCACACATTAGCAACATTAAATAGTCAGTAATAGTTATTATTTAACACTGTCTTTGGAACTTGCATTTAACACAAAACTCCACAGATCATCAAAAAATTAAACGAATTAATATATGAAATATTTTCATAAAACAATAGTTTTAAAATTGAAATCATGAGAGTTTGAAATGAGCAGCACCGATTCGGGGTTAATGGGATTATGTTGTTTGAGTTTAAAAGGACATTTAAGGAACTGTTTTAAATGCAGTTATTAGAGGATAGAAGCAAAAACCCAAGTGGCACAAGATGTTTACTTTAAATGCTTGTGGTAGTAGTGTTATTGTTGTCTCTGTGGATTAAATGTTATGCATTTCCACAATACCTACCCCAATAGTATCTAGGAGTTAGGCTTCTCCTACAACACAACATGGACTGATGATACAGGTTTATCATAATACATAGTAAAAATTCTATCTATCTATAATACTTATGTTGTTTTTCATTTAGTAATATTATATTCATATATTATATAAATTAGAATATAAACCTGTGTTACTTAGCTTATAAGCAGTGTCTCACAAATCCATTCATCCAACTGTTTACCAAATAGCTTTAGCATTAAATAATTTCGCATCAATAAAAAAAAGAGAACAACAATCAGAAAAGTAAATTTACAAAGAAACCTCCAGTTAGGCTATTCCTCTCACTATTGAAAAACAAGAATCTTGTGAAAAGTCAGGCTGGCTCTTTTGATAAAAATGTTAAATATTTAGAGGTTTTTAAGACACTGATTTACCAAATAATGGGGTCACTTAAAAGCTGATTGTAGAGCAGAACAGATTTCTTTAAAAGCTTTTAAACTGTTACTGCTTCAGAAGATTATCATGGTTTTCAATAATGCAGAGAAAATTTTATTTTGTCACTGGTTTAAGGGGCACCTCTTCAAACTTTTCTAAATTGTTTTAGGGGAACCAGCTTCTAGACCCCTTTGAAAAGCTGTGGAAATGACTTCAAAGGAAAAAAGAGTCTTTGTCCTTTAAGCAGGTTTACGACCACTGAGGCAAACCCTAACTAACGGGTGAAAAGAATACTCAGGCATCTTTATGGAGATCCTTAAGGAAGATGAACAAGTCAAATGAGATTAAAGATAGCCCAAATCCTGGCACTAATAACCAAGACACAGCAGTCTTACAGATGTGCTTTTCTCAGCACAGTATATAATAATAATCTTAACCAATACCACTGTTGGAGTACTACTTAAATTTGAATGGTGTAGAAATATTAGTGGCACATTCACATTGTAATAAATGTAGCCACAACTTATTAAAATCATAATATATATAAAACTCTTTTTCCAGAAATAGGTAGGATATTTTACCTTTACAGTAACTATTCAAATGATGTCAGAGAACTCTCTTGCGTTACAATAAATAATTGCTGCAAAGTTGTTTTCCCATAGAAAATATCACTCTTGCTTAAGTGACCAAAGTACACTTTAAATCATAAAACTCAAACTTCAGAAGATAAAATAACACCACATGATATCACATGTGCAATATTTTACTGAAAAAGTGCTGGATGCTTGGAAACTACATTTTAAAAGGAATAGTGGAATTATAACAAAGTCAAAACTTTCTTCCAGTTTTACAACATCCAGAAGAAGTCACTCCTTACAGCTAAAGAATAACTGTTTAGTGTTTCTGGGATTTCCTCCTCCTAGTTTTCCAGCCTTGGTGGTGTTAAACAAAACAGAATCATGACATCTTAAATCCAGAAGCGAATTCCTTGTTTAATTGCTTGCTATGTTACAACGACTGACTGAAAGAACTGACAAATACAGCAAACTCTGAACATTTCCATCTAACCTGTACTCAACCTAGAAACAAAAACATATCCCACATTAAAATGTGACATGCCCTTTCCTAAAACTAGCACTTGATGAGATAACATTATGCAACATATTAAAATGTAAATATTTTGACTATGGCTCCTTTCATACTCTATGCTGAGAAGGCAGTTAATTATGATAAGTCACTGATATATGAACAGTAATTCTCAAGTTATGATTCCATGATTGTAAAGGCTGTAGGACACCTTTTTAAGTGCAAATTAATTATGTAATTTTATGTCTTAATATAAAATTCTAATTAAATAAAACATCAATTAACTGAACTATCTTTTTACTTACTGCTTGCTAAAATAACTGAGTGCTTTCCCACAAGGATAGCCAAAACTAAACACTTTCCACAAATTTCACAATTTTTAAAATTACTGTTTCTAATAAAAACTGACAAAAATAATAAAATCTTTAAAATAAGGTTACATAACTGTAAAACCCTAATTATGAAATCTGGGAACTATGAGCACAAGCCATATTCCATCCGAACGTAAATATGCAAAACAACAAAACAATCTCAAGGGCTCCGCTATGCCATTAGACTTCCACGTTAGTTTTACAACGCATTTCAGAGTTTATTTGCCTCAAACTGATTCCTGTTAAATATCTCTATAAATACTACATTTATGGAATTCTGCAGAGTGGCTGCCAATAACAAAATTTCGCTGCTACACAAATGAGACTAGCTCTTTCACGTACAACAAATCTTACTGAATGATGAGATATACATATGTTATGAAAGTATCACTGCAATTTTAGTCTGAAAGCTGATTTCTTTTTAAACACACAATTTTTATACTATATTTTAGTTACAAGGTACATAAGAACTCTGCCTTTATGTTATTCTCCACTTTAGAGAGACAGGAGTTTTTCCTCCCAACTCCAATCTTTTTTCCTTCTACTGTTGCATGTCATCTGTTCAAACTTTTTATAATCTCACAAAATGCACAACCTTAAATCTGGAAGCTAGTTTTGTCTTTGCACATGTTACTTAAAGACTATAGTTTGCCCAAAGGAAAGAATTTATTTGAGTAAACTCACATTTGAAACCTGAAACAAAATCCAGAAATTGAAATGCAACTGATGCGAGTAACATTTCCAACCCTGACTAGTAAAGTGCTAAACGTATATTTACTTTATCATGTGGCTCAAGATTACTAATAAGCTTATTACCGCTGAGGAGACCAAGAGAGCTTATTTCAATCCATCCCTTAGTTACCCCGTGCAAACATTTGACTGACACGGAGTACTGAGTAAGCAGATGCTATTAGAATGTAACATTTTTTTGTTCATCTCCCTTCAGAGTAGTTAATTAGAAACATGAATTTGAATGCTTTTCTTGTGTTTATAGACACACTCTCGCTTCAGGATATGGTTTCTTGTATCTCTAAAATGGGACAATATAAAGAGCAAAACAAATATTACAACCTGTATTAATGGAATATTACAATTCAGACTTTACATGCACAAAGTCTGGACTCCCATGCCTCACAATTCCCATCCTATGTGCAATGTGAACTCTTCTGGAACCTCTTCCCCCTCATTCATAGTTTGTCAGTTGAAAGTCCTGGGAAGTCTCTTACTCCTCCCACTGAATATGAACTCCTCTCAAGTCCCTTGCAGACATCAGTGGTATGACTATCCAGTGTCTCCACTGTACATAACATTTTAACATATGCTCTGTACCCAGTTAATTAAAGTATCCATCCAAAAAGGAAAATTATTAAGATTATAAAGCAACTATTTCAATAAAAATTATAGCAATTGTAAGACAAGGTGCTAACATATGTCTATTTTTAGCAGTATTCTTTGTGTTATATCTAAAGATCAACTCCATCACAAAACAAATATGTTTGAGTTTCTCTCTTAATCAAAAAAAAAAATCTCAGATGAACGATTTCATACCATGGTTTAGCTCACTTTAAATCTATCAGTTTCTGCTGTTTTTACTATTTTCTGCTTATTAGAATATATTCTACAAAAAAATCTTGTAAAATTTTGTTCCAATTAAGAAAACTTCTTAATCATTTAAAACCTTTTAAAATATACAGCCCAACAACAGTATTAAATAATTAGAGCATATACTGTAGCAATATGATCTTATTTTTAAATAGGTAATTAATTTTAAAACAACTTGTTTTAAATATAGTATTAGATACACGTTTTGAGACCTTTCATATTGCAATGACTTGGAACGTTGTAGCATTTTAAAAAAAAACAACCAGCCAATGAATGATCAGCCTTAAAAAGAAAGAGTTTTGTTTCTTCTTTTAAAAAGCAAACAGTATTTTTCAACAAATTTAGTCTTCCAGCTAAGTGGGGCTCTTAATATATATAATTCCGACTATATAAAGTGTTCTAGTGTGTACCATAGTGAATTTACATCCTGCAATTCCTATGTTACGGAAATTAATTCCAGAAACTCTTTGAAATGTTTCCTAGCTGAGCCTAAAGTATGGTACTTACCAAACATTTTTTTTACAGCAGTAAAGTCTGGTTTTGAAGATACTCAAAGTATCAATTCTAGACCATAAATCATTACTTCTTCTGTTTTACTCTACTCTATCTGTGTGGTACAGTCTTAGAATTGAATAGTATAGTCATTTTACTCAGTAATCAAACAATTTAAATAAATGTGATATATTAATACATCATCCCAACACCATGCATATGGTGCACATTAAGGTTAAATTCATTTACCATATGAATACAATTCCTTTTACCACCATCTATTATTAGTTACAAGTTGTAAATATAGCATTGTTTTGCCTGGAACCTGAAGGCCTGCATTACATCATGGAGCACTAAACATCCTGATCCTTCTGGAGAATTTCATGTATATAGTTTATTGATGCCTGAAGCTGGATGCTGCCAACATAGCATCCAGCTTAGCCAATTTTCTCTAAATTTTTCCATTCAAGAAAAAGATAATGCCTTTGTTTGTGTTTGTATAGTGTCTAGAACATTGTAGGTACCAAAATATACCACCACCAATTTGATTCAAGAAGAAAACATGAAATTCCTTCTCTACTAGCCAGTTGGAAATAATTACATTACAAATGCAGTACTTAATATTGGAGAACATATTTTTAGTTTAAACTAAAATATTTTTAGTCTGCACAATTAAAATGAACCTGCTGCATTTGAGAATGATTTCTGAAGCAGCTACTATTAGGATTGCAAGTTCTGTAGAGACGCTGTAGAGACACTAATGCTTTATTGGCATTATATAAATACAAAATTATAATATTTATTATTTATACAATATTATAGGTTTGAATGGAGTTACTAGACATACAACATCGCAAGGTTCATCCATCTATTATGTCTTGTTTTTATGACTTAAAGTTATTTGGGGCAGAGGCTGTCATTTACTGTGTGTTTACATAGTGCCTAGAACAACAGGGCCCCAACGGAAGTAAGGCCTCCATGCACGACATTTTAAAACTACCACCAATACCCCTGTGCCCTTACAGCAGTATAATCTAGGGTCTCATTCTGGAGGTCAGATACATGCAGGCTGTGCCTCTGCAAAACCCCACTGACTTCAATGGTGTTTTGGAGACGTCTGTGTGTGTTGGGGTGTATACCCCTGCATCTCCAATAGGCCTATGATCAAAGTCTATGTTTCTTAAACTTCCATGGGAGTTTGGGGTGACCTAGGAATGCAGGAACAGACTCTAAATGCCAGATAGAAATTTAAGTGGTTACTGTAGCTTAAATATATTATTTTGTAGTTACTTTTATGTACCTGTTGCTCTTTCTTTTCTGAGAAACATACATTCCTGAGCTTAAATTCCAAGTACAGAACATTTTATTATTGAACTTGCTAACATTCTAGTAAAAAAGAAGAAAATATTCCATTTTTCTTACCATTACACTTAAAACACTACTGACATACTCCAGTTTCAGGTTGCACAACAACATTACATTCAGTTTGTGCCTTCTTATTAGAAGGAGACAAATTATAGTACAAATAAAATCCACATGAGTTTCACACCAAATCTGCCAAAGAGTGTGTGTGTATATTTAATATTTTAAGCAGTAGTATTTTATGGAGGATCAGTCCCCACATCATTTTCACATCATTGCCAGCAGATGGCAGTGTAGAATGCTTGGTTATATACAGTAAAACGCTACTCTGCCCAGCCATTTTCGAGAAACAAAGAGTATTTATTAATGGCTGCAGTGAAACAGTACTCAAATAAAACCGGGTGGTTTTTTTTTTTAAGAAATAATACATATCATTCAGTGTGTGTGTGTCAAAGTAAATTTATGTATAATATACAGGGGATTGCATATAACAAATATATAAAGGTACTCAGACACAGTCACTGCTTTTAATTCTCAACATGATACTCTACCTACCTCACAGCAGCACTAGGTTTTCTTAACAGAAGGAATACAGCATAAGTCCTCCTCGGAGAGATCAACTACAATCATTCTAAACTCATTTCAAATATTTGGAGATATTATAATTTTCTACATGGGTACATATTAATAAAATCAATAGCAGGTTTTGCATTACTGACATGATTGATGATTTATGAGTGGCCTAGATACCATGGTGACTAACACTATACAAAAATCATAGTACACAATGACGTTTTTAGTAAAGAAAAACAATGTAGCTACGTTATATACTACTTTTTAAAAAGCCCTGTTCTTACAATTATAGCTACAATTCCTAAATAAATATTTATGTTACAAACAGTTTTTAAAAATCTGAAATAGTTTTTATAATGGCCATAGTTCTCAAAACTGCAGAGACTTACGTGCATGCTTAATTTTATACACAATGAGCAGTCCCACTGACTTCAAATTATAGAAATATGATTTGCCTTAAAGCAAGAAGACTGCTCACAGGGTATAAAATTATGCATGAGTGTAAGCTTTTGCAGGATTTTTGCAGGATTGGGGCCTAGGAGATTAGGGTGTCTGACTGCAAAGAAATGATCTACAATGCTATATTTTAATCAGTCAAAAGCAGGGTATTAATGTGGTGATATTTCTGGATTTTAATCATCAACAAAAACAGCAATACCTAAATTTTTTAAAATATTTGAATGAAACATTTACAAAATTTTAATTTTCACACTGAGGAGTATTTATAATAGTAGTGGCAGAAAAAATTTGTATCTTGCTAAACACAGTAATTAATATAATAAAAAGTACATAGCAAGATACAAAACTCTAGACATGATGGCTTTTGTGAGTTTAAAATAATATAAAAATGCAAATCTGAATAGACTATATGATGCTTGTGCATGTTAACTACAGTTGTACTGTTCCCATAAACTCTTGGTTAAATCCATTTGTCTGGTTTAAATATTAAACATCCAATGTTATATGCTGCAATATAGCTACAACAACCAGTCACAATAAAAAGAGCTGGAGTTTGTTTCTCTAATATGCCTCAGAAAACTATAGTTTTAGAAGGGCACTACATTACGATACAACACTATTCACTGAATGCACTGCTGTGTATTGATGATCTTCACAACATATTTGTGATACATACAGAGTAACCTTTTCAAACTTTAGGTTATAACATTAAAAGAGGTAACATAATTTGCTTTATCCACATACGTGTAGACGACTGATGCAATAATTCATAGGATACAAAATGTTAGTTTAGTGGCAGCAATATAACTACCAACTTTATATATTTCATTACTATTGGATGTTCCTGTGAGTTAACCTTTAATTTTATTAAAGCAAATCATATTTCCAAAGTAGACATGCTTTCTTGTCTTTTACAATAAGAAAGTGTCAACATAATTGTAAATATATCCACAGGAAATTTAAAAGCAACAGTAGAAGGTTCTCTCCATCTACTAGAGCACTGCACTGGATGACAGAAAAGCCCTCTGTTGAGAGCTCAACAATACAAACATTATTTTTTTAGAAGTATGTTAAATACATAAGGCAATAAAATTCACACTCTATACCTAACTGAAACATATGGAACCTCAGACAGAATAATTATAATGCAGAAATTACAACTGTTCAAGGCACAGAGCATACAATTCAATTCACTAACTTAACTGGCCTCTGCATGAGTAAAGAATGTGGGGTAGGGTGGCTGGAAGAATTGTAAAGGTAATCCCCCCATCAAAGAATTGGTGTGGACTGTAACCAACCTCTCCCAACTCCATGGCTGCCACTCCAGTTTACAAATTGGACCAGAATTTGGTGTAACCTTTGCACATCATTTGTACCTGAATCCTGCCATCCCTTCTTTTCTGCGGAAAAGGACCTAGGGGTGACAGTGGACGAGAAGCTGGATATGAGTCAGCAGTGTGCCCTTGTTGCCAAGAAGGCCAATGGCATTTTGGGATGTATAAGTAGGGGCATAGTGAGCAGATCGAGGGACGTGATCGTCCCCCTCTATTCGACATTGGTGAGGCCTCATCTGGAGTACTGTGTCCAGTTTTGGGCCCCACACTACAAGAAGGATATGGATAAATTGGAAAGAGTCCAGCGAAGGGCAACAAAAATGATTAAGGGTCTGGAACACATGACTTATGAGGAGAGGCTGAGGGAACTGGGATTGTTTAGTCTGCAGAAGAGAAGAATGAGGGGGGATTTGATAGCTGCTTTCAACTACCTGAGAGGTAGTTCCAGAGAGGATGGTTCTACACTATTCTCAGTGGTGGAAGAGGACAGGACAAGGAGTAATGGTCTCAAGTTGCAGTGGGGGAGGTTTAGGTTGGATATTAGGAAAAACTTTTTCACTAGGAGGGTGGTGAAACACTGGAATGCGTTGCCTAGGGAGGTGGTGGAATCTCCTTCCTTAGAGGTTTTTAAGGTCAGGCTTGACAAAGCCTTGGCTGGGATGATTTAATTGGGGATGGATCCTGCTTTTGAGCAGGGGGTTAGACTAGATGACCTCCTGAGGTCCCTTCCAACCCTGATATTCTATGATTCTATGATGCACCTCAGCTGTCACCCACTGCACTAACTAACAGGCACAGAAAGCCCACTCCCATCTTCCCCCTTCTGCAGGACACAGTGAGTTCACTGGCATCTTTGCAACATCACTACATCCAGTGCCCTCCACACAGCCCCAAGACTAGGCGTAAGTGGTGTAGAAGGCCTTAGGCTGGCCCTGTATGTCAGAGTGAATTTCACCCATATGAGGTGTAATTTTCAAAAACACCTGCATGGCTATCTACTATTAGCAGCTTGTGTACAAAATAAATAAATAAAATGGGAGCCCTGACTGCAATGGCTATATGGTATCAACATCGTCCAGGACATTTTTCAAAAAGCTTTAAACGACGTTCACAAATATTTTCTTGTTTTTAGATAAACATCTCTAAATACATTGAAAGCTAACCTCACATAAGTAAATAACTTGTCTTTTCCTCCCCTTAACTTTGCCGTAAGTGGCGGTTGTTTCTGTCACACATCTACTAGTTACTCAAGAGACTGTGATAAGTCTCAGGACTTTCCTAAAAGATGCAACAGTTACTTCAGATCTGTTGTTCCACTCTTAGTCATTTTTAAAGCTGGCTGGAAATTTTTCCATTAGAAGATGCCAATTCATCAAAAGCAAGACAGCTAGCAGAAACATGTCAATCTTGACAAAATTTCATTTAAAAAATAGCCTGACACAAAGCACTTGTACAGGTGACTTAATTTTCAAATGTCTTTTATTTTAGATTATAAAAATATTTCTATTTAAAAAATGTCAAAATCAGAATGAAACATTTTTTATTTTATTGTAATGTTCTGATTGACTTGGAAATTTTTAAATTTCTTTAAATTTGCCAGACTAGCCAGAAATATTTTTAAAATGTTTTCATTCCATTTAGTGCAGAGAAAAAAAGTGAACTTGCAGAATTTCCCACGAAACAGAAAATTCGGTTCCCATCCAGATCATTTTTATTTTTTTCTTGCTGTTTATTAACTAGTCAGCAAGAGAGGCTAATTTATTAAATTGTATTGATCTATCTAAAAACAAAGAGCCTGAATGAACTGCAGGGCTCTGTATATTGTTACTTGTAGTGTTTTCCTAACTACTTAAGTTGTTGACAATTGTCTATGCTCTTTTCCTATATTACTGCATTCATAATGTAGGAGTATAATACACTTCATCAGTGATTAGTTCAAGTTAAGTTTTAAAAAGTTACCTTTTTCAGCACTAACGTAGGGAATATGACAGCTAGGCAGCATTTTGTATTAAAAAAGCAAAGTAAATACAGTTTCAGACTAACATCCATCCATCTTCACCTATGTGTTTCAAATTGCTGAATATCCCCACATATAACAACTTTAGTACATGTCCATGATAGACAGACAGATAGAAAGACCTGTTGTTGATGATTCAGCCAAAATAAGCAGTCACATCCCCCAGGAAGAGGACTTAACATAAAATTTAAAAAAAGAAAATATATAAATGTAAGTTTAAATAATATTTATTTTGCTAACACATTTCTTCTGTAAAACAAAAAGATGAAGAATTTTCCCATACAGTAGATTTATGGCAGAGCAGTTACTGATGGAAAATTATTCTTTATAAATATTTTGATATAAATAATCAAATGGAACATTTATTTATTAACTATGCCACAACCATAATTGCTTGTCAGCTTGGGTTAAGTACTATTTTAAAACATTTATAAAGGCAGCCGAGCTCAATGCTTCCTGAAGTAATGAAACAAAAAAAAAAGCAACTTAGGTGAAATGTAGTTGCTATCTGGTGGGAATATGTGAAGGGGGAGTTAAGTCATATTGGTCCACTGAGAGGCGGATAGAGGAGGAGTAGCGTAGTGGGGAGGAAGGGAAGCAGTGCTGCTGTTTTAGATGATTGCTGTTGCAACTCTTAATACTATGGTGTATAAAGGGGGCCCCTTGAGTGCCCTTTGGCGTATAGCTGTTATTAAGATTGAATTCACAATAAACAAACCTATTTACATTTTAAAAACTAGAAAAATGCCAACTATAAAAAATGTAAAATTAAATGATGGACATAATGTCAAAATCATACATCAATTTATATTATTAAAAACTACTTCGTGGCAACAGATCAGAAGCTTAAATACAAAAGACCAAGGAATAACGGATGAAACGATTAAATATCTATAGAGCCAATCCTGCATGTGGTTATGTGGGTGGAACCCACCAACTTCAGTGGTGTGCCACACCCATGCTGGCGTTTGTCTGTGCGGAGTCACTTACAGGATCAGTGTCTATAAATCTCTAACACAAAAAAAATAGACAATCATACACTTGTTGCTCTTTTCTTTCAGTGGCCGGGCTGGAATTCTCACATTTCTGACAGAATCAGAACTGGGCAGAAACATGTCTTTTGGGTTTCCCTTATTGACTGTTTTGACTAAACACAGAAGTCAATAAAGTTACACCTACAATTAATTTAGACCACTATATTGTAAGCTTGTTGGGGCACAAACTGTCTTTTCATTGTATACGTGTATAGGCCTAGCAACAAGGGTCACAATTGCTGATAGGGTTTCCAGGCACAACTACAAAATAAATATTAAAAAATAACAATTAACAAGTCTAAACAGAAATTGTTGTTGTTGTTGCAAACCACCACTTGGCTAACCTCCAAAGAGATGGGACGATTTTATCGTGAAAAGACATGGCTGCACATGGAAAAGGAAGGCCAGGATACGAGAAGAACGGAAGACGTGTTGTGATTAGTGCAATCTATACGAGGGCTGAAGGACCAATCGATCGAGGTGTCAAATAGAAATATCTAGCAGTTATGATGCCCACCCATCAGGTGGAGCTTTGACAGGATTGGCAGGGGCAGAAAGAGACACCATCAGGTGGTCCTTGACAAAGTTCATAGCAATGTGGGGGGAACCCTCCTCTTCCTTATGCAGCTGGTTGGGAGAGGTGAAATTGAGGAAACCTTCCCCACCACCAGAATTAACTCATGCTGATCCTCTGACTTTCCAGTTGGTCCACACTCATTTGGTTGCAAAAGGGTGATTTTTAGATATGCACTAGGGCCGAGTGCTCTGGTCACCCACCGAATGGGCATGTGAGCCACAAGGTCCTGTAAAGAACGAAGCACCTTTCATCTATATCCATCTCACTGGAAGCAAGGATGGATTGGAATTTCTGATAATTGCTTCCTTTTTTGCCTTCAAGCAATTAAAATTTGAAATGGATACACTTTTTGTTGTTTTCATGTCTCAGTATACGTCCGTAATTACATCTTTAAGAGATATTTAGTCTTAATTCTGTCTTAACAGATGTGGAGGGTGTTGTTTCAGCTGCACAAATCTTTTTTCCTGGAATTTGATTTAGGTTTTTTTATTTTTAAGAGGCCACATGAAAGTTTAAATCAATTCTGGCTATGTCAATGGAAGAGATACCACAGTGATGAGCACAGTATAAATGCCTATATACACAGCTTTTAACTTCACTCTTTGCAACATTTGATAGCACTATAGTTAATATATATTTCAAATGTTACATGCATAGGATCAAATTCTGCTATCAGTTACATCCAAGTAACCCCTATTGAATAAAACAGGTGAGTCTCAGGTGTAACACTGGGTAGAACCGTAGCAAGTTATAGATGAGTTTTATTCCATACCTATCTGCCATGTAGTACATTTTATATTTAATTTGATCTAGAGGGGGGTGCCAAGTGTCTCCCTATTCCCTCACTCATCTGGCTCTTTTGGACACAGCTGGGATGGAGGAGAGACCAGCACTAATCTCACAGAGCAATCTGGGAGTGTCCCAGAATTTTGGGGAACAGTGGAGTCCTGCTCAGAGAATCATTTTTATCCCCTTACTGGAAATCGGCTCTGAGAATTGATTTGTGACTAAGGTCAATGGTGAGCAGAGGCCTATGCCCTAAATAGGAGTTGGATCCTCAGGAGCTTATTGTAATTTACAAGAAATACCTCAGGTGAGTAAAAACGCTTCCAGTTTACCTGCAGACTTTGTAAATGCTCAGTCCTAAAATGATCTATTTTCAGAGATTATGAGGTTTGTGAACACTAAAAAGAATAGCTCATGAAGGTTGCCATCTACATCAGCTTCCCTTCTGAGTTTCTAAATGCTGAGCCTTTAAATGTATGTAGTCTATCAGTTTATTGGAGTAGCATGTAAACTTTATAAATCCTGGAATAAGGAACTCTAAGAAGGTACTTTACATTAAAAGAGTTATCTAATGGGTTTACAAAATCCATGGACATAACTGGTTGTTAGAGGTGCTAAATCCCACTGTAGTAACTGGTTTGTAATTATCTGAATGGAGCCTACAGCCTGAAGGTCTTGAAAACACTGTACACAAGATCTGCATGCATGGAAGCAGAGTAATTAGCATACAGTTCATACATTCCACAGGATGGGGTTGCAGATCAGTAAAAAATGGGCTTCACTTGTGGACCCTGTAAATATAGTAGGCAACACCCACAAATCTCGAATGCCTCATAGCAGTAAACTACTAAAGTATTTTCTGAAGAGGACTGTTTTGCTTCCTAGAATGTAAAGCTCTACCTGATGGGCCTGTCAAACTTTTAAGTTCCTTGAACAAGACTACTTGGGGCTTCCTACATTTATAAGCGCTTCAAGAATAGTGCAGTGTTTGCCATTTTCCTGACCATCAGATTGCAACCTATGCATATTGTGCCCACAAAGATTTTTTTCTCCTTCAACCAAAGCTATTTATTTTAAGGAGCTTATAAAACTATGCTGGGTGCATCCATGAAGCTCTTCCGTTCCTTGAATCGACTATTTAAAATACCTTGGTAACCTATTCATGCTATGCCTGAAGATTTTGTAATCTACTTGGGCCACAACCTAAGCAGTTTGTGGACTTCATGAATTTATTTCACAAACATTCAGATATAGCATTGAGCTCCCGAAGTCAAATACTTAAAGTAATTCCAAAACCAGCCAGTCTTTTTTTTTTCCCCTGAGAGTTATAGATTTGTTAGATGAACCACAAATCTTCCAAATAACCGAAAAAAGACATGTGATTCTTATTTAATTATACTTTAGACTGATGGTTTAGAATCAATTCCGTATTGTTTCTATGTGAACAAGTATAAATTATACTAGATAGAAAGAAGTCTTTTTTTGGCGCTTAATACTTTAAAAAAACAAAACAAAACCAAACCACCTGCGTGTCTTATGCCTATTATCTTTTGAGGACGCCAAGTAATTATCATTATTATTATTATTTCGCCCAAGTCATTGTGTGTCAGATTCTGACACCCTTACTCCCACTGAGTAGTTGCTAACTCCATGAGTATTTTGACTGGGTGGTAAGATACTACTCAATGGGAGTAAGGGTGTCTGAATGCATGAATGCATATTTTTAAATATATTATACAAGAACTTATAAAAAACAATCTTCACTGAATGGGTAATGTTAAAGTGTTTATTTAAGAAAACCGACACCTTCCAAAACTGCATGTCCAGTTGATCTGTTTAAAAAAAAAAAATTTCTCCATAGACCTAACAGTAAAGCCAACAAAATATCAAGTCAAAAGGGTGAGAGGCAAAATTGTACTTGCAATGTTAAGCATCTCACAAGCTTATTGTAAGGAGTCAGTACTGTGGCTCTATAATATATTTATGTGGTCAAAGCAAGCACTGTTTAAACTTCATCATAAATACTAAAAACCTTATACTTTGATTTTAGTTTTACGTAAAAGCACTGAGTACTTCTGTAATGACTTATCTCATGTCACATGCAGTTTACTCATAATATAGGTTTTACTTACCACTTGAGTTATCACCAATGCTATTGGTTTTGCCATTCCAGTACCAGAGCAGCAGTGTTGCATCACGTGATCCTGAGAGAATGTAACAATTTCCTCCAATGTAGGATTCGGAGCGGGCAAGACAGGTGACAACATCCCAGTGCCCAAACACTACTTGTATTAGTTTACCTGAAACATATAAAATCTAAGTTTAAAACATACTGTTAATGATTTTTTTGTAGACTTTACTAAACACATTACAAAACGTTTTAGTTGTACTTTCACAAGCAATGTTTATAAAAGAAAGTCTAGATAAAACCTTCAGTTGCTGCTGGTTGTGAAAGACAAATTCAGTGTCGATTTTTTATATCCTGATGGGATGAAACCTATTTAAGAACACAGCAGTCTGTATAGGGGCATAGAGTGAATAAGAATCGATTACAGAATTGTATCTTATACTGGCTTGGCAGGATTTAGTGTGTTTCATTATTCTATATATTTAAACTCATGTTGCAATCATGAGTTTAAATATATAGAATAAAGAAACAATGACACAAATTCGCAACGACAGAATTTATTTTAATGCAGTTTACTGGTGAAAGTAGCAGGAAAAATGTAAATCTGATGACAGTGCATAGAGGCTCCTGAACAGTTAGGACATAGGGAATTGTGAGTGTGACATGGAAAATGAAACAACCAGCTCTTTGAGCATTTATTTAATTACAAAAAATGCATACAATTCAGAAAGTCTGTATAAAATTAACTTCCCCTTTAGTTCCTCCATCACATTTAGTATAATAGCCAACCATTTCTACCAGCTTTCTTCCCGTTGAGAACACTTGCAATGCCCATAAAAGCTCAAAATACACAGCTGACAAGCAAAGTTTCTGTTTGTTGTATAAGTATTCAAGCCATCAATAGATACATAAAAACGAATTTGAAAGGAAAACCTAGCTAAACTCAGCTTTACTCAGACAGTGAAAAATGTGCAATTCATGGATCTTTAAAAATATGAATATGTTTATAACTTTTTAACCTTAACTCAACAGGGTCACATTTTCACAAGTGTGTGTATGTGTATGTTCATGTGGATTGGGTTTGCATGTGTGAGCAAACACATATAAGGCCAACTACAACTGCCCTCTGAAGACCCCCACACAGAGGGAGGGACATTGGGTGAGAGAAAAAGCTCCTTAAAGTGAGGGCATAAGCACCAGCATTCATCTTGCTGGGGCTATTGGAACCTGTTAATAGCAGACCATATAGAGATGGGATATATTTAACAACCTCATCAATGATAAAGTAGAAAGATTAATGATCAAGCAGAAACTGGATATTAATGAAACTTACAAATGATGATAAATTGGGAGGAGATAAAAAACAAAATGATCTTGAAACATATTATATCAATATAAGGAGAAATGTGGGAAGCTGTAACACTGAATTGACCTAGGGATGACAGTGGGGGGAGACGTGACTTTGTACTATGATGAAGTGTGGGGGGAGAGGGAGAGGAGAAGAAAGAGAGAGACAGTACAGGTTTGGGCTGCATAAATAAAAGATTAAGTCATGCAGCTGAAAGATAACAGTTCATAGTTCTTACCTATACTGTTTCTGCTGTGACTGCCCCTGGATTATTGCATTCAGTTTTGCACAAAAAAATTAAAACAAAAATAATGACACACTAGAGAGAGAGTTTAGATAAAGGGCTGGAAGGACAGATTTATAATAAAAGATTAAAGGTATTAAGCAATAACTACGGTGGAGAAAACCTAACAAAAAAACCAGAAGGGTGCAAACACCTGGGAGAGAGGGATATATATAAACACCTGGGGATATATATAGTGTGGTATATAGGGGTGGGGGTGGGGTAATGGGATGAAATTAAGAAAAGGAAAATGTAATCTATCAAAAAATTGCCAGCAATATGCATTTGGCTGGAAAATCCTCCCATGGACTGTGGTGGGAGGAAGCCCTGTCAAGTTGAGACTTTTAAAACTACTGTAGAATGGACAAAGCACTAGAAAGTGTACTTACTATAGGAAACAATCTTGTTTTAAGAGGGAAAATCTCTGTGATCTAGTAAATCTTTCTATCTCTAACCTGTATGATTCCATCAAGGAGGAAATGTTATACAATGGATACATGAATGGGGAATTGATGTTTATAATGAAAAATTATTTCTTCATGAGGTTGAAAAGTGACTGAACGTGATAATGGGACATAATACTGTTGGAGGCTCACTCACAGGAGGTTATACTTTTTAACCCAGGAGCAAAAATTTTCCTATAACTTGGTGACTCCAGTCCATATTATGTTTTATTATGCCATTTAAAACTGTCTTTTGGCTCAAAATGTGCTGCAACATCATAAGTTACCCTGTGCTGAGGGTTCTTCACTTAGGTTCCCAGGTCATGTAACTGTCTCAGCCAAATTGCTGGATGGTCATCCATTTTAGTCAGCAAAAGCTATTGATCTGCAGAGTTTGGAAGGCAGCAGTGAAAAACTTTCAGCACATATAACTTTATCTCAGGCAATATATTTAACCTCATAGAATAGACAGCTTTTCCTGAAACTTCTGTTGATTTCTCAATTATTTGTTTTAAATTTTGTTGTGATTAAATTATACCATCTATTTTTCAGTTGTATCCCCTTAGTTATTCAACTACTTGGGGTGATTTATATTTTTCAAATAGTAAGTTTATTCTTAAAGAGCTCTGAGTTTAAGAGATTTTTCCCCCCCAGATATTCTCTGTTTTTAGTTTCTGTTCTAGAAAACAAACATTCTTCAAGACTTATTTGTTTGACAGCTGCTCATACGTTTGTGCTGCCCTGCTAGTTTTACTTTGTTATTGTCACGGGGTTAAGCTTCACTCAATACAACCCAACCATCAAAACAGAAATTCGCTGCTTCTCTTTATCTTTGTTAAATTACTTACTGAATCTCATAAGAGTTTTTCAACTTTTTTTTTATTTCCTTTAATACCAATCCTCCTCTCCACACAGCAATATCAAATATTACCATATGCACTAGGATATCCCTTTTTTGACAGCACAAATTTTCTAGTTAATGTTTTATTTGACAGCTGTGCTACAAATAAAGAAAATTCAGACTCAAGCCTCTGCACTACTGCATCTAAAAGGCTGTCTGAAAATAATTCCCACCACTAGAGGAAGGTTTTATTGTGCCTCTGCTGTACTAGCTGTAACCAGAAAGCATGATTTACGTTAAAAGTATTTCCTGTTACAAAACCCCCCTGAAATCTAATAAGAAAAAGATTCTTTTTTTGTTTAAGTGCTAAAATATAATTGAATTCAACACTTGTGATAGCTTGCCATTATACATTACTGATCACATCTTTTTCCCTTGCTGCTCCGCCAAGCTCAGAAAAGGTATTTGACTGCTATACTTTTGTTTTAATATTAAAAAAAACTTTGAACTGAATTTATTTAAATGAAACTACAACCAGATTTTGTGTGTGTGCTGGATATTAACAAATTGAAGAAATTTAGATAAAACTTTCTGGTAATTTGCTTTTAATCATATCAGAATCAGTTATGTCAGAAATAAGTTAACTAGTAATCTCTGATTATGATTTAAATACAGTTGCAATGACTTAATTAACAAGCCATTTGCAGATGAGTTACCAAAATATTATTAGTTTCTCATCATGACACTGAAGTCAGTTAGCCTTAAAAATAAACACGTGCTCACTTTTCAACAATGAAAAAATTAAGAACACATTAGTCAATATATTTTTAATGTAAGGCAAGAAATTGTGTGGAATATTTACCATACCTGGTTATTTTCTCGAAAGATCTCTTTAAAACCATATTTCTGACTTTCACTAAAGAGAAGGTTAACAAAGTAGGACTGAACTGTTAAACTGAAGGTTCTGTGTAAAGGACTGCAGTCAGCCAACATACAGTAAACTTCTCATTTACAGTAGTGTATTAAATAGCACAAATGACAAATGCCCCACCTCCAAAGTATGTCGGGGGTCCAGTCCAACTGTTCTGTTGTTTTATAAAATATTTTGGTTTGGTAAGTGTGAAACACATTATTAACAAATCCATTTAAGTAATGATGAAGAACATATAGGATAATAACCCTGCTGGAAGGGTTGATGTCCCAGACATATTAACCCCAACTGGTCATTAATCCAAAGGAAGTACCCTTCAATGAGATTGCTATTCCTATTATAAGGCAATGAATGGGAAGAAAAACATACATATTCCTTCTGTACCGCCATGATTCTTACCCTCCATGATTGTCTTCAGCATAACATGATATGGATGTAACTCTGTCTGTCTGCAGGGATCACACATTTAGACAGAACTAAGGTCCTGCATATTGGCCAATTTACACTGTGTGAGAGGATTCATTCTTTTTAATGGCTCCATTGCTATCCTTGGGACCTTTTGGGACCCTCAGAATTTCAGAGGTTTTCTTTTCTCAAACACCTTCATTATGTTACTGGACTTATACACTTTGGTATTATTTCAGATGGGCTATGCTGTGTTTCTTAAAATATTTTTCTCAATTATATATAAAGCAGAACAGAATTTAATTCAGGTAAGCACTCAAGAAACAATTAATTCCCCAAGTATGCAAAGCTTTAAACAAACTCAGTAGATTGGTTTTCTTGTGAACCTGAAGAATTAAGCTCAGTGTGTCCCTTAAGTTTCAGAGACAAATGAATATGCACAAAACAATAGTCAGTGACTTCCGCTCCTGATAGCATTCTATGCAGAGTGGAGTGGGAAGAATTTAAAAATAATTCCTGCCATTCTTTGAAGAAGAAATATATTCTCATCCGCTCAAAAATGTTTCAGGGTAGTAGTGAATAGAAAACAGTACCATGCTCCCCACCTCAAACACATGCGTACTTTCCACGTTTTTCTATTGGTTAATATTCCACAAACCTGTATCAGTAGAATAGACCCGGAAACTCTTGTCCCAAAAGCCACATACCAGGATATAACGATTGTCAGAGGTGATGACAAAACACTGGGAGTGGACCTGAATGCTCTGGTCTAACAGGTCAGTGATTTGTCTCCTGTGCATACTTGTATTGCTGGCTAAAGAGAAGAATGTGAAAGAAGAAACATGGAGCATCAAAGTTAGCATCTATGTTCATTGAATTCTAACACCTTTGCAAATTGATATGCATGTAACTAAGCTAATTTTATTGCTGCCCCTCCCTGTCCTCACTCCACACTCTTTGCATCTTGTTTGATATCTAATTGTACAAGGTCAGAAGGCACCAAGGTAATCATCTAGTCCAACCTCCTGTATAACACTGGCCACAGAACTGCCCCCAAAATAATTCCTAGAGCACCTCTTTAGAAAAACCACCCAATCTTGATTTAAAAATTGTCAGTGTTGGAGAATCCACCATGACCTCTGACAAATTGTTCCAATGGTTAATTATTCTCACTATTACAAATGCATGCCTTATTTCCATTCTGCATTTGTTTAGCTTCAGCTTACAGACATTGGATCAAACTTTTCTTTGCTAGACTGACAAGCCCATTATAAAATATTTGTTGCCTATGTAGATACTTATAGACTGTAATTAAGTCACCCCATAACATTCTCCTTGTTAGGCTAAACAGACTGAGCTCTAGACTATCACAACAAGGCAGGTTTTCTAATTCTTTAATTACTCTTGTAGCTCTTCTCTGAACCCTCTCCAATTTATCAACATCCTTCTTGAATTCTACTCCCTCTCCTGCTCCCGCCTGCAAGTCTGACTCTTGCTCCCTCTGCATTTGAATTGGCAGCTTCCTCTTCCATGTTGACTGGACCCAGCAAGCTACTGAAAGCACAGGAAAAACAGGCTCCCTGCTCTCAGTTCAGGTGCCTGGACCTAGCTTCGACTTGGCCTGCAGCAGCCCTAAACTGTGAATGCAGGGAAAATCCTGTGTACTATGTCTAGGGCTGGATCATGCTCACTGCAGACAGATTTTGAGGCAGGGGGATTTAGCTCCTAAAATCTAAGAAGTCTCTACTGAGCATGTACAATCTGTGATTTTTTCAAAGGCTTATAACTTGGCCAAATTTGGGCAGATATTCATGTGGATAGCGAACAGCACATTGATGGCAAAAAGGCCACACCCCTGCCAAATTTCAAGCTCCTGCTCCAAAACATTGGGGTAATAGAGCTTTTCAAAGAACAGGTCATCAGAATTTTTTAATGTGGGCAAAACAACGTATTTTTCACTAGCCTCCTCATTGGAAACTGCTGAACTGTTTTGGCTGAAGTCATCTAAAATAATTCAACCTTAGACAGACACCTGGGATGGAAAATTTCAGCCCAAGTGATTAAAGTTATAAATTATAAGCCACTACTGCAAAACCTTCCAAAGTGAGATACAAGAGATTATACATTTGAGTATAGGACACTGCGGGTATTATAAATTCAGACATCTGAGGAGTTGTAGAAGATCCGTTTGAGAAGAGATAAAGCATGGTCTTGTAGTTTAGGCACTAAACAGACTTCTTTCGCAGACTAAAGCAAGTCATTTAAAGGCTCCCATTGCCTTTACAAGGATTTGGATCAGGCCTTTAATCTGTTTGTGCCTTGGCTCCCCATCTGTAAAATAATGATAACACTTCCTACCCTTTGAGGGCTTGTATGCTCTTATTGTTAAGCAATTCAGAGCAGGGACTGTTGCTTATTGTTTGTTTGTACAGTACCTAACACAATGGGGCCTTGATCTCCTCTGGGTTCACTGAGTAACAACAACAAACCTCTAGAAATGCTCTATGGAGAGCACTATGTTACTTCGATAAACAATGGCACAAATAAATAAATAAATAAATAAGAAAAAACTTATACATTTATAAATAAAAACTAGGGAATGGTCAACGTGCACCTCCTGTGAACCATTTACTGTGCATATTAATTTTTAAAAGTAGTTAACAACTATTTGATAGACAAATCCTATCACTCCACCATGCACATGATAGTGGAGAGTCAGGCAAAAAATTAATTTAAAAATAAGTAAACAGACTTGGTTTTTAAATGCAATTATAATTGGTCAGTTCATGTTTTCATTCAATAAACTATCAGCCTGAAATTGTCAGTTTAAAAAAAACAGAGAAATTATAAGGCTTAAAAATAATAATAATATTTATTTATTGGCCTCTCAAATTAAAAATGAGGGAATATTTCTTTTCAAATTTGTTTTGTTTTTAAGGAGCCTTCAAGGCAGAATCATGTGCCAAGTTACAAACCGTGCTGAATTAGAGCCAAATTGCAATCCCCCCACCCAAAAATAAGGGTTTATACTATAAACGACTGAACCAACTATGCTAATATGAAAAGCACCACTATAATAAACCACGCATTTATTATAAAGATTCATTTAAATGAAAGTGAGACTCTTTTCTCCCCCCTTAACAACACAGACACACACACTTAACCACTGATGGTGATCCAAAAGACTGCAGTGCCCTAGAAAGATGAATACTAATATCTTAACACTAGAATTGCCCGGGCAATAGATTTCAACTTTGGAACTGCTTTGCAATTACGCATTAATCCCCTCAGCGTGAGCAGCAGGTCTAAGAAGAAAGGATTGATCTCCTTTAATGATGAAACCCTGGTGCCACAGTTTTATTTTTCACAACACAGTGCTGCTGTTAAGAACCCCACTGGTATTATGAAAATTTCCTCGGCAAAGGAGCTCCATCACATTACCAGTGCACCAATTCATCATAACATGCCTCGCTCCTGCTCATCAACAAGTCTGAGTGATGAAAAGATCCAATATTATCCTGACAGTACTTCATGCACATTCTCAATCACACATTATTACAGCATCCATATTAATTTTCACTGACGCGCGTCCTAGGCCTGTTCAAATTAGGCAAACCAACGAGGGGGAGTTGATGAAATACCAGCATAGCCACAGCTCATTGCATTCCAATTTGCATGCAAATGGTTTATCAGGAAAATTCCATTCCCAGCAACCAGCAAGTGAAAAACAACCGTAATCTACACTTCAGGGCCACCATACAGAGCTTAATGAATCGCAAAGAGAGAGGAAAGTGACAGACCTATGAGAGGATCGATTTCCACTGGCAGCTGGTATGGCTGGTCCTGTACAGCACCTTGATGAGCTGAAATTCAGGAAAGAAGATTTTAAAAGTCAGCATTATTTTCATATGTTGGGCCACATAAAAATGATAAATCAAACCCTATATGCAACTGTTTAACCATTCAAGTTTCTTTCTTGATTAAATAAAAAAATTTCCAGGCGCTTTCACGGGCTGCTTATTAAACATTTATTTTAGATGAGTGCTATTCTGAATGTGCACCCTCATCAACGTCTCAGGTCCTGAGCCATAAGCGATAGCAGATGCTTTACTGGCAACCTCTCATGTCGCAACAAAACAAAATTAAATGGTAAAGAGCACTGAAAACAAAATGTGACAACCATCTGCTGACTGTAGCAAATACTATTTTCCTCCCTTTTCAAAGGGCTGCTTTGAACAGCAAAGCACAACGGACCTTTCAAAAAATTTCAGTTTGTGATGGAGACAGAATCTGCAAGTGACATAATATTTAATGTTTCATCTATCATTGAAAAATACTTATTTGCAAGTTTTAATAAAACTAAATAAATAATTCTGCAGGCCAACATTTTGAATAAATGTCCAAGCACCTGGCATGTCTCTGGAACATTTACCTACTGGATTTTACTTCAACATTAGTTTTCCACAGTTTCAGTCAAAAGCCCCCAAACCCTCTTGGAATTGGAAGCTACTATAATAGATAAATCATAGGTGTAACATCTCTCATTTCTCCGATTACCTCATAAAGAATAAGCTTTATAAAACTTAATAACATCAGATTGATTTCATAGTTCAAATGCAACTCAACAGCAGTGCTGCAATGAAACATTAATATTTTATGAAACAGTACCAGTTCTAGCCCTGTATAGATGTGCTTTGTTGGACACTGATGTCATAAACTGGTTGATAAAGCCACCAGATTAGTTGAGTGAGGCAGGTGTGGGATTTTAAATAGTAGTCAGTGACAAGCGATTACTTGTCAACTAAACATGCTTTGTCATGATGACTCATAGTGCAAGTATTCCCTGTGGATGGTGCTATGATCACAGTAGGAGATATGGAATAGCTATAGTACTGGCCTCCTACACCTACGCAAAGCACAATTTTACTACTAGATCTAAGGCTAACTTCAGGTCCTTCCCATTCCAGGAAGCCATATCCAGCTCCCTCAAAAGTGGCACTCCACAATAGACCACAATAGTAGTGGTCAGTGTACTATCTTTCACAGGATTTTTTGAAGTGTAGATTTTTCTCCGGCTCCCTACACAGAAAGAACACTTCTGAAGTGCCTCACGGTGTATACAATGACAGTGGCTCAGAAACCTGTCCTACTGTGCTGCCGTTTCTGGAGAACAGAATATGGAGGTAGCTGTCTGCAGGCATTTGTTGCTGGCAAATAGATCACCAACTAGCACACGTATGGAGAAGCCAAAGCAACTCCTATAATTTTAGAACATCCACCAGATATTTTTTCCTGAATATTACTGTTGAATTTTATGCATTCTTGTAGAGATTTTTAATCCATTGACTATTGAAAGTATGTTTAAGGTCATATAGTAGCATGGGAGGCTGTTGTCATATTCTTTCCATCCAAATGCGGAGAGTATTATCCACAGTTTTTAGTTATGTCTTTATCAGCTATTTAGACAACATATTTTGTTTTTGGTTTCTTTAGAGCTTTTTAGGTGGGTGAAATGGTGCTGGAATAAAGCCAAGAGTTTTCCAGTTGGACATTGTTGATCAGTGATTTACAACAGCTGGAAAAGAGCATTGGGGTCATCTGGCTTTTTTCAAAATGTAATCAGAGGGATGTGGGTCCAAATTTCTTTACAGGAAACCAGTGATGTAGACATTAGCCTGGTCCAAACATTAAAAGATTGTCCTCTATTTAAACTATTTGGGAAGAAGCTATATTTTTCTTCATAGAAATCCTCTGACCAGCTAACAGTTTACTGCAGTGCCATCAGAAATGAATTGCCTTTTGTGGGTCTGGCTTGAGGCTGCTGTAATTATGGAATGAGGATGAGTCCCCTCAAGGATTAGAAAATACAGGAATTCAAAACAGAACTGTCTATATGTTAATGTCCAACAAACTACAAAAAGGATCATTAAGATGAGTGATCTTGTTTACGGATATGTTGTTTCTTTTTTATATTGGCAAAGACTTTCAAGTGTCTAGTGTTTTGGATTTTTTGGGTGTCCATGTTACAGGGGATGTGGGCATTCTAAATATTTTCAGTTTTGATTTCTGGTTGTGGTTTTCATAACCAACAAGTAGGAGCTAGCAGAGACCAACTCAGGAAAGTTGTGAATTCTTCTGTGGCAGCAGTACCTCCCAGACATTAGAGAGGTTCCCTCTTCCATAATCCGGGCACAGGGCTGAAAAGGAGGTCCAAGATGGACAAAAATTTCATCAGGAACAATTGAGGGCTGGCCCAGAGCCATGTTCCTCAGGTACTGGACAGCACTGCCTTGTGCTTTACAAGTTCTTTGTGCTGAGTAACTGTTGGAAATATATTTAGCCTATTGGATGCTTGCAAATATTTATGATGATAATAAAGTGGTGACCTGTTGCTTATATTTTCTTGGATATTGCCTGTTAGCTTTGGTAAATAATTCTTTCTCCTGAATAACTTGTGGCTTAGCAGAACTTGAATTGAGCTGTAGCTCACGAAAGCTTATGTTCAAATAAATTGGTTAGTCTCTAAGGTGCCACAAGTACTCCTTTTCCTTTTTTGAATTGTAGTGTTCAGTTGCACTTTAGAAAGGTCATCTTTGTCTAACTGCAATGAATACAATGTACCAATGAACTGGATTAGCATTTGCAAACAGAAATTTACAATATTTCTACTGCCAATTTTGAAACAAAGCCAACTGAAAAATACCACTTGGTGGTGGTGGCAGTTTCTAATGCTAAAATTTCTTTACTTACCAGGAAGGTTATGCCACTTGTTCACAGCAAATAGCCTGTTGGCAGTGACTGTGATCACAGCAGGAGTTGCCAGACCAGACTGGGTGTTGGCTGCTACATGAGTGACAGGGGAGTTGGATGGGAACTTTAGAACCATGATAACATCCTGTTGAGCTTGGTCTGTGAACATCAATGGACTCTGCAGGAGGAGATACTGTTGAGTGGGCAATCAAGAACCCAAACACATGGGAAAAGAAAAGATAGGGAGGGGGAAAGAAAGACAGGACAGAACAAGAGAAGTAAGACTGAATTAAAATAAGCAAGAACCAATAGCAGCTGCAAGTAAATGAAGTAGCAGTAAACAGGCTAGTGTAAACAACTATTTTGCGTGGACATCCTTCATGTATGCCATTAAGGTAGCAGCACTGCAGAAAAGGAAATGATCTAAAGTCAATGTTTGCTGCAGGTTCCATTAAAAAGTTTCCAATTGCCAGTCTCTGGCAAATGCATTATCTTCCATATCTACAGAGGTAGCACATCAAGGAAAGTAATTTCAGAGAAGGCCGTAACCAAGAAAGTGAGAAATTCCTGCTCCCAGAGACCATCCCAGGCTCCATTTAGTTGGCAGACTAAGATTTTGACAAGCCAAATGAAAAAAAAAAGCAAATAAATAAAACATATGTGCATACAGTAAATGCACGCACTGTGTGTATTTATGTTGTATAGAAATAAGATTTAAGCAATACACAGACAATTATAACTCTGTTTTAAGCCAAACATAATTAAATGTAATTATAAAGGAAACATTTATAAAGTGGACAGAATCACGCAGACATCACCCTATTATGTTGCAAATACCTTTGCTTCCTACAAAAGCCAGAGAGAGGAAATAAATCTAGATTCTCCCTAGTCCAATCAATATAATAGTTTTGTTTTCAATTTAATTAATTAGAAAGTTTATAACTAAGACCCCCAAGATCACTGCGAATGTTAAAATCAAATATTGATTTTCACAGATTTGGTAAATCCATGTAATTTGAATGTTAAACAGTTACAGATCTGAGAAAGTAACTGAACTTAACAAGTTTGTTTTCATTAATACATGGTGCACCAAAAAAAAGTAAAAGCTATGATGACAGAGTTATTACTGTACTGTCCACTGTCATCCATATTCCTTTAGTATTTCTTCTTCCCAATAACTAAATTAATATCTTTATAAAAATATACTGATCAGTACACTTGGCTGTTTTCTACCTGCAATGTTCCAGTACATATATGCATATATATATGTGTATGTAAGTGCATACATTTAATATATATTTATACAGAACTAATAAAAGAAATTAAATACATTTGCATTTTTATTATCACGCCTTTTAAAAAAGTTATTAAGAGTACTTAGAAAAACATATTGCACTCTGAATTCCTATTTAGTCTTTGCATAAAGGTGTAAATAAAAGCAACTAATAAGCTACCCAGACACGCTTCTGAACAAGTGGCTAAAAGCCAATCAATATTATGAGTTAATCCTCCCTGGATGCTCATTCAATTAAAGGTGTCAGTAATGCCTCATCTGATGTGGCCTCAATTAAATCCAGCTATCTGATGGTGTGAAAACACAGGGGGATACAGCAACAGCAGCAAAACCAGACATATAGGCAGCCTTCGTGTGACTGCTAATTACTACACCTGGTGTATATTATGGCTTGTGCACTTAACTGCACATGGTGGCTTTAATTTCTGCTGTATTCACAGACAGAGAAAAAAACCATTGACCAAAGGAGATGGTAAAGTAAGAATGTGAACCACAACTTAGTGTCTGTATGTACAGCTAGAGAAGTTAGATATAATTAACTTCATGAAATGTAACTCCTTTCATTAGTTGCCCAATATTTACTAGGGTCATCATCATGTACTATACTCTGATGAAACTGTACAGTCCTTATTACACAAACTGCCTGGTACCGCACCAAATTTATTCAGCTAAACCTGTGATCAGTGACAAGGAAGTCAATAGACACAGGCTGGTAGTTCATGGATAAGAAGTTTTAGGTCTATTAGGCTCCTATTGTACATAGTGTAAGTCATGATATATAAATTTTATGGTTTTGTGTGTATTTTATCTAAAGGCTCTTCCCGTTCAGGGACTTTTTTAACCCTAACAACATAAGTTTCACAGACCCTAAAAGATGGAATTCCCTTGTTTATACTTATTTTTAAAAACCACAGACCATCTTTGACCATTAAGGGAATGTAACATATAGAAACTCATGAGTTAATAGAATGTTTGGTCCATTCTGTCACAATATAATTTAACACACTTAGGTTCTGAGTTCTATGATGACACATATGAAGTTATTTTAGACCCTGAGGCTGCATATGGCATAAAATTTAATTGTGTTAATAAAATTATATTTACAAACAAGTAGAGGTAAAATAGAAAGCATGTTAATACTCAGTGCCTGGATGTTATCATCCTAGTGTTATTGCAAAACACATTAAAACAAATTCTTCACTATGCAAGTTTCAGCTCAAGAATTCCTAGTTTTTAGGGGAAAGGTTATGGCTGGGAGAAAAGAGTAGAGGCTCCACCTCCTAAATCCAGAGCTCTTGGGGGATCTTCCAAAGGCTGGGATAGTCCCTTGTTTCCAGCTTAGCTGGCTCTCACCAGCACAAATACGCATGGAGATGTATATTTTCAGGTACTCCCTTCCCCAGGTACCAGCTCCTGGCATCCACCTCAGGAGCTGGTTTACATGACAGAGCATAGTGGCTCCCAGTCCTTCCCGCTCCCCACCCATAAATCTTCTACACAGGGTTCAGCTTCTGGGGGCTCTTGTCTTCCCCATAACATTTAGCCTGACTCCACTAGTTCAAGCTCCCTTCCATTCAGAGAAAACAAGAGAAGCATATGGGCCATAGATACTAAAACCCAGATCCTATAAGGTGCTGAATGCAATCTGAGAGGTTCTGAGATCCGTCATCTCCATTAATATTCAAAGTGAATTGTGGATGCTTGCACCTCAATATAGTCTCACAGGATTGGGCTTGAAATGCTGAAACATTTGGATCCACCAGTTCTAACACATTAGCAAATTACACTGACGAAGTGTTTTTAGGTAACACTGATAAGTTTCTGTACTGTGAATTGGCACAACCTTTTTAGCAGTCAGTGAATTAATAATATTCAAGCATTGCATACACTAGCAATGACTGATAACTCAGAAAGTTGTGTTTATAATTCAATGCACAGAATCTTAAATCCCCCCCCACCGCCCACACACCCCCCAAAAAGAAAAAAATCTGAACATTTAAAGCAACAGTGCAGAAATAAACAAAAGTGAATGGGTCACAAAGAGTTAATATGATACATACCACCTGCATGGCAGAACTTCTTGGAGGATGTGGCTCTATGAGTAGTTGGGTAGGGGTCTGTCCAAAACTTCGTATTTGAGCTTCAACAGCCTGGAAAAGGCACAGGCAGGTTTGCATGTTAAGAGGTGCTAATTACAGGCAATAGAACCATAACTGTCACCTGAAAATGTCATTCCACACTTCTGGCTTGTTTCATGTTGAAAATCAACCCCGTGTGTTCACTGTGGGGCTAAGTGCTTGGCACTGGTACTGAGAATGAGGTAATCATTTTAGAACTGTGGATGCTATTTCCATGAGAAACTCTGCAAAACCTCATCCTGCTCAGTGATATTAAACAGAAACTGGCTATTATAATCAGTAACCCTCCTTATTGGCTCCATTTCTCCTTTCTAACACTGGCTTATCCTTCTTACGTCATACTTCAGGAACAAAAGCTAATCTTTTACAGGTACTAAGAAAGCCTCCAACTTTTTGTTTAACTTCAAGCGTCCAGTTTCATGTCAATAATTAAGACAACAAAAAAGGGTAACAGCACGTATTTTTTCAATATATTTTCATAAAAAAGGAAGACAAATTAATTGCAGGGTGCATTATACTACTAACAACCAATAAGAATGTAGAGGAGATAGAACTGGAAGACAAAAAACAGCACAAACTTTAAATAAGTTCTACCATATATATTCATCAAGAAATATTTTATTTAAATTGCCAGAATCTTTCTCTCTAGACACCTAATCACTTTAAACAATCAAAGGAAATGCAACCTCATACTTTGCTATTCTTTTAAGTAAACATTTTGAGATGTAAGAACCCTGCCTGCCTACGTTGTTGATCTAGATTTTCTGTGTTTACACTATTGGTCTAAAAGAAACTATGGATTTTGAAAACCTTAAAGCCTGATTTTCAGAAGCACCTATTCTCTGAAACACCAGGCCCCTTAAAGTGATCCAAACAGAGTGCCCAAAAATCAAGCACCCAAAAAAAGTAGTCACCTTTGAATGTTTAGGCCGTTATGTTTATCCTCTTCAAGGCCTCTATTTTCTAGTTGCTTCACACAAAGACACCCCCCCCCCCCCCGACTTCCACAGAAAAGGCTCTTAATGCTTCTACTGCTTACCTGGCACTTTGTACTTTTTAACCACTGGTTAATATTTCTGTGATGGCTGAATAACACCTAGTGAATTTTCTCTAGTTCATTCATTTCAGATAAGGATAAATTACTACTCCGAGAGATGACATAGCTCAATGTAGAAGCAAAAAAAGCAAAAAAATAAACGCTACCTGAAGCTCTTTCTGAAGATTTGAGGTTTAATTAGATAGACAGCCTTATAGAACAGAAATGTGCCATTCCAAAAGTATTTGACCTTACTGCTAAGGTAATTTTTTATATATATTTGAATAAGCTAAAACAAATGTTGCAAATATTCTGGGGACAGATTCTGATACCCTTACTCATTGAACGCTCCCAGTGCAATGATTTCATTGGGATTGCCCAAGGAGTAAGTGTCTCAGAATCTGATCCTAACCATATTAAAGCTCAATATCTTAAAAACCTGACTTTTAAAAATACACACACACACTTGTGCTGAGAACCAATGGGCACTTTCAAGCCACAACACAATCACAGTCCAAAGCCAAATTGACATATCTGCCAACTGGTGACCAAACACTGCAACATGCTAAGCCAGTTAGAGTCCCTACTCTCTAGTGGTTGACATGCTACGTTTGAATGTACTCACAACTGAAATGAAAAGTTGGACCTTTATGGATAGCAGCTCTCTTAGGTGAACCCGAAGGGAAGTGGTAGGAGCAGTGCTAAGCAATCCTTGGCTGCAGCTTATTATTTGCATATGAAACTATTTAGGACAAAGCTGTAGATCCTATATGAATAATGAACTCCTTATAAAAGATAAGGGTCTCAGATATAATGCAAAACAAGTAATTTGTTCTTCAACCAAAACAGTGTACTCTGACTTTTAGCCGGAAGCAAGCACTAGCTACAGTACAAGCCCACAAAAATGGGCTTCAAAATGGATAAAATGATAGAAAAATGCTTCTGGCCTGTCATTTTCCTGTTACATTGTTCCACAACAGACCTACACAAGTTCCACCCTTTCCCACATCACAATCCTCATGCAATGCCCAGAGGAAGGATGAAAGAGTTTTGTCACGCCCAACATTCTTGGTGCATCCTTTAACGGCTATCCCCATAATAGGATGGCGCCACTACATACCACCCTCCCTGTACAGCATCAGGACTCACAACCCCCTCTCCCCTCACAAAGTACTGGAAACAGAAACCAAGAAAGAAAGAAAAGAAAATATCTACTGCTAATGCAGCACACTGCACCTACAGCCACCACACTGAACAAAACTGCACTAATTCACACCTTTAAAATATGTTGATCAATGAAAGATCAGTGGTCAAGAGCTATTCTCCAGTCAAGACCTCATAGCAGTTAAGACTCCCACCTTCACTCAGCAACACAGAAATTCTGTTCGACAACACTATACATCTACTGTTGACCCACACAATCCTCTCAGGATACTTAAGATATCACACTCCCATAATACAGGCAGGGCAGCTGTCCTCTTCCCATCCAGCCTTAAAATGCAGAAAAGGATCTCCAGGGGTTGCAAACATTATTTGAATATATCCACTTAACCTGCATGTCAACAAAAAAAAGTCAGACTTACATCCCTCTAATCTACAGAGCTCCAAACAAAAGGTCTCCTGTTGGAATGGACAGAGATGCTGATCATTATGATGGGGACTTTGCCAAGGATCATTGCCCTGGAAGACCTCAAACTGCATGCGACCACACACACACACTTCCCTGAGGCTATGGCCCAAAATCTTCTATCAAACTCCAGGCAATATCTGGACCGTGCATATAACCTGGCACACACTAGACTTGATCTATGGATTACGAGCTCACAAAGAGATAGCCCCCCTATCCTGAACCAGGCACATTTCCTCCTCCAACCAGAGACAAAATTCCAAATACCCAAAAAGTGCAACATCCCTGGGCCTATGTCTGTTAGATTATGGAGTCACTTAAATTAATATTAAAGTCATGCCCTACCAAATAGCCAAGGAGAAAAAGATCTGTTGAAACCCTATAACCATACGCATAGTACAACCGCCATAGACACACTGACACCACAAATATCCTCTTTTCTCCAATTTCTATGTTTTCTGAAGATCTGTGACAAGTGAAAAAGTAGGAAAGAAAATTTGGGTACTGATGTGTAAATTGAAGACAGTAGCAGACAGATTTCAGCACAAGAAATGCTTGCACACCTTCTCCACAACTGTGAGGGAAGGCAAAGAATTTTTTTCTTTTCAAACAACTGCAGCCTTTTAACTACAACTAGGAGAGTTCTTCAGCACAGTGAGCCACTTAGTAATCCCTGTTTGCCTCCAAAAATCATTCCAGAAGCCAGCATCACATGGTCTGAAGAACTGCAAGCTATTGCATAGCATAGATCAACTGAACCCAGGATGACCTCCCCAAACAACAGAAAGTGTATGATGTCAGGACTGGAATCAGTCTTTACTTTTCCCATTCACATACCAAAAGAGACACTTGAAGTAGGACAGGGCATTTTAGCCATTAGTTGGAAGTCAGACTTCTGCTCCTCTTGGTAAGGGAAGATCAGCTAGAATCACATGTAGCCTCTACTGAGAGATAATTAATGCCTCTGTTGAAATGGAAAACTTACTACTCATCTTAGAGCATGCAACAGTTTGATCAGTAGTCAAGAAATCATCACCTGACCTTCTGGATCTAGCAAATTACAGCTCAGCATCTAACCTCACTTTCCCCGGCAATTTTGATAATGACTTTAGTCATGCTGATCGATGACTTCCTCTTCTCAGTTAACAGCAGGAGGATATGTGTTCTTGCTAAATCTCTCCATAGCATACAGTAATGTGGATAATTATGGATATTAACTATTGTAAATAGAATTTAAGGAAATGATGATAGATAATTTAAAATATCTTCACAGTTATAATTTTAGGATGCTTTAAGGTGTTATTAAGTGATAAAGCTTTCGTTGTGAGATATTAGTATCAAGCTCCCATCATTTATTCATTAAGTAAGATGAAATTTGTGTAGCTAGCATGGTGAAACTTTCTCCAAGGCGTCATGTAACTGGAAAGAAACAATCTTTGTTTGAAAAATTCTGTTAGTACCACATATTTTTATCTCTGAAGACATGTTGCATACAACAAAGTAAAAGATTGCATTGTCCAATATTCTGTTCCACTGCTTCTCAAATATCTTAGCAAAATAGCCTTCTTCCTGTTAATCTTCTATAACAAATAACTTAGGTATGGTCATAATTGTTCCAGATGCTGTAACGTGTAGTAATAAAGTGAAACAAGTGATACAAATCCTTTACAACAATTCACATGATACGTCTCTCAGCCCACTTTGACTTTATATCACAAAGGATTTTTCACATTAATTAGAAAACCTATAAATTAATTTATAAACACAAGTATTATGAGCACAATTTCATCAGTCAGCGGATTCCATTTGTTTATAATGGTAACCATTTGCTATATATTCACAATCTTTTCTTTTCTCCCGCACCTTTCTTTGGCAAAATTAAGAGAGAGGAAGAGAGAAGAGAAAAACAAATGATGACTTAGCTTGGTTAAAATGTAGTTTTTGGCTACTGTTTAACACTGACATTTCCAGTCTTTGGACACATTTCCTGATCTAACTGGGAAAAAAGTTAATTTAATAGTATGCAATACCAACCAAGCAGGGCTGTAAATTATTTTGGGAAGTGGGTGGGGGTTGAACACATGGATATAGTTAAGGTAAAAACAGATGTTTGTTACTTTTCTTTGCAGAAACACTCAGAAACTAAGTCAAAATTGCTTTTTTCATGTTTATGTCTGAAAACTATAAAACCAAATATGAGAGAAGGAGGGTGGAGGGGGAAATGGAGGGATACAGAGAAAGAGAGAGGAAGAATGCAAGCAGCTCTGAAGTTTTAAACTCAAATCATGAAAATGATGAAGGCCCTTCAAATGAAAAGGCAAGTTATAACATTAGATTATCTTCAAATTTAAAGTCCCTTACGGAATCAAGTTAAGAGTTGGGTTTTATCAGTCATACAGTGCACACTCAGACACATAGCAACAAATTGTCTATGAGTCCAACAGCACAGCATGTCCATGTGAAAATGTGCACCGAATTTTGCATGCACAATTACAATAGTTATACTCCTATTAGTCTTATTATATGATAATGCACTGACAGGCAGAATTGGAGACCACTTTCTGAAAGTGTGCTTTTATATATCTAACTGCAAGCACTTTCAGTTACTTCTATGCCAGTAGGATTTAAATGCCGAACATTTGAAAAACTAGGTGAAATAACATCAAGCATGTGTTAAGTCCAGAAAAGGCTTTGGGTTCATCCTTCCTCTTTCCACCCAGCATTTATGCCCAGGATATAATGGTGCTTGCAAAAGTAATTACTTTGGCTTTTTGCCTCCCTTACCTCGTCATTGAATATTCAAAAAGGTTTATGTGCATATTCCTCAGTGATTTCTATTGGCTTGTGCAATATGCAACTATGATTGCTTGCTTTTCCTTTCCTTCCACCCAGATATTGCTTAACAGTACTAGAGAACACTGAATATTGGAGAGGTTTCCATTCAGACAGTGAAACTATGTGGCCTAATGGCTGGCTGACTAGCTTTGCTCCCCTTTGGGACCATGATTAAAATCAAGCTTTGATAATAGTGATTGAAAAACCATTCTGATCAGATAGTTACTTAAAGGTTCTAAGTTAAGGGTCTTAGTTAAATTCCTCATGAACTACAATCTAGATAACATTAACCATGGAGAACAAGCATGGTTCACAACAATTTGATAAAAGTGCTGGAAACAGGCTGAAGATTAAAGAAGAGAATGTCCTCTCCCTTATTAGATCTCAAATCTACCAGATCACAATTGTCAATAATTGGCAGAAATAAGCCATATATTTGCTGTGTACTGGCCCTGGTGATACACTATACTTGGTCTTTAGTAACTTTAGTAGCTCAGTCCTTTTATTTTAATAATCACAATTCCTTTACCTGGAACAGCTTAACTATTCATCTAATTTTGCTGTTTTAAAAAGAATGCAGAATTTACATATTTTGGCGTAGAACTCTAACAAGCAGAAAAAAAGGAAGGGGTGGGGAAGGAAATGATGACAGATCAAGAGTTACACTGTATTCTCCATAGCTTTGTGACATTCTTATAAAGCATGTGTTATGTCCTCCCTCCAGTACCTAGTCAACATAGAAGATAACAGCTTGCTACTGATGCCAGGTAACCAAGTTACCATTTTAGTTCAAATAATAGAGGTCTGTACTTGGATGTGGAAACCATGTTCAAACCCTCCTGATAACCTCTAAGAGTTCATTGGTAACAACACTCTCATAAAACAACTATACATTTATTTAAAATATTACAAATGCCCCAAGTCTATGGCTAAAATTCTGCATTGGGGATAAAATGCTTTTAAAAAACTGTGCAAGCCACATTACATATGAAACCACTGTCAAAAGGCAGAAATGAGAACTAACTAATGTCAAATGGACCACAATGATTATAGCATAAATTCCTTACATTCTAAAAACAAAAACT
The DNA here is from genome assembly GCF_965140285.1 of Lepidochelys kempii. Lineage (NCBI taxonomy): Eukaryota > Metazoa > Chordata > Testudines > Cheloniidae > Lepidochelys > Lepidochelys kempii. Next base: position 56,720,446 of record NC_136383.1, read on the forward strand.
AAACTAAACTAAACCCCAACCAAATCACACCACATACTTGGTGTTGCCTTAGATAAAGCTTTTATAGAAACTCCAATTATTTCTCTTAGCTCAGAAAAGTTTCTATACTTGCCTCTTGGGAAACTACTAACTTTACTGGTTGTGTATTATTTTTCAACCCTTAAATATTAAGGCCTAATTTTTTTTCAAAACAGTTTTGCATTGTTAGGTGCTTTTTCTTATACCTGGTATTGTTAGTATCAAAGAGCTGTACATAAGCATATATGTTGTAACTGAAGGGGAAAGAAAAGTATTATGATGTACTCAGCAGTTTGTAAAAAACACTCTAAGCATACTTTAAAATACTTTAAAAAGTCTGCTGTGACAAAGCAACCATATATGAGAAAGTTATATATTTTTAGCTAGACAAATTATTAGTAGACTATCTAATTACATGGCAGTCATTGAGGTAAAACAGGAAATAATCACAGTTTGTGAAAATATGAATAGATTTCCCCATCAGGGTCACGTAAATTGCTCCAAGCTGAGCTTATACATTCCAGGCATATTAAACTGAGGCCTAGCACAGCCTCACTGCAATCTCCAGTTCATGCAGCTGTCCATCTACTACAGTGTAATCCCAGCTGCCAATCTGAAAGAAACCAGTTAGTCAGAGCAGACACAACCAAGAGAAACAAATGTCACTCAATAATGTTCAGAGGCACTGGGTTCATGGATAATTTCAAACAGTATCTCTGTCTGGAACACTGATGTGCTCATTCAAAACACCTAAATCTCTGGCTACTGGAAATAAGCAGATAAAAAAGTAGAACTAGAAAAATGAGTCTGGTAGTACTTCAAAGAGACTGACAAAAAATGGCACAAGAAACCAAAAGAAATTAAGTAAAAAACCAATAGCTGGGCAAAAGTGACTAGATTTAGTGCACACAAAAACGTAAATATTTGTGGGAGTGGGGCAGACTACATCAGGAGATTAGTGATCACCATATCTCTCTATATAAAACAGTCACACCTTTTGCTCTTCTTAAAAAATGGACACCACCATCTATAACATAGTTGGTGCAGGTAAGAAACCCCAAGACCGTACTAATTTCTAGTATTAATCACTCAGTTTAACGAAAACCACTCTTTTAAATGGTTCAATAAAATAAAATAAAAAATGCTTCTTAAATACGATACATCTATGTGACCCTAAGAATCCCACAATGCCAACGGGCAAGGGGATCACAAGAATATCCTCATAAGTAAGTTCTGGGTCACAAAAGAATATTATGTGAGGTCTTAAATAAAAGCCAGGATCTCACTGGTTCAATAATATTGTCGTGAAATGCATGTACAAACACTATATAAGGAGTTATGTATGTATACTAAAAATATGTTCCTAAAGCTCATATCATTGCAGCGTTGACCAACAGGTTTCTGCCATACAAAAGATGTTTATCATCTGTCTCCATTGGTCCACATGTAAATTAAGCTTTGTAAATTAACGCAAAGGGGAATCATTTACATACAAAATCAGTGGGGGGATGTGAAGTCACTAGGAAGGCAGCACAACAGAGAATAATCTGAGAGAGGGGTTAGGGGGGTAGGGGGAGCATGCCATCCTGACACTCAGGAACAATGAACTTTGGAGAACATAAGGTGAAGGCAAAGAAGACACCCTTTTATCCTACACCTAAGTAGTAAATGGACAGCACATTTCCATTCATGAAAACAGAATCTCAACAAGGCTTGTTTGAAATACTGCAAAGGATATTTGGGTTGTGATAAAGTTCTTCAGACAGGTTAGCCTCTCTGTTTAGTCTCTAGTTTTCTTATCATGATTTTGTTTTATAGGTAACCCTGTTGTTCCTTTATCTTTTTTCACTATTTCTTGAATCTTGAACCTTTGACAATAAACTTATTGTTGTTTCCACTCTAAATATATCTCAGTCCTGTGGTATTGTACACGGAGATGATCCTGAGTTGAATCATTAAAGCTGGTATATGCACTGTTCCCTTGAAGCCAGCAAACCTAGTATTACTGTGAGTGTTCAGTGGATAAAGGCCTGGATGCTACAGCGGAATGTTTCAAAGGGGTTTAGGAACTCCATTACACCTAATGTTAACTTGCAATGGCAATATAAGGGCTGGCATAGCCCAGAGAAGGTTATTTGGGTGGCTAACAGGCTGGTGGTATCAGGGAGCTGACACCCACTTAAGCACCAGCAAGTCTCCCTATGGCTGTGGGGGGGGGGGGGGGTGGAGGGAGAGAGTGATGGGGCCAGTGGGTGACTCTCAGTCCCGGGTATCCCAAGAACTGTCAGAGTCTAGTTACAACTAGAGTTGTCTGAAACTTTTCCAAGAGAAAATGTTTTCATCAGAAGATGCTGATTTGTTAAAATTTAAACATTCTGTTTTTCTTTCAAAAAAACTGAAATGAAGTATTTCAATAAGGTCAAAACAGAAGGTCAAAAACATTTGACCTTATCAGAATGGAACATTTTGATTTTTTGTTTTGAAATGACTTTGTTCTGAAATTTTATTTTATAAAGTATAAAATAAAAAGTCAAAATGCGATCATTAATCTCACAATATAGTTTGCACTATTCCCACAAATATTTACATATTCTGTGCACTAAATCTCGTTGCCATTGCCCCATCTATGGATTATTTTACTTTATTTTTGAGCTTCTTTTGGTTTCTTGTTCCATTTTTTATTCTGATTTGGACAAAAAAAATGTTGCAATAGCAGAATTTTCTACAAACTGGAAATTCCACTTCCTACACAGCTGTAGGTACAAATACTAGCCATTAGCTTGCAGTTTCAGAATTTTCAGAATCTGTGAAAGCTAAAGACAACAAACTATGAAAAGTCAAACATTTTGGTAAACAGAGAAATACAGTTATTTAATCTCACATCTACATTACTTGATAGTTTAACATCTTGATTGCAAACATTTGGATAGCTGTCATTTTTTTTTTTTATAATGTTGGACAGAGTTTTCCACTGCCCTGAATTAACTGTTTTTATCATCTGATAAAATACATCTAAACTGTAATTCCACCCAGTATGATTTCCAGTATGGAAACTGCATGGGGATAAACATCTTCAGTGTGAGTGACCTCCTCACTCAAGAAATAGGTTCTTCCCTGATGCACTAAAACAGGGGTCGGCAACCTTTCAGAAGTGGTGTGCCAAGTCTTCATTTATTCACTTTAATCTAACGTTTCGCATACCAGTAATACATTTTAACGTTTTTTAGAAGGTCTCTCTCTATAAGTCTATATATTATATAACTAAACTATTGTTGTATGTAAAGTAAACAAGGTTTTCAAAATGTTTAAGAAGCTTCATTTAAAATTAAATTAAAATGCTGATCTTATGCCACCGGCCCGCTCAGCCCGCTGCCAGCCTGGGGTTCCATTCACCTAGGCTAGCAGCAGGCTGAGTGGGGCCTGCGGCCGGGACCCCGGCTGGCAAGGGGCTGGCAGCCAGAACCCCAGACCGGCAGCGGGCTGAGTGGGGCCGGCGGCCAGGTCCCCAGATCGGCACTGGGCTGAGCAGCTCAGACCGCTGCCAGTCCGGGGTTCCGTCCACTGGCTCCTGCCAGCCAGGGTCCCGGCTGCCGGCCCCATTCAGCCCACTGCAGGTCTGGGATCCCAGCCCTGCCCACACAGAGTGGGTACCTACCTTCTCCCTGGTTCTAACACATTCTCTTCCTCTCTCTCTGCACTGAGCTGAGGGTGGGAGTGCACTGAGCACAGGGCTGGGGGTGAAGGAGCAGGCTGGAGGTTGGGGTGTAGGGTCTGGCCAGGAGCTAGAATGAGGGAAGGGGATCAGGGTTGGGGCAGGAGGTTTGGGTGTGGAGTGCTTACCAGGGCAGCTCCTATTTGGTGTGAGTGGTGCAGGTGGGAATGTGTGTGGAGGGATGTGCAAGCGTTCCTGTTTGCTGCTCAGAGTGGGGATGGGAATGTGGGGGATGCAAGAGTCAGGACATGGGGTATGGGGGGCTGGGTATGTGTGGGGGATGCAGGAGTCAGGGCAGGGGGCTGCGGGTGTGTGAGGAGGGTGCAGGAATCAAGGCAGAGGGCTGGGGGCATGTGAAGGGGGTGCAGGAGTCAGGGCATGGGGTGTGGGGGTGCTGGAGTCAGGGGGGTGCAGGGGTCAGGGCAGGAGGCTGGGGTGTGTGAGGGGGGTGCAGGAGTCAGGGCATGGGGGGACTGGGTATGTGTGGGGGGTACTGGAGTCCGGGCTGGGGTCATGGCGGGGTGCAGGGGTCAGGGCAGGAGGTTGGAGCATGTGGGAGGTGAGGGGTCAGGCCAGAGCGGCTCATGGCAGGGGGCTGGAGGGGATATGCCCTGATTCCACCCCCCTTCCCCAAGGCCCCGTCCCCACCTCTTCTCCGTCTCCTCCCAGGAGCAGAGAGCACACTGCGGCTCTACTTCTCCCCCTCCCTCGCAAGGGCCATCAGCTGATCGGTGGCAGAGAGGGAGAGGAGGAGGGGCAGGAATGCAGCATGCTTGGGGAAGAAGCTGGGGAGGGGAAAGCTTGCCCGCCCTGCAGCAGCAGCCGGCAGGACCAAGCTTCTTCACCCTGGCCCCGTGGGGGAGGGGGGGCAGAAGAGAAGAGCTGGCTAGGACGGGCAGGATTTTGAATGTCACGCTGCTGCCTGCCGGGGTCCGAGCCTGGGTTCAGCAGTGGGCTGAGTGGGGCCAGCGGCTGGGACCCGGCAGGCAGCAGCATGCCATTAAAAATCGGCTTGCGTGCCATAGGTTGCCGCACTAAAATATTATTGCTTTTGTAAACAAAATAATGAATACTGGGTATGCACATACAACCAGAGTCTTCATAAGTTAGGTTTTTTCATTCATAATGAACAATTAAAAAGGAAAATATACAAAACAAAGGTAATGTAATGTCATGACTATTTCTTAAAGTTTTATTATTTGTATTATTTTAATATTATTTTATTTTTTATATTATTTATTATTTTTTAAAGTTTACACTAATTTTGATTAGGTCACATTTTAAACTAAATGAAAATAACCCCAGAATGCTGACATAACAAGAAGTCAGTCTAATATTACATAGAACTCTCCCAGAGTGTTTGATTTTAGGGATAGAGGCAGTATGTGGCTAAGATATCCCATATTCATCACTCCTGCCAGTTGAAAAAATTGGGGGAAATTAGAATATATTCATAGTTTTTGGACAGGTGGGCAACATTCTGGGTTATTGCCTTATTTAAAACTGGCAAAAAGTATATTGTGAATATCTAAAACTCACCAGCCAGACAGGAATGAAAATATGAAGAGCCTATGGGATCTGAAGCCCTCTCCTGTACTGACAGTTCCACAAAACAGATCAAACAGGAAAAGGTGAGAGAATTGGTTGGGCTGAAGATTTCTACCCCCATTGAATTTTACACAGGGCTGAGAAAATAAGCACTCAGAGCTGAAGAGCTAATTTACATGAGCTCCATACTTTCCAAAAACTGTGCTAATCCCAAGTGTAGAGCAGTAGGGTTGGGATATTATTTTAAATCCTTGTACACCAGACCTCCTAGGCTGGCTCTACAAGGACACCATTCTTTTCTGCTGGATGGTGACAATAATAGAAAAATAGAACCAAGGTAAATGCACTACAGAACGAAGTACAAAGCAAATACTCAGAGTCCAAAGGGTTGTTTTTATTACTGATGTTAAGTCAAAGGCAACTACAACTCATTCTTTATGATATAACAATGTTGCTTGCAGAAAGCAAGTCAATGTTAAGTACCAATGTTGGTACAAGAAAAAAATGGATATAAACTGCCCATCAACAAGTTTAGGCTTGAAATTAGATGGCGGTTCTAACCATCGGAGGAATGAAGTTCTGGAACAGGCTTCCAAGGGGAGCAGTGGGGGCAAAAAACCTAACTGGCTTCAAGACTGAGCTTGATAAGTTTATGGAGGGCGTGGTATGATGATGTTGCTTCCAGTGGTGTACGGCCCATCTGCAACTACTGTTAGCAAACATCTCCAATGGCCAGAGATGAGACACTAGATGGGGAAGGCTCTGGGTTACTACAGGGAATTCTTTCCCAGGTGTCTGGCTGGCAGGTCTTGCCGATATGTTCAGGGCCAGAAAGGAATTTTCCCCCAGGTCAGATGGCAGAGACCCTGGAAGTTTTTCGCTTTCTTCTGCAGCATGGGGTACAAGCCACTTGCTGGTTTGAATTACAGTAAATAGCGAATTCTCTGTAACTTGAAATTTTTAAATCAACATTTGTGGACTTCAGTAACTCAGCCAGAGGTTATGGGCCTACTGCAGGATTGAGTGTGTGAGGTTCTGTGGCCTGTGACGTGCAGGAGGTCAGACGATGATCATGATGGTCCCTGCTGGCCTTAAAGTCTATGAGTCACAACTCCCAGGCACAAGTATACACTCTTGCCTAAGTTCACTAGGTCTGTTTACTCAGAAGCACCACATATTGGCCACAGACTGAGCCAGGATATTAGAGTTGATGGAAAAGTGTCCAAATCATGGGGCATATCTTATGTTCTTACATAAGTAATGCTCCCATTACCAGAGTAAAAATGTTTATCTTTCAATTAAATATAAGAGTTTTACATTTAAAACTAAATTTCACAAGCTCTAAAGAAAATGTTTTTCAATTGCCACAACTGAAAGTTGACCTGGAAGATTCCCCACCCCTAGTACTTCTCAGTCCTGACTTGATATCACAATAGCATTTACCCACCAACCATGACTAATAATCTTTTCCTTTGTGGCCTGGCCAGCAAGAGGGACTTGTACAGCAAATCATTCATCTCCCTCCTACCCATGAAATCATTATTTCTGCAACAGGACTGCTCTCCACAAGGCTTCAGAAGAAGAGATCAGAGTCCGGCACACAGCACTGTTGACAAGTCAGTCTCTGGCTGGTCATGAAAACAATGTGTTTGGTTTTGATTATATTCTTTTTAAATCTGGCACCATTTTATGGAATTTTTTTAATGCTGGTTTTCAATTAAAACTAGACTAATCCTTAACATTTATTTGGCTTTTCACACACAGTTCCTGTGCTGCACTATGTCAAATATACCATCTGTGCAGCACACTTCTGGCCAGTGATGCTTCAAAGATTGTTTCTATAATACTTTGAACTGTGTCTGCATGAATTCTTCACTTACTGTATTCACCACTTCTAAATTTACTATTCCATGACAATGTTGTGTAATGACTTTATTCCATTTTTTAAAACCCACTGCAGCCACAACAAAGATTGTGCCCCACCTGCTGAAAAGAGACATGCAGATCATTTTCCCAACTATTTAGCTAACATTAACTATGCTATAAATACAAATTTTGTTTATACTTTGTGAAAGATTCACTGCTGTGTTCTCCAGCTGAGTTAGAGCTGAAATATGCTATTAACTCCCACCATGAATGTAACCGAAAGGGAGGCCAAAAATGCTTTTCCTGGGATAAGATATCAAGATCTGCTACTGCTGTCATGAAACTGGGGTCATGTAAACTAAACACTGCTGCTGCTCCTTTTGGAAAGCACAGAAGGCTCTCAAACTGTAAATATTTAAAAATAAAAATTACACTTATAAGGGGAAGATCTAAGATGCATAAAATTTACCCACAGAGGATACTGAACCCTAAGCTAGGACTAAATTTCAATGCCACCACTCATCATGGATGCGGCACAAGTTTCTTCCTTTTTAAGATGTAAAAAACCCAGAATTATTTTCTCTATATGTACAATTACAATAGGCACATTCAAAAAACATGTCAAATACTCTGTGCACATTGATTCCCTCTGATGATTATAATTCATGATTTTTGAAACTTCTGAGTCTGTAAGAAAATCAATACCAATAGTCAATGGAATGTAGAAAGTTGGACCTCTTATTATTATCCAGATTACCTTTCATGTATAAAATATTGTTGTCTCATTCAAGGGAGGAAATACAATCAATAGAACCATCTTAGTCTAAAGAGGAAAACTTTTTTTACTGAAAAGAATTTGAGTTATTGATTTTATATTTTTACTCACTTAGATTCAGTTTTTCAGTCCACTTTGCTTGTGTTTACTATGATTTATGTGACATTTTGATAAGTATAAAGATTTATATAGTCTTAGGATATGTCTACACTATGAAATTAGGTCGATATTATAGAAGTAAATTTTTAGAAATCAATTTTATCCCGTCGATTGCGTATGTCCACCCTAAGCGCATTAAGTCGGCGGAGTGCGTCATCACTACCTTGGCTAGCACTGACTTACGGAGCGGTGCACTGCGGGTATCTATCCCACAGTTCCCGCAGTCTCCACCGCCCATTGGAATTCTGGGTTAAGCTCCCAATCCCTGATGGGGCAAAAACATTGTTGTGGGTGGTTTTGGGTACATGTCGTCAGTCGCCCCTCCCTCTGTGAAAGCAACAGCAGACAATCATTTCGCGTCTTTTTTCCGTGCAGACGCCATACCACGGCAAGCGTGCAGCCCGCTCAGCTCAGCGACACCGCCGCTGTTGTGTCCTGGGTGCTTCTGGCAGCAGACGGTGCAGTAGGACTGCTAACTGTCATCAGACACCGATTCCACTGCAACTCTGCTCTGATGCTATTGTCTCAATAGTGAATTTCTCCATGTTGTCTGTCATGGGCTCCCAGGTATGTGTGCTCTTCCTCGGGAAATTCTCGCGGTGCTAACTGTCGTCCTCCACCGCTTCCGCTGCAACTCTGCTCTCCTGAATCCACCTCGCAGGTCCTCTCGTCGTTCTCTATAAATATGTAGTCTCGTGGCATCAGTCTTTAGCCACCGCTTCCGCTGCAACTCTGCTCTCCTGATCTTCTGCAGATGCCGCACCACAGCAAGCATGGAGCCCGCTCAGATCACCGCAGCAGTTATGAGCATTGTAAACATCTCGCGCGTTATCCTGCAGTATGTGCAGAACCTGCAAAAGCAGGCGAGGAGGCGACGGCAGCGCGGTGACGAGAGTGATGAGGACATGGACACAGACTTCGCTCAAAGCACGGGCCCTGGCAATTTGGACATCCTGGTGGCAATGGGGCATGCTCATGCCATGGAACGCCACTTCTGGGCCCGGGAAACAAGCACAGACTGGTGGGACCGCATAGTGTTGCTAGTCTGGGATGATTCCCAGTGGCTGCTAAACTTTCGCCTGCGTAAGGGCACTTTCATAGAAGTTTGTGACTTGTTTCCCTTGCCCTGAAGAGCAAGAATACCAAGATGAGAGCAGCCCCCACAGTTCAGAAGCGAGTGGTGATAGCCCTCTGGAAGCTTGCAATGCCAGACAGCTACTGGTCAGTTGGGAATCAATTTGGAGTGGACAGATCTACTGTGGGGGCTGCTGTGATCCAAGTAGCCAATGCGATCACTGAGCTGCTACTATCAAGGGTAGTAACTCCGGGAAATGTGCAGGTTATAGTGGATGGCTTTGCTGCAATGAGATTCCCTAACTGTGGTGGGGCGACAGGTATATGCGTTCCTCTATCTTGGGACTGGAGCACCAACGCAGCCGGTACATAAACCAAAAGGGGTACTTTTCAATAGTGCTGCAAGCACTGGTGGATCACAAGGGACGTTTCACCAACATCAATGTGGGATGGCTGGGAAAGGTACACGACATTCGCATCTTCAGGAACTCTGGTCTGTCTGAATGGCTGCAGCAAGAGGTTTACTTTCCAGACCAGAAAATAACTGTTGAGGATGTTGAAATGCCTATAGTTATCCTTGGGGACCCAGACTACCCCTTAATGCCATGGCTCATGAAGCCACACACAGGCACCCTGGACAGTAGTAAGGAACAGTTCAACTGTAGGCCAAGCAAGTGCAGAATGGTGGTAGAATCTGCCTTTGGACATTTAAAAGTGCGCTGGTGCAGTTTACTGACTCATTTAGACCTCAGCGAAACCAATATTCCCATTGTTATTGCTGCTTGCTGTGTGCTCCACAATATCTGTGAGAATAAGGGGGAGATGTTTATGGTGGGGTGGGAGGTTGACACAAATCTCCTGGCCACTGATTACATGCAGTCAGACACCAGGACAATTAGAAGAGCACAGCAGGGTGCGCTGCACATCAGAGAAGTTTTGAAAACCAGTTTCATGACTAGCCAGGCTATGATGTGACAGTTCTGTTTGTTTCTCCTTGATGAAAACCTGCCCCCTTGGTTGATTCTACTTCCCGGTAAGCCAACCACCCTCCCGCCTTTGATCACTGCTTGCAGAGGCAATAAAGTCATTGTTGTTTCAAAATCATGCATTCTTTATTAATTCAAACACACAAATAGGGGGATAACTGCCAAGGTAGCCTGGGAGCGGGAGGAGGGAAGCATGGGGTGGGATGGTGAATGAGGGGAGGAGGGAAGGACAAGGCCACACTGCACTTCAAAACGTACTGAATACCAGCCTTCTGTTGCTTGGGTAGTCCTCTGGGGTGAAATGGTTGGGTGCCCAGAGCCCCCACCCCCATGTTCTTGGGCATCTGGGTGAAGAGGCTATGGAACTTGGGGAGGAGGGCAGGTGGTTACACAGGAGCTGCAGTGGCAGTCTGCTCCTGCTGCCTTTCCTGCACCTCAACCATACGCCAGAGCATATCAGTTTGATCCCCCAGTAGCCTCAGCATTGCATCCTGCCTCCTCTCATCACGCTGCCGTCACCTCTCCTCTTGTTCATCCCTCCTGTCCTCGCGCTCATTTTCTGCTTTCCTGGATTCTGACATTATTTGCCTCCACGCATTCTGCTGAGCTCTTTCAGTGTGGGAGGACTGCATGAACTCAGAGAACATTTAATAGCGAGTGAATTTTTTTTGCCTTATCATCTGCGCTAGCCTCTCGGACAGAGATGATAGGGGGAGTGTTGAAACATTTACAGCTGCAGGAGGGAAAAAAGGGAGAGTAGTATTTAAAAAGAGACATTTTAGAGAACAATGGGTAGACTCTTTCACGGTGAACCAAGTTGTTATTACATTGCACATGTGCTTTCGGTACAAGGTCGCATTTTGCCTGTTATATTGAGGGCCTGCCGGTTCGGTGTGCGAGATCACACATGCAGGGCCGAGCAACAGAATTTGGCTTGCAGGCAGCCATGGTAAGCCACAGTCTTTCGGCTTCTTTAACCTTCATAACATGTGGGAATGGTTTCAAACAGCAGTGCCCTCCTTTCCCATACCACGCACCCGTTGGGTTGGCCATTTAAAAGGAGGGGTTGTTCTGGCTGCGAATGCATCCCAAGTCTTCAGGGCAAATTAATCATTAAACAAGATTGCTTTTAAAGCATGTATTATATTTACAAAGGTACACTCACCAGAGGTGCCTTCTCCGGCTTCATGGTCCGGGAGCCTGCCTTGGGAGGGTTGGGTGGGTATTGGCTCCAGGATGATAAACAGTTCCTCGCTGTCGGGGAGAATGGTTTCTCTGCTTGCCTGCTGTGCGCTATTCTCCTCCTCCTCATCTTCCTTGTCCCCAAAATTCTCATGCCTATTGCATGAGACTCCCCCCTTGCATGTGTCCATGGACGGGGTGGGGGAGTAGGAGGAACCCCCACTAGAATTGCATTCAGCTCATCATAGAAGCGGCATGTCTGGGGCTCTGACCCAGAGTGGCCATTTGCCTCCTTAGTTTTTTGGTAGGCTTGCCTGAGCTCCTTAACTTTCACGCAGCACTGCTGCGGGTCCCTGTTGTAGCCTCTATCCATCATGCCCTTGGAGATTTTTGCAAATATTTTGGCATTTCGTCTTTTGGAATGGAGTTCTGATAGCATGGCTTCATCTCCCGATACAGCTATCAGATCCAATACCTCCCATTCGGTCCATGCTGGAGCTCTTTTGCGATTCTGGGACTGCATGGTCACCTGTGCTGATGAGCTCGCCACGTTGGCCAAACAGGAAATGAAATTCAAAAGTTCTTGGGGCTTTTCCTGTGTACCTGGCTAGTGCATCTGAGTTGAAAGTGCTGCCCAGACTGGTCACAATGGAGCACTCTGGGATAGCTCCCGGAGGCTCCCGGAGGCCATCGAATTGCGTCCACACTACCCCAAATTCGACCCAGCTATGTCTATTTCAGAGTTAATCCCCTGGTCAGGGAGGTGCATAGAAATCGATTTTATTAGCCCTTTAAGTCGACAAAAATGGCTTTGTCATGTGGATGGGCACAGGATTAAATCAATCTAACACTGCTAATTTCAACCTAAACTTGTAGTGTAGACCAGGGCTTAGTTATGCATAGAATAGGACTTTTAACCAAAAACCCTGAGTGTGGCTTATATGTAGATTCACCCTCTGTTAGATCTCCTCAGAGATGAAGGATAATTTTACTTCTCTCCCTGGGATGAACTGTAGTGGAATATCCCTGATACAGTCTAAGATCCAAAATAGCTTAAATAAAACAATGTGTATTCAAAAACCAAGAGGAGATTAAATTAAATCAAAAAGAAACAATACCAATACACGAGAACTAAAACTCCCTAGCCCATATGTGCAGGAACTAGGGGTGCAAGAGTGTTGCAGCACCACCTGTCTCCCAGCTGCTGGCCCTGCACCCGGGACTTTGCTCCTGACCTCAGCTCAGGAGGGGGCGGAGTGGATAGGGGTAAGGAGGCTGGCTTTTAGCACCCCCACTATTAAAAATGTTCCAACTCTGCTGCCTAGCCTTGTCCAAATGGGCCCAAACCCCTGAAGCTTCAGAAGATGCATCAAAAACAATTATGCCCATATTTCTCTAGTTCAGTGTCTGCAAGCTGCTAGCTCTCTCATCCTTCTCTCCATAATACACTATCACATCATTATCCCTTCTTGTTAAGCCCTTGGGGGTTTTGAAGTAAAAGTGTGACCTAGCATTATCATATTAGTCAGAGTCCTACATTGTATTTGTACAGTTATTATTAATGTTTATATTAGTGCTCTAACTTGGGAAGGGAAAGGAAGCAATCTTTGTTATTTCCCCTCTCTAATAACTGCTGTATCATATTTAATAAAAGCCCCTTTGATCTTGCATCATTCTCCAATAATATATTACCTATGTTGGATAGATGGGGTTTGTTTGAATGTTAATAGTCCAACTCCACAACTTTTGGGGTGTTTTTAGCTGATTTCCCACCCCCAGAAATATCAGATGTAATAACACTATTTCAGCCACACTCTTAAAGGTGACTTAGAGTATGTCGACACTGCAATTAGATACCTGTGACTAGCCCATGCCACCTATCCTGGGGTTGGGGGAAGGGACTGTTTAACTGCCATGTAGACATTTGGACTCAGGCCACAGCCTCAGCTCTGGAACCATTCCATCTTGCAGGGTCCTAGAGCCCAAGTCTGAATGTCTACACTGCAATTAAACAGATTCTTAGCTTGGGTCAGCTGGCACGGGCCAACCGCAGGTTTTTAAGTACAGTGTAAACATACCCTCTGAGGTAATATTTCATGATCATCTCATACTCCTTGGTACAAATCAGCAAATATCGAAACTCCACTGATCAGTTGCCTGCTTGCAAGGACTCAATCACTTATAATTTTTCATTCTTGTACAAACATTATAGGCACAGAATAGCACTTGTGATAGGAAGCAAGGAAACAGTGCAGAAAACTCACCAAATCGGTGGAAGGAGCCTAGCTGCACCACTGCAGCAAACTGCTTCTTGCATCCAGTGACTAAGGAAGCCCTTTCTCAACAGATATATGGATCTGGGGCTCCACAGATCTATACGAGGTTCTCAAGACAGGGCCAACAACTGGCACTAAATGCAACATACCCCCACTAGCAGATTATAGATTTCCCAGTGCAGATCTATCTGCTAGTTGGTGGTTACTGCTAGTTGACTCAGCAGTAATTTCCCTGTGCACTTGTGTCCTCTCTGAGAGAGATGTGCAAACACAAGGATTAGTCCATGGCACTGTTGGTACAAAGAGTTAGGTGAGTGGAGCATTGTCCCTTAGAAGGACAGGGTAAGGTGTGCAATGATATGCCAGTAGATTCATTTGGTTTTCCTGGCTGTGGCCCCTTTTCCCCCTGCACTGGCTCAAATTCTCCCTTTTCCAACCCCAACCAGAGATTTGCCTTGAAATTATGCATGTTTTTCATTCCCTTGGATTTATCTGCCAGAAGGTAACATGTGGCCCATGGTTTGCATTTTAGTTTAAAAAATTTCTTTTACAGCAGTCAGAGCCTTTCAAAATACTTCACTTCCCTTATTCCCATAGGAAGAAAGAATGGCAGGAAAAATTGTTCACAGCAGTATGAAGAGATGTAAAGTTCTACATTTTTAATTGTAAACAAGAATGTTAAAATATGGTTTTAATCAGGTAGGTTTTCCTCCTAGACCAATGCTTCGTTCTCGTAATATATGTAACCTGACTGGCTGTAAAAATAATGGTGTCAGTTGGAGCAGCTTAGGAGTTCTAAGGAAATTTTGTATTAACCTAAACTCCTCTCCTCCTCAGTTCCTCCCACTATTATTGTGTGTGTGGCCTCCTGATGAGCCAGGTCACCAATACACAGACTGCATAGAAGTGAGGATACACCATAAGGCTTACATTTTAGTTACTGATGAGGCATAGATGTTGGTATGTATATTCTGACACAATATATCTAGAGATATTTCCATGGTTTAAATAAACATCTACTATTTCCATGAGATCATTAACTCTTAGTAAGTTGTACGTTTCTGAGTACGCATAAGCTTCTAGTTCTTTTAAGTCTGTAACCTAAAATACCTTTCCTACCTACATTTGTCATGATTTAAAGTTCAATATCTTGAACCCCTTCAAAACTACAAGGGAGTACTATGCCCACCAGGAAGCTGGGAATCTCCCTGCTGTAACGGTTTCAAACTCTTGATTCTAGATCTGTAATGAAAAATTGGATTACATTTATGGCATTTTTTATATTTACAAAATCCACTAATGGTCCAGATTGGATGTCTGTCCATCTTGGTCATCTGGCTGTGGCAACTTTGGGGAAAAAAGTTTCTTAGGCAAGATGATTAAAGGGAAAAAAACCAACAGCTGACTGAAGAAGCTCAGAGGTTGGGCATGTTATGTAAGTGCTCGGGGAGATATATTACTTGGCAGGCAGAAGGTGTGGTTGTCAAAGATACATGATAAATTCATTTAACACATGATATAGAATGATTATGCACATAGATACACACACTATCTGATTTCTCATTACTTTAATATTCATTCATGAGTAGACAGAATAACTTACCATCAGCAATGACACTAGACTTCACTTTGCACGTCTACTGATAACACATACCACAAACAATCAACCTTGACCTATTTTTTATTATAAAATACACACCTATATATAATATAGTGTAATACAGAGATTATATATTACACTAAATAAATATATATCAGAAGGAATATCTTGTCCTCAGCTGAAAAATATGAAAGGAAAATGCTGCAGTGGAGGAAACCTCAAATAGCAATGAAGCTTGGAACAAATGCTGCTAGATAATACTTGCTTTGCACTGTCCCCTAGATAAAAAGTCTCAGAAGTCTCTTCATCAATGTGGTTCTGATCAAATTTTCCTCTTTTCCTCCCTTTTGTTTTTTTACCACTCAGTTCTATATTGCAGACAGTATGGAGTAACTCAAAAACAAGAGGAGTGGGCTCAGGAAAATGAGAACAGATAAGAATAGTACAAATTCAACAGAGTTAATCAAAGAGCAAAATCTTTAGAAAGGTATTAAGTAAAGTGGATGTCACTGTTTAAACTCAGATACGGCCACATTTTTCACTTCTTTACTCCTAAATGATTTTTCCAGGCCACAACGTAAGTGAACATAGATCACAGTTATATTGATAATGCAGCTGTTCTTGAAAAATTAAAAACTCCATAAAAGTTTAATGTGCTGTAGGCTCTTATGCGGATTACTCCTACTTTGGTTATTATTTCCATAATTTAATGTCCTTTTACAGAGAGATTATTTTTATGCTTTCTCTGCCACATGTATTAACCATTCAGGATGTTAGCTTTGTGGGGGGGAAATATCTTGGTAGACAAAAAAACATGGTAAAAAGTTAGATTTATAGCATGTTACATGTACCAAAAATACAAAAACTTACCACAATCTGTATTTTCTTTTTTAATTAAAAAAAAATCCAAAGACCCATTTATATTGAAAGCTATATTGCACAGATTCAGTATAACACAAAACTAGCCACAATAAACACTCAGTAAAAATTCAATACAAATAGTTCCAAGCATTTGTGGTTGTTTTCCACCTCACATTTTAATCTTTCTAGTACTTCAGGTATGATAAACGGTCTTCCGAGGGGGTGTTTCCTAGATAATGTACAGTGAAGATAATACTGTCCATTACCTCACCTAAAAAAATGGTTACTTACCTGAAACTGTTGTTCTTTGAGATGTGATGCAGACATATATTCCATATAGGTGGAAGGTGGGTGCATGCTCAGCTCACCAGAGTCAGAGAATTTTGTTTAGCAGTACCCATAGGTGTGGCACTCATGCCCTGGAGCCACAGCTCCTCCCCTGGCCATATAAATTCAGCACTGCCCTGACCTCCTCAGTTCCTTCACGCAGAACGTCACAAGTACAGACTCTGATGCAGATGAGATGGAGGGAGGATCGTGGAATACACGTCTGCATGCCATCTGGAAGAACAAATTCCTTACCAGAGTTTGCATCTGAACTGGACACAGCCGTAATGGCATGGTGGTTTGTAAAAGTATGCACAGAACAAGTGGCATCACTGCAAATGTCCAATACAGGCATATAACTTAAAAATGCCATTGATGTGGCATAAGCTCTTGTGGAATGAGCTCATACCCATTGTGGAGGCATAGCCCGGACCACTTTGTATGCTGTCATGATACAGGAAGTTGCTCACCTGGAGACTGTCTGTGAAGAGACTGCTTGACCCTTCATTCGGTTTTCATATGAAAGAAACAGACAAGGTGAGGAACGGAAAAGTTTACTTCTATCCAGACAAAAAGCCAATCATTGCCTGACATTAAATGTGTGAAGATGCTGCTTCTCTGGGGTTGAATGCAGCTTAGGGAAGAACACTGGTAGACCTATAACTGTGAAATCACTTCAGACAAGCAGTTAGGGTGTGGCTGCAGGGTTACGTAGTCTTTGGAAAATTGTGCATAAGGAGGCTCTACCTTCCAAGTCTGTGACTCACACATTCTCCTCACAGACATGATCGCCACAACGAAGGCAGTTTTCTAACACAGAAGGGAGAAAGAAGAAGTTGCCAGAGGCTTGAATGGAGGTCCCATAATAGTGGCTAATACACTATTAAAGCCCCTTAAAGGAAACAACTCTTTTACAGGTGGGTGCAGATGAGTGACTCCTTTCAAGAAACTCACTGCCATGGAGTTTGAAAACACTGATTTCCTTTGAATGGGTCAATGAAATGCCAAAATCACCAGCAGGTGGACTCTTACTGAACTAAGTGCAAGATCAGCAGACTGAAGGTGTAACACGTACTCCAAGATGTCCTGGATACAAGCCAGACTCAGTTGAACTCATCATGCTAATAACCATACCAAGAACCGCTTTCATTTGGGTGAACAGACTGCCCTGGTGGAGAAAAAGCATACAGGAATGCCAACTCCCACCTCAGGTGGAAAGCATCGGTCAAGGAATGTGCACACTCCAAAATCAGGATCTGATCAGGCTCTGGCAGTTTTGCATCAGGGAAAACATTACCCCTGTGGCTGGTTCCTTACTTGGGATCCAGAATCACCTGGCAGATCACCTCAGCAGAAATTTCTCTGTGAATCATGAGTGGTCTCTGAAGTGCAGAGTCTTGTGGTCCATTTTTAGAGTTTGGGCCATTCCAACAATCAACCTGTCCGCCGTGAGAGGGAACAAGAAATGGTGGTTGTTTTGCTCCCAGTGGGGTCTCAGTCCAGACTCAAAGGCGCAGCCTGGCATTTTGGAATACCTGTGTCCATGCAGCCATATGGCCTAGCAACCTCAGTCATACTTGGGCTGTGGCTGAGGGTTCAGACTGTCGCTCCAGACATAAGTGATTAATCACCTGGAATCGCTTGGTCAACAGAAACACTCTCAAACTCACAGAATCTATCGAGGTCCCAATTAACTTGCTTCTTTGAGTTGGAACCAATGTTAATTTTGTGCTATTTTTGATGAGACCTAGATGATCAAGTATGCATAGTGTGAAGTGAACATGACGTAGGATTCAGAGTAACAGCCGTGTTAGTCTGTATTCGCAAAAAGAAAAGGAGGACTTGTGGCACCTTAGAGACTAACCAATTTATTAGAGCATAAGCTTTCGTGAGCTACAGCTCACTTCCTCAGATGCATATCGTGGAAACTGCAGCAGGCTTTATATATACACAGAGAATATGAAACAATACCTATTCCCACCCCACTGTCCTGCTGGTAATAGCTTATCACTAATAGCTTATAAGCTATTACCAGCAGGACAGTGGGGTGGGAATAGGTATTGTTTCATATTCTCTGTGTATATATAAAGCCTGCTGCAGTTTCCACGATATGCATCTGAGGAAGTGAGCTGTAGCTCACGAAAGCTTATGCTCTAATAAATTGGTTAGTCTCTAAGGTGCCACAAGTCCTCCTTTTCTCATGACGTAGGACTTTCCCTCTGGACTTGCCCCTCAGTAACCCAGAGTCCAGATATAGAACGATGTGAATTCCCTTCTTTCTGAGGTACGCTGTTACTGAAGAGCAGAAGCTGAGAAGGAGAAGACATGCTGAAAGGCAGTACAACATACTGGTAGTGCTGGCCAGCTATGACAAATGTGAGGAACCTCCTGTGGCTTGGGAGGATTGCTATATGGAAATAAGCATCCTGCAGGTCCAGGGCAGTAAACCAGTCATTGTGATTCAAGGTAGGGAGTTGGCAGGGTAACCTTATGGAATTTCACATAACAGATGTATTTGTTGAAATTGCAGAAGTGGAGGACAGGTCATATAACTCGGGTTTGGGGACCAGGAAATACTGATGCTGCAGAGGAACCTCCTCTTTGGCCTCCAAGCCAGTAGAGACTGAACCTGCTCAAGGAGCAGTGTCTTCTGAGAGAAGTCCCTGAAAAGGGATGTGTTGGGGGGTGGGGTGGGTTTGGGAGGGGAAATGCAGAGGAACTGTATGGCAAGACCTGACCATCAAACAGTAAGTCCTCGGTGATCTGCTGCACATGGGACACAATGCCTGAGTCCTGAAGCCGTAAGGCCTTTCTCATGGTCACAGCCTATGCCATAAATCTGGCTGAGGCATCCACCTCATCCAGAGCTGCCTGCAAGGAAGTCTTGGCCATCACACAGACTTCCCCAATGAATGCCATAAACTCTTAACGCGAGGGTTTTGGCAACTTCTCTGTGAACTTAGACAAGACTGTCCAATTGACAAAGTCATACTTATAGAGCAACACCTGCTGGTTCATGATGTGAATTTGCAGGGAAGAGGAGGTATAAATCTTTCTCCACACCAAGTCCATCCTCTTGGACTCTCTGTTCTTGGGTGTGAATTTACACCTACCCTGCCCAGCCCTGTCATTTGCTGCAGTTACCACCAGCAAGTTGGGGGCCAGGTAGGAGCTGAAACCCTCATACCCTTGCATGGGAATGAAGTACCATTTCTCTGAACACTTCACCATAGGGTACAATGAAGCTGAGGTGTTCCAGATGGCCTTTGCAGGCTCCAACAGAGCTTCATTTATCGGCAGGGCTATTCTTCCTAGAGTTGATGATTGGAGAATATCCAGCAGCTATGTGTATTTTCCTGCAGGAGTTATGCCTGCATACCTAAGGAAGCAGCCATATGCCTCAGAAGGTCCTAATATGCCTTAAAAAGGGGAAAAAAGGATTCCCACATGGTAGAGTTGTCTGAAGAGTATGAGGAGATGGTTTGCTGTGCTAATGATTGGTCCTGGTCTTGCATCACAGGATCCAGTTGGAATAACCCTCAAGGTCCAGAGGGAATGAACTCAGTGGTTGCATGCGGCAAAGATGGTTTGCGAATGGGAGTCACCACCAGGACTGGTGATCTCGTTCTAGAACAGGTCGAGAAGCATCCCAAGGAGGCCACTGGGCATACAGATAAGGCTTTGGTGGCCAAAAGGTACTAGGCCCAGATCCCTTATCCTGACCACAGGACAGATGCCATTCTCGGTACTGATGGTGATCCGAGGGCACTCTCTAGTGTCTAACAAGAAGGGAAAGGACAATCCTGACATGGATCTTGAGAAGTCCAGGAGGTCCTTTTGTGACAATGGGGGAACCAGTCCCGATGAGGCAAACAACTTGGGGCCTCGATGCTGAAGAGAAATGGGAATCAGCACAAGTGGTACCAAATGAGACCTACTTCCACCTGGCACCAGAAGAGGCATTGGCTTGGAGACCGTCAATGCCAGTGCCAACGTCATTAGTACCAGACTCAACACATGCATTGTGGTCGGAATCAGAATTGATGGTACGAGCTGTCACTGTATTTGGTGTGGTACAGGGAGCAGGTGGACAGACATGCTCCATTGTGGGTGCTGCAGGGAGTACTATGCCGGTCAACACTCCTCTTAAAAGATGAGGAAGAGTTTCTCCAAGCCCTGGAATGGTCCCAACTCGTTTTATGGGTCCTTTTCCTCACTGCACCAGAAGATGATGAATAACCAGTCTTCCTCTTAGGGGAAACACCAGAATGCAAGCATAAAACAGCATCACTTGCTGGATCTGTAGGCGACCACCAATCAGACAAGGGCCTCAATGCCGAAGCAGGCCTCACAGCCTGCTCCAGAAGGTGCTGCTTCAACCACAAGTTTCTTGCCATCTGAGTCCTCTTTGTGGATGACTTGTAGATGGAGTACCACTCTTTAAGGTGTCCCTCGCTGAGGCACAACAAGAACCTTTATATGGTGGTCACTGTGGAGAATGTCCCTCCACAACATACAGTGCTTGAACCCAGGTGAGGGCACCACACAGGGCAGCCAACTACTCTAACACTAAAACTAAACCTAAAGTACTACTACTACCATATACAGGATAAGTTCTCAGAAAACTGAGACTGAAAGTGTGAGGTGAAGGCACCACACAGAGCTCCGACTCTAGCCGCCGGCAATGAGAAGAAACTGAGGGGGTCAGGGAGACAATGCTCTTATATGGCTCGGGGAGGGGGACTAAGGCCACAGGGCACGAGTGCCACCCCTATAGGTACTAGGGAAAGTTCCCTGGCTCTGGTGCGCTGGATGCACACACATCTACATGAAATATATGGCTGTATCTACTCAGAGAATAGCTGTTTCAAATGCAGGTGCTAATAAATTTTTTCCACAGGCCAAATGCTCCAGTCTCTACTTTACTAGACCCTAATTTTATACTATATCTTTCCCTAAGATGTCTGGATTTTAGCTCAAAGACACAGCACAGAAAAATCTTTTTATGTTTCCATCAGCTTTCAGACCCATATAAGTCAGCTTCATGATCATCTTAGACAAATTCATGCTGGAGCTCAGACTGTCTGTATGTGCAGCTTGAGGGGCAACAGGGCTACATGGAAGAATATTTACTGATTGAAATGACTACCAGTCTCCACCCTAGTATCTTTTTCAATAAATAGAAAGCAACAAAATAAGTCTACAATTATACAATGAACATCAAACCTCACATTTGTGAAGTGAAAATTTCATAGTTTAAATGTTTCTTCATTTGCTTCTTTATGGCATATATTGAGCCATGCTTTTAAATAAAACTATGTTAACTGAATATTGGTAATAATCTGTTCTCAGTGATAAATATTTTATTTTAAAACATATGATAAACGGTCACATTTATTCTATAATTACAATAATTATAACTATATTTGGTTCTAGTTTACAGCTCTGAATAGAGAAAGCAAAACCTATCATGAACCACTTTATACTTTTTAACAAAAGCCATACTCTTTGTTTCCTGAGAGCCCACAAAGTAATATATGGCAGGAGTTCTAAGGAATATTTTAGAAAATAGCTTTTTCCTAATGGAGCTGTTGTCCCTGGATACAAGACTTCTACTACACTGATATATGTTAGTATCACCAAAGATTTTAAGGATTTAGTATTTTGTCTTTTTCTATCAACAAATTCACTACACTTTAATTTTAATTTGACATCCTGGCAAGGCCAAATACAAATAATGGTGAATATAACTGTACAGTATTCTGTATATATGCAATAGTACATTAAAATATGATAAAAGAAAGTTTTTAAAGTTGCAAAGTTGAACACTCAAAAATTAGGAACAGACAGAATTAAGATTATTCATATTACTTTTTTTTTACGAGTCTCTTGCCTCATTCAGTACCCAGCCAATGAATGGACAGTAGGATGGACAGTACCTGGCAAATTAAACAGTTGTTCAACATTTATTTTTACCTCATCATTCAATGTGTGTGAAACTTAGACAGAGAGAGATTAAGGCCAACATTTGCAGAAATGTCCACTAATTTTGTATGCCTCAGTGACAGAGTCATCAGACTGGGTTCCCCACTGGCCTGTGCCAACCAAAGTCACAAAGCTAGAGCGATGAAGATTTATTGCTGCACTTAGGCAGAACAGAATCCATTACATTCTGAGTATGACAGTGTTTAACAAAGGTTTTCCCTTTCCATATTTGAAAGCAAGCTTACCTCTCTCAATACAGGATCAGTTATTGAACTCAGATTGACTGCTCCTTCATAGGTTAAGTAGTAGAATACATTCAGGGATCGGACAGCCTCTGGCCCTTGCTGTTTGTAGCCAAAAATTAGATCGATCCATTGATGAAGCTGGCATGAAACAAACTCACTCTCCAAGGCCTGCAACAAAATGCAAAATATGTTATCCTGACTTCTGCTATTATTCTTTCTTAAGAAACTTGAATATTCATAAATAGGACATGAAATTATCTTTAGTAGTTCCCCTGCACCAATGCTACTAATATTTTAGAAAGCTGTACAAAAATTTCTAACACTTACAAAAGCATACTAAGGTGGAAAGGACCAGCCATGTAGACCACCTGCCCCACCCCTCAAAGTCCAGATGGGAGAATTGCTCCTCATCCTGTCAATGAAGAGGGCAGGGATAAGACAAACAGTCAGAATGCTCCTGCCCCTCTTTCTGTGGGATGGGGAGGGTGAAAGGATGGTATCTTAGACCAGTTATGACATGTGGACAGAGGGCTGAAAGATTTGGGGAAATTAAAGTAACTGGGGGTGATCAGGTGAAATGCAACTAAGAAGTTCTGTATACCATACATGTTGCATATATGTTAGTTTGCTATTACTTTTGTCTATATATTTATGCTTGTCCAATTTCTGATTGTAATTTTAGGGTATGTTTATGCTGCAATAAAACCTGTGGTTGGCTTGTGTCAGCTGGCTTGGGCTGGGAGGCTATAAAATTGCACTGTAGACATTTGGGATTGGGTTGGAGCTCAAGCTCTGAGAACATCACATCTTGCAGGGTTGCAGAGCCTGGAGCTTCAGCCCAAGCCCAAACGTCTCCACCACAGTTTTACAGCCCTGTAGCCAGAGCCCTGTGAGCTCAAGTCAGCTGGCACAAGCCAGCAACAGGTGTTTAACTGCAGTGTAGCAATACCCTTACTGAAACAGGGGCTGTCTTTTACTATGTGTTTGTATGGTACCAGGTACAACCGGTACCAAATTTTGACTGAGGCCTCCAGGAGCTATAGTAAGACAAATAATAAACAAATTAATAACAACATATTCTTCCATATAACCCAGTTCATATTTAACATACTACTCTAGAACCATATGTTCCCTAAGGCATCAGTTATCAAGTTAAGTTAGAAAACCAAGGACAGCAATTCAGATAACTCTACAAACTAGAAATTTAAAAAAATGTTCAAATGAATTTCCTCTTCTCAAGTTGTTACATGCAGAAGATACTTTGCCAAAATAGTAAGAAAAATGTTAAAAGATTAAGAAAAAATGCATATTACCTATTACATACACAAATGAAATAAACATATCTGATTAAAACACAGCTTAAAGAAACCTGCCATTGGGACAGCATCGAGACACTTGATTGCCTGTGATTGTTCAGATACGCAGGTAACTGCATGTGATTGGCTTGCAGGTCCCAGTTTTGAAGTAAGGGGAGGTAAATCTGCTGGTGATTTCACCTCAGGACATGTGCCAAGAGATTTTCCCATGAGTGCATGGAGAGTAGGTAAGCAGCAACTTCTAAGAAGCTAAGGAAGGTCCATTCACATAGTGGTACTAGCAGAATATCATCAGACTTCTTTGTTTACTGAATGGATTTTGGGACCATTTCACAATTTCTTATGCTGATCAGAAGATTTATTTGTAACAGACTTAACCAGTGTGTTGCATATTTATGGCTGGGAACCTGTACTCCATGGTCTCCATGCCTCAAGTTTATCACAAAAAGCTCCAACAGAAGTGCAAGACTGGTCATATTAGCATCTCCCTCCCATTTCTGCCTCTGGGTAATCTCCACCTGTTCTCCCTTAGTCTCATACCCAATAAATTCCCTGGTGAATATATAATTATTCACCCCACGACTAGCATTTCTCAGTTAGAATTCAATTAATTTGTAAGATTTCTTCATGCACTACTCATCTTTCAAACACACAGGCAAGCCAGATCTCCTTAACATGGAGGCAGGACAAAAGCTGAAAAACCTACTGCAGTTGCTGCCAGTGAACCAACATGCCTTCAAGATATTTGGCTTCTCATTCAAAGGCCAATATTACTCAAAGTAATATCAAAATATTACTTTTTGTCATGTGGAATTTTTGGAGCATTCAGTTTTTTCCTCAAATGGGCAAAGGGCTCACAACAATTCTCTCTCTGTTTCAGATGGAGTGGTTTCAGAAGCTAGCCAGTGGCTGAGAGAGAGAGCCAATCTGATGCCAGAATATTCCCATGGCAATTTGGCAAGAAAGATTTGGTGACTAAGCTGGTTTGTTGCGCCAAGTATTCTGCATAGTTATAGGGAAAGTTTCAATACATTTCTGCATTTCACCTAGACAGAGAGAGAGTTTATCCATTGCCTGTCCCATACCACTGGTATACATTGAGCTGTTCATTTTGGTCTCTAGGTCAGTGCTATTCAAAGTGGTGGTCCGCGGACTGGTGCCGGTCTGTGCGCACACTGGAAAAAAAAACTTGCCAGTCCCCCACATCAGACAGCTTGAGAAGCACTGCTCTAGGTGACAAAATTTGTTCACGCCATCACTGACTTTCACTTGGTGGACACATAATTCTGTGCCCAAAGGACTCCACCATCCAAACCATCTGATGGTTACCTGGTGCAGGCCACACAAAGGCCCTAAATATGTTCAAAAGAGCAAGCTGCTTAATTATCACTGTAGCATCATGTGGATACAAAGGGATATGTAGCAGCTCTCAACTCGCAGCAAGTGGGATGTAGGCAGATAGGTCTGTGTCTCCTGCAGAGAGAAACTTTCTCTTGAGGGATGGAGGCTAGCCTATAAGGGTTGGGTGCAGGCATTTCTCTAAGGGAGATCAAATATGGTACCAATAGCAAGCACCAGCTAGATGGCTGCTGTTTCTGCTCTAGGACTATATAAGATCATAAACTGGGTGGGTGGGTCTCCCTGGAAGGTTTAGCAGATTTGGGTATAAGAAAACTATGAACCCCACCTTCCACCCTCTCTTCACAGCTACCAGGACTTCCAGCTTCTAATCCAGTTAAGTTTAGTAGTAGTACAGTTCAATACTTAAAAATAATGATTTTTTTTTGGTTTCTATAAAAAGACAGTGTGCCATTAAAATGTGGACCTTTACTGCTCCTAGTAGTTAAGTTTATCATCATATTCCCTATTCTAAATTTAGGGAATACTGAAATATCATGATACAGTAAAACATTGCAGTGCAGCAAACACCAAGATTTTATCATTGCCCACTGAACACATTCACTTTGGATATACACATACAGAACCATTTTCTGCAGTATGCTGGAAGATTAAAACACTGTTCTGAAAATACGTGGCTAATTCACAAGCCAATATACAGAAAATACACAATTAAATTAACAAAAATGAATCCCTGACCAATCGAATTAGGTTCAATACATATTCAAAGGTATTACCTAGCATGAATCTACTGTATTTCTAAATATTTAATACAACTACTTTAAATTACTGGCAGGATTTGCTTTATCAATCTCGTGTAGAATTCAATTCAGTTTTATTTTTAATAAGTACAGATAAAACAATACAGAGAAGTACAATATTATTCTATGTGACCTACAGAAACTAAGAGCATTTTTCTTTTAAAGGAAATTCCTAATTTTGAACAGCAGAAGTTAAAATTAATCTGAAAACCTACGAAACTGCTCTGGCTTTTGTACACAAAATGATGGGTTTGTTTCATTAACCGATGTCTGAAAACAACATTTAAATTGACACATAAAAACAGCCATTGTCTTAATTTGTGTGTTGTACTCCACACAAAAGCCCTAAATATGTTCAAATTAGAGCAAGCTGCTTGATTGTCACTGCAGTCTCATGTCACATTAATGCATGACAAACATTAAACCATACACTTAAATGGCAATTTATATCATTTAAATGTTTACTGCCAGACCAGCTCATCACTCATTTAAATGCGACTTTCTGGCAGCTAATTTCAGTTAATTTTCCTCGATTCACTTAATTAGAACTTTCAATCAAGAAAAGACTGTACATATCTTCCAGTTCTCTTTTTTCTAATTTGAATTCTCAGCTATTGATGTGCTGAAAATACCCTCTAAAATGGATAATCAGATAGTATGTCATGTCCTACCCCCCTCGCCCCCCAAAATGACCACATGGAAAAAACCTTACAATATATATGCTTTGACAAAAGTTATTTATGTAAAAGTAGTTTTAGTTCTCACACACACTCTCCACAATTAAAACTATAAAAAACAGCAACCAAGCAAATTAAAAATTAATGACTTCAAAATTGTTTAATAAGATAAAAATAGTCAGGAGTCTCATGAGTGACCATAGAGCAACAACATGAGGCTATAAAATTCTACAAGGCTCAGCAAATGACAATGATGTGAATTAATTTTCTTGTTATCTTGCCAAAACCTTTTAACATTAGAACATATTTAGTTTCTCTTTTTATCTATTTCATCTTACATAATTTTTGTTTTAAGGGCAAATGATTTTATATGTTCACTATGAAAACTGTGTTTCACTATTTCTGATGAGCAAAAATTCCTAACAGGAATGCAAAGTGAAACATACTATAATGGCCATATTACACCCATAAAACACATGGACATGGATAACTACTGTAATATTGTTCTGCAATCTCTTCAAGTAACCAAACATATAAATCTAAAAAGAAAAGGAGTACTTGTGGCACCTTAGAGACTAACCAATTTATTTGAGCATAAGCTTTTGTGAGCTACAGCTCACTTCACTTCATAGCTCACAAAAGCTTATGCTCAAATGAAGTGAGCTGTAGCTCACGAAAGCTTATGCTCAAATAAATTGGTTAGTCTCTAAGGTGCCACAAGTACTCCTTTTCTTTTTGCGAATACAGACTAACACGGCTGTTATTCTGAAACCTGTCATATAAATCTAACAATCTCTTAAAAATTACAGTCTCACCACTTATTCATGGAACTGCTGGTGGACATCCTGAATTTGCTTCCCTTTGCAATGTTAAGATAAAAATGTTCTTTTAAGTTACATAGGTTTAGAATGGTAAGAACAGGAAATTAACAATGGAAAGACGATGGAGATTATTTCTTGTATCATTTACACTACTTTAGGGCATTTTTAGCATCTTTGTCCACTTGTCAGGACACAAATATGAGGGCTAAAAGAAAAGAAAGTAAGATGAACGTCAGTACTCAGGACACTGCAGGAAAGGCCAAATGTAACATACAATTTCAAAAAGATAAATAAGGTTTTCTGTCATTCTAGGTTAACAGTTATGGTCTTTGGGTGGTTATGAATTAAATTTAGACGAGTAGGATATGATTGAGTTTCAAAATGATTAAAAAAAAATAAATTTTCAAGGAAGACAGCACAGTATAATACTAAAAATCCAATTTGACTACAACTAAAATTGAAACCACTTAAAAAAATTGAAAAATGTAAAGTACAAAATTCATAATGCTAAAATAAATCTACTATATTCATAACAAATTCTCTCCTTTTAAAAGGTGTGGGTGTGTGTTTATTAAATTATTCTCTCAATATTTACCCATTCAAAAAATAAAATTGAGGCCATGGAATGCTAAACATTTAGGATTATTCAGACCACTAGGACAGACAGTCCTCATTAAGGCCAGAGTTAAATACGGTATGCCGCTATGGGATACTAACATTCTTCCCATGCTGCTCTTAAAACTAGCCAATCAATTGTTAGTACTCCCATAGCAGTATGGATACATCATTTACACCCAATGCATGCTCTGAGTAAAATTTGTACAAAAGAAAAGAAAAGAAAAGAAAAGAAAAGAAAAGAAAAGAAAAGAAAAGAAAAGAAAAGAAAAGAAAAGAAAAGAAAAGAAAAGAAAAGCCGCTACAATGTCCAACACAATACAGTAATGTTCAACAGTACTGAGTTATTATAAAATAAATCAGTGATTAATGTCTAATTGTTAAGGATCAAATAAGACCATGAAAAGACTGTCATGTGAGACTACACACAAATTGTCAGTTCAGTCCAGTGGGACTCATATTAGCTTTGACAAACTGTCTTGGGGCTGATAGCTGTTTTTTTAATGAGATCTATTAGGCAGAGACTAAAACACTTGAGATATGCTAAAAAGTACAGTATACAGATGTCAAACACAAACACCTATTAGAAAAGGAGGACTTGTGGCACCTTAGAGATTAGTCTCTAAGGTGCCACAAGTCCTCCTTTTCTTTTTGCGAATACAGACTAACACGGCTGTTACTCTGAAACACCTATTAGTAACTTTCATTCCCAAGGCAGAAATGCATCAGAAACATAAACCAAGTGACGCTTTGATATTACAAGGCAAATTTCAAATTCAAAAATATATTTCAAATGCAAAATGCAATGTTATTAAATAAAATGCAATTTAACCTCTCTCTTCAAATATAATTCT
Source organism: Lepidochelys kempii (assembly GCF_965140285.1). Taxonomy (NCBI): domain Eukaryota; kingdom Metazoa; phylum Chordata; order Testudines; family Cheloniidae; genus Lepidochelys; species Lepidochelys kempii. The sequence goes on from NC_136383.1 coordinate 56,749,502, forward strand.
GAAATTTGTGATTTACTATGTGGCTTTTTATTGCCTATTTAATAAAAGGAATTAACAGAAAAAAGTATTGAGGACTGTATTTTATATATATTAAAGGTGCTATATAAAAAGCATAAGGCAAAATGTGGTCAAAACACAACAAAAATGCTAAATTAACGTGGTTAGAAACAATTTTCTTTATATAGTTAAGTTACTCACTATACCACATTTACTAAATACCATTATATTTTAAGACTCTGGCGTACTTTTGAAGTAACTGCTCAAGGGTTTTTCCCCTATAAAATATATTTTTTTCTATTTTAGACTAGGTAACAGTGTGAAATAGTATATGTTTTAAAAACAAATATTGGCGATTAGGATTATTCTGATTTTTCATTTAGACAAATACATTAAGTACACGTCATTTCACCAGTATATGCACTGTTTAGACAAACTTATTTACAGAGAAACTATTCAGAAATATAAGGCCACATTCCTGCTCACCTTACTCTCCCAATGAGTATTAAATAGCTTTTAATATAATCAAAATAAAAGATGACATCTGATGGACAGTAAAACTATTTTTTGAACATGCACTTGAACTTGGGTGTATATGTTTTAGTTCTGTACATTTTTCTAGGAATACATTAATTTGGCATGTAAAAAAATTAAATCATTTCAAACTTCTTAGAACATTGGTGTTTGCCAGATGTACAAAAGCAAATAAATCTCCATAGTCTCCAAAGGGTTAATGCATTTTGCTACCACTTTGAAACAAGGGATGCCATTACAATGAGTCAAAATAAAACTGAGTCATTATGAAATTCAGTATCAATCTCCAACTCCCAATCAAAGAAAAAGTCTACACATGAATAGGAAAGCTCTAATTAGGTGTTCTAGAGACTGGAAACACAAATAAGAAGAAGTTTGATTTATAATTTATAAAAATGTACCCATACAGAGTATTGCAAAGGTAACAGCCACACTACTCAAGTGCCAGACAACTAATTTAAATACGTTAAGCATATTTTAGATTACACACACACACACACACACACAAATAAAAAACCAACTGGTTTATTATGTTTGTATTTGCTGGATTTCAAACACTAGTGGTAATGTTTCCTTAACATTGATATATGACCTTTGTAATTTACAACGAAGAAGGCTGGTTTTTTCAGCCTAATTAGAACTGTTTCAAATTTTCCTGCTAAATATATGATAGAAAATCCTTTCAACTTTTTCTTTTTATTATTCTAGAATTTCTTTCCATGTCAACTTTGTTCCAATCAAAATATGCTTTGAATTAAGTGATTTTGATTGAATATGTGGATCACATTTCACTTCTAAGATTTAAAGTCCAAAAAGGAAAAGTTTAGCCTGGTCAAACAAAGTGAGAGCAGCCACTTTGCGGAAAGCTACTCACATTTACGAAGACTGACAAATTGTTTGTGTGCACCATTAGGTCTAGTTTTTGCAATAGTTGCCAGATTTCCTGTCCTCCTAATAAGATATTAACTCTTTAAATGCTGACCTATAAGTAAGCAACTGTATTTCAATTTTAAATGCAACTTTTCCCACATATACTCTTCTGAGCACAAGAGAAAATAGAAATCTAAAAAAATCTAATCTGTTATTAGGCATGTATCAAACTAAAGCTTGCCCTGCAGGTAGGAAGAAGACAGCAGACCTGCTATTAATGACAAAACTCCACATTCTGTAAGGAGTGATACAAATTTCACAAATATGAAACTGACATTAAAATTTTGCATACAATCGGTGGTCTCTAACTTGCTCTTAAGTAATTTAATTTCCATACCAGTAAATTCTTGGACTTTTATTAATTTATTGTACTTTGTAATTTACTATAGACATGAAACACTGCAGGAACGATGAGTGATTATTGTACTTTTCAGACTACACAGATTAGATCACTTAGTTTTCATTCTCATTTTTTATAATCATGTTTAGAAATGCATTGACAATTTATTCATATTTCTGTCTATCTAGCTAAAGTTTGTATTTTACTTCACATCTCTAAACACTACCAATTTGCCTCTCTCTGTCTCAATTTCCCCCTGTGCAAAAAAGAGATACAGATACAAACCTCTTTTGTAAAGCACTTGGAAATCTGTTGATGAAAAGCACTGTAAAAGAGGTAGTTATTACCAAAAGACAAGGAAACAAGACAAAGAACTATATAAGAAATGGGCAGCTGAGGGAATACATACATGGGTATGTATGGCTTTCTAAAAAAATGCAAGTCTTAACTCAGGAGATTAAGAGAAAGGTAGCTTTTCTAGAAAGAATAATATAATGCTGTGGACTGTGGAACATAATCACACTAAAAGATCTTTATAACAGATTTTTTTTTTAATCACCCATAAAGCATTAAGCTAGGTTCACAGAGTTCTTTGGAATAGCATAACGTAATAAAATGTGATTTCACGGCAAAGAGAATTTGGTGCAAACAACATTGCAATTGAGAAGACACTTTGGAATTTAGTACCTCAAAGATCCTTTCTAAATTTATATAATCTATTACCCAAATGTTAATTCGTACCACGTTTTGATAAAATTCTCAAGCACTTGTGCATTTTTTGGCAAGGCAAGCACTCTCTCTGCAATTGTTATTTTATAGTTTTAGATGGACTAGTCAACCAGCTGTCACATATTTTGTACGTTTAAGGCTGCATTTCCTTTGAAATTCATAGTTTTAATATTAACTGAAGCTTGTATCGTTACATGCCAAGATCAAAAGAATTAAGCAAACTTGCAAAACTGTCTTCAATCTGTATTCATAGTGACTGCACTACTAAGTACAGTGGTCACCTTCAAAAATTTGCCAATTGCCTTATTTAATTATTTCCTACTACACTAGCTTCTATTTTGGCAGCACACTAAGTAATATAGGGAGGAGTAGGTAATCCTGAAAATATTGAAGTAATTTTCTAAGGCACAAGTAGCATGTTTTTAAGCATCAGCACTGTACACAATCATATATGCACCCATATGTTACTATTTTACACTTTTTAACATGGAAAATGATCAAACTTACACACTGATCCTGCAAACATTTACACATATACTTAACTTTACTCATGTGGACAGTTTCATTGGCTTCAATGGGACTTCTCACATGAGTGAAGTAAAACATCTGTATGTTTCCAGGATCCAGGCCATACACTTAAGATAGCTGCTGTAAGAAAACATACAGACAAGGATATTCAATTTCTTTTTGGTTTAGTTGGAGACAGGTAGTTGGACTCATAGGGTATGTCTACACTGCAATAAAAGACCTGCAGCACCAAGTCCCTATTCTAAAGGAAGTGAAATAACTGGGATGTTTCTTACTAACTATTTCTATGTCTTTGTAGTTATTTCCTTCAGTGACCAGGGAAGAGGTTCAGCACTGCCCCGAGCCCCGTCTTCAGCTGAGGACAGTTGAGAGAAACTGAGGGGGTGCGGGACGTGCGCACTCAGGCAGATGCTAACGAGGCCGCGAGACAGCAGATGAGCGCATGCATCCCAACCAGGCACTGCTACAGAAGTTCTCCGATCAACAGCACCAGGACACACCGTCACCTGGATTGGAGCGCCCACAGAGACAGCACTTGAAGAAGAATCTGAACTTGACTGCCCCTAGAAACTGCGAACGTAGCTGTGGAAGCTGACGCTGGAAGAGTTATGACAGTAATGAATTCCTCACTGGAACAGAATAATGGGGTGACCAGGTGTCTGTTTTTCAACCGGATCGCCTGGTCAAAAAGGGACTCTGCCGTTAAAAGTCTGGCCGGCAGTGCTGCGATGCTAAGGCAGACTAGTCCCTACCTGTCCTGGCTCCGCACTGTGCCCTGGAAGCGGCCACTATGTCCTGCAGGCAGCCGGGGGGGTGGGGGGGGAGGAAGGGCCACACACAGGGCTCCGTGCGATGCCCCCACCCTGAGCACCGGCTCTGCACTCCCATTGGCCGGTTCCTGGCCAATGGAAGGTGTGGGGGGGAGGCGATGCCTGTGGGCAAGAGCAGCATGGGGAGCCTCCTGGCCCCCACACCTAGGACCCGGACCTGCTGGCTGTTTCCAGGGCACACACAGCATGGTGCCAGGACAGGCAGGCAGCCTGCCTTAGGTGGGCTTGTACTCAGGCTGCCATCTAATGCCGCCATCTGTGCTGTCACGTCCATGCTGCTATTTTTTGTACATTAGCTCGAGCAGTGCTAGTAGACGTCTGGCTAGCTGGGTTAGGAGGCACGTTGCCAGCTGCAGCATAGACATACCCACAAAGAAATGTCATTGAGCACAGGACCTTGCTTGGCTTGACTAAAACTAAAACTGGTTTAAAATATGGAACAAAAAATTGAAGGGTTTCTGTGCAACACTTAGATATCTCTAATTTAAAACAGTTTCCATTTTGTTGTCAGAGGACTTCTGTTCTGACCTCAAGAGGAGGTGACTACATGCCATCCCTGGCCAACGAAGGCTGGATGGAAATCCCTTTAAGCATATCATTTGCTATTTCTATTTCTGATGCACGAAGTATTGGAGAGCGGCAAGGAGCTCCCTCCCCTCTGAGATTCAGCAGACTGTTTTCTCAGTGCACTTGGTACAGGCTTGCTTGAAGAGCGCCAGAATTAGAGCATGTCTACACTTAACCACGGCTGTATTGCTTCAGTGTAGACCTACCTACGCTGATGGGAGTGGCTCTCCTCTTAGATCTGGTCTACACTGGGGGAGGGACGGAAAATCAATCTAAGTTACTCAACTTTGGCTACGTCAACGTACTTAGAGCTACTTACCGTGGTGTCTTCATTGTGATAGGTCGACTGCTGACACTCCCCCGTTGACTCCGCCTGTGCCTCTCGCTCCGGTGGAGTTCTGGAGTCAACGGAAGAGTGCTCGGTGGTCGATTTATTGCGTCTTCACGAGACACGATAAATTGACCCCCGCTGGATCAATCACTCCAGAGGTAAGTGTAGACATGCCCTCAGTGTAGGTAACCCACCTCCCTGAGAGACAGTAGCTAACATCGGGGCTGGAGCACCCAGGGTGAAAAATTGGTGGGTGCTCTGCACCCACCGGCAGCTCCCCTCCCTGCTCACCTCTGCTTCCACCTCCTTGCTCCTGCTTCTCCCACTGGCTGGCTCCCAGCACAGCTATTTCGCGGTGGCAAGTGCTGGAGGGAGGGGGAGCAGGGGGAACGCTGCATGCTCAGGGGAGGAGGCACGGCTGGGGCGGAGATTTGGGGAGGGATCCAATAGGAGCATGGAGGGAGCAGAGTTGGGGGAAGGGGTTGGAATGGGAGCAGGGCAGAGGTGGAGTCGGGGGGGGGGCGCGAGTTCAAATGTAATTATTTAACTAGAATCCTCAAATGAGTAGGGAAATTAAGACAATTTTTTTTTCAAAATGAAAAACTATTTATTCTAACCTGATATAAATTGATACATTAGTATGGTTAGCCACCCTTCATCTTGGAGCAGCACTACATTGTTAAACCAGGTTTAAAAGCTGAATTAAATCTTTTTGCATATTTGAGTAAAAGAGCCTCTTCAAATATGGAAAGTGAACGACTGTGTGGGTGTATACAAATATTATATTGACCTTTAGATTCAAAATTTAAGCTATACAGGTTTAAGTAAGGGCAGGACCTGCCAGCCCCAGGAGACTAAATCACAACTCCCCTGTCATGTTTTGGAGGAACAGTCTGACTTGGTACTGAGGCCTAGCCATGTATGCTTCTCAGTAGCTTAGCTAAACAAGGAAACTGTTACACTACCCACAACAGGCTGATGTTATGAAGAAGACTGCAGAAAATTTCTGCTCTAGTCACTGACTCTCTCCTGTACAGACTATAACATTAACTTTTCACATGTAGGAACCAGTTTGTAAAACATAAAAACAACAATGTAGATAACTGGCACAAAAATACAAGGTTACCATTTCTTTGTAATTAAAAGTAGACTCCTAAAGGCATATCTTCATGCCTTTTTTCCTATGTGAGTAAAAGGCAAGCGGGGCAGCAAGACAAGAGTTAATTAAAACTAAAGTGTGTGTTGGGGGAGGAGGGAGAACTCAGAGTTAATCAGGGACCATATCCAGAGCCAGGCATGGATAGGCCTCACTAATGAGCCTCAAGTACCCTGCAGTGGCTTTCAAACCTAACTGGCTTCAAACGATGCCACCCCATGACAGAATGCGGCTAGCCATAAGAGGAAGGTGATTAGAATAAATGACTAGAGTAATTAACTCTGATTTGAAACCACCTGACTGGAAAGAGACGCTAGGAGCTGTTTAGCTGATGGTCTTCTGGTTAAAAAAGGAAGCTTTCCTTTGCTCTTGCATTTGTGTGTGTTAGAAGAGCTCTTCCTTTCAAATAGGTATTTGGTGGCACTAATGAAAAGCAGCTTTCATTCAAGGGCCTCCCCATTCATTTAGAAAGGAGAAGAAAATAAAAGCTTCAAAGTAGAACTAATTTACTTCACCCTAAATCCCCTTTGGTGAGTTTGCAGTTTGTATTATCAACCAGAAAAATACAATATTATTCTCTTTTAAGAAAACAGCAATTTAAAATTATTTAATTAAAGTATCTATCATTCTCTTTACATAAAAATATTAAGGCTTTAAAGAAATTCAGCCCTCTTGTTTTCTTGGACTATTTTCAGGGCAGTCCTGCCAATATTTCTCCCCTGTTTCCCCCCACCCCAGCATGTGAATAAGGTTTATTCACTCTAGTGGTAGAAACTTTTTTTTTTTGGCACGGTGGAAAAAAAAAGCAAAAATTCTACATATTTCTGAAATGGGATAAGCAATCTTCAACAGCTCTTAGGCAGCATACACAGTTACTTAATCTACTACAGCATCTTGCCACTTTATTTTACAAAGAAGAATTACAAAGAGTGGGGGCATTACTACCTGCTGTTTTACAAGCAATCAGCAATTCATTGTACCAGTGTTGTCCTGTACCTGCTGAGTAAATGCTTTAAAAAAAAAAGTTTCACTAACTGCCCAGTAACAACTACAGTATGGTAGCAAAAGCAATTCACCAAATGTTTATGCTGAGATTCTGATTTATTTGACAGCTTTAAGCCTTCAAGCCATGATATAATTAAATGTTTTGACAACTAAACAAAAACTGTATAAATTTGAAAGCTGTTAAAAAAGCTACAGTATCAAATATGAAAATGCAATATAATGTCTACACCACTTTTTTAAAATGCCCCTATAAAAATCGATAAAAATTTGATGCAATTTTTACATCTCAAATATTTTTCCTCTCACCTTTTCTAGTACAGTATTTAAAATAGTCCATATAAATAATTGTCTTTTAATCATGGTATAAACCTTCAAAGATCATTTTAGATAAGATGTTAAAACAAAAGTAATCTGAACACTCCTATTACTTAAATAGAAATGAAACATAAAATAGTAATAGAACATTTTCAAAGTAAAACCCAAACAGTTCTAAGCAATATTTTATTAGTTAATTTTTGATACTTTAGTTGTTTAAAAATACAGATCTACAGCTATCAGGACTGCTTAGCGGACCAATAATGCACTATGATATTAATCCTGTTTCTCCAAAGGATCCTAGTTCAAGACTCAGACAACCCTTTGTGCTGATGTGGACCAGAGAGATTCAAACTGGCATTTCTTATGGATGAGAAGGGGAGCACACAATGCACAAAGAATGTTGAAGACTGAGTTTGGAATCAGAAAAACTTGAAGTTGATCATTTATATCCTCACAGATCATCTAAGTGGGATTCACCACACATAATTAAAATTAAAATGAGAATAGTTCATAAAAAGAAAAACAAAACAAAAGGTCCTTAAACTATGATTTTTCACTGTGAGGTCAGTTTACGTCTTCAAAATGCAGTTTCGTTATCATTTTTGGTAGTATGTGTATAACATGTGGGCTTATTTCTGAACTGAAAAGCTAATTGTTTAAACAATGTATAATTATATAACCATTATTTAAACATTAAAGCCTTTAAGCAAATATGTTAAAACATTTAGAATCAACTTTGTAAAGCAGCTGAAGAGCACTGTTACTCTGAAGGAAACTGTAATCCAGCTAAAGGTAACAATGACCAGTTGTTTATAAAACTACTGAAATGTTTGGGAACCAGTTCACATTCTCATGCTATGTTTATGTTTCCATTTATCATCCTTCTCCTTGAGAAGATAGCTCAAAAGAAAGAAAGACTAGAGAACAAAATCTTGTTTAAATTACACATGGAGACATCAGGTAATTTAACAAATTGAGACAAAAACGGGATGCCTGTATACATCTAAAAACATTATTGCATTAAATCATTCCCCCCAACACACACACTGTCTCTGAGGAACTCATACTTGCAGTGTAGTTTATATTTATTTTGTATATTTGTCCTTGCCAAGGACTTCTAGCTTATAAGATAGAGAGGAGGACCCAAAAACCAAATCAAAATGCTAAAATATACAGTAAGTGCAATTTTGATGCAATTGTTATTAATCAAAGATCAGAACTGACCTGCGCTTATAACAGGCTGTTAATTAAATGCATTTCTTAAGTACGACATATGGAGAGCTTTTTCAGTGTACTGATTTCTGTTAGAAATGTATGAGTGTATGGGACAAATTCAGGCTGGGTACAGGCAGGCAGAACTCCACTGAAGTAAATGGAAAAACAGCTACACATTGAATTGCAGATGTCATCCTGATTTCCGTGATGATACATGTGATCACGGATTTCAGTGGAATAGCTTTTGCTTGTACCCAGGCTGAATATGGTTCTATAAATTAACGCTTTGTTTAATCAAAGGATTTGGTTGTACATTCTGGATACAGTTAGGTACCTCTTTTCCACCCTTTGCCCCCGGTGTTTTAAGAAGGAAATGAATAGGGAAGCTTTAAAGATCAAAGTTAAAGGAGCACTTACAATTCAGAAGTCATTCTTGTTTGAATTTTTTTTAAACTTAATTTTTGTTACAATTTAAGATTATTAGAACAGAGACTGGATAAAAAAATTATATTTTTTCAAAAAGAAAAGGAGTACTTGTGGCACCTTAGAGACTAACCAATTTATTTTAGCATAAGCTTTCGTGAGCTACAGCTCACTTCATCGGATGGTTAGTCTCTAAGGTGCCACAAGTACTCCTTTTCTTTTTGCAAATACAGACTAACACGGCTGTTACTCTGAAACCTATATTTTTTCAGTATGTTCACTATACGTGGGCACAACATCATTCTGCATATAGTCAGTTTCTTTTTCTGTTTGTGTAGATCTCACACAGACAATGGGTAGAGTAAATAGTTTCAAAAATTAGGAGAATTGTAAAACTACAGATTTTTCCAGGAGGCATGACGCAGTTTTAAGTACCTAAAGCAACTTTCAGCGCATTTGCTGAAACTGACTAGATTTTAAGTTGACAGTTTCCCTTTAATATTGTGATAAACTGACAGGAGAACCCTCATCAGGCAAATATGGGATATGGGTGTTTGTGAATTAGAAAATGATGTAGTAAAAAATCAATTACGTTATTTATTTTGACCTAAAGGAAACCAAAGTTGATGTTAAGACTATACTTCACTCATGAGGTTGTGAAAAAAAAATGGTGTTAGTATGTCAACCTTAATTTTGAATACCCTTACTTGTTACTTTATGTCACAACCTTTCAATACTAAAGATTTCTTTTTTTACCTACTCAGTTATAAAAGATGTATTTTCATTAGGGTTTTCTCTAGTAAGAATATTAAGTCCATGTAGATACATAGAAACTTGTAATTTTTTAAAATTAATCAACAGACAACAGATTAAAGGAAACATGTATTTAGCCACTTTTGTACAAGTGGATTTTTGATAAAATAGACTAATTGATCCTTGAGAAGCGGTACGATCTATTATGTTAATTCTCATAGCATGCAAATCTACAAGATAAAGATTCTTTTAATATTTGGCACGGAGATTAAGTAAAATCATTCTGGAATTTTGCCTCTAGAATCTATCAAGGTTCTGTAAATCACACTTAGGAGTTACGATTTGCAGATTTTTAGCTAAAAGAAAATTTATCTGTGGTCTAAAAGAAGAAGAAAAAAGTGTCTAAATCACTTTTTTTTTTTACACTCCCTACCTAAGCATTAACCCAGCAAATTTTAATCAAAGTAAAAGGAGAAAAAAAAAGATTTACAAGTCAATTGCTTACAGACAGCCCCCCAACCTGAAGCAAATACTCACCAGCAACCACACAACAAAACCACTAACCCAGGAACCTATCCTTGCAACAAAGCCCATTGCCAACTGTGTCCACATATCTATTCGGTGGACACCACCATAGGGCCTAATCACATCAGCCACACTATCAGAGGTTCGTTCACCTGCACATCTACCAATGTGATATATGCCATCATGTGCCAGCAATGCCCCCCTGCCATGTACATTGGCCAAACTGGACAGTCTCTACGTAAAAGAATAAATGGACACAAATCAGACGTCAAGAATTATAACATTCAAAAAACAGTTGGAGAACACTTCAATCTCTTTGGTCACTCGATTACAGACCTAAAAGTGGCAATTCTTCAACAATAAAACCTTCAAAAACAGACTCCAGCGAGAGACTGCTGAATTGGAATTAATTTGAAAACTGGACACAATTAACTTAGGCTTGAATAAAGACTGGGAGTGGATGTGTCATTACACAAAGTAAAACTATTTCCCCATGTTTATCTTCCCCCCTCCCCCGCTGTTCCTCAGACATTCTTACTGCTGGAAATGGCCCATCTTGATTATCACTACAAAAGGTACCCCTCCCCCCGCTCTCCTGCTGGTAATAGCTGACCTTACCTGATCACTCTCTGTAAGAGTACACCTGATACACACTGTAAGGTAACACCCACTGTTTCAAGTTCTCTGTGTATATAAATCTCCCCACTGTATTTGTCACTGAATGTATCCGATGAAGTGAGCTGTAGCTCACAAAAGCTTATGCTCAAATAAATTTGTTAGTCTCTAAAGTGCCTCAAGTCCTCCTTTTCTTTTTGCGGATACAGACTAACACGGCTGCTACTCTGAAAGCTAGATTACTGTTTAGCTGTTAGGAACCATTTAAGAACATTGAAGCTTGCTAGAGAAATCTTGTCACCTTATGAGATACAAGTAGCATCTTACAATGAAATCATTGAATATTTACAAATATTGTAGCATCTCCAATTATCCTATAGACACAGAGAGAATCTCAGTGGGATAAGATACTTGGTAGAACCATTTTCAATTTCAGTGAATGACATTTAAAATTTACCACTATCTGTCCCAATACACACAGCCTAAGTATTCTAGGATCACCAAGAGACTATCTGGAAAATATGCTGGATTCCCAGATCCATCTGTACATGCAACTACTGTGTATGTATATATATATATATATATATATATATATATATACACACACACAAATATATACCGGTTTTAAATTCTATTATGGACTGGTCCAAACAAAACACACACACAGTTAATTTCTATTACAACAGTACTCAGAGGTCCTATTCAGGACAGGGACCCCAATCTCCTAAGCCATAAACAGACATACATAGAGAAATTACAGCACATTCAGCTATTTCCTAGACAAAAGCAGAGTGCTCTGCATGACTTAATATGTGCACTCAGTGAGAAAGGAACCCATAATTCATTCCATATACAGTCTTCTTTAAATATATAAATGGAAGGAGACAAGACCAGATTCACAGACTATTTTCCAGAATCGCTTTCCTAACATACAAAACCTGAAAATCTGCTCTATTTTGTTATGCATATCCCATGAAGTCTTGAAACATTGTATAGTCAATGGAAGCTTCCACCGAGTACTTGTGATGCCATTGAGATACTGGAAGTTTGCTAGTCCTATTATGAAACATAGGCCAGTGCATATACTTAAAGTACATTTTTTATATCCTAGTCACTTCGTCAAATCAAACTTGATTTCCATTGGACCAACAAAAGGCACATCTGCAAGATAGGCCAATTTTCAAGTTTCCATTGCCTTTCCATAAGGTGCAAGCATTGTTCACAAAAGAGGTTGAAAAATGTTTTTCCTTTTGTAGAGGAAGTTTTCTCTGTTACTCCTTCCATGGTTGAAAATGGCTTAACTATTTTTGATTAAATGTTCAGAAAATAATTGTTCCCTTACTGAGAGCAGGCATACCACATTTCAGCCAAACAGAGAACCTGAGAAACAACTATGGAAATGAAAACAGTGTTGTAATACAAGAACTAGGTATCCTTAAATAAGATTGTTATAGGTGACACATGTAGTGATTCCTCTACAGATCCACTATTCTTGAATATGAATAATAGGAAAAATGCACTTTTTCCTTATTTAAAAAAGGGGGGGCAGGGAGAATACAGAATTAGCACTAAAATGACAGAGTCCACAATGTTTAAATTTGGCAAGGAAACAGTCCTCATTGCAGAGGACTTGAGTGCTCTGATGAAAACTGGTGTAAATTTGACCAGTTATAATGGTTTAAAATAGGCACATTTTATATACACAGTACTTTGTCCATAAGTTTTTAGCACTTTTAACAAAAAACTTTTAACTCTAAAGTCGTATGAAATAACCTTAACTCTGCCCTTTGTGTGGATAAGCATTACACAACAGTCCTTAATTACATCATCAAAAATATTTCTTTTAAAAAATGTAATTCAATATCACACAATGTTTTTTATACTTTTGGATACATGCGTGGCCTCTGTGCTATTCTCTACTTGCTACACAGAGTCAATTTCATATTCAACTACACAAAGAACAATTCTTGCACAACATAATAAAGATAACTACACAGAAAATTCGGAAAGTTTGCTTGCATTAATTAGCTTCAAATTTATTTGGCCAATTGACTTATCTCTCAAATTGTACATAAGGAAGTTGTGTTGGTGGTTGAAATAGTATTTTTTTTTTGGTAGTACATGGTTGCTGGTTAAGTTAAAATACATATCTTAGAGAGATGATGACTTATCAAAATAAAATGTCCAAGACACTACAGATACACTGGCAGACAATGAAAATGGTGTAAGTATACAAGAATAAAAGTAAATTACAAGATGCTACAAACTGCAGCTAAGGTTATGAAAACGTGTATTTTTGGAGACATGATAGTAACTCCATATTTAAAACTGCACATTGTCATGTTTTCTACACCCCTCTAAAGTCTGCTTTTTGCCAGAAAATTGGTGTCATTAAAGTAGGTTAGTAAAATAATTTTCCTGATAATTTGGTAACCAAAAAATACAAAAATCAAATAGTTCTTAGTCACAACTTAGTTATGTCTTAAATTTTACAAGTGTCATGATTGTCTGGCCACCTTTTCCTCAGAGCAGAGGAAATATTTAACCACGACAAATTTCACATTGTATAGATCTCTATGCAGAGAAGCATAGAGTAATTTTGTGCAAAAAGGCCAATGTAAAAAAGTTTTTAACGAAGCTTAGTTATGAACTGGGGCTTCACCAGGTTCTTAGTGTATCAGTGTTTAATTTATAAAGATTCAATTTTTAAATTACTAACCAGTCAGCATTTAACAATTTTACTCCTAAGCACTTAACCCTGTTCCACAATGGAGCTGATCATGAATAAGCACAGAGGAGGGTATGGTGGGATCTGGAGAGGGACTTGGAGTGGGTAGGCTCTGAATTCTGATAGGCAGAAATCAGCGGCAGCTAGTAGACATGCTAGGGTCCAAAAGAACAGGGTATCAGATTCCAGATATAGGCAAAGAAGGAAAGAGGACTGTGCTCCCATACTGCCAACCCCAACAGTAAAAAAAAAAAAAAAATCATGAGTCAGGTCCAAAAATATTAGATAGCTTTAAAAGCATCATATTTTTAAAAGCACATTGGGTTTTTTTTTATTGGACTTTTGAATTTTGAGCCTCTAGGGGAGGATTAACATTGTCATGCTTTTATCTGCAATCATGAGGATTATTAACTATTTTTTGTAAAAGGAGTCTCTTCCAGAATCACATGACTTCAGAAGCTGGGGCTTTAAGAAAAACAGTAAAATACTGCAAGAGAGCAGTAAAATGGCAAGGTAGGCAACACTGATTTTAGAATGTGGAAAAAGCCAATGAGAGAGTCTGTTGGAAGCTGGAATCACAAAGCAGCTGTGGACTCAAACTTTCACTAACCAACATGAAGAGCTTTTCACAGAAAGCTGCAGGAGTTTGGCATCACATTAAATCAGAGATTTACTAAAAACAAAAGAAATTTACAATTGTTACATGCTATATAAGGGAAGATGAGTCATTAAGCACCTCTATTAATAGTATGGAAACAGTCTGCTTAGGTTACATAAACAAGTCTAAAAGCCATTTTAGCATCCATTTCACACACAGAGACATTAAATAACATTCTTAATCATCGGCTTCAGAGTAGCAGCCGTGTTAGTCTGTATCCGCAAAAAGAAAAGGAGTACTTGTGGCACCTCAGAGACCAACAAATTTATTTGAGCATACGCTTTCATGAGCTACAGCTCACTTCATCGGCACTGAAACAACCTTAACTCTGCCTAGGTGGCAAAAGCGCTAACCACAAAACATAAATTAATCATATCCATTTGTTATATAGGATAGCTTCCTGTCAGTGCTGTACCTAAATCTTCAATATCTTCCTCTTAGTCAAACATAGCTTGTAACATTTTGTAAAATTTAATAAAACCAATAAAAAAATTTCAGACAGCAGTTTATTCCAACTGAGCAAAATAATCCCATGTACCCCTAATTAAATGAGTAATAGTGGCACAGCTATTATAAGAATATGGGCTAAGTATAATGTATGCCAGATCATAAAAATACATATATTGGATGAAACTAGGAGCTAATCACGTTGTAACAAATCTCAAACTTGAAATTACACAGAAAATGAAATAAACACATACTCAAACATCCAAATGTATAATAATAAGAAAACATGTGAGTTGAAGGTCTACCTCCTATTAAGTAAAAAAAAAAATAAAAAAGACTGCCACTGACAACAATGGAAGTTTGGATCAAGCTTTAAATAATAACATAAACCCAAGGTTAAAGTTAAAGATGATTGTTGTGTTAGTAATCTAGAATAATTTTGTTTCATGGTCTGTGAGAGAGATTTACTAGTTTAAACGTTAATACTACAGGCCTATCAATTTAGGCAGGGATTACCACGGTTTTAAATAAATGTCCACATTTGTTTGATTTTTTTTCCAGACTTGTTTGAAGATATACCTTCTATATATGGAGTAACACACAGAATTTCTTAAGTTACAGTTAAGACAAGAAGGTTTTATTTAATTATAGTTTTTGAGAAACCATATGAGAAAAAAATTATTGCATCATAATGCATACAAAAAAGGGGCAGAGTTAAGGTTGCATGTGAAACCTTAACTTTATTATTTCCTTACTTTTGAGTGCTTAATCTTGTAAAAACAATGTCTTCATTGTCATTTTTGATCCAACATATACACAGGCTCATTATATTTATTATATATGGAAAACAATATAAATGTAGCTCAACACCAGGTATATGTAAATAGCAGTACTAGAGTTAATAAAAATATACTGATATTCTATGCTATTTACCATTTATCGTATTTTAAGTGCTTGTTAAAATGAGTGAACTCTAAGTTACAGAAAAAACTGCAAATAGAAATCAGTGAATAAATAGAGATACAATGCTTTGAGTGCTTTTGCTCAGCAGTAACTAGACTGTGAGGGAAAAAAATTACAAGGTTGTTTTAAATATGCAGAAAAAATAACCAAAATGCTTTAGCTGCCCCTTCTCCCCAAACCCCCATGTGTCACTTCAAATTCTAAATTCAGTTTTTGTATAAAACATGAATGAGAGGCAGCTACAGTATGCTATGCTTGCTACTGTTCAGACATACTTAATATGAGCCATTCCATGAAACACTAACTTAACATAAATTAGCACTTTTGTCATGATTTTTATATCATTCTTGAACCACCACTATTGAGAACACTGGTGGTGCAAAGTAAAAATTTACTATCTTTTCTGTAACGTTTTATATTAATTTATGAAATTTGGTGTTTAGTGTCATATAAAACACTTTAAAAGCAGCATTTCCAATTTTAGTACAAATATTTAAAACAGTTCAGCATAAAGTTTATGTCCAAATACAATCTACTAACATCCAGCAAGCAGTGGTGCAGCTGCATTAGCTCATGTAATGTTTCACACATGGAAAACAAGATGCAAGATTACCTCATTTATGGTAACACTCATAAACTACACAATACACAGTAAACATGTCTACCCAGCAAATTAAAATATCACTGCACTATGGAGCAGCTGAAACTATCCAGAACCTATTTATAATCCAATAGAAACAGAGATTTGTCTTCAGTTCTAGAAGGGGAAAAACAAAAAATTAAATTCCTCAAGTAAAATAAACTGTGCTGCAAGTGTCACTTGCCCCAAGACTTCCTGCTTCCCACAAAAGACATGCAACCCATTCTGGAGATCAAAGGTCATAGCTTTACAATAGAATACGTTGTAACTAGCTTTAAAATAATGGAATACAACTGCAAACCGAATGACCCGTTTATATTGGCTAGAAAAAAGTTGTAACTGTTTTAAGTCATTCCACTATTCCAATTTAAACCTGCATTATAAAACTTTATCTGCCCCAAAACAACCAGATTCCCACACGTGGATTTGTTTGTACCAGTTGGATTTGTTTACTACCCAGCCATCTAAGTAACGAAATACCTCCAAATAAATTACATACCCTCCACAAGGTCGCCACTGTTTTGACTATCTTCCTCATCCCCTCCATAAAGGGGAAAGGAGTTGTTCCAGAAGCATTAAAAATGGCAGTACTTTTCACTATCAGACTGATCAACAGTTTGCTGACTCTCAGAAACTAATTCCTGGGTCACCAATAAACATTCCAATCTTTCTATACCAACAAACATTGACATGATCACTGTGTATAATCAGCCATGTGGCAGATTCCCTTTCTTTTGCCATATCATGCAAGATCTATTGACGGTATACCCAAATGCTTAGTGTGTCAGTGCCTTTTAGGTTGACAATCTGACTGTGCATGAAGATACGATACTATAAGGTTTCTTTCAGCTCAAGTACTCTTTCCATTCCATAATTCTGTAATATATCCATCTAAATGTCTGTCTTTGTTTTTGAGCTTGCCATAATATATCCACTTAATTGATATCCACTCAATTTTTTTGCCCCCAATGTGATCAAAGAAACAGTTGCTCTAAACATTTGTCTTGTCAGGAGCTGTGCAAATGTGCCACAAGCCCAACAGGAGATTCCATAATAAGGATGTAGTTATTAATTTACATGAATCTGCTCTTCTGCTTCCTTTCCTTGTTCCCCCTCTTTTTTATGGCAACCTGACAACTTGGTAAAGAAGGAAAAGGACAGCAAAACAGATTCCAGTCATATATTGCACAAACTTTTCTCGGTTTGATTAATGATAAACTAATTTATTTAGTCCTAAAGAACAGAAAAACCTATCTACACACACAAAACTCTTGCAATTGTCTGCAAGATGCATATTTTTGTAATATTTTCACACACAGTATATTCTTACTGTCCTGTGGTCAACAGATTTATCCATAGTTTACACCTTGCAGTACTCTGCAATGAAATGGGAGTAGGTATGTAATCCAAGTCTAATTTCAGCGTCAACAAGTAAATCCTATAGAATTTACTATGGCAAATACTTAGTGCTTTACATGTTCCAAACACTGTACGAACTTTAATGTCATAATCTTCTGACAAATTCTCACCCACAAGATAGGGTTCATTTTACCTGGGGAATATCTGGCATGGAATTGGTCCCATATTAATTAACAAAGCTCAAATATCTTCCTTAAGGACATCATTGATTTTGAGCTTTGTTGGGTTTTCTTAATATATCAATTCTGTCATCAGGATAAAAAAATTAACTGACTCTAAAGTAATGGCAACACAGTGAAGATTGAAAATAATTCCAGAAAATTTACTTATATTGTTAACCTCAGTAAACCTCCACTAGCCTGGCAATTAATGCCCTAATCCAGATCCCGAAAAAAAACACATCACCAGGCCCATCAGAAAACAGTTATTCTAAGGACTGAAGTGATACTGATTTTTACAATGACACGTATCCATTCAATGAACAACTCATGTGCCATTTCCCTAGATAATTTTTGTCTTCTCCCAACAAAACCATAGCTCAGAATTCTACATAATTTTTCAACTCACAGCTGCTCAAACTCTTGGTGATATACAATTCCCCCAATTCAGCTAAATACAAGTTTGAAAACTTCATGCAACCATATACTGAAGATATTTCAATACAGGTTGCTTTCTGATGGAACCCTCTGTAGAGAAGGTCTGACATACTCATTATCTTCTTTTAATTCATTTGTTCTGACAAGTGTTTGTGGCTGCTAAAACGGGTCTATATAATTATCATCTAGTAAGACAGATAAGTTGACAGCATAAGCCTCAGAGTAACCTCCATAGCACACTTCCTACTCTGGCTGACAGATTTTCCAGTTTTTTGTTGCACTGACAAAATTCCTTCACACAAAGAATTTAGAGATGTAGGAAGATATGCTAAAAGATATGCTGCCATTCTCAGCTGAAAGGAATCCTTGCTCCCTGTTCAACCTTCTGAAAATGTACAACTTCCTCCCCAAAACTCTTCAACCAAGACATACAAAGAAGAATTCATCTAAATAATAAGTCTATAAACGTTTTACAACTGGTACTACCTATTGTAGAAAAATCCTATGGTATAAACTGTATGTAAGTTCTATACAAGGCAAAACCTGATGTTCACATTTAAACCTTCCCCCCACCAAAAAAAAAAAAAAAAAGAATAGGTTATGAATAGCTCACAGGATGCTAAATAGTAATAGCAAGCAAAGGGTATATATATTTACATACCATCTACATTAGCAATAAAGTAGTTGTTTTACAGTGTGTAACCCACTTACAATATGGCAAGATTATTCAAAATGCTGTAGTGAAAACTCATTTGTCACAATTTTCAAAAATGTCTAGTGATTTTAGGTGCTGGGTTGCAGGGCTAACAATAGCAGTGTAGACGTTTGGACCCGGGCTGGCACCAGGTTCTGAGACCCATGTTTCAGAACCCGGGCTCCAGCCTCAGCCTGAACATCGACACTGTTATTTTTAGCCCTGGAGCCTGAGTCCCACAAGTCCAAGTCAACTGACCTGGGCACTGAGACTCTGCACCAGGGGTCTTTCTTTGCAGTATATACATAGCCTCAATCTCTGGGTGCCCATCTTGAAGAACCCTAGTTTTGGAAGCATCCAAATCACAAGCCACTTTTGAAAATCTTAGTCGCTGTATCAGGACATCATCTAGTTTACTGTGAATGTGAATAGAGTCCAAATTATTCTTCCCGGGACACACGTGATGGTCCTCACCAATGTTCAAGGGCCTCCTGAACTTGTCCAGTTAAGTACAGCAACATATTTCTTTTTGGAAGCATTCACAGAAAATGCTTGCATAAATGGAAATTGCAAGCATCCAGTTAGTTATCTTTACTCAAACCATACTTCTGTTTTTTTCTTCATATTCTCTTTTTTGATTCTCCTGTGTTATAAAGCAAATAGATGACTTAATTACTCTTACACACACGCTACAGTGAAATAACATTATTATGGTTGCAAATTAAAGCACTCTAGAGTTAAGAAATGCCAGAATTAAGGACGCCTGTGCAACCATCATTTGGTCCCTTTGTGCTTATTCACTCGGATACAGTTTTCAATGATCACATACTAATTTTTTCCACAGGGCCCTACCTCTAGCAGTGGTACTCACTTAATGAGCAGCTATTCAGTATTTTTTCTCCCTATTGGTCAATGTGTGGCTTACACCATATTTATTGCACATTATTCAAACCCAGCTCAGAAGACAGAATTAATAGTTTTCTCATGTCTTTTTCTGTGAATGACTATTAATTGCCCCTGTGAATGGAAATGAAAAGCCAGTGAGTGAGAATGACTCTACTGCCTGGTAGGTCCTGCTCCAATGGCTATTTATTTATAGTGGTTTAGTCCTGTTGGTCCTAGGATATTAGAGAGACAAAGTGGGTGAGGCAGTATCTTTTACAAGACCAACTTCTGTTGGTGAAAGAGACAAGCTTTTGATTTTACACTGAGCTGTTCTTCAGGTCTGGGAAAGATACTCAGTGTCACAGCTAAATACAAGGTGGAACAGATTACTGGTCAAATAAAAGATATTACCTCACTCACCTTGTCTCTCTATTTAATTATACACAGTGGAACAGTTTCAACACGAGAGATCATCCCATAGCCCAGTGACTAGAACACTCTCCTACAAAGTGGGAGGTTGAAGTTCAAATTCCTTCTCCACATCAGGCAGAGGGGAATTGAACAGAGGTCTCCCACATCCTGAGTGAGTGTTCTAATGACTGGGCTAAAGGCTATATGGGAGTTGGCTGCCTCCTCAATATTTTGTTTTGGATGAAACAATTTCACAAATTTGTAAATAGTTTTGGAGTGACTGAAACTCCATTTTTCAATGAATGAACAGTTTGACAAAAATATTTTACCCAGTTGTAGCCACCACACACCTTCCAACTTCTGCAACAAATGAAGCAAGGGTTCTAAAGACAACTATGTTCTTCACTACACAACCCTGGTTCATCCTCTGCACTCAATGAGAAAAACTTGTATGTGATCATGTAATTAAAGATTGTCATAATGAATACACACAAGGGGCCGAATTAAGGTTGCACGTACAATCTTAAGTCTTGCATTTCCTAACTTCTGAATGCTTCACTTTGCAACCTTAATCATGCTCTTCTAATGTTATTTTTGTACGTAATTTCCTAGGTTTTTCAAAAAGCACACTGAAAAAACAAATTCCATCATGTGGCATCATATTGACATGCCTGGGCCATCAGCAACTGTCCACCACACAGACCTCTGACTCTTGAGTAACTGATAGCATATGTGCACCAGTTTTGGAGAGGGAGGAGACACCCACATTGCCACTGTTTTTTGCCAGATATTTGCTGACAGCAGGGGAATGGAGAGACTCAAGTATCTTGGGTTCCATTCCAGGCTCTTGAGGGGAGTGGTGCATGCACAGTCCAGTCACATGTCAGAACTGTGAGAGGCTGGTGCACAAAGAGTCTGGTCAGAACTAACCTGCGAGAGGTTCGATCATGCTCTAGTGGGCACAGACTCTTCTGTCCATTCCCCCCCAAGCTTGATCCCCTTTTATCCCATCTTCCTTAACCTGTCTCTGTCCCACCCT
Source organism: Lepidochelys kempii (assembly GCF_965140285.1). Taxonomy (NCBI): domain Eukaryota; kingdom Metazoa; phylum Chordata; order Testudines; family Cheloniidae; genus Lepidochelys; species Lepidochelys kempii. Next base: position 56,770,778 of record NC_136383.1, read on the forward strand.
GTCTCCTACCCACTCCTTGCTCCTTATTTTACAAAGTTTGGGGATGTATTTTTCTTTTTTAATTAGACTGTGGATAGACCAACTGTCCGCTCTTTGGCAATACTGTGTATGTTATTGACATGACTTTTAAATTATTTATTTAATTTTAAAACTTTTAAAACAATCCAGTGCTTTGGAAAATCATTGTGACATGTTACCTTGCAACCTTACCACTTATTGAGTGAGGCTACAGTACACAAATACATTCATACACAGGTATACATGCATATGTATTTTATGGACACATACTCTACAACAGAGACTGCAGGAGAGTCAGCAGTTCAGGAAGCAATAGTTTTTGTTCTTTAGTGAATTTCAAATATTCAGATTTCTATTATGTATGCATCTTTCTCATTACCTTCTAAACAAAATGTTGAAGAAATGAGGCCAGTTTTCCCAAATCAATGAATTGTTTTAAAGGTTTTTTTTTTTAAATTAAATGAATAATTTAAAAGTCACATAATTAAAATACACAGTATTGCCAAAGAGCAGAACAATTGGTCTATCCATAGTCTAATTAAAAAAAGATAAATACATCCCAAAACTTTATAATATAAGGAGCAAAAAAAAAAGACTACAAGCACAGCACACCAACAAAGTTGGGTGTGTCCCTACTCAGTCCATAACCAGAAGAGTAAATAGGAAACGTAACTGATTTCTAAACTCAATCAAGAAGAATATAAAGCAGAAAATGAACTATAATTATGGTTTTAAAATGACTTATAGCTACTACAACCAGGACTCCTCCTCCTCAGAACAGTATTCCATGTTAGAGAAGTGTTTCATGTTTTTCTATTGCAGACTTTTAAAACGGTCTTTCAAGACACCAAGGCAAGCAACTGAATGTCATGAATTAGAGATTTAATGACTGTAAGGTCAGTACATGACTGTTAAGCATTCATGACCCCAAATTAAGAGGTATTACCCTTTATCTACTAATCCTTGGGTCACAAATGTGCAGCCCACTCCAAAAACATTCAGAATTCCTGAAATTTGTTTACACATCACTGCTTCAAAAATAGAAAGCTAACATGCATGAAATGATCAGATAAGTGAAAAAGCAGTTATCAGTTCTCAAACTGCTTATTGAAAATGTCTCCTCTTTCAGAACACCTTTTCATTTAATAACATTTCATTTTATAAACAGTTGAATGTAATTTTTTTTTACATCTCAGAGCAAATATTAAAGGTAATCTAAAATCACTTATAACTCTAAATACACATTTGCATATCAAAGATCCTAACATTTCAAATCTGAAACAGAATTCTGAAGGACAGTGAAATTAAAGGTTTACACACAATCCTCTTGCTAATAAATGTGACATGATTGCATTATTAGTACAAACTACTCAAGAACTACCCGTACTAACTTACAACATTTTTTGGCAGTCGCTCTAGCTTTTAGCCACATAATAATATTTTTTAAAACTACTTTTAATACCTATTTGTCATATTAAGTAGCTGCTCACAGTAACTCCATTGTGAAGACTACACTTAGAGTAGTAAAATCTCTTTATATTACACTTTAATGACTAGATTCAGTTAACAAATATAATAAAATAATTCTTCAAAGGACAAATACATTTTCCATAATATTTGTTTGTTACAATATTTACTCTTTTAAAAAGGAAACTTCTAAAAATTAGCCCTTTTTGAAAAGTTTTCTAGGGTGTGTGCATGCAGGGGTTGGGATGGGGGGAGGCTTGTCCTCCGGCAATTAAGAACAACTGTCACCACAAACTCCCACTTATCACATATATACAGATCCTCAAAAAAATTCAGATACAGGCCACTTCTCAATTTTTGCACTTAAATATAAAAATAAATTATTTTCCTTATTTACTGTATTTAGTGACACAAAAAGCATCAATAGAACTGCCCAGACCCTGCAGCTATTTATATTCTTCTGTGTGCTTCTCTGCCTTATTAGCCACTATCTCCCTCTTTTGATCATGCCTGCAATTTATACCAGTCCTTTATCCTACCTACCACTATATCTTCCACCACCAGCATTCATGTACCACCCTCCCTAAGCTCCCCTCAACAAAATGGTCTTTGACAGTAGGAGTCCCAGTATGAAAGACCTGCAAAGCTTCAGTAGAGCACTGTGCTCTGCCTAACTGGCTTTAGAAGCTAGTTTTATAGCACAGCTGTAAGCTCAGTTTTTCAGTTTGTCTGCAGTTCTCCCCCTCACTCTGTCTCCCCATGCCCCCTCACATCACCATGTCCGAGACATACACTATTGGGGCAGGAGAATGAGGGGACTTTCGGCCAAAATTGCCTAAGGGGCAAAGTTGTTCTCTGGCAAACCCTTCTTGTTCACCTGAGGGAATCTTAACCAGACAGTCTCTATGCAAAAGAATTAATGGACACAAATCTGACATGAGGAATCATAACATTCAAAAACTGGTAGGAGAACACTTCAACCTCTCTGGCCACTCAGCAAAAGACTTAAGGATGGCAATTTTGCAACAGAAAAGCTTCAAAAACTGCTGAGCTTGAATTAATATGCAAACTAGATACCATTAACTTGGGTTTGAATAGAGAATGGAAGTGGCTTGATCATTACACATATTGAATCTATTTCCTTAAGTTAAGTATCCTCACACCTTCTTGTCAACTGTCTAAATGGGCCATCTTGATTATCACTACAAAAGTTTTTTTTCTCCTGCTGATAATAGCTCATCTTAATTAACTAGCCTCTTACTCCACTTTTTCATGTTCTCTGTATATAAATATCTTCTTACTATATGTTCCATTCTGTGCATCCGATGAAGTGGGCTGTAACTCATGAAAGCTTATGCTCATATAAATTTGTTAGTCTCTAAGGTGCCACAAGTACTCCTGTTCTTTTTGAGGATACAGACTAACATGGCTGCTACTCTGAAATCTGTTTAGAAGGACTCTAGCAGGTATGTTGTACTGGGACTACTGCTGTTAAAGAAAATGGAGGGCATAGATGGGAAGAAACAGAGGTTGCTCTTTGGACTGATGACCGTGGCAGGTCAGCGGAACTCCCTACTGAACCACTTGCCTTCTCTGCATATTTGTCTTCAGCCCTCCTACCTAGACCAAATCTTGTCACAAGGCCAGCCAGCTACCTAGCTTCATATCCCTAACCCGTTCTTCCTCTTTCCAATCCTCTCCAATTCCCCTAGCCACATTCTAGCAAAAATAAATTAACATTTTACAATTTTTCTTGTTTATATTAACAGAGAAGTTTACAAGATGAAAGTATCTCTGAAAAAGTAAGCAAAACATTTGGTGTAGAATAAGGTGACAGACCTGGTGAGTCTCCTCTTCTGGCCATGAGACTCTTGGTTTTAGCTACTTTCAGCAACAATCTTCTGATTGGAGGAGATGAGGAAACATTTAGGCCACCTCTTTATGGTGTGGCCACTCTATATGGGATTTCTATTGTCCCACAGACACAGAATAGAGCATAGTCCCCATACTCATGTATGATCATAGACTCAGAGGTATGAGGCACCAGGGAGTGCTGTACCCATCTCTCCTGGACATGGGAGAGCAATATTCAGGGAGTAATAGAGAGAGAGAGAGAGAGAGAGAGAGAGAGAAACAAGGAGGAGCCAGAGCCAGTAGCACAACCACAACAGCGTACCCCAGCCAATCTCCTTCAAACTTGTTTCATTCACAAAGAGAGATGCTGAATGCAAGTTAAGTTGAATAAATAGAACTTTATTAAACCCTGTGCACTGCTGTGTCCATGTGGCTGAATTTTTTCCAGCCCAACTCTCCATGTTCCCTGGTGTCACATCCATAAAAGTCTCTCCAAGGAACATGAACCCTCTGACTCCAGTTCCACCGATCATGATACAAGTTCTGTATTTTACAAATATTGGAAAACAAACATTAAAAACAAATAATTGACACCCAATCCCCCACTCCTTAGCCTGTCAGTCAGAGGTTGTTAGCGCAAAGCCAAGCTGCAATCTTATCCTTACAACAGACTCAGCAAGCTACATAGTTCTTGAGATAGTTTGTTCTCCTCAACAGATGAGCACACCAGAAAAGATCTCTGTCTTCAAAATGAGTCACCAAACACGTCTTACAGAATATTTTTCCATAGAGAATGACATGGAAGGTATCTACAGAAAGCTCACAACTTGTCAAGTTTCATAATCATTATGTACAGATAATATTTAAGGAACAACGTATTTATATTAAAGTATGCTTTATGGACCTGGAGTAGAAAATAGTCACCAGGGAATAAAGTGTCTTGGTGATGGCTCATTTTGGCAGGGAGGCGGGGAGTTGCCATACCAACATTTTCAATCGGTGATGCAATGCAAGGCTCAATTGTTTAGCTTTGTACAATACTAAGACTTTCAACTGCAAATAACTGAAACCACTTGAATGTAAAAAAGGAATTTTACAACAAGACAGACATTCACCCTATTTGCGAATAGAGACAAATGGCTGTTTTCAGTATAACAGAGGGTGGAGAAGCACTTTTTAACCATTGACCAAGGAAAACCCTTGTGGAATGGTGGCATTTTCAAGAATGTTTGCATCCTGGTTCTGGAGAAACCAGCCAGCTCTGCAACAGACCATACTTTGGGGGGAAAACCTACTTTATTAGATCAGAAAGGTAACTATTGATAAGTTTAGACCCAAGTTTGTGTTTTGTGATTTTGTTTTGTATTGTAACCATTTATTTCCATCACTTTCTCTCATTTTATATCATTACCTTTTTAAAATAAACCTCCGTTTGTTTTATTGTAAGTGCTCACAAGTGCTGTGTGATTTACAGGAGTGGTGGTTTAAGGTAAAACTGGTAAACTGGAGTACACAGCAGTTTTGGGGGCAGAGGATCTGGGATTTCTGTGAATAGCCAGTGTCAGGGGCTGGATATCACAGGGGAACAATTCAAAGAGACTGGGGCATGTCTACTGCTAACCTGCAAGGTGAAGACAGGGTGGGCATACCCACAGGAGAGTGCTTGAGTAGCTGAAAGACTGGTGGTGTTAGGGAGCTGACACCCTGCTACCGTAAGAAAGACTGCCTCTCACTGGGGGGTAACAAGGTGACTCTCAGTCCTGGATGCCCTGAGAACCATCACAGTAGATCCTTGGCTGGTCTGTCAGACTCTAGTGCCTGCTTTCTCTGCTTCTTGGACATCTCCTCTTGATAGTGTACCCATCCTTCTGGCTGCAACAGGTTTCCCCTAATTGTTAGTGGTGTTTTGGTCCTTGGTCCCATCAGTGCCTACGCTGGACTATTTTGGCGCCCCTGTGATGGGGTATTCCTGTGTGCAAGAAATGCTAACAAGGTCCCTGAACAAAAGAAACAGCCTTGTGTAACAGTCTCTCAGCTACTTTCACAGCTGATTCCACTTCCCCATTACTCTGTGGGTATGCTGATGCAGAAGTGTTGTGGTCAAACACCAATTTGTGTGCAAATTTCTTGAATTCTTTCTAGACAAACTGTGGTCCATTGTCAGTGAATACAAAGTCCAGAATGCCATATCTCACAAAGTGGGCCTTCTGTTTGCTAGTCACTGATTTGCTTCTTCTATCAGGCAAGGTATCAACCTCCCGTAAATTTGAATAATAGTCCACTGTAATCAAGCACTGCTTGTTCCTTAAGGCAAATAAGTCCACTCCCACCTTTTCCCAGGGTTGGGTGAGCAGCTCATGTGGTAACAGTCTCTTTCTTCTGATGGTTATCACATGACCAGCAGGCATCACACACTTCTACTAAGGAATGCCCAGGTGCAAGGCATGTATTTTTTGAATGATATTCTTACATAATGAGATGGTGACAACAGCTCTCTATCCTTGAAATATTATTCCATTGTGGACACGCAGCTAAGTTTTGCTCCTAGCAGTATTTGTTTTTTGTCTTCTGGCCATCCTGCTAATATCGTTCTCTTGACTGCCTGTAGTTGGATGTCCTTTACCATAGCCTCTGATTTCCATTAGCTTTGCAGTTGAAACTGGGAGACCACATAGCATGTTTATGTCCTGATCCCCTTCCTCCAACTAGCTGATTCTGGGTATATATATCCTGCTCAGGGTGCCAGTTAATACAGGTAATTGTCCTGGACAACCTCTGGTAGTATGCAGGCGTATCAATGTGCACTGCAATCTCCTTGAAGCACTAGGAAGGAGCTTTTCCATGACTGTCTCTCAACCTTTCCAGACTACTGTACCACTTTCAGGAGTCTGATTTGTCTTTCGTACCCCCAAGTTTCACTTCACTTAAAAACTACTTGCTTACAAAATCAGACCTAAAAATACAGAAGTGTCACAGCACACTATTACTGAAAAATTGTTTACTTTCTCATTTTTACCATATAATTATAAAATAAATCAATTGGGATATAAATATTGTACTTAAATTTTGGTGTATAATATATAGAGCAGTATAAACCAGTCATTGTCTGTATGAAAGTTTAATTTGTACTGACTTTATTAGGGTTTTTTATGTAGCCTGTTGTAAAATGAGGCAAATATCTAGATGAGTTGATGTATCCCCTGGAAGACCTCTGCCTAGCCCCAGGGGTACACATCTCCCTGGTTGAGAAACACTGCTCTATGGGTTTGTGGTCTCATTGCACTATTACTGAGTGGCAACCACTACATTCCAAATACCACCGTCAGAAGCACTTGATCTGTCTGGGCATACCCCTGTTCGGTCTCTGACATTGTGTGGAATAAGCAGCCAACTGTCCTCCAGAAGACCTATATCCAGTCCTTTCTCCCAAGGCTTCTGCTGCACACCCCATGTCTAAGTTGCTGTCTAATGTGAGCTTGCCTTCCCAGATCAGCCTCTCCCGCAAGTGGTGATCCCAAGCGCCACACTATCCTGTCCCAAATTAGGGAGTCTGTCAAGTTCCCAGAATTGCATACAGAAGCCAGTATGTAAGATAGCAACACAGAGGTCTATGATCTCCAGTGACAAACCTATGTTGCTCCAATTTCATTCTGCTTTGGGGAGCAAAAGGTCACTAAGACTACTGTGATGCAGGTCTCTCTGGCTTGTTCCCCAATAATGTAAAACAGTTTTATTTTCCTGCTGTTGTCATCCTCCTGCATGGCCAGGTCTGTGTAGAGCTAGAACCTCCACTGGTTCCATCACTGGGCTAGGTTGGTGCCTGCAAAATCCAGCACTCCCAGGAGACCAACTGCCATGGCTCACATTGACAGCTGCTGCACTTCAAAGAACTCACAGCTGAGATGCTGCCACCATGTTTCATTCACAAAGACTGAAGCTGAATACAGGTTAAGCTGGACAAGTGGTACATTACTAAACCCTGTGGGAACTGAGTTATTCCCAGTCTAACTCCCCATGTATCCTGTTCCCTGGGTGTCCTCTAGAGAACATGGTCCCCCTGACTCCAGTTCCACTGATCATGATACAAACCCCAGGGCAAATAACAGTCAGCAAACATTTTATTGGCTAAACTATGTAGTTCCCATGATGCCAAGTCCCATGCTAGCAACCTGAGTTCAAAAATAAACTACAGACTACTGGTCCTGAAGGATTTCTGTCTGTAGAGCTGGGCTCCATAAGAACTAGAAGCAGAAAGAAGAATCTCACCTTTCTTTTTTAAAAAAAGTTTCTAAATCTTTTCCTTGTGAAGATTGTCTTGGAAACATAAACCTTTCACTCGGGCTGAAAGAATAAAGCAGCTGGGAGAAAAAAACTAAAAATGTTCCCTACCCCCACACTACACCAGACACACTTGTTGGATAAAATGAGTCAGTGAGATGTATTCCGTGATCCTGGTAGACAGGAATTGGTTATATTTTGGTGGCAAAAATTTTGTTTTGTAGGCCTGTCCAAAAAACTGATGTCTCAACTGTATGTGGATTTCTAATGTGCCCAACACCATAGTGCTTAGGCACAAATGGGGGCCAGAGACCTATCTACACTTGTCAGAGATTAATTTTAAAACAATTTTTAACAAATAAATTCAAACCCAACTCTCCTCTAAGATGACTCCATGTATAGTTTAGCTGCCAGTCTACACAGGCCAAACTCTACTCAGAAAAGATTTTAGAAAACATGGTCAAAGCCAGGTCTGAACACAATTTGTGCTAAGGCTTGAGCCTGGCCACACTAGCAGCCAAAGCATGCTGAAAAATATTTAAATAGGAGGTCTGTTTTAACATGGTTTTGGAATGGATTTTAAACACAGTTCTCTCCTTTCTTGTATAGACAGGGCCTCAGGATGTTCCTCAAGTGATGTGATTGGCATCTGTCTGGAAAGAGGACTTAGAGAGTGCAGACATCAGGTCCATTGTTGTATGATTAATCCAAGCAACCAAGTACTTTTAAAAGTCATTAAAACATGGGTTAATAAAACAACTCTAATTATTTTCCATATCAGCGTATCAGAGAGTTAATCAACTCCTAGTCTTTTTATTTTAACACTTTCAGTACCATATATCTACATCCTATTATTTTAAAGTTTTGCTTGTTCCTACAAAGTATAATGAAAACAGAACACTCCAGGAACTCTTGGAGCATCATTATACTCCATCTTCCATTCCCAATCCTCATTACAAAATGTTTAGCCTCCTCAGAAAGCAGATGGTAAGAGATAATGTCAGTTGTGATTAGAAGGATGTACTGCCTGCTGCCTTAAGGACTCTTCTAATTTATACCTCAAATATTTTCTATGAAGAATTAGAAGCAGAATGGTTTGCCCAGTTTTGTAAGATATATAGATACACACTTACAATATATATTATTGCACATAACATATTGAACATTTTAAAATGTGTTCTAAAAATATCTATTAAAATAAGAATGTTGTTTAATTGCACAGAACATTGTTTCTAAAATCACACAGAAAAATACTAAAAGCATAAATTTCAACATTGAAAATAACGTACAATTTGGGAAGCCAAAAAATTTGTCATTATCTTTAAGTTGGGACTGCCTAATATTTTAAATGACTTACTTCCTCTTAAATTACCTTCATATACAATGACTTGCAAGCTACCGAACCCTTTAAGTTTTTATCAGCCTAATCAAATTCCTATCAAAGACAATAGCAGTTGGATTGCACTACATATTCTTCTGAAACACTGGTTCAGACAAACAGAACACATCATATCCATGGGACCTGAAAAATCTCACAAGTATACATTTTATGTCTGCTTATCTACAGAACACAAATTCTGCTCAGCCTGTTATCTGTTAATGACCAATTTAGATACGGGTTACACTGCCTCCATTGTTCATATCTCTAGCCATGCCTTAAATTTTTTTTTAAAGCAACAAGAGTACTCCAGCCAAGAAAGACCCAAATGTGGGACCAAGATTTGAAGACAAGAAAAATGCAGTAGGATTAACATATTTAATATAATTAATATTAATGCAGCCCCAATTTCAAGAGTCAGTATATCTGAAGTAAACAGTTTCCCAAAAAACAAAATGAACAAAAACAAAAAAAAACCCTCCTCTAACTTCTCCCTTCTAGATGGGAGAAAGGAAAATTTGAGTCCAAAATAAAATAAGGAACTGTTCTGTGAATACACCTGGGAGTTGACCTTGACACTAAATTTCTTAGATTTGGTCTTTTATAAGAACACAATAATAATTGTTGCACTGGATTAGACCCATGGTCTGTCTAGTTAAGAATCCTGCCTCTCACAAGGGTGAGCACAATATATTTCAGTGGAAGGTGCAAGAAACCTTGCACTAAGGAAATGTGAAATAGTCTGTCATTTATAAAAGTCTCACCATAGTCAATAATAGTTAGAACTTGTCTTAAATCCGGAACATGAAAGTTTTATATCCCTGCTAAAACTTTTGTTAGCATTCGCTATAACAACCCTGGATAGTCTTGAAATTCATATAAACGTCCAATCTGTTTTTGAATGACATTCTGTGGCAATGTGTTCTAATTACACATTGTGTGAAACTTTTTTTTTTTAATCCATTCCCTTGTTCTTATGAGAAAAGGAGAACAGAAGTTCCTGATCTACCTTTTCTACCATTCATTACTGTACATGCTTTTATTACATCCCCTCTTCTTCTTTCTAGAATAAACAATCCAAATCTCTCTTCAGATGAGAGTTATCCCAAGCCCTTAGTCATTCTCATCATTCTTCTCTGAACCTCAAATGGTTTTAGCAACACTGCTGTTCTTCATCTTGGATTTTCACAAAGCAGAAAGTTGCTAGGGAAAAGCACTCAAAAGCAAAGTCTCAGCTGACTTTTTTTTCTGTCTTTCCATATAGGGCACCGATGGCCATGTTTTTGCTTTCCCTCCCCTAGTTCAGTTAAAGGCCATAAATTCTCAGTTTATTTCTCCATAGCTCCATATATATAAACCCTACAAAAGGGTTTCATTTTCTTAACCCATAGTTAGGATACAGATTTATTTATGCAATTATTAGATTATGAACATAACACCTCTTAAATACAAAATTGGCAGAGTACTTTCCCATGTGACCAATAAATAACTTCAGATGACCTTGCAAGAAATACAACAGTAAACTTACCTAATTAAGTCTTTCTCACTGATATATTTCTACTACTTGGAAGTGCTTCCCCATCACTTCATACTATGGGATAAACCAAGTTTCAGTATTCTTTCTGCAAAGCAACTTTTTCTTCACTGTCCTCACCTTTCACTACATTAAGTAAGAAGCTGCGACAGCATTTTCAAATGGTCTCCTCCATCACCTGAACCCAGTTCTTACTGCAATTTTTCATATATTTTCAATCTCACTCAACACAGTTTAACAGGAAGTGTCCAGTCACAGACATTAGGGGATCAGGCAAATGTGAGACAGGCAGATTTAGTGAACACCTATTCAATGTGGCAATAGCTCAAATAACATTGTTTCCCATTTCATTTCACACAGCAATATTTTTTGTCCTCCCTGTTTTTGCTCTCAGACACCAATTTTAAAACATCTAATAACATAATAGCTGAAACCAAATTTAGTTGTCTAGATTGGTCCTAATCAACCATGTGGATTAAAGGACATTTATCTGCCTTTTATTTTCCTTTCAACATTCATCCTTTAAAAAAAATTAATATGCTCACACTTTGTTGTCATTCAGCTTTTTACATTCTTTCCCAACTGCATATCATCATTCTCCGTGTTCTAATATTCTTCTCAGCTGCATTAAATAATCACCCTTCATTTCAGAATCTGGCTCTCTCCCTCATCCCTTTGAACCACTAGCAGATTTTCTTCTCTTTTTTCAAAACTCCTCCATTCGCAACCTGGTTCTTTTCACCATTTAACCAGACTCTGGCCTTTTTTTTTTTTTTTTTTTTTTGTTGTTGTTTCATCTTCCCCACACTTCCACATCTGGTGTTCTACTCTTTCCTTTTTCCTCCAGTTCACCTTGTTTTGTATTAGCTAAAGGCAGGCTAATTTTATAACACTGACCTTCTATCTTCTATTTTAACTGTGTATTTTGATTGTAAAATACATGTATTTTTCAGTAATGTTGCTTATCCGCAAGCTTACCAGGCATTTTCCAAACCAGGGGCCAGATTCATCATCATTCTGCAACCTCCTTACAGGAGTTAGGCTGATGCAAAAGGGCCACAGTGGAAAATACCTTGCACATAACTTCTATGCCCTGGTGCAGAGACAATTCCAATAGCTTCCTGCTGCCTTCGTGGCAGCCCCAGGTGCAGGGGATGTTCTGGGGAGAAGCAGAAGAAGTAGGCCAAGCTTTCTTACCTCCCAGTAGTTCTGTGTCCCCACAAAGCTCCACAGTAGCCAGCGCAACAGTGGCACTACTTTAGCAGGGCTGCCCCGGTCTATGTTGCAGGCACAATGACTAAAGAGGGCACATATTGCCTACCCTCTGTACTTGGGCTGGCGCACGTGCCAGGATGAATCAGCCTCCAGTTAATCATAACGTATGTGAGTAGTCAACTGACATCAATAGGACTTTCATGAGTACAGGATCAAGACCTAGGCTTGAGTGTTTTTAAGTTTTCCAATAAAAAATATTAAATAAGTTAAAATACTTCAGATCAAACTTAATCAATTCAGCGTGGCACATACTATTTTGGGCAAGAACATAAGCAATTTTACACAATGTAATTTTTAATTTGTACTTGCTTTTACTCCTACATTTTAAAATGCATTCTAAACTATTGCTACCAGGTTTTATACTTACAGGTAAAGTGATTTTAATTTCAAAACACCAATTAATCCTCACAACACCCTTTTGGGTAAGTATTTTCTTTTTACAGGAGGAAACTGAAGCAGAGGGGTTAAACGATTTACCCATGCTCACAAAGGTATCTGTTTCAGAAGTGTCATAGTTAGAATTCTGTAGACTCACGGTCCTGGGATCACGCCAATAGACTATGCTTTCCGCAAGTGAAAGTTACACAACATTCTATATTCTTGAAACCTTTTCTAATATTTTATGGTTAAAAGAAAAAGTATAATTCTATAATATATGGTTAAGGATCATAGCACTGATGCACTAGATTTGGGGAGGGAGGCACTAATGAAACAGAAGGTGTAAGAAACAATGCAACACAGGGGAAAAAATTCTCCATTTCTCCTTCTCATCTAATGGATCTTAAATAAGTGGGAACAAACAAAATGAAGTATTAGAGTATTTCCTGGAGACGCTGTCCTCCAGGAAATTAAGCTCCTGCAGCATCCCCTCGCTTGAGTAGAAAGGTGTAAGAAAATGAAAAGAACAACTGCAAGTAAACTTAAGAACAACAAGTATATTGAATGAAAGGTTTTGTTTAAAAGGAAAGAAAAGCACAAATATTTTATATAGAAAATAGTCCTGGACTAAGGGAAATGCATTAGAATACTCTCATGGAAAATGCTACTAAACTTGGAACAAAATAAGCCAATCACAGAGATACATTTGATGAGTTCATAAAAGACAAAAAATTGACTGATCCAGCAGAAACAGCAGCCTTCACAGTGACTATTGATCGATACAGTAAATCACTAGGCAGCACTGGTTTATTTAATTTACATTAGCATTATTTTTACTGAAGGCATTACTGGTTTGTTTTTAAAAATTTACTGAGACTTACTTAATTTTGTTGTATCTTGTTCATAGTATTTTGTTTTTGAGAATGATTATTACGATTTCACATTTTGAGGCAAACTACTTTTGACTTTAACTTCTTCTACCAAGAGAAGAAAGACAGAGACACTTCCCAGGAAATCACTTTCCAAAATTGCATTAATCTTACATAGCACAGGCAGTTTTGTGACTTAGCATAGCTTCATAACCGTATTAATCTAAACTCATTCATATTTTTTGTTGTATTTTGCTTAAAACACTTACATTCCTAGTTTTGCTGAACACTTTTCAGAGGGTAATCCTTTTACTTGAGTTTAAGAAGAAGGTAATATTTGGGAGTAAGATATAATAGAGAGATATCAAGAGAGTACCTTTAAAAATCCCTTAAAAAACTCTTATTGCTTTTACACTTAGAATTTCAATAAAAAGATTGAGAGCACTATCATCCTCCCTAGTTAATGATCTAACCTGTACAGTGACCCCTTAACTCATCATGCTCTTTAAAAGGGAAAAAAGATTCAGAGAAATTTACTTACCTTATATAGTAACCAGAGTTCTTTGACATGTGTGGTCCCTACCTATATTCCACTGTGGATGTACATGTATGCCATGCATATGAAACTAGAAGATTTTTGGTAGCAGTGTCCATTGATCCACATCTTTCTCCTCCTCATGCTCAGAGCTGAATGTATAAGAGGTGGCACAGACCAATCAGTTCTTTTGATGGATATGTCTACACTGCAATTAAACACTCATGTCTGGCCCATGTCAGCTGACTCGGGCTCATGGAGCTTGGGCTGTGGGGCTACAAAAACTGCAGTGTAGACATCTGGGGTTAGGCTTAAATAAAACCCTTTCTCCCCACCCAATCTTGAGGGAGTACCAGCTCTATGACTCCTGTTAATGGAGGGAGTTTACCTCTTGAATGAGTATCGTCTCATGAAAGCAGTCCCTGAAGAGGGAAAGGAAAGAGGTTTTGGAGGGGTAGGGGAGAGGAATTCTATTACAAAACCAGAATTAATGATGTCGAGAACCCATTTGTCTGCTGTCATCTGAAAAGTATTGGGGAAACAGGTTAGGTGTCCACCAATTTTTTTTTTTAATCAATTTTTTTCTTGGTTGAAGGACATTGCATCTGGGATGATTTACAGTTCTCAGAGTTCATACTGGGAGGCTGTGGTTGGAAGGAGAGCATTATATTTGCCCTGCTGCATCATTTGTTTTTGTGGTGGTTAATATTCCCTCTGATGGTAAACAGGTTGTGGTGCTGGTCTGGGTTTGTAGTCTATCCCCAGGGACCAGAGAGTTTTCCTTGAGTCTTTCAAAGAGTGTAATGACTCATCCATTTTTTCACTAAATAGGTTGTTCCTGTCAAAGGGCAAATTGTCTACTGCAGACTGCACTTCCCTAGGCAATCTGGAAGAATGAGGCCAAGACTCTGAACACATAACAGCCATCACCATAAACTGCGAGGCCGTCAGCTGCATCCACTGCAACTTAGAAGGAGGATATGACAACCACCTACACTGCTTAATAAGAGCTTGAAACTGTGCTCTATTATCCTGTGGGGGACTGTCTGTAAATTCAGCAAATTTTGAGTAACTGACAAAATTACCACCTGGTAATCAGCTGCCTGGAATTGCAGGCTGGTTGAGGTAAAGAATGGTCTTCTACATGTCAGGCCAGTTTATACACCACTATGGCTACATCGTAGCCACATAAATATGCTGCTACTCATGCTGAAGTAAAGGCCTTCCTCCTGAGGATGTTCAAATCTTTAGTCTCTTTACTGGAGGGCCCATGACTGATGTTGCCTTATCCTTTCAATGGCAACTTGTAAAACTAAACAGTTTGGGGCAGGATGTGAAAACAAAATTTCTTCTTCCTTAGCTGGTATGAAGTATTTGTTTTCTGTCCTCTTAGGAATGGGGACACGTGTTGCTGGCATGTGCCAGATGGTTTTTGGGGTTCCAAAATAGCTTCATTAATAGGAAGTGCTACCTTATTAGGCCCAGTGCTCCGTAAAGTGTCAAGGAGCTTGTGACGTGTCTCTTGGACTTCCTCCAGGGGGATCTGGAGTATCCTGTAGTTGTCAAGCAGAAAAAGTGACATCAGACCACTGCCTCATCAGGATATGAAAATATTTCTATTGGGACTGCTGGTTCTGGTTCTTCCTCCTCCTCTTCCATGGTCTCCTGAGGAGTTCAGTTTCCTCTCTGGGAGGGGAGGGCTGTTGTGACTTTTGATGGGAATGTATGGATTTAATGTAGCATCTGTATGGATCTCACTGCCCACAATAAAACCTGTGAGAGGTCTCAAACATTGTTTGAGGCAGTTACCATGGCATAGGGTACTATTGATCCTGAGGGTACCCTGCCTGGTAAGGTCACCAGGGGGCCCAGGAGATTCTGGAATCTCAGTCTGGACTAACGTCCTGTCTCTGTGATGAGGTTCCTCACCAAAGTCCGACTCCCCTCAGGAGTAAAACATAGGCTCTAATTCTTCAGGGAGTCCCACTGGTATTGTGGATGTTGATGTATCACAGATGGTGGTAGGGATAGAAGAATGGCTTCTTCTGCTGTACCAACCCTGTACGGATGGTGTTGGGTCTCCTAGTAAGGCCAGGGTCCTATAAAATGAGGCACTCTGGATCCAGAGGGATGATAAGGTCCTCTGGAGTCATATATCTATCTCCACTCATGCAGAGAAGAAGAGAGATACATGGTTAGGATGGGGGAAGCCCAAATTGTAAATAACTAACGAGATACTGAAACTTTAAGAACTAACACTATAAAAGCTATCTAATAATAACTATATTTACAGAAAACACTGAAGAGCAACTCCGTGGACCTGAGAGGTTCCATTTCAGAGTCTGCAGCAGTAGAAAGGAACTAGAGAAGCTGTCTGTCCACACCACCCCTTATACCCTGAGTTTGGAGCACAAGGAGAAAGGCTCATGTGCAGACAAACAGACATTGCTAGTAAAAATCTTCCGGTCTTTGGCACATGGAGCACATGCATATCCACAGCAAAATACACAAAGAAACCAGCACTCAAAGAAGAATAACTTTTTCCTTTTATGTTGTGATTAATTTTGCCCCATTAAAAGAATATCTGCAGTGTTTTTCATTTTAAAATTTCATTTTAAAATACCAAAAGAACACTGCTTCTTGCTGTGTTTGCAAATGAAAACCAAAGGGGAGTGGGGGGGTTTGAACACACTATTTTTTTTAAAAGTTATATTCTTATGGGACTTTGATGGGTTAAAACAGTAAAATGAAACAGTAAATTTTATCCAGATTTCTGACTGGAATCAACACAGTATTACTATCTTCATTAATCTGATGGGAGAGGAGAGAAACAATTAAATTTAGTCAATAATAATAATATTAAAAAATAATAATTTCATCTGAAAATTTAAAAAGGAATATTTAACTGGATGAGATCTGAACAGAGGTAAACTTCTGGCCTGATATCTTAGCTATGATGCAAAGAGAAAAATCAGAAAAATAAAAGTAAGCAATTCATATGCACACAGAATATAGTATAAAAATACAAACATTAAATAGACAGAGAAATTAAACTACTTTTATTTATTCCAATACTTCCAAAAGATCTTCTCACTCATGGGTTGCATATCAAATTACTCAGGGAAACATTTCTACTCTGCTTTTCTTTTGCGTATGTTGATGCACTGTCCTACCTCAATGCCTAATACATTAAAAATAAATTTTAAAAATAAATAAATAATAAATTTAAAATACATACAAACTATACAGCAGGATTCTACTCTCACTTGCAAAAGTTTCACACAAGTGTAATTCTACTGCTTCAATAACATTACTCTACATTTATATCCGATATGAAACACGTGCTCAAGGTATTTAAATGAGGCTACATTTTCCTTCCTTTTTTCAGGCTAATGGCCAAATCTGTTATTTCATACTAACTTCTCCATGAATTCCTTGTATAGACAAGCCTATTGGCGAAGATTTAAGGATGGGACTGGTCTATACTGAAAACACAAACCAGCATGAAAAATCCACACCCCTGAGAGATGTAGCTCTGCTGACCTCGCTGGGTGTAGACAGCGCTAGGTCAATGGAAGAATTCTTCTGTCCCCTTCTTGGGGAGGTGGATTAACTACAGCAACAGGAGAACCCTTCCGAGACGGGGTCTACACTGAAGTGCTATAATGAGGTAGCTGCAGCGGTGCCACTGTATCATTTTAAGTGTAGACATAGCCTCAGGGTTTCCTGTAATTGGTCATCAGACTTGGACTAAAGAGCAGTTTAAAGCTTTAACTGCTGGGAAGGAGAAAGAAAACACAGTTCTGTGAAGTTTAAAATGTTTTATACATTCTCTAAATCTCCCTTTCAGAATGTACAATCTCTTCACAATACTGCCAAGATTTCCCAGGTGTACACAATATTGTATGAGGAAGATTATGAAATGTACTCAAAATTTGAATGTGACCTTTTTATTGATACATTTAAAAACATGCAAAAACACAAGATTCATGGAGATTAGGGGCTCAATACTGAAAGATGCGCAGACCTTCTATTCCTATTGATTTCCATACAGCACAAGATGCTCAGCATCTTGCATGTTTGGGCTGTACAACTTTCCTTCAGCTGTAATGAGCACAGAAGACCTTTTTCGCCTTGGATTAATGAACATAGCTCTTGTATAACTTATTTTTGTTAAAATTACAGCCTCACTGCAAAGTCAAATAAATGTAGTTTACTATTTTAAGATACCTCATCAGTGTGCTAAAACTTTAAAAACGTGTTTTGTGACAGTGTACACTATATATGTAAACAGACTCTTTTGTTTACAGACTCTCTATATGTTGTCTAGAAACACAAAGTGATTTTTGATACCATTAAAACACTTACAGAGTTTACAGATATTGTCCCCCCTCAGCCCTCATGTTGCATGTAGATGACAGCTTCAAAACAAAAAAGCCATATGAAATCACCTATCTGCAGAAATACAAACAGACATAACACCTAAACAATGCATCCCTACTTTCCATTTCATCAAATTTAAGAACTGGTAATGAAACTCCTCCCCATTTTCACCATGGTCTGTCTTGAATTGGCTTTTGCTATGTCCCTCAGTAATCTGTACTCCAAGGAATCACTATGTCCCCCTTTGTTGTGTTTCCTCCTGCGGGCTGCAAAGACTGGAAAATCTTGCATCCTGTATTTGCAGCCTTCATGTGTCTAGTGCAGAGCTCTGCAGGCTCCATGCTTCTGTCCGAGATGGAGGACAGCAAAAAGTGCTGCGTGGGTTTGTTGTTTTGTTTTTTTTTAAAAAAGGCTTGAAAATAGTGGGATAGTGATGCCATTAAAAGTGATGGAGAAAGTTGCATGCTGGGAACTTGACATCTAGCTCCAGGAGATCACTGAGAAACTCATTTCTACCCCATAACTCATTGCGAACATTTCCCAAAAGGCACTGCACTGGACAGCGGTGCAGAGTACACTGGGATACCTACCTGTGGATGCACTGCACTTTGCATTGACGTAACCACTCCAGGGAATATGTTCAGCACTGACGCAAGTAGCTGAGCAATATACTAACTTCGGCGGATGTGCAGCGATGTAATTTGTATCAACCAAAGTTGTAGTGTAGTCCTGGTCTAAGTCAGGAATAGAATACAGCGATTGAGTCAGTTACAGAACCCAGACCTCCAGAGTTCCAGTCTAGTGCCTTAACCTTAAGATTATTCTGTATCTCTGTTCTCTAACTCAACAAGTACCAAGAATTTTTATAGGCTGCAAGTAGCATAATGGCCTCGAAAATGTCTGTCAGTTCTCTAACAAATTGACTGCCTGTGGATAGGGAGAGTGAAGACACAAAAAACCAAACAGGTTTTGTGGTTGGCAGCACTGAGTATTGTTGCCATGGCAGTTGGCAAGGACTGTTGGCTGTTTAATGTTTTCTGGAATGAAGCACAGTAACCTGCACTGAGGAACAATGCACCACATTGACCAATAATTATTCTCTAATTTTTGTTGTGGACTTCTTTTTACTAAACAGTGCTTTATAATACCAATTCCCCCCCCCCCCCCCCCACTAGGATGTGTGTTTGGGCAAGTCAAAGCTCTATTTTGTTCTTCTCACCAGCTTTCTAACTCAAAATGATTGTAGAACTGCACCAGCATTTTTATAATTTGCTTGACATTTTAACAAAATTGAACAAGATGGTTAAACTACTAATTTACAAAAGGAATAATTCTGTAATAAACTAAAAATACTTAAATTGAGACATATTATGGAAAGCTGTCAATTGATTCTGACAATACTTTTATTTCTAAAATATTCTAATCATCAAGAAGCTGAGGGTGCTATAGAAATTTTTGGATTTATGGATATTACCAGTTGATCAACAGTTTTATTTATCAGCAAGATCTAAAATTCAGCTAACGCACAAAGGTATACAAGTCAAACCTGGACTTATCAGGGCCAGTCAGTTTAAAAAAAACCAAACTCCTCAGAAGTTATAAAATACACCAAAATTAAATCTTGCCTTTTTGGACATCAGTTCCTAGTTGAAAGATTATATACATCCTCTCCATTTTGGAGCAAGGTGATCTACCTTTATAATAATGGTAGGTATAACTGCTCCCAAAGTACCACTGGGAAGTACGTTATTTTAATGAAGAAGGCATTTGCAAAGCATTACTCTTAATGTACAATAATAATAAAATCACTGATTCCCTGCTACTGTGGTTTCTGGTTTCCTTATGAAAATCATGACCAATCAAGTATGGTTTCAGAGTAGCAGCCGTGTTAGTCTGTATTCGCAAAAAGAAAAGGAGTACTTGTGGCACCTTAGAAACTAACAAATTTATTTGAGCATAAGCTTTCGTGAGCTACAGCTCAAGTATGGTATCTGATCAGTAGGCAGGGCCTTGAAAATTTCTACCAAAGTTAACATTAGTAGGGTAGTGTAATCAGTTATTTTAACAAGAGAAAAACTGTGAATTTAAAGGAAAAATAACAATTGTAAAACAATTATAACACATGACTGTTTACATATTTATAAGACATTCAAACAAACAAACAACAGGAAATCGGTAGTTAAAAGGATACCTTCAATTTAAATATCTCAGTTTTGTCTGAGAATATTTACACACTATTATTACTAAGAGATTACTATAACTGAAAGATATTAAAAGATTTGTCTCTTTTTTCCTGATTATTTTGTACTTCCCTTGTTTGCAAAAGTCTTTCACTCAACAAACCGAGTAGGAAAAATAGAAGACCTAAAAAAAAACCGTAGGGGGATTCAGGAGTATGTTTAATACATGAAAATACCCTTAAATTATTTTTTGACATTCATTAGATTTTAAATTGATGCCTATTTAAAGGCAACATTCTTTCCTTTCCTTGCATGGTTGTGCCCACATAGTTCAATGTTGTGAAGGAGTTAAGTTAGTGATGAAATGACAGCCTTCATTTTGTATTTCTTGGTTTTCGTTGATTTGAATGATAACCCTGAGTATTGTTTAAAAATCTGTTGGTATTTTTATTACTGATGCACTGTTTGCAGCTGGCAATTACATGTGTGTATCTTGAAGAAATTAATTATCTTCCATTGTTGTTTGGAGTGTTGTTGTAACTTTGTTAGTCCCAGGATATGAGAAAGACACGGGTGGGTGAAGTAATATCTTTTATTGGACCAACTTCTGTTGTTGAATGAGACAAGCTTTTAAACCTCACAGGGCTCTTCTTCAGGCCTAAAAGAGGTAACCAGAATATCAGCTAAATACAAGGTGAGACAGATTGTTAAGCATAAGGGTTTAACACATGTTGCAAGGAACCAATTAAAATGAAGTGGGCAATACACAGCTCTGCAGTCATAGGACAAAGGAGGGTTATAAATGGTTATAATGAGCTATAAAACCAGTGTCTCTGTTGAGATCATGATTTTTAGGACAGCTCTACAATAAAAGTTAGGTCGACCCAGCTACGCTGCTCAGGGAAGAGGAAAAAAAACATACCCTTGAGTGGCATAGTTAAGCTGACCTAACCTCCAGCATAGACAGTGTTCGGTCAACAGAAAAATTCTTCCATCAACCTAGCTACTTTCTCTTGAGGACATGGAATACCTATGCTGACGAGAGAATCCCTCTTTGCCACAAGTGACAGGGTATTTTTGTCTTTTATCATTCTTCTGTGTGAGTTCATTCTAGAGCATAGTGATTATCTGGTTTCACTCGCATAGTTGTTCTTGGGACATTAATGCACTGGCTGATTTACACCACGTATTGTGATAGGAATGTGTAGAACCCATAGATTTTGAAAGTGTGTTGTGGGGAGTGTTGATCATTGTAGCAGTAAAAATATGTCTGCAGGTTTTTCCAGGACAACAAATGCAAAACCTGTGGTACGACATGTGTTAACCCCTTATGCTTAATAATCTGTCCCATCTTGTATTTTGCTGTGACACTGGTTACCTTTGTCAGATCTGAAGAAGAGCTGTGTGAAGCTCGAACGCTTCTCTCTCTCTCACCAACAGAAGTCGCTTTAATAAAAGATATTACCTCACTCACTTTGAAGAAAACATTTTCAAATATTTTAGGCGCTAATATATGGCTTTAAGTACTGCTAAAGTTTGATGAACTATAAGTATTTTATTCCTAAGGATATGCAACAAGCTTTAAATCAGTTCGAATATTTAAATAATATTTTGCACAGTACACATTAGGTTCATAACTTTACTAATGATTACTCTTTCAGCTTTACAGAGAGACTTAAATACTGGGGACAACTTTGAATGATATCTGATTAAAACTGAAGTCCATTTAACTTTCAGATGTGTCTCCTAATTTTTTTGGTCCTGATCCTTCACAGGTCATCTATCACATCTATGGTGCATCAGTGAAGTCATAATTCTGAATTTCTGATGTGATATAATATTACAATAGCAGTCCACTGTTAGACACAAAATTGTGACTACTCCACAGGATCAAGGAAAACTAGACCACATTTTAAACACTGTTAAATTAAATAAATGATCTAAAACTCCAGAAAAATACTAGTCAAGTACATTTGTATTCCCTCTATGGGGGGAGAAGACTGAACAAAAACAATTTATTTTTCAGCTTGATGAAAGACTATTACACTTTGATCAAATAAAGTCTTCTTTACCAAAAAATTGTGATTCATGCTTTCTGTTGTCAAACTATACAAGATATGAAGAGGAAATAAACTTACAAGTAAAAACTGTATTTTACAATTCTAAAATGTAGTTTATACTACATTATTAGACTCATTTAGCTGACTGCATGACACTGCATCAATCAAAATGTAGTATTATCCATCCACCATACTCCTCTTTCTCCCAATATCACACAGAAAAAACAGCCACATATGCAATCTATTCTATTTAAAATACATCCTATATACAGTTTTAAAAGAGGTTGGGAATCAGTTTTAAATAAGTTTGTCAGTCAATTAATGTTCTGAACCCATGCTATTGACCCAGTAGTGTACAATCTGTTATTATGCACTGACCTACATATCATCTGTTCCTCGTACTGGTCTGTTCCAGGAAGACAGACAGCTGCAACACTATATCCCTGTTCAACCTGAGGACCATCTGACTTTAATTGTAGCACACAGCTTGATGTGGGTCTGCTTATGAGAAGCCAAAGTATCACACTGTAATAATCTGGAAAAGCAGAAACCTGCCAACACAGGGCTGAAAACAGGGGCCTGGGCTGTCTGGCTGGCTGACGGGCTGCAGGAAATATGATTAATGAGCAAGGTATAATGATATCAGAAACCTGATTAGCACCACAAAAAGGTCACAGATCAAAGCAGTATGCATTTCATGAGCTCCAATCATTGCATAAAATCTGTGGTCTTGAAAAGGTAAACTGAAATGCAAGAGGAAAAAATCTGTGTGTGATAGCTTACAAAAAAGAGCACTTACAATACTATAATCATAATTTAGTCTGATACAGGAAGTTGTAAGGAATAGTAAATGAATCAGTGCTGTATTGTAACAACCATTTTTAATAATATTTCTGAGGCACTGAGTTTCAGGTGACTGCTAGTAAATATACTTATTCTAATTAAAAATAGCCATTTTGTTCATCATGCTAAACCCACAAATATTAAAAAGAAAATTAATCTTAGTATTTTCGCATACAAATTGATGGTTTTTATTCAACTGTAAAACAGAAGATCACTAATGGCACTGCCCATAAAAATATTCACGACGGAACCAAGCCTTACAGGCAGACTAAATTTACTTGTTGTACACATCCAGCTTAAACTAGTTCGTTGACTAGTTAGTAAAGGGCTTTAATTTAACACTGAAGGGCTGTTCAAAACTTTCTTTGTTTATGAATTACACTAATATTAGCAGGGATTTGTGGTGTGGCCAGAAGGGCTATTATCAGAAGCAAAGCTCTGAACAAAGAAATTTTATATGGTGCTGCTTTTCAAGTCCCTATTTTCTCCCTCCCCAAAATGAGATTATGCCACCAAAAATACTCTACTGCATCAAATTATAAAATACTTTCAAAATTATATCTTCAGGTAAAAAAAGTTTTATTGAGCAAAACATTCTTATTTTTAATAATTACTTTGCATTTTCTCTCTTAATGAAAGAACTAGTTTAGGACAAAAACGTGGAATGAAAATCTTCATTATTAATAAATGCATTACTAATACTGCAACTTTTACCTACGTGCCAGATATTAAGATGGACAGCATAATAACTAACATAAAACCTTTCTAAACTGAATAACTTTAATAAGTCACTTTCATTAATGAACATTTACTTGAAAACTAAACCAAGTGAAAAACAAAAATTAGATATTTACATCTGAACAATAATCTAGAGTTGTAAGAACATAGTTAAGTAATTTTTAAGATCTGAAAAATATTTAAACTATGAGTTAAAGTAATTTAAAATTTGAAAGTGCAAATGATTCAAGGTTAGGAAAGTGCTGCCCCTTTCAAACCTGAAATAATGTTACTGCTTAGTAGACAGTTCGTTATATAATAAGAAACATGGTTTTCACTCTAGTTCTTTTTTTCTGAAATGATCTTTCAAGGAGTACCAAAATAAAGCAACACTTACTATGTAGATCCTAAGTAGATAAAGAAAAATACTACTACTTAGAATACAGACTGAGTGTATTACTATATAAGATATAGCTCTAAGGGGATACTACTTTAGTGTCCAAGAGTTTAACACAAATAATTAAAAAGCATCTTCTTCCTACTGATCAGGCACTTCCTCTGAGAATATAGCACAAGTGAGAGATATCAAGTAGAACTGCAAAGAGGCAGAGGTTATTAGCAACAGCCTTGGGAAATGAAAGAGCGGGGGAAAGGGCAGTCCTGAAGGCAGAGAGAAAAAATGGATGCTGGGGTCAGAAAGGAAGAGAAAAAAGAAAGAGTGGGTATGGGAATATTGGAAAAGAGAAAGGAGTTGGGGAGTACTGTTTATGTCCCCAGCAGGAAAATTAGGATTTATAATGATCCCTGGTGCAACCCTATTAGCAGTGGACAAGGCAGAATTGTTGCCACAAGTGGAGCTAGAGTGTTGGATTGTGGTTCTTAATTTTGCCATTGGAGAGACAGCTTCCATTGTGCAAGATTAGATTACGGGGTGGTAAAAACGCCTGTCTGTACTACAGCCTCCACTGATGGTCTTAACTTTCTTAGTGTGGACAATGACAGAAAGATGGACATAGTATATGTAAGGATTAAAAATACTGCTGTGAGCAGATCAAGATGCTAAATTACATTGAACAAGTCTGCAGTGGTGTTTTCTGTTCTTAGAAGGGTGTTGAATCATCAACACATGCTGAACTCAAAGAGTCTGAATATCATATTCATAATTCACCAAAAACTTCATCAAGCTCTGTAATACCCAAAGTTGCACTTGAACCTGCATTGTTTAAGAGGTAGTAGCCTTACTATCTGAAGTCTGTGCATGTTTTAATCTTAATTTGGATCAATTTCACATGTACTTTCCCTTAAAAGAATACACCTGAATTGTTCTAGAATACTTTAAAATTCAAAAATCTTTATAACTTGTCCTATAAATATTGCAAGCATTAATATTCTTGATTTCCATTATCCCAACCATACACAGAGCCAAGCCTACACCCAATAGTATTTCCAAAGGCGATGATAGCATTACCTCACAAATAAAATGACAGTTAATGACCAATTGCTAAAGAGAGGAACCTCTGTTGAATAAATTCTTTTGCAACAGAGTAAAAAGCTTTAAGACAACCTGTAAAAAAGGTTTTTAATTATGTATGCCTTTTTAGCTTCGTCATGAAGAAAAGGTTTTAAGTTTATCCTTCAACAACAGAATAAATGTATTCTTTCTGGTTTGTTTGTTTGTTTTTTAAACCTAAGAAATATTAGGAAGGTCAAGTCTGGTGTTTCCTGATCTTCTTCGAAGACATTTTAGCGTCTCTGAAGTGTACAGTAGGATTTCATATCTTAATTAAATATTTTCTATGAGGGTTGCAAAGGAATAGCTGAGTGGGCCATGGACAGACTGTCAGTTGTTACCTCAATGCTCAGCTTTATTTATTTTTTAAAAGTTTCTATATGTTATGGTTGGCAAAAAAAAGTATGTCGCTGTTGGAGAGACCTTTGAGTCTGCAGAGAGCCTGAAACAATAGCTCTGAGGTGTGAACTGCCCCGTTCATTTCAGTGGGTGCTAAACTCAGAAAACAATGATATTACTTTCAAAATAGCTCTGTTCAATTATTTCACTGTTCCAAGCATATAAGAAAGAGAGGAAATACTATTTTATGAAGACCAACACACCAGGGCTTCCCAACATTTAGGAGGGAAGGACTCCCTGGGAGGGATTAGGGGGAAGAGGTGGGACATAGACAATGTATAAATTAAGATGTGTAGGCCTTTAAAACCACATGTCACAATTACAAGAGGGTGAGGGGGGTGATTGGTGTTATTTTCCTGAAGGGCAGCTCAGCTTTCAAATGTCTGAAAAACACTCCCTTAATGGAAGGGGTGGGGGCACTGACTCTTTAAGAAAGGCACCACTTCTCCCAAAGGTTCATTAGACACTAGAGTTAAATAAGTGTTAAAAAAAATCCAATAAAAATATACATTTTAAACAGCCTCCTTGAATGAAAATCAATCAATTTTCAGTCTCTTGTGATAGGACAATTTCATTAGTCCTTCAATCATCGAGTCTTTTGAAGGTATACAAGACTTGAATGTAAAAAAGAATTATGTAGCCACCCCCTACTCTACTTTTTCTTTACAATATCCCCCCCCACACGCAAATATTTATCTTCACAGTGTACAAAAAGTTTAAAGTGAAGAGTGAGAGGACAAGTCTTCCCCCTCACCCCTTTGTAAGAAACCATTACTCCCTTATATTGCATCAGATTATCATTTTCAATAATAGTTTAATGCAAATTCTATCTATGCACAGAGGACAAGGACAAATGGTCATAAGGTATTTTAGTAGAGAAGTTGCGAGACCTGGTCCTCAACTGACAACAGATGATAGCCATCTTACCAGCCTGTTTATGCGAACAAATTCTTCTGGGGTTTTGGCCCATGGTGGAAGTTCAACATCAGATACCACCGTTCCGTCATCCATCACACCTAGATTGTAATTGTTGAGGTTGACAAACATCTCTGGGAGATAATAAAACTCAGGAATCAGCTCCTGTATACAAAGGAAAAACAATATCATGATGTAAAGTCTAACATACAACACAGTTACATAAAGAATTAATGATGGGGGGCAGAGTGCAATACGGAGAACATTAAAAACTCACAGGTAGAAATCCTCTCTCATTACTTTCCAAATCTGAAGAGGCTTTAAATGTTTGTGAAGCCCTGATCATGCTCTTAACACAATGGAAGGGAGCATTTTTCAAGAAATATTTCACAATATATTTTGTTGACTAAAAAACACATGTAAAATGTTTTTGGTTACAGGTTTATCTGAGAAATATTCATAGACAATCTTTTAAAACCATTTAGGTGAGGAATAAATTAAGACCTCATGGTGCAAACAAATTTTGGCTGAAACCTGAGACAAAATAGCTTCTTTCAAGTTGCATATTAATCCCCATGTTTAAAAGAATAACTACTAAGTGTACAAAGGGTAATCATAACACTGCAGGCAAGCAGTGCCTGTTATAATTGTTATAATGTTGCAAAACAGTAATAATTAAGGCTACGATTCTGTCATGGATATTTTTTAGTAAAAGTCACGACAGATTGTGGGCAAAAAACAAAAATTAATGGAAGCCTGAGACCTGTACCTGATTTTTACTAAAAAATTCCCTGGAGAGGAGGCAGCCGGGGGACAAAGAGTACTGCTGGGGCTTGCAGCTGCTCCAGCCCCACCAGCTGCTCCTGCAACAGGGGCCGACTACTACTACTACAGCCCCAGAGGGGCTGAACCAACCCTGGCTGCTGCTCCGGTGGCAGCCCCGGGGCTGGCCGCTGGCCAGTTGTTCTGGCAGCCGCTGCTCCGAGGATGACAGCTGCTCCAGCCCTGCCCCAGAAGAAGTCCCAGAAAGTCATGGAATCTGTGACCTCTGTGACAGAATCATAGCCTTGGTAATAATCCCATTCACTCACACATACTGTCTGAAGCATTCACCATTTGGGCTGAAATTATCCATGTTTGGTCCCTGCTCAAAAGTAAATTTTCTGTAAAGTTTGAAATCTATGGAGTTATACCAGATTAAAACTAGAGTAATGCAGTAGTGGATCAGGCCCTCTATTTCTTTTTCCATTTCAAAATCCTGCTAACTCCAACCAAACAAAGGTGACAAGTCAAAAAGTCTGTTGTTGTTGTTGTTAAGTATTCGACACTCCAGTACAACTCAACTGGTGGTGGCAACATCTGGAACATTCAAGACAGATTCTGCAATGAACTCCATGCAGGCAGACCACTACACCCAGGGGGAGCACCTCTGAAGTCAAAGGTGCTCCCGTGGGAGTGAAGGGGTCTACCTGCATGGAGCTTGTTACAAGATTGAACCTAGAAGTTTTATCATTGTGTACATCTGCTCTGAGTGAGATTAGGACACAGTGATTAACACAGCAGTGGCCTGCCTACACTACTGCTCTCACTAGCAGAGCTGCAACAGTGAGGAATTTTTTACAACAGCAGGAATTTTTCAGAAAAACAATCATGCACACACAGCTAATGAAGTTTGAATTTCTAAGCTTAATTGGAACAATTTTAGTATTAAGAGGCACTTTTTTTAAAAAAAGGAAATTTAAAGCAGACAATAGAACATTAAGGGCCCAGTTAAACACATAATGTCAGGAAAAGTTAAATTTCAATAGTACGGTTACCTTATTGCAAATTTTAGGTTTCAAAGTAACAGCCGTGTTAGTCTGTATTCGCAAAAAGAAAAGGAGTACTTTTGGCACCTTAGAGACTAACCAATTTATTTGAGCATGAGCTTTCGTGAGCTACAGCTCACTTCATCGGATGCAAATTATTATTATTATTATTATTATTATTGCAAATGTTAGAGTTTACTCCAGTAAAAAATATTACCTCACCCACTTTGTCTCTCCAATATCCTGGGAGTAACATGACTACAACAACACTGCAAACCTACTGCATATATGTAATATATATTTTTCCTTTTTAATTAAATGTGTAACTTAATATATTGCGGTCTATTCTATAATATAAATTTACCGCATAATATGTAGGATGTATACAATGTGGTCTAGTTAATGTTGCTATTAGAACCATAACTAATTTTTTTATTTCCAGATTTTTGTAATTTGAACTGGGTGATGCAAACATTACATTTATTTAGACAATGCCTATGTAGAAATTATGGGGTTTTTTGCCTTTGATGTATTTTTTAATAGGGGACATTAACATTCAGTCTTAGGAAACACAGCAAGTAAAGATGATAATTGGATAGATTTAGAAAAAATTATGCTGCTAAATTGGAGAATTCCCTCCTCTGAATGGAACAGATCAATATTAGTAATTGCTTCAGGAAATTAATTTCACAGCAAGTGACTAGTGTAAAACTGGTATTCCGTGTAACAAGTGGAAACTGCATGCCACTTAACCAGCAGAAAAATACAGGCTGTTTTGTTGGCTTTTATGCGCAGTGGACCCCTGTGTGTAGCTATGTCAGAGGCCCAAGTAGATCAGATTTGAAATCCAGTCTTGACATGGGTCAATGGATCAGTGGTCTCCCAGATACCCCCTCAGGGCTAGCTATGGCAGAGCAGCTTTCCAAACAGCTGAGTGCAATAGGGAGGTCATCAGATTGTGGACAAGGTCAGTCTGAAGTAGCAGAGCAAAGACAGGAAAGATCTAGCAGGAATTGAGCTATTATCACCTCCATCCTTGTGTGAAACACTGCATGACTTTGAATTGTACATATTTTTGTTTACAGTCACCTTAATTAACTAAGCAGGGTAAAAATGAGCTTGTATACCAAATGCCTCACAAGTACCTGATAAGAAGAAGTTTGAAACCAGTTAATTGGACAAATAAGGAAGGGAGTTGTAGCAAAGTTAAATGAAAGAGGTCTAATACCAAAGTTTCATCAATTTCATCATTTTACATCTCACATAAAGAAAGAAAGGCTACTATTAATTCAATAGCAGAGAAATACATCAACTTACTCCGCAAATATTAGCACATAGTATGATGCTAAATATTTTAAACATAAGCTCATCACATATGTGACTGATGACTTTTTAAATATATAAAAACACAACTACTCATTTGGTTCTGCAAGATCAGAAAACATTTGGCTTTGTAGAATACACATGGCTTTCATTAAATTATGCAGAAATATGCTATGCTGAAAGGTAGCAACTTAAAAACAATCAGTTACTTCTGTTAATTTCCCCCAATTAAAAAACCTTTTATATAAATGATTTCATAACTTCAATTACTAGTTTTCAGGAAGATCTCTACAGTACCAAAGTAAAGCTGTTTTTCTTTATAACAAGCAAAGGCCTCTCTTAAATATCAGGGGCCTGATTTTGTTGCCCTAACCAACTGGTGTCATTTACACAGAGGCAAAGTGAGTGCAAAGTAGCTGTAAATTACCATTCAGATTTGGTAGTACTTTATACCCACTTTACTGTCACTTTGCACTGGTGTAAAGGAGTACACACAATGCAGGGCAACAGAGAATCTGGCATCTTTGCACCTAAAAATAATTTCAACTGAGGCATGTTAAAGGACAATACTTACATCCTTATCACGCTTACAAATTTTTACACTTCTGATGATGGCCTCCTTAGCAAGGTCAGTACTTTAAAATAGGTTTCAGAGTAGCAGCCCTGTTAGTCTGTATTCACAAAAAGAAAAGGAGTACTTGTGGCACCTTAGAGACTAACCAATTTATTTGAGCATAAGCTTTTGTGAGCTACAGCTCACTTCATCGGATGCATTCAGTGGAAAATACAGTGAGGAGATTTATATACACATAGAACATGAAAAAATGGGTGTTTATCATGTACACTGTAAGGAGAGTGATCACTTAAGATGAGCTATTACCTGAAGGACGACCCATTGCTCTCACAAATCTTGGGAGACAGGCCAGTCCTTGCCCACAGACAGCCCCCCAACCTGAAGCAAATACTCACCAGCAACCACACACCACACAACAGAACCACTAACCCAGGAACCTATCCTTGCAACAAAGCCCATTGCCAACTGTGTCCACATATCTATTCAGGGGACACCATCATAGGGCCTAATCACATCAGCCACACTATCAGAGGCTCGTTCACCTGCACATCCACCAAGGTGATATATGCCATCATGTGCCAGCAATGCCCCTCTGCCATGTACATTGGACAGTCTCTACGTAAAAGAATAAATGGACACAAATCAGATGTCAAGAATTATAACATTCAGAAACCAGTCGGAGAACACTTCAATCTCTTTGGTCACTCGATTTCTGACCTAAAAGTGGCAATTCTTCAACAAAAAGACTTCAAAACCAGACTCCAATGAGAGCCTGCTGAATTGGAATTAATTTGCAAATTGGATACAATTAACTTAGGCTTGAATAGAGACTGGGAGTGGTTGAGTCATTACACAAAGTAAAACTATTTCCCCTTGTTTATTCTCTCCCTCCCCCCCCCCCCCCCCACTGCTCCTCAGACATTCTTGTTAACTGCTGGAAATGGCCCACCTTGATTATCACTACAAAGGGTTTTCTCCCCGCCCCCCACTCTCCTGCTGGTAATAGCTCATCTTAAGTGATCACTCTCCTTACAGTGTGCATGATAAACATCCATTTTTTCATGTTCTGTGTGTATATAAATCTCCTCACTGTATTTTCCACTGAATGTATCCGACGAAGTGAGCTGTAGCCCATGAAAGCTTATGCTCAAATAAATTGGTTAGTCTCTAAGGTGCCACAAGTACTCCTTTTCTTTTTACTTTTTAATGGCATTGTTTGTGCTGCTACTAGAAGCCTATTCTGGAGCACTTCTTACTTGGCCATAAATATTTACTTCTGACTGAAAGTAAGTTCAAAAACATTGTTTATGCTACATTTATTTTTTCTTAAAAGGATCATAGCATGTGCACAGTATTGCCCTGATCCTGCAATCACTTACTCATGTGAGTAGTTCTACTGACAACAGTGGGACTACTCATGGGATCGAAGTTAGCATACACCTACATGTGACAGGGACCTAAATTTGGTTCACCTTCCCCCCCACCCCCAGAGTTTCACACCAAATGGGCAACTTCCACACTAAACTGTAACAGCATTTTATTTATCTATTGAATGAAAATTACTATAGAGTTGTTTGATGCTTTTTTTGTTTGTAAGATTTCACAGGGGACTGCAAAATTGTCTGATTATTTTCATGTGGTAGTCCTAAATATTCATCTTGAAAATCACTTCAAGCATTTTCTTTATTAAAATACTTTCAGGGATTAGAAACAGGAATAAAACAGTGAAATCATTTTTAATGAAAATCAATTCTACAGGGTAAATTTTGCCATTCTTACATTCAGTCTCTACGTAAAAGAATAAATGGACACAAATCAGATGTCAAGAATTATAACATTCAAAAACCAGTTGGAGAACACTTCAATCTCTTTGGTCACTCGATTACAGACCTAAAAGTTGCATTTCTTCAACAAAAAAACTTCAAAAACAGACTCCAAGGAGAGACTGCTGAATTGAAATTAATTTGCAAACTGGATACAATGTCAGTAGTGTCTCATTCCTTTTTTAGTGCTTTTGACATCAATGAACTACTGAGAGAGTCAGGTGTTACTCAATATGAGTAAAGTGATAGAATCTAGCACATAGTATTTAAATAGGCCTTTCCACGATAGACTTCAGATGTTAGAGCTTACTGTGTCAGGAATTTTCATTTCAATGATTTCCTAATTCCATATATGTTGGAATGCAACCTATTTTAACAACTGTCTTTTCCCAAATGGACAACACTGATTTCTAAGGAAACTTGCTTTTTTAATTTTGTTATTATGAAGCAGCATCGATGAGGATTATCAGCTGAGCACTGAGAATTGTTTTTTAACATATGCTACAGAGCACAGAAAGACACACAGAATGCAATCTGTTACATCTTATAGAAGCACTGTTTTATTTTGTCCTTGATTTCTAGATGATAAGAGTAGTGTATTTTGAAAGAGAAACAGATGAACTGTAGAGGTATTTAGAATCAGTGAGTCAAATCCCCAGCTAAAAAACATTTTAGAAGAGACCAAATTTGGGACCTAAACTATTTCACAGTTCCTTTAAGCAATATTAAAGGTCTTACTATCGCCAGCCAAAAATGCACTAATAAAAGCTACAAAATGCACACTATAAGTCCAGCCCAGCACTCTCATTGCCATGATTTGTTTCCTTTGCTAAAGGACCTAAATGGTGCAGTTGGTACAATTGGTTAAAATACCACTTTAGAAGCTTTACATATAATGTCTGTTTCTTCCATATCAATTGGCCATATCAATTAGTCTCTAAGTACCCACAGTATCATATCTTTTCTGTTACATATCTACAGAAATGTAGAGCTGGAAGGGATCTCAAGAGGTCATCTAGTCCATCCCTTCACACAGAAGCAGGAACAAGTAGGCCTAAACGAATGGTTCTCAGCCTTTCCAGGCTGAATTGTCTGATTTCTCAGGCTGATTTGTTCCCAAGTTTCACCTCACTTAAAAACTACTTGCTTACAAAATCAGACCCAAAAATACAAAAGTGTCCCAGCACACTATTACTGAAAATTGCTTACTTTCTCATTTTTACCATATAATTGCCAAATAAATCAATTGGAATAGAAATATTGTTACTTACATTTCAGTGTGATACTTGAGCCTATTTTTCACTTGTGAGCTTTGTCTGAAGCCTGAGCCCCAAGTGGCAGGATTGAAGCATGTAGCGTAGCTTTGGGGGGCCCCCTCTGGCATGGGGCCCCAGGCAATTGCCTTGCTTGCCACCCCTTAATGCCAGCCTGCACTTGTGATCCTCCTAAACCCATCCCGTGACCCCCATAGGGGCTGCAACCCCCGGTTGAGAAACACTGATCTAGATAAGTTGAGTACTCCCTGGAGACCTCTGCGTACCCCCAGGAGTACGTGTACCCATGGCTGAGAACCACTGACCTAGATCATCCCTGACAGGTGTTTGTCTAACCTGTTCTTAAAATCCTCAGTGATGGGGACTCCACAGCCTCCATTGGAAGTCTATTCCAGAGCTTAACAACCCTTATAGTTAGAAAGTTTTTTGTAGTATCTAACCTGCAGATTAAGGCCATTACTTTTTGTCCTATCTTCAATGGACATGGAGAACAATTATTGATCACTGTTTTCTTTACAGCAGCTCTTAAAATACTTGAACACTGTTATCAGGTCACCCCTTAGTCTTCTTTTCTCAGGACTTACCAGGTTTTTTTAAACCTTTTCTTCATAGCTCAGGTGTTCTAAACTTTTTTCATTATTGTGACTCTCCTCTATACTCTCTCCAATTTCTTAATGTGTGGCACACAGAGCTGGACACAGCACTCCAGGAGAGGCCTCACCAGTGCTGAGTGCAGAGGAACAATTACCTCCTGTTTTTTACATATGACACTTCAGTTAATATACCCCAGAATGATATAAGCCTTTTTCATAACTGCGTCACGCTGCTGACTCATATTCAGTTTGTGATCCAGTATAACCCCCAGATCCTTTTCAGCAGTACTACTGCCTAGCCAGTGATTCCCCATTTTATGTTTTTCTTCCAAAGCGTAATACTTTGCACTTGTCTTTATTGAATTTCATTTTGTTGATTTCAGACAATTCTCTCCAAGTTGCAAAGTTGTTTTGAATTCTAATCCTTTCCTTCAAAATGTTTGGGACTCCTCCCAAGTTTGGTATCATTTTCAAATTTTATAAAGATATTCTCCAGTCCATTATCCAAGTCATTAATGAAAATATTGATTAGTATAAGACCCAGAACAGACCCCCGCAGAATCCAACTAGGTATGTACTCCCAGTTTGACAGAAAACCATTAACTACTACTTTTTGAATATGGATTTCCAACCAGTTGTGCTTCGAAGTTATGGTAATTTAATCTAAACCATATTTCCCTAGTTTGCTTATAAGAATATCATGTTTTACTGTGTCAAAAGTTTTACTAAAATCAAGATATATTGTATCTTGCCCCATCTCCAAGGCAGTAAACCAGTCCATAAAGGAAATTAGGTTGGTCTGGCATCATTTGTTCTTGTCAAATCCATGTTGGCTGTTACTTATTATCCTATTTTCTCTTAGGTGCTTATAAACTTATTGAATAATTTGTTCCTGTACCTTTCCAGGTATCAAAGTTAGGCTGATTGTTCTATAATTCTCCTTGTTTCCCTTTTTAAAAACAAGTATTATGTTTTCCCTTCTTCAATACTCTGGAACCTTACCCATCCTCCATGATTTCTCAAAGATAATCACTAATGGTTTTGAGATTGCTTCAGCTAGTTCCTTAAGCATCCTATTGTGCATTTTATCAGTTCCTGCTGACCTGAATATATCTAACTTACCTAAATATTATTTAACCTCTTCTTTCCCTTTTCTGGCTTGTGTTCCTTCCCCTTTTTCATTAATATTGTGTTAAATATCTGGTCATAATTTATCTTTTTAGAGAAGACTGGAGCAAAACAGGCATAAAATAACTCAGCCTTCTTGATGCTATCTGTTATTAATTCTCCTTCCCTGCTAAGTAGTGGACCACACTTTCATTCATCTTTCTCTTGCTCCTAATATATTTATAGAACCTCTTTGTATTGCCTTTTATTTCCCTTGCTAGGTGTAACTCATTTTGTGTCTTAGCCTTTTTCGTTTTGTACACATATGCTTGTGCTAGTCTTTTGTCTTCAGCTATTTGCCCATGTTTCCACTTTCTATAGGATTCTTTTTTGATTTTCAGACTATTAAAGAGCTCCTGAAGGAGCCATATTGGCCTCTCATTATTCTTCCTATATTTCCTTTGCATTGGGATAGTTTGCTGTTGTGCTCTTAACATATGTTATTTCTCTCAACAAATTGCACTAAATTCTCTCCCTCCCCCCTCCCCCCCCCAAATTCTCATCAGGTTTCCATTCAAGGTCTTAATTTAATTAACAAAGTAATTAACTTTATCACTGGATTGTCATCCTGTTGAAATTCTCTTTTATGTAATGGGATTCTTTTTCTGGATATTTGTTAGTTTAAACAAATTATATATTAACATATTAATTATGTTAATGAAAATTATACAAAACCAAAATGTATACAAAGGTACTATATGTATTTTGATAAATGGTTTGTTATGCTTTTAATAAGAACTGGATGAAAATTTCCATTCAACACTGATGTACTTAAGAGGTGATTACTTAGCAGTTAAACACTGCTAGCCAACACCAGTTATATGAGTATGCAAATATTTTACTCTATTCTGTAGGATTTACTGAGGATGCATGAGAAAATTATGCAGTGCTAATCACTTACTAGGCAAAAATACAAAAACAGGTTGAATATATAATTTCAGCCCTTTTCCCCATGTCATTTTAAAAGTGGACTAAATTAGATTTTGAAAATAATTAGTGATGAGAAAATAAATTTGGTAGTCTTGTCACTTCTAGACTACGAAGCTTCTTATTCACAGAGAGTCCAAAGAATACCAGAAGGGCAATTTACATGAACATGAAAATTTTAGGGATTAAAATCCATGGACAAACTGCAGATAAAATGATTAAACTACAAGTGAAATCAGATTTTTATGTGCTTAACAGGGGAGAAGGAAGATTAAATGGTGAATCTTGCTAAAGGAGTTGCCTCTCCCAGTGGCTTGAAGTGCGGCCTACATCACAGATGAATGTATAACTAGCAGTCAGTTGTACCCTAATAGCTTTATCTGACCCAAATAAAAAAATGAAAGAACTGTTACAAATAATATGTGAGTAACAAGATCTCTTTTGGAAAGTATCATTTAGCAACAAATATTCATATAGAAGTGACTTAAAAGCAACATTTCCTGGTACTCCCATCTCCTCATACATCCTCTAAGATCTCAGCAACCATCTGAGGTCTCAGCAATCAGACCATCCTTGGAACAGTTGAAAGGACTTGGAACGGGCATGAGGAAATCCAGATGAACATAGGCTATCATATCCAGAAATCTAGGATAAGGGCAATGAGGCATTATAAGGATGTCTTAAGTTCTGAATAGCCTAATTTTTCATGCATATATGGGATCAAGCAAAAGGAGGCAGCAGGTCTCGGAGCACCATCCAGTCCCAACACAACACATTAATGTAGAAATCAAAGGCCAAAATGCAAAACCAAGGACACTTCACTGATAGTGTCTGTGTGCATTCAGTACAAACTAATTAATTTACTGTTCATGTCTAACACCTCCTGACTGAAATTCCAGAAAATGCTAATTTTTAGGGAGTGACTGAGACTGTAGGTTGTTTTTACCTCTTAGGCCTATCACCAACGGCACTACCAAGACTTTGGCAGAGCTTCTTGGGGCTGAGCAAAAGCTAAGATGAAACAATGGAAGAACTTAAAGAACTTAACTTTTGACCCAGACAAAAGTTGCTACCTCAGTATGCTACCTCAGTACTGTTAATACAGTGGGCTAGACAGGTTTCTTCAAGTTTTCAAAGCAAGTGATCTCCTTCCAAGCTACAAAATGAACTCCAAGATTAACCTTAACCATGAATGAGAAAAAATTTGTAATCATAACAGAATAGCATCTAATTATGAAGTTTTGAAAAGTAAATTTTGATGAGAAAGGAAGCCCCAAATCATTAAAATACAAAAAATTCATTGTAATGGATAAGATTGTTTTGCTACTGGAAGATGTTCCCCATGATTCTGAAAGCAAAAAATAACCTACAATAATTTTTAAATCAGCAGCAGGTTGTGATACAAAGATATGATGACAAAAGTAGAATAAGAACTTTAAAGACTTCTGCAACTAAAGATGAGTGGCACTCCTTTAGAGACAGAAACTAAGCGGACATTGGCTATCTAGAGAAATTAAGTTGCAGGATCTTGTTCCAGGACAGGTTTGTCTTGCAGTAGCCCAGTCAGTGTTGCCAAGTGAACAGCATGTTGGATGAAGGGGTTATTAATCCATCTCTTTCCCCTTTGTGGATTATCTAAAGATCATCCCACACCAGATAAATTCTAATGGTTCCCAAATGGTTCTTCAGCTCCCTCATAGCACAAAACAAGAACAAAAAAAGCCGAGTTTCCTTCCTGCACGTGGAAAGACCAACTTCTACATTTTCTTATAGATGTGCCTCCCTGTTGTGCATAAACAGAATATATTTTATTCTGCCTCTAGAGAAGAGTTCAGCTCATTTAGGTGCCCAAGGATGTCAGTAAATTAGATTAAGCCTGCCACCCAAGATGAATTATTAAAGGTCTCAGCAAGTAGATATTGGATTGTGATGTGGAAGGCTTCATATCTTCAGCAGAGAGCATTTCAGACACTCTAGATA
Organism: Lepidochelys kempii; assembly: GCF_965140285.1. NCBI lineage: Eukaryota > Metazoa > Chordata > Testudines > Cheloniidae > Lepidochelys > Lepidochelys kempii. Next base: position 56,808,840 of record NC_136383.1, read on the forward strand.
ATATGGTTTTGAACCTGTGTAAAACCATTTTGTATTTTTTTTTCTGAGCCATCACTGGAGCAATGTTCCATTGTCCTTTTCATGAAAAAAAAATAATACAGTCATTTTATATAGAACTTTTCACCCCTAGATCGCTAAGCACTCTAAAGGAAGTATCACTATCCTCTTTGTACAATTGGGGAAACTGAGGCACTGTGCGGTTAAAAGCAGTTTGCTCAATGCTAACACAGATGTCAATAGTAATAGCAGAGCTGTGAATAATAAACCCTGGTCTTCTGGCTTCCGGTATAGTGCCCAGCAGAACCGAGCATAACGGCTATTATCTTGGTCATTATCAGGGAATGAACTCATTACCTCCAAAGCTAAGCCATGAGCCTCTATAGCTTAAGACAAAGGGTTATGCCCCCTAGTTGGCAGCTGTAACGAACTGAGGGTTTGTCTACACTTACAGTGCTGCAGCGGCCCAGCTGCACGGCTGTAGCACTTAGTGAAGACGCTAACTACACCGACGGGAGAGCTTCTCCCATTGACATAGTGATGTCTACACTGGGGGTTAGGTGGATATAACTATTGTCACTCAGGATTTTCTAAGCCCTGAGCGACATAGTTATACTGGCATAAATTGGTACTGTAAACCAAGCCTTATTCTCTGCAGAACAAGCACAGAGAAAGAGAGAGACATAACACACACTGAACATAGGGTTATATAAATTCTAGCAATTACTGACTACCATCATGGAAGTCTCGGTAGTGTCCATGGAGCTTTGTTATTATAACCAACACATCCAGTGTTTTAGTTTGGTGACATATTTTCTATGTGTTTGGCTACTTGCACTTTGTCTACCACAATGATGATTTTTGACCTATACTGTTTTGCATACATGTAGGCACATATACAGCTGCCAATTTCATACTATTATTTGCAGAGGCTCTAGCAGCTTGCAGAGCATGCACACATCTTCTACCAGCTGTGGCCCTCAAGTTACAGCAACATGGTTGTCTTAAATGGATGTGCCATTACAGGACTCCTGTACAGACTTTTTTTTTCAAAATGTACTTTTTTCACAGTCTCCAAAGACCTACAGCTTGAGAAACCCTACCCCGGAGGTCTTTAATTGAAGGATCCTTGAAAGTTCTCACTCCATTATTTCAAGTATGACTATAATTATAAAACTTCAGCTGCTCATGGTCAGAGTTAGAAGTTTTGAGAGAAAGAGTCACAACGTATTTTTTTGGTCTGGACAGGGGTCCCTAACTTTGAAAATTTGACAAACTCTGCCATAAGGTACCACAACAGACTCAGTGTGACAATGAACTGCAGATTTGCTGATGTCATTTGAACAGACATGACACTTTCACTTGCGGAGAGGCTGATGAATTGGAGGTCAGAAGCAAAAAGATGTCTTTGCAAACTAGGCACTTTTTCTATTTAGCTAACAAAACTTGCAGGATCTTAGGATTCTTCAGCAACTTAGCTTGTTTCTTTACTATTCTGAAAACTCACATCAAAGTTGGGGATTCAAGTATGCACTCTTTCTCACCCTCCCTCCCCAAATCTTGTATTAGAAAGAAATTTTAACAGATAAAAACTAAGTGGAGGGCTAAGGCCTGGGGCCATACTGTAAATTTCCAATGGTTATACATTAAATAAATTTATTTTTAACTCCAAAATCTTATTTATAGTAAAATCATATTAATTTTCAGCCTCCTCCTATGCTTCCTGACCTATTGAAATAGTCTGTTGCCCACCAGGGACACTTCTGACTGACTGAAAAATCGTAAGTTTTAAATGTCAGTTAGGCCTTGTGCCCCCTCCAAAAGTGTATCCATTTTCCAGTAGCAATTTATCTTGTGCAGCTCATCCTTAAGAGCCTGAGGCAGTCCACACCAGTTACAGCAGACAATGAGTAGTATTTTGCTAAAGCACAGAGGCACTTTACCCATGAAATCCGGGTTCAGAGTAACACTGACTCAAACTATGCAATGCTCATGAGTTTAGCCTTGCAGCTAACTCACCAAGAAAACATTTCCGTGCATGAGCATTAAGCTACTAAAAGTTTGCTGCCACCAGCCTGATTCAGGATAATGATGAAGGATGAGTGAATCTCCTTCATATGATTCACAAAATACTCCAACACCAGTTATGAATTCAGACACCCATTGCCAGCATAATCTTGCTTTCCCTTACAATGCTAATATGATAGAACACAAAAGATACAAGACTGGCTTCCACTTCAAACAACACCCCCCTACCAGGGGCATTGGAGTAGGAGAGGCAGTTCAATCTGCCCACAAAGACGTTGGATTTCCCAAATTTTATACATGAATATAAAATACATGGTGTTTTTATATATTTTCCCCGTAGTACTCCACAACATGCATGCCGGTCACCAAAGCTTAGGGGTCAGCTAACAGAATGTCTCATAACTCCATGATTCCATGCAATAAATCAAATGCTCATCCAGAAAACCAATTTAAAGAAAGTGCATTTGGGGATGTAGCTGTTAGAGCTATATATTTTTAAATACATTTCTTCTGATTTATCAGGGAGGTAGGGGGAGAGAGGTATAAAGGGAAAAAAGATGGAAGCTCCCTGATACTAGCTATTTCCAAGTGACACTGGAGTTGGATTATCTTATTCCAGCTTGCTCACTTGTGTGTTCTCTCTCTCTCTCTCTCACTCACTCACACTCACTCACACACACACACAGTCTTAAAATTCAGGAGAAATACTATTTTTAAAATATCAGGAAAATCAAAGGAGAATGTATCTTTCAAAATACCACAAAGCACTATGCAGTATTTATGGTGCATAATAATTAATGACGATTATTATTTGTATTGTGGTGGCTCTAGGAGCCCCAGTCATGGATCAGGATTCCATTTTGCCAGGTGCTGTACAAAAACAGAACAAAAAGACTGCCCCTGCTTCAAAGAGCTTGCAGTCTAATCACTGTTGTGGAGTACCAGTAAAACCAAATTCGTGAGTGTTTTATAAACACGTATAAAGCAATGTGGTTTAAAAAGTAATTAATAAAGATTCATATTATCTTTCAGTCTTCAACTATTAGAATTCAGTGTTGTACAATGTATAAAACTGACGATGATTGGTCAGTCTAATTATCCCTTTCACTCTTCAGAGGTAACTGCAGACCAACCACTGATTATCAAACAGACTGAAGTCATGATATATAATGAATTTTCAAGATATATCGATTTATAGCTATAGTGTAGTTACAGAAACAAAAGATGACAAATCTTTTCATACACATAGGTGTGTATTCATTCATTTGTAGAAAAAACATAGTTACAGGCATGCCTCAGAAAAGGTAACCTGAACATTCACAAACCTACTGTATTTGACATTGCATTGTGCAACTTAATGCAATCCCAGATCAAGAACATTTTCCATCCTAAAGATTGCAGAACTCTCCTCATTTGCTATTTTATACAGCAGCTCAAAATTATCTGCACTGATAGTCTAAGTGTAGTTAACAGAGTCAAAGTTCATGTCTGTCCAATACTTTAAATGTAGTTTTACAAAATTAAGTATGCTTTTTATTCATCAGAACAGAATACTAGGCTCTGGATAAAAAACATACGTTTCTCATTTTTAAAAGCATCAGTGCTGAACTGATAAGTAAATAACGACAGAGCAGCTTGGCATTTGCAATTTGCACTTTCTTCCAATTTACCAACTAAGTATGAATTTGCATTGCTTAAAGATATAGGTAGGAAAGAGCTAGGTAACAAGGTTTAATGCAATGCATCACCTCTTGAAATCAAAATTTGAAAGGTTCAGCCAAAGGTTATACTGCAATTCATGATTAGTCTGATGCTTTGATCACAAATCCCAAGGCTTTCATGGCACAATGACAAGGATTGGTTGTGACCACACATATGCTTTAGCTTTCTTTATTGAAGTGTGATACCAACTGACACAAATTACACCAAAGCTAGCCCATATGATTCTTTTGGGTAACTTCCAATGCCTCCAAACAAGATACTATGCCTACCAAATTACATAAGGGCGACAGAAAAAAATAGTTCATTGCCAATTAATTATTTGTATTTATTTTCATAAGGAAGCCAACATAATTCCCTCTTTCAACTTTCTATTCAATGGCTCTAAATGTTCAGTAACTTCTCAACCAGGAAGAAGAGTAAACTCCTTTTACTTTTTTGTTCTCTGTCTCAATATCTCCTGTTGAAGCTGTTCCACTTTGTATAAATGCTCACATATTCAATGGAACAAGGTCTTGCAGTTGGGGGGTCTCACATCCCAGGTGAGAGTCCCAACCAGAGAGCTATAGAATCAGTCAGTCACTCACTCACTCTTTCTCAATGAGTGATTATTCATTCAAAGTGGAACAGCTTCAACACCAAAGATGGAGACACTCTACCTTCCTGCCTGATAATTCCTCATAGCCCAATGGTTAAGGCACTGTCCTGGAAGGCAGAAGAACTGTGTTTGAGTCCATGCTCTATATCAGGCAGAGTGGGGACTTGAACCTGTCTCCCCCACATCCTGGGTGAGTGCTCGAACCACTGGGCTATTGTGTAAAAGACCTCCTCCTCTTCCACAGTTTTTTGTGAGAAATGATTGACCTGGTTTAGATACCTATCTTCAGGAGAGGAGTCCCCAGGGCAGAGAAGTGCCTCTGCAACTAACTTCCTCCCATTAGGCCCCACCCCTACCTATTAGCTGGGTTAGGTGGCAGGTTCCTTCCCCACTCTGAACTCTAGGATACAGATGTGGGAACCTGCATGAAAGACCCCCTAAACTTATTCTTACCAGCTTAGGTTAAAAACTTCCTCAAGGTACAAATTTTGCCTTGTCCTTCAACCGTATGCTGCCACCACCAAGCATTTTAAACAAAGAACAGGGAAAGAGCCCATTTGGAGAAGTCTTCCCCCAAAATATCCCCCCCAAGCCCTACACGCCCTTTCCGGGGGAAGGCCTGATAAGAATCCTCACCAATTTGTACAGGTGAACACAGATCCAAACCCTTGGATCTTAAGAACAATGAAAAAAGCAATCAGGCTCTTAAATGAAGAATTTTAATTAAAGAAAAGGTAAAAGAATCACCTCTGTAAAATCAGGATGATAAATACCTTACAGGGTAATCAGATTCAAAACATAGAGAATCCCTCTAGGCAAAATCTTAAGTTACAAAAAGACACAAAAACAGGAATATACATTCCATCCAGCACCGCTTATTTTACCAGCCATTAAACAACAGGAAATCTAATGCATTTCTAACTAGATTACTTACTAATTTATCATGTTGGCTTTTGTGAATCCCATTCTTGAGCACCTAACTATTCCCATGCATTGTATAAGGAGCTTGGGTGCCTACCTCCAGATTGTGGATTCCACTAGGCAGCAGGTCACCTAAAAGTTTAGCATTGCAATGCTGATTCTAGGTCTCTTTTATGGATCCAGTCTTTAGCAGCTGTTCCCACACCAGGGCCTACTACCGAGACTACCGCTTTTCTGAAATTCACCTGTTCAAATGAGCTCTAGCTGGTCTTTAGAAGGACTTTTCAGGTTACCACCTGACTCTTGCCCCACAGCCTCAGAAGAAAGGCAATTTACCCATCACAGGTGGGGCTGTGCCCATCTCACAATAAAGGGGCCAGATACCCTCTGACAAGTGCACAAGAAACTTTTAAATCTAAAGGGGAAATATGATGAATATTCCAGATGAAGTCTGGGCTTAGTCTTTGACTTTGGTTAGAATCTCACACACAAAGTAGTGAAAGTAATGACTGTCTGAAAAAAAAGTTATATATTTTTAATAATGAAGTGATATAAGATATTCCCCTTAATTGCAGAGATTTTTTGCTCCACCCCAATTCTATACCTTTTTCTGTGATCACAGTCACAATAATAATATTTAATACACATATACAAATATTTCCATTTCAATGTGTTTCAGATAATTTAATCAGCCTTGTGAAAGAGATATTCCCATTTTATATATGTAGAAGCTGAGGCAGAAAGAGTGAAGAATTTGTCTGTTAGACTGAATACAGTAAAAAACAAGCTTCACAAAACAATCTTACCCACAGTGAAACGTAGCCTACATAAAAGACGAGCACTTAAATTACTGTAATATATTTAAATGTGCACAAGCCAGTCATATTAAGTGCCCTGGGGCATCATTTATAATTTGGGAAAAAGTTTTTTGTATGCGCTCTTCAGAAAGCATACAGCACACTGGAGAAATAAACATTTTGGAGCTATTCAGAAGTTTATTAAACATTGCAAAACATTTTCCAGAGGAACTGAGGCTAGAACACAATGTAGGCTGTTATATGAAGAAATATGGGGAAATTCTGCAAGGGCAATAACACCATTTACTTTGTTGCTCTCGGTTTAAATTATTTAAATTTAAATTATTCATCACTTCAGTTTTGTATAATTTGCACACACAGGTATAATAATGGAAATAGTTCCTAAGAGAATATGGCATTTTCAATATGCCATTTGCACTCTGATACGATGTTACCATGGGATTGTTATAAGAACACAGATGTAAAATTAGTTGGAGCCTACATTATAGCACATGACAATGTCTCCTTACTAAGAACACTTTAGTTTTAGATTCTTTTCAAAAATACTGAAAAAGGGTGGAACCGCTCCTTCAAGTAAATTGTTTTGTTAACCATACCAGCTTAAGAAAAAAAAAATCTCAACACTTCCAGCAGCTAAGCATGTCACAGGGGGTTCAGAGAACAATAACTAATCAGACTCACTTACGAGGAAAAATTAAGAAAGCTAAAAATGCATAGCTTGGCTAAAAGACAACAAAGGAGGAACCTGATCACCTATAAACATATGAAGATTATTATTATTTTAATTATATTAGCACCACGGGCCCCAACCACAATTAGATCCCTACTGTGCTGGGCACTGTAGTCTGTAAGTATACAGAGTTGCTTCCTTCAAGTATAAAGATAAGCTATAGGTAGAAGGCAGTAATGCAAGGGACCTACAGGCATTTAGCATAAGAATATGAGGCCTATAAGCCTTAGCATAAGTTAGTTAACCAGAAGCTGCCAACCCTCCAGGATTTGCCTTGAGTCTCCCAGAATCAGCATTCATCTCCTGGTGACTACTGAAAGCAATCCAGGAGATTTTAATGGGATATTTTAAGAAAATGACATTACATCATGTTGGAGGAAAAAAATCTCCTGGAATAGCTTCAGTCAGAGTTAGAAACCTTAACTAGAAGTGAGATTAGGTCAAAAGCTATAAAATGGAATGTGTGATAAACAAGTATGCTTAAAATGTTGACAGATAGCTGCAAGAAATTAGTTGGATTACATTTTGTGTATTTTACAGTAGGAACATCAGCAGACGTTCAACCGCAGGATTGCTAAAGTAACCAACTGACTTATATACTAATAAATCTGAGGTCTTTAATATACTAACCTATAGGATAACGATGCCCCAACATTATCAAAGTGACAAAGTTTAGATATGGACAGATGAGGCCAGACATCTTTAAGAATATTTGTGGTGGCCAGCAAACCGTAGAACAGGATTAAGCACGGCCTAGACTGTAGAGATCTTTTGGAATGCCAGAGATAGGACAGAATCTTCATGGACCACCACTTGTCTCACCATCTCTGGCTCTCCACAAGGATGGTGTGCATATACTCTTGTTATGACGCTGAATGTTAAAACTGTATTATATTATTGCTGCCAACTTGTTTGAGTTGGAGTGTTTGGGTGTTTAATAATTGCGTTAACAGAACTATTGCAAAGTCAGAAGCTTTTTCCTAAGTGTGAGCGTTGCCACTGTGCACACTGGGGTTCCCAACTTAATAGTAATTCTACTAACACTGGGGCTGATTTTAGGACTAGACCCTACCAAATCTTAGAGTGTTAATTGGGAATTTTTAAGTAATCAAGTTAACTAAAACATAATCAATAGAGAAGGCTACAAGAGACAGTCCTTGCCTCAAAGAGTTTACAATCCGAACAGATAAGACAAAGAGTAGATGGGGAAGCAGAGAAGCCAAGTGACTTCTCAAGGTCATGCAGTAGGTCAGTGACAGAGCATGGGGAGAGAACTCAGGTTTTCTGCATTCCACTTCAGTGCTCTGTCCACTGGACAACACTGCCTCAAATATAAATAAGATATATTTGCTGTGGTACAAAGAGATATAAATAGGTAATATTAAAAATGGAACATGCAGCCTAGAAGAAAAAGCTTCCAGACTGAGCTACAGAAGACATGAAATAGTGTCCCATAGAATGTGGTGAAAGACCACCACTTGAGATATTTGAAATTAAACTGGACACTATACCACAACATGTACTTCAGGAAATTTGCCTGCATTGGTAACCAAATTGCCTGGATAAAGATGAATATATCTTGAGCACCATCACACTGAATGCTGAATACAGGATTTAAGAGACTCAGAGAGGCAGTCACAGTATGGAACATCTTCACTGTTCCTCCTTGGATGGAACGGTCATGTTTTTAAGGGTCATTCTAGATGTGTTTATGTGTTGGGGAAGTCTAGGGAGAGATTAAGGAAGAAACAGACACACTTTACATTCTTCCCTATTAAGAATACATCTCTTTGTAAAGGATTTCCATCGCTGGAACTTAAATCCTCATCTTCAGCTGAGAAAATGTCCTGTCCTGACAAATGAAAGCTTATCCCTGGGCTCTGTCGGATAGAATGTCCGCAAATGACTTAAGCATTCTCAGTGGATTGCGAAAGGAAAGATAGTGTTTAATGGGAGGAAGTCAGAGGTTACTGAAAGCAAGGCCCAGGACCCTGATATGCATTTGATGTTGGTTACCAATAAACAGTTATTGAGTAACCAATATTATAGTTATTGAGTACAGTGTACCAATGTGACGAGCTCTTCTTGACTTGTCCAACTCAGGAAGGAGCTACAGCAAGCTGGACTAGTCTGAGCTTTTGTGTGGCCTCTTCATTCAGCATCATGAACAAAGAATTGAAGTAGTCCAGTACACAGATGACAAAGACTAGGAAAACTGACCATGTCTACATCCAAGAGGAAGAACAGCAGTCTCCTAGCTAATGAACGATGTAAAAAAAGCATTTCTCATCACTGGTATGGGCACACTAGTGAGTTTAGCAGAATTCAGACTGCACAAAGATCTTGAAAATGAGAAGCCAGATACCCTTGCTAGAGAAGCCATCATTGTTTCTGCCACTTCTTCAAAGTACTTCCCTCTTGCTATCAGCATAATCTCTGCCTTTCTTGGATAAAAGATTGGGTCAGCTACTTTTCATACACAGATTCATTGAGTGTTGTGGTGAAAGTGTTATCTGCTTCAGAGAATAAAATAAGAACTGGGTCTCATGACATATGGATGGTATTTAAATTCATGATTTTCCCAAGAGGTCTAATACAGATACTAAAAACTAGAGGAATAAGTTCTGCTCTCATGGGACTGCAAGTGTGAACATTTCTGTGGAAGAACAGATGCCATCACAACTCTATGGAAATCTAGCCAAAATCGAAACAGAGCAAGCTCAATCCCACACACCAATGGGCCAGTAGTATACTGTGACGTAGATCTAAGGCTTTTTATAGATTTAACAGTATTAGAATGGATATTTGTCCATTGTCTGGATGAGACAGTTTACTTTAATGAGCAGCATGATTTCCACATCATATGAAGTCTGATTTGGGTAGGCCAAGAATACTGGTGGTGTTCAGCTGCTAAAACTGGCTTGCCACGACTTTCTCAAAAACTGGACCTGGGACAGATTGTGTAGGAGTCTTTTTCTTTTCTAACTTCTGCATTTCTATGAACTGTAAAGCCAAGGACTGAATATACACCTTTAGGTACTTTATCCTTTGATGCTGTAAGGGCTGATCCCTCCAAAAGAAGGTGGGGATGGAACTTGATTGGACAATGTGAGGAAATCCCTACCGTTTCTGGGGAGAGATGACTTCAGTTCCCTTTGTTCTTAAATCAGATACCTCTCAACCTTTTTTCTACACAAAGTTAATGATAATAAACACATTTTCAGAGATAGTCAAAGCTGATGAATAGGGCCCTACCAAATTCATGGCCACGAAAAACACCTCATGGACTATGAAACCTGGTCTCTCACTGTGAAAACTGGTCTTTTCTGTGCTTTTACCCTAAAACTATACAGATTTCAATGGGGGAGACCAGCGTTTCTCAAATTGGGGGTTCTGACCCAAAAGGAGTTGCAGGGGGGTTGCAAGGTTATTTTAGGGGGATCACAGTATTGCCACCCTTACTTCTGCACTACATTCAAGCTGGGTGGCCAGAGAGTGGAGACTGTTGGCCAAGCGCACAGCTCTGAAGTCAGTGCCCTGCCAGAAGTAGTGCAGAAGTAAGAGTGGCAATACCATACAATGCCATCCTTACTTCTGCACTGCTGCTTTCAGAACTGGCGACTGAAGAGTGGCGGTTGCTGACGGAGGACCCAGCTCTGCAGGCAGCAGCACAGAAGTAAGGGTGACAATACCATACCATGCCATCCTTACTTCTGTGCTGCTGCTGGTGGCAGTTCTGCCTTCAGAGCTGGGGTCCTGGCCAACAGCTGCTGCTCTCCAGTTGACCAGCTCTGGAGGCAGTGCCGCCAGTGTCAGGAGCAGCACATAAGTAACCGTAGCAGTACCGCAAACCCCCTACAATAACCTTGCGACCCCTCCCTCCCCCACATACACACACACACAACTCCTTTTGGGTCAAGATGCCTACAATTACAACACATTGAAATTTCAGATTTAAATAGCTGAGATCATGAAATTTATTATTTTTAAAATCCTGTGACCGTGAAATTGACCAAAATGGGCCATGAATTTGGTACGGCCCCACTGATGAGGTATATCAAATTCAAAATATCCTACTTCTCATTAGTTGGACACCCTCCTCTCAGAAAACTTTGAGAATTATGGAAGTGCCTGGGAACAACTTAATAGTAAGAACTGTATTCTAAACTCAGCTTAAAACTGGGCATGAATTCCTGCTTTTCTCTAAAAGCAGATGGGCAATTGATGTGAAATTTCACATGTGATAGTTTTATGCCCTTTGAATTTTCTGTGTAGTTTTTGTTTGCTTTCTCTTCATACATTTTTAATAGGAAGTCTTTGAATTTGGGATCTGGCTGAAATATTTCCAGGTCGGTCCTACTTTTCAATGCTGAAAGATTTATTTTAAAAACATTATCTACACAAAAATTAGTAGAGGTGTGAATCAGTAGTAGTACTGGTGTAGCGGGTAGTTTAAAAAATTGGATGTGGGATCAGTTCTAACTGTTATTCATATTATTATTGAAAACATATGGATTGTGCACCTAAACCTGAATGACTGGGCAAAAAAACTTTTCCACAACACGAAGTGTCAGGAGCTACACTTTTCTGACAGATTTGTATCTTACAATGGCAACGGATTCATACACAGCAGCTCACACAAAATCTCCAACTGGTTGCATTTCTAATCCCACACAGATCCATGCTCAGTCACCCTGCCCCATCTCCACTTAACCATTTAGTAAAACAAACCAAGAAATTAATACATAAAAAGAGTTTCACCGTGAATCAGTTAGGTTTGTTACATATATAAACATATCTCGCACAAAGTTACCTATGCAAGAAAGTGAACAGTGAAACCACCTAACAGTACACTCTACTCCTCCACCCAGAAAGTAGAGACTTCACTATTACTACAACTAATACCACCAAGCACCGTGTCCCAATCTGTGCCCCCATCCCACCTCACCCCTGCCCTTCCCCTCCCCTCCCCAGGTCCAGATCTTGTATCCTCTGCATTTGAATCAGGCAGCACTCTCCTCCTTGTTGTCCGGTCCGAGGGAGGGTGGAAAGTGTGTCACTGACTGCAAAAGGGAGAGTCATTCTACTCTCAGTTCAGGCATCTGGACCTAGCTGAGCCCACAGAAGCCCAGAGTTGCAGTTACAGGGAATGTGGTTCTGAGCCCCAGGCTGGAGCATGCTCAGTGCAGACACAATCTTTGGGGAATTTAAATGATAAAATCTAAGATGTGAAAGGTGATTTTTCAGAGGCTTATAATTAGGCCAAATTTGGTGGATTTTCCTGGGGATGGCAAAAGGTCCCTGACAAAGTCCCTGTTCCAAAGGAAAGGGGCATTAAAACATTTCAAAGAAAAGGTCACCAAATTTTTTTTAACATGGGCAAAACAACATTTTTGTCCTTGCCCTGTTCTTTGAAATGGCTCAATTATTTTGACCGCAATTTTTCAAAAAAATTCAACCAGAGGGAGACACCCAGCATGGAAAATTTCAGCCCAAAGGATAAAAGTTTGGCAAAGTTATAAGGAACAGAAAACAAAGACTAATAATGGGAAGCGTCAGGCAACTTTAGTAAGCGGTACTACCAGCCTTGCCTACAAAAAAAAAAAAAAAAAGTTTGCAGGGTTGTAGCTGTGGTGGTACTAGGAGATCAGAAAGACAAGGTGGGTGAGGTAATTTAGGCTAAACAGAGCTCTTCATCAAGTCAGCACTTATATAATACGGTGCAATATGTGTTAACAGCTTTCACAAAAGCCAAAAACAGTATTTTACCTTGATATCAGAAGTGTCACGCTGGCTGTTGCGCCATGCTCTTGAAATTGATGAAAAAGTTCTATCTGCATGGTCAAACTTCCCGCCTTGTACATGTAGGAAAAATGTTGTAAAGGGCTCCTATGAAAGAAAAAAAAATGAAGTGATACTTTTTGAAAGAAATGTGATAAAAATGGCAATTGCAATGTCTGAAGTTTAGGGTTACTCTTACTTCATTTCCTGGTGCATAAGGTTAATTGGGACAGGTTATTTCTGCTACCCACCTGATGAATAATTCAGCCATGGCTGTTTTTGTGTGTGAGTAACCCTTATTTCTACTCTGCTGTGCTCAATGTAAATTAAGACAAATAAAAGCTTGTAAAAAATGGAAGGGAAATATTTATAGATCAGTCGTGACATGAATTGCTTTTAAACACATTAAGAAGAAAAAGCTGAATATTTTTATTATCCAAGGGTTTGTGTGGGTTGGTTTGTTTATTTTTAAATAAAGTGTTTCCAAAAATAATTGCATGGCTTAATCAGCTAAGATTTTTTTCTTTTGTTTGTTCAAGTTTATCTATTAATGCAATCAAATATTTAATACTTAATGTAACTTTACCATTGTTATGGCTAAATCTGTAATTTATGATTTAGAAAAGAAAAATGTTTGAAAGATTTAAAAGCCTCCTCTTAGTTAAAGAACACTTAAGCACATATTAGTGGGTAATTGCTTGAAATTAGCTAAGCACTATAAATTACTTCAAGGATTTATGTATGCTTGTACCATTCTAACAAGCTTTAATTAATGATGTGCTGCTAATGCTTTCCCAAAGAAATTACTTTCTAGAAGATAAATCACCTTTCAATTTTACAGAAACATGCACTGTTTAAACAATATATTGTCAATACGTTGCATCCACAATGTTACCTGCATATATACTGCAGCATCATTTAAAACAAATATGACAATGTAAAATCTTATGAGCATCTTAAGATATCTGATTTTAACTTTTAGGGATGAAAATTAAATATGTTCGTAAGAATTTTAAATTTTTCAGAGTACGCCCCAATGAAAAAAATCATGTGAGGAAGAGAAGTTCACCCTATTTAATGTAATACAATGAGGTCTACTTGAAAAGCATATTTTAAAGGGAAAAGAGCTTTTATACTGATTTGAGAAGGCTACCCTATAAAAATTAAAACATGATGTTCAGAGTTTGCAACAGATTTTATCCTTGGAAATTGAAACAAGTTGCTGACAATCAATTACTTCAAAATCTTAATTGCCTTATATTCTGTTGGGTTTTAATTTACTCATGGTTTCTGATTATTTGTCGCTTTCATTATTATTTAAAAGAAAATATATTTTTAAGGACTGTACTTACAATTCTCAACAACCAAGTGAGCGCAAAACTTGCAGTTGAGTAATGAGTGCCATAGTGAAACTTTGGAACCTGATCATCTTCCCATGATTCATATCGCTCTGCGAAGAATGCTGCTCTCTTTGGATTTAGAGCACCAATTGGCTAAAACAAAGGAGACAATCACCACATCATAATCATAACCAGTTTTCAGTGTCTTTCCAAACAGAATTATTAGCATGCATGTAAATATGTTGTCTAGGATTTTTTTTTCTTTTTTGTTTTTTGCAAAAGCAGACAGAGTTGATATGTGAGTGAAGAGAAATGTGGATCTCAAACTTGGATAACATACACACAGGTGATGGAAGAAGCTGTTACGTTCCATCAGTATAGTCTAATTTCGGTTGAACACTGATCATCACTATCAAGCATTTCACAGCAGACAGTATTACACAAAGTGGATCCTAGGTGTGTGATGTTTTGTAGACTATTGAATGAGTTGTGAGCAACAGTTAGAAACATGGCTTTGGACCTTGATGTTTTAGGAAAGGTGTCAGGCTGACCAAGAGTGAGAGGGAATGTCAAATGTAGGTGGAATGTTGATATTAGAACTAGTGTTTGATTTTTTGTTTGTTTTCTTGTTGTTGGTGCTGTTTGTTTTGTTTTTTTAAATGGTAACTCATCCCACAAGAAATTATACCTAAAGAATAAGATTTGTCTGCACATAATGCAGGAAAATGAGAAAGACAAATTATATCAGAAAGTATTGATATCAAAAATCAAACTAAGTTAATTAAATATGCAAAATTACCAAAAAGACTTACCACATTTTTATAAACATTGCTAAAATGGGATTTAATTAATGCAAAATACAAAGTTTTGGTATACATGCCATGTGTTTCTTCAATGGGATTATTCCTATATCAGGATTCGGTGGTCTTTTAATTGTTTTATATGTATAATACTTTAAGAGGTCTGAAATATTTTGGTACATATGGGCAATATTTGATACATTTCTACTATATGTACAGAGACTGATATAGAATACTGTTTTCTTATACCATTAAATTAAATGATGCACATGTAAACAGATTATGGAAGTGCCTGGTTATAACTGAAGAATACCCTTGCAGAAAAGATATTTTCACATTTATCATCTTACTAAAATAAAATTAACAGATATAGTTAACAATACATACAAGATGAGACAAACATTCAAGGTAAAGCTTCTAAGCAAAAGTAAGAAACAATAATACAGCACTGAGTCAGTGAAAACAGAGGTTTCCTTTGGTTAGATGTAAAAAATAATTTAAAATCTAAGTAAAAAAATGATCTCCATTGCCGTATTTATAATTTTGGAAATATTTGGATTATCTGATTACTACTATAAAAGTATATTTTTACTTGCAGATGGCATCTGATGTACTATATCAACTGCAAGTAGTTTTTCTTCTAGATAACAGATCAAACAAGGATTTAAGATCTAATCTTACTTAAAGCAGTTTTCACTTTGCAATTGGATAAAGAAAACATCTTAGGTTGATTACTATTTTTGCAGTTCACTAATTTGAAATGTAACCCTTTTAAAGGAGTGATTGCTTGCAGAAAAGGATGTTATCTGATTTAGCAAACATATTCCAGGGAAGAATGCAACTGACTCCAAGAACTATCTTTTTTGTTACAGAACCATTTTGGAATCTCCATCTGCACAGATTTTCCCTAAAGACTCAGCTATGCTGGAGGGGAAAAAAAGAGAAATAAGATCATTCGTAAAAAAACTGTATGAATGAAAAATAGAATCAGTGCTGTATCTATATAGTACTGTAGCATTTTAAGTATTCACTTAATTTGCTCCTATTTTTATTACCCTGCAAATGAGCATGCCCCAAATCAATAGTTATAGAATTACATTCCTTGAATATAAAGCTAAAACCAATTAGGATTGATTTCATTCTCTTTTGAAAAAATGGTATCATGCAGAGATCCATACAGCTAAAATCCACGGTATTGATTCTCACTATTATTGTTACAGTTGGTTTCTTAAGCCTGCAACAGGACAACCATCAAGACATGCCACATTTATTTTCAAGCAAATAAAAAAAAAAAGTCCCCAAATGACAGAAAGCTTAGGGAGGGGGAAAAAAAACAAAAACAACGAACCACAGAGCTGTGCACTGACAATGATACACTATCAGCTTACTCAGAGAAGTTACAGTGGGAATACACACATTGAATTATACATTACACGAATGCACTGATTTATTGTGGTAATAACATCCACCTCATTAAAAGATTCTGCTTTGCTGCAGTCGGAGAGCTACATATTGTTTACTGCTATAAATTAATGGCAGTGCACAAAACACTGTGGAACCCCTCTAACAATAGATCTGTAATGACAGTGCTGTATATCACAGCTTCCTCAGCAGCTTCATAATAAAATGGAGACAATGTATTGGTCTAATACATTCTACCATGCTGGCCCATATTTTTCTGACAACTGCTTTAGCAGACAAGGTGATTCAACAATGCTATAAAGTGCTGTAAACCGTTAACTAAGCTTGAGCCATAGAGGAAATCATTGTATAGTGGCTGTTCAAAAATCCTCCCAAGGCTGAACTTAATTAAAAATGTTAATCCAAATTTCTCAGTAACGCATATATTTGGAAACAAATAGGTAACCGTTGTTAACTACTGAGGTTGGGGATGATGGCTGATTCTTCTTCCTATGGCAAAAAGAGGAAATTCACACGAAGCTATGTAAATGTACTTATAGAAATGATGGGAGCAGAGTTGCTCTCTAGCCAACATGGTTTCCCTCCAGCTACAAATCAGAGAAAAATGACAAACTGAAAGCTATAGCCTTCATCCTCAGTAATTCCATTCTTTGTTGCTGCAATGGATGGAATGGAAGAAGTAGATCTTAGTCTGTAGATTAAATGACCAGATACTCCTAGTAGTGTATGAGGAGATGCAAAAATATGGTAAGTAAGTTTTTGTTTTGCTTATTTTAAAAGAGTTAATGATCTTGTGCTCAACCAGAGGTACATACAAAAGCTATATATGATGGGAACATGGAGACTCCAATCTTCCCAGGAATATTAAACTTTTAAAGTGTTCTTGGTGTAGCAGTATTTTTTAAACATAATTTTTGGTCTAGAATTGAATATAGCAAATCCCAGTCTTCGGATCACTTTAAATTTCCTTCCTTTAAAATAGACTAAAGCAGATTTGGACTGTTGAAAAACAATCAATTACAATGTGCTGATATTTGGTGGTTTTGCTAATTTAAAATATGCCTTGGCACTATGGTGTGTTGCTGTATTCATTAGTTATGAATCTTCTGTTGATTTTACTGGTTTACATGCTGTACTTATTAGAGCAGTTACACATCTTGCCGCATTTTCAGGTACAGAAGCCTTGTCTCAGAGTCAAAGACCATTATCAGAATGCTATTTGTACACTTCTCTCATCTAGACAAATATAAGACTTTTCACGGTTTCTATCACATAAGCACACATTCTAGAGTACAACAAAGAAAAATAATGGAAGACATTCACTTTGGAGAATGAACTGTTGAAGTCCTATTTAAACAGATTTAAGGTTTACAAGGTAGTATGCCTAGTTAAGGTATGTAGTGGCTTTCTTCCCTATATACTTTGTTTTGATTTTAGCTAGCCTTATTTTAAGGATGTCATCTTTTGATGTCATCTGTGTCATCTTTACATTACTTTTATAACTGGATTCCTTTTCATACTGAAATGTAAGCTTTTTCCTTATTAAAGAAATTACACACTTTTTGTTTCACTAACTGTACACCTTTTACAGAGGCAAAATTTGGAGGATTTGTGATCATGAAATCTGGTCATTTGTCTTGGTTACCTAAAATCCACAAAGGATTTGAAAGGACAATGAGATGACATTTAGAGGCCAGAGTATTAATTGTTGTAGACAATAGGTGATTATAGTGTTTTAACAGTCTCTTCGCCTCTCTGTTTCTTGGAGAAATATTCCCAGAAACTGATTTTTGGAAACCAATGGGGTCCATGAATTCCCAGGAAGAGAGGGGACAACAGTAATTAGCTAACTGAAGATTTTTGGCCAGCAATAACATTAATTGAAGATTTTTGGCCAGCAATTCAATGGTCCGTAATGTAGTACAGGATTTTTAGACCAGTGAAAAGGTGTTCTTATTCATAGGACTACATATTTCTGCTTTCCTTCATCATGAACAAGAATCATATTAGGTGGACCCGCCCTACGGGCCATCTGAACTGGAGCTTTTTTCTGATCTATTCCATTAATAGTTTCTCTAGCTCTTCTTTCAGAGTGGTAGCCGTGTTAGTCTGTATTAGAAAAAAAAAAGAGGAGTACTTGTGGCACCTTAGAGACTAACAAATTTATCTGTAATGTTAATCAGGATGGCCCATTTCAAGCAGTTGACAAGAAGGTGTGAGTAACAGTAGGGGAAAAATTTGCATGGGGAAATAGTTTTTACTTTGTGTAATGACCCATCCACTCCAGGTCTTTATTCAAGCCTAATTTAATGGTGTCCAGTTTGCAAGTGGTGTTTAATGGTGTCAACTGTTTGAAATGGGCCATCCTGATTATCACTACAAAAGTTTTTTTTCCTCCTGCTAATAATAGCCCACCTTAATTGATTAGTCTTGTTACAGTTGGTATGGCAACACCCATTTTTTCATGGTGTGTGTGTGTGTGTGTGTGTGTGTGTGTGTGTGTGTGTGTGTGTGTGTCTTCCTACTGTATTTTCCACTGCATGCATCCGATTAAGTGGGTTTTAGCCCACTTAAGTTTTTGCCCAAATAAAATTTGTTAGTCTCTAAGGTGTCACAAGTACTCCTCGGGGTTTTTTTTTTCCCTAGTTCTTCTGTTATTCGGTTGACTACCTGTTATTCATGTTGAAACTATCTTTTTCACTTATTTCTACTCTGGATGACTCCATCTGTTATGTCAGAATCCTCTAACAAGAACTGTCTCCCTCATTTTATATATTTTGGATGGTTGTGAAGATTTTATTTCTTGTAATATATTTCTGTAGTACCAGATGGAAAACTCTTTGGTCTCCTCATAATGCTTTCTCTGTTTGTAAGTACTATCACTGTCCTTGAAGCAAAACATTTGTCACCCCATTATAATTGTGTCCTCTGAGTCTTGGAACTCCTATTTTCCTTAAGAGTATTCTGAAGTATGCTGACATTATCTGATTTCTTCCAGGTATTTTTTCCAAGGTCTTTTATTGTATTCACAACATTTTCTTGTCTTCCTGTTTTTCTTAATCTCAGTTTCTGATTTTCATTAATAATTTTCAGTCACTGCTTACTTGTTTGTTACTTCCTAGATTGGTTCCATGGGCGTATTTGATGTCACAACCTATTAGGTTTTCCTTTTCTCTATTGAAGATTTTAGAATCACTCCTATAGATTAGACAACTTCTAATCAATAGGCTTTTTCTAAGAATATTTGGGCTATATTCTTACTGGTTAGTTTGAGTCTCTCCCATTTCACACTTATTCTGAGTTTGCAAAATGGCATGAGACATCATGAATGGCAGGGGGGCAAGGACAACGGAGACAGAAAGGGCCAGAACTTTATCAACATACTCAAAAATGTAACTGAAAGGATAACTCTTGAAAGGAAAAGATTCATTTCTGCTTTGCAGACCTCTTTGGCCCCAGGAGACCCGCCACAGAACCTGTCATAGGTGATGGGCATTAAATAATGATGGTCCTCCCTTATGGGGGCATCACACGCTACTAAAGGATCATTGTCTCCACCCATTCAAACCCTTGACCCACAATGTGCTCCAGCTATAATGGCTAGGATGTTTTAGTCTCTAAGTGTAGTGATTCTCAGGATATAAACTGCCAAAGTTGCATCTGAATTGAAATGGCAGGAAAAAATATATGAAGACAATAAGCACAACAACATACACTTCTTTTCAAGATCTGATATCTTATTGCATACTTAGGCTAGAAATACTTTAGCAGACTAGAAAGCCACTAAGCACTGGTCCAATGACCAGTGATCATAAATTTAAAAAAATAAAATCTGATCCTGAACTTGCTTCTCCTCTTGATTTTTTCATCTATTTCTGCCTGATCTTACCCACTATCTGAAGTTTTGTAAATCTACTTCTTTGCACTGTTGAGTTATGCTTCTCAGCATATTTGCCAAGTATGATCTTTGTTCTTCCTAGGATTTATTTTCAAGACCACTTATCTGGTTTTCATTATTGAGAATTTTCAATAACTTATGTTTGGTCAAACACATCTTCAGAAAAAGTATACAGTCTTGATTTGAAGACAACATAGAATCATAGAAGATTAGGGTTGGAAGAGACCTCAGGAGGTCATCTAGTCCAACCCCCTGCTTAAAGCAGGAACAATCCTCAACTAAATCATCCCAGCCAGGGCTTTGCCAAGCCGGGCCTCAAAAACCTCTAAGGATGGAGATTCCACCACCTCCCTAGGTAACCTATTCCAGTGTTTTACCACCCTCCTAGAAAAATATTGTTTCCTAATATCCAACCTAGACCTCCCCCACTGTAACTTGAGACCATTGCTTCTTGTTCAGTCATTTGCCACCACTGAGAACTGCCGAGCTCCATCCTCTTTGGAACCCCCCTTCAGGTAGTTGAAGGCTGCTATCAAATCTCCCCTCGCTCTTCTCTTCTGCAGACTAAATAACCCCAGTTCCCTCAGCCTTTCCTCGTAAGTCTGTCATCTGCCACCACTGAGAACAGCCGAGCTCCATCCTCTTTGGAACCCCCCTTCAAGTAGTTGAAGGCTACTATCAAATCCCCCCTCACTCTTCTCTTCTGCAGACTAAACAAGACCAGTTCTCTCGCCTCTCCTCATACGTCATGTGCCCCAGCATCCTGATCATTTTTGTTGCCCTCCGCTGGACCATCTCGACAATTTGTCCACATCCTTTCTGTAGTGGGGGGGCCCAAAACTGGATGCAATATTGCAGATGTGGCCTCACCAGTGCCAAATAGAGGAGAACAATCACTTCCCTTGATCTGCATCAAGAGATGGAGAATTCACACTTCCCTTGGTAGTTTGTTCCGGTGGTTAATCATTCTCTCTGTTAAAAACGTGTGCCTCATTTCCCATTTGAACTTGAGAGGCTTCAGCTTCCAGCCATTGATTCTTGTTATGCCTTTCTCTGTTAAATTAAAGAGCCCTTTAGTATCCAGTATTTTCTCCAATTACAGTATTTATTCACTGTAATCAAGTCACCTCTCAATCTTCTTTTTCATAAACTAAACAGATTGAGCTCTCTAAGTCTCTCACTATAAGGCACTAGGCCTTGAGTCACTTTTGTGGCTCTTTTCTGCATCCATCCTAATTTTTCAATATCTTTTTTAAAATGTAGATGCCAGAACTGTGCACAGTATTCTAGTATCTGCCTCAACAATGTGGTATACACCTCTATTCCTATTCACTACTCCCCTATTTACACACTGAAGGATTGCATTAGCCCTTTTTGGTCACAGCATCACACTGGAAGCTCATCTTGAGATTCTTGTACCCTATAACTCCTAAATCCTTTTCAGAGTCACTGCATTCCAAGACACATTCCCCCACATTCTGTAGGATGGCCTACATTCCTTACCCCTGCTTGTAAAAATTTGTGTTTTAATACAGCCAAATGCATTTTGCTTTAATGGGCCCAGCTTACCAGTCATACCAGACTACTCTCTGACTGCCCTGTTTTCATC
Source organism: Lepidochelys kempii (assembly GCF_965140285.1). Classification (NCBI taxonomy): domain Eukaryota; kingdom Metazoa; phylum Chordata; order Testudines; family Cheloniidae; genus Lepidochelys; species Lepidochelys kempii. Next base: position 56,830,501 of record NC_136383.1, read on the forward strand.
CCTATTTACCATTCCGCCAATCTTTGTCATCCACAAATTTTATCAGCAGTGATTTCATATTTAGTTCTTGTTGTTATTCTATACTGTCTGATTCACAGTGGCTGTGAATACTCCTAATTTACATTAAACTCTGGAGCAGGCTGGCAGTGCTTAATCGCAGTGTCTTCTAATGCACTGACTTTATTTTGGGTGCATTGAAATGTCCGGCATAAGTACAGAGCAAATCCTTAAAATATAATAACTCCGCAGTTAAAACACAGTCTATACTAAGATCCTGTATAGACATTCAGGGTTTTATTTGTTAAGTCACCTTTGGATCAGGTGCAAAAACCTAACATTTAGTTCCCAGATATTAAGTGTTCAAGTCATGCTGATAAGGCAAACAGAGAGGGAACATTTCTTGGGATCAAAGGAAATTAGGGAGCTATTACACAGGAGCTCATACCTTTGGAACATTCAAGCTCAGGGGAAGCTTTGGCTGAGGTTTATGTTGCAGTATCGGAGGACACTTTGGGTTTTTTTTCCTGTTACTAATATAAGCTAAGCACCAAAAAAGGGTTTGGACATTTAAAATGTTGTCAATAGGACTATAATTGGAATGAAAAACTCATTGTCCTGGACCTGCAGGAAGAAAGACAAGATGAGTGTGGTTTCATTAGGCCACAACATTATGAATGTCCAATTCCTGTTTGCCAGGGAACTGCCCCCCCCGCCCCGCCCCAGTACCTGCCCTGGACATCAGCAACTTACTATATTGTGACAACTTGAACCTTACCTGATGACCTACCTCACTGGGTAGGTCAAAAACTAATCAAAAACTTGATTAGCACAATGCCCACAGCAAAATAAAAAAACCCAGTCCAGTGTAATCCTAGGGATGGCAGCTCTAATCCAGGCATGAGAGCGGGTTCAGGCCAGAGGGATATAGTATATACACCTTCCCTAGAATGTTCAGAAGCCAATGGCACACCTGAGTCTCACCAGCTCGCCCATCAGTTCAGTAATGTTTCTCCCTTCCCTGACCACTTCTTCCCCCAAACCCAAGGGTGGAGGGACCCTTAAAGGAGCCATAACCCCTTTTTCCTGTCAGTCCAGACAAAGACTCCATGTCCTGAGGCAGCGGGAGGTGGGTGGGACAATTTGCATTTCAAAGTAACAGCAAGTTTGCTACAGACAACTGCACGTGGTTGGCTTTTGTGTCTGGGTGTACCCACATTTGCTTACACAGAAAGAAGGCAGGTTATTTCAGTGACCATGTATGTGACATAGTACCTTTTCTTCCCCTCACCTCTTTACCTGAATAGCATTATTATGGAGTGTTTTGTTAAAGGTCATACTCAGATAATAATTTAGTTACATAGTACTACTGTCAGTTTAGAGGACTCCAATCTTAGGCCATTAGTTCCATCATCTGTTAGAGAGCTAGTAGGGTTGTTGGGTTTGAATAACTCTAGGATTCTCTGTTGGAATTGTCCCATGATTAGCATAACAAGTGAGTGTACTCAAATTATTTTACCTCAGAGTATGGCTCTTTTGCAATTGTGCTGCCTCCTTTGCCAATCACTAGAGATATGTACCTTTAACATCTGACACCAATCAAGTGAGTATCCATTTGTTCACATTCCACCTACTTAAACTTCTTCCCTTGTGACACAGGCATATCATTATGCACACGATTACGGGTATAACATATGGTTTTGAATAAAGGTATCTCAAAGAATTATTTGGTATCTAGCATTGTAGTCCAACAAACAGGGTGTGAGAGTGTGTGTGTGAGAGACAAACAGACAATAGTGAAAGTAATTCTTGAAGGGAACAGTTAAACATTAAGTACAGCTGATATTACAATCACTTCCAAAATATAAACAGGTTTCACATGCAAATGAGAATAATTAAGTATCATCTACAAAATATATATACCAAAGCTCACCACACTAAAACAATTCACAAAGAGAATGGAGAAAAAAAATACCATATTACATAAATGGTCACTGAAACCACACAGGATCTTCCTGTGTATGCAAGTATGTGTGTATGCCCAGACATAAAAGCCAGTCAAGGGTATTCCTCTACATCAAACTTGCTGTTACTTTGAGATGCAAATGAATTTTTCACTCAGACATTTATTTTATTTTATCCTGGTAAAGAGAGACACAGATAAATGGCCTCCAGTGGGCTCATTTAAGACTCATATGCACTGTTTAGGGTGCAGACAACTATTTCTCATCAGCTCCTTTATCTAACTGACAAGAATAACCAACAGACCGTGATCAGCATTTTTACAAATCTAGGCTCTTTGGATATTTTTTCATGTACTGCATATGGATAAAATGGCATAGCACTATCTCAACGTACTCTAAAATTAAATGTAATATAATCTAAACAGTACCAAAGCCACTGAGTTTTAGATCTATCAATATGATTTTTTCAGTGAGCTTTGTATCTCTCACAGATACATGTTTGAAGTGACACTAAATCAGGAGTGGGCAAACTTTGTGGCCCTAGGGCCACATCGGGTACAGAAATTGTATGGAGGACTGGGTAGGGAAGGCTGGGCGAGGCTATGCCTGGCCCCCACCCCCATTCCAGTCCCCTGGAACTCCCACCCCCATCCAACACCCCTACTCCCCACCCCTGACTGCCCCCTAGGACTCCTGCATCCCTATCCAAAACACCCCTGGCTCTCCGCCCCCGACCATCCCCCCGGGATACCCATCCCCTATCCAATCCCCCCTGCTCCCCATCCCCTGACTGCCCCCTTGGAGCCCTCCCGCCCCCTATCCAACCCTCCCTGCTCTCCCTGCCCCACATTACCCGTGGGATGGGGGAAAGGGGGGCTCAGTCCTTTCCCTGTGCGTTTCCCCTGCTCATTTGGCTGCTCTCCCTGGCAGTTGGGCAGGGCTCGCTCCCTGTCTGGGCTTGGCTGCTGGGTACAGGGGCCAAGCATGCTGGAGGTGGAGGGGGGCCCTGGGGTGCTCTGCCCCTGTCCCCGGCAGCAGGGCCCAGGCCCCTTGACCACCTCCCTGCATCCCGCTCCGGAACTTCCCCAGACTGTGCCGCCCTGGAGCACCAGGTCTGGCCGTGCTATAGCCGTGCCGCCGCCCAGCTGAAGCTGCAGCCACACTGTCCAGGTGCTGGGGTGAACTGTGACTGCGAGGGAGGCAGGGAGAGGAGCAGAAGAGGGGGGACCAGGGGCTAGTCTCCGCCCCGCTCACCACGCTGTGGGGGGTTGGGCTGGCTCCTCTGCAAGCCTGTCCGGACCCTGCTCCCTGACAGGAGCTCGGGGGCCAGAGGGAAAGGTCCTGCGAAGGAGATGTGGCCCACAGGCCGTAGTTTGCCCCCCTCTGCACTAGATAGTCCTGAAAATACGTTGGACCTAATTATGCCATCAATATTTAAGCAAAACTTGCTTTTCAAATCAACGGGAAATTTTGTTTCACCTATTATGGCACAATGTGACCCACTGACAGGGTGACCAAATGTCCCAATTTTATAGAGACAGTCCCAATTTTTGGGTCTTTTTCTTATGTAGGCTCCCTTGCTAGCTGCAACTAGAATCCCTTGCTAGCTGCAACTCCCTTGCTAGCTGCAAATCCAATTGTGCTTTGGCCTTCCTGATTACACCCCTGCATGCTCTAGCAATATCTTTATACTCCTCCCTAGTCATCTGTCATTACCCCCCACCCCGTCCTGATTTTTCACATTTGCTCTCTGGTCACCCTACCCACTGAGAACATAAAAAGCAACTCAAATGGCAAAGGCAAAATAAGTAAATTATCTTGGAACTAACTGAATAAAAAGGTAACTTTAACTGTTTACATATCAGTGATGTTACTATCATTCACCCACATTGTGTATGTAAACTAATATTAATTGAGATTTTTTACTTAAAAGCTAACATATGTTGTTTTGCCATGTAAAACTATCCACTAATAAAAATGCTCTAAGGGTTGTCCCAAGGTTAAAAAGCTTGAATGTGTCCAAATAAAAAAGTGTTTTTAATTATGCAAAAAATACAGAAGCTTACTAAGTCTGAAGTTGATAACTGATCAATAACCTTGAGCTCAAAACAGCAAGATAACCTTACATTTAGTGATAGCTAAATTTGCAGTGGGACATCCCTCATCAACCCAGAATATTAAAAGAATGGAAAGAAGAAATCAAGGGGAAAGACTTGTACATTTCTTTCCCCCTTCATATTGCCTACAACACTATCGATAATGCACTCCAACATTCTTTAAGGCTTTCATTTCCATCTCCAACAGATACCCAAACGTAATGCATAACCCAGCTTCAAACTTAGACTTTAAATAAAACGTTAGCAGTGATCTTGTATGCTTTTATGTAACTTATATCAACCAATCAGCATGCATTATCAGCACTGACTATCACATATGGCATGCATTTGGGAAGTCACTCAGTCTTAATACTGCAGAAGTCACTGCTAAGGTTTGGTTTACCTCAGTGGATCTCTCTCAGAGTAAAGGGAGCTTCATGTGCCTGGGAATCAGAGGGAGAAATGGTGCTGTTGAAGCCGATCCTGCCTATGTCAAGTGCTGGAAAAGTGTGTAGAGGCTGTGCTGTCCCTCAATAAATTATCTGATTACATTTTTTCCCTATTTAAAAGTTACTGAAAGTAAATACACCAAGAGTAATCCTCCATGATTAGCAATGACAACATAACCTGACAGCCAGAAGGAACCTCCCTGAAACAACCTTTGTTACCATTCACTTTCCAAAACAGTCCATAGGTCCTCATGGCCTTCCAGAAATTGGATAAAGCCAGGAGCAGTGGCAGGGAATGTGTACTTTCATTATACCAGCAGATCTGCTTATTGCTCTCCCCCTTTCTTGCCAGGATGAAGCCTTCAAACATGTCAAGGCCATAAAAATGTGATGGCCACCATCTTGGCCCACTCGAGGAATTGAACCAATGACCTCCAGAGCTCCAAGCATGAGTTTTTACAGCTTGTGCTAAAAAAGCCCATTTTCTCAAGCTGAGAGCTGTAACAGACTTACATCCTCTATGCATGATTAGGCATAGAGTGGGGCACAAAGCACACACTGACCAGTGGGTTACACAAGCAAATTGTGTGACAATTGACTGAAATGTGAAACGTATTTTGGTTATTCATACCATAATTTAGATCATCACAGCTTTTCAGTACAAAACCTATTTTAAAGTGATGTTCTCACTGTGCAAATCATATCCAAAGCTACCATCTCTTCACATTGTTCAGCAGCAGCGTTTGAACCCCTTAACCTTCACATCCCTAGCTTAAACAATTACTACTTGAGCTACAAGAGTAACTGGTAGTAATTGACTAGCTAGGATGACTTGATACACACTTTCTCAGAGCATTACACAACTATTTACTCACTAGTCAGCAGTAAAATATTGTCAGCCAAGAATCCTGGATTCTATCCCTAGCTCTGGGAGAGGAGTGTGGTTTAGAGTGGTTAGAGATTGGATTATCCTAACTGGTTTAGTCATTCCAAAAGACAGTGCGGTACACTGGCTAAGAATGGCATCTATTGTATTAGAGACCTGGATTCTGTACCTACAGAGGGTGCAATGAGCACTCTCCATTATTTTTTCTTAGTGGGATGTGGAGTGTTCAGCAGGTCTGTTCTTAACTATTTTCTAAGTTGGTGTTCCTGGCCACAGTTAAAAATAAATAAAGTGAATTGCATGGGAATTAAAACAGCACTTTGAAGATATGAGATTTGAAACCCTGATTCATTATTCTCCATTATGGCTAAAAAGCTATAAAATATTCCATAGACAAACACTACTAATGTATAATTGATATTCTAGCCATCAGCACGAGGAGCAACAGTATGGCCAGAGCACAGGTGTTTTAGATTTAACAGAATATCAGGGTTGGAAGAGACCTCAGAAGATCATCTAGTCCAACCCCCTGCTCAAAGCAGGACCAATCCCCAACTAAATCATCCCAGCCAGGGCTTTGTCAAGCCAGGCCTTAAAAACCTCTAAGGATGGAGATTCCACCACCTCCCTAGGTAACCTATTCCAGTGCTTCACCACTCTCCTAGTGAAATAGTGTTTCCTAATATCCAACCTAGACCTACCCCACTGCAACTTGAGACAATTGCTTCTTGTTCAGTCATTTGCCACCACTGAGAACAGCCGAGCTCCATCCTCTTTGGAACCCCCCTTCAGGTAGTTGAAGGCTGCTATCAAATCTCCCCTCGCTCTTCTCTTCTGCAGACTAAATAACCCCAGTTCCCTCAGCCTTTCCTCTTAAGTCATGTACCCCAGCTCCCTAATAATTTTCGTTGCCCTCCGCTGCACTCCCTCCAATTTGTCCGCATCCCTTCTGCAGTGGGGGGATCAAAACTGGACACAATACTCCAGGTGTGGCCTCACCAGTGCCGAATAGAGGGGAATAATCACGTCCCTCGATCTGCTGGCAATGTTCCTACTAATACAGACCAATATGCCATTGGCCTTCTTGGCAACAAGGGCACACTGCTGACTCATATCCAGCTTCTCATCCACTGTAATCCCCAGGTACTTTTCTGCAGAACTGCTGCTTAGCCAGTCGATCCCCAGCCTGTAGCGGTGCATGGGATTCTTCCTTCCTAAGTGCAGGACTCTGCACTTGTCCTTGTTGAACCTCATCAGATTTCTTTTGGCCCAATCCTCCAATTTGTCTAGGTCACTCTGGACCCTATCCCTACCCTCCAGCATATCTGCCTCTCTGCCCAGCTTAGTGTCATCTGCAAACTTGCTGACGGGGCAATTCATCATCCAGATCATTAATAAAGGTGTTGAACAAAACCAGCCCCACAACCAACCCCTGGGGCACTCCGCTTGATACTGGCTGCCAACTAGACATCGAGCCGTTGATCACTACCTATTGAGCCTGACAATCTAGCCAGCTTTGTATCCACCTTATAGTCCATTCATGCAATCCATACTACTTTAACTTGCTGGCAAGAATACTGTGGGAGACCATGCCAAAAGCTTTGCTAAAGTCAAGATATATCACATCCACCGCTTTCCCCATATCCATAGAACCAGTTATCTCATCATAGAAGGCAATCAGGTTGGTCAGGCATAACTTGCCCTTGGTGAATCCATGTTGACTGTTCCTGATCACCTTCCTCTCCTCCAAGTGCTTCAAAATGGATTCCTTGAGGACCTGCTCCATGATTTTGCCGGGAACTGAGGTGAGGATGACCCGTAGTTCCCCGGGTTCTCTTTCTTCCCTTTTTAAAATATGGGCACTATATTAGTCTTTTTCCAATCATCCAGGACCTCCCCCAATCGCCACAAATTTTCAAAGATAATGGCCAATGGCTCTGCAATCACATCAGCCAACTCCCTCAGCACCCTGGGATGCATTAGATCTGGACCCATGGACTTGTGCATGTCCAGCTTTTCTAAATAGTCCTTAACCTGTTCTTTCACCACTGAGGGCTGCTCACCTTCTCCCCATATTGTGTTGTCCAGTGCAGCAGTCTAGGAGCTGACCTTGTCTGTGAAGACCGAGGCAAAAAAAGCATTGAGTACTTCAGCTTTTTCCACATCATCTGTCACTATGTTGCCTCCTCCATTCAGTCAGGGTCCCACACTTTCCCTGACCACCTTCTTGTTACCCTAACATACCTGTAGAAACCCTTCTTGTTACCCTTCTCATCCCTTGCTAGCTGCAACTCCAGTTGTGCCTTGGCCTTCCTGATTACACCCCTGCATGCTCTAGCAATATTTTTATACTCCTCCCTAGTCATCTGTCATTTCTTGCAAAAGGAGTACCAAAAAAGAAACAATCCAGTGAAAATTTGACGCACTGGATGATTTTTAAACTCTTATTCTTCCCTCTGTATCAATTCATTTTTTTAATCAAACCATCATGAAAAATTCAAGCTGTACTCAAAGTTTATATTTTGTGTTACGGTTTTGCCATTTTAATGATATTTTTCCAAAATAAAGGTTTAAAGCTCCTGTTAAAACTGAACTCATACACAGACCTAACTATAGTACAGCAACCATTGCACTACAACATAGAAAAGCAGAGGTTTAAATAGAGTATAAATTAATGTGAAGAAAAAAAGGACTAACAAACTAATGAAGATCTTTATTTCTAGAGTAATTCATTGAATATGGAAACAAAATTATTGAAAGTAAGACCCTGGCTACCCTGTATAGACAAAGTTCATAAGTGACCTGATAATATTTTAAAAATCCACACTCGCACAGCATAGTGTGAGAGGGCTTGCCTCGAAATCACCATACCTCATCAAAAACTGACCAGACTAGCTTTAGTTTCTCAAAGGCCTCTCTAGATTGGTCTTGGGAGGTGCAAGAGAAGGCAAACAATTCTGACTGGTGACTTTATATCCTTCCAGTCCTTTGAATGACCACCAGCTCTCCTTCCTGGTGGATATGTGTCACTAATGGCACTGGGAAAGGGTTGTGTCACCGGAAGGGGAGTGGGGTGCTTTCTATAACAGCTTCATGCTATCCAAGATACATAAGAAAGAGGCCAGGTCAAAGGTTGGGTATGAGCCACCATGGCCTCTGGGGCTCCTGTTCAGAGCAGGAAACAAATCATCTTATTCTGCCTCCTGAGCCCCGAAAGCCACAATATGCAATATGATTCTTATAGGTGAAATCAAATTTTTTTTAGCGCCTCAGGGTAACTTTGTGAGATGTATGTACTCAGACAACCACCTGAGGGCAGGTCATGGCCTTGTACATGCCATCCTACATGCTTCCCCCACTTTGGTGCTTGACACAAAGGCAGAGCCTCACCACAAGTGGATTTGACACCATAATTTGGAATTAAGTTCCATAAAGCAGTTACCTTAATTGCCCTTTTCTAGAAAGGAGAATGTGATCCTAATATAGTGTGCCCTAGATCTCTGCTCAACAGTATAGCACTGTCATATCCAATCTCTGCCACTGCATCAGTGACCCACTCAATGCCCTGTACTGTGCCTGGGTTTGTAGTAAAATAAGAGGCTAACCAACACATCAAATTGCAAAGATTGCAATGGAATATAAGCAATTAGCATGAACGTACCCCTCACCCTTCTGAGTAATACTGTACTGCTCTATCAAAGACAAACTGACAAGAATGTCAGTACCAGAGTCATACACATATGAAATCCATTGTCCCTAAAGAATCTTGGGTGATCCTTTCATAACTGTTCACAAATACTGTGATCTCAAACCTATGTTTGGATACCTACTGATTGACAACTTTTCTTGCATTTATCTACTTGTGCTGGCTTAATGGCAGCACACCAAGCCTTCCTTGGAAGCACCTCAGACCAAACCATGGGGTCAGAAAACTGCTGATTAATGAGACTGAAATCCTCTCTGACCTAAGATTACAAAGTCTACCCTCATCCCTGTTGCTTTTACTTGAGAACAATGAGAATCTGCAGCAGATCTAGAGGTTCTTCCCTTGGAACAGACAGATGCAAGCAGCTGATCCCAAAACTTTCTGCAAAGGCGATGGCAATGATGAAGTACAGTCTGAACCACAATGCCTAAATGCAATATGATTCTTATATGTGAAATCAAAGGGAATCATGGATTTTTAGTGCCTCTTAAAATCAGGCCACTTTTTAAGGTGCCTAAATATGGAGTGAAGTTCTTTAAAAGGAGGTTGAGGCTAAACTATTATTCCTGCCTGGAATCTATTCCTAATTACTTGGTGCCAGCAGCAATGTAGTCTTCCACTCAGCGAATAGCATGATTTGATTTGGAATTTGAAATATTGATTTTAGTTATTCTAATGGCAGATAATCTGGTGGAGCCCAACTGTACATCATGTGGTAAATAAGCAAAGCAAAAGATTTACATACGCTTCACGCTAAGTAGTTTAGGAAACACAAAAAAGAATATTCTACCCCAATCACCTTACATGATAATGGAATTATTATCTTAACAGCAAAGCATGTGACCAGTTCACCAGAGATGTGCTATCTACAAAATTAAATGATTTGCACAAACCAGTCCATACCCCAAGTATAAATTATCTATTTACATGTTCATCTTTAAAAGCAGCAACATCCACGAACAAGAGCAAAAACAATTTTGCAGTAATAACTCTAGTAACTGTGTTTCTTTGAGATGATGGTGTCAGAGAACTCTATTGTCCATGATGGGAAAAGGAATGATTTTTTTGTAGTTCACTAAAACACCCAGCTGAGAGAACAGGAAGAGAACACAGCTGTCAGGGATGGTCTAGATAACACTTAGTCCTGCCATGAGCCTCTCAAAGTCCCTTCCAATCCTATGATTCTTGCCACTGTCTCCTGTTCGGGTCTGCCCTAAATCAGCCAGTCATCAAGATAAGGGTAGACAGGAATGCCCTTCCTTCTGAGGATGCCAGTACTATTTCCAGGCACTTTGTGAAGTCTCTCAATGCTGTGCAGAGTCTGAATGACAGTACTTTGTATGGGTACTGATTAGATGCTGTGAATCTTAGATACTTCCTGTGGGCCAGATGGATGGCTAAGTGGATGTATGCATCCTGCAAGTCAAGGGACACGAACCAGTCTTGAGCCTGAAGAGATGGGATGACTGAGGTAACCATTAGCAGCCTGAATATGAGGCAGCATATATATTTTTCAGCCTCCTCAGGTCTAGGATAGGACAAACATCCCCTTTCTTATTTGGGATGGTAAGTATCAGAAATAGAAGCCTCTTCCCCAAGACTCCTGTGGAACCTCTTCTACAGCCCCTAGATGAAGCAATCAGGCCACTTCTGTTTATAATAGTGAGTCCCTGAAGAGAACAGGGAAGGACAGAGGGTGGAGATAATATTTGGAAATGGATAGGGTAGTTGTAGTTGATTATATCTATCGCTCATTTGTCATCTGTAAAGGCCACCCATGCCTGATGGAAAAGGACAGGGTAATTCTCAAAGTTGGACACTGGCTCCAAATTGATGGGAGCATTGAGTCAAACTGGAGTCAAATCTGCTGCTTCTTAGAGGGAACCAGGTTAGCTGAGGCAGTGGAAGACAGGCACCCTTTGAATACCTGGGTTTCTTTCTTTGTGGGCATTCTGATTGTTAATCCCAGGAGCAGGATGTTGTCTCTGCTCTACTGGAGGTGATACTTGTCAGGTTTCCTATAAGGGGACAGAGTGTAAATCTCTAAGGACTTCAGCACTTCCCTTGAGTCCTGAGGAAATAGAGTGCTTTCATTTTTTTTCTGGAGGGAGAGCTTCATTCCCTCTAAGGGCAGGTCCTATATGGTGTTATGTACCTTGTGTGGTATGCCAGATGCCTGGAACCACAAGGCCTGTCTTGGTGACTGCTACATCTATAAATTGAGGAAATAGTATTTGGGAACCAGGACCTGGGAGTTCGCCCCCTGGATAGAGTGAAGTTGATAAATATGCTTTGTGCCCAAAGAGTCCAAATTTATTTTTATTTTTGTCTTTACATGCATCTTTCACAAACTTCAATTTTTCATGTACTACCAAAACAACCAGAGATCCTGAGTCTGGATGGGCATAAGAGTGTTCAAGGCCCTTTGGGGCACCTGATATCTCTTCTCCACTCTTTTCACAGTGGGAGGAAGAGTGGCCAGTGTTTGCCACAATCCTTTGGCCAGTTCCAGGATCCCCTCTTTAATAGGGAAGTCAATATTAGCCAGCATTGTGGTGCTCAAGATAACAAAGAGTTGATGGAACTTCTCTTTCCGATGTCTCCACAATGTGTGACGGGAAATCCTGAAATGCTTTAAAGCTATTTATCACCAGTGCTGGGACTGGTGTCATTGTGTCATCCGGCAATGAGGACAATTTTTTGAGTGAAGACAGACAGATCTCTCTTGCTCCTGGAGGGTCTCTTTGGTTCAACTGTGGGTGGTTTGGTTAACGATGCCACTGTGGAATCGGATCGCCTCCTCTTTACAGAAGTGTGGGAGGGGGATCTGCTCCTGGATGTGCCTGATGATGGTCCCCAGTAAGGCCCTTATGTCCAAGGTGGCATGATGTATGGGGGTTGGCCTGTTTGAGACTAGTGGCACTCATGCCCCATCTGGGACAGGGTTCTGAATGACAGCTACCTGGTGCCCTCTGTGGTGTAACTGTCTGAAGGGATCGCTACTCAATGCTGGCAACTAAGCCTACTTTTCCTCTTTGAATGGTGGTGCTGTCAGATGGTATGACACTGGGGCCGGTTCCAGTGCTGGCCATCTCTTCAGCACAGGAAACAACTCTGGAGGTCCCTGGTAACTTTTCTTCTAGATTCCTCTAGCATGTATCTTGGGACCTTGGTAGGGTCCATCATGGTCAGCACCAGGTCAGCACCAAGTCTTTCATTCACTGTGCCATTCCCAGGCTGGGCGAGGACTCAGATGATCTGTCCTTTGAGGAGTGATGTTGTGTCTCCTCCTTCTGGGATTCCCTTCACATCTGAGCAGTATTTGGGCTCCATCTGTCTCCATGAGTGAGCATCACTTTTATTTATAGGGATAGGTATTGATTTTACTGTCTGGGGTGCTAGCACAACAGCAGTCAGTGCAGGTTCCAGTGTCAATACTAAGGTTTCTGATGCTGCAGATTTTGCAGATGTTGAAGTGGTCAGTGTTGAAGTCTCTGGCTCTGAGGGTGAGCTCTCCATATTCTTTTCACTGCCCAATCCCGGGGTGTGATGTATGTGCAAAGGAGCACTGGCTGAAGTTGGTTTATTAGGCTTGCCTGAATAGCAACAGTCACCTCTGGGTCTGAAATGACCTGTATGGAATGTTCTGGCAAATGTTGCTTGAGCCAAGCATCCCTGAATTTGCAGAACCTGACAGAGAAGGACTTGCACACTGAGCACCTTCTGGGATATAGCTCTCCCCTAGGCAGAAGAGAACTTTAAGGGTTTGGCATTTGCCATTAGATGTGGCAGTTGTCACGAGCCCCTTGCTCTACTGTACACAGAAGTGTTCAGTGGAGTAGGAGTCTCTGGTAACTTTTCTTCCCTTTTTCGGGAATGGGGGTGAGGAGATGGGAATTGTCCAAATAAATGGAGTGTGAAGATGAAGATTTCTTCACAAGTCTCCAAGAGAAGAAGTGGGTTAGGCATTTGCTAGATGTCATATTTCACAGCCACGAGTGGTAAGAGGGAATGAAGGGAGGGTCACAGCTGCTCCAACCTTTATGCCCTCACACAGGAACATGAGGAAGCACAGGGCACATGTGCAGCTCTGACTGATACTGGTGTTCAGAAGAATTCGACCTCATGCACATGAGACACACTACACCTATAGTGGGATTGACACTGACATAGCATCGAAGAGAAATGTCCATTATTGAAGTTTATGCTAGGACAATGGGACAGGTACAACTTGTCACCAAAAAATCTATTACTTCTCGTCCAAGTATACTTTTCTATCCGCGGCTCCGACATACCAATTAAACACCTCAGTTCACTGAATGTGAAAGCTATTTGTTGCTTTTGTACACTTGGATGGAACAGAAGTTATTGCACCCACTATAAAATACAAAAATTGCAGATATCTAAATAAGATGATTTATCCCATACTGCATGAAAATGATTAAAAAAAGAGTAAAACATTATGATGTACACATGCACCTGAAGTGAAGACATATGGGGATTTAAGAAAGCTTTAATAATCCTCCTCTAATGAGGTAAATTTATAGTCTTACAAAAGTAGTGTGTACTACATAAAGAAGTTATCAACAGCACAGCTTACTTGTGCATTAAGGATCTTAAAAACACTTAGGGTGGATTTTCATCCATAAAGAGTTCTCCTTTGGTATCTCAGAATTTTCCAAGTAGCAGTTATTTCTATATTCTCTCTCTATCCCAAGCCCATGGGCACATCACAATTTATTGCCTGAATTGAAGGAGGAAAAGGAAAAAATGTACTTTGGGATGATGGAAGTAATATAGAAGATGGGAATCATTCTGCTGTAAAACACTATATGCTACATAAATAAAATATGTACTGCTTATAAGTAAAATATGTAATGTCCATTCCTAACCATAATCGCCTCTTAAGAAATAAACACTCAAGTTGGAGCGGAATAACTGAAGGGTGGTATGTTGCTGGTATTTGTCAGGAGTATTCGCAACACTGACAGTAATATTAACCACAATCCATTTCAGTTGCTTTGGTTTATCATTGTGTGACTGATGTTCGAAACAATGTCATCAGAAGCTGCTTATATAAAGTGTGGGTTTAACCTATACATTGCAGTTATTTAAATCTGTACTAACTGTGCAGAACTAGTTAATATATAAACAAGGCCATCACCTAGGTTTGTCAATCAAAGTGACAAACATTTTAGTTATAATATTTAGGCATGGATACAATAGGTAATAAATATAAACAGTGTACTATACATACTTTAGTGCCAAAAAATAGAAGTGTTTTGAACATAAATCCACTGACTGATATATTATTTCGTATTTTAAACTACAATTATTTCAGTGCATTACTCAAACTAACACTATAAATTCAATAGTGTAGATGTACAAAACAAAACAAAAAAGGTAACTAATAACTTCTTATGGACCAATAAATTTTTTACAATATAGAAGAGGTCAAAAATATCTCTTCTTCAGGTAATCTTTGCCCAAAGCTTGCATTTTTATTTGTTCTGCTGTTTTAACAAAAATTTACCTTGTTTATTCTTTTATTTTTTGGTATCAAAATACAACTTCAGAATGTTTGTAGTTATTTGTTAAAACCATGTGAATGTTAAATGAAAAGTGTTACTAGAACCCCATAACTTGAAATATTTTCAAAAGTCTTTAACAGTTTAAAAGTTCATAGTAGTAAAAAATAATTTATGCTTTGATTTTTAATCTTCCTTCCCAAAATTGAAAGAATGACATGTTGTGTAAGATCCATAATGTACTGTCTTCCCACATTATCTTCCATTAAAATAGCGGTTATTAACAATATGCTGCTGGTTAATGTTGTTTGATCAATTACTGTGAACCTACCACCAGAGAGAAAGAAAACATTCAAAATATAACCTATATGTGGGCCATAAAGCTAGAAACATCTATACAGCAACCAAAATCTGAATTACTGCATCTGTGACATATAGATGGCATATTCATTCTTGCTGTATCTGTTGCAGAGCACACCAAAAGCACTGGCATTCATCAGAAACAGCACTTAAAATTTAACAGATAAAGAAGTGTTGTCTGATCAACAGCAGTTAAGGTAAAGGAAGATGCATGTTAGGTATATACATACACACACTATCCAAATCGTGAATGGGAGACAATGGCAATAAATCACCACTCAAGGGTAAAATGTTACTAAGAATTTAATATGTTGCCTGAAAGTGGGCTTACAACATGAACAAGACTACTTTTACTTTTTCTGTTTTAATTAACACATTACTATCTTCCTAGATAGCATGTCTATCTGTTTTATTATCCTTTGGGATTATTTCTTATAATATTCTCAAATGCTTATGCCCAGGACAGTTAAGAGGTATGCCTAGTACTCAAGGCATCCATTCCCTTTGGACTTGTATCATTTGGCCATCCAACCAGGAAGAGAAAATGGCTAAAAAAATATTTAACAATCTTCATCATCACTTTCACCAAAAGTAAACAGACCATACCATCACTCAATGCATAATCAAGAGTGATCCCTAAGAGCAGTGTTTCCCAAACTTGGGACGCCGCTTGCGCAGGGAAAGTCCCTGGCGGGCCGGGACAGTTTGTTTACCTGACGTGTCCGCAGGTTCAGCCGATCGCGGATCCCACTGGCCGCGGTTCACCACTCCAGGCCAATGGGGGCTGCGGGAAGCGGTGGCCGGTACGTCCCTCGGCCTGCACCGCATCCCACAGCCCCCATTGGCTGGGCATAGTGAACCGTGGCCAGTGAGAGCCGCGATCAGCCGAACCTGCGGACGCGGCAGGTAAACAAACTGGCTTGGCCCGCCAGGGGCTTTCCCTGAACAAGCGGAGTCCCAAGTTTGGGAAACACTGCCTAAGAGTGATGGGGGCTAGTACAGTGCCCAGCATAAGTTAGAGTAGCTTTAGGGTTGCTTTAAGCTGCAATGGCAGGTAATAGCCTCCAAAGGGACGCTAGCTGCCTATTCTCAGAATACGCTTCCTTCGGATACAACCCCTCTATACTGGAGGAATAGTGACTGACTGTGCTGACTTTATGCTCCTTAGGGATTTTTCCATACTTGAGAAGTCCTCAGCTACCCAGTTTGGGGAGTTTTACAATACTTTTATGCTGGAAAAGTAAAAAAAAGACCCTCAGGAGGCACAACCTTACTCATTAGGTCAATGCTGAAATGGAAAACAAGTAAGCATGATGGACACATGACAATAAAATGAGATCTTTCAGTTCTCTGACCACGGTTATAGAAGCACTGGCCATGATGCCATTGTTAAGGATATGTTCCATTTTGCACTTAAATGCAGGGATTCAACTTATATTTTATTAAGAAAAATACACTCTATCCTTCCCAAACTTACAGTACTTTAAGTACAAAATGAATTTTCTGAGAATGTACAAGTAAATCTGTCAGTTTATGAATTAAAGACTAATTAAAAACCAGGCCCTTTAAAAAATTTAGTATTTTTGCCAGTTTTTTCTTTGTGCCAAATTATCTTAATGGAAAAACAGACATTTTCCATATAGTTAAAATTAATAGAAATATTGAGCATATGGTATAGTTGAAGAAATTAGGTTATAATTAAGAAGTTAATAATGACTGATATCAATTTCTATGATTATATAGGCTACAGAGAAGTTCATGTAATTCTTGCATTTGCCTTTCTAGCATCAGAGGTAACTCAACCAATCACCACCTTTTCCTCTGTAATTAATTTGCATGAGAATAATCTATTGGTTGTAACAACTCAGTGGTATGAGAGAGACTGATCATGTGCTCTGATGAAGTGAGCTGTAGCTCACGAAAGCTTATGCTCAAATCAATTGGTTAGTCTCTAAGGTGCCACAAGTACTCCTTTTCTTTTTGCAGATACAGACTAACACAGCTGCTACTCTGAAACCAGAGTTCTGAGTGACAGAGTAGTGTCCAGCTGTCACTTCTCAGCGCTTGAAAAGTTTCTCATGGCACTTCTACCTTGGCTTCACCGCAGACTGAGGTGACACTTGTAACACTTGCCACAGGGAACCCAGAACAATAAGCCACTGTGTCACTGCTCCACCTTAGCAAGAGAAGGCATTGCTGGAGCTTAAACTATATGACAGCTCCTTACTATACTCTGTCAACCTTACCATCAAACTCCCCAAGACTCTGCCTATCTAAACTTTACCTTGTACGTAACAGTCAGTGAACTCTAGTTCTCAAGTTCCCCTAGACATCATTCTGTAATATCCAGTCCCTCCCACTGAACACTCATGGAAATTAAGTCCATTGCATCCAAAAATACAGTATATACAGACACACACACAGGCCTGTTAGCCCAGCTAAGGACATGCACTTTGCCTTAATACACAGTACTGAGATGCTTTATAGTAAAACTAAGAATAAGTATATTAATAAAGAACATAGATTTAAGTGATCCTAAGCAAGAGAAAAATAGAGACAGGTATAGTTAACAAAAAAACAACAACAACAAAAAACCCCACACTTTCTCGTGTCTAACTTTAGCAAGTTACAATCTTTCCCTAAGCATCTTTCTCACTTACATCAAGCTACAAGCATGTCCAGCCCTTCAGGCAGTAGGATCCACCATTCACAGAATCAGTAGGTGCTGATTTCTTTGTCCTTTGTGATGGATAATAGGAGAGTCCCTTTTCTTCAAAGTCCAGAAACCCTTTGAAATGTATTCTTTGAAAAGTAACTCTAGAAAAAAATCCACTCCCCTGCTGCTTGTTCAGGCACCAAGTCCCTTCCTCATCCTCAGGTAGTCTGGTTTTGCAATTGGCTTAACCACTTTGTTTACTCTAGATATAAATGTTTTTTCATTGTCCTTCACTTGTAATCAAGCCAGGCAGACAGAAATCTACATTCCTTTGTCAAGGGCAGGTTTGTTTATCAACTGCTTCCAAAACAGATCTCCAGAAAATATACATAACTTTATTCACAACATGTACATACATCACACAACAGGGTGACCAGATGTAAGGGACAAAATATTGGGACACATGAGTGAAGCAAAAAAAAAAAAAGCAGCCAGAGTTACCGAAGCAAATAAACCCAAACAAACAAAACACCGTCGGAGCGGACAAAGCCGCAATATCAGGACAAATGGCATCCCGACTGTGCATCGGTCGGGACGCGGGACAAAGAACTAAAAATTGGGACAGTCCCGATTTTATCGGGACATCTGGTCACCCTATTACACAATGATATTTCTTTCAGAGTAGCAGCTGTGCTAGTCTGTATTCGCAAAAAGAAAAGGAGGACTTGTGGCACCTTAGGGACTAACAAATTTATTTGAGCATAAGCTTTCGTGAGCTATACTCACTTCATCGGATACATTCAGTGGAAAATACAGTGGGGAGATTTATATACATAGAGAACATGAAACAATGGGTGTTACCATACACGCTGTAACCAGAGTGATCACTTAAGGTGAGCTATTACCAGCAGGAGAATGGGGGGGAGGGGAAGAGAACCTTTTGTAGCGATAATCAAAGTGGGACATTTCCAGCAGTTGACGAGAATGTCTGAGAAACAGTGGGGGCTGGAGGGGAGAAATAAACATGGGGAAATAGTTTACTTTGTGTAATGACACATTCACTCCCAATCTCTATTCAAGCCTAAATTAACTGTATCCCGTTTGCAAATTAATTCCAATTCAGCAGTCTCTTGTTGGAGTCTGTTTTTGAAGCTTTTTGTTGAAGAATTGCAACTTTTAGGTCTGTAATCGAGTGACCAAAGAGACTGAAGTGTTCTCCAACTGGTTTTTGAATGTTATAATTCTTGATATTTCTGATGCCACCAGTTTTTACATGACATCTTACAAGTCACTGTTTGGCTGAATATTTTGACAACAGTGTGTGGAGTATGCCCTTTGCCAGTTGACATAAGTGGCTCTTAGGTTCACAACACTGGCAGGGAAAACTGGGACAGGAGCACTACAGTGATATAATTAAGGGAAAATATGATAAAAATCAAATGCATCTTTAAAAGTCAATTCAATTTAATCAGGAATCTAAAATATTTAAAATGGCTTAATCATAATCACATGATTATTGCATGGCATCACTACAGTGCAGAATTAAGCTTGTTTCAGTGCTTTAACTATACGTTTCTTACCTCAGTATGTTTGGATTTCTTTTAACTATACCCTTAAATCTCAATTTTTGGGGTTTATGCAGGTTGGTTTTGAAATAATCATAGAATCATAGAATATCAGGGTTGGAAGGGACCCCAGAAGGTCATCTAGTCCAACCCCCTGCTCAAAGCAGGACCAATTCCCAGTTAAATCATCCCAGCCAGGGCTTTGTCAAGCCTGACCTTAAAAAGCTCTAAGGAAGGAGATTCTACCACCTCCCTAGGTAACGCATTCCAGTGTTTCACCACCCTCTTAGTGAAAAAGTTTTTCCTAATATCCAATCTAAACCTCCCCCACTGCAACTTGAGACCATTACTCCTTGTCCTGTCCTCTTCTACCACTGAGAATAGTCTAGAACCATCCTCTCTGGAACCACCTCTCAGGTAGTTGAAAGCAGCTATCAAATCCCCCCTCATTCTTCTGTTCTGCAGGCTAAACAATCCCAGCTCCCTCAGCCTCTCCTCATAAGTCATGTATTCTAGACCCCTAATCATTTTTGTTGCCCTTCGCTGGACTCTCTCCAATTTATCCACATCCTTCTTGTAGTGTGGGGCCCAAAACTGGACACAGTACTCCAGATGAGGCCTCACCAATGTTGAATAGAGGGGAACGATCACGTCCCTCGATCTGCTCGCTATGCCCCTACTTATACATCCCAAAATGCCATTGGCCTTCTTGGCAACAAGGGCACACTGCTGACCCATATCCAGCTTCTCGTCCACTGTCACCCCTAGGTCCTTTTCCGCAGAACTGCTGCCTAGCCATTCGGTCCCTAGTCTGTAGCGGTGCATTGGATTCTTCCATCCTAAGTGCAGGACCCTGCACTTATCCTTATTGAACCTCATCAGATTTCTTTTGGCCCAATCCTCCAATTTGTCTAGGTCCTTCTGTATCCTATCCCTCCCCTCCAGCGTATCTACCACTCCTCCCAGTTTAGTATCATCCGCAAATTTACTGAGAGTGCAATCCACACCATCCTCCAGATCATTTATGAAGATATTGAACAAAACCGGCCCCAGGACCGACCCTTGGGGCACTCCACTTGATACCGGCTGCCAACTAGACATGGAGCCATTGATCACTACCCGTTGAACCCGACAATCTAGCCAGTTTTCTACCCACCTTATAGTGCATTCATCCAGCCCATACTTCCTTAACTTGCTGACAAGAATACTGTGGGAGACCGTGTCAAAAGCTTTGCTAAAGTCAAGAAACAATACATCCACTGCTTTCCCTTCATCCACAGAACCAGTAATCTCATCATAAAAGGTGATTAGATTAGTCAGGCATGACCTTCCCTTGGTGAATCCATGCTGGCTGTTCCTGATCACTTTCCTCTCATGCAAGTGCATCAGGATTGATTCTTTGAGGACCTGCTCCATGATTTTTCCAGGGACTGAGGTGAGGTAATTTCAACATCCCTGTAATATTTTTTAGCCTTCAATTAATATGTACTCATAATCAATTCCATTTTAAGGTAGTTTTTCATCTAGAAAGCATCAATAAAGCGCTTATTACACAACTAAAATTCCTTCAAAATTACTGATTCTTTAACTTCAAAAGAGTTGTCAAAATATAAAAATCTATGTAAGATTATGTGTCAATCAAACATTTCAAGAAAGAATACAGTTAGCCAAATTAAGTTAGCTAATTAGTCAAATTTATCAATTCCATTGATTAATATTATAACAGCACAATATTGCCTCTACATTGAGAATGGTTTAGTTTTGCACTTGAAAGATTCCTCCCTATTTGTTTTGTACAAAGAACAGAGTGCATCTTCCCTAAATTTACAGCACATAATCTGTAGTCAAAGACTGACTTTTCTTGAGATTTTCAAGCAGATCGGTACTCAGTTAATTAATTAAACAACTTAAAACAGGACAACATAGGATAAAAGGAAAAATAAGATGTTTAAAAATATTTTCTCCTGTGCCTCTCACCTTTTTTAGATTCTTTTTGCTATAAACTGTCTGGTTCCTTTTCCTGTACACTTGCCATATAATTAAAACTCATCATAATGAATATACATTTGAAGAAATCAGGTTTCAATTAACTCTCATTTTTTCCTCCAACTTCCCCACTAAGTTAACCAGTTTCCACTACCCAAAATGGCTGCCTTTTACTCCATATCACCAGTTTTGGGTACCAGGAAGCAATTTTTCCCTCCGAAAAGGTTGGCAAGATGTCTGGTGGGTTACTTTCCCTTCATTGCAGTTCCCTGATGGCCCAGTTTTAGAGTAATAAGGAATAAAAAAGATAACAATTTTAAAGTACTAAGTTCAATAAATTGAGTTCATAAGAGGAAGTTACTCACCTTGTGCAGTAATGATGGTTCTTCGAGATGTGTGTCCCTATGGATGCTCCACTGTAGGCGTCTGTGTGCCCCTGTGCCTCTAATCGGAGATTTTTGGTAGCAGTGTCCCATTGAGCCCGCGCATGTGCCCTCCCTCCCTCGTGATCTGCCTCGAGGCTATTTAGCACGAACCCCACTCAGTTCTTTCTCTACCACAGAGCCCTGTAGAGCAGTGGTTCTCAAAGCTGGTCCGCCGCTTGCTCAGGGAAAGTCCCTGATGGGCCGGACCAGTTTGTTTACCTGCCACATTCGCAGGTTCGACCGATTGCGGCTCCCACTGGCCACGGTTTGCCACTCCAGGCCAATGGGGGCTGTGAGAAGGGGAGCTTGAAATGTAGGTTCAGGGCTAGAAATCAATCTCCTTGCTTTAGAGGTGGTCCTAATTTCTGTGAAGTAGGGCAAGGTGACTTCTGAGAGGCGTGACAGGTGTATAGATGGCAGCTGATGCTGTAAGGTATCATTATTCAGGCCCTCAACCAGCTCATTCAAGTGCTTATAAGAGGCAGTTTGAGATGTCACAGACTGGAGTGCAGACTGTTCCTATTTTTGAGCCCTGGTCCTCTTACACTGTGGCTCATAACAGCACTGAGATGGTGCGTATTGAGAAGATTGTGACCTGTGGTGCAGTTGAGAGGTATATCTTCTCTTCTGTCCCACCATGTAGATTCCTAAGGAGTGTAACGTGGTCTGAGAATCCTTCAGGATGTGGAAAGAAAATCTGTCTTCTCTGCAGAGAGTTTGGCCCTTCAAACTGGAATTCTGTAGCTCTTTGGGCGATATAGAGAGGAGTAGCCAACACAAAAAAAAAAACACCACAACCCGCCTCAGTACCACTGGCATGGAGACTGGGTGGGCAGCTGTAACAGCTACATCCAGTGCTGTCTCTAAGACCAGTCTGACTACTAACTGACCATCTCTAAGAATAGCCTGAATCTGTTCTTTTTTTGTTTCCAGTAATGTTCTGGAAACACACTAGGTTTCCCATAATTAATAAAATTTCATTTGGCCATGTCAGTTTGGTAATTTATGACTCTAAACTGTAATCTTGTTGACGAATATGCCATCTTGCCAAGCCTGATCGTATGGAGTTGACTTGGCATTATGTTGCTTGCTTCATGCATTAACCACATCCACTATGATGGAGTTGGGTTGCAGATGTTGAAAACAAAGTCTGCCTCTTTGGGTAGAGATGTAGGGTTTTTGTTGTTGGGTTTTTTGTTGTTGTTGTTGTTGTTTTTGTTTTGTTTGGTTGGTTTTTTTACACTCTGTTGCTGCTTGGTGCGATGGAGGCTGGTGTCTGCCAGATGAGTTTGGTAGGATCTAGAATCACTTCATTAATTGAGAGGACAATTCTACATGAGAAAGTGCTGTGAAGAATTTCCACCAACTTGTGATGTGTATCTGCCACCTTCTGTAGGGGAATCTGCAGCTCGTCTGCCACCCTCTTGGTAAGATCCAGAAAGTTCTTAAAATCTTCACCTAGTGATGAGGGGTGGGCAGCACAGCCTCATCTGGGAGAGATGAGGAGAAGTGTGCTGAAGGGGAAGCGTCCTCTTCGGGTTCTTTTTTCCTGTTCCGAAAAAGCTCTCTCCTGCACTGACTGAGGTACTCTGGACAGCCAGGCTGTAGCAAACCATCTGGTGGATTCTCCCCGAGAGATACTGTGGATGATTGTGACATGTGTGTATGTCGCCCAAGAATTACAATATGGTCTTGGGGGGGAGAGGGAGGGAGGAAGGCAGGCATGGGCGGTGGCCTTACCTCAGGGGGTCCGTAGCATGACTGTAGGTTTGTTGATGGAATTGGGAGGACCCTTGTAGTGGACCATGATGAGCGGCCAGAGAAATGATTTCCTCCTGGCCGGTGTCAGATTCGTCAGGGTAAAGGTGGCGCTGACTGGGGTATTGGAAGCATACAGCCCGGTGTCAAGAGCGATTCTGGGTGCTGGGATGCGCTCGATATCAGGGTTCTGGGGGATTGTGGTTCTTCCCTAATCGTCAGGTCTCCAGGGTACCAGAGCTCACGCAGTACCATGGGTTCATTTGGTACCACAGAGTGTCCGTGTTATGTTATCAGTACCGATAGTCGGGCAAAGCACTCCCTAAATGAGAGTTTTGCTGTGCCCAGTACAGAAAGTTTGTTGGTGCCACTGTTTTAGAGATGGTACGGTAATTGTCCCTCCCTGGGTCCTGAGGCCACAGGTCTCCAGAGATCCAGAGCATGTGTGTTACCATGGGCTCATGTGGTACCACAGAGGAGTGTGTGTAGCATGTTGTCAGTATCAATGGTTGGGATGGTGCAGAACACTTCCTAGATGGGAGTTCTGTTGCACCTGGTACCAAAGGGTTTCTCTGTGTCACTCTTTTAGAGATGGTATGGTAATTGTCCCGTCTCCTTAAGGGGCAGTAGGGTTTCCAGCCTCAGAGCATGACTGCAGAAGCCCTCTCCAGGGACCAGAACGGTGCCACAGAGCAGAGCTCACCGCAAGAGGTCCATTTTCAGGTGCCTGCTTCAGAGCTGCTGGTATCTACCAAGGTAGCCGCTTTTACTCGGAACCATGTGTTTGGATCGGTGCCAAGATGGCCACACTGGCAAACGCCTCTGGCTGGCCAGTTGCTCAGAGGAGCTCTTTTTACAAGCCCTTCCAGGGGGAGTCTGCTGGTGGCTTCTTTTTTTTTTTTTTTTTAATTATAATATCCCCAAGGAATAAAATAAAATAATCACTAGCCTAACTACTTTTAAGGAGAACAAAGGTAAAAAAACAAACACTACTTATGCTAATAACACAGATAAGGAAGGGAGGACTTCTCATTCTGTCTGAGGCCAAAAGCGTAGAGAAGGAAGTGAGTTGGGTTCCCCCATGCAGTACTAAGAGGCAGACCAGAGGGAGGGAGGGCACATGTGCGGGCTCAATGGGACACTGTTACCAAAAATCTCTGATTAC
This sequence comes from Lepidochelys kempii, assembly GCF_965140285.1. Classification (NCBI taxonomy): domain Eukaryota; kingdom Metazoa; phylum Chordata; order Testudines; family Cheloniidae; genus Lepidochelys; species Lepidochelys kempii. The sequence goes on from NC_136383.1 coordinate 56,855,042, forward strand.
AGGCGCAGGGGCACACAGACATTTACAGTGGAGCACCCATAGGGATAATACTCAAAGAAGAAGAATAACTTCTGACTACTATCCAGTACAGGTCAGAGGCTCAAAGGCACCAGATCCTAGGGTAAACATGAGTAAGAACCTATGTAGTAACTCCTGGACCCTATTAGCTTCCAGGAACAAAAAGGAGACCTTAATTCGTAGCAGTACACCTCTTATGTGTACTGTCATTCCTTGTACAAAGGACAGAGGGTTAAGAGGTAGTCAAATCCTAGCAGTTAGAGGCCTACTCTGAATGTTGCTAATATGGCATTGTTATTATTTATAATAATTTGTATTACATAAGGGCTTTTAATAGCACACTGAACCCAAGTAAATATCTGAAATTTAGGATCATGAGAAGGTGGGGAAGGAGCTGGCTTAAAGTTAAAATGTTAATAAAGTTGTGGAATGCCATTTTAAATCCATCCCTGAGTTTGCATTTCATTCTCCTGAGTGTCATAACTGAACATCATTTTTTCCCGCTAGTATTTTTCCAAATTGGCAGTAGTGTATAATTTTGGCATTGTAGGTAGGAGTAATATAAGAAATATTTCCCAAGAAGTTTTACTGAAAAATATCTATAAACTTTGACATTTAGAAAAATCTTATGGAATATAAACATCAGCAAGCTAAAATTAGAATTTAAACACACACACACCTCACCAGCTGAAACTCCAGCAATGCTCATATGTGCACACGAAATCACAAGGTAAGACCTCACAGAATCCCTCAATACTTACTTCTTAGTGTAAATTTCTAAATATAATAATGGGAGCAAACCATACTAACTGTTCTACAAGTAAATTAAGTGATATCCAGCAGTGGCTATGATCAGAATCATCTGACAGAATTCTTTTGAAGACATGACAAAACTTTGTTGAATGAAGGGCAGTGGATAATGGAATGGTTTTTACCTAGCTCTCACCAAGACATTCAATAAACTAATGCACTAGCAATTTAAATAAAATTAGAATGTTTTGAGTCAGTCCTATGAAACCAAGACACACAGAAAACCAGCTTAGGATACTATACTACCATATGGAAGTTATGGTCTAGTGTATGGAAGTTGCAAATAAATCATATCGTCCATGAGGCTGAAATAAATGGAGAGAGCAAGTATAAAACAAGAGAGATAATGACTCCACTGAATAAAGCTTAATGAGACCACTTTTGCAAAATGCAATATTGTACCCACATCGTTCACTTAAGAAAGAATACCTTAACAGTTTCAATCAAGTACAAAAAAAGCAGCAAGACTAATTTATGGGTATGGAGGAAGAGTTGTATGAAGAAAGGCATATCGAATTGACAAAGTTGTCTCTGGAGAGAAAAAAAGTTAGCTTCATTACAGTAGGTACTTATGGTACTTAAAGGGGACACCTAAAGGGACAGAGAAAATAGTTTATTTACACACTGGGAATAAGGATGTGACCGAGGAAATACTTAAGGCATAACACCATCACAGGATCTACCAACTAAGAAGAAGGGATTTTCATCAAAAACACAATGAATGGACTTGGCTGATCTTTAGTCCTTACCATCCATGCTTTTCTCTGTTTGTGTTTCTAACTTAAAAAAAATGTTCAAACTAATTGCATGTATGTTCAATAACTGAAGGCATCTTCTATTGAAAATAGTCTTAAAATGGTATCAGTGGAAACTATGCATACCAATAACTCATTTTCCCATAAAACACAGTTGGTCCTCTACCTATTAGCGGTACCTGTGTGTAAATATGATATTCTGCTAATGGTTGTGCATTTAACAGTATTAATATATCTCACAAACATGGAAAAAGATATGTACAAAAAATGTAAGCTACTGTGACAGTTACTGAAAACTTATCATCTCTGATGACAAATACCTTTGACAAATCCCTGAAGTTGCTAGGAAGCGTAAGATCCAACTCTTCTGATTCATAGTTAGTGATAACCCAGGGGAATATGGGATACTGATTTAAGTCATTGTAAGTACGTCCTGGTGAAAACAGAAACACCACTTTATTTAAAGGCAATAGAGTTAAACAAAATACTGACCCTGGAGATATGATTTATTATATAATTTGATAACCACCACAAGAAATGCTTTTTTATTATAAATCTTTTACAATTGCAATGTCTGAATTTTCTTTGTTGAAAAGGATATGAAAAAGTTTTATTGGATTGCCAGTATTCCATTTTAAATATTGCAGTTCATTCAATTTTAATTGTCAACTCTCTTGCACGCTATAAAAAGTGACAGTTAAATGCATTCGGTTTTATATGTATCTTTTTATTTTTTGGTTTTTGTACAGATCTATAATCTAATCTCCTAGGCTACTCTAAACTGAACTGACTATAGGAATAGAAAAGGCCAATGACCTTTGTGCATAGAAATAAAGTGGCAGATTCTCCATTCCAGTTGTGCCACACTTGGGTGCACTGGAGAAGGAAGAGGTGCAGATCTTAGATTTTGAGCTGCATGACACTGGCACAAGATAAAGTCACATCCACCAACTTTCCATCATCAGAAAGTTCACATGAATAAAGGGAATTCTCCACTGACCATATGAACACTTAAAAACAGACTGGAAAATGTGGCCTGAAGTATTTAAGTTTCATTTCTATATTTGTGCTTAATTTAGTCCATCAGTTGAACTAAACTGGTGAAAACAAAATGTGCTACCAAAATTATTTCTAGTTCTTTTTTTGATGGATACATTGCAAAGTTTTAGATATGATATTATGTTTATATATCATGAAAGTATAGTCTTTGCTTTTCATTGAATCATAAAAGTTAGATAATTCAAACCATCTTCCTGCCAATGTAAGATTCCTTCCAACAATACATTTTTTAGTATTTTGTCCAGTCTTCTTTCAAAAGTCTCAAGTGACACGTTTCTACCACTTTCCCAGGGTGAGTATTTCACAGCCTAATCTATCTCATTGTCAGGAAATGGTTCCTAATACTCAGTCTAAATTTTCTTTTCTTGGTTTTATCCCACTACCCCAACAATAACACAAATACACCACATTACATATTCTTCCCAACGATATTTACACATTTAAATATGTATATAGCTCTTACTATTTCCTTATTAATCATTCCCTTCAAAGTCCCTAGAAAATTATTTTTGTTCTTCTATGAACTCTCTCAACTTCATTAATCTCTTTCTTGCAGAATGGGATGCTTCACACAATACCACCTCCAGGTTGCCTCGGGAAGGAGTAGGTGTACATTGGTCAGGATATTGGAGCTTCCAGAGCCCATTCTTATAGACAGGCACAGCCCGGTCCATAGCCAAGCTCCAGATTCAGGCCTTTTGAAATGCCACCTTGCCTGATGGGTGTAGGTGTGTGTTTAATAAACGTAAAGAGAGCCTTGCTACCCCAAACATGAATAGTTTAGCCTTCCCTTTGTTCATTATCTTTTTTACTCCTTCTAGGTTAAACAACAGGTATCACTACCTCACTTTGCTCTCTCGATATTTCATTACAACCCCTCTCCTCAGCAGTAAGGATTCTGGTGCATGGAATCATTCACTGGATGCGAAAAATTTGTGTCATGGATCCCAAGCTAGTTTGCCTTAGGAAAGGGTTCAACTCATCTCATTTGGATGGGAAGCTTGCAATGAAATCAACTCAATCCTCTTATTTATAAAAGCTGCCAGCATCTTGGCATCTGTGAGGCAACGATTAATTAAGGACAGACTGATTTATGAAATGTGCTTTGTAGGAGTTGAGGTGTTTATTCCTAGCCATTATTTCCATACTATCTAGGTCTGGGGCTATGCTAGCAGGTTTTTCAGTGTAGTCTAAGCCACAAATAATGGCGATTGAGAATTGAGCGGTTTCATAATACTTTGAGAGCAGGATATTTGGGAAAATAATATTCCACATAGTTGTCCCAGCCTGTGTTCTTCTAATGATGTACTGTTCTTTTATCCCTGACAACTTACTTCAGCATAGTGTCTTGCATTAAGTCCTGGCTGGAATCTACTGGAATGAGATATACTAAATGAAGCATATACTAAGCGTAGGTAAGCAGTATTTCAGACACTAGAGCAGGGGTTAGATCAGCTCCCTGATTGAGGAATAAATCAACTGTGGGAGGAGATGATTGGCCTCCCAGGACTGCAGTGGTTGTGAACTTGGCAAACCCTTTCCAAATAACAATGACATTTATTGCCCATGGGAGCATTCAGTCTCTCCAACTGAGTGTTCATGATTCATCAACAAACAGGAGATTGCAGTCATGTTTAGACATTGGGATTAGGTGAGCCTGTTTTGTCATAGGTAGAGCTAGATAGTTTTGAGAGTATTGAAAAAAGAATGGTAATAGTAAAGAGGCCACTATCTCCTCCCTGCCTTTCCACTGCTGCCAGGACCTTCTGCACTTTCGGCTACCCTGTTCAAGTTGAGTTCAATGTAAACTTTTCTACCTCTGATTATAAAGAAAATGCATTTTAGGGGTACTTGGATCATCACTGAAATATTTTAATCTGAAAAAAAAATATGATCTATAAGCTGCATGGGAAAAGGTCTATTTTTAGAAAGTTTACACATAGGAGTGAATCTAACAGTGAGTCATTATCCTCATGTCCTGAAGAGACTGTGCTACCAGTAACTGATCCACTAATATTTTCCTTTCTGAAGTAGAAAATTGAAGGAGTACATTACCAGCTATGGTGTTTAGAAACATCAGATATTCAAAGTTTGAAATTTCTCTGTGCTGCCACCGCTGGGTCATATTGGAAGCTTTGAAAATCTGGCGTGGACTAGCCAAAGAGATGCGTCTGGAAAACAAAATCTTTACAGTGAGAAAATAATATGAAACCTTTTAAGAAGGCTGGAATCCTCTCTTTTGTACCTATCTACTTTTATTGCAAAACAGAGGAACACTCTTTTTACTTCTGGATTTCATAGCTGTGAAACTTTGGAGAGGGATCATATAGAAATATGAATATTTGAGTGCCTAAATTCTTCTTATGGGAAGAATAAGTACACCTAAATTGTTATATCATATATAGCATATAGACTATTGTTCATATTTTAGTTTATGATTACTAGATGAGAACAGGCTTGGGGCTTGTCTACACGGCATGTTAAAGAGCGCCAGAAGAGTATGATTTGTAAAGCCTTCTGATGTTAACATGAACTAGTTACCTTTTAGAGTACACCAGGAGGTTCTACACTGGGCAATTATAGCACAACACGTTAGAGAGCTTTACAAATCAGACCCCTCTAATACACTTTGTGTAAGGGGACTGTTGTCCCCTTATTAACATTAGTGGGGATGTTTTGGTTGGCTAGCTCCCAGTACTAAAAGGGGAAGGGTCGATGGGAAATCAGGACCCTGAGACTGACAGTCCCCAGGTACAATGGGGAGAGGCCAAAGCTCCAGGTCAGCCTGAATGATAGGCCGGACAGGCTAATCAGGGAGTCAGGAGGCCGGGGAGGGGGAGGGGGTCCTGTCTTCCATTTAAGCTGAAATTGCTTGGGTCAGACAGAGTGGGGCCAAGCTAAGGAGAAAGCAGGGGCCCAAGCTGAACTGGGGAGCAGAGCTGTGCCAGATTCAGAGGGATCAGAAAAGCAGCCCAGAGAGAGTAGACTTGCCCTGGGAGGAGAGCTGAAGCAACCAGAGCCAGAGGGGCCAGAAAAGCAGCCCACGAAGCAGGTCAGTGCTGGGAGCAGAGTCACAGAAGCAGCCTGCAGAGCAGACTTGTCCTGAGAGGAGAGCTGTGGCAACCAGAGCCAACGAAGCAGCACAGGGAGCTGGACGCAGAGCAGCAGCAATGCTGAGACAGAGTAGTGGAGCTGGGGCTGGAGCAGTCCGGAGCCGGGTGCGGTGAGCAGCTGGAAAGAGTGAGGGGGGACCCTGGGCAGTGGGCCCAGCACAGGGAGACGCCTCAGCCAAGAGGCTCTGGAGGCCAGGCTTGGAGGGGGATCATAACCCCAACAGGGTGGGGGTGACATTGGGAAGAAGGGTCCTGCCACTTAGAAACTGAGAGCATGTGGCCACCACTGGAGCAAGTGTCCAACCCGCAGCACCCCTGCAGCACAGCCAGGGCCTGAGGAGGAGGCCTGGGACCTACAAGGAACAGACTGTGAACTGCCCTGACATTTCAGAGACACTGTTTGTAATGTTCCCTGCCACAGAGCGGGGTGATGTGTTTTCCTTTAACCTTTCACATTTTTCCTTATTCCTTTTTAAACTAATTGTTGATTAAATAAAATTGTATTTGATTTAAATCATATGTAATGATCAGTGGGTCAGGGAAGTGTCCAGTGCAGAGAGAGTATCCTGGAGTGGGGACACCCTAGCCCCATCTTAGGTGACCACAGCAAGGTTGGGGGTCAAGCCCCCCCAGGAATCTTGGGCCCAGCCTTGTTGGGTTACAAGGACTCTGCCAGACAGGAGAGTGGAAGGGGAGTCCTCGAGGGCAGGGAAGGCTCTTGGTAAAGGAAGTGGGAGCGAGGACTCAGATCCTTTCGCTAGCACACCTCCCTGGGGTAGTGCAGAAGCCAGGAAAGTTCCCCACAATAGTGAGACCATTCCCCCGCTTACATTTGCAAGGCAATTCTCTCTATAATGAAAACAGACCTTAAATCAGATGTAATTTACATTGAAAAATGCAACAACATGTAACTGTAGGCATGTTTTATCTTAATGGTTAAAGTGCTATGTTAGATTTGTCTGGTGAAGGTCCAGTTGCTATTTTGGAGATTTCTGAAGTTTATTTTCATGGTTTTATAACCTAAAGAGAACAAAGGACTAAAAATCATTTGACAGCTGGATATTTTCATGTGCCATGATCTGAATTCTTGTGAATGTTAAACACAAACCTCTATAGTTGTGCAAGCTCAACCAATCCAAGAGGTTGAAATGTGTTACATCTACATGATTTATAGAGGTGGTAGATTATTAAATAAGAAAATTATTATATGGCATTTTAAAAATTCACCTTAGAATAAAGCCATCTTTTGGTGTCTGTTTCTAAGTGCCTTGAGAACAAAAGACAACAATCAGATGAAGAAAGGACTTTTATTATAAAATCCACTCTCTTGAGATTTAAATGCTGAGCAACTTTGGGGATTTAGCCATAAATAACTCAAGCAATTAAACTATTGGAGTTTGATGCCAGATTTCTTGAAGTTTGAGAAAGAATAGAAAACTATTCCCTGGAAATTATAAATCAAGCAGAGAAGGGTTGATCCCGAAATTCCATAAGATTATTCTATTCATAATAAAAACATCTGCGAACTCCAGCAGTACATTATTTAAGAAGTATCTAGAATTAGCCTTTTCCAGTACCCGTTAAACAGAATAACTGTGGCTCACGTATTTATTTGTGCTACTGATAAACTATTAACAATTTATATTTTATCAATATTGTTATAGTAAAAGTATTACATTAAATTACAACTGCATATGCACTAATTGTACCTTTAAAGTGGACACATTACATTCAATTTTTCAAGCAGTAAAAACCAAATTCTTAATGAAATATCATAATTTAATTCCTAATTTTCCTTAAAGCATGACTGTATAACAGTTGTTACTGTTACAGATCAGATTTAAGAGACTGGAGGACCTTTTCTTATCACTGTGAAAACCATGTCCAAAATATTTATCACCACTTCATTTCGTCCCATTCATACATGAAACAAAACAAAACTACAGCATTCCTAACTTTGAAGAAAGAACAGTGATACAATTAATTCAATATTGCCATTTCTTAAGAAAATTCTTAGAAAGACTTTTTTTTTTTCTAAAGTTTACTCATTGAAAGTGATGGAGTAAAATAACTGATTATGACTAAATACACCTGTAAGCAGATGATGGAACCACTTACTTGGGACCTAATCCAATTCCCATTTAATTGAATGGACAAGGGATCGTGCCCCTTCGTTTCATTCAGAACATTCTTGATAACCCAGGCCTAGCCCCTTCTAAAAGGTCAATTGGGCAGATTCTGGAGCAGTTTTAGGATGCAGACAAATAGCCTGAAATCACCAAATTCACTTCACCTGTAATCTAAGGTAAAGTTGGAACTTTGGCCTCCAGAGTTGCACCAAATGCAAGTGCACCAAATGACTACCTCAGTCTTTCTTCAACTCATCCACTTCTATACAGTTGCATAGTTTCCTACTGATGAGAAACTGCCATTTTCAGCTAGGCTGAGGTGTCGTGGAGAGTTGAAGGATGTCTCAGTCAACCTAACATAATTGAAAACTGCCACAAAAGCTAATCAATCCTCCAAGCAGATTCCTACATTTCACAGAGCTGACAAGCATAAAGGGAAAGTGACTGTGTCTTAGCCAGTGAGAGGGCAACTTTCTCCATAATGTGACAGAAATCCAAAGCCCTCAAAACTCATTCTCTCTGGTCATATGATTATATAATAAAGATGAGCTCCGCTCTGCCTTTGAAATTCTCCAGTACAACTAAACTGAAAAAACTGTGTACAGCAGGTGGGTTGTTTTGTGTTTTTAAACCATTTAGTTAAAAAAAGGAAGATAATTAAGAAAAATCATACTGTAGCTTATATCTTTCATAGTAAAATACCTGGTCTGTGGTAGCCCAAAGCTAGTGCCAATGCCAACACGTGGTAGACAATTAACCACCTTTTTTACTGTTGCTGCGTCTGGGAAGTTGAACATAACAGCAACTGTGAACAAACAGAACAGTTAGAACATGACATTGTTTTCTGTCATTTACAGTAGGCTTCCTGGCCCAATAAAACAATGTTGAATTCATGAGTATAAGATACAGCATTAAATATCTTTTCCCATAATATACTGTAAGTCAAATTTTTTTATACATCATGAGTTATTTCTTTTTAACTTTTAAAACTGCATTTTTAGAGCTACTTCTAGTTGTAAACACTAGCAGAAGTTTCAGCACATGCTGTCTTATTAGCATTAACATGCTAATAAGAACATACATTACCTATAGCAATTTTTTATTTGAATATAATTGAAGTGATATTTATTCATCTCTATTTCCAGATTCAGCTTGGAAAAAGAAAAAGCATACACAGTTTGTATAGTAAGTGCATCATACACAACTGTGACTTTTGCTGGGAATTTTTATTTTTTTAAGCTAATTTTCCACTTAAGTGGAATTACCAAAGAAATATTTAAAGATTTTCAACAGACATTCATTCTTTTTTTTTTTTTAAACCTCCTCAGGAAAACCTTCATCAGGAAATTGAATTCTTCTTTTCTGAGATATCACATGGAAATAAAAATTAAAAACTATGTGATCCTGTAATGAGATCATCAGAGGTGGACATTTATGCCCACATGGAGTCCCATTTATAGCCCCAATCCAGCAAAGCATTTTGCATATGCTCAATTTAGATCCAAAAAGGACTTGGAGGAAAAAAGCAGCTCTGGCCCAAACCAACTACATGAACAAGGCAGCAATCCATACTAATGTATTATTATATCTTAAGGTAGCACCAAGAGGCCAACCGAAAGCAGGTTCCATTGTGCCAGGCACCTTTTACACACTGAATCAGACAGAGTCCCTGTTTCAAAGAACTTAATCAAATCTTAATCTAAATTAAAAAAAAATCAGATAGAGGGTAGGGGGAAATGATATAGCATCATATAACATCATGTGAGTGCCACAAATATTTTTTGTTATTTAAATAATTTAGGTGGGTTTCTGTTAGAATGGGACTAGCCAAACAGAAAGACAAAAGAAGGGAGAGAGGACATGAGGAGTAAGTGGATGAGAGGAGTTGGAGTAAACAGCCAAACAGCAGAGGGGAGAGAATGTCGAGAGTGAAACCTACAGAATGCCATCTGTTGACATCATCAGTGTCCCATGGTCTTTACTTAAAATGTTTCTGTAGTTGTTCTATCAGTTTCAGTCTCTGGCTGACGACTCCCTGCAGTTTCCTTCTAAGGCCACACAGCTAGGGGATAGGAAGATGCCTCATAGGTCCTAGATCCTCATTATCTGACCTTAAGGAACTACACCTCTAGGTGTCAGACAGTATAGATCAGTCTCCAAAATTTATTTCTTTACCTGTCTGCTTAGAATACCAAAAATGTTTCCACCTGTGTGATGGTAATTTTTGTGAGGTGAATGCAAGGTTGCCAGGAATTGGACAGACCAACTTATTTCACATAGATCAAATCGCCATCATATGGTATGGCACGGCACATGGATAGATTCATACTGCTGACTTTGAGATGTAAAGCTCCATATTCTAGTACTAAATCCTTGAACTATGCAGGACCCACAAAGTGTTAAGATTTCTGAAAGTCAGCTGCACAATTTATAGCTGATACTACAGATACTGTAAAATGATTGTGAAACAGCTTTAAGTATGGGATTCTCAGCCTGGAGGTTGTGACTCCTCATTAGGTGTTGGGGTGGTGACTGATTACCTACCTTACTCTTCCCATATTGCTAAACAGGATCAGGATCATGGCTGTGTGAATAATCAAATTTTTGGTTTGGTGGCCAAAATAAACAAACAAAAGTTTGCTTTGGGTTGACCCAAAATGGGAAAAAAAAAATCCCTTTTTCCAGAAAAATGTCAAAGCTAAAAATAATTTTGCTTTGGGATAAACAAAACCTTTAGTCTGACTAAATGTTTTCTTTTGTTTTTGAGGGTTTCTAAACTTTTTTTTTATGTTTATGAAAAATACAGAATCAATCACAAACAAAAATAGGGCTTTCAGATAAAACAATGAAATTCTAAAACAGAAAGGTCAAACCATTTTCATGTCAGAAAGACAAAATGAACCATTCTGACATTTCCAATTTCTTTTTTTAATTCAACCTAAACAACTCATTGAAATACATCAAGATTAGCAAATTGTTTTGGTTGAACTGCATCTGCATTTTTTGGCCAAAAAAATAGATTTGCACAAAAAATTTCACTCAACTCTAGTAATGGCTAGATTGGTGGAGAGGAGCACAGAGAAATAAGGGAGAATGGAAAGGTGGAGTATTTCGTTTGGAAAAAGTTGAGTACTTCTGGTACAAGGCATCAGAAATGGTAGTATAATTGGCAGAAGTCTTGAGGAAATCTTACTTGTCTACTAAACTACTGTTTCAATGCACTTTGCACAGGTAGGTATGACTGTCCCTTTATAAGAGCAAAACCAGATTTGAAATCAGCATTCAAATGCAGCATATGAAAACCAAATGTGTCACCCACGTGACTAGGTTTGGTCACACACTAAGAGATGATTTTTCTTTGGTTGAATATTGCTGGATTCAAAATTACTCAGGATAAAAATCAGGATATCACTGTGGACAATTCAGTCAAACCCTGTGCTCAATGCATAGTGACAGTTTCAATAGAAAAAAATGTTAAGACATGAAGAATCAGTTACACCGGACCCTCACTAGAACACATGTCTATATAGCACAAATTTGCACATAACACGGTCGCACCCATGGATCCCAAATTTAATTACTTTAATTGCGATTCATTTTAACACAGTCCCTGCTATAACACAGTCCCCGCGTTAACGCAGTACCGCGCCTGGATCCCAAATCCCGTGTTCTAGAGAGGGTCCGGTGTATATATTTCATCTGTATTCAGTTCTAGTCACCCCATCTCAAAAAAGGGAGCTGAAAATGAGGAGAGGGTGTCAGAGACTGGTGATGAAAATGATTAGAGGAATCAAGAGTTCTCTTTATGAAAAGAGGCTGAAAAGCTGGAACTATTGACTTCACAGAGGGGATGAATTAAACGGACATAAAAGAGGCATACAAAATAATGACTAGCTTAGAAAAATTCAATCACGTACTACTGTTTACCCTCCCTCATAACAGAAGGATAAGGAGACACGCAAAAAACAAATTTAAAACTGATAAAAGGATTTGGGTTTTTACACAATGAATAATTAACCTGTGAATCGGATTGCCACAACTGTCATTGAGGCCATGAGCTTGGTAGGATTTAGCAAAGGATTAGATATTTTTGTATACATGAGAAGAATATCCAGAGTTTCACTGAACATATTATTTGTTTTTATTTAAGACATTTAAATCTGGCAGATTATTCCATAATTGTCTATTCTGGGATTTCTTTGAAAACACCTGGAATTGACCACTGACAAAGACAGGATGTCAGACAATATTGGCCACTGGTCTCATTTAGTACTGCAGTTCTTATATTCCCTTGTCCTTAATACTGCATAACCAGCAACTGTTTTCCTACCACAGGAAAATAATAGTCTGTTTTAGTACAACAGATGAGAACACAGACATGCTTTAAGCAAAGTAAGTGTACAGAAAGTGCCAACTCAGCATTTGGACTGTAAATAGAAGCAAAAAACTTAATTGAAAAAAAAGTGAGTTATGATGTTTTACCCACAAGACTTCTCTCTGGAAAACTTTATACAGGAAAAAGTTATCCTTGAAATCTGAAGCATTTTTGTACATATAATTTCATTTTTTTAAATCAAAGACACAGCCTATATCCATTAAACAAAAACAGCAGCAAATTCTAGGCAACAAAAAGTGAAATAGAAACACATATTGTCAAACCAAAATTCTTCATCCCTCCATTCCAATCCCTTGCTACCTCTGTTTGCCATGAAGATCTCCAATGCTGTATTTTGCAGGAGATAGCGTCGGGAAAAAATTGACCGAATCTCTGTGAACAGCCATTTTCCATGGAGTCCCTCTGTATAAGCCAGAATCTAATAAAATAAAAAGGGCCAATAAGTATTCAGAAGCAGACAGGACATTACATTATAAACAAACTATCAATGTAGACACCATCACATTTTTTCCAAAAGTACATTTGATCCAGGAAATGTGGAGATTCTAAAAATAGTTAAATCTGCAACTCCAGTAATATTTAAGAGTAAACTAAAACAAAACCTTAATTCAATCACTACATCAATAATGCACTTTCAAATTTGTAAAATATGAGAACTATATTTATGCAACTGATTTAAAAGATGATTTATGCAACGATCAGACTTTTTGTAATTAGTATGTTAGAGGCCAGCCTTTCCAAAGTGCTCAGTAACCAACAGCTCCCAATGAAAAACTGGCCACTTCATTTAGGTGCCTAAATGGGAGCCACGCTCTTTGAAATGTCTGGCATCAATAGTGGGTGCCGAGCACTTCTGAAAATCTGCCCTTATTGTTTTTCAAGATCAAATTTTTGATGTGTTTTTTCCTAGCCAAGCAATTGTTAGAAATTGTATGAAATATGTTACATTTCAGGATTAAATGACAAAAATAGTAATTTTTATGGAGGGCATTCACTTTTGACATTGGATTGAACTACATTTTATTTTAGTGTTGTAACATATAAACAAGAAAAAATACCTTTTTTTTTAAAAATGACCTTAAAAATTGTTCCTTATGTTTATCGTTAAGGTAATATTCATTCATTCTGGAAGTATAAAGGTTCACTGTATAAGAGGTTAAGTATCATTTTGTCAGCTAAGGTTAAACACAAACCTGCAAATGAACTCGGCATAATCTCTCTATGGAGTAAGCGGTTGTCAAAGTAACTTGTTACAATTCCTGTCATCCCAGCTGACAGACACAGATGCTTAGTCAGCCTTCACAATTCAAACTAATCCTATCTTTAGTCCTCAACCACTTTGTTTCTTTGCTGCACCAGTTTTGCCTTTTCATTTCAAAGCTTAATTATGAAGGTGTTAAGGGACAACAAGACTGGCACTTCTCTGACCCAGTTTAACAAAGCATAAGCAACAAGAAAAACTGAATTTAGATTTGTCAGAATAATTTCAATTAACACAATTATGTCGGACTTAAATGCACTAAAGCAAGGAAGGTAAATTTAAGGCTGGTAGTTGGTGCCACCACAACTCTGCTTACGCAATATATTATGTTAAAATCACTTTTTAAGACCCTCTGCAAATATTTAAAAGTGTTAAGCCAAATTCAATGCAAAAATATGAGCAAAATGTCTAATGAAATTAGCGGTCTTCGGTGAGCACGTAAGGACAGAATTTGGCCACCTACCTGGATACATATGTATGTGTGCAAGTATTATTATTATTATTTATATTCCAGCAGTGTCTAGAGACCCCAACCATTGTATACAAACATAGCACATAACACAGTATCTGCCCTGAAGAGTTTACAACCTAACAAAATACAAGACAGGCACACAAAAACAAACAAACTAATAAGCAACAGCTCAGAAGCACAGAACTTGCAAGGTACAATGTCTCCTGATGTTTCCTCTTCAACCAGCCTCCCCTCAGCTCACAATGAAAAAATCCCCCAAAATTGTTATTTTTAAATCAAATTCTTGAGAGGCACATGAAAGGTAACGGTGATCGGTAATGGTTCCAAACCATTTCTGAAATTGGAGATATAGCAGACTTGGGACCATGTTAACCCTTTTCTTCACCTCTCCCAGCTAACTGACAATGCTGTGTTCCCAGGGAACACCATGTAAGGCTTTGTTCCATTACATGTATAACAAGTACCAATGAGAAAGTATGACAAAAAAGTAGCATTGGTTGAGGAGGCAAAGCAGTCAATCCTGAAAACCTTGCGAAGGCAAAGATCTCTTTTACTTTACTCAGATGAAACTTCCAATAATATTTTCAAATCGAGACCTATGTCTTCAGAGATCATATTTAGGAGGGGCCAACAGAGGTAGCAATTCACAAAATTGCTTAAGCAAGAAAAGTAAAAATAATTATGACAAGCAGCATTGCTGTATGCACACATATTTTAGAGTCAAACATCAATTACTCAGATACTATGAGTTAAAACAGAAATCTAAACAATTCAATCACATTAAAAGGCTAAATACTCTTTTTTCCCCCAACTGGAGTCACTTATGACAACATGTGTACAATTAAACCATCAAATGGGAAAGTTTCCAATACACCTAACGATGAAAAAAAATGGATTTAAAAAGCTAACTTACAAGCGTCAGAGATACTTTATATTAATGTCTTTTCACAGTCATGACAAAGCTATTGAATCCTATGCCAGAAAGTTTATAATAAAAACTCAGATTCAACTACAGATACATTACGAGGCACCTCTGTAACAATTCTTTATTCATTACAAATAGTTATCAGGAGCGAGAAGCAGCTGAGGCCTAGCTGAGCAAGACCTTCATTTCTTGTTGGAATACTATCTGCCTGGTCTGTAGCTTCACTTCAAAGTCTCTGGAGTTCAATTAAAACTGGATTAGGTGGAAGCAGACCTTCTTTGGGACTTTCTGTTCTCTGAAACTCCACACATACTGACAGCACCCTAGACAAAGGTCTAGCCCTCCAATGAACCAGTTGCTATGGAAACTGCATCATTACCATTGCTCTGCAGTCATCACACCAACTCTAGTAGTTTGAAAGATACAGAGAACACACTCTTCTTCAATGTTTGTTACTACATATGTCTTATGAAAACCAGGACCCTTCCTTGGTTCAATCATTTCCAGCCTCAGAACATTTGATTTTACCAATAACTCACATTTCAGAAATATGAAGTATTTACAGAAATCAGTAAAGCAAATATAAAAAAATAAAAAGTCAGAATTTGTAGTCTATTAAAAAGGGAGCAAAAATGTTTCATCTGTCTTACTTTCTTTGAAATTTTTAATTTTATAATTATAACTTTTGAAAATTAAAGACAGTTTCCCTTAAAAAAACAACATATCTCTTTCACTCATATGCCAGATAATATAGCATTTTGTTAATGTAAAGAAAGTTTCTTTAATGTTGCACAATAACCTAAGTTTAAAAGACGACTATTACTGGTTCTAAGGTTTTTCATTCATTGCCAATAATTTTGGAGTAACTACTTCTAAAACAAAGAGAGGCTAATGTGACTGTGTATTCTAATTTAATCTCACAAATGATATAATCTCCCACCTCAAGAAAAGAAATGGAGAACTATTTCTAGGATTTTACCCTTTAATGTCTTTAACGCATTAGAGTTTCAAAACAGACTGAATAGGCAATAAATATATTTTTATCAGACATTAAAGGAAGAGTACACAACTTAAATGACAAGTTAAAAACGCTTATGCTAAATGATGGATTACTCTAAAATTCCATGGTTACAAAAACATCCTGTGCAAGCTGATCCATATATAGGCTTTAGGGATACAATGTAAACAAACAGCATGACTATGATAAACACCACCAGTTTATGTTCACCTCAGTACAATACCCTCAAGTCATGTCAAACAATATAGACTGAGGCCCTGATCCTGAAATCATATCAATTTGGGTGCACCTTTGCACAGCCCTACTGAAGTCAATGATATTCTGCATGGGTGCAGGACACTACCAGAGAAACCAAAGACAGAAGAATAACGGGCAATTAGCCCCTGACTTGAATTTACATTTTAGGCTCTGATTTTGTAATTACAATTGAATCTATATGTGCAAGTTTCACAGCAGTAAAGTGGCTGCCCCTACATTGTTCTGTCATCTTGCAACGTGAACACAAAAAGCCGTAAAACTAGCTTCCACCCCTCCCTGCCCCCAATAACTGCTTAAAAGATTAAGAACATAAGAATGGCCATACTAGGTCAGACCATCTAGCCCAATATCCTATCTTCCAACAGTGGCCAATGCCAGGTGCCTCAGAGGGAATGAACAGAATAGGTAATCATCAAGTGATCCACTCCCTGTCGCCCATTTCCACTTCTGGCAAACAGAGGCTAGGGACACCATCCCTGCCCATCCTGGCTAATAGCCATTGATGGACCTATCCTCCATGAATTTATCTATTTCTTTTTTTGAACCCTGTTATAATCTTGGCCTTCACAATATCCTCTGGCAAGGACTTCCACAGGCTGACTGTGCATTGTGTGAAGAAATACTTCCTTTTGTTTGTTTTAAACCTGCTGCCTATTAATTTCATTTGGTGACCCCTAGTTCTTAAGTTATGAGAAGGAGTAAATAACACTTCCTTATTTACTTTCTCCATACCAGTCATTATAGTATAGATGATGATCATCATAGCAGTCCAACAACAGTATCTCTCCATGTTATATTAAAACATGGGGTCATATTAAATGGTTACAATTTTAAAGATTACTATTATACTCCATAATAAAAAAATCTTTTATTAAAGGCTAGAAGAACAACATTTTATTTTAAATTTTAAGCAAATCAATCGACTATTGTATACTCAGTTTTAGAATAAAGTATTATTGATCTTGAAAATGTGAATACTCTAGAGGTAATTAAGTCTGCAAATGGGTTATAGAACTGAAACAGTAATTGAATAATTACATCATTTTTATGTGCAAGGCAGCTTAAGTACCACAAGTAAAATAAAAACCAAATAACTGATTTCAACAGCTGCCTCATATTTTTATATTTTGTACTCCAAAATGAAATGTCTATTTGAAACCCATTCCTAAAATAGCCATATATTGTGTGCATTCAGAATAAAGACATATGTTTGCATTTCTGTTTATTCGTTTTCAATCAAAAGACAACCTATAGTAAATTATTGCTCTGACAAACCAAAGTATGATGGTTATAGTAACCTTAATCTTTTTATGTCAAGTTTGTATAGAAAGTCATGAGCTTACAAGCAGCTAGATTTTTACAAAAACTGATGTATGATTTTCTGTGTAACTGGCTCTCGATCACAGTATTTAAGCTGTGTTAACAATATTAAATTCTGCATTTTCACATATGCTCTATTTACACTACTTGTACACCAGTAAGCCATATAATTGTAGCTTATCGTTATATAGGATTTGTTACTAAAACAAAGTCTTACTGTGCTTCTTGCTTAATAAAGTCCAAATACAGCTGACCTAATACCAAAAAAAAAAATGTTAATGATAATTTAAGAATGCATAACTGTTATTAAACATCACAGGGCTTATTGGCATCATTTTAGATGTTTCATTCAACACACTGCCAGAACAAAACAGAAAACAAATCATATGGGGGGTAAGTAGTAAGAAAATGGTTGATTTTAATCAATTGTTAAATATTTACTCAAGCAGTTGCTGAATTCTTCATTCTAGCAGTCTCCCCTCTACCCCCACTACAGTCTGAAATACCATTCTATTCCAAATTTTCATGGGTGACAAATTCAATTAAACATATTCATTACTTTAATGTTCCACTTGGCAGTTTTAGCCAGCATAAAGAATTAAAAATAAATAAATAAATGCTCTGTGACCTTTGTATCGATCAGACTAAAATGGTTTAAGCCTGGCTGTGGGTGGTGGAGGGTTTGGGGAAAAAAACCTCTCATGTTTTCTCTTCCAATTACTGGAGGAGATGATAAAACCACAGCAAATGATGTATCAGCTCATTTTATCTTATCGCTTTGGGGCTAGGTGACAATGAAGTTCATATTTCACTGGTTCCCATTGAAGATTGTGAAAATTACTTGCCCTTATGACCTGAAATTTTACTAGAAGACAGAAATTTCTCTTCTGCAAAGTAATGCAATTTTTCAGATGTCAACCTTTAGCCGAGCTTTAAAAATTAATTTCATTTATATTAACCAATGATATTGATATTTTCACAGAACACTCTTTGATACATGAAGTATGGATCGGCAAATAGATGTTGTTTTAGATGTGTAAAACTATTTGATTTTAAGCTGCTAGTACAGATTTACAGCAAACTGAAATTCCTATATAATAAATAATATTTGTTCTGGCCTGATGCACCTCAAAGCCCCTGGCCTGTAACTAATTCAGAGTGCTTAGTTAGGATTTTATTCCTAATCCTGCTCATATTTAGAAGAATTTGCATAGTAAAGGATATACAAATAAAAACCCTTTCTTTAAAAATAAATAAGTCATATGCTGCCAGAGGCTGACGTGTGCTTGATGTGGTGGAAAACACCTTTAAGCCTTCAAAAATGGTAGCGAAATACTCAGCTGAATTTACTGAGATTGAATCCCTCTCAAAAAGAAAAATTAATGCAGGTCCGAGTGTCTAAAGAGGTTCCTTCATTAAGAGCAGAAAGGAACCCAATGAACAGGACCTACCCATAGGTTTGATTGTTTGTGTTTAAAATTAGAACAGGAAAATTTTATTCATAACCTTTTCTTAAGGTCAGTGGGGTGCTCCTGGCCTGAAGCACCTCACAATGGCTCCTCAGTTGGCCTCAAATTTAGTACAGATGTCAGCACCCAATATCCTATCTCCTCCTCTGCACCCAGTAGCTGGTGTAAAGAATTATTCCTTTAGGCTATAAGTGACCCATACCCTAGCTGGTCTGTAGTGAGCAGGACCAGTGGGTAAAACTCCTTGCCATTGGCAGAAGAGGTTGATATGAAAAAACAAAACAGGGATTGGCTGCTTCATGTGACTGTTAATGGGACACAGAGCCTTCAGTTCAAACTTTTCTCAGCAGAGCAGTGGCGGTTACTAAGACAACGGATACAGACTGGTACATGAAGACTTTACTTTTCAGCTGGGGCAAGAGAATGAAGAACCAGGTAATTATCTATGAGTGCCATGGTCTCTTCATCTTAATCGAGATGGTGTACACCTTTTGGATATGGGGAGACAAAATGCTCAACATATATATCTTAATATAGGATGAGGTCTGGATGCTAGCAGGGTATAACAGTTAAGACAATTTGTCCTAGGAAAAAGATGTTTGATTTCTCTCAGCAACAAGAGAATTAATCAAAGTTTTAGTTGGTTCTCCCATCCGTGCCGGGTCAGGACTTGGAGTAACAACTCTTTGTTGCAGATTAGACATCCGGCTCCTTCAAGAAGAAAGGGAGTTGGATTTTCAGGGAGCCCTAAATTCTTATAAGACCAGCGTGAGGCCTTGGTTTAGAAAGCCCCAGTGAATGTGCCAGAGTGCCACTTGAGCATTAGTAGGGTTTGCACATCGAAGGGTAGAGAAGGTCAATAACTACTTGGCATGGCTACAGCCTTCCACCTTTTACTACTGCCAGACCAAGTTGCCTTTAGGAATTAACAGTACCAAATTTTAAATAAAAGGCTTAATACAGTTACAGCCACTTAGCCAAAAGATACTAATTTCTGTCTCCATTTTCACTGGCTCCCTGTCACTCAGTTTCTACATCACCAATTTAAAGACAGCCCAAGATTGGTAGTGACCAAACTTGCTGCTGTCCAACAGCTGTTCGGTGGCATATGTGAAACAAATCTGTGGTCTCAATCTGCTTCCGGTGAACATGTGTGAAAGTTACAACCACCACTTGGCTCAGACTCAGATGTCAAAAACTTTGAAGCTGCAAAGTACTAATTAACAATTTACTACTACTGAGACAACTAAGTGCAACCCTTAAAAGGTGGTCTCTCTTCAACATTAGCAGGAGGTGTGGAAAAATAGGTGCTGCTTCTACCCCCATGGATAGAAGGCTTCAGTCTCTAGAGCTGTCAATGCAGCACTTACCACAAGCACTAAATTAATTTTTTATTAAAAAAAAATCAGAAATTCTTGCCTGCTCTCTAGGATGTTATGTTGGACAAATAGTTCTCTAGGCAATCTCCGTCTTTGCCTCAGACACAATGATATTTGTCTTATCTACAACACATTTCTGTACGTCACCAGCAAAAAAATTGCAGCAATGCTTTCGGGTCATCAGGAAAAAAAAAACACACTACACCAACTATGATATTCCCAACCGGACCTTCTGTCTGTCCACTCAGACTATATCTCTAGCCGACATACACAGGGAAGAAGAATGGTGACTATATGTAGCTTTAACAAAGTTTCCCTTCAGTTCTTGTCACGGCTTTCACAATATTAGTTACACCACCTTCACATATGCAATAAACTAAAAGGACTGCAAAAAGACTAACTAAAACACATCTCTTAATACACAATCAATAGTTAATGGGAATAAACTGTATTTAAATGAATGTATTGGGTGATCTCAGTTGATACTGCCACATTAAAATAGGAACCATTGTTTCTTTAGGGGAAAAAACATGTTTAAAACCAAAGCTGAACAAATGTATGATCATGTATGGATTCAGATACACAGAAAAACGTTTGTTTATAGATCTACATACACATGAGGTGGAGGCCTACGCTGTCGTACCGGTGTAATTCGTAAAATATAAAAAAGTCGAAAATGGCTGAGAACTTAAAAATCTGCCAGTAACAGACTAAATCCCAGTGATGACTGAACCTGGTGATATGCTGAAACAAGAGCTCTCAACCCTGCCTGTAGCTGTCTCCATGCTTCACGCTGACTCAACTAATATTCTAGGCTTCCAAGTGAGGCACAGAGAGTTACAATCCTGTAATCTTATTGTATAGACATAAGAGAGGGGAAAGGGAGGAGAGAGAGAGCGTGCTCATGCACATGAACAAACAAGATTATATTAATGTAGGAGGAACATAGGAATTCCCTTACTGGCCCAGATCCAAGATACATCCAGTCCAGTATCCTTCTCTCCAACAGTGGCTAGTACCAGTTGCTTCAGAGGAAGGTGTAAGATCCCTGTAGTAGCAAATGTGGGATAATCTGCCCCTCACATTAAATCTCAACTTGGTCTCTCTAATAGTAACAGTTAGAGACTCGCTTAAGCTCTGAAGTATTATAGCACTTCCAAAATCATTACATTTAATTATAACAACTCTGGATATTCTTGCAATACATATAAATGCCCAATTCTTTTTTGAACCTTACTAAGTTCTTGGCCTCAGTGATTTCACAGGATAATTAGTTCCAGGCTAAATACACTTTGTGTGGGAAAAGTATTTCCTTTTATCAGTTCTGAAAGCGCCAAATTTCATTTCCACCAAATGTCCCCTCTTTCTTGGGTTATGAGACAGGATGCATCTGTTAAGGCTCTTCAGGTACACTTTATCCCTAGGTAGTAGTAATTCCTTAAGTTCTTTGCATCAAATGCTTGAAGCAGAGAAGTTAGACAATGCAGGTGGTACAGGTGATGTCTCACCATATATGATTCATCACTCATCATGTGGATGGGGTTGGTGGGGCGGGGTGGGCAGGAGAAAAAGAATCCTTATGCCATGATTACTGTGCTTGGATTCTGTGTCTTATCTTGTCTGGGTTGGCTGTGAGCTGCTCTGTAGCCCAGAATCTCTGTAACATCAAGAACTACAACTAATTCCACACCTCCTAACTCTTTTCCTGTCCCCAGGGCTTGTAGAGAGTGGGAGAAAACACAGTGCTATCTATGTTGCCTTACATTGCTCAGGCATTTGAAGTTCTCCTCCCCAAACCCTGGTGGCTCATTTACAGCTCCACCAAAGCAGCATATAGAGACCAGACCAGGGGCCAGATACAGTGCCTACGGTCACTAAAGAAACACAGATACCAAATATACATGAACTGAGTAAGAATCACACGTCCTGCAAGAGTAGATATATTTCTGGAGCAAGAGAACTGACCACATCTATCAACCTTAAGGTTTTTCACTATGGCCCATCATTATAGGAGCTCAGCAGCTTTCCTTTTAGGATCATTCACTTAAATAATTTGATATATTAAAAATAAACATCTCACAGAATCATAGAGAATTAAGGGCAATATGGAGCAGTGGGTTAATATAACAGCTGCTGGCTTTCACCTTTGTAGGATGTAAAATAAATGTAATAGGCCTTGATTCTTCAACCAGATGTCCTAATGCAGACCCTTGCTCCCCGGGCTGTTTAATGCCCAGACACTATAGGCTTGTGCCTAGAGCTTCTGGAGTTACATGATGAGGGGATAATCACATCTTTCAGTCTTCCAAGCGATTGGAAAAAAAGAGAGTCTGAAAATGTGACTCAAGCGTAACAATGTCTACCTTGGACTGCTGACAGCCTTAAAAAACAATTCTGAAGTTATGAACTGCCCTATGAATTTCAATGGGAGGTTAAGTCAGAGACTGACTGCTTGAAATCAGGGGGAGGGCAATAGAAGCCACCTACATGGCCCCAACAAAGGATTCTGTATACACAAAGAGAGTGGGTAGAGGGATCAGCCCACCAACCCAAGAAGATACAGCCTGCCTGCCAGAGAAAGTACTGAGGTGCCTCCTTATTACCACTCCTGTCTCTTGGAGGGTAAGAAGGGTCTGCTACCACTGGAAGCCCAAAAACAAAGGGGGGCCAGTTGCAACTCTTGAGAGAGACAAGGAGACCTCATGTTGCCCCTGCACCTCTGAGAAAGGAGAAACCTTTCCGTCACTGCCATTCTAGGTAAGGGACAGGGCATCAGGATTGGGGCTATCAGCTATAGACAATCTCATGGTGTATCAAAGGGCTCAGATTGCTTTAATTTGGCTTTGCCTGCAACAACACAGAATACCATGCAAGTCATTTCAATTCTGCACAAGGAGTACTTTTGCATCTACCAGTACGGCAGAATTGGGATCTTGGTTTCTTGTGTATATTTCTCCACATCACAAAACTGCTGTACAATTTTGCACAATTGGCACTGGGGTCCAGTGGCAGACTGGGAAGATATAGGGTGTACATGAGAGAGTGAATCTGGAGACCCAAATATGCAGGGGTAGGCTGGGACTGAAGTATGGGTGAAGTTCCACAAGGCGCCTAAGTACCTGTGATCTCTTGTCATTTCAAATAATAAGGATATTTCCTTCCATGACAAGTTGACTGGGCAACAAAATGTCAGATGAAATTCAGAGTTGATGAATGCAAAGTAATGCACACTGGAAAACATAATCCCAACTATATATACAAAATGATGGGGTCTAAATCAGATGTTACTGCTCAAAAGAGAGATCTTGGAGCCATCATGGAGACTTCTCTGAACAGATCTGTACACTAAGTGTCAGGAACCATTAGGAAAGTGATAGATAATAAGACAAAAAATATCATAATGCCACTTGCTAAATCCATAACTTGAATCCTGAGTGCAATTCTGGTCACCCTATCTCAAAAACTATATATTAGAATTGGAAAATGCACAGAGAAGGGTAACAAAAATGATTAGGTGTACCGGAAAACTTTCATATAAGGAGAGATTAAAAAGACCGGGACTGTTCAGCTAAGGAAAACAGACAACTAAGGGGAGATATGATAGAGGTCTATAAAATTGTGACCGGTGTGGAAGAAGTGAATAGGGAAGTGTTTCACATAATATAAGAACCAAGGGTCACCCAATGAAATTAATAGGCAGCAGATTTTAAAACAAACAAGGAAGTATATCTTCACACAACACACAGTCAACCTGTGGAACTTGTTGCCAGGGGGTGTAATGAAGGCCAAAAGTATAACTGGGATCAAAAAAGAATAAGAGAAGTTCATAAAGGATAGCCAACATGGTCAGGGATGCAACCCCATGCTCTGGGTATCCCTAAGCCTCTAACTGCCAGAAGCTGGGACTGGAGGGCAGGGGATGGATCATTTGATAATTGCTCTATTCTGTTCATTCCCTCTGAAGCATCTGGTACCAGCAACTGCAGAAGACAGGATACTGGGCTAGATGATCTGTCCCAGAATGGGAGTACTTGTGGCACTTAGAAACTAACAAATTTTTTAGAGCATAAGTTTTCGTGGGCTACAGCCCACTTCATTGGATGCATAGAATGGAACATATAGTAAGAAGATATATATATACGTACAGGGAAAGTAGAAGTTGTAAGAGGCTAATTAAGATGAGCTATTATCAGCAGGAGAAAAAAACTTTTGTAGTGATAATCAAGATGGCCCTTTTAGACAGTTGACAAGAGAAGGTGTGAGGATACTTAAGGAAATAGATTCAATATGTGTAATGACCCAGCCACTCCCAGTCTCTATTCAAACCCAAGTTAATGGTATCTAGTTTGCATATTAATTCAAGCTCAGCAGTTTCCCCTTGGAGTCTGTTCTTGAAGCTTTTCTGTTGCAAAATTGCCACCCTTAAGTCTTTTATGAAGTGGCCAGACAGACTGAAGTGTTCTCCTACCGGTTTTTGAATGTTATGACTCCTGATATCAGATTTGTGTCCATTTATTCTTTTGCGTAGAGACTGTCCGGTTTGGCCAATGTACATGGCAGTCGGGCACTGCTGGTACATGACGGCATATATTACATTGGTAGATGTGCAGGTGAACGAGCCCCTGATGGCCCGGCTAATGTGATTAGGTCCTATGATGGTGTCACTTGAATAAATATGTGGACAAAGTTGGCATTGGGCTTTATTGCAAGGATAGGTTCCTGGGTTAGTGTTTTTGTTGTGTGGTGTGTGGTTGCTAGAGAGTATTTGCTTCAGGTTGGGAGGCTGTCTGTAAGTGAGGACTGGTCTGTCTCTCAAGATCTGTGAGAGTGAGGGATCATTTTTCAAGATAGGTTGTAGATGTTTGATGATGCGCTGGAGAGGTTTTAGTTGGGGGCTGAAGGTGACAGCTAGTGGCATTCTGTTATTTTTTTTGTTGAGCCTGTCCTGTAGTAGGTGACTTCTGGATACTCTTCTGACTCGGTCAAGCTGTTTTTTCACTTCAGCAGGTGGGTAGTGTAGTTTTAAGAATGCTTGAAAGAGATCTTGTAGATGTTAGTCTCTGTCTGAGGGACTGAAGCAAAGGTGGTTGTATCTTAGAGCTTGGCTGTAGACAATGGATCGTGTGGTGTGTCCTGGATGGAAGCTGAAGGCATGTGGGTTAGTATAGCAGTCAGTAGGAAATGGACCACTTGTGTGGATTGGTCTAGGGTGAGGTTGATGGTGGGATGGAAATTGTTGAAATCACGGTGGAATTCCTCAAGGGCTTAAGGTGCCACAAGTACTCCTGTTCTTTTTGTGGATACAGACTAACACGGCTGCTACTCGGAAACCTGTCCCAGAATGACAGGTTTCAGAGTAGCAGCTGTGTTAGTCTGTATCCGCAAAAAGAAAAGGAGTACTTGTGGCACCTTAGAGACTACCAAATTTATTTGAGCATAAGCTTTCGTGAGCTACAGCTCACTTCATCGGAGGCATTCAGTCCCAGAATGGCCATTCTTCTGTTCTTAAGTTTGAAGTACAGGATATACAGGTAGTTTATGTATTTATGGCACCTGGAAGAGGAGTGAAACACTACCTCATTTCTGGGAGAGGAGCATATCATTCCCTGCACGGGTTAGGAACAAGTTCACAACTATAAACTTTTCAGACTTTACCTATGAAGATATCAGTATCTCTGGCACAAGATGTTGTGCAGTGGAAATGAGGCTGCAGGGGATAGTGAGGGCAGTCAGTTTGGTGGCTGTCACAGAAGCCCTCATTGTTGACGACTCGATGAAGATTAAGGGACAAAGAGATTAGTCCCTTCTTCCAGCAGTATTCAAGGACTACCTGTTTTGATTGGTTGGGATTTTTCAGTGTGGTAAAGTAATACAACTTCAGTATCTAGTACAAATAGTATCATTAACATGTGTTCAGACACTCCTTTCTAAGTTCTTCAGCCACTGATTGACTGATTGATATAACATTATCTCTGGCTGGCAAATTTTGCATTTCTGATTGATTTAATGATATTTATGGATTTTAAAATACAATATAATTAAATGGTGAAAAAGCAATTAATTTCAGCAAGTATGAATGTTAGCTTTTAGAACTCTCAAACACTGACGTAGACTGTTGTAGCTAAGGAACCCACTGACAGCAGTAAAACATCTAAAGATGGCAACTATCTGCTTTTCAGTGTTAAACCCAAACAGAATGCCCATGTTGATAGAGTCCACTTTGTTTTAAACATGTGTTTGCAAGTCTTAAGTACTGTCATCTCATCTCCCTGTTGGAGTTTGATTGATTACTCCTTTTCCTTATGTTCATTAATCTCATCACCTTATCTTTTATACCACTTCATTTTAGCAGAAAGGCAATAATAAAACCCTCATCCATTATCCTTTTACTCATCTAGTCATGCAGAAATGGTTAATAACATTCTACAAATTGAACTTCAATCACCTCATTTTCTCCTTTGTCGAATGCACATTAAAGTATATTCCAAAAGTGCAATTTGTTTTACCACGGAATTTGTGTTATATTGCTACAGACAACTAAAATTAAGTGTTTCTCAGTTTGGTTATTAAACATATCCAACTGTCCTTTTATCTCTGATACTAAAACATTAACTCATTTTATTAGGGCATAATAATACTAGAGCCTTATCTCCCAGAACACGGAGACATCTAGTCTGCCTAATAGTAAGTGTTATACAATGGGTCATTATCTTATTTTTTTTTTAAATTATGCTTGTGGTAATTTATGAATTGGTACATTATTGCAGATGAAATTGCTCTCCATTTAAGAAAAGTTAATTTGTTTACATGCAGGCTTATCTTCAAATGCAAGCCCCATTAGAGAAGCGGTCCATAACTGTCACACCAACTGAAAAGGGGGAATAGGTGGATATTGGAAAATTCAGCAGCACAATATATTAATACTTCAGTCACTAATTTGTAGTTTGAAGTAATTAACAGTGCGCTAATTCCACTTTGCAAAAAAACTGTGATCCTAAAAAGGGTCTGGCAATTATGTAATTTCCAGCAACAGTCTGGAAACTTTCTTCATAAACTTTTTTCTCATCTTTATGAACAATGATTCATCTTTATCCAACTAAACTGGACTATGGATCCTCAAAAATAACCACATTCTAAGGATGCATGCTGGAAAGACATTGTTAATTACTGATTGTTTCTTACAGTAAAAAAATGAGTGCAATCCCGGCACTATTTAAGTCAGTGGCAAAACTCCGATGGACTTCGGTGGGGCAGGATTTCACCCTGTGTTTACTCATGCTTTGGCCATTAACTCAATGAACTGTGAAAAGCATAGGACTTCAGGTAAAACTTGTGTACTTTTAAACAAATATAGCCACAATCATTTAAGAAGGCTATTACTGCTACTGTTCTATAAAGATATGTTCCCCAGTATTATTTTCCTTTCTCAATAATCTTAAGGGTTCTAACTACACATCTTCTGTGTGGCTTCGGGTGATCAAATTCTGACCATAATTCTCCCTTCAATGAAGGAGGGAGTTAGGTATAGTTTACTACCATAATAAATGCTTGTAATACTGATGATTATTATAGATTTTATACATGGACATAGAATACTACCTACTTTTCATGTTGAACACAGGTATGTATGCAATTTAAGTAAATCTTCCTTATAAAAATGTACCTGCCCCATAAATGTTGTGTTTCTTAGAATATCGAGCATCTTGACACTTCTCTGTATGTACCACGCAACCACATTCAGCCCTGGCATAAGCAAGTGCTACTCCCTTTGAAGTCAATAATTCTGCCACTCAAGAGTTATGGGACATCATCTTGATGAACATACCTGAAAGTGTCAACAGCTACATTTTCACTTTCTTGGTTCGCCCTGTGTAATATGGGATCCTGATTTAAAAACAAACCAACCTGCTCCAAACCCAGTACATGCAATTGCCATATACTCATTGCAAAGCTACTGAATTTAACAGAACATTAATAGCTATCAAAGCCAAAAATTTTCAGATATAGGTGCTTAAGGTTAAAATTTAGATTTCTAAATCCATATTAAGGCACCTAAGTGAAAGTTGCCCAATTATCACAAGATGTAATCTGAGGATTATGGTAACTAAAACAGATCCTAAACATCACCTGAAATGATGTAATTTTTTCAGTCTGCTCACTTTCTAGAATGGTACAAGTAAAGTCGCTCCGTTTAGGCATCTTCTGTTTTGAAAGGTTTCACACCTATTTTTAAATGAGTCTCATAACTGAGAGATCTTCAAGATGCTTTCTATTTCTTGAACATCTGCCTTAATAAGATGTAAATAAAAGAGCCATTTACATACCTCATGACAGAGTCTAGTTTTGTGAAAATTGTACAAATCTGATATAAATTGGGAATAAGAGAAAGCAGGATAAAATCCTAAAAATCCTTTAAACTGCTGGCTAAAGTTTCCTAAACTTTAAAAAAAAATTAAAAAATTTAAGTTTATACTGTACAAATTTAACTCATTTGGCTCATTTTATGCTTTTTTGAAGTAAACTAGTGATGCTACAGAACTCTGATGTGACAATATATTGCAGGAATATATGAACAAGAGAATAGTAAGCACTTAAGTCTTGATTCTAATCTCTAACCACATCCCTGTATAATATAACATGTCATCACCCATAAGTAAATGAGTTCATCAATTTAATGAGGGTTCAGACAAATCGGCTGCCTAATGAGCACTCAAACTGATGTGGCAAGGGTTCTGCTCCAGTGCTGACAAAATCACTTTGATGAAACTGACAAAAGCACCAAAGCACTGTTCCTTCTGCACATTTACCGGCAACTAGTCAACATGAAATGATAATCAGTATTTGCAAACTATGTAGTGAAACCCTTTTTGTGTCAGCCATTTTTGGCATTTCGGTGCTTCTGCTCGCAGCAATCACTGCTTTATTCCCCTCCCTTCAGGAAACTCTGTGTATATTACTGGAATTCATTTTGTTAGAACTTTAAACAATTTTCTTGGATTCTTTTAGAAGACTGTATTTTGGGGGTGGAGGGGAGAGTGGGGAATGGTTTTAAACTCATTTACTTTGAGTATGTGAAGAGAATTTCCAAAAGCAGATAGCCACGCTTCCCAATTTTACAAACATGCCATGTTTTAATGTAAATACAAAGTAAATTAAAATATTTTCCAGCCTTGGGAGTGAGTCAGGAAAGTAACACTGGTCTCTTGTTAAAAACAAATAGTAAAGATTTAACTTTAATTTTCAAATGAACAGTAATGGCCCCACACTTGTTTCCCAACTCTGTGTTCCAAAGCAGCAAAACCACAGGGGGCAGGAAAGGGGAAATGGACCTAACAAGAATGTTACCAATCATTGCTCTATGCATAAATCCTTAAATCTTTGCCCATGACCACTCAGAGGAATTTCTGATGGCCAAGACTAGCCAACTATTGTGCAGTCTAGTTTCAAAGGGCAGGGGCCATGATTGGCTAGACAAGTGTAGTGAAGGGTTAAAAAAACTGGTGGGTTAAAAATGCTAAATCATACGAGTTAAAAAATGCTAATCAGCTTGCCATTATTTATTTTTTAAAATAGGGCTAAAACATAGCCTGTCTCCAAGACTCCCAGTGTGGTTTGTGTCAGACTTAGATCATCTGTTTAGACTAAATTCCATAGGGTGACAAGACCATCTTGTACAGTGCTAAGCACAGAGGTGTTATTTAAATAATAAGTGACACAGAGGTAGCACATTCTTGATAACCCAGGCCTGGCCCCTTCTAAAAGGTCAATTGGGCAGATTCTGGAGCAGTTTTAGGATGCAGACAAATAGCCTGAAATCACCAAATTCACTTCACCTGTAACCTAAGGTAAAGTTTGAACTTTGGCCTCCAGAGTTGCACCAAATGCAAGTGCACCAAATGACTACCTCAGTCTTTCTTCAACTCATCCACTTCTATACAGTTGCATAGTTTCCTACTGATGAGAAACTGCCATTTAGACTAAATTCCATAGGGTGACAAGACCATCTTGTACAGTGCTAAGCACAGAGGTGTTATTTAAATAATAAGTGACACAGAGGTAGCACAGCAATGTCTTTTACCTGCCAGACCCCTAATTACACAATTACCCCAAAATGGCATTGACAGAGTCATGATCATATACATCATACAGCCAAGCACTAACTCATTTACCAGAATGCATATTTGAATCTTCTTTTCTTGTATTCTACAGGGGTTTTGTGCTTTAAAGGATAATGATATTTCTTTTTCATATAAAAAAGTTCTATCTTTTAATAGCTGGTTGCTACTGTACACGTACTACTGCACAGATGGCTAGGAAATTTATCAGCAGTGTCCATCTGGATACTTGGGAAGAAGCAGTTCTTAGGTCTTCAAGGTCTAGACACAGACTTAGGAAGCAGTAGAAAATACGGACTTCTGCTGAAGGGCAGACAACACTGAGAGCTCATCCTAGTTCTTGTGCAGGGGATTAATGGAACTGCTGGGCACAGGGTGTGAATCAAAGCACGGGAACTTGAGGCTTGGGTCCTTAAAATGGTAATCCTAAAAAAACATCCAGAGACCATGTAAAGGGATCATTCTAGGGTAAGACTAGAGAGCATTCAGAAGGCAAATAACTCACTACATGTTTAGTTATAATGGACAATATTTTCCAAGTTACAAAGAAGAATTAAGTGCCCAGCTCACACTGAAACTGAATGGAAGCTGGGTACCTAACTCATATGTCCCCAGTTGTGATTCTTAATAAAGTTGTGGCATGCTTGCCTTCATCTTAAAACCGTATCTTATTATTCAAAGGGAGACTGCAAGTTAAAGTTAGAAGTATTTTAATACTTCGGCTACTTTTTTTCATATATAAAGTTAACACATTCAGGGTTCTTTCTGCCAAACATTTTATATACCATCACAGCCAAATTGTAATGGTGGAATATAAGTGCTATTTTACGTATATTTTTTCAATACAGAACCCAAAATAGCATAATTTCAATGTCCCTTGCTGAACCATAGTATCATATAGCCGCAGTACATAGTGTTTTTGATAATGCAGTGACTCAAGCCTGAAAGAGCAAAACTTATACTTCTTTTCATTCACGTGATTCTTATTCATTTCAATACACTGCACATATTTTGAGGACTGATTTAAAGATTTATATTAACAACCATATTTCACAGACCTGTACATACTTCAAAACACTATGATTGTTTATACAGGTGTACAGTAGATCTATGTGCTGCAGTGATTTTGAACATGTTCCTTCATAATTAGGTACCAATGTGTTCTGTACGTGTTTTTATTGATTACGTAAAAGTTAATCTATCTGTAATGAATAACATATACAAACACTGATCACTCTGCAGAAAATTTAAAAAAGGTACCCGTAGAGAACCAAAAAAGAAAAGTGGTGTGTCTGTGTGCACTGCAGACTGAAGAAAAGTATGATTAGCTTTAAAGTGGAATGCTCTCGTTAAGGAAAACTAACATACAATTTAATCTTAAATCCATTTACACATTTCCCCTAACATGATTTCCCAGTTTAGAGGATATCAAATATATGTGTTATACAGCTCTTTGTAATGGGGATATTCAAGTCCAAAACACTGCAGGAGTCCCCACTGTCTAGCTGAAATTGCACTGGGTGTTTCCCTATTAACACTGCTGCATTCATGGAGTTTAATATTGTCCCTTGTTGCTTTCCTGTTCCAACAGCCTGAACCTGATACATTCTGGGACTCAAGAAGACAGTCATGATATCATCATGGCTGTCTGATGTGTCCTCCCACTCTTGTACAATGCTGACTGAATCTTTCTGGGACCTTTCCCATCTCTTTCACACCCTGCTAAAATGGTTCAACTTGCCACATTTTTTGCAATGCTGTCCTAGTGCAGGCCACTTCTCCTTTACCCACTCATATTGTCTCCCATATTAAATGTGTTTGTCTCAGAGTCTGGAACCCTGGCTACTGCTCTCCTGTGTTATTGTCTTACTGCATGTAGTTCTGGGAGCTAGGGTCCCTTCTGCATCCTAGGGCTTTCATCATTTCTCTTGAGCCTTTTACTGCACACCGCATATCTACGCATCTGTCTAATGAGAGATTGCCTTCCTGGGGTAGCCGTTCCCACAGGTGGTGATCTCAAGTCCCACAGACTATCCTGTCCTGAATCAGGGAGTCTGCAAAGTCCTCAAAATGCCTTATACATACCAGCATGTAGCAGCCAGTATGTATAAGGCGGTAACACAGAGGTCTATTCCCTCCCCTTCAGAATGGTCTCTAGTAAAAAACCTGTGTCATGCCACAATTTTGTTCTGCTTTGGGGTGTAATACATCTCCAGATCTAGGGCTTGAGGCACTGGTGAGCTTCAGAGTGCTACAGATCTTTCT
The DNA here is from genome assembly GCF_965140285.1 of Lepidochelys kempii. Classification (NCBI taxonomy): domain Eukaryota; kingdom Metazoa; phylum Chordata; order Testudines; family Cheloniidae; genus Lepidochelys; species Lepidochelys kempii. Next base: position 56,887,804 of record NC_136383.1, read on the forward strand.
GCCATGCTCTCCAATAAGGTAAAATACTAGTTACACTTTCTGGCTATTGTCATGCCCCTATACAATCAGGTCCGTGTACACTTGAACTCCTCCCTAGGTCAATCACTGGGCTAGGTTTGTATCTTCAAAATCCAGGGTTCCGAGGGGCTTCAGACTGAGTTCCATGGCTCACACAGCCAGTTTCTGCACTGCAGAAAGCTTACAGATCAGATGCTGCCACCAAGTTTCATCAGTAAAGAGTGAAGCTGAATGCAAATGAAATTGAACTAGTGTAATTTTGTCCACTGTCCACTGCTCTGTCCATGTGCCTGAGTTGCTTCCAGCCATTTCCTGTTCACCCTGGTGTCTAGTTCATAACAGCTCATCCAAGGGAAATGGGCTCTCAGACTCCAGTTCCATTGATCGTGATACAGCTACTAATATCCCACACTATAGTTACAGACTTGGTAACGAAAGCTAAATTTAATTACAGTTTATCTGAAATAATATAAGATTATGTATAAACTAGATGATATTACAGATTTTTTTATGTCCGATCTTGGGGAGGGGGGAATTATTTTATTACTAAACAAATGAGACTACTTGCATTCTCAGCTCAGATAAAAGTGTTACCCCATCCCCTAGCAGAATGCGTTCTTAATGACATGCATTCACTCCTTTTCCCAATTAACTACTCTCAGCCAAAGATTTGTAAAGGCTGAAGCTTTATGTACAATTAACAGTCAAACTGTAACAACACAAATTACATGTCATCCTTATCACAGTTTACACATTGAACTCCTGTATCTTGTTGCCAGCAGACAGCCCTTTCTATCAGGGGAATATTGTCATGAATTTGTTCAGTGTCTGAGTACAACATCTCATACCACAAGAGGGTTTACTACACACTCCATGCCATGTGTGCTGAGAGCCCTATCACCCCATTTTTTCATTCTGTTAATAAGTAGGTTGTATGCCTATTGCACAGCACATGTGTGCTGAGAGCCCTATCACCCCATTTTTTCATTCTGTTAATAAGTAGGTTGTATGCCTATTGCACAGCACAGGCCAGTTCAGTATTTCTACAGGCCTATCTTAATACAGATTTCCATATAGTACACAAAATGGGATAATATCACAAGCATAAATACTCCTAATCAGTTAAGAAAGATCTCCTTCTCTTGTCTGAACATACTTCCAAGGAGTCTAAGGATACCAATATGCTATTCCTGGCAAAATTATCCAACTCTAATTGAAGTCCAATGATCTGCATTCCATATTCAAGCATATATTTACGTTTAAGTATATTTGGCTTTTTGCTTGCACTACTATCCCAAACATTTCCTTTCCTATCTGTGACTGAGCAGTAATCATTAAAAAAAGCCAAACAAACACCTAGCTGCTATTTAGGTACAAATAACCACACTCAAGAGAAATACTTCAATGTTATAATAACTGAAGCACATTAAAAAGTTAATTGAAATGTTTTTCCTAAAAAAAATGGAAAAATGTTTTTCTTAAAAAAATGTATTCTCTTACTAGCATTAAAAGAATGCATGGCTATAATTAAAATAACTAAGTACATCTTGAAGAAAAGTAGCTGAAAAAAACATTCCTTTTCTTTTTACCTGCCATAAGTAGAGGTCAGGATTCTGTATTTTACCTGCTATAGTTGAAGACTTCAACACCTAAAGCAGTGTCAAGAACGTAGCTCTCTATTATTCTTTAGGTGTTTGGGATGTCATCCACTTTGTATGGGAACTCTAGTTTTGGCAGTTAAAATCCTTTCAGTTTATCTTTGCATTTAAATATGTATTTATCATTTTTATTGATATAATTATGGAACTGAAATCTCAGTTAGTGTTGAGGCTTTTAAAATTTTATTTTCTTTGTACAAACATATTTTACAATTTGCCATAACCTAATGTATGCTTTACAAAGTTTTAAAAATATTATTTGAGGTTTGTAACCCATTCCAGTATTTTATATTTGGATATTAAATAATATATTCCATAAATATCCCTTTCCTGAGTAAGATTTCTGCAACAGAGATTGCCTGTTGTTGTTCATTTTTCTTAGGTAAGAAGCAGCTAAATGTAATCCCTTAGCATTTCATTATGTTTTTTCTAAATTCCTCTCTACAAGCTATTCTCTCGAATATATAAATATCTGTCTAGGTTTATCTGTGTAGAGACAAGCACTAATGAACTAACACTAATGTTATACATCATTTTTTCTTCTGAATTATTTACCAATTGGCAAATATTTCAGATTTAAATTCTGGTACTCATCTGACCGATTTCCATGAATATTCAAGCCAATCCAAGCTTCTGTGTTGCTTTTAGCTTCTTTATGTACAACAAACAGTATTCAATTCGTGAACAATTACAATGTTTAGTATCATATTTAAAACTACCATTCAAACCTTTTCTTAATGCTATTATCAGTTTTTCTTCTGAAACAATTTTGTGTATAAATATAAAAGCACTGGATTTTTATTGATGCTGCCCTCTTTGTTTTCTCCCACTCTGCAAAGCCCTTTTGGGACACTAAGCCTGCATTAACCATAATACGGATTAAACTCTTTGTCCTATTGCACAGAGTTTGTTAGCAGGTTAGTCTTTTTACATTCTTCACAGCCTGCCTGCAGCTTACCCTTTAGGCCTCACAAAATACTTCTGTGGATTTACAAAAATGCCAGAGTGGTCTCAGGGTTAATTGGAAGAAAAGTGAAGCCTTTAACGCATTGACTCATTAAACATTTAGCCCACTACAATCCACTATCCTAGGCAAAGAAAAAGGCTCTGTAGAGACCTTGGCAATAATAAGGTAGCAAAGTAGCTGAAAATAATGACTACTGGTTGTTCTACAAAATGGAGAAGGCTTAATTTATCTGGAAAAAAAAAAAAAAAAAGGTTTGATGGCACACAAAGAAACATTCCCTGTTCAACTACCTAGCTCAGTACACTGAAAAAGGAGGATAGCTTTAACACTTTGTTAACCGGAGTCACTGATCAAAATGGCCAAAGGGTCCTCCTAAAGTCAGTAAAAAGACAGACTTCAAGTTTAATTCTGAGGTATTCGCATCTTTTGAGTTACACCATACTACTGTTGCTCTACAGTCAACCTGTAGAGGAAGGTGAGAGATGAAGTGTGGTAATGAGGCAAACAAAACAAAAGGTATGCGAATACTGTTTTGATTTTAGCCAAGTTAATTCATTTATTACCCAGCAAACTACTTTTTATGGGTTTTCTATTCAGTAATCTCTGTAGAAGAAACATTCTAATTCTTGTTTTCAAAGTCTGTTCACTTCATTCATACCTATGATTGCAAAGTCATGCTTATTATTGGCTACGCTCAGAGTTTTAAATGACATTTCTTTTCTGACAAAAAAGAGAAATGAAATATATTTAGCAAACTTTTATATTTATCTGCTTTTATAACATAGTATGATTGTTTATTGTTCTCCAGATTAACTTTTCCACCACCTCACCCCTTTTCCTCATTCCCCTCTTCAGAAAAAGAAAATGTCACAAAAATCAAACCAGCCTGGGACTTGAAGTAAAGGATTAGGTGGCATTTGTGCAAAATGCAGATAACAAAAGCAAGAGTGAAGAAAATTGAAGAGACAGCCGAACTCCAGCAACAAAATGGTTAAAGAATCTGAATCATTGTTCTCCTTATTCTGAGTTTGCTATATTGTGAACAGCGCAAACATCAGACAAGTTAAGATTACTGACTATTATCTCTTTAATTTTCTCCGCTTTCCCTCACATTCCCTCTTGCTATCAACACACTATTTTTCCAAAGCTTCTCTTCTGCTAAGTAGTAAACTTTCCCTAATCCATCTATTATTGAACCTTTAATTGGATTGGGAGCAGGGTGGTATATAAAATAGCCCCTATTCAGTCAGAAAGACTGTAGTTTTAGAGACTTAAAGGAGAAAGGTATTGTGAAAGAAAATCCACAGGGAATCAAGGATTAAGAGGTGGCTCTACTGAACTCATCAGCTCCACAACACATAATGAATTGTTTCCTTAAACAGGTAGCTTTCTAAATAAATAGACTGACTTGCAGTGTAACTAGTCTTTCAAAATACAAGGTAAATTGAAAATAAAAATGGTCTTAGCAGAGAATAAAGAAGCACATGATGTTGCTGCTTCTATTTAGCACCTTTACATTAATAACCATTTACATTCTCTCACCTTCAGGTAAATAGCTGCAAAACAATTACAAGAACATGGAAACATAATGCAAAGTGATAAAATACACATTATGCTCAACTAAGACACTAAATTTATACACCTACATTTCTTTGGAGTAAGTTATAATTTATATTATATTTATAAGTTATATTTATTTATAATCAAATCCAGTGGAACCTTCATCTAAAACCCTTCGCTCTCCCCACCTTCCAAAAAGTAACAAAGTACTTCAAAGTGAAGTTTCGCTATGCAGTAGGACTGCCATTGAAGTTAGCATTACCTGACAGTTGCAACTCACTTACATCTGAAATTATCATTTCCCCCTATATTTAGAACAGAAAATGTCTGTGTTCCTTTTGTGACAATGGTTGGCAAATGCTGACTTTTAAATGCATTCTGCCATAAGAGAAGATGACATAGCTGGCCAAAAAGATCTCCCTTTACTTTAGAGAGTGGTGACAGGGCCTTGTTACCTCCTACAGTTGCTGTGGACACACAAAACATATATTCATTCCCAACAGGGAATAACTGTAGCAAACACATCCTACTCCACCTTACTCCATGCTGGAAACAACTATGAAAAGTTCAGAAGCCAAGTATTTCTCCTTATCATTCCCCGCAAGGGTAGTGACAACTTCTTCTTTGTTCCTCTTTCACTGGGCATTTAGAGCAGAGGAGGAGGAGGAACAGGTGATAATCCTTTTCAGAACAGAGCAATTAATATCTTGATGAAACCGCCATGAAGCAAAACCATGGTGGTTTCACCAAGGGTGTGCATGGGTGCACACAGAGTGTGTGTGGAGAAGGGTGCCAAAGAGAGGCCATGCAAACAGACTCCACACACCCCGGTATACCATTTTGCAATGCCTCATCATAGCTCATGCAATGTGCATGGGGATTTGTGAAGATGACAAGTGTGGTTTAGGAAAGTGCAGAGGGCTCTTGATTATGTGAATATACCAGCCAACACCTCCCAGGAATGGCAAAGTACAGAGCAGGAGTCAATATTAAATATTACAGCCTATAGGTTTAAGTAGGTATGGGACAGCTGCACTACTGCTCTGTGGCCTAGCAAGGAGATGGAGAATATCCTTGACTCTGAAATGAGAGTGACTCCTATACCCAACCAGTTTACTCAGGCATTGTCCAAACAGAACACAAAATTATATTAGTGATCAGGCAATAATATATTAACCTCTTATCTGATACAAACAAGATTATTACACAGTAAGACAACTTTGCTTTCAACATGTATATTCATACACTTGATTCCCAAGAATATTAGCACACGAATTATGTTAGTAGATCACATTATCATTCTTTAACATAACGTTTGTCAGAGATTTCGATATACAGGAAATGTGAGCTCTAACTGATGTTATACTAACACATATTGTATTAGAGCTCCAAATGGACAGAAATACCACAGGTGCCTATAGAAACCAGGCCAACTAGTTCACAAAATAATTAATCGATGTTTGATACCCGAACTTTGCTATCTGTAAAAATATCTAAAAACAGTGGCCTGATTTTTCAGAAATGCTGAGCACCTACACCTCCCTTTTCAGCCAAGGGGAGTTGAGAGTCATCAGCACTTCTGAAAACCAGGTTGTTTAAGGCACCGAAGTTTAAAAATGCTTGTCTATGTACATACAGCACTTCACAACCAAAACAGAACCTCTTTCAAGGTGCTGGGTAGACACTAGTGCACTGGGAAAGGGGAAATGTTATCTAAGGGCTCCAGGGAAAACCATTACTTTTATGAAAGGTGCTACAGGATCTCTACTAAATATACAGGGAAGATAGGATCCCTGTTTAAAATTTCTCTTTTGGAAGACACTCATAGTAAAACGCATGGAATTCAAGTTATGTACCATAGAAAAACAAAGGACTGTGTTAATACTACCAAGATTCAACTCTGTGTTTCTCGGGAGTCTAGGTATTAATAATCTGATGTTAAGTTACCTTCTGGCTTACTTCCCTCTCTAGCTTGCTAATATAAAGTGATACTTCTCCTATAACAGGTGTCTGAGGGTGAACAGAAGGGAAGAAGGAACATGCTACAGCTCACCTGCCCAAAAAAAAAGAAAAAAAAAATCTTATTCTACTGCAAAGGTCACTTATCTATTTTAGATAAACACAAGGCATGGCACAGGACAAAAATCTCTCAGACTACAGATTAAGAAAGCACTAACTATGTAAAAGTGCATCTAATGATGGATATTTTATGTATGTAGATCTTTCACATCTTTCACAATTACATCTTTAATTGCTTTCATCATGTGCTTCTGAAGTTAATGCTTTTGTTTCTACAGATGGAACATAATGTTGCCTGGTAAAATGGACACGGACTCTCTTTAACATGGGATTATATAAACACAAATTAACAACTAGATGATGAAGCACAAACAGTGTATGGAAAACTGTCAGTAGGTCTTGAATCATCCACAATTCCTCTATGTTTTATATTGATGCCTAATATTTTGAACATAGAGTGGAAGAGCAAGTTTGAGGGTCACTAAATACTGTCTAAGAGTGGTACATTAACTATGTATTTTTCCCTGAGGTGCCTACAATGCTCCTGTAAAGAGGGACTATATAAATAAAAAAAAATTATATTTTTTCAAAGAAACACCTGCCACCTTAACAACATTATACGGAATGGGCAGGTGTTTAAATTTAAATGGGCAGCCCCACTACTGAAGTGAACCACATAAATGCAATACTGTCCAAGCATTCTGTAGGAACACTGTAAAGCCTTTTCCTAGGAAGTATAAAAAGGGAAAATATGAGAGGTTTTCCCAGTGAAGGGGAAAACCATCCCTGTAAGCAGGTGATGACTTGTAAGCAAGAACTGGCCAGGTTCAGGGGTGCTGGAACAATGTTTACAGTGAGGGTGCTGAAAGCCATTGAATCAAACTGTAAACCCGGTATGTAAAGGAAATCACTTCAAGCCAGGGGATGCTGCTACACCCCCATCATCCTTAGTTCCAACACCTATGCACGGAGTTGGAGAAGGCCAGAGTCTTCAATGAAGCTCTGACCCTACACTGGGGAAGGCACCATTTTAAAATGGGTGTAAAAACCCATCTCAGAGATGTATATGTATTATATATAAGCGCAAGCACAATACTATAACATTCATGGTAATAAAAACAGTTATTTTATATACATATAAATAAAAGTGAAAGAAAATTGTTGGAAACGGTCTGAGAACACATCTCATTTAGTCTCAACAGCAATTTACACTTTGAGCTTGTTTTTTTTTTTAAACAAACAATTGTCAGATTAGAATAAATGTTCAAGATCCACCCTTGTATTTTTTACTCAGCCTACTTCCTTCAGCATTGGGGTGTAAATTTTCTTTTAAATATACTGCCCTGTAGTAAACACTGCTTGTGAATATAAGATTTACAGCGCATTAATAAAACCATATAGGCATACTGGCCTTACAAATATGAGGCACAGTTTAAAGTTTTCATGCCTATCTAGAAAAAGATCTACAAATAGCAATGTTTCAAGTTTAAATCTATAGAATGTTTATCCTCACACATCAATTCACCCCTCATCAACCTTTAATTATTTATTTTCATGAATGTAGCATAAAATCCTGAAAAGGTGAAAATTATTTACTGGGAAATCTAGTTGTTATATTCTTCCTCTTCTCATCCAAAAACAATTCATTACAGTAATATTTATTTGCAAGTAATAAAGAACTGTCAGTAACCTGTTCTTTGAGATGTGTTGCTCATGTTCTCTCCATACTAGGTGTGTGCGCTCCACGTGTGCACAGTTGTTGGAGATTTTTCTGTCAGTGATATCCGTAGGATTGGCTCTAGCAGCCCCGGGAGCCATGCGCCATATGTGCTGGTATAAGGGGCACACCACCGGCTCTGCACCCTCTCAGTTCCTTCTTGCCGGTAACTCCGACAGAGGGGTAAGGAGGGTGGGTCATGGAATGGACATGAGCAACACATCTCGAAGAACAACAGTTATGAAAGGATAGTAATTGTTTTTTCTTCTTCAAGTGCTTGCTCATATCCATTCCAGGGTAGGTGACTCATAAGTAGTACCGTCAGAGGTGGGCTCAGAGTTTATGGACATGCTGACTGCAACTCCACGCTTCTTAAACTGCCATCGTCACAGGCCTGCTGGGTGATGGCACAGTAGAATGCGAAGGTATGAACCGACAACCATGTTGTGGCCCTGAAGAGGTCCTGGCTTGGTACTCGTGCGAGAAACGCTGATGATGAGGCTCTCGTGGAATGAGCAGTCACGATGGCTGCAGGCGGAACATTCATCTGTTCGTAGCAAGCATGGATACAGGCGGTTATCCAGGAGGAGATTCTTTGGGATGACACCGGCAGCCCTCTCATCCTTTCCACTACTGCTACAAAGAGTTACGTAGATTTGCGGAAGGGCTTAGTCCTCTCAATATAGAAAGCAAGGGCCCACCTAACATCTAATGTACGGAGCCAGTGCTCCTCAGCAGTCTGGTGAGGTTTCCGAAAGAAAACTGGAGGGTGTAACCAACTGTTATAGTGCTGAGCACTGACGTGTCCAATGTTATATATGACCATGCTCGTCTGAAGGGCGACGGCAGTCCAAAAACAAAAGGGGGGATGGATCCAGAGTCGAGACTGGTATGCCATCCTCAGGCGTACCTTAGAAAGTCCTGCCTGGCCCCACCGGGGTATCTATATGAGCCCACGGAGTGAAGTGTGGCCTTGAATCTCTGAGGCTGTGAAGCCTGGAGTCTGTCTGTTCAGAGAACAGGTAGGTACTCTTGAAGGGGAGGTCCTGGGTGGACTGCTGCACTTCGTGAGAGAGGCCCAATGACTGGAGCCACGAACAGCACCTCATGGTGACCGCTGACACCATGGTACTGGCTGCTGAGTCCACCACATCCAGACCTAGCCACCCTCTTGCCCTCCTCCAGGACAGTGAGAACTCCTGCCTTGACTCCTGTGGCAGGGAATCCTTCAATTTGGCCATTGAGTCCCACAGGTTAAAACTGTACCTCCCCCCAGCAGAGCCTGCTGGTTAGAAATATGTAACTGGAGACTGCCTGTCAAATAAACCTTGCATCCGAATAGATCCAATCTCTTAGCCTCTCCATTTTTGGAGGTAGCACTTGAGTGCCCCGTCTGTCCTGCTCGTTTGCAACAGACACTACCAGGGACCCAGGAGGAAAGAGAGGGAGAGAAATGTGAGTACTGGTACTCGAACCACCAAAGCTCTGCAAAGGGATGTTTACATGCCCTACCTGGGCAACTGAGGACTCCTTGTGCATGGGGAAATCCTCAGCTAACATAAAGCTACTGTGACCACTTCTAGCCAACCCATCTTGCCTACCCATAGCAAAGGTGATCATAAGGGGGCATACTGGGGCAGGGGGGACAGGGACAGAACACACGGTACTGATAATAGTTGCTGGTGTAATGCCAGAGCAGGTTAGAGCAGTCCTGAAGCTTCCACAGATTGTGCAGGAAACTAACTTAGCCCCCCAGGCACCTTTCTAACTCACCCCTCAGCTATATGGAGAAGGAGCCTTTAAAAAAGCACTCCTCGCCTAATGAAGGGAAGAAGATAGAACCATTCATCATTGTACAAACACTGGTGCTCTTTACTGACTTCAGTTCCTTAGTTCATATGAAAATATGGGCAAAATCTGCAATTTAACACACAGGACAAAGTTTAAAAAATTCTACTGTACCCCTAATATGCAGAAGGCAAAAAAACTAAGTTATCTGATATTGTAAACTGGGAGCAATCCTAACCAAAGGCTGACATACTTTCTTTAGCCCACAAGTGACAGAGAGAGAGCAGCTCAAAGAGAAATCATGATTCAAGGTTGAGTCCCAATGAGGGAACACCAAATCAGACTAAAACAGAACAAAGACCAATCCTAGCACAGGATGGGGAAGCCAAGAAATTCCATATTACTTACTTTATAATAAATCTCAGTGAAAGAGGCCTCCAGTCAGATAACTAATCTTTTGTCATGAATGAGCTAGATAAGAGAAAGGAAATTGTCACTGAGAAAGCAGTACTCTGATCAATGAGAAAACTCTTAAGCTGATGCACTGCTAGAAAGTGGAGGCCTGGCAACTGGGTTCATCTTTAGAAAAGTGCTCCTTTAAACCAGTTCCCAAGGCAGTATCTCCTCTCAGTTCTGGGATTATTATACATTTGGATAAAAAAAAAAAGTCTAGGAATTTGTCTTTCATTAGGAGAGAAGCAAACAAGTAGCAAAGGAACAGCAAACAGTGAAATATATTCAACTCAGTTTAAAATTTCGTAACAGCACAGTTGCCCACTATATCAAAGGCCACACTGGGGATGTAATCCAAAGTAACTGAACAGACCCCAGTAAGCCTGTCAGTCAGCAAATGGTCTATTTATGTAAAGAAGTAGAGCACCAGGCCAATCTCTGGGGTTTGCTGCCCCCTGATATTATTTTTCCTCATTTCCAAATTCCACAAATTAAAAGTCAACTGACAATCCTCTGGTACTAAGTACTGAATATATTGTTTGGCCCACTCTAAGAACTTCCTGCTATTTCAAAGAACTGTATAGTTGTAAACATGCATAAAGGAGGTGTAAGCCGCCTTCACATAGAGAAAGGTAAATAGAAGTCTCCCACTCAGAAGTGCAAAAAGTTTATATATATAACAATATGTACAAATTGCTTAATTTTCAACATTATGACATAAAAAGTTAAACTCCTGTTCTTTGGCACTACCTGCTTTTGTTTTATTTATTAAATAAAATGTACACACCTACTGAATAGCTGTTAGTCCCTGTGGTATTTTACTTTTTATGTACCAACACAGGGTTCGGGTCGGTACAAGGAATAAAATGAAGACAATCTGGGTCCCTATGAATTTACAATCTAAAAGTCAAAAAAAAAAGATGAGGAGACACTCACACTAGGACAACCAGAGAAAGGGTTATTACAGAAAATCCAGCTCCACTCTGAAAAGTGACTATAAAATGTAAAAAGTTATTTCTTCCTGGGTGTATTCAGTGTCTGATCTGCTCACCATAGTAACAGGAGTAAGAATTTGCTACTTTTTACTACTGCGAAGACAATACAGATAAAAGATATACATCCTTGTGAATCAACAGGTAAGGAGCGCCTTCAGCTGTCCTTCTCCCCCATCCATTTGTTAAACTTTTTAACACCTTGTTTTTTATTTGTAGCCCATTTTATGGCTTGGATGTATGGTTTGCATGCATGATTTATCCCTGTGATTTAAATTTGCATGCTAGGATCTGTAAATCTTCAAGCCTAGCACCCCCCCAAGCCCAGCACCACAGGCAGTCGCCTGCCCCTAAATCCAGCCTTGTGTACTAACCACTAAAGGGATAAGGGTATTACAGGTGTAATTGATGGCATAATCTGAAGACAATGTGACTGTCCAGGTTTAACCTAGGGCACAATTGGGCCTGCAAAGTCTTTGTTAGTAGTGTTGAGATGTAAGGGGAAAAAAAAACAGATTGACTTCCAGATACCAAGTGGAACTTCCAGGTCAGGCAATTCGGGGAAAAAAATGTTTGCCTTACAAAACTGAACATATTTGATCTGGAAGAAATGAAAGCTCAACATGGAACTCCACAATGACATTTTTACAAAATCACCTTAGAGAGTAGAACTGTACTTTAAGGGGAGGGATTTTAAAAAAGTGATCTATACTGGCCTGGAATTAATGGGAGTTACACTACTGACTTCACTAGGAACAGAATTAGGCCAATGCTGAGTGCTTTAAAAAACAACCTAAAAGTTATCATTTTTATCTTGATGTACATAATAAGCACAGAATCAGGCAGATGCAAAATTCTTAAAAATATTTGCCAAATACAATACTTTTAGATGATAAACTCTCTGGAGGAAGGACTCATTTTCTGTATATTTATATAGCACCTATCATAAATGGGGCCCTGTCCTAGTTGACCACTAGAGACTACCCAAATAAAAAGCTAAAATAATTTTATTACTACTATTAATACAGCCTCCTATGTTGGTAGAGTAATATAATATACATAACACATTCCAGTCTATTAATTCTTAATTGAGTGCTATTGAAATAATTCATTATGGGTGAAATCATAGAATCATAGGACTGGAAGGGACCTTGAGAGGTCATCTAGTCCAGTCCCCTGCACTCATGGCAAGACTAGGTATTATTTAGATCATCCCTAACAGGTGTTGGTCTAAGCTGCCCTTAAAAATCTCCAATGATGGCGATTCCACAACCTCCCTAGGCAATTTATTCCAGTGCATAACCACCCTGACAGTTAGGTGGTTTTTCCTAATCTCCAACCTAAACCTCCCTTGTTGCAATTTAAGCCCACTGCTTTTTGTCCTATCCTCAGAGGTTAAGAACAATATTTTTTCTCCCTCTGCCTTGTAACAACCTTTTATGTACTTGAAAACTTATGTTCTCTCTCAGTCTTCTCTTTTCCAGACTAAACAAACCCAATTTTTTTCAATCTTCCTTAACAGGTCATGTTTTCTAGACCTTTAATCAGTTTTGTTGCTCTTCTCTCGACTTTCTCCAATTTGTCCACATCTTTCCTGAAATGTGGAGCCCAGAATGGATAAAGTACTCCAGTTGAGCCTAATCAGCGAGGAGTAGAGAGGAAGAATACTTTTTGTGTCTTGCTTACAACTCTCCTGCTAATACATCCCAGAATGATGTGTGCTTTTTTGGTAACAGTGTTACACTGTTGACTCATATTTAGCTTGTGGTCCACTATGACCCCCAGATCCCTTTCCGCAGTACTCCTTCCTAGGCAGTCATTTCCGATTTTGTATGTGTGCAGCTGATATTTCCTTCCTTAGTGGAGTACTATGCATTTGTCCTTATTGAATTTCATCCTAACTCCTATACAAACATGGTCTTATTGAAGTCAATGGCAAAAGTCCCATTGATTTCAAGGGGCCAAGATTTCACCCTATGTTAGTGTAAGACAGGAAGGAAAAGGAAAAAGAAAAGAAACAGACTGAAGCCATAATCTCTAATAGGTCTGAAACACTGACTATGAAATTATTAAAATAAATTACTGTTCATCTTATTCTTTCTAGAGGATATCATTAAATGGTTATTTATGTATCTGGAGTCAAGGTACTGCAGTCTATCCAGGGAAGCAATCTACAATGAATTTTAACAGTGAAGTCTCTCAGACTAAAGTCTCATATTCCAATCCGCAAACCAAAAATGGAATATTTTAAGATCTTAGACAGAAATCACGTCTTATATGTTTGCAGAGGAGCCTTAATCCTGAATGGGACTTCTGTATACAAACAATAGAAATAATTTAAACTAATAATTGTGCAGTTTTGAGGATTTCTACACTAAGCTTTCCAAAATGACAGTTTATTGATGAATCAAGATGTCCTAAAGAGGTTGGATTAACTAAAGAGAAATTCCTGATGTAAGAGCTATTTGACACCAATCTTGTATCCAACAGCACTTGAAGGCCTGTTTAGAACCAATGTGATGTGCAAAAAATGGAGGAGTTAGTCTGTGATTTGCTCACTTTCATAAAAAAAACTTAAATACACAGGAAAAAAGGGGGTAGCTTTTACATTCTTACTATGGAACATTACTCAAAATAGCATTGCTTTTGAAAAAGTGTATGTAATATTAATTTTGGGAAAGGCACAGGTTGACACATCAAAGGCAGTACACAACTGTCAATTAGGTATATAATCGAAGAAAAACAAATATGTAGTAAGTTCAGTTTTGAAGCCTATCCACTTGGCTTCTTCTAGAGCACTGTAATGATTTCAGCTTTGTTTGAAAGATCACAATATGCTAAGGAGCCACAACATTTCCTCAATACAAAAAATGCTTGCTCTAAATTTAAACAGCATTTCAGTCCAAAAACTCTATCAAATTGTTACATTTAACTTTGTTCAATTTCTAGCAAATACTTTTGTTTTAATTTTAATGCACTAAGATTCAAAAAGTTTCTTGGTTTTTTAAAAATAACTTTTACTCATTCAATTATTTAAGGGTGCATAAGAGATATTAAATTAGTGTAGCTAACTTATTGCAAACTTTGGTCCCAATCCTGCAAACATTTGCACACGTAACTTCATTTACATGAGCAAAGTTACAAATGCACAAGAGTTTATACCATCTGGGCCTAAATGACTTATTACAAGCTTATTTTTAGGATGGCATTTCTTGTACTGTTTCATTTCTCCATAACCGATTCAAGGAAGTTTCAACACAATCTGTATTTCATCTTCAGTTTTTAATATTTACCAACAGAATGAATCTCCGTGTCTAGATATTGATTTCTCAGAAAGGTAAAAACTATGCAGGTTCTCTCTTTTATAAAAATGTGCAGATTTTAAATATATTAAGTTTAAATATTGCTATGCTAAGCCTATCAATTATCAAATACCTTTTCATTCCCACTTTACTCAGCACCACACTCAGACATCTAAATTATCTAACAATCCTTCTGCTGTAAGAAATTGTTCTTCGTGTGCTAATGCTATAAAGTACCTGTCTTCTTACATGTGCAAAATGTCAGGTTGTTTCAAAATGCAGCCAAGAGGTGGCATAAGTACCAAGTTTCATGGAAATGTGTTAAAATATAAATTGTTGCAGCGTGTTTAACTGGATATTTGATATGATTGATAAGGTTTATTTATTTATTTATATGTTTGGTTTTGGCTTTCACTATATTAAAATTTTATAAGACAATGTGTATTTTTATCACAGATGAGTGAGCTTATGTGATAGACCCCTAGAAGCATTTGCCAATAATACATTTTACACAGATTGCATATACTTGAATAAGAAATGCAACTCCATATGTACATTTTTAAAAATCCTAATTCTCTACATTATTATTTACTAACACTGGTTATTCCTGACGGGTTATTGCATGAAAATAACCTGACAAATCTGATGTTACAAACAAAGAGTACACTTCCTGTTATAATATTCAATCTGGAACACCATCAATGTTTTGTTCAGCTTGCATAAGTCACAACTGATTGGACACAGTCCCTGTGGGCATGCCATTTCATCCAGACTGGACGGTTCATTAGTCATAATTACTATAACTGTACAGCGGAGACTGCAGTTTTATCTCATCATACATCTTTGATAAAGCTGCTTCTATTTCTGCTTCATCAGCATGTGAAGTTACATTAACAGAGCTTTTATTTTCCAATCTGTGATTAACATAGATTGTGTTTCTTACAAAATGTATACATAAACTCACACAAACTAAGGCCCTGGTGTAATCAACATTTGAACTTTGTGTTAGAATCATGCACCATTAATTGTAACTGAACAAGAAGTTTTGAAAAGATTGCATTGCTAAGGAAAATTTAACAAAGTATTAACAGTAAGTTTCATAAAGCGATCGTAAGATTATTGTTTTTTAATCTGAACTGTGACACTAGTTCACAAAAATCTATCAGTTCCATTTGAAGTTTAGACATAAGTAATTTTTCAAGGTAACTAGGGCAATTAGTGATCCTAAGAGTTTCAAATTTCAAACGAAAGACTACTACAAAATGTAAAGTGTACTATATAAAAGAACCTTGTGAAAAGTGGAAGCCTAAGTGCTACAAGAAGGTTGAAAACATATACCAATAGATTTTATCAAACAAAAGAGCAGAATGTAATGAAATACAAAGGGTATTTTGCCAAATCATACATTAAATGTGTAACGCTGAAGGGAAAATGACACACCCAGGAATTTTTTGTTGCTGTTTTTCATAGCCTATTGTGTGACAATAGGAAACAAAAAGGCCAGTGGCACCATTTGAGTGTGCAATGTGTACCTATGATAGACCACATAAACAATCATAATCAACGGTTGCATGCAGGCACTGAGGCTGCAAAAATCCCAGAGTAATTAGTGTTGTCTGAATGCAATGACATCTGTGTTCTCATGGTCCTCTAGATGTGTCAGGCCAATAAGATGTATATGAAAAAATATGACAAGCATTGCAAATGCCCTTCTGAAAGGTCTCACTCTGGGAAAAGCTTTAAAAAAATGACATATGCCACCTCTTTTTTGCCAATATATTTAACAGCCAAAGCCTCAAAATTTGCAAAGGTCTTTTCAGACATTCTGCATTTGATTACAAAGGATTTATTCAGAATATAGCATGATGATTTGAAAAGAAAATTGCTGCAGGTTTACCGCATTTTTATATTTATATTTAGTTTATTAACATGAGAATAAAACATGACTTTTTACTGCATTTTACTTCTGATTAGTGTACTTATGTATCAGCATTATCCGTATATATTTTAATTAAAGCAGTTGACTAGAGAGCACTTATGTAAACATACAGTTTTTATTTTTCTTTTCCTAGATCACCTTTTTTCAACAGTGGACAGTTTTAAAAACTGTGGTTATGTGGCATTAGGAAAGCTCTTTCTCTTTTCTACTAGAAGACTTGGGTAATTCAGTTTGACAGCCTTTGTTTTAGGATGCACAACCTTTTTACTTACTAGTACCTATCCCTCAGATCCTTCTCTGGACTGTAGCAGTATGCTTGAGCGTGCGTTTGCTCCAAGAAAGACATTAGTCATCATTAACAGGAGCACTGACACCAAATCTAAGTGTCTCTACACAATGACCAAATGGCAATCATCTTTCTCTTACACTGTCACTGCTGATTAGAGTTTTCTTTCATGAAAATTTAATTTGTTGCCTTTCTGCAGCTCTTTTTTACATTTCTGCAATTACATAGCATGCCAGCAAGAAGCTGCAAATGCAGCAAAAGATGCTGTACCTGTTCATAACAAAAGATAAAAAGATTAATATTATTCAGCTGCACTTTTCACCTAGTTTAACAGAAGAAAACTACAAAGATATAGTGAATGAGTAGTTGCTGACAAAAGGAAAATTACATATGGAATACCTGAATCAGGCCTCAAACAACAAATGTATCTTCTCATTGAGTAATTCCAACCAACTGAAGAAATTTTCCCCCTTGAAGATGGTGAACATTCTGCATCTTCAAAAGCTTTGTTAAGCAACACTATTAGTCACAAATATGTGTTTACAAAGATTTGCAGCGTCTACTCTTAAAAAAATAATTTCATAACTCTGAAAATTTCTACCTTCATTTCTTCAATCTATGTCAATATTGCTTTTTGTAGTTAAAAGCCAAAGAAAATAATTTTAGCAACTGCACACAAATGAAAAAGTTTCATATTTGATACTCAGCAGCTATGCAATATACAGAGTCTTAGACTTCTGCTTTGTGTAACATTACAAACATTGTTGAATAAGACACCACAGCAATGAGTTATTTTAAGTAAGATTTTCAAAACATTTACTCTTCTGTTTTATTTCAGTTTGTTTAAAGATTTTTTTAATTATAAGCATATGCTATTTCGTTAACATCTGTGCACAGCATACAACCTGACTGAATTCCAACTTCTGAAAGCAAGCAGGATAATTTACATCCCTCAAGTAAAGCAACAATATTAGAGAATTACATACTATTAAATTAAGATGTTCAATTTCATCAAAGGGTTATCTGATTTTCTTCTACAAACATTAAAAAAATAAACCTTTTATTACAAGTACACAGTTATCCAAATGTCTTTCAGAATATATTTACTCTATCTTAATTAAGTGTAAACCTAAAATACACTTCCATTTTTAGTAAACTCAGAAACTATAACCATCAAAATTCAAACAGTAAAGCTTCCCTCCACTTGCTTGTGTAGTATACAATAATGAACCAGAACAGCAATGCTGCTCAGAACAGAAAGTGCTGTTACTGCTAGCAGTTCAGATTTACAAGCAAGTTTAAATCTCTTTAAATAGTCTCCACATATGAAATGTAAGAAAAGGAAAATAGGAATTAAAAGTGGATTATGAATTGCAATCTATGATTGCTGTATTGCTATGGCAGTATACCTTGATTAAATGCAGAGCAAAAACAAAACCATACCATGGTAACCTAACCGTCTTTGCAGACTGTGTTTATCTAGGCGCTGACCCTTTTAAGCTATTCTCCTTGATTTAAAGAAACACACTGAAATTTTCTAAAACATAAAATAATGCTATATTTGATTCCCCCCCCACACACGTCTATAAATTTGCCACCAGTTTCGTCCTGCGTGTTCTCCACAGAGCTTAGCTTAACAAGCCATAGGTGCAAATGTTGAGATCTTTTCCCAGCATCCATATCAAGTTCAAATACAGAAGTTTAGCTCTTTGACTCCCACCTCCAAGTCACTTGTCAGTAAAAGGTTGGGCGATTTATTGACCACCTCTGGATGCATACTGTCAGTGCTGAAGGAAATATGAGGGAGGGTTGTCGCTACTGTTCTGGAGCTCATTGATAATGACATACCTGCCTCGGTCACCCATTACCCATACTACAAACTACTTAGACCTAACTGAAAAATCAATAGCCTACTTGCACTGGTTCCTGTGGCTGCCTCCTTTGATTGTCAGCTCCTGTCTAGGGTCAGCACTTACATGAAAGGGGCTGTGACTGCCTGATGCTTTCAGGACAACCTAACGATATGAAACTAGCCAACAGAACAGTAAATTCTGTCTCCCTGCCCTCCTCATCAATTAGGCTTTGACTAGGCTTGCCTGTAGAAACCTGACCTTTTAAGTTTAGGTGAATATGGACTAGCTGAACACACCACTGCCCTCAGCACTGATCCAGGAAATCCACTGACAGGTTAAACAAAACAGAAGGTTGTAACTGTCATAATTTGCATTACACTTTCACGCCAACAAGGGTGTTATCAGTAGGGGCAAGCCCTGGAACACACAACTCAAGCACCCCTAAGTCACCCTCCTCATAAATTTTCAAGTGAAGTGAGATAAAACATAAATTCACAAATGACCATGCAGTTCAAGTCCCACTTTCTTTCAAGTTAGCACTTCGGAAATCCACAAAGTGCATTTAAACAATTCCTTGGATAGTCACATTGATACTCAAACGCCACTAATGATGATCTTCCACATAAATGACATATGAGTAAATTATCCAACCACAACAGTGAAAAATTCTAGGTTTTTGTTTTTCTTAATTATATATGTATATGCACCTATACATTTTACTTACACATGAGTGTATATGCATATATAATTTTAAAATCCCCAATGAGCTCTTTTACTGTCATGGTTGAGTAATTTTTACTCATACCAATGTGACTATAACACAGGATAGAGGTTACATTTCAATACATTTTCTTTTCCTTCAAAGAATATTAAATATGAAGCAGAGAAATAAAAATTATGTAATCTTAGATCTGAAATGAAGATCTGAACTATTTCCTGTAAAGTTACATTAAGTGCCTTTAATAATTGCTTGTATGTAAATTAGAAAAATGTTAATACCCGAATGCCTGCTAAAACAATTGATTAAAAGCAAATGAGAATATTTGTAAACATTTTCTCTTAGGTATTCCCTGATTACTATCAGTTTTCATGTGGTGGCCATGGTGTGTTCATTCTCAATTATTCCTTCCACTGATACTACCCATCTTTATATAAACACCAATAGGCCACAGAAAGGCCATATATGTATGTTAGGGTCCATTTATGGAAGTAGAACACTGGAACGTCTTCATACAACAAAAGGATGAGTCAGTTCTGCAAGCTGCTTTTATTTTAACTCCTGTGAATTCTAAAACTTACAGATGCACTCTGCTGAATAGCTATGACTAACACCTTATAGTGTAAAAATGAAACTGAAAATCTCCAAGATCTACACTAAGATTGCAAGAAATAACGTACTTGCTGCTTCTAAGCCCTGTAATTTCTGCATCCCCCTTTTTCTCCCCCAATAAAATATTCAACACCACAAGTTGAAACGATTCCTTATTTAAATAAATGTTACTAATCCTGCTGACTGTTTGGCTTTCCAAAGTTAAGATCTACCTGGTAACAGTCAAATACTTTTGTAAATTTTCTTCGGATCTTAATACAGGTCAGTCACTGGATGTAGGTTAGAGCATATAAGCTTTATTCAGGTTAATTTATAATAAAAAGGAAAGCAGCTGAAGTCCATAACCTCCAAACTACTACATAATTTTAATGCATGAATATTTTAAAGCTTAATATCTCTCAATGGTTCTAATACATAACAAAGCAAAGAAAAGCACTGCTCTTTGCAACTATGTACACAGTTCTGTTAAATACAGTTAAATAAGCAGTTACAATTAATACTGCATTCCAAACGAACTACAGAGCAAACACTAGTTAAAAATGGTCGACCTAATTGTGTCTGGATGGATCCCTTTAGAGACTTAATGTGATGATTAACTATGCATCTGGTAGCATGTCAAGTCCTTTTTGTGTGCCTATCTGATAGTGAAGTGAAAGGGCATGGACAGTGTCCAGTCCCAGCAAGCAAATCATTTGAAAGCAGTCATAGCCATAGATCAAAGATTTTTCACTCTATCCAGAGCCGATTTAAACCCACCAACCCAGCCCTTTGCTGCAGACAAAACCAGTTAGAAAATAAGAAAGGCTCCTTAGGATCCAAAGATAATAAAGGAAGATAGAAGGGAAAAATGCAGAAAAGAAACAGACGGGCAGAACCTTGATATCAATAGGCCAAGACAGCTGTTTTACATCCTAGTTTTACTTCAGATGGTTAAATAAAAGGAAAAGTTTTCATCCTTTAGATCACAAAATATTATTTCAATTAGGCTATGCAGATGGCTTTTATACATTATTTGAGCCAATATAGTTTCCCTTTCCCCCGCTATAAGAAATGACACATAACACTGCATATCAATTTTATATCATTCATAAAGTTAAAAAGAGAGCAATCTCTGTATTATCACACTCCAGTTATTTTGAAACAAAATATGTATCTCAGCAGGAAGTGCTACAATTTAATGCTCTCATTAGAAGTAGCATGAAACAAAAACAATTTGATGATTTTATAAATAGCAATATTTTATATGAAAATAATTCTTTGGGAGGGCAGGGAAGTCAATATTTTGAGGTCAAATAAGCAAAAACTAAAGTAACTTTTCACTTTCTAATATTTAAACTATGTAATATCTTAATAGGATTGTTTTGTTTTGCTTTTGTAGTATTTTAGTTGTTAGACTGCTCAAGCCAGAAGCTTATAAAGAAATAGAATTTTTAGTCAAAGTTGTATATTTTCTATATTGTATGCTGATTTACGACATCATAAAAAATAGCTTGTTGAATAGTGAAAAACAGTACATTTTAAGCACACAACACAAATGGGCAATGGTATTACAGGGAAGAATTGGGCCCCCTAAATCTGTCTCATATAAACTACATTATGGAAAATTATTTCATTATTTTAATCACAAGAATAGCTTTAGTCTATGTAGTAGTTTGGGAGGAAAGTACTTCATGCTATCTGTATTAATTGACCCAATATTTTCAAAATGTTCAACATATGTACATAAATTAGAAGCTTTTACTTTAAAAGGATCTGGAAATTGAAGCTGACAAATAGTTAAAGCTTTAGATTCAGAATTCTAAGTTGATTCAGAAGTAAAGAATGCTGCATCTCAGCCAGCTACATGAAGGTTCTGATCTTAGAAATAAATCAATGTCCAACCATAAACCAAGCTGGGCTACTGTCTGTGGGTGTGAGCATCTGCACATACATATGTACATTTCTGTATGCATCGAAGATAATGGATGCAATCACCATCGTACACAAATTGATAATGAGGAAAGCCAAGCCAAAATACACTCTAGTTGAAACAACATTCTGCTTCTGCCATCCCCATTTTACTCAGAAAACCCGTAAGTTACTTCCATATTGAATTATTTTAAAGGATTCGTTTTCATTTAATGGCATTTTAAGAACCGTGACCTAGAATATTTCTATACACCATTTACTTCAGTAATCTTTTTACAACTAATTTTAATTACATACAATTCTAGTTCAAGTTGACAAAATCTTGGCATTATCCATGCTCTCATACTTCTATACATAAATGGACATTATGATTAATCAGTTATTTTAAGAAAAAACAGCCAAAACTCTAAATATGGTTAATCCAATCAGATACGTGTGCATACACACCCACACATCCAAAAAAAATAAGGCCCACAGGATGTTCTAACAAGAATAAAATGTTATCAAAGTATTAGAAATGTTATTCTATAGTATATTTGTTTGACTTCTGGCAACCAAACTTTTGATTTTACCTGATTGGTTTAAACTTTAGGTGGCTAAGAAGAACTTAGTAGCTAAAACAATCTTTTAAAGCTAAAAAAAAAATCACTACTACTACTCATCAGAAGTAATAATCTACATTTAACAATAGGTTTAGACATTTAAAGTAGGCAGAAGTTATTGGGAACTATTAGAGGTATAACTCAAAGTATGATTATTTGATGAACACCAGATTATGTAAAGCATCCTGCTTATATTTTAAGATTTGACAGGTAAGAACATATACTCAAAATTTACTTTAAAAATATTTGGGAGCCACATCATCCACAAGTGTAACCTAATTAAGGTTTTATAGCCATTTATACATTATTTAACTAGCATATCATCCAATCTGTTTACAAAACAAGATTTATATATGTTCGTTAAAGGTTGATGAGATACATACATGATATCTGCAGTAAACAAACATATTTTGTTCTTCCACATAAAGAGTGCATTATAGTTAACTTAGTAAACACATCCTTACAAAAGATCAGCAGATAATGAAATCAATCCACAATTTTAAAGGGGAGATGCACACTGTATTCTCTAGAATGTAAACAGGATTATAACTGTCAGACCCACAGAAGTATTTACTATAACCATTAGCTTGGTTTTGCTGTTGAGAAACACAATATGCACTACTGAATCATTTCTTTTTAAATCCATACATTCCCTGCAGCAGTTCAAGCTCCATCAGCAGTGCAGGAATGTATGAAAATGACAGGCAAAGGGCATTAGTTCTTTTCCCATACTGTTCTTCTATAAATGGAAGCACAGAGTTCTTCTGCGAAGCACTTTAAGCAGAGAATGTTTGGAGCCAGATCTTCAGCAAAATATAAAATGATCAGAAAATTAAATTCTGTGAACAAGTCAATTACTGTATTTTTCCCAGAACTAGTTTCTTTAAACCAAAGGATGGACAGGAAATCCAAAGCCATTACTTATTAAAGAACTGGAATATATTCACAAAGCATCATCTAGTGAAATACCAGTTAGTCTAGAATGAGACTTACGTGTGTGTGTGTGTATATATATGTTCACACTCCACACACAAAACACATACTTTTGATCCCTCTTGTGAGCACCTGTTTCTGACTCTTTTTGTTTTTTACGTCAGAAACAGTTTCATAGTCCCATGTCAATGTATTCACTTAAAATTAAATACTCCATTAGTTTTAACTTAATACATTAGTTTGTATTAAGTAAACTTTTAAATAAATTGTTTAGGAATAGAAAGCCTTTTGAAATATGTAAGCTATGCTATTTTAATAAGTTGACTAGTCAAACAAAAACAAGCACATTAAATCATAATCTAATATAAAGTTGGACAGGTTAACAATTTTGCAATCTAGTTATTTTTCTCTACCGTAAGAATGATTTTCCCCTCATTTTCTTCTGCTCTATAAAAAATAATTTCACATTTGTAAATCATACATATCCTCCCACACAATACTTTTTGACAAATATATTTAAATACACAAAGGTTTTGTTTGTTTTTAAATTTAAGCACATTGTAACATTGTCATGGTTATTAAAGATGTTAAAACTGTATATACCATTTACATGTTTACGGGGAGGGAGAGCAAAGAAAAGAGCATGTGTTCCCCAACCAAAGTCCCCTTTCCAATATCCTTCACAGAAGCTCCTGCTAGCCAAACACTATTGCTCCAGGCAGCAGCATGCTGATGTTGGCACTGCCTAAACCAAACAAACACGATGTTTAACAATCAAATAAAATGTCCCGCAGCCTCCCTAATGAATTTGTCAAGGACCATCAGATCACCCTCCTCCCCTGCCTCATTAACTCAAGTATGATGAGACGGATTATAAGGAGAGAATACAGATCAATCCGTCTGAAGACTTCAAGTGGCTTTTAGCCTTGAGAGTTTCTCTCTCAGGCACATACTGTATTCTATTAAAAGGACCGAGTGTATCTCCTGCTCTTCAAGGGGCTGCCACTTCGTTTTATACATCATCAAGGAGCTGCTGATGGACTTCTATACTAACATACATAAAAGCAGAGGTGACAAGGGCTCTTCAATTACAGCCTCCTCGAATACTGTTTCCCCCTTCAATTATTCATTCCCGGGAAGAGCAAATTCCGCCACAGATAAAAGAAAAGGAGTACTTGTGGCACCTTAAAACTAACAAATAAATGCTCAAATAAATTTGTTAGTCTCTAAGGTGCCACAAGTCCTCCTTTTCTTTTTGCGGATACAGACTAACAGCGCTGCTGCTCTGAAACCTGCCACAGATAAAGCTGCTCTTAATGCAATGCGGCCGCAAACGCAAAGACACAGGAGAAAGGGATTTCACATGCATTATTTGCTGGAAGTGTTTAAGTTTATTGCTCAAATGATGTTTCTAATTAGTGCTAGAGCAATAAATTAAAGTCGGCTTTTGTTTAACTGATTTATTATTTACTAGAGCTTCGACCCCAGACAGGGAAATTGGTAATGAATTGTTTTTAAATCAAAACACGAGTAACCTTTTATCATCAGTCACCTTAAAAAGTAAGTGCGGGGAGGGAGGGAATCGCTGGCTTCTTTTAACCTTAACATCTAGGAGTGCTTTTCCCTCCCCCAACCCCGGGGCGCTCTGATCGCATGGTCGCTTCTCCCGCACACTCGACACATGAAACATTAATTTCTGGGCTACACAGTCCCCGCACGAGGTCAGGGCTGGAATTCTGAGGCGCCTACCCAAGCAGCCAAAGCGTATGGAATCGGGGTGCAAAACTATGCGACGGAGTGGGGCGGAAAAGTGACAGGGGAACCGGCTACTGGAAAACCCGCTGTGATAACTGAGAAATCGACAGACTGCTCAGGAAAGACATTTGTTTGTTAAATGGATTTCTTAACACTCCTTTCATTTATTAGGAATAGGAGCAGAAGCCCACAGGGGTGCGGCCGAACTGTGTATAGGGTCTTCTAAAATTCACCCCACTACTAAAAAAAAGCTACAGGGTAAACTGAGAAACAAAGCAACGTGCTCTTCCCTCTCACCACCCCACTCTCCGCCCCTGCCCAACAATTACTCACTGCTAGGTAATTAACACGATATGCCTTACGTCAGGATGAGGTAAAGAGAAAATGTATTGGTTTGTAAAGTCCTTTATTATTTTTATTAATAAACTACATTTTCCATCAGGACTACGGACTCCAGATCGTGGATTTGGTTCTTTGGTGTCAAATACCCAAGCTTCAGAGTGGAGAATTACTTTCTTATATGTACAACTACTACCGGGAGTCGTTGAAAACGCCAAAGAAATGTCTTCATCCGAGTTCTATGACTTGTTTTCTATAACCCGCCCAACTCTTCTTTCCCCCCTGCAAGTTACACTGCTAGACGCCTTTATTGGGTTTGTTTCAGCTCCAAAAAAATCTTTAATCCGTGCAAGTGCGAGGAGGATCGGGTGGAGGGGGGGGGAGTGCACATGATTGAAGCACCTGGTAAACTCCCCCGTAGCCAAAAGCATCTCCGTGCCTGAATCTCGTTTATCCAGTCGCCATCATGGAAGAACAGAGATTCCGCACCCAAAAACTTCCTGAAATACGTGGAATTGGTGATGATGGAGAAGGTGCCTACAACTACCACGAGCAGCGTGATCCTGCTGCTTTCGGGCAATAAAAAGAAGATGATTTATCCCGGGAGAAGAGGTTGCAACCAGTACCAGAGCAGGGCACATTTTACATATTTTATACAACAGGTTTGTTACCGCTCACAGCCATGTTCTTAATTTAAATACCCACGAAAAACAGACGGGTGATATTTTATTTTATTAAATCTCAGTCTCTGTATTCTAACAAAGAAACAGATAAACCAAAAGAACCAAAGAACGACAACATTCCACTTTTAAGAAATTTTAAATTGAGAATCCTAAGTGACCAGGTTCAATATATATAATCTATCTAGGCTTCTAGAAATATAGCAAGAATAAGACAACGAATTTTGACGTAACCTTTACAATATTTGAGAAACGGCTCGAGATAAACAGAATCTACTCTTCTCACATAACAAACGTTCAAGTTCAAGGCAAAGACTCGATTTGCGTGCTGATTATTTATAGGTTCAATGTAAAGTGTTGCCTGCTAAAAATATTATAAGCAGCTCAGTAGTGTAAGAGAACTTGACTTGTACAGTACTAAGTAGGGTGTAGGAGTTCGTTAAGAAACATACCTAAATATCACCCAAACAACACACAATATTAAACAGAATTATTGTACTTCAAAAATAAGATTAAAGTAATAGAAATATTTTATTTTAGCTACTTCTCCATTGATTAATATTGATATTAGTTGGCGTTGTTTCTGTACTCTAATATACAATAAACTGCATATACATAACTGCGTAACTATAATTTTATGCATATTTGACTTGGACAAAATACAAACTTTCGCAAAAATATAGTTAGCTTCAATTTCAGATAGTTCAATGCTGCTATTTAGAAAGGGGACAGAGCTTTACTGCACAAGATTTATCTAAATTAATCTGACGAAGAGTAGTAAAACAAGGTGTACTATTCTGTTCCAATGACAGTCTCACTTTCACTGCTGCAGACCAGCGTTAGTGGAAGAAGATTTATGTTTGCAGCAAAGTACCACAAGTAGCCCTCGCCCCTTCCACTAGCATTACTGCTACTTCTCCTTACAACAACCGGGTGGAAAAAGCATAGTTAATTTTCCCCCATCAGGCTTCCAAGTAAAAGTGATTCAGCTCATAGGCAGTTCGTTGCGTCTTTTTCTTGCACGACGGTAGGATGCATACACAGACTGCACACCTTTCTGATTCAATGCCACTCTCCCCCCAGTATTTAATTCCCGCCAACTCCAACACCGAGTAATTCTCATAGACCATACTCTTTTTCCTCTATCCTTCTATTGATGGGGAGGCGGCTGTGAGTGTTTGTTTGTGCGCGCCTCTCTCTGCATGTTCCTTAATATCTCTTCTGCCCTCCCACATCCCCATATGCAGTAGCAGCGGCTGCCCGGCA
This sequence comes from Lepidochelys kempii, assembly GCF_965140285.1. Lineage (NCBI taxonomy): Eukaryota > Metazoa > Chordata > Testudines > Cheloniidae > Lepidochelys > Lepidochelys kempii. The sequence continues at coordinate 56,915,169 of NC_136383.1, forward strand.
TCCAACATGCACATAGCCTGCCTCGGTGATTGGCTGCCCCTCTGACAGCTCAGAAGGCGATTGTAGGATCTGGAACTCCACCCCTTCGGCAGGGCCCTGGGACCATTCATAAACTAAACAACACTCCTGCAAAGCCAGACACACACGCACACACACACATCCCGAGAAGGAGAGGCGCAGAAAGTGAGGGTCTCTGCGTGCAATTTCAAGGGTTGGGGGCTGGGGGAGGAGAAGTAGTCCTGGGCACCCCTCCCTGCTCAGACAGTCTATGCAAAGAAATATATATATATATATATATATATATAAACTAAAGAACAGGAATGAATGATCACAGACCAAAGGCAGCAGTCTACGCCTGAAGACAGAGAAAGCCAGAACGGGGTTCAGTCAACGCCTCCAGCAGGAAGAAGGAAATCAACAACATCCCTTGACAGTCGGCGAGAGAAGCAGCCAAACTCATGCACATCTCTGGTGGTGCCATGGTCTGAGAGAGTTTTCCCTCTTCCGCTCTTGGCATTTCTCGCATTCTTCTTTTATTGCGTGCGGTTTTCAACTTCGCCACTGCTCGGCTGTGCTGTGGAGACCCGCTGCGAGTCCCGGAGAGAAGTTTTTAAATGAACTGTTGAACCATTTGCGTGTGGGAGGGTGGGTGGCTGCGCGCAGAGGCTGCAAACAACCTACCGCACCCCCCCCCCCCCCGCACACCGAAAAGGCGGCACATCAAACTTTGCACTTCAGAGGTTTTCCCTCCGTCACCTGTATCGCCCCATTCCCATCGGCTGACAGTTGCATGGTTCTTGTTTTTTAAAAATCACCATCATCCGCTATTTTCTTTCCTTGTGTTTGGGGCGGAGGGGCGGAGTGCGTGCGTGTGGCGGCGGGCTGCAACTTGGCGGGTGCCCTGTGCAAAGCTGCAGTCACCGCTAAAGCATTGGATCCCTCAACGTACTGCGAGAGCCCGGTCTATAGCCCGGACCTGTGCCCCAACATGATCGCCGCCCAGGCCAAGCTGGTGTACCAGCTCAACAAATACTACACGGAGCGCTGCCAGGCCCGCAAGGCGGCCATCGCCAAGACCATCCGGGAGGTATGCAAGGTGGTGTCGGACGTGCTGAAGGAGGTGGAAGTGCAGGAGCCCCGCTTCATCAGCTCGCTGAGCGAGATCGATGCCCGCTACGAGGGGCTGGAGGTGATCTCGCCCACCGAGTTCGAGGTGGTGCTCTACCTCAACCAGATGGGCGTCTTCAACTTCGTGGACGATGGCTCGCTGCCCGGCTGCGCGGTGCTCAAGCTGAGCGACGGCCGCAAGCGCAGCATGTCGCTCTGGGTGGAGTTCATCACCGCCTCGGGCTACCTGTCGGCCCGCAAGATCCGCTCCCGCTTCCAGACCCTGGTGGCCCAAGCCGTGGACAAGTGCAGCTACCGGGACGTGGTGAAGATGATCGCGGACACCAGCGAGGTGAAGCTCCGCATCCGGGAGCGCTACGTGGTGCAAATCACGCCCGCCTTCAAGTGCACTGGGATCTGGCCACGCAGCGCTGCGCAGTGGCCCATGCCCCACATCCCCTGGCCCGGCCCCAACAGGGTGGCCGAGGTGAAGGCGGAAGGCTTCAACCTGCTCTCCAAGGAGTGCTACTCGCTGACCGGCAAGCAGAGCTCCGCCGAGAGCGACGCCTGGGTGCTGCAGTTCGGCGAGGCCGAGAACCGGTTGCTGATGGGCGGCTGCAGAAACAAGTGCCTCTCGGTGCTGAAGACCCTCCGGGACCGGCACCTGGAGCTGCCCGGCCAGCCGCTTAACAACTACCACATGAAGACGCTGCTGCTGTACGAGTGCGAGAAACACCCCCGGGAGACCGACTGGGACGAGGCGTGCCTGGGGGACCGGCTGAATGGGATCCTGCTGCAGCTCATCTCTTGCCTGCAGTGTCGGCGCTGCCCCCACTACTTCCTGCCCAACCTAGACCTCTTTCAGGGCAAACCGCACTCAGCCCTGGAAAGCGCTGCCAAACAGACCTGGAGGCTAGCCAGGGAGATTCTCACTAATCCTAAAAGCCTGGACAAACTATAGGGTTAACAACACAGTGATAAACCCATTTAAAAACTTTTATTTAAACAAAGCAGCTACAGCAAAAGAGGCGGCGACACAAACACCCAAAACCCCACCTGCAGTTAAGCATTTAAAAACTCTCAGACATTTACAAAACCAAAACGATCACCTCGTTGCACGAGAAGAGACTCCCCTTCCCCTTTTTATCTTCCAATGTGAGTTTTTAAAAAGTCACACAACGAAGCGATCGGACTTTCCATCATCCAAACGAAACGCAAGGTACATTTTCAAATAAATGTATAGTAATTCTTTTCTTATTCTTTTTGTTTGCCTGAATGTTGTCACCAAGTGAAAAAAATTATTTAACTATATGTAAAAAATTCTCTTTAAAAAAAGTTTTACTGATGTTAAATGTATTTCAGTGCCAAGGTCAGACTGTGCCCCAAACTTAATTGTTGAAAACAGTAATAAAAATATTACTTTAACTTTACATTGACTTTTTTTGTGAATTGTTCTTAAATTCAGGCAAGTAGAGAGATTTTTCTTGGCTTTCAGAGAAGAAAGGATTAAAACAAAAATAAAAGGCAGATTAATCACAATATTGAACTGGTGCTTTATCTATAAATTCATCAGCATTTTCTAAAGTTTATTCCAATTATTTTCAATTAAAATAGAAATAGACTGTACTTAATGAAAAAATAATTCCCATTCATTCTTTGGTTGCTTTTCTTTCTGTCACTTGAATCTTACTCTCCAAAGTTTTAGGAATACATGCACCATCACATAGCATTTCAGCACAATTTTGACAGAACTAGGGCAGAGTGTTTCTATAATATAATCCTTAAAATATCTTTATTGTTTTTAATTCAGTTGTTGAACTATCACAATTCGTTCCTATTTTGTCCTTTTAAAATAAATAGATATTTGCTTTATTACACGAGGGTTACTCAACTATCAGTTTTACTTTGAAATGAAAAAAGTATAACACTTCTCTGAATAATACACAAGCTTAAATGCAACAATTTTTTTCTAACAAATATTTGTTTTCTCTGGGTTTTAAGTATAGCATAGAACTGCAACACAGCAGCACTGCACACAGGGGCATACACAGGAAAGGGGGAAATATGCTGTATTAAAAGAAACCAACCAATTTTATGTTCAAACATCTCAACCCTTTATCGGTCGTGGTTTTTTGTTTGTTATTTCCCCCCCTCAAATGAATGCTAGCTGATTTGCCCCTAATTTTCGGCTATAGTGTTTTGCTCCAAGTTTTCTAAGGAAGGTTTACATTTCTTAAACCTTACTGTGAGATTTTTTTTATTAATTTTTATTATTTGCTTTAACGTCCGGAAATATTCTGAAACTGGTTTGGAGCATTTCAAATTCCTTTTCATGCCCTTTCAGGCCAATGCAAAACCTTGTTTCAAAGAACTACTTCCGCTTCTCTGTGGACAATCCAGAAAGAAATAGCCTTTAAAGTTTGGGTTGGTTTTGTGTTTACATAAGAATTTTAAAACAACTTAAAAAGATAACTATAAAGTAAAACTGAAACCACTTCAAAAACAATTCCATCTAGTTTACCTTGTGATCACAAAGATACACAAAGTGACCCTATAAAATACTTATGTAAAATCATCTTTAATTTCTACCTGCAAATATACACATGCATACTCTCACCACCTCAAAATTATGGAAAAGCAAAATTTCTGGGATTGTAAAGTCTTAAAATGTTGCCTTGGGTTTTGTTTGTTTGTTTTTTTAACCAACAGAGGCAGACAGCTTTTCTGAACCTGGCTCACCTGACAAAATGGGTTTAACTCAGTGCTTGTAGGACTACTGTGTCCTTGTACAAACAATCCTGGAGTAAGAATATAAACTCTGATCTTATCACTACTGATATTATCTCCACTGCAGGTTTTGCTTCAAAAAACTTGTCACAATGTTTTCTTTCCCAGTAGTTCAGACAAATATACAGGGAAGTTGAATTTATCAAACAGATGAAGACTCATTAATTAAACAGGCATTCTGAGAAAACGCAGAATTTGGATTTTCAAGGGCATATTCTACAAAACTCTGGCTACAGATATCAACCTATGGTAATATGGGGTGGAGGCAGGGAAAGTGTCAATGATTAATGGAAAGTTAAATTGTATCTGTGTTTGTCTTTAAAACAAAAGCAATATAGGATTAGTCTTTGACCACTATACAATGGGAAATCAAGGAGTGTCTTTAAAACACAAAACTGAATTCCACCCCCACTCCCCCATTTCCCCCAAACCAGGCTAACTCAAAACACTAACAGACTGACTGCCTTTCTTATAGGAATCCAAGAACAATCTCCCTGCTACAGATTTAGAAGTACAGTTGGTCTAGAATGCCCATTTACACTTTGTGAGAACCACCACACATGCAGAGAGAAAGCAGATTAAACTAAGGATAGTCCCTGTAAATGAAACAGGGTGCAGTGGTGAATGTTCCAAACTGTACTAAATGATCCTACATGCTAAACATGGAACAATGAAACATGCAAAACAGTGGAGACACATCATTTTCCTTTTTCACATACAAAAACCGAATCAGTACATTTTCTGAGCTAAGACTCTGAAGATGTTAGATTGACATTGGAAGTACACTAACACATTAATGCTAAACATGTGGTTTTTCATTTTTTATATATATATAGCCAAACAAAAGAGTGTGTTTTAAAAGAAAATTATTCACAAAATTGGCAAAGATTTCGAAGGTTTACAAATCTCTTCCTAATATTATAAACTGTTTCAAAGATATTTTGGCACAACCAAAGGTCTGAAAAATTAATTTACTGTACCCAAATAAATTAATAGTTCCAGTTTATCTGCACCCCACCCCACATAAATGTTTTAATACATAGATATGGTAAAATCCATGGACTCTTTCCATGTTTATAATACAATAAGAGCATGTGTGTAGTAAGAAGGCCACACATCTGTTACTATTTTTTAACATTATGGGGATCATTCAAGTGCAATCTTTATAGTGCTAATTTCGCACTGCATGAGAAATTTAAGCCCTCAAACTGAATTTTACTGCAAAGTGAATCTAATTTTAAACAAAAAATTGCTAATCAGGTAATTAACTCAGGTTACTCAAGTTTACTTATATTAACAAGGCTATTCATAAATACATTTTAAAGGGGAAATAACATTTTCTGCTTGATTATGATAAATACAATGCTCTGTAAAATCTGCTATATAATAACGGGAAATAGAAGCACTGCAAAATAATGAGTGCAGCGAGCAGAGTATTATGTTATATTGGCATTACATTAAAAACAACAGGAAAGTAAAACAAAGGATTCAGCTAGCAGTTTTGTTGAACTTTCTAGTGTTCACAAAGGCCTTGTGGTCCAAGGTGTCTTTATTTAGGATGCCTCCCTGGAGCTTTATTTCAACAAGCTAATTAACATCTGAGCTGGATTTTTCCCCCTCCACTTAAATGAACTTTGCTAATGCACATAGTCAGTCACAAACTTAGAAAAACACGAACACTTGTGACCTATAGAGGTAATGGAGGTTGGATGGAGAATTAATGGTCATGTAATTTGTCACCAGCGGGTGAAGGTCAACAATCTCTTACCTTGGGGTCGATTTTCTTAAAACTGGGATCTTCTTCATCTACCTCAAAGCAGAGTTCAGAAGAGGTGATGGAAAGAGTGCCCTTCACTACTATAGAGGGAGCCACAAGCTGTGCTGGTGTACACAGGCTAACTGGACCTGCCAAAGGAGCAAAACAGCAATAATCAAAACATCCAAACAGATTACACAACCTTGCACAGAAACAAGCATAGGTTATTTGTTTTCTAACCTCAAAAAACAAGGTAAAAAGTACCAGAGATCTTAGTTTAAAAAAGCAAACTGTTGTTACTCCAATAAGTACATGTCACAGACTTGCAACCTCTCTGCATTACCAAACACCAAAGCAGCTACAGCTGCAACTGATGCATAAGCCAGATAGGTGGTTTTATTGTTAGATCATCTAGTTTTATTCTGACACATTTTCAGTTTTGAAACACTTATATAGCCATATATCTGCTGTTATAAATAATACAGTAAGTGAAGACTTGAAATCTTAATTTCAAATGTGTGCATTAAGAACTTAACGGGTTTCAATAAAATTCTAAAAAGATGAACACAGCAGTCTGGGTTCAAAATTGTCTTAACCTTCTAAATGTGTTCCCTCCCATGAATGCTGGAAATCTATTGTTAAAATTAAACAGTCAATACTAGGGATTGTAAAGTACAATGTTTTTAACATGCTTTCAATTCCATTGTTAAATACTGTTCAAGGATTCCAGATAGTGTTAGTGTAGCTTGGGGACTGTGGGAGTAAACAGCTGGAGGGTTGGTTTCCAACTGAATGAATTTTTACTGGAATAATCACATCTCCACAGGGCTTATCACAGAGACAAATCAGACTACTAGTAAAACAATAGGCTCAGCACAGATCTGACAACACACAACCTATTATGTAAGAGAACACATACAAGGGGAAAACAGGTTAGATTTGTTATCCAATTGATTAAAATTAAGTTACTTTGTGGCAGCTTTGCCATAAATCTTTGTAAAAAAAACTGAAAATATGAGAAAGTGACATGTACAATTTTGAATTAATAAAGTGTCTATAAATGAGGTACACACGTCCAGGTAATCAATGGGTGAATAACTGCCAAAAAACTCAGATGAATTGTTATTTCCATCGATTGTTAGGAGGATGATGGTCTTTAATCTCACATCAATCTTAATGTGTGCCAGTAGGACAATAGCAGAGATGCTCTGCTGAGATCAGTGCAGCTTTGCCCTCTATTCCCAATGTACAAATACATTGTGTTTGCAGATGGGCATCAGATAGTTGCAGAACTGCCATGATTTCCCAAAGCTCATCCCCACAAATGGTTGAAATAAGCAGCTATGTGTTCTTTTGCTGTCTCCCTTTGCCCTCTGTACATTAGCATGTAATCCAGAGGAGAAATAACATTTTTTCAATCACTCTCAGACATTCAATTACAGGGTGAGCAGACAGCTGCAGAAGCTGGGGCAACCCAGGTCCCGTAGAAGACCCCTGACAATTTCCACTTCATTTCTAACCCACACCACTTTATTAGTGAGGATTACTTCTTAATCCTATTGCCATTGTCAAGATTAAATAATTAAACTCCCCTTTCACCTCTATTACAGTATGAATGTATTCCTAGAAGCAAGCAATGCATAATAAAAGAGAAGGAAATGGGTGGAAGGCTGTTGAGGAGGAGACCAGCAATAGACAGGAACAGATTCCATTAAAAAAACTGCATTATGCTCCAATTACTTCTATTTTATTTCACTGATTAGTATATGACCTTAACATTAGGCTATATTTTCAATGGTCTAAAAAAGAAAAGTGGCATGTAGTTCAGACAATGGGTAAATGAATTGCCCTGAAATACGATTTCCAATTACTTCACATCTTCCATTTTGATAACTTATTTGCTTCCTAGTAAGTCAGAATTTAACTGGGCAACATTCTTCTGTAAATTTAATGGATGTGGATTATGAGCACACATAGAAATCCACATGTAAAGTGGAATGGTGCAAAGGAGTTCAAGTTTTCATATAAGCCTGTGTTACTCTTTTAAAAATGGAGCTAAATTGGAAGTTGTAGTCCCTGAATTTGGAGCTATTGTTTAGCATTTAAACATTATAGGTAAAAGAAGCAGGTTTAAGCCATTTTGATTGCAAACTCTAACAAAGAGGCGTGCATCCAACACAGTAAAAGTAATCAAGTTAATGGAACTGACCATTTTCAGGGTGAAAAAAAAACATCAGCTATGAGGATACTTTTGGGGGAAAGGGACTGAGAAGGGTTAGAAGAGTTGAACTCTTAATGCAGTAAACAGACCCTTCAACAAAAGAGAAGTGACTGATGTATTTTTATGACTCAAAAATAGAGCTCTCTAAAGCCTCCAATTATAAATAACAAAACTGCCCACTAGCCCCAGGGTTTTGAGCACTTAGACTAGTCAAAAGTAGAAAAAGGGAGCTCTTGTTAATGAAAAAGGCTACTTTTCTACACATGCTTTCTTAGGAAAATGCAAAAAAAAAAATTATTTTTTTTTTAAATCTCCCCGGGTGAAAACAATAGGGTTATAAAAGCCGCAGAAGGAAAATTCACTAGTGTGCTAAAGCTGAGTCTCAAACCCTGAGGTGCACAGAAAATTATCTTTCATTAACTCAATTATGGGAAAGAACAATCTATCACTGTCTATCCCAAAACAATACTCACTGCAAAAAAGTATGAAAATAGAGCTAAATGGGTAAGGAAACTGAGGAGCTAGGGAGCAAATAGACAGCTGAAGTTACCAATTAAGTTCTCCAAATCTTTCTCCTCAATGGATGACAAGGTATCATCGTCGCCTTCCAAGAGAATCTCACTCTCCGAGTTCTGATTTCCTAAAACCTGACTCTTGATGGACTGCTTTCCTTTAAGAAGCACGTCTTCGTCTGGAGCTGAAATGAAAGAGAGAAACATTGCTGTCTATCAGCTCTCAGAGGCAACGGTGATTGGAAAATAGCCTTTTGCAATGAAGATCAGAGAGGAGAAAACTCTGGCTGAGAGTAAGTATGCCCGGGAAGCTCTCGTTAAACCTCTAACATTAGGGGGACAAGTGGCTAGTTGAGCTAGTTTTAATCCTATTAAACCTGCCTTGAAATACACTGGGCGATCTCTGCAGTATTTAGCGCTATTTCAGTCCTCCCAAAATTTGGGATGAGAAAACCACCAGACATTTCTCCAGAAGTTAAGAGGCTCTATCTGCTGGAGATGGTTCTAGACTCTGCAGAGTAACTTGTCTTTAAATGCTACGTTTTAAGCGTCGATTCAGGAAAGGCAAACAGGAAAGGGACACAATTCCTTTGCCAATCACAGGGCCACGTCTAGCCATCAGGTTTTAGAAAAATTCACCATTGGAACCAATGGAGAGTCCCCATTAAAAGCTCAGGGGCTCGATTTGACCCAGAGAGCCGCGGCGACAACAGCAGCTCTTCGTCCGGCTGCTTCGCGAGCCGTGATCCAGCCTTCTGCGCCCTGCGCGGCTCGGGCAGCTTCTTTAGAATTTACCCAGGCCCCCAGCGCTGCAGGCTGGAAGCGAGAGCAGCAGCAGCTGCAGCCGCCGCCCGACAACTTCTCCGGCCAGTGAACTAGAGCTTTGGATAAACGCAACAGGGAAACTGCTGCGAGCCGACCAGGGTTGGCCTTGCTGTCTCCACGCTGCAAAAAGCAGCAAGTGGAGAAACGAAGCAGAGAGGAGAGGAGAGGCAGCAGGAGACCTGGAGACAGGCCGGCAGGGGGAAGCTGAAATAGGGACTGGCTTCTATAGGCTCTCAAAGGGTGCGCGCGTGTCTGCTCTCACTACACAACAGCAAATCTTTTGTAGACAGTGACAACAGCAATACACGATTTCATTTTACAGATACAAACTTGCTCAAGACAAAAGCCAATGCACAGTTTACATCGTAGGTTCGCCCTATCTTCCTGTTCAACGTAACCCGATTCAGCGCCTCTTTGATCTTTTATTCTTTACATAGGGGTTATTTATTTATTTGCATTTCTTTACATCTCTCCTTTTCTCTTCCCCCCAAACCAACACACACACACACACACACTTGCTAGCGCGCCATGCATCTGATCTTCGCGTGTGCACAATGCTAGGGCAGCAAGTCAATAAACTTTAGAAAACTGTCGGTGTTGCCAGAGGCTTTCAATACCCAGTTACATTTGATGGCGTCCCAAGAAAGAATTAATGGAAATAATTTCTCTACACTAGGTATTAGCTTCCAAAACAGCTGCGACTTACTAACGTTTAAAATATTCAAATCTAACCAGTAACAGCAAGAGACACACAGCTATTCCAGAGATTCACTTAGAAGAGGTCACTGAGGTGGGGAGTTTATTTTAGATCTTCTTGCAAACTAATCCTTGTGAATAGTATTCTTATAATTTCATATTTTATTGTGACTAAACTCGAACTTAACATACTACATTTCAAACCGTTTGCCAATTCACTGCAGAACTAGACGCCAGATTCCTATATTTTCCATTAGTAATAGGAGGAGTGGAAATAAGGAGTTGGAAAAGTAAGTTATATGCAAATTTTACTAACTAGATACACACATCCAGCCATACAGACATGGAGATGAGTGAGACGTTAAAAAAAAAATCACTTTTAGCATTCTACTGAAGTGTGCACCCACCTGCTTTCAAAAGGGGCTATAAAAATGAGACAAGCAAACTCTGAAAGTCTACAGGATGTTAATAGGTTCGTGCCTGGATTACTAAATATGCTGAATAAAAAACAAAAATGAAAAATCATCCTAATCTTTAACATCAGCAACAGAAAGCATATTTCATGCTATACCTTCTAATTAAATATTTTATGGTATAGTTAAGCAAACATTACATTAATGTGACAATACATGTAATTGTAACCTGCCTTAAACAGTTTTCTTCCCTCTCTCTATTTAGAATACACACAAAGGAAATGCCAATTTTATGGGGAAAATATTTGCCCTATTTTTATCTCTACACTCCCATGATTAAATCTATTTATTTACATTTCAAGCTCTCAGCAACAGATAGGAGGCAGTGGTTCATTATACATCAAAGGTATTCTGTGCTGTGGACACAGAGATACTATGCCAGGAAATAGTAGTGCAATCATACAATTGTTTTTGACTATCAAAATTCACATAATTGTATATAATCTTAAAAATAAATGATTAAATGAGAGAATACCTGGCCACACTTCTTTTAAGAAACATATGTCTAACATCATGATCAACTAACTTCAGCACATTGCTCATTGCGTTCTCTGATTACTGCCAGAGAGGATTTGAGGGTCCACTGGCTTATTTTAAAAAAACTTTAATCTGCAAACATTTACAGAAGAACGCAATCCCTAGTGGCAATATACCATGGCTTAAAGTGTTTAAGTAAATATATACACGTACATTGCAAAAAATAAACTATCCAATTAAGTGAAAAGTAAAAACCCCTACTTTATGTTTAGGCCTTCAGTTTAAAAAAATGGAAGTTTAATTTATAAATTAGTTCTCTTTTGCATGACAATTTCTTCCAGACCAAATTGCTTTGCCACATTATGCATAGGATTTCGTTGACTTGGAAAACAGAGTGCACTGCACCCCATGAAACAACATTTTGTATTAAGATATATCAGTTCATATAACTAAAGAAAACTCAGACTCTGGAATTGTTCAACCTGAGTTGAAAACAGTCCTGTCACAGAAAATATGCAGCTGATATTTAGAAAGGTTTTCCTGTAATTAACTCCCCCTGGAGGATTTTAAGTTAGCAGCAGTAAAATTACCAACAGTATTCTAATGCACACCACATGCACTTGCGTTCAATTCTCAATGGCGTAATAGTACTCTGTTGACGATTTTATTTTTTAATTAGAAAAAAATGATCTCAAGTACAAAATAAAAGATAAACATTTTTTAAATGCAGCTAAATTTTATCTGTTATTTTATAAACCGTGCCTGGATTGTACTTTTTAAATCGCCATTCACAAGTAAATGTCAGATATTTTCACTCTCTTTGGCACATTCTGCCTTAATTACACTGAAGGTCTCATTTCAAACTAAAACTGTACCTGTTGTCCCTTTAAGAGCTAATCTGAAATTCAAGATCTGTACGTACAACTTTTAGACACAACTCAGGTAATTTCTGGCCAAAAGTTTACTAAAACTTAAAACTTACTAAAGTTTTCTTCAGTTTTTTTCTCACTATCATTAGGAAAATGAAAGTAAACAAGGGGCTTTCGATAGCAAGGTGACTGGGGAATTATAAATGTAGATTGGATAAATAGAAATTAACTCTTCCTTTCATCATCTCTTTTCCAATCATTGGATTTCATTTTTCCACCTATGCGAATTGTGTTATAATTATTTAAAATATATCACTATGGATATTCCAAAAGAAAACTATTGAAGCAAATTGCATTAATTGAAGATTTGAGGCTATTGGTTGTTTTATTCCTTGTGGGCATTTTAACTTCTATCACCTCTCCTTACCACTCTCTCATATATATATCTCCACATGTATATACTTATATATACGTGAATATATTATATATAAGTTATACATGTGGATCTATACAACTTTTATACATGTATATACATGAATCTATATATATATATACAGATCCACGTATATACATATGAATATAAAAAAAATGCTTGTTGATGGAAGGCAGAAAATCAGAATATAATAAAGCATCATCTGTTAGCACCCTGCTAACCTGAATACAGGAATATATACACACACACACATACATTCAATGTACACATACGTGTGTGTATTTACATAATTGTGCACAGACAAGATATATTGCACAGATACAATCTATACACACAGCATTCTAGTTCTCTCTCTACAGGTATAAATCTGAGACTTGTGTGTGCAAGACAGAGCCTAGTACATATATATCTTGTCTATGCATACATGCGCGCATACACACACATGTCCACATACATATATGTGTGTACATGCACATTTGTGTATTCAGTTTAGTCAAATGCTAACAAATGACACTTAAAAGTATTATCAAAAAGAAAAGGAGTACTTGTGGCACCTTAGAGACTAACCAATTTATTTGAGCATAAGCTTTCGTGAGCTACAGCTCACTTCATCCAGCTCACGAAAGCTTATGCTCAAATAAATTGGTTAGTCTCTAAATACTCCTTTTCTTCTTTCTGCCACAAGTACTCCTTTTCTTTTTGCGAATACAGACTAACACGGCTGTTACTCTGAAACCTGTCATTAAAAGTATTATGATGTTCTACCTTCAGCAGCTAACATTCTCAACTATGCAAAAAAAAGTGTATGGGGAGGAAGTGATCTCTTAACAGTAAATCTTTTTAGAAGTATGAATAAAAAGCATTCCCCAAAGTAAACATTTAATAATTTCCTATTTAGGTCCCAAATCCTGCTTTGGTGTCTGCTAATGCAAATCCCTGTAACCCTCTTGCAGTTCTCTGGCAGAATTTGAGCCTTAGGCCTCAGTCCTGCAGATCTAAATGCATGCTTACATCTTTTCAGAATGAGGCCACCCCTGCAAGGTAGGTGGGTCACAGAGGTTGGGCTGCAGCCTGAGCCTGAAAGTCTACACTGCAATGAAACAGCCCTGCGACCCAAGTAAGCAGGCATGGGCCAGCCACAGCTTTTTCTTTGCAGAGTAGACATACCCCAAGAGGCATAGTCTCTATGTCTTATACAGGAAACAAGAGACCACTGGCATCATACTTATATGGCACAGTAATTATTCCATTATTTCAAATCCATATTCTTTCCTTCTCCCTCTCCATATTACAGCCCTGATCCTGCAAGGAGCTCTATGGAAGCAGATTTCTGAAGCAAATAGGGAGCCTTATTGACTTTAATGAAGCAGAGCTACTTGGAGGATAGGGGTCTAAAATCTTGATTTATCTTGTGTTGCTGGCCAAATTTCAAGGTTTCATAAAACTAGGCTTGGTTTTTTTGGAGGTTGGTGCAACTATTTGTTTATCACTCATTTATATTGATGGTTTAAGTTTAGCAGCTACTTAATTTAAAAATCAGTTTGATAAATCATCAGAAAGCATTATACACCAGATAACTTGATGTCAAGTTGTTGATTTCTGACAAATTGAAAAAAATAAAGAATTTTTAAAAGTTTAGGCAGGTAGTGTCCATTTAAAATAATTTAATTTTTAAAAATAATTTAAAAATGTCACCCTCTTTCACTACCATCACCACTTAGTTAAAGGGAAATATTGAAAATATAATGCTCTTTTGCACCATTTTATTTTTGTGTGTTTGATTCTTTTTCACTTGAGCTTAGACAATTAAAATTGATTAGTCAGCTTTGTTTTTGTTCATGGTCAATTTCTAGTCAATTTCACAATTATGGTGGGATACACTGGCACAATCTGCAATGTTTAAGTTGACAGTACTACAACAGTCTATTTTACTGCAAACAGAAAGTTGGTTTTTTTTAAACTGACACACATGAACACATTTCATAAAAGTATTTTCCATCAATTAGATTTTGTCAGACTTCTTTAACAGACGATTTTTGGCTTAAATTAATTTATTTTAAAGTGTTCATCTTTGCCTGATGCTGCCAATTTCCATAAAGAAAGTTCAGTTTCTATGCCGGTTATTTTATTTTAAAACTTAGGGTTCAATTTCTAGAGAAAGAAAAAATTACATCCCCTTCCGTTCCCCATGTGCGGACACACAGTGCCAGACTGACTTTTATAAATAACCATTTTGGAGGTTCTTCCCCCCCTCCTCCTTTGAAAAATTACCTGAAGCCCTTTTTCCCAAGCAAGTTAATGTGAACTTGGGAAGGGCAATTAAATTGTCAGAATTAAAAATTTGTTTTTAACTAGAAGGTAGCCAGAAGTATAGTCATGGGGCTGCTATTGATTGCCTGAACAGAGAACATTAGTCTTCAGGTATTTACTCTGCCACCTCTACACCAGAGGCTCTCCTTCAAATCAAATCAATCCATGGAAAAGATGGGGTCTTGCTACGAAAACATAACTAGGCTGCAACAGGGCTGATTTTTGTTGCTGTTGTTTTTTGTATGTTTACTGTATTATGTCTGATTGCTTTAGGATCTTTTTTTGCTATTTCACAGTGTGAGCTTTCTTTGACTGTGAGCTCTCTGGGGCAGGGACTACACCTAGAACTACTGTAATGCAAACAACAGTAGATACAGCCTATCTTAAGAGTGATAAATTAGCTGAAAATTAAAATGCTTTTAAAAATACGTTCCACTCAACATTTTCTTTTTTCATTATTTATACTTAAACATTTATCTTAACTTTCCTATTCTTTGGCAAAATCCATATATCTGATTTCAGAGTAGGGTCATGCTGTTAAAAAAAAAAAAAAAAAAAAAGGCTAAGGGGGGAGGGTGAGGGTGCATTCATTATGCCAAAAGTTTATTTGCTTTAGAGAAGTGCATATTTAATTGATATAGAATGATTCATGATACATTATTAATGAGAAACTATAGAACATAAGGACAATTCCACTGAGAATTCTGGCATCATCCTAACTCATGAGAGCATAGCCTGAAAGTCTCATCACCAGAATCTCCAAGGGATGGAATTTTCTGCTTTGATATTGTTTATTAATTATTGTTGTTATAATAATGAAAAGGTTTTGATGTCCATATTTATAATGCTGTTTTCTTTCATTACTTTAGAAGTCTGTATTAATACTGATAGATGACTGGTTAGCCTCTTTCTAGCTAAATTATTACTAAGTTGACCCACCTATCTGGCATTTGTGTTTATGTTTAACTATGCAATGAATATTTTAACTTAAGAAACTGAAAAATTAATGTAATAATGAAAACGGCAATTAGTAATTATGGCATTAAATTAAAACTTCACAATTAAAACACCATCAAAAATTAAACAAAACAGAAGTTTGTCAAAGATTTTAAAAAATGTTGAACAGAAGGAATAGCTGATGGGAAATTTAATCAACTTTATTTTCATTAGCTAGCAATAATATATTATCAAAAAGGGCTACTTGGATTTAGTTTACTTTTGTTTGGAAAAGAGTCTCTCTCCTATGTGAATCAGCTAGTAGAAACAGACAGTAAAAATTGGAGTTTGGTTATTGATAAATGTTACCCATCTCTCCAGTTGGTGGAATTGTATTAATCTGTGTTTAATTACATAGGAAAAACTGTTTGTCTAAATAAAGATATGCTCTAAAGGATTAGCAATTAAAATATAGATGTGTATGTATATGTACTTTTATATATCTGATAAACAGAATATAAAGATTGGAGAAAGAGATATTCATATTAAACCACAACAATGTAAATATGAACTCAAAACATGTGAGAAAAATCTATTTTATTGACGCTAAACATGGTTTTAAAGGAGGCAGTTCTTTCTAATGTAAGGATCATTAGCTAAAAGGCACCTTATGCCCTTGAAACTCATAGTGTAGAAAAAACCCACAAAATTAAAAACTAGCCTCAAAGCAGAAGTGGCCTAATTAAATCTACATCTCATTTCTCCTTCTCCTATAGTCAAAGATGTAGGGGTCTGGGACCATTATTGCTTTTAGATCACTTTATTGACTATTTTCTGTATAGTCATTTATTTTAAAGGACTGATGTCACATTTGGCATTATATCTGCTGACATATTGTAGGCATTTTCCTCCAGAAATGGCTCTTAAAGGCTGAGTGCAAGAGGTTAAGATGCTAGGCCAAGGCCAACCTTTAAGATGATGATGCTCTTCTGAAGCCATACAATAGTCTTAATGATTTAAAATTTATATTAATTGAGAGAGAGAGAGAAACAACATATTCATACATTGGAAAACAAAAAGAACACGGCTGCTAAATATTTTTAAAAAATAATTCTGGTTCATGAAAACATATGCTTTTGTGGTTTAGAGTATTCCGCTTTAATCAGAACCAATTAATTTTAAATGTGGGGAATGTATTTTTTTCTACTTAATGTATCTTAATTAGCTCTCAAAGTCATAAAATAATAAATTTAAGTACATCATCAAACTAAATACATTTTTAAACCCAAAGGAACAATCAGTGGCTCTGCTTATTTATTCCCTTTAGTTTATCAGGGCTTTCAAAACAGTTACTAAATTAAAATTTTAGAGATACACACTATAATGGAAATGGAAACATATGTAGAGCTTTCTCCAATAAAAAGATGCAAATATGAACATATGAAAACATTAAAATCCTATCTCCTCTTTCACTCACCAGGTACCTATGTTACCCTCTAGCAATCACTTCTTGGACCCTACCTTGCACTCTGGTATTTGTTAGCATCTCTCTCTGGCTGGATTCTCATGCTAAAATGTAGGAGATAGAAATACACAAGCATCTCTGGAAATCCATATTGCTTTATAACTGCTTTCATTTTTACATTACAGCTAACTGAAACAATTGGTTGGGATTTTTCATAGGGAAATATTTACTATTTATTAAAATTGTTAAAATATAAATTGGTAATTTATCACAAATAATATATCCAGGGATTAGTGGAAAAATTGTATTCATATTTGCTTCAAAGTAATGAGAACTGTGTGTACAAACACTGTGTGTAAAACATTTGCACATGCAGGTTCTCTTAGGATATACTTAAGAGGTATTAACATTGTTTATGATGAATAGTGGTCAATTTATCTTTTTGTTAAACGTTTGAAATTAAGTGACAAGCCTTCGGAATGTGGAACAATGTCTTGTCGGAATGAAGGTCTAGTCTTCATTGCCATGAACTGTACCTGCTACTACTGGCAAGAAGCAGTTTTTACACTGACCATGTTCTACAGCTGCTTTTAGTGTCGCTTCAGGATGTGTCGATCCAAGGGGGTTACGCACAAATCGTCGCCGGCGCCGCAAGTCATCTTCCCAGTAGTCAAGGCGCCAGAACTCACGAGGACGACTACAATGAAACAGAGGAGTCACATATGTTAGCAATTATCAAACAGCATGGTAGTGCTGAATTTCTGCATAAAGCTCTCCTTGTTTGCTCTGCCCTTTTTTTTTTCTTTTTTTTTTTACCTCCCCCCTTTGTGCAATCTTTTACTTAGGTATGTCCTTGAAAATAACAATATCACCTTCCAGTCTAAGGAACTCCTTTCCCTTTTTTCTTGGAAGGTGAAATGAGCACTAAATACATCATTTTGAAATGAATTGCTGACAGTGTGATCAGTTTCCCCACACTCTAGTGGCATGTGCTCCGATTTCAGCCTCATTTCAGCCTCAGCAGGGCACCTTTCTCAGTGACTGCATTTATAAACCAGAATAGGGAAAAGGCTATTATAAATATGGTATAGCATTACCTATATTAATCAAAGTCTGTCCCCCTTCATTTTTCTTCCTAATTTGTGCCTTTTCACACAAGGTCAGTAAATCATACCATGAATTCTTGGTCCAGAAAGTGTTAACTTTAATGAATACCTCAGTTACATGGTTATGTATGTGATAATAAAATATTACTCTGTTTAGATGTGCAGGAATTTAATTAAAATAATCTCTTAAAATATTCATTACATTTAGCCCCTGAGGCTTAGAACAACACAAGAAAATGCATTTCTTTTCCATTTACTGTTTTTAAATAAACCATTCCAGGAGAGTGAAATAGCAATCTATTTTCAAGCAAATCAGATTGGATTTCTGCTTTATGTAGTTGTATTTTTACATTTAATTAAAAACTACATGTTATGATGTGAAATAATTGCTATATTGAAGGCATACTTTTAAAAATTTCCATCTAGAAGAGGTTATATCAAATTCATTATTTTCCATTGTACACTTCAAATATACATAGATCTTTTTAATATGGTCATATATAAATGCCAGTTACTATCTTGTTAGATGAATGAGAACCATTGTAAAAATATTTTAACCACGAGAATGGGCAAAAGCACCTATTTCAGGTACAGACAAAAATAAATAAATAAAAAAAGGCTACTGCACAGCACAATCATTAAAGGTCTTCAGTTAGAAATCCTGTATGCTTCAATTACAGAACACTAATTTTATTTATTAACATAACTTCTGATGGAATGATAAATAGAAAAATACAGAGTAAAGTCCTACTTCTGTTTCATAAGCTAATAAAAAACTGTACCTGTCAAGGTGACAAATGGATAGCCTTGACTAATTTACAGATCAAAATGTTAAAAATACAAGACATCTATATGTCCTTAGTTTTGTAAATTAAATCTGAACAAAGACAAGATTAATACCTAAAGGTAAATCCAGCTTTCCAACAAAAATAATCAGTGCCACAATCCATTGTACAATGATACACTTGTACTTAATTTTTAAAACTCTAGATTTTGATGATCAGCTACTAAAGTACATGAAAATGAAGTATATCCCATATCTAATTGCATGGAATTATTATACCTAATTCTATTATTTAAAAAAATAACATTGGTATCTTAGATCTTGCCACTTCTTGAAAAACATACTAATATCTTAGCATTTCTTTTTATTGAAAGTCTTATTTTTGCTATCTATAGCTACATCATAGTACATTTCAATCATGTCAAAACTTGAACTATTTGATTATAAAATCCAATGAGTTTAGAGAAATGAAACAAGAGCCCAAAATTGTTAAAAACATGGGAACCGCTACATTTACTCAAAGCTCGATTAATAACTTAAAATTCTCCATTAGTGATTATAAAAAAAGGCAGAACACAGCTGGCTAGTGCATGCCTTTGATAGTCGTAGAGCATGGATAGGCACTTCATCATTCTGCCTACATTTATCTGTTAAAATTATTATCAAATATCAGCCAGGATGCAGTCGTGAATCACAGACTGCTCCTCGTCTTCAGGGGAATGATACAATGAGGGTCTATTCATCAGTATGGCAATCGGCACAAGTAATTAGTTCCCTAGACTGAGATCTCCTACAAAGCTTATTTCAGTCAGCACCACAAACATACGACAATGAAAAGCTAATGGAAGCTGCTAAAATTTGTTAACCTCTTCTGCCATCAATCCTTCTGATGCTCTGTGCCACCGTATTATGCAAATATGGTAAATTATTAATTTGTCATCCATCTATCTTTCTGTACTTTTGGTGGAATTAAGTGATTCTGTTCTTATTGATAACAATTAAAATATGACATGTTAAGCAACTATACTAAAATTATTAGAAAAATTAGATATAACAGGCTCAGGCACAACAGATCATTCTGTAACATAATTCAATATATCTTCAGCATCTAATCTTATTTTTGATTAAGTGTAAGAAATTTGTAAAGGATATCATGCCCCTTACGCATCTATCAATTATTCACAAACAACAGCAAGTAAACTATTAGGTTTGTTTATTTTGGGACTAATCCTCAAGGCAAGCAAATGGAAAACTTATACCCTTTCACACAGAAACTAACCTACTGAGCAGTTGCATAGCAATAGACCTTCAGGCTCACAATTAAATATTACCTGTTCTAAAAGAGTAGATCCCCTGGTCATTAATACACACTGATATCAATTTAAGCCACATTTAATAGTGTAACAGTTATGGAATTAATCAAGTAATTATTGAAATTTATTAAAAATCCAAACCAAAGCAATAATACATCACCTAGCCTTCATACCCTTGTGTTAAGTTGAGACTGTAGGCAGGAGGAGACAGACAAGAATATCACTTTGCCAGAATCTGAGTGATAGAATTAGACTGCTAAAGGAGTGTAGCTTTATAGAAGTAAACTGCTAACATTTTGGATTGCTAGAGAATTGATGACCTGTATAATTGGATGTCTGACTGGAAAACTTTCTGGCCGTGCTGTAGAGGTTGCTACATGGACTGAAGGTGCTGTATGGACTGGAGTAGTCAATTAGCAAAAATACATGTGCATATGCATGACTGTCTACTTCTCACATATCTGAAAGCTTATGAATTGCCAGTTACATGATTTGCATAGGTTGGCTAAGGACCCTACTAACATGGTCCAGAGTAATTAGCAGTTCCTCAGTAACATTATTGAATGAGCATAGAAAACTACTTCAAATTAAACATTTCCTTCAAAAAATATTTCATTAATTTTTTTTCAAGAATTACTAAGATTCAAGATGACTACCTGTCTTCCTCTTCCTTAAGATGTCCTCCCTATTCCTGTGCAACTACTGCTGAATAGAAAATTACCATTATTCCTGGATTACATGAAATGTACAACAACTGACAAAAAATACAGCACAAGATCATGAACATACTATTACTAGAAAAATTAAAAAGGAGCATTCACTTCACTGTGGTCCACAGGAAATGTTCTTCAAGCTTAGTACACCATAGATGGTCATCTCAAGAATATCAAAAAACCTATTTGCTCTCACTAGTTACAAGAAATAACTACAAATAAAACAAGGTATACTAACTAGGCGAACGGTTTTGTTTCAGTGCTGCAAAACTGGAGTCCTAGGTCTGGGAGTTACCTTGAAACTTTCACACCTGAAGTAATTAAACATAATGTAAGCGACACAACTGGATAATGCTATGAATGTGTAATGCTATTGCAGAAAAAACACTTCTTGCTTCATTATCCCTGGTATAGTTGAAGCTATTCTTGCACCATTACAAACATAGGGAGGGGTTGGTGACTACAGCTATGGAGATAGAAAAGGGATTCACGGAAGGGGGAGGGGGGAAATGTAATTCCCCAAATGAAAGGGTAGAAGAGTCTTAGGACCAAATCTAGGCCAGCATTTATTTCAAGCCAGACGTAGCACAGAAGAGGGGAAGGTTACTCACATTGCAGTAACTGAGGTTCTTTGAGATATGTCCCCTTATGCGTGCTCCACTGTAGGGGCGATAGCGCCCCCTACGCCTGGGATCAGAGAATTTTGGTAGCAGTGCCTGTTTCCAGTCTCGTGCCATGAGTAGCATCTATATAGTGCTGTGTGGTCCAAATGGTCTCAGTTTCTTCTCTACCACAGTGTCCACTTTTGAATTCCACAGCAGAGGGAAGGAGGGCAGGTAGCGGAGCACCGATAGGGACACACATCTCAAAGAACCTCAGTTACTGCACAGGTGAGTAACCTTCTCTTCTTCTTTGAGTAGCATCCCTATTGGTGCTCCACTGTAGGTGACTGTAGAGCAGTGCCCCCAGATGGAAGGCTGGGACTTCAAGTGACATCTACCAAGGATGATAGGACAGTGATTCCTAGTAGGGAATCTTATGCGCATTGGTAATGGCATAGCATTGGCTAAAAGTGTCTATGGATGCCCTATTGGCCACTTTGCAAAGGTCAGTAATCAGCATGCTGTTTAGAAAGGCAATCGAGGTGGACAGTGAGCGAATGGAATTTGAGTTTGAGTTCGAGTTCCAGGTGGGGGTTGCAATTTGTATCATTGGTAGTAAAGGAGGGTACATGCCAAGATCTATTTGGAAAGACGTTGTTTGGATACAGCTGATCTCTTTGGTCTTTCAGCAATAGAGAGGAATAAGCATGATGAGTGCCTGAAAGATTTAGTTCCGTCAAGATAAAAGGCTAATGTTTGTCTGACATCCAAGGTGTGTAGCGTGGTTTCATGTTGGTTGCCATGTGGCTTCGGGAAGCAGGAAGGAAGGTAGATACGGTTATTTAGATGGAAAGAGGATAGCTGGGCTCAAATCAGGAGCCAGTCAGAAAGCATAAAACTAGGCTGGTATCCCAAGATGGGGTAGAGTTTCATACCTGAGGGTACAGGTTTTGAAGACCCTGAAGGAATCTTTTTGTTAGCGTGTAGGTAAATATGGAATGACCTTCTATCTTGGGGTGGAATGCATGGGGCAGCCAGCGATGGCAGCCAGGGTTACGCAAATGGAGCTCATGGACAGTCCTGATTTTTAAATTCTAGAATGCAGTCTAGAATGAATGGCAAAAGAGCATTCATTGCGGGGATATGTTTGGTGTCACACCAAGTCCGGAATCTTTTTTATTTATAGACATAAATATGGTGAGTTCTATCACATCTGTGATTTAAAAGAATCTCTTTTACCTCTTCTGAACAGGTCATCTCCAAATCCCAGAACCATGAAGGAGCCTTCAGATGGAGGAGTTCTAGACTGGGATGGAGGACTTGGCCTGCATCCTGCGAGAGAAGGTGTGGAGTCAACTGTAGGGTGATTGATGGACAAGCTGTCATACGCATGAGATAAAGATACCAAATCTGTCATGGTCATGTTGGGGCTATGAGAATGACTGTGGCTTATTCCACCTGTATCTTGTGGAGCACTCTGAACAATAGGGGAAAAGGTGGAAAGGCGTAGAGTAGAGGTGCATCCTATGTAACGAGGAAGGCGTCCCCCAGAGACTGGCGACCCAGACCCACTCTTGAGCAGAATTGTGGACATTTGGCATTTTTGGCAAAGAGATATATGCTCAGGAATCCCCAGTGGTTGAATATGTGCTGCTGGACTTGTGTCTAACTCTCACTTGTGACCTTCTGAGGATGTCCTGCTCAGTGAGTCTGTGATGGTGTTCTGGCATCCAGATAGGTATGAGGCAGAGATATTAACGTCATGGTGGATCCACCGGTTCCACAATTTTAGCACTTCTGAGCACAGACATTGTGACTTCGCTCTCTCTTATCTGTTGATGTAGAAAATGCAGGTGATGTTGTCTGTCATTACTGTTATGGTCCTTTGTCTCATCAATGGCAGAAAGTGTTGGCATGTATTGCGGACTGCACATAGTTCTAGGAGGTTGATGTGCAATGTGGATTCCAAAGGGAACCACCTGCACTGCACAGTATGGGTCTGTATATGTGCTCCCCAACTGATTAAGGAGGCTTAGTTGTCAGTATCAAGGGTGGTGGGAAAGGGAACACCCACACAGACATTTTGAGGTTGTTGCCATCAGTCTAATGAGTCCTTGATCTTGAGTGATATCGATAAGAGTTTGTTTAGGCTATGTCTGTGGGATATGTGCACTATCCGTAGCCATGACTGGAGACAGCGCATGTGTAATCAGGCATGTTTTACCACAAACATGGCTGCTGCTAAATGACCAAGTAGCTGTGAGCATGTCCTGGCAGAGATCCGTGGGTTGGTTCTCATGGTGGAGATGAGACTGACTACTGCCAAAAATCTGTGACTTGTGAGGAAGCCTCTGGCTTGTACAGGACACAGATGGGCCCCCAAAAATTCCAGATGCTGTACCAACTTTTGTATGTTTATATGGAGGTCAAAGCTCAAGAAAAGGTCCATCATTTTACTTATGGCTTCGACAGCATCAACTCTGGATGGCATGTTGAGGAGGCAGTCGTCTAGGAATGGAAATATTACAATCCCTTGCTTGCATAGGTGTGCCACCACCACTGCGAGGACTTTGAAAAATACCCTTGGAGCTGCAGAAAGGCCAAAGGGTGATACCCTGCACTAGTAATTGTTGGAACCCAGAACGAATCTGAGGAATTGCCTACAGGAAGAATATATGGTGATATGGAAGTATGCATCTTGGAAGTCAAGGGCAAAGAACCAGTCCCCCTGTTCCTGTGCTGGGATAATTATTGATAGTTAGACCATCTTGAAATGTTGTAGTTTTACAAACTTGTTCAGGTTCCTCAAGTCTTGGATAGGTCTCCACCCACTGGATTTCTTTTGGACCGAAAAACAAAATAAATAAATAATAAATACAGGAATAAAAATCTTTTATTCTGTGTTGGAATGGGAGCAGTTCTATGGCCCCCAGTTGCAGAAGGTGGTTTATTTCTTTTTGTAGAAGGTGTTCATGAAAAGGGTCCCTGAAGAGGGCTGGGAGAGGGAATGAAATGGAGAACCCTTTGTTGATTATTTCCAAGACCCATTTGTCCAAGGTGATTTGTCACCATGCTGGGTAGAAGAGAACCAAGCGGTCACCAAACTGAAGGGGAAGTAAAGATGGTTCCAGCAACTGGATCAGAGGGAGGCATCTCAGGGCCTCAACCAAAGCTTCAAAATTGCTGTTTCGAGGTGGAAGTGTGAGGTGGAGCCCCTTGTGCTGGTGTCTGCCTGAGCTTTGGAGGAGGTCTCTGTCATCTGGAGGGTGAAATGTGGTGGTCAACGCTTTGGGGCAGGCTGGTATCTATCGTGTCTTCTCTTCAGCACTCGTGTATAAATGCCAAGTGACTGGAGTGTTGTTCTAGAGTTCTTTAAAAGTATGTGAGGACTCATCCACATAGTCTGCAAAGGATTTAGAACCTTCAACAGGGATATCTTCAACAGTGCTCTGCACCAGAAGATACCCTTCAAACTCTCAATGTTGTTACGTAACGTAAAAGGTGCTGAAGCTGAGACCTTTGATGTAGCCATCCAACAACACAGATTTTGGAAAGGATTGATTTGTAATTCTATACTGTTCAATTCCTCAGGATCAGAAGAATTTACAAAAACAGTAGTAGACCCTCAAGAGGTGGACTGTTGTTTTGTGGAACATCATCCACAAGTTGATTTGAAGATCCCATCTTCTCAAAGTTCACCTTCTCAAGTTTCAAGCGATCAATAGGAATTTAACTGGGTCTTAGCATTTCATTGGACCCTCAATCAGAAGATCTTCCATGAGGTTTAATTTGCAAGGTGGGCTTATAGGCATTTCCCGTAGATGAGAAAGCCGAACCTGCAAAGAATTATCAGAATTTCCCTGGCTCTGTCTCACCAGAGCTTCCTTTCCACTCTGGCAAAGCAAGGAAAGCTTAAATCCTGCAGACTAATTTCTATCAGTGCCTGGAGCAGAAGAGGTTCTTTTTTTGGCTGGAGACATAAATTGATCTTTGGGGTGGTGCCTCACCAGACGAACACCAGGTGAAGAGAAGGAAAGCTGATAGGGGTTTGAATATGCTCCCTAAAGCTTCTTCATCTCTAACAATGCATGGGGCAAGAAGGTTCTGGAGATTGTCCTCACCTCCCAGGAATGAAAATCACATACAATGCCTCGCTATAGTCATGCAAAGGAAGGAAGGTAGAAAACAGCTATGTTAAATAATGAACAGCATTGTACACAGAAGGTAACAACTCAGTGAGGGATAGGCTACCTCAGAGCAGGTAACACCACAAAACTACAGGATTAGTTCAGGGACTTAATCTAAGACAGAAAAGCCTGAGGGATGTGACATAAAAATGGCTATTTGATGAGCAGCAGTGTCTTTTGTATGATGCACTCTATATGATTTTATGAAAAATGCTAATGAGTGCGAATATAATGTAACTGGAATAAGGTTACAAAAGGTCTCTTTGTAAGGTATCATTACAAAGCTTATAATCTACTGAGTGTGGTCATCCTATTTGTATAAATGTATCACTCTTGTATCTGCAACTAGAAATATAATTGAGGTCCTATTGTAGTTATGCAAAGTGTGGGCCATTAATGGTGGTTTGGAATCTTGATGGCTCCCATCAACCAGGACAATTGACTGTGGATGGCTCTGTTTGCTTGCAGGCCTTCCTGTGAATCAGGCTGGGAGGAATGAGGGCTTGAAGTCTTACAGTGACATGTGATCATGTCATCTGAACTGGAATCCATCTTTAACCTGATGCTTTTCCATTTAGAAGGAGGAGTGGGAACCCAGAGAGGGACAAAGGATTCCTGCCTTGTGCAAAAGATATATAAGGGGGTGGAACAGAACAAAGGGGGTGGCAGTCATAAGAAATCTCCTAGCTACCGTCTGAGCCAGAACAAGGGCTGTACCAGGGGAAAGAATTGTGCCCAGACTAGGAAGGCATCCCTTCTGTGATAGAAGCTTATTGAAACCTCTCTGAGGGTGAGATTTTGTCTGTATTCAGTTTTCTTACTGTATTAGGTTTAGACTTGCATGTTTTATTTTATTTTGCTTGGCAATTCACTTTGTTCTGTCTGTTATTACTTGGAACCACTTAAATCCTACTTTTTGTATTTAATAAAATCACTTTTTACTTATTAACCCAGAGTATGTATTAATACTGGGGTGGGGGGGGAAGGAGGGAGAAACAGCTGTGCATATCTCTCTATCAGTGTTATAGAGGGTGAACAATTTCTGAGTTTATCCTGTATAAACTTTATATGGGGTAAAATGGATTTATTTGGGGTTTGGACCCCATTGGGAGCTGGGCATCTGAATGTTAGAGACAGGAACACTTCTTAAGCTGTTTTCAGTTAAGCCTGTTGTTTTGGGGAACATTATTCAGACCTGGGCCTGGGTTTGCAGCAGGCTAGCGTGTCTGGCTCAAACCAGGCAAGGCATTGGAGTCCCAAGCTGGCAAGAAAGCAGGGACAGAAATAGTCTCAACACATCAGTTGGCAGTTGCCAAGGGGTTTTCTGTGATCCAACCCGTCACATCTTTTTCATAGTTCCCATTAAGGTAGGGCTCTAGCAAGAGACAAACTTGTAACAAATAGTGGAACTGAACAAAGTGGAAACATTGATTGGTCATGTGTTAAGGGTAGAATACTTTGTTCAAGTGCTGGCATTGAAACTTATACATTAAATCTAACCTTACAGGATAGGATCAGGAAGAAAAGCCATAACAGGGAAGCATAAATGCAGAACAACAAGAAAGGTTGCCTACTTATATTTAGTGACTTTATTTAGCACAAGCTCCAGAATTCTCCAAAGAGTTCAGGAGTGAAAAGGCAGTATATTTTTGCTTTGATCCCTAAGGCAAACCTTACCAATGGAATCAAGTAGATGAGCTTTCCTTTCTTGGATGGCCAGCATCTTATTTAATAGAAAGGATATATTTATCAATAACACCATTCAAAAGTTCTGGGTTTTGAGCCTGACTCTCCAAGAGAGAAGTTAGAGAAGGAAAATAATTCACTCTCCACAGAGGCAATAGAGACCTCTTGGGACGCTCTCTTAGAAGCTTTCATAGAGAATTTTTGAACAATTATGGAAGCCTTCTTCCCAACAAGGACAGGGAAGAATTGATGGGATCATTCATATCCGTGCTTGGAGGCTTATCTCCAGAAACCACCAATGTGGCTGGAGAAAGAGGCTGTTGGGTTGGCAGAACCATGGATGTGGGCTCCCTCCAAGCATAATCCCCATAACACTGGTAAGGCATTTTCAGTGGATTGTAATGTGACCCCATAAGGTGCATGTCCTTATGGTGTAGGAGCATCTTCAGGCATCTTGAATCCACCCTGTGGGCAGAGGGGTTACCCTGCACTGAGTATGGTGTTGCCAGATTCAGGGAGCCAGAGCGGAGGGTAGGGGCAGCGCAAATCACAGGTGCAGAATGGATTCCCTTCAGAGGCTGGCCATAATCCCTACAAATCCTACTTCTGTCTGTGTCTGCACTAGACATCACTTCTTTCTCTGAAGGTATCCTGTCATTCATCTCTGACAATAAGAGCCACATACAATGAGGAGCAAACTTCAGCCAGTCCACTCAGCACCCCTGACAGACTCTCCCTGGTGAGCAGTGATATCTGAGAGAGAAAGTGAAGAATGGGGGCAGCAATGACCATTTCTGGGTAGCGTACAATGCCTGCACACAGGGTGCAAGGTTGCGGCAGCACCGCTAAGCCCCGTAGGCCATAGTCCCAGTACAGATCATCAGGAAGAGTGGAAAGAACAGAGAAGTGAAGATGTTTGACAAAACCCAAAAATCAGTGGCCTAAATCCTCAACTTCAGAGCAGAGCTGCTGAGAAGAGCTGTTTACTGTGGCCAGAAGTAGCAGGCTTAGGTTATGTCTACACTACAGACCTTACAGCAGCACAGCTGTAGTGTAGCCGCTCTTTGCCAGCAGGAGAGAGCTCTCCAGCCAGCATAATTAAACCACCCCCAATGAGCAGTGCTAGCTATGTCGGCAGGAGAGCCTCTCCTACAGACATAGTGCTGTCCACACCTGCACTTTTGTCAATGTAACTTACGTTGGTCAGGGGGGTGGTGTTGTTTTTTTAATACCCCTGACTGACAAAAGTTTTACTGACAAAAGCGGTAATGTAAACAAAGCCTTAGATTGTGATGCAATTCCAGTGTTTATAGGAGAGTAGCATTTTAAGGGCCAAAATAAAAAGTTTCAGCAATTTGTTTAGCCTTAGTTTGATCTCCAGAATGGAGGATTCCTTCTATGTGCTCGAGAATCAGATATATGCATATTTATTATGTAGCAGTTAACCATCACAAAACAAAATGATAGGGATACAGAAAAGGAGAAAGGGGAGATATCTTTAGGGACTCACCTAGGAAATGCCTCATATGCATGAGTTATCCACTTAACTCCATAAGCATGAATGGGAGAACAAAACATTCTCTCTGTAACAACTATACCATCCCTTGTATTTCCCCGTATGCAATATTAGTTCTTTCTGTATGTAATTTCTTGATGCTGTCACTTGTTGAAGACACTGTCACTTGTAATTTATTGGGCTCATCTTTATGTAGTAATTTAGGTATATTACATCACACCCTATACTGTCATACCCCCAAATGGGTCATTATGGTGACCTGAATATTCGTAAGTTTTTGTTGTTCGGTCATAACATTAAGTACCTGTTTGCAGATTACCACATTCAAATTGAAAAACAGATGAGATTTTAAAATGTGTATTTTCCAATGTAAATGAACAAAATTCCTGTCTTTTGAGACAAACTCAACACTAGTTAATAAGGTACATAAAATGACTTCAAAGCTCTATTAGAACACACTTTATCAGGCTATTATGTCCTCCTATGCTGAATTAACTAATATTTACCTTAATTATAGCAGGAAATCAGTTTTAATAATCCAAGTTATTTTATCACAAACATTATTGTGTTTGATATCTATACACATTCACACCTATGAGCAAATGCACAGTATAGGGAGAAAACCTTCAACACTGTACATATACACAATACAGTGTTATAGCTAATACAAAATTGAACAGACCAGCATAAGTGCAGTCTCTAAGTAAGGGAAAAAAATCTCTCAAGCTGAAATTTAAAACACTTAGTATGTAAGGAAAATAGCTATATTTTTAAATGAATGGAATCTTGCCTTCCATAGATTTGGTCAGGAAGTTTTTTGTTCCCATGAAAATTTTTCATGAAAATGAGAACTTTTTTCATTTTTTGTCAACATTTTTCTTCAAAAGTTAATGAGTTTGCAACACAAAACGAATTTTTTGTGGGAATGGCATTTCAACAATGGACAATTTTGAGCTCTCTTTTTTTTGTGAAAAACCTGATAAATTTGGTGAAAATTGGCTATTTCTCATTCTTTAATCAAAAACACATTTAAAATATAAAACCAGCTCTAGTTTGTGTGTGTATAATTATCTATATCTTATGATTATATATAAGGCCCCATATCTTCCGTAACTACTCAGCTGAAGAAATAACCATGAATGTTCTCCCCTGCCCAAGATACTGGAGGCCCTATGGAACACTTTTTCCTGCTCAGCACCTGAAACATGGGGGATAAAAGAAACTAGATGGAGCCACACAGCAGGGTTGGCACAAGTGTAAGCAAACGGCATGTCAGTAACCCTCCTTCCACTGGAAGAAATAAAAGGTCTAGGAACACTTTTGCAGAAGAACTGAAGTTAATTTTACCATAAAATACTAGTTCTCTATTTAGGCTAGAAATTCAGGACTGTCCAATACTATACAAAAATTACAAACAATATTTTTTCTCATTTCTAAGTTAGTTGCTGAAGCTTTATTAATGCTCCTAACGCTGCTATAAGATCAGACATATTTCATCCTCAATTTAGTTCTTTAAATATAGGAAATATTTTTTCCATGGACACATCTGAAAGTAAGGTAATTCTAGTCAAGCATAAACAAATATCTTGCATATATGACAGACTTAGAAATAAATCTTAGTTTAGGTGAAGAGAAGACTGAAGTAGAATATGAAAAGAATGGTGCTTCTGGGGTTTATGGCTAGATAAATAGCCATATAAACAGCCAGTTGGTAATCAAAGTGAGAACCTACAAGAGAGGACTGTTAGATAGCATTACTGGAGGAGATACCCCAGAAGAAACTGATTTTTTTTTTAAACTAATGAATAATTTTGATTCCCCATCATGTCAAGTAAGGGAGGGCAATTCATCATCTTCAGACTGAATTAACTCCTAGCAAGCATCTATGTTTATGCAACAAAAGGAGAGACCTACTAAACCATTGGAAAACTGATCAAGACTTGCACAGGCATTATCTTCTTATTCTTGTTTGTGTACATAATGTAGACCTTGTGTCCCTTTGAAAATGAACATATATACAAAGACTACTTCTGATGGCTATGTTTAACTTGTCAACTTCCACCCATCAGCAGACTTGAGCCACAAAAATAATTGAAGAAATATTGCTCTGCTATTTTAAGAAAATTCAAGTTTCAGTTTGTATTTCATATGTTTGTTCAATACAGCATGACTCCAAAATCCCAGAGATGGAGGATGCTGGAAGCCTTTAGAAAGACTGGGTTCAGTAAGACAGAGGAGTCGCCTATGCATTTTGAAAAGACTACACTGAGGATTTCCCCAAACCTAGGTAACAGTGAAGAGATAATGATTGGTTGGCTGTAGAATAGCCTGTTCTCCAATCAGCATTGATCTTTTAAAGCTAGCTAATCTACAAAGCTGGCCAACATCATCTTCAATATGCAAGGGTGGAAGCACAGACTTTTTGAATACAACTCCTGAGAATTTTGATTAACCAGAGTTTGGTAAATCAGAATTTTAGAGTATATTCTTTTTAAGGTAAATGTTTATATTAAGGGAAAGGAATGATACATGACTTTTAATTCAGTAGTTTATTTTCATGAATTATTTTATTCTTAATCTTTAGTTAAAATATGAACGGCTAGTGGCTGCATATATGTACTATGCCAACTCAACCCCCAATCAGAATTCAGAAGTCACTTTAAACACCAATGACAAAATTACTAGTATGATATCAGATCTTCTGTTATAACTTCTTAAGATCATCAGTATTCATTTTCATTTGCACCATTAAGATTTATTCTTTGTTGTACTAGTCACTAAAAGGGATAAGAGACTATGGTTTTCACAAGGAGGATGTCTTTCATCTAAATTGGCACCCAATTTATAGGGAATCATGTTGCTGGACTTTGGAAATGAAATACATGTGTGAATCTGTAAGAGTAAGCAACAAATCACAGCAACAAATACCTAAGGATAACTTACCAAAACATTTGGTATTGCCCAACAATTTTTGTAAATTATTTTTGAGCAAAAAGGACTGATCAACATATGTATTTGATGTAATATAATTTGACTTGGTGCTGCAGGATATCTTGATTAAAAACTGGAAGGATATAAAATTAACATGGCACACAATAACTGGATTAAAAGCTAGCTAAATGACAGCTCTCAAAATGTAATTGTAAATGGGGAATATTCATCGAGTGGGTGTGTTTCTAGTGGGGTCCCACAGGGATTGGTTCTTGAACCTACACTAACATTTTTTGTCAATGACTTGGAAGAAAACAAAATCATCACTGACTGGAGGACACAAAAATGGGGGAATGGTAAATAATGAGGACAGATCATGATACAGAGCAATATGGATTGCTTGATAAGCAGCAGGCAAGCAAACATGCTTTTTAATATGGCTAAATGTAAACTTATACATCTCGGAACAAAGAACGTAGGCCATACTTAAAGGATGGAGGACTCTGTCCTGGGAAGCAGTGACTGGAAAAAAAACTGGGCTTGTGGTGGATAATCAGTTGAACGTGAGCCTTCCCAGTGTCACACTGTGGCCAAAAGCTGGCTAATGTAATGCTGGAATGCATAAGCAGAGGAATCTCAAGGAGGAGTAGAGAGGTTACTTTACCTCCGTATGTGGCACTTACGTGACTGCTGCTGGAATACTGTGTCCCATTCTGGCATCCACAAATAAAGAAGGATGTCGATAAATTGGAGAGGGTTCAGAGAAGAGTCACAAGAATGATTAAAGGATTAGAAAATATGCCTCATAGTGAGAGACTCAAGGAGCTCAATATATTTAGCTTAAAGAAAAGGTTAAGTGGTGACTTGATTACAGTCTACAAATACCTACATGAGAAACAAATATTTGATAATGGAAACTTCAATCTAGCAGCGAAAGGTATAACTCAATCCAATGGCTGAAAGTTGAAGCTAGACAATTTCAGACTGGAAATAAGGTGTACATTTTTAACAGTGCATGTAATTAACCACTGAAACAATTGACTGAAGGTTATGGTGGATTCTCCATCGCTGGCCATTTTAAAATCAAGATTGAATGTTCTTCTAAAAGATATGCTTGGGAATTATTTTGGGAAATTTCTATGGCCTGTATTATGTAGAAGGTCAGACTAGATTATCACAATGGTGGTTCCTTGTGGCCCTGGAATGAACGAATCTATGAAACACAGTGTTTTATAGTACACACTCCTGCTAGGGAAATATTTATCTCCCCAGTATGCATCATACATGGAGTGACTACAACATGTACCAGCTATTACAATTAATTCCTAAAGAAGCATCTAAAGTGCTGTGTGGCATACACTGATAGAGAACCTTATAGTGTATGAGTTCGAATGCTTGAGACCTTAAGCAGTAGGATTAAAATCTATGTGAAAATCTTAACCCAAAATGTCCTTGTTTCTAGGTTTGTGTATCACAGTGGTATCTGGCATTTTTATATTCTGTTCACTTTTTTGGGCTTCATCTGCAGTAGATATTGCAATAATCATTTTGCAGTTATTATGTTGTGGCAACATTAGCCTGGAGGAATGAATCAATAACTGGGAATCAGGGAGTTCTGGATTCTAATGCCAGCTCAGTCAGTGACTCATTGCATGTCCTTGGGAAAGTCACTTCACCTCTCTACCTCATTTTCCCCTCTGCAGAACAGGGATAACATTTTCTACCCCAAAGAAGTGCTTTGAGAATTTGTTATGTTTGTACAGCACTTTCAATATGTAAAGAACATTAGAGTGTTAAGCAGAATTATGAGAGCTCAGAAACTGCAGTGAAAGGTGCTGTAGAAATGCATACAGAATCAAAATCTATCCATAAACTTCCCTCAATCATCAGAAACCATTTACACAAACCCTTAATAAACTGGAAGACACATTCTCATTGTGTAGACAACTGATACTATGTACAAAGTTATGTTCTATGGGGCATGGACTCTTCCTCTACTTATTTTGCAAGTTGCTTAGTGTATTTTGGGGCACTTGACAAGTAGCCGATATTAGTATACAGCACTTACATTTTCCAAGAACTTCCCAAACATGAACTGATCTTGCAGTCAGGTAGAGAGGCAGGTATCTCTAATTTTACAGATGGGATACTGCGGATTAGAGGCCTTGTCTACACTAGCATTTACTATTAAATAAAAAAAACAACAACCCAGAACTGTACCATCATCTGTGCAGGAGCAGCAACAGTCTGAGTAACCACCAGAAGTTACTGGCATTTTAACAGCCATGTCGCCAAGAGTTTTTCCTGAGCAGGAACAGGCAACATGGTGTTAAAACACTGATAAGTGGCATACCCTGGCAACCTCAATTACACCACAGGAGGAGCTGCACTGTTGAAAGCACAAAGCCAGGACGTTTTTTTGTTTTTTTTTACAAAGATGTTTGTGTAGAAAGACTTACACTAAAGTCCTCTGTGCCCTTGAGCAAGAACTAGTATTAGAACTCTCTAGTTACAGATTCCCAATTTCGTTCTGAAACCACTAGACCTTGCCGCTCTTTCAGCTGTCTTTTACAATAAAATCTCTCAGCCATTTAAATGTTTATCAATGGAATAGTAAACACTAATGAATAAACATTTATTTTTCAACTATATGCCTTAAGAATTTAGAAACAACCTGGCGGTAATGTTACTAGACTGAAGTAGCAGTATTTATTGAGCCAAGTGGGCTATGTTAATAATTTTGGAACTTTAGTATTTTAGTAATTAGACCTCTACTCTAATATTTACTTTAAAAGAGCTAGAACTGATAACAACTGTATAATAAAATTCCACAGAACATATGTGATATGGCAAACCAAGTAATTACTGGAAGTCTTTCCTTCCTTTATATGTAGGAAAAATATTCTACTGCTCCCAGCACTGTTTTGTCATATATCACACTTTATTTAAAAAAAAACAAAGAACACACAACTACCCACAACCACATGCTTTTTATTTCTAGAAGTTTAAGCTTAATTAATGAGGAAGTTGACTTAAAGTCCCTTTAAAGTAGTAGGTCAGTATTCTTAGGTTTGACATAAAAAAGGATTTCCATGACTAAGTTTTCCAATTTTTGTTTATTTTATATCTTTTTCTTTGGTTCTTGTTCAGCCTTCTTTGAAGTTAGTCTTCAAAGCTCCAATATCAAATGGAATGCAGCATTAAGGATTTTACGACACTATGCTACTTAAACTTTTATTGTTTTGTGGAGAAATCAAAATCAGAAGGATTAAGCTATCCTATTAGGCTTTTTATTTCTCTTTTCTATTTTTTCTAATTTATGTTTTGTTTTGTTTTTACTTCTAATTCCAGCATGTTATAAATCTGAAGTATGCCACTTTTAGTCTTACCACGTAGACAAAATAATGCATTTTACACTTAAACATGCTCCAGAAAAAAAATTAACATTCTTTATCATTTCCCAACAGAGACAGTTAATACTCTGAGGCCACATTAATAGAATCTTTCTGCCATTGTAGAAAGTTTGATAGCACTCTTATTTCAATGTCTGAATTTTTCTCCTTTTTTTGACAAAGACAAATGATTGCCATCAATCAAGATCCAATCGGGTATACAGAGAGTCAGGCAAATGCATCACTCTTTACTGGTTTTCCTGCTATTTGTGCAGGCTTTGCTCCATATTATTTTATAGAATGATCAAAAAAGCAGCCATAAGATAGATCATTCACACCCACTGTAAAATTAACTTTCATGAATAATGAGAGTTTTAAACCTCAGATAATGTATATGTTATACAGAAGATATTGCTGGAGTTCATTTCTGGCTGGAGATTATGTAAATGATACTATATGACCTTTATCATTACAAACAGGACATGCAAAACACACATTATTTCATACATCATTCTAAAGCAAGTCAGTTCCTAAAGGAGAAAGAGTCATTTATAATGTTCATGGTGAAGTGTTAAGGTTGAAAGAAAATGATATGAAGTACTTGTTATATTTTTGACTTCTCCTCCCCCTTAACCTGTTACTTATGCCCTCTAAACATACTAATAGTAACAAATATGATTTTATAAGCTTTCATTTCACCACAAAATAGAATGTTACTGATAGCAACATTTTCTGTCCCTAGATTTCAGGTTATGCTAACCCTAACCATTTAAAATTGACGGTGATCACAGTATTTTTTTATAAAAATTCATATTAATACATTGAACAGTATTAACCACACAAGCATTGTAGTTCCTTAAGCTTTTTGTTTTAGCTATTAAGTCTAACCTTAAAAAGTTTACCTTCCTTTATTTATTCCTTATTATTGAACAAAAGCTATTCTAAGCAAATTTTAAAAACCGCAAAAAAGATAAAATCTATCAGCAAGTCATTAACTCACTTTTATAGAAAGTAGGTTTATATGGAATTAATGACAAACTGTAGCAAAGACCTCCCCACCCAAGTTCAACTCAACAGCATTGTTGAAGTCTTGTCTGTCTTACACCAACAAGGAAACAAAACCATATTAAAGAATCTGATTTAAATCAATGTTGAGAACTACTCAACACTTAAGGATGCAAGGACCCTCATTTAAATGTTTAAAAATAAGATCTTCATACAAACACTATCCTGTTCCAAAACTGCAAGACTTTATACAAAGTCATGAAAGTGAGAAATCAAATTAAGACTGATTGTACTTTTCTCTAGTACATGACAAAACCAACACTGGTTGAAAACAACCAGTCCACAATCAACTTACCTTTTCTGAGCAACATACTGGAAAAGTAAATTGCTATCAAAACACCTCACTGAATCCTTTATCCATCCCAGCTGCCATACCATCCAGACCTCCCCACTCATGGTGTCTCAATAACTTCTGCTATTCAACTGGCCATGGCTTCTCCAAACTACTAATCTTACTTGACCTTGCTGCAACATTTGACACTGACCACGCAATCCTCCGAACACTACCCCCTCTTTAGCCGCGCTCTGTCTGGTGGTCCAACTGCACTTCAAATACTACATCAGGTTGTAGAGGTTTGTTTTACTTTATTGCCTCTTATCCTATTTACACCTTCCTGCCTCCCACAGTTCACAATCACACAACCTCTTTGTGCAACAATAGCAACTGCTTATGTAGTAAATTAGGAAATTATGTTATGTTTAATTGTTCTTCTACTGGCAGCTCTTATTTCTTCTCATGTAGCAACAGTTCTATCAAATCTCTTAAATACTGCATAATTGTGCGTGCGTGCGCACACACACACCCCCGCCTGAAGTATATCAATAGCTGGGTATATTTTAATAGTCTTTAATTGATAAAGAAATATTACTTATTTTGATAGTGAAGTACTCTTTTGTTGTATCTCTAGTTCATCCATTTCTCTTCTGCTTTTCAGATCCAGAATCTTGGACTCTGACTTCTGAACTTTCCTTTTCTCCATGCATTGCTGCAACCTGAAGATCTGCCTACTGACACCTCACTCTGAAAAATCATGTCTGTGCTTATTAACTTGTAATTTATTAAATGAGTTCAATACAAAGGTTTTGGGGGGCACTTATATGATTTAAAACACTGCAGAAATCATTGACAAGTGTCAGAGACCACAATGGAAATCTGAACAAAACATCCCTGCCCACTTGATAAAACACTGAAACGCTCACTGAATAGTCGGCGTCTCAAAATTGTTCTTATTCATACAAAGAACTAGCAAAGTTTTGTTGCACAATATATATTTTAAAAGGTTAGTTATATGCACTATATTATAGGTAGGGTTGGTACACTTTATATTTTTAAGGTTGCCATGACACTTCCCGTTTATAAAACCTGTTTTCAATTGCTAATAACTCTCCCTACTTTAACCGTTTGGGCTGAAATTTCCATGCAGGGTGTCTGCCTCAGGCTGAATTTTCCGGGCTATTTCTGAGAAAAAGGCTAGGTAGGGAAAAAGACATTTATGCCCACGTTAAAAAATTCTGGAGACCTTTTATTTGAAAAATTCTAGTGCTTTTATGGACTTGAACTTTGGCAAGCAGTGGCCCTTGTCAGGGATGTGCCTTTTACCGTCCCTGTGAAAATCTGCCCCAATATGGCCAAATCATAAGCCTTTGAAAAATCTCAGTCCGCACAAACTCAGTAGGGACTTCTTATATTTTTAGAGCTGAATTCCTGGAATATTCCATCTTGCTAAGCATGCTCCAACTCAGGACTGAGCAGGACTTTCAGTGCAATTATAACTCTGAGCTGCTCATGGCTGTGCCAGATCTGGACACCTCAACTGAACATAGGGAGCTCATCTCTCCTCTACTTTCCGCTGGGCCCAGTCAACAGGGGGCCAGAAGCTGCCCAATTCAAATGAAGAAGGAACAGGAGTCAGACCTGTAGGGTGAATGGGGGGGTAGTAGACTGGAACAAGGAACCTTGTGGGAGGGGAAGAAGCAATTAACACTGGAGATGTTAGAGATTGGGGCTGGGAGGGCAAGGAGACTTGAACTGGGAGCCAGAAGGAAAAGTCATACCTCATGGGCTGAGAAACATTGCTCTAGAGGGACTATCTTACAATATCATCAATACAAGTACATAATCATGAAGTACTTAGTCAACACTTAAACAACAATTTGCCAAATACTTTAACATAATTAAACAATACTGTGGTCTTCTCTCACTATAGTTAATATTGCTTTTAGGGCTGTTCAACACAGAGAATTTGTACTGGTATAACTATTTTAGTTAGGAGGTAATTTTCTATCAAATAGCATCAACTAGTTGGTTCTTTAATCTACAAACAATTACAGAAGGAGTTAAACATGTGTGGGACTTTATATGTCCCCCCATTTCCCTCCTTCCGATTTTCCAGTTTTCACCAAAATCAACAGGATTCTGCTCACTGATGTCTACAACGTTCTGTGAAATTTTGGAATCGATCAGATACAACACTCAAAAGTTAGTGTTACAGACAAACAGAGAAATGCCATAAAGTTGAACATAAAGCCTTGCTTTGCTCAGCCAATGAAACAAATGGCCCACTTCATAATCTCCTCCAGCAATTTCACATATGCTGAAACAAAGGTGGATAGTTCAGGCACTGTGGGACACCATAAACAAGATCCCTCATAGCAAGAGCAATTGCCCAACACAAACTTCTGGAATTGCTCCATGAGAAAACAGAAAAGCTACCATAAAGCAACTCTGGCCCCTCCTGCCACATCCA
Organism: Lepidochelys kempii; assembly: GCF_965140285.1. Classification (NCBI taxonomy): domain Eukaryota; kingdom Metazoa; phylum Chordata; order Testudines; family Cheloniidae; genus Lepidochelys; species Lepidochelys kempii. The sequence goes on from NC_136383.1 coordinate 56,954,078, forward strand.
CAGTTAAATCAGCAAGTTGTTTCCAACAGTATCAAAGATCCCAAAAGAGGAAGAGCTTTTATCAGTTATGTAAAACAAAAATCTCTGAGTACTGGAAGACTGCATTATAATCTAGTTACCAGTGTTGAACAAGCAGATCAGAGTATTGAGACTTATAAAATAAGTCACAGATAAGCATTCGATATAACGTAGTACAGTATACTTCACAGCTTGTGTAGGCCAAATTTATTGCACACACCAGGGCTCCATTTCCCCCACCATCCCACACAAGCTCCCTGCCACTCTCCCATCCTCCTCTATTTCAGGGACTCTATAGCTTCTAATTCCTCCCAATCTGCCCCCTACCAGGGGCTCTGTTTGCCCTCTTCTCTCCCCATGGCAGGGGCTCTGTGTGCACCCCTATTTCCCCCAAGCACCTTTTTCTTTTACTGGCTCTCAGAATCTCCCTCCACCAGGGATTCTGTGTTCCCTCCATTCCCCACTTCCTCCATTCTCATCCCTGTGTGAACACTCATTATTCCTTTCTCCCCATGCTAGGTGCTCTGTCTCCTCTCCATACTCCCATTTTCACTGCCCTCCTATGATAGGGGCTATGTGCCTCCTCTTTTCCCCCATACCACAGTCCCCCACTCTTCTCCTCCCCAACTAGCAGTTCTGTGTGCCCCATTTCCCCCATGCCAGGGTCTCTGTGCATGCCTTCATTTCCATCTCCCAGCACCCAATGCCCTCTTCCCTGCAACACCATTATTCTTCTTTCCTTCTGGGTGAGAAGTCATTCAGGGTGTCAACATATTAAACTATTGGAAGGCTGAGCAGAAGTCAGTGGGATATTTTTATGCTCAGAGGCATTAATGGGTGCCATCAACCAGTGGTTTCACAATTGCAGGGGATGCTTGAAGCAGTGGCTAGAATCCTTTTCATGGTTCTAAGGAAAAGGAGGAGTGAAAGCTGCAGAATAAGGACAATGGACTTAAACACAGACTGTAACAAACTTAGGGCTTGTACACACACCACTTAAATCAGTATATCTTATGTCGCTCAGGGGGTGAATAAGCCATCCCCCAAGCGACGTAAGTTACACTGACCTAAGCACCAGTATGGACAGCACTATGTTTGCAGGAGAGTTTCTTCCCCCAACATAGCTACTGCCGCTTGCGGAAGTGGTTTTATTATGCCAATGGGAGAGCTCTCTCCTGTTGGCCTAGAGTGTCTTCACCAGATGCGCTGCAGTGGTACAGCTGCATCAGTACAGCTGTGCTGCTGTAGCACTTCTAGTGTAGACTAGCCCTTAGAGAACTAGCAGGTAAGGTCCCATGGGAAGAAAACCTAAAGGGATAAAAGGAGTACAGGACAGCTGGCAACTTCTCAAAGAGACAATATTAAATGCACAACTGCCAACTGATGCAAAGAAAAGATAGGAAGACTAGTAAGAGGCCAAAATGGCTCCATCAGGAGCTCTTTAATTATCTGATTATCAAAAAAGAATCCTATAAAAAATGGGAACACTGATGAATTGCTAAGGAGGAGTACAACAGAGCAGCAGAACCACAGAGACAAAATCAGAAAGGCTAAGGCACAAAATGAGTTACACCTAGCAAGGGACAGAAAAGGCAGTAAGAAGAGATTCTTTAAATCTATTAGGACCAAGAGAAAGATGATGGAAAGCATAGGTACCCTACTTCATGGGAAGGAGAGCTAATAAGAGGAGACATAAAGAAAGCAGAAGTGTTTAATGCCTATTTTGCTTCAGTTTTCACTAAAAGGACTGGTGACCAGATACACAACACAATTAATATTAACGAGGATATCCACGAGGAGATCATGGATATCCACGAGGAGATCATGGATATCCACGAGGAGATCATGGATATCATGGAGGATAGGTGAGGTCCCACAGGACAGGAAAAGGGCAAACAATACCTATTTTTAAAAAGGGGAACAAAGAGGACCCAGGAATTATAGACCAGTCAGTGTAACTTCAACAGCAGGCAAGATACAACAAAATTTTTAAACAATCATTTTGTAAGCACCTAGAGGATAACAGGGTTATAAGCAATGGCCTGCATGGATTTGTCCAGAACAAATCATGCCAAACAAACCTAATTTCCTTCTTTGACAGGGCTACTGGTCTAGTTGATGCAGGGAAGCAGTAGCTGTGATATATCTTGATCTGCGTAAGGCTTTTGACACAGTCCCACATGACATTCTCCTAAACAAACAAAGTGGTCTAGCTGAAATTACTATAAGGTGGGTGCATAACTGATTGAAAGATGGTACTCAGACAGCAGTTATCAATGGGTCATTGTCAAACAGAGGATGTATATAGTGGGTCCCACAGGAGTCAGTCCTGCGACCAGCTCTAGTCAATTAATTACTTGGGAAATGGAGCAGATAGCATGCTTATAAAATTTGCAGTTAACATCAAGTTGATAGGAACTGTAAGCACTTTGGAGGCCAGGCTTAAAATTCAGAATGACTACGACAAATTGGAAAATTGGTCTGAAATCAACAACATGAAATTCAAGCACAAGTGCAAAGTATTTAATTTAGAAAGGAAAAATCAAATCCACAGCCACAAAATGGGAAATAACTGGCTAGGTGGTAGGCCTGCTGAAAAGGATCTGGGGGATTTATCATCATCTTCATCATGTTCCCATTATGCCTCTGACATTTAGGGCAGCGACGAAGCTCCTTCAGTCATGTCTGTTTCTGGCAAGTCTTTCAATGTTTCCCCAGCTGTGCCCCAGATTTTTCAGCTCAGCTTCCACAGCTCTTCACTATGTTGTTTTCGGGTGGCCTTGTTTCGCTTGCCTTCCAGTGTCCATCTTCTTGCATTCTGATGATGGAATCAGTTTCCATCCAAAGCACATGGCCATTTATACATGGGGGATTTATAGTGGATTACAAATTGAATACGTCTCAACCGTGAGATGCAATTGCAAAAAAGACTAGTGTCATTCTGGACTGTATTAACAGCAGTGTCCTATATAAGACATGGGAAGTAATTGTTCCTCTTTACTCAGCACTGGTAAGGCCTCAGCTTGAGTACTCTGTCCAATTCTGGGCACCACACTTTAGAAAAGATGCGGGCAAACTGGAAAGAGTACAGAGTAGAGCAGGGGTGGTCAAACTATGGCCCGCAGAACAGATCCGGCCCTTCAGGGCTTTGGATCCGGCCCGCAGCATTGCCCCCCATGGTGCTGCAGGCCTCGTGCCACTCTCAGAAGCAGCCTGCACCCCTATGCACCCCAATTCCCTGCCCTGAGCCCCCGTCGCACCCTGCACCCCTCCTGCACCCCAACCCCCTTTCCTGAGCTCCCTCAGACACCTCACACCCCTCCTCTGCCCCAATCCCTTGCCCTGAGCCCATTCCTGCACCCCGCACCACCTCCTGCACCCTGCACTCCCTCCCACACCCCAACCCCGTGCCCTGGCCCTGCATACAATTTCCCCACCCAGATGTGGCCTCGGCCCAAAAAGTTTGCCGACCCCTGGAGTAGAGTAACAAAAATGACAAATGGTTTAGAAAACCAGTCATATCAGGAAAGGTTAAAAACTGGGCACATTTAGTCTCGAAAAAAGATGATCGAGTGGAGATCTGATAATAACCTTCAAATATGTTAATGGTTGTTATAAAGAGGACTATGATCAATTGTTCTCCATGTCCACTGAAGGTAGGACAAGAAGTAATCGTCTTATTTCTGTAGCAAGGGAGATTTAGGTTAGATATTACAAAAAGCCTTGTAACTATAAGGGTAGTTAAATTCTGAAACAGGCTTCCAAGGGAGGCAGTGGAAACCCCTGAAGTTTTTAAGAATAGGTTGGACTAACACCTATCACGGACAGTCTAGGTTTACTTGGTCCTGCCTCAGTAGAGGCACCTGGACTTGATGACCTCTCAAGGTCCCTTCAAGCCCTACATTTCTATGATTCTACAAATTCAAAGGCACTAATGACAGCAGATGTCATTTTGACCACTAGCTTACATCACCCCACCCCACAAATTTAGTTTACAGTTCTATTTCTCTTGACTGTGCACCTGAATACCCACATCCCTTCAAATAGAGACTCTGGAATAGCCCTTCAGACATTCTCATACAACAGCAGTTTTTTTACATTAAAAAAAAGTATCTGAGTTAAAATTGACCAAGTGGCATGAACTGATTAAAAATAAATCACTGATATAATCTAATAAGGGTATTTGCATATACTGCAACCAGTAATTTATAGTGGCTCAGTTCTGCTCCATTCCCTTTCCTGGTACTCTCCCTTTTACTGTTTATGTAATAAAGCAACTTGTACTATCATCAGTTCTGTTCATCTTTAACAAAAAGTTAGTAATAAACTAAGTCTGGACACTCTTCGATGCACTCTCACAATACAAAAATTATTTTCTTCATAAGTCATAATGTACTTTCAAGATTGCCTTTTAGGGTATAAGTTACCTTGGTCTGGGCTCTAGGTACAATTGCTGAGCTTTAATGTGTGGGGTTTTTTTTTGTTTTTTTAACTGAAACAACCCCCTGGCTAATACTTGATGGTATATTTTAGCATACAATAAAAAGAGGGATTTTTATTTGCCAGTACTTACTTGCTCCCTTGTTTATAGATTTTACATTTTTTCCTTTTTTTGATCAACAAAATAGGAGTAACAACCTAATCCCTAAAACACTTTTCAAATGGCACTGTCTTCACATCTCATAATTAAATCAATAAATTTTCACATCCCAGTGTTTACTTTCCCTGTGGAAAGAATTATAGCACAAGAACTGGTTACAGTCATTATACTCCTAATGTGGCAAATACTATGGAGTCAGTTAGAGTAAACTCTACAGGGTTACAAGGTCAAAATGAAAGACTGCATAATTTATCAGATCAGGCAAATCATTTTGAAAGTACAGAGTTAAGTGCGGCATTAGCCTGAGATTACTGCCTTTCATGAATAAAGGTTAATATCAGTGTTTATTCAGTTATACAGTACATGGCATGTACTATATAAACTTCATTCGTTTAAAGAAATCCCTCCTGACGCTGTCACAGTTAAAATACTGGAACTAAGCTAATGCACAATGTTGTCTTAGGATAATATCTTAAAGCAATCTAGTATTGTTATTCTAAAATATCAAGTCCTACATTGCCAAAATTGCATCAGATGACACCATCTCAGTCAGTCAAGAGAAAAAAAAAATAGTTACTAACCTTTTGTAACTGTTGTTCTTTGAGCTGCGTTCCTCATGTCCAGTCCATGCTAGGTGTGTGCACGCTGCGTGCACTGTTGCGCAAGATTTTTCCCTTAGTGGTATCCATAGGGCTGGCTCTAGCACCCTCTGGAGTCACACACTTATGCACCAGTATAAGGGGCGGCACCAAACCCACATCCTCTCAGTTCCTTCTTGCTGGTAACTCCAACATAGAGGTAGGAGGGCTGGTCATGGAATGGACATGAGCAACAAATCTCAAAGAACAACAGCTATGAAAGGTTGGTAACCATTTTTTCTTCTTCAAGTGCTTGCTCATGTCCATTCCATGCTACGTGACCCACAAGCAGTACCCTCAAAGGAGGTGAGACAGGGTGTTGGGCAAAGAACGACTGACTCAGCCCTCTGTCACGCCAGCCCCTATTATGGGAAGCAAATTAGAACTGGATAGAAAATCCTGCACCTAATTGTTGAATGGGAGACACCTACCTGCCCAATTAGCCTGGGCTATATAAAGGCTGCAGGGAAGGAAACCGGGGGGAGAAGAGTGGAGGGGAGAGGAAGAAGAGTGATAGCCCTTCCTTCTGTGGAGCAGACACAAGAAAACAAGCAGTGTATGGTGAAAAGGTGGTGGGAGCACAACCTGTAAAGAAAAAGCACCAGTGGTTACTGAACCCCAGAGTCCTCAAGTGACTTTATCAGCACAGCAGGGGCAGGAGCCAAGAGGGCCCTGCTGTGAACTGCGACAGGTGGGCTTGGAGTTCATGGATGTGCTACTGCAACACTACTCTTCCAAAACTGGCGTCATCACAGGTCTGTTGGGTGATGGCGTAGTGGGACATAAAGGCATGCACAGATGGCCAGGTTGCAGGCCTGCAGATGTCCCGGATAAGTACCAGTGCAAGGAATGCTGCTGACGAAGCTTGGGCTCTTGCGGAGTGAGCGGTCGCGATGGCTGGAAGCAGAAAATTTGTCTGCTCGTAGCAAGCTCGGATATAGACAATTATCCAGGACAAGATTCTTTGTGATGACACAGGTAGCCCTTTCATCCTTTCCACTACTGCTACAAAGAGTTGCATGGACTTGCAGAAGGGCTTAGGTCTTTCAATATAAAAGACAAGGGCCCACCTAACATCCAACATATGAAGCTGATGTTCCTCAGAGGTCTTTGGGGGTTTTGGGAAGAAGACAGGTAGAAAAATGACCTGGTTGTTGTGAAATTGCAACACTACCTTTTGGCACAGAATTTTCAATTTTTTGGTGCTGAATGCCCAATTTCTCATTCAAACCCATCCTTCACAGTGGGATGTAGCTAGCAAGTAATCATCATGCATCTCTGAATATTCTTCCTGGAATTATCATGCATCTCTGCATATTCTTCCTAGACACATTCAATTCTATATCATGATTGACAGTCCACTTGTAAGGATTTCTAGTAAGCTTCTTGCAATTACATTTGAAGTGATAAACCTCGAACAAGCATTGTGGCTGTGCCATTTAGTGCTTTCAATATACTTAATCAAGGCTCCAAGTACATCCAGTATATACCATGTTATCTCCTTTGAATAGACAGGTCTGGCGTCTGGGGCCAAAACACAGCAATGCTATGCATTGCGACCAGGGGAAGGTGGAATGTTGAGTATCATTTTGTCCATGTGGAAAATATGTATTGCTCTTTGATGAGCAGAGCTCAGAGTTTGGACATTCTTCCTGTGGAAATTATGGCAATTAAAAAAAAATCAAAGTAACTTTAAATAAGAGAAAATACAACGAAACTGAATTCATTGATTTGAAAGGCCAACCTGTTAGTGCCTTGAGGATGAGATTCTGGGTCCAAGTAGGGTATCTGTGAACTTGAGGAGACTTAGCCTGGGGCTGCCATGAAGAACATAGTATGTCCAACATCATACTGTGTAGGTCACAGTCAGGGCTTACTGCTATGACATGTACTCTCAGCTAGAAGAGGTGTACACACCAGTTTCTAAATTATTCTGCAGAGACTAGAGCAACTGGTGAATTCAATTTCTAGTGGTTAGTCCCTCTATACTTACAGCAATTACTCTGGATCCATATCTAGCTATTAACTCATCTTTGATTTCTTCCTCAAAGTCGTAAGATCATCATCCTCTCAGGGCATCTTTAGACTGTAGTACTGACCTTCCAGCTGTGGTAACAGAATAGAAGGAAGCACATACAGGAGCAAACAGGGCCATTGCTGTGTCTGGGTATCTGTGTCCAGGGTATCTGATGTGTAGGTTCCTAGAGTAAAATCTCTTTTTGATGCATGTTGCTGAGGTGAACATGTCCAGTAATCAAATGAGCATACTGTCCTGTCACATACCTCCTTGTTAAATCTCCACTCATTTTAGTCCATTCCTTTTCTGTTGAGTTAGTACACATTAGTTATTAGAATCCTAGTTACGTGTAATGCAGTCGCTGAGTTTAGATTTTATTCTGCCTAGTCAAAGGAGAGTTTAGCCTCCCTTAGTTTCCTGCTCTTGTTTTTCCCTTAGTTGTTGATGTGTGCTACTGAGGTGACTTTAGCCAACTGTATCAGCACAAAGCCCCTGCTCAGCACAGGCAACATTTCCAAAGTATTATTGTCCGGGGCTTAAGACAGCTGTGACTGTTCCTAGACATCACTTGTGATCAGAGAACTTGGCAGGAGTTGTCCAGCTGTGCACCCTACCCAGTCAGGCTATCCTCTGTAGCAACTGCTGTCCACTGTGGGGCTCGTACTAGTTTCCTTGTCAAGTGTTCTTTGGATTTTCACCAATCCAGGTCACTCCATTTTCAAAGGAGTGATAATCTCTTGAATGTTAAAGGTCCCAATGAGCAACTCTCTCTGCAAATGCCTACTTAAAATCCGAGAAGATGAGAATCCTTGATTGTTCTCCTAGAGGGATCACAAACCATTCCAGTATCTTCTGGAAGACTATGTGGAGACTACCTCAGGAGGACTCAGGGTTGCTTTGACTTCTCTCCTCTCTTCTCCCCCGACCCCCAAGATGGAAGTGAATTCTTGTTTCTCTTATTCTTCTTGGTCAATTCGTTGGCTCTTGTCTTTGCCTGATATAGGGAGAGGAGACAATATCCCAGGATGTCTGCCAGAGCTCTGAGAATTGGAGTGGAAGGAACTGGCCCACAATGAGCCTTTCCATTCACCTGATCCTGCCTGTCCTTGACTGAGTAGCAGATGTGAGTTAGATCTGCTTTTTACTCCTCCACATCCTAACTTCCTATACTGCCCGGCTGAAGGGTAAGTGGGGGAAGAGGTGGAGTATCTCCATATAGCTGAGGCACGCATGGCCTTGTTTAGTTTGCTGGTTGGCAGGGGAGGAAGAGGACATGCTAGGGAAAGGAAGAAACAAGAACAGGAAAGAGAAGAAGAATACACTAAGTCCCAGAAGTCTTTTGAGGAAACTCTGAGGAAGAGCTTAGCATTGCTTCCAAAAGGTTGGTGCCTACAAACTGAACCAGAACTTCTCCTAGATTCAGTTCAGAACTGCCTTTGAAGACTGTAGTGGGTAAGATCCACCCACCAAATGATAAAGTTGGACATGCTCTCACATCAGAAGGATACTGTAATTCCACCTAATGATGAACATACCAATATTTTTCAAAGTTCACCTATTCCATTTGTTTGTTCTAATTATAGCTGCACATTTCTTTTGAACACATTACTTTGTAAGTGAAAGTAAGAACTACTGTCAATGAAAAAATCATTATTTACACATGACAGTTTTACAAGCTGTGATAAGCAACAGTCACTATTAATAGACTTTCTGACAAAGGAAGAAAAAAATGTTGTGTATGTTACAGATGTGTGGAAATCTAATGTTTTAAACAAGTATACTTTTCAAACTTATTATATGAGCCCACATTGGCTACATTAACACAGATAATCCTATTTTAGTTTTGTTCTTATTGATAGTAATAGTGAATTGGCTTAATACAGAAAAAGATTTGAATATATAAAAAGGAAAAAAATACTCAAAATGAAAACAGGTAGAAACAAATTTAAAAAGGAATGAAGTAAGGGATATAACCAAATATTATAAAGTTGTCCCCAGCTGTTTTTCTGTGCAAATGCAAAAGGCTGGGGAAGACAGGGCACTAGAAACAGCATATCACTTCCCCTCACCATTTTATTCTTATTTCACTCCTCATTTAAGCGATTAATTTCTATGCAATTAATGCCACAGAAGGAAAGAATGACTGCAAAGAGGAGCAGTAGAAATAGTATTTGGGGTGAACATGGTGGTACCACAGCAAAAACAAAAGTGAACTATGACAATGATTTAGACATTGAAAAAAGTGTCAAAAAGAAAAGAGAGCGGCCTGGAGAGAATGGTCAGTCCCAAAAAGCTTTCTTATGCCCTTCAAAGCTAATGAAGGAAGGAAGGGGTGAAAAGGGAATATAATAAAAAAGCAGCATTGACAAAAGTTTCAGAGTTGGAGCAGACAGATGTACCAAAGACTCAGAAATAACCAAAGTTCAAAAGAAACCCAATGGGATTAAGGATCCAGGTCAAAAAGGGAAGAAGGGATTAAAGAAGAAACATGCCAGAAAGAAGGCATTTGCAAGGAGCAGCAACAGAATCAAGGAAAGAAATACATGCCCCTGAGCATCATTTCTTAGCTGCCTGAAAAGAAAACCAGCCTCATTCATGTGGGATTTCCTCTCATCAGATAAAAGTGACAGTAGCAGCGCAATCTGATTTTTGTATATAAAGGCACTCTATGATAACTATGCAAAAGAGAAACATCTGCTCAGCATGCAGCAGACCACCACTACTGTAGCAGGGAAAAGGCACAGTAAATGGAGAGAGGACACAAGTGTCGGTAACAGCCATTGCCACTGAGTGGATAGTCTGAATTTTCCCTTTCCTAATCACTACACCTCACCGGATGCAAGAGGCCTGATCTGAAAAGCAAGAGGCCTGTAAGTAAAATGCACATCAAAACTTTTGCAGATATTATTTAATAGGACATCAAACTACAGTAGTAGTAATCCTACAGTCTACATGCTAAATGTAACAGAGATCTTAATATTTGCTCTGGAACATATGCAATGCACAGCTTCAAAGAAGAGGAAATAATTGAAGATCCTGCTTTACTAGCAAAGAGGTCCTGGGCAGTGTATAAACAATGCCGGTGTTTGAGTTTCTCAGAGATGAAAGGTTCAAGCTGAAAATCATATTTTTAATAAAATTCTTCACAACACTTACAACATGTACCTTAGCGTATTACTGCAAACCTTAACACATTTGGGAAAGATAATTTATTTTTCATTATTTACACTGTTTATTATCTACATTTCTCTCCACTCTAACAACTGGCACTTTTGTAGCTGGTGTTCCAAGGTATTTACGTTCCAGATATGCCAAACATTCGTATGCCACTTCATGCTTTGGCCACCATTCCAGAGGACATGCTTCCATACTGATGATGCTCGTTAAAAAAATAATGCATTGATTAAATTTGTGACTGAACTCCTTGCGGGAGAATTGTATGTCTCCTGTTCTGTTTTACCTGCATTCTGCCATATATTTCATGTCACAGCAGTCTAGGATGATGATCCAGCACATGTTCGTTTTAAGAACACTGTCACTGCAGATTTGACAAAATGCAAAGAAGGTACTAATGTGAGATTTCTAAAACTAGCTACAGCACTCAAACCAAGGTTTAAGAATCTGAAGTGCTGTCCAAAATCTGAGAGGGATGAGGTGTGGAGCATGCTTTCAGACGTCTGAAAAGAACAACACTCAGATGAGGAAACTACAGAACTCGAAACACCAAAAAAGAAAAATCAACCTTCTGATGGTGACATCTGACTCATGATGATGAAAGTGAACATGAGTCAGTCCGCTCTACTTTGGATCTTTATTGAACAGAATTGGTCATCAGCATGGACGCATGTCCTCTGGAATGGTTTTGAAGCATGAAGGGACATATGACTCTTTAGTGCATCTGGCATGTAAATATCTTGCAACGCTGGCTACAACACTGCCATGTGAACACCTGTTCTCACTTTCTGGTGACATTGTAAACAAGAAGTGGGCAGCATTATCTCCTGCAAATGTAATCAAACTTGTTTGTCTGAGTGATTGGCTGAAGTAGGACTGTGTCGACTTGTAGGCTCTAAAGTTTTACATTGCTTTATTTTTGAAAGCAGTTATTTTTTGTACATAATTCAAATTTGTAAATTCAACTTTCATGATAAAGAGATTGCACGACAGTACTTGTAACGGGGGAATTGAAAAATACTATTTCTTTTGTTTTTTTACAGTATAATAAAAATAAATATAAAGTGAGCACTGTACACTTTGCATTGTGTTGTAATTGAAATCAATATATTTGAAAATGTAGAAAACATCCAAAAATATTTAAATAAGGGGTATTCTATTATTGTTTAATTGTGTAATTAATCGCGATTAATCTTTTTAATTGTGCAACTAATCACAATTAATTTTTTTAATCGCTTGACAGTCCTAATTTATTTATATCCATTTATTGACTACATCTGGGCAGGGGAACTGGATTTTTCCATTTCTTGGGAAATTCCATTGTTCAAAAAAATTTCCATTCCAGAATGCAACAAACCCAAAATTTCCAACAAAACAAAATTCTTAAAGTTTCTTTCAGGTTAATCAAAATATTTGGCTCTGATATTTTGATTTTTTATATAACATGAAATACATTTTGAAACAAAAAGTTTTGAAATCATCTTCTTCTTTGTATGGCTGATGTAAATGTAGAGCAACAACTATAATTTTACGTTCAGATGGCTAAGCCAGATAATTGCGTCTGGAATAGCACAGTGTATCGCTGTGATGCCTCTGTTGTATTTTTGAATCGGGCATTGAGTTGTTTTATGTTCTATAGTCTGTTCTGGATGACCAGAGTCACACAATGGAGAGTCTTTAATTTTCCATTTGTGCAGCAACTATCTGCATCTGCCATAGTTTGTGCGGATGCGGTTTAGGGTTGCCCAGGAGCTTTGTGGAAGATTGAAGCCAGGGATCTTCTATGTCAGGTCTTTTATGGGCTGTTTATTTGTAAGTTCTTGTAAACTCCATTCGGCTTTCCAAGCTTCATCACGGTTGAAGTTGCATTGTTGAAGATTAAATGTATGGATCCAAAAGGGCTTATGCAACTTCAAGCCATGGTGAGGGACCTTGTTAAGGTCCTAGTGAATGGGAAGATGTTCATTTTCCACAATCCTCTGATAGTCACAAATAATTGCATCCTTATGGCAAATGGATGGGGGAACGATGTGCAACAGCACTGGCGGCCAAGGTGTTGGGGTTGACTTGAGGCGTCCAATGATGCACCACATTGCAGTGTTCAGTTAGACATTAACAAGTTAAGTATGGCTACTTCTGGTTCATGCCGGTGCACAGTATTCGGCTATGAAATACGTTTGAAAATGTAATGAAATGAAAAACAAAACATTACGTTCCAAAAATGTCACACCAAGATGGTTCATTATTATTGACACATTTTGTGTCTTTTTCAAAATGAAAATTTGTCAAAATCACTATGCTTCCACACAACAATTAGCTTTCAACAAATTCAGTTTCCAATGGAAAAATGTTCCATCAGAAAATGCCTGACCAGTTCGGTTATCTAGTGCCATGTTCCTTACAATCCGCATTAACTAAACAGAGGAGGCTAGATTTGCCACCTATGGAACCATGTCCTTTCAGAATATTATGAATGTGAAAAGCTGTATGACAAAATCATTGCTCAATGAATGGCTTAATCCTTATCTTTCTCCTCCCCACATTTCCCAGTTTGTCACCCTCAATGCTGAGACAAATGCCATTCCTCGTTTTTACCCATATGCCACGTTTTGCAATGATCTCCATTTCAAAAGTCAATGGTTACCAATAGATATATTCTATGCATAGAGGAATCCCTGGATACCACTCTGTGGTTACTTCTTTTTAGATTTCTTAAAACATGAATTTCAGTTCAATTCAATAACACTTTATTGCCATACCACGATATAAGAGTGATGCCAAATTGTAAAAAGAAGCAAAACATCTCAGGTATATATGTAATTATATTGCCCCAGAAGAGGCATCACACTTTGGGGGTTTAATCCCCATGTCCAGTGATTCTTTCCAAATCACCATACTTTGCAAAAGCTGCAGATGAAAAATATTCTGAGATTGCAGCCTCTCAAGTAGAGCATAATTGCATGCTCTATATGCTCAACTGACTATGAAATAGAAAGCTATTAATGACTTCCAAGACAAGATGGATGACATATATCTTTCCTTGGACTAACTTCTATTGGTGAAAAAGACAAGCTTTCGAGCTAGACAGAGCTCTTCTTCTGGTTGGGAAAGGTACTTAGAGTGTCACACCTAAATACAAGGTGCAATGGATTGTTAAAGAAGCTTGGCAATGTGGGGCGGGGAGTGGGTCACTGGGCAGAGAAGACACATGGGGCGGTCAGGTGTCCTCCCTTTTAGATCGTTCCCTTCCAGTATGGGGAGGCACAAGTCATCTATGTCTGAACCAGACTAGTTAAATTTTGATATTTTAAAAAGCCTTTGCTTCATCCTGAACCCTTTAAACTATCTATTCAAAAGTATAATGATGCTGATCTCCATCAGATAATAATTCTTCTTTTCCTTTTGTAGTAAATTCTGTTGCTAGCAGAGCACTTTGAAGCAAGTTTTAACATTGTTGCAGTACATTTAAGGATCCTTGTGCAACATATTAAGTAACCAGATTAGAGCAATCACCATATATTTTAATTATGAAATCCATTGCTATCCTCTCACAGGGTGAGGACAACATAGACTTCTGCAGACAGATTCTCACAAATAAAATGAACTTAGTGATTACTGAAAAGGAAAAGACCCTCCTCCACTGACATTAAGTGACAGATGAAGAACAACATAAGAAAACCTGAAAATGTCTTAATCCAGTCAGGACTAAACTGTTCTCAACACAATTTTTACAAAATTTCCCCACGTGGCACATTCTTCTTTACCTTCTGTAGAGTTCCTTGAGACTCCCTCTGAATTAGTTTTTATAAATATGAAAAACATGGCATACATATACCAGTTCAAAATAGAATTGTCCTAAGAGCAGGTGTGATATCATCTCATGAAAAAATAACATGGACTTTTGTTTTCACTGGCAGATAGAGAATGTAGGAAACACTTACCAGATTTGTTGTGTGGGTGCAAAGAGGGCGTGTTACATGTCTGACCCACTTGTTTACTCATTGTTTTTAGTGCTGCTGAAGCTACTGTAACTGTAGAACTTGTCTATATACCACCACCAACACAAAGTGGTAGATACATTTATGAAAAAGTTACTCAAATTATTTTTCTCAAAGAGATCAAGAGCCATAACAGACTAGTGAGAAAGAGATGGAAATCAAATTTGCTTTTTGTAGAAGCCCAAATCTAGCATTTCAGTATATCTAGTGCCATCAGCCATTTATTTTTTTTCCACTTCACTTATGTTACACTTAGAAGGATATGGCCTATTGCCAGGGTGGCCAACCTGTGGGCTCTGGAGCCACATGCGGCTCTTCAGAAGTTAATATGCAGCTCCTTGTAGAGGCACCAACTCCAGGGTTGGAGCAACAGATGCCAACTTATCCAGTGTGCCAGGGGGTGCTCACTGCTCAACCCTTAGCTCTGCCACAGGCCCTTCCCACCCCCTCCTCTGAACCTGCAGTGCCCTTGCTCCTCCCTCCTTCCCTCCAGAGTCTCCTGCATGACACGAAACAGCTGACTGGGAAGTGTGGGGAGGGAGGGGGAGGCACTGATCGGTAGGGCTGCTGGTGGGTGGGAGGCGCTGGGAAGAGTGGGGCGCTGTTGGGGGGCTGCTGATGTATTACTGTGGCTCTTTGGCAATGTACATTGGTAAATTCTGGCTTCATCTCAGGCTCAGGTTGGCCACCCCTGGCCTATTGCATTAATTACCATTATATTTAATTACTTTGTTCTTGGTTTCAAGAGCTCTCGGCATCGAGCATCAAGAAGGTTATGAGTTTATGAGTTTTTTAAAATTTTGCTTTCACTATAACAGCTATATTTCTATCAGTTGACCCTTTTATATTGTTTACAGTTCTATTTGTAGGTGTACTGTCTGCTAAAGAGAACAAAATCAAAAGAGTAGCTACCCACAGTTTGATCTCCCTCTGCCATTGGACTCACCCTACTGCATTTTTACTGCTTTGAATGCAGCGATTTTCGGAACTAATCAAGCTTCACTTATTCTGTCTGTAAGATCACTTTTCCATAATTTCTTTATACATGTTTAATAAAATAAACAAACACCATGAGGTGGTTTCTGAACTACACAGTGTTATATAGCTTAAGTGCTACCATGGTTGCTACTAGCCTTTACCCTGTTCCATTACATTTCTTTACCCTACTGAAGTACACAGTAAACTATTACACATACATTCATTTGCATTAACTGTGCCAACTTTGTGTTCTACAATGAATGTAATTTTACAGCTTCGCCTAGCTCCATGAATTTGGACAGATTTTATTAATATGATTTTTACGAGGACCATTTTCATACTGACACCATTAGTGAATCCCTCTGCAATTTAAAATATTTTCAACAATTCTTTATTTCAATCATGCAGAACCAGAGAAGGATTTCCTATGTCTATTTACCACAAACATGACAATGGATGAGGTAGCCTGGTTTACTGGGAATTCATAGGAAAGTATACACTGCACTCAGCTTCATGAATATGTTGAAAATAGAATCTTGCTAAATACATTACTAATTGTTACAGTTTTGTCCAAACTCAGACCAAGACCCAACTGAGATAAAAGCAAACCTTCATTACCCCCACAACAATGAAGATTTACACTCAATGCTACTATTGTTGCTTCTAAGGCAGTTTTTTTCAGTTTATTGGAAGCCAAAAGGAAAATACATCTAACACTAATACAGCTAACTAATCAATGCTATAATCCTTCCAAAAAATCATTAGGACTGAAGGAAAAGCTAAAGGAAAAAATGACATGTCTGTTATTACTGTGACTAAATAGGATTATCCAATCCTCATGAGAAAAAGTTATTAATTAAATGAGGGTCTGAATACTAAGAAAATTCGTGGGAAGAGAAATGCAAATGGCTTCCTAATTATCTACAGCCTATTAACATGCAATTCTGATTACTAGCAATTAAAATCCCCTTAAATTTTATGACAAAAGTTCAGTGCAATGTTGAAAATTATATGCTAATTATTGCACTGTAATGCACATGCTTAGTGTGTATTCTGACTACAAACTCAGTAAATAACCAAGTATTACACACACACTAACTTGAAATCCAACTTAAAATGCAACATGCTGATTTCATATTGCAAGACTTCTTATAATGTTCATTACATACTAAATATTTCTATAAGAGGTAGGGGCTGTTAATGTTTGCCTAATACAAGGTTATCAGCACATATTAAAAACAGGCAAAGCAAAGCCTAAATAGTACTAAATGCATCAGTATTTAAATTGTACATATTTTAAAATATTTACTGAACAGCTGAAAACTGTATTTTAAAAGAAACACCTACAAGCTTATAAATGTCCACTCTTGGACAAAATAACCTCTTCTTCTCAAGTAAATATATTTTTGTTTGTCTAAGGGAATCCAAGATGCTTGGAATTTGTGAACCCTTATTTTAAATGAGACAGTATTAATTTGATCTCTGCCTACATTTTGAGCCAGTCACATAGAAGGAACATGAGCAGTGGTTTGAGCATAGGATTAGGAATCAGGATTCTATTCTCATCTGTCACTGAATATTGCGAACTTGGACAAGACATTTAAGCATGTTGCCTCGTTTCTCATCTGTAAAACAGGGTTAATGTTTACGTCATGGGGTATTACCAGGATTAAATAATGTTTGGAAAACATTTGTGATCCTCAAGATGAAATATACTAAGTACAAAGTTTCATTATTGTTTCAAATCAATAGTCCATCTATTCACAGGCAGACTACCCTCAACAAATGCTGGCTAGTTAACTGAAGAGGAAGTGCCAATATGGATCACAAGGGGGATAGCTGCGCTGTTTGTTGTCATATCCTTCCTCCACCTGGAGTGCCACACCTGAGCACATTGGGGGGGGGGGGGGGAGGAAGCATCAGGTAGTCACTGCTGACCACTAGCTCCCTCTAATATTGATGTTTTTGTTTTCTTAGTAATGTGATGGCGGCTCTTGAGGGAGCTGCACTCAGCAGCATAGAAGACAGAGAAATCTATGGGTAGAGCAGCGGCTTAATACTTTACAAGGCTGAACCTTTAGGGGAAGAGGCAGGTGCACATACAGAAGATGGGGCATGAGACCATGGGAAAGAAAAGTACAGAAAGAGTGGGAGAAGGTGTGGAAGGAGAGAAAAATGGGGAAGAACAATGTAGTGAAAAACTGAAAAGTCAAGTAAAGAGTATATTTTGAAATAGGGAGAAAAGAAATAGAGGAGGTACACTCAGGACCAGGGAGGGCATATCTGCATGCATTAGGAAACAGAAATGCTTGAGATTTCCATTTTGGCTATTAGTGCCATCCCCTACCTGCTTTGTGGCTCTCTTCCATTTGAAAGAAATGGCACCAAATAAATGCTTTTACAAATAAGGAAGATAATATATGCCTTACTTTAGATTAGTTAGGATAACATGAGGTCCAAAAATTGTGTTTTGAAGTTTTCATGGATAGGACTCATCTCTCCATTTCTCCTGCCCTCAGTCTACTATTAGTTTTCATGTTTGCCAGCCGTAACTGGCCAGCCTTTGTTGGGGGCAATCTGCATGTGAATTGATGGACCGCGTTTGCAGTATCACCACCAAAATTACTGAGATATTGGATGCAGTACTGTGGGCCTAAAAACTCAGCTTGTGTCTCAGACCAAAATTCTGAAACAGATATGGGGGCAGCTAGCTAGGTTGAGAACAGGGGAGAAGAGGACTGAGAATAGAAGAAGAGAGGGAATATGTAATAGGACATCACTTGACTAGCAAACCTGGGTTCTTTTATGAAGACCTTGTTTGTTTGTTTTTTAATTGAAACGCATGATATTTATGTGCTCTATTGGAGATGCCTTGGGCAGAGGAAGCAGTGGGAAGGAAACAAAGAAACAACTCTTGAGGTTATTAAGTTACACAAACATTTTAAGATTGAAGTGACCCCTGTAACAACTATACTATACAGAGCTGTATCAAGTAACCTAATATTTGGGATTTAATATATGTAGCTCTCTCTCAGAATATAGCCTGCAAAATCTTTTCTCCAATTGCATTCTTCTGTGATTAATCAAAAGTGATCCTAAACTAGATCCCAATCTCAGATGCATGGCATGAATTATCATGTACCTTAAAAAATACCAAATATGTTTGATTTTGAGATGTGAGTCATGCATCTGAAATTAGAATCAGGATGTAGGTCACAAAGCTGTCTCAGCCCAAGGATTCAAATATAAACATACATAAACTGACTTATGTGTCAGAGTGAGAAAGATTTAGGACCTTGACACACTGCCACATTCTTAAAAATATGTAGGGATACTGTAAAGTAATAAATATAAACCAAAAAGTAGCAATAATTTAATATTAAAAAGAAATTCAACTCTGTAAATATGTTTGTTGTTCAATACAAAATCTAGATTCCAGTATGTTGAAATACAAGAAGTTTTATAAAAATGAATATACAAAAACAATTTTTTTTTCCTGGCTAGTGGCAATGATTTTTGGTTACATAGTGAAATGTGGTGCTCAAGAAACTGACATTAATTGCACTGGGAAGAGCTGTGCACAGGTATGTTTGAGACTGAAAATGAATAAATGCAGCTCCTTAATCCTGACCAGCAACTTTCCTGCTGTTCTGAACCTAGGCCTCCAAGCAGAAAACTTCCAAACGATATGATACCTTTCGATATGACTAAAGTCAGAGGTCCTTTATTTGGGACCTAATCTTAATAGGAATCCATGTCTCAACTATGAGATGACATGAAAAAGTGGTAGTACACTTATCTATTGAGCTTCAGTCTTATTTAACAATATGCATTGGAAATCATGTTAAAAAAGACTTTTTACACAATCAGGAAGATAAACTTACGATTTTAAATAAATTGAAATTATACACTTTTTCCTTTTAAACTCTGAATATTTTCAAGAAGAGATACATTTAAATTGTCAATATTGTGCCTTCAAAGAAAAGTAGCAGACCTTCTATAGCATTTGCTCTTAAAATATCACAAATGACCAATTTTAGATGCCATTCTTTTAACTATAAACACTGCTAAACATAACCAATGCCATGGAAGAGAAATTAAGTAAGACAGGGAACTGAAGGGAGAAAAAAAGACATTGTGTAAATGAAAGCACCTGCTGTTAACAGACAAAATACAAAACAAAAACATCCAGAAATAAAAATTAGTGTTTATTAGGCACATGAAAAACAGTGGACTGTGTGTATGTGTTTTGTTCTCTAGGACACGGGAAAAATAGATTTAAAACTATATTAGGTGTTCCTAAAAGGTAAAACAGTTTTTTAAAGTTATTCTTTTAGTGATTTTTCAAACCCTTAGTTCTAGACTCTAATGTTTTATGTGCCTTATTTTGCTTTTACTGCAAAAGGAAGAGCTGGCTTCCAAAGATAAAGGAGATTTTTGGTAAATGGTGAAGGTACAGAAATAAATGACCCACTTGGCTAGTGCGTAATTACACTGGCTGAGATTGTAACAATCTATCACATGAAGGAGGATGACACCACGCTAAGGGGTTAGTCAAAGGAGATAGCCTTTGACTAACTACTGGACACAGACGATCGATACTCCACAGATATTGTTCTCTCAAAAGACAATTGAGTTCTAAAAAAGTTTGAAAATAGATTCCCCCACTCCTTCCCAGATACCGATCAGAGACTCATCTTGACCTTATTCTGGAAAAGCAATACTTTCTTTAAAAGGTATATGGAACACATAAATCCTTTGGCATCCTGGAAAGCTCTTTCATACAGTGGAGGAGGAGGAGAGTTCATGCTCGGGATTTGTTTTGAGGTTTTTGGTTTCATTTGTATTTTCTATGCTATTTCAATCTAGGAAAAACAGTTACTGAAATGTTCACTAAAAATTATCTCCATTTCACCTGGCCATTTCATCTCATTAACAGTGACGTAGAAAGTCTATAAAAATATGTTTTTGGGGGACAGAGCCTGAATGTGAGTCAAAAGAGGTAAACTATTTGATCATTTATTGTGCTAAATGTATTGTTTCATGGTAGGTTTATGCAGAACACATTTTGCAGCTTTAGTTGTGCATTATTCTGAAATGTCCGTAACTCTGAACAAAATGTTATGGTTGTTCTTTCAAAAGTTTACAACTGAACATTGTCTTAATACAGCTTTAAAACTTTGCTGTGCAGAAGAAAAATGCTGCTTTTAACTGATCTTAATTTAAATGAAACAAGCACAGAAACAGTTTCCTTGCCTTGTCAAAAAAAAAATTAAACTTTCCCCTTTTTTTTTTAGTAGTTTATGTTCAACACAGTACTGTATTTTCTTTTTTTCTGTCTTTTGTCTCTGCTGCTGCCTGATTGCATAGCGATTTCAAATGAGGTTGTGGTTGACCAGTCAGTTCATAACACTGATGTTCTACTGTATGGTAAATTATCAGAATACTAAGAAACACTATGAAGCATTCATACATCTAAACAGTACTTAGGATTTCAGAATCTGTGTGCACAGGTGAAGTGTCAGTCAGACACAGTATTTTGTATTATGTCACTATATTATTACTGACTTAAATCATATTGCATATAGGTAAACTCAGAGCAATCATGCACCCAAAAAAATCAATAGGAGCTTTGGCACTGACTTTCATAGAACACAGACCTCTCATACAATAATGGAATTGTAAGTGTAGTGGCCTTACCAAGGGTAACGAAAAAATGAAAGAAGCAGACTTTGGAGTGATTTGATAGCGTTTACCTCATTCCCCCGCCCCCTTTAACAATACCTCCAGAGGCAAAGAATACACAGAACAGGGGAAACAGCCCCAGCGTAGTTACAGCTATTCAAATTTCACATGATCCTAAAATGCAGAATAGGAAAGAAAGAATATTAAATTTGCTGGATATTCCATCTACAAATCCCCTTTCTCTGATGGATGACATGATTATTCTTGACAACATCCAGAACCATCATTAAATTTTTTACACATTTTACTGCTTTCCAGATAAGAATGTATATCCTTAATCTAAAAAAGCAGAGTGGACTAGAGAAAAAATAGCATTCCCTTTGTCTGTTTGTAAGAAACCCTTTAAAGAACTTGGTCTCCATAATACCCCAAAGATGACTTGCCTTATTGGAGGTCACAAAATGAATGACCCATTGCTTAACATGTATATTTATATTATTCCATTTCCAGCAATACTAGACTGTAAAATAAGGCATCTTAATGTCACATCACAACTGGATAGAGTTTATATAACAGAGTTTAACTACATACACTCCCTATTTTTAGGTGCCTGTAACTAGGCATACAAAGGAAAAGCACAGGGACTCAACCTGTGGGGAAGCAACATTAGTATCCATCCATCCACACTGAAAGGAGACAAACAAGGGGCGGGGGGAGCAGAAGGGAAGAGAGGACTCAGGAGAGAAGAACTAGTGGACTACATAATTGCAGTCTGCTGGAAGGGGCACACTGCAGGAAGGAGAGAGATACTGTATCACTGGCACGTAAAAGCAACTGCTGCTGGGGAAAAGCCATTTGCAGGGTTGGAGGCAATGTCTGTTCACCAGCACCTCCCTTTTCTTGGTGTTGGTGGCTGCCCTCAGATCAGACACCGCTTCTACCCCTTGCAGCTGCAGCAGCTGCTAGAAAGTAGCTAGGGAAACCGTATGGCACTGTACTTGCTGAGAGTGGAACGAACAAACACAGTAGAGACAAGGCACTAGTTTTACCATGAGGCAAACTAGATGAGGTCAACCACAAGTGTTGGGTATAGTGTTGACATCACCTAGAAACCTTGTGGTAAAAGCTACTGCTTTGTCTTCATTTACAGTAAAAAAAACAAAATAAAAAACCATTATCTTTATGTGCAGCGAAGACTTGGCCTGAGACACCCCACACCAGACAGGCACTTCCCCCAGCTCAGCTTTTTACTAGCAACTGTTTGTCAGCAGCCAAGGTCCCCTCTCCATGATTCTGCCAAAAGCTACACCTCCTTTCACTTCACACAATGGGATTATGAACTCCAGAATTCTAGTGCCTCCTTTCACTACAGCTCTGTATCTCTGTCCCACCTTCCCAAAATGACTTCTGAAGATAAGAGTGGTGATATTACTTATGCATAAGCAGATGGAACTCTGCCTTGACTGATTGGTACTTCCAAGGACTTCTGCATGTGATGCCAAAGCAGCCCATTCAGTACCACAGTCCAACCAGCAGTCTGAGGAGGAGTGGAATACAATCTTTACTTTAGCTGGCACTAAAATGTGTGTGTATTTTAAACTGGTGTTTACTACAGATACATTTAAAATGTAAAGTGTGTATTGAAAAGCGAGAATCATACTTTAAGATAAGATTGACTTAGCAAACACAAGAGATGAGAGGCAGCATGAAGTTAATGTATACTAGCATAAATATCATTCACACCTGTATACTACAGTGAATAAACTGGCAGAAAACAACAGACATGCTGTGTAAAGAGACTCAGTCAGTGTACTACCCAGTCACTGAAAAGCATATATTGAATGTTCCCCATCAGGCATCTTTAATTAACTGGGTAGGTATGTGATTTATCAGAGTGTGGATTAAAGAGAATGTTACTGTATGTTACCTCTGCATACCCAGTTAACAGAGACACTGTTGTATATTTAATGACATTAAAAGTAACTGAATTACACAGATCAAGTGGTCCTCTATTCTTCTTATGCTGCCTCTACACTCTATTTGGAAGATGTCAGCTAAATTTAATCTAAAGCCATACACAAAGCAAAATGAGTATAGGACTTGTGTGGTCATATTGAAAATCATAGATTTATCAACTGCTCTTTGCAATTTGTACTAGCTGTAAAATTTTAGGTTAGGCAAAGTAGTAAACATGTAGCAGCTCTGGTACAGTATGAAATATAGGGGGCCTGGTTCTTCACCGCTTTGCACTCTGCGTAGTTATTTACGCCTGCACAAGGTGAATGTAAAATGCTACCCAATCAGAATTCTCCACTTACACACATCAGTGTTTTGCACTTAGGTCTGGTCTACAGTACAGACTTACATCAGTATAACCACATCACTCAGGGGTGTGAAAAATCCACATCCCTGAGCAACCAACCTAACACCTGGTGTAGACAGCGCTATGTCAGCAGGAGAGCTTCTCCCATCGATATAGCTACCGCCTCTTTGGCGGGGGAGTGGGGGAGGTGGATTAACTACACCAACAAGAGAGCTCTCTCCCGTCAGCGTAAGAGTGTCTTCATTAAAGTGTTACCGTGGCACAGCTGCATCAGTGCAGCTGCACTGACACAACATTTTAAGCACAGACCTGCCCTTACTTTGCATCAGTGCAAGATGCAAAGCAGTGGAGCATTAGGCTCATGCACTATAAAAGTGGTCTATTTCTTTGTTTTCAAAGTGATGCACTGATCAAGACACACGACACTCTATAATCTAAATAGAATTCTGTGCATTCTTTAATACAAGTATGAGATGGCAAAAGCAAAGCTTGCCTTACCACTCATACGTAGCATATTATTTTCACATCCCCAGCAATAGCTCTGAATTCAAGTTCTTCAGATAGAGTTCGTCTGCTTTTTCAACTGCTGTGTGACTTCATGTAATTTACCACACCTACAAGCCATTTATTCTTTTGTGCTATCTCTGGGCTGAGGGTTTCCGGCACATAAACCTGGTCATACTATAAATGTGTCAATCAAAATCAAAAACCTCAAAACCCGCTGCTAATCCAACTGGTGTCTTACAGCTATCAGGACCTATTTACAGTTCAAAATAAGAGATTCCATTTTAACTCATAACATGTCAAAAGCCCCCCTCCCCTTTTGAGTAAATAGGGGCAGGTTAACACCTTGTTAGGAAGTAATGATTGTCTAGATTCAGCATGTATATTAATTAATTTTGAGTGCCCAAAGGTATGCTAAATGTTTCACAAATAAGGAATACTCGTTCCCTGCCATGAAGAGTTTGCATTCCAGTCATAAAGTTTACAAAGACAAGATGAGACACTACAAGTGAAAGAAATATGAGGGGATGGAGGAATTAGAGAGGACAAAGTTATAACAAGGTCAGCTAGTTAATCAGTTTAGTTCTATGCACCTCTTGGCAGAGTAACAGTATATCCATGTGGATTTTTTTCTCTTCCTTTAAAGATATTTTCCTTTCCTATGAGCATTTTTTAAATGTGTATATTATACCAGCTAGAGTTTTTGTCAAGGTGCAGCTTCATTCGTAGGAATAATTAACTGCAACCATCAAGCCTAGATGTCACAGATGTGTGGATCATCATGGCTAGGTCTGACCTGGAATCTTTTGGCCAGCTGCTGATGGATGTGGGAATTTTTTGCTATTTTATCGATTTAGGCATTAATTATTAGAAGCTACTTTATGAAAAATCATGGGTTTTTTGGTGTGTTTTTTTTTAAAGTAGCCTCACATTTTTCCCCCCTCTGGAGGCCTGTTTTTCCCCTGCGCGCTCTCTCACACCCTCCCAAAAAGTTTGATTTAAAAAAATGCAGCTTTCTCAGGCAAATTAGTTCTTAGTATAGTCTGATACCTTTTGATATCTTTAGCAGTATTTTTATGACTGCATAATGCATAAAAGTAGGTAATGTGTATTTCCTTGCTTAAGCCAAAGAAACTGAACAGATTTTTTCGAGTTCCATAAGAAAATTTTCTGGCTTACGTCCTTTGTATCAAGTTTCAGCCACAAGGGTTTTTCAGTTAGTTATGAAATATCTGAAAATAGGGGTTCTTGCAAAACACTGACAACTTCAACATTAGCAATACTATGAGGGTTTATAGCAAAATAGTAACACACCAGATGGAAAACTTTACAAACTCTGTAGTACATTCAGCTATTCATATGCTTGTCATATTATTATTATTCTTGGTAATCTCAGCCACAATGTTTATACTTTGAAAGGTAAATGTTATCATAAAATGATTTTCTAACAATTCCTCCCACTCCTGTTTTGTACAACATGTCCATTTTCTTTAGATTCATCAACTCTCAGTTTCTCTGCAGTGTTAATCTTAACCTTTCTACAGCAAGTGATACGCCTGTATGGATACCTCTTTTCAGTCAAAGAACAATTTAGCAATTTTAGAGCTTTAAAATGTTGAAAGAGAAAAACCTCTGATATAATCTATCATTTTTCTCAAGGACTAAATATATTTTAAATTAAACAAATAACTGTCTATAAAATTAAGAAAAACGTGCCAAAAATCCAAGTAAATCACAGAACACCATTTTCTCTATGTTATTCTGGATCATAAAGTAATGCAAAATGAATAAAAAAAAAAGTTAAGTATCTATCCACTCCGTCGTCCTCCTCTTCTGCTGCTTTTGACCTTATTCATTACTTTCTCCTTGACATCTTATCCTCATTGAGCTTTCAATAGTCCTTCCCTGGTTCTCTCTCCTGCATCTGACCGCTCTTTCAAGTCTGGTCTACACTTGAAACTCACACCAGTATAGCTATATCAGTTATAGGTATGATTATGATTATTATTATTATTATTGATATAGCTATACCAGTATACATCTTAATATGGATGCAGTTATACTGGTGTAACCATCCATATATCACTATACCTTATGCCAGTTTCAGGTCTACATTGGAAACTTTTGCCAGAGCAATAATGCCAATTAGAGATGTGATTTATTTTATTTTATTTATTTATTTATTTATTAAACAGCAGCTCTATACTGGCAAAAGCCCTAGTGTAGATGTAGTTATACTAGCAAAAAAGTGCATTTGCCAATACATCTTATTTCATTTGCAGAACCAGTATAGCTAGCGAAGCAAACCTTTTCAAGGCTTCAGTATCTCTTTTGGTGGGTATTCTTCTTCCACTCTCACATTCTTTGTGGTGGCCTCAGACCTCTGTCATTGGTTCTTTGCTCCTCTCATTTCACACTTTGTGTCTGGCAGATCTCACTTGCTCACACAGCTTTAGCTATTGTCTCTATGCTGATGGCTTTCTGATCTCTCCCCCTCTTTCCATTCAATCCCACATCTCGGCCTCCCTCTCTCTCAGATAACTCTTGGAGGTCTTATTAAACTGAACATGGCCAAAACCAAAGTACATATCTTTCATTCCAAGCATTAGGATTCAATATCTATCACCGGCTATACCAGCATCCTCCCTAACACTCAGGGTTGCAACTTTGGGCTTAATTTTGATTTCTCTCACATACACCGTTCAGGCAGTATCTAAATCTGGCTCTCAATATCTCCAGGATCCATCCTCTTCCTTCCATTCCAACAGACAAATTTTTCATTCAGGCCTTTGCTTAACCTATCTTAGGGTATGTCTACACTGCAATTAGATACCTTTGGCAGGCCTGTGCCAGCTGACTCGGGCTTGCAGGCTGGAATCCGGGCTCCAGGACCCTGCAAGGTGGGATGGTCCCAGAGCTTGGGCTGCAGCCTGAGCCTGAAGGTCTACATCACAATTAAACAGCCCATGAGCCTAGCAGGGACCAGCTGCAGGTTTTTAATTGCTCTGTAGACATACCCTGAGCATATAACAACTTACTCTCTGGCCTCCCAAAAACACATTGACCCTCTTTAATGGCTACATTTTGTTTAAATTGAAGTAATCTTTCTTCCCCTGACATTTTGTTATTTAATCCATGTCACTCTCCTCTCCAATGGTCTCTAGTCTCTGTCTGCTAACAAATAAACTTTACATTTCTTACCACCACCTTCAAAGATCTATATTAACTCTGCTCCTCCTGATTTAGAATCACAGAATTACAGAAATGTAGGCCCACAAGAGATGCCTAGAGATCATCTAATCCAACCCCCTGCACTGTGGCAGGACCAAGTATACCAAGACCATCCACAACAGATGGACAGGTGTTTGTCTAACCTGTTCTTAAAAACCACCAATGACAGAGTTCTACAACCTCTCTTGCAAGCCTATTCTAGTATTTAACTATCCTTATAGTTAGCAAGTTTTTCCTAATATCTAACTTAAATCTCCCTTGCTGAAGATTACTTCTTGCCCTACCTTAGGAGGACATGGAGAATAATTGCCATCTTCTTTAAAACAATCCTTACATATTTGAAGACTATTAGGCTATACCGAAAGAAGGACAAGAGACATGTGACATGGGTTTAAAACAGGCTGCAACTTTATTATTATATGTCTGGGACTACTCAGCAGATAAAAGTCTACAGTGCAGGTAACCCCATGTTTATTCTGTAATTACCCAGGAGGCTTTTACCAGCTCCCCCTCTTTTCCCATCCAGGTCCCTCCAGCAAATCCATCTCCAGGATCTTACCATCCACCCCACCCTGTAAGAGCGTTAAGGTGGGCTACAAGAATACGCACGTTGGCTCCAGCATTCCCTCTAATTTTTTATGTCCATGTGAGGAATGAATTTTGTTATGTGCACCAATAACAAAATTAATGTGGTGGGGGTGGGGCCGAGGGGTTCGGAGTGTGGGAGGGCGCTAACAACTGGGGCAGAGGGGAGTGAGGGCTCTGGCTGGGGGTGCAGGCTCTGGGGTGGGGCCGGAGATGAGGGGTTTGGGGTATAGGCTGCCTAGGGGCTGCGGTGGGGAGAGAGGACTCCCCCAAGTCCTCTCTCACTGCAGCATCTTGGGGCTGGTGGAGAGGTGACTGCGGCAGCTCCGGTGGGGCTGGGCTGGGCCAAGGGAAGGGCTCCTCTCCCCCGCCATGGCAAGTGCAGGGCAGGTCCACTCTCAGGCCAGCAGGGAGGGGCGCCTCTCCCCCAGCCATGGCAGGTCCACGCTGGGGCCAGTGGGGAGGGGCACCTCTCCCTTGGCCGCGGCAAGTTCCCCTGCCCCAGCCATAAAGCACTGTTTCCCTTCATTCAGCCAGCCAGCCGAATACCTGCCGGCTTAAAGATGCAGGGCGTTCACTATCAGTCATCTTTTCTCAAGACTAAACATAGACAGATCTTTTTAACTTTTCCTCACAGGTCCAGTTTTCTAAATCTTTTGTCATTTGTGGTTGCTTTCCTCTGAACTCTTTCCAGTTTGTTCACATTTTTTCTAAAGTGTGGAACCCAGAATTGGACAGAATACTCCAGCTGAGGCCTCCCCAGTGCTCAGTAGATATGGACAATTAACTCCCATGTCTTATATATACGACATTCCTGTTAATACACTCCAGAATGGTATTAGCCTTTTACACAAGTGCATCTCATTGTTGGCTCATATTCAATTTGTGATCCACTATAAACCCGAGATCATTTTCTGCAGTACTACTGTCTAGCCAGTTATTCCACATTTTGTAGTTGTTCATTTGATTTCTTTTTCTTCTTAAGTGTACTACTTTGCATTTGTCTTTATTTGATTCAGGGGTGGGCAAACTTTTTGACCCGAGGGCCACATCTGGGTATGGAAATTGTATGGTGGGCCATGAATGCTCACGAAATTGGGGGTTGGGCTGGGGATGAGGGGTTGGGGGTGCAGGGTGCTCCAGGCTGGTAACAAGAGGTTTGGAGGGTGGGAGAGGGATCAGGCCCTCATGTTTGGAGGGTGGGAGGGGATCAGGTTTGGAGGGTGGGGCAGAGGGCTGGGGCATGGGAGGGGGTCAGGGGTACAGGCTCTTGGTGGCGCTTAACTCAAGCAGCTCCCAGTAGCAGCGACAGCTTGTCCCACCCATGGCTCCTACATGAAGGCATGGCCAGGCAGCTCTGCATGCTGCCCCATCCGCAGGCACCGCCCCTGCAGCTCCCATTGGCCACGGTTCCCGGCCAATGGGAGCTGCGAGGGAGGCGCTTGGGGTAGAGGCAGCATGCGGAGCCCCCTGGCTGCCCCTATGCATAGGAGCCGGAGGAGAGGCATGCCGCTGCTTCCAGGAGCCATGGTGGAGTGAGGCAAGCCCCCGACTCCACTCCCCAGCAGAAGCTCGAGGGCTGGATTAAAATGTCTGGGGGGGCCGGATGCAGCCTCTGAGCCATAGTTTGCCCACCCCGATTTAATTCCATCTTGTTGATTTCAGACCAATTCTCCAATTTGTCAAAGTTACTTTGCATTTTAACCTTGCCTTCCAAACCGCTCCACTCCCCCCAGCTTGGTATCATCCACAAATATTTATAAGCATACTCTCCACTCTATTATCTAAGTCATTACATTATAAACTCTCAGAGTTTTTCATCCCAGATCATTAAATCAGATAGGCAGACACTTGAAGATCCTAGACCAGTGCCCTAAAAAACATGTTAAGAGTGTGAGTCTCTCTTTCTTTCTCTCCTACTTCCCCACTCCCCCAAACCTTTTAAGCAAAGTCTTTGTCAAAACCAAATTGTCTCCACAAAATGTTTTGACTTCAATGCAACAGTATATTTCAATAACCTCTCTTTTAGTCCAAAGTGTTCTAACCAGCTCCAGTTTAAACCCCAAACCTGCAGTACAGACTTCTTCTACCACTTGAGCTACAAGAACTAATTACATTTGCTGGGAGCAGGAAACAGTTGTTATCCTATACAAACTGGCTATCCGAGAAGGATACAATAATACAGAGTGCATGTACCTCATGCACAGCTGACTCACAACTTAGTCTGAGGTCAGACCTCAGCTTCTGTCAGTGCTATGGACCTGTTCAGATTGTCTGCACTCTTGGAAATCAGTGGACTCTCAATGGGTCCTAAATGCAACTGAAAAATAATGCTGTCCACCATTAGGCCATTGAACTGATGGCCTAGCTGGATGTCTTGTGACCACATTCATCAATCCATCCGTCCCAGGCACCTCTGTTTAATTGGCTTTGCAAGTCACTACAGTGCACAGTGAATCTGCAACAGATGGAGTAACAGGGAATGACAAACAGTGACAAAAAATAGTCTGAAACCAATCACAGATATATAGGGCAGGAAGAGACCTCAAGATATCATCTAGTCAATCCACTTCCACTGAGGCAGGATTACGTACACCTAGACCATTCCTTACAGGTGGTTGTTTTACCGGTTTTTAAAAGCTCCAGTAATGGGGATTCCACAACCTCTGTAGGTAATTTGTTCCAGTGCTTAACTATTCTTATAGTTAGAAAATTTTCCTAATATATAACCTAAATCTCCCTTGCTGCAAACTAAGCTGATTATTTCAACTGATCACTGTCCTTGTTATAATAGCCTTTTACATGTTTTATGTCCCACCCCATCATCCTTTTCTTCTCTGCACTAAACATGCCCAGTTGTTTCAGACTTACCTGATAGATTTTAAAACCATGACCTCTTATATTTTTGTCACTTTCCTTTGGGCTGTCTCTGATTTGTCCACATCTTTCTTAAAGTGTGGTGCCCAAAACTGGACACAAGCACTCCAACTGAGAGCTCATGAGTGCTGAGTGGAATGATTACCTCCCATCATGTCTTGTGTACGATACCGCTGTTAATACTTCCGAGAAAAATATCTGCCTTTTTTGTAACAGCATCATTCTATTAACTCATATTCAATTGGTGATCCACTGTAATCCCCAGATTCTTTTCAGCAGTACCACTGCCTAGCCAGTTATCCTCCATTCTGTATTTGTGAATTGCAACTGATTTTTTTTTTAACAATATTTTATCCTGAGGTGGAAACTTAGAAGCTAAGAGATTATTCCTTTTCCTCTACTATGAGATTTAGACAAGTAACACTGTTCTGAGTAATGGAATAAAAAAACTCTTATAGTGACTATTCTCTTCCCTGTCTCACCCACATCTACTTTTCAGATAAGATGAATTGGTTCACTGACAGTTTAACTCACTATAGCCAGTTTCAGAGCAGGAAGGGAAAAGAACTCCCCCTCTTCTCCGGTGGTATTTCATTCAGTTTCACCTTTGGTGGCTCTGGATCTGCTAGGTAAGCTATATTCAGCCTCTCAACTACCACTAAGATGACCTCTTCTCAGATGACTAGTGAAAGCTAAGGCAGTGGGACTGGGTCTGTTTTTTATAGAAACAGTCAAAGTCTCCCTTTGTGAAAGCAAATTGCACATAGCCCTAAAGCAAGTTATAATTAGGTCCCTGTTCAAGAAAACTTTTCCTGCACTAAAAAACTCTTGAGATGGGGCTGAAGTTGAATTGTTCCCTTTTTGGGAAAAGTTATTGAGAAGGTGATGATGAAAACTCCAAACCTGAATCCCTTCACAGTCTCAGTAGATCTCAGCATGACATGGAGATTTTACTTATTTCTATGGTTTACACTCTCCTTATGGTGAAAGACAGAGATCAGGTGTCCATTAGATCTTTCAGCAGCCTCTTACACATTTAGTTTATTTATCAAAAAGGTATTGTGTAAGAAGAAATCTGACTGTCTGATTAAAAATTTCCATTTTCTTGGTATCCATTGTAACCCAAACATTGTTTGGGACTAATTATTATAAAATTATACAAAAATATTTTATAAAGGCATTTTAACATGATAGAATGTGATTGTACAGGAACTTTCACTTATAATGGCTGAAGGTACTTGGCCTCAGGCCTCTATACACATATAGAACATTGTACCCACAACTCACTGGGAGTTACTGCATATGTATTGACGTACACATACTAAAATACAAAATTTAAACACTAACTTCTATACACCTACTTATTTCATGAAAGTACTTCAAAAAACCTTATTTCTTTAACTGACATTTACATTGTTCCCTCCCACCTGCTTCATTTGCTAATGATTTACATTTTTTGGAGGGGGACACAGAGCGGGAGACAAATAGGAAAAATGTTAGGTTTATTAAGCCATTTCACTATGTTATTGTCATTGTAGGCTATAAAGAATTTCCTAGCATCATCAAAGCTCCAGAGAGAGCAATGAATGTTGCTTTACACTGATGTCAAGTGCAAGATCCTCAGGGTCGGGTAGGAGTCAGAATGAAAAGCATGTGAGCCAGTAAGAAAGGGGGAAAATTATACCTCTTCATCACGACGTGTTTTATGGGGACGCTTTTAAAATTCTGTGCATTGATGCCTATTTAGGAAGTGTAAATCTGTATAAATCTATGATGAACATCTGGAAATTTTGAAATTTTATTAATAAACTCAGCCATACAATATATTACAGATGGGGGAAAAGGCGCATCATATTTTCAATTTTTAGACTAATAAAACTACATTTGCCCTGATAGGCAGAGCTCTTGGCGCTGTTTTCTTTGAAGTTTTTTCTTGTTCTTTTTTTATTTAAAAAACAAATATTTTGAAATGCATTTTATTGCAAATGCCAAAGGGAACAGGTTAAAAAATAATCATTGCTCTTTAAAGTAATACTGTGTTTTAAAACAGAACACATACGTATCTCACTTATCTACAAACAACTATACAGAGAAAGAATGTGGTTACTTCTCACAAGTAACATTAAAAATTCAGTTCGACCCTTCTCTTTCCTTGGACTCTGGATTCTAAAATGACATACTACAAGATAAAATAGTAATGCTAATATTGATAGTTTATCCATTACAGGTCAGCTAACTGTCCACTGGAACAGTTACAAAGCTGTTAGTTTCGATTTCACAAGGCCAATCAATACAGAGGCATACTGTTTCAATTTTGCCTGCATTGATTTTTTTTTTATAACACCCCAACCTTACAGCATTCATCTTTTTGAAAGAAGGAAGATTTGATTTACTGAAGAAAAATTGGAGAGAGCATCACAAAGATTTTTACCAGCAAGCCTGTGACACAGAAAAAAGATGAATGTCTCTAAGGCAGAGACGCCTCTTGCTTGAGGGCATCCATTAGAACACATTCAACCAATCTGAAACAGAGTTTCTTAAGCAACCGAAACCTGAGCCTAAACTCAGTCTCCTAAACTAATCAAAAGCATTCAGAGATCTTGATATACAGAGGTTCTCTTAAAAATTCCTAAACCTTATTGCTTCTAAAATAATTTATGTCTGCAGTTCTACCTTTGCATTTTTCTGAGAAGAGTACCACCCTTTTCCCCTCTAATACCAAGAATGAATTTCCATGGTACATTAGTCAGCCTATTAGAATGCAATGAAGGACGATATGAGAAAAGGGTAGTATGTCCTCTGAGACTTTCATCCAGTGTTCTCCATCATCTCTCCTCATCCTTCTTATATTCAGCCACTTTACCAGGTGTCATCTACATGAAAGATGATTTGTCTCCTGACCCAAATAAACACAATGCCTGCTCTATGCACCAGAAAAAAATTACTTCTGCCACTCTGTTCATTTGTGTCCTCTTTCCTGCTTATTCCACCATTCTTATCAGGCTTTCTCAGTTTTCACCTGAGCCTCACTCCAGGTGACAGTAATGTATGGATGAACAGGTACTTGTCTGTCCCATTATTTCCTGAAATCTCTAAGCATTTGAAAAAATGCAATGACAGTAAAGGGCACAAAGATATCAGAGCTCTGTGAAAGGAATGCTTTCTTTGCATGCCACAGCAATAGCCAGGACTTCAAATCCAGTGAAGGAAAAAGAGCTTGCTTACTCTCTCTCATGTGGCAAAAGCTGGTACAATCTGGATATTAAGACACAAATTGCATTCAGGCAGGTCACTATGTGTCAAAAGATATTAGATGCCTGCTGTGAGGAAACAACAATTCACATCTGCTTCTGAGAAAATAATATTTTCATTTTCAGTTTTTATTGAATGGAAACTTTAGGGAATATGTCTGTATAAAGGGTATTAAGTCTAGCAAGTATAACATGTTCAAAATGGCTATAATCATCATTGTGTTATCCATAAAGCAGCAGATTTCATTTGGTCTCTTTAGATGGGATAAATTGGATTCTTTTTTCCCCGGCTTGCAGTTTTGTTGCAGTACCAGATGTTTCTCAAATGCCACATGCTGGGGCTCCTATACCGAATGTAGCACCTGACCTTCTCTATAATTGACTAAAAATATTGATGTAATGGCATGAGTCTGATTGTGATTTATTAAAACCACTGCCGATCCCAGGCCAGCTGCCAGCACTGCAGCCCACTGATCGTAGGGCATTAGAAAAGCCATCAATATTGAAACAAAATAAATGACATTAATGGGAAAGTATTAGGCCTTCAGAGCCATGGCTACAAGCAATTATATGGATTCCAAAGGAGGATGAAAAACAAAA
This sequence comes from Lepidochelys kempii, assembly GCF_965140285.1. NCBI lineage: Eukaryota > Metazoa > Chordata > Testudines > Cheloniidae > Lepidochelys > Lepidochelys kempii. The sequence continues at coordinate 56,988,557 of NC_136383.1, forward strand.
TACCACAAACCAAATATTAAAAAGTACTACTAAGATTGAATTTACATGACAAAAATGTAGTACAATTCTTTAAGGGAAAGTAAAATATTAATGTAACCCCTTTAATACAGCTTTTGCTTAGGATGACAATCGTGTGCCCTTTTTTTTTTTTTTTTTTTTTTTTTAAAAACAGGTTTATGGTGAGTAAATGCATTCTGGCTTCCCGATAAAGATTTTTTTTCCTCTCTAATGCCATTTAAGTTTCCTAGAATTATGTTAAGTGTACTGCAAAGTGCATTATGTGATATTTCCATTTCACTGTAGATCATTATTTATTATAAAATAGAAATAATCATGTCCATATTTTCTACACTACATAATTTACAAGCTGATTAACCAAACCTTGTATGAAGAAAATCAGAGAATAGTTAACTCACTTTCTGTGTGCACTACATTTTATCAATTACAGCTCAACCTATCTCGCTATACCAGTACTATCATGATAAGCAAAACACATCTAAATGGCAAAGAGTTCTTCATACTCCTTATTTAAAAGCCATTAAGGACAGAAACTGTTTTAAGCTAAGGAACACAAACAACTGAACAAAACACTAATGGCGCACACTCTGAAAATTGAAGAGCCACTGATGTATGAAGTGCTAGACAAAGTTGTTTGAAGAGACACTGTTACAATCTTAAAATACTATGTTCATAGAAAGCGATTAACTAACCAACCGTTGTCGGAAATGTTTAAGTGTGTAATTATTTTGTATTTTCTTGCAGAGTATTTTCATAAAGGCTTTCCATATTTAACACAGTTTGAGCACCACATTTTGGGTTTGTGGCTCAACTGTAATTCTAATATGCTATAATAAAAACCTCAATATTAATAGTACTTAATAGCTAATATCCATCAAAACTTATTATGAAATGAGAAATTGTTGAACATGATAAAATTGTTTTTAATACAAAAGAGCTAATTGAGATTATTGGCAAAAACAATATATTAAATTTTTCACTCACATTTCCTACCTCCACCTTTCATTGCATACAAATGACAGCATTTCAAGAAGCAAATGGACTCAGCATCGTATGTTCTAGCCAAGACACATTCAGTTTATTTTTTAAGTCCTAATCAGATATGCAGTTCTAGGATTTGAACTTTCATTTTAAATATTCAGCTGAAACTATCAGCTTGACTTGAGCAGAAACAATTAAACAAGTGTCAATGTAATTACTATTCCATATTCCGTAGAATTTCCCAAATGAAAGCAATGTAATTTTCATTTGGTTGTGTTTTGCTCTAATGTATGAATAGACAATGCAACATAATAAAAAAACATTTTCCTCTTTCCTGGAGACAAGGGGGTGCAATGTTACCTCTCTTCATAAATTTCCATTGGTCAGGTGTTAAATATTCCATTCCACGCTTCAGTAACAGAAAATATTTTAGGGAATATTTATTCATGTATTTCCTGTTTTTTTAAAATAAATGATGCAGTTATACTGGAATTTGAAAAAAATTTGGAGCTCTGCATAGTGATGAGGTTTAAATCCAACTGGGGAAGAATTTTTTTCTATATTGTTGTTGCTTTCGCATATATGTTGCACTGATTCTCTACATTCAGGAAAGCAAAATGTATTTTTACCATTTCAGATATGCCTCAGTAATGGTATTTAGAACAGTCACTAAACTACAAATATTGCTTTGTGAGTAAACAAGACTGTTGAAAAAAGAAAAATGGATTAAGCCCCAATTGTAGATAACATATTGCTGAAGTAAAGTTCTCTGTGTCTTCCAAAATTTTTCTTTAAATATATATTGTTTTACAATAAACAAAATTGTAATATGACAGTTTTCCATTACGTTTGACCTCATCTGAAGACATAATCCAAATCATCCCATCATATCTGAACAAAAGCCAAATCTTAAAGATCTATCTTTACCTTGATGCAGAATTTCCCCAGGCTCCATGCTTGTCTGTCAGAATGTTGATAATTTTCTGTATGAGTTGGGATGCAGTCACATGATCTCGGAACTTGGCTGCTCTTATCAAATGATCACACATCTTTTCATCCTCTCGTTTATCTGCAGAATACTGGGCACACAGCGACTAAGAAAAATAAATAAATACTTTAATACTTTGCACTTCAAAACCTTCCAACCAAGACTCTTGAAGTACTTTACAAACAACTAATCAGTTTTACTAAGCCTTCAGAAATAAGAATTATCCCCATTTTACAGATGTGCAAACTTGAGGGACACAGTAGTTATCTATGGTTACAGTACATCTATAGCAGAGCTAAATACAGAACTCAGATTAGTTATGTATTTTAGCCACTACACCATGTTCCCTCAAGATTTTTTTAAAACATTACTAACCTGACAAGACAGTAGAACATGTCAGAATAACCGATTCTATCACACTGCAAGAGTATAGATTTTATAGTTCCAGTCTCAAAGGGGAGATCTTCAAAGACACAGATTGCAGTTAGACATGCAACTTGCATTAAAAGTGAATGGGGGTTGGGCACCTAACGGCTATATGTATCTTTGAAGATCCTTCCCCTAAATAAAATCAAAACCTTATATATGCTATTTGGATAGTACATTACATATAGTTTTCTTGCTGGAAGTTTCAAAGAGGAAAAACACTGAATGGATATGAAGACTGAAGTAGCTTTTCACTAGCCAGAAGGCTGTGATACATTAGCAGGCCAGTGTGGAAAAACGAACACTTTAACTTTACATACAACAACTGTTGGTAAAAATATTTCATTTTTCAAGGCTGTCAAAACGTAACACCATTAACAAAGACTAATTACATAAAAACAAAATGGTGAAAAACTAAAAACATAAAAACTAAAAACTCTGCTTTCCTGGGTGGTTATTTTCTTTATTTTCCTGTTAATGTGGTGTCATGAAAGTCCCCCACCCCCAACTTTAAGACTTCCTGTTCCTCAGATTTCAATCTGGCAGTTCTACACATTGCATATGCTAGGTAGACAAAGCACTTCAGCCTCTGTAAATGATTGGATTATTCTATGATCTAGTTAGTAGAAAGAACAAATGTTTATCCAAACAAACAAGAAAAATATCCTTTTTTTTTTCAGGGGGAGAGCAACCAGTGCAGACTTTAGAACAATTCTTCCAAGCATAGGTATCAAGATATTAAAAACAAACAAAACCTATACAAGTAAAACATTAAGTAGTTATGCCTTATGACACATATGAAGTAAAGTACTTTTTAATCAGTCACTCTCTTTAATTGCAGCAATTATGCAGAAAATGACTAAAATACATCCAATATGGATTTTCATAGACACTTACATTATATAAACCAGTGGTTAACAAGCATTTAATTTTACAGACACCCTTAAATGGTAAAAAAGTAAGAATAGGCTGATTACAAATTCATTTGTAAATTCTCCATCTAGATTTTGCCTTTCACCTGTTCCCCAACTCTCCTATGACTGTTACAATGCTCACCTGATGAACAGAAATCCAGAAAGTGTGAACCGTAAGCAGTAGAATTTCAGTTCAATTAAACATCAGGAATAGTCTTTTGTACGCCTAAACCCAGCATCCCGCCATCGCCTCCCCACCAAAAAAAATAAGTTGGCTAAGTTATGACCGCCTCTAAACAAGATTTTTATAGCTCCTTTTAAACACTGCTGTCTTTTCCAGTATATTAACCTATCCTGCACCCATGACAATTTTGAATTCTCTTCACCAGCACTTAGTAAATGTTTGATAAGCTGTTATATATAAGTTGCTTGAAAGGGCAGAATTCTAAGAACAAGTGTCCAAGGTAAGCTAAGTAGTAAAGTGTTTTAAAGTGCTCTTTAATGGATCCTCCTTTACAATTTGAACAGCAACTTTTCATATCTGACATAAAATCCATATATATAAATCACATTAGAGGGTTACTCTTTCCAGATTATCAATCTCTGTCTCTTTATGGAACATTAAAGTCACATTTGACCTTAAAAACATGATAAAATGGAAATCAAACTAGAACGTTTTGTAAAAGATATAATGAACTTGTACCTCTAAAAAAAAAATCTCTTTCTGATGCAATTTTGAACACATTCTTTATTAAATACCAATAATGAATTTCAGTGTGTGGACATGACATTCAAAAGAAGGGTGAGACCAGTGGCATTTCCTCCAACTACAACTTCAATGTACATAGGACAAAATAGCATTAGTTTGTCACTAGTTTAAAACGAATAAGATCTCTCTTTCAGCAAACCAACATGATGACTCTTTTAAAATTAATTATTAAAAGTTTACTATTTCCCCCATAACCTGTTTGAAAATTGACAGGCTTTAAAATGCAGAAATATCATAATTACAACATCACACCATGCAGGAATCTTAATTGCAACAAGCTCATTAACATATTACGTTATTACAATAAGACGCAGAAGCTGTTGCAGCTCTCTCAGATGTTTGGCACCTGCTCATGCATAGTTGTTAACATCTGAAAAGTTTTGTCAGGGAAAATTCTCCAAATAAACCGAAGATTAGTGGGGCTGTCAGGTCCTTAGCTGCCAGATTTGGGTGCACATTCTAGTGTTTGTTCGGTAATTTTAGTTTTAGAAATGTCATGGAGAGGAGTGGGAGGAGAGGGAGAACAAAGAAAAACAAAATGTCATCAGAATATACATTAATTCTCCATTGGCCTCTGAAATCTTACATGAAAAATTATCCTTGGGAAAAGCATTGATCCTTCCTACCATAGTTCCTCCTTCTCCTCATGGCTTTCCACACCCCTATTTCCCCAAACTTTCATAGCTACCTTCATCTCCCACAATGGCTTCTCCCTCACTACCTACCACCCTGTAACTGATTTCTCTCTTTGCTCATGTGCAGGTTTACTCTCTCAGCTGTTCAGTGGCCACAGTCCCTCAGTGCCTGCCAAATGCCTCTATCCCTTATTAATCTAAGCAAAGTTCTACAGAAGCAGCTTTAAGACAGTAGAGCAGAGAGCTGACTCCATGCATGAAACACAGGCAGACAGCAGGGTGGGAGCTGGGAGAGATGCTTAGTTTTTAGAAAAAGCCTTTCCACTACCATGCAGCCCAGGGACAGCAGCCAGGACTACAGTTACAGATATATTTTCAAAACCTGGTAGTATCCTGGCTAAAATGACTATTGGCAAGTATCTACACTCAATGTCAGGGTCTGAGTTTGGAGCAGCCTGATGTGTTGCACAGTCTGGTAAAAACAGCTCAACACTTCAAATCTCAGTCTTGATTTAGGCCACATCCCAATTCTAAGTATCTTTCTCCTGATAGTTATGTGGTATGCCAATTCCTTCCCCCCCCCCCCCCCCCACAGCTCTTAGTGGCCCCAACAGTGCTACAAGATTATAAAATCCCCTAAAAGTAATAAGTCTCACATCCCAATCTTGGCTAGAAGGGGAAAAGAGAAGATGTCAGGGAGGGTAAAATACACATCAAGTATTACTTATCCAATCTTCTCTATGTTCATTTTGATGTTAGCCCTGGTCTTGTATTATTCCTGGATGCTTTCTTCTTTACACTCAATTCTTAGATGACTTGCAGGAAACCGGTGAAATAAAAATATCTAATCCTGAATCTGTTCCTTATTGAATAAATGCATTTAAAAGATAGAAGATTAATCTCAATACAGTACTAAAACTATGGGGTTTTTCCCCCTAGTTTGGTACTAATTTATATCTTTATTTACTCTCCATTCTTCACTTACAAAGTAACTGCAGAAGTGGCAGTAGCTTTCTTTTTGTTCTAGAGACGAGTTTCTGTTACAGGCCAATTACAATTATCCCCCATAATTAGGCTTCTGACTAGAGTTCTCTCCACCACTATGCAGCCCAAATCGGAGCAAAACTTCCCAACAATTCCACCAGAAGCAGTTTGTCCCACCAAAGTAGGACAAGTAAATCAGTAAAGTACAAGTAAATCAGTTTTAAGTTTTGCTTCTAACCAATTTTCACTGAGGTAGATGCTACATAATTTCTACTGCTATTTAGAGAGTTTAAGAATAGGAAGAAGTAGCAAAGAGTATATGACTGACATTTTATGAGGCCAATCTGTGAAGTGTAACAGTTGTGTCATCTGCAATGGTTTAAGACTTAGGAATTGGCTAAGGAAATGATTCACTTGGTGCTGTTTCAAAGTTTGGGTTAGTTTTGAATTTTGAATGAAAGACTGTGCATCTGGAAAATACATTGAAACTGGCAGATGTCAATCTTCAGATTAAATTTCATATTATCCTGCACATTGTACCACAGAAAAAAATCTGAACAAGAATCTACATGGCCTATAAGTAAATGACCGTATTTTCATGTGGAACATTAGGATTGGAACTTCACTGGAATCATTTGGATCATGGAGGGTGCATTTTCTAAGGTCTAGATGTCAGCATCCAAAGATGAGGGAAACTGATGCTATAGTGAAAAGGGTGGAGAGGTCTGACCAAGCCACTTATTGAGACTGTAAATGCAGCAAACAAACTCCTCAATGCAGGCTTGCACCATCAGTTTAACTCAAGTGAGTTTTATTTTTCCAATACAAATTTCTTTACTTTCATAAAAGGACAAGGAGTCTGGGAGTCAGCTACCAGATTATTAGTGTACACAATAAAATTGAAGGGTTGCAATGCCTGTTAGAAGGAAGACAGTATTAACCTAATTATCTAAAGGACACATGCTCAAGTATGTCATGCCTTCTGAGACCCAATGGAATTGCCATTGTGGTGGTAGAGGAATAGTACTAAGTACCTCTCCTCTTATTCCCATTCATTTTGCAACTGGGATATGGAGAATTGATCTATCAGGGATAGGAGTGGTTTAGAAGAACTGCCAGGTTACAACATGAACCATGTGTAGATCACATGCCAATATCAATATTTGACAAATTATTTTATGTACATATACCAATACAGTTAAAATTCAATTACCTGAACCCCTCCTAACCAAAACTATAGGTTGCCTGAAGATCAGCTACATCAAAGATTTGAAATCAGAGGTTTATGAACAATGCATATTTTGTTTTTATATTAACCAGCATATTTTGCAAATGTTCATCTTGAGTAAGCTGGTTAAAGATTTTGTTTGCATGTAACCTTTTCTACGGTTCTACAAATTATTACACATTTACTTCCTCTGCTTTCATGATGGATAGCCATCATGGCTGCAAACTATACTATCAACACATGCCCTGCAGACTTCTACGTGGTTGTATGTAATTAGACCGTTACATACCTATGAGTAAATTAAACCAAGATTTCCACTTCCGTGAGCACTTTGGTGCTTGAAACCTGTTTTAAATGGTGTTTTGGAAGCAGGTCCAATGTAAAAACACAACAGCAATGGTTAGAGATATTAGGGGAGGATTTCACAGCCATTGGTCCCAGCCATTTTGGAGCAGGAAATATGAAAGGCGAAAACCACCCTGTGTACCTAGATGTGGAAAGGTAGCATGGAGAGAGGAGCAAACAGTATATTCTGTCATCAGGATGATTCCAGATATGCTGTTAAAAACAAATGGTATGGTGAATTAGTAGATAATCCCCCTAGACTGAACTAGAGACAGGGAGGATCTGGTATTTTAAAGATAATTTTGTTTTTGGTTTATAGAAAAACATATCAAATAAAGCTGACAGTTAAAGATTTCCAATGCACGGTAACATTTGCATATGTATCACTACAATTCCTAAAATTACCATGTTATGTTTCACAAAAGCTATATCTAACTAACAGCATTTGATAGCAGCAAAGATTTTTAAAAAGACTACATTATCTTACAGTCCATTTTCTGTACTTCAACTTGCCACAAAGCTCTCACTAACCATTTTGAAGTATGCCAATTCCTTTGCCTAACTTGGCTCAAAATTACTAGCATCATGTCCTAGAAAACATCATTTAAGAGAAAAAAATACTCCAGAAGACAAGGGATAGTCCTCCTGCCAATGCAAATTCCCTTTAAATAAGGACATTGTAGTAAATGAAGGCACTCTTCAATCTTCCACTTTCAAAGATCTTTGCACTTGATCCCTGACCTCAGGCTTCAAGTCTGGACTAAAAAAAATGCTACCCAGGGAAATCTTACAAAGACTCCTGAATAAGACTTAGAAAAATGAAAGCTTAAAAACTCAATAGTGAACAAAAGTCAACCAATGACAATGTCTGACAGCCACCTTCAATTCTGAAGTGATGCCTCTGTCATCCAGCAACTCAAAGTATTGATTTCTCTCAGCATGAAAAAAAGCCTAAGCCAATGAAATAGATATAGCATCATCCCCCCGATAATAGCCATCAAGGTTAACACAGGCAGAACACTTATCTGTGTCTGTTCTATTTCTTCTTGTTTTAATCGACTGGGTACAATGTGATGGCTTCTCATCTCTGCAACCTACAATTTCCAAACCTCATTTATCAAACCTTTTAATTGATTTGGAGATTAAGAAAAAAATCTGCATCTAACTTAATTATCTATGTCACACAATTTATTACAAAATACATGTTCATATCCAGGCATTTCTAGAAGAAAATATGCCCAATCTGCTCTGAAAATGACAAATGAATTTTAAGAAGGAAAGATCTGAAGAGGAGCTCCGTGTTGCTTGAAAACTTGTCTCTTTCATCAACAGAAGTTGGTCCAATAAAAAAAATATTACTTCACCCACCTTCTCTCTCTAAGAAGGAAAATAAAACAAACAAACAGTCTATTCATGACAAAATTCTAAGAGTCAGAAATACCAAGCCAGATGCATGTTAGTAAAATTACGGACAAGACTAAAAAGACACTACCAGAAGTAGTTTATTTGGGTTAGTGGTTAGACTGAATAGTTGTGATCAAGAGATTTCTGATTTAAATCTGGGCTGAGACAATTTCTCTGTGATCTTGGGTACATCAGCCAATATTCTGCTTTAGTAAACGCAACCAAAATCTGGGCAAAGAGTAAACCCAACCAAAAATTAATGGCTGCAAATGAACAGAATGTTCTAGAATTAATAAATCAGAGTTAAACCAGATACTAAAATATGGCAGCCCAACATTGAGTAGGCAAGTAGTGGTGCCCGGGGAAGCTGTGGGGATTCTCTAACTGTCTGGGAGGTGTGGGGTGAGAACAGCCACCAGCCCTATGCCCAGGGCAGATGGAGAGTCTGTGGCTCCCCACAGATGCCCAGGTGGCTCTTACTATGGCCTGGCTGCAGCTCCGAGACCCCGCCCCCCTGCCAGAGCTGGTCAGGGTAAGAGCTGCACAGGCAGCTGTGCGGAGTTGCAGACCCTCCACTTGCCCTGGGGGGGGGGGGCCTGGACACAGGCCAGGGGTTACTCTCAGGCTCATGGTATGATCATGCTCAGCCTCACTTCAAGTCCCTTCACTAGCTCCCCGAACACAATTCAATTCCTTGTTCTCACCTTCAAGGTCCTTTACAAGTTAACTCCTATTTACCAGGCCTTTTGTTCCCAGCCCCCAAACCACCTTCCCTCAGCCCAAGTTGTTCCTCTGACTATTCCCTCTGTGTAGTCCCCATCCATGCCCACTTCTGCACTTTCTCTCATGTTGGCCTTTACACATAGAATTTTTAATGAATCTGTAAACTCAGGGGTTGTACCGTATGATTGGAGAATTGCTAACATAGTTCCTATTTTTAAGAAAGGGAAAAAAAGGTGATCTGGGTAATTACAGGCCTGTTAGTTTGACATCTGTAGTATGCAAGGTCTTGGAAAAAATTTTGAAGGAGAAGGTAGTTAAGGACATTGAAGTCAATGGTAAATGGGATAAAATACAACATGGTTTTACAAAAGGTAGATCGTGCCAAACCAACCTGATCTCCTTCTTTGAGAAAGTAACAGATTTTTTAGACAAAGGAAACGCAGTGGATCTAATTTACCTAGATTTCAGTAAGGCATTTGATACCGTGCCACATGGGGAATTATTAGTTAAATTGGATAAGATGGGGATCAATAGGAAAATTGAAAGGTGGATAAGGAATTGGTTAAAGGGGAGACTACAACGGGTCCTACTAAAAGGTGAACTGTCAGGCTGGAGGGAGGTTACCAGTGGAGTTCCTCAAGGATCAGTTTTGGGACCAATCTTATTTAATCTTTTTATTACTGACCTCGGCACAAAAAGTGTGAGTGTTCTAATAAAGTTTGCAGATGATACAAAGCTGGAAGGTATTGCCAATTTGGAGAAGGACAGGGATATCCTACAGGAGGATCTGGATGACCTTGTAAACTGGAGTAATAGTAATAGGATGAAATTTAATAGTAAGAAGTGTAAGGTCATGCATTTAGGGATTAATAACAAGAATTTTAGTTACAAGCTAGGGACGCATCAATTAGAAGTAACGGAGGAGGAAAAGGACCTTGAAGTATTGGTTGATCATAGGATGACTATGAGCCGCCAATGTGATATGGCCGTGAAAAAAGCTAATGTGGTCTTGGGATGCATCAGGAGAGGTATTTCCAGTAGGGATAAGGAAGTTTTAGTACTGTTATACAAGGCACTGGTGAGACCTCACCTGGAATACTGTGTGCAGTTCTGGTCTCCCATGTTTAAGAAGGATGAATTCAAACTGGAACAGGTACAGAGAAGGGCTACTAGATGATCCGAGGAATGGAAAACTTGTCTTATGAAAGGAGACTCAAGGAGCTTGGCTTGTTTAGCCTAACTAAAAGAAGGTTGAGGGGAGATATGATTGCTCTCTATAAATATATCAGAGGGATCAGTACCAGAGAGGGAGAGAAATTATTTAAACTCAGTACCAATGTGGACACAAGAACAAATGGATATAAACTGGCCACCAGGAAATTTAGACTAGAAATTAGACGAAGGTTTCTAACCATCAGAGGAGTGAAGTTTTGGAATAGCCTTCCAAGGGAAGCAGTGGGGGCAAAAGATCTATCTGGCTTTAAGATTAAACTCGATAAGTTTATGGAGGAGATGGTATGATGGGATAACATGGTTTTGGTAATTAAATATTCATGATAAATAGGCCCAACGGCCTGTGATGGGATATCAGATGGGGTGGGATATGAGTTACCCAGGAAAGAATTTTCTGTAGTATCTGGCTGATGAATCTTGCCCATATGCTCAGGGTTTAGCTGATCGCCATATTTGGGGTTGGGAAGGAATTTTCCTCCAGGGCAGATTGGAAGAGGCCCTGGAGGTTTCTCGCCTTCCTCTGTAGCATGGGGCACGGGTCACTTGCTGGAGGATTCTCTGCTCCTTGAAGTCTTTAAACTACGATTTGAGGACTTCAATAGCACAGATATAGGTGTGAGATTTTTTGCAGGAGTGGTGGGTGAAATTCTGTGGCCTGCATTGTGCAGGTCAGACTAGATGATCATAATGGTCCCTTCTGACCTAAATATCTATGAAATCTATGAATCTCTCTCCTGCACCACGCACCATGCCTACACACTGAATCCATTCTCAAAACACTTGCAGGTGGATCATCCTCAATACTTCTCTTTTACAAGACCATGTCTCTTCATATTGTTCTTGCCATAAAATAGGCCACTATCCTGACAACTCAATGGGACTATGGATGCACTCCAGAATACGTTATGGCAGGATCAGGATTATCCCCAGTAATCGTCTAATTTGAGACACTTTGCATCTGAATTTGCAGAGTACTTAGCATTTTTCTAGCATTTTATATATTGAAAGCACAGCACCGATAGATTTTAATTTCAGTTGTGAGTACGCAGCACTTTTATAAATCTCGTGTTGTAGCTTAGGTACTCAGAAAATAAGGAACACACAATTCGTGACCACTAGTCAAAAGTTTGGTTTAAGAGGCTGTGTCAATATCACACAATAACTTTATGATAGAGGCAGGGGTAGAATTCACCATGGTGGCATTCAACTACCACAATCACTTTCTCTTCCTTCACTTTCCTGACTCATTCACTAAATCCCGCCAAACTTCTGCAACAAACAAAGCAGGGGTCATAAAGACAACAGTCTCATTCAATACAGAAACATGATTCATTCTCTGAATACTATCCATCCTGTGCACCAAATGAGGGAGAGGCCTGTGGAAAAAAACGCATGTGATTGTCACAGGTGTGGCCACCCTTTGGTGCCCCTCTGCTCACATGGCTCAGCCTCTGGCTGGGTACCACAGAGTTCAATCCCCTTCTGTGGTAACTAATGTCGAGACAAATACAAGTTCTTCTGTTCCACTTTGTTTCCTCTTCAGCTTGCTCTGTGGGCTCAGGTCCCAACCCCTTCTGGACTATCTTTAAGCCTCTCCACGTTGGGACAGAGCATTGTCTCCCAGCTACTTCCCTCCGCTTTTTCCAGACCTACTTCAGCACCTTTCTGTCCAGTTGCTCTCTGTGGTTCTCCTCTAATCCCCATTCCTATTCAGGAATACTGGCCCCAGAGCCACCTCCCTGGAGCCTGGCCTTTTTTCCAAGGCTCACCTATGGGAGATGGGACCACTATAGGAGTTAGCTCCACTCCTGTAGCTCTCTTTTCCTCTCCTGGGCTTCCTCCCTTTTGAACTCCTACTCCCAAGATAGGTGAGGCAGGGGATGGCTAACTTATAGGACTGACTAGCCCCAGGCCTCCTGGCACTTATGGTTGTCTATACAGCCTGCAGCAGTGAGCCTCCGATCCCAGGTCAACAGATTCAGGTTCACGGGGCTCATGCTACCTCACAAAAAATAGCTGTGTAGATACTGCAGCTCAGACTGGAGCTCAGGGTCTGAAGCCTAGAGAATGGGGGTGGGCTTCAGAGCCCGAGCTCCAGCACAAGCTGCAATGTCTACACATCAATTTTTACCATAGTAGCATGAGCCCTGAGCGCCCAAATCTGTCAACCCAGACTCAGAGCCTCACTGACACTGGCTGTGTAGTTGTACAACCCTAATGGCCAGGCCACTCTGTTACAGTGATCATGTAATTAAAGACTATATCGTAATGCACAAGGGTTGCACAGGTAATCTTGCTTCTTATATATCCTAAATTTTGAGTGTTTGACTTTGCAACCATAATGATTTTCTTTCAATATAGCCTTTTGTACATTTCTTCATGAGTTTAGAAATCACAAGTTAAAAAGACCTTCCATTATGTGAAGTCATATTGATCCCATATTAGTACAGACCTCTATCACATAAGTAGCTACTAGAAAATAACAGACTACTATTGCTATAAGAAAAGGAGTACTTGTGGCATCTTAGAGACTAACAAATTTATTTGAGCATAAGCTTTTGTGAGCTACAGCTCACTTCATTGGATGCTGTAGCTCACGAAAGCTTATGCTCAAATAAATTTGTTAGTCTCTAATGTGCCACAAGTACTTATTTTCTTTTTGCGGATACAGACTAACACAGCTGCTACTCTGAAACCTACTATTGCTATGTGAACAATGGTGTATGAGACATGCACTTTGCCAGTGGATTTCACTGTTATTTACTGACAGAACAGGAATTTTGTGACTCAGGAATCCTATGTTCAATTCCAGGCTCTGGAGGCAGGGGGGAGAGTGTTCTCCAGTGGTTAGAGACCCTTCTGCTCCTACCTCCCACTATTCTCCAGCCCCTGTCCCTCTCCACTCCATCTATGCCCATCCTCCCACCCACCAGTTCCTTCTTCTGTCCCCTAATCACTCCTGCCCCCTCTGTTCCTGCCTCTATCCTTGCTCCTCAGCATTTGAGTCAGGATGCTTTCTGTTTCTCTTCCATGTTGCCTGGGCACAAGCAGAAGGATCATTATAGGAGGGGCAGTTACCCTGCTCTCAGTACCAATGTCTGGTGTCACTGTGGCCCCAGCAGCCATGAGGAACCATTACACGGAAAGTCTTCCTCTGCCCCTGTGGAGCTGTGGAATGGAACATGCTCACTCTATGGGGATGATGCATGTACAGTCTGGTCAGTATACAGAAGCTCCGTGGGGAGGGATCATGCTCAGTGTAGCCAGAATCTTTGGAGAATTCAGCTGTAAATTCTAACAAGCCTTACATGAGCATGCACAGACTACGGTTTTTCCAATGTTCATATTGCTGCCAAATTTTGGGTGGGTTTTTACAGATGGCAGAAACCACAACCCTTGTACCAGGACAACACCCCTACTGCAAAGCATGGAAGACCTAGTGCTTCTCAAGTAAATAGTTGTTAGGTTTTTTCCCCTTTAAACGTGGACCAAATTTTCCCCAATCTTGTTCTAGGAAATAGCTGGAGAGTTTTTGCTGAAACTTTCCAAAAAAATATTTAGACTGAGGCAGACATTTGACATGGAAAGACAAGAGTCTTATAATGGAAAAAGTGTTAGGCAACCTTAACCATAAGTCTCATTACCAGTTCTCCCTATAATTAATTGAAAGGTATTTGCAGGAGAAGTATTTATTTAGCTTCTGTACACATCATAAATATATAGCCACAAATGTACACATCAAATATACAGCCACAAATACTTCACACTCTGCAATAAAATGAAATTATATGAATAATTCAAGTTTTATATTAACCACAGTAAAATGGAAGAAACCAAATATAATATAGCTCTTGTTAACAGTCATCTACATATATGCAGAAATCTGCCTTATTTTATCATATCTATGGAACAATGAAAAAAACAGTGAATATATTTTAATTACATACCATTTGCTACTGTAGCTGTATCATGCTTGTTCAGTAAACATTTACTTAGAAATCTTCAAAACACAGAATTATAGAAATGTAGGGTTGCAAGGGATCTCAAGAAGTCATCTAATGCTTAGGCAGGAACAAGTAAACCTAGACCATCCCCGATGGCTGTTTCTCTAATCTGTTCTTAAAAAGCACCAGTGACAGGGATTCCACAACCTCTCTTGGAAGCCCATTCCAGCGCCTATCATTATAATGAGAAAGCTTTTCCTAAAATCTAACCTAAATATCCCTTGCTGCAGATTTTGCATATTATTTCTTGTCCTACCTTCAGTGGATATGGAGAACAATTGTTCACAGACCTCTTTATAACAGCCCTTAATTCATTTGAATACTTATCAGGTCTTATCAGTCTTCTTTTCTCAATACTAAAAATGCCCGGCTTTTTCAACCTTTCCTAAGTCATGTTTTCTAAACCTTTTATCATTTTTGCTGCTCTCCTCTGCACTCTTTCCAATTTGCCCACTTCTTTCTTAAAGCATTGTACCCCAAAGTGGACATAATACTCTAGCTGAGGCTCACTGAGTAGAGTGGAACAATTACTTCACGTCTTACATACGCCAGGATCACAGAAGCATAGAACCATAGGGTTAGAAGGGTCTGCAGGGTCATCTAGTGTAACCCCCTGCCAAGATGCAGGATTTCTTGTATCTAAGAGAGATGGCTATCCAGCCTCTTTTCGAATGATATTTGCCTATTTTGTAACTCCATGATATTGTTAGTTCATATTCAATTTGTGATCCACTATAACCCTCAAATCCTTTTCTGTAGTATTACTGCCCAGCCAGTTATTTCCCACATGTGAAAAAGAAATTCACATGTTGCTAAGAGATCTATGCAAATAGTTTCCAAAGGGTAATTTGAAAAATTATTTTCAAAGGTTCTCTAATGCAGCTAACTGTGAATAAAAAACAAGTCAAACATAATACTTACTAACCATTTATCTAATTAAACCATCCCACACAAAAAAACAAAAAAGACATTGCTTTGCAGTTTGTTCTGTGAAACTTAGCCTAGCCAACTGCTAGCATATGTTGGGTGGGATCCTGGAGCTTGCATATCCATCCATTTTAGATAGGTACAGCAACATCTGCTACCTTAATTGTTCTACTGGAGCAAGAGGTTCTGGCCTTGAGCGCCTGGTGTTCCATTTTGCTTTCAGGATTACAGTAAATTCAAAGGAATCTTTCTACCCTTTCCCTCCTCACAGATGGGCAGGTTAGCCCTTTCTTCCCTTTTCTGTAACCCATCCTGGTTTTTTTTTCCTTCCCAATATAAGCTAAATGCAAGTCATAAAATGCAAGTATTTACTTCTACCTCTGTTTTCTACACAGTTCCACTCAGAAACCCTAAAGAACCTTCAGGTCTCTCTACACATGGTCTTAATTTTGGACCACAGCGTCACTCACCAGGTGAACAAATGAGACTCTGGAAGTCTAATTTCCAATAATACTAGCCTGCTCACTCACTTGCTTTTGAAACTGGAGCATAATGGGATGAAATTTATGCTTGTTATTTATCTCCAACACAGTACCCTCATTTACCTTAGTTGATAAGACCTGATTACTGACAGCCGCACTGATACAACCCTCCTGGTAAAAACACAGTTGAGACATATATACCCAACTGTCAAGTTAATGTGGTCCAACCATTTAGCACAAAGGATTTGGAGGTGAACTAATGTAGTGAACAGATAACCAAGAATGGAGAAGTCACATGTTAATTCAGAGGCAAGACACCATATGCACAAGGATTTCCTATTATGACCTCTTTTGACCTGAGCAGCCAATCAAAACTCCAGGGTCCAGCAGGCTGTTCCAGTTAAGAGGAGAAATTGGAGTCTGGTACGTTTGATGAAATCTTATTTACAAGGAATGTACAAAGTCGTGCTTCTCTGAATGCAGAAGGGACCAACAACAAAAGGAACAGTTTTTTCGCTTATAGGCCGAAGCTTTGTTCAGCCAGCATCCTGACCCTGATGTCTCTCCAGGCTTCTCCACAGTCACATTATGCTTACAGGCCACTGCTTGGCTTTCTTGTTCTGGCCCCGAGTCTCTCTCACTCTGTGTGTTCTGCCTTCCCCTCTCTTACCCAACTAACACACAAAGTCCAAAACTCCAAGGCAGGTTCACCATGCCTTTTGTCTTGGATGGGGATTTGTGATTAACTTATGCTGACAGTTATGTTAACTGAAGGGTGTGTCCACACACCCAATCTCAAAGAGGTTTGTGATCAGTGTAGTCACCAGTACCTCTCAGCATAATATGTTATTCTGGCCTGTTTTATGCCAATGACAGGTACAGCTACAAAACAAGCTTCAGTACACCTTTGATACTGACTTGGCTTGAGGCTTGACTGGGTTGTACCGGAAATGGATCACCTCAGCTAAAATCAAAGTCGATGGTATGTGACAGGGTCAGGCCAGATGGCTACAGGAGAGTAATAGAAGGCAGATATATTAGCCCTAGGTAAAGTAGGTCCCTTTTCCCTGGGTAAAGTAACAGGGAAGGTTCCAGAACAATCAGGAACCTTCTGGAGACAATTAAGATAGACAGGCTGATTGGAACACCTGCAGCCAATCAAGAAGCTGCTAGAATCAATTAAGGCAGGCTAATCAGGAGCTCACTTCAGTTTGTGGTGCACATGTGAGGAGCTGGGAGCAAGAGGCGCGAGGAGCTGAGAGTGAGAATGAGAATGGATACTGTTGGAGGACTTAGGAGTACAAGCATTATGAGACACCAGGAGGAAGGTCCTATGGTGAGGATAAAGAAGGTGTTGGGAGGAGGTCATGGGGAAGTAGCCCAGGGAGTTGTAGCTGTCACACAACTGTTCCAGGAGGAGCTCTAGACATTCCACAGGGCCCTGGGCTGGAACCCCAAGTAGAGGGCAGGCCTGGGTTCCCCTCAAACCTCCCAACTCCTGGTCAGACACAGGAGAAGTTGACCTGGACTGTGGGTTCACGGAAACAGCCAAACTGAGGGCTGTCGTGAATCTCCAAGGTGAGCAAATCTGCCACTAAGCGCAAGACCCACTAACGTAGAGGAGGAACTTTGTCACAAGTATTTGTGGAGGTAATCTTTCCATAAATGTCCTTGGTGCTTTGATGGTATAATCAAAGGTAAGTCAGGCCTTTTGTAAGCACTCCTGTTCTGAACAGCCCATTAGACTGTGGGATAAATGAGGAAAGTGGTAAAGCTTTTAAAACACAATGAAGTTTGTGTATACCCAGCAATCAACCCACTATCCTGTACCAATGGAAGATGGAGCCATATCAGTATTCTATTTCTGTGGGATACTTGATAATATCCCTGCATAGTACTTTGCATGGGACTACAATTCTATTTAGGATTGGACACACATTAATAATGGGGTAATCCAGGAAACTGAATGCTATGAATATCAGAACAGTTATAGATGTTACAAGGAATAACTGTCCTCTGCTCTTCACCAGCTGGTTACAGTCAGTAATGTTATATTAAGGGTTTCATTTAGTTGGTTTTACCTTAATTAGTTTGTGGCCTTTTAAGCCCTCTCTAACTTGAAGCTCTGGCTGGCCTCAGTGGTACTTGCCCTCCACAACATTAGTAACTTTGAATTGCTAACAGGACAAACATTGTATTTGCTGTCATCACTCCATTTAGAAACATTGCTTCACAGTTTCCATTATGATGAGACTGTGTGTCTAGCAGCATCTGGGCAAAGGTTTCAATTAGTTACAACACTTTTATATTTGAAATAGTATTAGGGGCTTTGATTTTCTGTCAGAGGGACTTTCACATGACTGTCAGGAACCTCTGAGGGGAAAGAAGATAAAGGATTATATAGGATTTTATTCAAAGGTCCATCTAAAATTTAAGATTCTTAGCTGTGTTGATTTGTAATTATCTGACTCTCAGTCCTTGCTTGCTTTGAGTCTTACGATAAACAGAAGTACTGGGATATTTAGTCTTTGTATTAACAGAGTATTAAAAAAAAAATGGTTTTGATTTAAGAGGAGATAGAAGAAAACATGGCTGAAAGGGGGAAAAACACAAGAAGCAAATGGGGAGGAAGGTGCAGAAGGCCAGAACTTTTAGTTTTCATTAAGAGTTTTCAATGACGTTCCCCGCCATGTATTTTAAAACTTAAACTTCACAATCAAGACAACCTATAACTTAAAAGCCTTCCAGCTAAAGATGCTATCACTTCAAATTGTTAAAAGTTAAATGCTTGAACATTCTAATTGTCTACCTTTTACATTTCATTCTAGCTAGAGAGTGAATCTTAACTATTCAGTTTCCCTTCTGTTTCTGGTTAATTTTGTTTATGGGTCTCATATACTTGCACAATACTATTTTTGGTTTTTCAGACTGCAGAGAAATAGTTAAGCAATTTTAAAAAAATTAATACATTTTCATTCATATTAGGTCTTCTAAAATCCTTTAAAAACCTAAGTCTTGACCTAAAGCTTGTTGACAGTTTCTTTTTAATTTAAAATACCAATGTAATAAATATTGCCAATACACGCCTTAACACACACATTGTGTGAAACACTTTCATTACTCTAACGGCCAAAAAGGAACAGGCTCTGTACATGAAGTGAGAATGGTTCAGATTTAAAATACTATTTCAAACCACCATAAATGGATCCTTTATCTGGGAGTGTGGGGAAAAGGGGTCAAACGCTGATGGAATGTGAATGGTCCAAAAGTTTAAGCTTTAAACCATCTGGTTTAGACAATATAACTATGTTATTGTAATAGTCTCCTACATCAAACTATTTAACTGCCTTAAACATTTTATTCAGACATAGGTAGCATGATATGTAGCCATAACTATAGCAACCAGAATTGCTTTACAAACCCTATATTCAAAATCTGTAAACTCTTTTGAAGTGTAGTTATTTGCATGAGGATGGGAACAGCCACTTATTAAATATATATTAAATCCACTTCATGGGCTCTTTAAAATGGGAAGTTGCTAATACTGAGTATCAGAACTACTGATAACTGCATTAAAATTAAAGCTCAGATTCTTGTCAGTAGAATGTATTTTGTTTTTGGTGGAAATGTTATTTCACACTTCCACTGGCTAGGATCTTCATTGTGAGCAGGTGTTCAGCTGTACTTATGAATTTCTGCACAAAGGTACAGGAAGAAGAATTACCTACATAAAACTGTACAATTCTGTACAATTAGATTTCAGTAATTGTCCCTAAATTTAAAAGAAATGAATTTAAAAGATCACTAAGATCCAGTTTTCAAGTGTTAGAATCAACAGCCAAGCAGGATGGGAACTCTCTGTATATCTCACAAAGAAGCTGAGATTTAATGTGGGCAGATCATGGGCTAAGGTTATTGTTACTAGAAAGTACCATCAGCAGCCTTGATTACCATCTTCTGGCATGCATGTGGGAAATGGATGTAAACTACTTTGTTTAGAATATGAATACACACACACATGATACATCTGTGGTCTACCACAGTGCTTTACTATAAATGCAATTTATCATGGTACTTTTAACAGTTACATCTACACGCTGCCCAATAAGCAGCCTCTGGCTACTTCTAGTCTTCCAAACCTTGAGTTGCTCCAAACAGCTATGATTTAAAAACAATCTGCCTGAGAAATGTTCCTCCCTCCATGTCATAAATATAAAGGGAAGGGTAAACTCCTTTAAATTCCTCCTGGCCAGAGGAAAAACCCTTTCAACTGTAAAGGGTTAAGAAGCTAAGATAACCTGGCTGGCACCTGACTAAAATGACCAATGAGGAGACAAGATACTTTCAAAGCTGGGAAAGGGAGGGGGGCGGGGGGGGAGGAGAGAAATAAAGGTTCTCTCTGTCTGTGTGATGCTTTTGCCGGGACCAAAGCAGGAATGCAGGTCAGAACTCCTGTAAAGAGTTAGTAAGCAATCTAGTTAGATTCTGTTTTGTTTAAATGGCTGATAAAATAAGTTGTGCTGAATAGAATGTATATTCCTGTTTTTGTGTCTTTTTGTAACTTAAGGTTTTGCCTAGAGGGATTCTCTATGTTTTGAATCTGATTACCCTGTAAGGTATTTACCGTCCTGATTTTACAGAGGTGATGCTTTTACTTTTTCTTTAATTAAAATTCTTCTTTTAAGAACCTGATTGTTTTTAAGATCCAAGGCTTTGGGTCTGTGTTCACTTTATCAAGCCTTCCCCAGGAAAGGGGGTGTAGTGCTTGGGGGGATATTTTGTGGGGGAGACGTTTCCAAGTGGGCACTTCCCTGTTCTGTGTGTAACACTTTGGTGGTGGCAGCATTTAACCTAAGCTGGTAAGAATAAGCTTAGGGGGTCTTTCATGCCATCTCACTGAAAATACGGAATTTCTCTGAAAAATTAGTTTGGACCAATGCCCAGTAATGTTCAGCCCTGCAACTGGTTTAACTCCTGTATCCTGTAACTAAAAGAAAGCCAGGATCTCACTCCCCCTCCTCACCTCCACCCCACACACAAAGGTTTATTGCTAGCCTGACAAATCACAAGATATTGGACTACAGAAGGTATGTAAATGCTATTTTTAGAGGTTTATAAAGTGAATTAAGTTTCCATTTTTCTCTCTTGAATGCCTCTGCAGTTGGACTCAAGTTACTAGGAAACCTGACATCACAGGTATAAAGATATGACAAACAACGACATTTTAGAAACAGTAATTTTGGAAAATTTCTGTAAAGTATGTACCAGGGATAATGGTATGGTATGAATATTTTAGTGGCACTTATCTGGGATGATTGAGTAACTCTCCAATAGCTTGTCATGCATGATTAATGTGGCCAGCCTAAATTTATGACAATAAAATCTTTATAGCACATTGTCATATATAATCTCTGTTATGTTATATTATAATTATATTATATAACCTCTACAATCTAGCATATTGTTTTTTGTATTATTTTAATTGGTCTCCCTAAAGAAGAGACTCTTAATACTCAATGTCGGAGACAGAATATCTGACCAGACGGTCCCTTGGACTGTGGTAGCCAATTTCTATATGGAGTCCACTGACTTTTAGAGTGACAGAGACCATCTTCTGCACTACATTTTTTCACCACCTTGAAAAAATTATTAACAACTCTACTGGAGCCTTTACTGACCCCTGATCACACCCAGTACCACTGCTTGGCCCTCTGAAAGTGTTCATTGTGGCACCCCTATTAATTCCACTCAGGAAATATCCAGTATCATTAGGGTGAAACAGGATCCTCTCGTATATCTGTTTACCTCTACCCCAATACATTAATTCAGATTAAAAGCTTTATTTTCTGGTAGCGATAAGAGGTTTTCACCACTTGACTCTGTCTCTGCATATGTTTGTCTTCCATGAAACAGCCACTGATTGTGCTGGGGATCAAAGAGAAAGAATCTTGGGACAACCTGTCCAAAACAAGGGACAAACAGACCTCTCCTGGATAAAAAGAGCAGCTCTGAACACCTGACCCTGCACAACCAATCTAGGGCTATTAAAACAATCCCCTTGAAATCCCCAATCACTCTTGATGATCTCTTCACTTGCTTTGTATTTTTGGAGGAGTAGTTATAGACTTTTAAGAGAAGTCCCTAAAACTCTCTTGTGTGCTTTTTCTCATGTCATAATCTCTGTGCATGAGCCAAAGAACACAGAAGCTGCCGATAAACAGACGACATTCTGGTTCTGAAACACCTTGGAAATTAATGCTTGGTCTCACTGCGTCTGTTCTGCATTGTCTGGATGCTGGCTTTGTGCCCATCTTG
Source organism: Lepidochelys kempii (assembly GCF_965140285.1). Lineage (NCBI taxonomy): Eukaryota > Metazoa > Chordata > Testudines > Cheloniidae > Lepidochelys > Lepidochelys kempii. The sequence continues at coordinate 57,010,933 of NC_136383.1, forward strand.
AATCTTAAGAGAATATCCCTGTGAGAGAAGATTAGGGAACTTTCTTTAGGTATGCCTGAATCATGGAGAGTATGATAAATTAAAAATAGGCATAGAGTTCCTAGACTACTCAGCCTGACTGCCATTGCTTATAGCATTATGAACACACTGGGGAGAAAGGATGGACAACAAGAAGATGGAAGAGAGAACATTTTGTACTGGCACAGGCAATTACCAGGTCCACCAGTCTTAAGTCTTCAAGAGAAGTTGAAGCAATAGTGGAAGCTTGAATCTTCATCCTGAATTTCAGTTTGTACCTGTTCAGCCTCATGAGGCCTAAGACCCTCCACAACCCATTATACATATTTCTGATAAGCAAATGAAATAGAGCCCTGAGCAATTTTAGCTTTCAGGGACAGGCTCGATTGCCCCATCCTTTGCAGATGAAGTAGCCTGGATGAATCAAACTTCATTATGCTTAAGTAACGTAACATCTGGAAGGAGACTGCATTTAGTTGTAAGATCAGACTATCTATGCTCATGATAATTTGATTACAATGAAGTTGATAAAAAAAATGTATCTGTTCCTTCACACAGCCAAGTCTTGGTAGAACAAGATAAGATTTCTAAGTGAATAACAGCTTTTTCATACCATATTCCATGTTTTCAATGCAGTCTTGAACAGATCAGGCACTTTAGGGCTACAGGAGCCACATTAGTATAGTTTTAGGGTGGAGTTCAATCTCTAATTCTGAGGGAGTTAACTCCCTCTTCCATCCAGTGAGTCACAGAGAGGGCATGGAATATAAGTGCACAAGTGCGTGTAATGAGGCTGCCAAATAAAGGGTGAACTTTAGAGAGGAAAGTTGGCAAGGTTGAAAGTTTTAAAAATAATATGCACACATATATTGCTTATGTATTTATTTTACATAGTATTTTGTTAGGAGATGGAAAGTATTCAAACAAGATAATCTACTTCATGTGACCAACTGTTAAAACACACACACTGATGTTTATTTAGCAGCGATTTGTACCTCAGAAAGCAGAAGAGCTGAAAAACCCTTAAACTGAATTAAGGAGTTTAAGGATTCTAAAATTCCAGCTAGCAAGTAGCTTAACATTTGGGAGAATGTTCGTATACACCACAGAGCTGCTGAGTGTTATAGGAAATCTAACTACAGCTGAACAGGGTACCCAGGCCCCAGTAGCATTAAGTCAGCTGACCACACGGTCATAAGCAGCATTTGCAGTTGAAGAGTGTTAATTAGCTAGGAAAATTCAAACAAGATTAAATGCACAGAAGGAAGCAAATAGGAAAAGATACAACTACTGGTAGAAAAAATACTTTACAGTTTTGTGACAACTTTCTTTAATAAGCCTTTCATATAAAAATAACACTTTCAAAAAAAGAAAATTGTATTGCAGTAAATAGATAAAGCTCCTCAATGGTTGCCAAATGCATCTGGACCAGAAGTGACAATATGCTGGATCAAAACCTCTCAATCTAACACCACATTTAACAAACAGCTGCATATTTCATCCCTAATGAAGCCCTGGAAAGGAGAGTTCACTTTATTCTGGATGCAGGTATCATAGCAGATCTCACAAAGCAACAGAGGTGCATCATCTAAGGATCTTTTTCACATTAAGAATCCTATTAGAAGGAAAACACTAAAAGGTAATTGAATTTCCCTCAGTTATCTTCATCTCTGTCAGCTCCTGCTACAATAACTTACTCTCAAGAGCAGAGATAACTCAATTCTGTCCAGCAAGCATATGTTATGAATCTCCAAAGCAAACTTGTCTAAATCATTCTGGTCTTCTATCAAGGTTGGCTGTGGATATGAACTCTGACAGAAAGCAAACAAATTTATTTTTATCTTTTCAATAATTCACTTCCTCATGCTTTGATGGAAGAATCTAAAGACATATATATTTCCACTAATTCTGGAATTATAAAGACCAGTTGAAAATGTTGCATCTGCAAACTATGCTATTAAAAATTGCTTAATTAACCATATTATTTTTAACAAAATTGATGGCAAAGTCTTGCCATAGCACTGTTTAACGTTTCTACAGATTTGCATGAACTAAACTGTCCTTTCATGTTTTATTTCCAAAGTTTGTTTCAAAATGGTTTTGATGTTTACACTTTCACATTCAAAGAAAGTAAATCTTATTTATACAGATTAATGTCAACAGAAAAAAATCCTATTCTTGTTTAGCTTTATTCCTTGTTTCAGTTCTTTTTTTATGTCTCAAAGTGATTTTTAAGAGTACAAAATATATTGATCAAGTAAAACAGCAAATGACGTTTATAAAAATATACTTAATCACTTTGGATAGGGATGTCTGCTTTGTATATTTTTTAAAATTACACATCTGTATTACAAAACTCTACTCTAACATCAAAGATGGTAAGAAGAAAAGCATTCCCAAAAATGTAATGAGAATACAATTGAAAAAAAAATGAAATCCTTTAGATCTGATTATTATTTACTGTTAAAATTTAAATGTATTAACAGCAGTTACTGTTAAGACTTTAGTGGATAATAATAGACATCATATTCTTGGGACCTTAAATTCCTATTATAAACAATCAGTGAAGTAAGGGTTATAAACACCTCAGAACTTCTTCAATGCGACAAACAATACCCTCTGCATTTAAAAAAGCCTTGTTCTTAAGATATATGCATTTGCCTTCTCAATCATACTACTGTCATGCTCGCCTTTCCCTTCTCCTGCCCCACTCAGTTTTAATCTCCTCCTGCTCGTCTCACCTTAATTGTAAGCCTCTTTGGGGCAGGGAATCCATCTTTATCTGCATTATGAAGCACTATGCATGTCTGTGGCCCTATGTATGTACTCATCCCAAGAAGTTCTAATATAAGTTGACACTTTTTTTCTTATTTTAAATTGTCATATCCTGTGTCACCCTTGCGGCCTCACGTTGAGAATTCAACATTCCAACAGTGGAAGGGATGAGGTCCCCCCTGGAGCTCATCAATGAACACTCCTTAATTGATCTCAGAAGTTTGTTGAGAGGCTCTATGGCAATTACCTTCCCCATGTTCTGAGACCAAATACACTTCACTCTAGCAAGACTCTGCACGTAAAGACCTGTTTATCTAACCTAAATCATTACAATGGCCCAGGGGAGCATTATAAGCTACCAAGAATATAGCATAAAGGAGTCATAGCAGGGGTTAGGACATCTCCCCAGGTCCATATCCCCACTGCACAATGAAGTGTATGATCACTAGCTCTGCGAACTAGCCAGTTTAAGAGAGGCCATGTTAGCTGGCAGTCCTGCAGGTATGTGTTATCTGTACACAGTTGATATATACACTTTGGTTAGCCAGGAGTTTCAGTTAACTGGTGTTAGGCAAACAAGGGATGTACTGTTGATTAGATTGAACTGTATCCCCCCATTTCTTTTCTTTGTTATCCTTCCACATAATACCATCCCACAAAATGATCCAGTTCTAGCTTATATAGAGCTATCCTTATAAGAGCCTGGGCGTGGCTCCCACCACAAATGGGCAACAATGATCACTACCTTAATAGAGAGTTGCTTAAAGAAGATATTAAAACACTTCTTTCCTAGACAAGTGGGACCCAGGGATTCAAATTCAGATCTCTTCTGTTGTCATTAAACTGCCTGGCCAGTACCAGTCATGTTTTTTTATTTATCATTCAAGTAATTTAATGTACCTGCCTTGTTCAGGTCAAAGCAATCTATGCTTAAACTATTTAGCTATCCATGAAGGCTTTCTGCTTTTTACAGTGACTTGTCTTCATGGCTCATGTACCAAAAAAGCCTCATTAAAGAGGGAAATAAGTACTGCCTACAACTGTCCAAATGTTTTTTTTAGATTGAAAACACCAAATCAGGTACAGTAAGATATTAAATACAATAACACTATAAATACGCAATATATGTATTAAAGCCAGTTATTTTAGTCAGAACATATGATCCTAAATGACCCTTTCCTGTACAAATTACCACAAACACTCATACACACATTATAAACAAGGTAAATGTTAATTATTTGTTTTGCATAAACAGGTAAGATTACCAAGATTTCTGCTGGGAACATCTATTTTTTAAGCAAGCATTCTTTCGGGGCAACTGACAGTTTTCATATTATGAGGTCACTAAATATTTTGGGAAGCTAACAGCAGCCTGTTTCATTGTGAGACAGGGGAAAATAATTAATCAACTGAAAAATTAAGAGGCTCTATCATTCCTCTGAGTGGATTTTGTTATCAGTACCGAGAGAGTTTCTGTTGCCCTAGGCAAAATGAAGATATACACACCATTGACAGTTCAGTCAAACTTTTCCTATCACCAGCAACCAGACTCTGTCTCAGATACCTCAAGCTAAATGATACACATTTTGGCTATACGATGGTCTACCTTAGCCCCATCACAAAAGTCAGAGTTCATGAAATAAACTACCCTTGACTTTAGCAAGACCATAATCCTCCACACATTAATGTAGGAGTAAACTTTCAATTCTTAGATCCTTATACTAGTTATACTCCTAATATTTTCACTCACAAAGATAACTCACATTAACACACGGAAGACGTTGTTCCAAATAAAAGGACGCTGAAAATTGATAGTTTGCCAACACAACCAATACTTATACCAATGGCAAGAGAACTTCAGGATACTCTAAAGGGATGTTAAATAAAATAAATCATCCTCGTGCTGCGGTCTCTTAGCCAGGTTCTGCACATACTGCAGTATAATGCGCAAGATGTTTACATTGCTCACAACAGCAGCGGTGAGGTGAGCAGGCTCCATGCATGCCATATTATGGCGTCTGCATGGGTAACCCAGAAAAAAAGGCGCCAAATGATTGTCTGCAGTTGCTTTCACAGAGGGAGGGGCGACTGACGACAGGTACCCAAAACCACCCGTGACAATGTTTTTGCCCCATCAGGCATTGGGAGCTTAAGCCAGAATTCCAATGGACAGCAGAGATTGCAGGAACTGTGGGATAGCTTCCTACAGTGCACCGCTCCGAGAGTCGATGCTAGCCACAGTAGTGAGGACGCATTCCACCAACTTAATGCGCTTAGTGGGGACATACACAATCGACTGTATAAAATCGATTTCTAAAAATCAACTTCTATAAAATCGACCTAATTTCGTAGTGTAGACATACCCTTAGAGTAAGCCTCTGTCACCTTGAGAAAACAATAAACCCAAATCTTCAATTTGGGGGTCTCCAACATACTGAAGCAGCACAATACTTAGCATGTTGAGTCCCCAGAAGAAAATGCTCCCAAGCTGTGAATGTCACCAGAATGGTTTCTAATTTATTTTAATGTAACATCAAAAGTAAAACATTAAGAATAGGGTCAAAATACTTTTTTCGTCCTTCTTCTGACAGATGGAGCTATAATGCTTAAACTACCCAATGCAAAACATAGCATTTATTTATTTATTTATTTATTTATTTATTTAAAGCTGTACATTTGAGATGGAATTAAGTTGATTCACAGTGAAAGGTGTGATGTCATACTTTTGGGTGTGATAACATGTCCTATTCCCAGGAAACTACATTTGCAATAACACAATGTGGCAACATAAAGGAGTATGACAGTTGGGTGTCAAGTACTACATAGTCTTTATTCAAACTGGACCTGCAAATAGATAAGACCCCACATTACTGTTCAGAATATCTAGTTAGTTAAAAGTATTTCTAAATACTTTATTTCTACAAATCTGGTCACTGTCATTTAGTGCACTGAAGACCTTTGCATGCCAGGATGCTGCAAAGAAATGCAATCCTTCACTTCAAAGTGTCAGCTTGATATAAAAATTCTATAATAAAGCAGCTTTAATTTTAAAAATTAACCTTGGAAATTATATAGAGAGTATAGCTATATAATTAGGATAAACTCCCCTTCTCCCAACCCAAAAAAGGTGCATGTTGTGTATGTAGATTACCAGTTACCATAAATACCTGCCAGATGTACCAAGACACAAAAAAATGAAATTTGAAACAAGTGAAGAAGATTCACAAATATCTTTCTTGGGCTCCTTGACGCTCACTGAATTAAGGCTATTCTGCTTGGCTTCCAATTCCTTTCGTTATTTCCCTTGTTACAAAAGAACATCCTTTATTACATTTCATGCTTAGCTACATGAATAGAGCAAAGGGTGGTGAATACTTATGATTGTGAATCATCAGAACTACCAAATTTAGCTTTCTGCCAAAAGAAAAACAAAATATCAAAATTACCAGAAGAAAGCCAAACAGGCAAGCTTTGCATATTACTTTAGCCAAGATACTGTTCTTATTAACATTAAGGTTGGTATTTCAGCATGACCCATAAAGTAAAACAGTCACAGTTTATTACAGCTAAACTATGTTCTATAAATTGGTACTGAAGAAGAATTCAAACTGTGAGGAAGTCTACGTTTTACGCATGAGAAAACATAACTGAACAGAAAAGGGCAACAAATTTTACAGCAGCTAGAAATACTAGATTTAATTACTGAAGGGAAATCATGCAGAGAAGTTAGCTGCCTAACATGATTTATAAGAAATGCAAAATTTGAATGTGAAATTCTCAGTTAATCAACAGAAACCCAGTAATAATCAGACCGCTAGTTTTTGCAGTTCCATCTATGATGCAGACTACCATCAAGTTCATGAGAGCAAAAAATAGAAAAAAGTTACAATGGCACTCAACATTTTTAAAGGACTAAAACCAGTAAAAGCACGGGGCTGGGGGGAGAAGGCTTGGCAGGGGGTGGGGAGAGGTGCAGTATTTTAAAGGGCAGCAGTTTGCATCCCTGATACAATGATTGGCCAGTCAAAGATTGTCACTGTATTGCTCAGACTGACTGAATGAAAAACACCAGAGATTAGTGTTTTAGATATCTGAGGGTTGTATTACACTACTACTCAGACCATGCACACCCTCACAATCTGCAATATTTTGACAAAAATATTATGAATGGTTTTATAAAGTGCCCCGTTCTGATCCCATGGTTCCCCACATAGATATCTTCTAGCCATGAAAGATCTGTTGTTGGAGGAATGATGAACTAAGATATTGTATGCTGACCATTTGAGTGGAAATGTGGTGGCATGGAATTTTGTCAAATGTGGTAGTGTCACACAACTGACCTAAATGAATGCTAAAAACAGAAACCTGTACACCGCTAGGGTTTAATACTGCCTCCCTGCTTACAGCCCTTGGGTACATAGTTATTTAGATTTATAGAAAAATAAAAAGGGTCCAGTAGCTGTGGCAATAAGTTATAAAACAAAGCAAAATTAGACAGTGGAACACAAAACTTGCCCAATACCAAATCTGATTACCCTCCAAAGCCCAACCCTGCAACAGCCTGCACAAATAAATGTTCTGAGACAGAACACAAATCACCAGATTTTCAAGGTTACTTACACAAGGAGGACTGGATGGAAGCATGTAACTAACAGTTAAAGCGCAGGAGTGAGAAACAGGAAACCTGGGCAATATTCCCAGCTCTGACAATTACTCAGCGTGAAATTTTCAAAAAATGCCTACATGACCTTTGAGCACAGCGCGCATTGCCATTCAGTGCCACTTGTGGTCCTAAGCCACACATGTGATTATAATATTTCTACTATCACTGTATAAACTGGGCAATCACACCCTCTGTGCTTCAGTTTCCCTATCTGCCATGGGCACTGGAACAATTTTTATAGCAGGGTTGCTGATGATGGAAATCATGTGTTTTATTACTACTTCAAGCCCGAGCACCGGCACCACTTCCATCTGTAAAATGAGGATAATGATAATGATAATATCACCTCACTGTTCATGTCTGAGGCTTAATTAAACTGTAAGATGTGTGTATGTTCCACTCCCTCTGTGCACCCCTATGCAGATCTACATAGCCATAGATATATCTTCTCAAAGCACAAAGGAATATTGTTGGTGAAGGAGGAGGACCAGAAAGAGCACAGGAAAATGGGCTGGTCTCTGTTGACTTTTTACAGCCAAAGAAAGCCTTATCCCACACACCCATCTCTCATCTCTATTGTCTTCCTTTTCCTTATGTCTCCTTCACAACTCCCATTTGCCTAGGAGCAGACCCAGACCCAGAAGAGGCCAAAGCATCCCTTTATATGGCCAAGAGGAAATGATCCCAGTCACCAAAGAGAGGAATGACTCCTGGATTCTTTAGCTTCTCCTGATCCTGAGGGCAAAATTGTTCACATGCCTCATTCTATAACCTCTGTCACTACTCCTTTCTGCAGCATTCACTTGCTGCTTCGTCGGCAAAGAAATTCTTTCTGTATTTGTAATGGAGAAAGGATCACATACTAGGATCCCAATCCCTCTAAACATCTGGAACTTGACATCTACAGAGATGATACATGCTCCATTACACTCCACCTCTGAATAATAGAATGGTAGGACTGGAAGGGACCTTCAGAGGTCATCCAGTCCAGGCCCTTATCAGGACTAAGTATTATCTAGACCATCCCTGGCAGGTGTTTGTCTAACCTGCTCTTAAAAATCTCCAATGATGGAGATTTCAAAACCTCCCTAGGCAATTTATTCCAGGGCTTCACCACCCTGACAGTTAGAGAAAACTTCCTAAGGTCCAACCTAGACCACCCTTGCTGCAATTTAAGCCTATTGCTTCTTGTCGTATCCTCAGAAGCTTAGGAGAAAAAAAATTTCTCCCTCCTCCTTGTAATAACCTTTTATGGACTGGAAAACTTATCACGTCCCATCTCAGACTTCTCTTCTCCAACTAAACAACCCCAGTGTTTTCAATCTTCCCTCATAGGTCATGTTTTCTAGATCTTTAATCATTTTTGTTGCTCTTCTCTGGACTTTCTCCAGTTTGTCCACATCTTTCCTGAAATATGGTGCCCAGAATTGGACATAATACTCTAGCTGAGGCCTAATCAGCATGGAGTAGAGCGGAAGAATGACTTCTGATGTCTAGCTTACAACACTCCTGTTAATACATCCCAGAATGATGTTTGCTTTTTTTGCAACAGTGTTACACATTGACTCATATTTACCTTGTGATCCACTATGACCCCAGATCTCTTTCTGCAATACTCCTTCCTAGGCAGTCATTTCCCATTTTGTATGTGTGCAGCTGATTGTTCCTTTCTACTTGGAATTTTGCATTTTTCCTTGTTGAATTTCATTCTGTTTACTTCAGACCATTTCTCCAGTTTGTCCAGATCATCTTGAATTTTAATCCTACCCTCCAAAGTACTTGCAACCCCTCCCAGATTGGTATCACCTGCAAACTTTATAAGTGTACTCTCTATGCTATTATCTACATCATTGATGAAGACATTGAACAAAACCGGACCCAGAACTGATCCCTACGGGATCCCACTTGATATGCCCTTGCAGCTTGACTGTGAACTACTGATCACTACTCTCTGGGAACAGTTTTCCAACCAGTTGTGCACCCACCTTAAAGGAGCTCCATTTAGGTTGTATTTCCCTAGTTTGTTTATGAGAAGATCATGCAAGACAGTATCAAAAGCCTTATTAAAGTCAAAATACACCACATCTATCGCTTCCCCACATCCACAAGGTTTGTTACCCTGTCATATAAAGCTATTATGTTGGTTTGACACAGTTTGTTCTTGACAAATCCATGCTGTTACTTATCAACTTATTATCTTCTATGTGTTTTCAAATTGATTGTTTAATTATTTCCGACATTATTGGACTCATGCAGCAGAACAATATCTCCTCTCTTACCCTGGTGTCTGTGCTTTCCCCTCTGCTTCTGCTCCTTGCCTGGCCTCTTCTCGCGGTTGCCTCCAGTGACTATCTAATACTATATACTTTATTTAATTATCAATCTCCTCTCACAATCCTTCTCTTTCCTTCCTCAAGACACCAAACCCTCCAGGAATCAGACCACAAAGTTTTAAATGGTGGGAGTGAAATTTTGGCTTCTACTGAAATTGGAAGCCTTCATTTTTTAAAATGAAACCTTCTATTTCTGAAAATAATTCCACAGAAAATTCTGTCTTGGTTCCAGGATAGAGAAATCTGATGACCTTCAGAGCACATTGCAATGCCCATCTCTTTTTCCTGGCTTTGGGAAGGTAAAGATTTACGAGTGAGGAGTGGTAGGAACATAGCAGAAAGCCTTAAAAGCTGTTTTTGTGGTGGCCTATTGATGACTAAAGGTTATTGTAAGTTGTTTCAGAAGCACTAAGAATAAAAGTAGGAATGTTCCTTCTATTGTTTATCCATCTAAATAAATAAAAAAATGACAGCAAATCCTTTCAAAGTTGTCAACATTTTGTGAATTGCTCTCCCTCATTATGATACACTGGACATTCTTCCCCATTTAGGTTTGCCGCTATCTCTCAGTCCTGACCAGAAACAGTTGCCCTATTCCAGTGCTAAACATTTTCTGAACAGACTGCCATTCACACCAAATTCTGTGGCAGTTTTGTGATAAGTGACTACAGTGGAATCTTGCCAAACAATTTCACTTGTGATTAAAACCAGGCTTGAGTCTATCTTTCTTCAAGGGAAATACTGTTGGACTAACCTACTTTGCCACAACATTCCTTAGTCTTTCCATTTCTTGGAGTTTTTATTATACACATCTGCTCATTTTCCTGGTCTGTTAAAGCAATAGCACAGTGCACTACACACACAAAAAGTCTGAAGATCAATCCATGACACAAACGTGACAAGCCATTCTGGGATTTCTGAACTTTGATGGATGTTCTAAGAGGAGTGCATTTGTGTGTGGCTAGTTATTTCTCCTCCACAGAAAGCTTACAAAGCTGATTGAAGTGTGCCACATAATTCATTTACGTTTGATGTTAAATCTGGCATTTAAGTGTTACGGAATTCCAAAAGTTCTAATAGCTGTATTATTTTTATGCATATACAGAAATGATCCTATAAAGTTAGATTTTTCTAACACATCTTTCAGCAGCAGATGCACTGAAACAAAATTAACCCTGATAAACAAAACAAGACAGCTTTAATGTAATTCCTGGTTAAGTTCAAGATGATATGAGTTAAACCCCTCGAGCCATCATACTGAGATAGCACAGATTCAAAGCAACATCAACTAAGTGTCAGCCAACTGCTGTCCTAGAGAGATCAGGCATAAGCTATACTAAAAATAAAGTTCTTGCTCAGCATACGTTCCTGACAGACACCATAAAAAAGGTGTTTTGTGACAGAAATAATGTTAATGGTGATGTTGCCATTGAATCAGTGTATTCATTCATATCCCATATTTGCATGACAAGGCCCAATGCTTTTCACATAGCTTTCCCCACACCCTCACTCTTTTCTTACAGTATGCAGCTGGAGAAAAAAGGGAGCTGTTCTTCTAATCAATGACACCATGTCATGCATGGAGCTTCTGCATAAATCCAGATCATAAAATGTCAAGCATGTCCCACTCCAATGATTATCAGGCACTGAACTAAAAAGATGCAGTTTTCATCTCCACAGGACTGTCGCCAAACCCTGGATTGCCTTGATGTAATAAATGAAACATGCCTACTATTTCACCACCACAGAATGGTCCTATAGATATCTTACATCATCTTTGTTTGCAGGAGGAGGTATCTAGGCCTAGATGAAGTGCAGATATGTTACTAAACAACGCACAGCTTGAATCTTGGGTCCAACACAGATGACCTTCAGACATAAGCACGGTCTAAAATAAATATGCTTTCATCTTTGGGAGTATTTTATTTAAATAAAGATTTAAGAGACAAACAGCTTAGAAATACATTAAACACAAGCATGCCTTCATACACTTAATGTTTCACTTTAACAACAAAACCACAAGCAATATGGTATTCCAGAAAAAAGACTAAGTTCCCTTTAAGCAGAACTGAAACTATATATGAGATATCACAAGTTTTGGGTTTGGTTTTTTTTTGTTTGTTTGTTTTTTTAAACAATGGCATAATTAACAGAGTTCTTTCGTATGTGGTTTTTTTAAGCAGTGCAGCTCCAAAACTGCAGATTTGGTTAAATAGGAGTTACAAATAAGATTTGCATTTTTTGTTATAGTTCTATGAATATATATGTTTATATTTTATTTTAAAATTCTCCTGGAGTGACAAAAATAGCAATGCAACAAAACTGTATTGAGCCACATGAAAAAGTGAAATTGTTTAAAAATGATCCCAGATGAGTTAAATAAGCAAACCATATAATTTGCTGATGTAAGTTAACACTGGTAAGGAATTTTTTAACTGTGAATTTTATCTTGATTTATGACCTTTTATTAAAATAGTTTTGATGCTACAAAGCTTCATCAACACAAAACACTACACTATTATTTACTTGATGTAAGTGACTAAAGTATTGGTATGCTAGAGACTCCCTTTTTGCCCACCTTCCTCCTCCCAAAAAACAATATTATTTGTAGATTCTGCAAGATGCTGAGCACTCCTGCAGGTTTCTGAGCATTCTGTACTTCCACTGAAGTCAGTGGGACTTGAGGTCACGTAATACCTCCCAAACATCTTGCAGGATTGAACTGCCTTAGCATTTGCTGGCACACAAGGTTTTTTACTTCTTACCTCAAATTCAGCATGTCTGTGAATATCCTCTGCTCTCTGTCTACTTAGGATAAATTCTGCTTCATTTGCCACTCTTACTAAATGATCCTTCATTGTTTGGCTCAGCAATCTGTTGACATAAAATATTTAAAGATTAACCAGTGCTTATGAATTCCAAAAACTAGTATCTGAAGAGGCTATTTATATACAAAATGTTTGAGCTTTGTTCCAAAATACCAACCTTATTTTAACAAAAAAATTGAACAAAATTATTTTGTAAACAACTGATCTGCAGTTTTCTGGCAGCCTACTGAAAACGTGTTTCAAAAAGTTATCAACATGAGGTACTGGAAAACACTCCAATCACAATACAAAGTGCAAGTTTGTTTGGCTTCAAATATACATATGTACAATGTAAGAAAACATCCCCGTATGCATATGCACATACTAAATGACACGGCAAATATTAAGAATGGTAATCAACACCTGACACAAACATTGTCGTAGGATCACACTGGTCCATAAATAAAGAGTAGGATAGTGCACCTGTGACTCACCAGCTGACCCCAACTGGGCTTAAGAGAGGGCATCTGCAACATATAAATGGCAGAGCCTGACAACAAACAAAGTCAGGAAAAGAGCTGGTGAGACCTCTCTACATGAGAGATCAGTAGCTCAGAACTGCTGGAGAGCAGGAGATTGTAGCTGGTCCATAAAGGAAGCTATAGGTGGTTGCAGGTACACGTGCTGCTCTGCTACCCTCAGCCTGACCCAAGCCAGAGGAATGAGGGCCAGAAGGCAGCAGAGATAGTTACCTGCTGACTTCTAATCCAAAGGGCTGAAGGCAAGGGAGCAGCAAAGGGTTTACCTGATGACACCTCCATGCTGGAGTAAGAAGGCCAGAGAGGGCTGAGGGACAACTGAAAGAGGGATGCTCTCCTGCTTAGAATGAAGTCCCAGCAGAAAGGCTGTGGTTGTTCCTGCTGAAAAGAGTAAGGCTGCACTCCACCTAGAAGGGCTGGGGTAGCTGCCCTTGCAGAAGGACAGGAAAGGACCGGTAAAGAGCCCAGATGTGACAGAAAACACCAGAGTGTGATATGCAATTTGCCAATGAAGTAGAGATCATGGGATTTTAAGAACTACATGTAATGAAGTATGACAAATGGACAGTATTTTTGGGACTCTTGTTACAGACTATTTGCCCTATGTTTTTTGTAACAACCAGCCCCAACAAGAGTTATTATTCAGGCAAGAAATTGTGTGTGGAGTTACTGGGCACTATGAAGGAGAGAAACTGAGGCAGGCAAGCCCATTGCAGCCTGCTGCTTCAGGGGGCTGTAACGACAAACATCCAAATACGTCCGTTTACCTATACACACCCAACGTAATTAATACATGAAAAATAAAGTAATTATAAAATGCACTGTTCTTCCCTCATCTATAAATAGGACCCTACCAAATACACAGCCATGAAAAACGCATTATAGAGACATTGAAGGTTATTTGGGGTGGGGGTGGGGGTCATGGTATTACCACCCTTACTTCCGCATTGCCTTCAGAGTTGGGCGGCTGGAGAGCAGCAGCTGTTGACCAGGCACCCAGCTCTGAAGGCAGCACCCCATCAGCGGCAGAGCAGAAGTAAGGGTGGCGATATCATACCACAGCACCCTTACTTCTGCACTGCTGCCTTGAGAGCTGGGTGACCAGAGAGTGGTGGCTGCTGACCAAGGGTCCAGCTCTGCAGGCAGCAAAGCTGAAGTAAAGGTGGCAATACCATACCACGCCATCCTTACTTCTGCACTGCTGCTGGCAGCAGCTCTGCCTTCAGAGCTGGGATCCAGCCAGCAGCCCCCACACTCTGGCCTCCCAGCTCTGAAGATAGCACCGCCACCACCAGCAGCACAGAAGTAAGGGTAGCAGTACAGAAACCCCCCTACAGTAACCTTGCAAACCCCCCCCCACTCACACACCCCTCCTTTTTGGGGTACGACCCATACAATTACAAAACCATGAAAATTCAGATTTAAATAACTGAAATCATAAAATTTATGATTTTAAAAATCCTATGACCGTGAACTTGACCAAAATGGACTGTGACTTTGGTAGTGCTCTATCTATAAAGAATGTCTATAAAATGGAAGCTTTACATTAAATTATAAGTAACATTTTAAGGATTACAAAACATCCTCAGACTCATGAACTAAACGCTAAGACATATAGCTGTTCTAGTTTACACAGCAAATAAAGCTGTAATTCAATCTAGCATTTCTGAGGCCTTCATAAACTTTAAGAGCACAGCTTCAGAGCAGTTTATGAATGGTAGCAAAGCTCATGGTTGAATTACAGCCCAATTACGCAGTGAGTTCATATATTGTTACTAAAAACATTCATACAGATTCTGTTTTTAAATTAGTTAAGAGGAATTTATCAAGTTAAAATTAGCTATACAATGATGTACAATGGGGCAGGAGATATAAATTCTTTCAAGCATGCACCATACGAACCAGCAGAGAATATAGGTGAATTGTGTCAAAAATACAGTACACTATGATAAATGTATTTTGTGACATTTTGTGTTTACAATATAGAAAACATCAATGCAATATCACACATGTAAGACAAAAGGTGCCTTTGTGAGAGATAAAATAACTTATTCAAGTTCACATTCTATCTAAACTCTAACTCACTATCCCCTTCTGAATATACAAAACTTGCATACGTATTTCTAGGCATTTGGCTTGCTCACATTCTGTGAGCAAAGCAATGGTCTCAGAAGTGTTCCTCATACTCATCAATACATATAAGGCTATAGGGGTGGGGCACTGATCAAACAGACTGGAGCAACTAAAGTTACTTTCCCTAGCCTTAATGCCATCAGAATGAATAGGAGAAGAAAGAAGGAGAAACATCTTGGTCTTTCAACAGCCAAGAAAGAGAAGCTGATATATTCTTAAAAAAAAAAAAAAAAAACAAGTTGATGTATCCATGCTTATTTGGCACTGGCTGCCTCTTCTGTCTCCTTCTAATTGTTCTCCTGTTGTTGAGGATCTCTCTCTGCAACTCCAGAAACTGGGACAGCCTTTCCTCATATCTCTGCTTCTGCCTCATCAAATCTGTATGCTCAGCTAAAAAAAAATCTTCTTTGCCTATTTTGGTTAATGCCCTTGGGCCAGGGGAGAAGATGAAAGAAACTTGGAGCAGGCAAAGACCTGGGAAGGGGTTCTCTGCACCCATCATGTGAATGATCTGAGAGAAAGACACCAGGATCCCACTGGGGCAAACTCTCAGATGAAGAGGGCTGAGAAGCCCTGGAAGAAGAGCTCTAAAGATGGTGAAGTCCCGGAGACAAGACCATAAGGAGCAATGAGCCTGTCTGGGTTGCTTTGAATTGTTCAAAATCACTGTTGCCATGTTAAATAAAAAAAAACCCGAGGGAAAAAAAATTGAAAATGTGAAGCTGTTTGGAGCATGGTTTCACCTTCCCAGATGGGGTATAGTGAGGATTCCTTACATATATATCCCAGCTGGGAAGGCGAGACCTATATTTCAATTTCTCTTACCTTCTCTTGTTTTTTAATATCAATTTTACTCCAATAAGTGACTGTAAAAAGAGCTTTTTATACAACCGATCTGCCACTGTGTGAATTCTTCTGCTTATATTAATGACAAAAATTAAGTTTTCACCACTTTTTAATCCCAATAACATTGCAGAGCCAATACACCCATAGCTATGTAATGCACATTTTATCCCTTTTAATGCTTCAAAAGAATTAACAAAATTCCAATTCCAAGGCAATGAGGTTACAGAGGTGTAAAAGTGAGCACATAATTTTGCCCTGCTATTGAAAATGCATAAACAGTTCTGTTCATGCTTTAGAAGGAATAAACATACACCCTATTTTGACAATGGTGCTACAAAAGTATAACAACTAACTGGTGACAGAATTTGAGCCCTCTTCCTCCGAATCTTTATTATTCATTATGCAATAGCCAGAAGTAATTCATCTGGACTTTTAGATCAAAGGTGGAAGTCTGTAGGATTTGCTGTTGGAAAGATATGATCAAGCTGCTGGTCACAGTGGTATCTTTGCAAGTTTGCTCCAGAGGTCACTGCAGCACAAACAGAACACTATGATGCAATTTTTAATTATTTTTCAGAGTAAACTCACACTTTATTTTCAAACAAGAACATTACATTCTGAAGTTATTTGGTATATTGGATTAAGCTGTATAAAGCACAAAAACATTTTCATTGTATATATATTTTTATAATATCCAAAAACAGCTTCAGGTTCTAGTGTTTGTCATATCCAAATCTCCCCATTCCAAGTCAAATAACCTTTGTTACTGTACTGAAGAACACTGGAGAGTTAAAACTGGAATCTCAGGAAAATATGCTGCTTGATCTTAAGAAGTCTGATTATACTGAAATGTTCTGGGCAGGTGAAGCCTAGTTCTTCTGGTGAGAAATGGGGTTGGTAGTAATCTAGAACTACATGGCACTCAAAGCAAAAGGCAACATTATTATAGATTTTCTCAGCCGTTGTATGCTCAACAATATTTTGAGGCTTTTTTGCATTACTCAAAAACTTGAGTTGCCCTCTCCTTCCTCCTTTACATGCATGTCTTCCCCTCCCCCCTCACCCCACACACATACAGTTCTTGAGCTTCTACAGGCTCTATTCCACAGGGCAAGAAAGTGAGAGGTGTCTGCACTGGTATGGGTGAGAGGAAATGAGTGAATGGTTGTATGCAGTAAAGGATGAGGGCAAGAAGGAGAAAAGGAGGGAGAAAAACAATGAGGTAAAAAACAAAAAAAGTGAGTGAAAGGAAAGCGATAACTGAAATGGGGAGAGATGGGAAAAGAAGTAGAGAAAAAAATGAAGAAAATAGAGGCTAAGAGATGAAAAATAATTAAAACAGTAGAAAGAGAAAGAAGAACTGGAAATAAAGGAAGGACTTGAAGAAAAGGTTAAATTAAAAACAGGGCAGAAAAAAAAAGAAGTAAAGGAGCTGGGGTGGGAAGAAAACAGCAGAGGGGACATTGATAAGCAAGTATAGTTTTCTACCACTCTTCTGTATAATGTGTCCTGATTTCCACAGTAGGAGAATGGCAGGAAGGAGGTGGCGAGGAGAAAGAACAAGCTTTTCTCCTCTTTCCAGTACCCTTCTTTCTACAATCATCCTCCCAACCTTGCCTGGGCACACGCCCATGTTTTTCATTACAGAATCTGGTCATCCAGTTTTCATTAACAGCATGTCAGTGTTTGTCAGACTTAAAGTCTTAACATTAATGGCTTTAAAGCAGTTTCTTATAATAGTGGCTGAAAAGAAGTATTACCAGGCCTCAGGACTGATACACATTTATTTTCTTCACTAACACCTTTTTGGCCTGCATGAGTGGAATATCATTTTCTGAAATCTATTCTCAGCTGGTAGTTCATCCATCTTTTCTCCTTTGCTTCTTCACTTCTCACTAAGTACATTCTTTTCTTTGCTTTGTTAGCAGCTGGTCTTAAGGAATCTCAAGATTGTATAGTGATTTGTGGTTTGGATCTCTCTCTAGTATTACATGCTGAACTAACTGAGGTCAAGCCAGTCTCCACTCTGATGGATGAAGCTGGATGAGAATTACCTCTCCAGTATGCTAGCACTTCTAACAGAAGATTTCTAACAATTGACTTTAAATGTTATTTTTATATTGGCCTTTAAAAAAGACAATTTTAGACTCAAAGCAGTCTTACAATTTGGACTGAGACCATAATGGAAACATTTCAACTTAAGTTTTTACTTTTACACAAAAGTAAAAAAACAACAGAAAATAATTGTTTAGAATAAGTGCTTATCAACATGAACTTTAAGCATATTAAATATTGTCCTAGGGATATGGAAGCAAAGATTTTATAGAATTTTTGTGAGGTGAGAGAAGGGTTAAACACATCGCTAATGTTTTTCAAATATCCATTTTGTGAACTTGAAAATATTTCCTTTGAACAATTCTTCAGTCAGGGAACTAGCCTTATAGGTTTTTAAAACTGACAGCATTGGCATACATGGGACAAATACTTTGCCCTTTCTCATTTCAATAAGTATTGATACTGGTCATGAGTATCACACGGAGATGGAAGTTAAAAATATTTGTTTGAAGGAACATTTTTAGACTGCCAGATTCGCAGTTGTACCTACTACACCTAAACTATTATCTCCCACCAATACCATGTTCAAAAATATTGCCTCTGCCTATTCCCATTTGCATCTGTCCCACAAGCCTCGAGAATCTTCTGGTATGCAGCGTCCATTGGAGCCTTTCCCTCCCCACTCACAGAGTATTTCCAGAGAATATAAAAGAAAGTGCCCCTCAATTCCTTCTCTATTTCAGGAATTCTTGACCTAAGACTGAATAAATGAAGAAAGTACGTAGGGAATGTGAATATGCAGAGGCAACGCTCTCTAATAACAAGAGTTATTGGTATGCAACTTCTCATATGTGACAGGTTTCAGAGTAACAGCCGTGTTAGTCTGTATTCGCAAAAAGAAAAGGAGTACTTGTGGCACCTTAGAGACTAACCAATTTATTTGAGCATGAGCTTTCGTGAGCTACAGCTCACTTCATCGGATGTGAGTTATCTCTGTATGTTCCCACTACCAGGAGTTCATACAAGCCATACAACTCCAGAAAGTAGTCTAAGAAGTTCTAGGTGAACACTTAAATGACCAAGTATGTGATTCTGTACTAGAAAGCACTGACCACATTTACAGAGTCAATGGACTTGATCTAAAGAAATGTCAGCCATATACTTTTATACAGAAATGACATCCTCAAACAGACGAGAACAAGAAACTACATGTTAAAACAATAAACACAATTTTATAGGTAACATAATATTACATTTGTTACGAAATGATATATTATTAACTAAAAATGTCTAAAGGTAACTTAGGAACAGTCTCAGTTTATCATGACAGTCACCATTGCCATTTTCAGTCTGTTTTAAACTGAGTTTGTCAAGTTAGCCTGATAGAAAGTTTATAAATAATCTATTCAATCCAATTTCTTAAATTTTTGGTTTTCCTAAATCCAGAGTCTAAAACATGCCCTCAGGAAACTGACTACACAACCGCTCTGTACTTCAGTGAATTGTTTTCCAGTGGGCTGAAAGAACATAGTGGGATGCACCACAATTGCACTTTTTATTTTCTCCAGAGAAAGGAATCTAGGCATCAAGTGTTAAAGTTTTGTTTTAGTTTCAAATAGCCTTTTTTTGGCACTGCATATGCAAAGATTTTTTTTTAAACTCAAAGCAATGTTCATATTGTTTCTAAAACAAGCACAGAAATATCATGACCTAGTCTTTTCTGTGGTTATTCTCTGACAGGAAGATATTCCCAAGCAGCTGTTTGAGTCTTTAAATGGCTAGGCTAAACTTTTAGAAAGTAAGTGTCTCAGCTAGACACCTAAATTGATATTTGTTCATGGAAATAAAAGTAGCATTATTTTCCATAGGTGCTGAAGAGCTACAGCTATCATTAATGTCAAAGGTAGCTGCAAGTCCTTCTGCAAAGAAAGTCATTTCTGCAATTCAAGGAACTTATTTAGGTGCCTAAAATAAGATTTAAGTGTCTACTTTTCAGTACTTAATGTTGAAAATTTTGGCTTTAATTTTTAGTTTCCATTTGATGTAACGGTATTAACATTACTGGAATGCAACATTTAGCTCCAAGAATAGCCTACCACTTTCCAAAAGAAACATCACTGCTTTACCTGTGTCAGCTACATAGACCATTATTAAAGCACCAACTCTCATTCTTTTAACATTAGTTTAACCCCAAGTAGAATATTTTTCATCTCAGAGTGTGAAAATTTACAAACTAAACCAAGAAACCACACAGCAGAGAGATCGTTCAAGTATTTGCATGAGAGCAAAGGTTTTCTGCTAAGCTAAGTCAACAGTAAATTTATCAATAGGAAAACAGATTTTCTTACTAGACACAGCAAGTATATTTAACAGATTTTAAGACCAGAAGGGACCATTGTGATCATCTAGTCTGACCTTCTGCGTAACACAGGCCAAAGAACCTCAACCAGTAATTTCTGCATCAAGCCCATAACTTCTGTTTGAGCTATAGCATATCATTTAGAAGGATATCTAATCAAGTTGAAAGACTTCAACTGCATCCAGGGGCGTGCACAATGGGGGGAAAGCAGTGGTGGACACAGAATAATCAGTGGGGGACACAGAACTCCTCCTGCTCTGCAGCAGGGAGAGCGAGAACGCTCCTCTCCCCTGGAGCTGCAGCAGGGAGAGTGGAATTCCTTCAGCCCAGGGACTGCGGCGGGGAAAGCACTCTCCCTCCTACAGCCCTGGAGCAGGAGGAGTTCTGCAGAGGAGTTTGCTTCTCCTTCCCTCCTGCCAGAGGAGTTCTGCCTTCCGCACTGGTGCCCCCCCCCCAGCAGTAAAATTTAAATTCCTGTGTGTGCCCCGACTGTGCCTCTGTAGCACTTTAGTGAAGACGCTACCATGCCAATGGGCGAGCTTTTCTCTCATCAGCGTAGTTAATCCACCTCCCAAGAGGTGGCAGCTATGTCAATGAGAGAAGCTTTCCCATCGACATAGTGCTGTCTATATGGGAGTTAGGTCAGTATAACTAAGTCACTATGGGGTGTTGATTATTCACACCTCTGAGCAACGTAGTTATACTAATAGAGGTCTATAGTATAAAACTGGCCTTCAGGTGATTCAGAATGCACCACGCCTCTAGGTTACTTCTTCCAATAGTAATTTACACTCAGTTTTTAAAAACTCCGCTCTATTTCTAGTCTGGATTTGTCTAGCTTCAGCATCCACCATTGGATCTCAATGTGCCTTTTTCTCCTAGATTAAGGAGTCATCTACTATCAGATCAATTAATCTCTTGGAGTAACTAACCAGATTGACTCACCAGAAGGCAAGCTTTCTAAACCTCAAACCACTCTTATAGGGTTTTTTTTCGTTTTGTTTTGTTTTTTAAATATTTACAATTTGTCAACATCTTTTTTGAAGTGTGGACACCAGAACTGGACATAGTTTTCCAGGAATGGTCTCACCAATGCCATCCACAGTAGTAATACAACCACCATGTTCCTACTTGATATTCCCTGCATATACACCTACAAATCTTGTTTTCTCTCTTAGCTACAGTATTGCACTGGTAGCTCATGTCCAACTGGTTGTCTACAGTGACCTGTAAATCCTTTTCAGTGTTACTGCATTCCAGAATACAGTCACTCATCCTATACGTGTGACCTACAATCTTTGTTTCTTGAAGTATGATCTTGTATTTGGCTGTATTAAGAAGGCATGTTAAATGAGTTCATCTTGCCATTGGAAACAGTTGACACTCTGTAACTGTTATTTACCACTTCACCAAAATGTCCACCATCTGTAAATTTTACCAGTAATAATTTTATGTTTTCTTCCAGATCATTGATAAAGATATTGAATTGTATTGGGCTGAGAGTAGATCCTTTTGGAAACCTACTAGAAACACTGCCACTGGATGATGTTTCCCCACTTACAATTACTTTTTTGCAATATCTGTTAACTAGTTTTTAATTCATTTACTATGAGCTACATTCATTTTACAGAGCTTTTTTTTAAAAAAAAATCAGAATGTAAAGAGGGACTAAGTCAAATGCCTTACAAAAGTCTATTATATGAATAAAACTTGTAACCTCACCAAAAAAGAGAGTTTGACTAGACCTATTTCCCATACAATCTTTTGTGCCTCTCATACTTAAAGTATTCTCAGCTTTTCTTGTCCAAGGAAGTCAGGCCCACTGCTCCTTAGGTTATGGGTCAGGTCCCTTCCTTACAATCGTCATAGGCAGCTACAGCTGTCAGCCAGGAGGCAAGCAGAGTCATAGGACTCTCCCCCTCCAATTCCTGGTCAGAAATAGATCTGTCATAATTACAAAAAATGTGTGTGTAGAACAGTCAACTCACCAGCCAGCATGCCCCTCAGAGCATCTAGCCAACAGCCATTCCAGCTGTAGTGAGCTGCTATTTCTCGTGACCCTCCGGCCATGTCACATTTTAATACCACCCCTTCCTCCTCCTTCGCATCATCTTTGCTTGCATCAAGAGCAAAGTGAACTACTTAAAAATGCCAAAGGTATTCTCTGTCAGCTCTCCCATTTTTATTTTTCATGTCACTGAGTGTTCTTGATTCCATATAATATACAAAAATAGCATCGCTCATGAAAAGCTTACATAATCTAAGAAGGAGATTTTCAAAAGCAACTAGGGAATTTAGGGACACATGTTCCATTGATTTTTCTGTGTAATATATGCCCAAGAGGTTTAGGAGCATTTCCAAAAGCCTCCCTTTAAGAGACTAATGCCCTGGGAAATATAGATGGAGGTGGTGTAGAGGATCTTTTTCACTACCATAGTTCTAACAAAGGTTTTCAGTATGTACACTGCAGGAGTGGATTTCGAGGAATGATATGCAACAAGAGGCGGTTCCCTTAGTAAACAGATTTTGAGAGATCATTCTAAGCATAAGAAGTAGCATGAAAAAAATGCATTAAGAGAGGCATAGTAAAAGCATGGGCAGTTTTTTCCCAGCTGTCACAAACATCCCTCCACCTACCCCAAAACCCAAAAGATTAAAAAAAAGTCTAATGATTTTTAAGCCAAACAACACATTTGAGGTTTTTATTTGCCTTACAGTATTGACCTTCTTTGTAAAGCCCTTTGAGATCTAAAGATGAAAACCACTATATGAGAAATAGGCATTGTTATTTAGGGTTTATATTCTCAAGTTTTTCTCTGAAACAATAAGGTTTAGACTTTTTTTTTTTAAATGAAAACAGATTCTCAGGTAACATATTGATTCCAATAGTTGAGGCTAAAAAAAACAATGCAAAAATTGGTAAACAAAATCATGAGAGTTGGTAACACTATTCGTTCAATTACTTCCCTTTCCTGAGGGATTTTTCTTTTTAAGTTTGCTTACCTCCATAGCTGCCACTGTGCTTCTTTTTCTTGGTTCCAAGTTTACTGCTAAATTTATTTCAGTGACAGATATTGCACTGACAACCACTGCATGAGATGCTCCTCCAATATGGGAAGTGGAGGGGGACTGAGGCATTATGGACTTCCTACTTTTCTACCATCAGCTGTGCCAAATTCAAGGTCCCAGACAGCCACTTTTCCCTGAAAGGTGCTGGCCACACTATTCAGCAAAGCACTTGAGCCTATGCTTAACTTTGAGCAAATGAGAAGTCCCATTCAAGTCAATAGGACTACTCAGGAAGTCAAAATTAAGCACATGCATAAGAGCTCTTCTGGATCAAGGTCAGACTGTTCAGCACAGGATCAAGCTACAGGTGAGGAGATCAAGCCACAAGTGAGCAGGTTAGGCACTTAGATTCTTCTGTGGTCAGGGTGAAAGGTGCCCAGCCATCTGGAGCAGAGCTAGGAATTTCCTTGCTCTGCACATTGCTGCTGACTGCACAGATAATCAGGTACAAGTTCAGGCACTTTCCAAGGTGGGAAAAGCAAAAAATAAAAACAGCAGAACAACAGAGAGTTAGGCACAAATAGAAAAGCTAGAGATGGAAAGATTTTAGAAGAATATTGCCAACTTCAGATCAACAAATTATTAACTTTAGTCCAAATTCAATGTAAGATCTAACGATGTGATATGCACAGCAACTGTGTGGACAGGCATTTCTGATGAGGTATTAGAGGGAGAGGTTTATGAATACTCCAGACTATGCCATAGCAGAGAAAGGACCCTATCCCATGAGAGAGGCTCAACAAACATGAGGGATCTGAGGCTAATGCAAATATTCCTATAATTATATATATACACACATACACACATACACACACACACACATCAAGGAGATTCTCTTGTCTTTGAGTAGAGGCATAAGTTGTACACTCAGAAGTATTATTTATGTCTTTAATGAGGTCTGTTTGTATACTGTGATACAAGTTTTAATTACTGCTACAAAAAAGTCTTTAGAACCATTCCAATGGAATAAAGACTTTAAGACACACTGTTCACTCAACAGTAAAAGAGCTACAAGTTCCTAAATTCCTAAAGGCAGTAGCTTGAACACAATAGAACCTCATTTTTCTCCATTTAACTAAAAGGAAAACAGCTAAAAAATAGGTGACTTTCAAATCAAATCTTGTTGTCTGATATATATATATATATATATTAGCTATTATTTAAACTAAATTAAAGCGTAGTTTGTGAAAGCCAAGCTAAGACTTTGCGCAATAGAGAGAAGATGGGAAATCCACATTCCAGTAAGGAAGACCTGATTGTCAGAAGATTTTTAAAAAATGTAAGAACATAAGACATGAGTAGAAGCCTTTACATGTTTATTGTCTGGTGTAAATAGCTTCATGTTGTTCTCATTTATTTTTAAAAAGCAGCTATTACTAGAACGATCTTACATAAAAACAATTAAGAATACTCAACTGACATTCAAAAAAGTGTTTTATGACATCACTTTGATGAGGCCAATGAATGAAAAGCATGTCCCTTCCATCGAAGTTCACGCCTCTGACCAATGCACATTTTTTTAAAAGGCTACTGGCATCCCCAAGCCCACTATCAAGAAGGACGAGTTTTAAAAAGGGTTATGAAAGCTTCAAACTTTTTGAAATACATATATTCCATCATGAGCAAAAAGCTTCAGTCTCTTCATTTAGGTGCAGCATACCTCATATGTTTTCAATTTACATAAAGATGATGAAACTTAACTCCATACAGAGACAAACAAAATACAATGAACTCAAAGCCACAGTTCGTAAAATGCTCACTTGCGTTGCACATGATTTTTTGCGAGTGTTAAAATATTCACTATTTGGTCTCCAGAGCGCCAAACAAATTCTCTTCTATCCCTCCCTCCAACACACCGT
This sequence comes from Lepidochelys kempii, assembly GCF_965140285.1. Taxonomy (NCBI): domain Eukaryota; kingdom Metazoa; phylum Chordata; order Testudines; family Cheloniidae; genus Lepidochelys; species Lepidochelys kempii. The sequence continues at coordinate 57,036,389 of NC_136383.1, forward strand.
CAAGTTATAATTTTTAAATTTCAACACCTCTCCAGTACTGTTTGGTGTCTATGCCTTGATGATTTATTGTGGTTCTAACTCACACTTAACAAAGCAGCCACTACTATGAAAATCTAACTTGTTGACTGTAAAGAAAAAAAATTGCATATTACAAACCTATGATTTAAAATGGAAAGATCTAGTAAGCAGAGACATGTTAACATGGTAGTCTTGATTTTAAAAGAGAAAGACTGGGATGAATCAGATGCAGGTCCCATATTATCAGAATTCCCACAGTTTGGGGTTGGAGGCTGAGATAAAATTGCAGACTGGATAAACTGTTCTAGTCTGGACTTAGTTCTACTATATGATGAATGCGTAATTTCTTCTTCCTAAGCCTTTTCTGGTAAAACTAGCATCAGTGTGGCTGTTATTCTCCATTTCTTCATGAACTATCAATATTAACTATATTTTGCTATCTTTTTTCCACCACACCATTTGCATCTATAGCAACAAATTCTCTAATGCCCTTTTTTCCCTTTTGAGCCAACAGACCATTGCAAGTGAAAAGCAATTAAGGAGTTGGACAGTCTACAGCTATACTCTGTTTTCCAATTGATCAGTGTCACAGTAGCTGACTAACCAGTTTCAGGCCCAAGTATTTTAATTTTCACATTAACAAACATGTCTATGAATAGTCCGGGTGTGTGTACATATATCCTTTAGAATAAGATACAGAGTGTTATACGTTGACAATCTGTAAGTACAATGCATCTTGTTGATCTAAGTTAAGATTGTTATGTTAACACATAGGAATAAATACCTTAACAATGTTTGTAAGTTAATGTATGGACTGAAAGAGTAAAGCAATTTACCTCAACTAGTTATTTTTATAATTTTTAATACATAGTATTTTTTAAAAGGGTTTGATTAATGTAGTTTTAGGTAGACAAACTTTTTTTTTTTTTTTTTTTTTCCCAAATTGAAGTTAAACTGTTTCAGGTCAAACAAAGTGTTTCATTTGAGGAGTTTTATTTAATCTGTTAATTTTTTTAAATAAAATTGAAGTGAATTTTAAATTGAAAATAAAAACATTTCATTTAGTAAACACTGAAGCACAATATTAGAATTTAAAATTTTCTTTTTTCCTTGACAAACAGAGCAAATTTGCCACAAATCACAAAATGCTTCTATCAACCTGAATCTGCATATTTTTTGCAAAAAAAAATAATTTATTTGAAATACTTTGTGCAGCTCTAGTGGTCGGCTGATCTTTATTGGGGGTGGGGGAGGAGGATCGTCCTTACACATTATTTGAGTGATTAACCTTTTTTGTCTAAGATGCACAGCAAATATCTAGTCTAAAATACTATTTGAAATTAGAGAAAGATCAATAAAATCCCTACTGAGAAGGATCCCTGGGCTCTTTTACAATATAGCCATTAATACTAATTTAAACATTGGAAAAGCTGGTAACTAAAAGCTCCCATTCAGTAACAAAGTTATCACCCTAGATAGATGGAAACAAGATGTGGAATCCTCTCAAATGTAGTGAGCTCTTTCTTGTGCTAATTTTCAGAAAACAAATGTGTGACATAATGACCATGTAAAGCCATATTGTACCTTTTACAACATTTAACAAAGAAACTGCTAAATCTCTCTTTTTTATAAACTAAGGATTGTGTGGAGGGTTCCATGGTTGTGTGTCAATTTCCAGATCAAATTTTCTTAATTTACAAGATAAGTTTTTCCTAACTAACCTCCAACCTTTAGAACTCAACCAGGAATCTAAAAATCAAGCTAGGTTCTTTTCCTCAAACACACCCCATCACCAGTAATAAAGGTCTTTTGGCCAAATTCTGTCCTTAGCTATATCTCTGAGACCACAAGGTACTCAAATTATGCTACACCAGTACAGCTGCACAGGTAACTGTCTTCTGTGGAGTTAGGCAGCCCCATAATTGGTCCCATAATTTCTCTATTAAGCTTAACAACCGTGGTCCAGAATCAAAACCTTTATTTATTAAGGTAAAGCTGTTAGGGTTGCTAAAAATAAGGTTGTTGGAAAAATACATACTCTACTTAGAGATGGGAGATTTAGTCTGTAAATGGTAGTGGGAGGAAAGAGGAGTTATAGAATGCAATCATATGTTCTATAATAGTATCATTTTAATGATCATTTTAAAGCCACAAAGAATTAACAAGGCCAATTCAGCAATAACTTTAAAAGATTCTCTGAGTAGGAATTGAGGGAAGACCCACTTAGAGGAGAATACAGGGGACATTTTTAGGAATTTCTTTCCCTCTCCCATGAAAGTTGCATTTCCAGTTTATAAAACAGCTCAGTCATTTGAATCAGCCACAGAACAAAGTGACAATGAGACATTTTCTGCTAAACAAAAACACACTTACTGGTCTTCAAAGAATCATTTGTCTCTGAATTGGACATGACTGTTTTGCTAAATCTAAGCCATAAATTATTAACAGAATGTATTTGGGAGGGTCCATCTGTTTACAAGATTTTATAGTTTTTAAAAAGAAAATGGTTGAATTAACACCTTTATAGCAAGAATAGCTTCTGAAAACCTGATTTAAATGAGGTGAGTATCTACTAGGTAAATGCTACTTAGAGCACAGCCTTAGAAATTGATTTGTTAATGACACCCATCCTGCCCAGATGAACCTTACATTGTTGCTTACAGGCGTGAAGGATCTAGATGTTATCTATACTAATAAAACATTAATCAAGGGCCATATTTATAGTAGGCACTCTATAAATCAGGTCAAGGCAGGTCAGAGCTGCATAATAAGAAACAACTACAGGCTAGATCTTAGTACTGTAACTGAACACCCTTGTTACTTTTCTTTGGCCCTTGGGATCAAAACTAGTAGAGTGTTCCTATCCACCTCCGAATGGTGTTTCTCTTGACATAAACCCAAGTAAACTCATTCATCACGACAGTCATTACTTTTGCACATCTTGAGAATCTCCATAAATTTTAAAAGAAAAGTCTTAAATAGCCATTTCCCCCACTCCTAAGAAATTGAAGGATTACTTTCTATTGTACTAGGTTTGACACATCTGATAAATTTCACATGACATACTAAAAGAAAATTTTTTCAGCTGCTTTTCATTCAGTTTGTTTCATCACATCTCAGTATCTGCCCTGCTACTGCAAAGTTCATTTTCTAGTGTGATTGATTCTCATGCTCTTTAGTTACCAAGTAACAGGAATCTTTTTTATTTAAATAAAAAATTGCCTTTGTCACATTGTTCTACAGTTAACTAACTATAAAGCTTTTTAGCGAAAAGTAAATATTGCTCTTGGTCTGCTTTAACAATCAATTCCTAATGAAGGAAATATTGATAATTCTGATGAGTGCCACTGCAAGTCAAAGATCATGCCCCTGTCAACTGCTGTCATTTTCCATAAATCTCAGCAATATTATATAGATATTGATTGAGCATTAAACCTCATTGGTAATATTAAAAGGGGTTTTTTACATATATTTAAAGAAATACATTATATTATGCACTTCTGTCCTACTGTATAATGTACTTGGATTATAAAAGGACTAAGCCCTAAATAAATTAAACAAAAGTTAGTGTTACAATTCTTAGTTAGAACTCGCTCCCCATACACAAAAGAGTAGCTAATAAAAATTATAGCATCAGTGATATGAGCCCACAGAGAGAAGAAGAAAGAAAATCCGTAAGACACTGATGAGATAGAATGCTTATTAAAAAATTACAGGAAGAAACTTAAGATTCTGTAAGTTGCCATATTTTAATATTACAACTATCAAGAGTATTAAGGAATGCACAATCATGTTTGTAAAACTCAAAATGATTGATTGAGAGGAGAACTGAACTACTGATTTGCATCATAAACCAGGGAAAAATACTAGTATTTGCAGATCAAAAGTCTCAAACCTCACAATGTGCTGAAAGCTACGATCAGGGAGCCATCAAATACTCTGACATAAAACACAAAAGTTACCTTCCTTCGTTGACAAGTTCAATAAATGCTAGGCCTGCATTCTTCTGTATTGAGTTCTGCCACTCCTGTAAAGTAAAAGAAAGAAGCGGAAGCACTTAGTTTTATAAAAATAGGTGAAAAAACAACATACATATTCTAAGCAGAATTATCAGACTATAATTATTTGAGGAGAAAGCCATGGCATCAAGTCAAAGTAAGCTAAGAGATCCCTGAAAAAAACATGGACTATTACATATTTCTTTTGACTCCAGTTTATCTGCCTATTAACATCATGTGATGTCACAATCTAATTTCGAACGGGTCTCCTAATTTCTCTAGTTCACTGATGCACTAGTCTCTGCTTCAACGAATTTTGGTAATGTAGCGTATGTGTTAGTCACACTTCTTTCAGTTTCATTTTTAAGCCCTATCATTTCAAATACACTATGATTTTCCTTATTGTCCAAAGGATTACTTTACCTACATATTGGTTATATACTGGCAACACTGATGCCATCTTCTCGCAAAGATATAACACCACTCCCGCTCTTCTAAAATCAGTCCTATATTTTCATGTTATCAAGTATTAGATCATGGAGACCTGTTATCCTTCCAGATTTCTGTACATACTAACATTTTTCTAGGGGCACGGCTAAACCAGAGAATTTGTAGTGGCCCTGTAAACCATCTAATGTAGCCACTTTAAGCTGATTGGAGAGAGCTCTCCCATTGGCTTAGCTACTCCAGCCCCCACAATTGGCAGAAGCTATGTTGGCGGGAGAAGCTCTCCCACCAACATAGCGCAGCGCACATCAGTGTTTATGTCAGCATAACTTATGTCACTCAGGGGAGTGATTTATTGTCTCTCTCTCACACACGCACACACAGCGACATAAATTATGCCAACATAAGCTGTTGTGTAGACATAGCCTAAGTATGCAGCAGTGGCAGGAATGTTATATACTATATATTCACATTATGTTTAATGGGGCCCTAATGTGTAATAGCACACCTCCCAATATGCATTGTTTTCCCATGAAAGCGCCACACAGCCCAGTAACTCATTTGCTAATTCATGCTCCTATTCATGGAACTCATAAGAGTTCATCTCCCCTGCAATAACTTAAGCCCCTTTCTTGACAATGCCCTATAAAGGAACCATTCTTCAATGGCAGAGGGATGGCCGGATCTCGTGTGTCTTTTCCATATCTAACTTCCATGCGTTTTTGCAGTTTGGTCTGGTTAGAATTTTATGTCCACAATGTTCTTAAAAATCACACTCATCACTCACTTCAGCACTGTCATCATTGTCCTTTTAATCTCATCAGCACACACATGACAGACAGAAAATGTAAAAATGAAAAGGTTTCTTGAAAGCAATGGCATATTTCAAAGCACAGGACTTTTTTTCTGATCTCGAGACAGCAGGTGAAAAAGTCACATTCCTTCTCAGTTTCATTTATTAAAACAGCATGTATAATTTTAAATTCTCTCTCACAATCATTGTCACAAAGATTAGATCACACAACAAAATCAATAGCACAGTATTGTCTCTTTGTGCCTCCAATCCCAAGCAAGATAAAATTCAAGATTTTTTAAAATTCAAGCCATCAAAGAAAGGGAAGACATGGGAAATCTGAACTCTCATAGTTCTGATTCCTCAAGGTCTTAGGTGCTTTTACATATTGTATTAACATACTATAGTTTTGAAGAGCTCAGGGATAAAGCTATCTTTAGTGAAATGAGTGAGATTAGCATATATTATTTCTCATGAGATGCAATGAATTTTTACGACCATAGCTCAGTACCTTACATCCATTATCAAGCAATTTTAATTATAATCTTACCAATTAAGCCTCTACTTACTCACTGTATTTGAATTTTTTTTTTGCTCTACCTTGCTATGCACTAGCTTTCATTGTTATCACGTAAATCCTGCTGATGTTGCTCCTGGCCTACTTCCCCTAGCCCTCCCTACTATCTTATTACCCTCACCACATTGTTTTAAAATACTTTGTAAGCATCTTGAGATAAGCATCACTCCTCTTTATTAGGAAACACCTAGCACACTTTTGGGTGCTGTTAATATTATCAGCAAAAATCCCACAATAATGAATAAATACACAAAAGCTTTTTTCATCTTAAATCAAGCTGTAAATATTTAACATTGTATAACAAAGATAATGTAGTATATAGGGTTCTCCACAAACTTTACAGAAGCTCAGGAAAAGTAAATTAAAGAATTATTTTTCTGTTTATGACATTGTCCATCTGTTTCTTCATGCTAACAATGGCTTTCTTCTTGAACAGCACTGCAATGCTTTAAAACTTAATTGGTGAAGATGGAAGTTGCCAAAAGTGAAGAGAAAGTGCATTTATCATGATATCTTTCAGCATTTTTCTCCACATCAGAAACAATTATCAAAGGAGGCGTTAGTCTAAACAATTTCATAAACCACAGCTGAACACGCCCTAAAGCGAGCTTTAATAGTTGAAAGAGACGCTTAATGGTCATCGTCTTTCATGATCAATTCAATATTTCACCACAGCATATACACCCTCTACAACAATTATATTCACTATGCATCCTGCATTGTTATCGCAAGATCTTAGTTATTCATCTCCCAAAGGTACTGATGAAAAACATGTTAAAAGGCTCAAACTCAACCACTAATGCAACTAAATAACTACACAACACATTCAAGCACTTTGAAAAGGAAGGACTATAAGAACAGATCAACAAAGTCAATAATTTCATACTTGTTCTAAGCTCTACTTAATTGACTGTCATTTCCTGTGGCTATAAATGTTTACCCTCTAGCAGACATAAGCTACTTCTAATGCTCTTGGTCAGTGTACAATGTACAGTGAAGCAAAAAAGAACAGAAGCATTAAACACCATCATAAGCTCCAATGAAAATATTAATAAGCATTTGCAAGAGCCCTTGGGTCTGAAATTATATTTTATTCAAATGCTCTAATGAGGGAATTTCTGACCTTATAATTAATATTTCACCAGCCTTTTAAATGGGAGATGTAAGCACTTTGAAAAGTATACTAAAAGTGATCTAAATACACTGTGGTTTTTTTTAAATACTATCGCTTTTCTTGAAATGCTGTTTTATGACTTCTTTGAACAATATCAGTTTCATTAACAATATAGATTCTGGTACACCTCCCGCAGCAACATTACAGAAGGGGAACTATTTCTCTCACAATGTGAACAACATCATCAGCTGTTAGATAAAGCAGCAAGTTGTATTTACACTAAAAATGTTTTAAAATATATACCTAAAATTAATTCAAAACTAGCAGTGCAGAGTCAAGCAAGCTTGACAGCACAGCAGAAGCATATAAAGGCGTACTGCTCTTTGAATTATTTTGTTCTCACTAAAATACTGTTTAAGGGTCAAGACTGAGTTTATTCTTAACACTTTCTTCTTAGCATTAGTCTTCAAAACGAAGAACAAAGGTATAGGGTGAAATCCTGGCCCTATTTCATCCATAGTGTTTGGGAGGAAACAATGCACAAATTGATGAAAAAGTTCTTGTAACAACTTGATTAAAATAACCCTGGAAAGTGGGGGAGAGGGGGGGCACGGGGGAGAGAATCTTAGAAGCAGAAACAAAGAAAAAAAGAGGAAGAAAGTAGAAAACAGTATTTCAGTAACTTTAAAAATAACATTACTACAAGACACTTACACAATTGGAATTTAATTTAATGTCTATGACATTATAAAACCTCCCATTTTAATAAAAAAGGCGAATTCATAAATCAAAATTCAGAGTATTTAATAGCAAGACATACATAAATGAGTAACTCATGCAATATAACAAAAGGGGCTTGCAAATTTAAGAGTACCACTCTATACCTCTCAGTTGACATAAATGAACTTGCTAAATAAGTTCTCATACAGAACTAAATGGAGTAATGAATTTATAATTTCTTTGCCAATTTACTATTAGTCTCAAATTAAATATACTGCACTAACTAAAAGGTGGCTAACTTCATATTTTCATCTCATGATTTAATCAGGTACTTAGAATATGACCAATCTAATAATAAACACATATTGATAGTATCATACACTACACGCAGAAGCAGATTTATTGAAGCCACAAACATGTAACTAAGAATAAGTGACCCAATGACAATCAAAATTTTATATATATCACTGCAATTTTTGGTTCAGCTAGTGGGAAGGGCTCCAAAACACTTTCTTTCACACCCTCTTTTCTGGATCTGATTCTAGCCAACATATCATGCTCATGAATCCTATCCAGAGAAGAGCATAAGAAAGAAAATGTTTTGGTGCCCTTCCCACTAGTCATACCAAAAATTGCAGTGATGTTTACGTCAGAAGGCATGCTTGTCCTGAACACTATCATATAACACAAGAAGCACATATGGGTGGAGCCTAGTGTTAGCCTTGACCAAGTAACCTGTTAAAATACAAGTTGTCCTGCCAACACAAGGGTTTTTAAATGTGTTTGCTCATGCTTTCAAAAATTATCCTATTTAGATAAGGCCTATCCTAGCTTCTCTTCCAACCTCACCAATTCAAGTTACTGGTGGAAGTAATTGCCAGAATCCCCCTGTGTCACCATTTCTTTGTTCAAGAGTCCAGTGCTTCAAATAAAGGACCTCAGTTTGTGTAAGACATTGAAATTAACAACTTCACCCTGCATAGTACATCAGCTCCTGGCCAAAAACTTCCTGACCCTGTGGGTACCATATGCTGGCCTCTAGTCTATGGGTATGTGTACACTGCAATTAGCCACACCTGGCCTGTTCCAGCTGACTCAGGCTTGGGCTACAGGGCTGTCTAACTGAGATGTAAACATTCAACCTTGGGAGCCTGAGCTCTGAGACCCTCCCCCATCATGGGGTCCATTCCCTTTGCCAATCCCACCAAAGCGCCCATCTGGTGAACAAGAGAGGCCTTTAAACATCTGTACAAACCTTTTCTTTCAAAGGTACACCAGTAGCCATTTGATAGCATCAATACCATTGTAAAGGAAATGAATACTCTTTAACACTTAAATTTCCGTACTTTCAGTAAGCACAATAAAAGGATGTCTAGGAAAAAGGAGAATTCAGAAAAATGTTTCAGACTAGCAGTATCCAACGTTTTTGGCCTGATGGCTGAAATATTTTTTTAAATGGTCAATACTCAAAAGCAGATTCTCTGCTCCCCTTTGCCACTCAGGCAGTAAAACAATTAGAAGCCACCCATAAGCCCGTGGCATGGGGATATGTGTGGCATGGGGTGCCGTGTAGCAGACAGAGTTGGCACTGCTATGTCCTACACTGCCTTCTCTGCAGCTCATGATGTAGCGTGCATGCCAAGGGTGAGGTGGAAGTAGCTGCACTGTGGTGCCCTGAGGTTATCCCCAGCTGTTGTGTGGTCCCTAGAGAACCTTTGCTAGCCCTTAGGCTGCTGAAATCTAAACTAGGACTGAGGCAGAGAATCAGGGAAATACAACTAGTTGCTGGTTCTCAACTTCTCTTCTTTCACCTTTCTGAGGCTCCCAAGCAGTTGTGTAGAGAGGGGAGCCATTCTTTGCAAAGTGCTCCCCTAGGCTCAGATACAGCCAGCCACGCTCCATTCTGCTTTCCTTGGGGCTTCAGCAGACTGGCTACAACTACTCTCCTGCTCCCTCTTCCAAGTGTATTCTTGATATTGACTGAAAAGCGAGGCATGGCAGCAGTTCATCTGTGTAAATTTTCCCATATATAAGTGTGAAATTGAACCAAAACTTCATTCACTATACTGGAGAGTCAATAAGAAGTGTGATCATATATTTGTGTGTGTGTGTGTGTGTTTATACACACACACATATACATACATATATATATATATATATATACACACACACATATTTATATAAAATATACATATGTATGTATATGTGTGTGTGTATACACATATACACACACACACACACACACTTTTTTTTACTAGACATCTCTCTTTAATCTGGTAACTTCATCACTGATGAAGTCCAAGGAATCTCCTTTATGATAGTGATGAAACAGTTTAAAAATATTAAATATTACTTGAAACAGGAACAAAGAACATGTGTACGTAGCCAAAATTAAAATTAATGCCAAAATTTTTATCTTCACACTTTCAGGAAGCAGTTATTCCAAGTACATTTCAAATAAGAAGCCCAACATATAACAAGCTATAACACATACTATTAATTGTATCAAAATTCTGTATATCTAATTAAACAATATAATTACTAAGCAAACGTGTATATCTTCAGCCAGACATCCATAGATCGGTAGGTAGGTAGATATAGATAGATACTGATTTATTTTAAATTTGCAGAATGCTTTACCAATAGCTTGTGGATAATTCCTCCCCTCCCCCATCAGTTTTAAGTTATATGAATATCTCCACTGCTCCACATTCGTATTTTTAAAGCATTTTCCAGTGTGTTTGAAATTTAAATCCAGAAGTGAGAAAAAAAGGTGGCAAATCAGTAGATACTTCATCCTTTGCTGTATAGCTTATGGGAAGTTTTAAATCATTTATTTCAATAACGAAAAAAGTGAGAAGGATGACTTCAACCCTGACAAATGTGAATGAAGCACCAAGGAACAGGGTGAGAAAATGTGTTAACATATGGCTAAGATACATGTTATACACTAGACTAAAGGTCAGATCTGCACAAACAGCGTGCCCGTGGAGGGATACAGTAATCTTTAAGTGCCTGAAGTAAACTATCAAGAACTTTTCAACAGTGTTTGCACTTGGTGTCAGCACTCTCTCAGCACTACATCCTCTACAAGCTTTGGTAAACTTGGCAACAAAGAGCGTAGAGTGAAAAGGAGCTGACTATCTTAGCTGATTCTTCATAGCGTGTAAGGGAAACTATATAGTAAACTGAACAATTGTCAACCGACACAAACCTATGTACAGTCCAAGTACAGCAAACTGTTTTGACACGTGTAGCTGCAACTCCACCAAGGGTGAAATCCTGGCCTCAATGAAGTCATTGGGATTTGAGACCAGGATTTCATCCTGATTTAAGCCAAATAAAGCTGAAGAGGGAAACCCTATTTAGACTTTCCGCACTAAAAGTAAACGTATGTACTGGTGTAAGTAGATGTTAAGCACTATAAAAGAACTGCAAAGCTACAAAAGTATGTGATGTCTTTCAAAACAAAAGTACTGAAGAAATAAATCTTCAAATTCACTGACTTTGTGTAGATCATGCATAGATATATGATAGATATAGATAGATCATAGATATATGATAAGAAAAATGTCTAGTATTGACAAACTATCAAAAAAGGAATTTGACAGCATAGAACTAGATCTGAATTTTGACAATTACACAATACAAAGTACCTTGCAAGAAATATTTACTGCTGTTCCAAGCATGTAGAAAGTTGATGAATTGTTAAAAGAAATTTGGCCAAAAAATTTCAATAGTTTTTTTTAATTTAAAGATTTACTCATTATGATATTATTCCATACTAAACAATGGCCCCTTTATGTCAGCCTTAACTTCGCGTCAATCTAGCCGAGTCAAGTTCTCTCACTAATCAGTAAAGAGGATTTGATTTCAACAAGGGTGATAAAAGTTGCTCTAACCCTACCCAGCTACAAGCTCTCAACAGATGATCATCATTAAGCCTCTATCAAGGGTCCACGTAATGAAGCTCTACAAATGTGTCCTATTAGTACATAGTCCGTCTGTTTGGCAACTCCAGTCTTCAAGAGAAATGGCAGCTGTTGCCCTCCAAGGTCTGAAGTCAAGTCTTTAGGGAATCTGAAAGCCCAACTGGAAAAAGCAAGGCCTGTTCATTAGAGACTGCTCCAGGGGAAACTTGCAGGGCTGCCATTAGAACTATATAAAAGAGCTAATTATTTTTATAAAAGACTTTAAAACTATCAAATGCACTCAGATACAATAAAAAGTATTTATTGCTTGCATTCCATTAAAAATACCTTTTTTTTTTTTAACAAAAAGCAAAGCAGCTAGTGACAGTGTACAACTAAAGCTTTTGTATTAAGCAATATTAATAAGGTGGCAGAAAAGGGAATATGTCACTGGGTACAAAATTATGTAAAACATATAGATGAAATCAGAATTTTTAAAATATTTGGATTTGGTATGAAATTCACTTGATTCCATTAAGTACATTTGAAATAATAACATCCAAAGACGTACGTACGTACGTACGTGTGTGTGTGTGTTTGCGTGCGTGTGCGCATACTTCCCTGAAAAATGCAAGAACTGGAAAAAAAATTAAGGTACTGAGAACTGACTTGACTAACATTCTTCTCAATTCTGCTGATTTTTTAAACCAATAGCAATATGAGTAGTTGGAAATGTCAAGGATGTGTCCAAAAATATATCAACACATCAGTTTTAAAAACTGTATTTGGCCCAATGAGTATCACATTAACACTGAGCAAAGGACACAGAAAAGAGGAGGAAAAAAAATGTTAAAACTATAATGAAACACTTGTGGAAGAGTTGGAACACAGTTTATCTTAAGAAAGCAGCTATCCTTGTCCCATCTCATTTTCTGTGCATTTTTGACAAGTAGATATATTTTATTTACATTAGAAAGTTATTTTTTAACATTTTAAATCATGCTATGGAATCAATGTTTCGTGTACTGAAATATTTTGCCAGCTGTATACCCTGATAACACTGTATGTATTGAATTCTAAAAAGGTAAAAACAGATCACTACTACAGAATATTTATTACATAGTAACAAATCTTTTAAAAGTGTTATATGAAATTCATTAGTGTTCCTTAATCAATTCCTGGATCAACATGCACATTAGCTTCTGACAGCCTAATTCAAAAAAGCAATTACAACCCCAGTCCTTATGTAAAAAGACGACAGAAAGCAACTATGTTAAACCAGTTAAAGAGAATGAAAATGTAAAGAAAACAGATTAAGAATGATTTATATCAATGCCTAGTGCTGAAGTTAATTACAACTAACCCAATAAAATAGTGCCTTTATTATTGTACAGCAAGTAATAGCCTTAGACACAGAAAACAGAACTCTTTCTGCTGACTTTTGCATGCTCAATTCCACAGCACACTACATTAAGAATTAAACAAGTAGTAAATAAGCCATACAGAAACAGCAGTTTTTAACTAAAAGCAGAAGACTCCCCTGCTGTTTAACCATTTGGGGTATTCCATTGTGAACAGTGCTTCCTACAAACTGGCATTATGTTATGTGGTAAATGCCTAAGATTACCTTATAATGAGAATTTAATTTCAATACCTAAAATTAGAGTTCAACTCATAAGCTTTTATAGATTCTGAAAACAAACTTCATGCATTTAAAAGTGTGTTAACCTGCTTACTGAAGTACTAGATTATTCAGTGAAATACTAAGTACAATTTCATCCTGCAAAACAATACACATCAGTTATACTATAAGAATTTTAAAGAGTAACAGGTAATTGACTTTTTCCTTGCTCTGCACAAATTTGACCTGACAGACACTTACTACGTTAAATATTTACACACACACACAGTGGTGACATTAATTTCATACCTCCATAAGATCTTACAATAGGTTGAGCCAGTGTAATCTGTGGTGGTGCACAATATTTCTAAGAAGAGATCGTGGAATAGGAAATGAATTAACTTTTACCACCAGAATGTTCGTATAAAATTACCAAAAAAGGCAACCATGTAATACAAGGCTACTGCTCATTCAGCAGGGTCTGGTGACAATCACTATAGCTCCAGGTCTGTGTCACCAGAACTCTGATAAAATCCTCTATATTACAGCAATTTTAAAATCTGATTTTAAAAGTTGAAATATTTATACAAAAGGCGTTTGTAGTTTAACTTATATACATTACTCTAAATCATTACTTGAGAAGTGTCATTACATCCATAAAAATAAGACCACATTGAGAAGTGACAGACTAGTATTTAGCACAGAACAATCCCTCTGCTGTCCAGAGCCAGCAACAGACTATAGATTTGAATAAAACTGAATCCATGGATCACTGGTTTTAGATCCATTGCCTGTGAGGGAAGAGGCAGTGAGCAAGCTACCTGGTCTTTCTCTCTAGTTAGCTGTTGCCATGACTCCTCAGGCAATGTCATCAGGGGGTCAGGATTGAGTTCAACTAGCAGCAAAGCTTCCCTACTGCAGAGTTTCCTCCCCAGGTTCTTTCTTCACTGGCTATTGTTAATGCTGAGAGAGGAGGCAGGAGCATGAGAAGAAGAATAGCTAGGATATTAGCTAAACCTTGTTGTAATCCTCAATATCAGTGCAGGACTCCAGGTGTCAAACAGTTCTACGCTAGATAAAGGTGCAACGTAATTAAAGGAAAAAATTAGGGCAGGAAAAGTAGTTAGGAAAACCAATGAGGAAAAAGGACAGATTGAGTGAACATCCCAGGAAAGAAAAAAGAAAAGGTTCTATAGAAAGAAGTTGTGGGTGAAACATAGTAAATGTACAATTTTTAATTTTTTAGAAATGGAAGCAAATCCAGGGCTGGCTAAATTATGTTAAAACAATTTCTGCTTGTTGATCTCAGTGTTCATTTGCTGGGCAGCCAATTTTAATTTTTGAGATTTTGTAACATTAGTCCAGTCTTCCTTGCAAATGGCAGATTATTAATTACAAGGCTTGGAAAACCATAACACACTTATAGCTGTACAGTTGCATTGGTGGTGACAGACTGATATCACCCAGAACAACTTCCAGAGACAACAGAGCAGCAGCAATTGTCCTGCCCAATGTTAAATAAGGTTTAACTAAGTAAGGCAGAATTCAAGACAGTAACTGGTGAATAGCTTAAAAATCATAAAAGTTCTTCCTTATTACCCCTTCCCTACCCCTCAAATTTTTGTCTTGATATAAATCCTTATCAACAAATTCATAAAAAAAACATGCACAAGACTCGCTGGAACACATTCATATCTGTCACCAGGTATCAGTACTACCCATACATTTGAATGAATAGCTCTTTAGGACTTACCGGTATGCAACCCTTCCCTGGATCACTACCCTCACTGTCTCCAGCCCTCCCTCTTTCTTTTGTCTTTCAATCTACAGAACTGCAATAAAGGAATTTAAACAACACAACCAAACAAGAAAAAGTTGTACAATTAACATGAGATTTGCCACCATCACACTGTGGATTCTGCCTGTGTGTTCTATTCCTTTCCCCTATCCTTTGTCTGTCTTATCTATTTATACTAAGCTCTTCCATGCAACAACTGTCTCTTATTCCATGTTTGTATGTTTCCTAGCACAACAGAGCCCCATTCTCGGTTAGCTTCTACACACTGCCACAGTAAACATGATAAATAATCATGCTGGGCTGCACTAGCAAGCAAGTCTCTCCTAGACTTATCTGGTACAGAGTTTAAGAAAACAAACATGTCCCTTACATACGAGGAGAAAAATATAAGCAATTCCCTACATAAAAACAAAGGGCCCTGGAGGAAGTAAAACTGATTTCCCCCTCCCTAATTTTGTATCATTTTTATGAACAGTGGGGATCCAATATGTGACACAGATGCACCCCAGTTTCCTACTTGTGGCAGCACCATTTGTGAAATATAAGATTATACTGCTTTCTTGAAGGATCTCAAAGCATTTTATGAAGATTAATTAACCTCACACACATTCTTTGGGTGGGTTAGATGGTATCCCGATTTCACAGATATGAAAACTGAGGTACAGAGGGTTTGAGTGGCATGACCAAGAGTTAAACAGCAAGTCTGGTTTAACCACTAGACCAGTGCTTTTTCTAGCATAACATTCAGGTTGGAGACCATTTTCCATCCAATCTTGAATTTTTTTTTTAACAACTGTATTGAAAACATCAAGAATTAATGTGGTCAGATAACATGCAAGAAAAATTGCTCTTTTAATCAGTGTAAAACCAGAGACAAGTGTTTCCATACTCTGGACTTTTCATAATCTTGGATTTGTCCCTTCACTACCCTCTCTCTTTCTCCATAGTCTCAAATTTAACAGACTAGCTGTAAAACAGCAGGGTGTCAAATTAAAGCACACTTTATTTTCAGAGGTCTCCACACTTATAGGCTGACTTCCTCTCAGGAAGAGTTCCATTTCACTGCATAGCCCAATCAGCAGGGAGCTCACAGAATTAAGTGCCAGTTGATATTACTTTGTTTTACATTTACCACCCATGAGAATATTGTTCAAAGTTCTAGTTAGAAAGCCAGCATGATATCATCCTTCTGACTAGACTGCCAAGCCACAGGGTGTGCTCTCACTGCACAAAATTCACCTTAAATGGTGGTGTTTTTTTAAGTCCTAGTGTGCTGGTGAAGCAACGGGATGCCTTTTACTTCAGAGAAGTCTTGCTTCTATAGCTAAATTATGATCCCCTAGTTCTGAACATCTGCAGCAATGTACTTTCATTTCAAATTAAGCTGTTTTTCCCCAAGCTTCTCATTTATATAAGAGTCTACTTTCCTCCTTAAACATATAAAAATATATTGATTCATGAATCATATGTACAGAGCAGCACAATTTTACATTTTATGGGCTATAATTTCAAGTTGAATAGACATTTTAAGGTAAGTCAAAACCTAAACAAGCTTTTGGATTTCTGACTCTATTCATGTGATTTTCAATTAATAATACTTTTCTTCTCTCTTAAATGAACCTACCATACCTAGAAAGCCTAAAACTGAAATAAGTAAACTGTATTTAATAAGGATCATAACTAAATAAAAACTCAAATCATACTCACTATGTTCACTCAAAAATGTACTGTAGGGAACAAGTGTGCTTTGGTAAGGTGACCTCATAAAAGTCTCATCCATCTCTAATTTGTATGACAAATTATTTCAAGCAGGGGATATTTTTTTTGGTACTGTATTTGAGACATTCTAGATATATAATCCATATTTCAAAAGCACTATTCAATCCTTAAAGCATACAGTCTCTTTTGCAGAAACAAAGCTTCAAATATAAAAACTCATTCCAAAACAAAAGTGGAGCACTGGCATTACTGTGCATGCTGGTTAAAATTGCATTTGCCACAGCTACATGTGTATCTCCATTTTATCCATTTTTGATACAGTTTAACTACATAATCATGTATGACCTGAAAAATAAAATACAATTATATCTAAAAATGTATCTCCTTGTAATATGGTTGGTTTTTTTTTTAATAAAACTGTGCCGTTAATTACTTTTCAGCCAGCAGCAGTTTTCCTAATGTACAATTCATGTAAGCAGACCACAAAATTAACTAAGGTGACCTGTGTGCGCCAGCAAGTTTTCCTCATTACCATCACAGTTATTCTGTCCCACGCTGCAAAGAATGGTTTAGTAAATACATTTCATATATACAACACTAATAGATATGTCAAATACATATATATGGCTACAGTTGGAGAAATATGTATGCTAGTATATTGCATTAAAGACTGAATGCTTATATGTAATTTATGGTAGATTTTTCAGGTATTCTTATTGAATTTTTAAAAGTAGTTTCGTAAGTTACTGAATGATGAAAAAAATTCCATTGTGGAATGATTTGCTTAAAATCTGAAATGCCCTATCCCACTATTCACCTTATCAGAACATCATGACTGAGCCCCCTCTCCTGCACATTTTAGGAAGCCCACATGAGAGAGGCTCTTTACTGTTAACATTTGAAGCTGTATGGCTTTTACCTTAAAAAAAGATAGATAGCAAATAAAGCACGGAACTCTGCCTCTTCCACTGCACACCTGCTCTATTTTTTCAGTTTATAACTGTACCCAGAGTGGCCTTCCTTAGCTGAGCACAATCACCCGCCACCACCTCAATGCAAAATGCACAGTGTGATTTTTGGTACATCATGACTAGGTCAAATTTCAACGAGTTTTCATTAGTAAGCCAGTTCTCTCCTCACTGAGGACTATTTCCTTGTCAAATTTAAACTTTTTACCCCAAAGTCATTTAAGCAACAAAAAGTATGAAAAATATTACAAATATTTTTCCTTCATTTTCATATTCTAACACAGTTTTTGTTCATCTTAAAACTTTAATTCGTATACATTCCCCATTTGGGGAGAGAGTAAGCCTGGAAAATTTCACCCCACAGATAATAGTTATGGAAAGATATAATCAACAACAAACAGAATGGTAGAATAACAACATTCATTCAACTTTCACTGCAGCGGTCACTACCAGGCATAATGTTACTGCCACATAGTCAATGCATCACTAAGTCAAGAACTAGGCAATTACCATTCATGAAGTATTGGCAGATCAACCTCAGCACATTTTAACCTATTTCCACAGCTTGTGTAATAGCAAGGGTTAAACTATACGCCTTCATTGATTTCTGACCAAAATGCCACGGGCTCTACATAGAAAGTCAAAACTGTGTTTTCTAAACTTCTACTGAAAAGGTGACTGCACATCCAGTGCATGAGCTACAAGTTATGTCCATCCATATTAGGTGCCTATATACCTTTATACACTAAATAGAGTTGAATATAAGGGAGCTAAAATGTTGAAAAACTATAATGTTTTAAGTGCATTGTTTGATGGCCACACTGATAGTAAACTCCTCCATATTTTCCTCAAACCACCCACTCCGCAAGCTCCTGAAAAAAGAGAATGACTAGAAAGTGAACAGATCCTGGCTCTGGTCAGACCAAAGTGAGAGAGAGCCTAACTGTTCTACAGCTGAGGGCCCTCCATGGAAAATGCCCTGACAGAAACCCCTTCATTTAAACTGGGAAGGGCAACTCTATTTCAAGCATCTCCACTGAGCCCAACTGCAGAAGTATATCACCATGAGAAAGGTGGTTTTTCAGGTAACTGGGCCAAAAACCTTGAGAGAACCAGAACGAAACCAATTCAGAAGTGAAACTCCATCCAAAAAGCAGGCAAAACACATTTTACACTAGCGTTGGTTTCCAAGTGGTCTTAGAATGCATTACAGTAATGTAGTTTTGAGGTGACAGAAATGGGTGAAATTTTTCAAATAGTTTATTCACTGAAAAAATGCAATTTTGTTTGACTTGAATTTGTTAGTGAATTTGACAAGAATTTGACAAATAATTTCAGCCCCCATAAAATTTTTGGCCTACATTCACAAGCAGATGCTTCACCGAATGGCTGGTGCTGGTAGCATCTTGTTCCCTTTATATTCCTTAGCTCAGTGGTTTGGGTATTCAACTGGGATGTGAGAAACCCAGATTAGACTTCCCCACTGTGGAACAGGAGGATTTGAAGCTAGGTCCCTGGCCAGGTGCTCTAAAGGTTGGGGTGGGGCTGATCAACAATCAACTTTTCTCTACTTTTTTGATTCAACATTTCCAAAAAAGTTTGGATTCAGTCTGATCCAAACCAATTTTCTTTTCTTTTTTCACATTTTAAAGCCGTCAGCAAACAAACCAAAACCTGCAGTAATTCTCCCTGCTCTAGTGACAGATGAATGACTTGCTGTAGCAAGGTCTACATCTCTTCTTAGTCACAGACAAGAAAATAAACTCAGGCCTGGTTTACACTTAAAAGTTATATCAACTTAGCAACATCAGTTAGAGGTGTGGAAAAAAACACATCATAGACAGATAGCCATGCCGATAAAATTCGGAGTATAGATACAGTATGTCATTCGGGTAGATGCTTTTCCTATACGAACAGAAAATCTCCTTTTGTCAGTGTAGGCTGTGTCTACACTAGGGGGCTATGCAGGCACAGTTATGCCAACACAAAGTCCATAGTGAAGACATAGCCTTAGCCATGGCTAAGGCTAACAGAGCATCTGGTAGAAGACATTACAAATGGAAGCCACAATCCAAGACTGAGGTATGGGAAACAACTCAGAGAGATTCTATTGGTTTTCAAAGAACAGAGCTTCAGACAGCTAACTATTAACCAAGCTCTACTCTCAGACAGACACTGGGTAACTGACATAGTTGAATCAAGTGAGACAGAGAACAGTGTATTGTCAGCGTCCTACAGACTCCACACTCCATGTGTAACTGCCAGCTGCTAAACATATTTGTTGAGTAAGATGGGTGACAATGAAAGAGCCCACAGGATGGAAGAGCAATTGTCCAGAATTATCCCCTAAAACCTCTCTCTCAAAAAAAGAAGTTGCTCAAGGGTGACTCCTTCCCCTTCTGCTAGAGAATGCAGATGTATTCAAAACACCCTGTCATCCCCGGTACTGACAGCCAGTTGCGACCTGACGTGGTAGTCACCGATGAGGCCCAGAAAAAGATCATCCTCGTCGACGTCACGGTCTCCTTTGAGGACAGGACCCCAGCCTTCCGCAAAGCCCAAGCTCGTAAACTGGAAAAATACGCCCCCCTGGCTGACACCCTGAGAGCGAAGGGCTATGGGATGCAGATGGATGCCCTGATTGTCAGAGCCCTGGGTGCTTGGGACCCCTGCAACGAACGTGTGCTGCGGACCTGTGGGATTGGTCGATGCTAAGCACGGTTCATGCGGCGCCTCATGGTCTCACCACCATCCGATGGTCCAGGGACATCTACATCAAACACATCACTGGCCACTGACAGTACCAGGAGCCGGAACGACATTGTGCATCAACTATGAGAAAGGGACCGAGAGACTTTTTTCCATTGGACCATATGAACTGGAACCATAAACTCACTGAACATTAAATCTCATCAAATGAGGGTAAATCTATCCTCATCATCGTATCCACTCATTATACTCTACACCTGAACATAGCCATTATATGAACAACATACCCCCATATCTCAATGTCTGTACTTTGACCCGTTAAGCTTTTACCCCCAATCGGGGATATTGCAGATTATGTATTCCTTATGCCACCTGATCCTAAACCAAACTTCGCACCCCTTGATAATCTGTACCTTATTCCCTGATAACCAGAAACTTCTACGCTTAAACTCTGTACCATTTTTTTTATTTTATCATCGTCTTAATAAAATTATTAAATCAAAGTGATCTAAAGAATTAGCATGGACACTTGAGCCTCTTCCTTAGCTAGGAGGAGATATCAATCAGGACAGTTTCTAACCCACATACAGTCCTAGCTTCTCAATGACTGGGTTTAAGTGCAATTCATTCATGTCACTGCATTTGCAACTCAAAACAGCTTAACCTCTTCAAAACTGCAGGAGATTTTAAAACTTTCTTTGAAAAAGAATCAGTTTTGATCTTCAACCTCAATGTTAATTTCTCCAAACCAGCTGCCTCCCAGGTCTCAGGCAACAGCAGACCCTACACGGAAAACTCACCATGAAGAACAAATACCACAGCATGATCTTCCAGTGCTGAGCAGAGAAAGAGTACAAGGGAACAAAACTTTTTTCTACTACCAGATAACCATATAATAGTTCCCCTGGCAGAGGGAGCCCCGGTAAAGTTGCCTGCAGTGGCTGGCACCCACCCTGGAGTGACTTATCAGAATTCCATCTTATTGCTGTGACTATGGTGTGTTCTACACTAAGCAATTTCCCAAAATATAGTAAGATTCTGTCCATGCCATGAAGAGCTCAGAATTTAAGAAAATGGGGAGCATCATATAGATCAGAAAGCAGCATCACAGAAGCCTTCATTTCAAATAATATTAGTCAGATGTGCATTAATCTCCTGATTGCATTTCCAGTTGAATTATTTTCTAGCATCTAATGGAACACATATTCTACCCTGCATTTCAAACACTATGATTTACATTGGCTTTAGTTAATTCTTTACTAATACCACTTCTGTGACTAGATGCATAGCACTCAGTAATAGTGTCCCCATCCACTGTTTTAAAAAAGCATACATAATACCTCTAACATGCCCATCCTTAGTTGGTATAAATGAGGCCTGAGGTGACTTAAGCATCTGGGTATCTTGAACAGCAGCAGAATAGGTTGCCTTCTTCCCTCAGCTATACAAACAGCTAACTCAAATTATTTTTAAAATAAACTCTACAAGAGTACAAAACTATATACAGATATAGAACTCTGGGAAATTTGTAAATCATAAAGTGCTTTTTTATCTCAATATAATCTCGTGGTATGACACAAAATCTTGAAGCCTCAATATGTATAATCTAAAAAGAAAGTGAACAGTGTAGGAAACATCTGTAAGCATGAGTTCTCCAACACTACTTCTGATAAAATTCAGATCCAGACTTAAGGATACACTTGTCTGTTGATTTGTCCCTTAAACTCTCAAACTTTCCTCCTTTTGTCCAATAAAGCTGTGTTTGTCTTCTGTCCATTTGATTAACAAAGCAATTTATTAGAGAAGTTTTCCTTTTTCTGCTACAAAACAGCTATCTCTGATGAAAGCAAAGATTCTGTTGGCAGATGATCACCACAATTTAAATGGTAAAACCTCTAATTACTCGATTTTTTAGATATATAAGGAGCTTGGAAATTTGAAATGTTAATGTAGCCAAGATTACACTTTTCGGACTGCAAGCTTTAACAAAAATAAGCTACTAACACAGTTTCAAAGGTAATTGTTTTAAAGGATAATTAGGATATGCATTGAAATAACTTTCTACGTCTTTCACAGCAAATATCCTACAAAATCTGTCCTCAGCCACAAGACTTGTGCACTGTGATTCTCATTTTCAAACTCATTTTGAACTTTTTGAATATTCAGACACAAAGGAATTACACGGAAAATATCTTGATTAAAATATGCCCATCTAACATCAATTTAAAAAAAAAAATTGGAGCAACATCCAAAACCACCCCCAAGACATACACGGACGTTGCTCTGCATCTAATCCTTTCATATCTAATCCAGAGAGCTGCTAGCTTGGGCGCTTCTGGTGATCTCAGCTGCTAAGGGAACACAAACAAGTGGCTTTTGAGATAACCTAGACCCAATTCAACTAAAACTTTATAGTTATCATTATAGTTAGTCATCACATTACATTTCACTTGACAGTAAATTAGAAACAGTGCAGATCACAGAGCATATGTGTTGTCTGCAAGAAACACCATTCAACCAACCAGCAAGAAGCCACATTCTGCACCAGCTGACGTTTCCAAGTAATTTGAGGATTTAGTCTAATGTAAAGGACACTGTAGAAATCAAAGTGGATCACTGTTGCAAAATTTGCCTCTGAAAGAAAAAGCCTGAGACACAGGATATCCAGAAGAAGCTGAAAATGCAACAAGACTTTAGTATCAGGTAATTTCCAGTGTGTGTGGGGAAGGGGTGTATGTCAAATTATAATACAAAACTAACTCTAATCACATACCTCCACATGGGAAAACACCATGTCAGACTGCTCACTAATGCATAATTAGAGATATTAAGGAATATTGGGATTATAGATATTAAGAAATAGTGTGTTATTATTGTGTTACTGTACATGTTGGAGCTATGCAGGACTTATTTATAAGGCATTGGAGTCGGTCAGTGAAAAGTGGTGATTAAATGATGTATGGGTTAAGTTAAAGAAAGACATTCCCTTGCTTTTGAAGGTTTCCCCCTTAAGTAACCTTAAATGATTATGGGAATTTAATTATATGGTAAGATAACACGATCATGGAACTAGATAGACACCTGGATTCTAACCTCCACAGATGGTAAGCTTCACCTTTTGAATATAAGTATTTGCTGCTTTAGATGCTTCTAAGGTTTCTATTTTATTTTTGGTTTGCTCCATGCACAATGCACATTAACATATGTGCTCTGAGCTCACTCACTACCACCAAATTAAAAATGTATCATAAGTCAAAAGTGTGTGACATTTAGTGCATTTTCCTTCTCAGCTATAGCCCCATTCTGAAATCTGGTCCATAAGACAACTTGAAGGAACATGGGATATGTTAATTTCCCTCCCACACCTACCATATGAAACATGCATTTTATCCATGTTTTACTAAAAATCTAATGGATACAGTATGTGATTATATTGAGGCAAAGGAAAACTATGTTAATTTTTTGAAAAAGAAAATACCAAGATAGAGTTAATGTTTTAAAATATTGGTCTTATTTTAAAAATACCTCAGAATGTGTCTTTTACTCTTAGAGTTACAAGAGGGAAGAGGAACAAGTAAGCACCTAGAGAATTTAATCATTAACAATGAACCATACTATAACTTTTTTTGTCTTCTTCCTAAATGGGAGTTGCAGTCATTTGAAGGGGCTTTGTGTAGTTTTCGTGGCCAGTTCTGGTAAGTGATGCAATATCCGCATTTGAGTCTGTCAGAATAGACTAATTCTATAGTTAAATCAAGGGAAATTAGATCCACTACAACAAAGCTTCTAAGACAATGATGAACCTGTCAGACAGAGGCTAATTACTTTTCTTGTGTATATCCTGTGACAATTTGGCTGATTTGCTGCAAAAAGAATACTTTTAGATTTTTTAAATATTGCAGAGAGTAACAACCTACCATTTTAGAAGCATCAGAAAATTAATAGAACATATTCTATCTAATTCTCTGCTTTACCCCAGATTACTGTATACTTCTCACCTGACTGCCACAGTAGCTAAGGAGAAAGCTTATAAACATATAGAGACAAAAGGAGAAATATTTTAGACAGCTTTATTAAAGACTGGAGTTTTTCCGGATCAATATAATATTTCAAGGAAACAACTCCATTACTGGATCTGACAGAAGAGTTGTGGCACACATATTTACTTGTGTATATATACACACACACATTCATGTGGACCCCTTCAAGGGTTTAGTGATACATCCAGAGCAATTTTAGGGGAAAATGTTTATTCAATGATGATTATGTCAGACCTTTAACATGAAGGAACTTTGTCCCAAAATAGCATACACAGGCTCCTAATACATTCTGATATCATCCATTTAAAAGGAATATCAGACTATCTTAGGACTTCACTCTTTTTGCTGGTTTAATTACTCAGACAGGATGGCGGGCTAGACTACATGGTGCTTGTAGTTTCAGCGTTCTCTATGCATTTCTGATAAATGGGAAAAGAATAGATGACCTGGCAGAAGGCTCAGACAATAACATGTGATTTACAGGACATGAATGCAGCTACTATAAGATTTATCTGACAGCCCTCTCCGATAGTGGACTGTTGAGTATCCGATGGAATGATTTCTAGTCTGGAAAGTCTACTACTGAGTAGCCATACACATTATTTATTTATTAGATGTTTTGGGTTGAAACCATTTTTAAATGATGCACTTCACAATGCTCAGCCATAAATTTAGCTTTAAACCCTAGAAGGGAGGTAGTGTTATTGGAATGTATGTCAGACTGAATTAGGATGAGCAACACAACGCTTTTATAAAGTGGCCTTGAATGCAACGTCGATTCTTTCAAAAATGATATTAATGTCAAATAAGCAGAAACACTTTGCAGTAATAGTAAATGAAGGATTCCTTTTTGTTTTGATAGATTTATATAAATGTAAGTACACACACACAAAGTCTCAAATTTAGCGTGTCAGTCAAAAAACTACTTTTTGATAATTGTATGGAGAATAATCCTTACTCTGGTACATCAATCTGGGTTTAAAATAAGAAGTTTGGGTACTGTACAACATTCAATTATTTAATATTTTCATAAACCAGGGGAGATGAGTAAATTTAAATAAGGAGCACAACAACAAAATTTTTACACGTAAATGCAAGGGGGATGTCTAAATAGCGGACTTGAAAAACTTGAACTACGTAGAAAGATTTCTTTTCAACAGATGTTGTAGTTACTCTTTAAAAATTACTTTACCTAGGAAATGGTTGATTTTCTCCATTTTCCTGGATAAACAATAATAAAATCTCAAACCTTTTTTGCTGCAACAACGTATGATTTTATTACTGTATTGTGTGCTTCTTGGAAAAGAAGAAATGTCCCAGTCTTATACATTGAATTTTTGTTTTTGTTTAAGGTATCGGTATGTAATTGCTATTGGCGTAATACTTTAATAGGGCAAGTACTGAGAAAGAGATTAGGTACAAAACACTGAAGACATCAATCAGAACAGCCCTCCACTTTCATAAAATGTCTGACAAATTTTTGAAGTTTTAAATCAAAATTGTACATGCTTAATTTGTAACTATTGCATTATTTATGTGATTAAAAACTAGTTTTTGACCTGATCTTTCGATCTTTGGCACTCCATCCTCTCCATCTCCTCTTAAAAATTAATTATAATTTTAGCAAGAGGATACCACTTCACTTCCCACCCTATCTTGGGCCAAAATATATATAAATATATATCAATCAAACTCAACCCCATCTCCTCCCGGTATCTGTAAAATGTCTAGTTGAAATTCAATTTCATATCTCTCATGCAGCAAAAGACAGTTCACTTTTTAACAAAATAAATCACTTTTGTGATTGCCATGCTGACCTCTTTGAATTAGGAAAATTCAAAGTGAAAAATGTAATTATCACCCCCAGAACTATCTGTACACATCTGGAGCTAATTTTGGCTTCATTTCTCGCATCATTTTTCATATTCTGCCAAATATTACAACTGCTATGTAACTTTTAAGAGTCAGGTGTGACTTTATTGGTTTATTTCAACTCTTACTCAAAACACGCTCATCCTTCGCTACTAATGCTACTAAGCAATCACCATATCCTCCATTTGATTAGATTAGCATTAAATAGCACTGTGACATGTATGACAAATAGGTGCATTAGAGTGGGTCATTTATTCCTTATACTTTCAACTTCCAACAACCAAGTATGAGACATACTGTACAGAGGACAGTACTGTCCTCTGCAATTTTCAATGTGTTTTTTAAAAAGAAAGAGATTACCTTACAAAAAAAAATAAATGGCAATTACAATGTAACAGGCTAACCAGACCATCTTAAAAAGAAATGTTTTTAGAATCTCAAATCACTAGTTTTTAAAAGAAAAATAGAAGAGTATAACAAGTTTTATATAGGTTTCCAAGTAACATCTATTTATTTTTTTAAATAATCAACAGTAAATTTGTATTCTAAGACTGTAGAGTGGCTAGGTACACTTTCAGAAAATAATAGCAATATTTATGATGAGCAATTATTTCCAAGTTCCCAAAGTTCCATGAAAGATATTAAGTAAAACTTCCAAAAAACAAATATACACCCTTGATATTTTCTGCAGAAGATCGGGAAATTATGTAAAAAAAATTCTGATTACATCCGTGAATAATAAGCCCACTAGAAACATAACTACTCTTCACTAGTTCATTGTAAAATCCATTAGGTGTAATCTCCAGAAGTAATTGTTCTTATTGCACTTTATTGACAATGGAGACTATTGATTTTTCACACCTTACTATGATTCTTTCATTTGTATTCATGAAATGTCCATCAGCACAGTCTAAATAAATTTGGCAATATAGGCACTAAAACGAATAAATCGATGTGAAGAAACATTAATTTTGCATTATCCTTATTCATCAGGCAAGTAAACCATAAGGGTTATAAATGAAGGTCAAAGGTTTTTAAATGGGTCAGAACCCTTGACCTCCAGACCAATACCCTTCCCATTAAAAAAGGCTATTTTAAAGTTTTAAGTAGGGGAATTTACTACCAGGTATCATTTTTAAAGCACCCAAAAGAAAAGTTCAATAAAAACATTCTTCTATTTAATTACAACAGAGAAAGCAAGAGGACACCAAAAGTACATCCATTTGATGAAGTGCATATCATTCTTTAACTACAACTGTAAGAAGGTTATCCAGGTTCTTATCAAGACTACCCAAAGAGATTTTTAGAGCATCTAAGGTGATTTTGTCTTCAGGAATGTAGAAAATCTCAAAGTGTTGACCATCACAGCCACTTTCATATATTTTCTTTCCTCAGATTCAAAAGTACTTGCCAAAAACAATTAACAACAAGGATTTCAAAATTATTTATCACTCATTTTATAACCTCTACACAAAAGAAAAAAAGCTCACTTATCCCAGAGGATTTCAAGTGCCACTATACAAGGTGCAGAAATCAATCTGTTTCCCTAATCTTAATACTTTATTTTCTCTTATGAAAAGAGCAGCAAGGAATTAGACTTCAAGACTGAGGTTATGTAAACGCTCGACATTTTTAATGTGACACAAAAACCTCAGTGTCTTCACTCACCTGAAATGTCATAATTAGTATAATGTCATAATCCATTGGCAATCAAAGTGTCCAGAATGTAGCCATTCTGGACTACAGTTAAAAATATATTCTAATTGTAAGCATGTTTACCGTAACTTCAGCTATTTATCAAAGGCAGCAATTTCAGCCACACAACTTTTCTACAGTATTACTACTACTACTATCAATTAAAACTCACCTGAGAGCAAAGTAACATGACCAACTCCACCACTGAACTACTAGATTTCATGCAGACCAGACCTACAAAAAGAAAAAGGGATTTAATTATACTTAGGTTTGTATTTATGTGGTATTGGGTATTAAACTTATTAAACATCTAGTACATTTGTTTTAATATATAAAAGTAACTATGTCTTAAACAGCATCTTTGCAATCAATTAAAACTGAATTTTTACACTTACATTTAAATGTATATTAGCTCCAAACTATATTAGCTTATAATTCATATGCTTAAATTGGAGATCATAATTCAATTACTGTTTTGAAAAATTAACTTATGCCATAAAATGCTACCTCAGATTTATTTAACTGCAATTGCATATATATTTGTGTTTCAAAATACTAGCATAAGCGTGAATAGCACATGGTATATTGATCCATAGTATCTACGCTTTACTATTTTGGGGAGGATTGGTCATTATCTATGCAGAGAAAGGAAATGGCTCTATGACCTTTGCTTTCTCCATTGCACTTTCTCCCTTCAACCCCCTAGCTATCAATCAAGTTTCCATTTTGTTTCATGGCAGCAGACATCCCAAACACTCTTATTAGTACTTTGACCCATGACCCCACACTAAACCTTAGCAGAAGTGCAAACAGTTACCTATTATATATATATCTTGTTTATAAACTAATTTGATTATTATTATTATTTACAATTCACATTTCATTTTGGCTTGTCTACGGAACATCAAAGTTGCTTTTCAACTTTTGCTTTCATCTATTATAGAAAATGTTCTCTTTTATTATGCTTTTGGGTATTATGGAGGCATTGGTTGCAACCCCATAGTTAAGGGTACGTTCTGAACTGGGCTTAAAATGGGGCATATATTTCTCCACTTGTAGATGTTTTTTCAGTATGAAATTTCAGTGTTAGAAAACGTGAAGGACAAATGCTATTTAGTACAGGTTGAACCTCTCTAGTCCGACACCCTCGGGACCTGACCAGTGCCGAACCAGAAAATTTGCCAAACCATGGGAGGTCAATATGTAGTGAGTGGGTCTCTGTTTATTTTTATCTCGCTGACACGAGTGAATTTCAATAAATTGAACAACGCTTGCAACACCGCCTAGCCAAAGCTTACCGGCTCTCTTCATAATAAACTGTTAGTGTTGTTACACAATTTTATTGTATTGGCACAAGGAAATAAGTAGATAAAGCATAAAAAACATAAAATAAAATCATGCTGGACCACGGATGTTGCCGGACCAGAGAGTGCTGGACTAGAGAGGTTCAACCTGTAGCTCTGTTTTGTGTAATAAGGCTCAATAGGAAATGTTTGAAATTAATTTGTGGTAGCCATATCTGTCTGTCTATATCTATATACAAACACAACAAAAACTGGTAGGGGGTAAATTATCTAGATCTGGTACAATAGGTAGTTCTTAAGAAGATATTTGAGATTAAGGATCATTTTTTTGCTGTTATACTTCAGAACTGAAAGTTTATCATCAGAATCAGGCACAAAATCTTCGAAGAAGCTCAAGAAGTGCCCTTTTTCAAAGTGACGACAGGGATCTAATGTTCCCAATACAACTGAGGCCTTAGGCTGCTCTAAATCAATGTGGCTGCTATTTTCCTATAAATCTAGGCAGCCCTTAGTAAAGATGGTGTAATCTTTGCCCCATTATGGTGTCCCTGAAGCACTGTGGGTACCAACTCTTCCCTGAAACAATCCTTAATAGCATGTTCTGTGTACCTCTATTCAGACAAGCACTGAAGGCACTTGACCCAGTGGGTACGAAAGCACGGTCTGCTACCACCATGTTTCTGCCAGAGACCCCAGACACCCTGCCTCTGTGACCCATTCCTTCTTATCTAAATTCCAACAGCCATAGACCCTCTGTCTCCAGGAAGAAGAGAGCCACAGCTAATTCACTTCCAGCAGATTCATCAAAATTGCTACCCCTTCCATTATTCCTAACAGTTGTGAAGTCAAGATAACCCTGAAGACAGCAAACCCTATCTTGTCAGGAGGCAGAGAGAGGGGCACTGTGAAAAGCAGGTGAGCATGCAGTGCAGGAGAACATGGTGGGCTGGAGGGGGAAAGCTTTTTGGGATTTCCAGGGCAATATGGAGGGCAGGAAGGGTAAGTGGGAGTAAGAGAGCACCTCTGCAGAGCGGGTAAAGCAAGGCTTCCCTCTCACCGAACCAACTCGGGGACGAGCTGGAAGAAGGGGACCAGCATAAATGCTACATCACCCCACACAGCAGGATAGACAATAGAAGGAGAAGCCTGTCAAACCTGAGGAGGAGAAGCCTGAGGACTAAGTGGGGCCAACAGTGCAAGAAGCTTGCTAAGGCCCTACAGTGGGCTGAGTTGCAACCCAGCTCCAATAGAAGAGCTGGCTCCTGCCCAAAGGAGAAGACACACATTCAGAGATAACCCTGGGGGGAATGGGAATAGAGTTCAAAGAATATACTTCAGGGGAACCCTGAAAGCAGGAGATAACTTGTGAGTATTTGGGACTTTTTTGTTATGGCCCCTTTTGTATGGGGTTTTATAATAAACCAGCTTCAAAGAGGGTATTATTTAGTCAAGCAATCTCAAGAGTGCCTAAAGTGGAGATACTGGCTTCCTGAGAAGGAAAACTGGGGCAGAGAGTACATGCGCCACCACACTAACTCAGCAGGGGGAGCATTTCAGAGCAGGCACGCCCTATAGCAGTCTGAATATTGCTTAAATATTTCCACCTAGCTGAAATACAAATAAAATAAGACCTATATATAAATAGGCAAGAATTGCATGTAGCTACAGTTTCCAATTAAGTTTTGAATTGTAAAGAGTTTTAGTTTGTAAAATTAGGTTATTTTAACAGTTTAAA
Source organism: Lepidochelys kempii (assembly GCF_965140285.1). Lineage (NCBI taxonomy): Eukaryota > Metazoa > Chordata > Testudines > Cheloniidae > Lepidochelys > Lepidochelys kempii. The sequence goes on from NC_136383.1 coordinate 57,067,428, forward strand.
ATTAGTTTATGTAGAGTTTTCTTTAGAGCCTTCACGTTCGGCGAAAAAAATTAAAAATGGAAACTTACTTGTACCTTCTATCAGCAGCTCCTGCCCATGGCTACCCAAAAGAGTGCGAGAAAGGAAGGGAGCAAAATCCACAAAAATCTCTCTCAGAAGAGGGGCAGCCTTTTCCAAAGCATGTTCAAGCCTCTCTGTAATACTAATTAGAAGATATGTAAGATTAATGAGAGAACAAGAAGTCAAATTTTCATAGGAAGAATTATTTTTGACATTATCATCAAATTTGACACGATACAAAATTTATTAACAGGAATCAGCTCCCAACCAATGCCCTTTCACAAAATTACTTTGTAATATATTCAGTTTAAGGACATGATCCAGCACCCATTGAAATCAGTGGAAAGATTCCCAAGTTCAACAGTTCCCAAGTTCACTGAACCAGGCCTTAAATTATTAACCATGTCTTAATAAATAGTTTATAGGAACATGCCAATAAATTACATCATCAAAAAACGAGTGGTCTCCAAACTTTTTGGCTCGCGCATCCCCAGGGTGACCTGCCACAGGGGCACCGCCAACGGAAGAAGACCAGAAGACCTGCCGAAGGCACACCGCCAATGGAAGCAGTTCCGCCGGACGGGAATACCAGCCGTGGACGTGCAGAGCTGCCGCCGAAAAAAAAAAACGGCGGAGTGCCATCCGGCGGCACTACTGCTGCCGCGCACCCCAGTTTGGAGACCACTGATCTAAACATGCAATTAAAGTAGTTACCTCATATTTGAAGCAGAATCCTCTGGAACAGAAGAAACCGTAGGCACAGGTGGCAATTTTGAATTAGATGATCCACTGCCTACGAAAGAAAGAGAGAACTCATCAGATGGGAAGCCTGGGCAAGAAGGATAGACCACAGGAAAAGAAGTCAAACACTCAAGTTTGAACCCTAGCATACTAATTACTTGCAAACATGCGTGACCTTGGGGCCAAGGTGGGCGAGGCTTTTTATGGAGGCGGCGGCAGGGGCTGTGGGGAGGAATGACACAGCAATGTGGGCACAAACACCCCTGAAGTTGACACCCATGACAACTGCCCTGCTCACCTTCCCCTAAAACTGGCCCTCTTTGGGCAAATCCCTTCACCTCTTTGTTTTTTTGGTCTGTAAAAAAGGAATACCACCAACATACATTCCTACTTCATAGGTGTGTTTCAACAATCATTTTTTAATAATTCTATAGTTCAAACATGAATTAATTTAGGGGATTCTTATGGCCAGGTTACACAGGAGATAAAACTAGATGACCATTTCTCTTATAATCTATGAATGCTTGTGAAAGTTTGAAAAAAGTAAAATTGTAAGTATTATTGAGAGTGCAGGCTTCATTAAGTCCTGGTATCTTACCTAATTTTCATACATACATAAATCTACATGTGAAGTTAAATAGGAGTGTTTTAAGTATATCATATACTTTTTCTTTTTTATTGCTAAAGAGCTCTCCCATACTCTCTGAGCACCTTGAACAGAGAATCCCACTAATTTTTTCCCGTTAAAAGTTCTCTGTCAGCTCAATGTATAATACTAAAACCACCTTCCTTACAGTTAAGGAACATAGGAGATAGAACAACAGATCTAATTCACCATATTTAGTCTAGCATCCTTCTTTTGGTAGCGTCTCAAAAATTTTTCCTGATGAACATGCCAAGCATGGAAAATTTTGAGCCGAAATTTGACAATTGCAGCTGAAAATGGGTCTTATAACAGGAAGCATCAAGCAACCTTAATAATAGACAAGGCTACCAGCCCTACCTATACTCAAAAACATAGAACACCACCCTCTTAAAATACAAAACACAAAAAGTAAGTAATAGGTCCAGTTCAGTAAAGGGAAGATAATCAGAGGGCCAACGCTGAAAAAAACCGTAAGGGACAAAATTAGCCCTGGTCTACACTGGGGTGGGGGGGTGGGAATCAACCTAAGTTACGCAACTTCAGCTACTTGAATAACATAGCTGAAGTCTACGTACTTAGATCAACTTACCGTGGTGTCTTCACCGCGGTGAGTTGACTGCTGCCGCTCCGCCGTTGACTCCGCCTGCGCCTCTTGCAACGGTGGAGTATAGCAGTCAATGGGAGAGCACTTGTGGGTCAATTTATCACTGCTAGACTAGACGCGATAAATCAATCCCTGCTGGATCAATCGCTGCCCAGCGGGTAGTGGAGACATAGCCTTTGTGCTGAAATCTGAGGGTATGTCTACACTGCAATTAAACACCTGTTGCTGGCCCGTGTCAGCTGACTCAGGCTCATGGGGCTGTTTAACTGTGGTGTAAGCCCTCGGAGGGCCCCAGAATCCAGGCTCCAGCGCAGGCCTGTTCTTCTACACTGCAATTAAACAGTCCTTTAGCCCAATCTCCATGAGCCCAAGTCAGCTGACATGGGCCAGCCACAGGTGTTTAACTGCAGTGCAGACATACCCAACAGTTCAATATCAGGCTCAACATAGCAAAGCTGATGCTGCCTTCAGATGCAAAATGGAAATCCTAACCAGCAGGCTCTGTGAGCACAGATACTGACAGTACAAGTCTGAAGGAATTGTTTTTAAATGTGGCCAGGACCAACACCAGTATGTAAGTTTTTTTGGATTTGTTTTTTTTTGTTTTTTTTTTTAAAAAGCTTCCAATTTAGGGCCTAATTTTCAAATGTGGACTTCTATTTTTTTGTGAGCAAAATTTTATGGCTGAGATTCATTTAAGCTTTAACTGTAATTCATGGTATAATTTGTTATTTGCACATTTGGAGATAATTTTGGAAATTATTCAGGACAGAATTAAAGTTGGGTGGGCAGCATAAATTGGGTAATGTGGAAGTGAGTGACGAAGGTTTATATGACTGCAAGAAAATGCTGGATCCCTTAACTGCTCATTTCCAGCCATTATAAGCTTGGGAGAAGGGCGGGGGAGGGGTTAAGAATAGTTTTTTAAAGTATCATGTTTTTGGATGTTAGCTGGATTTTACTGAAACATGTTTTCAACATAAACACTTCTTAAATTATTTTGAGAATAAGTAGTAGTTCATAACCGTATAATTGTTTTTTTTTTAATACAGTTTCTTTGAACACTATTTCTTTTACATATTCAAAAAAAATTAAAAGAGACATTAAGTACAAAAAAATCAGTCAGATGATGTGGTAAGAATTAAGAGACTAGACTGTTAGATACAACCTTCTGTATAGAGAAGCAACATACAGACAGTGATGAACTTCTTGTGACACTGAATTTCACAGATTGACTCAAATGCTCTGTAAAGGACTATATATTTACTGGTTTTTCTTTCATTGAATGACCCCTGTTCTTGGAATATGTGGCAGGATTAAAAAAGACTATCTAATCAGTTTTCATTATATCCTTTATAATAAAATACCTCTTAACTTTTTGCCTTTCCAGTAAAAGCAGTCTGTCTTTGCATTTTCCCCTTGGAGCCCAGCAATAGCCAACCAAGTACTTATGCAGCAAGCCCTCAACCAGTTTGTAAATGCTCCCTTCCTACTCACACCTCCAAGATTGAATACACCTTCTCTATAGCATGCCCAGATCTTGCCACTCCATGATGCTAGGCTGAACAAAAGAACTCAAAATGTAAGATTCCCAGAAAATATTCTCAACATACAAAATGCATTTTGTATTAGTATTTCCTTCAGACATGTCCACCAGAATATATTTAAAATCTAGGATAAAGAGGTTGTTGTTAGAAGATTGCCACAAATACAAGGAGCTATTATGACCTAGTGAGGTTTTAATGTTACCATCTATCAAAGATGTGATGGTATCAAGTATCACAGCAGCACCCAGTTAAGGGCTTATATAATCTAATACTAAGGTGGGATGTTCTTTAAACATCAGAGAGATGGGAGACATTCTAATATTTTTAGCCAAAATGAAAAATCTCTCAAGAAAACATGGAAGAACCCAAAGAATCATCTTTCAGGTTAGTGAAACGGTGTAATAAAATACCACGAGGCTACCCTTGGTTCTGGTTAACTTTCACTATTTTATACTGCCATGCACTGGCATTAGTATAAATGTTGATGGATGCAGAAAGGCCATTACTCATGACACAACTGCTGTTTTTCCTTGTAGTAACTAAAACTAATTGTGCACTATAGAGACAGACTAAATGGAATAGCAAAACCTGTACAATATACTGCATACATGCTTAAATTATTAAAATCAGTACTGAAGTTAAAATGCAGGCCTAAAATGGGGAAACAGCACTAAGCAATTTATGTGTGAGAAATCGCATAGGGCAAGTCATTGTATAAAATGAAAATCATTTTTAACAATGTAATGGTATGTATGGCCTAAGCTTCTCCATCCTTAAGAGATCACACTCCAAATTCAGACATGTTTCATAATAAGAAATGGCTTAGATTTGTCAGAGCAGAGATTTCCATTGAGATGTAAATGAATGTGCACAGTGGTTTTTCCACCAAATAAGTGTGTCATGTAAGTTTTTTGGATACATTTATTAATTTTATAAGCAAATTGGGCTTTCAGTTTTTTTAAAATGGCTTTTTGTGCAGTTAGCCAAAAATGAAGCATTTCAGAAGTATGATTTCATCTACTGCACACATGTGGGTAAGTGTAGTAGCTACTTCAAACATGTGGAACCAAACTACCTTATCTCTTCCTTATCCTTTCACTGATAAACTGGCTCCTTCAAACTGACAGTTTTACAGACATTTGCAAGAACATAAAAGAAAATGCAAATAGATCATCTGTCTAACACCCTTCTAGTGAAAGCTTATTGTTTATTCAGGGTCCCCAAGGGTCTAAACAAATAATGTCTCTAGCAATAGCGTTATTCAAAACTCCTTATATCCTTGTGTGTCTCTATAACACAAAAAGCAACACATAGACACTGCATGCTGTACAGTATTTAGTGAGATATCGGACAGGGATAGAAATAGGAAGAGGCCAATTAAATGAAAAGATCTGCTTAATTTTGCCCAACAGACAAAACATTTTAAATGACTATCTAGTAAACTAATGAGCCAGTTCAAAAAATAAACTTCCTATGAATACAAAGAAACTATCATGAAAGGGTTTACAAGCTAGAAGGATCTGTTACATAAACATATCTTCTGTATACTAAGCCAAAACAAATTTCATTAAATTGGTGCACTCTGATATGAGCTGCTTTTAAGAATGGTTTTTGACCCAATTAATATGTTTAAACACTTTCTATTGGGGATGTTTCTATGAAAATATCTGTCAGCGACAGATGAAGTAAAACAAACTGACAATATTAAGTCTGTTATTAATCTTCAGCCACTGTTGCAATTAGGTCTCCTCAACTTAGCTGCCACACTTCAAGTAGCTCCTTGAGTGACTTTTACACTGATGTCAATGTGAAGTGAGCAAAACAGTTTCTGGTTCTATTTGTTTCCAATACTTAGCCCTAGTCTACACTACAAACTTACGGCAGTGTAACTATGTCGCTCAGGAGTGTGGAAAATCCCTAAGCAACGTAGACCTAACCCCCAACATAGACAGCGTTATGTTGGCTTCTCCCGACAACATAGCTTCCACTTCTCAGGGAGGTGGAGTACCTACTCTGATGGGAAAAGCTCTCCTGTTGGCATAGGTAGCCTCTTCACAAAGCACTGCAGCTGCACCATTGCAGTACCGTAAATGTAGACAAGCCCTTAGTCAATACTTTCATCTTAAGACCTTAAGGTGCTTTCACTTACAAGTGAAGTAGGTCAGCATTATTCCCATTTTAGAGCTAGGTAAACCGAGGCACAAAGTGATTATTTTCTCATAGCTGAGAATGGAAACCTGAAGCCCAGACTCCCAGTTTGTGCATTAGCCACAAGACCATCCCATTTATTGCTGCAACCTTTCCTCCCTTTCCCTCTTTCCAACCTAGTCTCTCCACCAGTCTCCACACCTCAGTCCCTTTTCTGATCCTATCCCCTTCACACTGTGGTTGCTTCCTGGGGTGGAAGATGCTACTACTCAGGGTTGGAAGTATCTATTCTTCCCCACTGTTTCTACACTGTGAGGCAAGGTATGGTGAGAATGCAGTTGAGAGGACAAGACCCAAAGGAAGCCTCTGGCAGGGCTGTGGGTGGAGAATTTTGAGGGGAATTGTATGCATGAGTGAATGATAGCAGGGGCAAATGTGTGACTGTCACTTCAGATAAATAACATTTGCCAATGTAGTCAGTTCCTTTACAGCATCCTCACTTTCTAAAAATAATGCTTGAAAAAAGAATATGGAAATGGATAGCACTAAAAAGAAGCTAAAAGTCTCAACATTGAATTCCCTACAGTGAAAAATTGGTAACAAGTACTGTGGGTGCAGTACCACAAAGACAGGAGCAACCACAGAAAACAGGGCAGGAAATGCAAGGGGTTTTTTTGTTTTTGTTTTTTTGCACTAAAAGTCTGTGAAATTTACATCAACACATAATAATTTTAAAACATTGACAAGGAAGACTAAGTGCCCCCAAACAGAACACACAAATATCCCATCAGAATGCACAAAAATAGCTTCGCTACCTTTGACTAGTCTCACCTCCCATGACAAAATGGCTAGCTGTACCAACTAATGACTAGCTTCCTAGATCATATTCTTCAACTCCACCTAGATCAATTATCTTATAATTTGTTACCACTTCCCCATCCAAGGACTCTCCAGATCTGCTCCAGGTATTTCCTCCTTCCAGGAGTGTTTTCAGTCTGTCCTTCTGGTTTCTTACCATATTACTTTATTACAGGGGCGGGCAAACTATGGCCCGCAGGCCGCATCTTGCCTGCCAGCCATTTAATCCAGCCCTCGAGCTCCTGCTGGGGAGTGGGGTCTGAGGCTTGCCCTGCTCTGGCACTCCAGCCAGGGAGCAGGGTCGGGGACTAGTTCTCGTGGCTCCCGGAAGCAGCAACATGTCCCCACTCCGTCTCCTATACATAGGGGCAGCCAGGGGGCTCTGCTCCGCACACTGCCCTGCCCCAAGCACCGCTCCCACCACTCCCATTGGCCAGGAACCACAGCCAATGGGAGCTGCAGGGGTGGCGCCTGCAGACAGGGCAGCACGCAGCAGAGCCGCCTGGATGCCCCTATGCATAGGGGCCGGAGGAGGGACATCCCACTGCTTCCAGGAGCTGCTTGAGGCAAGCGCTGCCCAGAGCCCGCACCCCTGAGCAAGTCTTGTGTGTCCCAGCCCTGATCCCCCTCCCACCCTCTGAACCTCTTGGTCCCAGCCTAGAGCACCCTCCTGCACCCCAGACCTCTCATTCCCAGCCCATCACAGAGCCTGTACCCCACAGCCAGAACCCTTACCCCACCCTCAGTGCCCCAAGCCCCTGCCCCAGCCCTGATCCCCCTCCTGCCCTTCGAACCCCTCAGTCCCAGCCCGGAGCACCCTCCTACACTCCAAACCCACATCCCCAGCCCCACCCCAGAGCCTGCACCCCTAGCTGGAGCCCTCACACACCCCACCCCCACTGACCCAGCCCAGAGCCCCCTCCTGCACCATGAACTCCTCATTTCTGGCCCCACCCTGGAGCCCACACCCCCGGCCCAGACCTCACCCCCTCCTATATGCCAACCCCAATTTCATGAGCGTTCATGGTCCGCCATACAATTTCTATACCCAGATGTGACCCTCGGGCCAAAAAGTTTGCCCACCCCTGCTATATAAGGAAGGAGTGCCAGACTCAAATCCCTTGTAGCAGTCATGAGTTCAAAATTACTTCACATGATTTTAAACTGTACAGCAGGGCCTAGTCCAGCACAGGTGTAAGGACCTGATGAATTTTACATGCTAGTGGTGGTCCCTCTGAAGTCAAAAGGAATTCCTCATAGTGTGCAGTTACATACATCTTTTTCAGGATCATGTCCTTGGTCTCTATATCTCAGAAGAATTTCTGAGCCTTTTCCAGCAGCCAAACCACATCTGTTGACAGCCTCAGGTGTGTGCACCAGCACCAATACACTGAGACTAAGAGTCCTGAGGAACAGTGATTAATGATCACTATGCAACAAAGTGACTAAACCCAAGACATTAAGATTGTGACTATCCTAGGTGGAATGTGTCTGTTGCTCAGCCTGTTTTATTAGAAAAGCCGAGTTAATCAGGTAAGAGCAGCTATTTGTTAAAATGATATGAAGAAATTAAAATACTATATATAGCCTTCATGTAAAACATTGTAACACTCCAATTTATATTCACTAACTAGACATCTAGTCTGAAAGTTTGTTGTTGTTGTTTTTTAATAGATTGAATGTGCTTTTTTCTTAATAGCCAGGTAAACAGTCTGAAATTAATATAAGGCCAAACCTTTTTCTCAGCTACTTTCTTGTACGCTAAATGGGGCCTAAAAAATTATGTGGAGATAAAAAAAATTGTGATATGACCTCAGAAGAAAAACATCAATTTTCTTATTTCAGTCCTTTTTAAAAAAAAAAAATAGATATTACTATTACTCATTTTTGCCCACTTTTTTTCTCGCATACCACAAGGTTAAAACCCTCATACAAGAGTATTTAAAATTGAAGTGTAGACAATTTACATAATCAACACAAACACAAATTACTTATACTTTTAATATTTTATATCAGTGGGAACTAGTGTTTCCATTTAATCTTTATTTTTATTAAAAATAATTTCCAATCAATAGTCATGTTTTAATCAGTTTTAGGCATGATTTCATGTATCCCCTAAATTTTTCTTTTTAATGAATTAGATTGCCAGTCCAAACAAGTCTGGTATTTTTAATCCTACTTTGTTTCTTTTTATGCATATCGATTTAGATTAGAAGTCTCAGTTTTTGCCAACCCTTCCAGACATTCTGGAGGTTATACTGGTACAAGTTACATCATTATTGTTCATTGTCTGGATTTCTTATACATTTTACAGTACAGCAGCATTCAACATATTCCAAAATCATTTCTACAAAAAAAAGTATATCCCATTTAGAGAGCCTGCAAGTTAAATTCCATTGATGTGCTTCTAGTCAAAGTGATTTAAATCATTACAGCAGTTTCTCAATAATCTAGGCCCTATCTGACTGAGGAAAATAGGGCATGATTTACCATGTTGGCTAACAGATTTTAACTAATGTGCTTTTATCATATACAGAGTGTAAAGCCTTCAAAAACATGCTACTTGCTCCTGGTCAACCCTAGGCTCCCTCTTCAACTGTGGCATGTTTTTAAAACACAACCTATTTCCCTAGTCTAGATCTGCCTCCTAGACTAATAGACGACTACCTCCTGGAAATTTGAGTGATGAACTCAATTTTCCTTTTTGTATCAGGCAGTAAGAAAGTATTGGATCACAAAAGCTTTTCCTTTCATGTAGCATGGTTGCAATTAAATCTGAACGACCCCCACAAGTACTTTTGCAGAGAGCTGGAGAGAACAAAGATAAAAATAAATGTGCCCACAAGGGCACTTGAGAAGGGGACTGTACTTGGTCTTCTTGTTTCTGATACATCATTGGCAACAACTAGCTCCTGCAGTATAAAGAAATGCCCAGTTAACAGGCACGGAGGGATGCTTCCTTGACATAGAGCTTCAATTCAATTCAAAACTTTAGCATGCAATTTGGTGGTTTTGGTGGGCACAGATACTTGGGAGAACACACACAGCCTTGAGACTACAAAATGGCTGACCAAAAAGAGCAGGCCTTCCGCATTATATCAGAGCGTTAGACATGTTGTACAGAAAGAAAGGAGAGCCTCAGGACTCAAAATACCACATGACTGTGTGTTTATGAACAACTTATACTAAGTCTGTCCTCAGTGAAGAGTACCACAGCAATTACTCAGATTTCATGATGGCAAATTTGTCAGGATAAAACTTTCTTGCCTTTATAGGGAATATATTCAGACTTATTTTCTGTTAGCATAAATATTCTGTATTGCAATATACAAGTTTCATGATCATACTTAACTTGAGAAAGGCTTTTAAAAATAAAAGTACCTCACGAAAAAATATTACCTATTAGAAGAAGTGCAACATATCCCTATGCTAATTACAATTGCTTCCTACTGTATGACTTCTGCTTATTAATAATATTCTCATCTTTTTTGGAATTATGGGAAGTATTGTTAAAAGCAATCAGATTCTTATATTTGCTCTCCCCTATAATGAGACAAAAAAGAACAAAATGAAATTAACGGCAGGAAACTTAGAACAAAAGTAAGCTTATTCAAATCAACAACATCACTGGTAGTCAGTAAAAATACTTTAGCAGGATTCTTTTGTTTAAAAGGAGGTTAGCTTTATAAGCATTTCCAGCTACTGCATGCAAGCTAAGAATCATACGAGTAGTCAAACCTTGTGCTTTAAGGTGTAAGCTGATCACTGGTGATGGTCAGAAAGGAATGCTCATGGTCACAAACCCAAGTAACACCACTGTATGATTGGCCAGATTTAACATACAGGTATTTTACCTTTTTCTGAAGTATCTGGTACTGGCCATAGTTAGAGATAGGATATCAAGCACATGCTCCCAACCCTGCAAGCTGTCACATGTGTGCATCAGCAGACATATGCAGAACAGCTTGCAGGATCCAGGGCCTCAGAGTTTCCTCTGTCTGATCCGGTATAAAAAGTTCTATATTACCTAATACATACAGTTAGGGGAAAAAAGCAACTACAAAAAAAGCACCTTTCTAATATAGATTCAGATAAGTTTTCCAACAGAAAATAAAAATCAATAATTGTTAATATTCTAAGCATAGCGAGATTTTTAAAAAATAATTCTTTGCTGTCCTACTCTAGGTAGGAATTAAAACATAAGGCCACCAACACAAAATCTTTAGTTACATAATTAGCAAATGACGCACAAATAAATGTGTTTATCTGCAATGTTTCGGAGGTTAAAACTTTGGAAGTGTCTCCCCTTCACAGGGAATCTCATTACAGATGATTCCACTTCTATTACATTTTTCTGTTTCTTTTCTATTAAGCTGTCTTCCGTTTACCCTTACTCACCAGGATATTCTCCTGTCAGGTCTGGGGCCTGCGCTGAATCTAATGAAGAAACCACGCTGACAGCATTTGTGGGTACACTCATGGTAGCTGTAGAAGGGGAAATTGTTGATTTCTTTGGAGCTACAACAACACTCCTACATGGAGAAATATATAAAGTTAGTAAATAGTCTTTTTTTTTTTTTTTTTTTTTACATACAGTGGCCCTTTTTTCAAAGGAAAGAAACACAATACATACAGAATTCTGTTTTCCGCAAACCATGTTAGCTAGCAAGTTCAACACTTCTTTCCACATTCTTTTTTGCCAGCCTATCTAAAGATATGCACTGACACTTTATCCATGTTCTCCCTCTCCTCCTTCCAATTGTTTATAGCAAGGCTTTAACATTCATTTCAATCCCCCAGAAACATGGTCAGCTAAAATACCATGGATATACAACTACTAGGGTGGGTTACTTTGGGATCTATCACAGTTCCAGTAAAAACACCTTTTGCCTTTGGTATTACTCATATTGAGTACCGCTTTAAGAGCAACACCATGCTTTAATGATCTAATATAGCTGAAAACAGAAAGGTAGAAAGGGGCTGCAATGTCAATATAGTCAAAATAAAAGATACTGAGATCTGACAATATCCACCTTGAAAACTGTCTAGATGTGATAGGCTCCTTTAATTCTGTTTTACAATACTGGAAGGCTTCTCAGTGGAGAAATCTACAGTATAAAAATAACTAAAACCATCCTGAAATGCTAATGTATAGTACATATGTTAATGTCTTTTCATTACATTTCAAATGCATCTTATATGGAAATAAATCTATGGATATATCTGAACTTAAAGAAATACTTATTAAAACAAATCAGAAGATTCTTAGAGCTGAAGACAGTGTCACCAGTCTTTACATAAGCTAACTTTCAAGCATTACATTCAACAATAAATATGAAAGAAGATAATGACGACATGTAAAATGTCAAATTAGGCATGGAGATTTATCTTGTCCGCTACCAAGAATCATAGACTATCAGGTTTGGAAGGGACCTCAGGAGGTCATCTAGTCCAACCCCCTGCTCAAATTAGGACCAATCCCCAATTTTTGCCCCAGATCTCTAAATGGCCCCCTCAAGGATTGAACTCATAACCCTGGGTTTAGCAGGCCAATGCTCAAACCACTGAGCTATCCCTCCCCCCTTAAAGAAATCTATTTATGATACACCAATTTCAATTAAATTGTAGTACTTTATTCCAAATACCTAAAAGACCTTGTTAAGCATACTTCTAAGGCATTTTTAATTGCAAGTTAGCTCCATAGACATGCAAAAACCCAACTAATGAGGTAAAGAGTGCAGCCGATATATAATGCACTCCCACAGCAGCGCTTACTTTTAATTACCTGGTGTTAACTGTAAGTTGAAAATCTTCAACATTCAATTTATTTAATCACATCTTCTGTTGACAACACTATAACTACACACTGAAATTATTCCCTTAATAACTTTAAAGAATTCAGTTTCTAAATAAAGTTACTTAGAAACTTGAACCAAACTCAGGCGTGGAAAGAAGGTTTTTGTTAAATACTTTAAAAATAATTTTAATTAGAAGGGGAAAATGGATCACAGTTGTCTTTCTCCTTCACTCCAATGGATGTCACATAAGCTAGGCTGTGTTACTGATTAAATCAACCTTCCAATTGCTAGGAGTAGGGCAGCCACCGTACTTGGGGGTAGTGTGTGTCACATCATTATAAGGGTGACTGCTAATGTTAACTATACACTAAAAAACAGACGTAACAACCACCTGAGCCCCAAGCCAAGTCATTGTGCTTGAGCCATGAATTTCTCTCATATGTACATGTCGGTTTCCACCAAACACGTACAGTGTATTAGAAAACTAGTTTATAAAAATATATACAGAGTCTGCTAAATTATACATACATTGCCATTAATGTACAATGGGGCCTTGCATTTCCTCATGCCTTACATTACAGAGCATAAAACAGACAATATCCCTCTAGACATGCAATACTAAGACACTATTATTGCTCTTCTTTAGGACAAGTTCAAAAACCAGGAAGGAGATAGGAGAGCAATATATATTTACTGGGTTTTAGTAACATGGGTATACTATTAATATTAGGATGTGCCCCCAGCATCTGACTCACACTAGTAAATTTCATGTGCATTTCCTTGCTGGATTTAAATTGTTTTATTGTCAAAATACTCAATACAAATATTTAACTAGGATCCAGAGATCTATATTTCATGAATGCAGATGTGTTCACATAGTCTGTATCAGACCTTAATGTAAAACATGGAGACATTTGTTTCCTTACCTGCAAAAGAGTTACAGTAGCATTTTCTCAAGTTCCTACCAACAAACACAAAGTGCATTACAAGAAAACTGGAATGGATCCTAATATAAAAGCAGGGAAATAGTTTGGTGATAAAATTCTGGAGCCACTAAAACTTTTGACAAGGTAGTTATTGTGTAGGCATAATAGCTTGTTGTTGAATAGCTCTCTCTCCTACATCAATGCAATTATTTTAATACTGGAAGGTACCAAAATTAACTTAAGAACAAAACATGTGTTACATTTTCTTTTTTCATTTATAGTGTCATATGTTTTCAGGATTTTTCTAAACCAGTCAGTTCTCAGGAATCATCAAAACAAGAGGCCTTCCACGTTTCACTCCTGGGGGAATTCTGTGCAAAAAAATAAAAAATTCTATGCACAATATTTCAAAATTTTGCAAAATTCTACACATTTTATTTGTCAAAAATAACACTATATTATGACAGCAGTTTCAGTGACTTTGGTAATTTATTTCAAAATACCTGTCAGCAGGTATATCTGTAATAATACAGACACACAAAAATTCCCCCAGGAGAAGAGTTAAAGAAACCCCTACGACAACCCAGTTCCTGTTTCTCTGCCCCCTTTCCCCCTCCCGAGCCCAGCCAGGGGGCCAGATACCCACACACACACCCCCCCCAGAGACCAGCCATGCCCCCCCAGCCCAGACACTCACACCTGCTACCCTTCAGAGCAGGCTCCCCCTCCCCCCGACCCAAATATTCACACACTCTACACCCCAGAGCCCAGACGCATCCCCCACAACCCAGACACTCACATCCCCTAAGACCAGGGATCCAGAGTGAGAAACAGCCTGATACTGGGTCCCGGGTTTCCACGGAGTTTCCAGTGTGCCACCACCTTCTTCCTTCAGGGTGTGTGGAGAACTGTAGTTGCCAGGAGTCCTCTAAGCTCCCTCCCCCTCCTCCTGGCCTTGTCTTCTATTTGCAAGCTGGACTCTGCTAGGTCCAGCAGCCCCTAGTGACGGCCAACATTTCTGCAGCCCTTTTCTGTGGGGAAAAAAGGAAATTCTGTGTGCACAACATTAATTTCTGCACAATTCTGCATTGCACAGTAGCACAGAATTCCCCCAGGAGTAACCTTTAAGATGGCTATGAAAACTACACTGATAGGCCCCTAGCAATTATGAAGCCACTGTGGCTTCCAAATCTGTAGAGTAGGGAAAGCCCTGGATTCTCTGAAAGTATCACACATAAATGGCTGATCAGATTCTGTTAATTTTAGATTTTAGGATTTCCTTCTCTAGCTTAAGAGCATATGTACTAAGTTTTGAGATCGAAGGAATTTTGGAAGACTTCATAAACCTTCTGTAATAATTGTCTATAAGAAATGTGCTCATTAGAGTTGCCAGGTGCCCAGTCTTCAACCATAAGGTCCAGTCGAAAAAGGAACCTGACAGTGTTGGGTCAGATGTACTGACCAGACATCAAAAGTCCAGTTACTGCGGGCAGCAAGGGAAAGGCTGCCTCCTACCTGCATCTCTTTGGCAGGAAGGCAGGCTCCATGTCAGGCTACAGCTCCAAAGCAGAGGGAGACCAGTGGTGGGGCAGGGAGGTGGAGAAGATCCAGCTACGAGGATGAGGGCGGGCAGTGAGCAGTATGGGGAGGGTGGAAGAGAAGCGAATGGGGGGCAGAGCTTCAGGGGAAGAAGCGGGGTAGGGACAGGGCAGAGGGGGTCCAGTTGTCAACAATTAGAAAGTTGGCAACCCTAGGGCTGATATATGAGTCACAGTACCAGAACTGGACACTATTCACTGCACAAAACTATGATCATGCCAAGTTAAGGTTGACCAAAAGTGATAAATACCCTTCCATCAAATGCACCTATACTTAATCCTCTGAAAACCAAGGAGGGAAACTTAAAGATTTCTCCAAAACCACATCCCACAACCTCAATTCTCCCAACCTAGAACTGGCAATAAACGCTGAAACAAAACCAGGCATGGCCAATCATAAATACGAGCTGTCATTTTCTGTGTTGTGTCCAACACAATGCTACACCATAGTTCTTCTTCATACACCGATACAAACACTACTACTACTGTGCTAAGTGTAGCTGAACTTATCAATGGTTTAGTTACACCAAGTTTCCAGAGATTGCACTGCCATTTAAGGAGAGGTGCACCTACAGCTAAAGCAATCAGGGATCCCTTTTTTTTCCTGCGTTGTCATGTGCAGCAGTTCAAAGCAGATGATCAAAATGTGCCCTCTTGCCTCTAAAATCATCTGTAGAGAGAACTATAACAGTTGTTATTCACATTCACTAGGTATATGAAGATAGTGGGATATACACACACCACCCATAATATTCTCTAACACATTCTCAGAGCTCAGCAGACAGCAAAGGAAACAATGAGTAACTGCTTCACAAATCTGACACTATAACACACGCACACAAACAATTATCATTAGGGAACTTCACAGGCTTTTTTTAATTACAATCATTATTCCTTATCAGAATGGAAACTTGCAACTGAAAACAGAAAAGAAAATTAAGCTTTAACTAACCATGAGATAATGGCTCAGCACCGTAAGTGATCTACTTGAATTCAAGTGGTAAGAAGTAGAGTCATTAAACATCCCAAAGTTGAGTGTACAGAAGAGCATATGTTGCAGTTCAGTAAAAAGATTTATATATATCCACCCTGGAGGACGTTAGAAAAACTGCCTCTCAGTTAGGGCTGGTCAAAAACATTCCATAAAAGTTATTTCAATAAATTGTTTTTTCACAAGAACTATCTGCTTTCCATAGAAATTTTTGAATTTTTGTCAAAATAAACCCCTAATATCTGAAACAGGAAAATTTTTGGTACAGCAAAACAATTCAATGTATAAACATGTTGGTGTCTCATGGAAGTTGCATTTTGAGTGTCCCCATTCTCCTCTATAAATCCGGTTCTCCAGCAAGATTGTATCTACCACGATGCACCTCAATCAGGGACTTCCACAGTGGCTCAGCAAGAGGGAATACTGTAGTGCATCATGAGAGATGGAATCTAAGCGGAAAATATTTTCCCTGCCCCGCTGTACTTTCAGTGTAAACCGTACCCAACACATAAAGGAGCGAGTAGATTTCACAATGCTAAACTGGCACCCAGAGAAAATATCAGCCAGACGTTACCCTCTGAGATGAGCTGGGATGGGCCCAAAAGTTTTACGTAGTAAATCTTTGAACTTGCTCTCTTCTCTGTTACCTGCAATTGCCAAGGTCTCCTGAGTCAAGAGTTTAGCTGAGAACTCAAAAAGAATTAACTGTAATCTTTGAGTGCCTTAACATATTCCTTTTGCAACTAAACTCTGTCATATTACCCATTTATTTTAATCTGGTATTTAATGTATTTTTTATGTAATCCATCTATACTCTGCATCTTTCCTTTATTTTTTATACACAGTTTAAAGAGAGTTTATCAAACAAGATTATAGCCACAGGATTTATTTTTTAGAGGTTCAACTCAAGGGCCTCTTGAAGGCATGTTACCAAGGCATGCTCATTATAAGTAGATTTGTTTGCTTTCTATTATCTGGGATGCACAAGAGTACATTTGAATCATAGATCCAGTACTTAAGGGTCCTCTGTTTAAACTTTATGATCCTGTGAGAAATTCTTATACAGTTCCTTAGAAAGTGATATTGATATATTCTCATTCTCCATAGCTAAGTAGAAATATAACAACTTTCAAATAAAGAAATATATGTTACTTGTTTAACTGCTCCATAACTAGTGCAAATGGTTCTGGTGTTGGTCACAAAAAAACAGTTATTTCAGTGCTAAGATACTTGGAGTTAAAGAAGTGCCAACTGACAGACAATTCATGAGGCACTAGAAAACCCATTATTTTAAGATAAATGTCTATATAAAATATAAATTATGTAGAAACTATGGAATATGCATCATATTAATCTAATGTTAAACAAAATAATCTTAAGAAATATCCAAGTATTCAAAAATACCTTCTAGTCCACTAAAATTGAGGAGCACCTGCTTTGTCTTTAAGTAGGTTACCACACAAACAAGATGTTTTCCTTTCATTTAGTAAATTAATTGATTGGTGAATTATGTTTTTAAAAGTGGGAAACTCTTGGATCTACAGAAATAATCTATTTACAAGCCTCCATAGTTCCTATTTTACATTTTACCATGTTTATAGGGAATGTTGGGTTATTTTCACACACCAAATTCATGTCCTAGGTTCAAAGATGACCATCATCTTGAGTACCTTGATCGCATGCAAGATTACCCATCAATTAATTTTATTTCTTTAATAAAATGGAACCACCTCATTTAATTCTATATTCCTTCATCACCTAACATTTGCAAATTATAATACTAATTGCTTCAGATATGGGAAAGTTAATATAAATTAGAAAAATACCATAAACAAAATAGTCTTACACATTTTCTGAGCAAAGCTCTGCCTCAACACATCTATAAACATTAAAAGGGCTTCTGTAGATTGTCTCATTAACTCAACTACTTCAGGTGTTTTTCTTCTTTAATTTAAAACCAAATCTTTAATGTTTAAAGCAAGAATTTATAGCACAAAAACTGATAAACGTAGGTCAGATACAGTGTAGGCCAGCCACCATAAATACATCTTAGCCAGAAGGTCAGTGTGTTATTAGTCCCAATTATGCTGAAGTGTAGGAAGGCTTTGTGTTGCAGACAATTATTCACTGCTGAATGAGCACAGATCACCAAACTGAGCAGTGGCTTCCATCAGAGACAAAAGGCTTACAGACTAAGAATCCATTCATCCAAATTCTTTAAACAGTCATCTATTCCTCAATTTTTAGAATGCTTATTTTTATTTGTTTTGATAAGATGCAAAATACCTCTAAATATAAAAAAAAATTCCAAGTACCTTTTCCCCTGCTTATTTATTAGTAAAGTGATAAGCTTACACTTAATTTGAAAAATGTAATGTAAATTGCACAGGTTGCTTGAGCTTGACTCAAAGTAAAAAATGTGAATCAAGCCTACCTGATGGCTTCTTAATAATTTAGAAATCAATATATTAATTTTAATTCCCACTGGCATGTGGAAATTTACTAGGATTTGATTTCTAGTGTCTCACTTTTCACGTTGGATAGGAATACCAGTGAAGCAGCTTGTTTGTTCTCCTACAGAAACAGAAGATCCCGAGGTCCCAGACTCCAGGCTCCAGCCCGAGCACAAATGTCTACACTGCAATTTTGGAGCCCCACAGCCTGAGCCTCACAAGCCTAAGTCAGCTGACATGGGCAGGTGTTTTATTGCAGTGTAGACATACCCACATTGTCACCTTACTGGCTCTGTTATAAGTTGTGGATAGTCTCCTTTCCCTCTCTCTCTCTACACACTCTGGGAGAAAGGTAAAAAATGAGTGTGCCACACAGCCCCATCAGGGATCAGATGGGCAAAACACTACAGTCTACAGTTTGGAGGAAAGGGGGAGGGAAAGAGTATGGGCTCTATCCCATCATTTTATGGGGGGCTTTAAAAATCCACTTGCGAGGTGTCAGAGAGAACCTGCCATCAATTTTTTTCTACAACAAAATTTAAGTTTTCAGTTTGTAAATAATTACATCGCCAGCTCTAAATGGAATCCTGTAAGTTGCAGTAAAACACCAAAACCATGTCAATTTCATGCCGCTACTCAGGAAAGCTATGATCAGAGGCAAGCACTGGAGATATTCTCAAGAAAAGATTATCCTAAATATTGGAGGCTGAAGGAGAGAAACAGTGCAATCCCATCCTCCAGGCAGCCTGCATTCATCACCATAGATCTGAGCATTTTCACAGCAGCCAAAAGACTCTGGAGGAGGGTGAAAAGACAAAAGTCTCCTTCACATGGACAGATGCTAAATGGAGTGGAGTTTCACATACGTTTGACAGAGCTAGCTCGGGGATGATACAAACGATGGAGCCCCCATATAGGGGCCACTGCCAGCACACTGGTAGAAAACCTACCCACTCTCTTAGCCCAGGAGTTGGGTGGCAAGAGAGATGAGCTCCTCACTAGGGAACTACTCCTAGCCTTTGTTAGTAGAGCTCTCCCATGATCACCTTTTGTCCCTATTTCCAGTACTTCTAGTAGATTTAGTCTTCCAGCTAAACCTTTTCCAACCTTTTCAAACCTTGCCAAGAGATATTTGTGTGTGTTTATTCTGTACATAAATTATGTAAAATCCATATAACTCATTATCTAAAATACAACCACTGAAAAAGGTCTCACATGACAGTGGGAAATGCACAGATTGACCCAAACTAAGCAGCTTACACATGTGACATTCCAAGCAGTAAGCAAGCTTATAAAAATATCTGTTTTGCAAGTTAAAGCTTAGCCTCAGATTTAAGCACCACACTGAAGAGCCATGATTTAAGCATCTGTTTCTCTTATAACCTCAATGTCTGCTTCCCCAAACTCCATGATCACTGAATTTGTCCACAAAGAGTAGCAGAAGTCAGGAGAGAGTCACATGATAAACAAGGCAAGTAATAGGTTAATAGGTTGTTAGACTAACCAAGAGAGAAAAACCTCATCAGGTTTTTGTTTTGTTTTGTTTTGAAACTCTGAAAACAAGTGTTGCTTTTAGTTTTCCATCAGTCCTCTTTTCTTGAGACACTAGTAACATTTTCTTGTCTACAAAAAACAGTCTCAGGACATACTGCAATTGGACTGTGTTAATTAACTGTCTTTGTGGATCTACTGAAAAAGCCAGCCCAGGCCTTGAACTTTATCAGGATAAACCCCTGGCACCCACTAATCACCATATTGGATCTTCACATAAGATAAGAGGAAGATTTTTGGCATGGGAATGAACACACACACCTTGTTGTTTGCAAAAGCCTGCAACCTGGCAGCCTTTCAGCAAGATTTCACTCACATAGCTGTTACTGTATACTCTCCAGCTATGGCTGGGAAGTTGATAATCCTTAAGATATGAGGAGAGTTTTGATTTCTGACACAGCATTCCTGAGATAAATGCAGGATCAGAGAGATGCTTTGAAATTCCCAGAGATACTCCACTGGTAAACTGCTACATGGGAACAACTTTTAACAAGGTGTCTCAAAAAAAAAAAAAGTAGTTAACTTACCAAGCTTTGTGTTTGCCACCAGACAATACATTAAATGCAAACCAGACTCAGTAAGTTGCATAGAGCATCCTGAAATCTGCCCTTCCAAAGTTTCTCACTGTACTGTTAGTATTTTGGTGATCCCTCAGAACTAAAAGCTATTCCTTCTAACTCTGCTGCAGCTTCCTGTAAAAAGGTCATAACCTATTCCACCCACCCCAACCAGAAAAGCCCAGTAGATGTGGATATCATTTCAGAGCCAAAACTTACTTTTTAAAATAGTTTTGCATTAAATACAGTTATCCTCAAGTGTTCGTGAAACTGCTGATTTTCTCCTTTCTACATTTTTAATGTAGAAATTACATACCCAGCTACTTTATCAAGTATTATTTACTATGTTAAAAATTGATTTTAAAACTCTTGATTTATGAGCTAGTTATCTTTGTGTCACATTACAAATAAACAGATTTACTCTAGATGTGAGATTGTGCATGTCACTACTAGATTGACATGGGTAAAGCTTTCACTTATACATTATGCACTTTTGTCTACCTGACACCATGAAAGTAAGGAAATGAAAAGTTACACAACCTAGCAGTGCACTGATGCTGACCCAAGGGCTTATGTGTTGCTGCTGATGGATAAAATATGTATATCGGCGGCTACATTTCAACCCTCCACTGGCTCCTGACCTCTTCCTCACACCAGCACCCCCCTCAATTAAGCATAAAAAAAGCATAGGAAACCAATACCCCAGAAACGTCATTGTGAAGCAGTCAGCGTCACTACGCACACGACACATCTGACACAAATCTACAAAAGCAAGGAAAGAAAAAGTTTTGGCACCTAATTGTACACACCTTCTGCTCCTCCATTCAACAGCACACAACTTGCCGCCATCACAACCTTGACTCAGCCACCTTTTCTTTCTTCTGCACACACCCTATTACTGGAATATTCCCTCTCTCTCACTCCACCAACACTAACACTTGTAGGTTTTAGTGCAGTAGTCAGTTGTGTGTGGTCAAAGTCATTTGATGAGGGGGTCTACGAAAACAACAGTTAAAGAAAGCTCATCTCCTTGAGGAGAGAGTGACAGTTAAGGTTACAGAGTGTGGTAGTTGTGGAAATGTAAAGGTGTGTGCTTGTGAGTGGAGGGGTAGAGAGTATTTCTTGTTAGGTAGCTTCTCTCTCCATTGTCTTGCTTTTTTGGGTTTGTCTCCAATATGTATCCATGTAGCAACCCTAACTACTTCACAGAAAAGTTTGTGTATTGATTTTCTTTTTTTTAAATACTTGATTGGATGTCAGACTTGTACAAGATAGAGGGCACAGACCTACAGGGGATAGAAGTACAGCGGCTGATGTAAAATATTTTATTTATCAGCAGCTGTGCACATACCCTTCTCTATTGGATAAAATCTAACAAGAACATAGCTCCTAACTGAGAAAATTGTGCGTGTCTGGTCCATCCCCAATATATCAGTCAATCAAGCTTGCATGTGGCCCAGCACCTTTCCAGATAATCAATCAGGTTTGTGAGCACAGTACAAATATTCAGTTACAATGTTGGCAACAGTTAAAAATGACCGTAAATCCATCACTCACACACACCGTGGCACCAGCCCGCTACCAATTTTTGTGCCAACGGACCATTTTTTTCAAGAGATATCAGTCAACAATGAAAAATAAGACTGCCCAGTAAAAAAATTCAGCTAGAGCCCAAGTTTAAACAACTCCTGTTAAAATTCAGACAGAAAAAAAAATCCAGATAATTCAAGGGCATAAAGACTAATACTGTGTGAAATTTCACATGAGTTGGCCACTTGCTTTTAAAAAAAACAGAAACATATCCCCTATTTTTAGAGCATCTTAAAGTGCAATTATGAGTGTTGAGCAGCTATCATTTTCATTAAAAATACTCTCTAGCTGTTATGGTTGTGAGTAAAACCTTCAAAATATGAACAATGTACCTACTTCAGAGACATCTGCTAAGTTTACACAGAGCCTCAAACAATAGGTGCTAATTCAAATGACAATGATTATTTGTATGTCTGCTTTATCATCTGTTTCACTGCCCAAAGCATGTCGGAAAGAAGAGGAAATATATAACAAAGACCTACAGCAAATGTTTTCCAAAGTAGATGTGAAGAGCCACAGAAGATGTAAATTGAGGTAGACCTTTAATACCACATGGCAGGGCAAAACTGGTTTTGTTTTCCTGAAGAGAAGTTTGAGAAACAATGTTTTAATTGGTTATTCCCTTGCTTTTATCAGTTTGTGTGAGTTTTTAACCAAGGTATTTTGGTTTGGTTCTGTTTTGTTTTTGTGGAAATAAATAACTCGTTCGGTCTGCTCACTGAGCTGTATGTTAATGTATTGGCATATAAGCAATTTGACATTAACTGAACTTACTGTCAAACAGATTTTTTTGTTTAGTTTTATTTCTTAGAGCTAATTATTAAATATTCAGATTACAGTATCATCCAAGAGCTCCAGTTATGATCAGGTGCTCATTCTGCTAGGCAACATACAAAAATAAGGCCCAGGCTTTGAAAAGCTTTCAAATTAAGGAAGAGACAGATTAAATTGTTATCACTTTCTTCCAGTCATGAAACTAGTGGGCAGAACTACCTCACCCTGAGCACGACTCCAGTGACCCAGAAATTGCACTTATTTGTTCATTGACTGCTAGGAGGAGTTCCAAGCGGCAATTTTTACCCTTAACGGATCTGGGTTATCCCTATCTAAGACACTATTTCTCTCCTATGCTGTACTGCCACAACTGAGATAAGTAGAGGTAGGCAGCCCCTGGAAACCAACAGAGCTTATTCCTCATTCCCTTACATGTAATTCACTCTCCCTTCCCTGATCTAAAATAGCGCAAACCAATTTTCCTTCTGGGCATATTGTAAAACCCATTTGCTAGAGTAGAAAAAATGAATGTAGTCATGGCAAGATAATTTCCTTTGAGCTTTGTTTCAGTTAAATGTGAAAAACTTGGGCTAAAACTGTCATCAAAGAAAACCCTCTCTCCTTAACACACTCTTATCCTATATTAGATATCTCCACTTTCTTGATGCAGGGTATGTTCAACTGATTTGTCCAACTTATAATTTGGATAAGTAGACCAGAATCTGCAAGAACGGTCATGTGCAGGGAAAAAGCCAAAGTTAAAGAAAGAATGGTTCAGCATAACCATAAGGAATTTAGCAGAAGAAATTTTCCATCCAGACAACATAACAGAAAAATTTAATGAAAACAAAAGGGTGAAGCATTAGAGTTTTACAATGTATCACAGGATAACTATTAATTTGGTACTGCTTTCAGAGAAGGAAAGACTTCATCAAGACCCAGCAGATGTATTACTGGAACAGAACAGCACTTCAACTAGTGCAGCATGATGATCCTGGAGACCATGAGGGGGGTTGCCTGGCAACTGCTGAGGGGAAAAAGGGAGCAAAATCCTGGACACATTAAGACTCACTGGAAACTAGGGCAGAAAAAGGAACAACTTGCTCCCCTCCTCCTGTTCTTATGTTGCTCTTACTAACACCTTCACCCAAATCTCAGCAATTCTTTGGCCCTCCTGTCGTCTTGCTACTAAAATCCACAGCTTCCAGAGGCTGCTAAGTCAGGTCTATAGCCTTTTGAAACAGCACTGCACTAAGTTAATTGGCACATCTGAGATCCAGCACCAATCAGTCCTCCATTTCACACCAGCACTTCTCACTCTCCATTATAACCACAGCTCCTGATGCCAAGCCAAGAATCACCATCCCTAATACCATCTATTTCTCCAATAACAGCCCCTCTGGCAACCAAATACCATGCAGGATTCTTGCTGTGACCTAAATGCCCTAATTCTTTGCAGCCATAGAGGACTGGTGTCTCACAGGATTTCTGTTTTTTTAAGCCATTTTACGAGTCACCAACCAAACAAGGCTGAACAGTAAGGTATGGAGAACAATAATCTTGAAGAGAAAAGCAAGGGACTGCTGTACTTTCACTTCAAGTGAGCGAAAGTGTGAATGAAGGGTAAGGGTGTTACTCTGAGAGTGGGATTTGCTCCACAGAATAAAGGACAGGCAGGCCAGCAATCATTAGGTGAGTAAGCATTGTATTCCCATCATTAATGAACACATTTTCTTTTAGTACAGAGCAGTGTTTCTCAACTTTGATACCAGGGACCGGCTTGCTGTCTTCCTAAACTGTGTCAGAGATATCAGTTACCAGTGCTGGTCCATGGACCGGTCATTGAGAAACACTGGTATAGAGTATAGACAGAACTTTCCAGCGTTGTTCTGTTGGTGGTCCATGCCCTTTCTGCAGACTCTGCAAGATGTTACATCAGTAACAGCAACAGCAGGGTTGAAACTGCAAGTGGGCAGGCAGCAATCAGGCGAGAGTAAAAAGAGAAAGGGGAGAAGGAATAGGCCTAAACCAATTTTTTGGCAACACTTTAACCCTTTCCAATAGGGGAGTGAAAACCCCCTTTAAAAATACTCAATTTAAAATAACCTATCAGGACATTCTATTTAAAGTGTGAAAATTATATCTGAAAAGTTTTCAAAAATTTGACTTGACAGCATCTATAATGAAAATATCAAATTTATCATCCTTGCTGGTTTATACAAATCAGCACTTCTTAAATTATTGCAGGGATACCCCACTCAGAGAATTTATTATTGCTATGTCAGTGAAGAACATGCACGAGAGGCTTCCAATGTTTTGGAGTGTTTTAGGAATTCTATAATCTGACAAACGTAAAATAAATTAAGCAGCCCCAGTTTTCACTAATAGCTGATTCTTTCAAGTTCAGATGATTCAATATTTAATTTTAATTCCAAGTGATATTTGTTTTATACCTTTAGCCAACAAATCTAGCAAGTATTCCATCTTATTTTCATTTTTAATATCTACCAACACAATTTATATTCATACGGCCTAACTGTATCTGGTTTTACAATGGAGAATCCAAACAATCTCAGCCAGTGCTATTAGTGAAAAACACTAAATCCTTGTTAATAGCAGTTGTAACTCATGGGCCTGAAGACAACTTTCACGTGTCTGACACTTTTTGAAGTAATTTAATATGCTGTCAGTTATATTGTTCAACTTCCTTCACTCTGTGTTTGCACAGAGTTTCCAAAGACGAGAACTACACCAACAATTTGTAGATCACACTCCAACAGCTTCATGCTGAATACCTCATTTTGCTGCAGTTTTAACACATGTCTCAGGTGATGGCAATATCACAGCCAGTGTCACACAAATAAAATAATAAGATATTTATCAGTTAATTAGGCCCAGATTTTTACAAAGTATTTAGGCTCACTTTTGAAAATGAGACTTAGGCTATGTCCACACTTAAAATGCTACAATGACTGTAACACTTCAGCTTAGATACTCACTACAGTGATGGGAGGGGTTCTCCCATCGCTGTAATTAATCCACCTCCTCAAGGGGCAGTAGGTAGGTCAGTGGAAGAATTTTGCCATTGACCAAGCCCTGTCTACACCAGGGGGCAGGACAGCCTAGCTATGTGGCTCAGGCTGTGGATTTTTCACACCCCTGAGAGATGCAGCTATGCCGATATAGGTTTTCAGTGTAGACCAGCTCTTAGACTACTTAGACATTCCAATGCTGAGTGGAGCACCTAAACACCTTTAAAAATCTGGGCCCTCATTATATTACTACAAAGTGAGATTATGCAGGTTGTTCACCAGATACATAACCAGGAAAGTGTCAAACTGTTATGCAGCAAAATTTTTCTGTACCTTACATTATAATTTAAGCAAAGAATACAAAATATAAAGAAAATACATTACCTGTCAAAGGAACGGAATTGCACATGCTGCTCAGGAGCAGTATCACCAAGAGTTCCAAGGAAGGTTGGCGGCAGAAGGGTAGGATCCACTGTGGCACCATCTGCTGGGGTGCTAACCAAGCTTCTGAGGATGTCCTTTACGTTGACATTTTTTGAAGATGGTACAGAAAATGCAGTCTTCTCAGTCAACTCATTTCCTGCCTCACTCCTGTTTTCCTGAGATTTATTGACTTCTAAAGAAAGTGTGCATAATACTTCACTGATAGCGTCTGGACCTGAACTGGCACTCTGTGGTCCTGCTTCAGCAACAGCATCTGAATTGTTTGCTTGACCTGAAGTTGATTCCTCTCCAATGCCCGAGTCTCTTCTTCGTACAGGTGCTGAACTTTCAGAATCTTCTGTTGATACTGGAGTTGAAGCACCAGTAGTAGCAGATGGGTTTTCTACATCTTGTTACCCCCAAATAAAGAAGGGGAAATTATTTCAAGTTCATTGTTAACAGAACAACATCATACATATTACTTCTAAGATCTATCAATAGGTGATAAAGACATTGCTAAAATATTTTATATATACTTAAAGAATGTTGTATTTATCTTCAGGTTTGTTTCTAGTTTGTTCATAGGATTATACTGAAAATTCATTTCACAGGGAAAAAATCACTTTTACAAGTCTCTGACAAGTCCTCAAAAACTGTCTACGAGAATAAAATTTAAGACAATGAAAAGAAGTTGGAGTCAGACTCAACAGTAAAAGGTGAAAAAAAAAAAAACTAATTGCTTTTTTGGAAGAAAAGAAAGAAAGAACGCACTACTACAATTTAAACAAAGTAAATGCAGCCTTGACTCTGTAAACACTTATACACGTGATTAACTTAAAGTCCTATTAAAGTTAATGATCACTATTACTTATGTGCTTCAATGAGACTAATCATGCACTAAACAGGACCTCACACAATGGGTCCTGGTTCTTGACTATGGCTCCTAGGCCCTACAGAGGTAACAACGACAACAAATAGACAACATCAGCAATTTGCAAGCTAGGTTTTTCTCAGTGCTGTCTGATAAAACAAATTAAATGGCACTTTCAAAAGTTTGTAGATTCAAAGTGTTTATAATACATATATTTATGTACATCCTTAAGTAGAATTCTATGAAGTCCTATGAGGCACTGTAAGTCATAATAAGTGACATGTGATGTGTAACCAAACCCACTTGTGTCACTAACCTGTAGATATTGCCTCACTACTTCCATTCTCTGTTCCCTTGAATGACTGGCTACGATGAGGTTGCCTCCATTCATTCTGGGGTTCCAGTATGTCTCTGTATTTTGACACCATAAGGACCGAGATAAAATATACTACAGCCAAGGCCAAGAACTGAGCTTGTTTACTATCCTCCTGTGAAGAACAACATTTATTTTTCCATTACAATTTAAACAGTGGGATATTCTCTTCATATGGTAGCCCAGAAATAGAAATGAGTAAACAAATGTTATACTGAAACATCATGGGCAAAATTGACTTACAAGAATTTATACCTACAAACCACTGTTGCAGAATCAATCCATTAATACAATCATGCTTATATTGAGGATATAAACCATCTCAAAGAATCTATTGCTCTAGTTTAGGTTTCCTAAATTTTGACAAAGTTGCATCTTACTTGATATTTTATTATTTAAACTTATGTGTAGCACTGGACGAACAATGTCACTATTCACCCAGTCTATAAAATTGGGGGAAATACAATTGTGACCAAATTCCTTTTTATTTTTCCTACGAATGTTTAAGCCTCAGCTTCACTAGACTTAATGTTGCATAAATGATCAAGATGATCAGACCAAATTACTATACCAAATATATATTATACACGCACACACAGCACTTTTTCACATACTTACAAACCTATTAATATTTGCTATGTTGTAGCCATGTTGATCCCAGGATATGAGACATACAAGGTGAGTGAGGTAATCTTTTACTGGACCGACTTGCTGGTGGAAGAGACAAGCTTTCGAGCAACACAGAGCTCTTCTGCAGTTCCAGATGTTCCACCAACAGAAGTTGGTCCAGGAAAAGATACTACCTTACCCTCCTTGTCTCAAAGATATTAATACCACTTACTGTAAAGTGAAGCCAAGTGTCTATTTAGTAAAGGAGGAAAATATTTATGAATTATTTTCAAGTTTTGAAAAGTAATACAGTAGGCCAAATATCCCAGATTAATTCCACAACTGGAGCTGCAGCAGAAGTGAATATGGCTTTCTAATTTAAAGCTCTATTACCATAACAGAAATACAAATTCTATTGTGCCCAATTTTAAAAAGAAACGAGACTGGGGTTTTTTTAGTTTCAGTAATACTTTACAAGAAATGCATGTGTGTTAACGTATTTGCCTGTATTTGTGTACAACGTGCACAAACGCTCCCTTCTGAGTGCATATTTGTAGAAATTATTAAATACAGGCGTGTGTGTGTGTATTATATATATATATATGCACTCACACCTACACACTAATGAAAATGAACGCAACATTTATGAGGAAAGCAGAATTCCAGAGATTCAGGCTCCTAAAGATTTTAACAAGTTCATGCCCCACAGGGGCAGAGATTGTACCGCACATACATGTGAACATGCCCCTTCATCTGACCTCAAACCCTTGTTCTGTAACTCTCCCAGACAGGCCACAGAGTTTCATGAGTCATTTATGAACCCATTAGATAACAGAATATGTAGCAGCAGCCTAGCACGTAGCTGCAGCGCAGTATTCAGAAAAATACAAAGAAAGACTTAGCAACAAAACAACTATTAGGTTTTTCATAACTCACTATATCTCTGAACACTACTGCTCGAAGCCGGTTAATATCCATATCCTGCAGAAGTCTGTCAAGGTCTCGTATTGGAGAAATTCCACCAGTCACAATGTCAACTGGACTCTATTCAAGAGAAACCAATTCTGTAACTTGTTTATAAAAGTACCACCCCCGGAAACACTAACCGTAGGATATGTAGTGCTACAATACCAGTTTCATAGTTTTTATTTTAAAGAAACAAAATAAATGTAATAACAACATACAACTAAGGAAATGTAACCTAGATGGAGCTCCTATAAGATGGATGAAAACTGGTTGGAAAACCATTCCCAGAGAGTAGTTATCAGTGGTTCACAGTCACACTTCAAGGGCATAACAAGTAGGGCTCTGCAGGGATCAGTTCTGGGTCTGTTCAATATCTTCATCAATGATTTAGGTAATGGTGTAGACAGTATACTTATAAAGTTTGTGGACAATACCAAGCTGGGAGGGGTTGCAAGTGCTTTGGAGGATACGATTAAAATTCAAAATGATCTGGACAAACTGGAGAAATGGTCTGAAGTAAACAGGATGAAATTCAATAAGAACAAATGCAAAGTACTCCTTTTAGGAAGGAACAATCAGTTGTACACATACAAAATGGGAAATGACTGCCTAGGAAGGAGTACTGCGGAAAGGAATCTGGGGATCATAGTGGACCACAAGCTAAATATGAGTCAACAGTATAACACTGTTGCAAAAAAAGAGAACATCATTCTGGGATATATAAGCAGGAGTGTTGTAAGCAAGACACAAGAAGTAATTCTTCTGCTCTACTCTGAGCTGATTAGGCCTCAACTCGAGTATTGTGTCCAGTTTTGGGCACCACATTTAGGAAAGATGTGGACAAATTGGAGAAAGTCCAGAGAAGAGCAACCAAAATGATTAAAGATCTAGAAAATATGACCTATGAGGGAAGATTGAAAAAACTGGGTTTGTTTAGTCTGGAAAAGAGAAGACAGAGTGGACATGATAACAGTTTTTAAATACATAGAAGGTTGTTACAAGGAGGAGAGAGAAGAATTGTTCTTATTAACCTCTGAGGATAGGACAAGAAGCAGTGGGCTTAAATTGCAGCAAGGGAGATTTAGGTTGAACATTAGGAAAAATTTCCTAACAGTCCGGATGGTTAAGCACTGGAATAAATACCTAGGGAGGTTGTGGAATCTCCATCATTGGAGATTTTTAAGAGCAGGTTAGAAAAACACCTCTCAGGAATGGCCTAGATAATACTTAGTCCTTCCATGAATGCAGGGGTCTGGACTAGATGACCTCTTGAGGTCCCTTCCAGTCCTATAAACATGACTCTCCTGGAGACTATTCATCAACACACTTCAAACTGATGGTACATAGGGCACAGTGACCAATATAGATTTCATATTAAAAGAAATATGGATAGGGGAACCTGGGAAAGTAAGACAGATTCAGACTTTTTTCAACATTGGAAGATTCCAATGTTTACATATTTAAACAATTACTTTAAGATTTAATATTCACATTTATTTTCTGCTGCATGTTAATGGAACAAAAAACATAGGAACTTAGCCATTGGTACACATTAATTGCAGTATTAATGTTTGCCTTACTTAATGGTGTCATATACTTGCCTTTGCTGCAGACTTCCCTGTTCCTATAAGGCTCTGCATTGTTTTCTGACTCCTTACAGTTTCTCCAATAGGTTTCATTTGTGCATGCTGCTGGCACTCCAAACAATTTCTTACTGCCACTGCACACACTTAAAGGAAAGGATATGTTATGTGTTATAATGGGAAGTAATTTTTTCTCATTGGTGCATCACTGCAAGGAATACAACATGCTTGCGTTTATATTAAAAATTAAAAGATTAAATAAACAAATAAGAGAAAAAGATTTACTTTTTAAGTTGCCCAAAAACAATGCTCAAGAGATACTTAAATCAGAGTAATAATCAGAGTAATTAAATAGTTATTAGAATTCATATTTCACATATAAATACTTATACATCCAAAAGGATTTGTTAGCATTGCTGAGTCCTCACATTCTGATTTTCTCTTTGAAACATTTTCATTTGTACAACTGGATACACAAATGAGCTAAATTTTTTTTGTATACTGACACTGAAGAAAAATAAAAATGATACATTAGTGTGACATACAAAAAGGACATATACTAATATTTACTACTTTGTTGCTCAATTGCTCTCAGACTAAGCCTATTCCTCCTCTAGTTTTTTTTAAAACTCATTTTTTTGTTTTATCTTCTCACTATTTTCAAATAAGGAAGTACACAGATCTAATAATTTACTTTTCTGTTTGCCCTGTTGCACTTGTCCCATGATTTAATTGTTTGGAAAAGGAGAAGCTGACGGTCATGAACCACAGCATGGACACTCAGGCCTAGTAGTCAGAGAAGTGGCCGTCATCATGCTTAGCAGTTGGAGCAGGGCAGGAGTCAGGAACCAGGAACCTGCAGTAAAGCCAAGGGTCACAGCCGGAGTCAGGAAAAGGAGGAAGGCTGGAGCAGGACAGGAACAAGGCAGGCAAGAAGGCAGGCACAGGAGTGATCGTTGCTGAGGGCATGAACCTTGAGCAGCCACTGACCCAGTACTGCTGCTGGGCTTAAGATCAGGTCTGGTGATGCCTCTCAGACAATCAGGGCACTTGGCTGATCAGGATATTCAGTTGTAGGCAGTGGTGAGCTGGAGCCGGTTCGCACCGGTTCACTAGAACCGGTTGTTAAATTTAGAAGCCCTTTCAGAACCGGTTGTTCCGCGAGGGACACGGCAGCTCCCCACCCCACCCCCAACTCACCTCCGCTCCACCTCCGTCTCCTCCCCTGAACGCGCCGCACCTCCCCGCTCTGCTTCTCCGCCCCCCCAAGGCTTCCCGCAAATCAGCTGTTCGCGCGGGAAGCCGGGATGGGCTGAGAAGCAAGCGGCAGCTTCCTGCTCAGGCCCAGGGAGGCGGAGGTGAGCTGCGGGGGGGAGGAGGGCCGCCCGCTGCGCAGCAGGTAACCGGGGGCGGGGGGGGGGGGGGGAAGAGGGGAACCACTCCCTGCCCCAGCCCACCTCCGCCATCCTCGGCCTGAGCTGGAAGCCGCGGCCTGCTTCTCAGCCCTCCTCGGCTTCCCGCCGAACAGCTGATTCGCAGGAAGCTGGTGCGGGGACGCGGAGAAGCAGAGCGGGGCGGTGCATTCAGGGGAGGAGGCGGAGACAGAGCAGAGGTGAGCTGGGGCCAGGTGCGGGCGGGGAGCTGCTGGTCGGTGCTCTGCACCCACCAATTTCCCCCAATTTTTGCCCTAAGGCGCCACTTTTGATGTGATCAGTGGGGGGAGCGGCCGCTCGCCCTGCTCCCTGCTAGCTATGCTCCCCCACCCCTAGGAGCCAGAGAGACCTGCCAGATGCTTCCTGGGAGCTGCCCCAGGAAAGCACCACCGGGACTCCCCACCTCGCCCCTCGCCTCTGGCTCTTAGGGGTGGGGTGGCCACCCACTACGGTGGCCCACGAGACCCTCCTGCCCGGTTCCGGGGCCAGACAGGGGAGGGGGATGGATGGGGCAGGAGTCCCGGGGCAGCGGGGGTGGGCAACCACCCCTTTGTGGGGTGAGGAGGGAACCCGTTGTTAAGATTTTGGCAGCTCATCACTGGCTGTAGGTCATCTAGCTGGTCCCAGGCTCAGTGGCAGGCCCTGATTCCTGACACTCTGACTTTAGATTTAGAGCTACATTTCAGTCATACAAAGGATACCTTATAATTCCAGAAACCCCTTCTAATATACAATTGGCATTGATGTATTTTTTTCTGAAGCAATTTTGTCAACTGGACCCAGATATTCCTTGTTTGCTGCCATTTCTAGACCATTTGCCCCTTTCCCGGATATCTTCTGAGTGATTCCACCACAGACTCTTTCTGCTCAATTCAACTCTATACAAATACTGTATAATTTGAGCCCTGAATATCTGTGGATATTCGCTTTATATCCAGGGACCATGATTGTGGATCACAGAACGGATGCAGATGCAAATTTCGTATCTGCACAGGGCTCTATGTATAATACTGGATGCACTGGGGCTAGTATGCAATGATGCATTTGAATTACACTCATTTTAAATTTGCATTTCTAGTTGTTATCTCCGTCTACACCATCTCCCGAATTATTTTTACAAAAATTTAAACCCTCCTTAAAGCTTCCTTCCCCTCAGACACTTATCTAAAGATGAATTTTCATCATATATGCTAAAGATGACATTTTCCTGAAACCTGGTATTTTTAAACCCAATTATTTGGGATGTATTTTCAACCCACAGACGTCTTTATAGACAAAATGAAAATATGCACCGAATATGGATTTCAGCTCACTGTGCCTACCAATACTTAACCACATTCATAGCCATTTTAATACTTAAATACAGAATAAAAAAGGCTTGTATGTATTATTTGAGTAGGAAAGAGAAGTCTATTATGGGGCAAACTGCAAGTAAATAAACACAACATATGAAAAAAGTCACTGAAAGGTTAGACAACTTCAGATTTAGTAGCCAAAAAGTCAGACACTTGGTTAAGTGAAGTATGATAAACATCTAAAACTATTCTCCTTAAATATACAAAAACAAAGTTAAATGGTAGTTAACATTATTTTGAAGAAATCCATTTTCCTTCATTAAGCACTTTTAATTGCTTACCCAGTCGAAGGCATTGTCTCAGAATTCCTCCAGATGACATATTTTTCTCAGACTCAATTTCAGTGAAGCCAAGAGAGCTTGCAAAAATTAACACATCCACAAGGCTGATTAATCTCTGAAGAAATGTTACCGAAGCTTCTATTGAAAGTCCTTGAGTTGGCTCTATATTCTCTAATTCATGCTATGGGAGGGAAAAGTTGAAAACATGTATTCCTATAGAAAAGATCATTCTTATAACTAAAAATTCCATGAAGAAAACAGGTCTGTAAAAAGTCCATTATTGCTCATTGGCAAAATAATTAGTCATACTTCAAGCTGAAGAATTTAACTGGAAGAATGCAGACAGAATAACCACATCATATTCCAGGCTGCACTGGGGCCCCAAGCCCTCTAGATGGCTCTTCCCCCTCTTCAGGCAATGACAGCAGGAGCCTAAATTCCTTCTAAGGGAACAGCCCATATAAATCCATGCACTCCCAGGAGGACAGATATTCCTATTAATGTACTATATGAAGAAAGGCCCACCCACTCCCACAAGTAATCACTTTTGCAATAAAAAATGAATTTCTTACTGTAGCAGATGTAGCAGCAGAAAGCAATGGCAATATACCACCACAAGCCATGATCATGTTGTCCATAACTTGAGAGATGAGGTGAATTGTGTTGTGTACAAAGATGACATTGTCACTGCTGTTCACAAAGTCCATCACAGTCTTTGTAGAATGGCTGCCCCAAAAAATAAGATGCCGAGAGGGTGGGGGTAAAGCATCCAGAATAGAAGTCTATTTTATTGTGTTTTTACCAAGTTTATTAAGTTCCTTCAAATGCAAATAAACTGACATCAACCAGAGAGAGCTGTGATGCAGCCAAAAACATCATGTAAGCATCCTCACAAGGCTCAATCAACAGTACTTAAATCTTGACCTCAAACTACCCTTCCTTTACACTCCTAATCCTCTTCACAGCATACCCTAGTAACTGGGTCCAAGTGTGTTGTGAATAGTCCTATGGATAATTATTCATTATAGACTAGTCTGTGATCATCTGGTACAGCAAAAAGCACTGTATAAATCAATAAAATAAAGTTTCTCTGGGGATATTAACTAGATTTGAACTCAAGACTTTGGAACAACAGAGTTAATATTAACCAAGTCCTCCACATTACAATTTTAAAGCAAAGAAATTAATACAATACCACAAAAACCTAATTACGGTTAAAACACAGAAAACAGATTTTCAACGCAATCCTAAATTATCCACAGTATCTTGAGTAAACCTGGTGCTGTACTAAATACATACTTTAGTCATGTCTTAAAACTTCAGTTCTAAAGGCAAACAAAAGTTTCATCTCCATCTCAAGATAAATTTTATGCACCTGTAAATTGTTGTGTTTTTTTTTAAATAGTTCATCTGTATCTTCTTATCGGGCTAGCATAGCTACGTGGTAGTCAGAATCAAATTTTACCCTCACTATCTCACACTGATAAAAAATAGCACTATAAACACACCAAAATACCAGTGGCACTACTAGCCCCAATTTTTCCTTCATTGCTACAACTGGTTGATATTTTGCAGATTTTGGTTACAATATTTTTTTTTAAATACATGTAGAACAACATAATTTCTTCAGCTCCATAGAAACATATTGAAGTACAGAGCAGCACCTGTTTGCTTATGTCAAAGCACTGACATTTAATTTTAGGGGAAGTTTCTTTAAAGAAATGATATATTCCTGGCCTACACATTGTGAATGCTCTTTAGAAGATGCACATTGTGAGATGCCTATTCAGAGAGTGGGACCATGGTTCCATTGAAGTCAATAGCAAAATCCCCATTGACTTGAACAGGGCCAACATTTAATCCAAAATGTATATGTAACCCTTCAACCAATACACACATCTTCAAACATTCCTGAAGACTGGTAATCAATAATTCTGAGAAGACCCTGATATAGACCCCCAAATAACTAATTCATACTTTAATAATAGGTTTGAAAATCCAAATATAAACAATTTAACCAGTGATATTAGATTTCAGTAACACCTTAGATTTCTGTTACAGTGCAATGCTAGCAAATATGATTTCCTACAAAGCACAGATTTACCTTCTCCACATCTGTATATCCGTTTCTATTGAAAAAAGTAAATCTGTGAGCAAACGTTGATGCATCTGGGACCACTTAAATTCAGGAATACGAAACATAGTTGATCTGGAATCTCTTCTCTGCCCATCAGATGCAGTAGCCAAGTCCTGTCCTGATGAATCTTCCTGCCTTGATATCTGTTTGCATAAAATATAGGCAGGTTCCAAAATAACAAAAATTCAATTTCATCAGTGTTTACTGAAAAAAGTTTCACTTTGGATTTAGTAAGTCAGTAAGCTTAGACATTATATAAACTCACAAATGCACATAAATTTAAAAATTAAACTAATACAATTGCAGGGCCACTACTGATGGATTATACCAAAGCTACAAACTACAATACAACTGCACCACCATCTCTGCCAGTCTAGACAAAAATAAGCAGCAACTAGACCTTACCACATGGGGAGCACATGTTGCTGCTGACAGTGATCTCCCTCCTTTGAGGAAGAATGTTGTAGGATGAAGGGCATCGACTGGCAGGTGTCTCTGCAGGAGGGAAGTACTCAGCTACATCAATGTTTAACCATGATCTGTATCACTGAACTGGAAGCAGAAGTCTGAAGGAGCATTGCAGTAAGGGCAAAAACATAAGCCCAATTCGGAGTTAAAATTTACTAAACACTTCCTTATGTTGATACTTTTAGTGATAATGAATGAGTTCTCAACTGATGTCCATTAGTAGCAGTTAGCTAAAAAAATGGCTTCTACAACTTTCATTAGAGTCTGAAAAGAATTCACACAAGCTCTTTTCTGACTGATGGATTGTAACTACAAGAGACCTCTGAGGATTAAGAGAGATAGAAGGGCTTAAGGAGATGGAGGAAATAAGAGGGAAGTTCAGTGAAAAAATAGAGGGAATTCAAGGTGAAAGCTCAGAATCCACAATGCTACTTTTTATTCTTCGATTTAGAGACTACACATGACACAAATTGGTTAAAGTTTTAGCTATTTGACTCCTGGGGGTCAGCAAAGTGCTTCTTCAGGAGCCTACAAAAATCCTATGAACTGTACAAAATTTCACTAATTTCTCAAACTGTATTGTTGGAAAAGAGTTATGTTTTTCTTATAAATATCAAACTAATCAGTCTGACACTTTTTTTTTTTTAGGTACAATTTTAATTTGGCATAAGGAAGGTATATAAAAGTTACCTCAGGTAGGGGTCTAAGAGGCTGAGTTGCTTCCAGGCTTGTGCTGGGTTTTAGTTCCAGTCTCTGGGTGTCTGATGCAACACTGGAAACATCAAGCTTGGCAATTTTTTTCTCTGAGGTCACAGAAGCTTCTGAAGTATGTGTGTTTGCATCTCCTCCAATTGCTTTGGTTTCACTGCCATCAGGTTTTAATTCCTCTAACTTCTCATTCACTTCTGAATTTAGTTGACTTGTCTCCTCTTGGACTTCAGAGGTCACTGTTTCTGACAAGGAAGCCAATTCTTCTCTTGTCTTGTTCAAGATTTCAGCACTTTTGGATTCTAAAGGTATTGTCTCAGGTTCCTTCTCAACAGTTTCTTCGTTCATTGCTGCTGTTATTTGGCTTTCATTTTCAGGTGAGCTATTCTCTTCACTGGGTTTTAGTACCAACTCTTCTGAAGGTAAAGGCAGATTGCTTTCCTCTTTTAAATCAACAAAGTCATCATCTTCCACCTCTGGTGTAAATTCCTCCAGAATTTCTGGGCTTTCAGGTGTCTCCCCTTCTAAAACAGTTTGTACAGTTAGAGAAGCCCCATCAGTAGCTGCTGTTTCTTCCACAAGTTCTTTAGCTTTACTCAGAGAATCTGCAGTTGCTTCAGCAATTCCAGAAGTGATTTCTGAATCCCCCGGTTTTACTGCTTCTGTCTGTGGAGGAAATTCTAAGCAAGGTGCTCTCTTTAAGTCAGGTGATCTCTGACCATTTTCTCCCTCAGATTTCTTCCCTTCATTAGATGGTGAATGACTTTGTAGCTCACATTCAGATGAGGCTTTTATCTCATTTTTTTGAGCACTGTGCTCCACGGTATCAGCCCCAACATATGCAGAAACAGCAGCTTCTTTCACCTCCACATGCTGTTGCCTCCTTGCGATTTCAGCTTCTCTGCTAACTCCTGAGATAGTTCTAACAGGGGTGGAAGGAACTGTTCCACTTCCTTCACCTCCTTTCCTTTGGTAATCGCGGTACATTTGGGAAAGGCTCTCTTTATGCATTTCAAACGTTACCTAAAAAACAAAGGATTATCAAGAACATTAGAACTCAAAATTAGAAGACTGATTCTTCTACAAAGTAGATTCAGAGTCAACTGAACAATAGTAAAACAATAGTAGTATCCAAACTGCAAAGCTGAAATTCAACCTTAATTGTGGTACCACTACCACTCCACCATAATGTACAAGTTAAAAAAGAAGCTCTTGAAGGACTCTTGAATAATTATTTAAAAATTTTGATTTCTAGTACATGTTGTTTAACATCCTCCTTAGTTACTAATGGACTAGAAAACGTACTTCATCGTCCTTATAGGATACGATTACATCATCTTACTTCTTTGCAAATACAGACCAGAAATATTTACTGAACACTTTTTTTTTCTCCAGCATTAACAATTTTACAATCTCCATCTAGTAATGGACCTATACCGTTGTTCGAATTTCTTTTGTTCCTAATATACTTAAACTCTTTCTTATTGTCTCTCTCTTATGGATTTTTTACCTCATGTCTTTAGCCTCCCCATCAATTTTCAACACATTAATATCAAATTTCCATTACCAATTCCTATTTTAAGAGTTTAATTCTGCTGTAAAACTTCATTTCAGATTAAAACTTGTATGCAGTGCCCCCCCAGGAAAAATCCACAACTTTTAAAAAAATAAAGAAAATAATCCTAAAATGAAAGAACATCTAAAAAATTCATGACAGTAATTTAAGATGTTCTTTCATACCTCAGACTCCAAAATGGTACACAGATATTGTGGGAGGTTGTGTCTTGAGTAAATAATTTGTAATACAAAATCTGCTCCTTAAGTTTAAAGAAAGACTTTTTAGACGAAAGTGAGTGAGGGTGGGGGACAGTGAGCGACGGAGGGAGGGGGACTGAAGTAAGTGGAGGGGTGGGGCCTTCAAAGGGGGCAGGGCAGGGCCTTGTGGAAGGGGGCAGAGCAAGAGTGTTTGGATTTGTGCGATTAGACAGTTGGCAACCCTATTAATTCATGTGTTCTGTATTGAAGTCAAGTGTTAACTTGTATGTGTTTGATGCACATCAGTTACAAAATGAGTAAGAATAAGCTTAAATACATTTCTTCACCTATCTAAGATTGTTGAGAAATAGGGACAATACAAACTGAGCTGTTTGACTTACAGAAGCACTGCACAGCAGCTGCAGGTTATTCGTTACCTCATTAAGGGTATTTTAAATATATGCTCTATAGTAAAAACAATGCAGTACAGTTTTGCAGTTGTGGTTTTCTTATCCAAAACTGCAAAGAAATGATGGTTTTGGAAGCCAATATAAAGTGATTTGCTAAAGTATTTTGGAAATTAAACTAATGAAATTTCTTTCCAGATTTCTATTGTGTGCTGCAAAAAGTGGGGGAAGAAAGGTCAATACAGACAATTCCCATCTTTAAATGCTGGCCATGTAATCCTATGGGAAAATAAATCCAGACATAATATGGTGACATACACAGACCCAAGACACAGAAAAATGCAAGGCGAGTGATACTGTTAAAGCAAGCTAGAAAGCATACACATACAGTAACAGGGAGGGTAAAGGAGGCTTTTTAAAAATAAATGGATACAATTTAAGCAGCCTTGTTTCTATCACAAAAATCTCAAATCAAGATTACATTTTTAAAATACATTTGCAAATTAAAGTAGGAAAACCACAAATTTAAGCAAGCTCACTACAATGTTGGACTTTACAAAGCAGCATTTCTAATTAAGGGTTTTCTTTGTATATAAAAAAATATAAAATGCTGCTTTGCAAAGACCAACATTGCAGCAAGCCTACCTAAATTTGTGTTTTTGCTCATTTAATTTGCAAATTAGCTTAATTAACATGGACTCTACATTTGAACAATCCTGTTAAATGTGGAAGGCAAGAACAACTTTTTTCTAAACAAATATTCCAGGACACTGAATTTATGAAACGCTTCTCACAAAGCAGATTGTGAGTGTTGTAAAACATAACATTTAAAAGCTAGGGTTAGCATTAATGAAGGCAACAATTAACAAAATGTACACTCAAATAGAAGCCACCAGATTATTTTTTAAATATGAATAGCACAGAGCTAACAACTTTAAGATATAAATACTAGCTCATGTAAACTTGTAACAATATGAAAGCTAAATGCCAGCTGAAAAACTTAAATTCACCTATCTTCAGTCATTTTTTTATTTTCCTTAAAGCATCTGCACTGTAAAGCTGATCATTCACAATTAATTATCAGAAATTGTTCTAAATTAGCGAGCTAAAAGGCCAGTCATTAATCTTCACAATCATTTGATGGTTAATCCATAGTCATTTGGAAAGCACATCTACGCACTACTAGTTAAGACACTTGTGAGCTAATAACTACAACATTCTCCTCTGCCATTAATTTTAACTTAATTTGACATTCAACATTTACTAATTGCCAGACAAGAAGAGTAGCATGCAGCATACAAAAAGGTTAAGAAGACTAACATTTGTATTAAAACTAACATGTAAACGAGGCACTTTAGGTGTGTGTTAAGATTTAGTCTAGGTTCCCCGCCCCCACACACACAATATATACATTTTTGTGGAGTGGAGGGAGGTGGCATGGGTAACTGCTTGACCGGTCAACCAGCCAGTAACAGTACTGTTGTCTGTAGCAAGGCTTATTGTAAACTAGCTCCTATGCTGCTAACCCCATCAACGAACTGTTCATAATTCCAATATATGTTACTATTTTTACTCTGAAAGCTTTATTGACCCGTTTTTCCTCCCTCCTAGGAGCAATGTTAACAGCTGAGGCCTGGAAACTCTCCACTCCATGCAAGGAACAACTTTGACTGGAGGCACCAATACATGCCAATACCAATCTCACTTCATGAATCAGTCAGAGAAAAGGGACAGAGGTATTATATACATTAATACCTCCACACAATCTTCCTCAAAAGAACACATTTTGCCATATCCCCAGCAAGCTTCTCACAGAGGGGAAAAAACTATATTCTAAACTAATTTTCTCTTATGTTTACAATCAAAATGCAAATGAATTATAGGACAAAGTTATTCTGAATGGCAAATATCAGTCACAATTGACTAATAGAAGTCTTCATTTAAATGGAAGTTAAATTTGTATGTTGGCTATTCTCGTGATTTGGGGAATGTATCTACGTACAACTTACAAATTCTGTTTTGGATTTGGAACTCTATGTTTAAACCCTTATGATGATCTTCACTGTTCTTTTGTCTCATACTGCTTGTGCTACGCAGATGGAGTGGTGCCTGAGAGCCTGTCTCTGAACAGGATGGTCATTAAAAATTATCACCACGAGAACACATCTTGCCAAAACAGAACAAAATGTCTACATCCTTGGTGAAACCAGTTTCTCCTCCAGCTTTTCTCCAGCTTTTCTCCAAACAGCTAGGTTTTAAATGAGTGTAAAGGAGGAAACAAACAGAAGTGACAAAGCAGGGTTTTAAAAACAAAGAGGAAGAGGCTTGGTCTACACTGAGAAATTACATTGGCATTATGATGTTGGTCAGGGGTACAAAAAACACCTCACATACCTAACCAACATATAGACAAGGCTGACAAAACTCCAAGTGAAGACACAGCTATGTCAATGTAGCTAATGTCATTTGGGGAGGTGGTGAAAAACTGCTCTCAGTTATAGGCTGCATCTACAGTGGAGGC
Organism: Lepidochelys kempii; assembly: GCF_965140285.1. Taxonomy (NCBI): domain Eukaryota; kingdom Metazoa; phylum Chordata; order Testudines; family Cheloniidae; genus Lepidochelys; species Lepidochelys kempii. The sequence continues at coordinate 57,109,192 of NC_136383.1, forward strand.
CTTTACCAACATAGCTATATCAGTATAGTCTCCAAAGAGAAGCTTCCTGAGAAGCTGAAGGGAAATAGAGGGCCTTAAAAGGGTCAGTTTTCCAGAGTGAGTAGAAACCTTTCTGACTGCTGGACCAGCCAGAGCAGAAAGGCACTGACTGCCTGGGCAGAGAGAGAGATGCTATGATTCTGGAGTATCAGACGGGTAGCCGTGTTAGTCTGTATCCACAAAAACAACGAGGAGTCCGGTGGCACCTTAAAGACTAACAGATTTATTTGGGCATAAGCTTTCATCGGTAAAAACCCCCACTTCTTCAGATGCATGGAGTGAAAATTACAGATGCAGGCATAAATATACTGACACATGAAGAGACTGGAGTTACCTTACAAGTGGAGAACCAATCCTGACAGGAGAAAAAGCCCTGAGCTGGAGAAATACAGGTCAGCAGAGGGGCCCTCCCTGCCCTTTTCAGTCTAACTTTCTACATCCAAAAATCTTTTCCTGCGACTTTGACCATGACATCCCTTTTCCCCAAATGCAGTGGTCAGAGTATATCCAATAAGGCACAGAGTTCCCCACCCACCATGGATGCTACTTGTCAAAGGGCTCTCCCGAGTGGTTTGTACTCCTGCTTCCCACTCCCTCCTGCTGAGGTTAGAGCTCCCATCACACTTAGAAGTCGGTAGTAAGCAGGCCCCTCTATCCACACCCAGGAATAGCAGGGGACTCACCTGGGAAAGAGGGGGAAGGCGCCAGAAGCCATACTTTTTGAACATACATTACTTTCAGGGAGGCCCCATATTTTAATCCCAATGTAATTTGTATTCCACACAAATCTGGCAACCCCTTAATTTTTTTGGTTGAAAATTATTTACATCAGAAGAATCATGAAACTGAAGTTTTAAAAAGAGATTTAAACTCAATTAATTAATCCCACATTTTAAGTTTAATGCATGAATAATTAGTCTTCCCTCCTCATGTTTGGCCTTTGTCACACATTGTGGCCCATTTGTGGGCCCTGGCAGATTGAGAGGTATGCCAGGGGGGCTGGGTAGATAGCAGCGGTTCTCGCTCATGAAGCAGTCTGCAGAATTGAAGAGCTGAAGAACCATTTATCTAACAGATATTAATAGTATGAAAATATCAGATAATTCTTATACACCTTTCTAAGGAAAGTTGAAGTATCTTACGTTTATGGAATCTTTACAGACTCATTCCCCTACTCCAATATTCAGCCTAAACATTCTGCTTTTTAATTTCATACCATTTTTCCTACTTAGCCTCACATCACTTAGCCTTAGCATTACCCTAAAAAAATCCTCATCCTCCATTTTACACAATTCCAATGTTTGTAAACAGCTATCATGAATCACTGAGTCCTTGCTGAGGAGTTAAGCAGCATTTTACATCAAGATATTGTACAAGCTAACTATTCCTCAGCACGTCTCTGTCAGGTAGCTAAATATTATTCTCATTTTAGAGATGGGAAAACATTAAGCAACTCGTATTTTAAGCAATTAGCCAAAGACCTCAGAGTAACTCGGGGGAATACTGGAATTCGAATTTAGGAGATCCTGACATCCAGCCCCCTGCTCATTCCACTAGACGATGCTTCCTCCCTTACATATTAAGCTTTTTTAATCTTCCTATATAAATCTATTACTCCAATGACCTAATCATTTTTTCTGATCTGTCTCTCCAGTTTTTCTATACCTGCCATGCCAGCTACATAATTCAGCTTAATTCTAGGCACATCGAATTCACTATGTGGTACAATCAGTTTTTTCTCTTCTTGAAGGGGATTATCCCTTTTTTAGGGCACAAAAAGAGGAAATATAAAAATGATGTATTCAGCATCTTATCTATTCCCATTAAAATATCAGTTTATTATTTGAGTAGAGAATAATCACTTAGAAATTAAAAAAAAACAAAACAGTATTTTAAAACTCATGTTTATTTTTATTAGGATTATCAAATCCCCTTTTATTCAGATTAGTAAACAATATTCTGAAACATTTCCACATACAGATTAAAACTGATACAACTTCAGTCTGCAAATGGAAGTATTTTTGAACACTTATTGATTCATAACATTAATGCAAAATTCATTAATTTTATTAAAATATTCCAAGATGTTTCCTTATCCAAATGATTTTACCTTTAATTTGGTTACTTAGTAACATGACAACTTTTTTTAATTAAAAGATATTTCAAAGGACCTGAAATATTTAAATGTTCACACTTTTCAATGTTTTAAAACATTCAAGTAGATGGTGAATTATATTGTATAAACCATTATTTTCTTTAAATCTTGGGGAAATTGAAAGGTCAAGAAGGCAACTTGTCCACCATTCTTTACTTGTTTCCTATTATTAACCATGAAGCCATTGGTCCTTTTTGCAAAGTAACAGATCTAGACAGATTTAAGTTTAGGATATAGTTAACATATCTATTATTCTAGAAAAAATACTTTAACAAAATTGGGTTTTGATCTAAATTTTTCCTGAATATTTTCATTAAACTGTAAGACTCAGTTTAAACCATAATTTTTGGTAAATCATGTTCAGCTTTGAAGAAATAGCACAAAGATATAATATGAAAATCAAGGCAGTGCATGAGCAAGACATAGAAATTCAGCTTTAAAAAGGTTACCCACACCTTTTAAATTCTGGAAGCAAAGAAACCAATGTAGTGCAATTATGCTAGAAAAACCATTGCTGCTTATAAAGCATAGTGCAGCTGTTGGAAGAGAGGTTTACAGTGACAAACAGCTTCCCTGCTACAAAGGTGGCAGGAAATCTATCAAACTGGACAATAAAATTGCAATTGAGTTTCTTTGGCTTTTTATAGCAGCTGCATGTATCTTGATGTGTAGCTCTGCAAAACCTATCCAATTCTGCAACACTAGTCCGTTATACACTAGTTCTTTATCAAAGAATGGTGTTATAATTTGGGGCGGGGGGGGTGCAAAGAGCTGTAAAAGGGAAAAATAAGCATTCCCTACAGTTAGAGATTAAATGAAAACAACTGGTTATTTCCTCAACAATATTAAGAAAAAAATATTTCGGTCTCTATGATTGCTGGTTCCATAGTACTTTGAAAGCATGCTAGAAATCAAACAACTCAGTGATGCACTTAGCATCTAGCAATATACCAACTGAATTATTTCTACACAGTATTATAAAGTCATACAATGTAAAGAGTCTTGGTAATTTACGACTTTTTAAAATCAGTATATACTAGAGTATTCAAAATGTAAGTTAATTAGGAAAAAAACAATTGTAAGAATTCATAACCAATTGAATATTAATATCAATACTTAAGGCACACACCCCATACACACACATCATCATCTCTATCCTTATATCACTAGTTGCTGTGTAAAATGTAACCATTACCTTTACCAAAAATTAATTTAATCTGAAAATACACCGAATAAGGTTTTAACAGTCCTATTTATTTTTAAAAAATCTTAATTCTTTCAGCATGAGACTATGAAGACAACTTTTTAGGCCCAGTATTCAACAGACTGAACTATTCCAGATCTTGTTTAACTACTTCAAACCCAGAACACATTCTGCAACCCACCCCACTTATTCACCTGCTCATCTCTCTTCTCCCCCACCACTGACCTCCCCTGCAATGCAAAAACAAAACCCCGGGGGAACAGATGTTGGGCTTTGGAAAAGTGAAGCTAGAAATCTATTCCACAGCTGAGGACCCCTCAATAGGAATTTTCTGGCTGCAAGCCTGCTTCATGTTGGAACCTGGGCAACAGGAGGGTAGGATGGAGGCTCAAGCACCTCAGATCCCATTTGGTATGGTATCCCACGGGACCAGTCCTAGTCAACATATTCATAAATGATCTGGAAAAAGGGGTAAACAGGAAGGTTTCAAAATTTGCAGATGATACAAAACTACTCAAGATAGTTAAGTCCCAAGCAGACTGGAAAGACTACAAAAGGATCTCACAAAACTGGGTGACTGGACAACAAAATGGTACATGAAATTCAATGTTGATATATGCAAAGTAACGCACATTGGAAAAGATAATCCCAACTACACCTCTACCCCGATACAACGCAGTCCTTGGGAGCCAAAAAATCTTACCGCGTTATATGTGAAACAGCGTTATACCGAACTTGCTATGGAGGGCTGGGTAGGGAAGGCTGTGCCTCCCAAAACAGCCTGGCCCTGCCCCCTATCTGACCCCCGATCCACCCAACTCCCCCTACTCCCTGTCCCCTGACTGCCCCCCGAGACCCTCTGACATTTATCCAACCCCTGGCCCCGGCCTGGTCCCCTTAACATGCCGCTCAGAGCGGCATGTTGCTGCCGCCATAGGCGCCAACTCCATGGGTGCTCTGGGGCTGTAGAACCCATGGAAAAAAATTGGTGGGTGCAGAGCACAAACTGGCAGCTGCCCATCCCACTGCCCCAGCTCACCTCTGCTCCGCCTCTTGCCCCGAGTGTGCTGCCGCTCCGCTTCTCCCCCCTCCCTCCAAGGCTTGCCGCGAATCAGCTGTTTGGCACAGCAATCCTGGGAGGGAGGGAGAAGCAGAACAGCAGCATGCTCGGGGGAGGAGGCGGAGCAGAAGTGAGCTGGGGCGGGAGCGGTTCCTCTGCGTCTCCGTCCCCCCCGGTTACTTGGTGTGGCTCTCCCCATGCCCCCCCTCTTCCAGCAGCTCACCTCTGCTCTGCCTCCTCCCCTGAGCATGCCACTGTTCCGCTTCTCCTCCCTCCCTCCCAAGCCTGGGAGGGACGGGGGAGGAGGGGAAATGCTTTACTGCATTATATCAGGGTGGAGGTATATACATATAAAATTATGGGGTCTGAATTAGCTGTTACCACTCAAGAAAGAGATCTTGGAGTCATTGTGGATAGTGCTCTGAAGACATCCACTCATTGTGCAGCGACAGTCAAAAAAGTGAACAGAATGTTGGGAATCATTAAGAAAGGGATAGATAATAAAACAGAAAATATCATATTGCCTCTGTATAAATCCATGGTACATTCACATCTTGAATACTGCCTGCAGATGTGGTCGCCCCATCTCTAAAAAGATATATTGGAATTGGAAAAGGTTCAGAAAAAGGCGACAAACATGATTAGGGGTAGGGAATGGCTGCCATAAGAGGAGAGATTAATAAAACTGGGACTTTTCAGCTTGGAAAAGAGACTACTAAGGCAGATATAAGAGAGGTCTATAAAATCATGATTGTTGTGTAGAAAGTAAATAAGGAAGTGTTAATTACTCCTTCTCATAACACAAGAACTAGGGGTCACCAAATGAAATTAATAGGCAGCAGGTTTAAAACAAACAAAAGGAAGTATTTTTTCACACAAGGCACAGTCAACCTATGGACTCCTTGCCAGAGGATGTTGTGAAGGCCAAGATTATAACAGGGTTCAAAAAAGAACTAGATAAGTTCATGGAGGATAGGTCCATCAATGGCTATTAGACAGGATGGACAGGGATGGTGTCCCTATCCTCTGTTTGCCAGAAATTGGGAATGGGCAACAGGGGAGGGATTACCTGTTCTGTTCATTCTCGCAGGGGCACTGGCATTGGCCATTGTCAGAAGACAGGATACTGGACTAGATGAACCTTTGGTCTGACGCAGTAGGACCATTCTTATGTTCTTAAAAAAGCCCTTTCAGATAATTAGAACCAAATCCATTTTAAGAATTTGCATCAAGATCTTGTTTTCAGAGATTGTATAACTTATCCAGAATTTGTTTTTAAATATTTAGCCCCTACCAGGTCTCCTACAAACATTTGTGTTTTCTTTACATATTCTGGAATAGCTGGGTTAGCCATTTTAAGTTAGATACGAAATAATATATAATTAGTGACCACAAATCCATTTCAGTGTTTGAATTTTAACACTGTATTTTATGTTTAACTTTACCAACCATTAGTTCTCATTGCAGACTGCTGCCTTCTTTCTCCACGCACATCTCACAAACAAAAACTTCAAAACAACCGTAAGTTAATAAATTAATTTTTACAGGTATTGTTTAGAAACCAGGGGCATACTCCTCTAGTGTGCCGAAGCTGCATGGGCAAACTTCAGGCAAAGGGGTGGCTTTATGCCACATTTCTGCTTACCCCAATCCTGAGAGCAGCCAATGGCTGGTTCAATTCCCAGAAATTTAAAACAGCCTCAGAGCTGCTTAAAAGTATGCTAACTTTTAACAAAACTTCAGTGGCCTTTACACTGGTCACAGTTTGTAGCCCACTCCACCTAAACACTGCTATACTGATGGGAACGCTTCAGGTTTGATATAGAGCTGGCATAGCAAAGGATTAATGCACCACTATGTCACTGGAGCCACATTTTGGCATGGATTAAGATCTGGCCCCAGATCCTTTGCACCTATAATGTCATGAAATGCTCACTGACTAAACATTTGCAAGCATTTTTAGTATATGGACTTTTATTCTTCTCCCTCACACATAACCACCACACAATAGATTATTGAGCTGTTTATTGGATCAAAAATCAGTGATATACAAGATAAACCAGTAGTGCTGTTGTGGTCTAAATAGATTGACAATATCTGGGAGGAAGTTAACCCATGTAAGGACAGTAATGTGGGATTAAGACGCGCAGTTTTGTATGCACTCTATAAGTGGGTAAGAGACACACTTTTAAAAGTATGTAATTTACAATTTACCTGTCTGAAAACCCAGAACACAAATTCCACAGATTTTTATGTTAGACTTTTTTCTTTTCTTGGTGCAGGGACAGAGAAATGAAGTGGCTGCTTCTTCTAGTTCTGTATCTCAATTTGAAAAAAAAAGTTACTAATAAAATGTGTTTTACAGTGTTGTTCAGGTTGTAACAAGCCAACAAAAGCCATGAAAGAAGGAAGGCTGGCACCTGTATTCGTTCAGTGGGATTCTCCTTCAGCCTCCTTACCTTCCTGTCTCCCTTCATGGCTTAACAGATGGAACGTCAGCCTCTACTCTGATTTCCTTAATTTTGTGGGTTTGTTTCACTGCCTTTTGATGTTACTAAAAGGTATTTTTAGTCTATGCATAGATAAGGTGCGCCACCTTGTGTTTTAAAAACTTCATGCTGTTATTAATGCACAGAAATCCAGCACTAAAACACCACTGAAACTCTGATTAACCTGCCCTAGGAAATGTTTAAATGCCACTTTTACTACAAGTGAACACCATTCATGCCATGAGCAATAGAAAGAATTTTGTGATTAAAGTATTCTGACAACGAAAAGTCATTCAGTTTTCAAATGTGACAAGCCATACACTGAACTTGAAGTATATGCTATTATAGACCATTCAAGCTACTGAATTTCTACTTATTCAAATGGCTTATTTCTACTAGAAGACTTTTTATTTGACCCAGTACTTAAAGGCTCCAAATTTCATTAGAGGGGAAAAAAAAGTTATTGCAATTTCCAGAATATTTTTCCGGGAAACACTCACCTTTGAATGTGTGATTGACAGTGTATCCACCCAAACTCGCCAGCCACCCCACTCATATTTCACTGCATGATAAAGCAAGATTCTAAAAATGGCATACACCATTTCAGTTATCTTCTGCTCTTCAGAGTTCTTGGGGTTGAAATAGCAAAGAGAAAGCATCCACTCCTGCCACACTGAGCACTGCAACAAGCTCCTGCAAAACACATACTCCTGCTGCTAAATCATATCTCAAAATGCACAAGCATATTAAAACATACAAAGATCATTAACTTTGAGACCACACATAGCAGGTGATGAATTTAGCATATGTAAAAACACTACTGCATGCAACTTCTCTAGCATTACATGTATAAGCCTAATAGAATACAGCATTTGTTAAATAACGTGGCCTAGACATGGTTGCCTAATGAGACTATTTTAGTTTAGTCCTAAGAGAGAACAGATTTGTAAGACATTGTTATTTACATATGGTCTTTGTATGCACACAATGAGCCCTCTTACCTCCTATTTTCTCTGCTGTTATTAAACAGTTTAATCATGTCTGAGAGAAAAGCTCGACGAACCTCCAGAGTTTCTGAGCACTGGGGAGAGTTACGTAGTAGAGTCGCGATTACTTTCAATACCTCTGCAAAACAGTTCACAAGTAAATTTTAAAAACTAGAAATAAAGCACATCAAATATTGGAGCTTATTAGACTACATTCACTAACAGGAAACATTTTGGTAAGATAGTCACTTTATGAAAAACTAACTTGTAAAAATATATTTGTTTACACAAAGAAAGAAAAGCATCTCCAGCAGTGTCAAAGATGCATCTGAGTAAAGAAGAATTATATTGCTTGTTTCTTCCAAAGACTTCCATGACTATTCCCCTTCAGTGGGATTTTCAAACAGGGACACACCCAGAAATTTTTCACATGGTACACACAGCTTTATTTTAGCCACTCACATTTGGCCCAGCTGTCCCTCCATCATAATTGCAGGGGTGGACAGGCCAAATTTCAGTGAGTAGCATTGCAACCCAACATATGGGGTTGTGTGCCACTCAGTTTGGGGGCCCTCTCAAACAAACAGGGCCCTGGAGCAAACTGCCCCTTTGCCCCTGCCAATGATATGCACCGGGCATACGGTTGCCTGCGCCACTGATTACAAGTGCATTCAGTGTTGGCCTAGTTCACTGTGGGAGTGGAGTTAGGCCACTATGTAAAATGTTGGAATTAATGATGATCAGGGTTTAATAATCTAATGCCTACTATGTCACAAATGACTGGTTTAAAAGGAAATATCGGTATTTACTGACCATCTTTAAGAAATATGTTCTCTGGGAGACTAGGAACTAGGGTGACCAGATAGCAAATATGAAAAATCAGGACAGGAGTTGGGGGATAATAGGAGCCAATATAAAAAAAAAGCCCCAAATATCGGGACATCTGGTCACCCTACTAGGAACATACCAGCTGATGAATCATGTTATGAACAAACATGAAAGCCAGGTGTCCTCTAAGTTTCTCTCTTTGAATATCAATTATACTGAATCTATAGAATCTTAAGGGTTTTGAACAGAAATTTGTCCTGAAATCTAAAGTCTCAAATCAGGATTTTTTCTCTATAAAGAAAGTTACCCTAAACAATATAGTAAGCAGATACATTTCTTCCACTCCAAATCTGGAGTTTCTGCATTGACCGTAATTTAAGATGAATGTTACTTCCATATTTCATGTAATTTAGTCTGACATCACTAAATAATGCAATCAGAATTGCACTGAAACCTGAAAATGTATTAAATCAAAATACTCTGTGCATAACAGTCTTGAAAAAACATCTCATACTATCACCACCACATAACAAAAAGGGTCAGTACTAAATTACGTATACATTTAGACACACAAAAGGTCTTTCAAAAAGCTGGAGACAGGCATGTTTCCCAATTAACTCCAACTAAACATGCATTATCTCCTCTCTTGCATGAATGACTCTGTAAAACTAACAGACCACAATTCAGACTGCTGGACATAATTAATAAGCTGTTTTCTTAAATGACAAACATTTTTTGTTTAACAGTGATATAATTTAAAAGATATGTAATGCTTACGAGGATTTTGTATCTTCACTGTTGAATCTGGATCAGGATGCTGTTTATGTATTACTAGAGTGCAAATTTGTTCAATAAGAATCTGGGGGAAGGAGGAAGAAACACAGTGTAAAAACAGCTATTCAATGTTCACTAAAAAAGCTTGCCAGAGAATGGCTAATCCCCTTGTTTATCATAAGGTTTTCTACAGTGCTCATCATCATATCATCTTCGTGCTAAAATTGTACAGAAGTTTCCTTGTCATACGTTTTAGTAATTGAATCAATCTTATTTTTAACACCATTTTTTGCATTTTCTGAGACACACATTTGGTATTTTAATTATAGTGGAAGAGTTCCCCTAAATTTAATCCAAGTTACAACAACCTTAAGCCATGATCTCAAGTGGAATGAAGCTCTCGGTATAAAAGTATCTACTTCAATCATTTAATTCAACAGTTATTTTAAAATGATTCACAATGAGCTACTTCTATATCTAAATTAAGCAGAACTTCCAAAGCAGTAAGCTTCAGAAAACTTTACTGCATCCCTAGCTACATTTCTAGCGTCATCTGGAAAATATCAGCACAAACATGCAAGCAATTTTATAACATCTTCTAAGTAATTAGGAGGATTGGATTCTAACTACAGTCTATTACTACCTCGAACAGGACATTGTACGTGGTCATGGTGATTAAGCCTGTATGAAGCATCAGCCTTTCAGCCAGCAAAGAGAATAATCCATGTCCAAGCATGACTTCAGCTTTTCTCCTACAATAACACAGGAAGGCAGATAAAGTAAATTAGGGCATCTCTAACTAGTTAGGTATGTGTACACCAGAGCAGTGCTAAATTGGTGAAAGTGTTTCAGCATTTTAGTTTGTAGCCTCTCGGTTCTGGGGAAGTTGGGACACAGGAACCCTTATCTGCCAAAGGTAACAAGCAAGCCACCCACTGGGATCTGCTGAAAGTGTGACTACTGGATGGTTCACTCTCTGAGCCTCTGGGTATGTCTACACTGCAATCAGAGCTGTGGCTGCAGCACATGTAGACCTATCCAAGCTAGCTAGCTTGAACAACTATCGCACGGAAACCACAGCAGCACACGGCAGCCACTCAAATACATGCCCATAGTCCTGGGTATCCAGCCTGTGCTGTCGTGCTCTCACTATTACTGGTATTTAAACTAGCTAGACCAAAGCTAGTGCAGGTACGTCTACACATGCTGCAGTCACACCTCTGACTGCAATGTTGACATAGCCTGTGACAGGGGCCACTCACATATTGTGTGCCAACATCCTACCACCAGCCACCCAAAAAGCTGGACCCAGACCTTGAGGGACCCTTGATAATGATATAGGGAAGACCACAACCATCCCCATTCAGCTCACAAAGGTTACTTGATCATGAGCATTAGCTGGCAATCTGTTAACTACAGTTGCAGCAAATTCCACTGTTTAAATAAATTGGTGGAAACTAGTGTTGTACTTTCTGCTGCAATTGGACAACTATATAACTTCCAAGATCAACAATAAATGCTAAGGGCCAGTATTTCAAGACAAAAATTGAAAGACCTATGTAAAGTTCATTCTCCTTGCCACTTTTTATGGTGGAAGTCCTAATTACAGACATTACAGACAGATGTCTGTAAGTTAACAGAGACCAGGTGGCTATGTATTTGTGTTCTGGGTGGCTGGGGCATAAGAAAAGGGGAGCAGCAAAAATAAGTTTTGATGGATTAATTTTAAAGATAAACTAGAGTTACCAACCCCAGACTCAGTTTAGGTGGCTTAAGAAGCCCTTACTTTATTCATCTTCACTATAAAATTGGCAAGAACAAAGTGAATATTTACAGAAATGTTTCTGCTGTATGCCCAACAACAGATCCTGAATACCTATGTGTTTTGGATCTGAGCTCTGGCAACATCAACTCATTAAGGAAGTATTTTACCATGGTTAAGTTTCAAATCACATAACTGGTCAGAGGTACTTTGTTAGGCATGTAGCAAAAGTGCTGGATTGCAAATACTCACCTTAATGTTTTTGCCAATTTTAAAATAACGATAAAATAAGACACTTTTAAGATACCTTAAATTGAGTCCAGAGTTGGTAATATTTGTTGCTAATCTCACTATTCTAATTATTAGTATATATTTAGTTGGAACTATGCAAGCAGGTTGTGCTAAAAACATAAACCTATAAACGGACATGTCACAAATCACTAGGTAAGCTTGATGGGAGAGCCTGTTATGATGCTATGACACAACTGTGACTAATTCCACTAGATAGGAAATGGATTACGAAAAAACAAACTGAATGACACTGAAGAAAACAGTAGTTACTATGGGCTGAAGCGTGTATTCTGGTTGCATGCCAACAGAACACTTTAAATATGTATAACAACATATACAGAAACAGTATCTTTTCTTCAGATTTAAACCAGTACTTACTTAGGTGCTAGATGTTTTAAGAAGTAGCCCATCACTTTTAGAGCTTGTACCCTGATCCCTTCACTTTTTGATGCTAGAAGTTTGTAGACAACCCTAAATGAAAACAAACAGAACACCAAGATTGTCTGAAATAGCAACTAAGAGAGAGTTTCCACACTCAAAAATTAACTGCAGCAGACAAGTTTGTACCTTGGTTCAAATTAAAGTGACAGATATTGATAAGCTTTCCAAATATGGTGACATTTTCCTAAATTATATAGTACTTTGTACTAAAATTTTTAAGTTATATTTGGGAATTTTGAAATCCAAATTCTGTTAGAGTCCCTAAAAGTATCAATTGATATGAAAACAGTATCTCTGAAAAGGTCATTGTAATTTCAGTACTCAAATCTGTCTTTAGCTGATATCTCACTCAGGTTACAGTACAGAAAAGCAAACAAATTATGTTTGTTGTACTGTCAAGACAGATGGCTAGAGACTAGCTGCAAAAAGCTTAAGTTTCATATATGGGTGGACATTTGCTAACAGCATTAGTATTTGACATTTGTATCCCTTGCTAGTCCTTTATGGCAGCTTTCAGAAGGATGGCAAAAAACAATGTCAGCTGGCATTCTTTTCATTACACTTACACCAGTTTCTGCACCTCAGATTTTTTGATAAAAAACAAAGTTAATGAAAGAACACATTAGAATCTTAGCAAAGCTGTCTTACATACAAAATTGCATATCCACGTATATTCCCCCTTCTTTCTGGAAGACAGAAGGTATTATTCCTCTGTCATTGATCTTTCTTCAGATCACACTGGAATTTACCATAAAGAAATTCCTATTAGCTCTGGAACATGCATTGTACCTTAGATAGGGTGACAATATTTCCCTATGTTGAATACAGGACACCTGGTAAAATTACTCATATCCAAGCGAGTTCAACAGCAATCAATCAGAACCTATGCAGTACGTACATTCAAATAACATCAAGTTGACAAGTTGACCAATCTTTAAAAAAGGGAAGGAGCAGGATCCTGGGAACTACAGGCCAGTCAGCCTCACCTCAGTCCCTGGAAAAATCATGGAGCAGGTCCTCAAAGAATCAATCCTGAAGCACTTACATGAGACGAAAGTGATCAGGAACAGTCAGCATGGATTCACCAAGGGAAGGTCATGCCTGACTAATCTAATCGCCTTCTATGATGAGATTACTGGTTTTGTGGATGAAGGGAAAGCAGTGGATGTATTGTTTCTTGACTTTAGCAGAGCTTTTGACACGGTCTCCCACAGTATTCTTGTCAGCAAGTTAAAGAAGTATGGGCTGGATGAATGCACTATAAGGTGGGTAGAAAGTTGGCTAGATTGTCGGGCTCAACGGGCAGTGATCAGTGGCTCCATGTCTAGTTGGCAGCTGGTGTCAAGTGGAGTGCCCCAGGGGTCGGTCCTGGGGCCGGTTTTGTTCAATATCTTCATAAATGATCTGGAGGATGGTGTGGATTGCACTCTCAGCAAATTTGCGGATGATACTAAACTAGGAGGAGTGGTAGATACGCTGGAGGGGAGGGATAGGATACAGAGGGACCTAGACAAATTGGAGGATTGGGCCAAAAGAAATCTGATGAGGTTCAATAAGGATAAGTGCAGTGTCCTGCACTTAGGACGGAAGAACCCAATGCACCGCTACAGACTAGGGACCGAATGGCTAGGCAGCAGTTCTGCGGAAAAGGACCTAGGGGTGACAGTGAACGAGAAGCTGAATATGAAGCAGTGTGCCCTTGTTGCCAAGAAGGCCAATGGCATTTTGGGATGTATAAGTAGGGGCATAGCGAGCAGATCGAGGGACGTGATCGTTCCCCTCTATTCGACATTGGTGAGGCCTCATCTGGAGTACTGTGTCTAGTTTTGGGCCCCACACTACAAGAAAGATGTGGATAAATTGGAGAGAGTCCAGCGAAGGGCAACAAAAATTATTAGGAGTCTGGAACACATGACTTATGAGGAGAGGCTGAGGGAACTGGGATTGTTTAGTCTGCAGAAGAGAAGAATGAGGGGGGATTTGATAGCTGCTTTCAACTACCTGAGAGGTGGTTCCAGAGAGGATGGTTCTAGACTATTCTCAGTGGTAGAAGAGGACAGGACAAGGAGTAATGGTCTCAAGTTGCAGTGGGGGAGGTTTAGGTTGGATATTAGGAAAAACTTTTTCACTAGGAGGGTGGTGAAACACTGGAATGTGTTACCTAGAGAGGTGGTGGAATCTCCTTCCTTAGAAGTCTTTAAGCTCAGGCTTGACAAAGCCCTGGCTGGGATGATTTAATTGGGGATTGGTCCTGCTTTGAGCAGGGAGTTGGACTAGATGACCTCCTGAGGTCCCTTCCAACCCTGATATTCTATGATTCTATGACTGAGCTCCTGTTAAAAAGAAATACTGTGTAGCTGGATTCTTTTTATTTACCTTCTTATCTTTAAGACTTTAGGATTCACACAGGAAGAGAAGACACACACCCCTACCCCCCCTCCACCCACCACACACAGGAAGAGGGGACACACATGCCTAGCCCCCCCACACACACACACACACAGGGAGAGGTGACACACATACACTCCCATACACCTCTCTCACACAGTGGGGTGACCAACTGACCCAACCCTTCCCTACCCGGTGCTCTCCACCCTCCATGCCTGGCTGGGCACCTGGGATGGACCACCTCTCCTGGTACCTGGTGCCGTAACTTCCCATGGCAACACATGGGGGGCACACAGGGTCACATGCCCCCCCTCCCCAGATTTCTGCCAGGGTTCACACCAGAATGTGGCCAGCAGCAGCCTTTCGGCACTATGTAGGAGGGAAGGGTTAGAAGCTGCTTCCAGACAGGGGGGGAGAAAGAGGAGGATGACTTGGCCCATGTCTTTGCAGAATTCATCCCCCACCTCTTCCCCCCTTTCCCCGCCCCACTAGAAGCATCTTGTCCCTTCCTGCCCGCACAACGTTGAAAGGCAGCTAACACCTCCAGGCTGCTGCTGGCCACCGACATAACCCAGCTGCCTCCTGTGTCCCAGCTACAGCATGGGCAGGAAGGGGTTAAGCCCTAAGGATAATTGTGCACCGGGGCCTAGGCAACCTGACTGCAGGGCCTTCAGTAAACCTGGCCAGCAGGGGAAGGTGTCTAGGGGATGGAGCAGCCCTGCGCTCCCTGGGGGCAGGACCCAAGGTCAGGGAGGAGGTAAGAGGGTGCTAAGCCCCTGCCCCAGGAGCTGCTATGGAGCCTGCAGGTTTGGGGCATGAACAGGCTAGAAATTGCTTTCCCTCTCGCACCCCGACATTCCGGAGCTTAGCTGAGGGGCAGAGAGGCTTCCCCATGCCAGCACTGTGCAGGGCTTTGGCACACGCAGAGCTTAGCTCCTCCTGGCCAGTGCACCGGGCCAAAGGGTCTTGGGCTTTCCCAGGACACCGACCCAGCCAGAGGCAGTGCGGGGAAGGAAGGAGCCTGCCAACCAGGCTGTTGGTGAGCTGATTCTCTGAACAGTGCTGGGAGTGGGATGCGCCCTGCCAGGGGGCATATAAAAACCCAGCAGGACTGCAGCAGCGAAGGGGCAAAGTAGGGAGAGGACAGCGAGAGGGGGAGCACGTAAAGGGCCAATGGGCAGCAGAGGCGACACATAGCCGGCCGCTGCCTGGCGCCTGCCACCAGCTACCACAGCTCACAGCACCAGCCACAAATGGAATGGGGGCTGCGCTGACGGACCAGCAGGGGGAGCAGCCAGTCCCACATACTGCATCTTCACCCCGCCACGAGCCTTGCACATCCACCCCCATTGTTGGCCACTGGAATCTGCCCCTCACCGCTGGTGGGCAGGTGGCTGGCAAGCAGGGATCCAGCCAGACGAGCAGGGTTCACACCAGAATGTGGCCAGCAGCAGCCAGTCTTGGTGTGGGGGAAGAGGGGGGGGGGAGATGACAGAAAATATGGATAATTTGTCCATTTTTTAGAAAAAGTCGGGACACCACCTGCAGGAGGACTAAAATACGGGATTGTCCCTTTAAAAACGGGACGTCTGGTCACCATAACCTCACAATACCTGCTCAAGGAGGAAAAAGGCTGGTTAGCACTGAACAATCCGTTGTTGTTCGAATGTCACATAATTAAAAGTGACAACATGCAAATATACTGATGAGAAATCTATGTGCAGAGTTTCCAAGTATTACTCCAGAGCATATATCTATATTTGAACTTCTCACTCAAAAGTTTAACTGGAAAACAAGCAACACTCATGCTTCCATCTCAGCTAGCACTCAATCAATGCCCCAGTATGTTGCTAAAGGGCAATATGCTGCATCCTTCATATGAGATACAAATGGACACTGAGCACTTTGCTTATTCCTTTCTTAATTATTAAAAACATGTATAATTTTTAGGTCACACTGAGAAAGTAATATACCAAAAAAACCTATATGAAAATATATACCAAAGAAACAAATGCCAGAATTAGGAAATGCCAGAATTAAGGTTGCCCATGCAACCATGATCTTTAGATGGTCATTTACTATTTTTCCCTGCAGGACCTATACCTCACTCACTGCACAATAAGGATGGGGGCTCAGGAGACAGGTATACATTAATTATTTCTTTTTATCCTCATCATTAGGCATGCAGTTCCTGCCGCCTTCTCAGAAATGGCTGAAGAGATTTTTTTCCTAAATTTTTCCAAATAAAACAATTCAGCCTGAGGCAGACACCTGACATAAAAAAATGTAGCCCATATAATTAAAATTTAGCAATGTTATAAGCAACTGAAAGCAGTCTCATAGCAGAAAGTGCTGAGTATAGGCACTCTGCCAGCTGATAATGATTGGTCTGGTGGCCATGCCCTCTGGACACTACTATAGTACAATTAATAAATTAAATCTGTGTCCTGAGAGGATAAATTCGGTCCTCGATTGTACACTTAATATTTTACGATTGCTCCAATGTCATCATCACCATTGGGACGTACCTGCAACCCATTTGATTTTAGTTTGGTTGTCTATGGTATTCACTAGATCTCCTGAATTTGCATCAACCACACTTGGCTTCTGTCCAGATGAGATAAGCTCTTAAATTGTTTTTATGGATTATTTAATTCCTTAATGTTCTATGAAATTATATTCATTACGAGAATGCAGATGACAAAGTCCCACACAGTCCGTACAGTGAACTTTTTGGGCTGTTTGCCTCTTTTTATGAAAGTACATTTTTAGAACTTTAAGGAAAATTTCAAAAGATTCAAAAGCATTTCTACTAGTCTCAAAACAAATGAAAAGGACAATATTACTTAACATAATACCTGGCTGTGGATACTTTTAAGAACGGAACAAAGTAGACTGCCTTGTTTACACACCCCAACCCTCCCAATAAATTTATTCCATAACTTCAGCTGCCCCCAACACACCCAAACAAAAGAAAAAAGTCTCCCCTTCTCTTCAGTACCAGAATCAGCAGCAATTCAAATCCAAGCAACCTGGGTGAAGCAGCTGTGGAATGTAACCAGCTAGGCAGGTGGAATAGCAGCAGCAGAGAACAAAAGGTGGAAGAAGATAACACAGCCCAATTTTCTCTGTCCTTACAAGATGGCAGCTTACAAGATACCATCAGGGCTATCCAGTATAATGGAAAACATTAAACTTCCATATAAGTTATTTCTGAACTAATATATATGTTATTTTTGAATTTTAAGAAAAAGCACTCAAATATCTATACAGCCTATGTGAGGGGAAAAAAATTATTTTAAACATGGAGAGAAAGTATCATTTAACTCATCTTTTTAAATTTTCTGATCAATTGCACTAGACATATAATCGGCCAGTTAAATGGCTGGAGACAGTACAGGAGCAAGGAATATAACAAATGAGACAGAAAAACAAAGATTTCTCACAGACGACTCACTATTCATACAGAGCTGCCCTATGCTACTTAATAAAAAGAAAATAGTTTATTGCCAGTTGTTAAGTAAAAACAAATACAATACGTGAGAGACCTGACATGGCATTCAAATACTTTATTATTTAGAGGTTTTATTAGTTTCCCAGAACATAACATTACCATACAAATGAAGTCTAAGCTGAACAAAACCGATAAAATAACTAGCACGGAGAAGAGGGTGGAAACAATTATGAACATGACTGCATGATTCTTGACATAGGGGAACTGGGAGAAAAAAGTAAAACCCAGGATTAATCAGTAGTTGCAACAAAATGTATGAATTGAGAATACACCTTTATATAACAAGTGGATTACTGCTGCAAGTACCCTCCTCGAAACAGTTCTTATATTTGGTTGTATGCTCACACTTTCCCCCGATATCCACACAGGATTCATTTTAAATTAGAAAAGTTCAGTTATCAGGCCTCCCAGTGAGAGCAACAAAATAAAATCAAAACTGTAATTTAATGCCATTTTCCTAACAACAATTCTTCTACTGGGCTTTACTAGAAATAGCTACTTTCCTCAACTACTACTATCCACTCACAATAGCATGAAACAGCATTTCTCAACATATTGAGCATGGCCTCTACAGGTAAACAGAAGTTGCCAACAATAGGTTACACACCATAGGGTGGGGGGGGGGGGGGAAGGAGGGAAAATAAACAACTTTTCAGTGGTGAAAAAGCTAACAAGGATCAGAAGAAATCTGTCAGCTAGTTTAGCTGGAACTGGCCCATTACTAAATTCTCAGTGAATTGACGTAGAAAGGGAGGTTTCAGGCTAGATGTTAATGGATGATGATTAACATACAAGTATAGACTAACACAATAAACTGACTACTACTTGTCTGAGCACGACTGACAGCTTGGAGGCATTAACAATTCATCAGTAATAAAACCAGTGTCAACTCTGGCTAAGAGAACACCTGGACACAAAAATCACCCAAAAGAAGGCGTTTACAGCTGCAGTACCTGGACTGAAATGACTCAAGGTTGCGTGGGAAATCTAGTGAATAGCAATGCCATCAAAATATCCTTCTCTTTTGCCTACACATGAATTTTAACTTACCGTAATCCATTCCTCTGATCAAAAGCAGGAATCATAGAACTGGGATGCTCTGACATCAGAGCAACAAGCAACTGCAAGACATCCATTAGATTGTCATCCTGTTAAAAAATAAATCACAGAATTTGAATTTAAAAATTAAGTAGCTAAATTGCTAGATTAGAACATTACTCTAAATTTTAAAAGTCATTGCAAATAATTCAGTATGATCCAGGCCTTGTTTTTGGGCCAAGGAAGTTCTCTAGATAGCAGCTGTAAACTGTAGAGCAGGGTCAGGGAGTCAAATCAGAATCCACATAACTAGGGCCAGGCTCAAAGGAGCCAGGAGAGAGTACTAAGGAACAGGAAGGGTACAGGGAAATTAAAGGATCAAGAAAATTGAGAATGGATTAGGTAATAGAATTAGTTGATTTGTGCGTAGTGGTGGTAAAGTTGCATCATTTTGTATGTAGTGGGAAGTTTGTGCATATGTGACAGGGAATGGACTATGCAGCAATTCCTCCCATGCACATTTATGTACGTACACACACACACACACACTTCGCCCATTCAGTGAATTAAAACAGAACAAAACAAAGAAACAAAGCAAATTTTCCAAGGGGTGGAGGTTCATGAGATTTTTTTTTATTATTATTATTAAAGAAGTGGCCTACACTATGAAAAACTTTGAGAACTCATAGGCAATACTAAGAGTGGATAATTTAGGCTTATCACCTGTCTAGCAAAGTTTTTTTTAGCAGTTTGTCTGAGGCACATATATTTAACCACAGCTTATGAATTTGTTCTGAGTAAATTGCTTTTATTTAAAGGTGACCTACAAAGAAATAAAATGCAACTTTTGTGCCCATTTCTTATTCTTCATGATGTATAAAAAGCTACCTTCACACCTTTTTCAACAAAAATGTCCTGCTCATTTTATACATTAGACACTCGGGTCTTGTATATCCTAGAAGACTATGCCCTTCTAAGGTATAGCAACATTATGACCTCACAGATGTCATGGCTGATTAGCCTGATGAAGAGGGTAGGGCTATTTTCCCATGGCATGGTTAGAATATTTTGTTTTCTTTGTTTTGATTAACACCTATGTACCTAAACCACTTAAGAGACAAGATTGCTTCATTAAGCATTCAACAACCCTGGCTCTCAATTTACACCACACTGGCTCATCTGGTTAAAAAAAGAGGAAGAGTGGAAGGCTAACTTCTCCTTTCTATTTATAAAATTTGAATGAAGGCTCCGTGATTTGTTTCATTCTCAGGGTTTGTCTACATGGAGACTTCATGCATAGCAAGCCAGGACAGCAGACTAACTTGCCATGCAGTAATTGGCCATGTGGACTCTACCACCATGCACAGAAGTTCCATAACATGCTTTGACTACAGAACTTTTAGTGATTGGTAGTAGAGTCCACACGGTCAGCTACTGCATAGCAAACTAGCACGGTGTAGATTCACGTCCCGGCTTGCCATACATTAAATCTCCAGGTAGATAAATCCTTAGCTGCTACCTAGATTGTCATTTCTGCATAAAGGGAAAGGATTGGATTG
Organism: Lepidochelys kempii; assembly: GCF_965140285.1. Taxonomy (NCBI): domain Eukaryota; kingdom Metazoa; phylum Chordata; order Testudines; family Cheloniidae; genus Lepidochelys; species Lepidochelys kempii. Next base: position 57,129,720 of record NC_136383.1, read on the forward strand.
CTTATTTCATGCTGCAGCCAAGCACACTCAGTCCAGTACCAGAGTAGAGACTAGAGGATAAATATAGGTGTAAACACAAAAGAAAAATAAATCTGTACTGCTTGAAGAGAAATTCAATTAATTCCTTATTTTACCCATTTCAAGCACCCTTAAAGAGATTAGTTCAGTTAGATTTATGGTCCCATTTTCCTTGTCTTTGATGTTACATCTGGCATAAAGTGCCTTTTCCTGGTGCTAAAATATGAAGATGCAGATATATCAATGGTAACCAACATTTTTTCCCAATTAAGTTTACAAGCTTCTCTTAGACTTCATTAACATTCTTATTTTTAATTTAGATTTTAAATGTATTGTTTTATTTAAGAAGCAGAATAAAAGCAGTGAAAAATAAAACCAAAAATACTTTGTATGTAGCATAAAATAAGGATTATTTTAAATCACTCTTGCCATCTGTTTTTCTGATTGATAGATCAGTTTGTTGAACAGCATAGGAAACTACTTTGACTTACTACCTTAATGAACTTCAATCTACTATTAAACATAGTGTTTAAATCACTACAGGATATTGGTAATTCAACACACTGCACTCTAGGTTTGGACTATATTTGTTATTTCTTACTGCAGAGCCACCTTGTGGCAAGAGAGGATATTTTTATTAGAAAGAATTGTGAAGAAATTTTGCTTGACTTACCAGGAATAGCAAAAAACAATACAAAAAGTTACCTCATGAATTGTGAGCAGATAATTGAGGATAGCCTGCAGTTCATCTTCTTTCACTCCATAATCCTCAAAAAATAAAATATAAGTTGTATCTAGCATCTTTCTTTCACGGTATAACAAAATCATTATTAAAGAGCTCTATACAAGAAAGTATCATATAAAGCAGAACAGCTACATCTTTATCTAAGGTGCCATGACAGCTTCTAAGGTAACAGGTTCTCTAGCCTAAAGGATTCACAACTGAAGGATCTAAGCTACAAAAGTTGCCACCAAAAGTGGAAAGTAACATACAAAAATAGGGTAAGAGGCGACAATAGATGTATATGAAACAATAAGTGATACAGAGAAGGAGAACAGAGTTTCTTATTATTCTCCCTCATAATAGGAGAGCAAACGGACATCAAATTTAAAGTAGTAAATACTTCTTTGTACAATGCAAAATTAACCTGCAGAACTCACTTCCACAAGATATTGAGGCAAAGAGCTTAGTAAGATCCAAAAACAATATTAGACATTTATTATAGGCATCTCTACTAGATCTGCCTGAGGCCTCATTTGTTTGTTCTTGTTTTTTAAGTTTCAGCAAAAATTGTTCACTTGTTTCCAGGAAAAATAAGTTGTTTTGACCATGCTAAAACAGAAGTCTTACAACCATTTAATTTTGACACACTTGTACCTTAATGTTTTGGACCAGAGTCTAGACATTTGGCAGGGGGTTACCCTGGCATCAGTACTTTTTTTTTTGACCATGCAAAAATCCACCCAAATTTGGCCTACTTATAAACTACTGGCGGAAAAAAAGCAGTTTTCAAATGCTCAGTAAACGCTCTTTAGAATTTGGTGGCTGAACCACCCAGAGGTTTCATCTGCTACTAGCATGCTCCAGCCAAGGGGCTGAGCAGGACTTTCGCTGCAGTTGGTCCTCCCCACTCCAAAGGACCAGAATTGAGAGCAGGGAGTCTGTCTCCTTGGCTCTCAGTACTTCTCCTCTGGTACCTAAGGAGCATGGAGGAGAAAGAAGAAGTATGATTAAAATGTAGAGAGGTGACCAGCATGGTGGAAAGAAAAGAGAAACAAACAGAGAACCTCTGGCTCGGGGAGAACATAGCACAGGAACACAAGCAGAAGGATTTATAACCACTAGAGAATGTACCCCTCCAGAACTTAGAACTGAATCTCAACAGCCCTCTATTATCTGGCAAATAGTTGAGAAGCCGACAGACAAACTGTGTTTGTTATCCTCTAGTGGCTTGTCTGCATAAAGGATAACAACCTACTACAGCTAGTTATTCTGTCCACGCTAATGCTTCTTCTGAAACATCTGGTTCTGTCACTATTAGATTTAGGAGATTGAATCTCATCAAATAGAGAGTTCTTATGTTTCCCTTGGTGGAAGGCACTTCATAAATTAACTGCGTACCAAACAGCTCTACTTTTGACAAGAAACAGTTTAAACAAACATTTATCAATTCATGCTACTTACATTAGCAGGCCAAATGGGAGGATCATTCTCAGTGTTGTTTCAAGTACCTTATTTGCTTACAAAAATCACCAAAATTCCAACATACTTTAAAGACTGCTCAAGTGATATACTGCATTAGCACACACCAGAGATGGAGTCAATGTTACACATTTCATGGGAAAGGAAGTACGGACAATAAAATCTCCATTTATAGTTGCCTTACCTTCATCACTAGCTGTTTAATGAACATCAGTAAGAATGCTCGCAGAGATAAAATCTCCTTCTGATTAGGGCGTGGTCCATCTTTAAAAACATACAAAAAGATGGATATATTATACTATCTACTGAATGTGAAATACTGATGGTTATCTTGTTACTAAAGCATAAAAGTTTTGAAAAAATGTCAGACATTTGATATTTTTATATACCAGAGCACGATTTCAGATGCATTGATTTTCTTTGCTTCTCACAGGAAACATATTACTACATGTTGTTTTAACATTTAATAGTGTAGTGAACTGACCACTAATTAAGGCTACAAGATAAGGCTATGTCAAAGTTTTATAAAACCTTATATTAAAAATTCTTTTAATGATTTTTCATTTAAATTAAAACTTTTGCAGTGTCTAAATCAAGCACTGAAATATCATGGATGGGGCCAAAAGAATGAGTTTAAGTTGATACGATAACTTTAAATTAGTATTTCCCGACTTTGATATTCAGTATTTTTGTGTATGTTTGTTTTTTAAATAAAATTTCTACTTCAGCTCTTAAATATTTTCAGGGGATGATTACACTATAGTTTTAATCAATATAAAATGGCTTCTTCTGCTTGGGCCGCTACTAGCATATTATAGATAAATACACGATGTTGTGAGGTATCCCTACACCTCTTGTATACAAACATCATCTTGCAAGTTAGAGAAACCCAATTTAGAGATCAAAGACTCTCAGAGAAGACTCTCTCCTTTCCCTCCCCAAATAATCTGTCGCTGAAATATTTTAAAAATCCAAATATCATAGCTCTTTTGCTCCTCCCCAGGATATTCATTGTATTAGCTATGACCAGGGAGGGGTAAATACAACCCCAATTTTAACAAAAGAATATACAAATTCAAACAGCTCTATGAGGCCTTGTGTTGCACCAGTTTAACTACAGATGTGGTTTTAAACCAGTTTAGTTAAACTGGTGCAAGTTTGCATAGATGCACTTTGGTTGGGTTTAAGAGTGCTTTGTTTCAGTTTAGCCCAAATCAAAAATAAGCCATTCAACTGAAATAAGAGTATTCCACACAAACTTGCACCAGTTTCACTAAATCGGTAAAGAAACATACCTTTAGGTAAACCAGTTCAATTTTATGGGTAGACAAGTTCTTACTAACAAAAAATCTTCATTCCTTCCAGGGTTCAACACACTACAAAGCAAATGTAATTTCCCTTTCACAAAGTTTGTTAGTGAATTTCCCTTGTTTGAGAAGGTGGTGGTGGTGGTAGTGAGAGGAACAGAATTAAGCAGCCCCTGAAGGAGGACTGGCATGAGAGAACTTCCTGGGTATACCTACATGGCCTTCAGCAACCAGATCTCTCCGATCCTCATTCCCACCGTAGGCTGATAACAAGGTAGCCAAGAAACTATGAGGAGCACAACTACCAGCTGGAGGCAACATCATAGGGAGTACAGTACAACCCTTACTCCAAGAAAGGGTGATAGGAACTCCCAGAGCCCCTTCTTCCAGTTGGGAACAAAAGGCTGGAGAAAAGTGTGGGGCTCCCCTTGCCCATCAGGAGTTGAAAGGGGAGCTCTAGAAATCCTTCCTCCTTTCTCAAAAGCTTCAGGATGGCTTGCAAAGGCAGGAGTTGCCACATTAATCTGCATGTGGTGGTCTCAACTCAATGGGTTGGACTCCATGGAGATTAATACAGCCCAAAACACCTCTGAGAGGAGTTAATTTCATAATTCATCTCAATGGGAAGTTCTCTTCCCTCTCCCAATCTCAGTGATGCGTTTTCATTCTGCCAGCCCCACTTTTCAGTAGTGGGTGCCAGTATTAAGCATCAAGTCTCTATGTTCTGAGCTCCTTTGGTCTTAGTGTTGCGTGTCAGTGGCATGCACTGAATGCCTATTTTCAGCACCTCATCCTATCTCAGCACTGTGCATCTGTAGCATGCTCATTCTCATTTCCCATCAATCACTGAGATCTATGTCTATCACATGGGCTCATCATGCCTGTTCTCAGCTCCCCCATTCTCATCACTGTGTCTTATTAGGTTCTTGAAGCTTCAAGAGACCCAATACCTGAATGAGCTCTATAAATAGGTTATGTCTTTGAGTATGTGAAATGCTGATAAGAAGCCTAGCTCTGCACTTTTAACATCGTCCCCAGTATGATATATTTTAATAATGTACATAGATCCTGGGGGCTGGGGGAACATATTTATTCTCTTCAGGGTCTGGGGTGGTGGGGTCAAAAAAGACAGCACCCTATGGACAAAGCTGCTTGTTAGAACTGGTGTGCTGAATCCTTCCACCAAATGAAACACTGCCTGGGATCCCATCCATTCTACACACCACACAAAACAGTGCACTTCAAGTGAAGAGGTTCAGAATACTCATGTGTTGATGAAGGGTGAAGAATGTATACATACCTACACCTTTTGGAGTAATACCACTGCGATCTTGAGGGTTCACGGCCCAGTAGTAATATTTTAAGGAATGCATTACCAGAAGAACTGTCCCAACTCGCCGAACTGCATTGTATATGTTAACAGTGCCAATGAACTCAGTAGACAGGTAAGTGTACAGAATCAACTGAACCTACAACATCCAGTTAAGAACAAATTGAAAATGTCAGCTACGATTTCACACACACAACAGGGAGGTAAGTCAAAATGGTAGTAAATTAGGCAATTCCATTCTTAATTTTATCCAATTTTTAAAAATTCTAATGTAAAAAAGAGCAGAGTAAATGAAGATAATCACTAGGGTAGCCTCGCCAAATAGTTACTAAACTTTTTTGATTTTACCACAAGCCTCATGATATTTGGTAAAAAGAAAAGGAGTACTTGTGGCACCTTAGAAACTAACAAATTTATTTGAGCATAAGCTTTCGTGAGCTACAGCTCACTTCATCAGACGCATTCAATGTCAAATGTTACAAGATACACATAAATGTTATTTTTTAGGTATATGGGGACATGGTAGTTTAGGGGCTTGGGAACCATGTTTGGAGATGGGATATGTGAGTGGGGAGCATAGGATAGGGATCTAGCATTCATGTGCATGGGGCTACAGATTAATCCTAGGGGAAGTGCGATGAAGTGAGCTGTAGCTCACGAAAGCTTATGCTCAAATAAATTTGTTAGTCTCTAAGGCGCCACAAGTACTCCTTTTCTTTTTGCGAATACAGACTAACACGGCTGCTACTCTGAAACATGATATTTGGTATAATTCTAAATGTCCAAGCTTCTGGAGTCATGTGAATATGAGAGAATCTCATTTTAAAACACCACATTTTGGCCTTTGCTTGTGAAAATTAGTCTGAATGTGTGAATCCCCCATTTTTTTTTTCCATCTCATCATTTCTGGGGGGCTTTTTTTTTAAAAAATGCTTGGGAGTGGCTATATTGATAGCTACATCTAACTGCCAGAATAAAAATTCTATGTCACTGTCCTTCTCTGGAGCACAAGGAAAGGGCAATAAAAAAGATTCCTGGTGCTACTGTTCCCTAAGGGAAAAGTTCCTTTTTTGTGAAGTATCTATGTAAAATAGTGCTATAGACATTAGTGCATGTCTAAATCATACAAGGGACAATGACATTTTTAATGTTTTATTGCAGTGACATTTTAACAATTCCCGTTTCAGATAGAGCACCCAAAACATAACATGGTCTAATTTTTTGATTTTTAGAAGAGTCTTTAAAAATGGGTAAGGGTCCAAGCAGCTCACTTTCCAAAACACAGCCTCTGACACATTGTACAGAGTCAAAACTCACCCCCTTAGTGAAGTTTATCTCTATTTACAAAAAAACAGTAACAAATTCCAGCCCAAGATTTTTTCTATAGTTTCCTATAGTAGCTGTTCCTCTATTTTCTTCGTAAGGGAAGATCAGTCCACACCAATCTCGGACACTGTTACTGTGCACTAAAAATGCCTGTATCTGCTTTAGCTTGATAGCTTAGTACGCTTTAAAGTGTACTAAGCTAAGGTGCTCAAGTGCACTTGCAGTGTGCAGTAAGTGTCCACACAGGGAGTTAGTCCATGTGCTGTAAACTCACACCCTATCTTGTATTAACTTCCTTGTAGACAAGCCCTTACTCTGTCTATATGGCCACTCCGACTCCCTTATATCCAGGATAGGGTTAATGAACACCATGTGTTCCAACAGAAGTTATCAGGAATCAATCAGCAGCTCTGCAAGTTCCAACATGATCAAAACAAGGTGAAGCAACAGCAGAAACCTGTCACCCTCTTGGAAAGTGTTTACTTGTTCTCCTGTTTATGTTTGGCTAGAAAAAACTCACATACAGGGTGAACACTGAAAATGACAATACACAAAGAGCTGTCAAATGCATAAATCAAACTAAACAGGAAGAAAAACATTCTCTCTACTAGCTTTTCAGTTATAGTTATCTTAAGTGTTATTAGAGTTCCTAGAAGTGGGATTTTCAAGTGGAAAGTATGCCCTTAATATGAAACAGTTTGTAAAGTTCATATAAACAGTTCATTATAAAGTTACGATCTTATAGATTTGTATTGCTTATTTCCCCTTCTGCAAACATAAAAGATGCTGCCAATGCTTTTATAAAGGCTTAATTTAACTGTACCCATATAACATCATTCATTTATGATGTTTCAAAACTTATTTGTATCTAATTTTGGCTCAGCTTATGGAATTCACCACAGAATGTCAACGTTTATAGCCTTCTGATGATGGAGCTTTTAAGTGAATTTCATGCTCTTGAAATAAGTCAGTTTAAAAGCCATGAAAAAAAAATTTCCCTATGTAGCTACAAAACAGGTAGGGCACTGCCTGCAGCATCTTTAAACAACCCTATATTTCCATACTTCTCCTTGAGTGCTAAATTACTTGTCTTTTGTTCTATTGAGAGTTAAAAATAATCTTTGCCAGTGTTCTGGCTTCAATTCTGGCGCACTGTTATACCTGTATGGATTGGAAATTAGTATAGGACCACAGGCAAATATTTTTATGCCTTAATATACTTTATGTACATAGTAATTCTATAGTATCACTGAGATGATATATGTTTGGTTTACAGTATACTTAAATCTGGAATCATTTGGCACCGATCCACTAAACTCCGTATTCACACCGTAGCAGAAGTGTAAGTGGAACTGAAGTTGGACTATACTATTTTAAAGGGCTGCTTTGTCGATAGAATGCAAATAGTCTCATGCTACTGATCCAGATCTTCAATTAGAACATTAACTATTCAGGCAGGGACTGTGTCAGCCTATGTACATACAGCATTTAGAACAATGGGATCCTGATTGAAACCTTTCTCTTCAGGGTGTCTGGGCTTATTCTCTAAGGGCAGGTCTTCACTACCCGCCAGATCAGCAGGTAGTGATTGATCTATCGGGGATCGATTTATCAAATCTCCTCTAAACGCGATCAATTGATTCCTGAACGCGCTCCCCGTCGACTCCAGCTCACGAGAGGCGGAAGGGGAGTCAACGGGGGAGCGGCAGCAATCAACTCGCTGCCATCCTCACAGCCAAGTAACTCAACCTAAGATATGCTGACTTCAGCTACGCTATTCATGTAGCTGAAGTTGTGAAAATTAGGTCAACCCCACCCCCCCAAGATAGAGAGACAAGCTTGGCTATTCAGGAGGGCCTTGGATCGAGAGAAGGCAGTTGGGGTGGTTCAGGCACCTCATAAGGATGACCCCAGGACACTTCCGTTAGAACTTTACCAGGCACATCCCACTGGGCAGAGGGCCCAAGGCTGACCCAGGATACACTGGAGGAATTACAGCTTTGGGCTGGCCTGGGAATGCTGAGGAATCCCACAGGAGGTGCTGGAACCTGTAGCAGAGGAAAAGGAAGTCTGGTCCTCCCTACTTTCCATGTTGCCACCTCAATGCTCACCAGGAAAAGAAGCATAAAAGAAAAAGAAGGAGGGATCCTGACTGGGCCTTTGGATGCCACTTCATTAAGAACAAACAGTATCATCATCATCATCATCACCACCACCACCTAGTGTTTTCTAACCTGAACTGATATGTGATTAACAAAACCAAAATATTTTACCTTCGCTGGTGTATGAATCCATATTGCAGGGTTAAGGAGAATGTGATCACACAGCTGTTTAAGCAACGGAATCCCATTGTGCAAATTACTCAGATATTTAGCAAAGGCAAGACATAGTTCTAGCACAACTCTGGTAACATGAACTTTGGAAGACTGTTTAAAAAAAAAAAAAGGTTTCTTCAGACTCGTTTACAGAACTGTTTTTAAACTTTGACAATACAGAAAAATATTAGCAAAAAAAATTCTGATAAGCTAACCATAGATCAGTAGTGATTTTGTTTTACCTTTTCAAGAGTATGTCCCATCACAAGGAAGCCCTTACAGGAAAGCATCTGCTCTTGCATAGCAATGGAGTTCTTCAGCAACTCCATGATGAAAGCCAGCAAAGTAGAACTGAAAAATACAGTGTATTGAAATCATTCAGTTTCTTAAAGAAATATCAGCTGTTTCAGAGAGTCATAGAAATGAGGTATTCAGTTCCCTCACAGGAATATGTTCCCAGCTAAGCTCTTTCATCTTCCAGTATATAAGTACATTTAACACAACACTTAAATGGCTAAATTAAGATTAAGATTAGAATTTGAAAACATTTAAGACTGCAAAGTTACAAAAAGAACAGAAGTCCTTGTGGCACCTTAGAGACTAACAAACTTATTTGAGCATAAGCTTTCATGGGCTACAGCCCACTTCATCAGGTGCACAGAATGGAACCGATGAAGTGGGCTGTAGCCCACGAAAGCTGATGCTGAAGTAAACTTGTTAGTATCTAAGCTGCTACAACTACTCCTGTTCTTTTTACGGATACAGACTAACATGGCTGCTTTTCCAAAGTGATCAGTCTCCTAGTTGCTACTGGATTTTCTCTACCTCAAAACTTTGAACTTTGTGATACTTTTCCAATGGCAAAACATTCCTGAAACCACTTATCACCAATTACTTCCAATTTTGAACCAGTTCTACCATACAATAGACCTATGTTCCATTTCAACTGCCATTCTGTTGCTTTCAGCCAGGCTAAATGATGTTGGCAGCACTTCCATTTAAAGCAGGACTAACTGCTTTGAACAATCCCACTTTAGTCAGTGCCACTCCTTAACTGCTATGAAGTCTCATCAATTTCTGTGGCTGGAAGATCAGAGGTTGCAAAACAGAGCTGAAGCAAAGAAAAACTCGAATATACGCAAGTTCTTTGTAGGTTTGAAGGTAACAGAGGGGTGGAGGAAGAAATAGACTAGAAGATTTTAGAACAGCAAAAGTTTCTGCATTAAATGCAGAAATATTAATGCAAGATTAAGATTGTCCAGTTAAGGACTCAAAAGTCATGAACTGAGAAGCAAACATATTTGTCTTTTCTTTTTACTGTTCCACTGTGAAGATGAGCTCCCCCCACATCCACCAAAAAAAGGGTTTTTTGGTTTGTTTTTTCCCCACCCCATCACAGAGATGCTCATTTCTCTTGTAAGACCATGATAAAAAACATTATGATGTTAGGTTGCAAACTGATATGCATTCTCCCCTTTTCACTGCTCCCACTAACTCACAACCTAGGAATCAGCACATGCATTTAAGGAGGTGAAAAAATTACACTTCATTTATCATTAATTAGTATATGAGCACATAATTAAAAATGATCCTAAGGTCTAAATGCAAGAAGGTCATATATTCAAACTTAGCTTTTGTATTTCCTGATTTTAGAGAACTTAACTGTGTACCCTTAATATTCCATTAAAAGGTTTTTGTACATAATTTTAGCATTATTCTTCTGCCTCTTTAAAAGAAAAAAATTCCATAGTTCTTTAACAAAATGCACATAAAGGTCAATTAGTGCTTTGGTGTCAGTAAAATACACACAGTTAGACTTAAGCCCCTAGCTGGCTCAGGACTGGCTATTGCCTGTTAATACTGTGGCTTACATATGTATTTTTGTACATGAACATTAATTGGTATAAACCTTTATCATTGTACACTACACTGGTAATGGAGTACTATAAATTGCACGTTTATAAGTGTATAACTTATTTCTACTGAATTTCTTTTAGACATGATTTTATAGGTCTTAACACAAGAGCCAAGCAGGAGAAAAAAAAAATCAGTTTAGCAGTTGTGAAGTTACTAAGTTTTGAAGTTGATAAAAGAGTTATTAGTTCATATTTAAAGTAGGAATTCAGGAGATTTTTAAAAATGCCTAAAGGATTTAGGAGCAGAAATCAATGGGATTAAATCCCACCCCAAATATGGATTTTTCTTCAAATACATGTCTATACCTTCATCAGTTTTCTAATGCTCATGCCCCAGAATATAATTTACAAATAGTAATAACTTTACTAAATGAAAAGCATTTTAATCGAAGCAAAGGTACTAGCCCTCAGTAAAGGCTACGTGTATGCCTACTGCTAAGGAAGGCTATTGCTTCAGTTTCTCCTACACTCACACCATAAAAATAAAGTAGCCAAAAAGGTAAAATGTGTTTTGGAATGTTTTGAGTTTGTAAAACAAGTGGTTCTAAAGGAAACTTCTTTGCAACCTTAACTACAGAGTCCCTTACCATTTTTACATTCAGCCCTTGCTCTTGACAACTCATACCAAGCTTGAGTTAGCCTGGACACATAACACATCTTTCACTCATCATGCACTACAGCTCAGGATCATCAACTTATCATAGAATCATAGAATATCAGGGTTGGAAGGGACCTCAGGAGGTCATCTAGTCCAACCCCCTGCTTAAAGCAGGACCAATCCCCAATTTTTGCCCCAGATCCCTAAATGGCCCCCTCAAGGATTGAACTCACAACCCTGGGTTTAGCAGGCCAATGCTCAAACCACTGAGCTATCCTCCATGGAGATTCAAGAAGCTCGCCCCGCCCCTTTGACAGGAGAGAGCTCGTGTAGATTTTTCATACTTCTAATGCCCCATAAATGCATTATATAACTATAACATGATGTGCATATTTGTTTTCATTTGTGCAAGTTTGCATAGAAAACATGGTGCCAATAATCTTGACCTCAACTCACAGTCCTGTTCACATGAGGCATAACAACTTCTGGCCTTGAGAACAGAAATAAAGCATCCAAATAATAGTGCTGCAATTCCATTAGTTGGAGTTAATTCTTTGCCTAATAGCTAAACACAGACAGACACGGTTTCCAGTTTAACCTTCAGTTATTTTATTAACTATTTACTAGAAGCTGTGCATTTCTATCACTTAAGGCAGATGTAATCTTCAATGTATTGTGCTTATGTAGAGAAGCCTTACATAAGAAGTCTTCCCTTTACTGCTGCTCTATCTTACTGGGGGGAAAAAAGAACCGTAAACCACGAGAATTCTTTACAACATAAGGTACCTAGCTCTGCGGCCATTTAAATTAAGCAAAAACCCATTTCACTTAAATTAAAATGGAAGATGAAATGAGGTAGCCATACGTACTTACCAAACAGTTGTGTCAACTTCGTCCAATGAATATTGCCTATGGTCTAACTGTGCAAACAGAGGGAAAAGTACCTGCACTCCTCCAATTGAATGCATAGCACTTTGGATAGAATGTGTTAGGACTGCTTTCACATCCTGCCAAAGAAGAATTAAAAGATTAAAACCTTTTCTAAAACCACTTTAAAACAGTTATCATTTGACTTAAATACTTAAGAGTATCTTTAATATAAAATCAGACTGCTACCACACAAAGAAACTATTACAAGTAATGGCTGCTACTGTTGAGGAGACAACCACTAAAAAGATGTCCCAGTCCCAGCCTGACCCAAAGCCTGAGATTCCGGTCTACTGTGCTGGTCCTCAAAGATGACTTTAGATGGGCACATAGGTTGTGGCCAGCATCTAAAGCAAAACATGGTCTCTGATAACAAAGCAGCTCCATAGCTTGCTGGCCCTTCCTGGAGTGCCCCTGTGTTCTCCTGAAGTGGAGGAGAGCAAGGTGTTAGAGGCCCTGAGATGGAAGAAGCAAGAGTTACAATAGAATGTCCTCAAGAAAAAACACTGGGGGGCTGTGGAATTTTTTTTGGGGGGGTGGGGGAGGAGAAAGGAAGAAGGCTGTTTTTAAAGTTATTTTCTAAACTTCTGCTGTGTTTCTTTAAAAAATTCTGATGTAACCTTCCTGAAGAAGAATTTAATTGGGACTCTAAGAATGGAAAAGTGAGCAAATTCACTTAGGAAAGCGAAGGATGACATGCTTATACACTGATGAGAGGTACAATGCACAGGTGTGATGTGGAAAAGGGTTGCTCTATGCAATGAGAAGAAGCAAAATTGGTTAGGAGAAGTTGGAAATCCCTCCCTCTTGGGACCAGAAGTGATAAGAAAGGGGAGCCTGATGTAAGGCAGTAGTAGTGGGGAGAAGTCAGGAGGCTTGATGACAAAGGGAGGAGAGTTACTTTAAAGAGCTGAGAACAATTCTCCACACCTCCAACTAAAAGGTTGAAGAAGGAGAGGAGTGCAGTTCTCCTAGCTTCTATTGATTAGTCTATTATCTGGGGCCCTCTCACCTGGCACTAAATTCTGATTACAGACTTCACAAGTACAAGCCATTTTTCTCCTCAGAAAGTCTACTAAAAGTGCCAAAGTACCTGAAGCATGAGAGCATGTGGTGAATGAACAAAGATAGAAGGGTTATCCTTGGGGGATGATTCTAGACAAAGCTGTGCATCAGTAGCCCTTGGATTGTATGTGAAAGCAATAGCACTGGACAATTTGCCGTCATACAGTAACAGTTTGTGATGCTCAGCAAGGAAGAGATCACTTTCTGTCTTGAATTTAAACGTTCCCTAGAATGATGGAAGAAAGAAAAAAATTAAGGTGACTAACACAGAAAATACAACAGGAAACAAAACAATTACAACAGCATTACTCCTCTATTCCAGCAATGCATCAGAACAGCCCCACTACAACACCAGGACAGGACAATTTTTTTAGAGTTAGTATTATATAGCATTGTTGTGCCCTAAAGCAGGGACATTGTGGAAGCAAAGAAAAACATAATAAAATATAGTGTCTGTTACTCAGTGTTCACTTAGAAGCTCTTTGGGTAGAGGTAAGGACAAAAAAATGTTGCATTTCTACAGCATGTAGGGGCCACAGTCCCCAACTTAGGCCCATCAGGGTTACCACAATACAAACAGCAAGTAAGTAAATAGCATAACAGAATTAAACCTCAGTGCTCTTCACTTTTAATATGTTAAATTAGGTATCAAGATACTTCTCTGATATGGAGAAAGTAAATTTGGTCGCAAGCCTCAATGAAGAAAATGATCTAGCCGCAGTTAGGTTTCAGAGTAGCAGCCGTGTTAGTCTGTATTCGCAAAAAGAAAAGGAGTACTAGTGGCACCTTAGAGACCAACCAATTTATCTGAGCATAAGCTTTAGCTCACGAAAGCTTATGCTCAAATAAATTGGTTAGTCTCTAAGGTGCCACTAGTACTCCTTTTCTTTTAGTTAATAGCTAGTGCTTTATCCACTTAGACAGCAGGTCCCTCCCCATCACCCAAAAATCCAAAGCAAGACTCCTGAGAAGTCAACGAGAGAGTAAAGACAGCAAACAGAGTTTATTATTTGCATGAGCCTTGTTTTAATACCAAATTAAATGTGCGCCAAGTCGAGAAGGGGAGAGGGGTTGTGTTTTGTTTAATACATGTACAATCTATTTCATGTCATGGAGTGGGACTGGAGTTTTATAGAACAGAAGAGATGGAAAACAAAACACCAGCAAACAATTCTCCTGCTGTGCTGCAACTCCCACTCTGACAGTGAATTTATATAAAGAATGGTTTTTAATTACATTATCAAATGCTCTCTTCTCAGGCAGATGGGCTTGTAGCATTGTTATAAATCAGTTACGCAAGGCAGATTATGCATCATGGCAAAAATAGAAAACATTAAAAAAATAGAAAAATGGAAAAAGTCACAGGGTCACATTACTGAGCAAAATATTTTTTGTAATAAAATTATGAAAAGCTGTTTAAAATCATTTAGAAACCCAAGTGACTATAGAAAGTTATATTTATAAAAGTTCATGCTCAGTAGCAGCTGGATGGGGTTATAAAGGCCACCCCCAAAAAACCTCAACTGTCATACTTTTCTCAAGCAAATCATGTTCATGACAAACATATAGCATTATCTATATGTTCACTTCTTTCCTCATTACACTTCTTTCCTCATTACACTTTTATAAAATTGAATAGATTAATTTAAATTTTGTGATATTAGATAGTTTATTTCTATAAGCCTATGTAAATAAAAAATAGGCTGGTAAGAACATTGTATACATCATCGTCATTGACATCCTAAAATACTATAGAAATTGACTTATTAGAATTAATCTTTTGGGTACTATTCACTCAACTCCAAAATACCTTGTATCCCAGGCCAAGCTGATAAATGGCAAAAATCTGAGCAGCATTGAGAGCGTCACTGAAAAGGTAAACAGCTGTCATCTGCCCACAAAACACTCGATTAGCATCTGCTGTTTCTGAAGAACCCAGGAAACATTTATCAAACGTCTGAAAAGGACAACACAGGATATAGTTGTACACAATAAAAGACAAGAAAGGATTCAATGTGAAGCACACAAGTATTAATCATGTGGACTATGTATTTGTTATTCTTAAGAAAAGCAATAATTTATTTTACACCCAAAGTAGCCTTTCAATATTATAACTGATCAAGGTGAAAAAAATATTTTTGGACAGGCAAAAAGCAAAATCTCCCTCTCCCAACTCAAATCAATCTTCATAGTCAAGGCAAGTAAATTGGGTGTCCACACTGGTAAAACTTTCATGCTAATTTTGAAAGATTGCATTAATAAATAAAATGAATGTTTTCAAAACCTGCAGTTTAAAAAAAAGGGTGGGGGTTTAAGCAAAATAACAATTATTTTTCATTTTATTTAGCTGTCAGCAATGTCTAAAATTTGTAAAATACATAATATACAATATTAATTAAAAATAAACTAAATGTTCTCTGCAATTTTTACTCTACTCAAATACTAATAGGACATATCTGCAAATATATACAGGGCGAGAGAGTTAAGAAGCTACGTTCTAGAACTGTCAAACATACATCATCAGAAAATCAGATCTTTCTGGAGTATAAGGGTAACATTAATTGTATTGATATCTCAATACCATGTTGGAGATCAGTATTATTCGACTCTCTTCCACACATTAGGAGAGTAGAAAGTGAAACTGCAGCAGAGTAAAATAAGTTTTTAAAGAGAGATGATAGTGTTCACCTATAGGGCCCAATCCTGCACACAGTTAAGCATACACATAACTTTACTCCAGAGACTAGTCAATGGACTGTTCATTTAAGTAATATAATGAATGTGCTTAGGTGTTTGCAGAACTGGGTCCATAACTTTTACTGGCCATCTAACACACTGACTACATTTGCATTCTCTTAGTTGATCTATTGGTAAAATGCCATGTAGGCCACCAGGTACAGAAGTTTACTGGGTTTTTTAATTATTTATTCAAAGTTCTATTGGAAAACCTACTTTTTCCCTCTCAAGCCAGGTTATCAAAACCTAAAAATATAATCAAGTGCAAAAAACAATTTCAGCCATTCCAAGTATGAAATTAAGTAACAAAATTAAATAAAAGCTACTTACATCACTGGTATTGACAAACCACGTTATCTCTCCATATGATGCTAATTCCCCATTCACATAGCACCGAAGTTCACTGTTCTTCCAGCGGTTATAGATATGCACTATAGTAACCATATACCACTGAATAAGAAGAGAATAATTATTGATACTTTAAGCCTGTGTAAGTATGTTTTAAAAGTTACTCAAAGTAGCTGTATCCCAGAAGATCAAAACTATTGATATGAGTTACGAAAAGGCAGAAAACTTTTTGTAGATGATTTAGGGATTTTTTTAAATTAATGTGGAAGAAATGCAAAGTTCACTGCTGGCCTAGCCTAATTCACTGTACCCAAAGAGTGTGCCCAGTCACCCTGTGTACTGACAAATAGGTGTATAATCTTAAAAGAGATATACGGTCACAGTACACAACTTTTCCCTGACAATACGAAGGGCACTATTTATGCCAAAATAACTGACAAAAGAAATACTGTATCTTCCTTTGTTAATGTATTTACATTTTCTTGGGCTTAGGGCAATGAATTTCTTGCAATCATTCCGAAAGAGCAGCAAGGATGACACCAAAGCTTAATGATTCTCCGAGGACTGTGTCAAATGGTAAACCAGAATCCATGTACAGCAAGGGATTACTGATAAGAATTACCAAAATGTGTTTGGAGACCTGCTTTCCTGGAGATGTTTACATTTTTTTCCCCTTCAGAAACACCAGACAAATGCTCCATTTGAGAAAGCAAACATATTTTCAAGTCTACTAAATATGCAAGGAAGCCTTGAACAATGCCATTTAAATCAAGTCATGCCATGTTGCTAAATATGATTATTCAGTAATGTGGAATAACTCATCTTAGTTGAGAACACCACACTTTCTGGTTACACTGGATAATTACAAAGTATGATTCATTTAGTGTATTCTCTTACACATGAGTTTGTGTTCTTGAAACTGCTTGAGAAAAATGTTAAGCCTCTGACTAGATCAGGACAACAAGGTGTGTGTTTCATAACCATGTTAGCCAACACACGTTAATACATATATTTTTAAACAAACAACACTATCTGTCTATAGCCAGTGCTAAGTGGTGTTTAAAAACATACTAGTTGGTTGTGATCACACTAGGTAGAATAGTTATAAACAGCAAAGAGTCCTGTGGCACCTTATAGACTAACAGATGTATTGGAGCATAAGCTTTCATGGGTGAATACCCACTTCATCAGATGCATCTGACAAAGTGGGTATTCACCCCCACTAAAGCTTATGCTCCAATACAACTGTTAGTCTATAAGGTGCCACAGGACTCTTTGCCGCTTTTACAGATCCAGACTAACTAGGCTACCCCTCTGATACTAGTTATAAACAATTATTCTTGGGGTCATCCCAGGTAATGAGTGAGGAAGAATAACCTGTGCTTTTTGTCAAAGTTGGTGTACTGACTGCTTTGAGTCCTGTCTGTCCTCATCTACACACTCTTCCCTCCTGGGAAGTCTCCAGTAGATTCTTCAACACTCCATCAGCCCAGGAATTATCAGGGAAGAGGTAACATGTATAATAATAATTATACCTAGCTATACCTAGCTCTAATATAGCACTTCTTCTGTCAATAGCTTTCAAAGCACTTTACAAAAGAGGTAAGCATCATCATCTCCATTTCACAGATGAAGAAACTGAGACAGAGGGGAAGTGACTTGCCCAAGATCACCCAGCCAGCAAATGGCATAGTCAAAAACAGAACCCAGGTCTCCTATGCCCCAGTTCCCTGCTCTATCCACTAGTCCACACCCAAACTGAGAATTGAGAGAAACTTTGGCTCATAGCACAGGACAGTGAGAGTAAATCACTCACTTAGGATAAAGACTTTACACAGAATTTATCAGGGAAAAGGAAACAGGAAAATTGTAAGTGGGAGAAAGCTGGAATAGAAGCAAAAAGAGAGAATATAGACAAGAATAGATCTTAGAACTTTCAGGTTGTCTATATGTGCTGAGAGTTCTTAGGGATAGGTCATACAGAAACATAAATTTCCCATAATAAATACATTTTAGTACACCTATAAGTTATTATTTTGCTAATTTTTAAAGGGTTAAAAACAGTAACATTGTGGTGTATATTACTTAGTTTAATCATATCAGGAGCCAGCCCTAAGAAATTTGAAGTCTTCTATTTATTCACAAACCAGGATGTGAATTCCATAAGAGGAACAGTGAAAGTTCTCCTACACTTTTCAAGCAATTTCCCAGATCCTGATATCTATTCAATCTTTACCATTTCTGCTGCACAAATACCAACTGACGTGGACACTTGTCCAGCAAGAAACAAAGACCATCAACTCATTTCACATAATTAAACCAACAGTCAGTAGATCTAACTTTCAGTCCACTATTCACCTAGGTCACATGTGTGACTTACTCTTTATTAAATTGTATTTTTTTCTTTTACACTTGGGAATGTATTAAATCACAATCTTAAAAAATGGCAGGTTACTATGTACATTTGTTTAAGTTTTACTTATGAAAATAAAAGTTGGTATTATTTACTTCTCTAAATAATGCCAACTGATACTATTGGTAATATTTTTGCAGACAATATTTTTCTGGGTCACTATGAAGTTAGTGATTAGCAAACAAAACAGAACGCTCCCCTGAGCTTACTAGGACACTGATCTAAATAAAAAATTAGTACAACTAATGGCTAATTACACACATGTACTGTGGTAATTTAAGGCACTTATTTGAATTATTTACTTGCTTAACCCACCTTCTGTGGCTTGAAATCAAATTTCACACAGTGCTGGAATCCTTTTCCTTTTGACTTTATTGATGTCACAATCAAACAGCCTCCAACAAAGTGAGCAGAATAACCAAGTCCTTTGTTTGTTCGAAAACTATAAAAAAGTTTTTTTAAAGAAATGAAACTAAATTTGCATGTAAACAAAAAAGTTATTAGGTTATTGTTTTTTTCAGTGTAAGCAGAGACCATTGAAAAATGAATATAAATGGGAAAAAAACATTAGAAATGTAGGTTTTCGTTATACATACCAATATAAGTAAGGCTTATCCTTATCCACATTGATATTATTTACAGGATCCATTCTTAACCAAGTGTGAAAAGTAAATCCATTCTGGTAGGGCCACTTGGCTATAGGAGGTAAGGCAATAGCCTAAAGGAAGTAACATAGATATATTTAATACAGAAAGATTTAACAAAATAATTTATGAATTAAGACAGGACATGGTGCAAGTTACAGACTTCTTATGTCTTACTGCAATAATAAAATGGTCCAAGGTTTGTTTGTTTTTTGTTTTGTTTTGTTTTTTAAAGAATCTTTAGATTATAAAGATTTCATGACAAAAATATTTATATCTCAATAAAAATAACTCATAATGAAACGAAACTTTTTTGGAGAAATATTTGGTCCAAAATTGCCTTAAGCTCATCTTGTTCTGTTTTGAACTAACAGCAAAGTGAAATTTACAGATTAGTGATCTCTACAATGCTGGCACACCAGACTGCATCCCAAAGAGGAGGAAAGTAACTGATTGTGGAAAGAAGTTAGGCATAAAAATGGAAGTCTCTAGATTTTGCCTGAAACAGTCTTATCTGCAGAAAATTCATGCCTAACTTGGCCCTCCAGAAAAATATAGACATGAGAATGTGAGACTTATAACCCTGCTTTCAAAAGACGACATTATGCAATCCTTCCAGACAAAATTTTCAAATAAAAACACAGTACCTACATTAACTAGAAAGTCTGTAAGTTGCTAACTATATGCGCAACAATTTTTATAGTATTTGCTTCTTTGTTTTGAACAGTTTTTGACCATTACCATTCACCTTTCACCATTTTGTTTCACAGGCTTGCAATGTAAATTTTAACTCAGATTTCCATAACCCTCTGATCAAAGATGCTGTCCAGATGATCAATACCGATGAACAAAAACATCAAAGAACATAAATGTTGCCAGACTCCTCATTATGCTCCCCAACTCTGTGTAACTATCCCGGCCCAAACACAATGCTATCAACCCTTCTGTAAAGCTGTAATTCACTAATAAGTCTATATGTCTGAGACTGACAACTTTTTTGGGCTGATATCATTACAATTGGTTTAATCACAGAGCTTTTTAGGATAGCTTGGGCTAATTATCTAAAATATTAAGATTCCTAAAATAAGTTTCTCATTGTCTCGAGGCACTTAGATACGATATACAGTATAAGAATTTAATAAAACAATGTACAGGTAGCCAAAATAATGTTAATACTCCCATTATAGTTATCATATGGTGAAGGTTTCAGAAATATTTCTATTTTTATCTTTATTTTTCAGTTCCTTAAATTTTCGTTTACATTAATTTATTTTGGGCTTAAGTATGTTATGTTTAATTTCAAGAAAGAAGGTGGTTAGTGTGTGATCTTGAGTGGGGAGAATATATATGGAAAGAGAGTGTAAGATGATCCAATAACTATCTGTTGAGTTATGTGTGAGGTTGTGAAAAAATATGTGTTACTCTTTTAACAACTAAAAGATTTGTTTTTTGATTAATTTGATCCTTAGTGAGGACAACTGCATGACATTTTTGGTTTAAAAATAAAAAATGTTTCAAGTGTACAAATTCTTTACCATCAATGAATGCCGCAGAATTTATACTGAATTCAAGTATTTACTGTGCCATAGTTAGGACCCTACCAAATTCACAGTCCATTTTGGTCAATTTCACAGTCAGAGGATTTTAAAAATCGTAAATTTCATGATTTCAGCGATTTAAATCTGAAATTTCACAGTGTTATAATTGTAGGGACCTGACCAAAAAGGAGTTGGGGGGGGGGGTTGCAGTACTGCTATGCTTACTTATGCGCTGCTGCTGGCAGCGGCGCTGCCTCCAGAGCTGGGCAGCGGGAGAGCGGCAGCTGCTGGCCAGATCCCAGCTCTGAAGGCAGAGCTGCCACCAGCAGCAGCTCAGAAGTAAGGATGGCATGGTATGGTATTGTCACCCTTACTTCTGTGCTGCTGCCTGCAGAGCTGGGCCCTCAGTCAGCAGCCACCACTCTCTGGCCACCCACCTCTGAAGGCAGCGCAGCGGTAAGGGTGGCAATACTGCAACCCTCCTAAGATAACCTTGCGGCCCCCCTGCAACTCCCTTTTGGGTCAGAACCCCCAATTTGAGACACTCTGGTCTCCCCCACAAGAAATCTGAATAGTATAGGGTAAAAACACCAGATTTCAAAAGACCAGATTTCATGGTCCATGATGCATTTTTCACAGCCATGAATTTGGTAGGGCCCTAGCCATAGTGTTAGCTTTATCCTGGTGTTTCTTATATTTTCCTTGCAGCAATATTTTGGTAGTATTTCTTATGTGTAATAGAAATTGCAATAAAACAGTGCAGTGAATGCTGATTTTTTTCCATATGGCCAGCATATAAATGAGTCAGCTCATAAAGATAGCATGTGCTGTTATATTCACATGTATGATGTCTGATCATTTGAAGGGGGGGAAGTCTCTGGGGAGGTTCTGTGTCTCCTGCCATAAAAATGAACAGACAACAGAATTGAGCCAACTTTCAATTTGGTGCATTCTGAGGCTCTCTCAGGAGTGCCTCCCAAACATGTATAATATTTGGGGATTCACTTGTGTGTTGCACACTAGGACAGACATCACTGCTAAGGAATATTGAGAGAAGAAATAAAGATTCTGCTTGCAACAAATAAGAGTGAGTTAATTGAACCAATCTCACAAAATGGGCTATGGGCTATTAAGATATCGGCTATTACTTGTATCCAATCTTTCTTTAGCTTAGATCGTTTGTCCTTCCATAAATGTAGTGCATATTTAATAGTAACATATTTCAGTTAATCTTAATGTAGTTACCACCCTGGAAAAATAGTTCTCTCTAGGAACAATGTCAGACTGGTGAATATCACTGTATACATGGAACAAAACAGCCAAATGAGAATAGACGACAAAAAAGAGCCAGTAGTAAGAGTAGGATAACAAAGGTATAGAAAACATATAACTACTTACTGCAGCACTTTTTCCTGGAAAGTTGAAGAAGGCATCAGGACCATATTTATGAGGCATGTGTTTTAATACAGACAATAATTTTCCAGCATGTGGTGGCTATTAAAAGAAATTATCACAAATATCAAACATTTGTATATTATTCTGATACATATTATAAAAAAGGACGCATTTTGACACATTTCTCATCTTTCCACAGACAAACACTAGGCTACCACATTACTCAGGAGAGTAATAGTCAAGGAACAGTATCAACTCAAAATTCATCTTAGATACCAACAGCCTAGTTCTAACTTTTCCTTTTCCAGCTAACTTTTCCTATTGAATTCAAGTGGCAATAATCTCCAAATAAAACCTGAGAGTTTACATCAATTTAATATATCAAGTGTTATAGTTATGGTTGCAGGCCAACAGTTGTAAGACTGTTTTTTCACTTGCCTATAACTTTCCAGAGGCCTGAAACTTTTAATGATTGGTCTTTCCCTGAGGTGGGAAGTAAAGAAATTCCTTTAAACTCCCTCAGAGTTATAGAGGAGGGGGCGGGGGGAGAAAAAATCATGTTTTTCTTGCTTTCAGAAGAAACTTCAAACTGTTTGAGCCTAGGAAACAAAAAATAATAAACTTCAAACTTCATATGAAACCACTCACTGAAAACTAATCACTGTGCCATCTTAAAAAGGTATTTCAAAAATAAAAGCTCAAAGCAAATCAAAATGGTTCACACATGTTAACAGAAAATAATGGGGGGGGAGTACAGATCACAGTTTAAATTGACTGTCTGCAGCACTGTGGAACTGCACAAAAAGTTGGATAACTAGTGCTGCAGATAGTTGAGTTTAAGATTTAGAGAGCTGTGCAATTTCCTAGCAATGCAACTATGTTTTTCTCCTCCTTCTCGCCTCTGTATTTGTTCTTTAAGAAGAAAATTAAATGCAAACAAGAGAGTCAGAAAATAAAAACATTAACATTACAAAGAGTACCTTAACTCACCCACACTGAACATATGCAATATTTTTAACTACATTAGCCTTAAATTTATACCTTGATACACAGTATTTTCTATGTGATCAATTTGCAGTTTTGTTTAAAAATTGAAATTTTAACTGAATATTAGCATAGGTTTTTATATTTAATAGGCATTTGTTTTTAATCAGTAAGAAACCAGATCTGTGAAGCCTTTTCTCTACATTGAGCAGGTTATGTTAGGGGCCACCAAAGCAGGATTACAAATATGTTTTCAATGTGCTTAGAACAATTCTTAAAGCAATTGCTTCTGCTGTCAAAGTAGCAGTTCTGATGTTTAGATTCCACCTGGAGGAGGAAGTATATCTGGTAGCATCAGTATCATATGAGGAGAAAAAAAGCTAACTTTCAGGAGGGAGGTTGTCAGGGGTGTTCTGTTCTCCTATTCCACTCCAGGTGGAAACAGTAAAAAATTTATGCTAGGACTTTTCACTTGGATTTCACTTTGAAATCAAGCAGCAAGTGGTATTACAAGACTGCCTTAAATTCAGATCTTTCTACAAATTCCTACTTCGCTAACCAAATCAGTTTCTGCAATATTTACCCAAAGGAAAAAACAAAGTGAGAAAAGACACTCTTTGGGTTGTGTATGTGGGAGGTAGTTTTTAATTTACCTTTTTTAAATGTCTACATTTTTTTTTTAAATCCTCTGCTTTTTTTTCCCCCCCTTGGTTTCATAGAATCATAGAATATCAGGGTTGGAAGGGACCTCAGGACATCATCTAGTCCAACCTCCTGCTCAAAAGCAGGACCAATCCCCAATTAAATCATTCCAGCCAGGGCTTTGTCAAGCCTGACCTTAAAAACTTCTAAGGAAGGAGATTCTACCGCCTCCCTAGGTAATGCATTCCAGTGTTTCACCACCCTCCTAGTGAAAAAGTTTTTCCTAATATCCAACCTAAACCTCCCCCACTGCAACTTGAGACCATTACTCCTTGTCCTGTCCTCTTCTACCACTGAGAATAGTCTAGAACCATCCTCTCTGGAACCACCTCTCAGGTAGTTGAAAGCAGCTATCAAATCCCCCCTCATTCTTCTCTTCTGCAGACTAAATGTAACTGGAGTTATAAAAAGAAAAACAGGTACCTACTATCATCAAATTATTTCCGGGTATATAAAGAAGACAAGTGCGACCTGTTTGTCAGGGGGAAACCGGAGGCACTAAGTATCAGTATTTCTAGAGCGACCAAACGTAAATCTAATAGGTAACTTACTCACACTTCTACACCATCTATTTTATTACTAATATGCAAGAAGACATCTATTGATAATACTACTGCGGAGATCCCTACATCTTTGATAGCTTTCACATATGGTTATTAAAAATGTTTCTAAAATAGCCCTTTTTGTTTGGAAAGATTAGGAGACAGTATAACCAACATTAAGACAACAAAGTTGTTTACCCATTTTCCTTTTTCTCCTTGGAGTTTGCTGAAGAACAATTTTAGCTCCCGGACCGTCAAATTATAGCTAGCCAGCACTCCCAACATATCAACTAAGAGATCTGAAGGAAAAAATATTAAAATGATATACATGCAGCTCTGTACATAATGC
Organism: Lepidochelys kempii; assembly: GCF_965140285.1. Classification (NCBI taxonomy): domain Eukaryota; kingdom Metazoa; phylum Chordata; order Testudines; family Cheloniidae; genus Lepidochelys; species Lepidochelys kempii. The sequence continues at coordinate 57,154,376 of NC_136383.1, forward strand.
TTATTCTTTTATTTTGTCAATAAAAGTGCTGTGTTAAGGTTTTATATAAAGACAGTCATATTTAGCTCAAATAAATGTATTGCCATCTAAAGTCATACCTGCAATCATATTGTCAGTTTTATCAATTCTCTGTAGCACTTGTTCAACAAGCCCTACTTCTGTGCAGACTTGTAGATTCCGTATACTCTTCTTCAGGATTGCTGTAAACATGCTCCACACCTCAGCCTGGCAAGTGATGTCACATTTATCCAACAAGTCTACCATGCAGATAATACTCTCTCCTTCTTGGATAATAAAGTTCATTTCCAGATCAAAATGGCCCCCTACAAGCTTTAAGGAAAAAAAGGCAAAGCATTAGTAACAATCATTTCCAAATATCATTCTACATTTAGGTCTTGCTGTGCACGTTCCCAAGGATGTGTGCTGAAACAATTACAGAGGTTGTGGGGCTGGATTTAGATTAGATTAGGGAAGAGGAATTAGATGGTGGCAAACCGTGAATCCAATTGCTACTTCTGTTATGGATTCACTGTGTAACTTTGATGAAGACACTTGACATTTCTGTGTTTCAGTTTGCCCATCTGTAAAAGCACTTCCCAAATAGATAAGAGAACAGCTGCTGTGAAGAGCTGACCTACCTCACCGAAGTGTTCCTCTTTACAAACGTTTAGCTGCACTTCGGGTATATTAGATGAAAAGTGGATTGAAGCATCAACTGCAATTTTACTTCGTAAGTAAAGGTATGAGGTTGGGGAGGTTATTTGTTCAAATTATAGCACAAAACAGTTGTATCTGAGTGAATGTTAATGATCATTTAAAAAGTGAAGGAACAGTAGCACTGGTTGGAGCCCAACATTAACGATTATGTCTCCTCCTACAGATCTGCTAATGCACTTAAATCCAGAAAAGCAACACTTCAGAACTTTCTGTCATGGACTTTGCTTGAACAGAAACTGGTGAGTATACCACATTAGGTGGTTTCTGATGTGCACAAGGCAACAGCTACAAAGAAATCAAACCTCATCTTCACTTGTGACCTGAACTAGAACTTAATTCTCTTGAGATTAACATACTAACCTACCAGTCTCACCAGGCCCTCATATTTCAAGACTTTTCTGCAAGTTAGATGAATATGAATACAGTACTGTGACATCTTAGATGTAAATTCAAGTTTGTGTTACATTTCCTTCCATTTACAGAAAGATTTTCTAAAAACGAAAAAAAAAATTTTTGGTGAATTCTGTTTCTTTAGATCTTTCAGGTATTTAGGTGGATGTCACAAGGCACTTTTCCCCTTCCTTCCTCCTCCCCTCATCTACCTTCCTAAGAAAATAATGTCTCGATTTCAATTTGGGTCACATATGAGAAAGTCAAATATCTTGATATGTTTGGGGAAGGGGAGTGAGTAAATCTGAAGAGTTACATGTGGATATTTTCAAAACTAACTAAACAAGTGAATTATATTATTTGGACAGGTTTGATCAGTCACTTAGAATGACAGCTTAACAGTATCCAATTAGAAATTCAGTTGATTTCCTTCCTAAAGTTATACTGTGACAGAAGTCACCCCCTAAAATACTTATTCTCTCTTGCCATCCCATAAGCCCCTACAGCTCCATTCACTAGATCAAGTATGTCCAACAGAACAGAATTGTTGCCCTTAAATATTGTAAGTCAAACACTCAAATCACTGTAGAATATCCAAAAGGTCCTAAATTTTGTTTCCAGGTTGGAAGCTGCACCTTTCAACATTCTGAACATAAAGCAGTGATGTCAAATACCATAAGAAATTGAGAAAGTTAGCAGAGGTGATTGAGGTTGTACTAAGAAATGGAGAGTTTCTGAATGACCATTTAAAAAAATGTATATTTCCCTTCCATTTTCACTTTTTCTGAATTGCAATAATTTAAGTAATTAAAGGAACATCGAAGAGTATTATCTAGTAAAGTCACAGGATTGGGAGTCAAGAGATATGAATTCTATTCCCAGCTTTGCCACCAACTTTCTCTCATCTTTATCAAGTAACTCAGTTTCTATCCCTCAGTTTCCCCCTTCTGCAAAATGAGGTTCATGTCTATCTTAATCCATTAGTGGTTGCCAAGTGCTTTGAGATCCTTGGGTGGAATGGGCTAAAGTAGTAACATCACAAAATGCATTTTTAAAAAAACTCAGAGAAAAAAAAGCCTGAAGACAACTGGATCAAAAACAAGAAAGCAACTCTCAAATTACTATTTATTTTACATTGAATGCAAGCATATCACCCACCCTAATAGACTGATTGAGGCCTTCCTCAAAAGGACAGTCTTGCAAATGAAACTTGACTAAGAAAGTAAAAGTAATTCGTGGTGCAAATACAATGGCTATACGTTTGCTGTCAGCTAAGAGTCACACCATACTTTTTAATTTAATTAGGTATATAGTTTAACTAACCAATCAAGAGCTATCACATCAGAACTGTACAGGTCAACATTTAGTTGTAAATAAGATGACCCCACCTTCACCCTATCATTTTTACCATCAACCCTTCATTTCTGGCTACACACATCATTAACAGTAATCACCCATCCAGGAAGCTATCAAATTAATTTTCCAATCTAACCAGCGAAAACAAATATTTCAGCAGGTGTTACATTAAAAGTATATATCTAGTGCAGTCACTATGTTTTAAACATTTCTGTTTTAAGTAATACCTTTTGACAAAAAAATTGACAGAAAAAGCAGTATACACAAAGTGGACTATATTTGATGTACTCTATGCATGCATACTCATTAGATACACATAAGCACACACACTCTACAGTATGTCATATTAACCCTTTCTAATAGTGATTTGGAACTGATCAACCTTCAAAACACAAATTTGTTTCCGACGACAGGGATCATAATCCAGGCCCATGTACTGGCTAGTTATTATCTGAGCTGCAGTAATGGCTGTGCACAGCAAAATGTAATCTTCCCAAATGTCACAGTAAGTTATGAATATCTGAGCAGCTTAATGCACCTTACTAGCCATGAAGTGTGAGAATGTAATCTTATTACTTTTTTATGGTTGTATTTTTTTGAATAATGTAGCCTTTGAACTGATGTATAGTCTTTCCCTGCACTTTAGCATGATTTGGTCTCCTGTGTCATACAGTACATTTTTCAAAACTCTCCAATTCAACGTATTTTAAGTCTTAGGCTGAACTTCATAAACATTCTTTATAGCAACCCACAGGGTGGCATAACATTTTCTTTCTATAGGGTGTAGTATAATGTATAAGCATACAGCAATGATTTTAAAGCATAGTGTTCTAAGTATTCTAATACATCTTCACAAATTTTACATTATGTCTTTAACATCTGCCAGTTATATTTACTTTCAGAAAAAAAGTCATAACATCAATAGCTGGAGCTCTTCAGTAAGCACACGGAATTTCTGCATTTGGTACTCTGAGACTAGGTAGAACGTATACACTCTTCAATTCCAAGCCAACACAAACAGTCAAGCCCTAAGTATGTTTCTCTCTTTCCTAACCTTTCTAGAACTCAGCAGATTAGGAGTGAACTGTGCATATTAAGGTTTCCCTGCATTAGCAAAGCCTAGAAATGCAGAGACAATAAAACAAATTTAAAGATGGGAATGAAATGACTGCTAGGAATTTTCCATCTGACTTAAGATGGAAGGAGGATTCACAAGATATAGGAAGAGCTGCTGGGGCTTGTTTATTTGGTGCAGCTACTGCCCTTAGATATAGTCATTTTCAGACTTAACACATTCAGAGCTACCTCCTAATTATATACAGTAGCTACCAAACTCTGCCCTACTAGAAGATCAAGATTTAAGGACCTGGAATCATAATTACAGGGCAGCTGTATATGCCACTAATGAAAACATTTAAGAAACTTCAGGTAAATGGGGAGCTACTTTCCATGCACGGTGTAGCAAAAGTAACTAAATTAAGTCTGAGACCATGTCAGGGTTCCCTCCCCACTCTGAACTCTAGGGTACAGATGTGAGGACCCACATGAAAGACCCGCCCCCAGCTTGTTTCTACCATCTTAGGTTAAAAACTTCCCCAAGGCACAAATCCTTCCTTGTCCTTGGATGGGTACTGCTGCCACCACCAAGTGAGTTAGACAAAGATTCGGGAAAGGGACCACTTGGGACCACTGGACCGCACAAGCAGCCAAAGAAAAAGCTGCTAGGGATGCAGAAGAGGCTGCCCACAAGAGAGCCGTGGAGGCAAAAACACCCAGAGAAGAGGCTGCCCATGAGAGAGCTATGGAGGCCCAGCAGCATGCTCAGGAGGAGAAGGAAAGAGAGAGGAAGCATGTCCGTCCTGGCTGTTATGGAGTTGAAGAGACAAAACCCTTCAGCTGCTGACTCCATTTCCCCAAAAATCCACAAATGGGAGCAACTTTGTCCACAGTATGATGAATCCAGTGATATTGCTGAATATTTTCTCACCTTTGAGAGACTGTGCACCCTTCATGCAATTCCTGATGATGACATGACGACCACATTGGTAGCAAAATTGACTGGAAGAGCTCTGGACATATTCAACAAGATGCCTATTGAGGATGCTTCTAACTATGGTAAATTTAAGGATTTGGTTTTGAAACAATTTCAAATTACACCTGAAACTTACATAGTAAAATTTAGAGCCCTTAAGAGAGGGGCTGGACTAAGTAATGTGGCTTATGTAAACCAGTTATGTAAACTTATGTTAGATAAATGGGTCAAAGGCAGGGATGTAACTAGCTTTAAAGGAATGTGTGATTTGGTTTTCCAGGAGCAGTTCCTGACTATGACCAATGATGATGTAAAACATTGTTTATGGGATAAGAAAATGGACTCAGCAGAAAGTCTTGCTTCTTATGCTGATCAATATGACCAGGCGGAGCAAATCAGAACAAAACGGGCGGAGGTAGCAGAGAGGAACAACCCTGGTCGCAGTTGGAGAGGATACCAGAAGGGACACCCCGAGACCACACCCTATCACCGGAGGCAGCCCAAGGCCTCAGCTACACCCCAAGGAAAACCCAAGACACCTTATCGCCCCACCACACCATTCTCCAGCAAACCACCCCACCCCAGTGACCAGTCAGCTGGGGCATGTAAAGGCCAACTGCCCCCAAAAACCCAATAGATTACAGTTCATTGCACCAGGGTCACACCAAAGGACCTCATGCCCAGATGCCTCCCAAATACCCTCAGAGCGAAGGGAAACTGTGAATGTGGGTGGGAAAAAGGTTATCGCATGGAGGGACACTAGAGCACAAAAGTGTCAGCTATCCACCAATCCTTAGTGGACCCCAACTTAATCAACCCGGACGTTCAAGTGACAATTCAACCCTTCAAGTCAAACTCTTTTGACTTGCCTACAGCCAAGTTGCCTGTCCAGTACCAGGGCTGGTCAGGAATGTGGACTTTTGCAGTCTATGATGATTATCCCATTCCCATGCTGCTGCGGGAAGACATAGCCAACCATGTGAAGCTAGCCAACAGGGTGGGAATGGTCACCCGCAGCCAGGCTAAGCAAGCTTTCATACCTATCCCTGTTCCTGAGCCTTCTACCAGGGCCCCGTCTGTGTTACCAGAGACCCAGACTGAGGTGGTGAACAGCAGTAGTGGATCCAGTTGCAGAGACCAAGCCAGAGCCAGGCCCAGAACTGGAACTGGCAGAGCAACCAACACCAGAGCCATTGCCAGCACTGAATCCAGCACTTGCAACCCCATCTACATCTCCGATACAAGAGGGCACCACCGAGCCTGCACTGGCAGCAGCAGATGACCCTACACAAGAGGCTCAGCCAGAGCCTGAAATACTCCATAGTGCACCAGCGGAGAGCGGTTCACAGTCAATGGAAACAGCCCCATCCCCTACATCGCTTCCAGAGGGACCAAGCCCAAGTCCACAATCCAATGGGGAACTGATGTCTCCAGCATCAACAGAACAGTTCCAGACCGAACAGGAAGCAGATGAAAGCCTCCAAAGAGCTTGGACAGTGGCATGGAGCAACCCACTGCCTCTCCGCTCTTCTAATCGATCCCGGTTTGTTGTATAAAAGTCCTCTTTCTACAAGGAAACTCTTTCTGGTGGGCACCAGGAAAACTGGCATCCTCAGAGACGGTTGGTAGTTCCAACTAAGTACTGGGTCAAGCTCTTGAATTTAGCCCACGATCATCCTAGTGGCTATGCTGGAGTGAACAGGATCAAAGACTGTTTGGGGAAGTCCTTCCACTGGAAGGGAATGGGCAAGGACATTTCTATCTATGTCTGGTCCTGTGAGGTGTGCCGAAGAGTGGGAAAACTCTAAGACCAGGTCAAAGACTCTCTACAGCCACTCCCCATCATTGAGGTTCCATTTCGGTGAGTAGCTGTGGATATTCTGGATCCTTTTCCAAAAAATACATCCTGCCTTTCATGGATTTTGCCACCCGATGGCCGAAGCAGTAGCTCTAAGCAACACCAGAGCTAAAAGTGTGTGCCAGGCCTTAACAGACATTTTTGCCAGGGTAGGTTGGCCCTCTGACATCCTTACGGATTCGGGAATTAATTTCCTGGTAGGAACCATGAAAAGCCTTTGGGAAGCTCATGGGGTGAACCACTTGGTTGCCACCCCTTACCACCACCAAACAAATGGCCTGGTGGAGAAGTTTAATGGAACTTTGGGGGCCATGATACATAAATTCATAAATGAGCACCCCAGTGATTGGGACCTAGTGTGGCAGCAGTTGCTCTTTTCCTACAGAGCTGTACCACAGCCCAGTTTAGGGTTTTCACCATTTGAACTTGTGTATGGCCGCGACGTTAAGGGACCATTATAGTTGTTGAAACAACAGTGGGAGGATTTTACACCTTCTCCGGTAATTAACATTCTGGACTTTGTAAACAACAAAATACCCTCCGAACCTCTTTAGCTCTTCCTAGAGAAAACCTAAAAGATGCTCAGGAAGAGCAAAAAGCCTGGTGTGATAAACATGCCAGAGAGCATTCCTTCAAATTAGGGAACCAGGTCATGGTCTTGAAGGCGCTCCAGGCCCATAAGATGGAAACATCATGGGAAGGGCCATTCACAGTCCAAGAGTGCCTGGGAGCTGTTAACTGTCTCATAGCACCCCCCATCTCAAACCTAAAGCCTAAGGTGTACCATGTTAATTCTCTAAAGCCCTTTTATTCCAGAGAATTAAAGGTTTGTCAGTTTCAGTCCAGGGAGGAGATGACGCTGAGTGGACTGAAGGTCTCTACTCAGAAGGAAAAAGTGACTGGCGTGGAAGAGGTGAACCTCCCAATGACCCTCGGACGTATGCAGCGACAGCAGATCAAAGAGCGTGCACTAGCTTCACACCGATGTTCTCAGCCACCCCAGGATGGACCGAACGGGCATACCACTCCATTGACACAGGTAATGCTCACCCAATTAGAGCCCAACCTTACCGGGTGTCTCCTCAAGCCAAAACTGCTATAGAACGGGAGATCCAGGACATGCTACAGATGGGTGTAATCCGCCCCTCTAACAGTGCATGGGCATCTCCAATGGTTCTAATTCCCAAACCAGATGGGGAGATACGCTTTTGCGTGGACTACCGTAAGCTAAATGCTGTAACTCACCCAGACAACTATCCAATGCCACACACAGATGGAGCTATTGGAGAAACTGGGACATGCCCAGTTCATCTCTACCTTAGACTTAACCAAGGGGTACTGGCAAGTACCACTGGATGAATCCGCCAAGGAAAGGTATGGACTGTATGAATTCAATGTGCTCCCTTTCGGGCTGTGAAATGCACCCGTCACTTTCCAAAAACTTGTAGATCGTCTCCTAGTGGGATTGGGAGAATCTGCAGTCGACTACCTTGACGATTTGGCCCTCTTTTTGGATTCATGGGCAGAACACCTGGAGCATCTGCAAAAAGTCTTCGAGCGCCTAAGGGAGGTTAAGCCTAAGGGAGGTTAACTGTTAAGGCTAAAAGTGTCAAATAGGCCTAAACAGAGTGACTTACCTTGAACACCAGGTGGGTCAAAGATCAACCAACCCCCTACATGCCAAAGTGAATGCTATCCAAAACTGGCCTGTCCCAAAGTCAAAGAAACAGGTCCAATCCTTAGGCTTGGCCAGATATTACAGACGATTTGTACTGCACTACAGCCAAACCGCCGCCACACTGACAGACCTAACCAAAAATAAACAGCCAAATGCAGTTCAGTAGACTGAAGAATATCAGAATGCCTTTAACCAGCTTAAAGCAACGCTCATGTCTGACCCTGTGCTAAGAGCCCCAGACTTTGACAAACCTTTCCTAGTAACCACAGATGCGTCCGAGCGTGGTGTGGGAGCAGTTTTAATGCAGGAAGGACCAGATCAAGAATTCCATGCTGTCATGTTTCTCAGCAAAAAACTATCTGAGAGGGAAAGCCACCGGTCAATCAGTGAAAAGGAATGTTATGACATTGTGTACACTCTGGAAAAGCTACGCCCATACATTTTGGGACAGAGTTTCCACCTGCAAACCGACCATGCTGCTCTGAAGTGGCTTCATACTGTTAAGGACAATAACAAAAAACTACCTTGGTGGAGTTTAGCTCTCCAAGATTTTGATTTTGAAATACAACACATTTCAGGAGCTTCTAATAAGGTGGCTGATGCACTCTCCCATGCAAGTTTCCCAGAATCAACTGGTTAAAATCGTCCTTGAAATGTGGAAATTGTTAGATTTTATATAATCAGTAGTATATCTAGAGGTGTATGTGTCTTATTAACTCTGTTTTCTCCTATCGCTCCAGGAAGAAATCACAGCCAGTGTGGTACAGGCTGTCCAGCACAATCTGTGATTTGGGGGGGGCGTGTCATAACCATACAGCTAAGGGTAGCCTAGAATTCCTCCTTACCTGTAAGGGGTTAAGAAGCTCAAATAACCTGGTTGGTACCTGACCAAAAGGACCATTGGGGAAAGAAGATACTTTCAAATCTGCGGGGGAGACTTTGTTTGTGCTCTTTGTTTTGTGTGTTCTCTGGAGAAGCAAAGAAGCATCAGGTCAGAAAACTCCTTCTCCTAAAATCATCCTAAAATGAGTCTCAATATTGCAAAAAGAGTAAGTAAATAAGGCAAGGCGCGTTAGGTTATCTTTTGTTTTTAGCTTGTGAATTTTCCCTGTGCTAAGAGAGAGGTTTATCCCTGTTTTTTTGTAACTTTAAAGTTTTTGTAACTTTGAAGTTTGATGGAGCTGGTGTGTTAAAAATACAGTGTATACTCCCGAGGGCATTCTGTGGCAAAAATTAAAAATTCTGTGCAAAAAAAATTCTGTGCACAATATTTTAAGATTCTACAAAATTCTACAAACTGTATTTGTCAAATAAATGTGGAGGCTCAAGCATGGCATTGGGGAGCACAGGCCACTGACTGCACAGAGGTGGGAGATCACTGTGCAGCTTCCCCCTGGGACACAGACTCAGCGGTGAGGCTACACCCAATCCTGACACAGTGCAAGGACCGGGCCTGCCACAGAAATACCCCAGAGCCCTGCCCCTCTGTGCCAGGTGTGGGCAGGCAGGCTCAGGAAGGCAAGATTCAAGTGTGGAGGGGCTTAATGTGAAGGGATCCAGGTGTGGGTTGAAAGGGTTCTGTGTGGGCCAATCTGGGTGCAAACAGCTCAGTGGGGGATCTGGATGCAAGGAGAGGGGGAATCTGGATGCACAGGGACTTGTTGGGGGGGTTCTGGATGCGTCAATGGGACTCTGCCGGGGGATCCAGGTGAAAGTAGTTGGGGCTCAGCAGGAGGAAAGTCTGGGTGTGGGGGGGGGGAGATAGAGCTTGGCAGGGGGGTTCAGTGGTGGGGTCTAGATGCTGAGGGAGTGGGGCTCAGTGTGATGGGGATCCAGGTGCATCTGGTTGGGGCTTGGTATGGTGGGGATCCAGGTGGCTCAGCGGGGTGGTGCAGGGGGAGTGGGGCTCATTGGAGGGGTTTCTGAGTGCAGGGGGATGAGGCTTGGCAGGAGAGTCTGGATGCATGGGGGTTGGGCAAATGGGGGAGAAGCTCCCTGTACAGTGATCCCTCCCATGGCAGCTGAGGAGCGACAGGTGCAGGAAGCACAGGGGTGGGGGGTGAGGTGGAGCGTTTGCAGAGCTTCCCATAGCCAGAAGAGAAATCTGGGGGTGGGTCTGACACAGCTCTGGATGCCCTGCAGGGGAAGAGGAAGTCCCGTCCTCCCCTGCCCAGTCAGGACTAGCAGCTGAGCCTGGCGCAGGTAGGAGCCACCAGCCAGGTCTTCCCAAGTCCTGCCTCCTGTCCCACAGTGATTTACCTCTCTACTGGCTGCGCTGGGTACCCAAAACATACGGGGGGGGGGGTCACATGACCGTTCTTGAGGCTTCCTTTGGCTTCCCCATCAGAAAGTTATTTTTCTGCGGAGAAGCAAAGAAATCTGAGGGGAACATAAATTCTGTGCATGCACAGTGACGCCGAATTCCCCCCAGGAGTAAGTGTAGCAACACACATCCTGCGTACTGCCTGTCCAGGATGCCAGGTATGTACTCAGCAGCTAGCCAGTGCCACAACTTGCACCTTTACAGCTACACTAGCTTTAGTGCACTAGCTAGCTAACAGAACTAACTAGCTGGATCAGTATGACTTCTCATTCTGGGAATTACACCCCAGCTCAAGTATAGACATACCCCAAGGCTACTTCTACACTGGAACCAGGGGAATAATTGGCAGCTCATATAGAAAAGCTTTTGTCTAGCTAGCTCACTAAAACAGCAGTGAAGATGCAGCAACATGGCTGTACAAGCCCACCTAACCCCCCCAACCCAGGTATGTACTTGCATTGTTAGCTTGTGTCAACGCCTGCACCGCTGCATCCTCACTTCTATATTCAGCAATTAGTTAAAATAAGAATAGTGCGGGTAGGTCTGCACAAACTGCAAATTACTCCAAATTGCAGAGTAGATGTATCCTTAAATAAGCACTTTCTAGACCATTTATGGCTTTGGCTTTATAGGTGAAGACCAACCCTTAACTTTATCCAAACAGTAACTGGCAGCCAGTGCACCTCCTGGATTACCAGCGTCAAGTGCTCCCTCTCAATAAGCAGTCTGATGCATTTATGACAATTTCAGTCTCTGAATGGTTTTAAGGCACATCCCAATGTAGAGCAACAGTATCAACTTGAAGTGGTGAAGGCATGGATAACTGTGGCAAGGCCCACATCCAAAAGAAAAGGCTGCAACTCTCTGTCCAGGCACACCTGGTAAGATGCAGGTACTGTTTTAATATGATCTAACCACAGCTGGAGGCCTAAAGGCCCCCCAAGTTGAAAATTCTGGTGACCAATGAGGGATGCAATCAGGGGGCTGATAATACCTTTGCCAACTCCTCCAACTGCTTCCTCCTTGACCTACCATCATCTCAGGCTTGCGCACACTCATCCATGTCCTCAAGTAATTATCAGTTTATCCAAACAGCATCAGAAGAGATGTTGGTTTTACACTAATAGTGGACTTTATATTACCTCCCATCGTGCTGCTTTTGTTCTTATCCGTACATTTCACAGTTTTTAAATCCAAAAACCCTTCTGCAAGAAATCAAGGGTGATAAAGTTTTATGACCTAGCCTGTAGTAATCATCATAGCAAACAGGTACTTTCAGAGCACTATACCCACTGATCCTTCCTGACAGCATCTCCTCCAACAAGAGCAGCAAGTTTTAGTTTCAGACTCTGATGCAAGCAACAGAGCTGATACTCCCTGTCAAGCTCTACACTACTGTAACCCTCTTCAGTATTCAGTGAGCAGAATGTAATGAAGTATACTAATTTAACTATTTTTTTCCATCTTCTCTTCTGAAAGTTTAAAATGAGAGAGAAAGACATGAAAACTGAAAGAGGAAAGTAACTTTTTCTCTCTCTTATTCTGTTGCTTTCCTTCACCCTGTTAAGCTCCTGTCATTTACCTAACAAATAACATAGGGTTGTGAGCTTACGGCAGGTTGTAGCAAGAGCGGCATCTCCCACTCATTTCACACCTACATTTACCTACCTACTTTTGTATTGTCCATTCAATTTTACTATTATTGACAGTGTGATCAGAAGTGCTGAATCAGAAAAATAATGTAGAAACCTTTACAGAGGTTATGAAAAGTGAATCCCACATTTAAATTTCCTCTGCTGCTACATAGGGATCTCTCTCACATTGGAGTCTTGGTAAAATAAAGGTTTGGGGACATGCATTGACAGGGGGAGGGGGTTTGAGTCTCCTACTGACAGTCACCATTGGACCTGTGATGGCCAATATGGCACTACATTTAATTTTTGAACATAGTATGGATCTCTGCACAGGTAGTTTTATATTCTGAATTCAAAGCCATGATTTCCCTCACTGGGAGAGCCTTAAGCATATGCCTACACCACAATTTAAGGTGTAATTGAAGTGCAGGTATACCCACCTACCCATCTACTTTAATCTAGCCTGCATAGGTAACAGCAGCTGTCCAGATGCAGCAGCATAAGCTTCAGCATTGGCCAGCCACCTAAGTATCTGCCTACCAAAGATCCGGGCTATATATTTGAGTCATTAGACCCTTTTGGGGGGGTCCGTCCCACCATCTTCACTGCTATTATCCACACGAGCTAGACTAATGTAACACAGGTATGCTTACTGCACCACGATTATACCTTACATTGCAATGTAGGTGTACTGTCAGTGACAATATATCATCTCCTCCAACTCATCAAAAGGAAGAAGAAAATTGTGCTTCTAAGAAACAAGATTCTTTAGGATTTCAGATCAATAAGAATGTTTAAGTGTATAAGCCAATACTCATATTTGTGGTTTTACGACCAGTTTTTCCTCAACTTACATGCCAAGACTTGAGTTTGTGGTGTTAGGTTTCCACTACAGAAGCTGAAAGCATACATCTGTGTCCCGTCTAGATGGGCAAAAAAGATGATTCTTTCCTGTCTTGTTAGTCTGTTGTACAACACAGCAACAAAATTGCTAACTTAGACTGCACTCAGAAACTGTGACCCATGAATAGACATGCTATCCTAGTTTTAAAAAGTTGGATAAAATTTTGTTACAAGTCTAAATCTAGATAAAATTTATGCCCTTGTTCCCCAAAAACCTTTTCCAATTTCTTCAATAATAGCCTTAAATATGGCTTTTATTTTAAAAAAAAATCTATTTCAGCAAATTTTAATCAGAGACACCTTTTAAATATATACAAGTAAGATATGACTCCAGGATATGGTCTAATAATATGCAAATTTGTACCTCCATACAGGAGATGAAATTTCGTAAATCCATTACATCAGATTCATATATGTGCATTGAAAGCCACTAAATCATTTAAACCATGATACAGAGAACCTTTTTAAATTTGCATTTATCTACAGTAAATACTGCCATGTTCTTTAATAGCTTGCTAGTGCAATCTTGGCAAACTAGTGATTTACAGTTGTGACATATTTTAAAAATCAGAAATCTGTCATTGTATGACAGCCAGTAGAAAGTCAGTTCAAGTTACATTACTCTGAATTTAAACTCACTAGGAAAAGCACTATGCCATGTTACTATTTTAGTTACCCCACTATTTACCTCCCTACTTTACAGAATTGTATTATCTGTAATATCTCTAAATTTTACACATTTTCATTTCAATTTTGAATATTTTTATAAATAGATTATTTCAGGGTCTAGGCACGCTGATGTTTTATTAAGACCACTTAATCCCACAAAGACAAATCCAGAAACAAACTCACCAGCTAACAAAAATAAACAGCCATATCCTTAGAACAGAAGATTGAGGTGTGGTTTACCCTTAAAAGTTAGGTCGACATAGCTGTGTTGGTCAGGAGTCTGAAAAATCCACACCCCTGTCCAACACAGCTATGTCGACCGAAGAATGCTTCCATCTACATAGCTACCATCATTTGACAACGTGGTTATCCTACACCAATAGAAAAACCCCTTCTGTTAGCGTAGGCTGCATCTGTACTATGAAGAGGTTATGCCAGCATAGTTACGGAAATATCGCTATAATGGTACAGTCTCTGTAGCGCAGATATTCCTCCAATGCCAGGTTCCGGCCATGGGTGGTTGGTGTGCCCTGGTCAGCTGCTAAGTTACGATTGGGAAATGAGTAGCGGGGTCATGAGCAAGCCAGGTCAAAATGCTGGGAAGTCAGGGTCAGGCACTAAGTTGTAGGCAGCAGGCAATAGTACCATTGGAGACAAGCCAGATCAGGATACCAGGAAGTCAAGGTTTGGTGCCAGGTTACAGACAGCAATTGAATAGTGAAGTCAAGAACAAACCAGGGTCAGAAGCCAAAGTCTATGGTCCATCACAAACAGGGTCTGGAGCAGAAGCCAGCAGGCAGTCTGTGTTGTTGCTCAGTCGGCTTCTCATGATGGCTTCCTTGTTGAAGTATTAGTACTGGCCGATCAGTGGGCTATAAGAGTCCGACACCCAAGCCCTACTGGGCACTACCTCCTGCTGAGCTTAGCCTCATAGGACTCTCCTGTGAGAGCCAAACCTAAGCCTCCAGTGGCGATGCAGAGGTGTCAGCAGCTCAGAACCCCCATAATCCCAGGTTCTAGCTTTGCAAGTTCTTAAACTCGGTGCCCCATATACCAATCCTCAGAAGACTGTCTCTCCCTCCCCCTGGGTTTTTCACCCCACAGAACTACTAAAAGGATGGGGTTTGCAACACATTACAAAAATAAGTTGACAATCTGCAGTTTCTTTAGTTTCCCCAAACAAAGAGTAGCCCCACCCTGGCATGCATTGCACTAACCCAGGGGTTGGCAACCAGTGGCTCCAGAGCCCCATGCGGCTCTTTGGCTGCCCCCTTGCGGTCAGTCTTTTTTTGAGGGGGGTGTGAGTTGGAGGCTCTGGCCAGGAGGCGCTTACCACAGGTGACTCCCGGAAAGCAGCACAGCAGGGCTCAGCAGGTTGCCTGCCTGCCCTGGCTCCACGCCGCTCCCGGAAGCGGCTGGCTGCTGGCACGTCTCTGCGCACCCATAGGAGGGAGGAGAGCAGTGAGTCTCCGTGCATTGCCCGCGCCCGCAAGCACCTCCCCCTCAGCAGGGGCGCACAGAGACGTGCCAGCAGCCAGCCGCTTCCAGGAACGGCATGGAGCCAGGGCAGGCAGGCAGGCAGCCTGCTGAACCCTGCTGCACTGCTGGTCAGAAGCCACCTGTGATAAGCACCTCCTAGCCAGAGCCTGCACCCCACACCCCTTCCAACACCCCAACCCCCTGCCCCAGGTCAGAACCCCCTCCTGCACCCAAACTCCCTCCCAGACCCCACGCCCTATCCTGCACCCCAATCCCCTGCTTTGTAATCAAGGAAGACTGGCACCCAGCAGAAAAGGTGGGAGGTTTTCATCCAGGGGATTCAGAGTCTGATACAAAGGCAGGGTGAGGCTCTCATAAACACATAATCCACCACAGCACGGGTGTAGTTATTGTGTCCTCTCAGGTACGCAGTGCTCCTGGCACCCTGTGATTCAGAAGGGCAGAGACCATTCAGCCCCCAATACACAATATGCACACATATTGTACAGTGACATCGCATTACTGTGACCCCTTGGCCTTATTCAGAGCCTTACTTGAGGGACTGTCACGTCACTGCAGGCCCTGTAGCAAATGCATTTTAACCAACCCAAATCGGAATGCAAGTATTTGCAGGACAGATGGTCCAAACTTATCTGTAACATCAGTAGGCCCCAACTGAGATCAGGTCCCTGTTGTGCTAAGTACTGTACAAACGCAGGGGGTGTGCCTACATTGCTATCAGAAGCATGATTGCAGCTCTGTTAGCTTTAATCTAGCTACTCTGGTTAACGATATCAGTGAAGATGCAGCTTCATGGACCCAGCATGATTTAACACCATGGCTACATACCCAGGCTGTGGGCAGTCTAGTACAGTCCTTGCTGAAGCACCTACATTCTAGTCGTATTAAAAGGATTGGTGAGCAGTAATAATTGAACATATTAAAGTTACTATTAGTTGATAAATTCTAACTCTACAAGTAGCTTTGCGTGTGATGCAGCTCTTGAAATATATTGGTCAAAGACAAAAACGAAAAATGGCTCTTCTTTGAAAGGTTGCCGACCGCTGCACTAACCTAATATTCAGGTGACTAAATCCCTCTAGGGAGCACAGATAAGATCTTTAAACATGTGCTATCTGATTCTAACCCTAGCTATAGTAGGTGCCAGCACATTTTTAAATATCACTTAAGTAATATATGTTAGCTAATTTTAAAATTGAAAAACACACCTTTTTTCTAGTCAACCCTACCAGTTCTGCTGAACAATAAGCAGCGATAAGTTAACAATAAGGTGAGTTAACACCAACTTTTCCATGTTTGTTTTTTTTAAAATGGCCCATCTTTATTCTATCAAAATGTGTGCATACAAACATGAACAAAATGAATTTTTTTAAAGGACACATTTACATTTAAAAAAAAAATTTTTTAAGTCTTTCCTCTGCAAAACTTAGTAAATATTTTTCTAAGAATTGTCTTATGAAGATGTACACTTAGAACTAAAATTCTTCTAACTATGGAGTAGCTATAGATGATTCCATAATTTTTATACATACAAACACTGACAACATTGTAACTAATATTGAATTATATGTATGCAAACTTCTGTCCATATGGATAGATGTACTTATACGTAACATATTAATATGTTACATTTGGCTGTGAATTCCAATTTTAGGCTAAGACAACTCGTAAAATATTATTTAAGGTAAATATATTCCTCCAAGTCTCTCGGTGTATCTTGCCTCTTGTCGGTCTTCTAGATTGTAAACTCTTTGGGACGTAGTATTATGGATTTCTGTGTACTGTACAGCACCAATTATATTATCCACACTTAAAAAGTAAGTAAGTAAAAAATTTTCTAATACATTGTTAGTGAGAATTTCAGTAATCCATTTCTCCACTGTGACTCCCTGTCCCCCATTTTCATCCCATCAAAACAGTTAAATCTTAATTTCACTTAAGCTTAAAAAGTTATATCTTGAAATAAGATGTTGCCACTGGTTTCTTCTGATGAGTTGCCAGATGTTTTTAGCGCTCTTCTTCATGATCCTACACCCTTCTCTATAAAGACAAAACAGCACTGACTATAGACTAGTTCAGGAAGATGGAACTTAGATTTTCCCAGCTCTACCAATCCAGTTGTAATTCCAGTACTGAGTCTCACTATGAGGGAGGGACATTTCTCAGTTGTGCCACATTGTGTGGTAGTTACACAATGTGTAATATGCACTGATGGGGATTAAACGGAAACCAAACTCATTTTCACTTATAAACTGATCAGGATATAAAACCAGGTCTCAGAATACAAAAATCCCTGAATCACATAATGTACATTATGAAAAAGTTTTATAACTTTTACTCTCTTCTTATGCCACCAACAGACAAGAGAGAGATTCTTCAGTCTGCCCCCTTATGTCCAACTAAAATCTTTCTATCAGATTCTAAAATCAGGAAATCAACAACTGTTAGATAAGAGGAGTTTGAAATAAAAACCTGACATAAGCAAACAATTAGCTAGCAAAATGTTCATTTTCTGTATCCATAACTGCCACTAAAATAGACTTCTAACAGAAGTACTATAAAGAACAAGACAGCAGAGATTAGGTTAATTAACTGATCTGAACAGACTGCAGATCTCCACAGCCAAAAGCAGCATCTGCTGAGGCTTGACCGTTTTTTGAAGCTTTATGCAACTTAATCAGCGGGTTTAATTCCAAAACTCAGACACAAACCCAGATAATCCTGGAAATAATGTGGTTCCCAATATTGCAAGTTATTTTATTTTTTTTATTTATATTTGCAAAGAAAAAGCTTCTTCTGGAGTGGCAACCAGCACTAGAATTTAGAAGAACGTTTTAACATTACTCACTTGCTCTCTCACTCGAATCAAAATGAAACGTAATCCCCTGGATGAAGTTACAACAGATATCCCAAAGAAGGCGGTAGCCAAACATAAAATGGTAATATGCAAGGTGGTGTTTCTTAGAATATTCTTTTCTTCTGAAAAGTGAGATTAACAGACGACAATCAATCTTTTTCCTCATCCACCCTTTCACTGAAATATCTGTCCCTAAAAAAAACTGCTAGGATGGAACACTAAGAAAGTATCATCTTAAAAGGGAAAGCCTAATGCCACCAAAACAAAACGAAGAAAGGACAATCTCCTTAGCAATAAATGTAGACTCTGATATCATTCTTTGCTTTAGATTTAATTTTTTTTTAAATTTTGTCCATGAAGTTGCATGCCTACAAAATGTCTTTCATTTCTCTGGTTATTCAGGCAACTTACATTTAATCCATCCTGGTGAAATTCTACATTTTTACTTACTGATAGCACAAGGAATGTCAATTTCAAAGAAAAAAAATCACTCCATCTTATAATATCTAATATAAGCAAGACATCAGGACTCAGAGTAGTTGCATTGTGAAAAATAACTAAAAATGGCAGCAGGTTTTGATATTTATCATATCAATGTATCAACTCACAGCAAATATGCTTAGTTTACAAGTAAAGCAATGTTTTATTCAACTGCCCATCCCAAAAACTGAACCTGGAATCTAACAGTCAAGCTAGGTTCTTTCCTTCTGGGATATCACCACCAGCAATACAATTTTCCAAGCCAAAATTCAGAACTGAGTGCATTATCATCTTTGCAAATCCCTAGTGCTTTTAAATTAGGGTCTTGGCAATGTCATTATCTTCAACTGGTTTCCACGTGTGTAACTGCTTGCTTACAAGGTGCCACTGATGCTAGCCTCAGCAGAACAACACTTTAAGGGAAGAGTTGGAGAAAATTCTGGAATTACCAACACTAAAACAAGGTATGACAAGTGGTCTAATGCTGAGAATGACACAAATAGTGTCATTATTAGATCATTGCATATATTGGAGTATTTTGAGCTTCATAAATATTAGTTTCGAAAGAGAAACAGTATGAAAAACATTTTCTATTTTAGACCTGGTCTACTCGTATCGCTGTTTTGGTTAGATGTGCGATTTATTTTTACTGAAATAATTATATTGGTACAATTAATGTAGTTATACGAGTATAGCTCATTACCATTCCCATAAAGAAAGAAGCCGTACCAATATCAACACCGTTATACTAATATATTTACATCCACACTAGGGTGATTAAAGCGGTACAACTTGTGCGTGTAGACAAGGCCTTACTTTATTTTTATTTTACCAATTAAAATCCAAAAATCTAGGTGCATTATATTTTGCAAATTTCTGTAAAAGGCACGTACAAAAAGAATGAATGACTGATTTTTCAGTTCATTGGCAGCATAAAAAAAATTTGTTTGGGTTGAACAATCCAAAGTTTGAGAAAAATTTTAGCAAATTAAAAAAATCTGTTTGAGGTATTTTTAAAGAGCTAGCTTCATAGAACAGGAAGAGGGATGGTGGTGGCGGCTGCACCACTTCCCTTATAGCCGTTAGCCCAGTGCTTAGGGCATACACCTGGGACATAAGAGACCCAGCTTCCATTTCCCCCGCTACCTGATGTAGACACAGGATTTGAACTTGGGTCTCCCTCATTGCAGGAAAGCATCTTAATTCACTGGACTATGGGATAGTCTGGTGTGGGTCTCAATCTCTGTTGAAGCTATTGCATTGTGTATAAATATTTTAATAGTCATTGTCCCAGATTGAAGTGTCATTTGAGGTGGTTTTGGAATTAATGGATAAACTTAACAGTAACAAGTCACCTGGACCAGATGGCATTCACCCAAGAGTTCTGAAAGAACTCAAATGTGAAATTGCAGAACTATTAACTATGGTTTGTAACCTGTCCTTTAAATCAGCTTCTGTATCCAATCATTGGAAGATAGCTCATGTAACGCCTATATTTAAGAAGAGCTCTAGAGGTGATCCCAGCAATTACAGAAAGGTAAGTCAAACATCAGTATTGGGTAAATTAGTTGAAACAATAGTAAAGAATAAAATTGTCAGACACATAGAAGAACAAATTGCTGTGCAAAAAAGTCAACATGGTTTCTGTAAAGGAAAATCATGTTTTACTAATCTATTAGAGTTCTTTGAAGGGGTCAACAAACATGTGGAGAAGGGGGATCCAGTGGACATAGTGTACTTAGATTTCCAGAAAGCCTTTGCAAGGTCCCTCACCAAAGGCTCTTACATAAATTAAGTTGTCATGGTATAAGAGGGAAGATCCTTTCATGGATTGAGAACTGGTTAAAACACAGGGAACAAAGGGTAGGAATAAATGGTAAATTTTCAGAATGTAGAGGGGTAACTTCCGCAAGAGTCAGTCCTAGGACCAATCCTATTCAACTTATTCATAAATGATCTGGAGAAAGGGGTAAACAGTGAGGTGGCAAAGTTTGCAGACGATACTAAATTGCTCAAGATAGTTAAGACCAAAGCAGACTGTGAAGAACTTCAAAAAGATCTCACAAAACTAAGTGATTGGGCAACAAAATGGTAAATGAAATTTAATGTGGATAAATGCAAAGTAATGCACATTGGAAAAAATAACCCCAACTATACATACAATATGATGGGGGCTAATTTAGCTACAACTATTTAAGAAAGAGATCTTGGAGTCATCGTGGATAGTCCTTTGAAGATGTACACGCAGTGTGCAGCGGCAGTCAAAAAACAAACGCGGAGTTAGGAATCATTAAAAAAGGGATCGAGAATAAGACTGAGAATATTTTATTGCCCTTATATAATTCCATAGTACGCCCACATAGAATCACAGAATCATAGAATATCAGGGTTGGAAGGGACCTCAGGAGGTCATCTAGTCCAGCCCCCTGCTCAAAGCAGCACCAATCCCCAATTAAATCATCCCAGCCAGGGCTTTGTCAAGCCTGACCTTAAAAATATCTAAGGAAGGAGATTCCACCACCTCCCTAGGTAACGCATTCCAGTGTTTCACCACCCTCCTAGTGAAAAAGGATTTTCCTAATATCCAACCTAAACCTCCCCCACTGCAACTTCAGACCATTATTCCTTGTTCTGTCATCAGCTACCACTGAGAACAGTCTATATCCATCCTCTTTGGAACCCCCTTTCAGGCAGTTGAAAGCAGCTATCAAATCCCCCCTCATTCTTCTCTTCCGCAGACTAAACAATCCCAGTTCCCTCAGCCTCTCCTCATAAGTCATGTGTTCCAGTCCCCCAATCATTTTTGTTGCCCTCCGCTGGACTCTCTCCAATTTTTCCACATCCTTCTTGTAGTGTGGGGCCCAAAACTGGACACAGTATTCCAGATGAGGCCTCACCAATGACGAATAGAGGGGAACGATCACGTCCCTCGATCTGCTGGCAATGCCCCTACTTACACATCCCAAAATGCCATTGGCCTTCTTGGCAACAAGGGCACACTGTTGACGCATATCCAGCTTCTCATCCCCTGTAACCCCTAGGTCCTTTTCTGCAGAACTGCTGCCTAGCCATTCGGTCCCTAGTCTGTAGCGGTGCATGGGATTCTTCAGTCCTAAGTGCAGGACTCTGCACTTGTCCTTGTTGAACCTCATCAGATTTCGTTTGGCCCAATCCTCTAATTTGTCTAGGGCCCTCTGTATCCTATCCCTACCCTCCAGCATATCTACCTCTCCTCCCAGTTTAGTGTCATCTGCAAACTTGCTGAGGGTGCAATCCACACCATCCTCCAGATCATTTATATTGAACAAAACCAGCCCGAGGACCGACCCTTGGGGCACTCCAGTTGATACCGGCTGCCACATCTTGAATACTGCATATAGATGTGGTCTCCTATCTCAAAAAAGATATACTGGCATTAGAAAAGGTTCAGAAAAGGGCAACTAAAATGATTAGGGGTTTGGAACGGGTCTCATATGAGGAGAAATTAAAGAGAGTAGGACTTTTCATCTTGGAAAAGAGGAGACTAAGGGGGGGATCTGATAGAGGTATATAAAATCATGAGTGGTGTGGAGAAAGTGAATAAGGAAATGTTATTTACTTGTTCCCATAATACAAGAAGTAGGGCCCACCAAATGAAATTAATGGGCAGCAGGTTTAAAACAAATAAGAGGAAGTTCTTCTCCACACAGCACACAGTCAACCTGTGGAACTCCTTGCCTGAGAAGGTTATGAAGGCTAGGACTACCACAGGGTTTAAAAGAGAACTGGATAAATTCATGGAGGTTAAGTCCATTAATGGCTATTAGCCCGGATGGGTAAGGAATAGTGTCCCTAGCCTCTGTTTGTCAGAGGGTGGAGATGGATGGCAGGAGAGAGATCACTAGATCATTACCTGTTAGGTTCACTCCCTCTGGGGCACCTGGCATTGGCCACTGTCAGTAGACAGGATACTGGGCTGGATGGACCTATGTTCTTAACTGGAATTTGTATGAACCACATCTCACTCTCTGAGGCTCAATGATTATTCATTATCATTCATACTCCGATTCCAAGGTCAGAAGGGACCATTGTGCTCATCTTGTCTGACCAATGCAACACAGGCAGTAGAACTTCCCCAAAATAATTCCTAGAGTAGATTTTTTTTTAAAAAAAAAATCATCAACTTAAACAGGAGAGACTGATACCCACAGCAGAATATTCCATAGTCTAGTGAATAGGGTACTCTCCTTCAACACAGGAGACTCAAGTTCAGATCCCATCTCCAGATGGCAGAGGGGGAATTGAACCAGGTCTCCCACATCCTAGTGCTCCAACCACTGGGCTAAAGATTACAAGAAGGGTGGCAACGGCACCACCTCTTCCTCCCTCCATTTTGTGAGTGGTGCCTAAATTGCAGAAAAACATTTTGGTTGAAACTATTTGGTGAATTTGCATCAAATTTGCAATTAGTTTTGGGTCAACCAAAGCTGCATTTATGGCAAATAAACTATTAATCAGAAAAATGTCATCCTGCTCTTTGGACAAATCCTGTAGCTTATTCACATTCTTTCACATTGCAAAATAACCCAACTTTAAAAATAGCACCCTGCCCTCCCCAAGCAGAGAGTCATTTTTCCAGTCCCCCAAATCTTGGGGAAAAACAGATGAGCCTTATCGTGCATTTCTTTACTTCTGAATACAAGAGACATTTAAAAAAAAAAAGATTGACTACACAGAGTAAGCAGAGAAACTGGACTATGCACAAGTGCTCTCAAATGCAGAAAATAAACTGAAAATATTGATTTTTTTCTCTCTCTAATACATTATCTTAGGTGTTACTTTCAGTAACAGTAAACAAAACTATTTCAGACCAAAGTGTTGACTGTCCATTTAACATTAACTTTTTAAAATAATTAACTTTCAGGATGTATTTTACCTTCCTAAATTATGAATTTTAAGATTATTTATCAAGTTTGTTCCTGCATCTCACTATCCTGTTCATGTAGTTTAAAAAGCCTGCCATTTCTACAAGATGATAGTTAGTTCGTTCCACAGTTTTGGGGAGGGTGTTACTTTGGTGGGATAAGCTACATGGAAAGAAAAGGGACAGAAAGTGGGCTAAAGGGGTAAGGGCAGGGGAGGGAAGAATAAGGGCAGGTGTGGAGTAAAGGTTAGGTGACAAGACTAAGGGAGGGGAAGGAGGAGGTTGGCACAAAATAGCCAATCAGCAAAGGGCAGAGAAAGTCCAGTCAAAACTGTAGAAAGTTCACTGAATAATTGTCATGGAAACAATTTCAGACCGTCCCATAAAAAAAACACTTAGATATTGCTCCCACTTAGCATATATCAAGTTGCACCTATATAGCCTCTCATGCCTACCAACAGTGTGTACTTCAAACAGTCAGAAAATATTCCCATCCAGACTTCAGGTTTTAAACAGATGCAAAAGTCTTGTTAAGCTTGTAGTGATAGAACTTTACTCACTGATTCTACCATCTGGTCAAGTTGATGCCACCAGAAATTGCACAGGCTTAAATGTAAGACAGCAGAAGCATATAGGTCAGATGCAGTTCCTATTTCTCCCAAAGGTAAAGAAGCTATTAACACTGATTGACAGCCATTGACATAATGGTTTGAATCAAGCATTAACAGCAATTAATTAAAAATAATAAGTTTCAGCATGCAGTCTTCACAGGCTGGCTACATTTTTGTAAGACAACAGTAATTCATTACAAAAGTTAACAGCTTTGAAACTAATAGTTGAGTTTTACCTAGAATATTAATTTGCTGTTTCTAGGAAGGAGAAAAAAACCTGCTTCATAAGGGAATGTTTTCTTCAAAAACCCAGTTTAATCTTACTGTTCATCTTATTTTATTAGTTTTAAGTGGTTACAGTAGAACCTCAGAATTACGAACACCAGAGTTACGAACTGACCAGTCAACCACACACCACATTTGGAACCAGAAATAGTATTCTGGCTAGTCAAAAAACACTGGACATTAAACATGAGCACTTCTTTAGTTAATAAACATTTATTGTTTCTTCCACTAACCCTTCTGTATTGCTCGTTACATTTGTTCACAGAGAACAACTATCAGGCTGAGCCCACAGAAAGACATTTGTGAGCACCACACCAATATGATCAGTACCAGAACGATTTTCTAAGGAGGAAAAATTTGATTATGAAGTAGGCACAACAGAGGAGCTGCTTGAGGCAAATAGCAATAAAGGAAAAGAAAACAGCAAAAGGCAAAGATCAGACAAAATAAAATAACTCATCTTACACCTAATATGGAATATTTATTTTTCATTTTAAAACAGAAAGATTATATGGCGATTTACCGCCTCTGTCAATCAGCATCAGGTAAATTGAATGCCACACATCAAACTTTCCTAAAAGTACCAAAGGTAGCATGTGATTGGAGCCTGTCCTAAAAGCACACTCCAAAATAGCATATTAAATTTATATATTCTGTATCAGCACACAATACTATGAGTATATATCATTTTAAATAATCCAAAACAAAACACCTGCGCTCTCAATAAAAATAGGATTGTACACATCTTTAGATGCTTACAACAGGTCTACCAGTATACAAAAACACAACTGATGAGCACCATCTTATGGGCATTTGAGGTAACAGATTCTGAAGGCTAAGAGACTATTACTGTAAATCTCTAATATTTAGATGTGTGAAAGAGAACCACACAATGTTTTCTCCTCCTTTCCCCAAACACATCCAAATGAAGTAATACATGAACTATTGTAAGACAAATGTAGTTTAAATGTTTAAAGATACTTATATTTGATTTGCACAACTTTAATATTGCACAACTTCAATACAGATTTATCTGAAACTGAATCTTAAATTGCTCTTATTGCTAATCTGTGAATACAGTTGATATGCTTATTACTTTGGCATCCAGGTTAAGAAACATTGTCCTAGTCAGTGAAGCCAGATTTTTAAAAGTATTCAGGCACCTAAAGATTAAGAGAGTTGCTTAATCAGTATTCACAAGTGCCTAGGCACTTATCTGCATCTTCAGGCACATAAATATCTTTAAAAAGCTGGCCCTACGTGAATTAGAATTTTATTTCATAAGAATGAAGGACAAAAATTAATGTGTTGAAGAACATCGTGAGGACAGCAACACTGATGATTACATTTTAGCATCCATTTAAGGAGGTTTTCAATTAAGTTGAACAAGGCACATATGGGGAAAAGTCATTCTGAAACTAGTTTATTTCCCCAATACTAATTTCTCCCTACTGTTACTCACACCTTCTTGTCAACTGTCTCTAATGGGCCATTCTCTTACCACTTCAAAAGTTATTTTTCCTCCTTTGGTATCCTGCTGTTAATTGGTTTATGTTTTTAGACTGACCTCATACTTGGTAAAGCAACCCCCATCCTTTCATGTATTTATACCTGCTCCTGTATTTTCACTCAATGCATCTGATGAAGTGGGTTCTAACCCACAAAAGCTTATGCCCAAATAAATTTATTAGTCTCTAAGGTGCCACAAGGACTCCTCGTTAGTTTTTAAATGTTATTGTTTATTTTCCTTTACGATTCAGCGAAGGAAAGTCAACCATCATTTGTTTCTATACTGAATGAAACCGTAATGACTACTCTTTTAGATCAGCTCCCTTAAGTGCTGGTTACAAATGTTACTTTCCTTAAGGCAATAGTATGGGCTATACTAGTTTGAGTACTTGATACCCGACAATACAATTATTCTGTCACCTGAAATTTTACCCAGTAAAAGCAATATCTCAGAGACAACCTCTGTGTCAGCTTCTCCAACAGTTCAGGTTACAAAGACCCATGTGCTGAAGTTCACAGTATTTTAATCAAATGTCTTTTTTTAATGAAGAGGAAGACAAATTCAGTAATCATAAAAAGGAGTAAATGTAGGCTAAGTAAAACAAAACACACCATGCAGATGGAATAAGGGAAGTCAACTAACATGCTATGTCATCATAGTTTGTAATACTTATTATAACACAGAAGAGCCCCCCAAAAAGGGGTGTTAATCTCTGTTTTGGTGGGATGGCATTGAGAACTGAGTGGAGAGTTAGGGCAAAGCAAGTCTTGTAAACCTTTACGTTCTCAAAGTACAAAGAGGAGATTTTAAATTGCAAAAGTATTTAAAAAGCAATAATTCTTAAAGAAACAAGGTTTTGCAATTCCCTTAGTCATTTAAAAAAGGAACCATGTTTACATACTTTACAAAGTTAATCCATAAATCTACTGACAAGGATAATAGTAATGCCATTTATCTCTCAGTGTCCGTGGAAAGAAAGATGATCTGTTCGTGAGCATGTGGACCACACACCTGTGTCTCAGTTTCATCTTGCAAGTCTGAAGAGAGGTTTGATAAAATGATATGACCTGGCAGATTAAGGAAAGCATTCATTTACTATTAGAGCATTTTCCTCACTTACGCAGCTAGGTTTCCACCCTTAGGAGGAACACTAGGTCAAACACTGAGTATAAAAGGGACAAGTGGTAAAGTCACTAACTTTCACTTATGTTAAGAGCAAAGAGTGGAAAAGCACAGAAGCAGGTAAAGAACATGCATTTAGTGAAGATGAGTAACTACCCTGGAATATACATATGTAGCTGTGGATTCAGTTTAGAAAGAGCAGGTTGCCCTGGTTAGAAAACCTAAGAATGAGAAAGCCAGTTAAGACCCCTTCCATTTTAGACAGCAGCATCTCATCTCAGTGAAGTGACTCCAGAAGATTTGGATTTGTGAATAATTAAATTGGTTCTTAATACCTACAACTTTGTTCATTATAGTTTACTATACAACTTTTTGACAAAGTGTCTTGTTCTAGTCAAACTGTAAATAGATAACATGGAAGGTGCTTTAAAGTAATTAAGCTAGAGCCGCTGTGAAACTGATCATTGAGAGCTGATGTTAATGATACAATACAGCAGTCATATCCACTTTAATAGGACTTTGTGCACTCTGTTAAAAAATGAACAACAGGGAAATATTATTAAACACTTAAAACACATTTGAATTTAAAAGTAAAAGCATTCTCATGTAGGACACCTTGTTACAGGAAGTAGAATTATGAGTTAGTGCATTCAGAACTACTTTCAATTCTTACCTCTGATCACTGAGCATTTTAATTTTAAAAGAGTTAAAAACTATTAATACTGAATAGTAGAATTCATTGTGTATTAAATAAAAAGTGATGAAAATTACTGCCATAGCCAAATGTTACAGCAACCATTAAATGCAACCACATCCAATAGTGTAAGTGTTAAGTCTTACCACAGCCATCTCTTTCCCCAACCCTGCTCATCTAATTAGCACTCTGCTTACTGCTTATTGTTATTAGTGCTATCCAATAAAGCTAAAAGGCTCATTCGGGGCTTTATAGGCCAGTGGAACCCTGCCCTTCTGTTCAGGGCTTGTTCCAAACAGCCTGTGTTTCTACCACCCTGCCAAAATTTGGCCTGCCGTTTGAATTCCATGTGAACTCACAACTTCTCTTCCATTATAGAAAAGGAGTACTTGTGGCACCTTAGAGACTAACAAATCTATCTGAGCATAAGCTTTCGTGAGCTCAAATAAATTTGTTAGTCTCTAAGGTGCCACAAGTACTCCTTTTCTTCTTGCAGATACAGACTAACACGGCTGCTACTCTGAAATCTTCCATTATAGGACACTTCATTTTTTAATGCAAAAAGAAGACATGAATCTCACAGATGTATGGTCTCAGCACAACCACAACAGTATTTTAAAATATTAAATTGCTGTATAAAAATCTATAGGCATTTTCTCAATCAAGCAATGGCAGCAAGCATTATGGACTAGAGCCCAGCATAGCCTCACTCTTGAATATCCTGGCTCGTACATACCAAATCAAGAGCAAGTATTGCAAACAGCAAAGGATTGCTACCCCTTCATAGAATTAAAATCTTTCACTACAGGGGTTGTGATCTGTTGAACAACATTATCCTGTTTATATATGTGTATTGTCATTGTATATGAAGTTATGAATCTTTGCTATATGCTTGTCACACACACAAGACACATTTACATCAAGACCTGCCAGCCATGGTTGATGGGCCATTAAAAGAATTAACTCTTCCAAAGGGCCCCTCCTAAAGACAGCATGTAGACCGGGGTGGGCAAACTTTTTGGGCCGAGGGCCACATCTGGGTGGGGAAATTGTATGCAGGGTTGGGGCAGGGGATTGGGGTGCGGGAGGGGTTGCGGTATGCAGGAATGGGCTCAGGGCAAGGGATTGGAGCAGAGGAGGGGTGCAGACTGTGGGAGGGAGCTCAGAGCAGGGGGTTGGGTGCAGGAGGGGTGCGAGGTACAGGCAGGGGGCTTAAGGAGTTGGGGGGCAGGGTGCAGGAGGAGTTCAGGGTGCAGGCTCTGGCCCAGCGCCGCTTACCGAAAGTGACTCCAGGATGGCAGCAGCGCAAACCGCGGCCAGGGTAGGCTCCCTGCACGCCTGTCCTAGCCCCACGCCGTGCCACTCCGGGAAGCAGCCGGCACCACATCCTTGCATGGCCCTGGGGGGGGCATAGGGCTCCGCGTGCTGCCCTTGCCATGCCTCCAGGTACCTCCCCGAAGCTCCCATTGGCCGCGGTTCCCCCTTCCCAGCTCATAGGAGCTGTGGGGAGCAGTGCCTGGAGGCAAGGGCAATGCACAGAGCCCTCTGCCCTTCTCCCCGCCCCCAGGGACATGGTGCTGGCCACTTCTGAGAGTGGTGCGGGGCCTGCGGCACCACAGGGGGCAATCCCGCAGGCCGGATCCAAAGCCCTAAGGGGCAAGATCTGGCCCACAGGCCGTAGTTTGCCCACCCCTGATGTAGACAATGGATGCCTCATCACTCAGCAATAGCACGAAGAACATGTGATCCCTGACTACATGTTTGAGGCAGTAACTGTCCATGCACATAGGCTGAGGATATAAATGGTGACTTTCCTGCTCCACATCTCTAGACTATGATTTCGAACAAAGGGAAGCTTTGAACAATGGACTGAGGACCCAATATTTGGGATGAACCAAAGAGACTGATTACAAACTGGTAGATTTAACATCACTATTATCCTGATCTACAAACTTTGCAATCAACTGTAATGTATATGATCTATTTTAATCATTTAATAACTCTTCCTTTTTATTAATAAATCTTTAGTTAGTTAACTAAAGATTGACTGCAGCGTGATATTTGGTAAGATCCTGAAGTGTATATATTTACCTGCAGTGAGTGTCTGGTTCTTTGGAACTGGCAGAACCTAATATATGTGACTTTTGGTTTTAATAATCATTTATCACAGAAGTTTGATCTGTCTGGGTGATGCATGAAGGGCTAAAGGGCCTGAAGAAGACTGTCTGTGGCTCCACAGTAACTAATACATTATTCTGGAAGCATACTGAAAGCATACTGTTACTGGACTGGTGAAGTCTTATGACAGAATACACCACTAGTCTGCGGTGTATGACCTGTATTCTGGGAGTCTGACCTGAGATTGGCGGTCTTAGCTGTGTCCCATACCGGGCAGCGTGACAGTTACAAGCAGGGACTTTTTTCCTCCAACCAGAGGATTACCATTTGCAATGCTGAAACACCAATAGTGATCCTGGGGGGCCCAGCCTACCCCTTGCTCATGAAGTCATACACTGGCCATCCTGACAGCAGCAAGGGACGATTCAGTTACCAGTTCAGCAAGTGCAGAATGACAGTTGAATGTGCTTTTGGTAGACTGAAGGGAACACTGGTGTTTACTCACAAGATTGGATCTCCGTGAGAAAAATATCCTAATGGTTATAGCTGCCTGGTGTGTCCTGCATAATATCTGTGAAGCAAAGAGGTAAAAAGTTGCCACAAGGATGGAGGTAGAGCGTCTGTCTGCTGAGTTTGAACAGCCAGACGCAAGAGCTAGTTGAAGAGCTCAACATGGAACTATATGGCTCAGGGAGGCCTTGAAGGAGTACTTGAACAGTGAGCTACAGTGATGTGGTGCAGTGTACTATGCTCTATCTGGCCCTGCTATCTTGGGGCCTGTTAGAAATCATGTGGTGCTTGGTGCACATCTATGAATAGAACGCTAACAATGCACCGATTAATTTTGCAAGGCTCACACTTTTATGATTATTGCAGTGTATGTGTTTGTCACTGATCCTGGATTGTGTCAAACTGTACAGTAACAAATAAGTGGGTGCTTTCAGAACTGCTAGGCACTCTGCAGCATATGTTGTGAACTAATAAAGATGAGTTGTGTTCCAAAATTATAGAATTTTATTCAGTACTAAAATTAGTGAAAACAAGAGGGGGCAATTTAAAAGCAAATTCATTAAAAAACTTAATATATTAACAGAACAGAACTTATCAAGGGGAAAGAACATTCATGTCCATTTTAGCAACACAGAGCTACCATGGCTTTCACAGGTCAGGTATGTGAAGCTGTGGTTCTCCTTTATGTCCCCCTGTATAGAGTAGGAGGAATAGAAGGTAAGAATGTGGCCTCTGATCCCATGTGGAATATTGGGGGTGCGGAAGGTGCTGTAATGGAGTTCTCCATGAACTGCAAAGGGAGATGAGCCTTACAATCTGACCCAGCACTAGCTTGCAGGATGTCATGTAACAAGTCATCCCAAGCTCTCTTCTTTCTCCTCCTTATCTAGCTCAGGCATTCTGCAGGTGTGGAGGGGGAACCCCTCAAGGCCACAATGGCAACAGCTGCAAACAACACACAGAAAGGTATTGTCGTCAGTATAGTCACAACGGAAACCAGCACTTAAGATTCTGAACTCCTTTCTCTTGCACTCCCGTAAAGTTTCCAACAGGACATGCTTACTGACACTTGTGTTTCAGAGTTTTTGCCACTCTCAGCACCAGCCATGGTGAGTATGGCCAGCCACGAGTGAGGGAAATGCGGAGGGAATTGCTTTGTTGCATGACACTGATTATAGGGCAATGATACTGAACACTAGCACCATTTTCCACATGGTGGTGATTTTAGCAGCTAATTCACTCCGGAGGGTAAAAAAAAAAAAAAAAAAATAGGGAAAAGCCCAGCTGCTGTTGACATTCAGAAGCCGCCCAGGCCCATATGCAGCTACCCTGTGTCCTGCAACAGTACCTGCAAAGTTATCACTGACTGGTGTGAGAAACTGTCCTATGAGAGGAAGAAATAAGGCAGCCCTCCCTAAAAAGCTCTATGAGAAGACTGCAGAATATCTCCATGAAAGTTCCATTGAAAAGTTACAGGCGGATTCAAGGGACATCCCTGTTTACATAAACGGGTCTGCATGTCCCTTGCCTAACTCTACTGGGAAATGGAAAGCAGATAATGCTCTTTGTTGTACCACTACCTCTACTAGTATGAGTAAGTTAACGAAAAGTCAATAGCTGTATCCTGTTAAGTTACGGGCATCTAACTTACACACATCTGAAGAAAAGGAGTACTTGTGGAAGTTTAGAGACTAACAAATTTATTTGAGCTGTAGCTCACGAAAGCTTATGCTCCAATAAATCTGTCAGTCTCCAAGGTGCCACAAGTACTCCTTTTCTTTTTGCGAATACAGACTAACACAGCTGCTACTCTGAAACCTGCACATATCTGAGAATCCTTCCCCAGCATCAGACTTGCCTGGGCTGGACGGCTGGGACTGACTAAACTGCAGTGGAGTCTCAAACAGGTCCTGGCTCATGTTCTAACCAGATCCTCCAGTCACATGTTCCCCCATCCTCCACCCCTTTCTTCTCATTCTCACTGTTCAGGCCAGGAGCCTATGGCTTGGGCTCCTCAGAAGCATCCACAATAGTAAGCATGATGGTGGTGAGGTTTCTGCCAAGTACAGCATGCACCTGTTTGTAAGAGCAGTATATCTGTGGCTTGGCACCAGATCTATCACTGGCTTCCCTGTTATACCTGCCTCAGCTCCCTCACTTTTACACAGCACTGCTTGATTGCTGGTCCCCTGCAGGATTTCTGGTCCCTGTCATACACCTTCTCCAGCATCCTCCCTGCAATCTGCTTGTAGATGTCAAGATTTCTAGAGCTGGTCCATAGCTGTGCTTGCATTACTTCTTCTACCCATAGACACAGGAGATCCACTTTTGTCCCATCTACTCCAAACCGGAGCATATCCGGATGACTGGAAAAAGGCTAATGTAGTGCCAATCTTTAAAAAAGGGAAGAAGGAAGATCCTGGGAACTACAGGCCAGTCAGCCTCACCTCAGTCCCTGGAAAAATCATGGAGCAGGTCCTCAAAGAATCAATCCTGAAGCATTTGCATGAGAGGAAAGTGATCAGGAACAGCCAGCATGGATTCATCAAGGGAAGGTCATGCCTGACTAATCTAATCGCCTTTTATGATGAGATTACTGGTTCTGTGGATGAAGGGAAAGCAGTGGATGTATTGTTTCTTGACTTTAGCAAAGCTTTTGACACGGTCTCCCACAGTATTCTTGTCAGCAAGTTAAGGAAGTATGGGCTGGATGAATGCACTATAAGGTGGGTAGAAAGCTGGCTAGATTGTCGGGCTCAACGGGTAGTGATCAATGGCTCCATGTCTAGTTGGCAGTCGGTATCAAGTGGAGTGCCCCAAGGGTCGGTCCTGGGGCCGGTTTTGTTCAATATCTTCATAAATGATCTGGAGGATGGTGTGGATTGCACTCTCAGCAAATTTGCGGATGATACTAAACTGGGAGGAGTGGTAAATATGCTGGAGGGGAGGGATAGGATACAGAAGGACCTAGACAAATTGGAGGATTGGGCCAAAAGAAATCTGATGAGGTTCAATAAGGATAAGTGCAGGGTCCTGCACTTAGGATGGAAGAATCCAATGCACCGCTACAGACTAGGGACCGAATGGCTAGGCAGCAGTTCTGCGGAAAAGGACCTAGGGGTTACAGGGGATGAGAAGCTGGATATGAGTCAGCAGTGTGCCCTTGTTGCCAAGAAGGCCAATGGCATTTTGGGATGTATAAGTAGGGGCATAGCGAGCAGATCGAGGGACGTGATCGTTCCCCTCTATTCGACATTGGTGAGGCCTCATCTGGAGTACTGTGTCCAGTTTGGGGCCCCACACTTCAAGAAGGATGTGGATAAATTGGAGAGAGTCCAGCGAAGGGCAACAAAAATAATTAGGGGTCTAGAACACATGACTTATGAGGAGAGGCTGAGGGAGCTGGGATTGTTTAGCCTGCAGAAGAGAAGAATGAGGGGGGATTTGATAGCTGCTTTCAACTACCTGAAAGGGGGTTCCAAAGAGGATGGCTCTAGACTGTTCTCAATGGTAGCAGATGACAGAACGAGGAGTAATGGTCTCAAGTTGCAGTGGGGGAGGTTTAGATTGGATATTAGGAAAAACTTTTTCACTAAGAGGGTGGTGAAACACTGGAATGAGTTACCTAGGGAGGTGGTAGAATCTCCTTCCTTAGAGGTTTTTAAGGTCAGGCTTGACAAAGCCCTGGCTGGGATGATTTAACTGGGAATTGGTCCTGCTTCGAGCAGGGGGTTGGACTAGATGACCTTCAGGGGTCCCTTCCAACCCTGATATTCTATGATTCTATATGTGGGCATGTAGCTAGCATGGTCAGCTGCAAAGTGTACTCAGCAAGATGGACAATCAGGAAAAGGCGTTTCAAACATTTTGGGGCCTTTGGGGCATGGGTGTTTCCGGTCTACCTGATCCTTGGGCAGTGGAGTTCACAACTGAGACCAGAGCAGTCAGTGTCGGGCATTGTGGCACAGCTGCTGGAGGTCTGTTAGGGTTGACATAAGTAACACAGTATCTATACATGCGCTGTATCAACCTCAGTACATCGACCATGGCTCAACGCCACTTGGGGAGGTGGTTTTACTATGTTGGCATAATGGGTGTTTACATCAGTGGGAAACAAATTTAAGTGTCAACACATGCAGCTTATATTGACCTAACTTTGTAGCATATAACAGGCCTTAAGACAATCACATGGCAACCTCATAGAATCCCATTAAAGTCAATGGGGCTCTGCTCAGATGAAAGGGTGAGCCTATGTAGGTAAAACTTCACGATCACAGTCTGATTTTGTACATTATGTCAGCAGAGCAGCAGGGAACATAAGCCTACAAATGTGAAAATGTATTTTAATCTTGGGACTGCAAGACTACTTGTTTATATCAGTGGCATAAAGCTATTACCTTGAAGACTGTCCACACCAATATTTATGAGCTGAAAATACATAAAAGAAAATCCATTAACAAGTTATGCTTAATTAAATTGTCAAAGAGGCTGAAGACAGGGAACTGAGAAATTGTTGCTTGTTCCTGAACTATTATTCTACTTCAAATTTACTGTTTTAGGGGTCAAGATTTTTTTAAATTAAAGATTTTTCAAACTAAATTTCTAATTGAAAGTTTTGTTCGAGTTTCTCCACTTTTCAGCAAAACAATCTAAACAAAAATAAAAAGTTGTTTGTTTTCACTTTTTGGGTTGTTAGACTCTCAACCCTTAGAAGCTGCACTGCTTCTTGAGGAGTTTCAGAGTGTGTTCAGGTTTGAAGGTGAATTTAGAACTTTTGCTTTGAACCCTGATTTTATCCAATGTATAACAGTGTGTTTGGCAGTCTTTTTATCCCACATTGTTTGATGGGTGATACACGTGGACCTTTTATAGGTTCCTTTGAGGTAAATCATGAATCCATTCTCAACATGTAATGATACCTTTTTCTACCTCCCAAGGAAGGTTTGGGACACAAAGGCAGAAAAGAATCTCCTGGGATTTATGGAATATTGTAAGAGGTCAGTGGCTGTCTTCAGTATCACCTAGTCCTCGTGAAAAATGCAACACTGTTGAAAAGGTAAAATGTAAAGAAAAATGAAAGAATTGACTGACTGTTACAATTAAAAAGGAGTACTAGTGGCACCTTAGAGACTAACAAATTTATTTAAGCATAAGCTTTCGTGAGCTACAGTACTTCTTTTCTTTTTGCGAATACAGACTAACACGGCTGCTACTCTGAAACCTGTTACAATTAAAAACATTACTTGATTAACAATACACAACTACATTATTCCTTCAAAATGCAGGGAATACAGTGGCATAGGTATTTTCCATTCTGGGGAATTAGTGTCATGTAAGTTTTTCAAATGCTTTTGTGACATTGCACTGCATATGATTTTATAAAAATATGCTAATGAAAATAATGTAACTGGAATATGCTTCATGCAAAAGGTCTCTTGTAAGGTATCATTACAAAGCTTATAATCTACTAAGTGTGGTCATCCAATTGGTATAAATGTATCATTCCTGTATTTGAAACTAGAAATATGAAATATAACTCTGAGGTCCTTTTGTAATTATGCTAATTGTGGGCCATTAAGGGTGGTTTGGCATCTTGATGGCTCCCATCAACTAGGACAATTGGTTGTAAATAGCTGTTTACTTTCAAGCCTTCCTGTAAGTCAGGCCAGGAAGAATGAAAGCTTGGGGTCTCCCAAGACATGTGACCATGTCTCCTGTTACTGGATTCCAT
Source organism: Lepidochelys kempii (assembly GCF_965140285.1). Classification (NCBI taxonomy): domain Eukaryota; kingdom Metazoa; phylum Chordata; order Testudines; family Cheloniidae; genus Lepidochelys; species Lepidochelys kempii. The sequence goes on from NC_136383.1 coordinate 57,190,257, forward strand.
CTTAAACCTGGTGCTTTTTCATTTAGAAGGAGGGGTGGTGACCCAGAGAGACAAAAGATACCCACCTTGTGCCAAAGCTATATAAGGGGGTGGAACAGAACAAAGGGGCTGCGGTCATGAGAAATTCCCTAGCTACTACCTGAGCTGGAACAAGGGGAAAAGATTGGGCCCAGACTAGGAGTCTAGTCTATGAAAGAAGCTTTTTGGAACATCTCTGAGGGTGAGATTTATCTATAATCAGTTTCTTAATGTATTAGGCTTAGACTTGCATGTTTTTGTTTTATTTTGATTGGTAATTTACTTTGTTCTGTCTGTTATTACTTGGAACCACTTAAATCATACTTGTTACACTTACTAAAATCACTTTTGTTTATTAATTAACCCAGAGTAAGTAATTAATACCTTACTCTTGGGGGAGCAAACAGCTGTACATACCTCTCTATCAGTGTTCTAGAGGGTGGACCATTTATGAGTTTACCCTGTATGAGCTTGATACAGAGTAAAAGGGATATATTGTGGGTTTGGACCCCATTGGGAACTGGGTATCTGGGTGCTGGAGAAAGGAGCACTTCTTAAGCTGTTTTCAGTTAAGTCTGCAGCTTTGGGGCACATTGTTCAGACCCTGGGTCTGTGTTGGAGCAGACTGGTGTGTCTGGCTCAACAAAGGCAGGGTTCTGGAGGCCCAAGCTGGCAGAGAAACAGGTTCAGAGGTAGTCTCAGCACATCAGGTGACAGTCCCAAGGGGTCTCTGTGATCCAACCCATCACAGTTATATAAAAAAGTAAGTAATAGATACAATTCAGAGCAGGACATACAGCTTTCAGCTCCAAGAATAGTGACAGCCGGTTTTAATGGAAGTGGTAGCAAGGTTCCTTTGTTAACATAGGGAGGAGGAAATGCTGTAATGTTACTGTTCACTTGTGCACAATTAGTTTGTTAAATACTTGAAAAATAAGATGAACCCATCAAAAATTAAGTCACTTCAAGCTGAATTACCAACTACCTATTCAGTGACTGGCATCTGGCATCAAAAGTTTTCCTCCTTTAAGTTAAAACAAGATTTCTTTAACTTTGTCATGAAGATGGACACCTAGAGAGCTAACTCCCATATATAGGGTATGACTAGATTGCTTTTAAAAAGGTGTTTTCTTAATTCATGTTATTAGCTACCTCAGGTTAAAATAGAAGACAAAAGGGAAAGTAAGCGCCAGTAACAACATCCTCTGAAAGTTGGTCACTCCAAAGTGGGGAGGCAATCCAGTTACTTTGCAAACCACCGCTATCACCTGTGTTACTCCATGGCAGAATATGCATGTCCAGTAGGAACAATCCATCCATGGTAAGAAATTCGACCCGGTTCTACACAACAGTTGTCATGGTATAATAGGACGTCTGAAGCCAACACCAATAGATAGCTCGTATTTACTGGCTGGCATTACACCCACTTGATATGAGGAGGAAGGTAGCAAGCCAAAGGGAAAGATCCCGGCAGATGGAAGATCCAAGGCATCTACTATTTGGTCACACAGGAGTAATCAAACACCTTAAATCGCAAAAGGCACGAGGTTATGGAATGAAAGACTAGGTACAGTAGAATGCACTGAAATAGATCTGGAACCCCAGGGGGACCTTCCCAGATGGACCGATACAGACTGGTCAACATGGCGATGCCTGAACCGCCTGCGCACAGCAACTGGCAGATCAAAGATGAATATGATCAAATGGGGCTATTCTGACACAAATATATGCGAGTGTGGTGATGTGCAGACCATGGAGCACCTGCTCATTTGCTGACTCTGTGGGGATACCTGTACGAAGGAGGATCTTGCTGCAGCAATGGAAAGAGCCATTGCTTGTACATGGTTCTGGAAAAACATCTAGTTTGTGACAAGGACAAGAGAAGAAAAATGACAAAGACAGACAAAGAAAAAGGAGAAGGTTAAAATAGAAGTGAAGACACGGCAACTCAGCTGTTAATTTGGGTTAGCAGCTAAAGTTCAAGGTTATAAGATTGAATTGCTGAGTCATCATTGCTATTTTAGTTAATCTGAGTTAAGAACACACCCTTTTTTTGTAGTGAGCATTCACCTTTGTTGCTCAAATAAGCATACTGTCTTCGCAGTATGGCTGCTGACATTCTGAATGCTAGGACAAGTTTTGGACTCATATAGCTGTTTTACTCTAGACAGAGTGGTATAACTTTTGGGGCCACTAGAGTAAAGGATAATTCTTTCTTTCAGGATCTGAGAACACTAGATAAGAGGAAGGGACTGCTCCAAAAGACAATAAAAGAAACAGCATAACTCTCTGCTTAGCACAAGCTGTGGAATGAAGCGACTAGTAACAAGTTTGTCATAGGGTGATTAATAGTAAAGATCCCATCAGGATCACCCTACACTGGGGGGAGGGAGGGGAGAAAAAGAGGGCTATAAAAAACAAAACAAAACCAGAAGCATATCTTTATATTATAGACAGACATACTTCTATATAAATTTCAGTCCTGTTTCCTCTAATGTTTATGAAAAACAGAGTGGAAAAAAATCACTGGTTCTTGTTTTTGTTTTTTTAAATAAAAAAATCAAAATGTTTTGATAAAATGCTTTTTGAGGAAAAAAGCAATCTAAATATAGTTTTAATTAAGGTACATTATAGCTCAAAGATATCTCATTATGGAATAGGGATTGTAAATTCTATAGTACGAGACAGTATATTCATGTAATGTTTACGAAAAGTTTTGTAAATGAATTCCAATAGTTCATAGATTAGGGAACCAATCTTATGGGTTTCCAGGGACTTCTGCATAGATTATTTAGATTAATCTTTCTATCTACCCAATGGGACTCAGTGCTCAGTCTAGAAGATACCATCAGAGATGCTTAGTTTTGCAGTTCTCAAACTGTGGATTTGTGTCTCCAGAGATAACATGCTTGTTAACAGCAAATATGTTTTTAAATAAACAAATAAATAATATATAGAGGTGAGAAATAACAGACCTCAACCCTATTGTCCCTCTGCAAATTTGTGTACACAGTGTCAATCCCTTACCTCCCTCTAAAAGTGCAAAATTTCAAAAAGTTCAATGAATAGAAGATTGTTGGGGGTGGAATAGATCTGGACAAGGAGAAGAAGTCTGGAGATAAAAGTGAGAAGGGAGGGACAGGCAGTAGAAACAAAAGTGAAACTGATTGAGCAGCATATTCCAGAAGTCTTGAGGTCTTTCTGAGTGTAGCCTTCATTGATTTGAGATCTACCATACCATTCTCTCACTAAAAGGGAAAACCTGTCAGCAGCAGGCCATAAAAGAGACCCAGTTTGGGAGTATTTTAATGAAGTTCCTCTACCTGTGGGTAAGACAGACATGCGTGAAAAATGAAAACAGTGCAACAAAGAAATGTAAGGCCTGGTTGCCCACATGAAACAACATCATGAGAAGTGTTCCTTCTCAGGAGGAAGCTGTGTTGAAGATGAAAGGAACATGTCTGAACATACAGGATCTTCAGGTTGGTAACAACCAACAAGAATGCACTTTTATGTAGAAATCCATGGTTAAATCGAGTCTTCCTAACTAGTGATTTAAATCATGATTTAAATCCATTTAATAAAAAACAAATCCACCCTGATGAGAAATCTTGGGACTTCTACAACAGTAACATTTCAGGAATCCAAGAACATGTGAAAACTCAGTGCCATACCAGACAGCAGTGCTTAAAAAGGTTTTCATTAATATGTTTAGAGATGCTTAAGTTTAAAAGAGAATTTTAAACACAACCATTTCTGAAGGGAAAAAAATAGGTAGATTTCTCCACTCATGCCTTCTACTACTACAAACACAGGACAAGTTTGTTTCAAATAATATCAATTTTATATGTTATATACACACCCCTCAGATGCAGGGTGGCAAAATACTTGTTTAAATGTAATCAAATGGCTTCACCATTTATAGAAATCTTTTATCACTTCACATGCCCCCTGCCCACGAACTGTCTCCCCAGCACTACCATTCTAAACCCTTCAGTAGCTTCTCACAGACTTAAGAGCAGATGTACCAGAAGACTGTCTGGCATCCACTACAGTGTGTTTTTTTTTTAAATCAAGTATGCGTTACATATTTACGCCATTAGTATCAGTTGCATTATAATGCAAGCATCAGGCTTTAGTTTAGAGTAAGCCCCAAACTGTAATCAATCTACTCTGGTGTCTTCTGCTGGTGGAGCCTAGCAGCCAGGTTATGAGTCAGAACATAAAGCCCAGAAGGGGCCATCATACCATCTAGTCCAGCTTCCTGTGCATCACTGACCACCAGCACCTCCACGTTAAACCCAACGACTGCAATTAGACCAAAGCACCACAGCCCACAACAGACTAGACTACTTTGCGCTGGCTGCATTTCCTCCCCGAGCCAGTTAACTTTTTGCAAAACGGAGTAAATCAATTCTAGTGACAAAGCTCAGCAGCTCAACACTGTGAGCTATCTGCTGTGCAAAAGACTCACTGATTTGCATGTTTCTGCGGTGCAGAGTACTGTTATGAGACAGGCCATGAAGCTTTCCTCAAGTAAGCATGGAAACTATGACAAGAGTTAAAACCAACAGCCTCATACTCTATTGAAAAAAGTCTTAATCTATATATCTCTCAAGAATCTGTATTCCCCTAGGTCATGTTTTAATTTCTGAAACCTAATTGCAGCTTTTAGGTCACTGCATGTTCAGTTGTCTGTTTCAAAAACTGATTACTTTTCTATGATAAATCAAGACCTCAGGCATAATTTGAATTATTTATATAGAGTAGCTTAAAATGTCCCTGTATGAGTTAGGTCACACCACAAGTGACTGACTTGGCATACACAAACCTAGCTACATGCTGTTCCCTCTGCATGATCTAGTTAGATCTGCTTTTCAGGCCTAGTGTTCCATATTATCATCGCTCACTGAGCTGTGGAATACAGTATTATTAGAGGAAGTGTCTTGAAAAACGAACTTTAGACCATTTGGACTGTTGTCCATTCTCTCGTTCACACAGTTTTTATTAGTCTTGATATGCTCCACTTAACACAGGACCAGTTTCGTTATATGCAACTAGATCTTAGTAACTTTCAACTGAAAGTTTTAATAAAATATTTTTAAAAATATTCAAAACTATTTACATTTGTTTGTAAAGTTATACACATGTAGTTCAATGTGGAATCGTATTTATTAAAAGTTGTTGGTCATAAGAAAAAGAGCAAGGAGCAATAGACTTTGGAGTCTTGTACTAGTAGTAGGTCCCCGGTAGGAGTACTCAGTGAAAGTATCACAACTTCACTCTTCTGAGACACAGATGAGCAGTTTACCAGGAGCATAAAGGCCACACATGTTTGACACAAGGGAATATAGCAGAGCAGTCCTGATCTCTTAGTGGGATGTGTAGATTGAGGGAGACTACTTATGTCAACATGCAAGACTTCTATCTTCATATGTGCAGCAGGCCATTCTGCTGAAGTAAAAATGGAAAACTAGCATGTGGAAGGACTCAGTCTCCTTGAAGGTCACCTAAGGGTTGCCACAGGCTGTTTTACACAATTCTACTCTTAATCCATCCTTAATACGAAAGATAATATGCTGTGTTCATTTTAATTTGACATGGCTTAGTTAAAAAAAAAAAAAAAACTTCCACTCAACTTTGAGGCGGTGACAGAAATTTGCAAGCCTCAAAAATACAAGGCAGGCTGATCATCTCCATCCAGGACCGATGGAGATTAGTCTCCAGCCCTCATCCACCAAAACTTGGAAACTTCCCCCAAGTGTATGAGGTAGTGATAATGGGCAGGCACTGCTATTTCAGCACCCTTTGGGCCTTTGCTTAGCTGTTTCTCCTTGGACATTTTGGTTCGGAAAAGACTTAGCCACATCCTTACAGAGAAATAAGTTACATAGGCTCATATACCATACATATCACCCCAGGTTCTTTATGAGAAAGCTTAAAAATAGCAAAGGGGAAAAACAAAAAGGAAATGTGAGTTGTCACAGAAGCCCTGGGGTAAGAAGTTCAATGGGAGCTCTGGAGCCCTACTGCTACTGGAGAAAGTAGAAAGTTCTGCCATTTTCAGCCAGTAGGTTTCAGCCCACCAGCCATCTTACTCCATCCACAAAGCTTGTGGTAGTAAAAGTCATCATACTTGTGGAACAGAGAGACAGACAGACAAAAAGAAAGAAGGAGGTTGCAATTTAAGTACTTTTTATTTTGGGGGGGGTCGGGGAGGGGAGGGAAAGGAGACAGTTGTTTGTGTAGTCTTTTTGTTAAAATCATTTTTAAAGAAAAAATTTATTAAGTAAAAATACATCTCTGACTTAACATTAACAACTACATAAAACCAGGTATTAACACAGTAACTAGTTAACATTTATAATTACGCCCCATTCAGTTGTTAAGTTAAAGTAAAAAGAGTTATCAATGACAATATTCAGCAATATCCACCTCCATTGTTCAAGTATTTACTGAAGATAATTTTGAATGTGAATAGTCTTTAGTTGCAAAGATGGAACACTAAGCAAGACTGAATTGCCAGGAGTAGCATGGCATAGTAAGACGACATAATTTATTTTTCTAGGACCCACATCAAAAAGTCTTTGTATGCTAGACACAAATATGAATCCCAATCCACAATGTGTGTTTAGTCATTTCCCTTACCGTTAGGTTTAGAAGCTTAGAGTAGCTAACCAGTTCTTTTATCCCAGGTTTCTGAGGGATGTGAAATTGAAATCCAGAGGGCAATCATCTTTTTAGCTATTAGGAAAAAGCTGTTGAATATTCCCAAAGTCATCGGGAATTCCAAGTAAATTGCTGCTGACGTCTTATCTATTTGCACAACAGACTCTCTCAATTTGGAAATAATCATTAATTAGGGAGTCCCACATGCATTATCTGGACAGTGCTGACACACTTATGTCCAGATGGTTAGTTATAGTAGGGAAGATGATGAAAATACAGCGTGGGATTTTCACATACTTTACTCCTGGGGGAATTCTGCACCACTGCACATGAGCAGCAATGCATCCCCCGCATCCCTCCCCCACAGATTCACTTTGCTTCCTGCAGAAAAATGGTTTCTGTGGGGAAGCAAAGAGAAGCTGCATCAGTGCTCACTCACCCCGCCTCAGCAGTATGGGTGCATCTGTTCTGACAGCTGGGGAAGAGGTAAGTCACCACGGTGGGGAAGGGGGAAATAGTGTCTGGGGATGCCCCAGGGACGTTAGTGAGCGGAAGGGGGGAAAAAGAGAAGGAGTTCCTCCTCCCCTGCATGCAGCACCTGGGGCTGGGCCAGATCAACCCCCAGAAACTTCCCCGGGCCGCAGTAAGCTCTGCACCATGGTGGGAGCTTGACAGAGGGATCTGGGTGCAGGAGGTGAGGCTTGGTGGGGGTGCGGGTTCCGGGTGCACGGGGATGAGGCTCACGGGGGGGGGACGGGGACTCCACCTACAGTGACCCCTTCCCCTACTTCCTGGCCACCTCGCTCCTCAGTCATGGGGGGAGCTGCTCTCCATCTGTCCACGCTCTGTACAGCCAGACCCCCAAAAAACCCCACACCCAGAACTGCCCCACCAAGTCTCCCCTGCATCAGAAGCCCCCCACACCCCCCTGCACCCCAACCCCCACCCCATCAGGAACTCCCACCCCACTGAGCCCCAACCAGCTGTGCCCTGACCACCCCATCCCACCACACCCCACTTCCCCAGCACCCAGACACACGCCCAGAGCCCCACAAACCCAGACCCCCTCCACGCTGAGCTACCTTCACCTGGACTTCCCTGCAGAGTCCCATTCCCCCTGCACCTGTCTGTTTTTGAAGTTTTTTTGTTGAAGTATTGCCACTTTTAGGTCTGTAATCGACACAGAACAACTAACCCAGCAACCTATCCTTGCAACAAAGCCCATTGCCAACTGTGTCCACGTATCTATTCAGGGGACAGCATCATAGGGCCTAATCACATCAGCCATAATATCAGAGGTTCGTTCACCTGCACATCTACCAATGTCATATATGCCATCATGTGCCAGCAATGCCCCTCTGCCATGTACATTGGTCAAACTGGACAGTCTCTATGTAAAAGAATAAATGGACACAAATCAGACGTCAAGAATTATAACATTCAAAAACCAGTCGGAGAACACTTCAATCTCTCTGGTCACTCGATTACAGACCTAAAAGTGGCAATACTTCAACAAAAAAACTTCAAAAACAGACTCCAACAAGAGATTGCTGAATTGGAATTAATTTGCAAACTGGATACAATTAACTTGGGCTTAAATAGAGACTGGGAGTGGATGGGTCATTACAAAAAGTAAAACTATTTCCCCACGTTTATTCCCTCACTCCTCCTCCTCCCCCTCCCCCGACTCCTCAGACATTCTTGTCAACTGCTAGAAATGGCCCACCTTGATTATCACTACAAAAGGTTCCCCCCCTCCACCCCCACTCTCCTGATGGTAATAGCTGATCTTACCTGATCACTCTCCTTACAGTGTGTATGTTAACACCCATTGTTTCATGTTCTCTATGTATATAAATCTCCCCACTGTATTTTCCACTGAATGCATCCGATGAAGTGAGCTGTAGCTCATGAAAGCTTATGCTCAAATAAATCTGTTAGTCTCTAAGGTGCCACAAGTACTCCTTTTCTTTTCACTGATACTTAGAAGACAATGCTTGTGTCCATTGCCTTGAAGTTTTGCCTCTAACCATGCGGAATTCAACAGTCTTGCTTGTAACCACAGGGTGGGGAAAATCCAATGGAAAGTGGAACAAGGAACTGGGGTGGGTGAAAACCCAGCTTCTGAAGACCAGGAAAGAGTGAGGCAGAACCTGTTGGGGTGCTGACAGAAACTCAACTCCCAAAGGTTGGGATGTCTGAAATAAGCTAAGTCTACAGGTAAGAGATATATGGGTAGATCATTTATTTTGTTTAAAACCCCGTCTCATGCTTTGTACCTACCATTGTGACAAAACAATTTTTTTTTAAAGGCTATTTCAGATCATTGTATTCACTACTGGTCACACCACATGAAGAGAAGACTTGCAGGTAGCTGAACCAAGTTGCCCGGCTAAGTAATTATGAGTGGTACACAGGGTACTATAGCCCTGAGCCTGGTACAAGAGTGGGAAAAATCACAGGATTCCACTCTAAGGGAGGCCAAGATGCAGGGTCCATCACTTGTGAGGGTGCACTTGGAGAGACCACAGAAGGGTTAAAGAGTGCAGCTAGCCCTGAATCATGACAGAAAAAACTAAAGCAAAGATTTCAGCTTAAACAATATTAAATATTAAACGTAATATGATGTTTAAAATAAAAATTAGGACAAAAAACTACAGAACTCAACCAGTAGGATTGAGGACTCCTGGAAACAGGAATAAAGGATACATACTCCCTTCCTAATATGCCTAGAAAACTGGAGTCCCTCAAGGCCAGTCCCAAACCCACTTGCCATGCAGGACAAAACAACATGTTACTGAGTACCTTGGTGACACATTAGCAAGTGTTTTACAAAACTATGGGAGCTACTGCACAAAGAAAAGTCTTGTGTTTGCCAGAAAGAGGTCATTAAGCTTATGTCTTATCAGTGCTTCTGTACTGAACTGCCAGCTAAGCCATGACAATGTCACAAAAGTTGAGATGTGTCAAAGCGTTCTGTCCAAGATTATTCTGACCTCAAATAAGGGAGCAGTAACTCACATGGAAATGAAAATCAAGGAGGTCCTATTTAAATCTAAAGAGCATACCACAGAATGAGGATAATAAGTCTTGTATGTGTGGTTATGCAGTCAATGCGATGGGCAGGTGAGGGAATAAGAAAACTTAAAAGGTAATGGGAAAACTGCACAATGTAAGACAGCCAGAGGTGGTCAAAAATGAAGTGTGTTTTTTTTTTTTTAAACTACAAATAAATGAACAAAAACATCACAAACGAACTCATTCAAGCAAAAAATAAATAAAAACTAGTGATTGCTTCAACAATATGGTTTAAACTTCTGCAGCCTCAGAGAGTAACTACTCCATCTTCAAAAAGTGCTTAGGAGTTTACAAACTGTTGTCATTTTTCAAATTTTCAGACAAGAACTTCATTAAGGTGGAGCTGTAAATGCACAGAAGTTACTTGGAGGAAAAAGTTAGAAAAACAAGCCAAGCCCCTCAATGTTCTCCAAAGCCATTAATAGACGTCTTATTTTAGGTAAAACTTTTTGGCACCAGTTAACTTTACCTCCATTCTCCAATACACAGCATTTAAGACTCAAATATTTATGTTTTAAAGGGTTAAATACGGATGTTATTCTTTTCTACTTGGTTACCACTTAAAACTTCCAATACCCTCCACCATACTGGGGATATCACCTTCATGTTTTCAGATAGTTAACTCCTACAGGGGCATGCTACTTAAACACATATACTCAGACATTTTCAATTAGGGCTTCACATTAATAGACAAATTAACAGGAATTTTTACCAAGCTAGTTTTGAGAATGCAATCCATGATGGACATTTCCAATTTAAATGGACAATGGACAAAATGGTGGTAAGGGTGACAGAGTTAAGTTAAAGATACCTGGATGTCTGTGTTTCTACATTTGATTAATTTTTTCCATAACTGAATATCCAAGCTCCCTTCCCCGTTTTTTTATTTTACCTCATTAAGTAGAATATAAAGACAAAACACTCTTAGCTACTTGAATAAGGTTGTCTGACAAATTCATTAATAAGTAGGGCCCTACCAAATTCAGTGTCCATTGTGGTCAATTTCACAGCCATAGGATTTGAAAACTGGTAAATTTCACATTTTCAGATGTTTAAATCTGAAATTTTATGAGTGTTGTAACTGTGGGGGTCCCGACCCAAAAGGGGATTGTTGGGGGGGGGGAAGGTCGCAAACCTGTTGTAGGGGGGCCATGGGATTGCCACTCTCACTTCTCTGCTGCCTTCAGAGCTAAACAGAGCGGGGAGGAAGGGGTGCAGATCTATCTGCAGCCCGGAGAGATACCCAAAAGCAGCCCTGCAGGGAAAAAGCAAGTCCTCCTGCCCCAGCCCAGCAGCTAGGACCCTACTTTACTGGGGCACTCCTAGCAGCACAGGGAAGATTGGATCCAACTCCACAAGCCTCCTCCAGCTACAGGAACCTCTGGGGCTGCTGCACCATTCCAGAGTGTCCTACTGCAAGGGGAGGCACCCAGAGGTGGGTCCAGTCTCCCCCTTCCCAGAGCAGCTGTGCAGGGGATGGACAAGTCTTATACCTCCCCAACCCAGCCAGAGCTAGGAGCCCCATTTGCAAGGGTGCTCCTAGGAACAAGGGAAGATCGGACCCCCGTGCACAAGCCTCCTCAAGCTGCAGGAACCTCTGGGGTTGCTGCACAGTCCCAGAGTGTCCTGCTTCAGGGGGAGGCACCCGGAGGTGAGTCCAGTCCCTCCCCAACCAGCAGCTGTGCAGGGGGATGGTCAAGTCCTGTCCCTCCCCAGCCCAGCTGGAGCTAGAGCCCCCTTTGCTGGAGTGCTCCTTGGAACCAGGGGACATCGGATTTCACGGGGAAGGGCTTATTTCACAGTCCATGTAATGTTTTTCATGGCCGTGAAATTGGTAGGCCCTACTAATAAGTATCATTGGAGAAAGATGGGAGTAGGTGTAGATTTTATCTCCTGCTTATTATACCTGCATTAATATTTCTTTTAACATCCACCCATTGACATCTTGGGCAACAGCTGGATTAAAGGATGCTAACAGCTCTGAAAGCATCCTCCAAGTGGGGTTTAGGAACTCTACTTCAGTGAGAGCTCAATACTTCTGAAAGTCAAGCAACTTATTTAGATGTCTAAGACTTAGATCTCTAACTTTAAGCTCCTATTTTGTTTTCTGCTGAGTCCACCTACTAATGTAAGGCATTAAGTTACAGACTACCCAGTAAACAACCTTTAAGAAGTATTAGGGATGATGCAATAAAACATGCCTGCAATGAAATACTGCAGAACACATTGCAAGGAATTAGCTCTTTTCTACCAATGTACAAAACAGCACCTATATTAGCTAAGAATTTATACCAGACTCTCAGTGTTATCTAAGCGAGTTAGTGGTACATGGCAGTTAAACATTTATCTTCCAAATAAATTTCCAATCATGTGACTGATGTCGTCAGCTGAATCATTGGCAAGAATGTGAAAAAGATGACATTGTTAGACTTCTCCATTTATCCAATACTGATCCAAGAATGGGCCTCCTAGTGGCTAGATCGTTTTCTTGAGAATGCTCTTTAAGAATTGTATCAGCAGCCATTGTAACCCTGCCCCATTGTTAAAAAGGGCCCATATTTGGAACAAGGGACTTATTTCTTTAAGCCTACTGTCATGCAGTTGACATTTTCTATTTAATCATCAATTAAAGGCCATTTTCAGCATTATTTGCTTACAGGTTCCTACTGAACCAATTAACATTCCTGCTGAAAACAGCAAGCACTATATTTAACTGTAGAGTTTTATACCTACAAATGCTACTGTAGTCTTTTAATGGGTCTTCTTGTATGCTTTTGTCCAATAATGGATTATGGAAAAATCTGGAAATAAGGCATAAAGAGGAAAATACACATAATAAGAAGGTCCACCCAAGTATTCAATGATTCTGCAACCACAGACTTAACCTCTTGTCCCAGAATTGTGCTACCATCTCTCACGGTTGTGGTCACAACCTAAAAAACATGGAACAGTTTCCTGAGCAGCTGCAGATAGCCTGAAACGATAGCTCTTGCTGGTGAGGGGTTCCCCATTCATGTCAATCAGGGTCCCAGGAATTCTGCAGCAGCAGAATCTCTACTTCTACAGCACCCCAAGATCAAAGGTTCAAGGTAACTGCACCTGTATGCAGGCTCTGGGGTGGGGCCAGAAATGAGGAGTTCAGCATGTGAGAGGGGGCTCTGGGTGACATAGTAGGTTGGGATGCGGGGCGGGGGTGAGGCCTCCAGGCCGGGGCTGGAGCTGAGGGGTTTGGAGTATGGAAGGGGGCTCCAGGCTGGGGGTTTAGGTTCTGGGGTGGGGTGGGGCCAGAAATGAGGGGTTCAAGGTGCAGGCGGGGGCTTCGGGCTGGGGCAGGGGGGATAAGGAATCCGGCTGTGGGAGTGGGCTCTGGTGTGCGGACAAGGATGAGGGCTCTGGCTGGGGGTGTCGGCTCTGGGGTAGGACCAGGGATGAAGGGTTTGGGGTGCAGGAGGGGGCTGTTAGGAGGGGTTCAGAGGACAGGAGGGGGATCAGAGCTGGGGCAGGGGCGCCTGGGGGGGGCGATGAGGGCTCCAGTTGGGGGTTTGAGCTCTGAGGTAGGGATGGGGATGAGGGGTTTGGGGTGCAGGAGGGTGCTCCAGGCTGGGATCGAGGGGTTCAGAGAGCAGGAGGGGGAATCAGGGCTGGGGAAAGGGATTGGGGCATTTGGGGGGGAGGGATCAGGAATGCAAGCTCTGGATGGCACTTACCTCAAGCAGCTCCTGGAAGCAGTGGCTTTTCCCTCCTCCAGCTCCTACACAGAGCTGCGTCCAGGCGGCTCTGCGTTCTGCCCTGTCCATAGGCACCACCCCCGCAGCTCCCTTGGGCCATGATTCCCAGACAATGGGAGCTACAGAGCTGGTGCTTGGGGCAGGGGCAGCGTGTGGAGCCCCCTGGCTGCCCCTATGGATAGGAGCTGGAGTGGGGACATTCCGCTGGTTCCGGGAGCCACGCGGAGCCACAGCAGGCAGGGAACCTGCATTAGCCCCGCTGCACTGCTGATCGGACTTTTAACGGCCCAGTCAGCAGTGCTGACCAAAGCCACCAGGGTCCCTTTTCGACCAGGCGTTCCGGTCAAAAACTAGATGACTGGCAACCCTAGGTACTGCCTGCAGTAATAAGTTACCACACAGTTCCTTCTAAGCAAGCACATTTATTCTAAAGGTAAAACCATTACACAGTAAACATATTAAAGAATAAAGAACTCACATGCATGCTAGAAAGTAGAAGTCACCCACAACTCCAGCCTAGGACTCTGGTGGGTTTTAGTCCCTTTTTTCCAGATTTTCTATTTATTGCAAGTGGGTCACTTTTTAAAAAGATGCATGCATTAAATTCAATGCATGCAAGACTGAGTTTGCCAAAATATAATTCTAAATCATTTCATATACAGAAAACTGAAGACTGGCAAGTACCTATTTCACATCTAACAACAAAACTGTAGAGCTTGATTAATGCAACAATATAATGCAGCCGTCCCACTAAATGATCAAGAATGTTCAGACTACATAAAAAACAAAAAACAAAAACTAGAAATGCCATTTCCAAATTATATTTCTTATCTGGTTAGAATACCATGTTAAATGAGATTTATTTAGGAAGGAATTACTGCATTTACCTTTAATATGGAAAAATTGAGTATATGTGGGGACAGCGCAGGATACACTATGGACATTTTGGTTTCATTATCTGAAATATGACTTCAAATCAAGACACTAAAACATATTTGGTAGTCCTCAAAAACCGGCAGCTTTGACAGTCCATATAAGACAGCTTCCAAAAATCTCATTACCTATCAATCTGATCTGACCTAACAGGTTTTAAACCTGCCTACTTCCACTTTACCGCATGCAGACTTTCTGGTCCTCTCCTTCAAACACCCTGCATAATTCTGCCCTTTCCTAATAATCTAATCTTTAGCTCTTTCCATGTCTCCCCATATTTCCCAGCCTTGATGCCAATCTTGACACTGTTCACCCATTTCAACAATTATCACTGTGCCTTCTTCCATTCCTCCCCCTTAGGTATGGAATACCCTTCCTGGTCCACAAAACCACTACTTTCTTCACATTCAAGTCCCCAACTGACATGCTCTTAAAATATTTCTTTGTACTATGCAGTGAGAAAGGTGTCTAATAATAAACTTGCTACTTTACCCAGAAGTAAGAAATCAGTATATAAAATTCAAAACTCCTAAAGTGAAGGCCCACTCCTATCAAAACCTGCAAGAATCTAGCTGACTGATAGTGGCTGACTAAGGGCTTGTCTGCACTGGCACTTTACAGCGCTGCAGCTTTCTCCCTCAGTGGTGTGAAACCACCACCCCCCTCTCCCCCCCGCCCCCCAAGTGCAGCAAGTTTCAGCGCTGTAAAGCACCAGCGTAGACAGTGCACTAGCGCTGGTACGCCCCTCGTGGAGGTGGTTTTTTTAGAGCACTAGGAGAGCTCTCCCAGCGCTGTGCCGCAACTACACAAGCCAGGTTAAAGTAGTGTCGCAGCAGCGCTTTAGTGTTGCCAGTGTAGACTAGCCCTAACAACTGGGTAAGTCACAATTTTAGTTTATTAGGTCACATTATTGTTTTATTGTGTACAATTTTCACCTCACACACATGATGTATCCTTTTCCTCTGTTCTCTGTCTTTTTTTATACTCCAAGTCCATACTGGCACTGAATGTGCCTTATTTTAGGTTTGTACAACCGACTGTGGATGCTACCAGAAAAAGCTACATGAATAATACAGTGCAGACAAAGTCCACAGGCTATGCATACAGACACTGGAAGCTTTGGATCAGTTATAAGAAGGTAAAAGTACAAGAAAAATTTGGTCCAGCAGATTGAAGAGGAGGGCAGAGCACCAGAAACTCCCAAAATCTGTTTCCAGTATGTTGGTTTAACATTTTGCTTTCTACAGTATTGTAGGCTACTGGCCTGTCTCCCCAGCTCAGGAACAAATTGGCACCACACCCCAGCCCTTTGCCTCAGGGCTTCTGATTTCTTTCTTTCAAACACCATAAATTCAGCACTTCAATTGTCCCTTCCCCGGTAACCTGAGGTCTTTTGCAGTTGCACCCATTCCATACATGACAGGTTTCAAAGTAGCAGCCCTGTTAGTCTGTATTCGCAAAAAGAAAAGGAGTACTTGTGGCACCTTAGAGACTAAAATTTTTTTGAACATAAGCTTTCGTGAGCTGTACCTCACGAAAACTTATGCTCAAATAAATTTGTTAGTCTCTAAGGTGCCACAAGTACTCCTTTTATTCCGTACAGGTTCCCTTCTCTGTTGCCTGCCACAGGATTCAACCTGCTTCCTGTAGCTTTCCTCCCTCAACTAAGACCTTTCAGCCTTTATTAGGAACCAAGTGCTTGTGAGGCAAACTACAAGGCCCCAACTTGTTCTTAACAGGGCTCTGCCTCAGAACAGGGTTGACTGGCCCCAGGTCCCATGGCGTAAAAAGGGGCAGACTACCCTGTTTTGCCCTTTTACTCAAGGATCTCAGAATGCCTTAACTATGCCTTACAGGTCATCTGTCTGGTAGAAAAGCATTATCCACATTTTAAAGATGGAAAAACTAAGAATCAGAGAGGTTAAGTGACCTTCTCAAAGCCTCAGAAGTCTGGTCACAAACAGAATTAGCAGCCAGCTCTACTTTCTCCTTGTTCGGTACCTACTCTGCTGGATTGCATTGCCTCACATGCAAGGAAAAACCTTTCAATGCCCAAATTCCTATCTGCAAAACGAGGAAGCTTACCTACCTCATTAGAAGAGTTGAAAAGCAAGTGTTAAGAACTTTGATAAGAGCATTATGTGAGTGCTTAGTGTTACTATTTTTGAAAAAAATCCAGAGAAACAGGGAGTTCAACATTCATATAATAATTTTTTTTAAAAAACAGAAAAATACTGGAAAGTAATACCCCCCCAAGAACCTTACCTCTGTTCTTGCATACTGGTGTACCCCTCCTTGTAAATTAGATATCTATCAAGTATCTCAGTTGTCTTAGATGTTAAAAACCTCTAGACACTTTGGTGTTAAGAAAGTGTTAAAGACCTCTATGTTATGGCAATTCACTAGTTGAGTCTTCAACCCATCCCACTACTTTACACAGGTGATAAATACAGGGTTTAGGGCAGGGGTGGGCAAACTTTTTGGCCCGAGGGAAACTGTATGGAGAACCAGGTAGGGAATGCTGTGCCCCCCAAACAGCCTGGCCCCCACCCCCATCTGACCTCTCCCACTTCCTGCCACCTGACTGCCCCCCTCAGAATCCCTCACCCATCCAATCCCCCCTGCTCCTTGTCCTCTGACCGCCCCCTCCCAGGACCCCCACCTCAACTGCCCCCTGGGGCCCCACCCCCTATCCAACCCCCTCTGCTCCCTATCCACACCCCCGCTCCCTGACAGGCCCCCCGGGACCCAACCCCCTATCCAATCCTCCCTGTTCCCCATGACCTGCCCCCCCCCCGAACCTCTGCCCTAGCCAACCGCCTCCTGCTCCCTGTCCCCTGATTGCCCCCCGGGACTCCCTGCCCCATATCCAACCCCCCGGCCCCGGCACCATGCCACTCAGAGCAGCATATCTGGAGCCGTGCCACCCAGCCGGAGCCAGACGCACTGACCTGCATGAGCACGCAGCCCCACCACCCAGAGCGCTGACCGTGCAGTGGCATAGCTGCACAGGAGGGGAAACAGCGGGGAAGGGGCCGAAGGCTAGTCTCCCCAGCTAGGAGCTCAGGGGCCAGGCAGGATGGTCCCGTGGGCCATAGTTTGCCCACCTCTGGTTTAGGGTGTCAACAGCTTCAAAGGACTGACCACTGAAGACAGTGAAGAGTTAAAGCGGTAAAATTTACAATGAATGCCTGCCATGAGAAAATCATATCAGGAAGGTAAACCTGGAGCTAAATACGACTGTGATGTATCTGAAGGAGAAGAAAAGAGAAATTGATTTTGCTGCTTGGTCAATAGAAGTTAACCTGGGGAAGTCTCTGGTTAAATAGGTGAGATTTACATGGGTGATTGTGACACATCAGCCATAATGGTCATGTATGGAAACAGCACCCCTGGAAGTTCCATTACACTTGCCAATATGTTTTGTAGTTTTGTAGAAATTTAAAAAAAAAAAAAATCTTCCCACAGAGCTTTAAACCATGTGTTCAAAAGGCTTCCAACAAACCCATTTCTAAATTAACTTAAAAGGGATGGCTTTTTAGAAGCCAAAGTTTCAGTTGGTCAAGAAGTTTTCTTCAACTGTATGTCCTCTGTCCCACAAGGTGAGGCTAGTTCCATAAGCCAGATAGCTAAAGATTATATGTACATCCCTTTTAATGTGTGCTGGGGTATTAACCACAGCCAGGCCCAGCCCTTTTCTTCACAGACAAGTTCTCTGAATTCCTGCATATGTAACATGTAGCTGTGATATTTCCTTTAAAAGGAAAGAGGTGTAACACTCTCTCCCAACACCTAGACAAGCTATATACACCATCATAATTGTGCATGCATTTGTAGTCAAGTAAGGTCCATTTCAATAGGGTAGCATATGTGACTCAATGTCAGTTCTGAAAATCAATTATGCAAATGTGTATGAATGATTTTGACCAAGCCTGTGCCATGTTAGGTCTCATTTAAACTAAAGGTTTCAGAGTAACAGCCGTGTTAGTCTGTATTCACAAAAAGAAAAGGAACACTTGTGGCACCTTAGAGACTAACCAATTTATTTGAACATAAGCTTTCGTGAACTACAGCTCACTTCATCGGATGCGTTTTCATGGTTTGTGTGTATAAAAATATCTTCTGTACTTTCCACAGTATGCATCCGATGAAGTGAGCTGTAGCTCACGAAAGCTTATGCTCAAATAAATTGGTTAGTCTCTAAGGTGCCACAAGTGCTCCTTTTCTTTTTATTTAAGCTAAAGTTATATCTTGTAGTGTAATAGTGTCTGAGATAATCATGTTCTGTTACTGGATTCACATCATCACAGGATTTGGAGTGTAAACAGGCTGTTCCAGTACCAGGGAAACAGAACTAAGGAGTGAAAAGGAGAAGTACAGTACTTCACAAGCATGCTCAAATTCATTTTCGGCATGACTGAGGACGGAGAGGTGAACGAAAGAGAAGAATCGTCCTTGGCACAAATACTCCCACCATAATTAAGAGTTAGTGGATTCATATTATGCTAAATTCAACAGAAAGAACATTGAGGGAAATATTTTGAAAGTACTGAATTGAGTTTTAGCTCCATGCCTCACATTGACTGGTGGGAAATCAAGGAAAGTCATACAGCTGAAATTATGCATAACCATATAAATGCAATGAGTTGACTAGTTTACTGAGATTTTTAGACTGCAAACCTAACTTGGCTAAAACCTGTTACCTTATCATGCATACTGTAGGTAGGCTGAAGTGACAGAACAGGGGTAACTATAGCTAGAGGGGAAATCATCAGTGACCTAGAGAAGATTATGCTTTAGTTACAACACACACTTTCGTTTAATCTGAAATGCTGCTTTTGAAACTGGATTAGCACAGTAAAACATTAACAAGCTATAAAAATTCATATCAAGCTAGGCCAAACAATGCACAGCTACTGAGGAACTAGTGGTCTACTTTGACCGCTCATTTTATTTTAATCTGCTCCAGCTTTTCCTTTTTCAAAATTGGGTACAAATTAAAAAAAAGTTTCTATAAGGGAAAACCCTGCTTTTTGCTTCATAAAACTATTATGCTTGTGTCCCAGTGGAGTAAAAATCTGACAAGAAAAAGAAGCCCCAGAATTAATTTCAGAAGGAGATGGTCTGACAACTGTTGTGGGGGTTTGTTTGTTTTAATTAAGTTATGGAAAGTAACTCTAGCCTTCTTCCTCAATACAAACCCAATAAATTACATCACATTCTTGAGATACTGACATTTCCCTCCCAAAAAAAAAAAAAAAAAAAAGCAATCTTTTTCTGTCATCACATTTGCCCATTGGCTTGCCTTCATAGGCTTGCTCTTAATTGCAGTAGAAACTATGGCCAAGATCCTGCAATCTCTTGGGGCAGACCTTTAAATGTATGAAAGAATTAGGACCAATAGCATATCTGCCTCTCAGAAAACAGAACAGGCCTTTAAAAGAAAACCCACAAGAGATCACAACTTTTTGCATACAGACTTGGAAAAGGAGAGGGATGCAAGGTTTCCCGCCCCTCCCCCCGCTCTCCTGCTTGTAATAGCTCTTCTTAAGTGATCACTCTCGTTACAGTGTGTATGGTAACACCCATTGTTTCATGTTCTTTATGTATATAAATCTCCCCACTGTATTTTCCACCGAATGCATCCGATGAAGTGAGCTGTAGCTCACGAAAGCTTATGCTCAAATAAATTTGTTAGTCTAAAGGTGCCACAAGTACTCCTTTTCTTTTTGCGAATACAGACTAACACAGCTGCTACTCTGAAACAAGCCAAATAACTGTCAGTCTATCAGCTTTGACAGTGTTATATTTAACAAGTGATTAAGAAATGCCAAAAAGTGGTCCTCTTCCTTTACACATGGGCAAACCAGCTCGTCCTCTTCCTTTTTATAACTTACATATGGTAAGGTGACGCATCACATCACAGCAACAAAGAAAGACCAGAGTGTTTGACCTGCCTGCGTTTGCTGGAGAAATGCTTAGTCAACTTAAACTCGTGAGCAAAACCCTGGCACGAATTTCCAGTCCCTGATTACACACACCACCACATTCATCCCATCAAAAGGGATGAACACAAGTGTGCTATGCCAGTTGCTTAAGACAGTCAGGGATCTTGCCATATAGATGTCTATTTCTCAACACAAGTTAATGCAGCATAGCTTTGTAACATGCTTTGAGAGCTACTGAAGAAAAGTGATATCATAATTAGGGACTAACAACAAATACTGGCCAGTGAATAAAATTTCTGACAGTCTGTTACTGAAGTTGCAGAAAGATACCCAAGATAGCAGTTATATATAATACTGCCTCATGATAGGAAGGAGGCATCATACAGAGGACTGTGACTGATATTGCAAGATGCACATCTATATAGCAAAAGGTGAAGCAAGGGCAAGCTTCTGACTAAGCACGTCTATTAGTTTCATATCCGGTATCATTTTAATCTCAAAAGTTAATACTGCAAAATGTTATGCAACTTGGGGACACTAGGTAGAAAAGTAGTGTGTCTGAATTTGGAAACTTCATAGTCTTCCAGGTCCTAAAAATCTCTGCCTCCATTGAGCACAAAAATTGTAAATTCACATTCTGGCCAGTCTTACATTTTGTATGCTGCCAAGTGCAGAATAATTTCTGCTACTCTTTCGAGAGTTTCTTGACTAGTAGGTAGTCAAACTGTGCTTCACATGAAGCTGTTTTCTTGCCAGAAAACCTGTATGTGACTGTGTGATATATGGTAAGAAGATAAACTGTCTTTTATAAAATGTCCACTTTTCTTTTTGACTGCAAGAGTATCAATGGAAATTAGCTCTCTCGTGTTCTACATGCTATTCTCTCCCACTCTACTCTTCCCCCCTCCTATTTGTACAGCATGTACAGGTGGTTTTGGTTTTTTGTGTTTTGTTTTCTAAGTCTGCTTCAAGGGGGCCTACACCCTCTCAATATTGGGGTGTTAAACGTCTTGCGTTAGCCCTATTTTGTCCAACCTTATTTTAAAAGAATAAAGACCCTTATCACATTATGTAAGCAATACAAACTCAGTTCAGCCTATTGTATTTCAAAGATTTCCATGATTTCAAAGACTAATATTTGAACTGGAATGACATTTCCAAGGATTGTCATAATTCACAATAAAGTTTTCGTTACACTGGGATAATCAGCATTTTCTTCACTGAACTATTTGCAGTTAAGGCATGCTGAAACAGGTAATACCATATGCAATATGGGCTGAACTGTTGGGCTCTCAGAAAACACTGTCTGAAACTGAACAGATCTGTTTCAAAGTTTCTAAGAGTGTAGTCATGTCTCAATGGTGGTAAAGGGATGAAAAACTCCTTTGACAACCATGCTGGAAGTATAACTCAGTAGATATTGGACTCTTCCAATACATTAATGTGCAAAGATTAAACATTTTTGTTCTCAGCACACTTGCAGTTCCTGCATAACTAGACTGAACTATTGTTACTTATGCCAGCAATATCACTTGACAGGATTTCTATTTTATTTATAAGTGACCTTCAAAGGATATTTAAAAATTGGACTTGTGAATTTTTTATACTTCTTTATAATGTATACTGAAAGCCTCAAAAGTGGTATTTAAAACCATGATTATTCTTTCTTTTTTTAAAAAAAAAAATCTTGCTTATCAGGAATGTATAGTCTCTCTTATTTTTGCTAGGACAGATGAACCTCATAGGGTTCTCCCTTAACCAGCTAGCACATGGTAAAATACAAATTGCCCAGCCTACACAAAAGTCTGAGAACATGTTTAAAAACCCACATTTCATCCTAGTTTAGACATTTCTTTAGAGTTTAGTTCTGCTATGAACAGTGACTACGTAATGACATTTCTATTCGGCTTTGCTCCCTGTGCGTGTTCAAAGTCTGCTTGCTTTGGTAACAGAAATATGGTTCCCCTTGGTTTTTTATTCCTATCATTGCTGCTGAACTAATATAGCTAGAAGTTAGTGAAATGAATGAAGCCCAGTTCAGGGGGGAAATATTTGTCCTCATTTACTTATGTCCAACCCCCTACTGAGGGCTAAAATTTAACCTGAAGAATCTATTACTAGTTATGGAACACAGTAGGACTTTCAGATCCCAAGCTGAATTTGCAGGACTGACAGAGGGCAGACATCTTGTACCTTGTAAAAGGAGAAAATTTGCTCTGGAAGTAATTGAGACACATAGCACATCACAACAACATTCTTAAAAGTCACTTTTCAAATTCAATCAGCACAAGAGAGTAAGTGTAAGAACATAAGAATGGCCACACTGGGTCAGACCAAAGGTCCATCTAGCCCAATACCCTCTCTTCCAAAAGTGGCCAATGCCAGGTGCCCCAGAGGGAATGAACAGAACAGGTAATCATCAAGTGATCCATCCCGTAGCCTATTCCCAGCTTCTGGCAAACAGAGGCTAGGGACACCATCCCTGCCCATCCTGGCTAATAGCCATTGATGGACCTATCCTTCATGAACTAATCTAGTTCTTTTTTGAACCCTGTTATAATCTTGGCCTTCACAACATCCTCTGGCAAGGATTTCCACAGGTTGACTGTGCGTTGTATTAAGAAATACTTCTTTTTGTTTTAAATCTGCTGCCTATTAATTGCATTTGGTGACTGCTAGTTTTTGTGTTATGAGAAGGAATAAATAACCCTTCCTTATTTACTTTCTCCACACCAGTTAGGACTTTATAGACCTCTATCATATCTCCCCTTGTCATCTCTCTTTTCCAAGCTGAAAAGTCCCAGTCTTATTAATCTCTCCTCATATGGCAACTATTCCATACCCCTAATCATTTTTGTTGCCTTTTTCTGAACATTTTCCAACTCCAATACATCTTTGTTGAGATGGGGCGACCACATCTGCACACAATATTCAAGATGCGGAAATACCATGGATTTATATACAGGCAATATGATATTTTCTGTCTTATTATCTATCCCTTTCTTAATGATTCTCAACATTCTGTTCACTTTTTTGATTGCCGCTGCACACTGAGTGACTGTTTTCAGAGCACTATCCACAATGACTCCAATACCTCTTTGAGTGGTAACAGCTAATTTAGACCCCCTTCATTTTATATGTATAGTTGGGATTATGTTTTCCAGTGTGCATTACTTTGCATTTATCAACATTGAATTTCATCTGCCATTTTGTTACCCAGTCACCCAGTTTTGCGAGATCCTTTTGTAACTCTTCGCAGTCTGCCTGGGACTTAACTATCTTGAGTAGTTTTGTATCATCTGCAAATTTTGCTACCTCATTGTTTACCACTTTTCCAAATCATTTATGAATATGTTGAATAGCACTGGGCCCAGTACACACTCCTGGGGGACATCACTATTTACCTCTTTCTCTTCTGAAAACTGACCATTTATTCCTATCCTTTGTTTCCTATTTTTTAAGTTACCAATCCATAAAAGGACCTTCCCTCTTATCCCACGACAGCTTACTTTGCTTAAGAGCCTTTGGTGAGGGACCTTGTCAAAGGCTTTCTGAAAATCTAAGTACACTATATCCATTGGATTCCCCTTGTCCATGTGCTTGTTGACCCCCTCAAAGAAATCTAGTAGATTGGGGAGGCATGATTTCCCTTTACAAAAACTATGTTGACTCTCCCCCAACAAATTATGTTCATCTATGCGTCTGACAATTCTGTTCTTTACTATCGTTTCAACCAGTTTGCCTGGTACTGACTTCAGGCTTACTGACCTGTAATTGCCAGTATCAACTCTGGAGCCCTTTTTAAAAATTGACATCACATTAGCTATCCTCCAGTCAGAAGCTGATTTTAATGATAGGTTACAGAATACAGTTAGCAGTTCTGCAATTTCACATTGGAGTTCCTTCCGAACTCTTGGGTGAATGCCATCTGGTCCTGGTGACTTATTACTGTTTAGTTTATCAATTTGTTCCAAAACCTCCTCTAATGACACCTCAGTCTGGGACAGTTCCTCAGATTTGTCACCTAAAAAAAAATGGCTCAGGTTTGGTGATCTCCCTCACATTCTCAGCCATAAAGACCGATGCAAAGAATTCATTTAGTTTCTCCACAATGGCCTTAACATCTTTGAATGCTCCTTTAGCATCTCTATCGTCCAGTGGCCTCACTGTTTGTTTAGCAGGCTTCCTGCTTCTGAGCTACTTAAAAAAAAAATGTTGCTATTACTTTTTGAATCTTTGGCTAGCTGTTCTTCAAATTCTTTTTTGGCCTTCCTAATTATATTATTTACACTTCATTTGCCAGAGTTTATGCTCCTTTCTATTTTGCTCACTAGGATTTAACTTCTACTTTTTAAAGGATACCTTTTTGCCTCTCACTGCTTCTTTTACTTTGTTGTTTAGCAACAGTGGCACTTTTTTGGTTCTCTTGCTATGTTTTTTAATTTGGAGTATACATTTAAGTTGAGCCTCTATTGCGGTGTCATTAAAGTTTCCATGCAGCTTGCAGGGATTTCACTTTTTGCACTGTACCTTTTAATTTCTGTTTAACTAAGCATCCTCATTTTTGTGTAGTCCCCCCTTTCTGAAATTAAATGCTACACTGTTGGGCTGCTATGGTGTTTTCCCCACCACAGGGATGTTAAATTTAATTATATTATGATCACTATTACCAAGCAGTCCAGCTATATTCACTGCTTGGACCTGATCCTGTGCTCCACTTACGACTAAATCAAGATTTGCCTCTTCTCTTGTGGGTTCCAGGACTAGTTGCTCCAAGAAGCAGCCATTTAAGGTGTCTAGAAACTTTATCTCTACATACCATTCATATGTACCCAGTCAATCTGGGGATAGTTGAAAACCACCGTTATTACTGAATTTTTTATTATAATAGCCTCTCTAATCTCCCTGAGGATTTCACAGACACTATCACCATCCTGGTCAGGTGGTCAGTAATATATCCCTACTGCTATATTCTTATTATTCAAGTAATTATGGAATTACTATCCCTAGAGATTATATGGTACAGTTAGGTTCATTTAAGATTTTTACTTCACTTGATTCTACGCTTCCTTTCACATATAGTGCCACTCCCCCACCAGCACAACCTGTTCTGTCCTTCCAATATATTTTGTACCCACTGATTATCCTCATTCCACCAAGTTTCTATGGTGCCTATTATATCAATATCCTCATTTAATACGAGGCACTCTAGTTCACCCATCTTATTATTTAGACTTCTAGCATTTGTCTATAAACACTTTAAAAACCTGTCATTTTTTTAGTGACACGTAGGTCACTGTTAGCCACCATTTCACATACACCAAGTATTAAACAATGTCTTTTTAGAGATACTATTCTACTAGAACAGGAGTTATCAAAAAAAGGTCTACTTGGCTGGGCCTAGACCAGCTACAACATCCTCTCCTGACCATTCATTCACTCTTTTATGGCCTTAAGGCAATCCCTTGGGACAACAAGAATTTTGGGATTCAATTATAGCAAGAACTGAAGAGAAACAGTCAAACAAACAAACGAGTCCAATTCAGTTATATCACATGAAGACAGATACTAAATACTGACAAATTTCAAGTGCTTTCATACAATTGCAAGAAGTCTAACTGCTAAGATGGGTGTATTTGAATGCCGGGTATTAAATGAGGATATCGATATGATAGGCATCACAGGAATTTGGTGGAACACAGTAAATCCCAAAATATATAGGAATGACAGACGGTCATGCTGATGGGCACGTGGCACTATATGTGAAAGAAAGAATAGAGCCAAATGTAGTAAAAATCTGAAATGAATCAAACAGTACCATAAACTCTCTATAGATAGAAATTCCATGCCTGAATAATAATAGTATACCAAGAAGAATAAACTACCAACCGCCTGACCAGGATGGTGACAGTGACATGCCTGGGAAATTAGAGAGGCTACAGAAACAGAAAACCCAGTAACAATGGCGGATTTAAACTATACCCACCTCAGGATGGGGTGCAGAGATAAAATTTCTTAGCACCATTAATGACTGCTTCTTGGAGCAGCTAATCCCGAAACTCAGAAAGGAGAGGCAATTCTTGATTTAGTCCTAAGTGGTGAACAGGATCTGGTCCAAGAGGTAAATATAGATTAATCGCTCAGTAACAGTGACCATAAAACAATTAAAATTTAACATCTTTGTGAGGAGGGACAACAAAGAAACCCACCACAATAGCATTTAACTTCAAAAAGGTGAACGACACAAAAATGAGGAAGCTAGTTAAATAAAAATTAAAAGGAACAGTCACAAGAGTGAAATGCCTGCAAGATGCATGGAAACTTTTTAAAAACACCATAATGGAGGCTCAAATTAAATGTATACGCAAAACAAAACAAAAAAAAAAACAGTAAGAGGACCAAAAAACACTTTCAGGGCTAAACAGAATAAAAGAGGTGGTTAGGGGAAAAGGGCATCATTTTAAAATGGACGTCCATTCCTGCTGAGGAAAATAGAATGGAACAAACCCTGGCAAGTTAAGTATAATATGGCAGGCCAAAACAAGAACTTGAAGAGCGACTAGCAAAAGACACAAAAACTAACAGCAAAAAAATTTTAAGTACATCTATGCAGGAAGTCTGCCAAACAATTAGTGGGGCCAGTGGACAATTGAGATACTAAAGGAGCACTCAGGGAAGACAAGGCCATTAAGAAGCAGCTAAATGAATTCTTTGCATCAGTCTACACTACAGAGGATGTGAGGGAGATTCCCACAGCCATTCTTTTCAGGCAACAAATCTGAGGAACTGTCCCAGTTTGAGTAATCAATGGAGGTGGTTTTGGAACAAAGTGATAAATTAAACAGTAATAAGTCATCAGAACCGGAGAGTGTTCAACCAAGAGTTCTGAAGGACTTCAAATACGAAATTGCTGAACTGCTATCTGTGGTATGTAACCTAACACTTAAATCAGCCTCTGTACCAGATGACTGGAAGATAGCTAATGCGACATTGACATTTTAAAAAATCTTTAGAGGTGATCCTGGCAATTACAGGCCAGTAAATCTAACTTCGCTACCAGGCAAATAGGTTGAAACTACAGTAAAGAATAGAATCATCATACACACAGATGAACACGATATGTTGGGGGAACAATCCACATGGCTTTTGTAAAGGGAAATCATGCCTCACCAATCTATTAGAATTCTTTAAGGGGGGTCAACAAACATGTGGACAAGAGGGATCCAGTGGATATAGTGTATTTGGATATTCAGAAAGCCTTTGACATGGTTCCTCGCCCAAGGCTCTTAAGCAAAGTAGGCAGTCATAGATCAGTAACTGGTTACAAGACAGGAGACAAACGGTAGGAATAGCTCAGCGGTTTGAGCATTGGCCTGCTGAACCCAGGGTTGTGAGTTCAATCCTTGAGGGGGGCCATTTAGGGATCTGGGGCAAAAACTGGGGATTAGTCCTGCTTTGAGCAGGGGGTTGGATTCGATGACCTCAGGGGGTTGGACTAGATGACCTCCTGAGGTCCCTTCCAACCCTGACAGTATGATAGACAGTCCATTTTTACAGTGGACAGTGGTAAACAGCACAGTCCCCCAAGGATTTGTAGTGGTACCAATGCTGTTCAACATATTCATAAATGATCTGGAAAAAAGGGTAAACAGTGAGATAGCAGAGTTTGCAGAGGGTACAAAATTACTCAAGATTGCAGTCTGCTTTTGATGTAACTAAGAGTTACAAAGGGGTCTCTCAAAACTGGTGACTGGGCAACAAAATGGCAGATGACATTCAATGCTGATAAATGCAAAATAATGCACGTTGAAAAACATAATCCCAACTATACATATGAAATGATGCAGTCTAAATTAGCGGTTACCACTCAAGAGAGATCTTTGAGTCATTGTGGATAGGTCTCTGAAAACATCCACGCA
Organism: Lepidochelys kempii; assembly: GCF_965140285.1. Lineage (NCBI taxonomy): Eukaryota > Metazoa > Chordata > Testudines > Cheloniidae > Lepidochelys > Lepidochelys kempii. The sequence goes on from NC_136383.1 coordinate 57,218,550, forward strand.
ACGTGCCGCAGCAGTCAGAAAAAGCTAACAGAATGTTAGGAACCATTAGGAAAGGGATAAGACGGAAAATATCAATGCCACTATATAAATCCATGGTATGTCCATACCTTGAATATTTCATACAGTTCTGGTTGCCCTGTCTCAAGAAAGATATTAGAATTGGAAAAAACACAGAAGGGCAATGAAAATTATTAGGGGTATGGAACAACTTCAATATCAGGAGAGATTAAAAAACCAGGACCGCTTGGCTGGAAGAGAGATGATAGAGAAGGATGTGATAAAGATCTATAAAATCATGAATGGTGTAGAGAAAGCAAATAGGGAAGTGTTATTTACCTCTTCATATAACACAAGAACCAGGGGTCACCCAATGAAATTAATAGGCAGCAGGTTTAAAACAGACATAAAGGAAGTACTACTTCACAAAATGCACCTACAAGATCTCTGTCAAGCTTTCTTACAACTACAATACCCACCTGCAGAAGTAAAGAAACAGATTGATAGAGCCAGAAGAGTTCCCAGAAGTTACCTACTACAGGACAGGCCTAACAAAGAAAATAACAGAACGCCACTAGCCGTCACCTTCAGCCCCCAACTAAAACCCCTCCAACGCATTATTAAGGATCTACAACCTATCCTAAAGGATGACCCAACACTCTCACAAATCTTGGGAGACAGGCCAGTCCTTGCCTACAGACAGCCCCGCAACCTGAAGCAAATACTCACCAACAACCACATACCACACAACAGAACCACTAACCCAGGAACTTATCCTTGCAACAAAGCCCGTTGCCAACTGTGCCCACATATCTATTCAGGGGACACCATCACAGGGCCTAATAACATCAGCCACACTATCAGAGGCTCGTTCACCTGCACATCCACCAATGTGATATATGCCATCATGTGCCAGCAATGCCCCTCTGCCATGTACATTGGTCAAACTGGACAGTCTCTACGTAAAAGAATAAATGGACACAAATCAGATGTCAAGAATTATAACATTCATAAACCAGTCGGAGAACACTTCAATCTCTCTGGTCACGCAATCACAGACATGAAGGTCGCTATCTTAAAACAAAAAAACTTCAAATCCAGACTCCAGCGAGAAACTGCTGAATTGGAATTCATTTGCAAATTGGATACTATTAATTTAGGCTTAAATAGAGACTGGGAGTGGCTAAGTCATTATGCAAGGTAGCCTGTTTCCTCTTGTTTTTTCCTACCCCCGCCCCCCCAGATGTTCTGGTTTAACTTGAAGAGTGGTCAGTTTGGATGAGCTATTACCAGCAGGAGAGTGAGTTTGTGTGTGTATGGGGGTGGGGGGGATGTGAGAAAACCTGGATTTGTGTAGGAAATAGCCCAACTTGATTGTCATGCACATTGTGTAAAGAGTTGTCACTTTGGATGGGCTATCACCAGCAGGAGAGTGAATTTGTGTGGGGGGGTGGAGGGTGAGAAAACCTGGATTTGTGCTGGAAATGGCCACCTGATGATCACTTTAGATAAGCTATTACCAGCAGGACAGTGGGGTGGGAGGAGGTATTGTTTCATATTCTCTGTGTATATATAAAGTCTGCTGCAGTTTCCACGATATGCATCTGATGAAGTGAGCTGTAGCTCACGAAAGCTTATGCTCTAATAAATTGGTTAGTCTCTAAGGTGCCACAAGTACTCCTTTTCTTTTTGCGAATACAGACTAACACGGCTGTTACTCTGAAACCAGTCATCCTGTGGAACTCATGCTGTGAAGGCCAAAAGTAGAACCGGGTTCAAAAAAGAACGAGATAAATTCATGGATAACAGGTGCAGCAACAGCTATTAGCCAAGATGGTCAGGGATACAACCCCATACTCTGGGTGTCCCTAAACCTCTGATCACTAGAAGCTGGGACTCGATGATAGGGGATGGATCACTTGATAAATGGGCCTGTTCATTCCCTCTGAAGCACCTGGCACCAGCCACTGTCAGAAGACTGGGCTAGCTGGAGCATTGGTCTGACCCAATATGGCCATTCTTAAGAAATTGTGGCTTTGGGCAAGTGAAGCTGTTAAAGGGAAGAGGGTGTAGTGCTTGGGTGCAGCTTCTCAGTGGGGATTAACAGTGGTTTAGCTCCTCAGCTTCCCTGAACTGCACTCTGATCCAGGGAAGCCACATGAAAGAGTGTCAGAAGCCATCTAAGCTCTGTGAGCAGTACGGACCACGAGTTCAAGGGCACTGGCTCTCCACTACCTTTAAATGATGCTTCCTTGTAACAGAGTGGGCAGGGGAGGATTGAGGAACTCAAATGGAGCTAAATAGCAATAGGAGGGAATAGCAACTTCTACATTCCTGCAATTTTGCTCAAACTCTCCCAGCCACTCCCTGACAACTCACCTCTGGCTAAGGATCCTCAAAGTATGAAAAGCAATGTGCCTGAATATGGTGGAACTTCAGATTTGGACAGTAAGATTTGCCCTTTAGAGCCATAAATAAAGAAGATTCCACTAGCCATTCCCTGTGAACCTTCCCCTCCATGCACTTTAAAGCTGAGTTTACTTTAGAATAAGCATTTGCAAAGTATACTTTTAAGAACTGAATTCAGCTTCTCCTGGCTGAGGCATTTATGGAAATTTACTGATTATGGCCTGCCACTACTCCTCTCTGAAGTTTAGGAGGTGTACATTAATCACACAAATATTCTGATGCTCATTTGTTCTCTCTCCTTGATCCTGTAACTTTTTAATACTAAAATAGCAAGTCAATAGGAAATATTTTATTAATCTTAAAACTCAGACACAAATTATTGAAAACTATACATTAAAGAATGACTAATCAAATTAAGATACTGTCAAAAGCCATTAAACAGACCTAACAAATGTAGATGTTAGGATTATTAGCTCTGAAGAACAGGCAAATGCATATTGCTAATAAAATAACTGAAATACAGATAGTAATTAACACCTAACATACTTTCTGCAGTAACAGTGACCTTTTCTTGCTACAAGTTTTACACTTGTTGCATGTGCTCCCACTTTCTGGTTTGTCAGAACAGAAGCCTCATTCAGTCTCAGACATCTATCTAAAGCAAGCACCAAAAACTAAGACTACCACCAATATGTTCATTATCCATATTCTAGCACTTCCTAGAGGCCACAAGCAAAAGTAGGGCTCCATTGTAAAAACGTAATAAGAAAAACAAACAGTTACACACACACCCAACACTTGGGCACCCTATATAGTACGAGTTAAACATTTGGGCAAAACTGGTCCAACTGTTTGCGTAACATAGTATTGAGAGTTCATTACAATATTATGCCGTTGATTACTCAGAACAAGAAATACATTCAGTTTTCAGTATTGCTTGTTATGAACTATTAAAAACGTCTATGCTAAAACCACATCATGGAAGTGTAAAGATGCTCACTCTAAGATGGTAACACCCTGTAACAGAGAGATCTGGTGATTAATATTACTGTTTTACTATATTGGTTTGCTAAACAAAAACTCAATGTTTTCCTAATTGTTTTCTCTCTAATGTTTGCATGGCAAGAATTTGTAAACTTGTTTAAAAAAAAGGTTTAAAAAAATTTATTTAGGAAGTTTTATTTATTCAAGCTACTACTATTTTGAGCTGCAGATTCAATATGGCATACATCTGGTTACTTTGTTAATTAAAAGGCCACTTCAACAACAACTTTTGCTAATAATCAAAGTAAATGTGACTGACACCTATATTTAAATGAAATAACTTCCCCACCACCTTAGAATATGAAAATTTCATACATAAATGGAAAGAAAAAGGATTATCCAGAAACAGCCTTTAGAGGCAAGCCCATAAACATTACACCTTCATGGAAAAGTTTTTTAAAAGACTTAACACGGTTTGCCATATTGTCTTTTTCAATTAAAAACAAACATGTTGAACAACAATGTATACTACATTACACTTTAATGTGTTTCTCTATTACTACTGGGAAAAGCTACAGCTTCCCTCAAGGCAAATGAGTTGACACCTGTGTAGAATTTTTTAAAAGCATAATTTATAATGCATAGACATGTTCCCTTTAACATCTGCAAAAGCTGAAAACAGCAAAAAGAGAATCTAGACAGAATCTGTTAGTAAGTATTTCATAAGAATGTAAATAAGTGAAAAGAAGAGAGTCAGAAAAAGAAATAATGCAAGTGTGCCCAGAGTTTTTACTTGCTTCTCCTGCCTGGGTATTTTGTTACTTTCCCTTCCACCTCCAGAAAGAGCGTTAGAAAGATGATCTGCTTACCAAGTTAAATACAGTTTCTACAATGTCCCTGTTGGATACTTCGCCAACTTCAACCAGTCCCGTCAGCACTGCAAATTTCATCCTGATGCCTCGGATAGGGACTCCTGGGTTCAAGGGCTGCAGCGTACTCCCCACTTCAGCAGAACCTCCTCCTTTCCCTCCTCCTCCTCCTCCTCCTCCATCACCTGTTGGCTGAAGAACCTGTTTGTCTTCACTAGCCATAGCTAGCTAAGTTCAAGTTACCACTAGCTGAGATGCCAGAGGCACAGCCGCCACAGCCAATGAGGAGTGATTTCAGTGGCAGGGAAAGAGGTCTCTTGCTCACTCTCTCTTCAGGTCCAACTTGCGAAAAACCCTAAATACAGCGGGTGTGGAGAGCCCTCGCCCAATCTTCGCTTTTTCCTCAACAGCAGGGTTGGGTCAGCTGCCTCACTGCCCCGAGGCAGGTACGTAAAGCCCTGAAAGGCAACACGTCCAGTCGTTTGAAAGCCCCTGCCAGGCAGACGACCCTCCAAGTTACCAGTGGCCCACCTCCTCCCCGCCCCCACAAAACAGGGACGGTAGCAGCCGGGGAGCAAATTGCCTCTCTCCCGCCCCGTGGAATCTGCCCCACAGACAGCGCTGGGTTTCTAAAGGGGAGTCAAGGGGGCGCGCCCCGTGCTCGGCTCTATTCCCGCCGTGCCCCCCGCTCCCGGGCTCGGACCTCCGCCGCCGCTGAGCGTGCAGAGCCCGCTGCCCCTTCGCCCGCCCGTGCACGCACAGGTGCCGCGACAAACCGCTCAGGAAGGAAGTTCAGGCTCACCTAATTCTCCTCCTCCTCGCGTCTCGTGCGCCGCCGGGGGGGGTGGCGGCGGCGGGGGGGGGAGCAGAGGCTCGCTTTAATGCCCGGCTGAGGGGCGGGGAGAGCGGGCTGCTCTGGTACCCCCCACTCGCGCGAGCCCTTGGGCCGCTAGCCCCCCTGGCGCAGAAGCACCCGCCGCTCCTGGAGCGGGAAGGAGCCGAAAGTTTCAGCCGCCGCTGCCTCACCCCGCGGTCTCCCTCAGCCCCATCTCTTCCTGCCTCGGCTGCAAACGCGGCCGCTCTCTGCCGCCATGACAGCGCTGAGTCCCGGGAGAGGAGCCGTGCGCCTGCGCGGCTAGGAACTGGCAGGCGGGCGGGGCGCAGAGCGGGGCACGGGGGCCGGGGGCCGCGCACGCCCAGGTGAGCCCAGGTGTGCGCAGGTGAGCGGCGCGCGCAGCGGCCCGCCGCCCGGCCAGGAGCTCTGGCTGCAGGGGGAGGCGGTCGCTGGGCCGCGAAGCTGCTGCGCAGCAGCCACCTAACCCGGCTCCCCGCCCCGGCCCGGGATTAGCGGCCGGGGAAGCTCCCTCCTGGGGGACTCATTGTCAGTGTTAGTTTATTGGTCACCCAGCGCCCAGACGCGTGTGAGGCTCCCACGGCCCCCGCAGTGGTGATTGACCTGATTTCCAGAGGTGAAGCTGCACTGCTCCCACGGGACCGGAAGGTGCCCGCACCTGTGGAAAGCAGGCCGCTGCAGTGTCCCGATGAGCAGAGGGAAGGGGTGCAGTGTGCAAATGCAGTGTGAGTCAGGAGAGGTGTGAAACCTGGCTCGCGAGTGCTGCTCATTTCCCCCTCCTCTCAGCTGTTTTTCTTTCAGATCCTCATCCACAGCTCCCTTCTCTCTCTTCCTTTTCCCCAGCCTGGACTGAGGCTGCAATCCTGAAAAGAATCACCTAGCTTCAATAGGGTTATTCATATGTTGAGCGTGTGGGAAATCTTTAGAGACTGTGGGCCTACCCATGGGTCAGGTTACTTGTGGTCCAAGTGTATGTCAGATACACAAACTTTTGCAAAACCTTAGCCCTGCCACAGGGATGTTTCCGTGATTGCTTTAATTCTAATGGAAACACTTTTGAAGAAGTAAAAAACTAAATAATTTGCCTGCCCTGTGCACAGTGTGAAACTGATTAGAAAGAAAAATGAAATCAACTGGTCTGTATTCTCTGGCCAATCTGAGAGAAATGCTACTAGTGAGCAGCATAGTAAATGTAGATTGTCTTTAATTATTTCAGCTCTCAATCATGTAATTTAGTAGCATATATCATTTAGAAATATGTATATGGCTTAGTTCAACTCTGGATTATACTGACCTCTAATGTTTTAAAAATCAGCCTGAAGGGCAGTGACACAAAACATCTGAAACCACTGTTCCAGCAGGAGGGCCACAGCAAGTCAGTGCAACCCCAAATGTAGTAGAGTGACAGGGGAGAGGATATGGTGAAGGCAACCAGGGGATACACAGGTTGAACACATGCCCCAAAAAGGCTGTCTACAGCACCTGGATGGGAGTTCACCTGGGAATCCAAAATACTAGCCTGGCCTGGAACTGTTTAGTTTTTGACATCAGACAAGATTGAGTGCAATCAGTGTAGTGAACACATGCCTGAGCCTCTGATGGTGGCTGCAGTTTAAATCTGCCCTCCAAAAGGAGACCTTTAAGGGGCACAGGGTTCACAGAGCAACCTCACACTTCAGGAGCAGCTCCTGCAGCTTCTGTTCCATGGAACTAGACCCAGCTCCAGGTATTGTGACCTTGCCCATGGAGTCACAGTGGTGTTCAGGTTTGGCCCAGGCTCCTTTCCTTCACCAGGAATGAGGGGCAGCTGGGCCAAATTTGAGTGAACGGCACCGCAGCCCCATATGCCAGGTTGCAGCACTCAAATTTGGCCTGGCTACCCCATCTACTTCAGTGGGAACAGACCCAACCTTAGGAGCATGGTCACCCTGTGTACGAGATTACAATGCCCAGAGAGAGAGAGAGTCAGTCCTAGCCCCACAGGATAGAAGCTATCACTGTGAGGTGAATTTTTCATTTTATGTCTTTTTTATTTAATGTTCTTTTTCATTCTCTGTTGTCTTACATTTGTGAAAAACACAGGGCTCTACCAATAGCAGTGCTTCCATCATATATGGGGCAGGAAAGAGACTGAAGTCCAGATCCTCAAAAGTATTTATGCTCCTAACTTCCACTGAAATTAATGGAAGTTAGGAGCCTACATATCTTTGAGGATCTGGGCCTGAGCTGCTTATCCCATCCCAACCATTAGTTTGGTCACGTGTGAAATGAAAGACAGCATGTCTCCTGTAGCAGCACTTCCTCAGGTAATCTGAATACAAATATAGATTGTATGATTTGTAGATTGTATGATTTATCAGGTGTATTTATTAAATTCAGGTAAAAAATGAGATGAAATAATGTAATAGTCATTTGTTTTTGTTTTTTCCTTCAGGGGTTATTTTTATAAAATAGTTTTGGGATGTGTCAGGTAAAATCTGATAATTTGACATAGAGGTTGAAAAGCCACATTTCAAATGCCTTCAAGTTGAGGTTGCATAATCATTTGAATGTTCCACCATGTTGCTTTGTTCAGGTTATAGATTACAGTGATTTTTAATCAATATTATTTATATGCAACATGTAAGAAGGAGAGCTGCTCAGTCCCTCTGTTCTACTCCCATTGAAGTCAGTGGCAAAACAAGAACTAGGACTGAACCCTAGCAGTTGGGGCAGGAACAAAGCAACTCCTTTTGGTGTGTAATTTGTCTGACAGCTAGCATTAAAAATGTGAACCCCGGTCCTTCTGACTGGCCTGAGATGCAATGGCACCAACACACAGCCAATTTTTAAGAATCCCTTTTTCAGTGTAATCCCACAGTTGTCGTATGGATTTTGGAGTTTGAAATAAGGGGAAGGGATTTAACCTGAAAAACAGAGAACCTAGTGCTCTTCAATCTATTTACACAGATGGTGGTGAGCAAAGCTCAGTGGAAACCTGTCTGTGAAGCAGAAATAGTGGAGCAGTAGCTCCTACATGCCTCTTTTCTCTCTTTGGGAGCCCATAGAATTTCCCTTTCTTTCCAGGGGCATTCTATGGGGTTGTGACTCTGTGGGTTGCAAAGAGCAAGACAGGAATGGGGCAGAACAGGAGAACAGCCGGTGAATTTCTGCTGCAAAAATTAATGCTGGTGTAAGTTTTACAGCTTCTATTCCCCCTGGGAGATGAGGGTAGTACAGCTACAGATGGGAGTCGGATTCAGCCAATAACAGCATGGTTTCTAAGGTGTAAAGACATCACTCACTACTTAAAGGCAGCCATAGGGGTGGGACATAACTATTATAATAGCAGCATTGTACAACAGTCTAGAACACCAAATGAAGAAAACCTTATAAAGTTGGTGTGACAGAGGAATTTATTCTGCAAAATCCTATTATCCAAGGTGGAATTTGATCAGTCTTACCACTGGAAAAAAGCAACATACGATCTTTAATAAATGTGATTAGTCAGGAGGACCTCAGTTTCAGCCTTCTGAAAGTTAGTCTTGTATCTTTTCTTCATATGATTCTTTTATTTTTGAGGCAATGAGTGGAGAAGATTTGCTCCTCCTTTATGATTGTGCTAAATAATAAACTGTCAATAGAAATGCTAAGTAATTGCACCTGTGTTAGGGTTTTAACATTGCCCATTACCATAGTATCTGAGCACGTTTCATGTAAAATTCATAGCAGGAGTAAAGGCCCTAGTGGATTTAAAGTAGTATATCTCCTTTTTAGGGCTAAAAACTCTGCTTCAAGTAGGGATTTTGTTTTTGAATCTGTTTTGTTTTGTTTGTTGTTTTTTGTTTTGTTTTGTTTTTTGGTTGATTAGTTTCAGAGTTTTGTTTTTGTTTTGCCTGGTTGTGGTTTATTTGGTAGGAAGAGGTGTCAATGTCTCATTCTTATAGTGAAAAGAAGAGGAAGGTTTTAAAATTTTAAATGCTGTCAGATTCTGGATTTGCTTAATCTCCTCTGAATATATAATTGTCAGTGTAGATGTTGAAGCAAAACAAAAACAATCCAAGGCCTTCTCTTCATGGAGCAGCAACGTGCACTACAGTGGTGTGATTTCTGAAGCACACTAATGAGTTGCGCATTAGTTGGTTTGTGTAGACTCTGCTGATATGCCCTAAAGGTTCCTTAGTGTATTACATTAACCTGCCCTAGGGACCTTTAGTGTACACCAGCAGAGACTATACGGACCAATTAATGCACAATACATCAGAGCACTTCAGAAATCACACCTCTGTAGTACACATTGCTGCTCCGTGTACACAAGCCCCAGTGAGTAAAGACAATCCATGTGTATTTATTATTTACTCATAACAATAGTTATAATCAGATAAGTTTATTTTATATTGCACAGTCACAATATCTTTTTTCCTCTCTTCTGCGTCAGAGTTCAATTCTGGCTACCTGCTGGGAGGAGGGAAGTTCATTACATTTTGGAAGCATTTTTATATTATTTTTATTTGTTATTATATGCATAAATATGTACCCAACTTTAATATAAATGAAAATGGCAAACAAAATTAGCTATGTTGGCTGGAGTAAGGACTTCTACATGTTCTATAATATTCAGAAAAACATGTATTAGGAGTAACTTTCTTTAAGATATTAGTATGTATATAGTAGTATGATGTTGGCTTTATCCAACAGTTGTCCCCACCTAAGAGTGGGTAAGTACGAGAGCTCTGAGCTATTTCTGAAATAATCTTGGGAGGAGTTATTTCTAATTTTGTTCTTACTAGCAAGCAGCATGGAGATAGATGTATCCTTTGGACTAATAATAACCTCTTAGTAAGTGTTATGTCTGACTACTTATTAATACTTGTGATCTCATTTGGAATAATACTAGAGAAATAATATTTTCTTTGCTTAGTTCTTTAAGGTGATCTCCATATATAGCTGTTTGGAAGCAGTTTCTGCTTTAGTTACCTAACCTACATTGTGCTTAAGTTTCTTTCCATAATCTTAATATGCTTTTTCTTTCAAATTTTCCTTATATATGTCATTTTTATTGTTTTTTCATAGTGCATAAAGTGTATATCTGCATTCATCAGAATTACAATCAAACGTCTTTAAGAGTGTTGCAGTTTGTGGAGGTCTTCATTAGACTTACTAATGCTGCCTTTCCAGTAATCAAATACCTACAAGAAAGCATGTAACGTAGCATCTATATGTTTTAACATTAAGTATGTGAGGTGGCCATTCCTGCTCATTAGCACTGAGGCTGATTAAGCTAATGTAGCTAAAGAATTGCTTAGTAAAAAGTGCAGAGTGCAGACAGGAGCAAAAATAGGGTGAGGAGGGAACAAAACTGGGACTGAAAAAAGAGAAAGTTGTGTCCCTGGACTTATGTATGAAATTTAGGAACTCCTTCTCTCCCCCCTCTTCCCCATCTTCTTTAGTGATTTTAGGGCTCAGCCTGCTCTGGTTGATGACAGTCGCAGAACTCCAGCGGGCTCCGGTGGGAGCAGGATAAACCCTTAATCATAATGAAACTGTTACATTCACAGTCACACAATATTCTCTTATCATGAGACAGTTGTTTATGACGCTCATCTTGTTCTTGCTCTTGTTCATCCCTGTTCAGCTGGGACCACAGGTTCTCTTGACAAAGCCCTGGCTGGGATGATTTAATTGGGGATTGGTCCTGCTTTGAGCAGGGGGTTGGACTAGATGACCTCCTGAGGTCCCTTCCAACCCTGATATTCTATGATTCTATGATTCTTTTGGATGTATGTTTTTAATAATGGAGAAAACATACTGCACAGAGTATGCAAAAGTTGTTTTACTTTTACTTTTTATAAGCCTTTTCAGAGATTATATTTGAGAAATCTGGTGGTGCTGCAGTGAATGGAGCTAGGAAGTAGTACGTACAGATTTGTCATTTGCAAAGGAAGTTCTCATAAAGCTGAGGGAAAAGCAAATTGTGGTTCTCAAACTCTGTCTGGAAATATATGTTCAGTCTGAGCCATAGGGGTAACATGCCAGGAGTAGTTTGACAAGTGATCATGTTATTTTTTTATTATTATTTTTATAAAAGTTGCCTATTTGGATTTGCCATGCAGTTTCCCATAAAGTATGGTGAGGAGAGTCCTAATAAGCAGGCATGAGTTAAGTGTATTCGTAATGTTTCCTCTTTACACTCCTCTCTGCTGTGATGCATACAAAAAACATGACTGTGATTAGGCAGCTGATGTGCTGTGACCACGCTTATACAGTTCAGAATCATCTCATTGTTACCATGTGCATTCCATCTGCTTTTTGTATCAACCTGTTGTCTGTCATCTTATACTTAAATTGAAGGTTCTTCAGAGGAAGGACTGGCTATGTGTTTGTAATGTCTAGCACAAGGGGAACCCTGATTGAGGACCCCAGACACTACCACAATACAAATAATAATAATTCTTTTTTGTCAGAAGAGCAGCTGTGTGCAGATTGATGATGTTTGTTCTTTCCACAGGTTTATTTTTCTTACTGTTAGCTGCCAGTAAAATCATCATAGATTAAACTGATACACTTGTATTTTGCGGGGGAGGTAAAGCTTTAAGCTCTGATCCCATGATGAGCACCCTCACTTATTAGGATGTGTATGTATATATGTATATTTATATAAATAAAAATTGTACTCACAGTTTAAGTGTTATTGGAAACTTCAACGGATGGCCAGTCTGGTCAGGCAAGAAGCAGCGTGCAATTGGTCTGGTTACTAATACAGATAAAATGAAGTCCCTTACCATCACCATCAAGCAGCCTCCAGGCTCCAGATTACAATTGTTCAGTGTTAACCTGTCCAGATGGGATATGAAGCAGGTGGCAACTGTCAAACACTTTGGAAGCTCGATAGACCGTGTTGGTGGAGGAAGTTTTTTTGAAAGATGTGGATGCTCATATACAAGCAGCCACTGCCATGGTCCAAGCCCTTCAACAGCCTCTGAGAAGATGTCTGGACATCAAGTTTACTTCAGAGCTTGTGGCCCTGATAGGTTGCTCTAGAAATTCTGTAGAAAGGTTCTAATTCTCTATTGAATTCTTGAAGACTTTTCTGTGAGAGACCTCTTGTATCACTACTGAGGCCTATCTCACAAATTACCCCAATTTTTGTCTGTAACATTGACCATATTGCAACCCATCATTCCTCTTATTGAACAGAAAAGGAACTGCAAATGAAATATACAAATAAAAAAGCAGTGTGGTAAATGATGTAAATACATGTGTGTTTTGGTTCATGAGGCGCTCATCAACCACTCCCTAAAGTGATTTTGGCTGCCACTTGCAGCTGTGTTAGTCTCTGAGATTCTTAAAATTGCACCAAGACAAAATTCAACCCCTTGTATGTGAGCATTGGAAGTTCCCATTAAAATCAATGAGCAAACAGTCATCCTTTCTGTGGCTACTTCTGGGAACAGGAAACCACACAAGTCCTCACTGATCTCTGACTATCCAGTGTGCAATATTCCATTTTAACTCAGTCTGCAAGATGAGCTAGAGAAAACTGAATGCAGTGCACATACAATAATGCTGTTCTGCAAACAGAGTTGAGAAAACAAATATTCATAATCCTCCACAGATCATATGCTCTTTCCATGGGCAAAGCCTAAGTAAATGGGTGTGAGTGGTTGTGACGCTTCTCAAGGCACACAGGGCTGTGAGTCACTTTGTTGCTTCCTGTTTACAGCATGATTCTTGACTGTGCGAGCTAACTTGTGTCAGCTCCCGAACATAACCACCCTATCAGCACTCAAGCACTCTCCTCTCAGTTATGCCAGCCTTACCTTTGCCCCTGCAGGTTGATATAATCGAGTCCTCGGAGGGCCAGGTGGCCTAGTGGGTAGCACACCCAGTTTCCTGCCTTGCCTCCCAGCAGGAAGGCTTTTCAGTCCAGTTCCTAACCCTTGTGTATGGGGCTTAGCTTCACACCTCAGGGTTTTCAATGTCCTTGCCCTCTCCTTACTATCAGGAAAGTGGAATGGAAATGAGGCTTATGCCTCTCCAGTTGACAATAGATGTATCCCAACCCTTGGGTCCCTTGAAAGTGTCCCTGGATGGTGTCCAGCCCTGATCACAGATATCCCAGATCCTCCATTTTCAAAGGAACTGTGTACGCCAATTTATTAGATTTTACTTTACACATCACTACACTAGAGTTCAATTATAGTAAAATAAATACATAAATAAATACAACCACACATTGATGATTCCTCATTTACAGTTACATTTTGAGTCTTATCAGTTCTCCAGTTTTTAATCCCTTTAATGTGTGACATGTTAATTTTATATCATTCTAATTTTTTAATCAAAATGCCATGCACTACCAAGTAAAACACCTTACACAAGTGTAAGTATATTATATCAGCACTATTACCTTTGTCAACCAAACTCGTAATCTCATCAAAAGTAGATATCAAGTTAGTTTGACAAGATCTATTTTCCATAAACCCAGGCTGATTTGCATTAATTATATTACCCTCCTTTAATTCTTTATTAATCAAGTCCCTTATCAACCTCTCCATTATCATGCCTGGGACTGATATCAGGCTGACAGGCCTATAATTACCCAAGTCATTCTGTTTACTCATTTTAAAAACTGAACAACTTAATTTTGAAATAGAGATTTATCTTTGTCAGAAGGAGACTCTTAATTTGGTGAGGAGATTTCTGCAGCATGTGTTAAATAGTAATCACTTGATTTTGGTTCATATTTTATAATGCTATCTCATTTAAACGAGCATTTTGATCAACTTAAAGCATTTTATTTACTTTTGTTTTTAACTGAAATCTGAGTATTTTTCTTTCATGTTCCCGCATCGCATATTTGGTGTTCATGATTACTGGCTTACAGATATATTTTTAAACATCTGTGAATTAATAAATGAATTTACAGTGAGAGCCTGTCATTGGTGATACTAGAATTTGAATCTTCAGTCTGTCAAGAAATTATGTTGATATTGAACAAAACAAGCCGATTTAGCTCAACTTTTCTTTAGCTTAAGCTTTAGATGTCACCCATAATTGCTTGCAAACTCCAAGGCATGTCAGGAGATACCTCGTCTGCATCAGAAAGAAAGGAAATTTCAGCTGCATTTTACCAAAATATATTCTAAGTAAAGATACTGCATAACCAATTTTGTCTTAATCAGTATTATCAATGATCCCTTCTTATTTTCCCTTCATTTGAGTCATTCACCAGTGTCTCATTAACCCATACCCATCCCCTTACTTGTACTGACATATTCATTGGTTCTTCCAGCAATTTTCATAAGAATCTGCTTTCCTATAGTGCACAACCTGTAGACAGCATGTGGCCTCTCAAACTGTTTTTTCTAGCATGCTGGTGGCCCCTCAATGTGATTGATTTGGACAAAATGGTGGCATAAAACATCGGAGTACAGAAGACAAGACAGATCATATCCCCTCACTAAGGCCCCGATTAAGCAGTTCATCCCTATTCAGCAACACAATTAATTAAGCATATGCATAATGCTGAATAAGTATATTCAGCAAAACACTTAAGTACATGCTTAATTAATTGTGTTGCTGAATAGGGATGGTTTTAAGCATGAGCTAAAATGCTTTGCTAAATTGGTGAAACACTCTTATTAACTTCAATGAGCTTTAACATATACATATTGTTAATCTGGTTTATATTGCAGCTGAAAAGTATTTTGAAATACTTGTCAAAAGCTCCAGTAGAAACTTCTCTTGCTGAACAAGCAGCAAGTATTAAACATGCATCCTGGAGTCCATTCTGAATACGAGAATTAGAAATGACACTAGCTCCTACGTTTTTAGGGGATTTTGTGAGGAACTATGGAAGTTTAACTTCAGGCTCTTCTACTACAGGTCACAGAAAGCCTTTTGAAATCTCCTCCAAGTTGCTGTTTCAGGGAGGTGTGCTGGGGTCTGTGGGATAGGTGTCTAAAGGGCAGTGGAACTATAATAGTGTGGTGCATCCAAAAATGGATGTGGGATAAAACTGCAATGGAAACAGCATGGCTAGTGTGGAAACACTGCACTAATTAGCTCTTATTGTGGTGCTCCTACATCAATTCACTTACCAGTGGTTCAATTCGCTAGTGTAGATACAGCTGGAGACTATTGGTACCTCTGAAAAGCATACATAGCCCATTTGTTTTCCCCTTAACCTTCCTTTGACTGAGTAGCAGCAGCTGAATAACTTCAAGCAAATCCCTACCCAGACAAGACACACAAGCGACTAAGAAGATATAAGAAAAAGGTAAGGTTTGGAGATTGTTGTTGTTGGGATAAAGTATTTTTATTTCTTTTATTTCCTACTCTGCAACCTGGCTCCTTCTCAGTGCAGCTACCAGTAGAGAGAAGCTTGGGTAGAATTCAGATGGGAGCGATTAGGATTGAAGGAGACCAGACTTCAGTGGGGAGGAAAATAGTACTGTGGGGGAGGAGATCAGGGGGCTCCAGAAAGGAGGAGACTGCATCTCTGGGGTGAGGTGAAGGCAGATAGGTCTCTTTCTTTCCCTAAGTGGTGAGGACCAAGGGGAATACAGATTAATGGAGGTAGAAAGAGACAAGGACCAGTGGACAGGAGAAAGAAGGAAACATAAGGGGTGGGGAGGGGGAGAGAGAGAGAAGACCTGGAGGAAATGAGAAAGGATCAAGTGGAAATGAGAACTAAGGATGCAGAAGGCAAGAGAAGAGCAGGTGTTGCTTGGCTCTGCCTAGATTATAGTGTCTCTTGTTTGAGTTCTATAATCATCACATGTATTTCCTCCTCTGCCTCTGATTACATCTGCTGAGGAACCTTCTTTTTCCACACTTCCATGATTATACCTGGGGGGGGAAAAACCATAGTCAAACTAAAGTGACTAAGGATCAACTGAATGGAGCAGGTTCGGTGTTTTGTTTTGAGCATTTACTCAAGCCATTAATAAATAGATAGGAAAATTACAATTGGCCACTTTGCAAGGCAGCCAGGATTCTGAAGATGGTTGCTTGTTTAAAACATCAGATATCATGCAATTCACTCTTTCGTGAAGATGCAACTCATTTGCATAATTATTTACATACTGGTCCCACCTACCTCCACCCCTGTTGTGAAATCATAAATCCACTGGTGATCTGGTAAACTGCATTGGGATTAACTGAAAAAAAGAAAACTGCATGGTCTGGGAGCCTAGCCAGCTATGGAGGAGGTGTGAGATTTAGGGAGCCCATGGGAAACAAAAAATAAGAGGTCTCTGGAGAGATGTTAGAACAGAGCCAGGAGCAGGTCAAGGCTGAGCCTAATGTCATGAGGTGAGGGAGTGTCAAATTCTGTTGTGCCATTGCCTTTGTACTCCTTGTTGGTACTGCCAAGCAATCTCAATAATTACCAAAGTTAATATTGTATGTACCATTTTTTGTGTCATACATATGAGAGTAGAGAGATGTTCCATTCTCCCATTTCTCTGGGGTAATTTGACTGAATGCCATACGATGACTCAAATGCCATGTTGGCATATTGTCACCCAAAGCAATTAATTGTAATGCTATTACCAGAAATTAGAACAACAATACATAACTGTGACATTTGTAAGGCTGCCATGCACCAACCTACAGACTTATGGGCTCAGCTGAACCCGTTCCATTTGCGAATAGCAGCAAGAGCTATAGACCAAAATCTTTGGAAAATGTAGTTGGAAGGAAAATTAGACTTCTGAGAGCCTAGGCCAGTTTACACTAGAGAATTCTGGTGTTTACAGTACTATGTGAACACCTGGAAGGCTTGCAAAACACATTGGACCAGACTCTTCAATCTACTATGGTCACTTTGCCCTGTCTCAGAATGGCCCTATTCTAGCCAGGGCTGGCCAGTGGAGAGGGCACCTTCTGCAGGGGGACTCTCTGCTAGCATAGAGGTGGCAAAGCTGCCTCCTGCCCCAGACAACCCTTCACTCTGATGTACAGGTAAGGAGCTGGTGGGGGCGTGGCAGATCAGAGCTCTTTTATGCTTGATCATCCATTGGTGTAAGGTCACAGGGTGGCTATATGCTGACGGTGTATGTCAGAAATGCTCCTCAGGCAGCTCTAACTGGTGGCTAGTTACATAGAATCAGGAAACTGCAGCAGACTCCCTGATGACCTCCAGCACCCAAGCTCAGGAGTGCTGGAACAATTTTTATAAGTGGGGGTGCTGAGAGCCAAACTGTAAACCCTGTATATAACGGAATCCACTTCAAGCCAGGGTTTGTAGAAGCACGCCTAGTTCCAGCACCCAGGTTCAAGCTCTTCTTGTGCATAGTTCAGAATCCAACCTGCTGTGTCTATGTATGAAAGTGCTCTAAACATTTCGCAAGCATTACAAGAACTGTTACAATTGCATAAATGCCAGGCCTCAACTCTTTCACTGCTAATGTAAACAAAAAGTACAGGCAATGGACATGGACCTGCACCTGCTAATTTGATCCTCCCAGAACAGTCCCACAATGCTCTTCTATGCCCCTCAGCAACTACTTGGACAAAAATGTAAGCTGTGCTCAGGGCAACTCTCCATAACATCCCATACCATGCAGAATGCCCTGCACTCACCTTCGGCCACAGTAGCTTGTCATCAGAATCACTTTTATGAGACTGCTGTGTTTTGGGGCATGTTACTTGCCAGTATTGAATCCAAAGTTCTCTTGGGGACCTGGAACAATTAAGAGATCCAGAATTAACTGAACTCCACCAACCAGGATGGCATGGTATATAGCAAAGAATCCCAGTAGTGGGCTGAACTCTGTATTAATCACAGCCCCTAATCAAACAGGGAGAAGATCAAGAGTCTGAAAATGAGATTTATTAACTCTTAGCACAATAAGTAGAGTTCTTGGTCAGTAAGGCATTCCTACAGCTTCTTTAATGAGCTAGAACATATTCTCAGCCTCAGAACATTGATTTTGGACAGCAAAAATGCCCCCAAATAGCATAGGCATAGTTTGACTTCTTTATTTCGGATGGCAGCTCCAATCAGGCCAATGCGTAGGGGGGCAAATTCTGTGCCTGCCTGAGGCTTTCAGTTTGTGGGGGAAATGCCCCCTCCCCACCCCCTCCATCCCACCCCCCAAAAAAAGACGTCCATGCCTAATAGCATGCCTGTGAGGGAGCAAAAGGGTAAGTCTCTGCCATTTTCTATATTTTTGGGAAGATAGATTATTCACCTGATATTCCAAATATCCTCCTGCTCCCACAGAATCTTGCACATTCTTTCACAAACCCCAGGATCTCTGTCAGGTACTGTAGGTTAGGTAGGTCTGGATACTTTCAGTTTATTGGTACTTCAACACTGGTAATTACAAGAAGACCTTGCAGGGTTTCTCCAGGCCTGTCAATCTAGTAGCCTTCATAAATGCTACATTCCTACAAAAGATTTTGAGAAAAAATGTTTCTTCTGGACTCTGGTCCTAACTTGTATTTTCAGGGGTTCCCAGCTCTCTGATGGGCCCAGGGCTGGCTCCAGGCACGAGCGAAGGAAGCAGGTGCCTGGGGCAGCCAAGAGAAAGAGACGGCACTTTGTCCATGATTGGGGCAGCACATCTGCGTCTTCAGCAGCAATTCGGCGACAGGTCCTGCTTCTTCTTTTTCTCTTTGCCGCTTGGGGCGGAAAAAAGCTGGAGCCAGCCCTGGATGGGCCAGTGAGGTATTCTGTGATTTCCTTTTAGCCAGTGGTCTGTATCAGATAGAGATGTACTGCACTTCAGAGGATTGGATAGACAGATGACAAGGGAAACCACAATAAGAAATCAGGGCACTCCAAAAGAACAAGATAAATCAGGGATTAGTACAGCACAAATTGTTTTCTTTAAATCTAATCCTATAAGGTATCCTGGAGTAGCAGTTTTTCATAAGGGGGAGGAGAGTGAGTGCAACTATTGTACAGTTTTGGTTATCTAAAGGTCCCGGTGGGCACTGGAAATCTTTATATAATAAAGGGGTTCAGATAGCTGGGGTGCTGGTCTGGCTCAAAAGGACACAGCATGATTTCAGCTACAGCTTCACTTTCTTGTGTCTTCTGGGCCAGATAGCCTTAAGGTCACTAGCTAGTGGTCCTTGCTCATCAAATCCTCATTTACCTTAATCCCCATTCGAGTACATGATTCCATCTGGATAACAAGATTTCATGTAAGTGAGATACAGATAAATGATATTGATACCAAATTTTACACTTCTGTAAATCCGGGGGAGGGGAGAAGTATCACCAAGGAGGTTATTTTTCCAAACACCGCTACCATTGTAATATAAAAATAGATTTTGTTAGTGATAATTAAAACTCTTGCCTTTCTTGACTTTTAAATTCTTTCAGATTTTCTGGACAATTACTCTGTCAAATTTAAACAGTAAAGAGCTCTCTAAATCATAAAACAAAGCTTGCTGCCTTCTGTATATTTCAATTTCTTTGTTTTTATGAGCTTGCAAATCAGTAAGCACTTTGTGCTGTTTGCAACCCAAAATGAGCAGGTCAGGATGTTTACAAGGGAGCCCCAGTTCTAAAAATTTCAGTTTGTATTTTAATTATTATTATTTCCACTTCATCATAATGTAAAAATCCAGCCAATTAAAACTTCCGTTTCAGTGGATATTGCTTCTATGTTTTAATAAAATACTGCTAATCAAATTACTATGAGCAATGCGTCTATAAATAAAACCTTAAAAAATGAGGTGAGCAACTTTCTGTTCTAACATGGCCATCTGTCATATGTAAAGACATCACCCCATTAACCTGCCTACTCAACTCCATTCTCCTTTCAAAGTTGGTTAGGCAAGTTTATGGGGAGGCCTAGATGTTCTTTTGTTTAAATCTGTTGTAAAACCTCCTTCCTTGTGTTCTGCTTTCTGTGCATTTACACGTGTAAAGGTGAAGTGATTATAAACAGACGTCACTACTGTAAACTCCATGCCTCTGTTATATTACCATATGTGACATTTTCATTTCCTCCTGGCAAAAATGAAATCTGATATTTTCTTTTCAAGGAATCATGACTAATATAGATTGTTATATTGATGGCTGTCTTAAAAATACTCCAATTCCTGTTTTAGTTGGTTTGTTGTTTTTTCATTTTGTTCCAAGAATGTAGAATTTTTTTCCAGTGTGACAGAAGTGGTTCTACATGTTATAACACCATCTTGCGGCATGCTACCTCAGACCTGGCTATTGCTGGGGGATGTCCAAAGAGAACCCAAGGGGCTGCAAGAACTGATGTTGACAGGAACATAGCTGAGTTTAAATTTTGAAGTGAAGTGTTGAACTCATTATCATCTCCCCTGACAACCCCCAGCAAACCCCCAGCAGATACCTGCCTCTGATCTTTCCACTGTTCCCTCCTTACAATCTAGTTTTTACCAAAGACAATATGGTCAAAAATTAGCCCTGATGTAGGTGAATATAATTCCACTGAAGTTGCATCAATTTACAGTGGTCTGATGCCTTCAACCAGGAATCTGCTATTGTAGTAGTAGGATTTATTGTTTGTATTTTGTATAATTTAAAATAAAGAATAATAAAATGTAGCATGGTGTCAGAAGTGTGCTTCTTATAACCATAACACTATGTGTGTTCCACCAATAACAGAAGACCTGGAGTTTAGCATAGTCCAAAGGGTAAAATGAAGGCAATTTCTAGCTTATTGAATTGTGTTATTAGCAAAAGAGATTTACATACAATTGCTATTATAAGATGTAAATTCATTACCAAATCAAGGAAAAGCCTAAGAATCATGGCATACCAGAAAGAAAAGGAGTACTTGTGGCACCTTAGAGACTAACCAATTTTATTTGAGCATAAGCTTTCGTGAGCTACAACTCACTTCATCGGATCCGATGAAGTGAGCTGTAGCTCACGAAAGCTTATGCTCAAATAAATTGGTTAGTCTCTAAGGTGCCACAAGTACTCCTTTTCTTTTTGCGAATACAGACTAACACGCTGTTACTCTGAAACCTGTCATTATGCACGGCATACTAGAAGAATCATGATATAAGAATATTAGTATGATATGGCAGTACTGTACTTTGGCACAACATTTATAGTACTTTGTTACATTATTATGCACAGGAATCTTGCAATTCCAATGGTCCCATTTAGATAAAAAAGATGCACTAATGAAGGGCTAGATCCTGAAAATGCTTTGACTCGGTGGGTGCGCACCTGTTCAAATCATTTAATAGAACCTACATGAAAATGTCAGAAGCATTTTGTTCAGATTACATTTTCAGCATGGTGGAAACTGTCTTTATCCTTTTAACAAAAGATGTAGTCAAACAGATACAAAATTGTAACAGATTTTATAATTTAGCTGCACCTACACTTGCTGATCAATTTTTAAATACTGAGGATGGAACTCTTGCCGAAGGCCTGGTCTACACGACGGGGTTAGGTCAAATTTAGCCGCGTTAGGTCAATTTTAAAATGAATGCGTCCACATAACCAACCCCGTTCCGTCGACTTAAAAGGCTATTAAAATCAACTTCTCTACTCCTCTCCGGCAAGGGGAGTAGAGCTAAAATCGACCTTGCTGGGTCGAATTTGGGGTAGTGCGGATGCAAATCAATGGTATTGGCCTCTGGGAGCTATCCCAGAGTGCTCCATTGTGACCGCTCTGGACAGCACTTTGAACTCCGATGCACTAGCCAGGTACACAGGAAAAGCCCTGGGAACTTTTGAATTTCATTTCCTGTTTGGTCAGCGTGGTGAACTCAGCAGCACAGGTGACCATGCAGTCCCCCCAGAATCGCAAATGAGCTCCAGCATGGACCGAAAGGGAGGCACTGGATCTGATTGCTGTATGGGGAGAAGCATCTGTGCAGACAGAACTCCAATCAAAAAGAAGAAATGCAAATATATTTGCCAAAATCTCACAGGGCATGTTGGAGAGAGGCTACAACAGAGACACACAGCAGTGCTGTGTGAAAGTTAAGGAGCTGAGGCAAGTCTACCAAAAGACAAAGGAGGCAAACGGTCGCTCCGGGTCAGAGCCCCATAAATGCCGCTTCTATAATCAGCTACATACCATTATAGGAGGGGACCCTATCGCTAGTCCACCACTGTTCATGGACACCTGCAAGGGAGGAGTCTCACGCAACATGGAGGAGGATTTTGTGGATGAGGAAGAGGAGGTGGACAAGGAGGAGGAGAATGTGCAGCAGGCAAGGGGTGAATCTGTTCTCCGCCACAGCCAGAACCTTTTCATCACCCTGGAGCCAATACCCACCCAAGGTGGGATCCCCGACCCTGAAGCTGGAGAAGGCACCTCTGGTGAGCGCACATTTGTAACTACAGTACAGGGTTTGAAAGCAATAGTGTTTAAAGTTTGATTTGCCCTGAAGAATTGGGGTGCATTCGCGGCCAGTACAGCTACTGGAAAAGTCTGTTCACGTGTCTGGAGATGGAGCGGGAATCCTCCAGGGACATCTCCATGAAGCTCTCCTGGAGGTACTCTGAAAGTATTTTGGAATCATTGCAGCACAAAGCATGGTAGCGAATGGTCCTGGGTTTGGGTCACATTCAAGCAACATTCGGTCTATATCTTTCTGTGTTAGCCTCAGGAGAGTGATCATTCATGGTCACCTGGTTGAAATAGGGGAATTTTTGTAAGGGAACAGTAAAAGGACCCCATTCATGCTGGGCTGTTTGCGCTTGGCTAAAAGGGATTATCCCAGAGAATAGCCATGCAGTGGGGTGAGGGGAGGTGTGTGCTGCACATCCACCCGAAAACCACAGTCCCTCCTTTTAAATGTGAAACCCAACCCATTGCTTGCTATGGGAAAGGATGGCGCTGCAGTTTGAAACCATTCCCACATGTTATGTGTAGAAGCCAACCCCGCACACCCTTTGCCTTACCATGGCTGCATTGAAACCGAATTCTGTTGCCCAGCCGTGTGTGATGTGTCACCATACCGGCAGGTGCTCAATATCAAAGGCAAAATGCGACCTTGTACCTAAAACAAAAACATATGCTGTCTGCTGTGAATTGCTTGATTCACTGTGAAAGAGTCTCCCTTTTGCTCTCAGAAATGTATCATCTTAAATTTTACTCTTCCTTTTTATCTCCGCCCAGGTGCAAATGTTTGTAGGCTCCCCCTATCATCTCTGTCCCTGAGTTTATCGCAGATTAGAGGGCAAAAAAAACGCACTCACGATGACATGTTTTCCGAGCTCATGCAGTCCTCCAGCACTGATAGGGCACAGCTGAATGCATGGAGGCATTCAGCGTTACAGGCTAGGAAAGCATTAAGTGAGCACAAAGAGCAGAGGCAGGAGAGCGAAGGGTGGAGGCAGGAGGCAATGCTAAGGCTAATGGGGGAGCAAACAGACATGATGAAGTGAATGGTGCAGCTCCAGGATAGCCAACAACAGCACAGACCCCTGCTGCATCCATTGTACAACCGCCTGACCTCCTCCCCAAGTTCCATATCCTCCTCACCCAAATGCCCAAGAACGCAGTGGGGGGGGAGGCTCCGGGCACCCAGACACTCCACTCCACTCCAGAGGATGGCCCAAGCAACAGAAGGCTGTCATTCAAACAGTTTTGATTTGTAGTGTGGCTACAATAAGCAATTGGGCCTTGTCCTTCCCTCCTCCCCCACCCGGGCTACATTGTCAGTTATCTCCCTTTATTTTTTAATTAATAAAGAAAGAATGCATGGTTTCAAAACAATAGTTACTTTATTTCAAAGGGGGGATGGTGGTTGGCTTACAGGGAATTAAAATCAACAAAGGGGGAGGGTTTGCATCAAGGAGAAATATACACAACTGTCACACCGAAGCCTGGCCAGTCATAAAACTGGTTTTCAAAGCCTCTCTGAGGCGCAGCGCACCTTGCTGTGCTCTTCTAATCACCCTGGTGTCTGGCTGCTCAAAATCGGACGCCAAACGATTTGCCTCAACCTCACACCCCGCCATAAACATCTCCCCCTTACTCTCTCAGATATTATGGAGCACACAGCAAGCAGCAATAACAATGGGAATGTTGATTGTGCTGAGGTCTGACCTAGTCAGCAAACAGTGCCAGCGAGCTTTTAAACATCCAAAGGCACATTCTACCATTCGGCACTTGCTCAGCCTATAGTTGAACTGCTCCTTACTACTGTCCAGGCTGCCTGTGTACGGCTTCATGAGCCATGGGAGCAAGGGGTAAGCTGGGTCCCCAAGGATAACTATTGGCATTTCAACATCCCCAACAGTAATTTTATGGTCTGGGAAGTAAGTCCCTTCTTGCAGCTGCTCGAACAGCCCGGAGTTCCTAAAGATGCGAGCATTATGCACCTTTCCCGGCCATCCCATGTTGATGTCGGTGAAACGTCCCTTGTGATCCACCAGTGCTTGCAGCACCATTGAGAAGTACCCCTTGCGGTTTACGTACTGGTTGGCAAGGTGGTCAGGTGCCAAGATAGGGATATGTGTTCCGTCTGTCACCCCACGACAATTAGGGAACCCCATTGCAGCAAAGCGATTCACTATGACCTGCACATTTCTCAGAGTCACTACCTTTGATAACAGAAGGTCAGTGATTGCATTGGCTACTTGGATCACAGCAGTCCCCACAGTAAATTTCCCCACTACAAATTGATTCTCGACTGACTGGTAGCAGTCAGGCGGAGCAAGCTTCCACAGGGCTATTGCCACTCACTTCTCAACTGTCAGGGCAGCTCTCATCTTGGTATTCCTGTGCTTCACGGCGGGGGAAAGTAACTCACAGAGTTCCAGAAAAGTGGTCTTATGCATGCAAAAGTTTCACAGCCACTGTGAATCATCCCATACTCGCAACACTATGTGGTCCCACCAGTCTGTGCTTGTTTGCCGGGCCTAGAATTGGCATTCCACTGTATAAACCAGCCCCACTGCCATCATGATGTCCCAATTGCCACAGCCCATACTTTCAGGAACATCTGTATCCATGTCCTCATCAAAATCGTCCTTGTGCTGGCATCTCTTAGCTCGGTTCTGCATATACGCCAGGATAATGCACGAGATGTTTACAATGCTCACAACAGCAGCGGTGAGCTGAGCGGGCACCATGCTTGCCGTGGTATGGCGTCTCCAGGAAAGCCGGAGAGCAGTGTTGCAGCAGAAGCGGTGGATGACAACGGATGCCACGAGAATAGATATTTATACAGAACGACGAGAGGACCTGTGAGGTGGATTCATGGCACCAGGAGAGCAGAGTTGCAGCGGAAGCGGTGGATGATGACGGTTAGCAGTTGTACTGCACCGTCTGCTGACAGCAGCACCCAGGACACAACGGCAGAGGTGACAGTAAGCTGAGCTGAGCGGACTCCATGCATGCTGTGGTATGGCATCTGCATGGAAAAAAGGTGCGAAACGATTGTCTGCCGTTGCTTTCACGGAGGGAGGGAGGGGTGACTGCCGACATGTACCCAAAACCACCCGTGACAATGTTTTTGCCCCATCAGGCATTGGGAGCTTAACCCAGAATTCCAATGGTGGAGGCTGCGGGAACTGTGGGATAGCTACCCACAGTGCACCACTCTGTAAGTCGATGCTAGCCAAGGTAGTGAGGATGCATTCTGCCAACTTAATGAGCTTAGTGTGGACATATGCAATCGACTGTATAAAATCGATTTCTAAAAATCGACTTAGATAAAATCGACCTAATTTCGTAGTGTAGACATACCCTAAGTAAGGAATGAGTAAAAACAGAGTAAGGACTTTGGGATTTGGCCCTTAGAAAATAACTGTACGTTCCATTGCTCCATATATATACCTGTGCTATTAGAGGCCTAAAACCCAAAGTTGTTAATGATTCCAGGAGTGGATACAATGTGCAATGTCATACCCCTCATTCTGCTATTGGACAATGAACTCTCATTGAGGAAATAACTCTTTATGTCTTCACTTAGCAAATCCATTTAACTAGTTCGATTGGCAAGAGATATTGTGTGCCATTAGTGACCACTGAGAAAAAATATATTATCCTTTATTTTGAAATATTTATTCCTAAATGAAAAAAGCAATTACTGGAATTGAAATGTGTTGATGTTAATTGTGATGACTAATCTATTCTTTTCCAGTGTTTACATTATAGCAGAACAGCACAATCTGCAATTAGGCAAATTGGTATCAGCTATACGTGTCTCTTTAAAAACGAAAAGGGGGGGCAGGCCACATTTCCTCCTCTCAGTTTGAAGGGGGTGAAGGAGGATACGTATGAAAAGTGTCAGATTTTTTCTGTGCCAAACGCTGTATGTTGGAAACCATTCCCATACAGTGATGGAGTAAATAATCAATGCTATTGCAGAACTATTTAAAATGTGATTCTATTGTCAAAAGTGATAGTAAAAGTAGCTTGGGGGGGGGGGGGTCGGCTCGGCTCCATATCCTGGTGGCTGAGTGATTTCCATATCAAATTTGCTGAGTTTGTAGTAAAAAGATGTTTTTACTAATTGCTAACCCCACAAGTTCACCCTGGGCTCAGACAGTCAAGATGGGGTTCTTTTTATCTTGTGCATCTTTACCAGTAATAAAGCATCATGAGGCAAAATTGTACCATTAGCTCCACCTGGGCATTAGGAAAAACAAACTAACACCCCCCTCCCCAGTTCTTAGCTTGTAAAGTCAGCAAATATGATATGAAATCAGCGAGAAATAATAAACGGATGCACCACAGTACCGTTTTCATAGTCATCCTTTGGAGCAGTATGAGGCTTTAAGGAAAATGTAGAACATAACTTTCACAGAAGTAATAGAGCTCTCTTAAAGAGGTATGTGATCAGCAAAACCTGTTCTGGTCAGCACAACTGTAGTCTTACAGAGGAAAATCAAACACTGTATTTCCTTCAGTAAAAGCACTAGATAAAATACATAAATGTTAATTATTTGGTCAAAACAAAAGCAAAATCCTGCAAGCATTTTTTTAAACTGCGGGTTGGAGGTAAAATTTCTAGTGGAAAATACAGTACATAAAAAACAAAACAAAACAAAAATACCTCTAGGAACAAAAAAAAAGAGAAATCTGCATATTAGCAGGTACTGAAGTAGAATTTATAATTGGTACAAGATTCTCCACCACTGGAACCAATCATGCCCACCCCCCGTTTAATTTGCATATCAATGAACAAGTTGAAAGTAACAATTAAGAGACACCATGTACCCATTCCCTGTGGAGTGCTATTTAAAGCACACTTTTCTTCCAAGTACAATTAAAAATCAGAGTAAGAACATGCAAGGAGACAATGCATTGCAATTAAAGCGATAAACACTGTGCCAGCTCATACCAAAACACTTCTACTCCAGCAACAAAGCAGAAAAGGAATGACTGTATTTAGGACAATGCCAGAACATTGTGTGGAGTTCCAAATTCATAATGCGTAGCTCAACTTTATTTTAGAATTGATTATAAACAAAAAGTTTTTTCCAGCATAATTGGGAATACTGTTTTCTTTAACAAAGTTGACATAAATCCATCTGTCTTAGCCCCTATTATCAGAATGCCTGAGCACCTCACAATCTTTAACGTATTTATCCTCATCTCATCCCTGTGAGGTAGGGGAGATGCTATGGGGACTGAAGCACAGAGAGGTTAACTGGCTTGCCTGTGGTCACACAGGAAGTTGGGAGCAAAGTAGTGACTTGGACTCATAGACTCATAGATATTAAGGTCAGAAGGGACCATTATGATCATCTAGTCTGACCTCCTGCACAATGCAGGCCACAGAAGCTCACCCCCCGACTCCTGCAATAAACGTCTCACCTATGTCTGAGCTATTGAAGTCCTCAAATCATGGTTTAAAGACTTCAAGGTGCAGAGAAGGTGAACTGAGGTCTTTAAAGTCCTAAACTACTGCTCTAACCACCTAGGAATCCTTCCTCTCAGTCTATCAAAAATATGTATATGTATGTATGTGGTGTGACTATTTCATACAAATAAGATACAGAGAAGTTGTTGATCCTACGACTGCTTCTGTTAGGTGGATACCTATAGGCGCCAACTCCATGGGTGCTCCGGGGCTGGAGCACCCACAGGAAAAATTAGCCTCCTTCTCCCCCCGCCCAGTGCACCGCGTCCCTACTACTCCCCCTCCCTCCCAGTGCTTCCCGCTGCCTAACAGCTGTTTGGTGGTGCTTAGAACTTCCCTAGAGGGAGGGGGAGGAGTGGGGACGCAACATGCTCAGGGGAGGAGGCGGAGAAGGGGCGGGGACTTGGGGGAAGGGGTGGAATGGGGGTGGGCCGGGGGGGGGGGTGGCGGGTCCAACACCCACCGGGCCGAGGGGAAGTCAGTGCCTCTACTGTAGGGTGACCAGGTGTCCAGTTTTTTATCAGAACACCCAGTCAAAAAGGTACCCTAGTGGCTCCAGTCAGCACCACCGACCAGACCGTTAAAAGTCCAGTTGGCAGTGCTGCAGAGCCAAGGCAGGCTAATCCCTATTTGTTGTGGGGCACCGCACTGCGCCCCGGAAGCAGCCACCATGTCCGGCTCCTCGGTGTGGTGATGGGGGCGCCACACTGCTCCACCGGCTCTGCACTCCTGTTGGCCAGTTCCCAGCCAATGGGAGCTGTGGGGGGGCTGTGCCTGTGTGAGAGAGCGGCGCGCACTGCCAAGCCTCCTTCCATGACTCCCCCTCCCCCGCCTAGGAGTTGGACCTGCTGGCCACTTCTGGGGTGAAGCGCAGTGCCCCAGGACAAGCAGGCAGCCTGCCTTAGCCCTGCTGCACTGCTGACCGGGAGCCACCTGACGTAAGCCCATGCCCCAATCCCTTGTCCCAGCCCTGAACCCCCCAAAATGCGGAGCCCCCCAAAATGCAGAGCTCCCTCCTGCACCCCAAACCCCTCATCCCCAGCCCCAGTCCAGAGCCTGTACCCCCTCCTGCACCCCAGAGCCTGCACCCCCCACCCAGAGCCCTCACCCCCCTGCACCTCAACCCCCTGCCTTAACCCTCAGGCTCACCCCCCCACCCCTGGAGCCCCCTCCTGTACCCCAACCCCCTGCCTCAACCTGCAGCCCCCTCCCACACTCCAAATCCCTCAGCCCCAGCCTGGAGCCCCCTCCTGTACCTCAAACGTCTTATTCCCAGCCCCACCCCAGAGCCAGCACCCCCAGCTCAGAGCCCTCATCCCTCCCACACTCAAACTCCCTGCCCCAGCCTGGTGCCCCCTCCAACACCCCGAATCCCTCATTTCTGGCCCCACCCCAGAGCCTGCACCCCAATTTAGAGCCTTCACTCTCTCCTGCACCCCAACCTCTTGCCCCAGCCCAGTGAAAGTGAGTGAGGGTGGGGGAGAGCAAGCCACTGAGGGAAGGGGAATGTAGTGAGCAGGGGGTTGGGCCTCAGGGAAGGGGTGGGGCTAGGTGTTCAGTTTTGTGCCAATAGAAAGTTGGCAACCCTACCCTACTGTTGTAAGTGGGACTCCAACTGGATGTAGAGAGTATACTCATTTAAAGGCAGTTGCAAGATCAATGTCTCACATCTGACTCTCAATAAAGTTGTGGAGTTTAAGGCCAGAAGGGACCGTTATATCATCTAGTCTGACCTCCAGTATATCACAGGCTACGAACATCACCCACATGCTAAACCCAACAAGCGAAATTAAACCAAAGTATTTAAACCACAGGAGACTAGACTATTCTGTGCCGTAGACAAAGAGTAGAAGGGACCGAGGTGCACTAGTGCCTGAAGCCCCTGCAATAGCAGGGAAATGACTGAATGAGATATACACTGATATTCCTGGCAAGTGACCTGCAACTGAATGCTGCAGACTCATGCCAAAGTATCTTTGGAAACTCTGTATAAAAAAGGACATGTGAAAATGTGTTCTGTATCACAAACACATTTGCTCCATTGGAAAATTCCTGTTTAAGTAGTTGAATCATATAAGCAAAATACTTAAAATGAAATCACATGGAACACTTATACAGCTCTCGGGATGTGAAATTGTACATATTCACATAGGTTAGCACAGTAGAGAGAATGTGTTTCATTGATGGGATTTAGGAGTCATGTTTATTAGTATTGTCCATCCCTACTCCTGATGGATTAAAACTCCTCACATATGACTAGTTTAGAAACACTGCATTTGGAATCAGTATGAACAGTACGGGTAATGTTGGATAAGAGGAGTCCTGATATAGCAGTGGACTTGAACCAATACTTGGTGTTTACATTCTCTTAGTATTCTATCACTGCAGAATTCAAAGACATTTTTTTTTAGTGGTGACTCATGCAGGAAGAAATAAACTATACCCCCAAACAAGGAGATGTGAAGATTCTGATGTACTTGAGAGAGATTCCCAGAGCAGCCAAGGAGGTAAGAGAAAATTTCACCAGAGGAAAGATAAAAAGGTTTTCTATATCAAAATTCAGACTACAGTAAATTCTCAGAGTCAACTAAATAAATCAGGGTTTGGAATGAAGACGATGATGACAGAACCTTAAATAGTCTATGACAGTGACAGAAGGATCCCTTATAATGATCTCAAAATACTTGTGGGGCTTTCCTGAACATTTATTTTTTGATGGTTGTAGTCATCTCTGAGATGTTGCTATCCATCTAGATCAGTGTTTCTCAATGACTGGTCCGTGAACCAGCACCAGTCCCTGAGATATCCCTAGCCCAGTTTAGGAAGGCAGCAAGCTGGTCTCTGGTTTCAAAAAGGTTGAGAAATACTGATCTAGATTACAGATGCACAATACCAATATATCTGACTCCTAAATCCCATCAATATTAATACCTGCCACATATAATACTAACAGAAGTGAATGTGCCCAGTACCCATTCTTTAAAGTACACAGAATGTCGAGTTCTGGCACCCTGTACAGAGGTCTTCTGCGCCTGGACTAGTTATTTCTGTTGACTTGCCCTGGCAGTCGGTCAGACCAGGTGAGTCTCATTCACAGGATTTTTATGCTTTTTGTCTGAGGTACTGGGACTGAATTATCAGACAGGAGGCTTTAGAAACAACCAGATGAGATTTATATTGAACTGCTCTTAAGATCAGAACAAAGGGAAACCAGAGGAAGTTGTATGTGCTTGTGCATAAATACATGTGCTGTTTTGAGAGAGGGGTAGGGACCCTGACCTGTTCACATTAGAAGATATATCTTACTATTTTTCAGTGAATAAGCAAGATACAAACAGGTAAAAAGGAAGGCCCATCATTGCAGTTAGGTTTGCATCCGGGGGCTGAAAAATATATGTTAAACAAACCAGGATTTCTACTGGTTAGTGTGCTGACCGTAGAAAAGGTTCTTGTATATTTATACACCGCTCCCACCACTGTAGCTCAGATTCTGCTAGCACTTCTGTCATAAATATAAGGGAAGGGTAACCACCTTTCTGTATACAGTGCTATAAAATCCCTCCTGGCCAGAGGCAACATCCTGTTACCTGTAAAGAGTTAAGAAGCTCAGCTAACCTGGCTGGCACTTGACCCAAAGGACCAATAAGGGGACAAGATACTTTCAAATCTTGGGGGAAGGAAGGCTTTTGTTTTGTGCTCTTTGTTTACGTGGTTGTTCTCTCTTGGGACTGAGAGAGGCCAGACAGAAATCCATCTTCTCCAACCCATCCTAATCCAAGTCTCCAATATTGCAACCAGTATAGGTAAGCCAGGCAAGGCGGATTAGTTTATCTTTTGTTTTATGTGAATTTCCCCTGTGTTAAAAGGGAGGTTTATTCCTGTTTTCTGTAACTTTAAGGTTTTGCCCAGAGAGGGATCCTCTGTGTTTTGAATCTGAATACCCTGTAAAGTATTTTCCATCCTGATTTTACAGAGATGATTTTTACCTTTCTTTTTTTTAAATAAAATCCTTTTAAGAATCTGACTGATTTTTCCATTGTTCCAAGATCCAGGGGTTTGGGTCTTTGATGATTTTGTAACCAATTGGTTAGGATACTATTCTCAAGCATTCCCCAGAAAAGGGGGTGTGTAGGGCTTGGGGGGATATTTTGGGGGAATACGTCTCCAAGTGGTGTCTTTCCCTTTTCTTTGTTTAAAACGCTTGGTGGTGGCAGCATACGGCTCAAGGACAAGGCAAAGTTTGTACCTTGGGGAAGTTTTTAACCTAAGCTGGTAAGAATAAGCTTAGGGGGTCTTTCATGCGGGTCCCCACATCTGTACCCTAGAGTTCAGAGTGGGGAAGGAACCCTGACAACTTCCATTAAGAACCTTATTTTCACACATTCATATATTGTCTATAATTAAAAATTCACCATGGACTGAAACTTATTAGACAAGGTTTCTGAACTATGTTACTTTATTTAAAAAAAAACAACATTTAACTGCTGTAGCAGGAATGAACTTCAATGGTTAGGGAGTCAACACAAACTACGGGAGAGGAGGATTTCTATGCAAGAATGAGATTCTGAGAATGAATAATACTGGGGCCCAAGAAGAGATCAGGTTATGGAGAAAAGGACTCAGAGATATTGTACTGTAGAGAGATGTTGGCAAATTAGCAGGGGAGGATGGTTAAATTTGAAAGAAGTATGTTTAAAAAAGAATTCCAACCATTTTATTCAGGCTGGAAGTCCAAAAGGATAAGCATGACCAACAGTGGAAGTGTATTTGAAAAGAAAATACCTGCTGATTAAATGCTGTACACAAGGGCAAGATTGTATACTTGAGAGCTGTGTGTGGAAAGGGCCTTCCCTATGCTTATCCATCTGTGCTGGGATGGGATGGGCCACCTTCGTGTTAACCTACAGAAGGTTCTCTGGTCAAGGACTGAGTGACTCTGGGTTGGGAGTAGGTAAGCCTGGGGTATGTGTGTGAATGCTCTCACCTGCCCCAGGAAAATTACTAGAAACAGTTAGCATAGAATTCCAAGGATCCCAACTATCATGGTCAAAGTGCCTGGGGAAGATCTGTAGAGCAATTTCACTAGAAGAGTAGTGCCAGAAACCTGGAGCGGGAGATGCCCCAGAACCAGTGTGGAGGCAGAGAGCATACTTCCTGCAGATCTCCAAAGGCCTGCACAGACCTTAGTGGAATGTTTTTCTGGAGGAGACACCTGAAATCCTTCCACAGTGGGGATGGCAAACTTCACCATCATGGAGGGCAACTCATTAAGAGTGTCCCCCAGAATCCCTCCTTTTCCTTAGGGGAGGAGATGCTCTGGACCTGTGTGGTTACCATAGGTTACCATGTGGTTACTTTTTTCCACCCAGCCAGCTGATTGCAGCTAGTTTCCTAATGAAATTGATTTTATTTATAACACTTGCAATAGAGCACCCTATAGACAGAGATCATAAACCTTACTTTAATTCTGGTTTACAATAAGTAGTAATGCTTAGAGGAGTCTCTGATTGTTCAATTTGCAACTTAGGGCATGTCTACACTACAGCCGTAAGTTGACCTATGTTAGGTTGACTTACAGCCACTGCAGCTGCTTCCACTGACAGAAGAGGGGCATCGTGGAGGGCAGAGAGCCAGGACTCTCTGCTCAGAGCAATTCCTGCCGGGAGCCCAGCTGTTCCCCGGGCCTCAGCTCCCAGCTGGGATTGGCGGTGCAGCCTCCCAGGCTTCTTAGCTCCCAAAGGGGATTCTGCGGGCCGCAGCCTGTCTGGGAGTGGGGAGCTGGGGACAGCTGGGTTCCACCTGCCAAGCTGTCTTAATCAATTTCATGGCTCCAGCTTGGGTGATGTTAAGTAATGCAGTGCCTAAACAGATGCTACACCAACATAAGCCCAACGCCTCTTGTGGAGGTGGAATTATGATGTTGGTGTGGTAGGGCAGTTACATTGGCGGGAGCTGAGTGTGTACATTGACATAATTAGGTTGACATAAACTGCCTTACATCAACCCAACTGTGTAATGTAGATCAGGCCTTAGTCATGGTGAGAAGTGCTTTTTACTGTTTTGAAATACCAAATTATCTGGGTGAGCAAAGAGCATGCAGTTTTCTTCAGCTTATTCTTACCCCTTACCCTCCTCCACACATTTGTCATGTCTGTGGAATGCAGAATCAGCTCAGGAAACTGAACAAGGACCCATGGGCAGCACATATAAGAGGCCAGGGGAGGGTAAACCTCCCAAAAAAAGCTGGCCATGCGGGGGGAAATGTCATGGATGTGGCGCAGGTCACCTGTCCAGAGGTGCGCTGACCTGCCACTGCTTTTGTAGTGCTGGAAGCCAAGCTCCATAGAAGTTGGGGGGGGCAGGACAACAGCACCTGGACCGTGGCCTGCCTGCGCCCTGCCCTACCTCGCCTCTTTTCCCAAGGGCTCCCCCTGCCACTCACTCCTCTGTGCCCCCTTCCCCAAGTCTCTTCCCCCGCACCCGCTGCTTGCTTTTCTCCCTGGCCCCCAATCGCTAGCCTAAGACAGAAATAAGTGATGAAGCCATGCCTCCTCTCCCCACCCCCAGAGGAGCGAGCAGCAGGTGTGGGGGGCTTTGGGAGGGGGCAGGAAGAGGCGGAGCAGGGGTAGGGCCTTGAAGGCAGGGCCATGGCTCTGATGCTGGAGGCCCCCCAGCATACTCCTAGGTTGCTTCCAGCACTCACGGATGAGTCTCCCCAAACGGAGGACACCTGCACGTGCCACCTATGCAGTGAGAACTGTGTGATGCCCTAAAGCGGACAGTAATACAGCTGATATCAGATATTTCCTAGAAATGGACAATTATTTTTGGGGTAGGGGGATACTAACAAAAAACTTCTGCAACAACCAAACGAGACTCTGTGAGCTCTGCTTACCAATAAGAACTCTTCGGGTCTGATGCTGTGCTGCTTGCATCTTGTGCAGCTATATACACTTGTGCAAAGTGGGAATAAAAAGCTAACCAAGTGGAAAGAAGTAGAGAATCAGGCCCTTTAATTTAGAAAGATCCTCCCTAGGCTTCGACTGGGGAGAAACAAAGAGTCAGAGTTTACCTGGAGTACTTTTATAGTACCATTTTGCTTGAAAGACTAATATAGTAGCTCATGGGCTAGGTGCATTGTCACCTACTAACTCAATTACAATTAAAAGTAATAGAATCACTTTAAAGTAACTCCTGCTAACTGTTTAAATACATTTTGTCTGGCCAATGCAGGCAAAGTAAAACTGTTTTAAAATAATTGTATTAAAACCTGCCAACCTGTGGCCCCAAGAAGCCATTCCAGAATCAGGGCATTGCTAGGATATAGGACTATCCTGGTCACATTCTCTTTCCCAAGGAATTTTCCCTGCACTGATGCTGAGAGGGGAGTGTCACTGAGCTGCTTTGCTGGATCTGTCACTTGAGGACACTCATTACACAAGGATAATCTTCTTAGGGCCTGATTCTCTGGCTTTACAGGTGCTTTGTACCCTGGAGCCATTAGCAACATAGCCATAGCAGAGCCAAGAATCAGGACCTATGTGTTAGGAAGTTGGCTTGAGGGGAGTGAAAGGGCTCACTAGAAGATCTTGGAAGAGGAAAGGCAGTATGGCAATATGTAAACAGTCCAATAAAAATGGTCCTGGATTCATTATGGGCTCTGCCAACTTGTTGTTAATTTCAGTGGCTCTGCTGGTGCATGGGTCCCTCAGGCAGAGTCTGGAGGTGGTTTAGCAAAACCTGGGAACAAAGTTAGTTTTATCCCCACAAAAAGACACCAGGATGTGTGTTCAAAACCAGGACCTGCCTAAACATTCAATACACAAAAAGAAAAGGAGTACTTGTGGCACCTTAGAAACTAACAAATTTATTTGAGCATAAGCTTTCGTGAGCTACAGCTCACTTCATCGGATGCATGCAGTGAAAAAATACACAGACGCTCTAGATCTCTAGTATTGGGGGGAGGAACAGCAGGGCAGATGAAATTCTAACAAATCACCAATTGCATATATGGACTCTTTAATATTAAAGTTATATATGGCTGACCTTGCTTACTCTTCCCTGTGGTGTTATGTAGACTGCATAAGTTAAAGCAGAACACAGGACTTACTGCAACTGGATACCTAACATCTGCTGGCATGAATTTTCATGGATCAGATGAAAGTATAATAAAGAAAAGAAGAGAGTTTTGAATTATAGAAGCCCCATCAATAATAGATTTCCTATGAGTTGACTACTGAAATACTGGTAAGGAGGCAATGTATTCAGTCCTGGATAGGAACATTGAGAATAGTGATAAGAGGTAAACTTCTTGTACATAGTGGCTATTATTAAATATCATTTAATTCTGTACTCGTTGGTTTCTATTAATAGTTGAGAACTTAGAGTTTAAAGAAATTTATTAATTAGTGGCAGATAAGTATTTATTTCTGCTCCAAGAAAATCCCACTTATCTATCTGCCTGCAGTTTCTGGTTGATACCTGCAAATGGGATATGTTTCATCTAGGTTCCCATAAAGCTCCCTTTGATGAGCTACTTGCCAATATTAAAGTAATAAAATAAAATGGACTTTCCCCAAAAAAGTTGGGGGACAGGGGGCGGGTAGCAGGCTCTTAGCTGTCAAAGACTGGGTATACATTGTAGTTGTCCATCCAATTCTTCCTTCCTGCCTCAGGGTTCAACGAGTACTCCGTTGAAATTCTGACTCCTGTTGTGGTCTATACTACAGACTTATGTTGGTATCTGCATCACTTTGGGGTGTGGAAAATCCACACTCCTGAGCGGCGTATTTATACCCCTGGTGTAGATCATCCTGTCGATGGGAGGGCTTCTCCCATCAACATAGCATCTGTCTCTTAGGGAGGTAGAGGACCTACACCAACGGGAGAAGCTCTCCTGTTGGCGTAGGTAACGTCTTCGCTAAGTACTATTGTGACTCAGCTGAACCGGAGCCTCTATTAACGATAATGTGAGGCTGACAGCATCAGGCCAACTGGGATTTCCTTTTCCAGATGGCCTGCTCAGGGCTCCCACTGCCTCTTCACTCCTATGAGTCACTTGTTTCTCTGCAGAGCCCCCTTCTTTAAAAATTGATTCCAATCCCATTTGGGGAAGGGGTTGCAAGGCAGACAGACTTAAGTTATATGGAGAAGTCTTGCCAAGACTTGGATGCTGGCTTCTTGCAGATACTGGGCAGGCAAGAGAGAGCAGGAAGTTTTTGATAGGTGAATATAATCTTTGGAACTTGATGCAGAAAGCTGCCGACAGTCCCAGGATGGAGGCCAAGACTGAAATTTATTTTGGCTAGTTGTGCATTGTTCTTTATTTGTGTGAGTGGGAGTTTAAAGTTACCTCAGGCTGCACTAGGGAAGCATCAATCAGTAACACATGGGCAGAAAAGAACCACTGAGTTGGAGATCTAGCTAGCTTTTCTGCTGGGAACAAGAAAAAAGATACCTGCTGTATGGCTTCCCAGCTACCTTCCTCTTCCCCCACCTCAAGGAAAAGCACAGATTCCCTTGTTGGACACTGGTGCCCCGTCTTTCAGGGAGAAGAATGAAGATTTCCCTAATTTTAGACTGATCCCTGAGGGAAATGAAGATGAGAGCCCCCTGCATCTCTTTCTTGTCTGACTATATTCTCTGGCCTTCCGGGTGGGGTGGTGGTGAAATCCAGTGATTTTTTTTTTTTTTTTTTAGGTGTGTGTGTGTGTGATTCCTGGTGGGGGTGGAAATAATGGTGAAGCAATAAAAACATGCTGTTGTCCTAATACAGTTTGTAAATGAGAAAGTAAATTACTGAGAAACACAGCTTGAACATATTGCTCATGGCAGTTCAAACTCTACTTGCTTGCAACAACTGTATTTAACAAGGCTTTCTGTGTCTGTGGACTGGAATAGTGGGTGCTCATATCTGGGGGCTTGATTTGGGTCCCACTAGGCTAGCATAGATGGAGATTATCTTTTCTGAAACAATCCTATATACTACATACCATGACAACTGGCGATTTAAAAGTCTGGCCTTTATTTGGTGACCAAAGATCAGTATCAAGCCAATATTGGGTTTTCTTTGTCCTGCATTACAGCAACAACTGTGCGCAAGAACTTACCTAGTAATAAAAATGTATAATTTTTATACTATGAAAAGAAATATGTTGAAGTGTTGCCCAAGTCAGGCTAAGGCATAGATATGTGCACCAAAGCTTCTGGGGCCATGTGATCTTTCATTTAAAATGTTTCTAGCTGTCACGGTTGTGAAGACAAGCTTGGAAGTATGAACTGAGTGTATTATATACAGCAATTGTAGAAAGCCTGATAAAATAGCTTTAAGAGGTGTGAACTGCCCTTTGCATCTCCATGGGTTCTTAACTCTGAAACCTGATGTGCAAGGAGGCCACCACTGCTCCCACCCCAACAATCTAAACAAAGGATTTGGGGGCCAGGTGATTCTTTTCATCTGCCACCTCAGAGGAATGGCAGCAGTGGGGAGCCCCACTGCTGCCATTCCTCTGACCCCCAAATCCTTTACTTAAATTGGTGGCATCTCTGTCCACCTTTCTGGGGCAGAAACCAGCTGCATGAAAGATGGAAGAGGTCTGTGGAAGGGGGAAGCCCCCTGCCAGGAATGGCTGTTGTGTGGGTGGTCCCTGCCCTGGGGGAAAGGGTCCAATATGGGGATGTGCCTAGGGACCCAGGCAGTCTTAATCTGGCCAGGCCATGTGTTAAACATGAATGTCTTGTCCTATACAGTCAGTACAGATTCACCAGTAGCTGGTGTCCAACCTCCCTCCCTCCCACCTCGGCCAGTCATAGATACCTTGTGTACGTCTGTCCCTTCCCTTTCCCGCCCCATCGCCATCCCCACCCCCTCCTATGATTTTTGTGACCTTTGTTGTTTTAACAGGGCCGGGGAGGGGAGGGGAGACAAAGAACTGAGCGGGAGGCAGCTGTGGACTCAGAACTGCTGGAGGATTGGGCGGGGATCCGAATTCATTCCTGGGCAGGGGGCCAGGCCAGCGTGGGGCTGAGCGCTTCAGCAGCGGGGACAATCACCCGAACCCTTAGCAGCGCTTGCAGCGCCCACGGCGGCGGGTGGGGCAGCCGCAGCGCAAAAATCAAGGCACCCCCCCCCCCCCCGCTCTCTAGAGCTGTATTTTACATCGCCGGGGGGACGTGCACCGGCGGGGCTGCAGCCCGCGGTAGCCACGACGCCAGGGCCCATGGGAGCTGGCTCAGGAGGATGGCCCCAGCGCCCAGTCGTAAGGAATCACTAGGGTGAGCCCATTCTGTCCTTCACGTTGGCCTCCCCCGCCACCGCGCCATTTGGTTCACCCCAGGCCCTTGAGGAAGCTGATCTCTCCCGCGTTGCCCCTGCCCCTTCCGCTCTAGTTTCTCGCGAGAGGTCGGTAGGCGGAGTTCTCGCGTGAGACTCACCTCTCTCGTATAATCTCGCGTTGCTGGGGGGCTTCGGCCTCTTTGGCTCCAGGGCGGCACCATGGCGGTCGGCAAGAACAAGCGCCTCACCAAGGGCGGCAAGAAAGGCGCTAAGAAGAAAGTGTAAGCGAGGCCGGTCAGGGGCGAGGGGTGCCGGGGGCCCCGCCGCGGGGGCTGCTGGGCGGCGGCTCGGCAGGATGCGCCGGATGCCGGGCGGATTGAGGCGGCCGGCGCAAGGCGCGGCGGTGGCGGTGTTGACATGGCGGCGGCCAAACCTGGGATTGGGGCGAGGGTTGTAGAGCGCGCGCGCGGCCCCCGCTGCACGGGACGGGGGCGCTGCGGCAGGGGCGGGGCCTGCTCCGCCGTGAATCCCCCTGCCCGAGGTGGGGGGCCGGGGCCTGGCCGCACGGAGCCCCCCACCCCAGCACCAGGCTGTGACTCTTGGGGGAAGATAGGAGTTAGGGAGCCGGGCTGCCTCTGCCCCACGTGCTGTGCGGAGCCGTCTCTGGCTGCCCCTGCAGCTCGGCTGCTGATTTGTCCCCAGCTCCGGCGCCATCCCAGTGCAGGTGGGACAGAGCCTAACTGCTAGATATTGTGGGCTGGGTCCTTGTCTCTGACTGTCCCTGAAAGTGCAGGGCCTAGAGGGCTAACACTGAGCAGCACGTTGGGATGGATCAGTTTACTTATTTGTTGGTCCAGTGCTTGTATCACTTATTGGTGTTTGCAAGCTTATGCTGATAATAAGAAAACAAGTTTGCACTAATTTGGGAATGCGTAAATTGCAGTCGCCTATGGTATTTGAAGTATTTGGTAACTGTACAACAGTGTACATGATAAATATGGAGGAAGGAGACCAGATTTTAGGCCAGATTTAATCTGAAAAATGAGTGGAAATATTTTTTTTTGGTAAATTAAGGGTCGATCCCTTCTCAAAGAAGGATTGGTACGATGTCAAGGCACCTGCAATGTTTAATATCCGAAACATTGGGAAGACACTCGTCACCAGGACCCAAGGAACCAGTGAGTATCTAATGTGTTGCGGTAACGCTTCATATCTGTTAATTTGTTCTGTTTTTTAAGACCGTGCAATGCAGTATAAGTTCTAAGCAGTTCCTGCTTAAACTAATGTGATTTGCAATATTATAGGATAGATAGACAGACATAAAAAAACGTGTTTTGACCTCACTGTTTGTTGGGTAGTACTAAGGCTTTTGTTTCCAGTAGACAGAATCGGGTTACACATACAGAATATGGTTTGGTTCTTGCCCATGCAAGATGAATTAACTGATCTCTATTGGAAGCTATTGGATAATCTGTGGAACTGAAATGCAAAGGAAGACCCAATAAAGATTAGAATTCTGGGGTGGAAATTACTTAAAGTTATTTAAAGCATATGGGGAAAATGACAAAAAATTATTAATATCTTTTATAGGAGAGGAAGATCTGGAAAGCAGTGATGCAGAAAGATCTTGGGAAGGACATAGTGGGCAGATCTCTATATGTGGGGTTTCATTGTATAGGGTAGTGAAAACCACTAATTTTTTGGGCGGTGTATGTGCAGAGGCACCCCTAAGTAGAGGGAGGTGGTTATCTTTCACATGATCAGGTGACACCAAACTTGGAATACTATATTCAGGTAAGGGAACCTTAGTCTCTACTATTCAGAGATGAACAATGGGATCTGGATAAGCGCAACAGAATTATGTAAATGTAGGTGTGCAGCATGGCCAGCTTTACATGTGTTACGGGGTTTAAATATCAAAGGAGGACATGAATTATTTAGCATGGGTATAATTAGGAGCAATGGAATGAAATTAAGGAAAGGAAAACTTTGGTCGTCATATGATTCATAAAAGTGAAATCTAGCAGATCATGGAATAATGTCCCCTGGTAACTGGACATAGAGAAGCTACTGCAAGGTCAGTCATGCATTGGCAGAGGTATAGCTGTTAAGAGATGTAATGAGACTTGTAATTTGCTCTGCTCCCTAATTTCATTTCTTAATCATTTATGTCTTTAGCTCTTATTTTGCATGTGCGTATGTTTTTTTAATATACGTTAAAAAAGTAACCTAGTTCTTACATTTTTATATGTATACTTTTATCAAGACACTTTGACTCCAGTTTCTAAAGGTATTGCAGCACTGAGCGCACCAACACCTAAATGCCTTTTTTAAATGTTGGCTGAATCTAGATTGAATCTTCAGGCCTGACCATAGAATTTATTTTTTGAATTTTAAATATGGGGCACAGCATGGTGTCTTTCACTGCTGTGTATTGATGCTTTACTAGTTCATTGACTAACTTTATTACAAAAAAAAGTCTCTGCAACTGTTGAAGTTAAAGTAAATTTTTGTAGATCTAAACTTACATGAATTTGTGTTCAAGTCTAATGTGGTCTCCTCACTAGAACGTGGGGTTTGGGATCCATGCTTGGTACCGTGTTATTGCGGGGGCCATATTACCATAGATCCCAATTTAAATATTTAACTTTGGGATCCATCGCTGCAACCACGCTATATGTGAAGCTGCACTATAGCAATGCGTGCTCTAGCGAAGGTCCGCTATATTATAAATTCATATCAGCTAGTCCTTCTTTTAATTTTTAATAAAAATATTATTTCATACACTTATAGAAATTGCCTCTGATGGACTTAAGGGCCGTGTGTTTGAAGTGAGTCTTGCTGATCTGCAGAATGATGAAGTTGCCTTCCGTAAATTCAAGCTGATTACAGAGGATGTTCAGGGCAAAAACTGTCTGACCAACTTCCATGGAATGGACCTCACCCGTGACAAGATGTGTTCCATGGTCAAAAAATGGCAGGTAAGTGGTAATGATATGTATCTGTGAAGCTGCAAAAATACTACCTTGACAGTAAACTGCCTCTAAAAATTGAGATGAAATAACTTGATCTTTGATACTGTTTGCAGGCTCATCTTTGACTTGATCAGACCAGCCAGTAATGTATTTGATTATTGATTGGTATTTGCTTATTTTTTCTTTTTGAAAACCAATAAGATAAAGCTTAAGGGTCACATTTTTAAAGACCAGCATCTGCAGCAATTTCTGTTGCCTGCAGAGGCACACAGTTGCAGAAATTGTACACAATACTTCGAGCACATGGACTTCAAGCCTAGTTTTTTTTGTTTTGTTTTTGTTTTTTTTAAAAGGCAAAATGTATTTCTGAGGCCTTATTTACATTTGTTGTAGTTAGTTTGTCATTGGCTCCACTGGGGCAGCTACACTATGAAGCAAATCCCTGAGACCTCTGTCATTAGTGAGAACGGCAGGGTTTGGGAAGGCACCTTAAGGAAACAGAACACCTTGTTGCACGTATCATAGTTACTAGGCTGTCAGATTACACTTAAATACAAACTTTCAATATACAGGATGTAGACATCATCCTCATCCCAAATTTAAGAAGCCACAGAAAATGTCTTTATTCTAATTGGTGGATGTTACTGTGCTTGTAAAACTAAATAATGGATGTTGACTAAAAGCAAGGTAGGATTTTACTGGCTCCAAGTTGCCCCTGCTTATGAGGCAGAGAGTTGGGGTGTTCAGTAGAAGTCCCAATACAAAAAGAGAGGGGCTGGAAGGGAAAGTTGGTATTGGCAACTTGGAAACCACTTGGCAAGGAGAGACTTCCCACTAATAGCAAGGGTGGTGTATAAAATCCCAACCTGGGATGGAGGAGGTGCATTATAAGAATCAACACCTTTGTGCTCACTGCTATTATTAGTGTAACTGAATTATCTCTCCTTTACTCAGTCTGCTCATTATTAAGGTGCCAGATGTAAGAAGTGCTGCTGGTGTCATCAGTTAGTGTCCTCCCAAACCGTGTTTAGGAATTGGAAGTGTCAATAGCAGTTTAATATTAGGTAGAATTTATAATTTAGGGGCTAACTATTGGCACCTTAATGTTGGGGTCAAGTGACAGCAACACTAGAGTATTTTAAGGAAGGTCTGACACTTTCACTGTGGTGTCTTTCTGTGATGTTAGAAGGGACAAATGTATTCTGTAACTTCTTTTCTAGACAATGATTGAAGCCCATGTTGATGTCAAAACTACCGATGGCTATCTACTGCGCCTCTTTTGCGTAGGTTTTACCAAGAAGCGCAATAACCAGATTCGCAAGACCTCATATGCCCAGCACCAGCAGGTCCGCCAAATTCGCAAGAAGATGATGGAAATCATGACACGGGAGGTGCAGACTAATGACCTGAAAGAAGTTGTTAATAAGCTGTACGTCTTGATTGTTATTAATCAAGTTTTATCTTGGGAATCAGTTGCCATTCTATTCTGGTTTAATTGAGTTTAAGTGTTGGTTTACAGAGTCACAAAGAGGGTTTAATAGCAATTCATGTATTAACTTAGTTTAAATTTCTGTGAGGACAGTACTATCATTGTTAGCTTTTTTTTTTTAAGCACGTCTGTGGGCAGTAGTAGGGGAAGAATCTGATTGCTAGAGTATCTGGATGTACTAATTAATATTTGCTAATTTAATAACTTACTATCTTATAAAACAATTTAACAGGAGCCTCAGTCATTTTCATTCCTGGTTGAGGGCTCAACAACTACTTTTGTTGGGGAACCAAATATTTAACAAAATTATGGGAAGCGCAACATACTGTTCCCCCTACACATACTCTTACCACCTGCACCACATATGACCTCCACCAAACTGTTTGATTATGTAAATGTAAAAACAGAATTTGTGAAAAGACTGCATGACACATAGATCTTTCTGCAGACTTCAGCAATGTCTAGTTTTATAAAGACTCCAGTTCTTAACTCGCTCATAGTAGTGGGTGGGTGAGATTCTATGGCCTGCGTTGTGTAGGAGGTCAGACTAGAGGATCATAATGGTCTCTTCTGACCTTAAAGTCTATGAGGGAAGGTAGGATAGACTACTGTTGAGAATATTAAATACTGAATAATTTGAACTTTATATATTATATTGATCAGGAAGTTGATTATCACTTGAAAATCTAATACTGAAAACCTTTGATTATTTTCAGGATCCCAGACAGCATTGGCAAAGACATAGAAAAAGCTTGTCAATCCATCTACCCTCTTCATGATGTGTATGTCCGCAAAGTGAAGATGCTTAAGAAGCCCAAGTTTGAATGTAAGTTCATTTCTGCTTAAATGTGGAGTTTAACTAAGTGGTAGGCGAAGTTAAAGCAATATTTTCAAAGCATGTGTTTGGTGATTTTGGAACTGAGGGAGCCTTCTGAAGGCAGCATTGTATGTTGGAATGCTTAAAACTGATAAATGGCTTATCCTAACAGTCTGAGACTTCAGTAACAAATCTGAATTCCTGTAAATGATATTTCATTTTGGAATATTTTTGTTCTTGCTTTAAGAACCCAAATATAAATGCCGAAAAGAAGCAACTAAATGTTGGATGGTTTTGGTTTGGGAATGAATGATGACAACATGTTTCGGTCCCATATGACACTGAATGATTATACTCTTTCCCACTTTCTGACATTCCCATGTAATGCAGGACTGAGTTATTAATG
The DNA here is from genome assembly GCF_965140285.1 of Lepidochelys kempii. Taxonomy (NCBI): domain Eukaryota; kingdom Metazoa; phylum Chordata; order Testudines; family Cheloniidae; genus Lepidochelys; species Lepidochelys kempii. The sequence goes on from NC_136383.1 coordinate 57,263,394, forward strand.
GCATCTTTGAAAGACTTTAATTAAACAAAACTCTTTTTGCTTTCATGTCTTTGTCTAAATACAAAAGTTAAGTAACTCAGTGCAACCTCCTTGTATGGGCACTCTTAAATGGGCAAGTCTTATTGATTTAGCCGTGGTACAATTTTGATACATAGAAATGGCCTATTTAAATGATTTGATCATTTAACTTGTCTCGCAGTGTGGAGATGACGGGGAATTTAATACAAAAAATACTCAATTCTTAACAATTGCAATATTGTGCTTTTTTAGTGGGCAAGCTGATGGAACTGCACGGTGAAGGTGGTGGCACTGGAAAACCTTCTGGGGATGAGACAGGCGCTAAAGTAGAGCGAGCCGACGGATATGAGCCCCCTGTGCAAGAGTCTGTCTAGAATCAAAAATGGATGCAAAAAATAAAAAATTTTAATATACAGCAGTAGTAGTATTTGGTTTCATGCAGTGATACTAGACACTTACACCATATGTGGTATAAGATACTGGACACTTATAGCTATTACCCTTAATAAGTATGCCACTTACTGCTGTTGCTTCATGTGCTAAAGATGTGAGCTAGTATGGACTCTGACTCTTAATTTATCTCAGTTAGGAGAGAGCAGGTTGGTTGTCCTTTTTAGAAATTGGTGTTTAAAAGTACTAGGTTGAATTTCAAAGAGTTGAGCATCTAAAACCCAAACCTCTTCTAATGAGTTCCTGAACTAAAAGAGGCTTATTTTGTGTCTACATACAGAATACATAGCATTGATCACATGCACTAACTTACACTTAATAGTACCTTTCTTCTCAAAGCAGTCTGAAATAGCACCCAGCCACCTGGTGCACAGTGGGGTGGCTGGGGGAGGAAGGAGGAAATGTTGTTGTCCAAGGACTTGAATTTCCATGGAGTCTTTAAAGGTTTACACAGAGTAGATGGCACTCTTGTTTAAGGTCTTATTTAGATTCTAAAATTTATACTTTTGGTGATATTTTACTTTATGGTAACTTTTTCCAATAGGCAGTTTTGCTGTCTGATGCCCAAAATGCGTGTTAACACAACTATTTTATTGTGGAAACATACTCTTAATCAAAATTTAACCTGTTTTCAAAGGAATAGTGTACAAAGAAGATTTCTCACTTTCTCATTACAAGAAACAGTACAAGTTGCAATGTAAGTTCACAAATACAGTACCATACAATATAGTTCCCATTATGTGAAATAAATTTGAAGCAGAAATACTTTAATAAGACGCAAATAAACTTCCAAACTCCAGAAATCAACCTTAAACCTATATTCATTCCACTCTTTTTTTTTGTTTTGTTTTTTTGTTCTTTAGGATGATTTAGTGATACTATTTTAGCTTTTTCTAGCAGTAGGTATATGTAAAGGCTCTGAAATGATTTCTTAAGAGCTCTTCCAAATCCTTCAGTCTTATACTATTATCTGGACAATGTGCTCTGAATTCCAGTACTTTGTTTTAAACAGTATAATTGACTGATAGCAGCAGCACGCCAAAAATAACTCCTTCAATGAGGCTGGGTTTTTCCCTAGTGAAATGAGTCTACAAGTTATGTAATTAATATAACTATAAGCAGCTTTGACTGAAAGTTGGGAGGGGGACAGGCTTGTTAGGTTTGATTTACCAATCCTGTGTTCCAGTTTTTTTTTTTTTTTAAATTTGAAGATCATGTAGTTGTGTTTGGAAGACTAGACTACCAATTTCTTAATATGCAAGATGCTAGACTTGAACTATTGTCCTTCAATGTGACCATATAAATATCCACATATTAGCTAAAAAAAAATGTTGTATCTCTTCTGTTTACAATAGTCTTAATGTTAATCTGGTTTAATCTTTAGCTCTATTTATAAAACATTTTAAATTAAAATCAAACCCATATATGTTTACCACCAACTTGATACTGCAAAATTACATTAAGAACCAAGTGGAATTGACACAACCGCCCACTATCTGGCTCAGTGGTGAGGCATGTGCTTCTGGTTTTTGTTCCTAGCTGCTTATGATCCTGTTGGGAAAACTAATGCAAGTGACTTGTTGGCAGAGGGACATGCTGTGTTTTCAAAGGGGAAGGAAAGTGGCTCAAAAGACCCTGTAAGAAAGTTCAAGAATAACCACTTGTGATAGCCTGATAATTATGTAAATAATTCTGAGGCAAATATGTCCAAGAGGAAGAGGTGGAACTCTTTCTTGGGAACTCAACACCTGCATAGAGGGTGTTAGATACCTTCGCCATTGGGATAATGGTAAGTCTAAATCTCATATCCTAGTTGACTGTACCAACTGTCTCTAGGAGGCAGTGTGGTTTAGTGGACAGAAAAATAGATTGGGACTTGGGACAGCTGGGTTCTATTCTTAGTTCAGCTCTGGGCTGCTAGGTGACCTCAGATAGGTCACTTCACCTCTGTGCTTCCATTTTCCCATCTGTAAAATGGGGATAATGATGCTTAACTCCTTTAAAGTGCTGTGTGGAAAAGTGTTAAATAAGAGCTGGGTGGTATTCTGCATTAAGGTATAAAAAATGAGTTGCATTAATTGGGGTAAGTCACTATCCCCTCCTTATTACCCCACAGTTGTCTATTCTGATAATTCACATCTAATTCTGATGTTCTGTACAATACCTTTCTAATGACCAGATTTTATACTGTTCTCATATACAATGATTGAGTGTTCCTGACTTTGATATACACTTAAACTTACACCAGAAATAATCAAACGTGTTCTAATTCTCCCCTGTTTTGGCTCAAGAGTGAGTGGATACTTACTGTGAAGTGCCCTATTTTGATTATGCTTGAGTTGATAAAATAATCACTTGTTGGCACGTTATAGGAGTTAAGAGTGAGGTGTGGTTTTTTCCCAGTTAATCATAATACTCCCATTTTGTCAATTGACCTATTTGCTATGTGGGTATAGTTAAACAATTATGAAAGTGGCTCAAAGTAGGGTTTGTCTTTTTTACAATAAGACTTGTTACTGATTCATAACACATTCTGTACATTTGAGTTTAACTGACCTCCAGGAATTCCAAAATACTTGAGTACATGAACATTGTTGAATTTATGCTGCTTACTTTGGCTTTTCTGCTGATGGGTCCAAGATCAGTTTGTCCTAAAGTAAGCATTGTAGGTGCTATTGCATTTAGAGAAAGCCCAATACTGGATTTGGCAGACACTAAACAAATGCAGATTTTGGGTGAAAAGTAGATTTTCCTCATAGACATAGTGTGCTATGGAGGCCATGCTACACAGGTGTTAACATCCAGTTATGGAAACCAATAAAGTAACATAAGCAGAGAATCTAAGGCCAGGTCTACATTATAAATTTATATTAATATAGCTAGTCAGACCTGCATGAGGATTTTGCACAACCTAAATACAGTCATTGATAAATTAGCACTCTTACATCTCTAAAATCTGTACAAACATTAGACCAAACTTAATTCCTGCTGTAATTCTAAAGAAGTGACTGGAGGATTGACACAAGAATTAGTTTGGCCCATTATTTGTTAACACCGCTATGTGGTAGAAAGTAAACCTCTTCTGTTTGCTGGGATCTTGTGTAGGGACAAGAAAAGCAAACAAAGGAAGTCTTCCATGTTATGTAAATAGCAGCAAAGTATGAACACTCATATTGCTATGCTCCTCACAGGTTTCCACTTGCTCTGTTGCTCTTCTATCCAACAGATATGGACTTCTCTACATTCTAACTCCATGGGCAGTTTACTGCTTTCTCTATAATTCTGTAAGGCACAGTCATTCATAATTCTGATTTTAAGATACTGTTTGCAATGCCCTTTCATTGATTTCAAGGTCCCAAGTGACCTCTGTGATCATCTAGTCTGATCACCGGTGTAACAAAGGCCATAGAACTTCCCCAAAATAATTCCTGTTTGTCTAGAGCTTAGCTTTCAGAAAATCATCCAGTTTGATTGAAAAACTTGCCAGTGATGGAGAATTTATCAAAATTATTGGTTAACTGCCCTCACTGTTTAAAAATAATTGTCTTATTTCCAGTCTGAATTTGTTGAGCTTCAATTTCCAGCCAGTGTATCTTGTTACCTTTCTCTGCTAAATTGGAAGAGCCTATAATCGTATTTATTTCCCACGTAGGTACTTACAGGCTGTGATCAGATCACTGTTCAAGCTGCTCTTCGATAAACTCAAGATCGTGAGACACAAGGAACTCAGTCTCAGGCATGTTTTCTTATCCTTTAATCACTCTGGTGGCCCTTCTCTGAACCCTCTCCAATTTATCAACATCCTTCTTAAGTTGCGAACACAGGCACTGGACATAGGATTCCAACAGTGGTAATAACAGTGCCAGTACAGTGGTAAAATAACCTTTACCATTTACTTCTACTATTCTCCTGTTTGTGCATCTAAGGATCACATTGACCCTTTTGGCCACAGTGTTGTGCTGGGAGCTCATTTTCAGCTAACTATCCAGCATGACCCCAAAGTCTTTTTCAGATTCACTGCTTCCCAGGAGAGTCCCCCATTTTGTAAGTATGGCCTACATTCTTTGTTCCTAGATGTTACATTTGGCTGCATTAAAAAGTCATTATAAAATGACTCAGGTCAAGGTATCATTATTATCTTCATTATTTACCACTTTCACAAGTTTTGTGTAATCTGCAAGCTTTATTAATTTTGTTCCAGGTGATAGATAAAAATTTTAAATAGTGGAGGGCAAAGAACAGATCCTTGCAGGACACCACTAGAAACACATCTGCTCCTCAGAGGATCTCCTTGTCAGTTTTGTCCTTTGGCATTCAGAAAACTCTTCTACAGTGGAGTTGAAAATTAACAAGTGGCCTATAGTAAATTTTCAAGTAAGTTTCCAATTATTATATTCCTTTTAATACCCACTTCCAATATAAATCTTTCAGACTTTGGCACCAGGACTCATACTTCATTTGAAATCCTTGGCAGTGTTGTACTAGTACTTTATTACCATGCTTTGAGGGCTTTCAGTAGATCTGAATAGGAATGGATTTCTCAATAGGAATGGAGGAAAGGAAGCATGGAAAGAAATAACTAGCGACTGCTCACTAGACCCACTCTGCTGTCTTCCATGTACTAGGTGCAGAAAGCCTACACCGTGAACATCAGAGTAAATGGGGTAGGATCTGAGACTAAAATAAGGAAAGAACAAGTTAAGAATTACTGAGACTGGTTAGTTGTCTTCAAGGTGGCAGGGCCTGATTGAATACATCCTAGAATATTTAAGGAACTGACTGAAGAGGTTGCTGAGCCATTAGCAATTATCTTTGAGAACTCATGGATGATGGGAAAGATGCCAGAAGACTAGAAAAGGGCAAACACCTTTCTGTCTATAAAAAGGGGAATAAAGACAAAATTATAGACCAGTTAGCTTAACTTTGGTAACCAGAAAGATAATGGAGCAAATACGTAAACAATCAATTTGTAAGCACCTAGAAGATAAGTAACAGTCAACATGGATGTGTCAAGAACAAATCATGTCAAACCAACCTAATATCCTTCTTTGACAGGTAACCAGCCGTGTGGATGGGGGCAAGCAGTAGATGCCATATATCTCAATTTTAGTAAGGTTTTTGATACTGTCTCACAAGATCTTCTCATAACCAAACTAGGGGAAAAAAAGCCTTGACAAACATACTATAAGGTGGGTGCGCAACTGTTTGGAAAACCATAATCAGAGAATAGTTATCAATGGTTCACAGTCAAGCTGGCAGGTGATATTGAGTGGGGTCCTGTCAGGCTCTGTCCTGCATCTGGTTCTGTTCAATATCTCCATAAATGATTTGGATAATGTTGAGGGCTTGTCTTCACTGAAAATGCCGCAGTGGTGCAGCGACACCATTAGTGTTTCAGTGAAGAAACTACCTATGCCAACAGAGGGCTTCTTCCATCAGTGTAGGTAATCCACCTCCCAGAGTCATGGTTGCTAGGTTGATAGGTGCAGTCTACTCTGGGGGTTAGATCGGTTTAACTGCATTGTTAAGTGGTATGGATTTTTTTACACCCCCGGAGTGACACAATAATATTGACCTAATTTCCTAGTGTCGACCAGGTCACAGAGTACGCTTTAAGTTTGCGGACAAGAGCAAGATGGGAGGGGTTGCAAACCCTTTGGAGACTGGAATTAGAATTCATAATAAGCTTGACAAACTGGAGAAATGGTCTGAAATAAATAGGATGAAATTCATAAGGACAAATGCAAAGTTCCTTCCTAAAGTGTAGTATAATTAACTGCCCAAATACAAAATGGGAAAAACTGCCTAGGAAGGAGTATTGCAGAAAAGGATCTGGGGATTATAGTGGATCACAAACTAAATATGAGTCAACAATGTAATACTGTTACAAAGAAAGTGAACATCATTCTGGGATGTATTAGCAGGAGTGGTAAGATAAACACGAGAATTAATTCTTCCACTCTACTGAGCACTGATAAGGCCTCAACTAGAATACTGTGTCCAGTTCTGGGCATCAGACTTCAGAAGAGATGTGGACAAATTGGAGAAAGTCCAGAGAAGAGCAACAAAAAATTATTAAAGGTCTAGAAAACAAGACCTATGAGGGAAGATTGAAAAAAATTGGGTTTGTTTAGTGTGAAGATAAGACTAAGGGGGGGACATAAGTCTTCAAATACATGAAAGATTGTTATGAATAGGGAGGGTGATAGTGTTCTTAACACTCAGGACAGGACAAGAAGTAATGGACTTAAATTGCAGCAAGGGAGACTTAGGTTAGACATTAGGAAAAACTTCCTAACATAAGGGTAGGGTAGTTGAGCACCGAAAAAACTACCTAAGGAAATTGTGGGATCTCCATCACCAAAGATTTTTTAGAACAGGTTAGACAAACCAGGGATGATCTAGATAATACTTAGTCCTGCCTTAGTACAGGGGACTGGACTAGATGACCTATCAAGGTTCCTTCCAGTCCAACATTTCTATGATTTTTGTGACTGAGAAAACAAAGCTTACGAAGTGGCATAATTGAGTTGAGGGAGCTCTGCAGGTTGATTTGCAATCCTTGGTAGAAACATTCTTACTAAATACTTTAAAAGGGCAACAATTATATTTAAGCCAGGGAAACCAGATTGCCATTTAGCAGAAAGAGACATCCAACTGTATTGTTTAATTATGATAGTAGCAATGTTAAAATAAACTTCTTATTTCCTTGTGTGGCACAAAGCAGGGCCAGCCAAAATTTTTTGAGTAAGTGGGTAACTTTACAGATACCAGAACTGATAGACTTCAGACCTGTCTGTCTGAAACAGGATTAAATTGAGTTGAAACTGCAAGAGTTCAGGGTACTTGGCTATTTGACAGTGGCAAGGGTGTTTGCCAAATTAGATCTTAAGAGTTGTTCTCAATTCTTAACAACTGCATGGTGGAAGTTCAGAGAATTCTGAGGGTACAGTTATAAAATTTCTGCAGGCTTTATCCAGGATGTAGTTGCTGGAATATCAAAATATTCTGCGTGCTGGCTGGTCTCTTCAAAGTAAATCTGAAGTGTGCCAAAAGTCGGGCTATTCTGGTAAAATGTCTAGAAGATACCACTACAAAGAAGTGACTGCAAGGTAATCTAATAAGAGCCATGAACCTGATGTTCTTTGTCAATTATGTGGAATAGAAATGATTACCTTTCTTTCCAAAATAAAAATATTAACATGAATTTAGTGTTCACAGGGTGCTGGATTGATAGTCCCAGGGATCAAAGTTGTCTAAACAGAACCAAAAGTGGTAGTTCAAGTTTAGTTCAATTGCCCTGACCCTTCCATCCTTGCTATGTGTGCTACTAACAAGGGTGCTAATTGTAATGGCTTTAGCGATGCCTGTTTACTGGGAACTAGAGTGAAACTTCTCCCTCCATTCCATATAGGCCACTCAGGTGATAGTAATCTCCAGTTGTTACTAGTGAAAGACACGCTGTATCCTGTTACGCATCTCCTGGACCATCTAGTTCTCCTACTATTAGCCTTTTTACCTGTTGTATTCAAACACCTAAGAGTGATCACACTTTGTATTTTTACCTATTTACAACAATCCAACTTCAACTGAGATTGCTTTTGGGGCTTGCCTACACACTCAAGTTATACTGTTTTAATTATTCAAGTACAGCTAATGTTGTACAACCCCAATAGTATAGATTCAGTTAAACCACTATAAGAGTGCTTTATTCCTGTATGGGAAGGGAGATAAGCCATCCAGGTGTGACAGATGCTATAGACACATGCAATATCTTTGAGAGTATTGTTTCAACTTTATAAAAGTTACCTGTAGCTCTGAGCCAGGGATTGTATGCTAGCTCCATGGGTTGCTAACTCCCTCCAGGAACTAAAACCAGTGTGTGTTGGAGTAATTACTGCAGACCCTGGGACAGGTAAGCAACTCTAGAGAACTACTGAATGCTTGGTGAACTGCATATAGCAGTTCTGGCTGAGATCCAGAAGATACAGAGAAGCTTTTGATATAAAGGCTCAGCTGAAATTGACTGAGAAGTTCTTGATCTAAAAACTGGCACAAACTGTTAACCAAGAGGGCAAACTCAGCTGAAAAGTTTGAAGGACTTTGGAACATATCAGCGTTCCCCTGTGGAAGTTGGGTGACATGTGGTTAGCTTAGCATTCATTTAGACAATTTATTATTTTGTTTTTAGGACTAAGGCATTAGAGAATTCATAAATGTACTTGGCTTTGTAAAGGCTGGCAGGCCCTTGAACCGCAGCTTAAATCCCTGGGATGGATGGAGAGTGTCATGCATAAGGTTAAGATTTTGTCATGGATATTTTTAGTAAAAGTCATGGGCAATAAAGAAAAAAGAAAAGGAGGACTTGTGGCACCTTAGAGACTAACCAATTTATTTGAGCATGAGCTTTCGTGAGCTACAGCTCACTTCATCGGATCCGATGAAGAGAGCTGTAGCTCACGAAAGCTTATGCTCAAATAAATTGGTTAGTCTCTAAGGTGCCACAAGTCCTCTTTTCTTTTTGCAAATACAGACTAACACGGTTGTTACTCTGAAACTGGGCAATAAAGAAAAATTCATGGAATTGTGACCTGTCCCTGACTTTTACTAAAAAATCTGTGATAAAAAGGGAACGGATGGGGTGGCTCAGAGCTCCAGGGTCCCCCTGCCCCCTCCCTGACAGCGGAAGTGGCAGGGGGGAAGGGTCCTCCTGCCCTGCCACGGTGGGGATACATCACAGCTCCCTTTGCTGCGGGTGATGGTGGGACCCTGTAGCTCCCACCTGCCGGGGCTGAAGTCACGGAGAGAGGTCTTTGGAAGTAACAAATTCCATGACTTCTGTGACAAAATGGTAGCTTTAGTCATGTGACACTTCCAATAGAGAGATGATTGCTAGAGGCATGGTTTATTGAACAGACCATGGAGGGACAAAGCTGCAGTTAATTCCAAAATGGTGACTACTGATGTATGGCACATTTATACCAGTATACTATTTTGATTTTTTTTGGGGGGGTAAATCCCTAATGGAAATACTTATACTGGTGTAAGATCTGTGTAGACCAGACAAAACAATTATTGCATTATAGACCATGTTAACTGAACATGACCTCATGTATTTAAAGATATCAATCCTTTCATTAAATCAGAATTAGTGAGAGTTAAAGGTAAATACAGCATCAAATGTGACTCAGACATACATATAAAAGTTTATTGGTTAAATACAAATTTAATTTATACTGGTACCGTATTGCTGGAGACAAATTTGGACTTGCAGAATATAAGTTTTTATTTTGTACTATATTCACTATATATAAAAATCATGGAAAAATGTGTTCTGATACAAAGATGCTATTTTCACTGTGGATGATTTCACAAAACACTAACAGCCTGGAGTTTAGGAAGACCACTCTATATCATATTAATGAATCCTAGTCCCTAGTTGAGTTTCAAGATAAAATAAATCTTTCATATTAACTGCAAATGTAATTTAGGACTTTCACTGGAACTTTCCCTTTTCATTTCCCCTTTCTGCTGAATTACATCCTTGTAAACAACAGGGATTTTAGATTATTTTCTGTGTAAACCTTTGTGGTCACAGATATTGTCTAACAGTAAAGCAGATATTTTTTGCGAAACAGATCAGTTAATTTAATTTTATCAAGGGACTGAAATTTAAAACGATGACTTTGAGCTGGCAAAGCTACAATAATGTAAAAAGCCTGTAGATGGCACTATTGTTCTGAATTTGCAGCTTCCAGCAATGTTATCCTTTTATGACTTAAACATTAAGTATAATACATAAGTGGTATTATGTTTGCTATATTTCCTGATGTAGTATTTGGAGTTACAAAATAAAATACAAGGATTATTCAATTAAACAGATGTTTATTTAAAAAGTATGAAATTAATGATGTCACTCATTTAATTAAAGTAGTAAAAATTAATAGGCCAATATAGCTAAATCTTCACACACCCTTTTTCTTTTGGAAAAATCTATGAATTCAGCACTATTGGTTAAAAAATATTTGTATCAAAGCTTTAGAGAACTGACATAATTAAAGGGTTGTTTACACAGCAAGGTAATGTGAGCTATGGGGGTGTGTGATATTTCTAAAGCACATTAACATGGGCATATTAATGTCTCCATGTATATCCTGCTGGTGCATGCTAAAGGTTCACTAATGTCTACACACACCAATTAACGTACAGCACATTAGCCATGTGATTTCTGAAGTGCACTATAGCGCTCATTACCCCTCATGTAGACCAGCCCTAAGTCAATAGTAAGTAAATACTGCACACTAATACCTTATCTGCCTCCTCAATGATTTAGGTCTCTCTTTTGGAGGAAGTAAGTTGAGTAAGTCTTTATTAAAAAAAAAAAAAGTTCTTAAATTTGTCCTAGTTTGTTGTTCAAAATATTTATAGGTGGTTTACCAATCGCATTGGCACATAGCCATGGTGAAAGGAGTCCATTTTGCTTAAACCTTTGACATGATACCCATACTATAAAGCAACACTTGTTTTTTTCTTCAAGTGAAAGGGGACAAGACATTTCCCAGACAGAGTACATGCAGGTTTATCATTCTTAAGTGGAATTAGAATTTACTTTTTGGGCACACAAAATAAAACAACATCCTTTTTGTCCATGAACGAAAAATTAAAAAGGTGAGTTTGAGTGCTAATGTCTATTGTATTTTATTAGGGTTTTTATATTAGTCCCTTGCTATAGTATCTGAGCATCCCTTCTATAAGCCCAGGGAAAGCAGCATCATAAGATAAGAGATAGAAGTAGAGAGGCCTGTGTTAGACTTCAAAATTAAATCAAGATATCAAAGATAGACCTTGCTAAAAAGATCTCCGTAGTCTCCAAACTTTAAATGATCAATGCTGAATCAACACCTTGCTGCTCTGACTTTTACACTATGCTGTGCTTTTCTAATGGAAAGAGATTCTGAAAAGCCTGGCTTTTTTTTATTTGCCACCTGCATATATTAGTCCTCTGATATAATATACACACAGTTTGCTCAGTTGCCTTGTTCTTTAGAGAATACAAAAGAGGCCAGTTGCTCATGTGGAAATAGGATGCCACTGAACATGTATAGAACAAACTGTAGCATAATAAAGATTACATTTTTTTGTTTTTTTTTTTTACAGTACACATCGGCCCAGAATGGGAGGTGGGTTAACAATTAACTTGTTTAATATGGAGCTATTGTCAAACATTCTGGAAGTGTTGGTTTCCAGAATGCACTGTTCTTATCTGGAAATATGTCTAATATGAGACTTATTTAGTCTATGTAATTTAACTTGTATAATTTTGCATTGTTTTTGCTTTAAAAAAAAATCTGTGTGCCTGTTAGGTTAATTTCTCTTGGTGTCTGCTGCTTTCTGCCTTGACAGATCACTTATAATGCTACATCTTCTATGTAATTTATATAAAATAACTTTTAGTGGATACCTCAATTAGCTATCCTCACTCATAGACATAAGACTGGGTAATATTCCTATTAAAATGAATATTTAACTGAGAAAAACAAAACGAGAATGGCAGCTGGGGGGAAGGGTGCTGTGGGTTTATAGAATGGATTGGTAAATTTATTTTGCTAATTTGAAACACTGTCAGGTTTGAAAGTTAAACTGAAATGGGAATGGAATTGGGTTTGTTTTATGTAGGAGAAACGAAAACTGACAAGGAAAAAAAATCTTTTTTTTAAAAAAAGAGCAACGAGCAAGTAGACAAACCTAGAGACAGGATCAGGGAGGGAAAGAGAGGAAGTTTCTAATGGGAAAACACTCTCCATGGGGCACTAGCTTGAGCCAATCCCAGGGTGAGGGTTTTTGTTTTGTTTTGTTTTTAAATGTTGATTTCTAATCTATTCCTTAACACGCACAACAGGTTTCCCTTTAACTAGACAACTGTGTTGGGGGGCGGATGGGAGCAATCACTCTTCATTCAGTAAAAAGACTGATGAATGTGCTCTATTTTTATGAACTCTACAAGTACAAAAACCTTGAACTTCAAGTTTACTCAGCCCTATATTCAAAGATTGAGAAACTCTTGAGTGAAGTTTTCTTATTCTTTTGATCCTCCTTCTTGTTAGACTTTGGTATCCCATATATAAAATGACAAACTCTACAAAGTGTAGATCATACATTAGGGCTTGACATTTTTCTGCAAGATAATAAACGGTACCTTTATCCTTTCAGTCCTAAAATAACTGTTTTATACTGCTAATGAGGATATTAACTCAAGCAGTAGTGAAATCTGAAAATAAAAAATGTAGGTATACATATTTAACATGTAATACTTAAATCTGAAAAATAAATGCATTTCTAAAAAGCTTATTAAACAATCTTAATTTATGCAAATTGTATGCAAGATAAATGAAATATCAGATCAGGTCAACTACTAGAATGCAGTTCACTTAACTTGTAAGAAGATATTGTACCACATTGAATTTCCCTAGCTGGAAGCTATTAAAAAATCCTGTGTAAATTCTGTTTGCTAGCTCACGTGGAACCTTTACAAAGTTTTTTTGTCATGGCAAATGTTGATGTTTCAGGAAATTAATATAATTATATATGATGTGGTTCTCTTTCTAGAGAAAATAGTGCAAATCATATTTGATAGTCAAAGTATTAACTCAAGTGACAACAAAGATGGTAGTTCTTTGTTTGCTGAAGTATATAATGTGCCTTTGTGCTAGATAAGCATTTGCTTCCATATGCCTAGTGAGCAGAACTGGACTCCATCCTTATGATGCCTATAGAACTCGAACAAAGTTCTTGGGAAATATTCCAGATTTGCCTTGTACTTCTCCACTCATCCAGTCTTCGTCTACAGGTTCCAATTCTGTTATCATATCACCTGCCTGTAAGAAAATGAGCAATGATTAATCTTTTCTGTTCAAATACAGCTTGATATGTGAAGTTGATATGGGATTAGAGGGAGAAGAAGTAACAACAATTCACCTTCAAAAGACTTTCATTGTTTTATTTTTCTCTGTATAAATCAAAGGATTGTCTTCTTTTACTAACTTTACATTTATATGAAGTAAAACATCTTCACACACTTGGGAGACACCTATCTCAGAATATCCCATATTTAGGGGTCTGTTCTGAGAAATGGGACATGCAGGTTCAAACTCATGCTCCAAATCAGGCAGGCCTTTGAGCAAGTCTACCACATTGGGCCCCTTAGGCAAGATAAGTGGGGCAATACCTAATTGGAGGATCCCACCAGGGTTTAGGCTTGAGCGAGGTGCCTGGACTGAAGCAGCTGTGTACCTGACTAGCAGTGGATTTTTAGGCATCTAATGAACTTTATCACTGGAAGCTTAGGTGCCAGGAAACAAGGTTATAGCAGCTGAGCAGGGATTTTGAAAATCTAAATTTTTTTGACTGAGGTGCCTAAAGTTACAGTTACTTAAGAGTATATGCTGATGAGCTACTTAAACTGTTTTTTTCTCTAGTAAGCACAATTCTTTTTCAGTGCTTTGCTACAAGCTAAGTGTCTTACCCCCATTGTTCTTGTTATCCATCCCTGACACTCACTCCTTGAAGTTTTCCTCATATTATGGTTACCAGAAGTGGGGCACAATGGTCTGAGTAGTTTAACAGGTTGTCTGAAGTGGACTAGAATTAGTACTACCTGTCTGATCTACTATTCCTTGTTCCTATTTTCATCATGTTGTGCCCCATACTTAATCTAAAATATTCTCCCATAGCCTTGCCTTTTCTTCCAGTGCAGTGCTTTTAATATAGAATACTCTACTCCTATAGTCTCACAAGAACATAAAACCCAAGTGCTCACATAGGATCTGCTTTAGGCACAGTAGTAAAAGGTAGTATTTTTGAGATTACTCTTAATCTGATCTTGCTTTGAATGTCGATGCAGTGCTTGCCAATTTAAGTTTCAAGTTCCCTCAGTATCTGGTTCGTTGGTTCTGATATACTATAGACCCACCACTTCTTGCTAACATCCTTTACCTCTTTAAATAGTGACAGGTTTCAGAGTAGCAGCCGTGTTAGTCTGTATTCGCAAAAAGAAAAGGAGGACTTGTGGCGTTTGTTAGTCTCTAAGGGGCCACAAGTCCTCCTTTTCTTTTCTTTTTTAAATAGTCTGTCTGAATACCCAGCAAGCAGTATGTCACTTGATTTTCTATGTCACAACTGCATGGTGTGCTGTGCAAACTTCTCAGGAAACCCAAAACACACGCTGTACTTAATGTATTTTAAAAGCCCACCATCGTAGGGTGTCGGTGCTGCTGCTACTACGGCTCCGTTCCAATATTTCATCCTGTCTTCTGCTTCCTAGGCACAGTGGGATAAATTGTCTGGTGCCCTATTTGATCAGATCTCTAATTTTTGATACAACTGAAAATGAATGCATCTGGTCAGAAAACTTAATTTTACCTTTTTTTTTTTTTTTTTTTTTTCGGAAGAAGCGTGACAAGGTAACAGGATCTATTTGTCAAAGTAAAACTATGATCTGACTTTATTCAAGATATTTTGTTTGTTTCAGAACAGCTGTACCCTGACTAAAGTCACAGTAAGAAAAGACAAAAGCATCCACATAAAAAGAGGTACAGACAAACATCTGGGACTTCTGATAGTTGCTACTATTTATATTTACCATACTCATCAAAAAGTTAACTTTATGGAAAGATCCCCAGTAAACAGACAAAGATCCAGGAGCAAATCCTAGTTTGACTAAGTGATGCACCCTCATGATGTCAGGTATGCTGCTGGAACGTACTGTAAAATAGCCCTTCCAAAAAACTGATGAGCTCTTAATACTTATTTTGTAGCATGCGGATTTTCAACTTTTCCCTTTGGACACGTTGTGGTCAGTCCATGTATTGCAAGTGTCCTGAAACAACTGATTCATTTTCAGCAAATAACCACTTGGCTGCTGAGTCTCAGGTTCATCTAATATTCCAGTGATCTTACTGGAATGTTGATGAAGAGCGGGAAGAGTACCTGGATGTTGGCTTTCCTAATACTAGTTCTACAAATATATCTGCACTGTTAGCAGAGGTGGAAATGCTAGCTCTAAGCACTACAGAGGCTGAGAGGATGTTTGATATGAGGCTATTATGAACTGCTACTTTATTTACCTTGTAACTTTCAAATCTGAATGTGGTAACTCTTGCCCTGCAGCCTGGGGTGCAGCACGCTGACATTCTGGCCCAAAAATCAACATAAGCAGCCAAAGGAGGATCAGCTCACTGCAAAGGGAATCTTCCTGTGGTATAGATTTATTGTAACCACTCCTATGCCAACCACCCTACTGCTACCATTGCTGGCATGGATGGGGCTTCCCTATCCTTCATGGATTCATAGAGCTGTTGTTTCAACCCCTTCGGGCTGGTTGATAACCTGCTCTAATTTATGCCATGGAACTGGACTGACACCGGGCAGCAGATCTCAAAGGTGGGTGTTATGCCATCTTTGTGCCCCTTT
The DNA here is from genome assembly GCF_965140285.1 of Lepidochelys kempii. Classification (NCBI taxonomy): domain Eukaryota; kingdom Metazoa; phylum Chordata; order Testudines; family Cheloniidae; genus Lepidochelys; species Lepidochelys kempii. Next base: position 57,279,330 of record NC_136383.1, read on the forward strand.
CACTCCCCCACTCTGTTCCAGGATTTGGCCTTATTTCCAGGGTAGTAAAAGTTTTTTTACCTTTTCTAGCTGTGTGTTCTAATGTAGATGAGGTCCAGCTCAATTGGTCTGCTCCATACAATCTGTTTTCTCAATATTGTGCTGCCCTAACTCTTTAGAGGTTTGTGAGCTAAAGCAATGACTAAGATATTTACCTTGAAGGACAGCTCATCCTCATTCTCTCCCTGGAAGTCATACAAAGCCTTGGCTTTTCCTTTCCTCCATCCTGGAGACTGTGCTGTCTTTACCCCAGCTGTAGAACATTGACAACACACAAGTTGATTACAAAATATTTGTTTACAAAATTTTTTATTTTAAAGAGAATTCCACAAGAAGAAGAAACTTTTCAGTGCTTGGATTCTCTCTCCCTACATTCACAAATAATGCATTATTAGTACATAGTGTGGAACACAACTGCAATAAATCCTCCATTTTGGGTTAACTAAATGGGTCACAATAATATAATAAAGTAATCATAATGAGAAATGAACTTCTACCACTATAGAAACTAAACGTCTTTCACTTGAAATCTGCTGTTGATATTCATTCAGGCAGATTGTTCCCTCTGCACTAGAAATGAGTTCATTTCATAGGAAGGGGATTTCAGAGATTGAGTCAAGAGCTTGTCCCACTGCTTACCTACCCAACCCTTCTCATTAACTGGAGTGTTACAGGGAGGAGTTGGACTTTCCTCTTCCTAACTGGAACCTCAGTTGGTTTAAAATGTAATGCAGGGATATTTAATAGGTGGACTGCAGGCCAAATCTGGACTTCCAGATGCTTTTGAATGGACCCTGAAAACTTTTTATTATGATAATTGTTGTTTTTTTATTTTTTCTGGAGCCTGGACCTTGACAAAAAATAATTGACTACCCTGATGTAATGTATATAATAATGGAGTAGTAGGTAACAGTATGAAACTCTGAAACTGACTACGTAAAGCCACCTTACTTTCTGTATATTCTGAGTCATAGGTATTTGAGTGACAAAAAACTAAAATTTTACTGCTTTTGGCTACTGTTAGCCATAGAGAACTAACTCCATTCTTAGAGAGTGAACTAGACTGGTTTCTTGCTCATGTTTCTTCAATTAAACAGAATAGAGTAAGTTAGTTTTTTGGACAGGGCCATCAATGCAACCCTACTGTCCACAAATTATGGGCCAAATCTTCAGTGGAGTTACACTGATTCACACCAGCTGCCAACCTGGCCCACTGCCTTCAGTTACACCTGTGAAACCCCACTGAAGGCTACAACATTGGACAGCTGTAACTCTAGATTTAATTTGAAGACAATGGTTTTACTGTAGTGATAAAGCCCAGGCCAGAACTAACCTGGCTTTCCTCTCAGATGTTAGTATTACTTTAGAGTACAGGGAACGTTAAACATTCCAAGCACTAATTAAACCTGGACATTGTTTACTGATATGAAGATCAGCTTCAAATGCAAACTAAATTAGAACAAAGTTTTCATCTCTAATGGTATCTCTTCAGCTGTAGTGACTGGCTCTGAGCCGTTATTTGGAAAATTTTGGTTCAAGGTCTAGTTTGATTTCTAGGCAATGGCACGTCACTGTAGTATTGCTTAGTGTTACAGATATTATACCTAGCTAATTACATCACCCTAGGAACCAGAACACCAGTCGTCATTATGAGCACTTCAGATAAGTGTGTTTGTTACCAGGGATGTGGGTTAAGAAATGAGAATTTGTCTTCCACTAGAAATACTGTACCAGAGCATGTCTGAACAAACACTGCTGGGAAAATGCCTTCGCTATCATTCAGTCTCCCTCTGCACCACTCTGAGTCCACATGCTCCAATATCTGGATGCTGTCTCCCTTTTTAAAGGATAAGTCTTCATTCGTTTCTGCTGTAAAATCATGAAGAGCTTCACACCACTCTCCAGAACGTCTATCAGTCTGTCAAAGTAAACGAACACAAGACCTGTTTGCAGGAAATGTCAAGTTTATTTTAAAACAGAGACTTGGATGGAGCCAGAGATTTAGACAGGGAGGGTAACCTGCATGAATACTATCCGTTTTTTTTTCCATAATGTTATATTTGCTTAATTGGTTTAACACAGATTAGAGTATTGAGGGGGGCGGGGAGTTTTATAACAATCCTGACTTGCAAAGTGTACAGAGGAGATCGTGAATCCACAGGTTTGGTTTACGGTGCTTGTAGAGGTGCACAATCCTTTTCTTGGCCCCATGCTTTGAAAGGACGAGAGTCAAGCAAATTTTAAATATGATCTTTTGTGTGTGCATGTTTTGCTTCTGTAATTTCTCCCTGTTAGATATCTCTTAGAGGCCTGACAAGGAGATTTTGAAAATACTGTTGTTTTGTTCCCCAGGTCACTTCTTATTAACTCAGGAAAGTGCCACAGAAGCTCGTTTTCAAGGAGGCTCTGCTGAATGAACAGGAACCGAGGAAAGTGAAGGGGTGATTTGTATCAAAGTCACACAACCACTGGTTCAACTGAATTTAAACCTCATGATCTCCCTAACCCCTACTCTTTTATTTTAACCCAGGGTTGTGAAATGTATGGCTTGTATAATGTATTGATAGGACCTGCCTGGCATATTCAGATTGTCCGTAATCTAAGTTTTCATAAATTAAATAAATTCTCTCAGCAGCTATGAGGGCTAAAACTTTCCAAATGGGAACAGTATGTAATTGATTCAGCGCAGACTGCTCTATCCCATATTAATCTGATTGAAGTGTCATCTTCAAAGCCCAATGATGAAACTTTCCTCCCACCATTAGCTATGTAATCACTAATAATTTTTTTTCATCTAGGGGATAAATGGAAGTAGAGTCCACTGGGTTGGGAACTGGGAGTTGCTATAGGGAAGGAAATGTGGAAGAAAGAACAGAGAAGACTCACAAAGGCAGGGAAAGAAGATAAACAAAGGGAAGGAATAGCAGCCGACTTTCTTACTGAGTGATGAATGTTACAGGAAGGCACTGAACCAGTAAGAGATAACTTTAGATATTACATACAGCCCATATGCTCCCCCTATTGCTGTCCAAACCACTGCTGAAAGCTGTAGGTATTCCACAGTGCATTGTGGGGCACAGAGTCCTGAATTTATAACCAAGCCAACAGACCTTAAATAAGCAAGGAATTAATCCCTTCCCACAAATGAATCTGACACCCCTGTGTTAACCATTATACTCTAAACAGTTGTAGATTAGAACAACATTTCAATGATCATCCAATCTGAGAAACTTTCACGTGCGTTACTCCTGTCTCATACTGTCTGCCTCCCCTTTTAACATATTTAATGGCGGGATAACAAAAACAAAAGACACTATCTAATGCCCATTACAAATTAAAAGCAGACTAAACTAAACTACAGTAGCTCAACAAATCACAATAGACTGAACAATAGAAATTACCTAAACAAAGGAAATAAGAGTAGGAACGATGTCTGATGACTTCCTACTACCAATTACTTCATCAATTGAGATAAATTGTAATTTAGGTTTCTGTGAGTAATTTATACAAAGCACTGAGAATAAAATGCTTAATAATGCCTACTAATTTCGATAAAAGTTGTGCAACTGATCTCCCTGTGCATCACTATGAAAATTTACCTTATGCAATTTACCTCATGTTAATTTGGCTTCAGTCTATTGAATTCCAATAACCTACCTGAGAAAGACAAGCAGAACTCTCCCTCTTGTTCGTCAGTGGTGCTCCTACACCTACATAATAAAGTATAAACAGTTCAAATATTTGCTCTTGCTCTTCGTAATTTCACTGGTGATGTGAGTTCAACATGTTGGAGAGGAAGTGAAAAATCAAGAACAGCATTTTGCGATACCAAATTACACTCAAAGCTTTTTTACCCAGCATGCTGGAGGTATTGGGGGTGCCAGTTAGTGAAAAATTCCGGTTAACTAAGATGGAGGAGCCCCACAAAACCCAACCTCGCACCCCCTCCCGCACTCCAAACTCCTCTGACCAAATTCCTCTGCCTAGGAGCGGCAGGGACATGTTGCTGCTTCCGTGGAGCCACGCAGAGCCAGGTAGGGAGCCTACCAGACCCATGCCAACCAGACTGCTGACGAAGATAAAAAATGCTGGTTCATAGAGCTTCCCAGCTGGTAAAGTGACAGATAACACAGCTTTTACTGTATTCAAGATCTGGCTTCTCTTCAAAAGGCTAATTTTCCTTTTAATTTTCACTTGTTTGTCCTCTTTCATTTTTGTCTCTTCTTCACTAATCCCTTTCCTCATTTTTTCTAGTCCTTATAAATAAAGTGCATTTTTCTTTCCAACTCATACATTATGTCATACTGCCTACATGCAATACTAATCGTTATACACTGTGGCTCTATTCCAGGTTACATACTTAGAGAGTGCTGATATATTGTACCTAATCCAGGCAGATCTTCAATAATTTCCACAAAGTTCAAGGGGAAAATTCCAGATGTGCCTTTCAGCTCTCCACTGGCCCATTCTTCATTTATATATTCCTTAAGAAGAATAATTTCACCTTCTGAAAAACTTAGCTCATCTTTCTGGTCTCCAATATATTCAAACCGAGCTATGCATCTCGGGCCCCTGCACAAACACAAAAGAATGAGTTGGCTTCACATATTCATTTTAATATGTTTGTCATTGCATTTCTTGTCTTGGGCACTACATAGCCAGAACAAATGGCATAGGATATCCACAATAGTTAGCATGAAGCAAAAACCACCATATTTATATCTTTCTGGCCAAAATGGATAAAAATGGGGGCCTAAAGGTTGTACTTAGCACAAAGCAGGCAGAAAGCTGCCTTAAAGGGGTACAAACTAGCCTCAGGCCTAGCTCTCTAATATCCAGTCCCCGCCTCTCAGTAGGGTGTATGTCAGGGATGGTGAGTAGCAGGCTGTAGGACACTAGGAATGGGAGGGAGTGAGGCAGCGTGTGCAGTGCTGTGGCTGATCCCTAGCTGGCACCGTGGTCTTGGAGAGCTACTTTAAAATTGCATCAGGTCTATTTTCCTGGCTGGCCTGCCCAGGATCAGGGGTTTGGAAAGGTGACTTGAAGCCACCCTGCCCCTGTGAACTCATGTTTTGCACGGTTAAGAAGCTGGCCCATTGAATATTTCCAAGTTAAGAAATACACAAAGAAGGAAAAGTAATGCTGTCTTATTCAGCTGAAGCCACATTAAAAAACAAAAAACTGAGCAACATAGGCTTTTAAAATATTTTTTTCTAGCTGGACAGCCTGTAGTCCATCTTCGGTGGGGGAGAGGGGGGAGGAAGAGACACACATCAGCAATAGCTGCAATCACATTTTTATTTAGTCTGTTTGATAGATAAGCCACCGTGAAATGCTAGCTTCACATACCCCTGCCCCCCAAAACCTTGAAAATGCAGCATGATGCTTTGTATCAGAGAAAACAATTTTCCTCTATTGGGACAAGCTTTATTTTTCCATGGTGGATTTCAGAAAATATAAACTCTTAATCTAGGGGAAAAAAATCAACGCCTCTGACAGCTTCACAATTTACAGCAGGATACTACACAGCTGAATTCAATTTTTTTCATTTAACTGGAACATAAAGTTGCTGTGTAGCAATATTTAAATCACTGAATGCACCAATTATTTATCATTTAGTACCACCCCAAAAATACAGGGTGAAGGAGGCTGTGATCCTAAGAGCCCCGCCAATGCCAGATGGCACTCTGTTGTCATGCTATTTTCCCAAAAGGTGGCATGTAATATATCACTGGAAAACTAATAACTCACTGATCATTAATATTCTTGCTCAATGAACGTATGGTTAACCCACAAAGAACTGTATAGATGTGCTGGAAATATGTGACTAAAATGTGTTTAAACCAGGGATGTCAGAGAGTTTTCAAAAACAGGTTTTCTACCGACAAAAGGAAAGAGGCCAGCATCTCAGATCAGGTGTGGCCAAATTCAATGGGCTAGTCACTTATATCAGAGGTTGCAGGATGGGATAATTTACGTTGTAAAAATCACCAGCAAGGGAGGAACCAGCGCAGAATCTACACCAGATAGCATGGTGTCCACACCCAGAAGGGGAAAGGAACTTTATCTGAGGATACATTTCAAAAGAATACATTTCAAAGGTTTACTGGACTATAAAGAGGAGGGAAGTGAACACCTGAGTTATCCTTTACCATAGGAATCAAAGAAACCAAGCGCTTTCAGCTCCATGTGTTGGGTCCTAGCTAAAGGTCTAGCCAGCCATGCAGGAAGAAAGACTATGGTGAGAAAAACCGCTTTGAAGAAAAAAGACACTAGTATGTTAAGTTGTTTTAGGCTTAGAAGCATATTTTTACTTTGTTTGTTTGTAACCATTTCTACCCTGATTCCTTATACTTGGTATCACTTAAACCTGTGTCCTTTTGTTAACAAACCTGTTTTACTTATACCATAAACCAACTCAACACTTTGATTGAAACAGACTGTTGGTTAACCCCAGTGAAGGTAATAAGCCTTGTGTACTGTCTTGTTAAAGGACCAGTTAACTTGTTTTTGTGAGTGTTGCGGAAAGACGTCTCTGAGGAACTTGGGAATGGGGTTCACTGATTGTTACCGTCGAGACAGGGTTTGGACTGGCAGAGTCCTAAAAAGTTCGCTGGCAAGGCAGACAAGCCAGTGTGTCAGAGAGCTGACACATAGCAAGTGGGAACTTTGCTGCTGCTATGCTGAGGCTGAGAGGGGTAACACAGAAACTCACAGTTCACAGGTGTTAAGAGGAATTCCCACCCACTCCCCACCTCTTTCTGTGATACCATTTGAACTCTGATCACATATTGGTCACCCTTCTTTACAATTCTAAATTTTCCAGTTTATTTCACTAAAATTTACCTTTTTTTTTTTTTTTAAGAGGGTGATACAGAGGGGCTTTTAAAATCAGACTGCTACTGTTGATCTTTTATAGTGGCTGTCATAGCTACCAGAAAAGTTTGAATAGTTCTACTATTAATTTGAAAATAAAACATTATTTTTAACTTTACCTTTAAGGGAAAGGCTCAGACTGTTTTGTGTAACCCACCTCTGCTTCATTTTGCTTTTCACTTTGCAAGTGAACAATCATGTAAGTCAACAAACTAGCACTGTCCAAAAATGACACTATGGAATGCAACTGAAATCAAGTTGTATCCATTTGAACCAGGAAAGATACTGCCTCTCGTAGTCTTTCCGTATTAAAATAAGTCTATAATAATTTTCATGCCTGGTCATGTGAGGTGCTGAGCATGTACAATTAATGGGAATGGTAGGTGCACAGACCTTCTCAGCATCAAGCCCTACAAGTAGCTATTCTCAGTATCTCAAAAAAGCAGATTTCAAAAAAGATTTATTTCAAAGTCAATGTCATCTGCCATTTCTTAAATCCATGAAGTTCAGTGTTATTTATATTCCTGCCAAAAATAAAACTGCATTGTTTTGAGTCTTTTACAGTAATTAGAGCTTAATTTCATATGAATGAGACAAAAAATGGAAAGATTCTTATTCAAATATTCCTAGTTTGCAAAAATTAAACAGCATAAACTAAAATATTGGTGCATCAGAGTTAGACTAAATTAACGCTAATGCCTCTGTAAATCTGAAGTAAACATAATCCTTCCGCTTATTTGTTTTTCATATATGTCAAGATGAACAAGAGAGCATTTCATAATGTGTATGAAACTCACTTAATACATGTTGATGAAAACAATACTTTTTTCTTGTTCTCTTCCTCTGGAACATCAATCTAATAATGAGAAGACCACAAAACAAAACAAAATAAAAAACAATACACACTCAATCTTAAAATTACAGTGGCATAAATTGAGCATATTTAATGTCAAAATTAGAATCGTCTCCATTCAAATTAGTGAATTACATTGCAGTTTCAGCTGCAGATGCCACACATAGGGTGACCAGATGTCCTGATTTTATAGATACAGTCCCGATATTTGGGGACTTGTCCAATATAGGTGCCTTTGTCTTATACAGGCATGTATTACCCCTCACCCCCTGTCCCGATTTTTCACACTTGCTATCTGGTCACCCTATTTACATGGCACTACATAATCACTGGAATGGTCCGATCATTGGCTACATGGGGGAAGGGGGCTGTTTTGATATAATCACTAACTCTTTGATGCCAATGACCCATCATCATTGCTATTCAACATTATGGAAACAAACAACAACTTTTCATAATTTACATTAATAACTGTGTTTTAATAGCAACAGTCCTCTTTGTTGTCTGCCTCTTTGTTCACTGGCAGAAAATGGAATTGGATACTACTACACACAGTTGCTTTTGGCTCCAGGCTCATAATTGATATTGTAATCTATTATCTGCTAGAGCAATTCAAAATTATCAAGATTACTGTTTAGAAATATCCATTCCCGGCTTTGATAGTCCAGATTTTACTATCTGTACCCCAAACAAACACGTCTCAAATTGTACTTTGGTCTGCATTGAAAGACGGAATGTATAAAGAGGTTAAGTGTCACCAAAAGCCCTCTTCCTTATCACATTTGGAGCTGTAGGCTGTGCACTAACCAAGGGACCCTGGATATATATGGTTTTAAGTTTTTATTTAAAAATATTATCACAGTCATCATCTGATCTCTTATCACACAAGAGTGCTGCAAAATATGCACCACAGCTTAGTGGATTAAACATAAGAGTGGGAGTCTAAAGACCTTGTTTGTAGTCCTGGCTCTCTCACTACTCACTGAGGGCCTGACCCAACTCCCTCACTAATCAATGGGAGTCTTTTCATTGAACATCTGTGGGTGCTGGATTGGGCCATGCTTTACCTTGGGATAATGGCTACCTGACTAGGGCATCATGGGGACTAATTAGTTAATGTTTGAAGTGTACCATAGATGCTAAGTATTATTATTTGATGCCTAGACCTCATGCTGATATCCAGCTTAACATTATCAGACAGAGAGAGAATTGGCCCTTGTATCAATACTGAATGCACCAATTATGTATCATTTAGTACCACCCCAAAAATACAGGGTGAAGGAGGCTGTGACCCTAAGAGCCCTGCCAATGCCTACATCCCCAATGAGCTGATTATCTGTTAACTGCTTTTTTAATAAAGTGTTCTCTCTTCCCAATAGATATTTTTTAAAATTTCCAAACTGCAAAGAAAATATTTTTAGCACTAAGAGTTTAATTCACTTTTAAAAATAAAATAAAATTTCAAAATTAAATATTAGTAAGCAAGAATCATTCCTGAGTACACAGAAAAATTTAAAATGGGAGCAGCTCAGGAACATGTACCTAGGTTCATTTCCCCTTATTTATTAGTTACTGGATCCCACAGTGTGATGTCTAACACTTCCAGTATTCTCTGACAGAGTGAGCCAAATGCAGGCCTGGCGCAGTTCCACTGACTTTGGGCTTGTCTATATGGGTCCCAGTGCAAATTAGAGGATCATGAGTACTCTCTACCTGTTCCAAGTAGAACCCACTGATGCAAATTAAAAGCTACCTAATTCATGTTAACATAATCTTGTTTCAAACAGGATTGTGCATGTTTACACCAGTGCTGAATTTGGCCCATGATGGTCACTCAAAGTTTTATTCTGTTTTAAAACAGTGGTTTTAAAAGTTAGCCATCAATAGAAATCAAATTGTGAATTACATAATGTTTGTTTGGAAACATGAAGAAGGTGAAGGGTGCAGTCTGTTTACCTAACAAATCTCCGTATTAGTCCTGTGTTGGAGTAACACTCCCCACCTCCCCCCAGTCCCACTATTCCCAACTATGACAATATTTTTCATTCAGTAATGGTAGTCAGCATATTAAAATTCACGAACCTAAACGGTTAAAAACCAGAATCAGAGCCTCTTATGTATGACTGCGTCACATTAATATTGAAAATTATTCATGTAGCAGGCAGCAATTCCAAAAGTAAGTTGTGCATGTGTAACTTAAGATGTGATTTTAACCCAATTTAGTTAAACCAGTGTAAACAACTGTATAAACATGGTTATTTTGGACTAGCTAAAGTTGATTCCTAATGGACTTGAGCGAAACCAAAATCACCACGTCCACAAAGCTTTTGGCACCATTTTAACTAAACTGGAATCACACCTTAATATCCACATAAACAAGCCCACAGAAATGTGACATTGCTTGCCCTAGGTCACATATTGAGACAATGGCAGGGCTGGGAATGGAATCCAGATCTCTTGACTTCCTTGATCAGTGCACTATCCCCCAAGATGACTGAAAAGATACGTAAAAGAAGTGGAAGTTTCTATACCACTATCAATAGGCCCTGGTCTACACTACAAATTTATGTCAGTATAACTACATCTCTGAGGAATGTAATTATACCCCCTAACTCCCAGTGTACAGAGTGCTATGTTGACGGAAGGGCTTCTCCCATCAACATAGCTGCCACCTCTCAGGGTGGGGGAGTACCTACGCTGGTGGGAGAAGCTCTATCATTGGCATAGGTAGGATCTTCACTTACTGCTTCAGCGACCCAGCTGCTTCTGCGCTGTAAGTGTAGACAAGTCCTTAGAAAAACGGTGTCTGTTATGTCCTGTCTCTCAGATTCCCTTATCCAGGTCTCTTTGCATTGATCAGGCTATCCAGTAAAAATTAACAGCCATGGTGTTATCGCCTCAATACTTCCTCACCACTGGTTTGATTACACTTATTGTACATAGTGACCCTTCCTTTTAGAGGTTCCAATTTGTTTTCTTTTTGGGAACTTTTTTACTGGTGATGTGTGTCATTCAAGAGGTTTTGTTTTTGTTTTTCCAAAATAAACTTGTCTGCTGCAATTTTAAAAACATACTTCAATAACAACATACCATGTCAGGGTGCACATCTTGGGAGGGTTGAAGGCATCCCAACACTCTCAATCCATTTAATGCAAATCCTTGATGGGACTTCTTACTTAAGTGTAGTTATTTAAAATAATCTGCTCTGTAACACCAGGGAAACGCCCATGGGAATTTGCCCAGATGAAACAGAACAGAATCTGGTCAGGGGTGATTTATGAGCATTTCTTAAGTAACAGCTACGATTCTCTTACCTGACTTTAAATTAACATGAGAATCATACCTATAATGGCTGGGCAGAGTTGCAAGATTAAGTAGATTTCTAATATCACACAAACAAACTGATCTCTCTTCTGTGCACTGATGCAAAATTTACCTAGATAACAAGTGGAATAAAATGCACAGGAGAGAAGGTAAATTAGGCCTGGAGCATGAACCTGAGTGGAATACACTATATTTCAATGGAAATGGGCTACATACAATCACTTTAACAAAGTTGGTAGGAAATATCCCTGTGCGATTCTCAAGTTTTCCTCTGTACCACTCGTTATCTATTTTCTCCAGAAGATAAACAGTCTCTCCAGAATGGAGGTCCAAATCATCAGCATGCTCTGTAAGACAGTATCATTTCAGTTACAGTCAGTGTCAAATGAAGTGAATTTCTCTAAGTAAAAGCTTATTAAATATACACCATACCCAAAAGTTGAATCAGTTTTTAAAAATCTTTATTAACACGGGCATACGGTTTGATATGTAAGCTTTAACTCAAAATTGGTCTCAGCTAAAACCATGGATCAGAACATCCACACATTCAGGGTAAGTTTGGATCCAAACTTAGCAACCTGGGCTCTGCAATTGCATCACATTTCAAGTTCCTGTGAAAAATCAAAATGCTACATGCCTTTTAAACCTCAGTGTTCCAAAGAGCAGAAGAAAAGTTTTGACTATTTTCTTCTCCGCTTTGGTAGCACATTTTACACGATTAGTCAAACTATCCACTTATTGGTATTATTTATGTGCACTCACCTGCTGGAAAGTCATGCAGCACTACAGCATGAGGAGCACTTTTGTCAGAAACCCTCTCAATATTGTTTGAATCCTTACAAAAAACATAAGCAATTTAGAAATCATGAAAGATATTAACATGAACATTCCATTCTTGATTCTGAAAGATTTTTGGCTGTGTACACAATTCCATCATGCATGTATGATTCCAAACGGTCACCTTTAAAGAAAGGAATTATTATTACACATACATTAATGGGCCTGATTCTTCTCTCACTTATACTTGTTTAAATCAAAAGTAATTCCACTGAATGCAGTCACCCAGGTGTAGAACCAATTTAAATGAGAAGAAAATTGACGCAGTGTATTCATATCCAGTACGTCTTATCCGACTGTATTACAACAATTTTGAGTTTCGCAGCACACTCTATCTGGAGACTTTTGCCATGTTATTCTAATGGTACCTCCTTTATACCCCTTAAAATCTCTATAGCCCTTTTCTGTCATAGTAAGGACTCTCACAGTAACTCTTCCTTCTTCCAGGAGCGCCAGACTTTGCTGCTTGATGGCAGTTATATCTTCCCCCCCTTTTTGGTTTTTGGCCATCAGCTATGTCATCTCCATAACACGTGTCGCACATGAAGTGTTAATCTAGAGGGTTTTTTACGTTGCAGTGCAAATAAAGACACTCTACTGAGAAATGATTTGGTTGCGGCGGCACATGACATTCAATGTAAAACTAAACAGATATTAAATTTCAACATCGGCAGGTCTTTGAGTTTGCAGATTCCATGAACATGTGATGTTTCACATGAACATTTATTATATCCATGAAATTTTGGTTAAGTTGGGGATGCATTTTTACATTGACTAGTTCCTTTTCTACACCAGGAAAAAAGTTTCTAAAAAATTTCTCATTGTTTCTAACATCAAGTTCGGCTGAACAAAGGTTAGCAACATTGTGAGCCCTAGTACAGATGGGATATCAGCTGTCCCCACATTAAACATCACATCAATTATGCTCAGAGCAGTTGTGTGGAATATGAAAAGGAGTACTTGTGGCACCTTAGAGACTAACCAATTTATTTGAGCATAAGCTTCCATGAGCTACAGCTCACTTCATCGGATGTAGCTCACGAAAGCTTATGCTCAAATAAATTGGTTAGTCTCTAAGGTGCCACAAGTACTCCTTTTCTTTTTGCGAATACAGACTAACACGGCTGTTACTCTGAAACCTGTGTGGAATATATATATTATATATACACACACACACATAAATGAAGTTTCCCTAGGGAAGACAAAATGTTTTCATGCATTTTGAAACTCTGGTGAATTTTGAGCTGGGATTGGCTGCATGGTTAAAGTCAAGTAGCTATAGTCATAGGATATTCCTGCTGGTTTCCTGATTGGCTAAACACTCCTCGGTGCGTGAATCCGGGTCAGCAGAAGTCATTTTGACTTATTTTCTCAGGGCTTGTCTACAGTACAGCATTCAGCTAGTTGCACTTCAGTTGCTTGTATTGCACTAACTTGAAGCACCAGTGATTGAGTGTCTCACTCTCAACCATTTTAAGGTTTGCCCTCAAGTCCACACTAAATCAGCCCTAAACAGATTAGAGTGGGCGATCATAAATTCATTCATAAACCTTAGTTGACCAGCTGAGAGCCCTCACTCTGCCCTTTCTGCAATGCGCCCCAGGTTAGCCCTGCCTACTCAGAAATATCCTCCCAGTCATACCTCCACCCCTGCAGTGCAGGTCCTCACACAGTGATCTTGCCGTGGATTGCAAACTGAGACTACCTCAGCCCACCTGTGATTCGTCAGAGTAAGATCATCAGCTAGTAGCCCATCAGTGGTTCACTAGTTAAGGAGCAGCATATTGCTGGAGGGATGGGTCTATATAGGAGTTGGGGGGACCATGGCTGAGTTATGGGGGAGATTCCATAGTAGGGGGTATTGCAACAGAGAGAGAGAGAGAGCACAGCCTCATCAGATCATCCAAAAAGGTTGGCAGACTGACTTTTCTGAGTGTATTGGGGTAAGTTTATAGGGGAAATACTGAGGGCTGATGAATAATTGCTTTATTTGAATATAATTCAATGCAATACAAAGAGTACATAACATGAACACAGTGCAAAAACTGAGCAATGTGAATTACAATGTACTGGAAATAAATGTATTCTTAATATGTATTAAATAAAAATTGCACACGTTTGATAAAATCATAGAATATCAGGGTTGGTAGGGACCTCAGGAGGTCATCTAGTCCAACCCCCTGCTCAAAGCATGACCAATCCCCAACTAAATCATCCCAGCCAGGGCTTTATCAAGCCTGACCTTAAAAACCTCTAAGGAAGGAGATTCCAACAGCTCCCTAGGTAACCCATTCCATTCCTCCTAGTGAAAAGGTTTTTTGTAATATCCAACCTAAACTTCCCCCACTGCAACTTGAGACCATTACTCCTTGTTCTGTCATCTGCTACCACTGAGAACGGTCTAGACCCAACCAATGTGTTGCTGAGAGCTTGGAGTTGCTATTCCTATTATTAATCATTTTACCGTTGTGCCTGAAACGTGCTAAGCACTGTACAAAATGCATAGCAAGGCACAATCCCTGCACAGATGAGTTTACCATCTAAAAAGATTTAATTAATTCTTAATGTTTACCTTTTGCTTGCTTTTCAGATGCTCATCTCGGCGGGTGATTATCTTCATATGAGACAAGTGCACTTTGCCCGTTTCCCCTCCCTTTTGACACTTGAAGTAATTGCCGTCGATCTGCTCCAGCAGCACAAGAACATCCCCACGCTTTAAGGTACAGCAACATTTTTTGAAACCAAGAGATTTAATAAACCAGTATTACATTTTTCAGAGTGTCACCTTTAAAGCTTAAAGGAGTTGATGCTTTAACATAATAAAAGACTAATGATTTAGCATTAGGGAGAGAGAGAGAGAATTTCTTTTACCTTGCAGCTGAGTTCTCCAGGGTTTCTAGGAGAGAAATCATCCTTGGCAATTCCATGAGGCACAGGCAGCTTAAACAAAAATCCAGACAAATTATTCACAAATCAAATGAGCTCTCACACTACTAAACACCTGAAATTCATGCTGCATGAGCACAAGAGCCTATACAGTGATGCAATGTAATATAGATACACCCACCTTTCCCTCCTATGCATTTTGGCCACTGGACAAACAATTTAGAGAGAGATTTTCAAAGGTGTTTTTTTTTTGTTTGGTTTTTTTTTTTTAAGGAAAATGGGTATTTAGCACTTAAGTGCCATTTGTGCCTTTGAAAAATACCACCTATACAATACAAGTCAGAGTTTAAAACCAGCTAAGGGTGCATGATCAGAGGGGACAAGAGGCCTTTCCCGTATCTCAGTCCTTGCTCACCCCACAGTGTAGCTCCCATTTCCTCCTAGAACCCCTGGTTCGTTCACAAGACACCCAAAGGCTGTGGAGAAGGTAAAGAAGGAAGCAGATATATATAGATATATATATATATAAACACCACCACTACGAAAATATGCTGAAGGTGAGGAGCAGCAGACTCCTCCCTCACAATAAAGCACCTTATACTCTGTACTGGAAACAGCTCTATCCTATATGCAAAAGCCAGGCACAATATCTCCACTCTCACCATGTATTTATTGTAGAGACTATGTCCTGGTTTAGGTCGAGGCGGTAATGCTGGGTCTTGATTTTTTAAAACTTGACTCTTTGCTCTCTTGACTCCAATTCCAAAGATGTCATGTCTTTTATGGAGTGTCAGGTCAGATGAGGATCGACAAAAAGGGTCCTTTTGGGAAGAGGTTTTGGTTCCAGAGTGTTTTGGTGGAGGTGGCCTTCCAGGAATGCCTTTAAGTGGAGGCAGTCGAGCTGGTACAAGTTTTCCATCCACAGGCCTAGAGATTGGTTGAATGATCAAGAGAAGTGTGCATTTTAAACGAGCATATAAACCCCTCTAATCTCTGAGACAGCCACACAGCATTCAATAGGGAAATATAATTAATTGAAACATGAAGAACAATACAGTAGAATCTGGATTATTTGAAGCTCTCTGGAAACACCTGAAACCTCTGGATAATTGGGGGAATTGAATAATCTCAGAAACCGTCTCAGTAGGGTTCCTTGACTGCAGATTTCATATCCTGCTGGCCAGTTCCAATTACAGGGAGCTGGCTGGTTGGCTGGCTTCCCCAGGGCCCTCTAACTAGGTAAGACTTCAGCCAGGCCACCTACCATTAAAGAGCTTTGTCTGAAGCCACCCAGAGCTGAAATGCTTTGAATGAGGTGCTTTAGCTGAAGACCTGATGAGCATTTCTGGTTCACCTGGACTTAGGGAATCAGTCTGGCTCATTTCTTGGCATCTCACTTATCTGAAACATCCTGTCATGTGAACCAAGTCATGCCCCCAGCTAAACTGATGGGACAAGAACCTACTTTGGATAACAGACTTCATCAACCATTTGCCACATGAGATTATTCTGTACAGAAAGCTACATTCAGAATGTCCAGGCTTCCTGGTTAAGTTCTAAGTATAAATTTTCAAAAGTGCCCAAGTGATTTAGGAGCCTAAGTCCCATTGAATGTCTATAGGACTCAGACTCCTAAGTAACTTGTACACTTGAAAATGTAAAAGAGCTAAAAAAATGGTGCTGTCTATACTGTGTATTCAGGGAGTATGATTTTCAAAGGCTAAGAATGTGGCTAAATCAATAACTTGTGTACTCAAAAGGTACCTCTCTTCTAAATAAGGACTGCTTTCCTGTCAAATTTCAGCTTTGTATCCCTAACTGGATAGGCACTAATGCTGTTCAAAAACAGGATGCGTTTTGGGGTTTTTTTAAATAACGGAGAAATCTTTATGCAACCTTGAATATAGTGACACTGATATTATAAACACCACAATATTACATGTTTCCTCTACAATTTTCTCTGGCATTTTTTTTAAAGAGGTTCATTAGTTCAACACAAACAAGTATTCACTAGCATGAATTCTCAAAAGGTCTGTAATAACAATAAGCCACAACAAGGTGTGTATTAATAGGCTTTTAGCCTGTGCTTCTGGTATTTTCATCAAGTGCCTTCAACCACTCGAGAAGAGTATTAATAAGCTTGTTAATGCACCCTCCACATGTTCTTTATTGCTATTACAAGATGGGCTCTAATCAATACACAGTTTTGTGAGGATTTATGCCAGATATCGTTCCATTATGAAAAAAGCCTTCTAAAAGAGTAAGTGAATATAGTAGAAAAATGGTTATATACTTTTCTCAAATATTTTGAAAATATTTATTTTAACCCTTTCTCTCTTTTTTCAGAATTTCCTGGACCTTCACCTCCCTATTCCCGTCCCTAAGAAACCCAGCTGTCATTTCAGCACCAGTTAATGGCCTTACGTCCCCCTTCCTTCAACTCACTTTTGTTTAAAAAAAAAATAATAATGTGAACGAGAGAAATCTTTCCATCTATGTTCAGTTTCTTCCCCCACCCCACCCCATCCCTAACCTCCCTCCAAATAAGCATTTTAATCTAAAACGACAAACATACAATTAGGACTGTTCCAAATCTGAACCACAAAAATAACCAGATTTTCAGCCCACTTTTTGTGAGGCAATATTATCAAATATCCAGCCTAAGAGATCTCATGACTGGAAAAATCACAGGGTTGTTATTAATCAGAGGTCTTTTGTGAACTTGAGCGGAAAGGGAGGGGACAGAATTTCTATCTACTGGGTACACAAAGAACATGAGGGAGAGGTCAAGCATGATCTAAAACTAAATAAAGGCAAAAAGTGATCACATATAAAGAGAAACAATGAGTCATCTCATTTGCGCTCAAGGAAACTCTTCTGATAAGCACTCTAACATTAGGAGATGCACTTAAACTTTCATAACAGAAATAGAGCTTTATTATCATGATACCCTAAGCAGAGTAAATTCAGTTCCAGGATCAGCTCAAGCCTCCTGATATAGGAAGGGGGAGAGGGTGATATAGTAAAACTCTGTGCTTTGGTACACTACCAACTATAAAACCCATACATAGATATCCGTGCCTAAGTGGCATGAGCTTAGCAGCAGATTTTCTACCACCCACCAACCTGTCCCTGGCAGTCAGTGGAGCCCTGGCCCAGGGCTGGCCTGCTTCCTTTTGCCTGTGGGTGCTACTCCTCTTCCTGTTGCTGAAGGGGTTAGGGAGGCTGTCATTCCTCCCACAGTTCCACTAGGGTTTCGGGACTGAAGAGTAAGCAAACAGTGGAGGTACTATACATAATGCATCTAGAGCTTCAGAAAGGCAGCTGACCTGGCTCCTTCCTCTTCAGCAACAATTCTTAGAAGGGCAACGGGTCCCTCTTTGCTCCCACAGCCCAAGCCCAGCCACAAGAGCAAGTGAAGATAGCTGTTGATAATCTTTTCTGTGGAGGAGAGGATGGTCTCCAGCTCTATCTGCTTTTAATTATGGACGAAGGGGCTAAAGCTGAGAGAACAGAGTGGCAGTCAAACAATAAGAGGAGAGCTAAGTTGCAATCTTTCTAAAGGCCTCCCTTCACCACCATACCAATTAGCCACAATATGGTGTGCATTAGTTGGCTATTGGTGCATGCCTAATTTATTAGTGATTATATCAAAAGCACAACTTACACAAGCCTACTGTCTTAATAATATACAATTGATAAGTATGCATACTAGACCGACTAAGCAAACCAACCCAGTAGCTAATCTCAGAGCCCTGAAATTGTTACTTAGAAATTCTACTCACCTGGGGGGCAGCACAGGCTCTGTCCAAGTAGTACCTGTTGGATCTGAATGTTCAGATTCCTACAAGAACACAAAAATGCAATTTCAGTTTATTTAAGAGACATTAACAGGTTACTGTTTAAAAAGATGCCTTTCTTATTTAAATTGTACTAAACAGAGAAGAACTTCAAATCAGAGGCCAAAAGAAGTCTACCAACGGGAACTTTTTAGGGCAATGCTGTACAAGGAGATATTAATAGGAGCCCTGGGATGAATTTAAGAAGGGGAAAATTTAGGCTGAATATCAGGAAAATTGTAAATATAATAATAACTCTTAGCTTGAGGGATAATATTTCTCTCTCAAAAAATGTGGTGGGAGCACCATCACTGCGGACATATAAAAAATAGACTGAACGATGCACTAGAAAAAATATTGTATGGAAGAAACCTGCACTGGCAGGGGATGGACTAGATCAGAATTGTGTTGTCTCGAAGTTACTTGACTCTTCTACATTCTCTTTCAGACAATAGCTCTCTTTGCCATGCAGCTAATAGGGCGATCATGTCATCCCTGGTGGTGAGGATTTCTTCTTATTAATAATAATTATTGGTATTACCATAGTGTGTAGGAGCCCTAGTCATGGACCAGGACCCCATTGTGCTAGGTGTTGTACAAATAAATAATAAAGATAAAGTCTCTGCCCCAAAGAGCTTACAATCTAAGTATAAGACAACAGACAAGAGAGTGATACAGACAGATGGGGGAATATAAGGAAACAATGAGTCTATTAATATTGGTCAGCATGATGGTCAGCCTAACTGTTGTCAAGTTTTTTGTAGACATCATGGCAAATTAGAGTTTTAAAGAGGGATTTGAAGAAGGATAATGAGTTAGTTTTGCAGGTGTTTATGGGGAGCTACTGCAAAGTATGTGGGGTAGTATGGGAGAAAGCACAAATGTGCTTGTTTGAAAATCTATCAAATGGGCGATGGAGGCTAGCATCATGGCCTAATCAAAGGCAGGAGTCGACTTCTCAATACTGAATGAGAGAAAATAGGTAGGGTGGGAATAGGTGGTGAAGGGCCTTGAAAGTGAAGACAAGTAGCTTAGATTTGATATGATAGAGAAGGGGGTGCCTGGGGAGGAATGCAAAGAGAGGGATGACATGGTCAGAGTGATGGGCTAGGAAAGTGATTTTGCAGCAGCATTCTGAATGGATATGAGCAGTGCAAGACTGTATTTGTCAAGGCCAGAAAGAAGGATGTTGTAGCAATTGAGCTGGTGAGAGCCTGACAAGGGTTTTAGCTGTGTGGGTGAATATGAAAGGCCAGACGTTATGCAGAAAGAATCTGCAAGACTTAGACATAGCCTGGATGTGAGCACCTCAAGAGAGATCTGAGTTGAAGATGACAACCCAAGTTATGGGCCTGAGTGACAGGTGGGACAGTGGTATTATCCACAGCGATCAAGAAAGGGGGCTTGGGTGGGGGAGATTAAAAGCTCTGTTTTAGCCATATTGAGCTTGGCAGCATGACATCCATGAAGAGATGTCAGAGAGATAGGCCAAGATTTTAGTTTGGACAGAAGGAGACAGATCTGGAGTAGAGAGGTAGCTCTGTGAGTTGTCAGCATAGAAATGGTAGTTGCATTTGTGTTGGTGGATGCGATTACACAGAGATAAGGTATAAAGGGAGAAGGAAACCAAGAACAGAGCCCTGTGGAGCCCTCCTGGAAAGCCAGAGGGGGGTTGAGGAGGATCCACTGAGGGAGCAATTAAGAGAAGACCAAGTCACAGGAGCCAATTGAGAACAAATTTTCAAAAGAACTTGGTGCACTGTGTTGAAGGTGGCTGGCAGGTCAAGACGGATGAGGATGGAGTACTGGTTTTGAGCCTTGGCTAGGAAGAAATGTTTAGAAACTTTGTTGAGAGCAGTTTCAGTGGAGTGCAAGGTGCAGAAGCTGGATTGGAGAGGGTCTAGGCAGGAACTCGGGGAGAGGAGCTCCAGACTATGATGGTAAGTATGTATTCAATAATCTTAGAGATGAAAGGGAGAAGGGGGGCAGTAATTGGAGAGGCAAGTGGGATCAAGGGTGCGTTTTTTTTTTGTTTTTTTTTTTTTTTAAAGAGAGGAGAGACTAAACCATGCTTGTATTGTGAAGAGAAGCATTCAGAAGAGATTGAGAGGTTAAAGAGAAGAGTAAGGGAGGGAATGAGAGTAGGCACGAAGGAGATCAGGAGATGGGATGGGGTCACTCAGGCAAGTTAGAGGCGTTAGAGGAGGAGAGTAGATAAGAAACTTCTGAATCTATGACCATGGAGAAGAGAATCAAAGCAAGGGGAAAAGAAGGCAAGACATTGGTTTTTGTTTTGCCTTTGTAGGCCGCATCCTTTTACAGATTATTCCGTGATACAGATTATTATTATTATTACAGTGATAATACAGATTATTCCGTACTAGTATCTTCTCCTACTAGCACATCACTGATCATGAGTGAAAAGTAGAAGAGATGCATTTGAGAATAAATTATTGTTCTCAGGCTCTGGATAAACTAGTGGAAAATGTCTATATAATGCAGCCAGAGGTGAGAAAAGGTTGCTGTCAAGTTCCCCTTTATCATCTGAAGCAATTTTTTCCCTCTCAGACTGGCATACAGACAGAGAGGTGCCTCCTTTTCTGAAGACGGAGGATGCATTTTCAAAGGGGTGTGTGGGAATTTGGCCATGTTAATCCTATCAGTTTAATGCCCTCTGCAAGGCTTTGAAAGTTTACCCCAGGGAGCATGACTACAACTGCTAAAGTACAGAAAACAGAAGATAAACATGATCAAAGCATAACAAAGTGTAAATCTAAATCAACCAAGTGTTTTCCAGCACTGACAACAACCTAAATGATGTAGCTTAATTAAAAAATAAAATATGGAAGAAAAACATATGAAATGCCTTTTAATTGAGAGTAACATCCCCACCCCGAAACTACTTATTTCACTTATTGAGCAATTTGTTACAAGAGACTGTTTGCTTTGCTAACCAAAGGATGTAATACGGGTACAACTTACCCCTTTTCTTGTTTGTTTGGCATTACTAGGCTTTCCAGCAACAATCCCAGAGGTGCTCCCAATTGGTTTTTCAGCAGGAAGGGGTGGAGGGATATGTGGAACTTCATTTAAGGCTGGAAAAGTGTTAAATTGTAAATCTAATAAGTTCTTTGTAGGGACCAAACGGGAGTATAAAAAGATAGATATTAATGATCAAAATGGATTCCCCAACACTTCTTTGTGATCACAACTCCCTTAGCCTGTACAGGTAGGATATAAGCAGGAACACTGGAAAATACTAAGGAGGTGCATAGGAAATGTCCCCATTTTGAGAAACATTGTAGGACTTTCCTTATTGTGTAACCAATCTGCCTTTAAATCCAAGGACACTGGCTTTTTCCTCAAGTACGGTGAGGTTAGGGCAGTCTGGAGAGAGTTTAGTGTGGTAGAGGTGAGAGAACAGAAGTGAAGAGAGACAGGTATGGTTCCTGCTATTACAAGATGGAGGGGTTCATCTCTAGTCCATCAATAAAAGCTACTAAAAAGAATTTAATGATTCCACACCATTGGCTTTAAATGCACTCTCTGATTGAAATCTGTAAAATGTTTGCACAAGTTCTGCCAATATACTTATCCATAATGCGTCCGTACAGACTGGGACATTTTTCAACCTATTTTACAAGGTATTTGTGTATTCAAATAATGCACCTAACAAAGTCTGAGGCAGTTCTTTAAACCCGCTGGGCTTCTACCCATGCTCAGAACCATGTAAAAAACGCTTAATGTTAGCCTAGACAGTCTAAACATTTAAAATCTTTTAAAGTTATTTTTAAAAAGACCAAGTGAGAAGTTACCATCCAAATGAAGGCCTAGAGTCTTATCTTACGAATCAGCTGATCACTGCATGAAGGAAGCTCTCAGGAGAGAATGTGGGGTTATTCTATTTAGCATAGAACATTTAACTGTATCTCAGTGACCTGAAAGTCTGGATTGGAATTTTAAAAAACCAAACAAAAAACTCCAAAGGCGAATCCATCCCTTAGACACTGAGTAGTAGGAGACTAAGCAAAGAAGAGCTAAGTTAGATAAGCAAGAAAGCTTTATTAAGCCAGTGTGATGGGGACTAAAAGAAGGCTTAACTGCAAGAGAGAAATCTCTTCTTAACATACTGATTTTAAAAGAGCATTAGAGAGTTATTTTTACACACCTCTTTCAAATCCTGATACAGATGGCTTAATTTTCCACTCACATCCCTTTCACAAACAATATTGCCAACCCTAAGAGTTCAAAAATCAGAAGACAGGTGATGTTTTCACCTCTGTTCCTTCTCAGGTTTTACACTTGGGCGGTGGGAGGGGGAGCAGCTTTAACTCCCAGTTGGACCTCCACAGATGCCCAGTGACTGGGAGTTGCTGAAGGGAGGTGTTGAATCAGTAAGTTCCTAAGAACCTGGCCCTTTCCTTTTTTTGACAGTGCTATTCATTTGTTCTGCTGTGTTGGCTCCGTACAGGAGCCATCTCCCTCCATAGCAAGTGGGGCTGAAGTCACCTTGAACCACTGCTGCCTGATCTTTTCTGGGGGCAGGGCCCTCCAACAAGGTTTAGTCCAGCCCAATCCCCCCATGATGACAAGGCCTTTGTGCAGCTACAACTGAGTCAGACTGAAACCCATGACAGCCTCGGTTGCTGGCTTGGCATAGGGGTGACTGAGTGGCATCGGTGGCCTGATCAGAATGGATGATCTGGTGGTCCCTTTTGGCCTTAAGCTCTATGACACTAAGGCTACATCTACACTATGAGATAGGGGTGTGCTTCCCAGCTCACATATACATACTATACTCATCACGTACAAAGAGCAGTATAGTCACGGTAGCATGGGTAGCGGCAGCGAAGGGACGGCTTAGCCATGCTGAGTACATACTCACCGGCTTCAGGCAGGTTTGTACTCGGCATGGCTAAGCCGTGCCTGCGCTACGGCGACCTGTGCTACAGCTACACTACAATGAGAGCTGGCACGAGCATGCGTATATGAGCAGGGGAACCACACTCCTAGCTCGTAGTGTGGACGTAGCCTTAGTTTTTGCAACAGCTCGCATTTGACAATAGGGATAGTTGGCTCCACTCTGGGATCTGAAGAGCTTCACAGGCCACTCTGCTTACTGCCCACTTTCCCCCTTTACCTCCATTTCTTTCCCAGTTGCATTCTCTTGCTGAGTGGATCTTCACACCCCTCTACCAACTGAGAGAGCATGACTGAAGCCCTTGGGGGGCAGTTCAGTTGCCACTAGAGAGCAGCAAGAGACCGTATTATTTGTCTTGCAGCTAAAGAAAAAAAAAAATCTGTCTGGACATGCATATTAACAATCGAAACCTGAGAATTACACTGGGAAGGTGGAACACACCTATCTACCGTCATTAGGCTCTTACAGCCGAGGGTACATATGATTGTGCAAACCAAAAAGGTTATTACAAATTTTGAAATAGATTTTTTTTACAGCTTTTCTCTGTATTTTTCTAACTATTTCCACTGAATTTCTTACCAAAAAAAAAAAACACACACCACACTAGAGTTTCAGTGGAAAACTAAACACTCTTTTGGAAGTAGTGATGTAAACGTAAGGAGAGGCTAAAACACCACCACTGGGGTACCATGCTACTACAAATCTGACACAGTGTAGAGGTATGTGGGTTTTGAGTTGATTTTAATAATCTCCTCTTGCGTAATTTCTCTCTTTTGCTTGTACTTTTGGGCCCATCTATGAGGGATGTGATGATTCCTCTGTTTTGGGAATCAACCCCAGGGTGAAAATTTTTAGTTTACGAAATCTGAATCTTGGCAACATGCAATAAAGCACTCAACAGATTGAAGATTTCAGCACTAAGACATCTAATGCTTCTCCTCTGCAACTTGCCTGCTTTGTGAGGGCTAATCAGTTCCAGCTCTTGGTGGCATGGATTGGGAGATGGAAGACATTGTGGTTAATGGTCAAGATGGGACCAAAATGCCACTTTTGGTATCCAAGGTTTGTGGTGCTATTTTTTTTTTAATTATTTCTAAAAACCACCAGCCAAATGCCAGTACTTGAACAGCTGTGGATTTTAGAGCCAAAATAATTTAATCCCTGTCAATATTAAGCAATGAAGTCATGTTTACATCTTCCTAGAAAACTAACGAAGAGTTTAATACAAAAGGCGTGAGCTTCCATAGGAGTGTCTACATTTGCTAGAGAAACAAAGTTAGCATCTTTATATTAAACTATTCTTTAATTACCATTTTCTAGAAAGATGTAAACATGACTTCACTGTTTAGTATTGACAGGGATGAAATTATTTTGGCTAAGATTTTTCTAGCAGTTAATGAAACTAGCTTTAGGTAATTCAGTATTTCAATAGTGATTTCTGATCAAATGATTTATTTATTGAAGTCTCTCTGAAAACTTCAGATAAGAAATAAAAGTGTGAAGGACTTACATTTCCCTGGTTTAGATGGGATTCTGATCACCGTAGGCTTTCGTGCTATAGCTGGTTGAACTGTCTGTTCCTTTGCAGGCTCATTTTTGAAGGGGAATTGAAAGGGATCTAATGAAAAAACACAACTTATTTAGCATGTCTTTGTTAAACACACACCTTGACAGACACTTCATTCATTATTCAACCACTTGTATACTTCACGACTAAGGGAAAAATCACCATCTCAGTATCGAGAGACAATAAATATAAAGCTAATGAAAGCAGATTACTTTGCCCTTAGTAAATAATGTACTTTTTTCTAAAAGTGCACTGAGAAGAGATTCAAAGATGAGTTAACTTAAACCACGTTCCAAATGCTTTTCAGGACTATTAAAATCATAGTCCAACAGCAAATGCTCCTCTGGATAACAATGATTTAGGAAGTCAGTACAGCTTTAGGGAAACATGTTCCAAAGCAGTTGCTCTAATATGGGTGTGAATGTATCTGTAAAAGAGCTACGTCATCACACAGAAGATAAAAGATCTACCAAAAGCAAACAACATATTCCATTGCAAATATTAGGCTCTGGTTACAAAGTCCTTTTCGTGCCCCCTCCATCTCTTAATAAATGGCTAAGTCAGGTTTTCCTTGAAATTTGTGTTGCTTTTTTACAGATCATAATCCTGAAGTAATGCGGAAGGCTTGTCTTGTGGTTAAAATATAAGATTAGAGTCAAAGCTGGGTTCTGTTCCTGGCTATGTGACAGACATTCCTTGGTGACCCTGGGCAAGTCACTCAACCTTTCTGGGCCACTGTTTCTCTATCTGTAAAATGGGATTACTTCCCATGCTTAACAGGAAGTTAACACTTAGTTGATTATGGTTTATGAATTGTTCTGATACCATGCAGAACACGGTCATAGAAATGTATTGGGATAAACAGATAACTCCTTATTCTGGCAGGACTCCTATTGTCTCCATGCCAAGGAACATGTATCTATTTTATATCCACTCCATATTATCAAGTACTATTTCTTCCATCCCCATACACTAAGATGCCAACAATTACTGCACTATAATTGCATCAGATGGAAATGGGAAATGTATTCTGACCAACAAATTCACCATGACTCCCATCCACCCTCCCATCCACAGAAGCCCCTGCAAATAAGCACTGATCTCATGTGGCAGCCGTTTCAGATGTGTGCTAGCTAGACAAGATGTTATTAAGTGTCAGAGGCACTTAAATAAGGAAGCACAGTGGGTGTTCCTTTAAATTCTCCAGTTTCTTCTTTTCATTGAAGGCAGAAAAGGGCAAAGTAGAATTAAAGGAAATGCACTCACCAGAAAATGACAGCCTCCCTGGGGTAAAATATAAAATCACTTCTTTAAGTTAACTTTTCAAAATTTACATTAATAAAAGACTGTGGGAGGACAGCATTTCTTCTAAAAAATTGTAAGTAACGGAATCTGATGCAGTTTACCAAGAAAATGAAATATTTGCTACCTAAAGATTTAAATTAGAGTTTTTAAACATTAAAAAAAAAATAGTGTTTACCTCTGAATGGTCTTGTTAAAAATCACATTTTCATTTAAATGCTTTCAAATTTGGATTACGGATGGGGGGGGGGAGAGGAGGTATATTCTAACTACATCATTCCATTAAAAATAGGCCCAATGAAGATAATTTCACTTAGAGAATATTCCCTATGGTAGCCAGTTTCTATATTAGAGCTGAACAGGTCACTCAAACACCCCCTCAATATATACTGTTTTGTACTGTGGATCTCATACAAATATCTACATCCACACATTGAGCTGTCTTTGTAAATGGGCATTTTGTTGAGGTCACTAAGAAGGATTTTTCAAAAGCTGTATATTGATACCCCAATCTTGCAAAGATATATGCAGAGTTAAGTCAAATGGGACTACTCATCTGCTTAAAGTGAAGCCCATGCCTGTATTTTTATAGGATGGGGACATAGGTTGCAACAAGCCCCTAGTTGTCAATAGTTTCCATTTTTCTCTCTCCACCCCTTTTACCAATATTTAGTGCTGTTCTAGAGAGACTGCTCTACACAGGTAACCCTGAAGAAAAAGTCACCATTAAATCTTCATCTATGTGGTATTTGTCACAAGGCTAAGAAAAGCATTTTTTGGAACATGAATTTTCCACTCATTATCTTATGTTCAATAATACTATTGTCACCTCATAATTAGTTTAAACCTCATTAACTTGTTTGTGTCATTCCTTTCCCCAGAGTTGTGTTAGTGAAAATTGTCTGGTACACTACTATGCTGCTTTGTGTAATGGGACTGACACCATATGGATTTTTTTAAAGGTATTTAACAACAATTGGGCATGGTTTGAGCATGATTCAAAAAAGTGTGAAAATACGCTCACAACTTGAGTAAATTAATCTTCTAGTGCATTCTTCAGATAACACCAATATCAGTAGACTACTATCATTTTTGTTTAATAATCCTTTTATATGCTTTTCACAGCCTGTATTTTCCAGAGTCTGACTTTTCTGTCACTGCAAATAAAAGAGTTTATTTTATAACCTCCCTTTGATAACATATTCCCCTACATATGTGCTTAAATTGGGGGAAAATGCAGTGTACATCTGACTACCATATATATTTTCTCTTGGTTCTACTGGCTTAGAAGAGACAGATATATTTCACCAAGCCATATTTTACCATCCTTGTTCCACACCAAAAAATAAAGGGATGATGTAGCAGATATTTGCCTTTATTTCAAGGAAGATGGTGGCTATCTTTCTGAAGCTGTTATTGTTAGTCCATAGCTAGGAGACAGTAAGGTGAGCTATCTGTTTTATGTTCCTTTCGTCTCAGAAAAGTAAAAGATGTGACAGATACCTCAACAAAAATGGGGGGAACCTCCAAACAGGCAGGTCGAGGAAAGTGGGAAATCTAATATTTATTATGTATTTTTGAAAAAGCCACCTGGTTTTGACTAAGTCCTGGAAATAGTGCTCTCAATACATCCAAGAATGACATAATAGCCCTGGGAATGCTGATCTGTTGGCATCATAACATTACTATTTGTGACAAAGCTCTGTCCTTGCCTCCGTGAGTCCCACGTTTCCTGGTGGATTTTGCTAGCCTCAGAGACTCACTGTGACCCTGCAAGTAACCCTTCTCTCTCTAGAGACAAGGGTCACAGTCTACTGAGCCATTTTCATCATAAGCCAGCGAGGGAGGTGATGAGAAGCTATCCTTCCTTGCACAGTCTCTGTTGTCTCCCAGTCTCAGTGATTAATCAGGGGGCAAAGGTGGGGGGGGGGGCCCGGGCCCACCCTCTACTCCGGGCTCCAGCCCAGGGACCCTAATAATATCAGCTATGGTAGCTGACCTCTTAGAAACATGACATGTACAATTCCCTGGGCTACTTCCCCCACAGCAGCCCTCACTTTCTCAAGCTCCACTTCACCCTTACCTCAGGGCCTCCTTCCTTGTGCCTGATATGGTGTGTACTGCTCAGCCTCTCCAACAGCACAACTTCCTTCCACAGCTCCTGACATCCACACCCACCTGACTGACTGGGAGGCTTTTAACTAGTTTCAGCCAGCCCCTGATTGGCTTCAGGTGTCCCAATCAACCTAGCCTTCTCCCTGCCTTCTGGAAAGTTCATAAAAGTGGCCTCAGGTGTCTTAATTGACCTGGAGTAGCTACAGTTTCACTTATCCTGGTACCAGGGATTTGTTTAGCCTGGAGCTAATATATCTATCTCCCACTACTTTTCTATAGCCATCTGGCCTTGCCTCGTCACATATTACAGAAGTATGCACTGCGTCTACTTGAAATGTTTAATTATATATTAAATAAGCTACTGGACTGAGACACACACAAACTCAAGATGGCTATCTGGGTCTTCTAGAATTAGACCACCCTCTTTAAAAACCACAGAGAGATTTATTAAAATCTCATCTCGATGAAACCACTTCACAGCCTGAGTAGAATCATGCCTATCCACACTTAAGGGGAGACTTTCAAGGATAAACCTAGGTGCTGCCGGAAATATGGTTGGAGATTCAATAGACAGAATTCCAAACCAAAATGGAACCAATACTGAACCAATGCTAGTATGGTGATAGGTGGTACAGTGCTAATGGAAGTACTGCCTGGTGGATATGTTAAAAAAAAAAAAAAGGGCCTGACTGCTCAGACATTACAAATTGCCCCTATTTGCAAGATTTGAGGTATTAACATAGGTGTCCTGCCTAAATTCCTCCCAAAATTTCCCCTGTATTTTGATTTGGAGAAGTTATTGTTTTTGTTTTTAAAAACCATTCCTGTCATCTTTCGGCTGCATAGTCCACACTAGCCTTTCACTGGTGGGTGAGTGACCCCTAATATACACCATTCTCCAGCAGGATAGGTGCTATGGGCAAGTTCTGCCCACACCTGGTTGCAGGTAAAATCCACAGTGAAATCCAGTGCAGTTCAGCTGCGCAGGAGGCAGTATTTCAGGAGCTTGCACAGGGGTGTGTAACATATGCATGCTCTGGAGCCCAGCTGTAAGAAAATTTCCTGTGGTGCTCTTCATTTTGTGGCTTTTGGGATTAGTTAGGAGAGGAAGTCAGCTGACCCATCCCTGTGCAGATCTGGGGAGGAGGGACAATAGGGCTGCAGAGACCACTCCAGATCAAACACTGGAGTGGCAGCCATAAAGTTGATCTGCTGTCACTGTGGGGTATGTCTAAACAAAGAAAAACCTGTGGCTGGCCCATGCCAGCTGGCTCGGGCTGTGGGGCTGTTTCATTGCTGTGTAGACTTCTGGTCTCAGGCTGGAGCCCAGGCTCTAGGACCCTAAGGGATGGGAGAGTCCCAGTGCTTGGACTCCAGCCTGAGCCCAGAAGTCTACCCAGCCCCACAACCCAAGCCCCACGAGCCCAAGTTGGCTGGCACGGCCTAGCTGCTGGTTTCTAGTTGCTGTGTAGACATCGGGCCAGAGTCCTGGAAAGGAGGATTTCGTCTTTCCCTGCCCACATAGAGACTTCCAGCAGCCAGCCCAGTTATTCAGGAAAGCATACAGGGAACACACCCTATGGCTCCTGTTCAGTAAAGCACTGAAGACTTAAAAACATGCTTCAGATCCAAGATCACCTCCTCTTATAAACTGCAGGATGAAATGGACAAGAACTCTCACTTCCACACTCACTAAGAGAAGCTACATTCTTCTAAGGCTAGGTCTGGCCCAAACTAGGCTAGAAGCATGTATAGAAGTGCCAGATCTCCTATTACAAGGAAACAATTAAAAAGAAGAAGCCAGGCAATGTCCCATAGCAGACAGGTCCCAGACTGTATATTTTTAAGTAACTCAGGGAATATTCAAATGTAATTGTTAATAGATCTTCTTAATTATCTTTTGCTCTAATGACCATATCCAAGCCACAGGTCACATCTAGTTACCACGCTTCCCCAAAAATACAGAAGGGTCCATACTTGACTGACTGACAGAAGATGGTGGCTCTTTGTTTTCCCTGCAGACAAAATTGAACATTCCTACTATAATTATGAGAGAAATAGACATAATATGAAATGCAACAATAGCCATGCTTGTACAATGGAAATACACTAATGCGATGGAGCTCATGAAGGAAACCTCTCAGCTCCAGATGTACGATATGCTATTTCTGTCTACAAATCAAGTCAGTTCCTCATAAAGTGCATGGGCCAAATATAGCTCTGGTGTATCAGGAACATCTCAATTAGTGAATGGGAAGACATTTTTTGAAAAAGATCTGAATCTAACCATCCTATCAGGAAGGCAAAAAATAAAATAATTAGCAACTCCATTCCATATAAAACTCCCTGTAGCATAAAGGATTTCTATGTAAAATCATTTGAAGGTCTCTAATTTAAATACATGTTTTAATAACTCAACTGCATTATTTCCCCATCTTAAACAAACTTGCATTAGACTTTATTTGGTCATTTGTAAGCCCTTCAAGACAAGGGGCATGTCTCCTTGCCTGTCTGTTCAGTGTCAATGCTGATGCTGTAACACAGCAGTTCTCAAACTGTGGGTTGCGACCCTGTTTTAATGGGGTCGCCACGGATGGCATTATATTTGCTGGGGCCCAGGGCCGAAGCCGAAACTTCATCTCCACCACCCAGGACCGAAGCCCAAGCCCAAGCCCCACCACTAGGGGCCGAAGCTGAAGCCTGAGCACACCGACTGAGGGCTTCAACCTTGGGTGGTGGGGCTCAGGTTACAAGCCCTTGGGCTTCGGTTTTGGCCCCCCTACTAGGGGTGGTAGGGCTCAGGCTACAGCGTTGTCCCCGAACCAGGACAGCGGGCTTGGGTAGGCTCAGATCTCAGTCCCTCCTCCCGGGGCCGTGTAGTAGTTTTTTTTGTTGGAAGGCGGTCATGGTGCAATGAAGTCTGAGAACCTCTGCTAAACATATTATAACAGCAACACATACACATACCAAAGTGTGCAGTAAGAGATGGTGACAACATCAACCAATGGTTTGCAGTGACAATTGGAGTAAGGCAAAGGTGCATTATGTCCCCACTATTGTTCGCACTGGTCATTGACTATGTCATGAAGAAGGCAACTAATTAATTTTATGGATAAATGATTAAGCACTATTGGATGACCTCGTTTTTGCTGATGACATTGTTCTATTTAGTTCAGCGCATCCTGTAATTGAAGAAAAGTCCCAGCTTTCGGCAGACACAGCAAATGAGCTGATTTGTTTATCAACAAGGGGAAGACAAAATATACTGCTATCAATGTCCCAAAAGCATCCATCAGAGTAGATGGAGATGCTAGAAGAAGTAAATCATTTTACCTGACTAGGGAGTGAGGTGTACAGTAATGACAAGCAATGAATATCAAAAGCAGCATTTTTCAAAAGCTTGAAAAGATTTGGAAAAGTAGCATGATTGACACTGATACCAAAATACAAATTTTTAATATCAGCATTGTGTGTCTCTTCCTTTATGAAGCAGAAGCATGGAAATCCACGACTGAAATTGATAAGAAGATTAACTTGTTCCAAAGTAAATGCCTAGGGAAAAGCTTCAGAATACAATGGAAAAAGAGTTTCTTGCAACATCAAATATTCTAACTAAAGCAAAAGAAACTAAATAATTTAAAATGGTAAGACAACGATGATGGACATACTTAGGACATGCTTTAAGGATGCCACCAACACTACTTCCACCTGGGAAGAATAAAAGAGAGCGATCTAGGGAAACATTATGCACAACAATGGAGAAAAAGCGAAATCCACCAACATGACACTCAAAAGTCTGAACAGACCAGCACAAGACCAAAGTACACTGCAGAAAGTTTTGGACACCCTATGCATCTGAGGGTACAGGAGGATGAACACCATATACATGCTATGGGTGAAATGGGGCTAGGATTTCCATCCTAAGTCTTTGTAAAAATGGATTTGTCAGATGCAGAATCCAACTGGTTGATTACTGAAACCTCTGACTATATGAGGTCACAAATGCACAGATCATAACTTGGAAAAACAAAAAATCCCGAACACCACAAACCTTTATTAAAGCACTAACACTTTAAGAACTACACTCAAAATAGATGCTCGTATATTTTGAGTGGTTGACTTTTGGCCTCTCTCTCTTCCTGAACCTTGAGTCATTTCATTATGATATAAACCCAGGCCTTGTCAAGGAAGGTTTAGGCTGGATTGGGACTCAGGAGATCTCGGTTGGAATTAAGGCTCTACCTCCTATATAGCCTTTGGAAAGTTGCTTGGGGTTTGTTTTTCATAAGTGCTTAACACCCAATGCCTCCAACTGAAGTTGTAGGTGCTGAGCACTCTTAAAAGTCAGGGCTTTAAGCTTCCTGTACCTCAATTCCCCACTTGCAAAATGGGGATGGAACACCTCTCTACCTCACAGGGGTGCTAAAAGGATACATTCATTAATGTTTATATTAGTTTTTAGCAAGCTAGTTGAATTGCTGTGATGCCACAGAATCTGTTTCATCATGTGTGCTTACATTTGTGTTTGACTCACTCTTTCTGTAGAACAGTTTGCTGTGTTATATTTGTGGCAGGTTCTAACTAAATCAGCGATGTATCTGTACAGTGTTAATTCATAGGTCTAAGCACCAGACAAGCATATTTTAGCTGGTTTCAGAGTAACAGCCGTGTTAGTCTGTATTCGCAAAAAGAAAAGGAGTACTTGTGGCACCTTAGAGACTAACCAATTTATTTGAGCATGAGCTTTCGTGAGCTACAGCTCACTTCATCGGATGCATACCGTGGAAACTGCAGCAGACTTTATATACACACAGAGAATATGAAACAATACCTCCTCCCACCCCACTGTCCTGCTGGTAATAGCTTATCTAAAGTGATCATCAAGTTGGGCCATTTCCATCATCTAAAGTGATCATCAAATTTGTGCTCGAAATGGCCCAACTTGATGATCACTTTAGATAAGCTATTACCAGCAGGACAGTGGGGTGGGAGGAGGTATTGTTTCATATTCTCTGTGTGTATATAAAGTCTGCTGCAGTTTCCACGGTATGCATCCGATGAAGTGAGCTGTAGCTCACGAAAGCTCATGCTCAAATAAATTGGTTAGTCTCTAAGGTGCCACAAGTACTCCTTTTCTTTTTGCATATTTTAGCTGCATTTCAGAAATATTAAGTTTCTGTACATTATAATTTGTGATGTAAAACTGTTCTTTTACAAACAAGTCGTAAGTGCTGTATCCCAAGCACCACCTACAAAAGCCCTTTCTTCTGTTCTAGGGTTGCCATAGCAACAAGTGTGGAGCCCTGGCATTTTGCTATGTCATTATTCATTACAAATGCAAAGGTCTGGAAAATTGGGAGCAGATTATAGCTGTTCTTCATGTCTTTACAAAGCATTTTACTGTGGATTCATCTGGCTAAAGCTGTTCCTATGTGAACATGGAAAGCACCTAATGTTAGTGCAATATGTCACCATATTTTTACTGCGCAAATGCTTTTCTTGTGGATCCTTTGTTAAGTCATAGTGCTGCCAATAGTAACAAGAGATGGGGGCACGATTCTGAACTCACCAACAGCTAGGCAACTTTACTGATTTCATTGGTGTTAATCCTGATTTACACTGGTGTTGAGTGAGACCACAGGCAAATCCTTTTGTCTTCTGCAGATAGGAGGTAGGGTAAGCAAACAAGCCTACTTCCTAAATTAACAAAATCATTACCATCTGACTACGGGAGAAGTCAGACAACTAAAGTCTAGTTTTTCTATACTGAATTTTTGAGTTTGTAATTAAAATGTCCACCTTGAAAAATTGAACCCAGTATTCTTTTCATATGTGTCCATAGGATAACTGTAAGCTATCAGAAAGGTGAACAGAATGGTAATCTTCTTTTCTGGTGGAGTGCTGATTTTTCTGGCAATTTTCTGTGTTAGCACAGGATTTCTGGTTCAATATTTATTTAATTTCTCTTGGATTGGTGGGGCAATCTGTAGCATATGTAGCTATGATTCTTCTTCAAGTGATTGTTCACGTCGATTCCAATCAGGTGGGCGCGCGCACTGCGTGCACAGTTCTCGGAAACTTTTCCCCTCAGCAGCTCCTGTCAGGTCGGCCAGGGAGCCCCCTGGATTGGTGCCCTCATGGCGCTCAATATAGGACCCTGCTGACCTGACCCCCCCCTTCTGTTCCTTCTTGTGTGGCGGAATTCGAACTACGTTTTGCTTGCTTGCGAGTGTTCCCTTAGCCATTACGTAGTTCCACGATATGCATCCGATGAAGTGAGCTGTAGCTCACGAAAGCTCATGCTCAAATAAATGGGTTAGTCTCTAAGGTGCCACAAGTACTCCTTTTCTTTTTGTAGTTCTACAGTTTTTCTTTTGTATTGTAGTTAATTGTGTAGTAGTTAGGATAGTCTTGGTGAGTGGGTTGTTCTCCCCTCACCCTGCCTTGGGCTCCAGGGCATGCCTCAAGCCCAAGGATTTAAATCTTGCGGTGTATGCAGGAAACCTATGCCAAACAGCGACCCTCACGACTCGTGCTTGAGGTGTCCAGGGGAGGCACACCAGTCCGAACGCTGTAAGATCTGCAAGGCTTTCAAGCCGAGGACTAGGAAAGAATGCGACTTCTTTCTGAGGCAACTATTAATGGAAGCCGAACTCCGTCCAGCAGCACCCGACCGCCAACTCCCAGGCCCCAGCTCAGTGTGGAGTGCCCCGATGTCAGTCCACAAACTGGTACCAAGGAAGGACTCTGGTGCTAGAGACCCTCGGTACCGAAGATCCCAGCACCACAGCACAGTGCGGCGCCCCAGCACTGGTCAACACCCCCAGTGCCCCGTAAGTGCCATAAGGAGGTGGACAGAGGGCGTTCTCCTCAGAGAGCGAGGCCATCCAGGGAGACTTTGCTGCTTCAGAGGAAGGACTTAACTTCCAAACAGCAAAATCCTGTGCCGTCTACTCCGGTGACCAGTTGGCACTGTTGAGTCCGGCACACAGCGACTCTCCGGCGGGGCACCGCTTGGTGGAGGATTTGGAACCCTCCTCCATCCCAAATACTTTCGAGGCTGTAAGGGAGCTGATAGAAAGTACTTTGCCTCAGCCCCTTGCTGTTAGAGACAAGCCTCTGGCACTGCCTAGATGGGTGCCATCTAGAGGCAAACTTGCAATGATGAGGCCCTCTTCCTCACCAGACCGGCACTTTCTTCCGGTAGCTAGCGGAAGCTACTAGATCGCACGCCCTGGTTCTCATGGGTGACTTTAATTTTCCTGATATCTGCTGGGAGAGCAATACAGCGGTGCATAGACAATCCAGGAAGTTTTTGGAAAGCGTAGGGGACAATTTCCTGGTGCAAGTGCTAGAGGAGCCAACTAGGGGGGGGAGCTTTTCTTGACCTGCTGCTCACAAACCGGGAAGAATTAGTAGGGGAAGCAAAAGTGGATGGGAATCTGGGAGGCAGTGACCATGAGTTGGTTGAGTTCAGGATCCTGACACAGGGAAGAAAGGTAAGCAGCAGGATATGGACCCTGGACTTCAGGAAAGCAGACTTCGACTCTCTCAGGGAACGGATGGGTAGGATCCCCTGGGGGATTAACATGAAGGGGAAAGGAGTCCAGGAGAGCTGGCTGTATTTCAAGGAATCCCTGTTGAGGTTACAGGGACAAACCATCCCGATGTGTCGAAAGAATAGTAAGTATGGCAGGTGACCAGCTTGGCTTAACGGTGAAATCCTAACGGATCTTAAACATAAAGAATCTTACAAGAAGTGGAAGGTTGGACATATGACCAGGGAAGAGTATAAAAATATTGCTCGGGCATATAGGAATGAAATCAGGAGGGCCAAATCGCACCTGGAGCTGCAGCTAGCGAGAGATGTTAAGAGTAACATGAAGGGTTTCTTCAGGTATGTTGGCAACAAGAAGAAAGCCAAGGAAAGTGTGGGCCCCTTAATGAATGAGGGAGGCAACCTAGTGACAGAGGATGTGGAAAAAGCTAATGTACTCAATGCTTTTTTTGCCTCTGTCTTCACTAACAAGGTCAGCTCCCAGACTACTGCACTGGGCATCACAGCATGGGGAATAGATGGCCAGCCCTCTGTGGAGAAAGAGGTGGTTAGGGACTATTTAGAAAAGCTGGACGTGCACAAGTCCATGGGGCTGGACAAGTTGCATCCGAGAGTGCTAAAGGAACTGGTGGCTGTGACTGCAGAGTCATTGGCCATTATCTTTGAAAACTCGTGGCGAACGGGGGAAGTCCCAGATGACTGGAAAAAGGCTAATATAGTGCCAATCTTTAAAAAAGGGAAGAAGGAGGATCCTGGGAACTACAAGCCAGTCAGCCTCACTTTAGTCCCCGGAAAAATCATGGAGCAGGTCCTCAAAGAATCAATCCTGAAGCACTTACATGAGAGGAAAGTGATCAGGAACAGTCAGCATGGATTCACCAAGAGAAGGTCATGCCTGACTAATCTAATCGCCTTCTATGATGAGATTACTGGTTCTGTGGATGAAGGGAAAGCAGTGGATGTATTGTTTCTTGACTTTAGCAAAGCTTTTGACACGGTCTCCCACAGTATTCTTGTCAGCAAGTTAAAGAAGTACGGGCTGGATGAATGCACTATAAGGTGGGTAGAAAGTTGGCTAGATTGTCGGGCTCAACGGGTAGTGATCAATGGCTCCATGTCTAGTTGGCAGCCAGTGTCAAGTGGAGTGCCCCAGGGGTCGGTCCTGGGGCCGGTTTTGTTCAATATCTTCATAAATGATCTGGAGGATGGTGTGGATTGCACTCTCAGCAAATTTGCGGATGATACTAAACTAGGAGGAGTGGTAGATACGCTGGAGGGCAGGGATAGGATACAGAGGGACCTAGACAAATTGGAGGATTGGGCCAAAAGAAATCTGATGAGGTTCAATAAGGATAAGTGCAGGGTCCTGCACTTAGGACGGAAGAACCCAATGCACAGCTACAGACTAGGGACCGAATGGCTAGGCAGCAGTTCTGCGGAAAAGGACCTAGGGGTGACAGTGGACGAGAAGCTGGATATGAGTCAGCAGTGTGCCCTTGTTGCCAAGAATGCCAATGGCATTTTGGGATGTATAAGTAGGGGCATAGCGAGCAGATCGAGGGACGTGATCGTCCCCCTCTATTCGACATTGGTGAGGCCTCATCTGGAGTACTGTGTCCAGTTTTGGGCCCCACACTACAAGAAGGATGTGGATAAATTGGAAAGAGTCCAGCGAAGGGCAACAAAAATGATTAGGGGTCTGGAACACATGACTTATGAGGAGAGGCTGAGGGAACTGGGATTGTTTAGTCTGCAGAAGAGAAGAATGAGGGGGGATTTGATAGCTGCTTTCAACTACCTGAGAGGTGGTTCCAGAGAGGATGGTTCTAGACTATTCTCAGTGGTGGAAGAGGACAGGACAAGGAGTAATGGTCTCAAGTTGCAGTGGGGGAGGTTTAGGTTGGATATTAGGAAAAACTTTTTCATTAGGAGGGTGGTGAAACACTGGAATGCGTTGCCTAGGGAGGTGGTGGAATCTCCTTCCTTAGAAGTTTTTAAGGTCAGGCTTGACAAAGCTCTGGCTGGGATGATTTAATTGGGGATTGGTCCTGCTTTCGAGCAGGGGGTTGGACTAGATGACCTCCTGAGGCCCCCTCGAACCCTGATATTCTATGATTCTATGTTCACGGCACCGTTCCCAATCTACATCGCCGCAACACCCCCCGGCACCAGTACAAGATCGCACGGCGCAGGGAATGCGACGTTCTGTGTCTCCGGCACCGAGGAGTTGGCACTGATTGCAGTTGCCCTCTATCGTCTGGTGCCGAGATTCAGCACCAGAACACAGGAGCCATTCCCCAGCACTGGACTCGTGGCACCAGTCTAAGTAATGGGAAAGCCGGCACCGATCATCTACACAATCGTCACGGCTCTGATGCCTGACTTCCTCTTCTTGGCACTGACTGCTGGCGCAGGGCTCGTCGGCACTGCCATGGTCGTTGCCCTCGGGATCCTCGGACTCTGAGGTCGACTCCTACTGTTCACAGCACAGTAGACACAGATTGGACAAGTGCCGGAGGCACACTCAGTCTACCTTGCAAACACAGTGAACACCCGCTGCACAATGGCCCTTCTGGACTCACCATCAGGCCCAGGGTACCTCTTCCAGGGTTTCTAGGTCCATTACATCGGGGCATCATCCGGCGGCACAGTCAAGGCGGACAGAACCACCCCTCATACTACAGAGGTGACACTAGCCAGACCATCCCCTCATACTACAGAGGTCAGAATGGAACTGGCTCCAGACCCACCCATATCTGACCAGGCTGAACCACTTGACACCAATGCTACCCAGGACCAACCAGAGCACATGGTGGGCCACAACGACCCTGTTCCTCCACTGGCCTCTTCGTCATCTTTGCCTGATCTGGCAGTGGCAGGAGCACCAGCTTCAGGTCCTCCGCCCATTGACTACAGGGCCCACCAGGACCTACTCCGCTGCGTTGCCCGTAATATCGGCCTACAAGTGGAGGAAGTCATTGGGTCAGAGGACCCGGTGGTGGACATTCTTGCTCCAGAGGGTCCTTTCAGAGTGGCGTTGCTGGTTATTAAAACTATTTGCAACAATTATAATACTCTATGGCAGACTCCAGCCTCCATTCCGCCCACCACCAGGAGTATGGAAAGGAAATATTTTGTTTCCTCCAAGGGTTATGAATTCTTGTTCTCCCACCCACACCCTTGCTCCCTGGTGGTCTGAGTGGTGAATGAGAAGGAGCGCCAGGGGCAACAGGCACCTGCTCCCAAAGGCAAAGAGGCCAACGGATGGACCTTTTTGGCAGAAAAATTTATGCCACAGAAGGGTCTACAGCTGAGGATAGCTAACCAGCAAGCTATCCTCTGCAGGTATAATTTTAATTCGTGGAACTCCATGTCTAAATATAAGGAGTTACTCTCCACTGAGTCAAAGGCGGAGTTCTCGGCTCTGGTCGAGGAGGGGAAGGCAGTTGCCAGGACATCCCTGCAGGCCTCACTTGACTTGGCCAACTCTATGGCACGTGCCATCGCCTCGGGGGGGGGGGGTGTCATGAGGAGAATAGCGTGGCTCCAAGCTTCCGGGCTTCCACCGGAAGTTCAGCAGACCCTGCAGGACCTTCCCCTCAAAGGCTGTTTTTGGACCAGACAGACTCGAGGCTTCACAGCCTCAAAGACTCGAGGGAAACAATGAAATCTCTGGGGATGCACACACCTGCTACCCAGAAAAAGCCCTTCAAGCCTCAGCCCCTACAGCAGCAGTGGCAATACCACCCCCACCCGAGGCAGGATACATACCACTGTAGGGGCAGGAATTCCAGGCATAGACCCTCCAACCCTCCCTCAGGCCAAGGGCAGGGACTGACCAAGCCATCGTCAGGATCCAAGTAAGGGTTTTGAAGGGACGCCCGAAGATAGCATAGCAGCCACCACTTAGGATCCTTCCCCCCGTTTTTTGAACCATCTATCCCACTTCTATCGTGCATGGTCCCATATAACATTGGTCCACTGGGTTCTTCGTACGGTAGAAGTGGGATATTCTCTCCAATTCTGCTCTTCCCCTCCCTTCTACCCCCCTTCCCTGTCCCTCTTCAGGGACCCCTCTCATGAGCAACTCCTTATTCAGGAGGTGCAGGTGCTCCTCATCATAGGGCAGTGGAGGAGGTTCCTCAGGAGCTATGGGGAAAGGAATTCTATTCCCATTATTTCCTAATCCCCAAGACAAAGGGGTGCCTCAGACCCATCTTAGATCTGTGAGGACTCAACCAATTCTTGGTAAAGCTGAAGTTCCGCATGGTCTCCATAAGCACAATTATCCCTTCCCTGGATCCAGGGGACTGGTACGCTGCCCTCAACATGAAAGACACATACTTTCATATAGCTATCTGGCCGCCCCACAGACATTTCCTGAGGTTTGTTGTCGACTTCATACATTATCAGTTCACAGTGCTCCCATTTGGGTTATCAACAGCCCCTCAAGTGCACACCAAATGTATGTCCGTGGTCGTGGCTTTTCTCCGAAAGAGGCAGGTCCAGGTGTATCCCTACCTCAATGACTGGCTGCTGTGGGGGCATTCCAGGAAGCAGGTGGAGTCCCAGGTCCAGTTAGTCAGAGACACCTTCCAGAGACCAGGTCTCCTCCTCAATGTGGACAAATCAATGTTGTCACCCACCCAACGAATAGAATTCATTGGGGTGGTACTGGACTCAGTTCAGGTAAGAACAATACTACCAGAGTCCAGAAAACATTGTCATACGTCATTCAGACTCTCAGACAATAACCCTCCCTACTGCAAGGACATGCCTCAGCCTCCTGGGGCACATGGCGGCATGCACCTATGTGGTCAGGCATGCCAGGCTGAGGTTCAGGCCATTCCAGGCATGGCTCACCTCAGCTTATCACCTGGGTCAAGACAGTTTAGACTTGGTAGTAACAGTACCATCACGAGTCTTAGATACCATAGGCTGGTGGTCAGACTCTTGCATGGTCTTCAAAGGAGTCCCTTTCACCACCCCTCAACTGTCCGTGACCTTAGTAATGGACGCGAAAGACCTGGGTTGGGGGGCACACCTAGGAGACCTACAGACTCAGGGCAGGTGGTTGCAGTCTGAGATCTTGCTCCACATCAATATAAAGGAACTCAGAGCGGTGAGACTAGCCTGCCAGACCATACTGCAAGGTCAGTGTGTGGCAGTGATGACTGACACCCCCCCCCCCCATGTTTTACATAAACAAGTAGGGCGGAGCCCACTCCTCCCCTCTCTGTCAGGAGGCTCTCCACCTGTGGGAGTTTTATGTAGCCCACTCCATTCACCTGGAGGCATACTAACTCCCTGGAGTACAGAATGAGCTTATGGACCCCCTCAGCAGGTCATTCCGCAACCACAAGTGGTCCACCCGTCCTGACGTCATACATTCCATCTTCCAAAGGTGGGGATTTCCCCGGGTAGACCTATTCGCCACCAGGAGCAACAGGAAGTGTCCAACATTTTGCTCCTTCCAAACACATAGTCTGGGCTCTATCTCAGACACGTTCATGATGCACTGGGAAACTGTCTACTGTATGCCTTCCCACCGATACCACTCATCCACAAGGTTCTCCTCAAGATCCGCAGGGACAAAGCGGAGGTAATTCTGCTCGCTCCAGCATGGCCACGCCAACATTGGTACACTATGCTTCTGGAGCTGTCAGTGGGCACCCCCATCACACTGCAGCTCCTTCCCGATCTGACTACACAGGACCATGGTTGCCTCCTTCACTCGGACTTCCAGTCCCTCCATCTCATGGCTTGGAAGCTTCATGGTTAAATGCAAGGGAGCTCCAGTGCACAGAATCGGTGAGGGAGGTGCTGCTTGGTAGCAGGAAACCTTCCACCAGGGCCACCTACCTGGCCAAATGGAAACAGTTCTCATGCTGGTGCAATTGCAGTCGCATATCCCCACTTCAGGTATCTAGTCCAGGATGAAAGGTATATCTACTGCACCTAATTCGGCAAGGCCTGGCCGGATCATCCATCAGGGTGCACCTCACAGCCATCTCAGCATTTCACCCGGGAGAGTTGGGGTGTTCAGTCTTCGCCAACCCTATGGTGGGCCGTTTCTTTAAGGGCATGGAACGGCTATACCCTCAGTCTCGCCCACTGGTACGACTTGGGATGTCAACCTGGTCCTAGCTAGACTAATGGGAGCCCCATTCAAGTCGCTGGCTACATGTTCCCTTCTGTATCTCTCATGGAAGGTTGCCTTTCTGGTTGCCATCACATCGGTCAGGAGGGTGTCAGAGTTAAAAGCACTAACTTCCGACCCCCACTCCATAGTCTTCCACAAGGATAAGGTACAGCTCAGATGGCACCCAGCTTTCCTACCCAAGGTGATATCCCAATTTCACCTCAGCCAGGACATTTTTCTACCAGTTTTCTATCCCAAGCCACAAGCTAATGCACAGGAGCAGAGGTTCTACTCATTAGATGTGCAGAGCGCGATAGTGTTCTATATTGAGAGCACAAAGCCTTTCAGGAAGTCAAACCAGCTGTTTGTAGTGGTGGCAGACCAAATGAAAGGTCTTCTGGTCTCCTCACAACGCATCTCTCCCTGGATTACGGACTACATCAGGACATGTTATGACCTCGCTAAGGTCCCAGCCCTGGCTATAATGACCCACTTGACAAGAGCGCAATCCTCATCCACCACTTTCCTGGCCCAGGTACCCATCCAAGAGATCTAAAGAGCAGCGACCTGGTCCTCAGTGCACATGTTTGCCACCCACTATGCCATCACCCAGCATGCTAGAGACAATGCAGCTCTTGGCAGTGCAGCGCTCCAGTCAGTGATTACTTAACTCCAACCCCTCCCCTGTGGGAGAGTTTGGAAGTCACCTGATTGGAATCGTGAACAAGCACTCGAAGAAGAAAAGACAGTTACTCGCCTTTTTGTAACTGTTGTTCTTCGCGATGTGTTGTTCACATCCATTCCCACCCTCCTTCCCCTCTGTCGGAGTAGCCAGCAAGAAGGAACCGAAGGGAAGTCGGGTCGGCAGGTCATATATTGAGGGTGCCATTCCAGGGGGCTTCCTGGCCGACTTGACAGGAGTTGTTAAGGGAAAAAGTTTCTGATGACTGTGCACGCAGCATGCCACACCTGATTGGAATGGACGTGAACAACACATCTCAAAGAACAACAGTTACAAGAAGGTGAGAAACTGTCTTTTCTGTTTTCTTTGTACTGGACCTTTAAATGTAAGAATTCTGCCTCACTGCTTGCCAGCTGGACTCCAGACTATTTATGTTTGTTTGTTTCCTTTAACCTCTGAAGTACAAATTTTACTTTAAGACTTTTTTCCAAACACTCATGCTCTGCTCTGCACTGCAGCAACACCCCTCTAGACAAAAAGAGCTAAAAATAACTCTATTCAGAGCCAGTCATTTCCAGTCCCATTACATTTCCTGGAGTGGACTAGGAAGTAATTCTCAAGTCATTCAAAAGTTCTCTCTTCCCCCCAGGGAATGATACTGCTTCCGCAGTGTTCCAGATCCCAGCAGTCCACGAAAAGGGCTCATCCTACATTGCAGCACATTTCATTGCCAACAGAATGCTGGGTCAGCCTTATTTCACTTCTTTTAAAATCTGTCTGTTAGCAAATGATTCAAAGCAGTT
Source organism: Lepidochelys kempii (assembly GCF_965140285.1). Taxonomy (NCBI): domain Eukaryota; kingdom Metazoa; phylum Chordata; order Testudines; family Cheloniidae; genus Lepidochelys; species Lepidochelys kempii. The sequence continues at coordinate 57,323,074 of NC_136383.1, forward strand.
CTGAAAATACATGTATTGCTATCAGTAGTACTGAACTTAATATACCAAGCGCTTCTACAGTTTCCTTCCTAAATCCACCCTGGAGTTATTACGTCAAAACAGAAAGGAAGGAGGTAGTAAATCAAAATTCCATCCAATTATGCAAAGCACAACTTATAATGGGAACACATTACCATTAATAAATATAAACTTACTGTGACAGCTATGCACTATTTATGTATCAGTTTAAAAATAGCTGAACGTTTTTAATGCTAAGTGAAGCAAACACCTAAAAAAGTGCTAGACCCTTCTCTCTCTCTCTCTCACACACTCCAACCCCCCACTCCCAAATTCACATTTTCAAAAATATATTTCATTCACCCTGGGCTTTATTGTATCATCTGCTTTTAAGAGGCACTCCTTATGGATTGCAGTTGGGAATTCTGCTTAAAAACTGATGGTATTGTAATGATAGCTGGAACTCTGGAGTAGGAACCAAAGTTACCCTTAGTGTTGTATGTAATGAGCCTTAACAGCAGAAGGACATGGCTTGCACTTGGAGCTAGGCAGGCAAGCTAGCAACAGCTATCTGTACAGGTCTCAAAAATAAGTTAAGTAAATGGTTTACCATTTTTAAAAGTCTCCAGTATGTTATTTTATGTTAGCAACAGCTATTACAGTACTATGTGACCCATGAACAGGCTTAAATCAGCACATGCTTGAATTCTTATCAAGAAAAACCTGTTATTGTAAGGTTATCAAAGTTCAAGAAAGAAAAATTTAGCAAATAAAAGCTATGTGATATTAATTAGTGTGTGTAAACATAACTGAAATAATATATATACACACACACTATGTTTTTGTATAGTTCCTAGCACAATGGACCCTCCAATCCTGTGCAAGGAACTATACAAAAACATAGAAAGACAGTCACTGCACCTCATGGAATTTATAATCTAAATTCCCAATTCTGTGAGGAGCTCTGTGTGGGCATCAGGGTCCATTCATTGCAGGAATAGGGCCTATGATCTAAATTCTGAGGGCCATATTTTCAAAGATATTTAGATATCTAAAGATGCAGATAGGGGCCGAATGGGATTTTCAAAAGGGCCTCAAATTTTTCTGACAAATAGATTATTTGCTATAATATGCAGTTTCAGGTCAACCAACACTATTTGCAGATTTTGTCAAGTTTGCCAAACAGTTTTGACTAAACCGAAAAAGTCAAAACCTTTTGTGGTGGCTGCTGATAGTGGCACCACCTCCCTTACAAACTTTAATCCAGTGGTTAGAGCACTCACCTGGGATGTGGGAGACCCCCGTGCAATTCTTCCCTCTGCCTGATGAAGAGAAGGAATTTGACCTTGGGTCTCCTGCATTGCAGGTGAGTGCCCTAGCCAAAAGACTACAGAATATTCTGCCATGGGGCTTTCTCAATCTCGCCCCTTGAAGCTGTCAAATAAACAGTCATCAGAATAGGGATTTGACCTCATGTCTCCCACATACCAGGTGAGTTCCCTAATTACCAGGCACTATCTCCGGCCAAATGACTATCCATTGTCATCATGAATGACTACAAATAGGCTTGGATTAGATTTTTATTGGTAAATGTCTACTTCGCTATACACAATCAAAAAATGACAAAACAATTCCATCAATAATAATCAAAATTTACAGATAAGCAAAGTTAGAAAAATTCTGCTTGCGAACTTATTGGAGTTTGAATTAAGGATATTTACACTGAATATTTTGACATGATGTTGAAAATTTGCATTTGAACAGTCAGAACTTTATAACAGTTTTAACTTTTTCTATCTCAGTGTCTACCATCCTTAAATAATTGTTGGTTTCAGAGTAGCAGCTGTGTTAGTCTGTATTCAAAAAAGAAAAGGAGTACTTGTGGCACCTTAGAGACTAACAAATTTATTTGAGCATAAGCTTTCGTGAGCTACAGCTCACTTTCCGATGAAGTGAGCTGTAGCTCACGAAAGCTTATGCTCAAATAAATTTGTTAGTCTCTAAGGTGCCACAAGTACTCATTAAATAATTGTCTGACCCCACCCACTGCTGGACCCACAATTATGAAAATTTAAACAAACATTTTTAAGATGCTTAAACCCCACAATATGGCACACCTGTGAAAATTTAAATTGATAAAAATCAGGGAAAAAATGCTTAGAAATAAATATTGATATTATCTGTCAAAATTATAACAGAATCCCCGCCGCCCAAAATTCTGCCAAGCCTAACTATGAGTTGCCACTATAAATGACAATGTATAGCCACGCATCCCAGATAAGTGCTTACCCACTGGGTTTAAAGCTTATAAGGGAGGCAGCACCACCACCACACCTTCTTTTCCCCCATCTACTTTTCCTTCCTTTTCTCAAAACGTCTGAAAGTGGAAACAAAATTTGTCAGGTTGAAATGTAACATTTTAACATTAGTGTCATAAATACAAAGGGAAGGGTAACAACCTTTATGTATGCAGTAACACCAAATCCCTCCTGGCCAGAGGTACAGAATCACTTACATGTAAGGGGTTAATCAGTTCAATTAATCTAGTTGGCACCTGACCAGAAGGACCAATGGGGAAAGAAGATACTTTCAAATCTGGGAGGGGGAAAGGTTTTGTTTGTGCTCTTTGTTTTGTTCCCTCTTGGGACAAAGAGAGAGACCAAGCAGGTAAACCAGCTCCTAAAAAGATCCTGAAATGATGCATCTAAAATTACAGAAATTGTAAGTAATAGCAAGGAAATGCATTAGATTATCTTTTGTTTTAGCTTGTGAATTTTCCCTATGCTAAGAGGTAATTTTATTACTGTTTTGTAACTGGGAAGCAGAGTCAGAGTGAAATCCTCTGTGTTTTAAATCTTTTTATTTACCTTGTAAAGTTACCTTCCATCCTGATTTCGCAGGTGAGATTTTTTTTCTTTTCTTTTTTTTTTAAATAAAATTCTTTTTTTAAGAATCTGATTGATTTTCAGTGTCCTAAAAAGCAGAGATTTGGTCTGTGCTTACTTTGTTAACCTATTGGTTGGTATATTATTCTCAAGCCTCCCCAGGAAAGGAGGTGAAAGGGCTTGGGGGAGATATTTGGGGGAGGAGGAGGGATAGGGCTCCAAGTGGCCACTCCCTGAATGTTTGTTTAAATCACTTGGTGGTGGCAGCAATACCATCCAAGGACAAGAAAAGGAATTTGTGCCTTGGGGAAGTTTTTAACCTAAGCTGGTGGAATATAAGCTTAGGTGGCCTTTCATGCGGGTCCCCACATCTGTATCCCAGAGTTCAGAGTGGAGAGGGAACCCTGACAATTAGCAAAACATTTTGTTTTTACTTGAAATTTTTTTGACATTTTGAGTTGCTGAAAAAACTAAATAAAAGTTTTTAATTTGATCCAAAACAAAAAACTTTTCTGATTTTTTAAAAATTGTTAGTGAACGAAAAAAAATCCATTATTCACCCAGCTCTAGCCCTAAGACCTTAGCTGAATCAACCAAATTTTCCAAAATTCACAGAGTAGCTTTTAAGTGAAAAATTATTTCACGTGGATGTACTAACTGACAAATTTACAGTTATATGAGCAAACACGCAGTCCACATAACAAAGTAATATGTGCACTGGAAACACAAACTGTGAAAGTCACCAGGGCCTGATGAAACACATCCTAGAATACTCAAGGAGCTGACTCAGGAGGTATCTGAGTCATGGAAGGTATCAGGAGATCTTTGACTCAGGAGGTATCTTTGAAAAGTCATGGAAGACGGGAGAGATTCCAGAGGACTGGAAAAGGGCAAATATAGTACCAATTTATAAAAAGGGAAATAATGACAACCCCCAGGGTTTTATAGATGAGTCATCTTAACTTCAGTACCCGGAAAGATGATGGAGAAAATAGTTAAGCAATCAATTTGCAAACATCCAGAAGATAATAAGGTGATAAGAAACAGTCAGCATGGATTTGTCAAGAACAGATTGGGTCAAACCAACCTAACAGCTTTCTTTGAAAGGGTAACAAGCCTTGTGGATAGCGGGGAAGTGGTACATCTTGCATATCTTGACTTTCCTAAGGCTTTTCATACTGTCTCACATGACCTTCTCCTAAACAAACTAGGGAAATATAACCTAGATGGAGCTACTATAAGGTGGGTGCATAATCGATTGGAAAACTGTTCCCAGAGAGTAGTTATCAGTGACTCACAGTCAAGCTGGAAGGCAATATCAAGTGGGGTCCTGCAGGGATCAGTTCTGGGTCTTGTTCTGTTCAATATCTTCATCAGTGATTTAGATAATGGCACAGAGAATACACTTATAAAGTTTGCAGATGATACCAACCTGGGAGGGGTTGCAAGTGTTTTGGAGGTAGGATTAAAATTCAAAATGATCTGAAATGATGAAATTCGATAAGGACAAATACAAAGTATTCCACTTAAGAAGGAACAATTAATTACATATGTACAAAATGGGAAATGACTGCCTAGAAAGGAGTACTGCGGAAAGGGATCTGGAGTCACAGTGGATCACAAGTTAAATATGAGTCAACAGTGTAATGCTGTTGCAAAAAAAGCAAACATCATTCTGGGATGTATGAGCAGGAGTGTTGTAAGCAAGAACCAAGAAGTAATTCTTCTGCTCTACTCCACGCTGATTAGGCCTCCAGGCTGATTAGGCCTCAACTCGAGTATTGTGTCCAGTTCTGGGAGACACATTTCAGGAAAGATATAGACAAACTGGAGAAAGTCCAGAAAAGAGCAACAAAATTAAAGGTCCAGAAAACATGACCTGTGAGAGTAGATTAAAAAAAATTGGGTTTGTTTAGTCTGAGAAGAGAAGACTGAGAGGGAACCTGGTAACAGTTTTCAAGTGCATAAAAGGTTGTTACATGGAGGAGGAAGAAAAATTGTTCTTGTTAACCTCTGAGGATAGGATAAGAAGCAATGGGCTAAACTTGCAGAAAGGGTGGTTTAGGTTGGACATTAGGAAAAACTTCCTAACTGTCAGGGTGGTTAAACATTGGAATAGATTGCCTAGGGAGGTTGTGGAATCTCCATCATTGGAGATTTTTAAGAGCAGGTTAGACAAACACCAGTCAGGGATGGTCTAGATAATACTTATTCCTGCCATGAGTGCAGGGGCCTGGACTAGATGACTTCTCACGGTCCCTTCCAGTCTTACAATTCTATTATTCTATGATAATGGCACTCATTTCCTCCATTCATGGTGCATGGTGTTTTAGTATGCTGGGTCATGATTTCCCAAAACACAATGGACACTGCTGCTTCTCTCACTGACATAATGGGGAATAAATATCTATACATATACTACTGCACTACCCAGGAGCTAGATGCTATGAACCACAGGTGCTCAGATACTAGTACTAGATAGATTAGATAGCATAAGGCAAGATGTCACCAGCGCCTGAGAAGGGATCATGATGCATTCTGGAGGTGGCATCTGGAGTATAGTTTTGAGCTTATTGTGTACTATTTTAGCTATTAAGTTATAAATCCAGCTGGCATGTTCTCAGAATTACACAGCCTGGGAACCTTATTGGTCAATCATATTGCTCTCTGAGTCCATGTAATTTCACATGAAGCTTAATACAATGACAAGCATACAATTTTACATACACATATACCAATACCACTGTAGATATACACAATATCATGTGCATGCAAATTTCTAACCATGTTTGCAATTTATCTCCTTACACTTGTTCTTACCTGCTTCAGAACTGGTACATTCTTGAACTGCACTAACTGAACTAGGGGGCAAAACGTCATCATCAAAACTGATGAGATCTCCTTCCCCAACTGGTTGACTTTGCAAAGTACATGTTGAGAGATTCGTTGGAGCTGATGACTCTCTCAGGGACTTGAAAGCTGGTGCTTGGGCAGCTACCGAGAAACTGGGAGCAGCGAGTACTGGTTTTAGTAAGGTTGAATGTGGGGCAGGACTTTCTACAGAAAGAGACTTTTTGGGAACGAGTGGCCTTGGAGCAGGAATTGGAAATTTCTTGTGTTTATCATTGTTCTCTGAAGCTGACCCATTCCTTGCATCAAGCAAATTATTACTAGTACTTTTTACAAGGCCAGGTTTTGGTTTCTTTGGCAATTCAGGTTTGGTTATGACATTGCTCCCGGCTTCTTGAGGTTGAGGATGCCATTTCCTGGATGCAGCTTTTTGTGTGTCTTCTGTCCATGAACCCGACTCTCCCGAAGCTCTCCTGGCTCCTAGCTCTGGTTTTGGAGCTACTATTGGCTTCTTTGCAGAAACAGTTGGTCTTGGGACAAACGACCGTGGAGCAATTTCTGGTTTCTTTGATAATCCTGAGATATCAGAATTTGCTTGGGATTCAAAAGCTTTGATCCTTGAACCAATGCTATTTTGGCTTTTTTCTGTATTCATACTGTTCATCACCATGTGATTGTCCAATAAGCTATTATCGAAGAGGGACACTGGCGGACTTGGAGATGGCTCCCTTTCAGCTCGAGGCTGTCTCACTTCTTCCTGATTGTCTTGTGATTTGATTTGACTATCTCTGACCACAGGTCTGAGATTGCCTTTTGATCTTGGTTTTGGCAGTGGACCCGTCACATTACTGGGATTTTCTTGGCACTTCCATTCTTCAGACGCTTCAGAGACAACTAAGGGAGCCTCATTTTCTGGAGGGTTGCTATTTAAGAGAGGCCTGGGAGGTCTGAGAGGACTTTGCACTGCTGACAGAAAAGAGAAGCTTTCAAATTGTATTCTGACACATTTTAAACACAAATTTACTTTGTCATTTGGTCTCTCTAACCATTCTGACTGAATATCCACCAACTATTTCCACTTAGAACTCACGGTTTCTTGCGTTACATTTGTCATTCTCCCTTTTTCAAGGGGGCAAAAATACATTACACTCCAGAAAGGAATTGATCTTTGCACAAATGCATAGAATTTACAAGTAATAGGTCCAAAATTACTTTGCTGGCTTGCAGCACTTTCATTTTAACATACTCAAAGATCCATCAAATAAAGAAAAAAAATATTTTTTAAATGTTTCATGACATTGAGGGTTTCCCAGCACTGTCTAGAACAAGGAATAGTACAGCAGCTTCTCCAACCAGCTTTGCGGACATCTCAGTCCTGACCTACAACCTCCCTGCTTTTCCATTCATTTTTTTCAGATTCTCTGGCCCAAAAGGATTGCCAGTGGAGCTAGAATGGAAAAATACATTATAGCCTAGGGTGATATTAAAGAACAATACATCTTTACTTTTGACCCAGACCAGAATGGAATATCAGGTCATCAGAGGTAAGAAGCAAATGCAGTAATTCACAGCAGCACCTAGTACATAAATGAAATACTTTTATTGGATGTAGACAGGATTAAATTGATTTTTAAAAGCATACCCAGAACACAATCTGTAAAATCTTTGATAATATGAAGTCCATAGATCATTTACCTGGAACAATTTCAGATTCACAGAGAGTAGGTAGGTTGTTTTTTACATTACTTCTTGGCAAATGGCTGATTATTTCCTCTGGAAAGTCAGTCTGTGTTGCAGACGTAGCAGTGCATCTAGAAGCAGCAGCAGCATTATTATTATTTGTTGTATTGACTTGCACTTGGTTAATTTCTTTTATCACCTGCTCATAAGATGGTGGAAGCTACAAAATAAAAAAGGTAAAAATTTTAATGTCTCCATATGTGAAAATTAAAAAAAAAAACCCTACATGAATTCAGAAATGCTACACTGACATGTACAACAAAAATACAAAAAAACCCAGAGTAGTTCTCTTTTAAGAGGACAATGAGTTCTGGTGCTGTTATTGTTCCTCTTTGCACTTTAAAATTAACATGAATTACACATGTAAGGTAAATATGTCCATTATCTACTCACCTCAGCTGGAACAAGCTCATTTGTCCTCCAGTTAGCCTGGGAAGGAGAAGGGAATCCTAATCCCTGTGGAGTGACATTTCCACCTGGAAACCAGGAGGATGGTCTGAGAGGCTCAGCAGCAACTATTGTAATCTCAGGACGTCTGCAAAGAAACATAAAAACGGTGATGTGCAGGAGAGGGAAAGAATGACTGACTAGAAAGTTTTACAATAATGATTTAAATAAACACTAAAATAATATGCTTTTCTAGTAGTTCCAGTTCTATTCCTGACTTTGCAAAGATGCCTTGTATGATTTCATAGAGTCACTTAACCTTTCTGGCCCCAGTCAAGCAAGCACTCAGGGTCCCCATTCAGCAGAGCACTTAAGTACATGCCTACCTCTAAGCAAAAGAGAAACTCTATTGACTACAGCAGGACTATTCATGTACTTCAAGTTAGGCATGTGCTCAGGGCCGGCTTTACCATTTTTGCTGCCCCGAAGCAAGACGTCTGAAGACAGAAGCTGCCGCCAAATTGCCGCCACGGTAGCCTGCAGACTAAAGCTGCCGCCGAATTTCCGCTGCAGCAGCCTGAGGAAAGAGGCTGCCGCCAAATTGCCGCTGCCGCGGAAAGACGAGACACCACCCTGACGGCACATGGACTGCCGCCCCATCCACAGTGCTGCCCGAAGCACCTGCTTGGAATGTTGGTGCCTGGAGCCGGCCCTGCATGTGCTTAAGTACTTCACTAGAAGGGGTCTTTGTGTTTCAATTTTCCCATAAGTAAAATGCTATAAAGTGGTTTGGGAATCTTCTGATGAAAGGCACTAATCAATGCAAAGGATTATTATTAACTACTGTTTAGAAATAATGCAAGGCAACAAAACAAATTTAAGATTTTTTTTTAAAATTACAATGTCTTAGCCCAGATAGTGCAAGGATTGGGCTAAATGTGTACTTTTTCACCTGTTCAGCCCAGCGAGAAAACAAATCGCAACATTCATGTCACGATTTTTTAATTCATATTTATTGATTTTTTTATTTTATTTTGTGGCACATTACATGTTGAACTGCATGAACATGCTGAAACTGCAACAAACTTTTTGTGAATATTTAGGCTAATTTTTTTAATGAATTTACTTCAGCCGTGCTATTTGTATTCATTTCCTATGATTATTTACAAGACTGAGTTTTAACTAACATGAATACTCACAGAAAGCCAATTGAAAGCTACACAAGTGAGTTTTCATGCTGGGAGTTTTTGTGTACTAATCTAATCAGAGAACAAAAACACCACTATGTGATATATCTGACCAATTACAACTATACTTAGTTTGAATACAGAATATTGAATATTCATGGAGAATTGTTCATATTGAATCCCACAGTTTTAAAATTCACAAAGATTACGAGTAATTTGGAGTGAAGACCAAATCTGAGGAAATCATGAGGAAAAGAGGTTAAAGTTTCCAACCAATTAATTTGTTCAAATTTATGGACATGGATCAAATTACTGCCGTTTTCTCTATTTTTGTGTATGCCGTTGTTCACATGTGATTCTAGGATCACTTATGCTGCCCCTCCTAAATACATTTAATAAACAGTTTATTCACTTTTCAGAATATCTGGTTGGCAGTGGACAGTTCTCAACATCATTAATAATGATACTAAATGTTACCACACTGCGCTGGCTACCTACTAACAAGTGGGAGAAGGTGGGGGGAATTTAATGTGCTGATTTAGAAAGCCTTACCTGGTTTGGTTCTTTGATACCTAAAGGATTGTCTACATGGAGAATTTTAGGAAAATCTCCCACCAGTGTTAAAGCAAGGGTAATCAAACCTCAAACTCTGTGGGGCAGAGACTGTCCTTTTGTTATATTTGTGAACAATGCTTAGCACAATGGGGCCCCAATCCCTGATTCCAAACTCTAAATGCTACCATAGCATAAATAATGATAATGCTTCCGAGTATAAATCAATTGCCTACAAGAGTAAAGTATGTATTCCGTATCCCCCAATATTCAGTATTGCACAGCTGTGCTCTGTTGAACCTTTCAAGATATTCTGCATAATAAAATATTTTGAGACCCAAACAGTGTTGGGAGGGGGCAGGATCCAGAACATCTCTATTGTGAAGCTGTTCATAGAATGAAAAGCTTGGTGAACGTTTTGCTGTATTAATGAGTTGTATGTCTTTCTTGGCCATTGCAGAATGCTGGGTATCTGGCTACATGGACCATTTGCTATGGTAGCTTCTTCTGTCAGTTTGCCATCAGAAAATGCACAATTATATGTTTAAAGGATACTTTTAAAAAAAGGATAGGAAGGCATAGAATATCAGCACCCAGAGGTTATGACAGGTTAATTGGGACTCCCTTTCTGAGAAGCTGTAGGGGTGTGTGTGTGTATTTAAGTTTGTATTTTCAACCTGAAACGATCACCTAGAAATGGAGGCCATAAGTTTTTATTAACATTTCAGACCAAAAAAATTCATCTTCTTCAAATCTCATTATTTTTAAAATGTATTTAATTTATTTGGTTCCAGTCATTACTGTTTTCACACAGAAAAATCAGAAAGGAAAAAAAAAACCAGAAGAAAAGGACAAAAGTAGGATCCTGACACGATCAGATAAAATGAACGCTAAAGCCAACTATTAGGATGACGTGGTTGAAATATAAAAGACCATGTTATACCTTCTCTCTCTCTGCTGTTCGGTATGAGAAGAAGCCCGAGAAGCTATTAAAGTAAAAGAAAGAAAAACAAAGTTAATCTGGACTTGTACAGCAACAAAATAAAGATAATAATACTAAAATTCTCAGCAAGCTATCATAAATGTAACTGACTGTACATAGCATTTGATTATAAACTACAGATTTCTAAGAATGGCCATATCTAAATAAAAATTATTCATATTTAACACAAGAGAAAAATTTTAAAAGCTATTCTTTAGCAATACTTTGAGATTGACACAGAATATACATATTTACATATACACAGGAGCTCAAGAACCCCCGAAGGCAAGTTGTGTGGTTCAGACAACTTGCAGAGAAAAGAAGGAAAAATCCAAAACTGTTACCAGAATATTAAATACATATCATTATGCTTAAAATCACATGAAAGCTGTGAAAGAACAAAAGCAAGAAAATTAATCAAAGCAAGACCACCACATCCTAACACATACTTTTGTGCCTTTTTGTTTTTCACCACTCCATGAATGAAGAACAGAGTAATAAACCTTAACCTCATCTTTTGAGGATTTGTTTCCTAGACATTGTGTAAAAAACTTACATGTTTTTTAGTTCAAACTTTTGGTTTTGGTTTAATAATTTTTTTTTAAATCTAATCCAGTACAAAAGATATTTACCTGAAAAACTATTTCAATCTATTGGGTACATATTTAATAGAATTGTGTGCAGGAGAAATTTACTTAGCATCGCTTATTAAAAAATTAATCCAATGTCCATTTATCAGAGTTTAAATACTCAGGCATTTAATTCACACAAATAATGAGACCATTTCTGGGCTAATAGTTATCAACATTTATTTTTTATATCCACTACATTTTCGATTTTAACAAGCTCATTAAATCCTCAACTCTCTAATCCTGTATTTGTCATATTTACATTCAATTTTTTTTTAAAGGCCACACTAACTTTTTAAAATGTGGTTAAACAACAACAACAAAAAAATTAACTCTTAGCTGAATCTTTGCATAGCAAATGTGATTTGGGGAGAAGTAAAGTTTATTGTGAAAAAAGCTGACAATTGCACCATTATTATGCCATCATAGATTGATAGCTGAAATCAGCAAAGCACCGCTTGAAAAAGAACAGCATAGTATTTTCACAGACATACCTCTTCCACGGGGCATTTTTGATGTGCACTATTCATGAGTACTAGAGGAAAAAAAGAAGGGGTTAAAGTAGAAAAAGAGGGTGTGAGGAAGAAAAAGAACAATCCAAGGTACCTATATGACAATAGACAAGATTAATTGGATTTGTGTTGTTAGTCATACAAGAATAGTGCAGATTTCAGGGTTTTTTTTAAAAAAAACCTCATAGTTCAAAATAAAATTTATTTTAAAAAATCAAAAGCAATTTAATTGACTTTTTAATTTCTATTCTCGCAGTGAATTTAATAGGAGTTTACTTATTGCCTGGCAATGTCATCTTAATTGTGAACAGGAAAACTGAGAAAGAAAGGACCTCTGTACTGTTGATTTCAAATGGGAAAAGTGACAGTTTGAATGCTCTTTTTAGGTATATATTAATTGGTGTCCGTTTTGATATAAACTCTTGTTTTATTTACTTTATAAACAGATGGGATATAAGGTTTGTACACTGATGGTTTGACCCAACTCCTAAGTTCTCCATACAGGAGGTCTTTTGCAATGTGTCTATCATCCATCCAATATAGAATACCAAACCAACAAAAATGTCTTTATTTAAGAATAGTGAATAAATATTAGACTTGGCAATTTTGCTTTCTCAAATACTTTGGTATCAGGGACTTGTATTTGAAATCAAACTAGACAGCAGGTGTGGAAAGTGTTAAGCCTTCTTTCGTGCCTTCTATAGATGGTCCAGGTCACTATACAGCAGCATGCTCAGGATTGTGCCATAATCAATGTCTTCTTTAGACTAATGGTTAGACCAAATTTATCACAAGGTAACACAAAACTATTGCAAAGTTTCTGGAGTGAAACAAGCCCTGAGCTATTGGCAAAAAGAAGTTCTAATTTTGCTTTTAAACAAGCAATGTCAAAGAGTTTTCCATCTGATCTTGCATGGAGATGTCTACCCTCGGTGCTAGATGAGAAATTTTGATGAATCAGCAGAGCAAAAAATATACCAAAGATTGTTGGTGCCAAAACACATCCTTGTTTGACACTGCTGCAGATTACAATGCTGTTGGGCTGATCGACACGGTATGGGACTGTAGCCTTCATGAAACTATCAAATAAAACTAAGGAGGAGCAGTTATCTCAAGCAACTGAAAAGGACTCTTTCTGCTGAGCAGGTTGAAAGCCATAGTAAAATCTAAGGTCATGTAGAAAGATTTTCCTTATTTTTAATGCTTCTCTTGCAGTTGCCTTAGTACAAAGATCATGTCAATAGTTGCTATCTTGCATGGAAGCCACACTGACTCTCTGGATATATATGTTCAACAAGAACTTGCAGTCTGTTGAGAATGACCCATGCAAATGTCTTGCCAGCAATGCAAAGGAGAGTGATTCCTCTGTAGTGGTTACAAACCTTCAGGTCTCCTTTATTTTTATACAATGTTATGATGTTGGCATCCTTCATGTCTTGCAGTACACCTCCTTCCTTCCCTCCCTCTCGCCTTAAGGAAGCAAGACATTGTGCAGATATTTAAGCACATCCTGTCCTCTTTGTGTCAGTACTTCAGCTGGTATTGCATCTTTTCCTGTGGCCTTTCCTGATACTAGAGGGGTTATTGCCCTTTTAAGCTCATTTATAGATAGTTCTATATCAGAGATGGCCAAACTGCAGCTCATGAGCCACAAGTGTGGCTTGTGGAGCCCCACCTCATCTCCCATTCTCCACCTAATAGACTTGGTGGGGGGAAGAGCTGGGGGTTTCTGCCCTGTGGCGGGGTGGTGGGGCTAGAGGCTTCTGCCCTGTGGGGAGGGGGATCTCCAGACCTTAGCCCTGCGCCCCAGCAGGCACTGCCCCACGGGGCAGGTTGTGCGTGTCTTGCAGCTCAAACTTCTGAAGATTATTGTACGCGGCTCAGAGGTTCAGTAAGTTTGGCCACCGCTGTTCTGTATCAAGCTCTTCAATAATCAGAAGCCTGGGGAACAAATTTAGCACTGCTTTTGAAACAGTAGTTTCACGAGAATAAAGTTTGTGATCCCATTTTCTACCTAGCATTTAATCTAATTGCTTCTGTCAGTTACGGTATCTCTATTAAGAGATTTGAAAGGAGAAGTCTTCTATACAACCAAAAGATAAAGGACCTATTGCTTTCTTGATTCCATCATACATACCTTGTACAAACATCCTTTGAGAATGGTGATCTATCTTCTCACACAAATCGAGCCAGTATGGCAGAATACATTGCCTTGCTTTTCATTGCAATGCACTCTTGGCCACTCTGACGTTAAAGAGGAGGAATTCATGTTGTGGGAAAGGTATGCTGTGCATTTTATTTCAGTGACTAGGAGCATTTCTTCAAATTATGCTGCAAACCAGTCCTTATTTTGTGCTGTCTTTTTACCAAAAGCTACGATATTCATCCAGAATGCGCTCAATACTCCATCAGCATTCAGGGAGGGACAATCAAAGACAGTTTCTCTGAGATTCATAGTGAATTGGAGACACCTTCCTTGGTCTCTGATGTTAATTTTGTGCAATGGCTTTGTTTAGTAAGATGGAATTTCTCTAGTGAAAGCCCGACTTTGCAGCATACGTGTGCATGGTCTGCGTCACAGTCTGCACTATGAAAACTGCTGTTATACCAATAAAATAAAAACCAGCAGGATCTTATTAAAGAGGAAAAGGCAAAATACCACATTTATTGTGAATACAGAAAGAATCATAGTAAGCAGTTAGTTATAGCTATAACATTCCATTCAATCTCATATTTATTCATACATTCATTCATACAAACACACACACACAGGTTCTGCAAGGTTGTTATCATAGTTACCAGCCTTAGAGTTGGTCATGTCAAGCCACTGGCCAGGTGACCTGGACATGAGGAGGGAGCAGGGCCTTGTCAGATGCTCATCTGATGCTCCTGGAAGTTGGTTTGCAGAATCAGACCCCCAAAGTTCTCACTTTCTAGAGTCCATTTTTATAGGAGTTTCTTCTTATGCCAGTCTATGGGAATTGCTTCATCATGCTGTTGCTGAATCAATCAGCAGATAGCACATTCCTGACGGCTCCGTGCTGCTAGATGTTATCTTGTTCTTTGGTTCTCCCATTCTTGAGGCTGTTGGGTGGATTCCAGTCTGCCCTCCGGGGATCCTCTGGTTATTTCCACTTGATGCCTTCTTCAGCCGATGGACACTGGATTCTTAGGCTGGCACCTCCCTGATCATTCAGTTATTATCCACACCAAGCATCCATCCACATACATCCTCTATCTCTATTTTAATCACAATTGTTAATACAACAAAAGGGCGGGGAGTCTCTGGGTGCTGTTTCTGTTGTTACAGAGTATTGCTTTGAGTCTCTCTCTGTGTGAGTAGTTGTTATTACAAAGAATTGCTTTGAGAACAGACTGTCTTAGAATGTACTAACGCAATTAGCAGCTTGCAAGTTTCACACAGAGGGAGAGAAACAGTACCAAAAACCAAGAGACCTCTTAATTAGTAATACCCTGGAATTTAAAGTATGGGGAATCAAACTCATTTGTGATTTTAATACAGAACTTCTTTAATATGATCCAACACTGCGAGTATGGAGAACATCCTGCAAGTGTTTTCTATAACGAACCATTAAATCCAGTTTGTGTTAGTGTCCAGATCTGGAGTGTCTCAACAAGACCTTTCGATGATGACTGCATTGAAAGTAAGTGTTGGTAATGCATGCTCCTCAGTCGGTACAGAACTACACCATTTGTAATTAATTTTTTCCACTCCATGGTGGCAAGAACCTAGCAGCCACATCTCATGATTTGAGCCAACTCTAAGATTGAAGTATCCCAACAGATAGTCCCTTGCCTGATGGTAGCTTACTGATGATGCTATCAAGGTACTTACAGAACAAATCCTTCTCTTTAGAAATGGAGGAAAGTGTTGGGGCAAATACATTGATGATATTGGCAAAAAACACCTGTCACAGATAATCTTAGTGATATCATTCATTCTGATGTTGCAATGGGACATTTGACATGGATGCTAATGAGTTTTTGACTCCAAATACCACCCCATGACCAGAGCACTCTGCTTTGCTTTTTCTATGCCAGACGAGCGTGTAATGCATCTTGCATAGAGAACTTGTGTCAGCTAGTCTAGTTTCAGAGAGAGAGTGTCAACCTTCTCCAGCTCTTTATCGATGATAGCAGACCTTCTTGGATCACTGACCTCCTCCAGGTCATTTAACATACCAGGGCACATTGTCCTCACATTCCAACAAGCAAGTTTGAAGAGTATGATCATTGTACCTGGAACATTGGCACATATGCCTATGCAGCGAAAATAAAGAAGCAGATACTCGCCCTAGGACAAAAAGTCCCCCTCTTGGTGGTACCGACTGGACACAAAGGCTTGGTGATCAACATATCTGGAAGCAAGCACAGCTGCAGGAGCTACATGAAGAAGCTGAGTTGCAATGCCAATCACCAGATATTTTCTCTACAGTGGACTGGGTGTAGGGTTTCCTCTCCTAGCCTTCATAAAACCAAAAGCTAGCTGCAAGGTGGTAGCACCAGATGGTGTTATTCTTGTGGATATTGTTTTTCATTCCAACAAAGATCTGGCATTACTCCCACCAATCAGTGAAAAGTGGGATTCCCGGTTTAGTCACTTGACCTGCAGAAGGTTGTACTGGGTTACGTGGAACCAGTAGCAGGCCATACATGCCTGGCCTGACCGTATCCCTATGAGATACAAAGTCTTATTCAAACACCACTGTAATATAAATATCACAATCATATTTTTCAATTCCCAGGAAATTGCAGTTTTGGCCATTTTTTTTTATTTCATTAAAAAAACCAATATGAAACACTGATTTGTTTTTTATAGTGGCAGATTCCACTATTTTTATAATTTCTAATTTCTAATTTTAATGATAATTTATAATTATAATTGTAACTAATTTCATTTTTAATTAGAGAAGCCAAAACCTCAGACATGAACATCCCCAAACTTTGGGGGAAGTCCAGGTCTAAACTGTGCAGCTCAGACTCTTTTTAGTCAATTTTAGTCCTAGCAATTATAGCTTCAGAAAATGAGTTCTGTCTATTAAATCTTTCAATAACCTTAGCCAATGTGAGTATGATGAATTTTAAAATAATGCTAATTGTTTTAAACAGCAAGGATATGTACTAATCATTCTAACTGCAGATTCTCATAGTGCTTTCACACCACGAGTCAGACATTCTTGTTCTCAGCCCAGTATAAAATGCAATCCATTGGCATTTCTAAGAAATTATTCTTGTCACTGTATATCTGTCTAGGTACTTATATGGCCCCCATCACTGTAGAGAGAGAGAGTGAGAGTGTGTGTGTGTGTGAGTGAGAGAGAGAAGGTTGTGTGTCCATAAGAAGTGCTTATTATGGGAAAGCTAAGTTGAAAAGCAAATTAAAAAACAGACAGAGAAACTGATTTCACAAAGGTCTTACTGGATAATTTTCATAAAACAAGAGATTCAGATAACTGGGAGCTTTGTTGTTATGAAGCTCTTTAAAACCAGAGTGCTGAAGCTAGCACCTCAATAAACTCCTAAACTTCACTCATGCAGAGTTTAGGAGCCTCTGTCATGTGGAATATAGCTGCTCTGCAGGACTGAAACTCCAAGTGGGAGGCATTCTTCAGTCAGACAGTTAATACAGCCCCAGGGAGCATAACCAACTTTTGGTCAAACCTAGTGTTTCAGTTAATTGCGGTTGGAATGTAATAGTGCATCTGTGAAAGAAAGACAGTGAAATCTTAGGCACTTCTAGCTACCAGCTAGTCAGATTAATGCAGAAGTATAGACGGTAAACCTTGAAGCGTACCAGGAATGCTAAAAGGAATACAATCAGAAAGTACTGCTTGCAGATAATCAGCGTGAAGAAATTTTCATGGCAGACATTACTCCAGGAGATAAACTAAGTTGCCAAAGCTTAAAACACAAACTGTACATCTGCTGTCACAAAGAAAAGGGCAACTGTCAGCTTCTGGCTCATTTAGCTACAGCCCTACTATTGTGGGAGGGCCTGTCCAGACAGGGACATTCCACCAGCAGCTGCTGCCAATCACTCAGCTTCCTCACCCCACCCACGAAAGGATATTAATAAAGATGAGCTATAAAACCTGCTGTCCACAATACAAGTTACAACTGCTTCTCTTACCTCTAGCCACATTCTTGCCTAGAGGATGACATCAGTGGTATGAGCCATAAAACATCTTCCAGCGCCAGCCGCTGCTATACCTGTACACTTTCCCATCCTTGCCCAAGGCCTGAACCCCACTCTCCTCCATCTCATTATTACAAACTTTCACCAGTCTGTCTGGGTTTTTCCTTGTCTGACATAAGTCTTATTTTCAGACAGCTGTTTTGTTTAAACTGGAGGACATATTGGGCTGGCTGTTCATTAGCCTATGTTGCTTTACAGTTCAGGTAATCACACGTTTATTTTTAATTTCTCTGAATAGTCCATGTCCTCTATTATTATTTTTGTTTGTATTATAATAGCGTCTGGAGGCCTCAACCATAATAAGGGCCCCATTGTGCTGAGCATATGTCATAAATATAAAGGGAAGGGTAAACCCCTTTGAAATCCCTCCTGGCCAGGGGAAAGCTCCTCTCACCTGTAAAGGGTTAAGAAGCTAAAGGTAACCTCGCTGGCACCTGACCAAAATGACCAATGAGGAGACAAGATACTTTCAAAAGCTGGGAGGAGGGAGAGAAACAAAGGGTCTGTGTCTGTCTGTAGTCGTTTTGGCCGGGGACAGACCAGGAATGGAGTCTTAGAACTTTTAGTAAGTAATCTAGCTAGGTATGTGTTAGATTATGATTTCTTTAAATGGCTGAGAAAAGAATTGTGCTGAATAGAATAACTATTTCTGTCTGTGTATCTTTTTTGTAACTTAAGGTTTTGCCTAGAGGGGTTCTCTATGTTTTTGAATCTAATTACCCTGTAAGATATCTACCATCCTGATTTTACAGGGGGGATTTCTTTATTTCTATTTACTTCTATTTTTTATTAAAAGTCTTCTTGTAAAACACTGAATACTTTTTCATTGTTCTCAGATCCAAGGGTTTGGGTCTGTGGTCACCTATGCAAATTGGTGAGGCTTTTTATCCAACATTTCCCAGGAAAGGGGGGGTGCAAGTGTTGGGAGGATTGTTCATTGTTCTTAAGATCCAAGGGTCTGGGTCTGTAGTCACCTAGGCAAATTGGTGAGGCTTTTTACCAAACCTTGTCCAGGAAGTGGGGTGCAAGGTTTTGGGAAGTATTTTGGGGGGAAGGACGCGTCCAAACAGCTCTTCCCCAGTAACCAGTATTAGTTTGGTGGTGGTAGCGGCCAGTCCAAGGATAATGGATGTAATATTTTGTACCTTGGGGAAGTTTTGACCTAAGCTGGTAAAGATAAGCTTAGGAGGTTTTTTCATGCAGGTCCCCACATCTGTACCCTAGAGTTCAGAGTGGGGGAGGAACCGTGACAGCATACAATACATAGAGCCATGGCTGGTAGAACAATTATTAAGGCTAGGAAAAGTAGTAATGGAGAGGAAGGAATTGTGGGTTGTACCCCTTACTACTATTTCTCTCTGTCCTCTAATTCATGACATCCTAACTTTACTAAGGAAATCAATCTCAGGAAGAAGGGATTCTGCTGAGCTACCTAGCCATTTGAAATTATATGTTTTTATCTCCCCAGCTAGGGCTACAGTCAGGGATAGCAGGAGAGAAATAGGACTCCCCCACTCCTCTGCTAAAAGCAGAGAGAGAAGGAGAGAGATAAATCCCTCTTTCAATCCATTTCAATCACTGTCCTAAGATTGTAAACTTTGCTGACACCTGTCATGAGGCCTTGCAAATGGAAGCGAATGAGACCACAGATGCTGAGATTCAGAAAAAGAAAGAGGTCTCTAAGGTGCCACAAGTACTCCTTTTCTTTTTAAAGAAATATTGTTACAGTAGATACTGTACATTCTTGAAATTAATGTTAAGAGTGAATTGGGGAGCAGTCAGAGCTAGAGTTTTCATTCAGGCCTATCGATAACTACGATTGTTGACATCCAGGTGACTATGTTTTTATATATTCTGTCTACATAAATATATAATGGCTGTTTCACCCTTTTTAATCATGGGATAGGTCTCTCTGAATATTTTAACACACCTGATCATATACTAGTACTATATTATCATTACTTATTATTCGTATTGTATTTGCTTGATTTCTCATGGAGAGAAATTATACATGTAATTGCCATAGGTGGCACATTTGGTGTGGCTATGGTGTGCCAGAAGCTCCCTAGAAGTGTGGGGGGGGCATACCAGCACCTGGATTGTGACCCCCTCCCCCATTAAGCCCCACCCCTTCTTGGCCTCTTTACCCTGAGCCTCCCCCCCAGCCCCACCCTCGCTCCGCTGCCTGGCCCCAGGCCTTATGCTCTGCTGCAGGGCTCCTCACTGCCCCCCACCCTTGCTCCTTATTGCTCTCCCTGGGTTCCTCACTGCCCCCTCTTACCCCCCTCCTGACTGCCCCCCACACTCCCTGCATTCCTTACTGCCCCAAACCTCCCTCCCCCTCCAACTCCACCCAGGCTCCTTACTGCCCCCTTCCCAGGGCTCATTGCTGCCCCACCATGCCCCCCAGGGCTCAGTCCTGTCCTTTCCTCCCACTCACACCTTGTGAGGCCCTGGTAGAGGCCCGTGCTGCAGCCAGGGGGGCAGGGCGGCTCAGGGGTATGGTTGCCTAGGGAGCTTGGGGGAGGCAGAAGGTCCACGACCACCACCACTTCCCCTTGTAGCGGGGAGGGCAGCGCAGCTCATTCAGTTCCCCACCACCGAGGGGCACAGGGAAGTGAAAGCAGCTGCACTGACACCACCCTACTGGCATTCTGCTCTGGGATCCCTGCCTGGCAGAGCGCAACGCTGTCGACAGCCTGGAGACATGCCTGTGTGTGAGCAGAGCCAGAGCACCACGCCAGAGGCAGGTGGGAGGAAGAGGCAGAGTGGGGACGGGGCCTCAGGGCAGAGTGGGCAGAGCTCAGGAGAGGAACGTAGGAGGTGACCCACGCTGCATCCGGCATTTGCCCCCCTGCATGGCCAGCCTTTTTTATTTTGAGGCTTAGCCTCCCCAAGCCCTTTATACATGCTACCCGTGGATAACTGTCTTAATACGTCTAGGATTTGTGAAACTCCATAATTGTGTAATGCTTTTGTGGATGGTTTTGTAACTAAAACAAAGGACTGAGGCTTGGACAATCTGGATTCAGTTCCTGGCTCCCGTAGACTTCCTGTGTGACCTTAAATGAGCCACAGTCTCTCAGTTCCTCAATTTCCCTTTTGTAAAATGGGAATAAGGATGATAGCACCAGCGTATAAAAGGTGCTGCATTTTAAGCACCATGAAGACTTGTTCTGAGCAGTTAGCAACACAAGCTTACAATACTGCCGAGCACCTCATGCCCTGTCTACACTAGAGATCCCTAGCATTGGGGGGGAGATGGATCAGTGATAGCGACAGTGGAGAAGTTTAGTAGGAAAAAAATACACTAGTGTACATGTAGCTGAAGAGAAGATAGCTTTCTGAAATGCCAGCTATGGTAGGCAAAAGACAAACATGAAACTTGGGGATGAAAACATTATTTTGAATGATTCCAACTGAAGTGAATATCTGAGAATTTCATGGGTGGGGTAAGAGGACAGAAAGAGAAGATAAAGAGACAAGTTAGGAGAGGCATAGACTAGACTTTCAAACAAAGCTTAAAAACAAAATCTCTACCCCAAAACGAAACTACATTCAAGGGTCCAAACCTAGCTCCCACTAAAGTCAATGTAGTTTTGCCATTGACTTCAATGAAAGCAAGAAGATGCTCAAACCAACCAACCAAGTTAAAGTAGGCAACTAACACCCAGATTCTTCAGAATCATACACAGTTTACAGCACAAATGCACAGACAAGAGAAATGCTAGTGTTCTGTAAGAAGAAATAACTCAGCAGCAACTGGGAGACATGGTCTAAAACAGGGGTGGGCAAACATGGCCCACAGGCCAGTTCTGGCCTGCTAGTCATTTTAAACCGGCCCACAAGCCACACCACGCAGCTCAGCCTCGCTCCGGCACTCCAGCCAAGGCGCTGGGTCAGGGGCTGCACCACATGGCTTGGCCCCGCTCCGGCCGGGGCGCAGGGTTGGGGGCCCAGCACTCCAGCCACGGAGCAGGGTCGGGAGCTGCACCATGCAGCTGCCGGAAGCCGCAGCACAGCCTCACTCCAGCTCCTGTGCACGCCAATCGGAGCTGCAGGGGTGGTGCCTGCGAATGGGGCAGTGTGCAGAGCTGCCTGGCTGTGCCTCCGCATAGGAGCCAGAGAAGGGACATGCCGTTGCCTCCGCAAAGGAGCCACTTGAGGTAAGCACTGCTCAGAGCCTGCACCCCCAAGCCTCTCCCCAGCCCCAACCCCCTGCCGCAGCCCTGATCCCCCTCCTGCTCTCCAGACCCCTCAGTCATAGCCCAGAGCACCCTCCTACACCCCAAATGCCTCATCTTCAGCCCCACCCCAGAGCCCGCATCCCCTCCTGCACTCCAACCCCAATTTTGTGAGCATTCATGGCCCGCCATACAATTTCTATTCCCCAACGTGGCTCTCAGGCCAAAAAGTTTGCCCACCCCTGGTTTAAAATGAAGCAAAGCCAAAACTGTTACAGTCTGTCAGATGATTAATGATTCTATAAACTTACCTTTGTTTAGTCATTTAATCTTCTCATAAAAAGTAACCACTTGCTGGAAATGAAGATGCAGGAATTTGAAATTAAGATACCCAAGAGTAGAAGAAAAATAGACTTACTTCTCTTGATTGCTGCTCTAATCGATGACAGGGGTCCTTGCCTTAAGAAAAGAAAGAAAATTAAGTACATCACTAGTCCACAGGGAAAAAGACAAGTAGCTCACATTATGCAGAGCTTCTGTACCAGGTGGAAAGTACATTGTCACACACAAACTCACAGCACAGTGTCTGGTTGTCTTTTACAAAAATAAAAAGGGCTTTTCTATTTTATACAAGGTTCATGTTTGTCCGCATCTGTTAGGCTACAGAAACCGCACGGTTTGTTTCACAGTAAATGTGCCACTGCTGAGGACTGGTAATACGGTCCTGCCACTTACTGGAGCAGAAGCATAGTCTACACCAAGATTCTAGATCCCGTGAAATTTTACAGTAGAAATTCAGGTAGGCAATAGAAGAAAGTTACTCAATGGTTGCTTTAAGCCACCTTTGCACCAACCTATTCCTGGGTTATTCCAGGTCCTGGAGAAGGTCCATGCATAACTTAGGCTCCCAGGGCTGTATAAGTCATGGCAGCCTCCTGGGCTTACCTGTGAGCTGCAGCACTGCCTGGAAACTCTGCATCACTGCACACTGCAGCCCTGCTTAGACATAGCATCTCCCATCACAAGCCCCTTCCTAGCACACCACCTATGCTGGGCTTGCATGGATGTCCTCAGAGTCCGATTGGAACTGAGCTTTTTATCTCTCCTCAGTACACAGGACTGAAGTGGGAATGAAGATCTCAACCCAGATCTACAGTGACACGTCAAATAACATTCCATATACAAAACCAATTAAATTGTCCTTTTAATACACCACTCTGGACATGCCAAAAAGTGAGAAAACATATCATGAAGGATATACTGATATCAATGTCATTAACTCTCATGATTTTATCATTATATTTACATTATCTGGTGTTTTTCTTAAAGCCCCATCTCTTGCAGTCATGTCATTATGTCAAAATCCCAGCTTTCACTATAAAAAATTATATATAGCTGTAATGGTTGCTTAAAAAAAAAAAAAAACCAAAGAAAATCAAGAGTATTAAATGTTTACTATTTTTAAAATCTCATGATTTTGGGGGGGCCTCAGACACTATTTTTAATGCTTGGGATTGACAATACTGTGAAGATACAATATATTCTTACTGTACAAGGGATATATTAGGTCTTTTATATACTTTAGGAGCCACACCACCTTTAAAACAAATTTTGCATTGCAGGATGATAATTTTTTTTACTTATAACACTTCAAAAATATTTGGAGGACTTCAACCCACCTTTACATGTTTCAAATACTTTCAAAGTGACATCATTACATACTGAGTTGTAGAAAAAGGTAGAAATTGTTAGCAGAAAATCTGAAATAAACGTATTTTTAAATTAATTAAATGGTGGTCAAAGATATCACATTTGTGGCCCTCGAGACCAAGAGGTCAAACCTGGATCTATTGGAAGTCTTCAACGCTATGGACAGCAAGAGTCAGCCATCTTATCTGTGTGATGTGGCAGGGGTAGACAGAATCACATTAACCTAGATCTACTAGTCTCTGAGAATGTGGTCATGGGCAACTGTTCATCCTTCTCAAACACCCTAACCAGCAGAGTCCTGCTAATCTCAATCCCGCCAGTGCTCTTTTCAACATGTATGTGAGGCTGAGTATAAGAAATGTCAGTTCAGATTCTCCCTCACACTACAACTTATTTGAGTGGATCTGACAGTGCAAATGGGGTAGTAAATCTACCTAGCAATTCTCATCAAAGGCAGCGACTGTGATTTCCTATTGTCTGGACAAAGCAGTGATCTGGATGAAAAGCAGCTGAATCCAGCCACTCAGTCTACGCAAAACAGAGCTCAAGTTGGTTAGCAGAGGCAAACACTTTGCGGAATGAGCTCTCTCTAACTAGTTCTCCAACTGAGGGCATTTGTTCACTATTTATCTTAGTACTCCTTGTGTGCCTAGCTTTAGGTTATTTCAGAACCATACTTTGGTCACAGATTCTTAGATTTTAAGGTCAGAAGGGACCATTAGGATGATCTAGTCTCCTGCATAACGCAGGCCACAGAATCTAATACAGCAATTCCTACATCCAGCCCATTAAAGTCATCAGATGGTAACAACTTTCACTCACAACTGACCTGGACTGATTCTGAACCCAAAACTTAAAGGCTCCAGATCCTGTTACCAATCCACTGTCAGGACACATAAGGACTGAACCACTCAGACTATTCTCTGGTCCTGCCTAAAAAATGTGACTCAGTGGCCAAGAATATATTTTTCACCATTTTATATCAGATAAGAAGGTAGCCATGGTGATCCATGCCTTTGTCATCTCCAGGATAAACACTATAATATGCTATACTTAGGGCTGACCATGCCACCACCCAGTAAGCAAGACAGATCCATGGAGTATTCATAGGCGTAGCCTGACTTCTATATTGGCGGGGGGGGGGGGGGGGAATTCCCTGCATGCCCACAGGAGCGCCATTTCAGATTTTTCGAGAGGGTGGGGTACTTTAATCATGATGTCGGGGCTACTTAGGCAACTGAAAACTCTTGGGTTGTTTTTTTTTTTTTGCAGATAATAACTTAGATATTATCTGACATGAATACTGTATCTGATTCCAATATCAAGAAAGAAAATTAAATATTAGATCCCCTCAGCTCTAATACTAACATATCTGACATCTTGTGGTAAGTCACTTAAAGGACACTGGTTAGGTTTAAAATTGCAATGTATATTCTTACTCAGATACACTTACAGAAGTCAGAGAGGACCATTGTGATCGTCTAGTCTGACCTGTACCTTGCAGGCCACAGAACCTCACCCACTCACTCCTGCAATAGACCCCTAACCTCTTGCCGAGTTACTGAAGTCCTCAAATCATGCTTTAAAGACTTCAAGTTACAGAAAATTCACCATTTACACTAGTTTAAAATTGCAAGTGACCCATTCTCCATTCTGCAGAGGAAGGCGAAAACCCTCAGGGGCTCTACCAATCTGACCCAGGGAAAATTCCTTTCCAGCCCCAAATATGGCAATCAGTTAGACTCTGAGCATGTGGGCAAGACCCACCAGGCAGATACCTGGGAAAAAATTCTCTGTAGTAGCTCAGAGCCCTCTCCATCTATTGTTCCATCTCCAGCCGTCGGGGATCTTTCCTACAGACAGTCATCGATGGACCACACGCCATTGTAGGCAGTCCAGTCATACCATCCCCTCTATAAACTTATCAAGCTTAGTCTTGAAGCCAATTAGCCCCCCCCCCCCCCCCGCTCTCCTCTGGAGGCTGCTCCAGAACTTCACTCCTCTGATGGTTAGAAATCTTTGCCAAATTTCAAGCCTAAACTTGTTGATGGCCAGTTTACATCCATTTGTTGTGGGGTCCACATTGGTGCTTAATTTAAATAATTCCTCTCCCCTCCTGCTATTTATCCCTCTGATATATTTATAGAGACCAATCATATCTCCCCTCAGCCTTCTTTTGGTTAGGCTAAACAAACCAAGTCTCCTCTCACAAAGTAGGTTTTCCATTCCTCAGATCATCCTAGTAGTCTTTCTCTGCACCTGTTCCAGTTTGAAGTCATCTTTCTTAAACATGGGAGACCAGAACTGCATGCAGTATTGCAGATGAGGTCTCACCAGTGCCTTGCATAATGGTACTAACACTTCCCTGTCTCTACTGGAAATACCTCGCCTGATGCACTCCAGGACAACATTACCCTTTTTCATTGCCGCATGATAGTCATCCTGTGATCAACCAATCGGCCCCAGTCTTTCTTCTCCTCTGTCACTTCCAAGTGATAAGTCTCCAGCTTATAGCAAAAATTCTTATTATTAGTCCCAAAATGCATGACTTTGCACTATTAAATTTCATCCCATTTCTATTACTCCAGTTTACAAGGTCATCCAGATCTTCTTGTATGTTATTCTGGTCCTCCTCCATATTGGCAATGCTTCCCAACTTTGCTAATAAAATTTGCAGATAACACATACTCCTACTTTTTGTGCCAAAGTCAGTAATAAAAATGTTAAATAAGATTGGTCCCAAGACTGATCCCTGAGGAACTCCACTAGCAACCTCCCTCCAGCCTGACAGTTCATCTTTCAGTATGACCTGTTGCAGTCTCCCCTTTAATCAGTTCCTTATCCACCTTTTAGTTCTCTCATTAATCCCCATCTTCTCCAAATTAACTAAAAATTTCTCGTGTGGAACTGTATCAAATGCCTTGCTGACATCCAGGTAGATTAGAGCTACTGAATTTCTTTTGTCTAAAAAAATCAGTTATCTTCTCTAAGAAAGCTATTAGTAACTTTATTATTACCTCTTAAATACAATAATTGAAACAACTGTAGAAAAATCTACAATTACTTTTTATCATTTAGGCTACTTACCTTTTCCAATTCACCAAGCTTGGAACAGATCATTTATAGGAAACACCCTAACAGCCCTTTCTTATCTTAATCACCTGTTAATCACTCTGCTTATAAACAAAATTCTGACCCCCTTCCTCAGGGGTGCAAGTTGGGAGCTGCACTCTCTGATCTCCTCTGTAGAACTCATTACATTGCACACGCAGGCTGCCTGCCTGAGGCTTGCAGTTGGGGGTGGGGGTCAATGCCCCCATGTGCCCCCCCCAAAAAAATCTGCCTATGGGAGTATTATACCAGTACTACTCACTTTGCATTGGACACCTATCTAGTTTAAAAGTCCAGATCAGGGAATGAGCCTTCCAATATAGCAATCATTTTCCTACTGGATAAGCAGGGCTCTCAGTTATTCCTGGAGTTTGGCCCTTCTAATAGCAGGCTAAGAAGGAGGAGTGGATGCACAGTTATACTATTGATCAAAGTATTTGCACTGCACTCATCACTGTGATATTCCAGAGGGCATTCCTTGTGAAGGAATAATCTGAGATCACATCAAGATGCTTTAGAAACTGGTGTAAAATTACTGTTCCGAATAACCCTAATACACATCTACTATTTTAAATATTAATTCATGGTGACAACGATAGCGTAAAAATATTAGGTCAAGTTAATTACAACAGTGCAAATGTGTACATGTAAATACAAACCACATTAACTTCATTGAGTTCTACAGGTGATACTGACAGGAAAATTTGGCCCATGCAAGATGCTAAGATGACAAGAAATAAAAGGTTAAAAAAAATCCTAAGGGAAGAGCCAACATTTTTGAGATAGAAAAACAGATGGGAAATATTTACCATTTAATACTATTCACAGGTTCTTGGGGGGAGGGGGTTGGTTTGTTTGTTTTGTGGGGTTTTTTTTCATAATACATAAAAAAACCTTTATTTGATTGTTACAGAACAAAAATGTTTACACAATGTTTTTACATAGAGTGACTTCTGCAAAGTAGGGTTTATCCCTGTTAAGCTTAGATTGCAATTTTAACCAAAACCACTAAGGAAAAAGAACCATCCTTATGAGTTTTACAAGCTAGTTGTCTAAGTCTTCCTTCTTTCATGCTAGACTGATTTTAGAGGCTTTTGTTTACAGGCAGGGCAACATGACTGTGCAAGATCTACTGATGTAGCTAAAAGATATGGAATGACGTTTATATCTGACAGCATGGTACGTTACTCCAATTGCTTGTAGTACTGTTTTCATAAATATTTTAGTGGATAAACTAAAACACCTTGAAGCCACTACACGATACTTTCATCTTGACATATATTTCCTTGCGCATTCAGATGAGACTGTGGATTTGTCTATACTTACAGCGCTGTAGCACTTAGTGAAGACTTTACCTATGCTGATGGGAGAACTCCCATTAGCACAGACACTCCTCCCTCCCAAACGGTGGTGGCTATGTTGACAGGAGAAGCCCTCCCATCAACATAGCACCACCAGGAGTTAAATCGGTATAATAGTGTTGCTCGGAGGTGGGGGGTGGATTTTCCACCGCCTGAGCGATGTGGTTATACCATCATAAGTTTGTGGTGCAGACCAGGGACAAGTAGCTGAATGGATTTTGCTTTGAATCATTATGATTAGATATAAACAACGAGACCCACACAGGAAAGTCAATAGGTCTGGATCTACAAGTGTTACCTAGCAGCTCTGTGTTCTTGGGGAACCAGGGCACAGTACTCAGCCTGTCTGACTCACTAAAGACCTCTCCCTACCTCACCCCCAGCCTCTGCTTGAACCAAATCTGCATAAGAAGAAAAATTTACAAAAAGCAATGAAAAGGCAGTGGGAGACACACCTAAATCCTGGGATAAGGATGACCGGATTAAGGAAAAAGAAAAGGAGTACTAGTGGCACCTTAGAGACTAACCAATGCGTCCGATGAAGTGAGCTGTAGCTCACGAAAGCTCATGCTCAAATAAATTGGTTAGTCTCTAAGGTGCCACTAGTACTCCTTTTCTTTTTGCGAATACAGACTAACACGGCTGCTACTCTGAAACAGGATTAAGGAAACACCCCTAGCCTCATTTGCATCGAAGATGGGACAAGGAGGATTCTCCATTAGCATACAGAATGGAGAACAGAGATTCCAAGGCAAGAACCGCATGGAACTCTGGGACCAGAAAAGCAGGGAAGCATGGTCCAGATGTTAACGAACCCATGCTTGCCACCCAGTTCAGTAGTCATCAGACCAATTCTAGTAATAAATCTTTCATTGGTATCCAAAATACTGAAGCTCCCTAACTCCATTGTGAGCTCCCCGCAAGGAACACCACCCAAAGCCAGGAATGATCAGCTCCCATGTCTAGCCTGAACAAAACAACTTTGGTATTCTCCCTTGTTTTCACAAACAAATCTGGTGTTCTCCCTTGAACCACTGTTGTTTCTCTACAAAAATTTGCACCTATGCTCAAGTAAGTGTTCTGATGCCTGGATTCAAAATCTGTATCAGTTCCACTGTGACTTCATCTTCTCCTGACTGATCATGCTGAGGGCTCTGCCTGTCTCCAGCACTCCAGACCCTCAGCTACCACCTCCACCTAGGACCCCCAATCAATTCAAGCATCACGGAGTGGTGAGAACCCAGCTCTCTCGCTCTCTCTAGGTATAGCCTTCTGACCTTGGCTTGTGTGATCATAGTTTTGTAAACCTGACTTTTATAATCAAATTTAGGTTAGATTTAATATTATAACTGTTTTGTTTGGCTCCCCTATGGTTATTACCTGGCAATAAATAACTTTCATGATTTAGCTGGTTGCTTCTCTCTGTCTCTCTCTCCCCACCATGGGTGGGTTTTTTTTTTTGGTTTCCTCATTCGCTCTGCAGCAATGCTTCTCGTACCTAAGCTAAAAGATCCCTGCAGCGCCCAAAAATCCTGTGGGGTTTGCTCATCAAGTGGATTACTACCAGAATAATTGTAACGTGAAAGTGGGGATAGAGATGTGCTGAACCAGAAACATATGAGGGTGGCAGCTCAGAAGTGCTGCTCAACCCAGCCTGCTCAGGCATGCTTGGATCTGGTGCGGTACCGATGGCATATGAGGGTAACAGCTTGGAGGTGCTGTTCGACCCAGCCTGCTGAGTCCAGGGACATATAAGGGGTCAGCTTGGGAGTGCTGATTAACCCAGTCCTCTCAGACGCATTCTGTTAATATATGTGTGTGTCTCAGATGCACTCTGTTAATATATATGTGTGTGAGTGTGAATGAGTGTGAGAGAGAGAGTCTGATTCTAGGGCTGGAAGAACCCAGCCTTGGGGAACCTAGGTCCTGCAGGATGGCTCCATTGGGAGGGAACTTGCAGCAGGGAGAAGTAGAGCTCCGTATGAGAACACAAGTGATACAAGCAGTACATTGATAGAAGTACAGACACCCCCTCCCCCAGAAGTGTAACTCTAATAAATGAGCATACCCCAAAGTAATGGGCAAAGCTGGTAACACAAGAGGCCACGTCTATACTAGGTGTACTTTACTGGTATGGGAAATTGTATACTACAGTAGTAAAGCACTCTTGCTGTGGATGCAGCTTACACCAATAAAACTGTGCTTTTACTCATATCTGCATCTACACCAGGAGCTTCCGCCAACATGGCTATGACTGTCAGGGATCATGCCTCTTCACAGCCCCCACTGACAGCTGTGCTTTCAGAAGTCTGTAGTGTAGTCTTTGCTTAATGGCTTATCTTCACTGCAATGTTAGCTCAAGTTATGTACACTTGAGTTAGCTCCTCTCAAGTTAACCTAGTTCAAACAAGATTGGTCACACTATAAAACACAAACTGCACAGAGTCTCTGAGTCCACACTGCATTATTAGCTCCAGGATCAGCAGCAATCAGATTCAACCCATAACGTGTGACGGGACAGCTAGCTCAAGTTTGAAGCACCAGTTAACTCAAGCTAGAGATTTTTGTCTATGCCTAGGAGTCAGGTTAAGGACAACACTCAAGTTATACCTTGAGCCAACACTGCAGTGAAGACAAGCCCTAAAGGAGTCTTAACTATCATTTAATTGATGTTAAGGTTGGGATTTTCTGAACTCTGCTCCCAATAAAATCAATTTACTTCAAGGGCAGCAGAGTTAGGTCAATGCGGAGTGTTTTAGAAAATCTCACCTCCAGTGATTCTCTGTCTTCCTACACCTACTTAATCTATATTCAGAACGTGTCACTCAAAATATCAATGTGAAAAAGCTGGAACGTCTAACTTTAGGTTAAAGAGTAGTATTTCTAAAGGGAAATGAGCCTTTAGAAGACAAACTTTGGTTTCCTCATTTTTTTAATTCTCGATTTACTCTCTTTCAGCTCACTCACATTAATATATCCACTGGGACTGTCTGTAAAATAGCAGATTTATTAGACCATATGTACCTTTAACTCTAATATGATGAAGCCTATTATCTAATCATTCCCCTCATCCCAAAATCTTATCACATAGTAAATGTAAACCAACAAGCAAAAAAGGTGTGTGATAATATAAATACACACACACACACGTCTCTCAAATTAGTTACTTATATGCTTTAAAAACCAGTTCCCAGGTAGTAGAAATACTAATTTTTAAGTATTTCTCAACATGTTAAAGTCTTACAAAAACAAAACTATCTTCATATACGATCACAGCTTGTTCCAAGTAACTGCTGACTCATTCAGTTACGCCCTACAGTACATTAGAAACACAAACTTTTAACAGTGGCTTCTAAAGAATGTGCACTGCACAGAAATTCTAAGTTTCCCCCATCCTGCACCAAACCTGTCTTCCCAGATATGACAACACTGTAAGCAGAGCTTTGCCAAAGAAATGCCAGAGTTGCCTGCAATAATTCCCCCAAACCACTGCCATTTCTCTCACAGTATGTTGGACACTGACACTTTACTATAAGAGATGCACCAAATGATGATCGGAGATGATCTCCATTGTGGAGAAAAACTAACGACTGTAGTCGCAAAACTTTTAGAGCCACGTTGAAATGCATTCCTGAAAACTGTTTATATTCACGGCTCGCTACTCATACATGAAAATTCGGCTGTTTGGAGAATGAGGTCAGCCAGAAAAAAATCTAAAACTCAGAACTTAAAGAGAGAGAGGACATTTAAGAATATTAATGGCTTTTTAATAGATATTTTCTTCGTGATTTTAATTTAGTACTCTCCAGGATTATTATTTCTTTTACAGTAGTTTCCAAAAGTCCCGGTCAGGATCAGAGTCCATATTATTCTGAACACTAGACACCCATATTAAAAGACAAGTCCCAGCACTGAAGGGCAGATGCATTTTAAACAAACATCACAAAAAGTAGATAAGGAAAGTCTACAGATCTGGGTAACCAATTCAAATCTGTTCCAGGTAGTAATAACTAAACCCCTCTATTTACTGAAAGGTGTTGGACAGCCATCTAGAAAGTAGTTGATGGTTTCACTCCAGTTCACTGGTGACAGGTGTCCACCCAACAGAACTCGTACCCTTGTTACCAATTTTACCAGAGAGAAGAGGGATTGATCATGTATGAAGACTGAATTTCTCTGTTCCCCAAAGCGGTAGGGGTGTGATGGGAAAGCTTGTACTGCTGCTGACTGTTCTATGGACTTTAAAGCATTTATGAGCAGCCCTAAAATAAAGCAATAAACTTATGGAAAAAAGCAGTAAAAATAGATTCCACATGCAAGTTTCCCAGGAACAGTTTTTAAAGTGTAGAAATAGTATTTTTAGAAATCAAAAATAGCTGAGTGTTTAAAAACATGTTGCTCAGAGCTTCAGTCTTCTGCACAGTGAGCAGTATGCACAGACACAAAGCAACAAGTCGTCCAAGCCCCCTTCAGCTACATAAACAAGGGAAACACTGCAGAATATACAGTTGATTCTTACTCTCTGTTTACAGCTAAAAATACATCCTTAAACCAGTGCTTCTCTGTCAACTGCAACATAATAGCTACCATTTCATTTTTGCAATTACTGCACCATACTTCTTATGCAAAACTTTAGCAATTCAAACAGAATTAAATGGCTAGATGAAGGGGAAACAGCATTTTTTGCATTACAATTTATTTTTCTTTTGTTCCTAACAATGAAAAACATCCACTAAAAAGTACACGCATTAAAAACATCATTATTCCCTTAGAATGGATTCTGTGCATTATTGAACATTAGCAGTCAATATCTGTGACAACTGTGTCCTTTCATCTTTTTGTGCCAAATTGATAATGATTGGCAAAATAGGAAATGATGTGTCCAGTGAAGCTTTATTTATTAAAGTGATCAAAAAAATTTTATTTAACAAAAAAAAATCCATAAAAATAACTTGCAGAGTTTACCATTTAAAAGAAAAGTAGAATCATAACATGTTCAAATCACAAACATACAGAAAAAACTAGCAGAAGTCTAAATAAATATTTATTCCTTATGATCTTAACCCTTCCCAGCACTCAGTGAAGTTTCTTTTGGGTGTACTCTCAGCCACTACATTTCTGTTGACATATTGATGCACCTTCATAGTGTGAAACAAAAGTGAAATTTGAGATTATCTGCTTTAAATGGATAGGCTTGAGGGATGCAGGCTAGATCTGTGAAAATGAGGAATGTCCTGCATATTTCAGTTTGTTTGTAGTGTTGTTGTAGCTGTTTTGGTCCCAGGATATTCCCAGGGAAAGCAGTGGATGTATTGTTTCTTGACTTTAGCAAAGCTTTTGACACGGTCTCCCACAGTATTCTTGTCAGCAAGTTAAAGAAGTACGGGCTGGATGAATGCACTATAAGGTGGGTAGAAAGTTGGCTAGATTGTCGGGCTCAACGGGTAGTGATCAATGGCTCCATGTCTAGTTGGCAGCCAGTGTCAAGTGGAGTGCCCCAGGGGTCGGTCCTGGGGCCGGTTTTGTTCAATATCTTCATAAATGATCTGGAGGATGGTGTGGATTGCACTCTCAGCAAATTTGCGGATGATACTAAACTAGGAGGAGTGGTAGATACGCTGGAGGGCAGGGATAGGATACAGAGGGACCTAGACAAATTGGAGGATTGGGCCAAAAGAAATCTGATGAGGTTCAATAAGGATAAGTGCAGGGTCCTGCACTTAGGACGGAAGAACCCAATGCACAGCTACAGACTAGGGACCGAATGGCTAGGCAGCAGTTCTGCGGAAAAGGACCTAGGGGTGACAGTGGACGAGAAGCTGGATATGAGTCAGCAGTGTGCCCTTGTTGCCAAGAATGCCAATGGCATTTTGGGATGTATAAGTAGGGGCTTAGCGAGCAGATTGAGGGATGTGATCGTTCCCCTCTATTTGACATTGGTGAGGCCTCATCTGGAGTACTGTGTCCAGTTTTGGGCCCCACACTACAAGAAGGATGTGGATAAATTGGAAAGAGTCCAGCGAAGGGCAACAAAAATGATTAGGGGTCTGGAACACATGACTTATGAGGAGAGGCTGAGGGAACTGGGATTGTTTAGTCTGCAGAAGAGAAGAATGAGGGGGGATTTGATAGCTGCTTTCAACTACCCGAGAGGTGGTTCCAGAGAGGATGGTTCTAGACTGTTCTCAGTGGTAGAAGAGGACAGGACAAGGAGTAATGGTCTCAAGTTGCAGTGGGGGAGGTTTAGGTTGGATATTAGGAAAAACTTTTTCACTAGGAGGGTGGTGAAACACTGGAATGCGTTACCTAGGGAGGTGGTAGAATCTCCTTCCTTAGAAGTTTTTAAGGTCAGGCTTGACAACGCCCTGGCTGGGATGATTTAATTGGGGATTGGTCTTGCTTTGAGCAGGGGGTTGGACTAGATGACCTCCTGAGGTCCCTTCCAACCCTGATATTCTATGATATTAGCGAGACAAGATGGGTGAGGTAATATCTTTTACTGGACCAACTTCTGCAGGTGAAAGACAAGCTTTTGAGCTACTCAAGAGATCTTCTTCGGGTCTGAGACAGGTGTATTCAGGTCTGTATTTCAGAACAGATGGCAGCCTCTTTTAGCAATGGGAATTTTTGAGTAGCCTAACATCACCACTGCATCTAAACAGAGTCAAATCCTATATTTCCTGCAAAGACTTGTCTGTGCTGAGGATTCGCCTTAACTTCCGCTATTTGCCCCAATTTCAGCCATCTGGTATCCTCCTTTGGTATCCTGCTTGCAATTGAATCATCTCATTAGACTGACCTCACACTTGGTAAGGGAAATCACAACTTTTCAGGTATTTATACTTGCTCCTGTATTTTCCACTCCATGCATCTGATGAAGTGGGTTCTAGCCCACAAAAGCTTATGCCCAAATACATGTTAGTCTCTAAGGTGCCACAAGGAATCCTCATTGTTTTTAGGGTATGCAGTGAACACAAGAAAGGACAACACATGGTGATAGAACAGCACGCTGAATAAGCATTTTACTGAAGGGGAGACAACAGATAAAAGTAAAAATCTCTCCTCCACCTGTTGAAAACAAAACCAGAGGCAATGGAAACCAATGTAATATGCTAACAGCAAGAGCAAATCTAACCCTTTAATTGAGATTCCAAACAAGAAGCATCAATACAAAGACTAACCTTAGCCTAAGTGAAAGAGAACAGAAGTCTCCAAACCATAAAAATCTTTAAAAAATAAAGCAAATGCCTGCTCAAGCATGGAGTTTGATATTGTCCATAATGTTGGTAGCAGTGTCTTTCAAACAAAGAATCGCCTGAGTATCCTCCTTTATTATGGCAATTTAGAAATAGCTAGACCTGCCAGTTCAGTTCTAAAATCATCATTAGGCCTTTAGGCTTCCTTGCTTGGCTGGCGACAGTGGCCTCCTGCTCTTTCTGGAGGTATTTATTGTTTTCTTAAGAACACTAAAAATAAAATCTTTAGAAACAATGCTCCTCTATCCCTCCTCCCCATCTGTTGGATGATTTTCACTTTCTCTCCATTGCCAAAATGTTTTCATAAAACAAAGAGATAAAAAGAGACAGCTGGAAGTTACACCCAGGCATGATTAATTTGGCCCATTATTATACACAATTTATAATCAGATCATTCCATTTCTTGACATCAGCTTCCATCAGCCTCAGAGTTGCTTGTTGTGGGGACTATAAATCCTTCCAGTTGTTTTTAAAAGTGACTGTTGTTTTCCAGAAGAAAAATGAAAAGCCTTCAAATCTCAATTGAAAGGGGGAAGGGTGTTGTCATTAGTAGACTGAAAATGTCACTGTGTCTTCCAGGAAACAGCCCTGCCTAGAACTACAGCTGCCATCATGAACATTTTTGCCAGACAATTCTCCTAATAAACAGGGACCAGAGGGCTGCCAGGCCCCTGTTGCTGGACAGTTCTGCGCACATTCTACTAGATTTGATTTGATTTTCCTTTCAGAAAGGTGATGGGGGACAGAAGACAGAAAATTTACTCCAGTGTATGTAAATCCCTTCAGTAACATCCTGGCTTATTTCAAAAGTTATCCACTGGGGGAAAAAAAAAAAGGTTATCCCCTTTTCCCTGTTCCCCCAATGGTTCCCTCACAACTCTCCCTCTTCTCCATCATGATTTCTCATTTCCCCCTTCTAGCTCCATGGCACTCCTTTTCCATCCCCATGAGTTTTACTGTGTCTCATCCTCTGTCTGACACCCCTGCCAAACATCTAGCCCCACTGTTACCTCGGGGGAAAATTGGGGCTTTTGATGTTCCTCCTGTGCTTGGGGCTGGGCTGCATGCTCCCAGGTAATCTCATTGCCTGGCTGTTCTCTGCTCCTGGTGATGCCTGCAGGTGCAGGCAGGGACCAGAGAGCAGCCCCATCAGTAAAAGTGGCTGTGTAGAGTATTGAGGAAGCCAGCCCAGCAGACAAAAGAGATCTTCCCTCCCCTTGCCAATGGCAGGGGGTGAGGGCTCCGGGCTCTGCGGTGGAGCCAGGGGTGAGGGATTTGGGGTGCAGGCTGCCCTGGGGCTATGGTGGGGAGAGAGGACTCCCCCCTGCTCTCTCCCCCTGCAGCAGCAGCACCCGTGCTGGGCGGGAGAGGCACCTTTCCCCACCACAGCAGCTCCAGAGCTGGGCTAGGTTGGGGCTGAGGGCTGGGAGCCTCTCTTCCCAGCCACAGCAGGTCCAGGGCTAGGTTGGGGCCAGGGAAGGGTGCCTCTCCCCCAGCCGCGGCAGGTCCAGGTCGGGCTGGGCTGGGTTGGGGCGCCTCTTCCCCGTCTGCAGCATGGATGGGCCAAGCTGAGCTGGGGCTGGTGTGCCTCTTCCCTGTCCACGGCAGGTCCAGGGCTTTGGAAGAGGTCTCTCGCCCCGCCGCAGCCTTGAGCACCTGCACAGCCCTTAATAGGCTGCCTCATGGCTGCACAGTTCAGAGGAAACATAGCTCATGAACCATGTTGCCATTAGCTTCTTCACTAAGGGCTTGTCTTCATTCCAAAGCTAAATTGGTGCTGGTGCAATCGATGCAGCAGCATCAATATAGTGGGTCTAGTGAGGACAAAATCATGATGGGAGCGTGCTCTCCCATCGATTTTTGTACTCCACCTCAATGAAAGGTTGAAGCAATGCTGGCAGGAGAGCCTCTCCCATCAACATTGCATAGTGTGGACCCCACAGTAAGTAGATCCAAGCTATGGCAACTTGAGTTACGCTACTAATGTAAGTCAAATTGCGTAGCTTAGATCGACCCACAGCAGTAGTGTAGATCTGCTCAAGGTGTGTGAGCTACTTCCCCTTCTGAGATGGATAAGAACTGTTGAAGGAAAACTAATATTGCTGTGTTAAATGAGGCATACTGTCAATGGAGCACATTGCATCAAACAGCTCCACCCTACTCTTCCACCTAAGCAGACCTCTGAGGTTAACATGGGACCTAAGTTTATAGATGTATGACATGCAGCCCTTCCATAACAATATAGTGATAGACCCCATTTTCTAGGATTAGTGAATGTTTGCTCCCTATACAGAGGAGAGGGGCTCTATGTGTTAATTACCATAAATAGAAAGGTAAACTTATGGGAAAAAAAGATGTTTGACTAGATTCTGGTCTCACACTGGGTTAAATCAGACATGCCAAACCTGCAAAAATAACGGCAGAAATGGGGCTTGTTTTTGGCTTAATTGGCTTGTGAGTTGCTTGTTAACTAGTTTTTGGCTTGTATCTTGGTGCTTGTTTAGCTTGTAGCTTGTTGTACCCTGTTGCTGCTTCTTTTTGATCGGCTCCCAGCAAGCAGGAACAAGGGGGTGGGGGAGGACAGAGTCAGGGTGCACAGCAGGCCCACCACAGTCCCAGACTGCACACCGTGGGGATCTAGTCACAGAGTGCTGGGATTCTTAGGGGTTGGATTGTTTTGAAATGTGATTAGCTTGATTTTTGGCTTATTGTGAAAGTTGGGGTGCTTATTTACCATGTGAAAGGTGGCAACTGTGGTTTAATTCCATATTAAGTTACTCTGTGTTCACAAGCATGACTGAGACCAGACTTCAAAGCATATAATTTAAATGGATTTATCTTTAGTTATTGCAGTCCAGTTGATTAGGCACTGGAATAGGAGTCAGGAGACCTGGATTCTATTCTCAGCTCTGCTGCTGACCAGTTGTGCAACCCTGAACAAGTCACTTCCCCTCTGCTGCAGTTTCTTCATTTGTAAAATGGGGACAACAATATTTACCTCCTTTGTAAAGTACTTGAGGATCTACTGAGTAAAAGGCTAAGTATTATTATTCACACTGCAGAAGTCTCTATGGAGAGTTTCTTGGTCTTGTAGCTATCATAGTCTTGAGAACTTCAGAATCACAATTGTATTTGTTCATTCTACACATAATTATAAAAATTGCATTAAATTTACCATAATAATTGAGCAGTCATTGGAAACTACCTTTGATCTCTCACTTCTCTTTGAATGGGGTCAGGGGTGTACACTGAATCCAACATTCACCTCCAAGAGCTATTACCATTATTAGAATAATTATAGTTATAAACCCCATTGTGCTAGGCACTGTATACACAAGATTTATCTCACCAATTTCTGTATATTGTTAGAAGTCTATTTATGGACTTCAATTATATTAAAATAATGGTTGGATTTGAAACCCAGTGTATTATGGGAAAATGAACAAGTCTGAGAAGACATAATTACCTTGACAATTTTTTCAAATTTATCCAAGCTCTGAATAATTTCTTGATATAAAGTATTTTCTAAATATATTTTAGTGCTTTTCACAGATATTCAGTGTGAATTCCCTTCCCCTCATCCTACCATAAATACTATTTTGCTCCAATTTTTAAAAAGCATGTTATTTTAGTGATTCCGTATTACCAACCCAAAAAGTTCAAAAAACATGAGTCAAT
Source organism: Lepidochelys kempii (assembly GCF_965140285.1). NCBI lineage: Eukaryota > Metazoa > Chordata > Testudines > Cheloniidae > Lepidochelys > Lepidochelys kempii. The sequence continues at coordinate 57,362,312 of NC_136383.1, forward strand.
CCACCCAAAATTATGAGATTTTTTTTTTAAAATCACATTATTTTGGAGACAAAGATTAAACCAAGATCATTTCAATGGAGTGGAAAGTCATCACAAGATAATGATTTCCTGTAGCAATTGGCAAACTGCTCATTATGTGGATTCAGAAAAATCAATACTAGCATCTTTGAGGATACTAATATTTAGGAAATAAATCAGAAAACTGAATTAGTAAAACCACAGGCCCTCAGATACCCCATCTCATCCTAGCCTGGCCATCTTTAGTGGGTGAGGTCAGCTTTCTCCTCCTGCTCCTCCAATTCCTCTTATAGGTCTGTGAGGGCCAGCTAGTTGACCACTTCCTGGGTTCTTTGGAGGGCCATCAACTAGTCTATTTCCTGCCCTTCTTGAATTCTTAAGGTGCCGGTCCACTCTTCACAAATCCAAGAGATAGTCCTATGCCTTCTACCTCTATTCAAGAGCCCTCTAAAGGTCTCTAGTACTGCAGCAGCTGTAACTGATGGAGTCTTGAGGGTACATCTGCTGCAGAAAGTGAAACAGGCAAATGATCTGCTTCCCCATAAGATAGCTCCTCATTTTTGGGATGAGCAGACCTACCTTGCTAGTCCCTCCCACATGCAAGATTGGGGAGCTGACCAAATGAACGCACCCGAAATGACCAAGGGATCAGCCATAGGCCCTCCAGCTGGGCATCCTCCAAAGATAGAGATAGGGAGTAAGGAAGAGGCCATTTTCTGGCCAAATATGTCTAATATTTACAGTAATTCAGGCAAAATGTAATTTACTATTTGATTTGCTCATCCTTAATTTCTTGCAACTACATCCATTTTAAGGCAAAGTGCATTTGGTTATTTTCAAAGCAGGAGACACTGACTTATAACAGTGTTCCAGTACCGTGGCTTTCTGTTATAAGAAATGGAGGATATGCTATAGATTTAACTATTTTATCTGATGCATATTAATGCAGAGTAGAATGATAATGTGCTATTATCTAACTGCTACAGTCTGAGAGACTTAGAGAAGAGACTTGATATTTCGGAACAATCGTATCCAGAATTAAAGATATGTGAGAAAGACTCTCCTTAAAAATTAAGAGAAAAATATTGAGGTTAGGGAAGAACAGAAGCCCTCTTTTTCTAATAGCATTGTAGATTTTTCTAAACTGCTTCATCTGAAAGATGACTCACAAGAGATTGGGCTTTTTTTTAAGCTCTTCCTTTTAAAAAAATTCTTTATGATGAATAAAGAAGGCATGAAAGGTTTTTGTCAAAAAAGGGGGGAGTTCCCCCCCTTTTTTTTTTAAACCTTAGGACTAGCAAGAATGTCAATTCATAATTTCCTGTTCTCCTGAGTATCTCAGTGATGTATGTGAGCTCCCAGACCCTAATTGAGGAGATTAGGATGGAATGGTGGGGAGAAGTAATAACTAACAAAAAAATCCATTCTCCCAAGCGTTTATTAGGGATTGGAATTAAATGTGTTTAAAAAGTTTTTTAAAACAGTCTGACAAAAAAGCCCCTACACTCTCAAGTATCCTCCTTCAAATTTCCTTTCATGTCACCATTTCTCTCATGTTCCAGCTGCAGTACTGTCTTCCAGGACAGATAAGATCTTGAGATCTAGTGTACCAGTTTTCAAGCTCAAAAAGCTAGATATGGAATCACAAAAATGACTGCCACAAACATGGTCCTTTTGTGTATACTCAGCACTAACTCCTGCTATCCATCTTCATCCTTGAAAAGTCTTGTCCATATTCTTGCCACAATTTCACTGTGTTCCTGCAGTCTCCCAGATTCCAATATCATTTCCTCCAATCACTGCTTCCGCCAGCACCTCCCCCATATCCAAGATCTGATTCTGCTCCTATCCATACCAAATCACAGCTAGTTCTGGGTGATTCCAACAAAATCAAGAACCATCCCTGGATAATCTATGGCTTTATCATATACGTTTAGGTAATGGTGTTAAAATGCAAGTTTAAACAGTTCCATCTAAACCAGTTTCTTACACACCAGGCACTGGGAATGCAGTCAAGCTGTGTTAGAAGGTCTATTCTAGGTTTAGCTGGAACTGTGTTTGGGCACTGTTCCTTTACTCGGTTGCTGGTCCACTGTGCATGGGCCCGTAAACCCTGATCCTGCAAATACTTAGGCACAAGCTTACCTAGAAGTACATGAGTAGTCCCATCAATGTGCTTAAAACCAAGAACGTGTGTGTTTGCATTTCAGCAGTTATCTTACTGTTCTCCTTAAAAGCTGTATCCAAGAGGCCCTAGGGTGTTCACTGATGACCAGGTAAATGTATCTAAGAACTTATATAAATAGCTAACATACTCACTATTAAATCTAAACTTAGTTTCACTCTTCAGTGCTTTTTCTAAACAATAGTTGTTCCTGAAAAATCATGTTAAAAACTGAAAATTAACAGAAAAAGCAAGTTTTCCAAGGACACAAAATTAATAACTGAATCTAATCCAGGGAAAATTGAGATCAGGCTTTTAACTAATATGCTTAAGATGTGTGTGTTAGGCTGGGTCTTTTTCCAAGTGCCTAATTTTTACCCACAGTTGTTTTTTTGTTTTTTTTTAAACCAGAACAACATACTCCATTCATTTTGGACAATCTACACGAGCCCTGAGCAATTCCACTGCGTTATGTGTTTGCTTCTAAAGTGGTCCTCACTCCTGACACACTAAAGTAAATCTGAATAGGTTACATATGATCCTGGTTGGAGACAGGACATAGAATCATAGAATATCAGGATTGGAAGGGACCTCAGGAGGTCATCTAGTCCAACCCCCTGCTCAAAGCAGGACCAATCCCCAATTTATGCCACAAATCCCTAAATGGCCCCCTCAAGGATTGAACTCACAACCCTGGGTTTAGCAGGCCAATGCTCAAACCACTGAGCTATCCCTCCCCCCCAAAAAATCCCCAAAAATCCCTCCCCCCCCCACCCTCCTCGCTCATCTTGATGCGTTCTCCAAGATTCACGTTAGAGGCCTTATTTCTGCTGCAGAAAATAATTACATGTGAACCTTTTAAGGGCTTGAAGAGGTATTAAAATCAGAGTTTTAAAAGTAGCATATTTATTATCTAGCACAGGTAGCATCTTTTGAAGTTTATCGATAGCAATTAAAATTTCAGCAAGTCATCAGCCAAGGTATTTATAAAAACAACCAGGTTTAGAGATTCGGGGATTCTACTAGACTCTGGTTTGACCAGCTATTGTCAAACATTTTGTTCTGGGGAACTAATACGCAACCCTTTGTGGGCCACCTCCCCTCCCAATATCTGCTTCTTTTCCAACTATTTAATTCTCAGTCCACCAGCAAAGACTCTCTGGGTGAGAGTTTGTGTTGCACTCCTAAGAGACGCAGCACAGAACTTGCAGCCCAGGGGAAGGGGAAAAAACAAGCGATTAAGAAGCCACCTTTATGTCCTCCCAAAGGGCTCTGGGGACCACAAAACTCAGACAGCCCCAAAGAGATGTCCATATTATAGCAGCACGGCTGCCCAGAGTCACCACAATACCATGTGCTGTGGCTCTGCCCATCCCTTGCTTCATCCCTTATACCAGGGTCTGTGAGGGTGGTGCTTAGAAGACAGCCTATGGCTGCCTTCCTCAGTTCGTATGTCAGGGAAATTCTCCCCAGCCCTTTACACTAACTGGTACAGCACGCCAGCTGGACTAGTGGGACTAACACAGGCACTAAGGAAGGGGCAGAATAGACAGGCTAAAAAGAACTGTCCTTTCAAAAACGTCCCTCTCTTTTTCCGTAGGCCACATCTGGAAAGGAAGAGTAGGAGGAAAGTGGCATGGTAACTAATGAAGCGGAGAGGGAGTCGGAGGGTATGTGGAGATCGTTGGGAATCAGACTGTCTGGAATGACAGGAATAGAAGGTTAGCAGGAGTTTCCCAGCCAGCTCGTACAGGGGCAGTTTTTCTTACAATATTAGCAACTTGCCCTAAAACTGAGATGTAGTTTATAAGACAGCTTAAGCCACAGTGCACTCAAGGTCTTATATTGTTCTGGGGGGAAAACAGCAAATTTTATGGAAAGTCTCTAATTCTATCAGTGTTTATGTGATCATTGTGAAAAATGGCTGCTGTTCACCGGATCTGAATTAAAATGCAAACAAAAGAAAACACATAACCACACATTGAATGGGAGAAGAATTTAAACCTGAAAGATGGAGATGGGTGGGCAATTAAAACAGTTAATTTATCTGTGTTATGCAGGTGAAATTTCTGAAAGTGTTACTCATCGAAATGAGGGCAGCTTTAAACAACATTGTATCATGGATGGATATCATGGGGATGGATCACTTGATGACTACCTGTTCTACTCATTCCCCCTGAAGCACCTGGCATTGGCCACTGTCAGAAGACAGGATATGAGCTAGATGGACCATTGGATTGACAGCATGGCCATTCTTATGTTCTCATTAGGGCCAGGGCAGGCACTAGGATTTTTACCACCCCAAGCAAAAAAAAATTTTGGCCGCCCCCACTTTTTTTTTGTGCCCCCCCCTCCAACTCCGCCCCTTCCCAACCCCTTCCCCAGATCCCCAGCCCCGCCTCCTCCCTCAGGCGTGCTGCGTTCCCCCCCATTGCTTCCTGAGGCTCCCCCCCGGCAACTCCCTGACCCAGCTCACCTCCGCTCCACCTTCTCCCCTGAACACGCTGCCGCTCCACTTCTCCCCCTTGCTTCTCAGGCGAGGGAGAGGCAGCACGTTCAGGAGAGCAGGCAGAGCGGAGGTGAGCGAGGGTGGTGGGGAAGCGCAGGAAGTAACGGGGGGAGTGGGGGTAGAGGAACCGCTCCCTGCCCCAGCTCGCCTCCGCTCCACCACCGCCGCCTCCCCCGAGCACGCCGCCGCTCAGCTTCTCCTCCCTCCCTCCCAGGCTTGCAGCACAAAACAGCTATTTGGCATGTGGCAAGCCTGGGAGGGAGGGGAGAGAAGCAGAGTGGCAGCGGTGCACTCAGGGAAGCAGCTGGAGGCGAGCTGGGGTGGGGGTGGGGCACATTTCTAGGGGAGGCATGGCCAGCACTGAATGCCGCTCCTGGAAACGTGCCGCGCCAAGCACCCATTTCTTTTGCTGGTGCCTGGAGCCAGCCCTGCTTAGGGCCAGTCATTAGGAATTTCCATTCAGTTCAAAATTCAAACATTTCAAATTTTTCTTCATTCCAAATTGGAACAACGAAAACTTCAAAACATCTTCAGAACTGGAATTCCAAAATTTCATTTGAGAAAAAAAATGAAACATTGATTTTTAACATGAACATGAAATAATTTCATTTCAATATAACTGATATGATTTTTAATATAAATTATAATATAGATAATGACAACAGAATACAAAAATCAAATGTTTCAATTTATATACCAGACTATGTCATTGTCATAATCTAGTCAAAATATTTCAGCTTTTATATTACAAAATATAATATTGTATTTATATTATTTTTATATTAGGGTTTAAGAATTATTTTTAAATTATAAAATAAATAAAAAATTATGATTGGTAATCGGAAAGTTCCTGCTGTAATTGGAATAATATATAAAGGACATGATATGTCATGTCAGTGAGCTGGGCAGTCAGTAAGCCACCCATACAGTTGTGGAGTCCTGCCTGTCTGCTGGGAGAAGGAAAGCTTTCTAGCATGCCCGGCTTAATGCCCACAGCAATCTGGAAACCCGGCCCTCTTGCCAACCAGGCATCCAGCCAGGAAGCAGGCAGAACAGCCAGTATGTCTGATTTCCTGCCAGCCTACTTGGCTGGCAGGTGGGCTAGCAGGAAATCAGCAAAGCAGGCAGGCAAGTTTATCCTGCCAGTCTGCCTGCCAGCAAAACACTTCGATTCCATCAAACCAGCATTTTCTGATGGAAAACTGTTCCGTCAGAAAATTTTCAACAAGCTCTATTTATCATGTTTGAAAATAGCTGTCAAGTGACTTTGGTGACACGGTGCTGTCTAAAACTTCACAGTCAACGCAGTCTGGGACAAACTGTTCTGTGTCATGTCCGTGCATTAGGAGTAAGTCCTGGCCTCAGCAACCAATTGGTGAAGGAGGATGAGAATGGACAACTTGCCCAAAATTTAACAAAGAAGAGGTCATTAGAGACTTAGGGGAAAGAACTGTATTCTTGGAGTATGGGGGAGAAAAAACAAATTGGACAGGGTCTAGAATAGAATTGAAGGAAAGGAACATGAGACAGCAGTTGTAGCTGACAGGCTCAAAAGAGTTTAGCTTTGTTTCAAATGGCATTATCCTCCACTGCTCCATTTACTCTCTGGTAGCAAGAGGGAGTTCAGGAGTGGGAGTTGGAGATAAGGTGATAGGCAGAAATTAAAAAAAAAATAGAGCTGAGGAAAAGATAGCAATGGAAAATGGATGAGGGGAAAAAGAGGAAAATGGTGACCAGACAAGATTCAGATAAACTTTAGGGGCATCAGACTTTTCAGGATTTTAATCAGAATCTAATGGTTTGAAAGTTTATGGCCTATCACTAAGACTGCAATTTGGGCACAGAACTTTTTAATAAATTTCACAGCAGAGATGTGGGTAAAAAAAAAAAAAAAAAAGATGGAAAGACAGATCCTGGAATGGGAGGTGCGGAAAGGTGAGGCCTGGGTGGTGGAGTTGGAGAGCAAGCCAGCCCTGCATTCACTCCACAGCAACAGCTCCAGTCTCACAGGGCTGGGCCTAGCTTCCTACTCTGGGCATTGTAGTCTAGGGCACAAGGTTGCAGCACAGCTCAAGTTTGGCCTGTCCAACCCTTCACAGATGGAAGCAAAGGGTCAGACAGGCCAAATTTGATTGGCATTGTGATCTAGTGCACAGGGTCATAATGCCACTCCAGTTTGGCCCATCTGCCCCTGCACAGATGGACCTAATTCAAAATCATGATTTCTGTGACCATCATGATCTCCATGACAAAATCATAGCTCTGCCTATCATTAATGGGAATTCTGAATCAGTGAGAGTTCTTTTGTATAAGAAGGATGTTGATAAATTGTAGATGGTTCAGAAAAGAGCCATGAGAATGATTAAAGGATTAGAAAACATGCCTTATAGTGATGGACATAAGGCGCACAATCAAACAAATGAAACAAAGACAAGGTTATAGGGTGACTTGATAACAGTCTGTTGTACCTACATGGGGAGCAAATATTCAATAATGGGTTGTTCAATCTGGCAGAGAAAGATATAATATGATCCAGTGGCTAGAATTTGAAGTTAGATACAAAATTACACCTCCTTTTCAGTCTGAATTTAACAGTTAGGGTAATTAACCACTGGAACAATTGACCAAGGGTTGTATTCTCCATGAAGATTAGATGTTTATTTTGGGAAAGTTCTATAGCCAGTGTTATACAGGGGGTCAGACTAGATTATCACAATGGTCCCTTCTGGCCTTGGAATCTATGAATCTGTAATATCCATAATCCTTTTCCAGCTCACAAACTTTTAGGTGTGCTCACATCTAAGCTCTGGTAATATTTGGATGCTCATGTGTATGAACTGAGAGTTCTTATTCCTGTCACAGAAGCAAACACTCAGAAATTTAGGGAAGCTGAAGTCACTGTCTCAGCATTTAACAATTTATTGCTGGGGCCTTTTGTTTTTTAAGTCATAGTTTTATCAAACAACCCAGTATGTATTTCATAAACAAGCCCTTTGCAATTTTGTGTTTGAAGTAAAAAAGACAATAGGGAAAACCTGTTAAATCTATTAAGATTTTAGACCATTAGAAAAATAAAATAGCTAATTTTAATCCAAAGTGAATTTTAATGCTTTCTTACTATTACTGAAGGAGAGTGAATTGGCTAAACTCCCTAACCCACACCATCAAAGAGGTGGGGGGAAGGGGAGGGAGTTGAGAAATAAATACAGGAATAGAGTTCTTACCCTGAGGAACGGTAGTCTGGTTTATTTCTTTCAGAGCGATCTGAGAAGAGAGGAAACATTATCAGCACAAAAATGTTAATGTTCTTTAGCAACACTTGTACAAAAATCTGAAACAACTTTCACACCATACTATTAAATATTATAAAGGGACTATTCAAAAATAGAATGAAAATAGAAATTCTTTTATGGGACGGTTTGTCTGCATTTAATTGGTTTGCCAGAGACAAGATAAAATAACTAGAAATGTTTACGTTTGTTAAATTCCCCTTCTCAAAACACAACCTTTTGCATGCTTATTCTTTTATCTGTTTATTAAGCTCCTCGCTAAAATGAAAAGGACTTTAGTTTAAAGAAGAAAAGCGGGGGGGAGGGAAACCACAGATTACTCAGCGCAAAAAAATCATTCCATGATTCATAGCTGGCAGAGTTCCCTGACAGGATGGAGGGGAAAAAAATCAGCAGTCAGTTGTTGCAACATCTGCAAATACACTGAATTCAGTACTGCTCTAACATTAACTCTTGCTTTCCTTGCAGTTTTAGGTGTGGAGTTCTTTTATGCTCTCCATCAGGGCTTTGATTATTTAGAGTAGTATTAGAAGAGGGAGTTTACTGGTGTCTAATGAAATTGAGCAGCAAATTTAAATGAAGTCTATTAGGTGCAGTCAAGGACTTAGCTAAATTGTACTGAAAAGTGCATATATTTGTTTCTTATATAGACCCACAAGCATTTTTAAAATATGAATTTTCATTTGACTTTTCAAATATTCTTATATGCAAAACAATGAATATATTACATTAAAAACAAGTAGAGCTATCCTGTCTAAAGTAAAAAGAGTTAAAATTATCATTCAAGCATGGCAAATATTTTATCTAATATACTTGAATATACTAAAGATACTTGAACTCTTTGAAAGAAAAGTAAATGAGATTCATACACTATTGACAGGTTACAGAGTAGCAGCCACGTTAGTCTGGATCTGCAAAAAGAAAAGGAGTACTTGTGGCACCTTAGAGACTAACCAATTTATTTGAGCATAAGCTTTCATGAGCTACAGCTCACTTCATCGGATGAAGTGAGCTGTAGCTCATGAAAGCTTATGCTCAAATAAATTGGTTAGTCTCTAAGATGCCACAAGTACTCCTTTTCTATATACTATTGAGATATACATTTTCCAAAGATAGAGCTTTCTTGATTTATTTATAATAAGGGATCCAATTTATAATTAGAAGCATGTTCTTACTGATTATATCCCCACTGATCAGTTATTTTGCCTCTTACATTCTGTGTGCGCCCTTTAGGATTAAAGCTTCTTTATTTGTATTAGTAAACTATTGGTTTACTAAAAAGCCTGTCTAACCCTAAGAAATATAGATATCCATGAAGATCCTCCTGTCCATTTGACATGTATTTTGAGATTTAAAATCTTGTATTTGAGCAACAATTTGTTCTCTAGTAGAACAAAGACAAACAGAACATATTTGTGTCAATTGTTCTGTGTAACAAATGCACAGTGGGAAAGTGTTTCCCTCTCCCATTTCTGCATGGGTTTGCATTTGATTCTATCTTGCTGCAGTTTGTCAGTAAAACTGATTACTTGACACTTATTTCCACATCCAACTCATGTTCAGTTTACAGGTGCTCAGCTCCGATTCTCACAGCCCTGCAGCACATCATCTGTTAAATTTCTGCTATACTTTGATCTCCATTTCATCACACCCCACCGTGCTCAGTTTGCTAGCTAGAATCAAATGTAATGTCTCAAACCAGAGCCACAAAAGCAGTGGCTCAAACACACAAAGAAAGCCTTGCTCATTCCATCCTTAAAATTTCCCAGGTAACCGCCTTACCTGTGGCTATTCAGGGACAGGCAGAGGTTCCCACTTAGTCTACTTGCCATCTGTTGCTGGGATCCCAGTTTCCCTGCCATTTTTGCAGCCATTTAACAGCAATATACTGACAGGACATTCCAAGTTGGTACAACATGAATGTGAATGTGCCAGCAACAGCGGAGAAAAGGAGTCAAAGAACATGTAAACAACAGCACCAGAGCTTTCCTCCAGAGCCCACTTCTGATTGGCAGATTTTCCATGGCCAGGCCCCACAACTGGAATGCTGTCATGCAGGAAGTTAATGCAAATCCCTTCTCCCTTTAATTCTTTGTTGAAACAGGAAATGGTACAGCTGTTTTAAAACATATTTTATTTACTGCTTAAAATAGAGAAAGAACATCATCGACCATACTTCTCGACTGAGCTTTATTTAAAAAAAAAAAATCAAGGGAATGTACTACTTCTAAGTAGCATAAAAATAATAAAACACTGGTCTTCTTGAGGTTATAGGCTCATTAAGAAGTAAATAAGCTCTGTTTAACATGATTTGCGGCACGAGACTCGGTCACAAAGGGTTTAATTTCAAAAGTGGCTTTACCCTAGCTTCCAATTTTGTTTCTATAATTTTGCAATTCTGGGCAGAATTTTACTGTTACAAATAACCGCAGGCCCAGCTGATGGCATTTAGATCTCTAGCTATCTGATTTGTGAGCACAGAATAGAAGGCTGATTCTAAAAATTTCTGAACAAAATGAAGTCCCAATGTTTGTGCTGTTCCCTGCAAGTGAATCCCTGGCTCACAAAAGGCAGCATACAGGACTGAGGCCCTCAAAATAGGATATATTTTATAGAAAACATGCCATGTAAAATAACATACGAGAAGTCATGATTTGCTGAAACCCATTGTTCTGTCCAAATATGTATATTAGTTAGTGTGTATGAAGTTATGAGATTTTGCTGTATGGTTGTTACTGAAATATGTTGTAAGTTTCAGAGACTCTACTGCTAGTTCCCCCATGACAACAAGGGTGGTGATGCACCCCAAGAGGGTGTTAAGCAACTATTAATCAACAGGGGAGTTGTAAACAAGGGATTTACAATGCTGTTAGAGGGCTACGCAAGCATAACACAATAGGGGATTGCTCTACTCCGAGTCAGCAAAGCCCCCCAGGACATATATGGGCTAGTGTTTTTCAGGCTTATGGACTGAGGACATAAAATAGGGGGCAGTAGCATCATACCTTTGCTTTTCTTCTCTCCCACCTGTTCTGTAAGCTACAAGAATGCTGGGAAGACAAAAGATTTGAACTGAGGAGACTGATCCCAGGCTTAAAGGGGAAGCCTGTGTATTAAGCAGGGTGGATAAAAATCAAATTTAAAAAAAAAAGTTTTATTTAAAATCAGATTTTTTCAATAAAATGCTTTTTGAGGAAAAAAACCTAATCTAAAGATAGTTTTAATTCAGATACATTACAGCTCAAAGATATCTCATAATGGAATAGAGATTATAAATTCTAAAGTATGAGAATATATTCATGACATGCTTAAGAAAAGTTTTGTAAATAAGTTCCAATAGTTCACAGATTAGGGACCCACTCTTATGGGGTTCCAGGAGCTTCCGTATTATTTAGGTTAATCTTTCTATCTGTCCAATGGGACTCAGTACTCAGCCTAGAAGATACCATCAGAGATGCTTAGTTTTGCAGTTCTCAAATTGAGAATTTGTGTCTCCAGAGATAACATGCTTGTTAACAGCAAATATGTTTTAAAATGAATGAATGAATGAAATAAATAATGTAGAGAGGTGAGAAATTGCAGAGGGACAATCGGGTTGTGGCCGGTTAATTTGTGTACCCAGAGTCAATCCCTCACCTCTCTCTAAAAGTGCAAAGTTTCAAAAAGTTCAGTGAATAGAAGATTGTTGGGGAGCGGAATAGATCTGGACAAGTAGAAGAAATCTGGAGATAAATGTGAGAAGGGAGGGACAGGCAGGAGAAACAAAGTGAAACTGTTTGAGCAGCATATTCCAGAAGTCTTGAGGTCTTTCTGAGTGTAGCCTTCATTGATTTGAGATCTACCATACCATTCTCTCACTAGAAGGGAAAACCTATCATGGCAGCAGGCTGTAAGAGAGACCCAGTTTGGGAATATTTTAAGACAGGCATGCATGCAAAATGCAAACAGTGCCACAAAGAAATGCAAGGCTTGGTTGCCCACATGAAACAACATCATGAGAAGTGTTCCTTCTCAAGAGGAAGCTGCGTTGAAGATGATGAAAGGAACATGTCTGAACATGCACGATCTTCAGGTTGGTAAACTTTTTTTATTTCATATTTCTTTCTTAAGGACTGCCTGTCTTCCTTCTGGACTATTCTTGAATTCTAATGTTTGAGCCAAAAATATAGTTGTTACTCTATGGTACTATCATTTTAGATGCAGTTGTGATAAATATAAATAGCTGAAATATGCAGATCTTCCTTTTACAATTTCACCTTTAAAGTAGTACTGTCTGTGAATGAGCAAAATGGTAATAATAATTAAATAACTGCATTGACTTATTTTGTTTAGGAGAATCCATCCTCAACATACAGGATTCTGAAGACTATCCACCTTCAAGATCACCATCATTTTCTATAGTTTCAGAGTTATGTGCCAATGATAGTGTTTCAGTCACATTATGTATGTCACATAGCCACATTATATCACCTGCAGCAAAAAGGGGAAAAAAATCTCCAGCATCCAGAAACAACCATAGGTAAGTTTGTGAGAACAACCAGCAGATTACAAAAAGAGGTAATTGATGAAAAAATTGCCCGGTTTGTTTAGGCAACAAACTCTCCCTTCTGTATGATTGAACCATGTTAATGAAGTGTGGGTTCTCAGTCATTAAGACCAGGATACAGTCCACCCAACAGAGCAGATGTCACAGAGAAATTGCTGGATAAAGTGTATGAAAGAGAAATTGAGCAGTGCGCAAAAGGTCAAGAGGGTGAAATTGTTAACCTGAGTCTTGACGGGTGGAGCAATGTTCACAATGATTCTATTGTATGTGCTTGTGTGACAACTGAAGAAGGGAATGTCTTCCTTACAGAAACAATTGATACATCAGGAAATGCGTACAATAGAATAGTTACAAGAAGGAGCAGTAAAAGCTATAACAAACTGTGAAGAAAAAAATCAAATATCTAGTACACAGCTTGGTCACAGACAACGCTGCAAATGTATCCAAGATGAGAAGAAATTATTTAGGAGAGTGTGAAGAGCGTCCTAAGCTAATAACATACGGTTGCAGTGCTCATTTGATGCACCTCCCAGCCAAAGACTTCAAAGAAATAAAGACTAATGTTGTTGAAATTGCAAAATACTTCTGGAACAACCACTTTGCAGCAGCTGCTCTGAAAAAGTGGGAGGAACCAAGCTAACTCTCCCACAAGACGTGCGGTGGAACTCAGCAGTGGACTGTTTTGAGCACTATATCAAGAACTGGCCTAATCCGTTGACAGTTTGTGAACAAAATTGTAAAAAAATCGATGGCACTGTCACAGCCAAAATTCTCAACATTGTGCTTAACAGAAATGGCGAACACATGCTGAGTACCCTGAAGCCTATTTCTGTAGCCTGGAACAAAATGCAGGGAAATAGCTGTTTTACTGCTGACGCTGTTGAAATTTGAAAGGAACTGAGATCTTAAAAAGAGAAATATGCAACGACAGTTAAATTACAAGCATTAAAAAAAACGAACGGGACAAGCACTATCTCCAGCTCATTTTCTTGCAAATATTCTCAATGCTCGGTACCAGGGTCAAACCTTAACTGCTGAAGAAGAGGAGTTGGATATGACAGGGACATCCAGCAATCTTCCTTCTGTAATGCCAGCTATAATAAACTTCAGAGCTAAGGATGAACCATTCAAGAAATGTTTGCTGATGATGTTTTAAAGAAAAAGTCACACCAGTAAACTGTTGTAAGTCACTTAAGCACTTCAATTCAGAGACTGTTGAAGTGACCATCTCACTTTTAACAGCAGTAGCTTCTTCTGCCAGTGTAGAAAGAATATTTTCTTCCTTTGGACTAATTTATTCCAAATTGAGAAAACATTTGGGACCTGAAAAAGCAGGAAATCTTGTTTTTCTTTTCCAGATTATGAATAAATGGGAAAATGAAGGAGAAGACAACTAAGTTAGCTGCAGAAGTCAATATTTCAAGTTTCTCATGTTGACCAAAAGAGTTTCTATAGCTTTTGTATTAGTGAAACTTTTGTTGTGGTGTGATTTTATTGTTTTCTGTTTTTGTTTTACTAAGAGTTACATCAGTACAAAGACTATAGAATCATAGAAATGTAGGGCTGGAAGAAACCACAAGAAGACACCAAGTCCAGCCCCCCGTTGTAAAGCGGGACCACGTAAACTTAGACCATACCTGACACATGTTCGTCCACTCTGTTTTTAAAAATCTTCAGTCATGGCGATTTCAAAACCTCCCTCGGAAGTCGGTCGCGTAGCTAGGGGGGGGAGCGGGGCAGCGGCCGCTCCCCCGCCAAGCAGAAGTGACGCCTTTTTAATTACTTGGCACCTTTAAAATTTTTACTCACCCGGCGGAGCTCCGGGTCTTCGGCGGCAGGTCAGGGGAAGTGGAGATTAAAAAAAAGGCGCCACCCCCTGGTACTTCAGCAGCACTTCGGTGTCGGGTCCTTCACTCGCTCCGGTCGCTGGCGGCATTGTGGTGGCGGGGGGGGAGGGGTGTCCTTCAGTACCAAAGACCGGAGTGAGTGAAGGACCCAACGCCGAAGGGCTGCTGAAGACCCGGAGGGCCGCCAGACGAGTAGCAGGGGGGGCGCTTTTTTTTTTTTTTTTATCTCCGCTCCCCCTGTTTTGCCCCCCTGGCTACGCCACTGTTGGAAGCCTATTCCAAAGCTTAATTACCCTGATAAAAACCTCAGTCTCCCTCGCTGCAGATTAATCCCATTACTTCTTGTTTTATCTTCAGTGGACATGGAGACAATTGATCCCTGTCCTTCTTCTAACAACCCCTCACAAATTTGAAGACTGTTACCAGGTCCCCCCTCAGTCTTCTTTTCTCAAGACGAGACATGCCCAGTTTTTTAAAACTTTCCTCATAAGTCAAGTTTTCTAAATCTTTTATCATTTTTGTTGTTCTCCGGACTCCCTCCATATCTTTTCTAAAGTGTAGTGACTCGAACTGAACACCATACTCCAGCTGAGGCCTTCATCCATGTGGAGTACAGGGAGACAACTACCTCTAGGGCCTTATATACAACTCTCCTATTAATATACCCCAGGACGTTATTTTTTGCAACTGCCTCACATTGACTCATATTCAATTTGTGACCCACTAGAATCCCGCAGATTCTTTTCAATAGTACCACCACCTAACCAGTTATTCACCAGTTTGCAGTTGTGCATTTGATTTTCCTTCTTTAGATGTAGTACTTAGAATTTATCTTTATAGAATTTCATCTTGTTGCATTCTGACCAATTCTCCACTTTGTCAAGGTCATTTTGAATGCTAATCTTGGGCTCCAGAGTGCTAGCTATCCTTCCCAGCTTGTTGTCATCTGCAAATTTTATAAGCACATTCTCCAGTCCAAGTCATTAATGAAAATACTTAATAGTACTGACCCTGGACTAATCCCAATGGGACTTCAGTAGAATCACCTTCTCAGTTTAAGAAGTGAAGCACTAATAATTATTATTTGAGAAGGGTTTTTCAACCAGTTGTACACCCATCTTGTAGCAGTGGTTTTCAAACTTTTTCTCTGGCAACCCAGTTGAAGAAAATTGTTGATGCCTGCAACTCAACAGAGCTGGGGATGAGGGGTTTAGGGTGTGGGAGGGGCTCAGGGCTGGGGCACAGGAGTGAGGGCTGTGAGTGGGACCAGGGATGAGGGGGCAGGGGGGTTGGGGTGTGGGAGGGGGTCAGGGCTCTGAACTGGGGGTTCAGGCTCTGGGCTGGGGCCGGGGATGAGGAGCTTGGGGTGCAGGAGGGGGCTCCAGGTTTGGGGGGGGCGCTCAGGGCTGGGGCAGCCCCATGGCCCCCTGCATAGTGGCCAGACCTGCTGCTGGTTGCTTCCGGGGCGCAGAGCAGTGTCAGAAGAGGTAGGGACTAGCCTGCCTTAGCCGGGCAGCACCAATGATAGGACTTTTGGTGGCCCGGTCAGCGGTGCTGACCAGAGCCACCACGACCCAGTGCCTTACATTCTGCAACCCAGTACTGAGTCACGACCTGCAGTTTGAAAACCACTGCCTTATAGTAGTTTAAATCTAAACCACATTTTCCTAATTGCTTATGAGAATGTCATGTGGGACTGTGTCAAAAACTTTACTAAAATCAAGATGTATCATGTCTATTGCTTCACCTCTCTCCACTAGACCAGTAATCCTGTCAAAGGAGGAAATTATGTTGGTATGTGCAGACGAAGCCTTGAAGGGGCACTACCAATCAATTGTGATCTCAGTAGTGACCCCACTTTTACACTAGTATAAATGAGTGCAGAAACTGGCCCTACCTCTTTTTAACAAATAAAATCTAATATATGATTCATGAGTAAAGCGTTTGATAAATTTTTTGTCTTCAGAGTTTACTGGCTGACCTCATGAAGGCCTTACAGTCAACTTGATGACACTTTGTTGTTTGTCTGTCTGTAACATGCTAACATTGAATGCCACATCCAATCCAATCAATTCCAAAATTTCAGGGAACGTTTTAGGCATCTAGGGCCAGAATCCTTTTGATTTGGGGGAGGGGGGAATCAGAAAATTAAAATAGGCAAAATGGGGCACACATGAAGCCCATGCCAGCTTTTTAGCACAGCCACAGCTTCAAGCACCTCTGCAATTGTCTATAAATCAAAGAACTGGTTGATGAAATCCATTAACACCTTCCAACATAACTATACCCCTGCTCATCTCTGCTAGTCCTCCTAATAGTTTACATATTCACATGCTGAATGATTTGTTTCCCAGACAGAAAGATGAATAAAAATTGGTGGGGAGGAAAACTGGGGCCAATAGGGGTATGCACACAACCCCTGGCAAGCAACTGGGGGGAAATGAGTTGCAGTGATCAGAGGGCTTTTGTGTACCTCCAGTGGGGGATGGGAGCCTGAGGGGGCACCGAGGGATGCAAGGAATCCCTGGCATGTGCAGTAAACTCATTATCCCTCTCTGTATTTCTTCTCGTGTTTTACAGAGAGATGTTACAACCTGACCTTTAGAGATTACTTACTAAATTTTGCTGACTTTTGTCTCCTGTCCTCCCTCCACCTCTCCACCCTTCAAATTTCTCACAAAATATGGGCCTGGGCACTTCTTTTGTCATATATATGTCAAGGGGGGAGGGAATAATTTTTTGGAGAAATAGTTTCTGACATGGGTTTAAAAATGGAGGTGGGGAAACTTACGTTTTTAATTCTCTTAATATTACTTTGACACACATCACTAAAAAGGTTTGGCCTAGAAACTTCTAATTTGCTTCCTTTCAATAAGATCTAGGGATCTTCAGATGTTCCTAAAGAGATTTTCAGGAGTTCCTAGTCCCATTTTCAAAAATGGGACAGCCACTTAAATCCCATTGACTTTCAATGAGATTTAGGCTACTAAATCACTTAGGAGCTTTTGAAATTTTTCACCCCTGTGTAGTAGAATTATGTTTTGAAGTATCTATTGTTGGAGTTACCCATCTCAGAAATAGAAAATGTATCATATTATATGAAAACTTCATCAGGCTTCTGAAAACTTTGTAAAAGCTTTTTAAAGATCAGATCAATTTTTTGTAAAGTTGCTTTGAAGTTTCTACACCTTGAATAGATTCCTACAGTGCTTTATAAGCTACTCCTGAGGAGGACTAAAGTGATTTACACTGTTTTGATACCTCATAAAAGCAGAGATTTCATCCTTAAAATACAATAATTTGTATCAAAGTTAGGGTGACATTTCAAGAAAATAAAAGATTACCCTATGAAATGTATGTAACAAAGCTTGTTTTTAAGTAACACCACCACCCAATGTTTTATTCAGAGTACAAAATCATACATTTGTAAAAACGTGTGATTCTTTGCATGGGTATTACCTGAAAGCACATTTTTAATCTGATCAGATGCTTCTTGGTAGCATATCACCAGGTATGGGCAACCTTAATTCTGGGATTTCTAACTTTCAAGTGCTTGACTTTGCAACTTAGTCACATTCTTTTAAAATTGTGTGTGTGTGTAAAATGTAATTCCTTAGGGTTTTAAAAAAGGAAAAAACAGTAAAAACAAATTTGACTGTAGCAACCTCCCCATCATGCATCACCACTAGGATTTGAGTTCTGAACCTCAGCTCAGGATACAGGGCTTACTAAGTAAGTTTGCTGGTAGCAGGAAAAGGGAGAAAGAGGCTGCTGGAGCCATATGCTGGGTCTAGGGTGTGGTCAGGGGAGCCTGGGCTGTTTCTCTCCCTCTTTTTCCCCTTCAGGAGATAGACAGAGCTCCTTCCCCATGTGGTGCCCCTAGAGAATAGGGTAGGGGCCAGTGGGCTCATGTGTGGAGTCTAAAGGGGTTGTTTGTGTGGAGCCTGGCCTGGCTCTCTCTCTCCTCTTCCTAGAAAGGCTTCCTGGTCCCCGGAGTTTGCAGCATTGCTCCACTGGTCATAGTGTTGGCCCACCCTTATATTAGAATGTTCAATTAGCTGACAAGACGAGGTACAGAAAGGAAATAGTGATTTTCAAAAGTTTAAGCCAAACCTGAGCAGAATTTCATAGGCACTTCTCTTGCCACAGTGTTTTCTAACTCTCAAATTCCAAAATCCGGTGGCAAACACTGACATGTAATATATCTTTTCTGGTGCAAAGTGTTAGGCAACCTAACTATAGAGGATTTTGGTACCAACTCCTGCTATAATATACATAATATGTTGCCAGGTATGTGCCTTTGCCTATGCTGTGCACCTGCTGCAAGAACTGTGCTGGGAATTACACAATAGATGCCCCCTCCACATAGGTACAGAATAAGTGCTGTGTGTGCATGCATTTTATTAGTTTACTCTGGCAAACTTATTTGTGTGGACAATAATAAAGCTTTAGGAACAAAATGGTACTAGAAAGACTAAGCTGCAATGTTTAACCTTGAAATGGTGCAATATTGTAGTGTACACAGAACTGATCTGCAGCTCTGTCATTTTTGGGGTACAGACGGAGCGCTAAACCAGAACAAGGTGCTGGGCATGAGACAGGCTCAAACTTTCATTGTTTCCTCTTTCTGTTTACACCATATGTAGAAGAACAACGAGGAGTCCGGTGGCACCTTAAAGACTAACAGATTTATTTGGAAAAAGAAAAGGAGGACTTGTGGCACCTTAGAGACTAACCAATTTATTTGAGCATAAGCTTTCGTGAGCTGTAGCTTATGCTCAAATAAATTGGTTAGTCTCTAAGGTACCACAAGTTCTCCTTTTCTTTTTGCGGATACAGACTAACACGGCTGCTTCTCTGAAACCTGTCAGATTTATTTGGGCGTAAGCTTTTGTGGGTAAAAAACCCACTTCTTCAGATGCATGGAGTGCAAATTACAGATACAGGCATAAACATACTGACATAAAGGCATAGATACAGAAATTTATCCACGAAAGCTTATGCCTAGATAAATCTGTCAGTCTTTAAGGTGCCACCGGACTCCTCATTGTTTTTGTGGATACAGACTAACAAGGCTACCCCTCTGATACTTGGCATAAGTAGGTTTCAGAGTAGCACTCTCTAAGGTACCACAAGTACTCCTTTTCTTTTGGCATAAGTAGAAGCTTATCTACATTTTTTTTTAAAAAAAGGTGGTTGTAGTTCATTGTTTCCCTCTTTGACAAGCTATAGAATATGCACTTCTCATGATAACTGGAAGATCTCTAGTGATCAGCAATCACTTGGAACTGCCTCAAGGATAAATATTCACCCAAAGAGCTTAATGCATTACTGGGCAGATGCATTCTTTTCATCTTTTCACAGCACTATATCTCCTGCCAAAGAGGAGGAAATGTGTTACTTCCAAGTTACGAAGTTTAAAGACTGCTTTGTGCTTAGGAGCTTCCAATACTGCTTAGTGACTGTTAAAATTGACAGACTGGTGTCATTTTATGCTTTTGTCAATTTACGCTTGGAATTTTACAATCACTTACAGAGTTTGAATAGGCAAAATGATTGCCTGTTTTGTAATTGTTTACTCACTTTGGGAGCATTCCTTTTTTCAACAGGGTTAGAATAGCCAGTGATATTATTGTGGTGGGCCACAAATACATCTGCTCTCACAAAGTGCTGGTCAACAGCAACTGAGCCAATTAGTTGCCCCAGAGCACACCTGACTATCAGCCTCCCAGCTGATAGACAGGAATGGGTGGGCGGGAATTAAAAGCCACTCATTAATTGGTCAAACTGGACAGTCTCTACGTAAAAGAATAAACGGACACAAATCAGATGTCAAGAATTATAACATTCAAAAACCAGTTGGAGAACACTTCAATCTCTCTGGTCACTTGATTACAGACCTAAAAGTGGCAATACTTCAACAAAAAAAAACTTCAAAAACAGACTCCAGTGAGAGACTGCTGAATTAGAATTAACTTGCAAACTGGATACAATTAACTTAGGCTTGAATAGAGACTGGGAGTGGATGGGTCATTACACAAAGTAAAACTATTTCCCCATGTTTCACACACACACACACACACACACACACCCCCTGTTCCTCAGACGTTCTTGTCAACTACTGGAAATGGCCTACCTTGATTATCACTACAAAAGGGTCCCCCCCCGCTCGTAATAGCTCAGCTTACCTGATCACTCTCATTACAGTGTGTATGGTAACACCCATTGTTTCATGTTCTCTAGCTATATAAATCTCCTCACTGTGTTTTCCACTGAATGCATCTGATGAAGTAAGCTGTAGCTCATGAAAGCTTATGCTCAAATAAATTTGTTAGTCTCTAAGGTGCCACAAGTACTCCTTTTCTTTTTGCAAATACAGACTAACACGAATGCTACTCTGAAACCTGTCATTAATTCATTAGCTCAGCTGGTACAAGAGGCACTGGAAGGAAGTATGAGAGAGAGGAAGAGAGTGAAGTATACTTGTAGCGTCAGAGCCATAAGAAGCCTCGTGTCAGGTGTTGAAGGCTCCATGTTACTGCTGGGATGAGGATGCATAGTCTGTGAAAGTGGTGGCAAAGAACACTAAAATAAACTGCATGAGGTGTTTTACCAGAAGGTGGTCTCCAATTGTGGGCTAGAAAGTAGGTAGGGGTGAGTCCACCCTGCTACAGCATCCAAATAAAATACTTCTCTCCCTCAAGATATCACAGAAGTACATAGTAGGTAGCTATTTGAATAGCCTTTGGTCTCTTCAGTGTTTGTGAAGCAGAGTCTCAAATCACCCAGCCAGTCCAAATAAACATACCTTAACAAGGGAAGGTGTTTATATTTAAAGGATTTTCTAACAAGTATTGATTGTGTGTGAAGTTAGTCCATTAAAGTTTTCTAAGGTGAAATGGAACTGTATTTTTCCCAACAGCCAAATGAGAACAAAAGACGCTGAGCCTTTAGGTAACAGAATGGGTTGTCATTCGTATTGTATTTTTCCTTAAGCACTCAGGATCCAAGATGCCCTGTGACCCCCCTGCCTTCCCACAACTCTTAGCAGCAGCAGAAGAAATGCTCTGTGGGATAGCTGCCCAGAGTGCTCCACTCCGAATACCGCTGCAAGGGTGAACATGCTATTGTGCAGGCAGCTGACAGTGTAAACACACAACAGTGGTTTCCCTTCAGTGCTCTCTGAGCAGCACCGTACCCGCTGGTGCTGTAACTCTGCCGGTGTAAACATACTCATAGACTTGGTTATCCTGAAAACCGTTAAGGCCTCTCACACCTTATTTTAAGCCTTACTCTAAATTAGCAAAGCTTATAGGATCTAAGGATACTCTGAAAGGGATCTGGCTAGAGAGGCAGAAAAGTGAATTGTTAAATTATATTGGTCTACCCAAAAATTGCTGAGATATGAGCCAGCTGAGCTCCATCCAAAATATTAAGTTCTGTGGCCACAAACTAATATTTCAAAATAAGAAGAAACTAAAAGTGCTCCCATTTCAATATAGGGACATAGATAGCACATGATAAATTTTGAGTTTGCCTTCTTAAAACAACTAAAACCACTTTAATATTAGCACAAAAGGGCCTCCTAAAATTCAAAACAAATGTTGTACTCTTAGCAACAAAACTAATTAAGTGGCTTTTTTTTTTTGCATGTTTCTCTATGTAAAAGGGAAAGAATGGATTACTTAGATTATGTGAGCATATATTTATACGTATCACCATGTAAATATATTTTTGTTTTGTTTTTAAAAAGCATACAAATTGAAAATTTACTCAATGTTAATCTATACAAATTAATGTACGCCCCAAACTCAGTTAATAGGACACAGAGTAGAGATAGGTAAAACATTAATAACATATGCTAATAAAATTATTTGGGTTTACTTTAACCCAAAACAGAACTGCAAAAGCACACAAATTGGAAAAGACTGAACAGTTGACAGGAACCTGTGAAACCACCAATTTTCACAAAGGCAATAGTTGTGAGTGGAGCTGGTAGAAAAATCTGAAAACTTTTTTCGGTCAGAAACACGGTTTTCTTTAAATTGAACTGTTTCATGGAAATATATCTATGTCAACAAGATGGAATTGAGAGAGAGACCCTCAAAATAGCCAACAGCTTAGTGATTAGGGATCTGATTCAGACAGGGCAGGGACTTGAACCCGAGTCTTCCATACTCCAGCTGAGTGTCCTAACCAGGCTATTCTGAGGTGGTTCTCTCTCCGATGTGGAATTAAAACAAATTTTGAAATGTTTAAATTTTTCGCAAATCAGAATTCTTTTCCAGTCAACCCTTGCTGAGAGTTCTTGTGGTCATTAAAGATCCTATAATAGGAGCATTAATCCCAATATGCAGGCCAAATTCCAAGTCAGCTAACAGTACTGTATACAAGCTGGATGAATAGCATGGAATGTGCCAAATCACCTGATAATCATGTTTAAAAGACACATTCTAGCCAAAGTAAGAACCTAGGGTAGAACATGGTTTTTAAACAGGTTAAAACCAACTCTAAACAAGAGTACATATCACAAGCCTTGCCTATATACACATAAATTACAAAGGCTTAAACTAAAATAGATTAATCAAACAGGCACAAACCCCTCACGTAGGCACTCTTAAATTGTTTTACATCTGGTTTATATCAATTTTGCTTACATTGTAAAGGCAGGTGTAAGCCAGTATAAGAGCATTCAACATTCAGGTTTTGCACCCGGTTTATCCATACTGATTTAAAAAAAAAAAAACTGGTGCAACTTTAGGCCTTAGTTCTCAATGCTGTATAGACAATCACCCTACTGTCTTATCTAAAAGTGCCAGTGCTTCCTTTGACTAGACACCCACATACAAACCTACAGCAGTTTAAGTGTTTTAGTTACATCAATATAAGTTTGTATGCAGACAAGGTCACTTGTGAAAATCATCATTTATCAGCCCTGCAAGATGGGAATAGAACCCTCTCTGGGCTGCCGGTCTTCTACCAGGACCTCCTCCGAACCTGGAAACTGTTTTCAACGGAGCTGTGAGCACGGGCGTGTTCTTGGCACGGTTCACCTCTATCCCAGACACCAGCCCCTTCTGCGGTGTGAGGGAAACCCTGGCACACACACATCTGGAGTGTGCCAGGCTGCAGCCCCTATTCCGGCTCCTCACAAATATTTTATTACATTTTTGGTTGCACTTTTCCCCTCACCTTCTTATTTATGAACTCCCTATCCGTGGCCCCACAAAGTCATGGGATCTCCTGGTCAACCTCCTCCTGGCCCTAGCTAAAATGGCCATCTATAAAACCAGGTGGGAGTGAAGTGAGAAAACTCCCTTGAAGGGAGAAGCACTGGAGTAGTCCTGTCCATTTCCGGAGCTGCTCTATCACCCCGCCCTCTAAATTGTGCCAGTTCTCCGGCAGAGAGGGATGTATGGCAGAAAGGTAAATGCCGAGATAGAGCAGCGGACCTGCGCTTCACCAGATGGCCTGAAGGGCGGGTGGGAGGGAGCTCGCCTGCCAGCCGTCACCGACCACCAGGCCAGAACTCGTGACCTGGGTGGAGGAGGCTGCCGAACAGATGGCCTGGCAAGCCTCCACCTGTGCCAAGTCACCCGGGTCCTGGACCACGAGGAGCATGCCATCAGCGTACACCGACAGGACCAGCCGCAGCTCCAGCTCCCACAGCACCAACCCTGTCAACCTCCTTCGGAGGAGACAGAGGAAGGGCTCGATCACCAGAGTGTACAGTTGGCCCGAGATGGGGCACCCCTGCCGTACTCCTCGCCTGAAGCGGACCGGTTCGGTCAGGGTCCAGTTGAGCCTGACCAGACACTCTGTGGAGGCGTACAGCGCCCAGAGAAAACCCACAAACTGGGGTCCGAAACCAAAAGCTTGCAGAGTGCTCAGGAGATATCCGTGATCCACCTTCACTTATCCTGGTACCAGGGATCTGTTTAGCCTGGAGCTAATATATCTGTCTCCCACTACTTTTCTATACCCATCTGGCCTTGCCCTGTCACACTGTACATTGACTAGTGAGATGGTATGCTTCTGATGCAATCTTGATTTATTCTATTGGACCCAGCTTATTGGTCTAAGCTTCCAAAGCAAGTTAGCACAGGTTTGGTGTAGGAGTGTAAAGGAAATAGGGTTGTTCTGAACTGGGTCTAGACATAAGTAGAAAGCTATGAATTTTTTCAGTAGCCTAAAATTGACCAGCTGAACTGAAGAAATTCCACTAAACTGAGTCTGAAACACTTGAAAAAAAAATCATAAAAAGAAACAGAGTAAAAAAAAAAAAGTATAGAAAGGCTATTGATCCATGTAGCAAAAAACTTATTTACCACATTTACTGTCAGCCACCCTGTGGGAATAAAATCATTTCCAGGAGTCCTATGACAATCTTATAAACATCAAAAGCAACTTCAATAGGACCTCTCTAATCCACACTGAAGATGACACAATGCATTGCAAATTATAGACATTTGTGGTTAAGCAAGTGGGCAAACAAAGGGCAAAGCGACCACTCTCCCTACTTTGGATAAGCTAATATCAGCAGGAGAGTGAGTTTGTGTGTGTGGTTTTTGGAGGGGGGGTGAGGGAGTGAGAGAACCTGGATTTGTGCAGGAAATGGCCCACTTGATTATCATACACATTGTGAAGAGAGTTGTCACTTTGGATGGGCTATTACCAGCAGGAGAGTGAGTTTGTGTGGGGGAGGGGGGGGAGGGCGGAGGGTGAGAAAACCTGGATTTGTGCTGGAAATGGCCCAACTTGATGATCACTTTAGATAAGCTATTACCAGCAGGACAGTGGGGTGGGAGGAGGTATTGTTTCATGGTCTCGGTGTGTATATAATGTCTTCTGCAGCTTCCACGGTGTGCATCCGATGAAGTGAGCTGTAGCTCACGAAAGCTCATGCTCAAATAAATTGGTTAGTCTCTAAGGTGCCACAAGTACTCCTTTTCTTTTTGCGAATACAGACTAACACGGCTGTTACTCTGAACACTAAATGTAGTTTGAAGTATGAGATTTTGAACACATTAAATTATAGAGGCTGTCTCATGATCCTCATTCTCTATTATTGGCCAAATGGAGCTCATTGCAGGACTAGATTCTTTTCCCCTCATAGAATATTCATTTTTAGAGCTAGCCAGGAAACAGACTTTCAGGCCTGCAAAAAACTTCAAGTCTTGGGAAAAAAAATTTGTCCAGAATCAGGATGAACCTCCAAAAACTTTCACAGACCTGGAAGTTTGCAATACTTCATTTTAGAATCACCATTCTAGAATCTGTCAGAAACCTGCCTGGCTTCTGCTGAATATTCATCAAAATCAACACGTTTCAATGGAACGTGTTGATTTGACAAACCAGCATTTTCCAAAATTTCCAACTGTTCACTATCTTTTCCTGCCCTCTCAACAGTATACTTATTATAAGGCTTGCTTGGTATTTCCAAGAAGAGATTGTCCCTTTTCTCCATAACATATAATGTGGGTAATGCAGCGTAAGAAGTATAGTTTGTTGCTTCATTACTCTTTTAAGGCCCCATCCTGCAAACACAATGGGGAAACTCATGGAAGTACATGTCCTCACAGATCAAGTGTTTACTGGGTCAGACCCTTAGGAAGCATACCTGTGCTTTTACCTTTCATACCAGTTCTTTATTTCCATGCACATACCCCTCCCTTTCTCTTCCATTTTTATGTATTTAACTTCTTAAAATCCACACGTCTCTAGGTTCTCAACACTACTTATAAGTGAACCACACCTTATACATCTGGGACTGAGGTAGTGCTCATTCCCACATCTGTATTTCCATGTATGAACTGAACTTTTATTTTATAACTGTGGCCTATGTGTATCCATCACATTTAATATTGCAGACCACATGTTGCCTGTATTGCTTTCAACAAAATGTAAAGTTTTAAATTGGTAGATACAGCATAACTCACTACCCTATTTCTCAATTTAAATAGTCCCATTGTTTGTTTCACCCTTACTTACATGATCATTTCCATCATTAGACCTTTTGCCTGTAAGTTGCAGTTATTTTTTTAATCCAAAAAAATATATATATATATATATATATATATATATATATTGGGAGGTGCGAGGAGAAGAAAACTTGGTATATACAGCTCAAGTGATTTTCTCAAACACGTCTTTAAAAATACTGGGCCTCAGGATATGTCTAGACTTCTCCCAGCATAACTATGTCCCTGACCAACACAGCTGTACCAGCAGAATTCTGTAGTGTAAACACAGCTATATTGGCAAAGCTTCAGAGTAACAGCCGTGTTAGTTTGTATTCACAAAAAGAAAAGGAGTACTTGTGGCACCTTAGAGACTAACCAATTTATTTGAGCATAAGCTTTCGTGAGCGACAGCTCACTTCACTGGCAAAGATGCGCTTTTATTGGTATAGCTTATTTCATTTGTAGGCAGTGGTTTTACTATGCTGGCATTTTTCTTACTTTGCCTACACTGTCTTATCAATGGAAATATATTTTGTTGGTTTGTAAGTGTACAAACTGCAGCTTTGCCAGGATAGCTGCGCCCACACTAGGAATACTTTACTGGCATAGTATAAGGCAGTGATACTCAGACCTCTGGTTCAGGAGCCAAATTAGCGATCAGCATTACCCAAAAGAGCCACAGTAGTGTGAATGACAGGGAAAATATTTAGTTTTTATAGATTATTCTCACAGCTAGTAAATTAATAACTTAGTGCAAGCTGATAACTTAACTGGTTGATAACATAGTAAAAGCATCCTGATTGGTTAATAACTTAGATTTATTAATTAAAATCACACAGTGTTTCAATATCATGTGCTGCAAAGAGACACAGGAGACACATTTGAGAGCCACAGTCTGAGTATCACTGATACAAGGTATTTCTATAGCGGTAAAGTGCTCCTAGTGTAGACTTGGCCTGAATCTTCATTCACTGCAATGCATATAGTCATTTACACTAGTGCAAAGTAGGTGCAGAACACCACTAAAACACATAGTAGCAATTTACACTCCCTTTGCACTAGTATAAGCAACTATACAAAGTACAGGGCAACAGAGAATCCAGCCCTCTATTTTTTGTATAATCATTTTATACCTTAAAGTGAACTCTGAGATCAAATTTAGCTCCAGAATGAGAACACACACACAATTTTACAAAATCTAAGATTAACATAAATATTTTCTACTAGTTTAAAAAAAAATCCAATGGAAAGAGTTTTAAAATGTACATAATTATTCCTTCTACACAAAGAATGACTTGCTGGAGCAAGTCCTTAAAACTGACATATATAGCTAGTTTTGTCAAGTGAAAATGACTAGACAGTTTCCATTGTCTACACTGAGAGAAATGCAGAAAGTAAACAAACATAATAAAAATGTGATTTGCAAACTGGATACAATTAATTTAGGCTTGAATAAAGACTGGGAGTGAATGTGTCAAATTACACAAAGTAAAACTATTTCCCCATGTTTATTTCTCCCCCTACTGTTCCTCACACATTCTTGTCAACTGCTGGAAATGGCCCACCTTGATTATCACTACAAAAGGTTCCCCCCTGCTGGTAATAGCTCACCTTACCTGATCACTCTCGTTACAGTGTGTATGGTAACACCCATTGTTTCATGTTCTCTGTGTATATAAAATCTCCCCACTGTATTTTCCACGGCATGCATCTGATGAAGTGAGCTGTAGCTCACGAAAGCTTATGCTCAAATAAATTTGTTAGTCTCTAAGGTGCCACAAGTCCTCCTTTTTTGATAAAAAAGTTATTCCCTCACATGGGTCTCCCAGTGCACCCCATCTTCTCTGGGACCGTAAGCTCTTCAGGGCAGGGGCTGTTTGTAATGTTGTGTCTGGTACAGCATTAAGCACATTGTTGACACTTAGGCCTACATCCCCAGGCTGACAGACCCCTGTGCCCCTGAGGAGTTCCATTGCACAACAGAATCCATTGCACATGCAGAATCTAGGGCTTCCCACTGGCACCTCGCAATGTGGGGTTTGCCTGTTGGGGTGGCGATCCTTAGGGCATTTTAAGTATTAATCAATACAATTTATAT
Source organism: Lepidochelys kempii (assembly GCF_965140285.1). NCBI lineage: Eukaryota > Metazoa > Chordata > Testudines > Cheloniidae > Lepidochelys > Lepidochelys kempii. The sequence continues at coordinate 57,390,747 of NC_136383.1, forward strand.
TTAACCATCCAATTTAGGCAAACAGCACTCTGAGAGTTAAACTGTTGGAAGCTGGACCCTGCACCTTTCCTTTGAATATTAATGACTATCCTTTGATTCATCAAGGAGATAAGCATTCAGTTGAGCCTATTAAGCGAACAACACAGTTAAGTGACTGTACCTTGCCCTGACCCCCCTTCCTGCTCTCCTCCCACCCTTTAAAAAAACCATTTCCAGGTAGGATTTTAAACAAAAATGTAAGGAAAAATCCCATTTGTTAAGTAACGGTCAATCACAGATTAACACATTTCTACTTAATCTGAAGCCCCGCTTGTTATTAGCGAACACAGCCCCACCCGTGGGCACCCGCCCGTGAGACTGGTAGGTGGACTGAACGGAACTCCGGGGCTTAATGGCTTTGTCCCCGCATTCAGCTGAAAGCCTCCTGCTTACCTGCCGCCGAGGTCAGGTTACCCCTTCTGCGCCTTCTGCCGAGCTCCCTCAGCTCCCCTTCTTCGTCTTCCAGCCTCCAGGCTTCAGCCATCAGCGAGGAGGGGGCATTCAGAAAGCAGGCCCCCCCCTGCCCAAGCGCAGAGAGCGCGCGACCGGGGGTTCTTTGTCTCGCTCAGTGAGGGAGCAGCGAACGCCCCACCGCTGGGGGGGGGGGGGGGCTGCGCTGCCGGCCCCGGGGCAGAGCAGCCCTTCCGAGCCGCCCCACTCTGCACCTGCGCCTCTCCTCCGCCCCGGCAGCTTCCTGCAAATCTCTCTCCGCCGCCCTCTTCTCTGAAGTTTAAGCCCAGGCGTGGAGGATCCCCTTTGGGCCTTTTCCTCTCCTCCCTTCCCCAGCAAGGCTCAGCCAGACGCAGGTTGGGAGGAGAGAGAGAGAGGCGCACCCACACCACACCACCAGGTTGGGGAGGGAAGGGAAAGCCAAGGGAAAATGAAAGAAGGTGGCGTTTGCTTTTCCTGCCCATTCACAATATTCCGGTGTCAACAGGAAACTCCGCTGCTGCCTGACACTAAAACAAAAGGAGGAGGGGGAGGTACCTGGAGCAGAAAGCAGCAATCAGGGCTGCCGCTGCAAGGGAGGGGGCGAGCTTCAGCTGGGGAAGAAGATGAACTTGCACTTACAAGGCTAAAGTAGCTGAAAACTTTTATTTAGGGAAAGGGACGTGATTTTTTTTTTCTCTTGTGGATCCACGTATCTCCAGGGCTGTCACAAGCTGGTAGCATTTTGAAGGAGGGAGAGTTCTAAACAGTGCAGCATTGAGTGGGATTTTAAAGGTCCCTTCAAGAATGCAGCACATTCTTCCTCACCCAGCAGGAAAGGCCTTTAAAAACTGCTTTAAATAATCCAAAACAAGAGCCTCTGTTCAAATGAGGCTTGGCTGATTTATGACTCCAGTCCCATTGTTGAAGCATTGTTGAAATTGCGAGCTGAGTTATACCCAGTACAATCCCACTGAGCAGTATGTGGCAACCAGGGGTGTAAATCAGGGCAGAAAAGAAGAGACTGGTGCCTGGATATAGAGCAGCCCACCTGTTTTAAAGGGTTAACTGCCTTTATACTTTTATTTGCTATGACGAGCACCACAGCTCCAAAAAGCACTTGCACTTTCTGGTTAAGGTGAATTAAGTAGTAAAGGTTCTCACTGTGAGAAGTTAAAACCTACTCTTCTTATTAGCACATGCGCAATATGCCTCAAGTGGCACATGACCAGGATTCATCTCTGAATTTCGTCTGCTGGCTGCAAAAAAGGGTGGTGGTGCTTAGGTACCAATATGAAAGGCACCTTAGAAATATCCAAGTTATAGAGTCTTTGGTTTCACATTGTTATTATAGGCAGAACAAGTAGTGCTGCCTATAATTAAGGTTGCCTGACACAGGATGGATGGTGCTCTGGGGATAAACCAGGGTTACGTAGTGAAGGAGTCTAGATCAGGGGTAGGCAACCTATGGCATGCGTGCCAAAGGCGGCACATGAGCTGATTTTCAGTGGCACTCACACTGCCCGGGTTCTGGCCACCGGTCCGGGGGGCTCTGCATTTTAATTTAATTTTAAATGAAGCTTCTTAAACATTTTTAAAACCTTATTTACGTACAACAATAGTTTAGTTATATATTATAGACTTATCGAAAGAAACCTTCGAAAAACGTTAAAATGTATTACTGGCACATGAAACCTTAAATTAGAGTGAATAAATGAAGACTCAGCACACCACTTCTGACAGGTTTCAGAGTAACAGCCATGTTAGTCTGTATTCACAAAAAGAAAAGGAGTACTTGTGGCACCTTAGAGACTAACCAATTTATTTGAGCATGAGCTTTCGTGAGCATCCGATGAAGTGAGCTGTAGCTCACGAAAGCTCATGCTCAAATAAATTGGTTAGTCTCTAAGGTGCCACAAGTACTCCTTTTCTTTTCACTTCTGACAGGTTGCTGGCCCTGGTCTAGATCTATAGGATCCCTGCCTCCTTCGTTGCAGACATTGGTAGGTGTGTAGTGAATAAGGCAAGGAGCTGCAGAGAAAGAAAGGATGGTCTTGTGGTTTAGGCAGTTTAATGCCCCTCAAATAACTAGACTCTCTCCCAGCCTTTTCCATAGAGTTCCTGTATGATGCTTGGGAATTAATTAAAATCAAACTTTTCATATTTTGTAAAGGGACCACTCAGTGCACAAGATGCACACTACTTTCAGTAGTGCAAGCTGAGAAGAACATGCTGCTTTATTCAACTATGTAACAAAGTGGTGGTGGGTGAAACGCCCACTAACTAAACAGGAAGTATGAAAATGGTGGAGTCTGACTCCAACCTATAGTTCTCTGAGTAATTCAGTTAACCCCTTGATGATCACTTTATTACTTCACAGGTGGTCTCTAATTGTGCACTCATTTTCTGGGTGGCTCACATGAAACCCTGGCATTCGAGTTGCAGAAGCGCTGAGCACTCTCAGCTGTAAATGAAGTCACTGGGAGTTGTGCTTGAGCATATGACATGTTATAAAACACTATGTTCTCTGAAAAAATCAGAGATTATTGTGTGTGATTATTTGGGGCTCTATGTACAATTTATACTCGTTGTATTGATGTTGTAGAGTGTTGGTCCACAATATTAGAGACAAAGCAGCTGAGGTATTATTTTTTATTAGGCCACTTTCTGTTGATGAAACAGACAAGCTTTCAAGCTATACAGAGCTAAAGGAGAGCTCTGTGAAGCTTGAAAGCTTCTCTCTTTCACAAACAGAAGTTGGTCCTGTGACATTACCCCGCATATTCCTTATGGAAATATGCTTATGATATGGATATGGCATAACTGAGGTATATTTTATACAAGGTGGGTCTCGTAAGTATCATTGGAAAGGTTATTTACTGAATGTGATTATCCAATTTGTATGCATGTATCATTTCTGTATCTGAAGTTAGGAATGTTGACTATGTAAAATTACAACTGTGATAAATGAAGGGAGAGGGGGTAGCTCCCTTTTGTGGATGCTCAGCCAGCCAGTAGCTATAAAATCCCTCTTAGTAGCTGTTCTCTAATTGCTCTACCTGTAAAGGGTTAAAAAGTCTCACTGCTATGCATAGGTAAAAGGAAGTGAGTGGGCACCTGGTCAAAAGAGCCAATGGGAAGGCTCGAACTTTTAAAAAATGAAACAAGATTCCCCTTTTGTCTGTCTGTTCTCGGGGAAAGGCAGATAGGGAGCAGTTATGAGAAGCCTGGGCCAGATATGATAAAACATTAGTATCATACTTAGAAACTACTCATCTAAAACCCCAGCTATGTAAGTAGATCAGGAAATGTCTAGGAAGACGCAATTAGGTTTATCCCTTTTATTTCGTTATAGCTTGTGGACTCCTCTGTGCTAACCCCAAGTGCTTTTGTTTTGCTTGTAACCTTTAAGCTGGACCTCAAGAGAGCTATTCTTGATGCTTAATCCTTGTAGTGCTTTTTTTAAAATCTAGCAAAAGCCTAAATTACCATATGTATTTTCTTCTTTTTTTTAATAATAAAATTTACCTTTTTAAAGAACAGAATTGGATTTTTGTGTCTTAAGAGGTTTGTGCACGTTGTTTAATTAGCTGGTGGCAACAGCTAATTTCCTTTTTTTTTTCTTCTTCTTCTTCTTTCTCAGTTCTTCCCCGGATGGGGGTGAAAGGGCTTGAGGGTACCCCACAGGAAGGAATTCCCAAGTGTGCTTTCCTGGGCTCTCAAAGGGGTTTTGCACTTGAGTGGTGGCAACATCTACCAATCCAAGGTCAAAAAAAAGCTGTAACCTTGGGAGTTTAATACAAGCCTGGAGTGGCAAGTATTAATTTTTAGAGTCCTTGTGGACCCACACCTTCTGTACTCGAAGTGCCAGAGTGGTGAATCAGCCTTCACAACAACTGTGTACATACCTGGAGATGCACACCAGACAATAAGCAACCAGCCTTAATGGGCCATTGCCTTTTTCCTAATGAGTCTTCAAAGATGTGGATTCCCCCATCTTCCAGTTCCTTCCTTCCTGTGGACATTGCAAATAAATCTGGTTTCATGGTTGCTTTAACACTGCAAGGTCAGGTGATAATGTCACTTGGTAAAAAGTGCCATCTTAGACACTGCTGGTACATTTCCATTGAAAACCAAGGCTTCCCACCTTATGCACATTCTATTTAAGGCTAGGGAGTAAGGAAAACAGGACTCCTCTCCACTGCCTTCCTGCCCAAGAAGAAAGACTACTGAAAGTACCTGAGGAGACAAAGGAACTGAGCTGTGGGAAAGGCAAGGGCTGAGTCCAGAGTGAGACAGATTTTAGTCTAGTCTATAAAGAGAAACACCTGGGACTCTAAGCTACAGAAACTCTGTAACTTGCCTAAAACAACATTTAGGGTGAGAAATTACTTCTTGAAACCAGTCTCTTTAAGATCTTAAGCTTAGTATGAGTGTTTTGTTTTATTTGCTTAGTAATCTGCCTTTGCTATCACTTAAAATCTGCCTTAACTTGTTTTTGTTTAGTATTAAACCCAGTTTGTGCAATTTCTAACTGAGGGGCAGGCAAGAAGTTGTGTATATCTTCCTCCACACTGAGGGAGGGGGCAAATTTACAAGCGTACGTTGCATAGGTTTCTCTACAGCACAAGACAATAATATTTTGGGTGTACTTTCCAGAGGGGAGCTGCACTTGAATACTGGGCGATTTCCTAGCTGAGTCTTCTCATCGAGCGCTGTTTGCAGACTCTGTGATTCTACAGCTGGTGCATTCCTACCTGTGTGTGTCTGCTGCCAGAGGCTGGAGAGCCTAATTCAGAAAAACATGGAGAGGGAGCCAAGGCTAGTGGCGCAGGCAGGCTCAGTGAAATCCAAGTACTTCAGGTGGGATCCCGGAAGGGGGGATCCAACCTGTCACAGGTCCAATAAAAAAATATTACTTCACCCATCTTGTCTCTCTATCCACAACTTATGTATTCTGGTTTATTTTATGAAATTTCTGTATCATTTGTGTCATTCAATAGATGTGGAATCCACCGTCTGCTGTCAGGATATCATCAGATCAGGGATACGGGAGGGTCACCCATTCAAATGGGAGCACCTTAGGGCAATGGGTTGGCTGAAGCTGGGAGAACCAGTTTTCTCCAACTTCTCTGCAAGGGACTGAGGTTTGAAGAGTGGAATTGCCCCAGAAGCAGAATAAAGAAATCACATGAGGAACAAAGGCACAGCAGAATAAAGGATTCACATGAGGAACAAAGGCACAGGCTTTTGGAGGGAGAGGGGATGTTTTGATGGCAGTGCCAGTCAAGGTAAAAGAATGCTCACTGGACTCCAGGGTGGGAAGAGAGAGCACGAATGAGCACATGAAGACTGACTGAGTCACATGGAAGAGAAGCCTGACCTGGAGGAGTGGAGTCCCAAAGAGGGGACCTGGAGCCTTACTGCTGCTATCTAAAGTAAAGAGTGTTTGGTTTTGGAATGTTTTGCATAGCCTGTGCCTGTTTGCTTCCACTATCATGTATTCCTGAAGAAATGATTTGTAAGCCAGCCTGCACATATAGTGGACGTCTGGGAAAGAGTGGGGAGGCCAGGGGAGCTGGCCCTAGTCACAGGGCCTAGGCAATTGCACTGTGGGGTCTCAGCTGGCAGAAAGGGTGTGATACAGGATGTGAACCTTGAGAGTATGCGTAGAGAGCGAAAACCAGAAAAAATGTGTGGATGCTGCTTAGTTTGGGAAGTTTAAAAAGAACACAGGTGCAGCACTGATACTCAAACACAGAAGCCTGGTATCTGTCCAGCAGGGGAAATTTTAAAGCAGGGTTGTGACACTAGGTGTCTCAAATTGAGCATCCAAAATTCGTGGTCTTTTTAAGTTAATCTCTCACTTCTCTAGCTGTAACAAGGGGATATCACCCTCTCACCTCACAGAGGGCTGGGAAAATAAGTGCATTAGTATTTTTGAAGCCCTCAGATGCTATAGTGATGAGTGCCAGAGACAAGTCCATGAAGAAATTAATAATTCTGTTTTCAGAGCAGTGTTTGAATAATTTGCAGTAAATATGTCCTAGGATGCCTATTGAACAATGAAGCAAAAACAAAATATTGAACATTGCTCATTAACTGAGCAGTTTATCCTGTGCACTGAATGAAGTAGGGGTCCTGTTGAAAAAATAGTATATGATCATATAATTGGTTAGTCTTTAAGGTGCCACAAGTACTCCTTTTCTTTTTGCGAATACAGACTAACACGGCTGTTACTCTGAAACCTGTCATATAATTAAAGACTATCATAATGCATACAAACAGGAGGTAAATTAATGTTGCACAGGCAGCCTTAATTGTGGTATTTTCTAACTTTTCAGTGCTTGTCTTTTCAACCTTAATAATGTTCTTTTAATGTAATTGTTTGTGTGTAATTTGCTACTCAGTTAGTATCATAGTTATGCATAAAGGACAGACACTCTGCTTTAACGGCTTGCACTCTTAAAGGCTCCAAATCTTCATTGAGGTCTGCATGGGTGGACTTCAATTAGGTCTTCATGTGGGTGCACTGTTCTCCCCCCAACACAGATGTAGGATCATGGTTCTATGTTATATCTAAACTGGCAAAGTGGGACCCATAATTCCCCACCAGTGCAGTTCTGTGCAGAATACTATGTGGGGCTTCACCACTGGAGAGTTACAAGTTTGAATGTTTTCATCACCAACAAGGCCATAAAGTTGGACTGAAGACATAAAATAATTACAGAAAAGAAGAGTGTGAGGACAACAACAGTCAACAAGAGAAGAGAGCAACCATCTCTGGGTGCTGAAGAGGAGAACAAAGAGAGAGAGTCAAGTATAGAGCCAGAATTGAAAGCTGTTTGCATTCCAGACAGATTTCTTAGCAGCTATATGATTAGAGTCCAGGCAGGGGAGTTTGTTAACCACACCTTTCCTGAGCTTTCAGGACTTACCTGGATTCTCTCCAGATCCCTTCAATAACCATGAGTGACCAGGACACTCAACCCTCCACAGGGCTTTCCTCTTATGATTTCCTCATTTCTTTTTATATATATATATATATATATATATATATATATATATATATCCTCCCTATTTACTGCAGAAGGAGAGGAGTCACAGCCTTGTGAAGGGACTTTGATGTCACTTGAAGCAGGGGACCCAGACGGGAACATCAGCATGAAAATTCAGAAAAGGTGCAGGAAGCACAGCTAAACAAACACTCTATCACTGCTAACCACAAAAGGGAACACTGAGGCTGCCAAATCCCTAGATTAGGGAAACAGATTTGAAAACAAATAAGAGGCCCTATCTGCATACTTAAGATAAAACTGCTAGAGCATTCTGTTTCAACAGACATTCAAAAGAAGCAATAAAATCAGAAACAATGGGCAGCCGGGGGGAATCACTTATTGTATTGTTAACCATCACCAACAACATGCTTGTTACTGTACAAAACAGAATAAGTTATGGTTCCTGCCCCCATAAGCATACAATCATAGCACCCATCTTGCAAGCTGCACCATACACAGCTGGGACAGACGGGAGTTCCAGGTGTGGTATGGAAAAAGGCATGAAGATAAGTGGGAGATAAACAAAGAGGGAGTGGTGAAGCAGACAGTGAATAACTTGAGAAACAGTGTTCCCTACCACTCCTGAAGCAAAAAATTAAGGTATAAACATAGCAATTTATACAACTGAAAGCACAAGGGCTAATCAGACACACATCCTCCTCTGCTGAACCAAGAGCTCCAAACCAGCATCCTCAGATCAACCAGAAGAAAAAGTGCAGTTAGGCTTGGATTGGGCTACAGAGAAATTTCTCTAGAACCCCCAGGAAAAAACAGTTACCTTTTTCATAACTGGTGTTCTTCGAGATTTGTTGCTCATGTCTATTCCACAATAGGTGTGCATGCTCGCCAAGTGCACCGGTGCTGGAAGTTTTTCCCCTAGCAGTACCCGTAGGGGAGTGCCCTTAGCAACCCCTGGAGTGGTGCCTCCATGGCGCGGTATAAGGAGTGCTGCGCGCTCCCCCCACCCTCAGTTCCTGCTTGCAGACAACCCCGACAGAGGGGAAGGAGGGTGGGACATGGAATAGACACGTCAAATCCTGAGCCAACTACAGACCTTGGGTCTGAATGCTCCCCACAGGGGCCCCACATCCCAGGTCCGATGCGTCAGACACCAGTTCCAGCGACGGGACCCCTTGGAGCATATTTCCCAGGGAGGAGCACCACCTCAGGGAGGCGATCACTGGCTCGGGCACCGTGAGGACTTTCTCCATCCTGTCCCCAGCCTGGGAAAACTCCAAGGCCAACCAGAGCAGAAGGGTCCTCATCTAGAGTCTGGCGTAGCAGACCACATACATGCACGCCGACATGTGACCCAGGAGCTGGAGGCACGCTCTGGCTGTTGTCACCAGAAATCTCATGACCGTGTCGATGAGCCCCTTCAGGGTCTCAAACCTGTCCAGTAGGAGGGATGCTCTGGCCGACAAGGCATCCAGGACCACCCCGATAAACTCTATGCATTGTACCGGGACTAATGTGGACTTGGTGTTGTTTACCAACAGGCCCAAAGTGGTGCACGGGGACAGAAGGGGCACCACATGTTCCCACACCTGCAACCGGGAGTTGCCCTTGACCAACCAGTCATCCAGATAGGGGAAGATCTGGACCCCCCCAGCATCTGAGGTAGGCCGCCACCACTGACATACATTTCATGAATTCCTGGAGGCAGTGGACAGGCCAAATGGGAGGACCGTAAATTAGTAGTGTTCCTGTCCCACCGTGAAACGGAGGAAGCGTCTGTGCCCCTCAAATACATGAATGTGGAAGTACGCGTCCTGCAGATTGGGGGTGGCGTACCAGTCCCCAGGATCCAGGGAGGGGATGATGGAGGCCAGGGAACCTGTGTGGAACTTGAGCTTCACCATGTACTGGTTCAGGCCTTGCAGGTCCAAGATGGGCCTGAGCCCGCTTTGGCCTTCAGGATAAGGAAATAGCAGGAGTAGTACCCCTTGCCTTTGAACTCCCCTGGTACCACTTCCACCACTCCTAGGTCCAGGAGTCGCCCACCTCCTGCTCGAGCAGAGCCTCGTGCGAGGGCTCCCCCAGGAAGGATGGGGGCAGAGGGTGGTTGGGCGGGGTGGAGGTAAACTGGAGGGTGTAGCCCCAGGATATGGACCCTTGGTCCAAGGTCATCTGCGACCAATCCAGGAGGAAAGCACACAACCAATTGGAGAAGGGAAGCTTTATTGAGGGTGGAGCCCTGATGAGAACTGGCAGGGCACCCCCGGGCGTCCTGTCAAAACCGCCTTTTCCCCGCCTGCTTGCCCTTGGAGGACCCAGGCTTGGCGGAAGGCTGAGATTGCCTCTGTGGGCACCTCTTATAGTCCCGTGACTTCTTATAAGCAGTATCATACTTTGAATGGGTGGCCTGAGTAGGAGTCCGCTGCGTCTTGAACTTAGTTTTAGCCGGAGCCGGAACATAGAGACCCAGAGTCTGGAGAGTCATGTGAGAGTCTTTCAGGCCATGCAGCTTTATATCAGTTTGTTCCACAAACAGAGCTTTGCCATCAAACGGGAGGTCCTGCAGGGAGGTCTGCGCCTCGCTGGACAGCCCAGAGAGCAGGAGCCACAAAGCCCGTCTCATGGACACCGCGGAGGCCATGGACCACGTGGCCATGTCTGCTGCATCCGCAGCTGCCTGCAGAGTTGCCCTGGCAGCCGCTGAGCCCTCTTCCACCAGCGCTTTGAACTCCTTCCTGTTGTACTCCTGGAGGGAGTCCTCGAACTTGGGCAAGGAGCCCCACAGATTGAACTCATACCGGCCCAGGAGGGCCTGGTGGTTCGCCAACCATAACTGGAAGCTAGAGGACAAATAAATTTTTCTTCCATATGAGTCCAGCCTCCTTGAATCTTTATTTTTCGAGGTAGGGTCTGGTTGACCCTGCCATTCCCTGTGGTTGACCAACTTGACCACCAGGGAGTTGGGAGCAGGGTGGGTGTATAAGTATTCATGCCTCATGGCGGGCACAAAATACTTGCGTTCCGCTCTCTTAGAGATGGGGACCAATGAGGCCAGGGTTCGCCACAGGGCATTTGAAATTTTTGCCACCCCTTTGTGGCCTGGTGCCAAGGAGGACAGCACATTAAACAGGGAGTCCGAGGGCTCCTCCATCTCCTCTGCTTGGAGGTGGAGGCTTGATGCCACCCTTTTTAAGAGTTCTTGGTGGGCCCTAAAATCCTCCTGCAGGACAGACGGAGGAGGGGCCGTAATTGCCTCATCCGGGGAGGGTGAGGAGGCCAGTGCGGTGCTTTGCATGTCTACTGGCACCGGAGGGTCCACCACCTGGTCGGTCTCCAGGCACAGTGCCGAGAATGTATGTCCCACCGACTCCTTCCTCGGGGGTCTGGAGAGGGAGACCGACTGTCCTTCTGAGGCTCTGGCCACCGAGTGAGCACCCACCGGGGGCTGCTTCGAGGGCCATGGTGCTCACTGGTACCCTTGGGCTGGCCACGGGGCCTGGTGTCACTGCACCTGCTGTGGCACCGGCGAAGCCGTTTGTTCAGCGTGGCTGGCCTGGCCCATTGATGGACGACTACAAAGGGAGGCCAGGCTGACATACGACCTGCTGCTCTCCCTAGACTGGGAGGAGCAGTGACGCCGGGAGCAGTGCCGACCACAGGACCGCAAACCCGACATGGAGGACCAGTACCATCGGTAACAGCTGCTCCATGATCTGCTCCGGCGGGCAGACCTGCGACGGCGAGATGCTGGCGATTGACACCCAGGGCTGTGGAACAGTGCCTAGGAGGGGTCCTGGAGTGCGACGACGAACGGGAATAATGTCGACGTTTGTGCCGCGACCAGCTGCGATAGCCCCTCCTGGGCGAGGACCTTTGGTGTCGTCTGCCTCGGTCCTGCCGGTGTTCACTCCTCAAGGTGGAGCAGTGCCGAGAGTCCTGATCGGATGGAATCCAACCAGACAGCCTGGTGGGCATCGAGGGCGATCCACGTGGACTTTGCCCTGAACGGTCACTGAGCGGCAAATGGCATCGGGAACATTCCCTCGACCAAGACTGGTACCGAGCCGGGGGTGACTGCGGAGATCCCAGCGGCAGCTTGCCTCTGGAGCGCGGGGCTGACATCGGTGGTGCTCCTGGTACCGGCATGGACATAACATCCTGGGCCGCTTGCAGGGCCTCCGGCATGGAGGGCATCTGGACATCTGGGAAGGCCTGCTCCGAATGAGCTGGGCTACTCTGCTCAACTTGAGTCAGAGGCCTAGAGGCTGGTGGGGATCGAGGACTGCCCAACATGGGTCTAGCCTCTGTCCCAGGTTTACTCTGGTGCCGTGGCGAAGAAGGCCTCTTCCTAGCCTTCTTGGCGCGTCCCGTGGACAAGGAGCAGTGCCAACTAGTCAATGGCGCCCAAGGGTCGCCATGCACCGACACCATGGTGCCTGGTGCTGACTCAGAGCGGTACCCAGAGCCTATATAAGAGAAAGCCCCAAATATTGGGACTGTCCCTATAAAATCGGGACATTTGGTCACCCTAGTCTTGAGGGACCCCGGCTGGGACAAGTCCTGGCCTGGCTGATCACGCCACTTCCGAGGGGCTGGAGCGATTCCCAGCCCTGGGACCAGCCCTGGCTGCACTGCCGGCTCATAGTCGCCTCCCAGCAGGGCCTGTGAGTGCGGCCAGGAGGCAGGGCTTGGGGGAGGAGGTCTGTGGCGAGTCTGGGGGGTGCTGGGCTGTGAGGGGGCGGGGAAGATCTGTGTGTGTTGGGGCACAAGGGAGTGCGGGTTCTGTCGGGGGTGCTGGGCAGTTGTGGTGGGGCTGTGGGCAGGGTGCACTGGGCAAGGGTGGTGCTGTGCAGGGCACTGTGCATTTGTGGGTGGTCCTGGGGGGGCGCTGGGCATAGTGGGTCCAGGGGGGCTCTGGCCATAGGTAGTCGGGGGGGTTGGGGGGGGCTGTGTGGTGTGACATGGGCCTGCCCCCCGAGGGGAAGGGGCATTCTGGCAGCACAGGACCGGCGGGCCACTGTGCATCTGGCAACTGCCGGTTTGTAAATAGTGCCCTCGCACTGGGCTGGGCGGAGCAGGGCTGCCCCTGCCATGCCATGCCCCATTGCCCCTGGCCTGCCCCTCGCTCTGGGGACTGACTTCCCCATGCCATGCTCCACTGCCCCCATGGGGGCCCACAAATATGTTTGGCGCCGGGCCCACAAAAGGTTAATTCGGCCCGGGCTCAGCGCTAACTCCATCAGAATAGCCCAGAGCCTAATGTCCCTTTCTCTCTTGCAGCAATCGCTGAGATGGGTTTCCCCCAAACAGCGTAAACAGTCTGTGTGTGGATCACACTGGCAGAGATCACCTACAAGTGTTGCATGACTTAAAACCCGGGGCACGGGGCATGCCCTGGCCCAGGCGCTCCAGCTAAACTAAACTAACTAAACAACTAACTAACTACAGGTACCAACACTGAACGAACAAGCAGTTCTGGGGACAAGCTACAGCAAGCTGCAGCAGAGCACTTTGACGCACCTTCACTGGCGACAAGAAGGAATTGAGGGGAGGGGCACACAGCGCCCCTTATACTGCACCATGGAGGCACCACTCCAGGGGTCGCTAGAGGTGCTCTCCTACGCGTACTGCTAAGGGAAAAACTTCCGGCACTGGTGCATGTGGCGAGCACACACACCGATTGTGGAATACACATGAGCAATCACTCGAAGAAGAACTGGAAGATACCCTGCCGCCAACTTCTCCAAGAAGTAGCAGAATAAGCATAGTTCTCATTGATCTGTGGATCTGAAGTCCGGGCTGGTAGGGGGCCCAGCCTCCAGCACAGATTAAATTCTGTTACCTTGAAGTAGAATGAGGCCAGGAGATGAGAGACTAAAATAAGGGTGCGGCTGGCTCTGGTTGCTCCCTGTCACTTCTTATTTGAATGTAATGAATCTCAGTCTCATGCCTTATGAGTAATGATCTGAGACACCCCACAAATGTGAAGCACAGTAGCTTGCTAAATTCAAACACAAGGGGTAGCGAATGAAAAGGGGGCAGAACATCTGGCCAACCAAACACTAGTTTTCCAGGGACTGAAGCATCATTTCCAGTTCCCTTAGCTAAAGAGAGAGAAGATTGAAAGAGACATAAAGAAGCCTTAAAGCTAAATACACAAAATGGAAATTCAGTGACTACAGGTTTCATAACACTAGAGATAAGAAGTCAAAATGTCTAAATCTGTCAATATAGAGGAGTAGAGGTCCCTTGCCTGATCATCCTACCCCACAGTTCTCTGAGGGCTTGTCTTCACATACAGTGCTACAGCAGCACAGCTGTACTGCACTTTAGTGAAGACGCTCCTATGCCAAGGGGGGAGAAGGTCTCCCATTGGCGTAGTTAATCCACCTCCACAAGAGGTGTTAGCTATGTCAACAGGAGACGCTTTCCCGTTGACACAGCGCTGTCTATGCAGAGGTTAGGTTGGTATAACTACATCACTCAGGGGGTGTAAATTTTCACACCCCTGAGCAATGTAGTTACAGGTCTATAGTGTCTAGATATAGGTATCTATGTCGATCTGGCCTGACTGTAGAGGCTCTGGTAAGCCTTCTTCAGGGAAGCAAGACTGTGGGGAAAAAGTCTCTAAATCGGATTCATCATAACTTTGAAGCCTCAAATATTCTTACATATTTCCTTTTAGATACCAGGAGCACACATTTACCTTTACAATCTAACAAATCTTGCACAAATGTGGGTGTGCAGGAAAAAAAGTGTACCACACTTCAAAACTGTATTATTCACCACAACTTAAATACTTTAGATTTTGTCTTCCACAATGTTAGGTGAAGAGAAGCATGTAAGGGCAGGCAACTAGGTAAACATGTCTTGGTACTCTCTGCAGAACAACTATAATTTGTTACCTTTCCAACTGTAGGCTCCACTGAGATCTTTTATTCTGATACCCCTCTCTGGAGTTGGTACTTTAAATGGCCATATAGAAATAAGCTGTTCTTCCACCAAAATATTTTTGCTAAAGAATTGCTCATAAGGTCAAATATCAATTCAGGTTTTGACTTTAAAGCAGCTGAAGCCTGAAATTAGTGCATCGATATTTGGATGGGATCCAAGGGTCCCTGACAAAAGAACAACATTAAGTGATTTTGTAAAAAGTGTAAGGAATGAAGTAGAGTTTCCAACAGGGGAAACATAGCTCCTGGATACTACAACACTATTTCTGTTCTGATCAAAGATAACAAGAATGTTCTCAATAGACTGAAGCAGGAAATACAAATAGATAATAGCCTTAGGGCTTGTCTACACTGGCAAGTTTTGTTGCCAAAAACTGCCTTTTGGAGACAAAACAGCGATAGCATACACACTGCAATGGGACTTTTGTCGAAAAAAATGCCCAGTTTTGGCGACAACAAACTTCCACTCCTGCAAGAGACTTTTGTTTTTTCCCCTCCCTTTATTGTCAACAAACAGGCAGTGTACACACCATGCCATTTTTTTTTACAATTTTATTGGCCGCCAGAAAGTGTCCCACAATTCCCAAGCTGCCGCTCTGGTCAGCGGTTTGAACTCTGCTGCCCTGCAGCCAACCCACCCCTCCCCCTTGCAAGCCCCAGGAATTTTAAATCTCATTTCCTGCTTGCTGGCTTCCCATGTGAGCTTCCCAGGTGGCTTCCCAGGTAAGCATGGCTGGCTATTGCACCAAATGCACTCCCACTTGGATCACCGCTGAGCTGTTATATCTGATCAGTATATGGGGAGAGGAGTCCGTTCCGTCACAGCTGTGATTGACCTGTAGGAATCGGAACACATATGGGCAAATTTCTCAAGGCTTGTGCGAAAAGGGCTATGATCGGGACACGCAGCAGTGCACAGCGAAGATAAAGGAGCTGAGGCTGGCGTACCATAAGGTGCAGGAGGCAAACCATCGCTCTGGTGGTGCAGCTAAGACCTGCCACTTCTATAAGGAGCTGAATGCTATCCTTGGTGGTGACCCCACCTCCATCACCGATAGCCTGTGGATACTTCAGAGCAGCAAAAAAAGGGGGAAACCCGGAGACTGAAATTGTGGATGAAGAAGTGGAGCTGGAAGAGGATGTGGAGCTCTCAACGGGGTCGCCCGGTGGGGCAGGCAGCCAGGAACTTTTCTCCACTCCAGAAGTGCTCTACGGGGAGCAGGAAGCAGATGAGACACTGGGTAAATTGCTGTGGCTTGTGTAGGGAATCGAAAAGTGAGAGGCAGGTAGTGTTTTATGAGAGCTGGACATTGCCCTGTACTAATCTGCATGGCCAAGCAGAGTGTGGATGGACATAGAGACCTGCAGGGAATCCTCCAGAGAGAGGCTCTGGAAAGTTTCCAAGAGGTACTTGTTAATCCTCTGCTGCAGATCCCAAGGTACTGCAGCCTTGTTAGTTCCCCCATTATAGGAAACTCTACCATGCCATTTAGCAATCACTGGAGCTGGGACCAAAGCAGCACATAGCTGAGCTGCATATAGACTGGGATGAAAGCCACAAGCGTGCAGTAGTTGTGTCCTGGTTTCCTTGCTCACCCGCAGCAGTGAGATGTCAGCAAGCAGGTTGGCCACCTGTGAAAAAGCGTGTGATAAATTTAGAATGAGTTCCCTGCAAAGCTGCCCTGCACGCCGCGACCATTTTGTCTGTACGCACAACCACCTTCCCCCAACTCCTGACACTCACCGTGATTGGGGTGTTCACGGAGCTGTGTGCCTGCCTGGAGTCAGTGAGAAACTGATTGCTACTAGTTGCAAAAGGCCCTTGTTACTCAAACGTTTCAACCATTTGCTGGAATATAACAATCCCTCTTCTGTGCATTGTCCACAGCAGCCAAGACCTTGAGGAACACACCAGGCACCCCTGCCAACCGGCTTCAGCAGATAAGGCAGAAGCAGAGATGCAGCAAAGAAGACATGTTCAGGAGGTGCTGCAGCGTGATGAGAGACAGACCAGGGAACACAAAGAGTACTGGGAAGCCAATGCAGCATTTGCTAGGCAAGCAAGAGAGAGGATGATAAAAGTTATGGAGGATCAGACAGAAATGCTCAAGTCTTTGATACAGCTGCAGACTGAGCAGTTCCGTGGTCGACCTCCATGGCAGCACATGCATATGTACAATTCCTTGCCAATCCCACCCCTCTCTATGCCCACACATCCCTTTTCACTTCACAGCACTCCTGAGTTTCCCCATCACTCCACCCCCTCTCACAGCTTGAACAATGATAGCTGGAGCTACACACAGTTGTGAGGTTTTACCCTTTTTAACAATAAATAAAGGCTAAGGTATTTAATGGTACAGCGTTTTTATTCTGTGTTCTACAAAAAGCGTATAGCAATCAATTCACTCGCGGGAACAGGCTTCTAAAGCATTTTGTTGCATGGATCTTGGGCCCCAAAATTGTACATGGATGCACCAGGGAAGCAACTCCAAAGCAGATGCGTTAGTGCCCCTCATTGTCAAAGTGGTTCCTCAAAGCCTCTCTGATCTTAATAGCAGCCCTCTAGGCTCTTCTGAAAGCCCTAGCATCTGACTGTTCAAACTGTGCAGCCAAGTGCTCTGCCTCAGTGCTCCACACCTGAGCAAACATTTCACCCTTAGATTCACACAGATTATGCAAAGTGCAGCACGCGGCTATGACCACGGGAATACTATCCTTGGTAAGGTCTAGCCTGCCAATGAAACACCTCCAGCAAGCTTTCAAACAGCCAAAGGCACATTCAACTACCATGCGGCTCCTGCTCAGCCTGTTGTTAAAACTCTCCTTGCTGATGTCCAGGTGCCCTGTGTAAGGTTTCATGAGCCAGGGGTGTAAGGGGTAAGCCGGGTCTCCCAGGATTACTATGGGCATTTCCAATCCCCCACTGTGATCTTCTGGTCTGGAAAGAAAGTCCCCACCTGCAGCTTTCTGTACAGACCACTGTTCCTGAAGATGCTTGCATCATGCATCTTTCCAGACCAGCCTGCATTGATGTCTGTGAAACAGACCCCGGTGATCCACAAGCGCCTGCAACACCATGGAAAAGTATCCCTTTCTATTGATGTATTCTGAGGCAAGGTGATCTGGTGCTAAAATTGGAATGTGTGTGCCATCAATCACCCTGCCATGGTTAGGGGAAACTCATCTCTGCAAAGCCATCCACTATTTCATGCACATTTCCCAGAGTCACAGTCCTCTGCAGCAGGATGCGATTTATTGCCCTGCACACTTGGAGTAATACAGCCCTAACAGTGGACTTCCCCACTCCAATTGATTTGCAACTGACCGGTAGCAGCCTGGATTCGCCAGCTTCCACACAGCAATTGCAAAACAATTCTCTATCAAAAGGGCAGCTCTCATTCTGGTGTCCTTGTGCTGCAGGTCGGCGGCCAGCTCAGCACATAGCTCCATGAAGGTTGCTTTACCCATCCTAAAGTTCCGTACCCACTGGTCGTCATCCCACACCTGCATGACAATGCGATCCCACCAATCAGTGTTTGTTTCCCTAGCCCAAAAGTGACGGTCTACTGCATGCAGCTGCTCTGTGAATGCACAAAGTACTGATATGTTGCTGCTGTCTATATCACACTCGGGTGCCTGCGATTCATCCTCTGTCAGTAACTTTGCGAGTAACTCTGCTGCCATGTGCAATGTCCTCACGACAGTCAACAGCACATAGAAGAGAAGTGTGGGATCCATCCTCTCTCACTGCATATGCTGGTGCGCACTACAAAGACTGACAGTTGGACAGTTTTTAAAACGTCACAGAAGGAAAGCCAGAATAGCACGAAAGGAAGCCAGAAACCATTGGAGGGCTGGGACACAAAGCGGTGCATGACGGGACATTTTGCATGTCCCATGATGCGCTGCACTCCATTTCCGCCTTCCCACAACACCTAGTGACAGATGGTGTCGCCAGGCACCGTGGGATACATACCCACAGTGCATTACTCACGCTGTCAACAATGGTGCCCCAAATGTGGACACCATCTGTTGACAGAGGGAGCAAATGTAGACTTGCTTTGGTGACTTTGCTTTTGTCTATTTTTTTGTGTCAACATTAGTTTCATCAGCAAAACTTACCAGTGTAGACAAGCCCTTCGATTGCTGAGAGCCAGGAGCTGAGGACTTAACCTCCATTTGTGTTCAGTGGATAGCTGGTCCACTGGAATTTGATGTAGCTGGAAAATGACATACCACTAGCCTGCAGGCCCTCTGAAATGTCTCCAGTTAAGCCTGGGTTCCTTTGCATCTTTTAAATTGTTTGTGGCTCCTTCCATCATCATGACAAGGTTCTAAAAGTAGATGGTTTTATGATGCATGATGTTGATAACGTTTAGAAAATTAATTTTCTAAAATGGAAGAAAACTATCTATACTGTGAAGGAGTTGTGAGAAAGTGGCCTCAAGCCATAACCATATACCCTGTCCCCAGGGTTCTGCAAATGGGGAGACACATCCAATATGTTAAAGAAGCCAGAGTGTGTAATGCAATCTACCCAAAGTCCAACAGTCAAGCTAGCAGTGGATGTCAACTTGGGAAGTTCTTCAGGAATCTCACCCCTTCTTGTCAACTGCTGGGAATGGGCCACATCCACTTTGATTGAATTGGCCTCGTTAGCACTGACCCCCCACTTGGTAAGGCAACTTCCATCTTTTCATGTGCTATATATTTATACCTGATTACTGTATTTTCCACTCCATGCATCTGATGAAGTGAGTTATATTGACCAGCAGCTCCTTTATCTCCATCCGAGAGGTCTTCCACGAGATATCTCCAGGCTGCTGGTCTTCTACCAGGATCTTCTCTGGTCCTGGAAACCGGTCTCGGTGACCAGGTCCGCGGCAGCCACCCAGGGGGCGGATCTCCTTTCGGAGCCTCTGCTACACAACCCCCAACTCTGTGTGCAGGTGGCAGAGACCCGCTCGGTGCGACAGAGGCTGGTCCTGGCAGAAGTCACCAGAGTCGGAGACCTCCTGGACTACGACTGAGGAGACTGGCTGGATCCCCTGACGCTCGCTCAGTGCATGGGGTTCTCCAGCCCCCGTATTCCCCGATGCGTACTTCAGGAGGTGAGGGCCGCTTTACCGCCCGCTGCTCAGGCCTATCTTGACCGAGTCCTGCGAGAGGGCTCCCCCCACCCACCCTGCACCTCGGGCCCTCCGGACCTTTTCATAGGGCCCCCCTGCCCCGGGGACCCACAGTGGTTCACAGATCTTGGGAGACAGGCCAGTCCTTGCTTACAGACAGCCCCCCAACCTGAAGCAAATACTCACCAGCAACCACACACCACACAACAAAATCACTAACCCAGGAACCTATCCTTGCAACAAAACCCGTTGCCAACTGTGTCCACATATCTATTCAGAGGACACCATTATAGGGCCTAATCACATCAGCCACACTATCAGAGGCTCGTTCACCTGCGCATCTACCAATGTGATATATGCCATCATGTGCCAGCAATGCCCCTCTGCCATGTACATTGGCCAAACTGGACAGTCTCTACGTAAAAGAATAAATGGACACAAATCTGACATCAGGAATTCAAAAACCAGTCAGAGAACACTTCAATCTCTTTGGTCACTCGATTACAGACCTAAAAGTGGCAATTCCTCAACAAAAAAGCTTCAAAAACAGACTCCAACAAGAGACTGATGAATTGGAATTAATTTGCAAACTGGATACAATTAACTTAGACTTGAATAAAGCCTGGGAGTGGATGTGTCATTACACAAAGTAAAACTATTTCCCCTTGTTTATTTCCCCTCCTACTGTTCTTGTAAAGTGCTGGAAATGGCCCACCTTGATTATCGCTACAAAAGGCTCCCCCCCCCCCCCCCCGCTGGTAATAGCTCACCTTTACTGATCACTCTTGTTACAGTCTGTATGGTAACACCCATTGTTTCATGTTCTCTGTGTATATAAAATCTCCCCACTATATTTTCCACTGTATGCATCTGATGAAGTGAGCTGTAGCTCACGAAAGCTTATGCTCTAATAAATTTGTTAGTCTCTAAGGTGCCACAAGTACTCCGTTTCTTTTTACGGATACAGACTAACTCGGCTGCTACTCTGAAATGGACAAAACGGTAGCCTGCAGCATTGCAGAAATTCCAACCAGTGTTGCAGGCCATAGGGTAACCTGCTGTAACTTATATAGGTCCTTGGGGCTGTCTGAGTTGCTCTTGGGGCCCCTTCAGCCCCCAGAGCAAACCAGAATTGGAAGGACACAACTGGTACTTAAAGCCACCTTATTTTCCCCCTTTCTCCAAGCTGCAAGTTTGGTACTGTGATTTGTACAGGTGCTCCACAGAAACCCACCCCTAGCCTTTCAGCTGCTGCATCCCTAAAGTTTTCCAAGCTCTCTCTTAGATTGGGATAGGATTGCACCATTTCAACAAACATTAAGGGCATCCCTACATTGCAGTAATTAACTTTATTTTAATCCACTATCCCTGGACAAGAACATGCTTCTTAAGTCATTACAGTCAACAGAGGACCTTTCTCTGACTTCACTGGGCTTTGGGTCAGGCCTGAACGTCTCAGTTTATCCACAGAACACATTTAGTGTGAGCAGCATCAGTGGAAGTTCTTACAGGCTCCCTGACAACGTGCTTCTTTGCTGACCTAATGGGATCATATCCAGGGGTGAAATGGCCTAATGCCATTCCAATTCAATCCTAGGCCTCTCTACTGAAAATGATAACAAAACTGCCAATTACTGCCAACTATGGCAATATTTTTGAGATGTAAACACTTATCCATTAATTAAGAGGACAGAGATGATTAAATCTATTCTGGAGTGAAAATTCCAAGAGTTGACACTCTAAAATTCACTTGAAATTTTTAAAAAGAAAAAACATGAAACAAAAATTATGGCAGCTACAAGGTCAAAGGGAAATCCAGCTAGCTGGTAAAGCGAAAATGACTAGCTTTTTTAACGATAAGATTTAATATACTGTTCACAGAAATCCACATTCAATTATTTTATGACAGACAGTATAACTTCATGTTTGTGTGATAGAGAAATATACCATTCTGAATTCCCAGAATATTGCATTGTTAAAATATTCCTTGAACAACTCTTTTCTTTACCCTTCAATAAATGACTACTACTGTGAACATAAAATAGCATCCACAAAATATATAAAATATGATATAAATACTATTTTAGATCCATTGCAGCCTGAAGTGCTTAACCGGACTCCATGAATATTCAAGAATAAGACATGCATTAAGGCTAAAAAGAAGGAGAAATGGTAGGCTGGCAAGTGATTACATATAGATACCCAGCTTGCAACACAGAAAAATCAAATACACCATTAAAACAGAGACTATTTTGCTGTAAAATATGCTGTGAGGAAGGCCAGGGCAGACGATGAGTGGTAGCTAATGAGGATGTCACAGTAGGGATCCAAGCATCTGGCTGGCTAACCTGTGAGGAGCGCTTTAAACTAGGTTCACCGGGGGAAGGAGACCAAAGCCCTGTGGAAAGTAGGGAAGTGGGATACCGGAAGGGAGCATGAGAAAGCAGGACGATCAGCAAGTTATCTTAAGCGCCTATACACAAATTCAACAAGCCTGGGAAACAAGCAGGGAGAACTGGAAATCCTGGCACAGTCAAGGAATTATGATGTGATTGGAATAACAGAGACTTGGTGGGATAACTCACAAGACTGGAGTACTGTCATGGATGGATATAAACTGTTCAGGAAGAACAGGCAGGGCAGGGGGAGTTGCATTATATGTAAGAGAGCAGTCTGACTGCTCAGAGCTTCAGTATGAAACTGCAGAAAATCCTGAGAGTCTCTGGATTAAGTTTAGAAGAGTGAGCAACAACGGTGATGTCGTGGTGGGAGTCTGCTATAGACCACCAGACCAGGGGGATGAGGTAGACTAGGCTTCCTTCAGGCAACTAACAGCAGTTACTAGATCACAGGCCCTGGTTCTCATGGGGGACTTCTGTCACCCCGATATCTGCTGGGAGAGCAATACAGCAGTGCACAGACAATCCAGGAAGTTTTTGGAAAGTGTAGGGGACAATTTCCTGGTGCAAGTGCTGGAGGAACAAACTAGGGGAAGAGCTCTTCTTGACTTGCTGCTCACAAACAAGGAAGAATTAGGTTTCAGAGTAACAGCCGTGTTAGTCTGTATTTGTAAAAAGAAAAGGAGTACTTGTGGCACCTTAGAGACTAACCAATTTATCTGAGCATAAGCTTTCGTGAGCTACAGCTCACTTCATCAGATGCATACTGTGGAAAATACAGAAGACGTTTTTATACACACAAACCATGAAAAAATGGGTGATTATCAGTACAAAAGTTTTTCTCTCCCCCCACCCCACTCTCCTGCTGGTAATAGCTTATGTAAAGTGATCACTCTCCTTACAATGTGTATGATAATCAAGGTGGGCAATTTCCAGCACAAATCCAGGTTTTCTCCCCCCCACCCCACCCCCCAAAAAAACAAAACCCACACAAAAAAGAAGCTTACAAGAAGTGGTTGCTTGGACAAATGACCGGGGAGGAGTATAAAAATATTGCTCACGCATGCAGGAGTGAAATCAGGAAGGCCAAATTACAATTGGAGTTGCAGCTAGCTCGGGATGTTACGAGTAACAAGAAGGGTTTCTACAGGTATGTTAGCAACAAGAAGAAGCTCAGGGGAAGTGTGGGCCCCTTACTGAATGGGGGAGGTAACCTAGTGACAGAGGATGTGGAAAAAGCTAATGTACTCAATGCTTTTTTTTGCGTCTGTCTTCACGAACAAGGTCAGCTCCCAGACTACTGCATTGGGTAGCACAGTACGGGGAGGAGGTGACCAGCCCTCTGTGGAAAAAGAAGTGGTTTAGGACTATTTAGAAAAGCTGGATGAGCACAAGTCCATGGGGTGCTAAAGGAGTTGGCTGATGTGATGGCAGAGCCATTGGCCATTATCTTTGAAATCTCATGGCGATCGGGGGAGGTCCCGGATGACTGGAAAAAGGCTAATGTAGTGCCCATCTTTAAAAAAGGGAAGGAGGAGGATCCGGGGAACTACAGGCCAGTCAGTCTCACCTCAGTCCCTGGAAAAATCATGGAACAGGTCCTCAAGGAATCAATTTGAAGCACTTAGAGGAGAGGAAAGTGATCAGGAACAGTCAGCATGGATTCACAAAGGGCAAGTCATGCCTGACTAACCTAATTGCCTTCTATGACAAGATAACTGGCTCTGTGGATGAGGGGAAAGCAGTGGACGTGTTATTCCTTGACTTCACCAAAGCTTTTGATACAGTCTCCCACAGTATTCTTGAGAGCAAGTTAAAGAAGTACGGGCTGGATGAATGGAGCAGCTGCCCCACTCCTGGATTAAAAGCAGCCAAGCTAGGTGGTTGGGGAAGCAGCCACAGCTGTGGCCAGCTCAATTAGGGCCCAGCTGGCCCTGATAAGAGGGCTGTGGGCCAGAAGCTGGAGGAGTCTCACTCTATCCCTGGAATGGGAAGGGCTAGCTGTCTAGGAGTAATGTATCTGAGCTGGAGCAGTACTGGGGAACAGGGCAAGAGAGCTGGGGAGCTCCAGCCTGGTAAACCCTCAAGGCTGTAGGCCTTGATGGAGGCCTATGAAAAGGTTCTGGGGCTGTAGAGGGGCAGCCTGAGGATAGGAAAAGGCAGCAGGTCCTAACCCCTTGCCAATGATGAGTGGCCATTACAGACTGCAGTCTGCCCCAGTGAGCGGGGGCTAGATGATGACTGGCAGTAGCCACTGAGGCAAGGTGGGTTTAGAGGGTTGGGAGTTCCCCTGGGAGGGGAGACCCAGAGTGTGGAGACTGCTGGAGCAGAACTCTGAGGTAAAGGACACTGGGGTCTGGGAGGAACACTGGGCCAGCAGCAGGCAAGACACTGCCCTGCAGAGGGTGCTCCATATGCTGGAAAAGAGCTAATTCCTAGACAACCAGTAGGAGGTGCCATACCAGTGAGCTGTTGCATCGCTACAGGTGGATAGAAAGCTGGCTAGATCATTGGGCTCAACAGGTAGCGATCAATGGTTCCATGTCTAGTTGGCAGCTGGTATCAAGCGGAGTGCCTGAAGGGTCGGTCCTGAGGCTGTTTTTGTTCAGTATCTTCATTAATGATCTGGAGGATGGTGTGGATTGCACCCTCTGCAAGTTTGCAGATGACACTAAACTGGGAGGAGGGGTAGATACGCTGGAGGGTAGGGATAGGATACAGAGGGCCCTAGACAAATTAGAGGATTGGGCCAAAAGAAATCTGATGAGGTTCAACAAGGACAAGTGCAGAGTCCAGCACTTAGGACAGAAGAATCCCATGCACTGCTACAGACTAGGGACCAAATGGCTAGGCAGCAGTCCTGCAGAAAAGGACCTAGGGGTTACAGTGGATGAGAAGCTGGATATGAGTCAATAGTGTGCTCTTCTTGCCAAGAAGGCTAACAGCATTTTGGGCTATACAAGTAGAAGCACTGCCAGCCGATCGAGGGACGTGATCATTCCCCCTCTATTCGTCATTGGTGAGGCCTCATCTGGAGTACTGTGTCCAGTTTTGGGCCTCACACTACAAGAAGGATGTGGAAAAATTGGAAAGAGTCCAGTGGAGGGCAACAAAAATGATTAGGGGGTTGGAGTACATGATTTATGAGGAGAGGCTGAGGGAACTTGGATTATTTAGTCTGCAGAAAAGAAGAATAATGAGAGGGGATTTGATAGCTGCTTTCAACTACCTGAAAGGGGGTTCTAAAGAGGATGGCTCTAGACTGTTCTCAGTGGTAGCAGATGACAGAACAAGGAGTAATGGTCTCAAGTTGCAGTGGCAGAGGTTTAGGTTGGATATTAGGAAAAACTTTTTCACTAGGAGGGTGGTGAAGCACTGGAATGGGTTACCTGGGGAGGTGGTGGAATCTCCATCCTTAGAGGTTTTTAAGGCCTGGCTTGACCAAGCCCTGGCTGGGATGATCTAGTTGGGGATTGGTCCTGCTTTGAGCAGGGGATTGGACTAGATGACCTCCTGAGGTCCCTTCCACCCCTGACATTCTAAGACTTCTGGTTCTAACCTGTGAAAGTAATGTCCCTCTTCCTTGCCCCCACTCAGGCAGAAATACTTCCTGTCACTGTGCCTGAAGCAAGGAACTACATTTATGGGATCCAGAGGGAGACCAGTCCCACCACCTGGGCTGAAGGGATAGCCACAGCAATTATTAATTCTATTAAGTTGTCACCCAAAGATTTCACTAAGCTTCACATTTTTCTAGGTGCTGTAGAGACACATGGTAATAGACAATCCCTGCTCTGAATAATTTACACTCTAAAGAGACCCAAGAGACAAGGTGTGAGACAGGACATGACATAGCAGCATTGCCTCTATTTTACAGATAGGAACTAAGACACAGTGAAGTGACTTGTCCAAGGTCAACAGGAGGTCTGTGGCAGAGCCAGAAACTGAACCCAGACCTACTGATTTCCCAGTCTGGTTCCTTGACTACAAGACTGAGGCCTTTAGTGGCCAGGGAGAAATAAAAGGGAAATACATAAGGGATTCTCCAGGCCCTGAGGTACTACAATGATGGGTACAAGTAATACACTAATTAGCCATCTAAATACACTCTGAAGACCTCACTATAAGGCTGTAATGTAAAAGCAGTTATTTAAGTTTCCAGGACCTGAAGAAGATTTGCCTTTCTAGGCCTTTTCTCCAAGATAGTAGTAGATCTAACAATTGGTATGTACAGCACTTTAGACACAAGAAAAGATTACACTCACTCAAATTGCAGTGAGACATACAGTTTTAAATTCCTAAGACAATATCTTTTCCCCCAGACACATGAACACATATTACTGTCTTTTAAACAAGCAGTGCAAATTGGAATACAGTTGTCTGGAAAGTAGAGAAATAAAAGGACCCATCAGTGATAAACTAAATATGTTTCTGTAATGTAATGCCATTTTAAAAACAAAGAAACAATTATGGCTTTGGCTAGCTAGAACCCACTGGACCTCAGGGGGCAGCCTTAGTGCAACCACAACTGAAATATTGTGTGGAGCTCTTTCCAGCCATTTAGGAAGAATACAGGAAAAAACAGAGCACATGGCAACAAAAATGATACAAAGGTTGGAAGATAACACATAAGAAAAGACTGAAGGAACTAGATGTATAATCTAGAACACAAGAGGGGGCTGGAGATGGGAAAACAAAATAAATACTTTTAAAGTTAACAATATAAAGAAATTAAGGGAATTATTCAGTCTTACAAGACAGCAGAACAAGAACTAATGGCCTGAAGGTTTGTCACAGGGTATGGCTCCTCTCCTGTCATCTTCTTGTAGAAAGTATACAGTTTCTAATGGTTGTACCTTCACCATACCCTTTGTATTTTAAATTCCCTCCAACATTTTCACAACAATCCCTGTACAACAGTGTATTTACAGCACCAATAAAAACCACTTTTTGGCACTCTCCCCAAAACCTGAAGGGAAGAAACATCTGTCTCTCTCCCTCCCATAAGGCCTCCATGTAACTAGGCTCAACTAGCTCTAATCCCCTTTCTCCCTCCCATTGGTGCTTCTTTCTTGCCTCTTTACTGATCTTGAGGTGATGGGGTCCTCAGACCAGCTTGATTGTCTAATTATCTGAATCAGGTTTCTCAAGGAAAACTAATTTACGTCTGAGTGGTCAGAGGCAAGCTCACCTGTTCACACCCTACACTCTATCATCACAAGGTTACACAACCTAATTTGGTTTTCAAGTTGTTTCATCAGTTTGTCTAGCAGCAAGTTACCTTTAATCAACACATTATTAAAGATAACCAATTCTTGCAAAATGGTAGCAGACTTAGGCCTATGCTACCTATGTATGCATATGTGTCCATGAGCCTCTTGTATGTGTATCTGACACACTGCCACTAATCACATAACTTGATGGAATGCCTCTCTCTCTAATGTCCCAGCTCTCTCTTTAACATCCATGGTATTACTTCAGAGATAGTGTAGCAGGGTGGTCACCCGCTCCAGCCCTGACAGGATTAAAGCCAGCCCTGGGAGAGGGCTAGGGGCTGGGAGAAAAGCCCAGGCTGATTAAGGGAACAGCCACAGCGGTGGCCAGCTCAATCAGGGCCCTTATAAGAGGGCAGTGGGCCAGAGAGGTAGTCTCTCTCTGACTGTAGAGAGGGAAGGACCTGGCTTCCTGGGAGCTAAAAAGGAACCTGAGGTGAAGTAGTGCTGGTGAGCTCCTGCCTGAAACCCCTGGCTGCAGGGCCAAAACAGGTTCTGGGGCTGCAAAGGGGCAGTAGGTCCTACTCCCCCTTGCCTATGATGACTGGCTTATACATACTGCAGTTGGCCCCAGTGAAAGGGGGCTAGATGGTGACTGGCAGTAGCCCATAGGCTGAGGCAAGGTGGGATTAGAGGGTTGGGGGGGTTCCATGAGGAGGGGAGACCCAGAGACTGGGGAGGATACTTCTGGGGCAGAACTCCCAGATAAAGGGGCACTGGGGTCTGGGAGGGACATGGAGGGCAAGTGACAGGCAAGATACTGGCCAGCAGGGGGTGCTCTGGAGGCTGGTGAGCTAATTCCCAGGAAAACCAGCAGGAGGTGCCATAGGTGTGAGTCTTGCAAGGCTACAGGTAGCATTCCTAACTGACCTCTCTGCCTAGCAGATTGCTTTCCATACCTGTCAGCTACCTGGTTTGCAACCCCAGCTGTCTTTGTGCCAGGTGTGAAAGACCAGAGACTTCTGCATTGTACAAGCAAATATCTGGCACACTGGGCTAGGGGTATCAGTGAGTCAGTAGCAACAAACTGGACTAGATCTGTGCTCAAAGAGCTTGGACCATCTGTATTAGGACTTGTCTATGCTGCGAAGTTGTCAACAAAACTTTTGTCTTTCGCAGGTACTTAAAGTCCCCCTGAGAAAGACAAAAGTCTTGGTCTTGTGAAGCAAGTGGCAGTGTGAACACGGCTTTGTTGGCGGGAGCGCTCTCCTGCCAACAAAGCTAAGGGCTAGAAGTATCTTGTCGGCAAAAGTGCCAAAAAAGTGTTTACACATGCTGACTTTTAGCGACAAGGCTGTGTTGACACAAAAGCTGTGTCGCTAAAAGCTGTGTGGTGTAGACAAGCTCATAGAGTTCAGACAGTCTTGTTTACTTTTGTCCCTGCAGTCTTGAGAAATTTGCCCTACATATTTCCTCCTTTAAAACATTTTTTACTTCAGCATGTGGGTTTTAATATCCTCCTTCCACCACCAATTCCATCTGAATTGACTACCACAGATATAGTTGAGAAAATGAGTTTATTTTTGCTCTCTTGTCCTGATTTAGTTCTCGTATCCAGGTTGTCACATCCACTTTTCCTCTCAAATCCTAGTTCATGTTGTTTAATTTATCTCTCACAGCCCATCACCTTCTTTCTCAATCACCTGCGAGCATACACACCGACTCTCCGCCAGTAATTGCTAATGGTTCAGATATCTCCTTGGTCAGCTCCCTGAGTATTCTAGGATGTATTTTATCAGACCCTGGTGACTTGAAAACATCTAACTTGTCTAAGTAATTTTTAACTTGTTCTTTCCCTATTTTGGCCTCAGATCCTACCTCATTTTCACTGGCCTTCACTGTATTAGATGTCCAATTGCTACTAATCTTTTTGTTGAAAATATCCATAAGTTTGGAGTACTAGTGGGTGTTTGAGCCTCACAATTTGGTATGTTTGGACATATTGCACAATCCATTTGTATACAAAATGTGGGAAGTGGTGCTTAAAAATCAAAGGTGCAATATGGCCTATTGTACCCGCTCGGTATTAAACTCTAAGCAGTTTTGCTCCTAGTTTTGTAAGTTTATCTGAGTCCTAATTAACAAGAAATAGTAAAATGCTGGAAAGACTTCCAAGAATAGTTTGTTTATTTTAATAAAAAGGGCCAAGGATCTAATCAAGCACCCACTGACATTAGTGGGAATTCTGCCATTGACTTCAATAAGAACAAGATTGTTATCCTGATTCACAGCCAAAAACTGTGTACAGAGAAACATTCGAAAGAAAGATGCATTAAAATTATTTAACTTGTTTACAAGACCATCATGAATCATTTTCTTTAAATTTGGCTTGCTGTAGTGTAAATGGGGCCCAGAAAGCTTTCTGTAGCATAGGGAATGATATTTGGATTATTGCTGCAGAATGAGGTGTTTTCCTCCATCTGCACCAAGTATAATTCCTTTGCTTCGGAAGATGTTACTCTTTAGATCAAATTCACACATTGTTTTCAACCCTGCAAGCATTTTTTGTATTGACAGTGTTTTCTTGATATTGAAGAACTACATTTTAGCCTTACACTTCTTGATATGATAGCAAATTGTTCAGCCAGAGGAGGCAGGGTCTGCAACCTTCTGGTCTGTGGGAAAGGGTCTGTCCATCCCATCCTGGGACTTTCCTTTTGCTCTGGTCTCCCTGAGAAGGGCAGCTCTGGGGAGGACTAAGTGCGAATAAGTGCTGTTTCAAGCTTACTCCTTTTCTGATTTCTGAATGGAAATGTGCAGACTTGGTTAACAGGGAGAGATGATATCGGTCATAGAAGTCCCCACCTCCACCCCTTTCCACCCAAGTCTGTGCGGCATTGACTCTGTGGCACTCCAGAAGAAGAAACTCTATGGGTTCTCAAGGATGGCCAAAACTACAGATCCCTGTCCCTCTACCCTACAGGAGAGACTTATTAGATTTTGGTCCTCTCCATTTGCAGAAGCAGAGATGATGATATGGGCCTAAATTCCAACCCCTTTAAGCACATTACTTAAAGCTTACAAGAGTAAAAGTTCAGGTAGAAGCCCTATGTCAAATTCATGCTTTGTGAAAGTATTGACCAAGCATGTATTTGATGCACCCCTGGCCCCATATTTAAAATACACCTTATTGTATAACTAGTAAAGTTATTTCAGGGGTCTAAAAACACTGAACCAGATCCTGTAATACCCAAAAGGTTCCAACTTTAACATCTAATGCATTGTCTCACCTGCGTATGTTTAAATCATATATTCAGCATGCATTTGCTTACTGGCTTAATGGGGCAATAGGTAGACTAATTATTCCCTTCTTTCCCTCAAAGCTTGTTTGCAGTGTCAATTCAAAATTCTGGAGTTCTGCTCCTAAGGATCCATATATGGAATTGCATCACAGCATTAGACACTGATTACACTTTGATAATACAAAGTACATACTCTATCAAGAAGGTGGCTCCCAGGGTTTGACATCTACTTATGGGGTGCGCCCAGGTAGAAAAATAAATCAAGTAGACCCCATCCTATTCTCCTCTAAGTTAATAATGATTTTTTGCTACAAGCTATACAGAAGGCATGATATATCCTTCCGATGAGCTATTTCTATCACATAGTCAGTTTGCAAGCAGTTAATATCAATGGAGTTTGTTTCAGTCAAGTTGCAGTTCAACATATGGCCATTGAGGGGCAGGGTAATAACAAAAAAGAATTACTCTTGAAAGTTCTAAGTATAATAGGTATAGTGTGGTATTATAACTTTGCAACAGAATTTTTAAGCCCCAGAGTTGAAAATAACTGAGGCACAAATATTCCCTTGAGGAAAAATTGTATTCTGTTCTTGATGAAAGTGGGGGTGGAAGGAGTCTGATGTATGAAAATTAATGAGAATTAGATGACAGGGGGTCAGCTTATATGCAGTCATGAGCAAAAGTGATCAAAGGATGAGAAACAAGAATTTAAATTAAGTCTTGAAAGTCAGATGCTGGATCAAACCCTTTTCTCTCCTTTGATTCAGCTAGTCAGTACTTCCCATCATCTACAAAAGCTAGTGGACAGGATTATGTTAATACAAGTTAATTTCCAGCTAAGTGGTTTCACAGACTTCTTCATTGGTAAAAATAAAGCTCAAGAAATCTGTGAATGTCTTGAGCAGTACTGCAACACAGAAACATTAAAGCACAGGAAACAGTTGGCTGCCCAATTATGTGCCTTAGAGATTTGTGTAGAAAAATTAAAACAATTAGATTTCCACAAATGGTATCCTTGGTGTGTTTTTTTTTTCTTTTTTTTTTTTTTTATGTGCAGTTAAGTGGATTTAGCAAACTTGAAAAAGTATGATTTTAGCTAAACATTATTTAGGCCTGATTCTCCTCTCACTTATGCCAGGATTAATTCCATTTAGTTACACCAGCATAAATGAGCATAAGAGAAGAATCAGTCTCAGCAACTTTATAACAACTCTGGCCTCAATGTATTGAATTATGACTGTGTGTGATTAAAAAAAAAATGTGATTTACACTTAGATGTGAATTATATACAGTTCTAGTTCAACTAACTATAGTTATTTGCCCTCATTAATAGAATAAATTTCTGCTTGTTGCAATTCTGTATAAATATGTACTATCCTAAGTGCTGGAACTAGGGGTGCTCCCGCACCCCCTGGCTTACAGTGGTTTCCATTATATACAGGGCTTACAGTTTGGTTCAATGGCTCTCACCACCCTCACTATAAAAATTGTTCCAGCACTCCTGTATGCTATCATACTGCCCAAAAACTTTTGTGGTTCTGTTGATTTTTGGAGCCATGATTGTGTAACCCCTTGGGCTTTAGAGAGCATGGCCCCTTTAAATCTTTTTCCTATTGCGGAGGGGGAGCAGTGAAAGAAAGGAGGGAAACGTGGGGGTGTGGCTCTGGAGCCTGGGGAGAGAAGGGCTGCAGCTGGGAGGCCCTGGACAAAGTGAAGGAGAGAGAACCTGCCTGAAGCCTGGGAAGGACGGGGTGGCTGATCAGGGACACTCCAGGACAGGAGCCAGGAGGAGCACTTCCAGGGAGGAATTGCCTTAGAAGGACAGGCCAGAGCTGGGCCCAGTATCACTGCTGCCCAGAGCTGCATGGGGCTGTGAGTACTAGGGCTTGTGATGCTATATTGGGAATAAGGAGGGAGGCTGCTAGTTAGTTAAGTGGGGAGTTTGTCGCTCTGTGTGGCTTTGCAGAGAGTGCAGAAGAGGGCACTGGAGGGGTTTGTTGGGGAAAGTTCACTGGTGCCAAAGATGACTAGGAGCACCCAAGACTCGCCATTGAACTGGAACTCTGCTCAGGACTCCTGAACTCTGTGTGCAGACACATTCCTCACTAGTCTGCTCTTTCAGACTGTGCTAACGCTGGGCCTGTGGGGCCTTGGTTTGGATGCAACCCTGTTCTACTGCTCCTCCTACATTTCCCCTTCTTGTTTTTTCTCCTCTCCTCACTCTGTAAATAAATATCTCCCTTAGTTATATCCATTGTATTTTCCTGTGGGTGTATGTGTGTTCACTCTGGGGGGTTTGGAACAGGTGCCCCTGGGGTGGAAGGAATTTTTCCTGCTACATTCCTGCGTGCTGTCTCTTGGCCAGAGCTGCCTGCAGAGCAGACTCCATCTTGGCCACGAGGGTGCTAAAGTTACAACTGAAAAGAAATTAGGAAACTAAAAAAGACTAACTTCAATCCATTCAATAAAAGTTGCAGCTATCATCAGGCTAGTAGCTTTTATTGCAGTAAGCATGGAACTGCTCTGTCAACATCAGGACTGTTAGAATTGTCGGCACTTCACTGTATCCCTCCCTTTCTGTACATGCACCTTGCAGCACCCTAGTATCCTCCAGGGATGAAGGGAGAAATGGGAACTTTGACCATCCTCAGCTCTCTCTATGCTACCAACACAACTCTTCTGACCACTTTGTTTCCTGCAGCTTCTTGGAGGGGAGTATCCCACTTGCACCCAGCCCTCTGCCCTTTTGGCTCCTTAACCCACCCCACATTAGGGGGCACACACTCAAACCCCCAGAAGAGGGATACACCACTGACTAAAAATTAAAGAAATAAGTGTAATCTTCCTCTCCTGCAAAGCACAGAGCAGCCCCACAGCTCCCGGAGCCATGCCACACCAATGAATTTGCATGGCATGGTATGGAGATGTCCTCAGGGTTGCACAAGAGCTGTGGTAGAGGGACCACTGGCCAGTTCTGCTATCAGAAATCCTGCTTCTGTCAGAAGAAGCTCTCTGTACACTGGAGGTTCAGGTTCAGAGTAGTGAGAACAGCTTGTACAAACCAACTGTCTACTCTACATAGTTATTTTCTTAAATAAATACGCCTTGATTCTGATCTCAAGGTAGAAGCAATTCCTCTGAAGTCAACAGATTTACACCAGCATAAATGAGAGGAGAATCTG
Organism: Lepidochelys kempii; assembly: GCF_965140285.1. Lineage (NCBI taxonomy): Eukaryota > Metazoa > Chordata > Testudines > Cheloniidae > Lepidochelys > Lepidochelys kempii. The sequence goes on from NC_136383.1 coordinate 57,424,409, forward strand.
ACCTTTAGTGCTGGTGAGGAAATTTATTACCAGAAGTGATCTACAATCTCCTCAAAAAAAGATTTATTTACACTGGTTTTAGACAAGTGCAAAGACACGGATTTCAATTGAGTTAGCTCTCAGCTAGAGTGGCATTAGTGACAACAGGCTTACTAAATTCAGGATGGATTCAAGAGAACAACTTGGAAGGGAGAGGAGAAGCAGGACTTCATTTTCTTAGGTCAAGTTGAAGAGTCATAGATGTAGGTCACCATGCTTGTAATTTTCTCAGCATCTCATCAGTTACTTAATACTCAACATGTTTATCTGATCCCCAGAGTGCTACTAGACAAAAAGACAGCTGTTTGAGAAATTGGAAGGTATCAGTATTGGGGTTGATGTGCATTGTTAATGTGAAGGCTTGATTGGCTGAGTCCACATGACCATGAAGGTGATGGTGGCAGGAAATGTCCAATGACAAGTATATTAACTAACAGTTATCCAGGTGCAATTCTGGTTAGAAGCAAAACGGGTTGACCCAAGGCCCTGATCCTCCAATCAGATTTGCATGTGCAAATCCTTGTACCTGTGCAGAACTCTACTGAATTCAGAGGGTCTCCAGATATGTGTAATGGTCTGCCTATGACTGCAGCCCTGGTGAGTAACCCGCACTGGGTACCTAAAGATTTCTACAGACACATCAAAATTTCCATTTACGAGGCTAAACTTTGCCAACAGTTATCTCCATACATCCCCCACTGAAATCAGTGGGGTTGTTCTGGTGGAACTCAGGGCAAAATTTGGCTGATTAGGGAACCAATTTTGCACTTTTTATTCCAGCAGAACTCTTAGGTTAGGGTATGTCTTCTTTGCAGCTAGGAGTGTGCCTCCCAACCCAGGTATACAGACTCATGCAGCTCTGCTCGAGCTAGCATGCTAAAAATAGCAGTGTGACTGTTGTAGCCAAAGCACCGGCACAGGCTAGACACCCCATTCCAAGCCTGCCCGACTAAGTCTGAGCTCAGATGTCCAGCCCAAGCCACCACCATGCCACAGAATGGTCCATAGTTAACATGCGTCTGTCTATTCGGGCTGGGAGGCTTGGTCCTAGCTGCAGCACAGACATACTCTTATTGACATCAAAGGGAGTTTCGCCAGATTGAAGTGGGCATGGGCAGGAGGCTCTTAAGACTGCCCTCTTGAAGTTTGTTATATGTAAATTCATAGATTCACAGAGTTTAACCCCAAAAGGGACCATTATATCACAGGTCCTTAAATTTCATTCAGTTACCCCTGCACAAAAATTTGTGTTTGACTGAAGCATAACTTGAGTTGTTTGGCTAACGTGTATTTTCCAGAAACACATCCAGTCTTGATTTGAAGACATCAGGAGATGAAGAATTTACCACTTGCCCTGGTAGTGTGTTCCAATGGTAAATCCCCCTAACTGTTACAAATTTGTGCCTAATTCCTAACTTTAATTTGTCTGGCTTTAACTTCCAGATATTGGTTCTTGTTATGCTTTTCTCTGTTAAATTAGAGAGTCCTTCAGTATCTAGTATTTTCTCCCGTGAAGGTACTTATGCACTGTAATCAAGTCACCTCTTAGTTTACTTTTTCAAAACAGATTGAGCTCTTTAAGTCTGTCGAGCCCTTGAATGGTTCTTCTCTGCACCCTTTCCAGTTTTTCAATATCCTTTTTAAAATGCATACACCAGAACTGTAAGCAGTATTCCAGTATCTGCCCCATAGATGCCATAAACATTGGTACAGTCACCTCTCTTACTCACTACTCCCATTTATACGTCCAAGGATCACATTACCCTTTTGGCCATGCCATCACACTGGAAGCTCATCTTGAATTGCTTGTCCACTATGACCCCTAAATCCTTCTGAGTCACTGCTTTCCAAGATACAGTCCCCCATTCTGTCATAGGCGCCGAATTCCCCTCTGCCCGGCGGGTGCTCGACCCCACCCCTGCGCCACCCTCACCTGCACCACCCTCACCTGCCCCCATTCAACCCCCTTCCCCCAAGTCCCCATCCTGCCCCACCTCTTCTCCACCTCCTCCTACGAGTGCACTGCGTCCCCGCTCCTCCCTCTGCCTCCCGAAAAATCCTAAGTGCTGCCAAACAGCTGTTAGGCGGTGGGGGGGCAGGAAGTGCTGGGATGGGGGGTGGGAGCAGGGATGCGATGTGCTCGGTGGGAGGGGAGAAGGAAGGGGGAGGGAGCTCGGCTGCTAGTGGGTGCAGAGCACCTGCTAATTTTTCCCTGTGGGTGCTCCACCCTGGCACCTATGCATTCTGTAGGAATGTCCTGCATGCCTTGCCCCTCAATGTATAACTTTGAATTTGGCTTTAGTTGAACATTCTGTCTGAATAAATCCAGGTTTCCAAGCAATATGTGTGGCACTGAATATAATAAAGGATGCTGGGCCCAAATAAATGGTATTGGGAGTTCTGTCTGAGTAAGGACTATAAACAAAGACAGAAATCTGTAGGACTGGGCCCTCAAACACACTGCAAACTCAGACTTTTTTTTTTTTTTTTTTAAAAGATGCCGGCTTACATCATTTTACCTGTCCTTACATATAAAGGGATTTCTACTCGTATGGATAACATAAAATAGATGCTAAAGCACTATTGGAAAGTTTGACAATATTTCTAATCATTTGCATATTTTAACATTTAAATTCATTCTTCAAAAACATATAATCTTTCAGAACAGCTGGAATGCTATGGTGTAACAAAACACACATTTGTAGGGGTTTAAAAAAGATTTATGTTGGTACTGGGAACAAATACTGGTTATCATAATCTGGCAGTTGAGATAATTTCCCACAGGTCCCCAAACGCCCCATATTAATTTCTAGTGAATACAATCATCTCTTCTAAGGAAAGCAGAACTGATCAGCGGAAGGTTCCCATCCCATCAAACGCTGATGAACTCCAGCAATAAACCTCGGGTGACTGCAGCAGATGTTGCTGTTATTTGTTTTATTTATTTTACTAATGCACAGCTGCCAGGGCTGACAAATGAAAGACACTGAGTTCCATCAGGATTATGATCTCCAATTATTACACTTTAAGGGATGGAGTCTCTTAAAAAATCATGGATTTAAAAAAACACAGAGGTGTTTAATATAAGACTTTAAAAAACAACTGGCCTGTTGTAGAGATTCTCAAGACCATAGCATCTGACAACATACATTGATAATATATTGTTCTAGATAATGGTTAAATAAATCTGATTTTAATTTGTACAAGACAGTTTTGTACAGTTCATGCTGTAAAGATAGGCCATATTTCTTGAATAGTAAGAGACTGGATTATAAAATGAAATTTTGTAAATGCTGAATGCAAACTGTTTAGGGCACTAATTAGATATTCTATTCTTTTGCTAGAGATGGGTAGATTGAAATCATAAATAAGTAAATTTCCCTTCTATCAAATAATATACTATAGTAATTCATTTGGGGGATGAGATACACACAGCGGATAGAAGAGGGAAAGCAAATCAAAACCACTAGCAGATTGATCTGAAAGGCAGAACATTCTGAGCTTCAATACTGACTCCACTACGGATTTTCTGTTTTGCCTTTCACAGGTCAGTAAGGGCTAGATATTCAAAGGTATTTAGGTACCTAATGATGCAGATAGGCACCTAGTGAGATTTACAAAAGCAACTAAACAGAGTAAGCACCTAACTCTCATTGATTTCATACTTTACTTCAGTGGGAGTTAGGTGCCTAACTTGCTAGGCACCTAGTACTATTTTCTAAAGCTGCTAATTAGGTCCCAAACCTGTAATAAGCTTTGCATGGACAAATCCCATTATAGTGTATTGAAAACTGTACTAAAGATGTAAGCTACCACTTTAAATATCACTGGGTTTTCCTGGCACTGTTTGCAGGCTAAGAGGCTCTGTAGGGAAATGTGTTTGGAGTCTAGACTAGAGCATGGTGACTGCCATAGAGAGCAGCCTGCTTTGTCTCTCTCTGTTTTTGGTTCTTGTGTGGTCTTGTGTGTTACAGTTCTGGATTTTAGTGTTACTTTTCAGCCTTCCTGAAAGAAAATGTTATGTTTTTATTTAACTTCTCTGTTGGTATGCCATGAACATGAAACCCATACGTCTGTTTGGAAGGGAAGATGTTGGCTTTTTTATCACATAAAAAAGACAATGTGAAAGTTGTCTTCCATTTTGTTTTTTCTTTAGAAAAATCAAAAATGTCAAGTCTAGAGTACATTGGTTTAGCTGGAAGACATGTTGGAGGTATTGTAGTGGGTATTGTAGTTGTAAGAATGCTTGATAGAGATCTTGTAGGTGTTTGTCTCTGTCTGAGGGGTTGGAGCAAATGTGGTTGTATCTTAGAGCTTGGCTATAGATTGTGTGGTGTGGTCTGGATGAAAGCTGGAGGCATGTTGGACTACAATACAACTACAATACCCACCTGCGGAAGTGAAGAAACAGATTGATAGAGCCAGAAGAGTTTCCAGAAGTCACCTACTACAGGACAGGCCTAACAAAGAAAATAACAGAACGCCACTAGCGGTCACCTTCAGCCCCCAACTAAAACCCCTCCAACGCATTATTAAGGATCTACAACCTATCCTGAAAGATGACCCAACGCTCTCACAAATCTTGGGAGACAGGCCAGTCCTTGCCTACAGACAGCCCCCCAACCTGAAGCAAATACTCACCAGGAACCACTAACCCAGGAACCTATCCTTGCAACAAAGCCCGTTGCCAACTGTGCCCACATATCTATTCAGGGGACACCATCACAGGGCCTAATAACATCAGCCACACTATCAGAGGCTCGTTCACCTGCACATCCACCAACGTGATATATGCCATCATGTGCCAGCAATGCCCCTCTGCCATGTACATTGGTCAAACTGGACAGTCTCTACGTAAAAGAATAAATGGACACAAATCAGATGTCAAGAATTATAACATTCAGAAACCAGTCGGAGAACACTTCAATCTCTCTGGTCACGTGATTACAGACATGAAAGTTGCGATATTACAACAAAAAAACTTCAAATCCAGACTCCAGCGAGAAACTGTTAAATTGGAATTCATTTGCAAATTGGATACAATTAACTTAGGCTTGAATAGAGACTGGGAGTGGCTATGCAAGGTAACCTATTTCCCCTTGTTTTTTCCTACCCCCCCAGACGTTCTTGTTAAACCCTGGATTTGTGCTGGAGGTGGCTCACCTTGATTATCGTACACATTGTAAGGAGAGTGATCACTTTAGATAAGCTATTACCAGCAGGAGAGTGGGGTGGAGGGAGGTATTTTTTCATGCTTTGTGTGTATAAAAAGATCTTCCACACTTTCCACAGTATGCATCCGATGAAGTGAGCTACAGCTCACTTCAAGCTTATGCTCAAATAAATTGGTTAGTCTCTAAGGTGCCACAAGTACTCCTTTTCTTTTTTCTTCTAGTACTAAACAAGTAACATTATTAGAATAAAGAAAACACTATTAGCCCAAAAGCTACTCTGTCTCTCTCTGATTCACTGTAGAGCTTCTGCCTAGAACTACCCCAGTCCCCTCGTTCCCACATCCTTTAAAGAAACTATTAATACACTAACAGAGAGGTGTTTTGAGGATTGATTAATAATTTTTTACTGTGCTTTTAGAGTGCTATAATAGTGGCATTTATTCTTAATAAGCACCATCTTTGTTGTCAGTTGACCCCCTTTTGTCTATTCCACTTTTCAGATATACCGCCAGACAGTAGCTCTCATAGGTGTTTGACAGTCCTGGCAAGAATTCTGTTTGCTCCTCAGGTACAACATCTGGGTGTTTTTCTTCAGCAATAATCCCATGCGGGCACAAAATTGCTTTAGTTCAGCAAAATTCCAGAATATCTTAACCCTGGTCTACACTTAAAATAGTTGAAATCAAACCCTTAACCAACATAGCTATGATGGCAAAAGTCCTAGTGTAGGTATACTTATACCAGCAAAAAACACTTACTTTGTTCAGGGAACTCGTGCATGCTATACTCTTGCTGGAATAAGCTGTGTCTCCACTAGGAGGATTTGCCTATATAGCTGGCAAACCCTTTCCAGTGTATACAAGGCCTTAGTGACTCTAATTTCAAGTCCTGTCATAGATGGGCTCAGATCACCCCTCTATTACTACCTTCTTTGTATACCTGGTGGGCTTGCTACTAGGCAGCTTGTATGTCTCATTCATTTTTGTGACACACCGGTCAGTTACATTAAACAAGGTCCCCCTTCTCATTGTCAGTGCTTGGGAAGCTGGTCCATTAAGAGCATAAAGAGGGAGTTCTTCTGAAGCCAGGCAAAAATGCAAGAGCTCAGTTGGAGCATCAGATTATTGCTGAAGTAGATGGATGTTATCAGAGCAGGGAGCATGCTGTACAACTATCAGTGAGAAACTCCCCCCAGACAAACTGGAGTAGTGTCTCATTGTAACCAGCCTGGAGTAAACTTTTGTCTTTTCTGTGGAGGCATGTATTATAGTTGGCATTTAACACAAACACGTTTTGGTTTTCTCATGGTTTCCATACTGACAGACTTGCCAATATTTTGTTTTTGAAATCAGAGACAATTCCGCGATAAATCTTGTTTGTCAAAGAGGATTTCATAGAGGGCTGGGGATAAGGGACTTGGACATGTATTCGGTGCAAACCCAATGTATCACATGTGCGTGCTGGAGGGCATGGAGTAGGGGCTCAGGCATGTATCCATTTAAATAAAATGCCAACCATAACCAAGAATGAAAAGTGACACTGCCAATCAAATTTACATTAAAAACTGTATTCTGTAGTTCTTAGACAAAACTCCCACTGGCCGTTAGAGCAATTTGTAATTTGAAGAGAAGGACTGAGCCCTTAAAGAGAGTTTTTTTGATATTTTCTCCATAGGAAAAGTATTTAAAAGCATCCCTTTAGTGTATTTTTAAGGCAAACAACTTACTATTAAGCATCTATATAGGCCAGAGAAAAATCTTTCCTGGCAGGAATGGTTTAGAAGTACCCAAAGAGGGGACAAAAATCCACCAGAGGCATGAGAATCTCCTACCCTCAAAGTGAAACTGAACACTGATATATAAGCCCATAGAGGGATTTTGTTTTTAAGGCAAAGAACGATCATGTGTCTACTTCTCTCACACACAATTTGAAGGATTTAAAGCACAAAGCTGGGCCTCAATTATGTGTCTATTCAAAACATGCAGAGGAAAGGAAAAGATAAAGTATCTGTAGAGGAGAAAGGGAAGCCTCCTACACCATGCAAAAGTTATACAGTATGTGCTCTAGAAACATGCCCTACTGTGAAAACAATGAAAGTCCTTGTGGCACTTTAGAGACTAACAAATTTATTTGGGCATAAGCTTTTGTGGTGGCTGACGTCCACACTGCCTTCCTTCTGTCGATGGTGTGCGTCCTCACCAGGAGCACTTCACCGACTGAAGAGGGGCAGTGTGGGCTGAAAGTCAGGGCTTTCAGCTCTATGCAGCTCCCCACCAGGAGCCCAGCTGCCCCTGGAGACTTCTCGGGTCCCTGAGCAGAGAGCCGGGGTCAGCTGAGTTCTAGCTGCCCGGCTTTCTTGTCAATTTCACAGCTCCAGCAGGGAGCCCTCAAATTGACAAGATAGCCCACAGCCAATATAAGTAACTCAGTGTCTGCCCAGACACCAACATAAGCCCTACACCTCTCAGGGAGATGGAGTTATTAGGACAGTGTAAAAGGGCACTTTCACCAGCGGGACAAGGTTGTAGTGTGTCTACTGACATAATTAGGTTGATGTAAGCTGCCGTACATGGACCTAACTGTGTAGCGTAGACCAGGCCTGAGTTTGAACTCCCAACCAATTGGGGGTTTTTGGCCTGTTTTGTTAACAGTCTGCCCTGAGGTTGGTACTCTCACTTTCGCACCATTGTTGAGAGTATCATCACAATTATCATGAACTGTTGTGTAAATGACAGTGAGTTCAGCTAGGAAGTCTAAGACCTCCAAATGGATAAAAGTCCATCAATATACATAAAGTCTTTTCCAAAATAGAATTTGTACTCACATATTACCACTCTTTTGAAAATTGCTAAAGGTAGAAATTCCACTGAAGGAAAACCTTACTCATAAATGAACGGGAAAAAAACCCTTAAACATGCATTTATGAATTACTAAACCACAGGCATGCATACATTATATATTTCAAGAACTATGATTTGGGTTTTTTTTAGAGGGTATATTGAACCCATCGGCTCTAGAATAATAAAATCAAAACACTACTATGTTATATGATGGTATATGCTTGAATAGAAAGATATAAGCATAACAGTGAATTGTGAATCCAAATTCAAAATACTGAGAACTGTAACACTAGAGAAAGAACATGTAACTTGCTAATGGGCCATTAAAATGTTAGCTGTCTGTTACTATTCATGACCATGTCAGTAAGTTTATATTCTGCGCTAAATTCAAGTAAGGAGAAAACTACATCAAGTTGCAGAGCTACTGAAACTCTATATTTACAAATTAAACTAACCTGTGAGATAACTGTTCAACATACTAATGAACAGCTCTCACACCTGAGCCACAGCTGGTAGGTTCTTGAGTTACAGGAGGGAGAGGACCATAGGAAGACATCCAGCTGAGCTAGGTCACTGTTCAGGAGAATACCAGCTGGAGTGTTTGGCAGCCTTAGTGTTTGGAGAGAGGAAAGCAAGCTCTCTAAAATGTAAGATTTCAAATTTTGCTAAATCATTGGTTCATAACTAAAAGGTCTGGCCTAGTTAACTATACTTTGGCACAATATTTAGTCTAGCTGTTACTGAATTTTTATTCTGTTTACCTTTATTATGATGATTCTCCCACTGCTTTTCTCTAATAAATCTGATTCTAATTGTCTGAGACAACCTAATTTTGAAATTGGTGATAGTTAAGTTGGATGACACCAGGGGTGAAAGTAAGGCGGTACGGGCCAGTACAGTATACCAGTAAAAGGTAGCTGCCCGTATCGGCTTTTACTGCTGACCTTAAAGTGCTGGCGCGGCAGCGCTTTAACGTCGCTGCCCCTTTTGCGCCCCCCATCGGCGGCCCTGCCAGGTCCCTACCAGCAGGGCCGCCAATGTGGGGGTCCAAAAGGGGCAGCGATGACCCAGCAGGGCTGCCGATGGGGGGTGGGGGGGGGGCGCAAAAGGGGCAGCGACGCAGCAGCGCTTTAATGTCACTGTCCCTTTTGCCCCCCCGGCCACTGACAGGGGAGTGGGGCGGGACGGGGAAAAAAAGTCGCTGCCCCAGGGCCGCGATTTAAAAGGGCATGGAGCAGTCTGCCCTCCAGGAAATTGCTGCTGTTGGCAGTATGCCACCTCTGCAGCCCCCTGGAGTCAGAGACTAGTTGGGAACGTATCTAGTGTAACACAGAACAGCCCTTAGACTGCTCTAATTTACACTTAACTGCCCACAACTCCAAAGGGTCATTCAGGAAGCCAAGAATATCTGGAGTGAAGGGGAATTCTGCCACACCCCTTATGCTGGGGATCACACGCTATTTACCCTACAAACTTTTGCCTATGCAAGTTACGTTGGCATAAAGCCACTGCGGTTAGTATATTGCTTGTGCACATGCATACGTGGCTCCTTGCATCAGCACTGCACATACTCACCAGAACCATTTGTTCTGATGCACAGTGTGGTAGGAATCACAGTGTACAACTTACCACCATCGAGGATGCTCTCTTTTGGGAAGTTTTGGCAATGCTTTGTCACACAGAGGTGACTGGAACTGCAGGGTTAAGTTTCCATCACACAACTTTCTCCACCCTATAATGCCATCTCTAGCCCATAATTTTCATGCCTATTTTGAAAATCCCACAAACCAACATCGGACTTGTTGCTGTCCACCATCTCTAACAGAAGCATGGAGCCAGCACAGCTCTGCACTACTGTCATGAGTTTTGCAAGCACAGGACGCCCAATCCTTTGGTATTTGCAGAGCTGCAAGTAGAGCCACCGGGAACAGGGCAATTTCCTGGAGGGCAGACTGCTGTTAGACATAGAGAGAACCAATTCAAGATTGTTGGTATTCACAGCTGTGAACAGTGCAGCGCAACTTCTTGACCCAAGAAACAAGAACTGACTGGTGTCACATCATACTGCAGGGCTGGGATGATGAGCAATAGCTGCAAAACTTTCAGATGCACAAGGCCACATTCCTGGATCTGTCACACTCACCCCAGCCCTCCAGCCCAGGAACACCAGAATGAGACCTGCACTGACAATGGCAAAGAGAATGGCAATCACATTGTGGACGCTTGCAACACCAGATTGCTACCAGTTGGTTGGAAATCGTTTTGGAGTTGGAAAATCCACCATAGAGGCCATTGTCATGGAATTGTGCAGGGCCATTAATAGCCTCCTGCTACGCAGGCCTGTGACACTCAGCAATGCGCAGGGTATAATAGATGGATTTCCAGCAACATGGTTCTCAAACTGCAGTGGAGAGATAGCTGGCATACATATTCCTATTTTGGCACCACACTACCTTGCCACAGAGTACATCCACAGAAAGTGCTGGTTTTCTAGTTATTCAAGCACTGTTGGATCACTGGGGATGTTTCACCTATATCACTGTTAGCTGGTCAGAGAAGGTACATCACACTCCTATCTTTAAGAACAAAGGACTGTTTAGAAAGCTACAAGCAAAGAATTTCTTTTCCAACTAGCAGATTACCATTAGCAATGTTGAAATGCCAGTAGTGATCCTGGGGGACTCAGACTATCCCTTACTCATGAAGCCATATATGAGCCACCGTCACAGCACCAAAGAAAGATTCAGCTACTGGCTCAGTAGCTGCAGAATGACAGTTGAATGTGCCAGTGGTAGACTGAATGGGTGCTGGTGTACCTTACTCACAAGATTGGATCTCAGTGAGAAAAATATCCCAATGGTTAGAGGTGCCTTTTGTGTCCTGCATAATAGCTGAGAAGCAAAAGTAGGAAAGTTGCTACTGGGGTGGAGGTGGAGCAGCAATCTGCTATCAGAAGAGCTCGAAGCAGAACTTTAGGGTTCAGGGCAGCTTTGAAAAAGCACTTGAACAGTGATCCACAGAAATGCATCATGGTGTACTGTTCTCTACCTGGCCCTGAAGCTTGGGGGTCTGTTAGGAAGTGTGTGGTGCTTGGTGCACATTTATGGATATAATACGCTCACTGCTCCTATTATTTTTGTGGGGCTCCCTGTACATTTATAATTATTACACTGTGTTTGTCACTGATCCTATGAGCTGTGTCATATCGTACAATAACAAGTGGATGCTTTCACTTCCACCACACATTCTGCAGCATATGTTTGGGACTAATAAAGATGAATTATTTTCCAAAAAATACTGTTTTGTTGGGTAATGAAAACACTTCAAAAAATGTTGTGCAGCTTAAAAAAGAAAACATGTTAAAACCTTAATAAATATATGGAACAGAGCTTGAAGAATGAAATCATGTCCAATTTAGCAACACATACAGCTACCATGGCTCTCATAGGTGAAGCTGTAGTTGTCCTTAATATCTCCCAGTGTGGACTGGTAGGGGTAGGGACATGATCCCTGATACTCTGTGGAATGTTGAGTAGCATTTATGGGGAGTGGAGTGTGCTATACTAGAATTCTCCATGTACTGGAGTTCACCAAAGGTAGGTGAGTCCAGGATTATTGACCCTGTAGGTCCACAGGAGTCTGCAGCATCTGTGTTTGCTGCCGGAGAAACCCTATTATATCCTGGTGCATCTCGCTCTCTGACATCTGGGCCTTTCTCCAGGCTCTCTGTTCAGGGTCTGATACAGCACTGGCTTGCAGGATCTTGCTGTACATGTCATCCTAAATATCTTATTTCTCTTCTTTATCTGGCTCAGGCATCCATGGGTGTGGAGGGGGAACCCCTCATGGCCTGAATGGCAGCAGCTACAGATAAAACACACAGAGTTACCATTGTCAGTATAGTCACAACAAAAAAGTCAAGATTTACAGCTCCCTTCCCTTGCTCCCCTAAAGTTTTAAACAGGACATTGACACTTGTGCTTCTGAGTGCCACTCACAGCACCAGCCATAGCGAGTATGGCTTGCCGGGGCAAGAGAAATGAGGAGAGAAATGCTCAGTTGCATGAAACCATGAGTATAAGGCAATGAAACTGAATATTGGCACCATTTTCAACAGATGGTGGTGATTTTAGTGGATATCTCACTTCTGAGGATAACAAAGGCACACAGGACACAGCTGTTGCTGGCGTCCTAAAGTTGCCCATGCCCATATGCCACTAGCTTGTTTACTGCAATGGTACCTGCCAAAGTTATTGCTTACTGGAGTTGGAAAGTGTCCTACCATAAAGGAAGAAATAAGTCTGCCATCCCTATAAACCTTTGGGAAAGGATTGCAGAATACTTCCATGAAAGTTTCATTGAGATCATAGAATCATAGAACTGGAAGGGACCTCGAGAGGTCATCTAGTCCAGTCCCATGCTCTCAAGGCAGGACTAAGTATTATCTAGACCATCCCTGACAGGTGTTTGTCCAACCTACTCTTAAAAATCTCCAATGATGGAGATTCCACAACCTCCCTAAGCAATTTATTCCAGTGCTTAACCATCCTGACAGTTAGGAAGTTTTTCCTAATGTCCAACCTAAACCACCCTTGCTGTAATTTAAACCCATTGCTTCTTGTCCTATCCTCAGAGGTTAAGAAGAACAATTCTTCTCCCTACTCCTTGTAACAACCTTTTATGTACTTGAAAACTTATGTCTCCTCTCAGTCTTCTCTCCAGACTCAACAAACCCAATTTTTTTCAATCTTCCCTCATAGGTCATGTTTTCTAGACCTTTAATCATTTTTGTTGTTCTTCTCTGGACTTTCTCCAATTTGTCCACATCTTTCCTAAAATGTGGTGCCCAGAACTGGACACAATACTCCAGCTGAGGCCTAATCAGCACAGAGTAGAGCGGAAGAATTACTTCTCATGTCTTGCTTACAATACTCCTGCTACTACATCCAAGAATGATGTTTGCTTTTTTTTGCAATAGCGTTACACTGTTGACTCATATTTAGCTTGCGATCCACTATGACACCCAGATCCCTTTCCGCAGTACTCCTTCCTAGGTATTTCCCATTTTGTTTGTGTGCAACTGATTGTTCCTTCGTAAGTGGAGTACTTTGCATTTGTCCTTATTGAATTTCATCTTATTTACTTCAGACCATTTCTCCAGTTTGTCCAGATCATTTTGAATTTTAATCAAATCCTTCAAAGCACTTGCAACCCCTCCCAGCGTGGTATCATCCGCAAACTTTATAAGTGTACTCTTTATGCCATTATCTAAATCATTGATGAAGATATTGAACAGAACCAGAGCCAGAACCGATCACTGTGGGACCCCACTTGTTATGCCCTTCCAGCATGACTGTGAACCACTGATAACTACTCTCTGGGAATGATTTTCCAACCAGTTATGCACCCACCTTGTAGTAGCTCCATCTAGATTGGATCTCCCAAGTTTACAAGAAGGTCATGTGAGACAGTATCAAAAGCCTTACTAAAGTCAAGATATACCACATCTACCACTTCCCCCCCATCCACAAGGTTTGTTACCCTGTCAAAGAAAGCTATCAGGTTGGTTTGACATTATTTGTTCCTGACAAATCCATGCTGATTGTAATTTATCACCTTTTTATCTTCTAGGTGTCTGCAAATTGCTTGCTTAATTATTTGCTCCATTATCTTTCCAGGAACAGAAGTTAAGCTGACTAGTCTGTAATTCCCCGGGTTGTCTTTATTTCCCTTTTTATAGATGGGCACTATATTTTCCCTTTTCCAGTCTTCTGGAATGTCTCCCATCTTCCATGACTTTTTAAAGATAATTGCTAACGGCTCAGATATCTCCTCAGTTAGCTCTTTGAGTATACTAGGATGCATTTCATCAGGCCCTGGTGAGTTGAAGACAATCTAACTTGTCTAAGTAATTTTTGACTTGTTCTTTCCCTATTTTAGACTCTGATCCTACCTCATTTTCACTGGCATTCACTATGTTAGACGTCCAATCACCACCAACCTTCTTGGTAAAACTGAAACAAAGTAGTCATTAAGCACCTCTGCCATTTCCACATTTTCTGTTGTCTTTCCCCCCTCTTGAGTAAAGGACCTACTCTGTCCTTGGTCTTCCTCTTGCTTCTAATGTATTTGTAGAATGTTTTCTTGTTTCCTTTTATGTCCCTAGCTAGTTTGATTTCGTTTTGTGCCTTGGCTTTTCTAATTTTTTCCCTACATACTTTTGTTATTTGTTTATATTCATCCTTTGTAATTTGATAGAGTTTCCACTTTTTGTAGGACTGTTTTTTGAGTTTTAGATCACTGAAGATCTCCTGGTTAAGCCAGGGTGGTCTCTTGCCATACTTCCTATCTTTCCTACACAGTGGGATAGTTTGCTCTTGAGCCCTGTGTACATAAACATCCCTGTGTACATAAACAAACTAGTCTATATTCCCTTCCCACCTAACCCCCCCCCCCAAACTCTACAGGGGAATGAAAAGCAGATGATTCTACCTTTCTTTCTTGTATCTCTTGTAGTATGAGTAAATTAATGAAAAGTCAATAGCTGTGTCCTGCTAAGTTGGGGACACCATCACTTTAATCGGGAATAAACTTACATACATACCCAAGATTCCTTCCCCTGCATCAGGTTTGCCCGTGCTTGACTAACTGGACGATGGTGGAGTCTCAAACAGCTCAGGGCATAGTTGGACCCCAGCTCACATCCCCCATCCTTCTCCTCCTCGCTGTTCATGCCAGGAGTCTGTAACTAGGGCTCATTGGAGGTGCCCACAGCGGTATGCGAGGTGGTGGTCAGGTCTCCGCCAAGTACGGCATGCATCTTTTTGTGAAAGTGCCAGGTCTGTGGCTTGGCACTGGATCAACTGTTGGCTTCCCTGGCCTTCTGATATGCCTGCTGCTGTTCCTTCACTTTCATGCGGCACTGCTGCTGATCCCCGATTCCTTCTCCTGCATCCACCATTCAATTTAACTGTAGATGTCCATGTTTCTGTGTGTGATCCGAGGTTGTGCCTGCACAGCCTCTTCTCTCCACAGGCCCAAGCATGTAGCTGGCATGGTCAGCTGGGAAGTTGCATGCAACAATGGAGAGCTGCTAGGTGTTCTCACCAAAATGGACAATCACTAAAAGGCATTTCAAAACCGTGCAGGGCTTAAAGGGGGGTAGGGGGAACTTCCAGTCTCCATGACCCTTGGGCAGTGGAGTTCACAACTGTGACCAAAGTGTTGGGTATTGTGGGACAGCTGCTGGAGGACTATTAGGGTTGACATCGGTGTGTCTATGTTCATGCTGTGTCAATCTCGATACATCAACCATGGCTCAGTGGTCCTTGGGGAAGTGGTATTGGTATGTTGGCGTAATGGGGAGCTCACATCGGTGGAAGACAAGTTTCACTGTAGACACGTGCACAACTAGGTTGACGCAAGGCAGCTTATGTAGGCCTACCTTTGTATTGTAGACCAGGCCTAAGTCACCCAGGGATTCCCTCTACTGTGTAGGAATGATAGGAAAAATGCTTATAGGGATGGGAGAAGCAAATGGAAGAACTGGGATATCAGCATCCTTGGTTGAGAGGATATGCCCACTGTTTCAAAGGTTCGACAGCCTGGGGGTTTTGTTGGATCCCAGGCTGCTCCTGATTACGCAGATGGCAGCTGTTCCTAAGAGCACATTTTATCATTTGCACTTAGGAGGAGGTTGTGTCTTTTTCAGATATGGCTCTTATTGTAATAATTTTCCTTGGATTATTGTAATGGGGCTATACCTTAAAACATCTGGAAATAGCAGCTAGTACAGAAATCACAGGCCTGTTTATGAAGTGATGTTTCATACAAAATATTACACCTGTGCATTGTGACATGCCCTGGCTGACAGTTCATTACGGGGTGTAGTTGAAGTTACTGGTTCTATCGTGTGATGATCTGAATCACAGAATATCAGGGTTGGAAGGGACCTCAGGAGGTCATCTAGTCCAACCCCCTGCTCAAAGCAGGACCAATCCCCAACTAAATCATCCCAGCCAGGGCTTTATCAAGCCTGACCTTAAAAACTTCTAAAGAAGGAGATTCCACCACCTCCCTAGGTAATGCATTCCAGTGTTTCACCACCCTCCTAGTGAAAAAGTTTTTCCTAATATCCAACCTAAACCTCCCGCACTGCAACTTGAGACCATTACTCTTTGTTCTGTCATCTGCTACCACTGAGAACAGTCTAGATCCATCCTCTTTGGAACCCCTTTCAGGCAGTTGAAAGCAGCTATCAAATCCCCCCTCTTTCTTCTCTTCCGCAGACTAAACAATCCCAGTTCCCTCAGCCTCTCCTCATAAGTCATGTGTTCCAGTCCCCTAATCATTTTTGTTGTCCTCCGCTGGACGTTTTCCAATTTTTCCACATCTTTCTTGTAGTGTGGGGCCCAAAATTGGACACAGTACTCCAGATGAGGCCTCACCAATGTCGAATAGAGAGGAACGATCATGTCCCTTAATCTGCTGGAAATGCCCCTACTTATACATCCCAAAATGCCATTGGCCTTCTTGGCAACAAGGGCACACTGTTGACTCATATCCAGCTTCTCGTCCACTGTAACCCCTAGGTCCTTTTCTGCAGAACTGCTGCCTAGCCATTTGGTCCCTACTCTGTAGCGGTGCATGGGATTCTTCTGTCCTAAGTGCAGGACTCTGCACTTGTCCTTGTTGAACCTCATCAGATTTCTTTTGTCCCAATCCTCTAATTTGTCTAGGGCCCTCTGTATCCTATCCCTACCCTCCAGCGTATCTACCTCTTCTCCCAGTTTAGTGTCATCTGCAAACTTGCTGAGGGTGCAATCCACACCATCCTCCAGATCATTTATGAAGATATTGAACAAAACCGGCCCCAGGACCGACCCTTGGGGCACTCCACTTGATACCGGCTGCCAACTAGACATGGAGCCATTGATCACTACCCATTGAGCCCAACAATCTAGCCAACTTTCTATCCACCTTATAGTCCATTCATCCAGCCCATACTTCTTTAACTTGCTGACAAGAATACTGTGGGAGACCGTGTCAAAAGCTTTGCTAAAGTCAAGGAACAACACGTCCACTGCTTTCCCCTCATCCAGAGCCAGTTATCTCGTCATAGAAGGCAATTAGATTAGTCAGGCATGACTTGCCCTTGGTGAATCCATGCTGACTGTTCCTGATCACTTTCTTCTCCTCTAAATGCTTCAGAATTGATTCCTTGAGGACCTGCTCCATGATTTTTCCAGTGACTGAGGTGAGGCCGATTGGTCTGTAGTTCCCAGGATCCTCCTTCTTCCCTTTTTTAAAAATGGGCACTACATTAGCCTTTTTCCAGCCATCCGGGACCTCCCCTGATTGCCATGAGTTTTCAAAGATAATGGCCAATGGCTCTGCAATCACATCCGCCAACTCCTTTTGCACTCTTGGATGCAGCGCATCATCCAGTTTTTCTAAATAGTCCCGAACCACTTCTTTCTCCACAGAGGGCTGGTCACCTCCTCCCCATGCTGTGCTGCCCAGTGCAGTAGTCTGGGAGCTGACCTTGTTCGTGAAGACAGAGGCAAAAAAAGCATTGAGTACCTTAGCTTTTCCCACATCCTCTGTCACTAGGTTGCCTCCCTCATTCAGTAAGGGGCCCACACTTTCCTTGATTTTCTTTTTGTTGCTAACATACCTGAAGAAACCCTTCTTGTTACTCTTAACATCTCTTGCTAGCTGTAACTCCAGGTGTGATTTGGCCTTCCTGATTTCACTCCTGCATCCCCGAGCAATATTTTTATACTCTTCCCTGGTCATTTGTCCAGTCTTCCACTTCTTGTATGCTTCTTTTTTGTGTTTAAGATCAGCAAGGATTTCACTGTTAAGCCAAGCTGGTCACCTGCCATATTTACTATTCTTTCTGCACATCGGAATGGTTTGTCCCTGTAACCTCAATAAGGATTCTTTAAAATAAAGCCAGCTCTCCTGGACTCCTTTCCCCCTCATGTTATTCTCCCAGGGGATCCTGCCCATCAGTTCCCTAAGGGAGTCAAAGTCTGCATTTCGGAAGTCCACGGTCCGTATTCTGCTGCTCTCCTTTCTTTCGTCAGGATCCTGAACTCTACCATCTCATGGTCTCTGCCTCCCAGGTTCCCATCCACTTTTGCTTCCACTACCTCTGGTCTGGCCTATTTGAGGGTCTCTTTCTGGATGATAGCAGGACATTTGCAATTATTTAATGTGCTTGAACTAATACCCAGTCCAAGTGTAAAAAGGAGACAGGAGCAGGATATTCTTAGTGAGGAGTTCTGGTCTCTGGAATTTGCTTCCTTGTTTCATTTGAGCCTATACTTGGTGAACCTTCAAGACATGCTCCCCATCTTTTTCAGGTCAGGCGGTCTGACTGGGGTAGATAAGGCAGTGGCAGAGAAAATTTGCTTGAAGGAAATTTTTTATACATTGCAGGTGAATATGTTCTGTAGAGGTCTGGAATTTTGGAGCAATTGTTTTATTTATGGCTGGAGAAGGCTTTTGGAGAGATCCTTTTAACTAGCTTTTTGACATACTGATTTAGTGTATGTGGTTTTAAAATACCTTGTAAGGATCTAGAAGTTACTGATAGGTGCAATAAATCTAAATGAATAAATTAATCTTTCATTGTATAGATCTTTTAGGAAGGACTCTTCCCATATACATGGAATTTACTGAATTTATTATTTGTATTTAATTATATAGCACTTTTATTTGAATGAGCTTTTACCTTAATCTTCTCTTCCTATTTTGATCTATGGTAAAGCCATATTCACAGGTTTGGGATCACTATCCTGATGTTCCAATTCATACAGCCTTATTTTTTTTAAAGAAAATATGAAGTATGTGTAATAAATATGGCATCTACTCATGGAGGTAGTCTATCATTGTTATACTAAGGTATTTGGAGTGGAATTCTCTCTCACTGAGACATAAGTACCTTAGACTAATGTCTCTTTCAGATTTATAATGGTCATTAATATTGTCACCCATCTGCTGAGTGTTAGCACTTGTCCTAGGCCTGCCACATTAGTTGCCTCTTGGAAGAGAACTCAGTGACATGGAGTCTGGGTATTTTCTTAGTGCTACTTTTTATCTTATATACAGACTAGTCTTTAGAGATCTTGTCAAATATTACATAGGCTCCCTCTTTCAGGAATTTCGGTCAAAACACCAGTGTCTGGTTTCCAGTGAACTCTGCACCGAGAACTGAATCTAGTTAGAGATATTAAGGTAGAGAGCAAACACCATTGATTGCTACTTGCCACAGCTCTCCACAGACAAACAGCATCACACAACTAACAGTACAAACATTCGAAGATTGAACGGCTTCCTCCGGCTAAGAAAAAAGCATTCGTAGCACTGTGTGTAACAACGTCATCTAGTGACTCCCACCATAACGGTATCAGTACAAATAATTACCTGTTTCCCACATCTTATCAAATGTAGATATTATTTATAATATACATACCTATTTATTATGCCTTAGTTTCCCTCCTCCCAAAAAATATGTTCTTTCCTACAATTACAGTGAAACCTCATTACCCTGTTAATCAGCAGGTCTTATCCTGAAGCCCTTACTGTCAGAGGCCACCACAAGACTACTCCCATGAATAAGACTACTCCTGGGAATTCTGGCTGCAGGACGAGATCTCCTGTGTTCCGTTATTGACAAATATTGTGGATTGTTGCATCATTTTAAGTGGGGTATGATGATTATGGGTTCATCTGTAATGTACTGTTTGTTTCCACTCTTGTATAAAGCATGTACTTTCAGTTACACTCCTGGAATATTTGAGACAATGGGTTGAGCTGCAGACAATAATACAATAAATATTTCTGTATCTATGAAGCCACAGTTGTCAGCAAAATTAATGCAACATCGAGGTCAATATTTGGTTTTCATTTACTCAGACGAATCAAAGAGAAAGATAGGCTCTGACATGCAATTAAAAAAAACCCCAAGGTATGGAAAACAGAAGTAGAGTAGGATGGATATACGCTGAAATATGACCGAAAGTACAAGAATTCCCCCGGGGTCACACTTGAAATTTGAAGCATCATCCTTCTAGCTCCTCAAACTTTCAGTGGCAACTTCCCCTGTGCGTTTCAATGATCCCGTGCAATTAGTAAACACCTGGAGCAGGCACGGCAGCCGCCCAGTTCCTTTAGGGCGGGGTGGCTCGCTTGCACGAGGGCAGCCTGAAGGGGGCGCAGCAGCAGCAGCAGGGGACGCTGAGGTAGGACAGCTTCCACCTCAGCCCCGGCTCCTCCTCCCGCTGTTGGGAGTCTGGGGCTCGAGGTGAGTCACACAATCGGCCCGGGCTTCCTAGTTACACAAACTTTATTGTTGTTCCCAAGTTGCTGTGGGGGCTATTGAAAGGCTCTGAGCGCCCCCCCCCCGAGTTGGAGGTGCCGGTGTAACCGCCCAGGGGTAACAAAACACAGCCCCGGGGGCTGCAGAGGACGGCGCCCTGTCCCCCGCTCCGGCTCCTCCCCAGCGCCGGAGGATTATTGCTTAACAACCAGGAGGGATTTACCTGCTGCTCGTGGGAGCTGCCTCCTCCTGCCCCTCCCGCGGCGCCAGCTGAGCCAGAGGCGGCCGCCTGCATCTCCCCTTCTTCCCGCGGCTGCCGAGCCGCTCCCGGGATTCCTCCGGCCCGGGTCACAGCGGAGAGGGGGGCCCCAGCCAGGTAGGCGCTTTACTCGCTCGTTTGGCGAGCGGCGCCCACGTGTGTGTGTGTGTGTATCGGGGGGTGGGTGAGGGCTGTTCTCCGGGGCTCCCCTGGCCTGGGGCGGCTCCCCGCGCCCGATACGGGCCCGGGCACGGGGCGGCGGGGCGGGCCAGGTGCTGAGAGGGGGGACGCGCGGGGACGGAGTTGCCCCGAGGCGTGTGGTGGGGGGGGGGTCTGCAGGGGATGGGCCCGGGGCAGGGCGCTGGCCGAGATCCCCCGCCGCCCGCGAGCTGGGCAGGGAGGCGGCGCTGCGCACGAGTCCGCGCGCGCGGAAATGGCATGCGCAACTCCGGAGCCAAAGCGCGGGCCCGCGCTGCCCTTGGGCTCGGGAGCTCGTCACCTGCGCCCGTGGCTGCTGGGCGGCGTACGGGACGCGCCGCCGCTGGCAGCACGGAGGGAGGCCAGGCTCGGCGCCGCCGCTTTGACCTTGCGTGTGGCAACAGGAGCGATGCCTCAGCCCAGCCCCTGAACAAAACTGGCCTCCTTCAGTCCGCCTCCGCTTGGGTGCATGGTGCCGGTGGCAGGGACAGGGCCGAGGCTGGTGAAACTCGAGGGCGCTTTTCTACCGCCTTTTGTTTGTTCGAGCTCGGTGCTAATCATTGTCCCATTTCCCAATGGATTGGACCGGCTCTCTAGCTTCCCCCAGGAAGGGCTGTGCTGTTGACTCTATCTCATTAGGAAGTTAGATCTCCTCTACGAATAGCAGCCGGAGGACTGATGAAATTATATAGGTCATTGGAAATAATTCCCTCTTAAGCGCCTTTATCTTCTTGCTTGAAGGGAAGAAAGGTTTCCCTCTTTTAATGCAAACCGCCTGCTTTAGCAATGTAACTTGCACAGGCTTAGCCACAAACTTCTCTGATAGCAGAGACACTGAGTACTGACTATTCCTCTGCAAAACACCTAGTACTGGATAAAAGAAAATACTAATTTATTTCAAAGATTACTTTCACAGTATAAATGTAATTCATACATCTGGAGCATTTATACCACTATTTGTTATATTACACAAGAGATGATTGCGTGGGTTAATCAGTTTTCTCCCTTTGGGAGCTGTTTTCTGTTTGTTGTTTATGTTGTAATACAGTTTTTTTGTTTTGTTTTGTTTTTTGCTAAGGAAGTTCACATCCCATAGCAGGCTGTTTCCACATTTCTTTTTGTGGCTTACAATCCCCACCTCTTTCCAGACTGAACCATAGAGTACAACAATTTATAGAGCTAAAATGCCTGAGAATGTGGACCAGTTGATTGGTCTGTCCTGATAAGGTATTTCCTGTGTTGCCCTATTATTAAAGGAACACTGCCAAAAATGTTTGACAGTATGTTAAAAATCATACTAATGTGTGACATTTCTTCTGTCAATCGTTGTTGCAGGTGACACCTAAGGTCCTGGCCCTGCAACATGCTCCACAGATATACATTGTTGTGCCCATGTGGAGGCCCACTATCTTTAATGGGGCTCTGCATTGGCACAAAGATCTGCCAGCATGGAAGAGCTTCCAGGATCAATGGCTATGATTTCTATAACTTTGTGCATTTGGCAGCATTATAGTCTTTTTCATGTTTTCCCTTTATGATTGGTTGGTTTCCCTTATTTGCATGGATTTCTCACCCAGCAACAAAGAGCAGGAAAACACTTAAAAATAAGTAAGCGTGACCGTAAAATCCCCAAAACAAGTAGGTAGGGCCCTACCAAATTCACGATCCATTTTGGTCAATTTCACAGTCATAGGATTTTTAAAAGTGTAAATTTCATGATTTCAGCTACTTAAATCGGAAAATTTCAGGGTGTTGTAACTGTAGGGGTCCTAACCCAAAAAGGAGTTCTGGGGGGAGGGGTCACAAGGTTATTGTGTGTGGGGTTTCGGTACTGCTACCTTGACTTCTACGCAGCTGCTGGTGGTGGCTCTGCCTTCAGAACTGGGCAGCTGGAGAGCAGCAGCTGCTGGTTGGGAGCCCAGCTCTGAAGGCGGCAGAGCCACTGCTCGCAGCAGCACAGAAGTAAGGATGGAATGGTCTGGTATTGCCACCCTTACTTCTGCACTGCTGCCTGCAGAGCTGGGCCTTCAATTAGCAGCCGCCATCCTCTGGCTGCCCAGCTCTGAAGGCAGCAGTGCAGAAGTAAGGGTGGCATGGTATTGTATTGCCACCCTTACTTTTGCGCTGCTGCTGGCAGGGGGCTGCCTTCAGAACTGGGTGCCCAGCCAACAGCCGCCGCTGTCCAGCCACCCAGCTCTGAAGACAGTGCAGAACTAAGGATGGCAATACTACAACCCCTCTAAAATAACCCGGTGACGCCCCTGCAATGCCCTTTTGAGTCAGGACCCCCAGTTTGAGAAACACTGGTCTCCCCTGTGAAATCTGTATAGTACAGGGTACAAGCACACAAAAGACCAGATTTCATGGTTTTTCATGGCCAAGAATTTGGTAGGGCCCTACAGATTCGGGAATTTGGGAGCAGATGTTTGTACCTGAAACTACTTTGAACAATTACAAAAGACTAGATTTCTAATTTATTGTGCCTCTTTACGTTTCCAAATCGTAGCCATCTTCCTCCCAGCTGAGCCAGAATGGACTTCTTCAGTAGCTGGCAGTGCTGCTTTTTACCTAGTTGGTTGCTGTTGAACAGTGCAAGACCCCGATCCTGCACAGTGCTCCATTCCTCTGTGTCCACACAGTGTCCACTTAACTTCAGTGATTCATGCACCCACATGGAGTTGTTTGCAGGATTGGAGCCTCACTTGCTGAGGACTTAAGGATGATGCCTCTAGAGTATTTCCAGCTTTTGGAGAGAGGGGGGAGATAAGAGAGACAGAATCAAAATTAGGTCTCTTACCTACTAGTGATATACAAGGTTGGGCATTTGACCGGTCCATAAATAATTGGTGAGATGACCAGACAAATATTGATTAAAATATTGTCAAATGTCAAAAATGGTCCATATATCTTAAAGAACTGATTTATTGGTACAGTAACAAAAAAGAATAAGACTTTATGGTTTCCAATAGGCTTAGCCTTATTTATACCAACTTACAAAAAACAAGTTTCTTAATTTACATATTTTAATTCTGAAAGTGCAAAACACAGTGAAATTAAGTTCTGAAAAATGGAAATATACATGATACAATCAAGACATTATGTACATCAGGAGATTCCTGCTGAGATGTTTGATGAGATTTGACTGTGGTCAAATAATAGTTGATCAGTTGACAGGTTTGCCAAGTCAAAGCAATAGAACAATATTGTTAGATCATCAGTTCAGTATTTCTGCGAATTTTGATAGAGTTCTGTGCTCATTTTGGATTATAATCTTGTGATGTTAATGTACTTTCTACAATAAAACTTGTAAAAACAAGTGAGGACGAAATTATGGATTGGAAGGTGAAAAAATTTCTGATTTAGGCTCTGATCCTGCAGTTGGATTTGTGCAGATTATTCCATTTGTCTACACAGTGTCCCATAAACTTCAGAAGGGCTGTTGTGCACAGGTGCAGGGGTCTGCTGCTTGGAACTGATTTCTGGGACTAATTCCGTAATGTACTGTGTTTTTTGTCCATTGCTAGTAGGGCTTCATGTATGTAGAGGTTAGAGAGAGGCTGGAGGAGAAGAAAGTGAAAGAGCCTGAAGTCTGGAAGTCTGTCTCTCAAAGTACAAGAGGTTGCAAAGGGAAACTATCCCTTTGATACATTGCTGTGGTGGAGAACATGGTTGCAGTGCAGAGTTGCCAGAACCCTAGGATGCCTTTCTCTGTTGTTTTTCTCTAGATAGATTTGCTCAACCATTTTCTACTACTGACATTTTTTTTATCTATTTATTGAACAAAAAAGATTGATGAGATGTGTATGGAAAAAAGAAGGGAGTTTATAATTTGTTTTGACTTTGGAAACTGATTATAGCTTTTCCTTTATGAGTTTGCTATTTTCATTCTGAATTTTCTGCTTTGGATTTCACTGCATCTGTATCTTGGTCCTGGCTAAATTACAAATTATTAAAAATAAAACTGTGGGTTGTATTTGTTTTCTTTTTTTTAAAATGGCATCAAGCCTTTCTATAGGCTTCCAGTCTAATAACTGAGAACTGAGAAACTGGGAAGACAGCTTCTGACATTGATTTGTTGGAGTCTGTCACACCAAATTTGAATTTTAAAATTCTGTATCTGCTTTTTCGTTTCAAAGGAAAGGCTAATTATGCCTCTGAGTGCATATTTGTAACTGTTCAGGTTTACTGACTTCTTGTTCCCTTGGAAGCTAAACTTTTGAAGCTATTCTCTTAAGAAGTATTGAGGTCTTTTCAATATATAACACAGCTCTTAAAATGTTTGATTTATGTATACAAATATTGCTGCTCTTACCTTTGAATATCTTGTACTATTACACTGCAAACACCACCTCAGCCACTCTCACAGAAAGTCTTATAGCACAATCTTTTTTCAGCTCTTGGTAGTGGTGTGGAATATAGGCTACCCCTTATTTGAGTTGCATACTCCGATATTTAACGTGATATTTAACTCTAATAATTTGGCTTGGTGTTCATCCTGGGATAACCTTATTATGGCTCTTGCATTCTCTCTCAAACATAACTCATCCCTGTGCTAAGTGAGCATTGGCATACCGTTCCCACATTTAGAGCAAAGATAGTGCCCCTAGTATAGTTGGTACACGCTCGTTTTTCATTACCCTTTTCTCAGGACACTGTCCTCATAACCTTTGTCTCAGGGGTTGACTCTGCTGTGGTAGGGGTGTGAACTGCAGAGTAAACCAAAATGTTGCGCTCTAACTTCTCTGTGTGACACTGTTGGTGTGAACTAAAAGTTACCTAGTTCATGTTCAAACCCAGTGTAAACGTAGTTCTGTTTGAAGAGGACTATGTTAATGTGACCTAAGTACTTTTTTAGTTTGCACCAGCAGCATCCATGCAGGGCAGAGTGCAAGCTTAGAAATCAAATCAGCACAATGTCCCGGGATGGCGGGACTGAGGCAGGCTCAGGATTTGGTCCCCCCTTCTGGGGTCATGAAGTAATTTTTGTTTTCAGAAGGGGGTCGCGTTGCAGTGAAGTTTGAGAACCACTGGTCTAGAGTGGACACTCCTCAAACATTTGTTCCAGGACACACAGGATACATGCATGTCTAGGTAAAAATTCTAGTACAGATATAACCAAGAGGTGGTATATGTTTTTAATCATGTTAACTTAATTAGATTAATGCGATTGAAAAGCCCCAATAAGATGCAGGCTTCTATCTTGGGCTACAACATAGCCAGCTTCAAATTCAAGCCATGGTGGGAGTGGTAGAATTAGGCTGACTGCTGATGTTTTAACTGCTATGTGCTCTGGACCTGCTTTGATTCTCTGATAAGTTTCAGTGACTGCATATAAAATTTCATGTTTTGAATGAATTCAGAGCAAACTTGCATGTTTTTAGCTGTACTTTTGAAGGGCTGTAGTGAGAGATGGGTCAGGATCTGAAATTTAAAGTGAAATGTCGCATTTCAGTGTTCTAGAACTAGTGTACGTACCCTAAAGTAACATCGGAAACTAATAAAATAACTAAACTTTTTGGTTAGTTTTAAGTTTTATATTAGGATGCAACAACTTAAGTATTAAAAATGAATAACTGTTGTAAATGGAGCTATATTTCTGGACCTATCTCCAGTGTGTACATTTCGTTTGGTTTCACATATTGTAGTTATTAGTTCTAGGTTTCATTGTGAGCATATAAAACTTGCTCAGTTTATGAGGCTATGTCTACACTACAAAATTCAGTCGATGCAAATTAAATCACCGTACAGCCGCTGAAGTTTGTATATTGTTTGGGCATGTGCAGACTTGGCTGCTTGTTTTGGCACTATGCATGCATCAGCGTGACATTGATGGAAAGTGTGGTACACCCTGCAGAGGTATCCTACTATGCCCCTCACCGCAGTATGGCGCCATGCCTTTTGGGACACTTGCAATGCTTTGTGGGATAGTAGTGAGTCACCAAGAGACTTCTGAAAGGTAGGGGTTAAGTTCCCAACAGGCTACTTTCCACATCCCATTATAATCTCCAAATCTCATAAATTTGATGCCATTTTTTAAAACCCCCACTGTCCCATGAGGCTCATTTCGATGTCTGCCGTCTTTGTGACAGAAGTATGGAGATTGCAGAGCCTAAGCACAATTCTCTTGTGCATTGCTAATACAAGGATGCACTATTCTCCATTATTTGCACATCCTGAGGGTGTACTGCTACAATTCGGATTGTGATGCAGAGATGGGTGATGCTGATGGTCATAGTGAAAAACAATGCCAGGTTGCTCCTGGCATTCATGGAGCAGCTCCTCACAGTGGAGCACCAATTTTGGGCCTGAGAAATTAGCGCTGATTGGTCGTGGAATCACATCGTAATGCAGGTTTGGGATGACTAGCAGTGGCTGCAGAACTTTTGGATGCAAAAGGCCACATTCCTGGATTTGTGTGTCAAGTGTGCTCCAGTCCTCCAGAGCAGAAACACCAAAATGAGTGGAAAAGCATTCCATTGACAGTGGAAAAGCAAGTTGGGATCACGCTCTGGAAACTTGCAACACCAAATTCCTATTGGTCAGTAGGCAATCATTTTGGAGTTGGAAAATCCACACTGGGAGCCATTGTTATCTTCTGGTACACAGGAATGTGACTTTTGGTTATATGCAGGATATAGTGGATTGATTTGTAGCAGTGGGTTTCCTAAACTGCAGTCGGGCGACAGACAGCACGCATATCCCTATTTTGGCACTGGCCCACCTTGCCACAGAGTACATCAACAGAAAGGGCTACTTTGCTATGGTTATGCAAATGCTAGTGGATCACCAGGGATGTTTCACTGATGTTAATATGGGCTGGGAAGGTACATGATGACTGCATCTTTAAAAACACAGGACTTTTAAAAAAGGCTGCAAACAGGGACACTCTTCTCCGTCTTGTGCATTGACATTGGAGATGTTGAGATGCCCCGAGATATTCTGTGGGACTCAGCCTACCCTTTACTCCTCTGGCTCACAAAGTCATATGCTCGCCGGAAAGATTCAACTAATGGCTCAGCAGGTACAGAATAACTGTTGTATGTGCTTTTGGTAGATTGAGGGGTTACTAGTTGTGTTAACTGACTAGATTGGATCTCATCAAGGAAAAACATCCCAGTGATTATAGCTGCTGGTTGTGTCCTGCATAGTATCTGTGAAGTGAATGGGGAAACGCTGCTGCCAGAGTGGAGGGGAGAGGTTGACTGGCTCTTGTCTATTGAATCTGAACAGCCAGGGACAAGGGCTATTAGAAGAGGCAACCATGGAGCTATGTGACTGAGGGCGACTTTAAAGGAGCATTTTAACAGCAACAATAGCGTTCTCTGTTGATTTTCATGAAACAGAGTTTGTCTTGTGTATTCTATAATATTCTGTATGTTTCTATGAATTTTCTAATGCTTGGTGTACATTTACAAATGTGGTTGATTCTTTGCCTCCTGCTGCTGTTTGTTCTACAATGCTTGGTGTGAACTAATAGAGATAATTTGACTTTACAAATATAGAGCTTCATTGTGTGCACATCAGCAGTTAACAAAATTAGGGTGCAAACAAACACACAAACTGAGCGTGAACCACAGTTTACAATCCCAAATTGAAATGGAAGTAAACAATAAACATTTTTGTCCATGTTTGTAAACAGTAGCTCTGTGCAATCCATTGTGGCTACATACATACACACCAATCTGTGGTTTTACAGGTTAGTATATGTCACTTTTTGTGTCTCAGCATGGAGTACTAGGGGTAAGAATGTATATTGCGGTGCCACATGTAATGTGTGTGTGTGTGGGGTGGAAGCAGGTGTAGAAGGCAGCAAACATGGAGTTCTCCTACGACTGCAAAGGTTGCTGAGTCTAGGTTCTTTGGACTTGTAGGTCAATCATGGTCTGAAACACTTGGGTTTGCTGCTTGAGCAAACCCATTATGCCCTGGAGCATTTCCCACTGCACCTCCCAGTCCCTCAGCCTGTTCTCCAGCAACAGACCTCACTATTCTCTGTCTTTCTCCGTAGTCTCATTATGAAGGGCCCTCCAAGCCCTTTTATCACAGTCTGAGGTAGCTGTAACTTGGAGGACCTCTGGTACATATCCTCCCTAAACTTCTCTTGATTAGGGTCAGACATTAAGATGGTGTGGAGGTGGGATGACAGATTCCCCCTAAAAGTGGGGGGGGGCCACAAGGCCCTGCCCCATCTGTGGCCCTGCTCCTGCTGCGGTAAGTGCTGCCGGGGCCCTGCACCCTGAACCCCCTCCCGCACCCCAATCCCCTTCCCAGCCCGGAGTTCCCTTCTGCACCCAAACTCCCTCCCGGAGCCTGCACCCCCTCCCACACTCCACCCCCTTCCCCAGTCCTGAGCCCTCTCCTACACCCCAAACCCCTTACCCCCGGTCCCACCCTAGAGCTCACACCCCAGCCGGAGCCTGAACCCCACTACCGCACTCTGAATCACCTGGCCCCAGCCCAGAGTTCCCTCCTGCATCCCACCCTCATCCCTGGCCCCACCCCAGAGCCGCACCCCCAGCTGGAGTCCTCACCCCGCACCCTAGGCCGGAGCCATCTCCTGCACATTGAACCCCTCATTTCTGGGCCACCCCAGAGCCTGCACCCCCAGCTGGAGCCCTCACCCCCCCCTGCATCCCAACCCCCTGCTCCAGCCCGGTGAAAGTGAGTGAGTGAGTGAGGGTGGCGGGAGACCGAGCGACGGAAGGAGTGGGGATGGAGCGAGCAGGGACAGGGCCTCAAAGAAGGGGTGAGGAAGGAGCGGGGAAGGGGTGTTCGGTTTTGTGTGATTAGAAAGTTGGCAAACCTAGGTAGAAGGTCCATGGCTCCCCACAATTGCCTGGGATTCCTGGGTTGCTCTTATCTGGGCCAGGTTCCAGTTTCCGACCTGACAGTGGGGGTGGGCAGGCAGAAGAGGAGGGGCCAAGGGCCGGGCCTGTGGTGAAAAATGGACAAGCCAAGCTCATCCACTTTCAAAAAGTGGGAGGGCCTTGGGGGGGGGGTCCCTGTTCCAGTGCCCCAGGTGGGACACCCCAATGCGTCCACACCAGAAGTTGCTGATTTAAAAAAAAAATAAAAAATACACCATTAGATTTTACAATCACAATGGAAAGGGAAAGCTAAGTCTCAAACTCCCTTATATATATATAAAGTCTTGTGTGTATATAAAGTCTGCTGCAGTTTCCACGGTATGCATCCGATGAAGTGAGCTGTAGCTCATGAAAGCTCATGCTCAAATAAATTGGTTAGTCTCTAAGGTGCCACAAGTACTACTTTTCTTTTTGTGAATACAGACTAACACGGCTGTTACTCTGAAACTGCCTTGTATTATTCCTAAAAATATCCTTAATAAGAAATGCTTTTTGACATTTTAACTTTGGAGCCCCTAGCTTCAGCTCAAACCATGGCGAGTATGACCTGGCTGGGAGGAAGGGAGGTGCTCTGATGCAGGTAGCTGCCATGCCTCCTGGCTTGAAGAAGTAATAACAAACACCAAAAACTTGGTTTCCATCATCAACACCCCCACTATAAATATTGTTCCAGCACCCCTGTAATTAGCTATACAGTTTGGCCTCTCTCCCTGGGTACAGGTATTGTGAAGTGGCAATGAATATATTTGCACTATTTTAACAGGCAGTGATTTGGGGAATGCGGGGAGGGCTGCTGTCTCGCTCCTTTTCTAGCAACATACCAGTAAAGGAATGAAAAGTCAATACCTGTCTTAACTTGCAAAAGCGCCAAGTGCCATTTTTAAACGGGGAACAAAAGCAGAGGAAAGGGGGAGTAGAGATGAGGTCTGAAGGAAAGGAAAAACAAAATCCACATTTTAAGATTAATGCATGTACGCGCTTACCCACGCTTCCTTCCCCTTCATCACCAGGCTCACCTACACTTGTCAGCCAGGACTGACTCCCAGGGAGTTTCAAACAGTTCCTGGCTTGCAGCATGGTTGGAGTCCCCCGCTGTGTCTTCCTCCTCACAGGGTTCTCTATCGTGGGCTCCTCCAAGATAGCCACACTTGTATGTGGGGCAGTGATGGAGTCATCACCAAGTATGGCATGCAGTTTGTTGTAAAAGCAACACGGCTCCAGGGCAGGATAAGATCTCTTATTGTTTTCCCTTGCTTTCTGGTCTGCCTGGCATAGTTCCTTTGTTTTCATGCAGCATTGCTGCTGATCCCTGTCATGCCCCTTTGCCAGCATCCCCAGGGCAATCTTCTCATAGATGTCAATATTTCTGTGGCTTGTCCATAGCTGTGCCTGCACAGCTTCTGCTCCCCACAATCTGAGTCAATCCAATGCTACTTTCCTATTCCAGGCAGCTCTGTGTGTGTGTGGAGCTGGCATTGTTTGTTGGTTAGGCAGGGCACGCAACAAAGGTAAGCTGCTCGGTGTGTTGACCAAGGTGGGCAATCAGGAAAAGGCATTTTAAAAAAAACACATAGGGGTTTTAGAAGATGGGGCAGGCTTCCAGTCTCTGCGATCAGGGCAGTGGAGTTCAAAACTTTGAACTGAGTGTTCACTATTGCAGGGATAGAGGCATTGTGAGACAGGTGCTGGAGGATGGTTAGAGTTTCCCAAGTAATGCAGTGTCTATGCTGAAACTGTGTCAACCTTAGTAGGGAGAGGTGGTTCTACTACATCGCCATACCAGGCCACTTACACTGATGGGAAACCAATGTTAGTGTAGACACGTGCATAACTAGGTCAACGCAAATGGACCTACATCAACTTTACTTTGTAACGTAGATCAGGCCTAATTAAAAAATGTCTTTCTAACTACTAGGTATGTGTACTCAACCTGGGAACTGAAAGTCAAGTTGTGTTCTTTTTGCTTCTTATTACCAGTAGGAAAGATTTTGCCATTAGAATGCGGTTGATGATTTTGGTTTGTGATCCGGAAGGCAGAAGAAAATTCAGCTTGGTTCTTCACTGCTGTACTGGCATTACAGCATTAACTGCAGTAGAAATGTTTGAGAAAGTAAGCAGGTAGCTTGAATATGCACAGAAAGCAGTTATGTTGAACAGGAAGGTTTATTTTTATAATTATACTTCAAAGCTGAAATGCCTTGTTACATTGGGACAACTTATTGTGCTACACATGGTGATGTTCTTCTTTAAGCATGTGTGTAAATCAAATAAATTATGCTTGCACATCAGAATATAGCCTATGGTGCATAATATCATAAGGCCAAATCATACCCTCTAAGAAAAATCCAAGGAGGACCAAACTAAGCCCTGTAAAGCTCATCTCTTTGAGCTTCTGACAATTATCCTTCTTAGAACTGGTCTGTGCATGAGGTGTGGGTATGGATTCCAAATCCCACATGGATCTATCGAGGAAAGGAAATTGCACTGCCATAGTGGTGCCTTGCCTCTCCTCCTCCGCCTGCCAACATGGCTCCTTTTAGAAGATATGCCAATTATTTTCTCCTCTACTTGTGCAATACCCTTCTCTTCTCGGAGAGAGGTGCAGCTGGGGAATAAAAGTTAATGGCTCCCGGAGTGACATTCACAGGCCTGCTGATAGCAATTCCAGGCCCCAGGACAGAACAGTCAGTGGGCCTCCAGCTCGTGCGGGCGCAGTCCGCCTGACATTTGCATGGTGCTGTGCCTGCGCTAACTGGTGCCCGGCAAGATGCTGCTGGCTGCGCTGATGATGCTTGGCAAGATGCCAGCTGCGCCGCTGGGCGTACTCTTCTGGCACGGCCTGGGCTTCACTGACGCCGGTACCACCCTGCGCACACCTAGGAGCCCTGCTAGAGGTGACTAGTGGGAAGGACACAAAGAGAGGCACCAGCTAAGGGGGAGACACGTGACCCCCCGTGGCGTAACCCTCCCCATGTGACTCCTCCCAGCCTGGGCGCCCGCGCTCTACCCCATCCCACGTTACCTGGGCAGGGTGCTCTGTCCTCCTGTTGCGCCGGCCCGGCTCCCCCTGTCTGTTTGGCTGCTCTTCTGGCAGCCAGGCTCTGGAGCCACTCCCAGATGCTGCCTGGTTCAGCACAGCAGCTGTCTGGGAACGCACCTGGCTGTGACAGCAGCAGGCCACCCCCACCAAGGCTCAGTTTCTGGGCAGGGAGAGGGCTGCTGCTGTCACCACACCATGCCTTGCCCAAGCTCAGATTCCCAGGAAGGAGCCGACTCTGAGCATGCCGGGGAGGGCTCTGGCTTGCTCGGCCACTGTCCCTAGAGAAGCTGAGCCCCAGAGCAGCCGCTGTGCTGGACAGCGTGTCTGGAAGAGGAGAGGCTCTGGCCCCGCCTCTTCCCTTCTGGCTATGGTCCCGCCCCTTCCTCTCCCAAGCTGGGGCTGGCTGCTAGGATGAGTGCCCCGAGCAGGTGTCTGGGGAGGGCAGGTGGCTGACCCTTCCTGTCCCCCTCCCCCCACGGCGTTGCCTCTGAGCCCTGCAGCCCACCTGGGTGATTTAAAAGCAGCAGTGGCCGGGAGCCCCTGGGCTGTTTTAAATTGACTGGGCCCCATTTCTTTGCCTCCCCTTCTTCCCCCTCAGTCGGTGGGCCTGGACATTCAGCTGTGTGTATGACCACCTTTTCAGAAAGGTGGATGGTGTACACAGTAGTTGTTCCCAGCTTTGCTGCTACTCACCCAAGTACCCTTGGAACACCTATGGCATAGATTTGGTGCAAGAGGATTTCACATGCTTGGAGGTTGGGGTCAAGAGGAATGGTGGGTTCCACTTTTCTGTGGCTTTTGGGACTCTTCCCATATTACCTTTCTTTGTTCCCCTTTGTACCACTCGCCGCAGAGACGCATAAGACAGTGGCTCTCAACCTTTCCAGACCACTGTACCTTTCAGGAGTCTGATTTGTCTTGTATAACCCCAACTTTTACCTCCCTTAAAAACTACTTGCTTACAAAATCAGACCTAAAAATACAAAATGGTCACAGCACACTATTACTGAAAAATTGCTTACTTTCTCATTTTTACCATATAATTATAAAATAAATTGATTGGACTATAAATATTGTACTTACATTTCAGTGTATAGTATATAGAGCAGTATAAACAAGTCGTATGAAATTTTAGTTTGTATTGATTTCGCTAGTGTTTTTTATGTAGCCTATTGTAAAACTAGCAAATATCTAGATGAGTTGATGTACCTCCTGGAAGACCTCTGCGTACCCCTGGTTGAGAACCACTGGTGTAAGACATAGCTTTGTGCTTAGCTCTAAGTATAGCTCTGATGCTTGCAATTTCTAACCGCAACAAGTTTTGTTCAGAGTAGCATATTTTTCCTTTGATGCAAATTCCTAACTTTTGTTAGTATTCATTTATGTGTGTGTGTGCACTTAGGGGAGAATACCTTGTGGTTTCAAATAAATTATTAGAAACTTCATTAGTTTCTTAAATGTTTTTGAATGGTGAGGAACTAGAATGATTTCATAGTCATAATATTCAAAATTGAGAGAGTACTGCTTGGACATTTCCTACTGTTGCTGACACCCTCAGCCCTACCAATGCTGGCAACATTGCCGATAATAATTGCAGACATGTTAAACATGATGGTGATTAGATCTGCTCTGAGAAGGGTTAGATGGCACAATTTTTAAAACACTGCGGTCACTCTCTGCTAGTTTCCCAACTTGGTAACGCTGTTTGCTGTTAGCTGTGGTGAGATGTGCTTTTGCAAAATTTCTCTAAGTGGATGAGGCCTGAGGTTGCCTATGCACATGAAAGCAGACGAAGCCTTTGGGGCCTGGAAAATTGCTAACTTGGCCTTCCATTGAACAAAGTTTAGATGCTCCTGGTTTAAATGAATAGCCCTTGATAGTTTAGAGGGTAAGTGTGTGTTTGATCAATTGTGTACAGTTTAAATGTCCTTTATCTTTTTCTTCTTAGAACCCCTATAATCACCCCTTTGAAAAAAGCAAAGCTTTTTTGGAATGGTGTATTTACTATGATACAAACAAAAATAATTAAGACAGTTTAACAAAATGCATTTGTGATGTATTGCATTTGTCACCTAATGATAAACTGTTCTTTAAAAATGAGAATTTCATAGATCTATCTATGATTATTAATCTAGCAGTTTTATAAGTGTATTTGGAAGGATTTCCATACGGGTGCCATATCTGTGCTACAATGTTGCAGCTGTGCTGCTGTAGCACTGTAGTGTAGATTTTTCCTACAGCAAGTGAAGAGTTTCTTCATTTGTGCTAGGTAATCCACCTCCCTTAGCATTCTTCCATTGACCTATTTGCATCCACACTGGAGCTTAGATCAGCAAAGCTATGGCACTTGAGGGAGCAACGTAGCTAAGTCAATCAAAATGTTAAGGCCTAAATGACTTCTGTTGCAATTCAAGTCATCTTGGTAAAATGAGTTGTGAACAAAATTGTTTCACTGCTAGTGTACAATGAACAGGGTGGATTGATTTAAATCACCAATTTTAATCATGACTGAAACCAGCAAGCAGGAAACCTTGATTTAAATAATCAATTTTAATTTTGTTTTGCATTTTTACTTCTTAGTTAGTTTCCTAAAGAGAGATGATTCTCATTGGTTGTAACCACTAAAACTCGTTGATTGGCAACTAAATATAGCCTTTACACTGAATCTGGTGCTTTGCTATTTCTGTACGCACTGATTTAAGCAATTATATAGCTTAATTTACATTTATTTAGATTCATAATAAAAAAGGTAAAAATTAAGTTTAGAAAATGGTGAATGTTGCATTTCTTAGTTACTAAATGATTGTTTTATTTAAATTTATTTATGTCAAGATTTATTCATACAGAAACTCAAAATCAATTAAAAATGCACAAAAACAGCAGTAGTGTTTAGTAAATAAAGCTATTTTAAATGTGCTAGATAAACTTTATTTTCTTATGTATCAAAACATGTTTTGCATTTAAAACTAAGTTATTAGACAAAGTAGTGAGTGAACTGAACTGATTCGTTTCTGGTCACCATCAGTGTTCCCTTTAATTTTTTATGTCAGTGTGCGGAATGAATTTTGTTATGTGCACCAATATGGAGGTGATGTGTGACACATCAGCTTCATATTGGTGCACATAACAAAATTCATATGGTGGGGGTGGGGCTGAGGGGTTTGGAGTGTGGGAGGGGGCTCAGGGCTGGGCAGAGAGTTGGGGTGCAGGGGGATGAGGGCTCTCACTGGGCGTGAAAGCTCTGGGGTGGGGCCAGGGATGAGGGGTTCGGGGTCCATGAGGGGGTTCAGGTCTGGGGCAGAGATGCGGGGGTGGGAGAGGGGTGCAGGCTCTGGGGTAGGGCCAAGGATGAGGGGTTTGGGGTGCAGACTGTGGGGAGAGAGAGGACTCCCCCCAGCTCTCTGTCCCTGCAGCAGATATGGGCCGGGGCTGAGCGCCTCTCCGCGGCTGCGACAGCTCTGGCCAGACTGGGCCAGGAGCGGGGCTCCTCTCCCTGGTAGCTCCATGCTGACTGGCAGGGAGGGGTGCCTCTTCCGGCCTCAGCCCCTGCACGGGGCTTAATAGGCAGCTGCACGGTCGTGCAGCTTTTTGGAAACTTAGGTCACCATATCCTTCAAGATTTTTAGAAAGAGTAGATCTCATCCTCTCATGCTTAGTTTTGATTAATAGACTGGAAGAGGAAAAAACAGGAAAGTTTGTTTTCAACTCCTAATGAGATTCTTAACTTTGAATGAACTAGTCATTGAACTGAACTAACTGAATAAACTGAAATGAAGAAGATATCTCTCTGTACTTGCAGATTAGGCTACTGCTGTCAGAAGCTGGTTTAGCAGTTCAACAGACTGTTTCCAGGTGCTTAGACAAACCACTGGAAGTCACTAGCTTTCTTTAGTAGCAAACATGTACTGTTTAATACTATTTTTTGTAAATAATTTTAAATGATTTTAATAGATCATAATAAGTTTAGGCCTTAAGTTGTTATAACTTCAAATTTAATTATAAATTTATTTTTTTTAAAAACTGTTTTTTTAAAATTTATACCTGATTTAAATTAAAAAACAGTTTTATTTTGTTCCTCATAGATTTGTATCCACCCTGACAATCAGGTAGCCTGTATTCTGTACTAGTTGGTATAAACTACAATGTAATATGTTGGCTAAAAGGAAGAATTCCTAGCAGAATCAGTGGCATATATTTTTGCATGAATGCTTCCCTCTAACCCTCAGTAAAATTCAGCAGCATGTGGCTTGAGTTACTTTATTTATGGATGAGTTGTTTGTTTTTTAAGTTGCATGAATTAAAGATATAGAAAACATGATCTGATTCCTTCTGATACCAACTTAAAATGTAAAAGAGATAATGCTTCATATTTCAGTGTTATCGTAGGAGGTTTTAAGCTTTCAATCACTTATATACAATACTCACCGCTGGTCTCAGCATTACCTTAACACAGGGGCAGACAAACTTTTTGGCCTGAGAGCTGCATCAGGTTTCGGAAATTATATGGAGGGTTGGTTAGGGGAGGCTGTGCCACCCCAAACAGCCAGGCGTGGCCCAGCCCCCATCCCTATCCCCCCTCCGCTTCTCGCCCCCTGACGCCCCCCCTCATCCCCCCGGGACTCCTGCCCCATCCAACCCCCTCTGTTCCTTGTCGGCCCTCCTGGGACCCCTGCCCCATTCTTCCCCACACCGCTCACTGTCCCCTGACTGCCCCCCGCCGCCACTTCCAACCCCCGCCTCCTTCCTGACTGCCCTCCCAGGACCCCTGCCCCCATTCAACACCCCCTGTTCCCTGCCCTTTGACCGTCCCAACCCCTATCCTCACCCCTGACCACCACCCCAAACTCCATTTATCCAGTCACTGTATACCTTTCCTATGGAGTACCTGCACTGGACATCCATCACAAGGAGGTGCCAGCAATTAGCTTGGCTGCCTCCGCACCAAACCATCCCCTATTCCCTATTCAACCTCCCCTGCCCCCTCACCACCAGCCACGCCACCACGCAGCACAGAGCACCGGGTCAGGCCGGGCTCTGCAGCTGTGCTGCCCCAGGAGCTTGCTGCCTGGCCGCCCAGAGCGTTGCACCAGCGGCGCAGTGAGCTGAGGCTGTGGGGGTGGGAACAGTAAGGGAGTGGCCGGGAGCTCAGGGGCCGGGCAGGAGGGTCCCACGGGCTGGATGTGGCCCACCTCTGCCTTAACATCTGCCTGTGTAGTACATCAACTAGTAGAAAGTCAATGTTCTTTGTGAAGTAATGGCAGCTGGAGACAACATTATGTTGTAATGGCACCAAGGCAGACTGGATCACATGGCTTTAGGTCACATGGGCTGCTGTTGAGCTGTGGATAATTGCAGTAATGCTGTGAGGTCATGGAATGTTGAGGTTGAATTAATACCTTTTAAACCTAATCCTTTGCTATTTTTAATGATTACAAGAAGTGGTATTTGTCCAGAATTTTTGGCAGAGTATGTTTAAATATTCAGAGATAACATGAATTTTACATGTTGGTTAAAAACAGGAACGTTTGGGATTTGTGGAATAAGAGACTTGAAAAAGCTACCAGACATCTACTAGCAGGAGGAATAAACTAACTCTCCAGAGGTAGCTATGACAGTCGAACAGCCCCACCAGCAAGGTCTAAAGGGAACACACAGGTGAGAATCCCTCATCCCACTAGCTGGGGTCCCAGAGTGCGGCAGAGGTGGTTCACCTGTTATCCCTGGATCT
Source organism: Lepidochelys kempii (assembly GCF_965140285.1). Taxonomy (NCBI): domain Eukaryota; kingdom Metazoa; phylum Chordata; order Testudines; family Cheloniidae; genus Lepidochelys; species Lepidochelys kempii. The sequence continues at coordinate 57,462,882 of NC_136383.1, forward strand.
AGCTTGGAGACTCCATCTTTGTGTCACAGTATATCTAGCAGATGCATGATACATTTGGAGTTTCATAATCTTTCTCTAGTTGCTGGATATGGTAAATAACTTTTTGTCTCTAGCTGCTGTGAGGAAAGGACATGAAAGAGGCCTCTTTTATACTAACCTTCTAGTTCTTCTCCCCACCTGCAAATTTGATTTTTCCAATAGCATCATGAAATTGTGGTAGCAAACATCTTGACAATTTCACTTTTTACCACAGGGTTCTGAATAACAGAGTAAAATAGTAGGGTCTTATTTTCAGTTTGTTGTTACTCAGCAAAGCTATGAGCAACAGCAAAGTGCTACAGACTCAGGAAATCCACACTGCATCAGTTAATCTTTGAAATTTGAAGTGAATAGATATATTTACATTCCATCTAAAAACTTATATTTTTTCAGGCTCTCATGTGCTGGGGAAAGCGTCTCACTGGTAGCTTGGCAGAGTGGACTTTTAAAGCTGTGTGTGAGAGAAGGAGGTAAATACTTTGTCTCATTTTTGTGACTATCAAGTTTAGCAGTAAGAAGAAAAGGAGTACTTGTGGCACCTTAGAGACTAACAAATTTATTTGAGCATAAGCTTTCATGAGCTACAGCTCACTTCATCGGATGCATGCAGTGGAAAATACAGTAGGGAGATTTTATATACACAGAGAACATGAAACAATGGGTGTTACCATATACACTGAAAGAGAGTGATCAGGTAAGGTGAGCTATTGCCAGCAGGAGAGAAAAAAAACCTTTTGTAGTGATAATCAAGGTGGGCCATTTCCAGAGTTGACAAGAATGTGTAAGGAACAGTAGGGGGGAAAAATAAACATGGGCAAATAGTTGCTCGTGGGTCGCATAACTAGTTTAGCAGTGAAGCTGTAGCTTTAAAACTGTTTGCAAGTAGAGATAAAATATACAGGACTGTAAAAGATTCTACACTTTAAACAATGTATGTACTTAACTATTATTGAAAATCAGGTTCATTGTGGTGGGATTTTCCCATGGGTGGGTGTGTTTGTTTTTTTAATAGTTAATTATTGTGCTATATCCCATATATAAAATTAAGTGGAATATGTGCAAAAAAATTGATCTATTTTACTATTCATGTTTCAAGGTCCACCTGTGGTTCTTTTGTTTACCATGTTTCAGGTTATAATGTGTATTTTGGTATTTTTGTGGTGGCCGTGTGTGTGTGTGTGTGTGTGTGTATTTCTACCCAGACAGATGTCAATATTTTCTTCCAAGGACAGGACGTTGCTTGGTTCAGCGTATATTACTGTTCATCTTTCCTAGCGCTAGCTTGGATGGTGTATGTTATAGAAAAGGGACACTGGGTACTGTTGAATCTCTAAGGCAAGCTTTCATTTTGAGTGTAATTCAGTATTCTCTTATGGTGATACTGTGGGCTCAGAGTTTATTGTGGAAAAGGGAACAGGTTATTGCTTTTTTCACAGAAATGCTACTACTCCTTGGTCCCTCTCCCTTTTCCCCACCACCATCCCCCAAATCCTTGTTGTTATAGTTATTCTATTATTATTAGAATTATTATTTATTATTATTATTTTATTATATTAAAGTTGTTATAGTTTCCTATGTCTTTCATATTAAAGGAAGAAAGTGAACGAGGAAAAGGTTTTGACTTTGACTAACCTTATAGAGTTTTATCTGTCTTATATTTGTCTACTCTACGTGACAAGTCTGATCGGCATTGAAAATCTGACCTCTCCCACCCTCCGCCCCCAGTCGCAGTTCAGCACCTAGTATTTCAGAATACTGGTTGAATCCAATGTCTTACAAATATAAAAAAAGTAGACATTACTGTGATTAACACATTTCAGTATATTAAACCATGGGTGAATTCCTGGCCTCAGTTAAGTCAATGTCAAAATTCCATTGATTTTGTGAAATGCGGCTTTCACTCTATAACTTTTTATAACTAATGTAGTTTTTCCAGTTTCCAGTATTTCTATGAATTATTATTTTACTCTTTTTTATTTTTTCTGCTAAGGGTGTCATTCAGTGCTACAGTTTAGAAAATGTGGATGTATTCTTCTCAATGAATGTGGGGTGTTTTCATTTTGTTTTTTTAAGGTACCTGCAATTTGGCGCACTCCAAAAACAAAATATTTTCTCTTAAAAGTATATTAGATGAGCAAAGTCCATCCTTGGTAGGGATGATTTATCAGTGTGTAAAGAGGAGAGAAGCCAAAGTATCCAATGGTAGCCAGAGGCACGGAAATATTTTTCCACCCCACTAGTGCTTAAAATTTTTTTTATGAGATGAATGAGAAATGGTAAAAGTACACACTGGCAATATTGCCTGATAAGGATTCAGGTTTCTGGAGCCTGGAATAGCAAGATGAGTGCCTGAGAAGTGTTTACTTAGTACCACTTCAAAAAGCACAATTATATCTTCTATATGACAGATAATTTTATTAGTAAAAGTTTGCTAATGATTTTATGCAGCTATCAATATTGGAATCTCTTTAAGTCAATCAAATTCTTCTTTGAATGTCTAGGAGGCATGATATGTGTAGGTATACAGTAACTCCTTGCTTAATGTTTAGTTATGTTCCTGAAAAATGTGACTTTAAGCGAAACGATGTTAAGCGAATCCAATTTCCCCATAAGAATTAATGTAAATAGGTGAGGATTAGGTTCCAGGGAAATTTTTTTCACCAGACAAAAGACATTATATATATATGTGGGTATGTATATTTTATTTTTATATATATACACACACACACACACACATGCGCACACACACACAGTATAAGTTTTAAACAAACAATTTAATACTGGTACACAGCGATGATGATTGTGAAGCTTGGTTGAGGTGGTGAAGTTAGAGGGTGGGATATTTCCTGGGGAATACCTTACTACTAAATGATGAACTAGTAATTGGCTGAGCTCTCAACTCTACAAGGCAGCATGAATAGAGGGAGGGGAGACAGAGACACACACCCTGTGTGTGAGAGAGAGATGCGCATTGCTCCTTTAAGTACACTGACCGCACTCTTACATACACTGCCTTTTTAAGTTAATCAGCAAGCTGAGACAGCAGCTGCTGCCAGGAAGCTCCCTCCATCCTGAGCCCTGTCATGTGTTCCCCCCTGCTCTAAGGAAGATGGGGTAAGCAGGGTGCAGGAGCAGGGAGGAGGGGGATTAGCCTCCCTCTCCCTTCCCCCCCACCCACACAGCAAGCAGGAGGCTCGGGGAGCAGCTCCAAGGCAGAGGGCAGGAGCAGCACTTGGCAATGGGGGAGGGACAGCTGAACCACTGGCAATTGATAGCCTGCTTGGCAGCTGCTGCACAGGAAACTTAAGGGAACAGGGAGCTGATGGGGGGGCTACCTGGTTCCAAACCCCCACCAGCTAGCTGCAACAGGCTGCTCTTCCTGCAAGCAGTGGACAAAGCAGGCGGCTGTCAAAGACGTTAGAAGAGAGCATTGTACAACTTTAAATGAGCATGTTCCCTAATTGGTCAGCAACGTAACAACAAAACAACGTTAACCGGGATGACTTTAAGTGAGGAGTTACTGTACCTGAGCTAGCTCACCAGTGTAGAGGCAACTGCATGTGAAGTGACATAGGCTGGCTACCCGAGAACAATCCTATCTGGGACTGTAGGTAAGTACTTGGGTGACTAGCCTTGTTACTGCAACTATACCATTACTTTTAGCAAGCTAGCTCTATCAAAACTAGCTTGGTTTTGCCTACTTGTGCTGTCCTGATCGTAGTGTAGACAGATCCAAATTCTTCAGATTTTTGTTTTACCAATAAACTAAATTCAGGAACTTCTAAATTCCACAGCATTGAATATCATTTGGGTGCCATCATGATCCAAAGTGTGATTTGTAAATTGGTGGAAAACATAGTGAATCTCCAGAAACTAAAAAAATGCTGTTTGGTTGATTAACTTTGAAAGGAACTGTACAGTTTTTAGTTTTTATCCATTCAGGAATAATTTCTGTCCTCCTTAGTCAGTATCTAAGGCAGGGGTGGGCAAACTATGGCCCGCAGGCCATTTTAAGCTGGCCCTCGAGCTCCCTCTGGAGAGTGGGATCTGGCGCTTGCCCCGCTCCGGCGCTCCAGACAGGGTGCTGGGTTGGAGGGCCGCACCACGTGGCTCCCGGAAGCTGCATCATGGCCACCCTCCAGCTCCTATGCACTCCAATGGCCCTGCTCCAATGGACCCCTCCAGCATTCCAATGGGAGCTGCAAAGGCAGTGCCTGCGTACGGGGCAGGATGCAGAGCTGCGGGGCCGTGCCTCTGCGTAGGAGCCGGAGAAGGGACATGCTGCTAGTTCCAGGAGCTGCTTGAGGTAAGCACCCCTGAGCCCCAATCCCTAATCCACCTCCTGCCCTCCGAACTCCTTGGTCCCAGCCCAGAGCACTCTCCTGCACCCCAAACCCCTCATCCTCATCCCCGCCCCAGAGCCCGCACCCCCAGCTGGAGCCCCAACCACCTCCTGCACCCTAATCTCCTGCTCCAGCCCTGATCCCACTCCTGCCCTCTGAACCCCTTGGTCCCAGCCCAGAGCATCCTCCTACAACCCAAACTCCTCATCCCCACCCCAGAACCCGCACCCCCCAGCCGGAGCCCTCCCTCTTCCCCGCCGCCCCTGCAGTCCACTCCCCCACCCCAGCCTGGAGCCCTATCCTGCACCCTGAACTCCTCATTTCTGGCCCCACCCTGGAGCCGGCACCCCCAGCTAGAGCCCTCACCCTCTCCCACACCTCAACCCCAATTTTTTGAGCATTCATGGCCCTCCATACAATTTCTATACCCAGATGTGGCCCTCAGGCCAAGAAGTTTGCCCACCCCTAACCTAGGGCCTATTATATTGCGGTTCTTTGTACAGATAATAATGATTAAAAGATATGCAAATCAGTCAGTGGTGGATTACCATATGGGCCAATGGGGCCCATGCCCAGGGGCCCCGGCCAATTTGGGGGCCCTGCAGGAGGGGCCGGAACTGTAGCTGCGCCCTCTACTCCACCTCCCTCCCCTCCCCACTCCTCCTCTTCCCCTTGAGGCCCCGCCTCCAGCCCAGCCAGAAGCCTGTAGTGTGTGAGGTGTGAGCAATATTCCCCATGTCCCCAGGCAGAGCTGGCTGAGCGCTGCTTGCCCAAGCCTCCCACCCTGTGCCGGACCAAGGCCCCCCCTCCCACTGCGGCACTGGAGCGAGGCGCTTCTCACCCCCTCACCCCCCCGCTTGGCACGGAGCTCACCCAAGCCCCTCTCTCTTTCTTTCCTCCTCCCTTCCCTGGTGTGGAGCTGATCTGACCACCTTTCCCCCCTGCCCTCTCCTCCTCTCTCCAGCATGGAGCTGCTCTGAGCCCCTTTCCCCCTCCCCGGCGCTGTGTTGAATGGGTGTGAGCCCCTCACCTGAGCCCCTCTCCCCCTGCGCATAGCTGGCCCTCTCCCCTCCCCCGCACAGGGCTGGCTCAAGCCCCACTGCTCACCCTCTGCCACCCAGCTCCTTTTTTGGAAAAACTGGGCATTTTTCCCATTTGCTCTTGCCAGCTAGTGATCCGTTGGCAAGAGCAAATGGGACAAATGCCCATTTTTTTGCCAAAAAAGTCAGGACGTCTGGGGTTGAAATGGGACATATGGTCACCCTAGCCCTTTTTTCAGTCACATCCCACCCCTCACCCAGTCTGCAACCCCCCGGCCTCTCCCCCCACCCCCACGGGAGTCAGGCCAGGAGTGGGGCCAGAGCCCACAGACAGGGGCTGTGAGTGGGGATGCAGCTGGGAGCAGAGCCAGAGCTGGGGCTGGGGGCAGGACTATGGTGGGGTCAGAGCAGAGCAGGAGGTAGGGCTGAGCTCCTACGGGCATGGTCCACAGTTTGGGGACCACTGCCTTAGGCTGTGGTAAGAGCTGCCCGGGGAGCTTGGGCAGCTGTGGGGAGCCCCAGACCATGAACCTGCCTTGGGCAGGGGGCTGAGGTTCCTGAGAGCAGCCCCCAGCCTTTGTCCCTGCCCCCCAGGGCAGATGGAGAGTCCAGGGCTCTCCACAGTGGCCCAGGCTCCATGGGCAGCTCTGCTTTTTCCATGGCCTGACTTCTGGCCAAGTCAGGGGCGGAGTCTTGGTGGATGGGGAGGAGCAGGGGGTGGGGCCCCACGGTGGGGATGTGCAGGCCCCAAATGTTTTGTTCCCAGGGCCCCAATATATCTTAATCCACCTCTGAAATCAGTATATCTACAAATACAGTGAGACTACGGAGACGGTGCCTAAGGACAGGGGCAGTGCACAGAGGCCCCTGGCTGCATGCCTCTGTCATGTGACATGTCGCCACTTCCAGGAGCTGCCCAAGGTAAGTGCCACCCAGAGCCTGCACACCTCACTCCCTTCCGCACCCCAACCCCCTGCCCCAGCCCTGGGCTCTCTCCCTCACCTAAACTCCCTCCTGGAGCCTGCATCCCACACCCTTAACCCCTCATTTTGGCCCCATCCCAGAGCCAGCACCTCCAGATGGAGCCCTCAACCGCTGCTTGCACCCTAATCCCGAGCCCCACCCCAGAGCCCCATCCTGCACTCCAAACCCCTCATCCCAAGCCCCACCCCAGAGCCTACACCACCAGCCAGAGCCCTCACCCCCTCCCGCACTCCAACCCTCTGCCCCAGCCTGGTCAAAGTAAACTAGTGAGCGAGAGCGAGCAATGGAGGGAGGGGGGATGGAGCAGGGCGGGACCTCAGCTGTGGCAAGGGTGTTCAGTTTTCTGCAATCAGGAAGTTGGCAACCCTATCCCTTCTTCCCATCTGTCTTTGCACACTTCTGCCGGCCCTGCTCATTCTTCCATCTCAGCTCTGGTGCTGCTACTAAAACACTGGAGCAGCAAAACACTAAAACTGTCACTATTCAAAGGGCTATCAAATGCCCACAATAAAAGACTTGGTTTATGCTTAGTTTCTCTAATTGCTCAGTTGTAGTTCTCCTGAGGGGCGGGTGTTACCTGTAACACCAGTTACAACTTCCCCTCCCCCATATGTTTGTCTCACATCCTGGTAAGACTGGTCATAAAACAAGATTGTAAACTTCACTGCAGCACTTAAGAAAATAGGCCCTGAACTCTAACTGGGGCCTCTACATGCTATTATAATACAAAGGTTACTTTGTTTACAAGCAAATGAAGTCCTCAACACGATCGCTTACAAAAGTCCAATTTGGTATTTTCTTTTGACCCATTTGCAAATTGTTTATCACTGGGCAACTGACCAAAAGGGGGTAGTGGGGAAGGAACAAGACAAAGCACTCAGCCATACAAAACCAAAGAATATGGCACAGAAGGAAATGCAGAAGCCAGAAAGCAAACCCCTTCACCAACCAAAGAATTAAATTTCCAGCATTATTTTTGTTTGTTTGTTATGGGGGGGGGTGTTTGTTTGTGTTTGTTTGTTTTTTGTGGGGAGGAAAACAGGCTGGAAGCCCACATACATGGGTCCCAAGTGTCTGGAGTTAAGTCGGCCAAAAACAGATGAGCCTTTTAGCATATTTTTAAGAACAACCAACAGTAGAGTCCAGCAGACCTCCAAAACTAGAAGCTGGTACAAGGGACTGAAATTACATTGTAGAGAAAAACCCCACTAGGAGATGAGCTACACCATCTCATGCCGTCTTTTCTATTAACAGTGTGCTTGACACGGTGTACAACAAAATATGTAAAAGCCAGGTGCCTTGCAAAAATCTTTGTTTCTGCATCAACATAATTATTGATTGGACCCAAGTTTCACTATCTCAAATTGGGGGTCCTGACCCAAAAAGGAGTTGTGGGGGGGGGGTCATAGTAATGCCACCCTTACATCTGTGCTGCTGTCAGAGCTGGGTGGCCGGAGTCCTATTGGCTGAGTCACCAGAGCTGCCAGCATCCCTTTTTGACCAGGCATTTTGGTTGAAAACTGGACGCCTAGCAACCCTAAGAAGGGATGGAGCTCCTGAGAATGTTTCTTGGTACTCTTGAGCTTGTGTGAAAGAGCATCAGTTGGAGGCAGGAAAAAAACCTTAATTGTTTTTAAGAATTTTTAAAGGAGTTTAAAAAACCCAATGAGGACATACTTTTTAAAGGGTACTCAATCAGAAAAGTTAACTTTTTGAAATTATCTGGGTTGATGCTGTCCCTTTAAGTTGGTAGTTTTCCCTCCATGCTATGTGTGGGTTTTGGGAAGTGGGAGTTCTCTGACAGAGACTGTATTGAAGGGGTCCAGAAGAGGACTGTAGGACAGAGAACCAGCTGATGGCTCTGGACTTGCTATGAATCTTGATGGAATCAGCTAGTTTTGAGGTCCAAACCTTTTCTGGAAGGCAGAAGTGATGTGACAGGATGGGGAACCTTGTGACATTTTCTGTCCCCTATTTGGGTAACTTCTACATAAAGGGCAATTGGCACAAAGATGTGAAACCGCGCCCTTTTTTTTTTAAAGCTACGGTATATCTTTTTAAAAAAACCTTTCTGAAACAGAATAATAATTTTAATACATTGCGTCTAATGGATACAAATTAACAGGTTCCTTATTTTAATTTATTTTGGTCTTCTAGGGCAGTGGCTCTCAACCTTTCCAGACCATTGTACCCCTTTCAGGAGTCTGATTTGTCTTGTGTATCACCAAGTTTCACCTCATTTAAAAATTCTTGCTTACAAAATTAGACATAAAAATACAAAAGTGTCCGAACACACTATTACTGAAAAATTGCTTACTTTCTCATTTTTACCATATAATTATAAAATAAATTGTGGCCCCCAGGTTGAGAAACACTGATATACTATATAAAGCAGCATAAACAAGTCATTGTCTGTATGAAACTTTAGTTTATACTGACTTTGCTAGTGCTTTTCTTGTAGCCTCTTATAAAACTAGGCAAATATCTGGATGAGTTGACATACCCCAGGAAGACCTTTGCATACCCCTGGTTGAGAACCACTGCTGTAGGATATCCAGGGGTTGAAGAAAGAGACAAGTCTTCTCTTTCTCCACTCTTGTAAACTTTGTGAACTATCTTTTAAATTGTTTGTACTGCTAATGCAAGTAAATGGCAGCTGATGAAGAGTTTGGATAATTGTGTGTTATCTTCATAATCCATCTCTGCTGAGAAACAGTTCAGCTGATAGAGGAAAACTAGAGCCTCAGTAAATTCTGGGAAATCTTTTCCTTACTACATGAACAGAAAAAAGTGGAATTTGGTGCTTGATACTCTGTTGTAGGGCTGTAAAATACAAACTCTGCTGTATAAGGGTAAAATGTGCCAAATGAACATGAGTCCATTCCCCAAACAGCTTACAGTCTCAAGGAATGAGAGGATAAAGATTATAATGACCCTAAACAGAGCAGGGTGTGGTCTTCAGATCTTGAATGCTTCCTGGAATAGGTGGCACCATTTTGAGAGAGGGTGTTGGACATAAATTGTAAGGTTGCCATAAGGATAAGAGGAGACATGAAAGAAGTTGGAGGTGGGCAAAAGAGTCTGGGGGAAGGGGATTTTGGCTCGTTTCCAAAGTGTGGGAATGGGAAGTAAGAGGAGAGACCTGTATAACAAACCAAGTTTTAAATTGCCAGTAGCATTTATATAGTTTCCAAACTTGTGTTAGGCACTTAGATAGATTATGCAGATAGAGGAGTGAGGGAAAGGAAGTGATACTTTTAACAATGTCATTAGTTCCTATTATATTTCCAGTTTGAATTTGAAACTGATTTACATTATTTCTCTAGCTTTACAATTAAACCTGTTTTTCCCAACTGTTGTCCCCTCACTCATTATTTTTAGGGCCCTACCAAATTCACAGTCCATTTTGGTCAATTTCATGGACATATTAGTTTAAAAATCATAAATTTCATGATTTCAGCTATTTAAATCTGAAATTTCACGGTGTTGTAATTGTAGGGGTCGTGACCCAAAAAGGAGTTGTGGGGAGGTCACAAGGTTATTGTATGGGGGGTTGTGGTACTGCTGCCCTTGCCTTCTGCGCAGCTGCCGCCAGCGGTGGCTGGAGGGTGGTGGCTGCTTGGCAGGAGCCCAGCTCTGAAGGCAGAGCCACCACCAGCGGCAGCACAGAAGTAAGGATGGCATGGTTTGGTATTGCCACTCTTACTTCTGCGCTGCTGCCTGCAGAGCTGGGCCCTTAGTTAGTAGCCACCACCCTCCAGCCACCCAGCTCTGAAGGCAGCAGTGCAGAAGTAAAGGTGGTATGCTATGGTATTGCCACCCTTACTTCTGCACTGCTGCTCGCGGAGCACTGCCTTCAGAGCTGAGCCCCTGACCAACAGCTGCCATTCTCCGGCCACCCAGCTCTGACAGCAGCACAGATGTAAGGGTGGCATTACTATGACCCCCCCCCCCACAACTCCTTTTTGGGTCAGGACCCCCAATTTGAGAAATGGTGGTCTCCCCCATGAAATCTGTATAGTATAGGGTAAAAGCATACAAAAGACCAGATTTTCACCGTCCATGATGCCTTTTTCATAGCCGTGAATTTGGTAGGGTCCTAATTATTTTATACCACTAAATATCCTGCTTAACCAAATTGCCCTTTGTTACCTCTGTTCCCCTAAAAACCAACCCAGGGTCACACTTGTATTAGTTTTATTTTGATGCCGCTGTTGAGTTAGACAGAAAAGGGATGGAGCTTATTCATACACACACACATTCACAGCATTCATACCCTCCTGCACCCACACACTTACACAGGTGGAGAGTTACCGGAGACAGCATGGGAAGCCGAGAAGCAGAAGCATGGTAGATCTGGTTTGTCCGCCTGCGGTCATGGATCCGGGCCGGTGAGCAGGTCAAGAAGAAGCAGGGGGCTTGTGTGCATGCCTATCGCCATGCTGGAACTGAGTGGCTCCTGTCACGTACACTGAGTTTTCCTTCTGTGTCCGTCACCGAGAAGCATTCCCAGACCAGTTCCTTTCATGCATCTTCTTTTCTTTACAGCACCCCATGATTGCCTTCTTAGGGCAGACTACATCAGACACACTTGTCTCCTGTCTCCAGGCTCTTTTCTCTTTGCAGTTTCTCTCTGCCCAGTCCCACATTTACTCCCTTGTTCACACTCCCTTATCTCCCACACACACTCCCTTGTTCACACTCTCTCTCTGAATATTGCAAAGCTTGGAGGTTCATACAAGTGTTAACTGAAAAAGTTACAAAGCTTGCAAAGGTTACAAAACTTAAAATGCTATGCTAACAATAACTGAAGTTACAAAGTCTGCAAAAAGGTTTTAGAACTTGATACAAGTTACAGATCTTACAATTGCATTTGAGCGGAGGCTTTACATAACACCCTCAACCCACAGTCTTCTCTCCTCCTTTCACAACTCAACATCCTCCTGTTTCCATCCCTCTCCACACAACAACACCTAGTCATTCTCCATCATCCCTCTTCAGTAAATGACCAGGCTGAAATGAGTAGTTTACCAAGTATAGCATCCGGTGATGTCATGGGGTGGAAAGAACCTCTGGATCTAAAGGCAGGCTATGCTCGTATTACTGCTGCAATTCCTCCTCCTGTGTTTGGGGTATGCTGGCCTAGCCTGATCATGAAGGGGGCTCGAGGGTGGCTGGGGCGCTTCTATCTCACAAGGACAAAAGGGGGCACCTAGCTTCCTGGATTGGCTTGGGCTGCTGTCTAATGGGCAGGGAGGGGCCTGGTCTTGTCCACTCTGTGAGTGGCTTAAACTATCCAAACTACTGTACCTAGCAAACACTTTAAAGTAGGTATAGACATAGTGATGCTTGATGGGTTGAGCACTTTTTCAGTGTGATGTGTGTGAATATAACTGGATGTCAGTCCTCATTTGAAAGAGCCACTGGTGTGGCATTTAGCCAAGCAGAAGTCTGTGTTTCCAGGACAGATGACTCTGCAGCCAAGAGCGAATGAGTACATGCTTAACCTCTGACATGGACTGAGCTGCAAGTAACTACATGGTGTTCCCCTGTCTTTGTTCCGTGGCGGTTGTGATTGCCCAAACTGACCTTTTTCCCTTTCTTAATCAGATGTTTTAAATCAAATATAGTTGGACATCAAAGGATCATAGCGTTAGAATTTGGTCCTTTTAACTGGTTAATTTGCCTTACAAGCAGTGGTGTAAGCTCTTCAGGGGTGCACATTTGAAAGCAACAAAATAAAATGATTGTTATTTTGGTATGAAACTCTTTGTTTGTGGATGTAATGATCTTGTGATATATATTTTAAAGTAGGATTTGGCTAATCCCAACCTTATGGATATGTACCAACATTATTTCAAACAAAGGTCTTAGCTGCTTTTTTAAATAATCAATGATAACTAGGTTAGAGAGGAGATTATTGTCCTCCAGGAAATAGAACAGAAAAATCAGTTATGAGTGAGATTAATATTTGAGACTACAACCTTGTTTACACTGCTCTGTGGACTGTTGTGCATTTCCCCCCACCCCAAATGTCATTTTGATTATCTCTGCACTGCGTGCTGTGCCGCTGTAAGGTATGCAGTGTAGCCACGCTTTGTTGGCAAAAAATAAAACCACCACCAACTCTGACAAAGGGCTGTCAACACTGGCGCTTTCTGTCGGTAAAACTTTTGTTGGTCATGGGGGTGTGTGTGTGGTTTTTTGTTTTTGTTTTTTTCTCACACTCCTCACCGATAAAAGTTTTACTGATGAAAGTGCAGTGTAGACATAGCCTTAATTTATGTGAAATACATATCGTACGGAGGGAGGATCCCACTCCACTAAAATAAATAAAGTACATTTAGTTTGGTGTTTTACAGAATAGAGAAGTGGGGGGCTGCGGGGATCAAAGGATATAAGAGGTAAGCCAAGCAATATGTTAGGAGTTCTTTATCATCCTGTACCTTTGTCTCCTGAGCCTTCTAAAATAGGAGTTTTAGAATTTGCCAAGTTTGATATCTTGCTGTCTTCGGTTTATGCTGGCAGGAAGCTTTGTTACAAAGCCTTCTGGTATAGATTGCAGTAATAATGCGGAGGAGTACTTGTGGCACCTTAGTAATAATGCGGTAATTCATTTTTGCTTTGTTTCCTCTAAGGTACTGTAAATAGTGTGAATGAGTGCTGCATCTCTAATCCTCTTTACTATGACATAGTTTAAATGAGTTCATTCTTGATGCGCTAACATGTCTATTAGGGACAAATTTGTTTGATCCTGATAGCTAGGACAAACATGTAAGTATTTTAATTGTAGTACGTCGACATTACGGTCCCTTTTGAGAACAGGACCCCGGCCTTCCGAGAAGCTCGAGCTCGGAAACTGGAAAAATACGCCCCTCTGGCCGACACCCTGAGAGCGAAGGGCTACGAGGTGCAGCTGGACGCCCTGATTGTCGGAGCCCTGGGCGCTTGGGACCCCTGCAACGAGCGTGTGCTGCGGACCTGCGGGATCGGTAGACGCTACGCACGACTCATGCGGCGCCTCATGGTCTCGGACACCATCCGATGGTCCAGGGACATCTATATCGAGCACATCACCGGCCACCGACAGTACCAGGAGGAGTGAGCCGGTACGACACTGTGCACACACTGTGGGAAAGAGACTGAGAGGCCTTCCCCATCGGACCGTATGAACTGGAACCGTAAACCCGCTGAACATTAAACCCCACCAAATGAGGGTAGACCCACCCCCACCCCCATATTCACTCACTATACCCAGCATACCGAAAGTAGCTGTTGTGTGGATAACTTACCCCATATCTCGATGTCTGTACTCTGATCGGTTAAACTTTTCCCCCAGTCGGGGAATTTGCAGATTATTATGTGATCCTTGCTCCACCAGCTCCTAAATCGCATTTTGCACCCCTTGATAATCTGTACCTTATCCCCTGACGACCAGAAACTCCTATGCTTGAACTCTGTACCGTTCCTTATTTCAACGTTACCTCAAATAAAATTATTAGAACCTAAGGAATACCATTGTTTTCAGTTCAAGAGAAGTTAGGAAGTTTGTATTCCTCCTATGTAACCTTGGTTGTCCATTTAAAATTTTCCTCCCAATCCTCTTGACTCCCTTTTGTTTGTCATTTATTGTGACTTGTCTCCTAATTAGACCACATAATATCTTCCCAGAAGATCTTACAAATTACCTTGATGGAGTACCTAGCACACGGGATTCTGATCTGTGTAGAAGCTGTAAGCACCAGTGTAATATAATGGATGTGAAGTTGAGGTTGTGGAAGTGAACTCTAATGCTCACATAGACCAACTTCAGTATTGCCAGCCCCCAGCATTCAAAAAGCATGAGTCAGACTCAAAACAACAGAGATTTAAAACAAAACAAAACATGCTTTTTAATCTGCCTACTGACACTCCCCACCACCACACACACTTTTAGGGAGAAGCGTGTGTGTGTGTGTGTGTGTGAGAGAGAGAGAGAAAGAGCGAGAGTGCTCATTGTCATATCAGGTTGAAAATACAACCTTTACTCCTGGGGGCATTCTGCGCCAAAAAATTAAAAAGTCTGCAAAATACATTTTGTCAAAATTACACTACATAATCACACCGGTTTCAGTTATTTTGGTAACTTATTTCAGAATACCAACCACACACACACACTCTCTCTCTCTCTCTCACCCACTCCTCCAGGAGTAGAGAGTTTAAAGAAACCCCTACGATAATCCAGTTCATGTTTCTCTGCCCCCTTTCCTCCTCCCAAAGCCCAGCCGAGGGGGCCAGACACCCACATCCCCTCCCCTTCAGAGCCCAGCCATGACCCCCCCCCCCGGCTCAGATACCTGCACACCCTTCCCTCCCCCCAGAGCCCAACTGTTTATCTGAAAGTAGAACTGGATTGGGGAAAAAAAGTTTAAAAATTGACTGTTCTCCCCCACTACCACCTGTGTGGGGTGTGGTGGTGGTGGTGGTGGTTTTGTTTGTTTTGTGTGTGTTTCGAAAATTGAGAAGTTTTGCTCAGCATTTCCTGAGGGTAGTTTGGTTTCAAATCATGGGTAAGTTGAACATTGATAACTTAAAGTCCATACATTTCAAAATGACAAGTTTTAAAAGTACAGGTGAAACATGCCAAAACAAGAGGACATAGGACTGTTTACTATGTAAGCCTAGAATAATTGGGTTAAAATTAAGCTATTTCATATTTTCTTCTTTTTTTGGCCATATGAGGATCTGATTGTTTGATTGAAATGACAGGAAGATAATGTGCTCCCATTGTCACACCCAGACCCCTGGTTAATTATATAAACAACCTGTCCCTTAGAGTAGACAACATGATGATACTGTACTAAAGAAAATTATGCCATTGTTTATTGGCTCTACAGATGACATTGGTTGTGATGAGTGAAGGCTTTTAAGCAAACAGCCCCTGGCTTGAAAGGAGGCTGAAGGAAAGATTCCATCTTAATGATTCTTTGACTCTGGAACTTTGTTCTTTCTTCCCCTTGGTCTATTTTGGGCCCTGATCCTGCAAGCTGTTCTGCATAAACAGACACCCATTGATTTCAGTCGAGTTTTGCAAAGGTTCTGAGGTCCAGCTACACAGAATAGCTTGCAGGATAAAGGCCACAGACATTTAATTCTTGTATCATTTTATACTCTTCTGAATTATTTTTCTGTATGAATGTTTTACACATGTATGTATGTATGTATGTTTATAGGATTTTGAATGTACTGAACCCCATCCTTTCCCTGGAATTGTGCTCCATTGAGAAGAGTCCCACTGAATCCTTACTGCTAACAAATCTGCTGTTCAACTGAGTGGATTTCAAGAGCTGCAAAACTGCCAGAGCTACAATCTTGCAGAAGATCTTACTGCATGTGAGTGACTACTTCTTTTAACATCATTTCCTTGGTATTTTAAAAATACTCCAATTTAACTAGCCCAGATTTAAGAACTAAGGTTCCTAGAAATTTGTAAGATTTTAAAAAAGGTAACATATTTCTGTTTCCTAAAAGTGAAGAGAATATTGGCTTAATAACAGAGCCTATATTTAAAAAAAACCCTGAATGTGTTCTTTATTAAATAAATTTTTTATTGTATGTTTAATTCCCTACCATGCAAGGTATTCTAAAATTCAAACCAAGAGTTAATTTTGTTGCAAAGTTAGAAACCTTTGAAAATAAAAGTTGGAATATTTTTTTAATGTAAATTTTAAATAAAGTGTTGTGAATGCAATTTAGGAGAAGCTCCTTACTGCCCAGTGTGGATTAACATTTACTAATGATGTTGAACCTCAAACACTGTTGTTCAAAGCGAAGGAGTAAGATGAGTAGGGAACCTAAATTATGATCCCAGTGCCATATGCCCATTACTAGTTAAACAAGATCTAAGCTTGTAAAATGCAAGCTTAGCAGAATGCTTATATGCTCTGTGGTTTTTATTAATAAGCTAATTAATGTGTACAGGTGTTTTGTCAAACCAAGGTGTAAACAGAAACTGATTAGACTAATATTAGATATATTCCTGAAGGACGCTAGATGCTGGAAACGGCAGAAATTCACTGTAGCGTTATCCCTTTTTCTCTGCTCTCTGAATCCCAAATTCCTAACCTCTATAGTACCAGAACATGAGTTCTTTCATTGGGTCTTCACTTCCTTTCTTTGGATCACAACAGGTGGGCTCTGCATGTGAGGCTGTTTCTGAGGCCATTGGGAAGGTGGCAGATGGCCATTTTGGACACCAGTGCTAATCCCTTTAAACCAGCGCACATGGGAGATGTTTGTAAAGCATATGGTCATTGTTGCTCTTCTTCCAAGAGCACCACCTCAAAGGGGCTGCACTGTATTTTAGATTGGGGAATGGTAATCTTTCTGCAGAAAATAAATCTTCTTATCTGTCTAAATCACTATACTGTCTGAATGCCTGTGGTATATTGGGATTTACTACTAGGGACTTGTTGTGTTGACTGAGAAATGACTTCAAATTGGACCAATTTTAAGACTTTGAGCCTAATTGTGCTTTCAACTGGTAGAAAACTAGTGTAACTCCTTGTGGTATTACTCTTGTATACAAGAAATTAGAATTGGGGCCAAGACTTTAAAGCAATACTTATTTACAATGCTTGTGTGGATTTTGGCAATAGCTGCACTACTAGAAATTAACTTCCTGCTATTAGAGGTGTTTTGGGATGCTTTAAATAAGACGTATAGAAAATCAAATGCTATTGAAGGAAAAAATCTTGGTGAAGTGATCTTTTTTGCATTTCCTTGCTATTACTATGTGAGATACTTCTTGGTAGGTTTGGCTACATATTAAGAGTAAAGAGCAAGTATAATGCAATATTACAGACTAATATTAAAGGTATTTTTATCACAAAATATCAAGACTTACAATCACTTTCTTTGTCCTGTTTGTTTTTAAAGCAGTGAGAGTTTTGCTGAAGTAAGGAGTCCAGAACTCATTCCTGTATATGTAGAAATCACATTACGTACCAGTAAAATGCAGTGACTTCTCAGGTGAAACCAGAGTTGCTATTCTGCACCAACAATAGTACACTACATTTTTTGTTCTAATTTTAGGCCAGGAATTAGCTGTGTGGGTAGATTCCAGAGGCCACCGCTGCAGCTAAAGAAATTATTCAATTGGCGAGAAGGTACTGAAGCTTTACTTTACTATGTATACAGTAGCTTCTAAAAGAACAGCAACATAACTATCAATACAGCAGACTCCAAGATCTAAATACCTATATAGGCAGTTAAATACAACTTGTAAAACTGTCTGTAATAGTGTGATGTAATAATTCCATGGTTAATATTACAGGTGGCATAAATAGAATAAACAGAATAAATAGATAAATAGAATAAACAGACTGACCCTTGGGGAACTAGTTACCCCTCTCCATTCTGAAAATTTACCATTTATTCCTACCCATTGTTCCCTGTCTTTTAACCAGTTCTCAATCCATGAAATGATCTTACCTCTTATCCCATGACAACTTAATTTATGTAAGAGCTTTTGGTGAGGGACCTTGTCAAAGGCTTTCTGGAAATCTACGTACACTATGTCCACTGGATCCCCCTTGTCCACATGTTTTTTTGACCCCCTCAAAGAACTCTGATAGATTAGTAAGACATGATCTCCCTTTACAGAAACCATGTTGACTTTTGTGCAACAATTTATGTTGTTGTACGTGTCTGAAAATTTTATTCTTTACTATTGTTTCAACTAATTTGCCCAGTACTGATGTTAGACTTACCGGTCTGTAATTGCCAGGATCACCTCTAGAGCCCTTCTTAAATATTGGCGTTACGTATTGGGTCCGTGCCCCCAAAGCTGCAAACTTAATTGAAAATAGCTCAGCAGGTTACCTGTCTCCAGCACCCAGACACCCAGTTTCCAATGAGATCCAAAGCTCAAATAAATCCATTTTACTCTTTATAAAGCTTAGACAGGGTAAATTCATAAATTTTCTGTCCTCTATAACACTGATAGAGAGATATGCACAGCTGTTTGCTCCCCCAGGTATCAATCACTTACTCTGGGTTTATTAATAAACAAAAGTGATTTTATTAAGTATAAAAAGCAGGATTTAAGTGGTTTCAAGTAATAACAGACAGAACAAAGTAAGTCACCAAGCAAAATAAAGCAAAAAACACAAGTCTAAGCCTAATACATTAAGAAACTTCTTACAGGTAATATCTCACCCTCAGAGATGTTCCAATAAGCTTCTTTCACAGACTAGACTCCTTCCTAGTCTGGGCCCAATCCTTTCCCCTGGTACCATCCTTGTTAGTTCCAGCAGACATTTGAGTTTGTAAGCAGGAGTTCTCTCATGACTGGCTGCCGCCTTTGTCCTGCTCCACCTCCTTCTATAGCTTTGGCAGAAGGCGGGAATCTTTTGTCTGTGCTTGTCCCTACCCCTGCCTCATCAATGGAAAAGTACAAGGATTGAGATGCATTCCAGTATCATGTGACATGGTCACATATCACTGTAAGACCCCTAGATCTCCATTCTTCCTGAGTTGGCCCACACCTCGCCACCTCTACTCCAGGGCTCCGGGGGCTATTTAAAGGACCAGGGCGGTAGAAGCAGGGGAGCCACAGGCCCTTTAAATAGCCCCCAGAGCCCTGGGGTAACAGGGGCTCCAAGGGCTATTTAAAGGGCTGGGGCTCCAGCTGCCTCTGCTGCCCCGGTCCTTTAAATAGCCGCTGTAGCCCCGCCACTTCCCCAGGGCTCCGGCAGCTAATTAAAGGACCGGGGCAGTAGAAGCAGGGGAGCCCTGGGCCCTTTAAATAGCCCCCAGAGCCCTGGGCTGCTGTTGCTACCCCGGGGAGGAGGAGGAGAAGGAGGGGAGGGCACTTTCTTTACAGGGTGGGTTGGGGCTGGCTCTGACCCCCTCAGCACCGCCCCTTTCGCCCTAGGCCCCGCCCCTTCCAGGGGCCAGAGCTGGCCCCAGCGTACCGGTAAGTCACTCAACTTACTTTCACCCCTGTTTATAACCCTATTATTCTCAAGGTCAGTGATTTTCAAACTTTTTTTCTGGGCACCCAGTTGAAGAAAATTGATGCCAGCGATGCAATGGAGCTGGGGATGGGGGGTTTGGAGGGTGGGAGAGGCTGAGGGCTGGGGCAGAGGGTTGGGGTGTGGGCGTGAGGGCTGCAGGGTGGGGGTGGAAATGAGGGGTTCAGGGTGTGGGAGGGGGCTCTGGGCTGGGGCAGGGGGTTGGGGTGCGGGAAGGGAGCAGGGTTCTGGGGTGGGGGTGTGGGCTCTGGGATGGGGCCAGTGATGGGTTTTGAGTGCAGGAAGGGGTTCCAGGTTTGGGGGGCTCAGGGCTGGGGCAGGGGGTTGGGGTGCAGAAGGGCTCAGGGCTCTGGGCTTGGGATGAGGGGCTTGGGGTGCAGGAGGGGCTCTGGGTTTGTGGGGGGCTCAGGGCTGGGGCAGGGGGTTGGGGTATGGGAGGGGATCCAGTTCCCATTGGCTGGTTGCCAGCCAATGGGAGTGTGGAGCCGGTGCTCGGGGAGGGGCAATGTGCGGAGGGCCCCCCTGTCTGGAAGCCAGACCCGCTACTGGCCACTTCCAGGGCACAGCATCGTGTCCGAAAAGGTAGGCACTAGCCTGCCTTAGTTGGGCAGCACCGCCTTTAACATCCTGGTCAGCGGTGCTGACAAGAGCAAGCCGACCCAGCGTCTTACATGCCGCAACCCAGTAGTGGGTCACGACCCACAGTTTGAAAAACACTGCTATAGGTGCTTACAAACTGATTATTTAATAATTGGTTATAGTATCTTTCCAGGTATTGAAGATAGGCTTACTGGTCTATAATTCCCCGAGTCGTCTTTGTTCCCCTTTTCAGAGATGATGCCTTCTGTCTTAAGGAGAATGCTTTGCATATTCAATGAAAGCAAGAGGTCAGAGCCAAAAGGTAAAATTTTCAAAAGCATTCAAGTGACTTTAAATCCCTTTTCAAAAGTGACTTAGCCACTTGAGTCACTTAAATGCTTTTGAAAGTTTTACCCTCTGGCTCTGGCCTCTTTGAATTCATTGAAGAGAAACTCCCTTAAACTGTCTCCTTTCGTTCAGGTTAAATGTAAGAAACCATAGTGATCCCCAAGACAAAGGCACACCCAATCCCACTCAGGGATTCAAATGACTTGGTGAGAGTGGGTTTTCAAGGGGCATTGTTTGGGTAAGGGTTTGTGCACAGGAGAGAGACAGAAAAAGCAGAAAAGGAGACACGTATTGAACAAGGAGGTGGTAGCACAACCCTGAGAAAAGCCTAACGAGGAGGTTATGGGGGATGCTGCGTAAAGAGGTTTGGAGCTGTGAGTAAGCAAGCTGTCTGCTGCTGTTCTGGTTCCCCCTGTGCTCAGGTAAACAGGACTTTGCACATACACTTTGTAAATGAACAAAATTGCATCAAAGGTGACAGACTCCATCATCAGTTTCTGCTTCCAGTTGGACCAGTCCACAAGATTAGCCCTCGTGCCCTGTCTAAAATCATATTTTGGCCAAAGTCCATTTTCAAAAGTGACGTAGGTTCTTAAGTCATTCTGGGTGCTCTTGAAAATGTTACCCATAGCCTATGTTCAGATTTCATTTGAAATATGATATAGGAGCACATGTTGAACGCTGCCTCATTACTGACTCAGAGAAGAGTGCAGCCTTTAATGAATCACCAGCCTGTTCTTCCTGAATTTGCTTTGATGATCTCCCATCCAATTACTAACCATGTCCAACCCTGCTTAATTTAGATCATGTCCCATAACATAATACCGTACGTGACATTCTACTGCTCATAATCATAACAAGGTAGAAAAATCACTTTAATTAATGAATTCAGGGCTTAAACCTTGGGCTGTGTTGAGCACCTGCAGCTCCCAGTGAAATCGATGAGGTGAGAGGTGCACAGAACTTCAGTGTGGCTCTAGTTAAGTACTGGGATGTCTCAGTAAAATAAACTAACTATTTACATTTCTTAGGCTTTGTCTACACTTGCATTTCATTAGCAAAACTTTTCTCGTTCGGGATGTTAAAAAAACACACATCCCCGACCGACAAAAGTTTTACTGACGAAAAGCCCCAGTGTGAACAGTGCTTTGTTGGCAGGAGCACTCTCCGGCCAACAAAGCCGCTGCCGCTCGTGGGGGGTGGAAGTTTTTCGTGGGCAGGAGAATTCTCTCCTGCCAACAAACAGCCGCTACATTGTGCATCTTTTAGCACTGGTGACCCCTTTCACATAGCAAGCCTCTGAGTGCAACCCCCCCTTATAAATTAAAAGCACTTTTTAAAATATTTAACACCATTATAAATGCTGGAGGCAAAGCGGGGTTTAGTGTGGGGCTGACAGCTCGCAACCCCCCCATGTAATAACCTTGCGACCCCCTGAGGGGTCCCGACTCTCAGTTTGAGAACCCCTGTTTTAGTGGTAGGGCTGTAGCGGCACAGCTGTATCTCTAAAAGTTGCGCATTGTAGCCATAGGCTAAGTCTCTAGGGAGAGGTTAAAGGTGAAAAACAGGTTTTCTGTCAGACAATAAATGTTTAGGTATCTGTCTGTTTACATGTAAATTAAGTATTGTGTTCACAATGGGCCCTCTCTCACCAGTCTGTACAGAATGTTAAGGAAGGATTGTGAAAATTTCAAAGAGAGAAAAGTGACAGGTGGAAATAAGCAGCTGGCAGCGGAGGGGCGGGTGACCCTATCTTGAGGTACACATCAAAACCACATTGTTTTTTAAATCTAACTTCACAGGGACTGATTCTGCTCTTGCTTTCACTGGTGGAAATCTAGAGTAACTGCTGAAAACAATGATCTTAAACCAAAATTTGTTTGCCTAACATTATTTACTTCAGTACAGTAAACAAAATTGAGATTCTATTGTACTGGCAAAAATAGTATTTGGAACTTTTGGAAAAGGTAAATAATATATAGTGCAGCAATAAAGAATTAGGCCTGGGGAAGTCTAAAGCAATGGAATAGGGTGGCCAAAAATAGTACATTGGAGAGGTGAAACCCTTATATTCCATTGTTTACTTGGGCTCAGTTTTTGCTTGTTTAGAAGGGACAAGAAAAACTGGTCTTGTGCTTTGAAAGACCAGGTATATACAGTATGTTGGTTTCAAAGAATGCGTTGGCTAGCATGTCTGTAAACTCCAGCATAGACAAGGCAAGCTGTACTTTAATATGTGCTAGCTGACAGGTATACAACTTTATATTATTTGGTTTTATACAGTTGAGAGAAAAAGGGCTTGTTGATGACACACTTAAAAGGGAGGTCTGTACTTTCCTTAATCTCTGTGCTACGATATAATTTTTTAACAGTGAAACATCTGTTGTTGTTTCAGAGTAAACAGATATGCTTCTCTTTTAAAAATCCAGTACAGGGGAATTTGGGGAAATCAAAAACCTTCATTGATTTCTTGAGTATGTGTTACAGGTTCACCTCTGTGCCAATTCACAGAGAATGAGAGTTGTAAAATCCAGTATTTATGTAACAGTTTTTTAACTTACACATTTACTTGTCAGACTCTCGTGTACATTGAAAATGGGTTTCATTCTTTTCACATTCTATTTAGATCTAGAGATATAGAATGATCCAGACAAAAATAAAAATAAATGTTCTGAGGAAGGTCTAGCTAGGGCTTCTGACCCAATATGCAAGTCCAAATCCAGTTCTCATTTCTCATGTGACCTTGGCATGAAGCCACCATGTACTTGTTGCTTTATCTCATTAGACTTCAGTTAGCTCTGTCTTGGGCTGGTATGCCAGAATTTCCTTTTTCTATTGCCCTGTTCTAAATCCACTTTTTAAAAAAAGTAGCCCAAAAGAGTTTGAGTGTAGGTGAGCAGGGAGGCATATGAAGATACTATGAGAATTCCAAGCATGAGGAGCTCTTCAAAACTCTGATTAATCTCCCTCTGTGAATATTGCATGTTTTTGGACGCGAAGAAGGTCTGAATGGGAAACAAAAGATGAAAGATTCCAGTCAAATGTATGCAACCTGCACAAGTCCTACAAAAATAGAAGCCAAATTGCTTTAAAAGTTATTTGCAATTACTCTTCCCATGCATATGGCTAGTGGCTGGGTTTTCCTCTTATATAGTATACAGGTTGTATAGTTTTTCTTTTGAAACTTCTATATTGTACCCTGCTGTAGGAGCCAGAGAGTGGAGTGCTCTGTCTGCCTAGGGAAAATGCTGTGTCTTGTGATGCAACATCACTGTTTTGATGACTGGGGAGTCCCTTGTGCAGCTGGCAAAGTGGTATTCCATACCTGCCAACCACTGCCAAAAAATATAATGGATGCCTGTTTTCGTATCTGCCATGGCAAACACTGGCCCAAATTATATAAGTCAGATTAATGTATGTATTTGCCTTCTTAAGGGCTATACTTTTTAACTTTCTTTACAGTTTTTCTTCATTTAAAAGAATGTTGATTATAGGCCTTTGTATTAAAAGTCTTTGACTTGATGCATAGATTGTGTGTGAGGCTCATAAAGGGAAAGATGAACGTGATATGTGTGCACACCTGCCCGTATGCAGGCCTTTGACTTGCAGCAAATCTTAGCACACATTCTTGGATTCTGATTATCACAGCATTGCAGGCAGTAGGACACCTGCTGAAAGGAATCAGACTCCTGAAGAGCCAAGAGGCTGCCTACCGTGTACGTCTGGTGTACAGATAATTATCACCTGCGTCGTCTGAGGGCTTGTCTACATTTACAGCGCTGCAGCAGCATACCTGCGCTGCTGCAAGCGGCACCACTGTAGCACTTAGTGAAGACACTACCTGTGCTGGTGGGCTACCTATGCTGTCAATGTAACGCTGTGTACACTGGGAGTTAAGTCAGTGTAACTACATTGCTCAGGGGTGTGGATTTTCCCCAACCAATATAAATTAGTGTGGGCCAAGTCTGAGTTACAAACTCTAGGTTCTCCTGGAAGTCTTTCTCATGTTCTTGACTTCATCATCATTACACCTTATACATCACTAGGCACAGAGTGTCTTCTGTGACTCTGTAAGCATGATTATGTTAAAAATATCTTCTGACATATAGAACTGTTAGTCTAGTAGTTGAGTATATGTTTTGTATATGTGGAGAGGTGAATACTCTGTGTTAAAATGCGGGGTTATGATAGATTAAGTCATTGACAGTGCTTACCCTTTCACCCATTCAAGGTCTGGGCTTCATGCACTAGTGCCCTTATTTACATTAAACTGCATATGAAAGTTTGATATGTGGGTGAGTAGAAAATGAAACACAAATTGAGAGGGTTAAAGATAATCTGTTCTATTTCTAATTTGTTTAGCAGAAGTGTGGCAATTTCTTCAAGTGAAAAATTAACAAGTGCCTGTGCTTTGCATTTTAATAATGCCAAAGGTGGGGATGAGAATTTTTTTCAGTGTATGTGTGCTGGTTTTAGATATTTTGGCTTTTAAAAAAGAAAATGTGTATAGAAATGGAAGGGGGTTTGTATGTTTTATTACACTTTGCACATACACTATCATTGTTTAATTATTGTAGTGAGATGATTGTCTCTGGCAAATGAGCATTTCTCTCTACCAAGTAGAGTTGGAGAGAGCTCCAGGAATAAAAACTTAGAGCATTTAGATACTCGTATGGTTTTAAAATCTGAATTAAAAAAACAAACAAACTGCCCAATAAATCCAGGTCCATGCTGAGCAATGAGCAACAACTTGGCTCTTGACCCATCAACATGCAGCATTTACCCCTAATTAATGTATCTGTATCTATGCCACTGTGGCTCAACTGCATAAAAGAGGCTGTTGGAGACCAAAAAGACATCCATTTAAAAACTGGAAGTCTCATCCTACTGAGGAAAATAGAAAGGAGCATACATTCTGGAAAGTGAAGTTTAAAAATATAATTAGGCAAGCCAAAAAAGAATTGGAAGAGCAAAATAGGAAAAGACACAAAAGACAAAAACTACCAGCAAATTTCTTTAAAGTACTTCAGAAGCAGGAAGCCTGCCAAACAGTAATGAGGCCAGTGGACATCGAGGTGCTGAAGGAGCTCTCAAGGAAGACACGGCTGTTGTGAAGAATTTAATGAATTCTTTCTATCAGTCATCGCTGCAGAGGATGTAAGGGAGATTCCCACACCTGAGCCATCCTTTTTAGGTGACAAATCTGAGGAACTGTCCCAGATTGAAAAGTCAGTAGAAGAGGTTTTGAAACAGATAGATTAAAATATATAGTAGTAAGTCACCCTGACCAGATGGTATTCACCCAAGAGTTCTGAAGAAACTCAAATGTGAAATTGCAGATCTACTAACCATGGTATGTAACCTAATGCTTAAATCAGCCTCTGTACCAGATGATTGGAGGATAGCTAATGTGACACCAGTTTTTAAAAAGGCTCCAAAGGTGATCCTGGCAATTGCTGGTGAGCCTAACTTCAGTACCAGGCAAAGTGGTTGAAAGTGTAATAAAGAACAGAATTATCAGACACCTAGATAAACATGATATCTTGGGGAAGCGTCAACACAGCTTTTGTAAAGCGAAATCATCAATCTCAACTGATGCCTCATCAATCTGTTAGAATTCTTTGTGGGGGTCAACAAACATGTGGACAAGGGTAATCCAGTGAATATATGACAGGTTTCGGAGTAGCAGCCGTGTTAGTCTGTATCCGCAAAAAGAAAAGGAGTACTTGTGGCACCTTGGAGACTAACAAATTTATTTGAGCATAAGCTTTCGTGAGCTACAGCTCACTTCATCCGATAACAAATAAATTTGTTAGTCTCTAAGGTGCCCCAAGTACTCCTTTTCTTTTTCCAGTGAATATAGTGTACTTGGACTTTCAGAAGACCTTTGACATGGTCCTTCACCAAAAGCTCTTAAGCAAAGTAAGTAGACACAGGATAAAAGGGAATCATAGATCAGTAACTGGTTAAAAGATAGGAAACAAAGGGTAGAAATAAATGGTCAGTTTTCATAGTAGAGAAAGAGAAATAGCAGGATCCCAAGGATCTGAACGGGGGCTAGTGCTGCTCAAAGTAGTCATAAATGATCTGGAAAAGGGGATAAACAGTGAGGTGGCAAAGCTTGCAGAGCATCCCAAATTATGCAAAGTAGTTAACTCCAAAGCAGACTTCAAAGAGCTACAAAGGGATCTCACAAAATTGGGTGACTGAGTGACAAAATGGCAGATGAAATTTAGTGTTAACTGCAAAGTAGTGCACATTGGAAAACATAATCCCAAGTGTGAACACACAGTGGCATTTAAATTAGTCGTTACCACTCAAGAAAGAGAGTTTGGAGTCATTAGGCTAGTTCTCTGAAAACATCTGCTCACTGTGCAGCTTCGGTCAAATAAGCTAACACAATGCGAGGGCTTGTCTACACTACCATGCGGGGTCGATCTAAGGTACACAACTTCAGCTACGTGAATAGCTTCACTGCGGTAAGTCGACAGCTGATGCTCTCCCGTCAACTCCGCTTGCGCTCCTCGTTCTGGTGGCGTACCGGAGTCAACGGGAGAGCGCTCACCCATCGATTTTATGCGTCTATACTAGATGTGGTAAATCGACCCCCGCTGGATCGATTGCTGCCCGCCGA
Source organism: Lepidochelys kempii (assembly GCF_965140285.1). Classification (NCBI taxonomy): domain Eukaryota; kingdom Metazoa; phylum Chordata; order Testudines; family Cheloniidae; genus Lepidochelys; species Lepidochelys kempii. The sequence goes on from NC_136383.1 coordinate 57,489,865, forward strand.
TCGGGCGGATAGTGTAGACAAGCCCTTAGGAACCATTAGGAAAGGAATAGAAAATAAGACAGAAAAATGTCAATACCAGTTTGTAAATCCATGGTATGTCCACATCTTGAATACTGCATGCAGCTCTGGTTGTCCCATCTCAAAAAAAGATATATTAGAATTGTAAAACTTATAGAGAAGGACAACAAAAATGACTAAGGGTATGGAATGGTTTCCATAAGAGGAGAAACTAAAAAGACTGGAACTATTCAACTTAAAAAAGAGAGAACTCAGGGTATGTCTACACTACGGAATAAGGTCGAATTTATAGAAGTCGGTTTTTTAGAAATCGGTTTTATATATTCGAGTGTGTGTGTCCCCACAGAAAATGCTCTAAGTGCATTAAGTGCATTAACTCGGCGGAGCGCTTCCACAGTACCGAGGCTAGAGTCGACTTCCAGAGCGTTGCACTGTGGGTAGCTATCCCACAGTTCCCGCAGTCTCCGCTGCCCATTGGAATTCTGGGTTGGGATCCCAATGCCTGATGGGGCTAAAACATTGTCGCGGGTGGTTCTGGGTACATATCGTCAGGCCCCCGTTCCCTCCCTCCCTCCGTGAAAGCAAGGGCAGACAATCGTTTTGCACCTTTTTTCCTGAGTTACCTGTGCAGACGCCATACCACGGCAAGCATGGAGCCCTCTCAGGTAACCGTCACCCTATGACTCCTGGGTGCTGGCAGACGCGGTACGGCATTGCTACACTGTAGCAGCAACCCCTTGCCTTCTGGCAGCAGACGGTGCAGTACGACTGGTAGCCGTCATCGTCATGTCCGAGGTGCTCCTGGCCACGTCTGCTGGGAGCGCCTGGACAGACATGGGCGCAGGGACTAAATTTGGAGTGACTTGACCAGGTCATTCTCTTTAGTCCTGCAGTCAGTCCTATTGAACCGTCTTATGGTGAGCGGGCAGGCGATACGGACTGCTAGCAGTCGTACTGTACCATCTTCTGCCAGGCAAGCAGGAGATGAGGATTGCTAGCAGTCGTATTGTACCATCTTCTGCCAGGCAGGCAAGAGATGAGGATGGCTAGCAGTCGTACTGTACCATCTTCTGCCGAGCAGCCATGAGATGTGGATGGCATGCAGTCCTTCTGCACCGTCTGCTGCCAGCCAAAGATGTAAAAGATAGATGGAGTGGATCAAAACAAGAAATAGACCAGATTTGTTCTGTATTCATTTGCTTCCCTCCCTCCCCCGTCTAGGGGACTCATTCTTCTAGGTCACACTGCAGTCACTCACAGAGAAGGTGCAGCGAGATAAATCTAGCCATGTATCAATCAGAGGCCAGGCTAACCTTCCTGTTCCAATAAGAACGATAACTTAGGTGCACCATTTCCTATTGGAACCCTCCGTGAAGTCCTGCCTGAAATACTCCTTGATGTAAAGACACCCCCTTTGTTTGCCGTTGCTCTGATGCAGGGAGGGGCGACTGAGGACACGGCTTACAGGGTTGGCTTCAGGGAGCTAAAATCAACAATCGGCATCTGAGAGTGCTCTCCAGAGCAGTCATAATAAACATTGTCGCGGGTGGTTCTGGGTACGTATCGTCAGGCCCCCGTTCCCTCCCTCCCTCCGTGAAAGCAAGGGCAGACAATCGTTTTGCGCCTTTTTTCCTGAGTTACCTGTGCAGACGCCATACCACGGCAAGCATGGAGCCCGCTCAGGTAACCGTCACCCTATGTCTCCTGGGTGCTGGCAGATGCGGTATGGCTTTGCTACACAGTAGCAGCAACCCATTGCCTTCTGGCAGCAGACGGTGCAATACGACTGGTAGTCGTCCTCGTCGTGTCCGAGGTGCTCCTGGCCACGTCGGCTGGGAGCGCCTGGGCAGACATGGGCGCAGGGACTAAATTTGGAGTGACTTGACCAGGTCATTCTCTTTAGTCCTGCAGTCAGTCCTATTGAACCGTCTTATGGTGAGCGGGCAGGCGATACGGACTGCTAGCAGTCGTACTGTACCATCTTCTGCCAGGCAGGCAGGCAGATGAGGATTGCTAGCAGTTGTATTGTACCATCTTCTGCCAGGCAGGCAAGAGATGAGGATGGCTAGCAGTCGTACTGTACCATCTTCTGCCGAGCAGCCATGAGATGTGGATGGCATGCAGTCCTTCTGCACTGTCTGCTGCCAGCCAAAGATGTAAAAGATAGATGGAGTGGGTCAAAACAAGAAATAGACCAGATTTGTTCTGTACTCATTTGCCTCCTCCCCTGTCTAGGGGACTCATTCCTCTAGGTCACACTGCAGTCACTCACAGAGAAGGTGCAGCGAGGTAAATCTAGCCATGTATCAATCAGAGGCCAGGCTAACCTCCTTGTTCCAATAAGAACGATAACTTAGGTGCACCATTTCTTATTGGAACCCTCCGTGAAGTCCTGCCTGAAATACTCCTTGATGTAAAGACACCCCCTTTGTTGATTTTAGCTCCCTGAAGCCAACCCTGTAAGCCGTGTCGTCAGTCGCCCCTCCCTCCGTCAGAGCAATGGCAGACAATCATTCCGCGCCTTTTTTCTGTGCGGACGCCATACCAAGGCAAGCATGGAGGCCGCTCAGCTCACTTTGGCAATTAGGAGCACATTAAACACCACACGCATTATCCAGCAGTATATGCAGCACCGGAACCTGGCAAAGCGATACCGGGCGAGGAGGCGACGTCAGCGCGGTCACGTGAGTGATCAGGACATGGACACAGATTTCTCTGAAAGCATGGGCCCTGCCAATGCATGCATCATGGTGCTAATGGGGCAGGTTCATGCTGTGGAACGCCGATTCTGGGCTCGGGAAACAAGCACAGACTGGTGGGACCGCATAGTGTTGCAGGTCTGGGACGATTCCCAGTGGCTGCGAAACTTTCGCATGCGTAAGGGCACTTTCATGGAACTTCGTGACTTGCTTTCCCCTGCCCTGAGGCGCATGAATACCAAGATGAGAGCAGCCCTCACAGTTGAGAAGCGAGTGGCGATAGCCCTGTGGAAGCTTGCAATGCCAGACAGCTACCGGTCAGTTGGGAATCAATTTGGAGTGGGCAAATCTACTGTGGGGGCTGCTGTGATGCAAGTAGCCCACGCAATCAAAGATCTGCTGATATCAAGGGTAGTGACCCTGGGAAATGTGCAGGTCATAGTGGATGGCTTTGCTGCAATGGGATTCCCTAATTGTGGTGGGGCCATAGACGGAACCCATATCCCTATCTTGGCACCGGAGCACCAAGCCGCCGAGTACATAAACCGCAAGAGGTACTTTTCGATAGTGCTGCAAGCTCTCGTGGATCACAAGGGACGTTTCACCAACATCAACGTGGGATGGCCGGGAAAGGTGCATGATGCTCGCATCTTCAGGAACTCTGGTCTGTTTCAAAAGCTGCAGGAAGGGACTTTATTCCCAGACCAGAAAATTGAAATGCCTATATGTATCCTTGGGGACCCAGCCTACCCCTTAATGCCATGGCTCATGAAGCCGTACACAGGCAGCCTGGCCAGTAGTAGTCAGGAGCTGTTCAACTACAGGCTGAGCAAGTGCAGAATGGTGGTAGAATGTGCATTTGGATGTTTAAAGGCGCGCTGGCGCAGTTTACTGACTCGCTTAGACCTCAGCGAAACCAATATTCCCACTGTTTGCTGTGTGCTCCACAATATCTGTGAGAGTAAGGGGGAGACGTTTATGGCGGGGTGGGAGGTTGAGGCAAATCGCCTGGCTGCTGGTTACGCGCAGCCAGACACCAGGGCGGTTAGAAGAGCACAGGAGGGCGCGGTACGCATCAGAGAAGCTTTGAAAACCAGTTTCATGACTGGCCAGGCTACGGTGTGAAAGTTCTGTTTGTTTCTCCTTGATGAAACCCCCCGCCCCTTGGTTCACTCTACTTCCCTGTAAGCTAACCACCCGCCCCTTCTCCCTTCAATCACCGCTTGCAGAGGCAATAAAGTCATTGTTGCTTCACATTCATGCATTCTTTATTCATTCATCACACAAATAGGGGGATGACTACCAAGGTAGCCCAGGAGGGGTGGTGGAGGAGGGAAGGAAAATGCCACACAGCACTTTAAAAGTTTACAACTTTAAAATTTATTGAATGACAGCCTTCTTTTTTTGGGGCAATCCTCTGTGGTGGAGTGGCTGGTTGGCCGGAGGCCCCCCCACCGCATTTTTGGGCATCTGGGTGTGGAGGCTATGGAACTTGGGGAGGAGGGCGGTTGGTTACAGAGGGGCTGCAGTGGCAGTCTGTGCTCCAGCTGCCTTTGCTGCAGCTCAACCATACACTGGAGCATACTGGTTTGGTCCTGCAGCAGCCTCAGCATTGAATCCTGCCTCCTCTCATCACGCTGCCGCCACATTTGAGCTTCAGCCCTCTCTTCAGCCCGCCACTTACTCTTTTCAGCCCGCCACCTCTCCTCCCAGTCATTTTGTGCTTTCCTGCACTCTGACATTATTTGCCTCCACGCATTCGTCTGTGCTCTGTCAGTGTGGGAGGACAGCATGAGCTCGGAGAACATTTCATCGCGAGTGCGTTTTTTTTTCTTTCTAAGCTTCACTAGCCTCTGGGAAGGAGAAGATCCTGTGATCATTGAAACACATGCAGCTGGTGGAGAAAAAAAAGGGACAGCGGTATTTAAAAAGACACATTTTATAAAACAGTGGCTACACTCTTTCAGGGTAAATCTTGCTGTTAACATTACATACATAGCACATGTGCTTTCGTTACAAGGTCACATTTTGCCTCCCCCCACCGCGTGACTACCCTCTCAACCTTCCCCCCTCCCTGTGGCTAACAGTGGGGAACATTTCTGTTTAGCCACAGGCAAACAGCCCAGCAGGAATGGGCTCCTCTGAGTGTCCCCTGAAGAAAAGCACTCTATTTCAACCAGGTGACCATGAATTATATCTCACTCTCCTGAGGATAACACAGAGAGATAAAGAATGGATGTTGTTTGAATGCCAGCAAACATACACTGCAATGCTTTGTTCTACAATGATTCCCGAGTACGTGTTACTGGCCTGGAGTGGTAAAGTGTCCTACCATGAAGGACGCAATAAGGCTGCCCTCCCCAGAAACCTTTTGCAAAGGCTTTAGGACTACATATAGGAGAACCGCGAATGCCAGGGCAAAGTAATCCTTTCACATGCTTGCTTTTAAACCATGTATAGTATTTTAAAAGGTACACTCACCAGAGGTCCCTTCTCCGCCTGCTGGGTCCAGGAGGCAGCCTTGGGTGGGTTTGGGGGGTACTGGCTCCAGGTCCAGGGTGAGAAACAGTTCCTGGCTGTCGGGAAAACCGGTTTCTCCGCTTGCTTGCTGTGAGCTATCTACAACCTCGTCATCATCATCATCTTCGTCCCCAAAACCTGCTTCCGTATTGCCTCCATCTCCATTGAAGGAGTCAAACAACATGGCTGGGGTAGTGGTGGCTGAACCCCCTAAAATGGCATGCAGCTCATCATAGAAGCGGCATGTTTGGGGCTCTGACCCGGAGCGGCCGTTCGCCTCTCTGGTTTTCTGGTAGGCTTGCCTCAGCTCCTTCAGTTTCACGCGGCACTGCTTCGGGTCCCTGTTATGGCCTCTGTCCTTCATGCCCTGGGAGATTTTCACAAAGGTTTTGGCATTTCGAAAACTGGAACGGAGTTCTGATAGCACGGATTCCTCTCCCCAAACAGCGATCAGATCCCCTACCTCCCGTTCGGTCCATGCTGGAGCTCTTTTGCGATTCTGGGACTCCATCATGGTCACCTGTGCAGATGAGCTCTGCATGGTCACCTGCAGCTTGCCACGCTGGCCAAACAGGAAATGAGATTCAAAAGTTCGCGGTTCTTTTCCTGTCTACCTGGCCAGTGCATCTGAGTTGAGAGTGCTGTCCAGAGCGGTCACAATGGAGCACTCTGGGATAGCTCCCGGAGGCCAATACCATCGAATTGTGTCCACAGTACCCCAAATTCGAGCCGGCAACGTCGATTTAAGCACTAATCCACTTGTCAGGGGTGGAGTAAGGAAATCGATTTTAAGAGCCCTTTAAGTCGAAATAAAGGGCTTCATTGTGTGGACGGGTGCAGGTTTACATCGATTTAACACTGCTAAATTCGACCTAAAGTCCTAGTGTAGACCAGGGCTAAGGGAGGATATGATAGAGGTCTATAAAATCATAAATGGTGTGGAAAAAGTGAATAGGGCAGTGTTATTTAACTCTTCACATAACACCAGATCCAGGAGTCACCCAACAAAATTAATAGGCAGTAGGCTTAAAACAAAGGAAGTACTTCTTCACACAATGCACAGTCAACCTGTTCAACTTGTTGCCAGAGGAGGTTGTGACTGCCAAAAGTATAAGTGGGCTCAAAAAAGAATTAGATAATTTCATGGAGGATAGGTTTATCAATGGCTATTAGCCAAGATGGTCAGGCACACAAACCCGTGCTCTGGGTGTCCCTAAACTGCCAGAACTGCCAGAAGCTGGCACTAGATGACAAGAGATGTATCACTTGATAACTTCCCTGTTCTGTTCATTCCTTCTGAAGCATCTGTTACCTGCAACTGTCGGAAGAAAGGATACTGGGTTAGATGGACCATTAGTCTGATCCATACTGAATGTAAGTCCTCAGGATATTTGGATCTACTGTTCTTGCATTATATTAGCTGGGGTGTGCTCTTTTTTGCCATTCTTTTTTGTAAGTTAACAGTAGGGAAGTTGGAGAGAAACAGAATGATCACAACCCAGATGTAGAGTGGTAAAAAGGCTTACCTAGTAAGACATGCTGCTGTATTATTTTGTGAAATTCTTGCATGTTTTTCTCATAGACTGTAACAGGAACACGAAGTGACTGTATAATGATTTTACTGAGACTGAAATGGTATAATTCAACCCACTCTTGTTGCAGTGTCAGGACAGTACTCTGAGTTGTCAGAGCATGCTGTAGTTGAAACAAAATTGATTGTGGTACAAGGCCATTAAAGAATGTTCTCGCTGGTTAAATCTGTACATATATTAGATCAATGGCATAGAACAGTTTTGGCTTTCCAAAAATATAAAGCAGTTAGACTGCTGAACTTTAAGCCATCTGCAGACCATCTTAATTTGGCCAGGGATGTGGATGATGGGAATATTTGCAGTCTTGTTGTCAGAGGTTGTAAAGTAGGACAGATTTTGCTGTATAGAGTGAACAGAAAACCTGCCATCTCCAGTCATCTCTTATTTTATAAAAGTATTGCAGTAAAGTCATCTTATTTCTTTACACATCTCCATTTGCAACCTAAGCCAGTACTATGCTTATATGTTTAATTTTTGGTCACCAAACAAAATTACAAGAAATGTTGCTACTGGTACTGTAAATGTTCCAAATCACTATATAGGATTCTCTAACCTTGACTACACAAGGCCATAAATTATACCACACAAAATTCTTGTATCCCTTAATATGTCTGAGTATTAATTTGCCCAAAGAAAAACAAACAGGTGTTCTGACCTCTTGCAAAGTATTTGTCTTCACAGAAGAGTGACTGTATCTCTGCTGAGAACAGAAATACTTTTTTTTTTTTTTACCGTGTCCATGTAAGCAGACAAAATTTTCTGTTGGTAAAACTAAACACATGACAGATGTGATCTCTCCATATCTCTGCAAATTATAAATCTGATAAAATATTCAGTCCTCAGTCAATGTGAGGCTTATGTAGTGTTCTTTGCATGGAAATCTTTGTCTTGTTATAGATTTAGCTTGCCTACTTTCCCATTTGGAATTCTGTCTCATGTTTTTGATCCAACATTACATCTCTCTACTGTTGCTTGGGAGGAGTAGGGAGATAATAGAGGTAATCAGATGATATACATTTGTTCATATAATTGAGTACTACCAATTGTGATTTTTAATTTCTCATGTGCATTATTTTCCTCCCCACACTTTGTACTTTTAAATATTGGCATGTTTGAGGAGGTGTGGCTGGTCAGAGTGGTACTGCTTGCAATTCCAGAATAGTTGGGAATTTCTGCTAAAATGGTCAGTAGTAAAATAGCTAACGATGATTATTAAAAATCATCATTAGCTATCAAAGTTAATATCTGGATGGCATAAACAAAGGCAGTTCATTCCTCTCACAGCTACTATTTCAGGTTTCCTGACTGGCCTCATTAGTCATGAAATCACATTTGGAGGATTTTTTTTCATGACCGTAAGTTAGGATGGATTTTGGAATAGGTGAGGGGGGGATCTTCTAAAAACTCCCTCCTAACTGCGGACTGCTAAAATTACAAGTGGCTGAGAGTGTGCTGCTTGAAAAGGTACAAAGCATGTTCTACTGAATAGCTCACTCCTGGTAGTTCTAATAATCTTGTTTCTGTAGTGAGAGAGACTGTGGATAAAGTTAATTTGGGGGTGCAAAATGCATGTCAAACAAGTTTGGCTGTCCCAGAACTGTTTGTCAGGAACACTTAAAATAGTCTTACTTGGTTCTGACCATAATAGTGCTATTCTTTCAGCTGATGTCAGCCTTACATCCTAACTATCAAGTTTCTAACTGCCAGAGGAATGAGGTTCTGGAACAGCCACCCAATACAAATTGTAGGAGCAAACAACTTACCAGTAATTAGTTTTAAAAGAGTTCTGGACAAATTTATAAATGGGGTTCATGTCGGGGTTCTTGTGGTGGTGGTGGAGATCAGGCTTAGCAATCCCAGGGCTCTCTTCTGGTTTAATTCCTATTTTCCTAAAATTTCATACCTCAGGGCTTCAGCCATCATCTGCAAAAGTCAGGAATGGATTTTGTTCTCCAGTGTTTTTATTTTCTCCTTCCTCTGAAGCACCAGAGATGGCTCCAGCTGGAGATGGGACAGTGAACAGGGTGGAACGATGCTTGGAAGTGGCACAGAGAATTCTTTTCCTTTCCGGTTCTTGCTCACATGTTCAGGGTTTAACTGATTGCTGTATGCGGGGTTGGGAAGAATTTCCCCCCCGGGTCAAATTGGCAGTGGCCTATGGCACACAACAGCTTAGTTTCCTCAGAGCTGATATATTCTGGTCTAATTTTGGTTATTGGGTTTAGTATATGGGTGCTGGATGGTTTTGGAAATACAGAAGGTAGATGATCTGGGGGTCTTTTCTGGCCTTAAACTCTGAGTCTGCGTGAGGTGTGGGTTTTTTTGGACTCCATTTTCAAGGTGGGAAGGGATGGTCCTGTGTTCTTTAGAAGTGGTTCAAGATACATGGCTCTTGCTGCAAGTTTCTTGCCTTTCCCTTTCTCCTCTCTGCATCTTTCCCTTCAACAGCATCAGAGCTGTTGCTTTTTCATTGTAATCAATTTAGCTGTCTAATGTTTTTTGTTTTTCAGAGCACACTCTGCTGTTAATGAATGTGATCATTTACATAGTGTCACTGTAGTATTGGCATGCTAAATAATTTAGTGGGCTGTGGCAGGTAGATAGCTCTGAAGTGTCTGTGTTACTATGGTAATACATTTGCTTAAAGCAAATATTAGTCATTTTGACCATATGCATCTCTGGGCTTGTGATTATTTATTGGCATTAATTTTGGGGAGGAAGAAGGGGGGAATCTGCTTCGTAACGATTTATCTTCAAAGCTAGTAGCCTTGTCCAGTTGGGTTAAATTTACTTACTGTCCATAGGACAAACAGTCAACCTGCACTTAAAGAGCGATTTTTCTCATTTTCCTCCTCACTCACAACCTCGCTGGCTACCACGTACACTAATCATTCTTTTCACACACCAGTCTGTGTTGGCGAGAGAGGAGTCGTTTTGGAAATAATTATAGTTTAAACCATATCTTTTTTTTCTTGCCTTCACTGACTTCCACTTCCTGGCTGAGATGATTTCTCTACTGATGTAATGAATAGAACAGAACACTTTAAAAAAATAAAAATGTAATCTAGCACAGTCATGATCAGGGCCAGATTAAGGTTATGAGGGACCTAAGGCTAATGGGAGGGAAGGGCCTAAGTATGAATTACATATTGCAAAAAAAATGATGAAAGTAATCAAACATTTATCTACATACATATTTACATATTTATTTATTTATGTAAAATTAACAAGTTTATTCTACTCTCACTACACTCAATTCTTCAAACAGATATTTTTGAGTAAGAGGTAGCACGAGGGATGCTACGCTGTCCTTCTCTTAGGGCTCCTTTCTCCTACGTACTGGAGTGCTCATCTGCATGAGAATGAACATTGCAGCATTCCCCATCCTGCTCACCTCTTCCAACCTTGTGCTTCTACCCTCAGCTCTCCACATGGCACAGTGCAAAGCCAAGCCCTGCAGGTGTTTCCCCCAAGCTATGGAATCTACACCACATATCCTATCTCACTCTGACTGCAATCTGGGAGGCAGCCAGCTTTTATTATGTAAAAGAAAACCACTCTCAGGTATAAAATCCACTGAAGTAGAGGAAGTAATAGTGGGAAAATTACATTGGGTGGCATTGTATTTTAGGCTATCTCGCTCTGAATGCTGCCTCCCAGTGTTGCACTGGCTGAAGACAATGAATTACTATTTTCACATTGAACCCAAATATTATTTGTGGGATGATACCCAGTTTGTGTACTTAAATCTCCAGTGATTCACCACATTAGGCCATTCTGTCACCAAGCTCTTCCACAATTAGAATAATAGAATAGAATCATAGGACTGGAAGGGATCTCGAGAGGTCATTTAGTCTGTTCCCCTGCACTCATGGCAGGACTAAGTATTAATTGTTCTAGAATGTGTGATCAGCAGCTCTGATATGAGGTTTTTTAAAGCAGGATTTCTGTGTGCACCAGCCCCCTACGGTTTGCATTTGTTTATTTTAAGCTTTCTGTAAGAAAAAGGTAACCGCTAGATGTGACACAGATCTTTAGATGGTTGCCCAGTCATATTTAGCACTTCTGTACTATGTTAGCTCTTCAAAATCACTGTACAAACATTAAACAAATTTAAACTGAAGACTTTCAGCTTTTGAATGACTAGAAGTTGACAAAATGGACCTATTTGCTGTTGTGTTCTCTGCCCCCCCCGCCTCCCCTCTCCCCCCCCCGCCAACAAAAATACTTAATTGAAAATCAGCATCTTTAAAGAACCATTAAGGATCTTTCAAAAGAACAGTCCAACCAAGGCTGCTGTAGTAACAGTCTTGTTAGATCAGGTCTGGTGTTTGTTTAAGGCTGGTGTAGAATGAAGGGAGAGCTTCCTATTTCGTTTGCATGTGTAAATCAAGCAGACCTTGCTTTTTTTTCCCCTTAAGTACTCAGAGTTTAGGAGAGGAAAGTGAATGAGATTCTGCTTATACCAGGTGTGAAAAAGCAGAAGGGATCAAAATCTATTCTTGTGCAAAAATCTGTTCTCCCTGAAGTCAATAAGGCTACACTGGTGTAACTGTCAGCAGGAATTGACCTGTGTTCTCATTCCCTTCTTGAATCACATTCCATGCTTACCCAACATTTTCCACTTGTTTGAAGTTAGTTTGAGTTGGGGCAGAAAAATGAGGACTAACTTTAGGTTTATTTAGCTTTGTTTTCAGAATGAAACTCAAAAGAAATCAAATGGATACCTTTATGATGGATTGAACTGTTAGAGAACCAGCAAATGGACAGAAACTGCCTTTAGCCTATTCAGCCAGTCTTTCTATCATAGCCTGCTATGAAGTGGATTTAAAATCCTTGAAGGAGAGGGGAGGGGGAACCTACAACATTGTGTGTTGAACTTCCTCCAGTGCTTTTGTAACCCCTTAAAAGTACAAAGATGCGTTGGCCTGTGGAGCGAGGCTAGGCATAAGGAAAGAACTTGGTTGCCTGTGCATCCTAGTACAGAAAAATACATAAAAAAAAAATTGAATTTATTTATTTTTAGTACAGTTCAATACAGTATTGAACACAGTGCATCATAAATCTGAAGCCCCTCGATGGAAGGTACTGTAAAAGTTAAAGTACTGGTATCCAGAATGGGATGTTTTGTTTTTCCTACAAATGTGTGGGAAATCGTTCCTTATACATGGGAAGGGCAATAGTTCTGGCTGAAGCTGGATAGAGAGTGTGCAGGTTCTGTGCAAGCTTCCCACCCTACTGCAATGATGGGAGAATGGGGGTGTAGTGGGGTTGGGACGGGGAGGGATGCAATGACGGGGGGGATGAGGGTGCAGGGGGGTTGGGACGGGGAGGGATGTGATGACTGGGGGATGGGGGTGAGTGGTGGTTGCGACGGGGAGGGATGCGATGATGGGGGGATGGCGGGCAGGGAGAGGGGTTGGGACGGGGAGGGATGCAATGATGGGGATGGGGTGCAGCCCCACTTCCAGCACTCGGAGATGGGGATACACATACCTCGAACTCCTGGATGCCGGCAATGGGGGTGACAGACAGACTGTGGTTCGCTGCAGGGCACGCGCCGCAGCTCGAGCCCAGCCATACAAGGAGTGTGAGGAGAAGAGGGCTGGGCAGCAGCGGGAGAAGCGCGCGCCACCCGACCCCTCAGCAGCCGCCTGCTGAGCGCTTGCGAGTTCCTCTCTTGCCTTGACCCAGCCAATGGGAGCTGCGCCTGTGGGCGGGGGGGTAGGCAGCATGCAGACCCCGCCCGCTGGCAGCCCCTAAGTCTAGGAGTCGGACATAGTCCTGCTTCTGGACCTGGGAGCCGCGCAGGGAGCTTGCCAGCAAATTGAACATTCAAGGGCCCGGTCAGCAGTGCTGACCGGAGCCATCAGGGTTCCTTTTCGACCAGTCGTTCTGGTCCAAAACTGGACACCTGGTCACCCTAAGGAGTGCTCCTGCAGGATTGCATGAGCAAGCTCACTCCCGCCATCACCTGTCCCCAGCCGCGCTCCCTGCCTGACCCGTAGGGCCTAAAAATAGGAGGGCCTAAGGCTATAGCCTTATTAGCCTAATGGTTAATCCGGCCCTTATCACGATAATGAAATGTATGATTTGATTCCTTACCCCACCAACTCAAGCTGTTTTTTCAATGGAGGTGCCTAAGGCAATCAAGTTCTTGAGGCCCTTGAAGCTTGTCTTTGGTCAGGGACTGATGGCAGGTCTGAAAAAAAAAAATGTGATCTTAAATCAGACTGTTATTAAAAACTAAACACTTAGAAGGATTCTCTGCATAGGGGTGTTACAGAAATGAAGTGTGTCTGGACACACTTGTCCACACACATCTTAAAGTTCCTGGGTGCTCTGACTGGTTGACTTCAAAGGTTGATCATGAAAGTGGCCTCCAGCTCCTTTGCAAATGTCAGCAAATATGGAAAATTCCTTTAGCAGATGAGATAGAAAATATTATTTTAATTACTGGCATAGGTAATATTGATAGCTGGCAATTACCATATTTTTAAAATGTTCATGTAAAAGCACCTCATAAACCTTAGTTCAATGCTGTATTTATAACAGAGGTTCAGACATTTTACATAGGGAGGACAAACTTTTAACAGAGAGAGACGGTCTTGGACACAATCTTCCCTCCCATTCCTAATCATATGGAATAACCACATTCTTTCCTGCTGCTGATCAAATAACTACATCAGTGGTAACATGGGAAAAGTAACACCCCAGCCCCCTGAATGTGATATAACAGCTGAAAATCAGTAGTCAGCACAATGTGACAGCCGAAAGAAGTCTGCAAATCATTAGTTACTGCTCCTCAGACTACAATGCTATAATAACAGTAAACCTTCAAAAAGGAGTACTTGTGGCACCTTAGAGACTAACCAATTTATTTGAGCATAAGCTTTCGTGAGCTACAGCTCACTTCATCACAGTATGCATCCGATGAAGTGAGCTGTAGCTCACGAAAGCTTATGCTCATATAAATTGGTTAGTCTCTAAGGTTCCACAAGTACTCCTTTTCTTTTTGCGAATACAGACTAACACGGCTGTTACTCTGCAACCAATAAACCTTCAGTTTCCATCATGTTTTTTGCAACACTTGCAAACCTTTATTTGTTAATCAATTTAGCAGTTTATCATTTTTTGCATGAAATAGTTTGTTGCACTATTTGTTTCTTTGAGCTGTCACTGATACTTGCCAAGGAAGCAATAAAACGTTCAATAAAAGAGAGAGAATAACTGGGCCAAATCCTGAAGGAGTTCAGCTGTAACTCTCACAGATGCAAGGCTTAGCAGGGATGTGAGGTGCAGTAAACTAAGTTCATGGAATTTGAGTGCTCAGCAACTACTAGGGTTTGGCCCATTAATTATCAGAAAAGAAATAATAAAAGCATTAATAGAGAAACATAGACATGGAGGGTTTTTTTGGATTGCGTAGTAGCATCCACAATCAATGGTTAGAGTGTCTGATTTTTTTTCTCTCCTGTCTGTACAATGATGGAACATACTGTTCGTATCTGGATGTAAGGTAAATGCTGTTACTGGATAGGAATACAAAATAAGAATCTTCAGCAGCAGTGCTGTGGAACTGAAGCTCACAAATACCAATCTGGAATTAAAGTAAACCTGGGGAAATGAATAATTTACCAGTTAAGTCGAAACTCTCCCTGACTCAGAGGCATGTGGGAATTCTTTGCTGTTTATATTTTTTTATACAGTACTTACTTTGAATTTATAGATATGGGGAAGCAGGGAAGAATTTGGATGCTGAATGTACCTTGAATCGTAGAATAATTTATAGAATAATTGCAGCCTTTTCCCATGATTCTTTTTAGTAAACAAAATGTTATTTATAAAATGGTTACTACAGAGCTGCATCCGCTCCTGTTCAATTTATTGAAAGAAAAAGACATTAAGACTCTATTTTCTCCAGTGTGGGAACCACCCGTGTGGAAGAGTGGAAACGTGGGTTGTGTCCTTTTGAATTTGTGCCCTGAGGGGATACGGCAGGTAGAATATGCTCCCTGAGGAAGAGGTCACGGGTTCTGTACTCCCAAAACTCATGTATATTTCTAAGTTTACATGACTTCAAGGGATCAATTGGTGGTGAGAGACTTTTGCAAAAGAAAATCTCTTTGCCTTTGCACTGCTATCTGTTTTATTCCCACACCCTACAAGACTGGTTTTGGCGCCACGGGGGCTCACAAGAAAACTGCTAGGGGCTTCACTGACTGCAAACTTCCACTCTCCTTTCAGTATAGTGTAGGGCGCTTGCAGTAATTTACACTGCCGTGCCCTGGTTGAGAAAATCTGGTGGAGGTTGGCTGGTTCTCCTGCCTCATGGAGCCTGTACCACATACAGCTCCTGTGGGTCAGGAGGAAGCGGGGGCTGTCACAAAGGCGGCACTCACACCCAACTTTACTGGAGATCTGCAAGTGCAGGCTTGCCTCTGCTTATGGGACTGCAGAAGTATGTGGTGGCTTTAAATTATACATACTTTTCTGATATCCCTGAATTCTTTTGCTGGGACTGTTGACATTTTTTAAACTTGGTCTGAAGGAAATAGAATGGATTGTATTACAAGTGGAATGTTAAAACAGGTGATAAATTGAAAAAGAAGAAAAGTGCATTTCAAAAAGCAGCTCCATTTAATGCTTTACATATAACTTGCTCAGTTAGTTATTTTTATTGTAATTTTCTAAATGCTTTTTTTCTCCTTTTTGCACAATAGAAAATTATTTTTGATCTGCTTTCTTTTTTCCATGCCTCTAATGGACATTTGATTTATAGTGGTATATTACAAATAAAAAATTGTGTGTGTGTGTGTTACTTTTGAAAGGTAAATGGTGGCTGCTATGTAATACTTGCCTGGTACTTAATCAGGTGATTCAGGACTGGACTATGTCTGGCTGCTGTGCAGGTGAGCAGAAAGGAGGAGCACATAGACTGCCATCTTTTGCTCTTGTCCATAATCAGAGTTCCTTCACTCCCTGAATGCATGGATTATGGTGCGTCCTCCTGTCCTCCCAGGATATGGATACACTGCAATTAAAAAACCACGGGTGGCCTGTGCCAGCTGACTCAGGCGTGCAGGGCTCAGGCTAAGGGGCTGTTTAATTGGGTGTAGACTTTCAGGCTTGGGCTGCAGTCCAAGCTCTGAGATCCTCCCACCTTGCAGGGTCCTAGAGCCTGGACTCCCGCCTGAGTCCAAATGTCTGTTCTGCAATCAAACAGCCCCTTAGCCCGAGCTCCGTGAGCCTGAGTCAGCTGGCACAGGCCAGCCATGGGTTTTTCATTTTAATGTACACATACCCACAGTATCCCAAAGAGGACAGGGAGGAGGTGAGGTCATGGTCTTACATTCCTTTAGCCCTGGCCCATAGATCTTCATGTGCATGCTGTACCTTCATAAGGAATGTGGCAGTGCTCATGCTCTTCTATTGGGGCTGGGGTGTTCCAGGAGGGATTGTGCCTCTTAGATGCAATCTCTCCAGGAGTTCCTCTTGGACTGGTGCAGCTCCCAGTGCTCACTGTGGCTTAAAGCTATAATTGATCCTTTAGTATTTAGAACTTAATTATGGTCTCTCTTGCCTTTCTTCCATCACTGCCTCAATACAGATATACTGTACAAATCAAAATTAGGCCATGAGTTTTTGTCCCATTGTTGTTGTGTTTACATGGACACTTTCAACCTATTCAAGTGCTCGGATACCATGGTGATGGATGTGGTATAAGAAACTGCATAGAATAATGTAGACTCTAAAATATACTTTCAGTATCCCTGGAAGATATTTTACTTAAAGATTTAAAATGTATTTGTGTGTGTTTTTTTTAAAATAAACATGAAGTCCAAGTTTGTTGTCCTGTTTGCCAAATACCCGAATACTTGCTTTTAAAGACATTAAAATCTATACTAAATATATAAATATAATGTGGACCCAAACATGTTTTCTGTATCTTTTTTTAACTAACACACTTCTAAATTTAATCCGTATTATCACTGTAATAAAATGTGCAAACACAGTCTCAGGAAGAGCATGGCCACAGATCAAATCATGGTAACAAAGCAGTGCTAACTGCCTTAGTTTCAAATTTGTGCTTATCTGTTTAAAGTGATTCAATAGGCTACATATTAGTTGTAATTTTTCTGAAGTTTTGTTAACACATGAATTTTGTGCTTTTGAGAAGGACAGGGAAAAAGACTTCATGCTGTTTTTTTTTTCCCCTTCACTGCCTTTTTCTCCTTCCAGTAAGATTATACTGTTTATCCCCAAATGGGGAGCACTTAACTTCAAAGTAACAATAATGATAATGGACGTGACTCTACTATACCATTCCCTTGTTATAGTTTAATGCCATTCTTGAGAACTAAGCTTTTCAAGTGTTAATAAATGGCATTTATTGTAAAGTTAATTGGGTTTAATATTCAAACCAAGGTGAACCTTGGTTTACCAGTGAACTTTACCAATGCTGTAAAGTGTCAATTTTAATTTATTTATCTCATTAGTCTTTAAAGGGACTATGCTTTGCAAATAGTAGACTGATTATATCCTCTGATGTACTAAGCAGAATAGCACAGTAATAGTAGTCATGTTTTATAAAAGCTTCCCTCTGATCTTCCAAAGAATTCAGTGCCTATTTTTGTTTCTGCATTTGCCTGAAAGTCCGACATGTCCTTGTTTTTAATGTCTATATTAAAATGTTTGAAAATAGGGAAGATGTATGATAATCAGTGTAACTGGAGTCAGAGGACAGATGTTCCCTGGAGAGGCTATTATGGATGGGATAGCAGGGGAACAGGGAATATGTGCATTTAAGCTGGAAGCAACTCAGCAGTGCACAGGGTTTAATAAAATCCCACTTGTGTAACTTAACCTGCATTCGGTTTCACTCTTTTTGCTGATGTAACACTCCCAGGCCCCTTAGAGCATCTGTATGCAACATATATTGATATACAGCTCCCAGCTTCTACTTGGCACAATAACTTTAGACCTAGAGATCCTGAAAACAATGAGTTCTAGTCTCCCTGCAAATTTTGTTTTCTGTGACACTGCCAAACACACATGCTTTAAAAATTTGTCTCCATTGTCCATGGAACTCCCCCTTTTGCTGCTTATCCTGCAGCTACAAAATTCTGACGCTGCACCCTGATCCAGTCCATGGCTTGTACAGCTGTATTCACCAAGAAGGGTCTGTGGTGCTTGCCATCCATCACTACAAAATTTCAGTTGGTACCATATGTTACTTTTTGGGTTAGTTACTATGAAGTCACATTTTTGTACAGGCTGTGTTATGCTCTCACTGTACATTATCAGAGTGTGCCTGCTTTTTATAATGGGTGGGTTCAAATCCACTTGAATCACACTGCAGGAGGCCCTCCTACCCAGCTGAAATTGCACAGGGCGTTTCCCTGTTAATGTTAATGCATCCCCCTCTTGTACAGGTGTGATTGAATCTTTTTGGGATCTTCCCCTGCTCTTTCACACACTGCTAAAATGTTTCAACTTGCCACATTTCTGGCAATACTGTCCTAGTGCAGGGCACTTCTTCTTTGCCCGCTCATGCTGTCTCCCACAGTAAATGCATCTCACTATGGATGTGGAACCATGGCCGCCTACTCTTCTTTGCTGTTGTTACCATACCACTTCTGGAGGAGTTGTGCTGCCTTGGGCTTTCATCTTTTCTGTTGAGGCTTCTGCTGCAAGCCCCATGTCTAAGCGTCTGCAGTATTTTCCCCAGGAATTGAAATTAGGGACTGTGTTCACATTTACAGGAGAGTGAGGGCTGTGAGGGTGAAGGTGGGCAGTATGACACCACAGTAAAAACTGAAAAATGTTTCACAACAATTTTATTAGATTTAAGTCGTGTTTTAAAATCCTCACACAAATTAAAGTTGGCTATTCAAGCCTTGTATGAGGCACTACATCTACATACTTCTTGATTTTTGTTGCAATTTTGCACAACTCCATCAATGAACTTCTTGAATGCAGTGCATTCATCTTTGGTGGCTTTTCGTGTGTCTGGTACTTCCAGTCCTTCAACTGATATGCTCATTAGTTCATTCACACATGATCAGGCAGAAGTCAACTTCTTTCAGAACACAAAATTCTACTCATTGATGAAAAAGAACACTCACCTGTAGCTGTTGTAACTGGGAGCAGTAAGAGATGAATTCCTACTTCTTTCATCCCAGGAGACGTAGTGCAAAGATCGGGGTCGAGCCACTAGTCCTGATTAAAAAAAGAAGTTGAAGTCAAATCTTCATTCATTGTATGACATTCCACTCTGTGTTCAAATTCTCTATTTTGTCCTGATCACATGGCAGCCACATTTCTAGAAGTGCCTCACTCTACTCAACTATCAGTGTTTTATAAGACTGGCATCTGTAAAAGCTACATGAGATTGAGTAGAATCTGGAAGTTGCTGTTGTAGATTTGTAAACTTAAATCTGTACTTTCAGATGGCTTAACAAACACTTTTTGTCCTCTTTATTTAAAGATTCAATATAACTTTTGTACTGAAGTCTTTGCTTCTTCCAGTACGTTTTCAATGGATATTTCTGTGACTGATCCAAGTGTAGCTTCTATTTCTGGACAAAGATCTACTACTGTTTTAGCAGATGCCTGGATGGCATTGTTTAATGACCCAGGTGGTTTCAAAAGTAGACTTACAAGAGAGAGAGTTGTGATTGTCTTTTCTGAATGTAGTAGCAAAAGTAATCCACCAGCCTCATTACTTAGATCCATCCCATCTTGGTGGAGCAAAGCCAGTAATAACCATTGCAGTAATTTTAAGACAAAAGCCAAACATTGCTCATGAGAAAGCCAGTGAATCTTCCCAGGTTAGACTAATTTGATCTTTAATCCTAGAGCATCTTCTATTTTTTCCAAGATGTTCAGTCATTTTGAACTCTCGTTAAAAAAAGTATAATGAAGACATTAAATTTTTGGCTTTTAAAATGTCTTTTGAAGATTCTGTAGCTTGTACTAGTGCTAGTTGAGTAGATCATAGAATCATAGGACTGAAAGAGACCTTGAGAGGTCTTCTAATCCAATCCCCTGTACTCCAGGCAGGACTAAGTATTAGCTAGACCATCCCTGACAAGTGTTGTCTAACTTGTTCTTAAAAAAACTCCAATGATGAAGATTCCACAACCTCCCTGGGCAATTTATTCCAATGCTTAACCACCTTGACAATTAAGAAGCTTTTCCTAATGTCCAACCTTAACCTCTCTTACTGCAATTTAAGCCCATTGCTGCTTGTCCTATCCTCAGAGGTTAAGGAGAACAATTTTTCTCCCTTTTCCTTGTAACAACCTTTTTAGGTATTTGAAAACTGATTTAATGCTTGACACCTATTTTTATCGGTATTTTCATCAGCCATGTATGCACATCTTTCGAATATGGTGAGAAAGTTCTTCACTTTTTCAACTGATGAATCTTTCGGTGTTGCACCACTTGCTTCTAACCAGTCGAGTTTCTTGCAGAAAGTTAGTGAGCATTCGCTCGTCTTGTTAACTCTGAAGTTTCAAGTAAC
Organism: Lepidochelys kempii; assembly: GCF_965140285.1. Classification (NCBI taxonomy): domain Eukaryota; kingdom Metazoa; phylum Chordata; order Testudines; family Cheloniidae; genus Lepidochelys; species Lepidochelys kempii. Next base: position 57,510,222 of record NC_136383.1, read on the forward strand.
AATGCACTTAACATTGGCCTCCAGTCTATAGTGTGTGGTATCTTTTGCTTAAATAGAAAGTATGATGTGGCAACCAAGTTTGTTCGCATAAACTATGGTGTGTCTCCAGCATTCTTAACAGCCTCATTAAGTACTTCTAAAATTGGCTTTGACAGTGACTGGCTTGTAAGACTTTCTGTCAGTCGATGCAGTCCAGAGACTTGGTGTTTTGAAGCCTTTTCATGTAATTAGCTGCTGATCAGTCTGACAAACCAAACACCTTAGTTTTACCAGTGGGATCTTTCCTTCTTCGTAAGTTGTGGGTTTTGTTTTTTTGTTTTTGTTTTTTTTGCAAGAGGTGCACCAGTAGCCATTTTTGTAACTTCAGTAAATGGGAAAAGTCCGACCAACAAACATTGGGAACTGCCTTTAGGTTGTGGAGACACTGTTTCTTCAGTAGATATCTGTATTTGTATGCTTCAGGCTGTTTGGATGTAGATATACCACTTGAACCTGCAAATGACATGTTGGTATGTTCTTGGGTCTTGGTTGGTATATTCTTGAAAAAAGAAAAGGAGTACTTGTGGCACCTTAGAGACTAACCAATTTAGGTTAGTAACAGCTGTTACTCTGAAACCTGGTATATTCTTGGTTCTTCATCTTGGTTGGTTTGACTACTTGGGAGGTGATGGGGGAATTTGGGGGGGAAATCCCTGAGCATCTGTCTAATGTGAGATCACCTTCCTGGAGCAGCTGCTCCTACAGCTATTGATCCCAAGGGCCACAGACTGTCCTATCCTGAAACAGGGAATTCGTGACATCCCCAAAATTGCATGTAGCAGTCAGACTGTGTAAGGCAGTAACATAGGGGTCTATCTCCTCCCCTATGGATTGGTCTCTAGTGGAAAACCTGTGTTGTTCTACAGTTTGGTTCTGCTTTGGGGAGCAGTCGTTTCCTAGGGCTCCTAGGATTGCTGTGAGGCTTGAGGCAATGGTGCGCTTGAGAGTGCTGCAGAGCTCTCTGCCCTGTTCCCCAGTGTTGGGTCCATGGGTCTCAAACCCCATGTCCACAGGGCTCTTAGGAGCCAGTAAGTTCTGACCTGCCACCCAGTGACCTGCTAACAGTTGCCAGAACTAAAAGCTGAACGCTGCCAAAGGACTCCAGTGCCGGGATCAGATTGGCAGCACTCTGGGGATCCTGACTGGTTCCCTTTTTGTATTTAAAGTGAGCATAGGAACAGGAAGTTGCCCGTGCAACTGGGTTTCCCTTGCTTAGAACTGCTTCCCCTGCAATACCTGCTCTTACTGCTTGACTGTGATGTCCTGCTTCCTGACTCCTGCTTTGCCTTCTGGCCTGTCTCAAACTCCGACCTCCTAGTAACTAACCTGGCCTGATTCCTGATGCCTGCTCTGATCACTATGTCAGACCACCTATGTCCTGGTCGTGACACCCAGTAAAGTAAAATAATAGTTTTATTTTCCTGCTGTTGTCATCCTCCTGCGTGGCCAGGTCCGTGTACTGCTCAAATTCCTCCTTCCATTGTGTCCGTCACTGGGCTATGTTTGTGCCTGCAAAATCCAAGGCTCCAGGAGGCTTCAAACCAAATTCCTTGGCTCATGTTTCCAGCTGCTGCATTGCAGAAAACTCACAGATCTGATGCTGACATTGTGTTTCATTAGCAAGAGTGGAACTAAATCCACGTTAAGTTGAACAAGTGTAACTTTTATTAAACCCTGTGGACTGCTCTCTCCATGTAGCAGAGTAGCTTCCAGCTTAACTACACCCATTCCCTGTTCCCCTAGTGTCCTGTCGATAAAAGCCTCTCTAGGGAAACATGGGTCCTCTGACTCTGTTTCACTGATCATGATACAGGGAGCATGCATAGTGCAATTAAAACATTCAGAATACTGAGGAGCAAATAACTTCTGTGTCTTAAGAGGGCTTTTTCTGTGATATATTAATTCATCACCAATTCATCAGTTTTAGTACAGATTTAGTAATAACTGCATTTATTTTTCATTAGTTTTCAAAGACAGAACACTTGGTATTATGTGAACTTTTCCAGAAGGAAAATGAACTGCCTTCTCAGCCATTCAGTGATTATCCGGTGCTGTGAGAGTAACCAGGAGTTAATCTTCTTAACAAAATAAGTATGTTTGAGAAGACTGGGTAATCCTAGGTGCTGGTGTTATTTATTTAGAAACACTTTTACATTGATGATCAGTTTAATATGACAATGAATTGTGATAAAAGTATTATTTTGTGTATGGAAGGCAGGGTGGAGTAGAAAAAGTATGACAGAGGAAGAGAGGCATATAAAAATGGATAATAGAAAGATTGTACTATTAGCATTAATAGTGGGGTAGTTGGAAAACTTGTTCAGTAGTTTACTATATGGTATATTGTGTTCCATTACTCATCTGTCAAAATATAAAAGTTGATTGACATTTTGCCATTCATTGACAATTGATACTTCTGTAGTTTCCATGTCTTCATAATTTCCTGGCCATTTTTTTCTTTTGAAAGAGAATAGGACAGAATTCTTACAATCTGTGGGTATAATTCTGGATAATTATCTGATGATTCTGTTTGCAGTCCTGGACTACCACTAATTTCAGTCCTTGTGGAAACCGTTGACACTGCGTATTTGTTCAACTCATCATTTCAATACTCAGCTGTTAAACTTGTATAGCAAGACAATAAATGTGTTATATCATTCCAGATTTTCCACCAATTTACAAAGAAATCCTGAAGGAGAATTGCCAGACTTAAATAAAAATAGTGTTCGATTTCAGGAAAAAAAAGAGAATCTTACAATTGCTTATTTTTAAAAGTGTATCGCTTTATTGTGGCTTTTATGCCACAGCCTGAGGGGGAAAGACTAGCAGAGCTAAAACAACGAGGAGTCCTTGTGGCACCTTAGAGACTAACACATTTATTTGGGCATAAGCTTTCGTGGGCTGTAACCCACTTCATCAGATGCATGGAATGAAAAATACAGTAAGCAGGTATAAATGTACAGCACATTTATGCTTTGGACTTGTTTTTCAAGGTTTTTTTGTTGAAGAATGGCCACTTTTAAGTCTGTTGTTGAATGTCCAGGGAGATTGAAGTGGTCTCCTACTGGTCTTTGAATGTTACAATTCTTGATGTCTGATTTGTGTCCATTTATTCTTTTGCATGGAGACTGTCCGGTTTGGCCAATGTACATGGCAGAGGGGCATTGCTGGCACATGATGGCATATATCACACTGGTAGATGTGCAGGTGAACGAGTCCCTGATGGTGTGGCTGATGTGGTTAGGTCCTATGATGGTGTCTCTTGAATAGATATGTGGACAGAGCTGGCAACGGGGTTTGTTGCAGGAATTGGTTCCTGGGTTAGTGTTTCTGGTGTGTGGTTGCTTCAGGTTGGGGGGCTGTTTCCCAAGGTCTGTGAGAGTGAGGGATCGTCCTTCAGGATAGGTTGTAGATCCTTGATGTTGCGCTGGAGAGGTTTTAATTGGGGGCTGTAGGTGATGGCTGGTGGTGTTCTGTTACTTTCTTTGTTGGGCCTGTCCTGTAGTAGGTGACTTCTGGCTCGGTCAATCTGTTTCCTCACTTCCCCAGGTGAGCATTGTAGTTTTAAGAATGCTTGATAGAGATCCTGTAGGTGTTTGCCTCTGTCTGAGGGATTGGAGCAAATATGGTTGTATCTTAGGGCTTGGCTGTAGACAATGGATCGTGTGATGGAGTCAGGATGAAAGCTGGAGGCATGTAGGTAAGTATAGGGGTCAGTAGCTTTCCGGTATAGGGTGGTGTTTATGTGACCATTGTTTATTTGCACTGTAGTGTCCAGGAAGTGGATCTCTTGTGTGGACTCCTCTAGGGTGTGGGAGTTGCTGTTCTATCCTTTTCTCTAACTAGACAGGAAAAGCAGCTGTTCCACTCGCATTCTCTCTCTCAGCTTCAAAGGAAAGATTACGATCAAATAATAAATTTGATGCAATAAACCAGACAGTGGTTACCCTGAAAAACTTTATTAGCTTTCTAAACAAATTTATAAAGAAAAATGCCTTCTGAAAAGAGGTGAACAAAATCCCAGACTTGTTAGTCATTGTTACAGTAATAGATGCATCCGATGAAGTGAGCTGTAGCTCACGAAAGCTTATGCTCAAATAAATTGGTTAGTCTCTAAGGTACCACTAGTACTCCGTTTCTTTTTGCAAATATAGACTAACACGGCTGCTACTCCGAAACCTAATAGATTCATGGTTTTTCTTTTTCACCCCTCATTCAGAAGACAAGTATTGTAAAGAAAGCATCCATTTGTGTTGGTGCAACATTTTTACTGTTCCCTAATTTGATTATCTGGCTCTTCCCTTTCGCCCCGGTTACACAGTTGGCAATGTGTGTGATGGAGGTGCTCTGGCTCCCAGCCAAAGGGATTAATATTGCTTTTCTCAGACTGTATTCATGTGCCTTGTTCTCAAGGCAAAGATAGTCACAAGACCAGAAGATGGCATGACATTAATCAATTTCTAGGATACTGACTAACAAGATTGAGAAATGTACAAACATAACCTGTTCTTGTAACCATCTTAATAGTGCAGTCTTGCATTACAAGATCAGAGATGGAGAATTCATTTGTGCTCACAAGCATGAACAGCTCCACACTATTCTCGCATGACAAAGTATTTGCACTCTTGGGAAGGTTGGTGCAGTTTAGAAAAATAATGTATTTTCTATGAAGGGTGTAAAATGCACTAAAATTAAGTGGAACCAGATTTTGTAATGTAATCTCTTTTGTTTTTCTGCACTGAGCTTTATAAAAATATTAGATATTTCAAAGGTAAAAACACTTGCTGGCTGCCAGTAAAGTAAATTGGAATTGTAAGGCAACACTTTTTCCCTTTAGATGGACGCTGTCCTTCCTAACAGGTATTATTTAGCTGTCCTCGCTACATAAAATGATTGGTTAAGTGATCTGCCTACGATGGCAATATTGGGGATAAAAATACATTTTTAAATTGGACAAACATTAGAAAAATGCACAATGTGGTCACACAATAACAATCTGTGTTCCTCAACTTTAATTGCATATGATTTTCCTGTCTTTTTATCATATCTTTGAAGAGACATGTACTTGTATTTCACAGAAATTGCCTTGAAGAACCCCTGGCCCCCCTTTCACACTCCCATATCCTAAAGAAAAAACTGCACTTTGGCTTTGTCTATTGATAATGAGTCTGCATTATGTAAGTGTATTTGTGTTCAACAGTGAACTTTTTTGACTTTGTGTGCTGTTTATACTAGTTTATATAAAAAATAAATAAAAATCAAAATGCACCAAAGACCAATCCAATAGATTTTTACCGCAACTGATCTGTACAGTATTCCTTTTTAAAAACAGGGTATCATCTTGGAGGTCTCAGGGAGTTAATTTCAATTAGAGAATGAGTCTCTTAATAATAAAATGCACCTAGATGGTTAACAGATCTCGCAAGAGAAGGGCAGACTTTCAAAAGTAGAAAATGGTTGCTAGGCATCTTTCTGCCATGTGTGCCTTTGAAAATCTCCCCCTGAACCTCTGAAAATATTTGACCCTTTTTATCTTGAATCTATGTTGTCTATAGTATTTAGTAGTTTGTTTATAAGTTGTACTGTCTCTTGGAATATATTTGCATTCTTGGGTAGGTCAGTGCAGTTTAGAAAAATAGCATATCTTCTAACAAGTACGTGGTAATATACCTGCCTTCCAACTTCTAGAGCGGGTATCCTACGAACTGTATCACTGACTACACGACCCTACCTGATTCATTCCCTAAATCCTGTGCATGTAATGAGGCAGTGGTCCTGTGGGGAAAAGTCTTGAATTATGTGATCATATGCTATACCATAATGCGTATGCACAAGGGGGCTAAATTAAAGTTGCACTGGCTAGCTTTATATTCTGGCATTTCCAAACATTTAAGTGCTCGACTTTGCAACATAAATAAAATAAAAGGTTCTGGAATTAAAATTTTTTTGGGGAAAAAAAAGGTTTTAAGTAATTTTATTGTATGTAGGCACCTTTTTGGAAAGGTTTTCTAGCTGAGAATTCAAGGCAAAGAGACCATTCATTAAATTCATTTCCTTTCATATCCTTTAGGATATAAGATATAATAGTCTTGAATTGTTGGGATAAATATGTTGGGATGATTATAGAAGTTTATCTCCCTAGAAGAAATAACTTTCAGTAGCTGCAGAATGAAAAGAGGTAAATGACAGTAGATTTTCACATGGATTTAAACCATCTAGTCAATAACTATAATCCATTTTTTGTAAACCGATTGACAAACGTGCAGGGATTTCCTTAGCTAAGCTATAATTACTTTAAAGAAAAACACCCTATACATTTCCTGTAAAGTATGTAACATATTGCTAAAGCACAATAGTTAAATTCCCTTTTTGTAGAAACTTGGTAAGCCAAATGAGCTGCTGAGGGGAAAAATGAATTTGCTTTTGTAAATTTATATCAAATTTAGGATAGTCAAAAGAGAAGCTTTGCTTGATATAATGCTTATTATCGCAATTGGGCTTGAGAGGTCAACTTTTATTATTTTAATTTTAAGCCTGTTTGAAGATTTTGCTCTTACAGCATATTTAGTCTTGCGGCGAGATCTACAATACAGACCTATATCAGTTGAGCCCTGCATGGAATCAAATTATATCCTCGAATAGGAATCTGTCTCTGCAGCGGCGAAAGGAGCAGAACGTGCGGCTGCCGCTCCCAGCAGCCAGTGCCCCATGCCGGCAGCTCCTCCGGCACAGCTGTACCGCCCCCAGCCCCACCCACTGGGACAGGCACCAGGCTCACCGGCAGCTGTCTCTGGTTGCCCTCTCGTTTCCAAGCAGCACACATGCCCCCAGACAGGAGATGCAGACAGCTGCGTGGAAGAGACAGGGGCAGAGCTACGGGCGGTACAGCTGCCCCGGAGGAGCAGCGGCCCCACGTTATGCTCCTTTTGCTCCTGCGGTTCTGCGTATACCGATTTATATCCACGGATATCCGCATCCGTGGATATAAATTTGTATCCACACGGAGTTCTATATATCAGTATAACTACGACACTCAGGGGTATAAAAATCTACCCTGTGAGTGATGCAGTTCTACTGACCTATTCTCAGGCGTAGACAGCTCTGTGTTGACAGGAGACCTCCCATTGACATAGCTACTGCCTCTCAGGGAGGTGGATTGACTACCTCTCTCCCAATGGCGTAGTAGCTGTAGCACTGTACATGAAGACAAGCCCTGAGTGTTAATCTGGTAGAAGGCAGTTAAAATAGTAGGTAACTTGAACTTGATAAATCTTTTTGACCTTATGGCTGCAGCATTTTTCCACTCCCTCATGCTCATTTTAGCATTGAGCATAGGGCTGGGTGGGTGTATGTGTGTGCGCGTCAGTGGGGATCATATGTAAAAGGTAAAGTTCTTCTGCAAGTATAAGCGTGAGAGCAGGCATTGTGTTTTTAATACAGTAGCTGAAGTACAAGGGTCATTTTAAAAATGTGGCATATAACTTTAATGTGTTATACAGAGGCATAGATTAAGTACGTGTATAACTAGTTGCAAGTTTGGGACCCAAAAATGCACGTTGGTAATTTTTTTTAATGTACTTTTGTTGTGGATTAAGACTGACCGTGCAAAAATCTCTGTAGACTGCCATAAAAATGTATTGTGGATCTTATTATGCTTCCAATCAGCTCTAGTGATTTTTATTTTTGGTCTGGCTTTGAGGATTGTCCATTCTTCCATTATTGTTCTGGATGCAAGTATATTGAATAACTGCTTAATTTTGTTTCTAGTAATGTCCATAGACATTAGAGACTAGAAACTGTTACTCAATTCGTCTTTCTGTTGTCCTGAAGAGTTTGTAAATGTACCAAGCATAGAAGCTTCCACTGCTTCCCATGGGAGATTATTCCACAGGTTCATCATATATTTCCATGTCAGGAAGGTTTTCCTACTATACAGCCTAAATATTCCTTTTAATTTCATCATTCTGGTTATATATCCCCTCTTACTATTCTAAATAACTGCAGTGGAGTTTTCCTCTTCAGTCTCATGACTTAAATGGATTTGTGCCTGCTGACATCACTGGTGAATTTTGCCCCAAGTGTGTAAGACTTATCTCATACAGGTGTCAGAATTATTGTAGAAAGTAACATCAATTTTCTAAGGCCGTGTTTCTCAAACTGTTTATCATTCAGCCCACGATGTGCTACGTGGGCCGCAGGTCCACCACAGTCCCCCCACAGTCCCCTATGCCTAGAGCCCCTGCCCAGAGCAGGGCCAGGAGCTGAGCCATGGGCGACAGACCCCCGCGTCAGACTGGGCAGCTGAACCCTGGATGCTGCCCGGCGGGGCCGTGTGGCCAGACTGTGGGACCCCCGCTGGGAGGGGCCGGAGAGCTGGAGCCCGGGATGCTGTTGTACGCGGCCAGGCAGCAGCTGGAGATCGACCCCGAGACTCCTCCACCTGGGGCTGGACAGCCAGACCCTGGGACCCAGCAACCGGACCTGACCCCAGGAGCAGAGCCCCACCTAAAACCTGGGGATGCTGCAGAACCCCAGCAAAGCTCTAGTTCCCAGCACCCCACCACCACTGCCCAGAGCGCCTCCCCCCAAAAAACCTATCCACAGACCCACTCTCCCGCACCCTATGGCACTCACCAACCTCCTGCTGGCAGGAGCGCTCATAGAATATCAGGGTTGGAAGGGACCTCAGGAGATCATCTAGTCCAACCCCCTGCTCAAAGCAGGACCAATCACCAATTTTTGCACCAGATCCCTAAATGGCCTGTTCAAGGATTGAACTCACAACCCTGGGTTTAGCAGGCCAATGCTCAAACCACTGAGCTATCCCTCCCTGCCACAAGCTATCCCTCCCCCCCATGCAAGATGCTGTCTCCCCCTCAGCTACTCTCGCCCCCTACCTGACCAGTATGGCAAATTTTGAATTTTTTTTAACACACAGCTGGGCCGCAGGTTGAGAACTGCTGTTCTAAGGATATAAGTCAGAGGTGAGCAATGCCCGCGGGACCCTCCTGCCCAGCCCCCTGAGCTCCTGGCCCGGGAAGCTAGCCCCCGGCCCTTCCCCCACTGTTCTCCCTCCCGCGCAACCTCAGCTCACTGTGCCGTCAGCGCAATGCTCTGGGCGGCAGGGCTGGCAAGCTCCTGGGGCAGTGCAGCTGCACAGCCGCGGCCTGAGCCGGTGCTCTGTGCTGCACGGGGCGTGGCTGGCTCCAGCTGGGCAGCGCAACTGTAGTGCCGCCAGCCACCAGTGCTCCAGGCAGTGCGGTAAGTGGGGGGTTGGATAGAGGGCAGGGCAGTTCGGGTGGGGGTTGGTCAGGGGATGGGGGTGTGGATAGGGGTCAGCGGGGAACAGGGAGGGGTTGAATGGGGACAGGAGTCCCAGGGGGGCAGTCAGGTAGGAAGGGGGGTGGGGGGCAGTCGGGGCAGGGGTGGTCGGATGGGGCAGTCAGGAGTCAGAGGAGGGGTTGGATGGGGCGGCGGGGGGGCAGTTGGGTGGGGGTTCCGGGGTGATCAGGAGACAAGGAACAGCGGGGGGTGGATGGGGCAGGGGTCCCGGGGGGGACATCAGGGGGTGAGAATCGGGGGCCGAGCCACACCTGGCTGTTTGGGAGGCACAGCCTCCCCTAACTGGCCCTCCATACAATTTTCGAAACCCGATGCAGCCCTCAGGCCAAAAGGTTTGCCCACCCCTGGTTTAAGTGGATCATTTTGACGTCTTTCTCTTCTACCACCAGAGCCCAGTATGTTAAGCAGTTTCTGTTTAATATCTGGTGGTCGTTGTTCTATTTCCCTCCATTTTTTAATGAGCATGTTCTGTTTTGTTTTTCCTTTATACTATATTAATACCTAGATTCTTTTCTTTGTAAAGGAATCACAAGGTAGCTTGTCATGCAGTTACTTGTTTTATCCCCCTAGGGGTTGCTCTTTCTCTATAATATCTCAGTATCTTCAGTATGATATTTTAATCTGGAGTGTGTTTGCATGTAATGAATGTTTTGCTGATACAACTCAACAGAAGAAAGTTCTCTTTTGTCTCAAACTTATTAATGTTGTTCATCTTGCTGACTGTGTTCTTGTCAGAACATTCTATAGTGATTTTGGGACTGAATCAGCATAGTTATGGTTTGTAACTGAATAAAAAGAAATCAGACCTAGCTAGATTATTTTATTAAGCTTACAGTTCAGACTGAATCTTTATAAACTAACTTTAAAAAAAATCCTACCCCCCCCTTCCCAGTGTAGTTTAAAGTTCTAACATTCCTATTCTTGTTGTATTTATTATCAGCTTTTCACTGAAAGGAAACTTAAATTATGTTCTGGCTGAGTGTTACTGCTAGGTTGGTGCAGAATAAACAGATACAAATCTTGGGTTTTAAGGGCTGTGGTTGCAACTTTATTCATAAATTTGATTAAACTCAGTCTGTGATCTGAACTATTAACTGCTACCAAGTTGACACAGTCATTGTGGTCTTCCTGTAATAGGCCCAACTGGCACTAGGAGCTGAAGTACCATAAAAAAATAAGTTTCCACCCCCTATACTTGTGAAAAGAATAAGGGTATGCTGATAGCAGTGTATTGTGCAATAATGCTGTCCCTTTCATCAGTGGTAACCGCAGTCTGAATTTAGCTCACCTGTTCCTTTCTGAGCTCAAGTGTGTGACACAGGGATAAGACATGGCTGTTTATACCTCCAGGGACTCTGCCACAGGAACACCAGGGAATTCATGCTAGTTGGCTATCAAAGAACTCTCCTATTCACAAAAGAATGTGAGCTGTAAACAAGTGGGACCTTGTGGCCCATCAGGTGAACACCTCCATGGCTAAGGAGCTCAAGGTCTCTGTAAACTATTCAGCTTTTGCTTAATCACTACTCTAGTTTTTTTAACCCTTATACTGCAATGGTCCACCTTTGCTAGTAGCGGTATACCTTCCTAAACCCACTGCAGTACAGTTATGGACAAGACATGCAGGGCAGCTGAACAGTTCTGCCGAATCAGCAAAAATTCTTCCTTATTCTGTCCCTTAGGCTTTGTCTACGCTATGCAGCTTTTAGCTTTTATTTACATACAGAGTCAACCAGAAAGGAGCACACAGGAAAAAATAAGCCATGGGGGTTAGCCTGGTCGTGTGCTAAGACAATAAACTTTGGGAGCATATGTTGGAGATGAAGAAGACACCCCTTTATCCTGCACTTAGGAAGTAAACTGACAGCACATTTACATTCATGAAAACGGGATCCCAATCAGCCTTGCAAAAGGCTTTGAATGAGATAAGACTGCCTTAGTCAGGAAGTTAGCCTGTTACGTTTAGTCTCTAACAGTCATGTTATGATTTTGTTTCATATGTAACCCTTCTGTCTTGATTATCCTTACTCACGCTCTCTTAAATCTTGATCATTGATAATAAATTTGATTGTTTTCACTATAATTGTATCTCAGTGCTGTGATATTATAAAAGGAGTAGATCTTGAGCTAAATCAAACAAGCTGGTGTGTGCACTGTCCCTTTGGGGATAGTAAACCTTGTATTTCTGAGTGTTCAGTGGATAAGGGGCTACAGGGGAACTCTTCAAAGGCTCTCGAGTAGTGGGGTGCACCTGTTGTTAACCTGCAAGGCAAAATGAGGACTGGCACAGCCCATTGGAGATTGTTTGGATGACTAACACACTGGTGGTGTCAAGGAGCTGGTACCCAGACAAGCGCTGGAGGCAGGTGCAGTAACCAGATGACTCACAATCCTGGGCACTCTGAGAACCACCACATTCCACAATTTAACTTTACACTGGGAAACTGGGGTATTTCCCTTGTGTAGACAAGTTCTCAATGGACTTTGTTCAGGAATTGGGGAAAGAAATGCTCCCCACCAACGTGGGGGCTTGATGCACTGTGGCTGCACAGATACTGTCCTTTTGCCACAGGCCAGGGGCTGTAGTTGCAGCTAGGATCCATTTGTGTTCTTTCTACTGGATGGCTAGGCATATGGATTCAGTTACCTGAGAAAAAAATGTATTACCCATACTAGAGCAGCAGCCAGCAAAAGTTCATCTATACAGCTAGTAAGTCATTAGCATAGTCAGGACTCAGGGTTTTCAAGACAGGGTGATTATAAACACCTGACCCCTGCCTGCACCACTACTATTGGTAGTAATAATGCAGCTGTAGAGTTGTTGTGGGGGAAAATATACACAAACTTTCCTAGTGAAGGCAAAACTGTAATGGCAGATCCAGTGGCCATTCTCGCAATATGTTGCCCCATTCTGCATTATCTTAGGGAGGGAAAAGTCGTGAACAAGAACTTCATAGCAAATAGATTCTTTGGAGTCCCTCTTTCTGGTTTCTGAATGGAACTGGTGAATTTCTCTTTCGGTCTTTCCATGCCTGCTGAGAATCCTAGCATTTGGGCAACCCTGTGAGAGCCTCTAATGACCAAGTCATCAATAGAAAGCCTTCCTTTTATCAAAAAGTGTTATTAGATATGTGGACAGCCTCAAGAGAGGGACAGAAAAATTATTTGATGTCTCGTTGAAAGCAATAATACTTCCCAGCAATGACAAGTATTGCAGATTTACTCAGTCCAAGTGCCCTCTGAAGATGGATGGGAAATCCCATTAGATCTGCTACATGTCAGTTTCTTTGTTTTATTCTGCGGCTCTGCACTGATGTATGATAATAGCTGTCTGCATAAAGGTGTGCATTTATTATAACCTGTAAAGTACAGACAAAATGGGATAAGTGATATACCAAGGGAATGAGCTGTGTTTATTTTATGTTTTTTTATAAGCAAACACTCAGGATGTTAGAATTTCGTGGGTAAATTGGGAGCTGCCAATGCTGCCTCTCTGATTAATGTTACTGAAAGATTTTTTTCCAGTAAAGCTGCAAAAGGCAAATATTAGTATAGTTGTACACTGCAATATGTTACACACTTATTTGGTACATGTAATATTAAAAAGCTTTTTAAATGAAACCTTTTAAACAGAAATACTTAGTACTATTGTTTCCCCGATGTCAAGCTTTAGGGTGGTAACTATTACATATACAAGTAGCTTTTTTGGAGAAAGCCTCCATTACCTTAGTTTCTAAGTGCCTCACAATCTTAAATGTAGTTATCCTCCCAGTACTCCATTTATATAGGGAAGTATCCCATTTTGGTTTTGTAATTGTATTGTGGGGATAGTGATGTTAAGGTATCTAGATCTTTGGATAGGCATCTTTTTATTTTAAATATAAATAAAAATGAAAATTAAATTTCACAGATGGGGAACTGAGGTATAGAAAGACTTGCCCAAGTGACTTGGCCAAGATCACACAGCAAGTCTGTGGCAGGAAAGGCAATCAACCCAGGTCTCCAAGTCGAAGGCTGTCACCCTCGTCACTGGATCACCCATACTCCCCTTCAACTTCTGTGTATAAATATACATCTTAAGACATGATTTTTCCTTTGTTTTATTTTAATGTTTTTCATACTTCAGGTTATAAGATACTTTCCCCCCACTCCCCAGTTGCTTATAACATTGCCAAACTTAAACTATTTGGGATGGAATTTTACATGCTGGATGTCTGCCTCAGGCTGGCCTTTTTAAAAAAAAAAAAAAAAAAAAAGTTGCATCCAGAATGATTCAGCTGTTTCTGAGAATGAGGTAAGGGAAAAATATTGTTTTGCCATGTTTAAAAAAAAGTTCTTACAACCATTTGGTTGAGAAGCTCTAGTGATTCCTTGCTTTGAAGCAAGGATTTAAAATTTGCAGGAGGCAATCTCTCTGTCCGCGATGTGCCTTCAGGGCTGGCTCCAGGCACCAGTGTTCCAAGCAGATGCTTGGGGCAACAGTTAAAAAGGGGAGGCAGTTCCTCCGGCCATGGCAGCAATTCGGCAGTATCTTCTCTGTTCTGCCCGCGGCGGCGGCAATTCGGCAGCAGCTTCTCCCCCTTGCTGGCCGCAGCAGCAATGTTTTTCATTGCTTGGGTCGGCAAAAACTGTAGAGCCGGCCCTGTGTGCCTTTCACTGTTTCTGTGAAAATTTGCCCAAATGTGGCCAAGTTATAAACCTTTGAAAAAAATCTCAGTTCAGAAGTGCACAGTAGAGATTTGTTAGATCTTCACCGCTGAACTGTGAAGATTCTCCAGTCTTCACCACTTCTGGTATGAATGGACTGTGCAAGCTCCATCACCAGAACAACTGGGCATGTTCTAGCCCAGGGCTACAGGGCCTCTGCAGGGCTTGTCCTGCAATTGCAGCTCCTGGTTGCTGCAGGCTGGGATGGAACCTGCACTGTGAGAAGGGAGACTCTCTCTCTCTCCTGTGCTTTCCTTGACACCCAGGCAACATTGGAAGAGGAAGGTGCCTGACTTAAAAGCAAAGTTGACAATAGCTAGCATGGCAGGCAGGAGACCGGGGGAAGGACTTGGACGGTGTATGTAAGAGAATGGGACTGGAATGAGGAGACAGGAGTGGGACAGGCTGGAGATGGCAGGGCAGAAGGGACTTAGGACTAAGACAATTGAATGCTGTCCTAGAGAAAAAAGAAAAGGAGTACTTGTGGCACCTTAGAGACTAACCAATTTATTTGAGCATGAGCTTTCGTGAGCTACAGCATAGATCTATGCAGGAAATAGCCCGACTTGATTATGTAAAGAGTTGTCACTTTGGATGGGCTAGCACCAGCAGGAGAGTGAATTTGTGTGGGGGGGTGGAGGGTGAGAAAACCTGGATTTGTGCTGGAAATGGCCCACCTGTTGATCACTTTAGATAAGCTATTACCAGCAGGACAGTGGGGTGGGAGGAGGTATTGTTTCATGATTTCTGTGTGTATATAAAGTCTGCTGCAGTTTCCACGGTAAACATCTGATGAAGTGAGCTGTAGCTCACGAAAGCTCATGCTCAAATAAATTGGTTAGTCTCTAAGGTGCCACAAGTACTCCTTTTCTTTTTGCGAATACAGACTAACACGGCTGTTCCTCTGAAACCTGTCCTAGAGAACTGGCTTCTGTCCCTTTTTCTGCCACAGAGTTCCTGTGAGATTTAAAGTCATTTAAACCAGATTTTTCCAGCTGGTGACTAATTTATGTGCTCTTCATTTTTTGGGTGTCTGATTTGATACACTGGAATCTGATCTGCAGAAGTGATGAACACTAACTGGTGCAACTGAAGAACAAGGGAGCTGTGCTTGAACATACAGAGTGTTCTAAATGCTAAGTACTCAAAACAACCCGCATCTGGTCCTAGGCATCTCAAATTAAGTGCCCACGATTAGTGGCCTTAATATTTCTGTGCCTCAGCTGCCCATCTGTAAACTGCCTCTCACCAGGTTATCATGAAAATAAATTTGTTTGTGAAGCATGATATTCTAGAGGTGAGTCCATGAGGAAATGAATATTCTCTCTTCAATGCAGGGTTTGAATAGTATGCAGTAAATAAGGTATAGGGTCACACTTTGAACAATAAGGATATAACAAAATGTTCAATAGCTGTTCATTATGTGAGCACCGACCATCCTGTGCACTAAATGAGGCAGGCGCTCTGCAGAAAAAATATTATGTGATCATGTAATGAAAGACTGTACCATAATGCATAGGCACAAGAAGGCTGGAATTAAAGTTGCACAGGCTTACCTTCATTCTTGCATTTCCCAACTTGAGTGCTTGACTTTGCAACTTTCAAGATTTTTTAGCAGTATTTTTGTGTGTAATTTCCTAGGTTGTAAACTTTGTAAACTCCTGGAATTTTGTACTTACAATTGAGAGAGAAACTTTGTTATATGGCAGGTCTCAGATCACAAATTCTGCTTCCACTACAGAGTTCCATGAATGTAGGTAGAGCACAATAAGGGAGACGTCTACCATGGAGAGGAGAATTTTGATCTTACAAGAAATATACTAAAGAATACCTAATGTATTGTTAAAGGCCTCTGGATTATGCAACAATTGTATTCTTTAAAACCAAAAGAGATTCAGCCAAGACAACAGTCTTACAATGTGGTTTTATTAAGACAAGAGAATTTCCTGTTTTTATTTATTTTTGTATATATTATATAGTGTGTGTGTGTTCTACCTGTATTCATGAAAATCTACAGGGACAGTAGAATTTGATTCAATATCTGCCTCATAGTTGACAGAGAAGTGTTATCATAAGTTTACAAAGCTCTAGGATGTCTAGAGTTGGAACAGGGATTGAAGAGAAAAATAATGTTTCAGACAGAACATCTCTATAAATAATCATGTTTAACTCCATATTCTCTGTTCTGACCTACTGTTCACAATATAATCTCACCTGTATGCATTTGTTCTCTGTTCCTACCTTCTTACAGGGATTTTCAGTTGTTATACAGGAGAGAGTTAAATTAAATGTCCAGATTTTTTTTGTGTGAAATTGAAAGCCCAGCTGGTTTGCCTGTTCTCCCCCACCCCCAAGAAAAAAATAGATGCAGAGGGGAAATGTGGAATTATGTGGTTGTCCAAGACCTTGGTGCTTGGGGGAACAGTATGTTCTCATAAGCCTCTCATAAATATCTGGGAGATGTCTGTCTTTCTGTTTCATTTTGACTCTACCCTGAAGGTGTATCACTGCTTTGATTCTGTGATATACAAGTAGTAAATAATGCATGAAAAGAAAAATCCAGTGTTTGGTCTCTATCTTATTCTCAAAGTCCTCTGAACTAATATGATACTTTAATTAATGTGACTTTGGATAACATAAGTTCTTTTCTTCTCTTCTATACTTTTATGTTCCATGTTTATGGTGTGTTTAACATTGTATCAATTAATCCTGTTATTTGTATGCAGTGTTCTACAGAGCTTTCTAAATGTACACCATTTACCTTTATTAATCAAAAAGGTCAAGTGTTTGAAAGAATGATTGTTTGTAAGGAAAAGATTATCTTAAAAAGCCCCAGAAATAACCTATAGCTTGTTTAGATGTATAGCTTGCAGAATGTCGTTAGTTACTAAGCAATACTGTAGAGAGGAGGATGTCAGAAAGCATGTGCACACACTCACACAAAAAGTAAATGTTCATGTATACCAGATTCGAATACCCTTATTCATGTTGAATATATCACCTTACTCCACACACAATTTCACTGACTTCAACAGGGCTATTTGAGGAGTAAGGTACTACTCATTGTTACTAAAGGTATGGGAATCTAGCCTGAAGCAATTTGCTTACAAAGCATTCCACTCAGATCGAAGTCTCAAGGAAATGTATGTCAGTGTTTAACTAAGTCCTGCTTTGTCCTGCAATACAATCTGATGTGTTTTGTCATTTTTACAGATTTCTGTGAGCTGCAGAGTCAATAAAGAAATGTCCATCCTACAGTGATGCTTGCACCTCATTGACTTGACTACAGAGTTTTCAACAGAAATTGAATATGGCCTAGTAGGATTGACCTTTGGAGAATTTATGATGTCCTCCGGTATTAGTAGAAGCAAGAACCGGCAGGCTGTGAACCTGCAGGGAGTTGACCCAGAAACATGCATGATAGTGTTTAAAACGCACTGGGGACAGGTAATATAATTCAGTAATACTTGATAGTTTTATTGATTTGAAGTAGGTTGTGTTCATAGGAATCCACTCAAAGCAAAGACTGGTATGGTAACATTGCACTTTCCAGAAACAAGCCTGTATTTCACAGAGTTTATTGGCTAACATTAAAACATGTTTAATAATATTATAACTCAATTTTTGAACTACAGTAGAACCTTGCTAATCCACACTGAGATAGACCTCAAATTTGCAGCAAAGAGAGAGATAATGTTGCCTAATGATCTGGTACTGGAATTGAGAGACCTAGATTCTGTTTCCAGCTCTCCCAATGACTCACTGGGGTATTACGCAGGTCACTTATCTTCTCTGTGCCATTGTTTCCCTATCTGTGTAATGGGGGGAATAATGCTTAATCACCTTTTGTGCAATGTGCTTTTAGATCTAAGGGTGAAAAGCTCTTCTGGTATTAATAATTGACTACAGATTTTCAGGTTGCATGGTGTAATTTACATATTACTGGCTTCTTCTCCTGCCAGGTGCTTTTTCAAAAAGCTGTTGTTTGTATTGTGCTGAAAAGGAAGGTGACCTAGGGTCTTTATTGTTCCTGAAACTCTGTTGTAGGGTTTGAAGAGCCACCTGGTGGCTGATCTTGTGATGACCACTAAAGCCCAGATCCTCAAAGTTATTTAGGCACCTAACTCTCATTGAAACCAATAGAGGCTTGAAATCAATGGGAGTCAAGTTCCTTTGAGGACCTTAGTGCCACTGAGATGTTAAGCTACCATCATTTTAGGAGAGCTGTCACTAACCTGTGTTGCTGTCATATGGACTGATGTGTTGCAGGAGAATCTGTAGTGATCAGCAAATTTCTGATGCCTGAGAACAATGGACCATTAGTGAGGATCTGCACTGGCATCCTGTAGTGAGGAAACTCTAATTTAAACATCTTGTAGTATTCAGCCTAGTCAAGGGAGCAAACTGAGGTGGCCTCTGCTCTGTTCTGTGTGGGAGAACAGCTCACCTCAGCTCTGCTGTCTCCCCTTGAGGAGGGAGAGAAGGCAGAAAGGGCAAGGAAGTGGTATTGTGATTTAGCCTAAAGAGCAGGGTGGAGCAGTTGCATTTATTACTTGTTCCCAATGTTGGGCTGATTACTGCAAGAGTGTGCAGGAAGCAGTTGTCTCTCTGTTCTCACTTAGCACCTTGTGTGATCATATCTTATCTGAGCACCTTCTACCACTGGAAAATAGAATGCTCAAGGCCTTGCAGAGTCTGACCATTAAATTAATAAGGGTGGTATTTTCACCCATTCCTAATTACCTTACTACATCCAAATTTTAACAAATCCTGCATACCTTACTGAGGGCAATATTTTGATAACCTTTGCTCACACTGAATAGTACCTTGCATAGGCCCATTGACTTCAGGCTTCTGTTGCACAGAGTTTGTCTGACACTGAAAGAAACTTGCCTAAGACAATAGTATATCTCCGATTTGAAGTACAGTAGAACCTATCTAATCCACACTTTAATAAATCCCAAATTTGCAGCAATGGGGCTACTTGTGCAGTAAGGGACTGGTCAGTGTGAGTAAAGATGTCGCAGTTTAGTCCAGAATGTGTGACAAGTGTGAAGTTTTAAAGATTGATTTTTCAGCGTGCAAAAAGTTTGAAGCATGAAAAGTAAAAGACGTGATCTCTTTTTATTCAACTATATATTTTTAAACATGTACACTGGGATGATAAATGTGCATTTGGTTTGTTTAGGTTGTAAAAATCCTAGAGAAGCATGACCCTTTGAAAAATACTCAGGCGAAATATGGGGCAATTCCACCAGATGAGGCCAGCACTGTGCAGAATTATGTGGAGCATATGCTTTTCTTATTAATTGAGGAGCAAGCAAAAGATGCTGCAATGGGGCCTATCCTTGAGTTTGTAGTCACAGAGAACATAATGGAAAAACTCTTCCTTTGGAGCTTGAGGCGGGAGTTCAACGATGAGACAAAAATTGAGCAGCTGAAGATATATGAGATGCTGGTTACTCAGTCCCATCAGCCTGTGCTGCACCACAAGCCCATCTTGAAGCCTTTGATGATGTTGCTGAGCTCTTGCTCAGGAACGGCCACACCAGCTGTGGAGTTGGAGCTGGTCATCCTGCTGAACCAACTCTGCTCTATCCTAGCCAAAGATCCTTCCATTCTGGAACTGTTTTTCCACACCAGCGAGGACCAAGGAGCTGCCAACTTTCTCATTTTTTCCCTTTTGATTCCCTTCATCCATCGGGAAGGAACAATAGGTCAGCAGGCTCGTGATGCTCTGCTCTTCATAATGTCCCTGTCAGCTGAGAACAACGTTGTTGCAAATCACATAGTAGAAAACACCTACTTTTGTCCTGTAAGTTGTTGGGTTTTGGGGTGTTTTTTTTTTTTTTACCATAAATTTACTTTCTCTCTGTAACTTTTCACTTTTTTGCTTTTTTCTTCCACTATCCTTTTTAGGAAAGATGAATTCATTTTACTTATTCCATAATTCTAAACTATAAGGCTGGAAACCATCCTAGTCCTGTAGAAATTACAGATGCTATAGGGATGGGCGAGGAGAGAGGGGTTGGCTGGCAAGGGAAACAGTTTTCACCATTAACCACCATCTTGTTGAACAGAGGCTTCCTTTATCAAATTTGGCAGTAGGGGGCCCTGTTCTGAGACTTTTAAACCAGTATTTATGTTCAGCTTTAGAACTTGTTAGAAATCTAACTTTACAATTTAAACAATAATAAACCTATTACTTTAAAGAGACAACCAATCAACCCTCCCGCAGCAGAATAGCTGTTTGCTAAGCAAATGTTAAACAAGGGTGCAAAGATGGATTTTTCTTGTTTCACTGCTTCTTTGCTTGCCTCCAAGTAAAATAAGAAATTGGGGCCTGAGATGAAATTATAGGTGCTACATATGGTATTTGGGAAAGAGGGCCAAAACAGAGCTATATAGACTACCTGAAAAAAATCACCTTTTTCTGGTTTGGTATTTAATTCTTATTTACATACTATGTGGCTTGTGTTTTAGTCTGATAATAAAAGACGAGGCACATTTTAAATGGGAAAAGAAAATCTTGTCTAGTTAGCATAGAACTGGGATTTAGCAATATTTGTTCTGGCTTTGTCAGTCACCTCTGCCACAGGCTTGCTATGTGACCTTGGGCAAGTTAACATTTTTGTCTCAGATCCCCTATGTACAATATGTCAATATAATGGTATCTGGAGTATTGAGGCTTATTTTATACATTTACAAAGCACTTGTTGATTCTTGAATGTCTATACATATAAAATGATGGAGTCTGAATTAGCTGTTACCACTCAAGAAAGAGACCTTGGAGTCACTGTGGATAGTTCTCTGAAAACATCCACTCAATGCGCAGAGGCAATCAAAAAAGTGAACAGAATGTTGGGCACCATTAAGAAAGGGATAGATAATAAGACAGAAAATGTCATATTGCCTCTATATACTTCCATGGTACGCCCACATCTTGAATACTGTGTGCACATGTGGTCGCCCCTCCTCAAAAAAGGGATTGGAATTAGAAAAGGTTCAGAAAAGGGCAACAAAAATGAATATGGAATGGCTGCCATATGAGGAGAGATTAATAAGACTGGGACTATTCAGCTTGGAAAAGAAATGACTAAGGGGGGGATATGATAGATGTCTGCTAAATCAAGATTGGTGTGGAGAAAGTAAATAAGGAAGTGTTATATACTCCCTCTCATAACACAAGAACTAGGGGTCACCAAATGAAATTAATAGGCAGCAGGTTTAAAACAAACAAAAGGAAGTATTTCTTCACATAATGCACAGTTAATCTGTGGAACTCTTTGCCAGAGGATGTTGTGAAGGCCAAGACTATAGCAGGGTTCAAAAAAGAACTAGCTAAATTCATGGAGGATAGGTCCATGAATGGCTATTAGCCAGGATGGGCAGGGATGGTGTCCCTAGCCTCTATTTGCCAGAAAATGGGAATGGGCAACTTGATGATTACCTATTCTGTTCATTCCCTCTGGGGCATTTGGCATTGGCCACTGTCGAAAGACTGGATACAGAGTTAGATGGACCTTTGGTCTGACCCAGTATGGCCTTTCTTATGTGTATAGAAGTCCAAAGTATTTTTATTCAGGATATTTTTCACTGATTACTGCTTTGCCCAGCTCCGAATCAGAGAACGGTCTGCACAACCAGAGATTATGGCCATCAGTCAGAAGCTATAAATGCAGATTTTGATTAAAAATATTGTGTCAATAACTATTTAAATTATAAATATCTTTCTCCATGTGATTTCTCCCTCCCCCCATTAATTGCTAATAAATCCTGCATTGTGGCAGCTTTCCCTACCCCCATGGAGACAACCCTCCACAGAGCATCGGAAGGGTATGTGGGTAGGAGATTGTGTCTAGGACTCAAGTTGTCTATCACTTTCACTGCTGACCCAGTGCATGCTTGCTGGCAACATCACACATGTAAACTGCTCCAGTTCAGAGAAGCAGTAAACGGTCCATGGCAGGGCATAGTAATTGCTTGGCCTGAGCACTCCTACAGTGAAAGAGATGTCTCCTGTGCCAGACATGCAAGAGGCAATGCATTGACATCACACTCACACCTTCCCCATGTGCCAGCTGCCTCAGGCAAAGGCAGGCATTGGGACTGTTGATAAAAACAAAAATGACCACAAAACCTCCTTCTCTTCCTACATGAATATTCCCACATTTAGACGCAAATCCTGAATACAGAAGCTAGCCTGAATAGACAGGTTGGGACAAGGACAAGATGTCTTCCTCCCCAGCCAATGTCAGAGTTGCTCACTGGAGGCTAGTTCTTCCTAATGGCCCTTTTTTGATCAACCTTTCAACTCCATCCTGCAACCTCCTTGGTGAGGTAGTGTGAAGCAGGGCTCAGACCAAGCCTGAATTTGGTAGCAGCCTAAAAAACAGGTTTCTGTCTAACTTTTGATGATTCACTTTTACAATTCTGAACACCATACCCATACATGGCAAATAATGAAGCAGTCTCTTGCACCGAGAGGCTCTGTTTGACCTAATTTAAATAGATACTACTAAAGAATACATGAGCTTGGTTTTTCAATTGTCCTTCAGATAAATACCATTATTGAATCTACGCAATAACTTCCATAATTACATTTGCCAATTAATTTTTAAAAAAAAGTCTTTAGTATAAAAAGATAAAAGCCAACTATCTTAACCTACGAACAGCGGGGAACTGTGATTGACAAAAAGCTTTCTTAATTAAAATGATTGTCAGAGTGTGTTAGAATCAGATTTTCTGAACAGTAATGAGACTAGTCCAACTCTGTAATAAATTCTAATGCAATCTTACGGTTTATGCTTCTTGTTTCCCCTGGCAAGAATTTGCCTGCCAGTACTAAGTCTTTTTTTATGTTGATCTTAACAGAATCCAGGGCCAAATTTTGCTCTGGAACAACTCTATAGGCATGAGTGGTGTCACTCTAGATCAGAGGTCCCCAAACCATGGGGCATGCCCCCCCTAGAGGGCTGTGGAGGAATGTTTGGGAGGGTACATCCGGGCCCTCTCTGCTCCAGTCCTGCCCCCAGCCATGTCCCCATCCCCAGCCTTGGCACAGCTCCGTTCCCAGTCCCACCCTCAGCCTCGGCTGTAGGCCGTGGCTCCATTCCCGGGCCGGGATCAAGGTCGGGGGAGAGACTGTGAGAAGAGCAGCACCTAACTGCAGGCCTGACCAAAGCCCCAGTTTATGGAGAGGGGTGGACAAGGGTAAGGGAGTTGCGACCCTCAAACATTTGCGGACCGCTGCTCTAGATTCTGAGATCAAACTTGGCCCCAGTTCCCTTCTGCTTGGGTACATACAATAGAAAGCTTAAAAGACTTCCTTCCTGCTATTTCCTAAGAGAAGTGACACAAGCTACTTTGATTTACTCCACTTAAAACTAGACTGGACAAAGTGTTCAAGCTTAGATTATAGGGTAGAGGGATGGATTGCATGAGCCATGGCATGGTCTACTCTTCTGAGCATAGGACTAGGAGACAAGCTCCTGAGCTTCATTCCCAGCTCTTATATAGACTTCCTCTATATCTTCAGATGAATAATTTGATTTATTTGCCTCAGTTTCCTTCTCTGTGAGTTGAACTTACCACCTACTTCCCGAGATGTAGTGAGAATTAACGTTTCTAGAGGGTTTTCTGTTGTAAAAGTTCACAAATACTGAATATTTGCTAGTAGTTACAAATACTTCCATTATGTATTGGCTCTGAGAGTGCCCACAGTTTGTGGGAGGCCCACTGTGAACACACAAGATATATAGACTATCACCAAATAACTCACA
Source organism: Lepidochelys kempii (assembly GCF_965140285.1). Lineage (NCBI taxonomy): Eukaryota > Metazoa > Chordata > Testudines > Cheloniidae > Lepidochelys > Lepidochelys kempii. Next base: position 57,534,092 of record NC_136383.1, read on the forward strand.
ACCTTGTCATAATCAATCATTGTCTTATGGGCATGACAGAAGATGTGAGTCATCAGAGGGGATTGATGTATAGAGAGTGGCCTTGAGGACCACCTCATAAGGGCATTACAGCCATAGTTAACAGCATGGAAGAAACCCTGGATATGCTTGTTGGAGAAACAGACAGATAGTGTGTTGGCACTGGTGCAGCATTGTTGGAGTGAAGGGAAAGGGGAGATGTAGAAAGAGACAAAGGAAGTCTTTCCTATCTCTGTTTTTCTATGATCTTAGCATTTATGGTTCTGTCTCTACTGGTTAAAAACAGAAAAAAAAATACAAAAATCCATGAAATAACCCCCCAAAAGTACCTTATTTTATGTGCCCAGTTACAGAAATTAAGAAGTTCTTGCTTTTAATATTTGACATTTATCACTTTATTTTTTTCTGAATTACTTAGTGCCAAGTTTGTACATATAGCTATTAATTCCTAGCAATAGCTATGTTTAGACCTTAGCCACATGGTAAAAATCCTCAAACTGTTTTGGCTAAATAAACTGCAGAAACTGCTTCCAACATAGATTCTGCTTTTGAGAACCTTATTTAAGTAATTCCATGATGAGTTGTTTGTGAACCAAGTAAAAATGTTGTATTGCATAACAACAACTTTTTTAAACATTGTTTTTTCACAGCTTCCTGAATTCTATCTTGCCTGATAGAGTGAAAAGTATGTAAGGAATAACCTTCTCTAAGGTGTGGGGTGGTTGTGAGTTTATCACTCCTTTTTTGCGTGTAGTGAGGCATGAAGTTGAAAGTCAGTTTCATCTAGTTCCAGGAAGTGAATTTGTCTCTTAATAAGAAAAGGAGTACTTGTGGCACCTTAGAGACTAACCAATTTATTTGAGCATAAGCTTTCATGAGCTACAGCTCACTTCATCGGATGCATACTGTGGAAACTGCAGAAGACATTATATACACAGAGACCATGAAACAATACCTCCTCCCACCCCACTCTCCTGCTGGTAATAGCTTATCTAAAGTGACCACTCTCCTTCCAATGTGTATGATAATCAAGTTGGGCCATTTCCAGCACAAATCCAGGTTTTCTCACCCTCCGCCCCCCCCCCCGCCCCAAACTCACTCTCCTGCTGGTAATAGCCCATCCAAAGGTTTCAGAGTAACAGCCGTGTTAGTCTGTATTCGCAAAAAGAAAAGGAGTACTTGTGGCACCTTAGAGACTAACCAATTTATTAGAGCATAAGCTTTCGTGAGCTACAGCTCACTTCATCAGATGCATATCGTGGAAACTGCAGCAGACTTTATATATACACAGAGAATATGAACCATCCAAAGTGACCACTCTCTTTACAATGTGTACAATGTGTCACACAGGAGAGTGAGTTTGTGTGTGGGGGGGCAGAGGGTGAGAAAACCTGGATTTGTGCTGGAAATGGCCCAACTTGATTATCATACACATTGGAAGGAGAGTGATCACTTTAGATAAGCTATTACCAGCAGGAGAGTGGGGTGGGAGGAGGTATTGTTTCATGGTCTCTGTGTATATAATGTCTTCTGCAGTTTCCACAGTATGCATCCGATGAAGTGAGCTGTAGCTCACGAAAGCTTATGCTCAAATAAATTGGTTAGTCTCTAAGGTGCCACAAGTACTCCTTTTCTTTTTGCGAATACAGAGTAACACGGCTGTTACTCTGAAACTTGTCTCTTAATGAGAACTGTGGGTAGTACTCAGCACCTCAGAACCAGGCCACTTATATTTAGGGGCCTAAATATGGATTTATGAATACAATGGATGGATGGTTGAATAAATGGCAGATCTAAAACCAAATTCCTGTTGACTAATCCAGTGCAATGCACAAGTAATGCAAAGCATCTAATGAAGATACTTGTTCTTGCCCAGAGTTGTCTGTAATTCTGATATGTGAATGTAAGGCATTTGTCCTATGCAGAAGTAATTTTACAGGCCAGTTAATTCCTTTCTAATCTGCCCCATCCCCTGCCTTCCTTCACTTCCCTCTCTCTGCTGGAAAAAACAAAACAAAAAACTACCTCTCTGTTAGGGGGCTTATACCTTCACCCACTTACTTCCCTGGTCCTTCTCGCATGAACAGGGAGCAACAATACCCGAAGTCCAAAGGTGCAAACTATTCGATGTTTATTGGGGTGAACTTCCAGCAAGCATGATTCCAGTTTCCTTCCTTAGTGTCCCCCTTCCCAGCTCTGACACCACAGAGCCTTACACCTGTGTCCCTGTTCCCATTCCTGCCCTTAGCCAAACATGATTCCTATTTCCTTACCCCCATTCCCTGTTCCCATTTCCCCCTTTAACAAAACATGATTCCAATTCCCCCACCCCCATTCCCTGTTCCCATTTCCCCTTTTAGCAAAACATGATTCCAATTTCCTTACCCCCATTCCCTGTTCCCATTCCCCCACACACACCCACTTCCTGATTGACTGCAGACTATATAGTAAAACTTGAGTTCTGCTTATACCTTAACCAATCATTTTCCTGAAATTTAACGAACCAATCCTAACATATTGTAACATGATTATATAACCAATTATATTCCACCACCTTAATTAGTTTACACCCAGCAAAGTTAATTATACAGCAGACAGAAACAATCACAGAACCAGACAGAGATTATACAGACAAACAATAGCAAAGTGGGAACTATAATGACAAAACAATACAGAAGTGAGGATTTCACATCCCAGCTATTGATAAGTGAGTTCTTGCCAGACAGGATGCTATCAAACTAAGTTTCCTTTTACATTTTCTAGGCACTTCCTTTTCTCTGGAGGCGATAGGCACTATCAGGACAGGATTGTATTCCTAACAGCCCAATAGCACCTTCTTTCAATGTGACTAATTTGGAATGTGAGGATGTGACTGGTTGCTTCCGTTTATGGCTGCCTCTCTTGCTTAGCCAAAGGCCTTAGCATAAGAACAGGGCCTCAGACTGTCACAGTAAGAGAAGGCCCTTACACCGGCAGACAGTGATTTTGATTCTTTCTTTTATATCTCTATAACTAGCCAAGTGATAAGAATACACCTAAATTCTTAGAATACAGGCTTTTACAGACAGGCCTGAATATCTATATCCTAACACTCTCCCAAAATTCTTCTTAGAAATAACAATATATTTTCCCCAAAACTATATTATGGTATGAACAATGCAATGTCGTCTTCTCATTTTCTTATCCAGAATCTGAACCTGTGATCACTTAATATACATCTACACAGTTTTTGTTTGTTTTTGTTTTTTTAAAGGGGTGGGAGAGGCAGTGAGTTTCAGAGCCCAGATCAGTTGACTTGGGCTCATGCTACAGGGCTAAAAATAGCAGTGTAGATGTTCAGAGTTTGACTGGAGCCTAGGCCCTGAGACCCAGCAATGAGGGAAAGTCCCAGAGCCCGGGCTTCATCCTGAACGGGAAAGCCTGTACTGATATTTTTAGCCCTGTAGCATGAGCCTGAGTCAGTTGACCTAGGCTCTGAGACTTGCTGCCGCAGGAGTTTTTTTGTTTGTTTTTGTTGTGTAGATGTGCCCTTAGTGTCAAAGGCTAAATAGATACAATTTTGTGTCTTCCTGAGTGCATAGTATTGAAGCCTTGTTCAGTGACCTTCTGGAGGAGAGGCAGAAAATAAACACCTAAAACTAACCCTGTCCTTTAGAAGGCTGCTGAGTCTCACTTGCCACAAGGGCTTCACAGAGGTTTTTCAGGTGCCCGAGGTAATATGTGAAAATGAGCCCCTCCCACCCCGCCCCCATACCCCTCCAAAATAGTTACCGTGTTTGAAAGAGTTTAAGATGAAAGAGTTTAAGAAGAGCTGAGAGGTCTTGGGAGTTAGAGGGAACCCTGACCTGTTGAGTCATTGCTTTCCCTGTGGTGATAGGGGGGCTCTGCCCTGTGTGTGCCTGGCAGGGGGTGTTCCCACTTTCACATTTCTCTGTCTTCTGGCCCCGCTACCAGCAGGAGTGGCATTCCTGAACCTGCTTCTACCTCAAGGCTCTCGGCCTGGTGGATTCTCTTGGGCCTGGTGCAACATTTCCAGTGGTAGCAGTGGTGGGATCTGAGGCAGGCAATTTGCTCACTGAACTGTCAGTGGCAGGTAGACTATCAATTGCCTCTACTTAAACTAGTTCACAATGCCACTTGATCATGTTTGGCCACTCTGTCATTTTGGGGGCTCTGTCAAATGGGGGCTCTGGTCAAGCTGTCCCTTTTAGGCCCCCCCACCCCCTTTTAACTTGTTTTTAAGTCATCCTGGTACTGAAGTATGTGATCATAAAAATAACTTGAGCTGTTGCTATAACTACTCGTACTCCAGCTTCTTAGTCTACATCCTGACATAAAACAAAAGAAACAGTGCAGCTCAGCAAATCTAAGCATTACTTTTTCCACAGTATTTTTATATCTGGCTTAATTATGCCAGTCTACAGAAATCTGTCTTCAAAGTTAGGTGGTTTAGGAATGGAGAGCATTCAGGGATACTACCTTTGCCCTTTAGGGTGAGCTACCAGTTGTAATAGATTTAATTAATGCATCCTCAGGACTGAAATCCCCATAAAATTAACTTTTGGGTCTCTGTTCTCTATTGTCACAAGCATTCATTTTGTAATAGATAAACCACTTGCTTTGGAGCAGGGCTCTCACCCTCTCACATTATAGGGGTCAAGTGGGTGTTTGTGGAGAGTAGGGATATTCTTGCCAAGAATCTGCTGCATGAAAGCTGAAAAGATCCCCTTGGGCTTTGGTCCTAATTACCACATTAAAGTGAGGCTCATTTTAAAAAGTAGCACAGAAACTGTACAAAATCATGAGAAAGAAGGAAAGATGGAGCTGTGGACAAGATAATGGCTGAGAACACTGTGGTTTGGTAACTTCTTATAAAATCTGTGACTTGAAACTGCTCATGACTTTAAGAAAATACAGTAACACTTTAACAGGTTTGTAATGGTGTATTTTATATTTATGGTCAAAAAACTACAGTGTTATACTTTACATATAGAAGATGCTGTGCAAGTATCTTTACTCATTAACATTAGCAACAATGCCCCTAATTTCTCCAAAGAGTCTTTTCCCCTCCTCCACTTCTCCCCAGTGGTAAACAGAACCTATAACTATTAGGAGTGACCATTTTCCTTACTATATCTGGCACCATGAGTTCCAAAGCCTAAGAACAAAAGGCGCCAGATGTGTGATGCCTGAATGAAGTCGTGTTTGTTGCAGATGGGATGATCCTACTTCCTATGATTCATAATGGAACTGCTCTGTATAGTCACCTATAACCATAAAATGATAGCCCTCAATGATTCCCTCGATATTCATAGTTATGGAGTTCTGAAGACAGTGACTGGTGTTTTTCTGATGTTTCACCAGATGGTAGAGAACATTTAGAGACTGGTACTAGACTGGAGAAAGGTGAAAGCAGGAAGGAACAGATGTAAAATGATCTTCTGAACATAAAGAAAACAGTGGTGGTTTTCCAATTAAAACAGATTACAATCATTAGGCAGCCTTTGTCTTGGGCAGTTTTTCCTAAGTGGCAGCTTTTAAAAGGAGAGGAATTTCAGCTGAAATGAATTTTAAAAACTGATGATTTTCTGTAGCATCACTTAAACGTTCATTTCCCCCCCTTTTCTGTCATCCCCCTAAGTGTTACTGAAACTAGTAAGAAGAATGTTTTAATGTTATGTTGGAACATTGTTTAAGTCCATGAACTGAACAGTTGGGTAAAGGGCTGTTTTTTCTTCATTATTTCTGAATACAGGTACTAGCAACAGGACTGAGTGGCCTCTATTCATCTTTGCCTACAAAGCTGGAAGAAAATGGAGAATGGCACTGTCTGCTGAAAGATGACTGGCTTCTGTCCCCAGCTCTTGTTCAGTTCATGAATTCCCTAGAATTTTGCAATGCAGTAATACAGGTACTGGATCTGACTCAGATTTTTTTCTTTATAGCATCAGTTAAACTATATTGTCAAAGCCTTTTACAGGATGTGTTTATTTGGTGGACAGTAGTGTATAGAACTAATTTTTATTTAGTTTAGTGTAACATCATTGTTTAAATGAATGAATGAAAGATCTGCTCTAGGAGTTATTTTGGGGAAGTCCTGTGGCCTGTGTTATAAAGGAGGTCAGACTAGATGATCACAACGGTTCTTTCTGGCCTTGGAATATATGTATGAAAAAAGTGTTCAAAGCTGTTACTGTTCAGTATGGTTACAAAGATTAATCTACACAGGTAGCTTTCAAGTAGCAAATGTTTCTAATTAATAAAATGTAAATATGCAGGTTTTGGGGAGTTGTTACATTGAGTAATTGGGAGACTTGTCTTAGTTCTCTTCCTAAAGATTGTTGATTGCATTTTAAATACCCACATTGATATTAAAAGAAATCAAATGTCTTTATTTGAGGAAAAAGGTAATTTTATCTATTTGAGTAGAGAAGAATATCCCATCTTTACATCTAGGTTCTCATAAAAGTCTACAAACAAAAACACTTATTTTCCCTAATCATGTGTACTATATAAAGAATATTGTTACCTTAGTTGAATTTAGCAAGAGTTACGCATCATCTTATCAACACAAATTAAATTCCCTTCAAAATTGGTCTGTTTAGAACACACCCTCTGTTCTTGATTTCTCGATTAGATTTTTTCCTCTTGATTCCTGGTTATTTTTCATCTCCAGTCTAAAGACAAAAATCAGGTTTTATATATTTTTCTAGGCTACAGTTTTTCTATAGCCAGTGTTTTATGAGAAGACAATATAAATTTTGCTGCATCTGTGGATTTGTTTTCTGTATAAGGAAGCGTGCTCAATAACATTAGTGAAGTTGTCATATTTTACTGTGAATTAAAAAGTAATTTCTATAAAGGTTTGTATGCAAAATTTAGTGAAGCAACTGACTATACTTGTATAACACAGATGAAGCTTTATTTATCATTTTTTAAAAAAAACTTACATGTCATAAATAGAATTAATAGTTGTTTTTACCCTCAAAGCTGCAATATAATCAGCCTTCTAATGCGTACGTGTTGAAATGTGAAATGGTGGCCATACTCATTTCTAAGTCTACCATGTTCCAAGAGAGGTTACAATCTTAGCCAGTGACGTTTGATACTACATTTTTTCATTAGAGTGAAGGCTGTTAAGGATAGTAAAGAAAATGTGAAATTATTTTAAATCAGTGTAAAAATAAATCCAAACAATCAGATATTTTAAAACATATTTCTGTAAAGGGGCGGGGGGACAGACATTGAATGAATTCTATTTTTTATGTAGTGCTAGATTGTAATTTTACAATCTACACTCGATATGAGGCAGAGCATAGCTGGACCACCACAGGAGCACACCAGAGAACTAATTGTGACTAAGGGTATGTCTGCACTGCATTTTAAAACCTGTGGCAGCAAGTCGCAGAGCTTGGGTCTACAGGCTCTCATGCTACAGTGCTAAAAATAGCCATGTAGCTCGAGCGCTGAAGCCCATGTCCTAGGTTTCATAGTCCAAGCTCCAGCCTGAACCTGAAGATCTAAACAACTGTTTTTAGTGCCTTAGCGTGAGCCTAAGTCTGTAGACGCAGGTGCTTGACTCTCTGCTATGGGTTTTAAAACACAGTGTAGACATACCCTCAGCCACAGATTCACCTTGGTCATGCTGGTGAGGGGAATATATAGCTGCTTTTCATGAAGTGGTTTATTCTGTCCTGGGACAGCTACTCGTACCAGTGAATAAACAGGGAGGGTGGAGCCAGGACTCCAGCCCCTCTCTGACTTCCTCCCTCTCTCTCTCCCCACCCACTGGGTTGAAGAGGGGAGTATTATTGGGGTAGTATCCCCTGTTCTCCCCTCCACAGCTGGAGTCACAAATCTGAGGAGGGCTGAGCAGAGGCATAAGAGGACCGTATTCTTGGACAAGGGCTGGGACATTCTGAGGAGTGGGTGGGTGTGTGTGACATATTATGCATATACATGCGTAGTGTAATTAAAAAATTTAAAAAAAATACTTGGTTTCTAATACACTTCTGTGCTCCTATAAT